>NC_064639.1:1139737240-1144737240 GCF_023864345.2 Schistocerca serialis cubense | reverse complement strand
CTAAGAGATCAACAGAGAGAGCAAAACTGCCGCAATGTCGGATAACGCAAAGAAAGTAATAAGGCCCTGTGACTCCTGATTGAACTGCAGTGGCAGTGTTGACATTAATTGGTTCAGAATTGATCCCTTTTAATTAAAAAGGGGTGCACATTGATGTTATATTCAGCTATTGAACACCAGATGTAAATGTTGAACATAAAATTAATTAAGAAAGTGACTTGGGATTTCAACTACTCGATTGAAAACCGAAGCAGTCGATTAGCACAGATTTATTTTAACTCACGACCTTCAATCATCACATTAATTGACTCCCCTAACAGGCAGTGGTAGTAAATTGCGTTTGCGTGGAGCAAAGCGCGATAAATCGAAAGTAATTCCTATCGACTGGCCCAGGCATAATGCGAAGTGCGAGAAGAATTCTACAATACATGGACCATGAAACCCTCGTGGAAACTTTGCCGACGTGATCCAACAAATTAATCAGTGGCCGGAGCAGGCGCAATATCACCGAATTCGGCGTGGCGGAGCGGTGTCATTGTGCGGACGTCGGCCGGCCTGGTGGTGCTGCAAGGCTGCGCTCGTCTATTCACTCCTAGCTATCTTGCTCACTACATAGCTGAACCAAAACTTCCTATCTCCAAGCTCAATCGTTCCATTTGCTAATTCCTAAACTGCAGAGGTGCTCACTCTTTCTCAGGCAAGCTGAGTAAAGAACGCCACGTCCACACTCTAGGCAAGCTGGGAACAGAAGACCTCTATGGAGACTTCTGCCAGTCCACTCTTCGCCTCGGTTTCCCCTCCAGCAAAATTACTTACGCCAATTGCAGTGCAAGTCGCGGTAATTATGCGTCGCTTCCCAGCGCCGACCAATGCCTGCTCTTGGAAGTGAAAAAATTTCCCACAAAATTTCCCTTCCTCTCAACTTCCGCTATTTAGCTCCTCCCAGGCCACCCATGAAGGTTAGCGTCTGCACAAAACACCAATTTTTCCGGAATTCTGACTTCCAGGAGAGTACTTCAAATTCCTCGGTCCTACGTTCCCATCGGAGGCCGGCGTATTTCATTCTGTCACTCTTCACCTAATTTACTTAAGACTCTAAGGACCGTGAATTCAGCGTGAAGCTGCTATAGTCACGAACACGCTTATTTTGGCCTCTGTTGGCCACTCCACCGTAGCTTTGCACGGCTTTCTCGCATGTTTCACTGAAAACGGGACAACGGACATTTATCAACAGGCATACAAGTTCACCGTCTGCTTCCCGGTGCACCAGCATGGGGTCACCCACCCATGCTGTCACTCATCTTAAGGCGGCTGGAGGCCGCGCCCCGTTACCGCTTTCTCAGAGCTTGAGCCGCCCTAAGCTGCCTATTGTCGCTTCCCTTTGCCGCACCCAGCCAGCCTCAGTCAACTCTTGAAACTTCCCTGGGATAAACTAGCCTCCAGTAAATCGACTCGTTTCCACAAAGTTTTCATGTCGTGTGAATTACTTTAAAACCACCACACGACATTGATTATTCCAATACGTCCATATTATACCCTCAACAAGATGCATTGTGCCTTTGTAAGGTGTCAGGCAAATCCAACACCTTCCATGAAAACCCTGACATGATAAGCAAATCCAGTAGTATGTCACATAGCTCCGAATAAATCGTGACATTAAATTAACCAAAGTAATTCTAGTAACGAGTGAGCAAGTGGAATACCACAGACTAACACAAGAATGCCTAAATGCATGTCATACCTTCACACCGTGAGACAGACGCAGTTCCGAGGGGAGAAACGAGAACAGAAGCCGAGAGCAGAACCGTGTTAAGCTAGAAGGCCCTACGATAAGGGACGGACTGGACACCCACGTTGCCAGCTAACCCCTAGGACCACCCCAGCTGCAAGTTTTAGCATGAGCCTTTTTCGCGTCTCTTTTACGTCAGGACCACCCCTCAGCCAATGTTAAAAGATAGAGCCCTCCAGAAGAACGATAACACTAAAGGACCACACCAGCTGCAAGTTTTAGCGTGAGACTTTTTCGCGTCTCTGTTACGTTGCAAACTTTAAAAACATTACCCCACCAAGAAAAGTATAACGTTTCTCATTGGATAGACAGAATTTTTGTAGGCGGAGCTTAAGGTTAACATTGAGGCCCTGATTGGTCAGATGAATACACAGCCAGATAGTTTTTTTAAACCAACTTCGGTAAATTGTAGTAAGGAGAAGTTAGGAGGGAGTTGCTTCCGAGACGGAGAGGTGAGCGGAGCTGTGCTGCCCGCCACCCCCCTGACGAACACCGACAAGGTAATGAACGCACGCGATGCCGCATAACAGCGCATAAAGCTTCACTCAGAACTGCAGAAGTCTCATCTGTTACACCCCCTTTTCGCGTAATACTAGTGTCGATCGTCAATTTAAGTTCATGGTGTTCACATTTGCCACTTGATGTAAAAATCTGAAACGCGATGATTTTTCTGTTATATAATTATTGAGAAGCCACATCAGCCACTGTAATTCACAAGTTAGATAAGTAATTAAAGATAATTGAGGGTCACAGTAGACCATTTTGATAGTTTTCTCTCTTGTGAAACTTAATTTAAACCTAGATTATAGATGTGATATGGCATAGGTCATCCTTCAATCCATTGTAGAACTTGGAAACCCACTCAGGGAATATTCGTTCACATTTTTGTTGAACGCAGTTGGTTTTCACCATCCTGTATTAAAACATTTCGTTTTATCAATAGTGGAATTTATAAACAATATTTTGTGAGTAGAATAAAATTTCCAGTCATAAACTTAACTGCTTTTTCGACGTTTTTTTACCAGCTAACTAAAAATAGGAAAGCTTTGAACCCCTTCCACTAAATTTAGTTAGTATTAAGATTCTTTTACAGGGAGTGCGGTGGAGCTGACGCTGAAATCATTATGTATTTGGTTATATCATCGCTAGTCTCACTGAACTCTTCTGAATTCTACATGTCATGTGTGGTCTGGCGTCTCCTTACCAGCAACAGGTCCCAGGTTCAAACTAGTCAATACCCTAGAAAACACGCTCAGAGCGTCGTTGCGCGAAAGTGGTAGGGAGACACGATATAGAACAACAGACACCACGCAGAATGTTAGACCTTGTCAGTCATTTTTGTTCAGCCCTAATGTTCGCTCAACATGAGTTAGGTGATCTCTAATGACTTCATGTAAGGGGCATAGTTCTTGCCATCTTACAATGGACTATGGAATATCCAGAAAATAAGGGAATTGAAGCATTTGTCATGGTATAAAAAACTGTTGGAAATTACTTGGACGCATAAGGTAAGGAATGTGAAGGTTCTCTGAAGAACTCGGGAGGAAAGGAATTTACGGAAAACCTGGACAAGAAGAAGGGAGAGGATGGTAGGACATCTTTTAAGACACCAGGGAATAACTTCTAGTGGTATTAGAGGGAGCTGTAGAGGGTAAACACTGTAGAGGACAAACTGTGAGGACAACAGTAATTGGAATACATACAGCAAATAATTGATGACGTAGGTTGCAAATGAGATGAAGAGGTTAGCACAGGAGAGGAATTCGTGGCACACCACATCAAACCAGTTACACGACTGATGACTCAAAAAAAAAAATTGTTTGGGATTCAGACGCACCAAAATAACAAGGTTTAGGTCATTTCATTTCCATAACATATTCTGTTTCATCATTTTGATTAAATCGGACATGGAAGACAATCCAACCACCCATTTTTTAGTCTTTGATTAATCTCCATATAAAGCGGCTACGTTTTTGTACCATTTAGTAACTATACAAATATATAATAAAAGTGTGTGATTATTTGACTTTTTAACACACTAAAAAATGCTCATAGCTACTACTGGCTATATTACTGAGTTTTGTTTGACAGGAATGCCAATGATGTAGTTGCTGTTTTTAAGCAGAGAATGCGACACCGTAAATAACTGCAAGTTATAAAGAGTTGTAAAAAAGGAAATACTATCACTTTTCATCCTCAACTAATAATCAAAAGTTTTCATGTAAAGAGAACAGAATGAAATTTTTTTCAATATATATTGTGGAAGTGGCGTCACACAGCTCGTAAGCACTGGAAACAAGTCTTTATTTGCCGCCTATGAATGATAATAAATGGTTTTCTGTTAAGAGCAATTTCAGTCTTCGGCCCATCATGAGAAGATATTTAAAATAGCTTACTACATGGTGATATGAAACCATTGGCGTCAGTTAGCATATCATCCATCGTACCTTCTTGTAAAATATATGGGGGGATCAAAATGTTTCCGTTTGAAGGCGTTGCTCCAGCGCATATGAAACATAGCACGACTCCATTGCGGGTATATAAGCACTGACTTGCAGGTAAGGGTTTAATGTGCCATTCGTGTCTCTCCGAAGGGCGTGAGGTAAATGCGGAAACGTGAACTATGGCGACGTTATTATCAAATGCGTCCAAAGAGGATCAACGTGTTGTTATCGTTTTCTTGGTTGCAAAAAGACGAATAGCGGTAGTTACCCATAGGAGGATGAAGAATGTGTCTCGGACAGCATGTCTGTCAAAAACTGCGACAAGGGATGCTGTTGCGTCATGATAAAGTACGTCCACATATCGCAAATGTCGTTAAGCTTACGCCAAAGCAAGTGGGAGCCATTAGAGCACCCGTTCTATAAGCCTGATCTTTCGCTGTACGATTATCTTACCTTCCGTCACTACTAAAAAAAGGCTTGATGGGTCGCAATTTCTGTCGGACGAGGATGTGCAGTAGGCAACTACGGACTTCGTCACACAGTATGACGAGGTGTTTTGCTAAACGGGTTTCTTCAAGCCGGTGCATCGATGGGATGATTGTCTCAGTGTACACGGCGAGTTTGCCTGATTGGCATAGAGGTTCTGGACTGTATAGCCTTCGAACGGAAATGTTCCGATTGCCACTTGTATAAGACCACTTGACAACAGTGACTTAAGACGGATTTTATGATAATTGATGCCATAAGTATTATATTGCCAGGTAGCCTAAGCTGTTTTAAATGTTTTATCATAATGGTCTGAAGTCTCAAACTGGTAACACCAAGGAAGTACTTATTGCAAGGTCTTGACTGTGGGCTATAAAGCTTTAAAAATCAGTTTTCGTTAACAGTGAAGAATTCTTCATACATAATAAACTTGTGGAAAAGAACATTCATAATGCAGATTTGAATAATAAAATTACGACGAGTATAGCGTGCTGGAACAGTGTCATCATTTATGTTCCCAAGTAGACTGGCGCTGCGAAATTACTGAAGCTGTTGTGATACTCGCTCCTCTGTTACGTCACAGAATCCGTTCGAACTCTGGCCGATCAGCCTCCACTGCAGCGAGGGAGATGTAATTGAAGTGACGTGCTGTCCCCTCGCGGGACGTGTCATCGCTAACCGAGTTACAGCAATTGCTGTCAATTGCGCGGGAGGCTTGTCTGCTGATGTGTATGAGTGGAGGTTCATGCCAGTCCGGAATTCGGTTATCTTGCTGCGTGTTTGAACACATAATACTTACAATGAGATCATGCTGCAGGAAATATATGCCGGGTGAGACTTCTAAGACGTTAATATCATTTATTTTCGATATATGGATTGTTTCATTAAACTAATGGTTGTTTGTGTTTATAGCATTTGTTGAAATTTCGATATCAAATTCATTACAATAAAAATAACTACAGAGTGTAGCACCATCGCCGAACTGAGAAAGAGGAACTCAACGGAATAAGAACTTTCCAAAACCTGATAGTTTACTGAAGACACATTGCTACGCTTTGACTAAGTGATTGCTATTTCTTGTAATAGTTGATGATATTATCCGCATTAAGCCAGTACGTTACCCGGCACTGACCAAGAACCCAATATTCATTATTGTTATATAACGGTACAAAGGGAGAGAGAGAATGTAGCTGTATTCTGTTTGTGTAGTCCTAGTGCACCGAGTGCTGCTCAGAATTTCTTGAAGATTTACGGCGGCTCGCCAACGCAGAAGCTGAACTTACAGTGTGTCCTGAGCACTGATGGGTTTACCACAACACATCTCACGCGTTAAATAAACCGTTAACAAAATTAAATCGACACCCTAGCTGCAAACTGACGTTGATATACATTGTTTGGGACACGTTGAAAATGTGTGCCCCGACAGGGACTCAAACCCGGGATCTCCTGCTTACATGGCAGACGCTCTATACATCTTCTTTTGTTTTCGATCTCATTTTGTTCTGTATTGTTCGTTGAATCTGTTCGGCGCGGACGTCGGATGACACCCATTCAGGCTGTTCATTGATCTGTTCAGTTTCTTTATTACAGTGGGTAGCTAACCCTCTGACCAAACATGCTGAGCTACCGTGTCGGCATCTGAGTCACTGAGGGCGCAGAGGATAGTGCGTGTGCAGGGACGTGCTGCAATACGTTCCCGTAATGCATCCCACACGTGGTCGATGGGATTTAAGTCGAAGGAGTGGCCGAGGTAGTCCATTCGCCGAACATCCTCTCGTCCAGAGTGCCTTTCCACCTGCGCAGTTCGATGCGGTCGCGCACTGTCATCCATAAAAATGAAACCAGCCCCGAATACACCCTGAAAAGATGTTGCAGGCGTTGTGGTGTCGTAAGGCATAACGTTGCAGCGGCGTATTGACCTCCAAAGCTCTGAACACGACGCACCAACTGATAAACGTTATTGTAAAGCTGTGCCCCTTCCCAACGTGCATCTTTTCGGGTGTGCGCCCGATGGTGTCTTCACTTTTACGAACGACCACGGACAACCGCGTCAAACAGTGCAGATGGAGGAGCCCAAAGAACTGGGGATATTTGGGAATGTACCGTTCCCCCGAGTTGAATCCTATCTACCATTTGTGGTACTCCTCCAGCAGTTGTCAACCGAGCTGGTGGAGCAATGGAACGCCCTACCACAACAATTCCTTACCAAC
Source organism: Schistocerca serialis cubense (assembly GCF_023864345.2). NCBI lineage: Eukaryota > Metazoa > Arthropoda > Insecta > Orthoptera > Acrididae > Schistocerca > Schistocerca serialis. The sequence continues at coordinate 1,144,730,311 of NC_064639.1, read as the reverse complement.
CTTTTAGCCAGCATGGGAGCCAGTTGCTGAGCATGCACTGCCGTCTGTGGTGATAATAAGCCGCATAATAGCCGTGTCCTGGCTTTTGTTAATGTCCAGCGGACCATTATGCCTTCATGCTGTATAGTAGCCACCATCCCGAAATTGGCCTGAAATAATTTAGGGTAACCACGGGGAACGTAAATCAGGATGGATAGATGAAGATTGGAACCTCCGTCCTCCCGAACACAAGCCCACTGTGTTTGAAACAGTGCTGCCTCATTCGCTTTATCCCAAGAGCACAATGCTGTTTTGCAAATAAGGTATTTGTTAGTTTGTTTTTAGAGAATTCGCGTTACCAAGTTTGTTTGGTTAGGTTTATAAACATAAATAAGTGGGAAAATTTAGGCTTAGAGGGTACCTATATAGCCTTTTAGTAAACAATGCAAAATGTGTTCCGAAACGCAATTTAGAAAACATTAGTTACACTATTATGGGGAGAATAGACACTACAGAAACTAGAAGCTGCTTTAACGAAATTTGTACTGTTAGGAAAAATTAAATAGAATTTTCAATGTCCGCAGCTCGTGGTCGTGCGGTAGCGTTCTCGCTTCCCACGCCCGGGTTCCCGGGTTCAATTCCCGGCGGGGTCAGGGATTTTCTCTGCCTCGTGATGACTGGGTGTTGTGTACTGTCCTTAGGTTAGTTAGGTTTAAGTAGTTCTAGGGGACTGATGACCATAGACGTTAAGTCCCATAGTGCTCAGAGCCATTTTTGAATTTTCAATGTTTACGTCACGTGAAATTTTGATCTACCCAGCGGCTGTCGGGATTTCAAATAACACTGCTCGCTAAGAAGGAAAAGCACATTAGGAACTTAAATACTCCCTTGCATAACAAGAACGGATACTACAGCAAGAACACAAAACAAACTAGATTTAAGTTCAAAAATGGTTCAAATGGCTCTGAGCACCATGGGACTCAACTGCTGAGGTCATTAGTCCCCTAGAACTTAGAACTAGTTAAACCTAACTAACCTAAGGACATCACAAACATCCATGCCCGAGGCAGGATTCGAACCTGCGACCGTAGCGGTCTTGCGGTTCCAGACTGCAGCGCCTTTAACCGCACGGCCACTTCGGCCGGCAAACTAGATTTAAGTTTAACACTATTTATTCTTTTGTGAAAGAAGTATAACTTAGGTACGTACCCCACTCGGCGGCCATCTTTGCAGACCTTCATACATGTCATGTATTCCTGTGTAGTCACGGTTGTCGTCACAATATATCTTCTTGGATCAGCAAGATCTCTGGGCATGACGTATATAATGTAAATTTATTATTGTTAACATTAAGTTCGGTCAATGCGTAATTCCTTAGTAGTCTGCAATGACATTTATGTTCCATAATGCTACGTTTACAAAATGCTCAGTTATACACGTCTGACAAAAGGGAGAGTGCTTTTTATCATACAGATGCGGGAAACTACCTCACCTCACCTCTCATTTATTATTAGGAATATCGACAATCCTGTAGCCAAATGTAATTATACCTCCAATACAATAATCTATTAAGCATCTGTTGGAATGTAGGAATAGTTCCGTATTATGATCGCCATATGTGTGGTGAAAGCCAGCGTTTGGTCCTCGTAGCTGCGTCAGAACCGCCGTAAACGTCGGTATGGGCCACCATGAAACGGAGAGCGGGCAAGAGAGAGACGAGAAGAAGTGGGTTACACCAACGGCCGCGTCTGAGGCCAAAAATTTCCCAAGATAAATGGTTTATTGTGGCTGATAAGTGCCAGCGAGAAAATTTAATGGGAACCGACAGGGGAGACAGAGGCGAGGTGGAAAAGTAATCTGGCGCGAAAGAAATACGAGGATTCTTTCAGCGAGAGGAAACAAGGAGGGAAAAAAATGGAAGGCGCCCGGAGAAGTTCTCCTCACAACAGCAACACATCTCGTGAAAGATATGTGAGCCGCCGATCCATTACGGGCGGTAACTTCTCACAACAGATGTGATTCAATTAGGTGCCTCCCACCCCCGTGCCACAGACCGATGGCGAACCAACACGAGAGAACAGCGGCTTATGTTTGGTGCTATCGATTGCCACTCATCTGATGACGACTGTTCCATAGAAGCTAATTTCGTAGATGTGAGCAGTGGCGGGAACCATTAAAGAGGTCCGACGTATTTTGTCAATAAGTGCCTAGCGTTTTTCCATAAGTTTAATAACCACAACAGATGCATTTAACAAGGACTTTGCTCACCACCAGTAGATTCTCCTTCACTACTTACAACAGTCTGCCAACCCTGGGCAACTTTTCGATTCCGCGACTGTAGAAGTCGCGTGGCTTTGAGGCGACGACCTCGTCGAACCATCTTCGGAGCACATTCCTTGAAGGGGCAAGGTTAGATGAACAAGGTGGGTGAGGAATGCCGTGCCAACCCAACTCCTGTACAGTGCTTTTTGTCAGTCTATCAGGATGCGGGCGGGCGTTATGGTGGAGCAGCATCAGTTCACATAGCAGTGATGGTTACACCTCGGGGAAGCAGTTAGCAGTACACCGCCCCATCGCTATTCTACAAGATGCACATAACGAGCACCTTATTCACCATCAGTATATTCTCCTTCACTATTGACAACAGTCTGCCAATGCTGGGCAACTTGTGGTCTTCGTACGGGACGTTGCTGCTTTGTTTGAGCTCGTTTCTTCCTTTCTTTTCCTTATTTTAGCATAAAGACAACATTTCTCGCCACAAGTAACAATAAAGGATAGGAAAGGTCGGTGTTCTTCACGAGCCAACTGTTTACGAGCAAGCAGAGATGGACATACTGCCACCCGCTGATCTTTGTGATTTTGGCCTACATCATCCGGTACCCACACACCTTCCACACTGCATGCAAATTTCACACGGTGGTGAAATAATCACAGTTCATCACATCACTGGCTTGTGTCAGAGTGGATTAAAACGTACAAACTATCTTGATCAAACCCTTCTTCCTGAACATGGAGAGTCACTAACGTTAAAACAATCCTCCTCAAAGAGAGAAAATTATTTTCTTGCCGTGCTCTGTCCAACGGCACTTTCCTCATACACGGCGCAATTGTTTGTGGCTGACTCCGCTGCTATCACCGCTCTACCGAACTCAAGCAGCAGAAAGTGTCGGAAATCTTCCGATTTCTCCATTTGACACTCGATTTTCTAGCGTCCACAGCTCCACTTACTCTCTTCAAATGACGATATGTAAACGCAAATAGCAACAGTAAACAACAAATAAAAACGACAATCGATAAATAAAACTTTAGAAACTGGAATACCAACATCGAAAACAAAACCGCTACGAATTCATGCACCATACTAATATATATGTGAAGAGCGAAAGTTGTTTGGCTGAAATTACTTATTTATTTAATCTCGTCAAGGCCATCTCTTACATCGGACCAGGTTTCCACACAAGCAGTACTTTTTTAATCATAGTTATCAACGATGTAACCATTTTAATAGCTCAAATAGTATAACGATTATGAGTGTGTACAGAGAGGATATAAGTAATACTGTGTGTGAACTAATATAGTTAATACTGGCAGTACTTGTCCTACTGCTAATAGTGATAGCATTAATAATAATAATGATAATAATAGAAATGATATTGGCAATGATGATTGTGGCAGACATAAAAAGAATTTATAGGTGCACGAAATAGATGACGTCTGATATAGCAAGTTCCGGTGAAAGGAAATTTAAGAACTCTGGGAAATGATAAAAAAAGGTTCAAATGGCTCTGAGCACTATGGGACTTAACATCTATGGTCATCAGTCCCCTAGAACTTAGAACTACTTAAACCTAACTAACCTAAGGACATCACACACATCCATGCCCGAGGCAGGATTCGAACCTGCACCGTAGCAGTCGCGCGGCTCCGGACTGAGCGCCTAGAACCGCTAGACCACCGCGGCCGGCGAAATGATAAAGATCTGGTTGGAAAGAAGGATATACAAGGGTAAGGAATGCGTGCAAGGACTACTCTTATCACTATGGTTGATTTAATAGATATGTCATTAACTGTCTTCTGAAAATGTAGATGTTATTCAGTTCTCAAATATAGTGTGGGAGGTTGTCTCAGAGTTGGGTTCCTGCTACGATGGATTGGGGCAGAAAGGGTTGTGCTCTGATGGGAGCGGGTGTTCACTGTTGTTCAGACAACAGCGTTAAGGTCGAGGAGGGATACGGGGGACAGTGTACGTTAATAAGTCAGCAGAGGAGACAGAGGGTATGGAAATCTCTGCGCTTGACTGCACAAACCCAGGATAGCTGTGCAAATGATTGTGAAATATGATCAAAGAGTCGAACATCACAGATGTATCGAACACCGTGTTCCAGGCACCTTGAGCTTTCCTCAGATTGGTCTAGCAGGATAACACCGCTCTGATGAAAAGTTGGAAGTTTAACTGTATGCACAACTTTCTTCTTCAGGTGAAGGGGGATGAGCTTTGTATATTTTTGTAGGGCATGGAGAGATGCTAATGCATTCTTGCACCTTATGGTTATATGCTCAGTCGAATTTAGATTTTCATCTATTGTTACTCCTAGACTATTTGCAGAAGGAGAGTATTTAATATTTGTTCCATGTAGGGTTAAAGATGGTAGAGATTCCCGCTAGTGCCGCTTCGCTTTTGATGGGCTGAGTTTTAATCCTCGGTCCTGAGACCATTTTGATCCTGTACACAGGACGGTACTGAGATTCTCGATTGCTGTCTTCAGATTTATTATTGATTTTTTCTCTTAAATACAGCTGGAGGCCATCAGCGTATATGTGGTATTTGCAGCAGAACGAAACTGATGACACATCATTAACATACAATGAAAAGAATATAGGACCTAGTACCGAGTGCGGGGAGGAAGGGGGTGGGAGGGTGGCGATAGCCGCCTCTTGTATATTCACGGCAATCTTTAGATCATCTGCTACCTTCATTAAAGCAGATGTTTACGGAAACGAGATCGGTGTCCGTCCAGTAGGTAGTTTGTTACCTGAATGAGATTTTTTACTCTGCAGTGGAGTGTGCGCTGATATGAAACTTCCTGGCAGATTAAAACCGTGTACCGGATGGAGACTCGAACTTGGAACCTTTGCCATTCGCAGACAAGTGCTTTACCTTCTGAGCAAGCCAAGCACGACTCACGCCCCGTCCTCACAGCTTCACGACCTAATCCCGAGTTCAAGTCTCGGTCCGGCACACGCTTTAATCTGCCAGGAAGTTTCAGTTTGTTAGCTGGTCGTGGACTGTATTCTATTTAAGGCCTTGGACAGTCCAGCAAGAATGCAAGTAGATCGGTAATGACAGGATGCTGTCGCTATGTTCTTCTTAAGTAGTGCCTTAACTATTCTTTGTTTCCAGGCCTCAGGGAAAACACTTGTGGTTAAAGAGTGATTGAAGGTACCTGTTATACTAGGCATTAATGGGTCAATAATAAGCTTCATCATTTGGACTGTGATGCCATTGTGTCCAGTAGTTGCTGAACAGATACGCATGATAGCATTTTTGAAAGTATTGCAAGTAACATGTTTCAGACAGAATTTTTCTGGGCTAGAGTAATCAATGACTCTGTTCCGTTTACGGTTTAGTTGTGGTTGCACATAATGTCAACTACTGGTTTAGTTCTTCTGCTGGTACAGTTGGATAAGCTGCAGCTTTTACCTTGCCTGTACCAAGGGCACGCAGGTCAGTTAAGTGGTTGTCGTCATTTTGCAGTCAGTGGACGCATAAGAAAGATTTATTCCTGACAACTGCCAGTGGAACAGCGATTAGTACCCTAATCGAAAAGGCTACGGTTTGGTCTATAGTCAGAATCTGTTAATTTTGCCTATTGGCTACCGGTTGGGGTACTCAGTACAATCCTCAGGCCATCCCCTGGCCTGCACTCATCACGCACGCTTGCCAGGTATGTGTGTCAATAGTAAAAGAAAGTGTGTGGATGTGTGTGTTGACACATTTACTTGCTGCTGCTACGTTACCTATACATGTATTCCATTGTCAGGGGTATTACAACAATTTCGCCTATAACTTCCGAGTAGGTCGTTCGTGGACCAGAGTCTCCTCGTTTATACTCCTCCATCACGACTTCAAAGTTTGTATCTTCGTTAGGAAATCTCCTTGTGGATAAGGACACTGTTTCATACCACGATGTGCCTATAGTGAAAATTATGGTTTTCTCGACGAGTTCAATAGGTACTACAACACTTTTTATTTTTCTAAAACCAGGTTAGTTTCATTCATGATTACAAAACAAAATATGATTCCCCAATCTTCTGACTACGAAACCTTATTCTTGAACATAATTCAGTGTGGCGGCCTTATGCCACCTTACTGGGAGGACGTCTGTGCCTCCGTGGTACCACTCAGTGGAGTGGTAAGGACGCTGCTGGTGCAATTTTGATATCAGATTGATGCAAATTATCTAAATTGATCACTTAATTACGCCCCTTGCCCACATCCACCACATATGATATCATGTGTTTTCCTTGGGCAGCAAATGGGTCCTCAGACCCTCCCCTCACTCCACCTCTCCCTCTCCCCCAACCCTTTCCTATACCCACTTAACCTATGGCCGTAAATTTCGAACATTGGTGGAAATTTCAAATTTTGTCGGGAACTTCTTTGTCCCAGGACTCTGTTGGCCTCTTGTTATAGTAGGGCGTTCCATTCGTCCACCAGTTCGTTTGACAAATGCTGCAGGAGTACCACACATGATCGATGGGATTCATCCCGGGGAAACGGTACATTCTCAGATATGCCCAGTTACAAGGGCTCCCCATCTGCACTGTTTGACGCGATTGTCCGTGGTCGTTCGTTAAAGTGAAGACACGATCGGATGCACATCCGAAAAGATGCACGTTGGGAAGGAGTACAGCTCTACAAAAACGTTTACCGGTTAGTGCGTCGTGTTCAGAGATTTGGAGGTCAATACGCCGATGCAACGTTGTGACTTACCACAGCACAACGACTACAACATCACAACGATAATGTTTTACAATGTTCCTTACGTATTCAGAGATTTGTAGGTCAATACACCGGTACAACGTTATGCCTTAACACCAGAATGCCTGAAACATGAAAACGATAATGTTTTACAACGTTCCTTGTTACAATATGCAATTCTATCTCTCGCCATATGAGTGTACGTCCAACATCGCCCAATATGATAGTTTTGGTGCTCCACCTCTTTCTGAGCTCAACATCTCACTCATTATGGAGGCATGCTGACTCAGTTTTTGAGGATAGCAGATGGGAAGTAGCGGTACATAAAATGGCCCAGCAGAGATCACCAGTGTGTGTGTGTGTGTGTGTGTGTGTGTGTGTGTGTGTGTGTGCGTGCGTGTGTGTTTGTGTGTGTAATGAGTGAAGTGTTATGAAACAATGTGTGTATAGTGTGTGCAGTGACTGATAGTGAGATATGAGTGAACAGTGTGGCATTACATTATTTAGTAAGTTACTTGTAAAAAAATATTGTATACCAGGAGTAAATCTAATGATTGTCTTTAACTAGAAATCTGTAAATATATGTGTATACGAATTAGCTTATTTTAAATTGATCTACATTTGTAAATACTTTGACATGTCCTATATCCTCGTAAAAAGAGATCTACGGATGAATGAAGCTACCACTACTACTACCACTGCCACTACCTGCTATGGTGTGGGGAGGCATAGTGCCTCACTTGCGTACTGCTGACAGATATTTGAACACAGTCCACTCACTTGGCAACATATAGTTGTGATTCTGTACTTCTTTACTAAGAGTGTTTTTTCAGGGTTTACTCGGCACTGGCTTCATTTATATGGATGACAATTCGCGACCGCATGAACTGCGCAGGTGGAGAAGGATTCTGAACGAGAGGATGTTCGCCGAATGGACAACTTCGGCCGGTCCTCCGACTTAAATCCCATCGACCACTTGTGGGATGCATTCCGGGGACATATTGCAGCACGTCCATATGCATCTACGACTCTTCAGTTGTTCTCAGCTTCGTTGATGGAGGAGCGAAACGGCTTACAAGAAGAACTCCTTACCGACCTTGCTAACAGCATGGGAGCACGTTGTAGAGCATTCTTTGACGTCGTCGTCTTCATACACCCTGTTAACAACCATGTCCAGCCTTTTGTAACGACCAGCGGACCATCATGAACTGCGAATACTTCATTGTAATTACTATGTTTGAATAAACGTGTCATTACTGCGTGTCTCATTGTATAGGCCTATTTCTTTCAGTTACGCTCTCTGCCATACTGTAGGAGTTCCTTTCGTGTATGGTCCAATTTCATCGAGCTGTCTTACTTGGCAGCAACACATTAAACGAAAGATACTTTCGTCCTTAAGATATGGACACTGGCATTGGACTCTGGGCTTAAGTAATTGCACGCAAACAGACTCAGAGGGCCATTCCTGTTCAATTACAGTGTTGGCAAGAAATCATCACAACCTAACAAATGTAAGCGTGACACTTGAACAAGTGGTGCTAAGCAGTTTCCAAAGCTTGGAAATATCTCATTTTTATATATGAAGACCTCGGCTATGCACAGTGTTAAAGGACAATTTATCACAAGAGTTATTGGACGTAAAACATAATCTGTTAGACGTAGCGCCATTACGGCGTATCTATAGAAGTCGGACGGTAGAAGAAAGCTTCATAAAGACGATGAGTGAGTTTCTGTGACAGATAACGCTACTATCCAGCAGCAGCTCCAAGTAGTAACTGCTGTGGCCGAACGATGTCGCTACCGTCCAGACTAATCCCAAACAGTCAAAGTATTTTGGTAACTAAACGTTATATTATTCCCTTTATTAATTACTGCTGACTTAATATGTTTAGTTATTAGTGTAAATTAAGGTGTGAATCTGAAGTAATAATAAATGAACATTGTTGTGCTTATTAAGGGATTGTCTGTTGCCGGCCGGAGTGGCCGAGCGGTTCTGCGCGCTACAGTCTGGAACCGCGCGACCGCTACGGTCGCAGGTTAGAATCCTGCCTCGGGCATGGATGTGTGTGATGTCTTTAGGTTAGTTAAGTTTAAGTAGTTCTAAGTTCTAGGGGACTTATGACCACAGCAGTTGAGTCCCATAGTGCTCAGAGCCATTTGAATCATTTGGAGTGTCTGTTCGCGTGAGAACTGTATCTAGATAGCATGAGTGAGTCACATCCTCAGGGGAAATTTTGTAATGTGTAAAAAGCCAGTTGCCAGTTGATGGTACTGGGGAGCCGGCTGTGTGGTTCTAGGCGCTACAGTCGCAGCTTCGAATCCCGCCTCGGGTATGGATGTGTGTAATGTCCTTAGGTTAGTTACGTTTAATTAGTTCTAAGTTCTAGGCGACTGATGACCTCAGAAGTTAAGTCGCATAGTGCTCACAGCCATTTGAACCATTTTTTTGGTACTGGGGAAAACAGGAACATGTTGATATAATTCAGTTAGGTAAAGAGGGGATTGTTTTAATATTTGTTGGTTTTCTAAATTTCTTCGTTTAATAAATCGCTCTCAAAAGACATTACGTCGTGACTGGTTAATAGTAAAAGACTCGGGATAGCGCGTGTTTGATACTGATAGCTCATTGGCTAAGACGTATCTCAGTGAATCAGAAGAGAGTACATATTTTGTGCCTTATGAAATCTAGACGAGATTCGGAGACAGCGTTGTCAGCTTAGCCGATGTTCCACTGGTTCTGGCAGATTTGGAAATTGGAAAGTTGTGGTACGGACTATGGAACCAAACTGCTGAGGTCATCGTTCCCTAGGATTACACACTACTTAATATAATCTAAACTAACTTACGCTGAGCACAACACACACACCCATGCCCGAGGGAGGATTCGAACTTCCGACGGGGGCAGCAGCGCGAACCGTGACACGGAGCCTCAGACAGCACGGATACCGCGCGCAGCTGGCAGATTTGTATTCCATAAAGCTGCGATATGTTCTTCTCAGCCGACAACCGAAAATCTGGCTGATTTCCCGTATTTTTGTATTTCAGTACATTAAAAACGACTAAATAATTTAATTAATTTAATTTAGTTAACCTTAGTTTACTTTGTTATTAAAATATTAACATTCAAACAACTTATTCTATTGAGTTTTTAATGGAATTAATATTATGGATGGATATTTAGAAGACCCAGCTTAATACATTCTTTGACAACCAGTATTCTGTTTATTATTGCGTGCAGCGTGATATCTGACGCAATAACAGACCGCCGCCGGCTCACCATGGGTTACTTGAATAAACAATCTCACTTGCTGTAATACAGTCTTCAGTGCTACTAAAGCCATTCAAATTATCAACAATACACTGGCAGCAGTTTCTAATCGTTTTCAGTTCATTGATTTAACTGTTTTCACTGTGAATCAAAAGTCACTCTTCTCAGACGTTTGTAAGCTATGTTGAAAGTTCCGAACAAACCTCCATATACGCAACAATTTAGAGAGGAACTGTTAAAAGCAGTTCCCTGGAACACCTGCAGAAACATTGAGCCATATTGCCTCTGTATTGTCCATAACTGGGAAAGTGCTGCCGATGCAGAATTTTGTGCACGAACTGACCTCTCGATTATGTCCTACAAATGTCCGATGGGATTCATGTCGGGCGATATGGGTGGCCAAATCATTCGCCCGAACTCTCGAGAATGTTCTTCAAGCCAATCGCGGACAATTGTGGCCCGGTGACACAGTGCGTTGTCGTCTATAAAAATTCCCTGACTGTTTGGAAACATGAAGTCCATGAATGGCTGCAAAGTAGTCGAACATAGCCATGTCTAGTCATTGATCGGATCAGAGCACCCTGTCCATGATCCCATGTAAACACAGCTCTCACCGTTGCGGAGCCACCACCAGCTTTCCCAGTGCCTTCTGGACAACTCGGGTCCATGGCTTCTTGGGATCTGCACCACATTTGAACCCTACCATCAGCTCATACCAACTGAAATCGCAACTCGTTTGACCAGCCAACGGTTTCCCAGTCTTCTAGGGTCCAACCGATATGGTCTTGTGCCCAGGAAAGGCGCTGCAGGCGATGTCTGCTGTTAACAATGGCTCTCGGTGGATCATCTGCTGCTGTAGACCATTGACGTCAAATTTCGCATCCTAACGCACGCGTTCGCCGTGCGTCCCACATTCATTTATGCGGTTAATTCAAACAGTGTTGCTTGTCTGTTAGCATTAACAACTCTACACAAAAGCCGCTGCTCTCGCTCGTTAAGAGAAAGCTGTCGGCAACTTTGTTGTCCGTGGCGAGCGGTAACATCTGAAATGTGGTATACTCGGCACACTGCTAACATTGTAGATCTCGGAATACTGAATTCCCTAACGATTTCCGAAATGGAATATCCCATGCGTCTAGCTGCAGTTGCCATTTCGAGTTGAAAGTTTGTCAAGCTCCGTCGTGCGGCAGTAATCACGTCAGAAACGTTTTCATATGTATCACCTGGGTACAAATGAGAACTCCGCCAGCGCACTGACCTCTTATATCTTGTGTTTGCGGTACTGCCGCCATCTGTATATGTGCGTATCGCTATCCACTGACTTTAGTCACGTCGGTGTATATCTATATCTACGCGATTACTCTCCTATTCACAATAAAGTGCCTGGCAGAGGGTTCAATGAACCACCTTCGAGTTGCCTCTCTCCCGTTCCACTCTTGAACGGCACGCGGGAAAAACGAGCACTTAAATTTTTCTGTGAAAGCCCTGGTTACTCTTATTTCATGGTGATGATCATTTCTCTCTATGTAGGTGGGTGCCAACAGAATGTTTTCGCAATCGGAGGAGAAAACTGGTGATTAAAATTTCCGGAGAAGATCCCGTCGCAACGAGAAACGCCTTTGTTTTAATTATTGCTACTTCAATTCACGTATCATGTCTGTAGCACTATCTCCCCTGATTCGCGACAGTACAAAACGAGCTGCCCTTCTTTGTACTTTTTCGACTTCACCCGTCAGTCCTACCTGATGCGGATCCCACACCGCACAGCCGTACTCCAGAATAGGGCGGACAAGGGTGGTGTAAACTGTCTCTTTAGTAGACTTGTTGCACCTTCTAAGTGTTCTGCCAATGAATCGCAGCCTTTGGTTGGCTCTACCCACAAAATTATCTATGTGATCGTTCCAATTTACGGTGTTTGTAATTGTAATCCCCAAGTATTTAGTTGAATTTACAGGCTTCATATTTGTGTGACTTATCGCGTAATCAAAATTTAGCTCATTTCTTTTAGTACTCATGTGAATAACTTCTAACATTCTGCGTGGTGTCCGTTTGTTCTAAGTCGTGTCTCTCTACCACTTTCGCGCAACGACGCTCGGAGCGTGTTTTTTACGGAATTGACTAGTTTGAACCTGGGACCTGTTGCTGGTAAGGAGACGCCAGACCACACATGACATGTAGAGTTCAGAAGAGTTCAGTGAGACTAGCGATGATATAATCAAATACTTAATGATTTCAGCGCCAGCTCCACTGCACTCCCTGTAAAAGAATCTTAATACTAACTAAATTTAGTGGAAGGGGTTCAAGGCTTTCCTATTTTTAGTTAGCTGGTAAAATAACGTCGAAAAAGCTGTTAAGTTTACCAATGGAAATTTTATTCTACTCACAAAACATTGTTTATAAATTGCGCTATTGATAAAAGGAAATATTTTAATACAGGATGATAAAAACCAACTGCGTTCAACAAAAATGTGAACGAATATTCCCTGAGTGGGTTTCCAAGTTCTACAGTGGATCGAAGGATGACCTATGCCATATCACATCTATAATCTAGGTTTAAATTAAGTTTCACAAAAGAGAAAACTTTCAAAATGGTGTACAGTGACCCTCAATTATCTTTAATTACTTATCTAACTTGTCGTAAATTACAGTGGCTGATGTGGCTTCTCAATAATTATATAACAGAAAAATCATTTCCTTTCAGATTTTAACTTACGTAGCAAATGTGAATACCACGAGCTTCAATTGACGATCGACACTAGTATTACATAAAAAGGGGATGTAACAGATGAGACTTCTGCAGTTCTGAGTGAAACCTTATGCGCTCAAAAATGCGGCATCGCATGCGTTCATTACCTTGTTGGTGTTCGTCAGGGGGCGGTGGGCGGCACAGCTCCACGCACCTCGCCGTCTCGGAAGCAACTCCTTCCTAACATCTCCTTACTACAATTTACCGAAGTTGGTTGAAAAAAAAACTATCTGGCTGTGTTTTCATCTGACCAATCAGGATCTCAATGTTAACCTTAAGCTCCGCCTACAAAAATTCTTTCTATCCAATGAGAAACGTTATACTTTTCGTGGTGGGGCAATGTTTTTAACGTTTGCAACGTAACAGAGACGCGGAAAAGTCTGACGCTAAAACTTGCAGCTGGTGTGGCCCTTTTAATGTTATTGTATAATCTATACTGTTCTTCTGGAGGGCTCTATCATTTAACATGGGCAGGGGGGTGGTCCTGGTGGTTGGCTGGCGACGTGGGTGTCCGTCCCTTATCGTAGGGCCTTCTAGCTTAATACGGTTCTGCTCTCGGCTTCTCTTCTCGTTTCTTCCCTCGGAACTGCGTCTATTTCACGGTGGGAAGGTATGACATGCAATTAGGCGTTCTTGCTCACTCGTTGATCGTATTACTTTGGTTAATTGAATGTCAGAATTTATTCGGAGCTATGTGACATACTGCCGGATTTGCTTATCATGTCAGGGTTTTCATGGAAGGTGTTGGATTTGCCTGACACCTTACAAACTTGTCACTTCTCTTTATTCAGCATTAATTGCCACTTTTCGCGCCATACAGACATATTGTCTAAATCATTTTTTCAATTCGTTTTGGTCATCTGATGACTTTACAAGACGGCAAATGACAGCATCATCTGAAAATATTTAGGACGGCTACTGCGATTGTCTCCTATGTCGATAATATACACTCCTGGAAATTGAAATAAGAACACCGTGAATTCATTGTCCCAGGAAGGGGAGACTTTATTGACACATTCCTGGGGTCAGATACATCACATGATCACACTGACAGAACCACAGGCACATAGACACAGGCAACAGAGCATGCACAATGTCGGCACTAGTACAGTGTATATCCACCTTTCGCAGCAATGCAGGCTGCTATTCTCCCATGGAGACGATCGTAGAGATGCTGGATGTAGTCCTGTGGAACGGCTTGCCATGCCATTTCCACCTGGCGCCTCAGTTGGACCAGCGTTCGTGCTGGACGTGCAGACCGCGTGAGACGACGCTTCATCCAGTCCCAAACATGCTCAATGGGGGACAGATCCGGAGATCTTGCTGGCCAGGGTAGTTGACTTACACCTTCTAGAGCACGTTGGGTGGCACGGGATACATGCGGACGTGCATTGTCCTGTTGGAACAGCAAGTTCCCTTGCCGGTCTAGGAATGGTAAAACGATGGGTTCGATGACGGTTTGGATGTACCGTGCACTATTCAGTGTCCCCTCGACGATCACCAGTGGTGTACGGCCAGTGTAGGAGATCGCTCCCCACACCATGATGCCGGGTGTTGGCCCTGTGTGCCTCGGTCGTATGCAGTCCTGATTGTGGCGCTCACCTGCACGGCGCCAAACACGCATACGACCATCATTGGCACCAAGGCAGAAGCGACTCTCATCGCTGAAGACGACACGTCTCCATTCGTCCCTCCATTCACGCCTGTCGCGACACCACTGGAGGCGTGCTGCACGATGTTGGGGCGTGAGCGGAAGACGGCCTAACGGTGTGCGGGACCGTAGCCCAGCTTCATGGAGACGGTTGCCAATGGTCCTCGCCGATACCCCAGGAGCAACAGTGTCCCTAATTTGCTGGGAAGTGGCGGTGCGGTCTCCTACGGCACTGCGTAGGATCCTACGGTCTTGGCGTGCATCCGTGCGTCGCTGCGGTCCGGTCCCAGGTCGACGGGCACGTGCACCTTCCGCCGACCACTGGCGAAAACATCGATGTACTGTGGAGACCTCACGCCCCACGTGTTGAGCAATTCGGCGGTACGTCCACCCGGCCTCCCGCATGCCCACTATACGCCCTCGCTCAAAGTCCGTCAACTGCACATACGGTTCACGTCCACGCTGTCGCGGCATGCTACCAGTGTTAAAGACTGCGATGGAGCTCCGTATGCCACGGCAAACTGGCTGACACTGACGGCGGCGGTGCACAAATGCTGCGCAGCTAGCGCCATTCCACGGCCAACACCGCGGTTCCTGGTGTGTCCGCTGTGCCGTGCGTGTGATCATTGCTTGTACAGCCCTCTCGCAGTGTCCGGAGCAAGTATGGTGGGTCTTACACACCGGTGTCAATGTGTTCTTTTTTCCATTTCCAGGAGTGTAGATCATGAACAATAAAAGGCCTATAGCACTCCCTTGGCGAGCGCCGTATATTATTTCTGTTTTACTCGATGACTTTCTGTCTATTACTACGAACTCTGACCTTATTGACAGTAAATCACGAATCCGGTTGCACAACTGAGGCGATATTCCACAGGCAGCCAGTTTGGTTATAAGACGCTTGTGAGGAACGGTGTCGAAAGCCTCTGGAAATCTAAAAATATGGAATCAATCTGACATCCCCTGTCGATAGCACTTATTACTTCATGTGTATAGAGAGCTAGTTATGTTTCACAAGAACGGTATTTTCTATATCCGTGCTAAGTGTCAATAAATCGTTTTCTTAGAGGTACTTCATAATGTTCGAATACAGTATATGTTCCAAAACCCTACTGCAAATCGGCGTTAGCGATATGGATCTGTAATTCAACGGATTACTCCTACTTTCGTTTTTGGGTATTGGTGTGACCTGAGCAATTTTCTAGTCCTTAGGTACGGATCTTTCTGTAAGCGAGCGGTTGTATATAGTTGCTAAATATGGAGCTATGGTAGGTATGTATGTATTGTGTTATACAGTGTGTTTTTCGTCTCAACGAGGTGAACAAACCGTGTGTCCAAGTAAGTGATCTTAAAATACATTTGAATAAAAAATAAAATACATCCTCACTTTAAAGTTTTGTTGAAAAGCAATGTTGGTGAGTGTTAGAGATTGACTCAGGTGATGCAAAAACTATTGTTGAAGATGTGAAAGCTTTATGATCTGACTTGGAACTCAATTTCGAGAATATGTTTAGTATAGGCACCGACGACGCATCTGTTCTGTTCCACAAAGACAACTGAGTTTTTGCTCTCCTCACCTAATCCACATTTCACGTTTTTGCCACTTCATCCATTTGGACCTTTCTCATTCTTGCAAAAAACAATTACCAACCTATTTGGAATTCTTTTTTTCAGAAATAAGGAAATGGTTTCACTGCTTCTCGATAAGGAAAAGGCCTATAATAATCTGTATAATATACGTTGTGATGAGGATTCTTGTAAATCGCCGGATCACGGTGGATCTCATTTTGGCCCCTCTATGAAAGCGTACTTAAACAGTGGGAGGCTGTAACAGAGTACTTCAGGGAAGCATCAGTGAACTAAACCTGCTGTAACGCTCAAACACTACATAAAACACATAATAACAATAACAACAGTTTTTTCATATTTCTTCGACCATTTCTGGGAGAGTGCAGCGTAGTTAATGAGACATTCCAGTCTAGAACTGCGACCACGATGCTGCTGCCAGATCTAATTGTTTTAATCAGAACCCTTGTACAAATGGTAACTGTGAAAGGGTGCCAAGACAATCAGCTTTGGGTAAATCTTAAGAATTTTGTCCATCCTAAGCCACAAATGGGTTCCGGTTTCGTAAAGCAAGTACGATAGAAATTTTGCGTACCATCGGTAGAATGAGTGTGGATACTGAAATGAGAATTTGAGAAATGTGAATTAGCTTTATTGCACACCTTCACAGTGATCCCAATCCCGCCCCACGAAGATTGTCCAAGTGCTGCGTGCGAAATCACATAAAGCCCAAGAAAACTGTTTTAGAAAATAAAGGACAATATTACATTATTAAATTTGGAAATGGGTATCAGATCGGCGATCCTGTCTGACGTAGAACTCCAGTGGCAGAAAATCAACTTTTTGGATTGGTAGAAATCTATATACTGTATAGAGCGGGATTTTGACCTGAAGAATCAAAATATGAGGATCTAAGCAAACAGAAGCCTGTTAGTGAACCCTGCAATTTGGCTAGTGTACTTCCATCGCTGTCTTGATGAAATGCAGAAGGAGAGGTGCCTCAGTGAAACGAATATCGCCGGAAGTTCGTACAGGAACAGGCCGAGGAACGCCATACTCAATTCTGTTCTGACGATTCCTGCTGGCCCTCGGTGCCTCGAAATGTGCTGTCACAACTTTTAAGTTGAAGATGTAACTCTGAAAAAATAGGTAAGATTCGCAGTAACTGAATAACAGCAGAAATTTTTAAATATTTCTTGGTTTCTACACCCTTGCAAAATAAATATTGTTTGTTTCATAGATGCCATACAAGCCTACCGCAAGAGTAGTGGCGATAAAAGTGACAACCTAGGGTCCTCAGCATTGACACAATTCGTGGAAGAAGAAGTGGATAGCTCTGAAATACCTTTTTTTTTCATATGGTGTGAATTATTCCATTAAAAATTCACGTGTTGACATCGTAAAAATATTATCGTCATATGGAAATCGGGTGATGCTGAGGGATTTAGATTAAGAAATGAGACACTTAAAGTAGTAAAGGAGTTTTGCTATTTGGGGAGTAAAATAACTGATGACGGTCGAAGTAGAGAGGATATAAAATGTAGACTGGCAATGGCAAGGAAAGCGTTTCTGAAGAAGAGAAATTTGTTAACATCGAATATAGATTTAAGTGTCAGGAAGTCGTTTCTGAAAGTATTTGTATGGAGTGTAGCCATGTATGGAAGTGAAACATGGACGATAACTAGTTTGGACAAGAAGAGAATAGAAGCTTTCGAAATGTGGTGCTACAGAAGAATGCTGAAGATAAGTTGGGTAGATCACGTAACTAATGAGGAGGTATTGAATAGGATCGGGGAGAAGAGAAGTTTGTGGCACAACTTGACCAGAAGAAGGGATCGGTTGGTAGGACATGTTTTGAGGCATCAAGGGATCACAAATTAAGCATTGGAGGGCAGCGTGGAGGGTAAAAATCGTAGAGGGAGACCAAGAGATGAATGCACTAAGCAGATTCAGAAGGATGTAGGTTGCAGTAGGTACTGGGAGATGAAGAAGCTTGCACAGGATAGAGTAGCATGGAGAGCTGCATCAAACCAGTCTCAGGACTGAAGACCACAAAAATGGAAATTTTTTGTAGTCCGAAGAAAGAAATGTTACGCAAATGGAAGAACGTTGTGCTTTAATGCCATTATCATACTCCTCACACATTTTTTTTTTCTGACCACTTCTAGCAGATTTTGAAGGTTGGTTACGAGAAATATCTATCGCAGAGTTGCGGCCACTGTTGGGACTTCAATCACCATGACGGTAGGATGTGTGTATTAAGAGCTCTGAAAAGCGGTTACAGTTTTGCAGGATTTTGAGTTAAACTTGGCCATGGAATCTTGCAAAAGAAACGCAGCCGAGTAAGAAAGACGAATGAGCCAAGTTCCGGTTTTTCAGTGTAAACTGTGGCTGTCGAACTAACAAACTCCAAGTACCATATCGTGCTAGAAGGGACTACGAACCGAACGTTCGAAGGCATAGAGTTGTGGTATATCTGAGCGAGCATTCTAAAACACATATAACACCACAACTCTGTGGACAATCATACATTTTCTACGTCTTTAACGAAGTTTGCATTTTTAGTTGCGCTGAACATTATTCTTTTAAATATGATGTGAAGTTATAAATGCTGTTCGTTATTTAAGAAAGAGAATACGCATGGAATGTTAACATTTTGTAAGCAGACACGCTGACCTAGTCAGGGAAAAGCTATTGTCAAAGAGTATAATTAATTGTAAATGCATTATCGCTGGACGTGCGAGCGCGCCAAAGAAGTAGCAGTTCATCGCCGAGAGGAGACGATTGTTGTCGTTGGTTGTGTGTATTCGCCTATGTGGCTATGGAAAAGTACGGAGACTAAAAGTCATTTTCCAAAGTGCGGAGCAGTGAAAATTGAAATGGGTGTTTTGGCGGATGTTTTATACGGGCCTGCTACGTGTATGGCATGTATTGGTCACAGTACAAATGCAGCAAGAGTGATTCATATAGCACCAAGAGTACTGTGGACCCTTGGCATTGTCTGTGGTATGGCAAGAAGATCAACCTGTGTCCTATTTTATCGCTAAATGAAGCAGCTCGACAAACCAACTAGAAGTATATCAGGCTGACCAGCGCATTTGAAATTTTTTGTTTAAATAACATTGTTCTCGTGCTTAGTGTCTCGTAAATAATTTTCCTAAGTCGTTATCCAAGTACTATCCATCCCATCCCTTTGTACGAACCAAGATAATCAGAAAATGAAGAGAATATTAATTTATTAGATTACCGAAACATAATTTTTCCAACTTTTGGACAATTACGTAATAATGAAATCTTTGGCTGTAGTACGCATAATGTCAGAAACAGGATGAGACAAAAGCTAGTATTAATTCATTTGCTAAAAATAGAATAACTTCCATAATAAAAAAATTGGTAGTAAAACTTTATGTCACTCGAACAATGAATTTCATTGCCAATGCACAGTTCTAATTTGTAGTTTGCGGCATAATTTATAACCGTTATCACAAAGAAATATCAGAGTAACTGCTAGGGGCAGTCCTTACCAACGAGTAAATTCGATCTTTCTGCTTGCTACAATTACGACAGTCAGTATTACTGTGACTAACGTAACAAAAACTTTCTGTCCACAACCAGTAAACATTATTACTTTAATTGATCTCTGAAAATTAATGTAATATGTTGTATGTTTTTGCTTTTTTATTATTATTTGATTACTGTGACACGTGTGGTGTGAAGTGTTTGAAAGTGTGCATTTGGTACTGTTCCTACGTTATGACGACGATAATTATTCTTACGTAAGATTTCTCACCAGCATAAAGTTCAGTTTCAATTTAATTATTATTCTTCTGATGAGGAACAGGCGATCGTTGGTTCTTTTCATTAATGACAGACATTGAAAACATTTTTTTTCCAAATTATACACTAACTACTCGTACTGAGCAGTGGCGATTCGCTTATAACGTCATCTACTTCTCTCGCTTTTCCATTATTCTTCGGAGTAGATGCCTTCTCCCTTCAGATTAGGGGCTTTAGGTGCACGGTCCTATAGGAAAGCCTAATTAGCCGTAGAGATAGGAGAGGTATATACAGAACATTCGTTTGTAAACTTTTCCGTAACAGTATCGGTTAAATACCGGAAGCTGAGTATGATGATTGATGTCGAAAATGTAACATTAGATTAGAACGGGCTTCGACGTGTTTCTGTAAGTAACAATACATTTAAGTTTTCACTCAATAACTGTCAATTAGTAGGTCAAATATTCTAAGACTACACAAACTTTTGATGTATTCTTTAAAATCGTTCAGTGTGACTAGTTCTACTACGCCTCATCCAGTCGAGATACATTTACTCCTTTTCTAACAGGGCAGACGCGTGGACGGGAATACAGAAGCAGAGAAGTTCGTGAACAGCTATCTGTAGCCGAAAGCGCAACAACGCCGCTACAATGTGAAGTGCTTTATTTATATTATTTGATAGTACGACGACAAATGGCAGCCGTATCTCTAATTTCAGATTCTTGCTCGTGGCAACTATGTCAGGATGTGTGCATATCAAGAGTGGAGAATGCCAAAAACATGGGTGCCAGTAGTAGCATTCAGTCCTGTGTTCGTGCCGGGAAAATACATTTCGGGGATGATTTGTATGAAGATGATTAGTACGAATCTCAGGCTGATGCGCGTAACTGCTAGACAGATAAACATCCCGAATATACACTCCTGGAAATTGAAATAAGAACACCGTGAATTCATTGTCCCAGAAAGGGGAAACTTTATTGACACATTCCTGGGGTCAGATACATCACATGATCACACTGACAGAACCACAGTCACATAGACACAGGCAACAGAGCATGCACAATGTCGGCACTAGTACAGTGTATATCCACTGCAGGCTGCTATTCTCCCATGGAGACGATCGTAGAGATGCTGGATGTAGTCCTGTGGAACGGCTTGCCATGCCATTTCCACCTGGCGCCTCAGTTGGACCAGCGTTCGTGCTGGACGTGCAGACCGCGTGAGACGACGCTTCATCCAGTCCCAAACATGCTCAATCGGGGACAGATCCTGAGATCTTGCTGGCCAGGGTAGTTGACTTACACCTTCTAGAGCAAGTTGGGTGGCACGGGATACATGCGGACGTGCATTGTCCTGTTGGAACAGCAAGTTCCCTTGCCGGTATAGGAATGGTAGAACGATGGGTTCGACGACGGTTTGGATGTGCCATGCACTATTCAGTGTCCCCTCGACGATCACCAGTGGTGTACGGCCAGTGTAGGAGATCGCTCCCCACACCATGATGCCGGGTGTTGGCCCTGTGTGCCTCGATCGTATGCAGTCCTGATTGTGGCGCTCACCTGCACGGCGCCAAACACGCATACGACCATCATTGGCACCAAGGCAGAAGCGACTCTCATCGCTGAAGACGACACGTCTCCATTTGTCCCTCCATTCACGCCTGTCGCGACACCACTGGAGGCGGGCTGCACGATGTTGGGGCGTGAGCGGAAGACGGCCTAACGGTGTGCGGGACCGTAGCCCAGCTTCATGGAGACGGTTGCGAATGGTCCTCGCCGATACCCCAGGAGCAACAGTGTCCCTAATTTGCTGGGAAGTGGCGGTGCGGTCCCCTACGGCACTGCGTAGGATCCTACGGTCTTGGCGTGCATCCGTGCGTCGCTGCGGTCCGGTCCCAGATCGACGGGCACGTGCACCTTCCGCCGACCACTGGCGACAACATCGATGTACTGTGGAGACCTCACGCCCCACGTGTTGAGCAATTCGGCGGTACGTCCACCCGGCCTCCCGCATGCCCACTATACGCCCTCGCTCAAAGTCCGTCAACTGCACATACGGTTCACGTCCACGCTGTCGCGGCATGCTACCAGTGTTAAAGACTGCGATGGAGCTCCGTATGCCACAGCAAACTGGCCGACACTGACGGCGGCGGTGCACAAATGCTGCGCAGCTAGCGCCATTCGACGGCCAACACCGCGGTTCCTGGTGTGTCCGCTGTGCCGTGCGTGTGATCATTGCTTGTACAGCCCTCTCGCAGTGTCCGGAGCAAGTATGGTGGGTCTGACACACCGGTGTCAATGTGTTCTTTTTTCCATTTCCAGGAGTGTATTTCTTGACGCAAATATGCTTTAAAAGTTGTTTTTAGTTAAGTAAATAAGAATATTTATTTTAATGCGTAAACAATGCTAAGTCGTGGCCTTTACCATAGTTTGTGTGAATTTGTATGACAACTTACTGACAGACATGTAAAAGGTCATGCATGCTAAACGTTGTTCACATGCTGTAGTTAGGTGCATGCTCAAATTTATATTGTGTTATGCTGAATCATAACTTAATTTTTGAGATTTTTGTGCTTTATTATCGTAAAGATTGCTAAAGTAAATGTCAGTATCAAAACCAGAAACAAATCGCGCTTTTTATATTTGTATTTTTGAGACGTTTCACAGTAATGTTGCACTAATTAGTCCAGCAAGTGAAGAACCCTGCGAATAAGTAATTGCCAGTATCCATAGTAACTGCTAACCCATCTTGCGTGCACAGTGTTTGCAAGTAAACAGTGTTAACAACTGCTGAATATTTAACAATGATATTCTTATAGCCGGCCGCGGTGGCCAAGCAGTTCTAGGCAATTCAGTCCAGAACCGTGCGACTGCTACGGTCGCAGGTTCAAATCCTGCCTCGGGCATGGGTGTGTGTGATGTCCTTAGGTTAGTTAGATTTAAGTAGTTCTAAGCTTTAGGGGACTGATGACCCCAGATGTTAAGTCCCATAGTGCTCAGGGCCATTTGAACCATTTTTTGATATCCTTATAATTTTAAAAATATGTCGTTGTTGTAAATGTGTGTGAAAATAATTACTTATCTGAAAACAAAACTTACGTTGTATGTACTTGAAATATTTTATTTATGACTTTTCTTGAAAATTTACCGCGAATTTTCTCGAAACAGCCCTTTTTGCTCTTGTCACTTATTACAGCCGATGTACGTACTGGCGACATAAGATGGCATAAAGATATTACTTTTATTTATTTTGTTGCTGGCCTAGTATGGGGCACACGGCAATCATAAGCGGCATCTGCATTACACTTGAGAGTTGTGTATTTTGAAAGATTTTTTTTTCTTCTGTAACACAAATAAAACTCGTGATGGGCTTATACCCAATACTGGTTTGGCAGTAAATAAATAAATCAAATTATTCTTTATAGCACAGCTTACAATATAAAGAGGTTGAACAAAATTATGTGAACACAGCGATAAATGAGCACTTGAACATAAATGTAGATGTTAGAGAAGCCTGAAGGTAGCGCTGCTCCATTTTACTGCGAATGCTACCTGTGCAATGCCCTTAGGGGGTGTTGGAACGCCCGGTCCCGACAATGTTAAATTTAGTGACTTGGCTTCCTGTATTTTTAGGAACCACTGTAGCCATTGACATGAATCTTTTATAGGATATTATACTATATGTTCTGAGTCTACTGAACTACAATAATTGCATTTCAGCCACTACTTTCGGAAATACAATTTTTTAACCACACAGTTAAAATGTTGTGTACTTTTTTTTAGGTTATCCCAAATAATTTTAATTATACGAAACATCATGTTCTACATTTAGTTCAATAGACTCAGAATATGTATTTTATTACTCCCTGAAAATTTGAATGCAAGAGTAAATGTAAATTTTCAGGAACGGCTTCTAAAGTTTCAAAAGGCTGTAACTCACTTAATATGTGCTTGATTTTTTTTTATTTTTAGTCACTCGGAAGAACCCTGCACCATACTGTATATCATCCTCTTCCTTTTTCC
The DNA here is from genome assembly GCF_023864345.2 of Schistocerca serialis cubense. Classification (NCBI taxonomy): domain Eukaryota; kingdom Metazoa; phylum Arthropoda; class Insecta; order Orthoptera; family Acrididae; genus Schistocerca; species Schistocerca serialis. The sequence goes on along the minus strand of NC_064639.1, from coordinate 1,144,706,323 downwards.
CTTTTCTTCTTTCTGGTCTCCTTAATGGCCAACTGTCCTGCATACTCTGCTCTATCAATGCGAACCTTGTCCACCCGTTCAAGTTATCTGTTGCAGCTTGCTCCAGGATTAATTTCCATACACTATAGCACTTTCACCCTACCAATGTTTCTATCATTAAAAGCTATAACAACATCACTGAACCCCCCCCCCCCCCCCCCAACTTAAACGTTTTCATTCGAACAAAAACATTTTTTTGGGAAGCGAGTCCATTTAAGATTACTGATTGACTCACTGAGATTCTGATTCTGACCTTGCAGACACTTCTTCAGTAATTCAGGAATTGCCAGGTCTCTTTAAATAGGTTTTATGATATTCACGACTGCTGCTAGGATGGAATGTTTATGGCTGTACGAATTGTTTGAGTACTGGGCATTGAGGTAATTGCACCATGAATCGTCCTGGAGGGCAGAGGTGGTCTACTGGTTTTTCATCAGTTGACAGTGTGTGGAAGAAGGTAACCCATACTGCCTGATTCATTTTCAATAAATCCTCAGTATTATACACTCCTGGAAATGGAAAAAAGAACACATTGACACCGGTGTGTCAGACCCACCATACTTGCTCCGGACACTGCGAGAGGGCTGTACAAGCAATGATCACACGCACGGCACAGCGGACACACCAGGAACCGCGGTGTTGGCCGTCGAATGGCGCTAGCTGCGCAGCATTTGTGCACCGCCGCCGTCAGTGTCAGCCAGTTTGCCGTGGCATACGGAGCTCCATCGTAGTCTTTAACACTGGTAGCATGCCGCGACAGCGTGGACGTGAACCGTATGTGCAGTTGACGGACTTTGAGCGAGGGCGTATAGTGGGCATGCGGGAGGCCGGGTGGACGTGCCGCCGAATTGCTCAACACGTGGGGCGTGAGGTCTCCACAGTACATCGATGTTGTCGCCAGTGGTCGGCGGAAGGTGCACGTGCCCGTCGACCTGGGACCGGACCGCAGCGACGCACGGATGCACGCCAAGACCGTAGGATCCTACGCAGTGCCGTAGGGGACCGCACCGCCACTTCCCAGCAAATTAGGGACACTGTTGCTCCTGGGGTATCGGCGAGGACCATTCGCAACCGTCTCCATGAAGCTGGGCAACGGTCTCGCACACCGTTAGGCCGTCTTCCGCTCACGCCCCAACATCGTGCAGCCCGCCTCCAGTGGTGTCGCGACAGGCGTGAATGGAGGGACGAATGGAGACGTGTCGTCTTCAGCGATGAGAGTCGCTTCTGCCTTGGTGCCAATGATGGTCGTATGCGTGTTTGGCGCCGTGCAGGTGAGCGCCACAATCAGGACTGCATACGATCGAGGCACACAGGGCCAACACCCGGCATCATGGTGTGGGGAGCGATCTCCTACACTGGCCGTACACCACTGGTGATCGTCGAGGGGACACTGAATAGTGCACGGTACATCCAAACCGTCATCGAACCCATCGTTCTACCATTCCTAGACCGGAAAGGGAACTTGCTGTTCCAACAGGACAATGCACGTTCGCATGTATCCCGTGCCACCCAACGTGCTCTAGAAGGTGTAAGTCAACTACCCTGGCCAGCAAGATCTCCGGATCTGTCCCCGATTGAGCATGTTTGGGACTGGATGAAGCGTCGCCTCACGCGGTCTGCACGTCCAGCACGAACGCTGGTCCAACTGAGGCGCCAGGTGGAAATGGCATGGCAAGCCGTTCCACAGGACTACATCCAGCATCTCTACGATCGTCTCCATGGGAGAATAGCAGCCTGCATTGCTGCGAAAGGTGGATATACACTGTACTAGTGCCGACATTGTGCATGCTCTGTTGCCTGTGTCTATGTGACTGTGGTTCTGTAAGTGTGATCATGTGATGTATCTGACCCCAGGAATGTGTCAATAAAGTTTCCCCTTCCTGGGACAATGAATTCACGGTGTTCTTATTTCAATTTCCAGGAGTGTATGTAATGGACATCCCATAATACTGCTGTAGTTCATCATTCATTTTGTCTGTCAGCCTGTCTCTTATGGTTTTACCATCAGGAAGTTCCTTGTCTTTCAAACTTTGTTTCAACTTCCTCAACCTGGTGTCCATCCTCTTCTGGACATGACCAACACATTCTAGTATACAACACAGCAATCCACACCCTTTGTATAAAACTTGACGATTTTATTAGATCTTGAAGTAATGCGCGTAAAAATTTTAACATTTTCAACCGGTGTAGATTATATTTCAAAAAATAAAATAAAATACTTCCCATGTGAGTTCATAAGTGCTATATAAAAATCCGAAAATGAGAAAACAAATTTTTTCAGTTATAACTCCCCTTAATACGTTGTAAGCGTCAGACGTGTAACAACAGTGTAGTTAAGAACGCTTTATGTTTGATGGTGCTCGTATGGTTTGTGTTTCCGTTGCTGAAGTGTTTGGGGTTTCATGAGGCACCGCATCAAAGGTTTATAACGCACACTGGGAAAGCGGAAGAACATCATCCGCTAAGTGAGAACGCGGATGAAACTATGTGTTGAGGGATCATGACAGATGTTGTTGAAGAGAAGTGTGACAGAAAATGAGAGGGCAACAGCTACTAAACTCACTGCAGAACAAAAAAATATCTAACCCCGACAACACCAAAACGACACGAAAGGAGCTCCATAGCGCGAGCTGGAATTAAGAAACCACTCATCAATGATGCCAATTCCCGTAACAGTAAAACTTGGTGCCGAAGCTATAAAGCATATAGACTACTGTGGCCATTTGGTCGGATGAGTCTTGTTTAACGATGTTTCAAACTTTTGGGCGAATTTACATCCGATGAGTGTAATATGGCAGGGGTTCGGTTATATTTTGGGCAGCCGTATCATTGTATATCCCATGGACCTCATGGTTACCCTCATGGTCTCATTACCGCCAAGGATTATTTCGCCATTTAGGTTGATCAGGACCATCCCGTGGTACTATGCTTGTTCCCTGATAGTGGTGCTATGTTTGTTCCTTAATTGTCATGCTCTGTTCCAGGGAGACATGGCCCCGTTCAAACAGCTCAGATCGTCCAGAACTGGTTTTCTGAGGACTAGGATGAATTGTCGCAAACACTTTTGGCCTCCACAACCACCAGATGTCAATATTATTAAGCCTTTGTGATATACTTTGGTGAGAAAGATGCGTAGTCGCTATCCATTAACCTTACCTATATCCAATGGTAAAATACATGGAAGTAACCATCTGAATTGATCCAGAGTATAATATCTACATAAAAATAACTGTAGGGAAAAAGTTGCTACGATGAAATATTTTAGTAAGTTTCTTAGCGAAATGTAATTCATCCACGAAAGAACTAGATCACAAAACATTGCAGGAACGACTATAGCACGTTACTCATCAATATGGGACGCGTCTCAAGTTGGATTAACAGAAGAGACAGAGGTGATATTACTAAGAACAGTGTGTTACGTCAAACCATTTCGAGGTATCTCTGAATTACAGACATGTACCAGCAAAGAAAAGAAAAAAAAAGTGTGCTTTTACGAAGTGACTGTATTCCGTACTCTCCACGTGGAATGAAGACATCGAGCTTGTTCTTCGTAGTTCCAGCATGAAGAAGTCCCAGCCCGCTTTGCTCTTGGATACCTAGGGGCGTAGAGTTACTGGGAGAAGTTTTTTTTATTTGGGTATGTCATTATTTTCATACATACTTACAATGACAACATATTTTTAAAATTATAATTCTACGAACAATTTCATTCTTAAGAACTCGTCAATTGTGAAGTAACATTGATTACTTACAGACTAAATGCACGTAAGATAGGTCAGCGATTACCATGGATACAGGCAGGTGCTTACGCGTTAGACTATTTACTCTGCTGGACAAACTAATGCAAAATTACTGTGAAACGTCTCAGAAATGAAAAATTTAAAAGTTCCGTATAGTTTCCGGCTTTGATACTGACATATGCATTAACAACTTTTGCAATAATAAAGACGGTACCACATTGGCGGGATCCGCGGTTTGGTACCAATTGCAGTCTTACATTTTACCAGGGTCTAATAATTTATGGTTAAAGTAACCTAAGTAAAACAAGGGTAATGAAATACTGTCAGATAATATTAGGTGATGCTGAAAGAATAAGGTTAAGAGATGATGCACTAAAATTAGTAGATGACAAAACGTTAATCTCCGCTCCACAGCTATTGTAAACGTTATTCACCTATATATAACCACCTTAAAGCTATTAGAATCCTTATTGGTCTCCAGCCAATTATTTCAGAACCTGAAATTGGTGTATACCATATGTGCACAATTTTATAGTATTTTATATATCTACTTAGTGTAATGAAAGTAAGAGCGCTTGGAGTTTGGTGCGACAACAAGTAACCGAGAGAAAAAACACCAACAGCGAGTAAATAGTTTCTGAAAACGAGAAATTTATTGGCATCGAATATAAAGTAACAGCACACAGAAGAATAGGAGATTTGGTATGTGGGGTTGCAGGAGAATGTTGAATATTAACTGGATACATTGGATAATTAATAAGTAGGTACAGAAAATAATAAGGGAAAAAATAAATTTATGGCACAACTAGGCTAAGAAAAAGCACCAAATAATCTTGAATCTTTCAATGGAGGTAAGTGTGAGGGGACGAAACAAGGATAATGGAACATACAGCGAAACGAAGGCTTGCAAGCTGACACCCCAAAGGTTCCTTTAGGACTGGAGAAAATTGAAAAATGTCCGTCAGTAGAAATGCAACAAAAAACATTGCTCAACGCATTCTGAAAAAGAATCTTTTGTTTTTGTTTTTTCATCGTTCCTGCATTATGCATGTACCTCATCTCATATATAGTGGAACAGGAAAATTTAAAGTTTATGTTTCCTTCAGCTATCTCTACAACCGCAGGAGAGTTCACGATAAAACTTGTTTTGAGAGGCTTACAAACAGGCAGTCCATTTTCAAACAAAACCCAGTTCACACCGCCCAGTGGGCTGCCAACAACCGGTTCATTTGCATCCTGTCGCGCTGGTCGTGTAACACGGCAGACGCGCAATGGTTTTTGCGCTCATAACACAGCCCACTTCGGCCTCTTTTGCTATCGTTAATTCGCAACATTAAATGCGCTGTATGAATTGTAATTCTCCACTGCACTCGTGGCTTATTATGCGAAGTACTCCGCGTCATTACCATATGGTCACAAAATGTTTTGGCCTTGTTTCCTCATTCAGAAAAACGAGTAATGATGACAACACAGACATTGTGGGTGAGCACTCGAAGAAGTGAAAAAATACCCCAACGACTCACTTTAAAAAAGAAATCTGTGAAAACGAGAACAGAGACTTGTAAGATATGAAAATAACGTAAGCAAATTAACTATAAAGGTATGATATAATGTGTGAATTTTATATGAAAGACTTGATAGTTTGTATTTTAAAATGGTAATTCATATGCTCATAGAAACAAATAAAAAATTTGTTGGAAGAATAGGACTCTTAACAAAATTACCTCTGATGTAAATCTACTGATTTTCACGAAGCAGTGTACTTGGTGCTAGATAACTGAATACATACAGTGGGTTGGGAAATTAATATACTTACAATGCAGTTCTGGAAATTTTGATTCTTTGGTTGGAAGTACTCCACACAAAACAATGATTCATGAGTCGTATTTTTCAACAATGTCGTAGAATAGTAAATAAGCTTGTACTGTTTGCTTGATAACAGTATATGAAATTCAACAATATATTCGGATTGCTACTTCTATACTGAACAGTTGTTGATATCATTACTACTTTTGTGAAGTGAGGTACAGCGTATTATATCCGGAAGATCGGTGAGTTTTTTCCAATTACTGTCGAAATTTACGTAATTCATTACCTTTTTATGCAGTGTATTCCATGTTGTAACACTTAATGAGTTCCATAGATTTCATTGTGACTGTCTACAGATATGGGTAAAGATACTGACGTCACTCCAAGAAAAAGGGACACAATATAGCCTCTTTTGTCTCAATGTCAATATAATCAGTGAGATTTTTTTATACGGAAGGAATTTCACAGTACAAATTCGTAATATAAGCAACAAACTGAAATATGATAAAAATCTCTAAACGCAGTGGAAAGGTAAATGCTGTCGGAAATGCGTTACATCCTCTTGAACAGACAGAGAAATAAGACGAATAGTAGTGGTAAACCGAAGAAAACGGATACGGGTGATTAAGAACACATTTGGAGCAAGTGGAGTGCCTGTATCCACCCGTACTCTGCAGCGAAGGTCCTCCCAGGAAATAGAAACTTACTCCTGCCATGAAAGAAAAACTAATAGCAACGGCCAGAAAGTACAAAGACTGGACTGTGGATGACTGTAATAAGGTTCAAAAAAATGGTTCAAATGTCTCTGAGCACTATGGGACTTAACATCTGAGTTCATCAGTTCCCTAGACTTGAGCTACTTAAACCTAAATAACATAAGGATATTACACACATCCACGCCCAAGGCAGGATTCGAACCTGCGACCGTAGCAGCAGCGCTGTTCAGGACGGAAGCGCCTAGAACCGCTCGGCCACGGTGGCCAGCTGGAATAAGGTAAATAACTTATAATATCATTCTGCTCCTTCCTTGATGGTAACAGAGACTTCACAATGTGACATGAGATTTCATTTCAGGTTTCCTTCCCTGACGAAAGAAGTATCCAAATTCTGCAAGACAAAATGTAATTCCTCCCCCCGTGAACCATGGACCTTGCCGTTGGTGGGGAGGCTTGAATGCCTCAGCGATACAGATAGCCGTACTGTAGGTGCAACCACAACGGAGAGGTATCTGTTGAGAGGCCAGACAAACGTGTGGTTCCTGAAGAGGGGCAGCAGCCTTTTCAGTAGTTGCATGGACAACAGTCTGGATGATTGACTGATCTGGCCTTGTAACACTAGCCAAAACGGCCATGCTGTGCTGGTACTGCGAACGGCTGAAAGCAAGGGGAAACTACAGCCATAATTTTTCCCGAGGGCATGCAGCTTTACTGTATGGTTAAATGATGATGGAGTCCTCTTGGGTAAAATATTCCGGAGGTAAAATAGTCCCCCACTCGGATCTCCGGGCGGGGACTACTCAAGAAGACGTCGTTATCGGTAGAAAGAAAACTGGCGTTCTACGGATCAGAGCGTGGAATGTCAGATCCCTTAATCGGGCAGGTAGGTTAGAAAATTTGAAAAGGGAAATGGATAGGTTAAAGTTAGATATAGTGGGAATTAGTGAAGTTCGGTGGCAGGAGGAACAAGACTTTTGGTCAGGCGAATACAGGATCATAAATACAAAATCAAATAGGGGTATTGCAGGAGTAGCTTTAATAATGAATAGGAAAATAGGAGTGCGGGTAAGCTACTACAAACAGCATAGTGAACGCATTATTGTGGCCAAGATAGACACGAAGCCCACGCTTACTACAGTGGTACAAGTTTATATGCAAACTAGCTCTGCAGATGACGAAGACATTGAAGAAATGTATGATGAAATCAAAGAAATTATTCAGATAGTGAAGGGAGACGAAAATTTAATAGTGATGGGTGACTGGAATTCGGTAGTAGGAAAAGGGAGAGAAGGAAACGTAGTAGGTAAATATGGATTGGGGCTAAGAAATGAAAGAGGAAGCCGCTTGGTAGAATTTTGCACAGAGCACAACTTAATCATAACTAACACTTGGTTCAAGAATCATGAAAGTAGATTGTATACATGGAAGAACCACGGAGATACTGACAGATTTCAGATAGATTATGTAATAGTAAGACAGAGATTTAGGAATCAGCTTTTGTACGGTAAGACATTTCCAGGGGCAGATGTGGACTCTGACCACAATCTATTGGTTATGAACTGTAGATTAAAACTGAAGAAACTACAAAAAGGTGGGAATTTAGGGAGGTGGGACCTGGATAAACTGAAAGAACCAGAGGTTGTAGAGAGTTTCAGGGAGAGCATAAGGGAACAATTGACAGGAATGGGGGAAAGAAATACAGTATAAGAAGAATGGGTAGCTTTGAGGGATGAAGTAGTGAAGGCAGCAGAGGATCAAGTAGGTAAAAAGACAAGGGCTAATAGAAATCCTTGGGTAACAGAAGAAATATTGAATTTAATTGATGAGAGGAGAAAATATAAAAATGCAGTAAATGAAGCAGGCAAAAAGGAATACAAACGTCTCAAAAATGAGATTGACAGGAACTGCAAAATGGCTAAGCAGGGATGGCTAGAGGACAAATGTAAGGATGTAGAGGCTTATCTCACTAGGGGTAAGATAGATACTGCCTACAGGAAAATTAAAGAGACCTTTGGAGAAAAGAGAACCACTTGTATGAATATCAAAAGCTCAGATGGAAACCCTGTTCTAAGCAAAGAAGAGAAAGCAGAAAGGTGGAAGGAGTATATAGAGGGTCTATACAAGTGCAATGTACTTGAGGACAATATTATGGAAATGGAAGAGGATGTAGATGAAGATGAAATGGGAGATATGATACTGCGTGAAGAATTTGACAGAGCACGAAAAGATCTGAGTCGAAACAGGCCCCAGGAGTAGACAACATTCCATTAGAAGTACTGACAGCCTTGGGAGAGCCAGTTCTGACAAAACTCTACCATCTGCTGACCAAGATGTATGACACAGGTGAAATACCCTCTGACTTCAAGAAGAATATAATAATTCCAATCCCAAAGAAAGCAGGTGTTGACAGATGTGAAAATTACCGAACAATCAGTTTAATAAGCCACAGCTGCAAAATACTAACGCGAATTCTTTACAGACGAATGGAAAAACTAGTAGAAGCCGACCACGGGGAAGGTCAGTTTGGATTCCGTAGAAATATTGGATCACGTGAGGCAATACTGACCCTAAGTCTTATCTTAGAAGCCAGATTAAGGAAAAGCAAACCTACGTTTCTAGCATTTGTAGACTTAGAGAAAGTATTTGACAATGTTGACTGGAATACTCTCTTTCAAATTCTGAAGGTGGCAGGGGTAAAATACAGGGAGCGAAAGGCTATTTACAATTTGTACCGAAACCACATGGCAGTTATAAGAGTCGAGGGGCATGAAAGGGAAGCAATGGTTGGGACCGGAGTGAGACAAGGTGGTAGCCTATCCCCAATGTTATTTAATCTTTATATTGAGCAAGCAGTGAAAGAAACTAAAGAAAAATTCGGAGTAGGTATTAAAATCCATGGAGAAGTAATAAAAACTTTGAGGTTTGCCGATGACATTGTAATTCTGTCAGAGACAGCATAGGACTTGGAAGAGCACTTGAACGGAATGGATAGTGTCTTGAAAGGAGGATATAAGATGAACATCAACAGAAGCAAAACGAGAATAATGGAACGTATTCGAATTAAGTCAGGTGATGCTGAGGGAATTAGGTTAGGAAATGAGACACTTAAAGTAGTAAAAGAGTTTTGCTATTTGGGGAGCAAAATAACTGACGATGGTCATAGTAGAGAGGATATAAAATGTAGACTGGCAATGGCAAGGAAAGCGTTTCTGAAGAAGAGAAATTTGCTAACATCGAATATAGATTTAAGTGTCAGGAAGTCATTTCTGAAAGTATTTGTATGGAGTGTGGCCATGTATGGAAGTGAAACATGGACGATAGTTAATTTGGACAAGAAGAGAATAGAAGCTTTCGAAATGTGGTGCTACAGAAGAATGCTGAAGATTAGATGGGTAGATCACATAACTAATGAGGAGGTATTGAATAGGACTGGAGAGAAGAGAAGTTTGTGGCACAACTTGACTAGAAGAAGGGATCGGTTGGTAGGACATGTCCTGAGGCATCAAGGGATCACCAAATTAGTATTGGAGGGCAGCGTGGAGGGTAAAAATCATAGAGGGAGACCAAGAGATCAATACACTAAGCAGATTCAAAAGGATGTAGGTTGCAGTAGGTACTGGGAGATGAAGAAACTTGCACAGGACAGAGTAGCATGGAGAGCTGCATCAAACCAGTCTCAGGACTGACGACCACAACAACAACAAAATGTAATTTGTGAGATGCTGGAGCCATGAAAAATTTCACGAAGACTGTACAGTTTAATGTGTCAAGCATCTTCTATCAGTAATGATTTGGTCTGTAATAAGTAGCAAAGGAAGTGGGCGCCTTTATATTGTGAAACGGACGATGCCTCAGCTGCAGCACGGGTCAGATCTGGAAACTCGACTTCTTCCTCAGGTTCAAAATGGTTCAAATGGCTCTGAGCACTATGGGACTTAACATCTATGGTCATCAGTCCCCTAGAACTTAGAACTACTTAAACGTAACTAACCTAAGGACAGCACACAACACCCAGCCATCACGAGGCAGAGAAAATCCCTGACCCCGCCGGGAATCGAACCCGGGAACCCGAGCGTGGGAAGCGAGAACGCTACCGCACGACCACGAGATGCGGGCTTCCTCAGGTGAAGGAATGGTTTCCCGACAAGAATTACATGTCTATGCACCATTCTGCACCGCGGCATAAGGCAAAATCTGTTATTAAGTATTTAAATGAGAATGGAATTCATGTTTTGGACTAGTCTGGGAACTCCTCAGACATGAAACAATTGAAAATATCTGGCAACGACTAAAGAGGGAAACTGCAATGGAGGTATACCCAAAAAAAAGTTTAGGCTGCTTGAAAATCTTGTCAGAGCATGGCACACGAAACCTGAATTGGAGAATACGTCGAAGAAATGCAATATGAGTCTGTTATGGAGAATTAAAGATTGAATAGCTGTTTAAGGAGGTCATATCAAATACTGAACACATTGTTCATAGTCGTTTTTATCAGAAAAAAACTTTGTTTTAAATGTTTTTCGGTTCACTTTAAGATAGTTTAGTAAGCTGACAGAAATGTAATATTAGTGACACATAAAATTTAGAAACATAAAAACCGGCAGAATACAACTGTGTAATAAAACTACCTTGTCCATTCAGTGAGTATAATGATTTCGCAGCCCACTGAAGTAGAATGTAGACATTCCGCATATGGCTGTTACGACTGAAATTTCGATAGTTTCTCGTTTTTAGTATACTAAAAGCAAAACATTGGCACCAAATGAGATACGTTGGCTGTACAAATGAAGTAACAAAACATTAAAACTGAAAACGTATGCAATAGTTAAGTGGGATGGTAAAGCCCACTCTACAAGGTTAGTTCAGAACATGGTAGAAGGAAATTTCCAGCAGCGTGAATACAATTATAGGTGATGATATAACGTGCTTCTAGAAGACATTTCAGCATGAGCCGTAGTAATGTGAGAGGAACAAACATGAGTGAAACAATGAATACAAATTAAAGTAAGTAGTACTTACGTACAGGAGTACATACACATCTAATCGAATAAATAAAGTGACTTTATAACATTATTTGTTTATGGTTCATTTAAATTTTTATAATTTTTTTTTGCTTTAAAATTTTCGTACATTGGTACTGTATTTTCTGTAGATGTAAAGTAAAGTGTGTTATACTGGAGCTCGAAGTTGTTTGCATTATATGTGAGTAATCTATGTAAAACACTACGTAAAGTATTTATTGCGCTAAATAATTTTCTGATGACATTTTGTATTTAAAAATATTTGTGTGTGTAAATTGTTCATATTGATGTAAATTTGACAGTTTAAGAAATGGTCACGCTTTTATGTAAGAAATAGGGATTGCTAAAAGCCAGTGTGCTTTTGTTTGAAACGGAAGTGGGTCTGGGGAGTGGAAAAGATGGCAAGGGCGAATTGGCACGCTACCTAGAGCAAGCGCGGGAAGTAAGTCACACAGTCTGTAGGCGGCAGTGATTAAGGCAATGCCTTTGCGGAACAGGAGAAACTTTGCCTACAATTTTGCACTAAAATGCCTCGAGAGAAAACTGCAAATGGCTTATGCCATAGCTGCGAGTTGTTGGGCTACTGCATGTAAAATTGAACGACGCCAAGAAGAGAAATTGAGACCATACAGCAAGATACTTGCAGGCCTTGCTGTGGGTAGTACAGTCGTCATAACTGTTCGCCACACCAAAGCCTACAGCCATAAGATAAGATTTTATTGTAATTTATCTTTTGTACAGCGTGAACCATTACTTTAAACTGTGTTTTAATAATCATTCTCGAACTTTAAAGAAACTGGTTCACGCTGTTATTTCATCCCGATCATACACCTATATAGGGTTCCTTCCTGGTGTCTGGTTAATCCGAGTATCCTACTTTCCAGACTTATGAAGTGGCAAGTTAATATAAAGAGGCACCATTTAAGTTCTTTTTGTGTTTCCTTAACTATTGCAAATAATTATAGTAAAAGTTTGCTTACTTTAAATTCAATCAGAGTGAAGCCAAGACACGAGAATCTGTTAAATGACTATACAGACTTAGTTGACAGAGTATTAACTTTTCAAAGTAAATTCCAGTAAGAAAGAGGTTCTCTTGAAGTGAAATGATCGGTATAAAATGTTTGCGCTTTAGAATCTAAGTATTTAAGTCTGTTGATTATAGAAAATACTTTACTAATGGTGCCCCCTGGCCAATATTTTTTAGTTTCCTTGAAGTTATCTACTGGGATTTTTCTCTTTTAAAAACGTAATGTATAGCGGTGCAGTCCTATATTGTTTATTTGGCGTAATATTTATTTGAAGAAGCAACTTGAACAGTAGCAACAAACTAGGCAAAATTCGTACTTCTGCTCTTCCAATGCTTCACTGCTTCATTGCCTAGATATGTTTGCGAACGTTAGTACATACACTCCTGGAAATTGAAATAAGAACACCGTGAATTCATTGTCCCAGGAAGGGGAAACTTTATTGACACATTCCTGGGGTCAGATACATCACATGATCGCACTGACAGAACCACAGGCACATAGATACAGGCAACAGAGCATGCACAATGTCGGCACTAGTACAGTGTATATCCACCTTTCGCAGCACTGCAGGCTGCTATTCTCCCATGGAGACGATCGTAGAGATGCTGGATGTAGTCCTGTGGAACGGCTTGCCATGCCATTACCACCTGGCGCCTCAGTTGGACCAGCGTTCGTGCTGGACGTGCAGACCGCGTGAGACGACGCTTCATCCAGTCCCAAACATGCTCAATCGGGGACAGATCCGGAGATCTTGCTGGCCAGGGTAGTTGACTTACACCTTCTAGAGCACGTTGGGTGGCACGGGATACATGCGGACGTGCATTGTCCTGTTGGAACAGCAAGTTCCCTTGCCGGTCTAGGAATGGTAGAACGATGGGTTCGATGACGGTTTGGACGTACCGTGCACTATTCAGTGTCCCCTCGACGATCACCAGTGGTTTACGGCCAGTGTAGGAGATCGCTCCCCACACCATGATGCCGGGTGTTGGCCCTGTGTGCCTCGATCGTATGCAGTCCTGATTGTGGCGCTCACCTGCACGGCGCCAAACACGCATACGACCATCATTGGCACCAAGGCAGAAGCGACTCTCATCGCTGAAGACGACACTTCTCCATTCGTCCCTCCATTCACGCCTGTCGCGACACCACTGGAGGCGGGCTGCACGATGTTGGGGCGTGAGCGGAAGACTGCCTAACGGTGTGCGTGACCGTAGCCCAGCTTCATGGAGACGGTTGCGAATGGTCCTCGCCGATACCCCAGGAGCAACAGTGTCCCTAATTTGCTGGGAAGTGGCGGTGCGGTCCCCTACGGCACTGCATAGGATCCTACGGTCTTGGCGTGCATCCGTGCGTCGCTGCGGTCCGGTCCCAGGTCGACGGGCACGAGCACCTTCCGCCGACCACTGGCGACAACATCGATGTACTGTGGAGACCTCACGCCCCACGTGTTGAGCAATTCGGCGGTACGTCCACCCGGCCTCCCGCATGCCCACTATACGCCCTCGCTCAAAGTCCGTCAGCTGCACATACGGTTCACGTCCACGCTGTCGCGGCATGCTACCAGTGTTAAAGACTGCGATGGAGCTCCGTATGCCACGGCAAACTGGCTGACACCGACGGCGGCGGTGCACAAATGCTGCGCAGCTAGCACCATTTGACGGCCAGCACCGCGGTTCCTGGTGTGTCCGCTGTGCCGTGCGTGTGATCATTGCTTGTACAGCCCTCTCGCAGTGTCCGGAGCAAGTATGGTGGGTCTGACACATCGGTGTCAATGTGTTCTTTTTTCCATTTCCAGGAGTGTATTTTAAACCACCAAATGAACTTGGAATTGAATTGTCCTACCTTCAATACAATACTATTCATACTGCGTTTCTTTCTAACCGCTGGATAAGATCGTAGGAAAACAATTGAATAGTCTGATTTACTTATCCAGTAGATACAACATACGGTCAAATCCTGTAAAAAGGATAACTCTATTGATTAGCTTTTCCTAATAACACGACTATCCTCCCATGGTGTACTTTATTTGGAAACTAAACTAAATACGCAGCAACATAGAGACAGAAGTTCTGTTATTTAGGTAAAAGCATACTCAGTTACAATGGCAGTAGTAGGGTTATAACTTTTCTAGTCACGATAAACTAAACGTTTAAGACACGAGTGTAACGTCATAAAAATTCATAAACGTAAATTAAAGGTAGAGCTCCACATACAGTCACCCATGATGTCTCATATTATGCATAGTATGGCTAGAAATGAGTTGCAGAGACAATTCCCAAATCGTTGTATTGGACGCGGAGGATATGTGTCGTGGACGGCGCCAACTACACCTGAGGATATGGGAGAGAGAACTGTCAGAGCATGTGCTTCGATAAGTTCCGATGTGATAAGGAATACCACTTAATCCATGATAAGAAGATTGCAGCACTGCACTGATACCAATGGTCATCTCTTCGAACACCTTCTGTAAATGGACGTTCATGCCACCTGTTTGATCTTCGTTGACCTTCGAAGACCTTACTTTTACACATCATTGGATTCGCCTCGATATCCGCTATCAGAAAGCTGAGCTTCATATTTCTGAAGCGACCCAACCTAGCAACGAAAACCAACGTCATATTATGGCCCCAGTTGCCCCCTGCAACATTTGCCCCACAAACCTTTCAACTACTATCACACTTTCGATGCTATTCTAGGTGGCAATAGTTAGTGACCCACCCTGTAGATGGGAGAAACTTGTAGCAGATATTTTTAAGATATTCATTGCGGTTGAATTAAACAGCTTTTCAATTTGTTCTTCTATGTAGTTTTGTTTGTCCCGCATTCTTTTTAGTAGCTTTCTTCTCACTTTTCATTTTAACAGTCGTTCACAAATAACGAATTTTCCCCCTGTTTACCTGGGAAACATTTCTCGTTTCGCGTAATTCTGTAAGTTATTAGACAACTTCCGTGGTCTATGCAATCGAGTGACATTCATGTTTTTCTTCATTCCAACAAAATCCTAAGATGTGTGTGTCAATATCATCATTAGCTAAATCGAAGCGTATAAGTTTGAATGGGTGCTTACACAAATTTTCTTCAGCTTTTCTCTTCACAACATTACTGATTCTGCCGGTTTAATATATCATCTGCTTCGATAATTATAGTTCAACCTTGAAATGATAATACAATTTAAAGAATTTAATTTCACAAAACACAAGTTCTCTTCGTACACCTTTATCTATCAACGCCATCGACGAGACACTTACGGAAACAGAATTTATAGCTTTCTGTCACAAACGGAATCCTGCCATTTTCACCTCTCATTACATGAACCTCAATCGCTCACACACAGTGCACCGACTACTTACATCCCTGAGTGACCTGTCTGCAGGGTCGTGGAATGGAGTAGCGAAGTTCCGCCAGCCAGAGGGTAGCGGGATCAACATGGATGTTATTTATATGAATGCTTGGTGTCTATTCTTCCGAATCCGCAGCTGCGATACGTATGTAAATCGTAGACGGAGGAGATAGAAAGAAAAGGAACTAATGATATCTGCTGCATCGGGACATTGTGCGGAATCAGCTGAGACAAGTGAAAGTAAATACCAGACTGGGACTCGAATCCAGTAACTTCTGCTTTTTATGCAGTTGCATTAAGCACTGCGCTAACCAGACACAGCGGTCGTCGCTAACGTGCGGACTGTCTCGGCATCCTCCCCCCAGCCGACTCAACTGCCCACCAAGCACCTCCTATCCGCAGTCCTCGTCCATGTCCTCCATGGTCGTTACTTCCACTGGAGGTCTAGCGTAAATTTGCACCCGCACTGAATGATGTCGTTTCTTTGCCCATCGAGACAAATTAAATAAATGAATGTGTGGTGTCTGTTCAAATGGTTCAAATGGCTCTAAGCTCTATTGGACTTAACATCTGAGGTCATCAGTCCGCTAGAGTTGTTGTTGTTGTGGTCTTCAGTCCAGAGACTGGTTTGATGCAACTCTCCATGCTTCTCTATTCTGTGCAAGCTTCTTCATCTCCCAATACCTACTGCAACCTACATCCTTCTGAATCTGTTTAGTGATCTCTTAGTCTCCTTCTACGATTTTTACCCTCCACACTACCCTCCAATACTAAATTGGATAATTAGAACCTAGAGTTGGAACTACTTAAATCTAACTAAACTAAGGGCATCACACACAGCCATGCCCGAGGCAGGATTCGAACCTGCAACCGTAGCAGCAGTGCTGTTCCGGACTGAAGCGCCAGAACCGCTCGGCCACAGCGGGCGGCTGGTTCCGGACTGAAGCGCCAGAACCGCTCGGCCACAGCGGCCGGCTGTGGTGTCTGTTCTTTTGGACATATCCGACGGAGACTGTGGGTAAGTGGTGCTAGGTGGGAATGTGAGTCTGTCGGGAAGTGTGCCGACATAGTAGCCGGCTGTCCGATAAACGCAGTGGGGCAGTGGCTAACGCAAAGATTACTAAGCGGGAAATTGCGAGTTGGAACCCCGGTACGGCAGCCATGTTCACTCTTCTCTGCTGATTCCGCACAATGTCTGGATGCAGCTGATATTAGGTGCTTCCATTCATATCCTTTTTCCCCCATCCCTCTTGCGACCTAACATCCCAAAGATGTTCGGGCCCACATACGGTTCCTCTTTGTCGAAATATATTGGTTCAAACTAGTCTAGGGGTTGAACCGCACGAGTTGCATTACACGCCCTAAATTAGGCACTTGTAACCCTTTGATTAAATTGTCTGTCTGATGGCAAGTTTGCGAAATACACAGTTAACATATCATATAATAACAGTAACAATAATATCGGGAACTAAAATAAGGACCCATAAATTATAGAAGCCACACCGTTGCGATTTTGTTAAATTAATGTTTATTCAGAAAGCAAACTAATAGCGAAAGTGGCCGCATTTAGAATTACTGTTACACTCGAACGCATATCCATTCGACACAGTTCGATCATTCACAATCTCATCGCGAAACAAAAGTCAGAGTTCACACCAGAAGCGCGGCTGCTCACCTCTCAGAGACTAAGTCCCGCGATACCACACAACGCGAAATTTTCCAAGTCGTTTCACTTCCTAGCTGCCTAAAGAGCGACTGTCCGCTTTGGCGTCTCAATCCGAAGTGCACCCTTTGGTGTCTCCAGCCGGTTCCACTGTTCCCTATGGTGTGTCGACCATCACACTCTGTCTGACCGTCCCCGGCCGCGTTTTCCCGCGCGCCGAAAGTAGTCGTTCAACTGACTAGGGCAGTTCCCTTTCCGGAAGCCGTCCATCTGATTGGCTACAGCTTATTCTGCATTATTATCCATTTTAACATATCTGAATAATCAAAGCTTGACAACTTTCACGTTCCAAATAAAGTAACAATAATATCCGTTACATAATAAACGTCACATTTTTATACATGAAAACAATACAATTTCCTTCTTAACTTTGAATGTCACGGCCAGTAGCCTTACACCAATGTGCTTTCTGATGAATAAACAAAGAACAAAGGTACGTATCATGCACTAAACTCTACAATAAATATTATATTACCTAATGATTCAATAAGGTGTTATGCTGTCATCGGTCAGTGTGTTTTGTGTGGAGGAAATGATGATCTGATGCTTAACTGTAAAATACTGATAATTTAAATTCACTTATCTTTTACACAAATAAACTGATAAAGTTGATATTTACAATTTTGTCATTTTAATGATGCGCTTCTATATGAAATGTCGATGGTTAAGGTCGACGAAAGCGTTCAGATTTTAGTATTGCGGTCTTTTTTACAAAACTTGTTAATTTCACTTTAACAGTAAATCCTAAATTATTATAGATATGATCACTATTCAAGATTTATTGGGATCACCATGAAAATTTATGGAGGATGGTAGATTAAAATTACTGTGGCTTGATTCCCTGCACTACTACAGCATTAAATAGTTTTCATAAATATTTCCCTTTATAGCCTATCTAAGGTGGGCCATATTTAACACTGATACGTCTCCTTGGCCACAAAGGGCTTCTACTGGGTTTCCCTATGACGTAGGTTATCGTCTGTCTCACTCGCATACTACAGCGCTTAGGCCTCAATAGACAGTAGACGTCTGTGAGTTTCCCCAACTTGTGGTGAATCTGCGGCCTATGTGGCATCCGGTCCTGGACGACAAGGTTCGTTTCACAATTTCTGAAGGCTGACTCTTTCGGCCATATACCGGGTGATCAAAAAGTCAGTATAAATTTGAAAACTGAATAAATCACGGAATAATGAAGATAGAGAGGTACAAATATGTTTGAAATGACATGAGGTTTTATTAGAACCAAAAAAATACAAAAGTTCAAAAAATGTCCGACAGATGGCGCTTCATCTGATCAGAATAGCAATATTTAGCATAACAAAGTAAGAAAAAGCAAAGATGATGTTCTTTACAGGAAATGCTCAATATGTCCACCATCATTCCTCAACAATAGCTGTAGTCGAGGAATAGTATTGTGAACAGCACTATAAAGCATGCCCTCCCCTTCACTAAGTCGCCAGGTAATAGTTCCTAATGACGATGGATTTTGTACGGATAGCATCGGAGGGTACGCCTAAGTGACAAGCAAACAGTAGTGTATGGAATGCCGGTGCGACGTGCGACTGCACGAGCGCTGACTTCCCCGCGCATAGACGAACCCGCTACAGTCTCCATTTCTTCCTGAACTGTCTCAGCAACATTACGCCTTGTGCTCGGTCGGCCACAAGGGGGTCTATCGTCTAAACAACCCATGGCTTCGAACTTCGAAATCATTCTCGCCACAGCTTCATTTGTCAACGGATCTTTACCCGTTCGAATCCCCTCCCTATGGCAATAGGATCGTAACGCTGAACTAGCACATTCCCCATACTGATAATACAGCTTCACTAAAAGCACCTATTCAGGTAACGTCAACATGCTGCGACTGCTGGCGCATCTGATTCTCTCTCTCATTACAGCTCCTTTTATACACTATTGTCATGCGCAGTCACTGACGTTTTGCTGTCCAGCGCCATCTGTCGGATATTATGTGAAAAGAAGGAATACCACAAGGTTCGGTACTTTCGCCAACCCTATTTACCGTGCATGTAAACGACATCCCGACAACAGAAACCTCGAAAATAGCACAATTCGCAGACGATACAGCACTTCTGGAAACGCACAGACGGCTATCAACAACAATAAATAGACTACAAAAACAAGTTGACTACACAGAAAAATGGGCCAAACTAAACAAGATAAAAACAAACCCAGAGAAGACAGTCGCCATCGTATTTACACGCCGCCGACCACAAATTCATGACCAAATCGAGTTAAACGGTACGAAACTTCCATGGACCACATCAGTAAAGTACCTTGGGGTAACAATAGACAATAAAATGTTATTCAAGCAACACATCGAACAAACACAACGCATATCAAAACCCATCCACGCAATTTACCCTCTTCTGGCCAGCAAAAAAATGTTTCAAAGAACAAAACTAAACATATACAAAGCTATAGTCCAACCAATGGTGCTCTACGGCTGCTCGGCGTGGGGCATAACTAGTAAAACCAACAGGAGACCACTTCAAAGATTACAAAACAGATGCTTAACGCACCATGGTGGACGAGTACTAATCAAATACACGAAGAACTGAACATGCTGACAGTGGACAACCAAATCAACACCTCTACAAGAAGACTCTTCGAAAAAATAGAAAGGCTCAGACCTACTACACAGCAGCTACAAGAATTGGCAACAGTAGAACCAGCCCATTGGCACAAAATACGAGTTCCGCTATCCATATTACAGTACAATTACGAACCGAGGTGCAAATAAAATCGGAAAGGTCACAACTAAAAACAACGAAACAACAATAAGTATATACAAAAATACCAAGAGTGTGGGCGTCAAGGACCAAAAAACCGTGCCCAAAGGCTCTCAATTGAATACAAGGTGCCCCATTTTTTTCTTCTTTCAAATAAATGGTGTCCCCAGTAAGAAAACCTACCCCGCACACTTGAGGGACCAACCTCCTCCGGAGGTAGTGCCCTAGCCAACGCACAACACACCAAAACACTCTTGAGTTTACATATTACGGATCTTATTGTTCGGCGAACTTACCAAAAGTAGGAATCAATTCGTTCACTATTCGGCCGCAGGGGAACGCAAAAAGACACGAGTGTATCAGTGTTTCTCCGAAAACGTAAGGTGCGGACTTTACAGGGCTTTGTGTCTCTTTCATACTTGGCTGGTAGACGGTAACAGGTGAGAGACGTACTTGGGTGCCCGCTCGGCGCGACTGCCGGACGCGCTGGAAAGGGGATATTTCTTGCCGCTGGCGCTGTGATAACGAGCGGAAGAAGCCCGAGGCGCTGGCCCGTGCCCAGCCAGAGTGGTGTCTCTTCTGCCCCTCGCCGCCCCCGCCGCCCACCCACGCCCGACCCGCCATCGACTTCCGATACCCGCCGCTGGGGGCGGGTGAGCGAGCAGGCGAGCGATCTTTATTGTGAGATGCCGTGGGGACGGCTGATCGGCAGCGAGAAGTAATATATTCTGCTCCACGAGAGATACCACCGCTCGCAGCCGCGACGAGTCGCCTCGCGAGCGGCTATTTCATATCTGCGGGCGCCAGCGAGAGGGCGCGGGCTTACTGACGGAGGGACACACAAAAGTCTGCCCCAGATTTCCTCTGGACTCGTCTGCAGATACGGCGCACGTCGTGTACGCCGCCATTCCGTTTGAGCCGTTCGTACGATATGAGACGCCGGCGTATCAGTTGAGGCGGAAGGACAGACAGCAGGGTGGACTGCGGATGAGATCGTAGACGTGATGTTCGTCGTCAGCCTGCTTTTGTGTAGTTGTCGTGCACTGTACGATGCCAAATACAAGTGGTACGTATACAAAGGCTTCAATGCTACAGGGGCACTTCCTCATGGAATGGACTGATAGTACCGTTCGATTGCTTCTAAAGTCACTCTACCTACGACCGCTGTTTGATTATGCGTGCGAGGTCTGGGGCACCGCAGCGAGGACACATATTCAACGCCGCCAGTGTCTGCAAAACAAGATCCTGAGACGGGTCTCCCATGTGCACTCGCAGTTCCCTCATGGATACCTCCACGAGGCAGCCGAAGAAGACGAAGTGCTGGAATGGCACAAGAAGAACGCAAGACGGTTTTATACCCGGACAAGGACTTCTACGAACCCTCTCATCAGGGAGCTAGCAGTTCCGGCCAATCCCAGGGAGCGCTACAGACGACCAGTGGCCATGCTAGACCGATGAAGACTGAAAGCAGAAAAGCTCTGCCATCTCCCATCATTGCCTGAAGACCAAGAAAACCCCAAAACTGATGAAACCACAACGTCCCGCACCCACAGATGTCACACAAAAAATAAAGATGATAACATAAACACACACAACCTCAGCAGAAGCAGAAAATGCCGCAAGGTACACTCTGCACAAAGCAGCTAATTTAAGTTAGCCTTAAGTAAGCGGATGGAGCTTCTGAAGTTACTGCGCCATTCGTTCACGCCTCTGCCATGTAGACGTGGGAGGGGATCTACAGGATCTTTCAGTATTACCTCCTAACTTCCCATGGACAGACTGATTAGGTCAAATAAGTAAACGTACAATATATGATCAAAAGTATCCGGACACCACCCAGAAACATACGTTTTTCGTATTAGGGGCATTGTACTGCCACCTACTGCCAGCTACTCCATATCAGTGACCGCTGTCTTCATATACATCGTGAGAGAGCAGGAAATGGTTCAGATGGCTCTGATCACTATGGGACTTAACATCTGAGGCCATCAATCTCCTAGAACTTAGAACTACTTAAACCTAACCAACCTAAGGACACCACACACATACATGCCCGAGGCAGGATTCGAATCAGCGACCATAGCAGTCGCGCGGTTCTGGACTGAAGCACCTAGAACCGCTCGTCCACCGCGACCGGCGAGAGAGCAGGATGTGGCGTGACTTGTGTCATACGTCTGTACGTGAGACTTCCACACTCATAAACATCCCTAGGTCCAATGTTTCCGATATGAAAGTGAAGTGGAAACGTGAACAGACACGTACAGTACAAAGCGTACAGGCCGACCTCGTCTGTTGACTGATGGAAACCGCTGACAGTTGAAGAGGGTCGTAATATGTAATAGCCAGACATCTATCCAGACCATCACACAGGTATTCCAAACTGCATCAGGATCCACTGCAAGTACTATGACAGTTAGGCGGGAGGTGAGAAAACTTGGAGTTCATGGTCGAGCAGCTGCCCATAGACCACACATCAAGCCGATAAATGCCAAACGACGCCTTGCTTGGTGAAAGGAGCGTAATCATTGTGGAACTGAACAGTGGAAAAACGTTTGTGGAGTGACGAATCACAGTACACAGTGTGGCGATCCGGTGACCGAGTGTGGGTATGGGAAATGCCCGGTGGCCGCCGTCTGCTAGCGTGTGTAGTGCCAACAGTAGAATTCGAAGGCGTTAGTGTTGTGGAGTGGTCGTGTTTTCATGGGAGGGGCGTGTACCCGTTATTGTTTTGCGTGGCACAATCACAGCACAGGTCTACATTGATGTTTTAAGCACCTTCTTGCTTCCCACTGTTGAACAGCAATTCGGGGATGGTGACTGCATCTTTCGACACGATCGAGCACCTGTTCATAATGCACGGCCTGCGGCTGAGTGTTAACACCACAAAAACATGCCTTTGATGGACTGGTGTGCACAGAGTCCTGACCTGAATCCTATAGAACATCTTTGGGGTGTTTTGGAACTCCAACTTCGTGCCAGGCCTCACCGTCCGACATCGATACCTCTTCTCAGTCCAGCATTCCGTGAAGAGTGGGCTGCCATTCCCCAAGAAACCTTTGAGCACCTGATTCAACGTATACCTGCGAGAGTAGAAGGTGTCATCAAGGCTAATGGTGGGCAAACACCATATTGAATTCCAGCGTTACCGATGGAGGGCGCCACAAACTTGTGAGTCACTTTCAGCCAAGTGTCCGGATACTTTTGATCACATAGTGTATATACAATACCTGATTTCTGAGAAGCTACGGACAACGGGAAATGGTGAGTTGGAATTTACTGTTCAGTAATAAAATACATCCGATCTCGATTAAGTAAAGAAAACTGGTATACATTCAAAAGTTCAAAATATCTGTTATCGCACAACATACATTCCAAAGCGAAATGAAAGGTCTTCATGGTAAGCTCTTATCCTTGCCACTAACAGAAACAGTAAGCTGTATGTTGTGACAAAGAATGAAATACTCCCATGAGTAGTGAATGAAAAAACCTTAGATTTTAAGTTATTCAAAAAGTATAATCCTTAAATCCCCAGAATGAAGCTGAAAACGCTGTCTGCCTTATGATGAACGGAATAATATATCTCTCTTTCTCTCACGCAGACACACAAATATGTGGGTGCCTAACTGTTACAGAGTACACTCTACTGATACATGTTTGTGAACGACAGAACGTGTTATGTCCGTACCCTGAGGTAACCAGCTTATAAGAGTAAAAAGTAACAATGACCAAATGCTCACCCGTGCCTTCTTCTTATTTTGCTAACAAGTGGCGGCGCAACTGTCTATCCGTTAGTATTGCGATTGTAGTTAATACAATTCACCGTTCATCACTAGCTATATCATGAGCGCGAACAATGAGAAACTACTAGCGATACATCTCACAAACGAAGTTGTATAGAGGGTGGAAGAACATGCGGAGACACCACAAACACATTACTACGCCTAAAAACGGCTGCCATTTAAAACAGCTTCCAGTCGTTTTGCAATGGATAAATATAGATCCTCTGTGGTTTTCGAGGGATCTTATACTATTATTCTTGCACAACAGGGGCAAGTGTTGGTGATAGTAATGTAAGTGGAAGGCAGTCACACACCTTGCTCTCTAAAGGAGACCGCAAACGCCTACTAACATTGAGATCAGGTGACTGAGGTACCCAAGGGAGATTCGACAATTCATCCTCGAGCTCACAAAATCAGTCCTGGACAACACGAGCTGTGTGGACAGGGGCCCTGTCGTCTTGAAACACAGCATCACCATTAGGGAACGAAAATTGTATCATGGAATGGATCGAACCAGCCAAAGTGATCACATAACTCGGCAGTAACGTGACGTTGCAGAGTAGCCATTGGGTCCATGGAATACCACGATATGGCTACCCAAATCATCACGGAATCCTCACCATGTTTCGCTATTGGGACGTAATCTCGGCCAGAAGTTGGAAACAGTGAGAAACAATGAATAAAATGTTCTCGGGTTTCCAACCGCGTCAGTTGGTTAAAACTAACGAGCTTTCGGCCAAGGACTCCTTGGCCATTGTCAAGTGTTATGACTGTCAGTGGGCTGTTGGTGAGCCCTTATATACGCTAGCTCCCGGTTGTGACGTCACTGGTGCCCGTGACATTGCCATATATGGGCATGTTTTGAGTCGGCGTTCGATGTGCCCTCTTCAACCGCGCGATCGCTGGATCCCACGCAGCGCTGAGCTGCAAGCCACCGTCCCTATTCAGGGTGTTTGTGGTAATTTTTATTTCAATAGCTTCCTTTATTAAACTGTCCCAGAAACCGTTAGTACGAGCCATGACAGATGTATTGCCAAATTTTATGTGGTAACCGTTTTCTAACGCATGCCCAGCTAACGCAGATTTCTCTGGATAGCGTAGGCGATGATACCCCTCATGTTCTTTCCTTCGTTGTTCCACAGTGCGCACTGTTTGTCCGATGTACTTCTGGCCACATTCACAAGGTATTTCGTAGACTCCAGGTGTTCTGAGACCTACATCGTCTTCAACTGGTCTCAGTAATTGACGGAGTCTCGTTGTATGCCTGAAGATTGATTTGATCTTGTGTCTTTTCAACAGGTGGCTTATCTTGCCCGACACAGAGCCACAGAATGGCAGCAAAGCAACTTTCGTTTCCTGCTCTTCGTCGGTGGTCTTATTCTGATATTCCCCAGAAATTACTTCTTTCATTTGATGGGTGCTGTGTGTCAAGAAGGCGAATTTGTTAAGTTCACTAGCCTTCCTTCTGCGCTACCGCGACGAGAAGACCATTCCACGATTTGCTATGGTATCCCATCATAACACCACTGCTACCAGGAGGATATTTCGCCGTGCCACCTTTGCGTTGTTACGAGAAAGGATTCACAACACATGGCAACAGCTGAATGCAAATGGGCGTGCTCTTATGGCCTTGCACCCGCAGTTATCAAGAACACTCACGGCTTTCGACTGGGAATGGGTCGACCCTGCCACGGTTTCTCAACAGACGTCAGCACAGAAACTAACCACAGAGAAGCAGAAAGGAAAGTTCGGCCGCCTTTCGCAACAACAACGTGGTGCGGACAACAGACCTTCACAACGCACCGTCATCAACTTGACGGTGAGCGATATAGACGCGGGTGCAATGTCTGCACTTAAGAAAGGACTTAATTTCGCACCTTCACCGCAGGTAATTCCTGTCTGTGAAATAATAAGCGGTGTTGAACAGGCAGTCCACAAGCTCCCACATGAAACAGCAGACGAAATACGGCGAGAAACCAGCCGTATACTGACAAAGGCGAAGTCACCAGCATCCAACACGGCCAGGGCTGAGCGCAACGGCCTTCGAGCACTACGTAATGATGAAAGCATTGTGGTACTTCCCGCTGACAAGGGAAATGCCGCCGTAATTATGGAGTTCGAGGACTATAATACGAAGATCTGTGCGCTGCTGAACGAAGATACTTACCGGAAGCTCCCACGAGACCCGACATCAAGAATAGTAAGAAAAACATCAGAACTTCTTAAACGATCTTCAGTGGAAGACAGTGTGGTTAAGAATCTTCCCCACAGGCGCCTAGACCACCAACTGCTTATGGTTTAGCGAAGATACACAAGGACGGGACACCATTTCGCCTTATTGTGTCCACAATAGGTTCTCCAACATACAAGCTGGCGAAGTACTTGCCCAAGCTCCTCGCTCCACATGTGGGGCACTGCGAACATCATATAAAAAACTCAGCAGAATTTATCACCTTAATCAACCGTCTATGCCTTAGTGAGGACGATATTATGGTCAGCTTTGATGTAGTGGCGCTGTTTACGAATGTGCCTATCAAAGATTCTTTGGATCTGATTTCCCAGTACTTTGTAAGTGACGTGGTCGAACTGTTTAGGCACACTCTTACGTCCTCCTACTTCGTGTACAACGGCCAGTATTACGATCAGACAGACGGCGTAACAATGGGTAGCCCATTGGCTCCTGCAGTTGCAAACCTCTTCATGGAGAATTTTGAGGATATTGCCATAGATACTGCGCCATTGAAGCCGAAGTGTTTCTTTCGATATGTTGACGACACGTTCATCATTTGGCCACACGGATGCGAGAAATTAGACGAGCTTTCGGAACACCTCAATGGCATCAACAGTAATATCCAGTTCATCATGGAGGTGGTAAATGATAGCGCATTGAACTTCCTCGACGTCCTTGTCCACCGTAAACGAAATGGGTGCCTTGGCCACAGCGTCTACAGAAAACCCACCCACACAGACCTGTACCTGCACGCCACCAGCCATCATCATCCAGCACAGAAGCGCACAGTATTGCAAACATTGGTGCAATGTGCCAGAGTAATATCAGACGACGACAACCTACCCCACAAACTGAGCCACCTTCGCAAGGTTTTCAGGAATAACGGCTACAGCACCCATCAAGTGAAAGAAGTGATTTCTGGGAAATATCAGAATAAGCCCACCGACGAAGAGCAGAAAAGAAAGTTGCTTTGCTGCCATTCTGTGGCTCTGTGTCGGGCAAAATAAGCCACCTGTTGAAAAGACACAAGATCAAATCAATCTTCAGGCCTCCAACGAAAATCCGTCAATTACTGAGACCAGTTAAAGACGATGTAAGTCTCAGAACGCCTGGAGTCTACGAAATACCTTGTGAGTGTGGCCAGAAGTACATCGGACAAACAGTGCCCACTGTGTAACAACGCAGGAAAGAACATGAGAGCTATTATCGCCTACGCTATCCAGAGATATCTGCGTTAGCTGAGCACGCGTTAGAAAACGGTCACCACATAAAATTTGGCGATACCTCTGTCGTGGCTCGCACTAACGGCTTCTGGGACAGTTTAATAAAGGAAGCTATTGAAATAAAAATTACCACAAACACCCTGAATAGAAACGGTGGCTTACAGCTCAGCGCTGCGTGGGATCCAGCGATCGTACGGTTGAAGAGGGCACATCGAACGCCGACTCAAAACATGCCCATATATGGCAATGTCACGGGCACCAGTGACGTCACAGCCGGCAGCTAGTGTATATAAGGGCGCACCAACAGCCCACTGGCAGTCATAACACTTGACAATGGCCAAGGAGCGCTTGGCCGAAAGCTCGTGTAGTTTTAACCAATTGACGCGGTTGGAAAGCCGAGAACATTTTATTCAATGTTATCGCCGCGAGACTCTGCATTCATACAGTGGGAAACAAGACTCGTACGACCAAATGATTTTCTCCCACACCCCAGATCTTATGGCTTCAGAATAACGTTTTCCAGTTACGGACATTTGCATCACTAATGAGTGATTTTGGAATTTCATCTCTCCCCACAGTTGCCTGCTTGTGAAGCTCCCTTGAAGTACTTTTGGTGCTGACAGGTTCGCGAGTACTCGTTCAGCTCATCAGTGACTTTTTCAGAGGTCATCCTCTTATTTCTCTTCATAATCATCTTCAGTTCCTGCCCTTCACAGTTACTCAACATACGCTTTCGTCCACTTAGCGGACGATGTTTTTCCTCTTTCTCTGTATTCGAGAAACGCATACAGAGATACTCTTTGATAGGTTCCTCTTGAAACACCAAACACTTCGGCTCTCTCAGTTACGAACGCACCCGCCATACGTGCTCGAATAAGTTGACCACGTTCGAATTCTCTTGACTCCGACATAATGCACTCACAACTACACACAACACTGTTGTGGTCACAGTTGACAACTGCAAAATGTTGCAAGCTCGGCTAGCATTTCCTTTTCTATCTAAGCATGTATTTCTAACGGTGTTTCTTTATTTTTGCCCAATCCTTTCATATAAGCTGGACGTTGTAGGTATGTGGCTCACACTTTCAGCACATGCTGTACCATGTAAAACTGTTGCATTCGAAACAGAGAAAATGAAACTGGATACTGAAAACCTGATTTAGCTGTGTGATCCTTCCTATACACAGTTTAAAAGATTATGTCTATGTTAAAGATAAGGAAACCTGCATCTTACGGAACTGAAATTTGTTCTTGAGTACCAGACTTGTTTAATCTAATCATGGTAGGTATTTTCAGTCGCCTATTACATATACTACTATCTAATTACATTTAATTACAGATATTCTGATATCTGATTTGCAGTGATT
Organism: Schistocerca serialis cubense; assembly: GCF_023864345.2. NCBI lineage: Eukaryota > Metazoa > Arthropoda > Insecta > Orthoptera > Acrididae > Schistocerca > Schistocerca serialis. Next base: position 1,144,677,558 of record NC_064639.1, on the reverse strand, counting down.
CTCTGGCACCTCGTTTACACCTCGCTATTTCTATTTACAATTGTATGGTTATGTTTTTTTTTTTTTTTTTTTACTTACATTCATTTTTGTGTTCTGCAGCCATTGGAAGTTCTATACCAGTGAAATACACATAGTATAGGTTTCTTCCAGTTAATATTTCTCTGCACATAACCTATGCCGTAGAATGCACATGCTTTCACTGTTTTAGATCTGACTGAGGGATCATGGGAAATGGCTGACAGATCTTGAGAGAGTGGACTGGTATGTCGGCGTGGGGATGGAGAAAGGGTGGGGGATAGGGCATAGTGTGTGTGTCTGTGTGTGTGTGTGTGTGTGTGTGTGTGTGTGTGTGTGTGTAAAACTATTTATTTATGTTTTTCAAATGGTTCAGATGTCTCTAAGAAGAGCTGAGGTCATCAGTCCTCTAGACGTAGAACTGCTTAAACCTAACTAACCTAAGGAGATCACACACATCCACGGCCGAGGCAGGATTCGAACCTGCGACCGTAGCAGCAGCGCGGTTCCGGAGTGAAGCGCCTAGAATCGCTCGGCCACTTATGTTTTTTCATTTATGTATGTTTTTCTAGTAGACTGTGAATTAGTTTGAACATTGGTCTTCCGTTGTTCTTTTGGTCATTGAGAAAATCTTCATTTTCCTTTGTGGCCTTTTGTACGAAATATTCTTCCTGTAGAGTGAGCATTTCCTTTCATTTGCTTTTATGGCAACAGACTGCTATCTCTGTTTTTACCCCAGTGTGATAGTGATGGTGATGTGCAGCTTATGTTGTCTGGTTGCATTCACTCTCTAACAATTTTATAAATTATGTTCTTTCAATCTGATGCTAAAATTTCCTTCAGTCGTCCCAATATATTAAGAGCAGCTATTACGTGTTAATTCATATATTCCTAAAGAATAGTATTTATCTTTTTCTTCTGTCGCAGTTTTAGTTCGTTTTTATTCTGTTATTTGTCTTATAGGACTTGCTAATTTCATATTCTTCGAAGTTGTAGCCAATTTTGTGAGTAAGCTGGTTGTGGTACGTCATGTTGTGCCATTTTTTGTTGAGGGGCGTGTTTTTTGACGTGAGTGTGCATTATGTGTTATTGTTACTTGTCGGGATATTTGGATTGGTTTCAGTTTCGCTGTCTTCTGTCTGTCTTCTCTTTCTAATAGTGCAATGTGTCTTGTGTACTATGGTGTTATTTCTGTACCCATTGCTTTCTGCTAAATTGATGATCATGTTTAGTTCATCTTGAGAGTTCTTTTTGCTTAGAGATATTCTGCGTAATTTGTAGACCAAATGTCTCATGGGTGCAAGCTCTTGAGAATGTGAGTACTTTCGATTTCCGGTGCATTATTTGCTGTTTCGTGTCTGAAAATGATGAAACTGCGTCTGTTGTTAAATTTTGTGATTTTGAAGTCGAGGTAGTGTATTGCCTCTCCTGTTTCTGATTCCATGGCGAATTGAATGTTGTGGCGTATTTTATTTATTCGTCTATATAAACTGTTTATATGTTCTTGTGGTTCATCTGCGCAGTATATATAATCTACATGAGGATATTTGCTAGTATGCATGAGTTTGGACTGCTCTCTGGCATTGTCAAGTCTCCCTTTTTATACATGGAATGAATTGTTGATCTGAAAGTAGTTTTTTTCAGTGATCACCACGTATTGTCAGTCGACTACTCAACATGGATAAAAAAATATGTAGACTAAGAATGAATTCGAAAAAAATTTCTTCAAGTTGATGAACAATAGCGTTTCCTTAGAAACTATTCAACATGTTTGGAAAATGAGTGACGTGAAACTGGTAACGTATTGGGAAGGCAGATACTGAGCTTCTGCCTTGATCAAAAGATCTAATTTCAAGTGCAGAATCGTATTTAATCACAATTTAGTCGTGACTGAAATGACCAGACGCAACATTGTTTTCGATAGGCCTACAGCCATAGATTTTCCAAGACACTGCGTGTAGAGTTCCAAAATTAGTATATCCTGAAAAAATTTAGCCCAAAAAATGTAAAATGAGTTACAGAGATACACATAGAGTAGTATACCATACAAGCACATCTTATATTTGTGGTATCATTAAAGCGACTTGGGCAAATGGTTCAATTCTCCGGCTTACCCTGACAACAACATTCAACGAAAATAACGTGGGTATGATGAAAGATAAGCTGTCAGAAGAGACACTTACTGAAATCATCGGTCAGAGAGCAAACATTACGCTCTGGAAACGCGACGCGTAATGTGTAGCGCAAAAGGCGTGAAATGATCCTCAACAAAATAACTTACTTTTAATGATTACTGTGAATGTTTGTTACATGCCACTGGGACAGTCAACTGTGCAGTACGTAATTATCATCAAGTTACTTCTTCTATTAGACAACACGAAATCTGCACAAGACGATGAACGTTTGATACTACCCGATGCGTTCAAGACAGTGGCCCGGGGTCACTGTCGTATAAAAATGATGATGACTGTTAATAATGTAAAAACCTGTAAAATGCAAATAGCTGTAAATCGTCGATAATAGTTTTAGGTGAATTCCATATTTCTCAGAAGGAGAAACAAATAATGTAATTTGTAGATTGTAAATTGAGGTGTATACTTCCTTTTCTGATAGAAAAATTTATCGATCTATCGTAATTTGGTTTTATTGTAAATAATGTGAATTGTAGGTTGCAGCTTGAGGTGAGTACCACCTTTTTCTGATGGAAAAATTTAGTTACCCGTCGTAATTCGATGTTATTGTAAAAAAGTAAATGTGCGTATATACCGATAAAAATGTAATGTAAGTATTATAATTAACAAATGCAAATATTGGTTTATAATAAACTTCATATCTTGTGTTTGAGTTTTCCTTCCTACTCACTTCAGAGCTTTTCTTTTTCTTTTTTTCTTTTTCGACATAATGATAGCGAGTGTGTAACTGTCTGTCAGTTGGTCTACGACTTCTCAGGCTAACTGAGACATGCTGTGATATCTCCCCTCTCTTAACTGCACCCATCTCTCTGTCTCTCAGTAGCAAGTGAAGACCTCCACTGACGCTCCGTATTTCGTGTACTCTCTGAATGTCTGTACTGATTGACGTAAAAGCTTGAGAGATAGTAATATTAACACGTTTTCATAAAAAAATGATAGAGAGATTACATTTAATAACGTGACATAGATGGAAAAATGTGCACAAACACAAGTTCCTTGCTCACTGATAACACGTCTGAGTCAGTACTGAGAGTGATGGCATCCAGTTCGGTACTATGACAGCCTGTGCCTGTACCAGTTGTTTCGTCGTCTAGGACTGCAGGACCTGTGATTTGGGTGATGAGCTAAGTTCGGAACTAGGTGTTTCAATTAACATCTACAGTTTCCTCTAAATCTGACTCCCTAGGCAACGTACAGACAGGAATATTTACATAACGTACAGAATGTAACTTTCAGAACATAACGTACAGAACAGGCATATTTGAGGTGTCTCCACATACAACTGTGCGCTTCTCTTTTTGTCTCTCTTCGAATACACTCCTGGAAATTGAAATAAGAACACCGTGAATTCATTGTCCCAGGAAGGGGAAACTTTATTGACACATTCCTGGGGTCAGATACATCACATGATCACACTGACAGAACCACAGGCACATAGACACAGGCAACAGAGCATGCACAATGTCGGCACTAGTACAGTGTATATCCACCTTTCGCAGCAATGCAGGCTGCTATTCTCCCATGGAGACGATCGTAGAGATGCTGGATGTAGTCCTGTGGAACGGCTTGCCATGCCATTTCCACCTGGCGCCTCAGTTGGACCAGCGTTTGTGCTGGACGTGCAGACCGCGTGAGACGACGCTTCATCCAGTCCCAAACATGCTCAATGGGGGACAGATCCGGAGATCTTGCTGGCCAGGGTAGTTGACTTACACCTTCTAGAGCACGTTGGGTGGCACGGGATACATGCGGACGTGCATTGTCCTGTTGGAACAGCAAGTTCCCTTGCCGGTCTAGGAATGGTAGAACGATGGGTTCGATGACGGTTTGGATGTACCGTGCACTATTCAGTGTCCCCTCGACGATCACCAGTGGTGTACGGCCAGTGTAGGAGATCGCTCCCCACACCATGATGCCGGGTGTTGGCCCTGTGTGCCTCGGTCGTATGCAGTCCTGATTGTGCCGCTCACCTGCACAGCGCCAAACACGCATACGACCATCATTGGCACCAAGGCAGAAGCGACTCTCATCGCTGAAGACGACACGTCTCCATTCGTCCCTCCATTCACGCCTGTCGCGACACCACCGGAGGCGGGCTGCACGATGTTGGGGCGTGAGCGGAAGACGGCCTAACGGTGTTCGGGTCCGTAGCCCAGCTTCATGGAGACGGTTGCGAATGGTCCTCGCCGATACCCCAGGAGCAACAGTGTCCCTAATTTGCTGGGAAGTGGCGGTGTAGTCCCCTACGGCACTGCGTAGGATCCTACGGTCTTGGCGTGCATCCGTGCGTCACTGCGGTCCGGTCCCAGGTCGACGGGCACGTGCACCTTCCGCCGACCACTGGCGACGACATCGATGTACTGTGGAGACCTCACGCCCCACGTGTTGAGCAATTCGGCGGTACGTCCACCCGGCCTCCCGCATGCCCACTATACGCCCTCGCTCAAAGTCCGCCAACTGCACATATGGTTCACGTCCACGCTGTCGCGGCATGCTACCAGTGTTAAAGACTGCGATGGAGCTCCGTATGCCATGGCAAACTGGCTGACACTGACGGCGGCGGCGCACAAATGCTGCGCAGCTAGCGCCTTTCGACGGCCAACACCGTGGTTCCTGGTGTGTCCGCTGTGCCGTGCGTGTGATCATTGCTTGTACAGCCCTCTCGCAGTGTCCGGAGCAAGTATGGTGGGTCTGACACACCGGTGTCAATGTGTTCTTTTTTCCATTTCCAGGTGTGTATTTTCGCCAATCTCTTGTCATGTTCCTGTTTGACCTTCTCGACTACTTTTTCTTGCTTATTTTCAGAATCTGTCATTAATATCCCTTGACCTCCTTTTAATTCCGTCTTTAATTCCTATATTTCCTTCACGGTTTCCTTTTGGGTTTCTTCTAACTTTTTCTTAATTTTCTCCACAGGTTCCTGCATGATTTCCTTTTGATTTTCGAATTGTTTGTCAATTTCCTCCGGACCTTCCCTTATCATGTTAAGCAGTGCCGTCTTATCCTTCCGATTGTTACTTGGAGGTTACTGCTTTTCAGTTTTACTGCTAAGTGGGGTCCCCTTTAGTTCTTCCCATTGTTCTTTCAGCGGCGTTGAGGTTTTAAGTGCACCTCATTCCACCGTTAGTTCTCCATCTGCAAATTCTCTCTCAGTCCCGTAATCCAGCCGTGAATCCTTAAGCATTGCGCCCCGCATACTCCTTGACCGAGCTAATTTCCCAAACCATTATCTTCTTTTTTGTTGACAAAGTCAAAAGCACAAAACACTAGCCTTAATAACTTCCTCTCCAAGGAATTCGTCAAACGCCAAAAAATTCAGAAGTTCTTCCTACACCAGCAATTTCAATCTACACAGTTGGCGTTACTGCAGCACTTACGACTATTACTGCGACTATTGATTGTCTTGCCATGGCATGATGCTGCAGACTGCGCCTTTATGTAACTGACTCGCGCGTGTCGAACCACTCCACTCAAAAATGCTGAAGAATTCCTCTTCTTGTCTCGAACCACTGAAATCCAAGAAACTGTAGATTTCGGATTCACCACGATACTGTAGGTGATGACGGACTCCTATTGGTCACTCTGTTGTTCATAGTTATTTCTCGTAATTGCATTTCGACTTGTTGGTTCTCAGCTCTCCTCATGCGTCGCCAGACGTAAAGCTCCGTCAATGTGCTTTCAGTTTACGTTAGATTAAATTTTGCAACTGTCCGACTATCGGACTCGATTATGGGAGTTATACGTAGAGAATACGTTTCGTTACGATAAACCTGACCAATACAGCGCCAATTACTTTGTTTTATTGTCATTTTAGTACGTAACACACTTCACTAACAACGCCAAAACCCTTCCAGTCTTAACAGTTAAGATGGTTTCATAATCGGCCTGAGGTAACCACTGTTACGTTGTGTTTCCTCATTAATTAAAGAGGTAGTCACTGACCCGGGATGCCTTTTCATTTACGTTACGCTATCAGTATGTTTCTCCACGTAAATTACTAGTTCACAAGAACGACGCTATTTCAACAATCAATCTCATAACTAATCCACGGTGCGTTTCCGCAAAATAACTCAATTACGCAAACATGTTTCTCCCACGAACCAACGTAGCAACTTTCAACTCCTATACTTTCAAGCAAATTCTTCACAGTAGTTGTTTACGAAGCCCGGGACACTGTTGTCATTATACAGGAAAGTCCGCCGCGATAGCTGGGTGGTCAGCGTGACGGATTTCCGTCCTACGGGCCCGGGTTCGATCCTCGGCTGGGTCGGCGATTTTCTCCGCTCAGAGACTGAGTGTTTTGTTGTCTTCATCATCATTTCATCCCCATCCGGCTCGCAGGTCGCCCAATGTGTTGTCGAAGGTAATGAGACCTGCACCAAGGCGGCCGGACCTGCCCCACAAGGGGCCTCTCGGCCAATGACGCCAAATGCTAATTTCCATTATACAGAAAAGCAGTGCCACCGGCATGGAAAAGGCGTGTTTGGTTTCGAATCCACTAGCCAGCGATAAGTAAGGAGTACAATATCGATAGGTTACAACATCAAAGATAGCAGTACTCATTACGAAGTCAATATGAAAAAGTGATTTTGTTACGATCGACAAATCAGGACAAGCGCAATTTGATTTTAATTTTTTTTTATTTATTGACTCTTTTTTTTATATTAAGGGTAGCAGTGATATTGAAATCTTTTGAACTAATCATATCCCGTGAGCTTTTCTTTTAAGGAGGCATCACATCCACAGTCGAAAGCATATTATGATACGGAAGAGGATCCAACCAGTGTATCAACTAAAAGAAAAAGAAAATGTAACAGACGTGACGGAGGAACGAGGATATGTTTTGGAGGTGCATCGCGGATAATCATTGGAAAAATGGTAAGGCAAAAGTGAAGTAGGATGTTGTTTCATGAAAACTTGTTTTATAGTTAGTATTGTTAGCCATGTCCACCGGTGTTGTGCTACAGGTTCTTGCAAGGCGCAGTGGCACACACCTCTGGGTATACCTTAGGACTTCCTTGTATCGATTGTATCGGAGCTTGTGTACCGAGATGCTGGCAGCAAATTCTACGATAGCGGTGAGGACTGCATCATGATACGGTCTATGCTATGGCAAAGGCATCTTAATGCCAATGGCACCAAATATTGCGAATTTGTGCATAACTTTTGTACCATCCTGGCATATATGAGAGATAAATTCGGCGAGTAGCAGAAGCCACCTTTGAGTAGCAGGTAGAGTGTTATTTGCTGCGATCCCTAATTTATTATCTGAGCAGCACTTCAGGAACAGAGCAAGCACACCACACGCGTTTCCTTCCAGTCTGGCCCTTGAGCCCTCTACCCCTACAACCAGTACGTCATCGGCATAGGCTATTACTCCTGATACGTAACTGATTCCGTTCAGAACTGTGAGCAGTGGCTCAGAGGTAAGGTCCCAGAGGATTTGTCTACATACAAATCCCTTAGTGATTCGCCTCACTAGTTTTCTCACGCACTTCACAGAGCGCCCTTCACAATAACATAGAGAGGTCTATTACTCAGTCTCAGTCGGGCGAACACCGGGGGCCACCACAGGTTGTCAAACGCCCAGCAATGTCAACCATGGCACCTACGACATACTTGCTGCTCCAGTTGTTCACAGTGCTGAGGGCACAGTTAACGAAGTCATTTCCTAAAGTCGAATTCAGTCTTGTTGAGGCCATGCAGCTCCCTGTGGGACTGTAGTCTGCTGCCCAGCAAGCGCCCGTGTACTTTACCCAATGTGATAAGAAGACAGATTGGTCTGTAAGTCTTAGGAACCATTCGATCTCTATACATTGCTCATCTTGATTTCTACGGCTTGCTCGAATTTCAAGAATACAGCAATCTTCCATTGAGTTAGCGAAGAATGGAACCATTTCGTTCTTTCATGCTTTCATCGTTTTGTTATTTCTGTATCCCGCCTGGAAGGCGGCACGTGGGTCTGCTCCTCTAAAGTGAAATGTTGGCCGAATGTAGGAAGCGAGTAGGAAAAAGTGAGGTAAAAATCTCTCGGTACAGCTTTTAGAGTAAAGGTGGTTTTACTATCTCACTACAATAATAAATTGAAGACATAATAACGTGAATACCTAACTTTGCAATGAGGAGCACGTAGGTGCGAAGCTGGATGTATGAAAGCTCACAAAAGTTACACAGCCAAAATCTGTAGTGGCTCGCCCACTATGAAATAGAGACACAATGTTGATTGATCGTCTACTAGGAATCAAATGGGCAGAATCTGGAACGGCGCTCGTAGAGCTGCACAGCGCCGGCTAGAGGGCGCTGTGATCGGTGTCGGTGTCGTAGTGCCAACCAACGAACTTGCACCTACGCCGTGGTATCGTAGCTATCGATACCACAGTTATGAACATAATGAAGACGGGAAGCTTTTCCATTCTTAAGCTGATAGAAATTGCAGCTTCTTCTCGTGCAAGTCGTAGGACGACACTTGGGCTTCCATATGGCGTATACATACATCCTCGTGCCTCTATGAGAAAAGCGCCGTTTATTTCGCTGTTACCTTCAGCGGCTTCAGCAGGTCTCAAGCGGAATCTCTCCAACTTCTGTTTCCGCATTGTAGATGGCACAATTGGTATTTTAGCCTCCAATCTTACTATTCTATACGGATTACCCCATGCATATGTTACTAGTTGCTTTTGAAAGCACTGTTCCCAACGGCATGAGAGCTTTTTATTCTGTTTTCACTGATATATAAAATGATTGTCCAGCCTCTCACTACTCATCTCCCACAGCTGTTTAATACCATATACGCGTTTGTTGCACACGTATCTTTCCAGTTTTACTGTCGTGCAAGGTACACCGCAATGGCTAGCCTTTTTGTGTAGTGAAATGGACACATTTTGTGCGTTTTGTAAGACAGTGTCTGTGCCCCGTAGTCCTCGCTGCTGTCAGCATCTACTAGAATTAAGAGATCAGATTCTGCATTAAGTGTTTCCTGTTACCCTTTTTAAAATTATATCGAGTGTGATGGTGTTCCTCTTCCATATTCCTTTGTTTGTAAACCAGGATGCAAAAATCCATCATAACCACATTATGGTCGTTCCAGTAGCACGAGAAACGTCTTTGTTAGTGTACCCTGCACACTGATTTTCCCAAGGCGATGTCAGTGTTGGTCGCGGCAACAACACTTGTTTTCGTATGTATCTGAACAGCCCGCCCAGTTCAGCACATGGAGGTTTCATTCATCAGTTGCTTCCTGCATTATTATTATTATTATTCACGTTTGGGCCCTACTGGACCACGCGAAGTACAATCACGGGGCATTCAGTTATTTTCTTTTAGCCTTTCTCTCTGCCCAAATTGTTTTCATTCTCTCGGAATGAGCTCTTTTCCTTTCATCAGACCATGTGGTTCCAGTTTTCTTTGGTTTTTCAGCTTGACCAACTACCCAGTCATGAATTTCTTGCCCAAATAATTTTCTGTCTTGAATTTCATCTTGTTTTATATCTGCCTCTTTCATGTCCTCTTTTATAGCAGCAATCCATTTTATTGTCTCAAATTTAGCTTTACTTCGATTTTCGTAGAATTCCACTACTTGTTTAGTTAGTCTGGTAGCATCCATTCTTTTAATATGCCCATAAAATTTTAATCTGCGTTTTTTCATATCCGAATATATGCTGGTGTATTGTTGAATTTCACTATTTGCTCTTAGCCTGTATGTTCCTTCTTCAGTATATTTTGGACCTAGAATTTTTCTGATTACTTTTCTTTCTCTTTTTTGGATTTCTTGAATGTCCTTTTTTCTGTTTAAAATTAGCGTTTCAGCCCCATAAAGGCACTCTGCTTTTATGACCGTGTTGTAATGTCTCAATTTAGAGTACCTCGAGAGACATTTTTTGTTGTAGATGTCTTTTGTAGGTCTAAAAGCTGTCTCCATCTTTTGACAACGAATTTCATTTCCAATTTTTTCTAGACCAGTCTCTGAGATTGTTTCACCTAAATATTTGAATTGCGAAACTCTTTTGATTTTTCCATACTTAGTTTCCAAAATTTTGGGTGCCAGTTTGTTGCTAGTCATATACTGTGTTTTTTCAAATGAGATTTGGAGACCTACTCTTTCTGCTGTTTTGAAACGTCCCCTTTGAACAATTATACAAGACTGTGCTTAAACTGACACACAATATTTTGTTAGCGTAACGCAATCTGACTTTCAAAATTCCCTACAAAAGAATGGCCCTGACTAACATTAAACTATACCTTTCACAAATCACTTACCTCACAAAAATCTTCGCTGCTCAAGCTACTGCAATACAGCGAGCGCCACTACTGCCAGCTAAATAAAAGATTCAAACTATGGAAGGCACTAACTACTGATAGGGATAGTTAGCAAATGAAAGATATTAATAGAGAACAAACAATGTATTTACCTTGATATCATCATATATAAATATAGCGGTTCATGACAAATTTCAAAACTCCGCCATCTCTCTCCCCACATCCACCACTGCTGGCGGCTCACCTCCAACTGCGCAACGCTACGCGCTGTTCACAGCCAGCTGCCTAACACTACAATGGCGAGTATTACAACAATGCAAAGCAGCCACAGACTGCACACAGCACAGCCAGTGATTTTCATACAGAGGTGGCGTTACCAATAAAAAACCTAAACAGCCTACTTACATAGAGAAAACATAAACAGCCTACTTACATAGAGAAAACATAAACAGCCTACTTACATAGCCCCCATGCTCCCCACAAAAATTTTTACAAATTGGATTGGGCAGTGGCCAATACAGATTTGAAAAAAATTTTTCATAATTACAATAACAAAGAAATCAAATGCACACACTTATTGATACAATGTTGGTCAAAAGCTTACATTTTCTCACAGTCCATAAAGACAGTCCTAATCGTACATAACAGTAGAATAGCAGTGTTTTTCTCAAAGTCTGAGCAGTAAAAGAAAATGCACACGGAAGTAGTGGATTTCCATGCAGTCTTGAAGAAGTAGCGTTGTCCTTCCAACGGAAATACAGTGCTGACTCTTGACATGCTGACAGATAATGGGCCACAACAGAGCAAACCCACAGCAGAGTCAGTCGAAATTTTGAAGAGTATTGGTAGGTAGGTCATCACAGAGCAGACCCACTGTAGTCCTGGTAGAGATTACGGTATTGGTGGGCCACCAGAGGTGCAGACCCACTGCAGTCCTTGTAGAAATAATGGTATTGGTGGGTCATCAAAGATGCAGACCCACTGTAGTCCTTGTAGAGATAATGGTATTGGTGGGCCACCAGAGGTGCAGACCCACTGTACCCCTTGTAGAGGTGGCCAGCAGCCATCTGTTGCGATTGTGCAGGTGCACATTCACCATCGAAGAGTCTTGCGGAGAATATAGCAAGTCCATAAACCACCACTTGTGCACTCACAAAGTTTTTTGGAATTGTCCTTAGAACGAGCAATGCTGTTATCCAGTCCCTTGCTGAATTATTAACACACGTGCAAACACTAACAGTCCCTACTTCTCACATATTGTCCATATACTATGACCAACAGAAACGTGTGCAGTGAAATGTAACTTACAAGTTAATAATAAGATGAACTGGTGTCAATTACAATTTTATAAATTTACAACATGAAAATACAATTACAAAGGTACAAAATACATCATTAAAGAACATAATAATACAGATAACATTTGTAGTACAGGCTTTACAAAAGAATAGAAATAGACATATACATCAGTGTTACAGGAATTATGACATAAGCAAATACATAAAGATCACAAGAACTTTTGAAACATCACCTTCACATATGAGCATTAGACAGAACAGAATTAATAATGTCTAACATCTTTACAAAGTAAATAACATATTATTAATGCCAATTATATTCGAGGATAACAGTATTCCTCATCATAGTGAATGTAGCTTAATATTAAAAGAAGAAAAAATTCTATGAAACTACACAGAGACAGGAAGAAAACAAATACACAAGGGTACACAAACACATAGTGGGATAACACCAATGGGAAAGGACAGGGTTCGTTTTCAGTGTAACATTAGTCCCTTGCTGAATCATTAACACACGTGCAAACACTATCAGTCCCTACTGCTCACATATTGTCCATATACTATGACCAACAGAAACGTGTGCAGTGAAATGTAACTTAATTTGAAGAACTGGTGTCTATACAATTATAAATTTACAACATGAAAATAAAATTACAAAGGTACAAAATACATCATTAAAGAACATAACAATACAGATAACATTTGTAGTAAAACAGGCATTACAAAAGAATAGAAATAGACATATACGTCAGTGTTACAGGAATTATGACATAAGTAAATACATAAAGATCACAAGAACTTTTGAAACATCACCTTCACATGTGAGCAACAAACCAGAATAAATAATGTCTAAGCATATTTACAAGGTAAATAACATATTATTAATGCAAATTATATTTGAGGATAACAGTATTCCTCATCATAGTGAATGTAGCTTAATATTAAAAGAAGAAAAAATTCTATGAAACTACACAGAGACAGGAAGAAAACAAATACACAAGGATACACAAACATATAGTGGGATAACACCAATAGGAAAGGACAGGGTTCGTTTTCAGTGTAACATTTGGTACTGCAGTCCAACCCAAAACTTCATATATCTTTCCTCTTATTTCATCCTTTGTTTCCACCAAAAAAATTCTATCTAAGCATGCTTTCTGTATTTATATGTTCACACATTTTTTACCTCAACATTTATTTACAAGAAAATCCTACCTAAACCTGTTTTCTCAATGCATTTCTTCCAATTCATCGCAACTCATTCTCTTAGAGGCTACCCCCTCTTAAGCTAACTTAAATCTACTGAGCTCAGATGCTAAACTAAGGAACAAGGCAATACAGCAGCACAAAACAATTAACACAAACAGCAATGACAAAAAAATGCCAATTTGCAATGCAAGCAGCAGTAAATCTAAATTAACAAAAAAAATGCAAAATTACAACTAATATAAGGCACTGTGCAGGAAACAAGAAAAACTAGCTTAGAAGAGTAACACAAAGTCAAATTCAGTAACACTATGCCTGGCAAACAGCAGCAGCAAATGCTATGACGTATACCTAAGCATGACAAAGCTCAAGCATAAAAAATATTTCAGGAAAAACAACAATAAGGGAAATGTATATCCACATCTTAATGTCTATGTAATTAAAGTGGTGCACCACAAGAAGTTATTCTACCAAAAAGTTACCAATTACTTGAAAAGAAAATTATGAATGCAGTTCCTGTGAAGGTAAATGTCATTTTGCGCTCCCTCATTTTTTTTTGAAAAAAATTATTATTTACTCGATCTGTAGACAGAAAATATTTATATTAGTACATCTATAAAATTTTATTTTAACCAATGCTGCAGTGCAGCTAGAAACTAGATATCAAATGAAATAAGCAACTACGAAAAGCAAAGTATAAAAATATCATTCAGTAGTCATGTGACATTTCATAAGTTAGTAGAAACTCTCTCAACTCTCGTAGAAAGACGCTTGTCATAATCAGGTGTGCAGATGTAAAAATATTTCTCATCATTTCATTAGGCATTTCAGTAAATATCGTAAATTAAGAGCTAGTGTAATCATATGTTTTCAAGTTCGACCGTGTCGTTTTTGCGATGCTTTCTACAAAGGAATGTCAGAAGTGAGGTTAATGGCGTCCCCTTTTTTTTCCTGTGGTCTGAAAGGCACGCGCTAATGGCTTTTTCTCCAGGCGTCTGACACAGCTAGGTGCCCACGACGCATTACGTGCAGGTGGTCACTTAACTTTCGTACGGAAATATTTATGACAGCAGTTTCTGCTACCGTGGCAGTCTCACATAAAAATATTTCACAGGTCAAGAATTAGCGTTGCAAATCTGTAGAAACAAAATCCTATAAATATAAGTGTCCAAAAAAAATATTGGTCAGCATTGTGATACAGTCACACATTTCATAACTCTTAAAGTACGTTTCTTGGTTTCCAACATCCTTTTCATAAATCAGAGTCCCTAAACACTACTCATTATTCCTTACCTCATTCGTCGACACTTCTTCAATATTGCATCATAACAGATAAGTATCATAATCAAATAACTCATATAGCATCAGCCTATTAATCATAAACATACCTCAGCAGCATAATACACATCGTCGTCGTAAAAATAACATCATAACACCTCAGTCAAATCTCAAAATCGTCGTAGCTTCCTCCAATAATTGCAAAACTTAAAAAATTCTCTGCTCATGTCAAAAGTGTCAGCTGCCTCAAACGTACTTCAAAAATCATGATCTCATACCAAACACATCATTCAAAGCTCTCATAGTATCACAATGATTCCGAAAAAATATGAACAGTTTACAAAGTACAGACAAAATACAGTTTCATAAGTGTGAAGTTATCCAACTGTGTAATTACGTAAACATCTGTCACTGATATAGTAAAATAAATGTTCGTCTCTCTCAGTTAAATGATCAGATAGCTGTGTAATTTGTGTGTTAGAGAAATATGGTACCGATGTGTAAAGTTGTATAAGCAAATACCATATTAGCTAGGGTTCCTTGTGCTTGCCAAACACATGGTACACAAAGTAGGCGTGTACCCCCCTGAGGATAAATGTAATTATACCCTCAGGTGTTACAAATTACAGCAATGGAATGAAATGTATCACGGAAAACTTTCTTTGTAATTAAAAAATCTTTAAAAATAAGTGTTTTAAGTATAAGATTAATCACTCAAATGCGTGTCCTGTAGCGCTAAATGCGCGTCTTGCTGTAAGATAATTCTGTGGAACTGTCGTAGTTATCGTCCTCCATAAGCAAAGTTCTGCTAAAGTCAATGTACTTACCTCATGATACACAAAAGTGAAATGCTTTTCATATAGATATCTTAGTTATTTCGCTTATTGCCGTGATGAGGAAAGTACTGTACAGTAACGTATTGTTATGCCACGAAAAAGGCTGTCTCATTGTTGCTATACCACAAAAGTTACTACTAAAACATGTTTTTCTTCCTAGAAGAATTCAGAAAACTGTGCAGATATAAAACAGATACACTGCAAAAGCAACATTGTAAATTGTCACTCATTAGTAGCGTCGTGATAACATCGTGTAGCTGTCACATAAACTAACCACTGTGTCCTCTGGCATCTCACAGAAAGTACTTTAAACCCAGAATGTATTTTCAAGTAAACCAAAATGTTGCATTAAAATCTCATTAGCAGTACCAGTATGTGTCCTAAGTATGTAAGCCTGATAGTCGTTACGTAATCGTGCAACTAACAAGCAAGAATGTACAAATACAACACTGTGTCGTCTGTTTACTATCACAATCCATTCGTAATTTCTGTTTAAAAATGTTCCCTAGGTTCTAGACTGGATATTTAACTTCAAACATTGTTGTATGTTAACAGTTTCTTAAGTCTGACAAGCATACTAGTAATGTAAAGTGAAAAATTTTATGGCAATGACAAAGTTAAAAAGCAGATTATCTTTCAATAAATGGTTTTACATGTGAAACGTGGTGCAAACCTTTACTCTTTCTAGTGCACAGAGTTTCAACTTCAAAGCAATTATCATGTTGTATACATCGGTAAAGAATGCTAAAATTTTTCTCAAGGCTAGCGTCTTATGTTATTTTTCTCGGAGCCAGCGGGCGCACGCGGCTGCCTGCTGTGCGAGTCATTGTCTGTCTCTTTGTTGGCGCGCGTCGTTATTGGGATTAGGAGACCTAACTTCTACAAATTCACGTTGTCGAAAGTGCCCTGCTCTGTTTGAATTCCGCCAGTTCTGATGCAATTCAGGTCTGTCGTTACGATCATATCGTCTGTCGTCATGTCGGTAGTTCCTGTAGTTTCTTTCTTGTCGGTTAAGTGGTGGAGAATTTCTCCCTGAATCGTAACTGTGCGCTGGACCGTTGCGTCTAAAGTTATTCTGTCTCCCTTGATAATAATTATTTTGGTTCCCAAATTGTCTGTTTCTCTGATTGTCTCTGTGATAGTCACTACCGCGGAGAGGTGATCTTTCCCTGTAATTATTACTACTCTGCCAACGGTTGTAATACGGGTGGTGCCTGTTTCGGTCACGATTTGTGTTGTGAGAATAGCCTTGTCGCGTCCAGTTATCGTTTCTGTCGTCACGGAATTGTGACAGATGTGACCTGTAATTGTTGTGTTCCTGTTTTCGCGTTCCGCGATTACAGTGTCAATTTCCAGTTCTTGTAACAGTCCCTGAAAGGCTTCAATGTCGTCTTTGCAACGTCCTGCTAAAATAATATGCCGTAAATGTTCAGGCAATTTGAGTAAGCAAATGCGGATGAGTTCTGAGGGGCTGTATGGGTTTGAAAGATACTGATTCTTATGCAACACGTCTTCAAAGTATTTGGCAAGATTGGAAAATTCAGATTGTTCAAAGTGTTTCATCATCATGATGCTATGTTTTACACGGTCTTGTGTAGCTTGAGACCAATATGCTGAGAGGAAGGCATGGTAAAATTCTCCTTCACTGTGACAATCGTGAATGACCGATCGCATTCTTACAGCTGGTTCATTCTCTAAATAGCCACACATAAATTCTAACCTGTGCTCCAATGACCAGTTGGGAGGAAAACAATGAGAGAATTGATGGAGCCATGCTTGTGGATGAATGTCGTTGCCAGAATTCTTAAATGTTTTGAATTTGCGTGTAGTAATGAACAGCTTATAGTCAAAATCATCATGTCGGCGAGTCGCATGTCGGTCATTGTTACGTCGTGTCGGCTGTTCAATCTCAAAATTCGGTGCACATTGCCAATTTCTTTCATAATTTCCGAAATGCGCTGTGTTATTATTTTGTGGCTGTTCCTTATTTCTATGTCCCTCTTCCCGTATTGGGGCGCGAGTGTCCTCTGAAATACGTAATTCTTGTACTACTTGTGCCAACTGATCTTGCACTTCCCGGATTTCTCTTTTGTGCTGTGTATTGATTTGATTTTGATTCTGTTTGAATTTTCTAATTTGTTCATACTCTTCTGTGTCAGTGAAGGCTACGGGTCTTGTGTCATTCAGATCATCATCCACCTCTGTAGATAAGTTAGTGACCTGATCCGAAAGTTCGGCTACTTTCTCCGACAGTGAACACATTTCCTCAATGTGTTTTTCTGAACCAAGTTTCACAGTGTCCATTTGTGTTGAAATCGAATCTACTGTGTCCTTTAAGTTTTCCTGAGTTATTGCAAGTTGCGTAACCGAATCGGTAGATGCAACTGAGTCAATTTTAGCCCACAAGGTCTCATGATTTTCATGAACAATGGTTTGCAGTTCTTTTATGGCTGCTTCGTGATTCTGTAATGCATTTTCATGCCGCGAAAAAATAGGTTGGAAATGCTCACAAATTTGTGTTTTTACGTCATTACAGACTTTTTGACATTTCGATTCAACGTGATGTAACTCAGTAGTTAAATCCTCACGTGTTTGTTCAAGAGTTTGCTCCAATGAGTCTAACTTTTGAAGATTTTGTTCCATTGCATCTAACTTTTTAAGATTTTGTTCCATTGAGTCTAACTTTTGAAGCTTTTGCTGTGTTTGTCTCTGATTTTGTTCCATTGTGTCTAACTTTTGAAGCTTTTGCTGTGTTTGTCCCATTTGTTGTATTAATTGTAATAACAATGCATTGGTGTCTGAAACATGTTCCTCAGTGCTTTTCGGCAGTGAATTTACACCGGAAACATTCACATTTTGACAAGCGGAAAATGTGTCTTGACTCATTTAAGAAAACGGTGAGGATCCAAAACCTGAATCTACAGTATTTGCGAAATCGTGTCGTGTCATTTCGGCTTCCTGAGGCGAGCTATTGCCGACCGATCGATCGATAATGCTTCCCTCTTCACTAATTGTTTCACTGTCCACGCCATTGTTTGACGCCCGCTCCATTTCCCTGTGCACAGTTACCAAATTACTACTTTGAACATTAGTAAATTCATTACTCTGCGGCGCTGATAAGCTACGCTCGTCGTCACTACTATTTCTCAGTTCAGTTTGGAGCCTAGTGTTACGTTTTTCACACGCCATAATTGTCACAATATTTCACACGATAACACAGAAAAGCACAATTTGAAGAGCAAAAATAAGAGAACACATTAACATAGCACTGAAAATAATATCTAGTTAATTGCAGCTGCGAAATACTTGGTGCAAATCTACATGCATGCCACAACTGTTTTACTGTACAACAATGAAAGGCTACAACTACAAAGGAGATTCTCTCTACAATTACGCGCTAGCAATAAACAAAAGCTACATTAAATACACAAGCTACAAGAAAAAATCAGAAGATTCCAGTGACGTATCCTAGGCTAAGGGTCGACATATGAAACGTCCCCTTTGAACAATTATACAAGAATGTGCCTAAACTGACACACAATATTTTGTTAGCGCAACGCAATCTGACTTTCAAAATTCCCTATAAAAGAATGGCCCTGACTAACATTAAACTATACCTTTCACAAATCACTTACCTCACAAAAATCTTCGCTGCTCAAGCTACTGCAATACAGGGAGCGCCACTACTGCCAGCTAAATAAAAGATTCAAACTATGGAAGGCACTAACTACTGATAGGGATAGTTAGCAAATGAAAGATATTAATAGAGAACAAACAATGTATTTACCTTGATATCATCATATATAAATATAGCGGTTCATGACAAATTTCAAAACTCCGCCATCTCTCTCCCCACATCCACCACTGCTGGCGGCTCACCTCCAACTGCGCAACGCTACGCGCTGTTCACAGCCAGCTGCCTAACACTACAATGGCGAGTATTACAACAATGCAAAGCAGCCACAGACTGCACACAGCACAGCCAGTGATTTTCATACAGAGGTGGCGTTACCAATAAAAAACCTAAACAGCCTACTTACATAGAGAAAACATAAACAGCCTACTTACATAGAGAAAACATAAACAGCCTACTTACAGTTTCTTTAAAAATTTCTATTTGTTTCTGAGCAATTTGGATGTCCTGCGTTAGAATAACCAAGTCGTCTGCAAAGGCCAAACAGTCTATTCGAATATTTGTTCGTCCTAATTTCACTGGTTGGTCAATTTTGAACTCCAATTTTCGTTCGCGCCACTCTTGTATTACTTTTTCTAGAACGCAGTTAAATAGCAACGGAGAGAGTCCATCACCTTGCCTCACGCCTGTTTTTATTTCAAAGGATTCTGAAATTTCTCCTCTGAACTTTACTTTTGATTTTGTACCAGTTAGCGTGTCTCTGATAATTGCCGTGGTTTTAGGATCCAGGCCTTGTTCTTTCACAATTTGGAAAAGAGATTCACGATCCACTGAGTCATAAGCCTTTCTAAAATCTACAAAGGTACAAACTAGTTTTTTATTGTAAATTTTTTGATGTCTGAGAATTAGTTTGAGGACTAAAATCTGTTCTGGGCAAGATCTATTTGGCCTGAAACCTGCTTGATATTCGCCAATTTTCCATTCAAGTTGTTGTTGTGCTCGGTTCAGAAGACATTGAGAGAGGATTTTGTATGTGACTGGAAGAAGAGAAATTCCTCTGTAATTATTAACATCAGTTTTGTCTCCCTTCTTATGAAGTGGGTGAATCAAGGCGGTTTTCCATTCATCAGGAATTTTTTCAGTTTGCCAAATGTTTTGCATGATTGAAGTAATTTCTTTAACGGTTTTTGGACCAGCTGCCTTTAAAAGTTCTGCAACAATTCCATCTTCACCAGATGCTTTGTTGTTTTTCAACCTATGAATTTCTTTAATGATTTCCTCTTCATTTGGTGCAAGTGAAACTGGATTGCATTGTTGGGGAATTTTTGGTGGAAATCTTTCTGTGGGCTCGGGGCAATTTAGAAGATTCTTAAAATATTTAGAAAGTTCTTTGCAATTTTCTTGGTTGTTAAGAGCCAACTGTCCATTTTCCTTCTTGAAGCAAAGATTCTGGGGTTGGTATCCCTTTATTTTGGTTTTAAAAGTTTTATAAAAATTTCTGGTATTGTATTTCTGAAAATCTTCTTCAATTTCTAAGAGTTGACTATTCTCATATTGTCTTTTTGTTTGTCCAATTAGTTTTGAAGTGTCTTTTCTAGTTGTCAGGAATGTATCATATGTGTCTTCTGTCTTGTTGCTATTCCATGCTTTAAATGTCTCTTGTCTGGCTTTGGTTGCATGATCACAGTTTTCATTCCACCAAGCATGTTTCTCGTGTTTTCGTAAAGGAATTTGATCTTGAGCTGTTTTGATAATCTTGTGTTTGAGTTGTTCCCAATTTTGTGCACTTGTTTTGTCAAATTCGTCTGCTAATAATGATGGTTGGATTTTACTGGTGTCAAATTTGGGGATTAATGGTGTCCTTTTGTTGAAATTTTGGGGTTTTAGCTTTAGTTTCACATGGGTTAAGTAATGGTCTGAGTCAATATTGGCGCCTTTACGAACTTGAACATTTAAAATTTCTTTGTGACATGGATACGAGATTGCAATATGGTCAATTTGGAATTCACCTATGTCCTTGTTAGGTGATCGCCATGTCTTTTGTTTTGAAGGTTTTTTCTTAAAATGACTTGACATAATTTTGAGATTGAAATTTCTGCAAAATTCTACCAGCCTCTTTCCATTTTGATTGGTCCATTTATGTGCAGGGAATTCACCGACCGTTTTTCTAAATTTTCTCTCTTTCCCTAACTGTGCATTAAAATCACCCATTAAAATCTTTACATAATTTTGAGGAATTTTGGAGACTGTATTCTCTAACACTTCCCATGACTTATTTACTTTTTCTGGATTTGTTTTATTCTCCTGGTTGATAGGCATGTGTGCGTTAATTAAACAGTACATTTTATTTGCACATTTCATGGAAATTGTCATTAGTCTGTTGTTTACTGGATTTACTTCGATTACGGAGCCAAGAATGTCTTGCGAAATTGCGAATGCAACACCCAGATGCGGAGTGTTTTTAAGAATTCTTTTGTCTGTTTTACTTTTAAACAATCGGTAGTTTCCAAAATCCATGGTATTCTCATCAGGCAACCTTGTTTCTTGCAGGGCTAAAATTTTGATATTTTGTTCTTTTAGTGTGTCTCCTAATTTATAGAGTTTTCCTGGTGTCAAGAGAGAGTTAATATTGATAGTTCCAAAAAATGTTTCGACCTTGGGCATGAGTCGGTCAAAAGACTTCGATTTCCTCTGGTTTGGGATATAGCGTTTCAGCCTAGTCTCCCCAGAATCCGATAGACTAGTTGCGCCACTGATGGCGGAGGATTTGTTACCACCTGGGGTAATTTTGTAATTACTAAAACGCTGCATAATAGTACTTAGAATCAAAGGGTTGAGCTCAGAAAAGCTCAGTGGTTAAGACTGGAGTGGTTAGTTCCAGAATTTGTATTACGGCCGCACCTCTGGTGAACAGACGCCGACCACAGTGCCGCTTGTTACAAGTCAGACGCAAGGTGGATTTATTGTATTATGTGCCTCTTCCGCTAGTTCCACCGTACCGAGATTTGTTCTCTCCGCCTTCACTACCGTTGAGGTCTTCGCTGTAACCCTAGCAAAGGGGCCCTGACAGAGTACTATCACCCGGGCCAGGTGAACTCTGGTTTTTTAAACGAGATTGTTACTCCTCCCCCTCCTCCTTCCTCATCACTTGCATAATGAGGCCCCGGGCTTGGGACCGGTACAGCATTATATAGTATATCCTTTCATGCGACTGTGCCACACAGCGGTTTTTCATTAGCATCCATCGCTATTATACAGGGTGTTTCACTAAATGTGTTCGCCTCTGTATGTTACGAAGTAACAGGCGACGGAAATATTTATTGCAGTAGGTCATCATGAGAAACGTTACACTGTCTGCAGAGCTGTGAACATAGTTCATTGTGTTATTATCGAAAGAGTTACATCAAAAAGATACAATATTTTAAATTGAACAATAATTGTTTCTATAATGCACTGGAATCAGTAACATCAGCTGTGTATACATCAATTCAAATTACATTCCTATCACTTTTAGTTTGGGAGCTACAATCCTTCAAAGTTTCAGGAGCAGATACCACACGCTGTACATAATACATGGCTGTGTGTTGGGTGATGGATGTTCTGGCGGTGGGAAGTTGATTTAAATGAGATGTTCAAATACGTATCCATGTTCCTGAATGCACAATGCAGTGCGCCTTCTAAAGGATCTGCGGACGAGATGTAACATCACCGGTGTCACGGAGCAACACGCGTCCTTGATGCGCCGTTTTAGATCGTCTGGGGATGTGGGCTCAGTGACATAAACACGATCCTTTAGATATCCCCACAAAAAGAAATCTAATGGTGTTAAATCGGGCTACCTTGTGGGCCATTAATGAGGACCATGGCACCCCAACGACCTTCCTGCAAACCTGTTGTTTAGTTATTCCACAACAGCACGAGCAGAATCGGCTGGGTGACCATCGTGCTGCATCCACATATGGACTCTCTTCTGTAGACACACATGTTCGATGAGACCACCCAAACTGTCGACTATAAACGCGCGATATAGCTCACCTGTCAGTGTACCTGGGAAGTAGTGTGGACCGATGATTTCATTCCTAAGATTCCACACCATACATTAACAGACCACCTACGTTAACGGTCGACAGGTCGTATCCACCGAGGATCGTCTGCGGCCCAGTTGTGCACATTATGGCTATTCACTGCAGCATAATTAGTGAACGTGGACTCATTAGAGAACATAACACCTTGTAAAGACTCCAGCCTGAAATTACGCATTACCCATTCACAGAATGTAACTCTCACGCGGAAATCATTCCCATGCAGCTCCTGGTTCAGTGACAGGAGGTACGGGTGAAACCTGTGGCCGTGTACTATACGCCACACAGATGCGAGACTGACACCAGCGACTGCAGCAACGGCTCTTAAGCTGATATGAGGATTGTGGTGTACTGCAGCTAAAGCAAACACCTCCGTCTCCTCACTTCTTGCAGTTCTCCGTCTGTTACTGTGGCGCATTACCAAGCTGCCTGTTTCCCGAAGTCGTTGTTCGGCACGTAAGAACGTTATGGCTACCGGAGCTCTTCGCCTAGGATATCACACGGCGTACACCATGGCTACTTCAGTGGCATCGTGTCGGCACTCGGCGAGCATCAGCAAAAAGTCAACGTACCGGTTGTTCGTGTATGCCATCTTCATCCGATGTCAGTAACTGTGGAATATTGAGCCCCGTTGGTTTGTGTGGCTCGAACTGTCGGGTGGCCGTGTGCGGCGACAGTCGGCAGTCTTAACAGCGCATCGAGAGACCTTCTCGCTCCGCGACACCGGCGACGTTACAACTCGGTCGTACCACATTTAGATGGCGCGTTGCGTAATGAGCAGCGCGTGTGGTATCTGCCCCTGAAACTTTGAAAGGTTGTAGCTCCCAAACTAAAAGTGATAGGAATGTAGTTTGAATTGATGTATACGCAGCTGGTGCTATTGATTCCAGTGCACAATAGAAACAAGTATTGTTCCATTTAAAAAATTGTATCTTCCTGCTGTAACTCTCTGGATAATAACACAATAAACTATGTTCATAGCTCCGCAGACGGTGTAACGTTTCTTATGGAGACCTACCGCAGTAAGTATTTCCGTCGCCTATTACTTCGTAACATACAGAAGCGAACACATTTAGTGAAACACCCTGTATGTGGCGAATCCTGGGGATAATGAGTTGCATCTGTATGAGTCAGTGTTGTAAATGCTTGTTAGAGTCAGCTTCCCACAGAGGACTTCAGAGTTACTGATTCAGCGCCTCTGTCACAATACTGGAATGTATTTGTTACTTGATAAAATTGCTTGAAATCTCCTATCGCACATTTTTCATTTGGATCGGAAACTGAAAAGAGGTTCCGTGCTTTATGTACAGCTCATGCATACATTCACCATCAGTCTCCCACTCCTCTACTATGTGATTTTCAGTCATTGCTCTCACACAGTCCACAACATTTATTTGCACTATAGGAATATGTTAAGGATGCCCAGTAAACACATAAGATGTCGGCGAAAGTTGGGAGAAGTCAGAGTAGATCCAGCTATCTTCTTCTATAAACTTTTTATAAATTTGTCCCAGGTGAAACGCCTCCTGTCTCTTGGTGAACATTTGCGTCAAGAGACCACAGATTTCTCGTACATTCGTTGGTAGATCGTTCACTTTCAAATGAATTCAGTCAACCGCTTCAGGAGTAGGAAAGACCATTGCGCTACCTTGTGGGTGCTCCATGCGAGAAAGGAGGTGCAGGGCTGCTTCATGTTTGATGAGGTCCTCTATTTAGATGAGAATTAATTTCAAAGATTTTAAGCATTTGTTCTATTTTTTGTTGCATCTATACAGATTGTGTAATGTCATTTGAAGGCAATTCTCGACAGACTGGTGATTATCAGGCGTAACAGCTTCCGGTGATTTCACTACATTAATGGCGATTCCGTTACATAAAGCTTCATGAAGTGTTTGAGTCAGGCGAGCGCAATCTTTTCCCCTATGCCTTCCATCCTTCTTATTTGCTTCGATAATGATTTCATCACCTTGTGTGTGGTTTTCACAGAAAGAGTTGTTCGTTTAACAAATTGAATCCCATATGCATGACTTACACATTGCGCTACCGGCTCGGTAGAATAGCGCCTATTTTTTGCATAGTGGTTTTTCGGTTTATGTGGCATCTGGCTTGATGTAGCATATATCGTGTTCAAAATTGTTAGAGATGAATAATTTAAGGGTGCCACAATTAGGCACGTATTAAAAATGTGCCACGACACATTTCGCTACTCCTTAACATAATAATTTTTCCAGCGATCTTCTAAGCCTTATTTGTTGCTCATAGTGGTATGACAATTTTATTTACCCGCCACTGTAATGCACGCCACCAACTTCCAAAGGCGCGTTGAACGTGGTTTCGGCTTGCAGTTCTCTCTTCTTACACTCTGTTTAGTTTTAAGAATCGAGCGTTGATCTACAAAACTGCAGGAGTGTTACCGGCCATAGTCGGCTTTCTTGATTTCTCTTAGTAGCAGCGTCTCGTGCGTGGCCCAAACATTTCTTAACTCTGTTCGTAGAAGACAGGCCGTTTGGTGACATATTAGCACTGGGGCAGTCTTTCTTTAAGTGGTCGGCTTCATCGCAGTAAGCACTAACTTGCTTCTCTGTTTTGCAAAGTTTGGTAATGTAGTCATAACGTTTTGCACGTTTTCGCACGGCTAAGTGGGCTTTGACTGGCAGTGTTCTGTATCTCATGTACCCCCTACTGCGCGGGATTAGCCGAGCAGTCTCAGGCGCTGCAGTCATGGACTGTGCGGCTGGTCCCGGCGGAGGTTCGAGTCCTCCCTCGGGCATGGGTGTGTGTGTTTGTCCTTAGGATAATTCAGGTTAAGTAATGTGTAAGCTTAGGGACTGATGACGTTAGCAGTTAAGTCCCATAAGATTTCACACACATTTGAACATTTGAACCCCCTACTCTTGGTTAACAAGAGCTTTGCAAGCGTTAGGCTGACCGCCACCACGTGGTGCATGTACGTTTTTCCCCTGGGATGTGTCCTGTATTGTAAGGTAATTTCACTGTCACAGTCCAGTTTTTGTATCTGTTCCTCAAGATTTTGTTGATATATTGAGTCCAAAAGTCATTTTTCGTATGTGGTTGTGAGTACATTGTACATCGCCATAAGTTGGCGCCTCTGTTTCGAAGGTTCGCATGTTATCGGTTCAACACTCGGTTTTCTCCGTTGTTCTGCTTCTATTATTACCATGTTGTTTGGAGGTTGAATACTTTCAATTTTCACTCGATCTGCACGGTAATTCAGCATGTCTGGCAAGCGTTACCTCATTGCAATGGCACATTTCTCGTCTTAGGATTTAATGAAAAGTATGTTTGAAGTAGGTTTCCGATTTTGGTGGGAATTGTCAATCATGGTTTGGCTGGTGGAGTTGCCAGAACAGCGCAGATACGGCGCCAGCAGCTGTCCCTCTGGCGCAGTTGTTTCCAGTCTGTGACCCATTTTTCTTTCTCCAGTTCAGCTGTTCTGCTTGTTAACTGACACTGATACATAACCCAATGCAACAACTCCCGCTTGAGTTCATTAGCATTTGGTGTTGAACGTTTTTGTTGACACCTATTTCTTCATCTACGTACTGCAGTGTAATATCATAGCACGAGAGGACACTGGTGTTCATTTGAACCTGTCCCTCAGCGGCACTCCCCCCCCCCCCCCCACCCCCTCACACATACACACACTGGTACTCCTATCTTTCCTAGCATTCGGAGAAGGAAAATAAGCAATTTGGGGGGGGGGGGGGGGGGGAGGCTGCACACTCAGCTCACAGGCTCAAACAGCTGTCCCTTCGTCACCTCCATGATGTGCTGTCCAGGAGATGCCGCGCTCACGCCGAGTGACGCAAGCAGACACCACGTGCACATCTGAACGGGCTATGTATTCAATTGGCTGCTGGAATATCGCTGGGCACATCAAAGCCTCACTGGTGTCATTTTTGTCTCTTCGCTATGTCAGTCTACCAGAGATCACATGTGAGTGTTAGTATCGATCAGACGTCTTCCGTTGTAGCAATGTGGAATATATGCGCAACCAACATTAGCTGATGACCCACTTCTGACATTGGTGCATCATATGCCACACACATGGGCGCTGACTAATTGTATATCATGTATATCAGTAAACTATCTCATTCCACTTGTTGTTGTTGTTGTTGTTGCTGTTGTGGTCTTCAGTCCAGAGACTGGTTTGATACAGCTCTCCATGCTACTCCATCCTGTGCAAGTTTCTTCATCTCCCAGTACCTACTGCAACATACATCCTTCTGAATCTGCTTGGTGTATTCATTTCTTGGTCTCCCTCTACGATTTTTACCCTCCACGCTGCCCTCCAATACTATATTGGTGATCCCCGGATGCCTCAGAACATGTCCTACCAACCGAACACTTCTTCTAGTCAAGTTGTGCCACAAACTCCTCTTCTCCCCAATTCTATTCAATACCTCCTTATTACTTATGTGATCCACCCATCTAATCTTCAGCATTCTTCTCTAGCACCACATTTCGAAAGCTTTTACTCTCTTCTTGTCTAAACTATTTATCGTCCATGTTTCAGAAAATACTTCCTGACACTTAAATCTATACTCAATGTTAACAAACAACTCTTCTTCAGAAACGCTTTCCTTGAAATTGCCAGACTACATTTTATATCCTCTCTACTTCGTACATCATGGGTTATTTTGCTTCCCAAATAACAAAACTCATCTACTACATTAAGTGTCTCATTTCCTAACTTGATTCCCTCAGCATCACCTGATTTAATTCGACTACATTCCATTATCCTCGTTCTGCTTTTGTTGATGTTCATCTTATATATTCCTTTCAAGACACTGCCCATTACGTTCAACTGCTCTTCCAGGTACTTTTCTGTCTTTGACAGAATTACAATGTCACCCACAAACCTCAAATTTTTCATTTCTGCTCCGTGGATATTAATTCCCACTCCAAATTTTTCTTTTGTGTCCTTTACTGCTTGTTCAATATAGCGATTGAATAACATCGGGGATAGGCTACAACCCTGCCTCACTTCTTTCCCAACCACTGCTTCACTTTCATGCCCCTCCACTCTTATAATCGCCATCTGCTTTCTGTACAAATTGTAAATAGACTTTCGCTCCCTGTATTTTACCCCTGCCACCTTCAGAATTTGAAAGAGAGTATTCCAGTTAACATTGTCAAAAGCTTTCTCTAAGTCTACAAATGCCAGAAACGTTGGTTTGCTTTCCTTAATCAATTTTCTAAGATAAGGCCTAGGGTCAGTATTTCCACACGTGTTCCAACATTTCTACGGAATCCAAACAGATCTTCCCTAGGGTCGGCTTCTACCAGTTTTTCCATTCGTTTGTAAATAATTCGTGTTAGTATTTTGCAGCCGTCACTTATTAAACTGAGAGTTCGGTAATTTTCACACCTGCCAACACCTGTTTTCTTTGGGATTGGAATTATTATAGCCCGCATCTCGTGGTCGTGCGGTAGCGTTCTCGCTTCCCACGCCCGGGTTCCCGGGTTCGATTCCCGGCTGGGTCAGGGATTTTCTCTGCCTCGTGATGGCTGGGTGTTGTGTGATGTCCTTAGGTTAGTTAAGTTTAAGTAGTTCTAAGTTCTAGGGAACTGATGACCATAGATGTTAAGTCCCATAGTGCTCAGAGCCATTTGAACCTTTTTTTTGAATTATTATATTCTTCTTGAAGTCTGAGGATATTTCACCTGTCTCATACACCTCGCTAACCAGATAGTAGAGTTTTGTCGTGGCTGGCTCTCCCAAGGCTATCCGTCGTTCAAATGGAATGTTGTCTACTCCCGGAGCCTTGTTTCGACTTAGGTCTTTCAGTGCTCTGTCAAACTGTTCACGCAGTATCATATCTCCCATTTCATCTTCATCTTCGTCCTCTTACATCTCCATAATGTTGCCCTCAAGTACATCGCTCTTCTATAGACCCTCTATATACCCCTTCCACCTCCCTGGAGGAGGAGGAGATTAGTGTTTAACGTCCCGTCGACAACGAGGTCATTAGAGACCGGAGCGCAAGCTCGAGTTAGGGAAAGACGGGGAAGGAAATCGGCCGTGCCCTTTCAAAGGAACCATCCCGGCATTTGCCTGAAAGGATTTAGGGAAATCACGGAAAATCTAAATCAGGTTGGCCGGAGACGGCATTGGACCGTCGTCCTCCCGAATGCGAGTCCAGTGTGCTAACCACTGCGCCACCTCGCTCGGTCCCACCTTTCTGCTTACCCTTCTTTGCTTAGTACTGGTTATCCATCTGAGCTCTTGATATTCATACAAGTGGATCTCTTTCCTCCAAAGGTCTCTTTAATTTTCCTGTTGGCAATAACTATCTTACCCATGGTGACATATGCCTCTACATCCTTACATTTATCCTCTAGTTACCTTTGCTTAGCCATTTTGGACTTGTCGATCGCATCTTCGAGACGTTTAAATTTCTTTTTTCCTGATTCATTTAATGCACTTTTATATTCCCTCCTTTCATCAATTAATTTCAATATCTCTTATGTTACCGAAGGATTTCTATTAGCCCTCGTCTTTTTACGTACTTGATCCTCTGCTGCCTTCACTATTTCATATCTAAAAGCTACCCATTCTTCTTCTACTGTATTTCCTTCCCTCGTTCTTGTCAATCATTCCCTGATGATCTCCCTGAAACTCTCTACAACCTCTGCTTCTTTCAGTTTATCCAGGTCCCATCTCCTTAAATTCCCACCATTTTGCAGTTTCTTCAGCTTTAATCTACAGTTCATAACCAATAGATTGTGTTCAGAGTCCACGTCTGCCCCTGGAAATGTTTTACAATTTAAAACCTGGTTTCAAAATCTCTGCTTTACCATTATATAACCTGTCTGAAATCTTCCAGTGTCTCCAGGCCTCTTCCACGTAGACAACCTTGAATCATGATTCTTCAACCAAGTGTCAGCTATGATTAAGTTATGCTCTATGTAAAATTCTACCAGGCAGCTTCCTCTTTCATTCTTTACCCTCATTCCATATTCACCTACTACTTTTTCTTCTCTTCCTTTTCCTACTATCAAATTCAAGTGCTCCATGACTATTAAATTTTCGTCTCCCTTCACTATCTGAATAATTTCTTTTATCTCCTGATACATTTTTTCAATCTTTTCGTCACCTGCGGAGATAGTTGGCATATATACTTGTACTACTGTGGTAGCCGTGGGCTTCGTGTCTATCTTGACCACAACAATGCGTTCACTATGCTGTTCGTAGTAGCTTACTTGCACTCCTATTTTTTTATTAATTATTAAGCCTACTCCTCCATTACCCATATTTGATTTTGTATTTACAACCCTGTATTCACTTGACCAATATTTTTGCTCCTCTACCCACTTAACTTCACGAATTCCCATTATAACTTTAATCTATCCATTTCCCATTTTAAATTTTCTAACCTACGTGCCCGATTAAGGGATCGGACATTCCACGCTCCGTTCCGTAGAACGCCAGTTTTCTTTCTCCTGATAACGACGTCCTCCTTAGTAGTCCCCGCCCGGACATCCGAATGGGGGACTATTTTATCTCAGGAACATTTTACCCAAGAGGACCGCATCATCATTTAACCATACAGTGAAGCTACATGCCCTCGGGAAAAACTATGGCTATAGTTCCCCTCGCTTTCAGCCGTTCGCAGTACGACCACAGCAAGGCCATTTCGGTTAATGTTACAAGGCCAGATCAGTCAATCATTCAGACTGTTGCCCCTGCAACTACTGAAAAGGCTGCTGCCCCTCTTCAGGAACCACACGTTTGTCTGGCCTCTCAACAGATACCTCTTCGTTGTGGTTGCACCTACGGTACAGCTGAGACACGCAAGCCTCTCCACCAACGGCGAGGTCCGTGGTTTATGGTGGGGATTAATACACTATATGATCAAAAGCATCCAGACACTCGTTAGTGGACAATAATATGGAGTGTGCCCACCTTTCGCATTTATGACACCTTGAGCTCTACTGTAAAATGTTTAGCCGGCCGCTGTGGCCGAGAGGTTCTAGGCGCTTCAGTCCGGAACCGCGCTGCTGCTACGGTCGCAGGTTCGAATCCTGCCTCGGGCATGGATGTGTGTGATGTCCTTAGGTTAGGTAGGTTTAAGTAGTTCTAAGTCTGGGGGACTGATGATCTCAGCTGTTAAATCCCATAGTGCTTAGAGCCAATTGAACATTTTCAACAGTTTAAATGACGTGTCTGCAT
This sequence comes from Schistocerca serialis cubense, assembly GCF_023864345.2. Lineage (NCBI taxonomy): Eukaryota > Metazoa > Arthropoda > Insecta > Orthoptera > Acrididae > Schistocerca > Schistocerca serialis. Next base: position 1,144,646,567 of record NC_064639.1, on the reverse strand, counting down.
GTTTCTGGAGGAATGGAAAAGGCCGTTTCTTCTCAGGAGAAGAAACCAGACAAGATAGAGATATTGGTGAGTGGAGTTTGGAGCGAAGCGGACTTTCTGATTCGTCTCAAAGGTATTCCGTTAAGATCAGGTCCGGTCTCCGAGCAGGTAAGTCAATTTCAGGAATATCACTGTCCTTAACCATTGTCTCATAGTTGCTGCTTTAAGACAGAATACATTAGTACCCTAGTACAGTCAATCATCGCCTCCGAGCTATTCTTCAACAGTACGGCGTACACAATACAACTGTTTCACATCCTTCCTAATTTATTCTTTTCTTATGCAGAGTAACGGTGTGACATCCTAACCACGAAATACATCCCCGTATCACAACAAAACTTCCAGTGTACTTCACCGTTGGCGCTACACATGATAGCAAGTAACGTTTTTCAGGCATTCGTCAAAATCATGCCCTTCCACCGGATTACCACAGGGTATAACGTGATTCATCGCTCAGTACCACTCATTTCCAGTCATCCACTGGCCAGAGGCATTGCTTAGGGTTGACTTCAGAAATTTGTGGCCTATAAGGAACTCCAATCGTTTTAACTCCATACGGACAAACGTTGTGCTAGCTGGACTTATGGTGGCACTTTGGAACTGACGAGTGTTTTTTTCCACTGATTTCGTGCGTTCATTTTACAGTCCTCGATTGTTCCTGTTCATAAGTGCATCTGGTCTGCCAGTTATTGCCTTAGTAGCTGTTGTTCTGTCGCGCTTGCAGTTTGTAGTGACATCACCAACAGCCGATTAGGGCAGCTTTAGCGGGTTTGAAATGTACCCTGATGGATATGTTACTCAGGTACACCCAACGAGTAGCCCACGTTGGAAGTCACCAAGCTCCGCTGTTCGACACCATTCTGCTGGTACTGGTTCTATACTGACCACACAATAATCCTCGCCTCCTTTTATACTGGTGATTGCGCTTATCGTGATATTTAGTGTTCAGTTCGGCATTACATAGGGGTGTCCGAATACTTTCGATCACATAGTGTGGATAATTGGGAAAGGCTGAAGAAGTCATAAAACTGAAGAGCTGATTGGGGAAAAAATCCCGGACTTTGGATAAGTGTTCTGTTTTTTATCTACATGGCACCTGAACAGGAAACAATTTTTGATGTCATTGGGGACTGCAGCAATCGTACTAGATATTTTATTAAAAGTTGTCCAGATTACAAAAAAGAATTATTTTTTAAATCTGGTAACAGGGATAGGTCTATATGATCATCTTCAGAGCAGATAGGACAGGAACTACAGCGTAAAAACAAGCTTGTTGCTGTCATTGTTAGAGAAACTTCGCATTCATGAAGAGGATCGCTGCAAGTCAATCGAAACGTTAACTTTTGCTTTACAGTTCCTCTCTAGTTTCACAGAACGGAGCATCTTAGTGCCGACTTTACTCAAATATGAGGAGCGCGTGCTGAGAAGCAATGCCCCTGAGTTTTAGTACAGTTCTCGATGTCGGTTGAGGTACTGCATGTCATACATACAACTCGGTCGACTTTCGTACTTTGCTGACGCAAGTTACCACGCTCTGCCGCTAGAGGGCTCCGATCATAGAGTGTAACATGGCGTTGTGTAACGTAACTATGTAAGTGCGCTAAACTCAGCCTGCTGTAATCGAATTCCTAACCGCAGAAAAATGTATCTCCCAACTGAAATCCGTAGGAACACAAAAGCTGTGCAGCGAGATGATTGTATCGGCATCACTTGTGCGACAGATGATGAAAACTGGGGTCACCATTTTGACCCCCAAAATCAAGAGAGAATCAAACAAGTTTCGCTCAGTCGATCACCGACGTCAAAAAAGTTCAAGACCATGCCATCAGCAGACAAAATCGGCTCGCAGTGTTTTGGGATGTTCAAGATGTGGTGCATTTGGAATTTATGCTTGAAGGGAATATCGTAAACTCCTAGAGGTAGAGCGAGACTCTCAGAAAACTGAAAGCACGAATTCCAAGAGTTCGTCCACACATGGAGCTCCCTCTCCTTAAGCATGATAATGTCAGACCTCACACGAGCGCTGCGACGTCTGCAACACTGCGACGCGCTGACTCCACCGCCACCCACCATCCTCCATACACTGTCCACTTGACTTCATCCTATTTTAGACTGTTTCCAAAACCTCAAGAATACTTTCGGAGACTTCATTTTGATAGTGAAGGAGCTGTGCAAGGAGAGGTGTGGTTGTGGCTTCGTCAACAATGTCAAACTACAGAGTGAGTCACTAACTACTGCCACCAAGAATAACTCCGAAAGTATGATAGTAGCTGAAAAGTTTGTGGGTCAAAAGTTACATGGGAGAACGGGGGCCATAATATGACGTTGGTTTTTTGTTGCTATGTGGGGTAGCTTCAGACATAAGAAGGCTAATTTTGTTGTTGCTCTTTTTTAAAAAAAATGGATGCTGCAGTTTGGTTCTTATTTTCTCATAGCAGCTGTCGACGAGAATTCAATTATGTGTATCAGTAAGCTATATCAAGGTCAACGAAGGTCTCAAGGAGGCATGAACGTCCATTTACGGAAGGTGTTCGAAGTGATGACCATTGGTATCAGTGCAATGCTGCAATCTTCTTATCATGGATTGAGTGGTATTCCTTATCACATCGGCACTTAACGAAGCACATGCTCTGACAATTCTCTCTCGTATATCGTGCAAATAGTAAATATTTGCCGAATAAGCCGTGTCCATCTAACCTGCCTATGACATGTAAACACCATTCGACGCTTTCGCAATACAACAGTAATAGGAACGGTAAGACCAGTATCGTCGAATCAAGCGATCGTGAATGATGTATTCCTTCGATGAACAAATCTATATGATTCTCATTTACGGAGAATGTCAACGAAATTCAGTGAGAGCTACAGACTTATACACTGAAAGATATCCTCAACGTACTCATTCTACATGCCGTACATTTAAATATGTGTATGATAAATTGAGAACAACTGGATATTTAACGCATCGGAAACATATCTGGAAAAGGAAAGTTACTAACGAGGAAACGGAAATTGGTACTCTTGCCGCTATGGTTCCAGATCCTTGTGTTAGTTCTCGTTAAATTGCAAGGGAGTGTGGCATGAGCCAGAGTAGTGTTGATCGTTTTCTGTGTCGCCATAAACATCATCCTTACCACATCAGTCTCCACCAGGAATTAAGTGGTACGGATTGTATGCGTCGCACTGAATTCTGCCGATGGGCTCAACTTCAGATTCAGAAGGATCAAGCGTTTATTAATTTGATTCTGTTTACTGATGAGGCTACATTCACGAACCATTGAAATGTTAATTTGCATAGCATGCATTATTGGGCATCTGAAAATCCATGTTGGCTGCGGCAGGTTGCACACCAAAAACCGTGGTCGCTAAATATGTGGTGTGGGATTCTGTATGACAGAATTATAGCCCCTATTTCATCGAACGAAATCTTAATGGTAAGAAGTGCACCACATTCCTGCAAGAAAATTAGGTCTGTTATTGGAAAAATCCCTTTAGGAACAAGCAACAGAATGTGGTATCAACAGGATCGCTGTCCAGCACATTTTTCGCTGACGGCTAGAAACGAGTTGCCTAGGCAATTCCCAAATCGTTGGACTGGACGCGGAAGAGATGTATCGTGGCAGGCTCGTTCACCAGACTTGACGTTTCTGGATTTTTTTCTTATGGGGATTCGTAAAAGACGTTGTTTATAAAGACGTTCCAACAACACCTGAAGATATGCGTGAGAGAATTGTCAGAGCATGGGCTTCGATAAGTGCCGATGTAATAAGGAATACCACTTAGTCCATTATAAGATCATTGCAGGACTGCATTGATACCAAAGGTCATCACCTCGAACACCTTCTGTAAATGGACGTTCATGCCACCTTGTGACCACTTCGAACATCTTCTGTAAATGGACGTTCATGCCTCCTTGAGACCTTCGTTGACATTCAAAGACCTTACTGTTACACATCATTGGATTCGTCTCGATAGCCGCTATCAGAAAATAAGTGCCAAACTATAGCATCCCACTTAAAAAAACCAAGTTGGCCTTCGTATCTCTAACGCGACACCACCTAGTTACTGTTGCCCCACAAACTTTTCAGCTACTGTAATGCATTCGGAGTTATTCTAGGTGGCAATAGTTACTAACCCCCCCCCCCCCCCCCCCCCGTACAGTGACGGTACCAACAAAATAATCTCGCTTTAGGAGAAATGTGTACGTCAACATGGTCACTATGTTGAGAAATAAATATGTAGTCATGGAGAATGGAGATATAGAATGTTAAGTAAGTATGTTTTGTTTTAAAATGTTTAAGAGTTTCCACATAAAAATTTCGGAGGCCTTACTTTTCAGCACGCCCTCGCTTATCTACAGGATGTCAAAACTACACTGTATTAGTTGTAAATTTCGAGGGTGTATTCTTCTACGTTACGCTGAAGTGATCACTTGACATTTTCAGTTCAGTAAGACACGACACGCAGTACAAGAGCAGGTAATCTGCAAACGCGCAGTTCGCAGGGTTGTAAGGCCTAGCGCACTCAGGGTTCTGGGTGAGCGTTGGCGCAGAGGCAATTAGAGGGGTAATTTAAAGGCTGGAGGAGGTGGGGAGGGGTGGGATAGGGGGCGTAGGGGAGGTCTGGAAGCGAGCCACAAACGCGCCTCCAGGACGCGCGCCAAACTGATATCAGGGCCCGGAAACTGCCTGCCTAAATATTTCATGCGGCCCGCAGTTTCCCCGGGAGCCTGCAGCTCCCAGCACTCATGCGTTCGCGATCGACGGCCGTAGCTATCGGCAGCAAGTGCCTGCCGGGGTGGGGCGTTCACTCGAGCGAACCTCGCACGCGACAATGCGCTCGCACATTTTCCTCATCGTAAATCGATCGCTTACAATCATCCTAACACACGGGCACAAGACTAACAGATAGCTTGTTTAAGGACATGATTATTGCATTTATTTGCGCTCTTCTGCTTTGAATTACCTCTCATAATACCTTTTATCTTTTAAGAAATTGTCTCTCCTACACAGTTTCTCAGTATCCATTCCATCTTCTTTATGCACCACTTTATTTCCAGAGGCGCACAATAGGAAACCATGGGTTGCAGAGGGCAGCTGCCGAGCCCACTCTTCGCCTCCAAACCCCCCCCCCCCCCACCCCCCCAATTCTTCCTCCTAGGAAAAATAGGTCTTCGCAAACCTAACTCACATGTCACTCCGCCAAAGACACAGACGGATCAGTAGAGTATCACAGATAGCGAGCAGCGCGCTGTACTTGGATACGTGTACCAGTGCTGCCACAGGAAGACTACTTGAAGTTCAGAACTCAAATATGTCTCCCAAAGCAGTTCAATGCCATTATCTGAAATTTTCGAGAAAAGTGGCTATGAAGTTTTAAACTAATTTTAATAAGTTGAAATAAAGACCTATTTCTTCCGACAGCCGGTGTTGCTCTGTAGTAGAGTGCTCACCTGCCAAGTAAGGATGTCAGCTCAATCTCAGTAGATTCAAATTTTTAAAAAAAGTACATTTGATTGAAGCATAAAGTACATACAGAAAGAAAAAAATTCAATCAATCAATCAAATCGGCGATCGAAGACCCTGTGATCATGCGCCAAACTCAGAATGCCACTCCATAGATGGCGATCTTGTGCACTCTGTATGCAGTTGTCACGGACTCCTAATTGGCAGCGGTCTTTCTGCTTTCTGTAGCTCATCCTCCCATCGCTTCTTGGGTCTTCCCATTGGACAGGTACCATCAGGTCTTTCTATAAGTACGGCTTTTGTCCGAGAGGTGTCTGGTCTCCTAGCAATGTGGCCTGCCAAGCTTATTCTCCGCACTTTCAGTTTCTCAACGATGTTCGGTTGCCTCATCAGCTCATACAATTCTTGATTTTTACTACGTCTCCACGAGCTCACTTCCTGGACAGGTGCAAATATCCTTCTCATGCTTTTTCTTTCCAATACCAACAAGTTTTCTTCATCCTTCTTCGTTGTACTTAGGTTTTCTCTCCCATACAATAATACTGGCGCTATCACGGCATTGTATGCTTTACGTTTGGTCTTAATTGATGGTTTCTTGGATGACATTATCTGCTTTAGACTGAAATAAGTTTTAGAGCCGTTCACAATACGTTAGTTTATTTCCTGTTTTAAATTATTTTTCCTGCTGAACCATGTATCAAGGTATTTAAAATTTTCCACTTTATCAAATTTCCATATCACTACCTATGTTCGGATCTCATTAGGGGCTTCTCTTGATACCTCCATTACCTCGGTCTTTTCCGCATTAATCCGTAACCCGATCTTACTTGCGTTTTGCGGTAGGTCATCTACAGTTTCTGCCATCTCTTCCTCGATTCTGCGAGAACTGTGATGTCGTCTGCATAACCAAATAAATCCGGCCTGCCAGTTAGTGTCACCCCTTTGTTTTCTCTTTTCATTTCTCGGATTGACTTCTCTAGGATCAGATTAAATAACAGTGGTGAAATAACATCACCTTGTCTCACACCCGTTCTGATATGGAATTCCTCGGACAGCTCCCCTTGCTACTTGAGTTTGGCTATTGTTTCTGCTGCGCACACCTTGACCATATTTATTAACTTCATTGGTTAACCAAGTTCTCTCTGGATGTTGTACATACTTAATCTGTGGATACTGCCATAAACCTTTCAGAAGTCCACGAACGTCACCAGAAACGGGTCGTTGAATTCCCTGCACTTTTCCCAGATTTGCCTCATGGTGAAACTTTGATCGATGGTCGACCGTCTGTCATGGAAGCCTGCCTGGTACTCTCCTACATTATCTTTTGCAAATGGTTTAAGGTTTTTAAGAATTATTGAAGGTAGAACTTCATAAGGTAAACTTAGGAGAGAAATTTGTATTTTTTCAAATTCCAACAGTCTTGATTAAAAATCTTTTCGAAAATATCAATTACTAACAATTAAAATTTGCAATTAAAATTGCGTTTTTCTGTGCGATATTTAAATGTTGTTGTAGTTGTGGTCTTCAGTCCTGAGACTGGTTTGATGCAGCTCTCCATGCTAATCTGTCCTGCGCAAGCTCCTTCATCTCCCAGTACCTACTGCAACCTACATTCTTCTGAATCTGCTTAGTGTATTCATCTCTTGGTCTCCCTCTACGATTTTTACCCTCCACTCTGCCCTCCAATGCTCAATTTGTGATCCTTTAATGCCACAGGACATGTCCTACCAACCGATCCCTTCTTCTAGTCAAGTTGTGCCACAAACTTCTCTTCTCCCCAATCCTATTCAATAGCTCCTCATTAGTTACGTGATCTACCCACCCAATCTTCAACATTCTTATATAGCACCCTCTTCTTGTCCAAGCCATTTATTGTCCATGTTACACTTCCATACATGGCTACACTCCATACAAATACTTTCAGAATCGACTTCCTGACACTTAAATCTATACTCGATGTTAACAAATTTCTCTTCTTCAGAAACGCTTTCCTTGCCATTGCCAGTCTAAATTTTATATCCTCTCTACTTCGACCATCATCAGTTATTTTGCTCCCCAAATAGCAAAACTCCTTTACTACTTTAAGTGTCTCATTTTCTAATCTAAATCCCTCAGCATCACCCGACTTAATTCGACTGCATTCCATTATCCTCGTTTTGCTTTTGTTGATGTTCATCTTATATCCTCCTTTCAAGACACTGTCCATTCCGTTCAACTGCTCTTCCAACTCCTTTGCTGTCTCTTACAGAATTGCAATATCATCGGCGAACCTCAAAGTTTTTATTTCTTCTCCCTGGATTTTAATACCTACTCCAAACTTTTCTTTTGTTTCCTTTACTGCTTGCTCAATATACAGATTGAATAACATCGGGGAGAGGCTACAACCCTGTCTCACTTCCTTCCGAACTACTGCTTCCCTTTCATGTCCCTCGACTCTTGTAACTGCCATCTGGTTTCTGTACAAATTGTGAATAGCCTTTCGCTCCCTGTATTTTACCCCTGCCACCTTCAGATATTTAAATAGAAAGAGAAGTATCCAATCTGCGTAGAACTGTTTAACCCACTTTCATCACTGATTTAACGTAAGGGGCGCTACCACAACATACGAATTACACTCAAGGGCATACACAACTCATAAAATCCCGAGGAAGCAAGATCCATGTACAGGCAAAGCTTTTACAGCAAGTTGTAAGGAAAGGAACTAGAAAAAGGAGGAGTGCTCTCTTACTTACAGGATCACTAACTTTTCTTACTTTGCACTAGAGAAAGGAACCTTCTCCTCTTGAGATGCCAGAACTTGCAGAAGTTCAGCGTTTTGTTGCTGCGGTTGCTGCTGCTATCATAATTCCATAGGCCTGTCTTCCATAATGATGCAGTACGAACAATTCTCATGTGACTCAATCTCGTTGGGACCTCTACAAAACGTTGTCGGTGTATGGGCTTGAAGTAACAAAACTCGAACAGGGAGAGTTCAACGTACTCTACCAAGCTGTCGATACCAAGTGTTCTAATTTTGAAATTATCAAACCAACTGAAAATGTACACCGATAGCACATGTATTATGTTAAGAGAACAAACTGAGAAAGAGATAGATCCCTAAACAACCAGCAACCTACGTGTGTCACAGTATTAAGATCTGGCCATTAAACTAGGGTTGACATAAGTAAACTGTGTCTTACCTTCTCGTCTTGATTGCCAGAGAATCTTACCAACACACATAGCCCGGGCGCATCCTGTCAGCAACCGATACGACCACTTTGTTGGCTACCAGCATCACTGGTTCTGCATCCTTTATTGTCATGACATTATTGCCAGGCGCAGATGCCAACGATGGAACAATGTATGTGGTGTAATTTTCCCCGTAGCCATTTATAGAAGAGGCATAATTCTTGTTTCTCGGCTCATACTTTCTTTACCTCAAGAAGTATTAGGTTGAAGCGTAAGTTCGTAGCGTTTTTGTTTCACATGTTCGTATTCCAATTTCTATGGTTTTATTTCTGGATTATCAATATTTATTTGCAGGTTGCTGTTATTTGAGTTTACATCTTTTCATTCTGTCATTTGTCATTTGGAGATAGAGTGGAGCTGTGGAAGCTAATAAATGGAGTGCCAAGTTGAGAAATCGGAACATTTCCGACATATTCCTCTGTATGACTTCAATGGAGGAATGACAGCAGTGGAGACAGCCAGAAACATTTGCGCCGCGTATGGGGATAATGCCATTAGATAGAGTAGGACAAGAAAACCGAGGATCGTTTTGACATTATGGACTCTCTATACTCATGAGTACCTTGGTGTGTTGATGAAGATACTTTAAACGCAATAATCCGCAATGATCCAACTCAGTGTACTCAAGAACTGGAAAAATGTGGCGGACTGTGATCATTCCACTGCCATGAGACATTTGCATGCAATGGGGAAGGTTCAAAAATCGCGTGTATAGGTACTGCATGCTCTAAGCCAAAATCACAAAAATTAGTTGGAGGCAATGCATGCATCTCAGCTTGGCCATCATCAGTTGGCTCAAACATGACGAGAATTGGTGTCTTTGTGCTAACATAAGGAAATGAAAGGTATGCCTGAGCCCAAACAAGGACCAACTGCCCATATAAAGACTTGCGCACTTCCACAAAAGGTAATGTTATATATACAGTGGAACAGTTACAGTGTGGTGTACTACAAATTATTTCCCGAAGGTGTAACCGTCACTACTGATATTTATTGCCAACAACTGGAATGTATTTCTTGTAGATACAATTCAAGAACAATGACCAGGAAAACTATGCCTACATTCTACTAGACTACCAAGAGACACTACACAGGAGTTGAGTTGGGAAATCATTCCACGCCCACCTCATTCACCTGATCTCGTGCCTTCAGATATTCACTTTCCTGCTCTCCAACAAATGATCTTCAAGGAAATTCCTTTCCAGACGAACGCGCACTTCAACTATGCCTCGAGGAGTTCTTTACCTCAAAACCACGTTATTTCTACAGCTGCAGATTCAAAATGTTACCCCAGCATTGGCAGACAATTGTAAATAGTGAAGGTGACTATATTACTGATGATTACAGTCTGTGTTATGTGTGTCTGTTGTGTTTATTAGACTTATAGAAAAATTCAAAGAACTTGCGCACCAACCCAATAATTTGGCAAATGTTTCCACCAGCCTCCATACCACATTCCTCACTTCCATGTACGTCAGCCTCAGTGTCTAATTGTAGCTGTTTAGCAGGTCCTCCTTCCTGGCAAACAGTACTCCTCCCTCGACTTGCTGATTCCACAGTGCATCCACCAGTTTCCCATATAAGAGCTGCAGTATCACCAGAATTATGATACTCATCCTGGTTATGCTTGGTGGTGATCCCACCTGGATGAAAGGCATTCACTTTATATCCTCCACCTCCTCCCCTTTACAAAGACTGGACTGCTATATCCGTGGTGCACATACACGTTATACTATGTACCTGATCTATTATTAAGTAACAAATAGAAATAAAAAGAAAATCACACTTGAGTAACAAAACGTAATAACCCCAATAAATATAGACAATCTAGACAATGGTGTGAACGTAATTTAACACAAAAATTCATTATACATTCTGAAAGGCTTGAAACTTATTGGAATGACCTGAGTGTATAATGTACCTCACACGGAACACCTTCACTTCTCAGCTCGTATTCGCACTGGCACTTTCGGTTTCCCACAGCACCTTTAAAACATCTACATCTACATCCATACTCCGCAAGCCACCTGACGGTGTGTGGCGGAGGGTACCCTGAGTACCTCTATCTGTTCTCCCTTCTATTCCAGTCTCGTATTGTTCGTGGAAAGAAGGATTATCGGTATGCTTCTGTGTGGGCTTTAATCTCTCTGATTTTATCCTCATGGTCTCTTCGCGAGATATACGTAGGAGGTAGCAATATACTGCTCGACTCTTCGGTGAAGGAATGTTCTCTAAACTTTGACAAAAGCCCGTACCGAGCTACTGAGCGCGTCTCTCCGGCAGAGTCTTCCACTGGAGTTTATCTATCATCTCCGTAACGCTTTCGCGATTACTAAATGATCCTGTAACGAAGCGCGCTGCTCTCTGTTGGATCTTCTCTATCTCTTCTGTGAACCCTATCTGGTACGGATCCCACACTGTTGAGCAGTATTCAAGCAGTGGGCGAACAAGCGTTCTGTAACCTACTTCCTTTGTTTTCGGATTGCATTTCCTTAGGATTTTTCCAATGAATCTCAGTCTGGCATCCGCTTTACCGACGATCAACTTTATATGATCATTCCATTTTAAATCACTCCTAATGCGTACTCCCAGATAATTTATGGAATTAACTGCTTCCAGTTGCTGACCTGCTATTTTGAAGTTAAATGATAAGGGAAGTATATTTCTATGTATTCGCAGCACATTACACTTGTCTACATTGAGACTCAATTGCCACTCCCTGCACCATGCGTCTATTCGCTGCAGATCCTCCTGCATTTCAGTACAATTTTCCATTGTTACAACCTCTCGATACACCACAGCATCATCTGCAAAATGGCTCAGTGAACTTCCGATGTCATCCACAAGGTCATTTATGTATATTGTGAATAGCAACGGTCCTATGACACTCCCCTGCGGCACACCTGAAATCACTCATACTTCGGAAGACTTCTCTCCATTGAGAATGACATGCTGCGTTCTGTTATCTAGGAACTCTTCAATCCAATCACACAATTGGCCTGATAGTCCATATGCTCTTACTTTGTTCATTAAACGACTGTTGGGGAACTATATCGAACGCCTTGCGGAAGTCAAGAAACACGGCATCTACCTGTGAACCCCTGTCTATGGCCCTCTGAGTCTCGTGGACGAATAGCGCGAGCTGGGTTTCACACGACCGTCTTTTTCGAAGCGCATGCTGATTCCTACAGAGTAGATTTCTAGTCTCCAGAACAGTCATTATACTCGAACATAATACGTGTTCCAAAATTCTACAACTGATCGACGTTAGAGATATAGGTCTATAGTTCTGCACATCTGTTCGACGTCCGTTCTTGAAAACGGGGATGACCTGCGCCCTTTTCCAATCCTTTGGAACGCTACGCTCTTCTAGAGACCTACGGTACACCGCTGCAAGAAAGGGGGCAAGTTCCTTCGCGTACGCTGTGTAAAATCGAACTGGTATTCCATCAGGTCCAGCGGCCTTTCCTCTTTTGAGCGATTTTAATTGTTTCTCTATCCCTCTGTCGTGTATTTCGATATCTACCATTTTGTCATCTGTGCGAGAATCTAGAGAAGGAACTATAGTGCAGTCTTCCTCTGTGAAACAGCTTTGGAAAAAGACATTTAGTATTTCGGCCTTTAGTCTGTCATCCTCTGTTTCCGTATCATTTTGGTCTAATAGACGATGCTTGTCTCTTTTGGTACAAATGTGTCAACGTTCACTGTCAATATTTTTGTATAGGTATGGCCCTCGGTATCATGTAATAAATTTCTTCATTTTACTCTTCGGTACATAAAGGCTAGGTAACATTATCCGTTGGCCAAACCTACACTGTGTCAACATATTGACACTCCCTCCCATTTTTCTTGTAGTCTGAGCGCATCAGTATTTGTCTTTTTCACTCACTTCCATACATCTTTTACAGTTTTCGCAACGTTTCTTCTTGGGTTCTTGTTCTTCGCTATTTTAAGACTAGTAACTTGAAAAGGTGATGGCATCTTCCTTCTGTACATTACCTTGCATGGGTAGAGCCCAACGCTATCATGCACCTTTGAACTATACGCAATTACCACATAGGGTATCCGTCATTATGACAACTACTTACATAATAGGTTAACATTTTACCGATAGTTTAGTGAATACATTGAGACCTGCAGTCAGTTTGTTAGTGCAAAGGCCTCAGTTTTCGGTCTCTGGATTCACAATAGAGGACACAGTCACTTCATTAATTCTGACAAACTTGATGCACTGATAAGTAATTACTGTGCTGCGGATGACAAACTATAGTAACCAGTTATTCACGACTGCTTGTGGTACCACACGCGTTGTTGATTTGGAAATTCAGTTGATGTAATGAAAATCGTCTATGATAGTTAACATAGCAATTACCTTCTGGTGTTTGGTCTAATGGACCCAAGATGTTCATCCTTATCATTCAAAAAATGGCTCTGAGCACTATGGGACTTAACATCTCAGGTCATCAGTCCCCTAGATCTTAGAACTACTTAGACCTAAGTAACCTAAGGACATCACATACATCCATGCCCGAGGCAGGATTCGAACCTGCGACCGTAGCGGTCGCGCGGCTGCAGACTGAAGCGCCTAGAACCGCTCGGCCACCAACGGCCAGCCATCCCTATCATTTCAAATAGCTTGAATCCCTTTGGTTACCTTTGAAGTCATATTTTTTATGACTTTAATCGTTGTGAATATGGAATCCAATTGGTATACTTGGAAGGAGAGACAGCATTGGTCGTATTTTTTTGTTTTATTAAACGCAAAATCGATTTTCGGTCACTTGGTGACCATCTTCAGTGCTGTAATACATAATTTAAATTGGTAGGCACTGGTGTCAACAAGCTTACAGTTTAGTTTATGTGATCGATGTAAGCTTGTTGACACCAGTGCCTACCAATTGAAATTATATATTACAGCACTGAAGATGGTCACTAAGTGACCGAAAATCGATTTTGCATTTAATAAAACAAAAAAATACGACCAATGCTGTCCCTCCTTCCAAGTATACCCATTATATGGTCGTGGAGCACAGGACACTCCATGGAGTCGCCAATCAATGGAATCCAATTTCTTACATACTGGTCAACATTCTGTCTTCCATTCTGTACTAATATCGTTCATCTATCCAATGATCTGTCATTCCGCATCTTGATTGTCTGCTAACATATGGTGGTGAGCTTCCTTTAATACTTATTCTCCTAGTTGTGCAGGAACCACGATACATGGCCAAGTTTCGTTGTCCTAGATAGCAACACATTTTGTATAGCAAACTGAGGCTGTGTACTGAACAGCTGGTGGTCTCTTTCACACCAGTTTGTGCTCTCTGCTATTCTGCAAGGCCTCAAACAAGTACTAATAGTAGCGTTCTCGCTTCCCACGCCCGGGTTCCCGGGTTCGATTCCCGGCGGGGTCAGGGATTTTCTCTGCCTCGTGATGGCTGGGTGTTGTGTGCTGTCCTTAGGTTAGTTAGGTTTAAGTAGTTCTAAGTTCTAGGGGACTGATGACCATAGATGTTAAGTCCCATAGTGCTCAGAGCCATTTGAACCATTTTTTGAAGTACTAATATGACACTGACTGGTATGATCAACCTGTCAGCATTACCATATTTCCTACCCGGCTTGTGCTCTAGGCCAAAATTAGTTCATTTCAGTGCCCAGGATCTTTCAAGCCTAATTGCCATTTTAATGCTGCTTGGTCAGTCCAGCCACATAGGAAATGCCTGAAACACATGACGCTGTATGTTAAATTTGGAATTTAATTTCCTGTAGTTGAGTGATTTTTTTGGTTTTATTTAACTAACTTGATGCATATGCTAATGGGTGTTCTTACTCATTCACTTCCTGGTTTAGAGCACATACTGTCGTCTGGTTGTGTGCATCACATGAAATAATATGTTTGTCTTATAATTCTGAGATACTAATAAAGTGCTAGTTGTTATCGCCTCCTTCAGTTTGTTGAACAAATCTTGGTATTCACCCATCGACTAGAATTACACCCTTCTTTAGTAGATCTGTCAATGTCAGTTTATCCCATCACAACTCTTCTATAATAATTCGATAATCCTAAAAATGCTTGTAATTATTTCATCATGTGTGCTGGCAGAAAATCACACATGGCACATACCTTCCTTGGGTTGGTCTTCATACTGTCTTGACCGATGACATGGCCTAGATAGTTTACTTCTGTCACTGTAAAGAGGCGCTTCACGGCATTCAGTGTTAAGCAAACTGTACACAGCCTATTAAGCACTTCTTCTAGTTCTTTCATGTGCTCCTTCACATGCTTGAAGTAAACTATGTATTGACACGTTTCTGTTCTTCAAAATCCTTTGCAACAATCACTGAAATGGGGCTGATGTATTCTTTAGACCAAAGATCCTGCGTCGGTATTGGTAATGCCCCATGAAATGATAACTGTGGTCTTTAACTGGTCCTCTGGCACTTCTTACACCTGGTAGTAACCACTTTTAAGATATAGTGTGGAAAATTACGTACATAGTCCCAAGTCATTAATTTTTTCAATGATATTGGGCATAGGATAGGCATCTGTAACCACTCCAGCATTTAAGTAACGATAATAACAACAGAACTTGTACTATTCTGTCCTGTCTGATAACTGTTTGGACACAATGACAAAGGATGCTCCTCAGGGCTATTACTCTCTACGACAATGCCATCATTCAGTTTCTGTTTTGTAAATTCGCCAGATTGGGACTCGAATGTGGGACTATTGCCTTTTGTGGGCAACTGCTCTACCAAGTCATCTACCTGAACACAACTCATGGCCCTTCCTCACTGTTTACTTCTGCTAATACCATATTTCCTGGCATCCAAATTACACAGAAGTTCTCCTGCAGAGCTTATGGACTCGCGCGTGTAGCATTTATACATTATTGGTTGCAAATGATGAGTTATTCCATAGTTTTCTGTATACAGGAGACTTCTCTACTGTCAAGATTTTATGTTGTGTGACCACTATGACTGAATAAACATACGATTTTTATAAATAGCTTCTCATTCTCTGCAGTTGTATCGAAGATTTGTTTCCAGTAGAGCTCCACACTTGAACAGTGCAAATCATTCTCGCGAAAGGTGTCAAACTGGTAACTAATAAGGATTTTGCCAAAACCATTTTATTACCATAGAAATTATCGGTACTTACAGGAATCATATGTTTCTTTAGTACGCCCGTCGTTCACGACACTTCGCACTTTTCACTTCTGGGCGCAGAGTGAGCACGTAAATATGCCAAGAGCGATAGTCTCCTGCCAAGTGTGATGTGCATGTTGTAATTCGATTTCTTCATGGTGGGAGATTCTGGTTGATTTCATGCAGCCCGCGAAACATAACTATCATGTTCAACAGCAAAATGTGGCAGTGGTGCAGCAACTTTAAAACAGGAGATACAGGGTGGTCTGAAACAGTCTGAAACACTTGCAAGGATGTTGCAGGAGTCATTGTGCTGACAAATAATTGTTAAGAAAAAATGGATTGCGCTGCTTCCGACTTATTCAGGACTGAAGATATCCGATCAGATGGTCGCACGCGCACATTCAAGCAGCCTGGCAGAGACAGTGTCGTCATACATGTTCTTCGTTTGGTTTCCTCAGTCCAAACAAACGTGGCCTTTGCTCACGTAGCTTCAATGTATCACTTCCAAAAACGGCACATTTTAACTGGTAATAAACATCTCAACTAGTGGTAACTCACAGACAACAAATGACTGTGAATGAGCCCACTTTAGCGTATGCTACTGCTAGAGTTAGCATGCACAGCGACCTGACTGGCCCGATTTAGGAGCTAAGTAACTCGTAAATGGTCCAATCTAATTAATACTTCCAACACTTTATTTCTCTGAACAGCCTCCGTAACAGCCGCACAAAGTTTTCAGATCGTTTCTGGTCACCCTGTTCATGATGCATGCGTTCAGGGCAGGTAGCGAGTATCAACCACCGAACTTGTTACGTGAATGGGTCGGGCGATTCGATATAATCGTGTATGAAGGGCAATTCAGGACAAGGAAAGAGAAATGTTGTGATCAGGCACTGTCCTTCTTCATGATATTCCTCATCCCCACACTGAGGCTGCAGGGAACACGCCGCTGCATCGTTTACGATAGGAACTGTTTAATCACCCACTACACAGCCCCGACCAAGCTCAATATGACTTTCATTTTGTAAGTAGGCTGTTTAGGTTTTTATGTTGGTAACGCCATGTAGCGCTCTGTATGAAAATCATTGACTGTGCTATGTGAAGGCTGTGGTTCGTTTGCATTGTTGGAGTAATATTCGCCATTGTAGTGTTGGGCAGTTGGCTGTTAACAGCGCGTAGCGTTGAGCAGTTGGAAGTGAGCCGCCAGCAGTGTTGGATAAGGGGAGAGAGATGGCGCAATTTTGAGAGCGGACGATCTGGACGTGTGTCCATCAGAAAGAGTAAATTTGTAATATTGGATATGTTATATATATATATATATATATATATATATATATATATATATATATATATATAATGACTTTTGAACACTATTAAGGTAAATACATTGCTTGTTCTCTATCAAAATCTTTCATTTGCTAACTATGCCTATCAGTAGTTAGTGCCTTCAGTAGTTAGAATCTCTTATTTAGCTAGCAGTATTGGCGCTCGCTGTATTGCAGTAGTTCGAGTAACAAATATTTTTGTGAGGTGATTTGGGAAACGTATAGGTTAAGACACCAGTTCATCAAAATTAAGTTACTTTTCACTGCTCACTGTTTCTGTTGGTCATAGTATATGCACAACAGATAAGAAGTTGGGACTGTTAGTGTTTGCACGTGTGTTAATAATTCAGCAAGGGACTGATTAACAGCATTTCTGGTTCTAAGGACAATTCCAAAAACTTTTCAGTGCACAAGTGGTGGTTTATGGACTTGCTATATTGTCCGCAAGACTCTTCGATGGTGATTGTGCGTCTGCACAGTCGCAACAGATGGCTGTTGGCCGTCTCTACGAGGACTACAGTGGGTCTGAATCTTTGATAGCCCACCAATACCATAATTTCTACAAGGGCTGCAATGGGTCTGCACCTCTGGTGGCCCATCAATACCATAATCTCTACCAGGACTACAGTGGGTCTGCTCTGTGACGACCTACCTACCAATATTCTTCAAAACTTTGACTGACTCTGCTGTGGGTTTGCTCTGTTGTGGCTCATTACATGTCTGCATGTCAAGAGTCAGCACTGTCTTTCCGTTGGACGGACAATACAACTCCCTCAAGACTGCATGGAAATCCACTACATCGGTGTGCATTTTCTTTTACTGCTCAAACTTTGAAAAAAAAAAAAAAACACTGCAATTTTACTGTGATGAATGATCAGGACCGTCATTATGGACTGTGAGAAAATTTTAGCTTTTGATTTTGACCAACATTGGATCAATAAGTGTGTGCATTTGATTTCTTTGTTATTGCAATCGTGAAAAAATTTTAACAAATATGTTGTAAGTAGGCTGTTTAGGTTTTCTTATTGGTAACGCCACCTCTGTATGAAAGTCACTGGCTGTGCTGTGTGCAGTCTGTGGCTGCTTTGCATTGTTGTAATACGCGCCATTGTAGTGTTAGGCAGCTGGCTGTGAACGGCGCGTAGCGTTGCGCAGTTGGAGGTGAGCCGCCAGCAGTGGTGGATGTGGGGAGAGAGATGGCGGAGTTTTGTAATTTGTCATGAACTGCTATATATATTATGACTATCAAGGTAAATACATTGTTTGTTCTCTATTAATATCTTTCATTTGCTAACTATCCCTATCAGTAGTTAGTGCCTTCCGTAGTTTGAATCTTTTATTTAGCTGGCAGTAGTGGCGCTCCCTGTATTGCAGTAGTTCGAGTAATGAAGATTTTTGTGAGGTAAGTGATTTCTGAAAGGTATAGTTTAATGTTAGTCAGGGCCATGTTTTTTGTAGGGATTTTTGAAAGTCAGATTGCGTTGCGCTAAAAATATTGTGTGTCAGTTTAAGCACAGTCATATACAATTGTTTAATGGGGACGTTTCATATGTCGACCCTTAGCCGAGGATACCTCACTGGAATCTTCTGATTTTTTCCTTGTAGTTTGTGTAATTAGCGTAGATTTTGTTTATTGCTAGCGCATAATTGTAGAGAGACTCCTTTGTAGTTGTAGTTTTTCATTGTTGTACAGTAAAACAGTTGTGGCATGCATGTAGATTTGCACCAAGTATTTCGCAGCTGCAATTAACTAGATATTATTTTCAGTGCTATGTTAATGCGTTCTCTTATTTTTGCTCTTCAAATTGTGCTTTTCTGTGTTATCGTGTGAAATATTGTGGCAATAATGGCGTGTGAAAAACGTAACACTAGGCTCCAAAGTAAACTGAGAAATAATAGTGACGACGAGCGTAGCTTACCAGCACCGCTGTGTAATGAATTAACAGACATTCAAAGTAGTAATTTGGTAACTGTGCCTAGGGAAATGGAGTGGGCGCCAAATAAAGGTGTTGACAGTGAAACAGGTAGTGAACAGGGAAGCATTATCGATCGATTGGTCGGCAACAGCTCGCCTCAGGAATCGGGAATGACAGAACGCAATATTGCAAATACTGTAGACTCAGGTTTTGGGTTCTCACCGTTTTCTCAAATGAGTCAAGACACATTTTCCGCTTGTCAAAATGTGAATGTTGCCGGCGCAAATTCACTGCCGAAAAGCACTGAGGAATATGTTTCAGACACCAGTGCATTGTTATTACAATTAATGCAACAAATGGGACAAAGGCTACAGAAATTAGACACAATGGAACAAAATCTTCAAAAGTTAGACACAATGGAACAAAATCAGAGACAAACACAGCAACGGTTAGACACAATGGAACAAAATCAGAGACAAACACAGCAACAGCTTCAAAAGTTAGACTCATTGGAACAAACTCTTGAACAAACACGTGAAGATTTAACTACTGAGTTACATAACATTGAATCGAAATGTCAAAAAGTCTGTAATGACGTAAAAACTCAAATTTGTGAGCATTTTCAACCTATTTTTTCGCGGCATGAAAATGTATTACAGAATCACGAAGCAGCCATAAAAGAACTGCAAACTATTGTTCATGAAAATCATGAGACCTTGCAAGCTAAATTTGACTCAGTTGCATCTACCGATTCGGTTACGCAACTTGCAAAAACTCAGGAAAACTTAAAGGACACAGTAGATACTCTGAAACTTGGTTCAGAAAAACACACTGAGGAAATAAGTACACTATCGGAGAAAGTAGCCGAACTTTCGGATCAATTCACTAATTTATCTACGAAGGTAGATGATAATCTGAATGACACAAAACCGGTAGTCCTTAATGACACAGAAGAGAGCGAACAAATTAGGAAACTGAAACAAAATCTGAATCAAATTAATACGCAACACCAAAGAGAAATCCGGGAAGTACAAGATCAGCTGACACAGGTAATACAAGAAGTACGTATTTCAGAGGACACTCGCGCTCCAACACGGGAAGAGGGACTTAGAAATACGGAAAAGCCCCAAAATAATAACACAGGGCATTTCGGAAGTTATGAAAGAAATTGGCAATGTGCACCGAATTTTGAGATGGAACGGCCGACACGACGTAACAATGACCGATATGCGACTCGCCGACATGATGATTTTGACTATAAGCTGTTCATTACTATACGTAAATTCAAAACATTTAAGAATTCTGGCAACGACATTCATCCACAAGCATGGCTCCATCAATTCTCTCATTGTTTTCCTCCCAACTGGTCGTTAGAACACAGATTAGAATTTATGTGTGGCTACTTAGAGAATGAACCAGCTGTAAGAATGCGATCGGTCATTCACAATTGCCACAGTGAAGGAGAATTTTACCATGCCTTCCTCTCAGCATATTGATCTCAAGCCACACAAGACCAAGTAAAACATGGCATCATAATGATGAAACATTTCGAAC
Organism: Schistocerca serialis cubense; assembly: GCF_023864345.2. Lineage (NCBI taxonomy): Eukaryota > Metazoa > Arthropoda > Insecta > Orthoptera > Acrididae > Schistocerca > Schistocerca serialis. Next base: position 1,144,625,888 of record NC_064639.1, on the reverse strand, counting down.
AATCTGAATTCTCCAGTCTTGTGAAATATTTTGAAGACATGTTGCACAAGAATCAGTATCTTTCAAACCCATACAGCCCGTCAGAACTCATCCGCATTTGCTTACTCAAATTGCCTGAACATTTACGACATATTATTTTAGCAGGACGTTGCAAAGACGACATTGAAGCTTTTCAGGGACTGTTACAAGAATTAGAAATTGACACAGACAGTCGCAGGATGCGAAAACAGGAAAACAATCACTACAGGTCACATACGTCACAATTCCGTGACGACAGAAACAATAACTGGACACGACAAGGCTATTCTTACAACGCAAATCGTGACCAAAACAGACACCACCCTTATGACAACCACTGGCAGAGTAATAATAGTTACAGAGAAAGATCACATTTCCGTAGTAATGAATATGACAGAGATAACCACAGAAACAGACAATATGGGAACCAAAACAATTATTACCAGGGGAGACAGAATAACTTCAGACGCAACAGTTCAGTGCTAAGTTACGATTCAGGGAGAAATTCTCCACCACGTGACCGACAAGGAAGAAACTACGGAATCTACCGACATGACGACAGACGATATAATCATAACGACAGACGTCAATTTCATCAGAACTGGCGGGATTCTAACACGGCTGGGCCCTCTCGGCAAGGCGAATTTGTAGAAGTTAGGTCTCCTAATCCCAATAACGACGCGCGCCAACAAAGAGACAGACAATGACTCGCACAGCAGGCAGCCGCGTGCGCCAGGTGGCTCAGAGAAAAATAACATAGACTCTAACCTTGAGAAAAATTCCAGTATTCTTTACCGACGTATACCGCCTGACAATTGCATTCAAGTTCAAACTCTGAGTACCATGAAGAGTAAAGGATTGCACCACACTTCACATGTAAAACCGCTTATTGAGAGATAATCTGCTTTTTAACTTTGTCTTTGCCATAAAACTCTTAACTTCACATTTCTAGTATGCATTGTCAGACTTAGAAACTGTTACCATGCAGCAATGTTTGAAGTTAAATATCCAATCAAGAACCTAGGGAACATTTTTAAACATAAATTACGAATGCATTGTTATTGTGAACAGACGACCCAGTGTTATTGTGTGTGTGCATTCTTGCTTGTTAGTTGCACAATTATGGAACGACTATAAGGCTTACATACTTAGAACATTTACCAGTACTGCTAATGAGATTTTAATGCAACATTTTGGTTTACTTGAAAATACATTCTGGATTTAAAGTACTTTCTGTGAGATACCAGATGACACAGTGGTTAATTTATGTGACAGCTACACGAATTTATCACGACGCTACTAATGAATGACAATTTACAATGTTGCTTTTGCAGTGTTTCTGTTTTATATCTGCACAGTTTTTCTGCATTATTCTGCAAAGTAAAACATGTTTTAGTAGTAACTTTTGTGGTATAGCTACAATGAGACTGCCTTTTCCGTAGCACAACAATACGTTACAGCACAGTACTTTCTTCATCACGGCAATAAGCGTAATAACTAAGATATCTATACGCAAAGCATTTCACTTTTGTTTATCATGAGGTAAGTACATTGGCTTCTGCAGAACTTAGCTTTCGGAGGACGATAACTACGACACTTCCACAGAGATAATCTTACAGCAAGACGCACATTTAGCGCTACAGGACACGTATTTGAGTGATCAATTCCGCACTTAAAACATGCATTTTTGAAGATATTTGAAGTACAATGGTACAAAGGATTTTCGGGATACATTTCATTCCATTGCTGTACTCTGTAACACCTGAGGGTATAATTACATTAATCCTCAGGGGGGTACACGCCTACTTTGTGTACCATGTGTTTGGCAAGCACAAGGAGCCCTAGCTAATATGGTATTTGCTTATACAACTTTACACATCGGTACCATATTTCTCTAACACACAAATTACGCAGCTATCTGATCATTTAACTGAGAGATAAACATTTTTTTTACTACATCAGTGACAGATGTTTACGCAATTACAGAGTTGGATAACTTCACACTTATGAAATTTTGTCTGTACGTTATAAACTGTTCATATTTTTCCGGAACCATTGTGATACTATGAGAGCTTTGAATGATGTATTTGGTATGGGATTATGATTTTTAAAGTACGTTTGAGGCAGATGACACTTTTGACATGAGCAGTGAATTTTTATAGGTTTTGAAATTATTGGAGGAAGCTACGACGATTTTGAGAGTTGACTGAGGTGTTATGATGTTATTATTACGATGACTATGTGTATTATGCTGTTGTGGTATGTTTATGATCAGTAAGCTGATGCTATATGAGTTATTTCATTATGCTACATATCTGTAATGGTGAAATATTGAAGAAGTGTCGACGAATAAGGTAAGGAATAATGGGTAGTGGTTAGGGACGCTGATTTGTGAGAAAGGTTGTTGGAAACCAAGAATCGTACGTTAAGAGTTATGAAATGTGTGTATATGCGTGAATGTATCACAATGCTGGCGAAAATTTTTTTGACGCTGTTATATTTACAGGATTTTTTTTCTACACATTTGTAACGCAAATTTTCGACCTGTGAAATATTTATATGAGACTGTCACTGTAGCAGAAACTGCTGTCGTAAATATTTCGGTAAGAAAGCTAAGTGACCTTGATGTAATGCGTTGTGGCGCCCAGCTGGGCCAGCCACCCGGAGAAAAAGCCATTAGGTGGAGAAAAAAAGAGGCCATTAACCTCGCTTCTGACATTCCTTTGTAGAAAGCATCGCAAAAACGACACGGTCGAACTTGAAAACATATGATTACACTGTGGGGCTATTAATTTATGATATTTACAGAAATGCCTAATGAAATGATGAGAAATATTTTTACATCTGCACACCTGATTACGACAAGCGTCTTTCTACGAGAGTTGAGAGAGTTTCTACTAACTTATGAAATGTCACATGACTATTGAATGATATTTTTATGCTTTGGTTTGCGTAATTGCTTATTTCATTTGATATCTGGTTTCCAGCTGTCTTGCAGCATTGGTTTCATAAAATAAAATTAAATGCATTTGCTAATGTGAACACTTTCTGTCAACAGATCTATTAAATAATTACTTTATGATCCACATTCTTCGAAATAGGAGGTCTTGGAAAGGAAAGAACAATAAGAAGGGACTAGTAACAGCAACTGCACACACAATTTTCTTTTCACGTACATGGTAATATTTTTTTTACAATAAGTTGTTGTGGTGCACCACTTTAATTACTTAGACATTAAGATGTGAATAGACATTTCCCTTGTCTGCATTGTTGAGTTTAGTGTAATATTTTTTCTACTTGATCTTTGCCATGCTTAGGTATTAGTTATAGCATTTTCTGCTATTGTCTGCCAGGCATAGTGCTACTAAATTTCACTATACATTACGCTGTTAAGCCAGTTTTACTACGCATTTATTTTTCTTGTTTGCTGCTCATTGCCTTATATTAGTTGTAATTTATGCTGCTTGCTTTGCCTTTTGTATTTTTTATCATTGTTGTTTGTGTTAATTGTTTTGTGCTGCTGCATTGCCTCATCCCTTAGTTTAGCATCTGAGCTCAGTAGATTTAAGTTAGCTTAAGAGGGGTAGACTATATAAGAAACTGACTATGGAGAATAGGGAAAGAATGCATTGAGAAGTTATATTAAAAAGATTTGGGCCAAAATGAGTATTGTGCACTGAGAAATAATTATTTTGAAAGAAATATGAATAGAATACAGAAAGCAGGTATAGATAGGACTTTTTGGGAATAATGATGAATGAAGGGAGATCTCCAAGAAGTAAAGAAAGTTTTGTTTGCAAAATACTGCAGTCCAACAAACCCTGTCCCTTCCTTTTGTATTATTCCGCTATATGTTTGTGTACTCTTGTATATTTGTGTTTTTCCTGTCTTTATGTGTTTAGCTAATAAGAGTTATGTTGTAGAATTTTTCTGATGATGTGTTATTTACTTTGTAAAGATGTTTAGATATTATTTATTCTGTACTGTTTTAATGCTCATGTGTGAAGTTGATGTTTCAAAAGTTATTCTGATCTTTTATGTATGAACTTACGTCATAATTCCTGTGACACTGATGTATATGTTATTTCGATTCTTTTGTAAAGCCTGTATTACAAATGTTATCTGTATTGTTATGTTCTTTAATGATGTATTTTGTACCTTTGTTATTGTATTCTTATGTTATAAAATTGTGATTGACACCAGTTCATCATATTATTAACTTGTAAGTTCCATTTCACTGCACACGTTTCTGTTGGTCATAGTATATGGACAATATGTGAGAAGTAGGGACTGATAGTGTTTGCACATGTGTTACTACTTCAGCAAGGGACTGGTTAACAGCATTGCTGGTTCTACGGACAATTAGAAAAGAACTTTGCGAGTACACAAGTGGTGGTTTATGGACTTGCTATATTGACCGCAAGACTCTTCGATGGTGATTGTGCACCTGCACAGTCGCAACAGATGGCTGCTGGCCGTCTCTACAAGGACCACAGTGGGTCTGCATCTTTGATGACCCACCAATACCATTATTTCTACAAGGACTACAGTGGGTCTACACCTTTGCTGACTCACCAATGCCATTATTTCTACAAGGACTAGAGTGGGTCTACACCTTTGCTGACTCACCAATACCATTATTTCTACAAGGACTACAGTGGGTCTGCACCTCTGGAGGCCCACCAATACCACAATCTCTACAAGGACTGCACTGGATCTGCACCTTTGATGACTCACCAATACCATACTCTCTACCAGGACTACAGTGGGTCTGCTCTTTGATGAACTACCTACCAATATTCTTCAAAACGTCGAATGACTCTCTGCTGTGGGTTTGTTCTGTTGTAGCCCATTATCTGTCAGCATGTCAAGAGTCAGCACTGTCTTTCCGTTGGAAGGACAACACTACTTCTTCAATACTGCATGGAAATCCACTACTTCCGTGTGCATTTCCTTTTACTGCTCAGACTTTGAGAAAAACACTGCTATTTTACTGTGATGAACAATCAGGACTGTCTCTACGGACTGTGAGAAAGTTTAGCTTTTGACCAACATTGTATCAATAAGTGTGTGCATTTGATATCTTCGTTATTGTAATTATGAAAAATTTTATCAAATCATTATTGGCCATTGTCCAAAACAATTTGTAAAATTTTTTGTGGGGAGCATGGGGGCTATGTAAGTAGGCTGTTTAGGTTTTTTTATTGGTAACGCCACCTCTGTATGAAAATCACTGGCTGTGCTGTGTGCAGTCTGTGGCTGCTTTGCATTGTTGTAATACTCGCCATTGTAGTGTTAGGCAGCTGGCTGTGAATGGCGCGTAGCGTTGCGCAGTTGGATGTGAGCCGCCAGCAGTAGTGGATGTGGGGAGAGAGATGGCGGAGTTTTGTAATTTGTCATGAACTGCTATATATATTATGACTATCAAGGTAAATACATTGTTTGTTCTCTATTAATATCTTTCATTTGCTAACTATGCCTATCAGTAGTTAGTGCCTTCTGTAGTTTGAATCTTTTATTTAGCTGGCAGTAGTGGCGCTCCCTGTATTGCAGTAGTTCGAGTAATGAAGATTTTTGTGAGGTAAGTGATTTCTGAAAGGTATAGTTTCATGTTAGTCAGGGCCACGTTTTTTGTAGGGATTTTTGAAAGCCAGATTGCGTTGCGCTAAAAATATTGTGTGTCAGTTTAAGCACAGTCATGTACAATTGTTTAAAGGGGACGTTTCAATGTATTGGCCAGTGCCCAAAACAATTTGTAAAATTTTTTGTGGGGAGCATGGGGGCTATGTAAGTAGGCTGTTTCGGTTTTTATGTTGGTAAGGGCATGTAGCACTCTATATGAAAATCATTGACTGTGCTGTGTGAAGGCTGTGGTTGGTTTGCATTGTCGGAGTAATATTCGCCATTGTAGTGTTGGGCAGTTGGCTGTTAACAGCGCGTAGCGTTGAGCAGTTGGAGGTGAGCCGCCAGCAGTGGTGGATATGGGGAGAGAGATGGCGCAATTTTGAGAGCGGACGATCTGGACGTGGTCCATCAGAAAGAGTAAATTTGTAATATTGGATATGATGGACTGATATATATATATATATATATATATATATATATATATATATATATATTGACTTTTGAACACTATTTAGATAAATACATTGCTTGTTCTCTATCAAAATCTTTCATTTGCTAACTGTGCCCATCAGTAGTTAGTGCCTTCAGTAGTTAGAATCTCTTATTTAGCTAGCAGTATTGGCGCTCGCTGTATTGCAGTAGTTCGAGTAAGGAAGATTTTTGTGAGGTAAGTGATTTGTGAAACGTATAGGTTAATGTTAGTCGGGGCCATTCTTTTGTAGGTATTTTTGAAAGTCAGATTGCGTTGCGCTAAAAATATTGTGCCTCAGCTTAGTGTTGATCAGAATAGGTAAAGAGCGAAATGTCTGAGTACGTTCAGTTCTGCTCAGCTGTTTGAAAATCAAATAATGTAAGAGGTTTATCTGCACAGTGATTCATTAAGTTTTATAAGGGGACGTTTCAATTTATTCGTCCAGACAACGAGCTGTGGACTATCGTAGAGAATAGGCAGAAAGCACAGGCGGCTGTTCCTATGACGAAGGAATTGTAAAATGGTACCACGCTAAGACAAGCGTCTAAGTCGGAAGTAACTGGGAGGTGTAGCGAACTGCTGTTGCAAATCAAATACTTTTGATTTTCACTGTAATTTACTTTTTGTGATCGATCGGACATCGAGAAAGAAAAGCATCCACTAAGATGCTGCTACCCCGATATCCTATGAACATTTGCACAAAAATGCATATTATAGCTTGCCAATTTGACGTTTCCTGCCAGTAGTCTTCAATTTTTAATGGCAAGCATGTATACAGGATGATTCTTATTAAGTTTAAGAACCTACGAAGCGACAGAGATGACGCTGAGGCAAGTCAATATAAGACACATGGGTTCGCAAATGTTGGAAATACCCGAAAAGTGGATGAAACATGTTGATAATGTGACGTCACCATATTATGTACCAGATGAAGTAGCTCGCCGCAACGAGTGAACCTGTCGGTCTGTCGCACATGGTCATCCCAACCCCACTCGTGTTCGGCTCTGGGCCCTCGCGAGGAACTCAGGGTTCGAATCAAGCGTCTGACAGCAGTACTTTTCCAGTGAATTAAACAATTATGTGTTTACATTGAGGTAAGATTATTTACTATCCAGAATGCCCGGCTTCACTCAGGGGTTGATATGAGACGGTGTGATAGGTGGAGTGCCAACGGCCTTGCCACAGTGGTAACACCGGTTCCCGTCAAATCACCGAAGTTAAGCGCTGTCGGACTGGGCTAGCACTTGGATGGGTGACCATCCGGCCTGCCGAGCACTGTTGGCGAGCGAGGCGCACTCAGCCCTTGTGAGGCAAACTGAGGAGCTACGTGATTGAGGAGTAGCGGCTCCGGTCTCGTGTATTGACTCACGGCAGGGAGAGCGGTATGCTGACCACATGCCCCTCCATATCCACATCCAGTGACGCCTGTGGGCTGAGGATGACACGGCGGCCAGTCGGTACCTTCGGGCCTTCATAGCCTGTGTGGGAGAAGTTTACTTTTAGTTTTAGATAGTTGGAGTAAAAGGGTAAACTTTAAATTATAAGCAGTAAAAAACTTTAAAGTATATGAGTCAAATTTTTTTTATTGAAAACGTATTCTATTTAAAACCATTGTTAAAGTATAAGACCTAAATAGATTATTGAAAATATATTCTAAATATTTGAAATAATTGTTTATAACCAATACTTTTAATTTTGTACATGTACAAGTTTTTCGAACTTCCTTCTCGAGAGCAAGCTACGTATAATTGACAGTCAGTAGTCTTTGAGTTTGATTTCGCAATATTTTAAAGTTTGTCCTTCCGCTTTGTTGACTGTAGGCTAATTTGATTGGAAACTGCAGTCTTTTAAACTGGGATGGCAGTTCAGTAGAGATCAGTGGTATTCTGGGGATAAATTTTGTGTGCTCTTTGTACTTTCCAGTCACAAGTTCGGCATCGATGATGTTATTCGATAGCTGATTCTTGAGTTTCTCCCGGCGTATTTGATAAGACCACTGAACTTTTTAGGTATGTCTTGACTTCCACGTATTTTCTTTTTAGTGGAGAATACTACGAACAAACGGAGGGAGTCGCCATGGGTAGCCCACTCTCATCGGTGGTAGCGAATTTGTACATGGAGAACTTCGAGGAGGAAGCCCTGTCGTCATCCGAATGGAAACCTACTTGCTTTTTCCGTTACATGGACGACACATTCGTCATCTGGCCACGTGGTATGGATAAACTCCTTGACTTACTTACACATCTAAACTCCGTACATCCCAACATCAAATTCACTATGGAGACTGAAACGGAGGGTAAATTACCTTTCCTAGACGTCTTGGTCAAGAGAAGGGCTGACGGCACCCTAGGTCATGGGGTGCATCGGAAGACAACGCACACTGATCTGTATTTGCACGCAGACAGCTGTCACCACCCTTCACAGAGGAATGGGGTACTTAAAACTCTAGTACATAGGGCGCGCACTATCTCTGACCCCAGGAATTGGAACATCTGAGAACTGTATTTCGAAAAAATGGGTACTCAGAGTGGCAGATTCAACGTGCTCTCCGCCCAACCACTACAGCATAACCTGTGGAGATGGATGAAATCACGAGGGAGGAGGAAGGCACTGTGTTTATTCCATATACAGGCGCACTCTCGGGGAAAATCGCCCGCATTTTGAAGAAACACCGGGTCGGAACTGTGTTTTGTCCTCCGAATAAAACTCGTGCACTGGTGGGGAGCGCCAAAGATGACCTAGGTTTGAGGAAGGCCGGCGTGTACCAGATTCCATGTCAATGTGGCAAGTCGTATATTGGTCAGACGATGCGTGCCGTCGAGGATCGATGCCGTGAACACCAGAGGCACACTCGACTGATGTATCCGAGCAAGTCGGCGGTCGCTGAACATTGTTTGTTGCAAAATCACGCTATGGAGTATGAACGCACGAGGATTCTGGTACAGACGTCGAGATACTGGGACAGCGTTGTTAGAGAGGCCATCGAAATTCGCACCAATGACGACCTCATAAACCGTGACTGTGGCTATAATTTTAGCAAGGCTTGGGAAACAGCGATTTGGTTAATCAAGAGTAAATCGAGTAAACGTATAGTTGTGACGACCACGGCGGACAGAGCCATCACACCGACGTCATCTCAGACGCCGTCGCAGTCAGTTCCACCGCGCGACCGTGGCGCGGGGCGCGGACGGTGGAAGGAGCGCGCCGCGGGCGGAGGGTATTTAGATCGGCCGCCGCCGCGACCGAACCCAGTTCCCTCTGAGCAACCATAGCGTACGGATCTCCGTGCCGGCACGTTCACAGGAGCTCAGTCCGTCAGTTCACCTGATGATGGCGACATGTATAATCGCCGAAATATTGTGCCGGTTGGACACTATAGACCGGCAGTACACCCGTGGATATTTTGATTATTCGATAGCTGTTTGACTGTCATCCTTGATCCGCTATATAATTTAACGAGTTAATATTTCTAAGTAGTGTGATCAGAGATCCAGTTTTAAGTCGAAGGCAGTGTAATGGCATGCCTGGTAGTTGCACAGATTTCAAAAATTCTGTAGGAAAGTTCACACTTTGTTCATTGTTTACAATTGTGTCGATCGATAGTATATTCTCTCTTCACTGGGAATTTGCTTTTGGATATTGAAGCTCATATCGTCGACAATATTATTTTTAGTTGCCAAAATTTTCCTTTCAGCAAGACATTCTGGATAGGTATTTGTCGACATTCTTGATCCTTCAATCCGTTCATTTCGTTGTTCTTCGGTTTCTCTGCTTCTCACTGTGCACACTCTCGTTTGTTGGGAACTTAAACGAGTTTCGCGCTCTTCGTCTGTTTCGTTTTCTCGCTGTTTGCTTTCGCCATTTTACTTCTGAAGTGACAAGATGTCCTCCTCTTTTACGTTTGGGCATTGTCTAAAGTGTAAGTCAAATCAACTTTTTACTAACAAATACACTAAATACACTTTACATAGTTTCCACACTTCATTTTCGATTTACGAAGGCCGTTCAGAAAGTAACCTCCGGTTGATTTAAAAAAATACACCAAGTTAAATAAAAATATTTTAATATATACATCTTACAACTACATCTTTGCACTGTTTTTCTACATAGTCTCCATAGCGTTTGAGGCACTTATCGTATCTCTTCACAAGCTTTGAAATTCCTTCTGCATAAAAATCACCCGCTTGTGCCTGGAGCCAGCCTGTGACCGCATCTTTGAGCTCTTCGTCGTCATCAAACCGCTGTGACCCGAGCCATTACTTCAAATGCATGAAGAGGTGATAATCACTTGGCGCCAGGTCTGGGCTGTAAGGTGGATGGTTGATAACGTCCCACTTGAAGGACTCAAGAAGGGCCGTTGTTCTGCGAGCAGAGTGAGGACGGGCGTTATCGTGCAAAAAAACGATACCGGAAGTCAGCATACCACGGCGTTTGTTCTGTATAGCCCGTCGTAACTTTTTTATTGTTTCACAGTACACGTCTTGATTAATGGTCGTACCACGTGCCATGAATTCAACCAACAACACCCCTTTGGCATCCCAAAACACCGTTGCCATCAGTTTTCTGGCAGAAAAATCTTGCGAGGCTTTTCTTGGTTTGGTAGGCGAATTTGAATGTGCCCACATCTTTGATTGTTCTTTTGTCTCAGGGTTCACGTACTAAATCCAGGTTTCGTCACAGGTCACGACTCTGTTTAACAATGGTTCTCCTTCGTCCTCATAACGTGACAGAAAGTCTAATGCAGAGGCCATTCTTTGAGTTTTGTGGTGGTCGGTAAGAATTTTGGGCACCCATCGTGCACAGAACTTACGGTAACCCAATCTTGCTGTCACTATCTCGTACAAGAGAGTCTTAGAAATCTGTGGAAAACCAGTAGACAACTCCGACATTGAGAAACGTCGATTTTCACGAACTTTTGCATCAACTGTCTGAACGAGTTCGTCAGTCACCAATGATGGTCTACCACTCCTCTCTCCATCATGAACGTTTTCTCGTCCACTTGTAAATAAACGTACCCATTCACGGACAACTCCTTCACTCATAACTCTTGGTCCGTACACGGCACAAAGCTCACGATGAATAGCTGCTGCAGAATATCCTTTGGCTGTAAAAAACCTTATGACAGCACGCACTTCACATTTGGCGGGGTTTTCTATTGCAGCACACATTTCAAACTGCCACAAAAACAAAACTAGCGCAGGTACGACGTTCACTCGACCACGGCTTGATGCCGACTGACCTGTTGAGTGCTTGAACGCACAGATGGCGTCGCTACTCCCCCCACAACCCGCACTGTGACCAGTCGGAGGTTACTTTCTGAACCGCCCTCGTATATTCAGTTTACCCAAAATTCACTGTTTGTCCTTATTGTTTTCATAAATAGTGGTAAAGGATAACCTGTGGATCTTATTACACTATTAATATGCACTTTCAATACCCGAAAGAAACAAGTGCTTAGCAAGCAAATATAATTTTCCACAACTGAAATTCACGACTTTTGCTGCAGTGAAACACAATGTCGACAGATTTACAAGAAACTGACTCACCTTTTAAAATTTACTACAGACAGCAATGAGATCATTTACCAAGCAAAAGTTTATACGCCCCAGTCTTAAGAACTTTAAATTTTGATGTTGGCAACAACATATTAATAATCAGTTTTAATAGGAAAATTATTTTCAGCAAACATCATTTACTTTAACTCACTCTCTTGCCACATTAACTTTAACTTTCCTTTTATTATGTTGAAGAGGCATTAATTACCAAAACACTGGGCTTTAATCTTCTTTCAGTAAGGACACTCGGTAATCACTTTAGTTCAAACGGAGAGGAACCTGAGAGGTGTTATGATAAGGGAAAAAAATCAAGGTAGGTACATGAATTCAGTTATAAGTTACCTTATATTTGAGCACACTAACACGTCCAATAGCTGATCCTTCACTGTACATTATTATAGTATTCAGTTACAGTGATTGCGCAATATGGTGGCAACTGCATGTTGGTAGGTGGATTTGCAGGCAGAATTGCTGGACTCTGTCCCTCCTTGGTGGCGATGATGGATATCAATTCCAGAATCGTTCCAGCTATTTATCCATCCATCCGAGGCATTGGACAGTGGCAGAAAAAGCCTCTCTCGGAACCAGCACAATATACAACTTTTACATGGCAGTGCACAGTTTGGTAGCTCGTTCCCGACTGAGTCTTGTTCCACCTTTTCTACCTAGGCCAACCACAATTTGCGCGCGCTACACAGTTCCGTTCCCGAGGGGAACCACACTGCCTCTTGCACACAAAATAACTAAGATTCCTAAGTGAAGGTCAGCAGTTTATATAACAGCAAACAAAAATTTTAAATAGTATTTCTACAAAAAAATTATTCACACAAATTCCAAATGTATACAGTAAGTTTTGTCTCCCTCCAACTGAGACAAAGAATTTAGATGACAGATATACTATATTGCATAGAATCAAACCAAGACATCCAAAGTTTTTTACAAAGAAAGGAGTATACAATTTTGTGTTATCGATTCAATCAAATATATTTACAGAAGCTCAACGATGTAACATTAAATGAAACAAAAGCAAAATAAATCAGTAGAGCACTAGAGTTATGGTGTTACAGTCAGTCCTCTAGAACTTCGAACTACTTAAACCGAACTAACCTAAGGACATCACACACATCCATGCCCGAGGCAGGATTCGAACCTGCGACCGTAGCAGCAGCGCAGTTCCGGACTGAAGCGCCTAGAACCGCTCGGCCACACCGGCCGGCCATTTAACATCCATCTTCGGGGTATTTTGCGACATTTGCGACCCCACGTGTCGAGTATTAAATTACTAGTCTCAGTGTCATCTAAACCCTTCGGGGGTTTTTAAACGTTAACAAGAATCACCCAGTATGTCTGTCTTTCAGAGTGGTAGAGACGCATGCCTTCATTCATTACCGTATATTAAAGTGCATGGGCTAAAGCCCCTGAGGGAATTGCACTACATTGGAAGCCTACAGGTCCCCGACGCAGACTGATACCATCAGTTACACATGCAGCGCGCCGTCTGCCTAGCCCGCACCTGCTCCCCCCCTCCAGAGAAGCTTCCCGCCACTTGCAGGCTGAACCCGGTGCTCACGTAACGCGCGCGCTCCGACTGCAGATCGGGGGGTCCCGCGGATAAATACGTCTCGGCGGCGGTGTTTAATATTCCACACCGTGGCCGGCAGCCCTACCCGCCCCCCATCGGGCTTGCGTAAAGCGCCTACGTGCCAAAAATACCGCCACACATTCGGCCGCTTCCATTAATACATCAGCGCGACCGTAAAAGCCGAGCGCGCCGAGTTTATTAACAAAGTTATCTGGTGATTTACGTAGCGTCGGGTCTTATCTGCCTCAATAAATCACTTAGGACCGGAGCACGGAAAAGGCGTTGCGCTACACGGGGGTCTTGTACCGTGTATTCCGGCACCTGCACCTGTAAGCCAGAAGCTTTTAGAAAGAGGGACGGTCGATCGCTAAATGTGTAGTAAAATCCGCTCGTATAACATAACGCTTGGTGTCGGTTGCTAAGCCGTGAGAGGTAAGGTAACTCGATGTCGGAATCGGCTCCGAAACAGTTTTTTGAATTACATTACGTTCATACCAAGAGTCCTCACTGTGATTCCTCCTGCAGAAAAGTTCATTCACTGAGTTGCTCATTTTTACACCACACAAATAAACAAATGTATAGAGCAGACAAAGCACTTACGCTAAAAATCCAATCTACCGGTAACTGAAGTCGTTCTCACGTGAAAGTGTTCTTGCGCAAGCAGATGGTCGTGCTATGTCATCCCAACAAGACACAGCCAGGGCAAAAGCACCATAGGAGCAAAGATGCGGGCTGATGTCGGTGTCAGAGACTCGCCACTTGCGCGAGTTCCACCAGGGCCACCGGCTGCACTGAGGATGTGCACTCCGTTTACATAGCAGGTGGAGAAATTCTAGACTTGGAACGGGTCCTCCCGGATGCCGTGAAGAGCACAGGGTGCAGCCAACTGCAGGTGGTGGCTCACTTTGGATCGGAGGAGATTCTATCTGATTTCAAACTCCTGACAGAAGTGGTAAAGGCTGCCAGTGTTGCTTGCGAGATGAAACCAGAACCGACCATTTGCAGCACAGTCGACAGGACCGATTGCGGGCCTCTCGTACAGAGCCGAGTGGAGGGTCTGAATCAGAGCTCAGAGGGATCTGCGACCTTGTAGGCTGTAAATTCCTCGATTTGCGCCATAGGGTAGTTGGGTTTCGGGTACCGCTGAATAGGTCAGGAGTCCACTACATGTAGGAGGTGGCTACACGAGTAGCAGGGGCTGTGTGGCGTGGACTGCGTGGTTTTTTAAGTTAGAGGGTCTCGGGAACACACAAGAAGCGCTTCAGCTACAAAGTATGCAGGTTGAAAATAGGAAGAACGTAGATACAGGAAACATTGTAAATTGTCGTAGCTGTGTTGGGAAAGTACCAGCGCTCCAAGATCTAATAGAAAACAATCATGCTCAAATCGTTATAGTCGTTGAAAGCTGGCTAAAGTCGGGGATAAGTTCAGCCGAAACTTTTGCGCAGAATCTGGCGGTGATCCGAAAGAACAGACAGAACACAGTTGGTGGTGGCGTGTTTATTGCTGTGACAAGTAGTTTGTCTTGTGGCGAAATTGAAGCAGACAGTTCCTGCGAGCTAGTATGCACAGAGGTTATTGCTGGCAACCGGAATAAAATAATAATTGGATCCTTTTACCGACCTCCAAATTCAGATGATGCAATTGCTAAAAGATTCAATGAAAACTTGAGGTTGATTTCAAACACGTACCCGACTCACAGAATTACAGTTGGTGGTGAATTTAACTTACCCTCGATACGTTGGTGAAAATACATGTTTGATTCCTGAAGTATGCATAACATATCATCCGAAATTGTGCTAAACGCATTCTCTGAAAATTACTTCGCGCAGTTACTACATGAGCCCACGCGACAAGTTCAAAATGGTTCAAATGGCTCTGAGCACTATGGGCCTTGACTGCTGTGGTCATCAGTCCCCTAGAACTTAGAACTACTTAAACCTAACTAACCTAAGGACATCACACACATTCATGCCCGAGGCAGGACCGTAGCGGTCGCGCGGTTCCTGACTGTAGCACCTAGAACCGCTCGGCCACTCCGGCCGGCCACGCGACTAGTAAACGGTTGTGAAAATACACTTGACCTCCTAGCAACAAATAATCTTCAGTTAGTAGCGAGCATCAAAACGGATACAGTGATTAGTGAACACACGGTTGTCGTAGCGAGACTGGATATTCAAACTCCTCCCCCCCCCCTCCCCCCCCAAATCCTACAAAAATAGAAGAAAAATTTACATATTCAGAAAATCATGTAAAAATTCACTTGACGCCTTCCTCAGAGACAATCTCCACTCCTTCCAAACTAGTGTAGACGAGATGTGGCTTAAGTTCAAGAAATAGTATCAGCAGCAATTGAGAGACTTATACCAAACAAATTAACCAACAACGAAGCTGATCTTCCTTGATACACGTAACGGGTCAGAACACTGTTGCAGAAACAACGAAAGAAAACGCCAAATTTAAAGAGACGCTATATCTCCAAGGTTGGCGATGTTTTAGAGAAGTTCGAAATTAAACGCGGACTTCAACGCGAGACTTCGTCTCGAAACCTGGCAGAAATTTCAAAGAGGTTCTGCTCGAATGTGAAGTATGCTTGTGGCAAGACACAATCAATACCATCTCTGCGCCATAGCAATGGAGATACTATGGAAGTCAGTGCTGCCAAAAGAGAGTTACTAAACACAGCCTTCCGAAATGCCTACATACAATAGGACGAAGTAAATATTCCAGAATTCTATTCAAGAACAGCTGCAAACATCAGTAACGTAGAAGTAGATATCCTCGGACTAGTGAAGCAACTTAAATCACTTAATAAAAGCAAGTTTTCTGATCCAGACTCTAGACCAATTAGGTTCCTTTGAGAAAGGAAAATTGCACACGTCGTAACAATGTTCAAGAAAAGTAGTAGGAGTAATTCACTAACGTCGATATGCAGCAGGATTTTGGAACATATATTGCGTTTGAACATTATGAATTATCATGCAGAAAACGGTCTACTGATACACAGTCAACACGGATTTAGAAAACATCGTTCTTATGAAACACAACTAGCTCTTTACTCGCACGAAGTGATGAGTGCTGTTGACAATGGATTTCAAATTGATACCGTATTTCTGGATTTCCAGAAGGCTTTTGACACTGTACGATACAAGCGGCTCGTAGTGCAATTGCGTGCTTATGGAATATCGTCTTAGTTACGTGACTGGATTCGTGATTTCCTGTCAGAGAGGCCAGTACTATATTGTCAAGCTCTCCATGTGTACAAGCGTCTTGGTGGTAGCTCAAACCAAGCGTTTGTTACCTTCACCTTTTCCTCTTGGCAAAACTGACAAAGCCGTTCGACTCGATCGTTTCGTATCCATAGTCCATATAGACCGACTAGTTCTTCAGAGCTTCCCTCTCCTATATTAGAGTTAATATCACTCATTATTAACCCATCTCACATGTGGAGCTAAATGGCAGCTCTTTTTCAGTGAAGTTAAATGTATTACAATGAGCAAAACCTACGGAACCCAAGCGACATTTGTAAATATCTGGAGACCGTAATAGTGCCTAATCAAGTGAGAGCCTAATCACCTGAGAGCGATTATATAAGATTTCCATGTTTTGTTCTAAATACGTCTTTCATCTCAAAGAGGATTACTTGTTATCTGAAGTACATATTCAACATCATCCTCACGTACAGTCAGTCTTGATCCATCATTCCGTTTTCCCAAATGTAAATGTAACAACGATAATTAATTGAAACCGTCAGCTGCCGACAGGTGTTGTTAATATACCTCGATGGTGACAGCTGAAATTGTGTGCCCCGACCTGGACTAGAACCCGGGATCTCCTGCTTACATGGCAGACATTCTATCCACCTTTTTTTAAAAAAAAAAAATCTCATTTTGTTTGCTTTTGTTCGTTGTATCTGCTCGGGGCGGACGTCGTAAGACATCCGATGAAGTTCGTTGATGATCGATTAACTCAGTTTTCTATTACAGAGGGTACGTAACCCTCTGACCGAACACGCTGAGCTACCGTGCCGGGCGCCACAATCTACATACATAATGTACCTAATATCTGCCCATCCACTTATTACTCGCGCACACTAACGTGACGATTCCCATAAGAGTTGGGTCAACCTGTGCGCATTCGCACAGACGAAGGTCAATGGCCGGGTAGCCTTTAACTACACTCCTGGAAATTGAAATAAGAACACCGTGAATTCATTGTCCCAGGAAGGGTAAACTTTATTAACACATTCCTGGGGTCAGATACATCACATGATCACACTGACAGAACCACAGGCACATAGACACAGGCAACAGAGCATGCACAATGTCGGCACTAGTACAGTGTATATCCACCTTTCGCAGCAATGCAGGCTGCTATTCTCCCATGGAGACGATCGTAGAGATGCTGGATGTAGTCCTGTGGAACGGCTTGCCATGCCATTTCCACCTGGCGCCTCAGTTGGACCAGCGTTCGTGCTGGACGTGCAGACCGCGTGAGACGACGCTTCATCCAGTCCCAAACATGCTCAATGGGGGATAGATCCGGAGATCTTGCTGGCAAGGGTAGTTGACTTACACCTTCTAGAGCACGTTGGGTGGCACGGGATACATGCGGACGTGCATTGTCCTGTTGGAACAGCAAGTTCCCTTGCCGGTCTAGGAATGGTAGAACGATGGGTTCGATGACGGTTTGGATGTACCGTACACTATTCAGTCTCCCCTCGACGATCACCAGTGGTGTACGGCCAGTGTAGGAGATCGCTCGCCACACCATGATGCCGGGTGTTGGCCCTGTATGCCTCGGTCGTATGCAGTCCTGATTGTGGCGCTCACCTGCACGGCGCCAAACACGCATACGACCATCATTGGCACCAAGGCAGAAGCGGCTCTCATCGCTGAAGACGACACGTCTCCATTCGTCCTTCCATTCACGCCTGTCGCGACACCACTGGAGGCGGGCTGCACGATGTTGGGGCGTGAGCGGACGACGGCCTAACGGTGTGCGGGACCGCAGCCCAGCTTCATGGAGAGGTTGCGAATGGTCCTCGCCGATACCCCAGGAGCAACAGTGTCCCTAATTTGCTGGGAAGTGGCGGTGCGGTCCCCTACGGCACTGCGTAGGATCCTACGGTCTTGGCGTGCATCCGTGCGTCGCTGCGGTCCGGTCCCAGGTCGACGGGCACGTGCACCTTCCGCCGACCACTGGCGACAACATAGATGTACTGTGGAGACCTCACGCCCCACGTGTTGAGCAATTCGGCGGTACGTCCACCCGGCCTCCCGCATGCCCACTATACGCCCTCGCTCAAAGTCCGTCAACTGCACATACGGTTCACGTCCACGCTGTCGTGGCATGCTACCAGTGTTAAAGACTGCGATGGAGCTCCGTATGCCACGGCAAACTGGCTGACACTGACGGCGGCGGTGCACAAATGCTGCGCAGCTAGCGCCATTCGACGGCCAACACCGCGGTTCCTGGTGTGTCCGCTGTGCCGTGCGTGTGATCATTGCTTGTACAGCCCTCTCGCAGTGTCCGGAGCAAGTATGGTGGGTCTGACACACCGGTGTCAATGTGTTCTTTTTTCCATTTCCAGGAGTGTATATATACGAAGATAGTAAATGTTCTCGAAAGAACAGATACCATTGGTGACTGTGCAGCTTCTCTAGAATAAATCTTACGGGAATCGTCACCTTAGTGTGCGCGAGTAATGAGTGGATGGGCAAATATCAGTTAGGTACATTACGTACATAGATTGTGGACAGCTGTGAATGTGGGTCTCACGGGAAGAGTGCAAGGGATATGTCCTGCAGTCGCGCTATTCGTCTGGGTCCTCGATGTCCCAGGTGGATAGAGCTGTCGCGTCTGATTCGTTTCCTGCGAGTGGATCAGGAAGAGTGAGCTAGACACTAACCTGGCTGAGGTGGAGTGGGCTCGTCCAGCTCGTAGTTCTGGAGCAGATTCTGTAAAGCTGGAATAACTTTTAATCCAGGGAACTCGGTGTGATCAGGAATAAGCTTCTAACGAAGAAGAGAGAGAGTTAGAGTAAACATTACTCGAGCTTACGAGGCACTGACACCTGAACTAAACTGTCGGAGGTGTAACTAGTACTCTGTGCAACTAGACGCCGCGAGAGTCGAAGTCCCGCCCCTCAGTCAGAGTAGCGCAGTGACTACGTCAGAGGCAGAATGCTAGCGGAATCCTCGACAGGCTGTTAAGCTTGTAACGCTGGAAATGCATATCCTCCTATTTCCATCTATTGTAATATAAATTTTTTCCTTATTTTGTTACATGAAGGTATGAAATTTCTGTGTCTTTATATATTGCAATTGTTTTACTATATATATATATATATATATATATATATATATATATATATATATATATATATATATATATATATGTGTGTGTGTGTGTATTTATGTCGATGTATAACTGGTTTGTTTTGTAAATACTATTTGTATTTTTAGGCTGGGTCTTGCCTAGGGAAAACTATGCTATCGAACGAATACATCGATAGGTCGTGTGGAGAACCAAAGTCTTTAGTGTTAACTCTGCCGCGTGGAGCACGGAGTAGGGCGGTGGAGCAGGTGTGTTGTGTGACGTTCCCGCGAGTTGCCGCGCTTTCGGGGTCTGGCAGCTTGTAATTGCGCTCGACTTGCTATGATAGTTTCTGACACGGTGTCGCGGACGGGAAGCATTAGCTGGCGCACATCAAGAGCCCGTTTCGCCTGGTGACAGTGTCGAGAAGAAGGCGCGCCAACATCCAGCTTCTGCAACAGCGACGGCAGCCAATGAGTGACTGTCGCCACCTCCACGACCGACGACTTCAAACCTTCAATCAACCAACAATGAAGACTGGAAGCACGCAAAGTTTTAGAACTGTATGGCAGGCCTCATCTTTTAAAATTGTTCCATTCACAAAATTACAGCAACTTAGCATGAACCTTTGTTGCTCATTGTTCCAATTGCATTGCCAAGCAGGGTCCCTTCCTCTTCCGGAATGACCCTGAGTGTCATTGAAATTCAAACGCCAGCATTAAACTAATATCATTCGATTTCACTGCTTTAATTTCAAAGTTCAGTTAATGTATTCATAGCTGGCTACAATATTTAGATTACACAAGCAGAAATTAGGAGTGCGAGTTTTGTTACCATATTTTAGCTTACCTGTGACTGCAGCTCAGCTTGGTACGCACTAAATTTTACTATTGTTAATTGTTCAGAATCATTTAATTCAAGTTCAAAATGAAATCTCTTATTAATAAATTGTGTAGATTCAAGCAGCTTTTGAAATGATTGTTGAGGTAGCCCAAGACTAACCTTATTTTATTGAATTTCGTAGTGTTTCAGAAACAAATCTCACTATTAATTCCAGTCACGAAATTAACTTTCAATTTTCCGGTTTTATTAATTCTTCTGCTAAATTAAGTCAGAGTGTAGCGAAATTTATTACTTCTGACAAACATTCAGTTTTCACACGGCACCTGTCAACCTTCAGTTGCCACGCTTTTAGTGCTAATTATATGTGCATTAATCTTCCATTTTCAGTTATTATAGTAGTTGTCCATGGGACTGGCGACCGTAATTTTCCCCAAATCCCAAATATCTAATTAACGCCAATTAATTGTTAACGTAACGACTGTACATTTACTTTCTTTATTAATTTTACACTTTTCTCAAAATTAATTTTCACCAATTTCATTTGCATTTTTTCTTTCATTCAGATGTAACCCTTTCCTCCCTCTTTACCGACAAATTGACTTCGGTGACGATTGCTTTTCCCAAATTTCTATTAGTTGCATGCGGTTTAATTTTTCACTGTCAAAAAAATGGTTGCAATGGCTCTGAGCACTATGGGACTTAACATCTGTGGTCATCAGTCCCCTAGAACTTAGAACTACTTAAAACTAACTAACCTAAGGACATCACACACATCCATGCCCGAGGCAGGATTCGAACCTGCGACCGTAGCAGTCGCGCGGTTCCGGATTGAGCGCCTGATCCGCTAGACCACCGTGGCCGGCATTTCATTGTCATTAAGGTCGATAAGTGAAGAGGGGGAGGTTACAAGCTGCCGTTTATATTGTCTCGTGTGACGTTACTATGATGCTTGGGGAATCTTCCATCGCCCGGGCTGCCTTCCGATCCCCGGGTCCGTCACGAAGCCACTCTGAGTGGAGGTTTCCTGTTATCAGGCGCTACGCCGCGCCGGCTCTTTCCGTTGTCTACTAACCCTGTGTGGAGGCTTTCCATCTGTCGAAGCACTTTAATGCGTATAACAGCGGCTCCTACTGCTATGTCACTTCACAGACAGCGTAACATACGTCTGTTCGTAATTTTTTCGCAATAGAGCGTCTGTCATGTAAGCAGGAGATCCCGGGTTCTAGTCCCGGTCGGGGCACACATTTTGAGCTGTCCCCCTCGAGGTATATCAACAACATCTTTCGGCAGCTGAGGGTTTCAATTAATTATCATTTATTCTAGAGCAGCTGTACGGTCATCAATGGTATTCGTTCTTTCGATGTTTTTTTTTTCTTTATTGATATTTTTAAACCTGGTTACAGGCAGGCCTGCAGCAGCATACTACGCCGCTCTTTTGCCGCAGAGAAACACAAAAGATACAAATGGAGACAAGTAGAGAAAAAAAGATGGTGGACATATAAACGGAGACAAACACTTTTTAAAATACATGGAGCTGTTCACGGGTGTAGAGTCCAAGATAAAATTTGTTCAGACACTTGGACACATACATAGACGAAAATTGTCACACGTGAACGTAGGTGCACAAAACGAATAACACTGAACCACTTAAGCACAAAACGACGGCACACACAGCAACACGAGGCGTTGATCTCCGGCGCGCGAAAGTTCACTAACTGTGTACGTGTCCGGGGACCTGCCAAGAGAGGAGGACAGAGGTGGGAGAGGGAGAGGGGATATCAGATGCCATGGGCAGGGGAGATAGGGGAAGGGAGGAAGGGGGGGGAGGGGAAGCCCGGGGGAAGAGAGGTGGAGGAAGGGGACAGGGGAAAAGGAAAGAGAAGGGAAGGAGGGTGCCGAAAGGAAAGGACACAGGAAGTGGGGGAGGGGGAGGATCAAAGTTGATAGGAGGGGTAGATGGAGGGGAGGAGGACATCATCAGGGAGGGGAAGCTGGCGGAAGCCACCTTGGGAGAGGATAAGGAGGGTGGAGAGATGGAGACCGGGTGGGATGTGGGAATACAGGCGCGGCAGCGGGCGGGGGTGGGAGAGGATGGGTGAGACAAGTGGGTGAGAAGGATCAAGTTTGCGGGAGGTGTAAAGGATCCGTATCCTTTCAAGGAAAAGGAGGAGGTGGGGGAAGGGGATGAGATCGTACAGGATCCGCGTGGGGGAGGGGAGCCGGATGTGATAGGCGAGGCGGAGAGCATGGCGTTCAAGGATTCTGTTCTTTCGAGAACAGTTACTGTTTACGTGCAAATGAAACACATTTCATTTTCGAGGGTGGTGAAGCTGTAAGCATTTTAATGTGGGTATTTGTTCTCTGTGCAGATGAATGGGCCGACTGTCACCTCGGTGGCCGCCATGCTGCCCTCCTCCGCAGACGGTGGGGCTTCCAGCGGAGAGGGGGCGCCGCCAGCTGCTCGCCGCAGACGCGGCCGCCTCCGCTGCTGGTCTGGGTGGGACGACTGGGCGACAGGTGGTGCTGCGGCCCCAGCGCCGCAAGCGCTGCCGCCTCAGTGAAGAGTGGAGCTTTTTGGCGAGGAAGAGGGAATAAACGTACTGACTTGGCAGAAAATCCTAAGAAATTTTGGTCTTATGTCAAAGCGGTAGGTGGATCAAAACAAAATGTCCAGATACTCTGTGACCAAAATGGTACTGAAACAGAGGATGACAGACTAAAGGCCGAAATACTAAATGTCTTTTTCCAAAGCTGTTTCACAGAGGAAGACTGCACTGTAGTTCCTTCTCTAGATTGCCGAACAGATGACATAATGGTAGATATCGAAATAGACGACAGAGGGATAGAGAAACAATTGAAATCGCTCAAAAGAGGAAAGGCTGCTGGACCTGATGGGATACCAGTTCGATTTTACACAGAGTACGCGAAGGAACTTGCCCCCCTTCTTGCAGCGGTGTACCGTAGGTCTCTAGAAGAGCGTAGCGTTCCAAAGGATTGGAAAAGGGCACAGGTTATCCCCGTTTTCAAGAACGGACGTCGAACAGATGTGCAGAACTATAGAACCTATATCTGTAACGTCGATCAGTTGTAGAATTTTGGAACACTTATTTTGTTCGAGTATAGTGACTTTTCTGGAGACTAGAAATCTACTCTGTAGGAATCAGCACGGGTTTCGAAAAAGACGGTCGTGTGAAACCCAGCTCGCGCTATTCGTCCACGAGACTCAGAGGGCCGTAGACACGGGTTCACAGGTAGATGCCGTGTTTCTTGACTCCCGCAAGGCGTTCGATACAGTTCCCCACAGTCGTTTAATGAACAAAGTAAGAGCATATGGACTATCAGACCAATTGTGTGATTGGATTGAGGAGTTCCTAGATAACAGAACGCAGCATGTCATTCTCAATGGAGAGAAGTCTTCCTAAGTAAGAGTGATTTCAGGTGTGCCGCAGGGGAGTGTCATAGGACCGTTGCTATTCACAATATACGTAAATGACTTTGTGGATGACATGGGAAGTTCACTGAGGCTTTTTGCAGATGATGCTGTGGTGTATCGAGAGGTTGTAACAATGGAAAATTGTACTGAAATGCAGGACGATCTGCAGCGAATTGACGCATGGTGCAGAGAATGGCAATTGCATCTCAATGTAGACAAGTGTAATGTGCTGCGAATACATAGAAAGATAGATCCCTTATCATTTAGCTACAAAACAGCAGGTCAGCAACTGGAAGCAGTTAATTCCACAAATTATCTGGGAGTACGCATTAGGAGTGATTTAAAATGGAATGATCCTATAAAGTTGATCGTCGGTAAAGCAGATGCCAGACTGATATTCATTGGAAGAATCCTAAGGAAATGCAATCCGAAAACAAAGCAAGTAGGATGCAGTACGCTTGTTCGCCCACTGCTTGAATACTGCTCAGCAGTGTGGGATCCGTACCAAATGGGGTTGATAGAAGAGATAGAGAAGATCCGACGGAGAGCAGCGAGCTTCGTTACAGGATCATTTAGTAATCGCGAAAGCGTTACGGAGATGATAGATAAACTCCAGTGCAAGACTCTGCAGGAGAGACGCTCAGTAGCTCGGTACGGGCTTTTGTTAAAGTTTCGAGAACATACCTTCACCGAAGAGTCAAGCAGTATATTCCTGCCTCCTACGTATATCTCGCGAAGAGACCATGAGGATAAAATCAGAGAGATTAGAGCCCACACAGAAGCATACCGACAATCCTTCTTTCCACGAACAATACGAGGCTGGAATAGAATGGAGAACCGGTAGGGAGTATGGATGTAGATGTAGAAATTCGTAAAATGAAGAACAAACCGCCTTCAGTCCCAAGTTGCGTTTATTTACTGCACTATGCATTTCGAGCCCTGGAGGCTCATCTTGAGGTGCTTTTTAGTGATTTACATCAGGGTTTTTAGTTGTTTGCCTGTTGATATTACATTTTCGCGTTACAACATGGTATATTGTAGATATAAGTTTAACAGCGTTAATAATATGAAACTAACTTACAGTTTAACATTGTATGATGTCTGCTTCCGTTGTGCAGTTGGTATACACAATACACGTCTTTAATTTTGCAGTATATACTGGGATATATACATAGTTACACACTTTTTCGCACATTGCAGTAGTAGAACGTAAACATGCCAAAGATTCTCGTTCATACAGGTGTTCTACTTCTAAATATAATCGATTTTCTTCTTTCACAGAAGATAATATGATATAGCATTATTAGTACACAGGTATTATTAAAATAATTATTTGGCACCATGTTGTAGGTTGTCAGCTGTTTGTACTATTATAGATTTGATTCCTCAGGAAAAAATAAACTTTTAAAGGTGTAGAAAAAATTGTGGCTGTTAAACTCTGTTTGTTCATTCAACAAGTTTTACGAAAGTAAAACAGTCGCGGACGAAACACTGAAAAACAATGTAAATAAAGTTCTGCAAAAGATACACAATTTTTGCACATTAACAGGTAACACTAAATTCCAGAATACTATTGCGAGGCAGAGCTACTAAAGCTTTCCATCGCATTGTAAGGAATAGTAAGATTCATCTGGAAAAAAAGAAACGAATATTTTATACCCTGTTTGAAGAACACACTCTTGATTTAAGTATCAGGAAGTCATTTCTGAACATATTTGTATCGAGTGTAGCCATGTATGGAAGTGAAACGTGGACAATAAATAGTTTAGACAAGAAGAGAATAGAAGCTTTCGAAATGTGGTGCTACAGAAGAATGCTCAAGATTAGATAGGTAGATCACATAACTAATGAGGAGGTACTGAACAGAACTGGAGAGAGGAGAAATTTGTGGCAGAGCTTGACTAGAAGAAGGGATCGGTTGGTAGGACATGTTCTGAGGCATCAAGGGATCACAAATTTAGCATTGGAGGGCAGCGTGGAGGGTAAAAATCGTAGAGGGAGACCAAGAATGAATGCACTAAGCAGATTCAGAAGGATGTAGGTTGCAGTAGGTACTGGGAGATGAAGAAGCTTGCACAAGATGGAGTAGCGTGTGGAGAGCTGCATCAAACCAGTCTCTGGACTGAAGACCACAACAACAACAACTTCTATATGGAACGGAGACGTGGCCTGATATAAGGTTAGTGAGAGAAAATAAGAACAGAGGAGAAGGACTATATGAGAAGGCTTCTGTAACTGATAAGGCAAGACAGGCTACGCGATAAGGAGTTGTGGAGGCCAATGGAGATAATGTGCTCCATAACAAAGACGTCTCACAGCTGAGAGTTTCAGTGATGATGGATCGTACGGAGAATGCTGAACCATAGGTGACCAAGGAAAGAATTAATCGAGAAACCGCCCGGGAGGAGATGGACTTGTAGCTCGGTGCCAAGACGGGAATGGAGGGCAGTAATCAAGAACCTGTTGATTGGAATGGAAGCTAACTCCTTGGCTGAAACGTTGAGCAATAGGAGAGGAAAGAACAACATAAGAACTTTTTCGTTGCTCACCCACAAGATATTTTATTTCTTAACTCTGCATTTATAAAAATTATAGCTGACGAAATAAATGTTCATTTCCTGAATCATTCTACATCTACATCTAACTGAATACCTTGCAAGTCACATTTAATTGCCTAGCAGAGGGTTCATGGAAGCACATTCGCAATTCTCTATTATCCCAATCTCGTACAGCGCGCCGGAAGAACGAACACCTATATCTTTCAATAGGAGCTCTGATTTCCCATATTTTATCACGGTGATCGTTTCTCCCTATGCAGGTCGCTGCCAACAAAATAGTTTCGCATTTGGAGGAGAAATTTGGTGACTGCAATTCCGTGAGAATATTCCTCCGCAACGAAAAGTGCCTTTGTTTTAATGATGTCCATACAAAATCCTATATCATTTCAATGCATTTCAATGACACTCTCTCCTCTATTTCGCGATAGTACAAAACGTGCTGTCCTACTTTGAGCTTTTACGATGTACTCCGTCAATCCTATCTGATGAGGATCCCACACCGCGCAGCAGTATTCTAAAAGAGGGCGGACACTTAGATAAAGAACAGCAAAGGACGTATAACACTACCTTGGGAAACGCCAGAAATCACTTCCGTTTTACTCGATGACTTTCCGTGAATTACTACGAACTGATTCTGATTAACAAGGGCTTTAGATCCTCGGTAACGAGTACATACACCTATCCGGGGGCCGACATTCCCCAAGATCATTTCCCGCTACTAGCGGAAATAAAAATAAAAATTACAAATGTCGAAAAACATACACAACAGCGGAAAAAAATACGATCGCCTTATAGATGAAGATATCAGAAACAGGGTAATCACAAAAACCAGGGAAAAAAATTACAGATACAGTCAAACCACAAGCAGAAGAAGGAACAGAGATAAACAACGTATGGGAGCAAATGCAGAAAATTGTGACAGATGTTGCGGAAAGTGAAATAGGTTACAAACAGAAAACACGAAAGAAAATTCGGATGACAGACAAAGTTTTGGCATTATTTGAGAAAAGAAGGAAATATAAAAACGGAAGAAACCAGAATATATATGTACATACGCAGAAAGTCATAAGGAAGGAGATAAGGGCAGCAAAAAGTACCTGGGTGAAACAACAATGTAAACAGTTGGGACGACTGCAACAAATACGTGACGAATTTAGCTTATATAAGAAGATAAAGGAAACGGCTGGTATATATCGTAAGAAAACCTTCTCAAATATAGACTATGACCAAGGAGAAACAGCACAGGACGATCAGCAAAAGAAAACTATCTGGGAGGACTATATAAACAATCTTTTTACACATGAAAGACCTGAAACAGAAAATAAAGATGACGAGAGTCTATCCGGTCCTGCCATCACAAAGGATGAAATCAGAAGAGCAATAGGAATAGCAGGAGATAGAAAAGCAGTTGGTCCAGATCAGATACCAGTTGAAATTCTGAAATTATTAGATGATAACGGTATTTCAGTTCTCCAAAAAATATTTAATCCAATTTATAATATGGGTAAATTTCCTGACAAATGGCTGACGATGCAATGCAAGAAAATGCGGAACTACAGACTAATTAGCGTGATGAGCCATACCCTAAAGATATTTATCAAGATCATTCAATATAGAATCACAGCCAAGTGTGAAAAGGATATGAAATATTCACAGTTTGGATTTAGACGGGGTCTGGGTAAGAGGGAAGCATTGATCGCGATTCCGGTATTCGTTCAAAAGTGCAACGATCAGAGGAAGAATGTAATGCTGTGCTTCATAGACTGTGAAAAAGCGTTTGACAGAGTGCAACACCATAAACGTGTACAAATTTTGAGAAGACTGGGCATAGACGGAAAAGATAATCTGTACTGCAATCAAAGTGCTGAGGTCAGAACTGGCGGCCAATTTACAGAAGCACAAAAAATGTGTAGAGGAGCTGGACAAGGCTGTGTACTCTCAGCACTCCTCTTTAACCTGTACTCAGAACATATGTTCCTGGAGGCGCTTGAAGATTTTGAGACAGGTATAAAAGTAAATGCGGTATGGATCAACAACAAGATACGCAGATGACACAGTCTTAATTCCAAATGGCTCTGAGCACTGTGGGACTTAATGTCTGAGATCATCAGTCCCCTAGAACTTCGAGTTACTTAAACCTAACTAACCTAAGGACATCACACACATCCATGCCCGAGGCAGGATTCGAACCTGCGACCGTAGCGGTCGCGCGGACTGAAGCGCCTAGAACCGCTCGGTCACACTGGCCGGCCAGTCTTAATTCCAGATAACATGAACGATCTGCAGGATCTTCTGACTACAGTGGAAGAACACAGCAGGAATATTTGTCCCAATGTCGACACCAAAAAGACCAAATTTATGATAGTCACTCGCAATTGAGATAAGCGTCAAAATGCAGAATTAATGTATACTGATCAACCCGTAGACAGGGTGAGTGGGGACTTGGTTGTGCGAAAATTGATCATCGGACATGGAAATCAGACGAAGAATAGAGAAGGTCCGCAGTGCATTCACGATTTGCTCCATGTACCTCAGTCGTGGTCTTCCTCTTGGTCTTTTTCCCTCGACATATCCCTCTATGATTGTGTTCAGGAGTCCTTTACGTCTTAACAGATGGCCTGTAAATTGTACTCTTCTTTTAACAATGAAACTCCAGAAGCTTCTCTTCTCACTTGCTCTTTCCAGAACCACTTCGTTTGTGTCCACATCAATATCACTACAGAAACTGGTAAAAAAAAGGTGTCCTATTGGAAGAATCAGGACCTTTGTTCTACAAATTGTCAGAGAAAAAGTCTTGACACCTTTGGGTCCCCTCCCGTACTCGAGCCCAGATCTTTGCCTTTTGGCGAGGGCGGTGGGTACATATTTTCAGTAAAATTTTCCTTCTGCGTCGTAACGTTGGAGACAGGATCGGTGAATCTAATGTATTAAGTTCAACCAGGAGACATACTGGGACAAATTAGCTGGTTACAGAGTCACCGATGCGTGACAACTCTGGTTTCGAGTCAATGCTTTGCACTCGGCTTCAGCTTGGCTAATAGTTCTATTACAGCTAAAACATCGCTGAAGAGTATCAGGTTCATACTTGAAAGATAATCGGAAGCTGCATACTACTGACAGTTATCTATTCAAATTTTGTACATTCCACTGCAATTAGTAATCACGTACCAGAAAATTAGAAAACTTACATTTCTATAAAAAGAGTAATGATCCACATAATATGTGAGACATAGCGTGATACGTTTTATAACAGCACGACGGCCATCAGATATACTTGAAGGTACAAAGAAGGCGCATCTGAATGTACAGAACGCTAAAAAAAAACCTGAAACATGATAATCTTAAAACGATTACACAATACACATCTTAACCTTTAGAGAAAGATGAAGTCAGACTGCTGTGTGAAACAATTCTCGTTGCTTTTACTTTAACTTGGATCACTATAAGGATTCGGTTTAATCGGTAAAATGGAGTTGCAAGGATTAAAACTCAAAAACAGTATACTTTTGGTTCAAATGGCTCTGAGCACTATGGGACTTAACTTCTGAGGTCATCAGTCCCATAGAACTTAGAACTACTTAAACCTAACTAACCTAAGGACATCACACACATCAATGCCCGAGGCAGGATTCGAACCTGCGACCGTAGCGGTCACGTGGTTCCACACTGTAGCGCCTAGAACAGCTCGACCACTCCGCCCGGCGGTATAGTTTTGACAGAACAACTTGTATCACAGCGTTCTGAGGTAATAGATTACAGTAGGTGCCCACATTAGAAAATCATTGTTTGGATATGTGAAAGTGTGGAATGATGTGACATACCACTTACTTATTCCACAGCAAATCCTCAATGATATTGGCTTTCTTTCCTCTTGTTAGAGACCAAGAAAGTTCAGACTCTTAGACAGCACCTATCACTGTAAGATGTGAGTTAAATACTCGTAGCACTCAACACTGAAAATGGCACAAGTAGGCTCTCAGAACGAACTCACTAGTCTCGAATTAGTTTCGCAATGGTGCCAGACAATTTCTCGTGACGTATCGCCCGTTCTTTCATTGTTTAGAGTGTTGTCCGGTACCAATGAGTAAAAGTGACAATCATTTTGAAGTAACCACAGCTTTTTGTAGCACATACGTAATATCGTGATTCTTCAGACTATCGATAACAGAAGACTACTGAAACATTAAAATCGGAATTTCCCTGTTAGAGCACTGAACAAGATAGTACTGAATATAAAGTTTGCTCTCAACCTGTTTCCTTTTCCCTGACATAAGCGAAAGTCTCAGTTTCCAGTTTTGTTGAAATGAAGGTAATGTTCAGCCGGAACAAGCTCCGTGTGTCAGGAACGGCCGTTTTCTTAAAAACAGTCGAGTAAGCCGACTTATTTTGGCTCCCGTTTCACTGACCAGAGTTCTCGGAAATCGGGTTGGCACTTGCCGTGTTCTCCTATTGAGCCTTGGATATTGGTGAACGGTGCGCAGTGAAGGCCAGTTTGAGTCGAGTGGTACTGGACAGCACGATTTGTCGCGTTTGTATAAGCGTTGTGGGAACGTCGTGTGTTCGGCAGCAGTCAATGTATTTTGACTGCACTCTGTTTTTCGCTTGGTGTGTACTGCGATAGTATTGCACTTTGAATGAAGGATGTCAACTAAATTATACGAGGGCTGTCCAGAAAGTAAGTTACGATTGATCACGAAATGAAAATCACAGTGAAAATCAGAAATGTTTCATTTGTAACAGTTAGCTACACCTTTCAGCTACTTCTCTACGTAGTCGCCGTTCTGACTCAGACATTCGTCGTAGCGTTGTACCAACTTTCCAATACCCTCGTCATAGAAGGCAGCCGCCAGTGCTTTCCGCCAATTCTCTACGCTGGCCTAAAGCTCGTTGTCTGTGCCAAAATGTTGTCTTCGTAGCCAGCGGTTCGTTTGAGCAGAGATCAAACTCAGTGGGAGACAATTACGGGCTGTATTGTGGGTAACCAAACATTTCCAATTGAAACGATGCAGGAACATCTTCATTGCCCCTGCAGAATGAGGCTGAGAATTGTCTTGAAGAAGAAACCGCACGACAGTTATGTAGTGTTGGTTGCATAGCTTCAGGGGAAATTCTCACCAGGCCATCGTACTTGGCGGGAGACATTATTTTCTATAACATCTTTACGCGCTCACTAAGAGCTCAGGAGTGATAAGAGCGACATAATTCTACCTAGAGTCATACTAGAGACACTGCCCAACACATCTTTGCAAAGCTTTATCGGATTTTCATAGTCGTTTCCATTTCGCGACCGATCGTAACTTACGTTCTGGACAGCCCTCGTATTTTGAATACAGTTGGTCATGACAGTTTCACTTGCCACCTGTAATTGGAAAGTACTTCATCGCCCCTATGCTCCACTATAGGGGTAGACATCGTACTGACACTTTGTTGTATCTTCAAGGTGAACCGATAGTATGTCGTTTCGGTTTAGCCATTGGAAATGGAAATGTAAATGTCGTGTGACTAGGGTCTCCGGTCGGGTAGATCGTTAGCCGGGTGCAAGTCTTTCGATTTGACACCACTTCAGCGACTTGCGCGTCGATGGGGATGAAATGATGATGATAAGGAGAACACAACACTCAGTCTCTGATAGGAGAAAATCTCCCACCCAGCCGGTAGGTATGCCATTCCGTCGCGCTGACCACTCAGCTACCAGGGACGTGATGTACAGTAAACGTTTTATTGGCTAGTATGGAATGACGGTGGACGAGTGAATTATTTAGTGAAGAAAGAAAGCCTCCATGGTAGTTTCAGCTGAACTACGTACAATATGTTTCATTCAGCAAATTATTAATTTAACTGCATTTACTTGGTAAGTTATTAATGTGTCACAGCAGCTGTGTTTATCGCAGGTTGCTCCTTGTGATCGTTAATGTTATGACTGTGTGATATTAACACTAATTCTGCTACAGATTCCCTCTAAGATAAATTTGGCTTTCCTTGAGTTATCACATGCACTAAGTGGGCCACGCTCTTTGCAGAGTTGAAATTTGTTGAAATGGTTAATGTTGAGCCAGTGACCGATATGCAGAATATCCATTGGGAGAACAGTGGTCACTCTATTGTGTTGCAGTGAGGTGAGCAACTTGAAATACAAGAAACGATATAAAGGGCAAAAGATAGTTGGGTATTAATGTGGACTCGTATGTCCAAGTGATTGATTATCTT
The DNA here is from genome assembly GCF_023864345.2 of Schistocerca serialis cubense. Classification (NCBI taxonomy): domain Eukaryota; kingdom Metazoa; phylum Arthropoda; class Insecta; order Orthoptera; family Acrididae; genus Schistocerca; species Schistocerca serialis. Next base: position 1,144,593,277 of record NC_064639.1, on the reverse strand, counting down.
CATACTACACACTGTTCGTTTGATTTCTTTCTTCTATTTGTGTATTCCGCACGGAATATGTTCACGGCATGTAGTGTGTCGTGTTTGGAAAGAAAATGTTCCATACACTCACTTTGTTTGTCGTGGACTGCAGTTACAGCAACGCTGCATTACTCTTCACTAACAAGCTGGCCTTCAGTACTACCCCTGTTTCCTGTTTTTTTTTTTTTTTTTTTTTTTTTTGTGCACCGTTGCACTGAGATTGACACACAGTAGCACACAGTAGCACAGTAGCATCTCATGTATGTGTTCACTGAAAGCAACAACAGTATATGGAGCTGTTCCCGCAGCGACGCAACCACATAACAGTACATATTCGCCTGAAGGTTGTTGCTTTACTTTATATTTTGTGGTGTACTTTTTTAGCGGTTGCATACTACAAGCCTTTTCATGCTGTGAAGGTATTTTCACAGAAACAAAGATAACAAACGAAATAGTTCACAATTACGTTATTAGCCCTTAGCGAGCCACCGGAAACCACGGACCTCTAACACCAAAATACAGAATACGAACTCCGAATATTTGTCTGCTGATTTTGAGTTCTCCCTGTGAGGTTGTCAGTAACGTTTCAACTAGCGAAATTTTCTACTACAGATTACAGTGGCAACACGTACTTACAAATAATAATGAGTATCAGGAACATTTAATCGAATCTTATACCGAGGAATGTCGAATATTGCCCCACAGCAATTCATGCTTTTACTTTATTCCCTGTTTATTTACCATGCATTTATTTATCTATCAAAGACGTTTCACATAAAATTAGATCCAAGCTTCTGCTAAGATTTTTATCTCTGGAACAAAAATAGGTACTGAAAACGATTTTCACTGGTGTGAATGTAAGACAGGGGCTCATGAAAATAAATACTATGAGACATTGTAAAACGTAAGGAAATACTAGTTTTAGCACAAAATTTCACAAAAAGAATGGCGCTGGCTGTATCGCAATGCGTGAATTACATCCCAAATATTGAAAGGCGAAGTTGACGCTTGAAACAAATGAAACGCGTCGCTATTGCGCATCTCGAGATACAAGTGTGAACCCCACGTTGCTCATAATCGCCATGTGACTGACGTACTGAATCGTACTTACACTGTTGTCACGAGGGTCGAAAATAATAATAGGGTTCTCCGCCACAGATATTGATATGTAGGAATCACACTTTCATGTCGGGAAGTGCAATAGCGGCGCAGTTTGTTTATTTCAAGCGTCAACTTCCACTTTCCTGCGTCTCGGTATGTAACTGACGTATTGCCGTGCAACCGATGCCATTCACTTTCTGATTTTTCATCTTATCGATTGTTTAAGAAATAACAAGGAATTATACATTAAATGTTTGTGTTGAAAATAATATTTGCTTACCACCATTGTATTTATTTTCTTGAGCTCCTATCTCATATCCATACCGGTGAAAGTCGTTTTTCAATATCTATTTTTGATCCAGAGATATTTTCTCTGAAACGTTTAAGTAACCCATCCTTTCTAATGTCACTGATTAACTGATAAATGTTAAGGAGAATTCAAAGACTATATGCATGAAACGAAAAAAGGAAACCTCTGTTCGAAAATTACGTTCCTTTTTTCGAGAGAAACAAATGATTTTGGAAGGAAGTGGAGACTTCCTCTTCTTGTGATTCACTTCTGTTTTAAAATTCGATGTACTATGAGAAATATTGTCGAAATCTTTGTCCTATAGATTCCATTTTACGGTATAATAATATTTTCGTTCATAAATATCGGTGTCTGCAGTTACCGTAGCGAACCTGTTACTATCACCATATTGAATTTGTTAAATGATTTTCTTTTCTTGAGGTAGATGTATCAGGAAATTCTGCTCACATTGGTTGAAGGTAAAGCCGCCGACTGCGTATCACGTCGTATTGTTTGAATACTCTATTCTCCTCGAGTCGAAGTGTCGAAACCGCAGATCTGTTTTTGCGAAGTCCGATCTGTTATTCATTACTACTGTTTGCGTGGAAGTCATAGTAGTATTTCAAATATATATATATATATATATATATATATATATATATATATATATATATATATATCACAATGAAATCAGCCAAGAATATATATATATATATATATATATATATATATATATATATATATATATATATCACAATGAAATCCTACACAGTAATCAACGCACATGCACCGAGTAATGACTACAACAGAAAAATCCCGGACGAAATTTATGACTTCTGGACTACAATGGAAGAAACTATCACGAAAAGTCATGCACATAGAGTCAAAATAATACTGGGAGACTTCAACGACAAACTCGGAAAAGAAAAGGAATACAGACATACCACAGGAAAACATACTCCACACAAGGACACAAACAAAAATGGAAAACACCTTATAGACTTTTGCAAAAGCCGCGACATCGCCATTATGTCAACAAAATTCAAGAAACCAGCACGGAAACTCACCACATGCAAATTCCCCGGCGGAAAGCAAGTACTACAAATCGAGCACCGAGTAATCCACAAAGATTCACAAAAAGAAATTTTGAACATAGTCACACCTTCCTAAAGACTGGAAAGTAGCACCGGTCACACTAATATTCAAGAAAGGAAATAGGAGTAACCCATGGAATTTCAGACCCATATCACTGACCTCAATTTGCAGTAGGACTTTGGAGCATATACTATACTCTAACATTATCAATCACCTTGAAGAAAATGAATTTTTGACACATAACCAACACAGATTCAGAAAATATCGTTCTTGTGTAACACAGCTAGCTCTTTACTCCCATGAAGTAATGAGTGCTGTCGACAAGGGATCTCAGATCGATTTCACACTCCTAGATTACCAGGAGGCTTTTAATACTGTTCCTCACAAGCGACTATTAGTCAAATTGTGTGCATATGGAGTATCGTCTCAGTTGTGTGACTCAATTCGTGATTTCCTCTCAGAGAGGTCACAGTTCATAGTGAAAGACGGTAAACCATTGAGTAGAACAGAAGAGATATTTGGCGTTTCGCCGGGTAGTGTCATAGGCCCTCTGCTATTCCTCGTTTAGATAAATAATTTAGATGATAATCTGAGCAGCCCACTCAGATTGCTTTTGCAGATGGCGCTGTAATTTACCGTCTAGCAAAATCATCAGACGATCAATTGCAATTACAAGATGCTCTAGAGAAGATTTCTGTATGGTGCGAAAAGTGACAATTGGCTCTAAACAAAGAAAAGTGCGAGGTCATCCACATGGGTACTGAAATATATCCGATAAGTTTTGGGTATGCGATAAATCGCACAAATCTAAGGGCTGTCACTTCGACTAAATACCTAGGAATTACAATTACGAGCAACCTAAATTGGAAAGACCACATAATAATATTGTGGGAAAGGCGAAACAAAGACTGGCCTTTGTTGGCAGAACGCTTAGAAGATCCGACAAAACCATTAAAGAGACCATTAAAGGTAGGATTGACGGAGGACATCGAAAAAGTGCAAAGAAGGCCAGCTGGTTTAGTGTTATCACGCAATAAGGGTGAGAATGTCACTGATATGATGCGCGTGTTGGGCTGGCGGTCACTGAAAGAAAGGCGGTTTTCTTAGCGGCGAGATCTATTTACGAAATTTCAATCACCAACTTTCTCTTCAGAAAGCGAAAATATTTTGTTGACACCCACCTACGTAAATAATAAAATAAGAGAAATCGGAGCTCGAGCTGAAAGATTTAGGTGTTCCTTTTTCCCACACTCCATTCGAGAGTGGAATGGCGGAGAAGCAGTGTGAAAATGGTTCGAGGAGCCCTCTGCCAGGAACTTAAGTGCGAATTGCAGAGTAGCCATGTAAATGTAGATGTAAAGGCTACTTCGATTCAGATCACCACCTACTACAGATCAGGATTCGTCTTTTGCCCAAGAAAAAGCTCCAGAAGAACAAAATTGTTAGACCAGATCCAGAATACCTTACTTTAAACCAGACACAAATATTAGACAAAATTAAAATGGAGAAAAAGACAGACTGGACACAACTTTCAGGAAAAATCCGAGAGGCCAGGAAAATAGCACAAGCACCACGCACAAGGAAATACCGATAGTCGAACAACGCATGTGACCAAGCTACTGACCAATGAATCAGTACATGTAAAAAGTTTATCAGCCATAAATCCCCAGAGAATTGGATGAACTTCCTGAAAACAGAGACAAAATCAAGCAAAATCATTCCCAGTGATAAACGACAGTATGATAAACGGCGACTGGCGGAGATCGAGTCGGATTTCACGAACAACAATACAAGAATCTTCTACAGAACGTTCAGAGAAAATATGACTGAATATCAGCCACCCAACTTGTGCTTCAGAAGACCAGATGGAACCCAAGGAACCAATACCAAAAACAGTTGTAACAATCCGGCAAAGTACTTCGAAAAACTCCTCAGCACTAACCCCCCTATGGAAGACCTGATAACTGAAACGAGAACGTACAATCCAGATCGTGAACCTCCAACTCTAGAAGAAGTTAAAGAAGTAATCAAGTCACTCACGAGTAGTAGAGTACCAGGAGATAACGGCATCATCGCTGAAATCTGGAAGCTACAAGACCCAGAACTCACCAAAGACATCCACAAGATCTTGGAAGATATCTGGGAAACCATGAAAATCCTGACGACTGGAAAACTGCCGTGATACACTCACTACACAAAAATGGTGACAAGACTGACTCGAACAACTACAGAGGAATATCCCTACTACCGGTCACATACAAGATCCTCTCTAAAGACTAGAATTCCAGACCGACCACTTGATTGGGGAATACCAAGCAGGCTTCCGTAAAGGGCGGTCTGTCCGGAACAGATTTGGAACCTGAAAATGATTTTAGAACACAAACAGAACCTGATCATTAGCTTTGTCGATTTCAAAAAGGCGTACGACTCTAGCGACCGGAAAACTCTGCAGAAAATTCTAGCTGAATACAAAGCAGACAGTAAAACCCAGACTATTATAGAGCAAACCTTGACCAACATAACCTGCAAAATAAAGCTCTGTGGAGAACTATCAGAGGCCTTTGAAATTTGCACAAGTGCTCGTCAAGGCAATGGCCTCTCACCTCTCAATCTAGTGTTAGATAAGGTAATAAAAGAATGGGAAAAATCACAACAGGTTATAACCTTAGGAAAACTACAGATTAAATGGCTGGCTTTTGCAGGCGATTTGGCGATTGTCACGCAAGGTATAAACGAAACAAAAGAAGTTATTGAAAAAGTACACGAAATTGCTTCCAAAACAGGACTACAGATCTCTTATGAAAAGACGCAGTTTATGAGAACATCTCTGAACACAAAGTGCGACACTATTTACAAAACGGCAAACTTCAAATACCTCGGTGAAACAATATAAATGAGCATACATAACCGAGACGCAAACGAAGAAAGAAAAACTAAATTGGACAAGGCATACAAAGTAGTGTGGAATCATTACAACAAGAAGCCTACCTCACAAAATGCCAAATTACGCCACTATAACACGGTGGTGTTCCACGAAGCAGTGTATGCAGCAGAGACCACAGTAATCCTAGCGCATACACGTATCAGACAACTAGAAAAAGTAGAACAGAAAATACTTACGAAAATATTTGGTGCAACTAACAACAATGGAATATGGATCAAGAAACCTACAGAGGACATATACAAACACACGGAGACAATGACAGAAAAGATTAGAAAACGTAGACTACAATTCTATGGACACCTATACAGAATGCTATCACACAGACTGACCAAACAGATCTTTGACTGGGTAACCACTCGAAACAAGAAATGGGTGGCAGAGGTAAAAAAGACCTGAACCAACTCAGCATCGCACAAGACACAATAAACGACAGAATAAAATTCAGAAACATCATTAAGAAAAGTAAACTACATGAGATGCACTGTGAGAAACGAACACGCGTAAAATTGACCGAAGAACGCAAATAAGATCACAACCGGAAGATGAAAGAAATATGGGCAATCAAAAAGGCAACCAAGATGAAGCCGAAGACACGAAGCCGACAAGAAGCATGGACAGAGGACCGGAAAATATATATATATATATATATATATATATATATATATATATATATATATATATATGTGTGTGTGTGTGTGTGTGTGTTGCCAAAGAAACTGGTATAGGCATACGTAGTATTCAGATACAGAGACGTGTAAACAGGTAGAACACGGCGCTGCGGTCGGCAATGTCTATGTAAGACAACAAGTGTCTGGCGCAGTTGTTAGATCGGTTAATACTGCTACAACTGCAGGGTATCAAGATTTAAGTGAGTTTGAACGTGGTATTATAGCCGGCGCACGAGCTATGGGACACAGCATCTTGGCGATGAAGCGGGGATTTTCCCGTACGACCATTTCAAGACTATACCGTGAATATCAGGAATCTGGTAAGGCATCAAATCTCCGACATCGCTGCGGCCGGAAAAAGATCGTGCAAGAACAGGACCAATGATGACTGAAGAGAATCGTTCAAATTGCTGCAGATTTCGATGCTAGGCCATCAACAAGGTCAGCGTGCCAACTATTCAACGAAACATCATCGATATGTGCATTCGGACCCGAAGGCCCCCTCGTGTACCCCTGATGACTGCACGACACTAAGCTTTACGCCTCTCCTGGGCCCATCAACACCGACATTGGACTGTTGATGGCTGAAAACATGTTGTCTGATTGGAAGGGTCACGTTTCAAATTGTACCGAACGGATGGACGTGTACGGATACGGAGGCAACCTCATGAATCCAAGGACCCTGTATATCAGCAGGGGACTATTGAAGCTGGTGGAGGCTTTGTAATGGTGAGGGGCGTGTGCAGTTGGAGTGACATGGGACCCTGATGCGTCTAGAAACGACACTGACAGGCGACCCGTACGTAAGCATCCTGTCTGATCACCTGCATCCATTCATCTCCATTGTGCATTCCGACGGACTTCGCCAATTCTATCAGGACAATGCTGCATCCCACACACGTCCATAATTGCTAAAGAGTGGCTACAGGGACACTCTTTCGAGTTTAAACACTTCCGCTGGCCACCAAACTCCCCAAATGTGAACATTACTGAACATATCAGGGATGCCATTTAACGTGCTGTTCAGAAGAGATCTCCACCCCCTTGTACTCTTATGGATTTATGGATTCGTGGTGTCAATTCCCTCCAGCACTACTTCAGACATTAGTCCAGTCCATGCCACGTCGTTTTGCGATTAGGCAGGTGTACCAGTTTCTTTGGCTCTTCAGTGTATATATATATATATATATATATATATATATATATATATATATATATATATATATATATATATGTTGTTGTGGTCTTCAGTCCAGAGACTGGTTTGATGCAGCTCTCCATGCTACTCTGTCCTGTCCAAGGTTCTTCATCTCCCAATACCTACTGCAACCTACATCCATCTGAATCTGTTTAGTGTATACATCTCTAGGTTTCCCTCTACGATTATTACCCTCCACGCTGCCCTCCAATACTAAATTGGTGATCCCTTGATGCCTCAGAACATGTCCTACCAACCGATCCCTTCTTCTAGTCAAGTTGTGCCACAAGTTTCTCTTCTCTCCAATTCTTTTCAGTACCTCCTCATTAGTTATGTGAACTACCCATCTAATCTGCAGCATTCTTCTGTAACACCACATTTCGAAAGCTTCTATTCTCTTCTTGTCCAAACTATATATCGTCCACGTTTCACTTCCATACATGGTTACAGTCCATACAAATACTTTCATAAACAACTTCCTGACACATCTATACTCGACGTTAACAAATTTCTCTTCTTCAGAAGCGCTTCCCTTGCCATTGCCAGTCTACATTTTATATCCTCTCTACTTCGACCATCATCAGTTATTTTGCTCCATAAATAGTAAACCTCATTTACTACTTTAAGCGCCTCATTTCCTAATCTAATTCCCTCAGAATCACCCGATTTAATATATATTATCTGGCTGCCGGAGTAGTCGGGCAGCCAGATAATTTTTTGCTGTTTATAAAAAGTTCAGTTGGTTGGTGTGAAAGTAGCGAAAGATTATTTAGGGCTGTAATATATCTTTATACTGGCAGGTAAAAGCGAGAGAAATATTTAAGCATATAAAAATATACTGTGCATGAGAATGAGTTAGCCTCACACACGCACACACACACACACACACACATATATATATATATATATATATATATATATATATATATATATATATATATATATCACTTTTACCTGCCCTGTATAAAGATATGTTACAGCCCCAAATATTCTTTCGTTACTCTCACACCGACCAACTGAACAGCATAAACAGCAAAAATTTATCTGGCTGCCGGAGCAGCACGATTTTTATCACGAGTGTTAACAGAATAACCGGTTTTGTTTATTTATTTCGGATAAAAGGCCTCCGCTATTACAATAAATAAGCTTTTAATTACAAGAGCGGCCGTCAGAAATGTTTTTGCAGCCACTGCAATAAGCCAGTGGCGGTGGGCAATAATTTCGACCGGGAGCCATTGACGGCCGGTGTTTGGGCCGCGCAGCCGTAAACAGCGGTCTGCCGCGCAGCGCAGCACAGCACAGGGCGAGTGTTTCTGTGTGGGTGGGCAGCGGCCGATAAACCGGGAGCAGAGGAACACTACCGGGGCCTGTCCGGCTAGAGTGCCGTCGATGGATACATCATTGCTGCTACTTCTTTCCCATTAGTATCGATCGTGTACCGTCGTGTCGATTATAAAGACCTCATAGATGTTGCAACATTCCTTTCGGCCGTCATCGGAGCTTCCGTGGAATCGCAAGAAGAGGGGTTGGGATAAACGTGACTTGAAACTATTACCTACCTATATCAGTTATTTCTTAAAAGGCCAATTTTCGGTAATATTGCTGTTTTTTGTTACGATTTTTCATAGATTAAAACCCCAGTTCACGAACTACAACTTGTATCCCTTAGCATTCTAACATCGTTTAAACGCTATTTCTGCGATTTCCGCAACTGACCACCGTAGATGTTCCACTGTGATTAGTCACTAGTACCAACAAACAGGCACTGAAAAGTATATATGCTAACAGGTATTGCGGGCCAGCTGAATTGTGTCAATGCTGCGAAAGTGATAGTCTCAACTGTAAAATGTGCAAACCGAGTGTTTCAACAGCTAGTCATTGAATTTAAATGATAATGAATAAATATGAAATACACTGTGAATGAATAATGAAAATTACATTCTTCCCTTGTTAAAGCCATTCCATATCTCTAAATTTTCTACCAAGCAGCTATTGATGAATATTTGGTTATTTGTTTTAAGATTGATGACATCCATGTAAAAAGTGTGGGAAGTGCATGTAAAGAATTTGTTTTACAGCGACCTTTGTTCAGCGGTAGAGCAGGATAGCTATCCTGATTGACAAAATTTGCGGTTCCATTCTACACTCCTGGAAATGGAAAAAAGAACACATTGACACCGGTGTGTCAGACCCACCATACTTGCTCCGGACACTGCGAGAGGGCTGTACAAGCAATGATCACACGCACGGCACAGCGGACACACCAGGAACCGCGGTGTTGGCCGTCGAATGGCGCTAGCTGCGCAGCATTTGTGCACCGCCGCCGTCAGTGTCAGCCAGTTTGCCGTGGCATACGGAGCTGCATCGCAGTCTTTAACACTGGTAGCATGCCGCGACAGCGTGGACGTGAACCGTATGTGCAGTTGACGGACTTTGAGCGAGGGCGTATAGTGGGCATGCGGGAGGCCGGGTGGACGTACCGCCGAATTGCTCAACACGTGGGGCGTGAGGTCTCCACAGTACATCGATGTTGTCGCCAGTGGTCGGCGGAAGGTGCACGTGCCCGTCGACCTGGGACCGGACCGCAGCGACGCACGGATGCACGCCAAGACCGTAGGATCCTACGCAGTGCCGTAGGGGACCGCACCGCCACTTCCCAGCAAATTAGGGACACTGTTGCTCCTGGGGTATCGGCGAGGACCATTCGCAACCGTCTCCATGAAGCTGAGCTACGGTCCCGCACACCGTTAGGCCGTCTTCCGCTCACGCCCCAACATCGTGCAGCCCGCCTCCAGTGGTGTCGCGACAGGCGTGAATGGAGGGACGAATGGAGACGTGTCGTCTTCAGCGATGAGAGTCGCTTCTGCCTTGGTGCCAATGATGGTCGTATGCTTGTTTGGCGCCGTGCAGGTGAGCGCCACAATCAGGACTGCATACGACCGAGGCACACAGGGCCAACACCCGGCATCATGGTGTGGGGAGCGATCTCCTACACTGGCCGTACACCACTGGTGATCGTCGAGGGGACACTGAATAGTGCACGGTACATCCAAACCGTCATCGAACTCATCGTTCTACCATTACTAGACCGGCAAGGGAACTTGGTGTTCCAACAGGACAATGCACGTCCGCGTGTATCCCGTGCCACCCAACGTGCTCTAGAAGGTGTAAGTCAACTACCCTGGCCAGCAAGATCTCCGGATCTGTCCCCCATTGAGCATGTTTGGGACTGGATGAAGCGTCGTCTCACGCGGTCTGCACGTCCAGCACGAACGCTGGTCCAACTGAGGCGCCAGGTGGAAATGGCATGGCAAGCCGTTCCACAGGACTACATCCAGCATCTCTACGATCGTCTCCATGGGAGAATAGCAGCCTGCATTGCTGCGAAAGGTGGATATACAGTGTACTAGTGCCGACATTGTGCATGCTCTGTTGCCTGTGTCTATGTGCCTGTGGTTCTGTCAGTGTGACCATGTGATGTATCTGACCCCAGGAATGTGTCAATAAAGTTTCCCCTACCTGGGACAATGAATTCACGGTGTTCTTATTTCAATTTCCAGGAGTGTATTTTCAGTTATGTTCTATCTAAAATCGCAAATGTAATGTCCTAAAAGAGGGCCAATGGGACCCATGTGCTGTATTGTAATATTCATCTAAATTTAATTTTTTCACGTGTTATGTAATATTTTTGAACTCTGTTTTTGTTTTATAACTTAAAGAAATTAATTATCCTATAAATTTCATTATTTTCATTTGATCATAATTGGTACATATTTCGCATTTTTCAGTATTTACTTACGAAACTCTCTCATAAGATTTCAATATTTTTTAAATGAAAACTGTTACAATTTTTCATATAAACTACTCACCTGGAAAAAAGTAGAAGATATTTGTTATTTTAGCGATGTGATATGCTTCAAAAACTTTACGAAAATTCCATTTCAAAATTCTGTTCAATACTGTAAAATCCTTTTCTTTCCATAAATTTTGTTCATATGCAGTGTTATGTTTTCTCGGTAAATGTTAATTCTAATATGAGGAAAAATGAGTACAAAATTTAATTTTCCTAATTGCTAGTTCTGGAAAGGTCTAGATTTCCATATTGTTGTTGTTTCGCCCCAAAGAGTTAGACAGTCTCCGATTCGCTTTCAATTAGAGCAGTATTCGTTTGGAACTTGAGTAAGTAAGGTTTTGTTTGAGACTGGGGAGAACAGTCTATGTTTTCCGAATTGCGTAGTAAGTTCCGTCTGGGTAGTGTCAAGTAAATGTGCGCCATGTACGTCTTTTAAATTTATAAATGAGGCTTTTAAGTGAATAGACATCTGAAACAATTTATAATTTTGTCGTGCGAAAGACTGTACGTAGCAAAATGCAACATCTTGTAACACGAAGCTGATTGTTTGCTATGGGTGAAGTGGAAATCAACTGCGATGTCTAAGAACTGTGAAAAATATCTTGACTAACATTCAAAATTCCAGGATCTGAAAAACATTCCCTAGACATTATCAACATGAAGACCGCAGCCGCAAATATTACAATAAAACAAGATGAGTTTTAAACAATCTTTCTACTCATTGTGACAATTTTAGAACTGTTCTTCTGCACTGCTGTTCCCGTTTCTATTCAACATGACATTTAGATGTGAGTTTGTCATGATGAGAAAACGCAAATACATCATCAAGAATTTTGTAACAAAAATTTTGTAGTTTGTCTTGGGGGAGGACAGTATTAGATAGAGAAATTCCAATTAAACGTTGAGATCAGTAATATTACACGAACTTATACCTGTGTATTGAGTTTTTATTTAAAAAAAAAAACCTTTAAAGATTTGGTGGAAATTATTTAGTGCACACACCCTCCTCCCCCCAATATTTTTCGCCCTTTATGTCCGGTATAAGTGTGTAGTACAAATAAAAATACTCGACAGAGCCTTGTACGCTGTTTAATGTACTGTTGTGCAGCAGGATAATATTATTGTGCAGGTTAACTTTATTAAAAGTTCTACAAGGCGAGCTCAGACCACAAAAAGTTTCTTCTGGGCTGGTACACCAGTCGGAATATCAAGAAGGTGTGCGCCAACGTACAGAATCTCAGAGTGAGGCAGTCAGGAACGCAAACGTTGCCGTGTTTCATAACAAGCCACTGTGAGATAACATTGGTTAACTTCAACTCCAGAGCACTGCTGCAAAATCAAACCTAGGCAGGATGAACTGAGCTTGGAGACCTGGAATTATTACTGAATTATCACAGTGAGGCAAGGAACGTGGCAGGTCGGATAAACGAGAGAAAATGCGCTCATACATCCAGAGCAACCGCATCATAGGCACGAGGTCGGCCCTATAAATAACGCGGTTTTGGGAGCTAAAAGACGCATACGGTCGTGTTGCCATTCTGTCTATGTCACCAAAGCCAGGGAGGAAGTCTGTTGAGTGCCAGTGAAACAACAGCAATCTGACAGATGACGGCCAGACTGCAAACTGCTTGCTGTCTTCAGCACCGAGGTGCGGCCAAACTTACGCGCACCTCAGCTGTGGTATGCCGTTGTTACCTACTGGGTTATCATGGATGGGCAGACTTGGGTGCGTCAAGCCAGCCTCCTCTACAGGGTGGTCCATTGGTAGTGACCGGGCCAAATACCTCACGAAATAAATGTCAAACTAAAAACTACAAAGAACTAAACTCGTCTAGCTTGAAGGAGGAAACCAGATGGCGCTATGGTTGGCACGCTAGATGGTACTGCCATAGGTCAAACGGATATCAGCTGCGTTTTTTTAAATAGGAATCCCCATTTTTATTACATATTCGCGTAGTACGTAAATAAATATGAATATTTTAGTTGGACCACTTTTTTCGCTTTGTGATACATGGCGCTGTAATAGTCACAAACGTATAAGTACGTGGTATCACGTAACATTCCGCCAGCGCGGACGGTATTTGCATCGTGATACATTACCCGTGTTAAAATGGACCGTTTAGCAATTGCGGAAAAGGTCAATATCGTGTTGATGTATGGCTATTGTGATCAAAATGCCCAACGGGAGTGTGCTATGTATGCTGCTCGGTATCCTGGACGACATCATCCAAGTGTCCGGACCGTTCGCCGGATAGTTACGTTATTTAAGTAAACAGCAAGTGTTCAGCCACATGTGAAACGTCAACTACGACCTGCAACAAATGATGATGCCCAAGTAGGTATTTTAGCTGCTGTCGCAGCTAATCCGCACATCAGTAGCAGACAAATTGCGCGATAATCGGGAATCTCAAAAACGTCGGTGTTGAGAATGCTGCATGAACATCGATTGCACCCGTACCATATTTGTATGCACCAGGAATTGCATGGCGACGACTTTGAACGTCGTGTACAGTTCTGCCACTGGCCACAAGAGAAATTACGGGACGATGACAGATTTTTTGCACGCGTTCTATTTAGCGACGAAGGGTCATTAACCAATTTCGGTAACGTAAACCGACATAATATGCACTATTGGGCAACGGAAAATCCATGATGGCTGCGACAAGTGAAACATCAGCGACCTTGGTGGGTTAATGTATGGTGCGGCATTATGGGAGGAAGGATAATTGGCCCCCATTTTATCGATGGCAATCTAAATGGTGCAATGTATGCTGATTTCCTACGTAATGTTCTACCGATGTCACTAAAATACGTTTCGCTGCATGACAGAATGGCAATGTACTTCCAACGAGATCGGTGTCCGGCGCATAGCTCGCGTGCGGTAGAAGCGGTATTGAATAGCATATTTCATGACAGGTGGATTGGTCGTCGAAGCACCATACCATGGCTGTCATGGTTAACCGGATCTGACGTCCCCGGATTTCTTTCTGTGGGGAAAGTTGAAGGATATTTGCTATTGTGATCCACCAACAACGCCTGACAACATGCGTCAGCGCATTGTCAATGCACGTGCGAACATCACGGAAGGCGAACTACTCGCTATTGAGAGGAATGTCGTTACACGTATTGCCAAATGCATTGAGGTTGACGGACATCATTTTGAGCATTTGTTGCATTAATGTGGAATTTACAGGTAATCAAGCTGTAACAGCATGCGTTCTCAAAAATGGCTCTGAGCACTATGGGACTCAACTGCTGAGGTCATTAGTCCCCTAGAACTTAGAACTAGTTAAACCTAACTAACCTAAGGACATCACAAACATCCATGCCCGAGGCAGGATTCGAACCTGCGACCGTAGCGATCTTGCGGTTCCAGACTGCAGCGCCTTTAACCGCACGGCCACTTCGGCCGGCCATGCGTTCTCAAAAATGATAAGTTCACAAAGGTACATGTATCACATTGGAACAACCGAAATAAAATGTATAAACTTACCTACCTTCTGTATTTTAAATTAAAGAAACCTACCTGTTACGAACTGTTGGTCTAAAATTGTGAGCCATATGTTTCTGACTATTACAGCGCCATCTATCACAAAGCGAAAAAAGTGGTCCAAGTAAGACGTTCATATTTCTTTACGTACCACACGAGTATGTAATAAAAAATCGGGGTTTCTATTTTAAAAAACGCAGTTGATATGCGTTTGACCTATGGCAGCGCCATGTAGTGGGCCAACCACTGCGCCATCTGGTTTCCCCCTTCAAGCTAGACAAGTTTCGTTCTTTCTAGTTTTTTTCGTTTGACACTTATTTCGTTTTGATATTTGGCCCAGTCACGATCAATGGACCACACTGTATAGGTCACTGCAGACGATCAGCATGGATTTTGGTCGGTCCTCCATGGTGGATGACCATGGCCTAGTCTTCACTACAAATAACGTCCTGGACCACAGTCAGCAGTCTACATCTGAGCATGCGATGGGTTGTCTTCGAGAGTGCTGAGGTGAGAGTCGCACTACATCACAGGATATGTTGGCAGACAACTACTCCTCGTCCCTACGCTGCCACCAGCACATTTCGAAGTCGTGGCACTGACCTGTGGGGCGACGTCACAACTCAGTACGTCAGCACTTCTTCGCAGCGTGCGTATTTATGCCCAACCACCAATCACTGCTCTGAAGACATAAGTCCGAACAATTTACACGATAAATAAATGTTACAGCAAATATCACTGTGTAACTGACATCTACAGGTACGAACTGGACCAATCAACCACTCACTTTTGCTCGGGTTGCAAGAATACATTTTTCGAATTTCTACATCTACATCTGCAGCTGCACTACTAGCCGTTAAAACTACTACACCAAGAAGAAATGCAGATGATAAACGGGTATTCATTGAACAAATATATTATACTAGAACTAGCATGTGATTACATTTTCACGAAGTTTGGGTGCACAGATCCTGAGAAATCAGTACCCAGCACAACCACCTCTGGCCGTAATAAAGGGCTTGATCCGCCTTGGGATTGAGTCAAACAGAGCTTGGATGGATTGCACAGATACAGCTGTCCAAGCAGCTTCAACACGATACCACAGTTCATCAAGAGTAGTGACTGGCGTATGGTGACGAGCCAGTTGTTCGGCCACCATTTACCACGCGTTTTCAATTCGTGAGAGATCTCGCAGTCGAACATTTTCTGTAATCAGAAAGGCCCGTACACGACCTGCAACATGCGGTCGTGCATTATCCTGCTGAAGTGTAGGGTTTCGCAGGGATCGAATGAAGGGTAGAGCCACGGTTCGTAACACATCTGAAATGTAACGTCCACCGTTCAAAGTGCCTTCAATGCAAACAAGAGGTGACCGAGACGTGTAACCAATGGCACCCCATACCATCACGCCGGGTGATACGCCAGTATGGCGATGACGAATGCACGCTTCCAGTGTGCGTTCACCGCGATGTCGCCAAACACGGATGCGACCATCATGATGCTGTAAACAGAACCTGGATTCATCCGAAAAAAAATGACGCTTTGCCATTTGCCCACCCAGGTTCGTCGTTGAGTACACCATCGCAGGCGTTCCTGTCTGTGATGCAGCGTCAAGGGTAACCGCAGCCATGGTCCCCACGCTGATAGTCCATGCTGCTGAAAACGTCGTCGAAGTGTTCGTGTAGTTGGCTGTTGTCTTGCCAACGTCCCCATCTGTTGACTCAGGGATCGAGACGTGGCTGCACGATCCGTTACAGCCATGCTGATAACATGCCTGTTATCTCGACTGCTAGTGCTACCGGCCTGGTAGCACTAGCACGGCGTTCCGTATTACCCTCCTGAACCCACCGATTCCATATTCTGCTAACAGTCATTGGATCTCGACGAACGCGAGCAGCAATGTCGCGATACGATTAACGGCTATCGCTATAGACTACAATCCGACCTTTATCAACGTAGGAAACGTGTTGGTACGCATTTCTCCTCCTTACACAAAGCACCACAACAACGTTTCACCAGGCAACGCCTGTCAACTGCCGTTTGTGTATGAGAAATCGGTTGGGAACTTTCTTCATGTCAGCACGTTGTAGGTGTCGCCACCGGGGCCAACCTTGTGTGGATGCTCTGAAAAGCTAATCATTTGAATATCACAGCATCTTCTTCCTGTCGGTTAAATTTCGCGTCTGTAGCACGTCATCTTCGTGGTGTAGCAATTTTAATGGCCAGTAGTGTACATACGAGGGCCGTTTGAAAAGATCTCGGAATCACCAAGAGAGGTTAGCGCTAGCGCAGCGAGTTGTTCACGTGATATTTATTGTCTGTTAACACGGGCCACATCAGTGCTCTTGGAAGAGAACTGTGGCGGTGACGTGGCTCCGTTTTTGTTACCGTGTAGTGATTTGAGGAGATGGAAGAAATCGATATTCGAGCAGTGATTACACACTTCGTAGAGAAGGGTATGAAAGCAAAGGACATTCATGCCGATTTCCAGAATATACAGGGGGATTCAGCTCCTTCATATTCAGCTGTTGTCAAGTGGACAAATGAATTTAAATTTGGTCGGAAGAGCTTAGATGATGATAGGCGCAGTGGTCGCCCAAGATGTGTCACTATTCCAGAAATCATTGCAAAAGTGCACAAAGTGGTCACGGAGGATAGCCGACTGAAAGTGCTTGAAATTGCTCACGCTTGCCGGATGTCATCTGAAAGGCCGTATCACATTTTAACTAAAAAATTAGAAATGAAAAAATTATCTGCAAGATAGGTGCCGCGACTCTTGACTTTCGCCCGCACACACGTGCCGTCGCTGTGCCAAAATTACACGAACTAAGGTCTTATTCACCTGATATGGCTCCGTCAGACTTCCATCTCTCCGCAAAACTGAAAATTTTTCTTGGTGGACGAAGATTCACTTCGAACGAAGAACTGACAGCTGGAGTTGACAACTGTTTTGCACGCCTGGAGGAAACTCGTTTTAAAGATGGGTTCAAGGGACTGGAACATCGTTGGACTAAGTGCATTAATATGCAAGGAGAATACATTGAAAAATAAAAAAAAGTTTCAGTGACGTCAGCACTTTTTTTCTATTCCGTTCCGAGAACTTTTCAAAGCACCCTTGTACTTTCTCCGCAAGCCGCTTTATGGCGTATGGAGGAGGGTACCTGTGTCAGTACTAGTTATTTCCTTTTCTGTTCCGCACGCAAACAGAGCGAGGGAAAAACGATTGTCTATATGCCTCCGTAGTGGTCCTTACGCGAAATGTACATCGACAGAAGTAGTAACGTTCTGCATTGAGCCTCAAATGCCATTTCTCTAAATTTTCTCAATAGTGCTGCTCGAAAAGAACGTGCCTTCCGTCCAGTGACTCCAGTTTGAGTTCCTGAAGCATCTCTGTAGTACTTGCGTGTTGTTCGAAGCTACCGGTAACAAGACTAGCAGGCCGCCTCTGCATTGCTTCGATGTCTTCCTTTAATCCGACCTGGTGCGGATACAAAATGCTGGAACAGCACTTAAGAATGGGTCACGCTAGTGCCCTGCATGCTGTTTCCTTTACAGATGAAGCACACTCTCCTAAAATTCTCCCAATTACGTGAAATCGACGATTTGCCTTCCCTACTACAATCCAGACAGGCTCATTCCATTTCAAAGTGCCTTGCATTGCGGTTTCAGTCTTCGTGATGAAAAGTGAGTTAACTTTGCTTAAATATCACGTGAATGTAAAAATTGGGCTACATTATGGGTCAATTTGTGGCCACTGTCTCTATTTGGCATTCACACTCGTAGACTTCACCTGTTCTCAACCGAACTATTACCTGTCAACCTAACCTAGAGTCAGGCTAAACCACCAGGATTTCGGCGACGGAGGGTGGGGGGATGGGGAAGGGTTTCAGTATCACACTCTGGCCGAACAGAATAATGCTGCTGTCAGGTAACGCATCGAATGAAAAATATTTCTCAGAACATTAGCTTCGTGGTTCATTTCTTCGGTCATATGTTATACATTGGTAGCTTTAGCCACGAAGTTCTTAGAACGAAGTACGAACGTAAGTCAACAGGTGGCACATAACGGGATGTTAAGTGGTAGTTTTTAGTTACTACTTGTGACTTCTAGTAGCGACTTGCCACGGAAATTGCAGCCAGAAAACATAGCGTGACACAGGGTCTTAGAAACAAGCGTGAATGTCGCCCAGTAGATAGCACAAGGCGTTGAATGTTAAAGACAACTTTTAGTTCCTGCTTGCGACTTCAAGATCTCACTGACAGCACAGCCAGATACTGTAACGCTGTTGTTGTGAGAACCGTGACTTTTCAAGCACTGTGATTTGTAACAGATAAGTGAATCCTTGAGCACCACTAGCACGAAGTTGCCTAGAATACAATCGCTGTTAGTGTTCGCGACACGCACGACAAAATTATGCTACCCAATGCTCCGAAGATTTACGCCGAAGTATTGACTGCCAGATTAATCCTGAGCACTGCGATACTGTGAAATCAGATTAGAAAGCGTCGCAAACCTCTCTTTGTCCACCGAGAAAGGTTTAAACTACTCTAAAGTCAATAATTAATGCCTGTAAGTACCTGCTTTCGGAAAGGTCCAAGATATGACTATTGAACTAGAAAATACCATCGTTAACGTAACATAAACTGCTGTTAGCAGCCTTCACCTGTAATCTCCACACCAACAAAAGAGTAATGTATTTCAGTCAGTTTGTAAAAAAGATACGTCCACATACTACAGCTCAAGCTTCCACAGAAACAAATGAACTTTATTGGCTTCAACTAAATTCCAGCTCCAACTCCATCACTTTTATCAAGCACCACGAGCGGCTGGCTTATGGCACCGTGCTCTGCTATGATGCTATTCACCAAATCGTAACATTTGCCGAGGAAAACCGTCGAATGATTGAACAGAATTCCACTTCGTCCAAAGGGAACGCACTCCGTATCCTTTTAGTCTCACTGCATTTAAAAAGCAACTACGTAGATCACGAAAGATCGGAAGTAATTCTTAGGACAGAAAGCTACTAAACCGCTACCTCCGTCACAGACGCCACAATGTACACTCCTGGAAATGGAAAAAAGAACACATCGACACCGGTGTGTCAGACCCATCATACTTGCTCCGGACACTACGAGAGGGCTGTACAAGCAATGATCACACGCACGGCACAGCGGACACACCAGGAACCGCGGTGTTGGCCGTCGAATGGCGCTAGCTGCGCAGCATTTGTGCACCACCGCCGTCAGTGTCAGCCAGTTTGCCGTGGCATACGGAGCTCCATCGCAGTCTTTAACACTGGTAGCACGCCGCGACAGCGAGGACGTGAACCGTATGTGCAGTTGACGGACTTTGAGCGAGGGCGTATAGTGGGCATGCGGGAGGCCGGGTGGACGTACCGCCGAATTGCTCAACACGTGGGGCGTGAGGTCTCCACAGTACATCGATGTTGTCGCCAGTGGTCGGCGGAAGGTGCACGTGCCCGTCGACCTGGGACCGGACCGCAGCGACGCACGGATGCACGCCAAGACCGTAGGATCCTACGCAGTGCCGTAGGGGACCGCACCGCCACTTCCCAGCAAATTAGGGACACTGTTGCTCCTGGGGTATCGGCGAGGACCATTCGCAACCGTCTCCATGAAGCTGGGCTATGGTCCCGCACACCGTTAGGCCGTCATCCGCTCACGCCCCAACATCGTGCAGCCCGCCTCCAGTGGTGTCGCGACAGGCGTGAATGGAGGGACGAATGGAGACGTGTCGTCTTCAGCGATGAGAGTCGCTTCTGCCTTGGTGCCAATGATGGTCGTATGCGTGTTTGGCGCCGTGCAGGTGAGCGCCACAATCAGGACTGCATACGGCCGAGGCACACAGGGCCAACACCCGGCATCATGGTGTGGGGAGCGATCTCCTACACTGGCCGTACACCACTGGTGATCGTCGAGGGGACACTGAATAGTGCACGGTACATCCAAACCGTCATCGAACCCATCGTTCTACCATTCCTAGACCGGCAAGGGAACTTGCTGTTCCAACAGGACAATGCACGTCCGCATGTATCCCGTGCCACCCAACGTGCTCTAGAAGGTGTAAGTCAACTACCCTGGCCAGCAAGATCTCCGGATCTGTCCCCCATTGAGCATGTTTGGGACTGGATGAAGCGTCGTCTCACGCGGTCTGCACGTCCAGCACGAACGCTGGTCCAACTGAGGCGCCAGGTGGAAATGGCATGGCAAGCCGTTCCACAGGACTACATCCAGCATCTCTACGATCGTCTCCATGGGAGAATAGCAGCCTGCATTGCTGCGAAAGGTGGATATACAGTGTACTAGTGCCGACATTGTGCATGCTCTGTTGCCTGTGTCGATGTGCCTGTGGTTCTGTCAGTGTGATCATGTGATGTATCTGACCCCAGGAATGTGTCAATAAAGTTTCCCCTTCCTGGGACAATGAATACACGGTGTTCTTATTTCAATTTCCAGGAGTGTATCTTCTCGATTTCGCAAGCTTCAAAACGCTTCCCTAATTTGTTTTACATCGGAGCTTTCCTCTAATCAGCGTTAAGGGCCGAATGCAGGCATTTCGACTGAGCATTTCCTACTCCCATTGTAAATAGGCTGTTTAGGTTTTTATGTAGCCTCACAATATGTAGCCTCACAATATGTAGCCTCACAATATATATATTCACTTATGAAATTTGTTATTAACAATCCGAACGAATTCAAATGTAATGGCAGTGTACATGGCTACAACACTAGGAGAAAGGACGATTTTCACTACTCAAGGTTAAATCTAACTTTGGATCAGAAGGGGGTGAATTATGCTGCCACAAAAGTCTTTGGCCACTTACCTAATAGCATCAAAAGTCTGACAGATAGCCATATAGCATTTAAAAGGAAATTAAAAGAATTTATTAATGGCAACTCCTTTTACTCATTAGATGAATTTTTGGATGTAGTAAGTGGGTAATTTCCCAACCCCACCAAAAAAAATATTAAGTGCCATTTTGTGTAATGTAATTTCTTGTATAGACACCTTTTATTAACCTGACACGTTCCACATCATTACGAAGTGTCGTATTCATGATCTATGGAACAAGTACTAATCTAATCTAATCTAATGTTGGTAACGCCACGTAGTGCTCTGTATGAAAATCGCTGACTGTGCTGTGTGCTCCAGTCTGTGGCTGGTTGGACTCATTGTTGGAATATTTGCTGGTGTAGTGTTCGGCAGTTGGGTGTGAACATCGCGTAGCATTGGGCGGTTGGAGGTGAGCCGCCAGCAGTGGTGGTCGTGGGTGTGAGATGCCAGAGTTTTGAGAGCGGACGATCTGGACGTGTGTCCGTCACAAAAAGGAAATTTGTAATATTGGATGTCATTAACACTGTTAAGGTAAATACATTGTTTGGTCTCTATAAAACTAACTATGTCTGTCAGTAGTTAGAGTCTTCACTAGTTAGAATCTTTTATTTAGCTGGCAGTATTGGCGCTCGCTGTTTTGCTGTAGTTCGAGAAAGGAAAATTTTTGTGAGATTTGTGATTCATGAAAGGTATAGGTTATTGTAGGGATTATTGAAAGTCAGATTGCGTTGCGCTAAAAAATATGGTGTGTCAGTTTAGTGATGATCACAATAAGTAAAGAGAGTACTGTCTGAGTACGTTCAGTTTTGCTCAGCTGTTTGACTTTCAAATAAGGTAGAAGTTTACGATCAGAGTCATGCTTAATTTTTGAAGGGGAAATTTCACCATTACTAGTGTCTTCCGACAAGAACTGCTTCCTGCAGGGACTTTTCAAAGTTTGTGCTGCAGTTTGCCCGCATCCTACGAGAAACGCGGACCCTTACGCTAACGTACTCGTCCCAGACCACAACCAATTTAGAATGATTAGCGAAATATCGACTCATGGCTGAGGAACTATTTCTCGTGCCGTATTAGTGAGCGACCACCTTGTTTGGCCTTGAATTGTACCCCTAAACTGCGATTACTATCATAAGCATCGATCAAGTCAGTCGCATTGGACAAGGAATTTGCTACTTTGATTTTGCTCGCCGCGGGAAAGCTTTGGTGTGCGGAGTCGTCAAGATTTGTAGGGTTTCTCATAAAGTTTTAATTACTACATCGAAAAAATAAATGTTTGTGATTAATACGTCAGTGGGAAAAACATAAGGACGAAATTAACTCTTGCACGAAGTGTCACAGCTCGATGAAAATTGGACCATACACAGAAATAACTGCTAGAGCATAGTACAAAAGGTAACTGAGAGACAAACGCAATGAGACGAATAGAAATAACACTTTTATTCAAAGATAATAGTTACACTGAAGCACCGCGATTTATGATGTCTCCAGGGTCATTAATAACGGCGGGACATGTGTCCTAATAGGGTGTGTGATCACCACGGAAGCCAATGCACGATCTGAATCGTGGCCCCATGCCAGCCTCGTGGTTGGTGATGTGTTCTGAAACTTCTTAACTAAATTAGGCCAGCCGGAGTGGCAGAGCTGTTCTAGGCGCTACAGTCTGGAAACTCGGGAGCGCTACGGTCGCAGGTTCGAATCCTGCCTCGGGCATGGATGTGTGTGATGTCCTTAGGTTAGTTAGGTTTAACTAGTTCGAAGTTCTAGGGAACTGGTGACCTCAGAAGTTAAGCCCCATAGTGCTCAGAGCCATTTGAACCATTTTAATTAAATTATTTACTTACTTATTTGGACTGAAGTAACTGAGAAGGTGAAACTTCTTCTTTAATGTTCATTCTGAAACTGCTTAGTGAGACTGAATGCAAGTGTCACTTTGCTGGTCTTTGTCATTACAACATTGAACTACTGAATTTGCCCTGACTAACAGAACTCAAACTTTTCCCATGCATTAATTCCTAACAATATTTAACGGCAACACGATCTGACTGCTTTCAAATTAACTCAAAATAATGGCGCTGACTAAGAAGAAATCCTGACAATATCCTATACATTACATACGTCACTTACCTCACAAAAACCTTCATTACTCGAACTACAGAAATGCCACAAGCACCAATACTGCCAGCTAAATAAAAGATTCTAACTACTGAAGGCTCTAACTACTAATAGGCATGCGGTTAGCAAATGAAAGATTTTGTTGCAGAGCAAACAATGTATTTACCTTAATAATGTGACAACCAGTTCAAAAAAATATATATTCGTCCACGACATCCAGTTCCAAAATTATATAATCATTAACAATATTACCTTTCTATGACAGATAGGCGTCCAGATCCTCAGCTTGCGCTAACACTTTAGGCCTCTAACCTCCATCAATGGTAACTACTCACTTCCAACCTTCATCACTGCTCTCTGATCACCTCCAACTCCAAGTCCGACCAGCCACAGAGAGTCTCTTACAGACTGCGCACAGCGCAGCCAGAGATTTAATACAGAGCGCTACCAACATACGAACACACAAACAGCCTTCTTACCGTTCTTGCGGCAGGGCGTTCTATTCCCCCACCAGCGTGGATGACAACTGCTGGATGGTCGTCGGCGCATATGGACGACCTGGTGCAATACGTCTTCCCAAAGCATTTGACACGTGCTAGATGGAATTTATGTCGGGGGAAACAGGCAGGCCACTCCGTCCTTTCGTCTGAGAAAAATGTATCGATTCCTTAGATTATTCCGAAACTTTAAGAACGTCTCAGTTTAAAACATGTATAGTCTACCAGAAGAACGGTTCTATACTTACTACAGCCGATATTTTAAAACCATAAATCGATCTGTAGCTCTGCTGGAACTCCATATCACGAAGCCCAATAGGCACTCGGTAGTGGCAAATGACGGGAATATATTCCACGTGAGCATACTGGAGAATGAAAACTAATAACACAAATTGAACGAAGTAATGCGTTGGGTTACTTGTACGAAAGATGAGTCTGAGAAAGCGAGGCAGTGGTGGCCAGGGCTAGGCGACTAGCAGCAGCTGGTCGCAACAACACGCCACAGATCGCAGGAAGGTGAAAAAGCTGCTATGGGAATGAATACCACTAACATTAGCAAGAAGCTCCGGACATTGTGCTTCTGACATGCTGCAGCGAGGTCACGTGGAACATACGACTTGATATCAATCAAGATTTTTTCCTGTAAATTACGAATTCAATTATGCATTCTGTTACAGCCCAGATAGTCATTGCTTTGGTATTAAGTCGTATTCGGTATTTGTGTTGCAAGGACATATCTGTTGCCTTATATCGATTTTGTAGATTAATCCGGGACTTTAAGAAGCCTGGTGCGACAGAACAAAAAAATGACACCACTAACAAACACATAAGGATAACTCAAAAACGTTTTTTCAATTAATTTCAATAATTGTTTTTATGATGACTGATAGGGAAGTCTGAAGCAGCGTTTATTGTGGAGGAGGGGAAGGACTAGGAAAGTAGTACATACATCCCATACGAAATCGATCTGTGCACTCTTGGACGCTCATTTGCTATCGACCTCCTGACGCACATAGTGCGTCATTACCAGTTAATATTTTTCCTATCATAATTGTTAACACATCACTTTGAAATGGGCCTTACTAAAAACTGAATGTGCAATCTCACACTGCAGGACATCCTTGTTAGACCTTTGTCAACGGATCTACTTCAGGTAACCTTGTTTCTCATTGTCGTCATGTGTTCCTGTATAATGTTTTAACCAGGTTAATCTATTTTCCTCTCACATTAAGCCTTCTCATTGCTCCCCGTAATTTTATTCTAGGGACATTGTTATATGCTTTCTGTAGGTCCTAAAGGTCATGTGTACGCTTTCTATTTTTACATTTTTCTAATAACTGTCATTGAATGTAGTCAAACCACGATCGTCCTTGACCAAAACCACTTTGCACGTCTCTTAAACTCGACACGTGCTTTTCTACTTTGTTAACCAAAATACTGGAGAAAAGCCTAGTTCTCGCTGGGATAAAACCTACTCCTCCATAATTTGTGCATATCCTGACGTCACCTTTTTTATATGTCGAGCAAATATATGAGAAATTCCGTTCAGTAGGTAGATCTTCTCCCCGCTCTAGTTTCCCAGATCGTTTCGATAGACATATTAGCAATACACTCCCTCCATACTTCAGAAATTCCATTCGTATATTTCCCCTGGAGATTTATTTACTTTTGCTTTAGATAGGGCTGCTTTCACATCCTTCTACCTTGTATCTGCACTGTTTCCTTCGAAAATCTTAACTTTTTTTTTCCTCCTTTGTTGTCCAACCTATTTATTTGCAGTAATGTTGACCATATCTCCTCCGTTAACGGCCGGGTATTGTTTTTTATAACATAATAATAACTCTGCAAGTGCGTCCTCTGTTCTCGTGATAGCAGGTCTTACCTTATTGTAGCGTATTTTCTGCACTACTATATGAAATTTATTGGAGCACTATGGTGGTTTGTATACTCTTACGTCTGCCGGCAGTGTCTTCAAATATTTTTTTCTCGCCAGACACTAAACTTAATAGATTTAAGTTTCCTCGTAGTCTCTTTTCAGATGTGTTTATCTCTATTTGTATTCTTGAGAAAGGTGTTTGCTACAGTACGCTCCTGGTCCTTACATGCTTACTATGCTTTCTCCAAAAGAATCTACCATTTCTCTTTAGATGTTCTCTCTCTGCTGTTTAAGTCACCAAATCTATCATCTCCTCTCGCTCGTTTACTGATTCGACTGTACCTCCAAAATTTTCAGAAAGGGATGCCTTCTCCTCATTAGAGGTACTCTCATATGTTGCATATACCCCAATGATAGTAGTCTTCGGATTATGTATATTTAGTTCCTGTTTTATTATCTTCTCATTTATTTGTTCTGTTTTAATTTGTAGAATACCCTTGGATTATGCTACTGTGAATTTCATTCCTGGCTAACTTGGGTGGCATGTAGCGGACGTAAGTCAATATTGGCTGAATACAATCGCTACTTGCGCACTCGGCATACGCTGTGGAAAGAACCTACCATATTATGTAGGACAGAAAGGATCAGCAAACTTTAGATGTGAGCTTAATGTAGAAATAATAACATTACTGTCGATAAGGGAACAATTGCCTCTGTTACGTAAAGCGAAAAGAAACATCCCTTAGTTGTTTGACAGAATGATTAAATATCCACAAACATGATCAGGAATACTTTGTAACAGAAACTATCCTAAAAACTACTAAAACCCCTTCGCTTAGAACGTAATGTAGGTGAGAAAAGTGCGAATGTATGGTGCCATGTGATGGATCATTTCTATTTTCTTCAGTTATTTAGTCATTTTGCTTTTACATTATTTTTCATGCGATATAGTAATTGCATATTTTTATTTTGAGTGTAAGCGATATTAAAACTCTGTACATTCAGGAATTCCATTTCACAGGTCGGAGAAAGCTAAGGCGGTCTCAGCAATAAGATTCTTTTGTAAAAATTTAGCTATACATTTATAACCTTAATCCTTCAATTCTAATCGGTAATAAATGAATTTGCTATACTTAAATATGCAATGAAATAAACATAAAAAAGAATTAGCCATTCCACAAAGAAATCGTTTCCAAAATAACCATTTTTTCATCTTTTACAGTTTCTCAATAATTTTTAACTTACGTTCCAAGTCTTGTAAAATATTTTTTTTTTTAAATTCAGCAAAACTGCTGTCAGTATTTCGCTCCCTGGGATAGTAAAAAGAAACAACAGGATTAGTAATTTTAAAAATTTCTTTTAACGGTACTTCAATGTTCATACCACTGCGATGACTTAGGAGTAATTGCATCTCTTACTGCTATCAACATTTCCTCATCAGCGCGATACTGTCTTAATACGACAATATCATATTGCTTTTTGCGATGCGTAATTCCATCTGTGAAAATGATAGCAAAACTGTTTCGATTAAGAGGTCGAAATTTCATCTTTCAGAAGGAATCTAAATCGTGCAAACAGCAACAGAAAATATACAGCAAATCTATAACATTAAGCAGAATAGCACTTGATATTTCTGGGGAAGTACTTCCCGAAAATTGATTTACTTATAGATATAATTGGCCGACTTGAGTTAAACACAGATTTCTCACTATTTCAGAATTATAACAGAAGAGGAACGCCACGCCCGAGGAACTGATTAAGTAATATCAGTATGTAGGTGTAGGATACTTAATGTTTTATGGGGAAGTTTCCTCCGCTAACATACAAGGCAATAACAGTAAAAGGTTTGTGTAGATGATTTACGCTTCCAGAGCTCTCTGTAATGTTTAGAAAGTTCTCACATTACTGCAGATGAATTTCCCCTCGCCGTCACTTTATCATCGTTGGTAAGGAAGAAAGTTGGCGTTACGCCTAAGACGTAGGCAAGAACTTTCTCTGAAATTTCGGTGAAGTGTTAACAGGTAGACGCCGTGACTTGTAATCGTAGAAAGACAGGCGTTCATTAATTTTTCGTGTTTCACATTCAATCTGGTTACATGGAACTTTGTGGAATATTGGAATGGGTGCAAGATGCTTTCACTACTGTGAAACCATCTGCGAGAAAGACAAGACACGTCGGGTCGAACGTAGCTCATTACCCTAGATGATTACAAGCACAATGATTTTTTCACTTATGTGATTCATTCCTGTGTTAAAATGACTTATTTTACAACAAATATTCGTCTTTGATGTACATCACTTTTTTTCTATTTGAAAATTTTGTATCTTCTTTGACTAGCAATCAAAATGTCCTCGGTTCCGGGTACGAATACTACCACCGCTTAAATTTTGAATAAAGCTCATCTACAGTCGCGGCAGAAGACTTCAGGCATAAGAAGTCAGTCTTTTTCAGCCAATGGCCTTGTCGAAGGTGGTACCGGAGCGAACAGATGTGCATGCAGTCCTTGCCCTCGGGCTTGGAAACTGCCTCTTAGAGACGGGAGAGTCGGTAATGATCAGCGACATGAGAATGCAGAAGGCAATGAAAACCACTGCCTTAAAGACACATTAGGAATATCTACAGAATATGTGGCCTGTAATCGATAAAGTGTCATGATGATCTCTCCACTGCCAAAAAATTCCGGACTAGACCCCTATTCGGGGTTGTCTGGGAGGGGACTATCAAGGAGATGGTGACCATGCGAAAAATATTGAATAGCCAACGAAAGGATAATGTATTACGAGTCGGTTCGTGGAATGTCAGAAGCTTGAACCTGGGAGGGAAGCTAGAAAATCTGAAAAGGGAAATGCGAATGTTCGATCTAGATACGCTGTAGGTCAGTGAATGGAAAAAAGACAAGGATTTGTGGTCATATGAGTACAGGATAATATCAACAACGTCGTAAAATGTTATAAGGGGAGTAGTATTCGTTATGAATAGGAAGGTAGGGCAGAGGCTGAGTTACTGTGAACAAGTTCAGTGTAATAAGAATCGGCAAGAAAACAACATCGACAAAGGTAGTTCTGGTTTACATACCGACGTCGCAAGCTGAAGATGAAGGGACAGAGAAAGTATATCAGGATTTTGAACAGGTAATTCAGGGCATAAAGGGAGATGAAAATCTAATAGACATGAGGGACGGGAATGCAGGTATAGGGGAATGACTAAAAGAAAGGGTTACAGGAGAATATGTGCTTCGTACCAGAAAAGACAGAAGAAAAGGACTAGTAGAGTTCTGCAACAAATATCAGCTAGCAATAGCAAATACTCTGTTCAAGAATCACAGTACGAGGAGGTATACTTGGAAAAGGTTAGGAGATACGGGAAGATTTGAGTTATATTACATCGTAGTCAGGCAGAGATTCCGACATCAGATACTGGATTGTAAGGTGCATCCAGGAGTAGATATAGACTCAGAACATAATTTAATAGTGATGAAGAGTGAAGTTTAAGAGAATAGACAGGAAGAATCAACGTCCATAAAAGTAGGATACTGAAGTATCGAGGGATGAAGAGATACGAGTGATGTTCTCTAAGGCTGTAGGTACTACGATAAGGAATAGCTCAGTAGGCTCTTCAGCTGAGAAGGAATGAACATCTTTAAAAAGAGCAATCACAAAAGTTGGAAAGAAATACATAGGTATGAAGAATGTAGCTGCGAAGAAACAACGGATAACTGATGAGATACTTCACATGATCGATGAATGACGGGAGTACTAAAGTGTTCAGGGAAATTCAGGAAGCCGGCCGGTGTTGCCGTGCGGTTAAAGGCGCTTCAGCCTGGAACCGCGTGACAGCTACGGTCGCAGGTTCGAATCCTGCCTCGGGCATGGATGTGTGTGATGTCCTTAGGTTAGTTAGGTTTAAGTAGTTCTAAGTTCTAGGGGACTGATGACCACAGAAGTTAGGTCCCATAGTGCTCAGAGCCATTTGAACCATTTTTGAAATTCAGGAATACAGGAATAGAAGTCACTTAGGATTGAAATAAATAGAAAGTTCGCGGAAGCAAAGAGTAGCTGCATGAAAAATATGAGGAAATCGAAAAATAAACGATGTCGGAAGGACTGACTAAACATATAGAAATGTCAAAGGAACTTTCGATGAAATTAATAGCACGGGTGGTAACGTTAAAAAAATGGTTCAAATGGCTCTGAGTACTATGGGACTTAACTTCTGAGGTCATCAGTGCCCTAGAACTTAGAACTACTTAAACCTAACTAAAATAAGGACATTACACACATCCATGCCCGAGGCAGGATTCGAACCTGCGACCGTAGCAGTCGCGCGGTTCCCGACTGAGCGCCTAGAACCGCTAGACCACCGCGGCCGGCGGTAACGTTAAGATTGCATGGGAATTCCACGAATTCATAGGAGAGAGAGGATAGGTGGAAAGAGAGAGAAGAAAAGAAACAGGAGTAAATAAGGGAGAAACAGGGGCCAAGTTTTAGAATAATAACTTAAAAGAACTTTGGACGACTTGAGATCAAATCAGGCAGGAAGGATAAATATCAGTCAATCAGAATTTCTAAAATACGATTAGTCACGTTGGTAAGGGGAATGTATGAGTCTGGCGACATACAAGGTGACTTTCGGAGAAACATCACCCACACAATGCCGAAGATTGCAAGAGCTGACAAGTGCTACAACTGTCGTACAATCAACTTAACAGCTCATACATCACAGTTGCTGACAAGAACAATATATATAAGAATGGAAAACAAAGGGGTGGATAACTTAGACGGCGATAAGTTTGGCTTTAGGAAAGTTAAAGGCACCAGAGGGGCAGTTTGACGTAGCGGCTTATAATGGAAGCAAGACTAAAGAAAAATCAGGACACGTTCATAGGAGTTGTCGACCTGGAAGAAGCGTTCAGTAATGTCAAATGCTGCAAGATGTTCGAAATTCTGCCAAAAATAGGGGTCAGCTATAAGGAAAAGAGGGTAATTCACAATAAGTACAAGAGCCAAGAGGGAACAGTACGAATGGGAGACAACGAAGTGCTCGGATTAAGAAGGGCGTAAGGCGGGGATATAGTCTTTCGACCCTACCGAGCGAGGTGGCGCAGTGGTTAGCACACTGGACTCGCATTCGGGAGGGCGACGGTTCAATCCCGTCTCCGGCCATCCAGATTTAGGTTTTCCGTGATTTCCCTAAATCGTTTCAGGCAAATGCCGGGATGGTTCCTTTGAAAGGGCACGGCCGATTTCCTTCCCAATCCTTCCCTAACCCGAGCTTGCGCTCCGTCTCTAATGACCTCGTTGTCGACGGGACGTTAAACACTAACCACCACCACCACCATCTT
Organism: Schistocerca serialis cubense; assembly: GCF_023864345.2. Lineage (NCBI taxonomy): Eukaryota > Metazoa > Arthropoda > Insecta > Orthoptera > Acrididae > Schistocerca > Schistocerca serialis. The sequence goes on along the minus strand of NC_064639.1, from coordinate 1,144,561,935 downwards.
TCGACCCTGATGTTTCATCTAGGCATCGAAGAAGCAATGATGGAAATAAAAGAAAGCTTCAAGAGTGGAAATAAAATTCAAGGTGACACGATATCAACGATGAAATGCGCTGGTGACACTGCTATCCCCAGTTAAGGTGAGGAAGAATTACTGGATGTGCTGAATGGAATGAACAGTCTAATGAGTACAGATTATGGACTAGAGTAATTTGAATAGGGGTAAAAGTAATGAGAAGGAGAAGAAACGAGAACAGCAAGAAATTTAACATCAGGATTGGTGATCACCAAGCAGATGAAGTTAAGGAGTTCTGCTGTCCAAGCAGAAAAAAAAATGACGGACGGAGCACGAAGGACATAAAAAGCAGCCTGTCACTGGAAGAAAGGGATTCCTTCCCAATGGAAGCCTACTGGTATCAAACATAGGCGTTAATGCCAGGAAAAAGTTTCTGAGAATGTTCGTTTGGATCACAGCATTGTATGGTTTGGGAAACATGGACGGTTGGAAAACCAGAACAGAAGAGAATCTAAGCATGTGAAATGTGGTGCTACAGAATAATTTTGAAATCTGGAAGGAATGATAAAATATCCAACGAACTGTACGGGGAGACAGAGATTGGAATATTTCCAGCAAATAATTGAGGACATAAGTTGCAAACGCTACTCTGAAGTGAAGAGGTTATCACAGGAGAGGAATTCGTGGCGGGCCACATCAAACTAGTGTGAACATGGATGACTTGTAAAAAAAAGGGAGAAAATTACTACGCCTCTTGTCCAGAGAGTAAGTACAGCTGCGTTAGGTCCAATATACAACCTGAGCTGTTAATTATGTATGTAACATAAGATTTATTTGTTAATATGTAATTTCATTTTTCTTGAGTTTTATATATATATATATATATATATATATATATATATATATATATATATATATATATATATATATTGAACGTGGTCCAAAGATGGCCGAAATCGAAAGAAGAAGAAGATATATATATATATATGTATATATATAGGGTGTTACAAAAAGGTACGGCCAAACTTTCAGGAAACATTCCTCACACACAAAGAAAAAAAAAATATTATGTGGACATGTGTCTGGAAACGCCTACTTTCCATGTTACAGCTCATTTTATTACTTCTCTTCAAATCACATTAATCATGGAATGGAAGCACACAGCAACAGAACGTACCAGCGTGACTACAAACACTTTGTTACAGGAAATGTTCAAAATGTCCTCCGTTAGCGAGGATACATGCATCCATCCTCCGTCGCATGAAATCCCTGATACGCTGGTGCAGCCCTGGAAAGTGGCGTATTGTATCACAGCCGTCCACAATACGAGCACGAAGAGTCTCTATATTTGGTACCGGGGTTGCGTAGACAAGAGCTTTCAAATGCTCACATAAATGAGAGTCAAGAGGGTTGAGGTCAGGAGAGCGTGGAGGCCATGGAATTGGTCCGCCTCTACCAATCCATCGGTTACCGAATCTGTTGTTGAGAAGCGTAAGATCACTTCGACTGAAATGTGCAGGAGCTCCATCGTGCATGAACCACATGTTGTCTCGTACTTGTAAAGGCACATTATCTAGCAGCACAGGTAGAATATCCCGTATGAAATCATGATAACGTGCTCCATTGAGCGTAGGTGGAAGAACATAGGGCCCAATCAAGACATCACCAACAATGCCTGCCCAAACGTTCACAGAAAATCTGTCTTGATGACGTGATTGCACAATTGCGTGCGGATTCTCGTCAGCCCACACATGGTGATTGTGAAAATTTACAATTTGATCACGTTGGAATGAAGCCTCATCCGTAAGGAGAACATTTGCACTGAAATGAGGATTGACACATTGTTGGATGAACCATTCGCAGAACTGTACCCGTGGAGGCCAATCAGCTGCTGATAGTGCCTGCACACGCTGTACATGGTACGGAAACAACTGGTTCTCCCGTAGCACTCTCCATACAGTGACGTGGTCAACGTTACCTTGTACAGCAGCAACTTCTCTGACGCTGAAATTAGGGTTATCGTCAAATGCACGAAGAATTGCCGCGTCCATTGGAGGTGTCCTCGTCGTTCTAGGTCTTCCCCAGTCGCGAGTCATAGGCTGGAATGTTCCATACTCCCTAAGACGCCGATCAATGGCTTCGAACGTCTTCCTGTCGGGACACCTTCGTTCTGGAAATCTGTCTCGATACAAACGTAGCGCGCCACGGCTATTGCCCCGTGCTAATCCATACATCAAATGGGCGTCTGCCAACTCCGCATTTGTAAACATTGCACTGACTGCAAAACCACGTTCGTGATGCTACGTACTGATGTGCTTGATGCTAGTACTGTAGAGCAATGAGTCGCATGTCAACACAAGCACCGAAGCCTACATTACCTTCCTTCAATTGGGCCAACTGGCGGTGAATCGAGGAATTACAGTACATACTGACGAAACTAAAATGGGCTCTAACATGGATGTTAAGCGTTTCCGGACACATGTCCACATAAGATATTTTCTTTATTTGTGTGTGAGGAATGTTTCCTGAAAGTATGGCCGTACCTTTTTGTAACACCCTGTACATCAGTTATGTAGTGTACATCTGCCGATGACCTAAAAAGCCGAAATACGATTCACAACGAACTATAAAATAAATATTATTGAGGAAAATCGATACTGCGAATTCATGTTTGTAATCTTCCTCCAAGTTCCTCCAAGTACCGGCGAAATATTTCGTTAATGCTAAAATAATATTTATATATCCATTCCTACGCTTGTGAATTTGTCAGAAACAATGTTAAGTTCACTTAATTCAATAGCAACAAAAACTTTCCTTAATGTGACACTACATCTGAGATTGGGTCTTATAATCAGAGTAGTTCGCATCTACCCTCACAATGTGTCACTAGCGTCTCCTCATTCCTACACATTATGTATTGTTTCGTCAAAACCCCGTTACTCATTACTCTGGTGAAATTGTTTTCGAACTCGTTTTTCGCACTCATACAAATCTAGCATTTATGTCGATGTGTGGTTTATCCAGAGAAACTTGACAGAATGACATCGGATGAAATTTGTTCGAATGAGGTTATTCAAGGTTTGATTCTAAAATTTAGCAAATGTTTGAATCACAAGAGCTGACTTTTGTTTAAATAATACACTCATACACCTGATGCCTCTCCAGACATCACCATTGCTGATGACAATTGCTTAGTCATCTGACGCCTTGCTGGTTGGAACCGGCAGGCCAACAGGCACGTATCTGCAGCTAACAAGAGACGAGATGAGGCACACGTACGGCGGCCAACACTCATTTAAATAGCACACGCTCATACACATCTGATTACCTCTCAGAGACATATACACTCCTGGAAATTGAAATAAGAACACCGTGAATTCATTGTCCCAGGAAGGGGAAACTTTATTGACACATTCCTGGGGTCAGATACATCACATGATCACACTGACAGAACCACAGGCACATAGACACAGGCAACAGAGCATGCACAATGTCGGCACTAGTACACTGTATATCCACCTTTCGCAGCAATGCAGGCTGCTATTCTCCCATGGAGACGATCGTAGAGATGCTGGATGTAGTCCTGTGGAACGGCTTGCCATGCCATTTCCACCTGGCGCCTCAGTTGGACCAGCGTTCGTGCTGGACGTGCAGACCGCGTGAGACGACGCTTCATCCAGTCCCAAACATGCTCAATGGGGGACAGATCCGGAGATCTTGCTGGCCAGGGTAGTTGACTTACACCTTCTAGAGCACGTTGGGTGGCACGGGATACATGCGGACGTGCATTGTCCTGTTGGAACAGCAAGTTCCCTTGCCGGTCTAGGAATGGTAGAACGATGGGTTCGATGACGGTTTGGATGTACCGTGCACTATTCAGTGTCCCCTCGACGATCGCCAGTGGTGTACGGCCAGTGTAGGAGATCGCTCCCCACACCATGATGCCGGGTGTTGGCCCTGTGTGCCTCGGTCGTATGCAGTCCTGATTGTGGCGCTCACCTGCACGGCGCCAAACACGCATACGACCATCATTGGCACCAAGGCAGAAGCGACTCTCATCGCTGAAGACGACACGTCTCCACTCGTCCCTCCATTCACGCCTGTCGCGACACCACTGGAGGTGGGCTGCACGATGTTGGGGCGTGAGCGGAAGACGGCCTAACGGTGTGCGGGACCGTAGCCCAGCTTCATGGAGACGGTTGCGAATGGTCCTCGCCGATACCCCAGGAGCAACAGTGTCCCTAATTTGCTGGGAAGTGGCGGTGCGGTCCCCTACGGCACTGCGTAGGATCCCACGGTCTTGGCGTGCATCCGTGCGTCGCTGCGGTCCGGTCCCAGGTCGACGGGCACGTGCACCTTCCTCCGACCACTGGCGACAACATCGATGTACTGTGGAGACCTCACGCCCCACGTGTTGAGCAATTCGGCGGTACGTCCACCCGGCCTCCCGCATGCCCACTATACGCCCTCGCTCAAAGTCCGTCAACTGCACATACGGTTCACGTCCACGCTGTCGCGGCATGCTACCAGTGTTAAAGACTGCGATGGAGCTCCGTATGCCACGGCAAACTGGCTGACACTGACGGCGGCGGTGCACAAATGCTGCGCAGCTAGCGCCATTCGACGGCCAACACCGCGGTTCCTGGTGTGTCCGCTGTGCCGTGCGTGTGATCATTGCTGGTACAGCCCTCTCGCAGTGTCCGGAGCAAGTATGGTGGGTCTGACACACCGGTGTCAATGTGTTCTTTTTTCCATTTCCAGGAGTGTATCTGCTGTGGGGAATTTGTAGTGAGAGCTGTAAAACTCGTCCTATGTTTTAAGAAATGGAATACGCGGTCTTGTTGTTCCTAGTCTCTATAGCATGCTGCTGGATTATGGGGAATCCTACTGAATAATTTCGTCTTTCGAATCGGAAAAATCGCGCCTTTTGTTGCTGTCTTTCAAGCAATGGAATACTTTTCCCCTTTCTGCAATTGAGTCTGTCACTTCATTTTTCCGAAGCCAACTTAAATCTTAAACAATAATTTTCATTTAATAAAATTTCTCTTCAATCGGTCTAATTTCAGAATCTTGTTAACTACTGCCCACCACTTCACATGCTAGCAAGAAATGTAATCACTCTATCAATTCAAAAATACGGTTCATATGGCTCTGAGCACTATGGGACTTAACATCTGAGGTCATCAGCCCCTAGAACTTAGAACCAATTAAACCGAACTAACCGAAGGACATCACACACATCCATGCCCGAGGCAGGATTCGAACCTGTGACCGTAGCGGTCGCGCGGTTCCAGACTGAAGCGCCCAGAACCACTCGGCCACACCGGCCAGCCTCTATCAATTTACTTTGGATATTCCGGTGGACATATTCGATGTTGAACCATAACTCAGTCGTTAATGAAAAGCTCATTTTCGTTCTCTCCATGCCTGTGTATTCCAACGTTTATATGTATTTCGTCATTTCTCTTTAAACACTGAGTGGTACCAGGCTGTTATAAATAAAGTGCAACTGCTTACAGAATCCCGTGTGGACTTTAACTATCGTATGTCAGCGAAACATGGAAGATATGCCAGTGCATTTATGTGGAACTGATTTACGCTGCAAAAAAATATTTATAATTTTGCCCACGACGTTCAAATCTGTCAATGAGTGCAAGAAGGACGTACAGAAATATTACCACAACCAGTCGATCAGGAACAGAATGTGGACTGGAAAGGTCAAAATTTGTTCAGTATGATCAGCGGAGACGTCGGCAAGATGCTGCATCAGAAAAACGATGTGATCAGCAGCGGCAGGATTGCACGTGGTGGCCAAAATTGGAATTTTTTTCCAGCCTAAATCGGTTCCGCATTAACGCATTGACATACCTACGAAGTTTCTCTATTATGCTGTGATTGCTGTCCACATTGGACGTCGGTGAGTATTTAAACTTCAGATACTACCACCTGCTATTAAAAGCATAATAAATCAGGTAGTAGTGCCGAAAACTAAATGTACATCTAAAATTCATGTAGCAGACAAATAGTTTCAGTGATAAATAAATACAACTCGTAGTACTTTGAAAGAGCTGCACACTAAGTGGGCGGCTACATCACAGAAGGTTGCTGTTCATTATGTTAAAAAAATTACAAACTTTTAGCTCACGTTTTGAAGCAGCTAGTTGGCTGTCCCACGGATTCTGTTGCAGCGTAATATTCCAGAATTCTCCTAAATACACAAGATATACAAAACATATATTTCATAAAACAAAAAGACTTTTTTTTTTCTTTTTACACTGGTGTATCACAGATCACCATTGAAATCTACAGAGCACTTACGACCCAAGGTCGTTCTCTGATAGATCAGTGCACAGACACACTTATTTGGCGAGAATCACTATTATTTTCCAACCGAAATTGTTGATCGTGGATGATGTGTTTACATTGCTTGATGACTGCAGCCACAATTCGCGCATAATGTCAGCAGCGTTTCTGGTTGCTGACTAGTCATCATTCTTGGTCATGAGTGCACTTCGTATGGTTCAGTGTGCTCAGAATTCCCCATGTTTCCATCACCAAGACAGCAAGTATGGGTACATGAAACAAAGACATTTATTTGAGAACCAAAATAATAATTACAAATTAAATTTCCCAAACACTTAATTGCTTCTTCTAACTAACTCTAATGGTTTTGCCCCAGTGGCCAATATTAAAAACTTTTAATCAACTACTACCTTCATCAACTAGTGATTCTTTTCAAATAATTATTATGTAATAAACAAAAGTTACGTGGGAGTCTATTAATTTCATTAATTCTTGAAAAGTTATCCTCTTTTAATGACTTTGTTATTGACTTAATTGATCCTCTAATGACAACCATTAACTTTTGATGATAAATTATTTTTATTTACATTGGTGGTTTATCTACACTTCAGTATGTTTACCAGTGTCGCGATCGTGGCGTGCCTCTACTTACGTCACGCCGGCCTCGTCACATAATCCCCTGGCTCTGCTATTTCACCTACCTGCTGTGCTCTGCACATGTCATTAGTCTCTCGCTGCCTGTGCCATCCCTTTAATCGCCTTTCTGATGTCACAGTACCCCACATCCTCTCGAGGCTCATTCAGCCCCTGCCTCATGTTTACGAACACATAAACTGGACATACGTTATTTCGAAAGACTTATTCAGACTTTCGCTCTCAGCATTTTAATAGGACTATTCACTACAAGGAATTTCATGGTCATGTCTGCGTCTTTGACAGTGTATATTCTTTATTATCTTGCTAAAGAAATATTCCATCTTGTAACTGATATTGAGGCTCTGCAGTGTTTGAAGGCTTCCCTTTAATTACCACAGAATGTCTTAACATCGACTACACTGTCTATGCTCATTACTACATGGGACTCTGGATGCAATTCTTCCGCTACGTTATAGCGTAGCACTCTGCTAACCACATATGGTCCTTCAAAAATTTCGAAAATGTGTTTATGACTCACTCTTATTCTCATTCCCTTTTCTTTGTGGAATACCTTCCTGTTTATCTACTTCCCACTGAAAACACTCACACATTATTTTAAGGCAGCACTTATCGTGCACTGTCCCTTACCATGTCACCAAATTTAATTTCTCTCTGAGCACCATTTACCACTGGAGTCATACTATCCTTTCCTTAAACAATAATTGCAGTTTGGACCACTTGCTACCTGTTTTGTGGAGATGGCCTTGTAGTTTCATGTCCCCTTGCAGAGCAGTAGCAACGCAGACGGATTTTGTAAGTGCAATACTACTGTCTATGATTTACGTAATGAAGCGGAAAGAATGTTTTCTTTGTGCAAATAATTTTTAGATGGGATTAGATTACAGTGCGTTTATTTTCAAAATACTGTAAAATGAGCATGTTCAAACTGCTTGTAAGGTAAATGTTGACTGTAATAGACATGGTCTACCGCATGACTAGATCTAAAGGCATACTATCGATGCCACCGACTCTAGCACACAGTCTGTAACATGAGCGTACAGTCGGTATTGTTTCTATAAAATCGTACATCTTAGGTTATTCCGAAGTTGTTCATTTATTTATTAATATCAGCGTTTCAAGGTATTGAAAAATTACTGAAAGATAGTTTTTATGACTCATCCACACCCCCTAACGTCTGAGTGGCAAAAGAAAACCTTTGTTAGCTGATATTTATTAATAACAATCACTTGATTAGCGCCAGAATAAGTGTACTTTCCCTACGTATCTGTCTGGTAACGTCACGAGCGATTTCTGAATCGGCAGCTCATCCCACTGGCTCTGAAAGCGCCAGATGGCCAACCGCCTCTGCTAGCCAGCGTGGGAACCTACGGCTCTCTCCTTATTGCGTATGTACTGCTGTGCTGATACATTCACTTCACGTATGTAAAATTGCAAAACTGGAAACAAAATTAAACTCACTATAAGGGCTACCTTAGGCTGTGAATGTCCGCTAAAAAATAAAAAATAAATAAATAAATAAAATCAATTAAACTTGACACTGTACTGAGGAAGAAATTATTTTAATTAAAATGTGTGGCAACAATAGAAAACAAAATTTTTGTATTTTTATATTTAGGTAGTTCTTTAGACATTATTTATTCAAGAATACAGGGGTCAGAAAAAACTATAGGAACAAAAATAGCTCATAGCGCCTACTGAGACATACACCCATGTAAAGTGATGGTTTTTGACAGTCAGAAATTTATAACATTTTACGTTGGTCAAATGGGATCAACATCAGCAACCGGTTTAAAGAGAAGTCAAATTCAAAGTTATAGTAACGTTTGTTGAATATTTAAAGGATTCCAAACACAGAGAACTTATGATTAAAGAATCGTTAACAGTTCTACACAAGGTACAACAACGAAGGAAATGGACGTGTTAGAGGAGCTGGAAATTTATATCCACCTAAACAACCGATCTGACACAGTTGTAAATGAACAAAAAGACCCGCGAACTGGAAAATTTCTGGGCAGTTCTGCGTCCTGCGACTAGACGTCGCAGGGCCACGGGGCGCGCAATCATCACTATGGAGACAGACATATGTGGCCACAATATGCGGGGCCATACTGCTTTATAGCGACAAATTCTTCTGGTTTTATTTGGTTATGTAATTTTGTGAGAACACTTCGCTTAAAACTTCTGGGCTAGCAGGCAATGATCGATACGTAAAACTTTCTCCTAACTTTTCGTCTCTGGCTGCTGGAGATATTCTCAGAGGTGAAGTGATGTAGATGGGACGTTGGGCCGTAAAGCTTATAGAAAAGCCACAATTATTAGTCGTTACCTTCAGAAATATTCTAATCACTACTCTATACAAAGAGGAGGTATTATAAAAATCTTGGTGGACATGCCTAACAAAATTTATGAACCGTTTTATTCACAAGACGAGATTAACAACCTACGATCGACCTATAAGAAGAATAGTTAATATAACAATATGTTAGATCAAGCTCTTCTCTCTAGGGAGTTAAGAGGATCAACGAGGATATCGGCGCTCAATGAAACAGGTTTTCTTCCATTTATAAGCAATATTGCAGACCACACTGGGAATGTGTTGGACAAACTCGGAGTTAAAATTATTTTCATTCCCACTGAGAATGGCAAAAGGTATATCATTTGGCACCATCGGGTGTGTATAAAATTTCTTGTCGTTGTGGACTAGTATATGTTGGTACCACGAAAGAAGTGTTAACACCCATTTAGCTGAATGTAAGAGGTACTGGTATATACGGATACGTCAGCCATAGAGTAACATGTGAACCAAGAGGGTAGTCCATACACATTATAAAAATGGCGTACATATGTGTGTATATGTATATGTGTGTTACACATTTCCTCCTAAACCACTTGACCGATTTAGTCCAAACTTGGTACACATAGATGACTGGGTGTTGTATGATGTCCTTAGGTTAGTTAGGTTTAAGTAGTTCTAAGTTCTAGGGTACTGATGACCGTAGATGTTAAGTCCCATAGTGCTCAGAGCCATTTGAACCATTTGGTACACATATCCGTTATTGCCGGTCAACAATCACTGTGGGGGTAAGACCCATCTACCTATCACACTTCAGGACGTGGCGTCATAAACAATCAAATGCCGGCGCATCATGCTTGAAGTTTAAATTTGTACCTTTTGTGCTATTAACTATATTCGTAATAAATTCCGCAGAAAGTATCCACATATGCTGCTAAATGCATCAGTGAAATAATAAGTGAGTCTTGCAACTGTGCGTGTTTATTTATAGAATAGACGAGATTATAGCCACGTCTGTGAGAGATGTTCTAGCTGAACGTTAGACAGCACTACAATGTAACTGGAGTGCGTCAAAATGAGTTCATTTGATCCCTACCATCTAAGCCTAAGGGAACGATGCTGTTGATTTTACAACTTAAGCATCTCAGGTAAACAGGTTTAGCCACAGAATGTACATCACTGACATATCATAAATCTGCTGATTGATTTGGAATGAAATTATTCGCATCATCTTTAAAACAAAGTATTGCAACAAATTCTGATGGTTTCGTGGCAAGTGCATAAACATAGTTCCAGAAGTGCTCTCACTGAAGCTTAGAAGAATATGAATAATGTATCCAGTACTTTGTTTTAGTCAAGTAGCATGTACCGAATATAGGTAACGAATAATAACAACAGATACCACTTTCTCTCAGTCATTATTCCCTATATTAAATACATCATTTACAAATAATCACGCCAGTGTTCGATTTTCAGTTGCAACACCCACTCAACATACTCAAATGTCTGTTTATCGTCACCATCTTTCGTGAATCTATAGCTGGTACAAACCGAGATATAAATCATTGAAAAACATTATTTAAAATCAAATACTAATGACAACAAAACTCTGAAGACTTAAATTTCAATAGCAGAGATGTTACTGTCAACACTGGGCTCGCTAGTTACTACCGATCTGCCTTCCCAGCAAACGCTTTCCACACACCGTTTATGTCAATTCAGCGAATTATGAGATGCTTGCACACTGTATCAACAATTGCTTGAATGCGCATGTGCAGACGTTAACAAATTTTGACCTCCTGCCTAAAGATGTTTCGACTTGCTGACTAAGCAGGAAGATTGATATTAAAAGCAAGTCAGCCACTGGCAGTCATTTACGCTGTTGCTGCCAAAATTACACGTCCTGCGAATTATAACACTAATTTCCAGAATACTGTGACATGTCCTACTGCAAGCTGCTGGTGAGGAAGAGGTGCTGCTACAAATAGTTCAGTAGTGCATAATTAAAAATACAGTGTAAACCGCCTGCAAAGTGAGTCAAATCAGTGATGATATCTTGAATCGATATTTGGGGATTCTATTTTTAAAAGACGTATATGTACTGGTGTAATAGCCAATCTCACTTGTCTGCAAATTCCTACTTCGCGTCAGATGAGGTCAGTGAAATGTATATGAGCAGCAAGACTGCGTGGCTGTCATTGTCTGGTGACATGAATGAATGGCATTCCAACGATGTTACAGAGTAGCTTCTTTTGTAAAAATAAAAAAACTGGCTGCTTTCCAAGTTCGTGTTTACAGTTGGACACTAACAGAAATTTTGAAACTTTGCTTTAATGTGAATGCAAATAAAGTCTTTTATAAAGCAAATTACAGGAAATTACCAAAACGACTATAAAAAAACTTGCTTTAATAGATGTTTCAAAGAACGGTAGTTGCTGCTTCAATTGGACAGTTGTAGCTAGGCTGTACTCAGCAAATAATCATGTGAGCCAAGTGCCTGATTACATTCCTGATTCAGATGCATTAAATTGTAGAAATAGTTCAGTTCCTAGCAGCTTGAAGCATGTGGAAGTATTTGAGAAAAACATTGAAAATACAAAGGAAAAGAGTTTAAAGTGGTTCCTTTGTACGTCTCAAAACAACATAAATGTTAGAAGCATGTAAACATGTTAGTACCGCTGGTTGAAAACACGGCAATTTATCTTTTTTGTTACATAAAAAGCCTTTTGAGCCGGCACATAGTAACATTACTGCTCATCATAATTAAGTTTAACTTTGTGAGGTTTGTACTTTTTTTATTGCTCTTGCAATTCAAACCAGTCAACAGTACCATGCCGAAAGCAGAAGACAAGTTTATCAAGCAATTAGTGGTACTCCTTGTCATACATGCAGATGTGAAATGCTTTCTACAACTAGGTGTTAGTGACGAAATTCATCTGCACATACCATATAGTAATGGTATCTACGTATGTACTGGTACCTGCGTATGTATCTATATATTTAGTGACCTACTGACTATATGCAGACGTTACACAAACAGCTGTCTCTGACTGACAAGCCTGAAAAAAATTATTTCTTGGGAAAGAAGTAGATGAATGTTAGCCACTCTAAGGAAGTAGCATTTCAAGCAACAGAACTCTGGCACACCTGCAAGGAGCACTTCAAGATAACTAGCCGCAGATGCTAGCTGTAATTTAAATTACAGATGCAGTTTTACAGCGCCTGCAGTGTTTAACAGTCTGAATGATTACAGTGGTTCTTTTACAATTATTAAGCCATACGAACAAGTGGAAGGAACTGAGCATAGTAAAAAGGTCAAAATAAATCCATGACACATTTGTATGATTGCCATAAACGTCGATGATGTGTTGGCAGAAGAGCCAACACCGTGTTGCTAGAGGAGGCCGAAATGCACGCGTTTAAGCTCACGCAGACTGGGGTGAGGTCTGGAACAGTTAAAGGAGTTGAGTCTACTAAATAAAGTACGGAGCTCTTGGAATACTTAACTTTAATCCATAATTGGTGAACATCGGTCTGACGGTACATGCATCACAAGATAAATAGCAATTGATAATGGCGCCTTGCTAGGTAGTAGCAAATGACGTAGCTGAAGGCTATGCTAACTATCGTCTCGGCAACTGAGAGCGTATTTGTCAGTGTAGCATCGCTAGCAAAGTCGGCTGTACAACTGGGGCGAGTGTTAGGACGTCTCTCTAGACCTGCCGTGTGGCGGCGCTCGGTCTGCAATCACTGACAGTGGCGACACGCGGGTCCGACGTATACTAATGGACCGCGGCCGATTTAAAGGCTACCACCTAGCAAGTGTGGTGTCTGGCGGTGACACCACAGTCGAAAAATATTTTAAGCCAACGACCACATCTACATCGACATCTACATCTACATGGATACTGTGCAAGTTGCATTTAAGCGCCTGGCAGAGGGTTCATCGAACCATCTTGACAATTCTCTATTATTGCAATCTCGTATAGCGCGAGGAAAGAACGAACACCTATATCTCCCAGTTCGATTTCTGATTTCCATTATTTTATCGTGATGATCGTTTCTGCCTAGGTAGGTCAGTGTCAACAAAATATTTTAGCATTCGGAGGAGAAAGTTGGTGACTGGAATTTCGTGAGAAGATTCCGTCGCAATGAAAAACGCCTTTCTTTTAATGATGCCGAGCCCAAATCCTGTATCATTTCAGTGACTCTCTCTCCCATATTTCGCGATAATACAAAACGCGCTGCCCTTCTTTGAACTTTCTCGATGTACTCCGTCAGTCCTATCTTGTAAAGATCCCACACCGCGCAGCAGTATTCTAAAAGCCGACTGACAAGAGTAGTGTAGGCAGTCTCTTTAGTAGGTCTGTTACATTTTCTAACTGGCCTGCCAATAAAAGGCAGTCTTTGGTTAGCCTTCCCCACAACACTCTCTATGTGTTCCTTCCAATTTAAGTTGTTCGTAATTGTAATACCTAGGAATTTAGATGAATTTATGGTCTTTAAATTTGACTGATTTATCGTGTAACAGAAGTTTCACGATGTACTTTTAGCACTCATGTGGATGACCTCACACTTTTCGTTATTTAAGGTCAACTGCCACTTTTCACACCATTCAGATATCCTTTCTAAATCGTTTTGCAATTTGTTTCGATCTTCTGATGACTTTATTAGTCGATAAACGACAGCGTCATCTGCAAACAACCTAAGATGGCTGCTCAGATTGTCTCCCAAATTGTTTATCTAGATAAGGAACAGCAAAGGGCCTATAACACAACCTTGGGGAACGCTGGAAATCACTTCCGTTTTACTCGATGACTTCGCGTCAATTACTACGAACTGTGACCTCTCTGACAGGAAATCACAAATCTGGTCACATAACTGAGAGTATTTGTAACTTCTTTAGACATGGGAATGTTAGCTGCCCATAAAATCCTGCTGCGGGGTGGTAGAACAATGCTGGCACAGCATGCTGCAAGACCACAGTCTGTCGTAGTGGTGGACTGAATTTACTCAGGCTGTTGCACATCGCTGCACTGCCGTGATCACCTGCATGACAAGTGGTGCTACAGCATACCTGGACAGAGTGACTAAAACCACTCGCCACTCAGCCCCTGGCAGCACCTGTATTGTATTCGTGCTACGATATGCATCCTACAATTAGTTCTGGGACTTCTGACTGTTGTTGCCGCCATCTGCAAGCCAGCCAGCAGTCCTACGTGGGCCAAATAGCTAGACCTGGTGGATCTGGTTCTCGAGCCTTTACTGCCAAGGGAAAACGTCGCCTAGGGTATCTTCATCCTGTGCTCTAGGCGTCTCCAAGACCTTGAGTTTAGCATGGGGCTTTCGCACACCGGCCTGCTGTTCATGGCCGCTGCAGAATAAGCCCATTGGCGACGAGAGATGCCTGCTTTACGTCATCCGAACCGCCGGGCCGGCCATGTGTGGTACTAAAGCCCCACTTCAAGCCATATTTCATGTGATTTCATCTTATGCTGTATAAAGGCTTACACTGCTATACAACAGCAGGCAGCTGGGATCGGTAGCAATACCCATGTCATAAAACAACAGGTGGTCACAGAACATAACAACGGAGATGCAAGGAGGAGCCGTGTGGAATGGAAGCAGAGAAAATGGTGATTCACACTGCGAGGCTCCGTGAAAAATTCATAAATTTGTTTATTAACTGTTTGAATATTTGTATAGCCTACGACTCGAACTAGATTGTCGACATTATCTACGATTTCAGTAATTCCAAAACCAAGCTCACATTTTCATCAAAATCTTATCTAAGACTGTCAGTCATTGGACCATTAAATCGATCAAACAGAAGCACGCCGATCGGTTCGGTACGCAAGCTCACTAAAAGATATTGTTTTCGAAGAGGAGCTCCAAAATTATTCTTTAAGCATTTTGGAAGCGATATCGAACGGTCATAGTGAAATGAAACGCTGTTGTCAGTTCTCCTTGCGCCATCCAATCGAAAGCAAACAGCCTCAGGTCCGCGCATGCGCATTGCAGTGGTACGAACCCGAAGGCACGCTCTTCTTCACAGTACCAAAAAGTGTGGTTAGAGTACGTAATACTATCCCTATTCAGATTTCGCTGATCATGTGCTTCCATGGATGCATGATAACGATAGACTATTGATTGTGTTCTGGAAACTGTCAAATTTCACATGATATCATTTTATTCTCATTCACATCGACGTCTTGTTTTGGATTTTACGTTTCGGAATATGAATTAGGAATGGAGTGCAGTACTACATTATAAAAGTACATATATAGAAACACCGGAAAAATTCGTCATTTTTTCTGTTTTCCATCTTTCCTCAGTTGTTTCAAAATTCATGGAGGTACGTTCCCTTTATGAAAATAATTGAAGGCAGTTTGTTTATTGCCATACGCTTTGCGCTTTTTTTATTCGTGAAGATGCTTCACTAAAAGAAGCGAAATGCGTATGGCGACAAACAAACTGCCTTCAATTAGTTTCATGGACGGAGCACATATCCACGAAGCCGAAAAATTGATTAAGAAAGTGTCATAGAATAAGAACTGCATAGAATGTGATTGTAACTCGCTCCTAGATATCCAAATGATGAAGTAGCCTACCTCCCTATATGATACATCAACGATTCGGTTCATAAAAACAAAATTTTTAAAACAAAACGGATTTTCGAGAGCGTGTGGCGAGTGCAGTTCGTTGTAGTTTATAAGATGCATCTGATGAATCAAAATGTTTCGTATATCGTGGTATAGTCTAAAAAGATTCTGGCGAAAATCATTCATCTCTGTCTACAGTTCTCAAGGACTCGATCGCAAATAAATACTTGTGAGAAGCTAAAGTATAAAGACGATTGGTGCTAGTTTCGTTCGCAGTAATTTAAGTTGCGCTCTTAGATTGTTGTCTGACCACAAACTCGGAAATCACTACATATTCAGAATAAAATGGTGAATTATTTGTGACAAGAAAAAGTATAAATCTCACTGTCAGCTGTTTCACGCACAGTAATTCCATCTTTCATTTCTTAAACGTATGAAATCACGAAATCGAAGATACTCATTACTGCGAAAGCGCGCTCTTACGTGTAATTATCAACGAATATATCACAAAAATGCTTAACTTTGAGGGTTAACGAAGTCTCAGAATGTGTTACAAACACGAAGAGGAATTTGCGACGCAGCAGCATGCGAACCTACCTACGGCCTTTGACGCAGCAGTTCGCTGCGTTACCCACTGTCCTACAAAAACTCCCTGATATATTTCGCTTTATTCGGCATAATTCCCGTTGAGAGAGACGCAGGCTGACTTCGTTGCCGAATGATATGGGTGTAGACTGTAAATGCATGAAATTTTGGAAGGTTTCCTCTGTCAGGCTTCACAAAATTCCTTTGTATTGTTACTTAAAAGTTTAAAACACGTTTCGATAGCTAATAAGTAAACTATCTGCGGAAAAATATACGTGAAGTCACTATTAATTTCAGCTAACACTCATGTGATATACGCAAGCAGAGCCGATCTTTTGAAATTTAACGATTTTTTAAACTCTTAATTACGTAAAAATAACATGTATTTTGTGAGAATATTGACGAAACTATTTTTTATGTTATAATCATCCACAGTAAAAACAATACAAATCATATTTCTAACTAAGGAAAGTGATCTATTATGAACTCAGTTTCCACCCAGACGCGCCCTGGTGATTCTTCAGTAACGAAATCACTAAATCCGAAGCTAAAAGCGCTCAATATCTTTAAAATAACGAATTATAGATGTAAATAAATCATACCTAACCGAACGAGAGGGCCATATGTAATCCAAAACCTCTTGGTACAATTGTCAAAAAATCGGCAGGAGGACCGATCGGTAAGAGATCTCAGAAGCTTACAGAACAGTAACTTTGGATAAAGAACCGAATATGACGTCACTACCGAGGCTAATCTACTACACAGGTCGGTATGAACAATACAGAATAGGGCCCTAGGTAGGCGCAAAACACCGAAGCTAACTCACATCCCAGTCTCGTACTAGATTTTGGAGTGGAATCATGTACATGTAGTGTAATGATTATGTTTAGCTGAAAAGTGATTTAGTGAGTTAATCTGCTCGGAAAACATTTGTATTGGAATTCGCGAGTGTGACTTAAAACTATCATAAAATTTTTGTGGAGAGAATTTTGTGAACTTGAAATGGTGCTCAAAATGAGCGGGCTAGGATCCGCAAACATGCATTCAAGTATTAACTTTATGCAGGCTTTAAAGACTGTTTCTCCTTGATTTTTCTATTAAGAAACACGGTGGCATCCCATTATATCGAGACTTTCACTTAAGAGGCGTTGCGATTTTCCAGCTTGCCATTCTATTATTCACAATCGACTGTATGCCCCTTTGGAGCCAGGACCTGCGGAGAAGAAGACAAGGTGGTATGTAGAGGAAACTTTACAAGACACGAGGAAACCGAAAATCCAGGGTAAGCAAACATCTAGGTGGTGAATTAGGTAGCTTTGTCTGTGTGCTGGACCTTCTGTTTACGAGTTGGTCAACATACAGCGAACACGAAGCGCTGGGCGCATTTTTTCGGGGTTTGCCATCCGTTGAAGCATTGGAAGCTGTGACTTTGTGAGCGACATGTCAACCAATAATTTTATGTAAATGCAGAATTATTTTAATGGATAGTTACTACCTGATACCTCCTTAGAGTTTATTATTCTTTAGTACTACAAGTTTATATTGGCGTTATTTTCATTTTCTAGTAAAGCCTATAATCACTATACACAGTGTAATAACAGACGTTATGATCGACTTAAGGGAAATGTACCTTTGTACATACTCAATGTAAATTACCATCTACCATTATATTACGTCTAATGAATGCAGGTTGAATAAGGTAAAAGCAATAACGACGAAATAAGCCTATAGTACGACAGAATAATAAGCTCTAAGTAGCTAACAGGAATTAACTGTTCATTAAAATGCCATACTGGGACCCATATTATAGAATCCCAAATACGAATGAGCTGTCTGACTATCGTAAAGTTGTAGATTCCAAATCACTTGCAACCAGAGATGGAGAGTTCTCTAAACATTTACAGTGTTTGGTAAACACCAGTGATGATATTCCCAAAAACAGTGGAGGTGGCATGAAAATATTTTGGTTTTAATGTGATTGCGAATAGTTCAATAGACACAGAATTACAGAGGCTTATCCAATCCCAAATATAATGGAAACCTAGAGCAAATGGAGGGCAGTGGAGATATTTTTCAACTAGGGACTTATGGAGTATTTATCATCAGACAGTATCACTGTAAGAATGACAAAATGACTTGCGCTTTCCCTTTTGGATGCTACCAGTATCACTGTATGGTGGTTAAAGAAAGCGCCAGCCACATTTCTATCATTTGCTAGATGATGTTTTCTGAGGGTTAAAACCAAGGTAGTGTGTGGAATATGTGTACGTAATAATTGTCTTCACGAATTACATGGAGGAATATGTGTGCGTTTCAAATTGTATCGAGCGGATGGACGTGTATTATATGGAGACAACTTCATGAATCCATGTCCCCTGCATGTCAGCAAGGGACTGTCCAGGCATGTGGAGGCTCTGTAACGGTGTGGCGTGTGTGCAGTTTGAGTGATATGGGACCCCTGATACGTCTAGATACTACTCTGACAGGTGACACGTACGTAAGCATCCTGTCTGGTCACCTGCGTCCATTAATGTCCATTGTGCATTTCAACGGATTTGGGTGATTTCAGCAGGACAATGCGACACCCTACACGTCCAGAATTGCTACAGAGTGGCTCCAGGAACACTCTTCAGAGTTTAAACATTTACGCTGGACAGCAAACTCCCCAGACATGAACATTATTGAGCATATCTGGGATGCCTTGCAACGTGCTGTTTACAAAGCATCTCCACGCCCTCGTACTCTTACGGATTTAAGGACAGCTCTGCAGGATTCATGGTATCAATAAAGTCCAGCCCTACTTCAGACATTAGTCGAGTCCTTGCCAAACTAAGAAAGGTGTTGAAGCAGCTGTGTGTCTGTAACCTCCCCCTCACTTATCGACCTTAAAGACAGTGAAAAATTAAACCGCGTGTACCTAATGGGAATTTTGGAAAAGCAATCGTCACCGAAGTTAACCTGTCGGTAAAGAGGGAGGAAAGGGTTACATCTAAATGAAAGGAAAAATGCAAATGAAACTGGTGGAAATTAATTTTGAAAAGGGATAAAGTTAACAAAGAAAGTAAATGTGCGGCCGTTACGTTAACAATTAACTAGCGGTAATTAGATATTTGAGATTTGGAGGAAATCACGGTCGCCAGTCCTAAGGACAATTACTATAGTAACTGAAAAAGTAAGGTTATTACACATATAATTAGCACTAGAAGCGTGGCAACTGAATGTTGACACGTGTAGTGTGAAAACTGAAAGTTTGTCAGAAGTAATAAATTTCGCTACACTCTGACTTAATTTAGCAGAAGAATTAATAAAACCAGAAAACTGAAAGTTAATTTAGTGACTGAAATTAATAAGAAGCTTTCTTTCTGAAGCACATCGAAATCCAGTAAAATACGGTTAGTCTTGGACTACCTCAACAATCATTTCAAAAGCAACTTGACTCTACGCAATTTAGAAACAAGAGATTTAACTTTGAACTTGAATTAACTGATTCTGAACTATTAACAATAGTAAAATTTAGTACGTACCAAGCTGAGCTGCAGTCACAGGTAAGCTAAAATATGCTAACAAAACTCGCACTCTAAATTTGTGCTCGTGTAACCTAAATATTGTAGCCAGCTACTGAACTTTGAAATTAAAGCAGTGAAATCTAATTATATTATTTTAATGCTGGCGTTTGAATTTCAACGACACTCGGGTTCATTTCGGAAAAGGAAGGGACCCTGCTTGGCAATGCAATCGGGACAATGAGCAACAAAGGTTCATGCTAAGTTGCTGTAATTTTGCGAGGCAAATGGAACAAATTGAAAAGCTGAGGTCTGCCATACAGTTCTGAAACTTTACGTGCTTTTAGTCTTCCTTGTTGGTTGATTGAAGGTTTGAAGCCGTCGATCGAGGAGGTGGCGACAGTCACTCATTGTCGGCCGTCGCTGTTGCAGAAGCTGGATGTTGGCGCGCCTTCTTCTCGACACGGTCACCAGGCGAAACGGGCTCTTCATGTGCGCCAGCTAATGCTTCCCGTCCGCGACACCATGTCAGAAACTATCATCGCGAGTCGAGCGCAATTACATGCTGCCAAACCCCGAAAGCGCGGCAACTCGCGGGAGCGTCACACAACACCTGCTCCACTCGCTACTCCCGCCAGACTCCCACTGCCCGCGCTCCACGCGGCAGAGTTAACACTACCAAAGATCCTACACACTTTGATTCTTCACACGACCTATCGACGTAATCGTTCGATAGCAGTTTTCCCTAGGCAAGACCCAGCGTAAAAATACAAATAATATTTACACAACAAATCAATTATGCATCGACATAAATGCATAAATACATATATATATACAAATAGTAAAACAATTACAATATGTAAAGACACAGAAATATCATATATTCAGGTAGCAAAAATAAGGAAAATAAATTATAGTACAATAGATGGAAATAGGAGGATATGCATTTCCGGCGTTACACGTGCCCCACATTGTCTGAGGATGTTCGTGTAACGTAAACAGACTCAGAAAATGTCCCAAAAAAGAAACAGCGGAAATGCATATGCTCAAAACATCAACAAAATTTAGCATTCGTCTAATTAATCATAAATCAATTTTTAGACCATAATAACTGAGTGGAGACACTCCTAATCTTATTCCACTCTGTCATCTTGCACCAAAATGAAACAGGTTGACAAAATATTAAATTTCATAGAAAACATAGAAAATGGTTTAGCTATTCTAAAATTGTCAAAATTCCCAACAGTATCAAGAAATGGAATACTATTTACAAAATTAATCAGAGTACATGATCATAAAAACAGGTAGATCAAAATACGCAAATTAATAATTAATTACATAGAATACACATTTTTACATAACCCTTTGATAATTAATATTCTCGTCATGGGAGTCCATTAAACGCTAAACAAGAAAATAACACACATCAGATCGAAAAAAACATAAATATTGACAGTAGAATTCTTTCAGCTGTCCAGGAAGAAAAACAATTCCGCCTTCCGTACTCGCAAGTACAAAGAATGCCGACAGCGGCCCAAGAGCCAACAGCGGCACAAGAGCCGACAGCGGCTCGCCTCGCCAGTATTGTTGCGCCCGCGTGTGCGGCACGCTTGATCTCACTCGCCCTTGTGACGGCGTTTCCAGAACGTCCGTTTCACTGAATTCTTTCGGAAAAACTCACTCCCGAGTAATCTCAAGGAGTCCCTTAATACTATCACAGTGGATAACTCAACACTGTCCATCATCACACGCATGTACTAGCCTGAAACTTAAAACAGCGTCTAAGTACATCGGCAGTGACTAGTAAATCACATATTTATGAAATATTACAGCTATTTACAAAAGCATATTTACATTCCTTAATCTACTGTGACTCAGCTGAAAACTTAAACTAGCAGCTTGGATTTTTCAGTTGATTAGATCATGATTAAATTGATTAAAATTAAATTGATTAATCAAAATTAATTACTTATTAATTACAACTTCTTTAATGACCTTGGTCAGTCAAAAGCATGGCCACATGGCACATCCTTAAATTGGTGAGGTATACCAATGACTTTATATGGTCCATTATAAACAAACTTAAATTTAGAGATTTCATTGTCTATCTCGCTCGATTTCTCATGAGCTTTTACAAGTACTAAGTCTCCGATCGCAAACTTAGCAAAACGCGCTTTAGCGTCATGACGACGTATGCAAGCATCGGCTTTTAGCTTCATTACTTCTCGCAAACGATCTTTTTTCACACCAATACTAATGTTAATCCGTGGAGGGAATTTGATTATCTCTTCCAATTCACTTTCTACACTTTTGTCAATGCCGAAATTCCTCATGTTACGGCAGTTCAAACTCATTCCTACGTCAATGTCATCCGGCCAGTTAACAACGTGTATAGGCTGGTATTGCCTATGCACACCGTCTCCTGCCTCGTCAAAACCAACTACCATTGTTTTATCTAGTGACATACATGTCAAAGTTTTGCTTTCGCAGTTAATCACTGCACGGTACTTTAATAGCCAATCTAACCCGATAATTACTTCCGTAGTTAAGTCTGGCACGACGACAAACTCTTGCTCAAATCGTGCCCCACATATCTCGAAGTTGACAAAAATCTGTTTTGTGTCCGGTTTACTGGCCTTCCCAGCAGCACCGATAATTTTCACTCCTGTTACTGGCATAACTACGATGCCAGGTCTGTTTTTCAGTAACTCAAATATTTTCCCAGATACAGCACTCAATTCTGCACCGGTGTGAATCAACACGTTTAGTTGTAGGTCGTGCATATTAACAGACACTACTATCTGTCTACACTTGTCCTCGACTGTTTCTTTATTTTCCCACAGTAAATCCTCGTCTATATCCAGGTCATTCCAGGAAAAACCATCCGGCTTTGATCCTAAATCCGGTTTATCTGGCGGCTTTTTCAGCCTCTGTTCACATACAGTTTTAATTTCAACACATTTGTCCTGAGGCTTAGTCTGTAGCGTCGCCTCCAATACCGAAACCTTTTCCTGTAACTCGTCAACTAGTGAGTGTTGCTTTGCTATCAATTCACTAATTGTCACCTTCGTTGATTCCTCTTTAATCAGATTGATCTCATCTGCCAATCTACCTGGAGACATGTGCCCAGTCGCATCTGAAATTACTTCCTCTGGATCTGCGCAACCCACACTGCTACCGTCTGACCGCATAACGTCAGCTCTAACCTCATACACGCTGAAATCTATGTGCTTTTCTACCAATTGTTTCCGGCTATCACTAAAATTTTTGTAATCTTTCTCCTTCATACTCTCGCAATGTTTGAACTGGAGGTTTGCGTCGGATGGGTCGGCTACTTCTACCACTATAACTTTCGGTAAAGTCTGCCGGTTAGGGCCAGAACTTTCCGTGACTACTTCAACATCTAACTCCTGCGGGACGAAACACGACGAATCTTGCTCGTGCTCCCCATTAACATCAACTATTTCTGGTAAAGTCTGCCGGTTAGGGCCAGAACTTTCCATCACTTCACAAATACTATCTTCCTGTGGGACGAGACGCGGCAAATTCTGTCCGCGTTCTCCATAAATGCTTCTCCCGTACAGGCCCCTATAATCTCTTAGTTCGTCGTATAAGCGACCGAACTGCCTTAACCAGACCTCATCCCTCTCTGCATCCCCTCGCTCAATGACGGACGTTTTATCCGACATCTGATCTTCTCTCAACAATTGCGAATCATTCTTAAACTCAATCTCCAGTTCCGCTGTGGGTATTACAGCTGGCACCTTATAATCGATTTCCGGAACACTACTTAAATTGTTCTCACAGACAGTGAATGTACCTTCTACTGCCGTGTATACAGCTGATCTACTACTTGTGGGCGCACTCCTTTCTCTTAACACTGGCACACTCTCCCGCCGTTGATTATTCCATACGGAATTTTCATAACGACGACACCTGAGTTTTCTACTGTTATTGGGCCGCCAAAATTTCTCCACGCCCGGTCGGCCCCTCACCGGTTTCCCTGTCTCGTCCCAGCATATACGCTCCCCGGGTGCTGCTGAGGCGGCTGATCACACCCTCTGGCGTTATTACTATTCTGTGAAGCCCGTATCACGTTAGTATGATACTGGTTTCCGTCATTCCTGTTATTATTTGCATTGTACCGATTGTTATTACGGTCCGAACCATTATTGTTATTGCTGCCATGGATGCGGTATGCATTATTCCCGTGGTTATCGTTGTTGTAGTTGCTGTGGTACCCGTTGTTGTTACCACGGCCTCTGCCACTGTCGCGATTATTGCGCCAATTGTCCTCGTCCTCCACTCTTTCCAGGAAATCATTGATTGTCCTGTAATTGCTTCCTACGTATCGTTTTGTATCATCTGGAAGCTTCTTGTAGAGTTCCCAGACTATTTCGGATTCCGAGCGGCGGTCACGCAAATATTCCAACTTGCGGATCCAGCCCTCACAAAACTCTTTCATCGAACCGCGCGAATTCGCATCGAAAGGCCTCGATACGACAAATTCGCGCCAGACACTTTGCTGTTTTTGCTCTGACCAGTATTCAGCCAGAAACAAATTTTTAAATTCGTCAAAAGTCAGGTTCGTAATGTTGAGGTTTAAGCCCCAACGCTTGGCATCACCAGCCAACACATCAATAATCGCATTAATTTTTCTCTCATCAGTCCATGATCTGGGTAAAACTCTTTCACAATTTTTAATGAAATCCGTCGGGTGTATACCGCCTTTTTTCAAGGGGTCGAACCGCTCCTCTTTCGTCAACAACTCCGAACTATGTGCATAGATTGGCACATAGCTCTGTTTTTCGTCAAGTTTCCTTTCTAATTCCGACACCCTCGTAATCACTTGGCAAGTGGTTGTCGCAAGCGTTTCCACTTCCCTCTTTTTCGCTTCGTCACTTTGGTATCTACTTCGGATACTAAAGCCTTTAAAGTTTCCACCTTCTTTTGATTCTCTTTTTTCACTAATTGAATTTGTTCCGTCACCTTATTCTCGATGATCGGAGCAACTGATTCTCCTACACTTTTCTCCATTCTGCTAATTTCGGAATAAAAACGAGTATTTATGCTCGCAATTTCCGCCTGAACGCCTATCATTTCCTGTTTAAGATCACCGATTTCGCTATTAATCACAACAATATCTTCTTTGATTTTTATCAACTTTTGTGTTAACAACTCCAACATTGTTGTTAACAACATTAATAGCTTTGTTCTGATTGTCTAGCATTCGTTCAAATTTTTCAGACTGAGCTTCTTGCTTGGCCGATTGACTCTTGATTTCGTTAATCAAAACATTCAATAAATCAGTTAAATTCCCGGAAACTACCGGTTTTACTTCCGCAGCGGCTTCCTCTTTAATTGTCCCCCCGTATTCTTCATCAAGGGATTCAGATTCGATTTTCACTTCCGATTCCGAAACAATTTCTAAAGTTTGGAATTCCATTTCCGCTCTTTGTTGCGTTTCGGCGGTCGCGTCTTTCATGCTAGCCGCCTGCCCCTGAACAATGGGTACCGTGGTGCGCGTTTCCCACTGTTCGACCGATTGTTCCGTACCCAAGTCTACCAAATTTTGGCAATTGTTGCCTTCACTCATTTTAATAATTTTCAATATAACTGCCAAATCTCAACTCTAATTAGGATTCCTCACACGAATATTCTCGCTGACGTATCGACCATTTCGTAACCAGTACTTTGTTACGAGATTTGCACAATGCAAAATTCGTGTCCAGAACAACCTCAAATTTGAAGATTGTCCTGTCACCAGGTCGCCACGTGTAACCTCCCCCTCACTTATCGACCTTAAAGACAGTGAAAAATTAAACCGCGTGTACCTAATGGGAATTTTGGAAAAGCAATCGTCACCGAAGTTAACCTGTCGGTAAAGAGGGAGGAAAGGGTTACATCTAAATGAAAGGAAAAATGCAAATGAAACTGGTGGAAATTAATTTTGAAAAGGGATAAAGTTAACAAAGAAAGTAAATGTGCGGCCGTTACGTTAACAATTAACTAGCGGTAATTAGATATTTGAGATTTGGAGGAAATCACGGTCGCCAGTCCTAAGGACAATTACTATAGTAACTGAAAAAGTAAGGTTATTACACATATAATTAGCACTAGAAGCGTGGCAACTGAATGTTGACACGTGTAGTGTGAAAACTGAAAGTTTGTCAGAAGTAATAAATTTCGCTACACTCTGACTTAATTTAGCAGAAGAATTAATAAAACCAGAAAACTGAAAGTTAATTTAGTGACTGAAATTAATAAGAAGCTTTCTTTCTGAAGCACATCGAAATCCAGTAAAATACGGTTAGTCTTGGACTACCTCAACAATCATTTCAAAAGCAACTTGACTCTACGCAATTTAGAAACAAGAGATTTAACTTTGAACTTGAATTAACTGATTCTGAACTATTAACAATAGTAAAATTTAGTACGTACCAAGCTGAGCTGCAGTCACAGGTAAGCTAAAATATGCTAACAAAACTCGCACTCTAAATTTGTGCTCGTGTAACCTAAATATTGTAGCCAGCTACTGAACTTTGAAATTAAAGCAGTGAAATCTAATTATATTATTTTAATGCTGGCGTTTGAATTTCAACGACACTCGGGTTCATTTCGGAAAAGGAAGGGACCCTGCTTGGCAATGCAATCGGGACAATGAGCAACAAAGGTTCATGCTAAGTTGCTGTAATTTTGCGAGGCAAATGGAACAATTTGAAAAGCTGAGGTCTGCCATACAGTTCTGAAACTTTACGTGCTTTTAGTCTTCCTTGTTGGTTGATTGAAGGTTTGAAGCCGTCGATCGAGGAGGTGGCGACAGTCACTCATTGTCGGCCGTCGCTGTTGCAGAAGCTGGATGTTGGCGCGCCTTCTTCTCGACACGGTCACCAGGCGAAACGGGCTCTTCATGTGCGCCAGCTAATGCTTCCCGTCCGCGACACCATGTCAGAAACTATCATCGCGAGTCGAGCGCAATTACATGCTGCCAAACCCCGAAAGCGCGGCAACTCGCGGGAGCGTCACACAACACCTGCTCCACTCGCTACTCCCGCCAGACTCCCACTGCCCGCGCTCCACGCGGCAGAGTTAACACTACCAAAGATCCTACACACTTTGATTCTTCACACGACCTATCGACGTAATCGTTCGATAGCAGTTTTCCCTAGGCAAGACCCAGCGTAAAAATACAAATAATATTTACACAACAAATCAATTATACATCGACATAAATGCATAAATACATATATATATACAAATAGTAAAACAATTACAATATGTAAAGACACAGAAATATCATATATTCAGGTAGCAAAAATAAGGAAAACAAATTATAGTACAATAGATGGAAATAGGAGGATATGCATTTCCGGCGTTACATGTCGTGCACCTAACACTCAGTGTAGAGAAGTGTCACTTTGCACTACAGAAATAAGATATTTAGGACATGTGATTAGTCATGATGGGATCTAGACAGATCCTAGATTATTGGAGGCCATACAAGGCATTCCAATGCCTTGTACAGAGAAGGATTCACAGTTTTCTTCGGCTTAGCAGATTATTATAAAAAGTTCATTCCAAATTCGCAAAACAGGGCGAACTTTTACTCACTTACTGAAGAAAGGAGCACAGTATCATTCAATATCAGAATAAAGGGATGCTTTTGGTACATTAAAGCTATTTTTGATAGTTGATTTGTTTGAAACTGTAGTACCACTTTAATGAGAGTACATGAAGTGAATCATGTACAAACGGTGAAGTGTTTTGTTTTTAATTTATGTGTGTATGTATTTCGTTGAGATTGTACCATGGTTGTGGACTGTTGTGGAGGTTATGCTGACAGATGACTGCTACTTTGGAAGTTACAATATGTGGAGTAATTTCATTCTTGTGGTCTATTAGCAGTTATCTGGGGTGCATCATGTGGTATGTTTATACTGATATAATTTTGAAGTCTTGTTAGTGTAGTAATTTGGGGTTCGTTTTTGTTTAGCAACGGATTTCAGATGACAGGAGATGATGCTTGTTTATTTTGTCGTATGAATATCGTGTGAGTGAAGTATGATGATGAGTATTTTCTGGTTTTATGAATGTGTGCGTAGCTTTACCTAAAATAATTCTCTTTTTGGAGGCAGCAAATACGGGAGAAGAAGGATTCTTTGTAAAGTTTATTATGAAAAGAATTGTTACGGAGGAAATTTCGTACAAATAACACTGAAGCGCCAGAGAAACTGGTTTAAAATGGTTCAAATGGCTCTGAGCACTATGGGACTTAACATCTGTGGTGATCAGTCCCCTAGAACTTAGAACTACTTAAACCTAACCAACCTAAGGACATCACACACATCCATGCCCGAGGCAGGATTCGAACCTGCGACCGTAGCGGTAAACTGGTTTAGGCATGCCTATTCAGAGACAGAGGTATGTAAACAGGCAGCATACGGCGTTGCGGTCGGCAACGCCTTTGTAAGATAACAAGTGTCTGGCGCAGTTCTTAGATCGGTTACTGCTGCTACAATTGCAGGGTATCAGGATTTAAGTGAGTTTGAACGTGGTGTTATAGTCGGCGCACGAGCGATGGGACACAATCTCCGACGTAGCGATGAAGCGGGAATTTTTCCGTTCGACTATTTCAAGTGTATACCGTGAATATCAGGAATCCGGTGAAAAATAATATATCCGACATCGCTGCGACCGGAAAAAGACCTTGCAAGAACGGGACCAACGGTGACTGAAGAGAATCGTTAAAAACGACAGAAGTGCTACCTTTCCGCATCAACAAGGGTCAGCGCGGAAACCATTCAACGAAATATCATCGACTGATGACTGCACTACACAAACACTTAAGCCTCGTCTGGGGCCGTCAAAACCGACGTTGGACTGTTGATGACTGGAAATGAGGCTCGTTTCAAATTGTATCGAGCGGATGGACGTGTATAGATATGGAGACAACGTCATGAATCCATGGACCCTTTATGTCAGCAGGGAACTGTTCAAGCTGGTGGAGCCTCTGTAATGGTGTGAG
This sequence comes from Schistocerca serialis cubense, assembly GCF_023864345.2. Lineage (NCBI taxonomy): Eukaryota > Metazoa > Arthropoda > Insecta > Orthoptera > Acrididae > Schistocerca > Schistocerca serialis. The sequence continues at coordinate 1,144,532,955 of NC_064639.1, read as the reverse complement.
ACGTGTGCAGCTGAAGTGATACAGATCAACTCATTCGTCTAGTTACGACTCTGACAGGCGACACGTTCGTAAGCATCCTATCTGATCATCTGCACCCATTCATGTCCATTGTGCATTCTGACGGACTGGCACAATTCCAGCAGAACAATGCTACACCCCACACGTCCAGAATTGATACAGAGTGGCTACACGAACACTCTTCTGAGTTTAAACACTTCGATAGGCCACCAAAGTCCTCAGACATGCAACGTGCTGTTCAGAAGAGATCTCCACCCCTCGTACTCTTACGTATTTATGTATAGCTCTGCTGGATTTATGGTGTCAGTTTCCTCCAGTACTACTTCAGACATTAGTCGAGTCCATGCTACGTCGTGCTGCGGCACTTCTGCGTGCTCGCGGGGGCTTTACACGGTATTAGGCGAGTGTACCAGTTTCTTTGGCTCTTCAATGCAGAATGAAGGAAGTTTTTGTTGTTGCTCCAGGTAGTTAGAGCTATGCGCTGTTATCAGCAGATTGTCTGTGGCAATGCTAAAGGGACTATAGTATGCCCTACCACGGTGTTCCAAAGTATCGTGGAGATGTGTGATATAAAGTTGCTCTCTGAGGGATACGTGGAGGAAGAAGTCAAGGGATATCCTCGAAAAAAATTGTATATGCAGGAGACAGGACATCACAGGAACACACTTTGTACACTGGCGTCCAAAATTAAAGCAACAAATGGATATTTTGCAAGGCTGTATTTATTTTGCCACATAACAGTATAATAGGTGGTAGTAAAGCAGAAGCAATGTAAAGAATAAGAACGTAAACAATAGCAACATGCATAACGGAGGACAAAAATTTTCTTCATTTCTACTAACTTAACGGTTTGTGCATATCTTCTGGCCACTGGTTAATGTGCTCAGTATGGGTTGTGATCACCTTTGGCAACAATACAGGCCTGACAAAGACGGGTCATGCTGTGAGTGATGTCATCACTCTCATGTCGAGGCAATAACGCCCATTCTTCCAGCAGAGATACTAACGAGTCTTGGAGAGTGGTTGGTGGAGGCTGAAGTGATGCAACCCATCTCCCTAGTGCATCCCTGACATGCTCTGTGGGATTCAAACCGGGAGATGGAGCAGACCACGTCGTGATTGTAATACCTTCCGTGTCTAAGAAAACGTCAACCACCTGTGCTATTTACAACTTGTACAGAAACCAGATGGCAGTTATAAGAGTCGAGGGGCATGAAAGGGAAGCAGTGGTTGGGAAGGGAGTGAGACAGGGTTGTAGCCTCTCCCCGATGTTATTCAATCTCTATATTGAGCAAGCAGTAAAGGAAACAAAAGAAAAATTTGGAGTAGGTATTAAAATCCATGGAGAAGAAATAAAAACTTTGAGGTTCGCCGATGACATTGTAATTCTGTCAGAGACAGCAAAGGACTTGGAAGAGCAGTTAAATGGAATGAACAATGTCTTGAAAGGAGGATATAAGATCAACATCAACAAAAGCAAAACAAGGATAATGGAATGTAGTCGAGTTAAGTCGGGTGATGCTGAGGGTATTAGATTAGGAAATGAGACACTTAAAGTAGTAAAGGAGTTTTGCTATTTGGGGAGCAAAATAACTGATGATGGACGAAGTAGAGAGGATATAAAATGTAGACTGGCAATGGCAAGGAAAGCGTTTCTGAAGAAGAGAAATTTGTTAACATCGAGTATAGATTTAAGTGTCAGGGAAGTCGTTTCTGAAAGTATTTGTATGGAGTGTAGCCATGTATGGAAGTGAAACGTGGACGATAAATAGTTTGGACAAGAAGAGGATTGAAGCTTTCGAAATGTGGTGCTACAGAAGAATGCTGAAGATGAAATGGGTAGATCACATAACTAATGATGAAGTATTGAATAGGATTGGGGAGAAGAGAAGTTTGTGGCACAACTTGACCAGAAGAAGGGATCGGTTGGTAGGACATGTTCTGAGGCATCAAGGGATCACCAATTTAGTATTGGAGGGCAGCGTGGAGGGTAAAAATCATAGGGGGAGACCAAGAGATGAATACACTAAGCAGATTCAGAAGGATGTAGGTTGCAGTAGGTATTGGGAGATGAAGAAGCTTGCACAGGATAGAGTAGCATGGAGAGCTGCATCAAACCAGTCTCAGGACTGAAGACCACAACAACAACAACAACAACAACCTGTGTTCTATGAGGTCGAACACTATCGTCTGTCAGGACGAAGTCTGGACCCACAGCAGCTCGCAACAACCGTATTTGAGGTCGCAAGATCTCCCTATGGTACCTGAAAGCGGTTAAACCTTTCCGATTCACCCACCCAATTTCATGAAGAGTTGTTCGAGTGGTCATCGCAATCCCTGCACTTCCTCCTCGATATCAGTTACTTTCCCCAATGTTTGGGCCCAGAAATCGTGTTGCACGCTCCATCCAGAGGTGAATCCGTCGAGAATCACTCTCCAGGCCAAATAGGGACTCATCTGTGAAAAGAACATCGGCCGACTGTTCGATCGTCCAGGTCTCATGTTGACGACCACAATTTAGACGTCCCTTCTGTGAAGACGCGTCTGAGGTACTCATACAGCAGGTTTCCGACAATAAACGTCATTCTGCCGAAGCCTTTTGTAGACCATTAGCCTCGACACAACACGACCAGTGAACGCTGCGAGGTCCGATTCCAGTTGCTGTGCAGTAGAAACGCGGTACAGTCGTGTCCTTACAGCAAATAACGGTCCTCTCTTTCTGATGTGACAAGTGGTCGTTCATGCCCTGGTCTTCGGGCTACAGTTTCGGTCTCTACAAACTGTCGCCACATCCGAGAAATTACAGAACCATCCACATTAAGCCATCGGCCATATCAGTTTGCGACTGTCCTGCTTCCATTTGTCCTGTGGCCCTCCACTGCAGAGAGTCTGGTTGGTATCTTCTCTGTGTCATAGTGCTTAATTTGTGACTGTGTACGCAGCAACTGTGGATGTGGGACTGCCTGGCAAACGCAACCCCTTTTGATAGGTGTCATGACGTCATCGCTTGCGAGGTTTTCCGTTGACCAGAATGACAACTTCCGTCCAGGACACAATCGTACAGACATCTGTTGACAGTTTGTACGATTATATCGTGAATTAGACACGGGATGCAGAAAAAGTGGTTTGTTGCTTTAATTTTGGGCACCAGTGTAGATGACCTTGTTGCAGTTAGAAGTCTTTGCTACGCGCAGGGACGTGCAAAGGAACAGAAAGCTTGTAACTATAGGCCATGAGTGTACTATTGAACGGTACGATGTGTGACGTCTTGGGACCAACTATTCAGCTACCCGCAACATTAATAAGGGCTATGACTCTGTACCTAATGCATCCACAGCGGCATCTGGCCTATAATCCTTTAGGAATTCTGCCTGCTGGGAACTTTACCTTCCTGACTAATACCCTGGATCCCATCTTTCTCGATTCTCTCGACGCGCTTGTAGCCGCATAAAATGGGCCCATTAGCAAGAACAGATGTTCCAACATACTCAGCAATACCATAGCACTTCAAGAAACATCTCAAGTCTGATCGTCAATTGTGTAGCCTAGAAATATCAACGGCGGAGCATCAGCCAAAAGTATGTACTTCCAGTCCATTTTGTACCAACCAATTGGGTTGCTTAGTTATGGATGTACCAGTCTCCATATAGATGGGCTGAATAAAGAAGAAAAGACAGTGCTGAAACCGAACGTAAGTGTGTAAGAGAATGTAAACAGTACTATGATAATTTAAGTGATACTCCCATTTAGCAGCAGCCTGGAAGTCGTTGGATCAAATCTTCCTGAGGGTGGAGGAGTTTGGTGGTAACAACCTCTATTCAGACATTCCAACCTGTTGAGAGGCAGGCAGGTGTCTTATCTACGAAATACTGCTACCAGGTGATAGAATATTGCTGGCGCAGCGTGCTGCAAGACCATAGTTTCCGCCAGTGCTGGAATTAATTTCCGCAAGTTATGTCACAGTCCTAAGCTGTCGTAATAACCTGTGTGACCGGAGATGGCACAACATTGCTGGTCAGAATGACTATAAACACTCGCTGCTCAGTTCCTATCGGCACTTGTATTTGTACTACAACCAGTTCTGGAACTTCCGGCTACAGCTGCACCCATCTTCACGACAGCAAACAGTACTATGTGGAGCAAACCAACTTAATGTATCACCTCAGATAGGTGCCAGCCTACAAACTGCCGCTAGACCTGATGGATTAGGGTCTCGACCCGTGCTGACAAGGAGAGTCCTCCTCTAGGATACAAATGGAACACCTGCAGCCGTCCTTATGATGTCATTTATTATATGACCACCTGTTTCGGTGCTTCAGTGCACCATATGCAGGCCTTAACTGACCCTGAGGGGGTTAACACCATCCGTATACACGATGCATCAGTGACCAACATCTTTAGCTGGTTTACGCAGAATCTTTTGTCAAGGATGTCTCCAACCAGGTCCGCAGCTCGTGGTCGTGCGGTAGCGTTATAGCTTCCCGCGCCCGGGCTCCCGGGTTCGATTCCCGGCGGGGTCAGGGATTTTCTCTGCCTCGTGATGGCTGGGTGTTGTGTGCTGTCCTTGGGTTAGTTAGGTTTAAGTAGTTCTAAGTTCTAGGGGACTGATGACCATAGATGTTAAGTCCCATAGTGCTCAGAGCCATTTGAACCATTTTTGAAGCCTGCTAAATGGCTTTGGCGCCTACCTTACGACAGCAGAACTACTGAGCCGGTCACGGCCTTCTGCTGAGGCAGCAAAACTGCCTTGCATACTCGCACTGCCATGAGACAAAAACAGTACTGGGTATTATGCTTAGAAGCAACAGCTGACTGGGAGACCACGCACAACAAAGAAATCTCGACACCAACCTCTGTGTGAGCTTCTTACAGAATAAAGACTCCTACTGGTAATGAGCTCTTCCAATTCCGCACTTTCCATTGTACTGACAGTACGCCACAATCCGAATACAACATCATGGGCCAAGTGTTTAATGGTGTTCTCTCATTTCAATCGATTACAAGAATAAAACCTTTAATAAACCCATCTCTGTGGAACGTTACTAAGATATAAAATTTCCGTTTATAAATTCCCTTAAATTTTTGGCATGTTCTCTAGAAACATGTCTATCATATTTCAAACCTGATGAGTTGAAAATTTGAAGAGAATGTTTCCCCTGAGCGAACAGTTCAACTTGATTAATAAAAAGGCGAGTTTCCGCATAAGTATGTAGCTAGTGAATTCGTTTTGTTTGATGAACAGTTGCTACTTTATATTTCAAATTGGCTGATGACTTTAAAAATTTCCTTTTACTCTGTCTCAAAACTTACAAACTGGATCCAGGTCATTACGTAACTATACCTGGTGTAACATGGGATATTTTGCTGAAAACGACAACTGTGTAATTACAACTTATTATGTACGCAGAACAATCGCAAATTGTTGAATCAGAGGCGGTAGTGTGCGCTGTTCGCGTAGACGTACATTCAGGGGTGATCACAGATAAATAGCGATGAATATTAAACAATGTGTCTTGATGTTAATAGCCTTTACAGCTGGCCGCTGATGCAATATCTGCTACTCTCATATTTTACGTCACTGTCGGTGGAGAGTTTTGGTGTAATGAGCGTAATGAACGTCAGTTTAGAAGTAGACCTCGAGTATCCCGAAAATAGTCATGAAGTTCACTCTGGTCTGTCACTACGCAGACAGAAAATGGTACCACAACCAAGCATCAACTAGCCAGGACTTAGAAAGAAACTGATTTCCATACTATACGATAGAAAATTTAAGTAGTACATTACGGAAATTTAGACTGTCGTCTGAGGAATACTTTCCTGGATGAAACCGTACATCGACATTAATTCTGAGAATTGCATGAATTCAAAATACGATTTCGAAACGAAGTTTTTGAAGGTAGTGAATAAAAGAATATTTTCAGCAAAAGTATGAGAAAATGAGTGACGTGGAGCTAGTAACATGTTGGTAAGATAGATACGGAGCTACTGCTTCGATTGCAACACAGAATTTCAAACGAAGTCTGATATTAAGGAAAATTTAGTTGCTATTAGATTAAGCAGACTTAACACTGTTTCTGAAGAGCATATATTTCTATGAATAGTTCTTTTAGCTAGATGCTTGTTGTATGTGAAATGGAAAGGCAGCGGTGAGGGGAGAGATAAGGTGATGATACAAACAAAAAATTAACAAGGTACTTAAAAAATTGTTATTCAAAACTTTTCCATAGCTTTTTAAAAGTTTTCCTTTCTTGTGTAATTTTTTTCTTTGGTACAAACTATTTTTATAAAACCATTAAACGACCTCTTTTATCAAAAAGTTAATCATACTAGCCAAGATCACTCGCATAAATCAGTCAAAGATTACTACAGACACACATTCCAGAACACAGACGGACATGTGTGTCCCTTAAAGAAATTAGCATTTACCATAACAGCAGAAAAGTCCTTAAAAATGAGCGTTTCCTTTACCAGCATAAAAGTACAATGTATCAAAACGTGGCGTATGTCACAAGATCTTACTGAATCAAAAATACCAAATAGTCGAACGTGAGATACACCACTCTTAAAAAAACAGGAATTGCTTAAACAGAACCAATAGAGACAAGGTAGCTAAGCGTGACGTATTACACTCTTAAGAAAATAGAAATTTACTTAAACAGGATTAAAAGGTATAATATAGCTTGGACGTGATGTACGTGACTCCAGGGTTCAAAGAAACATGGCACCTTTAGTTAAAATGGTCCGATATTATACATTAACTGGCTGTGAGCTGTGTCGCCATAGAAGGGAGTAAGGCTTCTTTCTTTATTCTTATTTAAAAAACTTATACTCTTGGCAGGCTTGCAAAATAACAGAACAACGCGCCCGCTCCTTGATAGTTCAGAGGTGCACTACACGGAGGAAGCAACTACTTGTGTAGCAGAGTACTTGTGGAGCGCACGTGAGGGTTTTATAAGCTAGACAGTAGTTCCAGGTACTCTGATGAACACTCGTCACTCGATTCGCAGAAAGAGAAGTCAGACGGTGTTCAGGGTAAAGACCCTTCGAAGGTCAAAATTTTGTCAGTTAACTATCGTGGCGTTCGTAACAAAGTTCCTTAATTTACTGCGGGGGTACAGACTGACAGTAATACGAATACTTTTAAATACGTTTTCTTAAAACAGTCATGAGCAGCAAGCTCGGCAGCCACACAGAATGCAAATATCTGAGATCCTATAGTTACAAACAGGCCAGATTTCATCGACAATGTCAGTATAGAAGCGGGGATTACCGACCATGATGTCATTATAGCAGCTATGGGTACGTCTGGGGCCGTGACTGTGACAGGACGTCCTGAGCGTGGCTGACCATGGAGCTCTGGTTGACTCCTGTATGTAAAAAGGGTAAAATGACTGAGTCGCAATATTTGAGACCTATATACATAACTTCGGCGTGCTGCAGAATCAATGAACATATTCTCAGTTCGAATGTAATACATTTCCTTGAGAGTGAGAGGCTTACGTCCACGAATCACCGTGGTTTTAGAAAGCATTGCTCTTGTGAAACTCAGCTTCCCTCACGTGATATACTAAGAAATATGGGTGAAGGGCAACAGGCAGATTCCATATTTCTAGATTTTCTGAAAACATTTGACACGATGCCCCATGCAGGCTGTTGACGAAGGTACTCGCATGTGGAATAAGTTCACAGATACGAGAGCGGCTCGAAGACTTCTTAAGTAATAGAACTCAGTATGATTTCCCTGACGGCGAGTGTCCATCAGAGACAAGGGTATCGATAAGAGCGCCCCAAAAATCAAATGGCTCTGAGCACTAAGGGACTTAACATCTGTGGTCATCAGTCCCCCAGAACTTAGAACTACTTAAACCTAACTAACCTCAGGACATCACACACATCCATGCCCGAGGCAGGATTCGAACCTGCGACCGAAGAGTGCCCCAGCGGAGTATGTAACGACCACAGTTCTCTATGTACATAAATGATTTGGTAGACGGCCATTTGACCATCTTCTGTGCAGATGTACAAACATTGCCCGAACTCTTACGGGAATCGGTAAAGCCGCGAGTAATGAGTACAGTGGGCAGGGGCACTACGAATGTAATGCGGGACAATAAGTTGAGAAAGTGGGTCACACGGGAGGCGTGCCAGAGATAAGTCCCTACAGTCGCACTATCCTCTGTGTCATCGGTGGCTCAGATGGATAGACATCTGCCATGTAAGCGAGAGATCCCGGGTTCGAGCCCCAGTCGGGGAGCACGTTTTCAACTGTCCCAGTTGACGTATATCAACGCATGTATGCAGCTAAAGGTATTCATTTCATTGTATTGATTTAACTGTAAATTCATTCTAACGAGCTGTGCAGTCACCGATGGTACCGGACATGTCCGAAAGAACAGATATCATCTTCATATATATATAACTAGAGTAGCTGACCACATAGGCAGAATCCTTCGGAGTTATAAGCAATACATTTTTCAGTCAACACAAGATAAAAGATTTCATCCGACTTACAATGGGCGTGCGACCCACCTGAACACTACATGACTATATAGAGCGGTTTGTGATTGTACCATAGCATATATCGGCGAGATTGGAGGTTCAATGAATAAATGTGATAAATAGCACGAACGCCACAGATGTTTAAGACAAAATGTATAAAAAAAGTGTAGTGGGGCACCTACATGAATGTGATCAGATTTTGAATTTTAAGAACATTCTTATGTTAACCAGAGAAAGTAAAAAGCCGGTGAAATAGTTAAATGAGTAAAATTTGAATAGATATGTCGGCTACATTCTTCCATCTTTATAGCTACTTGCTTTCGCGGAAGTAAATACCCTGCCACGGCGAGAGAGGAAATAATGGAGGCAACACTACAACAGCATTTTTCTTGATTCTTCCCTCTCTTTCAGTATCTGCTTTCAGTAAGCAGACCGCACACGCTTGAGTACTGAGCTTGCGATGATAAGTAGTTAATTCCGTAAAAACTGTCAACTGAGTTAATATTAGACCGGAAGGAAGTTGATTAGAAACTATTTCATTTTATCTATTGAAGGTTTCAGTTATTTCAACGTATCCTAACAATATATCCTAAGTGTTGGTTCCTGCGTGCCTTAAGCGTAGGTTTTCATACAAATTTAAGGCGTTTGCAAGTATTAAGTGAAGAATTTAGGTTTCTCCGTTACAATTATATTCAGTAGTGCCGTACCTACTTGGGGAACTACAGGTTTTAAGTTGTATACTTTATTTCTTTTCAAAAGTCCATATTGCGCTTACGTGATCTTAGGCCTACGTTTTGAGATATATAACTTTTAAGTTTTAACGTTATTTTAAGTGCATTACGCTACTATATAATAGTATACACGAATATTAGCGTTCAACCTAACTTCAGTGACTACTGTGATTTGTAATTAATAGAATATTACTGTTATTCTCTAGATAAATTTCGTAAAAAGATTGTAAACAACGATAAACCACAAGTGTTTTAGCTGCCGTAGGAAAGTCCTATGCAGCTTGTAACCTCCCCCTCACTTATCGACCTTAATGACAGTGAAAATATTAAACCGCGTGTACCTAATGGAAATTTGGGAAAAGCAATCGTCACCGAAGTTAATCTGTCGGTAAAGAGGGAGGAAAGGGTTACATGAAAGGAAAAATGCAAATGAAACTGGTGGAAATTAATTTTGAAAAGGTTTAAAGTTAATGAAGAAAGTAAATGTGCGGCCGTTACGTTAACAATTAACTAGCGGTAATTAGATATTTGAGATTCGGGGGAAATTACGGTCGCCAGTCCTAAGGACAATTACTATAGTAACTGAAAAAGAAAGGTAATTACACATATAACTAGCACTAGAAGCGTGGCAACTGAAGGTTGACACGTGTAGTGTGAAAACTGAAAGTTTGTCAGAAGTAATAACTTTCGCTGCACTCTGACTTAATTTTGCAAAAGAATTGATAAAACCGGAAAACTGAAAGTTAATTTAGTGACTGAAATTAATAAGAAGCTTTCTTTCTTAAGCACATCGAAATTCAGTAAAATACGGTTAGCTTTGGACTACCTCAACAATCATTTCAAAAGCAACTTGAATCTACGCAATTTAGAAATAAGAGATTTTACTTTGAACTTGAATTAAATGATTCTGAACAATTAACAATGGTAAAATTTAGTATGTACCAAGCTGAGCTGCAGTCACAGGTAAGCTAAAATACGGTAACAAAACTCGCACTCTTAATTTGTGCTTGTGTAATCTAAATATTGTAGCCAGCTATGAATACTTAAAGTGAACTTTGAGATTAAAGCAGTGAAATGGAATTATGCTGGCGTTTGAATTTCAACGACACTCGGGTTCATTTCGGAAAAGGAAGGGACCCTGCTTGGTAATGCAATTGGGACAATGAGCAACAAAGGTTCATGCTAAGTTGCTGTAATTTTGTGATGCAACAATTTTAAAAGTTTGAAAAGCTGAGGTCTGCCATACAGTTCTAAAACTTAACATGCTTCCAGTCTTCCTTGTTGGTTGATTGAAGGTTTGAAGCCGTCGATCGAGGGGGCGGCGACAGTCACTCATTGTCGGCCGTCGCTGATGCAGAAGCTGGATGTTGGCGCGCCTTCTTCTCGACACGGTCACTAGACGAAACGGGCTCTTGATGTGCGCCAGCTAATGCTTCCCGTCCGCGACACCATGTCAGAAACTATCATCGCAAGTCGAGCGTAATTACATGCTGCCAAACCCAGAAAGCGCGGCAACTCGCGGGAGCTTCTCACAACACACCTGCTCCACTCGCTACCCAAGCCAGACTCCCCCTCTGCCCGCGCTCCACGCGGCAGAGTTCACACTACCAAAGATCCTACACACTTTGATTCTTCTCACGACCTATCGATGTAATCGTTCGATAGCAGTTTTCCCTAGGCAAGACCCAGCGTAAAAATACAAATAATATTTACGAAACAAACCAATTATACATCGACATAAATGCATAAATATATATATATATATATATATATATATATATATATATATATATATATATATATATATACAAATAGTAAAACAATTACAATATATAAAGGCACAGAAATGTCATATATTCAGGTAACAAAATAAGGAAAAAACTTACAGTACAATAGATGGAAATAGGAGGATATGCATTTCCGGCGTTACAAGCTGTGTGATAGATGGCTACGTTGGCGGGAGGGGTGGGGGGAAAGGGTGTAGTGGTGTAGTGGCATGGGAACTGCTGAAGTAAATAAACCTCTTCCATATTATTGATTGTAAAGTATGTTCAAGGGATAGGAAAATAGCTGAACAGGAAGACAATATTAGAGCCTTTAAGACTGAACTGGATAGTGCTAGGGAGGAACTGATGAGGTTAAGGGAGTAGAAGTGTGAAGATAGGTGGTATGTGGTAGCAAGGAAGAGTGACCACAGAAAGAGAACAGAATCTGACAGCCCCTTCATTGGCACTAACAACAGATTTATCTTACTACCTCCGTTAACTATGGAAGAGTCTCAGGTAGATGTATGTGTAGTTAATACTCATCATACTTTCACCAGGAAACCAACTGTTCCAAACAAGTAGAAAGTATTTGAAAGTTCTGTTGTTAGGTAGTATCAATGGAAGATGTATGGGCCAGATCCTGTAGGAATAATTAGGTGATAGGTACCAGATCACAAGTTTCTTCGAGCTCAGTGCATGTCTTAGGTAAGTCATAGAGGATGTGGGACTATTGTGCAAGGGTTTTACGAAGCAGGATCATGTTGTGGTGTTGTGATAGTGGTTGGAGCAGGAAAGAGCATTGATTGGGATCAGCGTGACCTGGTAGAAATAGCATCTGGTACGAACCATACAAATGTTGTCTTGATTCTTGCTTTCATGCAATATGATCGGCCCCAATTGCGCAACTCTGTCAGGAGGTCAATATGGAGTTATATCACCGGTTTGGGGCGGCTACTTCGTCAGGCATAGGCTAGGTTTCTGTTGATGCTATTGATAGGTGCGACTTTACAAGGCATGGCTTGCATCTCAGTAGGAAAGGAAAGGGTAAATTGGTCGGGATGGTAGCAAAATCTTTAAGGGAGGGAACTGAGACTTATGAGAGCATCTCTTTTTTAGGCTAAGATCAATGTCCAGTGTTTCAACATTGAATGAAATTAAGCTTAATAAGAAGCTCAGACAGACAGGTACCAGAGATGTCAAAATATCACAAGATTTTCATAAAAGTACAGTGAAAAATAGCGTTAGTGTATAACAAGATTCCCATTAAAGTACACTGAAAAATTATGTTAGGACATTGCATCAGAATATCAGGGGATTAAAAAACAAAGTAGATGAGCTTCTTGTTTGTTTAGAAGATTGAGAAACTGAGGCCAGAATACATGTGCTATGCCTGCCTGAGAATCATATAGTCACAGATATTGAAAAGGTAGAGGAGGTGGATATAAGCTTTCAGAACATGCAAGTAGATACATTACACTGGGAGGAAGAGTTGCCATATATGCTAAAGCTTATCATGGTGTCGAAAATTTATAAATAAAAAATTTTGTGTAAAGCAACATAAAGAAGAATTTTCCTGTGAGATTAAACTAAATAATGATACTTTTATAATCGTAACTATGTGTAAGTCACTACTGGGAAATTTTCTGCTATTTCTGGAAAACTTGGATCCTTCGTTGTGCTCTCTGACAGACAGAGGGAAGTAAACCATTTTTAGTGGGTTCGCAGCAGAGCTTCTGTAAAGTATGGAAGGAAGGAGACGAGGTAATGGCAGAAGTAAAGCTATGAGGACGGGGACTGAGTCATGCTTGGGTTGCTCAGATGGTAGAGCACTTGCCCGCGAAAGGCAAAGGTACCGAGTTCGAGTCTCGGTCCGGCACACAGTTTTAATCTGCCAGGATGTTTCATGTCAGCGCAAACTCCGCTGCAGAGCGAAAATCTCATTCTCTATTTTTAGTGGGGTTCTAACGTAGATTTTCTGAGTAGTACGATAGAAAGCATGATCTTGAAGTATTACTTGGTTCTTTCAATTTGACATCAGTTATTGATTTTCCTACTCTGATAGTACAGGAAAGCAGCACACTGACAGATAATGTTCTTATAGATCAAGGTAAATTTAATTAGATAAAAACTTTTCCTGTTAAGAATTGTCTTTCTGATAGTGATGCACAACTAGTTACAGTATATGACGTAGTACCATAGTGTAATGCAAAACAGTCCTCTATAATAGTGCATTCATTTAATAATTCAAGAACTGAAAATTTTAGGGATGCTTACAACCATTAGACTAGGATGAGGTGTACAGAGAATGTGATACTAGTTTAAAGTTTCTTGATTATATTCAAAAACAGTTCTCCTAAGAAAACAGTGACACATAATTGTGAGGAACCACTAAGGGGATGAAAATATCCTGTAAACAGAGAAGGTAAATGTATCTTATAGCTAGAAGGAATAATGATCCAGAAATAATCAAACATTATAAAAACTACTTCATTGTCCAAAGAAAAGTTATTAAAAACTTCACAAGTATGTGCACCCTATCTGAGATTAGCACATATGATAATAAAATAAAAATAGTTTGTAAAATTGTTAAAATAGGGCAACTGAGAGCACCGAATGAAAAGTTTTTTGGCAATCTATAAGAAGTAGAAAATATTTTTAATAATCAATTTTTAAATGTTGTAGAGAAAATAAGATCCAGCTGTTCATTAGAAAATGCAAGGTAATATATGGAAGAGACAATTCCTACTGAATTTCATTAAACTGAAATTCAGCACATCTCTCTTACTGATATTACTAAAATAATAAATTCATTAAAAAGTAGAAGCGCATGTGGTACTGATAGCATTTCGAACAGAGTTCTAAAAGCTTGTTGCCAACAGATAAGTAGAATTCTCTGTCACATATGTAGTAACTCACTGAATCAGGACATTTTTCAGGATACAAAATGGTTCAAATGGCTCTGAGCACTATGCGACTTAACTTCTGAGGTCATCAGTCACCTAGAACTAATTAAACCTAACTAACCTAAGGACATCACACACATCCATGTCCAAGGCAGGATTAGAACCTGTGACCGTATTTCAGGATAGACTGAAATATGTTATTCTTAAACCATTGCATAAAAAAAGGGGATAGGTCTCATGCTAACAACTACTGCCGAATCTCACTTATGGCAGCTTTATCCAAAATTCTTGAAAAAGTAATGTATTAAAGATTATCTGCACGTATTTGTAGAAATTAAGTACTAACAAAATTCAGTATGGTTTTCAGAAAACTTTACAGAAAAAAAATGCCTTCACTGATCGAATATTAAATATTCTGAACAACCAAGTGTCACCCACTGGGATTTTTCGCGATCTCTCAAAGGTTTTTGACTGTATGAATCATGAAATTCTTCTGGATAAACTTAAGTGTTGTGGTACAAGTGGAACAATTCAAAAATGGTTTAATTCAACTGCAAGAATGCAAAAGGTTGAAGTTACCAGCATAAGTAGTCTGCAGATATCAGTAAAGTCATCTAACTAGGGAAGTACCAAGAATGGTGTCCGACAGGGTTCAGTCTTAGGTCCTTTATTGTTCTTAATATATATTCATGACTTGTCACTCTATATTCATGAAGATATAAAGCTAGCTCTTTTTGCTGATGACACAAGTGTAGTAATCACACCCAACAAACCATAATTAGATGAGGAAATTGTAAGTAAAGGCTTTCAGAAAATAATGAAGTGGTTCTCTGCAAATGAACTCTCACTAAATTTTGAGAAATAAAGGTCTATACAGTTCTGTACAGCAAATGGCGTAACACCATTGATAAATGTAGACTTTGAACAGAACTCTGTTGCTAAGGCAGAATAATCATAAATTCTGGTTGTATGCATTGATGAAAAATCGAATCGGAAGAAACACATTGATGATCTGCTGAACAAATGAGTTCAGCTACTTACGCTATTAGGGCTATTGCAAATTTTGGTGGTAAAAATATCAGTAAATTTGCGTGTTTTCACTGCTTTCATACGGCATCATAATTTGGGGATCATCATTAAGAGAAAAAGTATTTATTTGCACAAAAGTTTGTCATCAGAATAACAGTTGGAGCCCATCCAAGATACATTGCAAACATTTATTTACGGAGCTCGGAATATTCACAGTACTTTCGTAATACATATATTCACTTATGAAATTTTTTATTAATAACCCATCCCAATTCAAAAATAATAGCGAAGTGCATAGCTACAACATTAGGGGGAAGGATGATTCTGGATTAAATTGGACTTCAGCACAGAAAGGGGCGAATAATGCTGCCACAAAAATCTTTGGTCACATACCAAATAGCGTTAGAAGTCTGACATACATCCAACCAGCGTTTAAAGACAAATTAAAAGGATTTCTGAATGACAATTGCTTCCTTTTAATAGATGATTTTTTTTAAAGATATAAAGCACAAAAAAGATTATATTGCATAAAGAAAACATCTTTACGGAATGTCGTATTCCTGATCTATGGAACAAGTATTAATGTAATGTAGTGTATTTACCCAATGAGGCAGGCCACCGACAGCAGCCTGAAGATTTTTAGCACGTCACTCCACTACTCCGGAAAATCGTGGGAGAACACCCTATTATAAGTGAACACGAAATTGTCTTTCGCCAGTGTTCAGTTATCGACAGACACCAGTAGAATCGTGAAGAAAATCCCAGTAGAAGGACGGAAACGCCGTACATTGAAGAATTTTGAAGAGGGATATGACGCGGGTTAGTGATGCGGAAGCTCAGAACATTTTAACATCATCTTGGTATTTCCAACTTATCTAGCCCTCTGGAAAGATCTGCTTTTACATTACATTTATCGTTTTTCATGGATCCCTTGGAGAGGAGTCTCTGGGATGTGGAAAGAGTCAAAGTTTTTATTTATTTATTTATTTATTAAGGATATTGCACAACTCTAATGCAGACAGAGTTATGAGCTATACTCCTAGTGAAGATATTCATCGATGGAGTAGAAGGATTTGGCCAACAGGAAGTTCTTTATTTCACTCTGAAACCCTTCTTTATCATTTACAAGACCTTTGATATGCTCTGGTAAGCTATTGAATATATGAGTACCCTTGTATTTGACTCCTTTTTGTATTAATGTTAAGCTTTTATAGTCCTTATACAGATTGTTTTTGGTTCTGGTATTATAATCATGTTTTGCACTATTTTGTGTGAAAAGAGACATGTTAGAAATGACAAAGGACATCAATGAGTATATGTACTGAGAAGTAGTAGTTAGAATAGCAAGTTTCTTAAAGAGGTCTCTGCATGATGATCTAGGACTGACACCACATATAATTCTAATGACTCGTTTCTGAATTTTGAAAATGTTCTCCTTACGAGAGGAGTTTCCTCAAAAGATGGAAGTAGGCCGAATAAACTAACTTCTTCCTTTTTAAATCACCTATTTCTGCTATCATACGTACTGCAAATGTAGCTGAACTAAGGCGTTTCATTAAGTCTAGAGTGTGACTTTTCCAGTTTAGGTTGTGGTCAATTTGTAACCCTAAAAATTTGACACTGTCTACAGCTTTAATTTCACTGTTGGAATACATTATACTTATAGTGTCACGTATTCTTTGTGTACGTACTGAGTCTCGTCAAAATTCAGTGGCAATCCATTTACCATGAACCACCCAATGATACTTACAAATATTTCATTAGCTGATTCCTCAGTGAGATCACGGGTACTGTTTTTTTATACCAATACTTGTATCAGTTGCAAATAAGTCAAAATTTGCATTTTGTGACACTGCATATGGAAGGTCATTAATACACGATAGGAACAACAAGGGACCTAAAATAGAGCCCTGGGGCACCCCTTGTCTGATGGTTTCATATTTTGAATTACTATTGCTATGGTGTAAGCCTGATACAGACATACACGTTTCCTATTAAAAGATAGGATTAGAACCATGAGTCTGCTACTCCTGTTATCCCATAATATTTTAACCTTTGTATAAGGATATCATTCTTAACACAATCAAAAGATTTAGCCAGATCACAGAATATTACAAGTGGTAATAAATTTTGATTTATTGATTCTAATATACCATCCATAAAAGTGAAGTTTGAAACACAAGTTCCTGACTGCCGAAGTACATAGAGGGAGAACAGCGAGCGCCATCTCTGTATCAGCCGTAATGGTAACAGGCGACGTAACGTTGTTCTCCGTTGTCGCAGGTGTTTCAGTGTTTACAGTGGGCGGGCGACAGGTGGTCTTAGCTCCTCATGCCCGGCCTCGTGCGCCCATCAGCGGGCACCGCGCACGACCGCCAGGGGACCCGGCGGGCTAACGGGGATGTACGGCGGGGACACCTGCCTCCCAGGCGCGACCTGCCCCGCCTCAATATTAATACCCCTCGCCACGCTCTGCACGCACTCCTGCCTGTCAGACTGACTGCTAGCCACCTCAAACGAGATGGCGCAACGTGTGGCGCCTCCGGTTAAAGTTTTCCACGGTTGCCTTAAAACACAAGTAGCAAATGGAATCGCTCCTTCTCCTACGGCAGACGGCTTACCACTCTTGTCCATTACGAGCTAGCTCTACTTCTTATGACCTCAACATCGATGGGCGTTGAAGGGTATCGTTCCTTCGTCCTACTCAAACTTTGATGTACTACTAAACCTGTCTTGCATATAGCACAATGGACCCAATGGGAGAAATCTTAATATTGAAAACGTCTTCCCCAAGCACGTGACCCTTCCTTTTTGGCAATAGTTTGTTCCTGGAAGCTCCACATACTCTCTGGTGGACCATCTTGTGTTTTTAATAATCTGACATTTTGCACCTAATAATGCCATTTACTCGCCTCATGAAGCAACAAGCATATTTAATTTATAATTAATTATCTTAAAGATCTTCCACGGTTATCCTACCTTACGTCAAAAGGAAATATGAATGTTCTGTTTTTTTGTTGTTTACGCAGTACAGTTTAAGGAGAAAATTTAAGCGCCGGCATCCACGCAGTGTGAAAATTATGTAATCCGACAAACCTTTGCAAGTTGTACGGGACACCAAAACAAACATTTTTCTCTAATGCCTTAATTACCTGTGACCATTTTTAATCCGCTACAGGGCGTAATCTTTTTCCAGTTGTCCTGTGCGCGGGTTTTTGAACCGACAATTTCCAGGAACGTGGACTGGCAGTGGTGGCCCTGTGGCATGACCTTCTCGATTCCCAGATTTGACCTATCTGGACTTCTTTGTGTGACGAGAGATGTGCTTCCTTGTTTACAAAACACCTGGTTAATCAGAAGAGGAAGTAGTTGCCCAGATAATACCAGCAGCAGTCTTCTACTGTGTTCAGCAAAACATGACCCACTGGGGTATCCTCTGTTTGCGAGTCAATGGTGGCATAATTGACCTCTACAGTAATGAAAAAATTGTGTGGTTTTAATGTTGTTATCTCTTGGTAATAAAGAATTAAAACTTGTTTGAGTTACTTTTTGCAGTCAAAAGATCAGGAAAAGCGTTTTCATTGGCCCATGCAATCTCCTACAATTTGTTACTTTAGGTTAATTAAACTATTCTTCAGAGAAAAATATGACATTAGAGAAAAAAAATTTGTTTCGGTGTTCCATGCAATCTCACAGAGCATGTCGCTTTAAATAATTTTCACTCTACATTTTTTGTTCATAAACAGCCCAATAACCTGTAGAATAAGTTCTCATCTGCCCATAGAAATGTCATGCAGTTAAAGTATGGTTTGAAAATATCTGTCCTACCATTACAGAATCTGTAGGAAACCTTCTTGTGGCTTCAGATCTCTTCCAAGCATACCAACTTCTTTCATTACCCTTAAACAGTTAGCAATAAATAAATTACATCCTGTGCAAAAGTTTAATTGGAGATTTCACTTTCATTCCTTGTCTATTTATTGTCTGATGACGCATTAATCTTACCCCAGACAGTTTTTTTGGCTTTATGACATCATCGCGCATTTCTATAATTTCCATGCACTCTATGTTGCAGGCTGAACTATCCATACGTACTATTAGAGTTCGAGAAACCTGTCAGTGACGAAAAAAAATTCGTGTTCTGCTTTATGGCAGGTCTTGTCATGGGGGTCTTGTCAGAGGTCCACCAAATGAGCGTCTAGGGAAGTGATTCCAGTGGTGGTTTCCCGTTGCCTTTCACTCATGATGAGGGCAAAACAACACCCAGTCCCTGAGCGGAGAAAATCTCCCACCCAGCCGGGAATCGAACCCGGGCCCTTTGAAGTGACAGACCGCCGCGCTGACCACTCAGCTAGTGGGACGAAAGTCAGTGAGAACACTTCCTGCAGTTCAGAAACTGAATTGTACTTGGTTTTCCTTTACTCGAAGTCACGAATTTCAATTTTAACCTCATGTGAATTGATAATAACAGTAACTTCTGTCTTAGTTTTTACTTTGTTGCGTCTTCTAAATAAACTAGAAAGCCGGTATGTACGTTCACAACTTTATGCGTTGTAACATGTTGCGTGCAAGCTCGTTGATTTAAGGAACGTCTAGCTACTGCAAGGTAACCTCCTTTGTTCCGATAATAAACGACAGCAACAGAACAACAACTGCCGATGTTATTACGCACTGAAGATACTAAAAGTCGGAACATGTTACTTCTCGTAATACCGTGGAGCTGTGTCACAAGGCAAACAGCATAGAATTTCACTAGGCCCCGGGACGTGCCTGCCACCGGCACCTCCTCAGAGCGCAAAGCCGGCAACAGATGCAGCATTGTTTCTAGCGAGGCGCCGGGCTATTGTCCCGTGTGTTGACGTCGCCTGCTGGGGAAACTCGGACAGCCATTGTGGCGGCGTCGACGCTTGGCAACTGTGGGCCGCTGCCGTTGTACACCACTTGTTAACGTGGAGCACGCGAGAAACTACAGCGAAATTCACGCAGTGTTGCCAGCGTCAGCCACTAAGCTAGTCTCATTAAAGTCTCAAGTGTTGCGAAACGACGGAGTTGTGGATTCCACCTGCTGCCGAGTTCCACTCTCGGGGAAGCATTTGTTAACGAAAGCGCGTTTCGTGCAGCTCGCGTAGCATTTTTTCTGCGTGAGGTGGCAGCTAGAGAATATGACCACAATATCCTTGGAATCCTGCAGCTGAAGCAAGCCGCATTATAATTTTTCATAGCGCAGCTCTGGCAACATTTTCACTGCGAGATGCCGCAGTTAGTGAATATGACCAAAATATGCTTGGAGACCTGGAGCTGAAGCAAGGGCCTTGTAATTGTTCGTAGGGGTCGGGACCTGGTTTCCTTTACGAAAACAATTCTGCCATATGATACCAAAACTTTTGAATAGCATTTACTTGTCGGCTTTGTGAAAAAAGTGACTGTCCAAATGTTCAAATTTGTGTAACATCTTACGGGACTTAAATGCTAAGGTCATCAGTCCCTAAGCTTACACACTACTTAACCTAAATTATCCTAAGGACAAACAGACACACCCATGCCCGAGGGCGGACTCCAACCTCCACCGGGACCGCCGGCCGGAGTGGCCGAGCGGTTCTAGGCGCTACAGTCTGGAACCGCGCGACCGCTACGGTCGCAGGTTCGAATCCTGCGTCGGGCATGGATGTGTGTGATGTCCTTAGATTAGTTAGGTTTAATTAGTTCTGAGTTCTAGGCGACTCATGACCTCCGAAGTTAAGTCCCATAGTGCTCAGAGCATTTGAACCATTTTTTCTGCTTACTTTGCAGTTGCGTTAACCACTGCACCACCTGGACACGGAGTTTATGGCTATTGCGGTGCAGATGCAGAGCTACGTTCGACCTCCTGCGGGAATCTCAAAGTAGCAAACATGGAAGATATGGGTGGGGACTGCGGACAGGTGCTGCCAGGTGGAAATGTTAGTCGATCGGGAGACGTGGGGAGATCGCAGTAAACACTGTAACAGGATAGCTCAGTGATTAATGGAACTGCCTAGTAAGCAGATGATCTCGGCACACATTTTCACTTGTCCCGCTGATGCCGCAAAATGTCCCGATGCACCTGACATCAATAGTCCCCACCCTTTCCTTTACTTTCTCCCGCCTCTACATTCAGTTTACGCGATGTTTTCACTTTGTACTGGTGTCACCGGTATATTGTCAATATCTCTCCCGTTCTTTGTCTTTCCTTAGACCAGACCTGTTCAGAAGACGGCTAAGCTAGGAAGACCTCTCACGTCCGCTCGCCGCCTGAGTAGTGAGCGCTCGTGGTAAAATGTGACTTCAGACTTCATTATGTAGCGCATAGGAAGTGCAAATTGTGCACTATATTCAGAGGAATGACAATATGTTAATTTCAACGCAAGCATACGACTGGGGACCCAAGAATAACCGGAATTGAGCAGATGCAGGCGCACTCTTTGTAGTTACGCGTTGTGCCGCTAGGTGGTGTTAGTGTGGAGGGTCCCACTTCGCTCGGAAAGTTGGTGTCAGTCGGAGTTAGGCGGTTTGTTGGTCATGCTCTGTTCTTTGCGTTGTTGTTTCAAGCCTTCGGCCATTAATGGCATGGCCGACAAGAAGGAGCAAAGAGTCTGTGTGAAATTTTGTTTTCTGTTAGGGAAAACTGCAGCCAAGACTATTGGAGATGCCTCAGCAAGCCACTAATGTGGATGCTTTGGGGAAGTTACTAGTCTATTAGCGGTTTTATTGTTTCAAATCCGGCAACCTGTCAACTGAAGACATGCCACGCTCCAGTCGTCCTTCGATAGGAAGAAATGAAGAACACATGGCCACAATTAAATGTGAAATTGATGAAGATCGTCGAAGGACCACTGACAAAATTTCTGAGGTAATGAAAGTGTCATTGAGTACGGTACAGTGAGTTTTAACCGAAGATTTTCTCATGAGACGGGTGTCTGCAAAATTTGTTCCTCGCTTGCTCACAGATGAAAATGTTTGCTGCGGCTTGAAAAGTGAAGTGCAGAACGATCCAAATTTTCTTAAAAGTATTGTAGCCGGAGATGAGAGTAAAATCCAGTGTCAAAGCAAGAGTCGAGCATTTCCCTCAAGGAGTTCGTTTCCCCAAAACCAACAGTTCAAATGGTTCAAAAATAGCTCTGCGCACTATGGGACTTAACTTCTAAGGTCATCAGTCCCCTAGAATTTAGAACTACTTAAACCTAACTAACCTAAGGACATCACACACATCCATGCCGGAGGCAGGATTCGAACCTGCGACCGTAGCGGTCACGCGGTTCCAGAATGTAGCGCCTAAAACCGCACGGCCACCCCGGCCGGCCCAAAACCAACAGTGAACCAATATTTTGTTTCCATCTGGAGGTGTTACAAAGATTACGAAAAAGTGTGCTACGAAAGCGATCAGAACTGAGAAGAAATTCTCCTCGCCCAATCTGGCTCAGTCTGACTTGTAAATAAACTGGAAGCAGTCTCGATCGTTTAACTGTTTTAGTGTGGTGACCGGTTTCGATCTCTCTATAAAATCAACTTCAGACCATTAATGTCTGCCCCCCGCCACCGCCTCCGGCAGACATTCATGGTCTGAAGATGATCTTATAGAAAGATCGAAACCCTAACAAAAAAAGTTACGCGAGCAAGACTGCTTCCAGTTTATTTATAATAATTACAGATCGCCGTTTTCCCATATAAGAAATATGTTCTTTAAAATGTTTGACTTTTTTTTGTTTCTACGGATGAAGCAAACTCTGAAAGGAAAGTGATTCAGTGATGTGGACGACGTCAAAGAAAACACGGTAAGGGCTTTGAACAGTACCCTGCCGCAAGAGTTCCAGAACTGTTTTCAGCAGTGTCAAAAGCGGTAGGACAAGTGCATTAACGTACTTGTACAGCACTTTGAAGGGCACCTAAGTACTGTGAATGTAGAATTCAATAGAAATGCAAAATAACAAATATTCCGGTTAATTTTGGGTCCCAACCCCCCCCCCCCTCCCCCCTCGTGTATACTTAATGGCGCAATGCTTTAAATGGAGAGTGGGTGTTTCAAAATCAGTGGAAATCGTCTTTATGGGCGCATTAGGAACTACAAAGCAAAGGTCTGACGCATCAGTACCAGTCTATAGCAAGTCATTGTCGCATGCTGTACTGTGTCACTTTCCCCCGAAATGAAATTCAATCTGCGAGTTTTGATTTTATCCATACTGGATCAGAGGTCGTGGTTGTGAATGTTAATGTTAAAAAATATATCGGCTCAACCACTTGTTTATAGTGTAAAACACCAAGATTGACGCGTTTCGGAAGTCAAGCTTCCATCAACAGAATAATAAAAAGTTAAAGAACCTGTTAAAACTCGCTAAAATGGAACATGCACCAGGCACAATAAAACTGATAATAAAATTAAAACATCGTGGCAACTTCCCTTGTTGCAGCCGTGTCTTCCAAGGTGCATCTCCACATAGTCGTCAAAACATAGAAAACCTCTAAAATGGTGTCGCCTATGGTGTTCAACATCTAACCACATAGCTCTCTCCTCTATCGTCGTAAACCGCCCGTGCGTCTTCGTTGATACCACACACCACGTAGCCAAACACGACACTGAAACGCAAGTGAGCTCACGCGCAAGTAAACAAGGAAGTCACAGAGATGTCTATAAAATGGTTCAAATGGCTCTGAGCACTATGCGACTTAACGTCTGAGGACATCAGTCACCTAGAACTTAGAACTAATTAAACCTAACTAACCTAAGGACCTTACACACATCCATGCCCAGATGTCTATACAAACAGATAACGTATACATGTTCCAAGGACCTCATGAAACGATGGTATCCTGCCAATTGCTAAAAATGTAGTTACAAAAAAAAAATGAACAGCTAACTGGTGATACAAATAACTTTTTCAAACACGGCTGCAACAAGAGAAGTAGCCACGATGTTTTAATTTTATCATCAATTTTATTGTGCCTGGTGCATGTTCCATTTTAGCGAGTTTTAACAGGTGCTTTTACATTTTATTATTCTGGTGATGGAAGCTTGACTTCCGAAACGCGTCAATCTTAGTGTTTTATACTATAAACAAGTGGTTGAGCCGATATATTTTTTAACAATGACATTCGCAACCACCCTCCTCTCATCCAGTATGCATAAAATCATTCCGGTTAATTTTGGGTCCCCCCTCGTGTATACTTTATGGCGCAATGCTTTAAGTGGAGAGTGGGTGTTTCAAAATCACTGGAAATCATCTTTATGGGCGCATTAGGAACTACAAAGTAAATGTCTGACGCATCAGTACCAGTCTATAACAAGTCATTGTCGGATGCTGTACTGTGTCACTTTCCCCCGAAACGAAATACTATCTGTGAAGATTCGTGTGAGTGCTAAGCCAGATAATGGTGCAGGGCAGTCATGCATGTGAGTATGGTGAAGCGCCTGCGAGCACGAGGCGCTCCTTGAAATATGAGTAGTAATAGTGTAAGGTCTGTGTGCTGGCGTACGCCTTCGCTAACACACCGTTCGGCACTGGGAAACATTGAATAGCAGGCACTAAATTAGGCGCGCCTATGACATGAGAAGACCAAGAAACGCTCCCAGGCAACACCAACCAGGCAGCGTCCAGATCGGCCGCCGCCGCCGACCTAGCTGTCTAAATCCCTCAATCCAGTACCTCAGTACGTCGCATCGGGACTCAGTTCGCATTGCACCCCAATACGTCACACTGTGCTCTAGTCTTCCACAGTGATTGTTGTTGCCTCGCACATTAGCTAAATGGGAGGGAAGTCATTGTATACGAGGACTGTTCAAAAAGCAAGGTGACTTTTCAAATTGCGCGGGCAACGTACATTCGATCATCGACCTCGTTTTTCTTATGTTGATACACATATCCCGAACACATGTTCACAGTTCCAAGTGTACAGCTTACTTCGTTTGTTTTTGAGAGATAGAAAGG
Source organism: Schistocerca serialis cubense (assembly GCF_023864345.2). Classification (NCBI taxonomy): domain Eukaryota; kingdom Metazoa; phylum Arthropoda; class Insecta; order Orthoptera; family Acrididae; genus Schistocerca; species Schistocerca serialis. The sequence continues at coordinate 1,144,508,071 of NC_064639.1, read as the reverse complement.
TCAGACGTGTTTTAGTGCGCTTGGCGATTTTCGATTATTATTAAAAAAAAAGGAGAAAAGAATCTGCATCAAATTTTGTGTGAAAAGTGGAGTAAAGTGCTCTCAGATCCTTGAAATGTTGGCAGTGGGATACGGTGAATCTGCACTAAGTAAAAAAAATAGGTTTACAAGTGGTACAAGCTCTTCCAAATGGCCTAGAAGACACCAATGACGAACCGCGCTCTGGACACCCAAGCACATCAACAACAGATCATAACATCGAAGCCGGTCGCGGTGGTCTAGCGGTTCAAGCGCACAGTCCGGAACCGCGGGACTGCTACGGTCGCAGGTTCGAATCCTGCCTCGGGCATGGATATGTGTGATGTCCTTAGGTTCTACATCTACATCTACATTTATACTCCGCAAGCCACTCAACGGTGTGTGGAGGAGGGCACTTTACGTGCCACTGTCATTACCTCCCTTTCCTGTTCCAGTCGCGTATGGTTCGCGGAAAGAACGACTGTCTGAAAGCCTCCGTGCGCGCTCTAATCTCTCTACTTTTACATTCGTGATCTCCTCGGGAGGTATAAGTAGGGGGAAGCAATATATTCGATACCTCATCCATCATCATTAGTTAGGTTTAAGTAGTTCTAAGTTCTAGGGGACTGATGACCACAGATGTTAAGTCCCATAGTGCTCAGAGAGTGTCAGCACAGGGCAGTAGATAACTGGAAACGAGTGATTTGGAGCGAGGAGTGAAACAATACGGGGTAATAGGAAGGAAGGGTATGAGTATTATCTGTGCATGGATATTTAAAATAATGGGCGATCCCTGTAGAAAGTTTACCCGTTTCTTTCTCTGAGGTGTCCATTTTATGAACACGGCCTGCGACCACTTTAGAGAAAGAAGTGCTATCACTATTTGCCAGACGCGCCCATCATTTTGCAGTACGATGGTGGGCGCATATGGCTGATTACTTCGCCGCGCGGGATTAGTCGATCGGTCTTAGGCGCTGCAGTCATCGACTGTGCGCCTGGTCCCGGCGGAGGTTCGAGTCCTCCCTCGGGCATGGGTATGTGTGTTTGTCCTTAGGATAATTTAGGTTAAGTAGTGTGTAAGCTTAGGGACTGATGACCTTAGCAGTTAAGTCCCATAAGATTTCACACACACCTGAACACCATCTGATTAGTTCGATGGATGAGGACGGAAATATTGTACCATCATCACGCTCCCAGGACTTAAGCCCTTGCGACTTCAGCTTGATTCCTAGGATGAAGGAAGCACTTCATAGCATTCGCTTCACAACAGTTACAGAGATTCGTCGTGCAACAGAGCGATCAACTGGAGCTGTCGTGACAACTGTCGCTGCTAAGGGTCTCCCACTACTTGCAGGTCGCAAGAAACGCCTTGTTCACGATGCTGGTGACTACTCTGAAGGGGAGTGTGTATTTTGTACAACTTGTAAATAATTAGTTGGAACTACTGAAGTTCAAAAATGGTTCAAATGGCTCTGAGCACTATGCGACTTAACTTCTGAGGTCATCAGCCGCCTAGAACTTAGAACTACTTAAACCGAACTAACCTAAGGACATCACACACGTCCATGCCTGAGGCAGGATTCGAATCTGCGAACGTAGCAGTCGCGCGGTTCCAGACTGAAGCGCCTAGAACCGCTCGACTACACCCGCCGGCGGAAGTACTGAAGTCTGTACAAAAAAGTGCTTATGAGAAGTGCTTCGACGATTGGAAGAAGCGTTGGCACAAGTGTATTGCATTTGAGGGATATTACTTTGAAGGGGCAACCTCAATACCGTTGAATAAATAAATATTTTTTCATAAAAATGTAAAGTCACCTTACCTTTTGTACACACCTCGTGTTGTTGTGATACGAACATGGGCAAGATTCAAGAATTAGTACAAGTTATTTGATTGCTGTTAACCACAGAACTTCAGATTGGACATCATTGAAGTTAAGAACTCAATTGGTTCCTGTAATAAAGTGTATTTTAAGCACGTGTGCATTTTGTGTTGCAGTGAGAGGACACCGGCCACCCACCTATCATACCATCCTCTCCTCATCCAGCCAGGAACCACAAAACATTACAAGAGGGCACAGCCACAACAGTCTGCACAAAAATTCCGGAACATTCGTAATTTCGCGCCAGTGGTGTGTTGGAGGGAAATGTGGTTGGCATCTCTTGTTTGGAACTCAAGAAACCTAATGATGCAGTAATCCTACGGTAATGAGTGCTTAAGCCGTAGTCTGTATTACGAATGGTTCACCCAATATTAAAATGGCCGTACGGAAGTTAAAGATGACCCTCGTTTAGGACGCTCTTTGACCTCTACCGACGATGCTCATGTCAGGAATGTCAACGAAATTGTGAGAGCCAATCGAAGACTGATTGTCCGAGAGCTTGCAGAAGAACGTAACATTCCAGTCAGATCACGTCAGGAAATCGTAACACATCATCTTGGAATGCGTAGTGTTACCGGCAAGTTGGTACCACGGCTCATGGGTCAAGACCAGAAAGAGCATTTGGATCGCCCAAAAGAGAACGAGATGTACCTTAAGAGAATCATAACTGGTGATGAGACTTTTATTTTATTTACAGCGTTGCAAAACCCCATTAAAAGAACGAAGATTAGCAACGATAGATGAGATAAAAGAAAATTCACAGACGGCGCTTCGCACCATCCAGCAAGAAGCGCACCAAGGCTGCTTCCGGAAGTGGAATAGGCGTTGGGAGCGGTGTATCAATTGTGGAGGAGAATATTTCGAAGGAGACAAAGCACAAAAAGTAAAAGGTAAGCGTAGAAAAATTTTGTGTACAAAGTTTCGGAATTTTTTGAACAGACCTCACAATTATTCTTAGAAAGTGAATGCGTAAAGAAAGCAATGAACTTCTCACTTCGTAACTGGCTCTCAGGTGCGTAATTGTTATGTAATCGACATGTAAATGCGAATTACATTATACGAGAAGGTGTTTCTGTGAACAGAGAATTGAGAATTTCGTGAAAACGAAGTCAGGGATATCGGTTGTTTTATTGCAGGGTATATCAATATTTATGAAAAGTATGCGACCGTTTTAACTATTGACATTCTGCTCCCCTGAATGTTTCATATCGGCTTACATTAAGATCTCAAAGACCAGCTCACCCTGCTGCTTGGTGGATAAGTATTCCGACTCTCGTGTCTTTAATGCTGTTTCTTCCTCAATGCGGGTCGTAATGCTTTCCCCGTCGTCAGAGTAGTAAAGCTACTTTTAAAACAGCATCACGAATTTGCAATACCCCAGGCCCCCTTCATAAGACATTTGGACAATATCTACCATGTGCTTCCCTGGTCCTCACTAATGCCAAAGCTACTCGTTGCCTTTATTGATCAACGTGACTAGAAAGGTCAATTCGTCCTTCTGTCTCCCTGAGAAACCCACAACTCCAAATACAAGCGACCGAGTGTCCCTGGACAAGATCGATTACGACGTATTTGAATTTTAATAGGGTGGGACTGTGCTACTGTGGTAAATTTTTCACTGGCAAAGTAGGTATTCTTTGCATTTGGCTTAGCCTCTTGAAAAACTACACGTTCATCTCGTTTGTGGAAGCTCCAGAATCGATTATTACTTTCACGGGTATCCTGTAAACGCTACCTCCCTCCATAGCATGTACTTTCCATTTCTCTGTACTTGGAGAAGATCTATGTTCTTCTAATAATTCCGCTTGCAAGTCACATACATCACTGTATCTCAATAACTGTAATTCATGACTAAGATTGTGAGTAAACTTCCTATCCTAGTTCTTCACGGCCAACAACGCAGAGCAGATTGTGACCGTACTTCACTTTTCGACGCAGTACCTAGATGATGTACAGTCGTGCTCTAAAGTATTCGAACGACCTGAATTGTATTTCGCCTGAAACGCATGCAACCCACATAACGCAGCTGTCTAGCAGGTCCTCTAATCGCTCCTCGGTACAGTCGTTTGGCTATTGAAAATGGTTCCAACAAGTCACCACGAGAAAATACTGCTCTGTATCGCAATAACTCAAGATGTTAAGTAATACCAAGGTACTACAAATATTAGGGAACACATTATCGCAGATAAGACTGTCCTTAAGGCTTGTAAGTTCACATTTATTACAATAAATGATGTACCTGAAATGTTACCACTCTCATTATTACGGCAGATAGGTAATGCACGTAGTAAGTCCGTCGTATTCATGATTTCCTCTTCAAAGTAACATACCGTACTTATTATGTAACACAAAATGACTTAAAAAATTTAAGTTATTCACGAGCAGCTAGTTGAGAATATGAATGAACTTCAAATGACACGACGAACCGTCTCGTTCTGCATATAGATTCAAACCCAGGTCATGCAGACTAAGCAAAGACTTCGTGACTGACGGAAACTAACAGTCATTCCTAACTAGGCATACAGAGAGTGATATACCTCGATTTTAGAAAGTATCAGTTAGCAAAGACCAACCTTAAATGACATAATGTAAACGTTCTTAACGGACGCGAATTCCTACCCAGCATCTATTGTCCTTGTTAAACAACTACGAGAGATGTTAAATATTGCTTCTTCACAAGTAACTTACTTGAAATCCCGTGAGGTATAGCTTTGTGTTGGACCGGGATTCGAACCCAGTACCTAATCGGATTGTTATCGAAGCACAATCAACTGCGAACCATCAGATTTTTACGGCAGTAGCTAGATGTTTTAACTGAAATAACGAGACGAAACGTTTATTTTTTTCCTTCCTAGGACTCCAACCTGGCACCTATACCTGTTATATTCTAGAGAAAACGATCGTTAAATATGTTTTTTTTTTCACCAGCAGCGACATGTGAGCATGTTTGAACTAGAAATAATACGACGATGAGTTCTGTGCTGACTGGGAATTGAACCCCACACATATCATTGTTGACTGCACACAAAGAGACGTCAGGTACCGAATTTTTCTCCACCAGCAGCTCGGAATAACATCCTTGAACTTACAGTGATCTTGCAAATAGTTCTGTGTCTCACTGGGCGTCAAAAAGGTCAGACATAGTTAGTGGTCGCAGGTTCGAATCCTGCCTCGGCCGTGGATGTTTGTGATGTCCTTAGGTTAGTTAGGTTTAACTAGTTCTAAGTTCTAGGGGACTAATGACCTCAGCAGTTGAGTCCCATAGTGCTCAGAGCCATAGTTAGTGTTGACAACGAATGAAAATACATTAAAAATCAAACAATGGATTTTCTAACACTTTAAACAGGTCACGTCACCCAGTTCATATGGAAGAACTGACAGCGACGTATATCGGAAGGCGTTTTTGTTCTCAAGTAACGTTTTCGTCAATTACTTTAGTTTTAATGTAATCTAAGAGTAACTGCTGATGTTTGATAGTAACATGAAAAGGATTCTATAGACAGGGAAAGAACCACTTCTTGGGCAACTACTTCTATAATAACCAAAAATCATTAAGTGACCTTCAAACACATGTGTTCCAGTAGCGATGAAGAAAATGATAGTAATAATGACGGTAATAACCGAATTATCCGGTAACTTCACACTTCACAGTGGCTTTTCTCGAACTAAGGAATTTGCTGAATTAGTGAAAATTTAAAAATTGCTTCACATGGAGACTATGATGCCTAGAAGAGTCTTTACATCCTGCTGACATGAGAATAACATAATCTCCGCGTCAGAAGCTTGCTTCTACTTAACTATTTAATAGACTCGCATTTTTCCACCGTGACTAATTTTGTACGCTAAGCACATCATCCGCTACAGCACACTCCTAGGTCTGGGAAATGTAGCCACAATGGTCTGGTGGAACGAACTATCACAGGTGCAATGCGTAGGTTCAGACATTTACTTTTAAGAGGCACAATCAGATTTACTTTACCTCTGATAACCTCAAGAGAAAGACGTTATAATCCAGAATCCGCACTAAACATCACATTTCTTCATTGCCAACTGGGCAGAGCTGGTTTACGTTGGGAAATGACATAGGCGGAAGTCATGGTAAACAGAAATACTGTCGCCAGTTAACTTACATTAGAAAATTTTACTTTGTTTAATGAACCGATAGCCATTTAAAGGAACATGGCTCTTATTTTACTTGTACTTGATATAACTAGAGACGTTGAAAAATTTGGTGCTGGACTGAGATTCGAATTCGTATCTCCACTTTCGAGGATCTGAAATTCTCGGAACGGTATAGTCCAATCATTTCATTCCTTTTCCCAAGACTGCAATCTTCTCTAGGTCTCCTCCAAAGGTAAGTATGTTGGTCCGAATCCTGATCCAGTACAAAAATATTCACAATTTCATTTCAAGCCTTATCACGTGCACACCAGCCTGCTCGTGAAAATTAACGTGCAATTTAATGACTGTTCATGTGTTGCCGACAATCCTACTGTTGGTGAGTAAGAAACTGATACTTAAGCTGTATTCGTGGATGATAAAGAAAGGCGTTTGGTGTGCGGTTCGATTGTAGCTCAGACACCAAAATTTCTATCCGTATTTTAGATTCAAACACCTAGCAGCTGGTAAGAAAAACCGATACGTAACATTTAATTTTACTTAGTTAACAATCCGATTACGTGTTGGGTTCGTATCTACGTCACAGAACGTCACATCATGCGCTTCATCTTTAAATGCATACACACTTTGTTACTTCTGAATGGAGGTATATCAGATATCTTTCGTGGTTAGTTAACAGGGACGAAAGGGTCTTGATAGGAGTCCCGGTTTATTACAAAAACTGTCGTCTGTTATTTTCAAGTTTAGATTTGGTTACTGATATTGACGAAAATTTCGGTAATTCATGCCTCTTCATGGCTAGTCAGCAATATGATATGATAAGATTAGTTAGATTAATACTTGTTCCATAGATAATGAATAAGACATTTCGTAATGATGTGGGCCGTGTCATTTTAATGAAAGATTTCTTTACATAACATGATTCAATTTCTTTACAAGAATTTTTTACTCTCTCTCTCTCATTATTTTTTATTTTTATCTCTCTCTCTCTCTCTCTCTCTATCTCTCTTTCTCTCTCTCACACACACACATACACACACACACACACACACACACATTCTTTTCATTTGTTTGTTGTGCTCGACTATTGGCGAGGCACGAAAACGTCCGTCAATGAGTTTCTTAGTTTTGAGTACACTGACGAAAGAAATATAAAAACAACTATGAGAGTTACTTATTTATGATGCTTAGTTTCTGAGTATTTTCAGTAACTACGCTCCAGTCCCTAAACCTAGTTACAGAAATCTGAATCAGACGGATTACATATTCCAGGCCGTAGCAGCCGCGTCTTTGAGGCGCCAGCTATGGTAAATTCCCAGCCCGCTGTGGGATCACATCGGTTCGTCTTTTTCCTGCTGGTACTGTAACTGAGATGTGACAACAAGGCAAGGTATGTTTGGCAACTCTGTGATCGACGAGTTACTTCCTGGTGTGCACGGAATTAAGCCTCAAAGTTCACTTGATTTTTCCTGTCTTTTCCATTGAATTATTTGAGTTATTATCGCTTGAGGTGTAACAAAAGATTGTAAATTTACGGTTTTCAGCCCAGGAAAGTCGTTGTACGTGGAAATAGCAACTAATCTCATCCTTTAAATAGCGGTTTACAAGTTCTAGCCACTATTGGCCTCGTAAGAGGACCTGTACACATATGCCTCTTCCCTAGCTCTGTGGTAACGTGCTGACCTGTGAAAAAGAGTCTGTTCTGGTTTGCGGTTCCAGTCTTGCTGACTGTAACGTTTTCATCCCTTCTGTGAAAGACCTACAAGCAGTCAGATCAAACAACGACAAGGAAATAGCAAGGAAATACTTTCGGCTCATAGTGCAATGGTGAAAAAGCTACAATGCTGCACAACAGGTAACGCATCTTTCCGCTGCTGACAAGCAAATTTTGGGTTTCTAGGAATACATAACTTTATTTATGAAATGCCACATTTTCATATCACTTGAGTATGACACATCATACCAATTAAACACAGACCCAATCAAAATCTAAGTGAGTAGTATTTTACTAATTCGTGCCGATAGGGGCATGCTTGTGTACAGATACTCAGTTTTATTGAAACAGACTTTCGTCGTAAGGTTGTAAGTAGGCTGTTTATGTTTTCTTATTGGCAACGTTACGTAGCGCTCTGTATGAAAGTCACTGGCTGTGCTGTGTGCAGTCTGTGGCTGGTTGGCATTGTTGTGATACTCGCCATTGTAGTGTTGGGCAGCTGGATGTTAACAGAGCGTAGCATTGCGCAGTTGGAGGTGAGCTGCCAGCAGTGGTGGATGTGGGGAGAGAAATGGCGGAGTCTTGAAATTTGTAAGACTGGATGTCATGAACTGCTATGTATATTATGATTTTTCAACACTATTAAGGTAAATACATTGTTTGTTCTCTATTAAAATCTTTCATTTGCTAACTATGCCTATCAGTAGTTAGTGCCTTCCGTAGTTTGAATCTTTTATTTAGCTGGCAGTAGTGGCGCTCGCTGTATTGCAGTAGTTCGAGTAACCAAGATTTTTGTGAGGTAAGTGATTTGTGAAACTTATAGGTAAATGTTAGTCAGGGCCATTCTTTTGTAGGGATTATTGAAAGTCAGATTGCGTTTCGCTAAAAAAAATATTGTGTGTCAGTTTAAGCACAGTCATGTGTACAATTGTTCAAAGGGGGAAACGTCCCCTTAGAACAACTTATTTGTTTCTAGCGATGAAACAGGACACTTATTCCGCCTTTTATTTGAGTTTCTGTATGTCGATAAAATTGGATCTGAGCTGGGAATACATCTCAGACCACCCTTAACGCGGAATTTGATCCCTTAGTGACAATACAGCTCGATTACAATTTCGAGCGCTTCTAGGCGCTACAGTCTGGAACCGCGCGACCGCTACGGTCTCAGGTTCGAATCCTGCCTCGGGCATGGGTGTGTGTTATACCCTTAGGCTAGTTAGGTTTAAGTAGTTCTAAGTTCTAGGGGACAGATGACCTCAGAAGTTAAGTCCCATAGTGCTCGGAGCCATTTTTTTCGACTACAGTTTGTTGTTTGTTCAAAACTGCAGATTCCTCAACATCTCCACATATTTCGCATGAATGGGTTCGAATCCTGACCCGTCACTAAGGTTTTCATTATGTATTACCAAGCTCTAGAATGAGAACACCCATCTGCTGGTGGTTAATAATTTTGATTTTTAATGTATTCTCATTTCTTGTCAGCACTAACCATATCTGACGTTTTTGAGGCCCAGTGAGACACAGAACTATTTGCAAGATCACTGTAAGTTCAAGGATGTTATTCCGAGCTGCTAGTGGAGAAAAATTCGGTACCTGACGTCTCTTTGTGTGCAGTCAACAACGATATGTGTGGGGTTCGATTCCCAGTCAGCACAGAACTCATCGTCATATTATTTCTAGTTCAAACATGCTCACATGTCAATGCTGGTGTAAAAAAAAAAAAAAAAAAAAAAAAATAGAAAGAAAAAACCATATTTAACGATCGTTTACTCTAGAATATAATAGCTGTAGGTGCCATGTTGGAGTCCTAGGAAGGAAAAAATAAATGTTTCGTCTCGTTGTTTCAGTTAAAACATCTATTTACTGCCGAAAAAATCCGATGGTTCGCAGTTGATTGTGCTTCGATAGCAATCCGATTAGATTCTGGGTTCGAATCCCGGTCCAACACGAAGCTATATCTCACGGCATTTCAAGTAAATTACTTGTGAAGAAGCAATATTTAACATCTCTCGTAGTTGTTTAACAAGGACAATAGAAGCTGGGTAGGAATTCGCGTCCGTTAAAAACGTTTACATTATGTAATTTAAGGTTGATCTTTGCTAACTGATACTTTATAAGTCGAGGTATATCACTCTCTGTATGCCTAGTTAGGAATGACTGTTAGTTTCCGTCAGTCACGAAGTCTTTGCTTAGTCTGCATGACCCGGGTTTGAATCCATTTGCAGAAAGAGACGGTTCGTCGTGTCATTTAAAGTTCATACATATTCTCAAGTAGCTGCTCGTGAATAACTTAAGTTTTTAATGTCATTTTGTGTTACATAACAAGTACGGTATGTTTCTTTGAAGAGGAAATCATGAATACGACGGACTTACTACGTGCATTACCTATCTGCCGTAATAATGAGAGTGGTAACATTTCAGGTACATCATTTATTGTAATAAATGTGAACTTACAAGTCTTAAGGAGTGTCTTATCTGTGATAATGTGTTCCCTGATATTTGTAGTACCTTGGTATTACTGAACATCTTGAGTTATTGCGATACAGAGCAGTATTTTCTCGTGGTGAGTTGTTGGAACCATCTTCAATAGTCAAACGACTGTACCGAGGAGCGATTAGAGGACCTGCTAGACAGCTGCATTATGTGGGTTGCATGCGAATCAGGCGAAGTGCAGTTTAGGTCGTTCATTTCCTTTTCAGCACGACTGTACATCTGCTGTCACTTCCACTGTTCTCATTGTTTGTTGTTACCACTCCAATGCGTAGAGGGAGGATTCAACAATGTGACATTGCTTAGTTTATTAGAATTAATATTCGGCGTATTACTCTGTCCTTGACTTTGATTACTGCTCCACGGTGCAAAATATCCTCCTGGCCTAGAACTTTTCTACTTTGCTATGACTAGGGCTGCCTCTATCCTCACGACCTCTCTTTCGGCTTAATGACTGGTTATTGTCATTGGTAGCCGTTTTGTGATTTATGGTTACTATTATCACCATAATCATCTTTTCTACACTCCTGGAAATGGAAAAAAGAACACATTGACACCGGTGTGTCAGACCCACCATACTTGCTCCGGACACTGCGAGAGGGCTGTACAAGCAATGATCACACGAACGGCACAGCGGACACACCGGGAACCGCGGTGTTGGCCGTCGAATGGCGCTAGCTGCGCAGCATTTGTGCACCGCCGCCGTCAGTGTCAGCCAGTTTGCCGTGGCATACGGAGCTCCATCGCAGTCCTTAACACTGGTAGCATGCCGCGACAGCGTGGACGTGAACCGTATGTGCAGTTGACGGACTTTGAGCGAGGGCGTATAGTGGGCATGCGGGAGGCCGGGTGGACGTACCGCCGAATTGCTCAACACGTGGGGCGTGAGGTCTCCACAGTACATCGATGTTGTCGCCAGTGGTCGGAGGAAGGTGCACGTGCCCGTCGACCTGGGATCGGACCGCAGCGACGCACGGATGCACGCCAAGACCGTAGGATCCTACGCAGTGCCGTAGGGGACCGCACCGCCACTTCCCAGCAAATTAGGGGCACTGTTGCTCCTGGGGTATCGGCGAGGACCATTCGCAACCGTCTCCATGAAGCTGGGCTACGGTCCCGCACACCGTTAGGCCGTCTTCCGCTCACGCCCCAACATCGTGCAGCCCGCCTCCAGTGGTGTCGCGATAGGCGTGAATGGAGGGACGAATGGAGACGTGTCGTCTTCAGCGATGAGAGTCGCTTCTGCCTTGGTGCCAATGATGGTCGTATGCGTGTTTGGCGCCGTGCAGGTGAGCGCCACAATCAGGACTGCATACGACCGAGGCACACAGGGCCAACACCCGGCATCATGGTGTGGGGAGCGATCTCCTACACTGGCCGTACACCACTGGTGATCGTCGAGGGGACACTGAATAGTGCACGGTACATCCAAACCGTCATCGAACCCATCGTTCTACCATTCCTAGACCGGCAAGGGAACTTGCTGTTCCAACAGGACAATGCACGTACGCATGTATCCCGTGGCACCCAACGTGCTCTAGAAGGTGTAAGTCAACTACCCTGGCCAGCAAGATCTCCGGATCTGTCCCCCATTGAGCATGTTTGGGACTGGATGAAGCGTCGTCTCACGCGGTCTGCACGTCCAGCACGAACGCTGGTCCAACTGAGGCGCCAGGTGGAAAGGGCATGGCAAGCCGTTCCACAGGACTACATCCAGCATCTCTACGATCGTCTCCATGGGAGAATAGCAGCCTGCATTGCTGCGAAAGGTGGATGTACACTGTACTAGTGCCGACATTGTGCATGCTCTGTTGCCTGTGTCTATGTGCCTGTGGTTCTGTCAGTGTGATCATGTGATGTATCTGACCCCAGGAATGTGTCAATAAAGTTTCCCCTTCCTGGGACAATGTATTCACGGTGTTCTTATTTCAATTTCCAGGAGTGTATTACCATTGCCGTTGTATTGTGGCGAATGGTTGCCCTTGTTTTGTTTTGATGGCGACGTCTAGCTATTGCTATGGTCGTTACTGTACTTTAAATCTTCCTGTATAACATCGATTGAATCTAATACTGACATAAATTATTCTGTGTCGTTTTCTGACGAGTTAATTAACTTCTCTTTTACGTGACGAGGCAATCTGGTCTTCAATAACATGAAAACATTACCGCATTTGCTAAACTGCAATTTAGTGTACGTTTTTCAGGATTATCCCCTACTAAATTCTGTATTACATTCTTCAACTTCTCCTCTACGTGATGAATGATTTCGCCATCTTTGCCTTGCAGCCATTCTTGCATTTACCGTCGCGTTTATTACTTTTATCCTCATCTTTGTGCTGTACATAATCGTTGGCTTCGGATGCTAAAGTGTAGAATTTTTGTGTCAATTCTGGCACCTTCTCTTTTACTCGTAACTGATCTGTCTGCAGCGCGTGGACAATGTATCAACTCTGGTAGCTCCTTGTACGCTTCTTTCAATTGAGTAAACTCATCTTTTACTTCTTTTAAAATCTTGTATCTCGCTCCTCTTGTACACGTTCGTGTGCTTTAATTTCATAGAGAGCGGTTAGCACTTTGCTATCTCGCTCTCGGTCAGGCTACTTTAATTTATTGTCTGTCTCTTGGTCGAGCTCTTGTAACTTGCGTAACAACTCTGCATATGGGTTAGCAATTGGTGAACCCATTGCTACGTTCGGTAAACTACCAGTTTCGGTTTGTTCAAACTACCTTTTACGAGTAGTCTGATTACTTGTGCATTCCGTTGGACTGCCAGTGGCAAAAGACGGAGCATCTAGTTCACTTATAGTCTCAGTTTGTAATTTACTATCAGTATCAGTAATTTCCAAGAGAATGTAAGTTCGTGAACTGTCGGTGGCACGGTTTCTACTAGAGTGCTGCAACGCTCAATGTTTGACCGGTCACTGCTCGCCTGTTGACAGGGGGACCGAGCCGCCCGTGTCCGGCCCCACACGACTCGGCTCGGTCACGTACTCGCCCCATGTCTGTTGTCCGGATTCCGGACACGCGGATAACCGAGCATGACCGGTCACCGCTGACGTCTCACCTCGCCTCGCCCCGGCTCGCTGCACTGTGTTGTACGAATCCAACGCCTCTCCCTCTCTCTCTCTCTCTCTCTCTCTCTCTCTCTCTCACATACACACACACACAATGTATTTATCTCTGTCTCTCTCTCTTTTAATACAAAAGTAACGTTTCCAAGAACGGGTACGAGACACACCTAAATTCATAAAGCAATTGGGAAGTAAAATGATATTTCAATACAATCGTGGATAGAAGACGAGTCTCATTTCCAAACAGAAGATATATTTTTCCTTTTATTAATAGGAAACATTAAATAAGTGTTGTCCCTGTAATCTAGAAGACAACCATCTTCATAAAGAAAGCATACAAAGAACATTAAACATTTACAGACGTGACTTGTCGTACTTTTCACATGTTTGCAACAGAAACAAAATTATAGTTATTGTTTATCAGCAGTAAATCACTTACCCGTTCCGCATTTAATTGGTCGCGGCGATTTGTTAGTAACATGCCGGCTTTACTACAGCACCTTTCACTAGGTGCGCTTGTTGCTGGGATACATAAAATACGTCTCGCAACTGCAGCCAGGCCTGGTAGATCTGTTTCATGTCTGCTCCCCCACTTTAAGATGTCATCATCATCTCCGGGGTACATTAAAATGTAGAGATCTACTTCATCTGCTGCGGATGATCTGTTGTTCCTCCATTCCTTGAAACGAACTCTCTTTCTGGGTCTATGATAATAGAGTGTGTAAGGATTCCAGCATAGTGTACAAGCTGTTCCAGCGTGTGTAGGCCTCTAGTTTCAACGATGATTTCAAAGACGAGCAGAGCCTACTTCTCTTAATGTACCTTATAATGCATTTTGCAGTATTTATTGTTAATGCGATGTTCGGACCATTATTTAGCAAGAAGTTATCTTCATCGAAACTATGGCTAAGTGTGTGTTTATACAATGAGCAGCACAAGGAATCCTTTCGTGATTTTCCAAAGCCTTTATTACATTGGCACCCTGGTCGGAGACAAAAACAAAACTGTGCAACATGTCCGGCGAAATGTCCCAATCACCCATCCTCTCTTCAATTTCTATCATAATATTTACTCCCGTCTTCTTAACTCCCGGCAATTTTGTTGTAAATAAAACATTGTTCACAACAGACCAATCTGTGTTAATGTAATGAGTTGTAAGCGTTAAATAGTGCACCAGATTTTGCGAACCAGTCCACATATCATCTGTCGCAGCACATATTTTATTAATAACTTCTGCAATAACAGAAGGCATTATGCTGTTTCGTATTGCATCAGCTCGTTCTTTGACATGTCTGCTTATAGTAGAGGGATGTGGCATGACATCTGCCACGTTAACTTCTCCATAATGCGCACCTAGATGTGCTAATTCTTGGCCTAGTTCTCTGAAACCTTCACCGGAAACAGCATTAAAAGGTCTCATATCTTTAGCACACATGGCAACACACTTTGCTGTAATACTATTTTTTATTACTGTCGATATCCGTGAAGGAGCTGTATCTTTGTGAGGTTTCTTGCAACTCTGTTTCTTTAAATGAGTGGTTCCCGACTGGAAACACGATAATGTGGAGCAGTTTATGTACGATACGTACCCAGTAGACGCACTGTTTTCGTCTATAACCAACAGAAATTCACTCCATACTAGGCTTTTTAGACCTTCCAGTTTCTTCAATGTGTAAACATTGGTTTCAGTCTTACATTTTACTGCACTGGCATGATTACAGAGAGAGAGACACACCACACGGATAATGACACGTGTAATGTGTTTGACGTTACGTGCTACGTATTCGGTCACGGCATCTATGCTCGGTCACTAGAACTAGTGCGGGCAGCCTAACCAGTTAGGGTGTGCTCGCCCCATTTCGTATTTTGTGCTCGCTTACTCGGTCATGCAAGACTCTAGTTTCTACTTCCGACAAGCCTTTGCTAGCTTGCTGCGCTGCCCATTTCCAGCGGGTAGCCAAATTTGTCACACAAGGAACAGCAAGACTTTCAAGACTTTCAAGACTTTCGGTACACTAACACAATTGAAATCACAATAAAACACTTCACTAGGACAGACACAGGGAGAAACACACACACACACACAAACAAACACACACACACACACACACACGCACACACACACACACACACGCGCGTCAGCCAGTTCTATCACTTAATGATATGGCATCTCTGAGTCGGCGTGTAACAAAGCATCCCAGTAAGATCTTCCATTTGTTCTGATCCTGAGCTTCCCGTTGCCAACCGAATTCCACTGTCTTCCTTATATCTCTGTCCCATCTGTCTGGTGGTCTTCCTCTGGTCTTGTTTGGTAAATTGGGCTACAGGACTTGTTTAGCCCATTTACCATCTTTTGTCCAAGCAACATGACTGGCCCATTGCCATTTCAATGTATTCCTTCTTTCCATTATCTCAGTGACCTTCGATGTTCGCCTTATTTCAACTGCTCTCTTGCTGCCTTGCCTGTGTAAAGCAACATTGATCTTTCCATTCCTCTTTGGGCTACTGTTAGCATCTTAACAATGAACTCATTTAATGCCAGCCATAAGTTTTTACTGGCAATATACATTGGTCAAAAATAGATTTCCAAATAGAAGATTGCCTCACATAAATATATATATATATATATATATATATATATATATATATATATATATATATATCATTTAGTGCTAGAGAGGGCGCCACATTTGTTATGTATAAGATATAAATGTTCTCTTAAGATGTTTGGGATGATAGAAGTACAGAGTTGGTGTTGCATGCGCTGTTCGTATTAATGTCACCTGCTAATGGTAAAAATTTACACTAATGTCAAGCTAACACTTTCGCAGACTAAATGGTTCGTATTTTTTGGCATAAAAAGTCACATAAGCGGTAGTGTTGCACTTGATATACGTTGGTTCCGTAAGTCATAGATATCTAGATCCACCAAAAAACAAATCTACGTATATGACACAGTAAAATGATTTGCAAGAACTGTCGTAAAATGACTCATCCTCACTGACAGTACTTACGTAGTTTCATACAGTCAAGCTAGGATCGTATGTTTTATCCTTTTCTACTTACGTAAAGTTCTGGTACTTAAATCAAAGTTTTTGTGTTTTAATGCTAGCCAGGATTATTTATTCCATCCTTTAAACATTTGTTGCGTCTTAGAGTGCGCTGTTGGTGTTAAATACACTGGAATTTATGAAGTCCGCTTAATGGCAGATCAAGTGGTGATCAGCGACAATCCCTTTCCCCTCCGCAGCAGTTGTGCTAAATTGTTGCACAATCAGTTCAATAAACAACAACTGATTGGAGGACCAAATGTGTTTCGTGGACTTAAACTGAACTTTACATGTGATGTACAAGCTCTATTTGGAGGGAGTACGTGGCTCACACTTGCAGTTGTGTGGGGCAATCATTGTGATTATGGTGGCCTTGAAGCATTTCCAGATGCTAATATTTTAACATGGAAGACATGGAGCATAGCAGAGACAACAGGTCTCTTATCTAAAGTGCCTTATGGTACACTAGTTCCTAGCATGCCCTTTGTGTTGAGTACTCGAAGAAAGAAGAAGTTAAACTCCGATGAGTACCTGTTTATATGGGCTAAAGTTGGGAATGGAAATTGTAAAATAAAAATCACTGGTGACTGTATGTTATATTATAGACAATAAACTTTGTCCTACCCGAGAACCATCCTTATCTATCTAATAAAGGAATACACGTACCCTCAGTGTTGCTTTACAATGTATGAAGAATCAAACATGACACATTTACCACAATACCAACTCATAAGTCCAGATAAGAACAAATGCTCTTATAACAAATTAAAAAATGTTGCTCGATACTACATACGAGCAACAATATCCATAGACAGAGATTCTAATTGTGATTTGCTATCTATACACTATTTACAATCTGAGCGATTCTTTTATGTCTGCTTGCGTCTACATCTCTTTGATTGTCTTTCATATAATTAATATCTGAAATAATTATGAAAAATATCCCTAAAACAGAGTTTGTTCATTTTTATACGCTTAAAAATATTGTTTGTTGATTTTTAATGTCAATTCTTGTGTATGTTATACGATTTCTCGAATTCATTTCCCATGGAACGGAACAATTGGTGATTGAGGACAGTGTACTGAACAACATTACAGCAGTATTTACGTCATTTGCAAACTCAAATTGTAGCTATTAGGAGTAGTATATTTTTAGGTTGGTTATTACCACCAAGTACGAGAGGCGTTCAATAAGTACCGCAACACAGATTTTTTTCTGAATTACAGTTGGTTTTATTCAGGATTCCAATACATCGTATTATTCCCCAGTCTTCTGCCTACATCACGCTACTCTTTAATGTAATCTCTGTTCGTTGCGATGGCCTCACGCATGTAACACGACAGTGGACGAGGTTGTCTATGTACAAAGGCGTACCCAAAAGCACCATGGTAAACACCAGCTATTTACACACAAGATAATGAAAACAGACATTCCGACCAGGGGGAGCTCGAGCCACGTCATGCAGGAAGCATCTCTACGCCGAAATCTAATTGGCTGCAGACAGCTATTTAGGGGCTAGAACCAGACCTGAAGTTCAGTTCACGCCGGATGCCGACCTCATGTACTGCATCTGTCGAAGATTACGTTTTCGTCTCGGAATTGTACTGTTACTAGTGTGTGAGTGTGTTGCCACGAACCTTTGTGAAAAATAAGAAGTGAACTTTTGTTTCCCTTAATTAGGTCACATTTCTTTCGTTATTGTTACCTTTCGTTTGCATGTTCAGTCATCAACCTTGTGAAGTTACATCTATAAAAGTTGTGTTGTGAAAAATTGCGAATTGTCAGTCACCACAGTACCATTTCACCGGAAGTAAATTAATCTTGTTGGGCGACGTGTTAATAATAATAATAATAATAATAATAATAACCAGTCATGAATCATAAGTAATAGGAAACTGGAATATTGTTGTTCGCCGTATTTTACCAGAGCCTGGAAACTACACTCCTGGAAATTGAAATAAGAACACCGTGAATTCATTGTCCCAGGAAGGGGAATCTTTATTGACACATTCCTGGGGTCAGATACATCACATGATCACACTGACAGAACCACAGGCACATAGACACAGGCAACAGAGCATGCACAATGTCGGCACTAGTACAGTGTATATCCACCTTTCGCAGCAATGCAGGCTGCTATTCTCCCATGGAGACGATCGTAGAGATGCTGGATGTAGTCCTGTGGAACGGCTTGCCATGCCATTTCCACCTGGCGCCTCAGTTGGACCAGCGTTCGTGCTGGACGTGCAGACCGCGTGAGACGACGCTTCATCCAGTCCCAAACATGCTCAATGGGGGACAGATCCGGAGATCTTGCTGGCCAGGGTAGTTGACTTACACCTTCTAGAGCACGTTGGGTGGCACGGGATACATGCGTACGTGCATTGTCCTGTTGGAACAGCAAGTTCCCTTGCCGGTCTAGGAATGGTAGAACGATGGGTTCGATGACGGTTTGGATGTACCGTGCACTATTCAGTGTCCCCTCGACGATCACCAGTGGTGTACGGCCAGTGTAGGAGATCGCTCCCCACACCATGATGCCGGGTGTTGGCCCTGTGTGCCTCGGTCGTATGCAGTCCTGATTGTGGCGCTCACCTGCACGGCGCCAAACACGCATACGACCATCATTGGCACCAAGGCAGAAGCGACTCTCATCGCTGAAGACGACACGTCTCCATTCGTCCCTCCATTCACGCCTGTCGCGACACCACTGGAGGCGGGCTGCACGATGTTGGGGCGTGAGCGGAAGACGGTCTAACGGTGTGCGGGACCGTAGCCCAGCTTCATGGAGACGGTTGCGAATGGTCCTCGCCGATACCCCAGGAGCAACAGTGTCCCTAATTTGCTGGGAAGTGGCGGTGCGGTCCCCTACGGCACTGCGTAGGATCCTACGGTCTTGGCGTGAATCCGTGCGTCGCTGTGGTCCGGTCCCAGGTCGACGGGCACGTGCACCTTCCGCCGACCACTGGCGACAACATCGATGTACTGTGGAGACCTCACGCCCCACGTGTTGAGCAATTCGGCGGTACGTCCACCCGGCCTCCCGCATGCCCACTATACGCCCTCGCTCAAAGTCCGTCAACTGCACATACGGTTCACGTCCACGCTGTCGCGGCATGCTACCAGTGTTAAAGACTGCGATGGAGCTCCGTATGCCACGGCAAACTGGCTGACACTGACGGCGGCGGTGCACAAATGCTGCGCAGCTAGCGCCATTCGACGGCCAACACCGCGGTTCCTGGTGTGCCCGCTGTGCCGTGCGTGTGATCATTGCTTGTACAGCCCTCTCGCAGTGTCCGGAGCAAGTATGGTGGGTCTGACACACCGGTGTCAATGTGTTCTTTTTTCCATTTCCAGGAGTGTATTTTTGTGGTCAGCCAGAATGCGATGGAGAACATACTGGCCATAGTTCCCAGTCTGCAAGTCCACACTGAATAAATGTTTCTATTCCCTATTTGCTCAGCGGGATCGGGACTATGATTATAAACGAAGATTTTGAGTTCTAACTGATAGATATATTTGGCAAAGTTTCACATTCACAACATTGTAACCTTAATTATGTTAATACTAATGATAAATCTCTCTACCCTAACCAGCGCTATTAGCAGTTCAGAGGTGACCTTTGCGGTAAGTTTCTATTAAACTGTGCTTCGCCCTGACTTCTGATAATCAAAATAATTGCTCGCCATTTAACTGGAAAATAATTGTCTCCACTTGTTAACCTTACTGGGGGCACACTAACTGTTACTTCTGCGAAATCTAAGCGATCCAGGACGGTGTACAGTCATCGCGATTTTACTTCCTACCTGGACCAAAAACATTAGTTTAGCTGCAGTCTGTCTGTGACGTCATCCAAGGCAGCGCGTACTCTGGCGTTTGACTGACGTGGACCGTACGGTGACTGGGTGCGAAGTGAAGACTGGTCTTGCCTCTCGGGCTTATTTATATGCTGGCGCAGCGAACTGCCCCTAAACGGACGCGCTCTCTGACACATAATATTTTATGAGACTGTTATGAATCAATTTAGAGCGTTCGTAATTTTTGTATGAATATAGTTAAGTTGGTTAATGTCACAAAAAAATGTTTAGCTCGTCTGCATTTCAACTTTTTTAGAACGGAACTGACAGTAGAACATGATCTTTGAACTACTACTTTAAGAGGCCTTATACTTGTTATCATATACATCCCGGCCTTCAAACTTGTTATAGCTCTATTATTTAATAGGTTTCTTCAGGTGCTGTAACCAGAGCTGTCCAGCATTTATATAACAGATACTTAATCTACAACAAATAAAGACGTTTTTGTTCCAGATTTAGTTTACAGTAAATTACTCGTAAACTATGAGAGGTAGCTCAATTGGGTTATACAAGGTGGTCCATTAATCGTGACCGGGCCAAATATCTCACAAAATAAGCTTCAAACGTAAAAACTACAAAGAACGAAACTAGTCTAGCTTGAAGGGGGAAACCAGATGGAGCTATGGTTGGCCGCTGGATGGCGCTGCCATAGGTCAAACGGATATCAACTGCGTTTTTTTTTAAAATAGCAACCCCCATTTTTATTACATATTCGCGCAGTGTGTAAAAAAATATGAATGTTTTAGTTTGACCACTTTTTTTGCTTTGTGATAGATGGCGCTGCAATAGTCACAGACATACGGCTCACAATTTTAGACGAACGGTTGGTAACAGGTAAGTTTCTTAAATTAAAATACAGAACGTACGTATGTTTCAACATTTTATTTCGGTTGTTCCAATGTGATACATGTACCTTTGTGAACTTATCATTTCTGAGAACGCATGCTGGGATTACCTGTAAATACCACATTAATGCAATAAATGCTCAAAATGATGTCCGTCAACCTCAATGCATTTGGCAATACGTGTAACGACATTCCTCTCAACAGCGATAGTTCGCCTTCCGTAATGTCCGCACATGTATTGACAATGCGCTGACGCATGTTGTCAAGCCTTGTCGGTGGATTACGATAGCAAAAATCCTTCAACTTTCCCCACAGAAAGAAATCCAGGGACGTCAGGTCCGGTGAACGTGCGGGCAATGGTATTGTGCTTCGACGACCAATCCACGTGTCATGAAATATGCTATTCAGTACCGCTTCAACCGCACGCGAGCTATGTGCCGGACATCCATCATGTTGGATGTACATCGACATTTTGTCATGCAGTGAAACATCTTGTACTAACATCGGTAGAACATTACATAGGAAATCAGCATACACTGCACCATTTAGATTGCCATCGATAAAACGGGGCCAATTTTCTTTCCTTCCATAATGCCGCACCACTCATTAACCCGCCAAGGTCGCTGATGTTCCACTTGTCGCAATCATCGTGGATTTTCCGTTGCCCAATAGTGCATATTGCGCCGGCTTCAGTTACCGCTGTTGGTGAATGACGCGCGTGCATCAAATCTGTCATCGTCCCGTAATTTCTCTTGTGCCCAGTGGCAGAACTGTACACGACGTTCAAAGTCGTCGCCATGCAATTCCTGGTGCTTAGAAATATCTGCGAGAGCTGTTAAAACACCTACTTGGGCATCATCATGTCTTGCAGGTCGTGGTTGACGTCTCACATATGGCTGAACACTTTCCTTAAATAACGTAACTATCTGGCGAACGGTCTGGACACTTGGATGATGTCGTCCAGGATACCGATCAGCATACATAGCACATGTCCGTTAGGCATTTTGATTACAATAGCCACACATCAACACGATATCGACCTTTTTCGCAATTGGTAAATGGTCCATTTTAACACGGGTAATGTATCACGAAGCAAATACCGTCCGCACTGGCGGAATGTTACGTGATACTACGTACTTATACGTTTGTGACTATTAGAGTGCCATCTATCACAAAGCGAAAACTGGTCCAGGTAAAACATTCATATTTCTTTACGTACTACACGAATATGTAATAAAAATGGGGATTCCTATTTTAAAAAACGGAGTTGATATCCGTTTGACTTATGGCAGCGTCATCTAGCGGGACAAGCATAGCGCCATCTGGCTTCACCCTTCACGCTAGACGAGTTTCGTTCTTTGTAGTTTTTTTCGTTTGATGGTTGTTTCGTGAGATATTTGGCCCGGTCACTATACTAAACTGAAACTTCATACAAATTTTCATACCTCTAAGTCTTAAAATTATGCGCCTTCAATTTTTCTTAAAAACGTAGATTCTGATCAAAATATTGCTTTAATCACGTTGAGACTTGTACCTGTTAATTTGTACATACATCTGCACATTTTGGCCAATTTTTGGGTTCCTAGCTTTATTATGAAGCTCTACTTATTTTTTCTTAAAACGATGTATTTAGGGAAAAATATTCATCTGGGCAATCTTAGATTTGACATTTTCAACATTACTATACTAAAACACATGATGACAAAGTTTGGAAAAGCATCTTAAACTTCTAATTCCATTCTTAAGTAAGGTGACTATTAGAGTGCCATCTATCACAAAGCGAAAACTGGTACCTGCGTGCTACGCACAGATGCATTGTGGTGACGTGGCGCTACTAACAGTGAACTGGGGTAAGTCCCGGCACACTCGCTCATGCTGAATTGTATGGGCAACACGTCACTCATCACATAGACCAGAAATATCTAAAGAGCATCTTTAGGGTTTTCCATGTCCCAGTTTCGCAGTTTCGATCACACAGTGTGCACACAGTCGTCTGACGTGGCTCTGTAATGGGTGATAGATTGTCGGCAGTTTTCGCCGGGAGACGGATCCAACAGGGGAAACACAGTAGAATTGATGATAGCAGGAACAGCCGGCGTGGCCGACGTCTGAGTGGAGGTGGTCCCGCCGTGAAGGACTGCTCGAGGCAAGGGACGATTTATATGTGGGCCAGCAGCAGCTGGGGGGGGGGGGGGGGGGGGGGGGGAGCCGTCTCGTGGACGATGAAGGAGCGCGCCGGATAAATGGAGACGTATAGCTAGCTGCCTCTGGGTCCAGCCGCACCGCAGGCTGGAGATGCAGCTGAACCAGCAAAAGCTGAGCAACTAGTGTAGCATAAAAAGAGGTATAGTGCGCATAAGCGAACAGTTATCTGCAAATTCACAAGTACAACAGTGCAGCATCAACATCAACATGTTATGTACCTGGTGTATCAGAAACGACACGGTAACTAACCACAAACAGAAAATGCTTCAGCCATATTTGTAAAGTCTGTACAGGAAGTATCAAAGACCCTTTTAGTAATAATTCCGTATGTAATGACAGATGAGGCGTACGAGGCCACTGGAGATGTGCGAGGGCGTGTTGGTAAGAAATGTATCCGAACTTTCCATGTGAAATCTCTTACCAGTTTTTAAACAAAATAAATGTTATTAACAATCTACATCTTATTCTACAAGTCTACATATTTGTCTCGTGGCAAAAGACCTAAGTAAGAAAAGGCCCCGGGCATAGATAAACATTCCATTAGAACTACTGATAGCCTTGGGAGAACCAGTCATGACCAAACTCTACCATCTGGTGAGTAAGATATATGAGACAGCTCAAATACCCTCAGACTTCAAGAAGAATATAATAATTCCAATCGCAAAGAAAGCAGATGTTGACAGGTGCGAAAATTACCGAATTATCAGTTTAGTAAGTCATGGTTGCAAAATACTAACATGAATTCTTTACAGACGAATGAAAAACCGGTAGAAGTGGACCTCGGGGAAGATCAGTTTGGATTCTATAAAAATGTTGGAAACGCGAGACAATACTAACCCTACGACTTATCTCTGAAGATAGATAAAACAAAGACAACCCTACGTTTCTAGCTTTTGTGGACTTAGAGAGAGCTTTTGACCATGCTGACTGGAATACCCTTTTTCAAATTCTGACGGTGGTAGGGGTAAAATGCAGGGAACGAACGGCTATTTACAATTTGTACAGAAACCAGATGGCAGTTATAAGAGTCGAGGGGTATGAAAGGGAAGCAGTGGTTGGGAAGGGAGTGAGACAAGGTTGTAGCGTATCATGTAGCATATCATGTTATTCAATCTGTACATTGAGCAAGCAGTAAAGGAAACAAAAGAAAAACTCGGAATAGGTATTAAAATCCATGGAGAAGAAATAAAAATTTTGAGGTTCGCCGATGACATTGTAATTCTGCCAGAGACAGCAAAGGACCTGGAAGAGCAGTTGAACGGAATGGACAGTGTCTTGAAAGGAGAATACAAGATGAACATCAACAAAAGTAAAACGAGGATAATGGAATGTAGTCGAATTAAATCAGGTGATGCTGAGGGAATTTGATTAGGAAACCTGACACTTAAAGTAGTAGATGAGTTTTGCTATTTGCGGAACAAAATAACTGATGATGGTCGAAGCAGAGAGGATATAAAATGTAGACTGGCTATCGCAAGGAAAGCGTTTCTGAAGAAGAGAAATTTGTTAGTAGCAAAATTCCTTTACTACTTTAAGTGTCTCATTTCCTAATCTAATTCCCTCAGCATCACCCGACTTAATTCGACTACATTCCATTGTCCTCGTTTTGCTTTTGTTGATGTTCATCTTATATCCTCCTTTCAAAACACAGTCCATTCCGTTCAACTGCTGTTCCAACTCCTTTGCTGTCTCTGACAGAAATACAATGTCATCGGCGAACCTCACAGTTTTTATTTCTTCTCCGTGGATTTTAATACCTATTCCGAATTTTTCTTTTGTTTCCTTTACTACTTGCTCAATATACAGATTGAATAACATCAGTGATATGCTACAACCCTGTCTTACTCCCTTCCCAACCACTTCTTCTCTTTCATGCCCCTCGACTCTTATAACTGCCATCTGGTTTCTGTACAAATTGTAAATAGCCTTTCGCTCCCTGTATTTGACCCCCGCCACCTTCAGAATTTGAAAGAGAGTATTCCAGTCAACATTGTCAAAAGCTTTCTCTAAGTCTACAAATGCTAGAAAGGTAGGTTTGCCTTTCCTTAATCTAGCTTCTAACATAAGTTGTAGGGTCAATATTGCCTCACGCGTTCCAACATTTCTGCGGAATCCAAACTGATCTTCGCCGAGGTCGTTTCTAGCTGTTTTTCCATTCGTCTGTAAAGAATTCGTGTTAGTATTTTGCAGCTGTGATTTATTAAACTGATAGTTCCATGTATGGAAGTGAAACATGGACGATACATAGTCTAGACAAGAAACAAATAGAAGCTTTCGAAATGTGGTGCTACAGAAGAATATTGAAGATTAGATGGCCGGCCGCTGTGGCCGAGGATTCTAGGCGCTTCAGTATGGACCCCCGTGACCGCTACGGTCGCAGGTTCGAATGCAGCCTCGGCATGGATGTGTGTGATGTCCTTAGGTTAGATAGGTTTAAATAGTTCCAAGTTCTAAGGGACTGATGACCTCAGATGTTGATTCCCATAGTGCTCAGAGCCATTTGAACCATTTAAAGGATTAGATGAGTAGATCTCATAACTAATGAGGAGGTACAGAATAGAATCGGAGGAGAAGAGGAATTTGTGGCACAACTTGACTAAAAGAAGGGATCGGTTCGTAGGACAGATTCTGAGGCATCAAGGGATTTTAATTTAGTATTGGAGGGAAGTGTGGAGGGTGAAAATTGTAGAGGGAGACCAAGAGATGAATACATTAAGCAGATTCAGAAGGATGTTGGCTTGCACAGGATAGAGTAGCTTGGAGAGCTGCATCAACCAGTCTCAGGACTGAAGACCCCAACAACAATAGTACCCTGGCGACGAACTCATTTCTCCCAACGAGGGATCATTTTGTCGACATCGTCACTGCAGAATATTTGACTTAGTTGACGGAACTACAACCTCACCTCTGCTTGCGCCGCTTCATCGCTGTCAAAGTGAAGTCCTCGAAGGTGTTCGTTACGTTTAGGAAGTTGAGGACGTTCGGATGGGCGCAGTCGGTACTATACGGAGGATGATCGATGGCAGTGAGCCCACGGTGTCGGGTAGCAGCAGATGTCTACGCGCTCATGTGTGGTCTGGCATTGCCACGCTGAACAGGTGGGTGCTCGTTGCCAGTAAAAATTCTTCGAAATCGAAACGCGATTGAGGCATGCTGTTTCTCACGCACCAACATACTTAGGTTACATTTCGCCATGTTACGTGCTGCAATTCGGATCCCTCTAGCGGCAGAGCGCTGCAAATGGTAGACTCGAAGAATAATGATTTAGAATGTTGATAACCTCTGTGTTACTTAAAAAGCTTTAGGAGTTCAAACATACAAAATTCGGAGGCGCCCTCTTCAAGAAGGTAAGCGCCTTGAAATGATGGTGGTTCTGTGACTGACGTTGGAGCAAATATTAAAAATGGCTTGCAGTGCTTTCGGCAAAGTGAAAGGGATTTTAAAGACTCGAGCTTCCAACGTGTATGGACGACAAAAGCTTAAAATCAGCGTGTTTCACAAGATTCAGTTATAGGAGTGAGAGAAACGAAAAACAGAGACGACGACCAAATGGAAGAGGGGTAGCTGACATTAGAGAAGAAGCATAGTAAGGCGCATGAGTGTGTTGGGATGCCATAGTGCATCCAGCAATGGATGTCGGATGTCCGATGACGATGTTGTTGTTGTTGATAATCATGATAGCAATGTGATGTGATGACGATCAGAAGTACTTTCAAAGACTTCTGAGGTAGATTCCACATACCATCAAATATTAACAAAACGCTGTATATGCTTCGTGTTGTGACTTGGCAAGACAACCAAGCCACTATGAGAGGAAGCCGAAAGGCACGCGTTTAAACTCACGCAGGCTGGCGTGAGGTCTGGAACAGGTAAAGTAATTGAGACTAGCAAGTAAAGTACGTAGCTTCTTGAATACTTAACTTTAATCCATAATTGGTGAACATCGGTCTGCCGGTACATGCATCACAAGATAAATAGCAATTGATAATGGCGCCTTGCTAGGTAGTAGCAAATGACGTAGCTGAACACTATGCTAACTATCGTCTCGGCAAATGAGAGCGTATTTGTTGTAAGCGTAGGCTTCCGCGGCCGTTGTCTTCTTCAATAAAATTCTTCAGGGTATCAGACCGCATCGTCATAATTTTAAAATGCGCCAACGTTTCGGCCAGCGTTGCAGCTAGCCTTCATCAGGGTCTGATACCCTGAAGAATTTTATTGAAGGAGAGAGCGTATTTGTCAGTGAACCATCGCTAGCAAAGTCGGCTGTACAATTGGGGCGAGTGCTAGGAAGTCTCTCTAGACCTGCCGTGTGGCGGCGCTCGGTCTGCAATCACTGATAGTGGCGACATGCGGGTCCGACGTATACTAACGGACCGCGGCCGATTTAAAGGCTACCACCTAGCAAATGTGATGTCTTGCGGTGACACCACACTTCGTTTTACAGTTATTAATATATTGCGCATATCCTGAAAAAGTCTATCGAGTAAGATTCCTTTTCTTAGCTAACAGAATAATATTATTAACATATTATATATTATTAATAGAAGTGGAACCGCTGATTCAAGCATTGCACCTTCAGTGGTGATTTGATACTACAGTGACATGTTTAAGCTAGTCTTTTACATTAACTGCTTGAGGTTAATTGTTTGTGAGCAGTAAGAGAAATCGTAATGACAACAGCAAACGCACGTGACTTTTGTGGCTTTGAAAATTCATGTAGTTTTTAGAATCTACCGAGGGACAGAATAAGAAGAACAAATAGAATATCAGAAAGCTCTGAAATGACAAGAGGCCTCTAGCGAGTTGCAGTCTCTACCTATTACTCTTTAACATATACATTCACCAAGTGCTGGAGGTATATTATAGAGAGGATCATCAACGATTAAGTTAGTTGGACAGGACACACTGCAGTCAATACTTTTTGCAGATGACCAAATAAGTTCGCAAGCGGCAGATAAGACATGGAACATAATTTAGATAAACTGCAGAAGGAATACAGAAGATGGGGTCTAAAAATTAATTTTGAAAAGACAGAGTGTATGTGTATTAGTATACAATGAATTGGTTTAATGTTCGATGATGAAAAAAGTTTTAAAAATGTGAAAATTTTAAATATCTAGCTTCTATAATATCCAGTAACGGCACTTGTGACAAAAATATAGAGTCCAAAGTAGCGTTGGATAAACGAGCTACGAAGTTCCTATATATGGATTACTTTGGGTCAATAGTCAATAGGCCAAAGAACAGATATGTCATAGTATTAACGAGAAAATTGTTACTTACCATGCAGAAATGTGGCTACTTACGAACAAAAAAGCGACAAAATCAAAATAGCGGAACTAAATGTAATGAGGTCATCTGTGAAGAAAAGATCAAAACATCAGATATATGAAAAAATTGTGGTGATACAGTCCATAACGAGTGGTCTGGAGAATACAAGTCTTCGGTGGTTATGGCATATCAAAAGAATGAGAAATGGTGTGCGGCCCAAGAGCCTTTTAATGTGAGCCCGTAGAATAACAAAAACGGGAGGTTCACCTTTGCCATGGTTGAAATGAAATGTCGTGTGGCTAGGGCCTCCCGTCGGGTAGACGGTTCGCCTGGTGCAGGTCTTTCGAGTTGACGCCACTTCGGCGACCTGCGCGTCGATGGGGATGAAATGATGATGATTAGGACAACACAACACCCAGTCCCTGAGCGGAGAAAAATCTCCGACCCAGCCGGGAATCGAACCCGGGACCTTACGATTGACATTCTGTCACTCTGACCACTCAGCTACCGGGACCGGACTTTCTCATCGTTATTATATATATTGATCGAGCAGTGGGTGAGAACAGTTGGAGTAGCCAAGACCACTGGAAGGAAAACATTACTATACTCTAGTGGGAAAACTCAAAGAACAAGATGCAGAAGGTCACAATGAGAACTTATGCCTGTATCTCCATGACGTTTTGGCGACTGGTTATAGATCGCGGATGACACTCTTATTAAGATCTGTTAGGAAAAAGTGGTTCAACAAGGCAAGCTTTCTGTTTCACAGAAGAAAAGACAATGTAGCTGATGGATTTCAGGAATCTACGAAATTCCCACTTAACGGTGCAGAACGTACTTTGACCATAATGTGGATGTCAATACGGGAGTCACCAAATTTGCCCTACGATGGGACACCCAGGTAAACCTAATAACTATTTGGAATGGGCATACCAAGATATAGGCTGATACAAAAATTTTGGGGTCAGAGTCGATGGGACAGTGTCTTCAACGAGGCAGTTTATATTGTGCTGTGGGGCTATCTGCTTGACAATAACATGGGTTGTTGCCTAACGGAGGCCTTAGATCATCGAAAAAGCAATAGATCGGCAAAAACACAACTGTCAGAGACGTCCGTGCTGCCTGCGCACACTAGCAACTACCAGAAGCTCTCAAGTGATGGAAAATAGTGATAATTGGACGGAATATCATGAAACACGCCTTGTAATGTCATAGAAGACTATTTTAATGTATAATTGTAGTGGTAGTTATTGCACCATAACACCGACCAAACTCAAGTAAAAATAAGACACTGGACTCACATTGTAGAACACGGCAATTCGAATCCCTGTCTGACCATTCAGATGTGAGTTTTCCATAACTTCCTAAAATACGTTAATGCAAATACGGGATTGATTCCTTGGAAGGGAATGTTCGATATCCTTCGCCAGTCGGAGCTTGTGCACCGTCCCTAATGACCTAGTCGCCCACAAGACACTAAACTATATCGTTCCTTCCTTCCTCTTCAACCTCTAGTATTTGTTGACATTGAAACCGGCTAATCAAACGTCACTGGAAGAGTTATCCCAGTTGAAGATGTACCAAGCGTTACGGCCGAATGTTGTGGTGTACGGTGCTTATGTAGACACGATATTTGAATCATCCCTTACACGCATATGTGTAGTAAAAATGTCAGCAGGTCGAAAGATAACGAACTTTTAACTTGAGTGGTAATCGGTGTAAAATGAATGGTTTATAGCATATCCAAGATAACATTAAATTTAGGTTTCCTGATCGGTGACTAAGTTGGTTCTGTAACATTGTTGGTTGAAGACAATAAGAAATGGGTGAAGCGAATAACACTGGGAAATGAATAACGGTATACTCAGATGAAAGGCACGATTGTTTCTTTCACGTAATCTCTATTAGTTCGACATATCAGTGACTCTGTTTCCACTTTATAACCACGAGTTTAAAGCAAGAATGCCGCCATGTTGGTAACATAGCGTCACATGTTTTGCCCCTCTCCAAGAGTATATTACTTGTTTCTAAATTTCTGTTTATCCAGCTGTTTCGTTTACGATGAGTGGTGCCACACCTCTGGCTTCACGGTATAGCAAGCCCCAGTCACCTTCACAGAGATACAGGGAGAATGTTGGGCTGTTTGATGTTAATTACCTGCAGCGTAAAGCCATTTCTGCAATGTAACGAGTGTTCTTTCTGTATGATAAGAATTGGGAAGTTGGTAACTTGTGCTTTGTAGTAGTATATGCATCACCAAATACTCAGAAGTTTAATCAACATTTAATGAAACAATATGTGCCGAGTAAGGCTCTGTGTTCTAAATGGTGTTTTAATTAAACTGCTCCAAGGGAGATAACCATTAGCATGCTAGCGAAATTTTCGTATCGTATATCCATTCTTAATACTGCCCAGGGGATTAATCAGGGATTCAGGAACTACTCCCACAGGCAATTTCTCTGTGGTCATTTAGATGAACGACAGCCTGTGCTTAAAATTGTTTTGAAGTTATTGTGTCTACAGAGAAAAATTGTTATGCATACCTAACTCTATTCATAACAGCGAAACGAAAGCACTCGACGTAAAAGAAGAGATATTATTCTTTAAAGTAAGCCCTTATGAAACAGGACACATCAATTAACAAAATTATTTATAGATGTACATAGAAATGAAGGTATTGGTTTTATGCCTGAAAACTGGCAACGGTGAACAATGCATAAAAACTTTGTTCGTTCGTAGCAGAAGATCCATTATCTGTCTTCTTATACTTATTTTTTTAAATGCTCACTTTCACTGTTGACAGACTTAGCCTTCGGTCTTTAGTATTTTAGTATCTGTAATTTCTTCTCATGTAAGTGATTTATTAAAATAGTTGTAATTCACTTTTCGTTACAGTACATATAAGTTCATCTCTTTAAATTATTTATTAAAAATCTTTTTGATTTACGTTTGCGTTAATGGAGTGATTACTAATCACTTTTATGTCCTTTGTTTATTTAATAACAGTGCAGTATTTTGAAATTAGGCACACTTATCCAACTCTGCAATAGAAGCTTAGTAACTAAGTTTTGTCATTCCATTTAGGAATGATGGCATTCGCTTTTTATGGGCTGGGTTTTTTCTGATATTGCACAAATTACTACAGAAAATTAAGGTTTTACCAAATGTGAAAACATGTTCCAAGGTAGAAATTTTTACGCATGTAGGAACAACTGAAATTTAAAAGCATTCCAATGGAGAAGATCAATTACTCTAGTACACACCAATAACGCGCAAATGAAATATAATGAAGTTGAGATGTTATCAAAAATCAATAAAGGCTAAATACATTTTGAAATAGGAGCTACTGTGAACTAAAACCATTTTCGGTATTGAAAGCAAGTAATATTACATACATCAAAAAAAGTTTTGCATCACCTCGGTTCCGAAAGTTCTGGAACCTGTACAGAAAATTGGAACACAGATCAACATAAACATCATTTCCGCCATTGTTATTGCTCATGAAAACCACACATTGCATGTCATACCACTATACATCGAGACATTCAGAGGTGGTGGTCCAGATTGCTGTACACACCCTCTAATACCCAGTAGTACGTCGTCTTGCATTGTTGCATGCCTGTATTCGTCGTGGCATACTATCCACAAGTTCATCAAGTCACTGTTGGTCCAGATTGTCCCACTCCTCAACGGCGATTCGGCGTAGGTCCCTCAGAGTGGTTGGTGGCTCATGTCGTCCATATACAGGCCTTTTCAATGTATCCAGGCATGTCCGATTGGGCATGCTCGCCACTCTAGTCGACCGATGTCGTTATCCTGAAGGAAGTCATTCACAAGATGTGCACGATGGGGTCACGAATTGTAGTCCGTGAAGACGAATGCCTCGCCAATATGCTGCTGATATGGTTGCACTATCGGTCGGAGGATGGCATTCACGTATCGTACAGCCGGTACGGTACCTTCCATAACAACCAGCGGCGTACGTCGACCCATATAATGCAGGGAACCTCCACCATGCTGCAGTCGTTGGACCGTGTGTCTAAGGCGTTCAGCCTGCCCGGGTCGCCTCCAAATACATCTCCGACGATTGTCTCGTTGAAGGCATATGCGACACTCATCGGTGAAGAGAACGTGCTGCCAATCCTGAGCGGTCCATTTGGCATGTTGTTGGGCCCGTCTGTACCGCGCTGCATGGTTGTCGTGGTTGCAAAGATGGACCTCGCCATGGACGTTGGGAGTGAAGTTGCGCTTCATGCAGCCTATTGCGCACAGTTTGAGTCGTAACACAACATCCTGTGGCTGCACGAAAGGCATTATTCAGCATTGTGGCGTTGATGTCAGGGTTCCTCCGAGCCATAATCCGTAGGTAGCGGTTAACCACTGCAGTCGTAGCCCTTGGGCGGCCTGAGCGAGGCATGTCATCGACAGTTCCTGTCATTCTGTATCTCCTCCATGTCAGAATAACATCGCTTTGGTTCACTGTGAGACGCCTGGACTTTTCCTTTGTTGAGAGCTCTTCCTGGCACAACGTAACAATGCGGACGCGATCGAACCACGGTATTGACCATCTAGGCATGGTTGAACTACAGACAACGCGAGCCGTGTACCTCCTTTCTGGTGGAATGACTGGAACTGATCGGCTGTCGGACTCCCTCCATCTGATAGATGTTGCTCGTGTATGGTTGTTTACATCTTTTGGTAGGTTTAGTGGCAGCACCACTTCACAAACGGAACCACGACAGAGCCTCATCTTCTGCAGGGAGAGTGACATTGAAGTTTAGAGAGCGCCATGTCAGACACAGAATTCAGCAGTGTGTGCTCGATGCTATACACATCCAAATACAGCACTCACTTGTGCGGTAAGGCTGTTACCAGCAGCCATCGGGACACAGCTGTTGGAGCTGAGATATTATTAGGTAAGTAGGAGAGTCAGTAGGCTCTGAAGGTTGCAAGAGCTATACTGGTGGCACTGTACCTCTCAAGTCCATTCGTGCAGAGTTGGCACAAAGCCCGTCGAATATTTTCAGAGGTTCAGAGCGCAGTTCCGGTGCCAGGTAGGTTCGATCGAATTCTGGTAACAACCTTTCATCAAAATCGAAAAAGTTACACGTGAATTACATTAGAATTTAGTGTCTAATTCTTTCAAAAGACTTAACAATGTGATAGTAATAAAAGGGAAATCTAAGCGCGAATAGTTGTACATGGCTGTCTTTGGACCTGACAGAAGTAGTCCTGATAATCCTCGCCGTAAAGCGAATGATTTCCGTTTGTTTGTCAAACACGCACTGTTTTCCGATGGCCGTGTACCGAAACAAAATTTGCAGTATATTCTCTTTATAGATCTCCACATAGTTTCAGTTATAAGAGTTAGTTTTGAGCCTCATTATTGTTTATATTATGTGCTTATAGGTATCACCTTTGATGACAGTAGTTGTCGTCCATTGCACCCTTCACTGAACTATAATTCTAGACATTAAGCAATGATGTTTACATTTGGAACATTTTCATCTATACTCTAGTGATAAATAGGTACGTATAGCGTGTCAGCCATAAAATGCCGCAGCTTATACACCCAGTTCGACTAAAAATGACGAGCTGTTTATTTCCCTTAGTTGCAATGTGGAACTGGAAATTGCTTATGAAAAGGACTTCTATGATATAACACTCCTGGAACTTAATCAAATACAATCGTTTGCCAAACCTAAGGACGAAAGTAATTTTCGCATGATGTGTTACTGGCAGCTAACGTATTTCGATGACTTGGACAGTACATAGAAAGAAGTGTTACAATATCGTAAAGAAGGTAACTAAAAGAAATACGCAAAAAGACGAAAAGAAATGACACTTTATCCAAACATTACAATTACACGGAAGTCAGCGCGATTCGTGATCTTCCCTTGGACATTAAAAACAGCGGCACATTGTTCTTAAAAGAGTGTGTGATCACCACGAATAGCAATTCATGGTCTACAACATACCCCCATGCTGGTCAATGTGTTTGTAAGGAGTTCTTCTGGTAGAGCGTTCCATTCCTGACAACTGCTGGATGGTTTTTGGTACGTGTAGACGTGCTGTAAAACATATCCTCCAAGGTATCCCACACGTGTTAGATGAGATTTTTGTCAGGGGAGCGGGAAGGGCAATCCATTAGACGAATGTCGTCTCGTTCCAAGAGCTATACCATCTGCGTAGTTCGAAGCGATCGCGCATTGTCGTCCATAAAAGTTACGTTAGGGCCGAATGGACCCCGTCAAAGATGCATTTGAGGAAGAACCAAAAAAACTAAAACAAAATTCCGCCAGAACAGGCCATGAAGGTTCCAACGGTACCGACGGCAGCCATGTCATCCTCAGCCCACAGTCGTCACTGGATGTGGATACGGAGGGGCATATGGTCAGCACACCGCTCTCCCGGCCTTACGTCAGTTTCCGAGACCGGAGCTGCTAATCCTCAGTCAAGTAGCTCCTCAGTTTGCCTCACAAGGGCTGAGTGGACCCGGTTGCCAACAGCGCTCGGCAGACCGAATGGTCACCCATCCAAGTGCTAGCCCAGCCAGACAGCGCTTAACTTCGGCGATCTGACTGGAACCGGTGTTACCACTGCGGCATGACTGTTGCTTTGCGGAAGGAGTACAGTGCCACAATATCGTTGACTCATGAATGTACTGTATTGAAGGATTTGGAGGTCAGTGCACCGATGAACCTCCAAAGTGGTCATGTTCGACAGTGCTGGACCTACCCTCATATGACGAGAGACGGGTACACTTAAAGCACACAGGAACATTGTCGAAAATGATTATTTAGGTGTTCCAAGTGCGCATGTGGAATGGGTTGCCCAACTACAAGAGCTCATTACTAACCTTGTGACCAGCATGGGAGCACACTGCCGAGCCTGCATTGCCATCTCTGGTGGACGCACTCCCTATTAAGGACCAGCCATTTGTGATGTGAAGGGGACCATCATGAATGAGGACCTATCAATAAAACTGTGATTTCAGTTCGTCGTATTACGTATTGCAGTCAGTCACTTCACGCGGACCAAGTCCCGCCCTCTCATCTTTGCTTGTGCATTCCCGGAAGTACTTGATACAGCGCGCGACATTTCATTTAAGGGGGAAACCACATCAGAAGGCTATTTGCCACTAAGTTTTTGGGATTGTTTTGGTGGGAAGAATTAATTAGAATTTAATCAAATTTTGACATCATTTTATTCATATTTCTAACAGTTTTTGTGAATTGTTTTTTAATAATTTCAGCAAAAAAATAGAAAATTTACGCTGTGATGTCCGCTAAAGATTGTGAGTTCTGCAATTGCGTACAGTGAAGCCATTACGATTTACATTTGAAATCGAAAATGTTTTGATTTTACATTAATAACTTATTTTTTCAGAATATGAACCTCAATGCAGGTAAAAATAATGAAAATTAATAATTTTGCAGTCCCCGGAACAATTTATTTCGATTTTAACGATTTTTTCTCTAATTATGCAAAGGAAAATACGCCTAAAGTCATGGTATCATCTTACAAGTTAGTTCATATAATTCTTAATTTTATAAAAAAATCATACTATCAATTTCTATAATGATCGGGTCTATACTTTTTGAGTTAGACTGCACGAAAATGGGAAAAAATTCGAAACTTCCTGGCAGATTAAAACTGTGTGCCGGACCGAGACTCGAGCTCGGGACCTTTGCGTTTCTCGGGAAAGAGCTCTGACAACTGAGCTACCCAAGAACGTGCTTGGGTGGCTCAGTTGTTAGAGCTCTTTCCCGAGAAACGCAAAAGTCCCGAGTTCGAGTCTTGGTCCGGCACACAATTTTAATCTGCCAAGAAGTTTGAAAATCTGCGCTCACTCCGCTGCAGAGTGAAAATTTCATTCGGGAAAAAAGTCATTTCGAGATAAACGCATTTGAAAAATAAATTCTTGGAATCTAGGTATTCAAGGAAGTTAACATTAATGTAAAATGCTTACCCATTAACCTGCCATTCCAACACCATATAGTAGTCCTTCTTCCTCATAGGCTTCGTTTTGCACTCGCAGCATTGCTTTCCGAGCTTTCCGATCTTCTTTCGATTCCAGTGTACTATGTCGAGCCCGCCGGAGTGGCCGAGAAGTTCTAGGCGCTTCAGTCTGGAGCCGTACGACCGCTACGGTCGCGGGTTCGAATCCTGCTTCGGGCAGGGATGTGTGTGTCGTCCTTAGGTTAGTTAGGTTTAAATAGTTCTAAGTTCTAGGGGACTGATGACCTCAGACGTTGAGTCCCATAGTGCTCAGAGCCATTTTCACTACGTCGATTCTGCCGGCTCACGCGCTGGTTACTCATTTGTTCGGCATAATTGAAGCTTTCCGTACCTACTACAATTCCTGCCTCGTTCATGACCATCACAAGGAATGAATTTCCTTCATTGAATAAGCCCCCTGCTAAATACGAAGCAAATTCAGCGAGTTTTGGTCCGGAGTGAAAGTGTTCAGGAGCTAATCGCCAAATAGTGGAATTAAAACTTGGCGTTCGCATTTTTTGTGTGGTCACCTAAATATATCTCCAGTAATTCATCCCTTGGTAAATCTTCATATATTGGAAGAATTTCCTTCTGTACGTCGGGACGCAGTGGAGTAGGGTGTGGTTTATGTTCCATTCCAATGGCTGTTTGTTTATGCCACTCGCACCAGCTGTCTTCTCACTCTGGCTAATACTGGTGTCGAGAATTTTCATCCGTGGAAATCATATGATAATACACTCCTGGAATCTTAGCCGGCCGAAGTGGCCGTGCGGTTAAAGGCGCTGCAGTCTGGAACCGCAGGACCGCTACGGTCGCAGGTTCGAATCCTGCCTCGGGCATGGATGTTTGTGATGTCCTTAGGTTAGTTAGGTTTAACTAGTTCTAAGTTCTAGGGGACTAATGACCTCAGCAGTTGAGTCCCATAGTGCTCAGAGCCATTTGAACCAACACTCCTGGAAATTGAAATAAGAACACCGTGAATTCATTGTCCCAGGAAGGGGAAACTTTATTGACACATTCCTGGGGTCAAATACATCACATGATCACACTGACAGAACCACAGGCACATAGACACAGGCAACAGAGCATGCACAATGTCGGCACTAGTACAGTGTATATCCACCTTTCGCAGCAATGCAGGCTGCTATTCTCCCATGGAGACGATCGTAGAGATGCTGGATGTAGTCCTGTGGAACGGCTTGCCATGCCATTTCCACCTGGCGCCTCAGTTGGACCAGCGTTCGTGCTGGACGTGCAGACCGCGTGAGACGACGCTTCATCCAGTCCCAAACATGCTCAATGGGGGACAGATCCGGAGATCTTGCTGGCCAGGGTAGTTCACTTACACCTTCTAGAGCACGTTGGGTGGCACGGGATACATGCGGACGTGCATTGTCCTGTTGGAACAGCAAGTTCCCTAGGAATGGTAGAACGATGGGTTCGATGACGGTTTGGATGTACCGTGCACTATTCAGTGTCCCCTCGACGATCACCAGTGGTGTACGGCCAGTGTAGGAGATCGCTCCCCACACCATGATGCCGGGTGTTGGCCCTGTGTGCCTCGGTCGTATGCAGTCCTGATTGTGGCGCTCACCTGCACGGCGCCAAACACGCATACGACCATCATTGGCACCAAGGCAGAAGCGACTCTCATCGCTGAAGACGACACGTCTCCATTCGTCCCTCCATTCACGCCTGTCGCGACACCACTGGAGGCGGGCTGCACGATGTTGGGGCGTGAGCGGAAGACGGCCTAACGGTGTGCGGGACCGTAGCCCAGCTTCATGGAGACGGTTGCGAATGGTCCTCGCCGATACCCCAGGAGCAACAGTGTCCCTAATTTGCTGGGAAGTGGCGGTGCAGTCCCCTACGGCACTGCGTAGGATCCTACGGTCATGGCGTGCATCCGTGCGTCGCTGCGGTCCGGTCCCAGGTCGACGGGCACGTGCACCTTCCGCCGACCACTGGCGACAACATCGATGTACTGTGGAGACCTCACGCCCCACGTGTTGAGCAATTCGGCGGTACGTCCACCCGGCCTCCCGCATGCCCACTATACGCCCTCGCTCAAAGTCCGTCAACTGCACATACGGTTCACGTCCACGCTGTCGCGGCATGCTACCAGTGTTCAAGACTGCGATGGAGCTCCGTATGCCACGGCAAACTGGCTGACACTGACGGCGGCGGTGCACAAATGCTGCGCAGCTAGCGCCATTCGACAGCCAACACCGCGGTTCCTGGTGTGTCCGCTGTGCCGTGCGTGTGATCATTGCTTGTACAGCCCTCTCGCAGTGTCCGGAGCAAGTATGGTGGGTCTGACACACCGGTGTCAATGTGTTCTTTTTTCCATTTCCAGGAGTGTATGTCACCATAATTGCTTTTTTTCATGTCTTGCACACTACACTATCCGATCAAAAGTATCCGGACACCTCACTGAAAATGACTTACAAGTTCGTGGAGCCCTCCATCGGAAATGCTGAAATTCAATATGGTGTTGGCCAACCCTTAGCCTTGATGACACCTTCCACTCTCGCAGGCATATATTCAATCAGGTGCTGGAAGGTTTCTTGGGTAATGGCAGCCCACTCTTCACTGAGCGCTGTACTGAAGGGACGTAGCGATGTCGGTCGGTGAGGCCCGGCACGAGGTCGGTGTTCCAAAACATACCAAAGTTGTTCTATAGGATTCACGTTAGGACTCTGTGCAGGCCAGTCCATACACGGATGTTATTCTCATGTAACCACTCCGCCACAGACCATGCATTATGAATAGGTGCTCAATCACGCTGAAAGATGCAATCGCCATCCCCGAATTGCTCTTCAACAGTGGGAAGCAAGAATGTGCTCAAAGCATCAATGTTGGTCTGTGCTGTGATAGCGCCAATCAAAACAACAAGAGGTACAAGCCCCCTCCATGAAAAACACGACCACACCATCACACCACCGCCTCCGTATTTCACTGTTGGCACTACACACGCTGGCAGATAGCGTTCACCGGGCATTCTCCATACCACATCCTGCCATCGGGTCGCCACATTGTATACCGTGATTCCTCACTCCACACAACGTTTTTCCACTGTTCAATCGTCCAATGTTTACGATCGTTACACCAAGCGAGGCGTCCTTTGGCATTTACCGGCGTGATGCATGGCTTATGAGCAGCCGCTCGACCATGAAATCCAAATTTTCTCCCTCACCGTCTCCTAATTTCACTTTTGGCACTACACACGCTGGCAGATAGCGTTCACCGGGCATTCGCCAAACCCATGTCCTGCCATCGGGTCGCCACATTGTGTACCGGCCGGCCGGTGTGGCCGAGCGGTTCTAGGCGCTTAATTCTGGAACCGCGCGACCGCTACGGCCGCAGGTTCGAATCCTGCCTCTGGCATGGATGTGTCTGACGTCCTTAGGTTAGTTAGGTTTAAGTAGTTCCAAGTTGTAGGGGACTGATGACTTCAGATGTTAAGTCCCATAGTGCTCAGAGCCATTTGAACCATTTGAACCATTGTGTACCTTGATTCGTCACTCCACACAACGTTTTTCCACTGTTCAATCGCCGAATGTTTACGATCGTTACACCGTCGAGGCGTCCTTTGGCATTTACCGGCGTGATGCGTGGCTTATGAGCAGCCGCTCGACCGTGAAGTCCAAGTTTTCTCCCTCAAGCCTAACTGTCATAGTACTTGCAGTGGATCCTGATGCAGTTTGGAATTCCAGTGTGATGGTCTGGATAGATGTCTGCCTACTACACATTATGACCCTCTTCAACTATCGGCGGTCTCTGTGGATCAACAGATGACGTCGGCCTGTAAGCTTTTGTACGTGTCCCTTCATGTTTCCACTTCACTATCAAATCTGAAACAGTGGACCTAGGGATTTTTAGTAATGTGGAAATCTCGCGTGCAGACGTATGACGCAAGTGACACCCAATCGCCTGACCACGTTCGAAGTCCGTGAGTTCCGCGGAGCGCCCCATTCTGCTCTCCCAAGATGTCTAATGACTACTGAGTTCACTGATACGGAGTACCTGGCAGTAGGTGGCAGCACAAAGCACCTAATATGAAAATGTATGTTTTTGTGGGATGTCCGTTACTTTTGATCACATAGTGTATCTATACGTCTTCGAATCGCTAGTCCATAATAAGTGCTGAGCTTTTTGGATAATGACTCTGTTAATTTGGCTTTTCCTTTAACCTTCTTCTGTTTTCGAATGTTTCGGAGTCGATTCCCTATTCTCTTCTGGACGTGATCTACACATTCGCTCATGCTCATAAAAGCTAACCGAATGCGAATTGCGCTTTAAAATTTTAATAGCGTATTCTTGGATAGTTAAACTAACTATTTATGCAATAAAAAATCTGATATTTTGACCCTCCTAATGTGGTTTCCCCCCTTTTTTGGTTGCTACAAGTCTCTTCAGGCCGGCAGAACCGTGGTTACAGCGCTGTTTACCCTTCGCTATTCGTTTGTGATATGGACATTCACAGGTCCAGCGGCCGTTTACACAAGAAGAGGCAGTCTATTGTCACAAGACTTTAGAAATGAATGGCACTGACAGGAGAGTCGGATGAGAACTCTCGATTTACATTATGCAGTCGCATAAGCGACGGTTACTCCACCATGCACAAAGAGTTTAAAGATTTAGTTGGCAAAGAAATACCACAACCAACAGAAGGTATTCATTGTTTTGTACATAAAAACCATATAGTGCTAAATTTGCAGGCATGGAGCACGTGAAGAGGTTACTCATATGAATAGTAAAATTTCTGACGTTGCATACAGCAGCCAATTACAACAGTTTTCGATGGAAGTGAAGGAAGAATATGGATA
The DNA here is from genome assembly GCF_023864345.2 of Schistocerca serialis cubense. Classification (NCBI taxonomy): domain Eukaryota; kingdom Metazoa; phylum Arthropoda; class Insecta; order Orthoptera; family Acrididae; genus Schistocerca; species Schistocerca serialis. The sequence goes on along the minus strand of NC_064639.1, from coordinate 1,144,466,720 downwards.
CATTATATATATATTACTGCAAAGTTCGATGGTTAAGTCAAAAGACACGCCTCAAACAATTTTTCCGTTTAAAAATAGCTATTGTTGAATTTATGAAGGAAAAAGGAATGCAGGAACGAAAATTAGAACCTCTGGAATGTATTACAGACCTCGAATTTTAAGAGCACTTGACCGCATACTGCCCACAGTAAGACTATCCAAGTTGAGAAACAACTTCTTCCTGATTAGATGGGGATGCATCTAAAACGGAAATAGCGCTGTAGAAGAGCCGTTCTGACAAACACTGTGCAGTTCCCAAAAATCACTGGCGTTACAGAAAACTCAATGTTTCAGGAAGTCGCTTCCAAATAACTACAAGAATAGTTTTCTAAGAGTTTTGAGCAAAATGCGAAACTTACATGTATTTTCGAGATGTTTTGGAGGCCGTTTGCCATATTTATTGAAAGCACCCCTATGTATAGCCATATGTACGAGTAGTTGTATGATCAGCTAGATAAATCCCTTTAACGTTAGAACTTTCCAGGACGCCTATATTGCTTTCCTCAGGTAGTTTCCACGTCTCCATAACGACTTTGCGAAAGTGGTACAATATTTCAACCAACATGTCTCTGTGAAAGAAGTTTTTTTTCGGTTAAGAAACCAGATAGATAAGTCACGATTACGTGTCAATCTGTGTGCGAAAATCTTTGAACTTGTATGCGTCTGTCCGTACGCCAATAGTTTGTACCAGATATAAATTATATGTCGACAGCACGCCAAAAATAATTCAATAATACTGAAACTTTGCTTTGTTTCTTATCAATGTTGCTGAGAAATGTGAAATATAAAACAAAGTCATATCGAAACCGATGCATTGGACTTAAATGCGGCGCGGTCGTTGTTTCCTCCCTCCTCACGCTCAGACAGCGTGGCTTGGTCATGGGGGGGGGGGGGGCGGGGGGGGGGGGACGTGCAGACAGGCTGAGCGCTACAACACTCGCACCATGGCACGGCCTACGACCCGAAATACTGGCGGGTAACAGCAGCGGCGAATCGGAGGCAGCATTGTGGCAGTCGTCGGTATCGTGGCATCAGCTCACCAGCAGCAGCAATATTCAACGATGAGTCGTTTTCAAAACGTCAGTAACTTTTGCATAGCTGCTTTTTCAAGTGAAGAGTAAACGGTGTTTATTGCACAAATTTAGTTGTATGGTTATCAGTAATTAGCGCAAACAATTGAGAACGATATTTATCAAAAATCGAGTCTTATATAGTTCAACTGTTCAAAGAACTAAGGGAGCAACTAGAGAGAGATGCAGAAAGAAAATAGAAATTTCGAAAGGGATATAGCTGAGCAAATAACTTACCTGCTGTTTGGGAAAATGTCTAATAATAATCAGGCTCTTACTGAACGAACGTGTAGTAATAATCAGGCTCTGGAAACATCCCCCAGGCTATGGCTAAGCCATGTCTCCGCAATATCCTTTCTTTCAGGAACGCTAGTTCTGCAAGGTTCGCGGGAAAGCTTCTGTAAAGTTTGGAAGGTAGGAGACGAGGTACCGGCAGAAGTAAAGCCGTGAGGACGGGGTGTGAGTCGTTCTTGGGTAGCTCAGTTGGTACAGCACCTGCTCGCGAAAGGCAACGGTCCCGAGTTCGAGTCTCTGTGCGGCACACAGTTTTAATCTGCCAGGAAGTTTCAATCAGGCTCTTACTGAGCAAATATCTAATAACAATCAAGCTCCTACTGAGCAGATTAACAGTAAAAATGAGGTTCTGAAACTAGACTTAACTGAGCAAATAACTGCTCGGACCTAATAATAGTTTACAGATCTCTGAGCGTATATATGAAGTTAACACTCAACTCCAGACTGATGAATCTCCAGATCAGAAGGAGCAGGTACGCAATCAAATAAAGAAATTAACGAAGGATTTTTTCCAGTTTAAGATTATATTTGCTTGAGTATCTCTAAAAGAATAAAGATGGTCTACATAAAACGGCCTTGCAGTGCTGGTACTGCGAACGGCTGAAAGCAAGCCGTAATTTTTCCCGAGGGCATGCAGCTTTACTGTATGATTACATGATTATGGCGTCCTCTTGGGTAAAATATTCCGGAGGTAAAATAGTCCCCCATTCGGATCTCCGGGCGGGGACTACTCAAGAGGAAGTCGTTATCAGGAGAAAGAAAACTGGCGTTCTACAGATCGGAGCGTGGAATGTCAGATCCCTTAATCGGGCAGGTAGGTTAGAAAATTTAAAAAGGGAAATGGATAGGTTGAAGTTAGATATAGTGGGAATTAGTGAAGTTCGGTGGCAGGAGGAACAAGACTTCTGGTCAGGTGACTACAGGGTTATAAACACAAAATCAAATAGGGGTAATGCAGGAGTAGGTTTAAAAATGAATAGGAAAATAGGAATGCGGGTAAGCTACTACAAACAGCATAGTGAACGCATTATTGTGGCCAAGATAGATACGAAGCCCACACCTACTCCAGTAGTACAAGTTTATATGCCAACTAGCTCTGCAGATGACGAAGAAATTGAAGAAATGTATGATGAAATAAAAGAAATTATTCAGATTGTGAAGGGAGACGAAAATTTAATAGTCATGGGTGACTGGAATTCGAGTGTAGGAAAAGGGAGAGAAGGAAACATAGTAGGTGAATATGGATTGGGGGACAGAAATGAAAGAGGAAGCCGCCTGGTAGAATTTTGCACAGAGCACAACATAATCATAACTAACACTTGGTTTAAGAATCATGAAAGAAGGTTGTATACATGGAAGAACCCTGGAGATACTAAAAGGTATCAGATAGATTATATAATGGTAAGACAGAGATTTAGGAACCAGGTTTTAAATTGTAACACATTTCCAGGGGCAGATGTGGACTCTGGCCACAATCTATTGGTTATGATCTGTAGATTAAAACTGAAGAAACTGCAAAAAGGTGGGAATTTAAGGAGATGGGACCTGGATAAACTAAAAGAACCAGAGGTTGTACAGAGATTCAGGGAGAGCATAAGGGCGCAATTGACAGGAATGGGGGAAATAAATACAGTAGAAGAAGAATGGGTAGCTTTGAGGGATGAAGTAGTGAAGGCAGCAGAGGATCAAGTAGGTAAAAAGACGAGGGCTGGTAGAAATCCTTGGGTAACAGAAGAAATATTGAATTTAATTGATGAAAGGAGAAAATATAAAAATGCAGTAAGTGAAACAGGCAAAAAGGAATACAAACGTCTCAAAAATGATATCGAGAGGAAGTGCAAAATGGCTAAGCAGGGATGGCTAGAGGACAAATGTAAGGATGTAGAGGCCTATCTCACTAGGGGTAAGATAGATACCGCCTACAGGAAAATTAAAGAGACCTTTGGAGATAAGAGAACGACTTGTATGAATATCAAGAGCTCAGATGGAAACCCAGTTCTAAGCAAAGAAGGGAAAGCAGAAAGGTGGAAGGAGTATATAGAGGGTCTATACAAGGGCGATGAACTTGGGGACAATATTATGGAAATGGAAGAGGATGTAGATGAAGATGAAATGGGAGATACGATACTGCGTGAAGAGTTTGACAGAGCACTGAAAGACCTGAGTCGAAACAAGGCCCCCGGAGTAGACAATATTCCATTGGAAGTACTGACGGCCGTGGGAGAGCCAGTCCTGACAAAACTCTACCATCTGGTGAGCAAGATGTATGAAACAGGCGAAATACCCTCAGACTTCAAGAAGAATATAATAATTCCAATCCCAAAGAAAGCAGGTGTTGACAGATGTGAAAATTACCGAATTATCAGCTTAATAAGTCACAGCTGCAAAATACTAACACGAATTCTTTATAGACGAATGGAAAAACTAGTAGAAGTCAACCTCGGGGAAGATCAGTTTGGATTCCGTAGAAACACTGGAACACGTGAGGCAATACTGACCTTACGACTTATCTTAGAAGAAAGATTAAGGAAAGGCAAACCTACGTTTCTAGCATTTGTAGACTTAGAGAAAGCTTTTGACAATGTTGACTGGAATACTCTCTTTCAAATTCTGAAGGTGGCAGGGGTAAAATACAGGGAGCGAAAGGCTATTTACAATTTGTACAGAAACAAGATGGCAGTTATAAGAGTCGAGGGACATGAAAGGGAAGCAGTGGTTGGGAAGGGAGTAAGACAGGGTTGTAGCCTCTCCCCGATGTTGTTCAATCTGTATATTGAGCAAGCAGTAAAGGAAACAAAAGAAAAATTCGGGGTAGGTATTAAAATTCATGGAGAAGAAATAAAAACTTTGAGGTTCGCCGATGACATTGTAATTCTATCAGAGACAGCAAAGGACTTGGAAGAGCAGTTGAATGGAATGGACAGTGTCTTGAAAGTAGGATATAAGATGAACATCAACAAAAGCAAAACAAGAATAATGGAATGTAGTCTAATTAAGTCGGGTGATGTCGAGGGAATTAGATTAGGAAATGAGGCACTTAAAGTAGTAAAGGAGTTTTGCTATTTGGGGAGCAAAATAACTGATGATGGTCGAAGTAGAGAGGATATAAAATGTAGGCTGGCAATGGCAAGGAAAGCGTTTCTGAAGAAGAGAAATTTGTTAACATCCAGTATTGATTTAAGTGTCAGAAAGTCATTTCTGAAAGTATTTGTATGGAGTGTAGCCATGTATGGAAGTGAAACATGGACGATAAATAGTTTGGACAAGAAGAGAATAGAAGCTTTCGAAATGTGGTGCTACAGAAGAATGCTGAAGATTAGATGGGTAGATCACATAACTAATGAGGAAGTATTGAATAGGATTGGGGAGAAGAGAAGTTTGTGGCACAACTTGACCAGAAGAAGGGATCGGTTGGTAGGACATGTTCTGAGGCATCAAGGGATCACCAATTTAGTATTGGAGGGCAGCGTGGAGGGTAAAAATCGTAGAGGGAGACCAAGAGATGAATACGCTAAGCAGATTCAGAAGGATGTAGGTTGCAGTAGGTACTGGGAGATGAAAAAGCTTGCACAGGATAGAGTAGCATGGAGAGCTGCATCAAACCAGTCTCAGGACTGAAGACCACAACAACAACAAACAACATAAAGAAGTAACCGCAAGTACAGATGTAGCCAGCTAAGAATTCATAGAATCTATCAACGACATAAAATTCGCTTTAGACAAGAAACAAGAGGAAGGCTTATCTAATTTAAAGGAAGAGATCGGGAAGGTAAGACTTGAACTACATTCTATAATGAGAGATGTCGAAGTAGATTCTAGAATAACTGCTGAGTTAAAAGTAGGTGACATGATTACTGCATTTAGACATGACCTGAAGGGAAATAACTGTGATAGAGATATTTGAAATCCACCTGAGAGACTTCAGGGCTAAATAGTTGAGTTAAATAAGGCTCTTACAACTTCAGAATTGCTTCCCATTGCCAGCTGGATGGACCGTCATCCGGCTCTAGCGTCTTTATGGCAGATGAAAATGTTGTTGGGGGGAAATGTTAATAACATAAAGCCTACTAATAGTGAGGGTAGTAAAATCAATGACTTGACAGATGAAAGTGACATTCTTCCAATAGCTAAAGCCTGGAGGGAAGAATTACGATTAGAGCCAGGCATCTATTAACTCGTTTTCCCATATTCAAGCTCGAGGAGACATTACATCCTGTTATATTTTCTCTCTGATGATGTATTACCAGCTTCAAGAGGATTATAACGAGAAAATAAACTTATTCCATCGGACATTTGGAAGGCGAAGCCACAAAATGGGGAGTGCTGCATGCTAAGGATTTTCAAAAGTGGGAAGACTTTAGCAGGCAGTTTTAAGAGAAATATTAGTCTGAGAGTGAGCAGCAGAAATTAACTTTGCAACTACTAGATCTTAATCCAGATAACAGAAGCTAGGGAGAATTTAAAAATTATTTTGAGTGGCATCTAACCTGAATGAAATTTTTAGATGAACCAATTAATGAGAGCTATTTAATTAAGGTGTTGATTAGTCATAAGCCTGTCTAAGTTAGAGAGAGAATAATGGATAGGGAATGGAGTAAGGTCAGCAAAGTATTTAACTGTGTTGAACAACTGGATGTTTTAACAAAACTAGGGATGACAAAAATCTAGATTTGGTAAAGACTGTTCTCAGGACAGTAGTTCAGAGTTTAGAAGAGAAGCGGAGTAAGATGTAGTCAGTACTGGCAACTTAAGCATCATAGAAATAATAATGAACTGCGCCAGAAAAAAATTGGATGTTCCATTGATTACGAAATAAACTCTTTCAGGGAAAAATGAATGTCCTATTGGTACAGTTACTATTGAGAACACAGAAAACTATCGAGGTCTTTCAGTATTGACTGCACTGATACACCAATAAGAAGTAATCACAAGACCAAATACTTATGCATAACCAACTTAGAGGAAGAATGCGTGATATGTGACAACCTCTTTGAGGAAAAACCGTTTGCTAGTGAACCCCATTGCTCTAGGGAATGAATATCGAGAAATGGTTCATACCATTGCTTATTCAGATAGCGACATATGTGTTATATATCATGTCATTTTTGAAAACAAGAGAAAAATCTGGAAGAGCTAGCCAGCCGGGGTGGCCGAGTGGTTCAAGGCGCTACAGTCTGGAACCGCGCGACCGCTACAGTCGCAGGTTCGAATCCTACCTCGGGCATGGATGTGTGTGATGTCCTTAGGTTGGTTAGGTTTAAGTAGTTCTAAGTTCTAGGGGACTGATGACCTCAGAAGTTAAGTCCCATAGTGCTCAGAGCCATTTTTTGGAAGAGCTAATTACTGGAATCTGAATAGCAGGCATTACAGGGAATAGAAGAAAGACTGTAAAAAAAAAGAAGTATTATTATTTTTCTCTTTGGATAATTTAAGATCTTATCATAATTTTTTCGTTGTACCAAACATGAACATCACCCCATTATTAGGATTAGGTTGTCTAATTCACCATGAAATAGTTTTGGATTCAAAAAGCAAACTATGTTATGTTAAGTGTGGGGCAATATTTATATATTCCTTTTTGAATGCAGACTGTAATGAAGTACATCCAGTGGAAGAGGTACATGATGTGCTATTGCATGAATATCACAAAATATACAGGATCATACTGTCGATAAGGTGATAGAAAACATAGGAGAGGATCACTTTACTACCAAACTGGATTAAAAATGTCAGCTGATCCTGAAGGAAAAAGGAGATATAAAGAACATCTCTGGATAAACCAGGGCCAATAGCAGTGTATGAATGTAAACTAAAGATTAAGAACAGTAAACCATAATTCAAAAGTCTTATCCTATAGCAATGATGGTCAAAGAAGCTGCTACATTAGCAGTTATAAAGTTGATAGAACAATTTGTCGTTGAAACATCTCAGAGTGAATATAATAAGCATCTTTTGGTAGTGAACTTTAAATCAAATGATAGAAATGGATTGCGTTCTAGTGAGATTAAATGGTGCAACATAAATTAGTCATACGAAACACCCGTGGTCTAGGGATAGCGTCTTTGAGTCATAATCAAAACGTTTTCGGTCCTGGGTTCGATCCACGCCACTGCCTAAATTTTGATAAATAATCAGCATTGGCGGCCGAAGACTTCCGGCATAAGAAGTCAGCCTCATTCTGCCAACGGCCTTGTCAAAGAGGGCGGAGGAGCGGATGGAGGTTCAGGGCACTCTCTTGTCTTAGGGGTGGGAAATTGCCTCTAAAGGCGGCAGAATCAGCTATGATCAACGACATGAGGATGCAAAAGGCAATGGAAACCACTGCATTAAAGACACGTAACGTGTATCCACAGAACATGTGGCCTGTAATTGAAGAAGTGTCATGATGATCTCTCCATTGGCAATAGGTTCCGTAATAGTCCCCCATTCGGATCTCTGGGAAGGGACTGCCAAGGGGGAGGTTACCATGAGAAAAAGATTGAATAATCAACGAAAGGATAACGTTCTACGAGTTGGGGCGTGGAATGTCAAAAGCTTGAACATGGTAGGGAAACTAGAAAATCTGAAAAGGGAAATACAAAGGTTCAATCTAGATATAGTAGGGGTCAGTGAAGTGAAGTGGAAGGAAGACAAGGATTTCTGGCCAGATGAGTATCAGGTAGTATCAACAGCAGCAGAAAATGGTATAACAGGTGTAGGATTCGTTATGAATAGGAAGGTAGGGCAGCGGTTGTGTTACTGTGAACAATTCAGTGACCAGGTTGTTCTAATCAGAGGGACGAAAATCTAATAGTCATGGGCGACTGGAATGCAGTTGTAGGGGAAGGAGTAGAAGAAAAGGTTACAGGAGAATATGGGCTTGGGACAAGGAATGAAAGATGAGAAAGACTAATTGAGTTCTGTAACAAGTTTCAGCTAGTAATAGTGAATACCCTGTTCAAGAATCACAAGAGGAGGAGGTATACTTGGAAATGGCCGAGAGATACGGGAAGATTTCAATTAGATTACATCATGGTCAGACAGAGATTCCGAAATCAGATACCGGATTGTAAGGCGTACCCAGGAGCAGATATGGACTCAGATCACAATATAGTAGTGATGAAGAGAAGGCTGAAGTTCAAGACATTAGTCAGGAAGAATCAATACGCAAAGAAGTGGAATATGGAAGTACTAAGGAATGATGAGATACGTTTGAAGTTCTCTAACGCTATAGATACAGCAATAAGGAATAGCGCAGTAGGCAGTACAGTTGAAGAGGAATGGACATCTCTAAAAAGGGCCATCACAGAAGTAGGGAAGGAAAATATAGGTACAAAGAAGGTAGTTGCGAAGAAACCATGGGTAACAGAAGAAATACTTCAGTTGATTGATGAAAGGAGAAAGTACAAACATGTTCCGGGAAAATCAGGAATACAGAAATACAAGTCACTGAGGAATGAAATAAATAGGAAGTGCAGGGAAGCTAAGACGAAATGGCTGCAGGAAAAATGTAAAGACATCGAAAAAGATATGATTGTCGGAAGGACAGACTCAGCATACAGGAAAGTCAAAACAACCTTTGGTGACGTTAAAAGCAACGGTGGTAACATTAAGAGTGCAACGGGAATTCCACTGTTAAATGCAGAGGAGAGAGCAGATAGGTGGAAATAATACATTGAAAGCCTCTATGAGGGTGAAGATTTGTCTGACTTGATAGAAGAAGAAACAGGAGTCGATTTAGAAGAGACAGGGGATCCAGTATTAGAATCGGAATTTAATAGAGCTTTGGAGGACTTACGGTCAAATAAGGCAGAAGGGATAGATAATATTCCATCAGAATTTCTAAAATCATTGGGGGAAGTGGCAACAAAACGACTATTCACGTTGGTGTGTAGAATATATGAGTCTGGAGATATACCATCTGACTTTCGGAAAAGCATCATCCACACAATTCCGAAGACGGCAAGAGCTGACAAGTGCGAGAATTATCGTACAATCAGCTTAACAGCTCATGCATCGAAGCTGCTTACAAGAATAATATACAGAAGAATGGAAAAGAAAATTGAGAATGCGCTAGGTGACGATCAGTTTGGCTGTAGGAAAAGTAAAGGGACGAGAGAGGCAATTCTGACGTTACGGCTAATAATGGAAACAAGGCTAAAGAAAAATCAAGACACTTTCATAGGATTTGTCGACCTGGAAAAAGCGTTCGACAATATAAAATGGTGCAAGCTGTTTGAGATTCTGAAAAAAGTAGGGGTAAGCAATAGGGAGAGACGGGTCATATACAACATGTACAACAACCAAGAGGGAATAATTAGAGTGGACGATCAAGAACGAAGTGCTCGTATTAAGAAGGGTGTAAGACAAGGCTGTAGCCTTTCGCCCCTACTCTTCAATCTGTACATCGAAGAAGCAATGATGGAAATAAAAGAAAGGTTCAGGAGTGGAATTAAAATACAAGGTGAAAGGATATCAATGATACGATTCGCTGATGACATTGCTATCCTGAGTGAAAGTGAAGAAGAATTAAATGATCTGCTGAACAGAATGAACAGTCTAATGAGTACACAGTATGGTTTGAGAGTAAATCGGAGAAAGACGAAGGTAATGAGAAGTAGTAGTAGCGAGAAACTTAACATCAGGATTGATGGTCACGAAGTCAATGAAGTTAAGGAATTCTCTTACCTAGGCCGTAAAATAACCAATGACGGACGGAGCAAGGAAGACATCAAAAGCAGACTCGCTATGGCAAAAAAGGCATTTCTGGCCAAGAGAAGTCTACTAATATCAAATACCGGCCTTAATTTGAGGAAGAAATTTCTGAGGATGTACGTCTGGAGTACAGCATTGTATGGTAGTGAAACATGGACTGTGGGAAAACCGGAACAGAAGAGAATTGAAGCATTTGAGATGTGGTGCTATAGACGAATGTTGAAAATTAGGTGGACTGATAAGGTAAGGAATGAGGAGGTTCTACGCAGAATCGGAGAGGAAAGGAATATGTGGAAAACACTGATAAGGAGAAGGGACAGGATGATAGGACATCTGCTAAGACATGAGGGAATGACTTCCATGGTACTAGAGGGAGCTGTAGAGGGCAAAAACTGTAGAGGAAGACAGAGATTGGAATACGTCAAGCAAATAATTGAGGACGTAGGTTGCAAGTGCTACTCTGAGATGAAGACGTTAGCACAGGAAAGGAATTCGTGGCGGGCCGCATCAAACCAGTCAGTAGACTGATGACCAAAAAAAAAGAAAAAAAATGGTTCTTACTGATGGTTACTGGCAGAAGGCACTTCATCCTGAGTCACGATCTTTCTCAGAATTTCTCTTGAAGGGCACTACTTTCAATTCAAAGTTTTACTGTTTGGCTTCAGTGTGTCACTTTTTACTATGTAGAAGCAGAGAACGAATTATTACGAAATTATCTGATATGCTGACGAATAACTCATCATGTCTAAGATATGGGTTGAACAAAAATATTTGTAGATGAATCTTTTAATAAGTTTAAACAAAAAGTTGTTAGTGAAAAATTCGAATATCTTCATTGGTTAAGATAGATGTAAAATTTCTAGGACACACTCTGGATGCTAGAGGAATTCATCCCGACTCACAATGGGTAGAAGCTACTGGAAGACGTCCTTATTCACAGAACAAGAAAGTGTTAAAATCATTCCTAGGTATGGTAATTTTTTCAAAAATTTAGAACAGTAGACCATGTGATAAATCATGCTAATACGCAACTGTTAAAACAGCAGTCTCACTGGTACTAAAGTGAGGAAAAAAGTTAGTATCTGATAAAATAAAAGAGAATTTGTTACAAGCTTCGATACTGTACCATCCAAATGTAAGTGTGGTATTGAAGTTATCAGCTGACACCTACAGTTAATGTTTGTGTTCTGCAGTGTTTGGGGGATTTATCTATGGAAAAAGGTAATCTGCAGCATAGCTTTCACCAGTAAAAATCTATATAAGGATAAGAGAAATTATTCCATCATGGACAATTATGCTTTAGCTATAATTTGGTGTTTTGAAAGGTTAGGTATCTCTTAGCAGGAAACAAAAGCGCAGGCAGTACCAATCATCAGGCACATTCATTTTTAATGACTACCAAGTTGTTATGTTGATGAGGTAGGTATTGTTTCTTCAGGAATTCGATTTTGAGATACGATACATGGAAGGGTCGATATATACAATATCTGACGCATTATCAATATTATGTGTAGGTCATAAGGAGAATCAAGGAACTTATGAGCTTATTACAATGTTCAGAATTCATTCTATGAAAAGAGATCAACATAGGAAAGATATAAAGAAACTAACCTACATGATAATGAGGGAGCAGGACTTAAAACTTGAGATAAATTAGCTTACAAAAATACACAGTTGTATACTCCAAACCATAATGAGAATGGAAAGTGGTTAATTTACAACAGCATATTATATTGGAGAAAAGATTAAAATAGTAAAACACGGAGGATTTGCATACCTACTTATGTTACCATCCAGGTAACTGAGTATACAAACCAATAGTATGGACATTTCGGTGTTAAATAATGCTTGAAACATATGGTGAAGAAATATTATTTTAAGAATATGAGTAGAATAACAATAAGTGTAATTTGTGATTAATAGTTGTGTCAAAAAGTGAAAGAAACTTCAACTTTGGTTATATCTAAGATTTACCCTATAATATTGCACAGGGTTTGGGTTCTAGCTGCATTCGATATATAAGGCCGGCTGCTCAAAGGAAAGGGTAGATGGCTACATGCATTTGCAGCAATAAAAAGTTGGTCAAAATTTGTGTGACATTACCCATTAAGAGTAGCAAATGCCACATGTAGCTCAAGGTATTTGGAAAGAGATTGTTTAACTAACACTGGGTTTCCTAAACGTCACTTGTCAGACTATGGCTGCCAGTTCAGTATCAAATACTTTAAAAATGCATTGGTTAAGTATAATATTTCATAAGTGCTAATTTCAAAGTATTGTCCACAAAGCAACCCCACAGCGAGGATAATGAAAGTATTGGGTCAGATTTGTTCCACCAACTGTTTGGAGAGATACAATAAATTATTAGATATACTGTCTGAGTTTCAGTGTTAAGTGAATTAACCACACACAGGGATATTACTGTTAGTAGTTGTAGGTAAAGAAGTTTTAGGAGAGTCTTTGCGAGCCTTACTGAAATGGGCCAAAAGTAATCATGAAACTACAAATATTAACCAAGCCATTGTTCAATGTAAATTCCAATATAGTGCTGAGCAGAGGCTAAAGAAATATAACAAACTACCTATTGATCCAGGGTTCTAAAAAGCGATTAAAATCGAGGTTCAGACTCATGCTTTAAGTTCCATACTTCATAAAGAAGTGAGTAGTTTTTTCATTTATTTCAAGGCCTTCGATAAGTGATACAAGTTCCGCATCCAAAGGCATTACTTTCGTTACTTTTATGTGATCCTGCGAATCTGTGAGCAAGTATCGTGAGGCACACTTCATTAGACACTTAGTTATGAAATTTTGCAAAGAATGTGAAGAACGAAACAGCATGGTACAGGAAATGATTTTCTTTGTATTTTTGTAGGTGCTTTGTTGACTAGTAGTAGTAGAGGAAAATATTTAGTTTGAAATGTTATCGTTAGCTTGACACGGCGGAGAAGTGACCGTGGATGTAACTGTATATAAGGAAAGTAATGGAAAGTACAAAAGACTTGTTAAAAAGGTGAATAAGTTAAGACATAGTGTAGCAGAATCCAGCAACGACCAAGATAACTTGGGAGAGGGAGGAGTTCAGCTCTGCTGTAAGAAGCGAGATGTTTTCCGTCAATGTACTTGAAATCAATATGTCAGGACTGTGGTAATAAACTTACATAATCCATAGGAAGACGAACAGTTTTCCTCAGGCTGTATGGGCAAGCTCTCTCCACAGATGAGGATTCCTAGGATGGGGGATGGGAAGGATTACCTATCTTAGGGGACTACCTTCTTTTCTTTGGTTCCATCGACCCTGACCCTATCTTATTTCTTCATTTCTCTGCCAAACTGAACTTTAATTTCCATTTGACACGTATGGCTTCACTGTAAGGACCCTTCATACTTCCCATTATTTTAATACTACTGAAAATGGCTACAAATCAAGCCAGATGGCAGCCTAAACCATTATTAGAAGTAAGGTAGGAGAGGTCCATAGTATTCTACTACACGTACAGGGAGGATGAAGTAAGAATGATTAAATTCTAAAAGTTGTTGCCAGTCCTAAGAGATAAGTACAATTTGATAAAACAAATTATTAACCCTTAGTAATCATGTGAAGACTGTTCGAAACTAAAATAGAAAAGGTTAGAGGATAGTGGAGAGAATCGAGGAAGTTAGTATTATCAGTCTCTGACGGTTGGGGAAACAGTTGCGCAAGTATCGGTGTTAAGTATGGCTCAATAAAAAGAGATTCTTTATGTATTATATGCCATTTAGCCAAATGATTGGCATATGAGTTACCACTAACCTCTGTTAGTGCAATTCCCATTTCTCTATGGCGCAGTACTCTGAGTGTTGCACAGAAATTGTCTCCACAATGGCCGTTACCTAGACAGTAATGTTGGAATGTGGGCTGTGGGTGATCTGGTAGAAAAATGGTAGTCGTAATCTAAACAAGAGTCTGAACTTCTCATTAGGATTGCTACAGCAACAGTAACTTTGTAAGTGTCTAACATTTTACGTCATTGATTCAATTAAAGTTCATATTGTAAGGAAATTCTGTCAGAGGCTTAGGACTAAACATCAGTACCAAATTGTACTCACTAAGATGTTAAATAGAAGCTGTCTTTAAAAATTCAGAATATTCAATTTCGCTTTCACATTCCCAAACCAATACTCGACATAAATGGAGAAAATAAGTAATGAAACGTACAGCAGCCACTAACAATGTAACTGGTGCTGCGGCAAAAACCTCATATTGCATTGTAAACAGTCACTCACATCTCGAGGGCAAATCGTTAAATTAAGTAATTTCGAAAAAGCCTTACCACAAGACCGGGAATTGCTAGTACCGTATAGTGTATAATAAAGGCAAGAGTACAACCTTAATGGCAAAAAGCGAGATAACAACTCCGGTAGAGGCGGCAATCTTTTAATAATGTTGACAATGGTGGTGGTCCAGTCATACAATAAAAATACAATCGCCATCCAATTAATACTAGCTGTAGGAAAGTGCTATGGTGAGGACGAAAGCTCACAGTTCTAAGTATTATCAAGGCCAATCATAAAACATATGAATAACCAAGATACTGTGTATGTAAATAGCAAAATGAAGTTCTGGCACATACAGACAATAAGATATGCGTGCTTAATATATACATATATATATTGGTAAAGCGGTGAGAAAGTTCCTATAAAGCAGTCCATTATTAATGAATGCAAAGGCTTATGCTGGGTGCCTAATGTATTGTAGAAGCAAACCAAGAACCTATATAAAGAGATAACATGATGATAGCATTGTTATGATAAGAACAGGCATCTATCTTCATAATGATTGTTTCCTTCGAAGCAGTAGAAAGGTAAAACTAGCATCTAGGATTAGAGGAATAAAAAGTAATTGTAACTGCAATATACGGTGGGGCGACAGAAGTCATGGAATACCTACTAATATCGTGCTGGACCTCCTTTTGCGTCCTACAGCAACTCTATGTGGTATGGACTTAAAAATTCGTTCAAAGTCCCCTGCAGAAATATTTAGCCATGATGCCTCTATAAGCTGTCCGTAATTGCGATAGTGTTTCCATTGCAGTATTTTGTGCACGAATTGACCTCTGGATTATGTCCCATAAATATTCAATGGGATACATGTCGGGCGGATGGCCAAATAATTCGCTCGATCTGTCCATAGTGCTCTTCAAACCAGTCACGAAAAATTGTGCCCCGATAACATGTTTGGGAACATGACGTCCATGAACTGCTGCAAATGATCTTCAGGTAACGGAAAATAATTATTTCCAGCCAATTATCGGTCCAGCTGGATCAGAGGAGCAATTCCATCCCGTGTAAACACAGCCCACATAATTATGGAGCCACCAACAGCTCACAAACCGCCTTGTTGACAATTGGAACGCCAAATTTTACCGCACTGCCCCTTAAAACCCGCGGACCGCGCCACTGCGCATGCGGCCACAGACACACAAGGCGCGAGAGACGTTGATTGGCGACATGGAGGTATGACATATGCATGGAATTAGATCTATTCACATGGAGATATCGATGTATCACTGCGAGCTGCATCGTCGAGACGTTGTAATGTCCCCACAGAAAATACCCTCTACCACGCACCAATTAATCATTTTCAATCAAACCATCCACATTCATTACATTTTCTCGTAATATATGCGGCGACAGCTCGACGACGCCAAAGTATTTTCTAGTGCGTGTATTCTTTGAAATAACAGAGATGCATATATGCATTCTCCTTGGTTGTTAGAGTGGTAACTAGGACAGCTTCTGGAGTATCTGTTGAGGGATTGAGGTGTTTCTGAGAGATACATATTCTGTTTTTCTTCTCGCTAAAGCGAGCCAATTAACATTTGTGCCGCTAGCGGTTTGTTTGAGGAGAAAGAGACTGTAAAAGGAAAATAATTAAGGCGTGGAATCACCGGAGATCTGTATATGTAATGGAGATGGATTTAATACACAATTTCCTTCAAAAATAAGATTTGTGACTTTTTTTGTTCTGGAGTGAATGAACGAATCATTTGATGATCACGGTGGCCCTGTAATTAGTGGGGAAGTTTCAGCTGTGTCGACGAGAGCCTGCAATCACTGAGTCTGTGTTAAATCGTCCAAAAAGGCTTCGTACACATCTGGAATTCGCAATCTTTCGTAAAAGGAACAAATTGTCCACACGATTGATTCTCCCGACTGAATGCAGTGTCTAACAGTAATAATAAATGTAAAGATCTCTTACAGCAAGCCAGCCGCTGATTACCAAGACGAAGGACTCCGCCAAAGATTCTATTTGGTTGATTTCACGTAATGAAATATTATATTAAAAACTGTACATAGATAAAGGAGAGAAAGAGAGAGAGCGAATGAAAATAGAGATAATACTAATAATCCTCCATTAGTATAACTTTTCGCCTGTCTTATCACGGATCAGCCAACAAATGGGAGGCCCTTACTTTACTGTATAGATCTGTGAAGGTGAAGGGATCTTAAAGGCAACAGATACACGTCTATACAGACAAGACATTACACAAAGTTAGCGACTAGCTGCATTCATAATCTATTCTTAGATGAAGAGACGGCAACTTATTATCCTTAACATTTCAAAAAAATGTTAAAACGTCTCTGTGAGTTTATTACAAAAAGTGCCGGATTTCGTGATTTGCCCAAGCTGAAGCCACTATCTCTATCAATTAAATTCGTCGTCAACCGAATTTCAATTGCTTCTTTCACAACTGAGTCCCAGAAAGATGAGGTTCAGGCTACAATTTCGACATTATCATACACCACAGAGTGCCCAGTGTTAATACAGTGCTCTGCCACCGCAGGTTTATTAGATTGTAAGAACACAACAAGTAAAACCAACAGGGGGTAAAAGGTACTGAGAAGAAGACACGGAAAGTTTTAAATCCACGGCTTTTGTGCCATACGTATGAAGCCTATCGTCAAAACAGGACAGATCCTCAGTAAACACAAAATGAAAGTGTTTTTTCGCCTTCCACCAAAGACAACAGCACTCCTTGGTTCCATTAAAAATGATTTAGTTCTTCGGATGCCTCGAGTCTATAATACTCTGTAACACCATAGCTTAGACACTACATACCTTTTGTTGATTCATTTTGCTTTCGGTTTTGTTCAACATTCCATTTTTGAGCTTCTGTAAATGTGTTTGATTGAATTGATAACACAAAATTGTATACTCCTTTCTTTGTAAAAACTTTGATGCCATGCTTTGATTCTATGCAGTGTAGTGTATCTATCATTTAAATTCTTTGTCTCATTTGGAGGAAGACAAAACTTAATGTATATAATTGTAATTTCGTTTAAATGATTTTTTGTAGAACTACCAATATATGCAAATGTTCTATTTTATTTAAAATGTTTGTTTGCTGTTATGTAAATTGCTGACCTTCACTTAAGGTTCTTAGTTATTTTGTATGTAAAAGGTGGTGTGGTTCCCCTTGGGAACACAACTGAGTAGCCCTCGCAAATTGTGGTTGGCATAGATAGAAAGGTGGAACCAAGAGTCAGTCCAGGACGAGCTACCAAACTATCAACTGCTCGTGTAAAAGTTGTGTATTGTGCTGGTTCAGAGAGAGGCTTTTCCTGGCGCTTTCCAATGCCTCGAATGGATGGATAAAGAGCTGGAACTATTCTGGAATTGGTATCTATCACCGCCACCAAGAAATGACAGAGTCCAGAAATTATACCTGCAAATCCACCTACCAACATGCAATCGCCACAACATTGCGCAATCACTGTAATGAAACATTATAGTAATGTGCAGTGAAGGATCAGCTCATTGGATGTTTCAGTGTGCGCAAATATAAGGTAACTTATACTCGAACTCTTATACCTACATCGATATTTTATCCCTCTGTCACATTTCCACTCAGGGTCCTTCCCATGCTAAAGTGATTACCGAATGTCTTTATTGAAAGAACATTAAACCCTCGTGTTTTACTAATTCATGCCTGTTGAACACAGTAAAAAGAAAGTTGAAGTTAATATGGCAAGAGAGTGAACTAAAGTAAATCATGCTTGCTGAAAATAACTTTTCTATTAAAACTGCTTATTAATATCTTGTTGCCAACTTCAAAATTAAAAGTTCTTCAAACTGAAGCTTATAAAGTTTTGCTTAGTAAATGACCACATTGCTGCCTGTTGTAAATCGCAAAAGGTGAGTCAGTGTCTAAGAAATACGTCAATTTTGTGTCTCACTGTAGTAAAAGTTGAAAACTGCTATTGTGGAAAGTTATATACTCATGCTTGCTAAGCACTTGTGTATTGCAAGTGCATATTAACAGTGTAATAGGATCCACAGTTTATCCTTTATGCTCTTTATAAATAACAATTAATAGAAAGACCACTATCTATGACAACAGTAACTTCTTTTATTCAAAATTCAGTGAGGAATTGTTTGTTAGTGAATTGCATTTAATTTTCATTGTAAGTAGAAAGGTGTTTAGTAGTGAGAGACTTAATCTATCCACAATAACTAACTTTGCTGTGAACCATATCCATATTTCATGTCAGATAGGAATATATTCGAAAGGTGATATTGAACCTATGTCCAATTTTCGATCCTTAAGTGCACTTTAATAGTAGTATTATTGAAACCATTCAGTTTGACCAAGCCTTGAAGGCAAAAGTGTACGTCATTTTCTGTCGTCCTTATGCAAATAGCCTTGTTCTCTTATAACTGTTAGCGCTTTCTTTAAAGCCAACATCTGTTAGTGACAGAGTTCATTGCACTCTCATACGATAAAGTATAGGCTGTGTCTGCCCATTGAAGTTACTCATATCTACTTTTTTGAAAAGAATGTTACTCATTCTTATGCCTAATTAGGCTGGCGACCGTTTTCTTTATCCTATGAACAGTGCGGATAGGTTGAATATTGTTTATTACTGTTTAAATATTTACGTACTTCTTACTTTCACTTCGGATAAGCCACCTCCGTTAGGTATATCACAGTCAACACAACTAAAATCCTTTCAGAGGGTAGCACTGCTCTGCTTCTTCATACTATAATTACTTGAATAAAAATAATTTCACTATACGAACTGCCTCCAGCTTTGAGGTTATGGTATAGCACTAGCAGACAGTAGTGTTATAACTCGCGGGAATGTGGCCGTTCACACATCGGACAGACGACACGTACAGTCCATAAGAGATGCACACAGCACCGCAGGTATACTCGGCTCTTACAAACTAATAAATCTGCGGTGGCAGAGCACTGTATTGACACTGGGCGCTCCATAGTGTACGATAACTTCGAAATTTTAGATTTAATTTCTTCTTTCTGGGACTCAGTAGTGAAAGAAGCAATTGAAATTCTGTTGGTGACGAATTTCATTAACAGAGGTAGCGGTTTGAGCTTGTACAAATCGTGGAATATGGGACTTTCTGCAATAAACTCACAAAGACGTCGCTACGGTGCAGCTCGCAGTGATACATCGGTATCCCCTTGTGGATCGACCGCGCAGCCATAGATCTAATTCCATGCATATGTCACACCTCTTTGCCGTCGATCAATGTCCCTGCCGCCTTGTGTATCTGTGGCTGCATGCGTAGTGGTGGGGTCCGAGGGTTTAAAAGGAAGGCTCACTCCGAAGATGGCTGGACGGTATACAGCCGAAATATTAGAAGTAAAAGTGAGACTTCTGGGGCTGCACGCCAGAAGTTATATGGTAGTTTTTCATTACTGACTTCCAAAAAATTAATTATAGATTGACTCACCAATCACAGCCGCTAATTTCATTCGAATCTATTTATCGTTTACTATGGAATACGGGAATGAGCATGTGATGTACTTTCTATAAGTAATTAAAAAGCAACATCTGTTTATGAAACGTAATTAAGGAATCGGTAATATGTAGTTTTCAGGCATGAGTTTTACTTCAAATTCCATTATGCAAACGCAGAAAATATCGAAATAATATTAAATTATCTTTTGTTACAGTTGCTCAGTGTCACCAAAAGGTGGCTGCAGTGTTGAGAACATCGGTTGCTCGTTCTTTGAATCACAGATTTCGTATTGTCACCAACAGCGGGATGCACTGGTAAAAACCTACCGTACCATAAATTAATGGCTGCTCGTATGTTTCATATCTTAATTGATACAATTACTAGCAACGATTTTTTTTTTACACAGGTACCCAGTCTAAGTATGAAACTGTGCAAATCATAAACCATTGCTATCAGGAAACGCATCCCCTAAATTATTGCGCTCGCTATACTCACCCTGCTGTGCGTATGTACATTAAATATTCGAGTGCATTTAACTATACCATGCGTCAGTGATTTCCATAGACAAACTGAGCTGTTGACCTCCTTATCTTAGCGGTGCATACAATGACTTTGCGGAGCATTTGTTTGGTGTAATATGACACGTATGACGATTAGAAAGCAGAAGACATGAACTCACAGGCTGAATATTTTTGCAAGAGTCATCCTGTGCTGAGAAAAACACAGATGCATATGCATGGATTTCTGCAAAGCTGGTTATATACTGAAAAGTATTGATTTACTAATTGCGAGCTTCTCAGGACTTGTTAAGACATCTACACCGAGTCAAAATTTACAACACATTAAACTCCACTTACGCTACCGTTGCAAACATCTAGCCTGAAATTGCATTAATATTCACACCACACGTTGGTTATGATGATATTATCAGAATCCAACATCTATATGTCTAACAGATCTGAATGTTCACATGAGAGTATCACCAGCACTACATATCACAGAATTCCAGTGAAATCATACACAGAATCACGATAAACATCAGCTTATCCAATGCATCACACATCATGCTTCGAACTGCATGATATCGCTGATTCAGCAGATGAATGCATATGTATGTCCATTCTGTGTAGGCTACAAATAACGGATGACTCATCACAGAAATATCTCACCAACACCTCAATCATCCACTATGTTAGGGAAACAATTACTTTCAAAGCTTTTTATGCTTGTTGGAAGATCCGCCCAACAATGCTCCAAACGTTCTCAGTTGGTGAGAGATCCAGTGGCCATCCTGACCTAGAGCGGCTTTGGTAACCATGAAAATTAGCGGTATAAACTTTTGACGTGTTTAGCGGGCATTATCTTGCTGAAATGTAAGCCCAAGATGGCTTCCCATGAGGGTAACAAAATGCGGCATAAAATATAATCGGCATACTGGTCCGCTTTAGTGTGCCATGGATGACAAGCAATTTTTTTCTCTTCTTTTTTTTTTTGCCTTTCATGGGAAATGGGAAGCCATCTTATGCTTACATTTCAGCAAGAAAATACCCGCCCGATAACGGCGAGAGTTTCTATTGCTTGATTTCGTGGTTGCCAAACCCTACATTGGCCAACAAGGTCGCCAGATCTGTTCCCAAGAGAGAGCGTTTGGAACATTAAGAGCAGAGCCCTAAAAGCAGCTCTGACGATATAACGCGCCAGTTGGACAGAACCGGCACGATATCCCTCAGGAGACATACAGCGACTCCGGCAACCAATGTCAAGCCGAAAGACTGCTCACATAAGGGCCAGAGATGGACTATGGCGTTATTGACTTGCTTTGTTTTCAATGCTCTTTCTCTTACACAAATCAACCATTTTTGTCTGAAACTGGAATCGTGCGTTTGTCTGTACAGGTGCGTCACATTTGCCGATTTACGTCCCATTAAGAAAATTTGTTCGTGATCAATGGTGTCTTAGTGTCAACATTTACATATATATTAAGAAGGTTTGACGTTGTCACCTTAACTTAATTAATAAACTATACATATTAGAGATTGGAGTACATTAGGCGACTGATCATGGCGGAATTAGTAAGCAGAGAGTCAAATAAAACGTTTAGCAATAAAGATATATTTCACACATTTTAATGATAAAAACTTCCTCAACTCGGTGGTAAATCCCGTTGTGTCCATTCTATTTACTCTATCTCTATAAGTCAGTGACACATTCCCATGATTCGAGACTGGAACTATTCCTCCTTATCTCTGAAAAGCATGAGGACAGAAACACTTTCTTGCCATAATTTCCACAATTATAGCGGGTCCATATGTTTGGATTCCTTCTTTATGTTTAACGATCTAAATTTCTTGTTTATTGGTAGGTCTGAATGCCTTCAGTTAAGTTTCTTGTGGCTGGTTTCACTTCCAAAAGCTTTAGGTTTTCGTAAACAAGGATTTCTGTCTTGAATTATAAATTATATTCTCCTACTGTAATGCTAGTGTTTAACTGTACTTGAAAAACCTGTGAATACGAACATTTCGTCTTTCTCTGTAGTTACAGATGTCTCCACGTAGCTTAATGTCATACTGTGGAATCTGCCCTCTATATATAGTAAAATTAACGAAGGGTCAATACTTAGATTAATGACGATGTAACAAGCCGTGCGTGTGAGCGGAAACCGACGAGAGACATACGTCTTTAATAAGTACATAATATTATTCTGACAGATCAAAGGAAGCCGCCGTGCGGTCCCACACCATAAGGCGCATCAATTTTCACCAATAAAATCAATACCAACAAAATCTTATAAGGAAATTAATATCATTTCTCAGAAATGTGGGAGAACGGAATCTACGTCTTTTTAAGTTATCCTACATGAAAAATGCTGCGTGTAGTGTATTCACTCTGCAGCAAACCGAGACTCGAACTGGAGACGTTCATCTTTGGCTGGCAAGTGGTCTACCAACTTAGCTACCCAAGCATGAATCTCGATGCGTCCATACAGTTCTACTTCGCCAGTACCTCGTCTCCCACCTTCCAGACTTCACAGGAATTCTCCTGCGAAATTTGCGGGAAAAGCACTGCTCAGAGAAAGGGTATTGCGGAGACGTAGCTTAGGCGCAATCCAGAATGTATTTTCACGCTGCAGCGGAGTGTGCGCTGATATGAAACTTCCTGGCAGATTAAGACTGTGTGCCAGTTTCGAAGGAGAACTTCTGTGAAGTTTGGAAGGCAGGAGATGAGATACTGGCGGCACTAAAACTGTGGGGAATGAGCTCAGTTGGTAGAGCAATTGCCCGCAAAAAGCAAAGGTCCCGAGATCGCGTCTTGGTCCAGCACAAAGTTTTAATCTGCCAGGTGCGGTGTGTAGTCTTTCTTCTATAATTTTGGAGCTATGATGTGCTCTAGGAAGTATAGTTGGTAATGGAACTGAATACAGAAAGCAGGTAGAAAGAGATGTGCACTGTTGTTAATAACGAAACCTAGGAAGTAATACTTAAACAGTTATTACAATTTTTGTGTATGCTTCCATCAATATGGGAATGATGTTCTAGTTCAGATCGTTGCATCTACACGCTCTTCGTCAGTCACAACAGTGCATTTAGTACTCCCCATCTAGTGAGGGATGAATATTTAAAGCATAAAGTCGTAGTCACTTAATATTGTCAGGCCTGCCAATCAACTTCGTATACCAGTCAGGCTTTCTTATTCACAGTATTCTGATGAGATACGTCGTTATTCAGTAATTATATACAACCACTCACTCAACGGAAGTACTACATTAAAAAACTGGAGAGATGTCCAGGTCCACACCAGTATACAAGAAAGGACACCAGTACCACTAAAATCTATTTCCACTGTCATTTCAAAACATACACAGTGATCGAGAATTTTATACATCTCGAAGATAAACAGCACTTAGTAACAATGGATTCAGAAAACCGCATTTGTGTGACCTTTCATTTGTATGAAGTGATGAATGCTGTAGATAATATGTCTAATCTTGTATGAACAGCGAGTGAAACCAAAAAGTATTCTGTTATCAGTCACTGACTACTTATATCCACAACACCTCCTCCATCATCAGGTGAATTTAAATGTGTTAGTACGACGTGTGCGTGGATGTCTGTTGTGTTACGACTTTGGGGTATCCGGAGTCACTGTCTACTGGAGAAACTAGAACACTGTTTCGGAATATCGTTTTGGGAATGTTTTTGACTGAAAACTAAACTCTAAATGTAAAAACGGAACAGCTAAATTGGAACACCTCCAGTCGTCAAAGGTTCCTTTCTCTATCGTAATAAATCACCTGCAAACTGTCATACTTTGTGAACCTTTGGTCTGGAAACAATTAGCTGGAAAGAAAATATACCAAATCGGAAATATTATCTTGAAGTACAAAAAGTCTACAGCAAAACAACATTATTATTTCCGAATAAGTTTTAAAAGATTGTGGAGACCTTTGTTCGGGACGATGGTACAAGCATTAGAATAAATATTTCATGTGATATACAAAACATTTTTCGTCAAGTTTATGTACTGTAGCTTAAATTTAATACTCGTTTATATAATCAGGTGACACGTTACTTAGAGTGTTAACAGTGGAAAAACTGTACAAAATTACAATTTTGACTGGGATTCAGAAAAAGAGGATGAACGGATTACGAGAAAGAGAGCTAATTTTGGATCTGTTAGAACTGTCGGTATTTTAAACTTAGATCTGTTACACGATATAACTAAGTAAATGCTGAAGTAGTGCACTGAAACCGAGTTAAAGATATGCAGATGGATATACTCTTAATATAAACAAATACATGTGGTATCAGGCTGTCATGGGGTACAGACTGTCGATTTCGTTTCGGTGGATCTACTGAGTTTCGTGAATTAGATAAGTTATTGTTGATTAGAAAAATATCAAAGGAAACATAAAGATAGCTAAATTAACCCATGGAAGTTATAAAGGTTAGGATGAATGCGGACAGTAAATAACTAAATTATGATGGAAGGATGAAGCCAGAGGGAGAGAGAGAGGGGGGCGGGAAGAACGAAAGAGAGAGATCCAGATATAGAGGATGGATGGACTTATTGGGGGAGAGACCCAGGGTTCTTAACATTATATCTGTTACATGATATAACTAAGTAAAGATTGGAGTAATACACTGGTTATGCTTTAAAATATGTAGATAGATATGAAGTTTACGCTGGTAGTCGATATATATATATATATATATATATATATATATATATATATATATATATATAGTCTCAAGCTTTTAGGGGTTCCAAGCTGTTGGTGACATGGTACATTTGTAAAACAGGAGAACCCATTGCTCAGTTGTGGAACATCATAATAATATAATTAATTATTTATGGTAAATGTGGAGGACAGTGTGGAGGTTTTGTGTGTGTGTGTGTGTGTGTGTGTGTGTATTTGTGTGTGTGTGCACTGGTAATTTAATAATGTAGGATGTTGTTGAAAACATAGTACTTCTCTAAATGACGTAATTTTTGTCATTTAAGGTGGATTTAGGTTCGTTTCATAGGTTTTTGTAAATTTGGAGTGTTTCAAGGATGTATAGTTTCTGCCATTAGTTTGGATATGTAAGTTGCTGCTACTTGTGTTGTTCACATTGTGTTTTATTTCATGTAAGTGGATGGCTGTTGCTGATGTGTGGCATTTCTAGTTTTTTAGTGCTGCCGTGTGTTCTTTGTATCTAACCCCAAAAGATATATCTCTCTGGCCTGTGGAGCAAGAATTCAATTTTCAATACATCTCTATGGTGACGTCCATTCCATATGTTGCTGCTTAAAAGTAACTTCTGCTCAATCTTATTCTCGGTGGTAAAGTATATATTTGAAGACATTTGCAGTTTCACATGAAACCCTACTCAGAAATGAATTGTATGGAAGACCTTATTTTCTTTTTGTATTTTTTTTTTTCATGTCATTGCTTTGCCACTATTGAGTGTTGATGAATACTTTGGAGTTGTTAGCAACAGCTGTTTCTTTTATTATTGTTGTTTACATTTATCTTTAGAGACAGGTATTTGGATAGCTCTGTTGATCATATGGCGCAATGCTGCCATTTTGTAGGCTGTGGGGTAAAAGGTGGAGCTGTGAATGGCAATATGTGCTGTGGAAGGTTACCGATAAACTCCATATTTGGGTGTATTATTCTCTATTATAATGGAAATATCTAAAACAAATTATACTACCACCAGCTTTGTGTTCAACTGTGACCTTTACATTTTCTTGAACATTCATTGGTAATTATTCATCAACCAGTTATTCAACAACTCCCATGAAAATACGAAGTATGTGTAGTACATGTAGATAAATCTTAACCCCCTGCTCTGAAATACTTTGCTTTCCTCCAATATTTCCTTTCACCCTCTGTCTCTGAATCTCTCTCTCTCTCTCTCTCTCTCTCTCCCTGTCCCTCCCTTCCTCCTTCTCTCTATCCAACTCCCTCTGTCTCTCTGCTTCCATCCTCCCCTGCAAAAATTGGTTATTTGCTACCAGCCACCATGCGCATCTCGATATATTCCGTGAGTTAATTTAGTTATTTTTATGTTTCCTTTGATATTTTCGAAATCAACAATAACTCATCTAAGTTACAAAACTCAACAGACCCACTGCAATAAATGCAACAGTTTGTACACCATGTCAGCCTGATAGTACATATATCTGTTTATACTATTAACAATATCTATCTGTATATCTTTAATATACTATCAGTGACTTACTTCAGCATTTACTTAGATGTAACATGCGACAGGTGTGTATTCATCGACTCAAACAAACATCTCCACAATCTTTTACACTTATTGAGGTATAGTAGCTTGGTTTTGCTATATACTCTTTGTACTTCAGGGTAATGTCTATGTTTTGGTACATGTTTTTAGCATGTATTAGTTTCCAGAAGTCATCATTGTTTACAAAGTATGGCAGTTTACGTGCGATGCATTGCGACAGAGAAAGAAGCCTGTGACCCTTTGAGGTATTCTAGTTTGGTTGTTTTTAATTTCACATTTTTACATACTTTTAGTTTTCAGTCAAAAACCTCCCAAAAACAGTATTTTAAAATATTGTTGTCATTTCTGCGCTAGACAGTAACACTTGATATCCCACAGTCGTAACACAACACAAACACACACACACACACACACACACACACACACACGTCGTACTAACTCATGTAAACCCACCTGATGATGCAGGTTTAAATCTTCTAAAGGTGTTATGAATATAAATAAACAGTTATTGGTAACAGTAAACTGTTGTTTCATTCGGTATGAGTAACAGTAACGGTAAAATCTAACCTCAAATTCTCGCATTTAATGCTGTGTGAACAGTGATAAACCCAAATATATTTTAATATTTTTATGTTACACAACAAATAAATAGAAATTTGGGAGCTTTACTAAATTGTATTGTACATCTTGAGACTTCATTTCAACAGATTTTGCAGTTGCGACATTGCTTTAAAATATGTGGAATCTAGTAAGATGTATTGTCTCTGTATCACCTAGTCAAATAACCACGAGCGCACAAAAGCGGTCATCTGCCTAAAGCACGTAGCATGATTTTGCATGCTATGCAGGAAGCGCCGTTTGCAGCTGGCTGTGTTCTAAAATTATCACGCCTCACCATCCACCACGTGCTGACGCTAGGCTTTTAGATGAGCAGCTGTCGGCAGATATCTTGCGCAAAATAGAGGACGACCACACTCACTCGGCACAGCACTAAAGTCTTGTAGAACGTGCTTCTTATCATATCTTTCTGCGATGCAGTTCAGGATTTTCTCAATGAAACAAACAATCGTCAGAATATCAAGGATATGTCACACAGAATTCTCGATGGAATAAACACATTAGATTCGGAGGAGCCGAGAGAAAAGCGTTGCCACTGGTGACTGATTTTCTTACATCATTCACAAAATTGTTTTTCCAGAGAAACTGTCGCAGGTATAAAGGTTTCTTAAGAAATTTTCTACTCAAAGTTAAAGAGAATTATCAAAGTGTGAAAAATGTGCAAAACAACTGGATAAAAATTCGATAAAAAATTACTTTCACCTAGAATCACAAATTGGTGGTGGAAAATATGAGAGCAAAGAAGCTCGTGTTAAATAACATGGTATGAGTGACCATCAGTAAAACCAAATAGAATCCATTAAAAAACATTTCCGTTCGAGCTAGGCTAAGCGAAAAGTCTTCACATTAAAATGTACATGGAATTAAAAGTCCGTGATACCGGCCCTATGTGGGTCATGCCATGCCACGACTGACGAAGTTGTCGCAGTGCACGAAACAGTAAACACTTGTAGATGGTGTGCCTGGGCAAAAACATATGCGCAATGCAAACAAACGAAGTGTTAACTATGAATCGCTACGTTATATCGAAAAGGGACCGAGAAAAATTTTCAGACGGAAGAATGGGGGACGATGAGAGGGAGAGAGGAGGCGAGCAACTTGAAATATAAATTATAACAGTAAAAGGAAGACTAAATACAAAGAGATAAAACACTTAATTAGAAAAATAGAAATTTGATGAGACTGAATGACAAGTGGGCCACACCAACGAACTATAACTACATTAACTGGTCTGAAGTACTGGCGTAAAACTGTGAAGAATCCGCCGACTAGGAGGTTGCAGCTGATATTAAACATGTTACCATCCCTGCTGCGTGAGAGTTTAAAAATGTCCAGTTATTCACACTGTTCTAATTTCCGCCTTTAATTTTGTTATGAAAAGTTTCTGACCGTGTATGATATTATTCGTAGCTGATATAGATAAATATCAGGGTGTAATTACAGTTCCATTAGATTTTTAAGACTTTTGCACCCGTACTTACACTCCTGGAAATGGAAAAAAGAACACATTGACACCGGTGTGTGAGACCCACCACACTTGCTCCGGACACTGCGAGAGGGCTGTACAAGCAATGATCACACGCACGGCACAGCGGACACACCAGGAACCGCGGTGTTGGCCGTCGAATGGCGCTAGCTGCGCAGCATTTGTGCACCGCCGCCGTCAGTGTCAGCCAGTTTGCCGTGGCATACGGAGCTCCATCGCAGTCTTTAACACTGGTAGCATGCCGCGACAGCGTGGACGTGAACCGTATGTGCAGTTGACGGACTTTGAGCGAGGGCACGCCAACACCGTAGAATCCTACGCAGTGCCGTAGGGGACCGCACCGCCACTTCCCAGCAAATTAGGGACACTGTTGCTCCTGGGGTATTGGCGAGGACCATTCGCAACCGTCTCCATGAAGCTGGGCTACGGTCCCGCACACCGTTAGGCCGTCTTCCGCTCACGCCCAAACATCGTGCAGCCCGTCTCCAGTGGTGTCGCGACAGGCGTGAATGGAGGGACGAATGGAGACGTGTCGTCTTCAGTGATGAGAGTCGCTTCTGCCTTGGTGCCAATGATGGTCGTATGCGTGTTTGGCGCCGTGCAGGTGAGCGCCACAATCAGGACTGCATACGACCGAGGCACACAGGGCCATTACCCGGCATCATGGTGTGGGGAGCGATCTCCTACACTGGCCGTACACCACTGGTGATCGTCGAGGGAACACTGAATAGTGCACGGTACATCCAAACTGTCATCGAATCCATCGTTCTACCATTCCTAGACCGGCAAGGGAACTTGCTGTTCCAACAGGACAATGCACGTCCGCATGTATCCCGTGCCACCCAACGTGCTCTAGAAGGTGTAAGTCAACTACCCTGGCCAGCAAGATCTCCGGATCTGTCCCCCATTGAGCATGTTTGGGACTGGATGAAGCGTCGTCTCACGCGGTCTGCACGTCCAGCACGAACGCTGGTCCAACTGAGGCGCCAGGTGGAAATGGCATGGCAAGCCGATCCACAGGACTACATCCAGCATCTCTACGATCGTCTCCATGGGAGAATAGCAGCCTGCATTGCTGCGAAAGGTGGATATACACTGTACTAGTGCCGACATTGTGCATGCTCTGTTGCCTGTGTCTATGTGCCTGTGGTTCTGTCAGTGTGATCATGTGATGTATCTGACCCCAGGAATGTGTCAATAAAGTTTCCCCTTCCTGGGACAATGAATTCACGGTGTTCTTATTTCAATTTCCAGGAGTGTATTTCAGTTAACAAAACTTGCTTATTGACAATGGAAAGCTGTCGATGGCATCGATGCGTAAGCGAGTTCATATTTTAAATGGCAGAGCAATACAGATTATCAGCGACATAGAACCTTCTAGTTTAGAGCATACACGGAACTTACTAGATTGTCGATCACTGTGCACGATGGCCGTGATGAAACGTGTTCCAAGTAGGTACTTATTCATATTTCTCGATCGATTTGCTTGATAGAGAGGTACTCAACACGTCTTTAAATTCGTTAGTATGGATTTACAATGGCGTTTCTGAGGCAACATGGTATGTGAAATGCACCTGCCGTGTTGTTCTATAATTAGATCTTCGTGTCACTTAGATACGAAAACTAAGTTTGGCGTATTTGATTTTCATCACTTCTGTTGTCAATGTCATTTTAGATTTTAGCTCTTAGCACAGCAAACAGTGTTATACAAAATTCACGAACACTTCCAGTCCAATACAGTACACTAAGCGCGCTCGGTAGTTATTCCTAATGGACACTGATACATCTGTATGATTCCATTTCTTCTTCATTTATGACTTAAACATTCAGTTTCGTCCACGAGGCAGTTTTTCACTGTTAATTCAGATTTTAACAGCGAATTTCCCTCGCTAAGTTTTGCGAGAGGTACCAGCGATGCGACATGTCACTCGCAAGCGATGAGTGCTTCCCATACCGATAACGGTATAGAATAGCAGAAATAAAAAAATGAACGTAATGCGTTAACGGTGGAAGTTACCCTACCACGTAGGGGTACCATAACGTTAGGCTGACTACGATATCGTGTTAAGTAGAACTCGGAAGGGAATTTTGACAAAATAGTACGAGCAACCTCAGTCAATTCTATATGACCCCACTGGAATTCAATATGGTGTTGGCCCACCCTTAGCCTTGATTACAGCTTCCACTCTCGCAGGCATACCTTCAATCAGGCGTTGGAATGTTTCTTGGGGAATGGCATCCCATTCTCCACGGAGTGCTGCACTGAGGAGAGGTATCGATGTCGGTCGGTGAGGCCTGGCACGAAGTCGGCGTTCCAAAACATCACAAAGGTATGCTATAGGATTGAGGTCAGGACTCTGTGTAGGCCAGTCCATTACAGGGATGTTATTGTCGTGTATCCACTTCGCCACAGGCCGTGCATTATGAACAGGTGCTCGATCGTCTTGAAAGATACAATCGAGATCCCCGAATTGCTCTTTAACAGTGGGAAGCAAGACGGTGCTTAAAACATCAATGTAGGCCTGCGATGTGATAGTGCCACGCGAAACAACAAGGGGTGCAAGCCCCCTCCATAAAAAACACGACCACGTCATAAAATCATCGCCTCCGAATTTTACTCTTGGCACTACACACGCTGGCAGATGACGTTCACCGGGCATTCGCCATACCCACACCCTGCCAACGGATGGCCACATTGTGTACCATGATTTGCAACTCCACACAACGTTTTTCCACTATTCAGTCGTCAAATGTTGAAGCTCCTTAAACCAAGCGAGGAGTCGTTTGGCATTTACTGGCGGGATGTGTGGCTTATGAGCAGCCACTCGACCATGAAATCCAGGTTTTCTCACCTCTCGCCTAACTGTCAGAGTACTTGCAGTGGATCCTGATGCAGTTTGGAATTCCTGTGTGAAGGTTTGGATGGATGTCTGCCTATTACATGTAACGGCTCGCTTCAACTGTCGTCGGTCTCTGTCAGTCAACAGACGAGGGCGACCTGTATTCTTTTGTCCTGTACGTGTCCCTTCTCGTTTCCACTTCACTATCACATCGGAAACAGTGGATCAAAGGATCTTTAGGAGTGTGAAAATCTCGCGTATAGACGTATGACACCTGACCACGTTCGAAGTCCGTGAGTTCCGCAGAGTGCCCCAATCTTCTCTCTCACGATGTCTAATGATTACTGAGGTCGTTGATGTGGAGTATCTGGCAGCAGGTGGCAGCACAATGCATATGATATGAAAAACGTATCTTTTTGTGGGTGTCCGGATACCTTTGAACACATAGTGTGTGTTACACAGTGTCAGTTAAATCGATAACGTGGGAAGCATCCAACTACAGTTGACGGACAACAAATCCATAAATTGGCAATACTAACAAAATGGCTGTAAAAATTGCTAAGGGATTAGTAAATTGGTCGACAGTTGTGCAACGCAGAATTGGAAATTAGTGAAATTGGCAAATTGGCATTAAAAATTGGCAGGAAATTGGCAGGATGCTGTAAAATTGGGATTAGTTTAGTAGGGCAGGCCACAAAATTTGGGAAATTGTCAGCACAGGTCGTAACATTCGCAAAATATTGGCAGAATTCTTGAAAATTGGCAAATTGGCAGGATAGGCCGTAAAATGGCAAACTGGTTGGACAGGCCAATCTTACAAAAATATTATTCCATGAGTACCTTAAACAATGACATTAATTCGTACTTTCTCGTGGATTAATAACATAGAGTACAGTGGCACAACTGATTTTACAGATTCATATATACCGATATATATTCTAAAGCTATAAAATTGTGTAATAGATCGAAATAATAATTATGATTGTGGGTCTGGCTTCATCCTATTTCAAACAAACACAGTTTAACTACGCTATTTAGTGTGATGGTTTCTCTCAGAGGGCATCCACGACCCCATCTGTCTTACCTTCACCGCGCACTGTCGTTACTGAATCAAGAGATTGGTCCAACAACACTACCTAGCAGCCAGAGAGCGCCTGCCTGCGTCTTACGAATTTAATGTTTGGCAATTAGCGCAGTACAACAAATATACTCTTACTAGAGAGTGTAACTGCTCGAGGTGAAGCTTCTCTTGACTGTAAAACATATATGTGGCAGTACTTTCATTCTCTAGTAACATAAACACACAAAAGTTGCCTATGTCCTGATAATAAAGACCAAGGCTAGATTATAAACTATGCTGTGTCAACCTATAGTTATTAATTTGTGTGTAAAGTATGTCGAATCTATGTAATGCATCCAATTCTATTATTCTGCTGAAGTACTGGATATTCTTTTAAGAAAAATTTCATTTTGAAAATCAGGAGGGAGACTAGATGCCGTAATTGACTGGTGTGTGGCAGACGATGACAGCCTATTCATCATAAGTATATTATGTGTCAAAGTCAGTATAGGCTGTATATGCGTGCATATGCCACAGAAGAGTGTAGTTTTAATAGAACATTTACTAATGGTGAGATGGAGTACCACACACAACATTACTGTATTCTATCAAGGAGGACTGACAGACATTTGGAAAATACGTGGAAAATCTATGTTATACACTTCTGATGCCACTGCTCTGATGAATGGATGGGTATTTCTTCTAAAGCAAATTATGCTTCGAAATCAGGATATATTTAATGGAAAAAAGCATTCGCTGGTGGCAGGCATTCTGATCACGTTACTGTCTTAGATGCGTTCCAACCATGGGAAGATGAATGGGTGAATGGTGTGGTCACTGGAACACTTCGTCCATCAATAACTTCTGTGTGTGGGATAATAATCGTCCAGAAAACGTTGCACTTCCTGTATATATACCGCATAACGATGTTCTATACCTGTCAAGAGTCACTTTATTACCTTTAACTTTCTTCTTGGAAGCCGCTTTATTAGCCACGTTGTGCATGCAGATAGTGTATTACTTTCTGCAACAAACATCGTACAGAATGACTAAAACGAGGAAATAAAGAAGTTCACCATACTCTTTCCATGCAGATGGAACAGGATGGCTGTTAACTTATCTCCACCACACATAATAAAATGATATGATGAGTAGGATAGTAAGAAGGGTTGTGGCTCAAATATCATTGTTGTCAGCCACATCCGGTGTTATCGTTCCAGGAACTACATAGTCAGTCAGCACTTCTGACATCAGCATTTGTGGAACTACAGCTGAGGCAGTTGTTATTACCACCTTCAAGGTCACAGACTCCCTGTGCTCTCCTCCCCTCTCCCCCCCCCCCCCACGTCCCACTCCCGCTCCAATTCCCCTACATTACTTCTGGCCAACTCGTCACACTTCTGGCCAACAGTCATCAGCAACCACTGCTCTCGGGCAATATGCTCTCCATTTGACCTCTGTGCTCTGTAGCCAGAAAATCAGGGTGTCTGTATTTGTTATAACTAATAATAACAAACTCATTTTATTATTAGTCGAAACACAGGTTTTTTCATTCGAGGTCAGTATGCAGTGGTGAGCATCAGCAGCAGAGTTATCCAACTTAAGAAATAGCTGCAAGAGTTACCACAGCTAAGACACCTTGACATTACAGTGCATACAATTTAACTACATCTTGATAAATTCTCCAAAATGACGGAAAAGTATTAAACCATTCACTTCTCTAGATGAACAGCATGTGCAACAGAGCACTATGCCTCCTAAAAGAGTTAGTCAATAAAACCATGAGCTCTCTTCGAGTTTCGTATCTTAAGTAACACAATTAATAGCAGAATACCGAGAATTTTCTGTAATTTACTCTAACAACTGATTTTTTACATAAATACTCACAAAAGTATTAAATAAACCATTGCTATGATGATGTGCATCCCTGAGTTCTTGCATTGCCTCAGCTCATCCTTCTGTGCACATTTACATCAAATGTTCAGGTGCCCTGAATAAGCGTGTTCTACACTATACAGTAGTGAATGTGACAGACAGAGCCAATGGCGCCTGTGAGTCAGAAATACATACTAAACTCTGTGGAATATTTGTTCAGTATAATAAGAAACACATGTCGATTAGCAAACAGTAAGCCTGAACTCGCGGACTAAGAATCTAATAAAGGGTCATCCTGTCGTGAGAAAAGCACACATGCATGAATTCCTGCTAAGTCGGTGATATAGGAGAGATTATGAAAGTACTGAGTCTGCACTCCAGAGAGGAGCTCACAAAACTTCGTTGAACTGTTCTTCTCATCCATCCTACAGCCCGGGTCTCAAACCTTACGACTTCCACCTGTTGGGCCTCATGAGGAATGCAATCTGCAGGAACCAATATGTGGTGAGGCTATTGATGCTGCAAGACGTTGCCTCCGACATCGACGAGTAGACTGTGTCCGAGGGACCATACAGGCCCTGTATGATGGTGTAAGACTGTGATGTTGAGAAATTTTGTAGCCAAAACAGTAGGGAATAACATCGTGTATTGAAATCCTGAATAAAACCAACATACTTCCTATATAATGTGTTGTATTACTTACTGAATACCCCTCATAGATCCATACAGTAATAATAAACTGCAAAATCTTCGTGTTTGTCTCTTTGAACACACGAATCTCCAAAAGTACTAGCCGAAACTGCATGGGGTTTCCACTGATAACTTGAGCGTAGGTTGGAGCAACATACATGCCATATGTGAAAAAGCAGATGTTTGTCTACATATTTGTGGCTACGAAAACGCTGATGTTACGTACAGACGGCCACCTCGCAGGAGATCGTACAGGGTTGTCCCACCTTGTGGTGATGATGACAGAGGCCTCGTCCAACGACTGACCGTGCTTTTGTCCACTGCCAGGTTCCCGTTGCTATTTTGCAACCCCCTATGAATATCTGCAATGCTCTGATTTTCTACCGAAAGAAATTCAGTGATGGCTCTCTGCTTCGAACGTATCTGCGCTGCAGACGTAATTTTGAAGGATACGTATTGAAACTTCATTAAACTATAGGGGTTGAAGCGGGAAGATTCCATGGAATTCCATAAGAAATTCCGCATTTTTGCAAACAAACTTTAGCGAGAAAAATAACAGTGATAATATAGACCAGATGGACCTGACGTACTGACCCACAGGGAACGTCGAGCATTACAGAGGGCGGCTGTAAAAAATAAAATCAAATCAGCGGAGGGAATCATTTATTAGTTTAACCTGCGGTTCAGGTAGCACACTGAATGGGTGTAGGTAGCTAAAAAAACAATGGGGTACAATGGTCGTGCAACTAGTCATAAGCCACACGATTCTTTAGTCAAAGTTAAGAGGTGCTTATGGTAATGTAAAGAGTGTCAGCACTGGGCAATAGATAACTGGAAACGAGTGATTTGGAGCGAGGAGTGAAACAATACGAGGTAATAGGAAGGAAGGGTATGAGTATTGTCTGTGCATGGATATTTAAAATAATGGGCGATCCCTGTAGAAAGTGTAGCCGTTTCTTTCTCTGAGGTGTCCATTTTATAAACACGGCCTGCGACCACTTTAGAGAAAGAAGTGCTATCACAATTTGCCAGACGCGCCCATCATTTTGCAGTACGATGGTGGGCGCATATGGCTGATTAGTTCGCCGCGCGGGATTAGTCGATCGGTCTGAGGCGCTGCAGTCATCGACTGTGCGCCTGGTCCCGGCGGAGGTTCGAGTCCTCCCTTGGCATGGGTATGTGTGTTTGTCCTTAGGATAATTTAGGTCAAGTAGTGTGTAAGCTTAGGGACTCATGACCTTAGCAGTTAAGTCCCATAAGATTTCACATACACCTGAACATCATCTGGTTAGTTCGATGGATGAGGACGGAAATATTGTACCACCATCACGCTCCCAGGACTTAAGCACTTGCGACTTCAACTTGATTCCTAGGATGAACGAAGCACTTCATAGCATTCGCTTCACAACAGTTACAGAGATTCGTCGTGCAACAGAGCGATCCACTGGAGCTGTCGTGACAACTGTCGCTGTTAAGGGTCTCCTACTACTTGCACGTCGCAAGAAACGCCTTGTTCACAATTCTGGTGACTACTCTGAAGGGGAGTGTGTATTTTGTACAACTTGTAAATAGTTAGTTGGAACTACTGAAGTTCAAAAATGGTTCAAATGGCTCTGACCACTATGCGACTTAACTTCTGAGGTCATCAGCCGCCTAGAACTTAGAACTAATTAAACCTAACTAACCTAAGGACATCACACACATCCATGCCCGAGGCAGGATTCGAACTTGCGACCGTAGCGGTCGCACTGAAGTTCAAGATTTCGCATGAGCTCTATGGCAATCTGTTTCACATCAACATCATCATCATCAGTTCTCTGCTATATTAGCTGGTCCTTTGCCTCTCCATTTTCTGCGATCCATTGCTTCCTTCTTAAGGCTGCTGTATGTTGTACCGTCCATCATGTCATCCAGTATCTGGAATCTCTTCCTTCCTCGCTTCCTTTTCCCTACTACATAACCTTCTAATACTGCTTTTAACAGTCCGTCATTCTTTCTTAATATATGCCCAATCCAATTTCTTTTTCTTCTCTTTATTACATCTAGTAACTGTCTTTTCTCTCCCACTCTTCTCAGTACCTCTTCATTTCTTACTCTGTCCATCCACCTTATTCTTTCCATCTTCCGCCATGTCCAGATCTCAAAAGCCTCCAGCCTTTCTCTGTCTTTTTTGCTCATAGTCCATGTTTCAGCGCCATATAGAAGAACACTCCATACAAGACATTTTATGAGTCTCTTCCTGAGTTCTCTGTCCAGACCGCTGCAGAAGATTCTCCTTTTCTTATAAAACGCCTCTTTTGCCATTGCTATCCTTGTTTTAATTTCTGTGGTGCACTTCCAGTCTGTTTCACACGCAACAAAAATTACTGTTTTATACGTGGTTGTTACTGGAATTACGGAAAACGTGGAAGGGAGGACCCACCAATATAACATTCTTTTCACACAATCTGTTTATGGTTCAAACGGTTCAAATGGCTCTGAGCACTATGGGACTTAACAGCTATGGTCATCAGTCCCCTAGAACTTAGAACTACTTAAACCTAACTAACCTAAGGACATCACACACATCCATGCCCGAGGCAGGATTCGAACCTGCGACCGTAGCAGTCGCGCGGCTCCGGACTGAGCGCCTAGAACCGCTAGACCTACGCGGCCGGCACAATCTGTTTATTTAACAATATATAAATAATGACGGAAACGAACAGCTTAGTGCAACAGGTTGGTCAGATTATAACTAATGACTGAGAAATGCAATTACAATCGAAGAATTGAACCGGTTAACAGATAAATCTAACCGCAAGGTCCCTCTTTTGTTTAACTGCAACCTGTGCCTTAGTACAATTTTTCCGGCTGTATTTATGACCAAGAGCTGATTAATTAGATCATTAAGGGCCGGGTACAAACCAGAAAATAATATGGAGGGCAGATAGACAATGGAACAAATGACCACGAGGATTACAGAATGGTTCTCTCTTTTATCAGCAGGCAGTTCCATGGATCCAGAGTGCGTCGCAGCTGTTACTGAGTGGGGCCGATGAAAGCCAGATTACAAGCGGTCGCTCGACACGAATGTTGCCAACCAACCGACGAAATGTCGGCCTGCTGCTTGTAGTTGACGCTGACCCCGGTGAAGTACTCCAGTATCTTCAATCTGTGCAGACCCTTCTCGCGCAGCTCGTGGCTTCGGCCGCTCGAATCTCGTGACAATCTCTTGTTGCGATGCTACCGCTATTCCCCAAACTTCCTGCCTCCCTCTCGGGCCAGTGAACCCCGTATGTATACCGATAAGCAAAGACCTTCTAAGGACACATCCCACAGATACCAACTCTTCCTCATAGATATTGGCAGTGGGGTCGCAAGAGGTACAGTCGATACTACAACTGAGCCAGTGGCGCCAAACAGAACAGTCTACTAGCTCAGTGGCACCATGCCTCAATCTCCCCCTCTCAAACTTGAACAAGGTTCCTCCGGGGCTAAGAACCACTCACTCCGCTGGAATGTTTAATCTGACTGGGATGATCCCTTATGAGCTTCCCCTTTCCCGTGTCCCTGACAAAAGATTGACTGGGCTTAAAATTTTGACAATGGAATATGGACCTAGGAAATGTGGGGCAAGCTTCCCTAACCGTTTGTCCCTGGAAGTCCGCCCAGGAACGTTTCTGATGTAGGCAAGGTCTCCTACCTTCCCTTGAAATGGGCGGTTGTTTCTATTGTAGCAACAGACCTGAAGATCGTGAGCCTTCCTAATATTTGCCCCCATTTCTCCCTAAGAACCTCCGGGGTGATAGACGGAGGTAAAAGAACTTTTATTTCCCATAAACTGGAGAGCGGGGAATTAATGGGATACGTGAGCATTAGGCTAGCTGGGGTGTGTTCCTACTTCTTGGGCGATTTACGGTGGTAAATAATCAACGCTGACTTCAGGTTATGGTTTATCCCTTCGGCAAAGGAAGCCTGAGAATAATAAGGTGTGGTAATAACGTGTTTTATCCCACTGCCAGACAGAAATGTCTAAACGACCTTACCAACGCCCGCGGTGGCCCAACCACCTAAACATAGTAGTAAGATGAGAGATGGTGATAAGAGCGGTCACACCCCAGCTAGGTATTTACCAAACGAACCTGGAGAAGGAACCGCGTGACCGCTACGGTCGAAGGTTCGAGTCCTGCCTCGGGCATGGATGTGTGTGTTGTCTTTAGGTTAGTTAGGTTTAAGTAGTTCTAAGATCTAGGGGACTGATGACCACAACAGTTAAGTCCCATAGTGCTCAGAGCCATTTGAACCGTTTGAACCTTTTTTCGTCTGGGGAGGCGAGCCAACATAATCAGCAATCAATTTGACCAAGTGATGCTCTTCCCGTTCCAAGTGCAGCAATCTCCTCGCCAGGGAGTTACTCGGCTTTCCCTTCTTACAATCTCGGCATTCTTTGACTAAAGCTCTAATGTATTTATAATGTTTGGGCCAGGTCAGCTGCTCCTTGACCTTATCTAAGGTTTTTTTAAAGACCTAAGTGCCCTCCTACTGGAGAGTCATGGAAGTGCCGGAAGACCGAATAACTAAGGTTGTGGGAGACAAATTCTAGCTTCCCCGGATTCCTGTCCATCTAGTATTCGCTTCCTGAGCCCCCCTCCCACAAAGGGTCATGTTCTTGTACAGTTTCCAAATTCTTAAATAACTGGGGTACCTCGGTAAGGATCGTACATACTTGGTGACTGTGCGACGTTTCGTCATCAAGCTCGTGCTGTTGGAACATCTTGCTAAGGGCGTCAACAAATTGATTATCAGTTCCCTTAACGTGCCGAACCTTAAAATGGAAAGCCGAAGTGCGGACCGCCCATCTAGCGATACGACCTTAGGACGAGCTAGGACCCGACCAGAGGTCCAATTATCCGTCTTTAGGTCAACTTCTCGATGTTCGAAATAGAACCGAAATTTTTGCAGGGCAAGTAACACAGCTAACGCTTCTCAATCATACACCGAGTAATTGAGGTCAGGTCCCTCCAGACGTCGGGAAGCAAATGCTAACGGACGCCTGATATCTTGATCTTCCTGTAAAAGAACTGCCGCCACACCGGTATTGCAAGCATCAGTTTGGACCACTGATCTTTTCTTAAAGTCAGGTACGGCTAAAACCAATACATTGGCAATCGCAGTTTTAATTCCTTCAAAGTCTGCCTGCTGCCTTTCAGCCCAAACGAATTCCTCATTATTTTTGCGTAAAAAATGTACCGGAGCTGCAAGTTGCGCAAAGTTTGGGACAAATCTGAGGAAATAATTAGCCATTCCTACAAATCGGGAAACCTCCCTCCTATTTCGTTGCTGCGGAAAATTCCTCAACGCCTTAGTGCGTTCCTGTTCAATGCTAATTCCGTCCCCAGACACCAAGTGACCCAAAAATGACTCCTGGCGCCATCAGTTCCATGGATTCACGGTGCGTCGCAGCTGTTACTGAGAGGTGCCAATGAAAGCCAGGTAGAAGAGGGGAGCCAGGTCACGAGCGGTCGTCCGATACGAATGTTGCCAACCACCCGATGGAATGTCGGCCTGCTGCTTGTAGTCGACGTTGTCCCCCGGTGAAGTACTCTGGTCTTCTTCGTTTTGCACAGGCCCTCCTTGCACAGCTCGTGGCTTCGGTCGCTCGGACCTCGTGACCACGTGTTGTCGCGACGCTACCGCCAATCCCCAAACCTCGTGCCCCCTTCTCGGGCCAGCGAACCCCGTATATATATTGGCAAGCAAAGACCTTCTAAGGGCACAATCCGCAGATACCAACTCTTCCTCACAGATATTGGCAATGGGGCCGCAAGAGTGAAAGTCGATACTAGACCTGAGCCAGTGGCGCCAGACAGAAACAGTCTACTAACCCAGTCACGCGACGGCTCACTGTCATTAGTGTATACAGGTGAATCTCAGTTAGTTTATGAATGAACATTACGAAAGGAACTTCATGCAACACATATTGGGACTCGAGTACCTAACAAAAGGGCATCGCCCACAGTGGCAAATATAGCATCATGTCTTCATTGCAGCAAACAGATCAGATATTGGTCAGTAGTTGACTGGAGGATGCAGTGTTATCCATGAATCGTGACTTTTACCTTTTTTTTCTCTCTACGCAAGGCACTGAGTGTACCGATAGCCGAATTAGACGTTTAACCCATTTTGTGTGGTGACCATAGTGCTGGCCGGAGATGGTAATGTGATATTTTTTCTAGAATTTTCCTTTCCAACCGTCGGCCACACTCATTCAGGTTACTGTGAACGAGAACCAGGTTGTTTATTTCAACGTTTTCCGTAACTGAACGTTGTCTTATCTTCTACACCTTCATGATGACGTGGTGTGGACATTGTCGCCTTCCAAGACGAAGGCAGCGGTGTTCACATGGCTGCATGCCTACACGTACACGTTGCTGGTATGACGAAGCATCACAGACATTGTCACCTCTTGACCGGCCCCTTAAATCACCCAGTCCCAACCCAATAGAGCACCAGGTGAAACGTAACAGTCAACATCCCCGCAGACTGCTATCGCTGTGGGTGATAGTGACCAATAAGTCTTTCAGTTGGACAAGGCATAGCTGAAGGAACTTGCGATCTCTTTTTCCCGCCGAGTCGAGATCATTATGAAGATGATGTCTCCTTGGTGATGACTGATTTTCTGTCCAGCGTGCTTGTATCGTTGATAGATTTCTCTACATACGTCATCTTGAACAACAGAGTTTCCACAGGAAACCATATAGCTCTCTTCAAAAATGCCTGTCCGAGACTGATGTTTGAAATACTCCTCTGTGGCACTACAAGGCGCAGATTGAGTCAATAATCAAATCACTGAAGGCTAAGGACTCTCATGGATATGATAGAGTGCCTAGCAGGATATTAAACTACTGTGCAGCAAATGTTAGCCCTGTACTTAGCTATATTTGTAATTTTTCCTTTAGGAATGGTCCGTTCCATGAACGATTAAAGTACCCGATAGTAAAGCCGCTTTATAAAAAGGGAGAAAGGGATAATTTAGCCAATGTTAGACCTATTTCTATGCCATCAGTGTTTGCTAAAGCTATTGAAAAGGCTGTGTATGTAAGGATAATTGATCACATATCACATAATTTGCTATCAATTATACAATTCGGCTTAGAAGTCTTTAACAACTGAAAATGCTATATTCGCTTTTCTCTTTGGGGTACTGATAGCTTTAACAAAATGTTTCGAACGCTAGGGATATTTTTTGATTTAACTAAGCCGTTTAACTATGTGGATCACAAAACACTGCTCCAGAAGTTGGACCATTACGGAATACGGGGAGTAGCTCACAGTTGGTCCACCTCTAACAACAGATAGCAAAAGGTCATTATTCACAGTGTTGAGAATGGCTATGACGTGTGCTCGGAGTGGGCTACAGTCAAATGCGGGGTGCGCCAGGGATCTGTGTTGGGGTCACTCCTGTTCCTTATTTATATAAATGATATGCCGTCTAGTATTACGGGTACCTCTAAAATATTTCGGTTTGCTGATGACACTAGCATGGTAGTAAACGTGTTGTGTGCAACATAGGCTCGCTTTCAAATAATACAGTTCATGACGTAAAAATTGTAGAAAATAAACTAACACTAAATCACAGTAACATTCAAAATTTACAGTTTCTATCACACAATTCAACAAAACCCGACGTTATAATTTCACAGGATGGGCATATGATTAGTGAAACTGAGCAGTTCAAATTTCTAGGTGTTTAGATAGACAGTAAACTGTCGTGGAAAGCCCACGTTCAGGATCTTGTTCAAAGACTTAATGCTGCCAGTTTTGCTATTCCAACGGTATCTGCAGTAAGTGATCGTTCGACACGAAGATTAGTCTACTTAGCTTATTTTCATTCGCTTATGTCGTATGGTATTATATTTTGTGGTAACTCCTGACATTCTAAAAGGATATTTTTGGCTCAGTCATGGGCGGTTCGGGAAGTAAGTGGTGTTAAGTTCGAGGACCTCTTGTCGACCCCTGTTCACTAGTCTGGGTATTTTGACATCGGCCTATATATATATATATATATATATATATATATATATATATATATATATATATATATATATATATATATATCAAGAAGAAATGCAGATGATAAACGGGTATTCATTGGACAAATATATTATACTAGAACTGACATGTGATTACATTTTCACGCAATTTGGGTGCATAGATCCTGAGAAATCAGTACCCAGAACAACCACCTCTAGCCGTAATAACAGCCTTGATACGCCTGGGCATTGAGTCAAACGCAGCTTGGATGGCGTGTACAGGGACAGCTGCCAATGCAGCTTCAACACGATACCACATTTCACCAAGAGTAGTAACTGGCGAATTGTGACGAGCCAGTTGCTCGGCCACCATTGACCAAACGTTTTCCATTAGTGAGAGATCTGGAGAACGTGCTGGCGAAGGCAGCAGTCGAACATTTTCTGTATCCAGAAAGGCCCGTACATGACCTGCAACATGCGGTCGTGCATTATCCTGCTGAAATGTAGGGTTTCGCAGGGATCGAATGAAGGGTAGGGCCACGGGTTGTAACACATCTCAATTGTAACATCCACTATTCAAAGTGCCGTCAATGCGAACAAGAGGTGACCGAGACGTGTAACCAATGACACCCCATACCATCGAGCCGGGTGATACGCCAGTATGGCGCTTCCAATGTGCGTTCACTGCGATGTCGCCAAACACGGATGCGACCATCATGATGCTGTAAACAGAACCTCGATTCATCCGAATAAATTACGTTTTGCCATTCGTGCACCCAGGTTCGTCGTTGCGTACACCATCACAGGCGCTCCTGTCTGTGATGCAGCGTCAAGGTTAACCGCAGCCATGGTCTCCGAGCAATAGTCCGTGCTGCTGCAAACGTCGTCGAACTGTTCGTGCAAATGGTTGTTGTCTTGCAAACGTCCCCATCTGCTGACTCACGAATCTAGACGTGGCTGCACGATCTTGTACAGCCATGCGGATAAGGTGCCTGTCATCTCGACTGCTAGTGATACGAGGGGATCCATCACAGAGTTCCGTATTACCGTCCTGAACCCACCGATTCCATATTCTGCTAACAGTCATTGGATCTCGACCAACGCGAGCAGCAATGTCGCGATACGATAAACCGCAATCGCGATAGGCTACAATCCGACCTTTAGCAAAGTCGGAAACGTGATGGTACGCATTTCTCCTCCTTACACAAGGCATCACAACAACTTTTCACCAGGCAACGCCGCTCAACTGCTGTTTGTGTATGAGAAATCGGTTGGAAGCTTTCCTCATATCAGCACGTTGTAGGTGTCGCCACCAGCGCCAACCTTGTGTGAATGCTCTGAAAAACTAATCGTTTGCATATCACAGCATCTTCTTCCTGTCGGTTAA
Source organism: Schistocerca serialis cubense (assembly GCF_023864345.2). Taxonomy (NCBI): domain Eukaryota; kingdom Metazoa; phylum Arthropoda; class Insecta; order Orthoptera; family Acrididae; genus Schistocerca; species Schistocerca serialis. Next base: position 1,144,422,173 of record NC_064639.1, on the reverse strand, counting down.
ATTTCGCGTATGTAGCACGTCATCTTCTTGGTATAGCAATTTTAATCGCCAGTAGTGTATAATTTACTGTCGTTTCTTGTTAACAATATCAGATTATTCACAAGAATAAGTAACTTTCACTCAGTTGATACTCGGCAGAAATCCAACCTGCATTTCGATCGGACTTCCTTAACTCTTGTGCACAAAGGTGTGCAGTATACTTATGCCAACATTTTCAATAATCTACCACAAGAACGCAAAAATCTTAGCAGTAGTCCACGCGCTTTCAAATCGAAACTAAAGAGTTTGCTCATGGATCACTCCTCCAAATCTGTTCATATACATTTTATTTTTGTCTTTTATTACTTTGATGTTGTAATTTCATGCAATGACACGTTCCATGACCTTGGAGATTTTCTCCTCAGTTTGGTCTACATCTACATCTACATACATACTCCGCAATCCACCATACGGTGCGTGGCGGAGGGTACCTCGTACCACAACTAGCATCTTCTTTCCCTGTTCCACTCCCAAACAGAAAGAGGGATAAATGACTGCCTATATGCCTCTGTACGAGCCCTAATTCTCTTATGTTATCTTTGTGATCTTTCCGCGAAATATAAGTAGGCAGCACTAAAATTATACTTCAATCAGCCTCAAATGCTGGTTCTCTAAATTTCGTCAGTAGCGATTCACGAAAAGAACGCCTCCTTTCCTCCAGAGACTCCCACCCGAGTTCCTGAAGCATTTCCGTAACGCTCGCGTGATGATCAAACCTACCAGTAACAAATCTAGCAGCCCGCCTCTGAATTGCTTCTATATCCTCCCTCAATCCGACCTGATAGGGATCCCAAACGCTCGAGCAGTACTCAAGAATAGATCGTATTAGTGATTTATAAGCGCTCTCCTTTACAGATGAACCACATCTTCCCAAAATTCTACCAATGAACCGAAGACGACTATCCGCCTTCCCCACAACTGCCATTACATGCTTGTCTCACTTCATATCGCTCTGCAATGTTACGCCCAAATATTCAGTCGATGTGACTGTGTCAAGCGCTACATGACTAATGGAGTATTCAAACATTACGGGATTCCTTTTCCTATTCATCTGCATTAATGTACATTTATCTATATTTAGAGTTAGCTGCCATTCTTTACACCAATCACAAATCCTGTCCAAGTCATCTTGTATCCTCCTACAGTCACTCGACGACGACGCCTTCCCGTACACCACTACATCATCAGCAAACAGCCGCACATTGCTATCCACCCTATCCAAAACATCATTTATGTAGATAGAAAACAACAGCGGACCTACCACACTTCCCTGGGGCACTCCAGATGATACCCTCACCGCCGATGAACTATCACCATCGAGGATAATGTACCGGGTTCCTACGGAACTTGACGTGTAAATAAATAAAAAAAGGTAAAGGAAAAATGAGGTCCTCAGTAATCTAAAGAGTCAGTGATGTCTTAATTGGAAAAACTGAAACGTGAGCGCCTGTTGGAAATCTTGTGTCGTTGGCGAAAGTTTAAGTGATGTTTCGCGCCACGGGTCTCCTTTGGCGTATCACTTTTCCTGGAACGCTCTTCTTAGGTACTCGTATTTCAGACACCTGGAGCCTCACTATGTGGCTGCTCCCCTAGCGATGTGGCCGCGCAAAGGCTGGGGTGCGGCTGCGTTAGGCGACTGGCGGCTGCGGGCCCGCTAACGCACAGTGTAAACCGTAACGCACGTAATTAACTGCTGGCGGCACCTGCAAATGCGACGCCGTATCAGCCCATCGCGCCAGCGTGAGCGCCGTATCAAAGGCTATTACGGGGTGTGAACCGGGGCCGCCCCGGGCGCTGTTTGCGTCCAGATTAAACGCGAAACCGCTGCGCCGCATTTCCGAACACCGTTTTACAGCTTTAAAGCGGTGCTGCAGGCAACGCCCTTAAAGGCGGGCTCAGCGTCTCTGCATCTGTCTTGCAGACGCATCGTGCTGCTTGTGTAGAAACGTGTTCAGCGAGTCGGCTACTTTCGCTCGACTTTCTGTGAATGCTGACAAGTACCCGAATTCAAATACCACGAGAAATTAACTTCACTTATTAAGCAGACAAGATTTACTAGCTGTGTAAATGGAAAACACTATCACTTGCGCACTGTCTGCTCCATCGTTGTTTGTGTTTCTTTCGCCTTCTAGATTTTTTATTCCTTGACAATTCCTAAGCAAGAGACATCATCGTGTTTTCGGCCTCTTTAGAGGTACGGAGATATTTCAGAGTGACTGCGAAGAATGGCAAAACAATATTGCTTTAGTTGCGGAATCCACTCCGAAGACTAATTTTATGCAGCTATTTGAGCTCTATCCTATGTCTCTCCGTCTCTGAAAAATAAATCCAGCCTACATCTACAAGTTACTCAATCTATCATACCAATTTTCAACATTCTTCTGTAGAACCACATTTTAGCAGTTTCTATTCTCCTCTTGTCTGAAGTGCTTATCGTCCACGTTTCACTCCCGAACAAGACCATATGCTTCATACAAATAACTTCAAAACTAACCGTTAAATTTATATTTGATGTTACCAACTTTTCTTTCTTCTGAAACGCTTTTCTTGCCATTGCCGTCCTGCTTTTTATATCCTCTCTGCTTTGAGTATCGTCGGCTATCATGCTATCCAAATAACAAAATTAATCGACTACTTCTATTATATTATTTCCTAATCTAACACGATAAGCAACACATGATTTACTTCGGTGGCATTCCATTACCCTCTTTTTTCTTTTACTTTTGTTGATATTCGTCATATCACCTCTTTTTAAGATACTAGACATTCCGTTCAACTGCCATATTAAGTCCTCTGCCATCTGTGAGAGAATTACAATGCCACTGGCAAACGCCAACATATAATTTATTCTCTCTGATCATTAATACTGTTTCCAGATTTCTCCTTGGTTTTCTTTACCGCTTGCGCAGTTTACAACTGAAAGCGTTGGGAAAAGGCTACAACTGAGTTTCACTGCCTTCTAAACTACTGCTTTCTTTTCTTGACCATCGACTCTTACAGCTGCAGTCTGTTTTCTGTACAATCTATAGATAAATTTCGCTCCCTGTATTTTATCTGGGCTATTTTCAGAATTTCTTTGTCTAAATCTATAAATGCCTGAACTTCGGTTTTTCTTTATACAGTCTACTTTCCAATATAAGATTGTGGGGCCAGTACGGTCTCAGGTGTTCCTGCGTTTCTCCAGAACCCAAATTACCTTCCCTCCCTCCTATATGACGTCTCTAACCTACCCCCTCCCCACCCTCCAGGGTATTTCGACCAGTTTTTCTTTTTTTCTTTAAATATGATTCAGTAAAATTCACGACTGCACCTTCATTGGAATAACAACTGTTATATTCTTCGCGGTAGGTATTAAAATCCATGGGGAAGAAATAAAAATTTTGAGGTTCGCCGATGACATTGTATTCTGTCAGAGACAGCAAAGGACTTGGAAGAGCATTTGAAGGAATGGATAGTGTCTTGAAAGGAGGATATAAGATGAACATCAACAAAAGCAAAACGAGGATAATGGAATGTAGTCGAATTAAGTCGGGTGATGCTGACGGAATTAGACTAGGAAATGAGACACTTAAAGTAGTAAAGGAGTTTTGCTATTTGGAGAGCAAAATAACTGATGATGGTCGAAGTAGAGAGGATATAAAATGTAGACTGGCAATGGCAAGGAAAGCGTTTCTGAACAAGAGAAATTTGTTAACATCGAGTACAAATTTAAGTGTCAGGAAGCCGTTTCTGAAAGTATTTGTATGGAGTGTAGCCATTGTAATGTTCCCTGGCAGCACACACACACTATTAATAAAATGACATTTAATTGTACTATGTACGCTATGAAGCAAATCGTATGAACTGTAATTGTTTAACAAAAAAAATTATTTAATTTTGTATAAAGGACATCCGTTATTATAGTAATATTTTCTGTAATAATATTCTCGATGTATTTATGATTGTAATATTTCTATACTCATAATGTAATTACGAAATATGTTAATATCTGCGATAAGAAAAATGTAAAATACAACCACAGAGGGGAGCAATGTTGTAAGATTGCAACGAGACATTAACGATCGGCAGTGGTATAAATAGGAATACATAATGTGCATTCTTTGTCGTCTTCCTCGAGAGCTGAGAGAGAGAGGAACCTGTGACGTAGCATTTTATGAATGAGTAGACTTCATTTTGTCTGTAATTATCTTCAGTCGCCATTAGAGGAGAAATTACAAACTAATGTAAGTTGAATTATTGTTGTGGTCTAAATACATTATAATTTATCAAAATTGTGTATTACTAATGTAAATTAGGTTGCCCATGTCATCTATAATATTTCTTTAAAGAATTTTCAGCATTTTTAGCAATTATCGCTGGTGTTGCTGGGCTGTGCCGCGACCGAACGATTTGAAGCGGCGGCACATTTAAAAAATTGTTCCGCTAAGAAAAATTAACCAAACCCGTAAATCGGGAGCAGATAAAACTAGCAGTGAATTACGGAAATATTTTTCTTTTACAGCAATCTTGAGACTGACGGAATTTATTACTGGTTTCACATTTGTGCATTCATAGGCGTTCATAGTTAACGTTGAGGTTTAACAATCTGTTGGTTCTTTCAATTTCTAAAGCAAATAACTTAAACGTATAGTGAAGTGTATTTTATCAATGATAATTAAACGTTCAGGTCGGCTTGGCAATATTTAACCACTTTCCGCTAACAGAGACAGTCTTGTGTTCCATAGCTAACGCCGGGAAAGAATTCAGGAGCTATTTAAAAAACTACTGCATTTAGAAATTGTGTGACAAGGCCGAAATACGATAAAATTTAATTTATACAATTTTCAACTAAATGTTCTTAATCAGTTAATATGGATTTATCAGCATGAGAGGGTTGACTAAGGTTCACGTAATTTTAAATGTGCTTAATTCTGTCTAAATGAATTTTTATTACCACACGTAAATAAGGGGTTCTACAACAAAGTTCGTACGGAAAGAAAAAAATAGCAAAAATATATGAAGCAACATAATCCATCCCCCAAACATTTTCGAACCAATTCATTCATTTTATTTATTTATTTATTTATTTTTTAAATTTCATTAAACCATGTATGGAAGTGAAACATGGACGATAAATAGTCCGGCCAAGAAGAGAATAGAAGCTTTCGAAATGTGGTGCTACAAAAGAATGCTGAAGATTAGATGGGTAGATCACATAACTAATGAGGAGGTATTGAATAGAATTGGGGAGAAGAGGAGTTTGAGGCACAACTTGACTAGAAGAAAGGATCGGTTGGTAGGACATGTTCTGGGGCATCAAGGGATCACCAATTTAGTATTGGAGGGCAGCGTGGAGAGTAAAAATCGTAGAGGGAGACCAAGAGATGAATACACTAAGCAAATTCAGAGGGATGTAGGCTGCAGTAGGTACTGGGAGATGAAGAAGCTTGCACAGGATAGAGTAGCATGGAGAGCTGCATCAAACCAGTCTCAGGACTGAAGACCACAACAACAACAACATATCCTTTTTGAAGTCTGGAATCATTTTGCTTGACTGACACTTCTCGCATACGAGGTGGAATATTTTTGTCTTAGCTATAATCTCAATATTTCTTAGGGAATAATGTCTACCTACTGAATTTGATCTTGATTTACTTCGTCTTCCTTTTCCATAATATTTTCTTCAAGTCTGTTTTCCTTATGTAGAACGTTTACATATTCTTTCCACCTGTGCTTAGTACAGGCTTGTCATCTGAAATCTTAATATTGATACAAGTACAATTCTTTTCCTCAGAGCTTTCTTTAGTTTTCTTATACGCTACGTGTATCATTTCCATAGTCAGGCCTGTCTCTACAGCGTTGCATTTCTCGTCTAGCCACTCTTGCTTTGATAGTTTGCATGTCCTGTCATCTCATTTTTAGACGTCTTTATTAGATGTTATTACTACAGTTACTTGCTGGTGTGACTCAATTACGGTCATTGTTGGTTCACGATCTGGATGGAGACCATGATCAAAGCAGGCATATCTTCGAAGGAGAATCGGTTACTGGGATTTATAATGAAGCTAGATGGAATGATGTGTTTGCCTTTTCCGCTATATGTTAGACTCTAACATTACAATTTCCTACAGTTCTACACTTCACAAAATAGTCTGGTACAAAGATATATAACGGTATTATTTGTACTCGTGATGCTTCTGTAGAGCGTCTCTTTCCAAAGAGTGTCTGATGCAGTACCTTTATTGCCGAAGATACGATATGCGTTCACGAGGCTGTTGAGAGATTCTCTGTGTTTGCTGTTCCAGTTCTCTGTCAGTGTGGTCCGTAGTTACCGAACTGTCCTATGTAGTTTCATCCCCCGGAATCATCTGTCGTTGTCTCAACGGGATGTACTTCAGTGAACATGCATGACACTGCATTCACGCAATGTAAATCCTGTTCATGGATTAAGCAATACGGGCGATTAAGAAGGGGCGGGCGTTGGCGTCAATGAAACTGTCAAATGTTTGACTGGACTTTCTCCCATAGTAAAACAGTGCACGTAATATTAGCAAAAGGATAACTGAGGCACTAAGTCGCCAGTCTCGGTTTTATTGGAAGGAATTTCCAACGTACGGGCAAAAATGAAAAATTACAGCTGCTTGGTAAAATATGACCAGCAGTGTTGCAGGAGTAGGCCACGAAATGAGCCAGTTCGACGAAGAAACAGCTATGCGTTTGGGACTGCACCAAAAACACAACTTCAAGGTAATGCGTCGTGGTGTTTCCAGCGATACTGCATTTCCACTAGCTGGAGAAGCTGCCTCTAATGGGAAGTGGAGGCGCTGCTGTTCTGAGAACAGTAAAATTGGACGAGTTCTGGATGCACGTGCAGAATCGTTACATAGTGGAACGTATCACATACATCGTGATTCACGAAGATATGCAAATATTTTAATATGTTATTCTACAAGGAAAACTAAAGAAAAAATTCCATATAAACATAGGTCCCCAAATGTTTAGTTACGGAGTTACGGCTAATAAAAGATTTTGCCTGAAATTTAGCAACTTCGCTGATATGAAGCAACCGCAAAGCTGTACAAAGTGAAAGTAAACCACGATTGCCATCTATTTTGTTGTTATTGATCTGGTGAATCTAATAAAACATGTCCCAGACGTGACTCTGCAGTAGTTTTCCAGAACATCCAGAAAAACAAAGAACTGTGAAACTGAAACGAGCAACGAAATCTGCTCATACACGTGCAGCTAAATGCATTGAGCACGGTGGAGAAATTTTTGATCATTTATTGTGAATGCATTGTGAAAATGTAGGTACACTGTACAACTTCCTTAATATTGAGGTTTGTTTTTCCGGCTTAACATGAATTCACGTGAGCTATGGTATTAATAAAAGCACATTATCTGACACATTCATAGAGTTTCAGCTAGCGTTATTACCACCATTTTTTCAAAATTAAATTCTCTACAACTTCTGTTGAAAACTTTGAGCAATTGTGTAGAGTTTAAAATAACTGTTTGGGCCAGGTAGTTAATAAATTAAACATTTTACGAAATTACTTCTTTGCTTTTCTGGATGTTTTGGAAAACTACTGCAGATACACGTCTGGGACATGTTTCACTACATTCACCAGATCAATAACAACTAAATAAATGGAAATCGTCCTTTACTTTAGCCTCGTACGGTTTTGCGATGGCTTCATATCAGCGAAGTTGCTAAATTTCAGGCAAACTCTTTTATTAGCAGTAGCTACGAAAGTAAACATTTGCGGACCTATGTTCATATGAAAATTTTTCTTTAGTTTTACTTGTAGAATAACACATTAAAATATTTGCATATCTTCGTGAATTACCCTGTATATGTTTGCTAAGATGCAGTAAATAAGTGTGTCTATCGATGTTCTGCTATTGGCTTGTCCAATGAACGATATTCATGTGAAAAAGACTCCATACATAATGTGAAAGTATTGAAATGACTAAAAAAAAGACAAAAAGCGAACTAGCAGATACACCATCCGACCAAAAGCATGTGGACACTTGCTGTAGCGCATTGTATCCACCACTCACTTTTATGATGTTTTTAATATGCTGGGGACACTTCCAACGAGATGTCTGGATGTTCGTAGAGGAACAGCCGCCCATTCGTCCTCAAGAGCCAAGGACGCTCAGGTCTGGAGCAAACTCACCTTTTTAACTCATCTCACTGTTGTTCCACAGTGTTCAAGTCGGGACTCTGAACACGCCAGTCCTTTTCAGGAAAGTTGTTCTTCACAAGCCATCGTCTCAGAGATGCTTTTATATGGCAGGGACCATTGTGATGCAGATACCTTTAGTCTCCGAACTGTCACTCTACTGTAACCAGTACACAATGTATTCATTTCCTTCGGAATTTATCGTTTTCTTGAGCGCCGTGAACTGACCACACTCAAACGACTGAAAACACCCCTATACCGTAGAGACTGCCTCCTCTTTACTTCACTCTCAGCACTACATCTCATGACGGGTACGTCATCCAGGCATTCGCTCAAACTTCACCCTTTCGTCGGATTGCCTCAGGGTTTAGTGTGATTGATCAACTTCCAAATCACTCGTTTCCAGTCATCCAGGGCCCAGTGGCGTCGCCCTTTACACCCCGCTTCGTACAGAAAGTGTATGAGGAGCTGCTCGACCATTGTGCACGTGCACCACTCATTTTGACTCGGGGCACACAATCATTCTGCTAAGAGGACTGCTGGTATTATTTTGGAACTCAATATTCCGCTGATTTCATTCGAGTTCTTATAATCAATCTCGTTCTTTCATGTCTCCACTTCGCAATCACATCATGAGCAGTCGACTTGGCAGTATTAGAAGGTTTGTAATGTCTGTGACGCCTTTATTACTTAGGTGATACCCAGTAACTAGCCATTGTTAGAAGTACCTGAGCTCTCTCCACGGATCCACTGTGCGGTTACTGCTGTTCTACTGACTACATACCCGCCTAATTTTAAACTGGCATGTCTGACTCCCGTGACAAATTCGGCATTACATATGGATTTCTGAATATTTTTGATCAGATAGTGTACACTGAAATAGTGCTACTGCTGGAGCAGGTTTAATAATGAATTAAAAAATAGGAGGGCAGATAAGCTACAACGAACAGCATAGTGAACGCATCACGCCTATCACAGCAGTAACAAGTTTACAAGCCAGCTAGCTACGCAGATAATATACGGTGCGATAAAAGAAATTACTCAGATAGTTAAGGAAGACGAAAATTTATAGTCATGCGGGACTGGATTTCAATAGTAGGGAAAGGAGGAGAAGGAAAAGCAGTAGGCGGATATGGACTGCGGGTAAGGAATGAAAGAGAAAGCCGCCTGGTAGAATTTTGCGCAGAGCGTAACTTGATCATAGGTAACACTTGGTTTAAGAATCATGAAAGAAGGCGGTAGACGCATAAGAGATTATATAATGATGAGATCAAGATTTAGGAACCAAGTTTTAAATTGCAAGACATTTCCAGGGACAGATGTGGACTCTGACCACAATTTATTGGTTACGAACTGTAAACCAAAACTGAAGAAACGGAAAAGGTAGGAATTTAAGGAGATGGGACCTGGACAAACTGCAAGAACCAGAGACTATAGAGTGTTTCAGAGAGAGCATTAGGGACCGATTAACGAATACAAGGGAAAGAAATTCAGTAGAAGAAGAATAGGTAACTTTGGGCGATGGAACAGCGAAGGCAGCAGAGGATTAAGTAGGTAAAAAGACGAGGGTTAGTAGAAATCCTTGGATAACATAAGAGATATTGAATCTAACCAATGAAAGGAGAAAATATAAAAATTCAGTAAATAAAACAGGCAAAAAGGAATACAAACGTCTCAAAAATGAGATCGATAGAAAGTGCAAAATGCCTAAGCAGGGGTGGCTAGAGGACAAATGTAAGGACATAGAGACATTCTATCACTAGGGGTAAGTTAGGTACTGCCTATAGCAAAATTAAAGAGATCTGTGGAGAAAAGATAACCACCTTTATGAATACCAAGAGTGGAGATGGGGAAACAAGCCTAAGCAAAGAGGGGAAAGCAGAAAGGTGGAAGGAGTATACAGAATGTCTATACAGGGGCGATGTACTTGAGGACAATATTATGGAAATGGAAGAGGACGCAGATAAAGACGAAATGGGCGTGAAGAATTTGACGGAGCACTGAAGCACTAAGTAAAAAAAAAAAGGCCCTGGGAGTAGACAACATTCCAGTAGAACTACTATTAGCCTTGGGAGAGCCAGTAACGACAAAACTCTACCATCTGGTGAGCAAGATGTATGAAACAGGTGAAATACCCTCAGATTTGAAGAAGAATACAATAATTCCAATCCCAAAGGCAGCAGGTGTCGACAGGTTTGAAAATCACCGAACTATCAGTTTAATAACTCACGGCTGCAAAATACTAACACGAATTTTTTACAGACGAATGGAAAAACTAGTAGAAGCCGACCTCGGTGAAGATTAGTTTGGATTGCGTAGAAATGTTGGAAAACGCGAGGCAATACGAACCTCACGACTTACCTTAGAAGAGAGATTAAGAAAAGCCAAACCTACGTTTCTAGCATTTGTAGACTTAGACAAAGCTTTTGACAACGTTGAATGAAATATTCTTTTTCAAATTCTGAAGGTGACAGGCGTAAAAAACAGGGAGCGAAAGGCTATTTACAATTTGTACAGAAAGCAAACGGCAGTTGTTAGAGAGGTACGAAAGGGAAGCAGTCATTGAAAAGGGAGTGAGACCGACGTGTACCCAATCCCCAATGTCATTCAATCTGTATATTGAGCAAGCAGTCAAGAAAACAAAAAAAAATTTGGAGTAAGAAATAAAATCCATGGAGAAGAAATAAAAACTTTAAGGTTTGGCGATGACGTTGTAATTCTGTCAGGCAGCAAAGGACCTGGAAGAGCAGTTGAACGGAATGGACAGTGACTTGAAAGGAGGATATATGATGAACATCAACAAAACCAAAACGACGATAATGGAATGTAGTCGAATTAAATCAGGTGATGGTGAAGGAATTAGATTAGGAAATGAGACACCTAAGGTAGAGGAAGAGTTTTGCTGTCTGGGGAGCAAAATAACTGATGATGGTCGAAATGGAGAGGACATAAAATGTAGACCGGCTCTGGCAGGGAAAGCGTTTCTGAAGAAGAGAAATTTGTTAACATCAGATATAGATTTAAGTGTCAGGAAGTCTTTTCTGAAAGTATTTGTATGAAGTGTGCGACGGGGCGGTAAAATAATGAAGAAGTGCGGTTTCAGCGTTTTCACGCGAAATGTGCATATACAAATGTTGGTTAAAATGTTATTGCAAAATTTTGGCTCTCACGTAAGTCTCAGGGGATGGTTTCCACACTTGGTGCGTTAGTACACTTCGACACCAGTGCATTTGTTATAGTTTTTGAATTACTGTTTATTTGTTGACATCTGTGCTGCAAAGTTTTAACATAGAGCTGCGTATAGCACCGTTTTCAGACGTAATCTATGGCGATTTACACATTGTGTTATTCAAAATCTTCATATCTGTAATAATTAATTAATTATATGCGATAAATGTGAATAATAATTTGCAAACAATGAAAACTATTGCAAGTTAATTGTTTAGTATAACTTAACTAGTTTAAAATACGTTGTGACGCCACCCAAAATATTATATAGTGCCGTTCTTTACGTCATGAATTTTCTATTGAATTTTTTAAACAACTTTCCCTCAAACTTTGTTTATTGCTCTTTACGGGCTTAATTATTTATGAATCTTAACATATGACTACGGCACTCGATCCGCTATGACGAGACGTTTCTAATGAGTGCTCGCCCATCCCTGTAAGTTGTTATTTACTATTTTATTAATCTTTCAGTATTCGTGATATAAAACGATTTTGAGGTTACTGTAACTATTGCGTCTCGTGACGAAATAAAGATCGATCTTTCAGAAGGTGCATATTTCTAACCACAATCCACTGCCGCATCGCTCTTCACCGTAAGTCACATAGTTTTCGCGTTATGCACGAAAAACCAAACAATGGCCCAAGCTGCGGGTCACGTGGCCGCCCCCCGGGTGGAGACATCACACCGACTCATTGCAAATCTCGAGCGGGCGCGCCACGCGCTTCCGCGAATCGCGCGCTATGTAGCGCCCTCGCTCTCCACGAAGCAATCCTTGCATACTAGAAACATCCATCTAGTAACGAGGGTTTGTACCGTCACAAGTGTAGTCATTGTGATGTAGCTTTTGCATTTCTTGCTTTTATGTTTTCGTTTTCCTCAAAGGCAAAGAGAAAAGGTGAAGCGGTAGATCAGCGTAGAGCCTGCGGCTACCGTCATGTAATTTTGATTTTCAAATGTCATAAAACATCTGATGTTTTGTACCTGTTCCTCGGTAAGAGGAAGGACTCGCTCTCTGCTCATGAACGAGGGTAGAAGCAAGTTATTTTAGAGAGTAATCGGCGGTAGCCATTTTGATTTTGAGAATAAGTGAAAAGTTTGTATTTTTGATGTGTGTAAGAGAAATAATACATTTGTATATCGTGAGTGAAAAATTGAGTTGTTATTCCAAGTAGTACTGTAATACATAAGGATTGAAGAAGCCCACGTGTGTACTTCGGAGTTACCACGATGATCCGATTACCATTTCATGGACACGGTCAGATTTTGTAGGTGCATATGGCGAGAGGGCAAAGTATTATTAACTGGTAAGCATAAATCTACAAGAGAAAGACTATTTCGTCCATGCTGAACTAATATGAATCCATTTACAGGCATAGCCCAGCTTATTGTCCTTGTTCGAGCGTCGAAAAATTAATCTCATTAATTCAATATTTCTAAACATTTTTATTACATATTTTTTATTATCTTATAAAGTGGCGACAAGTGACAGGCACGATACGTAGTGGGCAAAACTGTAAGTACTAGTATTATTACGACAATGAATATACATGTATGTCAATAGTTTCTTTACGTTCCGTGTAATCTGATGAAATGACGGAGACGATGATGTAACACTAGAAAAATACTAACTGAAAGAAAAAGAAATAATAAATAAATTAAAAGGAGGAAGACAACAATACCAAGAGTGGACAACAGAGACCAATAGAGGAAGTACCAGTTACAAGACAACAAAAAGGTAGCACCGCGCAATGCATGTTGCAAATGCGTTCCTAGTAGACCTATTAGCAAATCCAAGCACCCATTCTCTAAAATCTAAAACCTAAAGCTTCAGAGGTTAACGCAATTGCAATCAATAGAGAGGATGACATTTGTTTATCAGTACAAAAAGTATATTGAGTGAACAACAATTGAGATTACAATTACATATAGTCGTATATGCAGTCTGACGCGCGAGTAATAGCCCGGAAGTAAAAGCCAAACAGAGAAAATATTAATATTTGTAACTGCAGAGGTTTAAAGATTTATATAATGGATGGACAAAATAATAAGGAAATGTCATTTCAAAATAAGAATGCCAATGTAGTAGACTTGCATTTGCAAAACGTGACAATGAGTAGTTTGGAACCGTCAAGAGGTGATTATTTGGATGCTGGGCGCAACATGTCATTGTTGCATTCGACGTCCTTGAATACGGAGCATTTCTTTATAAGCAATACGTTGATGACAGTAGACGAAATTAATGATACCTCTGAAAGGGTCCTGTAGCCACCTTTCATTAGACTGGTAGCCCATTTCCACTAGCATACCCCTTTCTTTTCCTTGTTTCTGTTTTCTCATAACACTCATAGTGGTGTGACTGAATGAATGTGGTTGTGTGTCACGTTGCTAGACGGTGGCGTAGTCTGCTGCAGAAAGTCTGCGATAGTCGTACAGATTCAGCAGCAGTTGCACAGAATAGCCAACTCTCGTAGTGGTCAAGTAGGCAATGATGTTTGCGATACTTGTGAGAAATCCACCTGCGTTGGGTTGGTGGCGGAAATGGCATCTTTGGGTTTTTCCGGGCCACGCGGAGCGTGGAACAGGCTGGAGAAGAAAAAGGGAGGTAGTCTGCCGCCGGTACGGGAAGCGTCCACAGCTGTGCTCCAGTCGAAGAAGGGTGAGTTAGACTGACCGCGTGGCGCGTTGTTACTTGGCGAGAGGTGAGCTGTTAGCTTTTCGTCTCGCTTTTCAACTCTGAAAGGTTGCTTTGCCTTGTCGCAGCGAGGAATTCAAAACTTTGGCAGATTTTTCTTTTAGTAAATTTCTGCAACAGACTTGGATCCGCCGGAAGAGCCCCACACAAAGGTGTCGATAAGAAGTGAGCACTCGCTTCTGTATGAATGTCTGTTTGCCTTCAACTGTGCCTTTATACGCTTTCATTTTTCTAAATATTAATAGCTTTGCCTTCTCACAAATTTTCCTTGGTTTATGTATCTTTCATCCGTGGGGAGCCAACCATGTGGTTGAACATTAGAGTTTGTTGGGCTACCGTCATCACTAACTGTCCGATCTCATGTTTGTTTTAAAGAATGTTAACTGTTGATGATTGGGTGATGTGATATTGTTGCAGATTGGCCACGATACCTAGAAATTGCGTCTCCACAAACCACGTGGGCACGCGGGTGTACTGCGAAACGTGTAACGTTTTACGAGTTATTGCGATCAGTCATCAGGCAACAGCAGTTGTATGAATGATTCACACCAATGGTTTTGGGTGTAGATAATAACGGTGAATGTATCGATGCTTTTCTATAATGTTTTAGGAATTAATGTTATCAGGAATTGTGTACATGCCTCACATCCATATCTTAGGAATAAATGATTTTATCCACAATTTTCTCTTGCATTCCGAGGTTACGTTTTTGCACCTAAGCCACTCACCTCGTAGCTTTCCCGTTTGCACATCCAGGCCCAGTGATTAGTTTCCCCTTTTATTTTAAAACAAATGCTTTAGATTAAGTCTTATTTTCAGGTGTGTTGCTGGGAGCTGATCTTATGCACAGTGTTCATGCATTTTCTATTCTATTTTAAATGTTTGATTATCGTGAACAGTGCACGGGCAATACTATTAATTGCATCGCATCCCTTATGAGCGACATCACAACGTATGCGTTGTTCTGAGATTTTGGTCTGTGATCAAATTTATTTATTTTCCGACTCGGCCAAACCTTTGATAAGTTGCATGGTTAGAGTCGGTGGCGACCCTAATCTTAACGTAACAACCCTTAGAAACAGGTTAGTTACACCTCAAAGCAAATGAATATTTTAAATGAAAGTACAGACGCAGATATTGACAAGCGTAGGCCAGAAGGGACTAGGGAAGATATACAAGTGTGTGTGTGTGTTTGAGGTTTACGGGCGCTAAACAAAAAGCCTTATTTTGAGCCTTAAAAGAAATAAAATTACAAATGTCGGGTTTAGAGACTAATTTGAATACAGTAAATTCAAATATGTCGAGTTGAGACACAAACCTAATATGCAAGCACACATGACCACGGTAAAGTCCGAGACCAGGGAGGTAAGTACAAATATGACACACGTTTCAGGTGAGGTAAAAAATTGACGCACAGAACTCAATAATCTGGATACGAAGTTCACACAACAGATTTCGCAATCACCACAGAAGTACAAACTTCAGTTCACGATATAAGTGACAAACTAAAAGACACTGCGGAAGAAAAATTTGAAACACTCACTCGCACGTGTGGACAGGAGCTATTCGGAATCAGAGAAACTCAACTATAATTTACAGGTAATGCAAAAGAATACGCAGGTTACCACTAATAATGTACAATCAGAATAACTAAGCTGCATCCTTTCTGTGACGAATTACCAGAAAATGTAGAGAAAATCGCAGTGGAGATAGGATTACTTGAGTTAGAACATAAAAGAATCAACTCGGACATTATGCAACTATCGAAACAGTAAAGAATAACAGACAACGTTCGCGGAAAAATTCGTACGCCAATAGCGTACTTATGTGGAAGCGGTAAAGGAAGTAAATGGGGGACAAGGAAGAAGAAATTTTAAAACGCGTGGAGCATGGTATCAAACAGGTAGAACAAAGATTAATGGAAGAAACAGTTAACAACAAGCTACGGTAATATCATCGCCGGGGGCGTTAAACGGAGCTGCAAACAGCCGTCGGCCGGTGAGAGAACAAGTGGCGCGGACAACAATGCCCAACCCATGCCGCGCGAACGCATGCCAACGCGGCAAGCGAGCACCGGGCAAAACTTTTGTTAAACAGATATGTCGTCACTGCATCTAAATGCTGGACAGCGTTGTTAGTGGACGAGAGTTTAATAAAACATCGACAGCTTCCTGTATTTTCAAATGAAAGAAAGCGAACACACCCAGTAGTGTTTGTCCGAGCCTTTAGGAATGTACTGCCTAGGACTTGCACAGAAACTCAAAAGATCAAATATATGGTAGGACACACAGAAGGCGACGGCATTTTGTGGGCTACAGACGAGTCGGAACTCTGCGAGACATACGATCAATTTGAGAATGCATTTTTAGATAAATACTAGTCAACAGCTATCCAAGAGAGATTAAGACGTTAGGTATTTAACCCACTATCATATCACCCAAAGTTCGGGGGGCTAAGAACTATTTTGAAATGTATCTAAACAATAACCGCTGCTGGAATAATACGACATTTAATGTCGATGTATTGAAAATCCTAAAGAAAACAAGTTTCCAGCAAGTGTTAGGGAAAAATTAGTAACCACTCCCGAATATGATCTCGAGTATTTTCTCTCAGTGCTCGACTCAATCGATGTAATGCATGAGGAGGACAAGCCGTGCCTAGTTATCGTAACGGTAAAGAACACAACCCAAATGGGAGTAACAACTACGGTAACGGCAATGGCTTTGGAAATTATAATGGTCGTGTGCGTATGAATGAATGGCATCCTTATGCACCGCCGCGCCACTGAAAATCCGTATAATCTGTTCACCTATCAGTCACAGGATGACCGAAGGTACGAAAATAAATGTGAGCCCCATTGGTACGTCAATGGCCGAGACAGGAGAAATTCTAGAAGAAACTTTGATGCTCGGCGACAAGGAAATGCCAATTACCAGGATCGGAGTGTGAAACACAGGGACCCGACACAGAACCGGCAGCCCGTACGGTCAACCCGAAACAACCGGGACACGAACTGGCGAGCACGCGAACATACCGTGAACATAGTAGAAGGGACGGCAGAAAATGAAACAATACCTTTACCGCCCCCGGGAAATAACGATAATCGAGCATGACTAGAGGAAGAAGGTAAAGAACTGTTAGTGTGCCACAGTAATAATATTAGCGACATAAACACTAACACGAACAGAAATAGAAAAGAGGAAGTAGACACTGAAACAAACTTACACGCACAGCATATCCGTAATCTATTTTTAAGGTATGATAAGGAAGCAGAAATGAAAGAAGATTTGTTCATTGAATA
The DNA here is from genome assembly GCF_023864345.2 of Schistocerca serialis cubense. Classification (NCBI taxonomy): domain Eukaryota; kingdom Metazoa; phylum Arthropoda; class Insecta; order Orthoptera; family Acrididae; genus Schistocerca; species Schistocerca serialis. Next base: position 1,144,404,744 of record NC_064639.1, on the reverse strand, counting down.
GAAAGAAACAACACGCAAGATGAGTGAAATTACTCAAGCAATAATAAAGGTAAAGGTGGGAGACATAGATGTGCCAGTTGTTGTGGATACTGGAGCCTCAACAAGCCTGATGTCAACCAGCTTGTTTAAAGAGATAACGCGGGAGGTAGATGTACCCACGCTACCCGCAAGAACTGTAAGATCGTAACGGCGATGAGAAGTAAATCTAAAGTTATGGTTGACCACTGCTCCAACCAACCCAAATAATTCATGACTTTTTCACATATTACCCTAATGAGCACCGCCTTTTATTCTCCTCATGGCGTCATCGCTGTATTGCGTTGTAGTATTCATAGTCTACATGCTTTTTTGCAGGAATGTGTCTCAGTCGGGTTTCACAAAACCGTTGTCGTATTTAAAGTTTATTTTTATGTTGTCTATCTGTTGTGCAGTGTTGCAGTTTCCACGTAGCAGTATGAATGACTTTCCTTATTCCAGTGGGAAATTACACAGTAGTTACACACGAGATAGCCATAGCGCAAGGTTTACTGTGGTGTGTAGTGCCGCATCTGTCGCGGCTGATCTACGTAACTACGTTCCATGAATGCTGCAAAGCGTCATTCATTTTACTTGTATGACGTCATAAATGCGATAGCGTCAGGAGTGGGAGCAACCAGCTATCTCAGCCCGAGATTACCTCGCCGTGGCTTCTGAGGATGCGAGTGACAAACTGTTACGTACGGTATGCCATACAGCATGAATACTGTTTCCACCGGGCATTGATGAAAATTAGTTAATCGACGAAATTATTTACAAAATATGTCTCTCAAGGACATCGCAATGAGGAACCCGACAAATTAGTGTACGCAGTTCCATATCAGTTCAGCGTCAATATCACTGCTGCAGCAAATGAGTACAGACAACGTCACACGAAAACGTAACTTTGGCTACCACTGTATGGCAATTTTTGGCGGAGGTTGTCACGATTGGACTTCAACCACGACGCCGCTAGCTGTTTCCAATTACAATTCTTCTCGTTTCCTACTCAAAACGCAGAGGATTTCCTGCACAAGTTGAAAAATTTGTTTGATAGAAAGTCCATGAGTCCATCACGGTTGGTGGAAACTGTTTTTACCGAACCTCCTCACCTATTACGTACACGTTCACACGAGATTTGCTTAACGCAATATTATATAGCAAAACCAAACCAATACGGCCAGCAGTAACGTTCTAAATTATATAATTTTGCGTGGATCTCTCTCTCCTTTAAAGACCTCTTAAACTGAATTGCACGAAAAAGAAAGGCCGACTGGAGTGGCCGAGCGGTTCTAGGCGCTAGAGATTGGAACCGCGCGACCGCTACGGTCGCAAGTTCGAATCCCGCCTCGGGCATGGATGTGTGTGATGTCCTTAGGTTAGTTAGGTTTAAGTAGTTCTAAGTTCTAGGGGACTGATGACCACAGCAGTTAAGTCCCATAGTGCTCAGAGACATTTGTACCATTTTTGAGAAAGAAAAGAGAAAAATCCGAACACTAGGTGGATTAATAAAATCGGATATTTGTCCGTTGCTGGCATAGATACAAGCTCTAGTCCCAGTGCCCGTCCACAAGCGCTTTCAAAAAATAGGATAAAGTCTGTCTTCTACATCCACAACTACACGAATACTGCATTTCACATACAAGCTAGTGGCTTGGGGTTCATACCACTGCCCTAAGACTATTTCCCTACCAGTCCACTCTCGAATAGTATTGAGGAAAAATGAACACCCAGATACTTCCGTGAGAACTGATTTCTCTAATTTCATTATAATGATTATTTCTCCCTTGGTAGTCGAGAGCCTGTAGAGCTTTTTCTTTTCATTCGGAGGAGGAAGCTGGTGATTGGAATTGCGTGAAATGAGCTCGGCGCAACGTAATACGCCATTGTTTTAATCACTGGCATCGCAACTCGCGTATCGTCTCCGTGACATTCGACCCCATATTTCCAGATAATACATATGACCTGCCTTCTTTGAACTTTTTCGATGACCCCTGTCGACCTTACCTGCTGAGGATGCCATATCGCGTAGATCCAGTAAATGACGGACAAGCACAGGTAAGCAGCCTCTTTTGTTGATTTGTTGCATCCTCTAAGTATTCTGCCAATAAAACGCAGGTTTTGATTCCCCTTCCTAAAAAATTGTTCAAATGGCTCTGAGCGCTATGGGACTTAACATCTCAGGTCATCAGTCCCCTAGAACTTAGAACTACTTAAACCTCACTAACCTAAGGACATTACACACATCCATGCCCTATGCAGGATTCGAACCTGCGACCGTAGCGGTTGAGTGGTTCCAGACTGAAGCGCCTAGAACCGCTCGGCCACCAGCGGCCTGTGATTCCCCTTCCTCACAACATATTCTAAGTGATGGTTCCAATTTAAGCTGTATGTATTTATATCCGCAAGAGCCAATGGTTGAACTAAGTAGCTCAGAGTTTCCTGCTATCCTTAGTTATTCATGCCGGGATGGTTCCTTTGAAAGGGCACGGCCGATTTCCTTCCCAATCCTTCCCTAACCCGAGCTTGCGCTCCGTCTCTAATGACCTCGTTGTCGACGGGACGTTAAACACTAACCACCACCACCTTAGTTATTCTTTTACCATCTTCTTTATCAGAGGGTAGAAAGAACTCTGAGGTATGGTGAAGCCAATATTGCTAGGCTGATAAAACCCTGACAACAAATTCGCATCTACCTTGGGGGTTGGGCGATGGGTCAGCTCCTTATTCACAGAAAAGGGCAGCCAACTAAAACAGCCAGTCATATGACTCGGTTTTCGGATTGTTTAAATGGAATTCGACAAAGTAAACGAAAATAGACTGCAATTTGGTATCTGGAATGTACTGGATAGGCATTCTAAATAAAAAAAGGTGTTTTAATGGATATAAGACAGCACAACACTGGTGTAGCTGTACTTTCAGAGGCAAAATAGAGATATACTGGCTGTGAATATCTGCTCGAATTCACGCATTATTTTAGTGAAGTGGACAAAAGTAGTAGGCGCGAGAGCAGGAGTATCCATCATTCTAAAGAAACGGTGGACAAAATATCTAACCTCGTGGGAAGCAGTTAATGAAAGGTTGATTAAGCTCAGACTGAGAGATAGCGCCATGAATACAGTGACTGTGTGTGTGTGTGTGTGTGTGTGTGTGTGTGTGTGTGTGTGTGCTCCTACTAAAGACACGCTGTGTTCCACGTGGCAATGAACTGATACTGATGGGGGATTTTAATATCAGAGGTTCAAATGGCTCTGAGCCCTATGGGACTCAACTTCTGAGGTCATTAGTCCCCTAGAACTTAGAACTAGTTGAACCTAACTAACCTAAGGACATCACACACATCCATGCCCGAGGCAGGATTCGAACCTGCGACCGTAGCGGTCTCGCGGTTCCAGACTGCAGCGCCTAGAACCGCACGGCCACTTCGGCCGGCCTTTAATATCAGAGTAGGGAAAGTAAGGGATAGTAAGGCTATTGGGATATCAGCCAGGGTAGACGAGAGCGCTAACTCCATACTTCCTGGACTCAGGTAGGCACGCGAATCCGCCCGGCGGACTAGCGATGAGGGCTAGTGTGCTGGCCAGCCTGGATGTGGCTTTTAGGCAGTTTTCCGCATCCCGCTAGGTGAATGCTGGGCTGGTCCCCATGTTCCACCTCAGTTACACAACTCACAGACATCTGAAAAGGAAACATATGGAAAGGGAGGATTCAGTGTGGATGGGGCCTTACTCAGTTACCATTGGTTGCTCAAGTTTATTTTAAAAAATCATGTACACTTTATTTGGAACCAATTGCATATAAGGTTGACAATAAGGAACAATTATCAAATTTGACTGTTAAGACACAATTTCTAATAAAAAATTGTTAAGGAAGTTGCACTCAGAGATGAAGGTCTGATTGACCAGAAATTCAAATTATTTGTCGGCTGAAGGCCCCAATAGTAATAACTCAAAAACCTACTTGACAGCTGAAGGCCTGGATAGCAAATTCTTAACAAGAGTTAAACTTCTCCAAGAGATACCAAAATATTTTAAAAAAAGGACAATCATCAAAATTTTACTATTAAGAGAAAACATCTAATTAAAAATTCTTAAGACAAATTGCATTCATGGCTGAAGGCCTTATTGACAAGAAATTCAATTTACTTGTCAGCTGAAGGCCTCAATAGTAATAACTCAAAATTAATTTTTTTTCAAAGTATCAACGCAATCTGATCAAACCAAGACAGAAGTGAGCCTCAGACAATGCCCCAAGGATCGGCCGGGGAAAGTCGCTCAACTTCATAAACGATCAGACAGGCAGCCAAGAGTTGTATTCACTTAACCAGATGGCAGCTGAAACTAGTGACAGCTTAAACGCAGACCTACACTCTTGCAAAATCTGCCTAACGTCTGATAACCAATACAATGATTCAATAACCCAGGCAAGGCAGAACCGGCGGACAGTACTGCGTCTTCAGAATCCGTCGTTTAGAACATCCAAAAGCAGAAGGAACCACTACGACCAAAGTAGTCCAAAAGAAACAACATATCCGAACCACAATCAAGGAGGCTGTCTAACTACACGCCTTACTGGACAGCAGCGGCAAGGTGAGGGAAGGTACACTGCCGCGGAAATACACCAACCTCCAGGGCAGGTAACTGGGCGCTAGCGGCCACTAGGCAGAAAAATTCCGCTGGTTGAACTTCACCAACGAACACAAGGAATTCAACGATTAATAATAATAAGCTGAGCACGGCTAACTAATCTCGCCAAGTCCAAACACTCCACTCTTCGTCTCAGCGACTCTGCGAGCAGCAACACGTGAACAAATGGTGTGATCTCAAAATAGTGGAGGTTTCGCTACTGGGTTAATGTTCACACAACTCACACGGCCTGGGTCCAGTGGACAACGAGGTTTTGGCCGTCGCAACTACAGCCCCTCGATCCAGCAGTGCCTGCGTGCTGCCAGCAGTCCCAGCATGTCCTCACGCTGCTGGACCTCACTGCTGCTCCGTCCCAATCGAACTCCGACCCAAAAAACACTTGACATCCTTCCAAAGATAGTACCATGGTACTACATATCGATAACTGCTGCTGCTGCCACTCATGGACAGACAACACTAGCGAACATAGTGGCGCCAGTAAACACAAGAAGAAAATGAGACGCCACTATCCCTATTACATGATGCCAAACTACCAACGGCACCAACGTGAGCTGCAACATGGCTCAGCACTCCATGGATTACAGTGGACGCAGACAGTTGGGGTACACACATTTCGCACCAGGGGGTACGGGGTGGCGACAGGAACGGCATCCAACCACCCCTTAAAATTAACGCGCCAAATCCGGTTAACCATTACAGCAGACCCCGCCAGTCGGGATGAAAGCTTGGAAAGAGAGAGTAAGGCTTTTGCGATCTATGGGGAAGGTGTTAGTAATGAGAGTAGGAAAGGTTGGTGGATTTATTGGAGCAGTATAAAATAAAACAAGATAGCATGTTCTTTGCTCACAGAGATACACATAAATGTGTGTGGCATAACCATACAAGATGGTTAAAATCAATTATTGATTATCTGATCCTTAGGCAAAAGGTCAATTTAAAAATTCAGGATGACAGAGTTGAAAGAGCGGCAGATTATGGCATCACTTGGTGGAATGCAAAATTTATGTTCTCTATACTCTCTACAGTAGGGGCAAAAAGAAAAGGTCACAACACAGTGGCCAACCTGAGATCATAAGGTATAACTTGGACATTTTAAGATAAGACAGTACAAAGTACTTATACCAGCAGTGACTGGCAAACAAACTCCACAGGGTACAGTAGAAGTGCAATATGAGCATATAAAGAAACTTTAATGAAATTTGCCGATTTAAATGGAATTTCATTAAAGAATAAAAGTAAATAATCAGTTACCTTTTTTAAATTTTTTGCTTTTAGTTAATTTGCCTTTCTTTCTTTCTGTACGTACGAACGAACTTTGTTGTAGAACCTCTCATTTACGTGTGGTAATAAAAAATTCATTTACACGGAACTAAGTACATTTAAAATTACGTGAACTCATATTAACTGATTAAGAATATTTATCTGAGAATTAAATCCTTTACATAATTCGGCCTTGGCACACATTTTCTAAATGCAGTGGTTTTTTTTTATTATTATTTACTGAATTTTTTTCCCGGCGTTAGCTATGGAACACAAGACTGTCTCTATTAGCAGAAAATGGTTAAATATTGCCAAACCGACGTTTAATTATCACTGATAAAACACACATCGCTATACATTTAGGTTATTTGAAAGAACCAAAATTGTTAAATTTCAACATTAACTATCCGCCTATGAATGCAAAAATGTGTAACTATTTTTAAAATCCGTAAGTCTCAGGATCGCTGTAAAAGAAGAACATTTTCTTAATTCACTGCTAATTTTTATCTGTTCCCGATTTACGGGTTTGGTTAATTTTTCTTAGCGGAACAATTTTTTAAATGTGCCGCCGCTGCAAATCGATCGGTCGCAGCACAGCCCAGCAACACCGCTAAAAATGCTGAAAATTCTTTAAAGAAATATTATAGATGACATGGGCAAGCTAATTTACATTAATAATACACACATTTGATAAATTATGATGTATTTATACCACAACAACAATTCAGCTTACACTAGTTGGTAATTTCTGCTCTAATGGCGGCTAAATCTCGATACAGACAAAAGACGTCTACCCATTCATAAAATGCTTCGTCACAGCTTGCTCTCGCTTTCAGCTCTACAGGGAGACGACCAAAGAATACATAGTACATTGTGCTTTTATACTACTGCTGACTATTAACATTTCTTTGTAATCTCACAACATTATTTTCCTCTGGTTGAATTTCACATCTCTGTTATCGCAGATATTGACACATTTCGCAATTACATTATGAATATAGAAAAATTACCATCCTAAATACAGAGAGAATATTACTACAAAAAATATTACAATAATAACAAATGTCTTTTACACAAAATTCAATAATATTTTTTGCTAAATAATTACAGTATATACAAATTGCTCAGAGCGGCGTATATGGTATAATTAAATTTTAGTTTATTAATAGTGTGAGCTTGCCAGGGAACGTTACATTGCCCCCTGGCAGCATTTGGCAAAGAGGTTCTATACTTTGACACAATGGTGCCAGTAAAGTTCTTTACAATTCTGTATTTTTTCATGGAATGGCTCTTTTAATTAGTCCCAGGGTTATATATGTTCATGGCTCCCCCATTTGGGCGAAGGCAGACAGGAAACCTGGGCAAACCTGTGCCGGAGCCCAGCCATCCCAGTTGGTTCATGATTAATCTTGTCTCTTTAACAGTCATTCTTTTGAATTGATTTAACAGTTTGTCATCAACGGTTACATAATATCACAGTCACATACAGTTCAACGATATACTGCGAGGTCACTTGTCCTAGGATATATCACTTAGTTTTTTGAAATCATTTAGCACAGCATCACTTTTTATAATGTTCCCACTACCTACGTGTTACAAATCCATCTCCTACAATTGTTAGTGTTCATTTTCTCTTATCAGTTCACAGGTATACATAATAAATGTTCAATGTTTATCAAAAATGGAGTCATTGACATGTTATGCAGTTCGTGTAAATATTTTGGAAAATGTCAATAATGCTGTAGTTGGTGAGCGGTGCGGAGTAATTGTTGAGCGGCGCTCGGCGCGGCGCGTCGGCTCCGTGTAGGTCACCGCTCCCGGTGAGTCGTGTGAAGTTAGCACCCCTTTTTCGAGAAATATACATTTTTTTCACAGTTCTTGATAGATGTAGCGTAGTTCTAGAGTTCTTTGTGCAAAATTTCAATAGTTCTGCAGAATTTAGCGACGAAAACAACAATACTCGAAAAAATTTTCGTATCGAAAATGTTCTTTGGCAGTTTCCGCAAAATGTAAATAAGTACAAGAGTTCTGAGCACAGTTCTGAACAGAGCTCCAAGAGTTCTTTCGAAAATCCAAGTAACATTTTTTTGTGCAGATAACAGTTTACGAGATAATTGCATTTTAATGAGAAAATCTTTTCACTTACTGTGAAGTTGGCACCCTTTTTTTCTGAAATATATATTTTTTTCAGAGTTCTTGATAGATATGGCATAGTTCTAGAGTTCTTTGTACAAAATTTCAATAGTTCAGCAGAATTTAGCGAAGAAAACAACTATATTCGAAAAAATTTTCGTATCGAAAACATTTTTTGTCAATTTTCGCAAAAATTAAACTTGTACAACAGTTCTGAGCACAGTTCTGAACAGAACCCCAAGAGCTCTATCGAAAATCCCAACAACATTTTTCTACAGCGATAATGGTTTGAGATAAATTGATTTAATATGGGACACACTTTCTTTACGGAAAGTAGAAATATATTCGTACAACAGTTCTGATGACAGTTCTGGACACCACGTGAAGAGTTCTATCGAAAATCCTACTGAAATTTTTTTGTGCAGGTAATAGTTTAAGAGGTAATTGCAACTTAATTAAGAATTCCATAAGAGCTCCTACTGTGAAGCTGGCACCCTTTTTTTTCAGAAATATATATATTTTTTAGAGCTCTTGATAGATAAGTCATAGTTCTAGAGTTCTTTGTACAAAATCTCAATAGTTATGCAGAATTTAGCGACGAAAACAACAATACTCGGAAAAATTTTCGTATTGAATATGTTCTTTGGCAATTTCCGCAAAATGTAAATAAGTACAACAGTTCTGAGCACAGTTCTGAACAGAACTCCAAGAGTTCTATCGAAAACCCAAGTAACATTTTTTTGTGCAGCTAATAGTTTACGAGATAATTGCAATTTAAGGAGAAAATCTTTTCACTTACTGTGAAGTTGGCACCCTTTTTTTCACAAATGTATACTTTTTTAAGATTTCTTGATAGATATGCCATAGTTCTAGAGTTCTTTGTACAAAATTTCAATAGTTCTGCAGAATTTAGCGACGAAAACAATATTCGAAAAAATTTTCGTATCGAAAACATTTTTTGTCAATTTTCGCAAATTGTAAATAAGTACAACAGTTCTGAGCAGAGTTCTGAACAGAACTCCAAGAGTTCTATCGAAAACCCAAGTAACATTTTTTTGTGCAGCTAATAGTTTACTAGATAATTGCAATTTAAGGAGAAAATCTTTTCACTTACTGTGAAGTTGGCACCCTTTTTTTCACAAATGTATACTTTTTTCAGATTTCTTGATAGATATGCCATAGTTTTAGAGTTCTTTGTACAAAATTTCAATAGTTCTGCAGAATTTAGCGAAGAAAACAATATTCGAAAAATTTTTCGTATCGAAAACATTTTTTGTAAATTTTCGCAAAAATTAAACTTGTAAAACAGTTCTGAGGACAGTTCTGAACAGAACCCCAAGAGCTCTATCGAAAATCCCAACAACATTTTTCTATGGCGATAATGGTTTGAGATAAATTGATTTAATATGGGACACACGTTCTTTACGGAAAATAGAAATATACTCGTACAACAGTTCTGATGACAGTTCTGGACAGAACCCCAATAGTTCTATCGAATATCCTAATTACAATTTTTTGTGCAGCTAACATGTTACGAGATAATTGCAATTTAAGGAGGGAATCTCTTCACTTACTGTGAAGCTGGAATCCTTTTCTTGAGAAAGATATATTTTTTCAGAGTTCTTGATAGAAATGTCATAGTTCTAGAGTTATTTGTACAAAATTGTAATAGTCCTGCAGAATTTAGCGAGAAAAACAACAATACTCGAAAAATTTTTCTTATCGAATACATTCTTTGTCAATTTTCACAAAAAGTAAATTCGTACAACAGCTCTGAGTAGAACACCAAGAGCTCTATCGAAAATCCTAATAATATCTTTTTGTTGCGATGGTACTTTATACGGTAACTGCTTTGATGTTAGACCGACTTTCTCCACAGAAAAAGTAAATTCATTCAACAGTTTTGATGAACAGTTCTGGTTAACACCTCAAGACTTCTACCGATAATCATAATAACATTTTTTGTGGTTATAATAGTTTGTATGGTAATTGATTAATTGTGGGGCACTCTTACTAAAAAAAAATTATGTCTGTTCGTATGCTCTGATGCCAGCTCTGGATAGCATTGTAAGAGTTCTATCGAAAATACTAGTAACATATTCTGTGCAGGTAATTGTTTACGTAGTAACTGCCTTTATTAAGGAATGCTTATGAGAATTTCCCGTGAAGTTTGAACCCCTTTTACGATAAATATAAATTTTTTTCACAGTTCTTGATCTATATGCAATAGTTCTAGATTTCCCTGCTCAAAACACGAATAGTTCTACAGAATTTCGGGAAGAAAACATTAACTCGGCAAAATTTTGGTATGGTAAAAAATTATTTGTCAGTTTGGAAAAAATAAATTTGTATAACAGTTCTGTTGGCAGTTCTGGATAGCACCGGAAGAGTTGCATTGAAAATGATAAGAACATTTTTGTGGCGATAATAGTTTATACAATAATTGTTTTAATCTGATACTCACTTTATCTAATATAGCAAAATTCGTAGAATAGTTCTGATGACAGTTCTGAATATCACCCACAGAGTTCTACCAAAAACTATAATAACATTATTTGTGACGATGACATTATATGAGATAATTAATGTGGGACTCACTTTTGTCATGTAAAAGTAATAAATTCGTACAAAAGATTTGATGGCATTTCTTAATACGACCCTAAGAGTTCTAGAGACAACTGTAATAACATTTTTTGTGGGGATAACAGTTAATGAGATAATAGCATTTTCGAGAGACCCACTTGGTCTACATTATAATAAATTGGCACAACCCTTTTGCTGACAGTCCTGGATAGCACCGAAAGAGTTCTTTTAAAAACCCTCATAACATTTTTATGGTGCCAGTAGATTATGAAATAGTTTGTGTGTTCACTCTGCAGTGGGTGTGCGCCGATGTGAAACTTACTGGCAGATTAAAACTGTGTGCCGGACCGGGTCTCTAACCCCAGGCTGTGACGAAAGAATATCGTCACAATATCCTTTCGTCCAGGAGTGCTTCTTCTGCAATTTTCGTAGGACAACTTCTACGAAATTGGGAACGCAGGAGTTAAAGTACTGCTGGAAGTACAGCTATGAGTACGATCGTAAATTCTCACTTTTATTTTGGAAAACCGAAAATCGAAAACCCGGATGTATATTCTACTAAATACAAAAAGTCTAAACGTTCAGCACTATACAAATGCCAGTACACCTTCTTAAGACTGACTGTAGTAACTGTAGGTGGAAGCGTGGGATGTCCACGCTTAGATGATTCAAGGAGAGAAGGCTCGTCAGTGCAAAACAAACAGATGGCTGAGAGAGCAGATACATTCACACGCGCCACTAACCAGATGGTGTCACACCTGTCGAGAATCGCACCAGAGGTACAATGAGCTGTGGTGGAGTGCTGTTGGCGTGGTTACTATGCAACTTACTTGATGGGCATAAATACACCGTTATATTAATGTACAATACTTGAGAAACAATGTCATTCACACACTCCGAGTTCCTTATCACTCAGTACTAGACTAAATTACCGGCCTAGTGATAAGCAGCCTATGTACCTCACCGACTACACATCTTCGTGTCATAAGAAAAAAAGAGAAAAATACCAAGGGACACAAAATATGAATCCGGATAAACCGGAAATCCGGATTACTGAGGACCAAATAAACGAGGTTCTTATTTACAAATTTCGAACTTCTTATTAACTTTAATACTGTATCCCCTCAACATTATAACACCTCTATCAGTCATGTATTGAATTAGGATTTAAACATACTACTTAGTTCGTTTGTACGATATATTCAGTAAATATACTTATATTTCTATACATTGTAAAGACTTTTAACTCTCGCTGTAGTGTAACTCATCAAACTTCCACACTTCCTTTCTAACTAGAACAAATGTTTGCAACGATATTAACGACAGCAATTTCAAATTTATTCGTTACACACAGCACATGTTTTTATGTATCCTAGCGGCTGGTGATGTTGCCACATAACTGTCATCCATGAGGGTCCTGGGCATATTTTTAGCTGTTAGTGGGTCCTGGATGTCATGAGAGCCCAAAACAATTACTTTTTTACGTAATAAAATTCATCTGGTTCTTCCTGATTCTAAAAGTGTACACTTCATGTGTGCCTTTCATTGTTGTATAATTCAGTATCGACGCTAATGCTCTCTTGATGAGATATGAGCCGATTGCTCGTTTTTATCCTCTGTGCCCTTTCATATTTCATTTCAGCGATTAATTTATTTGTTTATCACCGTAGTAAGTAGTACAAAGCTAATCAAGAATGTAAACTGCACTTAAATTCTGTTTGAACTGTTTAATAGTCAGTGTCCGCTGTCTGAACGTCAAATTTCAGATCAATACACTGCGCGTGGTTGCGTTATTTTATAGAAATTTTATTATTGTAAGTGGGAAGTACTAGATAGTGTTGAAGAAATCCAAAGCATATTGTTCGAAGAGCATAATATTATTCGAAATTTACCTGTACCAATAGGTGCAGCCAAAGCAGCATTTGTGATGCTGTAATTACCTCATAGATAACGATATTTGTCTATTGTAGTTTTGTATTCCAATCAGAATTTTGAGAGCATCAAAGCCTCATTTCAACGTGAGAGAGCGGTAAAATCAATAGATGATATTGAATTGAAAGCCTTCATGAGTCTCTTGTTTTTAATTGTTGTTAACAAAAGTAACAGATAAAGCCTGGAAGATCTGTGTGGAACTGATGGTGATGGCATTGAAAAATTTCACCTCGCAAATGAACATAAAACGTTTCAAATTTATTCTGGAGAGCCTTAGATTTTACAGTCGCGCTATTCGTGATGAAAGGAGACAATTAGACAACCTAACAGCTATTCGGGAAATATTTACTGTGTTTGTACGCAACTACCACAAATCTTACACCCTTGGAGAAAATGTTACAGTATAGAAGAAGCTGGAAGGATTCTGTGGAAGGTACAGTTTTCACCAATATGTATCAATCAAAACAAACGAGTATGGATTCTTAAGTGTGGATTCTTAAGTATTTTACCTGTACAATTTGGAAATATACGCTGTGTTGCAACCAGAAGGATTTACCAACTGAGCAATAAACATTTTGATGTTGTTCTGTGACTGTATAAACCTATATATCAGTCAGGTCGAAATGTGAAAGCGGACAACTGGTTTACTAGTACTGGAATGATAATAGAGCTATGAAGGGAGAATTTTTCTTTTGTTGGCATGATGAAGAAAAACAAGCGTGGAGATTTCTCTAGAGTTTGCTATCAGTAAAAGAAGCGATGCCCACATTTCCTTTTTTGGCTTCCACAAGACTGAACTCTAGTTTCCTCCGTACCTAAAAAAGGGACGTGTGTGATCCAGGCATCACGTTTGCATGAAGATAATTCGATAGATGCTGACATTGTAGATAAACGGGAGCCATCCACTGTAAATTTTAAAATAGCGTTAAGCGTGGTATTTTCACAGCGGATAAGCCGAATGCTTTGTACAACGCTGCAAGAAATGTGCGCCGCTGGTCAATGGTTGTATTTTAGTAATGATCAGTACCGTTGGAATCTATGCACAAGTGATTTATTGTGGCAACAGTAAGAATTGTATCAGAAGGAAAGGGTTCCTGAATCAGCTATATTATACAATGTTGTTTTCTTCGCTAAATTCTGCATAACTATTGAAATTTTGTACAGAGAACTCTATAACTATGACTTATCTATCAAGAACTCTGAAAAATATATATATTTCTGAAAAAAAGGGTGCCAGCTTCACAGTAGGAGCTCTTATGGGGTTCTTAATTAAGTTGCAATTACCTCTTAAACTATTACCTGTACTAAAAAATTCTACTAGGAATTTCGATAGAACTCTTCACGTGGTGTCCAGAACTGTCATCAGAACTGTTGTACGAATATATTTATATTTTCTGTAGAGAAAGTGTGTCCCACATTAAATCAATTTATCACAAACTATTATCGCCATAGAAAAATGTTATTAGGATTTTCGATAGAGCTCTTGGGGTTCTGCTCAGAACTGTCCACAGAACTGTTGTACAAGTTTAATTTTTGCGGAAATTGACAAAAAATATTTTCGATAGAAACATTTTTTCGAGTATTGTTGTTTTCTTCGCTAAATTCTGCAGAACTATTGAAATTTTGTACAAAGAACTCTAGAACTATGGCATACCTGTCAAGAACTGTGAAAGAAATATACATTTCTGAAAAAAAGGGTGCCAACTTCACAGTAAGTGAAAAGATTTTCTTCTTAAATTGCAATTATCTCGTAAACTATTAGCTGCACAAAAAAATGTTACTTGGGTTTTCGATAGAACTCTTGGTGTTCTGTTCAGAACTGTGCTCAGAACTGTTGTACTTATTTACAATTTGCGAAAATTGACGAAGAATGTTTTCGATACGAAAATTTTTTCGAATATTGTTTTCGTCGCTAAATTCTGCAGAACTACTGAAATTTTGTACAAAGAACTCTAGAACTATGGCATATCTATCAAGAAATCTGAAAAAAGTATACATTTGTGAAAAAAAGGGTGCCAACTTCACAGTAAGTGAAAAGATTTTCTCCTTAAATTGCAATTATCTCGTAAACTATTAGCTGCACAAAAAAATGTTACTTGGGTTTTCGATAGAACTCTTGGAGTTCTGTTCAGAACTGTGCTCAGAACTGTTGTACTTATTTACAATTTGCGAAAATTGACGAAGAATGTTTTCGATACGAAAATTTTTTCGAATATTGTTTTCGTCGCTAAATTCTGCAGAACTATTGAAATTTTGTACAAAGAACTCTAGAACTATGGCATATCTATCAAGAAATCTGAAAAAAGTATACATTTCTGAAAAAACGGGTGCCAACTTCACAGTAAGTGAAAAGATTTTCTCTTAAATTGCAATTATCTCGTAAACTATTAGCTGCACAAAAAAATGTTAGTTCGATTTTCGAAAGAACTCTTGGAGCTCTGTTCAGAACTGTGCTCAGAACTCTTGTACTTATTTACATTTTGCGGAAATTGTCAGAGAATATTTTCGATACGAAAATTTTTTCGAGTATTGTTGTTTTCTTCGTTACATTTTGCAGAACTATTGAAATTTTGTGGAAAGAACTCTAGAACTATGGCACATCTAACAAGAACTGTGAAAAAAATGTATATTTCTCGAAAAAGGGGTGCTAACTTCACACGACTCCCCCGGTGTTGACAGCTACGGCGCGGAGAGGCGTGTGGCTGTCTGGTCTGCTACGAGCTGCTGCGGCCGCTGCATGGCTGAGGTAGCCGGATGCGCGTTGTATATCAGCTCGCCCGTGTGACATCTTCTTGCAGTGCTCCAGCAAACATGCAACAAGTTCACAAACAGTGTACTATCCTTATGGGCATTTTTCCTGCTGTGGGAAAAAACGCACACAGTTATTGGCAGTTATTATTCAGTAGGCCTTCACTAGTCTGGTTTGCACAATATTTCGTTGTCACAGTAACACGTTTTATGGGCACACAATATTTTTTCACCATGTCATGACTTGTCATTAGTCACACGCAAGTTTTCACCTTAGGACAAAATGTATCTCTGTAGTCAATGCGCTTTTCTGGCGTCCCTTGACACACAAAGAGTTATAGTTTGACACTAACTTGGTCCACCGTCCGTTATCGGCTCACTGTTCGTGTCGTGCTAGTTCCTTGTTCACTTGCACACACGGCGATGATACAGTTTCTTATTGTTTGTTCAAAACAACTTCGTGACGTATTGCTGCAGGTTTAACAGTCACTGTCTGTCTCTGCCACACAATACTGCACTTTTGTTTAAGTTTTTTTTTTATTTACAATGTCCGTTGTGCGATTTTTTTTAAACAGCACATTCGTAACTTCTTTGCTCGCTCTTTACCAAGGTGTGTGATATTTGCGTACATGGTAACAAATATTAAAATTTCGTATTAGTTTGCCCAAAAATCATCTATATTTGTTCGAGTAGATTTTATTTGTGCATTCCAGCCGGATTCAGGCATATTGTTCAATAACTCCTTTGAAATTATGTCTCACTTTGCTTGCAAGGTCCTACGTAACTACAGTGTAGTCTCTGTAGGCTAAAATTGACTTGGGCTGTATCAGGCTAGCTCTTTTTTACTGATTGAATCTGCACATGCTTCAATTGAAGCTTCTCTGTGCGTAACTTTGCGTTACTTAAATTTGCAATAAGTTTGCCTCCTATGGTGCCCTCGGGTCACTACTGGGTGCATTATTCTCTTTGATAACACTGGTTTGAAAATAAAGTTCTCAGGGTCTCATATTACTGATATTATTCTGGGTTCGAATCTGTCAATCTGACAGCTACACATATATACATACATACATATATAATAGAAAAGATTGTGCCAAGAAATATTTCAAGTTTGACACACATATAGAAAATTATGCAGTACACAAACTAATCATTACTAAAATGCTCCTCCTCACTCATCTCTGTCACAATTTAACACTATAAATAATTGCACTAATCAGGTTATCTGTGCAGACATTTAGAGCATGTTTAAGCTAACACTAATTAAAAGAAGACATAACACAAATATTCATAAACAAAAGAGAAAGTCAATCATATTCTTATAACTAAATACTTCTACACTAATACATTATCTCTAAGATCACACATTGTTAATGTTCATTCATTTTCAAAAGAATGGTGTATCTTTTTTACACATAACACATAGGACATTTAGTCATTTACTGTAGGAATATTTTTACGTCCTTACGCGGATACAGTCCCCGTACTCTCCCTGAGTGGGGATCTGCTAAGAGATAGCTACTATTTCCTTCTTGGACTAAGGAATGGAGTATGAGGCTCGACAGTAGGTTTTGTGAGGCTTCACCTCGATATTGTACTGATATCCCTTAACAATTCCTGTTCGTTCTGAAAATACATCTACATAATTAGATAATAACTGTACCAAATCCTGATGTTGCATTGAGTTCAAATTTTCGGACTGTGATACTTTGTTCACAAGTGCGTCCACATTTGCTTTTAATTGATCACTTTGTACGTCTGGATAATAGAGATTTTGTCCTAGACAATGATTGTCTAAATGTAGTATCCACTGATTCCTACATTTTATGTTAATAGCATTACAATTAGGCACAGTTACCTCTTCAGATCTGAGCATGGACAATTCCTCCTACCCGCGTTCATCAAACTTAATTTTCCCCGAGAAAGGTCGATAACTGCGTCCCTTTCTCTCAAAAAATCTACCCCCAAAATGCAGGCTACCTTTAAACCCTTTACTACCAGGAATGAGCACGCTATGGCTTCTTCCCCTATATACATCTCTACCCGCACTTGGAGTTTAATTATTTGTCGCTGTGCACTTATGGCTCCAGTGACTTTGCAATTATTCACGGGAAAAGTCAGCATACGCTTTTCTTTCCCCAGTACTCTGAATAAGTCCATACTCATGACACTGACAGTAGCACCTGTATCTACGATTGCTTGCACATCAATATTGTTAATTTTGATCTCTATTATCACTTGTACTTTGTCTTTGTGCTCCTTTATGCACGTGGATGGTTCAGTTATTAATTCATGTCCCATCTGTACCCCGTCAATATACCTGAGGATACAGATTCCCGATGTTTTGTTCTGTGTCGGGCTGCTCTCACTCCAAACCTCAGCCGACGATGGAGAGCGTATCTCGGCTGAATCTAGTTTGTTGGATTATTGTTGGTGGATGGGTGTGGCTGCTCTGTGTCACTGACCTCCACTATGTGTAAGTTGTGTTGCGTCGGCCGCCACGGTTGCGCAATTGGCGCATTTTGTGGTGGCGGTCGGTTATTGTCATATCTTTCACTGTTTTGCCGGTCCGGACTGGGCCTCTGGTTCTGTGGCCAAGTTCGGTTTGCATCGTTATGGGTATTAGTGTTCCACGGCCCCCTGGCATTTTTCCATCTACTATTGCTTGGTGGGCCTGTTTCATATCGGTCATCAGACCTCCTTTTCCGGTCATTATTCACCGGCGGACTATTGCCGTTCCGGTCTCTACCTCTATTCCCGTTTTGTACATAATCTTGTCTCCTATTGTTACCTCCGCCGTTTCCATTATTTGGTGGAGACGTGTTATTTCGACCATTTCTGTAACCGCTTCCGTTACTTCTAGCCTGTTCAGAGGCTGCCTTAACATCCTCCTGAATCAGGTAAATTGAGTCCAGAACAGACAAGAAATGTTCTATGTCGTTCTCCGGTACGTGTATAAGTTTTTCCTTTACGTGTATCGGCAAGTGTGATTTCAAAAGTCTGATCAAATCCCGGGATGAAATCTGCTCGTCGCAGTAACGGGTCTTATTAATGTACTTCTCAAAATATTTTCGCAAATTGCCTAATCGTGGAGAATACGGCTCTGGATTATATACCTCTTTCCGTAATCTCTCCTGAATACATGTTGACCAATATTTGGCCAAGAATGCCTTTTCAAATTGCTCATATGTGTCGCAACTGTCAGCTGCTTCGGTTGCCCATAATGCAGCATCTCCTTGTATGTAAGACATAACGAACTGTATTTTCTGTGTATGACTCCAAACGCTAGGCAAAATGTTTCTAAATCCCTTGATAAACACTACAGGGTGAACAGATTTCTTCTCCGTTGTAAAGATCTGAAACTGTCGGTTTCTAATCAGGCTTTCTTCAATCACTATTTTGGAGTGACATTTATTTGTTTCGCTAACATTGGTTGCCTGTTCTGTCTCGCAGTGGCAATTTTTTACTGCTGTATTTATATGCCTATCATTGTTGGACCTGGCTGGCGTGACACACGCCTGTGCAGCAAGCTGGTTTCCAGCTCTGCAAGACGACGGATGACATTCCGCTGCATTGGAGCTGCATTGGAGCTGCATTTGGCTTCAATCGCGGCGTGCACCTTCTCATCTATTTATTTTATAAATTCGTTTTCAATTTTGTGCACTTGTTCGGACATTTTGTGCTCAATTACTTGACTTGTGTCAATTTCTAATTGTTCCATCCTGTTAGCCAGTACACTAATTTCAACCACGATACTGGCGTTAACCACCTGGATATTATCTACTCTGTCGCTCAGTTCTTGCACCGCTTTGGGTATGGTTTCGTAGTTTTGTCTCAAACTAACAATCTCACATTGCATAGTTTCCAAAGATTGCATTAACTGCAAGTCTCTCTCATTCAAGCGTCGATCACGCTCTGCTTGTTTAGCATCACGTTCTCTATCGCGTTCTGCTTGTTTAGCATCACGTTCTTTATCGCGTTCTGCTTGTTTACGTACAAATTCAGCTTGGAAACTGAGCATGCGCTCGAACATAACTCTTAATGATTGCACTTCTGACACCTCACCACTCTCTGGTCCGTGTATAGTGCTTGTGGGTGGCACAGTATTTCTACTATCAACTGAATAACTGGCTGGCAGTGGCAACATTTCTTGCCCTTCTGCCCCCAGATTCTCACATGGTACTTCCTGAATTACGCTACTAACATTACTTTGTACCCCACTTTCTAACTCGGTATCACTACTTGCTAACTCTTGTTCATTATCCATGTTGATATCTTTCTGACTACGCAATCTAACCATAGTCAACAAAAGAAACAAAATCTGAACTAAATATCCTAACACTCAGGTTTCACTGACATAATCACACAAGAAATGGTCATTTGTTGAAACACACTTATTATATATTACAATGACTAACTACACAAATGTCCTGTTATTTTAAAAAAAACACTAACAACGAGCACACCACTAATGATCCGAGAACACTGCACTGAGGCTACTTTACTACCCACAGGACAACTACACTGTAGCTTAACCTTTTGGTGATCTATCTTGGGTGCAGCTGCCCCCTGGTATTGTGGTAGGTAATTAATTTTTCGATATAATGAGCTCTCTTCTTCAGCTTGCCTCTGGGTATATAGTGTTCACATGCAAAAAATCATATACAGATAATACCACACAATATTGGTTAGGCAATACATACAATACATGAAAAAAATTATTAGTTGTTCTCCAACAAAATTCGACTACAATAATTCCCTAGTTATCTCATGGGTATTTTGTGGCCACTGCATATTCGAGCCCCACGTTGGGCGCCAATTTAATGAAATTTGCCGATTTAAATGGAATTTCATTAAAGAATAAAAGTAAATAATCAGTTACCTTTTTTAAATTTTTTGCTTTTAGTTAATTTGCCTTTCTTTCTTTCTGTACGTACGAACGAACTTTGTTGTAGAACCTCTCATTTACGTGTGGTAATAAAAAATTCATTTACACGGAACTAAGTACATTTAAAATTGCGTGAACTCATGTTAACTGATTAAGAATATTTATCTGAGAATTAAATCCTTTACATAATTCGCCCTTGGCACACATTTTCTAAATGCAGTGGGGTTTGTTTTTAATTATTTACTGAATTTTTTCCCGGCGTTAGCTATGGAACACAAGACTGTCTCTATTAGCAGAAAATGGTTAAATATTGCCAAGCCGACGTTTAATTATCGCTGATAAAACACACATCGCTATACATTTAAGTTATTTGAAAGAACCAAAATTGTTAAATTTCAACATTAACTATCCGCCTATGAATGCACAAATGTGTAACTATTTTTAAAGTCCGTAAGTCTCAGGATCGCTGTAAAAGAAGAACATTTTCTTAATTCACTGCTAATTTTTATCTGTTTCCGATTTACGGGTTTGGTTAATTTTTCTTAGCGGAACAATTTTTTAAATGTGCCGCCGCTGCAAATCGATCGGTCGCGGCACAGCCCAGCAACACCGCTAAAATGCTGAAAATTCTTTAAAGAAATATTATAGATGACATGGGCAAGCTAATTTACATTAATAATACACACATTTGACAAATTATGATGTATTTACACCACAACAATAATTCAACTTACACTAGTTGGTAATTTCTGCTCTAATGGCGGCTAAATCTCGATACAGACAAAAGACGTCTACCATTCATAAAATGCTTCGTCACAGCTTGCTCTCGCTTTCAGCTCTACAGGGAGACGACCAAAGAATACATAGTACATTGTGCTTTTATACTACTGCTGACTATTAACATTTCTTTGTAATCTCACAACATTATTTTCCTCTGGTTGAATTTCACATCTCTGTTATCGCAGATATTGACACATTTCGCAATTACATTATGAATATAGAAATATTACCATCCTAAATACAGAGAGAATATTACGAGGGCGGTTCAATAAGTAATGCAACACATTTTTTTTCTGAAACAGGGGTTGTTTTATTGAGCATTGAAATACACCAGGTTATTCCCCAATCTTTTAGCTACACAACACTATTTTTCAACGTTATCTCCATTCAATGCTACGGCCTTACGTCACCTTGAAATGAGGGCCTGTATGCCTGCACGGTACCATTCCACTGGTCGATGTCGGAGCCAACGTCGTACTGCATCAATAACTTCTTCATCATCCGCGTAGTGCCTCCCACGGATTGCGTCCTTCATTGGGCCAAACATATGGAAATCCGACGGTGCGAGATCGGGGCTGTAGGGTGCATGAGGAAGAACAGTCCACTGAAGTTTTGTGAGCTGCTCTCGGGTGCGAAGACTTGTGTGAGGTCTTGCGTTGTCATGAAGAAGGAGAAGTTCGTTCAGATTTTTGTGCCTACGAACACGCTGAAGCCGTTTCTTCAATTTCTGAAGAGTAGCACAATACACTTCAGAGTTGATCGTTTGACCATGGGGAAGGACATCGAACAGAATAACCCCTTCAGTGTCCCAGTAGACTGTAACCATGACTTACCGGCTGAGGGTATGGCTTTAAACTTGTTCTTGGTAGGGGAGTGGGTGTGGCGCCACTCCATTGATTGCCGTTTTGTTTCAGGTTCGAAGTGATGAACCCATGTTTCATCGCCTGTAACAATCTTTGACAAGAAATTGTCACCCTCAGCCACATGACTAGCAAGCAATTCCGCACAGATGGTTCTCCTTTGGTCTTTATGGTGTTCGGTTAGACAACGAGGGACCCAGCGGGAACAAACCTTTGAATATCCCAACTGGTGAACAATTGTGACAGCACTACCAACAGAGATGTCAAGTTGAGCACTGAGTTGTTTGATGGTGATCCGTCGATCATCTCGAACGAGTGTGTTCGCACGCTCCGCCATTGCAGGAGTCACAGCTGTGCACGACCGGCCCGCACGCGGGAGCTCAGACAGTCTTGCTTGACCTTGCGGCGATGATGACACACGCTTTGCCCAACGACTCACCGTGCTTTTGTCCACTGCCAGGTCTCGGTAGACATTCTGCAAGCGCCTATGAATATCTGAGATGCCCTGGTTTTCCGCCAAAAGAAATTCGATCACTGCCCGTTGTTTGCAACGCATATCCGTTACAGACGCCATTTTAACAGCTCCGTACAGCGCTGCCACCTGTCGGAAGTCAATGAAACTATACGAGACGAAGCGGGAATGTTTGAAAATATTCCACAAG
This sequence comes from Schistocerca serialis cubense, assembly GCF_023864345.2. Lineage (NCBI taxonomy): Eukaryota > Metazoa > Arthropoda > Insecta > Orthoptera > Acrididae > Schistocerca > Schistocerca serialis. The sequence goes on along the minus strand of NC_064639.1, from coordinate 1,144,382,237 downwards.
AAATTTCCGGTTTTTTCAACCAAAATTGGCCGAGAAAAAAAAATGTGTTGCATTACTTATTGAACTGCCCTCGTACTACAAAAAATATTACAAAAATAACAAATGTGTTTTACACAAAATTCAATAATATTTTTTGCTAAATAATTACAGTATATACAAATTGCTCAGAGCGGCGTATATGGTACAATTAAATTTTAGTTTATTAATAGTGTGAGTTTGCCAGGGAACGTTACAAAACCCGTAGATGAAGCAGAGAAAGAAGCCATTGGAGAATATGAGAACAAATGAAACCAGTTTGGTGGGGTGCGAAATAGCGGAGATAACTGGAAGGAAAAAATAAGCTTATTTGACGTTCCTGCGTATGAATGACAGTGAAAATATAGACAGGTATAGGATACTAAATGGAGAAGTAAAAAGAGTATTATTAAAAAGGGAAAACATCGCGTGGGCAGAAAGATGAGAATATGTAGAGCAGATGATTGGTGGGGCTCGTAGTGCTGATGCATGGAGAACAAACAAGTGAATGAGAGTGTCAACCAGTGTCAAGTTACGTCATAATAATATTAGTCATGGCCAATGGACGAAGTATTTTAAGGATTTATTCCAGAAAAATCGGCCTGAGTTTTCACGTAGTTGCGAGGTGAGGATGCAACAGGAGGAGTTATGGCATTTGGATGTAAAAGTTCTTCAACAGGCTTTGAGGAGCAGTAAGATGCAGAAGGCACCAGGATATGGATCAATATATCCAGTGCTGGTGAAGTTTGGTCCACCAATATTTTTGGAGATGCTAAGCAGGTTGTTTGAAAGAGAATCAAATAAAGATGATGTTTCATCGGAATGGAAAACATGTCACATAAGACCGGTACATAAGAAAGGGTCACGTAATGACCCAAATAATTATAAGGGATTGGCAGTGATCCCTTTCGTGGGAAGAGGGTAGTGAACGATCTGCTAGAGAAAGAAAAGTTCACAAACAGCAGGGAGAGCAAGCAGGATTCCGAGCAGGAAGATCGATAATGGACAATATCTTCGCAGTGAAACTCTTTACGAAAAACGGACAGAGGTTGGACTGGAAATGAATGTTGCATTGTTTGACCTAGAGGATGCGGGTAAATTGGAATTTGACAACTTTTACTAAGCACAAGAAGGGTTTTGGGAAAGGGTCAATTAATCCCTCCCTCGAATTCGACAACTCTGCACTCATGTAGCAGAATAGCTGGACCATCTGAACGAGGCACCAGGGATGGAATTTCTGGGTGCAACAGTACCTCGTCAGTTTTGTGGTTACCATCAACTGGCTAGCACCTCTGCAGGTTTGTATAGCGTTTCGTTGTGTCCTTCAAGTTGTTATCGAAGAGAAAAATATGGTGACCTGTTTATAGAAAGCGTGGTGGTGTACATGTAGTTTGAGATTATTATAAATCCAAGTCTGTGGATGACGATGCTGCGCCAACAATTCGCGGTCCTCTATGAAATTGTTCACTATAAGCAGCGAAAAGTTATTTGTCTGGAATGCCAACATGACAACACATCGATTCCAGGTCTCTTGATAAACAGAAGAATATTATAAGTTTGTATTAAAAGAAATGGCGAAGCTTTGGATGTAAAATCGTCAGAGGTTATTCGTGCAGAAGTAGGTGACACTCCAACAACAGTAAACACTTTCACTACAAAGGATGTAGAGTATATTCCCAATAACATTACTCATACTCATTTCAAGAGTATGACGATACTGCCAAAATCTAAGACGGAAGTTCAAATTGCCATATCCCAGATGGCGGCGACAACTGCAAAAGGAGAAACTTTTATCCAAATAATTGCACAGAAAATGGCCATTTTATTTTTTTCTACTGACTCAGATCTGGAATTTTTGTGTGATCAGGAAATTGTATTGATGGATGGTGTATTTCATTATGCAGCAAAATATTTCCTTCGCCTACATACAACACACTGTTAATCTGGGTATTCTCATACACCACTAGTATTCAGCCTTATGAAGAATGAGACGAAAGAAACCTATCTAAAGATTCCGAAGTGCATTCTTGATGGACGCGGAAAGAAACACCTGTCTTTAAAACCAAAAGCGTTGGTCAGTGACTTCGCAAAATCCATCCATGAGATTGTGAAGATTGCTTTTCCATCGATCAAGATTATTTGTTGTCGGTTTGATCTAGCTCAAGCTTGGTAAGTACAATTATAAGTGTTCTTTCTTGAAATATATACTTTTGTTGAACAGTAGACGGCTATAAATTATAGGGAATGTTTATGGACTCTTCCGTCGATTATTGGAAGTATACGGACGTATTATGAATTAAAAAACACAGCATTGGTGTTTGTGGAACATTAACACCGCATCTTTAAATTCATTATATAGAACGTTTTAGCCCTTTTATCTCCCAACGTAAAAACAAGGTGTGTTTCAAGTTTGATAGGTCATGTTTGGAATCGGAGCTGGGATACCACTGAAGCGATATTAGTGCAGTTTTAAAATGGGTTTAATCGGAATGTCTCGTGGCCATATTTCATGACAGCCTGTTCACCCGTTTAATGATCATCAGACGTATAAAGTAAAAAAAGTGTGGTGACGGAGCGCTCTCCTGCCATACCTACATCTACATCTACATGACTACTCTGCAATTCACATTTAAGTGCTTGGCAGAGGGTTCATCGAACCACTATCATACCATTCCACTCCCGAACAGCGCGCGGGAAAAACGAACACCTAAACCTTTCTGTTCGAGCTCTGATTTCTCTTATTTTATTTTGATGATCATTCCTACCTATGCAGGTTGGGCTCAACAAAATATTTTCGCATTCGGAAGAGAAAGTTGATAACTGAAATTTCGCAAAAAGATCTCGCCGCGACGAAAAACGTCTTTGCTTTAATGACTTGCATCCCAACTCGCGTATCATATCTGCCGTACTCTCTCCCCTATTATGTGATAACACAAAACGAGCTGCCCTTTTTTGCACCCTCTCGATGTCCTCCGTCAATCCCACCTGGTAAGGATCTCACACCGCGCAGCAATATTCTAACAGAGGACGAACGAGTGTAGTGTAAGCTGTCTCCTTAGTGGACTTGTTCCATCTGCTAAGTTTCCTGCCAATGAAATGCAACCTTTGGCTCGCCTTCAACACAATATTGTCTATGTGGTCTTTCCAACTGAAGTTGTTGGTAATTTTAACACCCAGGTACTTAGTTGAATTGATAGCCTTGAAAATTGTACTATTTATCGAGTAATCGAATTCCAATGGATTTCTTCTGGAACTCATGTGGATCACCTCACACTTTTCGTTATTTAGCGTCAACTGCCACCTGCCACACCATACAGCAATCTTTTCTATATCGCTTTGCAACTGATACTGGTCTTCGGATGACCTTAATAGACGGTAAATTACCCTGCCTAAATAATGAGAGGTTCACCAAACTGTGTACTGTCGACTTATAGATCTGAAAACTATGTAAACAAAAGTGAGGAAGTGCAAATATATCATTCTTATGGTTGAGTCACAGTCATCATTCTTCTGTTTCGTAGCTGCGCACCAGGCATCTAGCAAAGACGAAAATGGTCATTGTTGGTCAATGTTAGTCCCGCTGACTTTTGTGTAGATCTTTTCGAGCTCTACAAACTGGTAGCATATAATCAGATGCTACATTTATAGTTTAGGAAGCAACTGCAACAGGGATCACTGGCAACCTACTTCTCACACCCCCTCCCCCCCCCCCCCCCCCCATGCATATTCCTAATTTTGCGAAACTGGAAAATATACATTGCTATGACTAGCAAAAGAATATATCTGCGACGTAAAAAAACGTATACAAAACGGACAAATGATTTCCGAGTACAACAAATGTTTGTGTACCCGGTTCTGAATTCTCTCATCGCAAATGTTCTTCCACCACACAGAATCGCCCTTCAAGTTGGTGTCTTCATTATACTCCAGGTTGCTTGTGCTGGTTTCCTTTTTAAATTTTGAACAATTTTCTCTCTTTATTCCTAAAATTATCTGCGACTTCGGCTCCCTTTTTGCGCAGAGCTAGCAGGGATAGCAAACATAGCTTACATCATTCACAGACTTTGCCTTAAAACAGATTTAGTCCTCTAAATTAGCAGAAATAACATTTTATTTTTACGATTTCGGTGGCAAAAAATACAATAACTTTGGTTTGTCGTAGTTGCACAAAGACAAAGACAGTGACAGAACTACAGCTTTGTACTTACTTTCTTAAGCCCCCAAGATTTCCTGATGTTTTTGGCGACCTGATCAGCATACAGCCACAAGCGAAATTCTCACGAAGTTTGCAGATTATATTGTGGAAAATTACTTCGATTAGAAAGAATATGCGTTGTCTCCTCCGTACACTGGGCTGCAGATTTGCGTCCTTTAGGAGGACTCGTAAGGCTTGTAAGAGTATTCATTCTCGATTCAACGCTTCATGTGAGCCCCTTCATCCAAATATCTCCAAATTCTTGAAAAGTCTTAAACATGCACAAACCGATAAGTAAGTAAGAATTAATTCTGCGAAAAATCGCCACATCCGCACAACGGATAGAAAAACCAAAAAGACGGAAGCTTTCGCACAACAAACATTAGAGTTACTAAAAGGTGGTGAAATTAGCAAAGTAGATTTTGTAATGTGCGTATCATACATATACTATGTGATCAAAAGTATCGGAACACATGGCTGAAAATGACTTAAACGTTCGTAATAAATCAGGAAATAAAATACAGATACATAGCGTTCAGAGATGATAACTATCATGAAATTCTATCATCGGAGAAAACTTCTTTTAAAGTCCAGTCAACAATACCACTAAAACATGCATGTTACCATAGTGGTTGCCGCGCGGGGTATCCGCATGGTCTCAGGGCACTTTGCCACGGTTCGCGCGGCTCTTCCCGCTGGAGGTTCGAGTCAGGCATGGGTGGGTATGTTGTCTTTAGCGAAAGTTAGTTTAAGTAAAATTAAGTAGCGTGTAAGCCTAGGGAGCGATGACCTTAGCAGTTTGGTCCCATAATGATCTTACCACAAATTTCCAACTTTTTCCATAACTGTTAATTTAAAGAGTAAGTGAAAATGTTTATTCGCTGTGAGATATTAACTTCTCTAGTTTTAAAGATGTTAAGTAATTGTTGTGCCATTGGAGGTGCTCATTTTTGTCAGATCTCAAATGTATTCAGATTTGCATTAATATTTGATGTGAGTTATTGTAGATTCCCAAAGCGCGGTAACATAACCATCTCTAAGACTGTATGACACTCCGCCATTTCTTGGAGCACCTCCTGCGCAAATACCATGCGAGTAACAGCCATCCAAATTGCCAGCTTAGAGATTTTCCCCGTTTCTGGCCACGCATTTCTCCACCTGGGCTCACATGGAACGGTCGCGCACCGGCCGTTGTGGCCGAGTGGTTGGTTCTAGGCTCTTCAGTCTGGAAACGCGCGACCCCTACGGTCGGAGATTCGAATCCTGCCTCGGGCATGGATGTGTGTGATGTCCTTAGTTCAGTTAGGTTCAAGTAGTTCTAAGTACTAGGGGAGTGATGGCCTCAGATGTTGAGTCCCGTAGTGTTTAAAGGCATTTGAACCATTTGAGAATGGTCGCGCGATGTCCTCGTCCCGCGCGCTCGCACCCAGCCATGCAAGAAAGTCCAGCTCTCCTCGATACCGGCGTAGGTGAAAACCCGCCTACATACTCGTAACGTTACAATACTACAACGGATACCATCCCAGTGGGCGAAAAGGGGTTGCATAAGACACATCTGTCAAATTGGTATGAAGGAAGCAATGGAGGCAAGAATCTGCAAGCTTTAAATTTTTGTTATTTATCAAGGAACTGAATTTCAACAGAATTTTTCCATTATTCATGTGGAGAACCTCACACTTTTTATTGTTTAGAATCAACTGCCACTTCTCGCACTACGAAGATATCTTGTGTTAATCACTTCGTAATTCATTTTGGGTATCTGATTATTTTGCTACACGGTAAACGTCAGCACTTTCCGCCAACATTCTATAGGGTGTGAACAAAAATATGGAAACACCAAAAACACGACAGATTACATATACATCTAAATCTACATTTATACTCCGCAAGCCACCCATGCCTAACGCACTGTAGGAAACCCGTTGGCATACAAAACAGCTTCCACTCATCTCCAAATGGATAAACACAGGTCCAGTATGGTTTTGAACTGAGTCTTGTACCATGTTGTTATGGTCTTCAGTCCAGGCACTGGCTTGCTGTAGCTCTCCATGCTACTCTATCCTGTGCAAGTCTCTTCATCCCCGAATAACTACTGCAGCCTACATCCTTCTGAATATGGTTAGTGTACTCATCTTTTGGTCTCCCTCCACGCTTCCCTCCAGTACTAAATTGGTGACCCCTTGACGCCTCAGAACGTGTTCTACCAACCGATCCCATCTTTTTGTCATGTTCTACCACAAATTCCTGTTCTCTCCAATTCTGTTCAGTAGCTCCTCATCAGTTACGGATCTACCTAGTTAATCTTCAGCATTCACATTTCGAAAGCTTCTATTCTCTTCTTGTCTAAACTATTTATCGTCCATGTTTCACTTCCGTACATGGCTACACTCCATACAAACACTTTTTCCAGACTTCCTGGCACTTAAATCTATGCTCGACGTTAACAAATTTCTCTTCTTCAGAAAAGCTTTCCTTACCATTGCCAGTCTGCATTTTACATCCATTGCCAGTCTGCATTTTACATCCTCTCTACTTCGTTCGTCATCAATTATTTTGCTGCCCAAGCAGCAAAACTCATCTACTGCTTTAACTGTCTCATTTCCTAATCTAATTCCCTGGGCATCACCTGATTTAATTCGACTTATATCATTATCCCCGTTTTGCTTTTGTTGATGTTCATCTTACATCCTCCTTTCAAGATACTGTCCATTCCGTTAAACTGCTCTTCCAGGTTCTATGCTGTCTATGACAGAATTAAAATGTCATAAGCAAATGTCAGAGCTTAAATTCCTTCTCCATGGATTTTAATTACTACTCAAAATTTTTTTATTGTTTCCTTTACTGATTGCTCAATATACAGATTGAATAACATCGGGGATAGGCTACAGCCCTCTCTTACTCCCTTCCCTTTCATGCACCTCGACCCTTATAACTGCCATCTGGTTTCTGTACAAATTGTAAATAGCCCTTCGCTCCCCGTATTTTACCCCGGCCATCTTCAGAATTTGAAAGATTTTATTCCAGTCAACATTGTCAAAAGCTTTCTGTAAGTAAAACTGCTAAGGTTCAGTGACAGTGTCAGAATTATGTTTGAACAAATAAGCCCTCGGTCACAAATATTAAGTCAAAATTGAGCAGGTTTCGACGCTACTATGAGCGTCGTCTTCAGAATTAAACTGACTGTTCTAAAACATATTAGGTATATAATACATTAATAAAATTAAAGTTTGTACTGACTGGAAAGAGATGCAGTACTTACAAGTCACATTTAAAAAAAACCTAAGCCGGAAAGGCGACGTCATGAATAGTTTTTAAAGAAGATGACGAGCCGCTAATTAATTCTGAAGACGACGCTCGTAGTAGCGTCGAAACCTAGTCGATTTTGACTTAATATTTGTGACCGAGGGCTTATTTGTTCTAACATAATTCTGACACGGTCACTGAACCTTAGCAGCTATGTTCAAAAATTTTACATTTCTTACCTGCCCAGGTATCTAAGGCTGCTTCGAAGTATAAAGAATTAAAAAAGAAAATTTTAAATACAAGTATGGTCATCTATTTTAACAAGCAGTGTGAAAAAAGGGGACTTGTCCCGACTTATACAAAAGCCTAAATCAATTTTTCTGTATGTAAGAAAAATCCAAAATCCTTTAGACTTATCATTAAGAATATTATTTGTAATAGGATAAAAGAGCTGTACTCAAAAAAAAGACCGTCTTAACGAAGAAGCGTACCATTTATACTTATATATCACAAACGCTTATCGTGTTAACTATAATTTTAATATTGACGACATGTGGACGCAAATTAACGAACATCTAGAGATTTGTAAAAGAGGTATAATGCAGAAAGACAAGAAGAAGCTCAGCAATCTTTTTTGTCTGCTTTCTAATGAAAAATGCCCTCAGAATACATTTCAAAAAAGCAGTCACGTCTTTCATGAAAGAATTTTAAATAAAACCGACATCGTTTTTACTCAGAATGAAAAAGTCCTGTTAGGAAAAGGACTAAAATACAATGCCAGGCATAACCTGTCAGACAGAAATGTGAGAGAAAATATGCTTGTCGATTTAAAAATCGTTCTCTATTATAATAATTGTGTATGATGTAACCCGCATGCTAGAGAAAAATACAGCTACTTTGCCTGATGCTACGCATAACGACAGAATTTTAGTAACCTCCATAAATAATAAACTTAAAACAGCAAATGCTTTAATATCTAAATCAGATAAAGGTTGTTGTCTAGTCATTGCTTATATTTCTGAGTATATTTCTAAAACTGAAAATTTCTTAAGTGAAAACAACATATCGGAGCTGCATCATGATCCGACTCCAAAATTACAGAAAGAAGTGAGGTCAGCCATTAACAATGCAAAATTTCTTATAAAACCTTTCCAAAAGAAACTACTCATCAACATGAACCCTCAGCCCCCTAAACTTCGGTCAATACGTCTAATCTCCAATAGCATGAATAGCGCTTATCACGATTTGGCCCGATTTCCACACGAAACTTTGAAAAAATCTTTCGTTTTCGAAAATAATTATTCCATTTCTAACAGCCACGTTTTGGTCCAAAATATTAAAAATTTAGTATGCAGTTCAGACACCAAGCTCTTTTCCTTAGATATTAAAAATCTTTATACCAATGTCCCGGTACATGAGACGCTCCGCATTGTGGAAGAAAATTTACGTCAATTTAAAAAAGATCTATCAGGTGAACAGATTACCGATTTTATGAATCTCATTAATGTCGTTGTCAAGTACAACTACTCTGAATTCAACGGACAACTGTACCAGCAGTCTGGTGGGCTCGCTATGAGTAACCCTTTAGCCAGCATCCTTGCCGACATCTTTATCAATTCCTTGGAAAAAAAGCTGTTTAACCGTGTCTCAGCCGCTTCATTAGGTATCCTTTCTTACACAAGATACGTTGATGACTTGACGACTGATACTTGCGACGACTTGAGGACACAGCGTTCGTGGTTAAATATAACAGCTTTACATCATCTGCTGCTGGCTAGTATCTGCTTTCATGTTCGAGCATGCATTCCTCGAGGTGTTCCCATATTTCTATCCAGTCCCTGTAAGAGTGCTGCTTTGACTGTCTCGCAATATTTAGAAGTGGTCAACCTTATTTTCAGAATTTCTTTGCTGATATTTTCTGTTCTTAAATACACACATCAAAATAAGTTTTGCACCCCCCGGTTCCCAGAACTTCTGAAGATAGACGTTGACTGTGGATATTGTATCACAGACACAGTCCCTCTGACTGTTCAGAGACGTCACTAAACCCGTTCAAAGATCTAAACAACCGTGGAAGAGCGGCGCCAACTAGACGGAGGGTGTCCAACAGCCGATCAGTTCCAGTCATTCCACCAGGGAGGAGGTACAAGGCTCGTGCTGTCTGTAGTTCGACCATGCCTAGATACTCAATACCGCCGTTCGATCGCGTCCGCATTATTACTTCGTGCCAGGAAGCTCTCTCAACAAGGCAAGTGTCCCGGCGTCTCGGGGTGAACCAAAGCGACGTGGAGGAGATAAAGAGAGACAGGAACTCTCGATGACATCCCTCGGTCAGGCCGCCCAAGGGCTACTACGGCAGTGGCTGACGTGTTTGGAAGCAACCCAGTAAGGCTGAACGCCTTAGACACACTGTCCAGCGAGTGCAGCACGGTGGAGGTTCCCTGCTCTTTTACGGTGGAATTACGTGGGGCCGACGTACGCCGCTGGTGGTCATGGAAGGCGCCGTAACGGCTGTACGACACTTGAATGCCATTCTCCAACTGATAGTGCCACCGTATCAGAAGCATATTGGCGAGGCATTCGTCTTCATGGAGGATAATTCGCGCCACCATCGTCCACATCTTGTGAATGACTTCCTTCAGGATAACGACGTCGCTCGACTGGAGTGGCAAGCATGTCCTCCAGACATGAATTCTATCGAACACGCCTGGGATAGATTGAAAAGGTCTTTTTATGGACGACGTGACCCACGAACCACTCCGAGGGATCTACGCCGAATCGCCGTTCAGGAGTGGAACAATCTGGACCAACAGTGGCTTAATGAACTTGTGGATAGTATGCCACGACGAATACAGGCATGCATCAATGCAAGAGGACGTGCTATTGGGTATTAGATCAAAATCGCTCTGAGCTATGGTCATCAGTCCCCTAGAACTTAGAACTACTTAAACCTAACTAACCTAAGGACATCACACAACACCCAGTCATCACGAGGCAGAGAAAATCCCTGACCCCGCCGGGAATCGAACCCGGGAACCCGGGCGCGGGAAGCGAGAACGCTACCGCACGACCACGAGCTGCGGACTGGGTATTAGAGGTACCGGTGTGTACAGCAATCTGGACCACCACCTCTGAAGGTGTCGCTGTATCGTGGTGTAACATGCAATGTGTGGTTTTCATGAGCAATAAAATGGGCGGAAATTATGTGTTGATCTCTATTCCAATTTCCTGTACAGGTTCCGGAACTCTCGGAACAGAGGTAATGCGAAACGTTTTTCGATGTGTATATTACGGCCATTTGAAGCGTGCCTTAGAGACTTCTTAATGTATGAATTCTCAGAAGTTTCGTTTCCGGTTTCCTGTGAGGTCGGTTATGATGCCTTTTAGATAATAAGTAAAGGCTTAAATCGGTAAAAAGTGCGTACCTTTCAGATTAAAACATCCCGGCATTAACATGAATCTATTTGGGAAACCATGGAAAATCTATAGGTGGCACGATGGGGATTTCGAAACTGTTCATATGGAAAGGGATTCAATTGCCTTTACCACTGCTCCGCTTTGTCCAGTCCGTGATTTGGTAACGTGGTTGCTTTTCACGATAACGACAAACCAAACAAGTCATAACAATGATGACCCCTCCTCTTCCGCCAAGTAAAAGGAAAAGAATGCAATAGCTATAGTGGAAAATAAATAGCAAGTCGTATGTTGATCGCCGAATTCGCACATTGGAATGTTTCTGGACGGTCTCGGTAAACACGTGGGTGGGAGTTGTGGCTTCGAGTTTCTTCCGAGGAGATAGTATGGTATTTGGTAGTTGGTAAGAAGAGTTCCTCTTTAGGCTCCCCTGTCCGCTCATGTGGTTCCCATCGGCGCCTGTCGGGGAACGGCTCGCTCGCCCTGGAACGGCTGGAGACCTTTAATTTGACGGCGTCACCGGCAGGGCGGTGTGGTGCGCCATAACCGTTAGATAGCCTCGAGCTAGGCGGGGTTTTGGTCGCCTGTCATTAAAAAACCAATTTCCTCCAGTTAATTTCCAATGCGGCCAATTCGGTGCCAGTGTATTCGAGGCTTTGTGGGCCTGCGGCAGCGACCCACAGAGCTCCGAGGAGCAGCGTCGGCTCCATCTGCAGGGCGCACTTCTCTGCGGCAAAATGTGGGGTAATCATCTCCTACAACGTACTACCATTCGAAGTGAATTCTATCTGGAACATATGGTATACTTTCAAATATCTCTTTACTTGAAAAGTGCGTTATTTTCTGTTAGACTGTAGTCATGAATTGTAGCACATAACAACTTAACTGATGTACAACTCATGAGTTACGAAAAGCTGCTCAAAAATATTTAAAGCATCCTCTCACGCTGTGTTTTCCACGCTGTTGTAACTAGTAATTTTTACTTATTTTCTGGAAACTTGTATGGAAATTTCGGACAAATAGTCTCAGTGTGTCTTGCGAAAATCTCTGCCATTTTCCAACAGCTAATCCCTCCCACTAGGGATGGGTGCACATTATTATCAAGTAAAGCATGTTGTTAATGGTTTTGCAACGGCTACAGGAAACAAAAGAAAAAAATCGGAGAAGGAATTAAAATCCATGGAGAAGAAATAAAAACTTTGAGGTTCACCGATGACATTGTAATTTTGTCAGAGACAGCAAAGGACTTGGAAGATCACTTGAACGGAATGGACAGCGTCTTGAAAGGAGGATATAATATGAACATTAACAAAAGCAAAACGAGGATAATGGTATTTAGTCGAATTAAGTCGGGTGATGCTGAGGGAATTAGATTAGGAAATGAGACACTTAAAAGTAGTAAATGAGTTTTGCTATTTGGGGAGCAAAATAACTGATGATGGTCGAAGTAGAGAGGATATAAAATGTAGACTGGCAATGGCAAGGAAAGCGTTTTTGAAGAAGAGAAATTTGTTAACATCGAGTACAGATTTAAGTGTCAGGAAGTCGTTTCTGAAAGTATTTGTGTGGAGTGTAGCCATGTATGGAAGTGAAACATGGACGGTAAATAGTTTGAACAAGAAGAGAATAGAAGCTTTCGAAATGTGGTGCTACAGAAGAATGCTGAAGATTAGATGGGTAGATCACATACCTAATGAGGAGGTATTGAATAGAATTGGGGAGAAGAGGAGTTTGTGGCACAACTTGACCAGAAGAAGGGATCGGTCGGTAGGACATGTTCTGATGCATCAAAGGATCACAAATTTAGCATTGGAGGGCAGCGTGGAGGCTAAAAATCGTAGAGGGAGATCAAGAGATGAATACATTAAGCAGATTCAGAAGGATATAGGTTGCAGTAGTCATGGCTGGAACGCATTGTCCACACTGAATAGCTTTATTTTTCCTAATGAAATAATCAAAGGCTGTTGAAATATATGAATTGTGTCCAGCATTAATCGGACGCCATAGTCAATAGACAATTTATTTCAGTTCCACGGGGACGGGAAAGAGAATCAGGTATACCCGCTAGGAACGAATCGAGTTACTATCTAAAACATTTATTAGGATGACAAGACGGAATCTTGAGTCCGCTCTCCCTGAATACTAGATCTAAACCTCAACCACCGTTCAACTACTCTAGGCAGTTATTACACTGGCCGTTCCAAACACTTACGGTCAAAATTCTGTATACTTTAGAATTCTTTAAAATGATTATATTCAATTTAGGACCCAGGGTCCCGAATGAATGTTCCAAGTTTTACGAGTTCTTAAATGAGCACGAGAATCGCACAAGATTCAGTAAATAGGGCCTTATTTCTTGTCACGCCTTTTGAATGGTGCTCTTCCAGTCGAGATATGCTACGACAGTTCCTAGAGGCTGTACCTCTACAGAAGTTTGTGGTTCCAAGACGATGGTGGGCCATCGCATTTGGATTCATTCAATGTATGCTGCCATGGTGCTGTCTCCAGGCTGTACCACTGTGCGAATCTGTGGTTCCAACACGGCGGAGCATCATCAAAACTCGAAATTTATATACGTGAAGAACTGGATAACGGATACCATTATCGTTGGACTGGAAGGAAAGATGAGGTCATTTTCAATAACCATTGCCGTGGCCAGATCTCATTCCTATAGATTGTTTCTGTAATCCATATAGAAACCATAGAGATATTGGTTGGTACTGTCCAATCTGCCTGTATGACTATACAGCCGACAGAACTCTTTGAGAGAGTTTAGCAAAATTGTATGACCCGTTATAATCCGTAGCCAGTTGCCGGTGGTCTTTATTTTCTAGAGCTGCAATGAGATTTCCGTTATTTATGTCGCATGTTTCCTCTGCTGCAAAGGAACGAGGGATAATCATGAATTATCATCTTTAAAAAGCAAAAAGTCTCGATACGTTTGGAGATACATACCTCCGGTATTGGCACACATTGAATTCTTCGCACCACACTACCGTAGCATGCCACTAGAGGAGACAAAATAAAATGGCGAAGCCCATTACTTTATAAATCGACTGCATCAGTTTGATGGACAGTGTCGTCTTGTTTTGTATGGTTCAAATGGCTCTGAGCACTATGGGACTTAAATTCTAAGGTCACCAGTCCCCTAGAACATAGAACTACTTAAACCTAACTAACCTAAGGACATCACACACATCCATGCCCGAGGCAGGATTCGAATCTGCGACCATAGTGATCACGCGGTACCAGACTGTAGCGCCTAGAACCGCTCGTTCACCCTGGCCGGCCTGTTTTGTATGCTCTCGCGCGATGCTACGGTACTATGGTGCGAAGAATTCAATGTGTACCTGCACAAGCATCTTCGGGGTCGTAGCGAAATCTTTATGACTACCCTTAGCATTTGCTTCCAGGTACATTCGCTCACGTTTCCTTAACTTGACTCTTCTTCTGGTCACAGTTCCAGAGTTTACCACATACCTCATTTGTTACTTATTTCATTCGAATAATGCTCATTTCGTATTTTATTCCCTTACCTAATTTTCAGCATCGGTTTGCAGCATATGCACTGTAGTGTCAAAAGTCATGGGACAGCGGTATGTTCATATACAGATGGCTGCAGAAAGACGTACACTGGGCAGTATATTGGTGGCGGAGTCATTTGTACCCATATAATTCTCCTTAAAAGGTTTTCAACCTGCTTACGGTCGCACGACGGAAATTAGCAGATTTTGAACGTGGAATTGTGGTTGGAGATAGACGCATGTGACATTCAGTTTCTGAAATCGTTAAGGTATTCAGTAATCCGTGACCCACAGTGTCAAAAACGTGCACAGAATTCCACATTTTGGGCAGTGAAACTCAGCACAGACAACACAGTGGCTGACTGCCTTCACGTATCGACCGAGAGCAGCTGTGTCTGCGTAGAGTTGACAGTGGTAACAGACAAGCAACACTGCGTAAAAACCGGACAAGTGACTGTGTATACGACGAATGTATCCGTTAGGACACTGTGGAGACATTTGGCGTTAATGGGCTATGACAGCAGATGACCAACGTCAAGTGTCTTTGCTAACAGTACAACAATGCCTGCAGCGCCTTTCCTGACCGCGTGACCATATCGGTTGGACCCTAGAGTAATGGAAAACTGTCGCGTGGTCAGGTGAATCCTGATTTCACTTGGTAAGAGCTGATGGTACGGTTCCAATGTGACACAGACCCCACGAATTCTTGTCAAAAAGGCCTTATGCGAGATGGTGGGAGCTCCATAACGTTGTCGGCTGTGTCCAACTGAGCAGACCATTGACCGATAGTGGTTTTGTTCGGCTACTTGGAGACCGTTTACAGTCATTCACGGACTTCATGTTCCCAAACAATGATGTCATGTCATGGGGCCACAGTTTGAGCGAATGATACGGCCACCCAGATCGCCTGACGTAAATCCGATGGAACATTCTTGGGAGAGAGGTCAGTTCATGCAAAAAATCCCGCACTGGGAACACTTTGCGTTTAAGCACGTCTATTAACACAGCATGGCTCAGTATTTCAGCATGAAACTTCCAACAACATGCTGAATCCACGCCACATCAAGACGCTTCACTACGCGGGGCAACAGGAGGTCCGACATACACTCCTGGAAATTGAAATAAGAACACCGTGAATTCATTGTCCCAGGAAGGGGAAACTTTATTGACACATTCCTGGGGTCAGATACATCACATGATCACACTGACAGAACCACAGGCACATAGACACAGGCAACAGAGCATGCACAATGTCGGAACTAGTACAGTGTATATCCACCTTTCGCAGCAATGCAGGCTGCTATTCTCCCATGGAGACGATCGTAGACATGCTGGATATAGTCCTGTGGAACGGCTTGCCATGCCATTTCCACCTGGCGCCTCAGTTGGACCAGCGTTCATGTTGGACGTGCAGACCGCGTGAGACGACGCTTCATCCAGTCCCAAACATGCTCAATGGGGGACAGATCCGGAGATCTTGCTGGCCAGGGTAGTTGACTTACACCTTCTAGAGCACGTTGGGTGGCACGGGATACATGCGGACGTGCATTGTCCTGTTGGAACAGCAAGTTCCCTTGCCGGTCTAGGAATGGTAGAACGATGGGTTCGATGACGGTTTGGATGTACCGTGCACTATTCAGTGTCCCCTCGACGATCACCAGTGGTGTACGGCCAGTGTAGGAGATCGCTCCCCACACCATGATGCCGAGTGTTGGCCCTGTGTGCCTCGGTCGTATGCAGTCCTGATTGTGGCGCTCACCTGCACGGCGCCAAACACGCATACGACCATCATTGGCACCAAGGCAGAAGCGACTCTCATCGCTGAAGACGACACGTCTCCATTCGTCCCTCCATTCACGCCTGTCGCGACACCACTGGAGGCGGGCTGCACGATGTTGGGGCGTGAGCGGAAGACGGCCTAACGGTGTGCGGGACCGTAGCCCAGCTTCATGGAGACGGTTGCGAATGGTCCTCGCCGATACCCCAGGAGCAACAGTGTCCCTAATTTGCTGGGAAGTGGCGGTGCGGTCCCCTACGGCACTGCGTAGGATCCTACGGTCTTGGCGTGCATCCGTGCGTCGCTGCGGTCCGGTCCCAGGTCGACGGGCACGTGCACCTTCCGCCGACCACTGGCGACAACATCGATGTACTGTGGAGACCTTACGCCCCACGTGTTGAGCAATTCGGCGGTACGTCCACCCGGCCTCCCGCATGCCCACTATACGCCCTCGCTCAAAGTCCGTCAACTGCACATACGGTTCACGTCCACGCTGTCGCGGCATGCTACCAGTGTTAAAGACTGCGATGGAGCTCCGTATGCCACGGCAAACTGGCTGACACTGACGGCGGCAGTGCACAAATGCTGCGCAGCTAGCGCCATTCGACGGCCAACGCCGCGGTTCCTGGTGTGTCCGCTGTGCCGTGCGTGTGATCATTGCTTGTACAGCCCTCTCGCAGTGTCCGGAGCAAGTATGGTGGGTCTGACGCACCGGTGTCAATGTGTTCTTTTTTCCATTTCCAGGAGTGTAGTATTGGGAGGTAATCCATGAGTTTTGTCTCCTCAGCGTATTACACATCATTATAGACTCTTCATTATAGGAGTTTTATACTTCTTCAGTGATATATTTTTGGAAACTTGTAGAGACAAGTCCTTCAGTTCTAATCCAATGTATTGTAGGGGGTGGTTCCAGGAGGTGCCGTATTACAACTCAGTTAGAACTTTCCAAATTATTTATTGTTTCCAACCATAGTGCCCTCGTACACCATGGTCTGCGTCACGGGGCCCCGCAATGATGAGGAAGCACCCCAGCGGCCCATGCAATGCAATGCTGTGTCGAGCCAGCCTTGCACGTCAGTGGAGTTGTGGCGTCGTCAGGATGCTGCAGTTGACTCGGCGGTCTGCATCACTGACGACTCAGCTGTCCCCGTCCTCGTTGCCTCTGCACCGCTCCAAGGAGATGCCGAGCGGCCTGCTGACAACTGGAAGATGGTCTGCATCATGGTCCCTCACCAGGATGGCTTAGGACACTGCGATGAAATGCACCCATGATCTGGCGTCCGAATCTGTGGCCCTCGCCTCGGGATGCTTCCAGCATGTGTTGGATGCCAGGACGACTGCCTGCAGTAGTGAGCCAAAGAGTGGCCCGCCGCTGGCTGGCTGGCTACGGACCCCGCATCGGCCTCAGGGAGTCGAACCAATGACCCACTGTGGACTGGAATGCTGGCGCCCCATCGGCTGCTGCGTGTAGCTGGTGGTGTGACACGCCCCGCCATCCAGGAGAGCTGCCACACTTGAATGAACCTCGTTAACAAACGGCACGTAATTATACTCGGCTGTGCGCTTCTGTTTTGCCCAGCGCGCCACTTCACATCATGTACTCATAACACGCTAGGTTGGCCAGTGGTCCGCTTCTGCCTGCGAGTTGCACCATGCAAACTGCTGGGTGTGCCTTCTCCGACACTTCTACGCCCATGTGGCCTCTATTTGCCTTCGCAACTGCTGGTATGTATGAACCCACTGCAATCTGGCCCACACCTGGTTGTAACTTGTGCTCAAAATATCGCACAAAACTAACTTTCCCTATCCAAACGGTGGTGCCGCTACAGTATGATCATAGAATATTTGTTTTGATGAACATACACTACTGGCCATTAAAATTGCTACACCAAGAAGAAATGCAGATGATAAATGGGTATTCATTGGACAAATATATTATACTAGAACTGGCATGTGATTACATTTTCACGCAATTCGAGTGCATACATCCTGAGAAATCAATACCCAGAACAACCACCTCTGGCCGTAATAACGGCCTTGATACGCCTGGGCATTAAGTCAAACAGAGCTTGGATGGCATGTACAGGTACAGCTGTCCATGTAGCTTCAACACAATACCACAGTTCATCAAGAGTAGTGACTGGCGTATTGTGACGAGCAAGTTGCTCGGCCACCATTGACCAGACATTTTCAATTGCTGACAGATCTGGAGAATGTGCTGGCCAGGGCAGCAGTCGCACATTTTCCGAATTCAGAAAGGGCCCTACAGGACCTGTAACATTTGATCGTGCATTATCCAGCTGAAATGTAGGGTTTCGCAGGGATCGAATGAAGGGTAGAGCCACGGGTCGTAACACATCTGAAATGTAACGTCCAATGTTCAAAGTGCCGTCAATGCAAACAAGAGGTGACCGAGACGTGTAACCAATGACACCCTATACCATTACGCCGGGTGATACGCCAGTATGGCGATGACGAATACACGCTTCCAATGTGCGTTCACCGCGATGTCGCCAAACACGGATGCGACCATCATGATGCTGTAAACAGAACCTGGATTCATCCGGAAAAATGACGTTTTGCCATTCGTGCACCCAGGTTCGTCATTGAGTACACCATCGCAGGCGCTCCTGTCTGTGATGCAGCGTCAAGGGTCACCGCAGCCATGGTCTCCGAGCTGATAGTCCCTGCTGCTGCAAACGTCGTCGAACTGTTCGTGCAGATGGTTGTTGTCTTGTAAAGGTCCGCATCTGTTGACTCAGGGATCGAGACGTGGCTGCACGATCCGTTACAGCCATGCGGATAAGATGCCTGTCATCTCGACTGCTAGTGATACGAGGCCGTTGGGATTCAGCACGGCTTTCCGTATTACCCTCCTGAACCCATCGATTCCATATTCTGCTTACAGTCATTGGATCTCAACTAACGTGAGCAGCAATGTCACGATACGATAAACCGCAATCGCGATAGGCTACAATCCGACCTTAATCAAAGTCGGAAACGTGATGGTACTCATTTCTTCTCCTTACACGAGGCATCACAACAACGTTTCACCAGGCAACGCCGGTCAACTGCTGTTTGTGTATGAGAAACCGGTTGTAAACTTTCCCCATGTCAGCATGTTGTAGGTGTCGCCACCGGCGCCAACCTTGTATGGATGATCTGAAAAACAAATCATTTGCATATCACAGCGCCCCGACGGAACTTGTACCACGTACCAACTCAAACACTGCCAGGTCCGAACTAACTCACAACACACTACGATCGGGAAGTAATAGCAGTCCAGCAAAGATAATACGGCAGGGCCTATATCGATAAGCGCTGCTGCTGCCGCTCACGGACAGGCAAAGCAGCAACTCAGGGACGCCAGTAACTGAAAATCAACATAAAGAAGTGGCAGTACGGTAGAAAAACAAATAAGAGATGGCACGAACTCGAGGCACGCACGGCTCAAGCATAATCCCGTTAGACTTGATACACATCGATGGCATGGTACGAGAAGCTGAATTGCCCTGAGCTAATATATTTTGCTTGCTTCAGACTGGTGGTTGATGGAGGTATGCTCGTGTCCTAATGGGATGGTATCGGCTCGTTGAGACGTTTATCATTATAACTCAGCGGCAAACGACAGCTCAATAACTTTCTTATCCTATGATGGTGATATCGATTCAAAAGTTTAACAAGGATTAACAATAGCTGAGTAGGCGCCCTAGGATCCCGACCATGCGAGGCACCAGTGGCCAGTGAACTGAGCACACTTTAGCAAGCAAGCGATGGTCATCTCTGACCTCAGGAAAGCAGGCTTTATTGCTTCCCGCAGCTCACCAAGCTGTTACTTGCTTTCTGCACTTGAAGCCTTGTATCATACGCTATTACAGTTCAGTAAAACGACGCAACATTATTCTCTTGGACTACTTCTACGTAATTATCTTCTTGGACTACGGACTTTGCTAGCGAAGACACTGATTTGTTTCTTGTTTTCGACGATTTTCACCATCTTGTGACTTCTGCAGCTTCGCTTCCCAGCGGAAGACACCATATCCAAGCGCTTCTGTCGCGACAGAAAATGGTTTACTATCTCATCCTGTGAATCTGTTTGTTTGCCTTGAGCCCTTCACAGGCGGCGTTTACCTTCAGCAAGAAATTTCACATCCCTGTGGCTCGCAAACAGTATCATAATGTTCTGAAGAACACACCCGTGGCACTCAGGTCATCGATAAACCTCAGCCATCTTAATAAGATCTGCACGTATCGATAAAGTGCGCTTTTGACAGAGAAAGGTCAATCTCCGCCAGTGGCGTAAGACGGTTGCTCGATCACACTTGCGGATGCCTCTTTAACACTCTCGGTGTTTCCTGGGGTCCAAATCACGGGAAATCGCATCCCTCTTAAAGGTAAAATGGACTGCTTCATGCCACTAGATACATCTACATCTACATGACTACTCTGCAATTCACATTTAAGTGCTTGGCGCCGGCCGGAGTGGCCGTGCGGTTCTAGGCGCTACAGTCTGGAGCCGAGCGACCGCTACGGTCGCAGGTTCGAATCCTGCCTCGGGCATGGATGTATGTGATGTCTTTAGGTTAGTTAGGTTTAATTAGTTCTAAGTTCTAGGCGACTGATGACCTCAGACGTTAAGTCGCATTGTGCTGAGAGCCATTTTTTTAAGTGCTTGGCAGAGGGTTCATCGAACCACAATCATACTATCTCTCTACCATTCCACTCCCGAACAGCGCGCGGGAAAAACGAACACCTCAACCTTTCTGATCGAGCTCTGATTTCTCGAATTTTATTTTGATGATCATTCCTACCTATGTAGATTGGGCTCAACAAAATATTTTCGCATTCGGAAGAGAAAGTTGGTGACTGAAATTTCGTAAATACACTCCTGGAAATGGAAAAAAGAACACATTGACACCGGTGTGTCAAACCCACCATACTTGCTCCGGACACTGCGACAGGGCTGTACAAGCAATGATCACACGCACGGCACAGCGGACACACCTGGAACCGCGGTGTTGGCCGTCGAATGGCGCTAGCTGCGCAGCATTTGTGCACCGCCGCCGTCAGTGTCAGCCAGTTTGCCGTGGCATACGGAGCTCCATCGCAGTCTTTAACACTGGTAGCATGCCGCGACAGCGTGGACGTGAACCGTATGTGCAGTTGACGGACTTTGAGCGAGGCCGCATAGTGGGCATGGTCGAGGCCGGGTGGACGTACCGCCGAATTGCTCAACACGTGGGGCGTGAGGTCTCCACAGTACATCGATGTTGTCGCCAGTGGTCGGCGGAAGGTGCACGTGCCCGTCGACCTGGGACCGGACCGCAGCGACGCACGGATGCACGCCAAACCGTAGGATCCTACGCAGTGCCGTAGGGGACCGCACCGCCACTTCCCAGCAAATTAGGGACACTGTTGCTCCTGGGGTATCGGCGAGGACCATTCGCAACCGTCTCCATGAAGCTGGGCTACGGTCCCGCACACCGTTAGGCCGTCTTCCGCTCACGCCCCAACATCGTGCAGCCCGCCTCCAGTGGTGTCGCGACAGGCGTGAATGGAGGGACGAATGGAGACGTGTCGTCTTCAGCGATGAGAGTCGCTTCTGCCTTGGTGCCAATGATGGTCGTATGTGTGTTTGGCGCCGTGCAGGTGAGCGCCACAATCAGGACTGCATACGACCGAGGCACACAGGGCCAACACCCGGCATCATGGTGTGGGGAGCGATCTCCTACACTGGCCGTACACCACTGGTGATCGTCGAGGGGACACTGAATAGTGCACGGTACATCCAAACCGTCATCGAACCCATCGTTCTACCATTCCTAGACCGGCAAGGGAACTTGCTGTTCCAACAGGACAATGCACGTCCGCATGTATCCCGTGCCACCCAACGTGCTCTAGAAGGTGTAAGTCAACTACCCTGGCCAGCAAGATCTCCGGATCTGTCCCCCATTGAGCATGTTTGGGACTGGATGAAGCGTCGTCTCACGCGGTCTGCACGTCCAACATGAACGCTGGTCCAACTGAGGCGCCAGGTGGAAATGGCATGGCAAGCCGTTCCACAGGACTAAATTCAGCATCTCTACGATCGTCTCCATGGGAGAATAGCAGCCTGCATTGCTGCGAAAGGTGGATATACACTGTACTAGTGCCGACATTGTGCATGCTCTGTTGCCTGTGTCTATGTGCCTGTGGTTCTGTCAGTGTGATCATGTGATGTATCTGACCCCAGGAATGTGTCAATAAAGTTTCCCCTTCCTGGGACAATGAATTCACGGTGTTCTTATTTCAATTTCCAGGAGTGTAGATATCGCCGCGACGAAAAACGTCTTTGATTTAATGACATCCATCCAAACTTACGTATCATATCTGCCACACTCTCTCCCCTATTACGTGATAATTCAAAACGAGCTGCCATTTTTTGTGCCCTTTCGATGTCCTCCGTCAATCCCACGTGGTAAGGATCCCACACCCCGCAGCAATATTCTAACAGAGGACGAACGAGTGTAGTGTAAGCTGTCTCTTTAGTGGACTTGTTGCATCTTCTACAGGGTGTTTCAAAAATGACTGGTATATTTGTAACGGCAATAAAAACTAAACGAGCAGCGATAGAAATACACCATTTGTTGCAATATGCTTGGACCAACAGTACATTTTCAGGCAGACAAACTTTCTAAATTACAGTAGTTACAATTTTCAACAACAGATGGCGCTGCAAGTGATGTGAAAGATATAGAAGACAACGCAGTCTGTGGGTGCGCCATTCTGTACGTCGTCTTTCTGCTGTAAGCGTGTGCTGTTCACAACGTGCAAGTGTGCTGTAGACAACATGGTTTATTCCTTAGAACAGAGGATTTTTCTGGTGCTGGAATTCCACCGCCTAGAACACAGTGTTGTTGCAACAAGACGAAGTTTTCAACGGAGGTTTAATGTAACCAAAGGACCGAAAAGTGATACAATAAAGGATCGGTTTGAAAAATTTCAACGGACTGGAAACGTGACGGATGAACGTGCTGGAAAGGTAGGGCGACCGCATATGGCAACCACAGAGGGCAACGCGCAGCTAGTGCAGCAGGTGATCCAACAGTGGCCTCGGGTTTCCGTTCGCCGTGTTGCAGCTGCGGTCCAAATGACGCCAACGTCCACGTATCGTCTCAAGCGCTAGAGTTTACACCTCTATCCATACAAAATTCAAACGCGGCAACCCCTCAGCGCCGCTACCATTGCTAACGATATAGTGCACAGGATTGATGACGGCGATATGCATGTGGGCAGCATTTGGTTTACTGACGAAGCTTATTTTTACCTGGACGGCTTCGTCAATAAACAGAACTGGCGCATATGGGGAACCGAAAAGCCCCATGTTGCAGTCCCACCGTCCCTGCATCCTCAAAAAGTACTGGTCTGGGCCGCCATTTCTTCCAAAGGAATCATTGGCCCATTTTTCAGATCCGAAACGATTACTGCATCACGCTATCTGGACATTCTTCGTGAATTTGTGGCGGTACAAACTGCCTTAGACGACACTGCGAACACCTCGTGGTCTATGCAAGATGGTGCCCGGCCACATCGCACGGCCGACGTCTTTAATTTCCTGAATGAATATTTCGATGATCGTGTGATTGCTTTGGGCTATCCGAAACATACAGGGGGCGGCGTGGATTGGCCTCCCTATTCGCCAGGCATGAACCCCTGTGACTTCTTTCTGTGGGGACACTTGAAAGACCAGGTGTACCGCCAGAATCCAGAAACAATTGAACAGCTGAAGCAGTACATCTCATCTGCATGTGAAGCCATTCCGCCAGACACGTTGTCAAAGGTTTCGGGTAATTTCATTCAGAGACTACGCCATATTATTGCTACGCATGGTGGATATGTGGAAAATATCGTACTATAGAGTTTCCCAGACCGCAGCGCCATCTGTTGTTGAAAGTTGTAACTACTGTAATTTCGAAAGTTTGTCTGCCTGAAAATGTACTGTCGTCCCAAGCATATTGCAACAAACGGTGTATTTCTATCGCAGCTCGTTTAGTTTTTATTGCCGTTTCAAATATACCGGTCATTTTTGAAACACCCTGTAAGTGTCCTGCCAATGAAACGCAACCTTTGGTTCGCCTTCCCCACAATATTATCTATGTGGTCTTTCCAACTGAAGTTGTTCGTGATTTTGACACCCACGTACATAGTTGAATTGACAGCCTTGAGAATTGTACTATTTATCGAGTAATCGAATTCCAACGGATTTCTTTTGGAAATCATGTGGATCACCTCACACTTTTCGTTATTTTGCGTCAACTGCCACCTGCCACACCATATAGCAATCTTTTCTAAATCGCTTTGCAACTGATACTGGTCTTCGGATGACCTTACTAGACGGTAAATTACAGCATCATCTGCGAACAACCTAAGATAACTGCTCAGATTGTCACCCAGGTCATTTATATAGATCAGGAACAGCATAGGTCCCAGGACGCTTCCCTGGGGAACACCTGATATCACTTCAGTTTTACGCGATGATTTACCGTCTATTACTAAGAACTGCGACATTCCTGACAGGAAATCACGAATCCAGTCGCACAACTGAGACGATACCCCATAGGCCCGCAGCTTGATTAGAAGTCGCTTGTGAGGAACGGTGTCAAAAGCTTTCCAGAAATCCAGAAATACGAAATCAATCTGAGGTCCCCTGTCGATAGCGGCCATTACTTCGTGCGATTAAAGAGCTAGCTGCGTTGCACAAGAACGATGTTTTCTGAAACCATGCTGATCGTTCCCTTCGAGGTGATTCATAATGTTTGAATACATTATATGCTCCAAAACCCAACTGCAAACCGACGCCAATGATATAGGTCTGTAGTTCGATGGATTACTCCTACTACCCTTCTTAAACACTGGTGCGACCTGCGCAATTTTCCAATCTGTAGGTACAGAACTATCGGTGAAGCTGTCTATAAGTTGTTCATGGGTCATAGCGTGTACCATAACTAATATCGAAGTCTGAAAAGGATGGAATTATCTGATAACAGATGTGAAAACATTCAACTTGGGTCCGCAAAGGGGCTATTCACGAATGTGTGGCTAAGAGCCGCCACTGAATTCTGTATGGTTCAAAATGGTTCAAATGGCTCTGAGCACTATGGGACTCAACTGCTGAGGTCATTAGTCCCCTAGAACTTAGAACTAGTTAAACCTAACTAACCTAAGGACATCATAAACATCCATGCCCGAGGCAGGATTCGAACCTGCGACCGTAGCGGTCTTGCGGTTCCAGACTGCAGCGCCTTTAACCGCACGGCCGGCCAATTCTGTATGTGTAAACGTGTATTTGAAAGGTATGCTTTTCGGTTAAGATCGCTATCTAATTGGGCTCAGTTTTCCCTATGGCCTACCTTAACATGTAATACAATACTGCCTCTTCACATGTAACAACATTCCTGTTACGGGAGAAGTCTGTCGTACCTTCCTCACATTTGAATGCAGTTGCCGTTGCAGGGAGCTGAGAATTCTGACACCGCCTCATCATATGGCATATCCTGGTAATACTGTACAATTCGCTGCTCCTGTTCTGTAACCTCCTTCCGAGGAGATACTACACAGAAAACTCAAGACGATTTAGGGCAGATGAACCTCGAGGGCAAGTTATCGACCGTGCTCGACCTATGTGCACCAGTACATTGTGACACATTAGATGTCGTCTTACATGGCCAGAAAAATGTGCCGTTGCCCCACCATAAGCGCAACACATTCCCACAATCTCCCATTTGAGCATCGTTAGATGGGGAGTGACAGAAGAGCTTATATTTTACATATATTTGTGTACTAACTAGTAAATTTCATACTTAATTGAAGACCTCGGCTGTAGCCAACAGTAAGGGACAGTCGATGAGAAACAAAGTTATTGCATATAAAACACGATGTGATTTATTCATGTTCGTCGATAGCCCCACTACAAAGCGACAAACGACAGGTCTGTCTCCAATTTCAGATTCTCACTAACGGTAACTTTGTCATGTGCAAGTAAACAGTGATATGCGCCAGAAACATGGCTGCCAGTCGTAGTATCATGTGCACTGTTCGTACCAGAAAGATGTCTTTCAGGGACGATTTGTACAAACACTAGCATGTAGTGGGACGCGAAATTGAAGCGTCACCCATCCACCAGTGTCAGCCCAGTTTGCAGGTGAATATAAGTTTAATTTAGTGTTTTGTTTATGCATTTTGTAATATTTGTAATGTTTGTGAATTATCTAAATTTTGTATTTATTTTGCATTGTCCTGTTGGAATAGCAAGTTCCCTTGCCGGTCTAGGAATGGTAGAACGATGGGTTCGATGACGGTTTGGATGTACCGTGCACTATTCAGTGTCCCCTCGACGATCACCAGTGGTGTACGGCCAGTGTAGGAGATCGCTCCCCACACCATGATGCCGGGTGTTGGCCCTGTGTGCCTCGGTCGTATGCAGTCCTGATTATGGCGCTCACCTGCACGGCGCCAAACACGCATACGACCATCATTGGCACCAAGGCAGAAGTGACTCTCATCGCTGAAGACGACACGTCTCCATTCGTCCCTCCATTCACGCCTGTCGCGACACCACTGGAGGCGGGCTGCACGATGTTGGGGCGTGAGCGGAAGACGGCCTAACGGTGTGCGGGACCGTAGCCCAGCTTCATGGAGATGGTTGCGAATGGTCCTCGCCGATGCCCCAGGAGCAACAGTGTCCCTAATTTGCTGGGAAGTGGCGGTGCGGTCCCCTACGTCACTTCGTAGGATCCTACGGTCTTGGCGTGCATCCGTGCGTCGCTGCGGTCCTGTCCCAGGTCGACGGGCACGTGCACCTTCCGCCGACCACTGGCGACAACATCGATGTACTGTGGATACCTCACGCCCCACGTGTTGAGCAATTCGGCGGTACGTCCACCCGGCCTCCCGCATGCCCACTATACGCCCTCGCTCAAAGTCGGTCAACTGCACATACGGTTCACGTCCACGCTGTCGCGGCATGCTACCAGTGTTAAAGACTGCGATGGAGCTCCTTATGCCACGGCAAACTGGCTGACACTGACGGCGGCGGTGCACAAATGCTGCGCAGCTAGCGCCATTCGACGGCCAACACCGCGGTTCCTGGTGTGTCCGCTGTGCCGTGCGTGTGATCATTGCTTGTACAGCCCTCTCGCAGTGTCTGGAGCAAGTATGGTGGGTCTGACACACCGATGTCAATGTGTTCTTTTTTCCATTTCCAGGAGTGTACGTGTTCCGAGAATTTATTTATGAAGAATTATATTAAGGGAGAAGCATTACTGATTTTTTTGACAAGATTATTAATTTTTGATAACATTCATCGCGAGTTTGAGTTTTTAAAGTTTATTCCATGTGGCTTTAATATTTATTAAAGCAGGTAACTTGCATTAATATAATTTCTGAGAAGAAACAAACGAAATCTAAACTGAAAAAAGTTTGCGCAAACCAATTGGACTGAGTGACGTAATTATGCGCATACGACTCAAATGATGATGTTTTAATTACAGTTACGTTCAAGAACCGTTCAGAGACAACTTTAAAAAGAGTTTAAATAATTTTTGAGTGTTTTGTAACCGACGTTGGTGACGAAGTCTGCACATGGTTGTATGTCAAAAGAAAATCATTTATACAAAACTTACGTCGTTACACTACAAATGATGTAACTACCTACGACTGAGATAAAGATCCTTAATAAGGTCCTTAGCGCAAATCGTTATTAATGAGGCAAATATGAATAATTATTTAAGCAATTAATCAATGTTATGTTAGTTACTATTATTATTATTATCATTAACTCCCCATTAAGGAGAGCGTTAAAACACAATCAGTATTCACAATGACAATATGGTACACAAATTGGTACATTTCAAATTCATGGCACTTTTTTCTGTCTCTTTCTTTTCTCTTCCCAACAACCTCTAATAAATTCACTGTGTTTCTTCTTCCTCTCTTCTGTCCACTTCTTTCCTGATTTCTTCTCTTTTGGTGTTTCTTAGAATTTCTGTTTGTTCATTTTTTCTCTGTATTTTCCTCTGTTTGATATTTCTTTTGTGGATATGTTTAGATTTTTGAGGTCTTCCATGGTTTCCTTTACCCAGTTAGTTTTCACCTTATTCGTCACCACTATGCTAAAAATCTTCTTGGTCAGCCTATTTTCATTCATTCTATGAATGTGCCTATAGAATTTTGCCCTTCTTTTTCTGATATTGTCTGTAATTGTCTCTGCCTGTTTGTACAATTCCTTTGTTGGTCTCTTTATCCAGATCCCCTGTCTCTGAACTGGCCCATAGATCTTTCTCAGAATTTTCCTCTCTTGCTTTTCCATTTCCTTGATTTTAGTTCTTCCTCTGATTACTGTTGTTTCTGAGGCACACAAGGCCTCAGGTAAGACTACTATTTTGTAACGTCTTAATCTGGCATTGACGGAAATATTTCTTTTATTGTAATGGTTCCATGTAAGTCTGTATGCTTTTTGTAGTTTTGTAACCCTTTCTTCACTGGCTGTTGAATTCAGTCCTGTTTTATGTATAATCTCTCCCAGGTATTTGAAACTTTCTACTTGTGTTATCTTTCTGTACTTTATCAATGGGCTTCTGTCTGTAGATTTTGTGTCCACTTAATGGGTTTTTTCATATGATATTTGTAGTCCTGTTCTGGCTGCGATTTCATGCAATATCTCTAGGGCTTCTCTGGCTTCTTTTCTGTCATTTGTAATGATGGCTATATCGTCGGCAAAGGCCAGACATTTTATGTTGACGGTTCTATTTTTCTCTCTTCCCATCTTTACCCCATTGACTCCTTTGTCCCACGTCCTGATTATTTTCTCTAAAACAGCGTTAAATAAAATGGGTGACAGGCCATCTCCCTGTCTCACTCCTGTCTTGATTTCGAAATATTCTGAGATCTCGTCCATGAACTTCACTTTTGACTTTGTATTTGTTAATGTTTCCTGAATTAGTTTTCTGGTCTTATTGTCTACCTTCATTTCTTCTATTGTATTAAAAAGTGTTTCTCTGTCTATGGAATCGTAAGCCTTCTTGAAATCAACAAATGTTACTGTGGTGTTTCTGGACTTTCTCGTTTTAATAATGTTCTCAGACACCAGATCTGCTCACTGCATGATCTTCCCTTCCTGAACCCTCCTTGGTATTCTCCAATCTGTGGATCTATCCGAGGTTCTATGCGATTTAACAGAGCTTTTCATATAATTTTGTATGCCACCGGCGGTAACGAAATTCCTCTATAGTTATTAAGGTCTGTTTTGTCTCCTTTCTTGTGGAGGGGGTGTATTAGAGCTGACTTCCATTCTTCTGGTATCTTTTCTGTTTCCCAGATGTTTTACATTATACTATGAATTTTGGGTGTAATATTTTCATGGTCTGATTTCCAGATTTCTGCAATCAGTCCATCTTCACCTGGTGCTCTTTTATTTTCAATGATTTTATTATTTTCACGATTTCTTCATATGTTGGGGGTTCGGAGTCCCGGTTGGGTTCTGGTTTTGTAAACTGTAATCTCTGTTTTGGTTTATCACAGTTAAGTAACGTGTCAAACTATCTGGCTAATATTTCACAGTTTTTCTTCGGATTTGTCTCCAGTGTTCCATCTTGTCTTTTGAAGCATAAGCTTGGTGGATGATATCCTGTCATATTTTCTCGGAATACTCTGTAAAAATTTCGTGTGTTGTTTCTGGTGAAGTCTTCTTCTATCTCCTTCAACCTGCTGTTTTCGTAACCTCTTTTTTCTCTTCGGATTATTTTTCAAGTGTTTTTCTGTATCCTGTTGAAGCCCCCCATTTTTCTTGTGTTTTATGGCTGTTAAATTTTTTCCAGGATTGTATTCTGTCTTCTATGGCCCTGTCGCATGTCATGTTCCAACATCGGTGTTTCCTTTTTCTCGGTGGCTGCCCCAATTTTATAAGTTGTTTTATTTTTTCTGACAGTTCTGTTCAGTTGTTGCTATTGATTTTCGTATTTTTTCTATTATTTCTTTCTTGTTTATTTGTAGGTACTCTGGATCTGTTCTGAAAGGTCTGTTGGTTCTCTTGATTTGTCTATTGGGTATAAATTTTACTTTAATTTGGAGAAGGTGATGATCAGATTCGAAAACTCCTTTCCTTGTTCTTACGTTCATTATTTCTCTGGTGTTTTCTGTGGATATTGCTACGTGGTCTATCTGAAATTCTCCTAGAGCATGGTTGGGGGATTTCCAAGTTACAAGTTTTCTGTCTGGTTTATGGAATTGCGTTGACATGATTTTCAGATCAAAATTTCTGCAGAAGTTTATCAAGTTCTCTCCATTTTTGTTTGTTCTCATGTGGGCCGTGTGTTTCCCTGTCGTGTCTCGGAATTTTCTTTCCTTGCCTAACTGGGCATTGAAGTCTCCTAGTAACACTTTTATGTGATTTTGCTGGTAGTTTCTTTCAGATCTTCCCAGAATTCCTCTATCATTTCTGGGTTCTTCTTGTTATAACTGTTTGTGGGGGCATGTCCATTGATTAATGTATAGGCTTTGTTTCCAGATCTTATCGTGAGTGTCGACATGTTTTCTGATTTTGAGGTGAAATCTATTACGGAGTCCAGTATCGATTTATGTACTACAAAACCAGTTCCGTAGAGTTTGAGATTTCTTCCTGGGATGGTTATGGCTGGTTTCCCCTTATATATTCTGTAATTTTCAGAATCAAAGTGGTTCTCATCTGCAAATCGTGTTTCCTGTATTGCCATAACTTTGATATTGTATTTATCCATGGCGTTTATTAATTGTTTCAGTTTACCTGGCCTCAGTAGTGTGTTGGTGTTGAGTGTTCCCATGTAAAATACTTTCTTCATCTTGAGAGTTTTTTAGAGGCTCCGATTCTTCTCTTCATGACATGCCTGATCCCCTGGAATCCGATGATCAGGTCTATTACCCAGTCTTACTGACTGGGGCCCAGGGTCGTGGATTCTTTCCCGTTGTTCTGTCATGATTATTGGTTTGTGTTGAGGTATTGGTGGTGAAATCACGAAGGATCTCACATAATTTCGACTGAAGTTTTGAGATCCAGAAGATTAACTTACAGCCGAGCTCACAGAGCCAACAGACGCTGACCAGAGTACCGGTGGCTGCCACGCAGACGTGTCTGGATTTTGGGGGCTTCGCATGTAACCCTATGCAGGGCCCCTCACAGGGTGCTACCATCCGGAGCCAGATGGACCCAGGGTTTTTTTTTTTTTTTTTTTTTTACGAGGTGTTACTCCTCCCCCTCCTCCTTCCTCATCACTTGCGAGATGAGACCCCGGGCTTGGGACCGGCAGTGGCGGAGTTTGATAATGCGAAGTTTCGTTACTATAAAATTTACAAGAATTTAAATGACTACTCGACCAAATAGTAGCGGCTCCAGTCACATAAAACCATCAAAACGACCGGGAGAGCGGTGTGCTGACCATACGCCCCTCCTATCCGCATCGTCAACTGAGGATGACACAGCGGTCGGATGGTACCGATGGGCCACTTGTGGCCTGAAGACGGAGTGCTTTTTAAATGACTGTGTGGTGGAAAAAACTAAAACTCCTATCCTTAATATTGTTCACGTAAGGCGACAATAATATTAAATCACTGTTGTGTTAAAGCACATACTAACTTTTTAAGGTTGTCACACAATATCATTGCAGAACATGATAATGCGAATATTAGTACCATAAACTGAAATATTTCGTACTTTTGTAGTTTTGAGACGTTTCGCAGTAATGTTTCGTTACTATGCCCAGAGAGTAAATGGCGATAAGTCAGTGCTGACCAAGGTTAAATTCACTCAGTTTGCAGGTAAACATGGTTAAGTACTCACTGACGTACTTTTAAGAAGAAAATTTGGGGTGAAATTTACGGTATCAAATACATGTCGTTGCTCTGTAAGTATTTGAAAACAACTACTTATCTGAATAAAGTATCACTATGAATATACTCGAAATATCATGAAATTCCCTGGCAGATTAATACTGTGTGCCGGACCGAGACTCGAACTCGGGACCTTTGCCTTTCGCGGGCAAGTGCTCTGCCAACAGAGCAGTACTGGCAGAAGTAAAGCTGTGAGGACGGGCCGTGCGTCGTGCTTGCGTAGCTGAGTTTGGTCGCCGGCACGGTACCTCAGCGTGCTGGGTCAGAGAGCCGGTTCGCCTCTGTAATAAAAAACTGAGTGGAAGGATCAACCACCGAACTTGAACAGGATGTCTTGCGACGTCCGCAACTACCAAACACAACGATCAATAACGAACAAAACGCAAAAACAGAACAAAAAAAAAACAAAAAAGAGTTGGTAGAGCACTTGCCCGCGAAAGGCAAAGGTCCCGAGTTCGAGTCTCGGTCCGGAACACAGTTTTAATCTGCCAGGAAGTTTCATATCAGCGCACACTCCGCTGCAGAGTGAAAATCTCATTTCGAAATATCCTGTTTCATGATATTTTATTGAAAATTACTGCACAATTTCTCATAACAACCAACATGTCCCATACCGTTGTTTACTGACGAGGTCTTCAATTCAGTGCCTTGTCTCGGACACACTTTCGCAATTTCCTTTCAGAAGACCTCATTGCAGAGCCGTACTTACCACGCCGACTGCCGGGAGGTCGCCGGCGGGCACAGAAGAGATTCACGCCTTACACCGTGTGCCCGGTGACTGCCACACGCTCCACTCGGGTACCTTACAGTAAATCTCTGGCTGACGTGTAAAGCTGTAAAAAGCAACAAAACATCTAACAAGGTATTGCACTTGGTTTCCTGTTCACTGGCGTCACCTCAAACAAGGGATACAAACTAATACACAGTAGTGCATTGTATAGTGTTCTGAATGCAGTGGAACGGGCAAACTGCGTCAGGCATGAGTCTCGGCTGTTTGAAGCGGCCTCCCTGCGGTGAACGAGTTAACGCAGCTTTTTTTCCTCTAGTATCGTATGCGTACTTTCACCCATCACTTTTGGCTATTAATTGCGATACACCCTGTATATCTCACTTATTGGATGTTACTATCACCACTTGTCGTTTGTAGGTACTATAAACAATCGTATAGGGTGAACTTCAGAATGTGGTCCGCTACATTTGATCTACAGGTACATCTGTATCTATATCTACATGCTTTTCCCAAGTATATCGGTGCCGTTGACAGTTGCCTGAAAGAAATGTTTGTCATAATAAAATGCCTGGCAGACGGTTCATCGAACCACCTTCAAGTCATTTCTCTACTGTTCTACTACTGAATAGCGCGCGGGAAGAATGGATTCTTACACTGCTGGCCATTAAAATTACTATACCACGAAAATGACATGCTACAGGCGCGAAATTTAACCGACAGAAAGAAGATGCTGTGATAGGCAAATGACTAGCTTTTCAGAGCATTCACACAAGGTTGGCGCCGGTGGCGACACCTACAACGTGCTGACATGAGGAAAGTTTACAACCGATTTCTCATACACAAACAGCAGCTGACCGGCGTTGCCTGGTGAAATGTTGTTGTGATGCCTCGTGTAAGGAGGAGAAATGCGTACCATCACGTTTTCGACTTTGATAAAGGTCGGATTGTAGCCTATCGCGATTGCGGTTTATCGTATCGTTACATTGCTGCTCGCGTTAGTCGAGATCCAATGACAGTAAGCAGAATATGGAATCGATGAGTTCAGGAGGGTAATACGGAAAGCCGTGCTGAATCCCAATGGCCTCGTATCACTAGCAGTCGAGATGACAGGCATCCTATCCACATGGCTGTAACGGATCGTGCAGCCACGTCTCGATCCCTGAGTCAACAGATGGGGACGTTTGCAAGACAACAACCATCTGCACGAACAGTTCGACGACGTTTGCTGCAGCATGGGCTATCAGCTCGGATACCATGGCTGCGGTGACCCTTGACGCTGCATCACAGACAGGAGCGCCTGCGGTGGTGTACTCAACGACGAACCTTGGTGCACGAATGGCAAAACGTCATTTTTCCGGATGAATCCAGGTTCTGTTTACAGCATCATGATGGTAGCATCCGTGTTTGGCGACATCGCGGTGAACGCACATTGGAAGCGTGTATTCGTCATCGCCATACTGGTGTATCACCCGGCTTGATGGTATGGGGTGCCATTGGTTACACGTCTCGGTCACCTCTTGTTCGCATTGACGGCACTTTGAACAGTGGACGTTACATTTCAGATGCGTTATGACCCGTGGCTCTACCCTTCATTCGATCCCTGTGAAACCCTACATTTCAGCAGGATAATGCACGACCGATTGCTGCAGGTCATGTACGGGCCTTTCTGGATACATAAAATGTTCGACTGCTGCCCTGGCCAGCACATTCTCCAGCATATTCTCAGATTGAAAACGTCTGGTCAATAGTGGCCGAGCAACTGGCACCTTACAATACGCCAGTCACTACTCTTGATGAATTGTGGTATCGTGTGGAAGCCGCATTGGCAGCTGTACCTGTGCACGCCATCCAAGCTCTGTTTGACTCAATGCCCAGGCGTATCGAGGCTGTTATTACGGCCAGAGGTGGTTGTTCTGGGTACTGATTTCTCAGCATCTATGCACCCAAATTGCGTCAAAATGTAATCACAAGTCAGTTCTAGTGTAATATATCCATCCAATGAATACCCGTTTATCATCTGCATTTCTTCTTGGTGCAGCAGTTTTAATGACTAGTAGTGTAAATCTTTCTGTGCCAGCTCTGATACCTCTTATTACAATGATCGTTTCTCCCTGTGCAGTTGGGTGTCAACAAAATATTTTCTTATTCGATGGAGAATGTCTGATATTGATATTTCGTGAAAACATCTCGCCGGAACGGGAAACGTCATTCTTTTAGAGACTGTCACCTCGACTCGCTTATGGTACCCACGACATTCTCTCTCCTTTATTTATTTTCTATGTCCTCCGTCAATCCTGTCTGATGCTGATCCCGACACTGCTCAGCAGTACTCCATAAGAGGACAAAAAGTATGGTCTAGGTAGTTTCTTTAGTAAACCTCCTGCATCTGTCAAGCGTTCTGCCCAATAATTCGCAGCCTCTGATTTTCACCATCTACGTCATCGCTCCAAATTGAATTGTTCGTGATTGTAATCCCTAGGTATGTTGTTGAATTCACAGGCTTTAGATTTGTGTAATTTATTGTGAAACCGAAATGTAGCGGATTCCATTTACTACTCATGTAGATGACATCGCAATTTCAATTATTGACAGTCAGTTGTCAACTTTACGGCCTTGCCGCAGTGGTAACACAGGTACCCGTCAGATCACCGAAGTTAAGCGCTGTCGGGCTGGGCTAGCACTTGGATGGGTGACCATCCAGTCTGCCGAGCGCTGTTGGTAAGCGGGGTGCACTCAACCCTTGTGAGGCAAACTGAGAAGCTACTTGATTGAGAAGTAGCGGCTCCGGTCACGAAATCTGACTTACGGCCGGGAGAGCGGTGTGCTGACCACATGCCCCTCCATATCTGCATCCAGTGACGCCTGTGGGCTGAGGATGACACGGCGGCCGGTCGGTACAGTTGGGCCTACATGGCCTATTCGGGAGGAGTTTAGTTTAGTTAATCTAGTTTGAATTGTCACTTCTGGCACCATACAGATATTCTGTCTAAATCATATTGCTGATGAATTTACTAAGCAAATGACGGTACCATCTGGAAGCTATTTACGAGACTGCTCAGATTGTCTGCTAAATCATTTATATAGATTAGCAACAGCAGTGGGCCTATGAGACTGCCTTGCGGAACTCCAGATATCACTTCCGGTTTACTCGATGACTTTCCTTGAATTATCACGAACTGTGGCTTTTCTGAGTGGAAATGACGAATCAAATCGCACAACAGAGACGAGGCTCGATAGTACGCCACTTGATTAGAAATCTCATGTAAGGAACGTTGTCAGAAGACTTACGTAAATCTAGAAACTGACCATCAATCTGAGATCCTCTGTTTATAGCACTCGTTATATCATGTGAATAAAGCGCTAGTTCAGGTTCACCAGAACGATATTTTCTGACTCCGTGCTGGGTATTTCTCTATAAATCGTTTCCTTTAATGTTATTCATAATGTTGGAACACTGTGCAATCCTACTGCAAATCCACGATTGAGCTACGGATCTGTAATTCAGCGGATTACTCTCATTTCCTTTCTTGAGTATTGGTGTGATGTGAGAAACTTTCCAGTCCTTAGGTACGGATATTTCCTCGAGCGAGGGGTTGGATATGACTGTTGAGTATGAGGTATTGTAGCAATGCACTGTACTAGGGAGCTAATAATTGGCTTACGAGTACAATCTGGACTGGAGGACTTGCCTTTATGATGTGATTTAAGCTACTTCGCTGCACTGACGTTATGTAAGTGATACATTTTGGCAGCTGTTCTTGATCCGAATTCAAAAACATTTTCTTCATTCTCGTGAAGAAATTTCGGAAAACGGTGTTTGGTGACGCCGCGTTAGTGACACTGTCAGCGATATATTGTCATTGTTAACACGCAGTGCATGTATTGACTCTCTTGTCAACATGCGACAGGATTCTCTTTAAATTTCCTGCCGCCGGCCGCTATGACCGAGCGGTTCTAGGCGCTTCACTCCAGAACCGCGCGACTCCTGCCTGTGGCATGGATGTGTGTGATGTCCTTAGGTTAGTTAGGTTTAAGTAGTCCTAAGTTCTAGGGGACTGATGACCTCAGATGTTAAATCCCATATTGCTCAGAACCATTTGAAATTTCCTGCCAGAGTCAGACACAGAGAGCAGTTACGGAAACTGTTAAAAAGCATCTCGCGTATCAGCGCTATGTTTCGGGCTTCAGTGAAACTTTTTTGCGTTCTTGTAAATTTGTCATGGTTTTTTAGTTGCTTCCTCAACTGTCTTTTGACCTGTTTTGTGTATCAAAGGGGATCAGACCATCCACTTTTAATTTATTCGATATATACCTCTCAGTTGCCGTCGATACTATTTCTTTGCATTTGAACCATACCTGGTCTTCGCTTACATAGTCAGATTCGGAGAAATGGAGACTGTGTGTTAGAAATGCGTCAAGCGAATTTTAGCTGCTTTCTTAAACAGATTTATTTTGCCTTTATTTTTAGTGGATTTGGATATTACGGTATTCTTTCTTGCCACCACCTTGTGTTCACCAATCCCTGTATCCGTCTTCATGCTCCCTATTAGCCGGCCGTTGCGACCGAGCGGTTCTAGGCGCTTCAGTCCGGAACCATGCTGCTGCTACGGTCGCAGGTTTGAATCCAGCCTCGGGCATGGATGTGTGTGATGTCCTTAGGTTAGTCACGTTTTATTAGTTCTACGTCTAGGGGGCTGATGACCTCAGATGTTAAGTCCCATAGTGCTTAAAGCCATTTGAACCATTTGCTCCCTATTTGGTCAGAATTATTTGTTGTTTTCAAGAGGGCTCCCGAACTAATGGTTCAAAATTTCCACAGAAAGCATTCTGTATGATTTCGAGCGACTTTTCATTCTTACTACCGACTTTAAGCAAGTATTTTCGCCAACATATCGAGGCTAAATTGAAGCCACAACTAACTAGAATTGTATGAGTGGGGTCCCTGTTTCTAATGAGACCCAAGTTTTCCTTGAGGGTGCGTAAAACAAACCAATTATTAATTTTTTCCGGTTGTCAAATGTAATATCTATCCATTCTAATAGGAACTACTGCAGTTTCATTTCCAGGTAAACTACCTCTAACAGCAAAAAACAGTCCACCACTAGCTGTATTTAATATATCCTTCCGGAACACAATTAGGACCTTTGCAAAAATTTTGACTGAACTATCTAGGGCTTTACCCAACTTTCGGTACCTATAACGGTTTGAGCTGACATTAGTGCTATGAGCTCTAGTTGTTTCCAACAGAGGTACGACAGTTTACAACTACAATACCAATTATATGTGTGGTGTCTATATTTTTTCAAATTTTTTAAAAAATAGGCAGCACATCTATAATTAAGGTGACGACAGCCAGTGATCCCCTCAGTGTAGATGCGTGCAATGTTCGAACGCTTACGGGAATCGGCAAGATGCCTCGAGTAACGAGACTGATGTGCAGGGGCACTACATCGGTAGCGTGTGACGTTGTGAGTAGGCTGTTTAGGTTTTCTTACTTGTAACGCCACGTAGCGCTCTGTATGAAAAATGACTGGCTGTGCTGTATGGAGTCTGTGGTGTTGTTCCATCGCGTCTAACTTTTGAAGATTTTGTTCCATTGTGTCTAACTTTTGAAGCTTTTGCTGTGTTTGTCCCATCTGTTGTGTTAATTGTAATAACAATGCACTGGTGTCTGAAACAGGTTCCTCAGTGCTTTTCGGCAGTGAATTTGCACCGGCAACATTCACATCTTGACAAGCAGAAAATGTGTCTTGACTTATTTGAGAAAACGGTGAGGACCCAAAACCTGAATCTACAATATTTGCTAGATTGTGTCCTGTCCTTTCAGATTCCTGAGGCAAGCTGTTGCCGACCGATCGATCGATAATGCTTCCCTGTTCACTAATTGTTTCACTGCCTACACCATTATTTGCAGCCCGCTCCATTTCCCGATGCACAATTACCAAATTACTATTTTGAACATTACTTAATTCATTACACGGTGGCGCTAACACACTGCTTTCGTCTTCACTGTCATGTCTCAGTTTACTTTGGAGCCTAGTATTACGTTTTTCACACGCCATTATTGTCACAATATTTCACACGATAACACAGAAAAACACAATTTGAAGAGGAAAAATAAGAGAACACATTAACATAGCACTGAAAATAATATCTAGTTAATTGCAAGCGCAGCTGCGAAATACTTGGTGCAAATCTACATGCATGCCACAACAAAAAGCAACTACAAAGGAGATTCTCTCTACAATTACGCGCTAGCAATAAACAATAGCTACACTAATTACACAAGCTACAAGAAAAAAAAATCAGAAGATTCCAGTGATGTATCCTCGGCTAAGGGTCGACATATGAAACTTCCCCTTTGAACAATTTTACATGACTGTGCTTAAACTGACACACAATATTTTTTTAGCGCAACGCAATCTGACTTTCAAAAATCCCTACAAATGAATGGCCCTGACTAACATTAACCTATACCTTTCACAAATCACTTACGTCACAAAAATCTTCGTTACTCGAGCTACTGCAATACAGCGAGCGCCACTACTGCCATCTAAATAAAAGATTCAAACTACTGAAGGCACTAACTACTGATAGGCATAGTTAGCAAATGAAAGATTTTAATAGAGAACAAACAATGTATTTACCTTAATAGCGTTGAAAAATCATAATATACACTCCTGGAAATTGAAATAAGAACACCGTGAATTCATTGTCCCAGGAAGGGGAAACTTTATTTACACATTCCTGGGGTCAGATACATCACATGATCACACTGACAGAACCACAGGCACATAGACACAGGCAACAGAGCATGCACAATGTCGGCACTAGTACAGTGTATATCCACCTTTCGCAGCAATGCAGGCTGCTATTCTCCCATGGAGACGATCGTAGAGATGCTGGATGTAGTCCTGTGGAATGGCTTGCCATGCCATTTCCACCTGGCGCCTCAGTTGGACCAGCGTCCGTGCTGGACGTGCAGACCGTGTGAGACGACGCTTCATCCAGTCCCAAACATGCTCAATGGGGGACAGATCCGGAGATCTTGCTGGCCAGGGTAGTTGACTTACACCTTCTAGAGCACGTTGGGTGGCACGGGATACATGCGGACGTGCATTGTCCTGTTGGAATAGCAAGTTCCCTTGCCGGTCTAGGAATGGTAGAACGATGGGTTCGATGACGGTTTGGATGTACCGTGCACTATTCAGTGTCCCCTCGACGATCACCAGTGGTGTACGGCCAGTGTAGGAGATCGCTCCCCACACCATGATGCCGGGTGTTGGCCCTGTGTGCCTCGGTCGTATGCAGTCCTGATTGTGGCGCTCACCTGCACGGCGCCAAACGCGCATACGACCATCATTGGCACCAAGGCAGAAGCGACTTTCATCGCTGAAGACGACACGTCTCCATTCGTCCCTCCATTCACGCCTGTCGCGACACCACTGGAGGCGGGCTGCACGATGTTGGGGCGTGAGCGGAAGACGGCCTAACGGTGTGCGGGACCGTAGCCCAGCTTCATGGAGATGGTTGCGAATGGTCCTCGCCGATACCCCAGGAGCAACAGTGTCCCTAATTTGCTGGGAAGTGGCGGTGCAGTCCCCTACAGCACTGCGTAGGATCCTACGGTCTTGGCGTGCATCCGTGCGTCGCTGCGGTCCGGTCCCAGGTCGACGGGCACGTGCACCTTCCGCCGACCACTGACGACAACATCGATGTACTGTGGAGACCTCACGCCCCACGTGTTGAGCAATTCGGCGGTACGTCCACCCGGCCTCCCGCATGCCCACTATACGCCCTCGCTCAAAGTCCGTCAACTGCACATACGGTTCACGTCCACGCTGTCGCGGCATGCTACCAGTGTTAAAGACTGCGATGGAGCTCCGTATGCCACGGCAAACTGGCTGACACTGACGGCGGCGGTGCACAAATGCTGCGCAGCTAGCGCCATTCGACGGCCAACACCGCGGTTCCAGGTGTGTCCGCTGTGCCGTGCGTGTGATCATTGCTTGTACAGCCCTGTCGCAGTGTCCGGAGCAAGTATGGTGGGTCTGACACACAGGTCTCAATGTGTTCTTTTTTCCATTTCCAGGAGTGTATATAGCAGTTCATGACATCCAGTCTTACAAATTTCAAAACTCCGCCATTTCTCTCCCCACATCCCCACTGCTGGCGGCTCACCTCCAACTGCGCAACGCTACACGCTGTTAACAGCCAACTGCCCAACACTACAATGGCAGACAACAATGCAAACTAGCCACAGACTGCACACAGCACAGCCAGTAATTTTTCATACAGAGCGCTACGTGGCGTTACCAATAAGGAAACCTAAACAGCCTACTTACAACGTAAGCTGAGAATTTCGGTCTGACGGGAGGCGTGCGAGGATAGAACTTGTTGTTGAGGCGACCACTGTGTCCGGATGACGTAGTTAAAAAATGGTTCAAATGGCTCTGAGCACTATGGGACTTAACATCTCAGGTCATCAGTCTCCTAGAACTTAGAACTACTTAAACCTAACTAACCTAAGGACATCACACGCATCCATGCCCGAGGCAGGATTCGAACCTGCGACCGTAGCGGTTGCGCAGTTCCAGACTGAAGCGCCTAGAACTGCTCGGTCACACCGGCCGGCGTAAGATCCTCTCTGTACTACTACACAAAGCTGACAACTTCTCTAAATCATTTTCTGTATCAGAAATCCGACTTCGGAAAAATCTTCCTCAAAATGTTAGAGAAATTAAAATCCTTTCAAGCTTTAAAATACAGCCAAAGACCACCTTCTACCAAAATAACTACCTCTTCTTGCAACTTATTCTCATTAACCCTCCACCTCCCATTACTTTTCCCTACCCTTGTCTACAGAGTTCTCTGTTGAAATTCTCTTCTTTTCTGGGAACCACTGCTA
The DNA here is from genome assembly GCF_023864345.2 of Schistocerca serialis cubense. Classification (NCBI taxonomy): domain Eukaryota; kingdom Metazoa; phylum Arthropoda; class Insecta; order Orthoptera; family Acrididae; genus Schistocerca; species Schistocerca serialis. The sequence goes on along the minus strand of NC_064639.1, from coordinate 1,144,340,534 downwards.
CTTTCATTTCAATACCCTCTAATTTTATTAATCTTTACACTTTTTCCAATACCAAACAGGGTAAAAAAGTGCTAAACTAATCAATGTCATTCTTAATATCCCATTTTATTATTATTGTTATTGTTGTTACTATCACTATTACAGAAGATAGCTGCCTTTTTCAATAATGCAAATTATTGCTATTGAGGTTTATGTCGTAACTAAAATTATTCTTAAATCCTCCAATATCCTACCATAATTATTAGTGTTACCTTTTTTTTCATTTCGTATAGGCCACCTTTGGACCACGTTTTTTCAACTGTCTTGCTTTACGTGTTCTGATGTTTGCCCAGTGTTCCTGCATTTGTTCTCGGTGTTGCTCGTTCCTCTCCTGGCTCCAAACCTTTTAGGTTTTTAGTTTTGGCTTTTCATGGAAATCCTGCCACGCCATACGTTTCTCCTTGAGTGGGAGACATTCCAAGGTGTCATCATGGGTGATCCCCACTTCCTTAAGATCTTTCTCAACCTCTGCGAATCAGGCCCATTTTGTTTTCTTCTCCTGAAAGTAGTGATCATACTATTGGTGAGTCATCCAGGGCTCATTCGGGTAATATGTCCATAAAACATAGTCCTTTTCTTCCGCATGATATCGGTTATCTCCTCTATGTGGGAATACAGTTCATGATTACGACGTCTTCTATATTCCTCATTCTATTTGATGGGACCTATGATCTTTCTCAAAATCTCCCTTTCCTTGGCCTCCAGTTTATCGACTAGGCCTTTTTTGTTCATTACTAGGCCTTCAGAAGCGTACAAGACCTCCGGACGGATAACACAGCAGCAATACCTTAACTTTGCATTGAACTATACTGATCTCATGTTGTAGATGTTAAATGTCCATTTTGTTCATGCTTGATATGAAGGCTTCTTTTTCTGATAAGGTAGCTGTTATCCATTCTCCGAGATATTTAAACTTTTCAACTAGCTTAATTTTGCCTTGACCCACTACAAGCTCCCTTGGTGGAAAATTTATGTTCGTTATAAACTCGGTTTTCTCAAATGAAATTTGTAGGCCAGTCTTCTGTGCATGTACTTTAAACTCATTAATCTGCCTCGCAGCTCTTTCCATGTAAACAGAAAAAATTGCAAGATCAACCGCAAAAACGAGACAATCGAGTTCAAGATTTTGTTTCTTGTAACCCAGCCTGACACGATAGTGTTACTATTATTATTATTCTTTCCTGTCTCAGACGTTATGTCTGGTTAAAAATGGAAAGTGACGCGGACCTTGATCGATCGTGACTTCCTTTTAACTGTACGGTATATGTTACATTGCATTTAGGAACTTTCGGGTAACTGAACATGTATCAACAATTACAGATTTCTGTAGTTGTACATATACGTTTGGATGTAGCTGTATTGCGTTGATGTAGTGGTGGATATTGCGTGGTATGACTCCTGTAGTTGATAGTATAATTGGTATAATGTCAACTTTATCCTCATGGCACATATCCTTGACTTCCTCAGCCAGTTGGATGTATTTTTCAATTTTTTCTCCTGTTTTCTTCTGTATATTTGTTGTATTGGGTATGGATATTTCGATTAGTTGTGTTAATTTCTTCTTTTTATTGGTGAGTATGATGTCAGGTTTGTTATGTGGTGTTGTTTTATCTGTTATAATGGTTCTGTTCCAGTATAATTTGTATTCATCATTCTCCAGTACGTTTTTTGGTGCATACTTGTATGTGGAAACGTGTTGTTTTATTAGTTTATGTTGTATGGCAAGTTTTTGATGTATTATTTTTGCTACATTGTCATGTCTTCTGGGGTATTCTGTATTTGCTAGTATTGTACATCCGCTTGTTATGTGATCTACTGTTTCTGTTTGTTGTTTGCAAAGTCTGCATTTATGTGTTGTGCTATTGGGATCTTTAATAATATGCTTGCTGTAATACCTGGTGTTTATTGTTTGATCCTGTATTGCAATCATGAATCCTTCCATCTCACTGTATATATTGCCTTTTCTTAGTCATGTGCTGGATGCGTCTTGATCGATGTGTGGCTGTGTTAGATGATATGGGTGCTTGCTATGTAGTGTTTTCCTTTTCCAATTTACTTTCTTCGTATCTGTTGATGTTATGTGATCTAAAGTGTTGTAGAAGTGGTTATGAAATTGCAGTGGTGTAGCCGATGTATTTATATGAATGATTGCTTCGTGTATTTTGCTAGTTTCTGCTCGTTCTATAAAGAATTTTGTTAAATTGTCTACCTGTCCATAATGTAGGTTTTTTTATGTCGATAAATTATTATTATTATTATTATTATTATTATTATTGCCACTTATTTTTATTAATAATGCAAATTATTATTATTCTGGTTATTATGTAATTTTTATGACTTGTTCCTGGTCTGATGTAAGAGAGGACCTTAAGGCCATAATCAGGTCAGGATAAATATGGAACAATAAATAAATAATCGTTGCTACATCTAACCAAGTTCTGTCTTTACCCTGCACCGTTCCAGGCTGACACCCGTTCTACGTAACAGGGACACAGTACTGAATGTTTAAACTGAAATGAAATACCCCTGATGTGTGTTAATATCTGTTTATGTAAAGAAATGTGGCGTAACGTTCGCACTATGCCAGCAATGGGTTGTGTCGTGTGGAGTCGCAGTGTGTTTCGCCGGACCGCGAGGTCGGGTCTGCCGACAAATCGAATCTACAGCCGCAGAGCCGCCGGTATCAGCCCGGCCTGTAGCTGTGTTTGCCGCGTCGAGAGCTGCGTGCCGCGAAAACAAACAGCGGCGCGTCAGATGGGTTCCCAGCGGCGGCGCGTTGCCTGCCTGCCGAGAACCCGCCTCTCCGTCGCGATCAATGCCACGGCACAGCGAACTCCGCGCAGCTCAGGCTGTTAGTACGCCGCAGCTATTACTGATGCCTCTGCAGCTTACAGATTAAACAGTAGGCGTATTTCGCCCCAGCAGATTCTCTACCCTTCTCAACTACAACAGCCGCTGGTTTATACGTTAGCGCCAATTGGGCAAGCATCGATACTACATTGACGGAAGACAAAACCGCAACACCAAGAAGCAGTTTTCGACGTAAACGAAAGTTCCCAGGCGGGTTTATACATCTGGAAGAGGATGTCTGTTCAGATTTCGCGCCAGTCACATAACAGTGGCACTAGCGGAACCACTATGTGGATGAAAATCAGATGTACTCTAAATACACGCTGTAACGATTGTGAGCGTACAGATTACCGTATGGAGGACATAGTGATGGACATCCTTGGGATTGTGAAGCAGCTGAATGGGTTGAAAATAAATAAATCGCCAGGTCCTGATGGGATTCCAATTCGGTTTTACAGAGAGTACTCTACTGCATTGGCTCCTTACTTAGCTTGCATTTATCGCGAATCTCTTGCCCAACGTAGAGTCCCGAGCGACTGGAAAAAAGCGCAGGTGACGCCTATGTATAAGAAGGGTAGAAGGACGGACCCTCAAAATTACAGACCAATATCCTTAACATCGGTTTGTTGCAGGATTCTCGAACATATTCTCAGTTCCAATATAATGAATAGCTTCAAGTACATGAATATATCGCTCACTTCACCAAAAGAAATAACGTCCATAATAAAATCTTTAAAAACAAAGCATTCTAGTGGGTACAATGAAATACCAACAAAGTTAATTGTGAGTTTAGTACAATTCTAAGTTACTTGTGTAATCAGTCAATTATAACTGGGACATTTCCTGACTGGCTAAAATATGCAGATGTTAAGCCTCTATTCAAGAAATGGGATAAAGAGATACCATCAAACTACAGACTGATTTCACTTTTGCCAGCATTCTCAAAAATTTTAGAAAAAGTAATGTACAGGCAGTTGCTCAACCATCTGACCACAAATAACATATTACCAAGAACACAGTTTGGATTTCTGAAGGGTTCTGATGTCGAGAAGGCTATTTACACCTACAGTGAAAATGTACTTAATTCATTAAATAACAAATTAAAAGCAGCAGGTATTTTCTGTGATTTGTCAAAGGCATTTGATTGTGTGAATCACAACATCCTTTTAAGTAAATTAGAATTCTATGGTGTCACAGGCAGTGCTGCAAAATGGTTCAAGTCATACCTCACTAACAGGAAACAAAGGATGTCAGTGCAAGAGATAGTGAATTAAGTCATCAGTCATCATCAGAATGGGAAGAAATTACATGTGGTGTCCCACAGGGATCCATCTTAGGGCCATTGCTTTTTCTTGTGTACATTAATGATCTCTCATCAGTTACACTGCCAGAAGCAGAGTTCGTTTTGTTTGCAGATGACACAAGTATTGCAATAAATAGTATGTCAAGTGTAGTTCTAGAAAGATATGCTAATGATATTTTCATGGATATTAATAAATGGTTTAAAGCCAACTCACTGACATTAAACTTCGAAAAGACTCACTATATGCAATTCAGAACCTGTAAGAGGTTTCCACCCAGCATATGCATAAAATACGAAGAAGAGCAGATAGAAGAGGTTGACAGTCTTAAATTCCTGGGATTACAACTTGATAATAAATTCAGTTGGGAAGAGCACACCACAGAACTGCAGAAACGCCTTAACAAATCTGTATTTGCAATTCGAGTGTTAGCAGACATAGGCGACATAAAAATGAAAAAGCTTGCATACTTTGCCTACTTTCATTCCATATTGTCATATGGTATAATATTTTAGGGTAACTCTTCAAGTCAAACAAAAGTTTTCAGAGTCCAAAAGCGTGTAATACGTATTATTTGTGGAGTAAATTCACGGACATCCTGTAGAAACCTCTTCAGAGAACTGGGTATACTAACTACTGCCTCTCAGTACATTTACTCATTAATGAAATTTGTCCTAAATAATATATCTCTTTTTCCAACAAACAGCTCGGTTCATACATACAATACCAGGAACAAAAATGATCTGCACAAGGACTTAAAAGCACTTACTTTAGTTCAAAAGGGGGTCCACTACTCAGGAACACTCATCTTCAATAATTTGCCAGGAAACATAAAAAAATTTGTTACAAATAAAGATCTGTTTAAAAGGAGCCTGAAAGACTTACTAGTGGCCAACTCCTTCTACTCCATTGACGAATTTTTTAATAGAAACAAATGATGTATTGTATATATTCATACGGTTAGTACTGTTATTTCAGTTTAAAAAAAATGACATGTTCCACATCCACGAGGATCTCCTCAGCACGGATCTATGGAACGAAAACTAATCTAATCTAATCTCCTTGAGACAGAGATGTTGCTGTCCATGCATCAGCACGGCTTTAGAAAGCATCGCTCCTGCGAAACGCAACTCGCCCTTTTTTCACATGGTATCTTGCGAACCATGGATGAAGGGTATCAGACGGATGCCATATTCCTTGACTTCCGGAAAGCGTTTGACTCGGTCCCCCCCTGCAGACTCATAAGGAACGAGCATATGGGATTGGTTCCCAAGTATGTGAGTGGCTCGAAGACTTCTTAAGCAATAGAACCCAGTACGTTGTCCTCGATGGTGAGTGTTCATCAGAGGTGAGGGTATCATCTGGAGTGCTCCAGGGAAGTGTGGTAGGTCCGCTGTTGTTTTCTATCTACAAAAATGATCTTTTGGATTGGGTGGATAACAATATGCGGCTGTTTGCTGATGATGCTGTGGTGTACGGGAAGGTGTTGTCGTTGAGTGACTGTAGGAGGATACAACTTGACTTGGACAGGATTTGTGATTGGTGTAAAGAATGGCAGCTAACTCTAAATATAGATAAATGTAAATTAATGCAGATGAATAGGAAAAAGAATCCTGTAATGTTTGAATACTCCATTAGTAGTGTAGCGCTTGACACAGTCACGTCGATTAAATATTTGGGCGTAACATAGAAGAGCGATATGAAGTGAGACAAGCATGTAATGGCAGTTGTGGGGAAGGTGGATAGTCGTCTTCGGTTCATTGGTAGAATTTTGGGAAGATGTGGTTCTTCTCCAACGGAGACCGCTTATAAAACACTAATACGACCTATTCTTGAGTACTGCTCGAGCATTTGAGGTCTCTATCAGATCGGATTGAGGGAGGACATAGAAGTAATTCAGAGGCGGGCTGCTAGATTTGTTTCTGGTAGGTTTGATCATCACACGAGTGTTACGGAAATGCTTCAGGAACTCGGGTGGGAGTCTCTAGAGGAAAGAAGGCGTTCTTTTCGTGAATCGCTACTGAGGAAATATAGAGAACCAGCATTTGAGGCTGAATGCAGTACAATTTTACTGCCGGCAACTTATATTTCGCGGAAAGACCACAAAGATAAGATAAGAGAGATCAGGGCTCGTACAGAGGCATATAGCCAGTCATTTTTCCCTCGTTCTCGCAGCTCGTGGTCGTGCGGTAGCGTTCTAGCTTCCCACGCCCGGGTTCCCGGGTTCGATTCCCGGCGGGTTCGGGGATTTTCTCTGCCTCGTGATGGCTGGGTGTTGTGTGATGTCCTTAGGTTAGTTAGGTTTAAGTAGTTCTAGGTTCTAGGGGACTGATGACCATCGATGTTAAGTCCCATAGTGCTCAGAGCCATTCCCTCGTTCTGTTTGGGAGTGGAACAGAGAGATAAGATGCTAGATGTGGTACGAGCTACCCTCCGCCCCGCACCGTATGGTGGATTGCGGAGTATGTGTGTAGATGCAGATGAATATGCCACCTGACATACTTCAGTGATAGTGAGTAGATTTGCCTATCAAAATGTACAGTATGTAATGTAAACGGATGACACTCGATTCGATGATATTAACACACTGAACCCAAATCCTGCATGTCAATGAATAAAAGGTGAAAAAATCTGCGGGAAGACGCGAGTTGCGCCATCACGACCCGCATGGTGGACACGTGACCTATTTAGCAGAACCCGAAACCCCACCACCCTATGGCGCAAGTGGAGGAATCTGCAGCCTGCGCGGTCCCAGAACCGTCTGAGCCTCTTATTCAAACCCTCTACTTGGTTCTGTGCCAAAGGTCCGCAATCGGTCCCGTCGATGATGCTGCAGTTGGAGAGCTCTGCCTTCGTCTTGCTAGCAACACTGGCAGTTACTGGTAGGTTTGATCATCACGCGAGTGTTACGGAAATACTTCAGGGACTCGTGTGGGAGTCTCTAGAAGTCACCACGGCCCGGGGCAACAGTCTGGAGCCTGGCGACCACGGCCAACGGAGCTTCCAGCTGTTTACGGATGGTGGCCAATTCCCACTGAATCCGTACACAACAGGCGTAGTCCCTCTCTGAAACCAGAGAGAATCTCTTCTGATCCATAGCGACACTCGTAGTGCCGACATGAGCCACCACCTGCAGTTGGCTGCACCCTTCATGGGATCCGGATGGACCCTTTCCACATCTTGGATGACTGCCCCCGGAATGCATACGGAGTGCACATTGGCTTTCTTCTCGTCCTGACCTGCCATATCCCTAAGGGGCCCCATCACCCGCCTAACATTGGAACTCCCAATGACAAGCAGTCCCACCCTCTGTGCTTGACCGGACCTCTCAGGAAGACCGGCCACTGCCGCAACAGGCGAGGCCGCCCTTGCTGGCTCAGAAGTACTTTCAGCAGTGGGCAGTACCTCAAACCTGTTACGGAGGCATAAGGGTACAGACTTGCCGCGAGCACCAACTTTCGCCTTCCGCCCATGGATTCGCAACCCCGCCACGGTTCGCCAACCACCGTCAGTCAAGTGTCGGCCGGCAGGGACGTCCGAATCCGAGGGCGCAGTAGCATCAGAGTTCCCAGGCGATGCTACAGGTTCCAGAGGCGCCAAAGAGCTCGCCTCGGGTGTCCCAATGTCACCGCGGCCCAGGGCAACGGTCTGGAGCCTGTCGACCACGGCCAACACAGCTTCCAGCTGTTTACGGACGGTGGCCAATTCCCCCCTGAATCCGTACACAACAGGCGCATTCCCTATCCATCCCTAACACGTTTTTCCTCTCTTTTATCTAACAAGCCGTTCAAAACAAACAGATGACTGACGACTACGAGAATTGACACTATTCAGGTACTAAAACGCGATGCTACAACGCTCAAATACTATAATACGACCCAATTTTGTGAATTAAACTATGCAAGCACCCAAAAACACGCAAAGAAAATTTCGTTGTGGAAATTATTAAAAGCATCTCGCATTGCAGTACGCGCCATATTTCTAACTTCTGCAAAACTTTGCCAATCTTAGAGATTGTGCGTTCTTTTAAATTTGGCATGCTTTTTTCGTTGCTTCTGCAACAACGATCTGACCCATTTTGTCTACCCTGGGGGATCAGTAGCATCACTTGTTAATTTATGTGGTATATATCTCTCAATGCTGTCGATACTATTTCTTTGAAAACATTCCACAACTTTTCTACACTTGCATGATCATATCGGAAGAATTGAAGACTGTCTCTTAAAAAGACCTCAAGAGCATATTTTTCAGCTTTTTTAAATAGATATACTTGCGTTTCCTTTTTATGGTTGTAGGTGTTACGGTATTCAGCCTAGCAGCAACTGCCTTGTGGTCGCTAATCCCTGTATTCGTCACAATACTCACTATTTGTGCAGGATTATTTGTTACTGAAAGGTCAAGTATGCTTTCGCAACCATTGACGCTTCGAGTGGGCTCATGAACTAACTGTTCAAAATAATTTTCTGAGAAAGCAATCAGTACAATTTCGGATGACGTGAAGGCAGGGGAAGAGTCTTATCTCCCGCAAACTGACTGAATAAAGAATATGCAAGCTGAATTTTGTAAATGAACGGTGTATTATTATGTCCTCTACGATGTAATTGACATTGATCCGAACTTTGTGTCTCAAGATCCTTCCTCTTCAACTGCGCAGCACAGACTTTTTTCAACTGTTCAGTTGTGTGTGAATTCGTAAGGGACCAAACTACGGAGGTCACCGGTCCCTAGACTTACACACTACTTAAACTAACTTATGCTAAGAAGAGCACACACACCCATGCCCGAGGGAGGACTCGTACCTCCAGCGGGAGGGGCCGCGCAATCCATGATATGGCGCCTCAAACCGCGCGGGTACACGTCGCGGCACTGATTTTTTCACGCCAATTCACAATTTGAGTAGGGAGGTGAAGTGGAGAATGGGAGGGTGAGGGTAGGAGAGAGTTGAGGGATTCTCCAGGAGGGAAAACTGGCTCTGAACTGAACTGGGGAGAGAAGGACAAAATAGTGTACTTTTTGCAGAGGGGGTGCGAGAAAGGGGAGAGTGGGGGGTAAGGGGAATTATGTATAGGCTAAGAAAAAACGATACATTCATTTTCTCAAATATTAACTGTAGATTCCCACTAAGTTAATGAGTTTTACAATGCACTAGAAACTGGGACAAAAAGCTGATGGTGGGATCTGAAATCGATTGTGCTCAAGCATGCTTCATCTGAAAACTTAATCTCGATACAGGGCATAGAACAGTAAATATAGATAAAGTGGTTCAAACACAAAAAGGTCAACAACTGATGTACAGTTGAAGCAAAATATTAGCAACTGTCAACTCAAGCTCCAACATGAAGTGGAGAGTGGAGTTGACGGCCCCATCTTCTCTCAGGACAGCATCAGAGATGTCCGCTGATGTGTCGACAGAAGTGCCGACACAGTGTGATTTGAGGGGACCGCAATGCATGCTATAAACACACGAAGGATGGCCTGAGGTCTGAAACAGGATACGTAATGAATGCTATAAAGAAACGTACGTAGCTTTTGGAATACTTAACTTTAATCCATCCTTGTTGTATACATCGTTCTTGATGAGACATGCTTTATACGATAAGTATCAATTGCTATGTAAGGCTAATGGCGCCTTGCTAGGTCGTAGCCATGGACTTAGCTGAAGGCTATTCTAACTTTCTGCTCGGCAAAGGAGCGAGGCTTCGTCAGTGTAGTCGCTAGCAAAGTCGTCTGTACAACTGGGGCGAGTGCTAGTCCGTCTCTCGAGACCTGCCGTGTGGTGGCGCTCGGTCTGCGATCACTAACAGTGGCGACACGCGGGTCCGACATGTACTAATGGACCGCGGCCGATTTAAAACTACCACTTAGCAAGTGTGGTGTCTGGCGGTGACACCACATCCGCCTCTGAGCTCGGATCTCAGGTGACAACCCATGTGTTGGATACTGCTCGACCCTAGCATCCACAAGGAGCTGCCACATTCCTCGGACAGAAACCAGATGGATGTTCTGAAGGTTGTTTTGATAGTCAGGCTGTATATGTTCGGGTCAGTTGATCATCTACCGCAGACATAAGAAATCGCTAACCCTCACTTATCATCCTCGTGGAAGCTATAGTGTCCTCAAGGTACATTTTCCAAAAATTTTGATGTGGTTGTGTTTCAGAGCTAGAAAGGCACTATCCATACCCAACTTCCTGTAACATGGGACTGCCATTAGGCTAGGTTAAGTGCATGTCAGGGTGTGCCAAGTGATAAGCGTTGTTGTTGGCCCTTTCACCCTTTCATCATAGTGTGCGCCGCGTCTAGTAGCTGCCGGTAGGTGGCGTAGCTCCAACCAAAGTCCCACTGCGCCAGCTGTTGACAGTTCACTGCCTCACATCTTGGTAGCTGTGATGCACAGCACCTAGTGGTGGTCTATCTACGGCAGTTTGCACCTTAGCTGAGTGGTCAGTGCTTATGAATGCCATGCGAATGGCCCAGGTTCGACTTGCAGCCAGGTCGGAGTACTGGGTATTGTGTTGTCCTCATCATTTCGTCGACACGGAAGTCGCCCAGTGCTGCATCAGCTGAAAGGACTTGCAAACTCGGCGGGTAAATTTCCTCATGTGGGGAGTCCTGGTCATGAATTCCAGACAATCATTTTTTTCTCTGTAGGAACAATCTGAAGTCTCACCACAACAAAGTCGACAAGATGGGAGCTAGTCAGCTCGGCGCAGGTATCGGGTTTCCCCACTTATTTCACTGGGCTTGTTGTGGAACCCTGACTGTCTCGCTATAATCCTCATCTGCGAAATCACTTCGCATTCCACTGCCATTTAGCGAACTCTTACACAGACAGAAACATTTTGCGCAAAATAGTACAGGGAGGCTTTTTAAAACCTAGCTTGCCCAAACTTTGGTAATGGGACGAAGAAAGAAAATCTTTCCTTATGTGGCGATAGGATTCCTTTTGACAACGAAGTTAAGCAAGATGCTCTATTTGACCTTAAAATGCAGAAGCAACTGAAGTATGATACTACCATTTGGAGTAAAACAATAGTTGTCTGCCATTGGCAAAATCATAGCTACATAAATGGCAATCTTTGGCAACATTAAAGCATGCCATATCTAACTTAAGGGTTGGAAGAAAGTTAGTTGCAATTGCAGAACGTCTACTGAGTTTAGTAAGGTTAACAGAAGAACGAGTAGATATGCTACAGAAGGGAATATGTCACACTTGTAAGTTAAGCTGAGTTCAAACTGTTCATTATTGCTAAAATATAAGCTTGAAGAAATCTGTTCACAAAAAAGTGGCTTTAATTTCCGTATACTTCTCCTAGTGGTTGCAGTATCATCTCACCACAACATTGCTGGTGGTGGCTAAAGTGGCTGCCGAATCGATCACTGGGGAACCACAGACCATTACCAATGGCTAAGTCCCAGTTACCTTGAACTGTTCTTAAGTTCCCAGTGCATCAACTCAAGTGGGTGTGAGGTGGCTCCCAGTATTGAGGTCTGGCGGTTGAGCTTGGGATCTTGAACTAGATGTGACTTCAAATCGAAGTACGCACTGCTCTATTTTTCGTCTCTCACTCACTTTAGATTGGCTCGGCTCCGCAATTTCCGACTGCTGTCCGATCAAACTGCTCCTTGGAAAACACTTGTTTGCTTCATATGAGTGATTAACCAATGACTTGCCTGGTACCATCCTCCATTCTCTCTGTCTCTCTCTGTCTCCTTCACTGGCCCATGAGGTGCTCTGCCTCATCACCGTTCGTTGTCTCCTTGTAACTTAGAATTTATTAAGTTAGACAATACTGGAGGTTTTATGTCGAGGAAACATTGTTTTCTGCGAAGTAAAAGCATTCAACTGTCTTTCACATTTTCAAGGGATGAGGACTCAGCATTCCCTACCTCTTATTTAGACGTGTATCTGTAGTTTTCTGTGCTTTTTCTGGGGAAACGGCCAGGTTTTCTTATCTCGGGTATGAAGGTGCCTGCCTGCTAGAAAGGCGAACCTCCTCGCTCATTTCCTGGTCATCAAATGGTTTCACTAGGCGTTTTCCTTACAGGAGATACCGTCTGTGTGTTCGTACAAGTTTCTGATGCCCTGCTGTGGTTCCACACAGCGAAAGCTGGTGGCTGGTGAGCAGTGCCCCTCAGCTCCCCAGCTGCAGTCTTTCAAGAATCTGGCATTGAGGGTGGCTCTCACGTATAGCTTTTAGCGGGTCTTCGTCCCTTCTGAACACTCTGGGTGCCTCCAACATTTCCACAGTGGTGGACTTCATGCAAATATGAATTACAAGTAGGAGGACGGAAAGACTGCCTGATTTGTTTTCCGACAATCACTAGTACTGTAGCGTATCTTTTTTTTTTCAAAGCAAATTATTCTGATCAAATGAGAGTTTCATTACTGATATATGAATGTTTCAAGACTGTTTCCGGAAAAACTGTCTCGTAACGATGGGTTCAGCAAGGGAGTGGTTCAGTCATGTTTGGAGCTCGCATACAGATCTCCGGGGCCTCTCACCAGTATCGGAGTAATTTGGGAGCTGTGCGGTACTGGTACTGAATCTTCTAACTTGGACCCTGCGCCGGTAGCCAAGACAGTGGTGGTAAATAGCAAGAGACCAGTAAACTCCCAATTCTTCAAAGAACCTGAACTCCCTTGGTTAAAACAGCTTCAAACATCTGATTAATTTACAAATAAGTTAACGTGATAAACACTTCACTTTAAGCATGTACGCGAAAAATAGTTTAGGAAATGTTTTAACTTATGCTTAAAGACTGTTGAAAGCTCGTAAGTATTTTCATTGTGAAACACTGGATTAACGCAGTTTCGGTGATTTGCGCGTCGCTTTAAGTAAAAGCCAATTTTTCACACATATAAACGTTTATGACATCATGTCTCGTGACCTATGTGTCGTACAGTTGTGTAATTTTGCAGCTACGTCCAGTGGTTTATATGGATACTGTCTTGAAACTGTGTTGCGAGTGGACTCGTAAGTCAACAGTAAAATTTCATGGTTGATGTTGACTCCATAAACAGCGGAAATGCAGAAATTTATAATATTTTTCGTTTCACCATTCTATGAGAGTGTTTCTGACACAATTCGTCGAAAAGGTTTTGAATTCTGGGTAAAGTTTTTTGGAAATAGCTAAGTGCTCTCTCATTCTCAAATACTTCATGTATGAAGTCCGGACGTTGGTGCGCCGGGCTTCTTCAACTACATTTACAAACGTTGTGGAGGGTTTGTATACAGGGTTGTCCATTAACAGTGACTGGGCCAAATATCTCACGAAATAAGCATAAAGCGAAAAAACTACAAAGAACGAAACTCATCTAGCTTGAAGGGGGAGACCAGATGACGCTATGGTTGGACCGCTAGATGGCGCTATCATAGGTCAAACGGATACGAACTGCGTTTTTTTAAAAATAATAAATCCACAATTTTTATTACATATTCGTGTAGTACGTAAAGAAATATGAATGTTTTACTTGGACCACTTTTTTCACTTTGTGATAGATGGCGCTGTAATAGTCACAAACGTATAAGTACGTGTCATCACGTAACATACCGCCAGTGCGGACGGTATTTTCTTCGTGATACATTACTCGTGTTAAATGGACCGTTTACCAATTGCAAAAAGGCCGGTATCGTGTTGATGTTTGGCTATTGTGATCAAAATGCCCAACGGGCGTGTGCTATTTATGCTGCTCGGTATCCTGGACGACATTATCCAAGTGTCCGGACCGTTCGCCGAATAGTTACGTTATTTTAGGAAACAGGAAGTGTTCAGCCACATGTGAAACGTCAACCAAGACCTGCAACAAACGATGATGCTGAAGTAGGTGTTTTAGCTCCTTTCGCGGCTAATCCGCACATCAGTAGCTGGTTGGTTTGTGGGATTAAAGGGACCAGACTGCCACGGTCATCGGTCCCTTTTTCCAAATCCTAAAAACACTCACAGAGAATAAAAACGATTAACAGAACAGAACACAGACGACACAGAACAAGAGAAACGGAGATAAAGACCAGGCAAAACGAAGTAAATCACACAGAGTGTGACGGTGGTTGGCCGACCAGAGGAACAAAAAAAGGAAAAGCCAACCACCGAGAACACATTAAAAACCGAGTTTAAAACCGCAGGCCAAAAGCCAGAATCAACACAAAACAATAAAATAAAACACAAACACTCAGATTAAATGATAAAAAACCCCTGCCCGAATATAACGTAAAACTAAGGCAGCCATAGCAGTTATCAGATAAAAGGGCAGGGAGCGTGTCAGGCAGTGTGAACGTCTGCCTGAGCACAGCTAAAAGCGGACACTCCAATAAAATGTGCACCACAGAGAAAACGGAGCCGCAGCGACACAGAGGTGGGTCCTCACGACGCAATAAGTGGCCGTGTGTCAGCCGAGTGTGCCCAATGCGCAGCCAGCAGAGGACAACAGACTCCTGGCGGGAGACCCGAATGGACGACCGCCACACAGTCGTCGACGCCTTGATACGACGGAGTTTGTTTGGTACGGGCAGGTTGCGCCAATTAGCGTCCCATAAATCGAAAATTTTGCGGCGTAATAGGGCCCGCAAATCAGTCGCCGGGAGGCCAATCTCCAGAGGTGGTTGACTGGTGGCCTCTTCCGCCAGGCGGTCAACATTCTCATTCCCGGGGATCCCAACATGGCCTGGGGTCCAAACAAAGACCACAGAGCGGCCGCAACGGTCAAGAGTAGACAGGGACTCCTGGATAGCCAGCACCAGACGGGAACGAGGGAAACACTGGTCGAGAGCTCGTAAACTGCTCAGGGAATCGCTACAGATAACGAAGGACTCACCTGAGCAGGAGCGGATATACTCTAGGGTACGAAAGATGGCGACCACTTCAGCAGTGTAAACGCTGCAGCCAGCCGGCAAGGAACGTTGTTCGGAATGGGCCCCTAGAGTTAGTGCATAACCGACTCCACCAGCGACCATCGAGCCGTCAGTATAAACTATGCCAGAGCCCTGATACGTGGCAAGGATGGAATAAAAGCGGCGGCGGAAGGCCTCTGGAGGGACTGAGTCCTTCGGGCCCTGTGCCAAGTCGAGCCGAAGGCAACGGCGATTCACACTCCACGGAGGTGTACGCAGAGGCTCCCGGAAAGGAGGGGGAACAGGGAAAAACCCAAGCCCGGAGAGAAGCTCCTTGACGCGTACGGCGATCGGACAACCCGACCGGGGCCGACGGTCTGGCAGATGGACGACTGACTGCGGGAACAGGACACGGTAATTTGGATGCCCGGGAAAGCTAAAAACATGGGCAGCATAAGCAGCCAGTAATTGTTGGCGTCGTAACCGTATTGGAGGGACACCTGCCTCCACCAGTATACTGTCCACTGGGCTGGTGCGGAAAGCACCAGTGGCAAGGCGTATCCCGCTATGGAGGATTGGGTCCAGCACCCGCAACGCAGACGGGGAAGCTGAGCCATAAGCCAGGCTCCCATAGTCCAGACGAGACTGGATTAACGCCTGGTAGAGCCGGAACAGGGTAGATCGGTCGGCGCCCCAGCGGGTGTGGCTCAAACATCGCAGAGCATTGAGGTGCCGCCAACACGCCTGTTTGAGCTGCCGGATATGAGGCAGCCAAGTCAACCGGGCATCGAAAACCACCCCCAAAAACCTGTGTGATTCCACCACTGAAAGAAGTTCGCCATTAAGAGAAAGCTGCGGCTCTGGGTGGATAGACGTCGCCGGCAGAAATGCATAACGCAGGTCTTGGCTGCCGAAAACTGGAACCCATGAGCCACAGCCCAAGACTGCGCCTTGCGGATAGCGCCCTGTAGCTGACGTTCAACAGCTGCAATGCCAGTAGAGCTGTAGGAAAGGCAGAAGTCGTCAGCATACAGGGAAGCGGAGACAGAATTTCCCACGGCCGCAGCGAGCCCGTTAATGGCTATTAAAAACAGGCAGACACTTAAAACAGAACCCTGCAGCACGCCGTTCTCCTGGACGTGGGAGGAACTATATGAGGCTGCGACTTGCACGCGGAAGGTACGATACGACAGGAAATTGCGGATAAAAATCGGCAGAGGGCCCCGAAGACCCCATCCATGAAGCGTAGAAAGGATGTGATGACGCCACGTCGTATCGTACGCCTTCCACATGTCGAAAAAGACAGCGACCAGGTGCTGACTGCGGGCAAAGGCAGTACGGATGGCCGACTCCAGGCTCACCAGATTGTCGGTGGCGGAGCGGCCTTTACGGAACCCACCCTGAGACAGGGCCAGAAGGCCCCGAGACTCCAGTATCCAATTCAAGCGCCGGCTCACCATCCGTTCGAGAAGCTTGCAAAGAACGTTGGTGAGGCTAATGGGGCGGTAGCTGTCCACCTCCAAAGGGCTCTTGCCCGGTTTCAAAACGGGGATGACAATGCTCTCCCGCCATTGCGACGGGAACTCACCCTCGACCCAGAGACGGTTGTAAAGGTCGAGGAGGCGTCGCTTGCAGTCCACTGAAAGGTGTTTCAGCATCTGACAGTGGATGCGATCGGGCCCGGGAGCAATATCAGGGCAAGTGGCAAGGGCACTGTGAAATTCCCACTCACTGAATGGAGGATTGTAGGATTCAGAAGTGTTTGTGCGAAAAGAAAGGCTCCGACGTTCCATCCGCTCTTTAATGGAGCGGAAGGTCTGGGGGTAATTCGCAGAAGCGGAACTCATAGCAAAATGCTCTGCTAAGCGGTTTGCAATGACGTCGGAGTCAGTACAAACTGCTCCATTCAGTGAGAGCGCAGGGACGCTGGCAGGGGTCCGATAGCCGTAGACGCGTCGAATCTTGGCCCAGACCTGCGATGGAGTGACATGGAGGCCAATGGTGGACACATACCGCTCCCAGCACTCCTTCTTGCCTTGGCGGATAAGGAGGCGGGCTCGCGCACGCAGCCGTTTGAAGGCGATAAGGTGGTCTATGGAAGGATGTCGCTTGTGACGCTGGAGCGCCCGCCGGCGATCTTTAATCGCTTCAGCGATCTCAAGCGACCACCAAGGCACAGCCCTCCGCCGAGGGGACCCAGAAGAACGGGGAATGGCAGATTCGGCGGCAGTAACGATGGCGGTGGTGACCGATTGAACCACCACATCAATGTCATCACTAGAGAGAGGCTCAATAGCGGCAGTAGAGGAGAACAAGTCCCAGTCAGCCTTATTCATAGCCCATCTGCTGGGGCGCCCAGAAGAGTGACGTTGTGGCAGTGACAGAAGGATCGGAAAGTGGTCACTGCCACACAGGTCGTCATGCACACTCCATTGTACAGACGGTAAGAGGCGAGGGCTACAGATGGAAAGGTCGATGGCGGAGTACGTGCCGTGCGCCACGCTGAAGTGTGTGAAGGAACCATTATTTAAGAGTGAAAGATCGAGCTGTTCCAATAAATGCTCAATGGTGGCGCCTCGACCTGTTGCCACTGACACACCCCACAGAGGGTTATGGGCGTTGAAGTCGCCCAGTAAGAAGAAAGGTGACAGCAATTGGGCTAGCAGTGCAGCCAGCTCATGCTGTGCGACATCACCATCTGGTGGAAGGTAAAGACTGCAGACGGTAATAGCCTGTGGCGTCCACACCCTTACAGCGACAGCCTCTAAAGCTGATTGTAGAGGGACAGACGCGCTGTGAAGAGAGTTAAGGACATAGATGCAGACGCCACCAGACACCCTTTCATAAGCTGGTCGGTTCTTATAATAACCTCGATAGCCTCGGAGGGCGGGGGTTCGCATCGCTGGAAACCAAGTTTCCTGAAGAGCAATGCAGAAGAAAGGGTGAAGGCTGATAAGCTGCCGGAGCTCAGCGAGATGGTGGAAGAAACCGCTGCAGTTCCACTGGAGGATGGTATGTTCCATGTCTGTGAAAGGCATGACGGGACTGGGAAGGCAGATTACGCCGCAGGGTCACCTGCTGCCTCCGATTGAGCACCCGTGCTAGTGCTATCCATGGCGTCTGAGGGACCGGCGAGATCGAGGTCCTCAGCGGACGCCAGAATCTCCACCTCATCCTCAGACGCAGAGCTCGTAGGAAGCGGTGGGATGGGTGCCACCGCAATGTCGTTAGCCTTGGGGACTTTCTTCTTCTTCTGATTCTCTCGCTGTGCCTTCGGTGGTTCAGGCTGGGAGGGCGCCACTGGGTCAGTCTCAGGGACAGACGACGACCGTGTGTCCCGACAACCAGGGAACGGCGGTTGTTTGAGCCACCTGCGGCTGTCGGCCTTGGTACCAGTCGGAACTTGCGAGAGGAGCCGAAGAAGTCTTACGCTTCTCCGGCTGGGAAGGGGGAACTGATGTCCCCGATGGTCGGGGGGGGGGGGGGGGGGGGCGTTGCTCCTGAAGTAGATGGAGCAGGAGCAACAGGAGCAACAGGGAGTGGAGTGCCCCCCACCATCAAGGGGGCAGGTGTGGGTCTCTGGCTCTGAGAGCTAACAGCGTGTGGCGCAGCTACAGTAACAGGAGCGACAGTGGCGGCATAAGTTGAAGTCATTCGTACTGGATGCAGGCGTTCAAACTTACGCTTAGCCTCGGTGTAGGTCAGCCTGTCCAGGGTCTTGTATTCCATTATTTTCCGCTCCTTCTGGAGAATCTTACAGTCCGGCGAGCAGGGAGGATGGTGCTCCCCGCAGTTGACACAGATGGGAGGCGGGGCACATGGAGTATCAGGATGGGACGGTCGACCAGAATCACGACAAATGAGGCTGGAAGCACAGCGAGAAGACATATGGCCGAACTTCCAACACTTGAAGCACCGCATCGGGGGAGGGATATAGGGCTTGACATCACAATGGTATACCATCACCTTGACCTTCTCAGGTAACGTGTCACCCTCGAAGGCCAAGATGAAGGCACCGGTTGCAACTTGGTGATCCCTTGGACCCCGGTGGACGCGTCGGACGAAATGGACCCCTCGTCGCTCTAAGATGGCGCGCAGCTCGTCATCGGGCTGTAAAAGGAGATCGCGGTGAAAAATAATTCCCTGGGCCATATTTAAGCTGTTATGTGGGGTGATAGTAACAGAAACATCCCCCAACTTTGTACAAGCGAGCAAGGCTCGTGACTGGGCAGAGGATACCGTTTTTATTAAGGCTGACCCTGACCGCATCTTGGACAAGCCCTCCACCTCCCCAAACTTGTCCTCTAAATGTTCGACAAAGAACTGTGGCTTCACAGACACAAACGATTCCCCGTCAGCTCTGGTACAGACGAGATACCGGGGCGAATATCTTTCGCTCTCATTCATAGCCTTTCGTTAATCCCATGGTGAGGCCAGGGAGGGGAACGATTTGGGGTCATACACATTAGCCTTAAAGTGAGCTTTGGAACGCTTAGAGACTGCTGACGGCTGGCCGCCAGCGAGAGACGATGTACCACGCTTCATTGCGGGTCATCCGCCCTGATGCCACCTACTCCGACCAAGGGCCCTCCCCACGGGCGTCACCCAGCCACAGCAAAGGCCACCTGGCAGGATGGCCGTTGCCGGGAGTCCCGATGTCACAGGGAGATGGGCATCTACTCCTTGGCATACGTGGGGAGTTAACGGCGCAGGCATCAGTAGAGCGATCCCTGTGTTGTCAGGGGGCTACAACCAACAGGGTACATGGCGGCCCCACCACAACGGACTGGCTACCGTGCTGGATGTTAGGTGACATGTGGTCCATGGTCGCCGCCAGTGCAGAAAATGGCCCTGCACAGTGCTTGGCAGAAAGTGCACGCAGGAGCAAATCCATGCCCAAGCGATGGAGAGCGGGCAGGACTGCAATGCAACGACGAATAAGATTGCGAAAGTTCTCAACGCAAGATGGACACAATGCACCAAGTAAGCCGCCCTTCCCCAATCGGCTCGCTCTTCGGAAAAATTTTGAGGTATGGAGGTCAAACCCGACAGGGGACCATCACATAAGGCCGAAACGTTTGAGACTCCTTTTAGTCGCCTCTTACGACAGGCAGGAATACCGCGGGCCTATTCTTACCCCAGAACCCGCAGGGGGTTCATCAGTAGCAGACAAATTGCGCGAGAATTGGAAATCTCAAAAACATCGGTGTTGAGAATGCTATATCAATATCGATTGCACCCGTACCGTATTTCTATGCACCAGGAATTGCATGGCGACGACTTTGAACGTCGTGTACAGTTCTGCCACTGGGCACAAGAGAAATTACGCGACGATGACACATTTTTGCACGCGTTCTATTTAGCGACGAAACGTCATTCACCAACAGCGCTAACGTAAACCGGAAATGCACGATGGCTGCGGGTTAATGTATGGTGCGGCATTATGGGAGGAAGGATAATTGGCCCCCATTTTATCGATGGCATTCTAAATGGTGCAATGTATGCTGAATTCCTACGTAATGTTCTACCGATGTTACTACAAGATGTTTCACTGCATGACAGAATGGCGATGTACTTCCAACATGATGGATGTCCGGCACATAGCTCGCGTGTGGTTGAAGCGGTACTGAATAGCATACTTCATGACAGGTGGATTGGTCGTCGAAGCACCATACCATGGCCTGCACGTTCACCGGATCTGACGTCCCCGGATTTCTTTCTGTGGGGAAAGTTGAAGAATATTTGCTACCGTGATCCACCGACAACGCCTGATAACATGCGTCAGCGCATTGTCAATGCATGTCCGAACATTGCGGAAGGCGAACTACTCGCTGTTGAGAGGAATGTCGTATTGCCGTATTGCCGTATTGCCAAATGCATTGAGGTTGACGGACATTATTTTGAGCATTTATTGCATTAATGTAGTATTTACAGGTAATCACGCTGTAACAGCATGCGTTCTCAGAAATGGTAGGTTCACAAAGGTACATGTATCACATTAGAACAACCGAAATAAAATGTTCAAACGTACCTACGTTCTGTATTTTAATTTAAAAAGCCTACTTGTTACCAACTGTTCGTCTAAAATTGTGAGCCATATGTATGTGACTATTATAGCGCCATCTATCACAAAGCGAAAAATGTGGTTCAACTGAAGCATTCATATTTCTTTACGTACTACACGAATATGTAGTAAAAATGGGGGTTCCTATTTTAAAAAAACGCAGTTTATATTCGTTTGACCTATGGCAGCGCCATCTAGCAGGCCAACCATAGCGCCATATGGTTTCCCCCTTCAAGCTAGACAAGTTTCGTTCTTTGTTGTTTTTTCGTTTGACATTTATTTCGTGAGATATTTGGCCTGGTCACGATCAATGGACCACCCTGTATATTGTGTAAAACTTGTTTTGCGTCCTTTTCGATGGGAAATTGATTGGTTTCTTCAACTATATTTACAAACACTATGGAGGGTTTGTATATGTTGTAGAAAACTTTAGGCCTGTTCTATTTCCTGGTCTGTTAGAGCATCAAGCACAGCTGCATGACCGACCGAATCGAATGTCTTTTCAAAGTCTGTGAAGGCAAGGCAAAGAGGTAGGTGTACTCATTTGTTCTGCTAATTGTTTCGCGTAGAGTGAGGATATGATCAACCGTGATGAACCCTGCACGATACCCAGTTTGCACAATGGGTTGTGCCAGGTCAAACGTAGTGGTCAATCTGGTGATCAAAATGCTAGTAAAAACTTTGGGCATAGTGGACAAGAGGCTGATTAGGCTATAGTTTTTAATATTTTACGTACCATATTTCTCATGTATTAGAGTTATTTTGGCATTATGCCAACATCTTGGGAATTTTCCACTGTGTAAACAATTTGGAAATGTTTTAGCTAAATGCTTAATAGATTGGCCATCCATCAGCTTTAAAATATCGACTGAGAAGTCCTTACTACCTGGAGCGGTTCGTTTTTTCATCTTGTCTACAGCATGTTAACTTCTGAGGTGAGAATTTCTGGGATTTGGCAAACCAGTGCACCCAATTCGACTAAGAATGAGACATTATGACTGACTTTACTGTGCAGGTTACTATAAACATTCTCAATATTTTCGTGTATTTCTTTCTTATCTGTAATTCGGCCTTGGACTGTGTCTAACGCTAGTATTTGATTCTTTCCAATCATAAATTTCCGCTTGGCTATATTGAAACTAGATTTATTTTCAAGACTGGCTTTTAGCGTATACTTCTTGACGTCATCTTTGATGACCTTTCTCAGAGCCATGCACGGTTCTGTATATTCTGTTTTATCTTCGTCTGTTTCTACTTTCATTTTTCTTCTCTTGTCTATTAATCTTATCGTTTTGTTTGTCAGCTTCTTTGGTTCGCTTTGGATTTTCACAAACCACACACTTCTTCAGCTGTTGTTATTAGTACCTTTGATACTGTTTCTACTTCACATTCTTTTTATTTTCTCTTAATTCTTTCTTGAAATTTCTCCTTCCGTACTATATTGCGCTTATTAATCTATGATCACTGATTGCACTGAACCAACTCCGCACAGACACGTCTTTGACGTTTTAAGGCCTTTTGCTTAGAATGAAGTCTATTTCACTTTTGACTTTACTGTCAGGACCCCTCCAACTCCATTTGAGACTGATTCAATTTGCAGAATGCATGAAAACTTCTATTAAGCTTCTTGAAGAACGTATTCATAATAGAAGTTTTCATGCACTCTGCAAATTGAGCCAGTATCTCACCTCTGTCATTTCCTTTGTCTGTTCCTTGTTTGCCAATAACTCAATCAGCTTCCTTGTACGTTCCAAATATGGCATTAAAGTCACCAATTATAAATTTATAAATTCAGTCTCTCCCTTTTTCACATGTTTCTTTCAGACACTATTATCAGGATTCAATCTCCTCATCCGAGTGACTAAAAGTAGGTGCACATGCTAGAACTACAGTATTTGGGTCTCCTGGTATTTTGGGGAGTAAAGTTGGAATTCTGCTTGAAGTTCCTTCTAATACTTCTATCTTATCTACTACGCTTTTGTTTACTAAAATCCCTATTCTGCGACAGATGACGATTATGCAGATTGATGACGCCAATCCTGGTAGAGGTTGCTTCCTCGGTAATGAGGACTGTTGACGAAAATCCCATAACTGTCATGGCCTGCTGCAAAAACTGTCAACAAGATCCTCCCCGTAAATGGAAATCCACTGCTGGAAATCAACACTCTTTGCAGGTGACAGGAATAGCAGCGGTTTTCATACAGGATACACACAATCGTACTTTGCCTTACACCATGTTGGTGGGCCACTTGGCTGGGGCTTTCACTACGGTTAGTTTCAATATCCTGTAGAAACCGGTCCTCCACATCAGGTGTACACACAATCCGCCGCCTCCCTGCACTTTCGTCTGTCTGAAAAGACCCTTGCTCACACAACCGCTCAAACAAGCACTCCGTCTTCAGATGACAAGTGGCCCATCGGGACCATCCGACCGCCGTGTCATCCTCACTTGAGGATGTGGATAGGAGGGGCGTGTGGTCAGCACACCGCTCTCCCGGTCGTTACGATGGTTTTCTTTGACCAGAGCCGCTCCTATTCTGTCAAGTAGCTCCTCAGTTGGCATCACGAGGCTGAGTGCACCCCAAAAAAGGGCAACAGAGCATGGCGGCCTGGATGGTCACCAATCCAATTGCCAGCCACGACCGACAGCGCTCAACTTACAGGGTGTTTCAAAAATGACCGGTATATTTGAAACGGCAATAAAAACTAAACGAGCAGCGATAGAAATACACCGTTTGTTGCAATATGCTTGGGACAACAGCACATTTTCAAGCGGACAAACTTTCGAAATTACAATAGTTACAATTTTCAGCAACAGATGGCGCTGCAAGTGATGTGAAAGATACAGAAGACAACGCAGTCTGTGGGTGCGCCATTCTGTACGTCGTCTTTCTGCTGTAAGCGTGTGCTGTTCATAACGTGCAAGTGTGCTGTAGACAACATGGTTTATTCCTTAGAACAGAGGATTTTTCTGGTGTTGGAATTCCACCGCCTAGAACGCAGTGTTGTTGCAGCAAGACGAAGTTTTCAACGAAGGTTTAATGTAACCAAAGGACCGAAAAGCGATACAATAAAGGATCTGTTTGAAAAATTTCAACGGACTGGGAACGTGACGGATGAACGTGCTGGAAAGGTAGGGCGACCGCGTACGGCAACCACAGAAGGCAACGCGCAGCTAGTGCAGCAGGTGATCCAACAGCGGCCTCGGGTTTCCGTTCGCCTTGTTGCAGCTGCGGTCCAAATGACGCCAACGTCCACGTATCGTCTCATGCGCCAGAGTTTACACCTCTATCCATACAAAATTCAAACGCGGCAACCCCTCAGCGCCGCTACCATTGCTGCACGAGAGACATTCGCTAACGATATAGTGCACAGGATTGATGACGGCGATATGCATGTGGGCAGCATTTGGTTTACTGACGAAGCTTATTTTTACCTGGACGGCTTCGTCAATAAACAGAACTGGCGCATATGGGGAACCGAAAAGCCCCATGTTGCAGTCCCATCGTCCCTGCATCCTCAAAAAGTACTGATCTGGGCCGCCATTTCTTCCAAAGGAATGATTGGCCCATTTTTCAGATCCGAAACGATTACTGCATCACACTATCTGGACATTCTTCGTGAATTTGTGGCGGTACAAACTGCCTTAGACGACACTGCGAACACCTCGTGGTTTATGCGAGATGGTGCCCGGCCACATCGCACGGCCGACGTCTTTAATTTCCTGAATGAATATTTCGATGATCGTGTGATTGCTTTGGGCTATCCGAAACATACAGGAGGCGGCTTGGATTGGCCTCCCTATTCGCCAGACGTGAACCCCTGTGACTTCTTTCTGTGGGGACACTTGAAAGACCAGGTGTACCGCCAGAATCCAGAAACAATTGAACAGCTGAAGCAGTACATCTCATCTGCATGTGAAGCCATTCCGCCAGACACGTTGTCAAAGGTTTCGGGTAATTTCATTCAGAGACTACGCCATATTATTGCTACGCATGGTGGATATGTGGAAAATATCGTACTATAGAGTTTCCCAGACTGCAGCGCCATCTGTTGTTGAAAATTGTAACTACTGTAATTTCGAAAGTTTGTCTGCCTGAAAATGTACTGTTGTCCCAAGCATATTGCAACAAACGGTGTATTTCTATCGCTGCTCGTTTAGTTTTTATTGCCGTTTCAAATATACTGGTCATTTTTGAAACACCCTGTAGATGATCTCACGGGAACCGGTGTATCCACTGCGGCAAGGCCGTTGCCCAACCGCTCAAGAAGAGCTTGAAATTTTGTCTGATGTGGTTTGTGTCTGTGAGAGTACTCGTTCGGGTATAGCCGTGTTGCCTCTCGACCGCTTCCATGTGCTTGGCTGTACACACTGTCTGGGCTATTTCCTGCGGTCAATACTGGACCATTCTGCTGCTTACAGCACGCTGCGTCAGTCGCACAGCCTACGACACAAGGAAGACACGGCACGTGGTCAGACGAACTTTGATTCTTCAGCACCACTAACGTGGCAACGACGCATTTCCGAACATATGACCATAGGAATTTTTTTCCTCCATTTCCAGTCAAGAATAAGCCCCTGCAGATTGTCAGTTTAATTGATGTTCACGTTGTATATACATATTCACGTTGTATATACATATAATTTGAGCTTTTATTGCAATGCTGCAGTCAAACTTTGTAGAGCAATTATCTCGCACAATTGTTTGTTTACACAATAATAAGGAATAATATATACGAGGGCAGTTCAATAAGTAATGCAACACATTTTTTTTATGAAACAGGGGTTGTTTTATTCAGCATTGAAATACACCAGGTTATTCCCCAATCTTTTAGCTACACAACACTATTTTTCAACGTAATCTCCATTCAATGCTATGGCCTTACGCCACCTTGAAATGAGGGCCTGTATGTCTGCACGGTACCATTCCACTGGTCGATGTCGGAGCCAACGTCGTACTGCATCAATAACTTCTTCATCATCCGCTTAGTGCCTCCCACGGATTGCGTCCTTCATTGGGCCAAACATATGGAAATCCGACAGTGCGAGATCGGGGCTGTAGGGTGCATGAGGAAGAACAGTCCACTGAAGTTTTGTGAGCTCCTCTCAGGTGCGAAGACTTGTGTGAGGTCTTGCGTTATCATGAAGAAGGAGAAGTTCGTTCAGATTTTTGTGCCTACGAACACGCTGAAGTCGTTTCTTCAATTTCTGAAGAGTAGCACAATACACTTCAGAGTTGATCGTTTGACCATGGGGAAGGACATCGAACAGAATAACCCCTTCAGCGTCCCAGAAGACTGTAACCATGACTTTACCGGCTGAGGGTATGGCTTTAAACTTTTTCTTGGTAGGGGAGTGGGTGTGGCGCCACTCCATTGATTGCCGTTTTGTTTCAGGTTCGAAGTGATGAACCCATGTTTCATCGCCTGTAACAATCGTTGACAAGAAATTGTCACCCTCAGGCACATGACGAGCAAGCAATTCCGCACAGATGGTTCTCCTTTGCTCTTTATGGTGTTCGGTTAGACAAAGAGGGACCCAGCGGGAACAAACCTTTGAATATCCCAACTGGTGAACAATTGTGACAGCATTACCAACAGAGATGTCAAGTTGAGCACTGAGTTGTTTGATGGTGATCCGTCGATCATCTCGAACGAGTGTCTTCGCACGCTCCGCCACTGCAGGAGTCACAGCTGTGCACGGCCGGCCCGCACGCGGGAGATCAGACAGTCTTGCTTGACCTTGCGGCGATGATGACACACGCTTTGCCCAACGACTCACCGTGCTTTTGTCCACTGCCAGATCACCGTAGACATTCTGCAAGCGCCTATGAATATCTGAGATGCCCTGGTTTTCCGCCAAAAGAAACTCGATCACTGCCCGTTGTTTGCAACGCACATCCGTTACAGACGCCATTTTAACAGCTCCGTACAGCGCTGCCACCTGTCGGAAGTCAATGAAACTATACGAGACGAAGCGAGAATGTTTGAAAATACTCCACAAGAAATTTCCGGTTTTTTCAACCAAAATTGGCCGAGAAAAAAAAAGTGTTGCATTACTTATTGAAGTGCTCTCGTAATTTGGTTATGTTTGTGACATACACAGTGGTTACGGTTACCACAAACCACACCACAAGTTTGGAAACGGGGCCAAATTTCTAGTAGTTTACTGTCGAGTTGAGATTTTAACACACAAATGTTTTATTCATATCTTACAGAAAGTAACAATATTACCATAAACAACCTTCCAAAACACGCCGCTAACGGCAATCAAGTAATTTATAGCAATACCACAATTGAAAAAATTTAAAGTACATTAGTAAACAGGCTACTGAAGTAAATACTGAACTTTGTTAATAAAGTACGGTGAGGTAGTGAAGCTACCGACACAGCCAAAAAAAAAAAAAACAAAAAAAAAAAATATCTACGGTTTCAGCAAACACACAATTAATGGCAATAAACAAGTTTATAAACAAAAGTGTCCTGGAATATCATTAGAACATAACAGATATGACGGACCCGTGTAAGGCGGCCACAAATCACCCACTCAGGGATGCTCAGGCTAGGCAGAATACTGACCAATTTAAATACGCCCGTAAACGCAATTGCCACGATCAGGCTGGTCACTGCACTGACTTTTAGCCAGCGAAAACTTGTAATGAGATGGCTTAACTTGCTGACGGAATTAGAGCTAACCTCGTGCAAGGAAACATTACACCACACAGTCCTGAATGAGCGACCACATGATCAACCAACAAGAAGCACGAATTTACTCATAACACACGACAGAATAGCGAAACAATAAAACTGCCAAAACTACACCTCCATGAGGGCAGTAACGAGAGTAGGAAGAAAGATCACTGTCTTCAATTACACCGGTGCCGGGGACAGGAAACCCGATCGCCGGAGGCCACAAGGGAGAAGAGACACTGGTTACGCAAACTTATTACTTAATGATTCAACCTTCCACGAACTTAACTTGCAATTATGCTCGAACAGGCAGTACAATACCTCCGATGGCAAGGATCCACACATCCGACCGCGCACGCGTCGCCAGTGTACCCAACACGCCACGGTCACGCGACAACACGCTCTGTCACCGGAGTTCACGTCCTCTCTGCAACGTGGACGGGTAGTGACCGCTCCTTCATGTTAGGTGTCTTCTTTTTAAACTCCAGTGTTGAAACGGAGAACTAAAGGAAGCTTGTTAACGTCGCCCCAAGGTGAAATGAACAGCAACTACTCGTGGGACGATTCCGTATACAACCAACCCGCGGGGAGCTCTTCCGTCAACTCTATCCGCTCGTTACACACAACCGACATACATCACGTGGCGATTCGGTACAACCGACCACCTCTGGCCCGCGCTGGAGAGCCACACCGCCCTCGCGTGTCCACCAGACTCCCTTGAGCGCACGCCCCCATTTCTGCGTCACCACATGAAGTTACCAGCAGTCAAAGATCTCACTTCCTCCATAGCAGTTTCACGGAAGCAAAACGCAGATATCGATAGCAGGGGGAAAAGACAACCAAGCAGCCACTTAATGACAGACAACATATCAAACAAACATGTCAGGGGAAGAAAAGGAAAACCAATGCAATTTAAAAACAAGGTGTAGCGCGAGTCGACACACGGCTCAGTTTGATTATGTAACAGTCTGTGTTATATATTTTGTGATGAAGGAAGACAATTGCCCTGTTTGTATTTTCATGTCACATAATTGTATGCGATTAAAATGTGGATTTTCTGAAACCAATTAGTAATGTCGTATGATAAATATATTTTGTAATATACACATATAAATATAAGTGACAGTGAAGGTAACTAAAACCCGTAGCTCGTTAAGTATTAATTTTCTAGAAGTCTGTTAAGTGGCGGACGTGCTTTAACCGTGCGCTGAGCGGAATTTCTCGGCATATTGAGGCGCTCAGTTGATCAATGTGAGGAGGTCTTAAAAGCGGGCTGCGGCGCGCTGTTGGCGAGGAGTAATTAATCAAACCCGTAACAGAGTTTCGGACGAGCCAGTAGCCGCTAAAAGCGGCGCTTACTCGGGAACGGACTGCGCGGTGCGGGCAGCCCAAGTGTATGAGGCGCGCCCTCTTTTCAGCGCGGGCCCGGGGGCCAAGTTGCGCCGTAATTCAACGCCCCGCGGGGCGGCGCCGGAGGCAGAGGCGGGGGCGGCACCGACGACCTTTTCCAGAGTCCTGCTCGCGCGCCCTGCTCTGTCCGAGAAATCCTCCACAAGTGGACGGCGCGACGCACTTACCGCTTCTGCACCGTTCAGCTACTCTGTAATGCCGGACGAAAGAAATCTACTTGCAGTGTTGCAGAATTCTAAACGACCAAACTGAGCCGCGGTCTTGTAATAAATACTGTCTTCTGTGAACACGCAAACGAGAGGCTTGAGTAGCGAGAATGGCAGCAGACGGCTGTGCCTGTAATCTTACATTAAAGTACTTAAGTACGCTAACAGGACTAGTATGGAAGTGCTCTCAACGGAGGTAGTGGCGCGAACCGATGCGATGGAAAAATTTTTGGCCGCCAAAATGGGACCAGGAAGCTGAGTGGGAATACGTTTGGAACTGTGAGATACAGTTTTTGTTACCGCCGTCATTTGGACCGTATTTCTTATTCCTACTGTATTGATATTGGTAGACCTCCAAAAGGTGGAACAACAAGAGATAAAATCTGAAGTTGTCCGAAATATCAATGCAGAATACGCGAGTACTCCATACTGTATTTCTCGGGCAAAATTCAGGTCAGGAAGGAGCTTTCCCCACCGTTTGATCAAATAAAGAGTTATTGAAAGAAAAAGATGGTTTAAATGGAAATTGTGTATTAGGATCAGACATTTAATCATTATTTTTCCTGTCTCTCATCTGGAACCAAAACCTTTCACAGCAGAAGTGTTGCTCAACAGGTTCAGAGAAAAACGGTCCCAGTGGCTGTATATGTTTAGTATCTGAAATCTTCCTGCGTTATGTTAGTACGCGTCCTGCGCATTTCTTTTCCATTAGACGGCTCCGGTTTTGAGTCCAACAAGTCCAATTATCTCTTAGCAAATGTCTCTTGCTCCACTGCCAATCCCTCTGTTTGCGACACTAAAAACAGAGACATGACATAAAATGTTCCAGCTAGAAAGCAATGCTTAATTGGTGACTTCTCCTCCCGCACGTTCCCCTATCGTAAAGCTTTATGACCCCTGAACGCAACACTTAAAAGTTTGATTTCCACTGCTATTGAAATGCTCTCCAATCCCGTCTACAGTACCACCGACCAACATGGTATACGGCCTTCGCAGTGACTGTCGGAATCATTACTTATAAATCTACAAACATGATTGAAATTTTATACCATTTTACGAAAATAAACTTTTGACATACGTAGGGAGAATCTCAAAGCGTGTAACGAAACCCTCATTGTTCTTGCATGGCTTACTACAATGACAAATATTGTTGACCTAAGTGAAGATGCGATTCGAAGGGATTTCAAAAAGTAAGTTACATTTTACACACATTAAAAATAGTTTTGCATCACCCCGGTTCCCAGAACTCCTCAAGATAAACGTTGACTGTGGATATTGTATCACAGACACAGTCCCTTTGACTGATCAGAGATGTCACTAAACCCGCCCAAAAAAGATGTAGACAACCATGCATGAGCAGGACCTATTAGACGGAGGGACAGCCGATCAGTTCCAGTCATTTCACCAGGACGGAGGTACACAACTCGTGTTAACTGTAGTCCTACCATGCCTAGACGGTCAATTCCGTGGTTCGATCGCGTTCGCATTGTTACTTTGTGTCAGGAAGCGCTCTTAACAAGGGAAGTATTCAGGAGTCTCGGAGTGAACCAAAGCGATGTTGTTCGGACATGGAGGGGATACAGAGAGACAGGAACTGTCGATGACATGCATCGGTCAGGCCGCCCAGGGGCTACTACTGCAGTGGATGACCTACCTACGGATTATGGCTCGGAGGAACCCTGACAGCAACGCCACCATGTTGAATAATGCTTTTCGTACAGCCACCGGACGTCGTGTTACGACTCAGACTGTGCGCAATAGGCTGCATGATGAGCAGCTTTACTCTGGACGTCCATGGCGAGGTCCACCTTTGCAACCACCACACCATGCAGCGCGGTTCAGCTGGGCCCAACAAGATGCCGAATGGACCGCTCAGGATTGGCATCACTTTCTCTTCGCCGATGAGTGTCGCATAAGCCTCCAACCAGACAATCATCGGAGACGGCTTTAGAGACAACCTGGTCAGCCTGAACGCCTTAGACACTCTGTCCCTGCTGTTTTGGGGTGGCATTATGTTTGGCCGCCATAAGCCGCCGGTGGTCTTGAAAGGCGCTCGACCAATAGTGCAACTATGATGATGATAATGAGATAGGAAACTGTCTCCAAAAGGAGGAAGAATAAGGAATGTTCAACGACAAGAGGATCCAAAATGTTGTGGAAACGACTGCAGTAAAAAGTAGAGGCACAAGACATGTTGCCTGTAATTGAAAAGAGTGTCATGATGACACTCTCCATCGGGAATAGACTATAAATAAGTAGCATCCTTTTGAACTCAGAAGTGGGCTGCCCCGGAGGACGAAACAACGTGGAAAAGATGGAATAACTAACGACAGGGTAACATACTAAGATTCAGGGCGTGGAATTTCAGAAACCTGAACGTGCTAGGGAAAGAAGAAAATATGAAAAGGGAAATACAGTGGCTGAGTGTAGATATATTAGGGTCCGCGAAGTGAATTGGAGAGAAGATAAGGATTTATGGTCAGACAAATATACGGCTGTTATCAACAGCAGGAAGAAATGGTATAAGAGAGTAGGATTCGTTATGAGCAGGAAAGAAGGATAGAGAGTGAGTTACTGTGAACAGCTCGGTGATATGTTTTGTCGAATCAGAATCGACAGCAAACCAAGGCCAACAACAATATTTCAGGTATACATTCCTTGTTACAATCACAAAATGAGTGTATATAGAAAGTAATGAGGATACCGCCTCCAACAAAATCCACGGAACAATCGACCAATCGAGATTAACCTTGGCTGAATGGATGGGGGAGGCAGTATTATGCAAAGGGCTTTTCATGGGACATGTGGTAGTAATAGAAAACACAAGAAAAGGTGTGGATCACCTTCCATGTATTCACCGAAGGCGATCGCATTTTTCAGAACAATGAATGTCAATGTCTACAAGTCCAGAACCATATTACTGTGATGTAAGGAGCTTGATAATGGACTAATATTTAATTCTTATTTGCCAAATTGTACCAATCTGAACCCGAAGCAACAGAGGTAGGGACACTGTCTGGTACCATTTCTGTGCCTACACTTTAGTCAAAAAAATGGTTCAAATGGCTATGAGCACTATGGGACTCAACTTTTGAGGTCATTAGTCCCCGAGAGCTTAGAACTAGTTAAACCTAACTAACCTAAGGACATCACAAATATCCATGCCCGAGGCAGGATTCGAACCTGCGACCGTAGTGGTCTTGCAGTTCCAGACTGCAGCGCCTTTAACCGCACGGCCACTTCGGCCGGCACACTTTAGTCACTTAGCCTCTGTTTCTCATTTGCTTTTAATTGCTAATGCATATTTGCTGTTTGCTGATTTTTATTTTATTTGTCTGTTGCTTCGTTATGACAGCTGCATTACCCGTGGCTAGACATCTGGTGATACACACCTCTCGAAACTGAAGATAACACTACAGAATAATACTTCTTTTTCTTTTTTCTGTATTTTCTTTTTCCTTTGCCTTCTTTATTTTTGTGATACATGGAAAGAATTTTTCAGGACATGTTTTGTAAACTTAATTCCTTGTGGAACTACATTTCTGAAACTTCCAGGCAGATTAAAACTGTGTGCTGGGGCGAGATTCGAACTGGGAACATTTGCCTTTCGTGGGCAAGTGCTCTACCAACTGAGCTACCCAAGCACTACTCTTGACCCATCCTCACAGCCGTAAATCCGCCAGTGCCTCGTCTCCTACCTTGTAAACTTCACAGAAGCTCTTCTGCGATACTTGCAGAACTTGCACTAGTGAAAGAAAGGATATTGCGGAGACATGGCTTAGCCACAGGCTGGGGGATGTTTCCGGAATGAAATTTTCACTCTGCAGCGTAATTTTGCTAGCAGATTAAAACTGCGTGTCGGACTGAGACGCGATCTCTGGACCTTTGCTTTCGCAAGCAAGTGCTGTATCGAGTTAACTACCCAAGCGTGGCTCACAACTCGTCCTCACACCCTTAATTCTGCCAGTACGTCGTCTCCTACCTTCCAAACTTCACAGAATCTCTGCTGCGAAACTTGCAGAACTAGCGCTCCTAGAAGAAAGGGTATTGCAGAGATATGGCTCTGTCACAGCCTGGGGTATGATCGAGAATGAAGCTTTGAAAGACTGGAGACAAGGTATTGGTAGAATTAAGGCTGCGAGGACGGGTCCTGAGTCCTGCTTGGATAGTTGAGATGGTAGAGCAGTTGCACGAGTAAGACAAAAGTCCCAAGCTTGAGTCTCGGTCTGGCACGCAGTTTTAATCTGCCTGGAGGTTTCATCTGAGCGAATATCCGACTGCAGAGTGAAAATTCCATTCTGGAAGCATCCCCCACGGTGTGGCAAAGCCATGTCCCCTAACATCGTTTCTTCCAGGAGTGCTAGTTCTGCAAGTATCGATGGAAAACTTCTGTGAAGTCTGGAAATTAGGAGACCAGGTACTGGCGGAATTAAAGTTGTGAGGGCGGGCCGTGGGTCGTGCTTGTATAGTTCAGGTGGTAGAGCACTAGCCCGAGAAAGACAAAGGTACCGAGTTCGAGCCTCGGTCTAGCACACAGTTTTAATCTGCTAGGAGGTTTCATATCAGCGCCCCTCCGCTGCAGAGGGAAAATTTCTTTCTGACAACTACGTTTTTGCTTACGTTATGCAGTGGTCATGAATGTGATTGTAATTTTGATTTGTTTTAATGCTGTATGTTTCCATATTTATTAACTTGTTGTTTGCTGCGCCACGCCTGCGGCAGTTCCGACTGCAAGCGCCCTCTACCGCTGCTGTGTAGGATGGCTGGCTCCAGCTCCGCGGCCCATTCTCAGTCGCAGTCGTCGACAGTCTTCAGTCTGAGTCCGCCTTCGACATTTCGCTCCTGCATTAGAAGTGGGAGCCTCACACTGCACGACGCTCTTCTGTTTGCGTCTTGTAATAGCTGAATCTCATTGTGGCTTGTTCGTTTGTTCATTTTCTTCGCAACGCTTGGAGAAAGCTAAGTTAAACTTCTGTTAACTGTATTTATGCTTCTGTCCAGCTTCCCTACGACGACAGCTACTGCACCACTCTGTAGCCCACTTTTCCTTGCCGTCATGTACGAAGTAGTGCACAGCAAAATTATGAACTGATGCACTTGGAATTTGGAAAGTATAATGGGAAGCGATGTGGGTTTGGTGTGTAGAAACATATCAGTGGGTCGAGAGAGAAAGCATCAACAAACAGTGGGCAGCGTGAATGGGATGATAGAGTCGTGCCTCACCAGTGCTAGAGTGCGTTGTGTCCGTGACCGACGCAAGAACGGCAGTTTGAACGGAGCTACGTGTTGTCAGTTTGGTGTGTACCACGAACAAAGAATTGATGGTCCTAGGTGCCACTCTGCCTGCAGGTCTGAACTGCTAGTCGCCACATTTTGACGGAGCAAGCCGGGATATTTTTGCTTCCCCTCTTGTTTTATCATCCGGCTCCTTAAAATTCATTTTTTCATGTCTGACTAATTACCATTCATATACGTGAGTGCAATCTGCATTTTCATAAAAGAGAAAGGCTGGCCCTCAGTTTTAAAGAATATAACACCAGGTCTAATTTTGTACTTAATTTTACGTATGTAATTGATTTTCTAATTTATTTTGACTATTTCTATTAGTACCTTTTGTTATAGGGTGAAATCAGTAATTGTTTCGTAACTTAAATTCTATTGTTGACCTATAAACAAATATATATTCTGCACTAATTATTAACATTGGGAAGATGAAACATTGGCATTCTTAAAGTATTTATTTTGTTCTATTCGAAAACATGTCAGCAAAGCCAGCCCTTAATTAATTGCAAAGTAACTACCAGTCATGTCAAAAGTATTCTTTGCGTAATTAAACCTGCTAATTTCATCTTTTTAAACAAACAATATGGCTTAACCCTTGTAGTTGAAGAAACTGTTAAAAAAATGGAATTTTTCTATACATTCACTTAATTGAATGAAGTATGATTCAGTTGTAGTTTCTGTAACTTAAACATTGAACAGTGTATAGTTTCAGTGCCTATTATTGTTGTGATATATAAAGGCCCAATTTTTGGACTCGAGTCAGTCAGTCAGTCAGTCAGTCCACAGCCGAGTGTCAGTCGAGGAACCCATATTGGTTAGGTCAACAAAACTGCATCAACTTAACTGTGAAATAAGTATAACACAAATAGGCCACGTGTTAAAACAATGACAGTGTCTGTTCAATACGTACCGCATTATTTTGGAAGAGCTGTGAACTGTGTGGTTCGGTTTTTACTGGTCATAGATACACAACAGTAAACTGTTTTAGCTGTATGCTAACGTATTCCTGAAAGCTATTAATGAGGTTTATCGAAAGTTAAACAATAGTGCACTGGCCATATTAACTGTGTATGATGGGGAGGGGGTGGGGGTGGGGGGGGGGGGGGGAACAGTGAAAGTAAAGAACTGTGAAACGCGACTGTGCACCTGTCGGCTACATTATTTGCAGTAGTCAGTGTTGAAATCCCCTCCATTTCCAGTTTGCATCACAACGCAGTACGTAGACACCAAGGACCATCAACAAAGAAAAAACAGCGGGTCAACGTCACAACATGAAGCTTAAAAACTGTCATGTGCACTCTGCTAAAGTGTGTGAACACTGTAAGTGCACTGATTTGGTTGTAGACAGCACATACTACCTGTGGACTGTAAAATTAAACATAAACACGGTAACACATTAGCGTGCGTCAACTAATATCAATAACTTTAATCCTGAATGTACGGTATGCCGATCGCAGCGCAACTGATGTAACTACAATGACTATTGTTCACGGTACGAGTTGTCTGATATATACCGCGGAGTGATAAGTTACAACCAACTAAATGTTCTTTCTTGTTGGGGATGGTTGTACCGTGAAATGTGCGTAGCCGCGATCGAATGGTAAACCACTTAAAGTTTTGGAAATTTGTAGTATGGTCTATGGGACCAAACGTCTGGGGTTATCGGTCCCTAGACTTACACTCTGCTTAATCTGCCTTAAACTAACTTACTCTAAGGGCAACAAACACACCCAGGCCCGAGGGAGGACTCGAACCTCCGACGGGGAAAGCCGCGCAAACCGTGACATGGCACCTCACACCGCACGGCTACCTCGCGCGGCGGTAGACCACTTGGTTGAAACTGTGACTAGTGACGGCTGACGGACACTATGACGTTAGCACGCGCCAGTCGTTAGCTGAATGAAGCGTGTCTAACGTTCTCTTATGGCTTATGTGTCTTATGTAGATGTGCTAATGACCATAATTCTGCAAACATCGCGCATTCCTTCAGGATTTGCAATGGGCGGCTACAATCAATAGGATCAGCAAGGCGCCGAAATTACAGGACTTAATGTTCAAAGATTATACAGACCAACGCGGACATCGGCGACTCGCCGACAGCAACAGCTAAGTGGAGATTGACCTATACAGAAGCTCAACCCATGCGATCCATGGCTGAAAAGGATTTTGCATTCAGCTTTTAAATTACGTAAAAGTATGGTAATTTTTCATGGTCACTACCTTTATAACAACCGCGATTAACATTGAACCGCAATTTTGCAGTAGCTTTCTTCAGTAAATCAAATGGTTTTAAAAATCTCTTTTTCCAGGCCATTATTTTCCTACATAGCGCTCAGTATTGCAGACAATTGGTACCAAAATCATAGAGACTTTAGTCATTCAGTCTCTATTTTTCATCCGCAGCTCGTGGTCTAGTGGCCTGCGTTGTTGCCTCTGCGTCGCGGGGTCCACGGTTCGGTTCCCTGCCGGATTGGGGACTTTCTCTGCCTGGGGACTGTATGTTTGTGTTGCCTTCATCATCATCATCATCATCATTTGTGACGGTGGCTAGGTTGGACTATGAAAAAATTAAACTGTGTAACAATTGGAACTTTGTACGGGTCTCGCATCCCACGCCCGGGTTCCCGGGTTCGATTCCCGGCGGGGTCAGGGATTTTCTCTGCCTCGTGATGGCTGGGTGTTGTGTGCTGTCCTTAGGTTGGTTAGGTTTAAGTAGTTCTAAGTTCTAGGGGACTGATGACCATAGATGGTAAGTCCCATAGTGGTCAGAGCCATTTGAACCATTTGAACGGGGGCTGACGAACGCGCAGTTGAGCGCCCCACAAACCAAACATCATCATCTCTGTTTTTCATTTGCTATTAATGACTAATGCATATTTGCTGTTTGCTGGTGTTACTTGTTTTATTGGTCTGTTGCTTCGTTTTTGCGCCACATTTCGTGTGATTTGGTGTGTACTGAGCAGTTGTGTATTGACCGGCATTATGTTAGCAAACGGTAGCGCACCGGACTCCCCAGGGTGTTTAGTGAATAAATATGTTAGGGATAATCATTCTTGATTTTTGATACATGTGTGAACATTAGAGTTGTATAACTGCGGTAAGCTATCGTAAACTAATGAGAGTAAGCGTAGGTGGTGGTGGGTAGTGTTGAACGTCCCGTCGACAACGAGGTCATTAGAGACGGAGCGCAAGATCGGGTTAGGGAAGGATTGGGAAGGAAATCGGCCGTG
Organism: Schistocerca serialis cubense; assembly: GCF_023864345.2. Classification (NCBI taxonomy): domain Eukaryota; kingdom Metazoa; phylum Arthropoda; class Insecta; order Orthoptera; family Acrididae; genus Schistocerca; species Schistocerca serialis. Next base: position 1,144,302,630 of record NC_064639.1, on the reverse strand, counting down.
CCCTTTCAAAGGAACCATCCCGGCATTTGCCTGAAACGATTTAGGGAAATCACGGAAAACCTAAATCAGGATGGCCGCAGACGGGATTGAACCGTCGTCCTCCCGAATGCGAGTCCAGTGTGCTAACCACTGCGCCACCTCGATCGGTGGAGTAAGCGTAGACTACGATAATTTATCTACAAGCTTTGGTCAGCTTTATTATCGTACGCGATCAATGTCTTACTAGATTCCGATAGAAACGGGAGGTGCCGGCCGAAGTGGCCGTGCGGTTAAAGGCGCTGCAGTCTGGAACCGCAAGACCGCTACGGTCGCAGGTTCGAATCCTGCCTCGGGCATGGATGTTTGTGATGTCCTTAGGTTAGTTAGGTTTAACTAGTTCTAAGTGCTAGGGGACTAATGACCTCAGCAGTTGAGTCCCATAGTGCTCAGAGAAATTTGAACCATTTTAGAAACGGGAGGTCCTGTTTGCCGGCCGAGGTGGCCGAGCAGTTCTAGGCGACTCAGTCCGGAACCGCTACGGTCGCAGGTTCGAATCCTGCCTCGGGTATGGATGTGTGTGATGTCCTTAGGTTAGTTAGGTTAAAGTAGTTGTAAGTCTAGGGGACTGATGACCTCAGATGTTAAGTCCCATAGTGCTCAGAGCCATTTGAACCAATTGAGGTCCTGTTTCGCCACAAAAGCTACCAGAAACATGTCGAATTACTGCTCTATTATCCGCGGCTCGTGGTCTTGCGGTAGCCTTCTCGCTAGCCGGGTTCAATTCCCGGCGGGGTCAGGGACTTTCTCTGCCTCGAGATGACTGGGTGTTGTGTGTCTTTCATCATCATTTAATCCTCATTGACTCGCAAGTCACCGTAGTGGCGTTAAAGAACTTGCGGAGCGGCGGCCGAACCGCCCCGCGTGGGCTCTCCCGGCCACCGATGCCATAGGCTCATTATTATTACTGCTCTGTTGCATACCAACGGTAGACAAACACGCAATGAAGCAGATGGTCATAATATTTTCTATCATCAGCGTATATGCTTTACTTGTACCTCTGCAGATTTTATGGCAACCATATACAACTGAATTCTTGGTTCCTGTTTCGAGTTTTAACTTCCACAAGTAACAGAGGCTGAAGATCATTCACTGACGCAACGTAGCATTCGGTACCTCTTCCAAAGTAAGAAACGGAATTTTGAATCTCCTCCAAAGTTAGAAACGCGATTTCCTTTCCATAAACACGCCGGCGAACACGTCGGACGAACACATGACGATCCCACGCGTAGCGTGGTGCTGGTTGAATGTCAGGCAACGCCAAGTTTCAGGTGATACAGGCGATTTAATTCAGATGGGAGGGGGGAGGGGGCGTGGAACGAGCAGCGTTTGCCACGCGCGAGAGTGTCCGCGATCAAAAGCAGCTGGCGCTAAAGGGCGGCAGCTGCGTGTGGCGGGCGGGCTGTGTGACAGGGGCGGGAGGCGCTGCAACTTTTGACAGGGGTCGGCCACCTGCGTAATGAACTGCCTGTAAGCCCAGTGACTTTTCAAAAATCGCGCCCTCTTTGATACACACAACGGGACTCCGAGGTGCTGTCCTCGTCTCGTTAGTAGGCCCACATTTCACTCCACGGCTACTCTTTGCTTAGTTTCAACAGAAAGTTATCACGAAAGGTACACTCATTTCTCCGGCTGATCTGCTGGAGGTTGTATTTTGTTAATCAGCAAATGATTAATTTTTTTTTCAGTCAAGTGGCATCGCTTCTGTTTTATCTGTGATCGGTATCTCTTTAGTGTGATTTTCGTCATTTTTTTTTTCATCTATGGCTTTGACTGGCGCAGCAGAACAATATTACATGGTTTTAAACAAGTGGTTTTTATCGCAACTTCGAACAGAGTTCACTTGAAAAACTTTAATCACCAGTTTCGAGCGCAATATTCCCCATCTTCACGTCTAAAATGAAATGCAAGAGAGGATGGTAGTTGTCACAAGCATCGGCTGGTGTGTGTCTTAAAAGTAATAAAACTGTTGTCCATAACGCTGTGCTACTAACACTTTCGTAAAATCTAAGTGTTCGAGTTTGTACACAACAGTAAAGAGATGTAGGCTAGAGAGTGGTGCAGTAACTGTCGTCATAGGAAAGTTGGACAGGAGCAGAAATGATCAGCGAACAAGTTAACACAGGAAACAGAACATACAATTAACTTATGCGTACGAAGATTCAGTACAAATAATGCAGCAAGAATTAGAGTTCAGTTCATACAATCGCAACTGTGATGATGCTCACTGTACTAAGAACGAAAGATGGTGACGTTGTGATGAGGCTCCAAATGTAACTATCTTCAACAAATATCCAGTTTTGTGAAGTTTGAGAAATGAGTGAATGGTCTGTTGTCTGCTGACCACAGATAATGAATGTAGAATATGTAATTATCTTAGAGACAGTCCTCTGGCCACCTTTGGCATAACCAAAGAAAGGATGTATTCCAGAGCACTGGAGGGCCTGGAGTGTGGCTGACCAATACGATAACAGGATCCTCCCTCACTTCTGAGGACGCCTGGGACGTCCTGGTGAACGACCATGTTCCTGCACTCCGTCGCTGCTTCCTGAAGTTCAGACAACTATTTTCAATGTGCACCGTAAAATCAAAGAATATAGGGATGGTATGCATGTGGCAGATTTAAGAGCAGCTAGAAATAATGATTTCCCTTTTCAGAATTTCCACAAGAAATTTTTGGTGGGAGATTCATATAAATGTAGGCAGGCAAAACTCATGAGGAACTTAGGATTCTTTGGTAGTGGCCAACGGTCATAATGAAACCATGTGTGGTAATTTTAAGCTCAGATACTGGCGTATGGCAATTTTAAGCTGAGACACATGCGTGTGTAATTTTAAGCTGAGAACATTTAAGAATTGCGTATGTAGAATTTGAATTAGGAACAAGAGTTTCCACGTGGTGAGTATTGACTTTGTCTCAATCTGACCAAGAGACAATGGAAAACAAAAGTGCCTGTGCAAACTTTCAGTTGAGGATCCGTGTGTGAGATAATTAAGTAACCATGATACCAAACTTACCATTATTAATTACATTCGTGTGAAGCAAGTTAGAAATTCTGAAAGGCTGAGAGAGAAAAAGGTGAGTTAGCCATCTGTCCAGCAACACAAAGAGGGTAACATTGCAGTGGGAGATGATCATAAACCCCCAGAGTATGTTACTTACTAGCTAATGTCGGTTGTTCTGTTTAATTTTACGTGTTTAATCTGTGTAATTTAATTGCGGCAACTTAGTTGCATGTACTGTGCCAAAATAAAAAAAAAAATTCTTTGAATAGCCTGTTCCGGCCGGAGTGGCCGTGCGGTTCTAGGCGCTACAGTCTGGAGCCATCAAGATTGATGGTCAAGGATGAAGTTAAGGAATTATACTATAGAAGCAGGAAAATAACGCATGATGGACGAAGCAGGGAGGACATCAAAAGGAGAGCAGACTGACAAAAAAAGCTGTTCCTGGCCTAGAGACTTCTACTAGTATCAAACATATTTTGAGGAAGAAATTTCTAATAATATAAGCTTGGAGCACAGCATTGTATGGACGTGAAACATGGACTGCTGGAAATCCAGAACAGAAGAGAATCTAAGCATTTGAGATATGGTGTTACAGACGAATGTTGAAAATTAGGTGAATTGATAAGGCAAGGAATGAGGAGGTTCTACAAGGAATCGGAGAGGAATATGTGGAGAACACTAACATGGAGAAGGGACAGAATGATCGGGCATCTATTACGAGACCAGAGAATAACTTACAAGGAAGTAGAGGTAGCAGTAGAGTGTAAAAACTGTAGAGGAAGACAGAGGTTGGACTACATCCACCGAATAATTGAGGACGAAGGTTGCAAGTGCTACTATGGGATGAAGAGATTGGCACAGTAGAGGAACTTGTAGCGAGTCCCAACAAACCAGTCAGAAGATTGATGACTCAAAAACTTTACAGAAGGTCTCCTGCGAACCTAGCAGAACTAGCACTCCTGAAAGAAAGGATACTGCGGGGACATGGCTTAGCCACAGCCTGGGGGATGTTTCCAGAATGAGATTTTCACTCTGCAGCGGAGTGTGCGCTGATATGAAAGTTCCTGGCATATTGAAACTGTGTGCCCGACCGAGACTCGAACTCGGCACCTTTGCCTTTCGCAGGCAAGTGCTCTACCATCTGAGCTACCCAAGCACGACTCACGCCCGGTCCTCACAGCTTTACTTCTGCCAGTATCTCGTCTCCTACCTTCCAAACTTTACAGAAGCTCTCCTGCGAGCACTTGCCTGCGAAAGGCAAAGGTCCCGAGTTCGAGTCTCAGTCGGGCACACAGTTTTAATCTGCCAGGAAGTTTCACTACGCTATATCATCCGAAATATACATATACATATGGAATAGAAAAAAAGAAAGGAAAGGAAGAGAAAAAAAAATGTTATCTCCCGCAATTAGCAATGCCTTCACAAGTGCCAACATTAAACAGCTATATATACGTGACGAGGCTATTATAGTAGTGCGTACATATTTTTAACTTATCATAACGCTATCGGACGAAGGAAAATCATCCATTTTACTCTTCTTTCTTGTTAAAACCTTAAACAAAATTGAAAACTATCACAGGAAAACACAGCACATAAGCAATAAATTGTAGCACTTAACTTTAAATTCAACTGCAAGTACGAATTGCAGGAAAAAAACTGAGCTCAAGCAAGGCCAACAATTGGACTTGGGCGATAAAATAGGGATGGATGATAGCAAAAACAGTGATATAGATGTAGAGATAGTTTAAATCTATCGTTGACCTTGATGAATATTGATTGTGAATATCCTTTTTTCGTCGCGTGATTGAAAGCCAAATTATCTTCCAATTTCACTACACACTAACTAGGTCTTGTGTAATTTTATTTAGGTGATAGGGGGATCCGGACTTCCTCGATCCCCCTCCCACCCTTTGGCCGCGTCCTTCAGCCAAGCAGTACTGAATGCAGTCTCGAAGTCGAGTAGCAATGTGCGATTCATTGTTGTCAACAACAAGTCCTATGAGGGGATGTAAGAACTGCTTCCAAACAGGACACAGTGCGTACGGTTGATATTAGAAGTGTTTCAGTGCAATACAGATACAAGTGTAAATGAGGCAAGGAAACAAACTAAATGTCATTATTCTGCAATGAGCCACGAGTGACCACGTGTCCCTTACGCCAAATATTCCGGAATAACCTTCCGAAATTTTGTCAGTGGAGCTCTGGCTCAGCCTGTATGTATATACCGCGTGTCCCTCCTAAGAATCGTGAGGCTCTTTGCCTACGGTGTTTCAGCAGATATTTTACAGCATATATCTGGAGTCTGTCCAAACAGATCCTGCTCATCACGTCCTTGATGCGACGCCCAGTGCCGACGAAAAGCGTCGGTTTGGTTCCCGTTACAAATAAAATTAGTTTCAAAGCGAAATTTTACGTGTCTACTCGATAGATCAGCCACAAATTAGTCTTGTGCAATACACGATTTATCGATATGTATTAACGGGGACAGTAAAACAGGAATAATAACTAGTATTCCAGCAGCCAAAGAAATGGAGGTGTGAACTTCCGACACTGACTGCCACTCGTGCTGGTACAACGTCAGGAAAATCGTTAAACAAACGTAGGCGGCAGATCCCTAGACAGAAAACAAAAAACAGTACTTCAACAAATGGGCACAAAAGCTTCAAATACTTTGTTACAGCAATGACCTTCTATCTAGATTAATTTATTCCATGTATATGTTTCATTTACAGCATGAAATTGCCAATGAGGAACCAGTTTGCAGCTGCACACACAATTTGTATGTACAGAATCACATTTATGTAGTGTTACAATTTACAATATAATAGGAGTTTGATAACCTGCTCTTGCTCAAAGTGCATTTATTAAGATTCTGATCTGGTAACATTTATCTTACAAGGAAGACAATTGACACTGATGTATACATGTCAGCGCATCATTAGAGTAAGCCAAAGAGAAATCAGTAATTGAGGCAATGCTTCATTCAATAAGGCGTCCTCAGAAGGGTAAACGCTCGACATACATTCGGTAAACCATTTTAATTGAACACACATATCCCTGATTTCATTCTTTAAATATCTTAATCCTACCAATGAGATGCACTGAGAATTGAAAAACTACTAATGTGTGGCCAATGTAATAGATCGAAAACGTAAAAGGGGATAGCACCAGTGAAAGAATAGTCAAGCCCCTTTTCGCCAATGCTACATCTTTCTGTGTTCCATCTAACTCGTTCCATCACATTTAAAGTATTGCTCATTTCTCTACAATCCTGTATATCACCTTCTGGTGGGACGATATCTTCTGATAAACTGATTAACATATTTGTTCTAGAACAGGCATATGTATGAGTGAGCTGGTAATGCTAGATCATGGGCTCAGTTTAAGAGAGATTGCAATCCCATATGGTGTAATAATTATACATTAGTTATATTAAACATTGAAAGATAGTTCATCTAGATATCAGGTGATCAGATTTCACCTAGGCGTCAATTGACGAGGTTTCACTATGAAATAATTGCAATGTTCACAAATATGCTTTGAAAATATTTTTGATAAAATATCATATCTGTGCCTGTAGATATTGAGTTACTCTTGGATGTATCAAAATCAAGCTACATATGATACCATTAGATATACATGGAGAGCTTTGAAGTCGTTATAGGTTGTCATATTGTTTGTGATTTTATATAAAGGAAAACTGGGTAAAGAATTTTTATTAAATGACATAAAACGGTTTATAAATAAATGATGTTCTATGAATGTTGCACATGATTTGCAGACAGTTTTTTTAAAAAACTTAAAATACTGACTAGACTTACACGTTATCATAATATTTTAGCTATATGTAATAATATGGAATAGTAGATCGATGCCTTAATCTAACTGAGATGATTATATCGATTCGTACTACCACTGCGCTATCTGATCTATTTATGTATTACCAAGAACTGCAAAAAGCGATGATCTTGGCAGTTGAAGAGTTATTCAGTTTTCAGAACTGCTGAAAGGGATGCACGGAATGGCAGTACTAAATACGATTCTGCTGACGAGTACTCTGAGGGTAGCAGCCAAGTATACTGCGGCAGCATTCGAAGAAACACTGGATGCCCAACACAATAGCGGTACGTTCTTGGTGGCGTGCGCCGGACTTATTCTTATGCGACACGTCAGCCGGAGCAAACTCTTGGGTCGGCGGCGGGCGCAATTCGTTCTGTAGACTATTGCCTGACATTACTTGTCCGACGACCTCGGACCCGGTTCTCCTGAAATTCCGCTCGACCTTAATTTGGCAAAGTGCTGCTCTGAAGAGGTCAGGGAGTGGGTACCGCAGCTCGTCCTGTTTTAAGCGAGCTCTGGTCAGGTCGTTGCCTTGGAAATAAGAACACGGTACCTCTCCTCCGCGACTAAACGACGACCAAGCTGTCTGGGCCTCTCACGATCGATTTTGCAAGCTTTAATTTCTACGGCAGTCGACTACTAACAACTAACACTAAATCATTCACACATTGAATCAATTAGGGAATAAGCGCTTCGTACCACGCAATAATGTCGCAACCAAATCTTACAATTCGACAGTGTAAACCTCGCTAACAATCACTGCGAAGTGTGAAGTTCATGAACATTGTTACTGCGAATAAAACCGTTCTAGTTCATTCCACTAATGAATTACATAAATCATCAATCACTGTACTTTATAGCTGCCTGCAACAGCTAACAGCAGTAAAGTTCGCGATGTTATAAATTATTCAGGCACTGAAACCCGACCTGGGATTCTGAGTCCAAAAAATGCTTAGCGCCGAAAGTATTCCAAGTTCTCATGAACCTCGAAATATTCTAAGTATGAAACAACGCTCCGAAGCCTAAGCAGATGTCTGGCCACACAATACTTTCAAAATACTGAGCAAATCAGTCAATCACAGACAAAAGACCCTTGTCTTTGCTCTGAATGCTCACTATATAGACATACAGCCTGACCAGCATTCGTGAAAACTTGACAAAGTATAACATTTACACATTTCGTAGCAGACATTAAATACCCTTGCTCGTGTTACAATATTCAACTGTAAATCTAGCGATAGTAGCGGACTTCAGAAACTTAATGTGCCAAATCCAGAATTGCAGATAAACTAGTCAAAATAATGACTTTACACCACTTGGTGCTGCAGCCCTTTGTAGTCAAAACGACAAATTTAGTACATTAAAACAGCGAAAATCACTAAATAGACATGGTAATTAATCATATCCTTGGCTGGGATTCTCATTTGTGATCACGTCGAGAAATTTTGGTTCTGACCAATTTCTTTATACGCTCCTCTGAAAAACTTAAGGGAAAGATTGATAAAATAACATAAGTTTGTAAAAATGAAGGAAGGGAAGATCGCGCAGTTGTGCACGGAAGAGTAGTCATATGGTCCTGAGGTCAGCAACACCTTTTTTTTTTTGGTCATCAGTGTTTTGATTGGTTCAACGTGGACGGCCACGAATTCCTCTCCTACGCATCCTTTTCATCTCAAAAAAGCTCTTGCAACCTACGTCCTCAATTATTTGCTGATTTATTCCAATCTCTGCCTTCCACTACAATTTTTACCCTGTTCATTTCCCTCTACTACCACGGAAGTTATTCCATGATGTCTTATCTTCGTACCCCTTCTTCTTGTCAGTGTTTGCCAAATATTTATTTCTTTGCCCATGCTCCGGAGATACTCACTCCTTACCTTATTAGTTGACCTTATCTCCAGCATTTTTCTGTAGCATCACATATCAAATGCTTCGATTCTGGTTTTTTTTTCCGGTATTCCCGTCGTCCTTGTTTCACTACCACACAGTGATATGTTGCGTATGTACGTTCTCAGACATTTGTTTCTCAGTTTGGCCAGGAGTGTCCTTTGTGCCAGTGCTAGTATGCTTTTTAAGTCCTCTTTGCTAAGTCCGTCATGGTTTATTTTGGTGCCTAGGTAGCGGAATACCTTACCTTTGTATCCACAGTTCTGATGTCAAGTACCTCGCGGTACTAATTTCTGCTAGTTCTCGTTACTTTTGCCTTTCTTCAATTTACTTTCAGTCCATATTCTGTACTCATTAGACCGTTCATTGCATTGGATAGTTCCAATAATTCTTTCTCACTTTCAGCGAGAATAACAATGGCACCAGTGAATCTTAACATGATACCCTTTCAGCTTTAATTATGGTTCCACTCTTGAACCTTTCTGTCGTTTCGTCAATACTTCTTCGACGCGTAAATTCAACAGTAGGGAAGAAAAACTGCATCCCTGACCTACGCCCTTTTTAATTCGAGCTCTTCGTTCTTGGTCTTCCACTTTTAATGTTCCCTCTTGGCTCTTGTACCGATTGTATATTACCCGTCTTTAAATAAAGCTTACTTCAATTTTTCCTAAAATTTTGCTCTATTTTACACTGTCTACCGCTTTCTCAGGTCAACAAATCCCATGAAAGTGTCTTGAATTATTTTTAGTCTTCTTTTCATTATCAATGCAATATCAGAACTGCCTCTCTGGTTCGTTTATCTTTCCTAACCCAAGCTGATCATCATTTAACAGATCATCGGATTTCTCCATCCTTTTGATTTCTAGCTCCTTGCATTGGTCGTGTTTGCAGTTCCAATTTTTTGTATGTGAGATCCGCCAGTTATGCAAAACACCGTTTTTCTCAGTACCCACACATGTTTCGGCACTACGGTTCCATCAAAAGTGGGTTTTCGCTTTTATTTATTCTTTACGTTTGGTGATCATGAATTTTCTGGATCACTTTTATCTCAAATATTATGGGTAGCTTGTCATGTTTTCGTGTGGCAAGCACTTCCATTATCCGAATCATGCTGAGATGTTGTGATGCATACGTAACTATACTTCCCCCGTGAACCATGGACCTTGCCGTTGGTGGGGAGGCTTGAGTGCCTCAGCGATACAGATAGTCGTACCGTAGGTGCAGCCACAACGGAGGGGTATCTGTTGAGAGGCCAGATAAACGCGTGGTTCCTGAAGAGGGGCAGCAGCCTTTTCAGTAGTTGCAGGGGCAACAGTCTGGATGATTGACTGATCTGGCCTTGTAAGACTAACCAAAACGGCCTTGCTATGCTGGTACTGCGAACGGCTGAAAGCAAGGGGAAACTACAGCCGTAATTTTTCCCGAGGGCATGCAGCTTTACTGTATGGTTAAATGACGATGGCTTCCTCTTGGGTAAAATATTCCGGAGGTAAAATAGTCCCCCATTCGGATCTCCGGGCGGGGACTACTCAAGAGGACGTCGTTATCAGGAGAAAGAAAACTGGCGTTCTACGGATTGGATCGTGGAATGTCAGATCCCTTAATAGGGCAGGTAGGTTAGAAAATTTAAAAAGGGGAATGGATAGATATAGTGGGAATTAGTGAAGTTCGGTGGCAGGAGGAACAAGACTTTTGGTCAGGCGAATACGGGATCATAAATACAAAATCAAATAGGGGTATTGCAGGAGTAGCTTTAATAATGAATAGGAAGGTAGGAGTGCGGGTAAGCTACTACAAACAGCATAGTGAACGCATTATTATGGCCAAGATAGACACGAAGCCCACGCTTACTACAGTAGTACAAGTTTATATGCAAACTAGCTCTGCAGATGACGAAGAAATTGAAGAAATGTATGATGAAATCAAACAAATTATTCAGATAGTGAAGGGAGGCGAAAATCTAATAGTGATGGGTGATTGGAATTCGGTAGTAGGAAAAGGGATAGAGGGAAACGTAGTAGATGAATATGGATTGGGGCTAAGAAATGAAAGAGGAAGCCGCTTGGTAGAGTTTGCACAGAGCACAACTTATCATAGCTAACACTTGGTTCAAGAATCATGAAAGAAGGTTGTATACATGGAAGAACCCTGGAGATACTGACAGATTTCAGATAGATTATAGATTGGTAAGTCAGAGATTTAGGAACCAGGTTTTAAATTGTAAGACATTTCCAGGGGCAGATGTGGACTCTGACCACAATCTATTGGTTATGAACTGCAGATTAAAACTGAAGAAACTACAAAAAGGAGGGAATTTAAGGAGATGGGACCTGGATAAACTGAAAGAACTAGAGGTTGTACAGAATTTCAGGGAGAGCATAAGGGAACAATTGGTAGTGAAGGCAGCAGAGGATCAAGTAGGTAAAAAGACGAGGGCTAGTAGAAATCCTTGGGTAACAGAAGAAATATCGAATTTAATTGATTAAAGGAGAAAATATAAAAAATGCAGTAAATGAAGCAAGCAGAAAGGAATACAAACGTCTCAAAAATGAGATCGATAGGAAGTGCAAAATGGCTAAGCAGGGATGGCTAGAGGACAAATGTAAGGATGTAGAGGCTTATCTCATGAGGAGTAAGATAGATACTGCCTACAGGAAAATTAAAGAGACCTTTGGAGAAAAGAAAACAACATGCACGAATATCAAGAGCTCAGATGGAAACCCAGTTCTAAGTAAAGAAGGAAAAGCAGAAAGGTGGAAGGAATATATAGAGGGTCTATACAGGGGCGATGTTCTTGAGGACAATATTATGGAAATGGAAGAGGAGGTAGATGAAGATGAAATGGAAGGTATGATACTGCGTGAAGAGTTTGACAGAGCACTGAAAGACCTAAGTCGAAACAAGGCCCCGGGAGTAGACAACATTCCATTAAAACTACTGACAGCCTTGGGAGAGCCAGTCCTGACAAAACTCTACCATCTGGTGATCAAGATGTATGAGACAGGCGAAATTCCCTCAGACTTCAAGAAGAATATAATAATTCCAATCCCAAAGAAATCAGGTGTTGACAGATATGAAAATTACCGAACTATCAGTTTAATAAGTCACAGCTACAAAATACTAACGCGAATTCTTTACCGACGAATGGAAAAACTGGTAGAAGCCGACCTCGGGGAAGATCAGTTTGGATTCCGTAGAAATGTTGGAACACGTGAGGCAATACTGACCGTACGACTTATCTTAGAAGCTAGATTAAGGAAAGGCAAACCTACGTTCCTAGCATTTGTAGACTTAGAGAAAGCGTTTGACAATGGTGAGTGGAATACTCTCTTTCAAATTCTGATGGTGGCAGGGGTAAAATACAGCGAACGAAAGGCTATTTTCAATTTGTAGAGAAACCAGATGGCAGTTATAAGAGTTGAGGGACATGAAAGGGAAGGAATGGTTGGGAAGGGAGTGAGACAGGGTTGTAGCCTATCCCCGATGTTATTCAATCTTTATATTGAGCAAGTAGTGAAAGAAACAAAAGAAAAATTCGGTGTAGGTATTAATATCCATGGCGAAGAAATAAAAACTTTGAGGTTTGCCGATGACATTGTAATTCTGTCAGAGACAGACTTGGAAGAGCAGTTGAACGGAATGGATAGTGTCTTGAAAGGAGGATATAAGATGAACATCAACAGAAGCAAAACATGACTAATGAAATGTAGTCGAATTAAGTCGGGTGATGCTGAGGGAATTAGATTAGGAAATGAGACACTTAAAGTAGTAAAGGAGTTTTGCTATTTGGGGAGCAAAGTAACTGATGATGATCGAAGTAGAGAGGATATAAAATGTAGACTGTCAATGGCAAGGAAAGCGTTTCTGAAGAAGAGAAATTTGTTAACATCGAATATAGATTTAAGTGTCAGGAAGTCATTTCTGAAAGTATTTGTATGGATTGTGGCCATGTATGGAAGTGAAACATGGACGATAACTAGTTTGGACAAGAAGAGAATAGAAGCTTTCGAAATGTGGTGCTAGAGAAGAATGCTGAAGATTAGATGGGTAGATCACATAACTAATGAGGAGGTTTTGAATAGGATTGGGGAGAAGAGAAGCTTGTGGCACAACTTGACTAGAAGAAGGGATCGGTTGGTAGGACATGTTCTGAGGCATCAAGGGATCACCAAATTAGTATGGGAGGGCAGCGTGGAGGGTAAAAATCGTAGAGGGAGACCAAGAGATCAGTAAACTAAGCAGATTCAAAAGGATGTAGGTTGCAGTAGGTACTGGGAGATGAAGAAGCTTGCACAGGATAGAGTAGCATGGAGAGCTGCATCAAACCAGTCTAAGGACTGAAGACCACAACAACAACAACAACGTAACTATAACAAGGATTTTCCACAAATAACGTAGTAAAACACTTTCCGCTACACCAGAACACAGTGTGATTGTGGTTTTCTATTCTTGTGTATATTATCCTTGTCAGCTATTGGAGTTGTTGAGCTGATTGTGGGATAATTCTCGCATTTGCAGCTCTTCGAATTTTGGGAATTGTTTGAATGATATTTTTCCGAAACTCTGATGGCTTATCATCAGACTCATAGGTTATATACACCAACGTGCATAGTCGTTTTGTTTCCGCTTTCCCCAATGATTTTGGAAATTATGTTGGAATTTATCTATCACTTCTGCCTTATGACTATAGAGCCCAATGGGGCTAGCTCCGCAGTACGAAGCATTTGGCCATACGGGAAAAGACTGTGTGTTTCAATCAGCGAGCAGTTACGATGTACTGTTGTGTTTTGCCTCAGTGGAACAACATCGCTAGACGGCAACAACTGGCTTAGTTCACATTGGGAAGAAATATCGGGTACTGGAACAATGAGAAAGTGTGACAAGTGTAGCTCAGAAATTTGGTACTGCTCACAGCATCATTTCAAGAGTGCGGGAGTGTTTCGAACCACAGGCTTGCTGCCTGAGGGTGAGGAGTTGGTAGAGACTACGGTCAACTTCAACACCAGATGACCTCCGCGTTGTGCAAGTGGCATGGATGGAACCACTGCTAATAACCTGTGCAGTTGCAAACTACATTTAACACGACTGCAAGGCACGCGGTACCACGCTCCATAGTGGAACGGCGAGTGCATGGGGGGTGGTCTCTTTGTCTGACGACGAGTAAGTTGTGTTCCCTCGATAAACTCATCGGCGGCAGCGTTTGCGATGCTACAAAAACATAGTGGCTGGCCGACCGCGGGGTGGGGTGTTGTGCTGTTCTCGGATGAGAACAGATTCAGACAGAGCAGTAACTGTGGACATAGCCTCATATGACGAGAAGCAGGAAAATATAATACACCCCCGAACGTTGTCTAGCATGATCGTTTCGGTGGTCCAGGTGTTATCATATGGGGTGGTCTAATGTAGCATGGGCGTCATGACCCCCAAATCTTTGATGCCGGTACATTCACTATTCAGCGTTATTGTACTCCTTCCGGTGTGCGTCTTTTTCAGGGGTTTCAGCATATGATAAAACAGCCAGCCGGTTGCACATAAACGGTAGGTACATTGACATAGGTTTCGACGCCTACCAGGGGTATCTTCACCAGAATGAAATATTACTAAATCGTATTAAGTAATACATAGAAACTCAGGTATTACAAAACACACATTAACCAAGATGACAACTTTCATGACTCACAAAGGTTACTTACATAAAATTGCATTGCTAAACAGTAATAGTCAGACTTTGGAGCAGCTATGCTCAAGTCAAAAGAAAAATGTTCTAGCTTTTGCCACGTGAGCCCAGCTGGGAACAACGGACAGTCGAACATTATAACAGAAATAACTGAAAAAAACGACAGTTAATTTTAAAAACAAAATATAAAGAAAGAGAGCTTAATGTCTTTTTGACAATGCACAGTAGTCAAGCATATTAAGTATAACAGAGCCATCTGTTCGGCTTTGCAGAAATTACTATTACGTGAAGGACAGAATGATATAGAAAAATTTTACAAGCAGCTGTACAATCCACAAATATTTGCATGAAGGTAGCTTGAGCAGTACATATCTATGAGACTAGAAAAAAGTAATGTTTCGAAACCAGAAGCAGGGAAAATATAGTAAAAAAAGAGGGAATCAAACTCCCGCAAGCACTGGACTGAAACTATTGAAAAAAAATTGTTACGTAGTTGTAACTGTTCATTGAGGATGAGGCCATTGTTCTTAGAAATACACCTGAAACTCTCTAGCTTTTCGAGTTCATCGAGCCTATGACCTTTCTTTTCTCTATTTAAATAGAAATTTCTTCATCGCGTCTTGGTATGTGTCTGGGATTAGCAGATGATCAGCAAAAGCGGAATTGTGTACATTTGTGACTCTTTTTCCCAACAAATGTTGCTTGTACGTAACACTAAAACACCTTACAATTTGTCCTACATAATAAACGGGGCTCGTATCGCAAGTGATTTTACACACTCCTGAATTGTTTATCAGAGCAGCTGGACTTGAGATTGTGGATGAGATTTTTTTTGCAAGTTATTGATCGCGGAAAAAGAAACTTTGAATCAATATTTTTGTACCAGAAGACGACTAATTTTATATGAATTAGGGCCTAAAATTTGTACCGAGAAAATATTTTTATACTCGATACTGTCAGAAATAGCACTGCTGCCTAAAGTGGTCACTTGAGCGTCAGTTTTAACTGTGAAGATCTTGTCAACTAACGTGGGATCAAAGCCGTTATTATCTGCAATAGCTTTTATTATCTTAATCTCTTCATTAAACTTGTCAAGTGACAAAGGTACAGAAACTGCAAGGCGAATGGCTGATGGAAAAATGCTTTCTTATGGGAACGAGGATGCACTGAACTAGCGGGCACAATTTGATCTGTATTTGTGGCTTTTCGAAAAATACCGAAAGAGAGTCTGTCGTTGTAGATAGTAATACTGAGGTCCAAGTAATTAAGGTGATGGGCGTTATTTGCTAACTAACAAGTGAAGCTAATTTTTTCGTGCAGAGTATTAAAAATTTCAAGCAAATGCTGGATTCCTTCCTGGGAATTTGTAACAACAACTCTGTACTATAGTACATAAAAGTAATTCTTTTCATCTAATTTCACGATAAACTGGTGTAATTGATGTTCTGATTTCATTTCTTTTTGTTTCATGCCATTATGTTAAGAAACCTGTAAGTAAGTTTCAATGTGAATATTAATGTTTATGTCAAATGTCAAGTAATATTGTAATAGAATTCAAATGTAACAAATGTTGAAACTGTTGTAAGATGTTTAAAATTGTAACTGTGGGTCTAGTCGATGCGTAGGCAATGTGTTAGGATATGTAGAATGCAAACCTCGGGTGAATACTCGGTCTGACAGGGAGCGGTAAAAGGTGTATGGCAGGCTAGCGCGGGAAAATGCGCGCGGGCACTGCACGGCACAACGGGCTCACTAGTTGTTGGAGTTTGGCACTGGTTTGAGCAACACCTTCTGGAGCGAGGAGGCTCTCCTGGAAGACATAGCTTCACTGAGCCTCGGGTACGCCGTTCCAACGCCCACATAGAATGGCAAAGTTCCATAGGCACTAAATGGAAAAGTATTGCGACACTAAGAAGAATTAAAGTGCCGATTCGTCAAGAGCCATAGCTGTGGTTGTATGTGTGGTCTGTGCCTCGCCATCTTCCCGCCCGCCAACCACCGCATCGATACTAGCAAGTTGAAACTTTTAGTACTGTATTCGTATGGATCAGAGAGTGAACTGTGTTTGTTTGGTGCAATAATAACCTAAATTTTACCACAACTTTTCCATCATTTAATTATACTCAAAACTAACCTAGACAGGGTCCTTTCCAAACGTTGTGCAATCCGAGTGTCCCGAAATGAAAATTAAGAATTGTGTTAATAATAGTTATTTGCAGAACTAGCTGTATTAGAATGGTGTTTAAAGAAATGTTTTGTTAATGAACCAGTAAATGAATAGCGAAGGTCTAACGAAGTCGAAAGATAACTTTAGTACTGATATAGTAAAGAAGTTTATTATTTTGAGACAGATTTAAAGGCATTTAAATGAGCAGCAAATAAGAGGAAAAAAGTAGTATCTTATATACTGGAAATCTTGAATGAATAATAAATTCAGTAATCATTTTTTTTCAAATACAGCAATCATAACAGTTTCAGGGTCCGCCCCCCCCCCCCCCCCCCCCTCATTCATTTGAATTCTGAAGTGTTCTAAATTGGTTTGACCAGCAAAAGTTAAAGTCAATATAAAAGTCAAAATTTATCAGTGTTTTATCTTTACCAAAATTGACATTTTATGTGTGGCATTAAATTACAATTTCTAGGGTAACCTATGCCCGATTTTAATAAGGTTAATAGACAGTATAAAGTTTTGTAGTAAACATTATAGTGTAGTGTTATGTATTCATGATTTCCCATATCAGTACAGAACGTGAAACTATCAGTTCAATAGATTTTCTGGTTCTAAAATTCTACTGTATTATGCAGTGTTACAGCTTGTTGTTTCGCATGAATATATACCAACTTGTACAGGGAAGAAACGCAGTTAATGCCTAATTAGGCTGGCGCCCGTATTATTGTCACATTGGTAGCATCTACGTTTGATCCATCCTGACGTGTGATTGCATTTCGAACTTACTTGACGTATCATTGTTATTACAGAGTGGATCTAACAAGGGGAGGCCGCCAATTGTGAAATTCAGACTCGATTCATACTGCGCATAATAAAAGCTCATGGCCAGAGGTGTAATGTGGCAAAGCACCAAGATGCACTTCTCAGCTGTTGTCGAGAAAATCGACAGTTAAAAGAAACCGTTGCGATGAAATACTCTCTACGATTAATAATTTTCTACAGCGTTGTGGTGCAGTGGTAAGCGCTTGGGTTCTTAATCCGAAGGTCGCCGGTTCGAATCTCGCGCCATGCGAATTATTTTTTTGTATGTAATTCATACATTATATATATATATATATATATATATATATATATATATATATATATATATATATAATTCCCGGCAATCAGTTGCAACAATTATGCATATAATAAGTTGTTGAAAGTCGTTTGTCGTGGAAAAACTGGCGACTTCGAACATCATTATGTTTTCCGCAAACAAAGTTGTATTTCACAAATGTTATTAGTTGTCTTCATAATGTTAACCACGTATAGTTAACGGAAGACGTAGAAACGATATTCCGAAACGAATACGTATAGCGTAAGTCAAACGTTCGAATTAGAATGGAAACCCCACGAACACAAATTTGCTGTGGCAGGTATGAAATATAAACTCCGTTACTCGCTCGTTACACTTGAAGGACAGATGTTGAATGGGCCGAAACGAACCGCCGCATAACAGCGTAGTTGCCTGCTAACTTCGAAAGAAGGTAGATGCGGTCCCTAGCTCAACTTATAACATCGTCGAAAATCAGTGCGGACGGGAGAGCTTTGGTACACCCTGTTAAACAAACGGAAAAATGGAGGCGGTACAATTGAAGAGCGTTCCGCCTTCACCAACATGCATAAGCATTACAAAAAACTAGTAATAAAAAAATAGTTGTATGGCGCGGGATTCGATGCGGCGACCTTCAGATTACGAACCCGAGCGCTTACCGCTGCGTCAGGACGCTCTGGAAAATCATAAATCGTAGAGAGTATTTAACGGCTGAGAACTGCATCTTGGTGCTTTGCCACATCACTCCTCTGGCCATGAGCTTTTATTATGCGCAGTATGAATCGAATCTGAATTTCACAATTGGCGGCCTCCCCTTGTAAGTCTGATTTGCCACCATTCAGGTACACGCGGTAGATATCTACGCGAAAATCCTTTCTCATTAGGTGAACCCCGCTCACTTAGCATAGCACAGGCCTTAACGAGTACTGTGTCCGGGGTTACAAATTCTCTTCCGGCGAATTACTGAAAATATCGCCCAAGGTGCCTCCCAGTGGGTTAGCCATTGTCAGGCCGTCAGGCTGGTGGTATGATTTGTCACTGAAAACAAAATAGTTGTATTTTACTACTATTCTTAGCAAAAGAATTCGATCAGCGATTTGCTCATTATAAATATCTTTTTTGAAAGTACTAACTTTTTTCAGCAATGTCAATGGTTGTTTGAATAGGTACATTAGTATATAGGTTCGTAATGTCTTGGTCTAGCGGTTCTAGGCGCTCAGTCCGGAACCACGCGACTGCTGCGGTCGCAGGTTCGAATCCTGCCTCGGGCATGGATGTGTGTGATGTCTTTAGGTTAGTTAGGTTTAAGTAGTTCTAAGTTCTAGGGGACTGATGACCTCAGATGTTAAGTCCCATAGTACTCAGAGCCATTTCCATTTCATAATGTCTAATGAAAACAATTTAGTATCTTGGTCTCACCGCAGATCTTTGATTTTACTGACTACATTTTGACTGCAGACGACAGAATAATAATTTCCTAAAACTAAGGATTTTTTTTTATTTTTTCGTGAAGAAACCTTGCTGACTCATATATGCACTGTTCATGCTGTTCACAATTGGACGTATCGGATGTTGACTTTTATGCACAGTGTAGGGAAGCAGCCTACTCACGCCATGATAAATTCATATCAGTCTTTCCACTGTGTGCCAGCCAGTCTGCTGTAACTAGCTCTGACGTCATAAATGTTGCGCAATACTTTTAAAATCAAGTAAATAACCTGAAACGTTTCTAGCATGTCAGGAATAATACTAAATCAATATGTGTTGAATATCAGTTAAATAACTTTAACCATTTTCAAAATTTGGACGTTTTTCTGTAAAAATCATTGGCGCAACAGAAAACAGCTAGGGACTTAAATATTTATATCTAGATTCCTTTTTCATAATAATTTAATACAAACAGTACTTTGGATCTCACAAATTAAGATTTTAGTTGAAATTCAATATTTTCTGGTTTTTGTCTTAAAAATTAAGGAAGCAAGATAGATTAAGTAGGCTAATAAATAATGCTAGGATGTTTATATTTAAGTAGAATGGAGATCCGCTATAATCATAAAGATGTGAGAAGTTTCAATTGAATAACTATATAACTATAGCGATAGCGTATTTCCAAAGGGCAAGTTCAGAGCTCGTATATTGCGTGTAGTGTAATTAAAATTAATTCTATCGCCTAAAATAATTGCCTTTTATTATGATTACTTACGTGTGTGCTGATTGCGCATTTAAATTGAGAGCTTCATCTGCCATCAGCAAAGGAAGCGATGATTTATTCAATAACTTAAAGTGGTGCATTACTAGCCCAGCGGCTAGTCGGGAGAGCCGATTTGATCAGGCGTTCCCTTAGCCGTCCGCACCGCGGCTTTATATATAAGAACGCTGTGCGAGGAAGCAAGGCCCCAGTTCTCTCCAGACGCTGAATACCACATCATCTGTGTCGGGAGTCGCGTCGCGTCGGTATCATTGCTATAAACGGCCTCGGATGCCGTATTAAGTTACTCTGGTTACGCCTAACCATGAAATCATTTTCGAGTGAAGTGTTAATTCTGGGATGACTTTAATTATCTGTCTTCAGTTTGCGTATGTCGTATTTTCACGTGCCGCCGCGGGGCAGACATTCTACCATTATTTTAGCGTGGCGTTTGATGAACATTATCATCAAATTATGGCGAGCATTCATTTAAACATTTAATTTGGACAGTTATAGTTGCATCAGCGCATTAGACTCTGAACTGCTCTGTTAGTCAGATTGTGTGGATTCTTTGTTTTTCATCTGTGACTTTCGGAATATAGCGAACGTTTTTTCACGATCGTTTTTGATTATGAATCTCAGACAATCTCCTAATTCCTCAGAGCTATAAGCTGTAGGTATAAGTGTATTTCTTAGATGAAGTGTGCACTAGGAATTCTAATTACAGGCTTCACGTTTTGCTAATCACTTTATGGTTGCCAAAATTGTAGTTAGAGAGCCAGTGTTGAGAACGGCAAAACAACAGCATAAATAATAGGAACACATTTACATAACAATCAATTCCACCCCCCGCTCCACAACAGGATGATTATAACTAAAGTTAAACTTTCAAAACACTGTTGAAGTAATACCACTGGTCAGAATGACGTATCGCAGAAGAAGGAAAACGTATGACAGAACAAAAAAAATGGAGTGTAAATTGGTCAATAGGTTGCGCTGTATGTATCAGTACACGTAAATTAAAACACCTGTCATGCGCACGACCCATTGAAGCTGGTATAAAAACGCCGGGTACACGGTTTTTCCTCCATTCGCGTCTGTGGCGATCGCCATGACTGTCTCAATGCAGGACCGCGCTCTGCTTGTAAAGCTGTATTACATGAATGATAACTGTGCACAAGTGGCTCTGGGGGAGGGTCTGAAAACAGGCGTTGGTCCGATGACTGCCGTGGGTCTGGAGAAAATGATTCGGAAATTCGAAAAAGACGGGTTCTTTTGCTGTGCAGCCTGATAGAGGGAGGAAACGAATCGATTCGACGTCAGTGGAAGCAGTGGCTACAGCAATGCAGGAGAAGAGGAGTGGTGATGTGCAAACGTGTAGTGCACGGAGAATATCCCGAAAATCGGACATACCTGTGAGCACGGTGCGCTTAAATCCTAAGGGGCATCCTTCTTTGCTATCCATTCAAAATTACCCGTGTGCACAAGTTGATTTCTGTGGACCTGCCAGCAAGAGATACCTTTGCTTTAGAATTTCTTGCTTGCATGGAAGTGGATAATGATTGACCGAGGAAGATTTTGTGGACAGACGAAGCCCACTTCCATCTGACAGGATATGTCAATACACAGCATTGTCGAATATTGTTAACGGAAAATCCACACGCAAATCAACCAATACCACTTCATCCTGAAAAGGTGACAGTGTGGTGGGGGTTTACGGCATCATTTATCATAGAGCCACATTGTTTTGAAGATAAAAGTGCTTCCGGCCCTGTGACCTGTACGTCACTGGTAACTGCTATGAGTGTCTTTTGCGCAACCACGTCATTCCAGCTCCCCAACAGCGTGGATGTGTCGATGGGATCATTTTTATACAAGATCGTGCACCTCCACACATTGAAAATGCAGTTAAACAGCTGCTGAAGCGCCATTTCGGAAATTCTAGAATTTTCAGCCACCATTTCCCTACAGCTTGGCCGTCTCGATAACCCGATCTTAATCCGTGTGACTTCTAGCTATGGGGTTATCTGAAAGATGTTGTGTCCAGTGTTCCGATTGCAAACTTAGCTGCATTGAAGGCACGCACTGCGCAACACGTTCTGAACCTGACCCCGGAAACACTTCGACCAGTTGTGCAACATGCTGTTTCTCTATTTCAACTAGTTGTGGAAAGCGGTGGACTGCATATTGAACATGTTTTGCACCAGTTACACGAAAATTAATAGTCCGATTTCATTTTGACTGATGCTTTGTATGCACTTTTCGCTTCGGGGCAGTTAAAAACCGATGTGAATGATGCTTTGTATGCGGTTTTTGGCACTAGGACAACTAAAAACCGATTTTTCCCATCCGATGTGATATGACCTTGGCGTGGTGGATGGGCTTATGTAACTAACAGTATCATACCTGTACACCCATGCACACTGAGTAATACAGTTTGTTTAACGTCAAACGTACACCTTATGCAATTTTGTATGATTTATTTGCGTTTGTTGTCTACCACTATTAAATTATGATGCTTACAGCAGCATCTAGCTACATTTTGTAACTATTTATTTTTCTTCTACAATACGTTTTCTCCTCTCTCCGATAATATTCCGTTGCAATTTGACGTCGTTCTGACGGTTGGTGTTATTTCTACAGTGATTTGAAAGATAAACTTTAATTATAATCATCCTGTACTTTAAACCGAGAAAATAATTTTGGGGCCTGTGAATTCATATTAATAAGCTGTTTGTTACGAAATAGTTTGATGAAATGCGTAGCACTGTTAACGGCTAGCCTAAGTTTTTTTGCATCATTGGGGTCGGATCATCATATAGCTCCGAAACATTATTTTCCTCAAAAAATTTAATGTTTTAGTCACGTATTTGTTCTGAGTAGCAAAGATTACAGCATTCGCTTTGTCAGACTTCTTTATAATAACGGCACACTGTTAAATGCAGACGAGAGAGCGGATAGGTGGAACGAGTTCACTGATGCCCTCTATGAGGGAAAGATTTGTCTGATGCGATAGAAGCAGAAACAGGAGTATTAGAAAAAGAATTTAAGAGTGCTTTGGAGGGCTTCAGGTTAAATAAGACAGAAGGGATAGGTAACATTCCATCAGAATTTCTAAATTCATTGGGGGAAGTGGCAACAAATCGATTATTCACGATGGTGTGCAGAGTGTATGAGTCTGGCGACATACCATCTGACTTTCGGAAAAATATCATCCACACTATTCCGAAGACTGAGAGAGCTGAAAAGTGTGAGAATTATCGCAAAATCAGCTTAACAGCTCACGCATCCAAGCTACTGACAAGAAGAATAGAAAAGAAAACGTAGTGTGTGTTAGATGACGATGAGTTTGGCTTTAGAAAGAGTAAAGACACCAGAGAATCAATTCTGACGTTGCAGTTGATAATGGAAGCAAGACCAGAGAAAAATCAAGACACGTTCATAGAATTTGCGACTGGAAAAAGCTTTCGACAATGTAAAATGGTGAAGACGTTCGAAATTCTAAGAACAACAGGGGTAAGCTATAGGGAGCAATGGGTAGTATACAATATGTACAAGAGGCAAGAGGGAATGATAAGACTGGACGACCAAAGTCGAACTGTTCAGATTGAAAAGATTGTAAGATAGGACGGCAATCTTTCACCCCTACTGTTCAATCTGTACATCGGAGAAGCAATGAAGTAAATCAGAAAAGGGTTAAGAGAGGAATCTAATTGAAAGGTGAAAGGATATCAATCAAACGATTCGCTAGTGACGGTGCTATCCTGAGTGAAAGTGAAGAAGAATTACAGGATCTGTTGAATCGAATGAACAGTCTAATGAGTACGGAATATGGATTTACAGTAAATCGAAGATAAAGTAATGAGAAGTGGCAGGAACGAGAACAGTGAGAAATTTAACATCATATTAGATGAAGCAGACCAGCATTGCAAAAAGGGCATTCCTGGCCTAGAGAAGTCTACTAGTATCAAGCATAGGCTTGGATTTGAGGAAGAAATATCTGAAAACGTATATTTGGAGCAGAGAATGATATGGATGTGAAATATGGACTGTTGGAAAAGCAGAACAGAAGAGAATCGAAACATTTCCGATGTGGTGCTACAGACGAATGTTTAAAAGTCAATGGAGTGATAAGGTAAGGAATGAGGAGATTCTGCGCAGAATCGGAGAGGAAAGGAATATGTGGTGCACACTAACATGAGAAGGGACAGGATGATAGGACATCAGGGAATAACGTCCATGGTACTACAGGGAGCTGTAGAGGAAAAAAACTGTAGAGGAAGACAGAGACTGGAATACACCCGGCAAATAATTGAGAACGTAGGTTGCAAGTACTATTCTGAGATGAAGAGGTTGGCGCAGGAGAGAAATTCGTGGCGGCCCACACCAAACCAGTCGGAAGACTAATCACACAAAAAATAAATAAAGGTATAAGAGATAGGTAACAATTGTCAATATCAATGAAATTTGCGTTGTAACTGAGATACATTTTATTTTATTTTGACTACGTTTCGGATTTCCACTATGTCATCTTTAGGGTCAATATGCATCTCTTACAATAAACGATATTGTCATACAGTGTCATATCTCGCTTGAAGAAGACTTGATAGCAACTCCAGCGAGCTGCTATCAAGTCTACGAATGAAGCACTTGTGAAACGGTTTGAGTTCACGACATCCAGGGATATATGAGCTTCTACGACAATATCGTTTATTTTGAGAGATCCGTATCTGGTCTGAAGACGGCGCAGTGGAATTCCGAAACTGGTAGGCAAAAATAAAATAAAATAACATCTTAGTTACACGGCTGTTGGAGAATTTAATTGATATTGACATTTACTCAACCAGCTCATGTCCCCATTCCATGTTGAATTAGCATAGACAGATGACATTCCATCATGATTTCTAAAGTCATTGGGAGAAGTGACAACAAAACAACTATTCACTGTGGTGCGTAGCATGTAAGAGACAGGGGATATACCATCAGACCTTCAGAAAAACATTATCCACACAGTTCCCAGGATTGCAAGAGCCAGCAATTGCGACAACTGTCGCACATTCAGCTTAACAGCTCATGCATCCAAGTTGCTGACAAGAATAATGCGCAGAAGAATGAAAAAGAAAACAGAGGATTTGTTAAATGAAGGACACTTTGGCTTCAGGTAAGATAAAGGCACCAGAGACGGAGTTCTGACTTGGAAGCAAGACTGAAGAAAAATTAAAACACCTTCATAGGCTCTGTTGTCTCGGAGAAAGCTTTCTGAAGTGTAAAATGGTGCAAGGTGTTCACATTTCTGAGAAAAATACGGGTAAGCTATAGGGAGAGACGGGTGATATACAGTATGTACAAGAACTAAGAAGGAAAAATAACAGCGGAATACCCAGAACGAAGTGCTCAGATTAAAAAGGATGTAATACAGGGATATAGTCTTTAGAGCCTACTGATCAATTAGCACATCGAAGAAGCGGTGACGGAAATACAAGAAAGGTTCAAGAGTGGTATTAAAACTGAAGGTGAAACGATGTCAATGACAATATTTGCTGATGATTTTGCTGTCCTCAGTGAAAGCGAAGAGGGATTACAGGATCTGTTGTACGGAATAAACAGGATAATGTGTTAAGAACATGGACTGAGAATGAAGCAAAAAAAGACGAGAGTAATGAGAACCAGCAGAAAGGACAGTGAGAAACTTATCAAAAATGGTGATCACAAAGTAGATAAAGTTCAGGACTTCTACTTCCTAGGCTGCAAACTAACCCATAACGAAGGGAGAATGTAGAAAACAGTCTGGCAGATTCAAAAAGGGCATTTTTGTCCAAGTGGAGCCTGTTAGTATCAAACGAAGGCCTTAATTAGAGAAAGAAGATGCTCAGGTTATACGTTCCGAGCACGTCATTGTATGGTAGTGAAACATGAAACGGGAATGAAAGATAATTGAAGCATTTTAGATGTAGTGCTACCCAAGAATGCCGAAAATTAGATGGACTGAGAAGGTAAGGATAAGGAGTGTCTCGCAGAATCGGCGAGGATATGTATACAGGGAAAACACTGACAAGTAGAAGAGATAGGGTGGTAGGACCATAAAAAAAATAAAAAGAAAGGAACCCGTCTGGAGACATACCATCAGTAAGTGCGAGAAATTGAGGATGTGTTGGATAACGATTAGTTTGGGCATTGGAAAGGTAAATGGACCATACAGGCAGCTGTGACGTTGCAACTATCAATGCAAGTAAGACGTAGAAAGAATCAAGACACCTTCATAGTACTTTTCGATCTGGGAAGAGCGATCGACAAGGTATAATAGTCCAAGATGTTCAAAAACCTGAGAAAAATAGAAGGCAAAGACGGACAATATACCATTTGTACACGAACGAAGAAGGTACGATAAGAATGGAAGACCAAGAACAAAGCGCTCAGGTTGAAAAGGGTGACAGTCTGGTAGTCTCTCGCCCCTACTGTTCAATTTGCACATCAAAGAAGCAATGACCGCGAGAAAAAGAACGTTTAACAGCGGAAAATTTCGAATGAAATTATATCATTCATAAAATTCGCTGGTGAAGTTGCTGTGTTCAGTGGAAGTGTAGGTGATTACAGGACGTGATGAATGAAAAGAACAGCCTGAGGAGTACAGAATATGGATTGACAGTAAACCAAAGACAAACGAAGGCAATGAGATAGCAATAAACTTCAGGACAACTAAGCAGATGAAGTCAAGGATATCATCTACTTTGGAAGAAAAATAACACACGACGGATGAATCGAGTATATCGTATAAGGCTGCAACTACGTTGCATACGGAAGTCGTCCGTTCTGGTCCGGTCCGGTGAAGGGCGATAAGAGCTTCCCGGCGTCGTCCGTCGTGAATGCCTACACTGGGTCTGAGCCGATCCGGCAATGGCGCACAGCTGTCGCTCGTGGGACGAGATGAGATTACACTGAACATCAACCCAGGGTAGGCCTACTGTCGTCATTCTTGAGTTTCCGCATTGGACTCAGTTACACGCTATAGGTAAGCAGTTGCAGTTGTTGAGAAGCTATCATGAGTGATACGGATGGTGGTTTTTGTGTTGGCTGCTGCTAGACAAGAATGTTCGCCTTAAAAGACGTAGGAAAAGGACTTCGCTGCATCGTTTTAATGAAGTCACATCTGCAGGGGAATTTTTTACAAGGTGCCAGTCATTGCGAAATTTTCCAGACAAGTTCAAAGACTACTACGGCGTATCTATAGATACGATCGACTATATACTTGAAGGCATGGGAGACAATATAATTGGCTATTCCAACTTCAGGGAATGTACCACTGCATATGAAAAACTATCACAGTCAGGTACGTTAACTTTAGAAACAGCTGACAGCCTTTTTGTTATTGTGAGTGGCATAATTGGTCAAATAATATTAGAATATTAGAAATAAATTATGGCACCAGTTACAATGAAGTGTATTTGTTAACGTTGACATATTTGTTAACGTTCCTTCACAGTTATATTACATACTATTATCAAATAACCAGCTGTTGACAAGTGTCTATATTGTTGTTGTTGTTGTGGTCTTCAGTCCTGAGACTGGCTTGATGCAGCTCTCCATGCTAATCTATCCTGTGCAAGCTCCTTCATCTCCCAGTACCTACTACAACCTACATCCTTCTGAATCTGCTTAGTGTATTCATCTCAGTGTCTATGTATGATCTGAAAATCACAATGAAACAATTGTTTGGTTCAAGACTAACAAATGTCAGTGTTGAATGTGATGAGGAAAATTGTGGAAAATAAACGTGTAGTTTATGCATAAAAACATATTAACAGTGCATTTGGGATAGCCCATTGAAATGAACTGCCATCATGTTGTTGGGCAGGAGGACATATATGAACTACGCTCACAAAGGAAGACGAATCTTGGGCATAATTACATGCACCTGGTGATGGGTTAGGTGACGGTTGTGACGATGGTAAAGGACAGCCAGTGAGTGTCCGTATTTTTGAAGTTGTGACGTCCCCCAATATTTTCATTCGTAGTCTCATTTTCTCCAGTTGATCCAGTTGTTTGGCTGATCGCAGTTAGCTCATGAAGGAGGAGTAATCGTCATCATCCTGGTATTTCTGTTTTCGAGAAACATATTGCTCAAATATGTGGATCTTTCTTCTCTCAATGTCCAGTGCCTATGAATCATAATCATATTTTTTGCATTACTTTATTGTCTGTTTCTGTCTGCATTCACAGAAGACAACGTAGAAGCAGACACCTCTCGTTCGTCTGAAGAGAGACACATTTCACCATCATTTGTACCTTTCTCACTTGCTGTGCTGGGACTTCGATCACGTGGAGAAGGCTCATTTTCTTTGTGGCAGGTAAGTCTCCTGATCTGGGACCACATGTTACAATGCCTTTCAAAAACAACATGCTTTTTAAATAGCGTCATTTATGAGATGCAGTAGCTTCCTTACCCATCTCGGAGTCATGATGTATTTTATATTTTTTTCCTAAAAGTGTCTCGGAAGTTCTGTCACGTTATCCGAGCCCGTTCAGCTGAAAATGGAAACGTAAATCTCACAAAATCAGCACAGAAGTTGTATTCCGTTCTTGGAACAGATGTTCAGTTATTATTCATGTTTGTTTAAGATTCCTAAAATATCATTAACAAATGCTGCCCACACCATTTGTGTAATATTCCAGTATCATTTCACTTTTTCAGGTACTTAGCAACAGGGATATCTTTTCGGTCCTTGGGTCTAACATTTCGACTGAGTGATTATAAAGTCGGTAAGTGTGTCTCGGCAGCTGTGGATGCAGTATGGAGGAATTTCTGTGAGCGACATCTACCCGTTCCTGATTAGAAAATTTTTGAAGAAATAGTGAGAGGACTCCACAAGCGATGGAATTTTGTTCATGCAGTTGGATGCATTCATGCCAAGCATATCCGAATTAAATATGAAAAACAAAGTGAAACTGCGTTTTTTAACTACAAAAAGTTTTTTCAGTGGTTTTACTAGCTGTGTGGGACTACCGTTGTCGATTTATTTTTATAGATGTGGAATGTTATGGAAAACAGAGTGGCGGAGGAACGTTTTCCGATTCTACATTGTCTGCATTCTTGGAGAACTGTCGTGCTACACTACCGCAACCTTCGCCTGTCGAAGGAATTACTACAGATGTGCCGTTTGTCTTCCTTGGAGATGATGCATATCCTTTGAAACCTTGTTGTTGTTGTTGTGGTCTTCAGTCCTGAGACTGGTTTGATGCAGCTCTCCATGCTACTCTATCCTGTGCCAGTTTCTTCATCTCCCAGTACCTACTGCAACCTACATACTTCTGAATCTGCTTAGTGTATTCATCTCTTGGTCTCCCTCCACGCTGCCCTCCAATACTAAATTGTCTTGGTCGGGCACACAGTTTTAATCCGCCAGGAAGTTTCATATCAGCGCACACTCCTCTGCAGAGTGAAAATCTCATTCTGGAAACATACCCCAGGCTGTGGCTAAGCCATGTCTCCGCAATATCATTTCTTTCAGGAGTGCTAGTTCTGCAAGGTTCGCAGGAGAGCTTCTGTAAAGTTTGGAAGGTAGGAGACGAGGTACTGGCAGAAGTAAAGCTGTGAGTAGCGGGCGTGAGTCGTGCTTCCGTAGCTCAGTTGGTAGAACACTTGCCCGCGAAAGGCAAAGTCCAGAGTTCGAGTCTCGGTCGGGCACACAGTGTTAATCTGCCAGGAACTTTCATATCAGCGCACACTCCGCTGCAGAGTGAAAATCTCATTCTGGAAACATCCCCCAGGCTGTGGCTAAGCCATGTCTCTGCAATATCCTTTCTTTCAGGAGTGCTAGTTCTGCAAGGTTCGCAGGAGAGCTTCTGTAAAGTTTGGAAGGTAGGAGACGAGGTACTGGCAGAAGTAAAGCTGTGAGTACCGGGCGTGAGTCGTGCTTCGGTAGCTCAGTTGGTAGAGCACTTGCCCGCGAAAGGCAAAGTCCAGAGTTCGAGTCTCGGTCGGGCACGCAGTGTTAATCTGCCAGGAACTTTCATATCAGCGCACACTCCGCTGCAGAGTGAAAATCTCATTCTGGAAACATCCCCCAGGCTGTGGCTAAGCCATGTCTCTGCAATATCCTTTCTTTCAGGAGTGCTAGTTCTGCAAGGTTCGCAGGAGAGCTGCTGTAAAGTTTGGAAGGTAGGAGACGAGGTACTGGCAGAAGTAAAGCTGTGAGTAGCGGGCGTGAGTCGTGCTTCCGTAGCTCAGTTGGTAGAGCACTTGCCCGCGAAAGGCAAAGTCCAGAGTTCGAGTCTCGGTCGGGCACACAGTGTTAATCTGCCAGGAACTTTCATATCAGCGCACACTCCGCTGCAGAGTGAAAATCTCATTCTGGAAACATCCCCCAGGCTGTGGCTAAGCCATGTCTCTGCAATATCCTTTCTTTCAGGAGTGCTAGTTCTGCAAGGTTCGCAGGAGAGCTTCTGTAAAGTTTGGAAGGTAGGAGACGAGGTACTGGCAGAAGTAAAGCTGTGAGTAGCGGGCGTGAGTCGTGCTTCGGTAGCTCAGTTGGTAGAGCACTTGCCTGGGAAAGGCATAGGTCCCGAGTTCGAGTCTCGGTCGGGCACACAGTTTTAACCTGCCAGGAAGTTTCATATCAGCGCACACTCCGCTGCAGAGGGAAAGTCTCATTCTGGATATCTGTTATATTGCTAGAGAAGGCCGAAATGCACGCTGTAAGCTCACGCAGGATGGCGTGAGGTCTAAAACAGGATACGTAACGAATGCTATAAAAAAAAGTTCGTAGCTTCTGGAATACTTAACGTTAATCCATCATTTGTATACATCGTTCTTGATGAGACATGCTTCATACGATAACTATCAATTGCTATGGCGCCTTGCTAGGTCGTAGCCATTGACTTAGCTGAAGGCTATTCTAACTATCTTCTCTGCAAATAAACGAGGCTTCGTCAGTGTTGCATCGCTAGCTAAGTCGTCCGTACAACTGGGGCGAGTGCTAGTAAGTCTCTCGAGACCTGCCGTGTGGTGGCGCTCGGTCTGCGATCACTGACAGTGACGACACGCGGGTCCAACATGTACTAATGGACCGCGGCCGATTTAAAGCTACCACCTAGCAAGTGTGGTGTCTGGCGGTGACACCACATTCCTCCCCCGCAAATCGGCGAACGGTCGTGTTATAAGGCCTCCGCCCGCCTTGGGAGGACCCCATGTTGGCGTATGCGATGAGGTAGGGAGCCGAACAACAGGCGAGGCTGTGCCACCCGCACCCGGCCATTCGGTCCGAGGGGAGCTAGGAAACGCCTGAAAACCTAGTCCAGGGTGCACGCCAACATGCGGTGTATGCGCCCTTAAAGAGACAGGAGCGGCCAAAGGGTCGACCTCCATCGCGTCGGGGTACCCGACGCGCGAAGACGCCATGTGGTCCGGAGCGGGCAAGAGTTCCATGTCGGAGGACGGCTGGTCACGGGAAGCGATCGGCGGCGCGTGACCCAGGGAGGCGCCTGGCGGCTGCAGCGAAGCGTCCACTGCGGGCGGCGTCGGCGGGAGAACAGGCGGCGGAGGCGGTGGCGGTGGCGGCGCGTCGCCATGGGGCAAAATGGAAGGCAGCGTCGGTATCACCTGGGTCTGAGGCGAGCCAGTAGATGGGTCCCCAGGGCGCTGACCGGACGGCACCGTCGCTGAAAGCAGACGGGGAGCGGCAGAACCCGTGCGACGACAGAGACGCAGCTGATTGAGATGCCGACGCACCTCACTAGAGACCCTCAAAACCAAATACATAGCGCGGCCGAGGCAGCGAAGAATGCGCCCTGCGAGCCAACGCCGTGAACCTCGATAGTTGCGATAGTAGACAACGTCGCCTGGAGCAAAAACAGGAATCTGCCGCTGCACAGGAACCTGATGCGGCGGATGCAGCAAAGACATCAAGGTTCGATGAGGACGATCGTGGAGCAACTCAGCCGGCGAGCGACCATCTCGGGGCTGACAGCGATACGAAGACAAAAAGAGCAATAACGCGTCCTCCCGCGAATGCGACTCTTTCAACTTCAACATCTGTGACTTGAAAGTCCGGACCAATCGTTCAGCAGCACCGTTTGACTGAGGCGAAACGGCGCGGATGTCAGATGTTGAATACCATTGGCCTTGCAGAATGACTGAAATTCGGCGGACATGAATTGTGGGCCATTGTCGGAAACAAAAGTCTGTGGAAGACCTTCAATGCAAAAGATAGCGGATAACGCTTGGATGGTGGCAGACGACGTCGTGGAAGACATCCGGACAACAAAAGGAAAATTACTGAATGAATCCACCACAACCAACCATCGAGCATTCCAGAATGGACCAGCAAAATCGACGTGCAAGAGTTGCCAAGGGGAAGTGGCTTTCGGCCATGCAAAGAATTTCCGTGGTGGTGCGGATTGTTGTTCGGCACACGCCATGCAAGAAGAGCACATATGCGTAATCGCAGCATCGATTCCGAACCAAGTACAGTGCTGACGCGCAAGTTGTTTCGTTCTCACTATACCCCAATGTCCTTGGTGAAGAAGTTTTAAGACAGAGGGCTGTAACGAACGTGGGACCACGACTCTGGACTGATCATTATCAGAACGCAACAACAAAACACCACGTCGAACAAAAAGTCTCTCCTTGTGAGCAAAAAATCTGCGAACCAACGGATCCTCTATCCGTGACTTTGACAAGGGCCATTGCGTAGCAACAAAACGCAAAACCGTAGCAAGGACAGGGTCAGCAGCTGTGGCTGTAGCTACACGACGAAAATCAATCGGAAACGATTCGACCACGTCATCGGTTTCCGAATCAATGAACATGCAAGCAAGTTCGGAAGAATCGAATGCTCTATCCTCAGCAACAGGCAAACGGGACAACGCATCGGCGTTTCCGTGCTTAGCAGTGGACCGATATAAGATATCGTAGCGGTACTGCGAGAGGAAAATAGACCAGCGGATGAATTTCTGCGCTGTACGTGGAGGGACAGGCGTGTTCGGATGAAAAAGCGATGTCAAAGGTTTGTGGTCTGTGATGATGGTAAAGTGACGACCATACAAGAAATCGTGAAACTTAGTAACACCAAACACGAGAGCCAAAGCTTCTTTCTCGATTTGTGAATAATTTCTTTGCGCTGACGAGAGCATAGGCAATAGGGCGATCATGCGAACTATCTTTGTGCGCAAGGACTTCTCCGATCCCGAAATCCGATGCATCTACCATCAACAAAAGGGGTTTCTGGGGATCGAATGGCGTAAGGCAAGTATTTGAAAGCAACGCCGATTTCAACTGGCGAAAGGCGCGTTCGCATTCCGTCGTCCAGACGAACGGAACACCTTTACGGCGTAAGCGATGAAGCGGAGCTGAAATGGAAGAAGCGCGCGGCACAAATTTATTGTAATAGTTAATTTTTCCCAACACACTCTGTAGCTGCTTCAAATTCTGCGGCGAAGGCAAGTCTTGTATGACACGGAGGTGCTCTGGACTCGGATGTATGCCTTGGGCATTGACTACATATCCCAAATATGGTAAGTCACGAGCAAAAAACACACATTTGTCCTTCCGCAAGCGAAGACCATTTTGTCGCAAGACCTGAAATAATGTCCGGAGGTTTGCTAAATGTTCTTCTACTGTCTTTCCGGAGATCACAATATCGTCCAGATAGTTTGCTGCAGTAGGGACCGACGCACAAACAGTTTGTAGATACTGCTGAAACAATGTAGGGGCGGATGCACACCCGAATGGCAGTCTTTTGAAGCAATACAACCCAAGATGCGTGTTAACCATCAAGACGCGCTGGGATTCGTCGTCCACCGGTATTTGCAAGTACACATCTGCGAGGTCCAACTTCGAAAAGTATTTACCCAGGCACAGTTTATCAAAAAGAGCCTCCGGGCGGGATAAAGGAAAAGTTGCAATCACGAGTTGGGGATTCACTGTTGCCTTGAAGTCCACACAAAGTCTCAATTTTCCGGAAGGTTTTGGCAAAATCACTAAGAGTGATGCCCAGAGAGAAGCCTGCACACGTTCAATCACACCTTGTGATTCTAAATCGTGTAATGTCCTTGCGACCTCATCACGCAATGCGTGGGGAACATTGCGCTCTCTGAAAAATTTCGGTTGCGCGTTTACTTTCAGTTCCAAATGTGCTTTATAGTTCTTAGCGCAACCAAGGCCCGGTGCAAAAATGTCTGCAAATTCTTGACATAGACGAGAAACGCTGGCGGAAGGCACAGTCTGGTTCACTGATAGGACCTGATTGACTATAGACAAGTTAAACAACTGAAATAAATCTAAACCAAACAAGTTCACTGCAGAAGAAGAACGAAGGACGTAAAATGACACAAGTTTTGTTTGTCCCTTGTTTGTTGCAAGAAGGCTGCACTGTCCTAACAGAGGGATCGTGTGACCTGAATATGTAGTTAGCTTAACATTTGCGGCACGCAACGGAGGAGTGCCCAGTTGTTTGTACGTGATTTTATTGATCAATGAAACTGCAGCTCCGGTATCGAGCTGGAATGGTATTACGTTGCCATTAATGTCCAAGTCTACAAAAAGTTTATTGTCCTGCTGACGACAAGAGCGACTGTCTCGTGCAATTTGAACAGACACTGGTACAGAATCACTTTCTAATTGACGTGATTTCCGGCGACGTCGACGCACACTTTTTGTGGGACGCACACAGTCACTTTGAGAGAGAGTGTCACTGGGCTGAGGGGAATTAACTACATGAATTTCCATGGGCGAAGGTTCACGAGCCTGAGCATTCTTGGTTCGATTCCGCCGCGAAGCAAAGGGCCTGGAATCGTTGTGAGTGTCTGATCTGAGCTTTTTCTGGCAAACACTCTGAACATGTCCTTTTCTATTACAGAAAAAGCAAATAGCTTGGCGTGACGGGCAATTCTCACGCGAATGTCTAGTAGCACACCTCGGGCATGATTTTAGCACAGCATTTGCTTGCTGCCGCGGGACGCGTGGTTGATAGCTTGGCGGCAGCTGCGCGGAGGGTTGTTTACAGTTCCGTGCAGCTCGCCCGGCGGGCCGGTTAATGTGACACACAGCTGGCGAAGTTTCAATTGATTCCTGAGCAAAGTCAAGTGTGTCTTGCCTATCCAATATGTCTATCACCTGTTGAAGGGAGGGATTGACGAGTTTCAAAATTTGCTCCCGTATGCGAACATCAGAAACGTTCTGTCCAATTGCATCACGTACCATAGTATCTGAATAAGGGAGTCCACCTTCACACTCAAAAACACAATCCCTTGTAAGGCCTTGCAAAGTTGCAACCCACTCCCGATTAGTTTGACCGGCCGTACGTTTTGTACGAAAGAACGTATACCGTTTTGCAACCTTGAAATAGGCATCTAAAGCAGACAAAATTTCTTCGTAGGACAGAGTTGCTACGTCGCGTCGGGGAAACAATTTCACTATCACACGGTACGTCTGCACCCCTACACACGCCAATAAATGAGGCTGCAGCTCGTTACCTTGAATTCTGTAGGCGGCGAGATGAAATCCAAATTGGCGTGACCACTCCGTCCATGTTTCCATTTCCGCATCGAATGGACGAAACTGGGGTGCAACAGCATGTTGTGGCTGCGGTAGCGGTGAAGCGGCGGCTGCCGCATTGGTTTGCATTGCACATTGGCCCTGGACGAGCTGTCCAAGGGCATCCAATAACGCCTGCGTCTGCTGATTCTGCAAGCGATAAAATTCGGACAGTATATCTGGAGATTATGGCGAAGCCATGACAAGTAAATTAGAGCAATACGAACGCGAAATCCTTTTTTAAGCCTCGTCGCCACTTGTTATATTGCTAGAGAAGGCGGAAATGCACGCTATAAGCTCACGCAGGATGGCGTGAGGTCTGAAACAGGATACGTAATGAATGCTATAAAGAAAAGTACGTAGCTTCTGGAATACTTAACTTTAATCCATCATTAGTATACGTCGTTCTTGATGAGACATGCTTCATACGATAACTATCAATTGCTATGGCGCCTTGCTAGGTCGTAGCCATTGACTTAGCTGAAGGCTATTCTAACTATCTTCTCTGCAAATAAACGAGGCTTCGTCAATGTTGCATCGCTAGCTAAGTCGTCCGTACAACTGGGGCGAGTGCTAGTAAGTCTCTCGAGACCTGCCGTGTGGTGGCGCTCGGTCTGCGATCACTGACAGTGGCGACACGCGGGTCCGACATGTACTAATGGACCGCGGCCGATTTAAAGCTACCACCTAGCAAGTGTGGTGTCTGGCGGTAACACCACAATATCATAACATATTATATAAATAATTAATATTTATCATCGTTTTGTTTTATTTCATTGTTTTTCCATATGTCGGATAGATAATGTGTATAACTGTTACAGGCATAATTTTCTCTCGTCGCACTGTAGCTAAAATTTATCTCGTGGATGTTACAAAAGCAAGCATTAAAACTGTTGCAACATTATTTCGATATTTACCTTTGACTGATAGTTGCTCCCCAATAGATTTCCAGAGTTCTCGCTTAATATCCCGGATATGGTAGCCTTTAATCCACTGCTCCCACAAGCGAGGCTCATTCCTCACGAGATGAATTAGGAATTCCTTGTCGATCATCCAGTTCGTGGTGCACCGCCGGACTGCACTGCCGGGCTGGAAACAAACATGTTAGGTCGGCCGGACGACGTACTGCGCGTCTCCCTCCAGTGTAGGCACGTGCATCAGCCAGCTGGTGTTTGTTTCTTACTCCGGCGTTATCCGCGGCCGCACCGGATCGGAAGGGACGACTTCCGGATGCAGTGTAGGTGCAGCCTCTGAAGCAGATTATTACAGGCCAGGGGAGATTTACTGGCCAAGAGAAGTCTGCTAGCATGAAACATCCATAACCTGAGGAAGAAAATTATGAGAATGGACGTTTGGAGCGCAGCAACGTGTGGCCGTGACTGTGGGACAGCCAGAAAGAAAGAGAATCGAAGCATTTGACATCAGGTGCTGCAGAAGGATACTGAAAACTATGTGGACTGATAAAGAATGAGGAGGTTTTCAACACAATCGCCATAGAAAGGAACATATAGAAAACAGCAGGCCCATTCAAATTTAACAATAATACTCGAACAATACTCAAATCCGCTGCTTCATTACAACAGGTAAATAAATAAATATATTTAAAAAAACGAAAAAGAAGAAAAATCTTACCAGTACAGGCTCTCTTTGAGCAGACCCATATATGTTAATCCGTCATTAATAATTTCGTAGCCGCTTTCTTAATTGCCGCTCAGCCCGATACTGGCACCTGTTCCCGGCTCTGGGAACATCACTGCCTCTGAAACTTCCTAGCAGATTAAAACTGTGTGCCGTACCGAGAATCGAACTCGGGACCTTTGCCTTTCGCGGGCAAGAGCTCTACCAACTTTTTTTATTTTTTTTTTCATTTTCAACAACATTAGCGGCATTTGGGAACTGAAATCAATAAATCGCATCAGGTGAAATTTCTGCTGTACGAGGACTCGAACCCGGATCTCCCGCTTAACACAAGCAGTCACCTTTAGCGTTTATATATACAGGGCGAGTCACCTAACATTACCGCTGGATATATTTCGTAAACCACATCCAATACTGACGAATCGATTCCACAGACCGAACGTGAGGAGAGGGGCTAGTGTAATTGGTTAATACAAACCATAAAAAAATTCATGGAAGTATGTTTTTTAACACAAACCTACGTTTTTTAAAATGGAACCCAGTTAGTTTTGTTAGCACATCTGAACATATAAACAAATACGTAATCAGTGCCGTTTGTTGCATTGTAAAATGTTAATTACATCCGGAGATATTGTAACCTAAAGTTGACGCTTGAGTACCACTCCTCCGCTGTTCGATCGTGTGTATCGGAGAGCACCGAATTACGTAGGCATCCAAAGGGAACGGTGATGGACCTTAGGTACAGAAGAGACTGGAACAGCACATTACGTCCACATGCTAACACCTTTTTATTGGTCTTTTTCACTGACGCACATGTACATTACCATGAGGGGTGAGGTACACGTACACACGTGGTTTCTGTTTTCAATTACGGAGTGGAATAGAGTGTGTCCCGACATGTCAGGCCAATAGATGTTCAATGTGGTGGCCATCATTTGCTGCACACAATTGCAATCTCTGGCGTAATGAATGTCGTACACGCCGCAGTACATCTGGTGTAATGTCGCCGCAGGCTGCCACAATACGTTGTTTCATATCCTCTGGGGTTGTAGGCACATCACGGTAAACATTCTCCTTTAACGTACCCCACAGAAAGACGTCCAGAGGTGTAAGATCAGGAGAACGGGATGGCCAATTTATGCGTCCTCCCCGTCCTATAAAACGCCCGTCGAAGATCCTGTCAAGGGTCAGCCTAGTGTTAATTGCGGAATGTGCAGGTGCACCATCATGCTGATACCACATACATCGACGCGTTTCCAGTGGGACATTTTCGAGCAACGTTGGCAAATCATTCAGTAGAAACGCGTTGTGTGTTGCAGCTGTTCGGGCCCCTGCAATGAAGTGAGGACCAATGAGGTGGTCGCCAATGATTCCACACCATACATTTACAGTCCACGGTCGCTGTCGCTCTACCTGTCTGAGCCAGCGAGGATTGTCCACGGACGAGTAATGCATGTTCCGTAGATTCACTGCCCCGTGGTTTGTGAAATCCGTTTCATCGGTGAACAGGTAGAACTGCAACGCATTCTCTGTTAATGCCTATTGACAGAATTGCACTCAATGATTAAAGTCATCACCATGTAATTGCTGATGTAGCGACACATGAAACGGGTGAAAGCTGTGACGATGCAGTATGCGCATGACACTACTTTGTCTCAGTCCACCGGCTCTCGCAATGTCCCGTGTACTCATGTGTGGGTTCATGGCAACAGCAGCTAACACACCAACCGCACCCGCTTCTCCTGTGACGGGCCTGTTACGGACCCCTTTGCGTGCTACGACCATACCTGTTGCATACAGTTGGCGGTAGATGTTTCGCAATGTGCGGCACGTTGGATGCTCTCTGTCCGGGTACCGTTCTGCATACACCCTGCAGGCTTCAGCTGCATTTCGTCGACACTCGCCATAGATCAGTATCATCTCCGCCTTTTCAGAGTTCGAATACACCATGGTCATAGTTCCTACAACACTACACTATCACAGACGTCTGGTAACACGGTGTACTACAGTTGGTCTGCGTGCGGAGACGAAAGCAGAATAACAATAGCAGCAAGCGCTACATGCGGACACTGCGACAGCTAGACCAAACCACAACAGTGCACTACAGCCACACTCGTAAACACGGTCGTCATCGTAAACGTGTCCCTGCAGATGCTGCTCGCCGACCGTGGCCCGTGTTTGTTACAACGCGCAACTGAACGTCGGAGGTTTCAAGCGTCAACTTTAGGTTACAGTATCTCCGGATGCAATTAACATTTTACGAGTACAATGCAACAAACGGCACTGATTACGTATTTGTTTATATGTTCGGATTTGCTAACAAAACTAACGGGGTTCCATTTAAAAAAACGTAGATTTGTGTTAAAAACATACTTCCGTGCATTTTTGTATGGGTTGTTTTAAACAATTACACTAGCCGCTCTACTCACGTTCGGTCTGTGAAATCGGTTCGACAGTATTTGATGTGGTTTACGAAATATATCCAACGGTAACGTTAGGTGACTCACCCTGCATATATATATATATATATATATATATATATATATATATATATATATATAAGGCGATGACCTTTATAAAATAATGGTGTAAAAATAACAGACATAAAATGCTGCTAGCATTTTTTTTAAATATATAAGACGATAACTGAGCTACCAAAGCACGACTCACGCCCTGTCCTCACAGTTTTACTTCTGCCATTACCTCGTCTCCTACTTTCCAAACTTTACAGAAGCTCTCCGCTGCAGAGTGGAAATCACATTCTGGATCACTGCCTCTATTACAGACACGAGAGTAATTGCGATTCATGCCAGATGACTGATGTAATTCATTTAAATTTCACTTTATCTACCTCACATTTTAACACGACAGTCACAAAGCACACCACTTTTCTTATTACAACCATATTACAACTCATCCTCCTATTCATCTAGCATACTTTTTCATCCTCCCCACAATTTTCTCGTTTCCTCCGGTACACTGAACTCTCTCTCTGTCTTCCCTCATCTTTGCCACTCCATTTACATTAGCATTAAAATTGTTCTTGCAGACAGCCAAGGAACTTTCATTACCATACATACTCTATCTCTTGCAACGCTAATCATTAATGCACAACCTGTGCTCCGTGGAAAATGCTATGAACGAACTTTCTTGGTCGTCCTCCACAAGATTCCGACTTTCTATTAAATTAAATATCTTTCATCAAGTGATATTTGCCTCCATTTGCAGCATTTTAATATTACTATTAAAATTGCTTAAATTGAATTACGCGTATGTATTTAAATGCTTTATTTCTGCTCTGTTGTTGATCTATACATTTTACGTTTCTGTCTTAATTTATCAAAGATCTCTAATTGCAGCTTCCGCGTTTGCCAATGGTTCCTCTAACCGTAATCTTGAATTGTGGATCGTTTCTATCGTTTTCTATCGGTAAGAAACACTCCAGTCATTTAACTGACTGATTACGACCTATAAAAGATGGCAAAAGATTCAGGTAATGTTGTTTCTTGTGCAGGTAGTATATCTGCGCCTTCCTTTAACTTCATATTAGTGTCAGTTCTTATGCTATTATCGAACAGATTTCACAGACTTTAACTTACAGTGTCCAGTAAAGCGATTATTGCGATTACGGACCATAATTACCGAATTGGAATTTTATCGGCGATGCACTTTGCTGAATTGCTAATTCAGTCTATCAGGGGACAGATCCCATCTCTGTAAGTGTTTTTCAATTGCCTTTTTTTCTTTAATAGACGTCATTTAAGTATTAGATGACTCCTTAAAATCTTCACACAAAAATCGAACTAGAATGTCTGTCTTTCTAACGAATATTATGTGTAGACTGAATGTAGATTAATGTGAAGGAAAGACATGATCAGATGATAATTGAAGCCGTACCGACTACTACTTTGTTTGTGAAAAAAAGCTGGGTGTACTTATAACAAGCTATTCGTGTCAGAAGTATTTCGAAAGTACTGATTTAATAATTAACGGCAACGCAGAAATATGGGCGACTCCATCTGGATCAAAATA
Source organism: Schistocerca serialis cubense (assembly GCF_023864345.2). Classification (NCBI taxonomy): domain Eukaryota; kingdom Metazoa; phylum Arthropoda; class Insecta; order Orthoptera; family Acrididae; genus Schistocerca; species Schistocerca serialis. The sequence continues at coordinate 1,144,261,531 of NC_064639.1, read as the reverse complement.
ACGAAGCCATTGACAGTAAAGCATAACTGAGCACGGACGGGGGCGATGTCAGCTGGTACTTTTGCTTTTGGAGTTAGGTTCAGGAATCAAACGAAAACGCCTCACAGTGACAACGAATCACAAAAGTTCCGTTTTCGGCCGCAGTTGTCCGAAACGGATGCTGTAACTGGCATCTCAGGTAGCGGACCATTACGATGAATACGACTGCGAAACACTACCTTCTCCCTATAACGAGTGAACGAAGGATGGGTCTCACGACGGCGTCCTTCTACAAGCTATCAACGGCGCATGCGTCGACCTTCAGCTGCTCTGCTGTAAGGGGCTGCGCGCGCATTGCCCACTGAGGCAGCTTTAATTTAATGAACGCCGCACTCAGTGCACGCTATCGCTCTCTTCTGTTTCCCTTCCTGGGCTAGATTAAGGTACCAAAAGAACCGCTCGTTTATTCTTTACTTTAGCAGCCAAGGAGATACCCCTTTTGACCAAAGGAAATTCTTTATGTGAAGGGAATTGAAAACTGTAGCCTGAGATGAAACCAGAACAGCCCTAAAGCTGAACGGACTGTTCTTCTAGCGTGAAAATACGCGGCTTCAGCTAAAGCTACATGTGAGGTCATGAGTTGCCCTTGTCATGCAGAAATCTGAGTTCACTGTCAGTTACTCGATTCATTGACATCTTTTTTAAAAAAATTACTGGAGAAAAGCGAGTTCTCAGTTCACAGATTTGTAAGGGATCGAAAAGTCCCTGAATGAGTACGTCTGGAGCAAATCACCGTATGGAGTTTGAACGAAAACGTCGGAAATCCAGAGAAGAAGAAACAGGTAGCAAGTGAAATTTAATGCTAACGAAGAATGTTGAACATAAATGGGATAGACAAAGTATTGGAAAGAATACAGTATGCTATTAGTCTATGCATGAGCCCTTATATGGAGAACGGATAGGTTTGAGGGACACATGCAACGGAATCCACGAATAGTGAACTAGGAGTCCGAAGGACTAGCGAAGGAAAAAAACAGTAGGGACAGTTAGTAACTAGTATATGCAAAACAGATTATAGAGTTTGATGGCTGTGAAACGTCCCCTTAGAAAAATTATGAATGACTGTTCTAGTAAACTTCTACGTTATTTGATACAGAGACAGCTGAGTAAAACTAAACGTACTCAGACAGTTCTCTCTTTACTTATTCTGATCATCACTAAACTGACACACAATATTTTTTAGCGCAACGCAATCTGACTTCCAATAATCCCTACAAAATAATGGCCCTGACTAACAATAACCCATACCTTTGATGAATCACTTACTCACAAAAATCTTCGTTACTCGAATTACTGCAATACAGCGAGCGCCAATACTGCCAGCTAAATAAAAGATTCTAGCTACTGAAGGCACTAAGTACTGGTACGCATAGTTAGCAAATGAAAGCTTTTGATAGAGAACAAACAATGTATTTACCTTAACAGCGTTCAAAAGTCATCATATATATATATCAATTCATGACATCCATCTTTACAAATTTCCTTTTTCTGGCGGACACAAGTGCAGATCGTCCGCTTATAGTAACCTCTCAAAACTCTGGCATCTCTCTCCACATCCACCAATGCGGGCGGCAACTGCCCAACGCTATGTGCTGTTCCCATCCAACTGCTCAACACTACGCAAGCGAATATTCCAACAATGAGTCCAACCAGCCACAGATTGCACACAGCACAGTCAGCGATTTTCATACAGAGCGCTACGTGGCGTTACCAAGATCCTACAAACAGCTGTAATAGTTACCCAGAGATTAAAAGAGCTGCACATTATAAATATGGACTGAAGTATAAAACTAATCGAATGGCTGATTCCTCAAAACACGTGGAAGCTATATGAGAGTCGTAGGTCCTGCATCGGTCACCTGTGTATTTGGCAGACTGGTGAATGGCTACCAGATGTGGCTATGTACCGTGGAATAATAGTGCATCACCTGGACTTACCATTAATAGAGGAAATAAGCACGCGAGGCTAGAAGAGGTGGAGGCAATTCTGTTAGTCGTACAGCTAGTTGACACCAAGCCTTCAGGTCCTTTTTTTTATATTTAATTGCGAGACGGCGGCCTCCTATTACAAATCCTCACTCCTGGGCAGTAATCTGTAAATATGCCTCGGATTCAAAATTGTGGAACATATCTTGGCCGAGAAATAATGATGTCGCTTTTGCGATGCGAAATGTTGAAAGCTTGCATGGCTCGATAAATTCAGGAAAGGAACTAGGGAGGATCACTTAACATCTTGGAGAGATGCAAGAAGTGATGTGGCAAATTAAGGACTCAGGAAATTAAAAATAAGACAGAGCTAATAATGCTCTGGGAATGCAGAATATAATACGATGTCTGTGTAGGGTTCTTCAGTCGTAATACTAGGTGCAGTAAATGATTTCAGATATAGTGGCCGGCCGGTTGGCCGAGCGGTTCTAGGCGCTACAGTCTGGAACCACGCGACTGCTACGGTCGCAGGTTCGAATCCTGCCTCGGGAATGGATGTGTGTGTTGTCCTTAGGTTAGTTAGGTTTAAGTAGTTCTACGTTCTAGGGGACTGATGACCTCAGATGTTAAGTCCCATAGTGCTCAGAGCCATTTGAACCATTTTCTTTTTTGTAGGCAGAACTGCTGTTTTTTTTTTCTCACCTTAAATACACATGCCCTATACAGCGATAAGGTTAAGATCACAAAACACAAATTTGACAGTCAGTGTAATCTAACGTGCAAATCTATTAAGAACTGCAATATTAAATTTGTTCTAGTTGACCTCAATGCGACATTATGAAAGAAGGAAATTTGCAAACCAGACTTTCGGAGTTTCAAGGTACATGTCGTATAATGGAGTATAATAATTAACTTCGCCAGAACAAATAACACAGTAATCCGAAGCAGCTATAACGAGACTACTCAGGCTGTATCTGAAAAATTTCGTTTATAAACAGCGTAAAGCTTTGTGAACACATGCGCTTGGTTACATATAATTAAATCGTAATACCTATACTTCTCTTCGACAAATTTGTCAGAAATAGTATTTTTGACACTCTAAAGGAAATCCTTTACGCAACATGACGGAGTTGGGTAGGTATAGGGCATAAGTAATGTTTGTATGTGCGCGTCAACAACGTTAAGCAAAAACTCGGTGCATAGTGATAGTAATGACAAAGAAAGAAGAGGAACTGGATGACTAAGACATGGGGATACGATACTGTGAGAAGAATTTAACAGAGCACTAAGAGACCTAATTTTAAACATGGTGGAGTATTTGAAATTTCCTCAGAATGTTTGAGTTCGTTGCGAGAGACAGCACAGAAACGATTATTTCATCTTGTACGCAAGATATATGAGACAGGCGAATACGTTAGGAATTCAAAAAGAATGCAATAAGTCTTATTCCAAAGAAAGCTGGTACTGACTTAACTCTGATCAAAAGTATACGGACACAACCAAAAACATACGTTTTTCATATTAGGTGCATTTATCTGCCACCTTCTGCCGAGTACTCCATATCAACGACCTCAGTAGTCATTAGACATCGTGAGAGAGCAGAATGGGGCGCTCCGCGGAACTCACGGACTTCGAACGCGATCAGGTGATCGGGTGTCACTTGTGTCATACGTCTGTACGCGAGATTTCCACACTCCTAAACATCCCTAGGTCCACTGTTTCCGATGTGATAGTGAAGTGGAAATGTGAAGGGAGACGTGCAGTACAAAAGCGTTCAGGCCGATCTCGTCTGTTGACTAACAGACACGCCGACAGTTGAAGAGGGTCATAATGTGTAATAGGCAGATATCTATCCAGACCATCACACAGGAATTCCAAACTGCATCAGGTTCCACTGCAAGTACTATGACAATTAGGATGGAAGTTAGAAAACTTGGATTTCATGGTCGAACGGTTGGCTCATAAGCCACACATCACCCCGGTAAATGCCAACTGACATCTCGCTTGGTGTAAGGAGCGTAAAAATTGGACGATTGAACAGTGCAAAAACGAATCACATTAAACAATGTGGCGATCCAATGGCAGGGTGTGGGTCTGGCGAATTCCTGGTGAACGTCATCTGCCAGCGTGTGTAGTGCCAACAGTAAAATTCGGAGGCGGAAGTGTTATGGTGCGGTCATGTTTTTCGTAGAGGGGGCTTGCACCCCTTGTTTTTTTTGCGTGGCACTATCACAGCACAGGCCTACATTGATTTTTTAAGCACCTTATTGCTTCTCACTGTTAAAGAGCAATTCGGGGCAGGCGATTGCATCTTTCAACACGATCGAGCACCTGTTCATAATGCACGACCTGTGGCGTTGTGGTTACATGACAATAACATCCCTGTAATGGAATGGCCTGCACAGAGTTCTGACCTGAATCCTACAGAACGCCTTTGGAATGTTTTGGAACGCCGACTTCGTGCCAGGCCTCACCGACCAACATTAATACCTCTCCTCAGTGCAGCACTCCGTGAAGATGTGGCTGCCATTTTCCAAGAAACCTTCCAGCACCTGACTGAACGTATGCCTACGACAGTGGAAGCTCCCATCAAGACTGAGTGAGTGTGGGCCAACATCAAATGAAGCCCTGCATTACCGATGGAGGGCGCCACGAACGTTTAAGTCATTCTCAGCCAGGTGTCCAGATACTTTTGATCACATAGTGCATGTGACTGACCTAACTGTCTTGAGCAACCAGTCTTCCTCTCCCGTCCTCACCTTTCCATCTCAACTTGCAACCTTCGTCCTCAAGTAATTGCTGGATGTATACAAACCTCTGTATTCCTCTGAAGTTTTGACCCTGTACATCTCATTATTCCTTACTTTAACAGTCCACCTAATTCTCAAAATTCTTCTGTATCATCACGTCTCAAATGGTTCTATTCTCTACTGTGTCGGTTTTTCCATTGTCCATGGCTCACTACCATACAATGCTGTGCTCCAAACTTATATTCTCACATGTGGGAAACTACTTCCTCAAATTAAGGACTAGCCTGATACTAGTAGACTTCTCTTGGCCAGGAATGTCCTTTTTGCCAGTGCTAGTCTGCTTTCTATGTCCTCCTTGCTTCGTCCGGCAGGATTGAGTCTATCACTGTTCTCTTTCTTCAATTTACTCTCAATTCATCTTCTGCACTAATTCTCCATCACTTCCACTGAGGATAGCAGTGTCATCAGCGAATTTTGATACTGACATGTTTTCACTTTTAACTTTAATCCCAAACATGAACCTTTCTTTTATTTCCGTAATTGCTTCTTCGCGTATAGATTGAACAGCAGGGATGAAAGACTACATTCCGGCCGTACACACTTTTTAATTCGTGCATTTCTTTCTTTGCCGGCCACTCTTACTGTTCTCTCTTGCTTCTTTTCCTGTAGCTTAACTTGTTTTTCTCCGAATTTCGAACATCTTGCTCTAATTTACACTGCTGAACACCTTTTCCGCATAGACCTACCCTGAGAATGTGTCTTGATTTTTCTTCAATCTTGCTTCTATTGTCAATCGCAGCTTCATAACAGCCCGTCTGGTGCCTTTACCTTTCATAAAACGAAGCTGGTCGTCTAAGATATCCTCAATTTTGTATTTGATTCGTCTCTTATTCTTGTCACCAACTTGGATGCATGAGGTGTTAAGTTGAATGTGCGATAATTCTTGCACATGTCGGCTCTTGCAGTCTTGGTAATTGTGTGAACGATGTTTTTTCCGTAGGTCTGATGGTTTATCGCCTGTGTCATACATTCTACACACTAACGTGAATAATTGTCTTGTTGCCACTTCCCCCAATGACCTTACAAATTCTTATGGAATGTTGTGTATTCCTTATACCTTATTTAATTTTAAGTCTTCCAAAGCTCTTCTAAATTCTGATTCTAATAGAGGATCCTCTGCCTCTTTCGTTTAGACTTCTGTTCCTCCTTCTATCAGGTTATCAAGTAAGTCCTCCTCTTCTTAGAGGCCCTCAATGTATTCTTTCCACGTTTCCGCTCTCTCCTCTGCATTTAACAGTGGAATTTCCATTACATTTTAAATGTTATCGTTCTTATTTTTAATTTCCTATATGCTGAGTCAGTCCCCCAAACAGTCATCTCTTTCTCGATATCCTTACGTTTTTCATGTAACCATTTCGCCTTAGCTTCCCTGCACTTTCTATTTATTTTATTCCTAAGTGACTTGTATTTCTGTATTCCAGACTTTCTCTGAACATTCCTGTACTTTCTTCTTTCATCGATCAGCTGAAGGATTTATCTTTTTGTCTCTAACATCTGTGATTTCCTTTTTTAGAGATGTCCATTCCTCTTCAACTATACTCCCCACTGAGCTATTCCTTATTGCAGTATCTGTAGCCACAGAGAACTTCAAGCGTATCTCTTCATTCCTCAGTATCCTACAAGTTTGCTCATAGTTTCTTCCTGACTCTGTCTCTTAAACTTCAGCCTACTCTTCATCAGTACCAAATTGTGATCTTAGTACATATATGAATATCCTTACAATTCAATATCTGATTTTGGAATCTCTGCCTGACCTTGGTGTAATGTTACTGAAATCTGCCAGTATCTCCCCGGCTTTCGCAAGTATACCTTCTCTTCTTGTGATTCTTGAACAGAGTAGTCCCCATTTCTAGCTCAAATTTCTTGCAGCAGAACTTAATCAGAATTTCTCCTCTCTCATTCCTGTTCTCCCATAATTCTTCCGTCTACTCCTTACCCTACAACCGCATTCCAACTCCCCCCCACGTTTATTAGGTTTTCATATCCGTGTACATATTGAGTTACACGTTCACTATCCTCATAGTGTACGTCTTCATTTTCTGCTGAACAATAATTGTCGGTATTGGTTTGCCGCCGCTTCTGATGAGAACTATTCTATCACTAACTGTTCGCAGTAACTGACTCTCTGCTTTCCCTTCCAAATCATAAAGAATCCTTCTCCCGTTATGTAATTTCCTGCCCCTGTTGATATTACCCAATACTTATCTGACAAGATAACTTCCATTTCACTTCTCTGATGCCCAGTATATCTAGATTGAGCCTTTAAGGTCTCCTAGCTTCCGTAACACGGTCGAACTTCTGACATCTACATCTACATGACTACTCTGCAATTCACATTTAAGTGCTTGGCAGAGGGTTCGTCGAACCACAATCATACTATCTCTCTACCATTTCACTCCCGAACAGCGCGCGGGAAAAACGAACACCTAAACCTTTCTGTTAGAGCTCTGATTTCTCTTATTTTATTTTGATGATCATTCCTACGTATGTAGGTTGGGCTCAACAAAATATTTTCGCATTCGGAAGAGAAAGTTGGTGACTGAAATTTCGTAAATAGATCTCGCCGCGACGAAAAACGTCTTTGCTTTAACGACTTCCATCCCAACTCGCGTATCATATCTGCCACACTCTCTACCCTTATTACGTGATAATACAAAACGAGCTCCCTTTTTTGCACCCTTTCGATGTCCTCCATCAATCCCACCTGGTAAGGATCCCACACCGCGCAGCAATATTCTAACAGAGGACGAACGAGAGTAGTGTAAGCTGTCTCTTTAGTGGACTTGTTGCATCTTCAAAGTGTCCTGCCAATGAAACGCAACCTTTGGCTCGCCTTCCCCACAATATTATCTATGTGGTCTTTCCAACTGAAGTTGTTCGTAATTTTAACACCCAGGTACTTAGTTGAATTGACAGCCTTGAGAATTGTACTATTTATCGAGTAATCGAATTCCAACGGATTTCTTTTGGAACTCATGTGGATCACCTCACACTTTTCGTTATTTAGCGTCAACTGCCACCTGCCACATCATACAGAAATCTTTTCTAAATCGCTTAGCTCCTGATACTGGTCTTCAGATGACCTTACTAGACGGTAAATTACAGCATCCTCTGCGAACAACCTAAGAGAACTGCTCAGATTGTCACCCAGGTCATTTACATAGATCAGGAACAGCAGAGGTCCCAGGACGCTTCCCTGGGGAACACCTGTTATCACTTCAGTTTTACTCGATGGTTTGCCGTCTATTACTACGAACTGCGACCTTCCTGACAGGAAATCACGAATCCAGTCGCACAACTGAGACGATACCCCATAGACCCGCAGCTTGATTAGAAGTCGCTTGTGAGGAACGGTGTCAAAAGCTTTCCGGAAATCTAGAAATACGGAATCAACTTGAGATCCCCTGTCCATAGCGGCCATTACTTCGTGGCAATAAAGAGCTAGCTGCGTTGCACATGAACGATGTTTTCTGAAACCATGCTGATTGCGTATCAATAGATCGTTCCCTTCGAGGTGATTCATAATGTTTGAATACAGTATACGCTCCAAAACCCTACTGCAAACCGACGTCAATGATATAGGTCTGTAGTTAGATGTATTACTCCTATTACCCTTCTTAAACACTGGTGCGACATGCGCAATTTTCCAATCTGTAGGCACAGATCTATCGGTGAGCGAGCGGTTGTATATGAGTGCTAATTAGGGAGCTGTTGTATCAGCGTAATCTGAAAGGAACCTAATCGGTATACAATCTGGACCTGAAGACTTGCCCGTATCAAGCGATTTGAGTTGCTTCACAACCCCTAAGGTATCTGCTTCTAAGAAACTCATGCCCAGACTCGTATAACGTTATCCTTTCATTGGTTATTCAGTTTTTTTCTCTTGGTTATTTCCTTCTTGGCAGTCCTTCCGTAGAACCGAATGGGGGTTAGTCCCAAATCTTTTGCCATTGGAGAGATCTTCATTACACTCTTTCAGTTACAGGCCACATGTGCTATGGATACGCTTTATGTGCCTTTTCCGTTGACTTCTGCATCCTCTTGTCGTTGATCATTGCTGATTCTTGGTCTTTTAGGGACAGTTCCCCATCCCAAGGGCATGACAGTGCCCTGAAACTCTGTCTGCTCCTCCTCTCTTCGTGACAAGGCCACTGGCAGTATGAGGGTGACCTCTTACGGCCGATGTCTTCAGCCGCAATTGCTGATGATTTTTATTGAAAATTTAAGCAGTGGCGGTTTCGAATCCGGGACCGCGGACGTTTTGGTTACTAATCAAAGATGCCATCCCTAGACTGGTGGTGCACCTATCAGTTTAATAAATGAAGGTTGCATATTACGGACGCGAATTATTTACGAAAATGAAAAGAAACTAGTAGAAGCTGACGTCTGGGGAGATCAATTTGCGTTCGGGAGAAATGTATGGAACTTAACTTACATTAAGACTGATCTTAGAAGAAAGTCAAACATACATTATTGCATTTATAGATTTAGAGAGAACTATTGACAATATTGACTGCAGTGTACTCCTTGAAATTTTGGCGGGAGCAAGGATAAAACACTGGGAGAGAAAGGTTACCTATAATGTATACGGAAACCAGGGTGCAGTTATAAGAGTCGAACGAAATGAAGGGAAAGAACAGATATAGTTTTCTTTTCGTAACCCAAGTGCCATTCAGTCTGCACGCTGACTAAACGGAAAGGAGAAATCTGGGAAAGACATTAAAATCAGATAGAAAAATAAAAACTTTGAAGTTTGCTGATAACAATGTAATTTTCTCCGTGACGACAATGGACTCGGAAGAACAATTTAACGGAATGGGTAGCACATAATGCGAAGGACAATCAAACACTTTAAAATCAGATATGCTGAAATAGTAGCCGCGTTTTACTATTCGGGCAACAAAATAACCGACGATAGTCGAGGAAGGGAGGGTATAGATGCAGACACACAATAGTAGGAAAAGCGTTTTTGAAGAGGAGAAATGTGTTAAACTCTAATATATGTTTCCGTGTCGTAAGGTATTATGATGATAATTCTTACCCCGAATCCGTCTTATTACCGAGGATGTATGTTTTAAAACACGGTACAAAGAACGTATCAAGTGTAGGACGTGTGAAACAAACCATTCCAGATTGGCAGAGAACTTTAAACACCATAACTGTGGTGTCACCGCCAGACACCACACTTGCTAGGTGGTAGATTTTAAATCGGCCGCGGTCCGCTAGTATACGAAGGACCCGCGTGTCGCCACTATCAGTGATTCCAGACCGAGAGCCGCCACACGGCAGGTCTAGAGAGACGTCCTAGCACTCGCCCCAGTTGTACAACCGACGTTGCTAGCCGTGGTTCACTGAGAATTTCGCTCTCAATTGCCGAGACGATAGTTAGCATAGCCTTCAGCTAAGTCAATTGCTACGACCTAGCAAGGCGCTATTTATCCTTTGCTAAGTATCTAATGAAGCATGTACATTAACAAGACCAATGTTCACCAATTGTGGATTAAAGTTAAGTATTCCAGCAGCTACGTACTTTTCTGTATAGCATTCATTACGTATCCTGTTTCAGACCTCACGCCAGCCTGCGTGAGTTTAAGCGCGTGCCTTTCGGTTACCCGTCACTGTGGACTGGCTGCCTTGTCAGTCCACACCAATAACCATCAATCTACCAAGTTAGAATAAAATGTTAAAATCACTAGGAAAAATAATCAACCCAAGTGTCTTGTACCAATTCACCAAAACTACCTTATCCAGAAAAATACAACAAAAAGAAAAACAGGCAGACGCATATCAACACAAACACTGTACAATACCTAATAAAAGGAATGATAAGGTTAAAAAAGTGCCCACGCCCGGGTTCCTGGGTTCGATTCCCTGCGGGGTCAGGGATTTTCTCTGCCTCGTGATGACTGGGTGTTGTGTGATGTCCTTAGGTTAGTTAGGTTTAAGTAGTTCTAAGTTCTAGGGGACTGATGACCATAGATGTTAAGTCCCATAGTGCTCAGAGCCATTTGAACCATTTTTTTTAACAAAAAATGGCTCTGAGCACTATGGGACTAAACTTCTAAGGTCATCAGTCCCCTAGAACTTTGAACTACTTAAACCTAACTAACCTAAGGACATCACACACATCCATGCCCGAGGCAGGATTCGAACCTGCGACCTTAGCGGTCGCGCGGTTCCAGACTGAAGCGCCTAGAACCGCTCGGCTACTCCGGCCGGTTAAGGTAACAGAATTATCCATTTACTACCTAACAATATTAAAAGAAATATAGATTCATTTACACACAGTAACAGATAATAGATGTCACAAACACACATTCCATTGTTCGCGATAACATTCTACATTTGGAAACCACACTTAATAAATTACATCAAGTAAATGAGTGTTCATTCCCTAGCGCCGTGAAAACGAAATTTCATATGGCAGTAAGCAGAAGAATAACAGCTATAAAACGAGAAAGAGAATACATGTAGAGCAGCGTAAAAAGAAGTTTGTAAACGGATGTATAAACTATGATTATGTCACAGAAGAGCAGGGTGCCAGAAATTTTTATAACCTCAATGTTTAATATCCAACATGTGAAATAAAATATTATAAGCACAAATACCTTTGTCACAGACCCCGATAATACCTTGCAAATAATAAAGACTTTTGTGTATGGCACGAAAAACTTGTTTCATTCATTTGTAATTAGACGGCTCCAAAGTAATAATTTTCAACATAATATTACACACAACTGATGAAGATAGGATAGCAACAGTTAAAGATGATGGTAAGTCTTTTATTTAAGTATTTGGCTTGGTGTTGGCGATAGATAGTTTAGAAAAGATGATAATTTAAGCTTTCGAAAGGTGGTTCTACAGAACAATGCTGATGATTAGATGGGTACATCGAATAACTAATTAAGAGTTACTGAATCTAATGGAGCAAAATTGTGTTAAAGCTTGGTTAACAGAAAGGATCGATAAAATCGTAGAGGGAAGCCAATGATTGACCACAGTAAATAGACCATATGGGACAGGCTTCCCTATGGATAACGTAGTAATAATCATCCCTGGTGTAGAGAAAAAACTGAAAGATCTGACAGCTATAATAGCACCAGGTTCAGATGGAATCCCAATTCGGTTTTACGAAGAGTACCCTACGTCATTGGCCCCTTATCTAACTTGCATTTGTCGCGAATCTCTCGATCTCTCGTAGGAAGCTGAAAGATGACTTCAAAAAAATTTATAGTTGGTGTAATAAATGGTAGCTAGCTCTGAATATGGAAAAATGTAAGTTAATTTGGATGAGTAGGAAGAACAAACATGCACATCTGTAATGTTCGGTTACAGCTTCACTAGTGTCTTACTGCTTGGCACAGTCAGGTATTTTAAATATCTGGTCGTAACATTGCAGAGCGGTACGGAATGAAATGAGCGTGTAAGGACTATGGTAGTGAAGGCATATGGTCTGTTTCAGTTTATTGGGAGAATTTTAGGAATTAGTGGTTCATCTGTGAAGAAGGCAGCTTATAGAACGCTGGTGTGACCTTTTCTTGAGTATTGCTCGAGTGTTTGGGTCCGCACCAGGTTGGAATGAAAGGAGCGATTGAAGCAATTCAGAGAAGGGTTACTAGATTTGTTCCCGGAAGGTTCGAACAACACGTGTTAGGGAGATGCTTCGGGAACTCAAATGGAAATACCTGGAGGAGAGGCAACATTCTTTTCGAGCAACTCCACTGAGAAAACTTAGAGAACCGGCATTTGAAGCTGCCTATCGATTCTACCGCCGCCAACGGACATGGTGCGTGAGGACCAGGAAGATAAGAAATTAGGGCTAATACTGGGGCTTATAGACATTCATTTTTCCCTCGCTCTATTTCCGAGTGGAACAGGAAAGAAACTGACTAGTAGTGGTACCCTCTGCCACACACCATACGATGGCTTGTGTAGAATCTGTTTAGAACGTAGACGTAGATATAGGTTGCAGCAGTTATGAAGAGGCTTTCACAGAATAGACTGGCATAGAAAGCTACATCAAACCAATCTTAGGATTGAAACTATATCACAACAATAACAAAGAACTTAGACAATACATGAGATAGAGAGAGCAACGGCTCGATCATTTGATGGGCAGCTTACAGAATAAACGAGAATTTTTTCTTCGTTGTAGAGCTTCTGGACAAAAAGTCTTAATCAACAATGTATTGCTTGAAAAAAAGGTGTGAAAGGAAGTAATACTTCGTTCTACTAGTTAGGTTATTTCAAAAATATCAATTTTTGTATTCCAGAATGAGATTTTCACTCTGCAGCGGAGTGTGCGCTGATATGAAACTTCCTGGCAGATTAAAACTGTGTGCCCGACCGAGACTCGAACTCGGGACCTTTGCCTTTCGCGGGCAAGTGCTCTACCATCTGAGCTACCGATGCACGACTCACGCCCGGTACTCACAGCTTTACTTCTGCCAGTATCTCGTCTCCTACCTTCCAAACTTTACAGAAGCTCTTCTGAAGAGCTTCTGTAAAGTTTGGAAGGTAGGAGACGAGATACTGGCAGAAGTAAAGCTGTGAGTACCGGGCGTGAGTCGTGCATCGGTAGCTCAGATGGTAGAGCACTTGCCCGCGAAAGGCAAAGGTCCCGAGTTCGAGTCTCGGTCGGGCACACAGTTTTAATCTGCCAGGAAGTTTCAATTTTTGTATTTTTTGAGAGACAGTTATTTTAAAAATATTAATTTTTGGTACCATATTTTTCGATGTGGAATTATAATTTAATACGAAGCAGCTATGGTGTCATTGAACGGTTGAGTGCGAACTTCAATCTGAAATGCTTTTAATAGTTTCCCAAACAAAAACCTGTCTCGAAGTCTATCAGAAAATCCCAAGAGATTCTGGTCGTAAGTGCAGCAGTTTCAACACTAATCAATATCTTCACTGCGCAATAACAATGCTAATGTTATTGAGGACAGTGTCACTAAAGCAGAGTAGCTAAACGTGGTTCTTCGAAATTCCTTCATAAAAAAGACTAAGTAAATATTCTAGAATTGCCGGCAGCGGTGGCCGAGTGGTTCTAGCCGCTTCAGTCTGGAACCGTGCGACTGCTACGGTCGCAGGTTGGAATCTTGCCTTGGGCATGGATGTGTGTGATGTCCTTAGGTTAGTTAGGTTTAAGTAGTTCTAAGTCTAGGGGACTGGTGACCTCAGATGTTAAGTCCCATAGTGCTCAGAGCGATTTGAACCATTTATTCTAGAATTCGTATCAAGAATTGCCAACTTCAGTAAGTTAGAAGTAGATATCCTCGGTGTAGTGAAGCAGCTTAAAACACATAAGAAAGGCAAGGCCTCCGGTCCAGATTTTATACCGTCAGGTGCCTTTCAGAGTATAACGATACAACAGCTCCACACTAAGCAATCATAAACAGCCTCTCGCTCGTAGAAAAATCCGTCCCCACAGACTGGGGAGTTGCACAAGTCAGAACAGTACCCAAGAAAGACAATAGGAGTAGTCCGCTGATTTCAGACCTATATCACTAACGTTGATTTGCAGTAGAATTTTGGAACATATACTGTGCTCAAATATTACTAATCCCCTGCAAGAAAACGACTTATTGAAAAATAGTCAACAGGGCTTCAGAAAATGTCGTTCTCGTGAAACACAACTAGCTTTTTATACTCATGAAGTAATGAGTGGTATTGACAGGGGACATCAAACTGACTCCATATTATTAGATTTCCAGGAGTCTTAAAACACTGTTCCTCACAAGCGACTTTTAATAAAATACAGTGCATATAGAGTATCGTTTCAGTTTTGTGACTGGATTCGTGATTTCCTGTCAGAAAAATCACAGTTCGTGGTAACTCACGGAAAGACATCAAGTAAAACAGAAGTATTATCTGGCGTTCCCAAAGGAACTCTTGTAGGGCCTCCTGATCTACATAAACAATCTAGGAGACAATCTGAGCAGCCCTATTACATTGTTTGCAGACGATTCAGTCATTTACTGTCTTGTAAAGTCTTCAGATAATCAAAACGTATTGTAAAATTATTTAGACAAGATATCTGTATAGTGCAAAAAGTGCCAACTGACTGTAAATAAAAGTGTGAAGCCACCCACATGGGTACTAGAAGGAATCCGCTAAATTTCAGTTACACGATAAATCACCCAAATTTAAAGGCTGTAACTCAGCTAAATTCTTAGAGATTCAGTCACGAGTAACTTGAACTGGAACTGTCACATAGGTAATGTTGTGGAGAAAGCAAAGCAGAGCGAAGACTGCAATTTATTTGCAGAACACTTAGAAGACCTAACAGGTATACTAAAGAGACTGCTTGCACCATGCTTGTCCTCCCTCTTCTGGAGTACTGCTGTGCAGTGTGGGATCCGCATCAGATGGGACTGACGGAGGACGTCGATAAAGTAGAAATAAGGGCAGCTTGTTTTCCATTTTCGTGAAATAAGAGAGAGAGTGTCAAGGATATGATACACGAATTAACGTGGTATTAAAATAAAAGCGATTTTCGCTGAGGCAGTACGTTCTCATGAAATTTATATCACTAACTTTCTCCACAGAGTGTGAAAATATTTTGTTGGTGCCCAACTGCATAGGGGGAAAAGATCATAATAATAAAGTAAGACAAATTAGAGCTCTTACGGAAAAATTTAAGCATTCATTTTTCCTGCTCGCTGTTCGAGAGTGGAATAGTAGAGAAGTTGCTTCAAGGTAGTTCGACAAACCCTCAGTCAGGCACTTAGTTGTGAATTGGAGAGTAATAATGCACATGTAGATGTAGATGTAGATGTAGAGGGTCTTACTGCAGAATTATTTGTGATTAATGTTACGAATCTATTGACACAGGCTCGTGAAAGTATATGAAGAAATGTTGTTAATACTATCACATTTTACTTTCTGACTGTTCTCTGTATTTTAAAGCACAGGTCCACAGAAAACAGTATACTGATAGTAATTAGTGCACACACCACTTAGTTAGCTTTAGAGCCTACGTATATGACTAGAGACAATTTATCAGGCTCGCTTCTTTTGCAGAATTCCTTGGTATTTAGCATAAGGATATCTGCAAAGATGCTGAGATATTCGTGGGTCTGTAACTCTTTGTCTTCTCATTCAGCAAATTTAATGGTTCCTTAAACTAACACAAATGAATCTCCAGCTATTCTAGCAATCGAGCCTTTTGCTCTTTTAAATGTTTGAAAATAAAGTATCTCCTACCACACTTATATGTTGGCTATCAGTTCTCTGTGACAGGTAAGCTAGATGAGGCACAGCATAGGAAAAAGAGAATTCACTGAATAATAGAAAAATCTGATGCTTCTAAAACTGAGGCCCAAACAGTGAAAGAACTGTCAATTCAAAGTTTTGAACTATGTGTGTCACACTTTTACCCGATCGAATATCATTACCATAATAATCCAATCAAGACTGAGAACTTCACAAGACTAAGCGTAGGAAATAAATATTAGCACAGATCGCTGAGCTTTAACATCAGTGACTGCTTTCAGCTTCTGACATCAATGACGGAAACCGTGACTGTCCACTTCTCATTTGAGTTACCGTCCAAATAATGACTGTAACAGATGAGAGGACATGCAACGGTCTGCAAAACTATTTACTTAGTCTCAGCCGGGCGCAAGCCTCTCTAGTTGAAACGCTTTGGTTGTCTAGTGTCTTACGTGTATCTGTCTCACGCTGCTTTGTAATATACTGTGTTTTTCTTTTTGAATATGATGCTTCTATGAGCTAGTGCATAAAACTAGCTGCCGTCATATGGCCTGCTCCTTGTGGATAGATTCAAGAGAGTCGCTGAGCTTATGGTCCCGACCGTAGGAAGGACCGTTAACACTCTTTACATGTCCTCGACACTAAGTCAGTGATGAGTATTTGGGCGTTTTATGGGCAATGATGCTTAGCTGGTTATCAGGAATTTTGTGTCAACGCCTTTTTTCCCCTTCAGAACCAGTTATTGGTGGTAAATTTATGCCTTCGCCACCAATTGACCTGCCTACCGTACTACACAAGCACGTATGCCCATCGTGAGCTTCGTCAGGTAGGCGGGGATTCTGAAGACTGAAGACATGTCTAGGAACAAATAACTGACATTAGTTGTAGAAGGTGATGATCTGAAGCTTTTAAATATCAAAAAAGAACAAAGCAATATAGCTAGCTGTGTGTTAGTTTATTAACCCTTTCACTGCGCATTTACTCTCAGCGGCTCCCGCCCTGTGCGCGTTATTTTCACCCGGTGTGTATATATACGACTGTAGCGGTCTACCGTTATTATTGAGATAAAAATGAGACGCAAAATCCAGTATTGTTTCCTTTTTTTAAATCTTTTTTCAGAAACTCTTGTTTTGTTCAAAAAAGGTACTTTATTAAAAGAAAAAATACAAAACATATTACATTAGTAATACTTCAAAGTGTGATATCTCTCGAAACAAAATTTCAAACATAAAGGCTCATTACATTTTACACAAATGTATCCTGTGTCACTTCGTTTATCATGTTTTGCACATACAATACACCTTCTCTGGGCGGCCTTTTTCTTTGAAGTTCCTGGGATTAGCGAGATAAAGTTGCGCTCGGTTAGGCGTAAGGGATTGTCACCATCAGCCCATCTCCCTCCACGACGTCCCTCTGTTTGCGGTTGGTGGCGAATCTCTAGGATCTCCTTGATACGTTTCTGTTGAAAATCAGATACTGAAATATTTCGTCCCGTTTGAGTTTTATATGATGCTTGCGCATTGAGCAGAGACAGATCCACCAAACGAAAAAATACTTTTTTATACCATTTTACAGTTTTTCGTACACATTCTACTGAACTTAGCATCATATCGCTCCTGTCGACGGCCCCTATATTTTCAGTGTAGCTTACGATGCAAGCTGGTTATGTTTTTGGTTCATTCGTGGTTCTGTCAATTTTGTCAGTCACTCTAATGTCGCTTGCATGAAGAGTTGAAAGCATCCTCACTTCCCTCTTGTCCAGCCACTTCAGAGCGAGAAGTTTATCTGTTGACATAAACTCGATCTCGCCTTTTCTAAGTTTTTTGATAAAGCAGGCATGTCTTTGCGGTTTGTTCTCACAGTTCCACAGGCATTAGTCAGTCTGTCATGCAAATAAGAAAATAACGTTGGGCTAGTGTACCAATTGTCAACATATGATGTGTGACCTTTACCAAGGTAACGTTCAAGTAAAGTGAGAACAATGCTTGCATGTATTCCAACATTTACACCAAAACGCCAAAGTCAGTTTCTTTTTTTACGTCTGTTGCTGCACCCACATAAATAATAAAGTCAAGAATATAACCAGTTTCACAATCACATAACACAAAAAATTTTACACCAAACTGTGGCGTTTGGAAGGAATGTACTGCTTGAAGACGACACGACATTCGAAGAGTACTAAACTTTCGTCAATGCACAAAAGTGATACACAATTCGACGTGATTTCCAGATTTTGTCATCTCCAGGGTCCTTACTGTTATCAGCAAAATGTGACATTCTAAGTAACAGAAGATATCCATCTCTCGGCATGATTTACACAAACATTGGAGTAGACAGTATCTGATCAATGGTCCAATAACTGTTTATTTCATTTTTTCTCACTTGAGCCATCAGAAAATTTACAGCAAGGAAACAGTAAACTTCGTCACTGTATATGTATTTCCAACGTCGCAGTCTTGATTTTTCACTGGTATCATTGCAAAGGTGTTCATAATATCAATTACATTGCTGAGCTATATAGCTCACAATTTCTTGGCTAAAAAAAAACTTGGAAGCAGTCGTATACAGTACATAAATCATCTAAATTGACGATTTCGCAACTGGAACCACTGTTATCGAAATTATACACTTTAGGGTCCAAATCAGAGTTTTTCCATCTAAAATCAACTGTTTTGTGTCTCTTAGGAGATTTTTCAGGCATACGCTCAGGCTCTTCTTCGGAATCGGAGAAAGAATCGACGATAACATCAAAATCTGGATCTGAATTTACTGGTTCAACGTTTGTTGGTTCACAAATATTTTTTATATTTGTGGCGACAGATTTATCTGCCACCTCATCGTCGTCATTATCTGTCCACCCATAATTAGCTGGATTTGGCATGATGATGTCCTCGTCGTCACTTTGGTTTAGAATACTCAGCAGCTCATCGTCTGTAAGCGAACGGTAACGTCGCTTCACTTTATTCGGTAACGCGGAAACGGCCGCAAACAAACTAGATAATACAGCGATACGAATGAACTCAGCAGAAAGAGATTTCTGCATTCAATAGTCGTTCAGGTATTTCCTAGTATTCCAACAATTAAACTGCATACTTGCGCAACAATTACCTCGACTCGCTGGCCCGATTGTCGGCGTTATACGTAACTGTATTACTGCTGCAGGAAACCGCTGTAAGTATTTTTTATAGGAAGTAGTACATATACGTCTGCAGTACTGAAACGATTAGCGTATATTTACGACTGGAGCAGTGAAAGGGTTAAAACTATTGACATACATGTATTGTGCCAAATCATAATTCTGCAGAAATAAGTTAGCTTCAAATATATCAGTATTTATGGAGCCTGTAGAATGAAAATGAGTGTGTGAAAAATTGGAAATTTTTAAGTGAACTTGTAATCAAAAACGCTTTGTATCAGTAATGAGATTTTTTGCTTAACTTGTCTGAGGCATTCAGTTTCGGTTGATTATTTGTGAAAATTAATCTTTAGTCCGAAGGGAACGACTTTTTTTTTAACATGAAGCAGACTACAAGGGCCTCACTGGCAGGAAATAAGAGATTATGTAAACTACGTGGCAAGGCGAGATGACGCATTGATTAACACACGGGATTTGCATTCGGCAAAACGGTAGTTTATCTTTACATCCGTAATCTAGTTTCGGGTTATTTGGCGTTCTCGTTAATTGAGTGTGGCAAACACCCTGACATGATTTCTTTCTACCTATTTACCCATTCCGAGAAGTTTCTAAATCTGTATTGGTCTTTCACTTAACATTATTTTGCTTTCTGACGAATGTTGTCGATGCTTAACCTCGGTGGCAAAATTGCTTTCACAACGCACGTACATGATTTAAGCATATACACAACATTCTGCACCTCTAAATATAGTAAAGCTTGATCAAAGCCGTACGAGTATAATTCGGAACTCTACCCAAACCGTACAGATATTTCAGTCCCGACGTATTCAACACGTATGCTAACTTTTTGTATAAAGTGGAACTTGCCTAACGTGGAAACGGAATGCAAATTTTAAAACTTAATTCGTAATTCACTGTGCAGTGCAGGAAAGAGCTTATACAGTGCTACTCTGTTACAGCATAATTAGATATTCACGACTCTACAAGGACGCTATTTTTAACGTTAACACTGTACAGCCCCGACTACGATGTTAAGCAGCGCAAAAGCAAGAAAAGAGGTTCTCGGCATTGCGGAAGTGGACATGACATCAAAGCACGTTACTACGAACTTTGGCCTCTCTGACAGTACGTAAATCACGAATCCAGTCACATAACTGAGAAGATATTCCATACCCACGCGATGCGTGAAGCGTTCAGTGAATTCGAAAGTAAAATTCTATGTACCGACTTGACAGAAAATACTAGGAAGTTCTGGTCTTACGTTAAATCTGTAAGTGGCTCGAAACAGCATATCCAGACACTCCGGGATGATGATAGCATTGAAACAGAGGATGACACGCGTAAAGCTGAAATACTAAACACCTTTTTCCAAAGCTGTTTCACAGAGGAAGACCGCACTGCAGTTCCTTCTCTAAATCCTCGCACAAACGAAAAAATGGCTGACACTGAAATAAGTGTCCAAGGAATAGAAAAGCAACTGGAATCACTCAATAGAGGAAAGTCCACTGGACCTGACGGGATACCAATTCGATTCTACACAGAGTACGCGAAAGAACTTGCCCCCCTTCTAACAGCCGTGTACGGCAAGTCTCTAGAGGAACGGAAGGTTCCAAATGATTGGAAAAGAGCACAGGTAGTCCCAGGCTTCAAGAAGGGTCGTCGAGCAGATGCGCAAAACTATAGACCTATATCTCTGACGTCGATCTGTTGTAGAATTTTAGATCATGTTTTTTGCTCGAGTATCATGTCGTTTTTGGAAACCCAGAATCTACTCTGTAGGAATCAACATGGATTCCGGAAACAGCGATCGTGTGAGACCCAACTCGCTTTATTTGTTCATGAGACCCAGAAAATATTGGATACAGGCTCCCAGGTAGATGCTATTTTCCTTGACTTCCGGAAGGCGTTTGATACAGTTCCGCACTGTCGCCTGATAAACAAAGTAAGAGCCTACGGAATATCAGACCAGCTGTGTGGCTGGATTGAAGAGTTTTTAGCAAACAGAACACAGCATGTTGTTATCAATGGAAAGACGTCTACAGACGTTAAAGTAACCTCTGGCGTGCCAAAGGGGAGTGTTATGGGACCATGGCTTTTCACAACATATATAAATGACCTAGTAGATAGTGTCGGAAGTTCCATGCGGCTTTTCGCGGATGATGCTGTAGTATACAGAGAAGCTGCAGCATTAGGAAATTGTAGCGAAATGCAGGAAGATCTGCAGCGGGATAGGCACTTGGTGCAGGGAGTGGCAACTGACCCTTAACATAGACAAATGTAATGTATTGCGAATACATAGAAAGAAGGATCCTTTATTGTATGATTATATGATAGCGGAACAAACACTGGTAGCAGTTACTTCTGTAAAATATCTGGGAGTATGCGTGCGGGACGATCATATAAAATTAATTGTTGGTGAGGCGGGTACCAGGTTGAGATTCATTGGGAGAGTCCTTAGAAAATGTAGTCCATCAACAAAGGAGGTGGCTTACAAAACACTCGTTCGACCTATACTTGAGTATTGCTCATCAGTGTGGGATCTGTACCAGGTCGGGTTGACGGAGGAGATAGAGAAGATCCAAAGAAGAGCGGCGCGTTTCGTCACAGTTTTATTTGGTAACCGTGATAGCGTTACGGAGATGTTTAGCAAGCTCAAGTGGCAGACTCTGCAAGAGAGGCGCTCTGCATCGCGTCGTAGCTTCCTCGCCAGGTTTCGAGAGGGTGCGTTTCTGGATGAGGTATCGAATACATTGCTTCCCCCTACTTATACCTCCCGAGGAGATCACGAATGTAAAATTAGAGAGATTCGAGCGCGCACGGAGGCTTTCAGACAGTCGTTCTTCCCGCGAACCATACGCGACTGGAACAGAAAAGGGAGGTAATGACAAAGGCACGTTAAGTGCCCTCCGCCACACACCGTTGGGTGGCTTGCAGAGTATAAATGCAAATGTAGATGTAGATGTAGGTGTAGATTTCACTGCAAGCCGCAAGTGTGATACAGTGTCAAAATACTTGTGGAAATCTAAAAATGCGGAATCTATTTGAAATTCCTTGTCAATAGCACACAACACTTTGTGTGTGTAAAGAGCTAGTTATGTTTAAACAAGAACGATGTTTTCTACATCCGTGTTGACTGTGTGTCAATAGATTCCCGCCTAACATCGTGTAGGGCCCCTGCGACACGCAGAAGTGCCGCAACACGACGTGCCATGGACTCGACTAACATCTGAAATAGTGCTGTAGAGAACTGGCCCTATTAATCCGTAAGAGTACGAAGGGATGGAGATCTCTTCTGAACAGCACGTTGCAAGGCATCCCAAATATGCTCAATAATGTTCATGTCTGCGGCGTTTGGGGCTAGCGTAAGTGTTTAAACTCTGAAAGGTGTTCCTGGAGCCACTCTGTAGCAATCTTCGTCGTGTGGCGGGTCGCATTATCCTGCTGGAATTGCCCAAATTAGTCGGAATGCACAATGGACATGAATGGATGCAGGTGATCAGACAGGATGCTTACGTTCGTGTGTCCTGTCTGAGTCGTATCTAGACGCATCAGGGGTCCCATATCAGTCCCACTGCACACGCCCCACACCATTACAGAGCCTCCACTACCTTGAACAGTCCCCTACTGACATGCAGGGTCCATGGATTCATGAGGTTGTCTCCATACCCGTACACGTCCATCCGCTCGATGTAATTTGAAACGACACTCTTCCGGCCAGGCAACCTATTTCCAGTCATCTGCAGTCCAATGTCGGTGTTGACGGATCCAGGCGAGGCGTAAAACTTCGTGTCGTGCAGTCATCAAGGGTATACGAATGGGCCTTCGTCTCCGAAAGCCCATATCGATGATGTTTCGTTGAATGCTTCGCATGCTGACATTAGTTGATGGCTTACCAGTGAAATCTGCAGCAACTAGCGGAAGGATTGCACTTATGTCACGTTGAACGATTGTCTTCAGTCGTCGTTGGTCCCGTTCTTGCAGGATCTTCTTCCGGCCGGAGCGGTCGAAGATTTGATGTTTTACCAGATTTCTGATATTCATGGTTGTTGTTTGTGTTGTTGTCGTTGTGATCTTCAGTCCTGAGAATGGTTTGATGCAGCTCTCCATGCTACTCTATCCTGTGCAAGCTTCATCTCCCAGTACTTACTGAACCTACATCCTACTGAATCTGCTTAGTGTATTCTTCTCTTGGTCTCCCTCTACGATTTTTACCCTCCACGCTGCCCTCTAATGCTAAATTTGTGATCCCTTGATGCCTCAGAACATGTCCTACCAACCGGTCCCTTCTTCTTGTCAAGTTGTGCCACAGAGTCCTCCGTAATCTATTCAATACCTCCTCATTAGTTATGTGATCTACCCATCTAATCTTCAGCATTCTTCTGTAGCACAACATTTCGAAAGCTTCTATTTCTTCTTGTCCAAACTATATATCTTCCATGTTTCACTTCCATACATGGCTACACTCCATGCAAATACTTTCATTAACTTCTTCCTGACACTTAAATCTATACTCGATGTTAACAAATTTCTCTTCTTGAGGAACGCTTTCCTTGCCATTGCCAGTCTACATTTCATATTCTCTCTACTTCGACCATCATCAGTTATTTTGCTCCCCCAATAGCAAAACTGCTTTACTGTTTGAAGTGTCTCATTTCCTAATCTAATTCCTTCAGCATCATCCGACTTAATTCGGATATTCCCGGCGCACTCTTGAAATGGTCGTACGGTAAAATCCCCACTTCATCGATGCTTCGGAGATGCTGTGTCCCATCGCTCGTGCGCCGACTATAACACAACGTTTAATCTCACTTAAATCTTAATAACCTGCCTCTGTAGCAGCAGTAACCGATATAACAATTGCGCCAGACACTTGTCTTATTTAGCACTGCCGACCGCAGCGCCGTATTCTGCCTGTTTACATATCTTTGTATTTGTTTCTTTGGCACTTCAGTGTAAGTTGCTTCTCTACTCCGATGTTAAACAAGAAGTATGTGTCCCAAACACTTAACGGAAAGATTAAGGCAATAGAGGCGAATAAGAATGACAGACTATGTGCGCAAAATAATGTTGCGTTTCAAATGCCGTAAAAACACACATTTATGATAGTTTAACAAACAATCATGAATGGATGAAAGGGAACAGGCAAATAAACGAGAGGTGAAGTAGACAGGGACTGAAAGATTTAACGGGATAGGGTGGGAATGGTTCGTAAATGCGCGGGCAGAAAGCTTACTTGTGTCTGGACCCATGTTGCAGAGTGACAGCCTGAAAGTCGCTAAAGAGCTTGGAAATACGGAGCTTAAGGCATACGTAGGATGACTGGACAGTTTCAACTCCAGGCACAACATCGTGTGGAATGAAGTGTGTTGGGAAGCTCAGGAATGTGTAGAATAGAAGATAGTACTGCACAACTAATTGCGATTTATGATCCGAAAGACCTCCTCAGGGCCGATGAAACGGGACTAGTTTATCGCACACTGCCTTCAAAATCTCTGCCGGCCGCTGTGGTTAAGCGGTTCTAGGCGCTTCAGTTCGGAACCGCGCTGCTGCTACGGTCACAGGTTAGAATCCTGCCTCGGGCATGGTGGTGTGTGATGTCCTTAGGTTAGTTAGGTTTAAGTAGTTCCAAGTCTAGGGGACTGATGACCTCGGATGTTAGGTCCCATAGTGCTTAGAGCCATTTGAACCATCCAAAATCTCTAGCAGTTCTATGCGAAAAATAAACCGGCGAAAAAATGTCTAAGGAAATTTACTGCTATATGGAAACATGTTAGGTGAAATGGAGAAGACACTGGTTGCTGGAAAGATGGCAAACACGCGTTGTTTCAAAAACACAGACATCAGTAAGATTCTAGTCACATGGCGTGTGGAAGGTGAATAGTCTTAATGGAAGAATGGCTGGCATTTTTCAGTGCCAAAATGAAAAAAAAATTGCCAAGTTGTCCTTTTTCTAGACGATGCAACCTGCCGCCGAAAAGTCAAGTTATCATACGTGTAATTTGGTTGATCCCGCCAGGTTCAATCAGCTTCACACAACTCGTGGACCAGGGGGCTGTTTACACATTCAGGTCCCATTAAAGGCGATTACTGATGCAGTCTCTTCTTCTTAGTGTTGTAGAAGCCGAATTTGCATTTGCGCTTGCACGATCATTTTCTGTCCTTGGTGCTGTAAACTAGATTGGCTTGGGAGTAAAGAAATAAAGCTCGAAACTGTTACCAAGTGCTTCAACAAATCGGGATGTGGAGCTGAAGAATAAGACTCTTCTGTGGCTATCGAAGCTCAAGTAAATGCAGCAGCAATTGCTGAATCAATTAAAAAGCGAAACACTTCGATGTACTGCCGGTGACTACAATCCGTAGTCAACTTACTCCGCTTTTGCTACAACAACGGGTTTAACAGAAATACTCTACCCAGAAGATGATCAGGAAGGAGCAAAGGAAGAAGAAGAGGAGCAAAATAATGTCCCTAGAAAAATTAATATGCCTCAAGAAACGGTTGCATGCATGTACAATTTTATGCAATTTACTACACACAAAAATTGTCCCAAGCTGTAGGAACTAATGTATAGTGCAATAAACTGCGTAGAAAAAAAATCTGAAACAGAAAATTCAAACAGGTTTCCCTTCTTGATACGTGGCGAAAAACGCGAAATGTAAAGCAAATAAACACTTCAATAATATGTATGTACAAACAACAATACACAAATTTAAAATTAAAGTAAAAATAAAGAAATGCCACAAATAAATATGTTACTTGTTCAGTAAATTTCGCCTAAGAATTTGCTTCATAATAAATATTTTCCTTTTCTTCTGCGACGAGTGATATGTTATTCACACATAACACTTCTTGTTTTGTCCAATTTTGCTGTCCATGTTTTTCGGTGCTCAAAGAGGTAGGCAAAGATGTGTCTCCTCCCAGACGCTGTGCGCAGATCGTGGCCAATTCTACAGTGTCTGCTGTCTCTTCGTTTAGTAAGATTTTATGGGAATACAGGACGAAATGATTATTTACGCTCGTTGTTGTAGTTGTTGTTGTGGTCTTCAGTCCTGTGACTGGTTTGATGCAGCTATCCATGCTACTCTATCCTGTGCAAGCTTCTTCATCTCTCAGTACGTACTGCAGCCTACATCCTTCTGAATCTGCTTAGTGTATTCATCTCTTGGTCTCCCTCTACGATTTTTACCCTCCACGCTGCCCTTCAGTACTAAATTGATGATCCCTTGATGCCTCAGAACATGTCCTACCAACCGATCCCTTCTTCTAGTCAAGTTGTGCCACAAACTCCTCTTCTCCCCAACCCTATTCAGTACCTCCTCATTACTTATGTGATCTACCCATCTAATCTTCAGCATTCTTCTATACACTAAAACTGCATGCCCTCGGGAAAAATTACGGCCGTAGTTTCCCCTTGCTTTCAGCCGTTCGCAGTACCAGCACAGCAAGGCTTTTTGGTTAGTGTTACAAGGCCAGATCAGTCAATCATCCACTACTGAAAAGGCTGCTGCCCCTCTTCAGGAACCATGCGTTTGTCTGGCCTCTCAACAAATACCCCTCCGTTGTGGTTGCACCTACGGTACGGCTATCTGTATCGCTGAGGCACGCAAGCCTCCCCACCAACGGCAAGGTCTATGGTTCATGGGTGACAAATTGGCAACAGCCATTACAAAACTGAACAAAAACACACATAGAGATATTAGATGTGTTATGCCTCTCACGTAAGTACCGTTTCTTAATTAATCACTCTTCACATTAATTCAGTAGAAAGATCAGTTCCTAGTCATTTACACCGATAAATGGCTCTCGGAATCTCACCTACAAAAATTACTCGTAATCACACGTGCTTCAATCCAACTTTATATACGTTTTTCACGAACTCTTAGCCCTTGTCCATCAGACCATCATTTGCATACGGTCGATGTCCAGAAAATCTCTTCGAGTGAGATGGCAAAGTGGTTAGCACACTGGATTTGCATTTAGGAGAACGACTGTTCTGTTCGAAAGGGGACGGCCGATTTGCTTCCCCTTCCTTGAGACAATCTAAGCTTGTGCTCCGTCTCTAAGGACCTTGAAGTCGATGGTACGTTAAACCCAATCTTCCTTCCCTCCAGGAAATCTCGGGCTCATCCTATATATTTGTTTTCTTTCTCTCCCTTCCACTTCGAATCTGTACTGATAGATACGTTGGTACATAATGTTAATCTCTCTAGGGATAGGAATCACAAAACTGACGATATGCATGCACGCCACTTACATACAAATTTATGTACTACAGAAAACAAATAATATTAATCGAATAAGTGTATATGTATTGTGTGCGTGGAGCGGGGTGGGGGAGTGGGGGGAGGGGGGAGGTTGCGAGTCTGTTGCGCCTTAGTGCGGACATTTTTGTGTTTGTGTGTGCGTGCGTGCGTGCGTGTATGCCAGATATGTATGCCAGAAAAAATTTGATCTCAGTGCTCCATATACATGGTGAACATTTATAGAACCTACAAACAGTTGGGACTGATTTCTGACTGGAATTGGAAAAAAAATGGTCCTATGAACATGGGTCCAGAAATGCATGTTGCAACGGTAGATGGCGCTGACGAATGACTGTTTCTCTGACCACGTGCCAGGTATTCCTCGTGTGCTGCAGGCTTTGTGACTGATGCAGCGTGCTGCAATTAGCAGAACGGTCCGGTATTCATGTCGGGAAAAAGCCGAGATGGTGTTTTTGCACAGCCGAGCAGATGGAAACGGGCTAGAGGCAGCACAGCCATACCAAAACAAGTACCTTCACAGGCAACAGCCACGTCACACAACAACTTTTGGGGATTTGTGTGATCATGGGTCTTTTCAGACACATGAACGTGCAGCGAAGCAGCGGACTGTGCATACACCAGCTTTGGTGGGACGGGTTCTACGGGATATTCATACGAACTCTAATACAAGTTCCAAGCGAACTGAAATACGATTATGTGTGTACTGCATGACAACCGCTTCTGTTGCTATCACCTGCAGTCCCGTGGAGTCCACTTTGAATATCTATTTTGACGTGCATGCGATGCAGCTCTGTACTGTGTTCCGGGACCATTTGTTGTCGTTTGCACGCACACCGCCCATTTCAACAAACATGTTCATAACACCTCTTTTCCTCCGTTTGCAGTCAGCAATCCGTCGCTGCAGTTTGTCGGTTTTATTAACACGCACCCTGTACAACGACCTAGTGCCGACGGGACGTTAAACGTTCGATTTACTTCCTGTAGTTTGCTCTTTGTAAACAGGTAATCTTTACTTATAAACAGGTAACCTTTACGGCCTCTGTGGAATCAGAAGTAGTACTGTGGGGACAGAGAGTGAAGCATGATGTGGCAAGATGGCTTCTGGAATGTATGGACGTATCAGTGAGAAACGGGAGGTGGTGTGAACATAACACTTGGTGAGCACACAGAATGATTGCTAATGGTCGCCAAAGACGGTGGACCATCGCGCTTGTGAGGCTACAGCCGTTATGTCTGACATTTAAATTAGACAGAGACCGGGAAGTTTGACTGAATGACAGTGACTGGGCCACACACGTAAGCAAGAGCAGCCGCAAGGTCCGAGGGACCTCAACACGGCGAGCGAGGTGGTGGGTAGATACCTGACGAACAAGTAAGCGAAACCTGCATGGGCTTCTCCACAGCGGAAAGAGGTGAAACCGATCCACCGTGCGGTTATATACGCTGAATAGAATGGCGAGATTCTGACTGTGTAAAACAAAAGCTGATGGAAGAAATCGCGGCTCCAGGCAATAACTAATGCAGAATAATGAACGTTCGGGATACGTCTAGGTAACATATGTAAGTGATTGACGTTGCAGAGATCACTGGTTAATCCAAGCGCGAGAAAAGCCGTTACAAATGCTGATACATTAATAACCGGTGCTACCGCCAGAATGTTGAACGCAACCATCCAAACGAGAATGTCTACAGGTGCTGGATGTCAGTTTGTGGGATGGAATTCGTTGCATGTTGAACTTGGTCGGTCAATACAGGAACGGTTAATGCCGGTTGTGGATGACGCTGGAGTTGTCGTCCACTGAGTCTCATACGTGCTCGGAGAGAGATTGGTGATCGAGCAGGCCAATGTAACATCTCGAAACTCAATGGAGTACATTGGCTTACAATAGCGGTATATGGGCGAGAGTTATCCTTTGGAAAACTATGCCCTGCAATGTAGTTGATGAATGGCTGCACAGCAGGTCGAATTACCAGATTTACGTACCAATTTGCAGTCAGGGGACGTGGAATAGCCACAAGAGTGTTCCTGCTGTCAAACGAAATCGCACCCCTCACCATAAATTCAAGTGTAGCTCCTCTGTGTCTGCACGGCAGACAGGTTAGTTTCAGGCGCCCACCGGGTCTCCCAATCAACACACCCCCCCATCACCGGCATCCGGCGGAGCGGGCTATGCTATTTTTCAAAGTTCGTCGTACTGCTCAGCATTGAATGTGCACCTACCTCATTACGGCGTCCGCTCGCTGTCCCTTTTCTCTGCAAGCGTAGATACTTATTATACGACGAAAAAGCAGCGTTGAAGAAAGACGTCGGCTAATAACTATCCTGCAAATTTCGCGTAAACTCTAGTAGTATTTCAGGTCTTGCAATCTCCCATTTATCGGGATTTCGTGCGGTAATACGATGCATTTGACTGAAGTGAACGTCCTACAATTTTCAGACTAGTAACGTTTATTGCTGAATAACAAGAGTTTATGCGCTACCAAGCCCGCATTTAGTGAAGAACTATTCTATCATTCTTAATGCTCAGTCTAACAACAAACTTCGCACGCAAAGCAGACCAGATTTAAGACGCTATCTGACAGTCACATATCCACTACTATAAATGAGGTTCACATTCGGTCCATTTCAATGGGTTTCTTTAAAAGAAACTGCTCGCCAAATACTCCATAAATGATTACAGAATACACAACGCGGAATGTTCACAAAGGCCGAAAGTTCACACGCTCGTAACTTTCCAACAAAACAATCCTAAAACTCCAACATTTCATCAAACTGTCCGTAAATGCACCGGCTTTCATCACGACTCGTTTTAAACTCGCGGCGCTCTATAATTCTTCATCTTACACATAATGAACACTAAGACTTTTAACATGACCTTGGTGCGTCCGAAGCTGGCGAGAGACCATCTGAATACTCTCTCACTCACAGCATTCTAACTAGTTGTGTGCGGGAACTACTTAATTCTGATTGGCTGACCAGTCTGATGGACCAATCAGAATGATCCTTCGAGATCATTCTTGCGGTAAAACTCATCTAAGCCAATCACTATTTAGAAACGCATTTTCGTCTTCCAAAATGCAAATACTAACACAATGTTTAATATAACAAAGCTAAAATAAAATTAATGCTCAAAATAATTTAGAAAACGATTGCACTTTAAACTAAAATTCTGGCTGCCTTCTTCCAAAAGCAATCACACCTACATATACGTCATCAGCAATGTGTGTAAAACATTTCTTTCTCATGTTCCAATTACATAATGATGTAATAATATAATATTGAAATTTTTTTAACGTTATGTCCCACATACACACTCTCACTCATTATATATTCACACAAAAACATCAACAGATATTAATTTTTCCTGAATTTTAATATACGAAATGAAAAGTAAGTAAAGTTTTGAAAATAAAAATCCAAATAAATTGATTGGCTACCTTGAGAACTCTGTTAATGATTTCAAATGATAACAAAAGACAAACTGTTATTGTTACTAACTGAATTTTTCACTCTGAGCGTCGATTTGTGGGGTTTTTACCTAATTTTCTGAATCTCTGAAACTATAATACGTACAGCTTTGAAATTTGGAGGAGATCTTTTTCTGAATAACAAAAAAATAGGATACCAAGTTTGAACATAATCGGTTAATGTTTAATATGTTTCTTTTAGATTCGTAGGGGGCATGAATATACAGTCGTTCTAAGCGACACAGGAGCCCGTTCTCTCTGGCTAGTAGCGATAGATGTGCCCGTGAGTCAAGGCTAAGCCACCACTTTTCAGTCTCCTGTACGTTCATCGGGCTCCACGTCTAGGTATCTTACTGCAATAAATGTTATCCCCTAATATGTTGCGACGTCATAGGCACCGTCGCAGAACTAGCTTTAATCATAAAACACAGGAGATCTCCATTCCACCCTACCATGGGCTGTAGCTTGACACCACTGAAGTCGGAACCGGCGGTGGTTTGGGGTCAGTGGAATGCTCGCTGTGGGGTGTATGTCTTGAAGCTGTCTCTTCAGTAATCGATTTGTAACAGTTGGCTGTGCCACTGTGGTGCCACCTGCTGCTACAGACCCATCAAGATACGAAACAGTCATACGCCGAACAAGATGGTCTTCCCTCAGGGAAGTGCCTCATGGCCGTCTGGACCCCTGTCTTCCTACTACCGAACCTTTCCGTGACCATCGCTGCCAGCATTCGTGTGCACTGGCTGCATTTCTGCGAAGTCTTTCTACAATATCGCAGAAGGAAGAGCAACGCAATGCAGGACAGACTTAGAAGAAATGCCACAGCCATGACGAATATAGCGAGTCTCGCGTATACCAATTAATTTTGCAATTGCTGCCAATCTGTGCACATAAGTGAAACATGGAACTTTAGAACCAAATATACGGAACGCCTCGGAACACTGAAATGAAATGGGTAACACTCAATATTTTCTGGTCACCTAATAGCACAGAATCGCCAGCCAATGTACATAGTAAATTATTTCAAAATTCTTAACAGCCGTCCGCCTGCTAAGCTGGGTGGTAACGTCCTTGCCGCCCATGCAAGCGGGTTCGGGTTCGATTCCCGTCCGGGTTGGAGATTTTCTCCGCTCGCGGACTGTGTATTGTATTATCATCATTCCATCTTCATCACCGGCCTGAAAGTCGCCCAGTGTGGCGTCGAATGACGTAAGACTTGCACTGAGCGGCCGAACTTCCCCGAATGCGGCCTCCCGACGAACGATGCCACACGCTCATTTCATTTCATTTCTTAACAGCCTGTACTGAAAATTAAAAAAAGAAGAAAATAGTCACATTCAATAATTCAAAGCCCAGGAAAGAAAGAACTGAACGAAATATGCGTTACTGTGCTAAAAAAAAAAGACACTTTTTCACTATAAGCCTATATAAGTAATATTTCCCTCTCCCATCGCGCCCATACTCCACACCATTCCCTCCCTCACTCACTAACTACTTCAGCCGCTTCCTCCCACCCTCACTCACCCTTTCCCTTTCTCTCCCTCCCTGTACTTCTCTTTCCATGCCTCTCTCTCTGTCTCTCTCTCTCTGTCTCTCTCTCTCTCTCTCTCCTCTCTCCTTCTCCCCCTGTTCTCTCTCCCTTTCTCACACACTCTCAATGTCCCCATCTCTCTTCCCCCTTCCTCCCTCTCTCACTTACGTTCACTTTCACAGACACACACACACACACACACACACACACACACACACACACACACACGCACACACACACAAGGGAACGCGCCTCCGCACGCGCGTAAGTTAAACATCTCAAATGTCACCAACACTCTAAATTCAAGGACCACTAACATGTAAAATAGAGGCAGAAACTCTGTCCTTGGCTGAAGTTATATAAAATACAAATGTAACGACAAAGGGAAAGAAATAAGCACATTGACACGGCATGGGCAAGGAAGAAAAACATCACAACATCAAAAAACGTGAGTAATACGCTAAATAACGCGATGTATGGTGATTCCCAATTGGAAATGTATAATAACCACAAAAATAAGTTTACGTTCTGTTGTTTTCAGATGATAAGCTGTAGGAATGCATGGAGGATTTAAACCCACCATCGCACTCGTATATATTTAAAAACGTCATGTAAGGTATAATACCAACTTATATATCCACATTATTTTATAATTTAGTACAAAACCAAAATCATGTCGAAAAGGAACAGCATGTGGCGACTAACGTCAGTGACATGTGTCTTAACCTGATACTCTATGCCAACTAACGTAAAATATTTGACATATAATAATCGCTCCTTTGGCAAATGTAAATACCTCTCAGTAAAAATTTTGTGTAACCTATGCAAGAGGTTAAAATGTAACAATAATATTTCAAAAAGGAATGAAATTTCATTAACCGAAGATAGCACTAAAATACTGAATCATATCTTAGCAAAACGAAACTATAAATTGTATTTTGCATAAGGCGGAATTCCTCTACAGTTTTTCGTAGCAAGCACGGAAATAAAAACAGATACAACATCCAAAAGATGATCATTAGTGATGGTCTTAATATCTGTATGAGACATTGTGTATAACAACAGTGACAAAAGCTACAAACACGCTACAATGGAGTACGACACACTATCTGCTAGTGCTTGCAGTCAGCTATAAAATGAGTACGTTTGTTGCAGTACAGAACAGTGTACGTAATTTTTACAAATAAATCGTTGAATAATTTTTGTCCGAGCGCCAAAATAAAGAGTTCCGGTTTATTGTGTAATATAGTTGTCTGAAAATACTATTTCACCTGTGTATAAATTTAATGGGTGTAATAATGGGATACAAATGAATTGTTACTTGCTTAAAATGGGATGTGTTAAAAATTTGTAAGTAAATTCGAATAGTGATCTACACCTTAAGAGCTGACACGACTACAATATTAGTCACGTGACAGAGTAGTGATAGTTAGATAGTTATGTGTTCCACTGATCAATCTCAGGGTAACCGTTGTGATGTTGAACGTGTCAAGTGCATAAGAAATGCACACGTGAATGAAGGTTCCTTTTTTTTTTAATTAAAATTTTTATTACCTATTCCATTCCCTTAAATGGCACAAATGCATTTATTATACCTCTAGATTTATTTATTCCTATTCAATAATTCATCTTTGATATAGAAGTGTTGTTAAGGAGACAGGATTTCGATTTATTTGTAAAACTATGTGTCTGTCAGACATTTTATTTCGTTTGGTAATTTATCGAAAAGTTTCACAGCAGCATATTTTACCCGTTTCTAAGCCAAAGATAGATTAAGAAGGGGATACTGTAAGTCTTTCTTTCGTCTGGTATTATAATCATGAATGTCACTGTTGTTTTTAAACTGGTTCATGTTGTTGAGAACAATTTCTTTACTGAGTAAATATACTGTGAGCTAATTCTAAGAATTAGTAACCTTTTAAACAGATGCCTACAAGATGTGCGACTATGAGCGCCACACATTATTCTAACCATTTTCTTTTGAGCAGTGAATACTTTTTGCCTAAGTATTGAGTTACCTCAAAATGTTATTCCAGATGGCATCAGAGAGGGAAAGTATGCAAAGTACGTTTGCTTACTAATTTCTGTATCCTCAAAACTGGCAATTATTCTGTTTGGAAAACAGAATTCTGTTTGGAAAACAGAATTTTTTCCAATTAAGATTCTCATCAACATGTATGCACAAAAATTTAGTAGCTCTACCCTGGCTGCAGACTTCTGCTCATGGGGTATTTTTATCGAAGGAACTGTACTCCCTGCAGTAGAAAAGTCCATTCGCAGAAAACCAATTAATAACTTTGTCAAAGACATTATTTTTATCATTTTCTATTGGAGTTTCTTTTACTGGATTAATAATGATGCTTGTATCATCAGTAAACAGTATTAGTTTAGCTTCTCGTTTCAGATAGGAAGGGAAGTCATTCGCATATATCAATAACAGAAGGGGACCCAAGATCGAACCTTGTGGAGCACCTAATGTAGTTTCACCCCAGTTCGATGAAGTGGAAAACTTCCTTACTTACTTACTTACTCACTGGTCATACCGGACTCGAGAGTCCATTACCGCAGCAACATATTTTCGCCACCTGTCCCTGTCTTGGGCTATTTCCTTCCATTCACCTTCAATACCTAGGCTCCTCAAATCGGCCTTCACATTGTCCTCCCATCTATGCCTCGGTCTCCCCACAGGACGGTTTCCTTCTGGGTGCCCTACCAGTACTCTGCGCGCTGCCCTGCCCTCATCCATTCGAGCTGCGTGACCCGCCCATCGCAACCTACGTGATTTAATGATACTGATTATGTCAGGGCTTGAACAGAGTTCGTGAATCTCTTCGTTATGCAGTTTTCGCCACTCTCCGCTAATGTCGTCCTATTTTGCTCCGAAAATTTTCCTCAAAATTTTGTTTTCAAATACTCGAAACGGCTTTTCATTTTGCACAGTGAGAGACCAAGTCTCACACCCATACAGCATAACTGGTAGAATAATAGTTTTGTATATTCTAATCTTTAAATTCCTAGACAATATCCGTGATGAAAGTAATCTATTCAGTGAGAAGTAGCACGTTTTTCCCGTCCGTAATCTCTTCTTCAGTTCGGATTCAATCTCATTTCTCGAAGTGATGTCCACGCCTAGATACTTAAATGTGTTCACTTTTTCAAACTGCATGTCTCCAACTCTTAACATTTCCTGATCTACTGATGTTGGTATTCTAGTAGTAACCAGGTATTTAGTTTTGTCTTCACTTATCCTTAGACCTACATCTTCACTAGCCTTGATTAACGCATTCACATTTGCTGTTACAGATTCTTTGCTGTCGCTAATGATGTTTAGATCATCTGCATACCCTAATATCTTAATATTTCCATTTAACTCCACACCCTCTGAATTATCTGCTGCCATTCGTACAATATATTCTAGGACTAAATTAAAAAGTAGCGGAGACAGGGCATCTCCCTGCTTAAGTCCGTTCTTTATTACAAATTCTTCTCATTCCAATTTCCCCACACGTGCTCTACCTTTCCTGTTTTTCAAGCTCGCTTCTATAAGTCTACCATACTTCTTTGGTATTCCAAGTTCCAAAAAAATTATTTACAATTTTGACTGCAATACTGAATCATACGCTTTTGTAAAATCTATAAAAAGATTATGAACTGGTTTATTGTATTCCCATTTCTTCTCCAAAATTCGACGCAGGGTGAATATTTGGTCTATAGTTGATCTGTTCCTCCGAAAGCCGGCTTGGTAAACCCCCACAATTTCGTCTGCATAAGGTGTAAGCCTGCTTAGCAGAATATTCGAGAAAATTTTGGAACATACTAGTAATAGCGATATCCCTCTATAATTACTACAATTCATTTCGTCACCTTTCTTAAAAGTTGGGACCAGAATCGACTCCTGCCACTCTTCAGATATCATCTCTGAGTTCCATACTTTAGTTATCACTTTGTGAACTACTTCCACCAATTTCTGTCCCCCATTTTTAACCAATTCTGCAGTTATGCAATCTAATCCTGGTGCTTTATGGTTTTTCAATTTGTTGATTGCATCTCTTACTTCCTTTAACGTTGGCTCAGGTATCTAGGGTTCTGCTGTATGTATTCCGTACGCCCGCTCATTTCCTGCTTCCTGGTGAATATTTAACAGATGCTCAAAATACGCTCTCCATTTACTTAATATAGCACTGGGGCCTGTCAGTATTCCCCCAGCATCCCCTCGAAGTGCATTTGTCCTAGCCTTGAAGCCCTTCCTATACCCATTTATGTCTAGGTAAAGTTCCCTAATGTTTTTTGTTTTACTGTTTGTTTCCATTTTTGTAATTTGATTGTTCAAATAATCCCTTTTCTTTGCCTGTAGCCTACGACCAACTTCCCTTCTCAAGTTCAAGAACTCATCTCGTTTTCCGTCTCCCATTCTATCCCAATCTAATCGCGCTTTTCTCCTTTCCTCTACCAATTTCTTGCATTCCTCATCAAACCACGGTTTCCTCCTGTTCTTCTTAATTGTACCTATTGTGACTTTCACTGCCTCTTTTATATTATTCCTCACAGTGATCCACTGTTTATTTACATCCTCGTCTTGATCTTCGTGTGTCCTGAGAGCATCAAACCTATTTGAAATTTCTATCGTGTACCTTCTTCTAAAGTTTTCATCATTTAGCTTGTCAGTGTCGAACCTAACAAGTTCTGCATTGTGACACCTTGATGTTGCTGTAGATAGCCGTTGATGAACTGGAAACTACGAGAAAATGATCAGAATCGCAGTCTGCTCCCCTGAAAGTCCTAACATTTTCTATACTAGAGTGCTATCTCCGATCTACAAGAACATGATCAATTTGGTTTCGGGTGCGTCCATCCGGAGAGACCCAAGTTGCTTTATGAATGTCCTCCCTTTTGAAATATGTGCTCTCAACAATCATGTCTTTTGAAACAGCAAAATTAACCACCCTTGTGCCATTATCATTCGAAATGTTATGAAAACTTTCTTTCCCAATTGTAGGCCGGAATGCTTCCTCCTTCCCTATCTTCGCATTAAAATCACCTATGATTAATTTTGTATCATACGAGGAGAACTCATCCCACAGTTGATCTAGTTCTCCATAAAAGCTGTCTTTAACAACCTCTTCAGTGTCCTCAGTTGGTGCGTGTACATTAATTACTACTAGTCTATTCCACCTGCTGGATGACACTATAACTGATAGTCGGTCACTAATGAACCTTATATCTCTGATTGCGTGAAGAACTTTTCTCTGTTCTGCGAAACCTGTTCCGAAACTGTGAGCTTCCGCACCTCCATAGGAAAATGTATAGTTACCCTCTTTATGCTACCCTCACCCTGCCACCGAGTTTCTTAAATAACTGTAGCGTCTACATCGTATCTATCTAACTCATCTAATAATGTCTGGAATGTTCCTCGCCTGTTCAAACTTTTAACGTTCCATGTTCCCAACCTGAAAGTTCCTTTCGGCCTGAATCTCTTCGAAGTAGGTTCCGCCCGGAGATCCGAATGGGAACCTAGTTTACCTCCGGAATATTTTACTTCAAAGAGACCCGTGCCCATTAATGTTTCTGATCCTTGATGAATAGATTAAATAGTAAGAGAAGAACAAACAGGGATGGTTCATCGCGCCATCGCCTGCTCCCCACCGGCTGTCCGCGACTGCTTATTTTTTGTATTCGCAGCTACCCTTCATATCTGAAGGCCGTATCCCCTATCCGCAACCTGTGGACGCGCTGTGCCGTGGTGGTAGGGGTCACATAAACCATATAAAGAAACTTTTTGCTTCCTATTATGTAGATATGACTTAAATCACTCATATGATATTCGATTTATACCACCGAAATATAATTTCTGTAACATAATGTCATGGTTCACACAATCAAATGCGTTGTATAAGTAACAGAAAATTCCTATTGGTGAAATTTTGCTATTTAAAGACTATTATGTGGGCAGATTATTTGTATATTGCCGTCTCAATGGAACAGAACTTTTGAAATCGGAACTGTGATTTACTAAGTATCCCGTTAGTGTTAAGATGGCTAACCAGTTTTGAGTACATTACTTTCTCGACGATTTTTGAAAATGCTGTAAGCGAGGACACTGGCCGGTAATTATTGACATCTGTTGTGTCCGCTTATTTCTAGAGAGGCCTGACAATGGCATATTTTAACCTGTCTGTGAAAATAACTTCAGTTAGTGATGCATTACATATGTGACTCAGAACATCAGCTGTAACTGCTCCAGATTATTTTAATATCTTCTTAGAGATGTCATGTACTCAAACAGAACATTTATTTTTCAAGGATTTTATGATTTTCCTTATTACACACGAGGTTGTTAGGTAAAATTAATCTACCTATGATTCCTCAAAACTGACTCTTCCACGTACTGCCTAGTGTTTTCTTTTGAACTATTTTCACCAATTTTTTTACCTACACTTCACACGAATGGTATTTCATCCTTATTTTGCGAATTCCTTGGCAGATAACATCCGCTTTCGAAGCGGTAAAAATGCCTGTTATGTTGAAAGTACTTAATTCCGTGTTGAATAGTTGTTGTTGTTGTGGTCTTCAGTCCTGAGACTGGTTTGATGCAGCTCTCCATGCTACTCTATCCTCTGCAAGCTTCTTCATCTCCCAGTACGTACTGCAGCCTACATCCTTCTGAATCTGTTTAGTGTATTCATCGCTTGGTCTCCCTCTACGATTTTTACCCTCCACGCTGCCCTCCAATACTAAATTGGTGATCCTTTGATGCCTCAGAACATGTCCTACCAACCGATCCCTTCTTCTTGTCAAGTTGTGCCACAAACTCCTCTTCTCCCCAATCCTATTCAATACTTCCTCATTAGTTACGTGATCTACCCATCTAATCTTCAGCATTCTTCTGTAGCACTACATTTCAAAGGCTTCTATTCTCTTCTTGTCCAAACTATGTTTCACTTCCATACAAATACTTTCAGAAAAGACTTCCTGACATTTAAATCTATACTCGATGTTAAAAAATTTCTTTTCTTCAGAAACACTTTCCTTGCCGTTGCCAGTCTACATTTTATATAATCTCTACTTCGACCATCATCAGTTACTTTGCTCCCCAAATAGCAAAACTCCTTTACTACTTTAAGTGTCTCATTTCCTAATCTAATTCCCTCAGCATCGCCCGATTTAATTCGACTACATTCCATTATCTTCGTTTTGCTTTTGTTGATGTTCATCTTATATCCTTCCTTCAAGACACTGTCCATTCCGTTCAACTGCTCTTCCAAGTCCTTTGCTGTCTCTGACAGAATTACAATGTCATCGGCGAACCTTAAAGTTTTTATTTCTTCACCATGGATTTTAATACCTACTCCGAATTTTTCTTTTGTTTCCTTTACTGCGTGCTCAATATACAGATTGAATAACATCGGGGAGAGGCTACAACCCTCTCTCACTCCCTTCCCAACCACTGCTTCCCTTTCATGATCCTCGACTCTTGTAACTAAAAAAAATGGTTCAAATGGCTCTGAGCACTATGGGACTCAACTGCTGTGGTCATTAAGTCCCCTAGAACTTAGAACTACTTAAACCTAACTAACCTAAGGACAGCACACAACACCCAGCCATCACGAGGTAGAGAAAATCCCTGACCCTGCCGGGAATCGAACCCGGGAACCCGGGCGTGGGAAGCGAGAACGCTACCGCACGACCACGAGATGCGGGCGACTGTTGTAACTGCCATCTGGACTCTGTACAAATTGTAAATAGCCTTTCGCTCCCTGTATATTACCCCTGACACCTTCAGAATTGTTGTATAGAGTATTAGGAAAACTGTAAAGCTCAACTGGAAAATATTTTCATAAAACGTTTACAAAATCTCATCACAGTGAATTGTACTACCAATGACATTGTTCTCATAAGGCTGGGCGTCGGTACAAAATGATCAAAGTTTCTCTTCACAAACTCTTCAAACTCGACGATCCAATTACTGGTACCACAGATGCAAGGGCAATAGTCAGCCCTTTACTCAGTCATCGTGACGAAACGACATTGATTAAACGAGACAGTACGAATGAGGACTCTTCTAGACGGACAGAACCAACCGCAAGATACAAGGGTTGAACAAAAATATGAAAACACCGCGAGAAATTCATGCGTGCACACAAATCGAGAGGCTAGAAAGACCTGTACGTTGTGCTGTTGTATTTGACCACGAACGGCGTATGTACAGTCTCTTCAATATGTTGCAAGTGTCAGTTGTGGTCAGAACAACGTTCTGTGTAGGTGTGAGAGCATCATGAGGAAGGTAAGTAAATTTCAACGTGGGAAAATAGTCGGTGCTCATACAGTGGTTGCTTCCACAACCGTAGTAGCCAAAGTGTTTGGTGTTTCATGAGGCACCGCATCGAAGATTCATACCACATACAGGGAAAGCGGCAAAACATCTTCTGCTATGTCATGACGCGGAAGAAAATGTGTGTTGAATCATCGTGAAATGAGATCGTTGACGAAAATTACACACATCAATAAAAGTTTTGCATCACCTCGGTTCCTAGAGTTCCGGAACCTGTACAGAAAATTGGAATAGATATCAACATCAACATCATTTCCGCCCTTTTTATTTCTCATGAAAACCACACATTGCATATTGTACCACCATACAGCGAGAGCTTCAGAGTTGGTGGTCCAGATTGCTGTACACACCGGCACCTCTAATACCCAGTAGCACGTCCTCATGCATTGATGCATGCCTGTATTCGTCGTGGCATACTATCTAGAAGTTCATCAAGGCACAGTTGGTCCACTCCTCAACGGTGATTCGGCGTAGATCCCTCAGAGTGGTTGGTGGGTAACGTCGTCCATAAACAGTCCTATTCAATCTATGCCAGGCATGTCCGATAGGGTTCATGTCTGGAGAACATGCTGGCCACTAGTCGAGCGATGTCGTTATTCTGAAGGAAGTCATTCACAAGTTGTGCACAATGAGGCGCGTTTGTCGTCCACGAAGACGAATGCCTCGCCAATATGCTACCGATATGGTTTCACTATCGATCGGAGGATGGCATTCCCATTCCATACAGCCGTTAAGGCACGTTCCATGACCACCAGAGGGACACGTCGGC
The DNA here is from genome assembly GCF_023864345.2 of Schistocerca serialis cubense. Classification (NCBI taxonomy): domain Eukaryota; kingdom Metazoa; phylum Arthropoda; class Insecta; order Orthoptera; family Acrididae; genus Schistocerca; species Schistocerca serialis. The sequence continues at coordinate 1,144,220,044 of NC_064639.1, read as the reverse complement.
GCCACATATTGCCACTAAAACAGTAGGGAACCTGCACCTTGATGCACTTACTGGACAGTGTGTCTAAGGCGTTCAGCCTGACCGGGTTGCCTCCAAACACGTCTCCGACAATTATCTGGTTGAAGGCATATGAGACACTCATCGCTGAAGAGAATTGTGATGACAATACTGAGCGGTCCATTCAGCATGTTGATGGGCCCATCTGTACTGCGCTGCATGGTGACGTGGTTGCAAAGGTGGGCCTCGCCATGTACGTCGTGAGTGAAGTTGCGCTTCATGCAGCCTATTTCGCACAGTTTGAGTCGTAACACGAAATCTTGTTGTTGGTGGCGTTGCTGTCAGGTCCCTCCGAGCCATAATCCGTAGGTAGCGGTCATCCACTGCAGTAGTAGACCTTGGGCGGCCTGAGCGAGGCATGTCATCGATAGTTCCTGTCTCTCTGTATCTCCTCCATGTCCAAACAACATCGCTTTGGTCCACTCGAAGACGCCTGGACACTTTCTTTGTTAAGAGCCCTTCCTGGTACAAAGTAACAATGCGGACGCAACCGATCCGCGGTATTGACCGTCTAGGCATTGTTGAACAGCAGACAACACGAGCCATGTGCCTCCTTCCTGGTGGAATGACTGGAACTGATCGGCTGTCGGACCCCTTCCGTCTAATAGGCACTGCTCATGCATGGTTGTTTACATCTTTGCGCTGGTTTAGTGACATCTGTGAACAGTCAAATGGACTGTGTCTGTGATACCTACAGTCAACGTCTATCTTCAGGAGTTCGGGAATCGGGGCGATGCAAAACTTTTTTTGATGTGTATATAACGAAACGTTTAGAGACGACAGCTGCAAAAGTCTCTGCAGAATTGAATGTCGCATTCGCAGACCCCGTCAGCACCAAAAAACCGTGAACCGAGTTCCGTAAGCAGGGTACTGCAAGACGAGCAGGACCACCAAAATCACTCGCCACGATGCAAATGCCCGTAACAGGAAAACGTGATGCCGAAGTCTTGTTGCACACTGTTTCCAACTTCTGACCGGACTTACATACCAGGAGTAAAACACAGCAGGGGTTCGTTGATGATTAGGGCAGACGTATCGTAGTATTCCATGGGTCCTACGATTACTCTACAAAGGTCGCATTACTGTCTAGGATTATGTGACGGCCGGCCGGAGTGGCCGAGTGTTTCTAGGCGCTACAGTCGGGAACCGCGCGACCGCTACGGTCGCAGGTTCGAATCCTGTCTCGGGCGTGGATGTGTGAAATGTCCTTATGTTAGTTAGGTTTAAGTAGCTCTAAGTTCTAGGGGACTGATGACCTCAGCAGTTGAGTCCCATAGTGCTCAGAGCCATTTGAACCATTTGATTATGTGACGATTTGGACTGATCAGGCCCCTACTATGGCACAACGTTCTTCCCCAACGGTGATGCTGTGTTTCAAGGACCGCATCCTACAGGACTGATTCTGTGCGAACGAGGAAGAACCGTCTCATCACCCCGGGCCCCCAAAGTCACCAGATCTCAGTATTATTGAATTTTTACGCGTAATCGCTTTCCCCTCTTTTGACAATGTTGACTGGAATACCCTCTTTCAAATTCCGAAAGTGGCACGGTTCAAACACAGGGAGCGAGAAGCTATTTACAATTTGTACAGAAACCAGATGGCAATTATAGGAGTCGAGGGGCATGAAAGGTGATATGTCTGCGTAAGCAGAAGAAACTAACGATCAAAGTCTGAAACAATTTATTGGACTGTTCAATTAACCAAAAGAAATTCTCCAAGTATAATACCAACACAAAACAGTGATCTGTCTTCGAATCACAAGTACATACTAGAATAAGATAGAAAACAAGTGAAATAATTTCCTACTAGTCTCCGCCAGAGACTTCTCCGATATACCAAGCCTAATCCAGAGATCAGCTAGAAGATCCAAGCCAGGCTGCCGAGGCGGCAGCTATCCAAGTCTGCTGGCGGTCGATGAACTGCCGATGTGCGTTTTTTTTTCCTTTATTGTAATTTTGATACCTGTACAGCAGGTAGGCTGGCAGCAGCACCTTACACTGATCTTCAGCCTCAGAGTTAACAATGAGAAAACATATAGAAGACACAAAAGAGATTGAACAATTTAGCGGGTACAAACAGTAGACACAGAACATAAAAAACATGAAGCCGTTCACACTCGACGAAAAACCGCACTGCAAACCGTCGACACGACGCACAACACTGATGATGTCGGTGGCACATGTGAACGTTGGAGCGTGACGGCGAACACTAAACACAAACACGATGACACATACACGAGAAACTGGTGGCGATGATCTCCAGCGCGCGAATGTCCACGTAGCGTGTCGAGTCCGGGAACCTGCCGAGAGGGGAAGGGGGGGGGGAGGGGGAGGGAGAGGGGTGAGCAAAGATGCCAATGGCAGAGGAGATGGTAGGAGGAGTGGAGGAAGGGGAATGGTGGTAGTCTGGGGGAGGAGTGGGGAGAAAGGGAGGAGGGAGAGAAGGGGGAGAGAAGAGAGAGAGGGTGCCCATAGGAACAAACATGGGAAGAGGGAGGGAGTATCAAAGTTGGTAGGAGGGGTAGATGGAGGGAAGGAGGGCATCATCAGGGAGGGGGAGCTCTCGGAAGCCGCCTTGGGAAAGGGTATGGAGAGTGGAGAGATGGAGAGCAGGTGGGACATGGAAGTACAGACGCAGCAGCGGATGGGGGCGGGAGAGGATGGGAGAGACCAGTGGGTGAGGAGGATCAAGTTTATGGCATGTGTAGAGGATCCGTATCCATTCATGGAAAAGGAGGAAGTGGGGGAAGGGAATAAGGTCGTACAGGACCCACATGGGGGAGGGGAGATGGATGTGATAGGCGAGGCGAAGAGCATGGCGTTCTAGGATCTGAAGGGATTTGTAAAAGGTAGGGGGAGCGGAGATGCAGGCAGGATAGGCGTAGCAAAGGATAGGGCGAATGAGGGATTTATAGGTATGGAGGATGGTGGAGGGGTCCAGACCCCAAGTACGGCTGGAAAGGAGCTTGAGGAGATAGATGTGGGAGGTGGGGGCTCCAGGAGAGGCGATGGTCGAGGGTGACACCAAGGTACTTGAGGGTGGGGGTGAGGACGATATGATGGCCATATATGGTGATGTAGAAATCAAGGAAGGGGTGGTTTTTCCTACAATGATCGCCTGGGTTTTGGAAGGATTGACCTTAAGCAACCACTGGTTGCATCAAGCGGTGAACCGGTCAAGATGGGATTGGAGAAGGTGTTGGGAGCGCTGCAGGGTGGGGGTGAGGGCAAGCAAGGCGGTGTCATCGTCGTACTGGAGAAGGTGGATGGGGGATGAAGGCGGCGGCACATCCGCCGTATACAAGACGTACATAAGAGGGGAGAGGACGGAACCCTGGGGCACACCGGCGGAAGGGAAAAAGGTGTAGGAATCTGTGTCGTGGATGGTGACGTAGGAACAGCGTTGGGAAAGAAAGGAGCCGATCAGACGGACGTAGTTGATAGGAAGGGCGAAGGTTTGGAGCTTGATGAGGAGACCGGAATGCCACACGTGGTCATAGGCTCGTTTAAGGTCAAGGGAGAGGAAGATTGCGGAACAACGGGAATTAAGCTGTTCGGAGAGGAGATGAGTGAGGTGAAGGAGAAGGTCATCGGAAGAGAAGGACAGCCGAAAGCCACACTGGGTAACGGGAAGGAGGCGGTGCTGGCAGAGATGCTGGCGGATGCATCAGGTGAGGATGGATTCCAGGACCTTGCTGAAGACTGAGGTAAGGCTGATGGGACAGTAGGAGGAGACAGCGGATGGTGGTTTACCAGGTTTAAGGAACATCAGGATACGGGAGGCCTTCCACAGGTCGGTGTAGTAGCCGGTGGACAGGACTACATTGTAGAGCCTGGCCAGGATGGAGAGGAAAGAGGCAGGAGCTCCGCGGAAGTGGCGATAGGTGACACGATCGTGACCAGGAGCGGTGTTGTGTTTGCATGCGGAGTGTAACGATGAGATCCTGTGTAGTGATAGGGGCATTGGGTTCTCTGTGTGCAATGTCGTCCAAGCACTGGAAACCAGGTGCGAGGGGAGGGACATTGGTGTCAGTTCGATCGCAGACATCTGGGAAGCGGAGTAATCGAACTGGGGATCGTCAGGGATGGTAAAGACATCAGAGAGGTAGGAGGCAAAGCGATTGGCCTTACTAATGTTGTCAGGAAAGGGTTGGTAGTCATGAAGGAGAGGATAGTAGGGGGGGGGGGGTTAGATCCAGTAAGTTAGCGGAAGGCTGACCAGTACTTGGACAAGTTGATAGGAAGGGTAGCATTTAAACGGGTGCATGTCTGTCTCCAGTCCTGGCGTTTCTTAGCCGTGAGCAAGTTACGGATGTGTCTCTGGAGTTGCCGATGGGGTTGTAGTGTGTCCAGGTCACACGTGTGGAGGAATGCACGGTAGAGACAGCGGGATCACGGAGGAGGAGGATGGCCTGTGGGGGTAAGGTAGGACGTTGGGGGTGGATGGCAACAGAAGGGACGTGGGCCTCCACAGCCTCAGACAAGGTCTGCTGGAGAAAGGAGGCGGCATGGGTAATATCATCAGGGTGGCGGTAGGTGAAGGGGTGGCTATCGACCTGTGTGGATATGGTATCCCGGTAGGCATTCCAGTCGGCACAGGAATAATCAAGCACATACATAGGGGGAGGGTCATGACGGGGGTCGTGGCGGGGAGCGACGACCGTCTGAAATGTTGAGGAGGACAGGGAGATGGTCACTACCAATGGGGCCCAGGACATGCACCGTTATGCTGCCAAGGAGGTTAGGGGAGGAGAAGAAGAGTGGAGTTGGATTCGGGGCGGGTGTGCTGGGGAATGGGGACGAGGTTGCCTTGAAGGGAGGAGAGGAACCAATGCCACTGCCATAACTGGGCAGCGGAACGACTATGGATGTTGAGGTTGGCGGCGATCACGTAGGAGGAGAAGGTACGGTCAATGTGGGAGAGGAAGTCAAAAGGAATAGGGGTGTTAGGGCGCACATAGATGGTGGCACAGGTGATGGTAAGGCCAGGGAAGAAGAGACTAAGGATCAAGTGTTCTCTAGGGTCGGGAAGGAGTGGTTTGAGACGAACTGGGATCTAGTGGTGGTGACAATGGCAACTCCGCCATGCGCCATCGGGAAGGGATTGTCAGAGCAGTGAAGGAGGTAGGGCGAGGTGTGAATGGTGTGGTGGGGCTGAAGAAAGGTTTCATTGAAGAGGAAGGCATCCATGCGGTGGGTGGTGAGGGTGTGCATGAAGAGGTTCTTGTTGGTGGGAAGGGAACAGATGTTGTTGAACAGGATATGGTGCTGTCGCGCCATGACAGGGATTTAGACGAGGGTGTCGAGACGAGAGAAGGTGAAATGGGCCTGGTTGTGGGAGTAGGTGGCATACATTTTAAGGTGGAAGGTGGAACGGGCAGCAAAGGATATCTGCTGGAGGGTGTGAGGGCGCTGGAAAGGATGGACATTCTGTAGAACAATGGTGAGGGACCTGATGATTTCCTCAGAGGTGGGGGGGGAGGGGACGAAGGGAATTGCCAGGAGGGGTGGGGGCGTCCAGAGAGCGGACAGGGACAGTGAGTTCAGGAGTGTTCAGACGGGTCAGGATTTACATTTTTGGGTGTAGGTGGGATGCGGGAGATTACAGGTATTACAGGAGGGAGGGGACTGAAGGTTAGGGCACTGCCAGTGGAAATGTGCTTGCTTACAGTGCAGGCAGGTGGGGGCTTCGCGGCACTCAGATGTGTGTGCATTGTAGCGCAGACACCTCTGGCAGCAGAGGGATTGAGGAGGGGAATCGGAGGGGTCGACTTTGTACCTTTGGTTGAAAAGTAGGGCACCCTCCTTCAGGAGGTGGTGAATGGAGGGGGCATCTTCCGAAAAGCCCTCGTAAGGTGGGTGGGGCCGGCAGAGCTAAAATGCGGCAGACCGCCTGGACCTCCAATGAGGGATGCGCCTTGAGCTCCGCCTACACCTCCTCCTCCGTGATCGTCGGACTAAGCCGAGTGAACATGGCAGTGAGGGTCGGCGGGTGACACGGCGGTTGGGGTTGGTGGGTAGGAGACAGGGAAGAAGCAGGGTTGAGGAAGGCACTTGGGCCAAACCGGGTGATGGGTATGCGTGAAAGGATGTCAGTATGAAGGGTGGGGCTTGGGGAGGAGATGAGAACAGAGTCTCTTCGGAGAGTGAGGAGGTAGATGGTTGCACCAGGGAAGTGTTGGCGGAGGAGGAGGGAGAGGAGGGATCGGGATGAGACAGGAGGTATTTGTAGGAAGAGGGGGGGAGGAGGAGGAGAAGGAGACAGAGAGAGCAGGGCCAGGCGGAGAGACATCCATGGCATCCTGGGGGGTGGGGAAGGAGGATGGGGTGGAGCCTTTTTGGGAGCTGAGTAGATGGTGGTGCCACTAGGGCGTTTGAGGGCAGCGGAAGTGTGAGTGGTGACATGCGGTATAGGAGCAACAGGGAGGTGGCGGGAAGTGGCAGTTCCCGGCGTGGACGCAGGAGCTGGCGCCAGAGATGACGATGGTGAAAGCGACAGCGATGATGGAGAAGGCAAGGGGGAGAGCTGGGAATGGGCAGTGGCCTCTCGGGCCACCACCCTAGCAGGAGCTGCAGTGATGGGCTGGGGGAGTGGGGGGAAACGATCAGAGGCGGAGGCGCGGGAGGAAGAAGCTGGGGAGGTGGCGACGAAGAGTGATGGCGAAGGGAGTGTGAGAAGGGGAGGGATGGAGAGAAGGGGGCGATTGGGCACACCATGTAATGGTGGTGGTGGCGGCGGAGGGGTAAGTATAAACTATTGCGGTGGTGGTGGTAGTGGTGGTGGGGGCTGACATGATGACAGGTAGGAACCAAGACACTACAGCACGAAAACGAGAAAGGAAAACCAGGGACGGACGAAGACGGACGAAGACGGACGAAGACGGGGGCCGAAGTCCCACGCGGCTGGCGCTAGTGACGGCTGGCAGGAACGCCGCAGCTGCTGCTGGCGTGGACGGCGCCGCCGCCGCCGCCGCCATCGCCGCCGCCGCTGCTGCTGCCACTGCCGCTTCTGCTGGCTGGACTGCTGCTGCTGGCTGGACCGCTGCTGCTGGCTGGCTGGACCGCAGCTGCTGGCTGACTGGCTAGGCCGCTTCTGCTATCTACTGGCTGGCTGGACCGCTGCTGCTATCGAATGACTGGCTGGACCGCTGATGGCTGGCTGGCAACTGCAAACCTAACACTTCGATTAGTGACAGAAATCACGAATCGAAGGGCGGTACTCGTTGCGAGGTACCGCCGGAGATGCCGATGTGCCGCGAGCCCCGACCTTTATAGCGCTTCAGCGGATGAGTACCTCGGAACTATTTTCCATCATGTGGTTGACTTGTGAAAATAGTTCCGGGATCTGCAGCAACATCTTCCATATGTTTATGTGGGCCGGTAGTGGTCGCTGGTGGCCGCTGGTGTCTTTGCCGTGGTGTTGTTGTTGTGCTTGTTGCTGTGGCCGTTCATCTATATTGCCTGTCGGTTGTGTAGTGCTTCGGTGAGCCTGCGAAGGCGGGCAACCCGCGGCTGCAGGCTGTCAGTTTGGTTGCTGATACTCTTGGCACCGTGATGACTGGTGGAGAAGGCCACAGCAGAAGGGAATCAGTGGTTGGGAAGGGAGTTAGACAGGGTTGTAGCCTATCCCCGATGTTATTCAATCTGTATATTGAGCAAGCAGTAAAGGAAACAAAAGAAAAAAAAATTGGAGTAGGAATTGAAATCCATGGAGAAAAAAAAAATCTTTGAGGTTAGACGATGACATTGTAATTCTGTCAGAGACAGCAAGGAGCTGGAAGAGCAGTTGAACGGAATTGACAGCATCTTGAGAGGAGGATATAAGATTCCCATCAACAAAACCAAAATGAGGATAATGGAATGTAGTCGAATTAAATCAGGTGAATTAGATTAGGAAATGAGACACTTAAAGTAGTAGATGAGTTTTGTTATTTGGGGAGCAAAATAACTGATGACGGTCGAAGTAGAGAGGATATAAAACGTGGACTGGCACTGGTAAGGAAAGCGTTTCTGAAGAAGAGAAATTTGTTAACATCGAGCCTAGAGTTAAGTGTCAGGAAGTCTATTCTGAAAGTATTTTTATGGGGTGTAGTCATGTATGGAAGTGAAACATGTACAATAAATAGTTTGGACAAGAATAGAATAGAAGATTTCGAAATGTGGTGCTACAGAAGAATGCTGAAGATTATATGGGTAGATCATGTAACTAATCAGGATGTACTGAATAGAATTGAGGGAGAAGAGGAATTTGTGGCACAACTTGACTTGAAGAAGGGATCGATTCGTAGGACATGTTCTGAGGCATCAGGGAATTATCAATTTAGTACTGGAGGTAAACGTGGAGGGTAAAAATCGTAGAGGGAGACCAAGAGGTGACTACATTAAGCAGATTCACAAGGATGTAAGTTGTAGTAGTTATTCGAAGATGAAAAAGCTTGCACAGGATAGAGTAGCATGGAGAGCTGCATCAAACCAATCTCTGGACTGAAGACAATAATAACAACCATCGCTTTCCACCTGCATCATAGTTTTTTCGGAAGGAACGGTAAACGATTCCCGTGAAAGCCGTACCGGAAGCTGCTTTCCATGTCGACGGTTTTCCTACACTGTATTAGGCTATGTGTTGTGTTTATGTGTTTTCGTATTTTTGTCCATCCCCTGTAATACTACTACGTTAGGTACTACAGTTTGCTGCATTTCAACCCATACAGTTACCACTATATTAGGCGAGCTATTTAATCACGCACCACGATATGCGAAGGTACTGAAACTGTGATAAAAATCAATTATCATGAACCTCTCGCATTGAATACTTGATGAAAGACTTGCTAAGATACAAGGACAACTTGTTTGTGATAGAAGGCGCATGGTTGGAAGGAGTGCAGGGACCTCCGGTAGGTCATTTCGGCTCGTTGAATTGCATTGCCGGAGCACTCGGTGAAGCATTACGCATTGTAGTGGTCTCTCCATGAAACTATGCTCACAAGCGTCTTCCAGGGACTCTAGTGAAGTTGGGTGCCTGAGTGATTCGTAAGTATTTTGGAGAGCTTCGTCTACACTACACTATATAAGCTAGTCTCCTTTCGAAAGGATGGCAGAAAAAAATGATTACAAACTTTGGGACGCAATCATTAAGCATCCATCAACTTTACCACGAAATGCAAACTTCGAAGTATGTAAAATTGAGAGCATAAGGGAAGCATCGATTGCACCCAGTGCGTGTGTGTGTGTGTGTGTGTGTGTGTGTGTGTGTGTGTGTGTGTGTGTTTGGAGCTTACCAGTGCTCAGCTCCCAGGTTGCCACAACTGCATCCATAGCCTAAACATGTGCAAACAATAAGGCAACATAACTGTAAATACACAGCAAAGATCTCTCAATGGATTACACTGCGGCTGATGACCTCAGATGTCAAGTCCCATAGTGGTCAGAGACATTTGATTACATTGCAACGCATGAAGTGGAAGGTTGAAAAAGTACTTTGAGCTTGAGTTGTAGGCTGTTATAGAGCAGGTTGTTTATGTCAATAATTAACTAAACCTGCACATCCGGCTGTAAGTTCCATGTTTCAAAGTACGGTACTCAGTTTAGGATCCTATACGAAAAGCTCAATTTTGACTCTGAAGTTTTGGGAAAATTTGCGTGTTTTATTATTAATTTTCAAATATTATGTGCTACATTATGTTTTCGCTAATTCTCTTGTTTTGTTTAATAAACGTTCTTAGTAATATAGTACCTTAGTAAACTAGTATCTATTACTAATACTAAATAATGACAGAAGACAATTAGAGGAGAGAAGAGGAAGAGATCACCGTCTCCACCGGACCTCTGGTGCAGTGTAAGATTTGCAGTGTAAATTGGAATGAACATCGAACCTTGAGTTTCGCAATGACAAACCACCTAACCTTCATTCCAGATGTGGGTTGGAGGCTTACTTACCCTGGTGTAACTACAGTACTGTCTTTTAATTGAAATAAATTGTTGTAGCTTCGTCATAAGTTGCATTGAGAAGTATCTGATTTTTACTTCTTGATGGTGACTGTCCATTTTTACACCATCCGCACTGTAAGTGTGACAAATGCAAGCGATATCCCACGTATAGAACCTACCCTTGTAGTAGTCGAAAAGGTATATGGTCGACTTAACAGCAGCAAATTACACCATATAGGTCGGACATTAGAGAAACACTCATACTTAAAATTTATTATGTGCATCTATATATGACGGTAGTATCTATTCCCGAAACAACAGCTACCGTTGATGACCATGCACCTTTGCTAGAATGAAATGATAATTAAATGGACACCCTAGCTGCAACCAGGCGTTGATATACTTCATTGGGGAAATGTTGAAAATGTGTGCCCAGACCGGGACTCGAACCCGGGATCTCCTGCTGTAATGAGTATGATGGGCAAACATCTATTAGGCGCACTACGAATGTAGTGTTGTGGACATGTTGGGAATGTGCGTCTCACGGGGAGCGTGCAAGGGATAAGTCCCTGCAGGCGCACTATTCTCTGTGCCCCCGGTGGCTCAGGTGGATAGAGTGTCTGTCCTGTAAGCAGGAGATCCCGGGTTCGAGTCTCGGTCGGGGCACGCATTTTCAACATGTCCCCAATGAAGTATATCAACGCCTGGTTGCAGCCAGGGTGTCCATTTAATTATCATTTCATTTGTGTGCATCTCATAGACTACACACTATGCGTCGAAGGAACGTAGGTCGGTGGAGTCTTTACCTCTTGGTGGAACCACTGTCAATGTCGTTTCACCACTGCAGTATGAACAGGTGATGATTCTGTCAACACAGAAACAACCTATATCACGCTATCGTTATGGAAAAAAAGGAGGATAGAGTCACATTCCGTTACATTAGGCGTCGTTACAATGTGATCCATTTGACTTTCAGTCAGTTAGAGCAATTATCAGGAACATTGGTTGTCGCAATCGTTGATAAAATCTCATAATAGATAACGTTGATGTGGAAAGCAAACGTTTTCTTCTTCCATTTTCGTCTACGCTCCAATCTGGCTGCTTAGGCGCCTATTTAGAAAATATTTTCAGTTTGTTTTCTTACAAATCCGTCCGCCTGCTTAGCTGAGTGATAACGAGCTTTCCTACCATGAAGCGGGACCGGGTTCCATTCCCCGTCGAACCGGCTCGTGGACTGGATGCTATGTTGTCAGCATCATCATCTTATCATCTCCGACGCGCATGTCTCCCACTGTGGCGTCACCAGAAATATGGCTTGCAGCCGGCGAGCAAACTTCTCCTGAAGGGGCCTCCCGGCCTGCAAAGCCTAAAGATCATTTCATTTCATTGCAAATACGACAGATTATCACTTCTAGCTCTTTTCGAACCCCATGATGCAGTTACAGACTGCGCCATACTGAACAGATATACGTTTGGAACTTCCTGGCGGATCAAAGCTGTGTGCCAGACCGAAACTCGAACTCGGTTCATTTGTCTCTCGTGGGCAAGTGCTCTAGCAATTGAGATACTTAACCAAGACTCACGAACCTCCTCACAGCTTTACTTCCGCCAGTATTTTATCTCCTAGCTACCAGACTTCACGGAAGTACTCGTGCGAAGCTTCCGGGATTAGCAGTCCTGGGAGAAAGAATATTGCTGAGACACGGTTTAGCGACAGGCTGGGAGATGTTTCCTGAATGAAATTTTCGTAACAGCACCACTCCACTGGAGAAGAAAAAATGGTTCAAATGGCTCTGAGCACTATGGGACTTAACATGTGTGGCCATCAGTCCCCTAGAACTTAGAACTACTTAAACCTAACTAACCTAAGGACGTTACACACATCCATGCCCGAGGCAGGATTCGAGCCTGCGACCGTAGCGGTCAAGCGGTTCCAGACTGAAGCGCCTAGAACCGCACGGCCACAACCATGACAGTAATGCTGGAAGTGAGAAAACTTGGATTTCATGGTCGAGCAGCTGCTCGTAAGCCACATATCACCCCAGTAAATGTCAAACTACGCCTCGGTTGGTGTAAGGAGCGTAAACATTTGACGATTGAACAGTGGAAAAACGTTGTGTGGAGTGACGAATCACGCTACACAATTTGGCGATCCAATGGCAGGGTTTGGTTATGATGAATGCTCGGTCAACGTCATCTGCCAGCACAGGCCTACATTAATGTTTTAAGCGCCTTCTTGCTTCCCACTGTTAAAGAGCAATTCGGGGACGGCGATTGCTTCTTTCAACACAATGGAGCGCTTGTTCATAATGCACGGCCTGTGGCGGAGTGGTTACACGACAATAACATCCCTGTAATGGACTGGGCTGCACAGAGTCCTCACCTGAATCCTACAGAACAGCTTTGGATTGTTTTGGAACGCCGACTTCGTGCCAGGCCTCACCGACCAACATCGATACCTCTCCTCAGTGCAGCACTCCGAGAAGAATGGGCTGCCGTTCCCCAAGAAACCTTCTAGCACCTGATTGAACGTATGCCTGCGAGAGTAGAAGCTGTCATCAAGGCTAAGGGTGGGCCAACACCATACTGAGTTCCAGCATTACCGATGGAGGGTGCCACGAACGTGTAAGTCATTTTCAGTCAGGTGTCCGGATACTTTTGATTACATAGTGTAGCTCTGACGTTAACAAATCTGTTGCATTGCAGGTGTTTACTGCAGGAGTAAACGGGTAGCTTCTACAGTTATTCGCAATCAGAAAGTTAAGAGAACACAGACGAACATTTTCTCAGGTAACCATCCAAATATCTCAAGTTCGTCTGATTAAACTGTGAAAGGCTACAAAGTTTAAGTGGTTGTGTATATTTCTAAAATCGATCTCAACCACATTTGTAAGTTGAGCTACTGCAAGGAAGCTAGTTGTGCCACAGACTGACAATTGGAATGTTTAGTGTCAGAACTAAAATTTAATATACAGGACTACTATAAATGATTCATTCATTTTCAGAGCTGTATACTTTCCAAAGTATTACGTGTACAACTGTGACTGATGCAGGAATAGAACCGTAAACTTAGCAAGTTGGCATTCTGAACATTGCTAGTGTTCTATGAGTGTCGTGAGACACTCATAGAACATTTGATGTGAACTTGCTGAGTTTACGGTCCAAGCGATAGTCACGTTCATTTTGTGCCTTATGGCAATATTCTGTAACTATTCATCACAGAAGCATTGATTTGTTGTCTGACCGGTTCCAGTATTCTGGGCAATGGGGATACTTAAAAGCAGTCCTAAATGTACACCCAAAGGAAAAAGTCAAAAGTCATTAGGTCAGTCGACGTGAGGGGCCAAAGGAAAAGAGCAACATCATCATCACCACTACGCCCGACATGGAAGTTCATCATTTACGCACCACTTAACATCGACGCTCCCATCAGGGGGAAAAAAATTGGGAAATTTGTGGTAAGGATTATGGGACCAAACTGTTGAGTTATCTGCCCCTAGACTTAGGCACTAATTAATCTAACTACAACTACCTTATTCTAAGGATAACACACACACCCAAGCCCGAAGAAGGACTCGAACGTCCGAGCCGCGCGAACCGTGACAAGACGCCATGGACCGAATGGCTACACCGCGCGGTTCCCATCAGGGAGACCCCCTGTCTTTTGGAAGATGAAAATTTCCGAGTCAGCAGTCAGTACTGGAAACAACAATTGTAACATATCAAGTTATTCGGTAACCATCAAAGTCTTCTCACAGATCGAAAGCAGCCCATAGAGCTTCGTGTGTGCCATTCCACAGAAAATGTTAACTTCCTCGAATCTCATTCATGCACCACAGTGTCCCTGAGGAAGTCAGTAGCCAACACTCTCACATTGTGGCGGTAACCTTTTCAGACAAACGGAAGGTCTCGCGCGTTTCAACACACAAAAAACTGTTTTCTTGCATTGTCGCCATTTTGTCAAGGCACTGCAATCCAAACTCGGTGAGTCTACGGTTCTGTTCATGCATCAGTCATATTTGTGCACGTAATACTTGGGAAAATAAGGAACACTTAAAACGACTGAAACATTTAAAGTAGCCCTGTGTATGACACTGGAATTATTTTACGATCATTATGATAAAGTCATTGGCGATGGTTCGAAAATGAACGGACTCATTCGAAACTAGTCGCCATTAAGGAATGTGTAGATAAGTATAACAGGAAACTAAATAAGTAATTAATTATGGTTCCCAGTCCTTTATGGCAAAGCAATGTTGGAATAGCAGAAGTACAAATGTTAAGACGATCAACCATCGCACTTTTTTTCCCCAGCAGGAATTATCTAACATACTTGATTACAGAAGTATTTCAGAAGTTTTCTCGCCTAAATAAGACGACGACGAAGTTTTGGGTGTAGGTCCACAGCGGAATAAAGGGAAATGAACAAGTAGGTAGTCAGGCAAGAAGGCTGTGTGCAATGGTTCTGTGAAACATGATAAAGTGCCACATGTCGATCTCCTACATATCACAAAGACTAGAATCAGGTTTAGATGGAAAGAAAATCTCCACCGGTCTTACGAAATTAAACGGAGACACTAGGTCGCAGTAGCAAATAATCTTCCTTCTCGTCCTTACTACCAAAATAGCAGATACAGCAGAAGCTCTATACTGACAATGGCACGACCTCGATTCAATCACGGAAGATTCCGGCCACATTTATACCGCTTGAACATGGTTACATCTTATTCACGTGAATGCACCAATGAGGAACATTTCCTTCGGCTGCGTCAGAATGAATCATGAAACTACGAAGCTAATGGAATTTCTGACGATGTCTGAGAATGCTTTCTCAACAAACAAATTCCTTTGCTCCAATAATATATCAGAGGGACAAATATGAATGTAGGAAGAGCGACTTTTAAAAAGTTTCCATGTAGCATCGTGGAAAATATGTGAATTGTCTTAGATCACTATTTAATTTCAGGTTAAATACGATGGTTGGCCAGAAAGTAAGTTCCGATCGGTCACTGAATGGAAACCACAGTGAAAATCAGAAACATTTTATTTGCAAGACTTAGCTAAACTTTCCAGATACTTCTTTACATAGTCGCCGCTCCGACTTAGACATTTGTCTGAGTGTTATACCAAATTTCCAACACCATCGTCATAGGATGCAGCCGTCTGTGCTTTTCGATAATTCTCTATGCTGG
Source organism: Schistocerca serialis cubense (assembly GCF_023864345.2). NCBI lineage: Eukaryota > Metazoa > Arthropoda > Insecta > Orthoptera > Acrididae > Schistocerca > Schistocerca serialis. The sequence goes on along the minus strand of NC_064639.1, from coordinate 1,144,204,868 downwards.
TCTATAGCACGTGGTCTGCGCCCAAGTGCTGTCTTCGTATACAGCGTTTCATGTGAACAGAGATGATACTCAGGACGAGCCAATTAGGGCTGTGTTGTGGGTGATCGAACATTTACCTTCGAAAAGGCTGCATGAGAGTCTTCACTGTCCCTGCAGAGTGCAGCTGAGAATTTCCATGAAGAAGGAAGTGAGTGGCAGTTATGTTAGGTGGGCTGCATTCATTAAGGCGAAGCCTCTCTGCGGGGTCCTTCTACTTGGCGAGAGACATTGTTGCTGTAGGCACCTTTACTCGCTCACAGTGCGCTCACAACTGAAAAGAGCGTCTTGATGCCATCGACGGTCTTACTACACTACCCAACACATCTGTAAAAAGCTTCATCGGGTTTTCACTGTTGTGTCCATTTCGCAACCGATCGGAACTTGCTTTCTGGACAACCCTCGTCGATTAAATGTATGAATGTTCTTTTCCTTTGGCTGTGAGACTGACTGTGTACATGGTACCCGAACACCATAAATAAATTTTTAAATCCATTTGCTTATTCCACTTTTATGTTGTCCCAATTTTGGTGTTAAGTAAACACTTTTCAGAAGGACTAACATAAGTGAAATTGGGCATTGTAAATTTTTCCATTTACGCTTTTATTCCTCCTCCTCTTAAATGTAAAATGTAACCATGGCAGTGCTGACTACACGTAATGAAAATGAGACGAAAGACATAGGAAGGCATAGGAACATAATTTTCGCGTGGACTTTCTCCCCAGCGCTCATTGGATATGCATTTTACAGCTATGAGTAATGCTCCCCAAAGTCGTACATTTATGTGAACGAATATTTCTTTAAAAACGACACCTACGTTGAATGTATGTCAGGCTGCATAGCTATTGAACTGAGGGCTGCACAGGCAGATGAACATAGACGTCCGTATTGTGAAGCAGCGCCTAGCTCACTCGGAGATCCTCCCTGTCGCATCGATCGTGTTCACTGTCCAGCATGATTCGAATACGCGCAGAGTAAGAGCATTTATCGTTTTGTCGGCTCGTCCACGTGAATGGGACAAAACCCAGAGCTTAAATTTAATCTCCTGCGTCGGTCTATTGAATCGGCTCTGGCAGGCATTTCAGTGACAGATTTATCAGATTCGCGAGCGTGCACTAACCCGTATATTATAATCATTACCCATTACATGGGCTGCGGATTACAGGCGTTGCGCGTGAAATAATTTTGCTCCGAGATTGTGCAGCTCCAGCGGCGCGACATAATGTCAGAGAATCCCAGGGAAAAATATTATTTCTGGTAGCATTATCAAAGTACAGTTGTTAATTTTTGAATCTACAAAAATGGTTAATCTGATTTTTACCCTTCCACAGTTACATCTGAATATTCTGAGGAACGCAGATATAGTGTAATTTTCCGAGGAATTTTTCTGAAGAATGACTTCGAAAAGTGCTACTTGTAGTTTTTTTTAACGAATGTTTCATCTTACGGACGTGTTTTAGACTGATTTAATGGAGCAGGCAGTGTTTTAGCGTTCTTTTCTTAGCCTTATACGGTAAAATAGTATTTTAGAGGTCAAAACCTAGCAAGAAATAGTTTGTTGACAGTCTGGGAGTATAATTTTGGAGAGCAAAGGCACAATCCCTACACGGTCATACAATTTGTTCGAGTTGTAAAGTTTCCTTAGGTACTTCGTATTAAAATTGCTTATTTGAATGCAGTATTAAACACTAATTTTGCATAAATGTCATGTAGGTTTAATGGAAGACGATACAATATTACTTAACTTGAAGTTAGCGTCGAAGTCCAAGAGTAGAGTCACTTTTTGACCTTGATGAAGTTAAGTTTGGTCCAAAGCGTTTTATCTGATGAAACTCAATTTTAATTCCATGTTTTGGTAGAATCAGTTTTTAGTTTTAGTTCAGTCTTCACAAAAAACATTTTCACATAACAGAAACGGTTTCGTATCCACTATGTCATAATGTTCGAACAATGACTAAATGCGCAGTATCTCCTTGCTCTAAGAGCTTACAGGCGGAGGTTGTCCTAAGGTGATCACCTGAGTCGACGGAGCACGAGAGAAGTCTTTGGCACCCGCAGTACAAGGGAAGCTTTTGGCGTAAATTTCGTAGTACATACAAATTAAAATTTCTGCTAGAAACATACAGAACATTTTCTAATTTCCAAGATCATTTCCGCTTTTGAGAATAAAAACAGATTTGAATGAAATTATATTTCTTGTGAATCAAAAACTTTCAGAAGTGTAACAGAAAAAAAAGATGTTATTGTGATTATGGAAATAAATTATTTTTCCGACAAATGACACGTCACAAACTTCACAGAATATAAGTTCGTAAATTAATCAAAAGTAAGTGGCGTCTGTTATGAATGATGTTTTATCCGTTTTTTGACGCAGAAATAAAAACAGGGTTGAGTTCCTTATTTTATCGTGTCATTTATAACAAGACCAATTTTCTTACCCTAGCCCAGACGCAAGCAAAATTATCATTATGTGTTGGACCAATTTTGAAAAATACAGAGTTTCGCCGTAGTGCTAATGTATTATGTAATTATGGAAAAATATATATCAGGTACTCCATATCCAGAAATTGTTACGACCATAGTGGAAAATAATGTGGCTTCTCAAGTTTCTGTAAACTGCAAAAGTTACCTTAAATCTTAGTTACACTGTAAATGACATTTTCAGAATTGATTCCAGTGGGCTGTCAATTCATTTTTCACCCGTTTCACTTTCATTAGCGATTTGGTTCTAGGCTGTGCCTTTTCGTGACATGCTTCCTGTGCCGTGAAATTCTTCTTACCACGATCCAATAGCAGGAATAATAAGTACTTACTTCTATCACAATTCTCTTCAAATGCAACAATATATTCAAATGATACTAGACTCGATCAGGCAACAAAAATGCCATGGCCTGTAATTAGAACAACAGACGTGTTTCTTCTAATTTGTTGTGTAAAGTCTAATAAGTATTTCCAGCTGTCAGACTTTATATTCATGGAGATTTTGATCAGATGATGTACAGGGATCAGTAAAACAAAATTTGGATACCCAAATACAAACACTTTGGTGCAGGAGATTTTTCAATGATCATTTTATGTCGCCTCGCTGACGTTGGAAGCGTTCTCAGCCTGCAGTACGTTTGTGAAAGGTGTGGCATTACGTTGAACTAGCGCACTGTCGATCAATATAGACTTCCAACCATGGCAAATTTAGCTGTCACAGGCGTGACAACAACCGGCATTTTACTAGTGGTGCATAAAGCCATTTCGACAGTACACAGAGTTCGTGGGAAAACATCGTCTGTTGATCACAACTAGCGATATGAAAAACAAAGACAGGTTAAAACCAACACAGGTATTTTAGTTCCGCTATTTTCTCGGTACTTGTTTGGTCTCAGTTATAACAGGTCTCCTTTTCTTTAGTTTTTACTAATAACCAAGTAACATAACGAGGTATCAATTAGCCATAGCAACAGTGTTAAAATATTTCGTTTTTACACAAAACGTCTTAAAAAGGGGTAGTTTTTACTTGTAAAATTTACATTGGTTTGAAATTTTGGGTTATAATAGAAATTGGGAAAAGTTATCAGTGCTATTTTAATAAGAATGCCGACAGAAAGGAGTAAAAAACACATGGCATAAGAACTGGTACAGCTTTACTGCAACAATAACGTCCGTGCTGCCGAGTGACGTGGCTTAAGGTACACGTGTACGAGTGGTGTGAGATACTTGCCCACACCTTGTCTATACGGTAGTTTCTCGCTGTCTCCGCCCATTTCCACTGTATTGCAGAATGGTACCAATCCTTGTCTGGAAATATTTTTGCAAAGTAGCAAAGAAATACAGTGCATCATGCTTTAAAATATTGGAGAGTTTCTGCCATTTCTATGACGTAATGAAACGAAAGAAATTATGGTGACAATTCATTCATAAAGACAATAAGAAATAAAGTAGTTGATCTGCTGCCTTTGTCTACATAATATGCTATCAGCTGTTTGTAGCTCTTGAAAACGGACGTATTGACACGAAGAACATAGTTCTTCAACTTCAGTTTTCACCATTGAGCACTGATTTTTCGTAATGCGCAGATAATGACATGATACCCAGACAACATGATTTTTGAACAGAGTTTCAAGAAATTAGAATCAATGGAGATAATACTGGTTATTTTTTGTACCATTCAGTTACCTATTACTTTTCGAGAAAAGCGGCGATTGGTGGACAGACAAAGTTTTCTTTTTAATTACCTACTCAATGTATTATTTGATTCTATGTGGTCTGAAACTGAGAGAATCAAAATTTTTTAATCTTTGCTTTATTTCTACGTTCTAAGATGTCACGGCCTTCTGACCTTCATTGCTTACATATTCCGCCCTCACAATCATATTCCGCACATCAATACGTTTCATTCGAACCCAAACTCGACAAGATAAAGTCACTGTTATATGAATTCATGTAAACGATATGCAATTGACAAGTGAGTGCGCCATGGTTGAAGTACTCGAGGCTGGCGTGCACATATACATTCCAGACACTACGGTCACAGAGGCTTTTAGGTCGGGAGAGAGGCCGCACAGCGAGACGCCAGGCCCTTCAGAGGACAACCCAGCCCATGTCGACCTGTGACCACCTGTAGCGGACAGCGTGGGTCCGAGTGAAAAGGGGGAACGACCCCGTGTTCGGCTTAAAAGCAAATTCTGCTACATTGTGTGAGAGCGGCCAGCCTACGCATTCTTTACACATAGCATGCAGTATCAGAGATTTTCACAGGGAGATAACAAACGCCAAACGCCAAAGCTACAGGTTTCCGGGTTGTTCGCCTTAAACGAAACGTTATTCTGCCGTTTTAGAAGAGCAATGCTGATTGGCAGCTATATTTCTGATGCCTTGAGCTGAAGGAAAAATGGAAGAGACTGAAAGATATACCCCTTCACGTCTGGCGTGGAGAGGGGCTGTTCCGTTGTTGCTCTTGGAGCGATAACACGTAATGAGAGCGTGCGCGCTCGTACGTGTACTCGAAAGAGCGAGGAACAAGTCGCTCCTCAGTACTTCACTGGGAGAGTACCTCTGTCGAGAGCGAATGAAAGGGCTACTCTATATTGAGTCCTTACGATTAAGCATTGTTCACTGTGTTGGCCAACACACTTATTGTGTGGTGTGAACAGGCAGAGTTATAGTTAAATGCCTGTGAGCGAATTTTGAGTGGCATCATGGTGGACTGGTTATCTGACCGGTGTACCACGCCAGTAGTTAGACTAGGGGCGAATAGGAATTCTTGACTACATCAAGGCATAGGGAGAGTTTGATTGGCGAAGATCAATCCAGATAGAACGAGAGTTATCTTATTTGTCAGCAGCGAGCGGCGCACACAGCAGTCATTGCAGCTTACGGTATGGTGCGCTACAGCTATTACGAGCCCATATTTCCTCCACAACAGTACACTTCATTGCATTTCACACGCGACAGCCTCGACCATACCTAGCAACATTCTATAGGATAATTATTCAAGTTGAGTAGGCGCACCTCTCAGCCATTCTGCCAAGTTATATACCATCTTAAACTTTGTGTAGAAATTTCCTTGAAAGGTAACTTCACATTCCAAAAAGAACCAGGATATAACTTGTTCAATTCATAACTAAAAGTGCCATTGTGATTTCTCAGAATTTTTGAAAAAAAAATAACTTTCGTTACTTTCATGTTTTTCTTACACTAACTAGCACTACTCCAGTACCCAAGTATCCCAATGGTGCCGGCCGGAGTGGCTATGCGGTTCTAGGTGCTACAGTCTGGAACCGCAAGACCGCTACGGTCGCAGGTTCAAATCCTGCCTCGGGCATGGATGTGTGTGATGTCCTTAGGTTAGTTAGGTTTACTTAGTTCTAAGTTCTAGGGGACTGATGACCTCAGAAGTTGAGGCCCATAGTGCTCAGAGCCATTTAAACCAGCCATCCCACTGGTTACATAAGAAATTTTGTGAAGTTTGGTGTTATTTCCTTACAGTGGACAACTCCAGAAGATATTTATTGTTGAAAGTTTTTCAGGCATTTCTCTTTAGAACGTTAGGAGCGTCTGTCTGATTTCTGTAGTAGTGTGGGGGTGAAATTGCATCTTGCAGGAGCCACAGGGTAAAGGATACATCTCAGATTAATCCGTTGTGCAGAATTACAGAATAACAGATTAACCCTACACCTCAGAAAATGGTGACCCTGCCAGGATAGGTAAAATAGGTAAGCTGCCAAGATAGGTAAAATAGGTAAACTGCCAGAATAGGTAAAATAGGTAAACTGCCAGGATAGGTAAAATAGGTAAACTGCCAGGATAAGTAAAATAGGTAAGCTACCAGCTCAGGAAAGTGTGAGGATAGTTAGGTACGGCAGGTTGCAGCAGTAGCACTTTGAAGAACTTTCTTTCATGTATTAAATAGCTATTTGCAAAGATTGGAATCAGAATAGATACAGGTAGTGAAGAAACCAGAATTGTAGGGAAATGGCTGTGTGTTATTGTGTTGGAAAATTTTGCATTTTTTTACTATTTTTGTGTAGCTGTTAGGGTATAGAATTTTGAGGTGATAGGCACAGACGCAGAGTGACGCAGAGACGCAGTGTGACGCAGCATCATATAAATTAGAATTAAGAAATAACATTTTTCTCCCTTTGCAAGCACACAGGTAGAGATTGGAGACTGTAGCAGAGCAGACAGAACATTAGCTGGGAAGTCACGACGTTGTTGTTGTTGTTGGTTCTACCAACTGGTAAGTGGACGTTCAGTTTTGTAGATAGGGTTGTGGTGAGTTGAAAGAATTTCCATGTTAATGAGAGCACAACCCAAAGGTTACGTGAGAGACAGCAAGTAGACAAGATGGGGGAGAATCAACCAGATAGACAGCAAGTAAACGAGCTTATTGAGAATAGGACAGAAGGTGAACCTGAAAATAGGACAGACGGTGAATGAGAGAATAGAACAGTCGGGGAGCGGCAGAATTAGCAGGCTCAGTTAGACTGGGATAAAATTGAGACAGATCAGACAGATGGGAATCAAAGGGATGAGAACATAGAATTTCCAGAATATGAAATTCCAGGTAGGGCACATTCTGAGCCAGAAATAGAGAGCCCACACAGGAAATGGCAAAGATTAGAAGCGAAACGAGCACAGGAAACGTGTGTGTTTGCCGCATATTCAGGGACAGAACACGCGTCAATACAGTCAATGAACCGGCAGTTAGCTAACGTTCAAAGAGAAGTGGACAGTGAGGAAGTGAGGAACATTTAGAATACGTCGAACCTATCGTACACATTTTAAATATGCCCCAACAGTGGACACAGAATTTTGCGGAGTTACGAGTGCCACGAAAAGGTTCCGTAACAGACGCAACTGCACCTGCAAACACAAGACATACACAACAGGGAGGGCAGAATGCGGAGTTGTTTGAGCCACATAATGGTTCAATGTCAAACGCAACTAGTCCTCAACACAGACAGCACGGGTTATTGCAGTTATCAAACTTAGAAACGCCACAGCATAGCCCGGTAAACGACGTAATTGACCGAGTGGAAAACAATAGATCGAGAATGCATAGTTCAGCAGAAGGTAGTGTTACAGGACAGGACGTGATCATGGAGATGTTACAAAAAATGAACGCTAGTATGACGAAACAGAATCAGGACATTAATACACAGATTCAGGATATTAATACACAGATGACAAAACAGTATCAGGAATTGAAACAGGAGAATTAGGAATTGAAACAGGATAATCAGGCTATTAAGACACAGCTCGAATAGGATAATCAGAATTTGAGACAAGAAATTAAGACACAGATCCAACAGGTCAAAGCTCAGATGGAAGAAGGGATCGCTAGAATTGATAGTCAGATCGCTCAGATAAACAAAGACGCGAAAGAATCTAGAGAAAGAATTCAGGTACTAACAAAAGGTCAGCAGCAATTACGCACTGACGTGGACAAGGTCCAATTGGACATCGTAAACGTTGACAAAAAGGTGGAACGTTTTGCGAAAAAAGCCACTCGAACAGCAATACAAATTTCGGAAGGACAAGCAATTCAAAGCAAGGTCGCAAAGGTTGCACTGAAAAAGTATGATCAGCGGATTAATAAAATAGAACTTAAAAACAAAGATCAGTTTGAAAAGCTTCGAACAGAGTTGATACAAACTATCGAAGAAAAGATCGAGACCGATTACACCTGTAGCGAAACAACTGACGCGTCAAACATTAATTCAGTACACGAACACGCGCCGTCTAAGTAAGTTCAAGTTGAACCAAGGCTAGACGTAACACTCGCGCAGAAATAGAAACAAAAAATCCCGATTAAAGTAATACATGACATGCCACAGGACCAGGCACACTACCCAGAAAAACGGAACACATGCATTCAGCCGATACCAATCGAAAGACAGGCAACTGAACCAGTAAATCCAATGACACAACATAATAGCAGCACAGGTCCTATACCACGAACAACGAGAGTAGAAACACACGAACAATAATTTTGTTCACCAATGATACGATATGACGCGGATATAAGTCAGGAAATTGAGCATAGGCAGACAGGCAGTAGATTACCAGAGAATAAACACGACGACACAAGCAATGGCAGATTATCTGAGTCCATGAATCAGCCACAAACCGGATTAATGAGTAGATATGATACAGACCACTTCCTTACAGTTAGAAAATTTCAACATTTCACTGAAGAAGGCGGTAGCTTGCATGCACGCACATTCATCGACCAGTTTCAAGTAGGCTTACCAAACCACTGGACTGTAGCTCACAAGCGTGACTTCATTTGTGCACACATGTCAGGTACAGTAGCAGAGGTGATGCAAAAGATCGCGGCTACCTGTACGTCTTACCTATAGTTCAGAACAGCATTTCTCGAAAGATATTGGTCCAAGGAGGCGCAAAACAAAATTAAATACGAGTTACTTCAGATGACACCGTATGAAAACTCAGGAGAGGAAAGCGTGGTAAAATTCTTTGATACAATGGGTAAAAAGAATCAATGCCTAGACAAATCATACAGTAACGGAGAGCTGATACGTCTGTGTAGAATGAAATGGCCGGTAAAGTATGAAAAGGCAACAGTAGGAAAAAATGAAAATACCGAAGAATTCAAAGAGGGTTTAAGGGAACTTCAATTTATGTTTAAAGAAGACGAGGTGAAAGAAAAAAAGAAACGAAAGGGAACAGCAAAAGGAGAGGACTAGGAACGAATATTCCAATAATAATAATAATAATAATAATCATAATCCTAACACCAATAATTTCAGGCAATTTAATAGACAAGGACAGTGGCACAATGAAGACAACCGGCATAGAAACGATAACCAGAATAATTGGTACCGAAACAGGAACGGTAATGGTTACTCATACAGTGGCGGATATGGGTTTAGGAATCAAAATGCCAACGGTGAAGGGTACTTTGAAAGAGGTCACGATGTTAGAAACAGCAACTGGCGAGACCAGAGCGCGAATAATTACCGAGGAAATTATGGTCCACAGAGACAAGAACAACACATAAAAGAGAAACCAGATGTAGAAGTTTGTGGTGTCACCGCCAGACACCACACTTGCTAGGTGGTAGCCTTTAAATCGGCCGCGGTCCGCTAGTATACGTCGGACCCGCGTGTCGCCACTGTCAGTGATTACAGACCGAGCGCCACCACACGGCAGGTCTAGAGAGACGTCCTGGCACTCGCCCCAGTTGAACAGCCGACTTTGCTAGCGATGCTACACTGACAATTACGCTCTCATTTGCCGAGACGATAGTTAGCATAGCCTTCAGCTACGTCATTTGCTACGACCTAGCAAGGCGCCATTACCAGTTATATTGAGATTACAATAATGTACCGTCAAGAGCGATGTACACCAATTGTGGATTAAAGTTAAGTATTCCACCAGTTACCTCCTGTTTTGCTAGTCTTATTTCTCTGACCTGTTCCAGACCTCACGCCAGTCTGCGTGTAATTAAACGCGTGCATTTCGGCCTCTTCTAGCAACACGGTGTTGGCTCTTCTGCCAACACAGCAAAGTTAGGCCACCGAACACTGCAAAACGTAAAGATTGGATTGAAAACTGCGGAAGAGGTTAGACAAACTAACGTCAACCCTATTTTATAATAACCACTAAATAAAAGTTAAATTAATTGATCAACAAAATAACACATTAAATAAATGAAAAGAGAGAGACAATACACACTTGTAGTATCAAGTACACTACAACATGCACACAAACAATAAATGGTACACAACAATTAAAAGATTGAAGAAGTGGTAGGACATAATTAGAATAATGAAATATATCTATCTAATAATTTTTGCCACTACCAGAACCGAGCGAGGTGGCGCAGTGGTTAGACACTGGACTCGCATTCGGGAGGACGACGGTTCAATCCCGCGCCCGGCCATCTTGATTTAGGTTTTCCGTGATTTCCCTAAATCGCTCCAGGCAAATGCCGGAATGGTTCCTTTCAAAGGGCACAGCCGACTTCCTTCCCCGTCCTTCCCTAATCCGATGAGACCAATGACCTCGCTGTCTGGTCTCCTTCCCCAAACCAACCAACCAACCAACCACTACCAGAAAATTTTTGCATTATATAAAATCAGAGTTTTTCTTGTAAATAACAAATATATGTAAAACAACAATTGTAAATATTTCTACGCGTCAGAGGGACATCGCGACCAACACCAATCACCAGCTCCCTTAACACCAGATGCTTCGAGATAGCGACGGAGAGGGTACAGACATGTTGAGAAAGCACTTAGGGCAATAACAACAACATGAAGACCAACGCCACACTGGAAATGCAGGTTGCAACCAGGTTGGACAACGTGCAGTACAGACATTTCATATGTCACGAGACTGCTACACAACGGAAGAGCGTGGGGAGGATCACAACACGACGAGACGACAATGAAGGTACAAAAAATTACTAAGATCTACAAACTCATCACGTAACAGTAGGAAAGGCAGTCAGATCCTACAAATCCTATATCACTCCTACACTAAAATTCACATATTCCTAGTCCAAGAAGAACAGAAGAACGCAAGAAAGAAGAGAAGAACAGAAGATGCAAGATGAAGAAGGGCAGAAGACAGCAAGATACCTTTCCTTCCTATCCTACAAAGCAAATTGCTACAAATGTCTTTCCATAAACCTTGAGGTATGGCAACTACTACAACCACCTCTCCTGAAATAAACCTTGAATCGTCAAACAAATACAAGCGAACGGCAAACGGAATATTAAGTAGTACCAACCAACATGATCTAGAAATAGATTCAGCAAAATGAACAGTATTCTCCTTACCACATCATCAAATTGCCATACCAAACCAGGTGTGAAGTACCAAGATGTCACAGCACAATATTGGGTGACGATCGTTGGTAGTCAACTACAATCATCGAACTGCCGTACCGTCCCAGGTGTGACAGCAAAGAAGTATCAAGACATCACTGTTTATGCAGTAAACCACAGTCTTCATCATCGGTTAAAAGTACCACTCCATGATGACAATGTCAACAAGTAAGACCTGGCATCGCATGCTAGAGTGCTTCTCTCATGATTTGTGACACCCATACAAATGAGTCGACGCCTTTACGTATTTTACTGGGGATCGTCGAGCACAGAAACTGATGCAGCACAAAACAAAAACAAAAAAAATTGATAAAATACGAATGTAGAGTTAAGGAAATGATATGTTTGTAAAAGTACCTTTTTCCTTTCCTGTAAAGGTATTTATTTTTATTATGTATGTAAAATCCACAATTTATAGATACCTTAAACATTTTGTAAAGAAACTTAGTTGATGTAGTTATATAATCTCATAATCTCATGGAAAGTCTATTTCTTTTATATCTAAAATTAGAAAAGGATTCGTGCAGGATTTTTCTTCTTTAAGTAACATTCAAAAACACCTTTTTGGGGTAATATTATTAATACCGAGGATAGAATTAAGAGGAAATGCTTCTTCATTCCTGCAAAAAAAAAGGAAAAAAAGAAAAAAAGACACATAAAAAAAAGATAATGCCAACATTTACGCAAGCTTAACTAAAGAAAAGATATAACCACATTAAAACATGATACACTGTACACTTACGAGTTTAGAAAAATTAATATTGTAAAAAAAAATTTTTGGAAATGAAAAAGAAAAACAGAGACACTTACTGGCAACGATAAAAAATAACAACCCTTGTAAAGCCTATATTTGCCTAACAACAAAACATAAATTGAAAAATTAAAAAAATAGAAACAATAGACATAAAGAATCATTAGAAAAAATTGTTAAGAATGGCTGAGAAAAGTTTATTGGAAAATCTAAAACAACAATTTTTACCTGACTTTGTCAATGTTTTCCTCAGCATTGACAAACCCCAGACAAACATTTTGTCAGAAGGAGGGAGGTATGTATGACGCCAATGTCTTCTGACCTTCATTGCTTACATATTCCGCCCTCACAATCATATTCCACACATCAAGACGTTTCATTCGAACCCAAACTCGATAAGATAAAGTCAATGTTGTATGAATTCATGTAAACGATATGCAATTGACAAGTGACAAGTGGTTGAAATATTCGAGGCTGGCGTGCACACATATATTCCAGACAAGACGGTCACAGAGGTTTTTAGTTCGGGAGAGACGCCGCACAACAGGACACCAGGCCCTTCAGAGGACGATCCAGTCAATGTCGACCTGTGACCACCTGTTGCGGACAGCGTGGGCCCGAGTGAAAGGGGGGAACGACCCCGTGTTCGGCTTAAAAGCAAATTCTGCTACATTGTGTGGGAGCGGCCAGCCTACGCATTCTTTACACATAGCATGCAGTTTCAGAGATTTTCACAGGGAGATAGCAAACGCCAAACGCCAAAGCTACAGGTTTCCGGATTGTTCGCCTTAAACGAAACGTCATTCTCCCGTTTTAGAAGAGCAATGCTGATTGGCAGCTATATTTCTGACACCTTGAGCTGAAGGAAAAATAGAAGAGACTGAAAGATATAGCCCTTCACGTCTGGCGTGGAGAGGGGCCGTTCCGTTGTCACTCTGGGAGCGAGAACACGTAACGAGAGCGTGCGCACTCGTACGTGTACTCGAAAGAGCGAGGAACAAGTCTCTCCTCAGTACTTCACTGGGAGAGCACCTCTGTCGAGAGCGAATCAAAGGGCTACTCTATATTGAGTCCTTACGATGAAGCATTGTTCACTGTGTTGGCCGACACATTTATTGTGTTGTGTGAACAGACAGTTATAGTTAAACGCCTGCAATCGAATTTGAGTGGCATCGCGGTGGACTGGTTATCTGACCGGTGTACCACGCCAGTAGTTAGACTAGGGGCGAATAGGAATCCTTGACTACATCAAGGCATAGGGAGAGTTTGATTGGCGAAGGTCAATCCAGATAGAACGAGAGTTGTCTTATTTGTCAGCAGCGAGCGGCGCACACAGCAGTCATTGCAGTTTACAGTATTGTGCGCTACAGCTCTTGCGAGCCCCATATTTCCTCCACAACAGTACACTTCACTGCATTTCACACCCTACAGCCTCGACCGTACCTAGTAACATTCTATAGGATAATTATTCAAGTTGTGTGCGCACGCCTCTCAGCCATTCTGCCAAGTTAAATACCATCTTAAACTTTATGTAGAAATTTCATTAGCGAATCTTATCCTTGAAAGGTAACTTCACATTCCGAAAGGAACCAGGATATAAATTGTTCAATACATAACTAAAAGTGCCATTGTGATTTCTCAGAATTTTTGCAAAATAAATAATAACTTTCGTTACTTTCATGTTCCTCTTACACTAACTAGCACTACCCCAGTACCCAAGTATCCCATTGGTTACGTAAGAAATTTTGTGAAGTTTTGTGTCATTTCCTTACAGCGGACAACTCCAGAAGATATTTATTGCTGAACGTTTTTCAGGCATTTCTCTTTAGAACGTTAGGAGCGTCTGTCTGATGGAAATTGCATCTTGCAGGAGCCACAGGGTAAAGGGTACATCCCCGATTAATCCGTTGCGCAGAATAACAGATTAAGCCCACACCTCAGAACGTTTATTACTGGAAATACTAGGAAGAAAAAACTGAAAATCGGCTTTTTCGGAAATCGGTTTTTTTTTTTTTTTTTTTTTTTTGCAACAGTCAGCTCAAATCGGCGGGAAAACAAACCGATAAAACCGAAAACCGTTAGTTTCAGCCATAACCGCCGTCCCTAACCACAACGGCATAAGGCAGGTTGGCATTACCTGTATTAAATTATCACTGTCAAAATAGTGACTGCTGTGCGATGACACAACTGTTCAACTTAACAGAACCATACTAAAATGAATGTAACACAGTTCATGGTGGTAGGGAGAAGAGCTCATTTAGAACCAAACCATCTAAAAATCGGAAATCTAAAAAAACAGAAGACAGACACATTCATATACCTCGGTATCAACATCAACCAGAAAAACCTTATAGAATAAACGATAGTAACAAGAATTCAAACTGGGGGAAGATGCTAGGAGCTATGCACAACATCATAAGATCGAAATTACTATCTAGGCAGGCAAAAATAAGAATATATTAGACCATCATCAAGCCAATAGTGTGCTATGGAAGTGAGACATGGGTCCTGACAAAGAAAATAGAGAAAAGACTCATAACTTTTGAAAATAAAGTACTGAGAAAAATATATGGACCAGTGAAAGAAAATGAACAGTGGAGAATAAGGAAAAATAGTGAACTCAGGCAATTATACGCACTGCATGACGTCGTATCGAGTATGGAAATTAAGAGACTAAGATGGTACGTACATGCGAGGAGGGGAGGGGAGAAACGAGACTCAGAGGGCCATAGACACGGGTTCCCAGGTAGATGCCGTGTTTCTTGACTTCCGCAAGGCGTTCAGTACAGTTCCCCACAGTCGTTTAATGAACAAAGTAAGAGCATATGGACTATCAGACCAATTGTGTGATTGGATTGAAGAGTTCCTAGATAACAGAACGCAGCATGTCATTCTCAATGGAGAGAAGTCTTCGAAGTAAGAGTGATTTCAGGTGTGCCGCAGGGGAGTGTCGTAGGACCGTTGCTATTCACAATATACATAAACGACCTTGTGGATAACATCGGAGGTTCACTGAGGGTTTTTGCGGATGATTCTGTGGTATATCGAGAGGTTGTAACAATGGAAAATTGTACTGAAATGCAGGAGGATCCGCAACGAATTTACGCATGGTGCAGGGAATGGCAATTGTATCTCAATGTAGACAAGTGTATGTGCTGCGAATACATAGAAAGAAAGATCCTTTATCATTTAGCCACAATGTAGCAGGTCAACAACTGGAAGCAGTTAATTCCATAAAGTATCTGGGAGTAGGCATTAGGAGAGATTTAAAATGGAATGATCATATAAAGTTGATCGTCGGTAAAGCAGATTCCAGACTGAGATTCATTGGAAGAATCCTAAGGAAATGCAATCCGAAAACAAAGGAAGTAGGTTACAGTACACTTGTTCGCCCACTGCTTGAATATTGCTCACCAGGTGGGATCCGTACCAGATAGGGTTGGTAGAAGAAATAGAGAAGATCCAACGGAGAGCAGCGCGCTTCGTTACAGGTTCATTTAGTAATCGCGAAAGCGTTACGGAGATGATAGATAAACTCCAGTGAAAGACTCTGCAGGAGTGACGCTCACTAGTTCGGTACGGGCTTTTGTTGAAGTTTCGAGAACATACCTTCACCGAGGAGTCAAGCAGTATATTGCTCCCTACTAATCTCGCGAAAAGGCCATGAGGATAAAATCAGAGAGATTAGAGCCCATACAGAGGCATACCGACAATCTTTCTCTCCACGAACAATACGAGACTGGAATAGAAGGGAGAATCGATAGAGCTACTCAAAGTACCTCCGCCACACACCGTCATGTTTCTTGCGGAGTATGGATGTAGATGTAGGTGTAGAAACGGTAATGAAGACTGTAATGAATGGAGACGCTGAAGGAAAGAGACCACTGGAAGGCCGAGAATGAGATGGTAGGATAATATCATAGGAGAAATGTACATACTGCGTCTGGGTGATGAAGATGCAGATGACAGGAATGTGTGGAAGGCTGGACTGAGTGAGGCCAAGGACCGGCTGCTGTTTGTGTGGCCAGTATAAGTAAGTAAGTAAGTAAGTAAGTAAGAACTATACTTCGATTGCTTACAGTCTTAGATCTCTATCGTTTAGACTGCTAAATCTTTAAACTGACCTTGTTCATACGTCTGGGACTACTGATCATGTAGGTTGGTAGCCCAAAAGCTACTATTTTTCGTAAATTCTTTCAATTACAGCAGGCGCACAGATAGATGCCTTAACATTTAGCTACAAAATAGCAGGTCAGCAACTGGAAGCAGTTAATACCATAAATTATCTGGGAGTACGCATTAGGAGTGATTTAAAGTGGAATGATCATATAAAGTTGATCGTTGGTAAAGCAGATGCCAGACTGAGATTCATTGGAAGAATCCTAAGGAAATGCAATCCGAAAACAAAGGAAGTAGGTTACAATGCGCTTGTTCGCCCACTGCTTGAATACTGCATAGCAGTGTGGGATCCGTACCAGATAGGGTTGATAGAAGAGATAGAGAAGATCCAACGGAGAGCAGCGCGCTTCGTTAAAGGATCATTTAGTAATCGTGAAAGCGTTACGGAGATGATAGATAAACTCCAGTGGAAGACTGTGCAGGAGAGACGCTCAGTAGCTCGGTACGGGCTTTTGTTAAAGTTTCGAGAACATATCTTCACCGAAGAGTCAAGCAGTATATTGCTCCCTCCTACGTATATCTCGCGAAGAGACCATGAGGATAAAATCAGAGAGATTAGAGCCCACACAGAAGCATACCGACAATCCTTCTTTCCACGAACAATACGAGACTGGAATAGACGGGAGAACCGATAGAGGTACTCAGGGTACCCTTCGCCACACACCGTCTGGTGGCTTGCGGAGTGTGGATGTAGATGTAGATAACGGATTGTTCATGTTGACTTGAACTAACACCATCTACTACAGTGTTCGTCACCTAGCACGGAAGATATGCTTTGATGTGCTCTTCGGCTTTCGTTGTTTTTACTGAGCTGTTTGACAGTACAGTGTGCAACTCCGGCATGCTGGCGTAGAAGTTGTCACGAAGCTACTATCTAAGTGCAAATTCCGTGCAGTCAGCACTTTTGCTACGTCCAAGGAAATTTGTGTGTATCAGATAAATTCAATTGGATGAGTTAGTTCCAAATGGACCGTGAAGCGTGCCTTGTGGCTTTCGTCTCCCTAGAACCCACAAGGTGGAGCTATGGGCGAACAATGTGTAGGCTTCACGTCTCAGGAATCCACTAAGTGACATGGAGGGAATGGATGTACCTACAGCTAGCGCCACATGGATGGTGATGTGATGTACGCTCTAAGCGATAGGGGGGATGAAATAAAATGATCGTATGGCATTATACCTATCTGGGAATGTTCGGCCGCCAGTTGCACGCCTTTCTGTTTCACATCACTTCTGCGACTATCCCATCAATGAAGAAGAGATGCAATGATTAGAACACAAATACTCAATCGTCAAATGAATAAAATATCCGACCCGTCTGTGAATCAAACCCGGGACTCAGAGATCTAGCGGTAGCGACGCTAACCTCTTCAACACGACTGCGGACTACGAGTTGTGGTGTCGTGTGTGAACAGTCGACTGCGACTCGTCAAGGTGCTACCCACGAAGACCTGCTTTTAGTGTGGTTGTGCTATATCAGGTGACGAACTGCAACCTGGTGGCCCACTTTGTCTCCTGCATGTAATCTGCACTTAGGTCAGAAAAGTCATAGGAAACCTCCTAATATTGTGTCGGGCCTCCTTTCGCCCGATGTAGTCCCCTGCAGAAATGTTGAGCTATGCCGCCTCTATAGCCATCCATAATTGCGAAATTATTGCCGGTGCAGGAGTTTGTGCACGAACTGACATCTTGTAAGAATTCATGCTGGACCATCTTCATAGCCAAATCATTAGCCTGAATCACCCAGAAAGTTCTTCAAACCAATCGGGAACAATTGTAGCCCCATAACATGGTACTTTGTCATCCACAAAAATTCCATCTTTGTTTGGGAACATAAAGTCAATGAATGGGTCCTAAGGGACTCCAATTTTATATTCCTATTTCCAGTCAATGATCGGCTCAGTTCCACGTAAAAACAGCCCACACCATTACGGATCCACCACCAGCTTGCATAGTGACTTGTTGACATGGGTTCGTGATTTCTCAAACTATTAACACAGTTAAAATAAATGCAACTTGCTTGTCTTAATTATGAAGATCACTAAAAGCAGGTCGGCGCATCCAGACATCCCTATCTACAATGCGACCATTGTTTTACAAGTACATAGGTAGACAGCGTGATTACCATGTTGATGATAGGATAGATCTAAATTGTATACTAGAAGGTATCCTACACTTCTTGTTATTGCATGCATGTCAATGAGAGTATGGGATTTCTACAAAGTATGTGGTAGCATATTCTGCGCTTTCTGTGTCAAAGTCAGATTTAATGTAGAATAGTGAAGATCATCGTTTGTGCTAGTGTTGTAGCTATGCAGTTTGCTATTCTTTTTGAATTGGGATGGATCATTAATAATAAATTTCATAAAGAATATATGTATTTTGAAGGTTCTGTGAATATCCCAAGTTCCTTAAGTACGAGGTTGAAGGTTATCTTGGGTGGACTCCAGCTATTATTGTGTTAACTCGGTTTTTTAAAATGAATACTTTTTCTTTTAATGACGAATTACGCCAAAATATAACACCATATGAAGGCAGTGAATGAAAATAGGCATAGTAAGCTGATTTACTGATATGTTTACTACCAAACTTTGAAAGCCTCTGTATTCTTCCAGTTAAATATGAATTAAACCATTTGTGCACTGTCCTACTCATACTACAATCTAGAAGAATTTCGTGATTTACAAAGTCAAAAGTCTTTGAGAGAAAACAAAAAATCCTAATGGGTGATGTTCGGTTTTTCAGGACATTTAATGTTTGATCAGTGAAAGAATATATAGCGTTTTCTGTTGAAAATCCATTCTCAAAACCAAAATGTTTCAACAGATCGTCAGTGCGTTTGCGGTGAGGCGGTTATGGGCACTTTGTTATCGCTAGCACTGTGTGAAGCAAGCTGCAAAATTAACGTCCACCTACGTCAGTATAGCGTTCGTTCACAGTCCGCTGCTCTGCATTCGTAAGTACTGTGCAGACGATGTTAAAAGCAGCGTTGAAGAAAACCATCCTCCATACTTACGATTGCACAGTCCGCGTAACTCAGGTAATAAAATAAAGCTGCTAATCTCTAGTAATAACGGCCATAAGGGGACGACCCGTGGTCTAGGGGTAGCGTCTTTGATTCATAATCAAAACGTCTTCGGTCCCGGGTTCGATCACCGCCACTGCCTAAATTTTGATAAATAATCAGCATTGGCGGCCGAAGACTTCCGGCATAAGAAAACAGCCTCATTCTGCCAACGGCCTTGTCAAAGAGAGCGGAGGAGCGGATAGAGGTTCAGGGCACTCTCTTGTCCTACGGGTGGGAAATTGCCCCTAAAGACGGAAGAATAAGCAATGATCAACGACATGAGGATGCAGAAGGCAATGGAAACCACTGCATTAAAGACACATAACGTGTATCCACAGGACATGTGGCCTGTAATTGAAGAAGTGCCATGATGATCTCTCCATTGGCAAAAGATTCCGGAATAGTCCCCCATTCGGATCTCCGGGAAGGGACTGCCAAGGGGGAGGTTACCATGAGAAAAAGATTGAATAATCAACGAAAGGATAACGTTCTACGAGTCGGGGCGTGGAATGTCAGAAGCTTGAACATGGTAGGGAAACTAGAAAATCTGAAAAGGGAAATGCAAAGGCTCAATCTAGATATAGTAGTGGTCAGTGAAGTTAAGTGGAAGGAAGACAAGGATTTCTGGTCAGATGAGTATCGGGTAATATCAACAGCAGCAGAAAATGGTGTAACAGGTGTAGGATTCGTTATGAATAGGAAGGTAGGGCAGAGGGTGTGTTACTGTGAACAGTTCAGTGACCGGGTTGTTCTAATCAGAATCGACAGCAGACCATCACTGACAACGATAGAGAAAGTGTATGAGGATATTGAAAGGGTAATGCAGTATGTAAAGGGGGACGAAAATCTAATAGTCATGGGCAACTGGAATGCAGTTGTAGGGGAAGGATTAGAAGAAAAGGTTACAGGAGAATATGGGCTTGGGACAAGGAATGAAAGATGAGAAAGACTAATTGAGTTCTGTAACAAGTTTCAGCTAGTAATAGCGAATATCCTGTTCAAAAATCACAAGAGGAGGAGGTATACTTGGAAAAGGCCGGGAGATACGGGAAGATTTCAATTAGATTACATCATGGTCAGACAGAGATTCCGAAATCAGATACTGGACTGTAAGGCGTACCCAGGAGCAGATATAGAATCAGATCACAATATAGTAGTGATGAAGAGTAGGCTGAAGTTCAAGACATTAGTCAGGAAGAATCAATACGCAAAGAAGTGGGATACGGAAGTACTAAGGAATGACGAGATACGTTTGAAGTTCTCTAACGCTATAGATACAGCAATAAGGAATAGCGCAGTAGGCAGTACAGTTGAAGAGGAATGGACATCTCTAAAAAGGGCCATCACAGAAGTTGGGAAGGAAAACATAGGTACAAAGAAGGTAGCTGCGAAGAAACCATGGGTAACAGATGAAGTACTTCAGTTGATTGATGAAAGGAGGAAGTATAAACATGTTCCGGGAAAATCAGGAATAAAGAAATACAAGTCGCTCAGGAATGAAATAAATAAGAAGTGCAGGGAAGCTAAGACGAAATGGCTGCAGGAAAAATGTGAAGACATCGAAAAAGATATTATTGTCGGAAGGACAGACTCAGCATACAGGAAAGTCAAAACAACCTTTGGTGACATTAAATGCAACGGTGGTAACATTAAGAGTGCAACGGGAATTCCACTGTTAAATGCAGAGGAGAGAGCAGATAGGTGGAAAGAATACATTGAAAGCCTCTATGAAGGTGAAGATTTGTCTGATGTGATAGAAGAAGAAATAGGAGTCGATTTAGAAGAGATAGGGGATCCAGTATTAGAATCGGAATTTAAAGGAGCTTTGGAGGACTTAACGGTCAAATAAGGCAGAAGGGATAGATAACATTCCATCAGAATTTCTACAATCATAGGGGGAAGTGGCCACAAAACGACTATTCACGTTGGTGTGTAGAATATATGAGTCTGGCGACATACCATCTGACTTTCGGAAAAGCATCATCCACACAATTCCGAAGACGGCAAGAGCTGACAAGTGCGAGAATTATCGCACAATCAGCGTAACAGCTCATGCATCGAAGCTGCTTACAAGAATAATATACAGAAGAATGGAAAAGAAAATTGAGAATGCGCTAGGTGACGATCAGTTTGGCTTTAGGAAAAGTAAAGGGACGAGAGAGGCAATTCTGACGTTACGGCTAGTTATGGAAGCAAGGCTAAAGAAAAATCAAGACACTTTCATAGGATTTGTCGACCTGGAAAAGGCGGTTTCCTCTACAACAAACACTCCAAAATCTCCCAGACTTCACAGAACTGTCCGTAATTGCATCTACTTGCACGGCGATACAAACCGAACGCGATATAACAGTCTTTTCTTCATTTTAGAAGTAATTTTTTCGGATACGTCTAACATGACCTTCTCGGCCGGCAGCTAGTCTACGACTGACTCAATGTCTTTGCTTTCAGGGCATATAACTCATCCCAATGCGCGAGAGAGAGACTTTACCCTCATTGGTTAATCAAAACGAACAGCCAATCACATTAATCTTTCATGATCATATTCGTGCTCAATCTGCTTTACTCTAATCAACATTCGCAGATGCATCTACGTCATTTCACGCTGCAAGTATTAACAGAAATGGTCCACCGAACCAAACGAAATGAAAACTAAGAGAAAACTGTGCTTGAAATATACTTTAGAACTGATTATCCTCTTACTACCTTTCTGGCTGCCTTATTACAAAAGCAAACGCTCATAGATGTACGACATCCGCCAGTCAGGGGGATTCCCAGTTTTTTCATGACATCTTGGTGGCATAACACTTGCTAGTTATGTAAGGCGTAATACCACGTAGAACTGAAATTTGACGTACGTCCCACATACACACTCACGTTCACTCTCATTTACTCTCACCCTAACACAAAATGTAAATATTAACTTTTAAACTGTTACTTCCATTACGAATGAAAATTATCGTAAGTTTAGAATTAAAATCTTTATAAAATACATCAGCACACTAAGAGTGCTATTACTGTTTTCAAACAACAAAGAAATATAAACTGTTATTATTGCTATCTGAATTTATTTTCATAGGTGTCGGTTAAGTTCTTTTTAATAGGTTTTTTGTATCTCTGAAACTATTATAGGTAGCGGTATTAAATTTCGACACGAAGTTCGTCTGAATAACAGGTCATGTATTAAATTTGGAATAAAACAGATAATATTTAACATAGTTATTTAGATTCTTAGGTGAGGTGAATAAGTGATTTTAGTACGCGCCACAGTGAGCATTCTCACGGTCTGCTTCAGCGACAGGTGTGGCTATGACGCATACGGTGGGCCACAAGATGGCTGCAAAAATCTGCAGTCACGTAATAGCTGCCGTGCTATATGTTTCTTCCAATTCAATTTCTCATCAATGCATACACCCAGAAATTTTGTATATTCTGCCTTAGCAACAGGCTTCTGTTCAAACTCTATATATATCAATGGTGTTACGCCATTTACGGTACCAACTGAGTATACTGTCTTTTCTCAAGATTTAATGAGAGTCCATTCACAGATAAATATTTAATACATTTCTGAAACATTATTTACAAGTTCCTCAGCTAATTCTTGTTTGTTGGGTGTGATTACAACTAGCTTTGCATCTTCATGAATATAGAGTGGCAAGTCATTGATATGTATTAAGAACTGTAAGACTGATTCCTGTAGGACACCATTCTTGACACCTCACCACTCTGCTGACATCTGCAGACTACCTGCATGCCAATTTTAACCTTCTGCATTCTTACAGTTAAACATGAAATAAAGTATCTGTGCGCTGTGTCACTTATACCATGACATGATATGATATGATAAGAAGCTTATCTAGTAGAATTTCATGGTTCACACAGTTAGGAGCCAGTCAGAGCTAGTGAAAAATCCTTGTGGGTGATGTTTGGTTACTCAGAGCATTTATTAGTTGATAGTGAAAGCGTATATAGCATTTTCTGTTGAAAAGCCTTTCTGATAACCATATTGAATTTTGTTGGTACTTTGTCTGTACAGATATGTATAGCTACTTTTGAATACATTACTTATTCAAGAGCTGCATCAGTCTCAGGACTGAAGACCACAACAACAACAACTTATTCAAGAATTTTGGGAAAAGCTGGCATAAGTGAAACTGGGCTGTAAGTGTTTAGCATCAGATCTGTCCCCTTTGTTATGCAATGATTTAACAATAGCATATTTTAGTCTATCCAGAATACCCCATTTTAGTGAGCTACTTCACATGTGCTGAGAACCCTAGTGATCTGTTGGGAACAAGCTTATAGTGCTCTGCTGGCAATGCCATCTATTTCGTGTGAATTCCTACTTTTGAGTGATATTATTATCTTCATAATTTCAGTAGTAGAGGTACATTGAATGTCAGTTTCACCACATTGCACAGGTATTGTCTTTTTCATATACAGCCTTGCATTTTCTAATGAACAGCTGCATCCTACTTTCTCTACAACACTTGTTGTTGTTGCTGCGGTCTTCAGTCCTGAGACTGGTTTCATGCAGCTCTCCATGCTACTCTATCCTGTGCTCCCAGCCGCCGTTGGATAAGCAGCTGCCAGCAGCAAGTCGTATACTCTTAGCTCACTTATTTGTTGCATAGTTTAATTCTTAATTTCTTTGCGTGTTTTCGGTACTTGCATTGCTTAATTCATAAATTTCGGGCGTATATAGTATTTGAGAGTTGTAGCATCGCTGGCTCTGAGAACTATGGGACTCAACTGCTGTGGTCATCAGTCCCCTAGAACTTAGAACTACTTAAACCTAACTAACCTAAGGACATCACACACATCCATGCCCGAGGCAGGATTCGAACCTGCGACCGTAGCAGTCGCACGGTTCCGGACTGCGCACCTAGAACCGCGAGACCACCGCGGCCGGCTGTAGCATCGCGTTTTAGTACCTGAATAGTGTAAAATCGCGTGGTCTCCTTCCGCCGCCGAGCTGTGCATCAGCAGTGCGCAAGTAGCAGCATTACTGCATTTACTAGGCAATCTTGTATTTTAATAACCGTTTAAATTTTGTGTCGAATTGTTTGTGCTCTCTGTAGATTAGTTCAGACGTTCTTTGCACAACAGTTTTAGCATGGATAGGGACTGCAACTGCTGTGTTCGGATGCAGGCTAAGTTGGCATCCCTTCGCTCCCAGCTTCAGGCAGTGTCGGCTTCGGTCACACAGCTTGAGGCTGTTGCCAATGGGCATCACTGTGGGGGTCCGGATGGGGGTTTGTCGGGAACGGCCAGCTCGTCCCACGCATCCCCCGATCGGACTACGACTGTGGCTGCCCGGGATACTGCCCACATTGAGGCTGATCCCTCACCTGTGGTAGAGTGGGAGGTCGTCTCGAGGTGTGGCAGGGGCGAAAGACATTCCGGAGGGCTGAACAGAAGCCCTCTCCAGTTTTTCTGACGAACCGGTTTCAGGCTCTGTCTCCGGCTGATACTGATCTTCTGCAGGACATGGCTGCTTGTCCTGTTCCAGAGGTTGCCCCTCAGTCTGCAAGATCCGGGCGGTCGCAGAGGGTGGGCTTACTGGTAGATGGGAGCTCCAACGTCAGGCGCCTAATGGGCCCCTTAGGGATTTGGCAGCAAGGGAGGGGAAGAAAACCAATGTGCACTCCGTGTGCATACCGGGGGGAGTCATTCCATATGTGGAAAGGGTCCTTCCGAATGCCATGAAGGGTACAGGGTGCACCCATCTGCAGGTGGTCGCCCATGTCGGCACCAATGATGTGTGTCGCTTTGGATCGGAGGAAATCCTCTCTGGCTTCCGGCGGCTATCTGATTTGGTGAAGACTGCCAGTCTCGCTAGCGGGACGAAAGCAGAGCTCACCATCTGCAGCATCGTCGTTAGGACTGACTGCGGACCTTTGGTACAGAGCCGAGTGGAGGGTCTGAATCAGAGGCTGAGACGGTTCTGCGACCGTGTGGGCCGCAGATTCCTCGACTTGCGCCGTAGGGTGGTGGGGTTTCGGGTTCCGCTGGATAGATCAGGAGTCCACTACACGCAGCAAACGGTTACACGGGTAGCAGGGGTTGTGTGGCGTGGACTGGGCGGTTTTTACGTTAGATGGCCTCGGGCAAGTACAGAAAGGGCAACAGCCTCAACGGGTGCAGGGCAAAGTCAGGACATGCGGGGACAAAGCAGCAATCGGTATTGTAATTGTAAACTGTCGAAGCTGCGTTGGTAAAGCACCGGAACTTCAAGCGCTGATAGAAAGCACCGAAGCCGAAATCGTTATATGTACAGAAAGCTGGCTGAAGCTAGAGATAAATTCTGCCGAAATTTTTACAAAGGCACAGACGGTGTTTAGAAAGGATAGATTTCATGCAACCGGTGGTGGCGTGTTTGTCGCTGTTAGTAGTAGTTTATCCTGTAGTGAAGTAGAAGTGGATAGTTCCTGTGAAATATTATGGGTGGAGGTTACACTCAACAACCGTACTAGGTTAATAATTGGCTCCTTTTACCGACCTCCCTACTCAGCAGCATTAGTGGCAGAACAACTGAGAGAAAATTTGGAATACATTTCACATAAATTTTCTCAGCATGTTATAGTCTTAGGTGGAGATTTCAATTTACCAGATATAGACTGGGACACTCAGATGTTTAGGATGGGTGGTAGGGACAGAACATCGAGTGACATTGTACTGAGTGCACTATCCGAAAATTACCTCGAGCAATTAAACAGAGGACCAACTCGTGGACCTACTGATAACAAACAGACCCGAACTTTTCGACTCTGTAAGCGCAGAACAGGGAATCAGTGATCATAAGGCTGTTGCAGCATCCCTGAAGATGGAAGTTAATAGGAATATAAAAAAAATGGAGGAAGGTTTATCTGTTTAGCAAGAGTAATAGAAGGCAGATTTCAGACTACCTAACAGATCAAAACGAAAATTTCTGTTCCGACACTGACAATGTTGAGTGTTTTTGGAAAAAGTTCAAGGCAATCGTAAAATGCGTTTTAGACAGGTACGTGCCAAATAAAACTGTGAGGGACGGGAAAAACCCACCGTGGTTCAACAACAAAGATAGGAAACTACTGCGAAAGCAAAGAGAGCTTCACTGCAAGTTTAAACGCAGCCAAAACCTCTCAGACAAAGCTAAACGATGTCAAAGTTAGCTTAAGGAGGGCTATGGGTGAAGCGTTCAGTGAATTCGAAAGTAAAATTCTATGTAAGGACTTGACAGAAAATCCTAGGAAGTTCTGGTCTTACGTTAAATCAGTATGTGCATCGAAACAGCATATCCAGACACTCTGGGATGATAATGGCATTGAAACAGAGGATGACACGCGTAAAGCTGAAATACTAAACACCTTTTTCCAAAGCTGTTTCACAGTGGAAAACCGCACTGCAGTTCCTTCTCTAAGTCCTCGCACGAACGAAAAAATGGCTGACATCTAAATAAGTGTCAAAGGAATAGAAAAGCTACTGAAATCACTCAACATAGGAAAGTCCATTGGACCTGACGGGATACCAGTTCGATTCTACACAGAGTACGCGAAAGAACTTGCCCCCCTTCTAACAGCCGTGTACCGCAAGTCTCTAGAGGAACGGAAGGTTCCAAATGGTTGGAAAAGAACACACGTAGTCCCAGTCTTCAAGAAGGGGCGTCGAGCAGATGCGCAAAACTATAGACCTATCTCTGACGTCGATCTGTTATAGAATTTTAGAACATGTTTTTTGCTCGAGTATCATGTCGTTTTTGGAAACCCAGAATCGACTCTGTAGGAATCAACATGGATTCCGGGAACAGCGATCGTGTGAGACCCAACTCGCTTTCTTTGTTTATGAAACCCAGAAAATATTAGATACAGGCTTCTGGGCAGATGCTATTTTCCTTGACTTCCGGAAGGCGTTGGATACAGTTCCACACTGTCGCCTAATAAACAAAGTAAGAGCCTACGGAATATCAGACTAGCTGTGTGGCTGAGTTTTGCTATATGGGGAGCAAAATAACTGATGATGGTCGAAGTAGAGAGGATATAAAATGTAGACTGGCAATGGCAGGGAAAGCGTTTCTGAAGAAGAGAAATTTGTTAACATCCAGTATTGATTTAAGTGCCAGGAAGTCGTTTCTTAAAGTATTTGTATGGAGTGTAGCCATGTATGGAAGAGAAATGTGGACAATAAATAGTTTAGACAAGAAGAGAATAGAAGCTTTCGAAATGTGGTGCTACAGAACAATGCTGAAGATTAGATGGGAAGATCACATAACTAATGAGGATTGAATAGGATTAGGGAGAAGAGAAGTTTCTGGCAAAAATTGACTAGAAGAAGGGATCGGTTGGTAAGACACGTTCTGAGGCATCAAGGGATTACCAATTTAATACTGGAGGGCAGCGTGGAGGGTAAAAATCGTAGAGGGAGACCAAGAGATGAATACACCAAGCAGATTCAGAAGGAATCAGGTTGCAGTAGGTACTGGGAGATGAAGCTTCTACATCTACATCTATATTTATAATCCGCAAGCCACCCAACGGTGTGTGGCGGAGGGCACTTTACGTGCCACTGTCATTACCTCCCTTTTCTGTTCCATTCGCGTATGGTTCGCGACAAGAACGACTGTCTGAAAGCCTCCGTGCGCACTCGAATATCTCTGATTTTACATTCTTGATATCTTCGGGAGGTATAAGTAGGGGGAAGCAATATACTCGATACCTCATCCAGAAACGAACCCTCTCGAAACCTGGCGGGCAAGCTACACCGCGATGCAGAGCGCCTCTCTTGCAGAGTCCGCCACTTGAGTTTGCTAAACATCTCAGCAACCCTATCACGGTTACCAAATAACCCTGTGACGAAACGCGCCGCTCTTCTTTGGATCTTCTCTATCTCCTCCGTCAACCCGATCTGGTACGGATCCCACACTGATGAGCAATACTCAAGAATAGGTCGAACGAGTGTTTTGTAAGCCACCTCCTTCTTGATGGACTACATTTTCTAATGACTCTCCCAATGAATCTCAACCTGATACCCGCCTTACCAACAATTAATTTTATATGATCATTCCACTTCAAATCGTTCCGCACGCATACTCCCAGATATTTTACAGAAGTAACTGCTACCAGTGTTTGTTCCGCTATCATATAATCATACAATAGAGGATCCTTCTTTCTATGTATTCGCAATACATTACATTTGTCTATGTTAAGGGTCAGTTGCCACTCCCTGTACCAAGTGCCTATCCGCTGCAGATCTTACTGCATTTCGCTACAGTTTCCTAATGTTGCAACTTCTGTGTATACAACAGCATCACCCGCGAAAAGCCGCATGGAACTTCCGACACTATCTACTAGGTCATTTATATATATAGTGAAAAGCAATGGTCCCATAACACTCCCCTGTGGCACGCCAGAGGTTACTTTAACGGCTGTAGTCGTCTCTCCATTGATAACAACATGCTGTGTTCTGTTTGACGTTTCTGGATCATTATTGCTTCTAGCTGTAAGATACAGTTCACTTTTCTGTTTACGAGATATTTTTCTCCCTTTAGTAAGCCATGGCCTTTTTAGATGGTTTCTTAAAATTATGTATCACTGTTTTCTTAGAGAAACTGTTTCCAGTTATACTCACAGTGGTATGATGAAACATGTTAAATTCTAATTAGCATCAAGCTTCCTACACACCTCATCCACATCTAACTGTTGCGAGCTTTCCCTAAAATTTGCAATTATTTTTTCTATTTAATGCAGCATTTTGGAGGACTGTTTTGCATTACTGTATGGGGCTCTGTCATATACTATAACTAGCTCTGCATCATGATCAGAAAGACCATTCTTAACAGAAAAGTTTTTGTTTGATTTAATTTATCTTGGTATATGAAGTTATTATGTATTGTGTGCTGCTTTTCTGGGCTATCTGAGTAGGAGAATCAATAAGTGATGTCAAACTGAAAAACCAAGTAATATTTCAAGGTCAAGCTTTCTACCAGACACTTGCAGAAAATCTGTATTGAAATCCACACAAACAATATTTTGCTTCCCTCTATCAGCCAGATAGAACAAATAATCCAAGTTTTTCAGAAATAACCGAAAATTTCCCAATGGGGACCTATACACAGCTACAGTTATTTATTTTAAGCTCACAGGCAGATGCTTTGATATGTTGGTCTCTAAAAAACTTTTTAGTTTCTAAATTTTTCACATTATGATAAATTTTGATGTAAATGGCAACTCCTCCTCTCTCCAAAATGTCTCTACCTACATGTGCTGTAAGCTCATATACACATACATTTACCTTTTCTATATCTGTGACTATATGATTTTCAGACATTACATGTATTCCACCCTCAGATTCTAAATCACCTAAACAAACGAGAGGCTCACATACATTTTTCAAATCCCATAATATCTGATGCAATATACTAACTTTAATTTTCACTGTACTTTTATGAGAATCTCGTGATATTTGCGCATCTCTAGTGCCTGCCTGCCTGAGCTTCTCATTAAGCTTAATTTCATTCAGTTTTTATCACTGAGCACTCATGATTGCCTAAGAAAGACGTACACCCACGAGTTTCAGTGCCCCCCCCACTTAAATATTTTGCTATCATCCTAGCCAATTTACCTTTCCCTTTCCTATTGCAATGCAGGCCATGCATTGTAAAGTCCCACTTACCAATAGCATCAACAGGGTAAAACCTATGCTTGACAAAGTAGCCACCCCAAACAGTTAACCCTATTTTTTAATGACCCTCGAACAGAGCTGTTTAATTGGGGCTGATCAAACTGCATGAAAGCAGGAACCATGCTAAGATTATTATAGTTCGTTCCAGATGCTATTTTTACAGGTCACACTCAATGTTGTAGCTGTGATCCCTGTCAATACTGTTTCCTGCTCTGCCCGCTATCACAACATGATCCCGTTTTGTTATACTCTTGTACAGTGATCCTACCTCCTCCACCACTTGGCGAAGACATACACTGGGCTTGAAAAAACTTGTGAGCTGGTACCTGTCACCTAATGTTTCCGCAAGATCTGGCTCACACTACTTCCATGGCTATTGTATGGCAACAGAACTTTCTTCCTACTGTCTTTCCTTACTTAACTGAGGTATCAAAGCAAATCCGTTGTTTGTGCCAATGACGAAACTATCAGACACTGTTCTCTTTCTGTGGCCCCTAGTCCTTGCTATCACTTCCCAACTGTTTTCATCTTTCTCCCCCCTTAACCTCATCAGTTCATCCCTAGCACTATCCAGTTCAGTCGTAAAGCTCTAATATTCCCTTCCTGTTCAGCTATTTCCTATCTCTTGGACAAACTTTGGAGTATCATGGAAGAGACCCATTTACTTCCCCAATTCTCACGCCACTACATTCCCCCACAAAAGCTGCATATGACCCCAGGGCAACTTTCCTATGGCGGTTGAACACTTCTCGCTCATCGTTGTTTACAACCCTTCTACAAAATTTATCTAGACAATCACAATAGTATTCTATTGACTAATGATCGCATGTGTCACTTAAGTTATCTGGAACACTAATATATGTGTATACCATTAATATAGGAAGATAATGAACTTAAAATAGTTTCAAAACTCATAACTTGTTCTGGCATAACCACAAGCACCAGAACGAACAGGAAGAACGCAATACCAGAGAAGGCGGTGAGGAAACGTCAGCCAATAGCCTGCTGACAAGGACCGAGCCGCGCCAGAAGCGACCACTGCAAGAAGTGAATATAAGCAACGCTCCTGCGAGCCTCGCCGCACATTAGTGGACAGGATTCGCGGAGTATTAGCACGGCCTAGCAGAGAGTGCTACGATATCAGAGTGTAGTGATCCATATCCATTGCTTGTTTGGACTTCGTAAATAGCGAAGAAGATTACTGTTTGCATGTCGCCTATCGCTTGCGACATCTTTGTACATTCTAGTTAAGTATTGTCAACCTGCTTTATTGAAATAAAACTACTAATGTTATTTTCTTTAATTGTTGTATAGCATTCAGAGATTGCAGCATCCCGTAGGCACCCTATTCGAGACGAGTGGGCAAGATCCAACACTTGTATACCCGAAAATTTAGACTTAAGATCGCGTATGCGTATGGACTTTACGCATATTGTAAAGAAATAGAAGATAGAACTGAATATCTTTAATTCCCCGAATACATACGGCACTACTAAGTATATGTGTAACGGAAACAACCCAAATTCTTCAGTTAATAGCTACGCACGTGTCTTAAATGTGTATGAAAACCTACGTCTAAGGTACGTTGAAACGGGATCGTTAAGATGTGGATTTTTTTTCTATAGAGAGGATGAAATAGACTCTAATTAACTTCCTTGTGGTGTAATATTAACTTAACTGGCAGTTATTAAAGAATTTAATTACCTTCATGAGCTCAATATTCAAGTGTGTGTGGCCTGCTTCAGGTCCGCTAACTTGATACAGTTTGGTTAGAAAACTGCCACACCCGTTGACTACCAACGCGTATGAGGGCGTTGAAAGAAACCATGGGGAAAACGTTAGACCTGGGAGCGATACGACATTCAGTCATAGCAATCTGCCTAAATGTTACAGACGGGCGATCGCGACCACTGGAATTTTCGAAAAGGATAGTCAGCAGGTCAGTTCCCTGACCGATTTGCATTCTTGGTTCTCTGACGCATTTCAACCACTTTAGGTTTGAACCGTTACTAAACTCCATTCATCGTGAGACGGAGAACGTTTATAGCTATCACGATTGAATGAAAGCTGTTTCAGTTTAACAAAGTGCCATTCGGGCTGACTACATGAGTGGCCGTTCTATTTAAGTTATTGAATTTGATTTTCTCAGACAAAATTCAGATACATATACCATTATCTTCACACCTCGTCAGTGTTTCGCTTCTGCATAATACTACGCTCAGGATGTAAATTTTTAGGAATTTGTTCCTGAGTTTCACACCAATGTCTGATACCAGTAGAGTATTTTAACTAGAGTAATCCTTTTTCCCGGTCAGTTAAGAAAACCCGTCCAGTTACTAGTAAGAACTTTGTTACGTCCACAACTTGTTTCAGCCATTGCATAAAGCAATTTCCAAGTTGATCCGAAATTGGTGCAATAGAGAAGCAACGTTGCTTCAATCAGATCGACTTGTAAAGAGCGTGACGTAGCACACCCTGAACTCATGGAATCAGCACCCTTCGAACCTGGAGAAGCTAATTACTAATTCCTTTGCAAATTAATCTGACGTGTTTGTTGCCTCGAGAATTCTCATAATCTTGCTTCCTAGATAGGAGTATTTTTACACATCCTCCTATACTGCATGGTTCCCATTTTTTAAATATTTATCCTCTATCTTGAAGAACAAAATTTACCTTCGTAATCAATGCCAACTTTGCCAAAGTGTCCATTTTAATATTGTTTCACGTAAGATTCTTGTAAATCCAACGTTGGAAAAGTACTGTTTATTTAGAGTCTGTGGCTGGCGAGTGTTACATTTCACATTAGCTTGCTGGTCCTAGAATTTTGTAGAACAGATTAATGCCCCCGCGTTAGTTACTCTGGTTGTGTTCCAGAGAAAATTATTATAGTTACAGAGCTGACGTGGCTGATACAACGACTATATTTAGAAGAGTCCCACTAACGCAGCATCCTACAGAGAAATTCCACATCCCTAAATCAGCCCTAAATAGCAAGCTCGGTAGAGTGCTGTAATTTATATCATTCTTTCTTACGTGTCGTGCCAGTAAATAATTTCTTTGACCAAGTACCCTCTCTGTCTGCTTCTTTCTTTAAAATGTTATGAACGGTTACTTTCGTCCAAGAATGAGGTCTGGATTTGTATTATGATTAATAAAATTCAAAGGACACTGAAAACAGTCGTTATTCACTTTTGAGTAAATTTATATATTTTTTCTCAAACCAGTTTACTGGAATAAGAGCTTGAACGATATTCATCTATTACTACTATGTTACTATGACGTATGTCGCCGTATCTTTGACATGCATATGATGGCATGTGAAACCTTCTACATACTAGAATACTAGTGTCTCACAAGAAAGCCAATTTGTCTGATGTGTTTCATGGCATTCTAGAACTGAGGTCGGTATTTCTCTTCTCTTTCTTGGGAAACAAAAAGACAAACGGAGACCTCAAGAGAAGAACTATAATTATCATCTGTGATCTACTTCATCTTAGGTTGAAATTACTTTTTGGTATTCTCTTTAATTTTTACTGTGTTACCTATCTAATTCCTAACTACGATGAAGGCATAAAATTAAGAAATATCAAAAAGTATGTAACAGATCTCTCCATTAGCTTAGTAACCAGCGTATCTTTCCCAGCATACAGTTTTGTCATGTCTAACATAACAGAACGACATTTTAATTACAATGAATGCTCTTTAGCTGTCCCATTTTATGATACTAGAAGACAAGTCCGCTTCACGTGAAATACTTTACTTCTTGATCAGTTTCGACAGTAACCACATGTCATCTTCAGATTGTCGTATCTATAATATACGGACAGAGTACCGTTATTGAAGTAATCTGTATAATCGTACAACAATCATACGCAAAAAGCCGTATTACCTGAATAATAAAAATTACATGCCTCCCAGAAATATAATTAAATGTCAGTCTCGTCGACGTACTGAGAACATGCTCCAGTTATACTAACACAGCTCAGCTCTATACTGGTTTGTCCAATATACAGGCACTTACTAAATAAAGGGTCCGTAGCGAGTACAGGAGTAAAAGCAGACACATCAATAAAGGCGATGCGTCGAAAGCACCTCAGCAAGACTCAGCCCACGCGCTTTAGAGTTCGAGTCAAGTGGTTTCAAGCAAGGTCGCCAGGCGACCACGCCAAACTTAGGTAATGATGTGTACATGATTATTTCGAATATTGTGCGAGAGTAAGTCAATTATTACCCGCAAAGTAGTTATAAAATTTTATTTTAATCAAATAGGAAACTTACAAGAACATCATTTTTCGACATAGTCTCCTTGCATTTCAACGCACTTGGTCCATCGTTGTACAACCTTCCTGATACCCTCATAAAAGAAGGTTCTCGATTTAGCTGAGAGCCGGGAATGCACCGCTTCCTTCACTGCTTCGTCCGAGGCAAATCGACGGTCCCTTAATGCCTGTTTGAGTGGACCAAACAAATGATAATCAGAAGGGGCAAGATCAGGACTATATGGAGGATGATCCAGTACTTCAAATTTGAGTTTCAGAGCGTTTCAGCAGTGTGGGCAGCAGTATGCGGACGGGCGTTTTCGTGTAACAACACAACACCTTTTGACAGCAATCCTCGGCGTCTGCTTCGAACTACAGGGTTTAGCCCGGCAGTAAACATCTCACTGTACCGTACACTGTTTATTGTTGTGCCCCTTTCCAAATAATGTTCCAGTACTGGACCTTGTACGCCCCCCCCCCCCCCCAAAAAAAAAAAACGTAAGCATCAGTTTTCCTGCGGACGGTTGGATCTTGAACATTTTCTTGCACGGCGAATTTGGATGTTTCCATTCCGTACTCTGCCGTTTACTCTCCGGCTCGTAATGATGGATTCATATTTCGTCGCCATTAATGATCCTCTCTAAGAAGTTGTCCCCTTCGTTACCATAGCAATCCAAATGTTTTTCGCAGATGTCCAAGCGCGTTTGTTCATGCAACTGTGTGAGTTGTTTTGGGACCCACCTTGCACAAACTTTACGAAACCCAAGTCTGTTTTGGAAGATTTCATAGTCAGAACCGTGACTAATTTGCAGACGATGTGCCACTTCGTCAATAGTTAATCGTCTGTCTAAGATAATCATTTCACATGAACATTCAATGGTTTCTTCGTTTGTGGCGGTAAACAGTTTTCTAGCTCCTTCATCGCGCGGAACACTTGTGCGACCATTTAGGAATTTGTCAGTCCATTCGTAGCCACTCCGTTGTGGCAAAACACTGTTCCCCTACTGTATCGAAAGTCTTCGATTAATTTCGGCCCCTGATATCCCTTCCGACCACAATAAACGGACCACTGAACGTTGCTCTTCTTTGGTGCAAATGAGAAGCGGAGCAGCCATGATTAACAGCACGGCAGCGATAACGAAACTAATCTAGCAGCTTGAAAATCGTAAAGATATAACAACAAATTAACAAAGCATGTCTCGTCAACGTAAAACGGCAGTACTACCGAAATAAACAAAGATATAACTAAATTTCGGATAATAATTGACTTACTCTCGTACAAACCAACTAATCATCTAAAAATCCTTAGGCCGTGCTACATAACGAAACTACAAAACAAGAACGTAGT
Source organism: Schistocerca serialis cubense (assembly GCF_023864345.2). NCBI lineage: Eukaryota > Metazoa > Arthropoda > Insecta > Orthoptera > Acrididae > Schistocerca > Schistocerca serialis. The sequence goes on along the minus strand of NC_064639.1, from coordinate 1,144,169,224 downwards.
TACAACTGCATATTAAACACTGACGCGGCTCACAGATAAGTACATGGGGTGAAACAGATTAGCAAGATTTTATTTAGCAAGTTTATAAAGGGTGGTCAATTGATCGTGACCGGGCCAAATATCTCACGAAATAAGCGTCAAACGAAAAAACTACAAAGAATGAACCATGTCTAGCTTGAAGGGGGAAACCATATGGCGCTATGGTTGGCCAGCTAGATGGCGCTGCCGTAGGTCAAACGGATATCAACTGCGTTTTTTTAAATAGGAGCCCCCATTTTTTATTACATATTCGTGTAGTACGTCAAGAAATACGAATGTTTTAGTTGGACCACTTTTTTCGCTTTGCGATAGATGGCGCTGTAATAGTCACAAACATATGGATCACAGTTTTAGACGAACAGTTGGTAACAGGTAAGTTTTTTAAATTAAAATACAGAACGTAGGTACGATTGAACATTTTGTTTCGGTTGTTCCAATGCGATACATGTACCTTTGTGAACTTATCATTTCTGAGAACGCATGCTGTTACAGCGTGATTACCTGTAAATACCACATTAATGCAATAAATGCTCAAAATTATGTCCGTCAACCTCAGTGCATTTGGAAATACGTGTAACGACATTCCTCTCAACAGCGAGTACTTCGCCTTCCGTAATGTTCGGACATGCACTGACAATGCGCTGACGCATGTTGTCAGGCGTTCTCGATGGATCACGATAGCAAATGTCCTTCAACTTTCCCCTCAGAAAAAAATCCGGGGACGTCAGATCCGGTGAACGTGAGGGCCATGGTATGGTGCTTCGACGACCAATCCACCTGTCATGAAATATGCTATTCAATACCGCTTCAACCGCATGCGAGCTATGTGCCGGACATCCATCATGTTGGAAGTACATCGCCATTCTGTCATGCAGTGAAACATCTTGTAGTAACATCGGCAGAACATTACGTAGGAAATCAGCATACATTGCACCATTTAGATTGCCATCGATAAAATGGGGACCAATCATCATTCCTCCCATAATGCAGCACCATACATTAACCCGCCAAGGTCGCTGATATTCCACTTGTCGCTACCATCGTGGATTTCCCGTTGCTCAATAGTGCATATTATGCCAGTTTACGTGACGCTTCGTCGCTAAATAGAACGCGTGCAAAAAAATCTCTCATCGTCCCGTAATTTCTCTTGTGCCCAGTGGCAGAACTGTACACAACATTCAAAGTCGTCGCCATGCAGTTCCTGGTGCATAGAAATATGATACTGGTGCAATCGATGTTGATGTAGCATTCTCAACACTGACGATTTTGAGATTCCCGATTCTCGCGCAATTTGACTGCTACTGATGTGCGGATTAGCCGCGATAGCAGCTAAAACACCTATTTGGGCATCATCATTAGTTGCAGGTCGTTGTTGACGTTTCACATGTGGCTGAACGCTTCCTGTTTTCTTAAATAACGTAACTATCCTGTGAACGGTCCGGACACTTGGATGATGTCGTCCAGGACACCGAGCAGCATACATAGCACACACCCGTTGGGCATTTTGATCACAATAGCCACACATCAACACGATATCGATCTTTTCCGCAATTGGTAAACGGTCCATTTTAACACGGGTAATGTATCACGAAGCAAATAACCGTCCGCACTGGCGGAATGTTACGTGATCCACGTACTTATACGTTTGTGACTATTACAGCGTCATCTATCACAAAGCGAAAAAAGTGGTCCAACTAAAACATTCATATTTCTTTACGTACTACAGGAATTGTAATAATGGGGATTCCTAATTAAAGAAACGCAGTTGATATAAGCAGGGCCATCTAGCGGGCCAACCGTAGCGCCATCTGGTTTCCCCCTTCAAGCTAGACAAGTTTCATTCTTTGTAGTTTTTTCGTTGGATGCTTATTTCGTGAGATATTTGGCCCGGTCACTGTCAATGGACCACGCTGTATATATTTGACAAACCAATGTGGAGGTGTATTATTTTAATTGTAGCATGTTCTCTGTATTTCGACCATACTGATGTGCCATTACATTTCTGGCGGGTATGTAATTCTTTTATTCAAATAGTAAGGTTCCTTGCGTATAATTGTCAACTCTGATCCTCACTCCCCCTCCTTTCCTCTGTCCTTTCCCTGGGCTCCCTCTTCCCCCCCCCCTTCCGTCCTGTTTTCTCCCCACTAAACCTCTCCCAACCTCCCTTCTCCCCCCCCCCCCAAGTCCTTTTGTATTCCCCTCCTCTGCCTACCCCACTCCCTGTCGCGTCTGCCCCCCACCCCTCTTAAGGGTCCTCCTCCTCCATCAGCTCCTATCCCGGTTCTCCGCTTTTTCTCTCCTTTCCCCGCTTTTATTTTGTTTTCCCATCATCTGTCCAGTTTCCCCCCCCCCACCTGCTCTCGGCTGTGGTGTGTCGCATTTGCCAACTTTTTCGTGCAGTGTTCCAGTGACTATTCAGTGTTGTTCGTCTTTCTCGTGTTGCGAACGGACACCATGCTGTCGTTAGGTGTGCATTTTATGTCTTTTGCGAACAGAATCCAGACTGTCGCCGTGTTTTTTTTAATTGTCTGTCTATTGTTTTACCTGTCTGCTTCGTATGTCTTTTATTAGCTACATCGTCTCTCTGTTCCTTGTTTCAAGTTCCACGATTTCTTTTCACCATGTTACTCTTTAAGTCTCCGATTTTATCGCCTGTTTTTATTATTTATTCTCTTCATATTTATCATAAAGTCTGTAGGCTGAAGAGCGGCTGCTAAGCTGCTGCCAGCCCGCCCCCCTTCGGGGGTAATTGAAATTCAATAAAGAAAAAAAAAGCATATAATTGTTGGACGATCATGCAGATTACTCGTTAAGTTTATGACATCCGTACATTGTAGAGCTGATAATCTGAGGATTACAGCTAGTTACTGTCGATTACTTTCATCAGATCCCCTAGACCTTTTCTCATCCAGTCAGGAATGTTACGTCATCTACAAACACAAGGATTAATATCAGCCTAGAATTGGACGGAAAATCAGTATTGGCCGTACTTTTTTTAATTTATTGTCAGCAAAATCGATTTTCGGTCACTTAGTGACCATCCTCAGTGCTGTAATATACAACTAATATTGGTAGGCACTGGTATCACGCTATAACCACGAGCTTAGAGCGAGTTCACGCGATCGCTCTAAGCTTGTGGTTATAGCGTGATACCAGTGCCTACCAATATTAATTGTATATTACAGCACTGAGGATGGTCACTAAGTGACCGAAAATCGATTTTGCTGACAATAAATAAAAAAAAGTACGGCCAATACTGATTTTCCGTCCAATTCTATCCACTATTTGGTCGTGGTGCACACAACACGCCATGGAGTCGCCAATCAATATCAGCCTATTTCGAAATTTTCTTTCACTTGGAGGTAGTCGAAGATTTTCGCTTTTGTTTTTGCGATTTTTGTGGTCGACGTAAGTGAGATCAATTGACAGAAACGTTAAGGCTTTTGGTTAGTTTGATTATCGTAGTGCAAAGAGATTTAGTCGTTGCAGGGAAGACTTGTTACAGAGTCCGCAGCTCGTGGTTGTGCGGTAGCGTTCTCGCTTCCCACGCCCGGGTTCCCGGGTTCGATTCCCGGCGGGGTCGGGGATTTTCTCTCCCTCGTGATGACTGGGTGTTGTGTGCTGTCCTTAGGTTAGTTAGGTTTAAGTAGTTCTAAGTTCTAGGGGACTGATGACCATAAATGTTAAGTTCCATAGTGCTCAGAGCCATTTGAACCATTTTGAACGTGTTACAGATTGCTTTCTGGGAGGGGACAGTTAGCGTTGGAACTATTAGTCGGGAACTAGGCGAGGCAGAGGCAGATCGCTGGACGGGAGAGAGTGTGGGACGGCCGGCAGGCGCCAGAAGCAGCCTCTCCCGGGCGGACCTGCCCAGACCTCGCCGCGGCGCGCATTCCGCTCACGTCGCGCGCCGGCCATTCATATCTGACGACTCCCGCGCCGCTAACTGAATGTCGGCGAGCGCCCGCGACCTGATTACTTTATTCAGTCGCGCCGTTTCCTCGGGAAATTCTCTCTCGTAATTTTGCAAAATTTATTTCTCGGTCACTGGCAAAGAAGACCCCGATGACGTTTCAAACTCTATCATCTGCTCGGGAGCAGGAAAAAGGAAATGACGTCAAGATATCTCGCGTAGTACGAATAGATTTACGACATCCTCTTGCAGCCATCAGCCACTTCTCTCGTCGAATGGTAGATTTTATCCGTTGTGTGAGTAGGAATAAAAACGAAGGCCTGGCTTCCTAGATGAAATATGACCTGCACTGCAGCATCCAGGAAGCAATGCTAGTGAATTCATAATGCGTGGTTCTGGTGAGCATGCAGTTGTGAAAGGGAAATACGTAATCGCGAAACACAGGACGTTCAGAAATTCCCTTTAAAACCTCTGCTACTTTTGTAGGGCATTGGGTACATAATATTTTGAGTAGGTACTGTGGTGTCACCGCCAGACATCACACTTGCTAGGTGGTAGCCTTTAAATCGGCCGCGGTCCGTTAGTATACGTCGGACCCGCGTGTCGCCACTATCAGTGATTGCAGACCGAGAGCCGCCAAACGGCAGGTCTAGAGAGACTTCCTAGCACTCGCCCCAGTTGTACAGCCGACTTTGCTAGCGATGGTTCACTGACAAAATACGCTCTCATTTGCCGAGACGATAGTTAGCATAGCTTTCAGCTACGTCATTTGCTACGACCTAGCAAGGCGCCATTATCAATTGCTATTTATCTAGTGATTCATGTACCGTCAGAGCGATGTTCACCAATTGTGGATTAAAGTTAAGTATTCCAGCAGAAACGTACGTTATTGGCTATAGTAATTACCTTGTCCTGTTCCAGACCTCACGCCAGCCTGCGTGAGCTTAAACGCGTGCCTTTCGGCTTCCTGTCATAGTGGATTGGCTTTCTTGCCAGTCCACAACAGGTACCACGACCAGAAACGTCATCCAACGAAGCTACAGAGCGTCAAAGTTATGGCCGCCGGCATATATATATCGGGTGATTCCATGATGATGTTACGGATTTTCAAGAGTGATGGATTCAAATGGTTCAAATGGCTCTGACCACTATGGGACTTGACATCTGTGGTCATCAGTCCCCTAGAACTTAGAACTACTTAAACCTAACTAACCTAAGGACATCACACACATCCACGCCCCGAGGCAGGATTCGAACCTGCGACCGTAGCGGTCGCGCGGTTCCGGACTGAGCGCTCAGAACCGCTACAACCACCGCGGCCGGCAAGAGTGATGGAGATGGATAAATGGATCAGTTTGAGGTATCGATCCATGGTTCGGAAAACGAACGAATCGAAACTTGCAAGTGAAAATCATACTGATACCTCCGACTGTGGACTAGATGTACCGGTATTGTTGTTGCTAAGAACGTAGAATATTCAACTTTCAGAGGTGGTAGTAGGACCAAAACAAGGAAAAAATGTAAACATGGGTTCTAAAATGCATACTTGAGCAGCTATGAGCACTTGTTCAACTCGGCTAGTGTGAGACCCGTCACCTCGATTAAACAACTACCCATAGATCTTAACGCATGCATCTTAGAGCCCAAGTTTACTAGACCATTTTTTTTTTCTTTTTATCTCTGAAAGGTGTCTCAGAGGTATCAGAACGGATTTCGCTTATAAATTTGGAGTTCTTAGTTTCCGGTACAGGTTACCCTTACCAATTGATACATTTGCGCTCTGTCCTTCTCCATCATTCTTGAAAGTTTGTAACATCGTGACAGAATCGCCCTTATATACACGAAGATTTACAGGCGCCGGCACCCATACCTTTGATGGTCTGTAGAGATTTTGGACGACATTTTCAGACACGGGTTCCTATTCGAAATGTTATGCACTCGCTCCTCCCCCCCCCCCCCCCCCCTTAAAGTCTTAGAAGTTCGTAACGAGAATTTCCGAACACCCTGTACAGTGTCCATAGTTAGTTACAATTCAAAACGCTGTAGAAAGGGGACCGCTACTCAGAATGACGTCAGTTTTGAAGAGAATATTATTGAATCAGGAGAAACAACATGAAAAAAAAACGATAATTTGGGCGATAGATTGCTCTATAAGCGTCAGAATAAGCACATGGATCATGAACTGATGACCTTGATATTGAATTGTGCTCAAGTCCAACAGTAAATCGTTCATGGAGGCCATTGTCATGGCATGACAGAGTAGGCAATGTTTTGTGAAGTGACACCATTACTCATATTTAATTTGTGTTTGATGACAGTTAGTACACTAATGATGCACATCACTTGCATTAATCCATGATGCATGATCTTGAGAGGGTAGTCGTGTGGTGTAACTCATGCAGGATGGTAGCATTGTTATTGTGTAGTATCGTGTTACAGAGTGAAACATCTGCACTGCATTGTTATCGCAGGTCACTAATGTGGTAGATTCACCACAGGGTGCAGGGAACATACCAATATTAAAGATGATAGATTGGTGTGACAATAATACTTTATTTTCATAGCACATCAAACAGCCCATCTGCACAGTCACATGTGTGATACAGAACTGTCTAGTCCCTCCACCTCACAGACAATCCACTCTGCAATATGAGTTCTCTGATCAGAGACATTACCAGTGCTGCTGTCCCCACAAAGTAAAGGTAACAACTCATCATATATTTGTAGCATTGAATTACCAAAGAGCACTTAGACTGAGAATGTTGCTAGCTTCCACATAAATCATATCAGAGTATGCATATACACACACATACACCTGCGCAGCTACATTGCCCTGGTTGACTACACTGTACTGTCACCACTCTTTGACTGGGTTGAAAGGTAAAGTACAAGGGAAAAAATGGAGGGGGGCTGGGAGAGGTGGTTAGAGAAGGGTGACTGGTAGCTGGGTAAGGAAAGGCAACAAGCACAAGCAACTCACAGCTGTTCCTCAGTTTGAGTCCAGAGACGCCCAACATCACTGCCTCCAGGGAGGATCCTCTACAAGAACGGTGACTGCGCAGCAGTAGCCCTTCAGGAATTTCGGGCACTCAAGGAATGAAAATAGCCACTGGTAAGGGGCTAGAGAAAAAGAGGCTCTGTTGAAGTGCAAAGTGGCAGAGGAAGGAAGCAGTTGATCGCAGTCTGTCGATGATGTGGCCACAGTGAAAAGTATGTGCTGAGATTCGATCAGGATAGAGCCAGTGAAAAATGTCGATAGTTCCCAACCGCAAGGTTTGACGAGTATTACATCTGCGAGTAGTAAGATCTTTGACAGCTAACAGAGCTAGGTGCACGCGGTAAAAGTTTGAGTAGTGGTGAGGAGATGCGCAGAGACAGCAGACGTGTTCGAGTCGGAGCTAGATGCCTGCAGGAGGCAGCCGGGTCGTGACAGCATCAAAGTAAGAATTGGCGCTAACACATAATAAACTATATATTGAGCGAAACTCGGCACATACCTGGGGAAACTAGAAAGAATAATTAATAAATAGGTTTTCTTTGGTTAAATATGTCTAAAAGCTAGATAGAAATCCCATTGTTGATGCAATAAGCGTTTTGTGAAACTTTCTCGTAAATCCATGCTATAGAAGTTTTTTTAGTTTTTCGCATGCGCCTTAAAAGTTTGAACAATAAATATTTTTTTAGATGAAATTTGAGTTTCATCTCACACCTTATGTCGTTCTCCGCATCGTGTGCTTGCATTGAACCAAAAGGTACATTAAAGTAAAGTTCCCATGAGTAAAGCTAATAATTTCATTTATCAGAGTAAAACAATCTATATGCCATTGCACAGTTGGCAAATTATTCAGATCAGGACAGAATTTTTATTAATTAACAAACAGGGCCAAAATGAGTAAAGTTATCTAGAATGAAAATTTTCTGCCATTGCACTACGGCTGAGTTGAATACATGTTTTATTATCGGCTAGACGGAGGGAGTGCACGAGCTAAGTCCACAGACGCAGTCAGATGCAGGTTGGTGACTCATTTATTTTTTACCACTAAACTTTCATCCAGTCAGATGGTGTATTTTGAGTATTAATTTTCCAACAATATTTTCATGCAGTCAGATAAAGTTCAGTTCAGTTAAATACGCAGTCAGATGCAAGTTTTATTAATGACTAAAGCACTCACATGCAGTCCAGTCTGGTTTAAATAGAGAAGTTTTATTAACAACACTTTCAACAGCAGCGCAGGAGCTCTCGATTGGTGGTGTGTAAACATGCAGTGCACGGGGAATCACCCGAATGTTGTGATTGGGGTCAACGGCGTCGTTTACTGTACGGCTGTAGCTTTTCGAGCAGATGAGTCCTGCAGGTACTGTTAACTGAACCGCCACTGGAAACGCTATATGAGTCTTTTGTGCACCAACGACCTTTCAACCCTTCAACAGCGTGGATGTGTGGTTGGGATCATTTTATGCGCTTTTCCGTACATTCCACAGCCATTGAAGTGGCTGTTGCTGAAGCAATTTGAAAATGGTGGAATTAACTGCTGTCATTTATGTAGAGCTTGCCCATCCAGATCACCTGATCTTAATGAGTGTGACTTCTGCCTGTGGGGTTACCTGGAAGGTGTGTTCAGTGCTCCAGTTACGAACCTAACTGAACTGAAGGCACGCACTGCGCAACGCACTCTAAACGTGACCTCCAAGACACTCAGATGTGTCATGAAACATGCTGTTTCACGGTTTCATCTTGTGGCGGAGAACGGTGGACAGCATACTGAACATGTCTTGCGCTAGTCTCACGGCAGTTACAAACCGACGTCATTTAGCTTTTTATGCTGCTGTTGGCCCCAGGACACTTCAAAAACGATGTCATTCTGTTTTTCCTGCGGTGTATGGCCCCGGGACAATAAAAAACCGATTTTGCTCATGCGATGTTGTACGATATTGACGTGCTAGATAGGCTTACCTGACAACAACTGTTGATTGCCGAACTTGTGCAGCCATGTACATTGAACCATATGGGTGAAGTAATGTATAACTCGATCCGCTTCCTTAGCTCACTGGTAACGTGTTTGCCCACCATGCAGCTGGCCCAGGTTCGATTCCCTGCCAGGTTGGAGACTTTTCTCCGCTCGTGGACTGGGTGTTGGGTTGTCCTCATCATAATCTCATTATCATCGACGCGTAAGTCGCCCAATGTGGCGTCACTTGAAATAAGACAACCCGACGGCCGAACTTGCCCGGATGGGGCCTCCCAGCCTCTTAAAGCTCCATCCCTTGGTAAAGTTTTCGTTAATTTCTCTTTGTTTCTTGGCATTTCCCCATGCGGCAATAAGCTTCTGTTCAAATTTGACGTCATTCTAAACAGCGTTTCTTTCTACAGCGTTTTGAAACTGTAACTTTAGTTATAGATGCCCTGTACATAACTGTGAGACTAGTTTGCGAGTAATCATTAGTATAGGTGATGGATCACAGATTTTTAGTGTAGCATTAGGTAACTCAACTTCTTTGAGTTCCACTACGTATGAACAAAAATACGTACCGTATTGGGTGTGCAGAATATGCTTCAAGTTCACGTGATGGCTTGTATGCTTACATCCACTTGTATGGTGTTACATTTTGAGACAACTGTGTGTACTCACCAAGAATATCCTTAGCTCAGAAGAGACTGGTGGCAGTTCGAGAACTTCGTTTATCCGTTTTTCAGGTATCTCGAAATTCTGTAATCCCTGTCATGCGATTTTTCGTTGACAATACTGACTAATTCAGTGAAAACGATTCTGTGAACACTAGACGCAAAACCTATTTGCACTTCTTTAAGCATTCTACTGATAAGTATACACTATTGAATGGATTTCATTGTCACAAGGCTTCCAGCAGACCTGAAATTGAGTGATACTAAGCTTTCAAAAATAAGTTGAAAAATTTCCTTGAGAGGCAGTCCTTCAATCCTGTAGAAGAGTTTCTCCCAGTTGTTTGGAAATTTTTCTCTGCAGTGTATTTATTTGTAAACTCACCCACATTTATGTCTGTTTTGTTAAATATTTAGTTTTTTGTTCATACATTTTCTAAGCATTCTGTAAACGATATACTGACCCGTTTCAAAAGTCGCATTTCTCCACGGAATATTCGATAGCGTGATAGTATCAGATTTCTCAGAACAGAAACTGAATATTCAAAGAAATCATCTAAAATTTTTCAATAAGAGGTACCAAAAAGCTACCCATAAAGTTTTTTTATTTGAAATAAACACTTAACTGCATTTCCTTAACGACTAGCTAATTTTGATGTTTAAACATTATTAACTGATAGCGACAAACTTCGTATACAAGTTAATCCTTTGATAAATTAATATCTACTTGTTCGAAGTCATTGTGAAATATTATAAGAACATATAATCAAACTTCCTAAATAGCGGTATCATAAAGCAGGATCTGCGTTTTCATGTTCCGTCTTACCTGAATCATATGCTGAGTTATTGTAAACTCCCTGGAGGTATACTCACGGAAAACTTCTGCTTATTTAAAATCGTGGCTTACCTCCGATATAAAATCGTTCAGTAAGCCTCCGAGCCCGCATCTCGTGGTCGTGCGGTAGCGTTCTCGCTTCCCACGCCCGGGTTCCCGGGTTCGATTCCCGGCGGGGTCAGGGATTTTCTCTGCCTCGTGATGGCTGGGTGTTGTGTGCTGTCCTTAGGTTAGTTAGGTTTAAGTAGTTCTGAGTTCTAGGGGACTGATGACCATAGATGTTAAGTCCCTTAGTGCTCAGAGCCATTTTTGAGTAAGCCTCCGACCATTATGGACACTCTGAGCATGCCTTCTTTCACACCTTTATTAGGTTCTAAAATAAACGGATCATTTGTTGCTAAAATCAACATTTACTGACATGTTTCGGTCTAGCTTTTTATAAGGACATCTTAGTCAACAGATCACTTGTCGAGAAAATCAAATTTGCTTAAGCGTTTGGGACGGAACCCGTCATTGGAATATCTCAATGTTGTAATGAAGGGCTACATAGGCAACGTGTAGCAAATACAATTTTTAGCAACATATGATGTACTGACCTTAGCGACATAATAAAAAAATATTATAAGACGTGCTCAGAGCTTTACTTTTGACCGTAGCTTGCCGATCCTTGGATTATATAGAGCAGATTAATGATCCAGACTTAGCTACTATGATTGACCTATAGAAAAAAAAACATAGTTACAGCGTTGATTGATTTAAACATTATGGTAATGATATTTAGAGAACAGAAACAATGTATTATACGCTCACCAATCTACTGAGACAATTTCCGGAATCCAAAATAGGCCCTAATTTTCAAGGTTGCAAATTAACAGAGATGTGGGATATCGTAAGCATCTAACATGAATTACGTCTTCTCCTTAGACATGTAAGCAGTTTTTATGCTCTTCATGTTCACAGCAATTCCAAATCCAAGCTAATAGAATGTCACTTAAATTGCAATCTTTGCTTCGTAACTATTTAAATTAAGTACATTCACATTACATAACAGGTTAGTCAGTAGTTCACTCCAAGAACCTATGACCCTCTGCCATATGTGTTCGTCTTGATATTCTAAAATAACGCCACAGAGTACATCACTCTCGTTTATTATAGAGGACCGTACAAATATTTGTGATGTGTTCGTGAGTTGATTTCCCCTCTCTTTTTGGTGACATATAGTAGTGGAGCCCGCAGATCGTGGTCTTGCGGTAGCGTTCTCGCTTCCCACGCACGAGGTCCTGTGTTCGATTCCCGACGGAGTCAGAACTTTTCCCTGCCCCGAGATGATCAGGTGTTGTTGTGTCTTCATCATCACCATTCATCCCCGTTACGATCGGAGGAAGGCAATGGCAAACCACCTCCGCTAGGACCTTACCTAGTACGGCGGTGCGGGTCTCCCGCATCGTCCCCCACGCACCTCAGAGTATGGTACCTCATCATCATAGTGGAAACCAAAGTAAAGGAGGCTTTTGACACCAGCAAATACGAAAGTGATTTAGCACGTGTTTCAGTAGAGAAACGAACTTCCCACTGTGCACTGCTCTTTAAAGTGTTCCAATAATGTTTTGCACCACTCTCGTTACATTCACTCAACAGCACGAAAAGCGGACGACTCTTAAATTCCAAAGTGTAGGCTGCACCTGACTGGATGCCACCAACATAGTACATCAGTGTCGCAGTTCCTCTAAATCCTCTGCAATACAGTCGTTTGACCATACACTACTTTGACATTACACGACTAGAGAACACAGTCAGTCCAGATGTAAACCAATACCGTTGTACAACAAATATTAGACAACACCAGAATGAGATTTTCACTCTGCAGCGGAGTGTGCGCTGATATGAAAGTTCCTGGCAGATTAAAACTGTGTGCCCGACCGAGACTCGAACTCGGGACCTTTGCCTTTCGCGGGCAAGTGCTCTACCATCTGAACTACCGAAGCACGACTCACGCCCGGTCTCATAGCCTTACTTCTGCCAGTATCTCGTCTCCTACCTACCAAACTTTACAGAAGCTCTCCTGCGAACCTTGCAACCAGGAGACGAGATACTGGCAGAAGTAAGGCTGTGTCACCGGGCGTGAGTCGTGCTTCGGTAGCTCAGATGGTAGAGCACTTGCCCGCGAAAGGCAAAGGTCCCGAGTTCGAGTCTCGGTCGGACACACAGTTTTAATCTGCCAGGAAGTTTCATTAGACAACACGTTATTAGAGATGTGACAGTCCTTAATGCTTGTAAATTAAACTTCATTACAATAAGGGAAACTACAGAAGTCTTATCACACTCATTAACTAACACGACGAGCTGTTGTTCGTGATGCGAATTTGAACCCACTGTTAACCAAACAAAGCTTGCATGTCTGACCGGGACTCCAATAGGCATAAAGAGACGTAAATTTTCGAAATCTTCACTTGTGTCAATTTACAAGGCCGAGAGTCCAAATCTGGAAATAAATGACGACACGATTAGCTCTGCACTGGGAACCCCATGAAGCTTATACTACCCCTGAGAAGTAACCACGAAAGGTATGTAATAAACTGCAAGGCACAAATGTGAATCGCCATGAAGTAAAGTTGTGATGATGGATCGGGATTAGAACTCAGTATCTATTGTTAAATAAGCAAACTCAGCTGTCACATATTAAAGATGTTCACCAATAATGTGATGTTGTTACCTGAAACGACGATACGAATTATTTTTTCCTTCGCAGATTCGAACCCGGTACCTGTCACTACTGCCCTATAGCTATGAATGGACGTGAAGTCTTTATTATTTCTTTACCAGAGATGTGCTCAATTTCACACGGAGGCAACACAACCAATAGTTCTGAGCAGTCTGGGTCTCCAATTCCGCGCATATCGTCGTTTTTGACCTCGAACGACAAGGTGTCAACTATCAAATTCCCTCTCACCAGTAGTTAGGATCGCGCCGTTCGTAGAGGCCTGAATAAATTTGGCATCGTGGGGAAACAACGAAGTGATGGGACAATATCATCTCTGGGGGTTTAAATCCAAAGAAAATTGCAATCGGAGCTCAAATTCCAGCCCGGAGCCAAACTATGAAGGACACTTAAAATAAGAAATGAACGTCCTATGACCTTACATGACGACTGGTTTTTGAACTAAAGTAAAATTACTAATGTAGGAGCTTCTGCAAGCAGCGACTTCCTCCTCTGACAGCCAAAACTAATCCAACTATGTGCTCTGGCGATGTTGTGTGGCATGTAGATATAACCGTATTTAACATTGGCCTTTTTTGTTCAGGGTTGTAGTGTAGCTCGTGCCATGACAGCTTTAATATTTCTCGTTTTTCATTTTATGAGGAGCATCGTTTATGCGTTAGATAACGGAGTCTAAAATGGAGTAAAATCTATTGTTGTTGACATCGTGTTCTGCTTGTGTTTAATAAAAGGGTGAAAGCAGTTGAGGCTATTCGAAACACTTATACCTTGTATGAAGTGAGTGCTATTGAGGAGGCCAAGTTCTATTGTTTCAGTTATGACCAATCACCACGTTCATAAAGACAAACAGGCGTTGATGAACGTTTCTGCAATTTACTTCTGTGGTCAGTGACAGCGTATCCAATAAATGGAAAGCGTGATGACCAATTAACATTTGTGCAACACTTGCCTTCAGTAGTCAGAGGTTAAAACAAAGGGATGAGTACTACAGTACAACGTCACATCGAAAACGAGATTAGACACGAGGCGGAGTCTCGAAGTGGGAAGGATGGGGAAGGAAGTCCTTCCTTTCAAAGGAGTGATCCTGGTATATCCCATAATAAATTTAAGGACGTGACCGTAAACATAAATCAGTCTGGTATGAAGGCGATTTTAAGCACCATACGGTAACTTCATAAGGAGAAAGTAGTGGGTAAGCCACAACAAACATTATTTCAAACGATAGCCTGTAACGTCCAAAAATGTATTGTTATGGATATACACCTGTGTTATAAACTGTTTCACATGGCTGTGTCTTCCTTAGTTGACATTTGCTGTCAACAAATGAGATGCCTTGCAGCCTCAGAGTAACAAATGTGACCTAGAAGATAGTGCCAAGGAACTTGGTTGCAAACATGCCTACCGCATGTCTTCTAATCGGACTTGCAGATGTGTTTACCTTTCTCGCTCCATATAGATCAACAACCAGTAAAGTTGGATTTTGTTTATTTTGTTTTGGCAATTGTGCTTTAAACGTGACTTAATTCAGAATCAGGATGTCACTACATGCATTGGATCCAAAAACCACCAGCATATCATCAGAAGGTTTTCGATAACGACGTGCGAGCTGGTGTATATTGATGACAGTTTCTTTGATATTTGTGTGCATGTTGTTTTACAACCTAACGGGAAACACTATTAATATGAGCTATACTAATACGACTGTTGTCTCATCATAATATAATAAAAAATGGCAGTCTTAATTAAATGTGAAATCTTGTACCAGACTACAATGAAAATACAAGGTGGTTGTGAGAATCTTTAACAGAGTACAGTTATTCAGTGATATGATTCCATTAACAGATAAGTGAATTTTCAGTAGCAGTTCCACAGTATTTTACGTTCCTTATCTCTAGATCTTCTGGTTACTGAACATAGCGAGACCTCTTCTGATGACAAAATTACTAAAGACGTCTTTCTGAGTTCGATATAGCTGTGTGAACCTCTGTCACAGAGGAGGTAAAATGTTAGTCTCGCGCCGGTTTCGAACTGACAGCTACTGCCTTTTACTCTCCGCAGTGCGTCGAGATTTTCATGGAGCAAGCGACCAACTGTGGCATTCATCGCCTCCTCAGTGCCCTTTTGATGGCTAATACAGATTATTTGTAGTTGCTGCGTGAAAGTAATCTCCGCTGACTGAACATGTAGTTGGTAAGCCCTTGACGCACCAAAGCGGAATTCATTCAGAATTTTCCATTGGTATACCACGAATATATCAAGTGATCTTGAAAGATACTTCTCTGTCATTCCAGGAAGTAACAAAACTATCTCCGCATATCCAGACACGTTCGACTACATTGTCATGACCCTATCATAGTCGCAACAGGACCATTATTTCTACAGGCAACGTCTATCTCGAGTGGGCTAACAATTTAGGAGTGCGTCTTGTGCACCAACGATGCAGCGGCTTAAATACTATTTCTACGAAGATATGAGGCGAATTCTAGTATTTATGGTGAGATAGAAGGCTGGAAAGTTGTACAGACCACCGCAACACATACGAAATTAAATAAACGTAATCCACAGAGCTATAGATCCAGTTCATTGGCAACATGTAGTAGGGCATGTGAACAAATTTTTTGTTCCAGCGTTATGAAATACCCCGAAATAGATTACCTATTGACATCAAACCATCATGGATTTGGAAATCATCACTCTTGTGAGACAAAACTGGCACTTTATTAGCTCAATTTACTGCGTACAGGCGCTCTCAAATTGATTCTGTATTCTAGAATGAAGGAAGGTAGGAGACGAGGTACTGGCGGAATTAAAGCTGTGAGGAAGGGGTTTGGATAGCTCAGATGGTAGAGCACTTGCCCACGAAAATCAAAGGTCCCGAGTTCGAGTCTCGGTCCGGCACATGGTTTTAATCCGATGATAATAGTAAACTTATCTTCGCCATGCCATGCCTTTTTTGGCAGTGATGGTCTACTTTTTATGCCCTCCTTGCTCCGACCGTCATGAGCTACTTTGCTGCCTACGTAGCATAATTCTTTACCTACAACTACTTCTCGGTTACCAGTTACAATAACAAGTTTCTCGCTATTCTCATATGTACTGCTTATCATTACTTCCCTCTTCCTTCGATTTACTCTCAGACCATGTTATGTTCTCAGACTGTCCATTCCCAAGCAGCAGATCATGTAATTCTTCTTCACTTTCACTACGGATAGCAATGTCATCAGCAAATCTTATCACTGATATCCTTTAACCTGGAATTTTAATTCCACTCTTGAACCTTTCTTTTGTTTCTATCTCTGCTTCTTCCATGCGCAGATCGAACTACATCCCTTTCTTGCACCGTTTTTTAATCCTATCACATCGTTTTTCGTTATCCACTGGTATTGTTCCCTCTCGATTCTTGTACATATTGTATATTGCCCACCTTTCTCTATAGCTTACCTATATTTTTCTCAGAAATTCGAACTCGCGTACCATTTTACACCGTCTAACGATTTTTTCTACGAACATGCCTTGACTTTTCCTCAGTCTTGCTTGCATTGTCATCTGCAACACCAAAATTGCCTCTCTGCTGCCTTTACCTTTCCTAAAGACAAAGTAATCGTCGTTTAACACATCCTCAATTTTCTTTTCCATTCTCTGGTATATTAGTCTCTTCGCCAACTTGCATGCATGATCTGCTAAGCTGTGGATGATTTTTCTCCGAACGACAGATGGTATGTCTCCAGACTCATACATTCTAGATACCAACGTGAATATTCTCTTTGTTACCACTTCCCCCAATGATTTTAGAAATTCTAATGGTATGTTATCTCTCCCTTCTTCTTAATTCCATCGAAAGTCTTCCAAAGCTCTTAAATTCTTATTATAACACCGGATCCCCTATCTCTTCTATATCGACTCCTGTTTCTTCTCTTATCACGTCATCAGACAAGTTTCTCCCCCTCCCCCCCCCCCCCCCTCCGATAGAGGTCGTCAGTATACTCTTTCCATCTGTACCCACTCTCTTCCGCATTACACTCTGAATGTTACCACCCTCCTATGTGCTGAGTCAGTCCTTCGGATGATTATCTGTTTTTCGATTTCTTCATATTTTTCCTACAGGCATTTCGTCTTAGCTTCCCTGCGCTTCCCATTTATTTCATTTCGAAGTGGCCTGTATCTCTGTATTCCTGACTTTACTTGAACATTTTTGTGCTTCCTTCTTACATCAATCAACTTGAGTATTTGTTATGTTACCCACCGTTTCTTCGCAGTTACCTTCTATGTACCTATTATGCTTTTGTCTCCAGCTTCTCTGATTGCCCTTTCTAGAGATGTCCATTCCTCTTGAGTTGCACTGCCTGCTGAGCTATTCCTTATTGCAATATATGTAACCTCAGACAACTTCAAACGTATTTCCTCAATCTTCAGTACTTCCATATCCCAGTTCTTTCGGAATTGATGTTTCGTGACTAGCCTCTCAAACTTCAGTCTATTCTTCATCACTGCTACATTGAGATCTGAGTCTATATCTGCTCATGGGTACGTCTTACAATCTCGTATATGATTTCGGAATCTGTGTCTGACCATGATGTAATCTAACTGAAATCTTCCCGCATCTCCCATTTCCAAGTATACCTCTTCCGCAAAGTATTCGCTACTGCTCGCTAAATTTTATTGCTAAACTCAATTAGCCCTACTCCTGTGGCATTTTCCGTACCAAGCTCATTTTCTCCCGTAACTTGTTTTTCTACTTCTTCCGCTACTACTGCATTCCGATCTCCCATGACTATCAGATTTTCATCTCCCTTTACGTACTGAATTACTCATTCAATATCGTCATATACTTTCTTTACCTCTTCGTCGTCGCGTTGAGACGTCCACACGTGTATGTGAACTATCATTGTCCATGTTCGTTGACTGCCGACTCTGATGAGAACAACCTATTTCTAGCAAATCCTATTCACATTATACCATTTTCTGCTACCGTTGAAATTGCCTTACGCTTATCTGCCAAGAAATTGTTGTCTCCCTCCTATTTCACTGCATTGACACCAACTATATCTAGACTGAACCTAAGCATTTTCTTTTTCACATTTCTAGCTTCCCTAGCACGTTCAAAGTTCTGACATTCCACGGCCCAACTCGTAGAACGTTACCCTGTCATAGATTATTCAATATTTTTCTCATTTTGACCTTGCCCTTGGCAGTCTCCTCCTGGAGATCCGAATGGGGGACTGGCCCAGAATCTTTTGCCAATGGACATCACATCATGACACTTTTTAGTTTGTAGAACACATGTCCTGTCAGTATCCATTATGGGTCCTTAATGCTGTGGTTTCCACTGTGTTCTGCATTCTCAAGCCGTTGGTCGTTGCTGATTCTTCCGCCTTTGGGGGCAGTTTCACATCCGAAGCGCTAGAGAGTGCTGTGAACCTCTCTCTGCTCCTCCGCCCTCTTTCACAAGGCCTTTGGCTGAATTAGGCCGACTTCTTATGCAAAGATCTTCGGCTGCCATTGCTGATGATTTTCATTCTGATACCAGAATCAAAGATACAGAATCGATTCGATTAGGAATCAAAGACGCTACCCTGGACGACGTGAAACCTTCCCGTCTCCTCTATATCTCTTTTCTTACGCAACCTTCCCTTCTACAATAACATATAAAACCTTCCCTTAGGATTTCTATCTCTTGCTTAATAATAAAAAATGAAATCTTCCCTTTGAAATTAATTCTATTTCTCAATAATAATAAGTGCAATCTTCGCATACAAATTTTAATGCAGATTTGCTGATTATTTCGACGAAACATAGAATATGTCGTCGTCGTGGCCCTCAGTCGTTACCTGCAATAACCCAAAACTGTTCCTCACCTTTTTTACAGTTACTGGATCGCCATCTGACTGTCATAATAAGTGGCTGTATTTATTACCAAAGCTGACGTTATTCTTTAATAGCAAACTTGACGTTATTCTTTAATTAATTTGACTGAAGTTACGTAATTGATAGTTAAACTTTTTCTTGACAACAATAAAATTTTGCGAAGTTTTACTTTGATGGTTTTTGGGATGGATTATAATCAGTAATGCAATATTGTTGACAAAAATTAATTATATTCTGAAAACGATTCTTCCAATGTTTATTGTTGGAAGTGAAATGGTTTTACAAACGTTCAAATGGGACTTACTTTTTACAATAATCTTACAACTAGCGTTGCGCAAACATACCTTCAGTAGTCTTGAGTTTCTCAAAAATAAAAATAATTCAATAATATTAGTTCCTCTTATGATAATAGTTAACTGATGTCTCTGTACATCCGTTTATAATCTCTTGTAAATCATAGCTGGTGGCTGGCACGCACACCGCTCCTCTCAACCTCTCGCTTCAGACCTGCTACCGACTCGCTTCACATCTCGCTTATTACTACTGACTTCCTACGAACGCTAAACTGCGGTCTCTCCCGCCAACAATGCTTTCTGGTGCAGAACATCCCGGCTACCATTACAAAATGTATCAATGCGCGGTCTTTCCCGCTCTTTTCTTAAAATGTATCCATACGCGGTCTCTCCCGCCCTTTTTAAAATTATATCAATGTGCGGTCTTTCCTGCCAACAGTACTTTGGTACAGACATTCCCTGCTACCACAATTATTTCCAAAATGACAAATATTAATTATTCCTACTTAACCCGATTAATAAAATATAAACATCTTTCATAAATTGTGGTTTGACAATAGACAATAGAAATGTACACGTCTTACACACGGATGGTGCTCTTGTAATGTTGTAATGTTAGAAATGTGAGACATTGTACTTCAAGAGAACTGTTTACCAGTTAGTGGTTGAGAGGTGATGCTTGGTTAGTCAATGAGAACCGTCAAGCAATCCCGTAGCAAAGAAATGAGTCAAAGTGCAGTAAACCTTTTTTTTTTCTTATGTAATAAAGTGAAGTAATATTTCATGCGTTCTAGTTTGTCGTACCTGTTCCCAGATCAATAAAGAAATCCATGGTTATGGCCGAACGAATGTAGTTCCTCTGGTCAAAACAATACGTACTACAGTGATGCATCTACCGATTTCCCAGGTGCGCCGTCACTACCTGCTAGGTATGGCTGGTGCATGGAGTGGAGCTGTGTCTGAACAACGCTGAGCTCGTCGCCTCCGTCATTGCTGAAAGCAAACATCGTAAATATTCCATGATCGGTTAGTATGAAGTGAACGTTGAAGTTCCGAATCACACGGACACTAATATCCATTGAACCCAGGTGAAGAATGTGCTGCAATTTCACCAAAAATCAGATTAGCATTGTCACCCCAAAACATTTCTGGCACTTCAAACTTCTGAGGAAGCCCCTGTACAGCCTTCATGACTAATAACAGGAAAAAGAGTCTCAGTTTTCACGATTTCAGGACTTCCAGGCACTATCACCAGCTCTGGCCAGCATTCGTATCGACAACTCAGAGAGCAGACAGGAAGCAAATATCTCCTCCTAAGAAGGCTTGTTTGTTGGGAAGCTCTCGGAATTTCAAATTCTTGTATCAGGAAGAAATTCCAAAGTCCTAATGACAAAATGTTAGGTTCATAATAGGCACGTTACTCAGGACTCCGACTGCTTGTGTCTCGATTCTCTGTTCATCATCCCAGGCACACTCTAAAGTTGGCCTTTAGGTTGTTGGCCCTCCAGTTATATTGACTGATGAAGGCAGGGATTAACGCAAGGCTCGTCCAGCTACCGTGGCCGAGCGGTTCGAGGTGCTTCAGTCTGGAACCGCGCGACCGCTACAGTCGCAGGTTCGAATCCTGCGTCGGACATGTATGTGTGTGATGTTCTTAGGTTAGTTAGGTTGAAGTAGTTCTAAGTTCTAGGGGACTGATGACCTCAGATGTTAAGTCCCATAGTGCTCAGAGTCATTTGAACCATTTTTTTCGTCCAGCTACCAGAGTGTCCGCTGTTATGGGACAGCAAAATGCTCGAGTAATCAGTGTGTCCTTCCAGCCCCGACAACGTTATTACCTGCGCTCTCCACCAAACAAATGGAACAATCGCGCTGTCCCGGAGCCTGACCCGATGAAAGGAAGCGAGCAGAGGAAAATATAAGAAGAAAACGTGAGTTACGCCCTAACCACTCATGTGCTTAGCCCGTAACCATATGGAAGATCCATAAATGAAACTAAATCAGAATGCAAGTGAAGACTTAGAGTTTGGTATGGGTATGAGAAGAAAACATGTGGAGGAGGCCACCTTCCAATAGCAACCGGAAGGTATGACGTCAGCGTCCCAGTCATGCTCCCTTGTGCTCCACGAGTGCAAGGCCAGGCGCACAAACATAAACATTGGCATAGCTGAAGTCTTGCAGCATACCCGCTCAGTTTCCAGTGGATCGGTCGGGTCCTTCTAGGTGCATATCTCTCTCTCTCTCTCTCTTTCTCTCTCTCTCTCTCTCTCTCTCTCTCTCTCTCTCTCTCTCTGTGTCCCTCTCTCTCTCCCTCTGTTGTAGCTTCTGTGTGTCAGCATATTCTGAAGATGACCGACAGATTTGCTGCCGAAATATCATTTGACTAAATGGAATTCTGCTGCTGTGTATCGGAAATCCAATGAATCAGTCAACGCGGCGAGGAAACTTGAAGATGTACAACATCATATCATCGTACCGTCGAATAAAGTTACGTCTCACTGCATCTTCATCTGTACTTGATGTGATAGTTTATGGTGTGTAGCGGACGGTTTATGGTGTGTAGCGGACGGTATGTGTGGTACAACTATCAGTTGTCCCCTTGCGTGTTCCATTTGCATACGGTTCATCGCAAGAACAACGGCCGTTAAGCATCCGTACGAGTACAAATTTCCCAATGTTCCATTCACCATTTTTCGATACGTATGTGGAAGGAAGTAACATTTTGACAGAGTCTTCTTAGACCGAACACTCTCGAATTTCAACAGGAAACTGCTCCTTGACGCACAAAGTCTCTTCAAAATTCTCAAGAGCATACTAAACAAATCCATTACAAAATGCCCACTGTCTGTTGGATCTCTGTGTCTCCTCTAATAATTCAGCTTGTTAAATGTCTCAGTCGAGGAGTAGTCAAGATTCGGACGAAAGAGTGTTCTGTAAGCGACTACTATTCGTTAGTGAATTATATGTCCTCAAGACGCCTCCAGACGGTTACTTCTTGATACACATTTGTCAGCATTTCTATCGATTCTTTTTGCCAACAATGTAATTGGAAAGTAATGCATCCCTTCGTCTTTTAGGCACAATGCGTTACCTTTATTTACGATCAGGGGCAGCTGGCATTCCCCGCATAAATAATCGCTCGTATGTACGTCTACCTATAGTTTGCTACATTCTTCTTGGATTGCATCCTTCGTATAGGACATGCATCGTAAAGCTTCAAGCAGCTCCAATGCTGTCCACTAAATCATCAATAAACATAGTGATCCCGCGATGATGTCACAAACCCTGAGGGATTTTGCGGAAGGGTAAATGTACCATTTTGAGGTAAAGACTCAGCATACAGGAAAGTCAAAACAACCTTTGGTGACATTAAAAGCAACGGTGGTAACATTAAGAGTGCAACGGGAATTCCACTGTTAAATGCAGAGGAGAGAGCAGATAGGTGGAAAGAATACATTGAAAGCCTCTATGAGGGTGAAGATTTGTCTGACGTGATAGAAGAAGAAAGAGGACTCGATTTAGAAGAGATAGGGGATCCAGTATTAGAATCGGAATTTAAAAGAGCTTTGGAGGACTTACGGTCAAATAAGGCAGAAGGGATAGATAACATTCCATCAGAATTTCTAAAATAATTGGGGGAAGTGGCAACAAAACGACTATTCACGTTGGTGTGTAGAATATATGAGTCTGGAGACATAGCATCTGACTTTCGGAAAAGCATCATCCACACAATTCCGAAGACGGCAAGAGCTGACAAGTACGAGAATTATCGCACAATCAGCTTAACAACTCATGCATCGAAGCTGCTTACAAGAATAATATACAGAAGAATGGAAAAGAAAATTGAGAATGCGCTAGGTGACGATCAGTTTGGCTTTAGGAAAAGTAAAGGGACGAGAGAGGCAATTCGGACTTTCCGGCTAATAATGCAAGCAAGGCTAAAGAAAAATCAAGACACTTTCATAGGATTTGTCGACCTGGAAAAAGCGTTCGACAATATAAAATGGTGCAAGCTGTTCGAGATTCTGAAAAAAGTAGGGGTAAGCTTTAGGGAGTAGGCAGTAAAATAACCAATGACGGACGGAGCAAGGAGGACATCAAAAGCAGACTCGCTATGGCAAAAAAGGCATTTCTGGCCAAAAGAAGTCTTCTAATATCAAATACCGGCCTTAATTTGAGGAAGAAATTTCTGAGGATGTACGTCTGGAGTACAGCATTGTATGGTAGTGAAACATGGACTGTAGGAAAACCGGAACAGAGAATCGAAGCATTTGAGATGTGGTGCTATAGACGAATGTTGAAAATTAGGTGGACTGATAAGGTAAGGAATGAGGAGGTTCTACGCAGAATCGGAGAGGAAAGGAATATGTGGAAAACACTGATAAGGAGAAGGGACAGGATGATAGGACATCTGCTAAGACATGAGGGAATGACTTCCATGGTACTAGAGGGAGCTGTAGAGGGCAAAAACTGTAGAGGAAGACAGAGACTGGAAGACGTCAAGCAAATAATTGAGGACGTAGGTTGCAAGTGCTACTCTGAGATGAAGAGGTTAGCACAGGAAAGGAATTCGTGGCGGGCCGCATCAAACCAGTCAGTAGACTGATGCCCAAAAAAAAAAACAAAAAAAAAACCCTTGTCCACATATCACTGAGTCGAAAGTCACAAGCAAAAATCTCTAATACTTATGACTGTGAACCTCTTCTGCTGCAAGCTCTTTGCTTTACATGGTTTGGGAGGAGAACCAAAACAAGAAAGACATTTCCAGTACACATATGCTCTAAAGCGCATACATTAAGAGCTACGAGCACTTCTTCAGCAGAAAAGGTGTGTTTCACAGCAGCGAAGTTGAACAAGTGCTGTTAGCTCTTAAAATATGCTCTTTGCAGGTCATATTTACTGAATTTTTTTTCTTGCCTGGATTCATACTACCTACTCCCAAAACGTAGAAAGCAAAGTAGAAGCAGAGCAAAGTAGTAGGAAAGCAGTAGAAGAGGTCCGCTGTCACCAGGTATCAGAAAGATTTTTGTCTATAACCTTCGACTCTGTCATTTCCGGACTAGAGTCTCTTACCTCAACTCCCTGAAATCATCGTCGCAACGGCATTACACTATAACAATCTTCTGGGGTACTCTCGAAAGGAAAGAGTAATCGGCCCAAATAAGGCTACAAACGACAATATTTAGCAAACATTAACTTATTGCGGAAGTGGCCACACGTACAAGTCATGAGCTTGACGCTCCCTAAGATAACATGAAAATTGCGACGTCTATTACGAGCACAACCTCCTGCAAATCCAGAGTACTAGGGCGCACCCTGTTTTAGCAGTGCATTGCCTGCGACCCAGACTATATTGCAGTCCCAATTGCATCAACAGAGTATTCATACACTTGCAATGAATACAATCTGGAACAAACAGATGAAAATCAGTTACAGTGGCTAGTGACCATCCACACAATCACTCGGAGGCATAATGAACATAAGAGTCCAATGCAACACAGATGTAGGCTTATGATAACAGTACAGGTAAAAGATCGATACTTAACTCCACTCACGTGAGAAGGAGCCATGACTTCCAGGATTCCAAGCAGCGGTGTTATTGCCTCCAATCCGTGAAGGCAATCTGCAGATGCCGTAACATTTAAGCCTCCAGAGTTGGCCTGGTGTTCGCCGACAATGCCGCTGTCAATACTTAATCCAGCCGGAAAACTTTGGCTGCGAGCAACTTAACAACTCGCGGCTTGATGAGCTCCACGTCCGGGCAGCAGGAGTGTCGCAAAAATCCACTCGCCGGCCACGTGGCTTCCCCGCTACCTGCCGTTACCGCGGTCCGCCAAAACCCAACAACAGCTCCTCGACAAAAGACACTAGCCGTCGCATATGACTCGGATCGACATCAGGTGTACAAGTAGATAGCTGTGCCAGTAGAGTGGCGTGCCAGTGAAAAATAAAGCTGCCACGGGTTACTATTATTTTTGGATTTTATACTGGCACTGTTAACGGGAAATACCTTTGCAAGAGATGCGCTGTTCTCTAACGTGAGTAGTATAATTAAATTTTGAATCGAAAACTCCATTTAGTAATTCTTTAGTTGTTTAGGTTGATTCACTTTGATTTTGAGGCTTATAGGGTTTAAAATAATATTGTACATATAAATGCGTGAGGCTGACACATTACATTCTCATATTACTGATTCCGACGTTGAATGGCGTGTTCTCGACCACGATTTCAAAACATTTTAGAAAGATGTGTCCTCCTCCAATTTCCACATACCTCGCCTTAAACATCCCACGAATAGGATGCCTCTTGTAACTCCTCTGTAGAATGCTACGCGTTCGGCATTGCGCTGCTGCATTGTGGCAGAGCGAGTGACAAACAACCGGTTCGTGGGAAAGCTTAAAAGCTGTATTTTCAGAAGGGAAGCACACGTGGTCAAGATGTATGGGCACGATAGGTCAGCTTGTTTGGTCAGAGGGATGGCTGCCCTGTGAAATAATAATAACAGATAAATAATAGTAATAATGATTTAAAAGAAAAAGAACTGAGTGAAGTATTCATTTATGAAATTGATGGCGTCTAATATGACGTCCACCAAGACCGAATGGCGAGAAGCGGAGAAGCCACTATCCTTAATGATCAAGGGATTAGGATGGGGAAAGCGCGGGAATGACTACACTAAAGACCAGAAAGTGTACCCACGATACATGTGGCCTTTAACTGAAAATGTGGCATGATTATCTCTCCATTGATAAAAGATTCCAGATACTGACCCATTAGGATCTTTGGGAGATTACTGCCACGGGTAAGGTGATCCAAAAAAAACTGAATAACCAAGGAAGGGATAACGTTTTGCGGATGTCAGAAATTTTAACCTGGTAGGGAAGCTATAATATAAGAAAACGAAAATGCTGAGACTCAATCTAGGTATAGTAAGGCACAGTGAAGTGAAATGGATAGAAGGCAAGGATTCCCGGTCAGACGAGTATAGGGTAGTATCAACAGCAGCAAAAAATGATATAATGGGAGTAGGGTTCGTTATGAATAGGATAGTAGGACAGAGATCATTCACGTTACTGTGAAAAGTTCAGTGATAGGGCTGTTCTCAGCTAGGATCGACAGCTGCCTAACACCGACAACAACAGTTCAGGTATACATGTCGACTTCGCAAGTAGAAGATGAAGAGATGAAGAAAGTATACGATGATACTGAACGGGTAATTCGGTATGTAAATGGAGGTGAAAATCTAATAATCATGGGGGACTGGAATGCTGTTGCGGGGGAAGAAGTAGAAGAAAGGGTTACGGGAGAACATGGGCTTGGTGGTAGGAATGACAGAGGAGAAAGACAAATTGAGTTCGGCAATAGGTTTCAGATGGTGATAATGAACACTCTGTTGAAGAGTCACACGAGGAGGACATTCACTTGCAACAGACCGAGAGACACAGCGAAGAAACATGACTAACAGAAGAAATACTTCAGTTGATCGACGAAAGAAGGAAGAAACAAAATCTTCAGGGAAATCTATGAATATAGAAATACAAGTCACTTAGGACAGGAATAAATAGGAAGTGCGGAGAAGATAAGACAAAATGGCTGCTTGTAGAATATGAAGAAATCTGAAAAGAAATGACTCAGTCAATGTACAGAAATTAAAAGCAAGAACGGTAACATTAACAAAGCAACGGGAATTCCACTCTTAAATGCGGAGGAGAGAACAGATAGGTGAACAAGTACACTGAGGGCCACTATGAGGTGGGGATGCGAGGGGTGGGGGGGGGGGGGGTGAAGCACTTACTTGACGACGTGATAGAAGAAAAATGAAGAAGGTAGCGAAGAGTCAGGGGATCCAGTATTGGAATCATAGCTTAGAAGAGCTTTGTAGGACTTCAAATCAACTAAGGTATTTGAATTTCTAAAATCATTTGGGGAAAGGGCTGTAAAGCGATATTCACGTTAGTGTGTGGAATGTATGAGACTGGTGATATACCATCATCTTTCAGGAAAGCATCATCCACACAACCTCCAACGTTGCAAGAGGCGACAAAGAACTAAGGCTCAATCAGCTTAATAGCTTGCTCAGGAGAATAACATGCAGAAGAAACAAAAACTGAAGATCTTAAGATGATCAATTTGGCTTCAGGAAAGGTAAAGGCACGAGAGAGGCAGTTCTGACTTTGCGAATGATAAAGGAAGCAAAACGGTGGAAAAATCAAGACACGTTCATAGGATTTGTTGATCTAGAAAAAGCGTTCAACAATGTAAAAAGGTGCAAGATGCTCGAAATCATGAGAAAAGTACGGGTAAGATTTAGGGAAACATGGATAACACACAATGTGTACAAGAACCAAGAGGGAACAATGAGAGTGGAGGACCGCAAAGGAATTCCTCGGTTTAAAATGGGCATACGACAGGGGTGTAGCCTCTGCCCCTGCTGTTCAATGTATATGTCTGGAAAGCAATGATGGAAATAAAAGATAGGTCAAGAGTGGGAACAAATTTCAAGGTGAAAAGGTATCAATGTCAATATTCGATTGTGACATTGCTGTGCTCATTGAAAACGAAGAAGTATTACATAATGTGTCGAATGGAATGAACTGTCTAATGCGTACAGAATATGGATGAAGAGTAAGTAGAAGAAAGACGGAAGGAATAAGGTGCAGCAGAAATGAGAAACTTAACATTAGGATTTATGATCACGACGCAGATGAAGTTAAGGAATTCTATTGCTTAGGCAGCAAATTTGATACATGACGGACGGAACATGGAGGACATAAGAAGCAGGCTAGCACTGGCAAAAAGAGCATTCTTTGCGAAGTCTACTAGTCTCGAACACAGGCCTCAATCTGAGGAGGAATCTTCTGAAAACATACGTTAGGAGCACAGCGTTGTATGTCAGTGAGACATTGACAGTGGGAGAACCGGGACAGAAGAGAATAGAAGCATTTGAGAAGTGTAGCTACAGAAGAATTTTAAAAAATTAGCTAGACTACGTAAGGAAGGAGGAGGTTCTTCGCAGAATCGGCGAAGAAAAGTATACATAGAAATCACTGACAAGAAGAAGGGACATGGTGATATCACAGTGTTAACACATCAGGAAATAACTTCCATGACACTAGAGTGCGCTGTAGATGGTGAAAACTGTCGAGGAAGACAGATACCGGAACACATACAGGAAATCATCAAATAATTGAGGTATGGGCTGCAAGTGCTACTCTGAGGTGAAAGGTTGGCACAGGAGAGGAATTCGTGGTGGGCCGCATCAAACCAGTCAGGAGACTGAAAAAATTCACAAGGCTATAACTGTCAGAATTACAGGCCAAATTTTTGTGAGGGATCGATTACTGTCAGGGATATCATGGTTTGCTTGTCAGACTGAAGACCTCATGTAGAGCCGCCGTCCCTGCAGGGCATACTGCCCGGTGTCGCAGTGAGCTGAATCTGGCGATCCGCCAGGCACGTTTCGGGTTACCAGAACTTCCTCCTGCCCCCCCTCCCCCCCCCCCTTCTTCGTCCCTGCCACCATGCAGGCCGTGCAGGCCAATACCGGCCTGTATTCCCACCTTTTCGCCATCATAGTTTTGCCATTGCTGCTCCAGCACTCGACATCCTCGGGAGGATTAACACAGTGAACTCCTCGATGAAGAGAATCGTTGCAGGCGACACATCTGTCGCAAGTACTTTTTTTTTTTTTACACTTCTGGCCATTAAAAATGCTGCACCAAGAAGAAATGCAGATGATAAACAGGTATTCATTTTACAAATATATTATACTAGAACTGACATGTGATTACATTTTCACGCAATTTGGGTGCATAGATCCTGAGAAATCAGTACCCAGAACAATCACCTCTGGCCCTAATAAGGGCCTTGATACGCCTGGGCATTGAATCACACAGAGCTTGGATGGCGAGTACAGGTACAGCTGCCCATGCAGCTTCAACACGATACCACAATTCGTCAGGAGTAGTGATTGGCGTATTGTGACGAGCCAGTTGCTCGGCCACCATTGACCAGACGTTTTCAATTGGTGAGAGATCTGGACATTGTGCTGGCCAGGACAGCAGTCGAACATTTTCTGTATCCAGAAAGACCCGTACAGGATCTATAACATGCGGTCGTGTATTATCCTGCTGAAATGTAGAGTTTCGCAGGGATCGAATGAAGCGTAGAACCACGGGTCGTAACACATCTGAAATGTAATGTCCACTGTTCAAAGTGCCGTCAATGCGAACAAGAGGTGACCAAGACGTGTAACCAATGGCACCCCATACCATCACGCCGGGTGATACGCAAGTATGGCGATGATGTATACACGCTTCCAATGTGCGTTCGCCGCGATGTCGCCAAACATGGATGCGACCATCATGATGCTGTAAACAGAACCTGGATTCATCCGAAAAAATGACGTTTTGCCATTCGTGCACCCAGGTTTGTCGTTGAGTACACCATAGCAGGCGGTCCTGTATGTGATGCAGCGTCAGGGGTAACCGCAGCCACGGTCTCCGAGCTGATAGTCCATGCTGCTGCAAACGTCGTCGAACTGTTCGTGCAGATGGTTGTTGCCTTGCAAACGTCCCCATCTGTTGACTCACGGATCGAGACGTGTCTGCACGATCCGTTTCATCCATGCGGATAAGATGCCTGTCATCTCAACTGCTAGTGATACGAGGTGGTTGGGATCCAGCACGGCGTTCCGTATTACCCTCCTGAATCCACCGATTCCATATTCCGCTGACAGTCATTGGATCTCGACCAACGCGAGCAGCAATTTCGTTATACGATAAACCGCAATCGCGATAGGCTACAATCCGACCTTCATTAAAGTCAGAAACGTGATGGTACGCATTTCTCCTCCTTACACGAGGCATCACAACAACGTTTCACCAGGCAACGCCGTTCAACTGCTGTTTGTGTATGAGAAATCGGTTGGAAACTTTCCTCATGTCCTCACGTTGTAGGTGTCGCCACCGGCACCAACCTTGTGTGAATGCTCTGAAAAGCTAATCATTTGCATATCACAGAATCTTCTCCCTGTCCGTTAAATTTCGCGTCTGTAACACGTCATCTTCGTGGTGTAGCAATTTTAATGGCCAGTAGTCTAAATTAATGTTGATTTTCTAGATATAAGGTGATGTGAGGCACATTCCATTAAATTCCTAAAGTACTCGCGTGTTTTAGGGTGTTCAGGGTAAAGAAATTAATATTATTGTCCAGTTGGCAGACGACCTTCATAACAGACAAGTTTTGTGCGCTGTCTTGGCTCCTTCACAAGTATGCTCAGTCAACATGTTGTGGTAAGGTGTATCAACATACAGCAACAGCTGACCAGCTCTGCCAGGAGCCACCTCTGTAGCCTGACGTGCCACCTATCAGAAAAGTCACAGGTAATCGCTTTGGCACGTTATAAATGTAGCGGCTACTGTCAAAGCTGCCAACTCCGTGAACGTGTACACAAGTGCATCCCGTTTCGTCACCCCAGATGCGAGGTCAAAATAGCAATGGCGAATGCAATATGGCAACGTTTACTTTCATCGGTGCCTCCAAAAACGCATCAGTTAGTCGCCATGCATGCGCAGAAGCGCATTGTCTGAAATAATGTGGTGCGTCTCCTGTGTACAGTGCCGTTCATTAGCTCCTCAAAGCCAGCTTGTCTCTTTCTGCGGTAGTCATAAAATAAGCCCTCGTACATTAATGATATGCAGGATAGAAGTATTTGTTCCACAAAAGAACAAATTTAATAACACGATTTGACTTGCATACCCATTGCAAATTAGTCACACATACTACACTTCAATAAACACAGCGCAAGGGGGAAAATAAGAAGGCCTGAATATCCTAATAACGTGTCTATTGTGTGAATATGGTAGTTACATGAAAGCAATTGATTACTTTGAAAATGTTTGTCAGCTTTCACGTTGTAGTTAGCCAGCTCAATGATCAATTAATAACTTGTTAACTTCCTGTCAGACATGCAGTCTTATCGCAACCACAAGAATCATATTAGCATCCAGTAGCACATCGTGCGTAGCTTACCTTACTCACTCCCTGGAAACTTAACAGTACGCATAGAGCTCCTGCTGGGCTGTTGTTGTTGTTGTTGTTGTTGTTGTTGTGGTCTTCAGTCCTGAGACTGGTTTGATGCAGCTCTCCATGCTACTCTATCCTGTGCAAGCTTCTTCATCTCCCAGTACTTACTGCAACCTACATCCTTCTGAATCTGCTTAGTGTATTCATCTCTTGGTCTCCCTCTACGATTTTTACCCTCCATGCTGCCCTCCAATGCTAAATTGGTGATCCCTCGATGTCACAGATCATGTCCTACCAACCGATCCCTTCTTCTAGTCAAGTTGTGCCACAAACTTCTCTTCTCCCCAATCCTATTCAACACCTCCTCATTAGTTATGTGATCTACCCACCTAATCTTCAGCATTCTTCTGTAGCACCACATTTCGAAAGCTTCTATTCTCTTCTTGTCTAAACTATTTGTCGTCCATGTTTCACTTCTATACATGGCTACACTCCATACAAATACTTTCAGAAACGACTTCCTAACACTTAAATCAATACTCGATGTTAACAAATTTCTCTTCTTCAGAAACGCTTTCCTTCCCATTGCCAGTCTACTTTATATCTCCTCTCTAGTTCGACCATCATCTGTTATTTTGCTCCCCAAATACCAAAACTCCTTTACTACTTTAAGTGTCTCATTACCTAATCTAATACCCTCAACATCACTCGACTACATTCCATTATCCTCGTTTTGCTTTTGATGACGTTCATCTTATATCCTCCC
Organism: Schistocerca serialis cubense; assembly: GCF_023864345.2. Lineage (NCBI taxonomy): Eukaryota > Metazoa > Arthropoda > Insecta > Orthoptera > Acrididae > Schistocerca > Schistocerca serialis. Next base: position 1,144,137,147 of record NC_064639.1, on the reverse strand, counting down.
TTCAAGACACCATCCATTCCGTTCAACTGCTCTTCCAAGTCCTTTGCTGTCTCTCACAGAATTGCAGTGTCATCGGCGAACCTCAAAGTTTTTATCTCTTCTCCATGGATTTTAATACCTACACCGAATTTTTCTTTTGTTTCCTTCACTGCTTGCTCTATATACAGATTGAATAACATCGGGGAGAGGCTACAACCCTGTCTCACTCCCTTCCCAAACACTGCTTCCCTTTCATGCCCCTCAACTCTTATAACTGCAATTTGGTTTCTATACAAATTGTAAATAGCCTTTCGCTCCCTATATTTTACTCCTTCTACATTCAGAATTTGAAAGAGAGTATTCCAGTCAACATTGTCAAAAGCTTTCTCTAAGTCTACAACTGCTAGAAACGTAGGTTTGCCTTTCCTTAATCTAGCTTCTAAGATAAGCCGTAGGGTCAGTATTGCCTCACGTGTTCCAATATTTCTACGGAATCCAAACTGAACTTCCCCAAGGTCGGCTCCTACTAGTTTTTCCATTCGTCTGTAAAGAATTCGCGTTAGTATTTTGCAGCCGTGACTTATTAAACTGTTAATTCGGTAATTTTCACATCTGTCAACACCTGCTTCCTTTGGGATTGGAATTATTATATTCCTCTTGAAGTCTGAGCGTATTTCGTCTGTCTCATACATCTTGCGCACCAGATGGTAGAGTTTTGTCAGGACTGGCTCTCCCAAGGCTGTCAGTAGCTCTAATGGAATGTTGTCTACTCCGGGGGCCTTGTTTCGACTCAGGTCTTTCAGTGGTCTGTCAAACTCTTCACGCAGTATCATATCTCCCAATTCATCTTCATCTACAGCCTCTTCCATTTCCATAATATTGTCCTCAAGTACATCACCCTTGTATGGACCCTCTATATACTCCTTCCACCTTTCTGCTTTCCCTTCTTTGCTTAGAACTGGGTTTCCATCTGAGCTCTTGATATTCATGTAAGTGGTTTTCCTTTCTCCAAAGGTCTCTTTAATTTTCCTGTAGGCAGTATCTATCTTACCCCTAGTGTGATAAGCCTCTACATCCTTACATTTGTCCTCTAGCCATCCCTACTTAGCCATTTTGCGCTTCCTGTCGCTATCATTTTTGAGACGTTTGTATTCCTTTTTGCCTGCTTCATTTACTGAATTTTTATATTTTCTCCTTTCATCAATTAAATTCAATATTTCTTCTGTTACCCAAGGGTTTCTACTAGCCCTCGTCCTTTTAACTATTTGATCCTCTGCTGCCTTCACTATTTCACCCCTCAAAGCTACCCATTCTTCTTCTAGTGTATTTCTTTCCCACATTCCTGTCAATTGTTCCCTTATGCTCTCTCTGAAACTCTGTACTGCCTCTGGTTCTTTCAGTTCATCCAGGTCCCATCTCCTTAAATTCCCACCTTTCTGCAGTCCACATCTGCCCCTGGAAATGTCTTACAATTTAAAACCTGGTTCCTAAATCTCTGTCTTACCATTATATAATCTATCTCATACCTTTTAGTATCTCCAGGGTTCTTCCATGTATACAACCTTCTTTCATGATTCTTGAACCATGTGTTAGCTATGATTAAGTTATGCTCTGCACAAAATTCTACCAGGTGGCTTCCTCTTTCATTTCTTACCCCCATTCCATATTCACCTACTACGTTTCCTTCTCTCCCTTTGCCTACTACCGAATTCCAGTCACCCATGACTATTAAATTTTCGTCTCCTTTCACTATCTGAATAATTTATTTTATTTCATCATACATTTCTTCAATTTCTTCGCCATCTGCAGCGCTAGTTGGCATATACACTTGTACTACTGGGTATTATTTATAATTCTCAATGCCTACTCTACAGATGAGCAGCGATTTATTGAAGTGACTGAATAGCATATTTGACTCTATAAAATGACAAGATGGTGACTTACTAGCGTGGCACATTCAAATATCAAGTATACAGGATAATATGTTTCTGGGAAATGAAGTCATAACACACGATTTCAGCGGTGGATACGTTGAACTTTAAATTCAGTTGAAATAGTTCACAATTTCGAAGGGATAATGTAATTTACGGACCTTCTTATATACCAAGACAACCTTGTCAAATACATAATCCAGGTAACCTTACACTCCTTGAACTGTTAACATCGGCGAATTTAAAGTGGTATGGAATGAAATAAAGCTATAAATGATGCATTAACCAGGTTTCATCTGTAATCTTACACTCCCACACATCGCTACTTAAAATTCTCTGTCTCTGCACAAGTTTTGAAAACTTCGAGAGGCGTAAGACATACAAAAGATTATTGGCTGCAGTTCTTGCGTCTAGGAGCACATTCTTGAAGCTGAAAATTTGATTTTGTTGGTTCCCGTTGATCTGAATAATGTTTGAAGGTTTGCCTGTTTTACTCTTGAATTTTATTTTTGTGACATTTTTCAATATCAGACAGTTTTCACAATTTCCCTTTCTATAACACCCCAAATTACATTGTTAGTGTCCATCACAAAAATACGCCTGTCTCCATCAGAGGCATAAACACTACTACTAACATTCTGCGGCACTCACAATATTCCAAAGAGTTTACAAAACAAAAGAGTTTACAAACTTTCTTGAAAAAGAAGAATCATCACCAAGATATAACATTATTTTATAAATTAACCCAGAAATAAATTTAATAATTGGTGTTAGATGGTGCAATTAATAATATGAATTTCAAGTAGACCTGATATTTCGTAATTTCAAATATTTCTAAAAGAAGAGTTATTTTAACTGTACTTTCATAGTATTACCAATTTAATTTCTTTTTAAACATTTTAGACTGAAATATAATACATCGTATACAAAATCATATGAAATTCTTTTAGGGAAACAACTGAGATGACATTCACCTATACCAGATTCTGGATTAGTCCCGGTATCGGCTACTTCTGTCAGGAAAAGGTAACGCTAGAGCAGGGTGTCCCATTTAGAACCTCGTCCACGCTGCTGCACTATGTGGAAACATGTGACAGAATACAAGTGTGCGGAGTAGTACCAGTAGACAAAGTCAGATAAACTTACATGTAAAACTATAACTGAGTACCACATGTAAGTTGGATTGATCTTAGACATTTTGTACGTCGTAATTACTGTGTAACAATACGGCTCAGAACAGTAACTGATCTCGAAAGTAGACCAACTTACAGCCAGAACCAGCCTAGACATAGTAACGCAATGAAATAACTAACCCTCTTCGAACAAGGAAGCCACGTATCTTGCTACCTGCCAACGAATGCTTTGGATGAGATCAAAGTAACTCCTCAGAGACTAATAGTGCTGCAGTGACTTAGTAATGAGTTTGCAAAAAAACTTGTATCGACTTCTGTTAGAATTGGTTAGTGCAATATCTCAAAGATCGTGCCAAAATAAATATTATAAATCAAAAACAAGTACACTATACTGTGGGGAAATTCAACAGCTTTCAGTAGCAACAAAAGTCATCATTCTGAAATTCCGTGCCTCTCCAGACGTCGTTGCAGTCACTATGTGGAAATTCTGCTTCCCGCAAATACGCCTATTTTCTGACTCATCGAATTCTGCACGGCAGAGTGAACAACTCTAGGGCGCTAGTCACTTATTATCTTTGAAATCCTGAGTATGGTTCTCCTGACCTCACCGATCCCATATTCGAATAAAAGTCGGGGGATTCCCACCAATGCGAAAAGCATTTTTGCGGAAAATAGACAGCAGCCTCGTTAGGCCACGATTCTCCCATTATCTAATGATGATACGTGCTGACAGACGTTTTTCTTCTCAGAAAATGGCGTTGGTTGTATCTACTCTACGTGGCTTCGCAGAAACTAACCATTTCCACATCAAAGTACTCGTATATACATTCCTGCCAATCTGACGTTTGTCGTGTGCCACCTTAATGGTGTTGCATTTTTAATGAACTGGACTTAAAGAACGCCATACTATATTCCAGAGACAATACTGGCTAGAGATCGGTTCTTTTGGTGGCCAGTTTTCTGTTAGTCCTAAAGGGATAGTATTCCTCCCTAAGAGGTTTTCTTATTGGCAGGACGTAAGGGTATTTGAGATATTCAGAAGCTCATATTTTCCTGTTGAGATTGTACTTTTGTCAAATAGAACCTTTGAGAGCTACAAGCATGTCTATTAATGAAAAATTTAATTCTTGGAGAGTTGCCAGTTCACCTCTGTCCGTACTGTTGTGGAATCTACGAGGGTACCTGCATGACCAACAGTAGAAGAGACCTTGAAGTCAGCTGTTCCCAATGCTACAACCCAACACTAGAAAATGGTCAGATATTCTCTGTCAAGTTTGCGTTACCTCTACCACCTATGCTCGCTTCTAACTCACTGTATTTTCGAAGGATTTTCGCAGTCTACCCTTGAATCATTCTCCTTAGTTATTCGCTCGCTCACAGTGGAGTGTATTGTTCAAACGATTACATACATCTGAAGAGTGGAGATGGGGAACATTCTAAGTTCCATTTTTTTCACAAAACCGTGTTAAGTGCTGGTACTGTTCTGGTACTGTCCCATGTTCCAAGTGTCAGTTCGTGGACAAAATTCTACATTACGAAACAGCGCTTTTTTTTTTTTTTTTACCAGGCGCTGCTTCACAAAGGAATTTGGTACGCCATGCTGTAAGGTCACCTCCATGTTGCCTGGAATGATTTTATGACATAGCAAATTGTTGGGGGCAGTGGGGACAGCTTCTTCAGCTGAGACATCTTTTTCAATCATAGGAAAACGCAGAAAGCTTCCGTAAGATTTATACTGGATTGTTCAGTCAGTTAAAGCTATGAACCCATTCCCTGTAATTCAAACACATACGGCTTTGATTTAAAAGGTGCTGCTGAAACATTGTTGTCAATGCAGACAAGTAAGATCTCTGTCTCATACTCATCCACCTGAAATAGCTGTGGAAACTTCTTACGCGAAATACAAGAATGGAAAAATGTCAGCGTATTCAAAATAGGAATGACGGTGGCAGGTGTATGCCATCCCAGACATTATCTGAAAGAGCAACTGTGATAATCAATTGCAAAGTAAAACGACCTGTTGATGGTGCTACCATTTCGCTCTCGACAGCAAACGGAATTTAAAAGTAAATTTGTAACTTCTGATCCCAAGAATGGAGTTGTATAAGAAATAGAAATCACTACTGAGAGATATTTTCATGAGTTTAAACTGCAATTCTCTTGTAGTAAATTTATAATATACGGGAGATGTTTTTGCGATTTGAATTCAAGACGTAAAAGATTACTGCTGTATTTTTGTATGTGCATTATCACAAATAAATGGAGGCTCTGTCTTGAGTCCGTTGAAACAAAAGCCTTATTGGCATTTAGAACCAGTTAGTTTCCTGGTAAGGCACTTAGGACGTTCTTAATCAGTTAATTATTGTTTAATTTGTCTCGTTGTTTTTGTAGTGCTGAGCAGGGCTACATCTACGTATACATCCATACTTTGCTACTCTGAAAACCCACTGCACCCAAGTGGACCAATTTTTACGTTTCCTTTCCGTTCATTTCACGGAGCACAGGAGGAATTATTGTTTAAACACTTTTCTATTTACCTCACAATCCCTACTGGAGCAATATGTAGAGGCTGTAGAATATTTCTAGATTCGTCATTTAAATCCGGTCCTTGAAACTTTGTAAGTAGGCTTCCTCGAGATAGTTTCCATCTATCTTCAAGCTTGTACCACTTCAGTTTTTTCAGCACCTCCGTGTCACTCCATCATGGGTCATTTTATCTACATCTACATCACACTCCGCAAGCCACCTAATGGAGAGTGGCGGAAGGTACTTTCGGTACCACTATCTGATCCCTCCAACCCTGTTCTACTCGCAAATAGTGCCTGGGAAAAATGATTGTCGGTAAGCCTCTGTACTGGCTCTAATTTCTCGAATTTTCTCCTCGTGGTCAACACACGAGATGTGTGTGTGTGTGGGGGGGGGGGGAGAGGGGGGGGGGGGGGGAAGAAATATGTTGTCTGAATTCTCCTGGAAAGTGCTGTCTAGTAAATCTCACCGTCATGCACAACGCCTCGCTAGTAACGTCTGCCAGTGGAGTTTGCTTATCATCTCCGTAACGCTCTCTCACCAGCTAAACGATCCCACGACGAAACCCGCCGCTCTTCGTTAGATCTCCTCTATCAGCCCTACCTGATAGGGATCCCAGATAGATGAACAATACTCAAGAATCGGTTGAACAAGCGCCGTATAAGGCACTTCTTTCGTGGATGAGTTACATTTCCTTAAGATTCTTCCGATAAATCTGAGTCTGGTGTCTGCTATTCCCACAGTCTATCTTATATGGTCATTCCACTTAAAGTCGCTCTCGATGGTTACGCATAGATATTTTGCAGAAGACGCAGTCTGTACAGTAGTGGACTTCTTCCCCTATGTATGTATGCCCAATATGTTATATTTCTTTACGTTCAGGGTCAACTGCGACAGCCTTCATCATTCATCAATACTCTGCAGGTCGTTCTGCAAATTCTTACTATCTTCTGGCGTTGCTACTTTAGTGTAGACAACTGCATCATCTGCGAATAGCCTTAAAGAGCATCCGACGCGTTCTACTAGATCATTTATATATATTCTAAACAGCAACGGTCCTATCACAATTCCCTGTGGTACTCCGGATATTACATCAGTCGATTTAGTTCCGTTAAGAGTGACGAGTTGAGAGTTCTGTGTGCAAGAAAGTCTTGAATCCAATCACAGGTCTTCTCCATAAGCTCGTATTTTTTTCATTAGCCGGCAATGCGGGACGCATTCAAATGCCTTACTGAAATCGAGGGAGACGACATCAATGTGGGCGCCGTTGTCCACTGCAGCTGTGGATCTCATTGAGGAACAGAACGAGCTGAGTTTCGCAGGATCTCTGTTTGCGTAATGTTCATTTTTATACAAGAGATGTTCGTTATCCAAATAGGTTATAATTCCTGAGCATAAAACATGTTCCATAATTTTACAACAGACTGACGTCAACGATATAGGGTTATAATTATGTGGATCTGTGTTATGGCCATCCATAAAACGGGAGTGACCTGCGCTTTTTCCAGTCGTTAGCTACCTTTCGTTGCTCAAGCGATCTCCGATAAATTACTGCTAAAAGAGGAGCAAGTTCTTTCGCATCATCTTTATAGAATCTTATAGGTACAGAGTGCGTTCAAAAAGTTTTACACAGTCGTCTCTAACTTTTTTTATTTTTTGCAGGAGGAGAATGAAATTGTTTGTGAACATTCTTGGAACATTTAGACGTAAGTTGGTGTAAAAAAGTATTTTCTTTTCTTTACAGGTGAGCCATAATGGACCGTGAAGTAGACGTCGGGATGCGACAACGGTCGGTGATGGAGTTTCTCCTCAAGACCGGTGATGATTCTGCCACATCGATTCACAGGAAGTTGCTCTCTGTTTATGGGGAGGACCCAGAGGATCTCTCTATTGGACAATCCACGATGCGGTAGACCATTGACGGCAGTGAGTGATGTGAATAAGGAGACCATTGATCAAATCATCCAAAATGACAGATGTGTGACGACACTACAGCTTGCTAAAATGGCTCGTTTGTCGTTGGGTAGTGTGGTATCACTGGTACAGTCACTAAGGTACAGAAAAATCTGTGCACGTTGGGTACTTAGTTTACTGAGAAGAGAAATGAAAACGATGAGGAAGAATGTGTGCGAGGGTTTCATGAAGACCTTTACTGAAGTGTGGGAACAGTGTTTTGACGGCGTCATTACCCAGGATGAAACATAGTTGTTTTTGTCCGAACCCTGAGAGCAAAACTCAGTCCATGAAGACGCGTCATCCGGGTTCCCCTCGGAAGAAGAAACCAAGACTTTCACGAACAGCAGACCGAAAGGTGATGGCCTCCTTCTTCTGGGATCAGTGTGGTGTCATTTCCATTGACGTTTTGTAACCTGGCTCCACTATTAACTGGGACCATTGCTGTTTGTCACTGGACAAGCTGCGACGCGCCATCATGACCCACAGACCACAGCTTCAAGGTCAGCTCATCAGACTACACCATGACAATGCCAAACGCCATACAGCCCTTATGACGCAGGGGAAAATCAGGGAAATGGGTTGGAAAATTGTTCCCCATCTTCCCTAAAGACCGGACTTGGCTCCGTCTGATTTTTACCTCTTTGGTCGTGTGAAAGTCCACCTGCGCGGTCAGACATTTGATAGTGAGAAAGACCTTATTTCCTGTCAAATGTTTCACCAACTGCGACATAATCGCGTATACAAACAGTGATCCAATACTGTCAAATGTTTTTTATTCCAGTCTCTGATTCTTTAGACGATGACCGGTTTCAGTCGTAATGACCATCCTCAGGTCTTTTTTACACCAAGTCCTAAAGTGATAAGGCCATAATGACATCGTAAAGTGATCGTGTAAAAGACAATCCCCAGAATTTTACAAAAGTGCATTTACATCACGGAAAGAACGTTGGGCCAGATGCGTCACAGCTGATCGAGGCTACACTGAGTAGGCTAAATGTTCCTAGTATGTTCACAAAATATTTCATTCTACTCCTGCAAAAAATAAAAAAAAATTTGAACGCCCTTTGTATCTTATCTGGTCCTGAAGCCTTTCCGCCACTAAGCGACTGTAGTTGCTTTTCAATTGCGCGATCGTTTATCTCAATATCTGCCATTTCGATGTTCGTACGACGATTGAAAGGAGGGATAGTGTTACGGTCTTTCGCGTTGAAACGACTTCGGATGACCATTTGTGCTGCTTTTCCCTGTATACTCTCAATAAACCTTGTTAGTCCTGTTTGATACGGGTTCTATCGATTCCTCCCATCGTGACAGATCTACGTATCTATCAAGTGTATAGTGAACTGTTCTTTTACACGCGAGCCACATTTCCTCTACATGCTCCTCTGTAGATCTGAATGTTTGGAGTACCTTATGGAGATACGATAGTAGCTATAGAGAAGCCTTGTTTCATCTGTTAAAAATGATTCAGCTATGTGGTTTAAAGTTGTTAAATCGTATTTCATTTTAACTCAATGCATCATTTTCCCTTGGCTACATATCAATCTTTTACCTCTTGTGCATGGTTTCTGTAACATTATTTTCCCATTAAATATATTCTTCGAGACTTCCTGCTTAAGTACATTAGAATACACACAGATGTTGATAGTTACTTATCAGGTACTAGCGTAGACAAGTGAACCAAAACTGAATGGTCATCAAATAAGACGGACTATGGTTACCGCAATGCTGGCTTATTAACAAAGAACTGAATAATTAACTAAACATGGTAGTAACTGCGAGAGAGGATACGAATAAATAACACATTTCAGAGAAAATTTGTCAGCTACTACGAGGAATATGCCGCAAAGACGCTATTCAACTTTCATTTGATTATTAGGAGTTTCACGCTCAATTGTTTTCAGTGCCACTGGCAGCCTACTGAAAATGAAAAATACTAAATTGTACATACTTTTCTGTAAAGTGCTAAAGGAAGTGCTATTCTAGTGCATGTACTTTCTGCGTCTACTTTTCACTGAATGTATGTTGGAGATTGGCTGAATGAGTCAGCATTGTCAACAACCACCACAGATCAGTCTGAACACCCTTTTGTGGGCTAAGGATATTCGTGATGAGTACACAGAATTATTCAAAATACTGTCCATACAAGATAATAGAGTGTAACTAAGCACAGTAGACAATCCTTTGTTTTCCAGTGTCAGACACAGTAGAGGCCACAGTTTTAGTGAAGCAGCAGCATTCAATTTCTGAAAGGACCTTGAGGGACTGATGACCTTGTAGTTTTGTCCCTTTATCCCTCAAACCAACCAACCAACCAAAAGACCTTGAAAACCCTACTTGCAAGAAAGCCTTCCATCTGCACTAAGTCCTAAGAATTTAAAATTGTCAACCATCTTGTCCTAATAAAATTCCACAGTCGCAACAATAATTACGATGGTGTAGTAAGTAACACATACGAGTAGGAGCCGTAAACCATTGCGTGGAAGTAGGAGAGGTAGAATCAGTAGTTGGTACAAGTGGAATATGGAAAACTTTGAGAGTGTAAACCAAAGTAGCCTCTCGTGCAATTGATAAATGCAAAACATTCTCCCACTGCTTGTGGTCAAAGAAATGTTGATATTTATTTACTTAGCAGGTACCAAGGGAGCAAGTGAACCAAAACTACACTGTCATGGAACGTGTCTGAATATGGTTTACGCAATGCTGATTAATGAATAAAGAATTAAATAATTAATAAAACACGAAACAAACTACGAGACATGATACGAATAAATAACACATGTCAGACAAAAACTGTCTGCTACTACAAGGAATATATTGAATTTATTCACGAGCAGTGTTACACTTGATCCCCAGTAGTTATCGTAAGTTTGCTGTTAACCTCATTTCCTACCGTTCTAATTACTTCTGACTTTATTGAAGCTATTTCAAATCCGTCTTTGCAGTTACTGCAAAATGTGTCTTTTGTCATAAAGCACATCTCGTTTTAACTTGGTCTCGTGACAGTTAACAACTTTGTTGATATTTCAGATAATTCTCATTTATTATTCAGTCTCAGTTGCACATTTTTCAATTAAATTACTAGTTCTATCACTCAAGATCATCTTCGGACCTAATTAGTTGCTTCAGCAACCTCTCTTGTCTACTGAAAAACACGACAACAGTACTATGTCAATTAAAAGTGTGCAACTGACACTATAAATGAGAATCATTAAGCATCTAAACTTTTTTAGACTAAAACGTCGTAATGCATCCATAATCAAACATATATGGAATAGAGAGTTGGAGGAAAAGGGTGAAAAGCAAAAGGTGAAATGAAAGCAGGAGAAGTGTAGTGAGTGAGAGAGAGTGAGGGATGGGAGGGAAAAATAGCTTTTTTTTTTTTCTTCATCGATCGCGTGATTTATTCGCTTGGCTTGAACTGATGGCACCTTGTCAAGCATTCACAATTGGCCAATCGGCGTCTGCTATCAGTTGGAGCCAACTGAATAAAATTATGTAATGAGAAAACGAAACAGTTTCCCTCTCCAATCCCTCGCCCTCTCCTATTCTCCCTCTCTCCCTTTCATCTCACCTCATGCTTCTCACCTTCTTCCTCCAACTTTCCTGCTAGAAAGGTCACACAGTTCGTAGTAAAGACACACTCAGTCTTCAGGCCACGAGTGGCCTATCGGGGCCATCCGATCGCCGGTAATGCAGAAGTAAAATCTGGTATGCGCCAAGAAGTGTCATAGGCCCTCTGTTGTTTCCAATCCACATAAACGATTTAGAAGCCAATCTGAGCAGCCTTCTTAAATTGTTCGTAGATGATGTTGTCATTTATTGTCTTATACAGTCACATGACTACAACAAATTGCAAAACGGTTTAAACAAGTTACCTGCGTGGTACAAAAAGCTTCAGTTGACCCATAAAAATAATGAAAATGTGAAGTCATCCACACGTCTACTAAAAGAAATGAGCTAAATTTCGATTACAGGATAAAACACACAAATCTAAAAGTTGTAAATTCAACTAAGTACCTAGGGATTACAGTTACGAATAACTTAAACTGGAACGATCACTTAGATAATGTTGTGGGGAAAGCAAACCAAGGACTGCGAATCATTGGCAGAACATTTCGAAAATGAGACAAGTCTTCTAAAGCGACTGCTTACACTACGCTTGTTCGCCCTCTGCTGGAGTATTGGTGTGCGATATGGTATTTGTGCCAGACAGAATTGAAGGAGGAAATCAAAAAGTTCAAAGAAGGGCAGCTCGTTTTGTACTATCGAGAAATCTGGGAGAGTGTGCCACGGATATGATAAGCGAATTGAGGTGGCAATCATTTGAGCAAAGGCGGTTTTCGTTGCAGCAGGATCTTGTCCTGAAATTTTAATGATGAACTTTGTGCTTTGAGAGTGAAAATATTTTATTATCGCCCACCTACGAGGGGAGGAATGAGGAAAATAAGAGAAATCAGAGATCGCATGGGAAGGTGAAAGTGTTCATTTTCCCTCGCTCTCTTCGAGAGTAGAACGGTAGAGTAACAGCTTGAAGGTAGTTCGATGAACCTTGTGCCAGACACTTATTTGTGAATTGCGAAGTGATATAGCTGTAGATGAACTCATTGTCCATTCCATATATTCATTAGAGCCCATTGTTTTATTTCAACAAAATGAACGCGTCTGTTGACAATAATCCCCATTTTCTTGTCGTTGCAAAGGCTAGTTTGAAATAGCGTCGCTAATTAAAAAGCAACTATAGACAATGCGACCACATAAATTAATTTAAACTTCTGTCTTTCTTCGGTTCACTCTTCATCCATATTCTGTGCTCAGTTGCTTCAACTAGTTCCAATGGCTCTAATCATTATGGGGCTAAACATCTGAGGTCATCAGTCCCCTAGACGTAGAACTACTTAAACCTAACTAATCTAAGGACAGCACTCACGTCCGTGCCCGAGGCAGGATTCGAACCTGCGACCGTAGCAGCAGCGCGTTTCCGGACTGAAGCGTCTAAAACCGCTCGGCCACAGCGGCCGGCGCTTCAACTAGTAACTGAGGCTAGTCGTACCTGCAATTAAGAAATATGGTCTGATAGTTCTCATTGGTTACGCCTTCGTTACGCCAGTAAGCCATGATGTAGTGGCAGTATCAAACCTCTCTCCAACTTCGTCACAAACTGACCGAGTGTAAGACTCGCGCACTGAGGGTTTCGTTGTTGTTGTTGTCGTCGTCGTCTTCAGTCGGAAGACTGGTTTGATGCACTTCTCCATTCTACTCTATCCTGCGCAAGCCATTCCATCTCTTAATAACTACTGCAACATGCATCCTTCTGTATCTTCTTACTGTAGGTATCGCTTTCTCTCTCTCTCTCTCTCTCTCTCTCTCTCTCTCTCTCTGTCTCTCTCTCTCTCTCTCTCAAAATGTGTCCTATCAACCGATCCCTTCTTTTACTCACATTGTAGCACAAATCTCTTGTCTTCCCAACTCTTTTCGGTACGTCCTCACTTGTTAGGTGTTCTACACATTTAATCTTCAATATTTTTCTGTATCAATAAATTTTAAAGCTTCTGTTGTCTTATTGTGTAAACTGGTTACCGTCCATGTTTCACTTCCATGCATGCCTACACCCCAGACGAATATGTTCCTAACATTTCAATCTATATTCGATGTTAACAAATTTCCCATTTTCAGAAAGGCTCTTCTGGTCTTTAACAGTATACATTTTCTACCCCTCTATATTGGACATCATCTTACAGCCCAAATTGTCTTCGCATCAGACAGTTCATCCATCAATCACGAGAATCTGCTAATACCACTGACATACAAAACGAAGTCAGTAGGAGACTTCATTTTATATATGTAGATATTAAATAAAACAACTCTTTAATGTACTTAGTAAAACATTACTACAACTTACATTTTATATTTACGTGCACTAATATTTTCCTGTTATTTATGCGTTACCTGTCATGCAATGTAAGATACGATGGTGAAAATATGTTTTTATGATATAATTATTGTTCACCAATGTGAATTTCTTTATGTAGTTCTACTGTAAAACCTTCCTTCTTCCCAAATTTCATCAATCTAAGTCAATGGGGAGTACTCTACAGGTCGTATATTTTGATTCCTTTGACTTGATAGCGTAATTATTTTACACCGACAAAGGACCATAGACCTTAGTATGTGGGATATTTGTCAACTTACCACACCTGTCCATACCTGTGAAAAAAGGGATTTTAGCATACGGACAGACAGACAAGACCGGATAGCAAATAACAAAAGAAAGATATTTTGCTTGTCATGGGATTACAAATTAATATTTTCGAACTTTTCTTGTACCTCGAAGCCTTGCTCCTTACATGAATTTACATCGGCAGGAAGTACTCTATAGACTTTGGTGGGTGAGTTAGCGAGCATCAAAATAAGTGACAAATTGCCGTATCCTTTGATTGCATTGACTTGGAAGATCAAATATGTTAGACGGACAAGGGACCGTGGGACTTTGAACAGATTTACCTTCCGCACGAGGCGGAGGGTTAATGTGGAGGCTGGCCGTGTGGCATCGCCCGCTCTGCCTGTGAGTGGACATGTGGCCGCTCCTTCAGCAAGGTCCGAGCAGGCACACGGGGGAAGGGGTTTATTAGTTATTGGGAGCTCCAACGTTAGGCGGGTGATGGAGCCCCTTAGGGAAATAGCGGAAAGGTCGGGGAAGAAGGCCAGTGTTCACTCTGTCTGCTTGCCGGGGGTTTCATCCGAGATGTGGAGGAGGCTCTGCCGGCGGCGATAGAGAGCACTGGGTGCACCCGACTGCAAATTGTTGCTCATGTCGGCACCAATGACTCCTGCCGTCTGGGGTCAGAGGTCATCCTCAGTGCGTACAGGCGGTTGGCGGAATTGGTGGAGGCGGAAAGCCTCGCTCGCGGGGTGGAATCAGAGCTAACTATTTGTAGTATCGTTCCCAGAACCGATAGCGGTCCTCTGGTTTGGAGCCGAATGGAAGGCTTAAACCAGAGGCTCGGACGATTCTGCGCAGATCTGGGGTGCAAATTTCTCGACCTCCGCTATCGGGTGGAGAAATGTAGGGTCCCTCTGAGTATGTCAGGCGTGCACTACACGCCGGAAGCGGCTACAAGGGTAGCGGAGTACGTGTGGAGTGCACATGGGGGTTTTTTAGGTTAGAGAATTCCCTCCCTAGGCCCGACAAGACGCCTCCTGAGACGCGGCAAGGTAGGAGTAGGAAAAATGCAACAGGGAATAACAATATTAATGTGCTAATAGTAAACTGCAGGAGCGTCTATAGAAAGGTCCCAGAACTGCTCTCATTAATAAACGGTCATAACGCCCACATAGTACTAGGAACAGAAAGTTGGCTGAAACCAGACGTAAACAGTAATGAAATCCTAAACTCAGATTGGAATGTATACCGCAGAGACAGGCTGGACAGTGAAGGGAGAGGCGTGTTTATAGCGATAAGAAGTGCAATACTATCGAAGGAAATTGACTGAGATCCGAAATGGGAAATGATTTGGGTGAAGTTCACGGTTAAAGCAGGCTCAGACATGGTAATTGGATGTCTCTATAGGCCCCCGGGCTCAGCAGCTGTTGTGGCTGAGCACCTGAAGGATAATTTGGAAAATATGTCGAGTAGATTTCCCCACCGTGTTACAGTTCTGGGTGGAGATTTTAATTTGCCGGATATTGGCAGGGACAAAGAATCCAGTGAAATTTTTTTAAGTGCTTTATCTGAATACTACCTTGAGCAGTTAAACAGAGAACCGACTCGTGGCGATAACATATTAGACCTTCTGGTGACAAACAGATCCGAGCTATTTGAAACAGTTAACGCAGTACAGGGAATCAGCGATCATAAAGCGGTTACGGCATCGATGATTTCAGCCGTAAATAGAGATATTAAAAAAGGTAGGAAGATTTTTCTGTTTAGCAAAAGTGACAAAAAGCAGATTACAGAGTACCTGACGGCTCAACACAAAAGTTTTGTCTCAAGTACAGATAGTGTTGAGGATCAGTGGACAAAGTTCAAAACCATCGTACAATATGCGTTAGATAAGTATGTGCCATGCAAGATCGTAAGAGATGGAAGAGAGCCACCGTGGTACAACAACCGAGTTAGAAAACCGCTGCGGAAGCAAAGGGAACTTCACAGAAAACATAAACATAGCCAAAGCCTTGCAGACAAACAAAAATTATGCGAAGCGAAATGTAGTGTGAGGAGGGCTATGCGAGCGGCGTTCAATGAATTCGAAAGTAAAGTTCTATGTACTGACTTGGCAGAAAATCCTAAGAAATTTTGGACTTATGTCAAAGCGGTAGGTGGATCAAAACAAAATGTCCAGGCACTCTGTGACCAAAATGGTACTGAATCAGAGGATGACAGTCTAAAGGCCGAAATATTAAATGTCTTTTTCCAAAGCTGTTTCACAGAGGAAGAATCCACTGTAGTTCCTTCTCTAGATTGTCGCACAGATGACAAAATGGTAGATATCGAAATAGACGACAGAGGGAAACAATTAAAATCGGTCAAAAGAGGAAAGGCCGCTGGACCTGATGGGATACCAGTTCGATTTTACACAGAGTACGCGAGGGAACTTGCCCCCCTTTCTTGCAGCGGTGTACCGTAGGTCTCTAGAAGAGCGTAGCGCTCCAAAGGATTGGAAAAGGGCACAGGTCATCTCCGTTTTCAAGAAGGGACGTCGAACAGATGTGCAGAACTATAGAACTACATCTCTAACGTCGATAATTTGTAGAATTTTGGAACACGTATTATGTTCGAGTATAATGACTTTTCTGGAGACTAGAAATCAACTCTGTAGGAATCAGCATGGGTTTCGAAAAAGACGGTCGTATGAAACCCAGCTCGCGCTATTCGTCCACGAGACTCAGAGGGCCATAGACACGGGTTCACAGGCAGATGCCGTGTTTCTTGAATTCCGCAAGGTGTTCGATACAGTTCCCCACAGTCGTTTAATGAACAAAGTAAGAGCATGTGGACTATCAGACCAATTGTGTGATTGGATTGAAGAGTTCCTAGATAACAGAACGCAGCATGTCATTCTCAATGGAGAGAAGTCTTCCGAAGCAAGAGTGATTTCAGGTGTGCCGCAGGGGAGTGTCATAGGACCGTTGCTGTTCACAATATACATAAATGACATTGTGGATGACATCGGAAGTTCACTGAGGCTTTTTGCAGATGATGCTGTGGTGTATCGAGAGGTTGTAACAATGGGAAATTGTACTGAAATGCAGGAGGATCTGCAGCGAATTGACGCATGGTGCAGGGAATGGCAATTGTATCTCGATGTAGACAAGTGTAATGTGCTGCGAATACATAGAAAGAAAGATCCTTTATCATTCAGCTACAATGTAGCAGGTCAGCAATTGGAAGCAGTTAATTCCATAAATTATCTTGGAGTAGGCGTTAGGAGAGATTTAAAATGGAATGATCATATAAAGTTGATCGTCGGTAAAGCAGATGCCAGACTGAGATTCATTGGAAGAATCCTAAGGAAATGCAATCCGAAAACAAAGGAAGTAGGTTACAGTACGCTTGTTCGCCCACTGCTTGAATACTGCTCAGCAGTGTGGGATCCGTACCAGATAGGGTTGATAGAAGAGATAGAGAAGATCCAACGGAGAGCAGCGCGCTTCGTTACAGGATCATTTAGTAATCGTGAAAGCGTTACGGAGATGATAGATAAACTCCAGTGGAAGACTCTGCAGGAGAGACGCTCAGTAGCTCGGCACGGGCTTTTGTTAAAGTTTCGAGAACATACCTTCACCGAAGAGTCAAGCAGTATATTGCTCCCTCCTACGTATATCTCGCGAAGAGACCATGAGGATAAAATCAGAGAGATTAGAGCCCACACAGAATCATACCGACAATCCTTCTTTCCACGAACAATGCGAGACTGGAATAGAAGGGAGAACAGATAGAGGTACTCAGGGTACCCTCCGCCACACACCGTCCGGTGGCTTGCGGAGTATGGATGTAGATGTAGATGTAGATGTAGATTTCGACTTGATGCATCGACTCGTTCCTGAGAGAAAGGAATGTCAACATGTGGACAGACAGTCTGATAACAAATGACAAAAAAGGATTTTTCTTTCGTGTGATACAATAGCAAATAAACAATGTTCGGAATTTCATCCTTTGCCTGTACCATGAAACTTTGCTTCTTGCCAAATTTCATGATTTTTTGATGAGAATATGTGAGTTTCGAAATGTGGGACTTAAATGGCTGTATCTTTCAATTGCTTTGATGTAGAAGGTTATACGTATTACATCGTCACGGTGGGAAAGGGGACTTAAAAAGATAGACAGACGGACAACAAAGCGATCATATTTGGGTTCCGATTTTACCTACTGAGGAAGGGAACCATATTTCGAAGGGCCCGGGCACGTGCTGCCTGAGTGCAGAAATTTCTGCTCGGCTGGCGATTGCTTAACTTACGGCTGTTGGGTTCGGTGCCAACGTTTGCCGCAAAGAGCCGGCGCGGTCTGTGGCGGCAGCAGAAGGGCAGCGTAACGAGCTGCCGGCCTGTCCTCGGACCCTCGCTAGCCCGGCGGCGACCTTTGAGCGGCAGTCCGTCCACCTGGGACCTCAGCGCTTTGCCGCCCTGTGCTTTGATGCCGCGGGCTGCAGCTGGCGAGCGCGACCACCTGCCGGGGCCATTACGCCGCTCTGGTCCGCTGTGCTGCTCGGCGGTCGCAGTTCGCAGTCTAATTGGCTGTCCCTCTGCGGCGCACGAAGGGTCCCCGGCCCATCCTACCTGAAACCGAACATCAACGCTTCAGTGTCACTAGTCACTGGAGAGTTGCTGTTTACCATGCAAAATGATGGATAACATGGAATATGTAACGAGTGTCCCACTCTCAAGGGGCCAAGGAAAGAGTTTTTAAAAACCTTAATAGAAATTTGTACATTACGTACTTTCATCATTGCGACATGCAGGTACATTAAAGGATGTAAAATTTTCGAAAACATTCTCAGTGATCTTATGTTGCTGTTGTGGTCTTCAGTCCTGAGACTGGTTTGATGCAGCTCTCCATGCTACTCTATCCTGTGCAAGCTTCTTCATCTCCCAGTACCTACTGCAACCTTCATCCTTCTGAATCTGCTTAATGTATTCATCTCTTGGTCTCCCTCTACGATTTTTACCCTCCACACTGCCCTCCAATACTAAATCGGTGATCCCTTGATGCCTCAGAACATGTCCTACCAACCGATCCCTTCGAGTCAAGTTGTGCCACAAACTCCTCTTCTCCCCATTTCTATTCAATACCTCCTCATTAGTTATGTGATCTACCCATCTATTCTTCAGCATTCTTCTGTAGCACCACATTTCGAAAGCTTCTATTCTCTTCTTGTCTAAACTATTTATCGTCCATGTTTCACTTCCATCATGGCTATACTCCATACAAATACTTTCAGAAACGACTTCCTGACACTTAAATCTATAATCGATGTTAACAAATTTCTCTTCTTCTGAAACGCTGTCCCCGCCATTGCCAGTCTACATTTTATATCCTCTCTACTTCGACCATCAACAGTTACTTTGCTCCCCAAATAGCAAAACTCCTTTACTACTTTAAGTGTCTCATATCCTAATCTAATTCCCTCAGCATTTCCCGACTTAATTGGACTACATTCCATTATCCTCGTTTTGCTCTTGTTAATGTTCATCTTATATCGTCCTTTCAAGACACTGCCCATTCCGTTCAACTGCTCTTCCAAGTCCTTTGCTGTCTCTGACAGAATTACAATGTCATCGGCGAACCTCAATGTTTTTATTTCTTCTCCATGGATTTTAATACTTACTCCGAACTTTTCTTTTGTTTCCTTCACTGCTTGCTCAATATACAGATTGAATGACATCGGGGAGAGGCTACAACCCTGTCTCACTCCCTTCCCAACCACTGCTTCCCTTTCATGCCCCTCGACTCTTATAACTGCCATCTGGTTTCTGTACAAATTGTAAATAGCCTTTCGCTCCCTGTATTTTATCCCTGCCACCTTCTGAATTCGAAAGAGAGTATTCCAGTTAACGTTGTCAAATGCTTTCTCTAAGTCTACAAATGCTAGAAACGTAGGTTTGCCTTTCCTCAATCTATTTTCAAAGATAAGTCGTAGGGTCAGTATTGCCTCACGTGTTCCAATATTTCTACGGAATCCAAACTGATCTTCCCCGAGGTCGGCTTCTACCAGTTTTTGCATTCGTCTGTAAAGAATTCGCGTTAGTATTTTGCAGCCGTGACTTATTAAACTCAGCGATCTTTTATCAATATGTAATAGCAGTCAGTTCAGCGTCGTGGGTCGGCTCCATGGAAGTCCACCTGCCGTTCTGGAGTCTGAAGATGATCCTTAAGGATTGCATCCGGTTACTCCAATTAAAATAAATTTGCGATAAATACTGTAAACCAATTTACACAGTTGTACATGGCGCTGCATCTTCGTGAATGTCGATAGAGTAATGGCGATGACTGCCTCGATTTCACGACGTATATTCTCACATAACTTTCTGATGGTGCGTGGTTTCTTCTTGTTCGCGTTGCCTTCAAGGTGACCACACAGAAGAAAGATGTGAGTGGGGGAAAAGTCAGTTGACCTTGGGACCATAATTTTTTGGAAATCTGTCGTGGAAAAGGATTCTATCTCGGCCACACTCGATATAGACGTGTGGCATGTGGCCCTATTTTTCTGTCAGTTCTTGGCCATCCAAGTAGTTCACAAATTCAGGAAACAATACAGGGCTATTACAAATGATTGATGCGTTTCATAAATTCACTGTAGCTCCATTCATTGACATATGGTCACGAGACACTACAGATACGTAGAAAAACTCAAAAGTTTTGTTCGGCTGAAGCCGCACTTCAGGTTTCTGCCGCCAGAGCGCTCGGGAGCGCAGTGAGATAAAATGGCGACAGGAGCCGAGAAAGCGTATGTCGTGCTTGAAATGCACTCACATCAGTCAGTCAGTGCAACGACACTTCAGGACAAAGTTCAACAAAGATCCACCAACTGCTAACTCCATTCGGCGGTGGTATGCGCAGTTTAAAGCTTCTGGATGCTTCTGTAAGGGGAAATCAACTGGTCCTCTGCAGTGAGTGAAGAAACGGTTGAACGCGTGCGGCCAAGTTTCACGGGTAGCCCGCGGAAGTCGACGAATAAAGCAAGCAGGGAGCTAAACGTACCACAGCCGACGGTTTGGAAAATCTTACGGAAAAGGCTAAAGCAGAAGCCTTACCGTTTACAATTGCTACAAGCTCTGACACCCGATGACAAAGTGAAACGCTTTGAATTTTCGGCGCGGTTGCAACAGCTCATGGAAGGGGATGCGTTCAGTGCGAAACTTGTTTTCAGTGATGAAGCAACATTTTTTCTTAATGGGTAAGTGAACAGACACAATGTGCGAATCTGGGCGGTAGAGAATCCTCACGCATTCGTGCAGCAAATTCGCAATTCACCAAAAGTTATCGTGTTTTGTGCAATCTCACGGTTTAAAGTTTACGGCTCCTTTTTCTTCTGCGAAAAAAACGTTACAGGACACGTGTATCTGGACATGCTGGAAAATTGGCTCATGCCACAACTGGAGACCGACAGCGCCGACTTCATCTTTCAACAGGATGGTGCTCCACCGCACTTCCATCATGATGTTCGGCATTTCTTAAACAGCAGATTGGAAAACCGAGCCGGCCGGGGTGA
Source organism: Schistocerca serialis cubense (assembly GCF_023864345.2). Classification (NCBI taxonomy): domain Eukaryota; kingdom Metazoa; phylum Arthropoda; class Insecta; order Orthoptera; family Acrididae; genus Schistocerca; species Schistocerca serialis. Next base: position 1,144,115,913 of record NC_064639.1, on the reverse strand, counting down.
CCGAGCGTTTCTAGGCGCTACAGTCTGGAACCGCGCGACCACTACGGTTGCAGGTTCGAATCCTCCCTCAGGCATGGATGTGTGTGATATCTTTAGGTTAGTTAGGTTTAAGTAGTTCTAAGTTCTAGGGGACCGATGACCTCAAATGTTAAGTCCCATAGTGCTCAGAGCCATTTGAACCATTTTTTTGGAAAAACCGATGGATTGGTCGTGGTGGAGATCATGATCAGCAATTCATGTCATGGCCTCTACGCTCTCCCGACTTAACCCCGTGCGATTTCTTCCCGTGGGGTTATGTGAAAGATTCAGTGTTTAAACCTCCTCTACCAAGAAACGTGCCAGAACTGCGAGCTCGCATCAACGATGCTTTCGAACTCATTGATTGGGACATGCTGCGCCGATTGTGGGGGGAACTTGATTATCGGCTTGATGTCTGCCGAATCACTAAAGGGGCACATATCGAACATTTGTGAATGCCTAAAAAAACTTTGAGTTTTTGTATGTGTGTGCAAAGCATTGTGAAAATATCTCAAATAATAACATTATTGTAGAGCTGTGAAATCGCTTCAATCATTTGTAATAACCCTGTACATTGGTAACGCTGGTATGAAAAAAAAAATAAGAAGAAATAAGTCCCATGATTCACCGTAGTGACAATCCACACCTTCTGTGGATGTAGGGGGGTCCCTCACTGGCTACATGCTGGTTGTCACTAATCCATAAATGTCTGTTTTGCGAATTCACGCGTCCTGACAAGTACAACCATGATTCATCACTGTACCAGTCTACTACGACTTTCCTGACCTTTCAGTGATAAATCACTGAAACGAATGGCGGTATGTTGGTCTGTATCAGTCCCTGAACAACTGTAAACTCGTAGAGATGCAGGCCCATTGTCTTTGTAGTACTGTAACACGTTATACGCCTCTGTCTGAATATCTGTGATAAACGGCGAACACACACTGTGGGCAACGCCAACATTAATACACTATGTAATCAAGAGTATCCGGAGACACCCAAAAACATACGTTTCTCATATTATGTGCATTATGCTGCCACCTACTGCCAGGTACTCCGTATCAGCGACCTCAGTAGTCATTAGACATCCTGGGAGAGCAGAATGGGGCGCTCCGCGAAACTCACGGACTGCGAACGTGGTCTGGTGATTGGGTGTCCCTTGTGATATACGTCTGTACGCGAGGTTTCCTCACTCCTAAACATCACTAGGTCCACTGTTTCCGACATGATAGTGAAGTGGAAACGTGAAGGGACACGTACAGCACGAAAGCGTACAGGCCGACCTCGTCTGTTGACCGACATGAGATCGGCGACAGTTGAAGAGAGTAGTAATATGTAATGGGCAGACATCTAATCACACCATCACACAGGAATTCCAAACTGCTTCAGGATCCACTATGGGGGTGGTGCGAAGACTTGGATTTCATGGTCGAGCGGCTGCTCATAAGCCACACATCACGCCGGTAAATACCAATCAACGCCTCGTTTGGTGTAAGGAGCGTAAACACTGGACAGTTGAACAATGGAAAAACGTTGATTGAGTGACGAATCACAGTACACAATGTGGCGATCCGATGGCAGGCTGTGGGTATGGCGAATGCCCGGTGAACGTCATCTGCCTGCGTGTGTAGTGCCAACAGTAAAATTCGGAGGTGGTAGTGTTATGGTGTGCTCATTTTTTTCATGGAGGAGGCTTGCACCCCTTGTTGTTTTGCGTGGCACTATCAGAGCACAGGCCAACATTGATTTTTTAAGCACGTTCTTGCTTCCCACCTTTGAAGAGCGATTCCGGAATGGCGATTGCATCTTTCAACACGATCGAGCATCTATTCATAATTCACGGCCTGTGGCAGAGTGGTTACACGACAATAACATCGCTGTAATGGACTGGCATGCACAGAGTCCTGACCTGAATCCTACAGAACACCTTTGGAATATTTTGGAACGCCTACTTCGTGCCAGGCCCCACTGACCGACGTCGATACCTCTTCTCAGTGCAGCACTCCGTCAAGAAAGGGTTGCCATTCACCAAGAAACCTTCCAGCACCTGATTGAACGTATGCTTGGGAGAGTGGAAGCTGTCGTCAGCTCGGTAATTCCAGAATTACCGATGGATGGCACCACGAACTTGTAAGTCATTTCCAGCCAGGTGTCTGGATACTTTTCATGACATAGTGTACCTTTACATCATCCATACTTTCTTTCGACTGTGGGCCAGTTAACAACGAGTCATACTACATACAGAAATTTTTCAATAATTGTATGTTGCTTTCAATAAGTTTAAAATTTCACTGGTGTGCAAAGCCTAAGGACGATAGTGACTTTCGTACGATTTGTCAGTACCAAGTAACATACGAGTAGCTAGAATACATAGAATGAAGTGTTACGTAATGGTACATAAGGTAACCGAAAGAATAAGCAATGAGACGAACAGAAATGACACTTCCACTCGAAGACAATAATTACACTGAACTCACAGCGATTTATGACGATCCCCAGAACACTTAAAAAGAGACACAAGGTTCATAATAGGATGTATGATCAGATGCTTTGCAACGTGTTTCCTTGCTGGCCTCTCTACCAGCAAGGTTTACAAGGTCGTTATTCCATGTGGCCGTTCGTCCAACGTATCCAGCATTTGTCAGACGGGGTTGCCAGTTATTCTCGCCTTATATCGTTCCAGGAACTCGCCCCCCACCCCCCCACCCCTTGCGCTGTTGGATGCAGTGAGACATAAAAACTGAGTTAAGGCCGAGTGCACCACAAAGAAGGCGCACTTTGGAAAATAAAGTTGACCAATGAGTGCACCGCCAGATTTGGAGGTCAGTGCGCCCATGCGAAATTATGCCTCCTCACACCACGACATTTAGACCATCAAAACGATCATGATCCGCAGTGTCCCTGCGTGCATTACTTTCTACCTCTCGCCATATAAGAGACCTTCCAGAATCACTACTCAGACTGAAGCTGCTCCCATTGGAGAAGAGTGAAACGTCAAGATACAGGTTGGGCTGGGAAAGGAATCAGGTGGAAGAGATGGTCCACAATTCTTGCATCATTTGTCCTTTTAATTATCACATTAATTTAAAATGCACATGATTGCACAAAATAAATACAGTAATCGCCATATATCTCCGAACGTAAGAGGCTGTTAAATGAAAATAAGCCCTTTTGAATTTTAGCCACGGACTGGCGTCACTAAACTTTCAGTGAAGCTTGACATGGTCATGGTGGAGAGACGGCGGTCTTGACATAGTTCATTAAATAACCACTGTTCTACAATTATTTCAACACTTGTACAACCTGGCTTCCTCGCGGTGACGCTGTCAGCCATGTACTGTTGTTATTTGGGTAGTTACGAATGCATGTTGTTGCATGAGTATAGATAACGACGATATCCAGTGCTCATTCACCCCATTTTCATATTTTGAACTATATGTTACGTGATAAGAATTAACATAATTTACACTACACTGTTAAACGGCTTTGTGTTCACTTTACTTCTAGAATTGGCTCCCCACTGTTTTTTCTCAGTTGTTGTACAGTGTTTTTGTATTCTACTTGATTGTTCCATAGCTTGCTTCGGCTATATTGCCTACACGTGTTACAGATCTGAAGATGGATACAAATAGCAACCGAAACTAGTTATTTATATTTAACTGTGATAGGAGAATTGCGGTCTAGGCATTTTTACTTTTATACTATAAGTACGTAAAAGATAACTCTCGCACAGCCTTCTTAAACAAATAGTTATTAAGTTAAGAACTGGTAACATAGAATAAACAGCGAAGCTTGGAAGATCTGAAAAAATTTCTTACATCCATAGAACGGATACAATCACAAATTACGCTCAAAGAACAGTGAGTCATAAATAAAAATAGAAATCTAACTACATGGCAACCGTAACGGAAACCACTTTAAAATTTTCCTCAACACTTCAAGTATGAATGCAAAGATTTGAATATTTGACAGTCATTTTGGCTACTGTAAAGTCAATGGTATTTTGATAATTACTGGCAATAGCCGATGGTTGAGATTTATGACATATTCATTTGATCCTCTATTTAGCTGTTTGTAAGGTAAATGGAAGAACCCTGAGATACTAAAAGGTATCAGATAAATCATATAATGGTAAGACAGATTTAGGAACCAGGTTTTAACTTGTAAGACATTTCCAGGGACAGATGTGGACTCTGACCACAATCTATTGGTTATGAACTGTAGATTAAAACTGAAGAAACTGCAAAAAGGTGGGAATTTAAGGAGATGGGACCTGGATAATCTGAAAGAATCAGAGGCAGTACAGAGTTTCAGGGAGAGCATAAGGGAACAATTGACAGGAATGGGGGAAAGAAACACACTAGAAGAAGAATGGGTAGCTTTGAGGGATGATATAGTGAAGGCAGCAGAGGATCAAATAGGTAAAAAGACGAGGGCTAGTAGAAACCCTTGGGTAACAGAAGAAATTTTGAATTTAATTGATGAAAGGAGAAAATATAAAAATTCAGTAAATGAAGCAGGCAAAAAGAAATCCAAACGTCTCAAAAATGATATCGACAGGAAGCGCAAAATGGCTAAGCAGGGATGGCTAGAGGACAAATGTAAGGACGTAGAGGCTTACCTCACTAGGGGTAAAATAGATACTGCCTACAGGAAAATTAAAGAGACCTTTGGAGAAAGGAGAACCACTTGCATGAATATCAAGAGCTTTGATGGAAACCCAGTTCTAAGCAAAGAAGGGAAAGCAGAAAGTTGGAAGGAGTATATAGAGGGTCTATACAATGGTTATGTATTGAAAGGTGGCTACACTGAGCCACTGCGCCAGAGATTGCGTCAAAGAGTACTATTAAGCCGCCTCCACAGTGCTAGGAGAGAGCTCGTAGAAGTCAGTGCTTGTCCAGAGCTCGTAGTGGACAGTTCGTGCCGAGATGTGCTAGTGGGCACTGCTTGTCGTGAAGTCGGAGTGAGATGTAATAGTGGAGAGTGTTGTTCCATGTTTTATGCAGTTATTGATGGGAGAGGTAGCAGATGTTATTCTAATGGAAATACTGTAACGATCAGAGTGCTTTTCGTCAATATATATGAAGGTAAAATATTACGTGTTTTTTCATTATTTCCATGTTTTAAATAATGCGTCATGACAGGTTCAGTCAACAAAGCATCTGGCTTGTGTTCTTGTATTAGAGTGTAATTCTGGTTTTCTTGAGTAATTATGGTATTTTTATTTCCTTTAGTTACTTCAGTATAAATGGTATTTAAAATTTCTTGTCTTGTTGAAGAAGAACCGTGCCAGATGTGTACGTTGAGTCACACTCTAACACACACAGAACAGTTACATTTGTGCTTGGGTTTTGTAGATTTTATAGTTGCTGGGGACTTAATTAATTAATTGTGTTAATGAAAATTCTCATTTCATTTTTGTTGTTGTTCTTGCAGTCAGATAGCGTAATAATACTAATCAGGGCCAACCGTTTACGAGCACAGCGTAATCGGACTTACAGCTACCAAAAATATTTTCAAAATATTTAATTAAGCCCCCATGCACGTGGCGACCCTGCCAGGATCGTCCCTTGGATTCTTCTGATTGTAAAAATAGTAGATGGTAGTATTGTTGTAGTAATTTGTTGTTAGTAATTGTAGTCTATTTTGCATGTGTAGATTTGGTAATTGTCATTCTTCTAATGGTATTTTTTCTCAGAATTTGATTTGTTGTCTTGTTTACGCATTTGACAATCTAGTGCAATTATTTCAATTGTTCGTTAATCGTGTTTGAGGGAAACATCTCGTGTGAATAGTATTGTTGGAGATAAGGAGTCATTGTGTGTGATTTTCGAACAGTGACGAATATTTTTTATGTTTTGTAAATGATTACGCGATCAATGAAAAAGGCAAAAATGATGAATAGTGAGAATGACGAAATTGTTAACATGGCGAACTCGCCAACAGAGGAAAACAGTGCGATGAATAATGAAGTGGGAAACAATGTAATAAGTCGGGAACATAGGCCGGAACCATTTCAAAATTTTTCTCAATCAGAAAATTCACAGAATACGAGATTAACGATAGAAGATTCTGAAATAGTATCGAACACAGATAGCTTTATGGCTATGCAGAAGGAAATTAGTTTTGCGGGAAATGTTCAGGGCGAAAAGAATTTTGAATCATTAAATATGGAGCAGTTAATGAGTGCAATATTAAATTTGGGATCTGAATTAAAAACAGAGATAGGAACAATTAAAACTGAGATGGGAACAATTAAAACTGAGATTGGAACAATTAAAACAGAGATAGGAACAATTAGAACTGAGATGAAAGCAATGACAACACGGTTATGCTCAAAAATAGGAACAATTGAAACAGAAATAGGAACAATTAAAACCGAGATGAAAGCAGTGGGATCACAGTTACGATCTGAATTAGAAACTGATATGGGAACAATGGAAACACAGTTAGGCTCACGAACAGGGACATGTTTCAAAAACATGAAAGATGAATCAAAGAAAGAAATTAGAGAAGAAGTACAACCGATTTTGAATGCTCACAATAATAGTTTAATTTCAACAGAAATCAGACAAGAGGAACAGGACAGAGAACGGGAAGAAAAAGATCGCGTGATAGTGCAAAAGTACTCAGAGTTGAAATTACAACGTGCAAAAGATAAGGAAGAAATATTTGAGAGAATCGAGGAATCCGTATCAAATGACAGAATAAATAACTTAACGCAACAGTATGAACAGTTCACTACTAAATGTGACAATACCGAAACCCGAGTCGCGACACTTACGGAAGACGTAAATAAACAGAAAGAACAATTAAGTGACTCATCGGAAAGAGTTGAGGAGATCTCAGATAAATTGACAAGTCTTAGTTTAGCAGAGGGGTTTGAAGAAAGTAATTTATTTCATTTACGGGATGCAATAAGAGAGCGCGAGGCGCGTGAATTTAACAATAATCAACATTGGGACTGGGAGAGACGCCGTAGGTCTTTGTCGCCACGAGGCGAAAACTTTGAGTATAAACACTTCTTAACTGTTCGGAAGATTAAGATATTTCGCAATTCTAAGAATGACATACATCCATGTGCATGGTTAGATGAATTTACGTACGCACTGCCGCCAAATTTGCCACTAAGTCACAAACTTGAAATTATGTGCAGTTATTAATGTCCTCAGGGGATTCACTACTCTAAGTGAACATGTGCCGTAGCGAGCATAGGGCCCCGAGCTGTAGTGGTGCTATTTCTCTTTTAGTTTTCTGTACCGCTGCCTACTCTTTTACTATTCTTTGCATCTGTCAAAACAACTCTTCGACTATCAATCTATCTAGTGAGTAAGTAAACAGTAACCGGATATGACTGTTTTACCCAAAAATGACTTTGGAATTTACCGTTTGAACTGTATCTTTAGCAGCAGTCATTCGTAGCTTAAATGAAATTTTACCTGTTTATCTTCGTGACAATATTACTTCATATGTTGACGATATTCTTATTGCTAAATATTCTTGGAGTGAGCATAACAAAATTTTGGATTCATTATTACGTATTTTTGCACGAGTTGGCATTACTGTGAACTTAGAAAAATCTGAATTTGGTCGTTCTCAGGTGAAATTTCTCGGTATTCGTTTTGATCCAAAAAAATTAGACGGTATTCGTAATTATGCCGTACCTACCACAAAACGTGAGGTTCGTTGTTTCCAAAATTTTTGTGGAATGATATACTTTAGAGAAACTAACAGCTAGATGTAAACATGCGGAGAGTACAAGGATACCGCGCTGTGTTTTGGCGGCGGCATATACTCAAACCAACAGTCAAGTCTGCGCGCCGCACAAGGCAGTCGTTGACCGCGAACAATTGCTTCCTACGTCACGCGCCTACAGCTGATCGAGCGCTCAGTGCGAATGCACTGACAGCCGTAAACAAATACACAGTTTAATTTCTCCGACTAAATTCAGCATAAAGCTATAGTGACTTGATGAATTATGTTATTAACATTCAGTATTTTTCAGGATACGGTTCTATAAAATATTTAAGAACTTCAGGTAAATTCTGTGTGTCTCCGACGTTAAGTGGACTTGCTATCGAGAAATTTTCAGGAAGAATGTAATTTCGAAGAAGAAACTAATAAACTAAAAAAAAAGGTAACTATTAATTGAGTTCATTTTTCAGGTAACATATTTCCACTTAGGTACGTACTTTAGACGTAATTTGCTGCTCGCGATTACGTGATTCATTTTGTGCTAAATTTCATGTTCTATGAATTTGCTTGTGAAGCGACGTGCTTGCGTACGTTAACTAATTTTGACAATGATTATTAATGAACTGGGTTGTAACTTGTGTATATTATGCATCGCTTGGCTGCACTGCTTTTTCACTGATGTCATATTTTTTTTAATTATGTGCCTGCTGTGCTTATTTATTTAAATTATAATTGTAACCTGATTAATTGTGCTGATGTGTTTAGGTATGTAAGTTATATTTTGTGATTTATCTGCTTGCGCCTTCATGTTTACTTATTAAGATGACATATGAACATTTATTTGCTTATGCTGATATGATGCTAATGACATGTTTACAGCTATGCGTATGGATTGCATATTTATACATTTCTGTTGTTGTCATAACTACTCTTTAATTTGGTATATAGAAATGCTGATATACTGTGTATGAACATAGAGTTTAGGTCACACTACTGTATTAATTATAGATTGTTCGCTTGGCAGAGCCTCGTTGTAGGATTTGTGCTGCATCCACCTTTTGACATTCTGTTATCTACTGGTATATTTACTCGCTATTGCTTGTTTTGCTTACGGTCAGTGCCTTATATTTTAAGATAAGAAAATGAACTGCTATAATTCGACGAACGACATTGGTACATGAAACTTCATAGAAGTCACATGAGCTGAGGTTTTATGGAAGCTGTATAAATGTATGCTAATAGGAAAGAAGCTAACGACATGACATACCAAAACTAGGTTTAGACCATTGACAATTATTACACTGCATTTTTCGTGAGCAATTGAAATAGGAAGTGACACTTGACACAAGAAATACTCCACATGTTTGCTTCTGTTTGCCATAATTCTTGAAGTGGTGTACACACTGTGAAATATTATGATCATTCACACTCCGTAATCGTACTTAATTACTGAGAGTTATTCGAACTAAGTCTGTTAGAGGTCATGTACGCATTTCTTTGTTTATAATTCATAATGAGCAGAAGATTTGGGTCAGATGGATTATACAGAGGTTGTGTGTTGGCAATGTGTCTTCAGATTGTATGGGATGGTGAGGTTTGCATTAGGATTTTATCTGTACTTGTTCGAGAAGACTGACTAAAGGAAAGAGTTGTTATGGAAGTGAAATGATATTGGTAATAAGGTTCATATTTATCGACGTATTAAAGATGTATTAGTGAAGTATTGAGATTATGTGATGCTGATGATTATTGGAGTTTTGGTGTATAAGAGGTAAAGTAAGTGAGATGCATATTTTTTTGTTGGACTTAATGGAACAAGGAGGATGAAGATAGCAGACTAGAACACTAAAGTAGAAGGAATATAGTCTATACACACACTTTGTTAAATCACTAAGCAGTATATATTTTTTTTGAAGAGAGGAAGTATTTGCATATCTTGGCTCACTGACAGTTGTTCAACAACAGTACATTTGATCTGGCTTGGCAAACATTGGTCTTGACATGATGACTATGATGTTGACTTAACTATTATTGACTGTGATACATTGCTGCCATTACTACTTGATACACATGATGAACATCAGATTTTGACAGAATTACATTTAAACAGTTAACACTATTCAGTTACACAGTAGTACTTAATGTGGATGAAAGATGAATGAGTGTGTTTTGTGTGTTTTCCTTTCCTAATCCTACCCACCTATCTCCTAAATATTATTTTATTTGTTTGTAGTGGCTTGCACTGACACCCATAAATATTATAGGTTTACTGATATTTGAGTATTTGTAATAGTTAATATGACAATTATCTGACATCTTTTGTGTGTTTATTAGAATTTGTATGTTTAGTGTAAGATCATTGTAAAAGCATTTGTATGTGTTTTCAAACTATTGTTCATACCTGAACTGTCAGATTAGTGAAGGTGAATATTATGGACTGTTCCCTGCACTTTTCAACGTAATGTGTGACACTTAGGAATGATTAATTTCTGCTGATGAACTGAGTGATCAGTGATAGTGAATATTATGGACTGTTACTTGTACCTTTTGTACATGATTGGTGCCACTAGGACATGTTTAATTTCTGCTGATGAACTGTGTGATCAGTGATAGTGAATATCATGGACTGCTCTCTGCACCTGCTCAACATTACTGGGTGCACAGATGGAGCTACTTCTATGGAAATGATGTCACTTGCTGCTGTCTGCACCTGCTCAACATTGCTGGGTGCAACTGATGGACTGTTTCTACTGAAATGATGGTCACTTGTTGGTGTCTGCACCTGCTCAACTTTACTGGGTGCAACTGATGGACTGTTTCTACTGAAATGATGTCACTTGTTGGTGTCTGCACCTGCTCTCAACATTGCTGGGTGCAACTGATGGACTGTTTCTACTGAAATGATGGTCGCTTGTTGTGTCTGCACCTGCTCTCAACATTACTGGGTGCACAGATGGAGCTACTTCTATGGAAATGATGTCACTTGTTGCTGTCTGCACCTACTCAACATTGTTGGGTGCAACTGATGGACTGTTTCTACTGACATGAAGTCACTTGTTGGTGTCTGCACCTGCTCAACATTGCTGGGTGCAACTGATGGACTACCTCTACTGAAATGATGTCACTTGTTGGTGTCTGCGCCTGCTCTCAACATTGCTGGGTGCAACTGATGGACTTTTTCTACTGAAATGATGTCACTTGTTGGTGTCTGCACCTGCTCAACATTGCTGGGTGCAACTGATGGACTGCTTCTACTGAAATGATGTCACTTGTTGGTGTCTGCACCTGCTCAACATTGCTGGGTGCAACTGATGGACTGTTTCTGCTGAAATGATGTCACTTGTTGGTGTCTGCACCTGCTCAACATTGCTGGGTGCAACTGATGAACTGTTTCTACTGAAATGAAGTCACTTGTTGCTGTCTGCACCTACTCAACATTGCTGGGTGCCTCTGATGGACTGCTTCTACTGAACTAATGTGACTTGTTGCTGTGTGTACCTCTTGAACTTTACTGGGTGCCACAGATGGAACTGCTTCTACTGAAATAATGTCACTTGTTGCTGTCTGCACCTGCTCAACATTGCTGGGTGCAACTGATGGACTGCTTCTACTGAAATAATGTCACTTGTTGCTGTGTGTACCTGCTAAACTTTACTGGGTGCCACTGATGGACTGCTTCTACTGAAAAGATGTCACCTGTTGGTGTCTTTTTTTGTATAAACTAATCATTGAAAGCATTTTATGTGAACATTTGTATAAACTGATTTTTTATGTATTGTGTAAACTATTATGTAAAGCCACATGTATGAAAAGAATTTGTATTGCCTACTGTATGTTATATATTAGATTATTGAAAGGTCAGTGCAAAGCCAAAATTTTAACTAATTATGTGATATTTAGGTATTAATATTATCTTTTATTTTTGTCTGTATTTTTCTGGACGAATTTGGTGGTATTTTCACCACCAATGCTGGCAAAAATACCATCAAATTCTGGCCTGTGGAGGAGGGGCATATGAAAGGTGGCTACACTGAGCCACTGCGCCAGAGATTGCGCCAAAGAGTACTATTAAGCCGCCTCCACAGTGCTAGGAGAGAGCTCGTAGAAGTCAGTGCTTGTCCAGAGCTCGTAGTGGTCAGTTCGTGCCGAGATGTGCTAGTGGGCACTGCTTGTCGTGAAGTCGGAGTGAGATGTAATAGTGGAGAGTGTTGTTCCATGTTTTATGCAGTTATTGATGGGAGAGGTAGCAGATGTTATTCTAATGGAAATACTGTAACGATCAGAGTGCTTTTCGTCAATATATATGAAGGTAAAATATTACGTGTTTTTTCATTATTTCCATGTTTTAAATAATGCGTCATGACAGGTTCAGTCAACAAAGCATCTGGCTTGTGTTCTTGTATTAGAGCGTAATTCTGGTTTTCTTGAGTAATTATGGTATTTTTATTTCCTTTAGTTACTTCAGTATAAATGGTATTTAAAATTTCTTGTCTTGTTGAAGAAGAACCGTGCCAGATGTGTACGTTGAGTCACACTCCCACACACAGAACAGTTACATTTGTGCTTGGGTTTTGTAGATTTTATAGTTGCTGGGGACTTAATTAATTAATTGTGTTAATGAAAATTCTCATTTCATTTTTGTTGTTGTTCTTGCAGTCAGATAGCGTAATAATACTAATCAGGGCCAACTGTTTACGAGCACAGCGTAATCGGACTTACAGCTACCAAAAATATTTTCAAAATATTTAATTAAGCCCCCATGCAGTATTTGAGGACAATATTATGGAAATGGAAGAGGATGTAGATGAAGATGAAATGGGAGATATGATACTGCGTGAAGAGTTTGACAGAGCACTGAAAGACCTGAGTCTAAACAAGGCCCCAGAGTAGACAACATTCCATTAGAGCTATTGACAGCCTTGGGAAAGCCAGTCCTGACAAAACTCTACCATCTGGTGAGCAAGATGTATGAGACAGGCGAAATACCCTCAGACTTCAAGAGGAATAAAATAATTCCAATCCCAAAGGAAGCAGATGTTGACAGATGTGAAAATTACCGAACTATTAGTTTAATAAGTCACAGCTGCAAAATACTAACGCGAATCCTTTACAGACGAATGGAAAAACAGGTAGAAGCCGACCTCGGGGAAGATCAGTTTGGATTCCGTAGAAATGTTGAAAGGTCTGTTGAATTCCTTTCATGTTAATCTCTTAAATCTGTTGTCATTCACGGCATAAATTCCTCTTCTAAATTTACTGTGGTGTTTCTATCTGGGAGGAGACTGAGCAGTGAAACGTGTTACTTGTACACATAAACAAGAACGAGCTGTGCACTACTACACTATAAACACAGTTTACATGTAATTCATGTCACACAGCCTCATACGGAACCTACATCCGCTTTCTTTTATATACTGTATATGATAAGATACTTTCATCCCCCTTCCCTTCTCTGCGAGAGGATGAATGAGCAAATGTATTTCTTGTTGCATGCTTGAGGGTAGCAGACAAGCCTGTCTGCTAGACAACAGTAGGACCAACGTCGGCACAGGTAGCTACGCTTTCTAGAAGCAAAGAGGTTTCTATTCTTAGTATGGTCCTGTTCATCCCTTGTCATGTTGGTATAGGAAGCTGCCTCTCTGGTCACTTCTGTTTGTATCTGTTAAGCACGCTCGGTAGGAGCGCAGGGCAGTCTGTCCGCGGCGAGCGTCTGAAGTGGTAACATCTCCAGCTAAGTGCGTGTCTGCTAAGTGCATAGGACAATGGATTTATTAAGTTCAGCCTAACTGAAAATTTAATCACCTTTATTTCAGGTTTGGATCTAAAATATCTAATGTTATCTTAAATTGCAATGCAGTGTATTTCGAGTGTGAAGTTCAGAATATCTTCCAGTATTTACTTTGTCACTACTTTGTGAGTAAAGTGGAACCACGTGTTGATCAGTAACTCTAAGATCATCAATCTTAAATGCAAACGTGCATGAGAGTATAACTTCTCGTCCTGACAATATTTTTCAATATAGCAACTTTTCTTTATGTTCAATCCACGTGGGGTGTACTTTGTGAGACCAGTACCACGTGCTTATACAATTGTTTGACCCATCAGGTTAATAGTAAGACGATAGTAACCAGTTTGAGGTTTTTCTTTTGTAAATTGCTTTTCGATCTAATTTATTTTAACTATCAAAATTATTGTGGAGTTACACTCTTTGTGTAAACCAAGTTGACCACGTCAAGCATGTGGTGTAATCATCAAAGTAGCCCTCAGCTATTCTTTTCAGGAAGATTTCACAGAGAGTTAGTATGAATTTAGTATAGCAGTGTGTGGTTATTACATGACGGACAGGACTGTGCTACAAACGTAACTTCTTTGGGTGAAAATTGAATCAGTTGGTTGTGGTTAATTTCCTCTTGCATATGTTTCAATGTTCTTCGTGTGTTATTTTATGAGTGCAGTGTTGTATGCAGTCTCTCTATCTTGGCTCTATATTTGATGTGTTCCATAAGATTACAAACTCACATTTTCACAGTCTTAAATAAGGCACCAGCTTAGTTACGACTCAAGTTTAATATGCTCAAATTTCAATGATCAATGTTAAAATAAATTTCCAAATATAAACTGATATATATATATATATATATATATATATATATATATATATATATCTCACTGGTTGTCATATGATGATTAAAAGATTATAATTAATGTTAGTCTGTTTGGGAATTTGGTAAGCTAGACTGGATACCTGGTGAAACAGTTGCGCAGTAATGCAAGGTTAACTTCCTCAGATAGCTCACAGGTTTTAACCCACTTTTATGGTCTTTAATATCAGCACCGCTTACACATCAAATTAATGCAACAAAATTACACATGGCGACCCTGTTCTGTGATTCCGCTAGACTCTGGAATCTCTGAAACGTTAGATTGCGAGCGTTGTATAATCTTAATGCTTTTTCCCTGTAGCGCTCAAACAACTTCTGCGTTGTTTCTGAGCAGACTTTCAAAAGATTCACGGCATTGTGTTGTTTGTCTTGTTTTGTTTTCTATATTTGTGTGTTTTATATGTATGTGTTTTTTTTCTCGCTTGTAAATCGCACTGACTTCGATCAAAGATATAAATTTGTTTTGCGTGTGAAAAAGTGTGTACTAGGTTGGGTACCTTTTGTGTGACTGTCATAATTTTTGGGGGATACATTTATTCTGATTAGTGTGTTGTTTACCGGGTATAAATTGAACTAATGCAGACACGTAACCAAGCTAAAAGTAGGTGGTCCAACAACTTAAGCAACATGGACCAAGGGGATAAT
The DNA here is from genome assembly GCF_023864345.2 of Schistocerca serialis cubense. Taxonomy (NCBI): domain Eukaryota; kingdom Metazoa; phylum Arthropoda; class Insecta; order Orthoptera; family Acrididae; genus Schistocerca; species Schistocerca serialis. The sequence continues at coordinate 1,144,100,893 of NC_064639.1, read as the reverse complement.
TTGATTTCGAATATTTACACGTCGGACGGTTCCGAAAATGCAATGCGGAATACTTCAGAGGAAATGCAAAACAGGACGAATGGGCTCACAGCAGACCCAGGAAATAATTTGCCTCCAACTAACCAGATTGATTTGGCAGAACTCATAAAAGCCTTACTGCATCAAAATAAAGAAAACGCAGAAAAATCAGAAAAATTGATCCGAGAACAAAAAGAATCATCCGAAAAATCGATCCGAGAGCTAGGCGAACAAATGACGCAGAAATCTGAAAAATCGATCCGCGAGCTAGGCGAACAAATAGACGAAAAACTAATCCAGCAGACAAATAAAGTCGACAAGTCTATGCAGAGAGTGTCTGATGATATCTCATAAAGAATAAACAATCTGGCAAGTGAAATAAAAAGTGATATTATGAAAGAATTAGGTCGTACATTTGAACAAATCGATGATCGTCTGCAAGCCTTAGAACAGGGCAAGCGGAGGCGCGATGCCGAATCGAAAGAGAGCGCGGAACAGCTACTTAGGAATTTCCAAGCGCTGAGAGAATAATGCCAAAGAGAACACCAGTAGGAACTCTCCAGAGTCCAGGAGGCGGAAACGCATTGTCCCACATCCGTTAGCAACACAGTAGCAGACAACAGTCAAGCGATTCACACACTCGAACAGCAAGTAGAACAATTGAAGCAGACTGGGGCGGAGGACAACAGACAAATACATGACAAGATTGCGGCATTAGCAGACATCGTAGGCATGATGAAGGTGACGGAGAGCGAGAACAATGCTACACCGGTAGCGGTCGCAGAAAAGTTCAGAGTTGGTATTAAAACCCATGGAGAAGAAATAAAATCTTTGAGGTTCGCCGATGACATTGTAATTCTGTCAGAGACAGCAAAGCACTTGGAAGAGCAGCTGAACAGAATCGACAGTGTCTTGAAAGGAGGGTGTAAGATGAACATCAACAAAAGCAAAACGAAGATAATGGAATGTAGTCGAATTAAGTCAGGTGATGCTGAGGGAATTAGATTAGGAAATGAGACACTTAAGTAGTAAAGGAGTTTTGCTATTTGGGAAGCAAAATAACTGAAGATGGTCGAAGTAGAGAGGATATAAAATGTAGACTGGCAATGGCAAGGAAAGCGTTTCTGAAGAAGAGAAATTTGTTAACATCGAGTATAGATTTAAGTGTCAGGAAGTCGTTTCTGAAAGTATTTGTATGGAGTGTAGTCATGTATGGAAGTGAAATGTGGACGATAAATAGTTTAGACAAGAAGAGAATAGAAGCTTTCGAACTGTGGTGCTACAGAAGAATGCTGAAGATTAGATGGGTAGACCATATAACTAATGAGGAGGTATTGAATAGAATTGGGGAGAAGAGGAACTTGTGGCACAACTTGACTAGAAGAAGGGATCGGTTGGTAGGACATGTTCTGTGACATCGAGTGATCACCAATTTAGTATTGGAGGGCAGTGTGGAGGGTAAAAATCGTAGAGGGAGACCAAGAGATGAATACACTATGCAGATTCGGAAGGATGTAGGCTGCAGTAGGTACTGGGAGATGATGAAGCTTGCACAGGATAGAGTAGCATGGAGAGCTGCATCGAACTAGTCTCAGGACTGAAGACTACAACAACATCAACAAGGTAAATGTATTTTTACTTCATTTGATATCTTTACTAAGATGAAGTGATTTTATACTCTTGCCGTTTTGGGGTGTTTTCTATCAGTTGTGTTACTGAATTTCAGTCTTTTCAGTTCCTTAGTCTTCTCAGTTCTGGAGGCAATTTGTTAATGTTACTGTTTACTTTTTAAGAAATAAATTCGTTGGTGTTTTTAGAAACGTTAATAAATTCATTATGGCTCAGTACCTTTCTACTCAACACCAGCTCCCTACCGCATTTCAATAAGCCCAAAATATCAATTATAAAGTAAGGTAGGTAGCACATATCACTCCCAAAAAACTTGTCTAAAGGTAACAGATCTTAAATCACTGCTAAGTAAGTGTAAAAATATAATGATGAACGTCTCCCCAACCAATTTGTCTTAACACTTGCACGCTCAAGTGCTACTGGAATCAAAGAGATAGAGCAAAAAATGACTAACCTTACGCGTCCAATGGAATACTTAGTGACTAGGCATTAGAAATAGTATTTCGTTGAATCAGTCTTCAGGCTTGACAACCATGTAGAACCTAATTTCAAAACACACATATTAACACAGGGAATTCCCCTTAAAATTATTGAAAGGTAAAATTACAAACCTTATAAAATGTAAAATAATCTCAAATGCAGTGAACAGGAATCATGTCACTCGACTCATGACAAAGTTAATAGAACTGAATAAAGAACTTAATTAAACACTAAAGCTCAAACAGCCAATTGCCGTACACACGAGGCGAATGTTAAGTGTCACTAGTAAAACACTGAAATGGAAAGCGCTGCGCGGCTCACGGCCTTGGAAATCCACCACAAGTAGAGGTCTCAGCTAACGCAGGGACAGTCAATACTTTACGCCCAAAATTACCACCAACGGAATGTTAAGGTACAACGTTGTTGAGGCCAAGATTAATCACAATAAATTAAAATGTTTCAGTGAGACGTAAGGCACCAACAGCAGCGGCACAGATATCAGAGTGCGAGCAAAGTTTTCCAGTTATCGCGGGAACGATGAGGATAAAACTGCAAGCGACCACATCCATACAGCATGGATAAAAAGAGAAGTGTAAATCCATTGAAGGCCGTAGGAGGACACAGACTATACAACAGAGTGATTCCAGAATGAGATTTTGGCTCTGGAGCGGAGTGTGCGCTGATATGAAACTTCATGGCAGATTAAAACTGTGTGCTGGAGCGAGACTCGAACTCGGGACCTTTGCCTTTCGCGGGCAAGTGCTCTTTCCCGCTAAAGGCAAAGGTCCCGAGTTCGAGTCTCGGTCCGACACACAATTTTAATCTACCAGGAAGTTTCAACCGTGTGATTGCCACTGCCCAAAGGAGTGACAAGTCCATCTTAGCAGTGACAGAATTAACGGCCGAAAGAAGCGTTGCATGCGAAAACCCTGGCATAATACTCTCACGTACGCCCCTCCAGCCCGTTTTCACCTACCTACTGCCGGCCTGTTTCAAACTCTCTGAGCCAACGATCATCTACGAAAACTGCAAGTAAAATTGGCGCCGCCCTTCGGGGCGCCAGTGAAAGAAAATACTGGGAAGAGGGAGGTAAAAATGAACTGGAGTCTGGAGTCGCCATGTCTCGACCTCCCCCACTCAATCCCAAAAGCTGCCCACCGAATGGAGACAAAGGAGAAACTAATTAGTCCGCTTTACTTGACTGACATGGACCTTAAAGGGTTTACCCGTGGCATGACTACGAACAAGCAGCTTAACAGGGCTCGAGACCCCGAGAATTGAACAAGGTCCTACAAATCGAGGGGAAGGATTCCCTGTGATAACCATTATGCTGTCCACCACCGACATTACAATTTCTAAAACCTTATCCCTCACGTGGGCTCGAAATTTCCATCTCCCTTCATTATGAAGTCTCCTCGGAAGGGACGAGCTAACTCATTCTAGATCTATTCCCGATCTGCTTAAAAATGTCAAGGGTAATACTCTAGGGCAAAAAGTCATTTGTGGTCCACAGGTTACCCAGAGGGGAATTAAGAGGTAAGTAAACGTGAGAGCTCGCGGAACTGCCTTACGGGCCTCATGCTGCGCACAATTATAGGCGAAATGAATATAAGGGATCGAGATATCCCATTTGGTATGAGTCTTGTCGTGGTATATGATCAAAGCGGCGTTTAAATTCGTATCAGCCCTCTCAGAGAAGGAAGTGCTAGTGAAGCAAAGCAAGAGAGATACAGAGCCGAGCGAGTGCGCCGGGACTTAGCCCAGTTCACTGCCAGTAGCGCCACGTCACCTTAAAGCGACTGCGCGAAGCGCGCAAGTATTGCAGCACAACTAGGTATGAAATTAAAAATCAAAATTTTTCTTTAAAACTTTGTGAAAATATAGTTTAGTGTTATAATGTTCCAAATATCAATTCTTGATGTTCGAGACTTAATAGTTTACGTAAAAATTCCGTTTAAAGAGAAACATAAGTGGCGCTAATTAATGAAACTAGAGAGCCAGAGTTTGGTCAAAACGTGCAGGTAGATCTCATAAATAAGTGGTGCAGAACTCCAAAACCATAAAACAAAAATTAACACCGGAAAAATCAAAAGCGCTATGTAACGGACTTGGAGACTCGAAAATTTGTTTTATGCTTCAGTTGACCCCTAAAATAATAACTGAAAGACCACGTTATGCTACCTCTTATAATTTTTGAGCAATTAAGTAAAAACCAATTTTGTAAATAAAATGTACCCAGTGTTGTAGATTAAGTACCTGTGATTTTAATGATAGAGAATTTTGGTTTAATTGGATGATAGAACATATCACGAGGTAGAGCTATACCAAATTTGAGATTTGTAGTAGTAAATGTAAACGTCGGGTACAAGTCTTTCGATCCGAGGCCGCTTCGGCGACTTGCGCGTCGATAGGGATGAAATAATGACGATTAGGACAACACAACACCCAGTCCCTGAGCGGAGTAAGTCGCCGACCCAGCCGGGAATCGAACCGGGGCCCTTGTGATTGACATTCTGTCGCGCTGACCACTCAGCTACCGAGCGTGGACGTTACTGCAGTAATAACTGCCGGCATAAGTTCTAGTAAAGATATGGTTCAGAGGTAACCATCTACCGTTAGTTCCACTATAAAAATTCTAGAAGGCAAAGTTTTCATTCTAGCGAGCTGAAACTTTTTCGGTGATTTCAAACAACTTAACTGAATACAAATAAAAATTTACAGGTTTCTGAGGTAATTTGTAACTATATTATTAAAGTTGATGTGTCCGAAAAAGCGGTCGTTCGGATGTTGCTGCAGTATGCAGATAGCTGTAGACAACAGATGTTCCCTCGGCCTTCCGCTCCGGCACCTATATAAATTCAGCCCGAGAGGCAGTAGTAAGGTCCACTTCGCAGTCATCTAGTGTAAGATCCACGTCTGTCAAACGGTGGATCTCGCTCTGCCTCGGATGATGTCAGGTCCCAGCTGTGACAAAACGCGTGTTTTGCGGTGAAAACGGATAGTGAACTTGCGATGACTGTACACCGTCCTGGATCACTTAGAATTTGCCAAAGTAACTGATAGTGTGTCGCCCGCGTGAATTAAAATTCCATGTGGCAAGTGATAACTTTATTTTCCACATTTACGGCGAACATTATTTTGGAACATTTACTGCAAACTTTTATTTGAATAATTTTAGTCAGGGCGAAAGACAATCTGGCAGGAACGTATTGTAAATGTGCTGTTAGAATAGAAAGACTTGATTTAAATTGCCAATAGTGCATTTCCAAGTGTATGTTAGAAACTTTAGGCAATACAATTTTGATTGGAACTCCATACTTTTATTTAAAATCATACTCCTGATGCCGGCCGTTATGGCCGAGCGGTTCTAGGCGCTACAGTCTGGAGCCGCGCGATTGCTACGGTCGCAGGTTCGAATAATGCCTCGGGCATGGATGTGTGTGATGTCCTTAGGTTAGTTAGGTTTAAGTTGTTCTAAGTTCTAGGGGACTGATGACCTCAGAGGTTAAGTCCCATAGCGCTCAGATCCATTTGAACCATACTCCTTATCTTTCAGTGAGCTGGACCAGAATGTGCCCGTGGAGACTGGACACTTTCTTCACTTTCTGGCTGACCACAAATTAGTTGCCAGGTTCGCTTAGGAAAAACGGCGAACAAAACAAATGAACTTTGACCCGACGCCCCACAGTAGTAACATGATTAATAGCTTTACTAAAACAAGAAAGGTTGAACTCGCTAGAAAAAAAAGGCCAGATGGTCGAAACCAAGAAAAAATGCTACTTAGGTGGCGACCAGTTAAGGAAGCCGTGACTCTTTCGCTCGGAATCAACCAATCAAATCGGGAAAAACCATCCACAACAACAAATATCTAACGATTTCCCCCTTTAGTACGGGAAGGGAGACCCACATTATGAATAAATTTATCCACTGGGCTTTGATAACGCTCGGATTGTAAGAGACCCTTGAGTGAGTTGGTGTTAGGCTTACCGATTTTCGACAATTCACTGTCGCTTACGATTATCATTATGATAATGATGAAGGCCACGTGAGATAGTAGCGACCGTTATCAAGGATTTTATAAAGGCCCAAGTGGCTCCCCAACAATGAATCACGAAATTAATGAAAGATGGAAGGCACAGCAGAGGCACAGACATCAGAGCGCGAGCAATGCTGACCGCAAAGTTTGCCAGTAGTGGTCCTTGCATACGCTGAAACGATGAGGGCAAAACTGCAAGCGTCCAGGTGAGTACAGCATGGATAAACGAGGAAGCGCAAATCCACTGGAGGCCGTAAAAGGACGCTATCGATACAACAGTGTAATTGCCAGTAGCCAGTACCCAGTACCCAAAGGAGAGAGAAATCGATCTCAGCAGCCGGGAAGAGCGTTGCGCTCGTAAACCCGAGAATGAGCCCCCCCCCCCCCCCCTGCCGTTCTCACCTCACAATCCGCTGCCGCCTATTTCCAACTACGAAAACGGCTAGTTAATTTCGTGCCGCCTATCGGGGCGCCAGTGAAAGAAGGCACCGGAAGGACAGAGGCAAAAATGAACTGAAGCCGCCACGTCTCAAAGAGCACATAACCCTTCTACTGATTGGTCGAGTCCCTATATTCCTAGCACAGTCGACAAGGTGTCGTGGATGTGTGTCAGCGGGACACAATGTACTGGTAACCGGGCAAATGGACCACTGTTAAAGACTTGCTGTGCCACTGTAAAGCGTGAGATTGCGTGCCTTTCAGTGCTCTTAAATGTGGTTTGCGACTGAACCCTCTGTCTGACGTGGGTTCGTTCTGAAACTTCAAAAGATAATTTTTTTTACTTAAACTAAAGTAAATGAGAAGGTGAAACTTCTACGTTTTTACTTAAATTGCTTAATGCAGCTGAACCTTCTAAAACTGCTGAGTGAAACTAACGTACTGTCACTTTGCATATTTTTATCGCTTCAACACTGACCTACAAAATTTTCCCCACAAAGACAGCTCATACTTATTTCATCCATTAATGGCCCACAATTTGCAAGGATAACGCAATCTGACTATTAATTAACACAAAAGGATGGCCCTGAATTAGAAGAAATCCTAACAATAACCCATACATTTCAGAAGTCACTTACCTCAGAGAAAATCATGACACGAACTACAGCAGATACAGAAAGTATACAGCCGCCTTAATAAAAATATTCTAACTGCTGTAAGCTCTAAATACTAATAGGCATAAGGTTAGCAAAGGAAAGATTTTTTGCAGAGCAAACAATGTATTTACCATATTTTACCTTAATCAAGTGACATCCACCTCGAAAAATTAAATAATCGTCAATAATTCGATTACCCACATTTTACAGTCCATGTCCAACCAATATTAAATCTCCATGACGGACACACGACCAAACTGTCCGCTTGCGCTAACACTGCTACTAACCTTCATCACTGCTGACTATTTCATATGTCTGCGTAAAGCAGATGAAACTAACGATCGAAGTCCGAAAACTATTTATTGGACTGTTCAATTAACCCAAACAAATTCTCCAAGTATAACACCAACACAAATAGTGATCCGTCTTCGAATCACGACTACATACAAGAATAATATAGAAAACAACAGGAATAATTTCCTACTAGTCTCCGCCAGAGACTTCTCCGATATACCAAGCCCAATCCAGAGATCAGCGAGAAGATCCAAGCCGGGCTGCGGGGGCGGCAGCTATCCACGTCTGCTGGCGGTCGATGAAATGCCGATGTGCGTTTTTTTTTTTTTTTTTTTTTTTTACTTTATTGTTATTTTCACACCTGAACAACCAGGTAGGCTGGCAGCGGCACAATACGCCGCTCTTCAGCCGAAGAGAGTACATGGAGATAAACAAAGAAGAGACATCATTTAGTAAACGGTGGGAAAAAACAGGAGACACAAGAACATAAAAGCACAAGAAGCCGTTCACACTTGACAATCCACACTACGAACTGGAGACCCGACGCACAAACACTGAAGAAGACGATGGCACTGGTGAACAATGGAGTGTGACGGCGAAACTGAACACTAAACATGACGGCACACACGATACACTGAGGGCGGTGATCTCCGGCGCACGAATGTCCACTGAGCGTGTGCGAGTCCGGGGACCTGCCAAGAGGAGAACAGGGGTGAGGAGGGGGAGAGGGGAGGAAAAGAGGATGCCACGGCTTAGGAGACGGGGACAGGAGGATAGGGACAGGGGAGGGAAGGCCCGGGGGACGAGGGGGGAGAAAAGGAGGAGGGAGGGAAAAGGGAGAGAAGGGAGGGAGGGTGCCCAGAGAAGTAAGGACAGGAGGAGGGTGGGAGGATCAAAGTTGGTAGGAAGGGTAGATGGAGGGGAGGAGGGCATCATCAGGGAGAGGGAGCTGGCGGAAGCCACCTTGGGAGAGGGTAAGGAGGGTGGAGAGATGGAGACCGGGCGGGACGTGGGAGTACAGGCGTGGCAGCGGGCGGGGGTGGGAGAGGAGCGGGGAGACGAGCGGGTGAGGAGGATCAAGTTTACGGGAGGTGTACAGGATCCGTATCCTTCCAAGGAAAAGGAGGAGGTGGGGGAAGGGGATGAGATCATACAGGATCCGTGTGGGGGAGGGGAGACGGATGCGATAGGCGAAGCGGAGAGCATGGCGTTCCAGGATTTGGAGGGATTTATAAAAGGTAGGGGGGAGCGGAGATCCATGCTGGATGGGCATAACAAAGGATAGGGCGGATGAGGGATTTATAGGTGTGGAGGATGGTGGAGGGGTCCAGACCCCACGTGCGGCCTTAAAGGAGCTTGAGGAGACGGAGGCGGGAACGGGCCTTGGCTTGGATTGTCTGGAGATGGGGAGTCCAGGAGAGGCGACGGTCGAGGGTGACGCCAAGGTACTTAAGGGTGGGAGTGAGGGCGATGGGACGGCCATAGACGGTGAGATAGAAATCAAGGAGGCGGAAGGAAGGGGTGGTTTTGCCTACAATGATCGCCTGGGTTTTGGAAGGATTGACCTTGAGCAACCACTGGTTGCACCAAGCGGTGAACCAGTCAAGATGGGATTGGAGAAGGCGTTGAGAGCGATGCAGGGTGGGGGCAAGGGCAAGGAAGGCGGTGTCATCGGCAAACTGGAGAAGGTGGATGGGGGGTGACGGCGGTGGCATGTCCGCCGTGTACAACAGGTACAGAAGGGGGGAGAGGACGGAGCCTTGGGGCACACCGGCGGAGGGGAAAAAGGTGTAGGAATCGGTGTTATGGATGGTGACATAGGAAGGACGGCGGGAGAGAAAGGAACCGATCAGACGGACGTAGTTAATGGGAAGGGTGAAGGTTTGAAGCTTGAAGAGGAGACCGGAATGCCATACGCGGTCATAAGCGCGTTCGAGGTCAAGAGAGAGGAAGATTGCGGAGCGACGGGAATTGAGCTGTTCGGAAAGGAGATGAGTGAGGTGAAGGAGAAGATCGTCGGAAGAGAAGGACGGCCGAAAGCCACACTGGGTAACGGGAAGGAGGCGGTGCTGGCGGAGATGCTGGTGGATGCGTTGGGTGAGGATAGATTCCAGGGCCTTGCTGAAGACCGAGCCGATGTGCGGCCGAGCGCCGGTCATTATAGCGCTTCGGGGCATGGGTACCTCGGAACTGTTTTCCATCACGTGGTTTGACGTGTGAAAATAGTTCTGGGATCTGCAGCGACCTCTTCCTTATGTTTATGTGAGACGGTAGTGGGCCCTGGTGGCCGCTGGTGTCTTTGTTGTGGTGTTGTTGTTGTGGTTGTTGCTGTGGGAGTTCATCAATATTGCCTGTCGGTTGTGTAGTGCTTCGGTATGCCTGCGAGGCGGGCAACCCGCGGCTGCAGGCTGTCAGTTTGGTTGCTGACACTCTAGGCGCTGTGATGTCTGGTGGAGAAGGCCACAGCACTATTAACTTCCAACTGCGAGTCGGACCAGCCACAGATTCTCTTACAGAGGACTCACGGCCTGTCAGTGATATTAATGCAGTCTAAAACGCTGCCAACATCCAAACATATAAAAAGGCTACTTGAAACTTCTTGCCTGTTGCACAATGAAGCGGCCATCTGCTGACCACTTCCCCTCGATCAGCGGCAGTGCCAGGATGTCGGAACGCCATCCATGCAAGTGAAACAACGCTTTGAGCATACCAAACTCCTCGTCCTTCTTCCAGCTTCCTGACGATTCTTCCCCATGTAATGCCACCTTCATGTTGTCTCCGGGTCTTGTTGTACCAAACTGCACCGTAACCGCTCGCTGATTGAAACATGTTCTTTTCCTGTTCCTTCAGCTACCCTGTGTTGCAAGGTCAGTCCCATATAGCACTATAATCACAGTGACCTCACACCACGTGATGTCCAGCTTTCTTCGGTGACTGGGTGACCTCTGGGAATATGCTCCAGCACTTCACTCGTTTCCACCGAGTTGTTACTTTATCTAGTTCCTCTTTAAGTTGTGGAGGGCAGTGAGATTAACTACATGTAGTTGTAAACACCAACTAATCAGCTAGAATGAATTTTTACTCTGTGGTGGAGTGTGTGTTTCTCGTCAGATTAAAATGTGTGCCAGACCGGTTCTCGGACCTTAAACCTGTTGGCAATGTGCCACAAAGTTACCAGCTAAAGTACATCTACCGCAGCGCAATGTACAGTGCACGGTGAAGGAGCTCCGTACGAATATTACCGCTTCTTGATCTCATGCCATTCGCGTACTAAGCGAGGGCAAAATTTTCGCACAACTCTGTATACGCACTAATCTTATTTTACTCTCATTATCCCTATGTGAGATAGACGATGGTAGCAACAGAACGTTCGCTCTTTGCCCATGCCTGTTCAAATTCCGAGTGAGGAGGCAGAAGAGGAAGACTTTGTTAGAAAGAAAAGACTAGCGTTCATCTGACTGCAGATCACTGCATTGAATAAAAAGGAGAAAAATGGGGGGGGGGGGGGAGGGGCGGAGGAGCTCTCGGCGACTCCATAACTGCCTTCTGCACATGCTCGTCCGACAGGAATCGTCTACCCTCCGACCCTCCGAGTACTTTTTTAAGGGACCGAAAGCGTAATAATGGCGTATGGAGAGACCAGGAATATGGGCCTAGCTTATGCCTTACTAATCGACCGGCGTTTTGTGTCGCACTGCGACAAGCACTGAGCTTGGCACACTACGCCGCAACCGTCATTTTCGTCAGACATTCTGTCTCATATACATTCTTCATTCACAGATGATGATGATGTTTGGTTTGTGGGGCGCTCAACTGCGCGGTCATCGGCGCCCGTACAAAGTCACAATTTTACACAGTCCGACTTTTTTACCTAGTCCAATGTAGCCACTGTCACGAATGATGATGATGATGATTAAATCATGACGACAACACAAACACCCAGTCCCCGAGTAGAGAAAATCCCCAACCTGGCCGGGATCCAGAGGCAGCAACGCTCGCCCCTAGACCACGAGCTGCGGACTCTTTGATCGCCGATGGATGTCTACCGTTGTTAGTCCTTCGGCAGCCAAGCATATTGATCCTGTTTTGACACATTTGGCAATAAGTTCCATAGTTCACGTTTCCTCATTTACTGTACACGCGTCGAAAAGACTCGAATGCCACGTTAATCCCTTGCCCTGTATGTCGGTGTTTGTACACCCACATATGCTCCAGCAACGGCTTCAAACGGAAATTTTTTGATACTCCCTTATACATGCCACGATTTCCCAGTACCAGACATAGACACTGGCCACTTGTTCTTCCCAACTATGTGCAACGTACGTCAACAAGAAAAAAAAGGGGATCAGTAGCAAAAGACTGGTTAAGCCTAATAGATAAAATATGGAAAGCTCAGAAAACGGCATGAGGATGCAAAATTCAATGGAGACCACTTCATTAAAGACGCATGTTTATTCACAAGACATGTGGCGTGCATATGAAAAATTATCATAGTGTGCTCTCCATCAGCAAAAGACTCCAGATTAACGACCCTCCGCATCTCCAGAAGAAACTGCAAAGGAGGAGAGGAGGAGATGACTACGAAAAAACGTTGGATTAACCAACGACGCTGTAATGTTCTACGAATTAGCATGTGGAATGTCAATAGTATGAACGTGGTAGGATAGCTACGAAGTCTGGAAAGCGAAACGCTAAGGCTAAGTCTAGATATAATGGGACTCAACGTATGAAATCGCAAGAAGGATTTCTCGTCAGACGAATGTTGGGCGATAGTCACATCAGCAGAAACAACATAACGAAAGTAGGATCTGGCTCAAATGACTCAAATGGCTCTGAGCACTATGCGACTTAATTTCTGAGGTCATCAGTTGCCTAAACCTTGGAACTAATTAAACCTAACTTACCTAAGGGCATCACACACATCCATGCCCGAGGTAGGATTCTAACCTGCGACCGTAGCGGTCCCTCGGTTCCAGACTGTAGCGCCTAGAACCGCACGGCCACTCCGGCAGGCGAAAGTAGGATCTGCTATTAATAGGAAGATAGCCCAGTGAGTCAGTAACTGTGAACAGTTCAATGACACGGTTATTCTCATCGGACACGACAATAAACCAAAGCCGATAACAATAATCAGGGATTTTTTCCGACGTCCCAAGCAGAAGATGAAGAGTTAGAGAAAGTATATGAGGATATTCAATACGTAATTCAGTATGTAAAGGGAGATGAAAATTAATAATTATGAGGGATTTGATTGTAGTTGTAATGGTAGGAGAAGAAGATAGGATTATGAGAGAATATGTGATTGATAGTTGGGCTGAAAGAGGAGAAATTCTAATTCAGTTCAGCAAGCAATTTCTGCTAGTATTAGCGATTATCCTCTTCGAGAATCGCAAGAGGAGGAGATATACATGGAACAGGCCTCAGACGTTGGAACATTACAGCTACATTACATCGTGGACAGCATAGATTGCAAATTAGGTACTGCACTGTAATGCTTACACATGAACTGATATAGACTCGTATCACAAATTACTAATGATAAAGAGCAGACTGATGTTCAAAAGAATCGTACGGAAGAATTAGTGTGGATGGGGGATACTGAGGAATGGTGAGACGCGACTGATGTTCGCTAAAGTTGTGGATACTGTGGTAAGGCATACCACAGCGGGCAGTTCAGTTGAAAGGGAGTGGACTTCACTGAAAAGAGCAGCCACGCAGGGTAGGCGTGCGGTCTCAGGCACCTTGCCACGGTTCGCGCGGCTACCCCCGTCGGAGGTTCGAGTCCTCCCTCGGGCGTATATGTGTATGTTGTCCTTAGCATAAGTTAGTTTAAGTTAGATTAAGTAGTGTGTAAGCCTAGAGACCGATGACCTTAGTAGTTTGGTCCCATAGGAACTTACTACAAATTTCCAATTTGAAAAGAGCAGTCCCAGATCCCATACGGATAAACACAGGTGCTAACAAGGTAACTGTGAAACAACCTTAGGTAACCAAAGAAATACTTCATTTGATCGACGAAAGAAGGAATTGGATGATGATGATGATGTTTGATTTGTGGGGTGCTCAACTGCGCTGTCATCAGCGCCCGTACAAATTCCCAACCTGTACGCAATGCAATCTAACCACTTTCACGAATGATGATGGAATGATGAGAACAACACAAACACCCAGCTCCCAGGCAGATATAATCCCCAACCCGGCCAGGAATCGACTTCGTGATCATGTAGCAACGCTAAAGGAAGTAGAGACATGTTAAACGAAAAACAGAAATACAACAATATAAATCACTTACCAATTAAATAAATGGGAAGACCAGGGAATGCAAAACGAAAGGGCTGCAGGAAAAATGAGTGAGATATAAAAAGAAATTATCTTTGGAAGGACTGACACAGCACATAGAAAAGCCAAACCAACATTCGGTGAGCCGGCCTAAGTGGCCGAGCTGTTCTAGGCGCTACAGTCTGGAACCGCGGGACCGCTACGGTTGCAGGTTCGAATCCTGCCTCGGGCAGGGATGTGTGTGATGTCCTTAGGTTAGTTAGGTTTAACTAGTTCTAAGTTCTAGGGGACTGATGACCTCAGGAGTTAAGTCCCATAGTGCTCAGAACCATTTGAACCCAACCTTCGGTGAAATGGAAAACAAGGACGGCGACATTAAGACAGCGATTATAATTCCCCAGTTAAACGCAGAAGAAAGAGCAGGCATGTGGAAAAAGTACAATGAAAGCCTTTGTGAGGGAGAGAAATTGTCTGATGAAGGGACAGAAAGAAATGGAGTCGATATGAAAGAGATGAGGGGACACAGTATTAGAATTTAAGAGCTTTGAAAGACCAAATAAAGCAGAAGGGTTATAACATTCCACTGGAAATCCTAAAATCATTGGGGAATTGGATAAACAAACGACTATTGAAGTTGGTGTGCATAATCTGTGAGACAGTCGACTTACCATCAGACTTTCGGGAAAAAAATCATTCGCACAATATCTAACACAGCAAGAGCCGGTACTTACGAGAACCATCGCACTATCTGCTTAACGGCTAATGCATCGAAGTTGTTGACAACAATAATTGGAAAAGGTAAGGATCTGTTAGATGACAATCAGTTTAGATTTAAGAAAGGTAAAGGCACCAGACAGGCAGTTGTGACTTTACGATTCATAATATAAGCAACACTGAAAAAAAGTTAAGGCATCCTCATAGGATTCGTCGATTATAAAAGGCGTTCGAGTAGGTAGAATGGTGCTAGATGTTCGAAATTCTGAGACAAATAGGAGTAAGCTACAGTGAAAGACGGGTGACATACAATACATACAGGGACGAAGTGGGGACAAAATGATCGAAGACCAAGAACGACCTGACGGATTAAAAGGGCGGAAGACAGGGATGCTGTCTTTTGCCCCAAATGTTCAATTTATACATCGAAGAGGCTGAAGAGTGGGATTAAAATTTATGTTAATAGGGTATCAATGATAAGTCTCGCAAATGACACTGTTATCGTCAGAGAAGCTGAATTACAGGATCAGCTGAATTGAATGAACAGTCTAATGAGTACAGAACATGGATTTAGAATACACAGAAGAAAGATGAAAATATTAAGAAGCAGCAGAAATCAGAATACTTAGAACTTAATATCAAAATTGTTGAACTCTCAGTAGACGAAATTATAGAACTCTGTTATCTAGGAGGCAAAATAACCGGCGACAGAGAAACAAGGAGGACATTAAAAGCAGTCTAGCACAGTCAAAGAGGGCATTCCTCGCTAAGAGAAATACGTTAGTGTCTACCACAGGTCTTAATGTGAGGAAGAAGTTTCTGAGAATGTGCGTTTGGAGCAGAGCATTGTGTGGCAGTGAAACTTGGACTTTGAGAACACAAGAACAGAAGAGAATAAAAGCGCATGAAATGACGTGCTACAGAAGAATGCTGAAAATTAGGTGGACTGATAAGGTAAGGAATGAACAGATTCTCCGCAGAATGGCTGAGGAAAGGAACGTATGGAAAACACTAACAAGAAGAAGAGATAGGTTGACAGGATATGTATTACGACATCGGGGAATCGCTTCCAAGGTGCTAGAGGTGAGCTGTAGAGCGTAAAAATTATAGAGGAGGACTGATTGTAATGTTTAAACATTTCTTTATTCCTGAAATTCCCTGAAAATATTTGTTTCTTTCTTTCATCGATCAACTGAATTATTTCTTCTGTTTCCCTTGGTTTCTTCGCAGGTGCCTTCTGCGCACCTACGTTTTTCTTTCCAACTTCTCCGATCGCCTGTTTTAGATATGCCCATTACTCTTCATCTCAACTGCCTACTGAACTACTAATTAAAGCAGTATCTGCAGCCACAGACATCTTCGATTCTTAGTACTTCCGTATCCCACTTCTTTGCGCATTGATTGTTCATGAATAGTCTCTTAAACTTCAACCTACTCTCCTTCAGTATTAAATTCCTGCTCCTGGATATCTCTTACAGTCCAGTATCTGATCTCTCTGCCCGATCGTGATGTAATCTAACTGAAATCTCCCCGTATTTCCCCGCCTTTTCGAGATTCATTTCCTCCACTTGTGATTCTAGAACAAAGTATTCGGCATTAATAGCTGAAATTTATTTCAAAACTCTGCCATTCTCCTCTCTATGTCCTAGTAGCAAGCTCATAACCTCCCGTATCTATTGCTTCTACTCCTTGCCCTACAACCACGTTCTAATCCCACATGAGTAATAAAATTTCACCTCCCATTTCGTGCTGAGTAACCTGTTCAACATCCCCACATAGCCTGTCTATCTCTTCATCTTCTATTTGCGAGTATTTATAGCATCAAAAGTTACCGTTATGGTTAACAACTGTCTTTTTTTCTCCTTTCTTACTCTTACCACAGCTACAATCGCATTGACGGTGTGCAATTACACACACCTGCTACACTCAAGCTGCCGTCATTGTCTATAGACACTATCTTTCCCTTGACATCTGTAGCGCTTCACGCTAGCGGAGAAATCTCTTGCCTGCCACGTATTTCCTGTAATCAGCAGATTCGTAAACTCTGTAGCCAAACTGACCGTTGGGTATGTCCTTCGGTACAACTGTCCTAACACTTCTGGATGTATCGAAAGCCAAGCCCCTTCAAAAAGTATCCATTTACGTATGTTCTGCTTTCTCATCGTTATCCTTCACTCTTACGTTTGCACACTGGACGTACGTTTTCTGTTCGCAAAATTTTCCACCGTGCTCTTTTGTTAATCTTCCCTACTGCTTACAAAAAAATCTCGCGTATTCTGTTCCTTATATACTTCAGAAGGTCTTGTTTCTACTCCTTTAATCCCTGAGCGTTTGTTGAATCCTCTTCTCACCTGACGTAGGTTTTTGCTTCAACTTTCAACCGTAGGTTTGCTGTTTGCAGTAACTGGTTCTGTGACCACCCTCCAGTCTTAGTTGACTGATTGCTGATCATCGAAGAAAGACGCTATATCCTCAATTGACCTTCCACCGAAGGCCGTGATAACATTGAAAGTTGCTGTATGCAATAGAAAACTACGTTCTTCAGCTGGCGCGATCTCTTCTTCGCTTTCCACAAACTGCCCAAGTAAGGCCGTATTTCCCGCCTTTAACTGTGCTACCTCACTGGGCAGTAAGTACATAGCCTCCTGCTTGGTGAACACTGTGTATTACATTCTGTCATAGCGGACGCCTTGTTTCCACTAAACACTAAGTAAAAGAAAACAACAATCGACAATTACCTATACGCTACAATACGAGGGTGGTCCCATGAGTGCCCGGCCTGACCGAGAGATGGCCATCGTTGTTGAAAAGTATCTCTGGATTAGAAAGTATACAATCTATGAAGCATATGTTTCAAGTTTGAAGACGCCACATTATTTAGTGTTTGTTTGGCAGCCATCAATAGTGAATGTTGTGAGTGAACTTGTGAAAATGGAGAAAACTGGTGGTCTTTATGTAACACAATTTTTTTGAAAGCCCTCAGTGCAACCAATACTAAAACTGAGTTAGATTCTACTTTGGGAGAGTCTGCTCCTTTGTTGACAACAGTAAAACGTTGGGTACCTGAGATTAAACGAGGCCGTATGAGCTGCCAAGACGAACATCGCAGTGGCCGACCAAATGAGGTGATGTCTCCAGAAATGGTGAAAAAAATCCCCAAAGCGGTACTGGATGACCGTCGACTGAAAGTGCGCGAGCTAACAGACATTTTGTAGGCATTTAGGCATTTCAAAAAGTGCGGTACATCGCATATTATATGAAAATTCGGACATGAGAAAATTGTGTGCAAGGTTTGTGCCGCGTTTGCTCACACTCGAGCGAAAACAGTGTCGTGAAGGTGTTTCAGTTGAGTGTTTATCGGAGTTTTGCAGGAGAAAAGCTGATTTTTTGCGCCGTTTCATACCATGGATGAAAGATGGGTCCACCATTTCACTCCCGAAACAAAAGAACAATCATAACAATGGACACAAATTGGAGAACCGACTGAAAAGGAGGCGAAGACCGTTGCATCTGCAGGCAATGTCATGGCGTCGGTTTTTTGAGATGCGCGTGGGATAATTTTCATTGACTACCTTGATAAAGGAAAAACTATCAACTGTGAGTATTATGCGAACTTACTGCAACATTTTGGCAACAAATCAAGCAGAAACGGCCGCATTTGGTCAAGAAGAAAATCGTTTGTTCAGGACAATACACCAGCTCACAAATCCGCTATGGCAATGCCCAAAATTAATGAATTAAAGTTTGAATTGCTACCTCATGCACCCTATTCGCCAGCGTTAGTCCCCTCGAATTATTTTCTGTTCCCAGACTTTTAAAAAGTAGCGTAGTGGTCGAAGATTTACAATAGGAAAATGCGATGTCGGCAGTTTATGTCTATTTTGAGCAGTTAGACAGTTCTCATTTTAAAAAGGGTATTGAACTTATTGAACATCGCTGGGAAAAGTGTATGTAGCTGATAGGAGTTTATGCTGAAAAATAAATACTTTTTTTCCAACATTTTTGTGTTTTCTTCTTTGGGTCGGGTACTTACGAGACCACCCTCGTACACCAGTTACAGCCTACGTATCAGTATGAACCATCTCGACTCCATGACCATAACTACGACGATTAAAAAAAGTACTGCCACTGACCGAGCACCAGATGTAGAAGGACCTAGCAAATTACATTAACTACACCTCATGGGTGCAAATATTGCTTCCTAGGACTAAAAAAAAGTACTGCCACAGACCGAGCACCAGGTGTAGAATGACCTAGCAAATTACATTAACTACACCTCATGGGTTGCAAATATTGCTTCCTAGGACAACCACGGAACTGAGGCATAGCAGGCTTTTCGGAAGATTCCACTAGAAAATACCATGAAATTCCGTTGGTTCTCCCATTTAGACCTCGGTTCTTTACACACGAAAACAGTAAGTCAGCCAAAAAACCAACAGTCTGTTCACTCATCTCCCTGTGTGACGATACTATGA
The DNA here is from genome assembly GCF_023864345.2 of Schistocerca serialis cubense. Lineage (NCBI taxonomy): Eukaryota > Metazoa > Arthropoda > Insecta > Orthoptera > Acrididae > Schistocerca > Schistocerca serialis. The sequence goes on along the minus strand of NC_064639.1, from coordinate 1,144,081,874 downwards.
TCTGTGTGGAGATAGACTCTGGTAGCACCACCTGCCAGCCAAGGACTTCCGACATCAAACTGTTGCGGCCCAGGTGTGAGAGGATACTGTGGAAGAGGAGGTGTGGCGTGGGGCTAAGAAGGGTGTGGTGGCCGGTGGTGGCTGGGAAGGTAGAACATCTTTATTCAACTTGAGCTACAAAATTCGTAATGCGGTGATACTGCAGTCACGCCCTGCTGACTCTGCGGCTGCGTCCTCCGCACCCAGCGTTGTCGATACTTGTTTTGCACCGCTGTGGAATCCAGCTGCTGTCGGGTTATCTGATTGTGATCTTCGTATCCAGCGTCGCTGACACTTGTTTTGCCCGCTCAAGAGACGTGTTCTCCGGTTTGTACAGTGGGGAAATATTCGACTTTTGTCAGTGCCGCGTTCGTCTACCGGAAGTCTCGTTGAAACGTCAAGATCCAGAAGAAGAGCACACCACTGCAGGGGATAATAGTGGGTGCTGGAACACTCGCACACATGGCGGAGTATGGATAACCACACCGCCATGGATGTGATACCCTGCCCGCCAAGGTAGAAGTTTGTCTGCTGCTGTAGAGAGCCTGAGAGCGGCTCATCTGTTGCACAGCGCCAAGACCACAGGTGGCGGAATTAGCACTGAGTGTGTGTGGCGGAAGTGGCGTTCCACGGCCAGTTTCAGCTGCTTATTGACCCATAACCTGGTCGTGTGTGTTGTGGCATTCATGTAACTGTGGGTGTTACCAGATTTCACTTGCTAATAACAACGAGTATTTATACTAGATAACTGCGTAGTGAATCGCTCATGTGGTCTTCGGAGCCAGCGCGGTAGCTCAGTGCGTTCGATCAGGGGACTGACCAACCTATGCAATACTTGAGGAGTGGCATCTGACCTCCGTCCAGACCAAATGACGAAAACAACGACGGGAAAAAAAGGTTAGCTGTAGCGGCCGAATGCCTCCGACATAAGAAGTCCCCCATCATTCTACCGACGGCCTTTCCAAAGAGGTCGAACAGCGGACTGAACATCAGGACATTCTCTTGGCCTTGGGGTGGGAACCTGCCCCTAAAAGGTGGAGAATCAACGCTAATCAAAGGCATGTGGAGGTAAAATGCAATGGAAAACCACTCGCCTGTAATTGAAAAAGTATCATGATGATCTCCTTATTGATAAAAGATTTCAGATTTAGTCCCTCTGGGAGAGGACTACCAAGGGTTGGTGCTCATATGAAAAAAAGTTGAATAACCAACGAGAGCATAATGTTATACGTGGAATGTCAGGAGTTTGATCGTGGTGGAGAAGCTAGGAAATCTGAAATGGAAAATCCTAAGGCTCAGTCAAGATACTGTAGCTGTCTGTTTCGTGAAATTGGAAGGTTTCTGGTCAGATCAGTACCAACAGCTGCAGCAAATGGTACGACAGGAGTAGGATGTGTTGAAAATAGAAAGACGGGGCAATGATAGGACTGCTCTCATCAAAATCGAAAGAATTTGAACACAGACAACAATAAATGAGTGACTCATGCCAACGTAACAAACAGAAGATAAAATAATAGAAGAAGTTTATGAGCATATGGAACGGGTAATTCAGTACATGACGGGAAATGAAAATCCACTAGTCATGAGGGATTGGAATACAATTGTAGGGAAACGAGCAGAATAAAGGGGTATGGGAGAGTGTGAGCTTGGTAGTGAGAATGAGAGAGGGGAAGGACTGAGTTCTGCAATAAAATCCAGCTAGTAATGGCGAATACCTTGTTCGACATCACAAGAAGAGGTGGTATACTTGATAAATGCCGGGAAATACGGGAAGCTTTCATTCAGATTACATCACGGTCAGAGATTCCAAAATCATATATTGTACAGGAAGTCGTACCCAGAAGCAGATATGCATCCGACCAAAACTCAGTAGTAATGAAGAGTGAGATGTGTTTAAGAGACTATTCACGATTAATCAATGCGCAAAAAAGTGGGATACGGAAGTGAATGAAGAGATATGCTTAATTTCCTGTGAGGTTATAAATACAGCGATAATGAATAACTCAATGGACAGTTCAGTTGAAGAGAAATGGAAAACTGAAGAGCCCGCAGCTCGTGGTCGTGCGGTAGCGTTCTCGCTTCCCCCGCCCGGGTTCCTGGGTTCGATTCCCGGCGGGGTCAGGGATTTTCTCTGCCTCGTGATGGCTGGGTGTTGTGTGATGTCCTTAGGTTAGTTAGGTTTAAGTAGTTCTAAGTTCTAGGGGACTGATGACCTGAGATGTTAAGTCCCATAGTGGTCAGAGCCATTTGAACCATTTTCTGAAAACTGGAGAAGTGGACTCACAGAAGTTGATCGACGAAAGAAGGAAGAAGAAAAAGTTCAGAGAGGTTCAGGAACACAGAAGTACAAGTCACTTAGGAATAAAATAAATAGGTAGTGCAGGGAAAGGTGAAATTGCTGCATGAAAAATGAGAAGAAATCGAGATACAAATGATTGTGCGAAGGACTGATTCAGCATACAGGGAGCCCGAAATAGCTTTCGTTGAAATTAAAGGCAAGGGGTTGGGTTGGGTTGTTTTCGGGGAAGAGACCAAACAGCGAAGTCACCGGTCTCATCGGATTAGAGGAAGTCGGCCGTGCCCTTTGAAATTAAACATCCCAGCATTTGCCTGGAGCGATTTAGGGAAATCACGGAAAACCTAAATCAGGATGGCCGGACGCGGGATTGAACCGTCGTCCTCCCGAATGCGAGTCTAGTGTGCTACCACAGCACCACCTCGCTCGGTAAAGGCAAGGGCGATAACATTAATAGTGTAATGTGAATTCCTCTTTTAAATGTAGAGGAGAGTACATGTAGGTGGAAAGAGTACACTGAATACCTCTATGAGTGGGAGGACTTGTCTGACGATGTGATAGAAGAAAAAACTGGAGTCAGTAGGGTTGAGATAGGGCATGCTCTATTAGAACCAAAATTTAAAAGAGTTTTTTAAGACTTAATATCAAATGAGTGAGAAGGGAGGGATAACATTCCATGACATGTTCACAGAATTTGTCGACATGGAAAGAGCGTTCGACGATGTAAATTGGTGCAAGAAGTTCGAATCTCTGAGAAAAATGGGAGAAGGCTATGGAGTAAGACCGGTATATACAATATGCACAAGGACCAAGAGGGAATAATAAGAGTGGAAGAATAACAACGAAGTGTACAGATTAAAAAGTATGTAAGACAGGGACGTTCAGTCGAAAGAGTAATGACGGAAATAATAAAGGAAAAAAACTTTCAAGAGTGGAATTAAACTTCAAGGTGAAAAGGTATCAATGATAATATTCTTTGAAGAGATTCCTATGCTCAGTGGAAGTGAAGAAGAATACAGTCTAATGAGTACAGAATGTGGATTGAGAGTAAATCTAAGAAATCTGAAAGTAATGAGATACAGCAGAAATGAGAACAGCGACGAACTTAAGATGAGAATTGCTGATCACGAGTAGATGAAGTTCAGGAATTCTGCTGCCTAGGCGGAAAGAGCAAGAAGGACACAGAAAGCAGTGTAGCACTGGTAGAAAGTGCATAGCGGCTAAGAGGAGTCTTCTAGTGCCAAACAGGGTCTTAATTTGAGAAGGAAATACTTTTCGACCAGAGCATTGTGTGTAGTGAAACGGGGACTGTCGGAAAACCGGAACAGAAGTGAATCGAAATATATGAGATTTAGTGCTGCAGAAGAATATAGAAAATTAATTGGACTGATAAGGTAAGAAATGAGGAGCTTTCCGCGGAATCGGCGAGGAAAGGAACATATGGAAAACAATAACAAGAAGGACCAGGATGGTTGGACATCTGATAAAACATCAGGGGATAAATTCCATTTTACTAGAGAGCTGTATAGGGTAAAAATTGTAGTGGAAGAAAGAGCTTTGAATACATCCAGGTAATAACTGACGACATAGGTTGTAAGAGGTACTCTGTGATGAAGAGGTTGGCACAGGATAGGAGTACGTGGCGGAACAGTTGAAACCAGTCAGAAGATTAAGACAATACCCCCCCCCCCCCCTTCACCCTCGCCGCCACACCAAAAAAAAAAAAAACATCCAACCACGTACACACTAACACCCATGTGACGCAATAATGTAGAAACCCCCCTGTTCGGTCCCACAGATGCATTGCACTTATGCTATGTCCCCAGGATCGCGAGGCGGGGTTTGGTTCGCCTCGTGATAGTGAAACAGGTTTGTTGATGAAACCGGCGTCCCATTGCCTAAGCACTCATCGGCTGCCCAAGGTTTTCAACAACGCAGACATAGCAGAACCGCTATTTCCGTGGTCTATCGATCTACATCCGAATCCTGCTCCAGCTACTGCCGGGTCTGGGTGCTGACGAGTCCTCTCCATTTGGTTCGGTCCTCCCACCACTTTTCTTCCTCCACTTGCTGCCAGGTCACACCTCTCCTTTCTACAGATATTCTCACTCCCACTCCCATTTTCCACCATGTTCTTGGGAGCCCTCTAGGTCTTTTCCCATTCATCTTTAGTTCTTCCATAATTTTGGGGAGTCTCTGCCCATGCATCCTCTTAACATGCCCATACCATCTTAATCTCTTTTCCAGAATTTCTTCTCTCATACTTTCTTGTTTAAGGTTCTTTCTAATCTCTACATTCCTTACTCTGTCCATTTTTGTTTTTCCCTTAACTGCTCTGAGAAATTTCATTTCCCCTGCTTGCAGTCTGCTCCAGTCCCTTTCTGTCATTGTCCGTGTTTCTCCACCGTAGGTGACAATAGGGAGGTAATAATTCTTATACATAAGCAGTTTTGCTTTTTCTGAAAGTTCCTTATTCCAAACCAGGTGTTTTATTGTTTGGTAGAAATTGCCTCCATTCTGTAGCCTCCTATTAATTTCGTTAGTTATTCTTCCATCCCTAGACATTTCACTCCCTAAATAAGTGAAACTTTCTAACACTTGATCCTTTTCTCTCTTCTGAACACAATTACTTCACTCTTATCTTTATTTATTTTTAATCCCTACCTTTTCATTATTTCCTTTCACGCATCAAGCTGTAATTGTACATCTACTTCATTATCACCCCATATTACCATATCATCTGCTAAAATCATCTTTTTGTCTTTTTCTTTCACTATATATTTAACTGTGCTATTCATTCCCTCCATCACAACATTAAAAAGTACAGGTAATAGAATACTTCCTTGCTTAAGTTCTTGTCTTATTTCGAAGAATTCAGAGTTCCCCAACGATGTTCTAATTCTATAATTGTGTCCTCTGTACATTGTTTTTATTACATTAATGTATCCATCTTCTATATCTATCTACTTCCGTGATAGAGCCCAATATTTTGTGGTGGCACAACGAGATGTTAACTTTCAATCGGATGTTATGTGGAGAGCGAAGGTCGTTGCTGTTTGTACCATCCAACCATGACTGCCTGAGCTGCTTACCATGAAGAACTAAAACAAAATGGCTTCTGCGCATTTTTGTATATTATTTGAGCAAAATATGTAGTCTACCTATCTAAAAAGAGGTACTCGATGTAATTACGTTAAGTAATGGTACATCGTTGTTTTTGATTTAATGAGAGGTACGAGATGAAGCTTGAGCAGGGAGATGAGATTTTCACGAGCCATGAAGACATCATGTTTGAGCCGTCATCATAGATTTTCACTTGGTACTGAAGTGACATATTAGATAAGTTCGATTTGAATAAAAGCAAACTTCATCTTTGTATCTCAAAAGTTATGTTTTGCTATTTGTCATATTTCCCGGTATATAAAGTTTTACTTACCCTGATTAAATTACATCAGGCCAGGAAATACACAAACCAATAGTTATTGCGAAATATTCTCAATTTCTATACGTACTTGGGGTTCAGTTACGCAGAAGTCTGATACACTCTCAAACAAATAAATGATTACATTTTCAGAAAAATGGATAATTTATTGAAGACAAAGCGTGTCACAAATTGAGCGAGTAGGTTACGCGTTGGTCCACATCTGGCCCTTATTCAAGAAGTTGCTCGGCTTGCCATTGATTGATACTGTTGTTGGATGTTGTCCCGATGGATATCGTGCCACATTCTGTCCAGCTGGCGTGTTACATCGTCAAAATCCCGAACTGCTAGTAGGGCCCTGCCCCGTAACGCTCCAAATGTTCTCACTTGGGGAGAGATCCGGCGATCTTTCCGGCCAAGGTAACTTTAGGCGAAGATGAAGACAAGCAGTCGAAACTCTCGCTGTGCACGGTCGGGCATTATCTTGCTGAAATGTAAGACCAGGATGGGTGTAGAAAATCGTCGACGTACTGCTGTGCTGTCACGATGCAGGGTATGACAACCAACTGGGGCCTGCTATGAAATGAAATGGCATCCTAAACCATCACCACTGGTTGTGGGGCTGGTCGGCAACAATCGGGTTGATATCTCACCACCGTTCAGGGCATCTTCAGACACTTCTCCGGTCTGGAATCTCGTTTACAGGAGTAGAAGTGTCTTCAAAGATGAGTCCCGCTTCGAACTGAGACTCTATGATCGGCATTGTGGGCAGGGCCCCTCGGACCAGCTTGGGACTTTGTCGATCTAGTGCGTCAGTTGAGTAGAATTGGACACGATATCCCTCAGGAGGACATCCAGTAATTCTACCAATCAATGCCGAATAACTGTCTGTATAGGGGCCAGGCGTGGACCAACACGTTATTGACCTGTTCAATTTCTGAAGCGCTTTCTCTTCAATAAAGCATCCACTTTTTCGGAAACTGTAATCCATCGATCACCGCCCCGTTGTGCTGATTACTTCGTGGTGCATAGTTCCTTCGTTTTATTTTTGTGCTAGAGTGTATTATTATGAAGTTAGTTCCAATTTCGAACAGAAGTAGCAATTATTAAGTGTGACGATGATCTGAGTGATAATTTGCCCTGTAATATGTCAAGATGACATTGCAGTATGGTTGACGGGGCAGCAGGTATGAAGGACCAGTTCCTCAGTTGTCGTGGAACCGTAAGTGGCAGTGCGTGCCCAGATCAGCACGCAGCAGTTGGAGACGGCCACCAGCGTCAGCACAATGGGCTGGAAATTCTGTTTCAGTGAAGGAGTGGTGTTCGTTTTGAGGCGTGGCGCCTTATATCGTTCCTATCCAGAGCCGGTGTATCGGGAGAATTACTCACGCATGCAAGCAGTGACAGATGGTCTGAAGTGGGTTTCATCCACCAGAGGACAGTAATGCACAGAGACGTTCAAGAAACAGTTCAAGAGAATGTTTTGTGAACTGTTTTATTTCTTGAAGGCTTTTTTTGTTTGTTTGTGTTTGTACAGGTTTGTGTATGCTTTTAGTAGTATGAATGATGTGAGTGTGTGGTCTAAAGCAAATATGTAGATGGTTGGCCTACTGATCAACGCTGCAGTGTCAGAAAGTTTTAAGAGACTGTGACTGCAAACGACGCGGAATTTAGTCTCATAATAGTTTATGGTAAAAGGAAAGCTAATTCGAGTGCAAATAAAAATAGTTAATAACACAGAGTATGAACAAAGTATCATAATGTTAAATATTTACTTTGGGAAAAAGAACAGTTCGACAATGTGTTATTTGTTGATCGGTTAGTCATGAAAAGCGTGGACTAACGTGCGAGAATAATGTTTTTCTATTGGCCTTAAAGAAAACTCACCAATCAGAAAGCAGAGTGGCAAAAGCACTGCCATCTGTTGACGGGAAGAAAAACACGGGACCAACTACCTCGGTCGTTCACAAGTTGAATTAGTCATTTACATTCACAAAGAAGAAAAAAAACATTACAAGAAAGTTATATGAAAATCGTTGAGAGTACATTACGAGTGGCAAAGGAACATATTCAACAGGGTCAGCACAGCACTGTAGTAAAACTAACTTGAAGCCGGCGACATAAAGTTTATGTATAAACCACAAAATACAATTTGTTTCTCCTTTTTCAGGAGTGGCAGGCAAGTTTTTAATTTAGTGGAGACAAATATGGCGACGTGATATAGCGTGCCACAGTCATGAGTTAAAAGAACATATACATGTGCCACTCCTATTAAAAGGCGTCTCGCTACTAAACAAAATGTAAGGTAACACCCTAAATTTCATACTCTCAAAAACTCCTATACCAGTTAATAACTAGTAGTAATAGCTCGGAAGGGACACACTAAAAATGGGAACATTTCAAAAACTTGTAACGAAAAGCCAGTGACTCAATGAGGCTTAAGTAAGATAAGACGTGAGACAAATTTTTCATCATTAATGAAAAGTAAATTTCAATTTACTGAGGACACAGATAATGACGCGTAATAATGTGCTGTAGTCTTAGGATAAAAAATTAAAAATATGCAAACTTCTGTTGAAAGAGGACATTTTACAGCTGTGTAAGATAGAATCTAGGTGGACCTTACAGTCCTCACTATAGGAAATAGGCATATGCCGTACTATAGCTATGTCTCATTAAAGGCCACCAAAGAAATGGCGAAAACACTGACCCAGTTTAGAAGTATACGTGTGAAATGTACAATAATCAGAAACCAGGAGGAGAAGAAAATGAGACTGGACGCTGCTTCAAAAAAAAAGAGAAGTTATTCAAGAGACCTGCCTGCTTAAGAAAAGTTTTCTAACTCAAAATTCCCGACGAATCACGGTTAATGCTGCCGGTAACTAGTATTTAAGACAGGGTCCTTGCGTTGAACATGTAGAATTCTGCAACTCGTGTTTGTATCTGAGATGGAATAATTATGATCCTTCAGGTCGTAGTGAGAGCGGCTCTAGCATTGCTAAGGTCCTTGTGCTCTCTGAACCGTATGATAAAAGAGCGGCCAGTTTGGCCGACGTAGGCGAAAGGACACTCACTATATTGGTTGCGATAGACACCCAATTGTGTCTATCGATTGTCGTCTCTGGTTTCGTGGTGCTTTAGGAGCCCGACCTTATTGGGGATATAGAACGCAGGTACAATTCTCTCTTTTGTAAGACATTTGCCGATCTTATAGGATGTAAAACCTACGTATGAGACCTTGCAAAAATGTTGTTTAGACTTTTGATTATTAGTAGATGATGGGGTAATCTGTATCGATTGCTAGAGTCGACTTTAGATTGCATTTTCTGGAGAAGTACATGAATTACGTTTGGATGGCAATCATTAGCATGTGCTACAAATTTAACGATATCCAGCTCACGCTGATAGTTTTGTCTTAAGAGGGGGGGACTCCAATCGAACGCTAAGGCATTGCAGGAAAAACAGCCATTTTTTTTACTGGTTTGGATGAACTGACGAGCAGTGAATAATGGAAACAGTTGTCGTTAGTTTCCTAAATATATTAAAGTGAACTTTACTGTTCTGTAAAGTAATTTCCAAATCCAAAATTTGGAGTTTAAAGTCAGAGTGGTATTCTATCGTATACTGATTCTTGCGGTGCATTTTGTTAAAGTCTTGTTGAAAAAGTTGCACCTCGGCATCGGTCCCGTTATACGAAAATATGATGTCATCGACGTATTTCTTTAACATACTATTCCTTAAAGATATTGGTGTTGGGTTGAAAAAAACTGATGTTCAATATGATTGATATTGAATTGTTCCCTTCGTGTAGCTGCTGCTAGCTCTTAATTGATATGGGAGTTATTGACAGTATGGACTTTAAGGTTCTGCTAACTTCCATTTTGATTAGTAGAGAGATGATTTTTAATAGAAGTGGTACATGTGTATCTACACTCCTGGAAATTGAAATAAGAACACCGTGAATTCATTGTCCTAGGAAGGGGAAACTTTATTGACACATTCCTGGGGTCAGATACATCACATGATCACACTGACAGAACCACAGGCACATAGACACAGGCAACAGAGCATGCACAATGTCGGCACTAGTACAGTGTATATCCACCTTTCGCAGCAATGCAGGCTGCTATTCTCCCATGGAGACGGTCGTAGAGATGCTTGATGTAGTCCTGTGGAACGGCTTGCCATGCCATTTCCATCTGGTGCCTCAGTTGGACCAGCGTTCGTGCTGGACGTGCAGACCACGTGAGACGACGCTTCATCCAGTCCCAAACATGCTCAATGGGGGACAGATCCGGAGATCTTGCTGGCCAGGGTAGTTGACTTACACCTTCTAGAGCACGTTGGGTGGCACGGGATACATGCGGACGTGCATTGTCCTGTTGGAACAGCAAGTTCCCTTGCCGGTCTAGGAATGGTAGAACGATGGGTTCGATGACGGTTTGGATGTACCGTGCACTATTCAGTGTCCCCTCGACGATCACCAGTGGTGTACGGCCAGTGTAGGAGATGGCTCCCCACACCATGATGCCGGGTGTTGGCCCTGTGTGCCTCGGTCGTATGCAGTCCTGATTGTGGCACTCACCTGCACGGCGCCAAACACGCATACGACCATCATTGGCACCAAGGCAGAAGCGACTCTCATCGCTGAAGACGACACGTCTCCATTCGTCCATCCATTCACGCCTGTCGCGACACCACTGGAGGCGGGCTGCACGATGTTGGGGCGTGAGCGGAAGATGGCCTAACGGTGTGCGGGACCGTAGCCCAGCTTCATGGAGACGGTTGCGAATGGTCCTCGCCGATACCCCAGGAGCAACAGTGTCCCTAATTTGCTGGGAAGTGGCGGTGCGGTCCCCTACGGCACTGCGTAGGATCCTACAGTCTTGGCGTGCATCCGTGCGTCGCTGCGGTCCGGTCCCAGGTCGACGGGCACGTGCACCTTCCGCCGACCACTGGCGACAACATCGATGTACTGTGGAGACCTCACGCCCCACGTGTTGAGCAATTCGGCGGTACGTCCACCCGGCCTCCCGCATGCCCACTATACGCCCTCGCTCAAAGTCTGTCAGCTGCACATACGGTTCACGTCCACGCTGTCGCGGCATGCTACCAGTGTTAAAGACTGCGATGGAGCTTCGTATGCCACGGCAAACTGGCTGACACTGACGGCGGCGGTGCACAAATGCTGCGCAGCTAGCGCCATTCGACGACCAACACCGCGGTTCCTGGTGTGTCCGCTGTGCCGTGCGTGTGATCATTGCTTGTACAGCCCTCTCGCAGTGTCCGGAGCAAGTATGGTGGGTCTGACACACCGGTGTCAATGTGTTCCTTTTTCCATTTCCAGGAGTGTACTTTTCACTCATGACTGTGGAACGTTATACCATGTCCCCATATGTGTCTCCACTAAATTAAAAAAATGCACGCCACTTACGGAAAAGAAAAAAAAATTGTGTTTTACAGTTTATGTATCAATTTTATTCATCGGCTTCCGGTTAGTTACACTACAGTTCTGTACTTCCCCGGTTCAGTACCGTTTTTTTTACCACTCACAATGTACTCTTAACGCTTTTGATGTAACTTTCTTGTTCCTTTTGAATGTAATTCACTAATTCAAATTATGAACGGCCGAGATAGTCGGTCCAGTGTTGTTCTTCCTGTCAACAGAAGGCAGTACTTTTGTCACTCACCTTTACCAGTTTGCTTCCCCATTCTTGTACGCTACTCCGTGCTCTGCGCTCGCTGGTGGTACACCGCCTCCTATAATCGTCCATCGAGGTGCTCGGGGTCACAACACACAGTGGTGTTCATTGCATATTTCTTTAGCCAGGCAGTCATTCGCAGTATTGTCTGGTGTCGCTTATGTTATACCGCACCTAGCCCGACCGTTGTTTTCTGAAATGTTACATGGAACCTCTTTTTTTGACTTTTCATATGTACTACTGAATACAAAAATTATTATAAGCTTCGGTGACTTGTTTTATTTCCTGGACTACAGCTGATGAAATAATCGTATGGCATTTATTGGCGTTGATATCCCCTTCGGTGTTCGGCCCCGTATTGCAAGTCTTCTTAGTTGACGCCACTTCGGCGATTTGCGTGTCAATGATGATGAAAGACACACAAAACCCAGTCCCCTGCCGGGAATCGAAACCGGGCCCCCTTGCGTGCTAGGCGGTAACGCTACCGTTGCGCCACGCAGGCGGACAAACAAATGGTTCAAATAGCTCTAAGCACTATGGGACTTAACATCTGAGGTCATCAGTCCCCCTAGAACTTAGAAGTACATGCCTGAGGCAGGATTCGAACCTGCGACCATAGCGGTGGCGCGGTTCCAGACTGAAGCGCCTAGAACCGCTCGGCCACTCCGGCCAGCCGCAAGCGGACACCATACCTGATGACGGGCATGTAAGAGCCCGAAGCTGTTCATACTTTAAGTACTGAAAAATAAACAGAACCTTATAACTGATGCGGTATCTTCAACGAAATAATGTTAACTTCATTTCCTCAGATTGGCAGATTTCCTTTAGTCCATGGCGTAACACCTTCTGCCTGTCATGCTACCAGGCTCTTTCAACCACTTAGACGTTAGCAATGTGCAGAGTAGGGAGCAGGAGGTCAGACCACAAAACACAAGATTCTGTCACAAATCTCCTTTCAGTTCCGGAAAAGGAAAAGGAATTTCGGCACAATTTAAATGGATAATCTTCAATTAATGTAACACATTTTAAGGAAAACGAACTTCAAGAAAGATTTAGGAAGGCTGTCTTCATGGAAAATTTATCGCAGTTAAGAAAACCAGCCTACAACTATATTTAACACAGTTACTAAAGTAGTCTAAGAACAAATTTTATACGTTAAAACCTTCTTCAATTAAATAATTAGCGACACAGCTACCTACCTTCACAATTTCTAAAATTAGCGGATAGGAATTAAAATTTCAGTAATTAAGAACAGTAAAAGTATTATAATCTGTTTCTTTGCAGTAGTGCGCCCCGATAGCTGAGTGGTCAACGCGGCGGTCTGTCACACCAAGGGGCCCGGGTTCGATTCCCGGCTGCGTCGGAGAATTTCTTCGCTCAGGGACTGGGTGTTGTGTTATTCTCATTTCATCATCATCATCAGTGAAAGGCAACGGGAAACGACCACTGCAATCACTTCCCTAGAAGCTCATGCGGTAGACATCTCTGACGATGCTTCTCCCATGAGAAGACCCGCCGTAAGGCAGAACGCAATGTTAGTTAGTAGTTGTTGCAGTAAGCTCACTGATCAGCGTATCCATCAACGCCGGTTCCTTAAAAGTGACTGTGCGATTTACAAGCAACTCGAGGTAATAGCCTACTTTACTGTAACACAAAGAGAGCAGAGTTATACGCATACCATATATACAGGGTGTTACAAAATGGTACCGCCAAACTTTCAGGAAACATTCCTCACACACGAATAAAGAAAAGATGTTATGTGGACATGTGTCCGGAAACGCAAAATTTCTATGTTAGAGCTCATTTTAGTTTCGTCCACCCACGCTCAATGGAGCACGGTATCATGATTTCATACGGGATACTCTACCTGTGCTGCTAGAACATGTGCCTTTACAAGTACGACACAACATGTGGTTCATGCACGATGGAGCTCCTGCACATTTCAGTCGAAGTGTTCGTACGCTTGTCAACAACAGATTCGGTGACCGATGGATTGGTAGAGGCGGACCAATTCCATGGCCTCCACGCTCTCCTGACCTCAACCCTCTTGACTTTCATTTATGGGGGCATTTGAAAGCTCTTGTCTACGCAACCCCAGTACCAAATGTAGAGACTCTTCGTGCTCGTATTGTGGACGGCTGTGATACAATACGCCGTTCTCCAGGGCTGCATCAGCGCATCAGGGATTCCATGCGACGGAGGGTGGATGCATGTATCCTCACTAACGGAGGACATTCTGAACATTTACTGTAACAAAGTGTTTGTAGTCACGCTGGTACGTTCTGTTGCTGTGTGCTTCCATTCCATGATTAATCTGATTTGAAGAGAAGTAATAAAATGAGCTCTAACATGGAAAGTAAGCGTTTCCGGACACATGTCCACATAACATATTTTCTTTATTTGTGTGTGAGAAATGTTTCCTGAAAGTTTGGCCGTACCTTTTTGTAACACCCTGTATATAAGTACATAAAAAGATACTCAACGGGCCTTGCAAATAATTAACAGTCCAAGCAGCAGGGTATGAATTTCATAATATACATATGTTATCGTTTATTGTATGCACAAAAAATCTTGTGATATTAAAGGCAAGACTTAATGTGTCGTCTTAAAACTAATGAGCATCTGTTGGTCGTATGTGAAGTATGCTAGCGGCAAGACACAATCAATGCCTTCTCTGCGCAGTAGCAATGGAGATACTATTGAAGACAGTGCTGCCAAAGCAGAGTTACTAATCACAGCCTTCCGAAATGCCTTCACAAAAGAAGACGAAGTAAATATTCCAGAATTCCAATCAAGAACAGCTGCCAACATGAGTAATGTAGAAGTAAATATCCTCGGGGTAGAAATGGTTCAAATGACTCTGAGCACTATGGGACTCAACTGCTGAGGTCATTAGTCCCCTAGAACTTAGAACTAGTTAAACCTAACTAACCTAAGGACATCACAAACAGCCATGCCCGAGGCAGGATTCGAACCTGCGACCGTAGCGGTCTTGCGGTTCCAGACTGCAGCGCCTTTAACCGCACGGCCACTTCGGCCGGCTCCTCGGGGTAGTAAAGAAACTTAAATCACTTAATTAAAGCAAGTCTTCTGATCCAGACTGTATACCAATTAGATTCTCTTCAGAGTATGTTGATGCATTAGCTCCATACCTCACAATCATGTACAACCGTTCGTTCGACGAAAGATCCGTACCCAGTGACTGGAAAGTTGCACAGGTCACACCAATATTCATGAAAGGTAGTAGGAGTAATGAACTAAATTACAGGCCAATACCATTAACGTCGATATGCAGCAGGATTCTGGAAAATATAATGTGTTCGAACATTATGAATTATCTCGAAGAAAACGGTGTATTGACACACAGTCAACACGGATTTAGAAACACAACTAGCTCTTTATTCACATGAAGTGTTGAGTGCTATTGACAAGGTATTTCAAATTGATTCCGTATTTCTGGGTTTCCGGAAGGCTTTCGACACTGTACCGCACAATCCCCTTGTAGTGAAATTGCGTGCGTAGGGAATATCGTCTCAGTTATGTGACTCCGTTCGTGATTTCCTGTCAGAGAGGACACAGTTCGTAGTAAATGACGGAAAGTCATTGAGTAAAACAGAAGAGATTTCTGGCGTTCCGCAAAGTAGTTTTATAGGCCCTTTGGTGCTCCTTTTCTACATTAACTATTTGGGAGGCAATCTGAGTAGCCGTATGCCGTTTATCAACTAATAAAGTCATCAGAAGATCAAAAGAAATCGCAAAACGATTCAGAAAATATATCTCTATTGTGCGAAATTTGGTTGTTGACCCTAAGTAAGGAAAAGTATGAGGCCATCAACATGAGTGCTAAAAGGAAGCCGTTAAACTTCGGTTACACGATAAATTAGTCAAATATAAAGGCAGTAAGTGGAACTAAATGCCTAGCAATTACAATAGAGAACAACTTAAACTGAAAAGAACACATAGACAAATGTTGTGGGAAAGGCTAACCAAAGACTGCATCTTATTGGCCGGACACTAGAAAATGTAGCTTTTGGAATAGTGCTGCGCTGTGTGGGATCCTTACCAGATAGGATTGACGGAGTACATCGAAAAAGTTCAAAGGAGGGCAGCACGTCTTGTATTATCGCGAAATATAGGAGAGAGTGTTACCGAAATACTACAGGATTTGGGGTGGACATAATTAAAACAAAGGCTTTTTCGTTGCAGCGGAATCTTCTGACGAAATTCCAATCACCAACTTTCTCCTCCGAATATGAAAATATGTTGTTGACACCGAACTACATAGGGAGAAACGATCACCACGATAAAATAAGGCCGGCTGGGGTCGCCGAGTGGTTCTAGGTGCTACAGTCTGGAACCATGCGACCGCTACGGGCTCAGGTTCGAATACTGCCTCGGGCATGGATGTGTGTAATGTCCTTAGGTTAGTTAGGTTATAGCAGTTCTACGTTCTAGGGGACTGATGACCTCAGAAGTAAAGTCCCATAGTGCTCAGAGCCATTTGAACCATTTTTTGATAAAATAAGGGAAATCGGAGCTAGTACCGAAAGATATAGATGTTCGCTCTTCCCGCGCGCTAAACGAAACGGGAATAACTGAAAATTGTGGAGGTGGTTCAATGAACCCTCTGCCAGGCACTTAAGTGTGATTTGTAGAGTATCCATGTAGATGTAGGTGTAGATCTAGAGAAGTAACCAAATACAAGTTACCCTCAGCGAATGAAAAACTCCATATACAATACGTAAATGGCCTCTAACACTATTACTCTTGTTTTAGTTTGCTAAACGCGCCCAGGTACATTCCAGTAGAATGCGTCTTCAACGAATCAAACCCATTTGTTGAGGTTAAAGCAGTTAAGGTTCACAGTGACACTCAACGTAATCCAATTCCGTGGATAAAATTTCAGTAAATGATTAGCGAAATATGCCCAAGGAACTTGCAACCATGGATTTAAGGCCCGTTGCGTGGTAACCTTGCGTGCATTGCGATCCACCGCCCATCCACCCACCCACACTCACACACACACACACACACACACACACACACACACACAAACGCGCGCGCGTGCTCTAGAAATTACGGGGTTGGGTTGGGTTAGGTTGTTTTGGGGGAAGAGACCAGACTGGGAGGTCATTAGGGAAGGACGGGGAAGGAAGTCAGCCGTGCCGTTTCAAAGGAACCATCCTGGCATTTGCCTGGAGCGATTTAGGGAAATCATGGAAAACCTAAATCAGGATGGCTGGATGTAGGATTGAACCGTCGTCCTCCCG
Organism: Schistocerca serialis cubense; assembly: GCF_023864345.2. Lineage (NCBI taxonomy): Eukaryota > Metazoa > Arthropoda > Insecta > Orthoptera > Acrididae > Schistocerca > Schistocerca serialis. The sequence goes on along the minus strand of NC_064639.1, from coordinate 1,144,065,146 downwards.
AATGCGAGTCCAGTGTGCTATCCACTGCGACACGTCGTTCGGTAGCAGTTACAGCAAAATACTTATCTAGACATACTCATGATAATTTTCATAGACGGAAAAGTTATTGTTGATACAAAGAAACATATTACACGCAAGTGACCTTATCAGTTTCATCTGAGGTGGGTTCTGACATGAAAGTCCTTTAACAACTAGAAACTCAAGACGAGATACTTTATCTACACTGGTACAGTCAATCGAGAGACTGTCAACTTCTTACAGATGGCAGCAGTGGGTTTAGACCAGTCTAAGTGATGGTCCAGAATTAGCCCCCAGACTTTTGTTGAGGAAGAGGACGTTATTTGTATATCGAATAGGGTTAGGGTGAAAATGATTTTCTAAACAGAAGGGTAATAAATCTTTTATGATTTATCAAAACTGGCAGCTTTTCAGACTGATAATATTAGAAACCTATATTCTCTGCCCACTGTGATAAGGCAAGTAAGATAGAAATTACATGCTGGATAATTGTGCACATGTTTGCTAGCCTTTTATTTAAGCATTATTGAAGATCGTCAGCTTCTAGATGCTATTTGTAATGGGAGAGAATATCTTCGACATCATTAAGACAGAGTGAGTAAAATAGTGGGCCAAGTAAGGATCCTTGTGGGCCCATGGACACTACATCTTCCCTTTGTCATCATTTATTACGACCATTTCACACTGATGATGATGTTTGGTTTGTGGGGGCTCAACTGCGTGGTTATCAGTGCCCATACAAATTTCCAACCTTTACTCAGTCCAAACTCGCCACTTTCATCAATGATGGCGAAATGATGAGAACAACACAAACACCCAGTCATCTCGAGGCAGGTGAAAATCCCTGACCCCGCCGGGAATCGAACACGGGATCCTGTGCTCGGGAAACGAGAACGCGACCACGAGACCACGATCTACAGACATTTCACATCTATATCTACATCTACATGGTTACTGTGCAATTCACACTTAAATGTTTGGCAGAGGGTTCATTGAACCATTTTCATACTACTTCTCTACCATTCCACTCTCGAATGGCGCGTGGGAAAAAGGAACACATTAATCTTTCCGTTCGAGCTCTGATTTCTCTTATTTTATTATGATGGTCATTTCTCCCTACGTAGGTCGGTCTCAACAAAATAGATTTCGCCGCGAAGAAAACCGCCTTTGTTTCAGTGACTGCCACCCCAACTTGCGTATCATATCAGTGACACTCTCACCGCTATTACGCGATAACGCGAAACGAGCTGCCCTTTTTTGCACTTTTTCAATGATCTCCGTCAATCCTACCTGGTAAGGATCCGACACCACGCAGCAATATTCCAGCAGAGGACGGAGAAGTGTAATGTAGGTTGTCTCTGTAGTGGGTTTGTCGCATTTTCTAAGTGTTCTGCCAACAAAGCTCAGTCTTTGTTTCACCTTCCCCACAGTATTACCTATGTGGTCTTTCCAATTTAAATTGATCGTAATTGTAATTCCTAGGTATTTGGTCGAATTGACAGACCTTAGATTTGTGCGATTTATCGTATACCCAAAATTTATCGGATTTCTTTTAGTATCCATGTGGATGACCTCGCACTTTTCTTTGTCTAGTGCCAATTGCCACTTTCGCACCATACAGAAATTCTCTTTAGATCAATTTGTAATTGGAACTGATAGTCTGATGATTTTACTAGACGGTAAATTACAGCGTCATCTGATAACAGTCTAAGGGGGCTGCTCAGATTATCACCTAGATCATTTATGTAAATCAGGAACAGCAGAGGGTCCACGACACTACCTTGCGGAACGCCAGATATCACTTTTGTTCTACTCGATGGTTTACCGTCTATCTCTACGAACTATGACCTCTCTGAGAGTAAATCACAAATCCAGTCGCACAACTGAGACGATACTCCATATGCACGCAAGTTGACTAATAGTCCCTTGTGAGGAACGGTATCAAAAGCTTTGTGGAAATCTACGAATATGTAATCGATCTGAGATCGCTTGTCGACAGCACTCATTACTTCATGGGAATAAAGAGCTAGCTGCGTTGCACAAGAACGATATTTTCTGAATCCGTGTTGGTTATGTATCAATAAGCCATTTCCTTCAAGGTAATTAATAATGTTCGAGTACAGTATAAGCTCCAAAATCCTACAACAAATTAAGGTCAGTGATATGAGTCTGTACTTCAATGTGGTGTAAAGTAGGAACCGATCCACTGTAGAGTACTTGAAGAAAAATTTTCTTGAATCTACAGCTATAACAAACTTGCGCCAGCTATCTGAAGCAGCGCTGCAAGTAAAGATAAGACTCTCCATATCACTGACTACGGTCTCGACTTTATATATTTTTTTATTCGACGATAAAGGTGAGTTTTTCGTAATTAAAAAGCGTATGTTTGTTGTTTCGTCAGTACCACTTGCAGTAATTTAAGTATTCGACTAGATGCATTACTTTTGACATCTGAAGCGGAAGCCCTTCTCTGTGTATGACTTACGGCGGTAGCCTTTCCCGGCCCACGTTTGAACCACTAAACGCTAATAGCAAAGACAGCCCACTCTGCTGAGTGTAGAGTGGAGACCAGGTGCGCAAGAGAACATGCATAGTGCGCGCTGCGAGTGGTGGAAGCCGGGCAGTGCTCTCCTTACAAAAGGGAGGCCAGAGCACCAGCCAGCTCCGGTTAGCGCTGAAAAGAGGCCAAGAGTACTTCAAAGGACTTTACTGAAATGCAAGTTCTTAACAGAGCTGTCCAAGACTTTCAGCGACACAGCAGTTCCTAAATGGTCATTCTCTATAATGATTTTACATAGTAAAAAGTTAATTCGACAAGGTAATGTGAACATCATGCACCAGTATTATATAAATTAGAAAATTATAGCACTTGTTGCACTCAGATTTTTATGTGCGGAGGAAAATGGAAAGTTTCTTACTCTCAAATAATACGAAATGAGACGGAATGCTGTAACGTGTCGTTTTTCTCAGGGTAGTACGCTAGTGCCACTACTTTTTATAACTTATTTATTTATTTACTTATTTTTTTCATATCCACTCTTAGGACTGCTTAGTCTATAAATCTTCTTTCTTCCAAAAAGCTCTTCATTGTCTCGTTCTTCTTCGTTATCTCTCCTCCTGTGATCTTAATTGTGTTATGGTATTAGCACAGCTATAATCTTCCACTTTTGTTCTGTATGTTGAAATATCCTGCGGTATTGTATATTAATTACTTGCACTTGTTCGAATCTTTTGTGATTTCTTTCTTCATGTTACTCCTTTTAAGCACTTTGCGTTTCACATCTCCTTGGTCCACATGTTGTTGCCCATCCTCATAATACCGACCAGTCTTGTCTTCTATATCGTGCTTGACAATTGCTCCATACATTCATGTAGCTAAGTAGCTCATGTTTTGACATATGTATCCAAATTGATTTTGCCTCAGTTGTCCCTTAAGATAGTTGTCCCTTAAGATCTTACATTCCCCTCTAGATACAGGAAATTTGGTCTTCTAGCATATGCTAACGTCTGTAATATAGATACCAAAAACTGCGCGCATTCCCCACCCCTTCAACCTTCCTGTCGGTTTCATGCATGCTTGCATGTCCAAAGGAATACTGCACCGTTATTCGGAATAACATAGGCACCGCGATATCCTGTTTATCTGCCGACAACGGTCTAGAGACTTTCAAGTAAAATGTCCCGCATTACGGGAATATACATAATGGATGTACGAGTACAGTTTGCACACGGTTGACGACGTAAGGAATCTTGGATGTGGCCGTGAGTCATTCTTGGATAGACAAATTGCAAGGATGCCGCACTCAAAAAGCGGAAAACCCAGGTTCGAGTACCGGTATAGTACAAATTTTCTTTGTCGTCATTCCTTTATACAGCTGATGGTTGTTTATATTCGCAACTGTGAATACATTTCATGCGTTTCAGATGTGCTGTTGCAGAAGGATGCTGAATATTAAGAGGACTGATAACAAGTAACGAGATTCTCCACTGCATCGGCGAGAAAAGGAGTACGTGTATGTGAAAAAGACGGTACAGAGTGTTACGACATCAGTGGGTAACTTATTTGGTAATAGAGGGGGCAGTAGATGCAATAATTGTAAGAGCAATTGGACATTCCATTATATGTAACTAATGAAATTTAAGGAATTTGGGTTACGTATACTTTGAGAAGAGGTCGTAAGGGTACATTACCCTCACGTAGTATCTAATATGCACTATGCAGAGGTCATACATGGTTTAAGCAAAGACTGCAGTGCAGTCAACAATGTGCGAGTGGGTAAGCAGTAGTCGAGTGTTGGAGTCCGTGGGTGGAAGTCGGGTTAATGTACATGTGCGTCAGTGAAAAAGACCAACAAAAAGGTGTTAGCATGTGGACGTAATGTGCTGTTCCAGTCTCTTCTGTACCTAAGGTCCATCACCGTTCCCTTTGGATCCCTACGTAATTCGGTGCTCTCCGATACACACGATCGAACAGCGGAGGAGTGGTACTCAAGCGTCATCTTTAGGTTACAATATCTCCGGATGTAATTAACTTTTTACAATGCAACAAACGGCACTGATTACGTATTTGCTTATATGTTCAGATGAGCTAACAAAACTAACGGGGTTTCATTTAAAAAACGTAGGTTTGTGTTAAAAAAACATACTTCCGAGCATTTTTTTATGGTTTGTATTAACCAATTACACTAGCCCCTCTCCTCACGTTCGGTCTGTGGAATCGATTCGTCAGTATTTGATGTGGTTTACGAAATATATCCAGCGGTAACGTTAGGTGACTCACCCTGTATAGTGTGGTCCATCGATCGTGACCGGGCCAAATATCTCACGAAATAAGTGTCAAACGAAAAAACTACAAAGAACGAAACTTGTCTAGCTGGAAGGGGGAAACCAGCTGGCGCTATGGTTGGCCCGCTAGATGGCGCTGCCATAGGTCAAACGGATATCAACTGCGTTTTTTAAATAGGAACCCCCATTTTTTATTACATATTCGTGTAGTACGTAAAGAAATACGAATGTTTTAGTTGGACCACTTTTATCGCTTTGTGATAGATGGCGCTGTAATAGTCATAGACATATGGCTCACAATTTTAGACGAACAGTTGGTAACAGGTAGATTTTTTTAATTAAAATACAGAACGTAGGTACGTTTGCACATTATATTTCCGTTGTTCCAATGCGATACATCTACCTTTGTGAACTCACCATTTCTGAGAACGCATGCTGTTACAGCGTGATTACCTGTAAATACCACATTAATGCAATAATTGCTCAAAATGATGTCCGTCAACCTCAATGCATTTGGCAATACGTGTAACGACATTCCTCTCAACAGCGAGTAGTTCGCCTTCCGTAATGTTCCCACATGCATTGACAATGCGCTGACGCATGTTGTCAGGCGTTGTCGGATGATCACGATAGTAAATATCCTTCAACTCTCCCCACAGAAGGAAATCCGGGGACGTCATATTCGGTGAACGTGCGGGCCATGGTATGGTGCTTCGACGACCAATCCACCTGTCATGAAATATGCTATTCAATACCGCCTCAGCCGCATGCGAGCTATGTGCATGACATCCATCATGTTCGAAGTAAATGGCCATTCTGTCATGCAGTGAAACATCTTGTAGTGACATCGGTAGAACATTACGTAGGAAATCAGCATACATTGCACCATTTAGATTGCCATCGATAAAATGGGGGCTAATTATCCTTCCTTCCTTCCTTCCATAATGTCGCACCATACATTAACCCGCCAAGGTCGCTGATGTTCCACTTGTCTCAGCCATCGTGGATTTTCCGTTGCCCAATAGTGCATATTATGCCGGTTTACGTTACCGCTGTTGGTGAATGACGCTTCGTCGCTAAATAGAAAGCATGCAAAAAATCTGTCATCGTCCCGTAAGTTCTCTTGTGCCCAGTGGCTGAACTGTACACGACGTTCAAAGTCGTCGCCATGCAATTCCTGGTGCATACAAATATGGTACGGGTGCAATCGATGTTCATGTAGCTTTGTCAACACTGACGTTTTTGAGATTCCAGATTTTCGCGCAGTTTGACTGCTACTGATGTGCGGATTAGCCGCGACAGCAGCTGAAACACCTACTTGGGCATCATCATTTGTTGCAGGCCGTGGTTGACGTTTCACATGTGGCGGAACACTTCCTGTTTCCTTAAATGACATAACTATCCGGCGAACTGTCCGGAGACTTCCATGATGTCGTCCATGATACCGTTGGGCATTTTGATCACAATAGCCATACATCAACACGAAATCGACCTTTTCCGCAATTGGTAAATGGTCCATTTTAACACGGGTAATGTATCACGAAGCAAATACCGTCAGCACTGGCGGAATGTTACGTGATACCACGTTTGTGAGTATTACAGCGCCACTACAGGAATATGTAATAAGAAATGGGGGTTCCTATTTTTAAAAAACGCAGTTGATATCCGTTTGACCTATGGCAGCGCCATATAGCGGGCCTACCATAGCGCCATCTGGTTTCCCTCTTCAAGGTAGAGAAGTTTCGTTCTTTGTTGTTTTTTAGTTTGATGCTTATTTCGTTAGATATTTGGCCCGGTCCCGATCAATGGACCACCCTGTACAGATACAAACTTTAGAGCCAGGTTAAGAACGATAATAAGTTCCACAACAGGACGTAAAATCGCAACTAACAGTATCACCAAGTGTCATTGTTGCTGCTTCATTTTTTCGAGGCGAAAAATTAAATCTTTATGATACTCTTGCATCAATGCTTACTGAGTAGCAAACTATGGTTAGATATCTAACTTGAGATCAGAGGTTAAAACGAATATATGAAACTGCACTGCTTTTGTCAAGGTACTTTGCCAGTGGTTCTAGTGCAATCAGCAATTTAAATGGGCCCCAGCCTCCTCCCGACACAGGTAGGCGGCTCGTGCAACGCCGGCTGTGCTGGCAGGACGTGTGCTCCGACTGCCGCCATCCATCAGGGAGCCAGGGCGCACGAGGCCGGGGCGGCATCCCCGCACGTCCTGCATATTGGACAGCGGCCGGCACATAAATAAGCCGCCCAAGATTGAGCACTGGCATCGCTCTCGGAACGCGTTAATGTTGCGCCCTTTTTTGCCTTCAAACGGAAACGTCCCGAATACATTTCATTCTACCCAACTGGACGCCTCACTTGCGCCAATCGGATGGCAGCGATGGCCTCGTTCCGAGACAGTCTGCGTGGAAAAGTGACTGCGTCTTCTGACGCGTCGGAGCAGTTACAATAATACATACAAATTCTATTTGCTGACATTGTTAGCCTTTGCTAATTGGTCATATTTACTAAAACGCTGTTTTTTGTTCCCTTGTGATGACCTCAACCCAAAGGAAAAATAATTATCAAAATCTGAACTGGGAAGTCATCCAAAATTCTAGTTGGAAAACCACACTCTTTCTTATACTTCTCCATTGGTCACGATCCCAATTTGTTTATGGACTGAAAATTCTAATATTCACGAGAAACTGTTCTGAAATTAACCTGAACCGACAAAATTGTGTATATGTTCTCTGAAACTTCAAAGAGATCTAAGACAATATCTGAAAGGAATTAGAAAAAGTGACAAAAGCTGGAGGGGGGGGGAGGGGGATTCACCATACATCTATCCACTTTTGAGTATAACCAGTGTCTCTTAATACTACGACTCGTAGCAATACAATATCAAAAACTTTCATTCCTGGGTAAACAGTCCCTACGTGATTTGACAGCTGACATTTATAATTCACGCTCACATCAGGAAATGCAACAATACGGGAATAGCTTTTACGTTATTGGTCAGAACGCGAGCAATTATGGCGGTCGCCGTAATTTTCGCGCGACGCCATATTTCGCGACAAAATACTCTTATTAGTCACTGTCATAGATCTAGTCTCATAACAATAGATAAAACTACATAAAATAACTACAATAATTATGATATGCAAGGAGAATTAGTTCTAATGTGAGGAAGAAGTTTATATTTACTGGTGTTTCAACAATGACTACCAGGCAACTTTTAATTCACTGATTGTAATTTTATTTTCGTTAGCAGAAAGCAAACATAAAATAAACAAAGAATTTATTTGAATAGAGTCTGTAATTATAAACTGTTAATAGAGAAAGAAAGTTTCTAGGTCAGGGGATAGCGTTCGGCGAAATCTCTTAACTTTTTGTTGCATACGAAGCGTTGCGTTGGGCAGAACGATGTCGGCGGGTTACGATGATGAGAGCAGGATACAGGCAGTTCCGCTGGTTTACCTTCTCCGGCGAAACCCAAATAAAGTTCCGGCACAGCTGTATCATTAACCCCGTGGTGATTAACAAACCACAAGACTCACCATCCACCATCCCCTCTACTACACAACAACCCTTCGACTATCGATAACACTATCGCTGTCCCCTGTCTACAGATGTTATATCGTTATCGTAAATTACATAAATCTTTATAAATGTCATTGACTGCATTTTTCACAATTAATAATATTCCAAAAGAGAACTTTACAAACTTTACCACTGGTACAAAGCAAATCTAAAGAAAATCACGAAAAAAAATTATATGCGTAATTAGCAATGCCTTCACACCCTTTAGAATACTACAGAGGGAAACTGCTCCTATGAGCACAAAAAAGAGAAATATGCTCCCGTTTTGAAAGATTCCGAGTGAAGACTGGGGTACCAGCTGCCTCATTTTACCTTCAAAAATTTTGCCAAAAAAATTTTAGTGACCAATAGAAGTTTTTTCATACAAGTGACTTGCCCTGCTGTACCAGTGAAAAGAGGGGAACCAGTTAAAAGCTGCCCCTATCGGAGCACAAAATAGGTTAGTATGCTCCCATTTTAAGAGACTTTGACTGAAAAGTAGGGTATCACCTGCCTTTTTCTACTTTCCGCACCACCTTAAAAATTTTCGCAATATTCCTCATACATGACTGCTGATTCTGTGAGCGATACGTATACAGACATGGCCATGTGACCTGTTTAACATGCAACTCACATCTGACTCCAAGAAGCTCACACCGACTAGACCATCGCTCTAAGTCGCTCTTACCGTTCCACTCCCACTGAGCCATTCTTACTTACTCGTTCAGCCCAGCTAATTGTCACTATCTCTTTGTGTCTCTCTCACTATATCCTCTCTCACAGGCACAATCTCCTTCGTTCTGTCTTTTTCTCACTATCTCACTTTTGCTTCCTCTTACTCCCGCTATCTCATACACTGCTTACTATTGCTGCTGCCTCTTCTCATATTCACTATCGCTCCCTTCTTTGTTGTCGTTATCTCAGTGTCTAGTTTGTAAAATTTTAGCTGACAGATCGCACGTCTCCAACAACATAAAACGACCCCCACCCCCAGTCATAAAAATCACAACTTTCGATTTTTAAAAAGTAGTTATAAAATAATGAGAAATCACTTTTTACAAAATAATATTCTAAAATTCGATTTTTTTATTCTAATCAAAACAGTAAATACACAAGATTTGATATAAACAACAGGTGCTACCGTCTGTCCCCACAGCAGTATCACTTCGCTCCTCAATTCTTCTTCTCGTGACATATCGGGGCAAATCGCTAGTCTCCAGAACTATTTCATTTACTGAAAACGCACGCACGTGCAAAGGATTACATTTACATTACATTACATTCACATTACTTGTCTTTGCTACAAGCTGCAATGGATTTCTGTCTATTCCTGCATTTGATAATATGGCATCGGTGACAAAATTCCAAGCACAACTCACACACACTCGTCATTTGGTTCGGGAAATAATTTTTTGCATCACACCTTGTGGTGAAAACCATGGGTTGCCAGTCTTGACGTCACGTGTTGCATTTCATGCTTAGCTTCCATCCAGGTCCTGTCTTGCATAGAAGTCCTCCGGTATGTTGTTTTTCTTCTCATGCAGATCTTATAGAAGCTGTTTGAAGCCGGCACTGGCTGCGAGTATGAGGTCACATCTTAGATCCTCTATCAGGAAGGTCTCCCTGGCAAGCTCGTACACTAGCCTCGATCTTGAGTTCTGCGGGACTCATAAAATTCTCTTCAGGTATCTAGCCTTTACTCGCTCCAATTCTTCCAGCTGTTTGTATGTGAGATATTCTCACACTGATTCTAGGTCATATGCAGAACAGGTAGTATCTTTAGCCTAGACGGGTCCATAGCTGTGTTGATCGATAGTTGTGTGATGTTTCTGATTTCATTCATAGTGCTAGTCGCCGCCACTGCTCTAGATCTTATATGTAGTCTGGAACTTTTTCCCGTTGCTTGGATGGTGATGCCTAGATATTTGAAATTGTTAACCCTCTTGAGTTGTTTTCCATTGCAATTGACATTCTCTGCTTCAGTGAGTGTTCCTCCTTTCCTGAAGATTACCAACTCCGTCTTCTCATCGTTTATCTTGATGTCGTTTCGCTCCGCCCATTCACTTAGTGTGTGTAGCACTACTTGTAGTTTGTCTGTGTCTGTTGCTCCGATGGCCATGTCATCAGCGTACAGGTGTGTGCTTGCTTCTGCCATTCCTTTCGTGACATAGTCTCCAGGACTATGACGTCATGTTTTCAAGTGCTGCTAGCCGTGATGTTCAAGTAGTCGCACTGTTGCTATTCCGTGAACGTGTGTCCAGTACGAATTAATAAATCATTTCATTATTAATGACGATGACGGTGTTCCTGGCCCATTGCACCATTTTGGTCAACCCATTACCATGTTCACTGGTGCCGGCACAGCGGAAATTTATAGTTGCCTTGAAAGGGTACAGTACCGCCCGACATTGAAAGCAGGTATAACATTCTTCGTTATTCTTGTCAGAACAACATATTTTTTGTAATAATAACTCAACTTCACTTAATACACTGAAGCCGGATACCAGTGTCGGAAAGAACGACAATTTATTTATTTAATTGATCACATGTGTACTCCCACAAAATAAATCCCTACATCCAATTTGGTGAGATCTGTGAAATGAATGAATGTATGGTCGTCTGCTAACCACAGATAGTGAATGTGCAATGTATGATCATCTTTGAGACGGTCCTTTGGTCACCTTTGGTGGAACCAAAGAGATGAAATTTACCCGAGCTTTGAGCGCCTGAAATGTGGCTGACCAATACGGTACCATGGTGCGCCCCCACCTCGACGGAGGTGCGAGCTGACCTGAAGAATGGCCATGTTTTCGGCATTCTGGCGCGGGATCTTGTGTTGGTAAAACCTGTCTTAGGTGTGCTCCGTAAAGACAAAAGAGTGGATTGAACTGTAGGCATGTGGAATACTCATGAGTATTTTGGAATAATAACTTCTCTATTTCAGGAACTTTTGTGGGGAGAATTAAATGTCAGGCAGGTAATATTAAGGGGATCGTAGTAATCTTCGGAAGTGACCAACGGTCAGAATGAAACCACGTGTAGCAATAAGTTGAAATACTTCCGAGTGCTAAAGTTAAGCTGAAATACTGGCGTGTGTACTATAAGTTGGAAATATTTCAGAAATGGCGTGTGCAAGACTTGAAATTAGAGACGAGCACTTCCACGTGGTGAGTACTGTGTGAGTCTCAATCTGTGGATGAGACAAAGGATAAAGAGAAGTACTCGTCCATGGTATCAGTTCAGGACTCGCGTGTGTGACCAATATGTTCTTGATACTACTTTGCGTGTTATGTTTCCGTGTGGCGCTTGATTCAAGCTATAATACTCTGAGAGTGAAACAAGGTGAGTCAGCCGTCTATCCATCAATGTCACTTGGCTTGCATTGCACAGGAAGGCGTGCATATATCCGCCAGAGTTCATGGTACGAAAGAAAAGTTACGAAGTGGGGCAGTGTCGTGTGAAACTGGGATGAATACTAATTGAAGTGGTAAAGCTGAAAGTTATGTAATTATAATGTTGCGACTATTCCTTGTGCTGTATTCCATGCTGCCAGTGTGGTGTATTTCATGTAATTTAAGTATGTGTGGTTTGCATGGGAGAGTAGCAAGATAGGTTCAGAGGCAGTGGGTTATGCATGTTCCTTTTTGTACCGCTCGATCTGGAGGAAGTTTTCGTGATGATGGGTGTGAGAGTCGAAGTGTGAGATATAGCAAAAGATCCACCATCCTATCCAGAAAGTGCACTGTAGTGTTAGATAATTACGAGACGATAAGATAGAGAATCACCAATGTAAAGCCATGCCCACTGGGCGGAGTTTCTCATGTGCAATTGTTGTAGAAAATGTAATGGTGTGTTTAGGTTATATTATTTATCGGAATAAAAAAGGTAGTGAAAAGAAAAAGATTGGTGGCCTTTTCCTTCGAATAATATGTTGTCATGATATCCAGAATTTATAATGTGTGCGCCATTCATATTCAGTGCGATGGCCACGTGTTGATCAAAGCCGTTGGGTAAGAAAATGTGGTATTGCCAGTGCGTAGTGAACAGTCAGAGTTGTGTAAATTACTAATAGTCAGAAGTGCGTTATCCGTTTCCGTTGCGCAATATTCATACAGGAGAATAATTTGTAACTTAATTGTGAGTACCAGAGCTCATGTTACTCGATAAATAAGAATGAATCCACTCGCTTGGCAGACAACTCATCTTGCAGGCCTGACTGCTTGATGCCACAGTATGAGCAAGGCATGTGGGTGCCTCTCAGCCTTACGATTTAATAGACGCGCACTATTTTAAATCCATGGTGCCGACATTTATGTGAGATATGTTACTGGGATGGGTGATATTTTTTGATGCTATTTCAGACGATTGCAGCTGCCGTCGCACTTTTTTGGATGTGGCTCAACGCCGATTTTTCGAATCAGATTGAAGTGGACAATAGGTAAGAAAACGTTAATGGACTCGTTTTAAGATCTATTATCTTAAAGTACCTCCAGTTATTTTGAAATTAGATTAGAAATTTACCAAGCCTTATAGAGCTGTTATAATAAAGATTATAATTTTTCTAAACATTCCATGAGGATATCTCCCTGTAACTCCTACTCACACTATAAGATTCAGAGTGGGCTCATTTCTTTTGTCTTGATTTGTATATCTGTTAACTACCTGTATGGATAATATATCTATTATTATGACTAAGGTTTCAAAAACTCCATTCTTCCTGTGGGATTTTTTTACTTGTTTCGAGTCATCAAGTCTTCTGACTGGTTTGATGCGGCATGCCACGGATTTCTCTCCTGTGCCAAGCTCTTAATCTCAGAGTAACACTTGCAGCCTACATCCTCAATTATTTGCTGGATGTATTCCAGTCTCTGTCTTTCTCTACAGTTTTTGCCCTCTACAGCTCCCCCTACTACTACGAAAGTCAGTCCTCCAATGCTCTCTTAAATTCTGACTCTAGTACGGGATCCCCTATCTCTTCTAAATCAACTCCTGTTTTTCTTCCATCTTATCAGACAAATCTTCTGCCTCAGAGGCTTTCAATGTAATTTTTGTACCTATCCGGTCTCTCCTCTGCGTTTAACATTGGAATTCCTGTTGCACTCTTAATTTTATAAACCTTGTTTTATTGTCACCAAAGGTTATTTTGACTGTATGCTGAGTCTGTCACTCCGACAATCATTTCTTTTTCGGTGTTTTCACATTTTTACTGCACCCATTTCGTCTTAACTTCCCTGCACTTCCTGTTCATTTCACTTCTCAGCCATTTGAATTTCTCTATTCCTAGGTTTCCTGGAACATTTTTCTACTACCTCCTTTCATCGATCAATTGAATTATTTCGTCTGTTACCCATGGTTTCCTCGCAGTTACCTTCCTTGTACATATGTTTTTCGTTCCAGCTTCTGTGATTGCCCTTTTTAGGGATGTCCATTCTTCTTCAACTGTACTGCATACTGGACTATTCTTTATTGCTGTTTCGACAGCATTAGAGAACTTATAGCGTATCTCTTCATTCTTTAGTACTTGCGTATCCCACTTCTTTGCATACTGATTCTTCCTGATTAATTTCTTAAACTTCAGCCTACTCTTCATCACTACTACATTATGATATGAGTCTATATCTGCTCGTGAGTACGCCTTACAATCCAGAATCTAATTTCGAAATCTCTGTCTGACCATGATGTAATCTAACTGAAATCTTCCCGTATCACTCGGCCTCCACTTGTAATTCTTGAACAGAGTTTTCGCTATTACTAGCTGGAATTTATTATACAACTCGATGACTCTTTTTCCTATCTCATTCCTTGTTCCAAGCCCATATTTTCCCGTAACCTGTTGTTCTACTCCTTCCCCTACACCTGCATTCCAGTCCCCCACGACTATTAAATTTTCATCTCCCTTACATACTGTATTACCCTTTCAGTATCCTCATATACTTTCTGTAGTTCTTCATCTTCAGCTTGCGGCTTCGGCGTGTATACCTGAACTATCGTTGTCGGTGTTTGTTTGCTGTCGATTAGGATAAGAATAATCCTATCACTGTATTGTTCACAATAACACACTCTCTATCCTACCTTCCTATTCATAATGAATCCTATTCCCATTAAACCATTTTCTGCTGCTGTTGGTATTACCCTATACTCATCTGACAAGAAATCCTTCTCTTCTTCCCATTTCACTTCACTGACCTCTACTACTTCTGAATTGAGCCTTTACATTCCCCTTTTCAGATTTTCTAGCTACCCAACCACATTCAATCTTATGGCATTCCATGTCCCGACTCGTAGAAAGTTATCCTTTCACTGATTATTCAATCTTTTCTCATGGTCGCGTGCCCCTTGGCGGTTCCCTCCCGGATATTCCGAAATCTTTTGCCAATGGAGAGCTCATCATTACCGTTTTCCAAATACAGACCACATATCCTGTAGATACATGTTATGTGTCTTTAATGCAGTGGTTTCCATTGCCTTCTGCATCCTCATGGCGTTGATCGTAGCTGAGTCTTCCACCTTCAGTGGCAATTTTGGCGAGTTTCGAACCAAAGAACGAGGATCTTTTGATTTTGAATCAAAGACACTACCCACAGACCAAGGGTTCGTGTTGGAGAGAAATTTCAAAACCAAAACGTATTAGTGATAACCTTTCTCCCTGTAGTTCGATCCCACTTTAAGATCTCTCTTTTATTTCTTTTATTAGTTAAAGGTTGAACAATAGAGCAGGATGTTTTTGTATCCTAGCTTTACGCCATATTAGTACAAGCTACACCTTGTTGGTGTTCCATCATTATTGTTCAGAGGCAGAATGCTTTTGCTGCGTCAGTGTTTATAGCAGTTATATATTGTCGTGTCTGGAATATCGTCAGCCTATCGGTGCTTTCGTCGAGCGCGATATGGACATGACACATGATGTCAGTACATCAGATTACAAGATCATGGGTTCCCGACGCATGGGACGCTCCGTCTGCGAGGTCCTGAAGGTACTGAGCTCTAAACTTGCCACCATTTGAAAGGTTTGCTTGGTACCGGAAACTCACCACCACCAAAGTCAATTCCTGTGTGCAAGAATGTGTTAGTGTAGCAGTCACAATCATTTATCGCGATTGTAATAGCAACTACTTGGGCCTTTAATTGGATGACGTTTTCACTGTTGGCACTTCTGGTGCTTAAAGTTTCGTGATTACTGAAAGTATTTTAGATTCAAGAGCAGGCTCACCCACGAAACAACACAACAACAGCTGAGTAGCTATACTACCCAGAACCAGCATCCCTGTGGAGTACGGAAGCCACCATCTTTCCATGTCCTTAGCAGTCCACAAAAGGCACGTGCTTCCATTGTGGCGGCTCTTGGCCAACAACGATTGCCGAACGACTTTTCCGAAACCCGATAATACTCTCGGCCGAGCGCCTATCACCGCTGGCCACCTGCACAACACATCTGTCAGGCTGGTCCCGGACTGAGCAGGGGCCAAGCTGTCGGTCGCCGAGCAGTCACTTCGGCAGCCGCCAGGATGCATCAGATACATCGCTAGGGGCTGCGACGTACGTGAACTAGGTTGCTGCGCTTAGGCAAGTGACTGAAAATTGTGCACGGAGTATACTGCTGCGGGCAGCCCATTTAAGAACGCGCCCAGGGCACTGTATTCAGTCTTCGCCGAGTTAGGCGCTCTTCCACAATCAGGGGCTTACTTCGGTGCAGCTAGGAAGACAACGAACCAGTCCACCGCAAATACGCCACCGAGCCGTCCTCCCGGTGCAACTACTACGCACCCGATCGTTGCCAGTCGACGTGTGGCCTACGACGCCGTATCAATAATTTGGATCTGTAAATTATACTGCAGATATCATAAATGACATGCTGGCTAAAGTACATTTCAACATTGGCCTTCCACCAGACTAGTTAATGGTGGTATTAACTGTTGCTCTCTTAGAACTGCCCTTCTACCAAGAGTTATTTTGCTGTCCGGGCATTTAGTCGGAAATTATTTGTTATTGCGGTGATTCGGCCCCATTTATTGTTCCTTATTTCGGCCTTCAATCATAGTCACCACCATTGAAAGTGATTTGTGTTTACTGGAAGGAAAAGTTTGCTTCTTTACGTCCTGACAATGATTCTTGTCCGCTGACCGCGACTATAGCACGGATGTTCCCAGCCAGTGATCTAGACAATATAAATTGTGTGTCCCTTGGAAGTCAGATCAGAAAGCTGGAGAGACCTGAAAATATCGAATAAGAGTCTCTGATTGTTCTTTCCACCAACCTGTCGTCTTCTACAGTTGTGTCCTCCGCACAGAAGACAGATCGTTGGTAGTGGGATCGTCTTCGACGGAGACTGCTATCCTGTCAGTTCCAATCTGTGATTGTGCTTTTTGTGGGATGCCACCTGTCCAGGCTAGTCTCTGCATCTACGGACGGCAAGATCTGTAGTACTAACAATGATGGTAGGCGACACTTCTCATTCATGTATCCTGCTTGGTTGTTATTCAAATATTCACACATTTTACACTGTCTTTCACAACACTCAACATACCTCTCTTAATTGTATGGCAACTTTTCCATCCAACTTCTGATACGCATATCCGGCTCTCCGTTGCGCACTAGTCACAGTGACTATTACATATTGACAACTAAGTTACACCTAATATAAACTACAAAATGTGTGGCTCTGAAAAACACCCGAAACAGAGTGACTGTGGCATATTCACATCTAAATAACTCATGATACTGAATTACGTGTCCGGCCCTTCACAACAGAGTCACTAGTGCAGCCGAAGTACGTCACCTCCCAGGCGCAGCAAAGAGACTCGAAGGTGTCCGAAGCACTTCGGTTGCAATATCATTACTCTTACGTTTCTCATAACTAGCGGAATTTAATAAACAGAAACGATAGACTCATAGGGTAACCATGAGAGATTGTCATACTAAAAACTGGGTTAAATACAATGAAAAGTATATAAATAATTAATAAGAGAAGTTGGGCGTTTTGGCACCTAGCATCCGAACGTGCCGACCAATCAGAAGCAGATTCGGTACAACTGGCGGTCCCTCCCACGGGACTAGTACATACTGTACCATCTGCCGCTTGTACCTCACTCCAGTTTTCTACCACATGCTGCTTCACGTGCATCCGCTGAATTATGGCGAGATTCTAGCAAAATAAAATATTGTCGGCCACAGCCAGTAACGTCACACATCCCCCTCCTTCTTTGATTTCCAAAATTGGCCTGTTCTTGAAGACAACTAACAAGTTTGGAAATGAGAAAATGTTACCCCAAATTTGGAAAATATTGAAGTTCCAATCTCTCAGTAGCTCCCTTACCTTCTCACTCATCGATATTCATAAAAAAAAAACCCTACGAAATTGTTGTTCCTAAAGTATCAGCTCAATTAACCAAAACCATATACTTCATCTTAATTCTATCAAAAAATCTTAACTAAGGTCACATTACATCATTAACTTCTTCTTGCTACAAAATATCATTTATGATTTTCAGCTCCCAATGAATCTCAACCTGACACCCGCCTTACCAACAATTAATTTTATATGATCACTCCACTTCAAATCGCTCCATACGCATACTTTCAGATATTTTACAGAAGTAACTGCTACCAGTGTTTTTTCTGCTATCATATAATCATACAATAAAGGATCCTTCTTTCTATGTATTCGCACTACATTACATTCGTCTATGTTAAGGGTCAGTTGGCACTCCCTGCACCAAGTGCCTATCCGCTGCAGATCTTCCTGCATTTCGCTGCAATTTTCTAATGCTGCAACTTCTCTGTATACTACAGCATCATCTGCGAAAATCCACATTGAACTTCCCACACTATCTACTAGGTCATTTATATATATTGTGAAAAGCAATGGCCCATAACACTCCCCTGTGGCACGCCAGAGGTTACTTTAACGTCTGTAGACGTCTCTCCATTGAGAACAACATGCTGTGTTCTGTTTGCTAAAAACTCTTCAATCCAGCCACACAGCTGGTCTGATATTCCGTATGCTCTTACTTTGTTGCTCAGGCGACAGTGCGTAACTGTATCGAACGCCATGCGAAAGTCAAGGAAAATGCCATCTACCTGGGGGCCTGTGTCTATTATTTTGTGGGCCTAATGAACAAATAAAGCGAGTTGGGTCTCACACGATCGCTGTTTCCGGAATCCATGTTGATTCCTACTGAGTAGATTCTGGGTTTCCAGAAATGACATGAAACGCGAGCAAAAAACATGTTCTAAAATTGTGCAACAGATCGATGTCAGAGATATAGGCCTATAGTTTTGCGCATCTGCTTCTTGAAAACTGGAACTACCTGTGCTCTTTTCGAATCATCTACAGACTTGCGGTACACGGCTGTTAGCAGGGGGGGCAAGTTCTTTCGCGCACTTTGTGTAGAATCGAACTGGTATCCCGTCAGGTCCAGTGGACTTTCCTATATTGAGTGATTTCAGTAGCTTTTCTATTCCTTGGACACTTATTTAGATGTCAGCCATTTTTTCGTTCGTGCGAGGACTTAGAGAAGGAACTGCAGTGCGGTCTTCCTCTGTGAAACAGCTTTGGAAAAAGGTGTTTAGTATTTCAGCTTTACGCGTGTCATCCTCTGTTTCAATGCCATTATCATCCCAGAGTGTCTGGATATGCTGTTTCCATCCACATACTGATTTAACGTAAGACCAGAACTTCCTAGGACTTTCTGTCAAGTCCTTACATAGAATTTTACTTTCGAATTCACTGAACGCTTCATGCATAGCCCTCCTTACGCTAATTTTGCAATCGTTTAGCTTCTGTTTGTCTGAGAGGTTTTGACTGCGTTTAAATTTGCAGTGAAGCTCTCTTTGCTTTCGCAGTAGTTTCCTAATTTTGTTGTTGAACCACGGTGGGTTTTTCCCGTCCCTCACAGCTTTACTCGGCACGTACCTGTCTAAAACGCATTTTACGATTGCCTTTAACGTTTTCCGTAAACACTTAACATTGTCAGTGCCGGAACAGAAATTTTTCGTATTGATCTGTTAGGTAGTCTGAAATCTGCCTCCTATAACTCTTGCTAAACAGATAAACCTTCCTCCCTTTTTTTATATTCCTATTTACTTCCATATTCAGGGATGCTGCAACGGCCTTATGATCACTGATTCCCTGTTCTGCGCTTACAGAGTCGAAAAGTTCGGGTCTGTTTGTTATCAGTCCAAGATGTTATCTCCACGAGTCGGTTCTCTGTTTAATTGCCAGCACTAGGCCATCCACATATGTTGTTCTAAATTATATCAGCATATAAGAGTCCCTACATAAAATTCGTTCATAAATGTTGTATTGTTTTTCAATATACACAGTGTTGCATTGAATGCAATACAATAATATTTACAAAGTCTTTGTCACTGCTGTGATGACTACAAGGCTTTCATTTGAATTCTCTCTTAACGGTTTTTTTGTTTTCCTAACCTTGATTCATCTGTAAGTGCACTCTCGCACCGCATGTTAATATTTTGCCGTTACACATCAGGCGCAACTCATCCCAGTCAGCGCTCCCTTCCATTCAAGTTTATAAGAGCGCTCGACGTGTCTGTGTACTGAGAATGTTAATGATCCGAGAATAGCTCTCATTTTGTACATCAGGTTTTATTTTTATTTCATTTGATAACATGACTAGGCTCTGAAACAAGATTCACAGGTCTTTTGAGAGAACTGTAGATACCCTAGATCGTGATAACAGAGAAAAATAGCAACAAAAACCCTGTGGCTTTAATTCGCTCATAGCGTATTATGGATTTTGCTGCTGAAACACTATGAATATAACAAACATTTCTCATGTGCTTTATATATTTGTACCTCAGTACTTATTATTGTCTGTGTCCTATGTGAGATTCATGTCTTGTGCTCAATATCTGTGTGAGGAACATTTCAGCATTGCGATACAATTAATAATAATTCTTCGGTGGAAATACCTCGCGTATGAATCTCTAAATGTGTGGCTGACTCTCACGTCGCCTATTACCTTCCTATTATCGTCATATACGAGTTGTCGACTTCTGTGGTCGATCCAAAACTCTTTTCATTTATATAAGAGTGGTCGAGTTCTCTGGTCCATCCAAAACTCTTTCATCATCATTTTAAGTATGGCTGGACTCATCCTAGCCTAAATATGAGGGTCATTCAATAATGAAAGAGACAAATTTGTCTGGGGAAAAACTGTTAATAGTGCAAGTTTGGAAGTTTTATGAGTCGTATTTGTATTACCATTACAAAGAGGTCCTATTCGTGTTACTTTACGATTAAGGACTGTATTTTCGTCCTTTTTTAAGTCTACGACTTGTTTGTTTTGCCCTTCATAGATGTCTTTGCAAGTTTTGTTTATTTTACTGTGATCATTACTTAATTTAATGACTTTATTCCTAAATGACAATACAAAAGTATCTTGAGCTTGCGTGAGACTATTTATTTTCATTACTTCATTATCAATCTTACGATTGACCTCTTGCTTACCCATATCTGATCTTTGACCCCATTCTTTACTCTCATGTTCAATTCTTTTCTCACAAGCCCCAATTCTAGTTCCATGAGAAACAAGCCTGGTCTTTAAATGTTTAAAGTTACGGTTAATTTTTGCTATCTCCTAGTTTGGTGCTTCTATTTTATCAGCAAGTAATTTTTGCCTCATTCTAATTCTTTTTGCCCCTGTCCTGTCTTTCCTTCTAGCCCTATTTTTAATTCTTTTTGCCCCTGTCCAATCTTTTCTTCTAGTCCTGTTTTTAATTCTTTTTGCCCAGATACAAACTCCAATAATATTTCAACCATACTTTTATTATTATGTTGTGTATACAACGTATCAACTGATGCTGTTCCATAGCTTAATCTACTTGTTGATTCATTAGCAATGCCGATGTCAGAGTCATCACTTCTGACATCCTCATTCACTTTGTTTAACTTATCATTAACAGTCATGTCATCTACATCAGAACCCACCTCCCCAACTTCACTGTTGCTACTATCTGAAATTACGTTTTCTTGGAAAACTTCAGTTTCTGCATCAGATAATTCTGGTAAGTAGCTATCATCCATTTGATGTTGTTCACTTTCCTTATCTACCATTGAATCTAATTTTTCCTGTACATTCTCCATTACTGACGTTAGGTTAATATGTTCTTTACTTATATTAGTAATTTCGTTTGGCATGCCCTGTAATTGGCTTGTCTCTTCACCGGCTGCACTGTCTCTCTGCTTCTAAGATTGTACCGCGTTTCGTTTTCCCCCGACATTTTGTTATTAAAGAAATTATTACGAGACAATTTAACACTATTCTTAAAAATCCCTTTGACTGTCAATTCTAGCTTCCTCTCGCTAGCTGCAAAGTGATTAGCGTACACGCTATCTTCTTCTCCGGGGCGCGATGCTGCTGCTCGCCGCGTTGCGTTGTCGTGTTGGATGTCTTTGGCTGCCATAGTCAACCATAGACGCCTCTCTCTGCCGTTCACCACTTGCTGACGGACTGCAGCTGATGGAGGCGACAGGCGTTCCTTCCATGTTATCCGGCTCGCCTACTGCATGCTGCTCCGCTCCCTTACGCGTTTTCCCTCGTAACGGTGAAATAAAACGTAATCTCTTTGGGCCGCGCTCACACTTTACACTTCGATTTTGTGTTTTCGATTTTTCAATTTCAGCTACGCAACGTGCATTAATCAGCACCATTCATAAATTTTATTGCCTAACAGTTAAAAGAAACTTACGTTAAAACAGGATACATTTTCACAGTTCACACAGTATCGCTTTTTATCTTTTTCACTGTTCATACGCTATTCTATTTATTTGGGCGTTTTATGACAATCATTACAGTCCACTGTTCTCACTACGATTTTCACTGTATCACACAGTTCACAGTTCCCGTTAACGGTTAGTAGCCTCTTCTTTAAATACACGCTCCCCAGCAAGGAGATACCATGTACTAAGTGTCCTTTTGGAAGTCGGTGAGACTGGAGGTACTGAATAAGAGTCTCTGACCGTTCTTTCCACCAACCTATCGTCTTCTACACTTGTGTCCCCCGCACAGAAGACTGCTCGTTGGTCGTGGCATCTTCTTCGGCGGAGGCTGCTACGCCGTCAATTCGAATCTGTGATATTGCCCAGGCTAGTCTCTGTATCTACAGAGGGCAAGATCTGTAGTACTGACAACGATGGTAGGCGACACTTCTCATTATTGTATCCTGTTTGGTTATTATTCAAATATTCACACATTTTACACTGTCTTTCACAACACTCGACATAGCTTTCTTAACTGTATGGTAACTTTTCCATCCAAAGTCCGAAGTATGACACACATGTCCGGCTCTCCGGTACGCAGTAGACAGAGTGAGTACTACATATTTACAACTAAGTTACTCCCGATACAAAGTACGACATGTCCGGCTCTGAAGAACACCAGAAACATATTCACATCTAAATAACGCACGATACTGAGATACGTTTCCGACCTTCCAGAACGCATGAAACAGAGTTACGTGTCCGGCTTTTCAGAAACAGAGGGACTAGCGCAGCCGAAGTACTTCAGGCGCGACAGAGTGCCCCGAATGTGTGCTAATCACTTCGGTCGCAATATCGTTACTCTTATGTTTCTCAAAACTAGTGAAATTTAATAAACAAAAACGATAGTTTCACAAGGTAACCATGAGAGATTGTCATACTAAAAACAGGGTTAAATACAATGAAAAGTATAAGAATAATTAATGAGGGAAGTTACCCGAACGTGCCGACCAATCATAAGCCAATTTCAGTACAACTGGAGGACTTTTCCAAGGGACTGTTACATACTGTACCATCTGCTGCTTGTACCTCACTCCACTTCTGTACTACATGCTACTTCACGTATCTCATGCTGCATCAACGCGAGCTTCTAGCAAAATATAATATTGGCGGCGAGGGCCAGGAATATAACAACAAGTCTGCCAGTCCCCTAAGCTCTGTGCATGCTTCATCGAGTACCGTTTAGGCTAGCGGAGAACAACAAGAGCAAGCTTGGCTTATCTGTCCGAATCGCAAAGATGGTAAAAACCTTAATGTATAAAACATCTATTTCAAGATGAACTATTCCGTATTACTGGGGAGGATTGCTGTGGAGGTGAAAACAGTCGAAAGTGAGAAACTTCTGGAGCATTAATTGCACACCGCTCCTATGACTTCTGGCCACCCAACGGGGGCTGTGTCAGGGTGGAGTTTCATATCCGTAGCTACTCATAGATTTCAAAGACATTCACAAACATCCTTAAAACAAGTCAAAGTGGCTTGTGTCCCCCTTTGGGAGTCAATAACGTGAGCGTGGTGGGTTGGGGTGGGACGTTGCCTTCATTTACAGGTATCCTTGATACTAAGAGGATTGTATCGATACATGGTATGTTGTGCGTGTCAAAAATCATTATCTACAGAAGAAGAAGAAGAAGAAGAAGAAGAAACTACGTCACGTACATATGATTACTTGTGCTTGTATTATACTTCGATTTCCGCATAATGTGCCTGAAGATGGAGTCTTGTAGCTTCGGAAACGATTACAATTGAAAAGCAATAAATAAGGCTGTTTCTACAACAAGTAGAAGGGAAATAAACTGAATTCATTTCCCACAATGAATGGTTTCAATACCCAGGGCTAAAGGCAGAGTGGCCATCTATGCGAATACTACATACCGCTCCACTACCGTCCCTATTACAGTAGCAATCCAAGTAGTTACTATAAAAGCGCACATTTCATACGAAATTATAAATTTTTACATTTTCTTGCCACCCTCTGAAGGGTGCAAATGCTCTACCCGACCATCCTACACGCAGAAAATTTTAGTACACAAAATGTACTGTGACAGCCTGTCCCAAGGGCCGAGAAATCATGGAATCGCAACGGATATTTGTTCTAAATACAGATGGTAGCACGCACTTTAGTATGCAGGCATTCACTGTTGTATGCAGTGGGACCCTTACCGCCATACGTTTCACGTTCTTGGCGCTGCTCATTGAGAACTGATCGACGAATTGGATTCGGGATATGTCCCACAGTAGTAGCTATTCCCCAAACTTGTACTCTTGGTCTTGGGGTGCTCTAGAGAAGACCAAACTATACGCTTTATAGGTAACTAATTTGGAACACCGAGAGAACGTCTAGCACTGAATGGATCATATTTCAAGTGGGATATACCATGCCACTAACAAATGTGTTCAAAACTTTTCAGGCTGACGTCAGAGGCAACAGGTTCCATGGTGCCACTCCAAAATTAGGGTTGGCTGCGAGGCTTTGCGGCGGTTCAAATGACAACCATCTACTGAGGACATTAGGCACTTTCGGGTAGCAGGAGCAAAGACACCAATAAGAATGACTGACAACAAGAAGAGGTAACAGGAAATGATTCTGCACTCGGTAAATTGTTCCGCTAGCTCTACAAACGTGTCAGGTTGCCGAATTGAAGCGGAGATTGAGCCGTGGCTGGCTCGTACTATGCTTTGCATTAAACGTTGGTTGCTATTCTGCGTTCATTCTCCCACGGTTATCTCGATTATGCTGTTATCCTCCGCGAGTGACAGCAGCAGCGTGTAGCGATATTCGCACCCTTGTACTATCTTTGGCCTCGCGCTTATAGTTTTCGGCTGTGCCGTGTGCGGGTAGTTGGTTGGTTGGCGTGGAGCAGCGAGGAAGTCTCCGTGGTGAAAAGTTCGGCCGGGTCCGCTGGCGGCGTCCACGCACGCTCGGAGTGTGAGGGGCTGTTCCCATTGCTACGAGGTCTGCGGTTCAAGATCCCGGACATGAAAGTTGAATCTTTACTTACTCTACCACCCAGCCCCAATTGTTCACATCGTGTCGTCTGAATTCCGTTGTGGGCTGTTGGGACATTCCCGTGAGCAACAACGTGTATTTTCAAGTTGGCGAAATTCTAGCCGCCCTCTTGTGGAGTTTAACTTGTTGTTGTTGTTGTTGTTGTGGTCTTCAGTCCTGAGACGGGTTTGATGCAGCTCTCCGTGCTACTCTATCCTGTGCAAGCTTTTCCATCTCCCAGTACCTACTGCAACCTACATCCTTCTGAATCTGTTTAGTGTATTCACTTCTTGGTCTCCCTCTACGATTTTTACCCTCCACGCTGCCCTCCAATACTAAATTGGTGATCCCTTGATGCCTCAGAACATGTCCTGCCAACCGATCCCTTCTTCTGGTCAAGTTGTGCCACAAACTTCTCTTCTCCCCAATCCTATTCAATACTTCCTCATTAGTTATGTGATCTACCCATCTAATGTTCAGCATTCTTCTGTAGCACCACATTTCGAAAGCTTCTATTCTCTTCTTGTCCAAACTATTTATCGTCCATGTTTCACTTCCATACAAGGCTACACTCCATACGAATACTTTCAGAAATGACTTCCTGACAAATCAATACTGGATGTTAACAAATTTCTCTTCTTCAGAAACGATTTCCTTGCCATTTCCAGCCTACATTTTATATCCTCTCTACTTCGACCATCATCAGTTATTTTGCTCCCCAAATAGCAAAACTCCTTTACTGCTTTAAGTGCCTCATTTCCTAATCTAATTCCCTCAGCATTACCCGACTTAATTCGACTACATTCCATTATCCTTGTTTTGCTTTTGTTGATGTTCATCTTATATCCTCCCTTCAAGACACCATCCATTCCGTTCAACTGCTCTTCCAAGTCCTTTGCTGTCTCTGACAGAATTACAATGTCATCGGCGAACCTCAACATTTTTATTTCTTCTCCATGGATTTTAATACCTACTCCGAATTTTTCTTTTGTTTCCTTTACTGCTTGCTCAATATACAGATTGAATAACATCGGGGAGAGGCTACAACCCTGTCTTACTCCTTTCCCAACCACTGCTTCCCTTTCTTGTCCCTGTACTCTTATAACTGCCATCTGGTTTCTGTACAAATTGTAAATAGCCTTTCGCTCCCTGTATTTTACCCCTGCCACCTTTAGAATTTGAAAGAGAGTATTCCAGTCAACATTGTCAAAAGCTTTCTCTAAGTCTACAAATGCTAGAAACGTAGGTTTGCCTTTCCTTAATCTTTCTTCTAAGAGAAGTCGTAAGGTAAGTTTAACTTAGCTTGATTATTTTTGAATTGAAATGCATCAGCGGAATCTTCTGCCTTGTGGCCGTTAACGTTCCAGTTACCTACCCTGGCCGTTGACGCAAATTCAGGCAGAGTATTTTCCTTGTCGTGTTGTGGCTGTCCAGCACGGCGTGTAGTTTGACAGCTGAGTGTGTAATTCCTTGTGAGCGCCGATACCTTCTGCGTGTTCCGTTGAACTCCCTGTTGTGTGCTGGTCGGGTGGAGCTGAAGTTATGCTGTCGCTTGGTCCACTGACTGTCTGTCGGTTGGGTTGCCGTGGATTGGGAATTGATTGGCCGACTGCGTGTCTCACCGAAGCGAACGTTACTGTTTGAATTCCAGGCCGACCCTTGGAAACTTCTGAGCGCCATTCGATGTACTGCCTTTTCTTATTTTTCCTTGTTGTTTGTTTATGTATAGCTTCTAGTCTGTTTTAAATTAAAGTTGTTTTGCCTTTAAGGCGTGAGATTGTTTGGGCATTCATACTGATTTAAAGAAAATTTTAGGATAAGGCCTTCTCCCTTTTAAAATTCTAATTCCTGTTTTGAGCCTTGAGTTATTGGCCTTCAGCCGATTATAAGTTAAAATTGTCTAGCCCTTAGGGCGTGAGATTGTTTGCCTTCAGCCTGATTTTAAGAAATGTTTTAAGATAAGGCCTTCTGCTTTTTAAATTCAAGTTCCTGTTTTGCAGTCTTAAGTTATTGGCCTTCAGCCGATTTTAAATTAAAGTTGTTTTGCCCTTAAAGCGTGAGATTTAATGGCGCATTTAGCCGGGAATTAAGTTTTAAAATTAATTTTTGCCTTGCTCTGTTTTTAATGTTTTCTTTGCTCTTGTAATTTTTGTCATATGAATAAAGTAGTATGTTCGAGTGCAACTGACAACCACTCATTTTGGCCCCTTTCCACAAATTAAACTGTTTGTCCTGTCCTGCAGGTATAGCAGGGGATCTCAGAGATGTTTCCAATCTACTTCTTGAGAAATCACGCAGAAACTGACGTATCACTTCAATGTTGAAAACGAGGATCAAACTTTCCACCACTATCGCGAATAAATGGAGAGGCGGAACTGGAATTTTCACATCAACAATGCCAAGGAATACGACTGCAATTTTCCACGTGGGAGACTGATTGTCTCTGGCCATTTGACTACTCCATAGCACCTTCAAAAAGAACGCTCCATACGTTCTGTCACAGCTTCTCCTCCAAACATGCTGAATCGTGCGGATGCGATTATTCATGCCGACCGGCGCATCACAACTCGACAATTGGCTCTACAGTTGTCGGTCAGCATTGGATGTGCGCCTGCAATGATTGAGACTCTCGGATATTCAAAGAGGTGCTCACGATGGATTCCACGAATGCTCACAGCGGACCACAAGATTCGAAGAAAGGCCATTTCATCTGAATTGTTAGAGCGTTTTGAGGCCGACGGAGACGCCTTTCTGTCACGGTTCATTACGGGGCACTGAAGCTGGGTGCACCACTTTGCGCCGGAAACGAAAAGGCAGTCCACGGAGACAGATCATCCTCATTCACCATAAAAGAAGAAATTCAAGACAATCCCCTCTGCCGGAAAAGTCATGCTGACATTATCGGATTGTGATGGTGTCATGTCGTGGACATGTTGCCAAGAGAGTCAACCATCAATTCAAAGGCATACATGAAGACAATGAATAAACTCAAGAACCGTTTCCGACGTGTTCGATCGGACAATAATCCAGCAAATGTGTGTGAAATCTTATGGTACTTAAGTGCTAAGGTCATCTGCCCCTAAACTTAGACACTACTTAACCTAAATTATCCTAAGGACAAATACACACATGAATCCCCGAGGGAGGACTCGAACCTCCGCCGGGACCAGCCGCACAATCCATGAATGCAGTGCCTGAGACCGCTCGGCTAGTCCCGCGCGGCAAGAATCCAGCAGAAATCTTTCTCCAACACGATAACGCACGCCCACACACAAGTCTGGAACACTCAGCCACATTGAGTTGGACATCATTGTCCCATCCACGCTACAGTCCAGACCTGGCACCCTCGGACTTCCATCTCTTTGGGCCGCTTAAAGATTGTCTACGGGGGATTCACTTTGAAAATGACGGCAGTGTCAATAACGCAGTAAAAACATGGTTACGACTACAGGTCAAGGGCTTTTACCAGCAGGAATACATGCTCTTCTACAACGTCGGCGTAAGGGCATAGAACGACGTGATGGAGACTACACAGAAAAACAGGACATGGACAAGACATGCAGATGTATGTTGTCACCAAATTCTGACGCTTAACAATAAATATGTTCTGAGAAAAAA
This sequence comes from Schistocerca serialis cubense, assembly GCF_023864345.2. NCBI lineage: Eukaryota > Metazoa > Arthropoda > Insecta > Orthoptera > Acrididae > Schistocerca > Schistocerca serialis. The sequence continues at coordinate 1,144,036,372 of NC_064639.1, read as the reverse complement.
ATATGGGGCATTAAGTATTGAACGACCCTCGTTCAAAGAGAATTATTAACATCCGCCTTGAGGAACGTACGAGCAATTAGCACCTGGGCCAGACGGATAAATCAGCAGTAGCAGATTGTGCACTAGGAATGGGAAAACATCGAATTCGCTTCCCTCACACTTTGGTTATAGCAAGATGTAGTAATTACTAAGCTAGGATGTACAGAGAGGCCACGGAAATACAAACGACAAACAATTTCAACAGAAAAAAAGAAGGATTGAAAGCAGACAAGTTATGGATCTCAGTGCCAAATACGAAAAAAAAAAAATACTAACAGCGCCAACTCTTCCCCACAGCAACCTTCGAAGCATACGTGAGCGCGACTTCGCCATCTTAGGCACCAGTGTGATGACGTCACGAACCGAATGTTGCTTGGATACGAATAAACAGTTCAGCTTGCTGAGCTTCTTTAAGTCTGTAACTGTTGTCTGGGCAATTAAAGCCACTGATAATGTCTCCAGCACCGGAAGATGAAACGTTAGAATTGTGCGTTACACCACGGCCTAAAGCTTATAACGCAAATATCAGCAATATCGCACATACCGCCCATGAAAGCCTGCGTTCTAGAATGTATAGTTCTCTTGCTCCAGAAAAAGAAATTGGAAACCTATCTGACTCTTTTAGTTGGATAGAAATACTCGTACACATACCTACTTTCATAATTCAGCGCAATGAAGTGTTGCTGCATAGCTAATATTCGAATATCCGAGAGTACAGATTCGTAAAGTGCAGTGAATGAAATTGCACATGTGTTAGCTTTCTGTTTATGGCATCCAGTGACGTTATGGGTATGTTTCCTTAGTCTGGTAATTGTCGCTTGAGACTATAAAGAATCTGTAAACAAACTGACTTAAAATGTTTTAGGATCATTGTAATGTGGGGTATCTGTCCACACCACATATAAACGGCAGTAATCAGCGAAACAACTTTCGTTCTCCTACACTGATTGGACCTGGAACCAAGAAAGGAGATCTGTATTTTGTGGTTGATTTCCGATACGCACTGCTTGACTGTGGATGATAAAGCGAGGCCACAAGGCACGACAAGGTGGCAGCCAATCACCGTGGCATGCCGTAGCGTCTTAATACAAAGAATGATAAGTTGTAGGTTGAAATAAATCCGAAAGAAGTAAACTGATGAACAATTACATTGTAACTGAAAACAAGGAAATGATTTTAAAAGACCACATGCTTACTCAAACCCGCAAGATTGGGATACATGACAAGCTATTGGAATATCGTATTCCCATCTCTCGGTGATCAGATGACTAAAAAGAATTTTTATTTCAGGAAAGGTAAATATCTTTGAATTTCTTCCACTGCAAATTGAAAAATGTAATGTACGACACAACAATCATTCGACTAAGAATGAGCAAGCTAAGAGTCTTTATTTCACTACACACAAGCACATGGCCCGATTACTACTCGCATAGTGATCACATCCAAGTAATGGTGTAACGCTTATAAGTGCAGATATTTTTTATGTGGTAGCGTAATATGTACACACGTAAGTGTTCTGGTTGTTTTTTCTTTTCGTCTAACAACCTTCGCACAAACACGTTTCGCTGCCTGCTTGTTATTGCTCGGGTAACAACTAATGTATTGATAAATGGATGAGATTAATATGTTGCTACGAAAAGAGTCCTGAAATACTTTTTAGGGATGCTGTGATGTGACTTTCTTTAGATCATTAATTTTCAACAAAACAAAATATATTATGTTCTTATTATTCTTTATCTGGCTTTCTATAAAGGGAACATTGTTTCGTTACTGTAACTTGCTATAAAGGTCAACCTATCTTTCTTACTTTACAGTTATTGAAAAGGTTACTGAAAATTAATTCGTTATCAATATTGATGTAACAGTAGGCAATGTTTGTTCAACATCAAAATTTTGCGGTGGACTTTTGTTAACAGTAAAACACCAATAAGTACCACGACTAACACGAGAACATGAGACTATTACCAGAGAAAAAACGTTTTTACTATAATGTTTGCCAGACCAGAACTACTCTCAGCAAGATTTCTTTTATGTCGGAATGTTAATAATATATCATCCGCAGCCCGCGTCCACCTGTAAAACACATCATAAAATCTGCTGCTCTGCCTTTCAATCCAGAAAGCTGAAAGAAATAATTTTAGTTCACTATTACATGTCCGCTTCTTTGCGGTATGATTGGTTTCATTTAAAGCAGTTTGAATGCGCCGCGGCAGCGGCTCGTTCGTTCGTAGCGCAGCTCTGCACCACGAATAATATTTAAATAGCTGAAAATGTCTTAAAAGGATGGGATAAAATACCGGACAAGCTTATTACAAATCATAATGCAAGTTTTCACTAAGTAACTCTATTCAAAACATTTAGACAGATTAAATTCTTACACACCTTTGCAAATCGATGTCTAATGGCGTCCTTCTCTCAATCTTGACAAAAGAATGCGACACAAGCATACAATATAGCGCCCCAGGCTCTTCCTACTCACGTAACTCGAAAAAGACGACAGAGAAATTAATGCTCGGTCACTACTATTTGTACTCGGTTCTATATATTTAAATCTTTGTTTGATATTTAATAAGTATCGTCTGTGGCGGTTTCAGTACTCGCTGACACGGATATTATCTTTAAAAAAATCGATATATAATTCTATACAAGTATAAAACATGCCTCATATTAGTTTCTCTTTATTACATAAAGATCACACAATCATTGTCCATGCAGATATAAAATTACAATTATCCAGTTCAATTTTTTTTTTCCTTTTTAGCACATATAATATGTGTTTTGCCAGGAGACGTTACACACGTCACAAACATTACGACTAGATGTTTTCTGCACAGTCGTAACTGCACCGTTAAGTGGACTACGCCTGTCAGTAAAGACTAACCGTTTGGTGTCCATGTGTCCACACTTTAACACCTTACCTGTTGCTCTGAGAAAATAAACATTAATGGCTTGTTCTTGCCACATTTGGCGGTACTAACCAACCTAAACACACGCTGCTCCTAATACCTACAATTGGTAGTCTGCAAATGAAGTAAACACTGATGCGATATTTTTCAGTACACCGTCCTCAGTCACCAATAGAAATATCTGTACTTTTACCTGTTACAACCCGTATAATATCGCCGCTGTAACTGAGCTTCACCATGGCAAGCAAACTGAGAGATACTCAGACAAATCAGGTTGCACTGTAGGCTTTCCCATCAGCCTGGACTTCCACCAATCTTCTCTACAGACACAGCCCCACCAACAAACATCCAACTCAATCCGGAATAGAACATAGTCTCGACTCGAATCGTAAAGTTGTTACAACAGCTGGGCAAATTGGTTGCTATAGTGCTAATATCAGTTATTCAAAAGTCATTAAACAACGTTCGCGTAAAGTATTGCAATGATAAATATCGTGATCTAATAGAAACAAAATATAATGTGAAGAAATGAAAGTGCCGAATGAACAGGCAACTTACAATCTTTTCAACGGAACCATCTCATTATTTGTAGAAATAAAGTATAATGGAATTCTAGATGCCAGGACGGGGATTAAAGCATCACTCCTCTCCAATATATGTTCCGTTCTTCATTAGTTTCCAGACTAATATATCTGGGACATGTTTAAGTAGCAAGATCACATTTGATGAAAGTATAGGGTACTTCACAAAAGCACTAATAGCCAAATTATGCTACAAAGATGCTTTGCTGCCGCTTCTCGATTGGCATGTGCAATTCGCTTCTGTTCGTTTGTAATGAGCGCGTGTGGCATTTGTGGTATGCGGTATGCCGATGAAGCACAGCTCACCTCATCAGCGTGATTCGCTCGTAGGTGGCAACTCGGTATGCGGTTAAGCGAAATTTCAATTATCACCCGATTTATGGGCTTCCATTGTAAACTGTGGAGCGGAAATGACGTGTGACGTACCCGAAATTCAATAATTGTTCAGTAATTAATGTGCCAATTAAAAATGTTATTGAGGCCGGCGGGGACTGATAGCGTGTCAGCCGCTAATTATGCAGCAGGTATGAACGCAGCGCGTCACGCGACGTCATCTGCCCCGCAGAAGCTCATTGGCCGATCTCTGAAGTCCTAGTGGGCAACAAGTGCTGCATTTCTACGTGTGCACGATGTCCTCAGTGGTGCAGAGAACCAACGCAACTATATACGAATAATTATATTTTCTTGTTAGCGGTTCACTTCAATGTAGAACGTCTTTGATTGACAGTATTTTCTCCTTTAAGTGTTACATATATTTCTCTCACCATGTTTGCCATGTTTGCAGTTTCGAACTTTGGGGCACTTGCAAGTGGAAGGATTCGTACCTATGCACACGTAAAAAGTTTTAAATGTCGTCTAGCGTACAGAAACATATCACGCCATAGTCAACACGGTTAATAGCTACACCTGCTGTTATGGTATGAATGTGTACACACCAATACGCTGCTTTGTTGTGTTGACTGTAGATGAAACTGTTGGGTAATAATGAGGACGTGTAAAGTTTTCGACAAATACCTACGCATGAAATCTACCATTCCGAAATTATCTTACGGTATAACAGTTGCGATCATAATAAAACTGACAGCCAAACCAGAAACGTTGTCTTTCAAAAATTCTGCATGAATGTTCCTAGAGTCTTCTTCTACGTAGACGTGTTGTAACACCATAACTCTAGTGCTCTACTGATTCATTTAGCTTTTGCTTCATTTAATATTACATCTTTAAGCTTCTGTAAATGTGTTTGATTGAATAGATAACACAAAACTGTATACTCCTTTCTTTGTAAAAACTTTGATGACGTGGTTTGATTCTATGCAATGTAGTATATCTGTCATTTAAATTCTTTGTCCCATTTGGAGGGAACAAAACTCACTGTATATAATTGTAATTTCTGTGTGAATATTTTTTTGTAGTAATGTCAACATGTGCAAATGTTCTGTTTTATTTAAAATGATTGTTTGCTGTTATGTAAACTGCTGATCCTCACTTAGGGTTCTTAATTAGTTTGTATGTAAAAGGTGTAGTGGTTCTCCTCGGGAACGGAACTGTGTAGCGCGCGCATATGGTGGAAAACTGCAATAGTAGAAAAGGTGGAATTGAGAGTCAGTCGGGGACGAGCTACCAAACTCTGCACTGCCATGTAAAAGTGGCATATTGTCCTGGTTCCTAGAGAGGCTTTTTCTACTGCTTTCCAATGCCTCGGATGGATGGATCAATAACTGGAACGGTTATGGAATTGGTATTCATCCTCGTCACCAAGAAGGGCCAAATGTCCAGCAATTCTGTCTGCAAATCCGCCTACCAACATGCAGTTGCCACCACATTGCGCAATCACTGTAAAGGAGTACTATAATAATGTACAGTGAAGGATCAGCTTATTGGGCGATTTAGGTAACTTACAACTGAATTTACGTACCTACCTTGATTTTTTCCTATCACAACACCTCTCAGGTTCCTCTCCATTTGAATTATGATTACCCAGTGTCCTATTTTGTGAAAAAAATGAAAGCCTCGAAGTTAGACAGTTAATTGTTGTTGTTGTTGTTGTTTTGGTCTTCAGTCCTGAGACTGGTTTGATGCAGCTCTCCATGCTTCTCTATCCTGTGCAAGCTTCTTCATCTCCCAGTACCTACTGCAGCCTACATCCTTCTGAATCTGCTTAGTGTATTCATTTCTTGGTCTCCCTCTACGATTTTCACCTTCCACGCTGCCCTTCAATGCTAAATTTGTTATCCCTCGATGTCTCAGAACATGTACTACCAACCGATCCCTTCTTCTAGTCAAGTTATGTCACAAGCTCCTCTTCTCCCCAATTCTATTCCATACCTCCTCATTAGTTATGTGATATACCCATCTAATCTTCAGCATTCTTCTGTAGCACAACATTTCGAAAGCTTCTATTCTCTTCTTATCTAAACTATTTATCGTCCACGTTTCGCTTCCATACATGGCTACACTCCATACAAATGCTTTCAGAAACGACTTCCTGACACTTAAATCAATACTCGATGTTAACAAATTTTTCTTCAGAAACGCTTTACTTGCCACTGCCAGTCTACATTTTATATCCTCTCTACTTCGACCATCATCAGTTATTTTGCTCCACAAATAGCAAAACTCCTTTACTACTTTAAGTGTCTCATTTCCTAATCAAATTCCCTCAGCATTATCCGACTTAATTAGACTACATTCCATTATCGCAGTTTTGCTTTTGTTGATGTTCATCTTATACCCTCCTTTCAAGACACTGTCCATTCCGTTCAACTGCTCTTCCAAGTGCTTTGCTGTCTCTGACAGAATTACAATGCCATCGGCGAACCTCAAAGTTTTTATTTCTTCTCTATGGATTTTAATTCCTACTCCCAACTTTTCTTTTGTTTCCTATATTGCTTGCTCAATATACAGATTGAATAACATCGGCGATAGGCTACAACCCTGTCTCACTCCCTTCCCAACCACAGCTTCCCTCTCATACCCCCCGACTCTCATAACTGCCATCTGCATTCTGTACAAATTGTAAATAGCCTTTCGCTCCCTGTATTTTACCCCTGCCACCTTCAGAATTTGAAAGAGAGTATTCCAGTCAACACTGTCCAAAACTTTCTCTAAGTCTACAAATGCTAGAAACGTAGGTTTGCCTTTCCTTAATCTTTCTTCTAAGATAAGTCGTAGGGTCAGTATTGCCTCACGTGTTCCAACATTTCTACGGAATCCAAACTGATCTTCCCCGAGGTCGGCTTCTATCAGTTTTTCCATTCGTCTGTAAAGAATTCGCGTTAGTATCTTGCAGCTGTGACTTATTAAACTGATAGTTCGGTAATTTTCACATCTGTCAACACCTGCTTTCTTTGGGATTGGAATTATTATAATCTTCTTGAAGTCTGAGGGTATTTCACCTGTCTCATACATCTTGCTCACCAGATGGTAGAGTTTTGTCAGGATTGGCTCTCCCAAGGCTGTCAGCAGTTCTAATGGAATGTTGTCTACTCCGGGGACCTGCTTTCGACTCAGGTCTTTCAGTGCTCTGTCAAACTCTTCACGCAGTATCGTATCTCCCATTTCATCTTCATCTACATCCTCTTCCATTTCCATAATATTGTCCTCAAGTCCATCGCCCTTGTATAGACCCTCTATATACTCCTTCCACCTTTCTGCTTTCCCTTCTTTGCTTAGAACTGGTTTTCCATCTGAGCTCTTGATATTCATACAAGTCGCTCTCTTTTCTCCAAAGGTCTCTTTAACTTTCCTATACGCAGTATCTATCTTACCCCTAGTGAGATAAGCCTCTACGTCCTTACATTTGTCCTCTAGCCATCCCTGCTTAGCCATTTTGCACTTCCTGTCGATCTCATTTTTGAGACGTTTGTATTCCCTTTTGCCTGCCTCATTTACTGCATTTTTATATTTTCTCCTTTCATCAATTAAATTCAATATATCTTCTGTTACCCAGGGATTTCTACTAGCCCTCGTCTTTTTACCTACTTGTTCCTCTGCTGCCTTCCCTACTTCATCCCTCAAAGCTACCCATTTTTCTTCTACTGTATTTCTTTCCCCCATTCTTGTCAACTGTTCCCTTATGCTGTCCCTGAAACTCTGTTCAACCTCTGGTTTAGTCAGTTTATCAAGGTCCCATCTCCTTAAATTCCCACCTTTTTGCAGTTTCTTCAGTTTTAATCTACAGTTCATAACCAATAGATTGTGGTCAGAGTCCACATCTGCCCCTGGAAATGTCTTCCAATTTAAAGCCTGGTTCCTAAATCTCTGTCTTACCATTATATAATCTATCTGATACCTTTTAGTATCTCCAGGGTTCTTCCATGTATACAACCTTCTTTCGTGATTCTTGAACCAAGTGTTAGCTATGATTATGTTATGCTCTGTGCAAAATTCTACCAGACGGCTTCCTCTTTCATTTCTTAGCCCCAATCCATATTCACCTACTATGTTTTTTTCTCTCCCTTTTCGTACGCTTGAATTCCAGTCACCCATGACTATCAAAGTTAATTACATAATGTTATTTGATCTTTGATGAGAAGGGCATATTCAGATTTACTGTGAATTTAGTGAAATTGTGGGAGGTAGTAAATGTAGTTTTGTGAAGTTTCAAAGTCACCTACTTAATCATTTACTTGAAAATAGAAGACTGTGGTAATACAGACAATTTGCTGTTTATTTTAAAGATTAAAAGTTCTTAAAACTGAGGCTTATAAAGTTTTGCTTAGTTAATGATCATAGTGCTGCTTGTAGTAAATTTTAAAAGGTGAGTCAGTTTCTTGTAAATTTGTCAACATTGTGTCTCACTGTAGTAAAAGTCGTGAACTACATTTATGGAAAGTTATACAATCATACATGCTAAGCACGTGTTTCTTTTGGGTATTGAAAGTGCATATTAATAGTGTAATAAGATCCACAGGTCATCCTTTACCACTATTTAAGAAAACAGTTATTTCTTTATTCAAAAGACAGTGAAAAGTAACCTGTTTTTGAATTCCATTTAACTTTCATTTTAAATAGTAAAGTATTCAACTGAGAGAGACTTAACCTGTTACCAGCTCATTATTTAGCAGTGAACAACATTTATAATTCCATGTCAATTAGGAAAGTGTTTGAAAAATAATACTTTATCTCCAATTCATTATGCTGCAGTGAATGTTAATAGCAATCTTATAAAGACCATTCAACTTGAAGAAATCCTGAAAGTAATAATTTGTTTCGATATCTGTTATATTTTTTCAAATAGTTTATGCCGCTCTAGCTGTTAGCTTCAATTTTACCGTAAACATATGTATGTGTCAGATTTCATTGCACTCGCGTGTGGCCAAGTCTAGGTTGTGTTTGTCCGTTAAAGTTACTCATACCTAGTTTCTTAAACGGGAACGTTAATCTTTCCCTTGCCTAATTAGGCTGGCGACCGTTTTCCTTTTCCTTTAAACAATGTAGATAGGCAAAAATATTGTTTGTTACTGTTCGAATATTGACGTAATTCTGACTTTCATTTTCCGATAAGCCACCTCCATTAGGTACAACTTGGTCAACATAACAAAATTCCTCTCAGAGGGTAACACTGCTCTGTTGCGTTGTACCATAATTGCTTTAATAAAATAGTTTTATTTCACAACCTGCCTCCAACTTTAAGGTTATGGTACAGCAGTAGCAGACAGGAGTGTTATAGTGTGACAAGAAATCTCATATATATCAACAATACAACAGTTTGAAATTTAGTGTGTGTTTAGATAATGAGCCACTATTAGGCAAATCAATCAAATATAGCCTGTTTTCCTTACTTTTAGGCTTCCGTACCTCAGTCGGTAAAAATGAAATCCTTTTAGGATCACTTCGTTATTCGTCTCTCTGTCACGAACGGCTAGACGTATCAAGCTGAAATTTATGTGACCTACTAAGCTCAATGGTGGTTTGGCATTTTAATAAATGTAAGCTTCTAAGTCCTTGCAATTAGAAGATAAGGCCATTTGTCACATACCTATTCAAACTCACTTGTCAAAAGCTATAGGGTCTTTCCCATTGGTGAGGAATCGTGAACTATGAAAGAAGTTAGGTTGTGCTGTACAAGTAAAGAAAAAAATTCGAAAATTGCAATTTTGTAATCACATGAAAATAAGTTTGTGTAATATCTTATCTGACTGTCCGTCTGGTAAACCCCCTTTTTCTCAGGAATAAGTAAACGTATCAAGTAGAAATTTATATCATATACTATGGTCTGTAGTCCCTTGGCGGTGATATAAATGTAAGCTTCTAAGATAATGCAACTAAAGGATACGTCAATTTATGTTACATACTTCGATGCTCGAAAACTCATTTATCAAAACCTAAAGGATACTTTCCGCTGACGCAGAGGCATGAAATTTGACAAGAAGCAAGGTTTCACAGCACAAGAAATGGAAAAAAATCAGGAAACTGGTGATTTGGAATTATATCAGACAGACAATATATCTTTTGTCATTTGTTATCCGACGTCATGCTTCAACTTAAATTATTCTCGAAAGTCTTGGAATCTCTGTACCAATGTCGATAACAGTAAAATATCGTCGAGATTTTCGAGTCTTTGAATAGATGAACTGCCTATATACATAATTAAGTCTGTACGGAACGCCCAATGCGCGAGCCATACTCGCATTTGCACATTGCCAATTGGCGTGTATTGACCGTCGCTCTAATTTAGTACGTCGCAAATATCTGTTTGTAGCTAACATTACGAGGGATTTTTTTTCCAACATTCGATCGGTTGCGAAATGAAAACCGCAGTGAAAATAAAAAATGTTTTATTTTCAACAGTTAGCTACAACTCCAGCTACTACATAGTGGCCGCTCCGACTCGACATTTTTGTAGCATGGTATTTACTTTCCAACAACCTCGTCATAGAGCGCAGTCGCGTGTGATTTCCGCCAATTCCCTACATTAGTCTGCAGCTCCTTGTCGGTGACAAAATGCTATCCGCATAGGCAGCGGATCATGTAAGCGAAGAGATGAAAATCAGAGGGAGCCAATTCCGGACCGTATGGGGCGTGATCAAACACTTCCCATAGAAAATGCTGCAGGAACGTCTTCCTTCCACGTACAGTATGCAGCCGAGAATTGTCAAGTAGTAGGAAAAGCGTGACAGTTGCATTATGTGGGCTGCATGAAAATAGTGGGAGACACTATTTTCTACGCATCTTTATGCGTTCACTTTGCGCTCAGAAATGAAACGTGCGGCGTTACGCGATAGAGGGCGTACTAGAGACTCTGTCCAACACATCTGCGCAAAGCTTTAACGGATTTTCACTGTTTTAATTTTGCGGCAGATCGAAGGTGGAAGAAAAACAGCACTCTTATTATATTTCTGATTGTACTTAAAAACCGTTTACAATGTTTTAGCCTATAGCACGTGACCTCCGGATCTCTATCTAATAAAAGATGGTGCTGGAATAAATTGTCAGCCACGTGATAATTTGCGTAACTTTTATTACAGTTCATTCTGCAGAACTTACTTTATTTTGATTGTACCTTCTTTCTGATCACGAACTACGATTCTCAGTAATTAAATAAGGATTGTTTTACGACATTTTGTTTCTGTTCGTGTATTACTGCTGCATGTATTTTTACACCACATAACGATCCTTTTTCGTCTATCATACATCTTTCATCTCTTTTATTAGGTATTTGATCAGAAGCTGACCTGCAGCAAAGAACGAAACCGGTAATAAATATAAACATAAAAAGTGATCGGGATGAAGTTTGTCTTCCCCTATTATACTGAAAGTGGTAACGGTGCCATCAGCCGCAGTGCTTCAGTTACGGACCTAAAAGGATTCTTTCATGACTGAAAGTTCTTTGATTCGAAGACCATATACTATGTGTTGCCTCTTTTGTACGTTTCAAATATTTCGCACATATATTTTCTTATGTTAACATTAAAATATATTCACGAGGCGCATTCCGTCAGCTGACATCGACATCTGCATTCAAATTCCTACCAGCTGTACGAACGATGGTGCAGGGTTTTTGGTTGCCGCTGTCATATCTGCTTTACTGACACAAGGGACAAAATAAAAATGACTGTGTCCGTGTCTTCTTAAGCGCCGTAAAATACCGTAGCGAGCGCTTACGCTACTTACACGCTGTATACGTTGCGGGTAGCAGAAGTGTTTTTACTTCCTCTCTAAACTTAGGAAGCAAAACAATCTTCTCTGAAAAATCTTTTTAAAATGGCGAAAGATAAATGACTTAGTTTTTATAGGTGTTTCAATCAACTACGATTGATGAATCACTGAGACAATTGCTACTGTTTATTCCTAACAACCCTTTTTTTATATAGAATGATGACAATTTCCAGTGCATCTCGAGTGCTACCTACAATTCCTTCACGAAAAAGAAAGCTGCATGTCCACATTGAGGATAGACACTTCTTGTTACAAAAAAAGCTTCCTCTGCACCACTCCTCTCCCTTGCGATACTTGCTTCACTAACACACTGTACCGCTTTTTAAACTCAACCAAATTAGTATTATGCATTATACTTAGGCCTACTGCCTGTTAAACTTTTGATTACTGGCCTCCTTATTTTCGAATTGGCCTGCTTTCTATAAATCATTTGATTACTGGGCTCCTTATTTTTGAATTTGCAGAGGATGGGAGACCTTAGACTGTCACTGTTGTATGTCAGACCACTTCCACTAATTAACGAGCTCCTTGCCAGGACCTGAAGTGCCACGCGGTGCCTACCGGACGCCGTGTCATCCTCTGCCTTATGGTGTCATGCAGATACTGTATGGAGGGGTATGTCGTCACCATACCGTTGACGAGACTGTTTTGCACACTTTGCAGACCTTGGAGAAGCTAGTACTTGATCAAGTAGCTGCTCACTTGCCACGAAAAGACTGAATATACACCCTAACTACCGCTAATAACAACTAATAATAATAAATAATGCAGTGAAATAATTAAGTGTAAGGGGAAATAGAAAAGAAGGAAAGGAAAATAATCATGAAAATATTGAAATCAATACATGACAATGGGAAATGGAAATTAGGAAGAAATAAAGAAGTTTACGAAAGAATAGAACGAATGTTAGACACAATGATGAAGAGAAGATTTATATTCTATGGACACCTAAAAAGGATAGATTGAAAAAGAATAACAAAAAGAATATTTAACTTTTTTTATAGAAAACCACGAACATCAATGACGAGGATCAAAGAAGTTAAAGCAGACTTGAGGGAAAACGAAATAACGGAGAAAGAAATAGGAGAAAGAGAAAAGTTTGTAGCAAGCCAAAGTGGGTGTCCAGGAGAAAATAAAGGGAAAGGAAGTCGCAATATGGACAGAAGAAAGAAGAGAATTAGACAGGGCAAGAAAAAAAAATTACTGAAAAGAAAGGAGATAAGAAAGAAGACAGAAGTAATTTCATATGGTCTTTGGTAGGCCAAAGCAGTAAAAAAAAAATAGGAAGTGCGAACAGGTCCTACAGCGGAGTAGTAAGCACTACATAGTTACTGTTGTGCTGTGCTGTCAATTACTATGTTTATTATTGGGAAGTGAATAATGAAGCAATTTGTGGACTGTTGTGGGAACCATGTACAACCTGGAGAAAACATTTTCATGAGATATTCAAGCATTTGTGATGTATGTGTCTCAATGTTACTGCCGCATGGTACAGAGTACTAACAGAGTATGAGTGTAAGAAGTGTAGTGTGTGAGGAAGAAGATATTCATACATCTTTTACACAGACTGTAACCCCCACTACACTGTGTCTCGTATTAATGCTAGTTGTTGTTGTTGTGGCCTTCAGTCCAGAGACTGGTTTGATGCAGCTCTCCATGCTACTCTATCCCGTGCAAGCTTCTTCATCTCCCAGTACCTACTGCAACCTACATCCTTCTGAATCTGTTTAGTGAATTCATCTCGTGGTGTCCCTCTACGATTTTTACCCTCCACGCTGCCCTCCAGTAGTAAATTCGTGATCCCTTGATGCCTCAGAATGTGTCCTACGAACCGATTCCTTCTTCTAGTCAAGTTGTGCCACAAATTCTTCTTCTCCCCAGTTCTGTTCAGTACCTCATTAGTTATGTGATCTACCCATCTAATCTTCAGCATTCTTCTGTAGTACCACATTTCGAAAGCTTCTATTCTCTTCTTGTTCAAACTATTTATCGTCCATGTTTCACTTCCATACATGGCTACACTCCATACAAATACTTTCAGAAATGACTTCCTGACACTTAAATCTATACTCGATGTTAGCAAATTTCTCTTCTTCAGAAACGCTTTCCTTGCCATTGCCAGTCTACATATTATATACTCTCTACTTCGACCATCATCAGTTATTTTGCTCCCCAAATAGCAAAACTCCTTTACTATTTTAAGCGTCTCATTTCCTAATATAATTCCCTCAGCATCACCCGATTTAATTCGACTACATTCCATTATCCACGTTTTGATTTTGTTGATGCTCATCTTATATCCTCCTTTCAAGACACTGTCCATTCCGTTCAACTGCTCTTCCAAGTCCTTTGCTGTCTCTGACAGAATTACAATGTCATCGGCGAACCTCAATGTTTTTATTTCTTCTCCGTGGATTTTAATACCTACTCCGAACTTTTCTTTTGTTTCCTTCACTGCTTGCTCAATATACAGATAGAATAACATCGGCGAGAGGCTACAACCCTGTCTCACTCCCTTCCCAACCACTGCTTCCCTTTCATGTCTCCCGACTGCCATCTGGTTTCTGTACAAATTGTAAATAGCCTTTGGCTCCCTGTATTTTACCCCTGCCACCTTCAGAATTTGAAAGAGAGTATTCCAATCAACACTGTCAAAAACTTTCTCTAAGTCTACAAATGCTAGAAACGTAGGTTTGCCTTTTCTTAATCTATCTTCTAAGGTAAGTCGTAGGGTCAGTATTGCCTCACGTGTTCCAATATTTCCACGGAAATCAAACTGATCTTCCCCGAGGTCGTTGAACAGAAACGTGGACCTCACGCGGTCCTATTGCTGGCTCCCACGCCGAAGTCGGGTATTGGCAGCACTCTGCGATGTAGTGTTCTCAGAAGACAGTCAGTTTCTCCAACCACTAGGTGGTAGGCAGCGAGCAGCACGAATTTCATCAAGTGAAGGCTGTCACCTTGAGTACATTTTCGGCAGTTCATAACTGTGCTGGAGCATCTAGGACGTAGTTCAATTCATTGCCGCAATCACTGCTATTACTGTGAATACCACCGCTCCCAGCGATCATTTAATGATAACATCTGGAGAACTAGAGTATTTAAAGGAAGCTGGCGTGATGCTATGACGCAAAGCTCGTTTCTTAATGATCGAATGTGTCCTCCTTATCCTGCTACATTCACTTCACAGCCTGTTAACTGCTGTGTCGGTCCTTCGCTATGTGCTCTTATGTAATAGATGCAACATGCCTTGTGAGCTAACGAATGTCCTTGTCTCGCTTCTCTTGATTTTCCGTCCTGTTTACTGTTGAATGCATATTCATTACCCGGCAGACAGTGTCCTCGACCTGATCCACTTCTTACACAATGGTTCGCTTCCTTCTTCCGCCGCCACCTGTGGTATGCCTTGAATCTGCCTGAGGCAGTGTCAGAGAGTTTTAATAGGTATTTCTTATTTCTACCCATTACTATTCCGTATCATAACAGCTCTATTAAAACAAATTCAGTTTCATAACTGTCCGCCCCCGGTAGCTGAGTGGTCAGCGCGACAGAACGCCGGCACGGTAGCTCAGCGTGTTCGGTCAGAGGGTTAGCTGCCCTCTGTAATAAAAAAAATGAGTCAATTCATCAACAACGAACTTAAACGGATGTCTTACGACGTCCGCCACGAGCAATTGTAACGAGCAAAAGCAACCAAAACGAGATTTAAAAACAACCCAAAAAAAGGAATGTCAATCCTAAGGGCCCGGGTTCGATTCCCGGCTGGTGCGGGGATTGTTCTCTGCTCACGAACTGGGTGTTGTGCTGTCGTAATCATCATCATTTCATCCCCATCGAAGCGCAAGTCTCCGAGGTGGCTTCAAATCGAAAGACTTGCACCCGGTGAACGGTCTACCCGAGGGAAGGCCCTAGTCACACGACATTTACATTTATTTATTTAGTTTCATAACTGAAGTGCAGTTGAAATCTTTTGTTTTTACCCCTCACAAAATTACATGTTCCCCTCCCTAGTTTGGGAACTGCCGCCCTCGTTGGACGAGAATTATTGCTTCATTCGAGTAGATCACAATTTTGTGTTCGGAGACTGTTGACAATACAAAATCTCACACTTTGGTGAGCATTACGAAGCGAACTGATCTCATTATTTATCCTTGACATGTACTACTACTTATTTGTGGAGATTTTTTCTTGGTTCCATTGTAGACAAGAAAACAGAAGATGCATAAAGAAAGGAGCTCATTCTAACATAAAATAGTTCAAATGGCTCTGAGCACCATGGGACTTAACATATGTGGCCATCAGTCCCCTAGAACTTAGAACTACTCAAACCTAACCAAACTAAGGACATCTGACACATCCATGCCGGAGGCAGGATTCGAACCTCCGACCGTAGCAGTCGCACGCTTCCGGACTGAGCGCCTAGAACTGCTCGGCCACCGCGGCCGGCCGTGGTGGTTATTTTGACTCTGTATCTTGGTTGCCCGTTGTTACATATGTAAATGTTTTATTTATCTCACTGTAAACAAACCGTTTAACATTCAATAACTAACATTTCTATTACCTTTACGTTGTATTCTGTCTTTTATTTTGTCAAAGTTAAAATTTCAAGGTTTCAGCTATAATCGTATATGTGGGAGTTATCAATTTTAACGTCTATCAAAATCTGTTCCAAAAAGTCTTATGCGATGTAAAGAAACGCAGAAACGATTTTCTTCTTCTTCTTCCCGGCTTCATTCCTGTGATTTTTGTCACGGAAATATCACCAAAATAAAGGTGGAATGCTAGACTGCGATGTCCCTGACAATACTAATAGTTCTGAGGTGGGAGGGGTCACAAAGGCTGCAGCGGGAGTGGAAATGATATCATGTTTAGCTTGCAGTTAAGATAAGATTTGAACGAAGTCCTCGCTGAAGCTCATTCTTCGCGTCGTTACCATTACTTTTTCCATTATGAGGAATCAAGATGTGGAGATCGCTGTCGAAGAGTGGTCAATAGGGTGATGGGTGACCTTGTTAAAATGCCACACAATGCGATAAAATGCGTCGCAGTACACAGCAAGGATAATAAGGCTTCGTATAACTAACAATGTAGACCGAAAGTTCTAAGAGAAAGGATGCAAATACGCAATACGTTGATGGCAGGTAACCGTCACATCACGAAACTTTACCT
Organism: Schistocerca serialis cubense; assembly: GCF_023864345.2. NCBI lineage: Eukaryota > Metazoa > Arthropoda > Insecta > Orthoptera > Acrididae > Schistocerca > Schistocerca serialis. The sequence continues at coordinate 1,144,019,517 of NC_064639.1, read as the reverse complement.
TCCCAGCGGAATGAAACTGCTGAAACACGGAAGAAACTGAAGCAGATAATTAATGATATTTGAGGATCATATTCAATAAATAGTAAGTCATTTTAATTCAATAGCAATATAATTACTCACAAGTAACTCACAGATACACTATATGAACAAAAGTATCCGGACACCCCCAAAATCATACGTTTTTCACATTATGAGCACTGTGCTGCCACCTACCGCCAGGTACTCCGTATCAGCGACGTCAGTAGTCACTAGATATCGTGCGAGAGCAGAATGACTGACAGAGACCGCCGACAGTTGAAGTGGGTCGTAATGTGTAATAGGCAGACAACTGTCTAGACCATCACACAGGAATTCCAAACTGCATCAGGATCAGCTGCAAGTATTGTGAGAGTTAGGCGGGGGGTGATAAAACTTGGATGTCATGATCGAGCGGCTGCTCTTACGCCACAGATCACGACGCCTCGCTTGGTGTAAGGATCGTAAACACTGGATGATTGAACAGTGGAAAAACGTTGTGTGGAGTGATGAATCACGGTACACAATGTGGCGATCCAATGGCAGTGTATGGGTACGGCGAATGCCCGGTGAACGTCATCTACCAGCGCCTGTAGTCCCAACAGTCAAATTCGGAGGCAGTGGTGTTATGTTTCGGTCTTGTTTTTCATGGAGGGGGCTTGCGCGCCTTGTTGTTTTGGGTGGCACTATCACAGAACAGGCGTACATTGATGTTTTAAGCGCCTTCTTGCTTCCCAGTGGTGAAGACTAATTCGGGGATGGCGACTTCATCTTTCAGCACTATCGATCAGCTGTTCATAATGCACGGTCTGTGGCGGAGTGGTTACACGACAACAGCATCCCTGTAATGGACTGGCCTGCACAAAGTCCTGACCTGAATCCTATAGAACACCTTTGGAATGTTTTAGGCGGCCGACTTCGTGTCAGGCCTCACCGACCGACATCGATACCTCTCCTCAGTGCAGCACTCCATGTAGATTGGGCTGTCATTCGTAAGAAACCTTCCAGCACCTGATTGAACGTATGCCTGCGAGAGTGGAAGCTGTCATCAGGACTAAGGGTGATCCAACACCATATTGAATTTCAGAATTACCGATGGAGGGTGCCACGAACTTTTTTAGTTATTTTGCCGGTCGTTGTGGCCGAGCGGTTCTAGGGGCTTCAGTCCGGAACCGCTCGACTGCTATGTTCGCAGGTTCGAATCCTGCCTCGGGCATGGATGTGTGTGATGTCCTTAGGTAAGTTAGTTTTAAGTAATTCTACGTTCTAGGGGACTGATGACCTCAGATGTTAAGTGCCATAGTGCTCAGAGCCATTTGAATCATTTGTAAGTCATTTTCAGCCAGATGTCCAGATACTTTTGATCACATAGTGTACAAATACGGCGTTCTTACATGCATCTAGACGGAAGAAAATCTGTGAAGTAAGTAAGGCTCTAAGGAATTGCCTTTGTATTATATAAAAGAATAACGAAATTAATCCATCGATTCTAGCACATCGAGTTGAAGAATACGCATATTGGTCAGCATGGTACTTAATTAAACGAAAAAAGTTTATTATACTCCACAGAGTTGTCAGGCTATTCCGTATTTGGCTTCGTTAGTGGTAGTGGATGCCCCTCCTGACATCATCACTCCCTCTCTCCGGAATATAATTTATGTAGCTCATCCCTCTGCGTGGAGTGTTATAGTGTTATCTCAGGTGCAGGTGTGACAACGTTTTCTAAATGTCTGCGAAACATGTAACTGAGACGGGACGTGGATGCCAGCCCGGTCACCACGTAGACGGATTTGAGGACCGAGCGATGTTGGCGTAAGGAATTAGGTTTCTCGTGTGTGTGTGTGTGTGTGTGTGTGTGTGGCTGGAACTCTTGGATGCTCAGCGGCGAGTTTATCAGCGTCCAGGTATCCAGGTATCCCGTGATTTCCCCAAATCGCTAAGGCAAATGTCTGAATGATTCCTTCGAGAAGGTCACGACCTATTTCTCTTCCGACCCTTCGCTAATCCTATCTTGTGCCTTTAAGGACCTCATTGTCGACAGGACGTTAAAGTCTAATCTTACGTTAAACTCCAATCTTCTTTCAGATGTGGGAAAACCCCCTGAAAACCACATCGTGACGCCGCCGGGTGAATTCAGTCTGGGGTCAGCAGGCCTCCCCGTCTCATCTACACGTACATCATACTCCGCAAGCCACCTATTGGTGTGTGGCGGAGGGTACTTTCGGTACCACTATGCGATCCCTCCAACCCTGTTCCACTCGCTAATAGTGCGTGGGAAGAATGATTGTCCGTAAGCCTTTATATTGGCTTCAATTTCTCGAATTTTCTCCTCGTTGTAAATAAGCGAGATTTATGTGAGGTGAATTAATATGTTTTCTGACTCCTCCTCAAAAGTGCTGTCCCGAAATTTCAGAAGTAAATCTCTCAGTTGTTCGCAACGTCTCTCAACGTCTTTCTCGTAACGACTGCCAGTGGAGTTTGTTTAGCATCTCCGTAACGCTCTCTCGCCAGCTAAACGATCCCGTGACGAAACCTGCCGCTCTTCGTTGGATCTTCTCTATCTCCTCTGTCAGCTCTACCTGATAGGAATCCCAGATAGATGAACAATACTCAGTAATAAGGCGAACAAGCGCCTTATAAGCCACTTATTTCGTGGATGAGCTATATTTCCTTAATATTCTTCCGATGAATCTGCGTCTTGTGTTTGCTTTCCCACTATCTGTTTTATATGGTCATTCCACTTAAGGTCGCTGTGGATAGCTACGCCTAGATATTTTACGGTAGACGCTGTCTCCAGCTGTTTGTCATCAATAGTATAGCTGTACGGTAGTGGATTCTTTCCCTATGTATGCGCAGTATGTTACATTTATTTACGTTCAGGGTCAACTGCCAGAGTCTGCATCATTCATCAATACTCTGCAGGTCGTTTTGCAAATTCTTACCATCTTCTGGCGTTGATACTTTGGTATAAACAACTACATCATCTGCGAATAGCCTTAAAGAGCATCCGTCGCTTTCTACTACATCATTTACATATACTGAGAACAGCAACGGCCCTATCACACTTCCATGTGGTACTCCGAATATTACCCTCAGATCTGTCGATTTATTTCCGTTAAGAGCGACGTGTTGTATCTGCAGGAAAGTCTTGAATTTAATTGCAGGTCTGCTCTGATACTCCGTAAGGTCGAATTATTTTCATTAAACGGCAATGCGGGACGGTGTCAAATGCGTTACTGAAATCAAGGAAGACAGCATCAGCCTGAGCGCCGTTGTCCACTGCACTGTGGATCTCCTGGAGGAACAGAGCGAGCTGAGTTTCGCGGGACCTCTGTTCGCGGAATCCATGTTGATTTTTGTAAAGGAGCTGTTCATTTTCCAAGAACGTCATAATTCCTGAGCATAAAACATGCTCCATAATTCTACAACAGATCGACGTCAACGATATAGGTCAATAATTGTGTGGATGTATCTTACGGCCTTTCTTACAAACGGGAAGCCGGTGCTTTAACGCGCATGCTAATCCAAACTATTAGAAGGAAATGATTGATATTTTGCTTGAGGCAAGCAAAAGACAGGGGAGCACTAAAACTAACGATTCATAAGTGTAATGAGAGTAGCAGGAAAGTTGTTTTAGGTATAGTTATGTACAGTCCAAGACAAAAGAAAAAACGACGCACCACAAAGGAGTTACCTGAATGGTACGGAAATCGTTAGATGTGGTACACATGTAGAGACAATCGAATTATTAGAATTTTAGGAAAAATTGGATATTTATTCGAGAGAAAGAGCTCCACAAATTGAGCATGTCAGTAATACATTGGTCCACTTCGGGGCCTCATACAACCAGTTATTCGGCTTGAGAGTGATTGACAGAGTTTATGGATATCAAGATGCATATTGGGCCAAAATGTGTCCAATTTGCGCGTTAGATCTTCAAACTGGCCAGATAGCTGGAGGGCCTGTCTATAATGCTCCAAACGTTCTGAATTGAGGAGAGAACGGGCGGCCTTTCTGGCGAAGATAGCGTATGGCAAACACGGAGATAAGCAACAGAAACTCTAGCCATGTACGGATGGGCATTATCTTGCTGGAATGTAAGACCAGAATGGCTTGCCATGAAGGGCAACAAAACGGGGCGTAGAAATCGTCGACGTACCGCTGAGCTGTATGGGCGCTGCAGATAACAACCAAAGCGGTCTTGAATTAGTATGAAAAGAAGTGGCACCCCAGACCATCAGTCGTGATTGTCGGGCCAGTTGGCCAGTGCCATTCAGGTTGGTATCCCACCGCTGTACGAGGCGTCTCCAGTAACGTCTTTGGCCTGGAGTGGACTTGTATTCACTGATGGGTGCCGTTTCGGATTGCGGTCTGATAACCAGTGAAGACGTGTCTGGAGCCGCTACGGGCAGCGGTGGGGTACCAGCAGGACTGTCGCCCGCCTTACAGACCGACGATCAGGATTGACTGTGATGCGTTACAGCACAGCTCTACGTCGGCGATATATTCTACGCCCCGTTTTGTCCCCTTAATGGCAAGCCATCCTGGGCTTACATTTCAGCAAGATAATGACTGCCCGCACACTGTACGACTTACCACTGCTTCTCTTCGTGCTTGCCAAACCATACCTTGGCCAGAAAAGTCGTCGGATCTCTCTCCAGATGAGAAAGTTTGCAGTACTGGGGGCAGGGGTCGCCAACCAGTTCGGCAGTTTGTCCATATAATGCGCCAATTGTACAGAATGTACCACGTCGCCAAGACATCCAAGACCTCTGTCAGTCAGGGCCAAGCCAAATAAGTGCTCGCATAAGGTCCAGAAATGGACCAACGCGTTACTGACATGCTCAATATGTAAAACTATTTCTGTTAAATAACTTCCCCACTTTTTTTTAAAATTGTAATCATTTGTTTGTCAGTATGTGTCTATCATATCTACCGATCTCCAACCCATCCGGATTACTCCTTCGTGGTGCGCCCTGATTTTTAGTGTATTATGCACCTTTAGGAGGAATCGAACGTTCAACAAAAGGTAGAACTCTTTAGAGGAAAATAAGAAAAAAAAAACAGATTTTTCAGAGAACAATAACGTCTGACAACGGTAACGACTAAAGTTTTCATTTAGTGAATCAGTAACTTAATTATATTACATCAAATGTTTGATATCAAACAATGATTTTACTTTTTTTCCTTCCTACCATCATAATTTCCTGTTACTGGTACACCACTGAAGTTGTATTTTTTTAAGTCATCAACTTTTCGGCTGGTTTGAAGCTGTCCTCCATCTTCTCCCAGCTTGTGCTGAAGCACAGATGACAAACTTTGCACTGTAAAATATAATTATATTTCTCGTAGTTATATACCCCCTTCATTGGTTCCACAGTGATTGTACTTATGACATTAGTGTAGCAAGTCTAGTTAATAAGTCCTAGAAAAATTTTTCACTATCAATACATTAATTTCATTAACCAACACTAAACACTAACGTTTTTCTATAATTATAACGCAATACGTTGGACTGAATGCTAAACCCGTAGATTAGTCTATTTAGCAAACGCCTTTATCTTATGTCTACCCTGCGTTTTCTGGATTTATAACGCCAACGCTCATGTAAATGTATGGCATTTTGAAATTAAAACTATCGTACGGTTGTCATTCTGCTCACTAGCGGGTACTTTATAGCCACAGGCTAATGTGCAGCACAGCCAAAGCTAATTTATGGCTGTTAGAGACGGTTTTCTGTCACACTTCTGTTATACCATGTTCCGTCAGCTGCAAGCAAAATTCCATATGCACAACTGTTATGGCTTAGCGTAACCATTCATTCCAAGTAAAGCTGTTACTGTATTATTTCTGAAGTCGTCTTGTTTCCGTCTGCTTTGCGGCCTTGTTTATTGTGTGTGCTAATCTTTGCGTCTCTGCATGGCTGCTACAATCACCTCCCGCAACTAGCTGTTTTCGCGCTTAGAAACTGATCCTACCTCTTTTCACAGGAAATCTTTTCAGAGGCTTATCTGCCCACGTAACTTTCAACATCTTCCTACAGCCCTTCATTTAAAATGCTTCCAGCTTCCTAGTAGCACTCCAAAATTTATCTGTCCACGTAACTTTCAACAGCTTCCTACAGCCCTTCATTTAAAATGCTTCCTCTTTTTTGTTCCCCAGTTCCAACAGCGTACATTTCATTCCCATGCACTGCCTTGCCCCACCTGCCCCATTTGTACTGATTCAAAATTTCTTCTCCACACTGTTACGTACATCACATTAATGCGACCACCTGCCAGCAGCCTGAATAACCAACTTCTGCAGTGCTGACGTGCAAGAAGAGGGTCAAAGAGGTTCTGGAAGGCACCGTTAGGGATGTGGAGCATTCCCGACTCCACTTCCATGGTCGGCTGCGCCAGGTTTCTCGGTTGAGGATGTCTGACGCGAACTGTCCGTTTGAGGTGATCCCATAGATTCTAGATTGGTTTCAAAACGGGGAGTTTAGTGACCATTGGAGTACGGTAAACTCATCTTCGTGCTCTTCGAACCACACTCGGACACTGCGAGCTGTGTGACACTTTGCATTGTCCTGCTGGTAGATGCCATCGTGCTAAGGAAAAACAAACTGCATCTAGGGGTGGACATTGTCCCCAAGGATAAATGCGTAATTGTATTGATCCATTGTGCCTTCCAAAATGACGAGATCACACAGGGAATGCCACAGAAGCATTCCGAAGGCCATAACGCTCCGGAGATTGTTGCAAGGTATTTGCTTTGAGACGTTTTACGGTGTGCACCCCAACGGCCATTTGTCTGATGGAGCACAAAACGTGATTCTTCTGAAAGGGCGGCCTGTTGACACAGAGTGCACGTCCAGTTCCACTATTGGCGTTCAAATTTCAGGCTTCATCGCCGATGAACAACAGTCAGCATGAGTGCATGATCCGGGCGCCTGCAGCGGAGGAATATATGCAGCTAGTGTCAGTGAACGGTCGATGAGCAGACACTTCTGTTAGCCCTCCTTTGGTTGATCACGGCGGTCAGTTTGTGGGGCGGGCGGGTTAAATATGATAAAGACGGTGGTGGTTGTTTATTGTTTTTGTTCGCCGTCTTTTTTCACGCGAATCTCGCAATTATTTTTCTATTGAGCCAGAAAGCGATGGGGAACATACTGACCTTAGTTTCCAGTCTGCACGGCCACATTTTGGTCCAGCCCACTGAAATAAATGTTTCTATTCTATTTCTATTTAGCGGGAACAGTACTATGATTACGGGGGTGAGTCAAATGAAAACCTTAAACATTTTTTAAATATTATTTTTTGTGCAGAAGTGGTACAAAGCTGTATCACTTTTCAACATAATCTCCCACACGCTAAATGCAAGTCCTCCTGCGCTTAGTGCATAAACTCCTTTAGAAAAAAAATTCTTTTGGTAGTCCGCGCAACCACTCATCAGAACGGTACTTCTTTCCTCCCATTGCGTATTTGAGTGGTCCAAACAAATGGAAATCACTTGGAGCAAGATCTGGTGAGTATGGTTGCTGAGGAAGAAGCTCAAAATGCAGGTCTGTGATTGTTGCAACTGTTGTACGGGAAGTCTGGGGCCTTGCATTGTCATGTTGCAAAAGGACGCCTGTTGACAGTAATCCGCGTTGCTTTGATATAATTGCAGGTCGCAGATGATTTTTTAGGAGATATGTGTGTGATGCACTGGTGACAGTGGTCCCTCTAGGCATGTAATGCTCCAAAATGACGCCTTTTTCGTCCCAAAAGAGAGTCAGCATACATTCCCTGCTGATGGTTCTGTTCGAAACTTCATTCGTTTTGGTGATGAGGAATGGCGCCATTCCTTGCTCGCTCTCTTCGTTTCTGGTTGGTGGAAGTGAACCCAGGTTTCGTCCCCAGTAACGATTCTTGCAAGGAAGCCTTCACCTTCTCGTTCAAAGCGCCGAAGAAGTTCTTCACAAGCATCAACACGTCGTTGCCTCATTTCAGGAGTCACCTGCCGTGGCACCCATCTTGCAGACACTTTGTGAAACTGGAGCACATCATGCACAATGTAGTGTGCTGACCCATGACTAATCTGTAAACATGCTGCAATGTCATTCAGTGTCACTCGGCAGTTTTCCTTCACTATGGTTCAAATGGCTCTGAGCACTATGGGACTTAACATCTGAGGTCATCAGTCCCCTAGAACTTAGAACTACTTAAACCTAACTAACCTAAGGACATCACACACATCCATACCCGAGGCAGGATTAGAACCTGCGACCGTAGCGGGTGGAGTCACAACTCGTTGTGTCTGACCTGGACGAGGATCATCTTCCACTGAAGTCATACCATTTGCTAACTTCCTACTCCATTGGTAGACTTGCTGCTGTGACAAACATGCATCACCGTACTGAACCTTCATTCGTCGATGAATTTCAATAGGTCTCACACCTTCACTACACAAAAACCGAATAACAGAACGCTGTTCGTCCCTGGTGCAAGTCGCAAGTGTGTCGGCTATTTTTATACTGATACTGCGACGGTATCTACGCATCTGCACTATGCTGCCACCTACAGGCCATTCTGCACGCTGTTTGTAGCACGCTTACCAACATACAGGACAACGGCGCGAAATTTCGATTTGTTATTACAAATTTAAGGTTTTCATTTGACTCACCCTCGTATAAATGAAGGTACAAAGTTCTAGTTCAAACATATATTGAGTGAAGTATCTCACGTAAAACAATTTGAAAGTCACTTTGTTCAGTTGACAGTAAATGTTTCTATCTCAAAGAGCACTATTTTCAGTTCAGAGGCGACGTCTACGGTGCGTTCCTACCAAATAGTCCTTCACTCTGTAATACTGAAATAAATGTACAAAATAAATGCTCGCCACAAAAGGGGCAATAATAGTTACCACTTGCCACGCGGATTTGTATTTATCACGGACGGCACACTAAAAGTTACTTCAGCGTAATCTAAGCTATCCAGGACGGTATACAGTCCTCGTGAGTTCACTATCGGTTATTAAAGAGAATACGCGGTTTGTCACAGTCCGTCTCTGAAGTCATCCGAGGCAGAGCGCGATCCGTAATTTAACAGATGCCGATCTTACAGCGGCTGAATGCGAATTGAATCTTTTTACCTGCCTCTTGCGCTGTATTTATATATGTGCCGCAGCGGACGGCCGAGGGAACATCTGTTTTATTTGCCTTATGCACATGGCAGCAGCCTCTGAACGACCACTTTCTCGGACACATAATCTTTAATAACAAAATTATCAATTAACTTACAATCTTCTTACGAGTAATTTGTACCTGTATTCTGGTATGTTGGTTGAAAGCACAGAAAAATTTCCAGCTCGCTTGAATACAAACTTTGCCTTCTAGAATTTTTAGGGTAGTACTAACGGTGGATCATTACCTCTGAATTATAACTTTAATAGAACTTGTATTGGCTGTTATTAATGCTACAATTGTAAAATTTGTTATAGCTCTATTATTTAGTAGGTTTTATCTTCTGCTGTAACGAAAATTATCTATCGTTAAAATTACAGGTACTTAATCTACTACAAATGGGTGTATTTTAGTTACAAATTTGGTTTTCATTAAAATACTAAAAAACTATAAGAGGTAGCTTAACGTGGTCTTTTAGTTACTATTCTTATGTTGAACTGAAGCATAAAGTAGTTTTGCGTTCTGCTACTACAATGTGCGAAAAAGTGTGTGACTATGTATATATCCCAGTATGTACTACAAAATTAAAGATGTGTATCGTGTATACCAGCTGCACAACAGAAGCAGACATCATACGATGTTAAACTGTAAGTTAGTTTCAGATTATTAACGCTGTTAAACTTATATCTACAACATACCATGTTGTATCACAAAAATGTAATATCAACAGGCAAACAACAAAAAAACCTGATGTAAATCACTAAAAAGCACCTGAAGATGAGCCTCCAGGGCTCGAAATGCATAGTGTGGTAAATAAACTCAACTTGTGACTGAAGGCGGTCTGTTCTTCATTTTACGAAAGTAAAACAGACGAAACACTGAAAAACAATGGATAAATTTAAGCCTTCAATTTTTCATAAAAACGTGGATTCTAGCTGTAATTCTCATTCTTTTGCTTTGAAACTTGCATCTATTTCTGACCTCCATACGCACATTCTGACCAAATTCTAGCTTTCTAGCTTTATTATTTAGCGCCACTTATTTTTTTCTTAAAACTGTATTTTTACGCCGGCCGGGGTGGCCAAGCGGTTAAAGGCGCTACAGTCTGGAACCGCGTGACCGCTACGGTCGCAGGTTCGAATCCTGCCTCGGGCATGGATGTGTGTGATGTCCTTAGGTTAGTTAGGTTTAACTAGTTCTAAGTTCTAGGGGACTGATGACCTTAGAAGTTAAGTCCCATAGTGCTCAGAGCCATTTTTTTTTTTGTATTTTTACGGAAACTATAGTCTTAATTACATTAAGATTTGATATTTAAAACGTTATTACATTAAAAGTTATGTTGAAAAATTTTGAAATGGAAATTTTGAGTTTTAATGTGATACTTAACTATGGTGCAATACTTGTGCGCAACTCGCAGACTCGTTAAGGTGACGTGGCACTAGTAGCAGTGGACTGGGGTGAGTCCAGGCACAATCGCTCGCCTCTGTATCTCTCAAAAGATACAGCACTTGCTTAGTTTCGAGTTGCTCAACAGTTGGTCGCCTATTTGCCCGTACACACGGGCATCGTTCACTCCCGTCATTTACGGCCTTTGGTGCACGAAAATAGCCTCGGTGGGTTTTCGATAACGCCCGTTTGTCACGCACGGTATATTTCAACCGCGGAATAGTTTACAAACTCAGCCGTTTCTGAAATTCTTCTACCTTTAGCCCTAAAGCCAAAGATCATCCCTCATGGGCGTCATATAAATCGATGAGTGTCGCAACGACTTCACTGTTTTTTACGTCAGACGCTTTATATAATCTCCACCGTTAGTTCTACCTCTCAGTCACGGGATCACTGGATCTCGGGTTCGATTCCCGGCCGGGTTGGCGATTTTCTCTGACCAGGGGCTGGGTGGTTGTGTTGTCCTCATCATTTCATCAAAATGGTTCAAATGGCTCTGAGCACTATGGGACTTAACTTCTGAGGTCATCAGTCCCCTAGAATCTAGAACTACTTAAACCTAACTAACCTAAGGACATCACACACATCCATGCCTGAAGCAGGATTCGAACCTGCGACCGTAGCGGTCGCGAGGTTCCAGACTGTAGCGCCTAGAACCGCTCGGCCACCCCGGCCGGCCACCATTTCACCCTCATCATCGCTCAGTAGCTCGGTACGGGCTTTTGTTAAACTTTCGAGAACATACCTTCACCGAAGAGTCCAGCAGTATATTGCTCCCTCCTACGTATATCTCGCGAAGAGACCATGAGGATAAAATCAGAGAGATTAGAGCCCACGCAGAAGCATACAGACAGTCCTTCTTTCCACGAACAATACGAGACTGGAATAGAAGGGAGAACCGATAGAGGTACTCAGGGTACCCTCCGCCACACACCGTCAGGTGGCTTGAGGGGTATGGATATAGATGTAGATGTAGATTTCATTCGTTACACTGGTTAGATTGGACCACGTCAAACGGTGGACTGTATAGAAATTGAGACTGCGCGGGCGCTGATGATCGCACAGTTGAGTGCCCCACAAACCAAATATCATCATCATCATCATCGACTGTTAGTGTTGCCACCTGCCATGTGAGTGAATTTCACGTTGACACTGAACGTAGACGGTGGTCACCTTAATGTGACTGGACCGTATGTGGTTAATGATTTATTGGAGAGCGATTTACGTACCTACCATGAACTGCTTGTGACGCCTTACTTCAAACGTCTATCTTTTGCGATAATATTTCCTAGACAGCAGATGTAGCTCCATTCAAATAAGTCCCTATGATCTTCATCGAAATAAATGAAATTTAAGGAACAAAACTATTTGCGGTTTCCATTATCAGGTCGGTCGCTCACCCCCTGCAGCGCCGCTAGTGTATTTTTTTTTCTGCACGATACTACAAGGCCTTGCTTATCGTGCTGTTGAAACGCCCTACAGAGCCATCTAAAGCGAAGGACGCTTCCCCCAGATTGTGCGGCTAACTTAATTTGAGTGACGCAGGACGCCCACAATCACGTCGTGGTGGGGCGGCTGTTTGCGCGACAAACAAGGCCCTCACACACACACACACACACACACACACACACACACACACACACACACACACACAGGCGCCTGCTCTGAGGGAGGCGGTACCCTTTGTAGAAGAGTCCCCAGGGAGAGATGAGCACGACGCAGCCGCGACGTGGTAACAGGGACTAACGCGCTGCACTGCCGCTGACAGTGCTGCGCCGCCTCGTCTCCAGTTTGCTGGACCACTCCGCACACATCACAAGGGACCGGCACCACTGCGATAACCACGCCCACTCCTGTGTGAGAATCCAATCTGCGCAGAAAGACTATGTAACAGCACAACTCAGTGTCACGCGCTTATTGCGCACGTAACAATACTAACAACAAAATTTTTGAGAGAAATTTCCGCTACTTGACTGTCAGTTACTATTCATTTATTTCGCACAATCATTATTTCGGCGTTACAGTCATTCTCAAGTGCATGTTGAACTGGAAATTAATAAAGTGGACTCATCATACCATACATACAATACACGTGACCTTACTAAGTGGCATGATAGACGTATCAGACATACTGTAAAACTTAAGTAGTGTTTACAAGTACGTAATAATTCCTGTGCTGTTTGTACGCTACATTAATTTTAATTTAAACATGCACTTGAGTATGAGTATAAAGCCGAAATCACGATCTACATTCACATATACATCAGTACTGTGCAATTCACTATTAAGTACCTGGCACAGAGTTCTTCGAATCATCTTCAGACGATTTCTCTACCATTCCAGTCTTTTAACAGCTCGTTGGAAAAATGAAAATTTAAAACATTTTCTACGAGCTCTAATACCTCTCACTCTATTACGATGATCCTTTCTTCCTGTGTGGGTTGGTGAAAACACAATATTGTCACACTCGGAGGAGAAAGTTGGTGGTTGAAATTTCCTGAAAAGATCTTGTCGTAATGGAAAACGCCTTTTTTTTAACGATTGCCAACCCAACTCGCTTCATATTCGTGAAACTCTTCCTCCCCCCCCCCCCCTCCGTATTTCGCGATAATACAAAACGGGCTGCCCTACTTTGAACTTTTTCGATCTTCTCCGTCACTCGTATCAGGTAAGGACCCAACACAGGACAGCAATACCATAGCAGAGAAAGATTAAGCGTTGTGTAAGTGGTCCGCTTAGTAACTTGCATTTTCCACGTGCTCTGCCAATAAAACAAAGCCTTTTGTTTACCTTCCCGACAACACTGTCTATGTGATCGTATCAGTTTAAGTCGTTCATCATTGTAATTCCTAGACGTTTAAATGAACTGACAGTCTTTAATCTTAATGATTTACAGTGTAACCGATATTTGACGGTTTTCTGTTCGTTCTCATGTGCATGACCGCACACTTCTTATTATCTAGGGTCAAATGCCATTTGCGCATCGTACAGATATCTTGCCTAAATCGTTTTAGAACTGATTTTGATCCTCTGAACACTTTACTAGACGATAAACGACAGCATCATCTGTAAACAGTATAAGACGGCTGCTCAGATTCTTCCCTAAGTCGTTTACATAGATTAGGAACAGCAGAAGGCCTATAAAAAATTCCTTGAGGAACGAATCATATCACTTCTGTTTTACTCGATGATTTTCCGTCGATTACTACGTACTGTGACGTTTCTGGCAGGAAATCACGGATCCAATCGCATAACTGAAACGATACTCCATAAGCAAGTAATTTTATTACAAGTCTTGTGATGAACGGTGTGAAAAGCCTTCTGGAAAGCTATAAATTTGGAATTAGTTTGAGATCCCCTGTCAATGGCTCTCATTACTTAGTGCGAATAAGATCTAGTTGCGTTTCACAAGAACCATACTTTCTGAAGCCATGTTGATATATACCAGCAGGCCTTTATCTTCGACGTAATTCATAAAAATAATTGTTTAGACCCCCCCCCCATGAACCATGGACCTTGCCGTTGGTGGGGAGGCTTGCGTGCCTCAGCGATACAGATAGCCGTACCGTAGGTACAACCACAATGGAGGGGTATCTGTTGAGAGGCCATACAAACGTGTGATTCCTGAAGAGGGGCAGCAGCCTTTTCAATAGTTGCAAGGGCAACAGTCTTGATGATTGACTGATCTGGCCTTGTAACAATAACCAAAACGGCCTTGCTGTGCTGGTACTGCGAACGGCTGAAAGCAAGGGGAAACTACGGCCGTAATTTTTCCCGAGGGCATGCAGCTTTACTGTATGATTAAATGATGATGGCGTCCTCTTGGGTAAAATATTCCGGAGGTAAAATAGTCCCCCATTCGGATCTCCGGGCGGGGACTACTCAAGAGGATGTCGTTATCAGGAGAAAGAAAACTGGCGTTCTACGGATCGGAGCGTGGAATGTCAGATCCCTTAATCGGGCAGGTAGGTTAGAAAATTTAAAAAGGGAAATGGATAGGTTAAAGTTAGATATTGTGGGAATTTGTGAAGTTCGGTGGCAGGAGGAACAAGACTTCTGGTCAGGTGACTACAGGGTTATAAACACAAAGTCAAATAGGGGTAATGCAGGAGTAGGTTTAATAATGAATAGGAAAATAGGAATTCGGGTAAGCTACTACAAACAGCATAGTGAACGCATTATTGTGGCCAAGATAGATACGAAGCCCACACCTACTACAGTAGTACAAGTTTATATGCTAACTAGCTCTGCAGATGATGAAGAAATTGAAGAAATGTATGATGAAATAAAAGAAATTATTCAGGTAGTGAAGGGAGATGAAAATTTAATAGTCATGAGTGACTGGAATTCGAGTGTAGGAAAAGGGAGAAAAGGAAACGTAGTAGGTGAATATGGATTGGGACTAAGAAATGAAAGAGGAAGCCGCCTGATAGAATTTTGCACAGAGCACAACTTAATCATAGCCAACACTTGGTTTAAGAATCATGATAGAAGGTTGTATACATGGAAGAACCCTGGAGATACTAAAAGGTATCAGATAGATTATATAATGGTAAGACAGAGATTTAGGAACCAGGTTTTAAATTGTAAGACATTTCCAGGTGCAGATGTGGACTCTGACCACAATCTATTGGTTATGACCTGTAGATTAAAACTGAAGAAACTGCAAAAAGGTGGGAATTTAAGGAGATGGGACCTGGATAAACTGAAAGAACCAGGGGTTGTACAGAGTTTCAGGGAGAGCATAAGGGAACAATTGAAAGGAATGGGGGAAAGAAATACAGTAGAAGAAGAATGGGTAGCTCTGAGAGATGAAGTAGTGAAGGCAGCAGACGATCAAGTAGGTAAAAAGAAGAGGATTAGTAGAAATCCTTGGGTAACAGAAGAAATATTGAATTTAATTGATGAAAGGAGAAAATATAAAAATGCAGTAAATGAAGCAGGCAAAAAGGAATACAAACGTCTCAAAAATGAGATCGACAGGAAGTGCAAAATGGCTAAGCAGGGATGGATAGAGGACAAATGTAAGGATGTAGAGGCTTCTCTCACTAGGGGTAAGATAGATACTGCCTACAGGAAAATTAAAGAGACCTTTGGAGATAAGAGAACCACATGTATGAACATCAAGAGCTCAGATGGAAACCCAGCTCTAAGCAAAGAAGGGAAAGCAGAAAGGTGGAAGGAGTATATAGAGGGTCTATACAAGGGCGATGTACTTGAGGACAATATTATGGAAATGGAAGAGGATGTAGATGAAGATGAAATGGGAGATACGATACTGCGTGAAGAGTTTGACAGAGCACTGAAGGACCTGAGTCGAAACAAGGCCCGCGGAGTAGACAACATTCCATTGGAACTACTGACGGCCTTGGGAGAGCCAGTCCTGACAAAAATCTACTATCTGGTGAGCAAGATGTATGAAACAGGCGAAATACCCTCAGACTTCAAGAAGAATATAATGATTCCAATCCCAAAGAAAGCAGGTGTTGACAGATGTGAAAATTACCGAACAATCAGTGTAATAAGCCACAGCTGAAAAGTACTAACACGAATTCTTTACAGACGAATGGAAAAACTAGTAGAAGCTGACCTCGGGGAAGATCAGTTTGGATTCCGTAGAAATACTGGAACACGTGAGGCAATACTGACCTTACGACTTATCTTAGAAGAAAGATTAAGGAAAGGCAAACCTACGTTTCTAGCATTTGTAGACTTAGAGAAAGCTTTTGACAATGTTGACTGGAATACTCTCTTTCAAATTCTAAAGGTGGCAGGGGTAAAATACAGGGAACGAAAGGCTATTTACAACTTGTACAGAAACCAGATGGCAGTTATAAGAGTTGAGGGACATGAAAGGGAAGCAGTGGTTGGGAAGGGAGTAAGACAGGGTTGTAGCCTCTCCCCGATGTTATTCAATCTCTATATTGAGCAAGCAGTAAAGGAAACAAAAGAAAAATTTGGAGTAGGTATTAAAATCCATGGAGAAGAAATAAAAACTTTGAGGTTCGCCGATGACATTGTAATTCTGTCAGAGACAGCAAAGGACTTGGAAGAGCAGTTGAACGGAATGGATGGTGTCTTGAAGGGAGGATATAAGATGAACATCAACAAAAGCAAAACGAGGATAATGGAATGTAGTCGAGTTAAGTCGGGTGATGCTGAGGGTATTAGATTAGGAAATGAGACACTTAAAGTAGTAAAGGAGTTTTGCTATTTGGGGAGCAAAATAACTGATGATGGACGAAGTAGAGAGGATATAAAATGTAGACTGGCAATGGCAAGGAAAGCGTTTCTGAAGAAGAGAAATTTGTTAACATCGAGTATAGATTTAAGTGTCAGGAAGTTATTTCTGAAAGTATTTGTATGGAGTGTAGCCATGTATGGAAGTGAAACATGGACGGTAAATAGTTTGGACAAGAAGAGAATAGAAGCTTTTGAAATGTGGTGCTACAGAAGAATGCTGAAGATTAGATGGGTAGATCACATAACTAATGAGGAAGTGTTGAATAGGATTGGGGAGAAGAGAAGTTTGTGGCACAACTTGACCAGAAGAAGGGATCGGTTGGTAGGACATGTTCTGAGGCATCAAGGGATCACCAATTTAGTATTTGAGGGCAGCGTGGAGGGTAAAAATCATAGGGGGAGACCAAGAGATGAATACACTAAGCAGATTCAGAAGGATGTAGGTTGCAGTAGGTACTGGGAGATGAAGAAGCTTGCACAGGATAGAGTAGCATGGAGAGCTGCATCAAACCAGACTCAGGACTGAAGACCACAACAACAACAACAACAACAATTGTTTAGAATAAATGAATGTCTCGTAATTAACAATCAAATGGCGTAATTTTCTTAAAAAAGTTCTTCGTGAGTGTGGTCCCCCACAATGGGTAATGATTTGTGATTTCATGTGAATGGATTATATTTGGTTTATTTTGGAAAGCGATTTTGACGAAAATACGCTGACGGAAAGGGAAACGGAAAGTGTTACAACATGAGGCATTGGTGTGATATTTAGTAAGCATTTTGAAATTGTTCAGCACACATCGGCTATTGAATTTTAAACTTCCATTCAATTCGGAACTTATGTCCATCACCAACATCATTATGAGGTGTGACCGCCACGGGCCAGAATAAGTTGTATGTGTTGTGGCATGGAAACAGACTGTCTCCGTATGTCACAAGTGACACTAGAGATTGGTATGAAAGTATAAGCCTTCCCATGGCATCCCAGATATGTTCTATAAGTACAAGAGACCGGGCAGGCCAGTCAAAGATTCTCAAGGGGTGTCTAGTGTGAACTGCACTTGGATGCAGCGGTATATTGTTGGAATATACTTTTACGAATTTAACGAGTTCACTACGGAACATTTGTTATTATTTTATAATTAACACTATAATTGTAACTCTTTTTAAATGGAATGGTTCCGTTTCCTGTTATTTACTGTCACTTAAATGAATGTTAAACCAAGGTGACTAATATTTACATATCATAAACTGTATTAAATGCCGTTGATCGCCGCTGGGGGTGTTGCCGTCTATTCACGTGATCTCAGCACGCTATTTAAGCCCATATGAAGGGTTAGTCCTGCGCAGATATTAAAATAACAATAAAGGGAAAAAAAGTTAGTCTTGCACAGTTTCCTGCCGTTATGTAGACAGGAGTGACACCACCAGCAGTCGACCAATGAGTAACGTATTTTAAATTTACGTAATTTCTGACGGATATCTATAATTTCACAGTGTAAACGCCAAGAAGATGACTCCCTACGTCGGGTTGAAACCGGTTGGCGGTATAATAATAATAATAATAATAATAATAATAAAGGGAAAAGAATAGGCCTGCGGTATGTTCTGCCAGTCGTAAAAGGCGACGAAAAGAACAAACCACTAATAGGGCCAACCCCCCCCCCCCTTTTAGTGTGATTAGTTGGTTCAGGACAGAAATAAAAAAGCCTCGGACAAGCGCCGTCATGGTCGGGGACGACGCTTGAACCCTATGCCCGCCCACAATGGTAACGACACTGCTAGCCAACTGGAAAATGATTTAAATCCAAATAGAGGTGTTTTGCAGGATATGCTTCCTGCAACCACCCTAGAAGGAAAACAAAGACAGAGGATGAGATGGTCAGATGAAGTTAATCGACACCTCATGTTCTGTTATTACCAAGCAACAAACCTAGGAACCAACACAACTGGATACAGATCACAAGTATACACAACATTTATTACCAGATACGCAGAATTAAAATTTTTAACAGAACAACGACTAGCTGATCAGATCCGTGTAATAATCAAAAATAACAGGATACCCCAGTCAGAATTAGAAAACATCGAACAACAAGTACAACAAATACTGGAACAAAATAATGTGCAATCAGAAGAAGAAGAAAATACAGTAATGGACTCAAACATCCCAGAGCAAACAAACAAAGAACAACACGCATCAATTAAACAATCAGAGGAAAACGATATCTTAAGACAGCCACCAGAACAAGCACAAATAGAACACGAAGTGACACACATGTTAGATATAGAAGAAAAATTTCAGCTGACATATATAGAATACAAAGACACAAATACAGACATTAGACCATTCTTGCAAAGACCGCCAAATAACCCACAAGTCGAAACATCAATAAAAATTATCAACACAATCATACACAACAAAATAAATGAAAACAACTATGGAAGAGTTACAACTACTGGTTTATATAGGAGCACTCACTACACTAAATATACACACTAGGTAGAGACCAGAACCAACCAACACACAGAAGAAACCCACAAAACCAGCATGGCAACACAGGCTACAGATCAGAATAGAAAAACTGAGAAAGGACATCGGACAGCTAACACAATTTATAAGAAATGAAATGTCAGAAAAAAAACGAAAAAGGTTAGTAAAATCTCTCAACAAGAAGCGATAGAGCAATTAGATGAAAAGAAACAGAAATTACAAGCATTGGCCAAACGACTTAGAAGATACAAAAAAAGTGAAAATAGAAGGAAACAAAACCAAACATTCAACACAAACCAAAAGAAATTTTACCAGACAATAGATAACACACACATTAAAATAGACAATCCACCAAACATAACAGACATGGAACACTTCTGGAGCAACATATGGTCAAACCGGTACAACATAACAGGCATGCACGGTGGATACAAGCAGAAACAGACACATACAAGATGATACCACAAATGCCTGAAGTGATAATTTTGCAACATGAAGTCACCCAAGCAATTAATTCTACTCACGATTGGAAAGCCCCTGGAAAAGATAAAATAGCAAATTTCGGGCTAAAGAAGTTCACCTCAACACATTCACATCCAACTAAATTATTTAACAGTTACATTGCAGACTAATACACATTCCCTGATACACTTACACATGGAATAACTTATCTGAAACCTAAAGATCAAGCAGACACAGCAAACCCAGCAAAATATCGCACCATAACATGCCTACCAACAATATACAAAATATTAACTTCAGTCATTACACAGAAATTAATGACACATACAACACATAAAAAAATTATAAATGAAGAACAAAAAGGCTGCTGCAAAGGAGCACGAGGATGTAAAGAGCAACTGATAATAGATGCAGAGGTGACATATCAAGCTAAAACTAAACAAAGGTCACTACACTATGCATACATTGATTACCAAAAAGCTTTTGATAGTGTACCCCACTCATGGTTAGTACAAATATTGGAAATATACAAAATGGATCCTAAATTGATACAGTTCCTAAACATAGTAATGAAAAATTGGAAAACCACACTTAATATCCAAACAAATTCAAATAGTATCACATCACAACCAATACAGATTAAGCGTAGAATATACCAAGGAGACTCATTAAGTCCTTTCTGGTTCTGCCTTGCTCTGAACCCACTATCCAACATGCTAAATAATACAAATTATGGATACAATATTACTGGAACATACCCACACAAAATCACACATTTGCTATACATGGATGATCTAAAACTACTGGCAGCAACAAATCAACAACTCAACCAATTACTAAAGATAACAGAAGTATTCAGCAATGATATAAATATGGCTTTTGGAACAGACAAATGTAAGAAAAATAGCATAGTCAAGGGAAAACACACTAAACAAGAAGATTACATACTGGATAACCACAGCGACTGCATAGAAGTGATGGAAAAAACAGATGCCTATAAATATCTAGGATACAGACAAAAAATAGGAATAGATAGTACAAATATTAAAGAAGAACTAAAAGAAAAATATAGACAAAGACTAACAAAAATACTGAAAACAGAATTGACAGCAAGAAACAAGACAAAAGCTATAAATACTAATGCTATACCAATATTGACCTACTCATTTGGAGTAGTGAAATGGAGTAACACAGACCTAGAAGTGCTCAATACACTTACACGATCACAAGGCCACAAATATAGAATACATCACATACATTCAGCAACAGAAAGATTCACATTAAGCAGAAAGGAAGGAGGAAGGGGATTTATCGACATAAAAAACCTACGTTATGGACAGGTAGACAGTTTAAGAAAATTCTTTCTAGAACGAGCAGAAACTAGCAAAATACACAAAGCAATCACTCATATAAATACTTCGGCTACACCACTGCAACTTCATAACCACTTCTACAACCCTTTAGATCACATAACATCAACAGACACGAAGAAAATAAATTGGAAAAAGAAAACATTACATGGCAAGCACCCGTATCATCTAACACAGCCACACATCGATCAAGACGCATCCAACACATGGCTAAGAAAAGGCAATATATACAGTGAGATGGAAGGATTCATGATTGCAATACAGGATTAAACAATAAACACCAGATATTACAGCAAGCATATTGTTAAAGAGCCCAATACCACAACAGACAAATGCAGACTTTGCAAACAACAAATAGAAACAGTAGATCACATCACAAGCGGATGTGTACAATACTAGCAAATACAGAATACCCCAGAAGACATGACAATGTAGCAAAAATAATACATCAACAGCTTGCCTTACAACATAAACTTATAAAACAACACGTTCCCACATACAAGTATGCACCACAAAGTCTACTGGAGAATGATGAATTCAAATTATACTGGAACAGAACCATTATAACAGATAAAACAACACCACATAACAAACCTGACATCATACTCACCAATAAAAAGAAGAAATTAACACAACTAATCGAAATATACATACCCAATACAACAAATACACAGAAGAAAACAGGAGAAAAAATTGAAAAATACATCCAACTGGCAGAGGAAGTCAAGGCCATGTGGCATCAGGATAAAGTTGACATTATACCAATTATACTATCAACTACAGGAGTCATACCGCACAATATCCACCAGTACATCAATGCAATACAGCTACATCCAAACTTATATATACAACTACAGAAATCTGTAATTATTGATACATGTTCAATTACCCGAAAGTTCCGAAATGCAATATAACACATACCATACAGTTAAAAGGAAGTGACGCTTGATCAAGGTCCGCGTCACTTTCCATTTTTTTAACCAGACATAACGTCTGAGAAAAGGATGATGATGATAATAATAATAATAAATGCGATTAAGACTGTTTTTGAATAATTGATTCTCGTATTACAGTTCTTGTGGAAGAACCCATATCTACTGTTGTCACTGTACAGTCATATTGAGTCCATATCGTCACAACTCGTTCTGCACGACAGCAAACTGCTTGCTATCACCCACACCCTCATGGCAGGTATTCGACCTGTCTCAAACTCCGAAATGGCGGTAATATACAAATACTAATGGCTTTCTGTGTTACGATCTCCGCCTAGGAAACACCGGTAAAGTTAGGAATATCATACTCCACCTGTCTGAAGTTTCTTCCTGTACTAAAATTTTAGTCAGTATTAGCTTCTTAAATAAAACGGCCTTTTTCTGCTGCCACGTAATTTATTTTTCCCAGACGCGTTTCGCCTTTTTCTTGTTCCAAGGCATCATCAGTGGGATGGTTTGCTGTGATCTGCGTTTCCTCACATCTGGTCTGGAAGTCGCACTAACACTTTATTACACACATATAAGCGCAGTTTTGAGTTCCGACCTTTTTAACACTGTTCACCATCTTTCTCGTTCTTTTCTGTGGTGTACTATAGTTCTTTAGCTATTCGATGTAACATTTCTTCAGACACTGTGCTTTTAACAACGTAAATACTGCAACTTTCACGTGTTATGTGAGGAGGAAACACGTAATGAAGTTAAAATATTTGCGTTGTTAAAAGCACAGTGTCCGAAGAAATGTTATATCGAATGGCAAAAGAGCAACAGGACACCACAGAAAAGAACGAGAAAGATGGTGAACAGTGTTAGAACGGTCGGAACTCAAAACTGCGCTTATATGTCGGTAATAAAGTGTTAGTGCGACCTCCAAACCAGGTGAGACGAAACGCAGGTCACAGCAAACCGTCCCACTGACGACGCCTTAGGAAGGAAAAAAAAATGGCAAACGCGTCTGGGAAAAATAAATTAAATGGCAGCAGGAGAAGGCGGTTTTATTTACAAAACAAGTTGAAAATGTTCAAATGTGTGTGAAATCTTATTGGACTTAAATGCTGAGGTCATCAGTCCCTAAGCTTACACACTACTTAACCTAAATTATCCTAAGGACAAACACACACACACACACACACACACACACACACACACACACACACACACACACACACACACACACACACATGCCCGAGGGAGGAATCGAACCTACGCCGGGAGTAGCCGCACAGTCCATGACTGTAGCGCCCTAGACCGCTCGGCTAATACCGCGTGGCCTTACAAAACAACTACTTATATGCTTGCTGCGGAGGATGGCCACGCAAACAAACTTGTTTAATCAATATATCTCACAGGAATGGAAATACTGGAGTACAAGTAATGATTATTAATAGCAGGCGCAACAGTGACGTAGTTAAATAATGAATTCTTTATCAATTCAAAAAGGTCTAGAAGTATTTGAAATTTGGATGTGAAGGAGAATGCAGAGGAGAAGCTGGATGGAAAGAGTGAGTAAAGAAAGTGTGGCTAGTAAGAGGAGAAGAATGCTGCTGGTTACAAGTGAAAGGAAGTACATTGGATGGGGCATTCGTTAAGATGGGCGTGCTTACTAATAGTCTATTTGGAAGGACTAATTTCTGGGAGGAATCTGAGAGGAAGGAGGAGATGTAACAGACGACATAAAGGAAAGAGAAATTTACGCTGACCTGAAGAGGTTGGCAGAAGACAGGAAACCATGTAGAATTGCCAAGTGAAACTCTGCGTTTGGGGTGGACTTTAATGATGATGATGATAAACCAACTCACATGTGCCTCATAGAATTAGTAGCATTTCAGTGAAGTCAGCTGCAGCTCTTTTCGTCAAATAAGGTTCAGCGATAATGGCAAGGAATAGTTGGATTCATGTTTCTGTTTTCCACTACATACGTAACGTCAAAGAACGAACTGATTATGCTTGAGTCCAAATTGGACTATTTTCAAAATTGCAGTGAACTGATTGTTCTTTTCGTATTTGTCAATGAATAAGACCATAATTTTTTATCAGGCGGCGAGCTAGTACAAACTTCTAGGACCCATCCACTCCGACTATAGCTGAAGAGGAGAGCTACTTCTTATCCTTGTCTTAAGTATGATTTTCAGGGCCTATGTAAAGTGTAGTGGGATAGAAGGGAGGTATGGTATATCATAGTCATTTCGGTAATAATAAAAGGAATATTACATATGGCTCCCTAGTGACGGCGAGGGTACTAAGACCAGCGGAAAAATTCTCGGTATGACAGAAGAATGGGGAGCCAGTTGATTCAGCCCTCACTCCTCTATTCACCTTTCTCACCAAAATTTTGGCATGCGAACGATGTCGCGCTCTTTTAACACGGAACATTTTAAATCTTTGTACTCAGTCTCTCTTTCCAGTTAAGCCTTTGTGTCAGCATCTCGCGCTCACAGCCATTGTCTATGTATGTCTCTCTCCCACAATCTCCTTTTTCTCCCATTGATTCACAGTACATCCCACTGCTACTGTCTTCTCTAACTTACACTTTCTGCTTTTATGCACTTTTTTCCACAGCCACTGTCTCCACCATATCTCCACAGCTCAAAAATTACTTTTTCCCTTATATCCACGTGATTAAAATATCCGTCCAAAATGCTCTCTCTTCTATAGCAACTAGTTAAAGTCAGCCGGTCTGTGAGGGTCTCAATTCATATGTGTTTTTCATTTCCATTACCCTCTCTCTTTTGCACCTCTGCTTCTATCACCATCCCTCTTTCTTTCTCTCTCTCTCTCTCTCTCTCTCTCTCTCTCTCTCTCTCTCTCTCTCTCTCTCTCTCTCTCTCTGTCTTTCACTACCACTTTCTATCTCCTCCCTTTTACGGTCCCTCTGGCGCTGTCTCCTCTCTCTTCCGCCATCACAGTCTCTCTGCCGCTCTCTTTCAGCACAAAAAAGGGCGAATACGTGTTGCTGAGGAAGGCGGAATGAGCATTAAGGCAGCTTGTTTACCACTTTTCTGTCAGATTCTCTTACAGAACTACATTTTCGCCTTTTTCGTACTTCGACAGAAGCTTTTTTTTCTGCTGGTTCCCTTCCTTTCCTGCTGCAGCAGGATGTGCTGCTTATATAAAACGAATTCTGTAGGTCAGTAAAATTTTGACCGTTTATTTGTATACTTCGACACAGTTATATACTTCAGCACACACACCCAACAAATAAGTATGCATAATATTAAGTTAACACAAAATAGTTTGCTTACAGTTCTTTTTTAGATACTTTGCTCATCGGTCGCAATGCATAGAAAATGTCCGGCTCATAATTTGTATGTTATTGGTAAAATAGTAAAAATATTATTTGGATTACCACACAGAATGTTTAGTCTTTGCACTTTCACATAATTCTCAGCAGCCATTTAAAGTTTTCTTTCAGGCATCGTAAGATCTTTACTACACAGTTTTTGTCACTGCAGTAACATCCTGGGCATATTTGTATAGTTGTGAAATGCCCATTGTACAGAGACAGCGCGTCATCAAGTTTAATTGATGAACAAATGTCTGACTAAAAACGTAGGTGGCGTTAGAACCATTAAGATGATCGTAGAAAACTTTCCATGTGTTCACTACATCTTTCGAATCAACATTTACTCCTCACATGTGTGGTAACTTTGAGTCTCTGGATCTCGGTAACGGATACTGAAGTTTCTCGAGAATATCATCTTAAGAACATTTGGCAAAAATTTCAACGATCTACTATGAACAGAAATTATAGAAGTGGCCATCCTCACAACTGGCACTCTTTGTATCCGGAAATCTTGGTTTTCTCAGGGACCGCGTTTGTGACCGTGTACGATAGCTTCAGAATGTCGTTCTTCCAAATGGTCGCCAGGTCAAGCGCTATCCCCCCCCCCCCCCCCTCCTTATCTTTGCGATCAACAGAGTCCGAGCAATGACCCCTTGAAAAATCGCACTTTCTCGCTTACAGCGGAGAAAAAAGGCTCTGACGTGTGTGCATCGCAGCAGCTATTTCAAATGGCGACGTGCTATTCGTTGCACATGCGACGCAAGCTACATTCACGCGATATATAAAGCCTTGTATGCGACCGTGGAGAAACACAGTCAACGCTCCTATACGCGAACGCCAACCTACCAGTTCCTGGCTGCCGTTGCTGTTGTCGGACAACGAAAATGGACTGAGGCAATCCAGAAAACGTTCTCTATAGAAGCGTTGTGCAGCTCAACGATTACGGTAGCGCCGTGAAGCGGAACATTTGAAAGTGATCCGATCTTCAAACTCACTTTATGTGCAAACAGTACATTTCCAGGCTTAGTTACTTGCCAAATCTTCACTTACTAGCCGGCCGGAGTGGCCGTGCGGTTCTAGGTGCTACAGTCTGAACCGAGCGGTCGCTACGGTCGCAGGTTCGAATCCTGTCTCGGGCATGAATGTGTGTGATGTCCTTAGGTTAGTTAGGTTTAAGTAGTTCTAAGTTCTAGGCGACTGATGACCTCAGAAGTTAAGTCGCATAGCGCTCACAGCTATTTGAACGATTTATTTATTAAGTCTCCTATACAACCTCTACAAACGTGTAGCAAGAATTATGCATTACCCTCTATAACTACTAATTGTTTCACCCGAACAAAACAAAAAACCACCCGCAGCCAAAAACGTTATCGAAAAGATGTATTACAACTGAAACCATGACACAGTATATTTCAAGTTGCTAAAGTAGATCAGTTCCTTCCTTTTATATTCGTGTCGTCAGGAACATCTGTTTATTGGAAGCAGTAGTCTGAGATCAGTTTTTGCAAAGGGAACCAACGGACATGTGTGGACCACTATTAGCAAGTTATTTATGTGACACTTTGAAACCTACATATACACATCAGTAACAGAAAGAAAAGTTCACATGGTAGATTGTATATGACTACAGAAGTTAAGCAACTTAATAGCCAACTTATGATTAACTGGGGAATGTTTTCGTGATTAGTGAATTATACAGAAATCTTGATAGTTGCGTTCGTGATAGAAACTTCTCTTAGAATTCGTTATACAGGTGTGAACGAAACATGACTGATGACGATTTGTGTACGAAGGTAATTTAATAAACCTATCTAAGTACTAAGAGTACGTAACACTTAAGTAAGTCTATATTAACTATAGCTTGCTTCCAGTTTTAGGAGATCCCCTCAAAAGATTTTCAAACGTTTCAGCATGTACGGAATAATCAGTATATTACCCTGTGATTAACAATAAGCCTGACAATAAATAGCTCAGAATATCAATTTTTAAGTTCAAACATCAGGTGAATAGCGTTTCCCCTTAATTTACAGCTCTCGACACTATAATGTTTCTTATCCCATTACAACGGATAGGTCACAGTTTCAGAGTCCAGTTGGTACAGGAATTGGATCATAAAGAGCTGCGTGAGTATTGACATAGTGGCAAACATACTGGCGGACCATCCGATAGCTCCATGAGGCCACTAACCCATCAACACAAACCGGTATTCCGGTAAGAGCGGCCGTCTGGTCCGAACCAGATCAGATCTGCTGCAGAAACACAGCTATGATGCAGTTACATTGACGGAAAATCATTTACCTTGTATTTGAATCCGGGAAACAATTTTTTCCGGTTTCCGAAACGTTTTTTTTTCTATATTTTGGCTGTATACGACACAATCTGCGAATTACATTCACATCCTCTCGGAAATTACTCGAATTCCAGAGCAGATAGGAGGGCTTTGTGATTTTTGTTGTTTACTCCTGCAAGTATGATAGCATACTGACTACAGTTTAATTTCCTTCTGTGTCGTAGCACTACGAGAATCTATTTTCATTGTTTCCTTCGGCTTTTTCGCTCATCTGCTCTATGACCGTCGCATCTGGCTATTGAACACAAATTGCATAGGTAACATAAAAAGATTTATTTTCACAGTAAATCATTATCAACAGTATCACAAAGAAAGCATTACTATCAGATCCATTGCCTCGGACACACTTTTCTTTAGTTATTCCATGCTTCTTTTCTCTCTTAGTGGTATACTAGTACTAACTTTGGTCTTTTGTTTGTGAAGTGTGTATATATATCGTTGCCCAAAGTCAAATACCTTCAGATCCTCTAGGATTGTGTGATTTCTCATGCTGCCTTTTACGTTCACAAACTCTTCCGAGGAAACCTTACATTCGAAGCATTCTACTTTCACCCTTGGTGTCTTTTGTCCACGTTCAGTGGTCGAGTTGAGATACATTACAATAATATAAAAAAAAGTAATTCACTCATGAAGGAAGTGACTTACAAAACATTTGTAAAGCCGATTCTAGAGTACTGATCCTCATTATTAGTCTCTTCAACAGTATGTATTAATAGAAGAGAGAGAGTAGATCCCGCAAAGAGTGGAAATTTTCGTCATGGGAGCGATTAGTAAGCGCCAGAGCGCTACGAAGATGCTCAGCTACCTTCTGTGGCAGACGCTGCAAAACAAGGATACTATATCCAATTCCTCTGAGCACGTGTTCCAAGAAGCGTCGGGCAACATGTTTCAGGTTGGTTATAATTAAACCATCGCTAATTGAGAGGGCCCCCAGTAAAAATGAGTGATCACAGGACAATGAAACTTTGTGGAAATATCTTAAGGGCATGCGGAAGAGCAACAACACATTGAAAGACACGCATTTTCATTTCCACATGAGAGGGTAACATTTGTAAACTGAGTACCGATTTTACGTTCCAAATTACAAACGTTGTTCAATGTGACGACCCTCAGCATCCATTACAGTCTGGAACCGTACTAGAAAAACTACTTCACTAATCTTCGCAGCGCTTTTCGAACGGTGGACCACCGAATGTTCAGCTGTCGTGACACAGCTATTGCATCGTTTAAAGATCACCCACGGCGTCCAACATTTTCATCCATGTCAACAGCAAATTTTTCAACAATTAATGGCGCAGTTGGCCGTCGGCCTCTCCCAGGAGCAGTTCCCAAGTCCCCTGTTAATTCGAACTTTCGAATCATCTCCTTCAAGCCTGGTGCGCAAAGCGGATCTCTCAGTATTCCTTTAATGCGTCAAATATATATATATGGCGCTAATATTGTTGTTGTTGTGGTCTTTAGTCCTGAGACTGGTTTGATACAGCTCTCAACGCTACTCTATCCTATGCAAGCTTCTTCACCTCCCAGTTCTTACTGCAACCTACATCCTTCTGAATCTGCTTAGTGTATTCATCTCTTGGTCTCCCTCTACGATTTTTACCCTCCACGCTGCCCTCCGATACTAAATTGGTGATCTCTTGATGCCTCAGAACATGTCCTACCAACCGATCCCTTCTTCTAATCAAGTTGTGCCACAAACTCCTCTTCTCCCCAATTCTATTCAATACCTGCTCATTAGTTATGCGATCTACCCATCTAATCTTCAGCATTCTTCTGTAGCACCACATTTCGAAAGCTTCTATTCTCTTCTTGTCCAAACTATTTATCGTCCATGTTTCACTTTCATACATGGCTACACTCCATACAAATACGTTCAGAAACGACTTCCTCACACTTAAATCTATATTCGATGTTACCTGACTAAAAGAAGGGATCGGTTGGTAGGACACATTCTGAGGCATCAGGGGATCACCAATTTAGTATTGGAGGGAAGCGTGGGGTAAAAAATCGTAGAGGGAGACCAACAGTTCAGTACAGTAAGCAGGTTCAGAGGGATGTTGGAGGTTGCAGTAATTACTTGGAGATGAAGAGGCTAGCACAGGATAGACTAGTATGGAAAGCTGTATCAAACCAGTCTTTGCACCGAAGACCACAACAACAAGTGGTAGGCGCTTATTTCTTGACTAAAATAAGAAATACACATAAATGGACAACAAAGATTTAATAGAGTACAGTTCTAATTGCAAAAATATCTCACCAGGCAGAATGTTCGCTATTAGGAAAGTATGCCGCACAAGAAGACATCTGTTTTGTGAAATATTTTCTGAATACTGGCATTACTTCACTCAAAGTCTTCGTAGTTGCCCTGCATTCAATATTAATGAAATAGGGAGCAAAATATATGATTATAACAACGCAATGGAAGCAGCTTGCAGCATGTAACTTAAGCCTCATCATAAGTTCTAGCTGACCAAAACCCGAAACTGCGTTATAAAATTCTCATGCGATTGTATTCTTAAAAATTAAGATAATTAAAGTAAGTCAGGTGAAAAGAACCATCCAATGTGACATTTTTCAATTGTTGTTATGTCTCAGTAATATTTGATCTCTCTAGAGGAATTTGAAGTATTATTGGTCAAAAATTGCAACTGGAAGTGCTTTTTTTATCATTTCAAAGCTAATACTGCGAAGGTAATAAAATTCAGTCGTTCTGCATTGACTTACTTAACTACATCTCTGGAAATATTCAATCTAGAATGCTGTGGTTTTCAGCTATTTACTCCTTGATTTTATGGTCATCTTAAGAGGTCGGATGCACTGTGTAAACACAAGAGGCGGTAGTCCACATGCATGCATTGTAAGTGTTAAACTTCAAAGATTGTAAACTCTAAATGTAAAGGTAGAATTACACGTAAAAACATTGATGACCCCAGCGTTATTATGCAATGGCAATTACATACGACCCATGCCGCCTACAAGAAATTAAAAGAACAGTGTGGGATACATTCTTCCGCAAAGCATCCACTAATGACTTCCCTAAACATGATCCTTGCCCACCAGGTGCAGATTCACGATACAAGTGCTGCAAAGCTCAAGCAGCAGGTACAGGGAAACAATGAAATGATGAACTAATGTAAAATAGCTGATGCTGACTTCCTTTCCAAATGCCCCATGGTCAGATACAAATCCCATTTGAGTCTTTCAATGAAATCATTTGGACACACATACCAAAAAATTTTCTTGGAATCAGAACTCTACATCTGTGTATTTGTGATGCTGTGATAACGTTTAAAGAAAGTAACGAGGGAAGAATTAGGGTACAAGAGCAACATGATAGCACTCGAGGAGCCAACATGGTAAATCCTTCCAGCGAATGGAACAGTGTACAATCATGAAAGCCCAGCGTGCAGGAGAAGAAATGACAAAAGAAGAAAGAGTCAGGAAAAGAAGAAAGCGGCTATACTTCCAGGATGCTCAAGAATAGGTTATAGACAACGCTGAGTAATGGTTTCGCTGTTTCTAGGAGCTGCCATGTCTCCGTATGCGAGCTGATATAATCCGAAACTTTCAACTAGATTTCCTGAAAATGACTATTTTTTAAATATTTGACTAATTAACGTAGAAAATCTTACAGATACTTATGCATAGTTCTATATTTTGTTACCTTTCAGTACACCGTAGCTACAAAACCAGGAAAATATAGTTACCTCTATTGGTTTTGTAGATACAGTGAGAAAAGTGGATTTTAAAGAAAAAAATTGAATATAATTTTAAAAATTCGTAGCTAATTAATTATTACTCTGAATGTTCTCAATCTGGTTCTGTATTATAAAAGGAGACACGGGGTAAGGTGGGGCTAAATTAATCATTTCAAACTTTTGGGCACCAAAGGGGTGGTAAATATTTTATCACAAATGTTAAATTGTAATGGTCATTAAATCATAATTATAAGTTTTGTATGACTAAGGAATATTGCTTGAAGATCTATTCCTCTTCATTGTAAACAACGAAATTTAAAATGCGCACACTTTGCCCAAAATCTTACAGGACTCGTCAGCTTAGTCTGGCGCGAGTAATGAGTGAAGGGGCAAATATCTATTAGGAACACTACGAATGTAGGTTGAGGACAGTTGGAAATGTGGGTCTCACGGGAAACGTGCAAGGAATAAGTCCCTGCAGTCGCACTATCCTCTGTGCCCGCGGTGGTTCAGATGGACGCCGGCACGGTAACTCAGCGTGTTCAGTCTCAGAGGCGCTGGCCCTCTGTAGTAAAAAAAACTGATTAAAGGAATCAGTGATCGGCTTGAACGGATGTTCTACGACGTCCGCCCAGACCAAAACGCAACGAACATTACCGAAAAAAAAGAGATGGATAGAGTGTCTGCCACGTAAGCGGGAGATCCTTGGTTCGAGTCCCGGTCGGGGCACACATTTTCAGCTGTCCCCACTGATGTATATCAACAACACCTGTCGGCAGCTAAGGGTTTCGATTTAATCATCATTTTGAAAAAACATAAAAATAAACATTTGTGTGGCTCTTTGAATCGTAAATGGGTCCGTGAATCACTGTAAAGTGTCAGAAACTTATACCCAGCATGGAAGATTATACTTTTTAACTGTTCCAGCAGCTCTTACATGCATTTTATACAACTGAATTGGTTAAGACTAGCAGCCCCCGTGAATCACTGTAAAGTGTCAGAAACCTTGCATGTATCACATCTATTCGATTTCCCTTCCTTCACAGGCCTAAAGTCGTAATATTTGGTGCTGCAGAGATCATGATGAAGATGAATGCTCTTTTGGGTTTGAAAGTTTATCTGGAACATACAGGGTATTTCAAAATGATATCCTTTATCTTCCCTCTTTGAGACTTTTCAAAATGCAGTTTCCTCTTCTCTCTTGTCAGTCTGAGATCAACTGGTGAATTCAAATGACAAGGTGAATTTTTCTGTCGCCTTGCATGTGTGGTATTGGTGGTTTTCTTTAGGGTTAGCAAACCTGAAGAAAAAGGTGATGGTTATGATGATAGGATGTTGCTGAGCTCTAACTTTCCTAACGTCTTGAAGAATCAGAAGGAGTTTCAGGGTCTGGATTTACTTCAGAATCTGTAGTAACAGAGAGGTGAACCCACCATTCAGGAGTATGGCCGAAGGAAGGAATTTTTGTGGTGGTATTTCGTTGGTTCAGAAAGGGAAAGTTCAGTTGCACTCAAATGCCTTCACAGTATTTCCTACATTATCTTCACGTCTCCAGGAGACATCGAACATTTTACCAAACAAATTTTGTAACACAGGCTGAGTGATTATTGTGCGTAATTAGGTTACATAAATACTTTAACAAACAAGCAGTAACGCATATTGTATTCAGATTCAGAAAGCCCCACGAAAAGTGATTCACATAACCCAAAGCCCTTGTTTTTAAATGCAAGCAGTTAGTCACATTTGAAGCAGATGTGCCCAGTTGCTCTGTTGACTGAGCAGGTGCATTGTACCAACTAGTAGCGGGAAGATTTATATTTCAACAAGAGACTTTACTTCAAACAGACGTAATATTACATGGTGGATTGTTATAAGCAGTACCGTCTTACCTCTCCTATTTCCTTCTGGATAATTACTGTCTGGGTTAAATATACTTCGAAGAAACTTCTTGCCGTTTGTACACGACTCGTCTAGCAACGGTTCTGTGACATAATGGCGTCCTAGATGCGCTCGGGGGCTGAGTAGTAGAACATCTACTTATTTCTATCCACATAGCCTCATGATTCAGAAAACCTCTCCCTATCGTACAAAACATTCTAAAAATTTGAGATCTCTCTCTCTCTATCAAATTTTCTGAGTAAAGAGTCATCAATATTGCAATTTCAACACTGCAGGTATAGAGCATACATACTCCCTCTAAACGGAATATACTAAAAGCAAGGTAGACTGCGATATCAGAAGCTTTTTAGCGTAGAAAAAATTAACAAGATAAAAACTAGGACATCCTGGTAACCTTATTATATGACAAATTACTCAAGTAAAAAGTACGGTTAAATTTATGGAAAATATGTAATCGCGGCTTACAGTAGCTAGAGATTCCTCTTCTACAACCGACGGTCCGCTTAGACACAGCGAATTCCGAAGCGTAAAATTTCCCACGTAGTGCTTACCGCTGTGGTGTTTTATAGACCGCACCTAGCTTTCGGGAAATTTTTTCCGCCCTTAGGCCTTTCATAAGCTGTTTGTGTTTATTTTTTACTTTCATTTTTACTTGACAAACTGCTTTCTTTCGTTCAGTCAGCACGAACATCCGTTACGTACGCATGATAGAATGTGTATTTGAAGGCAGAGCAATGATAAACAGTGTTCGAGGTACTCAAGTCCTCATTCAATTTACTTTGCGTGTAAAGTGACGATCACTTTGTACTCGTAATGGTGTGATTCTGCTCAGGTCTACGTACTAACACAAAATGCGCCGCACACACATGTATCATGCATGTGTCCTCTGCTTACTGCGGCAGATAGTACGAATTCGTATCCGCTGTTAAGAGTCAGAGCTTGTTACAGGTGACTGGACCACAGTTGAAAAGGGCGGAGCGATTGAGTGGGTAGGAACAACATTAACACTTTAAACATTTATTTTAAAATTACAAAATCGCACCAACTTGCTCACTGATGACCCAACAGCAATACTCATTACAATCATCCAAACAGTTTAAACGCTTTACATGAAATTATTTGCTTAAGAAACCCAATATTTAACAAAACATATATAACTATACCAATAAAATTTAGAATTTAACTTCTTAGAAACTGAACCCTTAAGGAAACTATTATTTAATAAAACGTATACAACCATACCAATAAAATTTACAATTTAACGTCTTAAAAACTGAGCCTTTTATGCAAGTCTTTCAGTTATTGGTCTTCCTTAGAAAATTCAGTTTCCTTACTCTTGTTTAAACCAGTAATCAACTGCCTCTTTTGCACACTTACTCACGAGGCACAGTAAGTATAACCAAATCAATAATAAACTCTTTAAACTTACTAGAATATACAAGCGAATATATAAGGGAATACACCAATTTTGTTTAGGATTTACAGAAGACTCAATGGTAACTAAACGATCGAATGCTCACTAACATTAGTTTTGATACAATTAGAAAGGGGACATTCCTTCCGTTTGAATAACGTCTGGCTGTGTCACGACTGCTGCTCCATCACGCATCTTGTCCTAAGATATGCTCCATCCGTCTACCTTAGTCCAAATAAACACAAGACTGTATCACCTCTTACACCTGAAACATTTTTGTATCAGAGATCAGGAATAGCAACAATTTTTAGAAGGCTGGAGCCACTTGACGCAACAGTCCCCACTCGCAGCTTCTACCAGTGTGGTTAATAAAAAATCAGACAGAAGTGAACAGAAACTACTTCCCGTAATTAGTGACAACTCCCACTTTATGAACGTCTTTATCACAACACACTCAAGCAACCAGCCAATCTCTACACGTCAAATGCTTTCATCAGCTGTAGAATGGAATAACGATAATGACAATTTGGGCCAGACCGGGGCACTAACCCGGATTTCCCGCTTATCCCGAGCTGCCGCCTTGCCATTTTGCTATCCTTGCACGATTCACGGCCAGCGCGAAACTTTCATGTCGTCAACCATGCGAAAGGAACTTTGCATTGTGATCACAATAACACATGCATTGTAATATCGTAGTAAATCTCTAAGTTAAGGCTGCACAACCGACAGAAGACAAGGCTTTAACATAAAGGATGAGCAATGTGATACCGACGCACCATCAGTTAATTTTCGACTAAATTGATGAGCCTATAATATTAGCTACTAACAGTACCTTTTGCAAACTTTCCATGGGCCCAGTGGCTGCATTAACATTTCACGTATCTGGCCATGCACCGCTGTCTGCCTTCAGTCACCGAGCCTCTTAGTTCTTGCTAACCGCTATTGCAAACTTAGCTTCCATTAGGTAAACACCGGCGCACTCACTTGGCGAATCGCTTTCCACTCACGCCCACGTGACTTCCCTCTTCCTGCGTCAGTCGTCCTTCTCCACAACCACCGAGCTTCCTCCCTTCAAAGCCTGCCAGTTCCACAGAGAAACCTCCCTTCATGCTCAGAGGAGTTATACATACATAGGCAGGGCAGCCCGGCCATTCCAGATCGGATAGTACCAACCTAAATCACCGTGCAGTGCACACAAGATAGCATTTGATCTGCTCAGTGTTTCCTAGCCGGACGATGTTACAATTATATAAGTGCGCGACTGTTCTTATAACAGATTATTAAACACAGAAGACTGCAAAAGATTGTGGCACGGTTACATATTTTACGTAATAAATTTGCACAATTCATTCACAAAAATAATGTGAAAAAGTGTATTAACTATTCTTTAGACGACCTGAAATGAGTATGAAAAAATATTACTTACTACCTCAAAACCGCATTTGCAAATGAAGGATGAGGACTGAACGGC
Source organism: Schistocerca serialis cubense (assembly GCF_023864345.2). Lineage (NCBI taxonomy): Eukaryota > Metazoa > Arthropoda > Insecta > Orthoptera > Acrididae > Schistocerca > Schistocerca serialis. The sequence goes on along the minus strand of NC_064639.1, from coordinate 1,143,983,235 downwards.
TACATAGTGTTAGAGATTTGTGTCCACAATTCCAAGACTCCAGTACGTGAAAGATTTGGAATAGTACTTAATTAATACCAATGGCGACTGGAGTCTCCACAAATAACACAGAGAAGTAAGAAATTTATGTTTCACTAACATTTCAGCGTTTTATCACTCTAAACATTTTGAATTAGCAATATTTAAGTGCATGGAAACGGTACCCTGCTAAACAATACGTAACCCCTCTCAAGGAATTGCTTGCATTCCGGAACCACCAATTTGCTTAATCGTTGACCAGGTCTGGAAGCCTGCAGATAAAGGAATCTATGCTTTCTAGTGTGTAATCAGTAGTTTTCTATTGGAAAGGAACTGACAAAAGCGAAAGTTCTGTTATGCGTTCTTCAGGGAACTGTGATGTAAATGTTACTATTCACCATGTCCGTAAATGAGACAACGATATGGGAGAAATAATACATGGCGATAGAAACAGTCGGCTCTGTTATTCAGTTCGTAGACGACGCAGGTGGTCGATCACTTGCATGCTTGCGCTGAATGAAATACGGACAAACAAGGTGGCACATCATTATGTCATTACCCACAGAACGTCTGGATGTTACGGCCAATAATCCATGCATGATCAAATGCTCTTTGCACACAATTCGATGTTTGGCAGTTTGTTTCCGCATAGGAATCTCGTTCTCAGTACGTTATACGCCAGAATGCTACACCTCGTAATGCATTGACCATGCCGTTTTCCATGCTGACGCTTCTTATGCTTGAGCTTAACCACGAACATAAGATACATTTTACGATTTATTCAATTGCCTCAGAGTGATGTCCATAACATAAATTCTATTCTGAACATACATACTTTTTTAAATTCTATGCTTTATATTACACCTTCTTGGCAGTTTCACTCCATTTAAGTGCATCATACCTATTTTATTCTTCTGACAAAGTAGAGCTATTTGCTCGCCGAGAACGTACCTCCTTGTCCTCTACTTTGTAGAAATTTACCTACGAATTTCTATTACATAAATTGATGACAGTACTATGCTGTTACAATCTAGCAGACAAAAACTGTGATGCGATTCAATTATTATCTACCATTTTTTTCTACAAAATTGCTGACAAAGAGCGGAACATAGTCAAATAAAATAAAAACAGTGTAGCTGTGGAAAGTCTGTTTTCAAAACAGATGCCCATTCTTTTGACATTGACACATTTCAGAATTCCCGAAGGTTAGCTCAACAATTTAGTTTCCAAAACTTATATCATATTCTACTGCCGATCTATCGTTCGGTTGTAGACTAAAGGCTGACCGTATCTGTTAGACAAATTGATCTGAGAATTGGTAAGAACTTTCTACAACCTATTCCCTCGTATAACTACACTGCCTGACAAATGGGAGGAGTAAACGAAGAGAAACTTTATGGGTTGAGAGAATATGTGATTACAGAATTCAGTGATTACAAACTAGAGACAAATTTAAAAGTATTTCCCACTATGAGCTCCCCTGTCAGTATGCCAATGCACAACCTCTGGCCTTACACACGCACTAATTCAGTTGCGAAGGGTGTCATAAAGCCATTTTATTCACTCCTGAGACAAGTTGGCACACTTCCAGGGAAGTAATCGATTTTGTAACTTTTACTAGTCCCTAACAAGGAGCGAATTTTGTAACATCATCTGTGTGCTTTAATAGTTTAGTTTGTTGAGTTTCTGCGTTTCCATTTAATATCTAATAGCCGCAGTACTCGTGTTTTCGTTTGTGTCGAAAGTAAACCGATTTTGTGACGCAAGTTCCTAATCAGGGGCGAATTATTTAGTTTCACCTGAGTGCTTCGGTAGTTAGGTTTTTGAATCTCTGCGTATTAATCTAATTTATTAGACACAGTTCCTGCGTTTTCGTCAGTGTCTACAGCAGAGTTCCGCAGCAAGTCCCAATAGTCCGTTTATATGAGTAGTTCAGTTTTCCACGGTCTTTGGTATGGATAGTGACTGTTGTGTGCGGATGCGGACCGAGTTGGTGACACTTCACTCTCAGCTTCAGGCTGTGATGGCTTCGGTTACACAGCTCGAGGCTGCAGTGGACGGGCACCACTGTTGTGGGACGGCCGTGGGGGGTCCAACGGACTTCCACCATGTCCGAGTCCTCCGATCGGCCCTCACCAGTGACCAGCCCAGTTACTGCTCGCACTGAGTTTGACCCCTCACCTGTGGTCGAGTGGGAGGTAACCCCAGGGTGTAGCAGGTGGCAAAAGATTTTCCAGGGGGCCACAAGTAAGGTCTTCCCGGTACTCTGACAAACAGGTTCCAATCTCACTCAGCCAGATGCTGTCGCTTGTCCTGTTTCAGAGGAAACCTTTCAGCCGGCAACATTCAGACAATCACGGAGGGTAGGATTATTGATAGTTGCACTCAGTGTGCATACTGGGTGGAGTCATTCCAGACATAGAATGAGTCCTCCCGAATGCCATGAAGAGCACAGGGTACAGCCAACTGCAGGTGGTGGCTCACAACGGTGCCTATGATGTGTGTCACATAGGGTCAGAAGGGATTCTCTCTGGTTTCGAGCAGCTAACAAAAGTTGTAAAGGCTGCCAGTCTTGCTTGCGAGATGAAAGCAGAGCCCAACAGTTTCAGCATAGTCGACAGACCCACTGTGGACCTCTGGTACAGAGTGGAGGGTCTGAATCAGAGACTCAGATGGTTCTGTGTACATGTAGGCTGCAGATTCCCCGACCTGCTCCAAAGGGTGGTTGGGTTTCGGGTTCCACTGAACAGACCAGGAGTCCACTACAAGCAGCAGGCGGCTACGTAGGTAGCAGGGGCTGTGTGGCGTGGATTGGTCGGTTCTTTAGGTTAGAGGGTCTTGGAAAACACAAAAAGGCCTTCAGTCACAAAGGCTGCAGGCCGAATGCAGGAATATCATAGATACATGAACCATCGGTATAACAGTTGTAAATTGTCGTAGCTGTGTTGGGAAAGCGCCAGAGCATCAAGCGCTAATAGAAAGCACTGATGCTCAAATCGTTATAGGCGCTGAAAGCTGGCTAAAACCAGAGATAAGTTAAGCCGAAATTTTTGCGAAGAACCTAACTGTGCTTCGAAATGGTTAGGCTAGACACTGTTGGCAGTGGTGTGTTTGTTGCCGTTAGAAGTAGTTTATCATCTCGCGAAATTGAAGTAGATAGTTCATGTGAGTTAGTATGGGCAGAGGTCGTTGTTGGCAAGCGGAATAAAATAATAATTGGATCCTTTTACCGACCTCCAAATTCAGATAATACAATTGCTGAAAAGTTCAAAGAAAACCTGAGTTTGTTTTCAAACACATAGCCGTTTCATATGACTATAGTTGGTGGTGACTTTACTTTACCCTCGATTTGTTGGCGAATATATATGTTTGATTCCGGAAGTATGCATAATAATCCGAAATTGTGCTAAACACATTATCTGAACATTATTTCCAGCAGTTAGTACATGAGCCCATGTGAGTAGTAAATGGTTGTGAAAACACACTTGACCTCTTAGCAACAAATAATCCTGAGTTAATAACGAGCATCGAAACGGATGCAGTGGTTAGTGAACACGGGGTTGTAGAAGCGAGACTGAATATTAGAACACCCAAATCCTCCAAAAATAAACGAAAATATACCTATTCAAAAAAGCAGACAAAAGTTCCCTTGACGTCTTCCTGAGAGGCAATCTCGACTTCTTCCAAATTAACAAATTAAGTGTAAACGAGATGTGGGATGGATTCGAAGAAATAGAATAGGCAGCAGTTGAGCTCGAAATTTAGTGCAGACCTAAATATTATAATAGTTTCCACAAATAAACTTTGTCCCAAAACCTGGAAGAATATCTAAAGAGATTAGTAGTGGGACAAAAAGAGCACCATTCCACTTTGCATTTTTGCCAAATTTATTCCAGACGGCGGATCCAAGATGGCAGCGATGGATGTGGCAATATCACAATGATGTAATGACAGGAAGTTCAAATCTTGGTGGGTAGATACATCAACTGGGCTACCTCCACTAACCTAACCCCCTCCCCTCCCCCTCCCCTCCCCCAGAAAATGGCGGGAGGTTCAAATTCCAGCAGGACAATGCAACACACCACAGCTACCCCCACTAACCTAATAAAATGGCGGGAAAATAGGTCACTTGGGCTACCTCCACTAACCTAAGTCATCCAACCACCACCCCTCCCTAGGAATTGGCGGGAAAAGGACTCAGACTGTGCTGGATAGGACGGACATAAGTCTATTTTGCAGGCAGACTTTATTTAAACAATTAGAGGCAGTACCATAATCTAGTGTGTTCACCACGAGGTCCGGAGTCCAACTAACCTAGTACACAGTACCACCACCAGAGGGTGCCATCATCCCACCCATGACATAATCTAAGATGGCGGTCTAGAGGGGGGAGATGGCAGGAAAAGTACTCAGCCTGCACTGGGCTGCTGGAGAGAGAAAGGAGCGTACTTTATTCATTTTTGGAACAATTTATTTTGGGACGACACAAAACACTCGCCATGATATGCTTGGGGTCATATTAAATAGTCAGCAGATCTTCAAACTACTGGTAAACTGTCGAAATAATGCAGTACACTGATATACAGACCCACAGACAACTCGTAAATTACCGAAATGACGCAGTACACAGCATACAGTCACGCAAACCACTCGTAAATCTCCAAAATAATGCGATACACTGATGTACAGACACGCAAACAACTAGTAAGTTGCCAAAATAATGCACATAAAGCGCTCTGGAGACCCACTCGCTAACTATAAACGGTCGAAATAATGCACTGCACAGCATACGGACATGAAAAAAAACTCGTAAATTGTCAAAAAATAATACGTGTGTAACGCTATGCAAACTCCCTCAACACTTAAACAGCCAAAAATAATGCAGTGCACAAACACCTAGTGCTCATAAAAAACGTAATGTATCAGCGAACTGTTCCAATGCCAACACACGCTTTGTAGGGCCAGTCGGACCCAAGCCAGCGCCAGAGCGTGAGCCATCGCTCTCACGCTGCTGCAAACGGCAGCCAGCAGGTGAAAGTCGCATCTGTTTTCAGGGATACAGTTAGAGTTCTTTGAGTATTATACTGATGTCACATGTCTATGTAAACATGCGCCAAGTCACCCTCTGGGCTGCGCACATGTGTTTACCATTGGTGGTGCGAAACCTCTCTACCCATGGATACTGATGTCACAGGTCACTCTATAGAAAGCTGGTCCAGTGCTTCCCAGAATAGCATCGACAACTTTCTCCCTCGTGATCCTAATGGGACAGCCCGTCCTTTACTTATCAGTCCCTGTTTGGAATTGGTAAAGTGTCATAGAAATAGTTAACCGTTGCTTTTGTTGTAGCTTTTGTGACATCTCAGCTTGTCTGAACGGAAATTCTTGTCCTAACAGGATCTGCTCATGAAAATAGTCCAGAATAACACCAAATGCATTCTTCCTGATGCTCCTAACGGCAGAGCCCGTCCATTACACATCAGCCCCTCACGGAAATCGTAAAGTGTCCCACAAATTGTCAATGGTCGCTTTTGTAGGAGCTTTCGTGATGTGTCAGCTTATCTGCATGGAAATTCTTGCTCTAACAGGAGCTGTTTACGAAAATAGCCCAGAATAACGCAGAATGCATTCCTCCTGACGATCCTAATGTGGCAACCCCATGTCCATCACGTGTTACCCTTCCTAGAAATTGTTAAGTCATGCTTTCAACATATGTCTCCCAAATGCAAACGTTCTCACAAGTATGTAGAGGCTCCTACATTCCAGCACAAAGGATGTCTGGTGAATAACGGAGCATTTTAATTGACTCTTACTGAATTTACCCGCCAAATTACTGATGCTGCCAGTGTGGAAGCACTGTCTACCTTTTTCTTTCTGCAGATGAGACTTTCAGTGGCAAAACTATTTTGTACAGATCGCCATATTGCACTGACAGTTAAACCCCGCAAAGTGACTTGCAGATCGTCAAATAAAAAGTAGCTGTTCCACTGGAAGGCGACGGATTCGTGTTCTCCCATCGGCCTGATGAAGAGGGTACCGGAAGTCATCAGATCACACAACGCTCTGCCACTGTACCAACGCCCAGTAATATGTAGGTTGTCCTGATGTTCTGGCTGATTAGTGTAGGTAGGTACTTCCACGTGTTAGCAGGAGGGAGGGGGGAAGTACCGGCGAGTGCAGAACCACTTGACCTAGGCTACTGTAAATACTAAGTCCTTCATTTGTGTTCCATTTGTTGCGCTGTTGCGCAAGCGAAGCCGAAGATTGGGTCCAACACTGCAGTGCTTTACTGGGCATAGTGCTGAAGCCTCTTTCTCTCACCTCAGAACTGACTTATACAGCTAGTTAGAGGGGGACGTTTAGTTCAACATGTACTCCGAAACGTGGTGCAACTGGACTTGGCATTTTTCTCGTTGTAAGAGATGAAACAAGCGACAAGTAACAGAAGGAATCGTAGGGCCAACTGGGGATCGCATCCAAAACCCTTAGTTAAGTAGTGTGGAACTTAACAGACTTATGTAAAATTCATTAATAAATTATTTATCAAATTCGGCACAAGAAGGAAACAGAATATACTGCGGCAGACGCCAACAAGAGAAATGAATGCGACTAAAATTTCTCTATCAACTCTGTTTGGTTACCGCATCTGAAAGAAGCTGCAACCCGAACATTCGTGAACGTGGCAAATGACATCGAACGTTAATTTAGCTTTTCATCCCAATTCTGTTTGAACAAGCTTAGCGTCAGCTCGGTTTATCAAACGGATTACCTTAGGTTGAAGTTATTACTAACTTGAGTTGAATGCGTTGCACGGCGAGCAGCGCTGTGCTACCGTTTCTTTCACGCTAGTTCGTAATTTGACTACCTGGTAACTGATACAATCCGTATAGCAAGTTTCGGATAATTCACGGTGCTATTATCCAAATTTCAAAACAAAAGACCCAAAATTGCGGCCTGTAGCGCGGTATTCATTCGCAATCGTGAACAGCCATTTGACTACCTTAGGATCACCCGACAGCCGTCAAAATCTATAACGCATGTATTAGGTTCTTCGAAAGCTATCTTCAAAATTTCAAGACAAATTGCTCCCCATGAACTGACTATACACGTATAATCACCTACTGGGGAACCACGAAGCTTGGATTGGTTAAATGAAATAAATCGTATTCTGCGCAGACGAGGAACAGAGAATAGCATTGAATATTATCAGAAGTTTTTCGGCCCAATTCGGTTTAACTCGGTTTTCGCAAATTTCAACTGGGTTAACTCGGTCTGGCGTAAAACCGAATTGCCCATTACTTTTGAGTGGTAGGAAGGTCATACCTGTCATTAAATATCAAACAGCGCGATAGCTACTACGTCAACACGTTTTGATTAACTACCGCTAGAAGAGGGAGTCTCAACAGCACATCTTTCAAATGAAGAACAATTTCGTTGTAGTTTTTTCCTGCATGACTTCAAATAATTTCTTCTATCTTTATACCTGTATTAAACTCTAAAAGGTAACACATAAGAAAGGTTCTGATCTTTTATTTTTATTGTGTCTTATTATCTCGCAAACTGTATTTTTTGTTCACAATTTGTACAGTCCGTAAAATTTGCGACACTGAAAGCGTATTTAAAACCACAGCGCTCTTAATGTAGTATAACAGTACAAACTCTAAACAGTACCCCCAATCGCATTGTTTCCGCAACTAACAAAACCATGTGTAAAACTAAAACTAAGGCCTTCACAATTCAGTGGCCAAAGCACTTAAAACCACAACTCACGTCCCCTTCTTATTTGCTTGACGTCGTTAGAGGTGCTCAATTGCTATTCGTAATCGACGGGACGGTTCCTCATAACGTACAGCTCCGAAGAGATTTATTGTGGTACTATTACTAACTTACACTGAAGCGCCAATGTAACTGCTATAGGCATGCCTATTCAAATACAGAGATATGTGAACAGGCAGAATACGATACCCCGGTCGGCAACGCCTATATAACACAAGTGTCTGGCGCAGTTGTTGAATCGCTTACTGCTGCAACAATGGCAAGTTATCAAGATTTAAGTAACTTTGAACTTGGTGTTATAGTCGGCGCACGGGCTATGGAAACAGCATCTTCGAGGGAGCGATGAAGTGACTATTTTCCCATACGACCATTTTACAAGTTTACCGTGAATATCGTAAATCCGGTAAAACATCGAATCTCCGATATTGCTGCGGCGGGAAAAAGATCTTGCAAGAACGGGACCAACGACAACTCGAGAGAATCGTTCGACGTGACATATAAGTGCAACCCTTCCGCAAATTGCTGCAGATTTCAATGCTGGGCCATCAACAAGTGTTAGCGTGCGGGCCATTCAACGAAACATCGTCGATACGGGCTTTCGGAGCCCAAGACCCATTCGTGTATCCTTGATGACTGCACGACACAAAGCTTTACGCGTCGTCTGGGCCTGTCAACACCGACACTGAATTGTTGATGGCTGGAAACATGTTACCTAGTCGGGGAAGTCTCGTTTCAAACTGTATCGAGCGGATGGACGTGTACGGGTACGGAGACAACCTCATGAATCCATGGACCCTGCATGTCAGTGGGGGACTGTTCGAGATGGTGGAGACTTTGTAATTGTGCGGGGCGTTTCGAGTGATATTGGCCCCCTGATATGTCTAGATACGACTCTGACAGGTGACAGGTACTACGTAAGCATCCTGTCTGATCACCTGCATTCATTCACGTCCATTTTGCATTGCTACGGACTTGGGCAATTCCAGCGGGATAATGCAACACCCCACACTTTCAGAATTGCTACAGAGTGGCTCCAGGAACACTGTTCTGAGTTTAAACACTTCCGCTGGCCACCAAACGCCCCAGACATGAACATTATTGAGCGTATCTGGGATGCCTTGCAACTTGCCAACCCCTCGTACTCTTACGGATTTATGGACAGCCCTGCAGGGTTCATGGTGTCAGTTCCCTCCAGCACTACTTTAGACGTTAATCTAGTCCATGCCACGTCGTGTTGCGGCACTTCTGTGTGCCCCCTGGGGCCCTAGACCAGGGGCAGTGGCTAGGGGGGGGGGGGGGGATGGTTATGGGGGCTTTAACTTAAAATGGAAGTCTTATTATTTATTATTATACACTGGATTTATATTAATGTACGAGTACCACTTACAATAATCAAGAAAACTAAATTTGCCTGGTATTCCTACCAACATTGAAACTGCGGACCCCAGAGAAAAACTTTGAAATCGCCGGACGCCTGGTTCAAATCGTATTATTTTCTCGGGCACACACATTCTGTATATACGTTTTTACCCTGACCTCCAAAACAGTTACCAAAAACTACTCTACGCAACACCAAATTTCACGTTTGTCGGTGGAGGACCCCAATTCTCCTTTTGTTAAGCGATATTCCATTCCATCAAACCCTCTCCCCCCTCCCCCCACCATTAGCCCCCGCCCCCTAGAGAGACTTCTAGAACCGCCCCTGCCCTACACGAAAGTAGGCAGGTGTACCAGTTTCTTTGACTCTTCAGTATATAATACCTATCGTAAGGAAAATGGGTCTCTAGACTTGTCTTTCTGCGAACGGAAGTAATACACTGGATAACAAAGACTAAAACATTACACTGTTAACAGTGCACTGAAGACAGCGTATTTACTGCCAGAGCATACATGCAGCAATGACCAGAGATTATCGACTGCGATTTGCGATGGCACACCACCCCGTGCTAAGTAGCTAATTGCAAGTACTGCACCACTAAAGCGTAGCAAAACATCCTGCTAAACGAGGGCATGTAGGAGGTTATAATTCTTCTTTATCGCTCTTCACAAACAATACCAGCCAATTGCATGGGTGACGTCGTTTCCGTGTTCTTCTAAATGAATGTGTAAGTAAGCACGAATCATATTTCGCAGTGTCTGCGTCATTCACAAATGCCACACGTGAACATTTCAGCTGCGTCGCATGAGGTTCCATTGTATACAACGAGTGTTTGATTGTTACGCTGTTATCTAGACAATACAGTATCTAAAGTGATTTTACGGGAGCTGTGAAACCTGAAAGTAAATGTGTGGGACGAAAGTGGAACGAGCACATAAATCTAATTGTAGCAAAGTCAAATACCAGACATTTTCATTGGAAGAATCCTCAGGAAATTTAGTTCACCCACTAAGGAGGTAGCTTACAAAACTGATACCTGAGAACTGCTTTTTCGTCTGGTATCCTTATACTGGAGGAGTTACTGAAGAAACACGAAATAGCAGCGCGTTTCGTCGTAGATAAATTTATTAAGCTCAAAAGTATGCTGCGAGGCTTAATGTACTCTACTTTCACACAGCCTAGAGGGACCACTGGGTATCGTGGTTTGATTTACTGTCAAAATTCCGAGAGAGTGCTCTTTAAAAAAGGTTCAACCAAAATATTACCTTCGCCTACACATATCTCGTGAAAAGCAATGAAGGTACACTTCAGAGAGATTTGAGGTCACACGAACGTTTACATCGTGGAGGTTCCTCCTTTGCCACTCACATATTCCCGCGGGTGTTTTTCATTTTCATTCTCTAGTTTCATCTTCTATGGTGGAGGATGGCCTCCTCAGGCGTTATGAAGCCAGCCTTCCTTGGGAAGTAAAACCATAAAACAAAGGCTGATCCTTCAAGTTGAGGGTGAGGCGATAAGGCCAGTAACCCACCCATGTCAAAGTCGTCATACTCGAGAGCTCAAAATAAGTCTTGAATATAAACTGGAAATCATAGAAGACGACCAGGCAAGGGAACTGTTCAAAATTGCGGAATAAAATACACAATCGATGTTGCCACATCCAATGTACAGAGTCTTGGGACAGATGAGACCGTTCTTGCCAAAAATACCCAAATATTACAGTATCAATACATCAGTGATCCCAGTAACCAAAAACAGTTTGGAAGATAGAAAATATCAAGAATATTACTATGCAATGACGTAGCACGTGAGAGAAGAACATCTACTGGAATGTCAGTTGGCTTTAAATGGCTCTGAGCACTATGGGACTTAACATCTGAGGATCTGAGGTCATCAGTCCCCTAGAACTTAGAACTACTTAAACCTAACTAACCTAGGGGAACCACATTCATCCATGCCCGAGGCAGGATTCGAACCTGCGACCCTAGCAGTCTCGCGGTTCCGGACTGAAGCGCCTAGAACCACTCGGCCACAGTGGCCGGCGGAATGTCAGTAATGATAGACAGAAAACGGGAAGATAACATACGGAACTATGTACTTGGAAACTAAAGGATTATCACAGTGCGACTGAAATTTGGTAGTGGGCATTAACTGTTATAGGAGGCTACACACCAGAGGCAGGAAGGAAGAAAAAACCAAATCTGCACTACAAAGAATTACAAATACACCTGCATCAAGGAAACATACCATCCTGGCAGGTAACTTGAATGCAAGAATAGATAAAAAATCCAACGATCAGCTGATCGGCAACAATGGAAAAGATACCATTAACAACAGCAGAATAAAACACAGCGTGTCGCCTTCAACGAAATGAAAATAACCAATGCATTTTTAAAGGAAGATTTTACATGTATGTATATATGGTCTGCATGGGCCTAAACATCTCTTATAATTACATAATAGTAAACAAAAGTCTAGTGTCAAGGGTGATGGACACACAAAAGCTAGGTGCTTATCATTAAAGTGCAGCATCTCACAGAGTTACAGCGTGGGCTGTGATTATCATACGGCAAAAAAAACTTGGTAGATATTCTAAAGTGTTAATGTGGAACCGATTTACACTGGAAAAAAATTAATTCCAGTTTTGGCCACCAGGTGCAAATCTCATGCTGTGAATACAAGAAACACGTATACAAATGGTTCTATATGTAGTGGGTTAGTAATGGCACATGGGCAGAAAAGGTTAAACATGCAGGAAGGTCTAACGTTGATTTTCTTATTAACCGCTGCTTACACAGTTTGTTCAATATGAGCACCGCCACATTTGAACCTGGTGGCCAAAATCGGAACTAATTTTTTTCCAGCGTAAATCGGCTCCGCATTAACGCATTAACATATCTACCTAGTTTCGCTGCCATACAATAATTACAGCTCTCTCTGACCTCAATGAGTAGCGGCACATTAGTTATAACCGCCCAGCTGTGGGAAAGATTGAATCAACGGAACAAGAGAAAAAATTAAGGAACGCCAAACAAAACTTGTGAGGTGTATCTACTCCAAGAAGAGAGTTTAAGGAATTATGTTAGTGCAGGTTAATTAAGCTACTCCAACAAATGCTATCAAGTGAAGGCTAACTTAAGAATGGATATACATTGAAAATATCATAATATGAGTCGTTAACAAAATACTAATCGAATATCCCAAAACTAATCGAGGAAGGGGACTTAAAATTAGAAACATGGAGAATGACGAAGCCTTAGAAAAGAAAAATAAACGTAGTGGGTTTTTGCAGAAGCAGACTTAGGAAGCTAAAGAAAAATAATAAAATCAGAAATGGAAATAAAAAACAGTGAGAAGTACACATAGATCTTCATGGGATATCTTTATAAGCAGAGCTGAGCATGACATTTACAACAGATGGGAAAAAGTAAGTAAACTGATGATACAACAAAACGAACGGATGAAGATATTGCAGATATAAAATGGTTCCTTCAGAACACTGGACGAATCATTATAAAGATTTTCAAAAATATGGAGCACAGTAATCAGGCGTCCTTTCGTCCTAGGTTTTATCAAAGCAAATCTAGATTTTAGCTAGTGCGTAGCCTTTATTAATGCACTATTTCATAATTTCAATACATATCCTAGTTCTTCAGTCCCTGTTGTTTGGGTATCTGTCACAGCTCGTTCAAGACTACTCTTAAATGAGCTGTCACAGAAGCCCGAATAACTAGGACGTGTGGAACTAGGAAAAAGTGCATTGATAATGGCTAGGCACTACTCGAAATCTAAATTTGCTTTACTAAAATCTGAAAGGAAAGGACGACTGATTGCTGTACTCCATCGTTTTGAAAATCATATCACAGTCATTGAGTTCATCCACATTCCTAATAGAGGGTAACTTGATCACTATAAAGAATTACGAAGTACTCCAGATGCAGAAGAGACAACAGAAGCAAAAGCCGAGTAAGGGACAGGTCTAATAGCTTTTATAGAATTAAAACAGGCTTTCAAAGAAACAAAAATGCAAAATTACCTGGATTATATGGAATTAACTCATAACTGACAGGGCACGAGTATGTTGGAACAGTTCTCGAATTCATAATGCTCCATCTCTATAACATGTGTTGGCACTGAAACCAGGTTGGTAGGTACTCAGAGAGCACACAGGATAAGGTTATGATTGTGGATGGCGCGGTAAACAGTTATTGTGAGTTGCACAATCAAACACACAACTTTATTTTTCTAAGAACCACTTATTTACACATTGCTTTAAAAGATCACAATCAAACAATATGGCTGAAGGCCTAGTTAAAGAACTTGAGATACTTAGATGTTTTCTTGGCTGAAGGCCCAAAACCACACCAAAAACAAGAACGTCTGAAGGTCTGGCTTAGAAATCAAAAGCAATTAAAAATAGAAGGTAATTTTTTTCTTTTTTTTTAAAAAAACATGCAATTGAAAACAATTAGTGGCTGAAGGCCTACACTACACATCTGAAGGGCAACCATAATTAAAACACATTATTAAACAATTTTTCTATCCAAGAAATTTCTTTTTGAACTTACAACAGAACGGCCAAAAGCCTAATCAAAGAAATATTAACTTATTGCACAGCTGAAGGCCACAAACAAACCTGAAAGAACGGCTGAAGGCCTGAACAACAAGTCAGACAAACAATTTAAAATAAACCCCTTACTTCTTATAAAAATTTTTCTTTAAAGAATACACATGTCTGGACGCCTTATTAAAAGGGGTTCACGTAAATCCTTGGCTGAAGGCCACACACATCGCATCGAACAACTAACGGCTTAGGGCCTGGATTACAAACAATTTCATATAGAACCAATTTAAAGTAATTTTTTTTTTGTTTTTTAAAATATAATTAGTCTTCAAAATTTTAATTTAACACAGATGAAGGCCTTTATGTAAAATTTAAAAAGAACTGAATTAATACACGGCTGAAGGCCCCACACAATACTTCCAACTAAAATGAAAATCACAGCCTAAAACAAACAGAACAAGTGGTGCTCAGAAGTGTTCCAAGGGTCGGCCTGAGAAGGTAGCTCAAACGTAAGGTGAGATGAGACAGGCAGCCAAGAGTTGAAGTAAAATAATTGGATGGAAACCCAAACTAGGGACAGCCCAAGGACCAACCAACAATTTAACCAATTCCCTTCTGTCCCAATCAATGGCACAATGATGGAAAACATCGGCCGAGGATGAGGGTACGAACAGCACTACATCTTCAGAAACTGACGTTTAAAAACAGCCAAGGGAACAATAACCACTCTAAGCAAATACGAACCAAACAACTTAAAAAGCTGTCGAACTACACGCTGTACCAGACAGCATCAAAATGAGGAGGAAAGCCACACTGCCGGAAAAGTACGCTATCGACCAGGGCAGGTAACTGGGGGCTAACGACCACAGGACAGAAAATACCACTGGTGCACTTCACTGGTAAGTAACGGTCAATTTAATAATTAATCACAATGTAGGAAGACGGCTGCAAGATTTCGCCGACCCCAACACATCATACGTTGCTGCTAGCACGAGCGGCCTAGGGAGCAACAACCTGCAAATGAACGAAGAGATGTCACAATAGATGAGGCTTCATAACAGGTAAACTGACCACTCAGTTTCAGCGTCCAGGTTCAGTGGGCAACGAACTTTGTCGCTCTCGCAGCTAGCGCCTCACAATCTGACCGCGTGTGCACGCCGCCAGTGGTCCAGGCCTGGCTTCGCTTCGCGAAGAGTTCCTCGCTACTCTGTTCCAACCGACTGACCACATGCAGCATGCAGACAGCATTAAAATAGCTTCTCAGTCAAAACCAAACAAGGTACGCACGGTTCCACAAAAACACTTCCACAAACGAACAATACTAACTGTGGAACAACAAGGACAAATCACAAGTCGACACACGCGGAGAACCCAGAAGCGGTTGGCGACCAAATACACGTCGTCCGATGTGACGACCGAGCGAACGACCAACCAAGGTCGTCCCCACTGAAGTGATGTGCGCCGGCAACGGTCGGGCGAGTCAAGGCTGTCCTGACCTCACTGCTGCTCCATCCCCAACTGAACTCTCGACACACGACGACCCAAAAATACTAATAGTTGCTCCAAAGATAGTACGACAGTGCTCTTATCGATAAGCTTTGCTACTGCCACTCACGGGCAGGCAAGCCAGCAACTTAGTGACGCCAGTAAATCGAATAAGAAACAGGACAGCAGCACTGCAAAGACTAGATGTCAAGCAATAAACGCCGCGAACACAAGCCACGAACGGCTCAGGCACACATTCATATTTTGTTCATTGTTATTTCCTTAAAGTGAATCTGATTTTAGCCCAAGCCACAAGTCACAATACAGAAATAGATTTTTCCCCCCACCTTACTGAGCTCCCTATTTTATATATATTTCTTCGCTGTGGGCAGCGGTGCTAACTGACGTAGTAAACAGAGAAGTCCCTCACGTTACCAATACGAGATGGAATATCAAATCAAGAACTGATAAGTTGCGTACTAAAATAGAGTGGCTTTTGTAGAATATCAGAAGTAAAGTCAGCTTACGTCTGTGCAAACTAATACAAATGCTCAAGCACAATTACTGAAATTAGAGCAGTATGCATTTCAATTTTAGTCATCTATATTTAAGCTTATTAAAATTCCACTGTACATGATGTGTCGACAGAAGTGCAGACACAGTGTTATTTTGAGGGGGCCGATATGCAAGCTATAAGCTTCCGCAGAATATCGTGAAGTCTGAAACAGGACGCTCAATGAATGCTATAAAGAAAAGTACGTAGCTTTCGGAATACTTAACTTTAATCCATCCTTTTGGTACATCTGGAGATTGAGGCGATACAAGTGAGACTCTTTAGATACATGCAATGTTACTAACGGCGCCTTGCTGGGTCGTAGCCATTGACTTAGCTGAAGGCTATTCTAACTATCTGCTCTGCAAATGAGCGAGGCTTCGTCCATGTAGTCGCTAACAAAGTCGTCCGTACAACTGGGGCGAGTGCTAGTCCGTATCTCGAGACCTGCCTTGTGGTGGCGCTCGGTCTGCGATCACACAGTGGCGACACGCGGGTCCGACATGTACTAATGGACCGCGGCCGATTTAAAGCTACCACCTAGCAAGTGTGGTGTCTGGCGGTGACACCACAGTACATATTGTACAGTCAGTTATAAACACTACCAGTTTTTTTAAAGTGCCGTATAGAATTTCCGAGGTACTGACTTCTGCAGAGAGACAAAGACAGGGAAACTAAATTGTAAAAACTGTTGCGGCAAAAGAAGTCGATGGTTGTTGAATGCCTCGTATCAGAGTACTTCATCGCTGCAAATCTACTTAAATCCAAGACGTTTTTTTCCTGTACGTACCAGTTTCCGCTCATATTGCTGTAGAGGTCTTGTAAAGTGTATCCCTTGCTTGCAAGCAATGACATGGGTATTGAGATTCAGATACTATACACGTGAGGTTAGAACATTCACAAGTGGTTGTCCCAATTCTGCACCTTCTGCTAAAACTAATTTTCAGGAGCCTTTTAGCGAAATAGTGAAACTCCAGAATGTGGCTATAATCATACTGATGACAAGGTCCGAGGCGGAGCAGTCTGTCCCTCGCCTAAAGAGAACAATGAATTTTCTGGTAATTACTATGAGTCAAGAGCCGCTAATCGCATTAGCAGTGCCCTTCAACGAGAAAGACTCGGTACGTAGCATCGTTGACTCCGATGAATCTGACAGATTCTCTGCTCTTAAGGAGAGTCGAATTTTTCAGAGAAGCGTTCATCGTAAGACAATTGTTGTTGTTTTTTTTTTTTTTTTTGCCGGCCAGAGTGGCCGTGCGGTTCTAGGCGCTACAGTCTGGAGCCGAGCGACCGCTACGGTCGCAGGTTCGAATCCTGCCTCGGGCATGGATGTGTGTGATGTCCTTAGTTTAGTTAGGTTTAAGCAGTTCTAAGTTCTAGGGGACTGATGACCTCAGAAGTTAAGTCCCATAGTGCTCAGAGCCATTTTCGGAGGCGTGCTCTTCGCCCATTGCAAGGTGGTAACTGACTGATATGTGGCTGAATCCTCCTCCTTAAACAGCTCGTTCTCGTATTCTCGTACTGTCGTGCACATTCTGTAAACTTCGGGGCGTGAGTCGTGCTTGGGTAGCACGGTAGAGCACTTGCCCACGAAAGGCAAAGCTCCCGAGTTCGAATCTCGGCCCGGCACACAGTTTTAATCTGCCAGGAAGTTTCATTCTATAAACTGATGCTCCCGCTAATAACTCTGTTTTTATGTAATAGGGGTGAAAACGAAAATATTACTGCAGGGCAGAGGCCCTATACATGCGGTGAAATGATGCGTAATTCTTCGAGACGCAAGGTTATTATGTCAATCCGTTGTATAGATGTAAATGTGTCGCTAATATTGGACGTTTGAACAGTTTCTTTGTAGCACCCTCAGCAATGTAATTTAATCAGCGATTCATTATTTCCATTTAGGTCGAGGCAAATACCACATTGTCGTTTGCTTTTAAATTTCTAAACAATTTTTACGCGTGAATCTCTGTTTTATGCAACATTGCTTGTGCATATTTGCCTGTTTCCTAATTCTCGTTACTTTATCGAAAGAGGAGTCTAGCTTACCGCTGAATATGCCATTGCACGTCTAGAAATTCTGGTGGATCTAACTGCATCAAAAGTAAACTTTAGAATCCTTATTCACATGCAGGATGACTTCCTGCTGTGTACAGGAAAGCCCCTTGCGGAATCTGCAGTGGCTTTCTCCTATAACTTTCAAAACTGCAGCTTCAGTAACTGTTCTTAATGGTCACCATTCGTAGAGGCTGCTAACTCGTATTAAAAGTTAATTCGGATTTTCTCATCGCTATGACAAAAAATTCAATCCAATTATTTCATCATATTGACGTCTGCGGCGAGCTTGAGAAGGGTCATAATTACCAGTTACGGGGTCACAGCGGACGAATTTCGGTCAACTGCGGCACTCATAGGCTCCGCATCCTTACAAAAGCAAAATTAAAGATATTAACATTATAGTGGCTTACAAACACCATATGTACCAACAGGAATACAAAGCACATTTAATTTAACATTACCCGTAATTGTGCCCATTCTAGGAGTATGAACGATAGTCAACAACTTTGTGAGACTACAAATTTACAGTTTATTTTTAATCGATAGTTCCTAATTCATTTATCTTGTTTGGCAAATGTTTTTGTCTATTATTAACGTCAAAGTTAAATAAACGTGTTGTCAAAAGTATTCCATAGTTTGAGAGGTGGTAGTATGGATCAAAGTAAGAAAAACGTCTACTAGACATGGGCTCCAAAATGAATACCTTAAGAGCTATGAGCGCTGCCCATCTCCGCTGGTATGAAACACACCTCTTCTGCTAAAAGCTCTTTGCTATTACTGACGACCAGTGAGCTCTATAAACTAAACTGGAGAGACTACTCCGAGATGCTAAGACTCGACACAATACCCCACTGGTGCTACCATAGGTCACGGCAAGTTGTCAAATCGTTCTGCTAAACAGGCTAAATTAAATTAATGTTTGCTGATACTATGCGATGCTCACTGTATTTAGTTTGTTGTTCAATGAAAGAATCACTCGAAAGTCACAAGCACAAGCAGTACCAACAACCCTGAATGTCCCTCGCCAGTATGGCGTTCCTGTTATACATCGGCACGGTTTTCTATGCAAAGACACATTTAAACATTCTCTCCAGCTTAGAATTGAGCTCACAGTAAACAAGTAAAGATACATTCGTCTGTTATTGACCATGGATACAGTAAGAAGTTAGTGTTGTTAACTAGAAATCGTATTCACGGTTCTGGCTAAGTGCAGTGCATGCATTAATTCTAATGGAACCAGTTTGCATTTTGATATGTTTATGTTTTGTACTTCTATCTTTGCCCTTATCAGCATTTCGCAAACCTATAAAAACACAAACTGATTCCATTAGAACTAATGTAAGCGCTGCACTTAACCCATAACTGCCAATACGTTTCATATTAACACCAGTAACAGGCGTTCACTGCATGCAGTGTCAGAGTACAGTAACAGAGGAATGTGCCCCCATTTGTCTGCTGCATTCTGTTGGTTATTCACAATAGCAAAGAGCTTGAAGCACAAATGTTTCAAAGTAGCGAAAATGAACAAGTGCTCATACCTATGAACATTTTAGAGATTATTTGTATTGTGCATTGTCTTCTTTTGATCAATACTACCACCTATCAAACTATTGTAATACGTTGTTTTTTTTTCACGTGCTGTATATGAACTGTAATACCTCTTTCTAAAAATTATTATTTTTTGTGTATAGTTTTGTTGTAACGATTCTGGACCAAACAGCCCATATGTTAACATTTACACTATCTGTGCACATATATGAGTGCATGGCCTTCAGTTTCTTTCAAGGACAGTTAAGAGGTGCCTGGCTGTTCGCCTTTATCAATTTGATATTGTCGTATAAGCAATGCTCTCTGTAGCTCTGAATAACGTCCAACATATGAAGCTAATTCTCAGTCAATCAAAATACACTCAAATATTTTATTGTCATGAGAGGTAGCACATTACTCTGTCACTTTAACGACATTGTCAGAATGAAGAATATTGTTAGTACTGTTCAGATTATAATATCTGATGTTTTTATAATAATTAGAAGTGGTATAATTAATGCGATTTCTACATGAAAGACTAGAAAAATTACAGCAATTAGAAAGACTCAGAGGGAAAAATATTCTTATTTTAGGTCATGATCTTGATGTTCCCCAGCACTAGATTTGCTATGTGGAGCCATAAATAATGAGTGCAGCGACCAGCCTGTGTGAGTGATTCTCGGAAGGAGCACTCAGTGGATCGTACCTGCAGAAGGAGATCTACCTGTAGCACTCTGCTTCTTCCGCTTAGGGTGAGACAAGAGCGCGCCGGCTCGCAAAACATTTTACCCGGGCAAGGCAGCAGTCCATCGCAAAGGTAGACAGTTGGTAGAAAGTGGGTGGAGGAATCCATTTAGAGAGACTGGTGTAACCTGAACCACTGTGAAAATTGTGGAAAGATCATAAAACTCCATGAATTCTCAAGTTAGAAACTGGGACGATATGGACATAGCAGGTGGTGCACATGTTCAGTGGAGGTAAGCCTGTAACTTCCATGACATCAGGAAGTCACCAGGTTCTTTTAGGAGCGGCAAAAACATACATATTTCACAGGCACAACTGTCTGGGAAGCTTAACAGCCGTCTTTCAGAAATTGGGAATGGTTGGCTTGGAAAGATTAGATCTCTCTGTAAATGAGGTACTGTGGTCCCATATGGCAGATTCCTTTTTTTTTTTTTTTTTTTTTTTTTTGGCAAAAACATTTCCACACTTACCGTGAGAACGACGCCTCCCTAGTCTAATTCTTCTTTTTTCAACCAACACAAATTTTTAGTCGTGGATATGCAAAGTGAAGGCTTGCTCCCCCAGTCTGTGAAAAAAACCCTGGTGCTGCATTTGGATTGGCTACTAGAGCAACAGAACAAGAGGGGGAGATTCAATGTGTAGAGGATAGTTCGATCGGTTTGGGCAATGTGGGGGCGGTTTCGTTTTTGTTAATTCAGCTCCCATACCGATCCTTGGTAGAAATTCATTGTGATTCTTTGTTTTGCTTCGTCTTCTGGTCCTCCCCTGGTGGGGCACCTCAGGTTTTCCCCTAGTGGGTGGGACTTGTGGTCTGTGTCTGGAGGTGGACTAAAAGCTAGCGGCAGTTTCCATCTGTACCTACTGTGACACTGCATATTATCTGGGACATATTGTGTGTCACAAGGATGAACTTATTCGTCATGAGTCGGCCGTCTGACGTTTCAAAACTTCAGTGTGCACCATCGTGCCTGTGAGTCCTATTGGTTTGGACAGACCAGTGAACGTGTGCACCTCACACTGAAATCTGGTGGGATTTCAGGGCTCTGATAGGGAAGTTCCCACGTTCTGATAATCAGAATGCCAGACCGCGTAGATTGCACGTTTTCGTGGATGCGTCAGAACATTACAGCTGCAATAGTGCTGCCCCATGCCCGCAATGCACTGTTTTCTGTTGCTGCCTGAATGAAAGTGAAAGGGTAAAGTTCTGCTGCACCGGCGTAGGGTAGCTAAAAGAAATTAACAGCTCCCTGTTCTCAGGTGGGCCATAGTTTTTGGTATACTCTGTTGTAGTTGACTCCATGTAAACAACTTCAGATTGTGTTGTAAAAGGGATTAATTCAGAGGAGAATTTGTATAGTTTCCACCCCAATGTATGCTCTGCCAATCAAACGCCATCCCTTTTCTGATTTGTGTTGGTAATTTTTTGTGTAAGGTTTGTCAGCTCGCTGTAGTTATAAAAGGATTAATAAAAACTTGTCATTATTTTATAAATTTAAATATTCCACTGTTCTCATTCAAACTCTCTCAAATATTCACGGTTATTATTTTATTGTGGTGGCACATGGTTACAGCCGGCTGTTGTGGCCGAGCGGTTCTAGGCGCTTCAGTCTGGAACCGCGCGACGACTACGGTCGCAGGTTCGAATCCTGCCTCGGGCATGGATGTGTGTGATGTCCTTAGGTTAGTTAGGTTTAAGTAGTTCTAAGTTCTAGGGGACTGATGGCCTCAGATGTTACGTCCCATAGTGCTCAGAGCCATTTGAACCACATGGTTACACGAGCAATTTAAGGTTCAATCTTATTAAATTAATTAATTTGGCTATCAATTTGAGTTCTGAAAGTGACCGCAGGCATAGACAACAAAAGCGCCATGAGTAAATTTACTAATACGAAATGTAAAAATTATGAGTGTAGCTCACGATTTGAAGGTTACTGAGAAGATAATACTTTTCTTTACGTAAAGATAATAGCATTTAGCATCACTGAAACAAATATTTATGATCAAAGCAAGTCATGGCCTGCAGCCATAGTAGTCCACATACTTTTGTTAACTACCATTGTATTATCAGTTTCATTTTTCAGCCTTTTGTGGAAGAGATGTAGCTTTTCTACATGGCACCGATACGCCTTTGGCGTGATGTTGTTACAAATTTTCAGTATCTCTTTTTCGCTTATTGTACAATCCGAACCTGTAGTCAATCGAAGAAGAGGTCCGAGAATTTTAACTAATTACACGGCATTGAGCGATTACCACATTGTGATACGCAGTTTACGTTTCAGATATTCCATAGGCCCACGTCTTTAGTTGGGTCACTCCTAACACCAATCTGTGAAAACTACAATGTGGATTGAAACTTCCTGGCAGATTAAAACTGTGTGCCCGACCGAGACACGAACTCGGGACATTTGCCTTTCGCGGGCAAGTGCTCTACCATCTGAGCTACCGAAGCACGACTCACGCCCGGTCCTCACAGCTTTACTTCTGCCAGTATCTCGTCTCCTACCTTCCAAACTTTACAGAAGCTCTCCTGCGAAAGGTCCCGAGTTCGAGTCTCGGTCGGGCACACAGTTTTAATCTGCCAGGAAGTTTCATATCAGCGCACACTCCGCTGCAGAGTGTAAATCTCATTCTGAATACAATGTGGATTGTTACTCAGCATCGGCACTAATTTAGAGAGCGGAGGTGGAAACCAGTTCACAGAACGACCTACCTGTAGTAGGAACAAGCAGCCGCCCTAGAGACTTGTTGGGCCATGTTGGCAATAGGTGACAGATACGTACAAGCTAGCGTATCTTATATTAGCATTAAGACCTACGTCAAGTACCTCTACTGGTCAAGCTCACAAGAAGTACGGTTACCAGACGTTACATCCCTCTTTTGTTTGGTCCATTACTGAAATTTTTGTATAGTTTGCGACCAATGTATTCCTTTCAGTCAAGCAACTCGATTAAATCTCCTATATGTGAATTTTACGTATGAAGTAGTTCGTTTCTTTCATATCTTTGACTGCTGGTCAGTTACATTCCAGAGATGTTTCCATGCATGATTCAAACGTCATTGCAGTAATTTTCGTTCTACTCGATGACTATTTGAAAATATAAAACGGGTAGCCGCAATTTTATAAGCCACTCTTCTGCTTTAGAGTTCACTTCTGTGAAAGTTTATTTTCAAGATAGATTTTGCTTAGGCCTTTCTTCAGCATTAGAGCTTATCGAATCGATCACATAACATATATCCTGAGAATTATTTCAAGTCAAAAGTTTGATTTATCTTTGTGATGTAGCTATGCGAAACCCATTCTAAGATGATGTGCTGTGCACAAAGTGACAGATATTTGTTATTAAGCATACGTGTGACTTATTTATATATCTTCATCAGTGAATCACTTAAGAGAGAAAAGGACAGTCGGAGTTGGGTTTCCAACTTTAATTTCATATGCAGTTTCGTGATCTTATCTGGAAGGTTGTACCCGTGGTCTAGGGGTAGCGCCTTTCATTCGTAATCTAAACGTCTTCGATCCCGGGTTCGATCCCCGCCACTGCCTAAATTTTGATAAATAATCAGCATTGGTGGCCGAATACTTCCGGCATAAGAAGTCAGCCTCATTCTGCCAACGGCCTTGTCAAAGAGGGCGGAGGAGCGGATAGAAGTTCAGGGCTCTCTCTTGTCCTAGGGGTGGGAAATTGCCCCTAAAGGCGGAAGAATCAACAATGATCAACGACATGAGGATGCAGAAGGTAATGGAAACCACTGCATTAAAGACACGTAACGTGTATCCACAGGACATGTGGCCTGTAATTGAAGAAGTGTCATGATGATCTCTCCATTGGCAAAAGATTTCGGAATAGTCCCCCATTCGAATCTCCGGGAGGGGACTGCCAAGGGGGAGGTTGCCATGAGAAAAAGATTGAATAATCAACGAAAGGATAACGTTCTACGAGTCGGGGCGTGGAATGTCAGAAGCTTGAACGTGGTAGGGCACTATAAAATCTGAAAAGGGAAATGCAAAGGCTAAATCTAGATATAGTAGGGGTCAGTGAAGTGAAGTGGAAGGAAGACAAGGATTTATGGTCAGATGAGTATCGGGTAAAATCAACAGCAGTAGAAAATGATATAACAGGTGTAGGATTCGTTATGAATAGGAAGGTAGGGCAGAGGTTGTGTTACTGTGAACACTTCAGTGACCGGGTTGTTCTAATCAGAATCGACAGTAGACCAACACCGACAACGATAGTTCAGGTATACATGCCGACGTCGCAATCTGAAGATGAACAGATAGAGAAAGTGTACGAGGATATTGAAAGGGTAATGCAGTATGTAAAGGGGGACGAAAATCTAATAGTCATGGGCGACTGGAATGCAGTTGTAGGGGAAGGAGTAGATGATAAGGTTACAGGAGAATATGGGCTTGGGACAAGGAATGAAAGAGGAGAAAGCCTAATTGAGTTCTGTAACAAGTTTCAGCTAGTAATAGCGAATACCCTGTTCAATGATCACAAGAGGAGGAGGTATACTTGGAAAAGGCCGGGAGATACGGGAAGATTTCAATTAGATTACATCATGGTCAGACAGAGATTCCGAAATAAGATACTGGATTGTAAGGCGTACCCAGGAGCAGATATAGACTCAGATCACAATATAGTAGTGATGAAGAGTAGGCTGAAGTTCAAGACATTAGTCAGGAAGAATCAATACGCAAAGAAGTGGGATACGGAAGTACTAAGGAATGACGAGATACGTTTGAAGTTCTCTAACGCTATAGATACAACAATAAGGAATAGCGCAATAGGCAGTACAGTTGAAGAGGAATGGACATCTCTAAAAAGGGCCATCACAGAAGTTGTGAAGGAAAACATAGGTACAAAGAAGGTAGCTGCGAAGAAACCATGGGTAACAGAAGAAATACTTCAGTTGATTGATGAAAGGAGGAAGTACAAACATGTTCCGGTTCAAATGGTTCAAATGGCTCTGAGCACTATGGGACTCAACTGCTGAGGTCATTAGTCCCCTAGAACTTAGAACTAGTTAAACCTAACTAACCTAAGGACATCACAAACATCCATGCCCGAGGCAGGATTCGAACCTGCGACCGTAGCGGTCTTGCGGTTCCAGACTGCAGCGCCTTTAACCGCACGGCCACTTCGGCCGGCAAACATGTTCCGGGAAAATCAGGAATACAGAAATACAAGTCGCTGAGGAATGAAATAAATAGGAAGTGTAGGGAAGCTAAGACGAAATGGCTGCAGGAAAAATGTGTAGACATCGAAAAAGATATGATTGTCGGAAGGACAGACTCAGCATGCAGGAAAGTCAAAACAACCTTTGGTGACATTAAAAGCAACGGTCGTAACATTAAGAGTGCAACGGAAATTCCACTGTTAAATGCAGAGGAGAGAGCAGATAGGTGGAAAGAATACATTGAAAGCCTCTATGAGGGTGAAGATTTGTCTGATGTGATAGAAGAAGAAACAGGAGTCGATTTAGAAGAGATAGGGGATCCAATATTAGAATCGCAATTTAAAAGAGCTTTGGAGGACTTACGGTCAAATAGGGCAGAAGGGATAGATAATATTCCATCAGAATTTCTAAAGTCATTGGGGGAAGTGGCAACAAAACGACTATTCACATTGGTGTGTAGAATATATGAGTCTGGCGATATACCACCTAACTTTCGGAAAAGCATCATCCACACAATTCCGAAGACAGCAAGAGCTGACAAGAGCGAGAATTATCGCACAATCAGCTTAACAGCTCATGCATCGAAGCTGCTTACAAGAATAATATACAGAAGAATGGAAAAGAAAATTGAGAATGAGCTAGGTGACGATCAGTTTGGCTTTAGGAAAAGTAAAGGGACGAGAGAGGCAATTCTGACGTTACGGCTAATAAAGGAAGCAAGGCTAAAGAAAAATCTAGACACTTTCATAGGATTTGTCGACCTGGAAAAAGCTTTAGACAATTTAAAATGGTGCAAGCTGTTCGAGATTCTGAAAAAAGTAGGGGTAAGCTATACGGAGAGACGGGTCACATACAATATGTACAACAACCAAGAGGGAATAATAAGAGTGGACGATCAAGAACGAAGTGCTCGTATTAAGAAGGGTGTAATACAAGGCTGTAGCCTTTCGCCCCTACTCTTCAATCTGTACATCGAGGAAGCAATTATGGAAATAAAAGAAAGGTTCAGGAGTGGAATTAAAATACAAGGTGAAAGGATATCAATGATACGATTCGCTGATGACATTGCTATCCTGAGTGAAAGTGAAGAAGAATTAAATGATCTGCTGAACGGAATGAACAGTCTAATGAGTACACAGCATGGTTTTAGAGTAAATCGGAGAAAGACGAAGGTAATGAGAAGTAGTAGAAATGAGAACAGCGAGAAACTTAACATCAGGATTGATGGTCACGAGGTCAATGGAGTTAAGGAATTCTGCTACCTAGGCAGTAAAATAATCAATGACGGACGGAGCAAGGAGGACATCAAAAGCAGACTCGCTATGGCACAAAAGCAATTTCTGGCCAAGAGAAGTCTACTAATATCAAATACCGGCCTTAATTTGAGGAAGAAATTTCTGAGGATGTACGTCTGGAGTACAGCATTGTATGGTAGTGAAACATGGACTGTGGGAAAACCGAAACAGAAGAGAATCGAAGCATTTGAGATGTGGTGCTATAGACGAATGTTGAAAATTAGGTGGACTGATAAGGTGAGGAATGAGGAGGTTCTACCCAGAGTCGGAGAGGAAAGGAATATGTGGAAAACACTGATAAGGAGAAGGGACAGGATGATAGGACATCTGCTAAGACATGAGGGAATGACTTCCATGGTACTAGAGGGAGCTGTAGATGGCAAAAACTGTAGAGGAAGACAGAGATTGGAATACGTCAAGCAAATAATTGAGGACGTAGGTTGCAAGTGCTAGTCTGAGATGAAGAGGTTAGCACAGGAAAGGAATTCGCGGCGGGCCGCATCAAACCAGTCGGTAGACTGATGAACAAAAAAAAAAAAAAAGATCTGGAAGGACAGAATTTCATAGTAGCTACTGGAACAATTTTCATTATGACGATGTGAGAACCTGCTACATGTGTCAAATACAATCGTTCAGACTGTTCAAATTAAATCCTCCAATAAAGGACATCTTTTCCATTCCCAATTCCAGCCAGATAAGACATGTATCTTATTGGACACTAGCACTCGGGACCAAAGCACAGTTTTCGCTACTCTCTCGATAGTTGAAATTTTTCATAGTGACCAGCAAGCGCTATTATATCTTGTTCTCATTCGTATTTAGTGAGCTACAGAAAGAAGCGGAGCATAAATTGCAGGTTGGCTTGAGAATTGGTTCGTAAATGTTCGATTTCTTTCATTATCAGTACGTCGTTTGATTTTCCATTGGCAACGAAATGTCCCGTTGTACAACTCCCGATTTATTTGTTCCAGGGAATTTTCCCAAAGCGGGTTATGTAATAACGGACTACCAAACAGATCTATTTCTGGCACAATGCGTGAAGTATAAAACGTAAGATTTTAAGGCTAGAAATGTCAAGCCTATTGAAATATTCCAGGGTGTTAAACCATGGTCGAATGAATTTCTTGGAGAAACCCAATGTTTCCTCTCCCCATCAGCGGAGGAGGATATCTCGAAACGGGAGTTGTGGGAACGCGGGGATGAATTAAGAGTTACACTGTGTGAACACGTTTTTGAGATCTATGCAGTGGCATAAGCCTTTAGGCTGAGTGTAAAGGTTATCGCAGAAGCACACGATGCGTTTTCCTTTACTAGGATCCGTGCAGGTCACTTCACGGCCTTCACATCCCATTCATTTTTCTGTTGCTCTTGACGTAGACAGTATGTCCCAAACCCTTAGTGACAAAATAATCCGTCTGGTAGAAAATCCTTCACAATTCTGGGATAAGAAACTGTTGCTCGGAGATGATGCTGGTGATGTTGAATTGTGTGACGTCCTTGCGTTTTAACTAGTTATGTTTCACAGCTAACAGCTGCTTGCCATAACGGCACTTGTTACTTTGCAAAGCAACGCATAATCGCCTCTGATGTGTATGTTATACGCTGTTGTGTGACACCGCTTATAGTTCATAGCTTTTTGTCTACATTGCAGACGTACATTTCATGTACGATGCAGCAGGATGTAATACCCAGAAAGTCAAATTAACAGACAGAGAAGAGTTCCGCATGCATACCACATCTGTAATTAAAGAAAACTAGCGTTTTCTATAGAAACGTACGTAAATTGCGACAGACAGCTGCCAAAGTTTTCGGCAAAGCATTATTAGCAAAATAAAAAAGAATTTGTCGAGTTGGTATTGGTCCTCGTGCGAGATTTCAATCAATAAGTACTCTTCAACTTATCCCTAATATTCATATTTCGAAGAGTACACTGTCAACAGTTCTCGTGGAGCAGCAGTTACACTTGTCGTAAACAGTGTTGGCGGCAGAAGGGTCCACTGATTCTGAACTCAAGAGTTTGTAATGCCGGAAATGCATATCCTCCTATTTCCATCTATTGCACTATAAATTTTTTTCCTTATTTTGTTACCTGAAGATATGACATTTCTGTATCTTTATATATTGTAATTGTTTTACTATATATATATATATATATATATATATATATATATATATATATATATATATATATATATATGCATTTATGTCGATGTATAATTGGTTTGTTTTGTAAATATTATTTGTATTTTTACGCTGGGTCTTGCCTAGGGTAAACTATGCTATCGAACGATTACATCGATAGGTCGTGTGGAGAACCAACGTGCTGAGGATCTTTGGTAGTGTTAACTATGCCGCATGGAGCGCGGGCAGAGGGAGTCTGGCCGGGGTAGGGCGGTGGAGAAGATGTGTTGAGTGACGCTCCCGCGAGTTGCCGCGCTTTCGGGGTTTGGCAGCACGTAATTGCGCTCGACTTGCTATGATAGTTTCTGACACGGTGTCGCGGACGGGAAGCATTAGCTGGCGTACATCAAGAGCCCGTTTCGCCTGGTGACCGTGTCGAGAAGAAGGCGCGCCAACATCCAGTTTCTGCAACAGCGACGGCCGACAATGAGTGACTGTCGCCACCTCCCCGATCGACGACTTCTAACCTTCACTCAACCAACAAGGAAGACTAAAAGCACGTAAAGTTTTAGAACTGTATCGCAGACCTCAGCTTTTCAAACTGTTGCATCACAAAAACACAGCAATTTAGCATGAACCTTTGTTGCTCATTGCCCCAATTGCATTACCAAGCAGGGTCCCTTCCTTTTCCGAAATGAACCCGAGTGTCGTTGAAATTCATACGCCAGCATTAAGGTAATATCATTCCATTGCACTGCTTTAATTTCAAAGTTCAGTTAAAGTATTCATAGCTGGCTACAGTATTTAGATTACACAAGCAGAAATTAAGAGTGCGAGTTTTGTTGCCATATTTTAGCTTACCTGTGACTGGAGCTCACCTTGGTACGTACTAAATTTTACTATTGTTGATTGTTCAGAATCATTTAATTCAAGTTCAAAGTTAAATCCCTTATTTCTAAATTGCGTAGATTCAAGTAGCTTTTGAAATGATTGTTGAGGTAGCCCAAGACAAACCTTATTTTATTGAATTTCGCAGTGCTTCAGAAACAAAGTTCACTATTAATTTCAGTCACTAAATTAACTTTCAATTTTCCGGTTTTATTAATTCTTTTGCTAAATTAAGTCAGAGTGTAGCGAAATTTATTACTTCTGACAAACAATCCGTTTTCACACAACACGTGTCAACCTTCAGTTGCCACGCTTTTAGTGCTAATTATATGTTCAATAACCTCTCTTTTTCAGTTATTTAGTAGTTGTCCATAGGACTGGCGACCGTAATTTTCACTAAAACTCAAATATCTAATTAACGCCAGTTAGTTGTCAACGTAACGACCGCACATTTACTTTCATTATTAACTTTACCCCTTTTCAAAATTAATTTCCACCAGTTTCATTTGAATTTTTCCTTTCATTTAGATGTAACCCCTTCCTCCCTCTTTACCGACAGATTAACTTCGGTGACGATTGCTTTTCCAAAATTTCCATTAGGTGCACGCGGTTTAATTTTTCACTGTCATTAAGGTCGATAAGTGAGGGGGAGGTTACAAGTTCGGTTCCAACAGAGGATTACACAGGTCTGTTGTACTCCATTAAAAGTGGCGCTAGCCGTCAACTGTGGGTTTCACGACAAATAACGAACTTATCTCAAGGTCATGCCCAGGCTTCCTAAGAAGTCTCCAACTCCCTTCTGCCCACGTCTATCGGGCACTCGCATGACTTAAAATAGCGAGAAACTGAAGGCCATCCATCCACAGTGTGTATTCTAGCTTGATAATGATCTGAGACGAGGTCACACTTCCCCCACTGATACAGGACAATAGGATGCGTTTGAAAGCCGGGAAAATCCTGTCCGCCCCCTGCCGTTGCTCTCTAAAGCAGTAGGAACACACTGATCCCCTCCCCCTTTTATTGTTATTTCAGTTACTCGGGTTGAGATGTGTACACCGTAGTGAGAAGTTTATGAAGCGCCAGCAGCAGCAGAGGTCAGCTGCCGCATCCGGCCAGAACAAAACGAAAAAGGAGACTGTCAAATTCGAAACTAAGTATTAATCCATACATTTCTCATTATTAATGAGTTTCTGGATGTTGTAACTTTTTTTTTACTTTTTACATAAATGACTGCTTATTAACATTCCATACGTTTTTGGAAACTCATTTCCTTCTTTTTCCTGGACACCGAGTTCCTGGTATCACTACCATCAGTACCACTCGTCAGTGTGCTACCATGGCATACCTCGCCTACTATAGTTATGTTATGCTAACCTGTTGTTGTTATGTCTCCAGTCTGAAGACATGTTTGTTGCAGCTCTCCATGCTACTCTATTATGTGCGGGCCTCTTCATCTCCGAATAACTATTGCAACCTACATCCATCTGAATCTACTTACTGTTTTCGTCTATTGGTCTCCCTCCAGTACTCATCTGATGATCCCTTTATGTCTCACAATATGTACTGTCCATCAGTTCTTTCTTCTAGTAATGTTGTGCCACAAATTTCTTTTCTGTACGGTTCTATTCAGTACCTCCTCGACAGTTACGTATCTACACGCCTGATCTTCAGCATTCTTCTGTAGCATCACAATTTCAAAAGCTTCTATTCTCTTCTTGTTTAAACTCTTTACTGTCCATATTTCACTTCATACGTGGCTATACTAAATACAAACATTGTCAGAGAAGATTTTTAATTCTATATTCGATGTTTACAAATTCCTATTCATCAGAAACTCTTTTCTTGCCATTTCCAGTCTGCATTTTATGTCCTCTCTACTTCGGCCACCATCAGTTGTTTGCTGCCCAAATAGCAAAACTCAACTACTAATTTAAGTGCCTCGTTTTCTAATGTAATTACCTCAGCATCATCTGATTTAATTCGACTACATTCCATTATCATTATTTTGCTTTTGCTGAAGTTCATCTTATATGCTCCTTTCAAGGCACTGTCCATTCCGCTCAACTGCTGTTCCAAGTCCTTTGTTGTCTCTGACAGAATTGCAATATAATCGGCAAACCTGAAAGTCTTTATTTTCTCTCCATGAACTTGAATTACTTCTCCAAATTTTTCTTCGCATTCCTTTACTACTTGGTCAATATACAGATTGAATAATATCTGGGATAGGCTACACACTGCCCTACTCCCTGCTCAACTATTGCTTCTCTTTCATACCCCCTCGAGTCTTGAAACTGTGTCTGATTTCCATAAGTTAAATACCCTTTTGCTCCTTACATTTTATCCTCGGTACTTTCAGAATTTTAAGGAGAACATTGCAGTCAATATTGTCAAAAATTTATCTTCGTCCTCAAGTACTATAAACATAGATTTGCCTTTTCTGAACCCATCTTCTAAGATAAGTCTTAGAGTCAGTATATCAGCTAGTGCTCCTGCATTTCTCCGGGAACCAAGCTGATCTTCCACGAGATCTTCTTCTACTAGTCTCTCCATTCTTCTTCAAGGAATTAGGGTTAGTATTTCGCATTTTTTAATCTCTGTAACGTACGATCGAAACGTGAATTATAGTAAACATAAATTCCCAACATAGTGGTGTGAAAGTACAGTGAAGAACTTTTGGCCAAGATAGCTAATAACAACCTTTATTTTCGATAGCCGGTTTCGGTAATCAATGTTACCATCTTCTAATCTTGACAGACAGGTTGCGGTATATTTCTTAAAATAGCAGTAAAAGTACTGTTTCTCATGTACTGACACGTATGTAACAGACTACAAGACTGATGCACTGGCATGTCAAAATTAAAACGACGACATACACAGTTTTTTGCCACATATATCTGTATATATAGTTTTAATTTTTACATTCCAATGCATCAGTCTTCTAGTCTGTTGCGTATCTGCCAGTTCATGGGAAAGAGTATTTTTGCTTCTATTTTAAGAAATATGCAATTGGCAACATTGGTTACCGAAACCAGTTATCGAGAATAAAGGTTATTACTAGCGATGTTTGCAAAGAAGCTTATCTTCTATAATGTATTATCACAGTCACCTCTTGCGGCTCAGAATGAGTAAACTAAATGGTATGAATGTAGAGCTTTCACAGTACGAATGGCAAGCATTACGTCAGAATTTCTCAGAAATATATACAACGTTCAGTGCCTCTTGTGTTAGTAGATTAAAACTGTAGTGTTAGCAGTTAGCCAACACTATGAACACTACCTGAGTGAGGAAGCCGATATGCACGCGTTAACCCACGCAGGCTAGAGATAGGTCTGAAACAGGATACGTAATGAATGCTATAAAGAAAAGTACGTAGCTTCTGCAATACTTAACTTTAATCCATCCTTGGTACATCGCTCTTGACGATACAAGTGAGACTCTGTAGATACATGCAATGTTACTAATGGCGCCTTGCTAGGTCGTAGCCATTGACTTAGCTGAAGGCGATTCTAACTATCTGCTCTGCAAATGAGCGAGGCTTCGTCAGTGTGCATCGCTAGCGAAGTCGTCCGTACAACTGGGGCGAGTGCTAGTACGTCTCTCTAGACCTGCCGTGTGGTGGCGCTCGCTCTGCGATCACTGACAGTGGCGACACGCGGGTCCGACATGTACTACCGGACCGCGGCCGATTTAAAGCTACCACCTAGCAAGTGTGGTGTCTGGCGGTGACACCACAAAAACGTAGTATATGTTGGCAACTACCCGAGCACAGTTAAGAAAAATAACAGCTGCAATACCAAGGAGTGCACTTATATTCAAGAATCAACGTTCTGAAGCTTTTGTGCTACTCGAATATTCAGTGTTCTGTGAATGAGCGCCTCGGATGATGTGTCTGTGAGTATGGATTTTTAATAAAATGTAATCCGTGGGCAAGCTCAATTATTTTAGCGTTCAATGAAGTCCATTCACAAAAGAGCAGCTGAACTTCAAGTAGCTTGAACAATGCATCACACTGAAAAAGATATGGAATTGAAGGGCGATCGATTTTTGCAAATGAATGACGTGAATATTATAGTCCACGTGGTGGACATGCGCTCCAATGACATGGACACTTTTTAAGAGAGTACGTGAATGATAATTATTACAGTGATGAAAATGGACATGTTTCAAGTCTGTTTAATACCTTAGCTCGAAGACAAGGGAATCATGGATGATGTGCGGTTACAGCCGGACGGAGCTCCAGCACACTTCTATATTCAGGTGCGTGGTTTTCCTGCTGATCAGTTTCGAGACTTCTGGACTGGACGTGGCTCAGCAACATCTTCAGCGCCATCGAAATGGCCAGTACGAAGGCCAGACGCTACCAAGAAAGATAAAGCGGGATGGGGAATAATCAAAACCCACGTGGCTTAATGTCTGT
The DNA here is from genome assembly GCF_023864345.2 of Schistocerca serialis cubense. Lineage (NCBI taxonomy): Eukaryota > Metazoa > Arthropoda > Insecta > Orthoptera > Acrididae > Schistocerca > Schistocerca serialis. Next base: position 1,143,949,236 of record NC_064639.1, on the reverse strand, counting down.
ATGAGGCTAATGAAGAATTGTACAAAAGTACTGAGGAACTCATGTGGATAAAAACTCCTGGTACGCTCCGCTAGATGTCAAGGTGGACATAGGGACGAATGAATCTCCGCTGCACACATAGTTTTTATATATAGGTAACCCAAGGTAAAATATATGATTTTGACATAAAGGTATGGGAACATTTCGGACTAACCGTAGAGCAATGTAAAATTGTATGCAAATGTCGATTTTAGTTATTCATTAATTACTCGATAAATGAAGAAGGCAATTATTTATTTTATTTGTCACTGCTAGTCTTCAAGAAACCGAGATAGGTTTCTCCTTAAATCGGGTGTAATGCCGGTGGTCTGCGATTTTCTAACACAACATTTCGACGTCGTACCTCGGCGTCTTCATCAGGTGCTTCCTGTGACTGAACGACAGGCTGACCTTGTCCCGTATTTATGTCTGGACGGTGTCTGGCGTTCCCTACGCCGTCCGCTCCCGCTGCAACCGTGTCGGTTGGTCGCCGACCTAGTAGGGAACGCCATGAAACGGCCGCCACCGGGGAAAACAGCGGAAGAGGGCGCGGACGGAAGACGGAACATGTGGCGACCAACAGACACGGTCGCAGCGGGAGCGGACGGCGTAGGGAACGCCAGACACCGTCCAGACATAAATACGGGACAAGGTCAGCCTGTCGTTCAGTCACAGGAAGCATCTGATGAAGATGCCGAGGTACGTCGTCAAAATATTGTGTTAGAAAAACGCATACCACCAGAAGTACAACCGATTCAACGAGATGTCACAAAATCGCCAGGAAAGTCTAAGAAATTACAACAGAGATAGGTTAATTATTTTCCTGCTGTCAATAGCTTAGAAATTTAAATAAAGATTTCAGCAACACATTTGGTCTTTTTCGCTCCATAAATGAGGGCATGGAAAATAAAAACGAATATATGTCCATGTGGAACAATTTTTTTCTACTTTTTGAATGAGCATTGGGACGTGACATTAATCACAGAGCTTAAAAAATGCGAATGGAGGAGAAACGTTTGCATATAACTACCGAAATGTACCAGTTGGCGTAAAACCCATTATACGCAAAAGATTGAGCTCTTAATTGTTGACAATGAAAAAAAAAATCGTCTGAAGAGTGGGTATACATTAATATATGCCACTTCTAAGCGAGTATGATTTGAATACGGATGCGATAATTAATATAATCCTTTTTCTCGCTTCTAATTGATTACATTCCGATTTTGTAATTAATTTCAGTGAACGCAAATAATATGCGCTTTGACACAGAAAGTAATATTACGCGTATGAGCGGTAATCCTCTAACATCGTGCACCCGTGACAATTTCGTTGGCTTACGCTAAATAAATAACCGACTGGAATGGCATATTTTATAACGATGACTTCTCATAGCTGTTAATGACAATAGGCATTATTTCATTTCTTTCTGAGTTTTGGAACTGTCACTTAGTTTGTTTGCCGGTTTTGTAATTACATTATTGCAATTTTCATGATGAATCATTTTACATCTACATCTACATCTACATTGATACTCCGCAAGCCACCCAACGGTGTGTGGCGGAGGGCACTTTACGTGCCACTGTCATTACCTCCCTTTCCTGTTCCAGTCGCGTATAGTTCGCGGGAAGAACGACTGTCTGAAAGCCTCCGTGCGCGCTCTAATCTCTCTAATTTTACATTCGTGATCTCCTCGGGAGGTATAAGTAGGGGGAAGCAATATATTCGATACCTCATCCAGAAACGCACCCTCTCGAAACCTGGACAGCAAGCTACACCGCGATGCAGAGCGCCTCTCTTGCAGAGTCTGCCACTTGAGTTTATTAAACATCTCCGTAACGCTATCACGGTTACCAAATAACCCGGTGACGAAACGCGCCGCTCTTCTTTGGATCTTTTCTATCTCCTCCGTCAACCCGACCTGGTACGGATCCCACACTGATGAGCAATACTCAAGTATAGGTCGAACGAGTGTTTTGTAAGCCACCTCCTTTGTTGATGGACTACATTTTCTAAGCACTCTCCCAATGAATCTCAACCTGGTACCCGCCTTACCAACAATTAATTTTATATGATCATTCCACTTCAAATCGTTCCGTACGCATACTCCCAGATATTTTACAGAAGTAACTGCTACCAGTGTTTGTTCCGCTATCATATAATCATACAATAAAGGATCCTTCTTTCTATGTATTCGCAATACATTACATTTGTCTATGTTAAGGGTCAGTTGCCACTCCCTGCACCAAGTGCCTATCCGCTGCAGATCTTCCTGTATTTCGCTACAATTTTCTAATGCAGCAACTTCTCTGTATACTACAGCATCATCCGCGAAAAGCCGCATGGAACTTCCGACACTATCTACTAAGTCATTTATATATATTGTGAAAAGCAATGGTCCCATAACACTCCCCTGTGGCACGCCAGAGGTTACTTTAACGTCTGTAGACGTCTCTCCATTGATAACAACATGCTGTGTTCTGTTTGCTAAAAACTCTTCAATCCAGCCACACAGCTGGTCTGATATTCCGTAGGCTCTTACTTTGTTTATCAGGCGACAGTGCGGAACTGTATCGAACGCCTTCCGGAAGTCAAGAAAAATAGCATCTACCTGGGAGCCTGTATCTAATATTTTCTGGGTCTCATGAACAAATAAGGCGAGTTGGGTCTCACACGATCGCTGTTTCCGGAATCCATGTTGATTCCTACATAGTAGATTCTGGGTTTCCAGAAATGACATGATACGCGAGCAAAAAACATGTTCTAAAATTCTACAAGAGATCGACGTAAGAGATATAGGTCTATAGTTTTGCGCATCTGCTCGACGACCCTTCTTGAAGACTGGGACTATCTGTGCTCTTTTCCAATCATTTGGAACCCTCCGTTCCTCTAGAGACTTGCGGTACACGGCTGTTAGAAGGGGGGCAAGTTCTTTCGCGTACTCTGTGTAGAATCGAATTGGTATCCCGTCAGGTCCAGTGGACTTTCCTCTATTGAGTGATTCCAGTTGCTTTTCTATTCCTTGGACACTTATTTCGATGTCAGCCATTTTTTCGTTTGTGCGAGGATTTAGAGAATGAACTGCAGTGCGGTCTTCCTCTGTGAAACAGCTTTGGAAAAAGGTGTTTAGTATTTCAGCTTTACGCGTGTCATCCTCTGTTTCAATGCCATCATCATCCCGTAGTGTCTGGATATGCTGTTTCGAGCCACTTACTGATTTAACGTAAGACCAGAACTTCCTAGGATTTTCTGTCAAGTCGGTACATAGAATTTTACTTTCGAATTCAATGAACGCTTCACGCATAGCCCTCCTTACGCTAACTTTGACATCGTTTAGCTTCTGTTTGTCTGATAGGTTTTGGCTGCGTTTAAACTTGGAGTGGAGCTCTCTTTGCTTTCGCAGTAGTTTCCTAACTTTGTTGTTGTACCACGGTGGGTTTTTCCCGTCCTTCACAGTTTTACTCGGCACGTACCTGTCTAAAACGCATTTTACGATTGCCTTGAACTTTTTCCATAAACACTCAACATTGTCAGTGTCGGAACAGAAATTTTCGTTTTGATCTGTTAGGTAGTCTGAAATCTGCCTTCTATTACTCTTGCTAAACAGATAAACCTTCCTCCCTTTTTTTATATTCCTATTAACTTCCATATTCAGGGATGCTGCAACGGCCTTATGATCACTGATTCCCTGTTCTGTACATACAGAGTCGAAAAGTTCGGGTCTGTTTGTTATCAGTAGGTCCAAGATGTTATCTCCACGAGTCGGTTCTCTGTTTAATTGCTCGAGGTAATTTTCGGATAGTGCACTCAGTATAATGTCACTCGATGCTCTGTCCCTACCACCCGTCCTAAACATCTGAGTGTCGCAGTCTATATCTGGTAAATTGAAATCTCCACCTAAGACTATAACATGCTGAGAAAATTTATGTTGGTAACCTCGTTACAGCATTACTTTTCATGTGCTATACTATAATGCACTTAAATTCTTGTCAGTATCACCTGACAACATTTTTGTCAACTTACCTTCTACCATACAATTCAATCTCTTTTCGTATGATGAGCAAATCAATCAAAAGTGCCTGTAAAACCAATAAGATGGCACGCTGAAAGGTAATACCTCTGAATTTTTATGTCAATGCTCTTAAAACTTTTTAAATAAAACAAACGTTATTAACATTCCACATCTTTATTCTATACAATTGCAACCCCCTACCGCTAAGAAGCTCCAAATTATAGAACATAACATGCAGGCGTGTAACGCAACTATATCGGTGCGTGAAAAACAGCGTGCTGTAATCGAGTTTCGAATTAGAAGAGTTCGTCCATACATGGAGCACCGTCTCCTTAATCATGACAATGCCGGACCATACACGATCGCTGCGACATTTGCAACAATCCGACACCTTGGGTTCATTGTCATCGATCATCCTCCACACAGTCCCGACTTTGTTCCAATTTGATTTTCAGTTGTTTCCAAAGCTTTAAGAACACCTCCGAGGACTTGACTTCGACAGTTGTGAGGCGATACAAGCAGAAGCGAGGTCTTGGCTCCATGAACAATGTCAAACATTCCGCAGTGACGGTGTCAACAAACTGGTGTCTCGTTGTGGGAAAAGTGTTCGTCGCCAGTGTGCCTATGTTCAGAGATAAATATGTAGACGTGAAGATTAAAGATGTAGAATGTTAATAACATATTTTTCGTTTAAAAAGCTGTAATCGTTTTCATATAAAAATTCGGAGGCATTACTTTTCAGCACGCGCTCCTAATTACGAGGTGCTAAGACCCATAGTACAGTGTTCGTTATTCCGCCGTCGGCAATGGTGGTGTGTGGCCGCATCGTCTTTGTCACTCCGAGCGTTGTTGCGGGCGTTCGCTGATAGGTGGAACTTTTGAGTATAGTCACACTAGGGATAAGAAGTGTAGATAGTTTTAATTAAAGTTTTCGTTGGTGTGCGGAACTGGCCGTCCAAAATTATTCGAAATTGTGGCCTGATTTTACTATAACCTCGGTTTTGAAGATGAGGAAGTTGTTGGTTACTCTTAAGTTCTCTCGGTAGTATGCAAAGCTAATAGTCGGCTTGTAACTGTAAACGTAACACCACCTGCTATATCATCTCGGCAACAGCTCAAAATTCAGCACCAGCAAATATATAAATAAAAAAAAAATTCATTTTCCTCTGCCGCGTAGAATTTCTGCAGTGTTTGTAGGGAACTCAAGGAAGCAGAGTAGGCGAGGTAAGCTCCGCGTTAGTGCCTTCAGGGCCACATGCATTTCTCAGGGTGTTCGGAAATTCCAGTTACAAACTCCTAGGTCTTGTAGGTGAAAGGATATCAATGATACGAGTCGCTGATGACATTTCTATCCTGAGTGAAAGTGAAGAAGAATTAAATGAACTGCAGAACGGAATGAACAGTCTAATGAGTACACAGTATGGTTTGAGAGTAAATCGGAGAAAGACGAAGGTAATGAGAAGTAGTAGAAATGAGAACAGCGAGAAACTTAACATCAGGATTGATGTTCACCAGGTCAATGGAGTTAAGGAATTCTGCTACCTAGGCAGTAAAATAACCAATGACGGACGGAGCAAGGAGGACATCAAAAGCAGACTCGCTATGGCAAAAAAGGCATTTCTGGCCAAGAGAAGTCTACTAATATCAAATACCGGCCTTAATTTGAGGAAGAAATTTCTGAGGATGTACGTCTGGAGTACAGCATTGTATGGTAGTGAAACATGAACCGTGGGAAAACCGAAACAGAAGAGAATCGAAGCATTTGAGATGTGGTGCTATAGACGAATGTTGAAAATTAGTTAGACTGATACGGTAAGGAATGAGGAGGTTCTACGCAGAATCGGAGAGGAAAGGAATATGTGGAAAACACTGATAAGGAGAAGGGACAGGATGATAGGACATCTGCTAAGACATGAGGGAATGACTTCCATGGTACTAGAGGGAGCTGTAGAGGGCAAAAACTGTAGAGGAAGACAGAGATTGGAATACGTCAAGCAAATCATTGAGGACGTAGGTTGCAAGTGCTAGTCTGAGATGAAGAGGTTAGCACAGGAAAGGAATTCGTGGCGGGCCGCATCAAACCAGTCAGTAGACTGATGACCAAAAAAAAAGGTCTTGTAAAGGGGAGTGAGTACATAATATTTTGAATAGGAACCCATATGCACGTACCGTTTCCGTTCTACGACGGTTTCAGTTCAAATGTGTGAAGCGTCCACGTCTGCAGAGGGAAAGATAAAAATTTCAGAGTTGCTTGACCTGGCATGCAATCGGGTGGACTCCTGTGGACTACTTCTTGTGGCTTCTTATGCTAACTTTAATTACGAGACTCCTGTACAAACACGGGAAGATCTACGGGCACGAGTTCTGGCCGCTGCACTAGGAACTGAAGAGACACCAATTGGGGTGGGGAGTGTGTACCAGAACACGCTTCGCAGCTACAATGTATCTAACAATGTTGGTGGTCGCTACATGGAGTCGCTGTTGTGATGCATCAATACTGTTCTGTACGTACTGAGGCGTGCGCGGCTCTGGTCATGCCGTCTATTGCTCGTCTTCTTGTTTTTATGGTTCTGTCACCTCGTTTTCTTGTAATTCGATTTACTGGCGTCACTAGGTTGCTGGTTTGCTTGCCCGTGAGTGGCAGCAGCAGCGCTTATCGATACGTGCACTGTCGTACTATCTCTGGAGCGACCGCTAGTCTTTCCGGGTCGTCATGTGCCTGCAGTTCGGTCGGGGACGAAGCGCCAGTGAGGAGTGGACAGCCAGTACTTGCCGACCGCTGGGCACACACATGAAGTGTCCGACGGAAGGAGATTGGAGCGGGAACGACAGCCGGTTGGTCGTTCGGTTAGTGGTCTCATTGGGTGACGTGTATTTGGTCTTCTGAGCGTTTCTGGGCCTCGTCAGTTGTCAACTTGCCGGACGTGGGTCGGTTCCTTCCTTGTGCAGAGCTGTCTGGCGCCCAATGGGCAAGTGTTCCCTCTGTATGGCTGGGTCCGAGCCAGTGTGCCCGGGTCGCCGTGTCTCCGAGTTCCGAACGGACATCGAGTTGAGTCGCGTTGGACCTGCAGTGAACTCCGAACAGCCAAGACTCGCCCGACCGTTGCCGACACTCATAAGTTGAGTGGGGACGACCTTGGTTGATCGTTCGGTCAGTCGTCTTATCGGAGACGTCTACATCTACATCTACATACATACTCCACAATCCTCCATACGGTGCGTGGCGGAGGGTACCTCGTACCACAACTAGCATCTTCTCTCCCTGTTCCACTCCCAAACAGAACGGGGGAAAAATGACTGCCTATATGCCTCTGTACGAGCCCTAATCTCTCTTGTCTTATCTTTGTGGTCTTCTCGCGAAATATAAGTTGGCGGCAGTAAAATTGTACTGCAGTCAGCCTCAAATGCAGCCTCAAATGCTGGTTCTCTATTTGGTCACCGACCGCTTATGAAAATTCTCTGTGTGTGTGACTTGTCATATCTCCTTGTTGTTCCACGGTGACTGGTTTTAGGATTATCGGAGTTCTTGGTGCAAGTGTTTACGTGGAACTGTGTATAGCTTCTGTGATTTCCGCTGAGCAGATGAATGCTGTCTGCCTACTGGAGTAGCCAGTTGGTCGGTTGCTACGGAGCAGTGAGGAAGTCTCCGCACCGTCGGGTCAGGCGAAATTGATTGGGTTGTTGGTTGGTTCGTTAGCCGTCCCTAGGTCGTGCTGCCACCAGATTATTTAGTGTTACGCTCGGCTGCCTGTCTCACCTAAATTGTTGTCAGAGTTTCCTGCCCTGGCCGACCCTTGGAACACTTCTGAGCACCACTGTTCTGCTGTTTGTGATTGTGGTTTTCTTTGGTCGCAAGTACTGTGCCAGGCCTTCAGCCGTGTATGAATTTTGTCAGTTCTATGTGCAGTGTATGATCTTCAATCGAACCTTATGTGAAGTATTTTAAGATTAGGCCATCAGTCGTGTTTTATTTAAAATTCTTGTTTGCTCTGTATTTAGGCCTTCAGTCACGTTTGTTTTAAAATTTGTGGCTTTCAGCCGTAACGTGTAAAGTCCTGTCTGTAAAGTTTCTCTTTAATTATCTTGAATTCTTAAAATGCCCTTCAGCCGTGCTGTGTAAATGCTTATCTTAGCGTATGTCTTTAATTATTTTGAATAATTGTTTGGGCCTTTAGGCATTAAGATATTTCAAGTTTTCTTAAGAGTTTCTGTTCTATTGTGTAAATGCTTGTCCTTAAATGTTGCTTTTTATTATGTTGAAATATTATTGGGCTTTCAGTCGAGGAATTAATTAAAATTTTCCTTAATATGGCTTTTAGCCGAAATTGATAAATTCTTGCCCTTTAAAGAATTTCCTTTCTTGATCTGAAATATTATTCTGGCCTTTAGCCGAGAAGACCTTTTAATTTTACTTAAGTAAGGCCTTCAGCAGTTTCTCTAAATCCTTGTCTTTTAAAAGGAATTATTTACACCTTATTATTGAGAAATTACTTTGGCCCTCAGCCGTGAATTGACCCTTGTTGTTTTAAAGAGAAAACTGTGCATTGTGTTTTCGAGGAATAAAGTTCTGTGTTCTTGTGTAACTAACAGTAACTAACCTTAGCCCCTTTCCACAATCTGATCCGCTGTGTCCTCAGAAACCAGATTTCACGTACGGTATGCTGGGTTCTTTTTCGTTTTGGAATAGAGTAAACACGTACTGCTTAGGTTTAATACAAACAAATGTGCTTCAGTGATAAATGTATGTTTCGCTATAGTTCCTTTCGAATTATTACCTACTAATTATACTGCGCCAAGCCTAATTCAACTCCGCAAGTAGAAGTGTATAACGCCTCTTCTTCTTAATGATTTGGTTTGATTTGTACTTGGCCTCGGCTGAAACTCGGCGACAGTCGGTAGAGGATTGAGATCGTTATCAAGCTACGAAGACGACGTTACACAAAATAACAGTGCTGAATCGAAATGTCGACGTGCGTGAGATATTTGCTTCACCAAGAATCGTAATGAATCGTTCGTAATCGATGTTTAACTGATTAATGATGAAATATTAATGATAAAACCCATGCAGTCACATCCACAACAAATTCCCTACAAGCTGGTCGTAATTTCAAGTATCTAAGAAATCGTAACAGTGGGCTTGTTATTTGAGTCAAAGATTCTACACAAGCGCCGAGCGCTACAGTCAAATATTATCGCTGCGCGTAATTATTACTCGGGTGTTTCATATCAATAATTTGATAGAATTTTAAATCACAAATGCACGACTTGGCATGAGAGGGTGTTTTATTGCACAATATCAATCACTTCCCAACCGAGCCTTGAGAAGAAAACTTTCCCAGGTGTTGGGGGGGGGGGGGGGGGGGGTTTAAATTATATGCTTCGGACCTATCACTGATGTTCCATAAACCACTGGCTATTATGAATGAAAATTGTCTCTCAGTGTTCGTTGCCTAAATCACTGTCTAAGTAATGTTAGTTCAATTATCTAGTTAAAAGTTCACTTTATTCTAGTGGGTAAAAGTCCTCCGTTCGAATTCTGATGCCGTGATATTTGAAGTCAGAAGATCGTATTACTGCGTCATAATAGATCGCACTTATTCAATCTCAAAAACAATCTAAGCGCGCCTGCATGTACCAGCGTTCAAATATATGACCTGCTTCGGCTAACTCTCGTAACGTAGTGACAATGGATTTAATTATATTTAGTCATTACTCACGATTCCCAAAGAGAACTCACACGGAGTATTCTTTGGAACCGTTGGTTCTACTTTGCGAATGTTAATTTATGCTAATTTTGCGTTTTATTATGATTTTGATTTTAATTTTACTGAAATTTAATCTTTCTTTCGTAGATTGTTAAATTGTCAAGTCTTAGATTCCTGACTTAATTACTTGTTATTGTCCTAATAATAGTGACAAATGGAACTTCGTTCGCTTATTCATTTTTCTGGGAATTTGGGATTTGGGGGGGACATCTTTGGGATATTGGGAGCTAATTTTTGATTTTTATTTCTCGTCCGAGGAAGTGGCATTACAAGTGAATGAGTTAAGCATCTGAACTGTAACCGTCTTAGAACGCACATGGATTCCTATTCAAAATATTACATCTTCATTCCCCTCTCCAATTGCTACAAGTTTATAATGGGAATTTCCGAACACCCTGTATATTGGACGGGAACTTTTCTGGTGGTTCCTTAGTGGTTCAGTCAGTAGGGGCACTGTCATTGAGACCCAGGTCGACAAACAGTCTTCATTTCACAAGAAGGAAGACCAATGCACACTCCGCTGCAAAGCTGTTGTTGTTGTTGTTGTTGTTGTTGTTGTGTTCTTCAGTACTGAGAGTGGTTTGATGTAGCTCTCCATGCTGCTCTATCCTGTGCAAGTTTCTTCATCTCCCAGTACCTACTGCAGCCTACATCCTTCTTAATCTGTTTAGTGTATTGATCTCTTGGTCTCCCTCCACGATTTTTACCCTCCACGCTGCCCTCCAATACTAAACTGGTGATCCCTTGATGCCTCAGAACATGTCCTACCAACCGGTCCCTTCTTCTAGTCAAGTTGTGCCACAAACTCCTCCCCAGTTCTATTCAATACCTCCTCACTAGTTATGTGATCTACCCATCTAATCTTTAGCATTCTTCTGTAACACCACATTTCGAAAGCTTCTATTCTCTTCTTGTCTAAACTAGTTATTGTCCATGTTTCACTTCCATACATGGCTACACTCCATACAAATACTTTCAGAAACGACTTCCTGACACTTAAATCTATACTCGATGTTAACAGATTTCTCTTCTTCAGAAAAGCTTTCCTTGCCATTGCCAGTCTACATTTTATAACCTCTCTACTTCGACCATCATCAGTTATTTTGCTCCCGAAATAGCAAAACTCCTTTACTACTATAAGTGCCTCATTCCCTAATCTAATTCCCTCAGCATCACCCGAGTTAACTCGACTACATTCCATTATCTTCGTTTTGCTTTTGTTGGTGTTCATCTTATATCCTCCTTTCAAGACACTGTCCATTCCTTTAAACTGCCCTTCCGAGTCCTTTGCTGTCTCTGACAGAATTACAACGTCATCGGCGAACCTTAAAGTTTTTATTCCTTCTCCATGGATTTTAATACCTACTCCGAATTTTTCTTTTGTTTCCTTCACTGCTTGCTCAATATACAGATTGAATAACATCGAGAATAGGCTACAACCCTGTCTCACTCCCTTCCCAACCACTGCTTCCCTTTCATGTCCCTCGCCTCTTATAACTGCCCCCGGTAGCTGAGTGGTTGTCGGGGACGGTAACTCAGCGTGTTTGGTCAGAGGGCTAGCTGCAAATGGTTCAGATTGCTTTGAGCACTATGGGATTTAACATCTATGGTCATCAGTCCCCTAGAACTTAGAAGTACTTAAACCTAACTAACCTAAGGACATCACACAACACCCAGTCATCAAAAGGCATGGAAATCCCTGACCCCGCCGGGAATCGAACCCGGGAACCCGGGCGCGGGAAGCGAGAACGCTACCGCACGACCACGAGCTGCGGACGGGCTAGCTGCCCTCTGTAATAAAAAAAAACTGAGTTAGTGGATCAACAACGAACTGAAATGGGTGTCTTTAGACGTCCGCCCCGAGCAGATACAACGGCGGAAAACGAAGAAAATTAGATTTTAAGAAAAAGTGGTCAGTGCGACAGATTGTGATTCCTAAGGGCCCGGGTTCGATTCCCGGCTAGGTCGGAGAATTTCTCCGCTCATAGATTGGGTGTTGTGTTGTCCTAATCATCATCATTTCATCCCCACTGTCGAGCAAGTCGCCGAAGTGGCGTCAAATCGAAAGATTTGCACCAGGCGAGCGGTCTACCCGACGGGAGGCCCTCGTTACACGACATTATTATTATTCATCTACATCCTCTTCCATTTCCATAATATTGTCCTCAAGTACATCGCCGTTGTCTAGACCCTCTATATACTCCTTCCACCTTTCTGCTTTCCCTTCTGTCCTTACAACTGCAAAGTGAAAGATTCATCTGCACCAGTGTATTATGTCGTACGTCCGCGGTACACTGACGAACCCGCTCGTCGGCGGCGCACTGCGTTCCCCCGAATTAAACGAGACGGTTGTGATTTCTGCGACCCGAGAGAGCAAGACGTCTGCTCCCCGACTTCTGGGCGCGGCGTGTTCAACCGCGCCTACACGCTCGGACGGGAGACACGGCGCAGTCTGCGCGCCCGGGTAATGCACCACTTTGTATTCATAAGCGGCGCAGCAACACGGGTAATCTCGTTGCCGCCTCCTGGCGCCCTCCCCCCCCCCCCCCCCCCCTCCGCGCCTGCCGCCCATCTTTATACCAATTTCCTTTGTGCTTGTCAGCCAATCGATTTCCGATCTGGGTGTGAACGCGAGTTTAATTTCCCCGGGCCCGCCTTGCCGGAGTTGTCTCCGCCGCTGCTTTCGCCTCCCGAGTATCTGCCGTCGGCGAGTTAGCGATGCGCCGGAGCCCGCTATCGCATTACGGTCCCGCGCCGCCAGCTATCTCATGTCGCGGAAGATCCCCCGCCAGCAGCGATTTCCACGTTTTCGTGCTCGCGATATGCGCGCTTCACTTTTTTTTTATCTGCAGTGCTGAAAACTTCGTATAATGACTTCCCCTCGTTCTCCAGGGATCTCTGAAAAGTATTAGGAAATTTCTTTACTCTCGACTTCCGATAACAGCGGAGACATATGGAGGTATCGCTGCCAGCTTGGACTGTAGTTTCAGTTTTGAATTCAGTTGTCGTTCCTCTTCTCAGGACGAGTCGTACTGTGCCTTTAGTGTGAGTGTATTCGTAGCCCTTCTCAACTTATGCTATCTGTAGCTCGTTCTGCTTGTTGTTCTTGCTTCTACACCACTGGAGATTAAACCTCCAGCATCAGGGAAGTTGGTAAAATAACGAAGTTTTTCTTGTGCTGCGTATACACTGTGGTGATAAAAGTAATGAGATAGCTAAAAAAACTAATAAAAAATAAAAAACTAAAATTGCAACCAAGACTGCTTTTAACCAGTACTGTTAAGCACTGGTTTGCTGTATGCCACATATGGATTGGAAGAATTTCTATAGATCTGTTGCACCTTCTAAGTGTTCTGCCAATGAATCGCAGTCTTTGGTTTGCTCTACCCACAACATTATCTATGTAATCGCTCCAATTTAGGTTAGTTGCCGACGGAGGAAATAAGTTGCAAAATGCAGGGTCTAGTTTTCAAGTAGGAATGGAGCTTATCAGATGATCTGTTGATGTCAGTCTTGGTTCAATGGCTCCGAGCACTATGGGACTTAACATCTGAGGTCAGCAGTCACCTAGAACTTAGAACTACTTAAACCTAACTAACCTAAGGACATCACACACATCCATGCCCGAGACAGGATTCGAACCTGGGACCATAGCGGTCGCGCGGTTCCAGACTGTAGTGCCTAGAACCGCATGGTCACACGGCCAGCAGTTGTCAGTGCCAACAGACAAGCAACACAGCGTGAAATAACCGCAGATATCAATGCGGAACGTACGACGGACGTGTCTGTTAGGATGGTTCGGCGAAATTTGGGGTTAATGGACTATGGCAGCAGACGACCGACGCGAGTGCCTTTACTAACACCACGACGTCGCCTTCAGTTCCTCTCCTCGGCTCATGACCATATCGATTGGATCATATACGACTCTAAAGCCGTGCGTAGTCAGATGAGTTCCGATTTCAGTTGCAAAGAGCTGACGGTAGGGTTAGAATGTGGGGGAAGATCCCACGGAACCCGGAACCAAGTTGAGAAGTTGGCACTGTGCGACTGGTGGTGGCTGTGTTTACGTGGAATGCATAGGGATCTGATTATTTTCGGCTACTGGGAGACCATTTGCAGCCGTTCATGGACCTCAAGTTCCCAAACATGGATGGAATTTTTATGTACAGCAATGCGCTATGTCACCGCGCCACAATTATTAGCTATTGGTTTGAAAAACAATCTGGCCAATTGGAACGAATTATTTGGCTCCCAGATTCCGACATAAATCTCATCCAACATTAATGGGATGTAATCGGGAGGTCGGTTCGTGCACAAAGTCCTCCACAGGTAACACTTTCGCAATTATGGACAGCTGTAGAGGCAGAATGGCTCGGTATTTTTGCAGGGGACTTCCAACGGCTTTTTGTGTGCGTGCCACGTCGAGTTCCTGCGCTCCGTCTTCAGGCCACAAGTGGCCTACCGGGACCATCCGACCGCCGTGTCATCCTCCGTGGAGGATGCGGATAGGAGCGTGGGGTCAGCACACCGCTCTCCCGGTCGTTATGATGGTATTCTTGACCGAAGCCGCTGCTATTCGGTCGAGTACCTCCTCAGTTGGCATCACGAGGCAGAGTGCACCCATAACAATGGCAACAGCGCATGGCGGCCCGGATGGTCACCCATCCAAGTGCCGACCACGACCGACAGCGCTTAACTTCGGTGATCTCACCGGAACCGGTGTAACCACTGCGGCAAGGCCATTACCCGAGTTCCTGCACTATGCTGGGAAAAAGGACATCCGACGCTATATTAGGGTATATCCCACGACTTTTGTCTCCTCTGTGCAAGCCATATTTGAGACAGTAAAAAATTAAATTTATTCTTAATTTGAAGGTATACGAGGTGAGAAATTTAGCACACAAAACTGCCTTCCCCATCCTTGAAACATTCTGAGTATGTGCTCTATGCCTACTGAGATCGATGTCGACGGAATGTGAAACTTAATCCTCCATCATTTTTTTTTGCACCCATCCTGCAACCGCTAGCGTCAGTTTGTATTTCTGTCCCACCACTCTCCTCGAAAGGTTTTACGAGATGAAAATGGCTGAGCCATGGCGCCATAGACCGTCGTTGGCGCCGGCTGTGTGACCGCTCTTTCCGGCTAAGCTATCTTTGACGGCTCACGATTGACACTTGCTGTTTAAGGAGGAAGTTTCCGGTTGCGGGGAGAGGACTTTCATGGAGAATCGCTTGGCGGAGACTGTGTTGGTGCTATCCGCGAGAGGGCTGTGTCGTTGCGATAGGGGTGAGAAGTCGCTGATGAGTATCTCTGCCAAGTAGGACAGGCTCCTCGCAGTGTAGCCAAGCGCTCAGGTCTTTGGACGGTGGACGTAAGCGGCCTACCTGTTACTGCGGAACTGGCTTTAGCAGTGGCCCGGTAGGAGCCGTGCTGTCCATGGGCCATCGGTGATGGTACACGTTGATACGTCGCCTGCAACCGTACACTGTGTCTGAAGCCTTCGCAACAGCTGCGGGCGTTGGGATTATTCGAATGGTGAGCATCTCAAGACTGTATTGCAACTGTAAGACCGCAAAACTTTGTTAGCCGTTGCTGACTGCTTATTCGTGGTGTCAGGTGTCAGTATTTGCAAGTTGGGTGGCATTTCGCTCTGGTGTGTTCAAACCCGAACCCTCATACTATTGCCTCTCCGTGTGTGTGTGTGTGTGTGTGTGTGCGTGTGTGTGTGTGTGTTCTTGTAGGATAATTCTCTTAGCCGAGAAAGAGGCTCGTGCCGGCCGTTGTGGCCGAGCGGTTCTAGACGCTTCAGTCTGGAACCGCTCGGCCGCTACGGTCGCAGGTTCGAATCCTGCCTCGGACATGGACGTGTGTGATGTCCTTAGGTTAGTTAGGTTTAAGTAGTTCTAAGTCTATGGGACTGATGACCTCAGATGTTAAGTCCCATAGTGCTCAGAGCCATTTGAACCATTTTGAACCAAAGAGGCTCGTATTAATTGAAAATGGTTCAACAAACTTAGGCAATAACTTCAGTGCAGTATATTAAATGTTATTTCTGACGAAAAAATTCTGTGTGCCATATTACGAATCCTAAAATTACACAGAACTTTCTGCGTTGCACTAAGTTGCAGATAAATGCATTTAAGTATTTCGATCTGTAGAACAACTGAAACGGAACTTGTTGTACCGTTCCAATGTTTTATTAAATTGCTAGCACGCAGAAATTATTAGCAAGAGTTTCTTCTCTTGCAGGCAATACCTCAGCTGGTGTCCAAAAGGAGAGAATGGACTAAACAGGGTTATTTATTGAATTTTTTATGTTGTGTACCACGTTTCCCATTTTCCTTTCCTTTGTGCGGCCTGGACGGTATAAATGAGTGAGTGTGTGAACTAGCCGAAAGCTTTAGGCACAGATTGTAACACTGCATGAACGGTCGTTCTGGGGTAGGGTAGTACCAACCCCCGAAGCGTGAACAAGTTTAGCAGAGACCAAGTTTGCAGGTCAGGGCAAAAATGACACGTAGGCGCGCGCATTGTCTCTGTCAGGTTGGCGCGCCACCCCCACCACGTTTGTAAGCGGAACGGTTAGGCGAATTCGGTTGGGAGAGCACTTGTTCCTGGGTCGTGGTGCTGGACAGACATGGAGACACAGCTCTTGTTTTGGTAATGTTAACATAGGCATTAGATTGTCTGAAATCTGCTCTGTAATGAAGTCCAGATGTGGAAATCAGGTGCGAAATTACCACTGAACCCCATAAGGGAATGGATTTTCTTAATTTACTCGAATTTCAGTAGACCTTGCGTTAGTGCCTTGTTCAGGCAACGCACCATGTGCCTTAAGCTCACGGTCACGTTATTGCTCTGTGCTTAACGGAAATTCACTCATTCAATGTATTTTAATCTGCTCTTCCGTTTACAGTAATATTTTGGGGGGTTTTGATTTATTTGCCATATGTTTTCTTTGTGAACTTGCTTTCGCGCCACGTGGTCGGTTGGAGCAACCGCCGCACTGATAAATTGTAGTTTAGTTCTGAAAGTATATTGTACACGATGAATAATCATACGATAGTGAGCGAGTGTAAAATAGGGAAGGAATAATCGTGTGTGTCCATATTTTTCTGGGTTTCTGTTGGCTACTGAAACTTGGCCATGTGGGTTGAACAGCATTGAAGTGATGTTTTTTGTGCACCCCCATAACGAGTTGATTTGGTGGCGATGTTGTGCGTTAAGTAAAATACTCGTGCCACCAGGAGAAGTATCGGATTTTAATCCTCACTGATTTGATAAAGATTTGCGAAATAGTCTTCCACCCTGACCTAGTTTTGCTTGTATTGTCTTTGCGGAACTTGTTCTGAGTAATCTATAGTAACTGACCGTAATAACCGAGGGTATAGGTATAATTGTGCGGTTCTATAGAATTACATTGAAGCCAGGTCTGCGTTCCTCTGTCCCATTCCATAATTACGTGGCGAAACTGAACCATGTTAACTAGAGACCGGTTTTCATGATGTACATTGCAAGAGAAACACGACTAGTTGTTGAAATACCATCGGTACCGAATAAATATCAATTAATCTATACCCCCAACCGATTATTTACTCCTTCCATCATAAATAATAGGTGGTAGTCAGTACCACAGTCGAAACCTGGGTCATGAAAGCAAATAAAAGCTATATAATGCCTATTAAGCCCTGTATAGGTGCCTTCTGTAGTGGTTCAAAATAAATGCGTTATCCGTTGCGCTCAAATTTCTACCGGTTCGTTAAAACCTTCCGCTAGAAATTATTGATACCCGGCAATAACTCGCAGGCGCCAGTAATTTCGTGGACCACACGAATTTAAGAAACCATTTACTATAGACGGTAGCCTGCAGGAGCGGTAGGACATGTCAAAGCGACGGTAATCTACCTACTTAGGTGGACTCATACCACCACCAGTACTGGAAGGTTACGTTGCACAACTAGTTTTCTTTCATAAACTTAATTACTCTTCTTTTTAGCATCTCAAATAGTTACTGTCCTGGAGGTTCAAAGGAGCCTCGCTTGTATGGTCATGCAGTCAGTTAAGCTAATTATCACTGTTAAAGATAGTTGCATTACGCGTAGATAATCCGGCGCAACATTGTTTCCTTTCCTTACCCAACTGTGATGGCTTAACAGTATCACCTTTATTGGCTTGTGATTAATATGTATTCTTTATCTTACAGAGTACATCTAATATGGCCTGTGTCTACGATTCTGCCTCCTTGTTATTGGAAGGCCCATTATAAGGCGTGCACCGCCTTAAAATCTTTAGTGTTTCATTAGTGTTACTTTATTCGTGATTTTTTCAATAATTGTAAAGATACTGTGTTCGTTTCTCTTAGAAGTTATTAAATGCTTTTTTTCCTGGTCCTTCTGACGGAATTGAGAGCATTAGCTAAAATTCTAAGGAAGTGTTCTCTGAGAAAATGAAATTAAACCTCGTGACCTATTAAGTTGATCTAAATTCTTGTAATAAATTTCACTCTCTTATTAATATATTTGAAGAATATTAGTGAGTGGTGGCCGTTCTGGTCAGCACTTGTAGTTAAATCAGAGATTTGCTTATTGATAAACTTGCTGCAATTAATTTGTCTATGCTTCATTTGGAAACGATTCTGGTGCAGCAACATGCTGTCAGTTTGGCTGACATTCTTTGAATCGTCTATCCAACATTTTTGCCATATTGTATATTTTCGGTACGTTTATCTTAATGTTAAATTTTTGGGGGGGCACAATCCTTGAGTAAGTTCCGGTTATAATAAATTAATCGTAATGAATTTTATACATTTTGTCACCAGTGTATGTGTTCAGTGTCGTGATTTTAAAAATAAAGTTTTAAACACATTCTGTATCCTCAGTTGGGCTAACACCTAACACTCCAGCGGCCTGTGTGCTCTACACTCACCTTTCAACGTCAGCGCCTCCCTAAGCATACAGGAAGACCTCTGATCCTTCACGTTCCAACGAAAATCGGCTCCTCCCTCCTACACTTGTTGAAATGCCTGTGCTTAAAATTCTTTATGCAGCGTCTGTTCTAGGAGCACATTCCAAGGCAGCATTTCGCATCACGACTGTGCCGAGGAGTTGGGGAATCTGTTATAGCTCTTACTTTTTCTGGATCAGGACATATTCCATTTCCATTCCTAAGATCTTTATTTCTTGAGTAATTAAGAGCCATATTTTCGCATTTAGACGAAGATTTACATCATGGACACACTTCAGCACCATTGTCAAATGGCTCAGAGGCTCTTCAAATGTCATCAAGACAACAACACTTCCATATAAGTAACAAAGAAATGCTGTCCAATCAATATACCCTTCATGGTTTCAAAAGTGGCTGCAACTTTACGTAGATCAAATGTCATAGCTTCGAATTCAAACGTGCTGTCATTTTTAGGAAAACCGTCTTATTCTAGTCAGTTCCATCAGCCTCGATCTGCGAGTAACCATCTGAACATCCAGTTGTGGAAATGGGCAAACACATTTTTCCGTTAATTTTGTTCAGCTGCCAGTAATTGCTGTAAAAACACCATGTGCCTTCTTCTGTTTTCATGAAAAGCACAGGGGATGGTGAAAGTCCCTCTGTGGCTAAATGATGTCACCTTGCAGCACCTTCTCCAGTTCCTTCTGAATTGTCTGTCGTTCATCCAAATGCACTCTATATGAGCGTTGACCAATTGGACCATGATCACCAGTGTCGATGCGATATTTCACGTTGGTTCTGATGAACGAAAACACCGCCGGAAACTGGTAAAAATCGGTTTTTATTGACCACGCGGCCTACAGCGGCATCTTCAGGTGCAAGCTAAATACAGGGTGTTTATAAATGAATATCGGGGTTTTAACGCTTTACAATATTTATTACATTAAACTTATAGTTATAAATGATATGTCAAATGAAAGAGCAACTAAAACAGTTTTACCAAGAACCTTATAAATGTTCACTGACATAGCGGAGTAAGTGATTGGTTGAACTTCACTGTACACAAGCGCTGGACAGGCCGCAAGTGGCCCAATGACAGGGCTCGCTTTGCATGGCCTCCACGTTCACCCGACCTAACGCCATGCGATTTTTTCCTTTGAGGCTTCATCAATGATAGTGTGTACGTGCCTCCTATACCCGCAGACCTCCCTGAATTAAGAAACCGGATTGAAGCAGCTGTTGCTACAATCACTGAAGACACACTTATCAACGTTTGGGGAGAACTCGGCTATAGACTTGATGTGTGCCGTGTGACAAATGGTGCTCAATTTGAACATTTATATGGTTCTTGGTACAACTGTTTGAGTTGCTCTTTCATTTGACATATCATTTGTGACTGCAAGCTTAATATAATAAATATTATAAAGCGTTAAACCCCCGGTATTCATTTATGAACATCCTGTATTTAAGAACTGAGATATAATTACAAACTGTGTTGCAAATATGTGCTTCTGTATTAGGTTGGTGCATAACTTCATAGAGTTCATCGATGAGTTTCATAATCACAACAGATTCACAAAACAAACATTTTAGTCGTCAATAATATACTCTCACTATTTACAAAAGTCTGCCAACGCTGGGGTAACATCTCGATTCCGCGACTGTAGAAAGCACGTGTTTTTGAGGCGAAGAACTCGTCAAGCCATATTCGGAACACATTTTCATCCGAAAAGAAGTTTCTTGGAGGTTGTTCGATAGAGTTCAGATATGGTGAAAAAATCTGAGGGCGCAACATCACATGAATAAGTTGGCTCCGGAATGACTTCCCACCGCAACTTCTGTGTAGTGTTTTTTTTGTCAGTCTAGTAGAATGTGGGCGTTCTTTATCGTGGAGTAGCATCACTTCATGCATTCCTCCCGTGCCCGCCGCTGTGGCCGAGCGGTTCTAGGCGCTTCAGTCAGGACCCAGGCGGCTGCTACGGTCGCGGGTTCGAATCCTGCCTCGGGCATGGATGTGTGTGATGTCCCTAGGTTAGTTAGATTTAAGTAGTTCTAAGTTCTAGGGAACTGATGACCTCAGATGTTAAGTATCGTAGTGCTCAGAGCCATTTGAACCATTCCTCCTGCTCGTTCTTCTTTGATTGCGTCTGCATGGCGTCTCAGTTATTGAAAGGAAATATCAACAGTGAATGTTACACAGTGGGGAAGCAATACATAGTACATGATAGCGTCGCTGTTCCACCAGATGGACAACATAATCTTTCGCGGATGCGAGCAGGTCCTTGTACACGGAGTTGCTGCTTTGTTTGGTCTCAGCCATTCCTTTCCTTTCCCTATGTTCGCATAAGGACTCAGTCACCAGTAATGATGCAGGATAAGCACGGGCCGGCCGCAGTGGGCGAGCGGTTCTAGGCGCTACAGTCTTTAGGTTAGTTAGGTTTAATTAGTTCTAAGTTCTAGGGGATTGATGACCTCAGCAGTTAAGTCCCATAGTGCTCAGAGCCATTTGAACCATTTGATAAGAAAGGTCGATGCTGTTCACGAAACAGTTGGTGAGGAGCAAGCAGAGATGCACATCTGACCACCCGCAAATTTTTGTAATTTTTGCTTAGAGGATGCGGTACTCATACATCCGATTTTTGAACCTTCCGCGTTGCGTGAAAATGTTGCACGAGGGTGGAATTACCACAGATCATCACATTTGCCAGTTCTCGAGTACACTGGTGTGAATCATTGTGGATTAATGCACTTAAACGATCTTCATCAAAACCCTTACGTCTGTCTGAACACGATCCTCGTTAAAACGAGAAAACCATTTTATTACCGTGCTCGGTCCAGTGGCATTAACCCCATACAAGGCGTAAATGTTTCTTGCCGCCTCCGCTAGTGCCACCCATCTATCGAACTCGAACAGAAGAACATTTCGGAAATGTTCCGATTTCTCCACCTGGCAGTCCATTTTCTGGCGATCACATCACCACTCATTATCTCCAAATGACAAAATGGCAATGTGTACACTCAAACAGCAACAGTGAACTGCAAATAAAAAATGGAAATCGATAAATAAAGCTGAACAATCGGGTTACCAACATGCAAAAAAAAGAAAAAAACGCTACGAACTTATGGACCAACCTAATGTAAAGATTATTTGAAGACTTAAGAGGTGCGACAATAAAGTAATAAGACTGATGTGAAAAGAAATTTTGCCTACCGTTTTAGTCAAGTTTAGTGTTGTCTCCTTCCAAGTAATTACCTTCTGATTGCACACACTTTTTCCAGCGCTTCTGCCATTGATGTTAACATTTCTGGAACTCATCTTCTGTAATATCCTCCAAGACCGTCGTCAAAGCGTTCTGGACATATTGCGCTGTTTGAAAATGGTGTCCCCTGACCACCACTTTGACTCTTGGAAATAGAAAAAAGTCGCACGGAGTGACATCTGGTGAATAAGGTGGCTGTGGTAGTACTGAAATTTGTAGGGAGCACATTGTGATCGTATGGGAGCGATCTAGATGGTTGTAAAACAATAAACTGGTAGCCAAGATTGCAGGAATTATTTTTATTCCATGACTGCCGGTTTCGGCGAAACTAAAGTCGCCATCATCGGATCTTAGGACACATATAGGTTACAACATAGAGGCAAACAATAGTGATATTAATAGGTGCATATAACAAGCAAGCCTTACAAAATTCTCATAAGTAGCACATAGGCGTCCAAGAGAGATGACATTTTAAATGTTAACATGGATAATGTCATCTCCCTTGAACGCGTATGTGCTACTTATAGCAATTTTGTAAGGCCTGCGTGTTATAAGCAACTATTAATATCACCATTGTTTGCCTTTATGTTGTAACCTGTATGTGTCCTAAGATTCGATGATCGCGGCTTTAGTTTCTACGAAACCGGTAACCATGGAATAAAAAGAATTCCTGCGATCTTGGCTACCAGTTTATTGTTTTACTGAAATTTGTTTTGAGGTTAAAAATTGCTGTACTGGCAGAGCAGTATGGGATGGCGCATTATCGTGATGCAGAATCCAGTTATCAGCAAATGTTGGCACGCACACGAAGAACTCTTGTACGAAGTCTTTCTAAAATTTCTTTGTAGTAATATTGGTTAGCTGTTTGTCCAGGAGGCATCCACTCTTTAAGAACAATTCCCTTGGAATCAAAGAAGCACACAAGCATGCATTTCACTTTTGACTTTGACATGGGAGCTTTTTTGGTCTGGGTGATCCCTTTGAACACCATTGCGAAATTTGGCGTTTTTTCTCTGGATCGTACTGAAAAAGCCAACTTTCATCACCAGTGATAACACGGCTCAACAATTCTGGATTGATTTCCGTTTCCTCTAACAGATCGGCTGCCACATTTTTCCGTCTTTCTCACTGTCCTGGTGTGAGATTTTTGGGGACCATTTTTGCACAAATCTTTCTCATACCAAGATCTTCAGTTATTATTAGACGAACCGTTTCTCGATTGATGTTCAGTTCTTCTGCAATCATTTTCACGGATAATCTTCGACCAGATCGTACGAGTTCACGCACCCCGGCGAATTTGACATCCGTCCGTGAGGTTGATGTTCGTCCGCTGCGGTCTTCATCTTCAACTTTCGTTCTGCCTTCACTAAACATTTTATGCCAACGAAAAACTTGGGCTCTTGACATAACCTCATCTCCAAAAGCCTTCTGAAGCTTACCGTAATTTTTCGTCGCGTTTTCACCCAATTTAACGCAAAAAGAAATTGCGTAACGTTGATAATTATCCCGTTCCTTTTTGCGTGACGAGAGATGCAAACACGTGTTAACTTATTACAGCACAACTCACAGCTGAGCAGTTGCATTGATGTGCCACTTGGACTAGAAGCAGATTATAGACCAAGGTCAAAGATATTGCGCCTACGCAAGCCTGTAGGGTTGCCACATCTTGCAAGGAAAATCATTCTCATTACTTTATTGCCGCACCTCTTATACCCACAAACATTATTACATTAGCCCATCATAACTGAACCCCATGATCTTAGTCAAGTTATTGCCAGTCAGAGAATACTGTCAATATATAAAAAAAGTAGACGAGAGGAGGCTACTTTGTAATGTGCTCCATGTAATACCCTCTATTAATACTGTCGGACAGTACCTACTCAATGCCTGTGCAAATATCTATAAGATTTTTTTTTTTTTTTTTTTTTATGCGGCCCGCCACAAATTCCTCTCCTGTGCAACCTCTTCATCTCAGAGTAGTACATGCAACTTACGTCCTCAATAATTTCCTGCATGTATTCCAGTCTCTGTCTTCCTCTACAGTGTTTGCCCTCTACAGCTCCCTCTAGTACCATGGAAGTCATTCCCTCATGTCCTAACAGAAGTCCCATCATCCTGTACCTTCTCCTGATCAGTGTCTTCCACATATTCCTTTCCTCTACGATTCTGCGAAGAACCTCCTCATTCCTTACCTTATCACTCCATCTAATTTTCAACATTCGTCTGCAGCACTACATCTCAAATGCTTCGATTCTCTGCTATTCCGATTTTCCCACAGTCCATGTTTCGCTACCATACAATGCTGTACTCCAGACGTAAGTTCTCGGAAATTTCTTCCTCAAATTAATGCCTATGTTTGACACTAGTAGACTTCTCTTGGCCAGGAATGCCCTTTTAGACATTGCTAGTCTGCTTCATTGTACTACTTTTTTTACTGCCTAGATAGCACAATTCCTTAACTTCATCTACTTCGTGGCCATCAATAAAGAAAAATAAGCAGTGCTCAAGGCTGAAACCAATTTCGAAGATACATCTCAAACGTAGTTAACGAGGGGAACACACTAGGCAGGCCGCTCTCTTAACCCCAACCCTGACACGGACGGCACAGCTCGCAAGAGTAATCCGTGCCTTCACCGGCCACCAGCGAACGCTGTCTACCGAGGTAAGTACATAAGAACTACCAGGTGGACGCTATTCCGCACTGTACACATTGTCACATTGTCGCTCTATTGCAATACAGTTAACCGTACAAACAATCAAAGGTTTCTAAAATATTGTGCTCTTTCAAATCCATCTGACTATTCAACATGTCCTGTAAACTACCTTTTTTCTTTTTAAAATTTTCCACTTCCTTTAGCAGAATGAAAACCTGGGCTTCTGCTTCTCTACGGAGGATTACAAGAGTCTGAGCAAGACTTGTGATACTATGCATCTCTTCCCGTAGGTGCGAAGTTAACCCAGGTTTGGAATTTTCTTTAAATTAAGGTGATCCTGCAACCTTTTACTGAAGGATCAATCAGTTTGCCCAGTTTTGTGGCAATCATTTCATTTGAGACAGTAAACTCACGCTGCGTTTCGTTTCTCAAGTCCTCTGTCCACGTTAGGAGAAATGAAATGTGCAGGAACAATGTTTTTGGATATTCAACGTTCATCTTTCTGAATATACCCTTATTGATTGCATTAATAAACTCCACTTCATATCCATTTTGACATGTCATATATTGTATGAGAGTGTATTCTTTACGTGGGGGCCTCTTTTGGAAAGGGAACTTCCTACATACGATTCAGCATAGCTCGGAATTCCTCAAATTTGTGCTTAAGTTGGTGGCATGAATCTTTACGGAGAAACAAGTCTCTCGCTGTAGGCTTTCTGTAAATGCCCACTGATTGTTCTCATTGTTTAACGTCAGTGAGAGATCCAAAACTGGTAAAGTGCCATCCACTGCCTGCTGTAAGGTAAACTGCGTTCTTTTGATATAGACTATTTAAATTCAACAGAAACTGATTCCATTCCGCGATAGTACCATCATATAATACGAACACATCGTCCACATACCTATTCCATATGAGTAATTTGCCAGCATGTTGGGTAAATTTTGCCATGAAGTCCTGTTCAAAATAGGCCATGAGAATGTTAGCCATGCAATAGACGAGAGGCAAACCCGTGGCCAGACCTTCCCCTCTTTTGAAGAATTTTCCTCTCCAAACCTAAAATAACTGAAAGTTAAAGCCATCTGTAATAAGTACAATACCTCCAATACCTCCATTGATGGTCTATCACAGGAGATGTGCAGATTCTCGTCTGTAATGGTCTGAGCATGACCTGTTGGAATATTGTAATACATGGGTTCTTTTTTTTTTATTTTTTTTTACATCGAACGTGCCCCAAGTGGAACAGATAAATCTTGTAAGTTTATAATGACCAGCTTCCAATTTTTAATTTTAAAATTAGTTGGATGCCTAAAATGTTTATTTGAGTAGCAGACAAGTAACCTTTCTATCTCACAGTCTATCCGTCCTCTTGCGTTCACAATCAGGCATAACGATTGATCGGCTTTGTGGAGCTTTGCTGTTCCCGGTCGGATGCATAGGTAAAAGTCGCTTCTTTATATATTTGTTAAGAAACATTTTGGATGTATTAAATAACATTTTTAGATGTGCTACACATTTTGCTGCAGATACAGTCAATGGCTGATGTTTGAATAGTTCATCATAAATAGGTCTTAAAACGACCCAGTCAGAATTTTCCTCATCTTGTTCATACCTAGACAAGAGATGGTTAGCTTTCACCGCGACATCAATACGCCCCGTACAAAACTGCCATCGTCTGTGCTATTATTTGCTCTTGTGAAACACTTCCACAAATAACTCCGCAACTTTTTCCTCGAAATTAATGTCAGTTAAACCAAATATCTAGGACCAAATTTAAAATGACTTTTTGCACGCACTGTCAGCTTTATTTATCCGTTTTACCCACGCAGCCTTTCCAATTTCTTATCACGAGTGAAAGACAACCTAATCCTTAATCGCGCTATGTCACCAGCCATTTCTTCGTAAGCCACGACACACTAATTTCCAGTAACCTGTTTGGTAAAATCAAGTAGTGCCTGATATTTATATCAGTTAGTCTTACCCATCTTAGTGTATAAATTTCTGCTATCATTTGTGAAGTAAAATCGTATAATTCGACTCAGACTAACATCTGAAGTTATAAACCGCCTTTTCCGCATATGCTTTACGTAGTTTGGGGAACTGCGACGCCTAAGACACTCCTTATTAACTTATGTCAGATGTTTTAGTCACTACTGTCTTATTTAAACTCAAAAATTTGTAGTATGCCATTTTTGCCGTGCAAGGCATTTTATCAAAGTAATTTTAGATGCAGGGCGTCCGCAGCTGCTAAAGGTCGTGATGAATGAAAACACCGGTGACAGCTGGTAAATATTTTGGCAAATTTTGTTGCTTGTACGGTTAATTGTACTGCAAGGGAACGATCCAGCGCTCTTAGTCACGTGTACATTGCCACGCAGCGTACACGTGGTAGTTGTTTGTCTAGGTAGCCAGTGTTTCCTGGTGGCCGCTGAAGGCAGCTCCTACAATTGCAAGCTGCGCCTTCTGCGTCTGGTTCGGAATGCTAAGATGGTGACCTCCCTAGTTTCCTCTCCTTTTACCTACGGTCTGGCATTATTTTCACCGTTAACTGTCTTTGAGCTATATCTTCGAAATAGGTTTTAGTCTTCAGCACTGTTTCGTTTTCTTATACATACTTGCACATGCATTGAATGGTTAGTGTAGCGTTTCGATCTGCCCAGCAACATCAGTACAGGGTATTGCAAGTTCAACCTTCCCAAGTAGCCTTCGTTCGAGTCGTTCTTTAAATATTGACAATATATTCTGAATATCAGTACCTTGACTGAGAACGTTGGGTTCACCTATGATGAATCAGTGTGCTAAGTTTTGTGAGTAAAGGTCTTCAAATAATCTTTATATTGCAGCATAAATTTTCAATACAGTTTATAATTACATTTCAGTTCTTAAATATGCAGGTTGCACCCGAAGATGCGGCTTTGAGATGTGAGTCCTGAAGTAAGGTCGATTAAAACTAATTGAGGGCCGTTTTTCACTACTCGCTTTCTGCAAAAATGGCATCAATCAGTTTTTATGGCGCTATTTTGTCGAAAGTCGACATGTTGAGAAACGTGGCTGTTGTACTTAAGGTTTATAATTTATATAAAAGAAACAACTACCAGCCACGTGTATGGTTTAAAAAGGTTTATTATCTTCAGACCATGACCGGTTTCGCATTTTTCTTTACAAATCCATCTTCAGATGGCAGTTACAAGCATTCTTAGTTGGACCTAGTTTTGTTTGTGTTATTCGTTTGCTGCACTGGGAAAGAAAAGAAATATTTTGTTGTCATATCGGTAATGGTATTTTTACAAAAGATTTACTTCTTTTACAAAATCTAATTGCTCATGAGATGGTTTTTATAAACATTAGTAAATTCGCAGATTAGTGTACTTACGAGCTGTGTAGTTCTGCCTGACGAAATATTCGTGCGTTTATGTTTTCGAACGCAAGCTTAATACACTTTTCAATATGCACTATGTGAGTGCTATTCCAGTCAAGGACGTCACTTTCAACCTCATCATCTTAATTACACACGCAGCACACACGAATAACGTTAAACAAAACGTGGCCCAGAAGATAATAAACCTTTTTAAACCATACATGTGGCTGGTAGCTGTTTTTTATATACATTATAAACCTTAAGTTTTTATGGCATTTACTATTTGACATAGCTGCCTTTCTTGTTTATAAAACAGTCTTTTTTTCAAAATTCGGTTATTATTTCCATGTTAAGAAGCTACCAGATGTCCTCCGTAATTCCAAGACTCGCTTTCTACACGAAACTAATATAGCAAAGCTTGCTTTCCGCAGCTAATTTTTGTGGGGTGAATAATCTTTTGATTTTAATAATACCATTTACGATGCTTGTGTTGGCAACATCTGTGGAAGTGAAAATTCTGTCTCGTGGCACTTACTTTCTGTTCATCTGAATTATTGTCAGGTCAATATCAGTTGCAAAACTGCCTGTCCGAGCAGGTGTGTGTATTCTTAGCCTGTGTTTAAAAGATTACTTTTAAATAAAATGACAGAAGAAAACTCTGAACCAGTAATATGGTTTGAAAGGGAGGGAAGAGTAGAAGAGTGACATATAAAAGATTACTTTTAAATAAAATGACAGAAGAAAACTCTGAACCAGTAATATGGTTTGAAAGGGAGGGAAGAGTAGAAGAGTGACACATAAAAGATTACTTTTAAATAAAATGACAGAAGAAAACTCTGAACCAGTAATATGGTTTGAAAGGGAGGGAAGAGTAGAAGAGTGACATATAAAAGATACAGCGAAGTCAGTGCGGGCTCATCGGAGGCTAATGCGGTACCTTCCAAGCGACTACACGCCCATAAGAGCGCCCAGGGGCTGTTAAAGCTGCTGACTTAACCTGCAAGGACATGAATGGTAAGAACTTAACAATACTTCTGACTGATATTTCATTTATCAGTTGAAATAGTTTAGCACTGCATTGGCAGTATCTGAAATTAATTGAATTTTATGTGACTGCTTTCCACATTTTCGTGGGCTCCTGTATACGAATGCAAGTCAGCTGTAGTAGAGATCCTCAAGAAAGGACAGAAATCCCTCGGAGCCATGGACGCAGCCCAAAAATGAAAACGATGATTAATGTCAGTAAATAAAAGAAGTTATGAAGGTCATTGAAATACCGCATGATACCATGGAGTTCTATGTCAACATATTGGAGGAGAATAGTTCTGTGGATAATGCAAATATAAATGATGTGATGGAAAATGTAGATGTTGAGGAAACAAACTGACACACTGGACTATAAAGATGTTAATTGAATTGACTTTAAATATGTAAATGTTTGTCTTAACATAATCACTGCATTCTATATCAGTAAATATAAAAAAAAACTTACATGTAATGTACTTGTTTATTGTGTTCCCTTGGTAAATGGACGATGAAAAAGAATGATTCAAATCAATATGGAACGTAGAAAGAAGTTTTGAAATAATGTCATATTTTTTTAAAATTTCTTTTTAAATATACCTATGCAGATTTATGGTTGTATCAGTTGCTGTTTAGAAATTAATACATTACATGACCTTTGTAAAATTTTTATTTATCTCTGTGCAAAACCCTTAACACTCTTCTATATTTCCTGAGAAGTTAAAATTTTGCAGAAAGCGACTTTTGAAAAAAAGAAAAGAAAAATCGGCCCTCCAATTTTACCAGCTGTCAGCGGTGTTTTCACTTATAGTAAACTTCAGCAGCTGTCCAAGACCTGCATATAAAATTCTTTCACAATCGGCTTATTGCTCTGCTTTGTTTCCATTCTAGATTTGCACGCGACTGAAATTGGCGAATAATGGCAATTATTAGCCGACGTTGTTCCTCGTAACGTATTAGTGGCTGGACAGTAGATTCTCTCAGTAGGTGTCGGTGACATTATATGATACTCCGTCAACAGCAGAGAAATAACGACTGTGAACCAGTCGGACAATGACTCTGGGCTTGAATGATAGATATCCATACGTCATTCCGTGAGGTTTCAAATCTATGCCAGAGTTTATTAATTATAGTGGCTGGTTAGTGATTGCGTACTATTCTATGCAATCTATGTTTCCAATGGGTGAGAGATCTGGGAAACAAGCTGTCCAGGAGGGCGTAGCCGACATGCGGTCTTGCGTTATCTTGTTGAGTTCTCTCCTTAGCAGTCGTAAATTTCTTTCTTCAAGTATACATATACGGCTACGGATCTACATCTACATCTACATCTACATCTACATTGATACTCCGCAAGCCACCCAACGGTGTGTGGCGGAGGGCACTTTACGTGCCACTGTCATTACCTCCCTTTCCTGTTCCAGTCGCGTATGGTTCGCGGGAAGAACGACTGTCTGAAAGCCTCCGTGCGCGCTCTAATCTCTCTAATTTTACATTCGTGATCTCCTCGGGAAGTATAAGTAGGGGGAAGCAATATATTCGATACCTCATCCAGAAACGCACCCTCTCGAAACCTGGCGAGCAAGCTACACCGCGATGCAGAGCGCCTCTCTTGCAGAGTCTGCCACTCGAGTTTATTAAACATCTCCGTAACGCTATCACGGTTACCAAATAACCCAGTGACGAAACGCGCCGCTCTTCTTTGGATCTTCTCTATCTCCTCCGTCAACCCGACCTGGTACGGATCCCACACTGATGAGCAATACTCAAGTATAGGTCGAACGAGTGTTTTGTAAGCCACCTCCTTTGTTGATGGACTACATTTTCTAAGCACTCTCCCAATGAATCTCAACCTGGTACCCGCCTTACCAACAATTAGTTTTATATGATCATTCCACTTCAAATCGTTCCGTACGCATACTCCCAGATATTTTACAGAAGTAACTGCTACCAGTGTTTGTTCCGCTATCATATAATCATACAATAAAGGATCCTTCTTTCTATGTATTCGCAATACATTACATTTGTCTATGTTAAGGGTCAGTTGCCACTCCCTGCACCAAGTGCCTATCCGCTGCAGATCTTCCTGTATTTCGCTACAATTTTCTAATGCAGCAACTTCTCTGTATACTACAGCATCATCCGCGAAAAGCCGCATGGAACTTCCGACACTATCTACTAAGTCATTTATATATATTGTGAAAAGCAATGGTCCCATAACACTCCCCTGTGGCACGCCAGAGGTTACTTTAACGTCTGTAGACGTCTCTCCATTGATAACAACATGCTGTGTTCTGTTTGCTAAAAACTCTTCAATCCAGCCACACAGCTGGTCTGATATTCCGTAGGCTCTTACTTTGTTTATCAGGCGACAGTGCGGAACTGTATCGAACGCCTTCCGGAAGTCAAGAAAAATAGCATCTACCTGGGAGCCTGTATCTAATACTTTCTGGGTCTCATGAACAAATAAGGCGAGTTGGGTCTCACACGATCGCTGTTTCCGGAATCCATGTTGATTCCTACATAGTAGATTCTGGGTTTCCAGAAATGACATGATACGCGAGCAAGAAACATGTTCTAAAATTCTACAAGAGATCGACGTAAGAGATATAGGTCTATAGTTTTGCGCATCTGCTCGACGACGACCCTTCTTGAAGACTGGGGCTATCTGTGCTCTTTTCCAATCATTTGGAACCCTCCGTTCCTCTAGAGACTTGCGGTACACGGCTGTGCCTGTTCTTCCGGACATGCGTGTCAGAAATAACAAATACTATACCTATATGAAATACATTTTAATGTAATTTGGTGCCTTTGAAACAGTATGGAGTACTTTTATTTACGTAGTTCACCACGTTTAGTTCTAAACGCACTCAACCATTGGTTGGTCATGGAAAGAATGAGTTACCAAAACTTACTAATAATTTAAAATCCACAAAAGGAGATTGTAGAAAGTTAAATAGTTTACAATAGCATGAAGAATGTATAATGCGTTACAATGCTAGACTAAGCTACTGCAAGGAGCTCCTGCACGCACTAAAAAGAAAGTAAAAATTATTCCATTCCACCATGAGAGACTAGTACAGCAACCAGTTTCGAATTATTCCAGAATAAAAACAGTCTTGGTTGCAAAATTATTTAATATCAATCACGCGTTTCATTCTTTTGGGACATCATCAGATTGTGTAAAAGTAGCTGGATATGTAACACATCCGTCATAAAGAGATATAAAATGGAAAACTGGCGGAACAGTAATTGGATATGAAACTCATCTGTCAGAAAAACAAATATTTGTGTGCACGCAAACGGACAGTGTGCTTTGTGCGGCTCATACGGCTTTTATTTTGTGAGCGTCGTTCTACATTGTACCGCTATGGTGGAATCAGCTGTTATGCTCAAGGTCGACCTTGCATTTTATGTTTTTAGGACGGATGGATTACGTATCCAGTTACTGTTGTGACCATTTTCCACTTTATATGTCTTCATGGCGGATGACTTACAATACAGCTACTTTTACGCAATCTGATGATTTCCCAAAAGCGTTAAACGCATCATCGGTATTAAATAATTTCGCAACCAACACTGTTATTATTCTGGAATAAAGGGAATTTGGCAGGATCAAATCTTTCAACTTAATGAAAATGAAACCCACAGAATAGGGTAACATTTTCTGAATAGTGGTTCAAAAGCGTTACACCAATCGGAATTGCGCTTACATCTACAGTTCACTTAGAGCATGTTGTATATTATCCCTTGCGAGATAATATACGTAGCGACGGCAGAGTCAGAATTTCGAGTTACTTGAGCAATTGCTTACACGAGGTTCGCCAATTCACTCTAGAGATTTCTCTGACAGCCCTGTTCAGGCCCTCAAAACGTTACACCACGTTACAGTACAGGGAAAGCAAGTACAGTAAACCAGTTTTCACACTACAGAGAGAGGGAGATTGTTCTTAAACTTGCAACATTTAGTTTCTACACAAAATCCTATATAACAGTCCCACAATGGAGCTTCTCGGATATCTTCAGTCTTCAAAATTTAGAATGTTCGACTTCACTGGTTAATTTTATCACCTTTAGCAAAACCTGACATATTGTGATTTTGTGAGAAAATACACAGTGACTGCTTTATGCAAGAAATTTTATTTTATCAGGTGATTATAATTAAAGTGCAATTACTCACGGAGGTTCAGTTTGAGCAGTAAATATCGCTGTTTGTTGTTGTTGTGGTCTTCAGTCTTGAGACTGGTTTGATGCAGCTCTCCATGCTACCCTATACTGGGCAAACTTCTTCATCTCCCAGTAATTACTGCAAACCACATCCTTCTGAATCTGCTTAGTGTATTCATCTCTCTGACTCCCTCTACGATTTTTACCCTCCACGCTGCCCTCCAAATATCGTATGGCATAGAAACTTGGTACATATGCTAATGTGTTAATGCGGAATCAATTTGGGGTGAAAAAATATTAGTTCCAGTTTTGGCCACAATGTGGCGCTCTACAGCAATTCTTCGACGTCTCCGGCGGTCATACTGAACAAATTTGGTACGTTGCGGTTATTAATAAACTTGATATTCCGTCTTTCTCACTTATTTGACCTTTTATGCCCACGTCTCGTTCCTAATCCACACATCAAAAAAAGTTTTGCATCACCCCGTTCCCAAAACTCTTGGACATAGACGTTGACTGTGGAAATTGTATCACAGACAGAGTCCCTTTGACTGTTCAGAGATGTCACTAAACCAGCCCAAAGACGTAAACAAACATGCATGAGCAGCGACTATTAAATGGACGGTGTCCGACAGCCGATCGGTTCCAGCCATTCCACCAGGTCAATACGATGGTTCTATCGCTTCTACATTGTTACTTTGTGCCAGGAAGGGCTCTCTACAAGGGAAGGGTCCAGGCGTCTCGGACTGAACCAAAGCGATGTCGTTCGGACATGGAGGAGATACAGAGAGATAGGAACTGTTCGTGGTATGCCTCGCTCAGGCCGTCCAAGGGTTACTACTGCAGTGGATGACCGCTACCTACGGATTATGGCTCGGAGGAACCCTGACGGCAACACCACCATGTTGAATAATGCTTTTCGTGCAGCCACAGGACGTCGTGGCTCAAATGGTTCAAATGGCTCTTAGTACTATGGGACTCAACTGCTGAGGTCATTAGTCCCCTAGAACTTAGAACTAGTTAAACCTAACTAACCTAAGGACATCACAAACATCCATGCCCGAGGCAGGATTCGAACCTGCGACCGTAGCGGTCTTGCAGTTCCAGACTGCAGCGCCTTTAACCGCACGGCCACTTCGGCCGGCAGGACGTCGTGTTGCGACCCAGACTTTGCGCAATAGGCTGCATGATGCGCAAATTCACTCCCGCAACCACGACACAATGCAGCGTGGTACAGCTGGGCCCAACAACATGTCGAATGGACCGCTCAGGATTGGCATCACGTGCTCTTCACCAATGAGTGTCGCGTATGCCTTGAACCAGACAATCGTCGGAGACTTGCTTCGAGGCAACCTGGTCAGGCTGAACGCCTTAGACGCATTGTCCAGAGAGTGCAGCAAGGTGGAGGTTCCCTTGTGTTTTGTCGCGGCATTATGTGGGGCCGACGCGCGGCTTTACGATACGTGAATGCCATCCTCCGATCGGTAGTGCAACCATTTCGGCAGCATACTGGCGACGCATTTGTCTTCATGGACGACAATTCGCGCCCCCATGCTACACGTCTTGTGAATGACTTCCTTGAGGATAATGAAATCGCTCGACTAGAGTGGCCAGCATGTTCTCCAGACATGAACCCTATCGAACATACCTCGGATAGATTGAAAAGGACTGTTTATGGATGACGTGATCCACCAACCACTCTGAGGAATCCACGCCGATTCGCCGTTGAGGAGTGGGACAATCTGGGCCAGCAGTGCCTTGTTGAAGTTGTGGATAGTAAGCGACGACGAATAGAGGCATGCATCAATGCAAGAGGACGGGTATTAGAGGTACTGATATGTACAGCAATCTGGACCACCACCTCTGAAGGTCTCGCTGTATGGCGGTACAAGATGCAAATGTGTGGTTTTCATGAGCAATAAAAAGGAAATTACGTTTTTGTTGATCTGTATTTCAATTTTCTGTAAAGGTTCCGGAACTCTCGGAACCGAGGTGATGCAAATTTTTTTTTTGATGTGTGTACATTACATGTGGAAACATTTCTGTGTGTCTTTCTTGAATTCACAGTGCCAGATTTGCACGTGTGATCAAAATTGGAACTAATTTTTTTTTTTCCGACGTAAATCAGTTCCCCATTAGCGCATTAGAATATTTACCAAATTTCGCTTTCACACAATACTTTCAGTCCACACGGAACTCTTTGAGCAGACACACTTTATTTATAACTATCCGGTACTTCGAGAAAGCATGGCTACACTTTACTGTCAGTCCTATGTAATGCGAAATCGACCGCTAGATGTCAGGAGAGGCGAACCCGCCAGTATAAACGGCGGTGGGGAGTATCGTGTTGTCAGTAGAGTAGCAGTAACAGCAAAATGTGTCAGCCTGGAGACATTAGTGAATTGGAACGCGGACCAGTTATTGCATGTCACCTGACTAACAAATCCAGCAGGGACATTTCAGCCCTTCCAAGGCTTCCACGTCAACTGTTGGTGATGTGGGTGTGAACTGGAAACGTGGTGGAACTACCAGAGTTAACCAAGATCAGCCAGACTTCGTGTACTTGCGTACAGCGACCGTCGAGCACTGCGGAGGACGTCTGCAAAAAAATCACACGAACTCAGAGAAAGAAATCAATCGTGAGCTCTAAATTGACTGTGCGTAAGGACTTAAAAGAAGTGGAGTAAGGTCGAGCAACTCCTCATGAACCACACATTTATGTAACAAGTGCTAAGAGACGCTTGAGGTGTTTAAGGACTGACGCCAGTAGACAGGGGATGACCGGAAACAAGTGATTGGGAATGACGAATCACCCTGTACCCTGGGCCAATCCGATGGAAGGGTTTCGTTTGCCTGATGTCTGGAGGATATTACCTGCCATCAGGTGTAGTGCCGACACTGTGGTACGGAGGAGGCGTTACATGCTGTAGAGCTTTCCCGTGTTTAGGTTGGGGTTCCCTTATTGCACATAGTAAAAGGCTAAACGCAGAAGAATATGAACAAATATTACAGCATTGTGTACTGGGTACAGTGGGGAGCAGTTAGGAGACCATGACTGCATCAATATGACAATGCACCCTGTCATGAAGCAGCACTTGTGACGTGGTGGTTTGCGGACAATAACGTCTCCGGCATGGACTGGTCTACTCAGAGGCCTGACCTGAACTCAGTGGACCACCTCTGGGCTGAGCTAGATCGTTGACTTGATTCCAGGCCCCTGCGTCCAACATCATTAATTTCTCTGGTTTCTGTTCTTGAGAAATAGTGGATTGTCATTCCTCCACAGACATTCAGACACCTCAGTAAAGGTGACCCCAGCAGAGTTCAGTGCGTCATAAAGACGAATTGTGGCCACACCCCAAATTAATGTTCACTAATAGCAGTCCGTGAACTTGTGATCAGATAATGTGTACCTAAAATTGTGAGCAGTTTTCTATTCAGACCTATGGCATCGTCATTAGTTCTAGTTAAATATTTTGGCACTTTTGACCACTGTTTAAAAATATATTAGTATAATGAATGCACTTTTTATTATTCTCATTTTCACGCATTAAAAAGTGTATACTCTAATAGATTTTCTCGACATAAGATTTATAAATTCAAATTATAACTCACGTTTCAATTACGTCTTGAAATATTTTTACTGTATATTCGACAAATACACCAGACGTAATTCAAAAATTTGTTCTGAAAATAATCGTGTCACCTATCTGCAATGGCCTTGCTGGGTCAAATGCTGCAACTCGACGAGATAATATCCACATTGCACATAGGATTTGACGAGTTACAGTTGTAACCTGTGCAAGCAGAAACGTTTCTAGTACATTTTGTTTTAGACATGGTGATATAGTAACATAGTTTATTTTAAGTCGTATGATGGTTAGCTATGTTATTTTTATTCTCTCTATGGATCTGAATATGGTACGATAAAACCAAACTTATTAGTAACTTTATAAAGGTAAACAGTCTGTTTTTATCACCATATGACGGTAAAATTTCTTTTCTACATGCCATCCGCATCAGAAGCTATACGAACTGCGTTTTGTGACAGTAAAGGACCATCTTTTTTCTGTAAGCCAGGAGCTACTGTTACGCATTATTCTGTCTGCTAAATCACGTCCATTACACTACTCTTGCGTTATCCGCAGATAAAAACCCTTTCTAGTCACCTGCCATGCTTAGTGTGTTAGTTCACCGACATGGATTAAGAAAAAGAGTTGAAAACAGGCTCTTGTGGCACTCCCCCTTTTCCAGCAACAAGTGAGAATGTTAAAGCCTATCCACAATACGTTATTTTCATAACAGCCATTAGTATTCCGCCAGAACCAGAGAATTCAAGAAACCTGAAATGCTCGTGTAAACTTAGTAAACCGCTCCTGTTGCCACGAGAAGGCGTTGAAGCAATTTACTCGCTAACAGAGAACTGCAGTTTGGCGCGCTGCGATATTGCCAAAGGGGATATCCAGCTATATGAGGGCTCCTGTCCTCCGAAAGCGGAACTAAGCCTGCTGGAGAACCACGCCCTGTTCCGCTCCCAGCCACGGCACCCCCGCCGTCACCCCCGATCCCGCGTCTGCGAGGGTGTGTCGCTGCTAATTGAGTTACTGTGTCGCTCGCTTAGAACACGACTGCTGGGCCCTAATTCGAGTACGTTTCCGCTCCCACGCGTCGACGACATGTGTTTTGTCGCCTACCTGCATAGCAGCGCGCAGACGTACAGATCCTAGCATTGAGTTCTGCTGGCCGAAAAAAGGTACTCACCTTACCTGACTTTACAGTTGAAATGCACATCTTGTGGCTCAGGATGACGGTCGGAGTTTAAAGTGGCTCGCGGTTGTATAGGCGCGGACTCTTACCCAAATGCATATCAACTTTATGAAGCAACGCGAACAACATAATAAAACCCAGTATACGCATGAAAACACAAACCAGGATCTA
This sequence comes from Schistocerca serialis cubense, assembly GCF_023864345.2. Taxonomy (NCBI): domain Eukaryota; kingdom Metazoa; phylum Arthropoda; class Insecta; order Orthoptera; family Acrididae; genus Schistocerca; species Schistocerca serialis. The sequence goes on along the minus strand of NC_064639.1, from coordinate 1,143,911,105 downwards.
GCGCTCAGCTTATCAAATGATCTTGACACCTACCAGAATAAAATAATACTACGAGGGTGAGTGAAATGAAAACGATAAATATTTTTTAAATATTATTTATTGTGCAGAAATGGTACAAAGCTAGATATCGAAATAGACGACAGAGGGAGAGAGAAGCAATTAAAATCGTTCAAAAGCTGAAAGGCCGCTGGACCTAATGGGAAACCAGTTCGATTTTACACAGAGTACGCGAAGGAACTTGCCCCCCTTCTTGCAGCGGTGTGCCGTAGGTCTCTAGAAGAGCGTAGCATTCCAAAGGATTGGAAAAGGGCACAGGTCATCCCCGTTTCAAGAAGGGACGTCGAACAGATGTGCAGAACTATAGACCTATATCTCTAACATCGATCAGTTGTAGAATTTTGGAACATGTATTAAGTTCGAGTACAATTACTTTCCTGGAGACTAGAAATCTACTCTGTAGGAATCACCATGGGTTTCGAAAAAGACGATCGTGTGAAACTCAGCTCGCGCTATTCGTCCACGAGACTCAGAGGGCCATAGATACGGGTTCCCAGATAGATGCCGTGTTTCTTGACTTCCGCAAGGCGTTCGATACAGTTCCCCACAGTCGTTTAATGAACAAAGTAAGAGCATATGGACTATCAGACCAATTGTGTGATTGGATTGAAGAGTTCCTAGATAACAGAACGCAGCATGTCATTCTCAATGGAGAGAAGTCTTCCTAAGTAAGAGTGATTTCAGGTGTGCCGCAGGGGAGCGTCGTAGGACTGTTGCTGTTCACAATATACATAAATGACCTTGTGGATGACATCGGAAGTTCACTGAGGCTTTTTTCCGGATGGTGCTGTGGTATATCGAGAGGTTGTAACAATGGAAAATTGTACTGAAATGCAGGAGGATCTGCAGCGAATTGACGCATGGTGAAGGGAATGGCAATTGAATCTCAATGTAGACAAGTGTAATGTGCTGCGAATACATAGAAAGAAAGATCCTTTATCATTTAGCTACAATGTAGCAGGTCAGCAACTGGAAGCAGTTAACTCCATAAATTATCTGGGAGTAGGCATTAGGAGAGATTTAAAATGGAATGATCATATAAAGTTGATCGTCGGTAAAGCAGATGCCAGACCGAGATTCATTGGAAGAATCCTAAGGAAATGTAATCCGAAAACAAAGGAAGTAGGTTACAGTACGCTTGTTCGACCACTGCTTGAATACTGCTCAGCAGTGTGGGATCCGTACCAGATAGGGTTGATAGAAGAGATAGAGAAGATCTAACGGAGATCAGCGCGCTTCGTTACGGGGTCATTTAGTAATCGCGAAAGCGTTACGGAGATGGTAGATAAACTCCAGTGGAAGACTCTGCAGGAGAGACGCTCAGTACCTCGGTACGGGCTTTTGTTGAAGTTTCGAGAAGATACCTTCACCGAGGATTCAAGCAGTACATTGCTCCCTCCTCCGTATATCTCGCGAAGAGACCATGAGGATAAAATCAGAGAGATTAGAGCCCACACAGAGGCATACCGACAATCCTTCTTTCCACGAACAATACGAGACTGGAATTGAAGGGAGAATCGATAGAGGTACTCAAGGTACTCTCCGCCACACACCGTCAGGTGGCTTGCGGAGTATGGATGTACATGTAGATGTAGAAGCTGTATCACTTTTCAACATAATCTTCCCCACGCTCAATGCAAGTCCTCCAGCGCTTACAAAGTGCATAAATTCCTTTAGAAAAAAATTCTTTTTGTAGTCCGCGCAACCACTCATGTACCGCGTGGCGTACCTCTTCATCAGAACTGAACTTCTTTCCTCCCATTGCGTCTTTGAGTGGTCCAAACATAAGGAAATAACTTGGGACAAAGTATGGTGAGTATGGTGGATGAGGAAGACACTCAAAATGCAGGTCTGTGATTGTTGCAATTGTTGTCCGGGCAGTGTGGGGCCTTGCATTGTCATGTTGCAAAAGGACACCTGCTGACAGCAATCCACGTCGCTTTGATTTGATTGCAGGCTGCAGATGATTTTTTAGGAGATCTGTGTATGATGCACTGGTGACAGTGGTCCCTCTAGGCATATAATGCTCCAAAATGACGCCTTTTTCGTCCCAAAAGAGAGTCAGCATAACCTTCCCTGCTGATGGTTCTGTTCGTAACTTCTTTGCTTTTGGTGATGAGGAATGGCGCCATTCCCTGCTCGCTCTCTTCGTTTCCGGTTGGTGGAAGTGAACCCAGGTTTCGTCCCCAGTAACGATTCTTGCAAGGAAGCCATCACCTTCTCGTTCAAAGCGCCTAAGAAGTTCTTCACAAGCATCAACTCGTCGTTCTCTCATTTCAGGAGTCATCTGCTGTGGCAGCCATCTTGCAGACACTTTGTGAAACTGGAGCACATCATGAACAATGTGGTGTGCTGACCCATGTCTAATCTGTAAACATGCTGCAGTGTCATTCAGTGTCACTCGGCGGTTTTCCTTCACTATCGCTTCAACTGCTGTAGTGTTATGTGGAGTCACAACTCGTTGTGCCCGACCTGGACGAGGAGCATCTTCCACCGAAGTCACACCATTTGCGAACTTCCTACTCCATTCGTGGGCTTGCTGCTGTGACAAACATGCATCACCGTACTGAACCTTCATTCGTCGATGAATTTCAACAGGTTGACGCCTTCACTACGCAAAAACCGAATAACATAACGCTGTTCTTACCTGGTGCAAGTCTCAAGTGGGGCGGCCATCATTACACTGATAATGCGACGGTATGTGTGCATCTGCACTATGCTGCCACCTACAGGCCATTCTGCACGCTGTTTGTAGCACGCTTACCAACTTACAGGATAACAGAGCGAAATTTCGATTTGTTATTACAAATTTAAGGTTATCATTTGACTCACCCTCGTACAAAACTCTTGCCCCATGGAAATAAGCGGCTCTACAAAAGGAGTATAAACAAACATGCTAAATCAAAAGCCTTTGACCTAACACACAGCGTTTAATATCAATATTTCGCCCCTCTAAGATCGAAACGTTTCGATAAGGGGGACACTAATTATCACATAAAATATCGCATGTTCAACAAGAGAACACAGGGACACCCAACTGATAATCTTGTTCCAGAACCTAATCATGAAACGCATCCAACCAACGCCAGCCCTTGAAGTAAACACTGGACAGACAACAAAAACATACAAAATCGGCATAACACTTAAACAAATATACGGGCTATAGCAAAGACATAAAGAAAAGTAACTTCAGTATTAGGTAAACTTAGCCCTAAAATACAGTTCAGTCAGATGAAACGCTGCACTGGAAAATCCAGGACTGACAGCGGCCTCGCCGTGTTTCACCAATGTACCTCTTTGGTCGCTTAAGAATGAGAACACAGACTCAACGGTTTGCACGACAAGCTTGTCCAGGTTGCCACTACATACCGCCTTTCACTTGTCGAAACAGAAACAAAACTCCAGATAACACTTTTTCGCTTCCAGCAGCGCCATGTTCCCGGAACATACGAGTATTAAGGCAGACACCGTTCACTTGCTCTGGGCGAACGATGTCTCGTGTTGACAGCCGTCAGCTCAACTGCCTAGCTGCTCTGCCACTACCCTATTCACTACCCTACCCACATGGCCCTCCTTATGATATTCTTCGTAGAGGAAACCTTACATACCTGAACACCAGGCTGGACTCATAACTTACTACATCCCTGGACCAAATTCCATCTGATGTGCAGAGGTCGCACAGATCCTGCCCCTAACGACCTTCCATCTTCAGGCCTACACCAATAGCGTCGTCATCCAAAAGAAAGTAGCTTGTCTGTTGAAGAGCTGAAGAGCCGCGGCTTAATTGTAAATACTGGGAGTCAAAGAGTGAGTATAAAGTGTCCGAAATTAACTGAGTAGAAGTTAACTACTTTCATAATTTTTTTTTTCGTAATGTGGGGTCACAGTCATAATATATTTCTTTAAAGTCAGTACCGCCATTACACTGTTTTTTATTTGCAGTGTTACATTTACACGATCATGATTTCGGCTTTACAATGCCATTATCAAATGTTTTAGTGTTATACAGTGTCTAAGATGAGAGAATAAAGATGATATACTCAGTGATAAAACAAAGCAGTAGGCTTTCACCAGAAATTTTGACTCTTAGACAACGTGTCTAATAGTGTATTTTAAATACGACAGTATGCCATCTTAGCCACTGCATAACATTAAAACACTTGATAATAGCACTTTGAAGCCGAAATCATGATTGTGTAAATGTCACACTGCATATAAAAAAGTCTGATGGCGGTATTGACTTTAAAGTAACTACTTTCAGTTTTTATCACAGAAAATAATTCGGAGGCCCGAATTCTTCTGACACTATAACCTCGCCAGCTTGGCCCCATATTTCAAGGAGAAAAAAGTACATATAGCCTGCAAGATATCCGTCCCAGCAGTCGATCCCAAGCGAAACTTCGGGCCACAGTTGTGACAGTAGGCAATTATGACCATCTGAATGTACAGCGTTTAAACTCCGCCGGGGCATATGTCACACGCTCCGTCCTCTTGCAGCTGCTTCACGTCTGAGTGCGAAGTACCGTACAGCGTTGTGAGTAAGAATTGTCCATAAGTAAGTGAGTAAGAAGTGTCCATAATGTCGGCGAACCCAGATGCGATAGTGAGGCATTTGCAGAAGCCGTACGGAATGGCGGTCAAGCTACAACTTTTAAGTGTCAAAGAACGACAGCTCCTGAAAGCAGCGAATGGTAATGAGTTTTATCAAGGCAAATGAAAGCGTATGGAACTTTCTTTGTGCTATTATTTGTAGCCTTTAGTGTCGTTGCAGCAGTCATACATAACTACATGAATGAAGATGTACTATACAGGGTGAGTCACTAACTATTGCCATCTAGAATAACTCCGAGAGTATGATAGTAGCTGAAAAGTTTGTGGAACAACTGTTGCATCGGAAAACGGCGGCCATAATATGACGTTGGTTTCTTCTTGCTAGGTGGGGTTACTTCAGAGATATGAAGGACCTTCAAAGACCTTAGTGTCACATCTAGGGATTCGTCTCGATAGCCGCTATCAGAAAATAAGTACCAAACTATAGCATCCCATCATAAAAAAAAACAAAGTTGACCTTCATATCTCTGAAGCGACCCCACCTAACAACAAAAAACGAACGTCATATTATAGGCCGCGTTGTCCAATGCAACATTTGTCCCATACACTTTTCAGCTACTATCACACTTTCGGAGTTATTCTAGATGGCGATAGTTAGTAACTCACTCTGTATATAGGATGGTCAGAAACAGTGTGAAAAGCTTGTAAGGGAGTTGCAGAGTATGTTGTTCTGGGAAATAATTATTAAGAAAAAAATTCGGTACGTTGCGCTGTCTCCGGGTCAATTACCATTGAATTCAGGCAATTAGCCAGTTGCGCGGACAAATTCAAGCGGCCCGCCGATGACGGTGTTGCCAAACGTGTTCTTTGTTTGGCTTCCTAAAACCGAATAAGAGAGACATACAAAAGTTGGACACGGGACGAGTGTAAGGATTGAACCAGAGCTGAAAGCTGAACAGTCTCACCACTGTCATCTAGACTATGAGCACAGTTGATACCAATAAACTGTATCTGGCGGGCCGCTTGAATTTGGGAACTTAACTGCCTGACTGGCTATGTTCGATGTTAATTAACTCAGAAACGGCGAAACGTATCTAATTTTTTTTTCTGAACAGTAATTTATCATTGCAACACCATTACAAGCTACTCAGACTGGCCACTATTTGTTGAGGAAAATAGTGGATTGACATTTGATACTTCTTTACGCGAGACGTTACGATGATGGCAATGAGCCTACTTTTTCACCAAAGTCACATTCGTCGAGTAGCTTCAGTGGTGCATAGGACAGAGATACAAAAACGCGGAAGTCAGTCATAATGAAGTCTGCTTCACTTCATCCCTGTCTGGAAATGGTCAGTATATATGAAAGGAACTATCGGCTTTCGGAAAAGTGGAAAGGGAAAATATGTCTTTCAGGAAGATGAAGAGGAACTATAAATTATGAAAACACGGAGCAGATTGCACAGCAGTTTCTGCATTGCCAGTGCCACCAGGGGGAACAAGATACTGTCAACTGCTGCATATATGTGGGTTCCGCGTATTCAAATATTTTGTACGCGGGTTTAACAAGGCCGCACAAATTCTGCTCGTCGATGTGAACTTCATCCAGAGTAGCAACATCCTTTAAGTGCAGCCTCTTAGTCACAGGAAGTTATGTGTACCTGTATTTCAGTCGCTTTTGTAGCTCCCCTAGTATCGAAGCGGCTACAGCACTGACCTACTAGATCATTTTGAACATCCATTAAAGTATTGTTTTGACAATGGTAACGTGCACTGTTCATTGTGTCAAAGAGCGAGGTTTCTGATCTGTAGCTGGTACCAAGGCCCCCTTTGCTTTGAGGATTTTTATGTAGCGCTTCGTAACTTCATTGTGAATGAATGAAATGTATTTGTGTTCCAGTAAAGAACCAGCATAGCGCTTTTTAAGTATTAGCACCGCTGATGTGGGTTATTTTCTTTGGCTTCTGAACCTGACACTTAAAAAAACGAAGTACAATTTCAGGAACTGCGCTACTCTTCAACGTGATTGGCAAGATTAAATTGGAAATCATTAACTTTATTTCGCAATAATTCTTCAGTCGCTTAGGTTTATTCATTTTGAAGTATATGTAACTGCTGCGTAGTAACAATACGAGAATATTTTAAAATACAGTCAAGGAAAAAAAATCGCAGAACCAAGAAGGAATTGCGCGTAACAAACTAAAGCTGGTAGACGTGTTTCTACACCTGAAAGAGGATGTCTATTAAAATTTCGCGTCTCTCCCATAAGAATATCTTTAGTAACGCCACAACGAGATTGGACGTGGTGAGACGATGGCTTTAAGGCGACAAAGACGCCATTGTCAACACCTCACCGAGGTTGAACGAAGTCGCCTAACAGGGCTTCGAGAATTTCCATGTTCCTTCTGCGATACTGCAGAAAGACTTGGCAGGAATGTAGCCACTGTAAATTACTGCTGGCAGCGGTGGTCACGAGAAGACTGGACTCCGGACGGCAAAATGGCACTGCCGAGAGGTAAGACCGTCGTGTTCGGCGAATGGCTCAGTTGCATCTAACTGCATCTGCAGCAGCAATCTCAGCAGCAGTTGGCACCACAGGGACACAAAGAACTGTTATAAAGGGTGAGTCACTAACTATTGCCACCAAGAATAACTCTGAAAGTATGATAGGAGCTGAAAAGTGTGTGGGAGAAAAGTTGCATGGGACAACGGGGGACATAATATGACATTAGTTTTTTGTTGCTAGGTGGGGTCGCTTCAGAGATATGAAGGTCAACTTTTTTTTTTTTTTTTTTTAAATGTGATGCTATAGTTTGGTACTTATTTTATGATAGCGGCTATCGAGACGAATCCAGTGATGTGTAACGGTAAGGTCTTTCAAGGTCAGCGAAGGTCACAAAGGTGGCATGAACGTCCATTTACAGAAGGTGTTGGAGGTGATGACCATTGGTATCAATGCAGTGCTGCAATCTTGAGCGGTATTCCTTATTACATCGGCACTTATCGAAGCACATGCTCTGACAAGTCTCTCTCGCATATCTTCAGGTTTAGTTGGAACGTCTTTATAAAGAATGTCTTTTACGAATCCCCACAAGAAAAATCCAACGATTTGGGAATTGTCTCTGAAACTGATTCCTAGCCATCAGCGAAAAAATGTGCCGGACACCCCTTCGTTTTTATACCACATTCTGTTCCTTGTTCCTGAAGGTGTTTCTTCCAAAGCCAGACCTAATGTCTCTTGCAGCAATGTGGTGTACTTCGTACCATTAAGATTTCATTCGATGAAATAGGGACCTATAATTCTGTCCTTCAGAATCCCACACCATACATTCACCGATCACGGTATTTGGTGTGCAGCTTGCTGCAGCCAACGATTTTCAGTTTCCCAACAATGCGTCTTATGTAAATTAACCAGATAATTCTTGATGTAGACTGATATGGTAAGGATGATATCTATGGCGATGCAGAACGCGAACAACACTACTCTGGCTCATGCCAGATTCCTTTGTGATTTGACGCGAACTAACACAAGGATCTCGAACCACAGTGGCAAGAGTACTAATTACCGCTTCCTGGTTAGTAACTTTCCTTTGCCGGATATCTTTCCGATGCGTTAAAGATCCAGTTGTTCTTAATTTATCATACACATACAGGGTGGTCCAAAACTCCGGAAACACCCTGATAAAATCCAAATGGAGTAGCAAACAAGGAAACAGAGTCCCTACACACGAGGAACGGGAAGGGGGAAACTTTATAGGCTATGCCACCAACATGGCGGCCATCTTTAAAGCCGCCATCTTGGATTCAATTCCAAAATTTCAAATGGGAATGTGGTCATGTGACATATCAGACAGATAGAGAATTTCACCAGAAAAACAATGCCGTTGTTATTTTAAACATAGCTTTATTCATTCTCCGGTTATAGCCTATTGCTTGCGGCAGCAGTGGGACGCTCGGCAGCGTGAGTATTACGCACTGAGAAGTCATAAAATGGAGTCTGAAACGGTGCAAAGTGACTATCCCATACCGGATATCTTACATGTGTTTAACTGTTAGGTATCATTTACTCATGCTAACGTTTTGATCATTGTTTCCTTATTTACAGGTTACAAAATGTCCTTAACACATGAAGAACGCATTGAAATCATCTTGATATCAGCAGAAAGAAGCACACGGGTCACTGCTGAGGATTTCAACAGTCGTCACCCAACCAGACGGCCCATCACTCACAGCGCAGTTGCCAAGCTTTGGGCCAAATTCCGAGGAACAGGTTCTGTCGCAGATAAACCTAAGGCTGGAAGACCAAAATCCGCCACCGATGAAGCAACAACAGTGAGCGTGTTGGCATCATTTAGCAAGAGTCCGCAAACGGAGTACTCGTCGCCTGTCACAAGAATGTGGGGTTAGCCGTACCTCCATACTGCGAATTTTATCGCAGCACAAGTGGCACCCGTACAAAATTCAGCTGCTCCAACATCGGAACGAGGATGACCCAGACAGTCGGGTACAGTTCGCAGAATGGGTGACACAGCAGCTGCAGAAAATCCACGTTTCCCCTATCAGGTGCTGTTCAGTCATGAAGCCAATATCTTTATCAATGGTGAAGTGAACAAGCAGAATCACAGATACTGGTCCGACACCAATCCGCACTAGATTGATGCTTCCAAAACGGTCGACACAAAAAGTGATGGTCTGGTGTGGTGTGTGGGGTACCAAAGTCGTTGGACCTTTTTTATTGACGGTACGTTAACAGCCAACGGTTATCTGAGGTTATTGGATGAAGAATTGTTTCCCTCGTTGTTAACGGAGGACGGGACATTTCCGGAATTCTTCCAGCATGATGGAGCCCCACCACATTATCGGCACAATGTGCGAGCATACGTGGATGTACAGTTCCCTCAAAAGTGGATTGGTCGTAGGGGTGCTGTGGAGTGGCCACCACGTTCACCAGATTTGACTCCTTTGGACTTTTATCTTTGGGGTCACGTCAAAGCACTGGTTTATTCTGTGACAATATGGAATTTGCATCATCTAAAGCAGTGCATTGTTGATGCGTGTGGTCAAATTCAGCCAGATGTATTGGTCAAAGTTCATCAGGACTGGGTTGGGTGGATAGCATTAACAATCCAACATAATGGACAACATATCGAGCCATTCCTATGAGTGTTGGTGGTCTCTCGAGACTGTGTAACATGGGCGTAATGTCTCTTCGGCACATAACACACATGCTGCCGAGCGTCCCACCGCTGCCACATGTAACTGGCTATAACCCGAGAATGAATAAAGCTATGATTAAAATAACAACGGCATTGTTTTTCTGGTGAAATTCTCTGTTTGATGTGAGACATAACCACATTCCCATTTGAAATTTTGGAGTTGAATCCAAAATGGCGGCTTTCAAGATGGCTGCCATGTTGGTGGCATAGCCTAAGTTTCCCCCTTCCCGTTCCTCATGTGTAGGGACCCTGTTTCCTTATTTGCTACTCCATTTGAATTTTATGAGGGTGTTTCCGGACTTTTGGACCACCCTGTATTTAAATGTATGACGTGTAGGGTGAGTACGCTGAGGATATCTTTCAGGGTATAAGTCCCTAGCTCTCACTGAATTTCGTTGGTATTCTTCGTAAATAAATGGTTCTAAGGGCTCTGAGCGCTGTGGGTCTTAACATCTGAGGTCATCAGTCTCCTAGAGCTTAGAAATACTTTATCCTAACCAACCTAAGGAGAGCACACACATCCATGCCCGAGGCAGGATTCGAACCTGCGACCGTAGCAGTCGCGCGGTTGTGGACTGAAGAGCCTAGAACCGCTCATCCACCGCGGCGGCGTTCTCTGTAAATGAGAAGCATATCCACTTGTACTTCAAAGGTATACATCGTTCACCCTCGCTTCATTCGACGATACTAGTCTTACCTTCACTATTAGTGTTGTACTGCGAAGCCGTCGAATGGTGTTTACATGTCAATGGCACGTTAGATGGATACGCCGTATTTGGCGAATATTTACTATTTGCATTATATACGAGAGAGAATTGTCAGAGCATGTGCTTCGGTAAGTGCCGATGTGATAAGGAATACCAAAGGTCATCACCTCGAACACTTTCTGTAAATGGACGTTCATGCCACCTTTTTGACCTCCGTTGACCTTCAGAGACCTTACACATCACTGGATTCGTCTAGATAGCCCCTATCACAATATAAGTAAAAACTGTAAGTAGGCTGTTTAGATTTTCTTATTGGTAACGCCACGTAGCGCTCTGTATGAAAATCACTGGCTGTGCTGTGTGCAGTCTGTGGCTAGTTTGCATTGTTGTCTGCAATTGTAGTGTTGGGCTGTTGGCTGTTAACAGCGCGTAGCGCTGCGCAGTTGGAGGTGAGCCGCCAGCAGTGGTGGATGTGGGGAGAGAAATGGCGGAGTTTTGAAATTTGTAAGACTGGATGTCATGAACTGCTATATATATTATGACTATTAAGGTAAATACATCATTTGTTCTCTATCAAAATCTTTCATTTGCTAACTATGCCTATCAGTAGTTAGTGCCCTCAGTAGTTAGAACCTTTTATTTAGCTGGCAGTAGTGGCGCTCGCTATATTGCAGTAGTTCGAGTAACGAAGATTTTTGTGAGGTAAGTGATTTGTGAAAGGTATAGGTTAATGTTAGTCAGGGCCATTCTTTTGTAGGGATTATTGAAAGTCAGACTGAGTTGCGCTAAAAATATTGTGTGACAGTTTAAACACAGTCATGTATAATTGATCTAAGGGGACGTTTCAAAACTATAGCATCAATTTAAAGGAACAAAGTTGACCTTCATATCTCTGACGCGACCCCACCTAGCAACAAAAAAACCAACGTCATATTATGGCCCCCGTTGTTCCATGCAACATTTGTCTACACAAACGTTTCAGCTACTATCATACTTTAGGAGTTACTCTAGGTGGCAATGGTTACTGACTCACGCTGCATATCCGTTATTTCAAGGACAGCTACAGGTATGAGGTGCTGTAGGGTGCATTCCATTAACCTCAGACCACCACCACTTGCGACTACAGTGGTGTCAAGCGAGAACTCATTGGAGGGTAGTGTTGTGTCTAGACAAGACAGCCTAGACACAATGGGAGGAAGCCGAAAGGCACGCGCTAAGCTAAAGCTGGATGGCTTGAGGTCTGAAACAGGATACGTAATGAATGCTATAAAGAAAAGTACGTAGCTTCTGGAATACTTAACTTTAATCCATCCTTTTGGTACATCTGGAGATTGTGGCGATACAAGTGAGACTCTTTAGATACATACAATGTTACTAATGGCGCCTTGCTAGGTCGTAGCCATTGACTTAGCTGAAGGCTATTCTAACTATCTGCTCTGCAAATGAGCGAGGCTTCGTCAGTGTGCATCGTCCGTACAACTGGGACGAGTGCTAGTCCGTATCTCGAGACCTGCCTTGTGGTGGCGCTCGGTCTGTGATCCCTGACAGTGGCGACACACGGGTCTGACATGTACTAATGGACCGCGGCCGATTTAAAACTACCACCTAGCAAGTGTGGTGTCTGGCGGTGACACCACATTCCTCCCCCGCAAATCGGCGAACGGTCGTGTTATAAGGCTTCCGCCCGCCGTGGGGAGGACCCCATGTTGACGTATGCGATGAGGTGGGGAGCCTAACAACAGGCGAGGCTGTGCCACCCGCACCCGGCCATTCGGTCCGAGTGGATCTAGGAAACGCCTGAAAACCTAGTCCAGGGTGCACGTCAACATGCGGTGTATGCGCCCGTAAATAGACAGGAGGGGCCGAAGGGTCGACCTCCATTGCGTCGGGGCATCCGACGCGCGATGACGTCATGTGGTCCGGAGCGGGCAAGAGTTCCATGGCGGAGGACAGCTGGTCACGGGAAGCGATCGGCGGCGCGTGACCCAGGGAGGCGCTTGGCGGCTGCAGCGAGGCGTCCACTGCGGGCGGCGCCGGCTGGAGGACAGGCGGCGGCGGCGGAGGCGGCAGCGGCGCGTCGCCATGGGGCAAAACGGAAGGCATCGTCGGTAACACCTGGGGATGAGGCGAGCCAGTAGATGGGTCCCCAGGGCGCTGACCGGAAGGCACCGTCGCTGAAAGCAGACGGGGAGCGGCAGAACCCGTGCGACGACAGAGGCGCAGCTGATTGAGATGCCGACGCACCTCACCAGAGGCCCCCAAAACCAAATACATCGCGCGGCCGAGGCAGCGAAGAATGCGCCCTTCGAGCCAACGCCGTGAACCTCGATAGTTGCGATAGAATACAATGTCGCCTGGAGCAAAAGCAGAAGTCTGCCGCTGCACAGGAACCTGATGCGGCGGGTGCAGCAAAGACATCAAGGTTCGATGAGGCTGACCGTGGAGCAACTCAGCCGGCGAGCGACCATCTCGGGGCTGAGAGCGATATGATGACAAAAAGAGCAACAACGCGTCCTCCTGAGAATGCGACTCTTTCAACTTCAACATCTGTGACTTAAAAGTCCGGACCAATCGTTCAGCGGCACCGTTTGACTGAGGCGAAAACGGCGCCGATGTCAGATGTTGAATACCATTGGCCTGGCAGAATGACTGAAATTCTGCGGACATGAATTGTGGGCCATTGTCGGAAACAATAGTCTGCGGAAGACCCTCAATGCAAAAGATAGCAGACAACGCTTGGATGGTGGCAGATGACGTCGTGGAAGACATCCGGACAACAAAAGGAAAATTACTGAAGGCATCTACCAGAAACAACCATCGAGCATTGTAGAATGGACCAGCAAAATCGATGTGCAAGCGTTGCCAAGGGGAAGTGGCTTTTGGCCATGGAAAGACTTTCCGCGGCGGTGCGGATTGTTGTTCGGCACACGCCATGCAAGAAGAACACATTTTCGTAATCGCAGCATCGATTCCGAACCAAGTACAGTGCTGACGAGCAAGTTGTTTCGTTCGCACTATACCCCAATGTCCTTGGTGAAGAAGCTTTAAGACAGATGACTGTAACGAACGTGGGACCACGACTCTGGACTGATCATTATCAGAACGCAACAACAAAACACCACGTCGAACAAAAAGTCTCTCCTTGTGAACAAAAAATCGGCGAACCAACGGATCCTCGATCCGTGACTTGGACAAGGGCCATTGCGTAGCAACAAAACGCAAAACGGTAGCAAGGACAGGGTCAGCAGCTGTGGCTGTAGCAACACGACGAAAATCAATCGGAAACGATTCGACCACTTCATCAGTTTCCGCATCAATGAACATGCAAGCAAGTTCGGAAGAATCGAATGCTCTATCCTCAGCAACAGGCAAACGGGACAACGCATCGGCGTTTCCGTGCTTAGCAGTGGACCGATGCAAGATATCGTAGCGGTACTGCGAGAGGAAAATAGACCAGCGATTGAATTTCTGCGCTGTAGGCGGAGGTACAGGCTTGTTCGGATGAAAAAACAATGTCAAAGGTTTGTGGTCGGTGATGATGGTAAAGTGACGACCATACAAGAAATCGTGAAACTTAGTAACACCAAACAAGAGAGCCAAAGCTTCTTTCTCGATTTGTGAATAATTTCTTTGCGCTGACGAGACCAATTTTGACGCAAAGGCAATAGGGCGATCATGCGACCCATCTTTGTGCGCAAGCACAGCACCGATCCCGAAATCCGATGCATCTACCATCAACAAAAGGGGTTTCTGGGGATCGAATGGCGTAAGGCAAGTATTTGAAAGCAACGCCGATTTCAACTGGCGAAAGGCGCGTTCGCATTCCGTCGTCCAGACGAACGGAACACCTTTACGGCGTAAGCGATGAAGCGGAGCTGAAATGGAAGAGGCATTGCGCAGAAAGCGATGATAATAGTTCATTTTTCCCAACACACTCTGTAGCTGCTTCAAATTCTGCGGCGAAGGCAAGTCTTGTATGGCACGGAGGTGCTCTGGACTGGGATGTATGCCTTGTGCATTTATGACATGTGCCAGATATGGTAAGTCACGAGCAAAAAACACATATTTGTCCTTCCGCAAGCGAAGACCATTTTGTCGCAACACTTGAAATAATGTTCGTAGGTATGCTAAATGCTCATCTGCTGTCTTTCCGGAGATCACAATATCGTCCAGATAGTTCGCTGCAGTAGGGACCGACGCACAAACAGTTTGTAAATATTGCTGAAACAATGCAGGGGCGGACGCACACCCAGATGGCAGTCTTTTGAATCGGTACAAACCAAGATGCGTGTTAACCACCAAGACGAGCTGGGATTCGGCGTCCACTGGGATTTGCAAGTACGCATCCGCTAGGTCCAACTTCGAAAAATATTTACCCGGGCACAGTTTATCAAAAAGATCTTCCGGGCGGGGTAAAGGAAAAGTTGCAGTCACTAGTTGTGAATTCACAGTGGCCTTGAAGTCCACACAAAGTCTCAATTTTCCAGAAGGTTTTGGCAAAATTACTAAGGGTGAGGCCCAGAGAGAAGCCTGCACACGTTCAATTACACCTCGTGATTCTAAATCGTGTAATGTTCTTGCGACCTCATCACGCAATGCGTGAGGAACATTGTGCGCTCTGAAAAATTTCGGTTGCGCGTTGACTTTCAGTTCCAAATGTGCTTCATAGTTCTGAGCGCAACCTAAGCCCGGTGCAAAAATATCGGCAAATTCTTCACACAGACGAGAAACACCGTCTGAAGGCACAGTCTGATTCACTGATAGGACCTGATTTACTATACACATGTTAAACAATTGAAAAAAAATCTAAACCAAACAAGTTCACAGCAGTAGAAGAACGAAGAACGTAAAATGACACAAGTTTTGTTTGTCCCTTGTATGTTGCAAGAAGAGTGCACTGTCCTAACACAGGGATATTCTGACCTGAATAACTATTTAACTGAACATTTGCGGCATGCAACGGAGGTTTGCCCAGTTGTTTGTACGTGTCGTGATTGATCAATGAAACTGCAACTCCGGTATCGAGCTGGAATGGTATGACCTTGCCATTAAAGTCCAAATCTACAAAAAGTTTATTGTCCTGCGGACGACAAGAACGACTGTCTCGTGCAATTGGAACTGATACAGGTACAGAAGCACTTGCGACTTGACGCGATTTCCGGCGACGTCGACGCACAGCATGTGTGGGACGAACACAGTCACTGTTAGAAACAGTGGCACTGGACGAAGTGGAATTAACTACATGAATGTCCATGGGCGACGGTTCACGACCCTGAGTATTCTTGGTTCGATTCCGGCGCGAAGCAAAGGGCCTGGAATGATTAAGAGTGTCTGAGGTGAGCTTTTTCTGGCAAACACTGTGAACATGTCCTTTCTTATTACAGTAAAAACAAATAGCTTGGCGTGACAGGCAATTTTCACGCGAATGTCTAGTAGCACACCGCAGGCATGATTTCACTGCAGTTGTATGCTGTCGCGGCACACCTGGTTTAGAGCATGGCGGCAGCTGCGCGGACGTGTGTGAGGGCAGTTTACCGGGCTGTGCTGCGCGCCCGGCGGGCCGGTTAACTTGACACACGGCTGGCGAAGTTGCAAACGATTCCTGTGCAAAGCCAAGTGTGTCTTGTCTATCTAATATGTCTATCACTTGCTGAAGGGAGGGATTGACGAGTTTCAAAATCTGTTCCCGTATACGAACATCAGAAACGTTCTGTGCTATCGCATCACGTACCATAGTATCTGAATAAGGGAGTCCACATTCACACTCAAAAGCATAATCCCTTGTAAGGCCTTGCAATGTTGCAACCCACTCCCTATTAGTTTGACCGGCCGTACGTTTTGTACGAAAGAAAGTATACCTTTTTGCAACTACATTAACTGTGTCCTTGAAATAGGCATCTAAAGCAGACAAAATTTCTTCGTAGGACAGAGTTGCTACGTCGCGTCGGGGAAATAATTTCCCTATCACACGGTATGTTTGCACCCCTACACACGCCAATAAATGAGGCTGCCGCTCGTTACCTTGAATTCTGTAGGCGGCGAGATGAAATTCAAACTGGCGTGACCACTCCGTCCATGTTTCCACGTCTGCTTGAAAATTACGGAATGGTGGTGCACTGCATGTTGTGGCTGCGTTAGCGGTGAAGCGGCGGCTGCCGCATCGTTTTGCAGTGCACGTTGACCCTGGACGAGCTGTCCAAGGGCATCCAATAACGCCTGCGTCTGCTGATTCTGCAAGCGATAAAATTCGGACAGTACATCTGGCGAAGCCATGACAAGTAAATGTAAGCAATTAGAAAGAACAAGACCCTTTCCGTTGACTCGTCGCCAAAAATGTTGTGTCTAGACAAGACAGCCTAGACACAATGGGAGGAAGCCAAAAGGCACGCGCTAAGCTAAAGCTGGATGGCGTGAGGTCTGAAAAGGGATACGTAATGAATACTATAAAGAAAAATACGTAGCTTCTGGAATACTTAACTTTAATCCATCCTTTTGGTACATCTGGAGATTGTGGCGATACAAGTGAGACTCTTTAGATACATACAATGTTACTAATGGCGCCTTGCTAGGTCATAGCCATTGACTTAGCTGAAGGCTATTCTATCTGCTCTGCAAATGAGCGAGGCTTCGTCAGTGTGCATCGCTAGCTACGTCGTCCGTACAACTGGGGCGAGTGCTAGTCCATATCTCGAGACCTGCCTTGTGGTGGCGCTCGGTCTGCGATCCCTGACAGTGGCGACACGCGGGTCCGACATGTACTAATGGACCGCGGCCGATTTAAAACTACCACCTTGCGTATTCTGATGAAGGCTGAATCTGCCTCAGTGCCAGCTGACGGCCTGCTCAAAATGGTTCAAATGGCTCTGAGCACTATGGGACTTAACATCTGAGGTCATCAGTCACCTAGACTTAGAACTACTTAAACCTAACTAACCTAAGTACATCACACACATCCATGCCCGAGGCAGGATTCGAACCTGCGACCGTAGCAGCAGCGCGTTTCCGGACTGAAGCGCCTCGAACCGCTCGTCCACAGCGGACGGCTGACGGCCTGCAACCAGCCTGTCTGCATGCTGTGTCTGACCCTACTTCTAGAGTTATGGTCGTGAGTGCGACTTCGTACTACAGCAGGAACACTCTAGTGGTTATCCCACGCACACTGATAGCAAAACTGTACGTCAGTCTGGTGATTCGACCTGTTGTGCTGCCTTTCAAGGAAAGCATTCCATGGGGAGTTTTCCAGCAGGATAACGCTTGTCCACATATCGCTGCTGTATCCCAACATGCTGTACAGAGTGTAAACATGTCGTCTTGGTCTGCTCAATCAACAAATCTGTCTCCACCAGAGCACCTACGGGACATCACCGGACGACAATTCCAGTGTCATCCAAAACCAACAATAAGAGCCCTATTGACCGACCAAGTACAACAGGTATGGAACTCCAACGCACAAACTCATCTGGAATCTGTAGAACAAGTACATGCACGTTTACATGCTTGCATTCAACATTATGGCGGTTGCATCGGTTATTAGTGTACCAGCATTTCACATTCGCAAAGGCTGCTCTTTACAACCTCTGTCAGCAAGTTTCTGAAAATAACTCGATCCCTCTTCATGACGATTTGCTATCACTGCCTAGGAAACGCCTTAAGTCTAGAAGACCAGCATATGAAATGGGCGTCCAAATGTTATGCACAGGATTCGACCAGGACGCAGAGTGGAAGCGTGAGTGGCAAGCTACAAGAACCCGAAACCACGAACTTGTATACAATCCAACAGTTCCAGTTCCAGGTTTTCACCAACCAAGGGAGGTGTGGGTGCAGTTAAACAGATATCGGACTGAAGAGGGTAGGTGCAAATACAACATGCACAAGTGGGGCTTTTCAAGTGACAGTGTGTGTGGCTGTGGTGACACCCAAACAATGAGCCACATTATGAATGAATGTCCAATCAGACGCATCCCTGGTGACATTGAGAAGCTCCATCAAGCATCCCACGAGGCACTCCGCTTGATCGAGTCCATCAACATACGAGTGTAGTCTGAGCCGTTTTAAAACTTGTGTACTGTATATAATTTCAAATGTTCAATTTTCTATATATTTCTTTGTTTTGCTAAATGTGTATTACTGTAATTGATGCATACGATAATAATAATAAAAACATTTGCAATGGCGTATCTCGCTCTTACATTAACCTGTGATCTTGCAAAGTTAATCATCTAAATCTGTCACCTAGGCAAACGTACTTCCGAAATTTCGTTACTCAACGTTAATCACTTTTTGGTTTTGTGATTTTTTTCTGTCTAATACTGAATGTTAGGTTGACCTACTCGTATATGTACTAATATTATCTCTTTTCCCCGTAAAAGAACATATGTTTTCGAACAAGATTTCAAAATACATTTGGGCGGACTTGACACCATCTTCCCTCCTTTTCCTGCCGCCTTCAACAAGCGCAAATAGGATAGCTCTGGTTGTAATTCCGCTGTAAAATACTTCGCGATCGGGCATTAGGCGGCTGCAGTGGGGAAGGGCGAGTGACAAACAACGGGTGCGCAAGAAGTTTGAAAACTGTAAAAAATGTTTAAATGTGTGTGAAATCTTATGGGACTTAACTGCTAAGGTCATCAGTCCCTAAGCTTACACACTACGTAACCTAAATTATCCTAAGGACAAACACACACACCCATGTCCGAGGGAGAACTCGAACCTCCGCCGGGACTACCCGCACAGTCTATAACTGCAGTGCCTTAGATAAAAAACTGTACTTTCAGAAGGTTGTAACTACGTACTACCACAATTACGGCATCGATTTACACCAGAGATTTTTTGCTGGGACTGATAATTTCCATGTGTGCTTTCTTCTCCTTCAAATGGGGTCACGTTGGAGGTGCTTTGTTCTAAGGGGAAGAAATGTGATGGTGTGATCTGTAGGTAAGGGCTGGTTGCTTACCACTTGCCACAACCTATTGGTACAGCATTATGCTCTGTCTGTCTACGTGCCGCGCATGCCTATCCGGTGAATGACAGACCAAGTTACCGTAACCTGGGACGCTTCGGCACATGAAGCACGTAACATCAGCATCAGATGCTGCCCCCAGACACAGGACCGGGGTTCGTACTCGGGGTGCCTCCAAGCCACAGGCCGCCAGCTACCCTCGCCTATGGCAAAGCCTGTCTGGTTGGTCTCGCCTAACAGCTGAGCGAGCGCAGCCGTCCACATTGGAAAGCAAATGTCGCAAAATCACCTAGCGCTTGCATGCCGGACTTGGCGGAGCCTCTACTATTATAAGCTGTTGGGAGTTGTAGTCGAGGTGCTTATGACCTATCCTAACCACCTACGTCTACCATAAAGGACCTGCACTCCTACGATTAATAGAAGAGACAGGAGAGTGGCGATTTGGTCACGTGATCGTGGCAGAGATGCTCACCAAATACCAGCGACAAGAGCGTAGATTCCAAGGACATCCACATCTACAGAGTTACTTTGCAATTCACACTAAGGGCGGCCGTGGTGGCCGAGCGCTTCTAGGCGCTTCAGTCCGGAACCGCGCGACTGCTACGGTCGCAGGTTCGAATCCTGCCTCGGGCATGGATGTGTGAGATGTCCCTAGGTTAGTTAGGTTTAAGTAGTTCTAAGTTCTTGGGAACTGATGACCTCAGATGTTAAGTCCCATAGTGCTCAGAGCCAATTCACACTTAAGTGCCTGGCACAGGGTTCATCGAACCATTTTCGTACTACTTCTCTACCATTCCACTCTCGAATGGCGCGTGGAAAAAAGGAACACCTAAATCTTTCCGTTCGAGCTCTGATTTCTCTTGTTTTATTATGATGATCATTTCTCCATACGTAGGTGGGTGGCAATAAAGTATGTTCGTATTCGGAAGAGAAAGTTTGTGATTGAAATTTCGTAAGTAGATCTCGCCGCAAAGAAGACCGCCTTTGTTTCTGTGACTGCCACCCCAACTTGCGTATCATATCAGTGACACTCTCACCCCTAAACGAGCTGCCCTTCTCTGCACTTTTTTGATATCCTCCGTCAATCCTACCTGGTAGGGCTCCCACACCGCGCAGCAATATTCCAGCAGAGGACGTACAAGTGTAATGTAGGCTGTCACTTTAGTGAGTTTGTCGCATCTACTAAGTGCTCTGCCAACAAAGCGCAGTCGTTGTTTCGCCTTCCCCAATATATTATCTATGTGGTCCTTCCAATTTAAGTTGCTCGTAATTGTATTTCCTAGGTATTTAGTTGAACTGACAGTCCTTAGATTTGTGCGATTTATCGCATACCCAAAATGTATCGGATTTCTTTTAGTACCCATGTGGATGACCTCGCACTTTTCTTTGTTTAGTGCCAATTGCTACTTTTCGCACCATACAGAAATTCTCTCTATATCATTTTGTAATTGGAATTGATCGCCTGATGATTTTAGTAGACGGTAAATTACAGTTTCATCTGCAAACAATCTAAGGGGGCTGCTCAGATTGTCACCTACATCATTTATGTAAATCAAGAGTAGCACAGGGTCTATGACACAACCTTGCGGAACGCAATATATCACTTCTGTTCTACTCGATGATTTACCGTCTATCACTACGAACTGTGACCTCTCTGATAGGAAATCACGAATCCAGTCACACAGCTGAGACGATACTCCATATGCACGCAATTTGATTAATAGTCGCTTGTGAGGAACGGTATCAAAAGCCTTCTGGAAATCTAGGAACATGGAATCGATCTGAGATACCTTGTCGACAGAAGAGTCGGATGACGTATTATTGTCTCGTCCTTTTCACGTGAGGGAGTGGGCTCATAGCCTGTTTCTTCACAAATGCCACCGTTGCCTTGGTCTACTTCTGTTCTCTTTCCTTTAGGTCTATAATCTATTAGACGTCTATTCTATCTGGCCCCATTTTGTAAAACGTTTTGTTAAATTTTTATACCTTATTCTGTTGGATAATTTATGCAAAATATATTTAATTCGTTACTTATTTCAGAACTCTTTATTTGATCCCTCTGAATACAACCTTCTCCTTTTCCTAAAAATTATGTTTCAGTTGACTGTATCTTCCTTTGGTCTTTCTAAGCACACGTCCAGGAACCGCAAATGTTAACATAGGTGTTACTGCAACATTGTATAATTGTCTTTCCTGGTTTTATTCATTATCGTTCTACGTATAGTGTCACAAATCGTTTGAAGCTTGTTTAATTTACTGGAGATGTCATTATCATTTGCAGATGTCATTATCATATTCAAAAGATACATCACAATCTAATAACTGACAGTGAGGTACCTGTACTACTGATTTTCCATTTAGTATTATTTTAGGAAGTAACGAGTACTTTCCTTTAAAGGCCTTTCTGGAGATATCTACTGAATCATGTTATCACTGAAGTCACAAACCCAGATGACTTGAAACAGCGCTTCGAGGTTGCATCTTCATGTACAGCACGTTGAACCTAGCAGTAAAATTCATAGAGCTTCTATCTCCTTAATTGAAAGTGATAGAAGTTTGATTTCAATTGATTTCTACACATTTGGTTTGAATACATCTGCTTTTTGAGAGGGAAAATGACGTTCTTTTTAAAAATTATGATTTGTTGCTGCAACTTTCCAGAATATAATTGAGTGAACTATGTTCACAGCTCTGCAAAAAGAGTAACGTTCCTTTCATTTACTTACCTAAAAATAATTATTTCGCTCAGTTACTGTTTTTAAGATACAGAGCAAACTATCTGATCTCAAATCGCCTGTAGAAGGGTTGGGCTAGGAATCACGTATCTATGATTGAGAAGCCGCAGCTTTCGGAACATTAACTTTACTGTACCTGGCTACAATTTTAGTCACCAACTAGTAGCCACAAGTAGCAAAAAACTAGAAGCATCATTTAATATTCCAACACCGTGTGCCATCTAAGAACCTTGTGCCTTGCTATCGAGTCTGGCTGAGATTTCAGTCACAAGTAGTAACAAAAACTTACGTTTCATCATTATAACATTCAGCACCTTGTGCCACTTGTTGACCGACACTCGTACTTTGTTCTAAGAATATCGTGTCTTACGCTATGGACGTATAACATACCTATGGTTGAAGAAATGATACAAGAAACTACTTTTCTCTGAAAAAAATTTTGCATGTGGTATTTTATCTGGCCGCTGCACTGATATGTTTGGCTAGTGTGTCATATTGGACACCCTGAAATCTTAGCTGTGTAGTGTAGCCCGAAGTCCAGATGAAGTTGAAAGGTGATTATTCGATTGAAATTTGGTAAAGCCCACGAATATTAATACCAAATAAATAAGGTTGTGGTAACAGATTGGCCTATAGCATAACACAATCAACGCACTCTCGATCATAAAAACAGCAAGATAAATTCAGAGAAACTTTTATTAGATAATGGACACATCTTCTACGGGTATTTTGATCGGTATTATACACATACAACGCACATAAACTACAAAAAAAATGGGATGGGGCTCCACTACGTAACTTTCAACAAAAGTTAACTAGTATTGGTAGTGTATTCAGAAGATATTGGATATTTTTAACACAACTGTACAAATGTAAACTTATGTTTAAATCTTTAAATATTATACTTAAGGTATTCTCTACGCCAACTTTCAACTGGAATATCCGTACTTCCAACTCTTCTCATGTGCGTGTCATCAGTCTTAAAACACATAACCAAGTCTTTATCAGTAATTACATGGCAGAAGATTTAGAGGTACGGGTCAGCATATAGAAGGGGAGAATGGAGTATTCATTATTTACTCACAGTATATTTCACATTTCTTTATCATTCCTTTCAAATCGCACAATAACTTCAATGACACACTCTTGAAATATTCAGTTTGTAGCGCTTCACAGGCAAGGCAAGAACATACCACGTCCCTTGCAATGAAACTGTTCAACTGGCCAGAAATATCAGCTAGCATAAATATTTGCTTCCCTCCGCAACGTTAAAATCCTATTTATCACAGTAGTAGCCAACTAATCACAGCGTAACCTCTGCGATGATAAATTTTCACTTTACTAAGGGGTACAGGTTATTACTGTTACGGCATTAAGCCAAGGCGCCGGCACGCCAGTTGGGAACGACAGAGAAGAGATGGCTTTGAGGAGATGTCAGCCAATCGCACGCTGACCGATCCCTCTCCAGGACGACAATGCGACAGCGGCGGCCCCTATGTGAAGAGGACATAAGCACCGCGACCGACTGGTAGCAGCCGAGTTCTATAGCAGCTTCAAGATAAGGCACTTCTATAGCAACTACACAGGATTGTCTATACTGAAGAAACTTGATTATTTCGTAAGTCGCCCTTTGCTTGCGACACATCTGTGTAATCGCAAAGTTTTATTTTGTAATAAAACACTTAATACGATTTGTTTGACCTGATTGTCTAGCGAACCGAGTACGTCGGGTTCCTAGACTGCTCATATTGGACGAAAAGCGTAGAGATTTAATAGTTACCCCATAAACTGTGATTCTAAACTGCGAGAAACGGCAACTAAAAAGAAGTTACCGAAAAGTAGCATCCACAGAAATCACTGATATAGGAAAGGCACAATTTAGCCCGTTCCTGTCGTGTAGATGTGCATAATGGGCAAAAGAAGACTGATCTGCGACATATTTCATGCGCCATAAGATAGGCAACCCAACTTACATCATATGCGCTTGGTGCAGATGATGTAAGTTGGGTTACCTATCTTAAGGTGCATGAATTTTTTTTTCGTTTCAGTTTTAGCTTGCATTCTCTGTAGAGAGAATGTCGACAGAGTGATTGCTATCGACCTGTGAATTTTGGAAAAATTGTGAGGGACATTCAGCTATTAAAGAGACAAATTGATGCGAAAAAATACTGTATTTTTAAAAAAATTAGACCTTTAGTACTTCTCACATAATCTCCACCAATTTTAATACATTCATCCCAACGATGAATTATTTTTCTATATACCTGATGCAAAGAAGTCTTGTTGTTTGAAGCATTTTGCAAAACATTCTTTGAGCTCATCATTGTTGCTGTTTTTTCATGTAATGCCTTCTTGAGTGGACGAAGCAAATGAAAACACGAGGGAGCACAATTTGGACTGTAGGGAGGACGAGAGAGTATCTCCCAACCTTTCAGTGATTTCTCGGGTCGGATGAACAGCGTGAGGGCGAGCGTTGTCTTCTATCTGTCTTTTCTTTGAGATCCGCGCCGTTTTTTCTCCTCAGTGCTGGTTTTACTTTGTTCACCAGCATGTCTGAGCTGTGGCACTGTTCATTGTAGGCGATCTTCCAAATAATCAGAAAAGATGCCACCTTGGACACCCCAATAGACTGACTGGCGTGGAGGTTGTTTATCAGTTACTGAGGTTCACCGTTTCTGAACTGCTTTACTCACTTATAAAAATTTCCGCGGTTCGTACAGCTTTCACAATACTGTAAAGTCATTCGAGAAAAGATTTTAGACTGTTTTTCGCCGTGACAAAGCAAAGCAAAAAGAAAAAAAAAATGTATCACCGAACGGCATTCGACTAATGTGAAAACTTCAACGGCACATGTTAAATAAAATAATGAGGTTATCAACAAACAGTTTTTAATTAAAACGGTCTTCATCGAAAAAAAGCATTTATTAAATTGGTGACTAGTGGCAGTTAATTTAAGACACATCTGTGCAACCGCAAAGTTAAGTATTCTCTCTTTTCATTTTGTAATAAAACACATAATACGATTTGTTTGAACTTATTGTCTAGCGAACCGAGTACGTCATTTGTGGCAAGCAGAGAAAATAAACGTAGCAGGTACCGTACGCTGAGACACGAAACTTCGTGTCTCAATATACTGTATCTGGTCCGCCCACCACCGTTGGGCATTGGTTTGAAGATGCTCTTAGAGTGACTGAAACCGGACACAATTTTCATAAATGTTTTTATGCGACCGAGGTCTTAAAGGTACTGACGCTGGACACCATTTTAACAGATGTTTTCTTGCGACCGAGACTGCTTTAATTTTTAATAAATATTGCATTTAGATTGCTTTTCTTCCAATAATATTTACAAAAATTTAAAAGAAAAGTATCCGTCAGCGATGCCAACCTGAAGTTATGACGTTACAAAACTCTTCCTCAAAAATGGCTCAAATGGGTCTGAGCACTATGGGACTTAACATCGGAGGTCATCAGTCCCCTAGAACTTAGAACTACTTAAACCTAACTAACCTAAGGACATCACACACATCCAAGCCCGAGGCAGGATTCAAACCTGCGACCGTAGCAGTCGCGCGGTTCCACACTGAAGCGCCTAGAACCGCTCGGCCACCGCGGTCGGCAAACTCTTCCTACAAGCTGTTTCATTGTCACGTTGATTTGTGACACGGACATGAAAAAGTTGTGTGATTTTTCGTAATTTGCAGGTACCTCTGCGCTTATCGTAACGGTTCGTGCTGGCTCCTTGCAGGTGCCGCTAAACTCTCGTAGAGAGATGTCGGTGTAGGGTGGATCTAGGCGCGGGCACCCCCCGGTGCGCGGTGCGGTGCACGAGACGCAGCCCGCAACACAGCGGCGCCGCGCGAGTTGCGGCCAGCCGCGGCGCTGCCCCGGAAATTGCATGTCGGGCGACAGCTGGCGGCCGCCGCCGCCGCCGCCGCCACCGCCGGCGAAATGGCTCGTAATTGACGCGAATATAAATCACGCGCATAAATCGATAAACACAGCAATGGCCGCGCAGCGCTCCATCACGCCGCTGCTGACGACCCGAATTCCAAACAGATCTGATACAATATGAAATCTAAGGCACCTTCAAAAGCAACACGAGCACTCTGCAATCAGTTACTCCAACGTACATTCACTACTGATGGCGTGTGTCTAATACTTGGCCCCATTTATCTTCACACGATAGTCTTAATGTATATCTCATTAGTATTGGTAACGGAGATGCATTTAATGTTTTTTCCAGAGGCACACCAAAGTACTGTAGCACTGTCATTTTGTTACATTAATGTCACGATTCTATTCAGCAAAAGTATCCCCCACTTTGTTACATTAATGTCGCGATTCTATTCAGAAAAAGTACCCCCACTTTGTTACATTAATGTCGCGATTCTATTTAGCAAAGGTATCCCCCAATTTGTTACATTAATGTCGCGATTCTATGCAGCAAAAGTATCCCCCACTTTGTTACATTAATGTCGCGATTCTATTCAGCAAAAGTATCCCCCAATTTGTTACATTAATGTCGCGATTATATTCAGCAAAAGTATCCCCCACTTTGTTACATTAATGTCGCGATTCTATTCAGAAAAAGTACCCCTACTTTGTTACATTAATGTCGCGATTCTATTTAGCAAAAGTATCCCCCACTTTGTTACATTAATGTCGCGATTCTATTCAGCAAAAGTATCCCCCACTTTGTTACATTAATTTCGCGATTCTATTCAGCAATAGTAGCCCCCAATTAGTTACATTAATGTCGCGATTATATTCAGCAAAAGTATCCCCCACTTCGTTACATTAATGTCGCGATTCTATTCAGAAAAAGTACCCCCACTTTGTTACATTAATGTCGCGATTCTATTCAGCAAAAGTATCCCCCAATTAGTTACATTAATGTCACGATTATATTCAGCAAAAGTATCCCCCACTTTGTTACATTAATGTCGCGATTCTATTCAGAAAAATTACCCCCACTTTGTTACATTAATGTCGCGATTCTATTTAGCAAAAGTATCCCCCAATTTGTTACATTAATGTCGCGATTATATTCAGCAAAAGTATCCCCCACTTTGTTACATTAATGTCGCGATTCCATTCAGAAAAATTACCCCCACTTTGTTACATTAATGTCGCGATTCTATTTAGCAAAAGTATCCCCCAATTTGTTACATTAATGTCGCGATTATATTCAGCAAAAGTATCCCCCAATTTGTTACATTAATGTCGCGATTCTATTCAGCAAAAGTATCCCCCACTTTGTTACATTAATGTCGCGATTCTATTCAGAAAAAGTACCCCCACTTTGTTACATTAATGTCGCGATTCTATTTAGCAAAAGTATCTCGTCCCAATTCCTTTAACTTGGACTTTTCTGACATTATCAGCAGATGATGCCGCTCTAAATGTGGAGAAAGAAGTTCATTCTGATGAGTAGGAATAACAATTGTAAGTAGGCTGTTTAGGTTTTTTTATTGGTAATGCCACCTCTGTATGAAAATCACTGGCTGTGCTGTGTGCAGTCTGTGGCTGCTTTGCATTGTTGTAATACTCGCCATTGTAGTGTTGGGCAGCGGCAGCTGGATGTGAACAGCACGTAGCGTTGCGCGGTTGGAGGTGAGCCGCGAGCAGTGGTTGGTGTGGGGAGAGAGATGGCGGAGTTTTGAAATTTGTCATGATCTGCTATATTTATATATGATGATATCAAGGTAAATACATTGTTTGTTCTCTATTAATATCTTTCATTTGCTAACTATCCCTATCAGTAGTTAGTGCCTTCCATAGTTTCAATCTTTTATTTAGCTGGCAGTAGTGGCGCTCGCTGTATTGCAGTAGCTTGAGCACCGAAGATTTTTGTGAGGTAAGTGATTTGTGAAAGTTATAGTTTAATGTTAGTCAGGGCCATTCTTTTGTAGGGAATTTTGAAAGTCAGATTGCGTTGCGCTAACAAAATATTGTGTGTCAGTTTAAGCACAGTCATGTAGAATTGTTCAAAGGGGACATTTCATATGGCGACCCTGCCAGGATACCTCACTGGAATCTTTTGATTTTTTTCTTGTAGTTTGTGTAATTAGTGTAGCTATTGTTTATTGCTAGCGCGTAATTGTAGAGAAAATCTCCTTTGTAGTTGCAGTCTTTCATTGTTGTACAGTAAAACAGTTGTGGCATGCATGTAGATTTGCACCAAGTATTTCGCAGCTGCAATTAACTACATATTGTTTTCAGTGCTATGTTAATGTGTTCTCTTATTTTTGATCTTCAAATTGTGTTTTTCTGTGTTGTCGTGTGAAATACTGTGACAATAATGGCGTGTGAAAAACGTAATACTAGGCTCCAAAGTAAACTGAGAAATGACAGTGAAAATGAAAGCAGTGTGTTAGCGCCACCGAGTAATGAATTAACTGATGTTCAAAGTAGTAATTTGGTAATTGTGCATAGGGAAATGGAGCGGGCTGCAAACAATGGTGTAGACAGTGAAACAGGTAGTGAACAGGGAAGCATTATCGATCGATCGGTCGGCAACAGCTCGCCTCAGGAATCCGAAATGACAGGACACAATTTCGCAAATACTGTAGATTCAGGTTTTGGGTCATCACCGTTTTCTCAAATAAGTCAAGACACATTTTCTGCTTGTCAAAATGTGAATGTTGCCGGTGCAAATGCACTGCCGAAAAGCGTAGAGAAACAGATTCCAGACACTAATACATTATTATTGCAATTAATGTAACAAATGGAACAAAATCAGAGACAAATGGGACAAAAGCTTGAAAAGTTAGACACAATGGAACAAAATCAGAGACAAACACAGCAACAGTTAGACGCAATGGGACAAAATCTTCAAAAGTTAGACACCACACTTGAACAAACACGTGAAGATTTAACTAGTGAGTTACATAACATTGAATCGAAATGTCAAAAAGTCTGTAATGACGTAAAAACACAAATTTGTGAGCATTTTCAACCTATTTTTTCGCGGCATGAAAATGCATTACAGAATCACGAAGCAGCCATAAAAGAACTGCAAGCCATTGTTCATGAAAATCATGAGACCTTGTGGGCTAAAATTGACTCAGTTGCATCTACCGATTCGGTTACGCAACTTGCAATAACTCAGGAAAACTTAAAGGACACAGTAGATTCGATTTCAACACAAATGGACACTCTGAAACTTGGTTCAGAAAAACACACTGAGGAAATGTGTTCACTATCGGAGAAAGTAGCCGAACTTTTGGATCAGGTCACTAACTTATCTACAAAGGTAGATGATGATCTGAATGACACAAGACCTGTAGCCTTCACTGACACAGAAGAGTATGAACAAATTAGAAAATTCAAACAGAATCAAAATCAAATCAATACACAGTACAAAAGAGAAATCCGGGAAGTACAAGATCAGCTGACACAGGTAATACAAGAATTACATATTTCAGAGGACACTCGCGCCCCAATACGGGAAGAGGGACATAGAAATACGGAACAGTCACAAAATAATAACGCAGGGCATTTCGGAAGTTATGAAAGAAATTGGCAATGTGCACCGAATTTTGAGATGGAACGGCCGACACGACCTAACAATGACCGATATGCGACTCGCCGACATGATGATTTTGACTATAAGCTGTTCATTACTACACGTAAATTCAAAACATTTAAGAATTCTGGCAACGACAGTCATCCACAAGCATGGCTCCATCAATTCTCGCATTGTTTTCCTCCCAACTGGTCGTTAGAACACAGATTAGAATTTATGTGTGGCTACTTGGAGAATGAACCAGCTGTAAGAATGCGATCGGTAATTCACGATTACCACAGTGAAGGAGAGTTTTACCATGCCTTCCTCTCAGCATATTGGTCTCAAGCCACACAAGACCGAGTAAAACATAGCATCATAATGATGAAACGTTTCGAACAATCTGAATTTTCCAGTCTTATGAAATATTTTGAAGACATGTTGCATCAGAATCAGTATCTTTCAAACCCATACAGCTCCTCAGAACTCATCCGCATTTGCTTAATCAAACTGCCTGAACATTTACGACATATTATTTTGGCAGGACGTTGCAAAGACGACATTGAAGCATTTCAGGGACTCTTACAAGAATCAAAAATTGACACTGACAATCGCGGAACGCGAAACCAGGAACACAACAATTACAGGTCACATCCGTCGCAATTCCGCGATGAAAGAAGTAATAACTTGACACAACAAGGCTATTCTCACAACACGAATCGTGACCAAAACAGACACCACCCGTATGACAACCGTTGGCAGAGTAGTAATAACTACAGGGAAAGATCACCTCTCCGTGGTAATGACTATCACAGAGACAATAAGAGAAACAGACAATATGGGAACCAAAATAAATACTATCAAGGAAGACAGAATAACTTTAGACGCAACGGACCAGCGCGCAGTTACGATTCAGGGAGAAATTCTCCACCATGTGACCGACAAGAAAGAAACTATGGAATCTACCTACATGACGACAGACGATATGATCGTAACGACAGACCTGAATTGCATCAGAACTGGCGGGATTCAAACAGAGCAGGGCCCCCTCGTCACAGTGAATTTGTAGAAGTTAGGTCTCCAAATCCCAATAACGACGCGCGCCAACAAAGAGACAGACAATGACTTGCGCCACAGGCACCCACGTGCGCCGGCTGGCTCAGAGAAAAATAACATAGACGCTAACCTTGAGAAAAATTCCAGTATTCTTTACCGACGTATACCGCATGACAATTGCATTCAAGTTCAAACTCTGAGTACTATGAAGAGTAAAGGTTTACACCAGATTTCACATGTAAAACCGTTTATTGAAAGATAATCTGCATTTTAACTTTGTCTTTGCCATAAAACGTTTCACTTCACGTTACCATGCAACAATGTTTGAAGTTAAATATCCAGTCACGAACCAAGAGAACTTATTGAAACAGAAATGACGAATGCATTGTTATAGTGAACAGACGTCACAGTTGTATTGTGTGTGTACATTCTTGCTTGTTAGTTGCACGATTATGGAACGACTATAAGGCTTACATACTTAGAACATTTACCAGTACTGCTAATGAGATTTTAATGCAACATTTTGGTTTACTTGAAAATATATTCTGGATTTAAAGTACTTTCAGTGAGATACCAGATGGCACAGTGGTTAGTTTATGTGACAGCTACACGATTTTATCACGACGCTACTAATGAGTGACAATTTACAATGTTGCTTTTGCAGTGTTTCTGTTTTATATCTGCACAGTTTTCTGTTTTATTCTGGAAAGTAAAACAGGTTTTAGTAGTAACTTTTGTGGTAGAGCTACAATGAGACTGCCTTTTCCGTAGCACAACAATACGTTACAGCACAGTACTTTCCTCATCACGGCAATAAGCGTAATAACTAAGACATTTATACGCAAAGCATTTCACTTTTGTGTATTATGAGGTAAGTACATTGACTCCTGCAGAACTTAGCTTTCGGAGGACGATAACTACGACACTTCCACACAGATTATGTTGCAACAAGACGCACATTTAGCGCTACAGTACACGTATTTGAGTGATTAATTTTGTACTTAAAACATTTATTTTTAAAGATTTTTGAATTACAAAGAAAGTTTTCCGTGATACATTTTATTCCATTGCTGTAATCTGTAACACCTGAGGGTATAATTACATTAATCCTCAGGGGGGTACACGCTTACTTTGTGTACCATGTGTGTGGCAACCACAAGGAACCCTAGCTAATATGGTATTTGCTTATACAACTTTACACATCGGTACCATATTTCTCTAACACACAAATTACACAGCTATCTGATCATGTAACTGAGAGATAAACTTTTTTTTATTACATCAGTGACAGATGTTTACGCAATACACAGTTGGGTAACTTCACACTTATGAAACTGTATTTTGTCTGTACTTTGTAAACTGTTCATATTTTTTGGAATCATTGTGATACTATGAGAGCTTTGAATGATGTATTTGGTAAGGGAGCATGATGTTAAAGTACGTTTGAGGTAGATGACACTATTGAAATGAGCAGAGAATTTTTTTTTAGGGTTTGAAATTATTGCAGAAAGTTACGACGTTTTTGAGATTTGACTGAGGTGTTATGATGTTATTATTATGACGACGATGTGTACTATGCTGTTGAGATATGTTTATGATCAATAAGATGATGCTACCGTATATGAGGAATAAGAAGTATGTTGGAAACCAAGAAGCGTACTTTAAGAGTTATGAAATGTGCGTAAATGTGTGACTGTATCACAATGCTGACGAATATTTTATTTGGACACTTATATTTATAGGATTTTCTTTCTACAGATTTGCAACGCTAATTCTTGACCTGTGAAATATTTTTATGTGAGACTGTCACTGTAGCGGAAACTGCTGTCGTAAATATTTCCGTAAGAAAGTTAAGTGACCACCTGCACGTAATGCGTCGCGGGCACCCACCTGGGCGACAGCCGCCCGAAAAAAAGCCATTAGCCTTTCAGCGGCACAGGTAGAATAAAAGAAAGGGGAGGCCATTGTCCTCACTATTGACATTTCCTTGTTGAAAGCATACTGTGGAGCTCGTAATTTATGATATTTACTAAAATGCCTAATGAAATGATTAGAAACATTTTACATCTATTGTCTTTGTAGTTAAGAGATTGCTCATTTTGTTTAATATCTAGTTTCCAGCTGTGTTGCAGCATTGGTTTCATAAAATAAAATTAAATGCATTTGCTAATGTGAACACTTTCTGTCAACAGATCTATTAAATAATAATTTTGTGATCCACATTCTTCAAAAAAGGAGCACTTGGAAAGGAAAGAACAATAAGAAGGGACTAGTAACGGTAACTGGACACATAATTTTCTTTTCAAGTACATGGTAATATTTCTTTTACAATAAGTTGTTGTGGTGCACCACTTTAATTACTTAGACATTAAGATGTGATTATACATTTCCCTTATCTGCATTGTTATCTTTAGTGTACTATTTTTCTGCTTGAGCTATGTCATGTTTCGATATAAGCTGCTGTTTGCCAGGCATAGTGCTACTGAACTTTAATTTGTGTTACTCTGCTAAGCCAGATTTATTTTTTTGTTTGCTGCGCATTGCCTCATATTAGTTGTAATGTTGAATTGCTTGGTAATTTAGATTTACTGTAGCTTGCTTTGCGATTTTCCATTTTTTTTTCATTGCTGTTTATATTAATTGTTTTATGTGCTGCTGCATTGCCTCGTCCCTTAGTTTAGCATCTGAGCTCAGTAGATTTAAGTTAGCTTAAGAGGGGGTAGACTATATAAGAAACTAACTATGATGAATTGGAAGAAATGCATTGAGAAGATATAAGAAAATGGTTTGGCCAAAAAAAAAAGTAGTGTACAGTGGAGAAAAACTATTTTGAAAGAGGATGTGAACAGAATACAGAAAGCAGGCTTAGATAGTAATTTTGGGAATAATGATGAACAAAGGGAGATCTCCATGCAAAATACTGCAGTAAAACAAATCCTGTCCTTTCCCTTTTGTGTTATCCCACTATATGTTTGTGTACCCTTGTGTATTTGTTTTCTTCCTGTCTCTGTGTAGTTTCATAGAATTTTTTCTTCTTTTAATATTAAGCTACATTCACTATGATGAGGAATACTGTTATCCTCGAATATAATTGACATTAATAATACACTCCTGGAAATGGAAAAAAGAACACATTGACACCGGTGTGTCAGACCCACCATACTTGCTCCGGACACTGCGAGAGGGCTATACAAGCAATGATCACACGCACGGCACAGCCGACACACCAGGAACCGCGGTGTTGGCCGTCGAATGGCGCTAGCTGCGCAGCATTTGTGCACCGCCGCCGTCAGTGTCAGCCAGTTTGCCGTGGCATACGGAGCTCCATCGCAGTCTTTAACACTGGTAGCATGCCGCGACAGTGTGGACGTGAACCGTATGTGCAGTTGATGGACTTTGAGCGAGGGCGTATAGTGGGCATGCGGGAGGCCGGGTGGACGTACCGCCGAATTGCTCAACACGTGGGGCGTGAGGTCTCCACAGTACATCGATGTTGTCGCCAGTGGTCGGCGGAAGGTGCGCGTGCCCGTCGACCTGGGACCGGACCGCAGCGACGCACGGATGCACGCCAAGACCGTAGGATCCTACGCAGTGCCGTAGGGGACCGCACCGCCACTTCCCAGCAAATTAGGGACACTGTTGCTCCTGGGGTATCGGTGAGGACCATTCGCAACCGTCTCCATGAAGCCGCCTTCCGCTCACGCCCCAACATCGTGCAGCCCGCCTCCAGTGGTGTCGCGACAGGCGTGAATGGAGGGACGAATGGAGACGTGTCGTCTTCAGCGATGAGAGTCGCTTCTGCCTTGGTGCCAATGATGGTCGTATGCGTGTTTGGTGCCGTGCAGGTGAGCGCCACAATCAGGACTGCATACGACCGAGGCACACAGGGCCAACACCCGGCATCATGGTGTGGGGAGCGATCTCCTACACTGGCCGTACACCACTGGTGATCGTCGAGGGGACACTAAATAGTGCACGGTACATCCAAACCGTCATCGAACCCATTGTTTTACCATTCCTAGACCGGCAAGGGAACTTGCTGTTCCAACAGGACAATGCACGTCCGCATGTATCCCGTGCCACCCAACGTGCTCTAGAAGGTGTAAGTCAACTACCCTGGCCAGCAAGATCTCCGGATCTGTAGCCCATTGAGCATGTTTGGGACTGGATGAAGCGTCGTCTCACGCGGTCTGCACGTCCAGCACGAACGCTGGTCCAACTGAGGCGCCAGGTGGAAATGGCATGGCAAGCCGTTCCACAGGACTACATCCAGCATCTCTACGATCGTCTCCATGGGAGAATAGCAGCCTGCATTGCTGCGAAAGGTGGATATACACTGTACTAGTGCCGGCATTGTGCATGCTCTGTTGCCTGTGTCTATGTGCCTGTGGTTCTGTCAGTGTGATCATGTGATGTATCTGACCCCAGGATTGTGTCAATAAAGTTTCCCCTTCCTGGGACAATGAATTCACGGTGTTCTTATTTCAATTTCCAGGAGTGTATGTTATTTACTTTGTAAAGATGTTTAGACATTATTTATTCTGTTTTAATGCTCATGTGTGAAATTGATGTTTCAAAACTTATTCTGATCTTTTATGTATTTACTTATGTCATAATTCCTGTAACACTGATATATATGTTAGTTCAATTTTTTGTAAAGCCTGTACCACAAATGTTATTTGTATCGTTATGTTCTTTAATGATGTATTTTTTACCTTTGTTATTGTATTCTCATGTTATAAAATTGTTATTGACACCAGTTCATGATATTATTAACTTGTTAGTTACATTTCACTGCACACGTTTCTGTTGGTCATAGTATATGGACAATATGTGAGAAGTAGGGACTGTTAGTGTTTGCACGTGTGTTAATAATTCAGCAAGGGACTGGATAACAGCATTGCTGGTTCTAAGGACAATTTCAAAAACTTTGTGAGTGCACAAGTGGTGGTTTATGGACTTGCTATATTATCCGGAAGACTCTTCAATGGTGATTGTGCACCTGCACAGTCACAACAGATGGCTGCTGGCTATCTCTACAAGGACTACAGTGGGTCTGCATCTTTGATGACCCACCAGTACCATTATCTCTACAAGGACTACAGTGGGTCTACATCTTTGATGATCCATCAATACCCTTATTTCTACAAGGACTGCAGTGGGTCTGCACCTTTGATGACCCACCAATACCGTAATCTCTACCAGGACTACAGTGGGTCTGCTCTGTGATGACCTACCTACCAATATTCATCAAAACTTCGAATGACTCTGCTGTGGGTTTGCTCTATTGTGACCCATTACTTGTCTGCATGTCGAGAGTCAGCACTGTCTTTCCGTTGGAAGGACAACACCACTTCTTCAAGCCTGCATGGAAATCCACTACTTCTGTGTGCATTTTCTTTTACTGCTCAGACTTTGAGAAAAACACTGCAATTTTACTGTGACGAATGATGAGGACTGTCTTTATGGACTGTGAGAAAATTTTAGCTTTTGACCAACATTGTATCAGTAAGTGTGTGCCTTTGATTTCTTTGTTATTGTAATTGTGAAAAAAAATTTTAACAAATATGTATTGGCCAGTGCCCAAAAAAATTTGTAAAATTTTTTGTGGGGAGCATGGGGGCTATGTAAGTAGGCTGTTTAGGTTTTTTTATTGGTAACGCCACCTCTGTATGAAAATCACTGGCTGTGCTGTGTGCAGTCTGTGGCTGCTTTGCATTGTTGTAATACTCGCCATTGTAGTGTTGGGCAGCGGCAGCTGGATGTGAACAGCGCGTAGCGTTGCGCAGTTGGAGGTGAGCCACCAGCAGTGGTGGATGTGGGGAGAGAGATGGCGGAGTTTTGAAATTTGTCATGAACTGCTATATTTATATATGATGATATCAAGGTAAATACATTGTTTGTTCTCTGTTAATATCTTTCATTTGCTAACTATCCCTATCAGTAGTTAGTGCCTTCCATAGTTTCAATCTTTTATTTAGCTGGCAGTAGTGGCGCTCGCTGTATTGCAGTAGCTTGAGCACCGAAGATTTTTGTGAGGTAAGTGATTTGTGAAAGGTATAGTTTAATGTTAGTCAGGGCCATTCTTTTGTAGGGAATTTTGAAAGTCAGATTGCGTTGCGCTAACAAAATATTGTGTGTCAGTTTAAGCACAGTCATGTAGAATTGTTCAAAGGGGACGTTTCACAATCCTGTAATATTAGAATGCGGTATGATTTGTGTGCTGTTTGGCACAGTCGTGTCAATTAAATATCTAGACGTAACGTTTCAAAGTGATATGAAATGGAACGAGAAAGTAAGGTGGGTTATGGAGAAGGCGAATGGTCGATTTCGGTTTATTCCGAGAATTCGAAGTGATACCTCACAACCAGGTTGGGTTAATTGTAAGGTAAAACACATGGAAGGTGGGCCCACACATTTCATCATTTGTTGTCTCTGGAATACACTTTTTTGCTAAACAACAGTATCATAATTACAATTTAAAGAACCTTGTTAAAAGAAAACAACGCTCACAGTCATTTAAAAAACTTGAACTGACTGAATTCATTAAAAACAAATTTTAACAATTTATACCATTAAGAGCAGGGCTTGAAACCAGGAGTATACAGTCCCCAAATAAGTAAGAAGTCACACCAAATAGGCGTGGCTGCCAGCAGGTACAAACAACTGAATTTCATCATTAAAATTAATTACAATGACTGCCACTAAATGCACTAACAATTCCCAAGCATGGGTGACACGTTACACAAGTGGATAACGCCCATCCAAAATACAGAAAGGATAAAAAGTCACGCCACTGACTGCGGTTGTTGGAAATCACTTAACAATGTATAAGCCTTAATAAAAATCCCTTAAGTAATAAAATGCACAATCCCCCAAAATATAAGCAAATCTGGGAAGGCACGCAATTTAAATGTGACTCCCAATTGGTACACATCAGCAGAAACATTGACAATGGGCCTTAAATAAATATAAAATTGCCCAAGATACAAAAGGATCTGGGAGGACATGCAATTTAAATGTGATTCCTAACTGGCACACACCAGCAGAAACATTGACAATGACTCTTAAATAAATATTGAATTGCCCAAAATACAAGATAGGCAACAAGGAAACAAGCATGCTAGTTTCACAATGAGTAGAGTTAGCTAATGACTGTGGATAAAAGGACAGGCTCAACAGTTCATTTTGATAAGTAAAGAGCCTTAAAACCTAACACGTTCCAGAAGTAGCAATAAGCGTGCAAGATCTAAACGAGTAGTTAAACAGCAGGTATAGTGAGGAGGAATTTTGGGCTTGTAGAACACGCTTCGAACCTCATGAGATTACTGAATTCGCCAGATAGGATAGATTAATAATTGCCGATTAACTGGCGACGCTCCGTCGTGGCACGTATCAGATGATAGATTTTACTTAACTTGAGCCACCACGACGCGGCTGGAAGAGGCACCAGACTGCTAACCAACACATACCTCGTGCGATGACGCAAGTGGCGCCGCAGCAGGAAGAAAACACGTCTCTGTTCCGGGCCCAGCGTACATGAACGAGTTATCCGCTGCCAAAGCTACTCTCTCAACGCACATCAGGAGGGAACCGTAATCAGCCCAAATAAGGCTACAGACGAGGATATTTATTTAGGAAATTTTAACTTATCGCGGAAGCAACCACGCTTTCAAGTTACAGGCTTAACACTCCCTAAAATTACTGTAAATTCCAAAACGAAATATCAACACCTGCTGATGCAACGACTAAGGCGGACTCATTTTCACAGATTATGTTACAAATATATCAAGTCAATTTATAACAGACAATACTCGTATACTTGCACGGAATGTAGCCTGGAACAACAAATTATCATCATCACTGACCGATGATCATACACACAACCACCCGGAGGCCCGTTAATATAACAGATCCAATACCACATTAACACAGAAGTGGTCTTACAATATCAACTATCAAAAAATAAAAAAAAATCAACACTTAACTGTACTCAGGTGTGAAGGATCCGTGATTTCCAAGATTCCAAGCCAGGGTGTTATTGCCTCCAATCCGTACAGGCGGTCTGTGAGCTGCCGTAAAATTTAAGCTTGCGGAGAAGGCCGGGAACTCGCCGACCAGGTTGCACGCGAAGTCCGCTGCTCTCCCCGCGTCTCGCGGCTACCAAACCTTAAGGGAGCCGGCAAGGCTTGCCTCCGACATTTCTTGACGCCCGTACAGGACAGCCGGTGTACCCCTGAAAGCAACAACGTGCCATCCACGTGCCCTCTGGCTGACTGACTGTGCCGCCAAACCAACAGCACAGGCCTTCAACGAAGACCCTGGCTCGCGACGTATGACCAGATCGATATTGGCAAGCCAAGTAGAGATCCCGGGTTCGAGTACCGGCCGGGGCACACATTTTCGTCTGTCCCCGTCGACGTACGTCAACGCCTGTAAGCAGCTGAGGGTGTTCATTTCATTGCAATTTCAAGTAGTTATTGTCGCCAGCGGAGTGCCACGCCGCCAAAATTAAAGCCACCACGGCTCGCTAGGAGGGTGTAGCTCGTCTACAATGCAGACATGGATAGAACACTTGTGCGACCCATTCTTAAGTATTGCTGAATTTATGATTGCCACTATGTCGTTTTAAAGGAAAACATCAAAGCGCTTCTGCGGCTATGCTGCCAATTTTGTTATCGATAGATTCGATCAATAAAGAGTATTACTGAATTTCTCTCTGAACTCAAACAGGAGTCTGTGGAGGGATGAAGACCTGCTTTTTGCGAAACACTACAGTGAATCTTTAGAGAACCGGTATCTGCGACTGCCTGCTGAGCCATCCTACTGCCACCAACATACATTTCGTGAAAGGACAGCGAAGACAAGAGAAATCAAAGCTCGCGTGGAAGCATATAGACGGCCCCTTTTCCCTCGCTATAATTGCAAGTGGAACAATAAAGGGGAAGAAAAGCAATGGTACAATGCACTCTCCTCCATGCAGAGTATGGTGGCGTACGGAGCAGAGGAAAGGTGCCTTACACGCAACGCACTTTTCTAAACCCGTTTTAAACACCTCAAACTGAATGAAATTACGAGGGCAGTTCAATAAGTAATGCAACACATTTTTTTTCTCGGCCAATTTTGGTTGAAAAAACCGGAAATTTCTTGTGGAATATTTTCAAACATTCCCGCTTCGTCTCGTATAGTTTCATTGACTTCCGACAGGTGGCAGCGCTGTATGGAGCTGTTAAAATGGCGTCTGTAACGGATGTGCGTTGCAAACAACGGGCAGTGATCGAGTTTCTTTTGGCGGAAAACCAGGGCATCTCAGATATTCATAGGCGCTTGCAGAATGTCTACGGTGATCTGGCAGTGGACAAAAGCACGGTGAGTCGTTGGGCAAAGCGTGTGTCATCATCGCCGCAAGGTCAAGCAAGACTGACTGATCTCCCGCGTGCGGGCCGGCCGTGCACAGCTGTGACTTCTGCAATGGCGGAGCGTGCAAACACACTCGTTCGAGATGATCGACGGATCACCATCAAACAACTCAGTGCTCAACTTGACATCTCTGTTGGTAGTGCTGTCACAATTGTTCACCAGTTGGGATATTCAAAGGTTTGTTCCCGCTGGGTCCCTCGTTGTCTAACCGAACACCATAAAGAGCAAAGGAGAACCATCTGTGCGGAATTGCTTGCTCGTCATGTGGCTGAGGGTGACAATTTCTTGTCAAAGATTGTTACAGGCGATGAAACATGGGTTCATCACTTCGAACCTGAAACAAAACGGCAATCAATGGAGTGGCGCCACACCCACTCCCCTACCAAGAAAAAGTTAAAAGCCATACCCTCAGCCGGTAAAGTCATGGTTACAGTCTTCTGGGACGCTGAAGGGGTTATTCTGATCGATGTCCTTCCCCATGGTCAAACGATCAACTCTGAAGTGTACTGTGCTACTCTTCAGAAATTGAAGAAACGACTTCAGCGTGTTCGTAGGCACGAAAATCTGAACGAACTTCTCCTTCTACATGACAACGCAAGACCTCACACAAGTCTTCGCACCCGAGAGGAGCTCACAAAACTTTAGTGGACTGTTCTTCCTCATGCACCCTACAGCCCCGATCTCGCACCGTCGGATTTCCATATGTTTGGCCCAATGAAGGACGCAATCCGTGGGAGGCACTACGCGGATGATGAAGAAGTTATTGATGCAGTACGACGTTGGCTCCGACATCGACCAGTGGAATGGTACCGTGCAGGCATACAGGCCCTCATTTCAAGGTGGCGTAAGGCCGTAGCATTGAATGGAGATTACGTTGAAAACTAGTGTTGTGTAGCTAAAAGATTGGGGAAGAACCTGATGTATTTCAATGCTGAATAAAACAACCCCTGTTTCAGAAAAAAATGTGTTCCATTACTTATTGAACTGCCCTCGTATATTTTTATCTGGTAATAATATCTTGCGTTACTTAATTTTACCATACGTTTTTCATATTTGCAATAATAAACAATGTTCCAACGTAATTGTGAAATCTTCGCAAACAAGGCATTTCATAGAAATGAGGTCAAGAATATGTTACTGAATAATGACGTATAAAAATACAGAGTTTTTATTTATACATTGATTTCTTTTACATAGCTTGACACTTTACACAGAAGATTACAACAACCAACCGCTTTTTATAACGTTAAACGTGAACTAGCCGTCTGAAGATGAACCTATCGCTTCAAAACCGGTAACTTCGCAGTTTAAATAAATAAATAGCATTATAAAAAGTGGCTGGTTGCTGTAATATACTGTGTAAGAGTCAACCTATATTTTGTACACAGCCAAGCGCTCAATATGCCAGTTTTTGACAAAATACAAGTAGCTACTTCTATTATCCTTCACTCCTTTCACATTACTTACATTATGTGATCAGAAGATCCGGACACCTGGCTGAAAATGACTTACACGTTCGTGGCGCCCTCCATCGGTAATTCTGGAATTCAGTATGGTGTTTGCCCACCCTTAGCCTTCATGACAGCTTCCACTCTCGTAGGCATACATTCAGTTAGATGCTGGAAGGTTTCTTGGTGAATGGCAGGCCACTCTTCACGGACTGCTGCGCTGAGGAGAGGTATCGATGTCGATCGGCGAGGCCTGGTACAAATTCGGCATTCCAAAACATCTTAAACGTATTCTATGGAATTCAGATCAGGACTCTGTGCAGGCCAGTCCATTACAGGGATGTTATTGCCGTGTAACCACTCCGCCACAGGCCGTGCAGTATGAACAGGTGTTCGATCGTGTTCAAAGATGCAATCTCGATCCCCGAATTACTCTTCAACAGTCGGAAGCAAGAATGTGCTAAAAACATCGGTGTGATAGTGCCACGCAAAACAACAAGGTTTGCAAGTCCTCTCCATGAAAAACACGACGAACCATAACACCACAGCCTCCGAATTTTACTGTTGGCACTACATATGCTGGCATTCACCATACTCACACCCTGCCATCGGATCGCCACATTGTGTACCGTAATTCGTCACTCCACACAACGTTTTTCCACTGTTCAATTGTCCAATGTTACTCTTCTTCCACCAAGCTAGGCATCGTTTGCAATTTACCGGTGTGCTGTGTGGCATATGAGCAGCCGCTCGACCTAACTGTCATACTACTTGCAGAGGATCCTGATGCAGTTTGGAATTCCCGTGTCGTCAACTGTCGGCGGTCTCTGTCAGTCAACAGACGAGGTCGGCCTGTACGCTTTTGTGCTGTACGTGTCCTTTCACGTTTCCACTTCACTATCACATCGGAAACAGTGGACCTACGGATGCTTACGAGTGTGGAAATCTCGCGTACAGACGTATGACACAAGTGACACACAACCACCTGACCACGTTCGAAGTCCGTGAGTTCCGCGAGGCACCCTATTCTGCTCTCTCACGACGTCTAATGACTACTGAGGTCGCTGATATGGAGTACCGGGCAGTAAGTGGCAGCACAATGCACCTAATATTAAAAAAGTACGTTTTTGGAGTGTCCGGATACTTTTGATCACGTAAAGTACGTTTATTTTTTACGACGTACCGGGCAAACAATATTATCTTCTTCAACATTACATTTCGTCAACTATGGCTATTTTCCCCCGTGTTTGTACAGAACAGACACTACGTTTCATAATCATCATTGCTGTCTGAATCTTCACTGTCATCAAGATGGTCATCGGATGCCATGTCTTCTGTTTTGGGTCTGTGTTTTGAAGATTTTCCACTCCTCTCCCAGAATAAATTTTTTTGGCAGCTTTAGTCTTAGCTTCAGCTGTTGATTTCTTCTGTTTATATTTCTGTAATAAGGAGATGATGTTATCAACTCTGCAAAGCATGAACGCGATGTTAGGCCTACTTGAATGGCCGTATCTCCAGATGGCTTTGCAATTTGTGGAAGGGGTATAATGCTTGTAAGGCTGACAGCTTGACCAACATTACCATTACTAGTTTCCTTTTCGTTCCTGGGATCTTTTTCTTGATGGGGGTCAGCGTGGTGATGAACTGAAAATTTGTGTTTCCTAAGGACGTTCCTGTTGAATGGGATGAGACTGTTCCTGCTCGGTTGTAAGCTGCCCCGAATAACCTGGCTGTTAGTAACAGGATGGCAGCGCGGCCTGGGTTACTTGCCAAACCGAGAGTCTATCTCTTTAACATAGTATGTTTTCAAGGGCCCGTACATCCGACGTCAAGTGGCTGCATTTTATTC
Source organism: Schistocerca serialis cubense (assembly GCF_023864345.2). Taxonomy (NCBI): domain Eukaryota; kingdom Metazoa; phylum Arthropoda; class Insecta; order Orthoptera; family Acrididae; genus Schistocerca; species Schistocerca serialis. Next base: position 1,143,867,598 of record NC_064639.1, on the reverse strand, counting down.
GTTGGGTGGAGTGCCACACATACAATATGAGAATTGTTTTCACGTGCTTTGTCTAACACAACGAGATTCTTCGTTTGGGAATAATGTCTATCACGAATCAAATGTCCGGGTCATTTGAAGATAGCAATGCGTAGCTCCCAAAATGATTAAACCAATGAGTAAAAATATGAGTTTGCATCCAGCCACTTTGGTGACAAGCTGATATTGATCGTGTAGGTGCACTGTCAATCAGTTCCTGCTTCATATTCTTCCTCGGGGAGACGATTAGTGGTGGAACGTAAGTGCCAGCTGCGTTCATACAAGTCACAACTGTTACGAAATTTCCGCTTTCTGCTGAAGTTAAGGCAGCAACTTCTCTCTTCCCTTCCATAGCAATAACCTCGTTATGTTTACGCTGCACAGACTATAACACTTCCGCCAAGTACTAAATTAGCAATATATCGATAACGTTACTCCTGTGAAAGGATACTTATTTGACCGTGACAGTGTGTAATGGAACTATATCGGACTACATTATGTTTTTCTAAAGAGTTCTGTATAAAGAAAGCAGTAGCAGAACAAATGGGAATCAAACCACGCTTCTATTAGTAATCGAGTAAATTGTAATTGCACAAAAGGAAACGGTCACCAACCTAATTAGGCGAAGGTGTACCTAGTGCTAGCATGTTTCATAAAGAAAGTTGACTACTGGGATTATTAGTTAGTCTAATCAACTTAAGTCCTTATTACAATGAAATTAAGGAATTATGTTGACATTAATCCTATTGTTGAAATTATAACTGTTATAGGAAGACCTAATTTTTACTGATTATGAGTTCTCAGTGTATGATGTAATGAGTCTTGAAAATCTAATTCGTTTGTTATCTAATTCGTATGTAATAACGATGTGTACTTTATACTGAAATTCTGTTTGTCTGTAACATAAAAGACAGTAGTGCAATTTAGCAACTACTGTACTAGTTTTTTGTCATGAACTACACACAATGATTACTAACACGTTTAAGCAACAACTGGCTCTCAATAACACTTACTATCTGTACATTACAGTAGGAAGCTAATGATCATTATAGGTAAATGATTACTAATGGTGGAACACTGCTAACTTAGACATGGAGTTCCTTTCTCAGTTTATTTATTGGAAATTACTACAATTGAAATAGCTGTCAAGTAATTGTATGTTTGATACTGACTATTATTTGCATTCTCAAGGAACATTCACTTATTTATACTACTTAGCTCAGAAGTGATGTGTAATACCTGAGTGCAGTATAGTTTGAATAGTTGTAGTTATTTGATTACTGTAGTACATACTATGTATAAGAATGTAAGTTGTACATCTAGAGTACTGTTATTGTAATGTGAAATTTAAATGTGGGTCGACTATTAACACGGAGTCCTAGAAGCTGGACTACCATTTGTTTCCAATATCTCGTTATGAATAAATTGTTTACCCTAGACAAGGCTGAACAGTTAAGTCACAACATAATATTGAAAACACTATTAAATATGTACCATATGCAATAATATTCTATAAACTGAATTCATTAAATCTTCTCTTAGTAATTGTAATATGATGAAATTTTAACTATCGGTTTACGATAATTACGTGGAGTATTTCAGAACTTACGCTCACTAAATTATTACGTACTTTACAACTCCACAGATTTTATTAACTTTTCTTGAGGAAGGTAATTGTTTTTCAGTCCGGTAAAACAGAATACCCGAAAATATTCTAGCACATGGAACAGCACCCTGTCTAGGTAAGCGACCAAGGATAAAATACGGTAACTCAAAACAAAGTTTACCGAACACAAACTTATTGTTGAAAAAGAAGCCGTATAACTGATCGATGTGATTTACAGTACTCAACTGATAATTTGAGATGAAAGTGATGGCAATGTCGATCTCTTGTGCTTTTCAAAAAAATCGGCAAAAGTGTCCATGGCTCCTCCTGTGTAACAAGTAAAAACAGAGAAAGAAGTTAAATAAAACCATTATAGATAACATCGATAATAGCGTTACAAGACGTCACCCTCGTTTCGTCGACGTAGAAGACTCGGTGTGCGCTATGGTTGACTGTAGACAGCGTAGATTCGTAAATATCAAAAAAAGTCTCGCCACATTTGCTATAGTCAAAACTTTCACTCTATCTACTGCGCGATTCTGAGGAGTTTTCATTGATAAAATGAGATGTCTCTTAAGGAAAGCTCGGAGCCATTTCTTTCCTGCTGAAACCTTTTCTGATTTGAAGGGATTTTTGAGTCTCGTCCTGGTAGCTAGCTGTAAGGCAATGCTTCTTATGGCCTTAAATTTAAGAGCATAATATCTATTTTCCATTGCAAGGTAGTATTTCTCCAGTTTGTCTTTCAGTTGAGATGAAAGAGTAGGCCTTCTACCAAGATTAACGCCTACCAACTACTCGGATGTAGGAGTTTTATTCTTCACATTTCCAAACGAAGTTTGGTAAAGCAAAAAATTTCAAAGCTTTTAAGTATCCCATCTCGCAGTTCCTCACACATGTAATGGCATGAATCATGACTTCTTTGTCTCACCTTTTCCTTTGGGTGCCGATACCATCTATAATCAAACATAGTCCTCAAAGCACTTCAATTTCAATGATTTTATTTGTTAGGTTATTTTTACAGGTACTGTGAACCGAGAACTTTGAATATGATGGTATAATAATTAACTTATAAATGAAATACTGCGTTACTAGAAAAGTCCAGAAAACATGCCACTTTCGAAACATAGGACTAGCCAAAGTAATCTCCGGTTTTGGTAATTTAATAAAATTAAAACAAACGCAATTGTCAATATTTTACTATAATGAATGATAAAATATTGTTATAATGCGAACCTATTGTATACATTACAAATACAAATTGTGAAAATGGGCGCTGATGACCACGCTGTTTAGCTCCCGAAAACCTCAAACCACACACACAAATTGTGAAAAACGAGTTCCCCCCAATACGCAATAGGTATCCCAATATGTAGCATTGTTGCATATTTGGATCCCAATACCATCGCATATTAGGACTGTTGCCATCTTACACACAGAATCACGCTTATGCTAACAACGTTCGTTGGAAAATGAAGTAACTGTCAACAGTTACAAGTAATTCCATTGCAAATAACAACAATAAAAGAGTACTGTAATATGTACTCAACTTTAAGCAGAAATATTTACTTAGCACCGATGTCACAAACTCCAGACACTATGCATCTTATAACAGCCTCTACGTACTGTGTCTGGCTCAACAATGACTTCCTACTCGCTGTGTTGTCGTCGGACGTGTCAGAATCCTCCTAGGAAACTCTCCACCAGATTTCAGCACGTGCTATGAGCACAGTCGATGTGTCTCACTTTGGGAACTACCACATAAGAGGCATCTTTGTCTATATACATTTCGATGAAAACTTATTCCTAATATCGCAACAATATTTCGACAAACGGATAGAATTTTAATGCAGTGTTGTGCCAGATATAAAAACGAAACATTCTCACTCCGCGAGTAAAGTTATTGATCACGTGAATGAGTTTATTCTTCGGTTGCATGGTAATCCATTAAGATACTTTCCAACGCATTAGATCGATCTTGACGCTGTAGGCCAAAAAAAAAAAAATTGCTGCCGATAATGGGACCAAAGGCATCCTCTGACTCCACTTCCAGTTTCTCATTTGTGTGTGAGAATTAACAATGGTGATCACGTCAAACATTACATTTAACTATGATCTATACCATCTACTGTTAGAAACCGTAAAACATGAAGTATTTGTCACATCACTGTGGATTAACGTGAGTAGTGACTGCAATACGGTGGTCAACAATGACGAAAGATTTCCCAATTTCTAAGTAAAATTAATTCCAATTGACGTTATCTCTCACATTCTTTGCGCAGTGACTTTCGTTTGTTGGGGTCGAGTCTACGAGTACACATACATAACTGCACAACTCGCTCAACCTGAAGAAGATAATCGTCGAATAATTGTGAATAAAATGGAAATAACATCTCAGCTGAACACCCATAAGAGTGCCATCAAGCACAGATGACATTTTAACAAGAGGCAACAACTATTATTTACTGTAATTAATAATTACTATTTACTCCAACAGTTGCAAGTGTCCAAGAGTCAGTCGGAATGTTAATGTAACCGGGTTAACTATTAAACGGAAAAAAACATAAGTCAGACAAAAATGCAGCACTAATTCCTTTACTCTCCTGACATCATTTTCCAAAATTTTCGCAAAGATGATGTGTTCTAGAATCTATCTCACCTAAGCAACAATAATAGCCTCAGCAAACTATAGTTTCGGTTTCAGAAGGGTTGCTCTTCTGAGAATAACATTTTCAGGTTCGCTCATCGCATTTTACAAGTATTAAATAAAACACCGCCGGTTAGTATTTTCTGAGATCTGTCTAAGGCATTTGATTGTGCGAATCATTGTATTCTTCTAAATAAATTGAAGTTTTGTGGGACAGTTAGTGTAGAAAATCAATGGATAATGTCATATCTAACCTAAAGAATGCAGAAAATTGTAGTCAGTATTTCAACCAATAGTTTGATCACATGATTATAACTCGGGAGGAATCACCTATGGGATTCCTCAACACTCAATCTCGGGTCAACTATTGTTCCTCAAATATGTAAACATATATGTTTACATACAACAACCAGAATTAGGTCAGTTAGCAGATGACACTAGTACTTTAATTAGTCCAAGCATACATATAGAAACAAAAGAAACGGTAAAAACTATTCTTAAAAGTATCGTTGACTGGTTATCTGTGAACGGTCTCATTCTCAATTTTTAAAAGGCGAAAAATATTTAGTTCTGCACACCTGAGGATATTACACCAATAATAAGTGTCACACGGAGAGGAAATAATAAACAGGGTGGAAATTTAAAAATTCTTAGGTGTCCATACTAATGAGAATTTAAATCGGAAAAAGGTCATTTTCGAACTTCTAAAACAACTTAACTCCGCAACAGTTGGACATAGAATGATTCTAAACCTTGGGGAGGGACAAATCAGTAAGCTGACATATTTTACATTTTTCCATCCAGTAATGTCCTATAGAATAATGCCCATGGGTAATTCATCTTCACCGAGCGAGGTGGCGCAGTGGTTAGCACACTGGACTCGCATTCGGGAGGACGACGGTTCAATCCCGTCTCCGGCCATCCTGATTTACGTTTTCCGTGATTTCCCTAAATCGCTTCAGGCAAATGCCGGGATGGTTCCTTTGCAAGGGCACGGCCGATTTCCTCCCCCATCCTTCCCTCACCAGAGCTTGCGCTCCGTCTTTAATGACCTCGTTGTCGATGGGACGTTAAACACTAACCTCCTCCTCCTCCTCCTCCTAATTCATCTTTAAGAAAGAAAGTCTTCATTGCGCAAAAACGTGCTGCAAGAACAACATGGGGTGCTCACAAACAAGCATCTTGCAGACATCTGTTTAAGGAGTTGGGCATTCTGAGATCTGCTTCACAGTACGAGTGCATTTATTCTCTCATGAATTTTATCGTAAATAATCCACTAAATTTCAAAGAAACAATAATCTACATACTAACAATACCAGAAGAAAAATTGACACTCGTTACTGCACATTAAGGTTGTCTTTAGCACAAAAAGGGAATCACAATGCCGCAACAACAGTTTTTGATCACTTACACAGTGATATAAAATTTCAAAGTGACAGCAAAGTAAATTTTGGTAACGAACTGAGAAAGTTTCTCTATTCCGTAGAAGAATTTTGTTATTGTAATGTGCAAAAGGTGGTGGGTAAGAATTACCCTCACATCTCTACATCTTAAATGTAACTTAAAAATGTTCAAAATATAACCATATGTACAAATTAATTTGCGTTGTTAATGTAAAACGACTCGTACCACATCATTACTTTTTATCGTGCAAAAGGATCCATGGAACATGACTCTAACTAATTCGATTTGCCGGTCAGCGTTTAGTAAAGAAAGAGAAATAACTAGGTCGTGCCCTTCTCTAACGATAAAAAGGAAGGAAGATTCGGTTGTAACGTTCCGTCTGCGTCTTGGTCATCAGAAACGGAGCACAGAACACTAACTGTGAAGGTATAGGAAAGTAAATCAGCAATATTTGCTTTAAGCCAACCAGGAAATCAAAATACGTCGAAATAACGATCTTTTAAATAAAATTATGTTACTTCCTACTTCAGTCATTCCTGAGCAAGAAGGTGTATACCGACAGAAAAGAGAGGGCATTTTCTCAGCAGCGAAACGTCCCCTTCTCTCTGTTGGCAGTTCAGCTGAATTTATCCTGGCTACAGCAGACTTTCTCTGTCTTTTGTCTCTTTATTCTTTGGCCACTGATATTCAAGTTGGTCACCCAGTGCTAAGCGAGTGTAGGTAACAGTTAAACATCAATATTCCAGTTGCAATCAACCACTGTAAAATTACAGCCGTACACTATCTAGGAGTATGCGTCCTGAGCTACCTACAGTGGGATGGCCAGATAAATCTAGTTGTTGGGAACAGAAATTCCGGGCGGAGATTCACTGGACGAATCTCAAAAAACATGCTATTCATGTACAAAACGTGTAGCCTACAAAATAATAATGGTACCCAAAGTACCCTCCAAATTAAGGTGGCTTAGAGAATAAGGGAGAGACGTCAAAGTACGCAGCAGGTCATTTAGGCATTCAGTATTTGAATCTTTTGATAAACTTGACGACTTAGACTTCTCCTGTCTTCTTCCGATCATTGTCAGTAACAAACAAGAAGGCAGTATACCTGTATGCTGTAATTCTACACCTACATCTATATTTATACTCCGCAAGCCACCCAGCGGTGTGTGGCGGAGGGCACTTTACGTGCCACTGTCATTACCTCCCTTTTCTGTTCCAGTCGCGTATGGTTCGCGGGAAGAACGACTGTCTGAAAGCCTCCGTCCGCGCTCGAATTTCTCTGATTTTACATTCGTGATCTCCTCGGGAGGTATAAGTAGGGGGAAGCAATATATTCGATACCTCATCCAGAAACGCACCCTCTCGAAACCTGGCGAGCAAGCTACACCGCGATGCAAAGCGCCTCTCTTGCAGAGTCTGCCACTTGACTTTGCTAAACATCTCCGTAACGCTATCACGGTTACCAAATAACCCTGTGACGAAACGCGCCGCTCTTCTTTGGATCTTCTCTATCTCCTCCGTCAACCCGATCTGGTACGTATCCCACACTGGTACCCGCCTTACGAACAATTAATTTTATATGATCATTCCACTTCAAATAGTTCCGCACGCATACTCCCAGATATTTTACAGAAGTAACTGCTACCATTGTTTGTCCCGCTATCATATAATCATACAATAAAGGATCCTTCTTTCTATGTATTCGCAATACATTATATTTGTCTATGTTAAGGGTCAGTTGCCACTCCCTGCACCAAGTGCCTATCCGCTGCAGATCTTCCTGGATTTCGCTAGAATTTTCTAATGCTGCAACTTCTCTGTATACTACAGCATCATCCGCGAAAAGCCGCATGGAACGTCCGACACTATCTACTAGGTCATTTATATATATTGTGATGATGGATTTTCCTTGAAGAATAAAACTGTATGCAGGAGAGGGTTTCGAACCTGGAGCCTTTGCAATTCACGGGCAAGTGCTTCACCGACTAAATTACCCAAGCACGACTCACGACTCAGCCTCGCAGCTTTAATTCCGTCAGTATCTCATTTCCTACCTTACAAACTTCACAGAAGTTCTTTATTCCATATGTGTTAGTCCCGTGATATATGCAGCTCTGTACTATGGAACATAGAAGATACCAAAGGTCTCAGGTTCGATTTGCGGTCCGGCACAGTTATAATCTTCAAGGAAATTTAAAACGACTCACGCCCGGTACTCACAGCTTTACTTCTGCCAGTGCCTCGTCTCCTACCTTCCAAACTTTACAGAAGCTCTCCTGCAATTGTTAACCATGCATTGCCACTAACTACTTCTGTTGTAGTACAAGAAAATTGAATCTTGTAACCAACAAAAGTAATAGGTTCTTGCAATAACTCCTGTTGACCAGTCTCATTTGGTGTCATAGAAAATGTATCTCCTGCGAGAGCTTCTGTAAAGTTTGGAAGGTAGGAGACGAGGTACTGGCAGAAGTAAAGCTGTGAGTAAACGGGCGTGAGTCGTGCTTCGGTAGCTCAGTTGGTAGAGCACTTGCCCGCGAAAGGCAAAGGTCCCGAGTTCGAGTCTCGGTCGGGCACACAGTTTTAAACTGCCAGGAAGTTTCATATCAGCGCACACTCCGCTCCAGAGTGAAAATCTCATTCTTCAAGGAAATTTCATAATAGGGCACACCCCGCTTTAGAGTGAACATTCATTCTGGATTTGCAATGATGTCTCTGACAATTCTCTACGTCAATCTGTCTACTGGCTCATTGAAGTTACTACCTACATGTGCTAAAGCAACTAATATATTATGTTGTCTCTTGGAAAAGTTTTTAAAGACAAAGAATTATGTTTCGGGTGTGTTGGGTGCTCTGGTTACAATCAAGCTGCATATACTTGAGAAGGCACCCATGACTGTATTTGTAATGTTGAAAGAAATGAACATCCTAAAAATTTTTGGCAAGTGAAAATGAAAGTGTTGAGGCATTCCATGTTACTGTTTAAATACATTTTAACTTTCTAAATTCCTTTCAGAAATTTGCAGATAATTGATATGGTGATTATTTTTACTCATGTGTATTTAATATAAGCCTTCCTTCTCAAAGGTACTATTCCCCAACCACTGGGGATAATTATTCGTTGCTGTGGGGAACGTGCGCAGTCAAATGTTTCAAATAGCTCTGAGCACTATGGGACTTAACATCTGAGGTCATCAGTCCCCTAGAACTTAGGACTACTTAAACATAACTAACCTAAGGACATCACACACATCCATGCCCGAGGCAGGATTCGAACCTGCGACCGTTGCGGTCGCGCGGTTACAGACTGATGCGCCTCGAACCGCTCGTCCACACCGGCCGGCGTGCGCAGTCAGTTCTTTGTTATATTCGCAATAAAATTCACTGCACTCCTTTTTACATTTAGACTGAAATATTATAGTGAAAGTGGAAGGAAAGATAGAGAAATTATGGCAATATTACGTACGATTGTTTTTAGGTCATGAATCATGAATGTGTCAAAATAATATTTTTAGCTTATTTGCTCACTATTCCCGCATTTTCTCTATACACGAAGATGACTGTACAGAAACTGTGAAAAACTGTGCTATACTAACGTAAATATATCCAAAATGCAGATGCTTTCGCCGAATAATTCTGTATTCCAATCACATTTCATGCAACATATTGTCTACCAAAGAACGTGCTATGCTATTGTCGATTCTACAACTAGGGATTTAGCACCACCTATGGAATTTGTTTAAAAAGTACTAAATTACAGGTACGGCTCTATCTTGTGCATTACTTCAGGTGTCAGATTGAAATAGTTATGTATTGTTATGCATTACGAATGCGCAACAGCCGGCCGGAGTGGCCGAGCGGTTCTAGGAGCTACAGTCTGGAACCGCGCGACCGCCACGGTCGCAGGTTCGAATCCTGCCTCGGGAATGGATGCGTGTGATGTCCTTAGTTTAGTTAGTTTTAAGTAGTTCAAAGCTCTAGGGGACTGATGACCTGAGAAGTTAAGTCCCATAGTGCTCAGAGCCATTTGAACCATTTTTGAATGTGCAACAGGTAAATAAGGCGAAGAGGAGGATGTTACCTAAGTGAGATTTGAGCGGATGACACTCACACAACTATTGTATCTAAGGATAAAAATTTCATACTTTCACCAAAAGGCATTTGTAGTTTTTGATACGGTCTTTTCAACCAACATGCTCGCTGTTACAAGTTGTTTTCAGTCGTGGGCTAATATAGTCTGTACACACCGAAACAGACCGCATAGTAATAATTTATTGTGACACTATCCACGCAATCCTACAAAAATTAAAAGGATAATGTTTTAATTGTTACGCTTGGAGTATCATTTCTTCGCATGAATGCAATGCAGTAAAATTGTGAGCTTCAGTACTACTGAATGTCGTGCGACAGACCGATGTTTTCCTTTCCACGTGATTCTGTAGATACACTAAATTCCGCGTTGCTACCAGTACTGGAAGTTTTTCTAGATGTTCCGGTACCCATTCGTGAGCTTAAACATCAGTAAGCATAGTGATTAAGACAAGTGACTAAAGAGGAGAATGATTCCCACAAGTCAGTGTACCTCAGTAACAGAGGGACTGAATGTTTGCGGCCCTAAACGCCCATTAATCACCATCCAGATTTAGAACGTTTACGGCTTCTCTCAAGGCGAGTGCCTGCATGGTTTCTTTGAAAATACCGAACGAGCTGGCGTTGTAATAAGGCGACAGATAAGCAACTGGGAGTTAGATAGGTAACATCTCCATCCGGCCATTCTATTTAGGTTATCCGTGGCTTCACATTTCTCAAAAAATATTTGTTCAAATCAGTCCAGATTTCAGACATGAATAAGTTGCTATATCTTCTTCAAAGTGTACTACTTACATGACACTAGCAGTGTTTCCAGTAGAAATTCACAACAAAGAATGTGACCTAAGAGTTGACATTTAAAGAAAATAATATCTAAGTAGTTGTTCCACCTTTTCGTTGACTGTCGTAATTGTATTGCATTTTAATGAATGTAATGTAATTAATTTCTATACAAAGCTTCATTGTCGTAGATTTACTAAAATTTCATACGTTCAGGAAGAAGAATTTAAAGTTTTTGATATTATCTGTTTGATCAACATTCAAAGTATGAACTCTCCAAGTCTATAGCAGTCATCGTTGAGGTTTCTGTAGCCTCCAGCTTACTTTTGGAGCCCATCTTTCAAATTCCGGCCTCTTTTGTCATTTGCAGGGCACTTTTCTCAGCCTCCCGCATTCTCAACTGGTCAGTTAACACAAAAGAATTCTTGATTTTCATCTCAGACCTGTATCACCGAAAACTTTCAACCTGCTGACTGGCCCATCAGTGAAACACAACAGTGCGTCCATGCCACCAGTTTCTACGATTTTGAGACCCACACACACCGCTTTAGGCAAACGCCCTCAGACATAGTTTTTTATATTCTTCCAAGGTTGCATTTAGCAAGAAAGCTTTTGCTAGTTAAGTCTCTATAGGTAGGTTTTACAACATCTGCTATCGACACTGGTAGGGGATGGTTGTTGAGCCGTGTTGGCTCAGTCTGTATTCTTACATCTTTGCCTACTGGCGCGATCCCTCTGTCTCGTCGCCGGGTGGCGCTTATGTTAGTTGACTCTTTGGTTATAGTTTCTTGCGGCAGATTGTTGACAACATGGGGAAGCGGTCGGTCGCTGTCATTGAGAGAAAGGCAAGAGGCACATGCGACGTACGGTGAACTGTGCACGGAGCTCACGACCGCACGACTGTCTAAGCGGCCAGTGTTCGGTAGAGCTGTGTTGTCGGCAATACTTGCGCCTAAAGCCGACGCAGCCAGTTGACCCGGGATTAAGGAGTAATAGTTGCTGATGTGGGTGTTGTAGTGCTGTTCATTCTCTGGTGCCGTCTGTTCTGCGCTTTGGGTGTTAGGTACTTCTTAGTTGATTGACATACAGTATGTACTCCCATGTTGAAGTTGCTCCCGCTGGATTGCCTGTGGTTCTCCGTCACTCTGTATTGTAGGGAGCACATTGTGTTCATGCGGGAGCGATCTAGATGGTTGTACAACAATAAACTGGTAGCCAAGATCGTAGGAATTCTTTTTATTCCATGATTACCGGTCTCGGCGAAACTAAAGCCGCCATCTAGGGAGGACAGAAAACACTATAAAAGTGGGCTTGGATTCCACTTATATAACATGTATACACATAAATTTAGGTACATACCTTAGGACACATACAGGTTACAACATCAAGGTAGACAATGGTGATATTAATAGTTGCGTATTACACGCAGGCCTTACAAAATTGTCATACGTAGCACGCAGGCGTCCAAGAAAGATGACATTATAAATAAAATAAAAAAACACTGCAGGGTTACACAACTTCGCACTCACCGCATCGTAGTTTATAAACCCCTGTGCAATACAAAAAATAACCTACAGTCGAAACTTAGACATACTGTAGAAAGCCAAGCAGACAAATACAAAACCACAGGGGTTTATAAACTACGATGCGGTGAGTGCGAAGGGTTCTATGTCGGGCAGGCAGGAAGGTCGTTTTTTACACGTTTTCGAGAACACACAACAAGCCTGCATTTGGAGACCATATGCGGGCGTCTAAGCATAAAGTGTTAGATATACGCCGAGACATAGAGATTTTGCATAGGACCCCCAAAGGAAAAAAAACTTGATATTCTAGAAAACATTCAAATTTATAGACACAAAAAAAGATACCCTAACTTGCTGTTTAATGATCAACTCGCATCTGCAGACCATAATTCCTTTAGTATTTTTGACGAGGTCCTACAGAGTCCTTTGAAGCAACAGTGAACCATGGGAATGCAGTCAACTCTTTTATGAATGTGGGGAGAATGTCCTGTTTTATGGCTATAGGCACGCCCCCACCCCCCTGTCCACCCTATTCCGTTTTCTTGGTTTTGGTCCGGTGGCCGCCGCATACACCACAGAACAGGGTAACAGGGTCTTTTACGGCTACATAAGTATACAGTCGACGTAAGGTGGCATAATGTTTTGATATTGGTTTTGTTAGATGACTGTGGTTCATTTACATGAACCTGCCACATAGTTGTACTTCTTACATTAAGTGGTTCTGTTAAGACCAAAACCCATAGGCTCATCCGCAATGTATATTTTATTGCTGTAAGACCAGACGGATATGCAGTTGTATAACCCTGCGGTGTTTTTAAATTTATATTTGACTTTTGCTAGGTTTTATATATGACCAGACAGATGTGTACTTGCGTAATTCGGCAGTCTCAGAATTACGTATTGTAATGCCTGCGTGTAATACGCGACTATTAATATCACCATTGTCTACCTTGATGTTGTAACCTGTATGTGTCCTAAAGTATGTACCTAAATTTATATGTATACATGTTATATAAGTGGAATCCAAGCCCACTTTTATAGTGTTTTCTGTCCTCCCTAGATCCGATGATGCCGGCTTTAGTTTCGCCGAGACCGGTAATCATGGAATAAAAAGAATTCCTACGATCTTGGCTACCAGTTTATTGTTGTATCTCCGTCACTGTGTCTCAAGTATTAAATTTACTTCTTTGTACCTGTGTTAGAAATTACCTGAGTTCCACTTGTGAAATGTTTTAAAATTTCTTTCTATGTCTGCTAAATTTGAAATTAAGGGCTGAAATTGATTGTATTATATGTTCTAGGCCGCCACGTGTGTTAGTGGTCACTGAGACCGAAATTGAGTTGTTTGTTTTGGAAGTTGTTGCTTCCCTGACTGATGTAACGACTATAAAATTGCCTGTGGCCATGGTGAGCAAACACTAGTGGCCCAGTAAATCTTGGCTCATTTGGGTAATTGTTCCATAACTCTGGTGAGATTTTGCCCCTCTACAAAAATAATATTTATTGTTCTGAATATAATTACTATTGCAGTTGTTTGAATGCTAGCCCTCAAGATTTTCCTGTTACCTTTTAAGTCAAGTTAACGTATTTGAGTAGCCCTGTGATGTGTTAGTTATTACATTAATTTATTGTTAAATTTTATTGTAAGAATAACACGTTAATCCTCTTAGTAATTCTCATTGTACTATTCTTCTCGTAATACGTAAGATTTGGTTGGGGCTGGGGACCACGCCCACATTGAGTTTCTTGTCTTGGTTTGAGCATTTTCATATTTTCTCTGATTAATATGCATGAATAATACTTCTACTTGTTTGCTCTCGGCTTCCCGAATGTTCGTAGCGTATGGAGGCGCTCTTACACATCGCTTGATCGGGCGTAGCCTGTCCGCGACGGCTATGTACTGTGCGTGCCCGCGAGCGGAGCAGCTTCACGTCTCGCCGTAGCCTCTGAGACTTTTCGGCCTTCTTGCTTGCTACGGCATCCCTCATAAGTTGTGTTTCTATCTCGTAGCAATCAGTCGTTAATTTAACCTGAAGTGGTCCTTATTTTAAACCATCTTTCCCAGACCTGGCCGGCCGTACCTGCTCCTTTCACGTTTTCCGTGTCTGAAGTTTGGTTTTAAGATAACAGTTTTAATATTGGTGTAATGTTCAATTTTTTAAATGGTATCTCATTATTTTTCCACATCAGTCTCTTGACTATGCCCAAGGAGCTTCTCTGATTGATCAAATATTGCATATTTGCTTTGAGGATTGTTCAAAAAGAAAAATGGTTCAAATGGCTCTGAGCACTATGGGAGTTAACATCTGACGTCATCAGTCCCCTAGAACTTAGAACTACTTAAACCTAACTAACCTAAGGACATTACACATATCCATGCCCGAGGCAGGATTCGAACCTGCGGCCGTAGCGGTCGCGCAGTTCCAAACTGTACACCTAGAACCGCTCGGCCACCCCGGCCGGCGAGGATTGTTCCTGCTCGTTACACAAAATATTAATACTTAACGGGCCTCAATTTGTCAGATACAAGACTTGCTAAATTTCATGTTACTATACTTCTGGTAAGTTATATTCATTAATGTCAAGCACCCCCTTGACCAGCCAAATGTTGGAACCGTGATCTTTATCATCATTGCTGTCTTCCTTGCCCAGGGCTAAGTGCGTGTTTGAGCTGCATTTAATTGTATTCCTTGCGTCTTAATCCTTAAATTGGTGCATCTTATTCGTTTAAATTAACTGATTAATTATCAATCTGTTTAACTGAAGAAATTTTGGAGTAACTGTCTGAATGCTTTTCCTTAATTACATTCCGCTGAAATTTGAGCTGCTGTTAACATTTTAAATTTGTTGCTGGCGCTATTTTTGTCACTCATTAGTTGCTCCTTCTTAATGAAGTTCATTGCAATCAGCTATTATCATTTGTGATTTATTAGTGTTTTTGGTATCCGCGCAATAAAAGATTGTTGGACGCTTGTGAAGTAACAAATGACTTGTGATAAATGGCCTGCACCTTTACCATCCCCGTTTAATTATTTCTTTATCCTGGGGCGTCAGATATCAACTACGTTTTTTTAAATAGGAACCCCTATTTTTTATTACATATTGTGTAGTACGTAAAGAAATATGAATGTCTTAGTTGGACCAGTTTTTTCGCTTTGTGATAAATGACGCTGTAATAGTCACAAACGTATAAGTACGTGGTATCACGTAACATTTCGCCAGTGACGACGGTATTTGCTTCGTGGTACATTACCCGTGTTAAAATGGACCGTTTACCAATTGCAGAAAAGGTCGATATCGAGTTTGTGTATGGCTATTGTGATCAAAATGACCAACGGGCATGTGATATGTATGCTGCTCGGTATCCTGGGCGACGTCATCCAAGTGTCCGGACCGTTCGCCGGATAGTTACGTTATTTAAGGAAACAGGAAGTGTTCAGCCACATGTGAAACGTCAACCACGGTATTGAATAGCATATTTCATGACAGGTGGATTGGTCGTCGAAGCACCATACCATGGCCCACACGTTCACCGGATCTGACGACCGCGCATTTCTTTCTGTGGGGAAAGTTGATGGATATTTGCTATCGTGATCCAACGACAACACCTGACAACATGCGTCAGCTCATTGTCAATGCATGTACGAACATTACGGAAGGCGAACTACTCGCTGTTGAGAGGAATGTAGTTACACGTATTGCCATCTGCATTGAGGTTGACGGACATCATTTTGAGCATTTATTGCATTAATGTGGTATTTACAGGTAATCACGCTGTAGAACAGCATGCGTTCTCAGAAATGAAAAGTTCACAAAGGTACATATATCCTGTATAAATCACCAGTTATACTAGCTCTCTGATATCTACACCATGACACGGCGCTCTCTGGACAGAAAGTCTGACAAGGATCTTCATCTGTAGCAATGTACACATTCAAAGGTGGACAACACACATTTCCTCTTTTGTTCTAATTTATTATGATTTCTCTGTATTATTCTACCCCCAGTTACGTTCTATACAGGAACAATTTAACTGTAAGCACAGGCAGCTTTGTTCTTGAAATCAAAAGTCTCCTTGAAATCACTACGACGTGTAAAACGTTATCAAAACACTGAATTATTGATGTTTAACTGTTACCTACACTCGCTTATCACTGGGCGATCAACTTCAAAAACGGTGGTCAAATAGTAAAGAGACTAAAGACAGAGGAAGTCTGCTGAGCCGGGATAAATGCAGCTGAATTGACAACGGAGAGAAGAGGGCGCTGTTTAGAAAATACTGTCTCTCTTTCAGGAACGACTGAAGTAGAAAGTAACACAACTTTTTTTTTTTAAGTTATTTCGGCTGATTTTGACTACCTTGTTGCCTTAAGGCAAATGCTACATATTTCCTCGCATATACCTACACAATTAGTGTTTGTGCTCCACTTCTGATGACCTCAAGGTAGACGGAACGTTACAACCGAATCTTCCTTCCTTTTTTATCATTAGATAAGGGCACGACCTTTCCTTACTAAACGCTGACCAGCAAATCGAATTAGTTAGTTTCACGTTCCGTGAATCTTTTTGCACAATAGAATGTAACGATGTGGAACAAGTCATTTTACATTCACAAGGCAAATTAATATGTACATATGGTTCCATTCTGAACATTCCAGAATGAAATTTTCACTGTGCAGCGGAGTATGCTCTGATAAGAAACTTGGTGGCAGATAAAAACTGTGTGTCGGACTGAGACTCGAACTCGGGACCTTTGCCTTTCACGGGCAAGTGCCCTACCACCTGAGCTAACCAAGCACGACTCACACACCATCCTCACAGCTCATTCCCCAGGTTGTGTCAAAGCCAAGTCTTCGCAGTATCCTTTCTTTCAGGAGTGTTACTTCTGCAAGTTTCACAGGAGAGCTTCTGTGAAGTTTGGAAGGTGGGAGACGAGGTACTAGCGGAAGTAAAGCTGTGAAGAACAGCCCTTCTGAAACCCAAACTGTGGTTTCTTGAGGATATTGTTTTTGCTAATGTGAGATACGATTCTAGAACACATCACCTTCTCACTGTCAGCAGATTAAAATAGTTAGTGCTTCATTTATGAATGACTTGTAGTTTTTTCCTTTTAATAGTTAACTCGGCTCCATTGACGTTTTAACTCACTTCTAGGACACTTGCATCTTTTGGAATAGATAGTAATTACTAATTACAGGAAATTACACTTGCTGCCTCTTGTTCTAATGTCAGCTGGGCTTGAGAATCGAAGGTTTTGAAAAGTGGTCCTATAGGAAGCTGCTGACAACTACACCACTGGCCATTAAAATTGCTACACCAAGAAGAAACGCAGATGATAAACGGGTATTCATTGGACAAATATATTATACTAGAAATGACATGTGATTACATTTTCACGTAATTTGGGTGCATAGATCCTGAGAAATCAGTACCCAGAAGAACCACCTCTGGCCGTAATAACGGCCTTTATACGCCTGGGCATTGAGTCAAACAGAGCTTGGATGGCGTGTACAGGTACAGCAGCCCATGCAGATTCAACACGATACCACAGTTCATCAAGAGTAGTGACTGGCGTATTGTGACGAGCCAGATGCTTGGCCACCATTGACCAGTTTTCAATTGGTGAGAGATCTGGAGAATGTGCTGGCCAGGGCAGCAATCGAACATTTTCTGTATCCAGAAAGGCCCGTACATGACCTGCAACATGCGGTCGTGCATTATCCTGCTGAAATGTAGGGTTTCGCAGGGATCGAATGAAGGGTAGAGCCACGGGTCGTAATACATCTGAAATGTAACGTCCACTGTTCAAAGTGCCGTCAGTGCGAACAAGAGGTGACCGAGACGCGTAACCAATGGCACCCCATACCATCACGCCGGATGATACGCCAGTATGGCGATGACGAATACACGCTTCCAATGTGCGTTCACCACGATGTCGCCAAACACGGATGCGATCATTAATATGCTGTAAACAGAACCTGGATTCATCCGAAAGAATGACATTTTACCATTCGTGCACCCAGGTTCGTCGTTGAGTACACCATCGCAGGCGCTCCTGTCTGTGATGCAGCGTCAAGGGTAACCGCAGCCATGGTCTCCGAGCTGATAGTCCATGCTGCTGCAAACGTCGTCGAACTGTTCGTGCAGAAGGTTGTTGTCTTGCAAACGTCCCCATCTGTTGACTCAGGGATCGAGACGTGGCTGCACGATCCGTTACAGCCATGCGGATAAGATGCCTGTCATCTCGACTGCTAGTGATACGAGGCAGTTGGGATCCAGCACGGCGTTCCGTATTACCCTCCTGAACCCGTCGATTCCATATTCTGCTAGCAGTCATTGGGTCTCGACCAACGCGAGCAGAAAATGTCGCGATACGATAATCCGCAATGGCGATAGGCTACAACCCGACCTTTATCAAAGTTGGAAACGTGATGGTACGCATTTCCCTTCCTTACAATAGGGCATCACAACAACGTTTCACCAGGCTCCGCCGGTCTACTGCTGTTTGTGTATGAGAAATCGGTTGGAAACTTTCCTCATGTCAGCACGTTGTAGGTGTCGCCACCGGCGCGAATCTTGTGCGAATGCTCTGAAAATCTAATCATTTGCATATTACAGCATCTTTTTCCTGTCGGTTATATTTCGCTTCTTAGCACGTCATCTTCGTGGTGTAGAAATTTTAATGGCCAGTAGTGTAGATGAGCGAAAAGGTATGAGGAGTTTCTCCGCAGATTCAATGAGAAGAGAAATATTCGTAATACACTGATAAGACCAAGGGAGAGGATGATAGGCTAGATGGAGCTATGGAGGATAAAAACTGTTGGAGCAGGGAGGGATTGGAATATTATCCAGCAAATAATTAAGGACGACAGGGAAATGTGACTCTGAGATGAAGCGAGGAAATCATAGTGTGTCATATCAAACCATTCTAAAGCTGATCAAGAACTACAATTACAGAAATCCTTCCATAATTTTGACTGGAATACATGCTTTGAAAAATAGCGGGAATGAAAGGACACGAAAAGTTATCGCAACTTGTACAGTAAACATATTGCAGCTAGAAGAGTCGAAGAAAACAAGGGGAGACAGTAATTTGAGAAGGGAATGAGACAGAGTTTTATCGCATCCCTGATGTCATTCGGTCCTTACACAAAACGACTAGTAATGAAAGCAAAGAGAAATCTGGAAAGGGAATTAAAGTTCAGAGAGAAAAAATAAAAACTTTTAGGTTTGGCACTCACATTGTGATTCCGACAGAGAAGGAAGGACTTGGAAGAGCAGTCAGTTGGAATGTATAATGAATTGAAAAAGAGATTATAATATGAATATCAAGAAAAGTAGAAGTAAGGTAATGGAATGCAGTCGAATTAAATCAGGCGATGCTGAGGGAATTAGAATAGGAAATGAGAAACCAAAAGTAGTCGATGATTCTTTATATTTTAGTAATTTCTTAGAACATTTCTCGTGGAGAATAGCGATTTTTCTTAGTACCATAAAAGTTCTCGACCGCAAGAAGCCTTTATTTTATCGGTTTCGTTCAGTTACTGACCATCTTCATACCTCATGCCATATTGGTAGACGGTGGCAGTGAATGGAGCAGGCGTTATGGACTCCACAAATCTTAATCGCTCAACTGTTAAGCAGTTGACGTTCAGTGTTGCCTATCTGTGGGCTGAAGTAATTCAATGCCACAATATGTAGCGGATAATTTGCGTGCACATTCTGATAAAGCAACTGGAGAAAATGGCAAGTTATTCCTTAGGATAAAACGTTAAAAAAATGTTCAAATGTGTGTTAAACCGTATGGGTCTTAACTGCTAAGGTCATCAGTCCCTACGCTTACACACTACTTAACCTAAATCATCCTAAGGACACAACCATGCCCGGGGGGGGGGGGGGGGGGGGGACTCGAACCTCCGCCGGGACCAGCCTCACAGTCCAGGACTGCAGCGCCGAAGACCGCTCGGCAAATCCCGCGCGGCTAAAACGTTAAAGAGCTATGAAATAATAACAGGGGGGCATAAAACAGGTTCTTTCCCTAATTTTTTTAAAAAATGGCGTTTCGCTGCTGAAAATCGAACTAAGTGGAAAACGTGGAAGAGGCATTAATCCAGAGCCGGGTTTACGCGCAGGCCAAGTAGAGTCCCGAGACAAATGGGGTGCCGAGAAAGCTCAATCGGTGCTTGTACTTTCGACTGACTGTCCAGTTACCCGCCCGCGTATAACACGCCTAGGTGAACGAAATTATTTGTTGGACGTCTTTACAGGCCACCTGCTTCCGCTGTGATACTTATAGAGCTATTCTAAGAAAGTCTACACTCAGTAGGGCGTAAATATCCGGACCACACAATACTAGTTGGAGACGACCTAGTATAGATTGGGACGTCTATGGATTCGTCTTAGGGAGTACAGACAGACAGTCTTGCGAAGTACTTTTGAACACGTTTTCCGAAAACCGTCTTAAGCAGCTAGTTCGGCAGCCCACTCTCAATGGAAATATCTTAGATCTTCTAGCTTTAAACTGAGCTGACCTTATCAATGGCGTCAGTATAGAGACGGGGCTTAGTCATCGTGATATCGCCTATGGTTACTAAAGTTAATGAATCAGTCAAGGAGGCTAGGAGAGTGTTTCTGTTAGAAACAGCAGGCAAGTAGCTGTTAGCATCTCACATACACATTGAACTGAGGTCACTTGCTTGTTAGTTCCATTACGATATACGTAGAGGAATTTGGCCAGAGTTTAAACAGACTATAAATAAAAAAATAGTTGACACAGGAGAATCACACAAACCATACCCTCGAACAGATTCCCGTATGGACGACATCGCAATAAGCATCCCTGGAGAAGAGAAACTACTGAGAGTTTAAAAAGTCGCCAGGTCCGGATGGATTTCCAGTTCGGTTTTACATAGTGTACTCTATGGCACTGTCTCTTTACTTAGCTTGCATTTATCGCGAATCTCTCGCTCAGCCCGATGTGCCAAGCTACTGGAGAAAAGCGCCACTTGGCTCCTGTATATAAGAATGGTAAAAACGAATCCGCTAAATTACAAACTGGTTTGCTGCAGAATTCTTGAGACCGAGAAGCTTATGGCCACGAATCACCACCACTTTAGAAAGCATCGCTCCTCCAAAACACTGTTTGCCCTCATCTCATATCACATACTGTGAACTGTGGATGAAGGAAGACGGGTAGATCTCCGAAAAGTATTTGATACGGTACCCCACTGGAGATTGTTAACAATGTTACGAGGATATGAAATAAGTCCCAGCATATTATCCTCGACGGCGAATGTTCATGACGTGTAAGGATATCGTCAGCGGAGTCCCAGAGAAGTGTGATAACACCGCTGAAGTTTTCTGTATACGTAATTGATTTGGCGGAGAGGGTGGGCAACAATCCTCTGTTGTTTGTTGATTATGCTGTGACAGAAAGGTGTCGAATTTGATTGACTATAGAAGGATGCAAAATAACTTACACAAAATTTATAGTTGGGGTGATGAATGGCATCTGGATCTAAATATAAGTTATGCAGATGAGTGGGGAAAACAAACCCGTAATATTCGGATACAGAATTATAGCGCTATGCTTGACAGGATCACATCGTTTAAATAGCTTGTAGTAACGTCGCAAAGCAGTGTGCAATCTACATCAACGTGATTACTCTGTTATTCACAATAAAGTGCCTGGCAGAGGGTTAAATGAACCACCTTCATGCTGTCTCTCTACCGTTCCACTCTCGAACGGCACGCGTGAGAAACGAGCACATAACTTTTTCTGTGTGAGCCCTGATTTCTCTTATTTCATCGTGACTATCATTTCTCCCTGTGTAGGTGGGTGCCAAAAGAATGTTTTTGCAGTCGGAGGGGGAAACTGGTGACTGAAATTTCATGAGAAGATCCCGTCGCAACGAAAAACGCCTTTGTTTTAATAATTGCCACTCCAATTCACGTATCATGTCTGTGGCACTATCTCCCCTATTTCGAGATAATACAAAACGAGCTGCCCTTCTTTGTACTTTTTCGATGTCACTCGTCAGTCCCACTTGATGAGGATCGCACAGCAGTACTCCAGAATAGGGCTGACAAGCGTGGTGTAAGCAGTCTCTTTGGTAGACCTGTTGCACCTTGTAAGTGTCCTGCCAATGATTCGCAGTCTTTGGTTTGCTCTACCCACAATATTATATATCTGATCGTTCCAGTCTAGGTCATTTGTAATTGTAATCCCTAAGTATTCAGTTGAATTTACAGCCCTGAGATACGTGTGACTTATCGCGTAATCGAAATTTAGCTGATTTCTTTTAGTACTCATCTGAATAACTTCACACTTTCCTTATTCAGGCTCAATTGCCACTTTTCGCACCATACAATATCTTATCTAAATCATCTTGCAAGTCGTTTTCATCATCTGATGGCTTTACAAGAAGGTAAATGACAGCATCATCTGCAAACAATCTACGGTTACTCAGATTGTCTCCTATGACGTTAATATAGATCAGGAACAATAGAGGGCCTATAACACTTCCTTGGGCAACGCCGGATATTACTTCTGCTTTACTCGATGAGTTGCGTCTATTACTACGAACTGTGACCTTTCTGACAGGAAATAACGAATCCAGTCGCACAACTGAGGCGATACTCCGTAGGCACGCAGTTTGGATACAAGACGCTTGTGAGGAAAGGTGTCGAAAGCCTTCTGGAAATCTAAAAATATGGAATCAATTTGACATCCCCTGTCGATAGCACTTATTACTTCATGAACATAAAGAGCTAGTTGTGTTTCACATGAACGATATTTTCTGAATCCATGCTGGCTACATGTCAATAAATAGTTTTCTTCGAGGTACTTCATAATGTTCGAATACAATATATGTTCCAAAACCCTACTGCAAATCGACGTTAGTGATATAGGCCTATAATTCAGCGGATTACCCGTACTCCCCCTTCTGGGTACTGGTGTGACTTGAGCAATTTTCCAGTCTTTGGGTACGGATCTTTCTGCGAGCGAGTGGTTGTAAATAATTGCTAAATATGGAGCTATTTTATCAGCATAGTCTGAGAGGAACCTGACTGGTATACAATCTGGACCGGAGGCCTTGCTTTTATTAAGTGATTTAAGCTGCTTTGTTAGACCGAGGATATCTACTTCTATGTTTCTCGTCTTGGCAGTTGTTCTTGATCGGAATTCAGGAATGTTTACTTCGTCCTCTTTGTGAAGGAGTTTCGGATAACCGTGTTTAATAAGTCTGCTTTAATGGCACTGTCATCAATGACTTCACCGTTGTTATCGCGCAGTGAAGGTATTGATTGCGTCTTGCCACTGGTGTGCTTTATGTGTGACCAGAATCTCTTTGGGTTTTCTGCCAGATTTCGAGACGAATTTCGTTGAATGGAATGAGTATGAGAGGATTATGGAAGAGAAGACGCGTGATCATTTTCTGTTTATTGGGAGAATTTTGGGGAAGTGTGGCTCATTTGTAAAGCAGATCGCATACAGGACGCTGGTGCGACCTATTCTTGATTACTTCTCGTGTGTTTGGGATTCGTACCAGGTGAGATTAATGGAAGACATTGAAGTAGTTCAGACGCGGGAGTCTAGATTTCTTACCGGCAAGTGAGAACGACACGCAGGTATTGCAGAGGCGCCTTGGGAACTCAAATGTGGATCCCTGGAGGGAAGGCGAAGTTCTTTCCCACAAACACTATTTGAGAAAATTTAGATAACTGGAATTTCGTTGCAGAAGCATTCTACTGCCGCCAACATACATTGTGCGTAAGGACCAGAAAGGCAAGGTACAAGAAATTGGGGCTCAGGCGGAGGCGCATAGTCATTTTTCCCTCGCTCTATTTGAGAGTGGAACAGGAAAGTAAATGACTAGAAGTGGTACAAGGTACCACGCAACGTACGTTGGCTTGTAGAGCATGTAAATCCAGGTGTAGTGGATAAACTGGATCACTCTCTCTCTCTCTCTCTCTCTCTCTCTCTCTCTCTCACACACACACACACACACACACACACACACACACACAGAATTGTATGTGTTGTAATCATCTGGGAGGGAAGTCAGAAGCACGGCGTTAGCGTAGCGCTTGGTTCAGTATTTAGTTTAGTTGGAGGGCGATTGTTAATGTTAGTGGACGCAGCTGCCTTCTAGCTGTGTTTTTCATGGATTCGTGTACGTGTTGGTATTGCCTTGGATCTCATTTGCATCCCTGCTCGTGTTATCTTTTATTCTTTTTCTTTTTAAAATCAGTCTATTCAGCACGACGAGCTGTATGATTTAAACGGGTCACAAAATACATCTACATGGATACTCCGCAAATCACCTTTAAGTGACTGGCAAAGGAAACGTAGTACTGAATGAAACAATCAAAGTGAAATTTTAACACAATTTAATGAAAGCGTTGACAGAAGCGAAATGTCTGGCGACGCCATGGTATAGTTCAGTTATAACTTCCGGTCTGACACGCGGTGATCGACATATGAATCTGTTCCCTGACGATTAGTCTCCGATTTCTGAGGTAAAACGAGAACTGAAGTAAACCCAAGCCGTGAAAGTGGCGGTAGTGTTAGAAGTCGAATCGTGCAGTGATAGATAATTGCAACTGTATCACAGACGACCTTGCGCCTAAAAGCCCTTTGGTAATGTACGAAACAGTCACGTTGAATTGATTATATTTTTTTTTTTACAACTATAAATTGTGTATTGTTTTGCTGCATGCACACTTTGGAGATCTGGAGAGCGCCGACGCCTCCTTCGTGTGGAGTGTGATGTCACATAGCCGGATCACGCACCCAATTTGGTGGACGACTGTCCAGAACAGAAGGATGGCCGAAGCATTGCACATTTCCAGTGACTACTGTTAGACTAAAAGACGTATCAAAAAAGTGCAGTTGTCTGTATCCCTGAATCATGTGTAACGTGTAACATGTAATGTGATTAAAGTTCCGAGCAGTGGCAGCATAATTTGTGAACGCTTTGATTCATGGAAGGTGAATACGTTGATTTTTGAAGGTTGTTGAAAAGAAAAATAGAACGGCATGAACTCTCTGAGATGAGAACTTTCACTCCTAGACGATTACGAAATATAGGGGTTGGGCGAAAATATGGAAATACCGTGAGGAATGCAGATACTAGAAAGCACGCAGGTTGCGCTGTTGTATTTGACTACGAACGCATCTCTGCCTTGTCCTCAATACGTTGCAAGTGTCGGTCGTGGCCACAACAGTATTCTGTGTAGTTGTAGTACATTATGTCGAAGCTAAGTGAATTCTAACGTGGGCATTACGTTGTTGGTGCTGGTACGGTGGGTAGCCTAAGTGTTCGCTGCTTCAGGAGACACCATACCGAAGATTTATACCACACACGGGGAAAGCGGAGAAACATCATCTCATAAGTCACCACGCAGAAGAAATCATATGGTGGGTGAGCATAACGGACGGTCACTGAAGACGACCGTCACGGAAAACAAGAGGATGACAGCTGTAAAAGCCACTGCAGAGCTGAATGTCGCACTCTCGAACCCCTTCAGTGTCAAGCCAACGCGGCGCGAGCTCCATAAGCAGGGAAATGCAGAGCGAGCTGGAATCGCAAAACCCACTCATTCAGACAAATGCCCTTAACAGAAAAACATGGTGCCGAAGCCATCAAACCTACGTCGTGGGGCAAAGGAAGACATTTGTTTCATTTTGTTTCCAACTTCTGAACGAGTTTGTGTCACAGTAGTATTCCTTGGGCCTGTGGCGGTACGTCACATAAATTGACGTTTTGGGAAAGAAAAGTGTTTTTGCTTGTGTGACGTGTAAACTATAAATTATTTCAAGACTGCGTACGTGTGCGCGATGTATAATAAATATTAAAAAGTGTAATATTACCACTAAAAGCCGGCCTGAGTGGCCGAGCGGTTCTAGGCGCTTCAGTCTGGAACCGCGCGACCGCTACGGTCGCAGGTTCGAATCCTGCCTCGGGCATGGATGTACGTGATGTCCTTAGGTTAGTTAGGTTTAAGTAGTTCTAACTTCTAGGGGACTGATAACCTGCGATGTTAAGTCCCATAGTGCTCAAAGCCATCTGAACCATTTGAATCACTAAAGCTCACAAACAGCGATGTGATTAACAAAGAACATTTTTTGTCTATAATCTTTGCGTAATGAAAATGAACAAGACCAGACACTATTGTTTTATTGAACTCTCTCTCCTATTTTGTTTTGTCTATCGGAAGGCCGCCATGGTACAGCATTCTGGTATTTAATGTAAGTTTGACTGTAATTTAGCAAAATATACTTATAATTGTTATGAGAAAGTGTGTATTATTGATCTAGTGGGCACCTATTAGTAATCATTAATTATAATTAACAAATTTATTTTCAGAACTTCCTGTTGCAGGGAGCTCATCTCCCCTAGCAGCATTTGGCCGGCCATTACGCTGACGATATTTTGTAATTAGAAATTCATGTCATAATATTAAATGTAAATGTGAGAGATTTCTCTATTTTGATCTTCCAAAGGTTTCAGAGTTAACAGAGTAAAAATAGATTTCATTTATTAATATTTAGAATACTGAATAAGTTCAATATGTTTTAAGTTTGGCCGCTTAACGGCAAATGAGATTCTCTCCAGTTTTGCCTTGCAGATAACGAATAACAAATAATGAAAAATATTCTCTTCAACGAGCATAACAGTATCTCAGTTACTTTATGGAGTTTGTTACATAATGACCAGTAGCCCCCTGAGAACCAAATTAATTATTACAGGCTGCGTAAAAGCACGCACATTTTCGTTTCAAAATAGAAGCGCTCACGCGTACTATCTATTAGAAGGCTGTGACTCGCGCGTTGTGTTTAAAATATTATTCCGTACGTACTTCGGAATAGCCGAGGTCTGTACGTGTGTTATCATGATATTGGGTTATTTCAAAGTCTCATGCTAACCCACAATATTTAAGAAAGTAAATGATATTGCAGTATTTAATGGATTGGATATTTATTTTTATAAGTAAAAGAACCAAAAATACCCACGTACCGCGATAGGCCCCATGGCTACTCTGCTGGGTCAATATTACTGCCAAGGATTGTGTTCACAAAGCTCGGGTCGTTTGATACTCGTTCTGCAGGCTCGAGGACGAAGTTTGGCATCTACTCTGGCCACCACAGATACTAGATTTCAGTGTTAATGAGCCTTTGGAGAGAAGAGTGCATGATGAAACGAAAATGGTTCAAATGGCTCTAAGCAGTATGGGACTTAACATCTGAGGTCACCAGTCCCCTAGACTTAGAACTACTTAAACCCAACTAACCTAAGGAAATCACACACATCCGTGCCCGAGGCAGGATTCGAACTTGCCACCGTAGCAGCAGCGCGGTTCCGGACTGAAGCGCCTAGAACCGCTCGGCCACAGAGGCCGGCCGTGCATGATCGCTATCTCCTTCATTGGTCTAGGGCACCACCAGCGTAAATCCCGCCTTGCCTATATCCAACAGCGGATGATAAATGGCTAATGATGATAATGGTAATAATTTGACCGTAATTGACATCTTTGTACGCCTCTGGGCATTTTTTGCGGTCCAAAAGCCGCCCAGTAAAAACTTTATTGCTTGTAAGGTTTCCAGCAATGTGCTATCACGTTGAAGGTGCGACACGAGAAGCGGAGGCTCTCTGAGTGTAGTCCCCGAGAGGCGCAGCGTGGTCCACCATAAGGAAGTTATAGCAAAATTCGATAAGGAAGTTGTCGCGGCTGGGTGTGGGATGGCACGAGCAACAGGTAGACGCGGTAACAGGTAGAGAGGCGGGCGCTGAGCGCCGCCTGCTCGCCTTCCCACATGCATTCTTAACGCGTACTCAGCCCCACTCGGGCGCCAGCTGTCGTCGGTCGCAACAGTGAACAAGCCACTCAGGCCGGCCGGCTCCTAGCGCCTAGCGCCTAGCGCTTCGGCAGTCCCGTCACGCAACCACCTTGGGGGGCGCCGTCAACAACATTCCGTGGCAAGATGGTGGATTCGGAGTGGCGCGTAGTTGACACGTTTTCAGCACCTGTGCTCAGGAGGTACAGTTGGAGAAAAGAAGATGCTGCTAAGTTGTCCTCACCCGCATAAGTTTTGGGTGGGAAAGCTTGCTACTCTGAACTTCAAAAAATCGTGATACTATGTGATACTCTACACCACATTACCTATTCGAAACAAACTTCACTACTATTATTTTTGATGAATGACCGCTGCAGCTGCACATTCTTTTACTTGTCCAGTTATACTTAGTATAATTATGAATAACATATTACATAAAAGTTCATCATGCTTAAAATACATATCATCGTCATGCTGGGATACATAAAAAACGCAAAAGTGCATTTTTGTCTTGGAAGTGCTCGACAGGCTCTTGCAGCTATGAGGACGAAATGGAAGGGAGTAAAAGAGGGAGTTAGCAAAGAGCCAGAATGTTGGATCTAACGAATAAATTCTAGAGACTTAAGATTCAAAAGATAACCATGAGGAAAATATCGAAGAACCAACAAAAGGGCAAAAGTGTGCTAATCGTTGCGTAAAGTCAAACGTTTGAACGTCATAGGGAAGTTTTAAAATATGTAAAGGGCGATGCAAAGACTCAAACTAGGAATAATGAGGTGAGAGAAGTCAAGGAAATTAAGTGTTCCTGGTCAGATGAATATACGATAATACGAATAGCAGCAGAAGGTCTTATATTGAGATTATTATTTGTTATGTATGTTAAGGTAAAGCAAAAAGTATGACACTGTCAGTAGCTGAGTGACAGGTCCGTTCTCATCAGAAACGAAACCAAATCAACGTCTACACAATAATTCAGGCTTACATGCCGCCATCGCAAACAGGAGATGAAGTAGACAAAACATTACGAGGATGTCGAACAGATAGTCCAGTCTGTAAAGGGATATGATAATCTAACAATCATGGGGATTTAGTAGGTGGTAGTGGGAGAAGGAGTAGAAGATACAGTTTCGACAATATGGGTTCACAGTAAGAATGAAAAACTAGAATGAGTTTTGCGATAAACTGATTCCAACATTAACAGAATCCAGAATAAAAAATTGAAAAAGCAATCCAGTGTTCTAATGTACCAACAAGCAAGTCAGATGTTTACTGTACCCAGTGAGAAACGTAGACAGACAGAAAAGGAAACGGCGTAATTTACTTTTCACAGATAAAATTTCTGTAGAATAAGCGACTTTTTAAAGGAAAATGGTTTCTCTGTGTTGCTATTTTAGACAGAATGGAGATCAATCGTTACTGGACTCAGAGAACGCAATAGAAACTTTAGATTAAAGAAGCCAGACTCAGCATTTGCTCAACATTGTTTCGACGAAAACCACAAATACATAATAGATGTACAAGTCTTACATACAGAGGGGAAGGATGCTCAGTCAGAGATATCAGAAATTAAGAAACATACATGTTTTCTCCATAAGAAACGAAGGTGTGTATCTCCACATTCATTACTCAGATCAATTATTCACTCCTTTTAGACCATGTTACAAACTCTACATAGGAGAAGAATCTTGGTTCCTTCATTCATGAGTAGATAATGACAAAAATGTCCATTTCTGTGCTTCGTTCTACTAAAATGTATGTTTAGTCAAAATTATTGTAAATGCTGTCATAATAAATTTTGTACGTCCATATGTAACTGTGTCGAAATTGTCAGTAGAGCTATTTTATGTGGTTTAAGTCAAGATTCGAGAAATTAAGAAGCTGATATGTTTATCTTTGTTTGGTTCGCATCTTTGGGATTAGTTGTTTACTAGGAAAATGCTTATAACCCGAAACCTAGGTCGTATAGTAATAATAGAGTTTGAGAGATACGCCTAAAAAAAGTGTTTCTTTTAATTGATAGGACCGATGACCATAGCAGTCTGGTCCCTTCAGTCCAACAAACCAACCAACCTTTTCACTGATACAATCCGCAATGTTTCACCAAGAACCCAGATACCCTGATTATATTTATCCAGTATCTTAGAAAGAGAACGCTTAGCGATTTCCAACAGCATTTACTTATAATTTCAAACCTTTAGAAAACTTTTCCTCGCTGATAGCCTCCGCAAAATATGAAACGAGAAAAAGTAGTCGCCTACCATATTTTCGCTGTTCATGCAGTAAAACTTCAGCATAAGACAAGACGTTTTAATTTATTACTTTCGTATTATCGACTGTATTTGCAACACATTTCCAGGAAGTATCCTCATACGCCATTGAATATACCTGCGAAGTTATATCATTTTATGGCACATTGTTCAGAAGATACGCTTCATAACCACTGAGATGTGTGAAAAACTTACTTTTGCTGAAAATGGAGTGCGAATTATCCAGACCATATTCATCCTGTGTTTAATAGTGAGTGCACTTTGCGACCTCCAATAAACTTAAAACTTGATTTCAGAACTTTTGTAAGCTTTTTCTATTTTGCACGCTCAACGTCAAATATTCAACACATTCACCCATTTGTTATCAGAAGCTTGAAACTGTTTTATACATGGGAGTTAGTTTTACACATGGGAGACAGATTCTTTAAACAATCAGGGGTTTACTGGTTCACCAGAAACAGCATTTTCAGTCAGTACAATTGCCATGTTTGGGCTGAGAGAAATCCGTACGCTATCTTGGAGGTACAGTGCCAGCATCAGTTCTCCTTCAATGTTTAGGCACAAATAGTTGGTGATTGCCTACTTGGACCGTGTAACTGCCTGTATGACTACGAGGTGTTCACTAATTGCAGTTTCTTTTGGAGGATGTTCCGCTAGCAACGCGACAGAACGTGTGGCCGCTTCAAGATGGAGCCCGAGCACATTATCGGTTCGTTGTAGGTCGCTACTTGAATGAAAATTAACCCGTAAAATAACCTGGATGTAATAGACCTGTTGTATGTCCAGCACGATTTCCCGCTCTCATAGCCTTCTGGTTGTGGGGCCACATAAAAGAACTTGTATACTCCCAACATCATAATACAAGGTCTGAAAAGAGCAATAGTTGTTCCCCAAATACGATCCGCTATATAACAAGGATTGTCAAACGTTTGCGGCAGTCATGGTGTAGAGGACAGAGGTGCGTTCTGAATGCAATGGTGGACACTTTGAACATTTCCAGTTGACACTTCGCCCGTCCAGCGAACCTGAAATGTGTTCTATCAGCATAAAGCGGGAAATACATTTACGACAACATCCTTTCCTTTCTAAGCGTTGTAACGACAGTTTTAGTTTATGTTTTGTTACAGATTCTATTGGTAACTTTTGTAGCCAGCAATTACAGGTCACACTGTTGACTCAGATCGCAATTTAGTAATGGCGAAGATTAGATCACGGTTTAACAGGTTCATCCAGAAGAATCATTGCAGAAGAAAGAGGGATAATGGCTCTAATGAGAGCAATAACAGAAACTGAACAGACAAGTTGAAACGCCCCCTTTGGAAAACCAGGAATTATTGTGCTGGTAAACCTCTACGTTATTTGATACAGAGACAGCTGAGTAAAACTGAAAGTACTCAGACAGTTCTCTCTTTACTTATTCTGATCATCACTAAACTGACACAATATTTTTTAGCGCAACGCAGTCTCACTTTCAATAATCCCTACAAAAGAATGGCCCTGGCTAACAATAACTTATACCTTTCATGAATCACTTACCTCAAAAAAATCTTCGTTACTCGAACTACTGCAACACAGCGAGCGCCAATACTGCCAGCTAAATAAAAGATTCTAACTACTGAAGGCACTAAATACTGATGGGCATAGTCAGCAAATGAAAAATTTTGATAGAGAACAAACAATGTATTAACCTTAACAATGTTCAAAAGTCATCTATCAGTTCATGACATCCTTCTTTACGAATTTCCTTTTTCTGGAGGACACACGTCCAGATCGTCCGCTTATAAATACCTCTCCAAACTCAGGCATCTCTCTCTCTACATCCACCACTGCTGGCGGCTCACCTACAATTGCACAACGCTACACGCTGTTCACATCCAACTGTCCAACACTACACAAGCGAATATTCCAACAATAAGTCCAACCAGCCACGGACTGCACACAGCGCAGTCAGTGATTTTCATTCAGAGCGCTACGTGGCGTTACCAATATAAAAACGTAAACAGCCTACTTACAGAGTATAGGTACAACTGATATAGGTACGAAGAAGGTAACAAAAATTGGGTAAAAGAACATATGCTTCACCAAATTTCAGGAAAAGACAGAGATTCAGGAGTTTTGTTAAATCCAAGGATAGTATCCCGGGAGACACTAAAAATTCATCCAAGTTCTACATTAGCAGCTCCCAGAAGGCGAACTACCTGAGTCAATGACCAGTAGTCTGCCAGTTAAGGAAAATACTGAGCAAGTTGTGGCAAACATGGAAGCTATCGCAGCACAGAGGCACGACCCTCTGCCAAAGCCTATGACGCAGCAGAGTTTTGCAAGAAAGGCTACGTATAGCGCAACGTATTCGAGTGTCGAGGCAGGAGTAAAGAGCCTCTGGAAGGCGATGTTGTGAAAGTGTGAAGTCATTAGTAGAACTGGTAGCGAGGGAAGATGAGGACACATAATGCCACAGCCATCCTCACAGCTGTAGTGTGCACGGGAAGCTCCAACATGAATATAACGAATGTCATTCCTGATTGATGGGTGCTGACTGCCGGTTGTCCAGTACATATTCTCAGACTTTGTGTCAGTTCCACACATCCAGCGAGAGGGGAGTTTATGAAGGTCGATCCTCGGCAAGCCCAGCTGTCTTCAATCTTCTGTAGAATCACCAGGCCGGCTGGAAGGTGCTGCTGCTGCTGCCAACTACGCTGCCAACTTCTGAAACAACACTAATGAGGCGCGCGGGGTAGCCGCGCGGTCTTGCGCACCTTGTCACGATCCGCGTGGCTCCCTCCGTCGGAGGTTCGAGTCCTCCCTTGCGATTGTGTGTGTGCATTGTCCTTAGCGTAAGCTAGTTTAAGTTAGAGTAAGTAGTGTGTAAGCTTAGGGACCGATGACCTCTGCAGTTT
Organism: Schistocerca serialis cubense; assembly: GCF_023864345.2. Lineage (NCBI taxonomy): Eukaryota > Metazoa > Arthropoda > Insecta > Orthoptera > Acrididae > Schistocerca > Schistocerca serialis. The sequence continues at coordinate 1,143,834,533 of NC_064639.1, read as the reverse complement.
GGTCTCATAAGGTCTTACCACCAATTTCCAGCTAGTGGTCGCAGAGTCAGCCACCAATGTGCAGGCCCGCTGCTGTCATGGTCTTGATGCCATTCGACATCCACCTTCGAGTGGGCGGGCATCGCTGCTTATCGTCCCATACCTCTGGCACACACCGATGCTGCCGGTACCTGTTTCCTAGACGGTGGCTGAGAGTCGCTACCGACAAGCCAGTGAATACTTCAGGTTAATTTTGGCCAAGATTCATGAGCGCAAATATCAGCGTCCACGAGAACACTTTGAGTCATACCTCGCTAACAGGAAACAAAGGGTGTCAGTGCAAGGGACTAGTGAATTAAGTCATCAGTCATCATTAGAATGGGAAGAAATTACATGTGGTGTCCCACAAGGATCCATCTTAGGGCCATTGCTTTTTCTTGTGTACATTAATGATCTCTCATCAGTTACACTGCCAGAAGCAGAGTTCGTTTTGTTTGCAGATGACACAAGTATTGCAATAAGCAGTATGTCGAGTGTAGTTCTAGAAAGATGTGCTAATGATATTTTCATGGATATTAATAAACGGTTTAAGCCAACTCACTGACATGAAACTTCGAAAAGACTCACTATATGCAATTCAGAACCTGTAAGAGGTTTCCACCCAGCATATGCACAAAGTATGAAGAAGAGAAGATAGAAGAGGTTGACAGTCTTAAATTCCTTGGATTGCAACTTGATAATAAATTCAGTTGGGAGGAGCACACCACAAAACTGCAGAAACGCCTTAACAAATCTGTATTTGCAATTCGAGTGTTAGTTGACATAGGCGACATAAAAATGAAAAAGCTTGCATACTTTGCCTACTTTCATTCCATAATGTCATATTGTATAATATTTTGGGGTAATTCTTCAAGCCAAACAAAAGTTTTCAGAATTCAAAAGGGTGTAATACGTACATTATTTGTGGAGGAAATTCACGGACATCCTGTAGAAACCTCTTCAAAGAACTGGGTATACTAACTACTGCCTCTCAGTATATTTACTCCTTAATGAAATTTGTCCTAAATAGTATATCTCTTTTTCCAACAAACAGCTCAGTTCATACATACAATACCAGGAACCGAAATGATCTGCATAAGAACTTAAAAGCACTTACTTTACTTCAAAAAGTGGTCCACTACTGAGGAACACTCATCTTCAAAAAATTGCCAGCAAACATAAAAAATTAGTTACAAAAAAAGATCAGATTAAAAGGAGACTGAAAGACTTACTAGTGGCCAATTGCTTCTACTCCATTGACGAATTTTTTAACAGAAACAAATGATGTATTGTATGTATTCATAATATTAGTATTGTTATTTCAGCTTAAAAAATTGGCATGTTCCACATCCACGAGGATCTCCTCAGCACGGATCTATGGAACGAAAAACTAATCTAATCTAATCTAAAGATCCATACATAGTGCTGGAGGCCACCGGATTCTACGAGTCGACGGGAGCCTGTGACACCGCAACTACCACCCGATGCTTCGCCGAGCCAGCGGTACTGCGAGTCGATCGCACGCCGGCAGTCCTCTGCTGACAGGCACTATTCTGCCAGCTCAGCTGGGGCACGGCGCTTTGGATGGCAATGCTGTGTTATTGCCCAGTAAATGTGTTACTGGCAGTGATGCTTCCTTGGTGCTCTCGAGCATTACTAGGACCTTGCCGCCGCATCGTGCTCGGCTGTCTCCTGGTGACTGTAGGAGTCTGGGACCGGACTCCTATAATATATGATGTAAAATAATAACCGCTGTCAGTCAAAATACTGTGGAACTGCAGGGAAATCAACGCGAAATTGTTCCAGGGAAAACGTGACTAAGTCGACGAGAAATAGTCGTTCGAAGTACAGATTCAGCATATAGAAAAGTCAAAACAAACATCGGTGAAGTTAAAATTAATGGCGACAACATTAAGAGTGCAGTGGTAATTCCACTACTAAACGAAAAGGAGAGGGCGGATGGGTGGTAGAGTACATCGAAGGTCTCTGCGATGAGGCGGAGCTGCCTGTTGATGAGATAATGAATAATATGATGAGTGCAGATTATGGATTCAGTGTAAACTGAATGAGGAGTTTCGGAAATGATACTGAGTATAAACTTAAGATCAGAATTAATGGCTTCTAAGGAGGTGAAGGTATCCTGCTACATTGGAAACAAAGCAACATGATAATATTCTTCCCGGGTGTACAGCCGGATCATAACACAATATTTCAGCGGTCCAACTGGCCGCCATCTTCAGGTGAGAGTGATGGTACACTATCTCGCCGATATTGATTTCTCGGCGCAAGCTGCGGCCCCTATATAGGCCGCAAAAGGCCCACAACGCGTATGCAAGAAGGTGACGTAACTGCCCTCTAGCGCAAGTAAACGTACCGAGTCGCCAGTGGTACAAACAAGTGAAATCGAGATAACGCTATCAAATATTAAAAATTATTCCAATGATCTAAACACAGACCGTTGTATTTTAGTGTCTGATAACACCGGGTTCCAAGCCTTACTTAAAAGGTAACCCTTGTCTCTATTAATAAGACTATCAGATAAACGAATCTCTATGGATTCTTTTAAAACACAGTCCCAATAGCGAGATGCAGGGGCAACCATTTGTGTCTCGTCATACAGCATTCTATGTCCCTCTGTGAGACAGTGCTCCGCAACTACAGATTTCTCAGGCTGAAGCAACCGTGTGTGCCGCTGGTGCTCAACACATCGGTCCTGAATGGTCCGGATTGTCTGACCAATACAAGCCGGGAAAGTCTTCGTAACCACAACAAAGCAACATTATGGACGAAGCAATAACGACATAAAGAACACACTAGCACAGGCAAAGCGAGGCATTTCTGGCCGAAATATGTCTACTACTATCAAACACAGGTTTTAATTTGAGAAAGAAATGTCTGAGAATGTACGTTTTGGGCACAGCGTTCTACGGTAATGAAACATGGACTGTGTGAAAACCGGAACAGAAGAGAATCGAAGTATTTGAGATGCGATACTGCAGGAGAATGTTGAAAATTATTTAGAGTGATAAGGTAAGGAATGAGGGAGTTCTCCTCAGAATCGGTGAAGAAAGAGGTCTTGAGAAGAAGAACGGACAGCGTAATAGGAAATCTTTTAAGACATCATGGAATAACTTCCATGGTACCAGAGTGAACTGTAGAGTGTAAATTTTTAGGGGAATTCAGCGACTGGAAGACAGTCAACAGTAACTAAGGATGTAGTGTGCAGCTACTACTCTGAGATGAAGAGGCTGGTGCAAGAGAGGAACTGTGACAGACTCTTCAGTCACGAGAGTCAAAACAAATAGTAAACAAGTTTATTCTTTCGTTACCTGTTCGCCTTGATTCGAAGACCACATGGAGGTTGTGAAAAATGGTTCAAAATGGTTCAAGTGGCTCTGAGCACTATGGGACTTAACATCTGAGGTCATCTGTCCCCTAGAACTTAGAACTACTTAAACCTAACCAACCTAAGGACATCACACACATCCATGCCCGAGGCAGGATTCGAACCTGCGACCGTGGCGGTCGTGCTGATCCAGACTGAAGCGCCTAAAACCGCTCGGCCACAGAGGCCGGCTACAAAATGGTATTTGAGAAATTTATACAGGGCGGTCAGAAACAGTCTGTAAAGCTTGTAAGGGTGTTGCAGAGTGCTGTAAAGTATTTGCTCAGAAAAAGATTCGATACGTTGCTTGGTTTCCTACTTAATTAGCGTTGAAGGTACGTACACAGATTCCAGCAGCCCGGCGGAGACGGTGTTGCAAAACTTGTTCTTCGTTTGGTTTTCTAAAACTGAACAAGAGAGCGACAGAGAAATTGGGCGTCAGACGGTAGTAAGGACCGAAACCGAACCAAAGGCTGAGCAGTCTCATGTGCAGTTACATACGCTATGAGAACAACTGACGCTAATTGTATCTTTCGGGTCGGCTGAATTTGCGCGCGCTACTTCCTAGCCGTCCAATTTCAATGCTAATTATCTCCGAAGGGGCTCAACGTATTGAACTTTTTCTTAACAATTATTTTTCAGCATACCGTACCGTACACTGTTGAGGTAATTATCAGTGAATATCTGTTTTCTAGAAAATGCTGTGGCTACAAAGCTATAGATGTCAGCGTTGGCATATTCATCGAAGTGAATCCTGTTGATTACTCCGCAGTGCCAACGCAGGTTGTATTAAAAAGCTGTTTATTGAACAACAGCTCAGACGTGAAACTTACCGAGACAGGAAAGTAAAGAACCGCCTTTCGCAGGAAATGCTGAGCTATCCGGCAACTACTTACTATTCGAACATCTTTTACAGGCGATATCCAAAAATAGCAGGTTATTTCCAAAAGCAGTAACGTATTTTTGGAATCCATGTCAGGTAAATGTATGAGTACTACGTATCTGTTATTACTGTTTGTTTCGGTATTGTACCGTCATCTTGACATCTGTATGAAACCAAACAACGCAAGGAGTATACGAAAAATTATCACTTATATGTAGCTGGTATATAAAGATATTATTTTTATTTTATGACCTTCATTGGACCACTCTCATCAGTTATGTAAAGATTTACACAGGTTTTTATTCATTAACAGACTACATTCAATAATAATTCATTAAGACAATATTTCACTTGTCATACAGGTATTAATAGAATTTACTGTTATTTGAAGGGTGTTTTGCATTTCTGTCTGCCCAGTACTTCATGATTCTTTCAGATTTGTTTTTTTCTTTCTTTGTCTGAGATCACACTTCCTGTAGCCCTTTTACTGATATTCGTTTGTAGCCTGGTTTGTGTGTCTTGTAGTATTCTGGTTTTCTCTCTTTTGTTTTTTAAGCCATCTACTGTAATTTGGAATTCTTTTATATCTTCCTTAATTTCTGTGATCCATTTAATGTTGCTCTTACCATTCCACAATTTTCCTACTATTCCCTTAATAATACTGTTTTATGGTGTTCTTGTCAGATGTCCAAAGAATGAGACACGCTTCTTCTTGATCGTGCTCATTACTGCTTCTATTTTCTTGTACACTGTTTCGTTTTACGCTATTCTCCAATGCCAATTTACTTGATATTCTTTATTCCTGCATGCCCCAATCATTCTTCTTTCTATCTGTAGTATTTTGTCAATTTCTGCTGCACTGGTTGTTTTGAAGATCGCTTCAGCTGCTTAAGTTATTTCTGGTAGTGTAACTTTTTCTATAATGTTTTAATTTTGAATCTATGGATAGGCTTTCTTGTGGTATATATTTTTGGTAATGTTTTGCTTTGGTCAGTTTTATCATTCTAATTTGTCATGATGCTTTCTCGTTTAGATTGTAGTTACGATTTCACCTTGCCTTCCATGTAATTGACCCCTTCAGCATTCAGAATTTCAGAGAGTGTATTCTGGTGAACATTGTCTAAAGCTTTCTGTATGTTTACTTAAAATAGAAACTAAGATTTGCATTTCTGTGATGTATCTTCTAAGACACTTTGTACTGTCAGTATTGCTCGCCTCTAACGTAATTTCTCCTCAACCCAAACAGATCATCCCCGGTGTCTGCTTTTACCAGTTTTTCCATTCTTCTGCAAATAATTAGTGTCAGTAGTTTCCAACTATAACTTATGAAGCTGATAACTCGGTAATATTCACACCTTCGGGAGCTGCTCTCTTTGGAATTATCACATTCTTCTTGAAGACTGAGGTATTTCCCATGTCTCACATATCTTGCACACTAGGTGGAAATGTTTGGTCAGGGTGGCTCTCCCAGAGATATTCGCAGTTCTGAGGGAACTCCAAGGGACATACTTCGGGTTCGGTCTTTCAGTGATCTGTCAAATTCTTCTCGCAATATCATATCTCCCATCCCATCATCTGCTTCCTCCGAAGTACGTGGAAGTGTGGTTACAACTCAGTCTCACCCTCTTTTCAGCTAAAGTCTCCCTCTCTCGTGTCATTCGCCTTTTACAATCGCAGTCTGGTTTGGTTTCAGGTGACAGATAACTTTTCAGCCATATCGGATATTAACGCAGTTGTCAGCTTTCAAAATTGTTACAAGTGTTTTGGTAGTATCGGTGATTATTTATTTCATATAAAAATACAGTAGAGGATTTATACTAAACTTTGCTATAAAAACGTTATATACTGTATCAAAGTTTTAGAACTGTTAAACATTGCTTTTGGTGAGCTTAGTATGAGTAAAATAAGGGTTATAAGTTTTATAAGCGTTTAGGAGAAGATAGGGAAGATTCTGAAGATGACGATCGCTCTATAAGCCACAGCTCGTCATCCACTGACGAAATCGTGGAAAAAGTGACACAAAAGATCATAAACAATCACCGCATCATAATCAGAGAGGTCTCTGATAATGTTGGCATATCAACTGGCTCAGGCCATAACATTTTTTCGGCTGTTTTGAATGTGAAGCGTGTGACAGCAAAGACAGTTTCAAAAATTGCTGATTTTAGAACAAAATCATCAGCACATTCATGTAGCTCTGTAGTCGCTAGTCAATAACAGTGATGGCACATGGTTTTAGGATATGACTCTGAAACTAAGGCTCAGTCTTCCAGGTGGAAAAGCATTATGGATCGGCAAGACCAAAAACAGCTCGAACAGCGCTATCAAATGTGAAGGTAATGCTCACTTTGATTTTAACGGCACAATGGACGCTGGGTTGTTGCCAGAACGCCACACGACCAATAAGAGACTAAGGGCTACTAATTACAGATTCAATTGTGTTTGCGCGAGGAAACTTAATAAAAGAAGCCTGCATTTGTGGAGAAACTATTCATAGTATTTGCACGACGATAAAGCACCTGTTCACACTTCGTTGATGATGCCCTTGTCTCCATACTCACCACACGTACATGGCGACATGTGCCTTTTTTCTCTTATCAAAGAGAAATATAACCGTAAAGAACTGCCGTTTTAGAAGAATAAATGAAATTTAAAATGTAACTCTTGGAGAGAGCTGAAAGCTGTCCCAAAGTTCGAGTACCAGAAGTATCTCAGGAAGTTGAAAAAGCCCTGTCATAAGTGTATAACGTGAAACGGGGACTATTTCGAAAAGCATAACACATATGTAAAAGAATAAATAAAATTTCTTCTAAAAATAAAAAGTTTTCGTTTCTTTTCAATACATCTCTAAGGAAGGAGTAGCACGATCTACATTCAGCGAATAAAAATAGATCATGCAGGGGCTTTTTCATTTGGAAATAGCATTTGAAAGTTTTTTCGTTTCTGAGAAGTCGTGTTATGATTCCTTGAAGGGGAGTTAGAAGGCAAGTGGGCTTCAAAAATTCGATTTTTAGATTTTAGCATATTTGAAATGCCTGGTCTTTCCTGAGGAAACAAATTTTGTTTTGTATAAATAAGTCAATTTGTTCGTGAGATATGATCGTTTCCCTGACGCTCAGTGCAATCTGGGGACGGTGACAGCAAGGCTTATGACTGGGTACGTGCAGAACAACCCTATGGTCCTAATGTCACAATTTCTAAATTAGAGTGCATTGGGCATGTCCAGAAGAGAATGGGGTCCAGGTTGAGAAGATTACTGAAGTCAAAAATAGTATTGGAAGATGGTAAGAAGATAGGTGGTAAAGGTCGCCAACAAATGTTGAAACAGGTTACAGAATTATTATGGCTTGGACTTAAGAAGAAATGTAGGGAATTTAGAAAACATGAAAAAAGCTGTATGGGCTATCTTTTTCCATAAGCTTTCCACAAATGAAAATGCAGTGCACGGTGTTTGTCGGAAAGATCCTGACACTTGGTGCAAGTACAGGAGAAGCGCCGCATATGACCACAAACATTCTTTACCTGCATCAGCAATGAATGAAATTAAAACCATATTTAGAGACCTTTGTAAGAATACCTTGTTGAAGAAATGTCTTCATGGGGAAGCCCAAAATTTAAATGAATGTATGAATTCTGTCATTTGGAACCGGTTACCGAAAACTGTATTTGTTCAGCTTACAACCCTCAAATTTGGTGTTTATGATGCCATTTTATGATTCAGTGATGGTGTAATTAGAAAACTGGATATTATGGAATTATTGGGCATAAAATCTAGTGGAAATACTGCAAAATCCTTGGTGCAAATAGATAAAGAGAGAATTCGCAAAAAGCAGATATTGCTAATTTAAAATGCACAAAAGAAGCCAGACAGAAAAGAAGAGGGACCAAGAGAAGAGAAGAAGATCAGGGTGGTTCAGATGATGCTCAGTATGGCGCAGAAAAATATTAGAGGTAAGTAATTCTCATCAATAACTATACTAGAATTGCCATATTAAACTTTAAATGGATTTTTCTCAAAACTACATTTTTTTTTCTTTCAGGTACCATTATTTGATAAACTAATGGGGCTAGAAACATGAAATATGATCAGTTTGTACTGCAGAGGGTAATACGTTATTACAAGTAAATTAAGAACCACCAAACAATCAGAAACTGTTTTATAATAATTTATGTACAAACAAAGTTAAATTTACTAGTGGAACAATAATTTTTTTTCTTCAAAACCATAAGAGGTATTATATTCATTTCAGTTGTAAATTGAGAGATGGAAAATACCTCAGTCTTCAAGAAGAATGTGATAATTCCAAAGAGAGCAGCTACCGAATGTGTGAATATTACCGAGTTATCAGCTTCATACGTTATATGTATGTAGTAAAAATTTCATTGTTTTATCACTTATATTTCATTTGAAAAGTGTACCTATTCAAAGGGAAAAATAGCATTGGCAGAACAGGGATAAATATTGCCGTCCGTCTCCCCTTGTTGTTGTTCTTGTGGTCTTCAGTCCTGAGACTGGTTTGAAGCAGCTCTCCATGCTACTCTATCCCGTGCAAGCTTATTCATCTCCCAGTACCTACTGCAACCTACATCCTTCTGAATCTGCTTGGTGTATTCATCTCTTGGTCTCCCTCTACGATTTTTACACTCCATGCTGCCCTCCAATACTAAATTGGTGATCCCTTGATGCCTCAGAACATGTCCTACCAACCGATCCCTTCTTCTGGTCTAGTTGTGCCACAAACTCCTCTTCTCCCCAATCCTATTCAATACTTCCTCATTAGTTATGTGATCAACCCATCTAATCTTCAGCATTCTTCTGTAGCACCACATTTCGAAAGCTTCTATTCTCTTCTTGTCCAAACTATTTATCGTCCATGTTTCACTTCCATACATGGCTACACTCCATACAAATACTTTCAGAAACAACTTCCTGACACTTAAATCAATACTCGATGTTAACAAATTTCTCTTCTTCAGAAACGCTTTCCTTGCCATTGCCAGTCTACATTTTATATCCTCTCCACTTCGACCATCATCAGTTATTTTGCTCCCCAAATAGCAAAACTCCTTTACTACTTTGAGCGTGTCATATCCTAATCTAATTACCTCGGCATCACCCGACTTAATTCGATTACATTCCATTATCCTCGTTTTGCTTTTGTTGATGGTCATCTTATATCCTCCTTTCAAGACACTGTCCATTCCATTCAACTGCTCCTTCCAAGTCCTTTGCTGACAGAATTACAATGTCATCAGCGAACCTCAAAGTTTTTCTTTCTTCTCCATGGATTTTAATACCTACTCCGAATTTTTCTTTTGCTTCCATTACTGCTTACTCAATAGACAGATTGAATAACACCGGGGAGAGGCTACAACCCTGTCTTACTCCTTTCCCAACCACTGCTTCCCTTTCATGCCCCTCGACTCTTATAACTGCCATTGGTTTCTGTACAAATTGTAAATAGCCTTTCGCTCCCTGTATTTTACCCCTGCCACTTTTAGAATTCGAAAGAGAGCATTCCAGTCAACATTGTCAAAAGCTTTCTCTAAGTCTACAAATGCTAGAAACGTAGGTTTGCCTTTCCTTAATCTTTCTTCTAAGATAAGTCGTAAGGTCAGTATTGCCTCACGTGTTCCAGTATTTCTACGGAATCCAAACTGATCTTCCCCGAGGTCGGCTTCTACTAGTTTTTCTATTCGTCTCTAAAGAATTCGTGTTAGTATTTTGCAGCTGTGGCTTATTAAACTGATTCTTTGGTAATTTTCACATCTGTCAACACCTGCTTTCTTTGGGATTGTAATTATTATATTCTTCTTGAAATATGAGGGTATTTCGCCTGTTTCATACATCTTGCTCACCAGATGTAGAGTTTTGTCAGGACTGGCTCTCCCAAGGCCGTCAGTAGTTCCAATGGAATGTTGTCTACTCCGGGGGCCTTGTTTCCACTCAGGTCTTTCAGTGCTCTGTCAAACTCTTCACGCAGTATCGTATCTCCCATTTCATCTTCATCTACATCCTCTCCGATTTCCATAATATTGTCCTCAAGTACATCGCCCTTGTATAGACCCTCTATATACTCCTTCCACCTTTCTGCTTTCCCTTCTTTGCTTAGAACTGGGTTTCCATCTGAGCTCTTGATGTTCATACAAATGGTTCTCATATCTCCAAAGGTATCTTTAATTTTCCTGTAGGCAGTATCTGTCTTACCCCTAGTGAGATAAGCCTCTACATCCTTACATTTGTCCTCTAGCCATCCCTGCTTAGCCATTTTCCACTTCCTGTCGATCTCATTTTTGAGACGTTTGTATTCTCTTTTGCCTGCTTCATTTACTGCATTTTTATATTTTCTCCTTTCATCAATTAAACTCATTATTTCTTCTGTTACCCAAGGATTTCTACTAGCCCTCGTCTTTTTACCTACTAGATCCTCTGCTGCCTTCACTACTTCATCCCTCAAAGCTACCCATTCTTCTTCTACTGTATTTCTATCCCCCATTCCTGTCAATTGTTCCCTTATGCTCTCCCTGAAACTCTGTACAACCTCTGGTTCTTTCAGTTTACTCAGGTCCCATCTCCTTAAATTCCCACCTTTTTGCAGTTTCTTCAGTTTTAATCTACAGGCCATAACCAATAGATTGTGGTCAGAGTCCACATCTGCCCCTGGAAATGTCTTACAATTTAAAACCTGGTTCCTAAATCTCTGTCTTACCAATATATAATGTATCTGATACCTTTTAGTTGAGTGGTTGTTTTGGGGAAGGAGACCAGACAGCGAGGTCATCGGTCTCATTGGTTTAGGGAAGGACAGGGAAGGAAGTCGGCCGTGCCCTTTGAAAGGAACCATCCCGGCATTTGCCTGGAGCGATTTAGGTAAATCACGGAAAACCTAAATCAGGATGGCCGGACTCGGGATTGAACCGTCGTCCTCCCGAATGCGAGTCCAGTGTCTAACCACCGCGCCACCTCGCTCGGTGATACCTTTTAGTATCTCCAGGGTTCTTCCATGTATACAACCTTCCTTCATGATTCTTAAACCAAGTGTTAGCTATAATTAAGTTGTGCTCTGTGCAAAATTCTACCAGGCGGCTTCCTCTTTCAGTTCTTAGCCCCAATCCATATTCACCTACTACGTTTCCTTCTCTCCCTTTTCCTATACTCGAATTCCAGTCACCCATGACTATTAAATTTTCCTCTCCCTGCACTATCTGAATAATTTCTTTTATTTCATCATACATTTCTTCAATTTCTTCGTCATCTGCAGAGCTAGTTGGCATATAAACTTGTACTACTGTAGTAGGTGTGGGCTTCGTATCTATCTTGGCCACAATAATGCGTTCACTATGCTGTTTGTAGTAGCTTACCTGCATTCCTATTTTCCTATTCTTTATTAAACCTACGCCTGCATTACCCCTATTTGATTTTGTGTTTATAACCCTGTAGTCACCTGACCAGAAGTCTTGTTCCTCCTACCACCGAACTTCACTAATTCCCACTATATCTAACTTGAACCTATCCATTTCCCTTCTTAAATTTTCTAACCTACCTGCCCGATTAAGGGATCTGACATTCCACGCTCCGATCCGTAGAACGCCAGTTTTCTTTCTCCTGATAATGACAGCCTCTTGAGTAGTCCCCGCCCGGAGATCCGAATGGGGGACTATTTTACCTCCGGAATATTTTACCCAAGAGGACGTCATCATCATTTATCCATACAGTAAAGCTGCATGCCCTCGGGAAAAATTACGGCCGTAGTTTCCCCTGGCTTTCAGCCGTTCGCAGTACCAGCACAGCAAGGCCGTTTTGGTTATTGTTACAATGCCACATCAGTCAATCATCCAGACTGTTGCCCTTGCAACTACTGAAAAGGCTGTTGCCCCTCTTCAGGAACCACACGTTTGTCTGGCCTCTCAACAGATACCCCTCCGTTGTGGTTGTACCTACGGTACGGCTATCTGTATCGCTGAGGCACGCAAGCCTCCCCACCAACGGCGAGGTCCATGGTTCATGGGGGGACGTCTCCCCTTAACAAGGAGAAATTCCACCAGTACGAGTCAGAATTCTATAGCGGCCGCATCATCGCCTATCGAAACAACGTTTTATCATTGTTCTCATGTTGTTCGGGATTCCTCAACTGTCATGCGAATATGGATCCCGACATGCCCGACATGAATAGCGCCTAACAGGGTAGACATAATGTTCGCTCTGCCATAGAGTTTGATTACGTTGAAATGTACCCCCTCGATAGAGAAAGTTCTGCTGTGGAACAATCTTCAAGCTAAACAACATTAAGAGGAGTTAATGATTCAAAATTTCGTGTACATATTTTTGTTACCCAAGAAGGCATGTTCCAAAAATGATGAGATTCTCGTTGTGTTCCGCACGCGGAGTTTATGCTTTTTAAGAGCAACTTGTAATCTAAAAAATAAGAGATATCATCAATGTTTCGCTATGAGCACCAAATCGATCCTATAACTTTTCATCTGTATTAGCAATAAAACTGGTAACCCTTTCATTTAATTCCTTAACAGAATCCTCAGTTTCTGCCTGAGCCGTCTGAAGCGAACGGACATCAGAAGATAATCGCTAAACCGCTTCCAGAATATTTTTCTAAGCTTCTTTCATTTCCAAAATTTCGGTCGAAATGCTTTTAAAATTATTGTTTATATAAATAGATTGCTGTTGGGCTAATAACTTGAAATTAGTGCCAACGTTAGCCGACTGCTCTTGGGCTAATAATTTGAAAGTAGTATTCATTACAGGCGGAAGTTTTTTTAACTATTTCTGTGAGGGGATAAAAGCCTTCGATCGTTTGGTAAGTCCTGACAATGGGCTGGGCGTGGGTTTCCAGATCAGTATCTACGGAATCGGTACCTACGTTTCCCATTGCCAGATTAGCCGTATTGCTATCTCCCTCATGAAATTGATCATCAGTATTATTTGCTGACGACATTTTATGGGTTTCCCACATTTAACCACAGAATACACAAATACTTATTACTACTTTAAGAAATTTCGCACACCTTGTATTTGTTTACGAAGAATATGCACTGAGATATAAATTTAAAGAAAATTACTCTGGAAGATGAATTGCACGCATTTATAAAAACAATTTTTATAAAACAATTTATAAAAATAATCGATATTCGATGTTAGCCTCACGCTAGCGAAGGCGGCCATCTTATACACAGCTCTTTAATATACTGCAAACTACAAACCGAAAAAAATTAAGATTTACAAATCACTGAAAGATTCTGCGGAAGGACCACGACCTGTCTACTGTTTGCTTTTAAGGTTCAGGAGATCGAAATACAAGCTGCTCGACAATAATGCGCTTACCTGCAACTCTTGGGATAGACTTTTTCGTCTTTTAGAATTTTTTCTAATTGATGCTTTTAATACAATTTCTTACTCTTATCCTTGGTTGCATTGCGTTCTTGCGACCCTTTTTTTGCATTATGTTTAACATCTGGGACGTATTTTACTCATATGTATGTTGATGTACATGCAACACAAAGTACAATTGTAGTGACATGCATTACATTTTTACAACACAAGTCCTGCAAGAAACGGTAGCCAGTCGGAATGTGCCCCATCGATAGAGAATGTTCTACAGTTTATCAATGTTCCAGCTAAAAGACATTAAGAATTGGGAATGATTCAAAATTTCGCGTGCGTATTTTTGTTGCGTCAGCAAGACACATTCCAACAGCGGTGAGTTTTTTCATTGTGTTCCATACCTGGCTTTTACTTTTTTATGAAAGACCTACCGTAACCTAAAAAATAAGAGATATCGTCAGTGTTTTCCATCGCTGAAAAATAAAAAAATGATTATGTATCGGAACATTGTGTTTTGTTTGTCACCCATCATTGTTCAGTGACACTCGACCATGAAAATTTAATAAAATTGTTACACTGAATTAATGTAGGAATTAAGATAATCGGACTCCGATTTGTCTCTCTCTCAAAAGATTGATTAACCAAAGAGCACGAATAAAGCTTGAATCGCGTGGTCAACGAACAATCAGGCTCGAATCTTTTGAAAAACGGCCTATGCAAACATAAATAATACATTCAATACGGGAAATATGATTTCAAATAATGTATGTCATCTCGTCTTACGAAATAAAGCATTGTTAAGTAATCAATTCTCAAGTTAGTGATAGTACAAATAACTTACATGATGCCCCATCAACGAACCGGATCGTGCATGCAAAAGAAAAATTTAACTTGTGCTAAATTTGTGCTTGCAATTTAAAAAGAAACGCTTTAATGTACAGTTAAGTCACGTGCCGCGAGGCATGAAATTGTTCGTTTAGAGCAAGACAAGCGTCCTTACCGACAGTGGACAGTGTTAAGGCCCTATCTTTGAAGTCTTCCTGACGTTTGTAACACTTTAATCCCGATGTGCTCTTTGACTATTTATTATATATATATATATATATATATATATATATATATATATATATATATATATATACACTTGCTTTTATCTTTATGTAAAATTATATGTACACGATATATGAATTAATTTGTTTAATTTTCCTGTATAATCAATTACGTATATTATGTAAATATCGCTGAATAATCGCTGAGGGAATGTTAGGGAAACGTTAGGTTTTTGTCAACGAATAAGTATCGTTGGAGTAGCCGCGTCTCTGGACGCGGGAGGATGTTACGTCAGAGCGCGCGCTACACAGAGAGAGAACTCTGGTGTGAGACTTGGTGAAGTGCGGACGCATGGATGGCGTGCACTGTGCTGGAGGAATGATTGTTTAGCGGCACGTGGCAAGTGATGAGCGTGGACGGTGGAAATATTGGCTGCAGCAACATCAAGAACCCGCCACGCCAATATCATTGCCAATAACTCCCGTGCTCGATAATTATCATGGAAAGGAGCCAGAAGCAGTATCGTCGTCGGAAACTTCGTCACGGCGAGAATGGACTGAAGTAAGACTGCTGCATCACAGCTTATGGTCAACTAGTTTTGTAACGGCGTTACCCAGATTTGTGGGGTTTTGCGAGTGAATAATTACCACAGTTTAATCAAAACTGTTTGCCCGCGATTCTCCTAAAATCATTCATCAAATAGGTTCCTGTCCTGTCCTATTGTTACAATAATCAGAGTACCGTTTATGAAAAATGAAAATTGCAGTGCCAGTTGATTTTGCTTATGAACTAAATGATTCAGTTAGATTAAAGATTTGAACTTAAAGCATTCAGTAATTTCAGTCTCACTAACTTTAAATTTGAACTTTAATCTGAGTCGATCTAATTGTTGCAAACAGTAAATCAACTAATCAAATTAAAATGATTCCTGGCACTACGAACAAAAGCACTAACTAGAATTAATGAGTGAGTGCAAATATCAGTGATTATTGTAATTTTTTGTTAGTAAAGTTCTGGTTCACATTTTGACTTGCAGTCGTGTTAAGGTACAATATTTACCTTTTGGTACAGTAATTATCAATTTCTACTTCTCTGTTCAGAAGTCAATAGAGTTCCTTTTAATTATTTTTTGCCATTTTCCAAAATTCATATGCAAATAGTAGACGTTATCGTGAGGTAGCGCCATTGTCACTTACAACAATAAGTAACCATTAATCTAAGTGTTATCTTGTATGTTTACAAAATTTCAGCTCTATTAGTTAATGATATTTCGAGTGCAAACTATTTTCTTTCTCGCTTTATTACGTAAATGTTTCAATTGTTTTTGCTAACGTGCGTGCAGCCCTGTGTTGCCGCGCGTGTTCGAGTAATTCCTGACACTGACTGTTCGGCTCATTAATTCACCTACCGAACAGAACTTTTGCCCAATTGGGCCGGCGACCGTATTTCTTTTAGCTATAATTATTTCAGTAACTCTTACTGTTCTGTTCCGATTCACGTGGTACCTCTTCTCGCTGGCACAGAACGTGAATGATAGCACAAACTTTTTGAACAACCATAGTAAATTTTACAGTAATTAAGTAGGCGGAATAAGTTGTCCTAGAGGGCATCTGGTTGTTAACCTCCCCCTCATTTATCGACTTTATATTTAATCTTCGGAACGATAGCCTTTTCAAAATTTTATTCCAGGTGTTTAGGCACATGCTTACACGGTCATATATTTCTAATACTGTCGATAGATGGGAAGGGGGGCGTTACATGTTACCTTTCAGCAGAAGAGCGCAAGATAAGATATTGCCGAAGCTATCCTGACCTACCTCTATGAAGAGGTTCCTCGGGTGTTTCCCCTGTCTAGTAAGTTCTCCAAATCTGTCAACCATCGAAAACATTTTGCCATGCATTTCTGGGAAACTACCATGCTATCGTTCACAACCAAGTATGATTCATGAACTCTGACATAGAACTGAAGCAGACAGGAGGAATGTATCTGTCATTCGAGCTCTGTTATTCTCGATACACAGCTGCGTTGTTCCTACTACAAATGTAAAAACTTTCATACCTTGTACACTCCCAAACCGCCTCCAAAGTTAACCATGAATTCTTCCTGCTATGTTGTGCACATAATATTAGCAAAATTTCGTTATTTTCTATGCTTTCTGGAGTCGCTAAGTTCATAATCAGTGTACAATATAAGTGCTGATGCGAAATGCACTATCCATTTTCCATTTGTCACCCACGGGGCGAACAAAGCCTTCAATACCTATGTGGTTTGTTCATGGCGTAGCATCACGAGTGTCGCTCTCTGAGATATGACAGTTCGTCATTTTATATTGTTTTAAAATGTCACCTTTTGTTTCCGAAACGTAGTCTAGCTTTCAGGAGCCGCTACATCTATACACAACAAGCCACATTACGGTGTGTGGCAAAGGGTATTTTGTGTAGAGCTGTCGCTTCCCCCTTTTCCTATTCCAATTGCGTATGTTTTGCGGTAAGAACGACTGTTGGGAAGCTTCCGTGTGGACTCGAATCTCTCTAATTTTATCTTCGTGATAGGTGGAACAATATATCGGTTGATTCTTCTAGGAACGCACGCCCTCGGAACTTTGACATCAGAACATGTGGTGATGCAGAACGCCTATCTTACAACGTCTGCCACTTGAGTTGGATGAGCATCTTAGATGCACTATGGCGCTTAGTAAATATACCTGTAACGAAACGTGCTGCTTTTCTTTGGATCTTTCCTGTTTCTTCTGTCGATTCTATTTGGCAAAGAGCCCAAACTGCTGAACAACATTCAAGTATTGGTCGAACGAGTATTTTGTAAGCTATTTCCTCTGTTGATGTTGGCATTCGCTTTACCTACAATTAATATTGTGTGGTCCTTCCATTTCAAATCGCTCCTTACGAATATACCTACATATTTTAAGGGGGTACCTGCTTAAAGCGATTGTTCTGTAATGTGTTTCCGTACAATAAAGGGTCTTTCTGCCTGTGTATTAACAAACTGTTCAATCCTACTTTCTTCATAGCACCCTACGGCTTCATGGTAGTCTATTCTGACAAGCTAGTGATATTTGCATCTGCTGTATCTGTGTTTTCTCATAAACATCCACTTCCAATTTTGGGCACATATTTCTTCAGTTTACCCTTTATTTTTCCTCTCTCAAAATATTATTTTACATCCATTCCCAATTTTTAAGTCACTAGTTAACGTGTGTTTTATCCTCTCGCCCCCACAGAATATGTGATGCTATTGAAGTTTACACGTGGCAAACTTCGTTTACACGTGGCAAACTTCAGAGGGACCACATGTAAATCGTGTCTGCCAAACCGAATAACTAACATCGAGAATACATTCGAATGCCGATGCGTGTTTGTTCACAGTGTCCTGGTTATCCATAATTGCGCGTTGTCACTGGCGCGTTTATTCTAATTTACTCATAAATTCATTTACCGCTGTATGGGCAAAATTAATTTCACGGCACCAGCAATGTTACAGAGCTCGTATAAATTAGAAACATTTTTCGGGTGTAATTCATAAACTCGTTTATTGTTCTGTGTGCGGAGCACTGATAAAATCTGACTGTAAAATGACCTCCAACTGCTAACGGTTATGACTGCTGGGCTGCAAATGTGATCATTCAGTTTGTTGTCTCGCCTTACCACTAAGATCGTGAATGAAGTTCCGTTGCAGATGCTTCTCTTTTATTACCTTCCAGCGGCATTAATCCGTGAATCAGATTTTTTGAACTCCTCACGAGAGTATTTATTCATTTCAAGTTACACATGCGTTAATTTCTCGTTACCTTAAACAGGCAGTGCTGTTTAGTTACTCAAGAAAACAAAGTTTAGCTTTCAGTCACCGATACAAAATTCAAGTAACGTAACATCGAGAAGTAAATCACAATAAAGGCAAGAGTGGTTACTACTACATTTTGATTTACATCTATACTCCACAAGCCACCTTGAGGTCTGTGGCGGAGGTTATTTTGCGTACCACTGTCATTTTCCTCCTCCCCCCCCCCCACCCCCCTGCCCAAAAAAATCGTGTGCCAGTCAAAAATAGTTTTCGGGAAGAACTATTGCCAAAAGCCTCCATATATGCTCAAATCGCTCTAATTCGTATTCTTCGTCTTTTAGTGAGATATACCTCGGAATAAGCATTATACAGAGGGGTCCAGATAAATGTAGATACTCTTTGATAGTTAATATCTTTGGAACAAAAGGCATATCGTTGTAATTTTGCGCGGTAGTGTAGTCCATTGTTTTCTCAACATATCTTGGCGCTCGTTTTCCAATAGGTAATAGTCAGGAGGGCGCAGAAAGCAACGTGTTTTCTCAGTTGTGCGCATGACGTCACGATGGAAGCAGCTGTGCCAAACAGTACACAGTTCGAATTGTGTGTGATTGTTTTTCTTGTGTTGTTTTGTGTTTGAAGGAGTATTTTGATTGAGTTCTTTCTTCTGAGGTACTCAGTCAACAGCGGAAACATTCGGAATTCGGGAGTGTTAACGGTTTTTGCTGTAATTGATATTTGATTCGGAACTGAAATAGTTAGCGACAGTGGACAGCGTAATCAACATTGTGTTCGCCAGCTCTATAGTTTATGGTTCGTCCTGTGAAATTCTTATTGGAGAATCTACAAGTGAGTGAGAAAATTAATTTTTACAATGCCAGGCTGTGCTGTAACGGGCTGTTTTTCCTACAACTGGAGCACAAAGGGAACTGACGTAATGTATCACAGTTTCCCGCGTAATGAAACATTACAAAAACTATGGTTGTCGAAATGGTGAAGGAAAGACAGTATAAATGTTGCGCATGCAAGAATATGTTCTCGCCATTTCGCAGAAACAGATTACTTAAGGGATTTACAGTCTGAATTGCTTAATTTGTCCCGAAAAAGAATGCTCAAGCCAGATGCAGTTCCTTCGCGCAATTTGCCGTGCAGTAGTGCGACTGTCAATGTGTCACCCGCAACAGAAGACAGAACCAAACGGTATAAGAAACGAGAACTACATAAGACATCTCTGGAAACTCTGGAAAAGCTGTCACCAAATAAGAAACATCATAATAAGGGCACATGTACAGATGACAGCTTTTTTTTTTTTCAGACACAGATAAAGTTACTTTGATGAATACTACAGCGGCTTTAAAAAGAAGGAATGCTGTTCTTACAAACAAGTGTGTGCAACGTCGAGCTCTTAAGTTAATTCATTTCAATGCGGTTAAATGAATAGTTTCTGATTTATTTGAGCCGAGGTTTCGAATTTCAAGTGTGTGTCAGTGTGGTTGAGATCTGACATTTTACCGATGTGTGAGGCATAAGCTGCGAAAGAATATAACTCATCAGTTTTAACTGTAATATTTTAGCAGCAGAAAAGCAGTTTAGACATCTCATTTCTGTTATAAACAAAATCTTCCGCCAAAAACTTGTAAACGCGCATGCCGTGTCGTCTGCTTGTGAGCGCTTGCTTCCACGCTGACGTCACTAGGCCAGCCAATGGCAGAGCAGAGCGCTTACTGCCCAACCTTATTATTTAGTAACCTTGGTAATAGTGTAGGAATGAATGAACTAAAAGTGTCGTTTGAGCTAAGCAACGCCATATTGAAGCGGTATTGAAAGTACGAAATGGGTACAAGGGCAATGGCATAATGTGTACGGAACTCAGCCACCAACACGTACAACCGTTTATCGTACTCGGGATAAATTTAAAGCCGACGGTACTGTTCAGGATGTGCATAAGGAAAGGTTTGACTGACTAACAACATAAACAAGTTCAGCTTCCACCGATGCTGTGGTGCAGTGTTTTACTAGGTCACCTCAAAAACCTGTGAAGCAGGTGTTCGTAAAGCGGGGTTAGCCGATCAAATGTTCGACGGGTTCAGAAGGCTGCAAAGTGGAAAGTGAAAATTTTAATTTTTTATTTTCAGTTTACATGACAAACTCTTATGTTTTCATCACTTTTTTGGGAGTGACTATCACATCCACAAGAAAACCTAAATCGGGCAAGGTAGAAGAATCTTTTTACCCATTCGCGAAGTGTATAAGTTAGGTGGGTCGACAACATATTCCTGTCGTGTGACGCACATGCCGTCACCAGTGTCGTATAGAATATATCAGACGTGTTTTCCTGTGGAGGAATCGGTTGACCTATGACCTTACGATCAAATGTTTTCGGTTCCCATTGGAGAGGCACGTCCTTTCGTCTACTAATCGCACAGTACTGCGGTGCGGTCGCAAAACACAGAACAGACAGTGAACAGAGACGTCAATGAACGAACGGACAGATCATAACTTTGCGAAAATAAAGAAAGTAAAATTTTCACTCGAGAGTAGACTTGAACCCAAGACCTTTCGTTTCGCAGCTGCTCACGCTACCCACGGCACCACGGCGCTCCTGAGTTCGCAATATCCTTGATGTTGCCTATCTTGCGCATCGGCTATTCAGTTTGTATATTTTGCTTATTTTTTCATAGTTCCACACAACTTCTTCCTGTTTTCTCGATTGATCTGTGTTCAGTTTTTCAAGGCCTATCCACTGTGCCATCTTATAACTAAATGTGAGGGGGGTGCGATGGGGAGGTTCCCTTGTTAGAAGGTACCGTAATTAGTGAGGTGCATCTTCGTGAGCTGCAGATATCAATTTTCCCTGTCATCCGAGAGGTGTTTGGAAATGAAAGACTTTCTCAACAACAAGATGGCTCTCCGCCTCACTCCCACAACTATGTCAGAGCCTGCTTGGATGAAACACTCCCTGGAGGATGGATGTGTGGAAGAGAAAGTGTTGTGCACCCACAACGGTCTCCAAGCCTCACACACCTTGACTTCCACGTATGGGGAACCTCGAAAAACGAAGCTCATCAAGAGAAGTCAGCGACACTAAACGTGCTATAACAGAGGCAACACTGTCTGCCGTAGTTGGGTCAACGGTTCAGCGGCGTCGACGATGTTTGCCTGGTAATGGGGGTCACTTTGTAGACATAAAACAACCTCCCTCCCTTGTGCTGTATCTTTTACTTAGTTTTGTGTTGTAATTCGACTCCACCCTAATCTTTTAGGCTGGAGGTTTTAACGTGTTGCAGAGTGGCTGGCTCATCCTATTATTTTCGTGATCAGCCAGCCACGATCCTCTGCTGTACAGTTTTAATTCTTTCTGCCTTTCTTCTCTTTGTTGTTTTTGTTGCTGTGCTCCGTTTTCCATGTTTCTTTATTATTATACCTTGGGGATTTTCTTCCCCTGGAATTTTTATCATGTGTTTCGAATGACTAAAGGATGGTTTCACTGTGCTCTGTGTGTTTATGAAACAAGGGACCGATGACCTATGCAGTTTGGTCTCTTTAATCCTCAAAACAACCAACCAACCAACCCTGCCCCCCCCCCCCCCCCCCCCGCCGTGCAAGAATTGTAATGTTATTCTGTTTCATTAATATTGATTGTGAAAGAGTGTCTACGTTTTTCTGGACCCCTCTGTATTTGTTGACTCTTCTAGGGGTGTACGCTCTCAGAACTTTAACAGTGAACCACAGCGTGATTGAGAACGCATCTCGTGCAGCGTCCGCTACACAGTTGGATGATTATCTGCGATGTTTTCTAGCTTACTAAATGAACCTGTCACTAAACGTGTGGCTCTTCGTTGCATCATTTCTGGCTCCTGTATCAACCCTTTCTGTTACGGCTCCAATACTAACGAGCAATAATCGAATATTGGTCGAATGAGGGTTTTGTAAGCTACCTCGTTTGTTGATGAACCACATTTCCTTAGGCTCTTTCAATCAATCTCGGCCTGGCATCTGCTTTTCCTGCTATTAGTTGTATGTGGGTATTCCGCTTCAAATCGCCCCATACTGTTACATGGCAGTTTGTTCCCAAACTGTCTCATAACCTGTTTTATAACTTAAGATACAGATCCCAACAGTCAGTCAAGTCAAATGACTAACACTGCATGAAAACAGCAAGCAATATTCACTGCTGCCAATGATTGCATTTCTCACTATTTCTGTATCTGCTTTCATCTTGGTATAGTGAAGTTGTCTAGTAATTTAGATGGCTCGTGGAAGGGAAGTTACACTTAGGGCAAGGGAATAGTCGCATCTTTCTGCTGGAAGCCATTCTCCGTGCAGGCAGAGAACAGAGGAGGAGAGATTGCCAGTCCAGCCCAGCAGGGACTTGGAGTTAGGCCGAGCAGCACGCCACAACATTGAACTCTGTCAGAACCAACAGGAACCCTATTTAGATATAATAAGGATCTGAAATACAGGAGATAAAATGTGCCTACGAAGCACTGGGGCAGCTTATGAACCCGGAAGAGTCGGCTGTAATACTTGTTCAAATTTTAGTAAGGGGTTCTCAGGTTGTAATTATTTTGGTAGTGAGGGCGAATTCTTGAGGGTGTGTACATGCATGTCTCCTGATTGAGCATGACTAACAATCTGTCATGTAACAGAAAAGATTTTCTGCCTTCTTCCCCGTATCACTGGAGAATTATGCCCTATTGGTTAACCGCGACAGACAGTAGGGAATTGTTAAGCTTATTTATTAAATTATTATTCATCGGAGCTCGCAAGGATTGCTGCAATTAGTCGGTGAGATTTCGACGTTGGCAGACAGTTGAAACAAATTTTCTTCAGAGAGAACGTAGAGGACAAACTTGTTTCAGGGGTGCCGCAGACGACACTTGTTCCAGGGCTGGAGGCAGTACGCTGGATGTCAGAGCTGCAGGGCGAACAGTCTCGGATTTAGATCAGAGCACAGAGCTCGAGCTGAAAGAATTTTAAGCCATTACTGCAGCCGTCTTCTACTCTTGCAGAACGCAAGATTGGTAAGCGTGCGCTATCACTGCAGCCGTAGAGGCGATGTGAACGTGAAGTCAGGTAATTCGCGTCAGGGTCCAGTTTGGCAAATCTAACTTTCATCGCCGGCTAGCTGCACACATTGTGGGCATAGGCAGGAGTATTGGTGTTCGTTCATGCTTTTCTGGGTCCTGTTTCGCAGTCACTGGCTGTATTCACTACATAGTTTTATGTCGTTCATTTACGTATCCAGCCACCCGTGCCAAGGCTATGCTTCGTATTCTTGTAATCCCTTGTCCACTCGTTAAGGATGTCTAAACTTTACTCAGTGGCTAAATCATTTCTAATGTCGTGTGGCAATAAACCAGTGACCGTTAGTTTCTTTTTCTGGTTTGATGGATCCTATTATCAACATGCCTGTGTGATGTGTGGCACCATTACTTTCATCCATAATTGGGCCATCTTTAGTAATTTTCACTTGATAAGACGTTATCCGTTGCGTATCTTGTTTCTTGTATACTTGCATAATCTTACAGGGAGCTTTCCATTTCTTTAGGTAACTATGGATAGGATCAGTGGCATCTCACAGTACGCATACTACTAGATATTTGATGGAAGTAAATGCTTCCAGCCATTGTTCTGTAATCGTGTAGTCATTCAATAACGGGTCTTTGCGTCAATGTACACCCAATGTGGCACATTAATTTTAATGTTGAGCATCAAATGCCACTCCCTGCATCAAGCGTCGATCCCGTGCAGATCTTCCTGCACTTCGCTACAGTTTCCCAGTGCCGCGACTACTCTGTACACAACAGCATCATCTACGATAAGCCTTATGGAAATTTCAGTGTTGTATACCATGTCACTTACATATAATGTGTAAAGTAATTGACATATAACACTCCCTTGAATTCAATCCGAAGTTAACTTCACATCTGAAGACTTTTCTCCATTGAGAATGACATACTGTCTTCTTTCGTTAAAAACTTTTCAAACGAGTGAAAAAGTTGGCCTGATATTCCCTACGTATTTTTCACGTTAGGCCGCAGTGCGGAACTGTATTGAATGCCCTACGGAAGTCAAGGAACACGGCATCTATCTGGGCGCTGCTGTCTACATTCTTCTGGGTTTCACGAACGAACAGAGAGAGCTGGTTCCAGAAGATCGTTGGTTTCGAAACTCATCTTGATTCCTTTCAGCATAGACGCTTTGAGTTCTGAAATAATTTTCAGCCAGTAATAGCAAAAATGGTTCAAATGGCTCTGAGCACTATGGGACTTAACATCTGTGGTCATCAGTCCCCTAGAACTTAGAACTACGTAAACCTAACTAACCTAAGGACATCACACACATCCATGTAGGAGGCAGGATTCGAACCTGCGACCGTAGCAGTCCCGCGGTTCCGGATTGAGCGCCTAGAACCGCTAGACCACCGCGGCCGGCAGTAATAGCAAATCATTGTACAATACTCACTAGAGGGGAACGTTACTGGAAAAAGGTCTGGAAATACGGGAAGGCAGCAGCAGGATTACAGGTTTCGATATCAGATATTGGATTGAAACGCATAGCCAAGAGCAAAAAGACAGATCACGTTTAGTATGATGAAGAGTAGGCTGAAATTTAAGAGAATCTTCAGGAAGAATCAGCGCATAAAGAAGTGGAACAGTGAGGAAGAATGAGGCGCGATTGCAGTTCCCTAAAACAGGCCATCACAGAAAAATGACAGACAAGTATAACAAAGTCAACTGTGGCTAACAACAAGAAATATAAAAGAGCGAAATGAGCAATACAGATCACTTACGAATGAAATCAATAGGAAATGGTGAAAATCTAAAACAAATTAGCTTCACGTAAAATGTTAAAAAAAATCAATAAAGAAATGTTCGTCGGAATGCTCAGTGCAACTTTCGGTCTAATTAAATTCAGAGGTGTCACTGATAAAGGCAAAGGAGAGAGAAGATCGGTGGAAGGATTACAGTAAGGGCCATGATGAGCGGTTGAACTCCCTATTGTCATGACAGAAGGAATGGAGCTGGAGATACATGATTCACATAGCCTCCAAAGGCATAAAAAGCAGATAAGAGTGAGCGGTGTTGTACAAGCAACTTAACAGCTGATTTTAATTGTGTACACAAGAATGCAAAAGAAAATGTGTTAGATGAAGATCAGTGTTGATTTAGGAAAGATAAAGGCACCAGACACGCATTGGTAACGACCCTCTTTATATCTAAAGTAACATTTACGAAATCCCAAAACACAGTCATAGGAATTGTCAACCGTGTAAAGAAGTTCAACGTGTTTGAAAAACTCAGGAAAATACGTATAAGCTACGGGAAAACACGGGGAATATAAAATATTTCAAGAATTAAGAGAGAACAGTAATAATGGAAACTTTAGAGAAATGTTTGGATTTGGGGTATCTTAATATAGCCGTCAGGCGTAGTAACATGAGACTTGGGGGTGCGCTGATGACAGAAGGCATGAGTCACATTTCAGTGGTGTCGGTGGAGTCTATCAGTAGGACGGGTTTCACTAGACATGGCCTGCACCTCAACAGGTATGGGAAGGGGAGGTTGGCAAAACTTATAGGTGACAGCATAGGTGGGGGTGGTGGGATCACTCATGGGAAAATTCCGGTAGTTGTGGGTGTTAGAGCTGTACCTTTTTTAGATTGAAGTCAGCTGATAGGTATTCCTGCTTAAGGGAAGTCTCTCTAACAAAGAAACCACTTTCTACAAAGCTTGGGTATCCGATTAATGAGGGAATTAGTATATTTCATCAAAATATACAAGGTATTCGAGATAAAGTTAGTGAACTGCTTATAGATGTTGACTCTGAAATTATTGGTATATCTGAACACTTCTTAAATAAGGAGATAATTCAGAGGCTTCCTTTACCAGGATACAGGTTGGCTGGCAGCTTTTCTAGGAGCTCTTTGCGGTGTGGGGGAGTAGCCATGTATGTGAAAAACGGTATCCCATTTGAGTCAATTGATGTTTCAAAGTACTGCACTGAAAAGGTGTTTGAATGTTGTGCAGGTGTGGTTAAATTTAGTGGAGCTAAACTTCTTACTGTTGTTATTTATAGATCCCCAGACTCCGATTTCACAACATTTTTGCTAAAGCTAGAGGAGGTTCTTGGTTCACTTTATAGGAAATACAAAAAGTTAGTTATATGTGGTGACTTCAATATTAATTGTATAAGTGATTGTTCAAGGAAAAGGATGCTGGTAGACCTCCTTAATTCATATAATCTTATGCAAACCGTATTCTTTCCAACGAGAGTGCAAGGGAACAGTAGAACAACCATAGACAATATTTTTGTTCATTCGTCATTATTAGAAGGGCATTCTGTTAGCAAAAAGGTGAATGGCCTTTCAGATCATGATGCACAAATTTTAAGTCTAAAAGATTTTTGTGCTTCAACACATGTTAAATATAGTTACCAACTTTTTAGGAAAGCTGATCCAGTTGCTGTACAGACTTTTGTAAACCTTATCAAGGAACAAGATTGGCAAGATGTTTATAGTGCTGATACAGTAGACGATAAATATAATGCTTTCCTCAAGACTTTTCTCGTGCTCTTTGAAAGTTGCTTTCCGTTAGAACGTTTAAAACAGGGTACTAGCACAAACAGGCAGCCTGGGTGGCTGACTAAAGGGATAAGAATATCTTGTAGAACAAAGTGGCAATTATATCAAAACGTTAGAAACAGTCAAAATCTAAATGCAGCAGCCCATTACAAACAGTATTGTAAGGTGCTTAAAAAAGTTATTAGGAAGGCAAAAAGTATGTGGTATGCAGATAGAATAGCTAAGTCTCAGGATAAAATTAAAACCATATGGTCAGTCGTAAAGGAAGTGGCTGGTCTGCAGAGACAGGTCGAGGATATAGAATCAGTGCGTAGTGGGGATGTCCGTGTTGCTGATAAGTCGCATATATGTACAGTACTTAATAATCACTTTCTGAATATAGCAGGTGAACTAAATGGAAACCTAGTCCCAACAGGGAATCATATAGCGCTCTTAGAAAAAAGTGTTCCGAGACTGTTACCTGAAATGCTCCTCCATGATACTGACAAGAGGGAGATTGAGTTAATAATTAAATCACTAAAGACCAAGAACTCTCATGGATATGACGGGGTATCTAGCAGAATACTGAAGTATTGTTCCACGTATATTAGCTCAGTACTTAGCCATATCTGTAACTTTTCCTTTAGCAGTGGTCGGTTTCCTGACCGATTAAAGTACTCGGTAGTGAAGCCACTTTATAAAAAGGGAGACAGGGATAATGTTGACAATTATAGACCTATTTCTATGCCATCGGTGTTTGCTAAAGTTATCGAGAGGCTTGTATATACAAGGTTACTGCAGCATTTAAATTCACATAATTTGCTGTCAAATGTACAGTTTGGTTTTAGAAATGGCTTAACAACTGAAAATGCTATATTCTCTTTTCTCTGTGAGGTTTTGGACGGATTAAATAAAAGGTTGAGAACGTTAGGTGTTTTCTTTGATTTAACGAAGGCTTTTGACTGTGTTGACCACAAAATATTACTGCAGAAGTTGGAACATTATGGAGTAAGGGGAGTAGCTTACAATTGGTTCGCCTCCTACTTTAAGAACAGAAAGCAGAAGGTAATCCTCCGCAATATTGAGAGTGGTAATGATGTTCAGTCCCAATGGGGCACTGTTAAATGGGGCGTTCCCCAAGGGTCGGTGCTGGGGCCACTGCTGTTCCTTATTTATGTAAATGATATGCCTTCTAGTATTACAGGTGATTCAAAAATATTTCTGTTTGCTGATGACACCACCTTGGTAGTGAAGGATCTTGTGTGTAATATTGAAACATTATCAAATAATGTAGTTCATGAAGTAAGTTCGTGGCTTGTGGAAAATAATTTGATGCTAAATCACAGTAAGACTCAGTTTTTACAGTTTCTAACCCACAATTCAACAAGAACTGACATTTTAATCAGACAGAATGGGCATGTTATAAGCGAGACGGAACAGTTCAAGTTCCTAGGCGTACGGATAGATAGTAAGCTGTTGTGGAAAGCCCATGTTCAGGATCTTGTTCAGAAACTAAATGCCGCTTTATTTACCATTAGAACAGTATCTGAAATAAGTGACATTTCAACACGAAAAGTAGTATACTTCGCATATTTTCATACGCTTATGTCATATGGTATTATTTTTTGGGGTAATTCTTCTGATTCAAAAAGGGTATTTTTGGCTCAAAAACGGGCTGTTCGAGCTATGTATGGTGTAAGTTCGAAAACCTCTTGTCGACCCCTATTCAATAGTCTGGGAATTTTGACATTGCCCTCACAGTATGTATTTTCTTTAATGTCGTTTGTTGTTAGCAATATTAGCTTATTCCCAAGAGTTAGCAGCTTTCACTCAGTTAATACTAGGCAGAAATCAAATCTGCATGTGGAATGCACTTCCTTGACTCTTGTGCAGAAAGGAGTGCAGTATTCTGCTACATCCATTTTCAATAAGCTACCACAAGAACTCAAAAATCTTAGCAGTAGCCCAAACACTTTTAAGTCTAAACTGAAGAGTTTCCTCATGGCTCACTCCTTCTATTCTGTCGAGGAGCTCCTGGAAGAGATAAAAAATTAAGCAAATTCCAGTGTTACATTCTTGATTTTCTTTATTTAAACTAACGACTTGTTTCATTTTATGTGTTTCTACAATCGTGTTATAATTTCATGTATTGACTCGTTCCATGACCATGGAGACTTCTCCTAAATGTGGTCCCACGGAACAATAAATAAATAAATAAAATAAATAAATACAAAGGCCGCGATGTAGTCTTTCCCCTTTGCTGATCAATGTGTACCTCGAAGAAGTAATAACAGAAACAAGAGGTCACGTGTAGGATTAAAATTCAGAACGAAAAGATATCGATGTTAGGATTCACTAATGATGTCGCAGTCCCCGTGAAAGTAAAGAAGAACTGCAAAAACCGTTGAATGAAATGATCATATAATACGAACTGAGGATAAATCTAAGAAAGGCGATAGCAATGAGCAGCAGCCGAAATGAAATTATCGATAAACTTAACGTAATAATTCTGGGTGTAAGTAAAATAACGGATAATGACGAAGCACTGGCAAAAAAGCATTCTTCGTTAATAGAAGTCTCTTATTTTCAAACACAGGCTTTAATTTAGGGTTGGAATTTCTAAGCAGACTATTGTACGGAAATGAATCAGGAACTCTAGGAAAAACAGGCACGCAGAGAATGGAAGCGTTTCAGTTGCGGTGTTCGGAAGGAAGCCGAAAATTAAAAAAAGGAAAGAAATATGATCCCCTACAGAACACATAGAAAATAGATTTTTGTAATTGACATATTGCCAACTGGAAGTGTGCCCCTTTACAACATTTGTATAATCATTTATTTCCTCAACGATCGCTTACATATATAAAAAATATTCACATTACCGGTTTCGGCAAATAATTCCCATCATCAGATGTGAAATTTCCTGGCAGATGAAAATTGTGTGCCGGACCGAGACTCAAACTCGGGACCTTTGCCTTTCGCTGACAAGTGCTTTACCATCTGTGCTACCCAAGAGCACTTGCCCGCAAAAGGAAATGGTTCCGAATTCGAGTCTTGGTCCGGCACACAGTTTTAATCTGCCAGGAAGTTTCATATCAGCGCACACTCCGCTGCAGAGTGAAAATTTCATTCTGGAATCATCAGATGTGTATAATCCACAAGAAGCTTCGACAGACAAACAAATATAATTAGGCCCTTTGAACACCAAAAGTCGTTTAATATTAAGTTATATATGGCTGTGGATGATATTGATCTGGGAAGTGCGAGGAGGAGGGAGAAAACATGTTTGAAATGGGAGAATACCAGTGTACCCTTCAACTTCTTAGGTTTTCCGTAGTAAATCAAGTGAAACTGATA
The DNA here is from genome assembly GCF_023864345.2 of Schistocerca serialis cubense. NCBI lineage: Eukaryota > Metazoa > Arthropoda > Insecta > Orthoptera > Acrididae > Schistocerca > Schistocerca serialis. Next base: position 1,143,804,144 of record NC_064639.1, on the reverse strand, counting down.
TTTTTGAAAAACTATGCCAAGAATGGAATCTAAAGGTAAAAGAAACTTATCTAAAAAAGCTTTTAAAGGTAATATGAAAAATTGTAAAACATTCGCAAACATCAACTGTAACACGCCCGGGAGTACAAATGGCTTGTCACTTCGAACCGTTTCTTGACCGTGCGCCCTATCTACACCACGTACCTGATAATCCCGCGGCGGTCGTACTGTTCTGCTCCACCCTGCTGCTGGCTTGCCTGAAATTGTCTATCGAAGTATGCAAGCGAGTAATGGGAGCCACTCAACGTTAAGCACGACACTGTTATACATCTGGTGTGAACATCTACATTCTGAGGCGATATGGAAATCACAGGTTGCACTGTTTACACTCTAAGTCGTAAATGTTTATCCCAATTGACAGACTTGATGATTATTGTCCACAATATCACTTGGACGAGCGTACGCGTAACCGACACGACGCGAGTTTATTTATTTAGCTTATGGCATATAACACATCATATAGAAAAGACATAAAAATCATAAGACACAGAAATAAAGAGTAGTCACAGTGTGTAACATATAGTTGTAGATATAAAAGTGTTTAAAAATAGTGTATATAACAAACAAAAGTTCACAAACAAACATCCAGATTTGTGACATAATCTATTGCACTTTCAGTTGCGGTCAGAAACTCATTGGGGTCTCCTGCAAAACGTCTCAGAGGGCAATCTTCCACGATGTGACGAATCGTCTGCCGGTCCGCACCGCAGTCACATCTCGGGGTGGTGATTTTACCCCACCTGTGGAGGCTGTCTGCACATCTGCCGTTGTTTGTCCGAATTCGATTCAGGGTCGTCCAAGTTTTCCTTGGCAAATTGAATCCTGGTGGTTGGACATTGATGCATGGCATATTCTGCAGGTTTTGGGGCACAGATTCTCTCCACCGCATTTTCCAGAGGTTGCCATAATCCGGGTTGAGAGGATGCGTATTTTTTGCCTTTTTTAAAGAGGGGTGTCTTGAGCGCAATCTGTTCATCTCCAGGGCAAGAACATCCTTATGGATTGGCAGTTTCTCGTTGTTCAGCACTTTTCCATACTCACGTAAGAGAGCGTTCTCTCTGCGCAGGTCCGGTGGGGGAATGTTGCTCAGTATAGGTAGCCAGTGTAAAGGCGTTGGCTTTATTGTTCCTGATATCATCCTCATTGTGTAGTTTAGTTGAGCATCGATCAAGCCTGTGTGTTTACTGTTTAGCCATACCGGTGCGGCATATTCTGCTGTTGTGTAGACAAGTCCCAGAGCCGAAGATCTCAGCACAGCCGCGGAAGAGCCCCACGTGGTCCCACATAGCTTCTGTATGATATTATTTCGAGTTTTAAGTTTTGCGGCTGTATTACGTAGGTGTTCCTTGAATGTTAGGGTTCTGTCAAAGGTGACGCCTAGATATCTGGGGTAATTGTTATGGTTTAGCTGCCTGTTTTCGAAATGAACGTTGAGCTTTCTTTTTGCTTGGGCATTGTCGAGGTGAAAGCATGTCACCTCCGTTTTTGTTGCGTTTGGCCGTAATCTCCACCTTCGGAAGTAATCTCCCAGCTTTGTTAGATCCGCAGTTAATGTGTTTTCCGTTGCCTCCATTGATCTGCCTCTTGCAGCTATTGCCCAGTCGTCGGCATATCCGAATTTTTGAGAAGTGGTTTCAGGTAAGTCAGATATGTAGAGGTTAAACATCAATGGCGCCAGAACGGAGCCTTGTGGTAAACCATTGTTGAGCTTCATTTGGTCACTTTTTAAGTCGCCCATTATGACTCTGAAACTTCTATCTGTGAGCATGTTATCAATGAGGTTGGCCAGCTTATTACATGGTATGACCCGCAGCAACTTAAATATCAGGCCTTGTCGCCAAACGGTATCATAAGCGGCTGATAGGTCAATAAAGGCTACTGATGTTTTGAGTTTTTTCTGAAAGCTCGCCTCTATATGAGTTGCTAGGGAGAGGATCTGGTCGGTGCAACTGCGGTTGGGTCGAAAACCTGCTTGTTCAATCGGTACCACTTCAAGAATTTTTCCGCTTATTCTGTTGTAGATGATACGTTCCAACAGCTTATAGACACAGTTCAGCAGAGCGATAGGGCGGTAGTTTTGGGGCATGTCATTAGGTTTGCCTGGCTTTAGTATCGCTATAATCTTTGCTCGTTTAAGCTGGTGTGGGATATTACCCAATTCTAAAATATCTGTTAAGAAGTTTGCGAGCCATGTTCTAGTATATTTTCCACAGTGAAGTAGGAATTCCGGGTGGATGCCATCGAAGCCGGGAGCCTTGCCACTTTTGATTTTTGACAAGGCTGCTGCAACTTCTTCCGCTGTGATAGGCTGTGAAAATTCGGAGGTAGGCGATGCCCTTTGTTTTAAGGATCTTAATTCACGTTTGACGGTCGTGGTGTGTGTTCTGTCCCTTGGTGCTCTTGAGGTTCTAACTATATGTGTGGCCACTTTGTTAGGGGTTATCGGGTGGGTGTCTTTTATTTTACGTTTACTGCCTCCCAGGTTACGGAGTAGGGTCCATGCTTGCCTACTGGATTTAGTGAAATCTAGATTCTCCACGGTGTCCATCCATTTTTCCCGTCGAGCTGCGTCTAAGCTGTGCAACAGTTCGTCCGCGATTTCTTGGTTGTTGGTTTTGGTAAATTCCTGGTACAGGTCTTCGCATCTCTCATTCCAGCCAGGGATGTACTCTTTCCGGTAGCCTCTGGGTACATTCCTCTTAGCCGTGGCGATGACTGCTCCCACAAATCTGTCATAGTTGTCCCTAGTCGGGGGTATCCAACCTAGACACTTGTCAAGGTTTTCTGCAAAGGTGGCCCAGTCTGCCTTGTGGAAATTCCATCGTGGGCGAGGAAAGGATTTTATGATTGGGATGTTAATTCCGACTTTTAAGATAACAGGGCGATGCTGGCTATGTGGGAAATCAGACAGGACTTCACGAGTTGCGGCTAGCGGTTGGTTGTTTTTGTTTTTAGTGACAAAACATAAATCAGGGTTATAATCTCGTCTCCATGCTGCTGATCGAAATGTTCCGCGGTCCTTGGCGTCGAAAATCAGGTGGGTGTTAGTCTCCTCACTCCAGCTCATCAGGGATTCACCGTTCTGGTCGTTTCGTGCGTACTTCCAGTTCTCATGGTGACTATTAAAGTCTCCTACGTAGACAGCAGGGTGGGGATATTCTTGGAGTACTTCTGGAGGCCATGGACAGCCGGGAGGCTTATAGATGTTAACTATAATGGTCTCGCCAATTTTGACAGCAACTTCATGTATGTTGTTGTCTGTAGATATCTTACACAGGGAAGCATTTTCTATCTTATTTCGTATGTAGGTTGCCACGCCGTAATTACGGTGATAGGTGGCTCCCAGTATCTCGAATCCAGGGATTTTTCCTCTAGAGGCCAGCTGATCTATGTTTTCCGCATGAGTCTCTTGTATCGCGACTACGTCGATTTTGTTCTGAGTGAGAACTCTCTGGAGAAATTCACATTTGCTCCTACTTATGCCTTCAATGTTTAGGTGGCAGACTCGGAGGCACGGTCCGAGTGCTCTAGTCAATTCTTCATCGTTCATTTGGTCGGTATCACTCATGATGTGTTTACCAGGAGATCCAGCACAGGATTATCTGGATTATCTGGTTGCCTTTAGTGCTAGTTCATTTAGCGTTACCCAGGGTGCACGTGTAGTATTCTACTACGGACGCGAAGCTAAATAAACTGGCACTTGTTTGCACTCTTTTGTGGAAACTAATTTTTGCTGATTCACATTGGTTCATTCTGAGAGACCGAACACGGGGCGGATGGTTGATACAGTACGGTACGACTCGCAACGAGAGGATACACAAATACGTTATCAGCAGCACTGCTCATTATTAAATTACTTCTTGACGCACTTTCCTCTGAATCATTTACTTATTTTATCACTTTACTGTAATAGCACTTGTAGCAACACTTCAATTTCCATACTAACAATGCCTCTCACATGCAGAGCTACACACTACACAACATAACAGTTCCGTGTCCCGCGCTCGACTCTGCAGACGCGGGTGCCCGCAAAGATACTCCACAACTAAGCCAGCGATATGACAACTACACAACTGCCAGAACATAATAAAAAGTGCCTGCACTGGCAATGTCCGGTAGAGGGCGCTACTATCATAGTATGTTGTAATTTCATTTTAACAAGTTTAATTATATTTGTTTGCACTCTTATGATCACATGTTTGCATTTTCATGCAGTAATGACCTTCGCATGCTTATATTTATGATTGATGTTTTTATAAAATTACTTCATCATAGTGCTGTTAATCATTCAGTTATACATATATGTTTTTGTGAGTACACATTTTTGAAATCTGGCCTCGAATGTTAAATCAGGCGTGCAGGTCTTCATACTTTGTATGATTTTAAGATATGACAGTGGCTGTCGTTTCAATATGTTCTGTAATTTTTCATATTACCTTTAAAAATTTGTTAGAAAATTCTTTTAATTTTAATTTTTGTTCTTTGTATCCTTTTCTAAACACCAGTTTTACTTGATTTACCATAGAAAACAAGAAGTTGTGTTGTTATCCTTCCACTTCGAATATGTTTCTCCTTCTCCTCGTGAACGCCCCCTCCCCTCTTCCATATCCATTTATAACAATGCAATACATTATTGTAATTTCAGTGTTTTATCACGTGACGATATGTACATTCATTGAAATGTTATACGATTATATGACGTTCGAAGTGCCTAAGTATATTTGTTTCTCTATACGAAGCTTTTTGTGTGTTAAGCGCATCTGAAGATGGCAATTATTTGCTGAGACCGGTGAGGTCAATATTTTTGATACAAATAAGCGATCGTTGACGTAATAAGTTATTCTACAACCGCTAATTAGGTGGCACAGGATGATGGTACATGTGCTAAGACATGAGAAATAGCTTTTAAGGCGCTACAGGAAGAAGTAGAGAGCAGAAAGTGTAAGGGAGGACAGGACTGAAATATAACTAACAAAAATTGAGAAGGTTGCATCGAAGTTATGCTCTTCTGAGCTGAAGGTGCCGGTACAGGAGAGGAAGTCATGGTGGACTGCAACAGACCAGTCAGAGGACTGACGACCAAAAAAGAAAAAAAAGTGTGCATGTCATGTAATTCCCAGGATCAAGTACCTCGTTTTCCAGCAGGTACTAAATGAAAAAATTAATATTTAATTTATGCATAAGAAATGCATACTCCTCGATAAGGTAAGAGATGAAGGTGGGATTGTTGCAGTATAAGTTTCCCTACTTCTCTACTGATTTATATATTTAATCTGAGGGGGAGTTCATCTGAACAGGGTGGCGTACGGAACGTGATGAAGTTTTCTGTAGTCTCCGTACGCAACTTTGAATTTTGAAGTGAGATGTAGGCACAGAACCCAAACGGTTTTGAAGATATAACAAGTACAATACATTTCAGAGGCTTTACCTGACGAGAGTTTGAAAATCTGCTCTTCAAGTCATTATCACATTTCTTTGCAAGAATTGTTCATAGGTAAAGAAAAAATGGAAAATGGAAACTAAACTTTTCTGAATACATGTTGTAGGATCTCCATATATGAAAGGGGCACTGAAACAAGGAAACAGCTTGGCGCAGTGTGCTGTATACTCGCATGTCGTGGGAACTGGTGTTGAACTCAAAAATGCTGAAACCATAACTTCGTGCGACCTCAGCTCAGGTCTACTGCAGTCATATCTAAAAATGACGGAAGCCTTCCAGCATAAGAGAATCAGGCAGACTAAAGGGACATTTAGAAGTATCCCTTTTTTCAGAACCGACATGAGACAGCAATGTGTCATAGTGCGAAAAGCATACAAAAGTTGCTCACACCTTACTGCCCCTTCTATTTTTCACTCGTCTAACCTACTGTTTACAAGCCATCAGTGAGCATTAAGGACGTTTTGGAGTCTTACAAATGGTTACCTTTCACAAATGATTTTGGAAAGTACTGGTGGCAAGGTTGGAACATAAATCCAAGTAGACATTTTAAGAGATAGAATTACTTTAGACTTGACATCATTCTGAAAAGTACATTTAACAGCATTTTACATAAAGAGTAAAATTTATTATGTCTTACAAAGAAGACCCAAAGGAATGAGACAACCCTGTTTGCTCAGTAGCTCTCTCTCTCTCTCTCTCTCTCTCTCTCTCTCTCTCTCTCTCTCTCTCTCTCTCTTCCGTGTGTCAGCTCGCCGCAGCGGGGCGGCACAAGTCTCTTCAGCTGACGCGATTTGGGCGACATCTATGTAGGTAAAGATGAAATGATTATGAAGACAAGGCAACACCTTCCACCCGAGTGGAGAATATCCCCGACCCGACCAGGAATCGAACCCAGGATCCTTCGGTTGGCATCTAGCCGCAGCTACCAAGAGGAGCACTTTTGTAGCTGGAACACGGGAATTCAGGAAAATTAACAAGCAGTCGTAGCAAGAAGCATTCAAGGATAACAGTGCGACGCAATGGGCTATTCGAGTGGGTCGTACCAGATCGCTGTTGTGTTAAAGAGCCAGGAAACTCCGGACAGGGAGTGGCTTTTGGTAATTTGCGGTATATATGTAGCGACGTTTGCTACATAGAACACCTACCTGTGAAACCAAGAATGGTTCGAACGTACGTGGGATCGAATCGCCTATTGGATGACAACTCGTGTACATTATTCCACGCTGCTTCATCTCTGCACCAGAGTTCATCAGTCTTAGCGGCTGGTGCACCTCTCTGCAACCTATGATCAGATGTTTGCAGTGGATGAGGGATCTGTAGACTGTGCTGACTAAGACAACTTTGAATACCCTCTGTACCGAGGTAAGTCGCTGACTGTACGGGCAGCTTGCATTCCTGCGTTATCTTGTTGAAAGTTAACGTCATGGAGACCTCGAAGGAAAGACGCGGCGAGCGGTCTTAACATGTATGAATGTAACTGATGCTGTCCAGATGACCAGCTTTGCTGAGATGATTGTGTTGTATACACAGTGGCACCCTATGCCAATCCAGTTGCTAGACACGTACGACGATGACGAATGCAATCACACACGTATATTTCTATTATAAAGATGAAGAAACAACCGCGACCCGTCTGGAAATAAAGGCGTCGAGTATTGCAGAAGGGCGCACCACTGTTAGCTCGCCCCTCTCTGAGACTGCGTCAATAATAGTTGTGAGTATTACGAAACTGATCCACAGTTTCTCAATCTGGATTGACGTCAGCTATCTGTGGTAAATGAATGTTTTTCCGAACCGGGACTCGAATCTGGATTTCCTGGTTGTCACGTGCAGTCGCCTTAACCACTTTGGCTATCCAGGCACGCCTCCAGAACTGACCCAAACTTCCGAGAGTCCTGAAAATCCGGATTCGATTGCGACTCCAGCACAAATTTTCACCTGCTAAAAAGAAGTGACGTCAATCTGGACTAGCAATATGGGCATCAATTTCGTAATATTTGCCACAGATGTAATCATCAGAAAAATGTCTGTTTCCTCAGACATGAACGCATGCATGCAATGTAATGTGAAGATACGGACATTGTAATACAGTGTGCCTTTTGCTATGGAGCGGCACGGACATCTTGTTTACGTCCCTGCCGCGGTAGCGCGTGCGTGGTGTTACTTCCTTCGACACACCACATCAGTTACACAACGAAAATCGACACTGAACTTGAGTTCTACGCACGAACTTGCACAACCTAAAGCATTGGAAATTGAACAATTTTTACTTGATAACGTTCGCATCAGTTATAACGAACTAGTAGGGAATCACTTCTCCATCGTGAGTATCGTGGTCTATGTGAAACAGATGGATGGCATGACTTGTGAAAATCCTCAGTAAGACAAGCGACCTTCAGTTCAGACATTCTGGTGGACATATTGGGCCGGGGAAAGTGGAATATATTGTTCTCGGTCAAAGGACAGTCCATGTTTTCGAGTTGGCATTTGAGATGCCAGCAAAAATGGTGATCGCAGCATTGTGAACCTATGGCACTGTGATAGCCATACAGCGGAAAAATGGGCACACTTTACCACGTACTCGGCTCTGAATTAAGTGCACCAGGTGCGCGTAGATTTTACTAAACAACCCCGTCCTGCTTGTACATAGGCGGATGCTGTGCCATCGAAATTTACAACAGTCAGCCACAGAGCTGTTGAGATTAAGACAAGAGGGACACCTCAGATCAAGCTGTATGCAACATCATATCATGCAACTGCTGCTATAGGAGGAGAAGATGTCACCTGATCTGAAGGTGTTCCTGTTGACATATGAGCAGCTCCTTCAATCTGTATTGTATTACCATCAACTGTCGACAGAAGCTTCGTCTCCATTTGACCCTTTTCAGCCTCCAGGGGGGCAGGAGGCACTATGGATGAATGTCCACACTGCTCGAGCATCCACCCAGCACAGAGCAATCTTGCAATGCGAGAGAGGAACGGCTCCGCCACAGACTTGGTGGTGACGGCCGATGCTTTTGTCCCTGATGTGTAGAACCTACTTCAAAATGGTTCAAATGGCTCTGAGCACTATGGGACTTAACATCTGAGGTCATCAGTCCCCTAGACTTAGAACTACTTAAACCTAACTAACCTAAGGACATCGCATACATCCATGCCCGAGGCAGGATTCGAACCTGCGACTGTAGCAGCAGCGCGGTTCCGGACTGGAGCGCCTAGAACCACTCGGCCACAACGGCCGGCAGAACCTACTTCCGTTGTCGGATACCGACGCTGATCTCCAAAAACAACGGGCTCTGAAGCGATGGAAGAAACACCAACTGGCTCTGTCTATCACGACAGATTTTCTGCACTTTCAAACTTGTACTCCGTATCCAGCGAGCCCAACCTTTTCTTCTTTTGTTTCCATAATGCCAAATTATCCGTACCAGACGCTAAAAGCTACCGTAATTTTTCTAGTACGCATCTAACTCCGAAGTTAAGCCAAAACATCTTCTCAACGATAACACATGATTAAATATGAACAAACCAAAATGCTGGTCGCTATTTTACTCAAAGATATTGTCTTCTTGTAGATAACATGGTATCACTTTAGCAAACGTTACGAACTATTTTTCCCAAAGCCTGAAGTGAAACAGCTGAAGGGATTGTCTGTTCCTCATGAATGCAACCACTAACTACGGACCAAACTGTTCCACTCAATCTGTCATACAAGATCATAGCTTGTCTTACCTTTGTGTCCTTTCTCTTGATAACTGCTGTGACCATTTGGATAAATTTATTGTAAGTAGTATCTATTCGTAAATGATTCACATGTCACGATCGATTGTTCTCGAGCCCACTTCAAGAGACTCAGTTGTATCTCTAGTTGGAAGCCATGTTTTCTCCCATTTCTAAAGGATGAATATAATTAAAGTTGTACTTTCAAAACGCTGTAGAAATAACACCACTGGTCAGAATGACGTAAAATTGCAACGTAATATTATCAAAGAAGGAGGGGGGAAACGTACGGCAGAAGAAAAAAACAGTGTGAAAATTGATCAATAGATGGCGCTGTATGTGTCAGAATACATAAATGAAAACACCTGTCATTCGCATTGTAGGGAAGCAGCCTACTCACGCCGTAATAAATTCACATCAGTCTTTCCATTGTGTGCCAGCCAGTCCGCTGTAACTAGCTCTGACGTCATAAATGTTGCGCAATACTTTAAAAATTAAGCAAATTACCTAAAATGTTCCTAGCATGTCAGGAGTAATACTAAATCAACATGTGTTGAATATGAGTTTGATAACTTTAACCATTTTCGAAAATTGGACGTTTTCTGTAAAAATCATTGGCGCAACAGAAAAGAGCTAGAGAATTCAAAATTTATAATTAGATTCCTTTTTCATAATTATTTAATAAAAACAGTACTTTGGATTTCACAAATTAAAATTTTTGTTGAAATTCATGATTTTCTGGTTTTTGTCTTAAAAATTAAGGAAGCAAGATAGATTAAGTAGGCTAATAAATAAGGCTAGGATGTTTATATTTAAGTAGAATGGAGATCCGCTATAACCATAAAGATGTGAGAAGTTTCATTTGAATGACTATAAAACTATAGCGATAGCGTATCTCCAAAGGGCCAGTTCAGAGCTCGTCTACTGCGTGCAGTGTAATTAAATTAATTCTCTCGCCCAAAATATTTAACTTAGCCGCGTCAGACTTTTATTATGATTACTTACCTGTGTGTTGAATGCACATTTAAATTGAGCGCTTCATTGGCCATTAGCAAAGGAAGCAATTATTTATTCGATAACTTAAAGTGGTGCATTACTAGCCCAGCGGCTAGTTGGGAGAGCCGATTTGATCAGGCGTTCCCTTAGGCGTCCGCACCGCGGCTTTGTATATAAGAACGCTGCGCGAGGAAGAAAGTAGTGATGGGCTAAACTGCGATTTTCCGATATCAGTGATTTCTGTGAATGCTACTTTTCAGTATCTGTTATTCTTAACTGTGATTTGTCGCAGTTAAGAGTCGCAGTTAAGGAACCTAGGTCGTGTATCCCTCCGCCACTGCTATTTCTACGATTTCTGCTACTTCCGTGATTTCTGCGACTTCTGTTACTTCTGTGATTTCTGCTACTTCTGCGATTTCTGCTACTTCTGCGATTTCTGCGACTTCTGCTACTTCTGCGATTTCTGTGACTCCTGCGATTTCTACGACTTACCACCGTATGAAAAAGTTACAGCTGTCCACACAGAAAATTGCATCTCAACAAACCTGTCATTGGTAAGTATGTTTTACGTTTGTTCTTCCGTTGGCTTTAATTTTGTAGTGAACAAACAACTGTGAAAATATTAATAGTGTAATTAATATGTAAGTAGCCATACAGTAGCGTAATAGTTCGTCTTTATAAAATGAATTCTAACATATTGTTATGTTCACAGGTACACGAACTACATTTTAGTCACTCAGTGAAGTGATAACTCAAAATATCATTGTCAACAGATCTGGAGAAATTGCCACTGCGTCTTTAGACCGTTTTCGTCAGACGAGAGGTTAGTTTCTAAGTGTTTCGATGGACTTAATTACTTTAGTTAGATCGTTCTTGCAAATGTGAAATATACCCCATTGAGTGGCTTTCATTAGAGCAAATTTTAGCAATCTACTCTGTCAATTATATTACTTGTAATTAGTGACAGCAAGAATTGTTTAATAATCCTTGTGATTTTGCAGACACAGTTCTGACTCTGATTACTGGTTGCTGTACATATCTATCCACATCAAGGCTGTTGAGAGAGACTCATGAAGATTCAAGACAGCTCTTAGAAGATTTTGCAGTTTAAAAGTGACATAATTGTCAAATAAGTGTGCAGATGAGTGATTAAACTGTGTTTTAATGAAGTTGTGCGATTTTAAAGGAATAATAAATGTTAAATACAGTGAGTGAATAATGAAAATCTCATTTTCCACATGTTTAAGCCGTCCTATACCCGTAATTTTCCGCCACTTATTTACTGGTAAACACTAGTTGGAGAGTGACATGCCGCCCCTCCCCGTCTCCACAATCTTGGTGTGACACTGACCTGTAACATATTCCAAAGTCTACAACATGCATTTTGAGGCTGTTGATATGAAAGTGTGAAGTTTAGATCTTCCATTTAAATCAGGAATAGCTTAAGTGCATTACTTGAAAGTAACACAGGAAAAGCTTACTTATGTAGGTGGTAGTAGTGTCGGCAAAAAGTTCTTGTGTGTGAAGTTGCCATGTAGAACACCATGTGTAAAACTTTTATCTCGAGTCTAGAACTGTGTCGGAACAAACGTAAGGCATTCATATGACCCAATAATACTGTTTTCATTTCACTACACTTATACAGATGTCTGAGTTCCTCTGTGTTAACATTGTAAAGTCCTGTAGGCATGTGGAGTATTAAGCAAAACTGTCATATTGGAAGCAGAATCAAACACATTTGTTACGTTACTTGATATTTTCAGGAGAAAAGGCAATGTTGCTTCTCATTAATATAATACTTTCAGAGTCACAGCTGTGTTTGAGCAACCATAACTGATGCTGAATGTGCATGTCGTCATATAATGTGAAGGGCTTATTTCAATAGTGGTACAAGTCCATTACCTCTACTTTTCTGTCTATAATGCTTCTGAAGTTGATGATCCAAACAAACATAAATAAAGGTTCTAGCAAGAAGCCATATGCTTGAATATTTCTGGTATCTCAACTGCAGATTTTTCAGCGCTCATTTAACTTTACGACTCTGTATCTCAAAATGAACAAAAATGGACTTGTACCACTAATGAAATAAGTCCTTCATATGCACACACAGCACACCGATCTCGTAAGGCACAAGGCTCTCATAACGAAGTACGTACGTCGGTCAACAGATAGCACTAGGAAAAGAATGTTAACTGCGCTTTTTAGTTGCTACTTGCGACTCTTAGTTGCGATTTGTCACAGAAATCGCAGTTTCTCGGTAGCGAATAGCGTAGTATGAACTTTGCTCAACAGATGGCACTGCTAACTGCGCTTTTTAGTTGCTACTTGCGACTCTTAGTTGCCACTTGTCACGGAAATCGCAGTTAGACTCGATATCGTATCGCAGAGATGGATGTAGTACGAACTTTGGCCAACAGATGGCACTGTTAACTGCGCTTTTTAGTTGCTACTTGCGACTCTTAGTTGCGACTTGTCACTGAAATCGCAGAAAGCAGTGCTAAATTCGACCAATAGATGGCTCACGTCTTTGAATGTGAAATACTACATGAGATTGCTAACTGTGACTGAAATCGCAGTTTGATTCTGTAAAGTTGTTACTGTGATATCTGCGACTTCTCAGTCACTGTGATTTCTAACAGATACGCGATTTCCTGCCCACCACTAGAAGAAAGGCCCCAGTTCTCTCCAGACGCTGAATAGCTCGCCAACTGTGTCGGGAGTCGCGTCGCGTCGGTATCATTGCTACAAACAGCCTCGGATGCCGTATTAAGTTACTCGACTTACGCGTAACCATGAAATCATTTTCGAGAGAAGTGTTAATTCTGGGTTGACTTAAATTATCGATCTTCAGTTTGCGTATGGTCGTATTTTCACGTGCCGCCGCGGGACAAACATTCTACCATTAGTTAGTGTGGCGTTTGATGAACCTAATCATCAAATTATGGCGAGCATTCATTTAAATATTTAATTTGGACAGTTATAGTGGCATCAGCGCATTAGACTCTGAACTGCTCTGTCAGTTAGATTGTGTGGATTCTTTTGTTTTCATCTGTGACTTTCAGAATACAGGACGTTTTTTCACGACTGTTTTTGATTAGAAATCCCAGACAATCTCCTAATTCCTCAGAGCTATAAGCTGTAACTATAAGTGTACTCTCAGATGAAGTGGGCACTAGGAATTCTAATTAAAGGCTTCACGTTTTGCTAATCACTTTCTGGTTGCCAATACTGTAGTTAGAGAGCCAGTGTTGAGAACGGCAAAAGACAGCATAAATAATAGGAACATTTATATAACAATTTCCGCCACCTGCCGCCCCATATATGGTGCATCGGCCGGGAAATGAAGTGTTTCAACATTCAAACACTTATACAACAGTAAATATTCCATCCGCCGCGCCACAGCATAACCCATTGAAGTTGGGTATAAACACGCCGGGAGCACGGCTTTTCCCTCTTTCGCGTCTGCGACTTCGCCATAACTGTCTCAATGCAGGATCGCGCTCTGCTTGTAAAGCTGTATTACAAAAATGATGACTGTGCAAATGTCGCTCTGCGGAAGTTCCGGATACTGAAGGGTTTGAAAAAAAGGCGTTGGTGTGATGACTGACGTGGGTCTGGAGAAAATGATTCGTCGCTCTGCGGAAGTTCCGGACACTGAAGGGTTTGAAAAAAAGGCGTTGGTGTGATGACTGACGTGGGTCTGGAGAAAATGATTCGTCGCTCTGCGGAAGTTCCGGACACTGAAGGGTTTGAAAAAAAGGCGTTGGTGTGATGACTGACGTGGCTCTGGAGAAAATGATTCGGAAATTCGAAAGACAGGTTCTTTTGCTGTTGCAACCTGACAGAGGGAGGAAACGAAATGATTCGACTTCAGTGGAAGCAATGGCCACAGAAATGCAGGAGGAGGCGAGTGGTGGTGTGTAAACGTGTAGTGCACGGAAAATTGCCCGAGAATTGGACATACCCGTGTGAAAGGTGCATAAAATCATTAGAAACATCCTTCTTTGCTATCCATTCAAAATTATCCATGTGCACAAGTTGCTTCTTGTTCACCTGCCAGCAAGAGACCTTTGCTTTAGAGTTTCTTGCTCCCATGGAAGTGGACAATGATTGGCCGTCGAAGATTTTGTGGTCAGACGAAGCCCACTTCCATCTGAAAGGATATGTCAATACACAGAATTGTCGAATATGGGCAACGGAAAATCCACACGCAAATCAACCAGTACCACTTCATTCTGAAAAGGTGACTGTGTGGTGCGGGTTTACGGCATCATTTATCATACGACCATATTTTTTCGAAGAGACAGGTGCTTCCGGTCCTGTTACCCGTACCGTCACCGGTAAGCACTGAGTGTCTTTTGCCGTCATTCCAGCTCTCCAACAGCGTGGATGTGTGGATGGGATTCCTTTTTATGCAAGATGGCGCACCTCCACACATTTCAAATCCTGTTAAGCAGCTGCTGAAGAGTCATTTCGGAAATGCCAGAATGTCGGACACCATTTCCCTGTAGCCTGGCCGTCCCGATCACCTGATTTTAATCCGTGTGACTTCTAGCAGTGGACCTATCTGAAAGATGTTGTGTTCAGTGTCCCGATTGCAAACTTGGCTGCATTGAAGGCACGCATTGCGCAACACATTCTGAACATGTCCCCGGAAACACTTCGATCAGTTGTAGAACATGCTGTTTCTCGATTTCAACTTGTTGCAGAAATCGGCGGACAGCATATTGAACATGTTTTGCGCCACTCACACGGAAAATAATAATCCGATTTGATTTTGATTGATGCTTTTTATGCAGTTTTTGGCTTCAGGACAATAAAAAACCGATGTGAGTGATGCTTTTTATGCGGTTTTTGGCCTAAGGACAATTAAAAACCGATTTCTCCCATCCGATGTGATATGACTTTGCCGTGGTGGATCGACTTACGTAACTAACAGTATCACACCCGCACGCCAATGCACACAGTGTAGTACAGTTTGTTTAACGTCAAACGTACAACTTAGGCATTGTTGTATGATTCTTTTGTCATTTGTAGTCGACCACTATTCAATTATGATGCTTACAGTGCCATCTATTGGTACATTTTGTAACTATTTATTTCTCTTCTGCCATACGTTTTCCTCCTCCTCCGATAATATCCCGTTGCAATTTTACATCATTCTGACCAGTGGTGTTATTTCTACAGCTGTTTGAAAGTTTAATTATAATCACCTTGTATTTCAATTCTGTCTTATTTATGTAAAAGCAGACAACAGCTGCAGCTAAATTAACGAATCTCCTGAAAATCCGGCAGGCGTGGAAAGCTCGTGCAATTACAAAAAGAGTTTAGAAACTGGTGTGATTTCTGATCATCGAAAATCATTCTGTCGCTGGGTGTGATTTTTATATTTCTTGCGAACAGAAGCCAGACTGTAGCCGTGTTTTTTAATTGTCTGTCTACTATTTTACCTGTCTGCTTCCTGTGTATTTTATAAGCATCGCCAACCCTTTGTTTTATGTTTTAACTTTCCACAATTTTCCGCTGTTTTACAATTTAAGTCGCCTGCTTTTATTGTTTCTTATCTTCTTCTTATGTTTTAAAAATTCTGTAGGCTGAAGAGCAGCGAACTACGCTGCTGCCAGCACGCCCCCTTCGGGGGGAATCGAAATTCAATAAAGGATAAACAATGATCATCGAAATAGTCTGCCAATTGCAGTTATGGATGCAGTAAAGGCGGTATTCAAAGACTTTGCAAACACTGATCTACTTCGAAAGTGTTTGATGGCAGGACTCGTTTGTATTCTGCGTGGCAGTACACAATACAAACGAGTCTATGAACAGTCTCATTTTGTCACTTACCTAAAAATTTGTTTGTGAGTATACACACATTTCCATTGGGACTTTGAATCAAGGCAACATTGGTGAATGCGAAGTACTGCAATTCCTGGGATTAGTTGTGGGTTGTGACACTCTTGGGGCGATGAGAAATTTGGATAGCGAGAGATTGGGAAACGCTGAAAACAAGCTAAAGATGTAGAATAGGGATGCAAGGCAAACTAAAAAAGTGCCAATAGGAAATCACAACTGGAAGATGAAGAGGACCCTGGTAATCCAAACTATGCAGCAGGCATGTTTGATGTCAGCAGCGAACTCCGTTTTCGGTAAATTTATTTTTTCAATATAAAGGTGCATTTTCTCAGTTGCTACTCGGTACAGACAGCCTAAATTTTCAGGATATATTTTGCATTATCTGAAGTGTTTTTTAATATGAATAGTGGGGAAATTCCTGGAAAAAGTAATATCAAGTGTGTGTTCCGCCCATCTTCCGGCTTCATTACTATGTATGAAAGACGGTCCTCTGCCAATGTGGCAAAGCGTAAACCGACTAGACAGCGCGTAGAATTGTGTCGCGATTATGAACGCATTACAGAACACCGCCAACTCACAGAGTTCGCCGTCGTAAAGCGCTGCTTAAAGTAAAATATGAATGAAACACCCAGCCTGTGAAAAATTAAAAGCACTCCGATAAACGTTTCCTGTTTGCTGCTGTCCCTCATGAAGCGGTAGAATCCCGACTACGGCAGTAAACAAAGGCAGCAAATTCCGTCTGGCGCAGTGGCTCCCAACCTTGGGGTAATTACCCACTAAGTGATAACATGAAATTTTCTGAGGGGTAAAAACATAACGGAGCAATTACGTTTCGGTCGCGAAGCTAAATAATCTTTAAAGACCATTACTATTAGCACTATTACGTGAGACTGTAGTACCGATTACATAAGTTACCAAAAATTACAATTTATTTTAAAAAACCAGAGTTAACATGGGGGACAGTATGAAGGAGGTTGTAGGTTGTCAAACGAATTAATGGACAAGACTCTCCTCACACAGACCACCCACTGAACACAGACTTTGCTCTTTGTACTGTACATCACATATACAGAAATGCCTTATTAACAAGCGTTTTCAGAGTTGTTGGTAGTTCTCGGAAAAGACCAGAAATTGCTACATTATGCACTACGCGACCATAAAAAAAAAAATTGAGAAAATCCGACACGATATTAGGTGTCCCTTGACTTTAGTCACTTCAGTATATGTAATGGCTAGTACACAGCAGCACCGCCTACACATTGTTATTATTATTATTATTGTTATTAGTGGCAGTGGTGAGACGAAAAGCGTCCACAGCTTGAAGACTTCCAATTTATGCCAATTCGGAAGCGAGGAGTCCTACAGTCAAATGATTTACAAACAACAAATGTAGTGCATAAATTTTAATTTGGTTGCTTTTAAATGTGTATGGGGGGGTGGGGGGGGGGGGTGAAGCAGCTGTCAGTAACGACAGGAGTGGTGTCTATCCTCAATGTGGATAGTTAGCTTCCTGTTCCGAAAAGTTGTTGGCAGCATTCACGATGCACTGAGAATTGCTTCATCGTCGTATACAAAAGGGTTGTTGGAAATAATCAGTTCCAGTTGTTTCATTGATCAGTAGTTCACGGTTAAAAAAAAAGCTACAAAAACAAAATATCTTTTATTTTCAGCATTTAAAAACGGAATTGGTCAAAGAAGTTTATTTAAGCGTTATGCTTATTGGGGGGGGGGGGGGGGGGGGAGGAGGTGGGACCTGGGAAGCACATACCTGATTGAACTCAAGGGTAATGGTTCTTATATTTTTCCCTGGGACATTTAAGTCTCTTCTTTATTTGCGATAATAACTGAAGCAGAAGAAATGGATTAAAATTTGTGCTGCAGCAGAGACTCGAAGCCGGGTCTTCTTGCTTGCTAAGCACAAATGCTAAACATTACACAACCACAGCTCGATGGTTAAGATTGCTGCACGAACTACTCAAATTGAGTGCCCTCCCCAACATAAATCGCAGATAAAGAAGAGACTTAGATGTCTCATGGAAAAATATAATTATAAGATCTATAAGATAATCTATGGTACAGGACTTTCCCATTACGTCCAACGCTGGGGTGCTATTCCAATGCCGGAGAGCCCTTGCAGTAGTGACAATGTAAGGGAAAATAAGCAGAGGATATGAATTGAAGTTTGTGTTGGAGAGGGCACTCACCTTATGTAGTTTGTGCCTCAACGTTAACAATCGTGTTGTGGTAGTGTAATGGTTAGCATTTCTTCGTAGCATGCAAGAATACTCGGGTTCGAGTCCTGGCCGTAGCATCAGCTTTAATCCATTTCTTCTGCTTCAATCATTATCAACGGTTATGGTATCAGAAAGATCGGGAACCACTGTTCTGGGAGCATGTGTGTGGCACCTAAGGGTGCAGCGTGAGATTGATGTTGAATCTGGACATACAAGCTAGCGAATAACAAAGATCAACGGGAAACAACAAATGGTACAATAATAGGAAGATTAACATGGTTTTCAGAATCCGTTAAGAAGCACTAAATTGCCAGAAGAAAGAACAGCAGGCTAGGAGATTAGTAGGGGGAAACAAAACTCAGAAATATTTAAGAACAATTTTGTTAGATCTATTAGGTAGGTAGATATGAGAAAGAAAGAGTTATAGGAGGGTATCAAGTTACCCATCATACTGTTGAACTAGAAATAAGTAGATAACATACAGAAGCCACATTACGTTTGAGAGGGAAATTTCCCAATATCACAAACGTAGTAACATGATCTATAAATGTATGGAATACAACCTTTACAGTAATTCGCGTGTTACTGGTACATAGTCTCTCCCTAATAAAGATGAGAAAACATAAATGGGCACCAAATGTTGTTCCATGTTTATTAACTGAATAGAAAAGTCATTTTAGCGACACAGACATGACAGCAGTTGTGTGAAGGAAATCAAACGACACAGATTGGTTTTGGATTAAACTTATCCATTACGAATATTTTAGAACCCGTAACTGTTAATTGAATGCAAATACAAGAAACTGCAACAAGTCATTTTTTTTAATAGCTATTTATTATTCCATGAACTGGTTTTCGAACATTTCCATGTCCGTCTTCAGATGGTTTTCTGGAAGTTACGTATGCATTTCTAGCATAATGTTGGGTGTTGGCTTGCGACATTGTGGACGGCTTTTTCCTGTTAGTGTCCACCTGCCTGCTTCCATTTTGATGGCCATTTGGTACACCACTTCACACACTTTTATACTACTCCGTCGTATCGACAAGCGCCGGCACGAAGACGAAGATCGCAAGAACAAAGAAGGCAGTGAGACGACGCCAGCCAATAGCCCGCTCACAAGGACCGCACCAAGACAGGAGGGCCCTCTAGCCGAAGAGAACATAAGCGACGCTCCTGCCAGACTCGCCCGGCCAGTATTAGCACAGTACTAGCAGAACACTACGATAGCAGTGACGTGCGACCCGTATCAGTTGTTTACAAGGACCTCGAACACAGCGAAAGACGTTGACTGTTTGCATGTCGCCCATCGCTAGCGACACCGTTGTAAATTCAATGTTAAGTACTGTCAATCTGCTTATTTGTAATAAGAACTATTAACGTGATTTTCTTGAATTGTTGTATAGCATTCCGAGAACGCGGCATCATTTACGTACCCTGTAAGAGACGAGTGGGCAGGACCCAACATATACAACCTGTATGTATTGATACTGTGATAGCCAAACTTTGCAAGCATCCAGCATGTGCTATACAGCTGTTGCTTGGTTTTGGAGCTTTTGCTCAAAGCTGAAAAGCAGGCAGCAAATAAGAAGAGTCAGGAGTATTTCCTAAGTTTTCTTGACTATATGACATATAGCATTTAAATGTCAGTTTGTAACAACAACGACTCTGTACTATTGCACATATAAGTAATTCTTTTCATCTGATTTTACGATAAACTTGTGTAATTGATGTTCTGATTTCATGTCTTTTTGTTTCATGCCATTATGTTAAGAAAACTGTAAATACGTTTCAATGTGAATATTAATGTTAATGTCAAGTAATATTGTAATAGAATTGAAATGTAACAAATGTTGAAACTGTAGTAATATGTTTAAAATTGTAACCGTGCGTCTGGTCCAAACGTAGGCAAGGTGTTAGGATATGTAGAATGCAAAACCTCCGGTGAATACCCGGTCTGTCAGGGAGCGGTAAAAGGTGGATGGCAGGCGAGCGCGGGAAAATGCGTGCGGGCACTGCACGGCACAACGGGCTCAGTAGTAGTTGGAGTTAGGCACTGGTTTGAGCAACACCTTCTGGAGCGAGGAGGCTCTCCTGGAAGACATAGCTTCACTGAGCCTCGGGTATGCCGTTCCAACGCCCACACTGCATGGCAAAATTCCATAGGCACTAAATAGAAAAGTATTGCGACGCTAAGGAGAATTAAAGTGCCGATACGTCAAGAGCCGTAGCTGTGGTTGTATGTGTGCTCTGCCTGCCAACCGCCGCATCGATACTAGCAGGTGAAACTTTTAGTACTGTATTCGTATGGATCAGAGAGTGAACTGTGTTTGTTTGGTGCAATAATAACCTAAATTTTACCAGAACTTTTCCATCATTTAATTATCCTCACAACTAACCTGGACAGGGTCCTTTCCAAACGTTATGCAGTCCGAGGGTCCCGAAATGAAAATTAAAATTTGTGTTAATAATAACTATTTGCAGAACTAGCTATATTAGAATGGTGTTTAAAGAAATGTTTTGTTAATGAACCAGTAAATGAATAGCGAAGGTCTAACGAAGTCGAAAGATAACTTTGGTATTGATATAGTAACGAAGTTTATTATTTCGAGACAGATTTAAAGGCATTTAAATGAGCAGTAAACAAGATGAAAAGAGTAGTAACTTACATACAGAAAATCTTGAATGAATAACAAATTCAGTAATCATTTTTTTTAATACAGCGATCATAACTGTTTCAGGGAACCCCCTTCATTCATTTGAATTCTGAAGTGTTCTAAATTGGTTTGACCAGCAAAAGTTAAAGTCAATATAAAAGTCAAAATTTATCAGTGTTTTATCTTTATCAAAATTGATTTCGTGTGTGGCATGAAAGTACAATTTCTAGGCTAACCTATGCCCGATTTTAATCAGATTAATAGACAGTAGAAAGTTTTGTAGTAAACATTATAGTGTAGTGTTATGTATTCATGATTTTCCATATCAGTACACAACGTGAAACTATCAGTTCAATAGATTTTCTGGTTCTAAAATTCTACTATATTATGCAGTGTTACAACTTGTTGTTTTGCATGAATATATACCAACTTGTACAAGGAAGAAACTCAGTTAATGCCTAATTAGGCTGGCGACCGTATTATTGTCACATTTGTAACATCTTCTGGCTTGCTTTTGATCCACCCTGACGTGTGATTGCATTTCGAACTTACTTGACCTATCATTGTTATTAAATAGTGGATGTAAGTCTGATTTGCCATCATTCAGGTACACGCGGTCGATATCTATGCGAAAATCTTTTCTTATAAGGTGAATCCCGCTCACTTACCATGGCACAGGCTTTAACGAGTACTGTGTCAGCGATTACAAGTTTACCAAGAGATTTTAAAGTACCAATATGATCCTCT
Source organism: Schistocerca serialis cubense (assembly GCF_023864345.2). Lineage (NCBI taxonomy): Eukaryota > Metazoa > Arthropoda > Insecta > Orthoptera > Acrididae > Schistocerca > Schistocerca serialis. Next base: position 1,143,782,463 of record NC_064639.1, on the reverse strand, counting down.
AGAGCGACTTTACAACAAACAGTAACTATTAACATAAGTAGCTCTTCTCTTAAAGTGCGGAATTCTACGTCCAGCGCAATAAAAAAAAGAAGCTCTAAACTTTACTCAGTCTGCAGAAGTGATACACAGAAGTTTTAAAAATCTGCAAGAGTAACTGTAAAAACAAATGCTACCACTGAGAACAAGTACGTGGGTGAGGATTTAAAATAGGCAGTGAAATACGTTGATAGACCCGGCAACACCGATACGCCAGCACCCTCATTCACGTTATCCGGACTGCCTTCATCCGACCAGATTTCCGTCCCATTTCACAAAATAAAGAACCACGCCACGACCGCTGCTGCAAACCTTCAAAGAAGATTGAGGCAGAATTCACTCTGGAAATCTCGCTTTTTTACTGCCCTGCCGCTATTTGGTCGCAGAAACAGCTCCCGGGCTAAGCACGTTTAAAGCATTCCAGTCCATTTATGCAGAAATGCTCGCTAGCCTTTTATCCGATTAAGGTTTAGATCTAAACACGGATGCAATTTACTCTCGTCAGGCCTGCGAGACTTCGGTCTCCTAAAAAACGCTACCGAAATGAAACACCCACCACCCTTCATCGGTATTGCCCCGCAGAGCTGGCCGCGTTGATTCAGGAGATTAAGCATAAAACTGAAGTATGCTAGCAAACATCAAAATATATTTTTTTTAAATTTCATAGCACCCAGAGCGGGAAATTGTGGCGAACCCCCATAATTTTCAGATGAGAGGGGAAGCGGTTTAAAGAGGGAGAACTATAGAAGAAACCGAGGAAAATAAACAGAAAATTGCGCTGTACATATTCTAGGGAATAAAAACCAAGTCTATAGATTATAGGTTCATATGAAATAACACTAACCACTTTCTTAAACAGAGCTGTCTGCTTATTATAAGACTGCAGTTTTTGTACCTCATTTGCATCGTACGTATTTAATTAAACGAAAACTGCTCCATATCATCAGCTCTGGTCTTCCTAACAAATGTTCGTGATGCACCTTTTTGAAAATGAGCTTCCAGAATTATTGGAAAATGTTGCATTGCTTACAAGGATTGGTATGTTCTTTCACCATGACGTCGCCCTTGCACATTCTACTCGTCAGGTTACAATTCATCTAAAAATTGCCCAGAAGCTGGAGCGGAAAAAATTGGTTGCCAAAGTCTCAGGACGTAACCGTTCTAAATTTCCGTTCTAAATTTTTGCGTATGGAGATGGTGCAATGGTCAAAATCCCTAAAACACCACTACCGCCACCACTACCTAAAAGCGAAGTCTGTAAGCCAAAAGCAAACATGACAGACGAACTGAACAGATTATAAATGCGTTGCCTCCGTGAAAGAACAGAAGACCATTTCAGGAGAGCTACACGTGGCGTTGTCGAGAGAATCAGGAAGTGAGCTGAGGCCAGAGGTGGAATTTATAAAAATAAACTTTGAATTTTATAATTTGCCTTTGTTTAACACTATCTTTCAATATCTATTTGAATTAAATGCAGATAGCTGTATTTTCTTCTTCTTCACTTCAAGTAATAGCCACATTTTCCTTCGTCTTTCTATATCTCTTTTTCCTTTAGGTCTGTAGTCCCTTACGTGTCTATTCTTTCTCCCCCATTGTTTGTTTGCTGTTTTCCGTTTTGTTATTCCGCTTTTTGTTCTTTCATTCATGCAAAATACACTCCTGGAAATTGAAATAAGAACACCGTGAATTCATTGTTCCAGGAAGGGGAAACTTTATTGACACATTCCTGGGGTCAGATACATCACATGATCACACTGACAGAACCACAGGCACATAGACACAGGCAACAGAGCATGCACAATGTCGGCACTAGTACAGTGTATATCCACCTTTCGCAGCAATGCAGGCTGCTATTTTCCCATGGAGACGATCGTAGAGATGCTGGATGTAGTCCTGTGGAACGGCTTGCCATGCCATTTCCACCTGGCGCCTCAGTTGGACCAGCGTTCGTGCTGGACGTGCAGACCGCGTGAGACGACGCTTCATCCAGTCCCAAACATGCTCAATGGGGGACAGATCCGGAGATCTTGCTGGCCAGGGTAGTTGACTTACACCTTCTAGAGCACGTTGGGTGGCACGGGATACATGCGGACGTGCATTGTCCTGTTGGAACAGCAAGTTCCCTTGCCGGTCTAGGAATGGTAGAACGATGGGTTCGATGACGGCTTGGATGTACCGTGCACTATTCAGTGTCCCCTCGACGATCACCAGTGGTGTACGGCCAGTGTAGGAGATCGCTCCCCACACCATGATGCCGGGTGTTGGCCCTGTGTGCCTCGGTCGTATGCAGTCCTGATTGTGGCGCTCACCTGCACGGCGCCAAACACGCATACGACCATCATTGGCACCAAGGCAGAAGCGACTCTCATCGCTGAAGACGACACGTCTCCATTCGTCCCTCCATTCACGCCTGTCGCGACACCACTGGAGGCGGGCTGCACGATGTTGGGGCGTGAGCGGAAGACGGCCTAACGGTGTGCGGGACCGCAGCCCAGCTTCATGGAGACGGTTGCGAATGGTCCTCGCCGATACCCCAGGAGCAACAGTGTCCCTAATTTGCTGGGAAGTGGCGGTGCGGTCCCCTACGGCACTGCGTAGGATCCTACGGTCTTGGCGTGCATCCGTGCGTCGCTGCGGTCCGGTCCCAGGTCGACGGGCACGTGCACCTTCCGCCGACCACTGGCGACAACATCGATGTACTGTGGAGACCTCACGCCCCACGTGTTGAGCAATTCGGCGGTACGTCCACCCGGCCTCCCGCATGCCCACTATACGCCCTCGCTCAAAATCCGTCAACTGCACATACGGTTCACGTCCACGCTGTCGCGGCATGCTACCAGTGTTAAAGACTGCGATGGAGCTTCGTATGCCACGGCAAACTGGCTGACACTGACGGCGGCGGTGCACAAATGCTGCGCAGCTAGCGCCACTCGACGGCCAACACCGCGGTTCCTGGTGTGTCCGCTGTGCCGTGCGTGTGATCATTGCTTGTACAGCCCTCTCGCAGTGTCCGGAGCAAGTATGGTGGGTCTGACACACCGGTGTCAATGTGTTCTTTTTTCCATTTCCAGGAGTGTATATTTAATTCTTACCTTGTTTCAGAATTCTTTATTTAATCTCTCGGACTACATCCTTCTACGCCCCTTAACAATTTTATTTTAGCTAATTGTAAGCCGCGTGACCCCGCCATATCCGGTCCCTAGTCCGGTTAAGAAAGGAGAAGGAGAAAGGTTAACGTGCCGTCAAACAACATTGGGTCACCTGGACTGGGTAATACATCCACATTGAGGGCTCTTGCCTGGGTAGTGTGAACACTTCATCCACGAAAGCGGAGATGGAGACCACTGGAAGTACGGAGCTGGCGAATGAAGCAAGTCCAACGGCGAAACGGAGGGAGGCGGAACCTTCTTTTTTTGGTTTTCAGCCGTGGTGGAGGAGTATGATGTCATACCAGAGGGACTGGCTGTGAAAGCGCAATTCAATGGCATTTCGAGTGTTCAGTAGTTTGCTGCAGTCAGATGACAGTCCCGAGATGTAGGGTGGTGGTCACTTCCTTGTAAGCTGAGACACACCTTCACCAAAACCCAGCTTGTGGCACTTTCTCCTGCTGTCAAACCTCAACTCAAATCCAACACCAATGTGATAAGCATGGTGGAGGCAGACTTTCGGGTCAAACTGGTAGCCTATACTTCGGACCTGCACCTTGGCAGCAAATGTGTGATAGTTATCTCTCTGAGACCTCGACACCTATGATAAATTGGGTCCTGCGCTTGGGCAGGACTATTTAGGATGACCGCTGTCCGCCCTGAATGGGGGAAGGCTCTAGAATGGGCTAAACATCGGTAGTCAAAGTCTCTGCCGGCTGGGAGTCCACGCACATTGGTTCACCCCCCCCCCCCCCCCCCCCCCTGCGGTTGAGAAACGAATTTTTGCGAAGACTCTAATGACAGGAACTTGAAATGTTCGAACCATATTTGATTTTGAAGACAGCAACAAGCCTATAGTAAGTACAGCGTTCGAATGAACATTGATATTGCTGCCGTAAGTGAAACCAGATTGTCCAGCGAAGGTAAAATTACAGAGTTCATTTCAGGTTATACAATTGCCTGAAAGGGAAAACGTAAGTGAGAACGCCGCATTCGTGGTATCGGATTCGCTGTGAAGACCACATTGGTGAATGATCATCAGCTTACTCCAGCTGCTGCCAGCGAAAAAATTACGTCTCCCTATTTGAAGGAAAATTTATGACTCTCTTCTCTGCATATGCTTCCAATTTGGATGCTGATGTAGACGTTAAGGGTCAGTTCTATAACATACTGGACACAGCCATCGCCAAAATACCACCTCGTTACACGCTCTTATTACTTGGCAATTTCAACACAGCAGTTGGTAAAGATAATGAATTACGGAGCAACGAGGTGGGGAAACAAGGATTTGGCAACTGAAATGCCAATGGTCTACTGCTCCTTGGTTTTTCCACTGAAAGTGAATTCCTTATTACCAGCACTCAGTTCCACCTGCCTAATCGCTACTACACCACATGGATGCGTCTTCACTCGAAGCACTGGTACATCCTTGACTTATCATCAACACACAATGTGATAAAAACGAGGTCCTCGTCACCAGGACTACAAGAAGCGCCGTTGACTGTTGGACAGATTATAAGCTCCTTTTTCACCCGTTGAGAATCTCAGTCTGTCGCAAACTAAAAGAAACATCCACATTCGTCCCAGACACAATTTCCACACTTCCACTGGTGTGGATTACAGAAACGCAGTCTCAAATAAACTGGCTAGTCATCCAGCCGGCACTGAAAAACTGCAAAGACTACCTGACATCCGTGATATGCAAAATTTCCATGCAGTTATAAAGGAGATATATGGCCCAGTTCGATTCTCATCAGGTACAATGTAGACTGCTGACAATTATATCACTTTCATTGCTAATGAAAGAAATCTTAGTGCATTGGAAGAAACATTCACCCGTGCTTCTAAATCTTGCGTAAAATGTTGCTCAGGAATTTCTTTGTAGTGTCCTTCAGCAACTCTAACAACTATAGGTGGCACCGACCCAGATACAGAGACTTAATCAGAGCAGCCAATCAGCTAAGACCAGGAAAGGCTCCTGGTAACATTCCTCTGGAATCGAAACAAAATAGAGGTGTACCCCTGAAGAACTGACTTTTTACACTGGTCGTCGTAATCTGGCAAACTCGAGAAGTATCTGATGACTAGAAGAATGCTACCGTCATCACTGTCTTCGAGAAAGGCGACCGTAGTGCATATGGTAACCATCGTGGCATATCACTGTTGTCAACTGCAGGTAAAATCCTCGAAAGAATGCTATTAAGCTGGCTCCAAATTATTGCAGAGAGGTTTTTTCTGAATCTCAAAGTGGTTCCCGAACCTCCAGTGGCACAACATATTAAATCATCTGCGCTAGACAGCTCCAGGAAAAATGCAGAGAGCAACAGAAACCTTTACTTTTTGTTCTTTATGGCTGGGAAAAACCCTTTGATTCTGCACTTAGATCTGCCGTCTGGAAGGCATTAAGACACTTTGGATGTCCTGAACGCTATGTCGAACTGTTTCAAGCGCTTCGTGATGGCATGTCTGGGCAGGTTCTTCATAGTAACTCTGCATCCAATTCGGTATTTTATCTCTCATGGAACATCCTTTTCCTTTTCTTCAAAATTTCATTTCAGATAACTGTATCATTCTTTGGACTTTCTTAGTAGTTGTACAGGTCTCACTTTGGTGTGCAGGCATAGGTTTTACCATTTGTGTCTTCCTTTGTTTTATTTGCTAAAGTTCTATGGATAGTGCCGCATATCATTTAAAACTTATTGAAGATGCGATTACCATACTCGTAACTTACATTACAACATAATAACGGAAAATTAAGATTCCTAGTCAACTGATTTGCCGTTTAGCATTATCTCAAACGTACAGGGTCTCTTCTATTGAGTCCAAGCGACGTATAGTAGATCATCCTCCATCTTTTGTAAAATAATTTGGTCAGAAGCAATGAGTGCAGTGTTCATACTTCTGTTTCTAGGAATTAATTTTACTCCTGAGTTAATTTCTTGTTTCCATTGTGTAACAATGTCGGCCGGCCGGAGTGGCCGAGCGGTTCCAGGCGCTGCAGTCTGGAACCGCGCGACCGCTACAGTCGCAGGTTCGAATCCTGCCTCGGGCATGGATGTGTGTGTTGTCCTTAGGTTAGTTAGGTTTAAGTAGTTCTAAGTTCTAGGGGACCGATGGTCTCAGTAGTTGAGTCCCGTAGTACTCAGAGCCATTTGAACCATTTTTTTTTTCTAACAGTGTCGTCAGTACATACAGGGTTACAAACAAATGTAGTGACGAACTTTGAGAGTTTGTAGAGGGCTTCTTGGGGAACAAATCTAGCATAGGAAACCATGTCCAGAAACCTTATACAACGAAACTACAAAGCGTCGAAATTATAGGCGCTGGCGCCTGCGAGCACGCCGCCCCTTCGACGGGAGACGTGATTCTACGCGGATGGAACGTAGGAGGAATGTCTCACAATGTTGTTTGTTACTCGGTGACCGGGACTTATTGCCACGATCGCCAGTGTATAAGACTGAGCCAGGTGCTGCTTAGACAGGCTCCTCTGGATGCGATCCTCAGTTGCCTCAGTGGATGACGGTTTAGGGCTTGCGCTATGATCTGCAGTTTATTTTTCTCCTGTAACCCTCTGAAACCTTCATGTCTTTCGGTACACAGCAGAAAAATAAACTTCGGATGGAAACCTGTGTCCTAAACTATCAGCCACCAAGGTAGCAGAGCATCGCATTCATAGGAGATGAGGCCTGTCTCTCGCAGCAGCTAGCTCCATCTTCTCCTCTGGCGATCGTGGCAGTCAGTCGCGACCGCTGAATAACAAACAGCATTGCGACACGTTACGCCTACGGACTGTCAGCGTATAAAGCCACGTATGCTGCCGGAGGGGTGGCCTACTGGCAGGCGCCGTCGTTTGTAACTTCGACGTTCTATAGCGTCGTTGGACGGCATTTGTGGACATGCATTCCTATCCTCTATTTGATCAAAAAAAAATGGTTCAAATGGCTCTGAGCACTATGGGACTTAACTTCTGAGGTCATCAGTACCCTAGAACTTAGAACTACTTAAACCTAACTAACCTAAGGACATCACACACATCCAAGCCCGAGGCAGGTTTCGAACCTGCGACCGTAGCGGTCGTGCGGTTCCAGACTGTAGCGCCTAGAACTGCTGGGCCACTCCGGCCGACCTCGATTTGATCCAAAGACACCCTGTACAACCACTCGAAGTTAAACACAGCAGTTATACGACACCCTGTGTACTAAGTAAAGTGGTACTCCTCTGTTAATTGCAATTTGTACTGTTCTCTCCGTACTCTGTATCCAACAAAAATTGTACATATATTATATGGAATGTTTTATTCACTGTAGTCTGTATTACCTTCTACTAAAATATTTGTGGTGTCACCGCCAGACACCACACTTGCTAGGTGGTGGCCTTTAAATTGGCCGCGGTCCGTTAATATACGTCGGACCCGCGTGTCGCCACTATCAGTGATTGCAGACCGAGCGCCGCCACACGGCAGGTCTAGAGAGACTTCCTAGCACTCGCCCCAGTTGTACAGCCGACTTTGCTAGCGATGGGCCGACTTTGCTAGCGATGGATCACTGCCTACTTACGCTCTCATTTGCCGAGACGATAGTTTAGCACAGCCTTCAGCTACGTCATTTGCTACGACCTAGCAAGGCGCCATATTCAGTTACTATTGATATTGTGAATCATGTACCGTCAAGAGCGACGTTCATCATTAATGGATTAAAGTTAAGTATTCCACCAGCTACGTCCGTTTTTTTCTAAATTCTAATTTCCTTGTCCTGTTCCAGACCTCAGCCTGCGTGAGCTAAAATGCATGCCTTTTGGCCTCCTCTAGCAACACGGTGTTGGCTCTTCTGCCAACCACAACATTGGCGACGAGGCAAAACCGTGTTCTTATCGATATTGCCCTGATTTACTTGTGTAATGGCTTCGCCACAATCTCCAGATGTACTGTCCAAATTTTATCGCTTACAGAATCAGCAGACGCAGGCCTTACTGGATACCCTTGGACAGCTCGTCCAGGGTCAACGTGCGATGCAAAACGATGCGGCAGCAGCCACTCCACCACTAACGCAGCCACAACACGCAGTTGCACCAACTTTTCGACCTTTTGATGCTGCACTGGAAAGCTGGACGGAGTGGTCACGCCAATTTGGATTCCATCTCGCCGCCTACAGACTTCAAGGTAATGAGTGGCAGCCTTATCTCTTATCATCAGTCGGCATACAAACGTACCATGTGATAGTCAAATTATTTCCCCGACGCGACGTAGCAACTCTGTCCTACGAAGAAATTTTGTCTGCATTAGATGAATATTTGAAAGAATCAGTCAATGTAGTTGCGAGAAGGTATACCTTCTTTCGTACAAAATGTACGGCAGGTCAGACTAATCAGGAGTGGGTTGCAACCTTGCAAGGCCTTACTAGGGATTGTGCTTTTGAATGTCAATGTGGACTCCCTTATTCAGATACCATGGTACGTGATGCAATTGCACAGAACGTTTCTGATGTTCGTATAAGGGAACAGATTTTGAAACTAGTCAATCTCTCCCTTCAACAAGTGAAGGACATATTGGACCGGCAGGACACACTTGACTTTGCTCAGGAATCATTTGAAACTTCGCCACCCATGTGTCAGGTTAATCGCCCCGGCGGGCGAGCTGCACGGAGCAGTAAACAGCCCTTGCGCCCAGCCCAGCCACTGCCACCAGGCTCTCAGCCACGTGTGGCGCGCCAGCAAGCAAATGCAGTGCTAAAATCATGCCCGCGGTGCACTACTAAACATGCGCGTGAGAACTGCCCGTTGTAACACTCCCGGTTTCATCTACTGACTTAACCCGCTCGATCGGGATCTGATAGCAGCCCAAATAGATAATAATTAATGTGACCGTGTACCTAATGGGGCTGGCAATCGGATTGGACTGCTACGGAGTTGTTACATTCCATTTTGTCCTTCTCGAATGCTGTAATAATGAATGACTGGTGCCAAGAAGAACAACAACACAGCTTCATTAATCAACGAACTATATTCACCACAAAAAAAACACAACGTAAGGAGACAGCCACTGCCTTCGTCGTACAGAATTAATAATGGCTAATCACAGCACAGGCCTCTTCGTTAATCATTATCGTCACACATAATTTCAATCACTGTAATCCAACACTGCAATCCAACACTGCAATCCAGATGATGCCGGTGCGGTAGACGCGTAATTACAAATATCGGCACAGAAATCTCACTGATCACGCTATTAATTATACTTTTACACTTTCCCGTATATTTCTAACACAAAAGGGGCTAAACCGCGGCGATGGCCACCCCCTTTGTCGGTACGGCCTTGCATTACGGCCACCGTCCGCCCCACGGCCCGGCCCACAGCCTGGGTCCCACTCTACTGTCTCAACACTCGCTCTCGCTCTCGCAACCCGACACACACTATCGATTGTTTGTCCTGTCGACCTGTGCTGTCGCAAAACTTATAGTAAGGGCCTACGGACCCCTTACACCCCTGCCCTCGAAAACTTCTTTGAAGCCACAGTCGTAAAAGAATCGGCTGGGGAATTAGACATCACTACATATGAACAAAACACACAGTGCAAATAAGTAATGAAATTACAATCACCAAGAAAAACCTTGACTCCGGCAGTGGGCTGCCTCTACAATAATATTCTACAAAGAGTTATTACATCTCAAAAATATGGCATTGTCCAAATAACACACAACATCAATCCTACTTACTTAACATAGCATGGTAAATATTTTTTTATATAAACTTATCTTACCAAAAATTTCCAAAAACTCTTCACTTTCAAAGGTTTGTACGAGTCATTAACTACATATCTGTTATAACTTGCTATAGCAAAGACAAGAAAAGAAACTAGTTGAATGCCAGCTACCCCTTTGGTATGCCGTCCTTTCAGCAGGGTTCGTGCCATCCATACTACTATCACTCTAATTTATAACTCACTTGGCCAACACTTATAAAAGTTAAGGAAAAAATTCACAACTTATTGCTACAGCAAAGACAAGAAAACAAACTAGGTGAATGCCAACTACCCCTTTGGTATGCCGTCCTTTCAGCGGGGTTCGTGCCGTCCATACTACTACCACACTAACTTATAACTCCCTTCACAACGCATATAAAAGTTAAGGAAGAAAAAAATCACAACTTATTTAAATCTTTAACACAAGCAAATTGAAATTGAGACAAAATATGACATTTATACATTGAATGCCAGCTACCCCTTTGGTATGCCGTCCTTTCAGCGGGGTTTGTGCCGTCCATACTACTATCACTCTAATTTATAACTCACTTGGCCAACACTTATAAAAGTTAAGAATGAAATTCACAACTGGTTCATTACAGATTCCATAAATTTAAATGCTACATTGTACCGCTAAGCATGTCTTACATAATTATTTGCAACACTACAACTAATGTGGTCACCCAATGAAAAATTTTAAACTACTGATCATTTCATTTTGCCAAACATTATTTCCATATGTGAATTGTTATCAAGAAAGCTTAGATGAGAGGTACAATATTTCCTGTTATATTCACTTTAATTCAAATCCACTATATGGATATTTGTTATTCATTACTCAGTGCCAGAATCCTGCTTCTATAGCTTGACCTACGTATAACCATAATTGACTCTGATAGCTAATTGGATACATGAATTACTAATTATTCATTAATTACACTTTGTTTTATCAGCATACTTCAGATAAACATGTATACCTACAAATAACTTGCAAACAGATGTTGCTCATGTGCTAAATGACATACTTCAATACTTCAAATATCTCATACTCCATACTCTTCATTACACATAACTTAACAGCAACTTCACTGCAAATAAATATTTATCTTCAACCTACATCAATTCTCCATATAATTCAATACTTCAAACATCTCATATTCAATACACATCATTACACATAATTCCCTCAACTTAATAGCAACTTCAACTGCATATATATCTTCAACCTACATCAACTCTCCATATTCGCTGCAATAACCACATAAAAATACTACTTCAGGCTCCTTAGCCTCTCCGCTCATCATTTTTCACATCATTTGTTCGAACAACTATCTCCTTGTGTATTTGTTTCTTTATATGTTCATCTACTTACAAGCTGATACATTACTTCAATTTTCTTACAACAGTTTGACCTTTTCATGCCTCATAAAACAACTCTATAAGATTACCCAAATTCTTGTTTAACCAATTAGCTTACCATGACATTATGTAAACATTCGCTTTCTGATATGGTTCTCATTTTATTCCTTCTGGCATTATTAATTTTGGTTATTTACTCACAGTAAACTGAGCTTTTTTTTTTTTTTAAGTTATTGATTCTCTGACATCTCACACTCTACATCAACAGCAACTACTACAAATTTACTACATGGTTCCTGACTGAATTACTTGGATGACCACTACCAATCCTAACTACTACACTAATTTTCTTAACCTAAGGATAGAGAAAGATGGTAGAGGAGTGACACTTGAAATTAGAAATAAAGTCTCACCCAGCTGGGAGCGTACCAGTCGCCACTTGGTATACCAGCAAAAGAGTTGCTAGCTCCCTACACCTTAACTACTTCTCCATATATGAGTGAACTATAAATTTGCTACAAGATTCCTAACTATCATTTGTACAACCACTACCTATTCTAACTACTACACACTAACTTTCTTAACCTAAGAATAGAGAAAGATGGTAGAGGAGTGAAACTTGAAACTAGAAGTAAAGTCTCACCCAGCTGGGAGTGTACCAGTCGCCACTTGGTATACCAGCAAAAGAGTTGCTAGCTCCCTACACCTTAACTACTTCTCCATATATGAGTGAACTATAAATTTGCTACAAGATTCCTAACTATCATTTGTACAACCACTACCTATTCTAACTACTACACACTAACTTTCTTAACCTAAGGATAGAGAAAGATGGTAGAGGAGTGACACTTGAAATTGGAAATAAAGTCTCACCCAGCTGGGAGTGTACCAGTCGCCACTTGGTATACCAGCAAAAGAGTTGCTAGCTCCCTACACCTTAACTACTTCTCCATACATGAGTGAACTATAAATTTGCTACAAGATTCCTAACTATCATTCGTACAACCACTACCTATTCTAACTACTACACACTAACTTTCTTAACCTAAGGATAGAGAAAGATGGTAGAGCAGTGACACTTGAAATTAGAAATAAAGTCTCACCCAGATGGGAGTGTACCAGTCGCCACTTGGTATACCAGCAAAAGAGTTGCTAGCTCCCTACACCTTAACTACTTAATCACTTCACATATTAATTTTCACCTACACAGTTTATGTAAAATGTTTTAAATAAGATAAATCATACCACTCATAAAATCTATAAATGTAAAATCCCTCAAAACAATAAGCATATTCGTATAATTACCATTTAGACAGCGCAGTATGCATAAATAAGTATGTTATATTTCAGAGTATGTTTCGCAAACTTTTCGGAAATTATTGCAGTTAGGCACTTTTCTTAACGCGCAATTCAGTTTACAAACGTTTATTTACCGCGAAACTGCACACTGCAGTTTAATGTTATGTCAACCAGTCGTCTCCACTCACCAACCGACGTTACCACGAGTCGCGATGTTTTGACGTTTGAAGTGGGCGTGGCGCTGTACTGCCGCCGGAACCGCATGAAGTCGCGCTGATCGCTGTGGTTGGACGTCGTAGTTCTCCGTCGGCCGCTCCGTGGCGCTGCAGGCGGGCGTAGTTTGTAGTTCGGCTGCTAGATGTTGGGACGGCGCTTGGTGTAGCGCGTCTGTGCTTGAACTACTCTTTGCACAGGTAGTTGGGATGACGTGTGAAATCACCTCGCAGATTGAAGCTCTTTGGCGCAACTGCTACACGTGTCTGTGTGACGTCACTCAACAATTGCGTCGCTACACGAATTGTCGTCCACATAACAGTTTATGGGTCCACAAGAAGCTGTCCGATTTTCACTATTCAAAAAACAATTTCAGTCACAATATTACTATTAAACACTTGTGTAAAGCTTTCGTGACGAATTCTTGGCTCGTTTTGCTATTTTAATGTTCACACGTGTCTTTCTTTGGTGTTCACTTTTCACAGTTTTTCGCGCGGATTTACGCATTTGCACATTATAACACAGTTTGTTGACACTATTATTTTCATCTAATATGGCAAGAAAAAAAAGTTTAGTCACAATCGAAAGATTTCGTATTGTTCAAAAAATGCACTGTTTCTTGTCGCGATTTTAAAGTTTATGTTCTGTCCCGATCCAACATTGAAAAATATTTTCTTCGCGTTAAATAAGATAAAATTACCTATTGTTCTTTGCGATTCGTCCGAAAATTGCACTTGTCCTTTCACGGTAAGCCAAGGGTGTAACACTCCGGTTTATTATTACTTTACTTATCCCGCTCGATCGGGATCCGATAGCAGCCCAAATAGATAATAATTAATGTGACCGTGTACCTAATGGGGCTGGCAATCGGATTGGACTGCTACGGAGTTGTTACATTAAATTTTGTCCTTCTCGAATGCTGTAATAATGAATGACTGGTGCCAAGAAGAACAACAACACAGCTTCATTAATCAACGAACTATATTCACCACAAAAAAAACACCACGTAAGGAGACAGCCACTGCCTTCGTCGTACAGAATTAATAACGGCTAATCACAGCACAGGCCTCTTCGTTAATCATTATCGTCACACGTAATTTCAATCACTGTAATCCAACACTGCAATCCAACACTGCAATCCAGATGATGCCGGCGTGGTAGACTCGTAATTACAAATATCGGCACAGAAATCTCACTGATCACGCTATTAATTATACTTTTACACTTTCCCGAATATTTCTAACACAAAAGGGGTTAAACCGCGGCGATGGCCACCCCCTTTGTCGGTACGGCCTTGCATTACGGCCACCGGCCGCCCCACGGCCCGGCCCGCAGCCTGGGTCCCACTCTACTGTCTCAACACTCGCTCTCGCAACCCGACACACACTATCGATTGTTTGTCCTGTCGACCTGTGCTGTCGCAAAACTTATAGTAAGGGCCTACGGACCCCTTACACCGTCACGCCAAGCTATTTGCTTTTTCTGTAATAAAAAAGGACATGTTCAGAGTGTTTGCCAGAAAAAGCTCAGATCGGAAACTCACAACCAATCCAGACCCTTTTTTCGCGCCGGATTCGAACCAAGGATACTCAGGCTCGTGAAACTTCGCCAATGGAAATTCATGTAGTTCATTCCACTCCGCTCAGTGCCACTCTCTCTAACAGTGAATGTGTTCGTCACACAAATAGTGTGCGTCGACATCGCCAGAAATCCCGTCAAGTCGCAAGTGATTCTGTACCAGTGTCAGTTTATGTTGCACGAGACAGTCGGTCTTGTCGTCAGTCGTAGACTTGGACATTAACGGGAAAGTGATACCATTCCAGCTCGATACCGGAGCTGCAGTTTCACTGATCAATCAAGACATGTACAAACAGGTGGGCACACCTCCGTTGTGTGCCGCAAATGTTAAGTTAACTAGTTATTCAGGTCAAGATATCCCTGTGTTAGGACAGTGCAGCCTTCTTGCAACATACAAAGGACAAACAAAACTTGTGTCATTTTACTTCCTTCGTTCTTCTTCTGCAGTGAACTTGTTTGGTTTCGATTTATTTCAGTTGTTTAACTTGTCTATACTAAATCAGGTCTTATCAGTGAACCAGACTGTGCCTTCAGACAGTGTTTCTCGTCTGTGTGAAGAATTTGCAGACATTTTTGCACCGGGCCTCGGTTGCGCTAAGAACTATAAAGAACATGTGGAACTGAAAGCAAACGC
Organism: Schistocerca serialis cubense; assembly: GCF_023864345.2. Taxonomy (NCBI): domain Eukaryota; kingdom Metazoa; phylum Arthropoda; class Insecta; order Orthoptera; family Acrididae; genus Schistocerca; species Schistocerca serialis. Next base: position 1,143,767,461 of record NC_064639.1, on the reverse strand, counting down.
GCAACCGAAATTTTTCAGAGCGCGCAATGTTCCCCATGCATTGCGTGATGAGGTCGCAAAAACATTACACGATTTCAAATCACAAGGTGTACTTGAACGTGTGCAGGCTTCTCTCTGGGCATCACCCTTAGTAATTTTGCCAAAACCTTCCGGAAAATTGAGACTTTGTGTGGACTTCAAGGCAACAGTGAATCCACAACTATTGATTGCAACTTTTCCTTTACCCTGCCCGGAAGATCTTTTTGACAAACTGTGCCCGGGTAAATATTTTTCGAAGTTGGACCTAGCAGATGCGTACTTGCAAATACCGATGGACGAAGGATCCCAGCGTCTTTTGGTGATTAACACGCATCTTGGGTTGTATCAATTCCAACGACTGCCATTCGTGTGCGCATCCGCCCATGCATTGTTTCAGCAATATCTACAAACTGTTTGTGCGTCGGTCCGTACTGCAGCAAATTATCTGGACGATATTGTGATCTCTGGAAAAACGGAAGAAGAACATTTGGCCAATCTCAGAACATTATTTCAGGTCTTGCGACAAAATGGTCTTCGCTTGCGGAAGGACAAATGTGTGTTTTTTGCTCGTGATTTGCCATGCCTGGGACATTACTCAATGCCCAAGGCATACATCCGAGTCCCACGCACCTTCGTGCCATACAAGACTTGCCTTCACCGCAGAATTTGAAGCAGCTACAGAGTGTGCTGATAAAAATAAATTACTATAACAGATATGTTCCACACGCCTCTTCCATTTCAGCTCCGCTTCATCGCTTACGCCGTAAAGGTGTTCTGTTCGTCTGGACGACGGAATGCGAACGCGCCTTTCGCCAGTTGAAATCGGCGTTGCTTTCCAATTCTTGCCTTACGCCATTCGATCCCCAGAAGCCCCTTTTGTTGATGGTCGATGCATAGGATTTCGGGATCGGTGCTGTGCTTGCGCACAAAGATGGATCGCACGATCGCCCTATTGCCTTTGCGTCCAAATTGCTCTCGTCTGCGCAAAGAAATTATTCACAGATCGAGAAAGAAGCATTGGCTCTCGTATTTGATGTTACAAAGTTTCATAGTTTCTTGTATGGTCGTCACTTTCTTCAATATATGTGATATATAACAACCCACCATCTTATATAATTAGTGGGTCCTAGTTGATACAATTTGGTATTACTACTACAGCTTACTCTATGTTAGTTTTCCTTTGTTCTCACTATGGGCACTACGATTATGTCTTTCTATATTATTTTATTCTTCTTATGCTAATGTACATCTACCTGCAGCGTTACAGGTGTGCCAGCGTTGTATAAACCTACTTAGTGGCCCTGTTCACCGAGCTAATCCCGGTGAACGTGCCCCTGGCACCGGGCTGGCCGGAATTGTTGATCGCTGCAGTACTATACTATTTTGTTATCCTAGCTTATCCTGCATCTAACCTAACTTAGCCTAGAGTCAAAATAGATGAGTGTCTAGATCGGTGGTTGGGCGCACCCTCCCCCTAATCCCAGACGTGGCGGATTTCAGCCGTGTGGCGGCTGGCCAATCCACGCTCCGGCGGAACAGGACAGGTGCGCGGAGTCAGATTTGGTGTATGATATCTTAGTCGTTGTTCCTTAGATATTCCTTTATTACTTTAAGTGATATCTCATTCGCCAATTTATTTAGAGTTGAAAAATGGTCCTCGTGCCTGAGCAGGTGATACGTGTCAAAATTGGGTAGCTGGTGACGTATTTGCGCTGCTACGTCGTCAAAGAGGTGGCACTCATACACCACATGTTCTGGGGTGCCTGGTGTGGCCCCACAGTCACACGCTGGTGTAGCCCGTTTCCCGAACCGGCATAGGTATGCCGGGTAGGGTCCATGACCTGTGAGGAAGTGCAGCAGTCCTCGTGACGGTGTGAAGTGTTTTAATTGCAATCTTTCCCTGATGTTGGACAGCAGTTCATATGTTCTGCGACCGGTTTCTTCGTTATCCCATTGTTGTTGCCAAAGCTCTTCCCCCCTGCGTTTAATTTCCAATTTATTTCCCACATGTGTCCCCATTAGGTCGACTATTTTCTCCCTGTTTCCCTTCTTAACCCAGTACCATGCCGCCCGGTGTTGTTCTATATGCCCCTACTGATCTGAGAAGCATGTTCCGCTGCACTCTTCTCACAGCCATGGCAGGCATAACCCTCGTGAGTCTGTGGGCCCAGACTCCTGACCCATATCCCACAATAGATATCAGTATACTATTGCGATATAATTTGATCAATTCTGGTGGCAGGTGGAATCGCTTGTGACCAATTGATATTAATTTGTTTAGTGTTTCTAATGATCTATGTGTGACGGTGTCAATATGTGACGCATAAGTCCACCTCTCATCGACGATTACTCCCAAGTATCGCACTTCATGGCGTTGAAGAACTGGTGAGCCATCTATTCTTACTGTTGGATTCCTAACTAGTTGCCCTTTCAAGAGTAGGTACGTGGACTATGTTGGTGAGATTTTCATTTTGGTCGTATGGCACCATGTACTCAAGATGGAAATAGCCCTCTCAATTTTCGGCTCTAAGTCTTCGCGGCTACGGCCGCCAACCAGCAGGAGGAGGTCGTCCGCGTAGGCTATGCCCTCCAGCACATCGTCACTGTTCTGTAGATTGTCCAAGAGGGGTTCCATATTAATATCCCAAAAGAGTGGCCCCAGGACAGATCCCTGTGGACACCCCTTGGTGATCTTCTTACTTATTCTCCCGCTAGGGGACGATAGCCAGACCTCCCTATTCTCACAATAGCTCCTCAGACAGCCATATAGCGACCTTGGGCACTCCTTCTCACGCAGGCGAGAGAAGAGGGAGGGCCACCACAGGTTGTCAAAGGCACCACTGATGTCTACCATGATGCCGACCACGTATTTGTGCGGGGTAGCGGCACAGACCTCCGCAGCCAGGGCGATGGCGTCAGACGCCGATCTCCCAGCCCTGAAGCAGAACTGTCTGTCACTCATCCCGCACAAAACTCTGTGTGCTGCCAGTCTGTCTGCCAGCAACCTCTCAAAAAGTTTCCCCAGTGTGTCTAATAAACAGATAGACTTTGCTTCTTGTGGATCTTTATCCGGGCTTTTCTTGATTATCACTACTGTGGCTCTTTTCCAGATTTGGGGGTATTTCCCGCGCCTCAAGCACTCATTATATAACTTTGTGAGAGGAGCTACCAGCCGGGGGGCCAGGAATTGCACCACCTCCGCGGTGATGCCGTCCGGGCCAGGAGCCTTGCCTCTTTTGAGGGCATTTATCTGAGCGGCTACTTCTTCTTCAGAGAAGGGATATACCACATTGTTGTTCTGATATTCTTCTAGGTCTTGTCTCCGAATTTGTTGCTGTGCCTCGGAGTCATCGTTCTCGTCATCGTCAGGCAGCAGGACACGGAGTAGGAACTCAGCAGTTTCCTGCCAGGTTTCCGTCATCCTGCCCTGATCCCTGACGGTGGACAGCACCATGGGTGACCTGATCTTTTCCCGTACTAACTTGTACGGTACACCCCATGGGTCCGTGGCTAGCTGTGTTCGTACATATTTCTCCCAGCTCTGTAGCCTAACTGCCTTAAGCTCCTGTTGGAAGTGTTCCTTTTCTTCTCTTTATCTTTGCAACCAGCGTTGCTTCTCCTCCCAGACGACACTCCGCTGGTAGTACCTCCTCGCCCTTCGTACAGACTGGCGCATCTGTCCAAGTTCAGTAGACCATGGCGACGGGGGGGCCGCTACGGCTCTCCTCCTGGTTGGTACGGCAGCTTTTACCGCCCTGACAACCGCTTGCACCAGTTCTTCAGCATATCCTTCGACATTTTCGTCACCATCTGGCAATATCGGTATTTCACACTCCCGTGACAGGCGGTCCCAGTCAGCTCTGTTGTAATTCAGCTGTGTCTCCCACCCCATGTCCCAGCGGCACTCCTCGTTCCCTAATGAAATCATAATAAGGTTGTGGTCACTGGTTGTCACCTGATCCCAGACCATCCAATTGGTTACTCTGGTGGCGAGATTGGGCGTGACCAATGTGACGTCAATGTTTGTGCCCTCGCCCCCACCTCCTACGTAGGTGGGTGGATTTCCTTGCTTGTTGGCGACAATCAGTTGTAACGCCATGATGGTCTCCTCAGCCTTTTCTCCTCTATCGTCTCGTGTGCCGCTGAACCACAGGGGGGATTTGGCATTTATGTCTGCAGTAATGACACATCGACGTCCCCGCAACGCTATGGCTATTTGCGTAAGTTTGTCTAGGAATTCGTCTATTCCCCAGCCGTACTGGAAGTACATATTAATGATGTATAGTACTCCGGCTGGTGTTTGTAGTTCCACGACGTTGCAGTGATCGTCGCAGAACTGAGAGAGGAGTGTGGCTCTTATCGCTCTGTTTATTATCATTATGGCTGCTTTGGGTTCCGCTTCGCTGTGAACGACTTGCCAGTTAGCAGGGATTCGCCCAGCCAGGGAGTATGGTTCCTGCAGACAGAGCACATCCAGACTCCTCTCCTCCACGACCCTGCGGAGTTCCTGCATGACTAATTTGCTATTGTGTGAGTTAATCTGTACTACGTTTAAATGGGTCACGTGCGTAATATGTTCTGATGTGCGAATCCGGCCAGTTCTTGCTCCAATCGTGAGCTAGTCTTCCATTTGTGATGACAGATTGACTGTAAATTTCATTAAGATCGAATTTCTCGTTTCTTCTTTCGAAGACTTTTTTGACTAGGTCACACAGGGCTCCGAAGTCAGTGGAGAGGTTCATTGTCTTCAGCTGTATTCTGTCAACAGCCTCCATTACCGAGAAGGTGACGTCTCTGCCATATTCATGCCTGACACGTACCACATGCCTCAATGCTGTGGTGAGGACCGCCGGCTCCTCCAGTCGCGCAAGTTGTAATGCGTGTTCTAGGTTGGGGTATACCCTATTGGGATCTATGCCCAAACCTTTTTGTGTGAGAAGGTTTGTATCGGATGATGTACTGTTTATTGCGTTATCTTGTACTTTTTGTTTCTCTGATGTTACCATTTGTTTTGCCACAGGTAGCCCTTTCGGTCGTTCTAGTTCTTCAAGCGACCTTAGTCCCCGGTTTCAGGGAAAGGGAGCACTAATCTGACCGGAGGGGTCCGTTTGTACACCAGCATCTTTTGTTTCTACCTTTCTGGTCTGGGTTTTAGTGGCTCCTTGTAGGAACTCCCTAAATCTGCTGGCCCTAAGTGCATCCCTTACCCTTTTACTCGGAGACTTTCTTTTAGGCTTCCTGTTGCCTGATATGGACTCAGCCATAATCAGTCCTCGAGATAAGCCTTTGTTCTAGAGCCCTGTATGTGGGGCAGTTTCTTCCTGTGGCATTACAATTTCTTTTCCCTCTTCTTGCACAAGGGATACATATCCCTGTTTTGCCACAAGTTTTCCTAGTGTGATCTTCAGCGCCGCACCTGGAGCAAGCCGGCTTCCGCTCACAGTGTTTGTGTATATGGTCAAGGTCTCCACAGTTGTGACAACGGGGGACTACGAGGTAGTCCCTTACGTTTATCGAGTGGAACCCCATGTATATTCTGCCCATAGTGGTGAGCTTACGCCACATACTTCCCGAGACTTCAGCTACATGATGTACTACATCGCGCTCTCTGGGTCCAGTTCTGAACCGCAGTTTGAATTCTTTTTTGAAATTATCCAGACTCATTTCCTCAAAATTTTGTTGACTTATTGTTTCATAGATATCATTCTCATTTATTGTGCTGGGCACGTCATACAGGATCACCAAGGGATTCCGCTTTTTGGGCGGTTCACACTTAACGACCTTTTTAAGTTTGTCATGGTTAAGTATCTTATCCCGGTCTTCTTCAGTCGCAACATCTACTATTACGACATTTTTTGTTGCCTTTACCTTCTTTATTTTTATTTTGTCTGCTCCCGGGTTTACAGTGGTTGTGAAGAGTTCTTGTACTTTTTTAATGTCCTGGCCTGGCAGGGGTCTTAGGAAGACTGCCGTGTCAGGCATTTTGGACACCTTTTCAATGGTCTCTTTTGTTGTTTGTGTTTTAGTGGCCGCTTGTGCGACCACTCCTGCCCACGTTTTGGTGGGCTGTTTTTGCAGTCGTTCATTTTCTATCTCTAATTCCTCTAGTCGCCCCTCGAGCTTCGCACTGGCGAGAGCCCAGGCGGCGGGTTCCTTTTTGATAGAGAGTACTGCTGTATTGCTTATTTTGCCATTCTTAATACTAGAATCTAGCAGTTGGTTAATTCTAGTGTGCCATTCAGTAACGTTTTCTGCATTCTGCCCCAGGCCTTCTTCAGGGGTGGGAACAGTAAGTGTCGAACACCTCGAGAGAACACTCGAATCACTCGTCTCTTGGTCAGCCATGATTGATTTGACGAGTGAAAAAGGTTGGGATCCCGTCTCTTGCCCCGGACCAGCTCCTCTGGCATGGGGAGGGGGGGGGGATTAATGCAGCTCGCCCACCGGCCTCGCCCCAAGGCCAAGGGCATCCTCGAACTGTTGGGTTCAGCGCGCCGTTGCCAGCGCACTGGTCCCCGTCGGTGGCTTCGTCATCGACGATTTCACGCGACGCTCCCCGGCAAGAGCACCCCGCACTCCGAAGAGGCGGATGCACCTCTCGTCCTTCGCCGCCTACTAGCCCGAGCTTCCACCTCTCGGCCGAGGACCCACTCCTACTCAGGTGGTGGGTCGGTCACCCAGTCGTTCGGCGGTCTGGACCCATCTAACCTGGCCCAGGCGATGTCACCACCTCCTGGGTTTTTTTTTTTTTTAAAAAAAAAATTTCTTTATTCAAATTATTTCATACATTGTAACCCACCACCTAATACATTAGTGGGTCTTAGATCTACATTACATTTAATTGATGTTAGCAGCATTGTTAACTTCTATTACTAGTGTTAGTGAACTTACTTGCTACAGGAAATGAGGAGTTAGTTTCTTATTGGGTAAGATCTAGTTCTACTCTTAGCTAACTAATCTAAGGGCTACTTCCTGCAGCGTTACAGGCGTGCCAGTTGTTTAATATAAACCTACTGTGTGGCCGTGCCCACTGAGCTAACCCCAGTGAGCATGCCCCTGGCACTGGGCTGGCCTTAAGAAAGTCGCTGCAGGTTCTTTTAGGGGTCTTCTATCTCCTATCTACTAAGTGGTTAATTAGTTCTAAGTCACAGTCGGTGCGCAGTTGTCAATTTCGGGTATTGGCGCTCCCTCCCCCTTGTTCCAGGGCATGGCGGATTCCTACCGTCACGGCGATTGGCCAGTCCACGCCCTGGCGGAATGGGATGGGTCGCCTTCAGTTATGTCATGTCTGGTGGCTTATATGTTTTCCCTGAGGTATTCTTGCAGGACTTTTGCTGACACCTCGCTGGCAAGGCGGTTTAATATGGTGAATGTAGTAGGGTCTCTAATTAACTGGTACGTGTTATTGTGAGGCAGCTGGTTTCTTAATTCCCCGGCTACGTCATCAAAGACCGGGCACTCATAGATCACGTGATCCGGAGTGCCCCACTCAGCTCCACAATCACACGAGGGGGTAGCCCTTTTCCCGAATCGGCAAAGATATGGCGGATACGGTCCATGCCCTGTGAGGAAGTGCACCAGTCCCTTGCTTGGTTGAAAATGCGAGAGTTGGAGGCGTTCTTTGATGTTGCGGAGCAGCTGGTAAGTCCTTCGGCCTGTTGTTTCTGCGTCCCAAAGTTCTTGCCATAGCTCTTCTCCTCTCCTCTTAATTGCAAACTTGTCCCCCACCCGCACTCCCATGATGCTCTCGGTCTTTTCTATATCTCCCCTTTTCACCCAGTACCAAGCTGCCTGTTTCCGGATTTTGATGTCCAGGGGACATACCCCCATGAGTGTTAGTAGTGCCCCTCCTGGAGATGTTCTGTACGCTCCGATGGAGCGCAGAAGCATGTTACGTTGCACCCTCCTCACAGACATAGTGGGCACGACCCTCGTGAGCCTGTGTGCCCACACTCCGGATCCGTAACCCACGATGGAAACGAGAATGGTGTTGTGGTACAGTTTTATGAGTTCTGGTGGAAGGTGAAACCTACTGTGTCCTATCATGATAAGATTATTTAGAGCTTCAAGTGATCTTTGTGTAACTGTTTCGATGTGTTTGGCAAAGTTCCACCTTTCATCAATTGTTACTCCAAGGTACCGGGCCTCTCGACGCCGAATCACCGGTGAGCCCTCAATTCTTACCGTTGGATTCCTGGCCAATTGGCCTTTCAATAACAAGTATGTTGACTTGCTAGGCGCAATAGTCATTTTTGTGTTTTGGCACCACTGTGTAAGAATTGCTAGTGTCCTATTAATTTTAGGTTCGAGGTCCTCGCGACTTCGGCCGCCAATCAGCAGAAGGAGGTCGTCAGCGTAAGCTATCGCCTCTAGCACATCCACACTATTTTCCAAGCTCTCCAGGAGAGGCTCCATATTGATATCCCAAAAGAGTGGCCCCAGGACAGAGCCCTGTGGACACCCCTTCGTGATTTTCTTACCAATTCGCTCGCTAGGGGACGATAGCCAGACCTCTCTTTCCATACAATAGCTCCTAAGACAGCCGTATAGCGGCCCTGGACACTCCTTCTCCCGCAAGCAGGAGAAGAGCGAAGGCCACCACAGGTTATCAAAGGCGCCACTGATGTCCACCATGATGCCAACTATGTACTTGTGCGGAGACGACCCACAGACCTCGGATGCGAGGGCAATTGCGTCACACGCAGATCGCCCCCGCCGAAAACCGAATTGTCTGTCGCTCATCCCGCACAACATCCGGTGTGCTGTCAGTCTATCAGCTAGTAACCTCTCCAGCAATTTGCCTAACAGGTCCAACAGACAGATAGGTCTGTAAGATTTTGCTTCTTTAGGGTCTTTGTCCCGCCCTTTTTTGATAATTACAACATTGGCCTGTTTCCAGATTTTGGGGAATGTTCTGAGGCGCAGGGCCTCGTTGTAAATTCTTGCTAAAGGTGTCACCAGTTGAGGAGCGAGGTATTGCACCACCTCTGCGATGATGCCGTCTGGTCCTGGGGCCTTTCCTTTCTTTAGTAATTTTATGTGGGCTGCCACTTCCTCTTCTGAAAAAGGGTACACCATGGTGTTATTCTCGTAGTCAGCCTGCATAGCCTGCCTAATTAGGCATTGTTCTTCTGTGTCCTCTTCCTCTTTATCATCAGGGAGGAGGGAGTGGAGGAGGACCTCAGCAGTTTCCTGCCAAGATCCAGTCATCTGGTTCCCGTCCCTGATAGTGGAGAGCACCATTGGCGACCTGATTTTCTCTCTTACTATTTTGTAAGGAGTGCCCCAGGGATCCATAGCCAATTGGCTGTGGACATATTTCTTCCAGCTTTCCAGTCTGACAGTTCGCAGTTCCTTCTGGAACTGCTCTTTAGCTTCCCTGTATGTTCGTAGCCATGTTTGTTTTTCTTCCCAGACGACACTTCGCTGGTAATACCTCCTCGCCCTCCTGACAGACTGACGCATCTGCCCCAGTTCCGCTGACCATGGTGATGGAGAAGCCGCAACGGCTCTCCTCCTGGTTGGTACGGCAGCCTTGACTGCCCTGGTAAGAGCGCCCACCAGATCTTCGGCGTGTTTGTCGATATCTTCGTCATCATCTGGCCATGTCGGAGTGTCAAACTCTCTTGCAAGGCGCTCCCAATTGGTCTTGTTATAGTTTAGTTGTACTTCCCACCCTATGTCCCAGTGGCACTCCCGATCTGAAATTGTAAATGTGATCAAGTTGTGATCGCTGGTTGTTTCTCCATCAGTGACAATCCAGTTTTGTATATTGGCAGCGATGTTGGTGGTCATCAACGTCATGTCGATATTAGTTCCATCTCCTCCCCCTCCTGTGTAGGTGGGGGGGTTTCCTGGTCTATTGGCAATGAGGAGTTGTAGGGACATGATAGTCTCTTCCAGCTTGCCTCCTCTTTCATCTCGGGTGCCACTGTGCCACAGGGGGGATTTGGCGTTCGCGTCCGCCACCACAACTGCCTTTCTGCCCCTCAGCACCGTTGCCACCTGCGTGAGTTTGTCAAGGTATACGTCAATGTCTGTACCGTATTGAAAATACATGTTTATTAAGTATATCACGCCAATTGGTGACTGAAGTTCGATGACATTGCAGTGATCGTCCGAAAGATGTGAGAGCACCGTTACTCGCAGTGCCTTGTTGGTTATTATGATGGTGGCTTTCGGGTCATCTCCGAAACTAACCACTTGCCAGCTCATGGCAGCAAAGGCTATATTCCCCGCAAGAGAGTATGGCTCCTGCAAACAGAGCACATCAAGGCTCCTCTCCTCCACCACTCTTCGAAGCTCCTGCATGACCAGCCTACTATTATGTGCATTTAGCTGCCCTATCTGTATTTCTGTAATTATGGGAAATATGTGTGTACATATGATGCTGGGAAGGTTTTCGTCCAGTCGTAGGCTATTCTCCCATTGGATAGGACAGACTGACTGTATATTTCATCTAAGTTGAAGGTCTCATTCCTTCTCTCAAACACCTTCTTTACTAGGTCACGCAGGGCGCCAAAGTCGGTGGGGAGATTCATAGTCTTTAGTTGTACCCTGTCAACAGCCTCCATGACCGAGAAGGTGACCTTACGCCCGTACCTATGTCCTACCCGCACTAGATGTCGCAGTGCAGTGGTCAGGACAGCTGGCTCCTCCAGGCGGGATAATTGTAAAGAATGTTCAAGATTAGGGTATATTCTGATCGGATCAACCACTGTTCTCACAGCTGTTGGTTGTCTCGAGTCAGTACTAGCGTTGGTGTTATTGGTTATTTATGTATTTGAACTTGTAATTGTGTTGACCTGCACCGGCAATTCCAGTACAGGACTCCCTTGAACGAATGCTGGTCGGCCCACCGCTACAGGACACCTGTCTTGAGTTGCCTGATTTCCTGGCGTTCGTGATCCCCAGCAGTAGGGAGAGGGAGCTGCCGCTTGTTCTTGTGGATCCGTTTGGACACACGCATCCTTCATTCTCTTCCTACCATCTCTTCCTTCTGCAAGTGTTGCAAGGAACTGTTTGAACTGGGCTGCTCTTGCCGCGTCCCTTCTCCTCTTGCATGGGGATTTTCTTTTAGGCATCCTGGGTGCCGTAGTTGACTCAGCCATAGTCGGTTCTTGATATTAGCCTCTGCTCCAGCATCCTGTACGTTGGGCAGTTGCGACCAGAGGCATTACAGGTCTTTTTACCTCTTCTCATGCAGGAGATGCATATTGCAGATTTTGTGCAGTTTTTTCTAATGTGATTTTCTTCTCCACACCTGGAGCAAGCCGACTTCCTTTCACAATATTTATGCACATGGTCAAGATCGCCGCAATTATGGCAGCGAGGTACCACCAAAAAGTCCCGCACGTTGATGGCGTGAAAGCCAATGTAGATTCTACCCATTGAGGTTAATCTCTTCCACATTTGGCCAGAGACTTCTGCTACATGATGTACAACGTCTTTGTCTCTTGGCCCCGTTTTAAATTTAAGTTTGAATTCGTTTTTAAATTCATCAGTACTCATATCATCAAAATTCTGATTTCGTATTGTTTCCTGGAGTTCATTATTATCAAATGTTACTGGTATGTCATACATAATAACAAGAGGATTTCTCTTTCTTGGTGGCTCACATTTTACTGCTTTACATAATTTCTGGTTGTTTAGTATTTTATTCCGGTCATCCTCCGTTGCCACATCGACTATTACTACATTCTTTGTAGCTTTTACTTTATTTATTTTGGTTTTATCTTTAGCAGGATTGATCGTTGTTGCAAAAATTTCCTGTACTTTCTTAGTGTCTTGACCGGGCAGTGGTCTCAAAAAGACAGCAGTATCCGGTCTTTGTGACACTTTTACAATGGTATCTCTTGTGGACTGGCTCTTAGGTGCCGTTTGAGCGACTACATTAGCCCATGATTTTGTTGGCTGCTTGCGCAGCCTTTCGTTTTCCTTCTGTAATTCTTCAACTCGCCCCTCGAGCTTCGCATGGGCGATAGCCCAGGAGGCGAGTTCATTTTTTAGGGTCATGATCGCAGCCTGGCTTATCTTTCCATTTTTTACATTGGCTTCCAGGTATTGTGTAATCCTGGCATGCCTCTCACTAATGCTTTCCTCGATCTGCCCCGTGCCCCCTGATGGGGAGGGAACAGTAAGCAAAGAAGCCCTCGAAGGCGCGCATGAATCGCTTGTCTCTGTCTCAGCCATGTTGTTGACAAGCGAAAAAAAGGGGTTGGGAGCCCGTCTCTTGCCCCGGACCGGCTCCTCTGGCATGGGGGGGGACTCTTGCAGCTCGCCCACCGACCTCGCCCCTAGGTCAAGGGCACTCCAGAGCTGCAGGGTTCAGCGCGCCGTTGCCAGCGCACTGGTCCCCGTCGAAGGCCTCGTCGTCGACGATTTCACTCGACGCTCCTCGGCAAGTGCACCCCGCACTCCGGAGAGGCGGATGCACCCCTCGCCCTTCACCGCCTACTAGCCCGAGTTTCCACCTGAAGGCCAAGGACCCACTCCTACACAGGTGGTGGGTCGGTCCCCCAGTCGTTCGGCGGTCTGGGCCCATCTAACCTGGCCCAGGCGATGTCACCACCTCCTGGGTTTGGCAGAACACGCCCCAGTTACCCAGGGGCGCGGCGAAGCACCCTTGCCGACTCGCACCGCGATCCCACGCCAACAAACGAGGTCGCCGGCATGCAGAGCACCTGCTGGTCTGTACCCTGCGAACAGAGAGGGACAGATGTACGGTCCCTTGACACAGCTCCCCCTGTGCCACGCACCCTTCGCTTTCGCATTGGATTGGGTCGCAGCTCTCCCTTTTGTCGCAAGGCAGAATGCCGAGCTTAACGTCTGGCACCACGGGAAGGCGGAAAGAGCCACTTGGGAAGGAGAGGTTATAAGAGACGCTTCACTTCCCCAGTGAGGACTGCCGCGGCACACCCGGCTGGAAAGCGATACGCCCCAGTGCGAGCTTCCGTGCCTTACGGCGCGCCGGCAACGGGCGGGCCCGCGCCGAAGCGCGCCGTCAAGCGACTGACCTCACGCCAGACATGGTCGTCACTTCGTCAGGCTTGGTCGGATGAAAAAGCGATGTCAAAGGTTTGTGGTCTGTGATTATGGTCGTCACTTTACCATAATCACAGACCACAAACCTTTGACATCGCTTTTTCATCCGACCAAGCCTGTATTTCCACGTACAGCGCAGAAATTCATTCGCTGGTCTATTTTCCTCTCGCAGTACCGCTACGATATCTTGTATCGGTCCACTGCTAAGCACGGAAACGCCGATGCGTTGTCCCGTTTGCCTGTTGCTGAGGATAGACCATTCGATTCCTCCAAACTTGCTTGCATGTTCATTGATTCGGAAACCGATGACGTGGTCGAATCGTTTCCGATTGATTTTCGTCGTGTAGCTAAAGCCACAGCTGCCGATCCTGTCCTTGCTACCGTTCTGCGTTTTGTTGCTACGCAATGGCCCTTGTCAAAGTCACGGATTGGGGATCCGTTGGTTCGCCGATTTTTTGCTCACCAGGAGAGACTTTTTGTACGACGTGGTGTTTTGCTGTTGCGTTCTGATAATGATCAGTCCAGGATCGTGGTACCACGTTCGTTACAGTCCTCTGTCTTACAGCTTCCCCACCAAGGACATTGGGTTATAGTGAGAACGAAACAGCTTGCTCGTCAGCACCGTGCTTGGTTCGGAATAGATGCCAGGATTACGAATTTGTGCTTTTCTTGCGTGGTGTGTGCCGAACAACAATCAGCACCACCTCGGAAATTCTTTGCATGGCCAAAAGCCACTTCCCCTTGGCAACGCTTACACATCGATTTTGCTGGTCCATTCTGGAATGCTCGATGGTTGGTTGTGGTAGATTCATTCAGTACTTTTCCTTTTGTTGTCCGGATGTCTTCCACGTCGTCACATGCCACCATCCAAGCGTCATCTGCTATCTTTTGCATTGAAGGTCTTCCACAGACTATTGTTTCCGACAATGGCCCACAATTCATGTCCGCAGAATTTCAGTCATTCTGCAAGGCCAGTGGTATTCAACATCTGACGTCCGCGCCGTTTTCGCCACAGTCAAACGGTGCCGCTGAACGACTGGTCAGGACTTCCAAGTTCTCGGAAGGACGCGTTATTGCTCTTTTTGTCCTCGTATCGCTCTCAGCCCCACGATGGTCGCTCCTCGGCTGAGTTGCTCCACGGTCGCCCTCATCGAACCTTGATGTCTTTGCTAAATCCGCCGCATCAGGTTCCTGTGCAGCGGCAGACGCCTGCTTTTGCTCCAGGCGACGTTGTCTACTATCGCAACTGTCGAGGTTCACGGCGTTGGCTCGAAGGGCGCATTCTTCGCTGCCTCGGACGCGCTATGTATCTGGTTTTGGGGGCCTCTGGTGAGGTGCGCCGGCATCTCAACCAGCTGCGCCTCTGTCGTCACACGGGATCTGCCGCTAGCCGTCTGCTTTCAGCGACGGTGCCGTCCGGTCAGCGCCCTGGGGACCCATCTACTGGCTCGCCTCAGCCCCAGGTGTTACCGACGCTGCCTTCCATTTTGCCCCATGCCGACGCGCCGCCGCCACCGCCTCCGCTGCCTGTTCTCCCGCCGGCGAAGCCCGCAGTGGACGCGTCGCTGCAACCGCCGGGCGCCTCCCTGGGTCACGCGCTGCCGATCGCTTCCCGTGACCAGTTGTCTTCCGACATGGAACTCTTGCCCGCTCCGGACCATGTGTCGTCTTCGCCCGTCGGGTGCCCCGGCCCGATGGAGGTCGACCCTTCGGCCCCTCCTGTCTCTCTGCGGGCGCATACACCGCATGTTGGCTTGCACCCTGGAGCAGGTTTTCAGGCGTTTCCTAGCTCCCCGCGGTCCGAATGGCAGGGTGCGGGTGGCACAGCCTCGCCTGTTGTTAGGCTCCCCACCTCGTCGCATACGTCAACATGGGGTCCTCCCCACGGCGGGCGGAAGCCTTATGCCACAACCGTACGCCGATTTGCGGAAGAGGAATGTGGTGTCACCGCCAGACACCGCATTTGCTAGGTGGTAGCCTTTAAATCGGCCGCGGTCCGTTAGTATACGTCGGACCCGCGTGTCGCCACTATCAGTGATTGCAGACCAAGCGCCGCCACACGGCAGGTCTAGAGAGACTTCCTAGCACTCGCCCCAGTTGTACAGCCGACTTTGCTAGCGATGGGCCGACTTTGCTATCGGTGGTTCACTGCCTACTTACGCTCTCATTTGCCGAGACGATAGTTTAGCATAGCCTTCAGCTACGTCATTTGCTACGACCTAGCAAGGCGCCATATTCAGTTAATATTGATATTGTGCATCATGTACCGTCAAGAGCGATGTTCACCATTAATGGATTAAAGTTAAGTATTCCACCAGCTACGTCCGTTTTTTCTAAAATCTAATTTCCTTGTCCTGTTCCAGACCTCACGCCAGCCTGCGTGAGCTAAAACGCGTGCCTTTCAGCCTCCTCTAGTATCACGGTGTTGGCTCTCCTGCCAACCACAACAATATTAACCATTCCTCTTGAAACTCCATATGCAGGGTGAGTCATAAATGAGGAAAAATATGTCGGGGACCGCATGCTGCTATGCGCAACAAGTGACGCATCGTTGTTAATTTCGTTCTCCTCGGTGTACTGTGTACGTAAAACAAAAACACCTGTTAACCATTGATCGAGATAACGACGATCCACACGATCACGACATGTCATTCACCCACAGATACAACACGTGACACATCAGTGAGCTGATGTGTATCTGCCAGCGTTTGAAAGATACGAGAGAGAACAAATCCCATCGCAATGTATGTGAAATTGTATCAGAACTTGAAAATCACACGCTGCTGGCGGTAACGGAGTGTACAGTCCCATGTTAGGGAATGAGTGTCCTGTAAACGGAAAGAGTGGTCAACGGTGGAAGTAAAACCGCGGCGTGCATGACGTGTTTACAACACCTCTGCGCTGCTCACTCTGTCCGATACTCGCGTGTCTACAGCTGCTAACGGCCGAATCGAAGTGTTACTACAGTACCATGGAAAGCTTCACAAACGAGGAATACGCTGACATCCACCTCACCTACGGGCTTGCAGATGGAAGAGCTGACGTTCAAGGCAACTGTATCACGAGAGGTTTCCTAGCGGCGCCTTCCGTCCGCAAAAACGTTTTACTCTGTGGACAGGCGCTTGAGGGAGTATGGTGCTCGTACAGCACCTCCAGGGTTAAGTGGTCGTGGGTGACCGTCGACGTACAGCGCGGATGACGAAGAAAAAGTGCAACAACCGTTGCAAAGGACCGAACGATAAGCACCAGGTCTCTCGCCACTGCGGTCGGAATGTCACAGTCTACTGTTACGCGAGTACTCCATAGAAACCATTACCATCCCTTTCGCACGCAGAAGGTACAGGCATTATTGCCAGAAGACTACCAGAGGAGGCTGGACTTCTGCAACTTTATCCTACGGCGTCAGACCCACGACCAGCATTTTTCAAGAACAATATTGTTCATCGAAGAAGCCTATTTCACGAAGGATGGTATAGTGAATCCGCATGACTGGCACGAGTGGGCGGAAGAAAACCCCCACAGCGCAGTGATACGAGGGTACCAACAACGATGCGGTGTCAATATCTGTTGTGGCATTATTGATCACCATCTCATAGGGCCACATGTGCTACCAAAAGGCTTACAGGAGAGCGGTAGCTGCGTTTCCTGGATGCTACATTACCGGAATTGTTGGAAGACGTTAGTCTGGCCTCTCGTATGAACCTGTGGTACATGCATGTTGGTGCACCTGCTCACTTCAGCGGCACAGTGCGACGCCACCTGGACAATGCCTTCCCTTTGAAATGGATCGGTGGTGGAGGCCCTGTAACATGGCCAGCAAGATCGCCAGACCTGAATCCACTAGATTTCCTTTTGTGGGGCCATCTGAAATCTGTGATTTATGAAGGACAGGTTGTTGATGTTCAAATGGTTCAAATGGCTCTGAGCACTATGGGACTCAACACCTTAGGTCATAAGTCCCCTAGAACTTAGAACTACTTAAACCTAACTAGCCTAAGGACGTCACACACACCCATGCCCGAGGCAGGTTTCGAACCTGCGACCGTAGCAGTCCCGCGGTTCCGGACTGCAGCGCCAGAACCGCATGGCCACCGCGGCCGGCGGTTGTTGATGTCAACACCCTTCAAGGCAGAGTGCAACATGCCTGTGATATCACGCAAAGAGATACAGACATGTTGGATCGTGTTCAGCAATCCTTCCCGTGAATAGATCAACTTCGCCACACACATCATGGCCGTCATTTCGAACAGTACTTATAAATCGCCACTGTGGCTTCTGGTCATGTGTTTCTGTGTTAGTTTCGATTTGTACAGCTGTGTTGTATTCGTTTGTATTAACTGCCACATACCTGTGTAGTTGTATTTTGTATCCTGCGTCTATGTACTCGTTTCTTAAAACTAAGCCTGAGACACAAAAACCAAATCATATAACATGCATGTACAGTAGTGCAGCCCCTCCTCGCGTTCCTTTCCCTACGCCAACTATCCACGATACATAATACCGGCCAGCGTAACCGATACGAGATAGATGTCGGCGCTGTCATTGCTCGCCTCGCAGTATCGCGCAGGACGTCGCTTGGCGCCGCATGCCTCGCCTTCTCGTGAGCGGCTAGACTACCTACAACACTCGCATGTTGTGCCGTGTTGCCGATCTGTCCCCTTGGCGAATGCCGGCGCACAGTAACACCGAAAAGTCCATATTTCCAGATTTTTTCCATTCAATTGCATTATCATTTATTGACAAAGGAACATGCGGAAAACGAATTTACGTTTGTGGCTCAGTGTGTGACGATTTGCACGACATATTTTTCCTCATTTATGACTCACCTTGTATATTTACTTACAATGTTATTTGCTAACTTAGTGCTCGAAACCATAAGCAGTAACACGCTTCTACATAGTTACCCTTCCGTGCACTGTTAACACTGACTGATTCATACTTCGAGTAAAAGAATCCCATTGAAAAAATATTACGCTTTCGAAATTATTGTGTATCTCAATGCCCATCTTTACAATTTTTTAACCGGTCCGGTGGCCGAGCGGTTCTAGGCGCTTCAGTCCGGAACCACGCGGCTGCTACGGTCGCAGGTTCGAATCCTGCCTCGGGCATGGATGTGTGTGTTGTCCTTAGCTTAGCTAGGTTTACGTAGTTCTAAGTCTAGGGGACTGATGACCTCAGATGTTAAGTCCCATAGTGCTTAGAGCCATTTGAACCATTTTGTAACACTGTTCGGTCCAAGACAGATTTACTGAGCTATAAGCTCTATAGCAAAGATTACATGAGACATTTTCGATGACAGATGGGTTGTATGTACAATGCATTCTGGAATTCAGCTAATATCGAGGGATGTACAGGGGTGTGCTGAAAAGAAATGCCTCTGAATTTTTTATGCGGAAACTCTTAAAGCTTTTTAAATAAAACAAATTCTGTTAACGTTCTACTTCTTCATTCTTCATGTCTAGATATTTATTTCTCAACAAAGGCGCCCTGGCAATGAAGACGTTTCTCACAGTGAGAGACCCGTTTGCTGATACCGTCACTGTAAAATGTTTGACTCTGCTGTCGGAGCCAGAACCTCACTTCTGCTTGCAGCGCTTCATCACTATCAAAGTGAAGACCTCTAACGTGTTCTATAGGTTTTAAAAACAGATGACTCTGTGGAGGATGAGCGATGACAGTTAACCCATGGCGTCAGGCAGTTGCACATGTCGCAACGCTCGTATGTGGTCCGGCATTTACAGGGCTATTACAAATGATTGAAGCGATTTCATAAATTCACTGTAGCTCCATTCATTGACATATGGTCACGACACACTACAGATACGTAGAAAAACTCATAAAGTTTTGTTCGGCTGAAGCCGCACTTCAGGTTTCTGCCGCCAGAGCGCTCGAGAGCGCAGTGAGACAAAATGGCGACAGGAGCCGAGAAAGCGTATGTCGTACTTGAAATGCACTCACATCAGTCAGTCATAACAGTGGAACGACATTTCAGGACGAAGTTCACCAAAGATCCACCAACTGCTAACTCCATTCGGCGATGGTATGCGCAGTTTAAAGCTTCTGGATGCCTCTGTAAGGGGAAATCAACGGGTCGGCCTGCAGTGAGCGAAGAAACGGTGAACGCGTGCGGGCAAGTTTCACGCGTAGCCCGCGGAAGTCGACGAATAAAGCAAGCAGGGAGCTAAACGTACCACTGCCGACGGTTTAGTAAATCTTACGGAAAAGGCTAAAGCAGAAGCCTTACCGTTTACAATTGCTACAAGCCCTGACACCCGATGACAAAGTCAAACGCTTTGAATTTTCGGTGCGGTTGCAACAGCTCATGGAAGAGGATGCGTTCAGTGCGAAACTTGTTTTCAGTGATGAAGCAACATTTTTTCTTAATGGTGAAGTGAACAGACACAATGTGCGAGTCTGGGCGGTAGAGAAACCTCACGCATTCGTGCAGCAAATTCGCAATTCACCAAAAGTTAACGTGTTTTGTGCAATCTCACGGTTTAAAGTTTACGGCCCCTTTTTCTTCTGCGAAAAAAACGTTACAGGACACGTGTATCTGGACATGCTGGAAAATTGGCTCATGCCACAACTGGAGACCGACAGCGCCGACTTTATCTTTCAACAGGATGGTGCTCCACCGCACTTCCATCATGATGTTCGGCATTTCTTAAACAGGAGATTGGAAAACCGATGGATCGGTCGTGGTGGAGATCACGATCAGCAATTCATGTCATGGCCTCCATGCTCTCCCGACTTAACCCCATGCGATTTCTTTCTGTGGGGTTATGTGAAAGGTTCAGTGTTTAAACCTCCTCTACCAAGAAACGTGCCAGAACTGCGAGCTCGCATCAACGATGCTTTCGAACTCATTGATGGGGACATGCTGCGCCGAGTGTGGGAGGAACTTGATTATCGGCTTGATGTCTGCCGAATCACTAAAGGGGCACATATCGAACATTTGTGAATGCCTAAAAAAACTTTTTGAGTTTTTGTATGTGTGTGCAAAGCATTGTGAAAATATCTCAAATAATAAAGTTATTGTAGAGCTGTGAAATCGCTTCAATTATTTGCAATAACCCTGTACATAATGCAGAAGAGGTGCTCCATGTGTGAACGGACTCTTCGAATCCGAAACTCGCTTACAGCACGTTGTTTCTCACGCACCGAAATATGGTGGTTGCGTTATACACTGCCACGTTACACGCTGAAATTCTGAGCTCTCTAGTGGCAGAGGGCTGAAAATATGTAGACATCAAGAATAAAGGAACAGAATGTTAATAACCTTTACTTTATTTAAAATGCTTTAAAAGGTTTCGCCTAAAGAATTTGGTGGCATCATTAATTTTCAGCTTTCCTCTTGCAAGATTGTTCATAAGCATCTCCACGATTTCAGAAGGCGGCTGTGCGAAAACAGCAAGACACACCGAAGATACACATAAGTCGATGGAGTATCTCTCTAACAAGGGAACCTCCCCATCGCACCCCCCTCAGATTTAGTTATAAGTTGGCACAGTGGATAGGCCTTGATAAAATGAACACAGATCAATTGAGAAAACAGGAAGAAGTTGTGTGGAACTGTGAAAAAATAAGCAAAATATACAAACTGAGTAGTCCAAGGGTCACATAGGCTACATAATGGAGAGAGTGAGCTGAGGAGAGCCGTGGTCCCGTGGTAGCGTCAGCAGCTGCGGAGCGGGAGGTCCTTGGTTCAAGTCTTCCCCCGAGTGAAAAGTCTACTTTCTTTATTTTTGCATAGTTATTATCTGTCCGTTTCGTTCATTGACGTCTCTGTTCACTGTAATAAGTTTAGTGTCTGTGTTTTGCGCCCACATCGCAAAACCGTGCGATTAGCTGACGAAAGGACGTGCCTCTCCAATGGGAACCGAAAACATTTGATCGCAAGGTCATATGTCAACCGATTCCTCCACAGGAAAACACATCTGAGATAGTCTATACGACACTGGTAACGGCATGTGCGTCACATGACAGAAATATGTTGTCGACCAACCTAACTTGTACACTTGGCGAATGGGTAAAAAGATTCTTCTACCTTGCCCGATTTAGGTTTTCTTCTGGATGTGATAATCACTCCAAAAAAGTGATGAAAACATAAGAGTTTGTTACATAAACTGAAAATAAAAAATTTTACCTCTCACTCGATGGAAGATTTGAACCAAGGACCTTTCGTTCCGTAGCTGCTCACGTTACCACGAGACCACGGCGCTTCTGCGTTCCGCGGGTCCTTGATGTTGCCTATCTTCCCATGAACTACTCAGTTTGTATATTTTGCTTATTTTTTCACAGTTCCACACAACTTCTTCCTGTTTTCTCAACTGATCTGTGTTCAGTTTTTCAAGGCCTATCCACAGTGCCAACTTATAACTAAATCTGAGGGGGTGCGATGGGGAGGTTGCCTTGTAAGCATTACACCTGCTCAATATGGCCACCGTTTGTGAGGTGGCAAAAGTTAATACCTACGTGCCACGTAGCACATGGACGATAGCTGTTAGTTTTGAAACTCTGTTCGTGGGTTGTCTGTCTGCAAGCCCGAAATAATTTCATTTGACAGTACAGAACGGATGATTTGACTGCATGTTCTGACATGCCTGGCTAATAGTGCATTACGCCCCGGCACGTACTACGAATCTGGGGAGAAGCTCCGTTCACTGCTGAGTGTCATGTTCCCGTATGTCTTGTAGTTTTCCCGGTGTAAAGTACTGAAACACAAGAGCTGCTTATGAGCTGTGAAATCTCTGTTCATAAAAACCATTTTCCATATCCCATTTCAGTCACTCTAATTTAGACTCTTGCGTGACTTTCCTAAATCAGTTCGATCTATCAGGATGGCCCAAAAATAGATTAACATTTAAAAATGCACTAACTCACGGAATAGTCTATCTAGAGAGGTAAAAAATCACACACGTCCATGAATTGACATAGCGTTTTATTGAAACCAAAAGGAGTGCAAAAACTGTCGACATGTGGCGCTGGACAGTAGCACGTCAGCGCCGCCACTTGAGAATGGTGTAGAAAATGAGCTGGTGTGAGATAGGGAGTCGGATGCACCAGCAGTCACTGCATGTTGACCTGGTCAGAAAAGATAGTGTTAGTCAAGCTGTACTATCAGAATGGTGTATCGGCTACCCCAGCTTTACAATCCAATCGCCGTAAGAAAGGTATTCGAAAAGGTCAAGGTCCTGTGACCGATGTCTCTGTGAAGAAAATCATCACAAAGTTCGAAACCATGGGTTGTTTAGACAGTTGACCCCATAGTGGGCGACCAGACAAGTACTGCTGATACTTGGGCAGTTCACGAAGAAATGGAGACTTTAATGGGTTCACCTTGAAATGTCCCTTTAGAACAATTTAAAAATGACCGTGCTGGAAAACGTTTTACGTTATTTGATTTTCAAACAGCTGAGCAAAACTGATTGTACTCAGACATTTCTCTCTTTAGTTATTCTGGTCATCACTAAACTGACACACAATGTTTTTAGCGCAACGCAATCAGACTTTCAATAATCCCTACAAAAGAATTGCATTGTTAGCAAATGAAAGATTTTGATACTGAACAAACAATTTATTTACCACAATAATGTTCAAAAGTCATCACATATGTATCTATTAATTCATGATATCCATCTTTACAAATTTCCTTTTTCTGGCGGACACACGTCCAGGTTGTCCGCTTATAGCAACCTCTCAAAACCCTGCCAACTCTCTCTCCACATCCACCACTGCTGGCGGCTCACCTCCAACTGCACAACGCTACTCGCTGTTCACATCCAACTGCCCAACACTACAATAGCGAATATTCCAACAATGCCAACCAGCCACAGACTGCACACAGTCAGTAATTTTCATACAGAGCGCTACGCTGCGTTACCAACATAAAAACCTAAACAGCCTACTTACAACCTCCCCATGATGACCTCAGCGCTCGTGAAGTTGCACGTCGCATCGGCGTTCCACACGTTACTGTTTGTACCCTTCTATGCAATCTGTACAAAATCCAGTGTCATGATGAATTGTTAATCACCAATTTTGTGATGCTGAGAGAGGTCACTTCAAAAAATGAGACGAATCTGTTGTCATCCACAGCTGAAAAATTTGGGCTACCGAAAATCATAAAACTGTCGCCCACTGCATGACGAGAAAGTCACGGTATGGTGTGAGTTTACCACATCAATTGTGGTGCGACCCTTTCTCTTCGACAAAACCTGGAGTGCTGCTTTTCAGACCGTAAGCGTGACGGGGGTGAGATATGCCTTTATGTGTATAGAATCGCATCATTCCTAGCCTGGCTGAAAAACACCTGCTGGAAGATATGACTTTTATGCGAGATGGCGCTCCCATAGTGCTACACATGAAAAAGATCTCTTGCACAGATCGTTTGGTGAGGATCGCGTACAGAGCCGCCATTTCCGTCATAGTCTTCCAGGTCCTCAATCAGTGTGATTAATGTTCGTGAGTTTACCGGGAATCGCAAGTCTACTGCGATCTTCCGACCTCATTAGGGATGCTAAAAGACAACACGCGACGGCAATTCCTCACAATACGTACTCATGTGCTGTACAGTGCTGTTCCCAACATTGTCCAACTACTACAGATACTGTTTACGAATGAGGGCCGACGTGAAGAACCATTTCTTATAAACAACATCGTCTATGCTAAAAGTCAATTGTTATACTGATTATTGCTTTTGTATCGTATGAAGCGCCATATGTTGGTCATTTTGTGCATTTTTTAGGTTTCAATAAAACACCGTGTCATTTTCAGCTGTAAGTAGGCTGTTTAGATTTCTATGTTGGTAACGCCATGTAGCGCTTTGTATGAAAATCACTGTGCTGTATGCAGTCTGTGGCTGGTTGCATTGTTGGAATATTTGCTATTGTAGTGTTGGGCAGTTGGATGTGAACAGCGCGTAGCGTTGCGCAGTTGGAGGTGAGCCGCCAGCAGTGGTGGATGTGGGGATAGAGATGGCAGAATTTTGAGAGCGGACGATCTGGACGTGTGTCCATCAGAGAGAGTAAATTTATAATACTGGATATCATAAACTGATATATATATGATGACTTTTGAACATTATTAAGGTAAATACATTGTTTGTTCTCTATCAAAATCTTTCATTTGCTAACTGTACCTATCAGTAGTTAGTCCCTTCAGTAGTTTGAATGTTTTATTTAGCTGGCAGTAGTGGCGCTCGCTGGATTGCAGTAGTCCGAGTAACGAAGATTTTTGTGAGGTAAGTGATTCATGAAAGGTATAGGTTATTGCTAGTCAGGGCCATTCTTTTGTAGGGATTATTGAAAGTCAGACTGCGTTGCGCTAAAAGTATTGTGTGTCAGTTTAGTGTTGATCAGAATAAGTAAAGAGAGAAATGTCTGAGCACGTTCAGTTTTACAACTTCCTGGCAGATTAAAACTGTGTGCCGGACCGAGACTCGAACTCGGGACCTTTGCCTTTCGCGGGCAAGTGCTCTACCAACTGAGCTACCCAAGCACGACTCACGCCCCGTCCTCACAGCTTTACTTCTGCCAGTACCTCGTCTCCTTCCTTCCAACTTTACAGAAACTCTCCTGCGAACCCTGCAGAACTAGCACTCCTGAAAGAAAGGATATTGCGGATACATGGCTTAGCCACAGCCTGGGGGATGTTTCCAGAATGAGATTTTCACTCTGCAGCGGAGTGTGCGCTGATATGAAACTACCTGGCAGATTAAAACTGTGTGCCGGACCGAGACTCGAACTCGGGACCTTTGCCTTTCGCGGAGAAATGCTCTACCAACCACACAGCTTTAATCTGCCAGGAAGTTTCATATCAGCGCAGACTCCGCTGCAGAGTGAAAATCTCATTCACGTTCAGTTTTGCTCAGCTGATTGAAAATCAAATAACGTAAGAGATTTACCAGCACAGTAATTCATTAATTTTTCTAAGGAGATGTTTCAAAGCATGTTTGCCAAATTTTACCTCTGTGCCTACATTATTCAGTGAGGTCTCGAATTTTCAAATGTTAACGAACTTTCGGGTCACCTTGAATTACTGTTTTTGTTTCTTAACGAAGGTACCAACAATTTCATTTATGGAATCTTTTCAGACTAAGCGATCACGGTTAACGAAGTTGTGGTCGAGCCAGGCCCCGTAAACGCATCATATTATTCGACACAATGAAACATATTTAAATCTCTCTCTTCCCGTGCTCACAACGAAGTTAGGGCCCGAACGCACAGGCGAGGCCAGCACGCCGCAGACAATTTGTTGCGCCGGCCGAGCGTCACGCTGCAAGAATTACCGGTTAATCAAGCGGCGGCAGCGTTTGTGGCCGAATTCGATTTGCGCAGAACTGCGGCGTGCGGCTAATTCTGTTTCCGAACAATTAACTAATCGACGAGTCGATTTGCGCGCGGGCGGGCAGCGTCGGACGCCGCCGCCGCCGCCGCCGCCGCCGCCGCCGTCGCCTCCACCAGGGCTCTCTGGTGTCCCCCGGCGCGGGCTGCGCCCAGCTAGCGTGGATTACGCTGATTGATATCAGTATCCGCGGCCCTGCTAAAAGCCCGATATTATCGGAAATTGATTAAGGGCGTGTGCGGGCCATCAGCGGCCGTAATAGCCGATAGTTGTAGAATGCGCGTGCGCAGATAGCCGGCCGCGCCGCCACTGAGCCGAGTCCAATCGGCGCGGGACAATGGTAGTCGTTGCGCTGGTGGACACACATAGGAGGTCGCAGTGGCCCTTGGGAAATCACTGATGTCACTTCTTGAAGAGCAGCGTGTGCCGCCATTTGAGCTACTTATTTTTACACTTTTCGTATCACCAACTCTTTGTATTAGGGCTCTCTTAGAAGCAAATTTTTATCGCCGTATCACCTCATATTGAGTTGTAGCCAACACAATAGCCGTTGAGGACAACTATACGATCAGTCGGTTACTCACGATGCTCAGCGTTAAATTCTCCCCTCCCCTTCCCCTCCCCCATCCTTGAGTCCCGCGTGCAGTATTGCTCTTTAACTACGTACGTACTGCAGTCGTTGTACGTTATTCTTATTAAATATGATTTTTAGTTTTGAGGTGATCAGCGATTCACCATTCGCAAAAAATGGACTAAATACCAAAAAGTAACTATTTCGCTCTGTGAAAAATTCTATAACTCTGCGTTTGGAGAAAGCAATGATTGAAAAATTATTCTTATTTTCGTTTTACTGTACTTGGTGACAACTATTAGTTATTTTCACAATGACTGGTTTTAGATGTGAGCTACTGCCTCCCCAAATATAAAAGTAAGAAATCAAAAACAATCAAACTAAAAATGAACAATACCACATTAAAACACAAAAAATTAAAAGTATACCAGCGTTTCAGCGTAAGAAGCTCCGTAACACAGAGGCGCAAGACCTGGCATACACAACGCAATTGTTCGTTACATGCAGATATCTCTGTGTTCTGTAACTGTTCATTTGCACTTCCTCAGTTTAACCAAAAAGTGAAATTTGCAACTTTGCGAGTTTTCCGTTGTACTGCTCAAAGTCTTGGTCTTGGTATTTTGTCACGCTGCAGTCGAAGAAGAGCCGATGGCGGACCCAGAAAAACGGCCTACCTCAAGGTAGCGTCCTCGCCCCATTGCTGTATAATATTTATACCAATGACCAACCGATCAGCATGGACGCTCGCTCCTTCATCTATGCAGACGATACAGCCGTTGCCACCCAGGGAAAAACCTTTGAAGAGGTAGAAAGTAAATTAACTTTAGCGACTGTAAAAGCTGGGTGACTGTTATGATAATAACCACCTCAAGCCAAACCCAGCAAAAATCCAGGTCTGTGCTTTTCACCTACGTAATAAGGAAGCAAGGAGGAAACTCAACATAAGCTGGAAGGGACAACATCTATCTCACTGCGACACACCAAAATATCTTGGGATTAAACTTGACCGTGCTCTCACCTACAAGGAACACTGTTTGGCCACAAAGATGAAAGTGAGTGCCAGGAACAACATCACCCGCAAACTAACAAATAGCAGATGGGGAGCGCAACCTACAGTTCTCCGCACGTCAGCTTTAGCTTTATGTTTCTCCACTGCGGAGTACTCGGCACCCGTTTGGCAAAATTCCACCCACGCTGAACAAGTAAATATAGCATTGAATGAGACTGGACGCATCGTGACAGGATGCCTCCGCCCAACTCCCACAAAGCAGCTGTACCACCTCATGGGCATAGCCCCGCCAGACATCAGAAGAAGGACTCCCGCAGAAATCGAGAAACATAAACAGGAGACAGATCCCAGACATCCAATTTTCGGTTACAATCTTCAACCTCGCCGACTTATATCAAGGAAGAGTTTCCTACGAACAACTGAAGCAACTCTTTTATCGCCTAGAGCACGACGAGAAGAGCTGTGGTACAATGTGGACCCAGGAAGACCAGGGAATAGCCCCAGGAAAGAACCCACAGCTGGCTCTGAACTCCCATATACGACCTGGATAGCCCTGAATAGACTACGAACAGGCGTATCAAGATGCAGAGCAAACTTGGAAAAATGAGGCTACATCAGTGCAGACGAGCCCTGCGAGTGTGGAGAACAGCAAGACCCACAACAGCTACTGGTCTGCAGGAAACTAAACAACCCGTGTTCGACTCAAGACCTATTTGAAGCAAATGACAAGGCTATTCAAGCTGCAGTGTATTGGGCTTCACGTGGGATATGAAAATCGCTCTGTTTCGCATCCTTAGCGCTTATCATTATATGTTACATACTTTTCTATATTATTGTAGTTAATTTGCCTTATAACCATGTATTATTGTATTATAACTGCTTCTCTTGCATTGTAATATTTTTTTTTTTTTTTTTTTTTGTAAAATGGTGATGTCTTGGATACGATAAATAAATAAATAAATACTGCTCAAAGTTATTATTTCTTCGCCTTGAACGTTAATTCCTACCCAAAATTTTTTCTTTGGTCTCGTTTACTGCTGCTCAGCGTACAGATTTAATAGGCTACAAGCCCGTCTCACTCCCTTTTCACCCCTCTCTTAACTGCGGTCTGGTTTCTGTACAAGTTGTAAATATCCTTTCGCTCCCTGTATTTTATCCCTGCTATCTTCAAAATTTCAAAGAGTGTATTTCAGTGTCATTGTCAAAAGCTTGCTGCATATCTTCAGCCGGCCAGAGTGGCCGAGCGTTTCTAGGCGGTACAGTCTGGAACCGAGCGACCGAATCCTACCTCGGGCATGGATGTGTGTGATGTCCTTAGGTTAGTTAGGTTTAAGTAGTTCTAAGTTCTAGGGGACTGATGACCTCAGCAGTTAAGTCCCGTAGTACTCAGAGCCATTTGAACCAAATCTTCAAAAGCTATAAATTTAGGTTCGCCTACCCGTAACCTATCTCCTGAGATAGGACGCAGGATCAATATTGACTCGCTTGTTCCATAGTTTCTTCCGAACCCAAACCGATCTTCTCCGACGTCAGATTCCATAACTTTCTCCATTCCTCTATAAATAAATCGTGTTAGTATTTTACACTAATGACTTATCATCCTGATTGTTCAATAATACGCCTACCAGCACCTGCTTGCTTCGTAAATTGAATTATCACATTCCCCTTGAAGTCTGATGTATTTCTCCTGTCTCATATATTTTGCACTGCTACTTTCTTATTTATAATTAGACCTAAACCTGCACTGCACCTATAACCCTGTACTTACCTGACCAGAAGTCCTGCTCATCCTGCCACGCACTTCCTTTATTCGCATTATATCTAACCTCAATCTACTCATTTCCCATTTTTAATTTCTTAACCTACCTGCCCGATTAAGGGAGCTAACATTCCACGCTCCGACCCGTGGAGTGCCAGTTTTGTTTTCCCTGATAACGACATCCTCTAGCGTAGTCCCCACCCTGAGATCCGAATGAGGGACTGTTTCACCTCTGGAAATTTTTACCCAACAGCGCCATATAGTAGAGCTGTCCTCAGGAAGTTTCCCCTTGGTTTCAGCCTCCCCACGAACCATGGATCTTGCCTTTGGTGCGGCGGTGTGCGTACTTCATTGATACAGATAGCCATACTGTAGGTGCAACCACAACAGATGGGTCTCTCTTAAGAGGCTAGACAAACATGTAGTTCCTGAAGAGGGGCAGCAGTCTTTTCAGTAGTTTCAGGGGCAACAGTCTGGATGGTTGACTTATCTGGCTTTGCTGCCCGGTGCTACGAACGGTTGAAACCAAAGCAAAACAAGAATACACAGTGAATAATTACAAAGAAAAGCAGACATGCTGACGTACCTTTCAAATGCCCCAAGTGAAATGGTTCTCACGGATGCAGAATAAGTCAGAATAGTATAAAACATATATTCGTTGTAAAGGTAATAAATACCTTGTCGCAAGAAAAAGGTTCAAACGGAGATTAAGAGAAACCAAGAATCGCTTATCTACTTTCTGTCGGCCCAGTACCAAGAAAGGTTGATAGACCCCTTCGGGAACTTGGAATCCAGTGTACCTTGCTCCCATCAATAAGGATTAAAAGTGTTGTTTGTAATGTAAAAGACGACATAGTTCTACGAAAGCCAGGTGTGTGCTGCTTTCTATTAGAATGTGGTGCGTCTTACGTGGGGCAGGCTTAGTCCAGGAGAGGTGCAAGAAATATCAGCGATAAACCTGACGAAAACGATCAAACAAATCAGCTGTCTCCAAGCACTGCTTCGAATACAAAGATAAATTAAATACGCTGTCCCCGAAACTAGAAGTTAGCTCCATGATAATGGTATCTGATGACAACGTAATTAAGAATCGTAAGATAAGTGAAAACCTAGTAAGCCGGGACGGAGGTTTCAGTTTTAATTAAGGCTTGGATCCAACACTCAATTTATTAAAATTTCGAGGACTCGAACACAGACCTGGGAATTTGAATTTCACGCCGTTGAAGTGCGGACTCTGGAAATCAAAAGAGCATCAAAAGGCGTAGTGGGCATCAGGAGTCGACTTCTGCTATAAATAGCGTTGCAAGGCCAACAATTACTCAGAGTGTTTTGAGACAACAGCGTCTGTACATAAAAGCAAAGATCGCAACGCTTGAGACCTTTTAGTCGGTCGTCGAAATGTTGCTCGTAAAATGGAAACAATAACTTGACTGAGCACCCAGAATAACATCGTTATTCAATAAACCAGATAAAACCTGAGAGTCATAGTTCTCACTGAAATTAAAGGGAGAGGCGTCAACATTAAAATGTATGAATTTCACTGTTGAACACGGAAGAGAGATGGACAGATGGAAAGAGTACTTTGAATTCTTCTGCGAAGGGAAGGAACTGTCTTGACCTTTGATAGAAAAAGATATCTATCAGAGACATAGGAGATTCGCTATCAGAATGTAACCAAGTTTTGGAAGACTTTAAATAAGGTGAAAGGCGTAGATAACGTTCCACCGAAATTTCTAAAATGATTATGGGAAGGGGCAACCAAAAAGCTATTCGAGTGGGTTTGTAGAATTGAAACGTCCCCTTAGAAATATTATACATGACTGTGCTTAAACTGACACACAATATTTTTTAGCGCAACGCAATCTGACTTTCAATAACCCCTACAAAAGAATGGCCCTGCCTAACATTAACCTATACCTTTCACAAATCACTTACCTCACAAAAATCTACGTTACTCGAACTACTGCAGTACAGCGAGCGCCACTACTGCCAGCTAAATAAAAGATTCAAACTACGGAAGGCACTAACTACTGACAGGCATAGTTAGCAAATGAAAGATTTTAATAGAGAACAAACAATGTATTTACCTTAATAGTCATAATATATATAGCAGTTCATGACATCCAGTCTTACAAATTTCAAAACTCCGCCATCTCTCTCCCCACATCCACCACTGCTGGCGGCTCACCTCCAACTGAGCAACGCTACGCGCTGTTCACATCCAGCTGCCCAACACTACAATGGCAGACAACAATGTAAACTAACCACAGACTGCACACAGCACAGCCAGTGATTTTCATACAGAGCGCTACGTAACGTTGCCAATAATAAAACATAAACAGCCTACTTACATAGCCCCCATGCTCCCCACAAAAAATTTTACAAATTGTTTTGGGCACTGGCCAATACAGATTTGAAAAAATTTTTCTTAATTACAGTAAGAAAGATATCAAATGCACACACTTATTAATACAATGTTGGTCAAAAGCTAAAATTTTCTCACAGTCCATAAAGACAATCCTGATCATTCATCACAGTAAAACTGCCGTTTCTTTTCTCGAAGTCTGAGCAGTAAAAGACAATGCGCACGGAAGTGGTGGATTTCCATGCAGTCTTGAAGAAGTAGTGTTGTCCTTCCAACGGAAAGACAGTGCTGACTCTTGACATGCAGACAGGTAATGGGCCACAACAGAGCAAACCCACAGCAGAGTCATTCGACGTTTTGAAGAATATGGGTAGGTAGGTCATCACAGAGCAGACCCACTCTAGTCCTGGTAGAGATTACGGTATTGGTGGGCCACCAGAGGTGCAGACCCACTGCAGTCCTTGTAGAAATAATGGTACTGGTGGGTCATCAAAGATGCAGACCCACTGTAGTCCTTGTAGAGATAGCCAGCAGCCATCTGTTGTGACTGTGCCGGTGCACAATCACCATTGAAGAGTCTTGCGGATAATATAGCAAGTCCATAACGACCACTTGTGCACTCACAAAGTTTTTGGAATTGTCCTTAGAACCAGCAATGCTGTTATCCAGTCCCTTGCTGAATTATTAACACACGTGCAAACACTAACAGCCCCTACTTCTCACATATTGTCCATATACTATGACCAACAGAAACGTGTGCAGTGAAATGTAACTTACAAGTTACTTAATTTGATGAACTGGTGTCAATTACAATTTTATAACATAAGAATACGATAACAAAGGTACAAAATACATCATTAAAGAACATAACAATACAGATAACTTTGTGGTAATGCAGGCTTTACAGAAGAATCGAAATAACATATACATCAGTGTTACAGGAATTATGACATAAGTAAATACATAAACTAATGGGAATATTTTCTGAAACATTAATTTCAAGTATGAGCATTGAAACAGAAACGAATTAATAATGTCTAAGCATCTAACATATTATTAATGCAAATTATATTTGAGGATAACAGTATTCCTCATCATAGTAAATGTAGCTGAGTATTAGACAAATTCTACAACATAAGTCTTATCAGATAAACACATAAAGACAGTAAGAACACAAATACACAAGGGTTTGTTTTCAGTGTGACATATGGTACTGCAGTCCAACCCAAAACTTCATTCCATAGATCTTTCCTCTTATTTCAACATTCGTTTCCACCAAAAAAAATCTTATCCAAGCATGCTTTCTGTATTTATATGTTCACATATTTCTTACCTCATTATTTATTTTCCATTATCTTACCTCATCATTTATTTCCAAGAAAATCCTACCTATACCTGCTCTCTGTACTTTTTTCATATAACTTCTCAATGCATTTCTTCCAGTTCATCGCAACTCATTCTCTTATATAGTTTACCCCCTCTTAAGCTAACTTAAATCTACTGAGCTCAGATGCATAAACATAGGGATGAGGCAATGCAGCAGCACAAAACAATTAATACAAGCAGCAATGACAAAAAAAATGCAAATTGGCAAAGCAAGCAGCAATATTACAATTAATATAAGGCAACGAGCAGCAAACAAGAAAAATAAATCAGTAGTAAAACTGGCTTAACAGAGTAATGTAAAGTGAAATTTAGTAGCACTATGCCTGGCAAACAGCAGCAGCAAATGCAATAACTTATACCTAAACGTGACAAAGCTCAAGCAGAAAAAATAGTACACTAAAGACAACAATGCAGATAAGGCAAATGTCTATTCATATCTTAATGTCTATGTAATTAAAGTGGTGCACCACAACTATTTCTACAAAAGAAATTAACAAGTACTTGAAAAGAAAATTATATATGCAGTTACTGTTATTAGGCCCTTCTTATTGTTCTTTCCATTCCAAGAGCTCCTTTTTCGAAGAATGTGGATCATAAAATAATTATTTAATAGATCTGTTGACAGAAAGTGTTCACATTAGCAAATGCAATTAATTTTATTTTATAAAACCAATGCTGCAACACAGCTGGAAACCAGATATCAAATGAAATAAGCAATTACACAAACCAAAGCATAAAAATATCATTCAATAGTCATGTGACATTTCATAAGTTAGTAGAAATTCTCTCAACTCTCGTAGAAAGACGCTTGTCATAATCAGGTGTGCAGATGTAAGTATACTTCCAAGTAATGAGCGTGTCGTATTTATGATGCTTTCTACAAAGGAATGTCAATAGCGAGGATAATGGCCTCCTTTTTTTTTTCACCTAATGGCTTTCTTTTGTCAGACGACTATCTCTCAGCTGGGCGCCGAAAAGGCATTACTTCAAGGTCACTTACCTTTCTTAACGAAATATTTACGGCAGCAGTTTCCGCTACAGTGACAGTCACATATAAAAATTTCACAGGTCGAGAATTTGCGTTACAAATGTTTAGAAACAAAATCCTATAAATATAACAGTGTCCAAAAAATTTTCACCGGCATTGTGATTCATTCACGCATTTACACACATTTCATAACTCTTAAAGTACGATTCTTGGTTTCCAACATCCCTTTTTCACAAACCAGAGTCCCTAACTTCTATTCATTATTTATATACATATAAACACGTAATCACATTCCTCATAAATGGTAGCATCATCTTATTGATCATAAACGTACCTCAACAGCATAATACACATCGTCGTCGTAATAATCACATCATAACACCTCAGTGAAATCTCAAAATCGTCGTAGCTTCCTCCAATAATTTCAAAACCTAAAAAAAATTCTCTGCTCATGTAAACAGTGTCATCTACCTCAAACGTACTTTAAAAATCATGATCCCATACCATATATATCATTCAAAGCTCTCATAGTATCACAATGGTTCTGAAAAAATATGAACAGTTCACAAATTACATACAAAATACAGTTTCATAAGTGTAAAGTTTTCCAACTGTGTAATTGCGTAAACATCTGTCACTAACGTAGTAAAAAAAAATGTTTGTTTTTCTGTTAAATAATCAGGTAGCTGTGTAATTCTGTGTTGGAGAAATATGGTACCGATGTGTAAAGTTGTATAAGCAAATACCATATTAGCTAGGGCTCCTTGTGCTTGCCAAACACATGGTACACAAAGTAAGCGTGTACCCCCCTGAGGATTAATGTAATTATACCCTCAGGTGTACAGATTATTGCAATGGAATTAAATGTATCACGGAAAAACTTTGTATCATTGTACTTCAAATATCTTTAAAAATAAATGTTTTAAGTACAAAATTAATCACTTAAATACGTGTACTGTAGCACTAAACCGTGCGTCTTGTTGTCAGATAAACTCAGTGTAAGTGTCGTAGTTATTGTCCTCCAAAAGCTAAGTTCTGCAGAAGTCAATGTACTTACCTCATGATAAACAAAAGTGAAATGCTTTGCGTATAGATATCTTAGATATTACGCTTATTTCTGTGATGAAGAAAGTACTGTGCTGTGACGTATTGTTGCTGTTGTTGTTGTGGTCTTCAGTCCTGAGACTGGTTTGATGCAGCTCTCCATGCTACTCTATCCTGTGCAAGCTTCTTCATCTCCCAGTACCTACTGCAACCTACATCCTTCTGAATCTGCTTAGTGTATTCATCTCTTGGTCTCCCCCTATGATTTTTACCCTCCACGCTGCCCTCCAATACTAAATTGGTGATCCCTTGATGCCTCAGAACATGTCCTACCAACCGATCCCTTCTTCTGGTCAAGTTGTGCCACAAACTTCTCTTCTCCCCAATCCTATTCAATACTTCATCATTAGTTATGTGATCTACCCATCTAATCTTCAGCATTCTTCTGTAGCACCACATTTCAAAAGCTTCTATTCTCTTCTTGTCCAAAGTATTTACCGTCCATGTTTCACTTCCATACATGGCTACACTCCATACAAATACTTTCAGAAATAACTTCCTGACACTTAAATCTATACTCGATGTTAACAAATTTCTCTTCTTCAGAAACGCTTTCCTTGCCATTGCCAGTCTACATTTTATATCCTCTCTACTTCGTCCATCATCAGTTATTTTGCTCCCCAAATAGCAAAACTCCTTTACTACTTTAAGTGTCTCATTTCCTAATCTAATACCCTCAGCATCACCCGACTTAACTCGACTACATTCCATTATCCTCGTTTTGCTTTTGTTAATGTTCATCTTATATCCTCCTTTCAAGACACCATCCATTCCGTTCAACTGCTCTTCCAAGTCCTTTGCTGTCTCTGACAGAATTACAATGTCATCGGCGAACCTCAAAGTTTTTATTTCTTCCCCATGGATTTTAATACCTACTCCAAATTTTTCTTTTGTTTCCTTTACTGCTTGCTCAATATAGAGATTGAATAACATCGGGGAGGGGCTACAACCCTGTCTTACTCCCTTCCCAACCACTGCTTCCCTTTCATGTCCCTCAACTCTTATACTGCCATCTGGTTTCTGTACAAGTTGTAAATAGCCTTTCGCTCCCTGTATTTTACCCCTGCCACCTTTAGAATTTGAAAGAGAGTATTCCAGTCAACATTGTTGTGCTATGGAAAAGGCAGTCTCATTGTAGCTATACCACAAACGTTACTACTAAAACATGTTTTACTTTCCAGAATAATACAGAAAAACTGTGCAGATATAAAACAGAAACACCGCAAAAGCAACATTGTAAATTGTCACTCATTAGTAGCGTCGTGATAAAATCGTGTAGCTGTCACATAAACTAACCACTGTCTCATCTGATATCTCACAGAAAGTACTTTAAATCCAGAATGTATTTTCAAGTAAACCAAAATGTTGCATTAAAATCTCATTAGCAGTACTGGTAAATGTTCTAAGTATGTAAGCCTTATAGTCATTACGTAATTGTGCAACTAACGAGCAAGAACGTACACACAAAATAACACTGTGTCGTCTGTTCACAATAAAAATGCATTCGTAATTTCTGTTTAAATACGTTCTCTTGGTTCTTGACTGGATATTTAACTTCAAACATTGTTGCATATTAACAGATTCTAAGTCTGACAAAGCATACTAGTAATGTAAAGTGAAGAGTTATATGGCAAAGACATAGTTAAAAAGCAGATTATCTTTCAATAAACGGTTTTACATGTGAAATGTGGTGTAAACCTTTACTCTTCCTAGTACGCAGAGTTTCAACTTCAACGCAATTATCATGTGGTATACGTCGGATTCTGTAAGGTCCATTGTAAACTAGAAAGAATTTGTGACTCAAGTGTTACTTCTTATGTGACAATGAATGAGCTTTAATGAGAACTTTCTGACCAATATATAATTTCTTTGCATTTGCTTTACCGTGTAGTTTTCTCCTTTTGTCTGCTGCAGATTTTATATTTATAATAGCCAAATCAATTATGTCTTTGTGTCGAAGTTTATGTGTATTCGGGAAAGGTACAAGCTCTCTGATTCTGTTCGGTGGTTCTTCATTCTTCAGTACAAGGGTAGGTGGTAAAGCAGTGGAGTCATGAGGCATTTCATTCAGCACGTTTTGAAATAATTGTAAATATCTGTCCCAATGCTGATGCTTTCTGTGGCAATAAAGCCAGCAAAGCTTATTGATTTCTTTCATAATCCGTTCGGAGGGGTTACAATGTGGTGAGTACAATGAAATAAAAACAGGTTTGATTTTATGATTCCGAAGTATGCGTGACCAAACAGCTAATCTGAATTGCGGTCCATTATCTGAAATGACTTTACTAACGTGTCCAACTTCACGTAAAATTTTTTTAACAAAGGCGTTGGATACAGACCGTCCAGTGGCTTTACGTAACGGTGTGAAAGAAACAAATTTTGAAGTAAGTTCAACAGCGACTAGAACGTACGAAAATCCATTAGATGTTCTGACAAGCGGTCCCAAGAGATCAACAGCAGCAAATTCTTTTAATTTAGAAGGAATGATAGGAAATAGCGGAGCACGATGGGAGATAGTAGATGGTTTCGCCTTTTGACAAAGTTTACAAATAGACAAGACTCTTCGAATTCTCTTTTCCATATTGTTAAAATAAGAAGTCGTTCGAAGAATATGATAACATTTTCGTGGGCCAAAATGTGCATAGCTGAAATGAATGTACCAAATGAGCTTATTAACAAAATCGTCATGAATGCAAAGTACCCATAGCTTGTCATCAACAGTGCAGAGTTTGAACAGTATGTTGTTTCTAACCAGATAATAATGCCGAATCTGTGTGAGTGTCTTTTCATGCTTTTGATGTCTTTCCAAATCGGATCTTTATCTTGTTCATGAGCAATATCCTTTAAAGATGTGGTGATGAAGTTTTCAAAGGCGAGTTTCTGAATGTAAAGAATAATGAAATTTCTTTCGAGGTTGCCTTCTCTGTTACTTTTCTCAAGCCCATCCGGTGCGCGTGACAGTGCGTCCGCTACAATGTTCTCCTTGCCGTGAATGTAGACTATTGTGAAGTGGAATTCTTGCAGAAACAATGCCCAACGTTTTAACCTGTCATGATTTAATTTTGAAGACATAAGAAATTGTAATGCACGATGATCACTGTATACTTTTACGTGCTTACCAGAAAGAAAGAAACGGAATTTGTTAAATGCCCAAACGATAGGTAAAGCTTCTAATTCAGTAACGGAATAATTTTTTTCAGATTTTGTTAGCACTCGGCTAGCAAATGCAATGGTTTTCTGAACGGTAGTGTCATTTTCTATGGCTTCTTGAAATAAATGGGCACCAAGACCGACTTTACAAGAATCGGTGCTAAGGCAGAAATCTTGTGACAGATCTGAATGAGCTAGTATTGGCGCGTTAAGTAGCGATTCTTTCAAAGAATTGAATTCCAACAGTGCTTGTTCGTCCCAGTTTCAAATAGTATTTTTTCCAGTGAGAGAGCAAAGTTTTGGTGTGAAAAGAATTTGCATATTCAGAAAACGACGGTAAAAATTTACGAGACCTAGAAAACTCCGGACTTGTTTTTTTTTTGTGGATGTAACTGGAATGGCTCTGATTGCTTCTAACTTTTCAGGATCCGGCTGAATGCCTTCAGAAGAAATAATATGTCCCAAAAACCTCACCTTTGACCTACCGAATTCAGATTTTTCCAAGTTAACTGTAATTCCAGATTCTGCAAAAATACGTAACAAACTGTTGAGGATGCGATTATGTTGTTCCCATGAAGCTTCTGCTATTAGAATATCGTCCACATATAAGGTGATGTGACGTTTTAAGAACTCAGGTAATATGGAATTTAGCCCGCGAATGAATGCTGCCAAAGAAATGTTCAAACCAAAAGGAAGTTTCCGAAACTGATAACAAACGCCGAAACAAGCGAAAGCTGTGTATTTTCTACGTTCTGGATGAAGTTCGATGTGATAAAAGCTGGATCTGAGATCAATGGAAGACAACACTTTTACACCATTAAAATTTTGAAGAAGTTCTTCCAACG
Organism: Schistocerca serialis cubense; assembly: GCF_023864345.2. Classification (NCBI taxonomy): domain Eukaryota; kingdom Metazoa; phylum Arthropoda; class Insecta; order Orthoptera; family Acrididae; genus Schistocerca; species Schistocerca serialis. The sequence goes on along the minus strand of NC_064639.1, from coordinate 1,143,728,877 downwards.
TTTGTGGACTATCTGTTTCAGGAATAATGATAGTATTGATTTGTCTCGAATCTAAGACAAGCCTGATCGATCCATTTTTCTTCTCAACAACATGTAATGGATTGTTGTATGAGCTTACTGCAGGCTCAATAATGCCCTCGTCAAGCATAGATTGTATTTCTGTTCTAACACGGTCCCTATAATGTGCTGGAATTACGTATGGTCTAACACAAAATTTAGTATGCTCGCGAACACGAAATTGGTATTGAAATCCCTTGATTGTTCCTGTTTTGTGAGTAAAAACTGTGGAATGTGCTTGTAAAATCTCAAAAAGGTCCTGCCTATCACTGTCATTACAATTGTCAATTGTTTGAATTTTATTCTGAATTAACTCATTAGTTTCAAATATGCCGTCGATTCCATCCCTGTCAGTACTTGCAGAGTGATTGTTAGTGTCTAGTTCCGTAGAAAATTCCGAACTGTTGTCTAACAGAAGGTAAAGCCGATTAATTTCCTCGTCATGGTTTGAGAACCAATCTTCAAATTTCAAAGCCATTGACTTACCTTCTTTCTCTAAACTTATTTCAGCATCGTGGAAGTTTAAGATTGCTTTGTATTCATTCAAAAAGTCTACTCCCAGTATAATTTCCGTCGACAATAATGGAACAATAAGAAAGTTCATAGAGAAGCTATGGCTTTGACAAAAGAATTCTAAGTTGGTTTGTTGGCGTACATCTACACTTTTTCCAAAGATTGCACCTTGTAATTTAATCTTACGTAACGGAAGTGTGGGGCAATCGTTCGATTTGTTGCATTTGCTAAAGGCTGTTTCACTAATTACTGAAATGGGATTGCCAGAGTCAAGTACTGCCGTAAATTTTACGTCATTTACTGTAATGTGAATCTCAGGATATGCAATGTTGTTATGTTTTACGTCGTGTTCCTGGAGTAAGATGTCCCTAATTTCTTCCATTTTTACGTAATTACTAGCTACGGCAGCTGCGTCGTCAGTTTTATAAGTACGTTTTGTGGCTGCCAGCGGTATGAGTCATTGCCTATTGTGTCTTTGTTGGCGCGCGTCATTATTGGGATTTGGAGACCTAACTTCTACAAATTCACCTTGTCGAGAGGGCCCTGCTCTGTTTGAAACCCGCCAGTTCTGATGCAATTCAGGTCTGTCGTTACGATCGTATCGTCTGTCATCATGTCGGTAGATTCCATAGTTTCTTTCTTGTCGGTCACGTGGTGGAGAATTTCTCCCTGAATCGTAACTGCGCGCTGGACCATTGCATCTAAAGTTATTCTGTCTCCCTTGATAATAATTATTTTGGTTCCCATATTGTCTGCTTCTCTGATTGTCTTTGTGATAGTCATTACCGCGGAGAGGTGATCTTTCCCTGTAATTATTACTACTGTGCCAACGGTTGTCATACGGGTGGTGTCTGTTTTGGTCACGATTTACATTGTAAGAATAGCCTTGTCGTGTATTATTTCTGTCATCGCGGAATTGTGACAGATGTGACCTGTAATTGTTGTGCTCCTGTTTTCGCGTTCCGCGACTGTCAGTGTCAATTTCCAGTTCTTGTAACAGTCCCTGAAAGGCTTCAATATCGTCTTTGCAACGTCCTGCTAAAATAATATGTCGTAAATGTTCAGGCAATTTGATTAAGCAAATGCGGATGAGTTCTGAGGGGATGTATGGGTTTGAAAGATACTGCTTCTTATGCAACATGTCTTCAAAATATTTCATAAGACTGGAAAATTCAGATTGTTCAAACGTTTCATCATTATGATGCTATGTTTTACTCGGACTTGTGTAGCGTGAGACCAATACGCTGAGAGGAAGGCATGATAAAATTCTCCTTCACTGTGACAATCGTGAATGACCGATCGCATTCTTACAGCTGGTTCATTCTCCAAGTAGCCACACATAAATTCTAACCTGTGCTCCAATGGCCAGTTGGGAGGAAAACAATGAGACAATTGATGAAGCCATGCTTGTGGATGAATGTCGTTGTCAGAATTCTTAAATGTTTTGAATTTACGTGTAGTAATGAACAGCTTATAGTCAAAATCATTGTGTCGGCGAGTCGCACATAGCTCATTGTTACTTCGTTTCGGTGGTTCCATCTCAAAATCCAATGCGCCTTGCCAATTTCTTTCCTAATTTCCGAAATGCGCTGTGTTATTATATTGTGGTTGTTCCGTATTTCTATGTCCCTCTTCCCGTATTGGAGCACGAGTGTCCTCTGAAATATGTAATTCTTGTATTACTTGTGCCAACCGATCTTGTACTTCCCGGATTTCTCTTTTTGTACTGTGTATTGACTTGATTTTGTTTGAATTTTCTAATTTGTTCATACTCTTCAGTGTCCGTGAAGGCTACAGGTCTTGTGTCATTCAGATCATCATCTACCTTTGTAGATAAGTTAGTGAACTGATCTGAAAGTTCGGCTACTTTATCCGTTAGTGAAATTATTTCCTCTGTGTGTTTTTCAGAACCAAGTTTCAGAGTGTCCATTTGTGTTGAAATCGTATCTACTGTGTCCTTTAAGATTTCCTGAGTTTTTGCAAGTTGCGTAACCAAATCGGTAGATGCAGCTGAGTCAATTTTAGCTTGCAAGGTCTCATGATTTTCAAGAACAATAGTTTGCAGTTCTTTTATGGCTGCTTCGTGATTCTGTAATGCATTTTCATTAAGCGAAAAAATAGGTTGAAAATGCTCACAAATTTGTGTTTTTACGTCATTACAGACTTTTTGACATTTCGATTCAATGTTATGTAACTCAGTAGTTAAATCTTCACATGTTTCTTCAAGTGTGGTGTCTAATTTCCGAAGATTTTGTTCCATTTGTTTCTGATTTTGCTCAAGCGTTGTGTCTAACTTTTGTAGCCTTTGTCCCATTTGTTGCATTAATTGTAATAACAGTGCACTGGTGTCTGAAACATGTTCCTCAGTGCTATTCAGCAGTACATTTGAACCGGCAATATTCACATTTTGAAAAACAGAAAATGTGTCTTGATTTATTTGAGAAAACGGTGAGGACGAAAAACCTGAATCTACAGTATTTGCAAGATTGTGTGCTGTCATTTCGGAATCCTGAGGCGAGCTGTTGCCGACCGATCGATCGATAATGCTTCCCTGTTCACTAATTGTTTCACTGCCTACACCATTATTTGCAGCTCGCTCCATTTCCCTATGCACAATTACCAAATTACTACTTTGAACATTAGTTAATTCATTACATGGTGGCGCTTTCGTCTTCACTGTCATTTCTCAGTTTACTTTGGAGCCTAGTATTACGTTTTTCACACGCCATTATTGTCACAATATTTCATATGACAACACATAAAAACACAATTTGAAGAGCAAAAATAAGAGAACACATTAACATAGCACTGAAAATAATATCTAGTTAACTGCAAGCGCAGCTGCGAAATACTTGTTGCAAATTTACATGCGTGCCACACCTGTTTTAATGTACAACAATGAAAGACTGCAACTGCAAAGGAGTTTCTCTCTACAATGACACACTAGCAATAAACAAAATCTACACTAATTACACAAACTACAAGAAGAAATCAGAAGATTCCAGTGAGGTATCCTGGCAGGGTCGCCATATGAAACGTCCCCTTAGAAATATTATACATGACTGTGCTTAAACTGACACACAATATTTTTTAGCGCAACGCAATCTGACTTTCAATAATCCCTAAAAAAGAATGGCCCTGCCTAACATTAACCTATACCTTTCACAAATCACTTACCCCACAAAAATCTACGTTACTCAAACTACTACAGTACAGCGAGCGCCACTACTGCCAGCTAAATGAAAGATTCAAACTACGGAAGGCACTAACTACTGATAGGCATAGTTAGCAAATGAACGATTTTAATAGAGAACAAACAATGTATTTCCCTAATATTTATAATATATATAGCAGTTCATGACATCCAGTCTCACAAATTTCAAAACTCCGCCATCTCTCTCCCCACATCCACCACTGCTGGCGGCTCACCTCCAACTGCGCAACGCTACGCGCTGTTCACATCCAGCTGCCCGACACTACAATGGCAGACAACAATGTAAACTAACCACAGACTGCACACAGCATAGCCAGTGATTTTCATACAGAGCGCTACGTAACGTTGCCAATAATAAAACATAAACAGCCTACTTACAGAATCTATGACTCTTGTGATATACCAACACATTCTGGCAAAGTATCACCTACACAATCCCAAATTTGGCAATGGCAGATACATGAGAGAATTATCGCATAATCAGCTAACAGTGTAAGCATTCAAGGTGCATGTCTCCTTTTTATAAAAAATGGTTCAAATGGCTCTGAGCACTATGGGACTTAACATCTGAGGACATCAGTTCCCTACATTTCCGTATGTATCCAGTCTTTTTCCTCTAGCGTTCAACCTGTACATCAAAGAATCAATGACGGAAATAAAAACAAGCAGGAGTGGCGCAAAGAAATGGGTGACGCAAAGATATCGGTGACGCAAAGATATCGGTGACAAGATACGTTGATGACATGGTTACTCTGGCTCAAAATAAGAATACTTGCATGACCTGTTAAGTGGAATGAACCATCTAATTAACACAGAATATGCACTGAGCGTAAAGTAAACAAAGCCGGAAGTAACGAGGAGCAACAGGAACGAGACTAGCGTTAATCTTAACATCAGAATCAGGGACCACGAAGCGCACAAATAAAGCAATTCTGGTGCCTCCGAAGCAAAAATTTTCATTACAGACAAAGAAATGAGGTATAAAAAGGAGAGCCGGCCTTTTGGCCGAACGGTTCTAGGCGCTTCAGTCTGGAACCGCGAGTCCGCTACGGTCGCAGGTTCGAATCCTGCTCCGGGCATGGATGTGTGTGATGTCCTTAGGTTAGTTAGGTTTCAGTAGTTCTACGTTCTAGGGGACTGATGTCCTCAGATGTTAAGTCCCATAGTGCTCAGAGCCATTTGAACCATTTTTTATAAAAAGGAGACATGCATAAGCAAAGAGAATAATTCTGGCTAAATGTACTATAAAAGTCTAGGGAAGAAATTTTTGAGAAAGTACGTTTGAAACACATGAATTGTATGGAAATAAATCATAAACCTGCTAAAGAGATGTAATCGTTGAGACATGGTATTATAGACGGATTTTGAAAACGAGGTGGATTGTTAAGACAAAGAAGAAGAAGTTTTCTTCAGAAACGACGAGGAATGCGGAAAACAATGACTAAAAGAAGGGGAAAGACTTGTATTAACATCATTAACGTCTTGTTAAAGGCCCAGTTAGACGGTGTTTAGTTGTCTCAAGAAACATTTCGTTCAAGGGACCATAGTGCGATCACAGGCCACTAGAGGCAACTGTAGAGATTGTGTTGGCGAAGGCAGTGACGTACAAATAACTGAGGTCACTGACAACGCAAATACATTTGTTCATTGTATGCCGCATCTGATGGATACCATTGTGGCCCGATAACGACTGTTACAAAAATTGATAGCGTCGAAAATAAACAAAACCTTATAAAATATTGTCACGCAGTTATCTTTCGAAATTGGCGTCCGTAACCTGCATCCAGGCGATCCACAAGGCTGCCTTGCACGTTCCACTGCAGAAGCTGGAACGATGCTGAGCTGACATGACGAAAGCCTCCATTCTAACACTGAAGCGACTACGATTACAACACGCCGCGTTCTTCCGCCTGCTGCCAACGCTATCACATTGTCGACACAGCCGGTGTACAGCATTTGTAACCTCTATTGAACCCTACCGGAAGCTGGTGCTACGCCACTTCTACGGTTTACTTGACCAAAAGTGACATCCTGTCATAACAGGGCCGGGTCGAGCGGCCATAAATACCACCCAATACACCCGTGCGGTCGTTGACGACAACTTACAATGAGCTGTCGACCCAAAGTGGGTCATCCAATCTCAACTGCAACTAGACGCTGCCTCTGTTAGGTAAGACATCAACCAACTCCAGGGCGCCTTATGGGTCCTTGATTCGCAGTCCGTGCGTGGGTGCATCCTTCACCACTCTGCTGTGAGCTGCTTGGCTATTCGCTGTATTTGCATCTAACAGAGTAGCTAGCCTACACCGTAGTTTGCTGGGGCTGTGTGCCTGACGTCTTTAATCTCACACGGCACCGTGCCCGCCGATGCGCTGATTCCGCTTCATCTGCCGCCATTTCTCCGGACTGGCATCATTCTGCTGATGGATGTCTCCCGCAGTCAGCATTACCCTACTGAGCCAAGAAAAACACCACCGTCCAGGTTTAACCGTACCACTCGGGTGTAGTTTACTTCATTTTTAAGAATTCTATTACTTAAGTAAAATTTGTCATTTTCACTGCGTTTACGATTATATGATGACGGAGGAACTGGTTCTTCGTACCTGCTGCCCTGTCTATCATCCTCCAACGTGACCTGCTATAAGGTAAATACCGCTCAAACCATCCTAACACCGTGATAAATTCAATCACTGATCATAAAAACACACAACAAAAATGTTTTGCTTCACCCCGGTTCCCAGAACTCCTGATATTGTGAGTATCCACGCCTGTGGATATTGTACCACACAGTCCCTTTTACTGTTCAGGGATGTCAGTAACGCCGACCAAAGACGTAAAAAACAATGCATCAGCAGCAACTATTAGACGGAGGGGGTCAATTTTTTTTTTTTTTTTTTTTTTTTTTTTTTTTTTTTTTTTTTTTTTTTTTTTTTTTTTTTCCATCAGTCTACTGACTGGTTTGATGCGGCCCGCCACGAATTCCTTTCCTGTGCTAACCTCTTCATCTCAGAGTAGCACTTGCAACCTACGTCCTCAATTATTTGCTTGACGTATTCCAATCTCTGTCTTCCTCTACAGTTTTTGCCCTCTACAGCTCCCTCTAGTATCATGGAAGTCATTCCCTCATGTCTTAGCAGATGTCCTATCATCCTGTCCCTTCTCCTTATCAGTGTTTTCCACATATTCCTTTCCTCTCCGATTCTGCGTAGAACCTCCTCATTCCTAATCTTATCAGTCCACCTAATTTTCAACATTCGTCTGTAGCACCACATCTCAAATGCTTCGATTCTCTTCTGTTCCGGTTTTCCCACAGTCCATGTTTCACTACCATACAATGCTGTACTCCAGACGTACATCCTCAGAAATTTCTTCCTCAAATTAAAGCCGGTATTTGATATTAGTAGACTTCTCTTGGCCAGAAATGCCTTTTTTGCCATAGCGAGTCTGCTTTTGATGTCGTCCTTGCTCCGTCCGTCATTGGTTATTTTACTGCCTAAGTAGCAGAATTCCTTAACTTCATTGACTTCGTGACCATCAATCCTGATGTTAAGTTTCTCGCTGTTCTCATTTCTACTACTTCTCATTACCTTCGTCTTTCTCCGATTTACTCTCAAACCATACTGTGTACTCATTAGACTGTTCATTCCGTTCAGCAGATCATTTAATTCTTCTTCACTTTCACTCAGGATAGCAATGTCATCAGCGAATCGTATCATTGATGACCTTTCACCTTGTATTTTTATTCCACTCCTGAACCTTTCTTTTATTTCCATCATTGCTTCCTCGATGTACAGATTGAAGAGTAGCGGCGAAAGGCTACAGCCTTGTCTTACACCCTTCTTAATACAAGCACTTCGTTCCTGATCGTCCACTCTTATTATTCCCTCTTGGTTGTTATACATATTGTATATGACCCGTCTCTAGCTTACCCCTACTTTTTTCAGAATCTCGAACAGCTTGCACCATTTTATATTGTCGAACGCTTTTTCCAAGTCGACAAATCCTATGAAAGTGTCTTGATTTTTCTTTAGCCTTGCTTCCATTATTAGCCGTAACGTCAGAATTGCCTCTCTCGTACTTTCACTTTTCCTAAAGCCAAACTGATCGTCACCTAGCGCATTCTCAATTTTCTTTTCCATTCTTCTGTATATTATTCTTGTAAGCAGCTTCAATGCATGAGCTGTTAAGCTGATTGTGCGATAATTCTCGCACATGTCAGCTCTTGCCGTCTTCGGAATTGTGTGGGTGATGCTTTTCCGAAAGTCAGATGGTATGTCGCCAGACTTATATATTCTACACACCAACGTGAGTAGTCGTTTTGTTGCCACTTCTCCCAATGATTTTAGAAATTCTGATGGAATGTTATCTATCCCTTCTGCCTTATTTGACCGTAAGTCCTCCAAAGCTCTTTTAAATTCCGATTCTAATACTGGATCCCCTATCTCTTCTAAATCGACTCCTGTTTCTTCTTCTATCACATCAGACAAATCTTCACCCTCATAGAGGCTTTCAATGTATTCTTTCCAACTATCTGCTCTCTCCTCTGCATTTAACAGTGGAATTCCCATTGCATTCTTAATGTTACCACCGTTCCTTTCAATGTCACCAAAGGTTGTTTTCACTTTCCTGTATGCTGAGTCTGTCCTTCCGACAATCATATCTTTTTCGATGTCTTCACATTTTTCCTGCAGCCATTTCGTCTTAGCTTCTCTTCACTTCCTATTTATTTAATTCCTCAGCGACTTGTATTTCTGTATTCCTGATTTTCCCGGAACATGTTTGTACTTCCTCCTTTCATCAATCAACTGAAGTATTTCTTCTGTTACCCATGGTTTCTTCGCAGCTACCTTCTTTGTACCTATGTTTTCCTTCCCAACTTCTGTGATGGCCCTTTTTAGAGATGTCCATTCCTCTTCAACTGTACTGCCTACTGCGCTATTCCTTATTGCTGTATCTATAGCGTTAGAGAACTTCAAACGTATCTCGTCATTCCTTAGTACTTCCGTATCCCACTTCTTTGCGTATTGATTCTTCCTGACCAATGTCTTGAACTTCAGCCTACTCTTCATCACTACTATATTGTGATCTGAGTCTATATCTGCTCCTGGGTACGCCTTACAATCCAGTATCTGATTTAGGAATCTCTGTCCGACCATGATGTAACCTAATTGAAATCTTCCCGTATCTCCCGGCCTTTTCCAAGTATACCTCCTCCTCTTGTGATTCTTGAACAGGGTATTCGCTATTACTAGCTGAAACTTGTTACAGAACTCAATTAGTCTTTCTCCTCTTTCATTCCTTGTCCCAAGCCCATATTCTCCTGTAACCTTTTCTTCTACTCCTTCCCCTACGACTGCATTCCAGTCGCCCATGACTATTAGATTTTCTTCCCCCTTTACATACTGCATTACCCTTTCAATATCCTCATACACTTTCTCTATCTGTTCATCTTCAGCTTGCGACGTCGGCATGTATACCTGAACTATCGTTGTCGGTGTTGGTGTGCTGTCGATTCTGATTAGAACAACCCGGTCATTGAACTGTTCACAGTAACACACCCTCTGCCCTACCTTCCTATTCATAACGAATCCTACACCTGTTACACCATTTTCTGCTGCTGTTGATATTACCCGATACTCATCTGACCAGAAATCCTTGTCTTCCTTCCACTTCACTTCACTGACCCCTACTATATCTAGATTGAGCCTTTGCATTTCCCTTTTCAGATTTTCTAGTTTGCCTACCACGTTCAAGCTTCTGACATTCCACGCCCCGACTCGCAGAACGTTATCCTTTCGTTGATTATTCAATCTTTTTCTCATGGTAACCTCCCCCTTGGCAGTCCCCTCCCGGAGATCCGAATGGGGGACTATTCCGGAATCTTTTGCCAATGGAGAGATCATCATGACACTTCTTCAATTACAGGCCACATGTCCTGTGGATACACGTTACTTGTCTTTAATGCAATGGTTTCCATTGCCTTCTGCATCCTCATGTCGTTGATCATTGCTGATTCTTCCGCCTTTAGGAGCAATTTCCCACCCCTAGGACAAGAGAGTGCCCTGAACCTCTATCCGCTCCTCCGCCCTCTTTGACAAGGCCGTTGGCAGAATGAGGCTGACTTCTTATGCCGGAAGTCTACGGCCGCCAATGCTGATTATTTATCAATATTTAGGCAGTGGCGAGGATCGAACCCTGGACCGAAGATGTTTTGATTATGAATCAAAGACGCTACCAGTAGACCACGGGTTACTAATCGGGGTCCAATAGCCGATCAGTTCCAGTCATCACCAGGAAGGAGGTACACGGCTCGTGTTGTCTGTATTTGAAACATGCCTAGACGGTCAATACCGTGGTTCGATCGCGTCCGCATTGTTACTTTGTGCCAAGAAGGGCTCTCAAGAAAAGTGTCCAGGCGTCTCATATTGAACCAAAGCGATGTTGTTCAGACATGGGGGATATACAGAGAACTGACGATGACATGCCTCGCTCAGGCTGCCCAAGAGCTACTACTGCAGTGGATGACCGCTACCTACGGATTATGGCTCGGAGGAGCCCTGAGAGCAAAGCCACCATGTTGAATGATGTTTTTCGTGCAGCCATAGGACGTCGCGTTACGACTCAAACTGTGCGCAATAGGCTACATAACGCACAAGTTCGCTCCCGACGTACATGGCGAGATCCATCTTTGCAACAATGACACCATGCAGCGTGGTACAGATGGACCCAACAATGTGCCGAATAGACCGCTGTTTTGGCATCACGTTCTCTTCAGCGATGAGGGTCGCATATGGCTTCAACCAGATGATCGTTGGAGACATGTTTGGAGGCAACCCGGCCAGGCTGAATGCCTTATACACACTGTCCAGCGAGTGCAGCACGGTGGAGGTTCCCTGCTCTTTTGGGGTGGCGTTATGTGGGGTCGACGTACACCGCTGGTGGTCATGGAAGGCGCCGTAACGGCACTTGGATGCCATCATCCGGCCGACAGTGCAACCATATCGGCAGCATGGACGGCAATTCGCACCTCCATCGTACACATCTTGTGAATGACTTCCTTCAGGATAACGACATCGCTCGACTACAGTGCCCAGCATGTTCTGCAGACATGAACCCTATCGAGCATGCCCGGTTTTGGGGTGGCGTTATGTGGGGCTGACGTACATCTTTGGTGGTCATGGAAGGCGCCGTAATGGCTGTACGATACGTGAATGTCATCCTCCGACCGATAGTGCAACCATATCGGCGAGGTATACGTCTTCATGGACGACAATTTGCGGCCCCATCGTGATCTTGTGAATGACTTCCTTCAGGATAACGACATAGCTCGACTAGAGTGGCCAGCATGTTCTCCAGATACGAACCCTATCAAACATGCCTGGGGTAGACTGAAAAGGGCTGATTATGGACGACTTGACCCACCGAATCGCCGTTGACGAGTGGGTCAATCTGGACCAAGAGTGGCTTGATGAACTTGTGGATAGTATGCCACGACGAGTACAGGCATACATCAGTACAAGGGTACGTCCTGCTGGGTATTAGAGGTACCGGTGTGTACAGCAATCTGGACCACCACCTCTAAAGGTCTCGCTGTATGGTGGTACAACATGCTAGGTATGGTTTTCACTAAAGACCAAGAACTCTCATGGATATACGGGGTATCTATCAGAATACTGAAGTATTGTTCTATATATGTTAGCCCAGTACTTAGCCGTATCTGTAACTTTTCCTTTAGGAGTGGTCGGTTTCCTGACCGATTAAAGTACTCGGTAGTGAAGCCACTTTATAAAAAGGGAGACAGGGATAATGTTGACAATTATAGACCTATTTCTATGCCATCGGTGTTTGCTAAAGTTATCGAGAGGGTTGTATGTACAAGGTTACTAGAGCATTTAAATTCACATAATTTGCTGTCAAACGTACAGTTTGGTTTTAGAAATGGTTTAACAACTGAAAATGCTATATTCTCTTTTCTATGTGAGGTTTTGGACGGATTAAATAAAAGGTTGTGAACGCTAGGTGTTTTCTTTGATTTAACGAAGGCTTTTGACTGTGCTGACCACAAAATATTACTGCAGAAGCTGGACCATTATGGAGTAAGGGGAGTAGCTTACAATTGGTTCGCCTCTTACTTTAAGAACAGAAAGCAGAAGGTAATTCTCCGCAATATTGAGAGTGGTAGTGATGTTCAGTCCCAATGGGGCACTGTTAAGTGGGGCGTTCCCCAAGGGTCGGTGCTGAGGCCACTGCTGTTTCTTATTTATGTAAATGATATGCCTTCTAGTATTACAGGTGATTCAAAAATATTTATGTTTGCTGATGACACCAGCTTGGTAGTGAAGGATCTTGTGTGTAATACTGAAACAGTATCAAATAATGTAGTTCATGTAATAAGTTCGTGGCTTGTGGAAAATAATTTGATGCTAAATCACAGTAAGACTCAGTTTTTACAGTTTCTAATTCACAATTCAACAAGAACCGATATTTTTATCAGACAGAATGGGCATATTCTGAGCAAGACGGAACAGTTAAAGTTTCTAGGCGTTCGGGTAGATAGTAAGCTGTTGTGGAAAGCCCATGTTCAGGGTCTTGTTCAGAAACTAAATGCTGTTTTATTTACCATTAGAACAGTATCTGAAATAAGTGACAGTTCAACACGAAAAGTAGTCTACTTCGCATATTTTCATACGCTTATGTCATATGGCATTATTTTTTGGGGTAATTCTTCTGATTCAAAAAGGGTATTTTTCGCTCAAAAACGGGCTGCTCGAGCTATGTATGGTGTAAGTTCGAGAACTTCTTGTCGACCCCTATTCAGTAGTCTGGGAATTCTGACATTGCCCTCACAGTATATATTTTCTTTAATGTCGTTTGTTGTTAGCAATATTAGCTTATTCCCAAGAGTTAGCAGCTTTCACTCAGTTAATACTAGGGAGAAATCAAATCTGCATGTGGAATGCACTTCCTTGACTCTTGTGCAGAAAGGAGTGCAGTATTCTGCTGCATCCATTTTCAATAAGCTACCACAAGAACACAAATATCTTAGCAGTAGGCCAAACACTTTTAAGTCTAAACTGAAGAGTTTCCTCATGGCTCACTCCTTCTATTCTGTCGAGGAGCTCCTGGAAGAGCTGAAAAATTAAGCAAATTCCAGTGTTACACTGTTGATTTTCTTTATTTAAACTTACGAATTGATGCCTGGATATGTTACTTGTATTTCATTGTATCTGTTTCTACTATCGTGTTATAATTTCACGTACTGACTCGTTCCATGACCATGGAGACTTCTCCTTAATTTGGTCCCACGGAACAATAAATAAATAAATAAAAACAAAAGCAATAAAAACGCGGAAATGATGTTTATTTCTGTTCCAATTTTCTGTACGGGTTCCAGAACTCCCGGAACCGAGGCGATCTAAAACTTTTTTTTTATGTGTGTGTAGAATGCCATTCTTTCCGAAACCCGAAGTCACTGTTCAGCGTGCTACTCCAAGATGAAAAGACTGGCACAGGAGTCCCGACTAGCAGCCTTAACGCAATAAAAAAGAAGCTAACTGCCGATTCATTTGTCGGAGGACATACAAGAGAGATAAAATAAAATAGTGCGGCCTCGGAGGAGAGGGGGCGGTTGTTAGGGGTGAGGAGAAGGGCCACTTAGTCTAGATGGCGTCGAAATGACTGGACTCGGCCGAGTGAACTCGCGCCGGACGCCAGATAGCCGGTGACACGCAGTCATTTGGCTGATTGATACCGCTGTACGTACCTCATACGTACCGCGCTTTATCGGAAACTGGTTGTAACAGTCAGATGCGCACCGACGCACTTGAACATTACGCGAAAGCTTGCGCACATGTGACCGCGTTCGCAGTACGCATTATTTACGCACAAACGCCGAACGCTGCATGACCAAGTTACTCTCCTGGTCACAGACAGGATTTCGGGGATGACAAAGCACGGTAATGAAGTTTTTAAATTGTTGATGTCTGAGATATTACATATAATTCTGTGCCGGAATGAGACGTATTTAGCTGAATCAAGAAACAGTTTATTCCAGAGGTCACAGGGCGCTCAGTCAGAGGTCAGTGCCTGGTTCGTTTGTTATTGTTTTTGTTTTTGTTTATAGTTTTTTATGATGCCTACAAAAAGCGCAATTTTCCTAATGGGGGACGAGATTCACTCGCAAGCTTTCTCATTCAAAGACGACGGTAATGGACTACCACGGGAGGGCAGTAGACGGCAGCCTTTGAAATAATGGTAATAAATAATACGTATACGAAATTACCATGGCGGCAAGCGAAGAGTTTGCAAACAGCCGTTTCGGAAATGCTTCCACCCTTGTCCCGAAAGTCAATGATCGTGCCCTTTTGGACGCCAAGCAAATCGGTCCGATTCTGCATTGCGGCAACGATTTCACTGTTTTTACGTCACCCGAAACGCTTTACATACTTTCCACTGCTAGTTCTGTCACCTGTCGATTATGGGCGTTTATGCACTTTGACATCTAACGTAGGTGGTGATAGCATTAATGCGACTAGACAGTGTACTTATGCTTTTTCATTTGGTGTGCTAGTCGTTAAATACGATTTAAAATACATGCTTCTCATTTGAAATACAAATCAGCTTGTTCTTACTTTGATAGTCAAATTGTTTCATTTTACATTGTAACATTTCTCCTCTACGAAGTTGTTGCAATTAACAGCATGACTATTGAGACCGAACAACAACCACATCATTCATAACTGACATGTCAAAAAATCCCTTTCAATTCAAGCCAATAGCAGTAGAAAAGTATGTTACAAACAGCTTCTTTATTAAGTCAGGTTACGCATCAAAGGAAGCTACATGCGACCCACCTTAACTCAAGATAAATTAATTTGAATATTTGATCGGTGTAGCTCAGCTCGGAAATAGTATTCGAAAGGTGCTAGCTGAACACTAACGTGACTTCTTGGCCTTGTAGGGAAGCAGCCTACTCACGCCGTAATAAATTCATATCAGTCTTTCCATTGTGTGCCAGCCAGTCCACTGTAACTAGCTCTGACGTCATAAATATTGCGCAATACTTTAAAAATCAAGTAAATAACCTAAAATGTTTCTAGCATGTCAGGAGTAATACTAAATTAATATGTGTTGAATATCAGTTCGATAACTTTAACCATTTTCGAAATTTGGACTTTTTCTGTAAAAATCATTGGCGCAACAGAAAAGAGCTAGAGACTTAAAAATTTATATTTAGATTCCTTTTTCATAATAATTTTATAGAGACAGTACTTTGGATCTCACAAATTAAGATTTTAGTTGAAATTCATGATTTTCTGGTTGTTGTCTTAAAAATTAAGGAAGCAAGATAGATTAAGTAGGCTAATAAATAGGGCTAGTATGTTTAAATTTAAGTAGAAGGGAGATCCGCTATAACCATAAAGATGTGAGAAATTTCATTTGGATAACTATAAAACTATAGCGATAGCGTATCTCCAAAGGGCAAGTTCAGAGCTCGTCTACTGCGTGCAATGTAATTAAATTAATTCTCTCGCCCAAAATATTTAACTTAGCCACGTCAGATTTTTATTGTGATTACTTACCTGTGTGTTGAATGCACATTTCAATTGAGAGCTTCATCGGCCATCAGCAAAGGAAGCAATGATTTATTTGATAACTTAAAGTGGTGCATACTAGCCCAGCGGCTAGTTGGGAGAGCGGATTTGATCAGGCGTTCCCTTAGCTGTCCGCACCGCGGCTTTATATATAAGAACGCTGCGAGAGAGAAAACGGCCCCAGTTCTCTCCAGACGCTGATTAGCGCACCACCTGTGGCGGTAGTCGCGTCGCGTCGGTATCATTGCTATAAACAGCCTCGGATGCCGTAATAAGTTACTCGGGATACGCGTAACCATGAAATCATTTTCGAGTGAAGTGTTAATTCTGGGATGACTTTAATGATCGATCTTCAGTTAGCGTACGTCGTATTTTCACGTGCCGCCGCGGGACAGACATTCTACCATTATTTAGCGTGGCGTTTGATGAACCTAAGGCTGCGTTCACACTGCCGGCCGGGCCGAGCCGAGCCTGGCCGGGCCGCCGCCCGCTTCGATATCAAACACATGGTTTTGAATTGCGGTGTTCACACTAGCGGCCGGGCCGCGCCGACACGGCGTGAGCCTCCCGGAGCCGAGCCGACGACATTCCGAGTGTTTAATATTGTCGGCGCGAGCCGACCGCAGGCGCGAGCCTGTGGAGCAGCACTACAGCCTCTGCAGTACACGCATCACACGTCTCCCTTCTGCTTTCTTCACAAGTGTGACTGCACACGTCTTTTATTTTAAGATGTTACCTCACATTTCACAATCAGTGAGGAAAAATTACTTTTATTATGACGATACATGCGAAATTACTTTTATTTCATTTATTTAATCTACCGTATTTACATGCATTTACAACAATAGCTTGCCAGCAATCGCGGCATTGCCGCCACTGAATAGTTCGCATTTGCTTGTAAACGGAGACAGATATGAGTGTCACTGAGGGACGGAAATGTGTCCCTACCAGATGATAATGCATTGTAAAGTCATGCTGTGGCAGTTCCTTATCAGTGGAGGTAGAACCACTGAGTCATAGGGCATTATCTCAAAACTCTTCGCCTATCAATCTGTCTATCTTACAAGGTAATGAAAAGAATTCTGTGAGGTCATCAGTGGCTCCACATGATGAACCATTACCACTGCCAAGCGCTGCATCATGAATAAAAAAGAAGAAAAAAGTTGGAAAATTCTGAAGGACTATTTCTGCGATTCTTCGTTGAAGGCACAGCAAGACATTACCCAAAATGACGAAGCTAATTACTTCCTAATGATTCTCAGGAGTCCCATAAACTCTCTTCCCCTCAGAGGTTAGCGTTTGTGAAATTTAAAATACAAAAGCATAACTACAATTAACTGGAGGTAGCGAATGCTGTACAAAGTTCTACTGCAAACCAAAAAGTGTGTACTAACGATTCTTACCTTATCGTTATACACAATTTTTCTTCTGCTGTTATACTTCTGCGAAAATTTGTGTTCTGTTTAGAAATTTTGTCTTGAATGTTCTGCAGCACATACTGAAATGTATTATGATTCAATCTGTAATTTGAATAAAATTTTTCAGGATAGTTTTTAAAGTTCTTCATATAAAGAAAAAAACTCTCCTAAATGTCTGTCGCTATTCATAGGATGAATCCATAACCTCCTAGTTCTTCTGTACTTCAAAACTCGACGAGTTACTGCAGAGTCAAAATAGTACCAATAAAAGAGTGAAGACATTGTTCTACACGACAGCACAGACTAGCTAAAGGCGAGCAACTGTTGACTGCAGCTGCGTTTTCTACTGACTTGCTTGTCAGCTATCGAAGGGTGGAGATCTTTTTAAATTTATTTGTTTGGCCTCCCGCCAGCCATTTAGCCAAAGAGTGGGGATTACCTTGACAGTGCAGCGCAGCCCGCCAAAAAAAAAAAAAAAAAAAAAAAAAATGAAGAACAATGAAACTCACATCTGTGCCGATCTACAGTAGTTACATTAACTCTCCATTATTTTTTATGTCAAAGTAGACAACGAGACTACAGAATTGCGCTTCAGTTATCTTTTAGTTCGAAATACGAAATGTACATCATACTAATTGTAGGATGTCGATGACAAATAATTGTTTGTCTTTTGTGATGCAACGTGTGGCCAATTATAAAAGCATAGCAGATGAATTGTCCAGTAGCCGAGGGAAAAAACCTTATACATTTGGATTTATCTAGAGAATGAGACCATTAAAATAATAAGAGGGACCGGCACTAGGTCTGCGCTGATCACTAGTAATTAGTTTTTTTCTGTCCTGCATTATATGACTACATTAAACCAAGCTGTAACCGCTCGAACTCCGTGGCTTGCGGACGCGGCACTGACGCCACTGAATATCTCGCATTACTTGTGACCAGAGACAGATATCAGTGTCATTATCATTTCAAAAACTTTTTGGTACTTTTAGCTACATTTCATTCGCAACAATGTATGGTCTAAAACGGATCTAACAGTAAGCTACCCGCTACATAACTTTTTCACTACAAGATTTGTAAATCAAGTGCACAACGTTGACAAATAGCATCATTTCACAATGACTGTTAAGAAATATGAAAAGATAAATGATTCAATACGAAGCTAAGATGTTA
Organism: Schistocerca serialis cubense; assembly: GCF_023864345.2. Taxonomy (NCBI): domain Eukaryota; kingdom Metazoa; phylum Arthropoda; class Insecta; order Orthoptera; family Acrididae; genus Schistocerca; species Schistocerca serialis. The sequence goes on along the minus strand of NC_064639.1, from coordinate 1,143,710,908 downwards.
CACTAGCACGTGTACAAAAATCAGATTTTTTAGCCGCATACTTTCTTCAAAATCGGTTGGGAAGCGTTACGAAACTAAGAAATCACGCGAAACGAAAAGTAGACTTTTTCTTTTTTCACGACGTAAGTAACGCTTTTAAGGAAAAAATGAGTTCATAAAACGATGTGGCGCAGTCTTATATACCGCTAAGAATTTTTAGGACATGAAAATCGGAGAAGTGGATTTTCCCCCATTTCGCCGTCCCGGCTCGGCGCGGCGCGCAGTGTGAATGCACTACACGTCGGCCTTCGCTGGATAGGCACGAGCCGAGCCAGTACGCATCAGCCCGGCCCGGCCCGGCCGGCAGTGTGAACGCAGCCTAATCATCAAATTATGGCGAGCATTCACTTAAACATTTAATTTGGACAGTTATAGTTGCATCAGCGCATTAAACTCTGAACTGCTCTGTTAGTCAGATTGTGTGGATTCATCTTTTTTTTCATCTGTGACTTTCAGAATATACTGAACTATTTTTAATCAAAATCGTTTTTGATTATGAATCCCAGACAATCTCCTAATTCCTCAGAGCTATAAGCTGCAGCTATAAGTGTGTTTCTCAGATGAAGTGGGCACTAGGAATTCTAATTACAGGCTTCACGTTTTGCTAATCACTTTCTGGTTGCCAATATTGTAGTTAGAGAGCCAGTGTTGAGAACGGCAAAACAACAGCATAAATAATAGGAACATTTAAATAACAATTAATTCCACCCTCCGCCCCACATAAGGTTAATCGGCCGGGAAGTGTTTCAACATTCAAACATTTATACAACAGTAAAATTTTCTAACCGCCGCCCCACAGCCTGCTGTACGAATACTCATTTATAGGCGAAGGTGAAGGATGATTAATGATTAACGTTGCACCGGTGACGAGGTCAGAGAATCACATACTCGGATTGGGGAAAAAAATTAGTCAGGGAATCTGCCGTGGGTTATTTCGAAGGAACCACGCTGTCATTTGGCTTAAATGATTAACGGAAACTCAGAAAACTGAAATGGCTATGGCAGTCAGGGGTTTGATCTCCTCGAGAGTGCGAATTCAGTGTGTTAACCACTGGACCAGTTCACTAAATTTATATGCACCCTGAAACTGAAAATGCGCATATCAGACTTCCACCTTAACGGGGTGAGAAGGTCTGTGTGTCTCAGTGATCCACAGCGGTATGACGACGGGAACTACGCTCCTCGTAAGGTCACTCCAGCGAGATTGGTCAGAAGGTGAGAGAGCAGAGGGCGGCAATCACATGGGCTCTTTCCCGAGTCTGACATTCCTTCCTCTTACTTGTGTCAGAAATGTATATTCTTTCATACTGGTCTGTCTTGGACAACTCTTGTTCGACGGTATTAGGTTGTGAGGCTTAAGGCTGTCCTCCATTTTCATTCTCTAGTATTCTATAACTGCCCAAGGCCCCGAAGATGGAAGAGAACTATCCCAGTAGGGTAGAGAGCGGATGTGCGTATGGGACGAGTACACCCTGACTGAAAATCGTGCAAGCTAAGAGGCACTAAGATGGCAGCCCTCCCAGTGACCTGTCCCTGTACGGCACTGGTAACGCAGCCAAGGGAAAATTATTTTAATGGCGGAGACCGTAACAGCCTCGGAACTAGGAATGAATAAAATAATGATAGACCGGAAAAGAAAAACGACAAGAGACACATTGTTCAATATTTAGTTTTTGGGAGTGGAATGTTATATCTGTAACTAATAAAGATAATGAATTAGTAATACTGTTGAAAACTGCTGGGTTGGGTGTAGCCTTTATCTCTGAAACAAGAAAGCCGCTTAAGAGTAGTAAATGTGAGAAGTTATATAAAGCTTTTTGTAGTGGGGTGGACAGCTTCAGAGTTCAAGTAAAGGTATAGCAGTTATAATAAAAAGACGTTTAGATGAAAGGATTAAGAGCCACGAATTCGCCTTAGACATAACTCTGACGGATGCGCGCACTAATCTGTGTCTATGACCCAGAGGAAGATAAGGCAAAGGAATCGGAATAGTTTTATCAAATGTTACAAGAAAATGTGTGTGTGTGTGTGTGTGTATTTTTGAAAACGCTTCAACGACTTTCATATGAAGTGATTAGGAAGTCTTGATGTATTAGTGATATGAAAAACGAAATATTTAACAGCCATGAAAAAGATTCTAATACTGTCCGTCTCGAGAAAACACCTGTAAAGTCGTCACACAAAAGGTCTTCATACAAATGAGCACAACGCAGTAGATAAGGGCTGAATGTATGAGCCGGCCGGAGTGGCCGAGCGGTTCTAGGCGCTACAGTCTGGAGTCGCGTGACCGGTACGGTCGCAGGTTCGAATCCTGCCTCGGGCATGGATGTGTTTGATGTCCTTAGGTTAGTTAGGTTGATGACCTCAGAAGTTAAGTCCCATAGTGCTCAGAGCCATTTGAACTATTTTTTGAATGCCTGAAAATAACACCAAGTACATAAACAGATAACTTTGTGAAAGTAACAATTGGTACAAGTATATATTAGCTTTTCGCTTACAACGATACGCTGTCCAGTGGGGCCGTTTCCCCAAACATATATCCATCACTTCAGAGCGAAAAAGAATGCAATGCAGATCTCTCACCACTGTAATGGCTCTATTCCTTTCGCACAAGGAACCATATGGCATTCGCAACCGCCAAAACACACTATTAGCTAACGGCCAACCGCTCACCAAAGACTACTTTTCCAATGCATTAGTTCAGAAAAAAGTTTGCGAAAGTATCAGAATCGATATATATAGAAGCTGTCTCAGTCAGTAGCTCACAGACAGTTGGAAAATAAATATTACGTATTTTGAAAATTTGAAATAGGTTGTAAGAAAATGAAAGAAGCAAGAAAGAAGCACCTTTCAAGTTTTAACGAAATAAAGATAGGAAATATCTTTTTTTTTTATATATAAGGAAACGGGTACACACAAGTACATATGGTCTGCAAGAAGTTTTAAATCAGTAATTGATTACATCATTAGAAGTAACAAATAACTGGACAGGTTATCGATGTTAGAAATTCCATCGGAATTTCTAAAATCATTGGGGGAAGTACCAACTAGTTTTAACGAAATAAAGATAGGAAATATCTTTTTTTTTATATATATAAGGAAACGGGTACACACAAGTACATATGGTCTGCAAGAAGTTTTAAATCAGTAATTGATTACATCATTAGAAGTAACAAATAACTGGACAGGTTATCGATGTTAGAAATTCCATCGGAATTTCTAAAATCATTGGGGGAAGTACCAACTAGACAACTATTCACGTGATGTGTAGAATGAATGAGACTGGCAATATATCATCTTCAAAAACATTGGAAATGAGAAAGAAGGACAGAGAGAAACTTAACTTCAGAATTGGATATGACGAAACAGACAAGTTAAGGAAATGTTGAAACTGAAGAAGTTAAGGAAGTCTGCTTCTTAGGAAGCAAAATAACCCATAACGGATGGAGTAAGGAGTACATAAGGAGCAGACTAGCACTGCCAAAAAGCGAAGAGAAAACCAAAAGAATTCTGTTAGTATCAAATACAGGCCTTAATTTGAGAAAGAAATTTCTGAGAATGTACATTTGGAGCACAGCGTTGTACGGTAGTGAATCATAGATTGTGGGAAAACCTGAACCGAAGAGAATCGGAGTATTTGAGATACGGTGCTACAGGCGAATGTTGAAAATTAGGTCACTCGTAAGATAAGGAATGAGAAGGTTCTCTGCAGAATCGGTGAGGAAAGGAATATATGGGAAACACTGATAAGAAGAAGGCAGATGCTGAAAGGACTTCCATGGGACAGGAGGGACTGGTAGAGGGTAGAAACTGCAGAGGAAGATAAAAACTGGCATACATCCAGGAAATAATTAAGGACGTAGGTTGCAATTGCTACTCTGAGATGAGAAGGCTGGCGCAGGAGATGAATTCGTGGTGTGTCGCATCAAATCAATCAGAAGACTGATGGCTCCTCCGACACACACACATCCCCCCCCCCTACTTTTTCAGCAGCTACTAAGAGAGGATCTCTAGAAAAAAGAAACAAAGAAACGAAATAGAGGAGGAATGAAAGAGATTGAGAATACTGTAAACAAAGCAGCCACGGAAGATCTAGGGAGAAGAAAATGCAGGAGAAAAAAAGGGGGTTAAGATCTGAAGAAATACAAGAGGCTGTTGACGAAATGCAGTCCTACTGCAGAAAATGGCGAGGCCTCTCCGATAAATACATACATAGCAAAGTTCCTAGTTAAAAAGAGCCACCAAGATTCATGGGGTGGATTCATTTCAAACACTGAAAAGTACGCACAACCCTTCTCTTACAAGGCATTGAAGAATTTAATGTAAAGAACAGAAAGACACAGAAACTAAATATGAAAAACCACTGAAGGATTTGAAAGTAAATAAATCACCAGGTTCGGATGGAATGCCAGTTCGATTTTGCAAAGAGTACTCTACAGCATTGGCTCCTTATCTAGTTTGTATTTATCGTGAATCTCTCTCCCAGCACAAAGTCCCAAAAAAAGGCACAGTTGTCTGCAGTATATAAGAAGGACCCGCAAAATTACACACTAATATCCGTAACTTCTGTTTGCTGCAGAATCCTTGAACATACTCTCAGTTCGAATACATAAACTTTTTTGAGACTGAGAAGCTTATGTCCACGAATCAGCACGATTTCAGAAAGCGTCACTAGTGCAAAACTCAGCTTACTCTTTTCTCTCACGATGTACGGCGGACTATGGATGAAGGAAAATCGACAGGTTCCATATTTCTAGATCTCCGGAAAGGATTCGACATGGTGCCCAATCGCAGGCTGTTAACGACTATCGAATAGCATATGGAATAAGTCACAGTTATTTGAGTGGCTCGAAGAATTTTTAAATAATAGAACCAGTGTGCTGTCCTCGATGGCGAGTGTTGATCTGGGACAAGGGTCTCTTCAGGAGTGCGGACAGGACGGGCAGCAACCTGCGGTTGTCCACTGATGATGCCATGGTGTACTAAGTTCTCAAAGTTGAATGAGTGTGTGAAGACACAAGACGGCGTAGACAAAATTTCCAGTTGGTGTGATGTATGGTAGCTAGCCATAAATGTAGAAAAATGTAAGTTAATGCGGATGAGTAGGAAGACCAAACCTCTAATGTTTGGATACAGTATTACTAGTGGCCTGTTTGACACAACAAGTCGTTTACATATCTGGGCGTCACGTTGCAAAGCGCCATAAGATGGAACGATCGTGTGAGGATTGTGGTAGGAAAGGCGAATGGTAGACTCCGGTTTATTGGGAGAATTTTAGGAAATAGTAGTTCACATGCAAAGGAGAACGCATATAGGACGCTGGTGCAACCTACTCTTGAGTACTGCTCGAGTGCTGGATCCGTAGACGTCGGATTGAAGGCATACATCGAAACAATTCAGAAGCGGGCTGCCATATTTGTTACCGGTGTGTTCGAACAATATGTAAGTATTACGGAGATTCTACGGGAACTCAAATGGGAATCCCTGGAGGGAACGCAGCGTCCTTTTCGAGAAACACTACTGAGAAAATTTAGAGAACCGGCATTTGAAGCTGACTGCTGCCGCTAACACACATTGGGCGTAAGGACCAAAAAGGTAAGACACGAGAAATTGGGTGTCATACAGAGGTATATAGACAGTCGTTTTTCCCTCGCTTTAATTGCGAATGGAACCGGAAAGGAAATAACTAGTAGTGGTCCAACGTATCCTCCGCCACACACAATACGGTGGCTTGCGAAGCATCTCAGTAGATGTAGATGTGGATGAAGATGTAGAATGACGAGGAATCCCCGTGCTCGTACTTTTATAGGAAGATCAAAACTCCGAGGAAGAGACGTGAACCTTACGTATTAAACAACATCTCTCTTGAGGAGGTTATCGGCGTGGTCAAAGTGTAACAACTAAAACGGCTTCTGACACAAATGTAACAGTTGTGTTACTAAATGTGACACTTCTGTCACTCAATGTAACTGGGTTTTCTCTTTTGACGCTGTCGATTGTCAGGATGAGCATTCTAAAGCATTCTGTCTGGGTGAAAATATTAAATAATTAACTTTTCTCTCTTAACAACATGTGGGCAGGGTGGGTTCTTCCTTGGCTCGGGTATGAGGTCGAATGAAACATCATTTTTACATAAGATAACTTTTATTGAAGATTTGTACAACTGTATCTTACGGGATGTTCTGGTTCGGAGAGCGGCAGCTGTGTCGTTGTGAAGTCTTCTGCTGCGGCAGCGGCAGTGGCGGCGGCGGCGGCGGCGGCGGCGGCGGCGTCTGATTACGCGTAGCGGTGTGTATCTCGTGTCGCCATCTCGCCCAGTTGACTGGAGATGCGCAGCGCGGGGTGGCCCGTCTAATTATTGTGAGCGAAGTCGTGCATCGGATGGTGATACCTTGGATGTGGCGTCCCAGTGTTTCTCTTCTCTAAGCGGCCGCGTGTGTTGTGCGTCGACCAGCGGAGCGGCGCGGCGGGGCAAGGCCAGTGTCCCGAACTCGAACCACGGACTCCCGCTTGCCAGTCTTCGGCTGTTAGGTCTTCATCCCAGCTCACAGGTGACTGCTGAGGTGAGGCCGTCTCCTTCCCGTCCTCACGAGTCACCCGGGTACGTAAAATCAGACTTCAAATGCCTTTTAACTTCTGTCTTCTGGCGCCGCGGCTGCTGCTTGCTATTCCATTACAGCGGCGGACTTGGTGCGTCTGTGCATGAAGCAGTCTCTTCTTGCATGACGGTCTTCAGCACCGAAACTGACTGAACACTACTGCTACTCTTCTTTTCTTCCTTCGTCTCTCGTCTTCGTCTCCGTTCCCGTCTCCGTCTTCGTCTTCGTCCCCGTCCTCATCTGTCTTCATCTCTCGGGCCCACCGCATCTCGCGTATTTATTCACTTCAGTTCACTGGAGGTGAACGACTTCATGGCCATTGCCTCTTCTGTCACGTTGAAAAGCTTCTCGAAGAATCTTCTTGACCTCGGTCATTGGCTCTTGGAATGTAGGCGAGGGCCTTTGCTCACATGCGACAACAGAAACACGTGAGCCAGTCGGGCGATGCCCTGATGGCTGAATCGACAGCGCCCGCTTATGTGGAACTTGCAGACTTCACGGTCATTGTCTCTTCTGTTCTGCCCGCTGAATGCCAGTATGTAACTCTCTAAACTAAACCCAGTTTTCCATTTATATTCTAATTTCTAGTTCACTTTGATTTCACTAATTTATACTCTCGACTTAGAAGACTACACACGCTTCACATTAAGTATGTGGAAAATACTTTATCACTTTACAAAAGCACTGTACGGTCATGAATCACATAGTTCTTACATAAATGGTTGTAATAAGTGTAACAAATTTTGATGACAATGAATAAACAAAAAATAGATTTTGCACTTAGAAAATTACAGAGCAACAGCTGTTTAATCTACCCTATATTAATGCAAGAATATCTATTCTACAGTATTGTTTATGTTAACAAGCGACTGTTTAATAAAGAATGAAGTACAATAAACAAAATTAGTACACTAATGCTCAAAAGTAACTACTGAAGTACACCAGTTAAGAATGTGGTATCCAGTTAACAGGGATTTGATGAAGTGGTATATTATTATTTGGCTTATTTTTTCGTCTTAAATGAAAGGAAACTGTACAAAGCAGAATCTGCAACACAAAGGTTGCAGATATACCCGTTGCTAGCATTATAATTTTAGTTTTGTGTTCACTTTTTAATTTTAAGACATGTTGCATCATAACATCGGCATCAATTTTGCTTTGCTGTGAGTTTATGAACGTATCTAATGACTTCAGAAGGGAACTGTCAAGGGAGTAATTGAGGTAGGACAGGTTTTGTGTAGGAAATGCTTCCATGGCGTTTTCTGAAAAAAGCAAACAACATGGTTATGAAGCTACCAACCTAGTAAAAACAAAAACAAAGAAAAGAAGAAATACATTGTTAACTACAAGATCTACATGTTTCTACGTTCAACTTTCTTTTTCTTAAAATATAAACCATTATCATTTATTAATTATTTACATTTATATACTACAGTCTACTAAGATTCAACTAGGACATTCGCACTCTTGGTCGAAGATTGTATGGTGCCATGTCAGTATGTTGTGCTGGCGTGGCCACTCTTTTTCCTTTTCGGGAACTTCCTCCACCCTTCGGAAAAGCAGACACTATTGTTGAAGGAATTACATCTGGAGCGCCCTTAAAAGGTTTTAAACGACTTGTATGGACAATGGTAGTTCGGGTGGGCAGTTGCAATTTAACGTTGACTGGTGATGTGATCTCAATAATTTGATAAGGACCTCTGTAGTTTGCTACAAATTTCTTCGTTTTTCCTTTCGCTATGTAAGGAGCTGAAAGCATAACCCACTTACCGATTTTGTAATTTGGATATTTAGCTTGGGTATTACCTAATCTTTCCTGTCGTTCCAAAGCCTTTGTATTAGATTTTTGAACCTTTTTCCATACATCCTTCATCATTCGACTGAAATCTCTTACTGTTTCTCCGACTTTTCCGTTTTTCTGCCTGATTACATCAAAAGGGGACGGCATTTTTTTCCCATAGACCACTTCATAAGGTGACATGCCAGTTGCTTCATGCGTTTTGGCGTTGTATACCGACACGATTATTGGTAAATACGTCTCCCAATTAGAATGTTGTTCGTTAATATAATAACTAAGTATCTTGCCAATTGTCCGATGAACTCTTTCTGTGTGCCCGTTGCACTGAGGGCTTAACGGAGTTGTGCGTAATTTGCGTATTTTTAATAAGTGGCATAGCTGTTTCATTAATTCAGACATAAAATTGGATCCCTGATCTGTGATAATAGCTTCAGGTACTCCAAATTTAAGTATCCAGTTGTTAACTAAAGCTTGGGCAACTGTATTTGCTTGCTGATCTTGGAGACTCACCATAGCTAGATAGCGTGAAAAGTGATCTATAATTGTAAGAACATACTTATTACCAGCAGGTGTTTTATGAAATGGCCCGTAGAGATCCAGTCCACAGATTTGAAATGGACATGAAGCCTCGTGGAGACTCTGTAAGGGTATTTTTGAACGAGAAAGTTCAGCTCGTTGTGCGCACGCAATGCAATTACGAACGTACTGCGCAACATCCTGCTTTCTGGTTTGCCACCAGAATCGCTCTGCTACTCGTCTTTCGGTTGTCCGCTGTCCACCGTGTCCTGCAAGGATATGATCGTGGGCCTCTGCCATTATTTCTTGTCTAAGGTGTTGGGGAACAACAATTCGCGGTCCTAGTTTTGTTTTACGGCATAATACACCATCTTCAAAGCAAAATTGTTTTTGAGTTGCGTATTTTTTGCATTCTGTATCCTCATCTTGTGCCTTTTTCCAGTCCTCAGTATCTCGGCCTGTTGCTTCCAAAAGTGCTATTTTCCGACTTAGGCAATCTGCATTTGTGTGTTTTTTGCCTAGTTTGTGGATAACTTCGAAATCCATTTCGGAAAGACATAGGGCCCAACGGGTAAGACGACTAGATGGATCCTTTAATCCAAGCAACCATTTTAAAGCTGCATGGTCTGTAATAACCTTGAATTTCCTACCATACAAGTAGCATTTAAAGTATTTGATACCATAAATAACACTTAACAATTCTTTCTCCGTTGTGGAATAATTTCTTTCTGCCGTTGTTAGTTGTCTCGAAGCATAGGCTACGGAGTGTTCCGCGCCATTAATATTCTGACTCAAAACAACTCCTACTGAATGACCACTTGCGTCACAGGATAAAATAAATTCTTTATTATAATCTGGGTAGGCTAATACAGGACTGTGTGTTAACTTATCTGTAAGGGTTTGAAATGCTGATTCACAATCTTCAGACCAATGAAATTTTGCACCCTTTTTCAACAATTGGGTTAAGGGTCGGGAAATTTCAGCAAAATTTTGAACATATTTTCGGTAATACGATGCGAGACCAATGAAACTTTGTACCTCCTTAACGCGTTGTGGTGTTGGGAAGTCCTTAACTGCCGAAATTAATCGAGGATCTGTTTTAATTCCTTTTTCACTAATGACATGCCCTAGGTATGTAACCTCTGTCAATGCAAAAGTACATTTTTCCATATTTAATGTTAATTTAGCTTTTCTAAGTCTCTGAAAAACATTACGCAGACGCACAGCATGTTCATTAATGTCTCTGGAGAATACAATAATATCGTCTAGATATACACAACATTGCTGAGTTTTGAGTCCTCGCAATACTCCATCGAGTAGTCTTTGAAAAGTTGCTGGTGCATTTTTCAAACCGAAAGGCATTCTTTTAAATTGCCAGTGGCCTCCAGGGGTATAAAATGCTGTTTTATGCCTATCTTCAGGTGCAACTTCCAATTGATGATATCCGCTATGTAAATCGATTGTTGAAAAGTATTTACTGTTACCCAAACTGTCAATGATATCTGTAATGTTTGGAAGAGGATAAACATCTGAGATAGTTTGTTTGTTAAGGTGTCTGTAGTCACAACAAAATCTATATCGTTTCGTACCGTTGGGAGACTTCTTTGGAATAATTACGATAATTGAATTATAAGGCGAATCAGAATATTCTATAATTCCATCTTTTAGATGCTGTTCTAAAATTTCATCCAGTACTGGCTTTAAGTGATGCGCAACTCTATAAGGCTTCCTATAAACTGGGGGGCTATTTCCTGTTGGGATCCTATGCTGTGTGATGTCTGTTGTTGGCAATGGACCTTCTGCATTAAATAAATCTTGGAACTCAACTAAAACTGCTTCTATCGTGTCTCTATCCTTTCCTTTCAAATGCTCAATCTTCTGGCGCAATGCGGTTTTATAGGCGTCTGGTTTCTGACCATCATTAATATCTGACCAAATGAAATCTTCTTCTTCAAAAGTACTGACTGTAGCCACTAATATTCCCTTATGCAACTCTTTGTCCTCCACTCCGAAATTGTCAATATGTACCGGTACTTTTCTTTCTCCCTCAACTTCTTGAACTCGTACAACACTCCTACGTACAAAACAATGTGATACATCTAATTCCTCATTTTCCTCTAAAGGCTCTATTAGACACACTGTACCTGTAGGTACTTCGTGGTCAACGGTCATCCAGAGAAGCTTTCCTGAGCCAGATGGTATCTGATCCCGCGAATCAACCTTCAAGGACGTTGCACGCAGTATAGTTGATTTCGCCTTCCGGTTAGGGAAATCTTGCGGCAGAGGGCCCTTTGCAGCGGTGTCACCTAGCTGAAACACTATTTCGCTAAGTTCTACAGTTTGCTGTCTGAGGTCGATTTTAGCGTGATGTTTATTCAGGAAATCCAACCCTAGGATCGCGTCGTACCCGTCAGTTACCTTTGTTACCACTTCTACATCTTCCTGAAATTGTACACCATGAATATAGAAAATCAATGATGTACATCCTAATGACTTAACTGTACCTCCTCCTACTCCATTCAATCTATACCTTGGAGGGTCATATTTCTTTTCTCCAATACATTCATTACTTACTATTGATACGTTTGCGCCTGTATCCACCAGTATCCTTGCCTCTTTATCCTGTATGGTAGCAGATAACCAGCAATCCGCCTTCACATTCGCCTTAATGGCATGAAATTTTATTGGGAACGCCTGGCGGCGGCTCCGACATTCCCGTTTGAGTTTAACTGATTTCTATTTCCAAAAACTTTCTTAGACCTGCATTCCTTGAATGTGTGACCTATTCTTTGACAATTAGTGCATTTAGGTTGTCTGCAGTTTTTTGCTATATGTCCGTGTCGATCGCACCTAAAACATCGTACTCCTGCTGAAAATATATTTCGCTTCTCCTTGTATCTGGTGGCAATGTCAATTTCTTCAAAAGCTGTCGCCACAGATACAGCTTCTGCTAAATTTTTAGGAAACTCTGCCCTGACACGACGGGACGTTTCAGGAGGTAACCCACGTAAAAATGTATCCAGAGCTCTATCTTCTGCCTCTTGTAAAATAACTTTATTTGCTTCATCACTAGTTGTCAACTGATAGGTGTTAATATTAACTTTTCTAATCCTATCTACAAAGCTTTCTAACGACTCGTTTTGCCTCTGAGTGATAGTGTGTAATTTTTCCCTATAAAATTTACAGCTGTTCTGTTTTTGAAAACGTTTAAGTAATCCTTTCTTCAATTCCTCAAATGTTGGAGCATTCCGTAATTCTTCATGGTATAAGACGTGTGCTTTAGCCTCTCCTGTCAATCTTAACTTTGTCATTTGTAGGAGCTGTTCATCTGACCATGATCCTAACTTTGCAGCTGCTACTAAATCATCAAAAAAGGCTGTTATGTCCTCGCCAGGTTTACCTGAAAAAGGAGTTACTAAGGCTGCTGCTGAGGAATCTAGGGTGGGAGGGATTGAACTGGTTTGCCTAACCTCACACAACTGCTTAAATAATGCATTATTATCATTTTTAAGCTGTGCTATTTGATTAACTAAGCTCTGAATAGCTTCATCAGTAGAAACCGCTTGTGGTGCTGACTCTGACTTTGCACGATTTCGTGTCATCATTTTACAAACTGTTAGTTACACAATCTTCCTATACTGAATTTAAAAGATGTTTAAATATTTCCGACAAACTCTTAAAATCATGAGAGAAAATACACTTCTAAATAAAGAAAATATTACGACTGCTATGCAAACCTCTATCCCTGCACACATTAAAAAATACTGTGGACCTTTAGTGACTGTCATTTACACCTCATATTGAGCCAAGGGTTTTTTCTCTGACACCAAATGTAACAACTAAAACGGCTTCTGACACAAATGTAACAGTTGTGTTACTAAATGTGACACTTCTGTCACTCAGTGTAACTGGGTTTTCTCTTTTGACTCTGTCGATTGTCAGGATGAGCATTCTAAAGCATTCTGTCAGGGTGAAAATATTAAATAATTAACTTTTCTCTCTTAACAACATGTGGGCAGGGTGGGTTCTTCCTTGGCTCGGGTATGAGGTCGAATGAAACATCATTTTTACATAAGATAACTTTTATTGAAGATTTGTACAACTGTATCTTACGGGATGTTCTGGTTCGGAGAACGGCAGCTGTGTCGTTGTGAAGTCTTCTGCTGCGGCAGCGGCAGTGGCGGCGGCGGCGGCGGCGGCGGCGGCGGCGTCTGATTACGCGTAGCGGTGTGTATCTCGTGTCGCCGTCTCGCCCAGTTGACTGGAGATGCGCAGCGTGGGGTGGCCCATCTAATTATTGTGAGCGAAGTCGTGCATCGGATGGTGATACCTTGGATGTGGCGTCCCAGTGTTTCTCTTCTCTAAGCGGCCGCGTGTGTTGTGCGTCGACCAGCGGAGCGGCGCGGCGGGGCAAGGCCAGTGTCCCGAACTCGAACCACGGACTCCCGCTTGCCAGTCTTCGGCTGTTAGGTCTTCATCCCAGCTCACAGGTGACTGCTGAGGTGAGGCCGTCTCCTTCCCGTCCTCACGAGTCACCCGGGTACGTAAAATCAGACTTCAAATGCCTTTTAACTTCTGTCTTCTGGCGCCACGGCTGCTGCTTGCTATTCCATTACAGCGGCGGACTTGGTGCGTCTGTGCATGAAGCAGTCTCTTCTTGCATGACGGTCTTCAGCACCGAAACTGACTGGACACTACTGCTACTCTTCTTTTCGTCCTTCGTCTCTCGTCTTCGTCACTGTTCCCGTCTCCGTCTTCGTCTTCGTCCCCGTCTTCATCTGTCTTCATCTCTCGGGCCCACCGCGTCTCGCGTATTTATTCACTTCAGTTCACTGGAGGTGAACGACTTCATGGCCATTGCCTCTTCTGTCACGTTGAAAAGCTTCTCGAAGAATCTTCTTGACCTCGGTCATTGGCTCTTGGAATGTAGGCGAGGCCTGAGAAACACGTGAGCCGGTCGGGCGATGCCCTGACGGCTGAATCGACAGCGCCCGCTTATATGGAACTTGCTGACTTCACAGTCATTGTCTCTTCTGTTCTGCCCGCTGAATGCCAGTATGTAACTCTCTAAACTAAACCCAGTTTTCCATTTATATTCTAATTTCTAGTTCACTTTGATTTCACTAATTTATTTACTTAAGTACCACTCAAAAAAAGCGCTACAAAACAAAAAACAGCAGGAATGGACTATATTAATGAAAGGTGCTGGAAGTATGGTGGTGTTTCTCCTGAATATGTGCTGGAGATAAAGAGGAATGCCTAAGAATTGACTAAAAGCAAAGATGAATCCTTTGCAAGTAAGGTGACAGGCGATGTGTGAGACTTATAGGAACATCAGCTTGCGACACAGTGCCCATTAAATAGTCTTCAGAAGGATCAATATTAGCCTTAAAGCCATAACAGGCTAACATCGTCGAAGAGCATATGGGGTTTACTCGCGACAGCTCTACATTAGATGCTAATTATGTAGTGAAATAAATGACAGAGAAAAGAATGGAATTCATTTTGGAAAGTCACATCGCCTTATCGATTTTCAGAAGGCATATGGCAGCCAAAACAGAGACCTGCTTTGGGGAATTCGATTATAAACGGCTTACCAGAGAATCTAGAAAAAGTGATCGCAAGTCTAAAACAAATAGCTACTGTTATGAAACTTCCTGGCAGATTAAAACTGTGTGCCGGACCGAGACTCGAACTCGGGACCTTTGCCTATCGCGGGCAAGTGCTGTACCAACTGAGCTATCCAAGCACGACTGATGACCCCTCCTCACAGCTTTACTTGTGCTAGTACCTCGTCTCCTACCTTCCAAACTTTACAGAAGCTCTCCTGTGAAACTTGCAGAACTAACACTCCTGAAAGAAAGGATATTGCGGAGACATGGCTTAGCCACAGCCTGGGGGATGTTTCCAGAATGAGATCTTCACTCTGCAGCGGAGTGTGCGCTGATATGAAACTTCCTGGCAGATTAAAACTGTGTGCTGGACCGAGACTCGAACTACTAGCTACTGTGTTTGTTGATACGGTGCAGCAATTAAAAGCACCAGTAAAAAGAAATAAGGGAGTCAGATCAAGGTTGTCTCTCCCCAACAATTTTCGATATCCATATGGAAATAAATTTTCAAATGTAGTATAACGCTCTCACCGCACTGTAGTTAAAGTAATTTTTTTATTTGCAGGCGATGTTGCTATTGTGCAACAGACAGAAGATAATTTACAAAGCGGCCTCTTCGTGTTAAGAAATATAAGAGAAGAATATGGACTGGTAATATGTCCACATAAATTAAAATTAATGACATTCATAGGGAAAAACAAGATAACTTTGAAACCTTTAACTGTCTTGAACATGAAATATCCCCACAACAGGGTCGCGTCACAGAAATAAAACTTTGTAAAATTTAAACATACAAATGCAACAATTCACAAAACTCTGAAATATAAAACAGGAAAAGAAACTAAACTGAAATTTTTGAAAAATGGCGTTACGTGTAGTATTATATGGAATTAAGATGTCGACAATCTAGAAGAAAGTAAGAAGGAAAATTACGTCAGCTGAGTTGAAACTTCTCAGGGCTGTCAGACAGTGATGGGCAAAAAACGAAATACAGAAACAAGACAAGAGCTACAGGTTTTCGATTTGAAAAGCAAAATTAAAAAACAGAAAGTCAGCTGGTGTAACCATTTAGAAAGAATGCAAAAAGATCGTCTGCCTATAACCGCCATGAACCACTGGGCAGTGAAGTGCCGGACGTCCAAGAACAAGATGGTTTGCGAAACAGGCTACACAGTCTCCTCCAAAAAATGAAGAAGAAAAAGAAGAAGAAGATGATGATAATGATGATAATGACAGTGATCACCACATGCGCATACGACAGCAGAAAAAGTTGTCATCTGCCACTGAATGGAGGAGACAGTCATAGCTGGCAAAGAAAATAGTTTCTCGCGTCCTCCCAGCGATATACCGCGAGTGCCACAGAAAAAAGCTCTGTTTGTGTTCTTGTAGGAACATGACACGTAAAACATCAGGAGTTATGTACTGTTGATGCGTATGATAGCTCTCCAACAGTAAGAACAGGTATTAAGGCATTAGATAGCTGCTCCGAGGAGCAGCTGACCATGTGGTCTAAATTAACCTTGGTGTGACGGAGCTCAATGTAACGGAAACCGGCCACCAGTAAAAGAAAATAAATTGCGATTTTGGACTTATAGCTTTCATTCATATAGAAATCAATGATATCTTAAGCTGTACGATCAGCAGCAAGTACATTTACGACTGAATGTAGTAAATACTTTCCATGAAGCAGATGACGCATTTACAGAACCATCAAAAGATTATAAATGTGGGTTGTTAGAAACCATCGTCTTGAAGAAGGGGTGATACCTGTAGAGGGACTCTACCTTGACCACACAGACCAATGCACTACCCGTAAGTCAAGCGATTAAATTCATTTTGATGAGAGAGAAAGAAAGAGAGAGAGAGACAAGAGAGAGAAAGAGAGAGAGACAGAGGTGGGGTGAGGGAGAGACAAGGCTGCTTCTTTATTTTTATTTTGGCCGAGCCACTATCAATCTACATACCCATCTTCAGCAGTTCTACAGAAGATGCACAATTATACAATGCATAAGACTAAACGCCTATGCTGATGCTATGGGACTTAGGATGTACTCACAATTTTGCGTTAGGTTCTCCAGAACTTACGCGTAATTTATTACTATGCCTTCAAAGATCTTTTTTTTAGATATTTTTGGACATTTTACTTTAAATTTTCTGCGGGTTGTACTTTAAGCTCCATGTATTATATACAAGAAGATTGCTTTCCAATACCAGCGATGTATTTTGTCGTCAAAGATATCGGTTCATGAGTATTGTTTTCTGTTATTTAGGTGTTGTGTATAATCATTTTATGTAATTATTTCGTTTGCCTCCTTTATTAATAATAAATATGTAAAATATTATTAACATGAAAATTAATTGTATAAAATATTATCAATATAAATTGATAGAGTTTAGTTAGCAGGTTATTTCATCTGTGGACAAGGACATCTGTAAAATTGTCGATAAAAACTTCAGAAAGGCTGCTGGATACCATGACTACTAGAAGGAGCAAAACTGATCTCCAGTGACAATGTTTCAGTGCGAAGTCTGTGCTTCGTGACTGTGGGTCTCCGCAGATTCCAGTCCACTTACAGCATTATTGCTTACGCGCAGTCTCGTTTACTATGGAAGAGCTAACAAAACACACCATCACTTATTTCGTCGTTGCCAGATTCTGGTCTGCAGGTTTTGTGTAGCTGTGATGTTGCGGTCGTCAGTCTGGTTTGATGTAGCCTTCCACGCTAGCCTATCCTGAGCATGTCTCTCTACACAACTACTGCTTTCTATATTCAAGGCCTGGTCTCACTCAACAATTCTTACATACCCCTCCCCCCCCCCCCCACCCCTACACAGTCACACACACACACACACACACACACACACACACACACACAAATATATATATACTTCCCTTATTACTAAACTGACGATTTTTTTATGCCTCACGATGTGTCCTATCAACTGAACGCTTGGTTCAGTCACGTCGTAGCATATATTTTTTCCCCAGTTCGATTCTATACTTCTTCATAAGTTATTGGAGCTAGCCCGCTAACCATCAGCATTCTATAGCACTGTGGTGTCACCGCCAGACACCACACTTGCTAGGTGGTAGTTTTAAATCGGCCGCGGTCCATTAGTACATGTCGGACTCGCGTGTCGCCACTGTCAGTGATCGCAGACCGAGCGCCACCACAAGGCAGGTCTCGAGAGACGGACTAGCACTCGCCCCAGTTGTACGGACGACTTTGCTAGCGACTACACTGACGAAGCCTCGCTCCTTTGCCGAGCAGATAGTTAGAATAGCCTTCAGCTAAGTCCATGGCTACGACCTAGCAAGGCTCCATTAGCCTTGCATAGCAATTGATACTTATCGTATAAAGCATGTCTCATCAAGAACGATGTATACAACAAGGATGGATTAAAGTTAAGTATTCCAAAAGCTACGTACTTTTCTTTATAGCATTCATTACGTATCCTGTTTCAGACCTCACGCCATCCTTCGTGTGTTTATAGCGTGCATTGCGGTCCCCTCAAATCACACTGTGTCGGCACTTGTGTCGACACATCAAGCACCACATTTAAAAGTCTTGTATTCTCTTCTTGTCTGAATTGCTTATCGTCCTCGTGTCACTTCTTTACAAGGATACACTCCAGACGAATACCTTTAGTAAAGATTTTCTAACACTTGAATTCATATTAGACATTAAATTCCTCATTTCTTACTTGCTATTTTCAGTCTACATTTTACATTCGTTATACTCCGTCCTTCATGAGTTGTTTTACCGCCAAAACAGCACAACTCCTCTACTACATTTAGTGTCTCATTTTCTAAACTAATACCTTCGCATCGTATGATTTCATTAGACTACACTCCATTAGCCTTGTTTTACTTCCCTAGTCGAGACGTGTAATTTTTTTGTTTTTGTTTTTTATTTTCTTCTCACCCGAGAAACAAGTCAGTCTCTGTTTGTCCATTTCTCAGATGTAAAGACAGCGATACCGCTACTCTAGTCAGGATAATAGACGGTGTTGCCAGATAATTCACGATTGTGTACCAAGCAGGAGGTACACAAACACTGCAAGATATCAGCACCACGTAGGCACAACCACTCACCTGATCCGTCTCAGGTCCACGAAACAGCCTGTAGCTGGCTCTCACAAACACGGACCTCTTTCTGTTTCCGCATCACTTGTTCCAGGAAGTCATACTTATACTTTGACAGCAGCCAATAGGGAACGCGGCCATCCGCGCACTACTTTGCCTCTGCCTTGTCTGGCTGACATGGAAATTCTTCCACCTAAAGGCAGCAATTAGACAGTACCATTCAGTGCCAGTAGTCAGCTCTGCACACTGAAGACTACCTCCCGACCTAGCTGTCACTATGTACTGAGTAATTAGACTATCTCGTGTTTACTCAACTACAATCAGTTATAGTGACAATATATAGACTGCAAAGAGACACGAAAAATATTTAGATATCACTGTACTACGTTTAGGACAAGAAGTACCATGCATAAAACTATTCTAAATTCAAGTACCATTTTGTAACATACCCTTAATAAATGTTATCTGTTATTTGTTATTGTGCTGGAGCATCTTTTTGTAGCGCCGCCCTATCAACCAAGTGACAAGTGTTTATTGCCAGCTTGAAAATCAGCCACCATTGAAGAAACGTTCAGGGAAAATGCATTCTCCAACTGTGGACGTTTCACAAAATAAACTATGTCGAGGACTGCAATGAATGTTTCTGCAAGAAAGTGATGCATTTTTCTTTTATGGGCAAATACGAGAAAAACGAAAGGAGAATGAGAAACACGATCCGTCTCTTACTCTACTCCTCTAGGGGAGAACACAGGAAAACGCCGAGATGAAAGCTCCGTGGTTCTGTCTTCATTTCTTAGCACTCTGTTGATAAGTTTCGCATTTAATCCATGATAACCATAAAGAAATTAGTGAATATAAACTGAACTGTACAATCTAATAATTGTATGTACCACCCCAGTTGTGAGTCGCACTGTTAACCATTTTAAGTCCTCACTCACTAAGCTTTTACATTGGATACCCAGTCATTCCTACGCAGGCCACTGTAAAAATATTGAACTGACTGACCAGAGTCCAAGTGCAGTGTTCAGCCAGCATACTCCAGCATATTTTGAGCAACCGATCAGTTCTCAGGCCTAGGCAACATTCCCCTGTCGCGTTCGTAACTAGCGTCTGTCCTTCGCTCTACTATTCGATTTTCACCCATGTGGTATCAACGTTCCTTTAAAACTGTCCAAGCTTCTCGCCATCCATCCCTTTTGCCCATGTGACGGCATGTGTGAAATAATATTCTTCTGGATGTTTGCATTCTAAATCGTTTCTCTGATACACACAGACATTTTCTTCGGTTTCGTGATTTTTATTCGCCTCTGACAATCCACTTCTACCACTTCGTCGACAGCTCACGCGAGCCATCCTGTGCAGAGCTCGACCATAGCATTTCCCTTGCAAAGTTGGTTCTATTACAGTCTCTTCAACGCTTCGCTTTCTGGCCCTGATGGGCGAATCAGGAGTGACCGACCGCCATGTCATCCTCTACCAATGACGCCACTGAATGCGGTACGAAGGGCTGCGGGCTCAGCACACCGTTCTCCCTGCAGTTTTCGGCCTTGGAACCGTTTCTTTACGCTCAGTTAGCTCCTCAGTTGGCAACGCGAGGCTGAGTGCACCTCGTTCCAGTCCTCTCACCAAGGAAAAATCCTTGACAGTACCGGGAACCGAACCTGGGTCGTCTGCATGTCAGCCAGACACGCTTACCTCTCAGCTACGAAGACAGACAGTGGTATAACAGGAAAGACGAAAATCCAGTAGGAATTCTTGTCACAGATTTGCTACATTGATCTGCTTCCAATTTATAACGATCTGACCCGTATCTAAACTGGTACGGTCAAACAGGCTAAAAATTTAGACTTTCGTTACCCCGTGGCAACCGCTGGTATTTAGACATTGTGCATTTGGATGAACTTCGAACAAAATCATTAGTATCCGTGAAAGCACAACTTAGTAATTTATATTCTATCTAAAAGATTTGAGACATTACATTATACTGAAATAAAAATAATCTTTTCAGATTTGCAAGGAGACAATGCCTACTCAACATCATCCGAATTCTTCCACATTTAATGTATATGTAGGACTTGGCCAGAAATGAAAATAACGGAAGGAGGGGCTCCAGATGGATCAGCGTTTCGAGAAAAAAAAGACGAGTTTTTAGCGTGGGTCGAACGAACCAAGTGCCATTATGTCAGCGTAGCTTCCAGACAGTGGGTGCCAAAGGGAAATAGTACAAATGGGTAATCCAAGGCTCGTGAGTTCGAGTTTTCATGTGGAAATTTATTTTTAATTTTCAATATTAGGTTACTTGTAATGCAAATAAACTGCAATAATGCTCAGTATACCGTATTTACGAGGGCGAGCTGATAAATAGTGCCTCCTAATTTTTATATGAAAACTCTTAAAGCTTTTTAAATAAACTAAACGTTATTAACATTCTACATCTTCATTCTTCATGTCTACATATTTGCAGCCCCCTTCCATTAGAGGGCTCCAAACTGCAGCGTGTAACATGGCGATGTCTAATGCAACAATGTCGGTTCGCGAGAGACAGCGCTCTGTAGTCGAGTTTCGAATTCTAAGAGTTCTCCCACACATGGAACACTCTGTACTTTGGCATGGCAACGCCAAATAACACATGAGCGCCGACTTGGCCCATACCACTTTCGTTTATTTCCAAAACTTAAAGAACTCCTTCGAGGACTTCACTTTGATAGTGATTAATCGGTACAAGCAGAGGAGAGGTTGTGATTCCGTCAACAGTGTCAAACACTCTAAAGTAACGATATCAAGAAACTGGTCTTTCGTTGTGAGAAATGTGTTCGTCACCAGTGTGACCATGATGAGAAATAACTATTTAGACATGAAGAAGAAAGATGTAGAATGTTAATGATGTTTGGTTTATTTACATAGGTTTATAAGTTTTCACATAATAAATTCGAAGGCATCAATCATCACGTCCTCGTATTAATATTTTCACAAAAGACAGAAAAAAAATTTTGGGCTGGCGATTCGAAAAAGGTCGACGAGCGTAATATAGGAACTTCGTCATTACTGTTTGTAAATCTGGGAAACTTATATTGCCTTACACAAAATATACAAGAAATTCTGACTGACGTGGTGGACCCCAACCTGGGGGAAAACAAATTTATTTTGTTTACTGACTCCTGGTCAGGACAAACAAATCCACAAGTTTTCAACGAGGCTGTGCAAGACGAACAAGGATTGCCATCGCACAGTATTAAAGTGATTCCCATCAGCTAGTGCTCTTAACACATTATAGACGGAGAAAAAGAATTCACTTTCCGAGAAGACTGCTTCAAAATACATTCCATTGCACGTTACCACTTATACTCATCAATATTTGGCAAGTGTGAGAGTCCGCGTACGTAGGCTGCTAACAGGTGAGGTGAATCTGATGTACAGCTGAACAGTAGCAGGCGAGGGGTCAACGACCGCTCCGAGCCAGCCAGTGGTGAGGACAAGCAGTGTAACTGGATGGATGTGGGTAAATCCTAGAAGAGGGAAGCTGGATAATGGTCGCTCACTTAGCACAATGTGGCATTATCAGAGATGGCGGACACTCAGAAAATCTTCAAGATGGCTGAATTACAGCTCTTTGAGATTTGACAATAGCTCACAGTCAAATATTAATGCAAATCTGAATACATTTGCGATCTCATAAAAATTAGGTGCATCCAGTAACATAACAATAATTCAGTATCTGTAAAGTTACAGAAGTTAATATTTCACACTGAATAAACATTTACACAATGAACCTCTGAAATATGAACTTTTAATCGCTTCATGCGCTATCAGATGATAGCATTGCACTATAGCCATCATCCTTGAAAGCTACGTTTCTGCATCTTTTTTATTTCTTGATTAATGACGTCTTTCATAACTTTTTTATTACGCAAACGTTTGTCAGAAAATCGTATTCTGCGCATTTACACAGAAAATGAACGCAGCATCGTTAACTCATATTTTGTCATACTTGTGTATTTATTTAATGAACAGTTCATTATTTTGCCATTAACTTTATTCAGATGGTGATTGCAAGTGCTATTAAAAACTGTGCTAATTTGAAAGAGATCAGTCACGTGGGTTAACGGACACCACAATTGAAAAGATAACCAAAGGACGATTCTCTCAAGTAGGCATAGATATTTGTTTAAACAATTTTTTATACAATTCGTGTTAATTTAAGTGAGCACACTTGTGCAATAATATTAGCTTATTTATTTACGAACAAACCTTTTTTGTAATATTGCAAATGATTTAAGTGTGACTGAATATTTATAACATTTCTTTATCTAAGCATTGTTGTAATATATTAGTTTAGACTGGGAATTGCTCATAATGAGTCAAATCATATTTTTAGAACGTAAGAACGATGTATTTTTTGTGGGGACGGCCATGAGCTAACGGAAAAACAGACACGATCGGAACAGCCGGGAACCAAGCGTAGACTGGAACTCTTCAACTGAAGAGCTCAAGGGAGCTATTGGGACACTTCTAGCAAGTTATGAAAGAAGGCTAATCTGCGTGTGGTAATGAGCGGTATTCAATTGGGGAGGTGATTGATTCTGGGCGGTGAACATCCACTGCCGTACTTAAACTTCTGAAGAGACTTGTATTTCGAGATGTCTGAATATTCTCCAGACTAGGACTATAATTTTTACCGCCTGATTTACGGAATTAAGAATAGACACTGTATGAACTACTATTTTCGTATTATGTATGTTAATCTGTGAACCATCGTATTGAATACTGAACTGTTTTGAGATGGTGAGTATTTCGTGTATTGTGATTGCGAAATGGGCTCAGTTTTCGCGTAGTCTTTGATGACTATTTAGTTTGAGGACTTTGCTACCATTCTTGTAATGCTCTCAACGTAAATTTACTGCATTTGATAAGGGTATTTTCTGTCTGTATTTTAAATGAATATCGTAGCACCACTTCCGATTTATCTGAGATGTCATTTCTTGAATAAATGATATTCAATGTATTCTCTGTCGTCTACGTCCATTACAGATATCTGAATAGAACCCTTTTTATTAATTATTCATTCATCTTTTACTTTATATGTCTGTTTATTTCATTAATTCGCAATTCCAGCCAATGCACAGAATATTTGATTGCAGCAAATTAGCTACGAGGCATGAAAGCAGACGTGCGCAGCTGGACCGCATGACTACATCGAGCTGTTCTTAAACAGAGTCAAGCACAGCCCAAGTACTAAGCTAGGAACAATATCAAGCAAACTAGCCACTGGTTTACTTGTAAAGGAAGGTGTTTGGAAGAGCAACTACCCTTAGCAGTAACCGGTAGGTACCGTCGCACAGAATGGTGTGTTTCACGTAGTCTGGTACCAAACTGTAGGATGAGAGAGAACCTTTTTAAATATAAACCAAGTTCATTTCCCTACAGAAATTTTAAAACAAACATTCAATTGTAAAAATTTGCTTATGTTGTGTGCAATATGCCGAAAAAACTACTGCTTTTCCCGCTTTTATGACGAATATCACCCCAGCATGTGTAAATTATCGACTATAAAATAAGAAAAGTGTCTGACTTTACATATTCTCGACGTACAACAATACAAGACAAATTAACGAAGTGTATTAGCTTTATAACTGGAAACGTATGGCATATTCGTAAACGTCTTAGAGTCCCTTCGTGGAAGTTTATTTGCAATCCCAGATTTTCCTTTTCCATTCCTTTTCGTGCCTTTTATGAAAATGTTAGATAAACCCAACCACGCGTTGCTGTGGCTCAGCCTGCTTAAACTGAAAAGAAAGAAAAGAAGAACCACACATTTTTAATATGTACGAGAATTTGATATGAGGCGTAATCTCCTCCCCCGTACCCCTGTCCACCAGTTACATTTACGCCAAATCAGTATAGTAAGATATCAAGTTAACCAGTGTTATCATAATATTTTTGTTTTTTATCATAAAATCATGTTATGTACATATTATCACATGTACTGTCCGTCTAATAAAAAAACTAAACGACATTAAGCTAAACTGTGACTAATGAATTTGAAATATAACTAAAGCAAAAATACGAAATGATTATTCTATATGATTTTTTTTAGTACAATAGGTGGTGCAGTTCAGTGTATCACATGTCCCAATGGACAAAGACCCTGAACAAAGAATATCTTAGTAAACAACTAAAAGTGAAGTTGCAACTGCATCACTACTAAGCTTCATTATGCAGGATACAAGAAAATCAAAACAGGTTTAACAATAAAAGTTACACAGTGAAAAAAAAAAAACAGTGACTTACTGACCGATAGTACACAGAAATGCTGTATACCTTTATAATGAAACTCCAACCGCATAATCAACAGGAATAACAGAGAATTACACTTCCTAAAAGGACCAGCACACAACATGAAAATCTGTCACACATAAAGATCAGTACGCATACATAACAATCACTACTAGTGACCTTTTTATTGGGCAATTTTTCGTAATTAGTGCTTTTATACTGTCGTTATTTATACGATGTTTTGTATTTTGAGGTTCTGAAATCACTTTTATCATCTGATAATCACCTAAAGAACAATTTTTACGTAGCATAAGTCATTACAAATACGTTAATAGTGGTTTCACAAACTACATACGAGTCCAGGAACATAGCAATACATGTCTCATGTAGACATAAAATGAGTAGATTTTGTGCAAGGAACTACAATAATTTCAGATCTAATTCACTTACTTACAGAACGCAAAGAAGATATAATTTTATTAAATAACTATGACGTTCATCTAAAGTCACAGCCATCCAGACATCCATACCTCCACAGAATAAAAGCATGTGGCAGTTAAATATTGCTTAAGAATGCTTCTAAGTGATACAAATGACTTCAACTGTTTAATGTAGTACACTGTTATACAATTTTATACATTTGTAGGAAAGACTGATTGGTCGGTTTAGGGAAGGACGGGGAAGCAAGTCGGCCGTAGCCTTTGAAAGGGATCATCCCGGCATCTGTCTGAAGCGATTTAGGGAAATCACGCCAAAATCTTAATCAGGATGGCCGGATACGGGTTTGGACCGTCGTCCTCCCGAATGCGAGTCCAATGTGCCACCCTCTGCGCCCCCTCGCTCGGTATAGGAACGACTCTTCAACCATTTGATTCCATTTCTCCTAGGAAAGTTTATGTCATCCCTAACGCTAGTATAAAGCTTGTGAGCAGAGTTATTTGTGGCATATGCTTCAAAATGTTTTCTAATGTACAGGATGCTTTGGAAGGTGTAATTACAATTAACAGTTAGGATGCCAAGCACTTTAAACATGTGAGATCAGTGTACGTTTCTTTTCATTCTTGTCATGATCCTTACTGCACGCGTTTGAAGCTCAAATATGATTGAAAGATCGAGAGAGTTTCTTCTGTAAAGAAAAATACCGCATCTTCGTATTGAATGAATTCAACCGAAAGAGGATGATAGGAATCAGGCGCTGCTACATGTTGCAGTTAGAACTGTGAGAGCACACAATACTGAAGAAATTGTTTTCGCAGTTGTATCTGTGTGCTCGTCCCTCTTCAGTAAATCTAATCTAAAATTTTATTTTTCGGGGGGTCCACAGCCTCAACGTGTTTTGAGAATGAAAATATCGTCCAGGTTGGATGTATTCTTTTTAATTATGTACGCGATTGGGGAATTTCAACCTTTGGTCATCTTCAAGCACGTGTGTTAAACTTCTACCTTTATGTTACATTATAAAAAATCTCCAGCACATATGTACAGGAATACAACTTACTTCTGTGCTTGAAAATGAACAAAGGATGAAATTAGCCCATCGTGTAGATAACAAAAGGAACAGAGCCCACCTGGACCACGTTTTCATTCTCATAATCTATAGTCATACCTATAAACTTCGTTTCTATTATACATGCCTTCTCTATTTGTAATACATACCCATATGTTTTTTTATAAGTGATAACTTATTAGATTTTTTTCCACCTATGAATGTCAGGAAGTGATTGTTGTTGTGGTCTTCAGTCCAGAGACTGGTTTGATGCAGCTCTCCATGCTACTCTATCCTGTGCAAGCTTCTTCATTTCGCAGTATTTACTGCAACCTACATCCTTCTGAATCCGTTTAGTGTATTCATCTCTTGGTCTCCCTCTACGATTTTTACCCTCCACGCTGCCCTTCAATACTAAATTGGTGATCCCTTGATGCCTCAGAATATGCCCTACTAACCGATCCCTTCTTCTAGTCAAGATGCGCCACAAATTTCTCTTCTCTCCATTTCTATTCAATACCTCCTCATTAGTTATGTGATCTACCCATCTAATCTTCAGCATTCTTCTGTAGCACCACATTTAGAAAGCTTCTATCCTGTTCTCGTCTAAACTGTTTATCGTCCACGTTTCACTTCCATACATGGCTACACTTGTAATATTTCTGGCTTATTCAGCCATCATATTAGGCTCCAGGAAGCTATTCCCAGGGCAGTGGAGATGCAAGAAGCATAGAGATGATGCAATGTGGGATGAGGTACCGGTGACAGATTCGGTACCATTCCCGTGAGAAACACAGCCTGCATGATGCTGCTGCTCTGTGATTGGCTGCTGTGTTCGGCGGTAGGGCGCCAAAACGTTAAACTTTAGTTGCTATTATTAATTAAACCTGTCATCCGAATTACTTCATTTTTTAAATAAACATCTCTCAACAGCCAGCTATTAATCAGTCATTTCAAAATTATTAAAATCAAAGTATTACTAAAACAAAAGACTGACGATATTACTGCCGATGCACTTCGGTGGCGTTCGTGTCACGCCTTGCTGGCTTGGCGCGCGAAGTGTCTCGGGCAGTCCGTCTCTCCAGTTCTGACCGTTCCAGTAGACAGACATGTTGTCTGTTATAGCAGTATTTGTGTCATGCAATTTTATTTACTACAGTTCCGACCGTCGCTAGGTATAGACATGTTGTCTGTAATAGTAGTATTTGATTCATGTAATTTTATTCTCCAGTTCTGACGGTTCCAGTAGACAGACATGTTGTCTGTAGCAGGATGTATTTCATGTTATTTTAGACAGATGTAATGACTGTGGAAAGATATGTTCAATACATTGTGATCAAGAATAGTTTCTCGTGTCTATATCAATAAAAACGCGAGTGGCATCCCAAATGAGTTATAGTTTATTTGTAGCAGCAGTTCCTTGCGGATTTCAGCCTCAAGAAAAAGAATCCACGACCTGTGTGCTGTTTTCTGCGCTGGGGACATCATCATCATGAAGACAGCAGGTTAGTGACGTGTACAAGAACTTATGTTTTCCACCAGGGCAGTGGAAACAACTAGGCAGCTCACGTGTACTGCATGCACAGAACAAATGTGCTCAGTGACACGTCATCTGCAGTAATGCAGAGGAGGTAAAGAAGGACGAAAGTATTAACACTATCTCACTTTCATTCCTTTTTTTTCTTGCCGCACACTCCATACAAATACTTTCAGAAATGACTTTCTGACACTTAAATCTATACTCGATGTTAACAAATTTCTCTTCTTGAGAAACGCTTTCCTTGCCATTGCCAATCTACATTTTATATCCTCTCTACTTCGACCATCATCATTTATTTTGCTCCCCAAATAGCAAAACTCCTTTACTACTTTAAGTGTCTCATTTCCTAATCTAATTCCCGCAGCATCACCCAATTTAATTCGACTACAGTCCATTATCCTCGATTTGCTTTTGTTGATGTTCATCTTATAACCTCCTTTTAAGACACTCTCCATTCCGTTCAGCTGCTGTTCCAGATCCTTTGCTGTCCCTAACAGAATTACAATGTCATCGTCGAACCTCAAAGTTTTATTTCTTCTGCACGGATTTTAATTCCTACTCCGAATTTTTCTTTTGTTTCCTTTACTGCTTGCTCAATATGCAGATTGAATAACATCGGGGATAGGCTAGGAAGTGATATATCTGCTTTTCACTAATTCAGATACTTAATTCTTGAGATCAGTCTGACGTTTCTTCCTGATACGTTTTACAGCATTCACGAATCAGGTTCTCCCATGGTCCATGCAGGGAAGACAAAGGACAGCAAATGTAGTTTTCCTTGGTGTAGGTACAAGTGACTCTGGTTACACAAGATACTCGAAATGCCAGTCGGACTTGGGAACGCAGGTGCACGCCAGCGGACCGTCTGTTACATCTAATATTCGGGAGCGGGACCGCCGTAGGGCCGTGGCCAGGTATTCGCAGATTGCCATTCCGCGCATTCCGCGAGCCGCCCCAGGCGAGAGTCGAACCAGCGGCGCGTGACCCACAAGACGTGCTAATTATAACGGGACGCCCGCATACCTGCAGACTCCCGCAAATGGCGCAGCACAAGTGGTGCTCTGTATGCTATCTTTCCTGTGTGTGTGTGTGTGTGTGTGTGTGTGTGTGTGTGTGTGTGTGTGGTGTGTGTCTGTGTGTGTGTGAACCCAGAGCGCCATTCGCTGAAGTCAGTCAAACTGCTCAGATACTGAACACCACAGCTTCATTTAAACTTCGCAGTCATCTACCCAGGTCAAAACAATGAAATGCTCTTTTCATCTGTTCTTCGGAGCTTCCGCGAGAAATGACATTCGTGGCTGCATTCAGAATCCCCGTACTCTTGGTGAAATGCGGTGCGAGACTAAATTTACGTGGCGTACTGCTACGAGTATTTGATCGGAAACTTTTATTGGCGGACGTGGATTAGCTCTCTGTTCTGCTACACTATCAAACCAATTTAAATAATTTTCCGTGCATCCATCTTCAACAGGCGATGGGACAGCAGCTGTTTCGTTTAGGTGTAGCAACTATTACACATCAGCTGTGTGTGATAGTTTTATTTAATTGTAACCGGTTTGCGCGATACATTTTCAGTGTCCTCTGAAACAAAGGGCGATCACGCCTTCAACGGGCATCACCACCGTATCTCTAATAGACGGGGCAGGAACCACCGGCCTTCGTGAAACTTAACGTTTACAGTGCGTCGGGTTGTAGCAATCTGCCGCACCTGAAACGTTAAGTTTCGCGTACGCTGAAGGTTTCTGCTCCTTTTATTAAGGGTCCATCCACTGATCGCTGCAGTCCGTCGCGTATGTTATCGCCTACAATTGGTCGCTTGTCTCGACACGCTACACACGAGCGATTTGCCAAGCAGTTTCAACCAGTATTACTAACTCCACTTGCTTGAGAAATTCTTCTGTGGAAAACGAACTGCTGTGTTTAGCAGCAGCTGCAGTTGATTTCCATATCCTCATGAATACTTGCAAAAAATAAATTTGAAATAAACGAGGGTTACAATTTATTAAACTTGTTTTGATACGCTTTTCTTGGGAGCAGTAAGTTACTTTACAGTATATATTACATTTCTCGCTGACGCCAAGTGAGTTGCTTACATCTTTTAAATGCGCTAATAACACTCATTTTTCGTTAAACCTGCTGCAATCGCCGGCCGGTGTGGCCGTGCGGTTAAAGGCGCTTCAGTCTGGAACCGCGTGACCGCTACGGTCGCAGGTTCTAATCCTGCCTCGGGCATGGATGTGTGTGATGTGCTTAGGTTAGTTAGGTTTAATTAGTTCTAAGTTCTAGGCGACTGATGACCTCAGAAGTTGAGTCGCATAGTGCTCAGAGCCATTTGAACCAACCTGCTGCAATTAAACAAAGCTCGGTATACACACACTTGGCGTAATCGTTGTTATATGCTTTAAAGAGATGTTGCCAGCCTCTCTCTGGCCCTTAAGACAGGGCTAAGTTTCTCACTACTCCAGTGCAGATACTCCAGTAATCAAAGCGCTGTCGTAATCCATCTACTATCAAAAATATTCCGAGATCCGAATACTACATTGGAATATGTTCTCCGCTAACAATACGTGCACCCCCTTCAACTGGTTAACAGCAACCCTCTTCTTCATCTTTCGGTTGACTTAAACTAATTGAATAAACATACAAATGATTTCAGTTTAACCATTCTGGAGCTAAAATATAACTGTCAATTATTAATTATGTTTTTCCACATATGCTTGATCCTATTACTGCACATCGAATAAAATGTGATAAAAGCATGCCATGTTTACGTTTTCATCTCTTCTCGGGAATTCCTATTTTTTAGTTCCCAATCAGTTTCCCTTTAATTAAAAAAATTTTTATTAATATTAAATGATTCGTCTAATTCAGTTGAGTGGTAAGTCAGTTGTTCCCAAAAAAAGATTGACTGTACCTATACGAGAAAGATACAGAAGTATTGCACTAGTTCGTTTTTTTACAACATTTCTAACTCCAAATATTACAAGAAACAATAATAAATTATATTGTGATGGAGAAAGGATAGACATTTTTGTTCGCCAAAATAGTGTGAAAGCTTGGAAACATTTATTCATTCAAAAAAGTCTAATATATACACTAAAGCAAATGAAATGTTAGATAGAATTCTTATTGAAAGTGATGTTAAATTATGTATGGTTATAAAAGATAGTATTGGAAGTGCGCTTGGATTTAGTGGTCAGACTGTTGAAGCTAATGAAAAAGTTGCTAATGATGTTCCTAAATGTATCCTATTTGAATTAATTCAACATATACTTTAATCTACCTGATGGAATGTTTGTGAAACATACTGATCATTTTCATTGAGAAACTAATATTACTGCTTCATTCAAGCATAAAGCTGAATTTGGTGGACTAATAATTCATGAACCACATTATCCTGTATATATTCCAATTTTTTATAGTATACAGGAATTAGAAATAGCTATAACGGAAATGATAATCCAATTGATTTTAGTGGGGCTTGTGTGAGAGTTGTTCTAGACGTGTCTTAATAAAATTTTATCCTTACTAAATGAAAAAAATAGAGAACTATCGGTTCTACCCATTCCCTGTGAATGCGAAATCAAAGAATATTCTAAATATTCCTAACAGACATACAGAAATTAACATAAATATAGGATGGCTTCATCCTAATCATGCTCCACTGTACATGAGCTTCAGTATTATTGGAGCTGATGCTACAGAGATCACCCAACTTAGCATAGAAAATCTAATAGAAAATTAATTGATAAGTATGTGGCAAAGCTATTTGTTTTATGACCGTAAAGAAAGGAAATAATGTTATGTCTAGAACAGACCATCGTTTTATTTCATCATCAGTTTTATTGTATTTGGCTTCATCTCTTAATGATAAAATACGTGTGGAAGCGTATATACCTAATAATGGTAAACAGTAAGAAAAATGAAGTGCTTTACCAACTGAATATGGATGGTGGCTTCTTTAGAGACTATATAAATTTTATGAGAAGGGAATCTACCTGCAATTTTTTCTTGGAGTTCTAGAGCTGGAGATTCTCTACTTAGATGGCCTGACTATAATGAAGCTGGAGTTAAAATTTAAATATACACTCCCTAAAGAATTCGTGCAACTATTGTTAAATATGAACCGAATTGTGAGCTTGAACAAAAAGAAAATATACTGCAAAATTCTAAAATTCCATTATTTTTCTGCAAACAGTGGAAGTTGTTGGTTTAGGTTACAAGAAAAATTTCGAGCTAGATCTCGCGAATTAGTACGACTCGATAGAATTTGATATGCGGTATTTTTGTTGTATTTCAAACTAATCGAAAAAATAACCAATTGGCTAATTCATCACCATATGATCACGTAAAGCTGCATACTCTGTATTTGAGAAACGGAAGAAATAAAATATTCCTCAAGAAGCATGTAATTTAGAACCACCAGATAATTATTTCAAAGCTTATGACGCTTTTCTCGACTTTACCCATCTGAAAGGAGATGTTGATAAAATCCTTACAATTGCATAACTTATTATCCTATACAGGGTGGTCCATTGATCGTGACCGGGCCAAATATCTCACGAAATAAGCGTCAGACGAAAAAACTACAAAGAACGAAACTTGTTTACCTTCAAGGGGGAAACCAGATAGTGCTATGGTTGGCCCGCTAGATGGCGCTGCCATAGGTCAAACGGATATCAACTGCGTCTTTTGAAATAGGAACCCCCATTTGTATTACATATTCGTGTAGTACGTAAATAAATATGAATGTTTTAGTTGGACCACTCTTTTCGCTTTCTGGCAGATCGCGCTGTAATAGTCACAAACATATG
Organism: Schistocerca serialis cubense; assembly: GCF_023864345.2. Taxonomy (NCBI): domain Eukaryota; kingdom Metazoa; phylum Arthropoda; class Insecta; order Orthoptera; family Acrididae; genus Schistocerca; species Schistocerca serialis. The sequence goes on along the minus strand of NC_064639.1, from coordinate 1,143,678,144 downwards.
GCACACAATTTTAGACGAACAGTTGGTAACAGATAGGTTTTTTAAATTAAAATACAGAACGTAGGTACGTTTGAACATTTTATTTCGGTTCTTCCAATGTGATTCATGTTCCTTTGTGAACTTATCATTCCTGAGAACGCATGCTGTTACACCGTGATTATCTGGAAATACCACATTAATGCAATAAATGCTCAAAATGATGTCCGTCAACCTCAACGCATTTGGCAATACGTGTAACGACATTCCTCTCAACAGCGAGTAGATCGTCTTCCGTAATGTTCGCACATGCGTTAACAATGCGCTGACGTATGTTGTCAGGTGTTGTCGGTGGATCGCGATAGCAAATATCCTTCAGCTTTCCCCACAGAAAGAAATCCGGGGACGTCAGATCCGATGAACGTGCGGGCCATGGTATGGTGCTTCGACGACCAATCCACTTGTCATGAAATATGCTATTCAATACCTCTTCAACCGCACGCGAGTTATGTGGCGGACATCCATCATGTTGGAAGTACATCGCCATTCTGTCATGCTGTGAAACATCTTGTGGTAACATCGGTAGAACATTGCGTAGGAAATCAGCATACATTGCACCATTTAGGTTGCCATCGATAAAACGGGGGCCAATTATCCTTCCTCCCATAACGCCGCACCATACATTAACCCGCCAAGGTCACTGATGTTCCACTTGTCGCAGCCATCGTGGATTTTCCGTTGCCCAATAGTGCATATTATGCCGGTTTACGTTACCGCTGTTGGTGAATGACGCTAAGTCTCTAAATAGAACGCGTAAAAAAATCTGTAATCCTCGCGCAATTTCTCTTGTGTCCAGTGGCAGAACTGTGCACGACGTTCAAAATCGTCGCCATTCAAATCCTGCTGCATAGAAATATGGCACGGGTGCAATCGATGTTGATGTAGCATTCTCAACACCGACGTTTTTGAGATTCCCGATTCTCGGGCAATTTGTCTGCTACTGATGTGAGGATTAGCCGCGACAGCAGCTAAAACACCTACTTGGGCATCATCATTTGTTGCAGGTCGTGGATGATGTTGCTCATGTGGCTGAACACTTCCTGTTTCCTTAAATAGCGTAACTATCCGGCGACCGGTCCGGACACTTGGATTATGTCGTCCAGGATACCGAGCAGTGTACATAGCACACGGCCGTTGGGCATTTTGATCACAATAGCCATAAATCAACACGATGTCGACATTTTCCGCAATTGGTAAACAGTCCATTTTAACACGCTAATACCGTCCGCACTGGCGGAATGTTACGTGTTACCACGTTCTTATACGTTTGTGACTATTACAGTGCCATCTATCAGAAAGCGAAAAAAGTGGTTCAACTAAAACATTCATATTTCTTTACATAGTACACGAATGTGTAATAAAAATGGGGGTTCCTATTTTTAAAAAACGCAGTTGATATCCGTTTGACCTATGGCAGCGCCATCTAGCGGGTGAACAATAGCGCCATCTGGTTTCCCCCTTCAAGCTAGACAAGTTTCGATCTTTGTAGTTTTCTAGTTTGACGCTTATTTCCTGAGATATTTGGCTCGGTCACGATCAATGGACCACCCTGTAAATGTAATTATCGTGACAGAAAAAACATTGTTTTCAGTCAAACGACAACGATGGAATCGGTGGGTACATTTAGTGAGCGATAAGGTGCCAAGAGACACATTTCTCTATACAGTCATGTACACTAAGAAAAAATTGACATAGCATTCTCAATACAAAATACTTATTCAAAATTTTAATTTGTGGATGATAAGCAGTTTTATTCATTATAATTCCTATGGGTAGCTCATTTCATTTAAATTATGTCAGCATTTTGAATTTTTAAAAATCGGGCATTAATTAGCTGAGAAATTAACGAAACCCATTTATTCAGCTGGCGTGTTTCTGGATGTCAGCAGGTGGGAGATACCGCGTTAACTCCTACCTCTAGTGGGTCTTGCGGCGGACTGAACTCGATGGCGGCAAGTGCCAAGTTTTTATCTCTATCCAGTGCGACTAGAAGGCTACTCCGCGCTATCAAACCACAGTTTCTGGGTGGCTTTAGCTGCGAGATCTGGTTCAGGAAATCGCTAACAGATGTCTAATTTTTTTGTTCTCGAACCAACTTCATCCCTCAAATACCAACTATGTATACGGTTTGCAAACGTTATTTCCTGGCCCTGCGCAGCGGAATAGCCGTAGGATTAGTTCAGCCAGCCAGGTCTATTGTTGTTTGCTATCATCATCCACTGCTCGAGCCCGTCTAGAAGAAGATGTTGACATCTGCCGTCAGCAGCTCTACCATCTACACAAGTTGTTGCCAAGACGCTGCCAGAAGAAGAAGATGGATGGATAACGACTAGCAGCCAAGTCGCAGTGCAACAGTGGTGTTCATCAGAAAAAACCCAGTGGGGTGAAAAGAAATAAAGAGAGTACCATCAGAAAAAAAGACCACCAGGTTTTCTTTCAAATGGCGCTGAAATGTTTTTCTGTTTTGAACTAAATTTGGATTTTGTGGACTATATATGTAAAGGAATGAATAATGATGATGAATTTCGTGATTTGGAATTTTTCTAATTTTGTGTCTCAAATTACTTTTTAAATTAATTCCAGTGCTCAAAATACCCATTATTTTCAACCAGAACTTTATTTCATTTTGTATGGATTTAAATTAGATCGTGTAATTTTTAATGCACTCAAAACTGGCTTGGATTTTTATATATAGTAGTAAGTGGATAGAATGAGTACACTCGGAATTATTATTGTACATGCATCGTTATGAATTAATTAAATTAATTATATTATATAATTCATACAATATAATACAATGCAGTATAAATGCAAAGTGCTCTCAACGTACCAATTTACTACTGGAATGAATACCAGAGCTGATATAAAAACAGATAATCTATTAACAATTGATCTAGCAGATCAAAATGATCCATCAATGTATAGTCGTAAGCTTTCTCAACAATGCACAAATACTTGAAATAATACATGTGCAGCAGAAAATTGATCACTAACTGACACTACCAAGAAACTTGCCATTTTTCTCACCTTCAAAAACTTTAGAATTGTCCCAGTGTCATGACAACGTCGCAGAAAAGGTGAGAAGACAGTTTCACTCGGCACAAGCTAACCGTATCTACTCACGCATGAAAGTGGCGATGCTAAGGGAGCGGATTCATCAAACACGTCGAGGACTGGAGGTAACTAGCAGTCAACTGTTAAATCTCCTTTTACTTGTTAGCAATGCAACGCAGTTTTGTTTTTAGAATAAGGTGGACAGGCTGACATTTATATCTATGGAATTGAGTGCAGAAGTGTCTTCTAATAGTCAGAAGAAGAAGTTCGAGAATTTACAGAAGGGCCAACAGGAAACACCAGTTACCGATGATTTCCGTGTGGTTATTAAATTGTCGGGAAGGGAATTATCTAGGGAAAAAATTTCTGATGCCTCGAAAGCAGTAAATTTTGCAATTACTCCATCAAAGGTTTCCACGGGGATATTGTAGCTAGCATAGAGGGGGGGATTCGTCGTTATCACCACATCCTGCTGATGAAATCAGGATGGAAACAGCCAAGATACTACGTAAAGCTAAGCCACCTAGAAGTAATGTGTCTCAAGGAGAAAGGAAGGCGTTATGGGAGATTAATGCGGACAGGAATGTTACTGTGCTTACTGCTGATAAGGATACTGCTACCGTTGTGATGAAGAATGAGGACTACCATAGAATGATCAGTGACCTTTTGGATTCTAACACTTATAAAAAGCTTCAAAAGGAACCTGCAACGAAAGTTTTAGGAACTACCAATCGATTAATAAAAAAAGTCTTCCATACCTACAGCATACAAAATATCCATGCAAAACGGAAGCTTACCCTCCTAGATTAAATGGGCTACCAAAGATACATAAGCCTAATGTCCCATTGAGACCGATAGTGAGTGCTCTTGGGTCGCCTACTCAAGAGTTGCCTAGACATCTCGCCTCGTTGCTACAACCACTTATTGGTAAAACTGATTATCACATTAAAAATTCTGCGCACTTTATCGATAAATTGATGGAAACTACTGTCAGGCCAGGTGATGTCCTTGTCAGTTTCGACGTGGTATCCTTGTTTACCATGGTTCCAGTTGACGAAAGTTTTTCATAAATAGCTGATATGTTTCCCACTGATACAGTAGTTCTGTTTCGACATTGCCCGTCTACGACTTATTTCCTGTATGATAATGAGTTTTATGAACAAATCGAAGAAGTGGCCATGGGCAGCCCTCTGCCTCCGGCTGTTGCTAATCTATTCATGGAATTTTCTGAACAGCAGGCACTACAGTCTGCCAGTAAATAGCCCTTTGAAATAGTATCGATATGTGAATGACACTTTTGTGGTATGGAATCACGGTGAAGAGGAATTGGATGGTTTCTTGGTGCACCTAAATAGTATTAATCCAAAGATACAATTTACTATTGAGAAAGACAGTAATGAATCACTTAATTTTTTGTAATTAAACGGTCAGATGAGATTCTAGGGCATAACGTGTATAGAAAAGATACACACACCGACCATTACCTACATAAGCATTCGAACCATCATCCCAGGAAAAAGACGGGTGGCATTAAAACATTGGCGGACAGAGCTAATGAGATCTGTGAGCCAGTTTATTTGCAAGATGAACTAAATCATTTGCGAATGGCTTTTAACAAAAATGGATACGCTGACAACGAGATAGATCGAGTACTCCGTCCCTGAAGAAAAGTGTCTGACTGCATTCAGCAACAACAACTATCAGCTGGAAAAGTTTTTATTCCATTTACTCACAATATTACGGACCATATTGGGAAAGTTCTGGCCATGTTTCAAGTTGAAACTGTTGTGGATTGGCCAGAGCGCCAACCCACAATAGAGGAATCCGAAAGGTACGCGTTTAAGCTCACGCAGGCTGGCGTGAGGTCTGGAACAGGTAAAGTAATTATACTAGCAAAAGATGGTACGTAGCTTCTGAAATACTTAACTTTAACTCATAATTGGTGAACATCGGTCTGACGGTACATGCATCACAAGATAAATAGCAAATGATAAAGGCGCCTTACTAGGTCGTAGCAAATGACGTAGCTGAAGGCTATGCTAACTATCGTCTCGGCAAATGAGAGCGTATTTTGTCAGTGAACCATCGCTAGCAAAGTCGGTTGTACAACTGGGGCGAGTGCTAGGAAGTCTCTCTAGACCTGCCGTGTGGTGGCGCTCGGTCTGCAATCACTGACAGTGCCGACACGCGGGTCCGACGTATACTACCGGACCGCGGCCGATTTAAAGGCTACCACCTAGCAAGTGTGGTGTCTGGCGGTGACACCACAGAAACAATCTTTAGACCCACCCAGAAGATCAATGAGTGTTGAAGATCGTAGGAAGGCGACCGACATCCCATAGCATCTCCTGGGGTGTATAACAAGTCGTATAGCTGTGGGAAGGTTTACATTTTAACAACGAAAGGAGTGTCAATACACGCTTAACCGAACACAAAAGGAACTGTCGACTGGGACGTACCGACAAATTTGCTGTAGCGTAACATGTTTTTAAAGACTGTGATCGTGAAATAAAATTTAGTGAGACGAGCGTGCTAGCCAGGACATCGCATTATTATGCATGCATGTGTAGAGAAGGGAATAGAGATTCAGAAATACCACAATATTTTTAATAAAAAAGAGGTTCAAATGTCTCCACGCACTATGGGACTTAACATCTGAGGGCATCAGTCCCCTAGACTTGGAACTACTTAAACCTAACTAACCTAAGGACATCACACACAACCATGCCCAAGGCCGGATTCGAACCTGCGACCGTAGCAGCAGCGCAGTTCCAGACTGAAGCGCCTAGAACCGCTTGGTCACAGCGGCCGGCTAAAAGAACTTGTCTTAACCTTTCGAATGCGAAGCAAATGTGACAACTGTTTCATCAGATTGGACATAAAATTAGTTACCTAATCTGTGATTATCATGTCAGGAACACCAAAATGTAGCAGCTAAATTTTCATAGCCTGAACCACTTTACTCACTTATTGATATGGGAATGTCATCATAGTAACAAAACAAGGAAACGATCCTTCGTGATCAATATATCATCTGTTGATTTTAACTTTAACAGCTCTGGAATATGCATTCCCACCATTTGAAATGGTTTGGACGCTTCCAGCAATCCTTGCAGCTCCAGCCATAGATGGATACGACCGGCACATAGAGTACAAGGTATACAATTTTCTCTGCACTGTTTATGTTCAACCTCTCGGGCGCCAGTCTCGTAGGGCAGTTGAGATGATACATGGCGCTGAGTATGGTAGTGCATTGGTAGAGCTGTCATTTGTAGTTAGGTGGTTTAATTGAAGAGGTTTCCGACGTCATTACGGCCGCGCGACGACAATAGACTTCGAATGGGCAGCTAGATGCATGAGACATTCCATTTCGGAAATCGTCAGGGAATTCAATATTCCGAGGTCCATAGTGAGCCAGGAATACCAAATTTGGAGGACTACCTCTCACCCCAGAAACACAGTGGCCGACGGCCTTCAAGTTAACTACCGAGAGCAGGGGCGTTTGTACAAAGCTGTCAGTGCTAAGAGACAAATAACACTGCGTGAAATAACCGTAGAAATCAAAGTAGGTAGGACAGAGCTTGTGATGTCTCTTGCAGCGGTCTCTCCGTGATATTTTCAGAAATTTTATAAATTATATAACTCAGTACATATCTCGAAATATCTCTTATTATCTTACCGATTATCAATGCAAAGTAGTTTCAAGCCCAATTATTCCTTGGAGCGTCCATTTACTCCATGGAATAGCTTCTCTGCTATCTATGTTATCTCTTAGAAAAAGAATGAAGGAATGCTTGCCCATTAGTCGTGAAAGAAGGAGGATGTGTATGTATGTATTGTTGAGCTAGTCGCCATGTTGATGAGCTTCTGTATGAGAAGGAATTTAATACATGAACTAAACTAAAGTAAGTGTGTTCGCGTATTATTTAACGGATTATTATTATTGACAGTGTCTGCTTACTACGCTGTGTTGCACGGGATCAGTGGGGAACGTCTGATTTACACTGGACGAACCTGCCGTTTTGTATGCTCAAGATATCCAGTTACTTCAAATAAATAGGCTAACACGGTCTTACCAGCAGATCTCCGGTCTTCCCCATGTGATCACCGAAAGTTAATAATTATTACAAATGTTTCCAGGAGATCGACTGACAATTTTCGTCACATCGAGACTTCGAAATTGCTTCACTGCCTTATGGAATTTAAGTTAAGTTTAATTTAATCAGGATAGAACAGTATTGAACTGTGTGAATGTGATAAGCCTGCTTTGTCAATGAAAATTCCCTTAATATACGCATGTTTTTACTATCCTGATCAGTGAAGCTAAATCAGGCCGGTGTGAGAGAGGTTTTTAAATTTTAGATCCCATACAAAAAGATATTAAAAGCTGCGAAATTTGGCGTTAACGGGCTACGGCAGCAGACGATCGACGCGAGTGGCTTTGCTAACACCACAACATCGCCTGTAGCGCCTCTCCGACTACATCGGTCGGACATTAAACGACTGGAAAACTGTGGCCTGGTCAAAATGAGTCCCAATTTCAGTTGGTGAGAGCTGACGGTAGGTTCTGAGTGTGGCGCAGAACACATGAATCCATGGACCCAATTATCAACATGGCACTGTGAAAGCTGTTGGTGGCTCTTTAATGGTGTGGGCTGTATTTACATGGAATGGACTGGCTCCTTCGTCGAAAGTGGCTATGTAGGCCACAGTTGTTAGCCATTGCTTTGAGGTACATTGTGGACAATTGGAGCGAATGATTTGGCTACCCATATCTCTCGACATGAATCGCACGAGCATTTATGGCACATATTCGAGAGGCCAGTTTTTGCACATAATCTTGCACCGGCAACATTTTTGCAATTAAGGGAGGCTATAGAGGCAACGTGACTAACGTGACCACACGTCCCGCTTTGGGCGGGATAGTCCCACTTTCAGACTGTCTGTCAGTTGCGCCCAGCCAGAGCAAAATTGTCCCGCTTCTCCAAAGAGACTAAACTATAACTGATAATACGCAGCCTTCCCTCCCCCCCCCCCCCCCCCCACCTGCCTTTATTCATTACATTCGACAAGCGCGGGTGACGGCGGAGGAGGGGACGGCGTGAAGAAGAGAGAGCGAGTAACATGTGAGAGCGAGACAGATGCTGTCGCGGCAACATTGTTTAGTTTTAGTTTGTTTTCGAATGTGACGAAACGCGGAGCTCTTCTTTGGATCTTCTCTATGTCGTCTGCAACGCGACCTGGTACGGATCCCACACTGATGAGCAATACTCAAGTATAGATCGAATGAGTGTTTTGTAAGCCACCTCCTTTGTCGATGGACTACATTTTCTAAGGACTCTCCCAATGAATTTCAACCTGGCACCGCCTTACCAACAATTAATTTTATATGATCATTCCACTTCAAATCCTTCTGTGCGAGTACTCCCAGATATTTTACAGAAGTAACTGCTACCAGTGTTTGTTCCGCTATCATATAATCATACAATAAAGCCGCGCGGGATTAGCCGAGCGGTCTTAGGCGCTGCAGTCATGGACGATGCGGCTGATCCTGGCGGAGGTTCGAGTCCTCCCTCGGGCATGGGTGTGTGTGTTTGTCCCTAGGATAATTTAGGTTAAGTAGTGTGTAAGCTTAGGGACTGATGACCTTAGCAGTTAAGTCTCATAAGATTTCACACACATTTGAACACATACAATAAAGGATACTTCTTTCTATGTATTCGCAATACATTACATTTGTCTATGTTAAGGGTCAGTTGCCACTCCCTGCACCAAGTGCCTATCCGCTGCAGATCTTCCTGCATTTCGCTACAATTTTCTAATGCTGCAACTTCTCTGTATACTACAGCATCATCCGCGAAAAGCCGCATGGAATTTCCGACACTGTCTACTAGGTCATTTATATATATTGTGAAAAGCAATGGTCCCATAACACTACCCTGCGGCATGCCAGAGGTTACTTTAATATCTGTAGACCCTCTCCATTGAGAACAACATGCTGTGTTCTGTTTGCTAAAAACTCTTCAATCCAGCCACACAGCCGGTCTGATATTCCGTAGGCTCTTACTTTGTTTATCAGGCGAGAGTGCGGAACTGTATCGAACACCTTCCGGAAGTCAAGGAAAATGGCATCTACCTGGGAGCCTGTATCTAATATTTTCTGGGTCTCACGAACAAATAAGCGAGTTGGGTCTCACACGATCGCTGTTTCCGGAATCCATGTTGATTCCGACAGACTAGACTCTGGGTTTCCAGAAATGACATGATATGCGAGCAAAATGTTCGGGCGCATGTGCACAAGCAAACAAGTCAATCAACGTTTTCGTATTTGTGTGTTTGTAACATTAGGAAATTGGCTAAACGCAAGTGTACCTTTAATATTACTTTGCAAAATAAGTACCCATTTATAAAAGAAAGGGTGGTGCGTCAGATGTTACGAGTGAAAAGTGTCGTAGTGATTTTAGTGCTGGTCATGACGGTGCTAGACGATACTGAGAAACATTTAAAATGGGAAAAACTCTGGCTTTCCCATCAAGCTGCAGCTTCCAGCTCGTCAATGGTTGCTTTTTTGAAAAGAATCTATTTGCCAGCTTCGAAGGATTTGGATGTAACTACAGCGGAAGGTGCATGGGCTTTTCACACGGTTCAAGAAAACCGCAGCTTTCGCTCAAATGACTGTGCGTCTAATTTAATGCAAACATGTTTCGAGAAAAAATTTAGATGTGCTCGTGCAAAACCCCATGCTATTGTTGTGAATCTGCTGCAACCTATGGTGATAGGTGAATTGAAAGAGCATACTTGTGAAGCCCACTGCATATCTTTATTGACGGATGATTCACATCATGGCTAAGTAAAATTACTCCCTTTTTTTATTCAATTTTTGTACGTTATAAAGGTGTGAAAGTCAAGATTTTAGAATTTCTAGACGACTTCGAATGTACCATTGTGAACACGTACTCATTTTTTTACATTTACAGCAGTCGAATTGAAGCTCTCAAAGAGTTCTGTGATTCCAGTGACGCAGAGAATCGGAAACTGCTGGGCTACAGCAAAACCAGGTGGCTCGCGTTAATGACGACGCTTGAATGAATTTCAAAAGTATTTCAGTCCTTAATAAGCTATTTTCTAAGCATCGATAAATGCCCAAATATTTTAAAAACATTTTTCGAAAATCCCACCTCCGACTTATGATTACGCACGCACAGGTAGCGACTTCCCATCACACGATGTTAAAAATTGAAGCACAATGCACGTCTGCTGTAGACTCTACAAATAAAATTAAGCGTATCTGAGATAAATTGACACGTAAAGAGAGTCTGCTTTTACTTCATCCCACCTTCCGTAATCTATTAACAAAATTACAAAAAACTGACGCTGTTGTTCACTGTATAGAAACTGCGGCGGCTGAATTTTATAAGACTTGCAAAGTATACTTGGTGTGAGTTCTATGCAGGCTTGAAAGTGTCTGAATGGACAACTGTGGCAAAGATACCCGCGTGGAGAGAACTACAGAACACGACGGATTTGCTGATTACAGAAGGATTTCTCAGCAGCGACCAAGATACTGACGTATTCGACGAGTTTTCGCTGATTTCCAACCACGTCACAGATGAAAAATATCAAGATAGAGATCTAAAAATGTTGCTTCTGAAGACGGTTAGGTGGAGTTTTCACACATTTCCGTGACAATAATCTGAACTGTACGAGATTTCGTGTAATTATTGAATTCGCTTCATGTTTGTCATGAAGTAAGGCACCTGTCGAAAGAGTGTTTTCTCTAATGAATAAGATATAGGCGAGTGACAAAACATGGTTAAATGTCGCAGTTTTGAAAGCCATTTCGATTGCCAAGCCCAATATCAACAAATTATGTGATAAGCTCCATTCCTTATTGAAAACTAGACCCGACAGTTTGCAACTTATTTCCTCCGTCGTCAAATAACCTAAATTGTAACGATCACATAGATAATGTTGTGGGAAGAGCAAAAAGAAGACTGCGATTCACTGGCAGAACACTTAGAAGGTGCAACAGATCTACTAAAGAGACTGCTTACACTACACTTGGCCGCCCTATTCTGGAGTATTGCTGCGCGGTGTGCGATCCGTATCAGGTGGGACTGACGGATGATATTGAGAAAGTTTAAAGAAGGGCAGCTCGTTTTGTATTATCGAGAAATAGGAAAGATAGTGCCACAGACATCATACGTGAATTGGAGCGGCAATCATTAAAACAAAGGCGTTTATCGTTGCGACGGGATCTTCTCATGAAATTTCAATCACTAGTTTTCTCCTCCGATTGCGAAAACAGTCTGTTGCCACCCACCTAAATAGGGAAAAATGATAATCACAGTCAAGTAAGAGAAATCAGTGCTCGCACAGAAAAATTTAAGTGCTCGTTTTCCCCGCGCGCCGTTCGAGAGTGGAACGGTAGAGAGACAGTTTGAAGGTGGTTCATTGAATCCTCTGCCAGGCACTTAATTGTGAATAGCAGAGTAATCACGTAGATGTAGATGCAGATATAAGACAAATGCTTCTGCAACTGCATGCAATCTAATGTCAATTAATTCGAATTATATATGATTAATCCATAGTTGTCATGTCCTTGTTTTAGAATAAACTATGAGTAGTAAAGTAAGTTCTTTCCTAAAAGCTGCATGCGTGCTGCTCTGCCAAAAAAAAAAAAATGGTCACATTAAGCATGACTCAGTATTTCTTCAGTGTACTTTCATTGACTTGTTAAGTCAATGCAACGTCGAGTGGCTGCACTACCCCAGGCAAAAGGAGGTCTAACACGATATTGAGAGGTATCCTTTGACTTCTGTCTCCTCTGTATGCACAAAATGTGGAAAACAGCTGTTTTGTTAAGTGGCACTCAAATGCTTTAATTCGCATCTCCAAGCACATAGTACACATCGTGCTAGTTTGTCGTTTGCTGCATGCAGCTAATGGCTTTACAGCTGAATGTGCAGCAGCTACATCTCATCAGCGATTGTTTACGTTCCACACTCTCTCTGTTTTTGATAAATCTTTGAATGCTGATACAATTTTCTCTGTGTTATTTACAGCACCACACGCCATCACAATTGTATCAGCTGGTATTTTTATTAATGTTCGATTCAATACAAGTACCTGTATCACTTCTGCCGCTTCTGCTGCTGGGCCGAGAACACTCGCTTGCCTCTGTTAAAACGAGAATCGAGGCACTGCTGCGGGAACTTGTAAAAAAAGTGCTGGGTAAAAGGAGACTTTATGTTACATGTGCCCTTAAAGGGGGTAGGACGTCAAACGGGACGACTTGGAGCAGGAGAGACACCACAGGAATTTTTAACTTCCACTGTCTATACTTTTAAAAATAAATTCATTAAACTTTGTCAGAATGACCAGAAATGATTCAGGATTTACACTTATAGTGGTGGAACTTCAAAAATATAAGACAATAATTTATTTTTTTACATTTGTATTTCACCTTTTTTTCACTTACCATTGGCTGCATTTGTTGCTATAGGTACACTTTTCTTCAAAAGTAAGTGAGATTCTTCGATTAATTTTGCACAGCATACAAACCATACTTACAGGTGTATGAAACTCTAGAATTTTCCAAATATATTAAAAACTGTGGTAAAAATTGAGATAATTAACTATAATATTTGAGTTTTTTCTAAACATAAAGTTTAAAATATAACAGCACATTCATTTTTTCATAAATTAAATAATTTCTAGAGTTTCATATACCTGTAAGTATAGTTTGTATGCTGTGCAAAATTCATCGAAGATTCTCTTTTACTTATGAAGAAACGTGTACCTATAGCAACAAACGCAGCCAATAGAAGTAAAAAAATGATGAACTTTCACATGTAAAAAAAATTTATTTTGCTATTTTTTTTTTAACTTCCACTGCTATGACTGTGAATCCTGAATCCTTCCTGGTCATGCTGACAAAGTTTTATGAATTTATTCGTAAAAGTATAGACAGTGGAAATTAAAATGTCCTGTGGTGTCTCTCCTGCTCCAAGACGGCCCGTTTGACGCCCTACCCCCCTTAAAGATCATTCTGGACGGCACGCAGTCCTGTGCGAGTCAGATGCGACTGTGCTGCGTTCCGAGTCTGATCGCAAGTGACTGCAAGGCTTTACTGGAGGGTCCCTTCAGTTAGAGAGCCTGTATACAGAGAGAGTGGCCATAGGTGAAGTTGCCCGTGATTGGTTGATTAGCTTTGGCGCCATTTTTCTGCCAAACGTCTCTCGCGCTTCCTATGTTCGCCGTGCTTTTGAGTTGAATTGAATTTCAGAGGACTTTTGGAAACGATTAAAAGGTATTTGAATTATTGGTAGACTTGTTATGCGTTGTGCATGGATGTCCGATTTAGTTGTATATCGTTTTTAGTACGTAATTAGCGTTTGCGATCTTAAATACGAATTGAAATAATGAAGCGTTTTGTGATGAAGTTCTGCAGACGTTCGTAAACGATGCCAGTTTGTGCTGCATTTGGTTGTTCCAATAGAGGCGAAGATGGATTTCGCTGTTTTCAATAGCGCTACTTACTGTGGGGTAGAAGGGATACGTTAGTTTTCTTGTTGTATTTGGTCGTTATTACAGTAGCCTACATTTAACATTACCTGATTTTTGTAATCTTTTTCGTTTGTTATCTACGAGAGGTATATATATATATATATATATATATATATATATATATATATATATATATATATATGAAAGAAAGTCGTAAGCAGTTGTTTACTTGTGACATGCAAAAAGTTTGAAGACGTGAAAAGAAGTACTAATACGTCTCACACTTTTTGCATGTCACAAGTAAACAACTGCTCACGACTTTCATTCATGTGACGTAATACAGGTACGTTAAATCTTTAGCGTTATGCACTTCCGATACAAAATAAATGCTATACACTATGAAACTTCCTGGCAGATTGAAACTGTGTGCCCGACCGAGACTCGAACTCGGGACCTTTGCCTTTCGCGGGCAAGTGTTCTACCATCTGAGCTACCGAAGCACGACTCACGCCCGGTCCTCACAGATTTACTTCTGCCAGTATCTCGTCTCCTAACTTCCAAATGTTACAGAAGCTCTCCTGCGAACCTTGCAGAACTAGCACTGCTGAAAGAAAGGCTATTGCGGAGACATGGCTTAGCCACAGCCTGGGGGATGTTTCTGTCGTAAGCAGTTGTTTACTTGTGACATGCAAAAAGTTTGAAGACGTGACAAGAAGTACCAATACGTCTCACTCTTTTTGCATGTCACAAGTAAACAACTGCTTACGACTTTCATTCATCTGACGTAATACAGGTACGTTAAATCTTCAGCGTTACGCACTTTCGATACAAAACAAATGCTGTACACTATACTTCTTTTATTTACGTTACTTTTTATTGCAATATGTCTAGTAAACGAACTTTAAAGGAGATAAATGCTAGTAAAGAATAATTTTTACAGCCGCTGTATCAAATTTTCCTGTGCTGTACGTAGTAGGCTACTATGAGTAAATTATAGCTGTAAAGAAAGGCATTTAACGAATGATTTCGCCATATTCTCTTGTGCTTTTGATTCGGTGAGTGTGTACTCCACTACTGGCCATTCAAAAGTCCCGACCGCAGTTTGGCAGAAATATGGCCGCCGTATCGTCCGATTGGCCACTCTCTCCCTATACAGGCTCTCTAGCTTCAGTTTGCCTGCGGCGCCGAAGACGGCGGCGGTCACTGGCTTGCAAATGAGTGGGTGAGTGGGCCCGGTGGCGAAGTGTTCGCACGTCGGGCGTCCATCGCTCCCCCCCCCCCTCCCCCCTCCCGCCCCCATCGCGTTTCATCACAGCAAGTGGCGCCGGACGGCAGCGGCGGCGGCCCGGGCGTGTTTGCGGTCGCGTGTGTTTGTGGGCGCTGCGGCGGCCAGCTGTGTAAGCCGGCAATTAGGAGGGGCGGCGGTCGGCGTTGACACAGAGAGACGGCGGCACGGCGCCAGCCGCCAGAGGCGCTGCTGCTGGTCTTCGCCCGCGGCCGCCCCGGAAGCCGCTGCCGGCGGCGACGGCGGAGTGTGGCGCGACGGTGTGCGGATATTTGCCACGCCGGACATTTGCCACGATTTTACCTGTTCCGAAGGGTTAGGTCCCTTGTCTCCCCCTCCTCCTGCTCATCGTTGTCGCGCAGTAAAGGTACTTACTGAGCCTTTCCGCTTGTTTACTTAACATAGTGCCAGAATATTCTTGGATTTTCCGCCACATTTCTAGAGAGACTGTTGTGTACATAGTTCCAGCGCGTACACAACTTTCCCACTAGAGCGCGCCCCGCTAAGCACAACAGCGCAGGCGCAGCGCTCGTCCGTCTCCGCACTACGAGATGGCGCTGTCCTAGAGACGGACCAAATTCTGCTTCCGCCGATCCGCGTATTAATACGTAACGCAGCCAATGAGATTGCTGCTAACGTAGAACCTTTTCTCCTCGCTGATCACACTCGCCCAGTGATACCTGAACGCGCGAGGTATTATAACGAGTGTACAGACATCCGATGAGTCAGTTTGCATTAGCCTGCATTAGTCTGTAGTCAAGTTTCAGTCTGCGCCTAATAAGATTATCATATTCCTGTACATAGACATGAAGAGAAATGTATAGACACTTTGTCAAGTATCAGAGATATGTGAGAATAAGATTAACGTACCAAGACCAAAGAAACTTCAGATTGTAAATTGTAAATAGCATCCAGAATCAAGTTAAGTAAGGTTTATGATTATTATTATTTTAATAAATGTGTGTGAAAATTAATCAAGTTCTGTTTAAAGTTGGTCACCGTCAATCTGCTACTCTAAACATGCAAGTGGCATTTCTATCGTCTGACCTAACGGCAGAGGATAAACACGCCACGATAAGACCACGAGACATATTGCTGACTCTCGCCTACTTCATTAGAGCGACACGTTAAATAATCTGATGGTGTACCGAAGGTCTTACAGTACGCACACCACAGAGACTTTCGTCGTGGAAACTATTAAATGCATCTCGCATTGAAATCAGCACCAAATTTCGAGCCTCAGTAAAATTTCCGTCAGTCTTGTAGATTTTGCGTTCGTCTAAATTACACGTGCCATTTTCGGTGCTCGTGCAGCAGCTTTCAGTCGTGTTTTGTGTGCCATGGGGGATCAGTTCCGTCTCTTATTAATTTATTTGGTAGGAATCTCTCGAGGCTGTTGATACTATTTCTTTCAACTTAAGCCACATGTGGTCTTCACTTACATAGTTTGGAAGGACTGCAGACTGTCTCTTAGAAACCGTCAACCCAGTGTGCGATTTGCAGGGGGGGTTGGGGGGGGGGGGGGATTTCCCCCCCCCTCTGCATCAGACCATCCCCTCCTCTAGTTTTAGTTTATGCATCCCAACCGGGGATGTTTATCTCCCACGCATTGGAGTAAAACTTTACATATAATTTAAATTTGTGGCGCCGAACACTGAAAGTTTTTAATAATACTATTAATACTATTAATATGTTTCAGTTTTCTATCATCAGAATAAGTACAACTTTTCACAAATGTGCCTCTACTTTTTGAAATCCCCTCGTATATCTGTACCCGTATGTAGATGATTTTGTAAATAAGCTTTACCTATAATGTACTTTTAAAGATATAACAAGGGATGGCTTTTCTGATAGTGCATACGCGTCAATAGTGAGTTTCGGCATTAACATCCATTTATAAATAGCTGTTTAACCATGCGTAACGCCACAGTCCAAGCTAGTAACATATATAATTCTACTAACCCCCTACAACATATCCCCCCCCCCCCCCCCACTGGTAAAAGCACAAATCGCACCCTGCGTGAACCGAATTTTTAGCTGCTTTTATAAAATTATATATTTCGCGTTCAGTTTTGGTGAATTTCTTTGTTGCGGAATTGAGCCTCACTCGACTACGTGTTCACTAATCCCTGTGTCCGTCGTGATGCTCAGGATTATTTGGGGCTAAGAGGTCAAGTGTGTTTTCGTAATCATTTACCATTTGAATGGCCTCGTGAACTAATTGTTCAAAATAGTTTTTAAAAAAGCATTTAGAACAATTACGGAAGTTGTTTTCTATTTACAATAGGGTATGAAAATGTATTTCTGTGAACATACGGAAGGTAGATTGAAGTCACTGCCAATTATGATTGTATGAGTAGCGTACCTATTTGTGATGAGACTCAAGTTCTCTTTGAACTGTTCAGCAACTGTTTCATCTGAGTCCTGGGGTCGGTAAAAGGAGGCAATTATTAGTTTATTCCGGCTGTCGAATATAATCTCTGCCCATACTAAGTCACAGGAACTATCTGCTTCAATGTCGCTTGTGAGCTGAAACATTACATTATTTTTCCTTAAGTTGTGCTTCTTGTTTCTGTTGTAGTGCAGATCATTACAATTACGGCTTTTCCCTCTAATACCTAGGATGCTTTCTCTGTGACCCTGTAAACACCAGAGCTAAACAATGTAGAACAACAACGTACGTTACAAACATAGCATTTTGTATCACTTCATTTCCTTTTTTCTGACATTTTAAAATTGTACATCGACTTTAGATGAGATGTTAATCATAGATGTTCTTATCTCTATTTTGTGAACGTATTTTCGGTCATGTTTTGAACATTGTCCCGCTACACTTTACTAACTAATGTTTCGCCGCAAGGGATATCGGATTTTAGAGGGTATGGAGTATGTCGTTCTTCTTTTCAAACATTCACATTCCCATTTCTTCTTTCCTTATTGTCTTTTGCGTGTGCAGTTGTAGTAATTAAAGTAGGCACAAATGCAGTGATCAAAAAGAAATTATTAGCGTACATTCACATTCTCTTCACATCGTTCCTTTCTTGTTGCTCCCCTGCCGATGCACTGTTTCTATCGCAATCAGTAAGCGTGAAAGGAAGCTACCGTACAGACAGAGGGATCTGTATTTAGACTTGGCACAACTAATTACATACTTACATAATCGTCGGTAATGCTTTCGCTTCCCAAAAGTTATAAATATTTCGATTTCGGAAAAGAAGCTTTGTATATCGCCAAGATGTCGAAGAAGAAGGTCCCTTACATACTGGTTGTATCGAGTAAGATGTGGAGACGGCGGTTTGAAAGCGGACAGAAGTAGTACGAGGAAAGGCGTCCCTTACCTGAGGGATCGCTACTCAAGCTACCTGGCGAAGGGGCAAGTGTGGCAAATGTCCGGTGTGGGAAGTGCCCGGCATTCGGCGCGACGTCGGGGACAAGCGTCGCAGTTCGGGGCATGAGGGACGCGCCCTGAAGGAACAGCAAGGTATACGGGGGCTGGCCGAAAACATGCAAACGCAGAAAACACAACACGTTACTCAAGTGTCCCTCAGTGGGGACACTCCAACAAGCGCCCTGGCAGAGCGTCTATCGTTTCCATAACAACATGCTGCTGTTCACGGAACGTCGTCTGACGTGACAGTGTTTGCCTGTCGATATTACAACAACCTCGTCGGAGAGTAGCCTGCTGCCACATCTTTGGTATGGCGTCTATACTTACCATGGCAACCAGTAGCTTCTAAATGGTTCTCCAACAGGCCCAGAGAGGGCAACCCATGTCCTACCGAAACGATTCTTATTTATCTCACATGTTCAATATTTTTACACATTTTATCTGACAATAGCTGGTGAACCAGCAAAGTTCCAGGAATTTTTATTTTTCATTCTTGTCATTGTTCTTTTAATTACGAAATTTTACGTTGTTGTTTGACTTTTAACCCATTGGTTAGCGATGACATCCTTCTGTCAAACCGAGGAGGTGGCGCAGTGGTTAGACACTGGATTCGCATTCGGGAGGACGACGGTTCAATCCCGCGTCCGGCCATCCTGATTTAGGTTTTCCGTGATTTCCCTAAATCGCTCCAGGCAAATGCTGGGATGGTTCCTTTGAAAGGGCATGGCCGACTTCCTTCCCAGTGCTTCACTAATCCGATGAGACCAATGACCTCGCTGTCTGGTCTCTTTCCCCAAAGAACCCAACCCCAACCCCTTCTGTCAAAAGTGGGCGAAGCCTCCAGTATATGGCCCCTCCTCGTTTCCCTCTACCTTCTCTCCCCCCCTTTTCTCCCCCCCCCCCCCTCCACCCCTTCACTCAGTAGTAGGTCCCCTTCAGTGCAGTGATTTTTAACGTTTTCGTTGTGGTGTCAGTGTTCCTCCAGTGCCGTGTGCAGTGCTACATTCCCCCAGCACCAGCAGTGTCGCCAGCGTCATTCATTTGTATTCCCACTGTGGTGTTTCTTTGTTTGGGTGTCAACTCACAGCGTTCATTCTCCACATGTGTGTGTGGCTCTCGTCTATTGTTTTTAAATCTACTGTCTAGACTCATATATTTTTGTCCTTGTTTATTCATCACTTTATACCATTCTATGTTATGTGTTATTTTCTCATTTGACTGTGTTTTATCTGTAACTCTCTTGGCTGAAGAGTGGCGTATTGTGCTGCTGCCATTCCGCCTCAATTTGGGGAGTGAAATAACAATAAAGGATAAAAAAAACAGTATATAAGTAAGATGTGCACTGCTCTATCTAGCAGTGATTTACCACCAGAAGGTGGCTCCTGCTCGTACATCATTTTGGTAATTCATCGTTTTATAACTTTGTAGTTTTATAAAATTTTCTTTAATGTATGTAGCCCTCTGATCAGACTTTGTATATTGACTTGTAGGTCTGAAGATGACCACAGACCTGGTCGAAACCGGTTACCAGAATAAATAAATCTGTGACCAAGACTAATTTTAATAGTAACTATTACTAATAACACTGATCACTGTCTGCTCCCACGATGTATTCAAAAGTAAAGAACACATGAATATTGAAAAAAAAAACACATGTTATTCATGATATCCAATTCTGAATGTTTGAGGCACAAGCCAGTAAGCAAAGGTCTATCACTACATCGGAAACAAACAAGTTGAAACTAAAGTCGACAAAAGTTCTTTCTCTGGAAATTTGTAAACGAAACGAAATCATCTCTTCCAATTATTGCAGTCAGTTAAATCTAGGATCACTACTTCGAATACGCACCACTGTCATCTAGCAGTCTGTAACTTCCTGGCAGATTAACACTGTGTGCCGGACCGAGACTCAAACTCGGGAACTTTGCCTTTCGCTGGCAAGTGCTCTACCGACTGAGCTACCCAAGCTCCGGTCCGGTCCAGCACACAGTTTAAATCTGCCAGGAAGTTTCATATCAGCGCACACTCCGCTGCAGAGTGAAAATCTCATTCTGGAGCTAGCAGTCTGTTATTCAAGACAACCAGTGAAGAAAATTAAATATCTTCAGCGACGTACTGCCTTCCTCAACGTAAAAGGAGAAATCTGAATTACAGTGACAAAAACTAGTCCCCACTTAAAGCGCCTTTGTAAGCTGAAAATTCGCTACGACAGCCTGAGATAAGTCCGCCGATCAGTTCGGCCAAAGTCAGACACCGGTGGAGAAGCCGCACTTCCTGCAGAAGGCCGCCCTGGCAGACTGGGCTGATGAGGAGCGGGCGACGCACGCCGCGTCTGGTGGTGGTCGGCTGCGTGGTCGGCGGCCACAAGGAAGCTGACTGCGACAAAGCTGCTTGTGGAGCCGCCATCGCAGCCGTAAACATGCTGGCAGCGGAAGCACACACGCTTCGCACTGGCGGCGCGGTAATGTAGTGCGGCATTCTCCACCAATGACGCCAGTGATGCGCGGGCGTCGTAGCTGCGTGATCCCCGCCCCGAAGTGGCCTTCTGGCGCCAGTCGTCGAACTTTGCCGAAAGGTCTTCTGCAGCCGCTGGCCCACTGCTGGGGTCAAGTAGTAGGTAACCCGCCATGCTGCTTCTGCGGTGCATTGTCGCGACACGCCAATCAGCACGCCTAATGTCGTCAACATGCGCAAGAAGACAGACATGGATGTCGGGAGAGGCCTTCTACACCCGACAGCGATCTCCTTCCAAAAGGTTCCTTCACTGAAAGCACTAGGGGTGCAGTTCTCCAGTACAGTTCGCCGAACTGCGACAGCCACTTATCGCCGGCTACTACAAAGGACACGGGTGCTGCTCTGTGACAGCAGATACCGCAATATGGATACGATTCTCCGAACGCGTTTCGTCAACACTTAGCTAGCGTCCAAACTTAATTAATTTGCGCACATTTTACTGCTAAAAGCCGCCATGGCTCGCATTTTCCAGGGGGCGTACGGACAATGTGTGAGTTTATGTCATACATTCAAAGTACCCTTACACTACTTTAACGAGGCCTCCACTGGCAGGGGGCCTGGGGTTGACCCACGTCCACAACCGAGCGCGGGCATTGTACCTGCGGACGATGCGGCTCGCATGGACCGCGACCAACAACAGTTTGAAGTGGACGCTGGTGCAGACGGTCGCGCAACGAGATCTTCGTCCACCGATCTCCGTGGGCCACAAAGCTCCGTCTCTTGCCCACATCCGCGATTTTCTGGTCGAACTGAGTTACATGACGGAGGATCTACCGGCTACGAGGACGCCGAATACGAGAGATTACTAACGCATCTATCAGGCACGACAATCCCGTAACAACGTCGAACAACAACATCCAACCATCCGCTGGACCATTGTGTGGCAAGCCGTCCATACCCCCTACCTGCTCGTTCCCTGACGTATGTGGTGGTGAACGACAAATTGGCCACACGCCACCGCCTCCACTCCATCCATCTCGCCGACGACCCCTTGTGTCCGCACTGTGCCGTCGTCGATTCGAATGCGCACCGCCTGACATGTGCTGTGACAGGCAGATGCTGGGTTCTTGTACAACGTATGCTGGAACTGTTGCGACGACAGACAGAGTCTGTCACACCAGACGAACTCCTACACCCAGATACCACTTACTTTCCCACTACAAGAACGAACGCCGTCAACTGGCTGAAGGGCATGGTGCTGTATTACATATTGCAAGAAGCTCCCGAAAACGCTCTGGACCTGTGGGTCCACCTGACAACGACTCATGAGGCGTTCCGCCACCATTCACTGTACCGCACACGTCTATCGATCTATTTAGGCGCATTATTCGAGGATCCTCCTGCCAATTGGAGCGTTCCGAGTACTAGAAGGCACAGTTAAAAATGATTCACGGCACACGCTTGATCCTCAGAGCAAACGGTTTAGAGGAACTCCCCCTCACATTCATCACGCGAAGGCGACTCGGAAACTCCTGGTTGCGGTAGTAGGATCTTGGGAAGTATATATAGATGTGTATTTATAAATAAGTTAATTTGATCCAGTAAAGTTCTCTAGATCCTGTCGAACCCTTTTCCTTTCCTTGGCGCTGGTTGGGCGGGAACGGGACATTGAGGCCAAGCCTCGGAAGACGACCCCTGCCCTCTTTGCCCCCGACCATTCTCTCAGGCACTAGTAATGAAAACAAATGTGGTGTAGCAAATCCAAAACAGCTTCATGTCGTCTGAGGATGGATAAATACAGGTTCTGCGTGGTTTTCGGGGGACTGTCATACCATTCTTCCTGCAAAATAGGGGCAAGGTCAGGTAACGATAGGGCTGCCTTCTCTCCAGAGCAGACAAATCTCAATGATATTGAAATCTGGTGATTGTGGTGGCCAGCGGAGATATATAAATTCATCCTTGTGTTCACAAAATGAGATCTGGGCGATGTGGGCTCTGTGAAAATTGGCGGCAGTAATGTAACATCGAAGAATAAAAACGGCGCCCGTGGCCAATCGATATCTGGTTGCCCAAGTCATGACCGATCCCTGTCGTGTTTCGTTCTGGGGACGTGAACTCGGTAGACGTCTGAAAGAACGTGAAACAAGATGCATCCGAGCACATGACTTTCTTCCTTTTCTTCTTAGCCCAGGTTTTATTATTCCAGCAAAACGTTTTCCTGTTACCAGCATTTGCGTCACTGGTCAATGGTTTTGGAATTCTGGCTCTTCAGACAAGGAGTATAAAAATTAACGTAGAGGTCTTGATAAAATTTTAATACGAGGCGTGTTTTTAAAGTAAGTACCGTTTTGAAATTTAAAAAAAAACACGTGCTCAGATATCTCAATAATTTTATTTTTACATGAAAGCCTGTACTTTAATCTACTTTTCTACATAATTTCTGCCAATATTGAGACACTTGTCATAACTTTGTACCAGTTTTTGAATACCCTCCTCATAGAAGTCTGTCGCCTGGCTTGTTAACCACTGCATCACCACTGTTTTGACTTCAACATCGTCTTGAAGAGGCTGACCGCCCAGGTGTTTCTTCATGTGCAGGGACAGATGGTAGTCACTGGGCGGAATATCGGGGCTGTAAGGAGGATGATCTAGAGTTTCCCATCGAAAATATGTGATGAGATCTTTGGTCTGATTCGCCACATGCGGACGGGCATTGTCTTGCAGCAAAACGATGCCCTTGCTCAACTTCCATGGACTGCTGCTATGATTCTGGTGTGACGTAGGCGACCCATGTTTCATCGTCCGTAACAGTTTGGCTTAAGAAATCATCACCGTGGTTGTGGTACCGCTCAAGGAAAGTCAATGCACTGTCTAAACGTTTGCTTTTGTGCACATCCGTCAACATTTTCGGTACCCAACGTGCGCACAATTTTCGGTAATTCAAGTGCTCGGTCACAATGCCATACAAAACACTACGAGAAACAATTAGGAAAGTCATCCCGCAAGGAGGAAATCGCAAAGCGTCTGTTTTCTCTCACCTTATTGTCCACTTCCTGTACCAAACTTTCATTAACGACCGAAGGACGCCCACTCTGTTGTTCATCATGCACATTTGTGCGACCATCTTTAAATGCTCTCACCCACTTTCTTACCATTCCATCACCCATAATGTTTTCTTCGTAAGCTGCACAGATCTCACGATGAATATCGATCGCTTTTAGGCCTTTAGCACTAAGAAATCTTATAACAGCCCGTACTTCACAGTCGGCGGGACTCACGGTTATCGGAGGCATCTTAAACACTCAGTACACAACGTAAACAAGGAAGAATCAGGCTGTAATGGCGTCAGTGCGTAGATTAAGGTACAGATTTTCATGTATAAATAAAATTATTGACATATCTTAGAAAGTCTTTTTTTAATTTTAAAACGGTACTTACTTAAAAAACACGCCTAGTACATACAACAGTTATCAGTTATCGAATAGTAGGGGAAAGACCAAGAAAGAGGTGGTAAGATCAAATAATAACTAACTGTAGGCCGCGCGGGGCAGCCGTTTGGTCTTGGGTGACTTGTCACGGTTCGCGCGACTCCCCCGTCGGAGGTTCGATACCTCCCTCGGTCTTGGGTGTGTGTGTTGTCCTTAGCGTAAGTTAGTTTAAGTTAGATTAAGTAGTGTGTAAGCTTAGGGACGAATGTCCTCAACAGTTTGGTCCCATAGAACTTACCACAAATTTCCAAATTTTCAAGAATAACAGAGGCACGGGAGGAGAGGACGTAACAGGTCGCTGCCTGACACTTGAAGAAAGAATAAGATAGCTCTAAAAGATGACTGCATTTATTGCTCTCGTATGACAATGAATTTTGCTATTCGCAGTAACAATCCTCTTCTAACAATCCCGTAACACTCTCCTCCGTGGATATCTACGTGCGTTCTGGAAGCATCGATCCTGCGAAACTCATTTTGCTACACTTTGAAAATAAGACAGTCATTCCGTAACACAACCAGAACGATATGGGGCAATGTCAGAAATGATAGTCTCGCTTTCTACTCATCTTTAAACAAGAATACGTGGCAATTTCGATAAATGTAGTGCAAATCACTGTGAGTCCGAAATGATAAAAGTGCTCACTATTCAACAAAAATAAAAACTAACAAATTATTATCACAAAATTATAGGGCCATCAGTCCACTATCAGCAGTTCCACAGCACAACTAATTCCTTTTCCGACAATGGTTATCTTATTTTAGACATACACACAGGTATACTGCTACGAAAATGTGTCGCCAGCACCAAGGTATTCGATTCAAATATTTGGACAGCAGTTAACTATGACTCAAGTAGCACGTATACACAATGCAGAACGCGCCACGGCACAATATCGTTTAACGGCTTGTCGGTTCATTCTCCTATCAGATCAAAGCTATTGAAATAACTTTTCTGAACAACCCATGAAAAAGTATTGCAGTCACAATAGTAACACAGAAATACCGTTGTCAAGTCACAGAAGCCTCATTCAGTTAAACTATAGACAGAATAAATGAGAAAATATGAAACTGTCGAGACAGATTAATTGGCAGAAAACTAATTAATGTGGTTTTATTGAATGGCACTGACTACTTTCTGAATTTAAGTAGTAGTAGTAGTAGTAGCAGTAGTGGTAGTTTCACTCATCTGTAGATCTCTTTTTACAAGGATATAGGACATGTAAAAGTATTTACAAGTTTTGACCAATTTAAAATAAGCTAATTCGTATACACATACATTCCTATATATACTTTCACTAATGAAATATTAAATGCTCTGAGTAACCGGAAGTCACCAGTTGGGATTTTTTGTGGTCTATCAAAGGCTTTTGATTGTGTAAATTATGGAATACTTCTAGATAAGCTCAAGTACTGTGCTATGAATGGGACAGTGCTCAAATGGTTTAAATCATACCTAACTGGAAGAGTGCAGAAAGTTGAAATAAGCAGATCTCATAATATGCAAAAAAACTGATGATTTCTCAAACTGGAGAACAGTCAAGAATGGGGTGCCGCAAGGTTTGGTCTTGGGTCCTCTGCTGTTCTTAATATATATTAATGACTTGCCATTCTATATTCACGAAGATGCAAAGCTAGTACTTTTTGCCGATGATCCAAGTATAGCTACCACACCCGACAGACAAGAATTAACTGGTGAAATTGTAAACGATGTTTTTCAGAAAATCATTTAGTGGTTCTCTGCAAATGGGCTCTCATTAAACTTTGACAAAACACAGTATATACAGTTCCACACACTAAATGGAATGACCCCATTAATAAATATAGACTTCGATCAGAAATCGGTAGCTAAGGTAGAATATTCAAAATTTCTAGATGTATGCATTGATGAGGGGTTGAAGTGGAAAAAACACACTGAGGATCTGCTGAAACGTTTGAGTTCAGCTACTAATGCTATTAGGGTCATTGCAAATTTTGGCGATATACATCTGAGTAAATTATCTTACCACGCCTATTTTCATTCTCTGCTTTCGTATGGCATCATATTCTGGGGTAACTCATCATTGAGTAAAAGAGTGTTCATTGCACAAAAGTGTGTAATCAGGATAATTGCTGAAGCTCATCCAAGATCATCCTGCAGACACTTATTTAAAGAGCTAGAAATCTTCACTGTAGCCTCACAATATATGTGTTCACTTATGAAATTTGTTATTAACAATCTGAACGAATTCAAAAGTAATAGCAGTGTACATGGCTACAACACTAGGAGAAAGGATAATCTTCACTGCTCAAGGTTAAATCTAACTTTGGCTCAGAAGGGGGTAAATTATGCTGCCACAAAAGTCTTTGGACACTTACCTAATAGCATCAAAAGCCCGACAGATAACCATATAGCATTTAATAGGAAATTAAAAGAGTTTCTTAATGGCATCTCCTTCTACTCATTAGATGAATTTTTGGATATAGTAAGTGGGTAATTTCCCAATCCCACAAAAAAAAATTAAAAAAATTAAAAATTAAAAAATATTGAGTGTCATGTAATAATTTGGCTAATGTAGTATCTTGTATGGACACCTTTTATTGACCTGACACGTTCCACATCATTGCAAAGTGTCGTATTCATGATCTATGGAACAAGTACTAATCTAATCTAATCTCGACAAACTTCTAGTTAGAGACAATGATTAGATTTACTCCTTGTATACAATACTTCTTTTACAAATAACTTATTAAATAATGTACTGTCACACTGTTCACTCATATCTCACAATCAGTCACTACACACACTATACACATATTGTTTCATAAGACTTCGCTCATTACGCACATGAACACACATGTGCTAGTGATCCCTGGGCCATTTTCTGTACCGCAACTTCCCATTTGCTACCCTGAAAACCTGAGTCAGCATACCTCTATAATGAGTGAGATGTTCAGCACAGAAAGAGGAAGAGGTGTTAGTATTGTACTATGCATAGCTGGGGGTAAGTTTTTCTAGAAAGGGAAAAAAAGAAGGAAAAATCATAGTGTGAAGGTGTTATGTGGA
Organism: Schistocerca serialis cubense; assembly: GCF_023864345.2. Lineage (NCBI taxonomy): Eukaryota > Metazoa > Arthropoda > Insecta > Orthoptera > Acrididae > Schistocerca > Schistocerca serialis. Next base: position 1,143,650,887 of record NC_064639.1, on the reverse strand, counting down.
ATGTGGGATGTTTTATAATCATTATTATTATTTATTTGCATAACATTTATTTTACCAAACCCCTAATCTGTTTTATCTAAGTACTCCTTCAACGTATAAAATGTGTTTCTTAACAGGTACTCTTTAGCTGCCTTTTTAAATAACTGTATCTTCGCAATTTCTTTAATCCCCTTAGGAAATTTATTGTATAGCTTTATACCTTGGTAGCAAATTCTTTTTTGGGTTTTATGTTTATTTTTTCTTGGTAAATGTAAGTTGAGTCTAGCTCTTGTTTCATGTACAGAGCAGTTTGTGCAGTAATTATCAATGTTATTTTTGATCTGTACAGCTAACTAGTAAATGGATTCACATGGAGCAGTTAGAATCCCCAGTATTTTGAACATGTCTTTACAATGAGCTCGACTACTATTTTTGGTTATTATTCTTATGGCTCTTTTCTGGAGTTTGAAAATTGTGTTCATATTTTGTGCATTTGTTCCCCAAAAAAGAATGCCATAGCTAAGAATTGAGTGTACATATGAATAGTATGTAATTAATGACAGGATTCTATGATAGGATTCTAAGGGCATAACATGCTGATGACATTCTGTTTGCAAGTACATTCGTGTGTTTACACAAACTTAAAAATGTTCATTCCTAGAAATTTTGCATTTGTTACACAGTCTATATAGATGTCATCTACATTTAATTTAACATTGTCGTTTTCCCTCTTCAAAATGAAATTCACAGCATTAGTTTTCTTAATGTTCATTGTCACTTTATTGCTTACTGACTAATCATAATCTTCCTTGAGAGTTTAATTTGCTTTCTCTGCAAGGACATCTCTTGTTTTCTCAGTGACTATAATATTGCTGTCATCAGCGAAGAGATTTTTCTCATCATAGTAACAGTGCTGGGAAAGTCATTGATGTATATCAGGAATAGTATTCGTCCTAATATGCTTTGTTCTGGAACCACTGTATTTATGTACTTTGGTTCTGATAAGCGTTTTACTAAATGTTTAGCTCTATTTGAAGTATGTGTTATCTCTACTCTTTGTACCCTATCTGCTAGGTATGAACGAAACCATTCATTAGCGAACCCTCTTATTCCTAATGCTTCTAATTTATTTAATAGAATCTTGTGGTCGACTGTATCAAAGGCCTTAAAAAGATCCAAAAATATGCCTCTGATACACTCATCTTCGTCAAGGGCATCAAGTACAAATTTTGTGAATTCTACTATGGCTAACTCTGTATTTTTGCCATTTCAGAAGCCAAACTGTGATTTGCTTAAAAGATTGTATTTCTTCAGGTAATCCAATAATCTGTCTTTCATAATTGATTCTATTATTTTTGAGAATGGTAACAGAAGGGAAATGGGCCGGTAATTTTCTGTGTCTTCTGCATTACCTTTCTTAAGCAAAGGTACAACTCTTGCCTGTTTTGACTGCTCTGGAAATGTCCCTGATGTGAAGGCTTCAGTTATCATATTTGTTAAGGGGCCTTGTATAATCTCTATGTGTTGTTTCAGTATATACATTGGTACTTCATCTAAGCCTACTGACTTTTTATTTTTTAGTTTTTGAACAGTTTTATTGGCTTCATTCTCTCTAGTTGGAAGTAACATCATTGTATTTAGTGCAACATTATTTACAGGTGCTACATTTGTTTTGGGGAATTTTTGCTGTAACTTCTCTGCAATACTTGAAAAATGCTCGTTTACATAGTTTGCTAAGTGTTGTGGATCAGTTGTTGCCCTATCCCCCTCTCATAGCAGTATGTTATTCTGCATTTGTTTGCCTCTCCTCGTTTCCTTTTTTATAATATCTCAGTCTGCTTTGCTTTTATTCTCTGCATTATATATTATTTTGTCATTAAATGAGTTTTTTTGGAGTAATCAGCACCTTCCTATAGGTCTTTTTGTACCAATGATAGAAATTTAAGAATTCTGGATCATTGCCACTCTTTTTCATGTAACTGAGCTGTTTAAGTGTTTGGGAGGACTTCTTAATACCTGTTGTTATCCATCTGTTCTTGTGAGATGTTGATACAGACATGTATAATTTTGGAAATATCTTTTCAAAGCTCAATTTAAATAGTGTGGAGAATTTAGAGAATTTCATATTCACATTGGTTTTCTTATACACTTCATCCCAACTTTATTTTGCTAGTTCTTTTGAAAAATCTTTTATTTTGGTTTCTGACAGATGTCGTTTGTAGGCTTGTAGTTTATGGAATGATTCGATGCCTAATTTTACTGTTGTTATTTGACAGATATGGTCTGATAATCTGAGATCTTTTACAGCTACGTCCCATTTTGTCCTGTCCATATTTGTGGCCACTTGGTCAATTACTGATGCAGTCATTACAGTAACCCTTGTTGCATTATTGACCAAATGGGACATGCAAAAACTTTGGATGATATTTATGAAGTTGTTGCTGGATTCGTTTATGATATTAGTAGTGATGTTAAAGTCCCCACAGAGAATTATGATGACGATTGTACTTGAGACTTTATCTAGTACTCCTGTTAATTTATTGAAAAAATTGTCCACACTACCAGTGGGAGATCTCTACACACACAAAATGATTAATTTCTTTGTGATATCAAACCCTGTTAATTCATTAATATTTCAAAGTGTTTGTCTTCACTTGCTGTACTGAGGTCATATCTTGATTTGAACCATGTTCCTTTTCTGATATGAATGCATGATCCTCCACCCCTTGAAGCAGTTCTGCAATAAGAGTTTACCCTTTCATTCAGCGATAATATTACATGTAGGATTTCTGTGTCTCTACACCAGTGCTCAGTAACGCAAACTACTGTGCAGCTCAAAGATTGGATCTCAACTTCTAATAGTTGTATTTTATTTTTATTGATTGCATGTTCTGATGGAGAATTGTTAAACCTGTAAAATGCCCCATGTTACTCTTTCCGAAGGTTTCTTTTTCTTTGTCACATATGGTATGTGTAATATTTGGAGTATTAAAATCGGTCTTATGAGTGATTGTTTCGGTATTTTTTAAACTCCTGGAGAAACTCTTCAGGCAGGTGAACCTGTTGTCTCGATTTATCCTAAAAGAGACTTACTTTTCCTATCAATTATGGCTGTGTGAATATGCCTTATGCCGCTGTGTAAGGCGTGTGACCTTGAAGCGGACTTAGCCGCTGAGCGAGGCTGTCGGGCAACACGGGCCATAGTATTACTAGGCCCGTGTTGCTGGAAAATCAAGATTGCGCAACACTGATAAGGCGCGCTGGCTCTGTGCGCGCGAGTGGGGGCCGGAAGTTCTGACGTCATGTGGCTTGATAACTGTGTCGAGAGGCAGCAGCATGTTTATTCGACTCGAGGCAGCCGCACGAAGCACACAGCCATGCCGTACCATGTGTGGCCCACGATCCAGCCCCTATACTTTCATGAATCAGCTGTACCAATCTTCCCTTCCCAGTCCTGTTTAGGTGTAGGTCATGCCTAGTGAAACCCAATCTATTGATTTTCGCGACAGGCACCAGAGAAACATGAGCAAAGTTGGCTGTCCTGAGAGCCATACCTAACCAGACACTGATTCGCCTTACAGCTCCAGCAAGTCGGCCAGAGTGGCCGAGCGGTTCTAGGCGCTACAGTCTGGAACCGCGCGACCGCTACGGTCGCAGTTTCGAGTCCTGCCTCGGGCATGGATGTGTGTGATGTCCTTAGGTTAGTTAGGTTTAAGTAGTTCTAAGTTCTAGGGGACTGATGACCTCAGAAGTTAAGTCCCATAGTGCTCAGAGCCATTTGAACCATTTGAAGCTCCAGCAAGGTGTGGTCGATCATGACTCCGGAGCAGTCCAACAAAGTGTTCGTTGTGCCATGAGTCAGGGAAGCTATCTTGTCCAGGTCACCACCTATGCCATATGCCACGTCCCTGTCCAAACTATTTCCCGCCCCAGCCACTATCTCTAAATGGTCCTCTTTTGTAGAAGTCCTTATATAAAGACCCAAGTCCTCTATCACATGACTTAGCCCTGCATTTGGCTTGAAGATACTGGTGGCCTGGTACGCTGCCCCTAAGCTTTCCAGTAACTGAGAGCCTACACCTCGGCCATGGCTACTACCTATTAGCTGCAGATTCTTCTTCCTGACACTTTGTGCATTCCTAGGTTTCTTGGTCTCGGTTGAAGTGTGCTGCACATTTCCTGCTCCTCGTTCTACCTGAGTAATGGCTTAACTCTGGGAGTGGTAGATACTTGTTTTTGGTGTTGATGATAAAACTGTCAGAAGGTCTGAAGCTCTTTAGCAAGCAGTTTAATTGTTAGGCCATTCCAATGAGCAACAGATTTACATTTAAATTAACTGCAATCTCATTTTTATAGTTCGTATATGTATGTGAAAGTTATTTCATTAACGCAATGACACTCGGTCGTGATTACCAACAGTTACAGAATCTTATACCAGTTGATGACATGATGATAACGACAAACACTAAGTACAAAATTACAATTTCAGTAACACAATTGTGTTATAATTAATCATCCGACGTATCGCCTGGGATTGTTTTTTACATGCTAAGCAGTGTAAACGCTCTTCCTGACAATATGTTGACGTGTTGATAACGGTGCTGGCGGATGAGATTTTCCATCAACAGTGCACCAGGTTCTCGTATATACCTCTCTGGCTCGGCGCGTCGAAAGCGTGGATGGAACTTTTTGCAGACGGCAGCTGGCTCGCTGCTGGACACGGAGATGTTTTGTAACGCGAGTACCGTCCAATTTGCAACTATTCAGGGACGCTTCGCGCACAGTGATGCGAGCTATGTGTTCCCAGCGCACTATTTGTAAATAAACAACGATGGAGCAGTTCTCGGACATACTTTTTGTTCTGCGTCCAGGGAACTTCTGACTGTCATCTGCTCCTAATATTTTTACTTTATAATCGTATTCCCTTACAAGGTCCGTTATATAAACATCTATACAAATTTTTCAGATTCTGAACACCAGTTTTATAACATTTATGTAGGAACATTTACATGCAGCACATGGGGGAGACTGCTTTACCTTGAGGATAAGATGCCTAGGTACACGTGATTTTTTTTTTTTGTTTTCTGGTCGGTACTTCAGTCTAGTGATTCATTTTTAGCAACAAATAATCCTGGACAAACGGTGAGTATCGTGACAGGGATTAGCCACCACAAGGCAGTAGCTGCTACGCTCAATACCATAACACCTACAACCATAAAAAAAGAACGCAAAGTATAACTATTTAGAAAAGATGATAAAAATGCTCTTAGCGACATTTTAAGAGGCAGTCTTAACTCCTTCCGATCTGATCAGGTAAGCGTAGAAAAGTTGTGGAATAATTTCAAAGAGATAGTTTCGACGGCAATTGAGAGACATTTTCCACATAGATCCCCCATGGTGCACAAAACGTGTCAGATCGCTGTTGCAGAAGCAGCGAAAAAAGCATGCCAAATTTAAAAGAATGCAAAATCCACAAGACTGGCAAATTTCTGCAAAAGTTCGAAATATAGCGCGTACTTCAATACAAGATGCTTTTAATAATTCCACAACGAAATTCTGTCTCGAAATGTGGCAGAAAATCCAAAGAGATTCTGGTCATACATAAAGCAGACCAGTATCAGGACACAATCAATACCTTCACTGAGCGATAAGAACGGTGAATTCACTGATGACAATGCCCCTAAAGCAGTGTTATTAAACAAGCTTTTCCGAAACTCTTTCACTAAAGAAGACGAAGTAAATATTCCTGAATTCCAATCAAGAACAACTACCCTGATGAGAAACATAGAATTAGATATCCTCGGTGTAACAAAATAGCTTAAATCACTTAATAAAGGCAAGGCTTCCGGTCCAGATTGTATACCAGTCAGGTTCCTCTCAGAGTATGCTGATACAATAGCTCCATAAAGTAATTATATACAACCACCCGCTCACAGAAATATCCGCACCTAAAGATCGGAGAATTTCGCAAGTCACACCAATACCCAGAAAGGGAAGTAGGGGTAATCCGCTGAATTACAGGCCTATATCACTAGCGTCGATTTGCAGTAGGGTTTGGAACATATACTGTATTCGAACATTATGAAGTACCCCGAAGAAAACGATTTATTGACACATAGTCAGCACAGATTCAGAAAATATCGTTCTTGTGAAACACAACTAGCTCTTTATACTCGTGAAGTAATGAGTGCTATCGACAAGGGATGTCAAATTGATTCCATATTTGTAGATTTCCAGAAGGCTTTCGACACCGTTCCTCACAAGCATCTTCTAACCAAACTGCGTGCCTATCGAATATCGCTTCAGTTGTGCGGTGGATCCGTGATTTCCTGTCAGAAAGGTTACAGTTCGTTGTAATAGAAGAAAAGTCATAGAGTAAAACAGAAGTAATATCCGGCGTTCCCCAAGGAAGTGTTATAGGCCCTCTATTGTTCCTGATCTATATTAAAGTCATAGGAGACAATCTCAGTAGCCGTCTTAGATTGTTTGCTGATGATGCTGCTATTTACCGTCTTGTAAAGTCATCAGATGACCAAAACGAATTGCAAAATGATTTGGATAAGATATCTGTATGGTGCGAAAAGTGGCAATTGACCCTGAATAAAGAAAAGTGTGAAGTTATTCACATGAGTACTAAAAGAAATCAGCTAAATTTCGATTACGCGATAAGTCACACAAATCTGAGGGCTGTACATTCACTAAATACTTAGGGATTACAATTACAAATAACCTAAATTGGAACGATCATATAATTAATGTTGTGGGTGGAGCAAACCAAAGACTTCGGTCCATTGGCGGAACACTTAGAAGGTGCAACAGCTCTACTGAAGAGACTGCTTGCACCACGCTTGTCCGCCCTATTCTGTTGTATTGCTGTGCGATCCGCTTCAGATGGGACTGACGGATGATATCGAAGAAGTACAAAGAAGGGCCACTCGTTTTGTATTATCGCGAAATAGCGGAGATAGTGCCTCAGAAATGATGCGTGAACGTCTTTGTTTCAATGACTGCCTCTCCAAGGGAGTCATTAAAACAGGGGCGTTTTTCATTATGATGGGATCTTCTCATGAAATTTCGATCGCCAGTTCTCTCCTTCAATTGCGAACACAGTCTGTTACTACCCCCCCCCCCCCCCCAACATAGCAACATAAGCAGAAATGATCATCACGATAAAATACGAGAAATCAGGGCTCGCACAGAAAAATTTAAGTGCTCGTTTTCCCCGCGCGTCGGTCGAGAGTGGAACTGTAGAGAGACTGCTTAAAGGTGGTTCATTGAACTCTCTGCCAGGCACTTTATTATGAGTAGCAGAGTAATCACGTAGATGTAGATGTAGAATCACATTAAGAAATGCACACTAGAAGCCGTCATAATTTTTCCGTCATTTACTACGGTTTTTGTTGTTGCTAGACCTGAGATTCTTTTTGTGTAGCATTTGTAAATATAGGGCGTTTCAAAAGGAATATACGTATTACAAACTATTATACTGTCAAAACTATCGATCGCTGCGCCACGGATCAATTATTGGAGGAACTGTCTAGTTTATATTCATTGCTGCTAGATGTTGGCTGTCTTCTGTTTGCATGGTTACTGTAACATGTTGCAAAATGGCTACTCCGCAGCAGAAATCATTTTGGGTTCTCGAGTTTGGGAAGAGTAATTCTGTAATTACTATGCAACGATGTTTCAGGCTGAGGTACCGAACTGATCCTCCGGATGGTTGGAACATTCGAAAATGGTATCGACAACCTACAATATCAATTCGGCGCGTTTTCAGACCTTGGTTGGTTATGAAGCCTTACAAGATACAATTTTTACAGGCTATGCGTCACGACGACAAACGCAGATGTGTGGCATTTTATGACGATCACCAGAATGCTATTCACAATGATGAAACTTTGCGCAATGCATCGTGTTCAGTGATCAGTGACTTTCCACCTTAGTGGGAAAGTAAACGCAATGTTCTAATCTGAGGGCTGCAGAACCCACATGCACGCACTGAACATGTACGAGATTCACCCAAAGCCAGTGTGTTATGTGCGATATCCGGTGATATCCCACTCATCTGTTTAGGGCCCATTCTTCTTTGATGGAAACACGGTTAACGGTCAGCCGTATCTTCCTGTGTTACAAAACCTCTTGTTTCCGAGGCTGGCAGAGGACAACTTCATTTTTCAACGAGACGGAGCAGCACCTCAATGCAGTTGCCAAGTGCCTGAATATATGAACGGAACTCTACCGAGCCATTGGATTGGTAGTCAAACAACCGACGAACTGTCATTTAGCTGGTTTCCACGGTCACCAGATTTCAAGTGCTATGATTTCTTCCTATAGGATTCTATTAAGGACAACATGTACTGTAGGTACCAACACTATCACAGAACCTAGAATAGTTGGAGAATTTGTTCGTACTACCACGACGATGGACATCCATACTCGAGCATGGGAGGAATTTGAGTACCGGTGTGCTATTGTTCGTGTCACTGGTGGAGGGCATATGAAACATCTATAATCCAAATTTGAGAGATTAGTAAATTTGTGTCCCAAGTTTCATGGTTGTATGTCTTACAGTTTAATACATTAATGTATTCGAAGTACTTATACTCTTTTTGAAATACCCTGTATTTCTAGATCTACACATTTAAGTGCCGTATAATACATTCAAGTTATTTTGACTATATAGTAAATTCTCAGTTATAGAATTTTATGACAAGTAACATTCTATACATTTTTAAAACTAATTACATAACGTGTGGACGGTAAAATCATACCACGTCGGTCGTGAGCCATCTTGTATCTTGAAACAGAAGGTCTTTCACCATGGGCCATGGCATATTATCAAATTAACTAAGTTTCGTTAGTGTCGTAACAAATTTATTTGCCTTGAAAATGGAAATATGTTAGTTTCCAACAGCTTCAATTTTGTAATGTAGTTAACCTATATACTTCCGCTGAAGTCCATGTCATGTACTTATTATTGGTGTGTAGTAGTGCAAAAATGTAAAAGATGGATGACATAAATACAATACTGACAATATTTTCTCGGTTGCAACACTTTTAAATTTCAATACAATGTAATAGTCAATAAGTCAATATAATTTTGCGAGAACCGTAATTTTCTGGAGAACTTTTTGTAATTTCAGAAAATAACTTAAGAAGTAAATGTCATTACTTAAAAATGGACCAAGGAAATACGTTAAACTACTGAAAAGTATCATAATGTTCAACACTGTCCTCCACTTGAGAACATTACAAAAAAGGTAATAGTTGTGGTAGCAACAGCATTGATCCGTTAAATTCACATACGATATCCACAGAGTTATGGATGCACCACATGAGGTAAGCTATTAGAGAACGGAAAAATGTGAAAATAGAACATAATTTGCGAACTTACGGGTATTTAGAAATTCATTAATTACAAACACAGCAAAGTTGGACGACGTCAAAAACGTGGCGATGGCAGAAGTGGATGTAAACAACCTAAACCCATTTGAACGAGAACCCTACAGACCTGTAGACAGCAAAAGGGTTGGAGAAAATGAAATAACTATGACTTTAGGATGAATATAATATCTCCTAGTCCAAAGAAAGCGAGTGCTGAAAGGTGTGATTATTCCAATTTACGAGTTTAGCAAGTAAAGATTGCAAAATAGTGACACGAATAATTTACAAAAGAATGCAGAAGCCGATAAAGACTGACCTCGAGGAGGATAAGATTGAGTTTAGATAACAAGCAAAACCGTACTGAACATACCTTAGGCAGGTTGAAGACAGATAAACATACGTGTAAACTATTTACAGGTTTACAGAAAGCTTTTAGGAATTTCGAAATTCGGAAGGTAGCAAGGCAAAAAATACAGGGAGCAAAAGTTATCAGCAACTTATACACAAACCAGGCTGTGGTTATGAGAGACGCAGTTGTAATGTAATAAAATACAAATTTTTTATTTGTTTTGTGACTATTAGTCTAATGTAATAAAATAAAATATGAGCCGTGACTTATACAAAAAAGAAACACACATTAATGCAATGGCTCAGCACAAAAGAGAAATAACTAATGTAGGAATATTATTAACAGTGTAATACGTTGTTTAATTTAGCCCAACATGCATAAGCTCTCACTAAACTAGCTCAGTTCTCAGGGTAGTAACGTAGTCGTCGATACATCGTGGTTTCGTCTCGATTCCCCAATACAAGATAACGAGAGTAGCATCTACAAATGAAATCCTATAATGGAACTGGAATCCTGTGACCAGACCTTTTCTGCCTGGGATGTTATCTCGTGATATATAGAAAATCTGGAAGTAAAATTGTTAAATTGTTAGTAGCTGCAGCCGGTCTCGTGGGATCTGAAATAAAGTTAATTGTCCCAACCGACAGCACGTCTCGTAGATGAGCTGAAAGAAAAATGTTAATGATTTTTCTAAGATGGCGCCTAACAATGAAAATTCTTTGTTAAGGCCCATATCTACTTAAGACAATAAAGGTATCAGATTTACAATAGATTGACCACATACATAAATTCTTTTGACAAAATAACCATTATATTTTTCGGGTTTTAAGTACAACTTACATTATCAGCTAGTACAGCAAGGTGAGCTTTACACAAGGACGTCCTCTTAGATCAGAATCCAAGCAGATAAGATAAGCGAATGACAAAGGAAAGATAGCTCATGCATAGAGGCGCAAGAGTCCATGGAATAACATGTCCATTGTAGTTCTATCCCTTCTTCTTTGGCGTACTTGTCGATTATTTATAAAATCTATCGTAATATTTAGTGTACATTTTTTTAAACCCAAGTCCACACAGGAGAAACAGTACACAGTGTATGAAATGGAAGCAGTAGTTGAGAAGCTTTTCCTTGAGCTATTGAATCTCTTCATTCACAAGCAGTGAAGGAAAGCCAAGTTCGCGCTATTTACCACTCCGTATTCACTTACCTCAGACGATTGTAAACATTGAAACATGTGCCGTCAATTGTCCGCACTACAGATTCCAATCCCAAAGAAAGCAGGTGTTGACAGATGTGAAAATTACCGAACTATCAGTTTAATAAGTCACAGCTGCAAAATACTAACACGAATTATTTACAGACGAATGGAAAAACTGGTAGAAGCTGACCTCGGGGAAGATCAGTTTGGATTCCGTAGAAATGTTGGAACACGTGAGGCAATACTGACCTTACGACTTATCTTAGAAGAAAGATTAAGAAAAGGCAAACCTACGTTTCTAGCATTTGTAGACTTAGAGAAAGCTTTTGACAACGTTGACTGGAATACTCTCTTTCAAATTCTAAAGGTGGCAGGGGTAAAATACAGGGAGCGAAAGGCTATTTACAATTTGTACAGAAATCAGATGGCAGTTATAAGAGTCGAGGGACATGAAAGGGAAGCAGTGCTTGGGAAAGGAGTAAGACAGGGTTGTAGCCTCTCCCCGATGTTATTCAATCTGTATAGTGAGCAAGTAGTAAACGAAACAAAATAAAAATGTGGAGTAGGTCTAAAATCCATGGAGAAGAAATAAAAACTTTGAGGTTCGCCGATGACATTGTAATTCTGTCAGAGACAGCAAAGCACTTGGAAGGCCAGTTGAACGGAGTGGACAGTGTCTTGAAAGGAGGATATAAGATGAACATCAACAAAAGCAAAACGAGGATAATGGAATGTAGTCGAATGAAGTCGGGTGATGTTGAGGGAATTAGATTAGGAAATGAGACACTTAAAGTAGTAAATGAGTTTCGCTATTTGGGGAGCAAAATAACTGATGATGGTCGAAGTAGAGAGGATATAAAATGTAGACTGGCAATGGAAAGGAAAGCGTTTCTGAAGAAGAGAAATTTGTTAACATCAAGTATAGATTTAAATGTCAGGAAGTCATTTCTGAAAGTATTTGTATGGAGTGTAGCCATGTATGGAAGTGAAACGTGGACAATAAGTAGTTTGGACAAGAAGAGAATAGAAGCTTTCGAGATGTGGTGCTACAGAAGAATGTTGAAGATTAGGTGGGTAGATCACGTACCTAATGAGGAGGTATTGAATAGGATTGGGGAGAAGAGAAGTTTGTGGCACAGCTTGACTAGAAGAAGGGATCGGTTGGTAGGACATGTTCTGAGGCATCAAGGGATCACAAATTTAGCATTGGAGGGCAGCGTGGAGGGTAAAAATCGTAGAGGGAGACCAAGAGATGAATACACTAAGCAGATTCAGAAGGATGTAGGTTGCAGTAGGTACTGGGAGATGAAGGAGCTTGCACAGGATAGATTAGCATGGAGAGCTGCATCAAACCAGTCTCAGGGCTGAAGACCACAACAAGAACAACAACAGATTTGTTCCTCACGCCTGACGCTTTTATAAGAATCCGGCATGTGCAGATATGCCTACTCACGCAGAAAATTTTCTAATGCTGAGGAATTTTTCCCATAAGGTGTGTGTACCGTTCCAGTGCATACGGACTCTTGAGTGTCGTCTCGTCCCTGTGTCTGGCCATGAAGGTGATCACGAGGACCATTTACTGCGGCGTCGCTCTTCTACCCGTATCTGATCAGTATGGATCACAGTATAACGAAACTGATGGATGCCTCGTTTGACACTATACACTGAGGTGTCATCGGATACCTCCTAATATCGTGGCGGACCCCCCATTGTCCGGCGTAGTGCCGCAACTCGACGTGGCGTAGACTCAAAAAGTCTTAGAAATATTGAGTCACGCTGCCTCTTAAAACTCTTAAAAATATATATATTTATATGGTGTTACAGAAAGGTACGGCCAGACTTTCAGGAAACGTTCCTCACACACAAAGAAAGAAAATGTGTTATGTGACCATGTGTTCGGAAACGCTTACTTTCCATGTTAGAGCTCATTTTATTACTTCTCTTCAAATCACATTAATCATGGAATGGAAACACACAGCAACAGAACGTACCAGCGTGACTTCAAACACTTTGTTACATGAAATGTTCAAAATGTCCTCCGTTAGCGAGGATACATGCATCCACCCTCCGTCGCATGGAATCCCTGATGCGCTGATGCAGCCCTGCAGAATGGCGTATTGTATCACAGCCGTCCACAATACGAGCGCGAAGAGTCTCTACATTTGGTACCGGGGTTACCCCCATAAATGAAAGTCAAGAGGGTTGAGGTCAGGAGAGCGTAGAGGCCATGGAATTGGTCCGCCTCTACCAAACCATCGGTCACCGAATCTGTTGTTGAGAAGCGTACGAACACTTCGACTGAAATGTGCCGGAGCTCCATCGTGCATGAACCACATGTTGTGTTGTACTTGTAAAGGCACATGTTCTAGCAGCACAGGTAGAGTATCCCGTATGAAATCATGATAACGTGCTCCATTGAGCGTAGGTGGAAGAACATGGGGCCTAATCAAGACATCACCAACAATGCCTGCCCAAACGTTCACAGAAAATCTGTGTTTATGACGTGATTACACAATTGCGTGCGGATTCTCGTCAGCCCACACATGTTGATTGTGAAAATTTACAATTTGATCACGTCGGAATGAAGCCTCATCCGTAAAGAGAACATTTGCACTGAAATGAGGATTGACACAGTGTTGGATGAACCATTCGCAGAAGTGTACCCCTGGAGGCCAATCAGCTACTGATAGTGCCTGCACACGCTGTTCATGGTACGGAAACAACTGGTTCTCCCGTAGCACTCTCCATACAGTGACGTGGTCAACGTTACCTTGTACAGCAGCAACTTCTCTGACGCTGACATTAGGGTTATCGTCAACTGCACGAAAAATTGCCTCGTCCATTGCAGGTGTCCTCGTCGTTCTAGGTCTTCCCCAGTCGCGAGTCAGAGGCTGGAATGTTCCGTGCTCCCTAAGACGCCGATAAATTGCTTCCAACGTCTTCTGGTCGGGACACCTTCGTTCTGGAAATCTGTCTCGATACAAACTTACCGCGCCACGGCTATTGCCCCGTGCTAATCCAGGCATCAAATGAGCATCTGCCAACTCCGCATTTGTAAACATTGCACTGACTGGAAAACCACGTTCGTGATGAACACTAACCGGTTGATGCTACGTACTGATGTGCTTGATGCTAGTACTTTAGAGCAATGAGTCGCATGTCAACACAAGCACCGAAGTCAACATTAAGTTCCTTCAATTGGGCCAACTGGCGGTGAATCGAGGAAGTACAGTACATACTGACGAAACTAAAATGAGCTCTAACATGGAAATTAAGTGTTTCCGGACACATGTCCACATAACATCTTTTCTTTACTTGTGTGTGAGGAATGTTTCCCGAAAGTTTGGCCGTACCTTTTTGTAACACCCTATATATATATATATATATATATATATATATATATATAATAGAGGGAAACATTCCACGTAGGAAAAATATATCTAAAAACAAAGATGATGTGACTTACCAAATGAAAGTGCTGGCAGGTCGACAGACACAGAAACAAACACAAACATACACACAAAATTCAAGCTTTGGCAACAAACTGTTGCCTCATCAGGAAAGAGGGAAGGAGAGGGAAAGACGAAAGGATGTGGGTTTTAAGGGAGAGGGTAAGGAGTCATTCCAATCCCGGGAGCGGAAAGACTTACCTTAGGGGGAAAAAAGGACGGGTATACACTCGCACACACACAAGTATCCATCCACACATATACAGACACAAGCAGACATATTTAAAGACAAAGAGTTTGGGCAGAGATGTCAGTCGAGGCAGAAGTGCAGAGGCAAAGATGTTTTTGAATGACAGGTGAGGTATGAGTGGCGGCAACTTGAAATTAGCGGAGATTGAGGCCTGGTGGATAACGGGAAGAGAGGATATATTGAAGAGCAAGTTCCCATCTCCGGAGTTCGGATAGGTTGGTGTTAGTGGGAAGTATCCAGATAACCCGGACGGTGTAACACTGTGCCAAGATGTGCTGGCCGTGCACCAAGGCATGTTTAGCCACAGGGTGATCCTCATTACCAACAAACACTGTCTGCCTGTGTCCATTCATGCGAATGGACAGTTTGTTGCTGGTCATTCCCACATAGAATGCGTCACAGTGTAGGCAGGTCAGTTGGTAGATCACGTGGGTTCTTTCACACGTGGCTCTGCCTTTGATCATGTACACCAGGCCTCAATCTCCTCTAATTTCAAGTTGCCGCCACTCATACCTCACCTGTCAATCAACAACATCTTTGCCTCTGCACTTCTGCCTCGACTGACATCTCTGCCCAAACTCTTTGTCTTTAAATATGTCTGCTTGTGTCTGTATATGTGTGGATGGATACGTGTGTGTGTGCGAGTGTATACCCATCCTTTTTTCCCCCTAAGGTAAGTCTTTCCGCTCCCGGGATTGGAATGACTCCTTACCCTCTCCCTTAAAACCCACATCCTTTCGTCTTTCCCTCTCCTTCCCTCTTTCCTGATGAGGCAACAGTTTGTTGCCAAAGCTTGAATTTTGTGTGTATGTTTGTGTTTGTTTCTGTGTCTGTTTACCTGCCAGCACTTTCATTTGGTAAGTCACATCATCTTTGTTTTGAGATATATATATATATATATATATATATATATATATATATATATATATATATATATTGTAAGTAGGCTGTTTATGTTTTCTCTATGTAAGTAGGCTGTTTATGTTTTCTTATTGGCAACGTTACGTAGCGCTCAATATGAAAATCACTGGCTGTGCTGTGAGCAGTCTGTGGCTAGTTTGCATTGTTGTCTGCCATTGTAGTGTTGGGCAGCGGCAGCTGAATGTGAACAGCGCGTAGCGTTGCGCAGTTGGAGGTGAGCCGCCAGCAGTGGTGGATGTGGGGAGAGAGATGGCGGAGTTTTGAAATTTGTCATGAACTGCTATATTTATATATGATGATATCAAGGTAAATACATTGTTTGTTCTCTATTAATATCTTTCATTTGCTAACTATCCCTATCAGTAGTTAGTGCCTTCCATAGTTTGAATCTTTTATTTAGCTGGCAGTAGTGGCGCTCGCTGTATTGCAGTAGCTTGAGCAGCGAAGATTTTTGTGAGGTAAGTGATTTGTGAAAGGTATAGTTTAATGTTAGTCAGGGCCATTCTTTTGTAGGGAATTTTGAAAGTCAGATTGCGTTGCGCTAACAAAATATTGTGTGTCAGTTTAAGCACAGTCAGGTACAATTTTTCAAAGGGGACGTTTCATATGTCGACCCTTAGCCTAGGATACCTCACTGGAATCTTCTGATTTTTTCTTGTAGTTTGTGTATTTTGTGTAGCTTTTGTTTATTGCTAGCGCGTAATTGTAGAGAGAATCTCCTTTGTAGTTGTCGCCTTTCATTGTTGTACAGTAAAACAGTTGTGGCATGCATATAGATTTGCACCAAGTATTTCGCAGCTACGCTTGCAATTAACTAGATATTATTTTCAGTGCTATGTTAATGTGTTCTCCTATTTTTGCACTTCAAATTGTGCTTTTCTGTGTTATCGTGTGAAACATTGTGACAATTATGGCGTGTGAAAAACGTAACACTAGGCTCCAAACTAAACTGAGAAATAATAGTGACGACGAGCGTAGCTTATCAGCGCCGCAGAGTAATGAATTTACTAATGTTCAAAGTAGTAATTTGGTAACTGTGCACAGGGAAATGGAGCGGGCGTCAAACAATGGCGTGGACAGTGAAACAATTAGTGAAGAGGGAAGCATTATCGATCGATCGGTCGGCAATAGCTCGCCTCAGGAAGCCGAAATGACACGACACGATCTCGCAAATACTGTAGATTCAGGTTTTGGATCCTCACCGTTTTCTCAAATAAGTCAAGACACATTTTCTGCTTGTCAAAATGTGAATGTTTCCGGTGTAAATTCACTGCCGAAAAGCACTGAGGAACATGTTTCAGACACCAATGCATTGTTATTACAATTAATACAACAAATGGGACAAACACAGCAAAAGCTTCAAAAGTTAGACACAGTGGAACAAAATCTTAAAAAGTTAGACACAATGGAACAACACCAGAGACAAACACAGCAACAGTTAGACACAATGGAACAACACCAGAGACAAACACAGCAACAGTTAGACACAATGGAACAAAATCTTCAAAAGTTAGACACCACACTTGAATAAACACGTGAAGATTTAACTACTGAGTTACATAACATTGAATCGAAATGTCAAAAAGTCTGTAATGACGTAAAAACACAAATTTGTGAGCATTTTCAACCTATTTTTTCGCGGAATGAAAATGCATTACAGAATCACGAAGCAGCCATAAAAGAACTGCAAACCATTGTTCATGAAAATCATGAGACCTTGTGGGCTAAAATTGACTCAGTTGCATCTACCGATTCGGTTAAGCAACTTGCAAAAACTCAGGAAAACTTAAAGGACACAGTAGATTCGATTTCAACACAAATGGACACTCTGAAACTTGGTTCAGAAAAACACACTGAGGAAATGTGTTCACTATCGGAGAAAGTAGCCAAACTTTCGGATCAGGTTACTAACTTATCTACAAAGGTAGATGATGATCTGAATGACACAAGACCTGTAGCCTTCACTGACACAGAAGAGTATGAACAAATTAGAAAAGTCAAACAGAATCAAAATCAAATCAATACACAGTACAAAAGAGAAATCCGGGAAGTACAAGATCAGCTGACACAGGTAATACAAGAATTACGTATTTCAGAGGATACTCGTGCCCCAATATGGGAAGAGGGACACAGAAATACGGAACAGCCACAAAATAATAACACAGGGCATTTCGGAAGTTATGAAAGAAATTGGCAATGTGCACCGAATTTTGAGATGGAACGGCCGACACGACCTAACAATGAGCGATATGCGACTTGCCGACATCATGATTTTGACTATAAGCTGTTCATTACTACACGTAAATTCAAAACGTTTAAGAATTCTGGCAACGACATTCATCCACAAGCATGGCTCCATCAATTCTCGCATTGTTTTCCTCCCAACTGGTCGTTAGAACACAGATTAGAATTTATGTGTGGCTACTTGGAGAATGAACCAACTGTAAGAATGCGATCGGTAATTCACGATTGCCACAGTGAAGGAGAGTTTTACCATGCCTTCCTCTCAGCATATTGGTCTCAAGCCACACAAGACCGAGTAAAACATAGCATCATAATGATGAAACATTTCGAACAATCTGAATTTTCCAGTCTTATGAAATATTTTGAAGACATGTTGCATAAGAATCAGTATCTTTCAAACCCATACAGCCCCTCAGAACTCATCCGCATTTGCTTAATCAAATTACCTGAACATTTACGACATATTATTTTAGCAGGACGTTGCAAAGATGACATTGAAGCTTTTCAGGGTCTGTTACAAGAATTGGAAATTGACACTGACAATCGGGGAACGCGGAAACAGGAGCAAAACAATTACAGGTCACATCCGTCGCAATTCCGCGATGAAAGAAGTAATAACTTGACACGACAAGTCTATTCTCACAACACAAATCGTGACCAAAACAGACACCACCCATATGACAACCGTTGGCAGAGTAGTAATAACTACAGGGAAAGATCACCTCTCCGTGGTAATGACTATCACAGAGACAATAAGAGAAACAGACAATATGGGAACCAAAAGAAATACTATCAAGGAAGACAGAATAACTTTAGACGCAACGGACCAGTGCGCAGTTACGATTTAGGGAGAAATTCTCCACCATGTGACCGACAAACAAGAAACTATGTAAACTACCGACATAACGACAGACCTGAATTTTATCAGAACTGGCGGGATTCAAACAGAGCAGGGCACTTTCGACAACGTGAATTTGTAGAAGCTAGGTCTCCTAATCCCAATAACGACGCGCGCCAACAAAGGAACAGACAATGACTCGCACCGCAGGCAGCCACCTGCGCCGGCTGGGTCAGAGAAAAATAACACAGACGCTAACCTTGTGAAAAGATTTAGCATTCCTTACCGACGTATAAAACATGACAATTGCTTTTCAGTTGAAAGTCTGTGTACTAGGAAGAGTAAAGGTTTACACCACATTTCACATGTAAAACCGTTTATTGAATGATAATCTGCTGTTTAACTTAGTCTTTGCCATAAAACTTTTCACTTTACATTACTAGTATGCTTTGTCAGACTTAAGAAACTGTTAACATGCAACAATGTTTGAAGTTAAATATCCAGTCTAGAACCTAGGGAACATTTTTAAACAGAAATTACGATTGGATTGTTATAGTGAACAGACGACACAGTGTTGTGTTTGTACATTCTTGCTTGTTAGTTGCATGATTACGTAACAACTATCAGGCTCGCATACTTAGAACATATACCGGCACTGCTAATGAGATTTTCATGTAACATTTTGGTTTACTTAAAAAGACATTCTTTATTTGAAGTACTTTCTGTGGGATTAAAGATGACTTAGCACTTGGTTTCTTAGACAGCTACACAATTATATCACGACGCTACTAATGTGTGACACAATTTACATTGTTGCTTTTGTGCTGTATCTGCTTTATATCTGGACAGTTTTTTTGAATTCTTCTGCAAAGTAAAATATGTTTTAGTAGTAACTTTTGTGGTATAGCTACAATGAGACTGCCTTTTCCGTAGCACAACAATACGTTACAGCACAGTACTTTCTTCATCATGGCAATAAGCGTAATAACTAAGATATCTATATGCAAAGCATTTCACTTTTGTTTATCATGAGGTAAGTACATTGACTTCTGCAGAACTTAGCTTTCGGAGGACGATAACTACGACACTTCCACAGAGATTATGTTGCGACAAGATGCACAGTTTAGCGCTACAGTACACGCATTTGAGTGATTAATCTTATACTTAAAACACTTATTTTTAAATATTTTTTTAATTACAAAGAAAGTTTTCCGTGATACATTTCATTCCATTGCTGTAATTTGTAACACCTGGGAGTATAATTACATTTATCCTCAGGGGGGTACACGCTCACTTTGTGTACCATGTGTTTGGCAAGCACAAGGAGCCCTAGCTAATATGGTATTTGCTTATACAACTTTACACTTCGGTACCATATTTCTCTAACACACAATTACACAGCTATCTGATTATTTGACAAAGAAACAAACATTTTTTTTTACTACGTCAGTGACAGATGTTTACGTAATTACACCGTTGGATAACTTCACACTTACGAAATTGTATTTTGTCTGTACTGTGTGAACTCTTCATATTTTTTCGGAACCATTGTGATACTATGAGAGCTTTGAATGATGTATTTGGTATGGATTCATGATTTTTAAAGTACATTTGAGGCAGATGACACTTTTGACATGAGCAGAGAATTTTTTTAATTATTGGAGGAAGCTACGACGATTTTGAGATTTGACTGAGGTGTTATGATGTTATTTTTACGACGACGATGTGTATTATGCTGCTGTGGTATGTTTATGATTAATAGGCTGAGGCTATATGAGTTATTTGATTATGCTTCATATTTATAATGACGAAATATTGACGAGTGTCGATGGATACGTATATGTGTAATAAGGTAAGGAGTAATGAATAGTGGGTAGGGACTCTTGACTTGTGAAACAGGATGTTGGAAACCAAGAATCGTACTTTAAGAGTTATGAAATGTGTGTAAATGCGTGAATGTATCACAATGCCGGCGAAAATTTTTTTGGACACTTATATTTATAGGATTTTGTTTCTACAGATTTGCAACGCTAATTCTTGACCTGTGAAATATTTTTATGTGAGACTGTCACTGTAGCGGAAACTGCTGTCGTAAATATTTCCGTAAGAAAGTTAAGTGACCACCTGCACGTAATGCGTCGCGGGCACCCACCTGGGCGACAGCCGCCCGAAAAAAAAAAAAAGCCATTAGCCTTTCAGCGGCACAGGTAGAAAAAAAAAGGGGAGGCCATTGTCCGTGCTACTGACATTTCCTTGTTGAAAGCATACTGTGGAGCTCGTAATTTATGATATTTACTGAAATGCCTAATAAAATGACAAGAAATATTTTTTCATCTGCACACCTGATTATGACAAGCGTCCATCTATGAGAGTTGAGAGAATTTCTACTAACTTATGAAATGTCACATGACTACTGAATGATATTTTTATGCTTTGCTTTTCATAGTTGCTTATTTCATTTGATATCTGGTTTCCAGCTGTGTTGCAGCATTGCTTTTATAAAATGAAATGCATTTGCTAATGTGAACACTTTCTGTCAACAGATCTATTAAATAATTATTTTATGATCCACATTCTTTAAAAAAGGAGCACTTGGAAAGGAAAGAGCAATAAGAAGGAACTAGTAACAGTAACACGTAATTTTCTTTTCAAGTACATGGTAATATTTCTTTTTACAATCAGTTGTTGTGGTGCACCACTTTAATTACATAGATATTAAGATGTGAATATACATTTCCCTTATCTGCATTGTTGTTTTTACTGTAATATTTTTTCTGCTTGAGCTATGTCATGTTTAGGTATAAGTTACTGCTGTTTGCCAGGCGTAGTGTTACTGAATTTGACTTTGTGTTACTCTGCTAAGCCAATTTTTCTATACTCATTTATTTTTCTTGTTGCTGCACATTGGCTCATATTAGTTGTAATGTTGCATTGCTTGGTAATTTAGATTTACTGTAGCTTGCTTTGCAATTTTCCATTTTTTTGGTCATTGTTGTTTGTGTTACTTATTTTGTGCTGCTGCATTGCCTCGTTCCTTAGTTTAGCATCTGAGCTCAGTAGATTTAAGTTAGCTTAAGAGGGGGTAGCCTCTAAGAGAATGAGTTTCGATGAATTGGAAGAAATGCATTGAGAAGTTATACGAAAAAAAAGTACAGAAAACAGGTTTAGGTAGGATTTTCTTGGAAATAAATGTTGAGGTAAGAAATGTGTGAACATATAAATACAGAAAGCATGCTTAGATAGAATTTTTTTTGGTGGAAACAAAGGATGAAATAAGAGGAAAGATATATGAAGTTTTGGGTTGGACTGCAGTACCACATGTTACACTGAAAACGAACCCTGTCCTTTCCTATTGGTGTTATCCCACTATGTGTTTGTGTACCCTTGTGTATTTGTTTTCTTCCTGTCTCTGTGTAATTTCATAGAATTTTTTTCTTCTTTTAATATTAAGCTACATTCACTATGATGAGGAATACTGTTATCCTCGAATATAATTGGCATTAATAATATGTTATTTACTTTGTAAAGATGTTAGATATTATTTATTCTGTTTTGTTTTAATGCTCATATCTGAAGTTGATGTTTCAAAAGTTATTCTGATCTTTATGTATGTACTTATGTCATAATTCTTGTAACACTGATATGCATGTTTATTTCTATTCTTTTGTAAAGCCTGTGTTACTACAATTGTTATCTATATTGCTATGTTCTTTAATGATGTATTTTGTACCTTTGTAATTGTATTCTTATGTTATAAAATTGTAATTGACACCAGTTCATCATATTATTAACTTGTAAGTTACATTTCACTGCACACGTTTCTGTTGGTCATAGTATATGGACAATATGTGGGAAGTAGGGACTGTTAGTGTTTGCACGTGTGTTAATAATTCAGCATGGGACTGGATAACAGCATTGCTGGTTCTAAGGACAATTCCAAAAACTTTGTGAGTGCACAAGTGGTGGTTATGGACTTGCTATATTATCCGCAAGACTCTTCAATGGTGATTGTGCACCTGCACAGTCACAACAGATGGCTGCTGGCTATCTCTACAAGGACTACAGTGGGTCTGCATCTTTGATGACCCACCAATACCATTATTTCTACAAGGACTGCAGTGGGTCTGCATCTTTGATGACCCACCAGTACCATTATCTCTACAAGGACTACAGTGGGTCTACATCTTTGATGATCCATCAATACCATTATTTCTACAAGGACTGCAGTTGGTCTGCACCTCTGGTGGCCCACCAGTACCGTAATCTCTACCAGGACTACAGTGGGTCTGCTCTGTGATGACCTACCTACCAATACTCTTCAAAATTTCGACTGACTCTGCTGTGGGTTTGCTCTGTTGTGGCCCATTACCTGTATGCATGTCAAGAGTCAGCACTGTCTTTCCGTTGGAAGGACAACACTACTTCTTCAAGACTGCATGGAAATCCACTACTTCTGTGTGCATTTTCTTTTACTGCTCAGACTTTGAGAAAAACTCTGCATTTTTACTGTGATGAACAAACTGGACTGTCTTTATGGACTGTGAGAAATTTTTAGCTTTTGACCAACATTGTATCAATAAGTGTGTGCATTTGATTTCTTTGTTATTGTAATTATGAAAAAAATTTTTCAAATCTGTATTGGCCACTGCCCAATCCAATTTGTAAAATTTTTTGTGGGGAGCATGAGGGCTATGTAAGTAGGCTGTTTATGTTTTCTCTATGTAAGTAGGCTGTTTATGTTTTCTTATTGGCAACGTTACGTAGCGCTCAATATGAAAATCACTGGCTGTGCTGTGTGCAGTCTGTGGCTAGTTTGCATTGTTGTCTGCCATTGTAGTGTTGGGCAGCGGCAGCTGGATGTGAACAGCGCGTAGCGTTGCGCAGTTGGAGGTGAGCCGCCAGCAGTGGTGGATGTGGGGAGAGAGATGGCGGAGTTTTGAAATTTGTCATGAACTGCTATATTTATATATGATGATATCAAGGTAAATACATTGTTTGTTCTCTATTAATATCTTTCATTTGCTAACTATCCCTATCAGTAGTTAGTGCCTTCCATAGTTTGAATCTTTTATTTAGCTGGCAGTAGTGGCGCTCGCTGTATTGCAGTAGCTTGAGCAGCGAAGATTTTTGTGAGGTAAGTGATTTGTGAAAGGTATAGTTTAATGTTAGTCAGGGGCATTCTTTTGTAGGGAATTTTGAAAGTCAGATTGCGTTGCGCTAACAAAATATTGTGTGTCAGTTTAAGCACAGTCAGGTACAATTTTTCAAAGGGGACGTTTCAATATATATATATATATATATATATATATATATATATATATATATATATATATATATATAGTCGTCCATACTTGCGAAAGTGTTGCCACTGCAGGATTTTGTGCACTAGATGACCTCTCGATTACGCCCTATAAATGTTCGATGGGCTTCATGCTGGGCAATATGGGTTGCCAAATTAGACTTGTCCAGAATGTTCCTTCAAACCAAACCTGGCCCGGTAACATGACACATTGTCATCCATTAAATTCCATCGTTAGTCAGGAACATGAATCCTTTAATGGATGCAAATGGTGTCCAAGTAGCTGAACATAACCATTTCCCGTTAATGATCGGACCGCAGTACCCAGTCTGTTCCAAGTAAACACAGCCCACACCATTATGGAGCCACTACCAGCTTGCACAGTGCCTTGTTGACAAACTGGGTCCATGGCTTCGTGCGGTCTACGCCACACTCGAACTCCACCATCAGTTCTTACCGCTGAAATCGGGACTCATCTGACCAGGCCACGGTTTTCCAGTCATCAAGAATCCAACCAGCACGGCCAAGAGCCCAGAAGAGGCGCTGCAGGCGATGTCATGCTTTTAGCAAAGGCACTCTCGTCGGTCGTGTGGTGCGATAGCCCATTAACGCCAGATTCCGTTGCACCGTCCCAACGGACACATTCGTCATGTTAGTGCACATAGTGTTGCTTGTCTGTAAGCACTGACAACTCTACGCAAACGCCGCTGCTCTCTGTAGTTAAGTGAAGGCTGTCAGCCACTGTGCTGTCCGTGGTGAGAGGTAATGACTGAAATGTGCCATTCTTGGCGCACTCTTGACGTTGTGGATCTCAGAATACTGAATTCCCTAACTATTTCCGAAATGGAGTGTCACATGCGTCCAGCTCAAACTATAGCTCCGCGTTCAAAGTGAGTTAATGCCCATCGTGCAGCCATAATCACGCCAGAAACATCTTCACATGAAACACCTGAATACAAAAAACATCTGCACCAATGCATTGCCCTTTTTTTTCCATGCGTACGCGATATCATCGCCATCTGTATACGTTCATATCGCTATCCTATGATTTCTGTCACCTCACTGTAGTTCACTTCCTAGCTGGGTTGGTTGGGCTGCAGAACTTATAGACCCCCATCGAACTTACTCATCAACGTGAGTAAGTACAAAATCTGTAGCGGAAGACAGAGGTTGAAATATATCCAGCAAATAATTGAGGACATGGATACAAGTGCTTAGTATCACGTCATAGTTCGTGCAAGACGATAAGGTACTTATTAAGGCATCATGGAATAACATCCGTGGTACTAAATGGAAGCGTCGAGTAAAAAAGACTGTAGGAGAAGACAGAGATTGAAATAAATCCAGTGTATAATTGAGGACGTAGTGCACAAGAGAGGAATTCGTGGCCCTACCCATCAAACTAGTCAGAATACTGATGACTCAAAAAGAAAAAAAAAAGAAAGTGTTCGCACAGCAGATAGAAATAGGCAGTCCTGGCATTCAGAAGCAACTGAAACATTTGAAAACTAAATATGCTGCTAGGTCCGAACGGAATCGCAAATCGGTTTTTCAGAGAGTACTCTACGGCACTGGGCCGTTACTTAGCTTGCATTCATCGCGAATATCATGCCCAGCGCAAAGTCCCAAGCGACTGTAAAAAGGTGCAGATGGTCACCGTGTATTAGAAGGGTAAAAAACGTACCCGCAGAACTACAGACCAACATCCTTAGGACCGATTTGCTGCAGAATTCTTACAGATATTCTCATCACATTACATTTATCGTTTTGCATGGATTCCTTGGAGAGGAGCCTCTGGGATGTGGAAAGAATCAAAGTTTTCTTTATCTTTTTTTCTCGGATACACAGATATTGTACAATTCTAATGCAAACAAAGTTACAAGCTATAATCCTTGTGAAGATTCTTTAATTTACTCTGAAACCGATCTTCATCACTTACAAGACCTTTGATATGCTCTGGTAAGTTATCGAATATATGAGTACCCATGTATTTGACTCCTTTTTTGTACTAGTGTTAAGCTTTTATAGTCCTTATACAGATTGTTTTTGGTTCTGGTATTATAATCATGTTTTGCACTACTTTGTGTAAAATGAGACATGCTGGAAATGACAAAGGACATCAATGAGTATATGTACTGAGAAGTAGTAGTTAGAATACCAAGTTTCTTAAAGAGGTCTCTGCATGATGATCTAGGACTGACACCAGATATAATTCTAATGACTCGTTTCTGAATTTTGAAAATGTTCTCCTTGCGAGAGGAGTTTCCTCAAAAGATGATTCCATACTCATTAGTGAATGGAAGCAGGCCGAATAAACTAACTTCTTCCTTTTTAAGTCACCTATTTTTGCTATCATACTTACTGCAAATGTAGCTGAACTAAGGCGTTTCATTAAGTCTAGAGTGTGACTTTTCCAGTTTAGGTTGTGGTCAATTTGTAACCCTAAAAATTTGACACTGTCTACAGCTTTAATTTCATTGTTTGAATACATTATACTTATAGGGTCAGGTATTCTTTGTGAGGTACTAAACTGTATATACTCGGTCTTGTCAAAATTTAGTGAAAATCCATTTGCTGTGAACCACCCATTGATACAAACATTTCATTAGCTGATTCCTCAGTGAGATCGCGGGTATTGTTTGTTATACCAATACTTGTGTCATCTGCAAATAAGACAAAATTTGCATTTTGTGACACTGCATATGGAAGGTCATTAATATATAATAGGAACTACAAGGGACCTAAAATAGAGCCCTGGGGCACCCCTTGTCTGATGGTTTCATATTTTGAATGACTATTGTTATGTGGTAAGCCTGATACAGACACACACTGTTTTCTATTAAAAAGATAGGATGAGAACCATGAGCCTGCTACTCCTGTTATCCCATAACATTTTAACTTTTGTATAAGGATATCATGCTTAACACAATAAAAAGCTTTAGCCAGTTGACAGTTCGAACATAATAAATTTCCTTGAGACAAAATAGTGGATGAATGGCAAAAATCATATTTCATATTCCTAGATTTTCCGGAAAATGTTTTGACACAGCACCCCACTGCAGACTATTTACGAAGATCCGAGCATAAGGAAGAGGTTCCCAGTCATGCACGTTGTTGCGGGCGGCGGTCGTCAGAGATAAGGATATCGTCAGGAGTGTCCCAGGGAAGTGTCCTCCTTGCACATAAATGATAGATAGGATGAGCAGCAGTCTGCAACCGTTTGCTATTGACACTGTGGTGCAGGGGAAGTGTCGTCGTTGAGTGGCTGCACAACGATATAAGATGACTTAGACAGAATTTCTATTTGATGTGAAGAAAGGCAGCTTGCTCTAAAAGTATATGAGTAGGAAAAACAATCCTGTAGTGTTTGCATACGGTAGTAGTGGTGCGCTGCGTTTCACAGTCACGTCGATTAAATACCTGTGCGAAAGGTGGCAACGCAATATGAAACGAAACGAGCCCGACGGTAGTAGGGTATGTGAATGGCCCACTTAGATTTATTGGGAGCGTTTTAGGGAGACTGTAGCTCGACTATAAAGGAGAACGCATATAGGACTCTAATGCGACCTACTCTTGAATACTGCTCCGCACTGGGTCGGATGAAAGAAAGACACCAAAGCAATTCAGAGGCGTACTGCTAGATTTGTTAGTGTTAAGTAGATACTTCGTGAACTCAGATGGGAATCCCAGGCGGGAAGACGACTTTCTTTTCGCGAATCACTATTGATAAAATTTAGAGAAATGGCGTTTGCAACTGATTGCAGAACGATTCTACGGCCGCTATCAAGTTGTGTTGGTTGCTGACGTATTATGTCAACCCCCCCTGCAGAATATCAAAACATGTGCTTACGGAGTAAGTGAAGATAATTACAGATGGATAGCACCATTTCGGTATCTCCCAACTTTTGGCCCTTCCCTCTTATTTTGTAGTGTGATCTTACTTGAAAGCTAGTGCTTACGTAGTTTATTCGACCCATGTACTTGGGTAGCTTGATGCACAGCTTGCTTTGAATAGAATGTTTCATCTTACTCCTATCGTAATGATTTCGACATGTGTAATGTAATAAGTTGTACAAACAGCTTTTATTAACCTGACACGTTCCACATCATTACGAAATGTCGTATTCATGATCTATGCAACAAGTACTAATCTACTCTAATCTAATCTAATGATGGTGCTGTCGTGATATCTGACGAAGCTGATGGTTCATCTACGACACACGTCCATAGAGTTATTGTTCACATCCTGTGTTCAGGCAGCTTTATTTCTCAACTAGCGTTGCAGATAATTTCACCTAAGTGATGTTGCCTGTGGCACCCTAGGTCTGCGTGTTTTGACAAGTTTGCCTAACTCGTGTGGTAATTATTTACCTGCCGAAATCAGGTAACTTCTTCGTTGATGACAGAAGACGGTGGAGTCTACGTTTCCTTAATATATTTTGAGTTAAAAACCGTCTTATGCTTGCGAAATGGCCGCGCGGAGTAGCCGAGCGGTCTGAGGCGCGCGGCTCCCGCCGTCGGAGGTTCGAGTCCTCCCTCGGGCATGGGTGTGTGTGTTGTCCTTGGTGTAAGTTAGTTTAAGTTACATTAAGTAGTGTATAAGCTTAGGGACCGATTACCTCAGCAGTTTCGTCCCATAGGACCTTACCACAAATTTCCAATTTGCTTGCGAAATCCCCTGCTGTGTATGGATGGTCTTACATATACAACTAATTTTTAATTTTGGGTTTGCAGTATGTGAAGCCCTTCTACACCTACATCTACATACATACCCCACAAGCCACCGGACTATGTGTGGCGCAGGGTAATACTAGTCATTTCATTTCCTGTTCCACATGCAAATAAAGCGAGGAATAAGCTACTGTCTATAAGCTCCGTATGAACCCTAATTTCTCGTATCTTAACATCGTGGTCCTTTTGTGAAATGTGTGTTGGCGGCAGTAGAATTGTTCTGCCGTCAGCTTCAAATGCTCGTTCTCTAAATATTATCAAGAGTAATCTGAAAACAACGTCACCTTCCCACCAGAGATTCCCATTTGACTTCGCGAAGCATCTCTGCAATACTTGTGTGCTGTTTGAACATACCGATAATAAATCTACAGGGTGTTTCAAAAAGACCGGTATATTTGAAACGGTAATAAAAACCAAACGAGCAGCGATAGAAATACACCGTTTGTTGCAATATGCTTGGGACAACAGTACATTTTCAGGTGGACAAACTTTCGAAATTACAGTAGTTACAATTGTCAACAACAGATGGCGCTGCGGTCTGGGAAACTCTATAGTACGATATTTTTCACATATCCACCATGCGTAGCAATAATATGGCGTAGTCTCTGAATGAAATTACCCGAAACCTTTGACAACGTGTCTGGCGGAATGGCTTCACATGCAGATGAGATGTACTGCTTCAGCTGTTCAATTGTTTCTGGATTCTGGCGGTACACCTGGTCTTTCAAGTGTCCCCACAGAAAGAAGTCACAGGGGTTCATGTCTGGCGAATAGGGAGGCCAATCCACGCCGCCTCCTGTATGTTTCGGATAGCCCAAAGCAATCACACGATCATCGAAATATTCATTCAGGAAATTAAAGACGTCGGCCGTGCGATGTGGCCAGGCACCATCTTGCATAAACCACGAGGTGTTCGCAGTGTCGTCTAAGGCAGTTTGTACCGCCACAAATTCACGAAGAATGTCCAGATAGCGTGATGCAGTAATCGTTTCGGATCTGAAAAATGGGCCAATGATTCCTTTGGAAGAAATGGCGGCCCAGACCAGTACTTTTTGAGGATGCAGGGACGATGGGACTGCAACATGGGGCTTTTCGGTTCCTCATATGCGCCAGTTCTGTTTATTGACTAAGCTATCCAGGTAAAAATAAGCTTCGTCAGTAAACCAAATGCTGCCCACATGCATATCACCGTCATCAATCCTGTGCACTATATCCTTAGCGAATGTCTCTCGTGCAGCAATGGCAGTGGCGCTGAGGGGTTGCCGCGTTTGAATTTTGTATGGATAGAGGTGTAAACTCCGGCGCATGAGACGATACGTGGACGTTGGCGTCATTTGGACCGCAGCTGCAACACGGCGAACGGAAACCCGAGGCCGCTGTTGGATCACCTGCTGCACTAGCTGCGCGTTGCCCTCTGTGGTTGCCGTACGCGGTCGCCCTACCTTTCCAGCATGTTCATCCGTCACGTTCCCCATCCGTTGAAATTTTTCAAACAGATCCTTTATTGTATCACTTTTCGGTCCTTTGGTTACATTAAAGCTCCGTTGAAAACTTCGTCTTGTTGCAACAACACTGCGTTCTAGGCTGTGGAATTCCAACACCAGAAAAATCCTCTGTTCTAAGGAATAAACCATGTTGTCTACAGCACACTCGCACGTTGTGCACAGCACATGCTTACAGCAGAAAGACGATGTACAGAATGGCGCACCCACAGACTGCGTTGTCTTCTATATCTTTCACATCACTTGCAGCGCCATCTGTTGTTGAAAATTGTAACTACTGTAATTTCGAAAGTTTGTCCGCCTGAAAATGTACTGTTGTCCCAAGCATATTGCAACAAACGGTGTATTTCTATCGCTGCTCCTTTAGTTTTTATTGCCGTTTCAAATATACCGGTCATTTTTGAAACACCCTGTAGCAGCCCTCCTCTGAACTGCTTCGATGTATTCGCCTAATCCGACCTGATGCGAATCCTGAACACCCTAGCAGTGCTCAAGAATCAGTTGCACTAGAATCCTATATGCGGTCGTATTTAATAATGAACCACCCTTTCCTAAAATTCTTCCAATAAACCGTGTCTGACCACTCGCCTTCCCTATTACAATCCTTACAAGTTTGTTCCATTTCATATTGCTCAGCCGCATTCCAATCTTACGAACAGATATCTAACCGATGTGACTGTGCCGAGCAGCACACTACTAACGCTGTATTCGAGCATCACGGATTCGTTTTTTCTATTCATCTGCAATAACTTACATTTCTTCTACATTCATCACACGAAATAGAACTTCTGTCTAAGTCATCTTGTACCCATCTACAGTCACTCAACGGCGACACTTTCCCTTGTGACAAAAGTCAGAGATAGCGATACATGCATATAAAGATGGCGATAGTATCGCATGCACAAGGTGTAAAAGGAGGGTGCATGAGCGACGCTGTCATTTGTACTCAGGTAATTCAGGTGAAAATGTTTTCGACTTGATTATGGTCGCACATCGGGAATTCAAGAATGTGCCAAAAACACCACATTTCAGGCTAACAGACAAGCAACACTGCGTGAAATAACCGCAGACGTACGACGAGCGTATACGCTAGGACAGTGCGGCGAAATTTGGTATTAGTGCGCTATGGCAGTATACGACCGATGCGAGTGCCTTTGCTAGCAGAACGATATCGCTTGCTGCGCGTCTCGTGGTCTCGTAACCATATCGTTGGATCCTGGACTGCTGGAAAACCGTGGCCTGCTCAACTGAGTCCCGATTTCAGCTGGTGAGAGCTGATGATAGGGTTCTAAGGTGGTGCCGACTGCACGAAGTCATGGACCCAAGTCGTCAGCAAGACACTGTGCAAGCTGGTGTGGGCTGTGTTAACATGAAATGAACTGGGTGCTCTGGTCAAGCTGAACCTGGTGGGAAATGGTTATGTTCAGCTGCTTCGAGACCATTTGCAGCCATTCATGGGCTTCATGTTCTCAAATATGCCAACGGGACACAGTTGTTCGCGATTGGTTTGAGAAACATTCTGAAGCGAATGATTTGGCCATCCACATTGCCCGACATGAATCACGTTGATATTTATGGGACAACCAATCGAGAGGTCAGTTCGTGCACAAAATCCTGCACCGGCAACACATTCGCAGTTATGGGCCCCTATAGCATGGCTAAAAGGACTAAATACCTATGCAGGGGATTTACAACGCTCTGTTGCAGCACTATGCCTACCAAAATGAGATCCGGTGCGACACTTTTAGAGTCATTCAGAGAATGTATACGGTCAATATGTAGGGAAGCAGCCTATTCACGCCGTAGTAAATTCACATCAGTCTTTCCATTGTGTGCCAGCCAGTCCGCTGTAACTAGCTCTGACATCGTAAATGTTGCGCAATACTTTAAAAATCAAGTAAATAACCTAAAACGTTTCTAGCACGTCAGGAGTAATACTAAATTAATATGTGTTGAATATCAGTTCAATAACTTTAACCATTTTCGAAATTTGGACGTTTTTCTGTAAAAATCATTGGCGCAACAGAAAAGAGCTAGAGACTTAAAAATTTATATTTAGATTTCTTTTTCATAATTATTTAACAGAAACAGTACTTTGGATCTCACAAATTAAAATTTTAATTAAAATTCGTAATTTTCTGGTTTTTGTCTTAAAAATTAAGGAAGCAAGATAGATTAAGTAGGCTAATAAATAAGGCTAGGATGTTTATATTTAAGTAGAATGGAGAACCGCTATAACCATAAAGATGTGAGAAGTTTCATTTGAATAACTATAAAACTATAGCGATAACGTATCTCCAAAGGGCAGGTTCAGAGCTCGTCTACTGCGTATAGTGTAATTAAATTAGTTCTCTCGCCCAAAATATTTTACTTAGCCACGTCAGACATTTATTATGATTACTTACCTGTGTGCTGAATGCACATTTAAATTGAGAGCTTCATCGGCCATCAGCAAAAGAAGCTATGATTTATTCGGTAACTTAATGTGGTGCATTACTAGCCCAGCGGCTAGTCGGGAGAGCCGATTTGATCAGGCGTTCCCTTAGCCGTCCGCACCGCGGCTTTATATATAAGAACGCTGTGCGAGGAAGCAAGGCCCCAGTTCTCTCCAGACGCTGAATAGCACGCCATCTGGGTCAGGAGTCGCGTCGCGTCGGTATCATTGCTGCAAACAGCCTCGGATGCCGTATTAAGTTACTCAGAATACGCGTAACCATGAAATCATTTTCGAGAGAAGTGTTAATTCTGGGATGACTTTAATAATATATCTTCAGTTTGCGTATGTCGTATTTTCACGTGCCGCCGCGAGACAGACATTCTACCATTATTTAGCGTGGCGTTTGATGAAACATTATCATCAAATTATGGCGAGCATTCATTTACATATTTAATTTGGACAGTTATAGTGGCATCAGCGCATTAGACTCTGAACTGCTCTGTTAGTTAGATTGTGTGGATTCTTTTTTTTTTTTTTTTCATCTGTGACTTTCAGAATATAGAGAAAGTTTTTTTTTTCACGATCGTTTTTGATTATAAATCCCAGACAATCTCCTAATTCCTCAGAGCTATAAGCTGTAGTTATAAGTGTATTTCTCAGATGAAGTGGGCACTAGGAATTCTAATTACAGGCTTCACGTTTTGCTAATCACTTTCTGGTTGCCAATATTGTAGTTAGAGAGCCAGTGTTGAGAACGGCAAACAACAGCATAAATAATCGGAACATTTATACAACAACAACATAATTCCACCCGCCGCCCCACAAATGGTGCATGGCCGGGAAGTGTTTAAACATTCAAACATTTATACAACAGTAAATAATTCCACCCGCCGCCCCACAAATAGTGCGTAAATATCCGGACATGCGATACCGTTTAGAGGCGATTTTAACCTACCGAACATAGACTAGGACGTCTATGGATTCCTTGCAAAAGCTACAGACAAACAGCCTTGTGAAGTACTTTTAAACACGTTTCCGAAAAATATCTTGAACCGTTAGTTCCGAAACTCACTCACAGTTGCAATATCTTAGACCTTGTAGGTACAAACAGGCCGGACTTTCTCGATGGCGTCAGTAGAGAGTCGCGTATTAGTGATCACGATGTCATGACACAGACTCTGGTTACAAAAGTTATTACATCAGTCAAGAATGCCAGGAGAGAGTTTCTGTTAAGGAGCGCAGGTAAGCAGTTAGTATCTCAGTTAGACAATGAACTGACGTCACTTAGTACCGTTACGATGAACACAGAGGAATTAAGGGCAAAGTTTAAACTGACAATAAATCGTGCTCAGGAGAAGTTTGTACCTGGCAGACCGCAAGGTTCGACTTGAAAAGAACTGCAGACAAATATACAATCCGCCAAACCAATCGCTTCCAACGTGTTTAAAATTGAAACAGAGGTAGATTCTGGACATACCATTAGTAACAGGATCTCTATTGGACTACTAAAAAATGACATTTATAGTCATCTGAATACTATTACTATTAGTTGGCCGGCCGCTGTGGCCGAGCGGTTCTAGGCGCTTCAGTCTGGAACCGCGAGACCGCTACGTTCGCAGGTTCGAATCCTGTCCCGGGCATTGATGTGTGTGATGTCCTTAGGTTACTCAGGTTTAAGTATTTCTAAGTTCTAGGGGACGTCTGGCGTGAGGTCAGTCGCCTGACGGCGCGTTTCGGCGCGGGCCCGCCCGTTGCCGGCGCGCCGTAAGGCACGAAAGCTCGCACTGGGGCGTATCGCTTCCAGTCGGGTGTGCCGCGGCACTCCTCACTCGGGGAAGTGACGCGTCTCTCATAGCCTCTCCTTCCCAAGTGGCTCTTTCCGCCTTCCCGTGGTGCCAGACGTTAAGCTCGGCATTCTGCCTTGCGACAAAAGGGAGAGCTGCGACCCAACCCGATGCGAAAGCGATGGGTGTGTGGCACAGGGGAGCTGTATCAAGGGACCGAACACCAGTCCCTCTCTGTTCGCAGGGTACAGACCATCAGGTGCTCTGCATGCCGGAGACCTCGTTCGTCGGCGTGGGATCGCGGCGCGACTCGGCAAGGGTGCTTCGCCGCGCCCCTGGGTAACCGGGGCGTGTTCTGCCAAACCCAGGAGGTGGTGACATCGCCTGGGCTAGGTTAGATGGGTCCAGACCGCTGAACGACTGGGTGACCGACCCACCACCTGAGTAGGAGTGGGTCCTTGGCCGAGAGGTGGAAGCTCGGGCTAGTAAGCGGCGAAGGACGAGAGGTGCATCCGCCTCTCCAGAGTGCGGGGTACACTTGCCGAGAAGCGTCGGGTGAAATCGACGATGACGGAGCCACCGAAGGGGACCAGTGCGCTGGCAACGGCGCGCTGAACCCTGCAGTTCGAAGAGTGCCCTTTGCCTTGGGGCGAGGCCAGTCGGCGAGCTGCAACAGTCCCTCCCCCCCCCCCCCCCCCTATGCCAGAGGAGCCGGTCCGGGGTAAGAGACGGGCTCCCAACCTTTTTTCACTCGTCAATCAACATGGCCGAACAAGAGACGAGTGATACGAGTGCGACTTCGAGGGCGAGTATGTCTACCGTCCCTACCTCGCAGGAGGAAATGGGACATTATGATGAAAATGTCTATGACAGACACTGTCGTATCAGCCAAATTTTGGATTCCAGCATTAAGAATGGAAAAATAAGCCAGGCTGCGGTCCTGGCAATAAAGAATGAGCTCGCTGCCTGGGCTATCGCAAACGCGAAGGTTGAGGGGCGTCTCGAAGAGCTGGAAAAAGAAAATGCCATACTTAGACAACAGCCAGTGAAGACATGGGCCGGAGTGGTGGCGCAAACCGCCACGAAGGCTCAAACAACTAAGGAAATAATTGCGAAGATCTCGAAGAAACCAGACACGGCGGTCTTTTTAAGACCCCTGCCTGGTCAGACTATCAAAAAGGTGCAGGAGATCTTCACAACAACAATCGACCTGGCAAAAGACAAAATAAAAATCAATAAGGTAAAAGCCACAAAAAATGTAGTAGTCGTAGATCTTGCCACCGAGGAAGACAGAGACAAAATATTAAATAATTCTAAACTGAACAAGGCTATTAAATGCTAACCACCAAAGAAAAGAAATCCTCTGGTGATGTACGATGTACCTGTGGCCCTAACTGAAAGCGTCATATATGAAACGATGTACAACCAAAATTTTGATGACACTGAATGGGAAACGTTCAAAAATGAATTCAAGCTGCGCTTCAAGACGGGACCTCGGGAACGAGACGTTGTCCATCACGTCGCCGAGGTCTCCGGCAAAATGTGGCGTAAACTTACCCCTATGGAGAAAATTTATATAGGATTCCATGCAATTAATGTTAGAGACTACCTAGTAGTCCCCCGATGCCACAACTGTGGCGATTTGGACCATGTCCATAAACACTGTGACAGGAAGCCGGCCTGCTCCAGGTGTGGGGCAGAGGACCACACAAGAAAAAAATGTAATAAGAACGCAACCTGCATTCCATGTACAAAAAGGGGAAGAAAACCCTGTAACACCACTGGTAGGAACTGCCCAACGTATAGGATGCTAGAACAAAGATTAATTTCTCGAATTGTCTATGGCTGAGGCCATACCTGAATTCAGGAAGCCAAAAAGGAAATCCCCAAGCAAGAGGCTGAGGGACGCTCTGAGGGCGAACAAATTTAAAGAATTTATTCAAAAACTCACGCAAACACGACCTCTGGTGACAACAACGAAAGACGTTTGCATACAAAACTGACCCATGAGAAGAAAACGCTCCCTCTCCTCCCTGCTGGGGACCTAGGTCGAACCAAGAGCATTCTCGACCACGCAGGCATCCTGTACTTGGGAGTTCACAATCTCACTGCAAAGAATTACTGACCACTGAACATGTCCAATGTAATGAAGTGAGCAGCTCAAATTCATCCTCTGACTCACCATCCCAGAGAGGATTGGGAATTGATCCCCAACGAATATACCCCAACCTGGAGCGTGCACTGCAACTATCAAGATTAGAGGAGCCGGCAATCCTCACTATCGCACTGAGACATGTGGTACGTGTCGGCCACGAGTATGGTAGAGATGTCACCGTTCCAGTAATGGAGGCTGTGGACAGAATCCAGCTCAAGACAATGAATCTCCCCACCGACTTCGGAGCCCTGCGAGAACTAGTCAAAAAGGTTTTCGAAAGAAGAAATGAAAAATTCGATATAGATGAACTATACTATCAATCTGTAATAACTAATGGCAGAGTAGCCCACGACTGGTCCAAAAACTGGCCAGAATCACACATCCATACCTACTTCCCACGTGAGCCAACTAAACGTGGGTCAGATAAACACCCATAATAGTAAACTAGTCTTGCAGGAACTTCAGAAGGTGGTGGAAGAGAAGAGTCTAGATGTACCCTGTTTACAGGAACCGTACTCCCAAGCGTGGGGGATCCCATTCATGGCTGCCAACTGGCAAGTAATACATTCTGACATAGAGCCAAAAGCTGCAATGGTAATTATCAACAAATCAGTAAGAGCCACAGTCCTTGCGCAGTTTTCTGGCGAACACTGCAATGTCGTGGAACTGCAAACACCTACAGGAGCGATATACATCTCCAACATATACTTCCAATATGGAAGGGAAATAGACGAGTTCTCGGAGACACTCACACAAGTTGCCACGGCATTGCGGGGACGCAGGATGATAGTGACTGCAGATATAAATGCAAAGTCCCCCCTATGGTTCATGGCACACACGACGATCGGGGACTAAAGGCTGAGGAGACAATCATGGCATTGCAACTGGTGGTTGCCAACCAACAAGGGAACCCCCCCACCTATTCTGGTGGCGGGGGAGAAGGCACAAACATTGATGTTACGTTAGTAACACCAAACCTTATTACAAAAATCGACAACTGTAAAGTGTGGGACAGAGCAACCACCAGTGATCATAACTTAATCACATTCACTATTGGGGAAAGGGAGTGCCACTGGGACATGGGGTGGGAGCTGCAGCTCAATTACAACAAGACCAACTGGGACCGTCTCGTGGAAGAGTGCAAAATCCCGACATTGCTGGAGGGTGACGAAAACGTGGAAGAGTGCGCCGAAGAACTGGTACAGGCGATCACCAGGGCGGTGCGAGCTGCTGTACCAACCACGAGGAGAGCCGTTGCGGCCACCCCCACACCATGGTCGGTCGAATTAGGACAGATGCGCCAGGCTGTGAGGAGGGCAAGACGGTACTACCAGCGGAGTGTATTCTGGGGAGAAAAACAAAGATGGCTGCAGATCTATAGAGAATGCAAGGATCAATTTCAACAGGAGCTTAGGGCAGTCAGGCTCAGAAGCCAATTGGCTACAGACCCTTGGGGAGTCCCGTACAAACTGGTACGGGAAAAAATAAGATCACCCATGGTGCTATCCACCATCAGGGACAGGGACCAGATGATGGGCACGTGGCAGGAAACTGCTGAGGCCCTCCTTCGGGTCCCGTTACCTGACGATGTGGAGGAAAATGATACAGAAGAACAGAAAAGAATAAGGAGTGAAGACCGAAGGGATTATAACAATAATATTAGAACCTACCCCTTCTCTGAGGAGGAGGTTGCTGCCCAGATCAAGGGCCTCAAAAGGGGAAAAGCTCCTGGCCCGGACGGCATTACTGTGGAGGTGGTGCAATTCCTTGCCCCCCAGCTCGTAGCTCCTCTCACTAAGTTATACAACGAGTGCCTGAGACTCGGGAAATTCCCAGCAATATGGAAAAAAGCAAATGTAATCATCATCAAAAAGGGTCCAGACAAAGATCCTACAGAAATTAAGTCCTACAGACCCATCTGCTTGCTGGACATACTGGGCAAACTTTTTGAGAGGCTACTGGCAAACAGACTGACAGCACACCGCATGCTGTGCGGGATGAGTGACGGGCAATTCGGTTTTCGGTCTGGGCGTTCTGCATCTGACGCAATCGCCCTGGCCGCCGAGGTCTGTGGCTCCACCCCGCACAAGTATGTCGTCGGCATCATGGTAGACATCAGTGGCGCCTTAGACAACCTGTGGTGGCCCTCACTCTTTTCCAGCTTGCGGGAGAAGAACTGCCCAGGGCTACTGTATGGCTGTCTGAGGAGCTATTCTGCAGACAGGGAGGTCTGGCTATCGGCCCCTAGCGGCATAGTCAGGAAGACTGTGACCAAAGGATGTCCTCAAGGCTCTGTCCTAGGACCTCTCTTTTGGGACATCAACATGGAGCCGCTACTGGAAGACCTGAAGAACTGTGGCGATGTGCTAGAGGTCATAGCATACGCAGACGACCTCCTCCTGTTGGTCGGCGGCCGAAGCCGCGAGGACTTAGAGCCCAAAGTAGAGAGAGCCTTAACGGTACTTACATCATGGTGTCATAAAACCAAAATGACGATTGCGGCCAGTAAATCAACATACCTACTTCTAAAAGGCCATCTGGTCAGAAACGCTACCGTAAGAATTAATGGGACGCCAGTTCTTTGGCACCGCGAGGCCAGATACCTAGGTGTAATCATCGATGAGAAGTGGAACTTTGCATCACACATTGATACCGTATCTCAAAAATCCTTGGTTTTACTAAACAATCTCATTGGAATTGGTCACAAGCGATTTCACCTTCCACCCTACCTAATCAAATTATACCATAATAGTTTCTTGACCTCAATAGTAGGATACGGATCAGGGGTCTGGGCACACAGACTCACGAGGGTCATGCCTGCCATGGCCGTAAGAAGAGTGCAGCGGAACATGCTTCTACGTTCAGCAGGGGCCTACAGGACAACACCTGGGGGAGCGCTTTTACTGCTAATGGGGATCTGTCCACCGGACATAAAAATTCGTGAGCAGGCCGCCTGGTACTGGGCAAAGAAGGAGAACAGGGACAATTAGGGACATACCTGGGGTTTATGCTGGGGATAAGTACGCCATCAAAAAGAGAGGGATCGAACTATGTCAGGAACAGTGGAACAATGAGGATACGGGACGCAGAACCTATGAGCTGTTACCGAACATAGAGGAAAGGATAAAACTTACATTTTTCACGCCTACAAGAGGAATGCTGCACTTTCTTACTGGACATGGACCATACCCAACATATCTATGTCGGTTTGGGAAGCAGGCTGCACCAGCGTGTGACTGTGGTGCTGTGCAGGGTACCCCGCAACATGTGGTGTATGAGTGCCACCTCTTCGATGACGTAGCCCATGACCTAAGACAACAGCTACCAGACAATGACACGTACCACTTATTAAGGCGTGGCAACACTTTTAACATCCTAAATAAACTCACTGATGAAATATCCCAAAAAGTCCTTAGGAACTTTTTAAGGGACAATCAGTAAAGGCAAAAACTTTTCACCGACTTAGACTTCATGCACCCTTCCTGTACCGCCGGGTAGGGACTTGGCCAGCCGCTTCACGGCTGGAATCCGCCTTGCCCTGGACTAGGAGGGAGGGGAGTACATAAACACCGGACTGGAACACGCACCGATTATGACATATGTAATTTATATTAGATGTAGAAGATAGGATAACACCTTAGAATAGACTGCAGCGATACAAAGTTAAGGGCCAGCCCAGTGCCAGGGGCATGCCCACTGGTATTAGCTCAGTGGGCCTGGCCAACAACCAGTAGGTTTATAGTAGCACTGGCACACCTGTAACGCTGCAGGTAGCATGTAGTTTCCTTGTAGATTAAGTAGCTTAGAACCTCATAGCGGTAAGATTAGATTAATAATAATAATAAAATTACCTGTAGTGTATAATAGAAAGCTGCATTTTCTTTGTATCATTATTAGAACCCACTAATGTAGTCAGGTAGTGGGTCAAACATGTATAATACAATGAATTGAATAAAGATTTTTTTTTAAAAAAAAAGTTCTAGGGGACTGATGACATCGGATGTTAACTCCCATAGTGCGCAGAGCCATGTGAACCATTTGAACTATTTTTTAACAAGAAAATGCGTCCTCACATGGAGGCAAACAGAAAAATAAAGTCAATATTTGAGATGCATGCATCTCTCAGTTATTTTTTAAATTGAATAACGAAAATACATCAAGGATTATAAATACACAAAAATACAAGACACAATTGGATCTCAATTTGTTACACATTGTCGGCTGTAACCGAGGGCATGGCAGCCAACAGCTTTTGTGGCAACGCTGTCATGGCTCGTGGCATATGCCAACTAACAGGTAATTTTAATTAGACATTGGTTCCAATTTTCTGCATTGGTACGTTTAATGGTGACCAGACCATCTGATAAGAATATTAGATGTGGCAGTCTCCTTGTTTCTCATCATGATTAGGTACCAGCATTAGATTTCACCACCGTTTCGCCTTTCGATACATTCTACGAGTATAATCAAGTAACACACACACTTCACTTCACTTCGCAAACACTCACTGCATTCATTTACACATTAGAAATCTCACCCAGTGAACTCAGAGCGTCCAGTGACGTCTCGCCAAAAATTCTGTGCAGATATCGCGAGACTTTCTTTTCCGTACGGCTCATACAAACTCGTGTAAGGCTATTACACAAGTGGAAAAGTTAGGATGAACCTATGCCCTATGGGGTCTTACACCACAATCATAAAGATAAATCAGTGCACTTTTGTTTAACACAGTAATTTTGCGTGGTATATGCGTTGCTTATGAACAAGTTCCTTGACAAGGCAAACAGGGAAGTTAGTAACCTGTTCTCCCCAAGTTTAATATTTGATCGACTACAGTATTAAATTAGCATGCTCCAACGAGTCAACATTTGCACTGCAGCCACAGTGCAGAGCGCGTATGTCGACCAGTATCCGTTATGCAAGACAGGCAAACATTGCATTCAAACAGCGACGTTTGTTTTAAATACCGGTTTTAGCTGCACCGTTCTGTAGTTCTCCTGCCGGTAGCGCTCTGTAATCTTCCGTCAACACGGGTATTTGTACTTGTTTCACTTTTAGACGAAGCTTTAGTTTACTCTTCCACAGACCATCTGGTAGCACGTTAACAACCGAAGTCAAATCGCCCTTCACACCGCTGTTCGAAAGTGATTTGGTATCGACCATTTCAGTCGCACTACG
This sequence comes from Schistocerca serialis cubense, assembly GCF_023864345.2. Classification (NCBI taxonomy): domain Eukaryota; kingdom Metazoa; phylum Arthropoda; class Insecta; order Orthoptera; family Acrididae; genus Schistocerca; species Schistocerca serialis. The sequence goes on along the minus strand of NC_064639.1, from coordinate 1,143,609,188 downwards.
CATTGTCATTCTATAGTGCCACAGTATAGTAATCTATGGGCAGGGCAGTTATAATTTGACAAATCAGTAAAAATATCGAGCTCATTAACCATGTAGACGACAGAAATATCTATGCTGAAAGCATCACATAAATATCTCTTTAATCGATTGAATCAAGAGAACTGCAGAATTTCATATCTTTCTAAAACTCAATTATGTCATTAATGATCACATTATTCAGTGAGAATTACAGACTAAGTAACTCTTTTCATACATAACAACGCGAGAAACGCTTGTAGTCGAAGTCTACGTTCTATAAACACTAATACTACTGGAAAATTTAACAAAAATTAGTCTTCCACAAACTGTTACACTTCATCTTGTGGTTGAATCTCACTTTATGTTCCTGTTTACTTTCAAGTATATATGGTTCTGCCTTGAAAAAATGCAATTTTTTTTTTCTTTTTTAGTTTAAGTTTCACTATTGTCAGTGAGTTCATTTATTTGACAGAAAGTAAATGCATACTGACGACGGTGAAACTTCACCAAAATATGTTTGGGTGTTAAAGAAGGATTTGCAACTGTCACATATGTTGTTATACTTCATTATTATACACAACAGAAACAGGAAAATTCGGAGGCACAAGCTTTAACAGAGATCTACATATATTCTTCGGTGACGCTATGTACAGCATGTTCCAGGACAATTTCGCAAATTGCAATTGTTGTTGTTGTTGTTGTCTTCAGTCCTGAGACTGGTTTGATGCAGCTCTCCATGCTACTCTATCATGTGCAAGCTTCTTCATCTCCCAGTTCTTACTGCAACCTACATCCTTCTGAATCTGCTTAGTGTATTCATCTCTTGGTCTCCTTCTACAATTGTTACCCTCCACGCTGCCCTCTAATGCTAAATTTGTGATCCCTTGATGCCTCAGAACATGTCCTACCAACCGGTCCCTTCTTCTTGTCAAGTTGTGCCAGAAACTCCTCTTCTCCCTAATTCTATTCAATACTTCCTCATTAGTTATGTGATCTACCCACCTAATCTTCAGCATTCTTCTGTAGCACCACATTTCGAAAGCTTCTATTCTCTTCTTGTCCAAACTATTTATCGTCCATGTTTCACTTCCATACATGGCTACACTCCATACAAATACTTTCAGAAACGACTTCCTGACACTTAAATCTATACTTGATGTTAACAAATTTCTCTTCTTCAGAAACGCTTTCCTTGCCATTGCCAGTCTACATTTTATATCCTCTACTTCGACCATCATCAGTTATTTTGCTCCCCAAATAGCAAAACTCATTTACTACTTTAAGTGTCTCATTTCCTAATCTAATTCCCTCAGCATCACCCGACTTAATTCGACTACATTCCATTATCCTCGTTTCGCAATTAACAACGCAATATGAGGCCACACATAAGCGTTTCTGGCGTGTTCACATTGGAATAAAATACCTTACATAGCAACAGAAGGCCTGTTGGCGAATCTGTGACACCGAAATATACATTGAGGAATTTAAAAAAAACGCTAAAAGACAGCACAAACAATTTATTATTTTTTAAATTATTTCACTGTCTCGGTTTTGCCAAGAGTAGCCACAACAGCTATCATAAAAGTAGTCTTACTATCTGTCGACGACAACAAACTCATTCGGAAAATAGATCTAAGCACTACAATCTGCTAATTTTATTTTGTTTTACCCGTCGTAATCTCTATGTCTCGGAGTGACATTTCTTTCATGGATTCTTTTAGCGAGACCTCGAGTGCTGCAAACCGTGTCTTTAATTTCTCCTCTGCATTGCTTGACGCAACATTTACTGCTTTCGATGCAATTGAATAAAAATGTTTCTTAATTAAAATAAAACTGATAAGGCCATGAAAAATATGACAGCGAAACCAAGCACACAATGAAAGTGAATTTCGAATCGGCGACGTCCATATCAGTTAGGTCGGCCTTTTCCCTGTGACCAATCTTACATATTTTGGGATGTTGGTTAATTAGTTGTTTGATCGCCCAGATTAGACGTTTCCCGTTCATACAAAGAGAAAAAAAAAAAAAATTAACATTCACTCCACATCAAAAAGATTTGCATTAGCTCGGTTCCGCGAGGCCCCGAACCTGAACAGAAAATTGGAATAGAGATCAACATAAACATCGTTTCCGCCCTTTTTATTGCTCATGAAAACCACACATTGCATGTTGTACCATCATACAGCGAGACCTTCAGAGGTGGTTGTCCAGATTGCTGTACACAGCGGTACCCAGTAGCACATCCTCTTGCATTGACGCATGCCTGTATTCATCGTAGCATACAATCCACAAGTCCATCAAGGAACTATTGGTCCAGATTGTCCCATTCCTCAACGGCGATTCGGCGAAGATCCCTCAGAGTTGTTTTTCGCGTCATCCATGAACAGCCCTTTTTAATTGCGCACAGTTTGAGTCGCAACACGACGTCCTGTGGCTGCACGAAAAGCATTATTCAACGTGGTGGCGTTGCTGTCAGGGTTTCTCCGAGCCATAATCCGTAGGTAGCGGTCATCCACTGCAGTAGTAGCTCCTGGGCGGCCTGAGCGAGGCATGTCATCTCCTCCATGACCGAACAACATCGTTTTGGTTCACTCCGAGACGCCTGGACACTTCCCTTGTTGAGAGGCCTTCCTGGCACAAAGTAACAATGCGGACGCGACTGAACCGCGGTATTGACCGTCTAGGCATGGGTGAACTACAGGCAACACGAGCCGTATGCCTCCCTCCTGCAGGGATGACTGGAACTGATCGGCTGTCGGACCCCCTCCGTCTAATCGGCGCTGCTCATGCATAGTTGTTTACATCTTAGGACGGGTTTAGTGACATTTCTGAACAGTCAAAGGGACTGTGTCTGCGATACAAATCCACAGTCAACGTCTATCTTCAGGAGCTCCGGGGAGATGCAAAGCTTTTTTTGATGTCTGTATAAGGGGAGCCCAAACAAGCCGGTTGCCAGATCCACAATTTCAGCGGATATACTTATGTTATTGGTTTGTCCAATTTCCACACCTTTATATTACTTTTGAGGTGATCGTAAATTTAGAAATAACAAACAAAAATATTGCACAAGGTCTATTTCTTATCATTCAGCACAATATACAACAAAACAAAAACGTTTTGCTGCACTTAAGTACGATGTCGTTCTCAGTGTTGCCACCATAGTTCGTATTAAAATCGAATTACATGGAACAGTTGCTCTCCTCACTGACTAGTGATCGGTTTTGGCGTCATTTTTATGGTGTCGAACGATCCCTTAGTCAGAATTACTGTGTTAAGAACTAAATGATCATTCGTATAATTAACTACGACGTTAAAGGCTAATTTTCCGCATATTCAGTGCACCAAGATAGAATCTGGGCACCTACACAGATTGCCGTGAATGGACCGCGTAAATAAGAGCATAGAAGGTCTAAAAGTATGTGAAAAGAAAGTCATTACAAAAACATCAAAATCAAACGAATTGTGGTTCACACAGGGTCGTGTATCCACTTAGTTGTCCATACGCCCTGGAGCGCTACATATTCGTGCACGGTGTCTAAAGACTTTCGATCGTATGATCTGCTTACGAAGGGTCGGATCGATTTGTCATCAAAGGGTCCAGCGACTACCAACAGATCTGTTGACGCGGGCAAATTCTTAAAGTGTAAGACTTTTGTAATCGAGGAGTGGATGTCGTTTGTTTTTATGCAGGCTTTGAATGTCTCCTCGTTTTGTTAAAAGCAGTGATCAAACCCAACAACCTCTAGCACAACTATCACAGAGCACCATGAACCATTTGCCGTAACATACCAAGCAGTGGAGATGAAAGGCAGGGGCTGAGGTGGATAATGGGAATGCAGAAGGTGGGAAGGAGTTTGGTGTGTGAATAGGGTAGTGGTTTGCGACTCTACCTACGGTTACTGCTGAGTGTAGTTGCTCTTCCACTCATCCAAACAGCATCTCATATGAGCAAATCAGCTGCGTCGTTACCTGTGGATACTCGTACTTTAGGTACTTGGGCTCTGTTTAAAAAGAATAGCTCGATGTAGTCACAGGTTCGAGCCGCGCGCGGCTGCTTTCAAGCCCCACAGTTAATTCGTTGCAAATAATAACCTGTAGCTGTGGTCCTGCAGTCAAACAGTCTATGCGTTGGATAGAACTGCGAATTAATAAAATACGCAGAAATACAAAATAAAAGATAAATGGATAATTCAATGAAATGGGTTCTATTCTAACGGCTGTAATTGATGAAGACGACAGAAGATTATGTTGAACACTGTTTACTCAAGAAAGGACATCTCAAATAAACGGGAAGTGGTCCTACGATGCAGGCAAAAATACCCTTACCAAATCAGTAAAGTTACGTGGAGTACGATACGAGAATGGTAGCAAAATCCCCAAAGTAACAGTTATCAAAGAACCGCGAAAATGAAGTCAATTTCGTGATCGATTGGATTGGATTGGATTGTGTGTGTGGGGGGGGGGGGGGGGGGGAGGGGGGGGGAGACCAGACAGCGAGGTCATCGGTCTCATCGGATTAGGGAAGGACAAGGAAGGAAGCCGGCCGTGCCCTTTCAAAGGAACCATCCCGGCATTTACCTGGAGCGATTTAGGGAAATCACGGAAAACCTAAATCAGGATGGCCGGACGCGGGATTGAACCGTCGTCCTCCCGAATGCGAGTCCAGTGTGCTAGCCACTGCGCCACCTCGCTCGGTTTCGTGATCGACATACACGAAATATTCACCAGCTCAAAACAGTTCTGGGATTCAACACGGTGATTCACAAATTAACATACGATATGAAGAATAGTAACTCATACTCTGTGTATTCTCATTCCCATAAATGAAGCGGCGAAAGTTAGAGTCCTACACTGGAGCACATTCTGTCCTCTCGAAATAAGAAGTCCATTGAAAGTCACGGTATTGTGGCGGCCATTCGCCGCCCAGAATCTAATACCTATACTACGCAATCGCGAACGTTACGTCACGTAAGTCTGCCTTCTTCAAGAACTCGACTTAAAGTGTCCAGAATCGTTCCCTTGAGCTCTTCACTCGATAAGTCCCAGTCCCCCCTTGACTCCCATAATGTTCCGCTACTATCCGCTCCAACCGATTTAAATCTTGAGACAGGGAAACCCTACAAAATGGTTGCTCTCTGAGCATTAAAAATTCACAGAGAAGGTTGATGACATTTATGATACCACTGTTCCCGCACCCATGTTGGAGGGCGATGAATCGCAGGGTAAGCAAATAAATACCACACGTTCTTCTCCACGGCAAAGTCGCAGCGTCACATTTCATCTACATTATCGAGCCAAAACATATGGCCACTGCTTAATAGTATTTCGGTCCACGTTTGGAACGCACAACTGCAGCGATTCTGCATGTCACAGATTTGAGAAGTCCTTGTGAGTTTTCTGGCGGTATGTGGCTCTAAATGTTACGGACACATCACGTTGTCGCCGAACTCTTCAGTCCAGAGACTGGTTTGATGCAACCCTCCATGATACTCTATCCTGTGAAAGTCACTTCATCTCAGAATAGCGACAGCAACGTACATCCTTCTGATTCCGCTTATGGTATTCATCTCTTGGTCTCCCTCTACGGTTTTAACTCCACACACTTCACTCAAATAATAAATTGGTGATCCCTTGATGTCTCAGAATGTGTCCTATCAACGGATCCTTTCTTCTAGCCACGCTGTGCCACAAATTTCTTTTCTCCTCATTAATATTCAGCACCTCCTCATTAATTACATAATGTACCCATCTAGTCTTCAGCAGTCCTCTGTAGTTCCACATTTCAAAACCATCTATTCTCTTGTCCCCCAAACTATCGTCCATGTTTCACTTCCATAAGCGGCCAAACCCCGTACAAATACTTTCAGAAAATATTTCATAACACTTCAATCTATATTCGATTTTAACACATTTCGCTTTTTCAGAAACGCTTTTCTTGCCATTGCCATTCTATATTTTATCCCAGTTCGATTTCAGCCATTGTCAGTTTTTCGCTGCCAAGTAGCAAACCTCATCTACTACTTCCAGTGTCTCATTTCCTAATCTAAATCCATCAGCATTACCTGATTTAATTCTACTACATTCCACTATCCTTGTTTTGCTTTTGTTTATGTTCATCTTATACCCTCCTTTCAAGACGTTGTCCGTTGCGTTCAACTGTTCTTCCAAGTCCTTTGCTGCCTCTGACAAAATCATTGTCAAATCCCAAATTTTTATTTGTTTCCTTTACTGCTTGCTCAGTGTACAGATTGAATAACATCGTGAATGGGCTACAATCCTGTCTTAATCCTTTCTCAACCACTGCTTCACTTTCATGCTCTTCCACTCTTATTACAGCCGTCTGGTTTCTGTACAAGTAATAAACAGCCTTTCACTCCCCATATTTTGCCCCTCCTACCTTCAAATTTTCAAAGACAGTAAACACTGTCAAAACCTTTCTCTAAGCCTACGTAGGCTTGCCTTTTCTTGACCTACTTTCTAAGAGAAGTCTGTAATGTGACAACGTGCCATCTAGTGGATCCCAGGCATAGTCAAGGCGCAACGGTAGAGAAAGTGGACGCTTATGCCATCTGTGGGCCAGAATCGAAGGCAAAGCGGAAGTGCTTCTACCTGGTGGCAGCTAAATTAAAGAACGCTATGCGGGAGACAGTGTCTGGCTTGTGCTGCACTCTGACAGCGAAATAACAAAAGAATTAAACTAAATAATACTGTTACATGTAGTAAAAATATAAATGTAATATTACTTTAATATATGAAAATGACTGTAATTGAATATTGTAATGCTATGGTATGTTTAATTGTAAATAGAGAATTTGGCGTAATGTAAAATAATATTTAGGTGTGGGGGGAATCCCCGAGAATGAGAATAGTCTACAACAGTTTGGCGTGTAATATTGGCAGAAGAAGTAGTTGGCGTAACTCTGAGGCAGAACAAGTGTTAAGTGGCGTAAAAGTGACTGCCGGTGTGTGCTACGGTAACGTTGCTAACAGACCATTTAGAAGTGAGCTGAAAACAGATATGGACTTCGTTTATAGTATGGCTACAAGCTAAATGGACACTAAGGCTTGTAAGACGCGGTATTTCGACGGAGATGGGCTGTGAGCGGCAAAATAGTACGGTTTCCCGCTCTGAGGTACATGGCACTGCATGGTGCAATGCTTTGTTAATTGCAACGAGTTGCTTGTGCCAACGGCGAGGTGTGAAGGGACCAGTAGCCGCATCCAACGGCGTATTATTATCTCAATAACTGATGAGGTCTATTGGTGAGCTCACTTCGGTAGCAACGACCTAGAAGTTATCTTACAAGAGTATTATTATGAACAGTGGTTGTTATACCGACGCCATTACCAGTACATTTATATTTTGTGAATCAGTTTGTGTAATAGTCAAACCAAGTTCTCTACAGTGTGTAAAGTATGGATGCAATAACAATTTTGTGGTTTAAATTGCATTCCCCGAGTGTAATCAATTATTTAAAGTAAATAGTTCATTATTACCCGATATCCAGTGATTTCTATGTGCTGCAACACCAGTGAAAAGTTATGGTGCGTGAGTATCGGGGTAGTTATATTACAAGAGAAAATAGTCGGAATTAACGCCGAAATTGCCAGCAGACGCCGCTTCATGCAACGGATGGAAGATGCCAGGTACTGTGCCACCTTAATTACTATCCAGCTCGATGTGGCGGCTCTTCAGTACATTGCCATAGTCAAAAATTACTCGGTTCCGTCCGAGCATCGTGATTCTCAATTATGTTTTCAGTAACTGTATTGACTAGCAGATCTATGTTGTTCTGTAATTAATCGTTCAAGGAAATTGCTGCCACCACAGTACACATTGTGCCTTCAGCACAATGCAAGCTCAATAACATTAAATTCAGTAACAACAATTTGTGTAGTTTACGTTAACCTAAAACAAGGTCAAGTGTTTATCATGTGTGTTTATGTATTGTGAAACGATTTCAGGCTGTGGTATTGTTTTAAATGTATAATGTTCTCCTGCTAGTCAATATCAAACATACAGAATTAAGTGCTCCCTATTCAGGGACTTCGAAGAGATTATCAGTGCTACTAATAAATATAGACGTAAAAATATGTTTGTTACGCGCCATTATCATTATTTATTCCGAAAATTCCGTGTAGTAGTTGGATCACCATAGGGTGTCTATTCAAATCTATTACACGCAGACATCCGATGCCGCATGGTCTAATAATAATACAGTAAATTCGGGTAGTAGCATCACAAGTCGTAGGTCAGTATTGACTCGCATGTCCCCACAATTCTCAGGAATCCAAACTGCTGTCAACACTGCCTTCTTTGGAATTGGATTATTACCTTCTTCTTGAAATCTGAAAGTATTTCCCTTCGCTCATACATCATGCATACCGGTGGAATAGTTTTGCCATGGCTGGCTCTTCCAAGGCTATTCGGAAAGTAAGGTACGATCGTGTGCGAAATGAAAACCACAGCGAAAATCCGATGAAGGTTTGCACAGATGTGTTGGACAGTGTATCAAGTATGCCCGTCGTCCGCATCACATCGCTCTTTTCAGTTATGAGCACACAGTGAGATCCTAAAGATGCCTAGAAAATAGTGTGTTCCGCCAAGTATGAGGGCCTGGTGACAGATTTCGACTGATATCATGCAGCCCACATAACATGACTGCCATGCATTTCCTTCTTCATGACAGTTCTCAGCTGCTCTCTGCGGTGGTAATGAAGATGCTCCTGTAGCGTTTTCGATGGGAAGTGTTTGATTACCCACAATACAGCCCGTAACTGGCTCCTCCTGAGTTTCATCTGTGCTCACGTGAACCGCTGTCTATGAAGACAGCATTTTGACACAGACAACGAGCTGTAGACCAGCGCAGAGAATTGCCGGAAAGCACAGCCAACTTCTTTCTTTGACGAGGGCATTAGAAAGCTGCTACAGCGCTAACTGTTGCAAATAAAAGATTTTTGATTTTGACGGCGGTTTCCATTTCATGACAGATCGGACCCTATTTTCCGAACAGCCCCTTGTAGTTCTGACGGAATGTCGTGTTCTCCAGGGGCCTTGTTCCGACTTAGGTCTTGGTGCTCTGTCTAATTCTCCTCGCAGTATCAAATCTCCTATCTTCATCTATGTCCTCTTCCCTTTCTATAACACTGCCTTCAAGTCCTCCCCCTTGTATATAGCCTCTGTATAGTCCTTCCACCTTTCAACTTTCCCTTCTTTGCTTACTACTTGTTATCCAACTGAGCTCTTGATATTCATAGCTGCTTCTGTTTTCTCCAAAGACCTCCTTCATTTTTCTGTAATCGTGCAAGATGGCTAAGCAGTAATAGCTACAAGACATATTTAAGGATTTAGAAGCATATTTCACTAGGGGAAAGGTAGTTACCACGTACAGGAAAATTAAAGAGGTCTTTTGAGAAAAGAGAAGCAGCACAGATCACGTAACTGCCTTTAACTTCAGGATGGTAGTTTGTGGGGGCGGAGCTAGGGCACGATAGATGTGTTCAGATGAGGTGAATTGGACATGCATGCATGTCCATAGAAACTTTGCATCGTAATCAGAATAATACAGGCACTGCAATATCGTATTTCTCTGGCGATACCGGGCAAACGACTTTCAAGTGCAACGTCTCACCTGCACAGGAATATACATAATGGATGTATGAGTCCAGGTCGCAGACGCATGGTTGGCGACATATGGGAGTTTGGATCTGGCCTTGAGTCGTTCACGAATAGCCAAACGATATGGCGACCGCTTGCAATGTGTGGGATATCCAGGTTCGAGTCCCGGTCTGGCACAAATTACACTACTGGCCATAAAAAATGCTACACCACGAAGATGACGTGCAACAGATGCGAAATTTAACCGACAGGAAGAAGATGCTGTGATATGCAAACGTTTAGCTTTTCAGAGCATTCACACAAGGTTGGCGCCTGTGGCGACACCTACAACATGCTGACATGAGGAAAGTCTCCAACCGATTTCTCATACACAAACAGCAGTTGACCGGCGTTGCCTGGTGAAACGTTGTTGTGATGCCTCGTGTAAGAAGGAGAAATGCGTACCATCACGTTTCTGACTTTGATAAATGTCGGATTGCAGACTATCGCGATTGCGGTTTATCGTATAGCGACATTGCTGCTCGCGTTCGTCGAGATCCAATGACTGTTAGCAGAATATGGAATCGGTGGGTTCAGGAGGGTAATACGGAACGCCGTGATGGATCCCAATGGCCTCGTATCACTAGCAGTCGAGATGACAGGCGTCTTATCCGCGTGGCTGTAACGGATCGTGCAGCCACGTCTCGATTCCTGAGTCAACAGATGGAGATGTTTGCAAGACAACAACCATCTGTACGAACAGTTTGACGACGTTTGCGGCAGCATGGACTATCAGCTCGGAGGCCATGGCTGCGGATACCCTTGACACTGCATCACAGACAGGAGCGCCTGCGATGGTATACTCAAGGACGAACCTGGGTGCACGAATGGCAAAACGTAATTTTTTCGGATGAATCCAGGTTCTGTTTACAGAATCATGATGGTCGCATGCGTGTTTGGCGACATCGCGGTGAACGCCCATTGGAAGCGTGTAATCACCATACTGGCGTATCACCCGGCGTGATGGTATGGGGTGCCATTGGTTACACGTCTCCGTCACCTCTTGTTCACATTGACGGCACTTTGAACAATGTGCGTTACATTTCAGATGTGTTACGACCCATGGCTCTACCCTTCATTCGATCCCTCCGAAACCCTACATTTCAGCAGGATAATGCACGACCGCATGTTGCAGGTCCTGTACGGGACTTTCTGGATAAAGAAAATGTTCGACTGCTGGCCTGGCCAGCCCATTCTCCAGATCTCTCACCAACTGGAAACGTCTGGTCAATGGTCAATGGTGGCCGAGCAACCGGCTCGTCACAATACACCAGTCACTACTCTTGATGAACTGTGGTATCGTATTGAAGCTGCATGGGCATCTGTACCTGTATACGTCATCCAAGCCCCTGATTTCTCAGGATCCATGCACCCAAATTGCGTGAAAATGTAATCACATGTCAGTTCTAGTGTAATATATTTGTCCAATGAATACTCCTTTATCATCTGCATTTCTTCTTGGTGTAGCAGTTTTAATATCCAGTAGTGTATCTTTGTCATCATTCCATTCTATATCTGATGGTTGTCCTTACTCTCAGTTGCGATTACATTTAGGGTATGAAGAGATTCAAGTGGTCAGCAATACTGTTCAGGTACTCAACAGCTATTATGTTGTCTCCGATTACCTTCACAGGCCCCATGGAAGTCCAGATGATGTCCCCTACAGCATGATGCTGAACATCGGCCCGAGTCAGTGGTATGGTGTACGTTCTGAGCAGCCTGGGTGCCGCTGTAGGATGCTGGTCAGAGGAACAGTTGTTGCATATGGCCAAGTTACGGTTGGTGGGAGATGCAGAAATACAACTATATTTGATGTGCCTAGAGGGGATAAGAAACACTCAGACATCTGACGACCTGGGGGCAGGTTTAGTACAGCGGTTAAAGGAGGAAGAATAGTTGTGCAATAGATACGGCGTCGATCTGCGTGGCGTGTAGTCTGGGTAGTGGTTAGCATCGCTGGTCAGCTGGACTGCTGCAGGTCGCCAGTTCAGACCTTACCGCTAGCAATTATTTGTTATTTAGTATTTATAATCGGTGGAGGATTTTCGAAATATTTTGTGTTTTATTGTTTGTATATTCTAGAATATTCAGTGTTTATATAAATATCAGCGTTCAGAAATATAAGGTGTTTGTATCTGTTGTGGCTTGGCAAGACAGCCAAGCCACTATGAGGAAGCCGAAAGGCACGCGTTTAAGCTCACACAGGCTGGCGTGAGGTCTGGAACAGGACAAGGTAATTAATATAGCCAATAATGTACGTTGGTGCTGGAATACTTAACTTTAATCCACAATTGGTGAACATCGCTCTTGACGGTACATGGATCACAAGATAAATAGCAAATGATAAAGGCGCCTTGCTAGGTCGTAGCAAATGACGTAGCTGAAGGCTATGCTAACTATCGTCTCAGCAAATGAGAGCGTAATTTGTCAGTGAACCATCGCTATCAAAGTCGGCTGTACAACTGGGGCGAGTGCCAGGAAGTGTCTCTAGACCTGCCGTGTGGCGGCGCTCGGTCTGCAATCACTGATAGTGGCGACACGCGGGTCCGACGTATACTAACGGACCGCGGCCGATTTAAAGGCTACCACCTAGCAAGTGTGGTGTCTGGCGGTGACACCACAGTATCAATAGCAATACTCTCAGTCCAGGTGTTCTGCTCTGTTGTCTATACGTGTCAGTGACAAACGTGACTTCAGTGCTAAGTGTTGTATGTCACTGACAACCTCAGCTTCAGATTTGGACTTGATCGTGGTTTCGGGATGTGCTTTTCGTTCCAGCAGATCCATTGTGAGGAGTTCCTCCATGATATAGAACATGTCAGGAAAGAAATGAAAACAAGATTCCAAACTAAATATTTACAAAGAAAAACAAATCTGCTAATGTACCATCCTCAGATGCCAAGTGAAAAGAGTCTAACAAGAAACGGAGACTTTTTTAAATAATTGACTTTCATGACGGAACTACTCATCACAATAATGTGGCTACCTGTCAACAACTTGAATAAACAGCTTTTGTAGTGCAGACATGCTGGAAGAGAGTCAGTGAGGTTGTGGAAGATACCTACAGGGATGTGGAACCATGCCGTCTCCAATGCCATGGCCAGCTTCGCTAGGTTCCTCGACTGAGGATCTATGGCGCGAAGAGCCCAATCAAGGTGGTTCCACAGATTCTCGATTGGATTTAAATCAGGTGAGTTTGGTGACCAGGACAGTATGGTAAACTCATGCAGGGGCTCTTCGAGCCACGTTCACTATGTGATCAAAAGTATCCGGACGCCCCCAAAAACATACGTTTGTCATATTTGGTGCATTGTGCTGCCATCTACTGCCTGGTACTCCATATCAGCGACCTTAGTAGTCATTAGACATCGTGAGAGAGCAGAATGGGGGCTCCGCGGAACTCACGGACTTCGAACATGGTCGAGTGATTGGGTTTCACTTGTGTCATACGTCTGTAAGCAGTATTTTCACACTCCTAAACATCCATTGATACCGATGTGTTAGTGAAGTGAAAATGTGAAGCGACACATACAGCACAAAAGCGCACAGGCCGACCTCGTCTGTTGACTGACAGAGACCACCGACAGTTGAAGACGGTCATAATGAGTAATAGGCAAACATCTACCCAGACCATCACACACTAATTCCAAACTGCATCTGAATCCACTGCAAGTACTATGATATTTAGGCGGGAGGTGATAAAACTTGGATTTCATGGTTGAGCGGCTGCTCATAAGCCATACATCACACCGGCAAATGCCAAACGACGCCTTGCTTGCTGTAAGGAGCGTAAACATTGGACAACTGAACAGTGGAAAAACATTGTGGAGTGACGAATCTCGGTACACAGTGTGGCGGTCTGATGGCAGGGTGTGGATATGCCGAATGCCCAGTGAACGTCATGTGCCAGCGTGTGTAGTACCAACAGTAAAATTCGGAGGCGGTGGTATTATGGTGTGGTCGTGTCTCTCTTGTAGTTGGGTTGCACCCCTTGTTGTTTTGCGTGGCACTGTCACCCCTTGCTTCGCACTGTTGAAGAGCAATTCAGGGATGACGATTGCATCTTTCAACATGATCGAGCACCCCTTCATAATGCACGGCCTGTGGCGGAGTGGTCACAACACATAACATCCCTGTAATGGACTGGCCTGCGCAGAGTCCTGATCTGAATCCTACAGAACTCCTTTGGGATGTTTTGGAACGCCGATTTCGTGCCAGGCCTCACCGACCGAATCGATGCCTCTCCTCAGTGCAGTAGTTCCTGAAGAATAAGCTGCCATTCCCCAAGAAACCTTCCAGCACCTGATTGAACGTATGCCTGCGAGAGTGGAAGCTGTCATCAAGGCTAAGGATAGGCCAACATCATATTGAATTCCAGCATTACCAATGGAGGACGCCATTAACATGTAAGTCATTTTCAGCCAGGTATCCGGATACTTTCGATCACGTAGTGTAGGTGCACCACGAGCTGTATGTGTGACACGTCGCATTGTCCTGCTGGTAGATGCTATCTTGCCAAAGAAAAAACGAACTGCTTTGCAGAAGTGGATCTTGTCCCCGTGGTCAGAGGCATACTTGTCCCGATCTTCCAGAACAACGAGGTCACACCGAGAAACAAAGACATTCGTCAGATAATAAGGCCCCCTCTTCTGGCCTGTACCCTTCTGGCCATTGTGGCAAGGCCATTAACACCAATGGCTGTCTCTCCGATAGAGTGTAAAACGTGATTTATCTCAAAAAGCCACCTACCGGTAGTTAGAGAAAGTCCAGCTGGGGTATCGGCGGGAAAGTTCCAGTCTTCGTCGCCAATGAACAGCAATTAGCAGGGAAGCAAGAAACAGGAGCCTGCTGCGGAGATCCATATGTAGCAACGTTCGTCGAACGATCGTTGAGGAGGCACTGTTGGTTGGTCTTTGGTTCATCTGGACGATCAACTGCTCAACAGTTGCATCTCCGCCCACACGTTCACTTCTCTGCAGCCGTCGTTTGATTACTCCCTCTTCTCCACCGTCCTTGACTGCACTGACACCTCTGTCCCCCCACTCGCCCCTAGCTTCCAATACTTGGATCGGTTACCCCCCCTCAGACATCAACACTTCCGTCACCACACAAGACACCACACTCGTCCTCCACTCCAAACGCAACACCGCCCCTGGTCATGATGGCGTCACCTACTGTCACCTCGAGGGAGGTCTGTCCTTGCTACCCTGTACAATGTCCTCCTCTCCACTGGATTTTACCCTGACCTGTGGAAGACTTCCCATGTCCTGCTGTTCCCTAAACCTAACAACCCCCCCCCCCCTCTGATACCTCTTCCTATCGTGCAATCTGCCTCACCTCCATGTTCAGTAAGGTCTTCGAGGCCATCCTCTCGACGTAATCTTCGCCACCTTAACCAGCACCACCTCCTTCCTCTTACCCAATGTGGCTTCCGGCCTTCCTTCTCCGCCGACGACCAGCTCCTTAACCTTACCAATCTTCTTTCCCTCCAACTTAACTCCTGTCGCTCTGGTATCTTTGTTTCCCTTGATCTCCAGAACGCCTATGACCGTGTCTGGCATCCTGGGCTCCTCTTCAAACTCCAGACCTATGCTCTCCCCATCAACTTCACCCATCTCATTGCTTCCTTTCTCTCCCATCGTCCCTCCTATGTGACTATCCACAATTCCAACTCCCGTACTTCCGATCCCTCCGCTGGCGTGCCCCAAGGTTCTGTCCTTTCCCCTCTCCTCTATCTCCTATACACTGCTGATATACCCAAACCTCCCCCTCCTGTCCATCTTCTCCAGTTCGCTGATGACACCACCTTCCTAGCCCTTTATCCTACCCTACAACGGTCTCAATGTACCCTCCAAACCCACCTTGACCAATTCACCTCTTGGTGCAACCAGTGGTTCCTCCGTGTTAATCCCTCCGAGACCCAGGCGATCATCATAGGCCGCACCACCCACTCCTTCCACATCCATGATTTCTGCCTCACCATTTATGGCCGTCCTATCCACCTCACTCCTACCCTCAAATACCTTGGCCTCACACTCGACCGCCACCTCACCTGGACTCCCCATCTCCTTACCATCCAAAACAAGGCTCACAACCACCTCCGCCTCCTGAAACTCCTGTCCGGCTGGACCTGGGGTCTGCATCCTTCCACCATCCTTCACACCTACAAATCCTTGATCCGCCCCATCCTCTGTTATGCCAGCGTAACTTAGATTTCCGCCCCTCCCCAGTTCTATAAAGCCCTCCAAATCCTCAAACGCCATGCGCTCCGCCTCGCCTTCCACATCCGCCTTCCGTCCCCCACACACATTCTCTATGACCTCATCCCCTTCCTCCACCTTCTCCTTTTCCTTGAACACATCCACACACTATATATTGTCTGCCACCTTTATTCCCCTCACCCCCTGGTGTCTCCCTTCCTCTCCACCCCCAACCAGTTGCCACGCCTTTACTGTTGTGTCCCACCCTCTCTCCATCTCCACACCCTCCATCTCCTTTCCCAATGCAACTTCCACTATCTACCCCTCCCAGATGATGAGCTTCGCCCTGACATCTACCCTTCCTACCAACTCTAACCCCATCTCCCTGCCTCCTCCTCAGGGCTCCCTCTCCTCCCCCTCCCCCCTCTTGCGCAGCTTCCCCCTCCTACTCCCCCACCATCTCTTGTGCCTCCTTTCAGTGTCTCTGCGCTCCCTCCTGCCCTGTCTTCCCTCTTCATCTCCTGCCCCACGTGTCTCCTGCCTCTTCGTGTACCCACTGATGCCCCTCCTCTCTTCATCCCGCCACTTCCCCTGCTGCCCCATGCTCTCCCCTCCTTTCGCATCCTCTCTACCCTTTCCCTCAGCAGGTCCCACCTGGTAGTTTTATTCTTCGCCATGTGTGCTCCAAGTGGGTTTTAAGTGTGTTGTTCCGGAGTGTTTTTACTACTGTGGCCGACTTTTAACGTGTGCATGTCCATTCAGTGTCTTCTCTGAGTTTTGAAGACTCGCCAACTGTGTTTTTTAACTTTCTGGTGACTTTTAACAGCCCTCTATGAACGTCTCCATGTTAGTCTATTTTTTACCTCGATTTTCTCCCATTATTCTGTTTTAAGTTCCCCTTTCTCGCCTTATGTATGTAACATTTTATTCTTATTTTAAGTTGTTATGTCACTCGGCTGAAGAGCGGCGGATTGTGCCGCTGACAGCCCTCCTCTGCCCGTATGGGGCAGGGGGATGAAATCACGATAAAGGGAAAAAAAAAAACCTGGAGAGGCAGTTCACGCCGAGCGAGCCCACTGGGGTCATCGTAGCCGCCGCGTCATCGTCCACCGCCGCCAGCATACTGGAGCCATCCTCGCAGGGCCTCTACTCGTCCTTGGACTCAGGTGATGGCAACGTGGACTCTGCGCCGCTCTTCACGAGACGCCCAGGGCTTGGTTTGGTGAAGTTGTATGGTTACTACAGACAGTTTATGTTTGGAAGAATCTCTGATTTAGCCATTGGTAGGCTTGGAGGATCAGTGCTACCTCACGAATATTGTTTTGTAAATTTTGAAGAATTTAGTTTAAATAAAAACGCTATAACTCACACTCTGAGATTTTCCTATCTGCGGATGGCAGATATATTAGGATCCCCTCCGTCTAATAGGAGCTGGTCATGCATGGTTTTCAAATCTTTGGGAGGGTTTAGTGACATCTCTGAAGAGTCAAAAGGACTGGTCTGTGATACAATATCCACAGTCAATGTCTATCTTCAGGAGTTCTGGGAAATGGTGTGATGCAAAACTTTTTTTTTATTTGTGTAATATCGAAGAGTCACAGTTGGCATCGGCCAACTCTTACAAATATCATGGCTAATAGGGGATACTGAACTTATACGGAGAAGGGGATCACTATTCAGTCACAGGTTTGTTCGACACGTGTGAGAGTGTCACAGAGATGCTGGAGAAAATGAACTGGCCGACTTTTTCAGATAGGCGTAATCTGTCACAAGAAAGTCTTCTTAAAAAGTTTCAAGAATCAGCTTTAAATTATTATTCTAAGAATTACCACAACCGCCTACTTATCATTCACGTATGGATCGTAAGGACTGTATTAGATTAATTACAGCACATACAATCATTCTTCTCGCTGTCAATGGAACAGGAAAAATTCAAATAACTGATATAGTATAACGTATTCTCTGTCATGTACTTCACAATGGTTTGCAAAGCATAGATGTAGATGTAGAAAATGGGTGATTACTCACAGGTGGGGATCATTGACGCAGGCGGTATTAGGCCGTCAGGTGCATCACGCGACGTTGTCAAAATCGTATTCATTGGATTTCTCAAGTCACTTACAAGGGACACCATTGATCTCGAACGCCCGAAACCTCACGAAACCATGAGTAACAATAACACTTCAGTATAAAAAAATTTCCATGCAAAACGTTACATCCTGTCACAAGTGACATTTTTATAGAGAGAAACAAAATAACAAGAAATCAGTACCATAAGAGTGAAATTACACGTTATTCAATGTCAGCAGCCTATCATTGGATTTACAATCAATAGTGCCAAAAACCTTCTTCTTAAAGTCATTATCACATCGCAAAACACACATATCATACACATCTGACAGTGCAGATGCGGTATTTCGATAAAGCAATTTAAATGGAAGAGAACAATGTGCATACCTCACTAAAGCAACGTTTTTACATTCAAAACCACTCTCGCATTCAAGCATTCCAATATCAAAAGCCATACCTATTATATTTTCAAATATTGCCTTACATTATGCATATTCCAAAATGGATGCATACTTTGAACAGAAAATTGATTACAAATCACAGAGGGAATTTTGATTATGAAATAACGATCACAAAGCTTCACATGGGTTTGGCACATTGTAGTCTTACATCAGGAATACTTCTTTTTTTCTTTTTTTTTAACTCATCAGTCTTCTGACTGGTTTGTTGCGGCCCGCCACGAATTTCCCTCTTGTGCGAACCTCTTCATCTGAGAGTAGCACTTGCAACCTACGTCCTTAATTACCTGCTGGATGTATTCCAGTCTCTGTCTTCCTCTAAAGTTTTGCCCTCTACAGTTCCCTTTAGTAACAGATGTCCTATCATCCTGTCCCGGCACCTTGTCAGTGTTTCCTACATATTACTTTCCTCTCCGATTCATCGCAGAACCTCCTCATTCCTTGCCTTATCAGTCCACCTAATTCTCAACACCATCTCTAAAATGCTTCGATTCTCTTCTGTTCCGGTTTTACCACTGTGCATGTTTCAATACCATACAATGTTGTGCTCCAAAGGTATATTCTCAGTATCCTCAAGTTATGGCCTATGTTCGATACTACACTCATGCTCATAAATTAAGGATAATGCTGATACATGGTGAAACAAAGCTTTGGTGGGCAGTTTGCGGGTTTAAATCACCTCGGGGTATTACCATGCGGTGCATTTGACCTGCGGTCGTCGCACGGTGGCGCTGGCAGCAGTCCACATACGCAGAGGTGTGCTGGTGCATGTCAGAGTACGGGGCAGCGAGTAGGACCACTGTAGGCTGGTCAAAGACAGCAGGTCGTAGCACGGGCCCTCCGTGTGCCAGAAAGTGTGATCTCAAGATTATGGCAACAATTCCAGCAGACAGGAAACGTGTCCAGGCGCTACAGCACAGGACGTCCACTGTGTACAAAACCACAAGAATACCGATATTTTACCATCAGTGCCAGCAGACGGCCACGGAGTACTGCAGGTAGCCTTGCTCGGGACCTTACCACAGCCACTGGAACAGTTGCCTCCCGACACACAGTCTACAGACAACTGAACAGGCACAGTTTATTCACCCGGAGACCTGTAAAGTGCATTCCACTGACCCCTGGTCACAGGAGAGCCCGTAAACCCTGGTGTCAAGAACGCAGTACATGGTCATTGCAAAAGAGGTCCCAGGTTATGTTCACGGACGAGTCCGAGTATAGTCTGAACAGTGATTCTCCCCGGGTTTTCATCTGGCATGAACCAGGAACCAGATATCTACTCCTTAATGGCCTTGAAGGGGACCTGTATGGAGGTCGTGGTTTGATAGTGTGGGGTGGGATTATGATTCGTGTAGGTACATCCCTGCATGTCTTTGACAGAGGAACTGTAACAGGTCAGTTGTATCGGGACGTCATTTTGTACCAGTATGTCCGCCTTTTCAGGGGTGCAGTGGGTCCCACCTTCCTCCTGATGGATGATAACACACGGCCCCACCGAGCTGCCATCGTGGAGGAGTACCTTAAAACAGAAGATATCAGGCGAATGGAGTGCCCTGCTGTTCTCCAAACCTAAACCCCATCCAGCACGTCTGGGATGCTCTCGGTCGACGTATCGCTGCACGTCTTCGAACCCCTATGACACTTCAGGAGCTCCGACACGCACTGGTACAAGAATGGGAGGCTATACCCCAGCAGCTGCTTGACCACCTGATCCAGAGTATGCCAACTCGTTGTGCGGCCTGTGTAGGTGTGCATTATGATCACATCTCATATTGATGTCGTGGTGCATGCGCAGGAAACAGTGGCGTTTTGTAGCACATGTGTTCGGCACCACATTCTAAAATTATCCTTAATTTATGAGCATGAGTGTAGTAGACTTCTCGTGGCCAGGAATGCCCTTTTTGCCAGTGCTAATTTGCTTTTTATGTCCTCTTTGCTCCGTTCGTCATTGGTTATTTTGCTGCCTAAGTATAGAATTCCTTAACTTCATTTACTTCGTGGCCATCGGTCCTGATATTAAGTTTTGCGCTGTTCTCATTTCTGCTAATTCTCACTACTTTCGTGTTTCTTCGATTTACTTTCAGTATGTATCCTCTACTAATTAGACTGTTCATTCCATTCAACAGATCCTGTAATTCCAGAATGAGATTTACACTCTGCAGCGGAATGTGCGCTGATATGAAACTTTCTGGCAGATTAAAACCGAGTGCCGAACCGAGAGTCGAACTCGGGACCTTTGCCTTTCGCGGGCAAGTGCTGTACCATCTGAACTACCCAAGCACTAAACGCGCCCCGTCCTCACAGCTTTACTTCCACACAGTTTTCATCTGCCAGGAAGTTTCATATCAGCGTACACTCCGCTGCAGAGTGGAAATCTCATTCTAGAAACATCCCCCAGGCTGTGGCAAAGCCATGTCTCCGCAATATCCTTTCTTTCAGGAGTGCTAGATCTGCAAGGTTCGCAGGAGAGCTTCTGTAAAGTTTGGAAGGTAGGAGACGAGATACTGGCAGAAGTAAAGCTGTGAGAACGGGCCGTCAGTCGTGCGTGGGTGGCTCAGATGGTGGAGCAATTGCCCGCGAAAGGCAAAGGTTCCGAGTTCGAGTCTCGGTCCGGCACACAGTTTTAATCTGCTAGAAAGTTTCAGATCCCGTAATTCTTCTTCACTTTCACTCAGGATAGCAATTCATCCACGAATCGTATCACTGACATCTTTTCACCTTAAGTTTTATCCACTCCTGAACCTTTCTTTTATTTCCATCATTGCTTCTTCGATGTACGGTTTGAACAGGAGGGGTGAAAGACTTCATCCCTGTCTTCCACACTTTTTAATATAAGCACTTCGTTCATTGTCGTCGACTCTTATTATTCCCTTTTGTCGCTTGTACATGTTGTATACTACACGTCTCTCCCTATAGGTTACCCTTATTTTACTCAGAATTTCGAACATCTTGTACCATGTAACATTGTCGAACGCTTTTCCGATGTCAACAAATCTTATGAATGTGTCTTGATTTTTCTTTAGTCTTGTTTCCATTATCACCCGCAATCTCAAAATTGCCTCTCTGGTGCCTTTACCTTTCCTAAAGCGAAACTAATCGTCATCTAGCAATTTCTTTTCCATTCTTCTGTATATAATTCTTGTCAGCAGCTTGGTGCATGAGTTGTGAAGCTGATTGTGCGATAATTCTCGCACGTGTCAGCTCTTGCAGCCTTCGAAATTGTGTGGATAATATTTTTTCGAAAGTCAGATGGTATATTGCCAGACTCATACATTCCAGACACCAGGGTGAATAGTCGTTTTGTTGCCACTTCCCCTACAGATTTTAGAAAAATACTGATGGAATGGTATCGGTCCCTTCTGCCTTATTTGATCTTAAGTCCTCCAAAGCTCTTATAAATTCTGATTCTAATACTGGATCCCTTATCTCTTCTCAATCGACTCCTGTTTCTTCTTCTATCACATCAGACAAATCCTCCCCCTCATAGAGGCCTTCAGTTTACTCTTTCCACCTATCCTCTCTCTCCTCTGCATTTAGCAATGGAATTCCGGTTGCACTTTTAATGTACCACTCTTACTTTTAATGTTATCGAAGGTGGTTTTCACTTTTCTGTATGCTGAGTCAGTCCTTCCGATTATCATTTCTTTTTCGATTTCTTCACATTTTTCATGCAGCCATTTCGTCTTAGCTTCCCTGCGCTTCCTATTTATTTCGTTCCTCATTGACATGTATTTCTGTATTGCTGAATTTCCCTGAACATTTTTGTATTTCCTTCTTTCATCGATCAGCTGAAGAATTTCGTCTGTTACCCACGGTTTCTTCGCAATTACCTTCTTTTTACCGATGTTTTTCTTTCCAGCGTCTGTGATTGCCCTTTTTAGATACGTCCATTCCTCTTCAGCTGTACTGCCTACTGTAACATTCTTTATTGCTGTATCTACAGCAATAGAGAACTTCAAGCGTATCTCGTCATTTCTTAGTACTTCCGTATCCCACTTCGCTGCGTATTGACTCTCCTTGACTAATCTTTTAAACTTCAGCCTACTCTTCTTATACAGAGTTTATACTAGCGAAAGTAGACATCAAGAAACTGGCAATATTTGTTGTTGTCTTTTTTGTCGTTGGCAGTATCTTCAGCATAACGTCTTTGTTTCGAAAAAATGCATCCAGGACTCACACAGCAATAGCATCTTTGTACATGTTACATGTTAGCCGAGGAATGAAGTTAGAAAATGTTTAGTCATTTTTCCACTTTTGCTTGTTTCCACTTGAATGTTTCGTAGGTAAGTTGTTTCAAGCTTCTTTGAAATATTTGAGTCGAAAGTGACTTGTGCCTCTTGAAAACAGATTTACAACTTGTTTGCTAGTCTGCCTGTCATTGATAAAGCCACATCAATTGTGTAGCTGTGGGTAGGGCTATGTACAGACTGCAACACACCAGGTGTAATTTTCTCCCCTCTGCGAGACAGTGTTGATGATGAAGACATTTCATACTGCAATTGGCTCTGGTCACCCTTTCAGACGTTTTCTTTCTCCATATCCTGCTCTGTCATAAACATATTCGCTTCCACCATAAACTGAAAAATTGAAAATTTGTGGTAAGGTCTTATGGGGCCAGTCTGCTGAGGTCATCGGTTCTTAAGCTTACGCACTAGTTAACTTAACGCTAAGAACAACACACACCCATGCCCGAGGGAGGACCCGAACCTCCGACGGGGGGAGCCGTGACGACCTTGTCAAGGCGCCCTAAACCGCTCGGCTACCCCGCGCTGCCTCCATAAACTGTTGTGTCTGCTGATGTACACTATTGTCCTCTTCTATGTCCTTATTTGTGACAAATGTAATATGCCTGGATGAAGTCCCATATTCAGTCTTAAGATTGTCGATAAAAGTAAACGACGGTTTGAAACTGTCCAAGCCAACTTACACGTCTCTAGTGCGCACATTTGCAGATGCCAATAGTGAACTGCAGATCCATACGACCTTGTTTTATCAAATTGCGATATTGCATGCTGTTTTTAGTTCGTAATTGCGACAGTCTGTGTGACGTCTCCTGGAAAGTCCTATAAAAATTGAATTAAACCTATACCAGACGTGTAAATGTGAAGTGTGAAGAAACTACAAAGCTGAGTGTATATCTGTCAATAAAAACTATAGCTAATACGTCAAATAACTATAAAACCTACAACTCGTTAATATGATGTTTTCTGTTTTAAAAATTTTAGTAAAATATGTGTTTTAGTATCAGTGAGCAACTATATAATGTAAATATATCCATTGAAACCATGGACATCTTATATCATTTAGATTAAAAAAGACTTGGTTCAAAGCTCGAATACTAATTTTTGTCTCTGCTGTCGAAGAATTAAGTCGCGTAGCTGTTCTGGCGCAATAAGTATTTCATGTACGTACTTGCTGTTGTAATACATAGTAAAAAGTGAATTTGCAGTGTTCTTATTCAAAACCTCACCCTCTCTACGCCGCAATGAATATACCGAAGTGAAACTCAGTGAAATACAAGTTATTAATTTATGGAATATTCATTTTTACTTACAAATTTTCACATTAAACATTTAAAGTGTCCCCCTTGTACTTGAATACACACTTCAATTCGTCTAATTATGTTTCCAAAGCTGTAACATTTCCTCTGTAACAGAAGCAGTGAAAGTGGATATTGCAGTTTTCAATTCATCGATCGATTTTGGACGGTTTTTGTAGACAGTTGCTTTCGCTGCACCCCAGAAGAAAAAGTCAGGTGGTGTTAGGTCAGGCGATCGTGGAGGCCAAAGTCTCTGTGAAATTAGGCGATCACCAAAAACATCAGCAAGCAGTGACATTGAAACGCGAGCTGTATGCGCGGTTGCACCATCTTGGTGAAAATAACCGTTCAGTATTTCACTTAACACTAGTTCTCCTATGAATGGGTACAGAATATCGCTGCAGTATCGTTGTGCGTATATTGTTTCGTTGAAAAATATGGAACCCCCATTCCGACATCTAGAAATTGCAATCCAAGCTCCTATTTTCACAGAATGAAGTGGTTCCTCTAGAATACACAATGGATTTGGAGTACTCAACATACGAGAATTTTGCGAGTTCATCTACCCGGATAAATGAAACCACGCCTCATCAGTGAAAAAGTTTCATTAAGAATATCTCTTCCATTTTATTGAATGAAATTTTTGGACCATTGACAATAAAGCAGTCTCTTTCCATGATCAGTATTTTTCAGTTCTAGCACGACTGTCACTTTGTATGGGAAAAGTTCTAACTTTTTCCGTACAGCTGTGTGGGCCGTTCCGACACTAACATCGATTTCCTGGGCGAGTTTTCTTACTGACTTGTTAAGACTCATGAACATTTTATCGGAAATATCAAGTAGTTTATCCTGAGACAAAACGCTAGGACGACCACTTCTGGGTGCATGAGTCACGGAACTCGTGCTTCCAAATTTGTTAATCAAATCTCTCACAATATTGCTATGTGGGAGTGTTGTCTCGCGGAAAACTGAATTAAATGTTTGACGAACTGAAACTGTGTATTTCCCGCCAGCTTTGAACACTTGTTCGACTAAAAACACACGTTCTTCAGTGGTTAGCATTTTAACAGTGACAAAAACGAAATAAAGGAACAAAGGAACTAAACTTTAACCGTTCACGTCAACACGTAACGACACACGCCAACGATACTACTGACACTGGCTGGGACAAACAGTGGAATGTTGGGAGAGTCCACTTGGATGGAAGTAAGCCACGCAGGCCAACAATCATACGGCAAACGCGGCTAACAATCATACGGCACTGCGGAGAGACTTTTTGAACACCCCGAATTTGGGCGACATTTGTAGGATTAATTCTCTTCATGATACCAATGTATGCAGTAATCTGCATGCGAACACTCCTATAGTGTGCGCCATTTACGACGGCGGCCGAGTTTAGGTTCGTTCTGGGCATCTGATGTCACAAAACACAATACCAATGAACAGAGAACGACGTTGCCAGAGCTCAACTGCAGTGCAGAGCACGGACGAGTGTCTTCAGTTTTAGAAACGTTCAGTCATGAATAAAGTAATTAAACAAAAGCAATGTCTTGATAGTAGACTTTCTTTTATAGAAAGTTATGCAAAAGCATTCTTTATAACAATTGCTTCATATTCTATTAATTAATTAAACCAAACAAGCAATAGGCCTCCTAATTCAGTCGATAGCAAGGAATGGTGTTTGTATCATTCTCACGAACCGTTTTTTCGTAATAAAGAATGGAGGTAATTGTTTATTTCCTGTTGTACTTCGACGAAACTTGAGTAATTCATAGTCATACCAACAGAGTTTGTCGGTGTTTTGCGTGATATATTAGAGTCCTCCATGAATTCTGTTGAATAACAAGTTGCGGTAGCGTGATGGTTAAGGTGTAGCCGGCACGGGAGCTCAGCATGCCGACATGGTAACTCAGCGTGTTCGGTCAGAGGGTTATATGCCCTCTGCAATAAAAAAACTGAGTTAATGGATCAACGACGAGCTGAAACGGGTGTCTTGCGACGTCCGCCCTGAGCAGATACAACGAACGAAAACGAATAAAATGAGATTTTTAAAAAAAGCGTGTTCGGTCGGAGGGTTAGCAGCCCTCTGTAATAAAAAAACTGAGTTAATCGATCAACAACGAACTTAAACGGATGTGAAACTTCCTGGCAGATTAAAACTGTGTGCCCGACCGAGACTCGAACTCGGGACCTTTGCCTTTTGCGGGCAAGTGCTCTACCATCTGAGCTACTGAAGCACGACTCACGCCCGGTACTCACAGCTTTACTTCTGCCAGTATCTCGTCTCCTACCTTCCAAACTTTACAGAAGCTCTCCTGCGAACCTCAGATGGTAGAGGACTTGCCCGCGAAAGGCAAAGGTCCCGAGTTCGAGTCTCGGTCGGGCACACAGTTTTAATCTGCCAGGAAGTTTCATATCAGCGCACACTCCGCTGCAGAGTGAAAATCTCATTCTGTTAAACGGACGTCTTACGACGTCCGCCCCGAGCAGATGCAGCGAACGAAAGTGAACCTGTTCGGAGCGTAAAATTTTCTTTATTTAAAAACAATATCGAAGTGTCTTACTTCACGAATTTTATTCGTCTGAATGTAATTTTTTGAAATTTCTAGTGCTTTGTCTCTTCATTATAATCATAAGTTTTCGGTTTTTGTAATTTTTGGGCCAAATAGTTCTTGTGAAATCGAATGATCAAGCGTGTCAAAACAGTCGGAACACCATGTGTCTGCACAGGCGAGCAGTGCAGTGACGACAAAATCGCGCACAGCGCGGCATGCGGGGAACACTTCTCTGTAGCAGCAAAAGGGTTAATGCGGCCGTGGTGGCTTTACTTCATAAACTGCGCTCTCCCCCCTAAACGTAAGTTTGCGGACTTTACTATGGCGCTGCTTCTATTGGCGCGTGCGTCGTGTGCAACTGGCAACGCAGCAATCTCCCGCGTCTGGGCGGGCATGCGCGAGCCGCCAAGATAAAAGAATTTAACTATAGAGACACATTCGTACAGCAGCTGTTATCAGTCGCGCAACTCAAGCTACAGCATGCCACCGTCTGATTGGTAATGCTGGCAAAAAAAAGTGAGGAGTTTTGCGTCGAAATGAAACAGATCACTGTTGTTTTTATGATCGTCTTTTTAGTGTAAGCATGGCTTCGTGCGGTTCCGAGAGTTCGAGGTCATACGTGTTCCTCGTTAATGCAGTTGCGCGAGACTAATACGCTTCCGGATTCCTAAGCACCATCTGACAGTTGAGCGCCAAAATTCTCGGAACTGGCGAGGGCTTAGAGTGGCTGTTTTCGAGGAAGGCGGGCCGGTGAAGACCCCGACGCGCCGTTTTTCGACCCGTGGGCGAACCTGTAGCGCTTTGCTACCGCGGAAGAGGTGGTGTGAGGCCGGGGCAACGGCAAGCGAACCACCGAGGACCGGCGGCCGGGGTCGGGCAATTAGCGGGCTCGCAAAGTGTTCGCACCTTTCAGCCCTTAATGGAAACAATTTCTCACCATTATCGCGCTTTTAGCCGCGTTTCGTCATCGCAGAACGGCGCTGCGCACAGCGTGAGTGAGCGATAAAGCGCGGCTTATTAAACCGCAGGTTAAAGGCGAAATTAAGGCGGCGGACTGAACTCGCCCGGCCGCACAGCAGTCCAAAACTTCTTCGGAACACGTGCCAGTGAACTGTACAGCTTTTGATTAAAAGTACAGTTCCTTCCACCCCCAGTTCCTCCCCCAGACTCTAATAATTACGCCATACTTTGCTGATGTTGTGAATAGGTTGTTCTCCCCTGTGTTTCCACGTCAAAAAAGAAATCGGATCTGATTTGTTGTGATACTGCTGATATCTGTTTTTCCTTATATGGGCACTAGGCCGTGCTCCAAGACCGTGCTACTTTCGCCTTCCAATGCTGGAGATATCGTCAGAGGCTGTAATAACTCATAAAGCTGTTACAGACTTAAATAACTTCAGCATCCCGAACTATTGATATGTATATACGCAACTATCAGTTCGTGACGTCATCCATCTGCTGCCTGAATCGAGCTGACGCATGTTATGGAGCTTGTTATGGGGAACAGTTGGTGCTGTTTGCTCTATTTCGCACTAAGATGCACAACTTGCCTAATTTCAATCCTGCTGTCAGTTTTTGTGCTTTTGTATATCTATATCCTCTCTGTACAACTTAGTGTACTAATTACCAGTGGAGCAGTGCTATTAGTACGCTTCATGAACGCAAATCGTGCCTCAGTTGAACAAATCCCAGTTGAGGCACATCAGAAGTTGATCAGCTGATTGCAGCAATGCCATATGATCCTCACTTTTTAAGCCAATAACCCGACTTGAATATGTCACGCTTCCTCATCCTCTTTGTACCTTTCCAGTATGTATGGGGCCATGTTCTGTGAATGTGTTGGGCCGGTCGGAGTGGCCGAGCGGTTAAAGGCGCTACAGTCTGGAACCGCGCGACCGCTACGGTCGCAGGTTCGAATCCTGCCTTGGGCATGGATGTGTGTGATGTCCTTAGGTTAGTTAGGTTTAAGTAGTTCTAAGTTCTAGGGGACTTATGACCACAGCAGTTGAGTCCCATAGTGCTCAGAGCCATTTGAACCATTTTTGTGTATGTGTTGGTCTTAGAAAGTTGAAGCGCTATTTAAAAGATTCTCAGTAGATGCAGTAGGCTTCTCAAAACAGAAACTGGGGAACCTAAACACAGGGATTGCTTGAGGGCAAATCGTGCCTCAGTTGAGTAAATCATAGTTGAGGCACATCAAAAAATGGCTCTGAGCACTATGGCACTTAACTTCTGAGGTCATCAGTCCCCTAGAACTTAGAACTACTTAAACCCAACTAACCTAAGGACACCACACACATCCATGCCCGAGGCAGGATGCGAACCTGCGACCGTAGCGGTCGCGCGGTTCCAGACTGCAGCGCCTAGAACCACGAGGTCACTCTGGCCGGATGAGGCACATCAGAAATTGATTAGCTGATTGCAGCATTGCCATATGATCCTCACTTTTTAAGCCAATAACCCGACTAATGAACATAGAGAAAGGCAACTAAGTGTTTTATTTCGATTCCTTTTTCAATAATTCACACTTCCTCATCCTCTTTGTACCTTCCAGTATGTATGTGGCCATGTTGTAAGAGGTCCGAGCAGATGTAATTTCGATGTATTGCTCATGCGCTGCCTACGATATGCAAGGTCTCTGACCAGAGAGCAGTGTTGACTGCAGTAGGAACTGTGTAGCTGTACCAGTAAGTTGTTGCTAGTCTGGAGTCTGCTCTCGTCTGGTCTGGTGTATCGTGTTGGCTGGCCCGGTCGCGGTGCAGCGATGCCGGAGCCTGAGTATTATTGTATAAGGTAAAAAGCAGCCTCGCGCATATGTAGTAATGTTATCTCAAGTCGCATGTAAATGTTTTAAAACTCTCGTAATAATAATCTTCCTCATAAAAAGTAACTTTTAACAACCATTCATTTCAATTTAAAGACTTTACTAATTTCTCCCATCCATGATCATCCCGATTGTTGCAATAGAAAAATCAGTTGCTTCCTTTCATAAATGACAGATAGGTCGGCCAGCATTGCACAGAGCTGTGCCGGAAAAATTTATTGTAAGAGCAGATATATCCGGCGACTTCATTGAGGTAAGAATTTTTCCTTTTTGATTCAGAATGATCTTTCAGGACCATGACGCAGCACTGCTGTCGTCCAAAAATTTCCAGGTTAAATTCACAGTGAATTATTGAAAAGTCATAAGTGAGCGACAATTTAATTGAGAGGTTAGTTACATTGTTTGATTACCAGGTTACTGAATTTTTTTTTTTTTTTTATTGGGACGTTACACTGAATGTGAACGACATAATTATAATTTTTACTGTTGAGAGGTTTAGGAATTTTTCTGTTTTGGGGTTACGCTAAATGTGAATGAATTTTGAGCTTATATTAAATCAGAAAGAATTTTGTGTGGAGGTTAATGTGAAAAGAATTTTGCAGGGAGGTTACAAATCAGAACGAATTTTGTGGGGAGATTAAATGTAAATGAATTTTGTGGGGAGGTTACACTGTGAAAGAATTTTGTTTTGAGGTTACACTAAATTAGAATCATTATTCATATTATTTATTTTATATTTTGTGGGGAGGTTACAATGTTAGAAAGGTGAAGCGCTATTTAAAAGATTCTCAGTTGATGCAGTAGGCTTCTCAAAAGAGAAACTATGGAAGCTAAACACAGGGATTGCTTGAGAGACTTCAGACAACAGCCGAGGTGCCGGTCAGTAGCATGGCTTGGAGACTGGTAGCCGGGACTTGCTGAGGAGGAGACGCAGTTTGCAGACGCTCAGAGTGGAAGGTGGAAATATGTGAAATACAGTATATCAGATGGTTCAAATGGCTCTGAGCACAATGGAACTTAACTTCTGAGTTCATCAGTCCCCTAGAACTTAGAACTTCTTAAACCTAACTAACCTAAGGACATCACACACATCCATTCCCGAGGCAGGATTCGAACCTGCGACCGTAGCGGTCACGCGATTCCAGACTGTAGCGTCTAGAACCGCTTGGCCACTCCGGCCGGCGCGGTATATCATAGTACATGCCGTTCGCGATCCAACGTCCCATCTTTGGCTCGTCTCGCGAGCGCAGTTGAAAATTATGTGCTCAGGCATCTCTGTTGGTTGCTTCCCAACTCTGTGCGATCGCGTTTTTTCATTAATTTATATAATAGCGGCATTTTGTTTAGTGATTCACGGCATACTTCAGCGTGTGGAAATGTTTGTGCTCTAGTGTGTTATAATAAATTACCTTCGGCCTCCCTACAGCGTGACGCTTAATACACTACTGACCATTAAAACTGGCCTAATTCACATCCTCGCCACGCAGTTTCATTTAGTGCACTCTAACGTCAAGATGGAATGCAACATGAATTTTCAGTTCTATGTCAAAATCAACGAATTTTACGTTGAAGCAGGTTTTCAAGCAGTTCATATCTCGCCTAAAGCAATCAGAGTCCAAAAAGTCGCTTTTCTAGTGTCGCACATTGTAGCTTGCTGGAAGTAGCGTCAAAGTATTGTACTTATAAATGCTGCAAATAGTCTAGCAGGGACAGAGTAGCGCTTTTAATAGGTGGATGTCCTACATTGCTGTATGATGAACAGTGGCAAGTGTTGCATGTTTACGATCGAAGTAGATGGAAGTCAACTATCCACAACAACAGAATAGGAAGTGGTCAAAGACACTATAACACATAGGTACGGCAAATCAATTTTGGGTTGAAATCAGCTAATTTAATGTCAAAATCAGCTTATGTAAAAGATTCCAAGAGAGCAGTGCTTTGACTCTAAAGGATAGTGGCATTGGTCTACATGATACGCATTTATACGCTGTAGACACCTGATTTGTCCATAGGATTCGTAAATCGTTTCAGACAAATACAGGCGTGTTTTCTTTTACTAAGTTGTTTATGTACAACCATACACCGGGGTTAATTTGGCTCAATTTTTCCCAGTCTTTTTATATATTGCAAGAAAAAGAAGGATACTGGCAGTGACAAAATTTGATACGGTATTGTAGAAGTCTTCTACCACCAATTAAAAAAGATATTAAACAAAATACATCATTTCGTGGCCAGCTGATAGTAGGACTTCTGCACTATCCATTCCGTACAAATTAAATTGTGTGTATAGACAGTTTATGCATTCCAGCAGTCGAGAATATTTTTTCCTTATATCGACATTTATATCGGCAAGACATTGGTCCTAGGGATACCAAGACTTTCGAGGAAGTTTTAACTTCAAATCTGAAATCGGATAACAAATGACAGAAGAAATATTTCTTTCGTTTGATATAATCACAAATCAACTATTTCAGATTTTACTTGTACTGTGAAATCTTGCTTCTCGTCGAATTTCATGATTCCAGCTAACGAGAAGTACCCTACTGGTTTTGATGAATGAGTTTTCGAGTATCAAAATGTGTGAAATAAATGGTCTATCTTTTGATTGCATTGACTGCAGTATGCATCATAAATTTGAACTTGATGCGCCTAACTATTCCAGAGAAAAGAGGTCTTAGCAGATGTACAGACAGACAGACAGACGGACAAA
The DNA here is from genome assembly GCF_023864345.2 of Schistocerca serialis cubense. NCBI lineage: Eukaryota > Metazoa > Arthropoda > Insecta > Orthoptera > Acrididae > Schistocerca > Schistocerca serialis. The sequence continues at coordinate 1,143,577,156 of NC_064639.1, read as the reverse complement.
AATATTTTTTGTGTTATAAATTACAAATTAACTACCCACACCAAAAAAGTTTTGCATCACCCCGATTCCCAGAACTCCTGAAGCTAGACGTTGACTGTGGATATTGTATCACAGACACAGTCCCGTTGACTGTTCAGAGATGTCACTAAACCCACCCAAAGATGTAAACAACCATGCATGAGCAGTGCCTGTTAGACGGAGAGGGTCCGGCAGCCAATCAGTTCCAGTCATTCCATCAGGAAGGAGGTACATGGCTCGTGTCGTCTGTAGTTCAGCCATGCCTAGACGGTCAATACCGCGGTTCGATCGCGTCCGCATTGTTACTTTTTCCAGGAAGTGCTCTCAAAAAGGGAAGTGCCCAGGCGTCTCGGAGTGAACCAAAGCGATGTTGTTCGGACATGGAGGAGATACAGAGAGAGACAGGAACTGTCCATGACTTGCTCAGGCCGCCCAAGGGCTACTACTGCAGTGGATGACCGCTACCTACGGATTATGGTTCGGAGGAACCCTGACAGCAACGTCACCATGTTGAATAATGATTTTCGTGCAGCTACAGGACGTCGTGTTACGACTCAGGCTGTGCGCAATAGGCTGCATGATGCGCAACTTCACTCCCAACGGCCAAGCCGAGGTACATCTTTGCAACCACGACACCATACAGTGCGGTACAGATGGGCCCAACAACATGCCGAATGGACCGCTCAGGACTAACATCGCGTTCTCTTCACAGATGAGTGTCGCATATGCCTTGAACCAGACAATCGTCGGAAACGTTTTTGGAGGCAACCCGATCAGGCTGAACGCCTTGGACACACTGTCCAGCGAGTGCAGCAAGGTGGAGGTTCCCTGCTGTTTTGGGGTGGCGTTATGTGGAGCCGACGTAGCCGTTGGTGGTCATGGAAGGCGCCGTACGATACGTGAATGTAGCGCAACCATATCGGCGCCTATTGGCGAGGCATTCGTCTTCATCGACGACAATTCGCGCCGCCATCGTGCGCATCTCGTGAATGACTTCCTTCAGGATGACGACATCGCTCCACTAGAGTGACAAGCATGTTTCCAGACATGAACCCTATCGAACCTGCCTAGGATGGATTTTAAAGGGCTGATTATAGACGACGTGACCCACCAACCACTCTGAGGGATCTACGCCGAATCGCCGTTGAGGAGTGGGGCAATCTGGACCAACAGTGCCTTGATGAACTTGTGTATAGTATGCCGCGACGAACTGAATCACTGCAAGAGGACATGTTACTGGGTATTAGAGGTACCGGTGTGTACAGCAATCAGAACCACCACCTCTGATGTCTTGCTGTATGGTGGTACAACATGTAATGGGTGGTTTGCATGAGCAATAAAAAGGCCGGAAATGATGTTTATGTTGATCTCTATTCCAATTTTCTGTACAGGTTCCGGAACTCTCGGAACAGAGGTGATGCAAAACTTTTTTTGATGTGTGTATTATCGGACTTTTTCCTTTACTTCTACCGTGAAACCTTGTTTCACGTCAAATTTTATGATTCTAGGTCAACAGGAAGTATGCTATAGTTTTTGACGACTGAGTTTGTTGAGTATCAAAATATGCGACATAACTAGCCGAATCTTTTGATTAAATTGATTTCCAAGCTTACAATTTTTGCGTCGCCAAGGGACAATAGACCTTTAAGTGATGTAAATTTCAACTTGATACGTGTCTTCTTCCCTGAGAAAAAGGGATCTTAACAATCGGGCAGACAGACACACGACAAAGTGATTCTATAAGCGTTCAGATTTTTCTAGTTGAGGCACGGAACTGTATTAAACAGTTGGCCAAAGTTATTCGCACTTTGGGCTTCTTTGACCCCCTCAGTCATTTCTTCATGAAAAAGTGGTAAGATAGTGTTGAATTTAAGGTTATTTCGATGAGTAGCTCTAGAGTAGACATTCAGGAGCGTGGGGAACAAATATAACACTAAGTTTTGAAAGCAAGAATAAGGACTATGAACTTTGTTCACAGTGCGATACAGTAAATATACAAATGTACTATATTTCATCAAACGACTAATTCATTTTCAAGTTATGTGGTACACTATAGTAACTATATGCAAAGAGAACACATCATATGTTAAGGACACTGTACAGTTTGGATATGAGCCTTATTAAATAAATCAGTGAAGCACTGACACTTGAAAATGCCACATTTCGTCGGCCGTGTTGACCTAACAATTCCTATCAAATCCTCTCAAGGATAAAACAGTTAACCATGTTGTTCTGGCCATTTTCAGTAGTACCTTCTCTACCTATACAGTTCACTTTACGACATCTATAATTCACCTCAGTCCCAGTACCGGTATAAACTTCTTCGTCGTATAAAGTTGTAGCACACAGCCCAAATGCTAATGTATCTTTGAACAATTTGTGATGATGGACATCATCTTCAGAGCCGCCAATATATTACAGCACCACTTCATCATCATTCTGGACTTATATTTTTGAAAATGTGCACCATTTTACAGAAGTGATAAATATATTACTTCAGTTCTTTTTCAGACAAACGACAGCTTCTAACCTTATTACCTAATGCTGACAGAATGGAAAATTACCACTCACTGTATTTTTAGAGTAACTGATGTCATCCCCCAGGTTGCGTGGGCTGCGTGCGTGCCAAGCCCTGGCCCGTTTTGGCTTTACACGATCCTTCTTAGAAGTAACCAGAACAGGGCGACATTCCATTGAGTAATGTGGTGTGGCATTTCTCGGTCGGCACAAGTCTATTCAGTTCGACGGAATCGTGTTGTCAGCCTGTTTACCCTTCGCTATTTGTTTGTGGTATGAAGGACGTTCACGGATCTTGGCTGTCTGCACAAAAAGAGGCAGCTTATCGATCTAGCATCACAAGTTCAAATGGTTCAAATGACTCTGAGCACTATGGGACTTAACTTCTGAGGTCATCAGTCCCCCAGAACTTAGAACTACTTACACCTAACTAACCTAAGGACATCACCCACTCCCATGCTCGAGGCAGGATTCGAACCTGTGGCCATAGCAGCCGCGCGGTTCCAGACTGTAGCGCCTAGAACCACTCGGCTACCCCGGCCGGCAGCATCACAAGTCTTTAAAAACGAATGGGAATGAGGGAAGAGTGGGGTGAGAATTCTCAATATATATTTTGCAGCCACATTAGCGACGGTATTACAATACCGTACAGATAGAAAATAAAGACTTAGCTGATAATGAAGCAGAAAAAATAACAGCGATCGACAGACTTCTGTACATCAAGAAGCACTTTGTGCTAAATTTGCAGGCGTAGAGCACATCAAGAAATCGGTGGCACGAATAGTAAAATTTCTGAAGACGCATTCACCAGTCCACTGTCAGTTGCAACACTTTTCGATGAAACTGAATAAAAAGTGTGGAGACTTTGTATATTACTGCAAAGTACGTTGATTATGTCAAGAGGAAAGCCCGGAACGATTTTTCTGTTTCAAACTCGCAACTGTTAAATTTGTGAAGGAAAAAGGAGAGCAAGAACGAAAACTAGAAAATCAAGAAGTGGACTTGACAGAAGACAGCACAGCAAGACACTGCAGGGCCAGAGATGAATTCTTTCTGATTTTATGAGGTGACTGGAGGCTGTAGACAATTTCATGGGCGTTTCTCTAGTATTTGGATGTCATGAACGCGTAAGCGCCTTTGTACTGTTTGAAATTACAAACGCGCAGTGTCATCAGAGACGATGTGTGGCATGAGCCATCTCTGCTTTGCGCGGGAGATGAAGCGTACTGTTGATCGTGAGATGTAGTAGTTTATCATGAGTGCAAGTACCCAATAGGACGAGTGGTACGTTTGCAGTTATATTCTGAGGAAGTGTAACGCGTTGATTTGCTGATTACTTATTTGAGATGAGGAAAGAGAATGAAGTATTTCGAGAAGAACATTTTTTTACGGTTATTTTGATGGGTAATAGCAGACGATTTACCTTAAGGTAATTGATTTCAGATTTCGTACTTCATTGCGGTAGCCTGTAGTTGCGCATTCTTGGTTCAGACATCCACAGACTTCAGTATGTCATTTTTACGAGTTGCATTTTTGAAAATATCTCATTTGATGTTAAAGACTACTTACGTTTGTCCACTGGAGAACTGTAATTTTTCGGTATATTAATGTTTGTGAAGCAAGAAGGAGATAATTTTTCGATATAGAACTGTTCTAATCAGAAAACTGATTACATTTGATGTTATAATTTATCCCAAGTAATTACCCATATCCAAATTCCATGACAAAATATAAGTTATCATTATTACTTATCCAGATTCGTTATAAATCGGGTACGCCTTGCCTTTTTTTAAAAAAAAAAAAAGAAAGAAAGAAAGAAACCGCGTTGCACCAGGTGCATCCCAGCTGTTAGATGAGCTCGGCAAATGCGACGCACTTTCAAGACAAGAGCAGTGTCACGTTCTTTCCATTGTGCAACAGGTAAGCCAAAATTAAATAATAGAAAAGGGAACATTGAGTTTTACCGGGGCCAGTTTATCAGTTTAAGTGTTTAACGACTCACAGTGTTGAGCTCAGACAGCAGTCTTGCCATTATGAATGTATCAGCAGACAGGGAACCAGATAGGCACTTTCAAGATACTCTCTCGCAGTCAGATTTTGCAACACATTTTCGCAGTCGAATTCATATGTTAAATTTTACGAATTCCTATGTTGGAAGTTTACATAAGCATACAGGTAGCTCACACTGCCAACATGCAAAACTTTCAAGATAACTTTCACATGTCGACCTCCGGAAAGGTTTGTGTTGTGTCCTGCGGTCGGCAGCAAATGAACTAACAGTCAATTTGAACACACCTTATTATAATTAAAGGAAAAACCGCCTTCTTTGCATACACCAAGTTTTAAACAGAAGAACAATAAGAGAACCCACAACTCTTGTGGTGACAAACCAAATAAGGAAACAAGACAATGGAAGAAAATACTGACCAAAATCTACTCTACACTACACAAAATTCAACGTGCTACTACAATGCTACTAGCGGTTGGTAACATTGCCAGTCTGACGGTCTGGGAGTGCTTATAAAGTCAAGTCGGTGGGGTACTACATCAGTCATATGCGTTCCGATTGGTGGAACACTGTCACATGTTATCTGGCGAAGAAGTTCCGTGGGGAATGGTAAGCTTCGTATCACAATCAGCTCGCACAGCGTACCATAATCAACTCACAGAAAACTGATTTTCAGAATTCAACAAACTACAACAAAGTGATTTCGGATCATATAGTTTCTAATAACGATGAACTTAAAAAAATGTTCAAATGGTTCTAAGTACTATGGGACTTAACATCTGAGGTCGTCAATCCCCTGAACTTAGAACTACTTCAACCTAACTAACCTAAGGACATCACACACATCCATGCCCAAGGCAGGATTCGAACCTGCGACCGTAGCAGCAGCGCGGTCCCGTACTGAAGCGCCTAGAACCGCTCGGCCACAACGGCCGGCACGGTGAACTTAATTTAGAAGTAATAATGCAGGACGCTTGTTACATACCGTCCAGGAAGTCACAGTACAATTAATACCGACACTCGCGAATAAGACACGATTCAAAATCCAGATAACAACATTTTTGCAAATTTGAACATTTCCTTATCTGAGGTTAGTCAAAACTCGAGGTTAAATGTTGCAAATTTAGCTCCGTTGAAAACCAAACCAACTCAAACAATGCGTAAGTTTTCAAACACTACAATCATACCACTAATTCATCACTCAACAAACCTTACGAAATCTTTGCAGAACAATGACCTTCGTCTTCTGCTTCAGCAGTTATTGCAGGAAAATAATAAAACAATTTGACACTTTTATTTCAATCTGGGACATAAATTTAGAACGTAACTTCTTAGATCGAGGAAATTCATAAGAAACGACATTCTTTCCAAATGTCTGAAATCTGACGGTGCTACAGGGCTTGTTTGTATTCCTAAAGATTTACTTAACAGAATTATATGGTACATTCACCTAAGTTAGGCACGCTACGGAGCACGAAAATGTTTCTACGTACTTCAACTAACTACTTACTTTTTCAACATGGAAAAGCGAAGTCGACAAGTTCTAACGTCATTTAGCAGCCGTTGAGCTGTACGGACTTGTTACGATTTGTAGACAAGGTTATTCGTACATTTTTGTAGCTATAGAGCTTACTTCCAAATTCGTTTCGTTCATATCTTTCAGCAAAGCATTGGTTAAGAACTTCTTAGGGGAAATGGAACACGTTGACAAAGTTACCTCTGACAACGGACCTCGATTCAGATCAAGTTTTTAATTCGCACGTTGAAGAATAGGAAGGTTAAGCCAATTTTTATATCCAGCTATCATATCTCATCCCATTCAGCTGAAAGAATCATGGAGGAAATTCCGAAATTTTGCTGATTTTACTGTCGCAAGAATCACTGAGAATGGGAAAAATACATCAACATTTGTCAGGATATCATATATTCCCTATCAAACCATACTACCTTACTCTCTTCTTATTTAGTGATCAAAGACAAAATACCACCAAAAAGAATTAGAAAAATTGTGCCAGTTCCTAAGCCACGATGCTTACGACATCGCCAAATAATAGAAATTTGTACTAGCAAACGGTAAGCAAGCAGCAGGAAGAGAAAACTACTTCATAAGACAAAAGGCAGAGTCAGAAATTTCCAGATGGGTGAAAAAGTCTTGGTTCGTTCACACCGAATAGCACACAAAGGTAAACACACCTCCAGCAAATTCTTTTTAACTTACAACGGTCCTTATCGCATTCGTCGAAATTGTCATTTCAATGCTTTTGAGGTGGAATCATTACGGAATAAACGCAGCCTTGGCATACACCACATTTCCAACGTCAAAAAGTTTCGCGAATAATGCCTGCATTTACATTTTTTGTACACATTGATGGAGAGAGAATGCAACCAGCAACAGTATTTTTCTATGGCATTTTGCGACAGTTTTACATGTGGAGAATTAAGACAAATTTTTGTTTCGATCTGTGTAAATGCGTCTTATCATTTATCATGTTAGATGTTAAGTGGAAGCCTTAGAGAGTAGATTTTTATTTTTTTTTATGATGAAAAATGAACAATTTCTTGTATTTCTGCCTCACATAGATGTCTCGATACAATTTACTTCGCTGCTGCAGGTTATATTTCACGCATTATGCGTCATGCAATTTATTTTTTAGAAACATAACTGGGAGAAGAAAATAAAATGAAATGGAGATGAAAAAAATAATGAATACATAAAAAATGGTTTCACAGGTACGAGGACAAGCTAGTAATTTTACTTACTTGGAGATAGTGTTATACTGTGTAATTTACAGGCAAAGGTAAATGAGGTTGGACGCTTGTGCAGATCATGCATTTCTTTGAAGGAGTTGTTAAAATGTTGGAAGAATTAGCTATTTTTAGCAAGGACTACTGAGTCGAATTATGGCAAAGGAACGTTTCTGAGCAAAGCCACTAAATGTTTTAGGAAGATGAATGATGTATTGGAGTAACTTTAGTAGTGGATATGACATGATGTTATGGACATTTTATTTTGATGCAGTTCAGTGGCTTTATGTTATATATATATATATATATATATATATATATATATATATATATATATATATATATATATATATATATATATATATATATTGCTTTAAATAACTGCTCACTCTTGTTATTAGAGATCCCATCTGTGTTCACGTTCCTAATTTTACAGTTGTTTTTCTCAGCAAGTCAACACCACTTTCTTTCACATGATTTCTGTTTATTCCTTGATGTTTATCAGTAATCTTTGCACACCAACTCTTTATTGTTTTCCTCTGTCTGATATATATTTGGAGTACATTAGGCAGATACTTTCCAGTACAGAGGGGACCAAAAAAGTGTATCCACTGTTTAAAAGTGCATAACTGTCAAACTAATTGATGGAACTGTCTCACCTTTGGTAGTGTAATAGTTTGTAGTCCCGGCAATCGCCGCATAAGCGTTGTATTGCGTTGTTTTGTTTTGTCAGATGACAGTCGCCAGATAGTCAGTGTTTTGTTCTTAGTTGCACCTAGTTACTCGAGTAAACATGGCTGGCGCAAGACTTACATTCAATGCAAGGAAGTCAGTTTTGAAGTGGTATTTAAGTACGAAAACGTTAATGAGGTTCAACGGCAATGGCGAAATGAGTATCAAACAGAGCGACCGACGCTTTTAATGATTCGTCGCATTCGAGACAAATTTGAAGCCGAATACTGCGTTAAAGATGTACACAAACAACGATCTGGACGACCTGTAACAGTAACAAGTCCACCTAACTCCCGTCGTGTGTAATTCGCTCGCTCACCACCGAAGTCTGTGAGACAGTGTGCCCGTGAAACTGGAGGGAGTCGCTCAAGTGTTCGGTGAATTTTGAAGACAGCAAAGTGGAAGTGCTACATCCCACGATTGCTACACGCAATGAACGAGGAAGATCCAAATCGTAGAATGGAGTACTGCGAGTGGTTTGCTAACATGGTGCGCAACGATGAAGAGTTTGCAGAGATTATTGTGTGGTCTGATGAGGCACAGTTCAAACTCAATGGTACAGTAAATCGCGACAATTGCATCTACTGGGCCGCCGAAAATCCGTACGTCCATATAGACAAAGCCGTGAATTTGCCAGGAGTAAATGTGTGGTGTGGCTTGTCTTACCGGGGTTGACTGGGCCACTATTCTTTGACGGTGAGGTGTATCTTCGGAAGCTTCAAACACCCATTTTACCTGCCATCCGAGACTTGTATGGAGACGGAAGAGTTTATTTTCAACAAGATGGTGCCCCAGCCCACTACCAAAATCGTATTAGGGGGTATCTCGACGAAAATCTACCAGGAAGATGGAGAGGCCGTAGAGATGCTGTGGAATATTCACCCCGTTCCCCAGACCTAACTCCTCTGTTCTTTTACCTGTGGGGAACACTAAAGGACGTCGTTTATCAACAAAAGCCACGCACAATGGATGAACTTCGAGAATCCATCGTACATTCATGTGCAAATATCCAACTGAACACGTTGCAGTCAGTAGTTCGTGCTGCAGTTCGGCGGCATCGTTTGTGTGTGGATGTTAATGGAGACCATTTCGAACACCTACAGTGATATCTTTAAGTTGAACTTTAAGCTACACCAAAAGGGATACAACTCCGTCAATTATTTTGCAAGTTATGGACTTTTAAACAGTGGATACATTTTTTGGACTCCTCTGTAGTTGGAAGAGCTCGTAAAATTCTGCAGGAAGAAGCATTTCGTAGAGACAGTTTTTGTAGATGTGTTTCACAGTATGTAAGACAGTTTTAAGCAGAAAAACATTAATTCATGACTGTATAAGGCAGATAAAATCTTTTGCAACTGAGATTTGTCTCGTGGTTTTTTCACTTGTGATGTCATTGTATGCCAATGCTTATTTATTGAGATTATTTTGTTTTATTGATAAGAAATGAACTTAGATTTTTTACTGTGCGTTGAACATGGAATTATGTCATTTGTTTAGAATTAGGATTTGTAAAACTCTTACTAAGCACTGTTGACTGATTCTATAACTTTTATGTTTGCCCATGTATGTAATATGTTATAAGATTCTACAGTGATTATGCTAAAGAACTTGCCCCCTTTCTATCAGCAATTTATCGTAGATCGCTGGAAGAACGTAAAGTACCTAGCGACTGGAAGAAAGCGCAGGTCGTTCCCATTTTCAAGAAGGGTCATAAATCAGATGCGAATAATTATAGGCCTATTTCGCTTACGCCAATCTGTTGTAGAATAATGGAACATGTTTTGTGTTATCGTATTATGACGTTCTTAGATAATACAAATCTCCTTCATCATAACCAACATGGATTCCGCAAACAGAGATCATGTGAAACTCAGCTCGCCCTATTTGCCCAAGAAATTCACAGTGCCGTAGACACTGGCGAGCAGATTGATGCCGTATTCCTGGACTTCAGGAAGGCATTTGATACGGTTCCGCACTTACGTTTAGTGAAAAAAATACGAGCTTACGGAATATCGGACCAGGTTTGTGATTGGATTCAGGATTTCCTAGAAGAAAGAACACAACATGTCATTCTTAACGGTTCAAAATCTGCAGATGTAGAGGTAATTTCGGGAGTACCGCAGGGAAGCGTGATAGGACCTTTATTGTTTACAATATACATAAATGACTTAGTTGACAACATCGGTAGCTCCGTGAGGCTATTTGCAGATGACACGGTTGTCTACAAGAAAGTAGCAACATCAGAAGACTCGTACGTACTCCAGGAGGACCTGCAGAGGATTAATTCATGGTGCGACAGCTGGCAGCTTTCCCTAAACGTAGATAAATGTAATATAATGCGCATACATAGGGGCAGAAATCCATTCCAGTACGATTATGCCATAGGTGGTAAATCATTGGAAGCGGTAACGACCGTAAAATACTTAGGAGTTACTATCCGGAGCGATCTGAAGTGGAATGATCACATAAAACAAATAGTGGGAAAAGCAGGCGCCAGGTTGAGATTCATAGGAAGAATTCTAAGAAAATGTGACTCATCGACGAAAGAAGTAGCTTACAAAACGCTTGTTCGTCCGATTCTTGAGTATTGCTCATCAGTATGGGACCCTTATCAGGTTGGGTTAATAGAAGAGATAGACATGATCCAGCGAAAAGCAGCGCGATTCGTCATGGGGACATTTAGTCAGCGCGAGAGCGTTACGGAGATGCTGAACAAGCTCCAGTGGCGGACACTTCAAGAAAGGCGTTACGCAATACGGAGAGGTTTATTATCGAAATTACGAGAGAGCACATTCCGGGAAGAGATGGGCAACATATTACTACCGCCCACATATATCTCGCGTAATGATCACAACGAAAAGGTCCGAGAAATTAGAGCAAATACGGAGACTTACAAGCAGTCGTTCTTCCCACGCACAATTCGTGAATGGAACAGGGAAGGGGGGATCAGATAGTGGTACAATAAGTACCCTCCGCCACACACCGTAAGGTGGCTCGCGGAGTATAGATGTAGATGTAGATGTAGATCACATTTACCTCTGTGTAATTCTTTGATTGCACATATGATTAAATTTATGCTTGGACACCTGCCCTGTGCTAGGACTAAGCACAAAAAGTGTACGAATTCACAACAGAGAGAGTACAGCTCTCTTCAGTTGCACTGAAAAAATAGTTTCTGTCAAATATGGAACTTTGCGCTCAGCAGCATGGTTGTGGAATATATTTGGCTTTGAGCTGTCAGAGGAGAATTTAATAGACTGATAGTTTCCTGTGACTCACGCATGAACTAACTGCTTGTGCTACAGTTTTCGTTGTCAGTGGAACGAAAACAATTTGTATCTTAACACTGAGTCTTCGACAATGGTCTCTTCAAGAAACGATTCTACAAGACTTTAGTGCTGTACTGCGTACAGTCACGTTATTGCCGAATTCTACTGCATATATTTTACCTATGACTATACTCTTTACTCAAAACACTGCAAAAACTAGAGCAATGCAAATCTAACATTTGTGACGAAAGTAATATTTAGCAAAAAATTCAACAGTCTATGTGGAGCTTGTTTTTCTTGCAGCAGCTTATGTTTTAAAAACAAGCTAGCAAAACCTTATAACAAAATACTTCTGGCAACTCTATGACAAAGACTGTCACGTGTCTTAACTTGTATCTCGTGGATACCGATGTTTACGACTATGTCAGTGCGCCTGAGCACAACGGTTTATTCCTTTTGTAATCACTGTTGTTGTAATGTATTATGTGGACGTACGTACTTTTTCATCATGACTGAAGTACTTAGAACATTTTAACTTTGATAACAAATTTCGCAGATTAACCTTTGTCAATTGCAAATATCACTCCGAAAATTCTGGCCGGAGAGGCCGAGGGGTTGTGATATAAGGCTGTTTGTAATTTAAAGGACACTTCTGTAGTATTTGGATGTCACGAAAGCGTAAGCGCTCTTGTACTGTTTGAAATTACAAGCGCGCAATGTCATCAGAGACGCTGTGTCGCATGGAGGTTTACTTAGACCATCTCTGCTTTGCAAAATTCGCGAGAGATTATGCGCACTGGTAATTGTAAGATGAGAAGACACTGTAGTCGACACTGGTGTGTCATGAGCAGTAGTAGTGGTAGTAGTATGGTGTAAGCCAAGTGGTACGTTTGCAGTTATATTCTGAGAAAATGGAACATCTTGATTTACTGATTAATTTTTTTAGATGAGGAAATAAATTGAAGCGTTTTGAGAAGAATATTTTATTACGATTATTTTGACGAGTAATAGAAGAGGATTTAATTGAAGGTAACTGATTTCAGAGTTTGTGCTTTACTACGGCAGCTTGTAGTTATAGTGCACGCAGAATACCACGGCTGATAGATGCGCAGATGGCAGGGAACGAACGTATGGGGAGAGCAGTAGTGATGGGGGCTGCGGGCAGGTGCTGTAGAGGAAACGCCTAGTGTTGCAGGGGAAGTGCCGTTCTAAGCTGAAGGCTACACTCATATTTTTTGTAAATATCAAGCAGGGCCCCTTCATTTTTGAGACTTTGGTATTCCTTTTTGCCTGCTTCATTTACTGCATTTTTATATTTTCCCCTTTCATCAATTAAATTCAATATCTCTTCTGTTGCCCAAGGACTTCTACTAGCTCTCGTCTTTTATCCCACTTCATTCTCTGCTGCCTCCACTATTTCATTTCTCAAAGCTACCCATTCTTCCTTTACTGTATTTCTTTCCCCCATTCTTATCAATCGTTCCCTAATGCTCTTCCTGAAACTCACTACAACCTCTGGTTCTTTCAGTTTATCCAGGTCCCATCTCCTTAAACTCCCACCTTTTTGTAGTTTCTTCAATTTTAATCTACAGTTCATAACCAATAGATTGTGATCAGAGTCCACATCTGCCCCCGGAAATGTCTTGCAATTTAAAACCTGGTTCCTAAATCTCTGTCTTACCATTATATAATCTATCTGAAACCTTCCAGTATCTCCAGGCCTCTTCCATGTATACGACCTTCTTTCATGGTTCTTGAACCAAGTGTTAGCTATGATTAGCTTACCACGCCTATTTTCATTCTCTGCTTTCGTATGGCATCATATTCTGGGGTAACTCATCATTGAGTAAAAGAGTGTTCATTGCACAAAAGCGTGTAATCGGAATAATTGCTGGAGCTCATCCTGCAGACACTTATTTAAAGAGCTAGAAATCTTCACTGTAGCCTCACAATATACACTCCTGGAAATGGAAAAAAGAACACATTGACACCGGTGTGTCAGACCCACCATACTTGCTCCGGACACTGCGAGAGGGCTGTACAAGCAATGATCACACGCACGGCACAGCGGACACACCAGGAACCGCGGTGTTGGCCGTCGAATGGCGCTAGCTGCGCAGCATTTGTGCACCGCCGCCGTCAGTGTCAGCCAGTTTGCCGTGGCATACGGAGCTCCATCGCAGTCTTTAACACTGGTAGCATGCCGCGACAGTGTGGACGTGAACCGTATGTGCAGTTGAGGGACTTTGAGCGAGGGCGTATAGTGGGCATGCGGGAGACCGGGTGGACGTACCGCCGAATTGCTCAACACGTGTGGCGTGAGGTCTCCACAGTACATCGATGTTGTCGCCAGTGGTCGGCGGAAGGTGGACGTGCCCGTCGACCTGGGACCGGACCGCAGCGACGCACGGATGCACGCCAAGACCGTAGGATCCTACGCAGTGCCGTAGGGGACCGCACCGCCACTTCCCAGCAAATTAGGGACACTGTTGCTCCTGGGGTATCGGCGAGGACCATTCGCAACCGTCTCCATGAAGCTGGGCTACGGTCCCGCACACCGTTAGGCCGTCTTCCGCTCACGCCCCAACATCGTGCAGCCCGCCTCCAGTGGTGTCGCGACAGGCGTGAATGGAGGGACGAATGGAGACGTGTCGTCTTCAGCGATGAGAGTCGCTTCTGGCTTGGTGCCAATGATGGTCGTATGCGTGTTTGGCGCCGTGCAGGTGAGCGCCACAATCAGGACTGCATACGACCGAGGCACACAGGGCCAACACCCGGCATCATGGTGTGGGGAGCGATCTCCTACACTGGCCGTACACCACTGGTGATCGTCGAGGGGAGACTGAATAGTGCACGGTACATCCAAACCGTCATCGAACCCATCGTTTTACCATTCCTAGACCGGAAAGGGAACTTGCTGTTCCAACAGGACAATGCACGTCCGCATGTATCCCGTGCCACCCAACGTGCTCTAGAAGGTGTAAGTCAACTACCCTGGCCAGCAAGATCTCCGGATCTGTCCCCCATTGAGCATGTTTGGGACTGGATGAAGCGTCGTCTCACGCGGTCTGCACGTCCAGCACGAACGCTGGTCCAACTGAGGCGCCAGGTGGAAATGGCATGGCAAGCCGTTCCACAGGACTACATCCAGCATCTCTACGATCGTATCCATGGGAGAATAGCAGCCTGCATTGCTGCGAAAGGTGGATATACACTGTACTAGTGCCGACATTGTGCATGCTCTGTTGCCTGTGTCTATGTGCCTGTGGTTCTGTCAGTGTGATCATGTGATGTATCTGACCCCAGGAATGTGTCAATAAAGTTTCCCCTTCCTGGGACAATGAATTCACGGTGTTCTTATTTCAATTTCCAGGAGTGTATATATTCACTTATGAATTTTTTTATTAACAATCCGAACAAATTCAAAAGTAATAGCAGTGTACATGGCTACAACACTAGTAAAAAGGATGATCTTCACTACTCAAGGTTAAATCTAACTTTGGCTCAGAAGGGGGTAAATTATGCTGCCACCAAAGTCTTTGGTCACTTACCTAATAGCATCAAAAGTCTGACAGATAGCCATATAGCATTGAAAAGAAAATTAAAAGAATTTCTTAATGGCAACTCCTTCTACTCATTAGATGAATTTTTGGATATAGTAAGTGGGTAATTTCCCAACCTCCACAAAAAAAAATATTGAGTGTCATGTAATATTGTATCTAATGTAATATCTTGTATAGACACCTTTTATTAACCTGACACGTTCCACATCATTACGAAGCGTCGTATTCATGATCTATGGAACAAGTACTAATCTAATCTAAATAGAGTTATGCTCTATGCAAAATTCTATCAGGCGGCTTCCTCTTTCATTCCTTAGCCCAATTCCATATTCACCTACTACTTTTCCTCCTCTTCCCATTTCCACTATCGAAATTCGTCTCCCTTCACTATCTGAATAATTCCTTTTATTTCATCATACATTTCATCAATATCTTCGTCATCTGCGGAGCTAGTTGGCAGATAAACTTGTACTGCTGTGGTAGGTGTGG
Source organism: Schistocerca serialis cubense (assembly GCF_023864345.2). Lineage (NCBI taxonomy): Eukaryota > Metazoa > Arthropoda > Insecta > Orthoptera > Acrididae > Schistocerca > Schistocerca serialis. Next base: position 1,143,561,815 of record NC_064639.1, on the reverse strand, counting down.
GCTTCGTGTCTATCTTGGCCACAATAATGCGTTCACTATGCTGTTTGTAGTAGCTTACCCACATTCCTATTTTCCTATTCATCATTAAACCTAATCCTGCATTACCCCTATTTAATTTTGTATTTATAACCCTGTGTTCACCTAACTTTAACCTATCCATTTCCCTTTTTAAATTTTCTAACCTGCCTGCCCGATTAAGGGATCTGACATTCCAAGCTGCGATATGTAGAAAGCCAGTTTCCTTTCTCCTGATAATGACGCCCTCCTGAGTAGTCCCCGCCCAGAGATCTGAATAGGGGACTATTCTACCTCCAGAATATTACCCAAGAGGACACAATCATCATTTAAACACACAGTAAAGCTGCATGCCCTCGGGATAAATTACAGCTGTAGTTTCCCCTTGCTTTCAGCCGTTTACAGTACCACCACAGCAAGGCCATTTTGGTTAGTGTTACAAGGCCAGATCAGTCAATCATCCAGACTGTTGCCCCTGCAACTACTGAAAAGGCTGCTGGCTCTCTTCAGGAGCCACACGTTTGTCTGGTCTCTCAACAGATACCCCTCCATTGTGGTTGCACCTACGGTACGGCTATCTGTATCGCTGAGGCACACAAGCCTCCCCACCAATGGCAAGGTCCATGGTTCATGGTGGGAAAAAATACATACAGTCGATATAAAAATTAAGAATGTTCTTATGTCGCATCCTGAAATAATTGCCACGCACCTCACTGTGGTTTTCAGAATATAAAGGTAGATTTGCTTATACCTCTTCAACGCTGGAGTGACATGCTTGTGTTTCTCTACATTATTACCGGTGTCCTAGCAGGTCCTCATGATCGTTGAGAATTGTAACAATTAATTTTCATGGTCTGTTAAATAACTATTCAAACAACTTTTAAAAATTGTAATGAGTACACTTACACACCTAACCTTCACAAGGTTAATAATACTAGGCGTGCGTACACATATGTCGAGTCTCTTGTAGATCTCAACAAAGATAGACAGCTAAAAATTAATTAGTGCACACTGAATTTTTCATTAATAATCATCTCTTGCCTCGCTAGCTTTCATCGTTGTCACAGATGGTACCCCTATCTCGCGGTCAGAGAGCGCGTCTTTTAATCAACTTAAAAATTACAGCCACATCTGCCCCCTGTTGTTTGATATTTACAAAGATGTACAGCACACAGTACTTACAGATAACTGTGCATTGACTTTGCATAAAGATTTCGGTTATCACACAGAAATGCTAGTGTATCATCAGTAGTAAGGCCATATGGGCCGAGCCTTTGTTTTTTGGCCTTTTGTTATCTTAATCTGTTCTCTTGGAACATATGGTGATATGTTTAATTATGTTGGGAAAGTTTTTGATCATAACTCTAAATATTGATTTTACTATTACGACAAAAATAAACAAAATAGAAACAAGTATTAATTACATAAAGAGGTCGTCAAATTGTAAGGTGGCGTGGTCTCCTGACCTTCATTTCTTACATATTCCATCCTCACAATCGTATTCTGCAAATCAAGACGCTTCATTCGAACCCAAACTCGATAAGGCAGAGTCAATTTTGTATGAATTCATGTAAGCGATATGCAAATCTAATAAGTAAATCACAAGTGCACACCGAGGTTGAAAAAGTCGAGGCTGGCGTACTCAATATGACGGCCACAGGAATTTTCGTTCTAAAGAGGCAACCAGCCCGCTGGGAGACCTGTCCCTTCAGAGGGGTGGGTCGGCACACACCCACTTCGGGTAGAGCGACCGCCCAGAGAGAGGACAGCTTTTGCCAGCGTGAAGGGATAACGACCCCCATGTTCGACTTAAAAAGCAGATTCTGCTACACTGTGTGGGAGCGCCGAGAAGACGCATTTTTTGCCAGACCGACTGCGCAGTTACAGAGTTCTCACAGGAGGCAAGTATATGCCTAACAGAAATGCTACATATCTCCGCGTTGGTCGACTTAAACGAAACGTCATTCTCTTGTTTAAAACAGCAATGCTGGTTGGCGGAATATTTCTGACGCAAAGAGCCAGAGGAGTGAGGGAAGACAGCGAATGATATACCCTTGCAACTTTTCCAGAAAAAGGGGCCGTTCCATTGTCACTCGTGGAACAGGAACACATAACGAGAGCGAGTGCACTCATACGTGTACGCAAAGAGCGAGGTACAAAGTCTCTCCTCAGTACTTCACTGGGAGAGCACCTCTGTTGTTAGAAAATCGGAGTGATACTTTATATTGAGTCGCTCGTGATTAAGCGTTGTTCACTGTGTTGGCCACCACACTTATTGTGCAGTGTGAACACGGACAGAGTACTAGGTAAACGCCTGCAAGCGAATGTTGAGTGGCATCACGGTGGACTGCTTATCTGATCGGTGTACCACGGCAATAGTTAGACTAGGCGCGGATAGCAGTCCATGACTTCATCAAGGCATAGGGAGAGTTTGATTGGCAAAGGCCAATCTAGATAAAAAGAGATAGTTGTGTTATTTGTCAGCAGCAAGCGATGCACGCAGCAGTTGTCGCAGCTCATGATGTTGTGCACTACAGCATATGCGAGCCCCATCTGTCCTTCACAACAGTACACTCCACTACATTTCTCACACGACAGCCTTGACCATACCTAGAAAAGTTATTCAAGTTGTGTAGGCGCAGCTCTCAGCCATTCTGCCGAGTAAATAACATTGTTAAAGAAAAGGGAGAAAAGAATCTTTCCATACTTTGTAAAAAATAGCATTCCTATCCATAAGGGGCTATCTACCGTTCTGAAAAGAACCCAGCAATTTATTATTTTATAAGAAAAAGTTTCACGTGATTTCTCAGAATTTTTTTGCAATAAATAATACACTACTGGCCATTAAAATTGCTACACCACCAAGATGACGTGCTACAGATGCGAAATTTAACCGACAGGAAGAAGATGCTGTGATATGCAAACGATTAGCTTTTCAGAGCATTCACTACATGCTGACATGAGGAAAGTTTACAACCGATTTCTCATACAAAAACAGCAGTTGACTGGTGTTGCCTGGTGAAACATTGTTGTGATGCCTCGTGTAAGGAGGAGAAATGCGTACCATCACGTTTCCTGCTTTGATAAAGGTCGGATTGTAGCCTATCGCGATTGCGGTTTATCGTATCGCAACATTGCTGCTCGCGTAGGTCGAGATCCAATAACTGTTAGCAGAATATGAAATCGGTGGGTTCAGGAGAGTAATACGGAACGCCGTGCTGGATCCCAACGGCGTTGTATCCCTAGCAGTCGAGATGACAGGCATCTTATCCACATGGCTGTAACGGATCGTGCAGCCACGTCTCGATCCCAGAGTCAACAGATTGGGACATTTGCAAGACGACAACCATCTGCATGAACAGTTCGACGACGTCTGCAGCAGCATGGACTATCAGCTTGGAGACCATGGCTGCAGTTACCCTTGACGCTGCATCAGAGGCAGGAGCGCCTGTGCTGGTGTACCCAATGACGAACCTGCGTGCACGAATGGCAAAACGTCATTTTTTCGGATGAATCCAGGTTCTGTTTACAGCATCATGATGGTCGCATGCGTGTTTGGCGACATCGCGGTGAACGCACTTTGGAAGCTTGTATTCGTCATCGCCATACTGGCGTATCACCCGGCGTGATGGTATGGGGTGGCATTGGTTACACGTCTCGTTCAACTGTTGTTCGCATTGACGGCACTTTGAACAGAAGACGTTACATTTCAGATGTGTTACGACCTGTGGCTCTACCCTTCATTCGATCCCTGTGAAACCCTACGTTTCAGGAGGATAATGCACGACCGCATGTTGCAGGTCCTGTACGAGCCTTTCTGGATACATAAAATGTTCGACTGCTGCTCTGGCCAGCACATTTTCCAGATCTCTCACCAATTGAAAACGTCTGGTCAATGGTGACCGAGCAACTGGCTCGTCACAATACGCCAGTCACTACTCTTCATGAACTGTGGTATCGTGTTGAAGCTCCATGGGCAGCTGTATCTGTACACGCCATCCAAGCTCTGTTTGACTCAATGCCCAGGCGTATCAAGGCCGTTATTACGGCCAGAGGTGGTTGTTCTGGGTACTGATATCTCAGGATCTATGCACCCAAACTGCGTGAAAATGTAATCACATGTCAGTTCTAGTATAATATATTTGTCCAATGAATACCCGTTTATCATTTCTTGTTGGTGCAGCAATTTTAATGGCCAGTAGTGTATTTTTCGTTCGTTTAATGTTTTGCTTTGTTGTTTCTTTGGGGGAGGAGCCCAGACAGCAAGGTCATCGGTCTCATCAGGTTAGGGAAGGATGGGGAAGGATGTCGGCTGTGCCCTTTCAAAGGAGCCATCCCGGCATTTGCCTGGAGCGATTTAGGGAAACCTAAATCAGGATGGCTGGACGCGGGATTGAACCGTCGTCTCCCCGAATGCGAGTCCAGTGTGTTTAATGTTTTCCTTACACTAACTAGCAATACTCCAGTACCCAAGTATTTCACTAGTTACGTAAGAACATAGAATATTTTTGTGTCTTTTCCTTACAGAGGACGACTCCAGAAGATATTTGTTGCTGAACGTTTTTCAAGCAGTTCTTGTTGGTACATTAGGAGCGTCTGTCTAACTTGTGTAGTAGTGTGAGGTGGAAATTGTTTCTTGCAGGAACCAAAGGGTACTTGTTGGATCAATCCATTGCGCAACTTGACAAAATAAAACCCACACACTCACACAATTCTTGTGGAGGTGTGATATTTCTTTACAGTTTTACCCTCTGCCTTACACAAATATGAAAAAAAGTTCTAACATTACAGTCCATTGACATACGTATACATGTAAAATTTTAACTTCCCATTTATCAGTTCAGTGCATAAGAAAAAGGAGCATATGTAATTTTTATTTTCCGTTCTTTCTTTATTAAGCTTTGCAAACATTGCGATTAATAGTGCGGGATTACACATGCTCCTTATTGACTGGAGGAGAAAGGAAAAATTTCTTTGTTTCTGTTGGCCCCACTGGTAGGGAACACTTCTGGATTTGACTCCCACTTGTAGTATCACTGAGTAGTTGTGGCACTGTCTTTACTCATACACGTTACCGTGCGAGCTAGCACATGAACTAGTCTTGTAACCGTGCGGAATCCGAGCCCGGTTTTTCTTAATTTTGTCTGCATTATACATTGACTCTGACGGCGGCACGGATGTGCGTAACCATAAGAACCCGCCGGAACATCCACGCTCCGACGAAATTACCCCAGCACCTGTGTTGAGCACCACATGTCTTTGCCAACAATACGTCATTGTTCCGCTCATAACGCCTCGCGTCGCAATTGAATGGATTCATTCTCCTGGTTTGCAAACAGAACTTATGCACTCCAAGTGCGTATTTTTAACGATACACCGCACATTAATTTTTCACTAGGTGAATGCCTCACTGATTTGCGGTACGTAAGACTTTAGTTGCATTGACTTTAGCACTTTACTGCCTCCTGATTTTTTTCTGACTCATTCGTTTGGATCTGACATGTTTGCACTTTCATGTAGAACATTTATATACACATACAAACACATAAAACTTAAAGCGAATTACGAGGTGCGTTCAAGTTCTAAGGCCTCCGATTTTTTTTCTCCGGACTGGAAAGAGATAGAAACATGCGCATTGTTTTAAAACGACGCCGCGTTCATTGTCAATACGTCCCAGAGATGGCAGCACCATACGCCAGATGGAATTTTACCGCCAGCGGCGAGAATGAGAACTGTTTTAAATACTTAAAATGGCGACGTTTTCCTTACTTGAACAGCGTGCAATCATTCGTTTTCTGAATTTGTGTGGTGTGAAACCAATTGAAATTCATCGACAGTTGAAGGAGACATGTGGTGATGGAGTTATGGACGTGTCGAAAGTGGGTTCGTGGGTGCGACAGTTTAATGAAGGCAGAACATCGTGTGACAACAAACCGAAACAACCTTGGGCTCGCACAAGCCGGCCTGACGACATGATCGAGAAAGTGGAGAGACTTGTTCTAGGGGATCGCTAAATGACTGTTGAACAGATCGCCTCCAGAGTTAGCATTTCTGTGGGTTCTGTGCACACAATCCTGCATGACGACCTGAAAATGCGAAACGTATCATCCAGGTGGGTGCCACGAGTGCTGACGGATGACCACATGGCTGTCTGTGTGGCATGTTGCCAAGCAATGTTGACGCGCAACGACAGCATGAATGGGACTTTCTTTTCGTCGGTTATAACAATGGATGAGACGTGGATGCCATTTTTCCATCCAGAAACAAAGCGCCAGTCAGCTCAATGGAAGCACACAGATTCATCGCCACCAAAAAAATTTCGGGTAACTGCCAGTGCTGAAAAAATGATGGTGTCCATGTTCTGGGACAGCGAGGGCGTAATCCTTACCCATTGCGTTCCAAAGGGCACTACGGTAACAGGTGCATCCTACGAAAATGTTTTGGAGAACAAATTCCTTCCTGCCATGCAACAAAAACGTCCAGGAAGGGCTGCACGTGTGCTGTTTCACAAAGACAACGCACCCGCACATCGAGCTAACGTTACGCAACAGTTTCTTCGTGATAACAACTTTGAAGTGATTCCTCATGCTCCCTACTCACCTGACCTGGCTCCTAGTGACTTTTGGCTTTTTCCAACAATGAAAGACACTCTCCGTGGCCGCACATTCACCAGCCGTGCTGCTATTGCCTCAGCGATTTTCCAGTGGTCAAAACAGACTCCTAAAGAAGCCTTCGCCGCTGCCATGGAATCATGGCGTCAGCGTTGTGAAAAATGAGTACGTCTGCAGGGCGATTACGTCGAGAAGTAACGCCAGTTTCATCGATTTCGGGTGAGTAGTTAATTAGAAAAAAAATCGGAGGCCTTAGAACTTGAATGCACCTCGTACGAAATTGTTGGAAAAAACTTCATGTCAGACATTTTTTGAAGGGTTACAGTTTTTTAAAACCTACATATGTTTGACATTTAAATTAAAAGTCCCATCTAGCCTCATTTTACTAGCTAGTTTTGAGGTGAACGTCCATATTAGAAATCATTCCTTTTTTTCCTTTTATGTACTGTAGTTTTCTTCTCCCAGCAAAGAAAAATGTCATTACATAAGAGAAAACATATGCGGGCTCAGTATGAAAATCACGAATATTGCTGTCACCATACATACAAGAACATTTCCGCTACACACGAGGAGAGGATAGTAAAGGAAAGGACTTGGTTAAGCAAGTTATTAGTCAAGCTGTTTGTTAAATTTTGATTGTTACTAAATTACCTTCATCTTCAAAAGTTGTTGCTTTGAGCAAATATTAGTGTTGATATATACATTTTATTACGTTCCAGAATATCCATTAATGCATTTCCACGAGTAATGTAAGGCGTGAACAAGGCTCTTTCGATATTTCCTTTCAACTGATTTGCGCAATAGCCTCATCACCATTATGTTTGGTGTTCAAGGTTTGTGTCAGTATTCTATCACGCAGGCTGTCATTACTGTGACTTTGAACCATTCTTTCCCTTTGGAAGCAATGCAATAGAGTTCAAGCTTACTACTGCATGTAAGAGAGCAAGTGTACTTGCCTTGGACAATTCTCATCACCACTCGTATACAATCAAAAACATACACACTTATAAACTAATAGAAGAGCGGGTCCCTTCTTGGCTACATGCCGCCTGCACTTAATATTTACTTCAATTGGTTCGTGCACTCGCAACATACCCTACGCAATACTAATTATCATAAAAATTCTTAAATATTCATGACGTCTCCCACAGGCTGTTCAACTTTTTCACTCATGCTTATACATACGTACATATAAATTTTGCAACTATGTACTTCTGCAGGTTGCGAGACATCTCTATTTATTTGCTTTCCTAAAAACGAATCGTTCTATTACGTTCTTGTTTCAATATTTGACAGTCAGTTCACCTGCAGTGATGTGTTTTCAGGACCACGTTTTGTGTTGTAACGTTTTTAAGCTATCTTGCAGCTTGCCTCAGCCCACTGTGTTGCGTCGAATCTGTTCACGTGCATGGTTATCAACGGCGTTATAGCATAGTAGTAACTCAGTTGCATGTAGGTTTAGCTATCTGTAGTTTCGTGTGGTTTATAGATGAGTAGTTTAATCGGTTGTAGTTCGTAGCAAGCTTAGCATGAGGCGTTCTTTGATTAAGTAGGTGTAGCTATTAGAATATAAAGCATATTTAGTTCTAGTATAACTCGTTCTTTCGTTCTCTTTATAATCTCGTTCTACATACTTTTTCCTTCCTCTGTGTGTTTCTATGTTTGTATATAGTTCGCGAGCGCGCGCTTGTGTGTGTGTGTGTGTGTGTGTGTGTGTGTGTGTGTGTGTGTGCGTACATATTGCTTCCCGCTATCCTAATCTATTTTCTATTTTATCTAAAAACTCACTAAGAGTAGCCACTCTGTCGCTACATTTATTCAAATATTCACAGTATTAGCTCGTTCCTGAAGCTGCCAAGTGTCATATTCCTTACGATAAATACGTAAATAAATTGGTCCTTACTATTTAGACCATTTATCGCTACTTAATACTACAGCTGATTGTGTTAACGCCAGCCAACGAAATTCTATTTACAACATTTTCTCCATGAATTAAGAAATCTTTATCTGATTGGTTAGATTAATTGCTCTTTTAGTTGCACTTAGCCGGCCGAGGTGGCCGAGCGGTTCTAGGTGCTACAGTCTGGAACCGCGCGACCGCTACGGCGGAGGTTCGAATCCTGCCTCGGGCATGGATGTGTGTGATGTCCTTAGGTTAGTTAGGTTTAAGTAGTTCTAAGTTCTAGGGGACTGATGACCTCAGAAGTTAAGTCCCATAGTGCTCAGAGCCATTTGAACCATTTAGTTGCACGTAGTAGCCCTTAATTGCTGTGTAGGAAGCTGAATAATGCTAGTACTTTGCAGTCCTGCGCATGCTTGAGATGATTAGTGTGTTCTCATGTAATTAAGTAAGAAGAAGTGAAAGGGAGGGGGGGGTGAGGTGAATGGCCTTCCAAACTGTCCCCTTTCAGGCCGCGCTGTACGTTCAGTGCACAACCCACAAGGAATGTTTAGCTCTTCAAATGGTATTACAAAAATAAATTCTCTTACAAATTAATTCCTTTCAAGTCATCTTACTTACATTACTTTACGTTATATTTACACCCCAATCTATGTACAAGTGTGTGTTTTCACTTAGTTCTTTCACCTTCTTTCCTTATACACAAGTCGCTTGGTGTGGAATAAACGTCAACCTAACAACAATTTATGATTTTTATGTTCACCTCCAAAAAGTCTTCATATATGATTTGGAAACAACTCTGTCTCCTAATTGTATTCTGTGTAGTGCTTTGAGGTCCATTAATATCTGACAAGCTTGAAGGTGATGAATGGGTCAAGCCTTCACCAAAATTATGCGAAATAATTATACCCTTGGAAGAAAAGGTACGACAAGCATTGATAGCTCTAGAAACAAAACGCACAATACAGGGTGGTGCAGTATGATAAAAACGGCTTGCCATGCCATTTCCACCTGGCGCCTCAGTTGGACCAGCGTTCGTGCTGGACGTGCAGACCGCGTGAGACGACGCTTCATCCAGTCCCAAACATGCTCAATGGGGGACAGATCCGGAGGTCTTGCTGGCCAGGGTAGTTGACTTACACCTTCTAGAGCACGTTGGGTGGCACGGGATACATGCGGACGCGCATTGTCCTGTTGGAACAGCAAGTTCCCTTGCCGGTCTAGGAATGGTAGAACGATGGGTTCGATGACGGTTTGGATGTACCGTGCACTATTCAGTGTCCCCTCGACGATCACCAGTGGTGTACGGCCAGTGTAGGAGATCGCTCCCCACACCATGATGCCGGGTGTTGGCCCTGTGTGCCTCGGTTGTATGCAGTCCTGATTGTGGCGCTCACCTGCACGACGCCAAACACGCATACGACCATCATTGGCACCAAGCCAGAAGCGACTCTCATCGCTGAAGACGACACGTCTCCATTCGTCCCTCCATTCACGCCTGTCGCGACACCACTGGAGGCGGGCTGCACGATGTTGGGGCGTGAGCGGAAGACGGCCTAACGGTGTGCGGGACCGTAGCCCAGCTTCATGGAGACGGTTGCGAATGGTCCTCGCCGATACCCCAGGAGCAAGTGTCCCTAATTTGCTGGGAAGTGGCGGTGCGGTCCCCTACGGCACTGCGTAGGATCCTACGGTCTTGGCGTGCACCCGTGCGTCGCTGCGGTCCGGTCCCAGGTCGACGGGCACGTGCACCTTCCGTCGACCACTGGCGACAACATCGATGTACTGTGGAGACCTCACGCCCCACGTGTTGAGCAATTCGGCGGTACGTCCACCCGGCCTCCCGCATGCCCACTATACGCCCTCGCTCAAAGTCCGTCAACTGCACATACGGCTCACGTCCACGCTGTCGCGGCATGCTACCAGTGTTAAAGACTGCGATGGAGCTCCGTATGCCACGGCAAACTGGCTGACACTGACGGCGGCGGTGCACAAATGCTGCGCAGCTAGCGCCATTCGACGGCCAACACCGCGGTTCCTGGTGTGTCCGCTGTGCCGTGCGTGTGATCATTGCTTGTACAGCCCTCTCGCAGTGTCCGGAGCAAGTATGGTGGGTCTGACACACCGGTGTCAATGTGTTCTTTTTTCCATTTCCAGGAGTGTATGTTCTGGTGAAACCACTGAACTCTTGAAATACCTGTTCAATGGGGCTTGCTTTTGCATGGAATTTAGAAACAAAAATATGTTTTACATCATGAGATTTAACAAATTATTTCCATTTAGAGCCTGTAAATTTGATAGCATTGTCATTGGGTATGGCTTTTGGTTTGCCGACTCGAACAAAATAATCTCCTGCTAGTCTCTTTATTATGAGTCCCGCTGCAAGAGATTTGGTAGCACACATTTTTAAGTGTTTTGAAAATGCATCATATAAGACGTATCCGTATTTTTCACCTGCTCTGGCGGTTGGGAACGGTCCAGCTGCGTCAATAGGCATGAGGTCTTTGGGTTTTGTTGGTATGATTGAACGCAGTTCATTAAGACTTGATTTATTTGGGTGTTTAGCCTTTCGACATATAATGCATTTCCTGATTGCTTGCCGTGCCCTTTTTCTAATATTTGGGAAGTAACAGTACTATGTGATCTTACTAGTGCACTTTGTCACCCCATAATGTCCCCACACATTATGTGTGTACCATACAAACGTGTCGATGCATTATTCTGGCAAGCACACCCATCAGTTATGAGATTCAGGTGTTCTTCAGTAAAATAATACCGCACTGTGCAATTTGTATCGTTTCCCTAGTTCAGAGCTGTTGTTGTCCACAAGCTGTTGCCTTACATTTCGCCACCATTCATCCTCTTCTTGTAAGTGGAACATGTTCTTACACATTTAAAGGTAACAAGGTCTTTTTAGAACCGTTGTGCAAAAGGAGTAGTCTAAAATCTGAGGCCAGCTCCGTGCGTTCAGCATACTCGCTCAATCCTTGAGGAAGCCTGACAAGGCGTTCGCCAAAATATTCTTTTCACGCTTGACATAAATGAATTCAATATCGAATTCTTGTAAAAACAGGCACCATCTGCCGAACCATTTGTGTGCTAATTTGCACGTTAATAGGAATGAAAGCGCTTTATGATTGCAGAATACATTAGAGTGATTTCCCTATAAAAAAATACTGAAATTTTCGGAATGTCCGTATTATCGCCAATGTCTCGGTTTCTGTGACTGAATAAGTGGTCGACTTGTGAAATTGTGTGCTTTGAAACAATATTGCCCCCAGTCTTGTGATGAGGAATCAGTTCTAAGACATAATTCTTTCGTCATGTTTGGGTATGCTAAAATGTCTGAGTTTATGAAGGCCTCTTTAACTGCCTTAAAATCCTCTTGGCACTTGAGCATTCGCAACCACGTTTGGTTTTTCCTCAATAAATTCAAAAGAGCACCGTTATTTAATAGCTGACTGGACACGAATTTTCCAAAAAATTATGCTAACCCTAGAAATACCTTTAGTTGTTGCTTTGTCTGTAGTCTAGAAAAATGTTTAATTGCGTGTAGCTTGTTGGGATCTTGTCTGATACTTGTAGGAGAGATGATGTGGCCTGAAATTTTCTCTCTTCCCAAGCGAATCAAATTTTTTCAAGTAAGCGGTTGTTTCATATTCAGAGAACCTTTCTAAGACTTTCCTAAGCATTTGCACATGATCTTCCCACGTGGACGTGGCGATAAGAAGGTGATCCACAAACACGGTGACTTTACTCAAAAGTTCTGGCCCAAGCACTCTTTCTAACGCTGCAATAAATACGCCAGCACTCACGTCAAGGCCAAATGGCAGAACGCAAAATTGGTAACTTGTACCGCTGCACACGAAGGCAGTATACTGGCGACTTTCAGGGTGGAGTAAAATTTGCCAGTACGAGGTCCCTAGGCCAATCGAGATCAAATACTTAACTCTGTGAAATTTTATCGAGTGCTCCTCAATACTGTCTAGCCTTATTCTTACGTATACGATGATTTTATGTATTTCCCAGGCGTCTAGGACAAGGCAAACGGAGGTGCTGTCAAGTTTGACTATTGCTAAAATTGGACTGCACTATAGTGAGTGTGATGTTCAATTATATTCCACTTAATCATGCACTCGATCTCATTCCTGAGAGCCTCCTTTTTCGTCCATGGAATTACATATGACATGAAACAGAAAGTTTCATATGAATATACTTTCATTTGATAATGTACCCCTTTATTACACTGGTCTTTTCTTCAAAAACGCGTGAGGATTGTTTCAATTGGGCAAGTAAATCGTGTTTCGGTCCTTGTGTAAATTGGTTGACTCTTCAACTTTTCGGTGTATAATATACGGGGTGGTCACCTTCTCCAAATTTACATCTTTAAATGTTTCGTGTATATATAAAATGTTAGGTACATCAACTGAATATTAACCTTGTTTGTCAAATGACTATGGTCATTTGCCTTTGTTTTCAACAAATCAACTGAAATACACGTTCCAGCAACATACAAATGACATTAGCTTTGCCTAGATCAATCTTTACCTGATACTTCCTGAAAAATTCCCTGCCTAACAGACAGTTAAATATTAATTCTTCGACTACTAAAGTGCATGTAAATATGTTTTCATTTATTGTAATAGGTAAACAAGTTTGCAGCCTGACTGCGTTTGATTTACTACCCAGTGCAGTTATAGTGTGACAGTTTTGCTCTCGTAAAGTAGGCAAACTGAGTTTGTTGCGCAGCCCGTCAAATACACTTTGCGAAATTAAATGTGCCGTTGCGACAGTGTCTAGCACAACCTCTATGTCTTTGTTGCCAATTTTGGAATAGCTTGTACTTCGTCCTTTAATCCTGTAATATTACTCATGTCTTCATGTGTATAAAGATCATCCCTCATGTCATTTTGTTGATCATACCTTATAAAATAGTTATTCGAAAGCCTTATGCCCCTGATTTCGTTCACGGTCGCTGGCAGGGGGTTCGACCCGACCGATCGCTGTTTCCCTGTAGCGGAGATGGGGGTGATCCCTTCCATCTGTCACATGAACAGTGCGTATCGTGGGTTCAGAATGGCTCCACATACGGCCTTGTACTTGTCCGAGGGTGGCATGACGCTGTATCCCCTGCCGTTACGGCCTGTGTTACTGTTCCTTTGGTTGCATCCGAAATTACGCTTCGCACTATAGCCCTGAGGTGGTACGTATGGATGATACGCGCTTGTTGCGCTTTATCGCATTGGTTGCTACCATTATTGTTGTTGTAGCTGCCCCCACTGTCATTATTGCCATTATTGTTGTAGTTATTAAAATTTCCACTTACGGGCGCGCCTGACTGATTACGATCGTAATCGTTTGTCTTACAAGGGGGGGCCGCCAATTGTGAAATTCAGATTCGATTCATATTGCGCATAATAAAAGCTCATGGCCAGAGGTGTAGTGTGGCAAAGCACCAAGATGCACTTCTCAGCCGTTGTCGAGAAAATCGACAGTTAAAAGAAACCGTTGCGGTGAAATACCCTCTACGATTAACAATTTTCTACAGCGTCGTGGTGCAGCGGTAAGCTCTCGGGTTCGTAATCCGAAGGTCGCCGGATCGAATCTCGCGCCATGCAACGTTTTTTTTTTAGTATTTGTTTTTTGTAATTCAAATATATATATATATATATATATATATATATATATATATAGATAGATAGTTCCCGGCAATCAGTTGCAACAATTATGCATATAATAAGTTGTTGAAAGTCGTTTGTCGTGGAAAAACTGGCGACTTCGAATATCATTATGTTTTCCGCAAACAAAGTTGTATTTCACAAATGTTATTAATTGTCTTCATAATGTTAACCACGTATAGTTAACGGAAGACGTAGAAACGATATTCCGAAACGAATACGTATAGCGTAAGTCAAACGTTCGAATTAGAATAGAGACCCCACGAACACAAATTTGCTGTGGCAGGTATGAAATATAAACTACGTTACTCACTCGTTACACTTGAAGGACAGATGTTGAATGGGCCGAAACGAGCCGCCACATAACAGCGTAGTTGCCTGCTAACTTCGAAAGAAGGTAAATGCGGTCCCTAGCGCAACTTATAACATCGTCGAAAATCAGTGCGGACGGGAGAGCTTTGGTACACCCCGTTAAACAAACGGAAAAATGGAGGCGGTAGAATTGGAGAGCGATCCGCCTTCACCAACATGCATAAGCAATTCATTAATAGTATATATATATAATATGAATTACAAAAAACTAATAATAAAAAAAATTTGCATGGCGCGAGTTTCGATCCGGCGACCTTCGGATTACTAACCCGAGATCTTACCGCAGCGCCACGACGCTGCAGAAAGCTGTTAATCGTAGAGAGTATTTCACCGCAACTGTTTCTTTTAACTGTCGATTTTCTCGACAACGGGTGAGAAGTGCATCTTGGTGCTTTGCCATATTACACCTGTGGCCATGAGCTTTTATTATGCGTGGTATGAATCGAATCTGAATTTCACAATTGGCGGCCTCCCCTTGTTAGAGTTGCTTTCATATATGAGATCAATGAATCGACTACAGATAAAAAATGTTCTAAGTCGTTAAGTCGGAACTGCGGCCAGCTTTTCACGTGTATGACTGGGTAACCGTCCTTTTAATATCCCTAACACGTCAACATGTGTCATCGGGTTACTCCAATATTTTGTCTTGTTTAAATATTTTCGCAACCCACCGGATTTTGCATTGAAAGGGGGTGCGGGTTGTTCGAACTCTTCGTTATGTGCGACAACTGGCAGCTTCTTTCGCTGTCCGTAAACGGGCGTCACCCAGAATCCATTCTACAACGAATTCGATTTTTTGTGGTTCGGAGCAGTGTCGGGGTAACGTGTCCCTAAATGCTCGCACAAGTACCATTGGGTGTGTCTTTTTCGATTACTGCGAAAAGATCGGAAACCATCGTTCTTTGATCAAACGTTCATCAATAAGGACCGACGATACCCCTTGTGCTATTTCATCTCACTGTTATGTCGTTTTCCGCCTGTTTGTTGCCGGCAAGGCAGTGTTCGACAATGCTGGCACAATCGCGTAATTACTTGCAAATTGTTACGGTTCGCCTCTGACCGTGGGGAAACCGTATTCGCGCGGTTATTTTCTACAGGTAGCCGACTCAGGTTTGTATCAACAGATGAGGCGTTTGAACTACTCTTTTCGCTCATTAGTTCACAGCGAATTTTATCTTCGATCGTTTTCATGCCATTGGGAATCAAAACATTTTTGTTTCACCCTCACTAATTACTTCCTCTGTGGTCTCGTCATAAGTCCTGGTTTTCTGCGTGCGTTGGTGTCACTGTCGCTTTGGCTCTTTCGCTTAATTCCTTTACATCCTTCTTAGACACTTCACATTCGGATGTTATAAATGTATGCGCCAGTTTAAAAGACCAATGTCTTGCGAGAGTTTGCGTACGTCCTCTGGCAGTTCTCCGCAAGTCGACATAATTCGGCTACATAAGTTAGCACAGTCGAGACCAAGTCAGTCAGAATTTTGTGCTCATTTTTCCAAGCTTTTGTACTTGGTTTGCACCATTTTTCTGTTCCTTTTTAATGTCTGATAACTTTTAGCTGAACTGCGTATTCATACTAGAAAACTTCGGATCAAGTTTGTTAGTGGCCCGTTTTAGATCTGTATTATCTCTCAAAGTTTCAAGATCACCAACTAACGTATTCACTTTTTGTTCTACCACGTTTTTCATCGAGATTGCTGACTACTGGTGCAACAGTCTCGATTTTTGAAGTTAATTTTTTATCCAAGCTACTGATTTTGTTCGCTAATATTTCATATTGTCTGACCGTTCCCCGACAATTTCAGTACTTGTTCCAGCAATTTCTGAATGAATGCTGGACATTTCTGAACCCATTTTTAATACTGCCTACAGTATTTGGTTACTCTCTATCTCATTCCTGCCAGTACGTATTTATCTATCCACAGTACTCATTCTTGCGAGTTCGCTTCCATCGCTCAAAATTCAGTCGCGAAAATTTTCATAGTCAGTTTCATTACTTCTGTCACCATTACTATCAATAACCTCACCCTCCAACATTGATTGAGGACCGGTGTCATCAACCGTAGCCACATATTATCCCTGAAATGCACGAGTGTTTCACTATTAAAAGTAGAGTTCAATTGAATATTCTCATTATATGGCAAATTACCGCCTTGTTGCGTATCATGACTGTCATCTCTTACTGGCCAATTTGTCGATACTTCGACATTATAATTTTCACTATTAATAGTTACTGTTGCTTGTTGTTGGGTTCCAGTTTTGACAAACACGCGCAATATTTGAATTTATAAAGAACGCTAAATTCTTACAGAAAACTATTTTTTTTTTTTTTGTAACTTTATAAGTTATTTCTTGTTCACAAGATGGTACATAAATGTGGTACTATTACGTAACAAACACTACAAGAATACACATTACAAGGTTGTACTTAGTTGCTTGTTACAAAGGTTGGCAAACAACAAAGGGTGGGGGATCGTGGCAGACTTGCTCTCACATGTATAAAATTCAACAATGCTCTTGAAAGTTGGCTTGTTCACGTTTCCCCTTAATTCGGAATTTTGTAATTTCCACTATATTTGGATGGTTTAAATGTTTCTTGTTCCCAGTAATTATTGTATTATTTGTAGGTTAATTATTGGGGAAAAGGATTTGGAAATAAGGGGATTTTTATTTAAAAGCGGTAAATGATTTTTTTTGATTATTCTGGAATAAATTATTGGATAATTGAGGGGGTTTCGGCTATCCTAACAGTCACCGTAGCTAATAAAGAAAAAAGCTGAACAATAAGATTCCGATAAGAATACATAGATATAAAAATTAAAAATGTTCTCATGTCCTTTCCTGAAATAATTTCTTATCCTTTACCAACGCTGCGGTGAAACGTGGGTGTTTCCCTCCATTATTACTTGTGTCCTTGCAGATCCTCACAATCGTTCAAAATTGTTACGAGGGTTTTCATGGTCTGATAAAACGCTGCGGTGAAACGTGGGTATTTCCCTCCATTATTACTTGCGTCCTTGCAGATCTCACAATCGTTCAAAATTGTTACGATGGGTTTTCATAGTCTGATAAATAAATATTCACAACTTTTAAAAACTGTCCTGAATATGTTTGCGCACACAACCTTCATAACGTTAATAACACTTGGCGTGAGTACTCATGTGTCTAGTCTCTTGTACATCTCGACACAGTCAGCAACTAATTAATTAGTGCATGCTGGATTGCTCATTAATAATCATCTCTGGCCTCGTTATCTTTCGTCGTTGTCACGGATGGTATCCCTATCTAGCACCCAGAGAGCGCGTCTTTTAATCAACTTTAAAAATTATCGCCACAAGCATAGTATGGAAATTGAGCAAGAACAACCCATAAACCTGGATTAAATTTCGACAAAATTTGCTGGAACTAAAATTTCAGCTCATTACACTTGACCGCAGGATACTGCCAAGTTTTATTAGATCCATATTTCCGAAACTACACAGTCTACGGTATATGTTTAAAGGCAAGTGTTATCGATTTCTGCTTCATTTTGGTTTACGAGTGTTTATGTCAAGAGTTTGTCCAGGCACAATATTTTGCCTTCTACATCTACAACTACATGATTACTCTGCAATTCACACTTAAGTGACTGACAGAGGGTAAATCAAACCACTTTAACGCTATTCCTCTACTGTTACACTTCTTAACAGCACACAGGAAACACAAACACTTAAATCTTTCCAAGCCAGCGCACATGTCTCTTATTTTATTACAATAATCATTTCTTCCTATGCAGGTGGGTGTCAACAAAATATTGGTACATTTGGAGGAGACCACTGAAGATTGAAATTTTATGGAAAGCTCTCGGCATAAAGAAAAATGCCTTTGTTTTAATGACTGCCACCCCAACTTGTGGATCATGTCCATGATACCCTTTCCCCTATTTTGTGATATTACAAAACGAGCTGCCCTTCTTTGAACTTTTTCGATGTCTTCCATCAATCCAATCTGCTAAGCATCCAAAACTGCACAGCAATACTCTAGCAGAGGATGTACAAGCGTAGTAAGGCAGTCTTTTTAGTAAACCTGTTGCAGCGTCTAAGTATTCTACCAATGAATGAATGGTTTGCCGGCCCAACAATATTATTTATGTGATTGTTTCAATTTATATTGTTCGTAATTGTAATTCCTAGGTACGTATTTTTATAGGTACTTATTTGTGTTATTTAGGAAACAAATGTCCAATAAAGTAATTTTGCATGTAGATGACATTCTACTTATTTCAAAAATCTGGAAAGAAGATCTTAGAAAACTTAATACAGAAGCTCCATGAGCAACACATCACCGTGAAATTAGACAAGGCCAATTTCGCCTGCAGTGAGCTTAAATTTTTACGGCATATAATTAGTCCAGAACGTATTAGTACAAATCCAGTTAAAATGGAGCCAAGTGCCAAATTCCCAGTACTGAAAGACTGAAAAGAAATTATATCTTCTCTTGACCCTGTCGGATTCCACAGACGCTTTGTAGAAGAAGGTGCACTGAGTGGAGTAAACATGACACATTTAATAAAGAAAAATGTGCCATGGAAATGGACAGTTGAATGTCTACAAGAATTGGATCACATTACGCAAGTACTCAACAGTCCACCAATTTTGCATTACCCCGTTTTGTGAGGAAGTTTTCCATGTAACGACAGATGCATCTGGCCTTGGATTTGGATCAGAGATATTCCACTTAATTCAAATGGACAAAGACATGACAAGTGGGCCTTAGCATTTGCTAGTCTACTGATTACCACCTGTGAAAATGACTATATTATTAAAAAGAAAGAAGCTCTTGAAGTAGCGTAGCCTTTCAACAAATTTATATATCTGCTGGCTGGTCACAAGATCATAGATTAGATTAGATTAGATTAATACTTGTTCCATAGATCATGAATATGACACTTCGTAATGATGTGGAATGTGTCAGGTTAATAAAAGATGTCTGTACAAGGTATTACATTACACAACATATTGCATGGCACTAATGAGTAGAAGGAGTTGTCATCTAGAAATTCTTTTAATTTATTTTTAAATGTTAGTTGGCTATCTGTCAGGCTTTTGATGCTGTTTGGTAGGTGACCAAAGACTTTTGTGGCAGCATAGTTTACCCCTTTCTGTGCCAAAGTCAGATTTAACCCTGCATAGTGAAGATCATCCTTTCTCCTGGTGTTATAGCTATGCACACTGCTATTACTTTTGAACTGTGTTGGATTGTTAACAACAAATTTCATAAGTGAATATATATACTGTGAGGTTACTGTGAGGATCCCTAAATCCTTAAATAGATGTCTGCAGGATGACCGTGGGTGGGCTCCAGCAATTATTCCGATTACACGTTTTTGAGCAATGAATACTTTTCTAACCAATGATGAATTACTCCAGAATATGATGCCATATGAAAGCAGTGAATGAAAGTAGGCATAGTAAGCTAATTTACTGAGATTCTTATCACCAAAATTTGCAGTATCCCTAATAGCATATGTAGCTGAACTCAGACCTTTCAGCGGACCATCAATGTGTTGCTTCCAGTTTAACCTTTCATCAATGGACAAACCCAAAAATTTTGAAAATTCTACCTTAGCTACAGACTTCTGTTCAAAGTCTATATTTATTACTGGAGTTGTGCCATTTACTGTACGGAACTGTATATACTGTGTTTTATCAAAATTTAAAGGGAGTCCATTTGCTGAGAACCACTTAATAATTTTGTGAAAAACATCATTTACAATTACATCACTTAGTTCTTGGTTTTTGGATGTTGGTTCAAATGGCTCTGAGCACTATGGGACTCAACATCTTAGGTCATAAGTCCCCTAGAACTTAGAACTACTTAAACCTAACTAACCTAAGGACATCACACACACCCATGCCCGAGGCAGGATTCGAACCTGCGACCGTAGCAGTCCCGCGGTTCCGGACTGCAGCGCCAGAACCGCTAGACCACCGCGGCCGGCTTTTGGATGTTATTACTATACTTGTATCATCAGCAAAAAGAACTAACTTTGCATCTTCATCAATGTGGGATGGTAAGTCATTAATGTATATCAAGAACAGTAAAGGACCTAAGACCGAACCCTGTGGGACCCCGTTCTTGATAGCCCCCCAGTTTGACGAATCAGCTGTTGTTTTAACATTACATGAACCACTTATTTCAACTTTCTGCATTCTTCCAGTTAAGAATGAATTAAACCATTTGTGCACTGCCCCACTCAAACCATAATGATTTAGCTTATCTAAAAGAATTCCATGATTTACACAATCAAAGGCCTTTGAGAGATCACAAAAAATACCAATGGGTGATGTCCGGTTATTCAGAGCATTTAATATTTGATCAGTGAAAGCATATATAGCATTTTCTGTTGAAAAGCCTTTCTGAAAACCAAATTGACATTTTGTTAGTACTTTATTTTTACAAATATGGGAGGCTACCCTTGAATACATTACTTTCTCAAAAAGTTTTGATAGAGCTGTCAGAAGAGAGATTGGGCGGTAGTTGACATCCGACGTATCCCCCTTTTTATGCAATGGTTTTACAATGGTATATTTCAGTCTATCGGGGAAAACACCCTGCTCCAAAGAGCTATTACATACGTGGCTGAGAATCCTACTTATCTGTGGGGAACAAGCTTTAAGTACCTTGCTGGAAATGCCATCAATTCCGTAAGAGCTTTTACTTTTCAGTGAGTTTATTATTTTACTGGTTTCAGAGGGAGCAGTTGGTGGAATGTACTGTACGTTCCAATCATTGTGCATTATCTTTTCTAACAACAAAGTTGCCTACTCCAGAGTAGATTGACTAGAGGGTTTTGTTCTTACAGGAGTTTGTACAGGAGTTTGATTAGCAAATAAAGTTTGTAGAAAGAAGTAAAAACTGTGTAGCAGAAGCTCTTTTGAGGGCACCAGTTGGCCTGAAAGTTGATACTAATCTCAGAGATTAGATGATAAAATCACTTGTGTTTTTTCTACAACAAGTTTAGGGGCTAAAGAGCTAAAGGAAATATGAAACACCCAAGTGAGAAACTGGAGAGAGATCCCTGGTTATTAGCGATAAGAATGAACTGACAACTTTGTGTTCACAATGACATTTTATTCAAAAAAATCTGAAGCTGCAATGTCATTTTGAATTTAAGTGGATATGTATATGCAAAGAGGGTGAGCAGTTGCTCATACAGTATATCCATGAGAGATATGGACATTTTGGCCCAAAAATGTGTCGAACATATTAGAAAGTATTATTTTTTAGAGGTATGACATATAAAATAAAGAAGAGGGCACTTAAATTACATAAAATTTGTCTGACAGACAAACTGAGTGCTCAGGCACATAAATATCCTAGGAATTTTATTGCTGCCAGTCAGTTCTGAGATTTGTGTGCAGCTGACATTTATGACCCCTTACCAAAAGGATGGTAGGGGATGGAGTATTCGTTAGTAATTTTAGAGACTTGGTCTAAGCCTGTTAACATCTACCCACCACTGAGCAAGCCCATGAAGAGAAGTCTGCAGAAGGAATATTTTCCCAAAGTGGGTAACTTGAAAAGGTTATTACCAGATAAAAGATTGCAATTTATTGCAAAAATATTCAGAGATTTTATGAGGCAAGGAGAGGTAACACACACTTTGGTATCAAAATTTCACTCACAGGGCAATCCTACAGGACGTATGACACCTGTACTCATTGCAGTACGTAATGAGAAGCAAAGTCAATGGTCTAAATGGACAAAGGAGACAGAAATTATTTGAAATAACTATCCCCACTCTAATACAGGAATTACTACCAGTGAAGCTTCAGGTGAGCAAGAAGAGTGCGAACCTATGCCAAAGAACATGTGTTGGTGATCACTTGAGAAGTAATTGAGGTAGTTGTTTATGAAAACTGAACAAAAGATCTAATAGCTGTGAGAGTAAACACAATGTAAATGTGCAAAAAAAATTCCAAGTGGTAGACCTTATTTATGTTATCATATGAATTGAAAAAAGAAGCAGCAAAGCTCATAAAATTATAAAATAAATTTTCGCCTATACAAAGATCCAATGGAAGGACTGAGAACAAACATTACAAACCCTTGTGATACAAGAATCAATTTTTAAGCAGATATTAGGACCATTCGATGCTGGAGACTTATAGAAGTGCCCAGCCAATGACAATGAAAATAATCCAGGACAAAATGTAGATTCTGCCCTTATACAAGGACATGTGGGGAATAAGGAGGCTGATATCCTCCTGGACTCTGGTTGCAGTGCAAACACAATCATTGAGGAGCTTTATACAAGGACAAGGAGTATTCTAGACCCTGTGTTCTCTGTAAATAGTCTATATATCAAATATGTGACTAGAAGGGGGAATATAAGAATGAAAAAGGATGCTTACCACCTGTACAAAAAGGAGATTTTATTAGTAGAAACCATTTCTAGTCAAACCACAGATGAAAGCTGCTTTGATTCTTGGATACAACTGGATGACTCAGTAGGTGTGTTAATGTGCTAAGAGTTTTGTTGTTTTTAAGGGAAATGGTGGTGGTATTACAATTCCATTGATTTTACATTAGTGGCACAGTAATTTTCTACCAAAGTGGAATGAACAGTACTGAAACAGGTGGAATTGGGCAATAAAGTATAATAAATGCACATAGCTGTAACAAATTTTCTTTCTTTTCTACATGAAGGCATGTAAGATAAGTCACATAAGGTAAGGAGACTTAAAGGGACAGAGACCGCATGTGAGACTGTTTTGAGAAATAATTGTCAATATAGACTGAGAAAGCATTACCACATGATAATTCATGTAGCAAAGCAAATTTATTATTATTTATGAAATAAATGGGAGCTGACCAAAGAAGCTATCCTTTTGCATTTTAGGTACAGTAGGTGTTAGTAGGGTACTATCCAGTTACAAGGAGTGCCCTCCACATGTAGTAAATATTAACTGTGTTGTGATAACTTAGTAAAGAAGCAAGTATAATGGGGAGTAAGAAGTTTGCCTTGTTTCAGTACAGTATAGTATATTCACCTCTTCTCTGGTTTGCTATGACAGAAATAAAAGTGTGTGCCTATACGAATAAATGAAATACACCTTAGTTACTTAGAGATTTGTTTTATACTACAAAAGATACGTAATTCATGAAACCTGAACCTATCTGATGCATGTGAAGCATGTAATTCTGTGCTAACACTCAGCCTGTGTCCAACACCTTTCTGTATCCATCTGTCTCACCTCTGCTAGAGTGATCAATATTATGCACAGACGCACAGTACCCTGTCCTACCTGTCACCTTGCTTTGCTGTTTGAACAAAGTGTCTCGTATGATTTTAAACAACAGTTGATTTACGTTAAAATGCAGCAAAAAGTATGTTACTATGATTTAACTTGGGTTTTCTGTGGCAATGTAGTATTTCAAACTATACAGCAACCAATATGTTCAACTGTAACGAGCCACCCTACTATCAAGATAACATATGTGGGCTAACATATGAGACAATTTTAAAGTTTTCCTTTAACACTTGAAGTATGTAAGTGCTTATTAATTTATCATAACTTATCACATTGTCATTTTGTTGCTGTGAGTAGTGAAGGATACATTCAATAAGTTTATCTATCATTCAGACAAGAAGATAACATTGCAATGTATATTTAGCTGAAAAGAAGAAATATTTATATTTTCTTCTTTATTTTTTTGGTACTATAATCCATTTTCATCATGAATCAAATGACTGTCTATGCTGAAAAGTTAGCCGCCATAGCAAGAGACATCCAGCAGCCACCATGTTATGTCATCAGTGTACCAAAGCTGCCACCAGAGGGAATTAAGTTCATCTGAATTTCTATTTTACAATTAATAAGCAGCAGTATCACTGCCAAAGAACCATAATTGAAAAGAAAAGAAATTTTGTACAAAAATGGTGTCAAATATTATTCTACAAGATGAAAGCCATTGTAGTAGATGACAATGTAATTCATGCCATGTAAAGAAGGACTATAATTTTCTTTCACTTCTTGTCTTATATTTCCCAGGGGTGGTTCACTTAAGGTGAAGTCTTGTAACCATTTTTGAAATGAGCCACAATTTTAATATTTGTAATTTTTCAAGCTGGGAAGATAATTGAAGTATCCATATTATGCAGTCATTTGAAACTGTACTTAAATGTAATTGTTGTCATGAAACCTAGTCCACCACTGAACTAACATGTCACAACTAGACATAATATTAGTTTGTTAATCGTTTACACTATGTGATTAAAAGTATCCGGACACCCCCAAAAACTTACATTTTTCATATTATTTGAATTGTGCTGCCACTTACTGCCAGGTGCTCCGAATCAGTGACCTCAGTAGTCATTAGACATAGTGAGAGAGCAGAATGGGGCATTCCGTGGAACTCACGGATTTCAAACGTGGTCAGGTGATAGGGCGTCACTTGAGTCAGACGTCTGTATGCGAGATTTCCACACTCCTAAACATCCCTAGGTCCACTGTTTCCAATGTGATAGTGAAGTGGAAATCATACAGCGCAAAAGCATACAGCCCAACCTGGTCTGTTGACTGACAGAGACCACCAACAGTTGAAGAGGTTCATAATATGTAACAGGCAGACCTGAATCCAGACCATCACACAGGAATTCCAAACTGCATCAGGATCCACTGCAAGTACTCTGACAGTTAGGCGGTAGGTGAGAAAACTTGGATTTCATGGTCAAGCGGCTACTCATAAGCCAAACATCACACCGGTAAATGCCAAACGACACCTTATTTGGTGTAAGGAGTGTAAACATTGGATGATTGAAAGGTAGAAAAACGTTGTGTGGAGTGACAAATCACGGTACACAATGTGGCATCCAATGGCAGGGTGTGGGTATGGTGAATGCCCAGTGAATGTCATCTGCCAGCGTGTGTAGTGGCAACAGTAAAATTTTGAGGCGGTGGTGTTATGGTGTGGCCAGGATTTTCATGGAGGGGGCTGGCACCCCTTGTTGTTTTGCATAACACTATCACAGACAGGCCTACATTGATGTTTTAAGCACATTCTTGGTTCCCACTGTTGAAGAGCAATTCTGGAATGGCTATTGCAACTTTCAACACGATCGAGCACCTGTTCATAATGCGTGGGCTGTGGTGGAGTGGTTGCACAACAATAATATCCCTGACATCTTGGGTTGTTGGGTGTTCTGCCGGATATCAGCATCGTACATGCACGATATTTTGGTCACGTAGCTCGTGACCTTCATCAGGTGGGACCTGAGACTGCTCCTCGAGTGGACCTGGTCCAGTATTTATGCCTATGGCCTTCCCCCTCCACCAACGGCTGCAGGCACTTCCTCTGTGGTCTGCGCCCATTCCCTGCAACCTGCTGGAGCGTTGCTGCTCTGTTTTCCGTCCACTGCGGTTCTAGGTGTTCCCTCTGTGGTCCGCGCCCACCAAACCCGCTCCTGGGGGTTTCATCTACGGTCTGGGGTACCAAGCGTTCCCCCTGCGGTCCGCGCCCGCTCACCACGACCTGTTGGAGCGTTGCCGCTCCGTTTGTCATCTGCTGCGGCTCTGGATGTTCCCTCCGTGGTCCACGCCCACCAGTCCCACTTCTGGGTGCTCCATCTTCGGTCTGGTGCGCCTGGCAGTCCGTCAGGGGCTCGTTTTCCATCTCCATGTCTCTGGTTCTTCTGTTTGTGTAGTGTTGCAGCTGGCCCCATTGCTCCTTTAACAATTCCAGAGCCGGATCCCAGGCTCTGCTTAGCTGGTACCCTGTGTCACGGTTCATAAGAGCGGCAACGCTCCAACAGGTCGTGGTGAGCGGGCGCGGACCGCAGGGGGAACGCTTGGTACCCCAGACCGTAGATGAAACCCCCAGGAGCGGGTTTGGTGGGCGCGGACCGCAGAGGGAACACCTAGAACCGCAGCGGACGGAAAACGGAGCAGCAACGCTCCAGCAGATCGCAGGGAATGGGCGCAGACCACAGAGGAAGTGCCTGCAGCCGTTGGTGGAGGGGGAAGGCCATAGCCATAAATACTGGACCAGGTCCACTCGAGGAGCAGTCTCAGGTCTCACCTGATGAAGGTCACGAGCTACGTGACCGAAATATCGTGCAAGTACGATGCTGTCTTCAAGGCTAAGGGTGGGTTAACACCATACTGAATTCCAGCATTACCGATGGAGGGTGTCACGAACTTGTAAGTCATTTTCAGCCAAGTGTCCGGATACTTTTTATCACATAGTGTACACAGAAAATAATTGTCATACTAGTCAATTTCATTTGAAAATATAATTGATTAATATTTTATTCTTAGCTGTAATTTTCAGCAACTTTAGTATATATTTTTCTGAATAAAATTCAGCAGTTGCAAATATATATTTTCAATTTCATATTTGGAACTGACAACTAAATTATATCCTTAAAATTTATTAACACTCTCAATAGAAAGAACATGATGGAAATGTACACCACTGCAAGCCCAAACATTATGATGTATAAGTAACCTTACATTGAAATACTACAGCAAGCTTTTGTGAAGACTACAAAGTTTTCCTCTTTTTAGATTTCTCATTGCACTAAGAGATTCCCGGTAACAATATGGCGACGATTTTGTGTTTTCAAAATTCTCATTGCACTTCAAAATTCTGACAAATAACACTGAAGAATTTATCCTGTGGAAGTATGAAGTGAAGGGCACTTTGCTTTGGAACTCAGTGAGTTTCAGCAACACACAATATTTTCTGGCTCAGTACTGATCATCATGCTGAATTTGTACATGTAACATTGATCAACCTATATCATTATTTGCAGTGATGAATAATGGAGTAGGTGTAGATAGTTTTCCATTTACCCAGGCAATATACATAACTATGCATTTTTGTTCCTTGTCGCGCCTAAGTTTCTGTGAAATCAAAGTCAATCAACTTTGAATTCATCATCATGATTCTTGGAACCATAAAGTAGTGAAATACACGTATTTTAATGCTGTTTTTGCCTTACATTTCAGGGTTGAGCAGAACCATTCGCATAGCTGCAGCACTCATCACTTTTGTTGCTATCACACCGTGCTGTTCAAAATAGATTGAGTTGTAACAACTCATTCATCCTACTGAGTTTTCTCTCTATACGAATTAAATTGTCACTACTTCTGCGTAACAGAGCCCTTTTGTTACAATTCAGCTGTAACATGGCGTGTTTTGTCACTATTCGGCTGTAATATGGGGCTATGTGTTACAATTATTGTTGTAATGTGGGGCAATTTGCAATTTTACTATAACATGAAGCATTTTGTTACAGTTTTTACTGTAACATATGACAGTTTATAACAATTTCTACTGTAATGTCAGATAATTTTTTACAATTTTGCAGTAACAGTGGTGATATATGAGGCAATTTGATACTTACTGGTAACCGAATATACAAAAATGATATAGGTACAATTTGCTATTCTATTACAAACATTCATTGTGTAACAAGCTACCAGAATCATGTACAATCTTCCATTTTGTTTATTCATTGTGAAGGCAACATGAGAAATTACAAAAAGACAGACAGACACATAACACCAAAAGAAACGCATAGCAAAGTGACAAACAAAGTAATAGTGGGTTCTTTGCTGAGGAACATTGTCAATAAATATGGAATAAATCTCATGAAACTAAAGTGATTCTGTCACAGAAATGAAACTGATTCTAGCAATATTCCCAATCCAACTGTGCCTAATGTATACAAAAAAATATTGCCACATATTTTTGTAATCTCAATGGTATGTCCACAAAAAAAATCATTGCTCCAAAAAAGGTAAGATGAAGTCAGATCTGTGCTGGAAAAAAACATTTAAACTCAGTCCTCAGTCTCTACAGAGTTTAATTCAAGAGGGACAGCTGTTCAGAAAGGAGAAGAAAGGGAAGAAGAAGAAGAAGAAGAAGAAAAAGAAGAAGAAGGAGCTGCAGGACAAGAACAAGAAGAAAAGCATGTTCACAATAAGGAAGATGATGATGTCATTGCATTGCCAAGTGCTATTCAGGAAACATGACATATGTTGGTTATGCAGCCTAAAAGTTTAGACAAGTAAGTGATTCACTAGGGGGACAGAGAATTTAGTTGTTGTTGTTGTTGTTGTGGTCTTCAGTCCTGAGACTGGTTTGATGCAGCTCTCCATGCTACTCTATCCTGTGCAAGCTTCTTCATTTCCCAGTACCTACTGCAACCTACATCCTTCTGAATCTGCTTAGTGTATTGATCTCTTGGTCTCCCTCTACGATCTTTACCCTCCACGCTGCCCTCCAATGCTAAATTTGCGATCCCTTGATGCCTCAAAACATGTCCTACCAACCGATCCCTTCTTCTAGTCAAGTTGTGCCACAAACTTCTCTTCTCCCCAATCCTATTCAATACCTCCTCATTAGTTATGTGATCTACCCATCTAATCTTCAGCATTCTTCTGTAGCACCACATTTCGAAAGCTTCTATTCTCTTCTTGTCCAAACTGGTTATCGTCCATGTTTCACTTCCATACATGGCTACACTCCATACAAATACTTTCAGAAACGACTTCCTGACACTTAAATCTATACTCGATGTTAACAAATTTCTCTTCTTCAGAAACGATTTCCTTGCCATTGCCAGTCTACATTTTATATCCTCTCTACTTCGACCATCATCAGTTATTTTACTCCCTAAATAGCAAAACTCCTTTACTACTTTAAGTGTCTCATTTCCTAATCTAATCCACTCAGCATCACCCGATTTAATTTGACTACATTCCATTATCCTCATTTAGTATTCTTAAAAAATTCAAAATTCAAGAGGTGTTCACTGAAAGGTATAGACATATAAGGTGAAATAATATGTATGATTGGAGTATATAAGGGAGCCAATGGAGTAGAAGTAAAAAGCCCCAACAATTCAAAAGAGGTAAACATTATTAAATCAGCATTTAGAGGATGTACCTGGCAGTGATGTTATGTTATTTAAATTCAAAATAAGAAAATCAGCAGTCAGTCTCCACAATACATCTACTATTGTGACCTCAACGAAATAGTTGAATGATTATGATTGTTCACAGCATCAACAACAGCTCATTGGAAAGAAATCATTGCAATCATTTCAGAACTTTGAGAAAGACATATTACTGAATAATAATGGGACAACAGTTCAAGAGATTCACTAGCCAGCATACAACACATTCCAGCATAAGTGTGTTCTAATATGAGGTTTAGATGATTTACAACATGCAGATTTTCTAGATATGATGCATTATCATGGATGAATAAAAGTTTCAAATATATTTTAATGTCACTGTGGCTGTCCACTCATCACTGCCAAAGAGCGTGACTTCTTGATGTAATTTATGCTACCAATGTCAATAAGAAGGGTGTAGATGTTAAGTGCTTTAGTGCAGGATTTGTTGACACTTTGAACTAACACAGAGTTAGAGTTGTCCCATGAGACAGGTAACTAGAAACTGCTTGCACTCACTGCAAGAATGGGACAGCTCCAAAATTAAAGTATGGACAGGCGAATTATGCGAGATGTTTGTGGGAGGGTGGAACACTGCCCCTGAAAAGAAGTACCACATAACATGACTATAGCACTATTATTGCATTCTGGTACACAGCCACACTATACCATCCAGTTAACACACTGTCCCATTCTGTCCAAGTATCACACTGAAGTCTCCTTCCCTCCAACAGTTATCTTTTGAGCTGTCCCATTCTTGGAGTGGGGAGGGCAGTTTCTGGTTTCCTGTCAAAGGACAACTTCAACTCTATGATAGTTCAAAGTGTCAACACGACCTGTTCAAAAGTACAAAACATCTCTCAACTTCTTGGAATGAATACAGGGTAAGCTTGGATACTCTTGTTCTGATGTTGGTAGCATAAATTACATCAGAAATGTCACACTCTTAGGAAGAAGAAATTAATTATGCTCATTTCGGCTACAGAACCACTTTGTAACATTATTATGGTTGTTAAAATCAACTATCTTGTAGACTGTCATAATGATCATTAAAATGCAGAATGTGACAATATTTTTGAGAAAGAAAGCTGCCACTCACCATCTAGCAGAGATACTGAGTTGAAGTAAAGTTGACACCCACCATGTAGTGGAGATGCTGAGTCGCAGATAGGCACAACAAAAAGACTCTCACAAATAAATAAAGCTTTTGGCCAGTAAAGCCTTAGTCTCTATATTTTTGACGAAGGTATGTAGTGGAGATGCTGAGTCGCAGATAGGCACAACAAAAAGACTGTTACAAATAAATAAAGCTTTTGGCCAGTAAAGCCTTAGTCTCTATATTTTTGACGAAGGTCTTACTGGCCAAAAGCTTTATTTATTTGTAACAGTCTTTTTGTTGTGCCTATCTGCGACTCAGCATCTCCACTACATGGTGGGTGTCAACTTTACTTCTCGTAATATTGTTACATTCCATCCTGGATTTTTCATTGTTTGAATGTAACAGAATGTGTTTTAAAAATTTGGTGGAGGATAAAATTTGAAACGTTTTGATGTTTGGAACCTATTGCCGGAAATGTGAAATAAAGTTTATACAGCCCTCATTGGGCTGTCAAAAATCTGCGCACTACCTGTATGAAATGTTACCAGGTAAGATTGTCAGTTCACATTTGGACTGGAGTTATTGGGGACTGCCTCATTGGACCACACAAGATTGCAGATAATTTGAATGGTGCATGGTATTTGAACTTTCAGGGGAATGCCTTCCCTGAACTTGTGGAGCACATTTCTTTGCAAATGTTCACTAGTTTGTGGTTTCAGAATGATGGTGATCCAGCACATTTTGAATGTCAGGCCAGGGCATCACTCACAGGCAACTTCAAGCAGAATTGAAAGGGGATGTCCACTCCCTTGGCCCATGGACTCTTCTGACTTCACCCCTCTTGAATCTTTCCTCTGCATTTATTAAAGTTTTTTGTGTACTGATCACCAGTAGGAACAGTAACAGAACTTACTGAGTACATCTTTACAGCATTTGATGCATTCAGAGGATAGCGTGGATCTTACTGAGTCAGATAAAACATGATTCATCATTGCATATTATGCAACGAAGTTAATGGTCATCACACTGAACATTTACTTGACAGTAGTGAAGCCACTTGTTTGGTACACAGTAAGTGAATACTCTACTGTCAAAAAACCTTTCCTGAACTACAGTATTCTCTTGTTTCACATAGCCTACCAAATGCGTAGAAAGTGCATAGCTCTGTGGAAACTTTATTTTAAATGTCTGGCTATAAGCTCCTTACATAAATAATTCGTCCTCTCTAATCTCCAATAATTTCAAAATGTTCATCCTTTGTATTTCAGCCCTGAATATTGCATCACATCTAGAAGCTCCTCGTGTTGTCAGTCATCTGAATCTCATATTACAACATGCTTATGATAGAACGTCTTTGTGCTGGTTTGTGAAGCTCTTGAACTACTGTCTCCATAATTAGTCAGAGCTTTCTCAAAGCTTTGAAATGACTGAAATTATTTCATTCCAATGACTTGTATTCTTGGCTGTGGTAAATGCTGTAAGCAGTCATAATTGTTCAATTATTTCTTTTAGGGTCATTGTAGTAGATGTATTGTGGAGACTGATTGCTAATTTTCTTAAAGCGAATATTGATAATATCACTGCCAGGTACACTCTCTAACACCAGTTTAATAATGTTTTCATACTTCAAACTGTGGGGGCTTTTTGCCCCTACTCCACCAGTTTTCTTATGTATCATACTTCTGTCATATGTAATATTTCACCATACATTTCCATATCCTCTGATGAATACTTTTTGAACTTTGAAGTTTCTAAGAATACTGAACTCAGTAAACCCAACATGCTTTGAAATTCTCTATCCTCTGCCTTTACCACATGTTTAGCTAAACTTTTAAACTATATACACAACATACCTGTATATGGCTCTTCCCATATAGCCTACTGTGTTTCAACATCATCATCTTCCTCATTGTAATCATCCTTCTACTTCTTCTCTTCCTCCTTTCTGAACAACTGTGCTTCTTAAATCAAACTTTGTGGATGCTAAGAAGTGGGTTTAAATTTTTATTTATTTATAATTATTTCTCCCCAGCATGGCCTCAGCTTCATGTTGCCTTATTTTTTTATGGATATTTCATTGAGTTTTTAGCAAAACCTAGAAATATTTTGTGTAAACATTACACACAACTGAATCAGGGTCATCACTAGAATCAGCTTTCATTAAATTTATTGAATATTTATTAGCACTCTTCCTCAGTAAAGAACTTGCTATTACATCATTCCCTGCTTCACTATATTTTTCTTTTAGTGTTATGTCTCTGTTCATCTTCTTTTTGTAGTTTCTTCTGAATACAAACAACAAACATACAAAATGAGGAACTCTACTTAACTTTGGTAGGTTGTTGTGCCATGGAAGTTTGTAACAGAATGTAGCAAATTATTCATATGCCACCCTTTTATATTCAATAATAGATAAGCATTGAACAAAACTATATCAGACTGTCTCATACATCACCATTGTTACAGCAAAATTGCAACAAATTACCCTGTTTACACTTAGACTCCCATGGCCACTATCACAGTCAATAAAACTGGTCTGGGTATGTGACTGCTTTCTCAATGTGTTAAATTCCGTGATGTTTTGGCTACTCTTGCAAATGGTCTTCCTCAGTCTTGTGCTAACTGCTACATGAGAAAAGATTTGGTTCTTATGTATTGGCTGGAAGAGGCTGTTATCGTCTGATGGAGTACTGGGGATGAGGAGGAAGGATGTTAGACATCCTTTATTGGTGTCTGCATTATTTCTTTTCATTGATGGAAACAGATATTCTTAATTGGTGGTTGCATAATTGTTTGCTGCTGGTGGAAATAGGTGACTGAAAAACAGGCAAACACACCTCTTCCTTATCCTCAATACCCTATTGGATTACAATACCAGCCTCTTCCACTAGTATAAAAGAAACAAAACTTTTCACATTCAGCAGCTAGCAAAACTCGGAGGAAGGCCACTTGCCAAAGTGAACAAAATGTTGCACAATTTTACACATTGACAATGTGATCACATACCCAGAAGAATTTTATTGAAATTACCCCAAGTTACAGCAAAAATTGTAACAAATTGCCCCATGTTACAGGAAAAATTGTAACAAAATGCCTCTGTTACAGTGAAATTGTAAGTAACTAGTAGGATGAGGAAGCATCTTGAAATTTATACTTAGCACAAGTACTCATCTTGGGATTTCTAAACTTAGCCCATGTGACCAATTTCCACTGTGAGGTCAGGGAAAACTCAGTCGGTGAGAGGTAATATGAAAACCATCCAGGCTCCATCAGTAGTGGCAGCTTTGTGAACTAGAAAGCTGATTGAATGTGTTACAGGTCCATGCAGGTTAGTACCTGCATGGCAACATCACACAAATACTTTCCCCAAGCTAAATGGTTTATTGTGTCACATTCCTGGTGCGTATAAC
Organism: Schistocerca serialis cubense; assembly: GCF_023864345.2. Lineage (NCBI taxonomy): Eukaryota > Metazoa > Arthropoda > Insecta > Orthoptera > Acrididae > Schistocerca > Schistocerca serialis. Next base: position 1,143,527,780 of record NC_064639.1, on the reverse strand, counting down.
ACATATGTAGGTTATATATAAAAAACAAAGATGAGGTGACTTACCGAACAAAAGCGCTGGCAGGTCGATAGACACACAAACAAACACAAACATACACACCCTCTCCCTTAAAACCCACTTCCTTTCGTCTTCCCCTTTCCTGATGAGGCAACAGTTTGTTGCGAAAGCCGAATTTTGTGTGTATGTTTGTGTTTGTTTGTGTGTCTATCGACCTGCCAGCGCTTTTGTTCGGTAAGTCACCTCATCTTTGTTTTTTATATATAATTTTTCCCACGTGGAATGTTTCCCTACATATGTAGGTTATATATAAAAACAAAGATGAGGTGACTTACCGAACAAAAGCGCTGGCAGGTCGATAGACACACAAACAAACACAAACATACACACAAAATTCAAGCTTTCGCAACAAACTGTTGCCTCATCAGGAAAGAGGGAAGGAGAGGGGAAGACGAAAGGAAGTGGGTTTTAAGGGAGAGGGTAAGGAGTCATTCCAATCCCGGGAGCGGAAAGACTTACCTTAGGGGGAAAAAAGGACAGGTATACACTCGCACACACGCACATATCCATCCACACATACAGACACAAGCAGACATATTTAAAGACCAATATGTCTGCTTGTGTCTGTATGTGTGGATGGATATGTGCGTGTGTGCGAGTGTATACCTGTCCTTTTTTGCCCCTAAGGTAAGTCTTTCCGCTCCCGGGATTGGAATGACTCCTTACCCTCTCCCTTAAAACCCACTTCCTTTCGTCTTCCCCTCTCCTTCCCTCTTTCCTGATGAGGCAACAGTTTGTTGCGAAAGCTTGAATTTTGTGTGTATGTTTGTGTTTGTTTGTGTGTCTATCGACCTGCCAGCGCTTTTGTTCGGTAAGTCACCTCATCTTTGTTTTTATATATAATTTTTCCCACGTGGAATGTTTCCTTCCATTATATTGATATCATTAATTTGAATCCAACATATGTAGGTTAGGAATAGTACTGTAGAAAGTTGATTAGCTATAAATAGCTGATAGAATATGCTTCTGGTTTAGACATGTCCAGACTGGTTAATATCAGAAGGGCAATGGGAGAGGGGGTGTAGACCAGAAATAGCCTGTTTCATATAAGTTGTTTACTACATTGGACTGCCACTTGTAGCTTGAAAGAATTTTTATGCAGTAATAGATCATGTTCAGTTTATTGGTTACATATTCTGTATGCTGGACCCATCTCAGAGTGCATGATCCAAGAAACTTTGTAAAACCTGTATTTTCCAGGTTTTTGGTAAATAACTGTATAAGCAAGGTTAATGAATGCATATTCTGTCCTATCGGAGACTCACAGTAAATGCTTCTTGGATATACAGGATCAGCACAAAGTCTTTCCCTGAGTATAACAATTTATTATAGAATAATAGTTTGACATAATAATTTACATTTGATGCCATTACATAGGTTAGTGTTACTAGTTTTTTTTTTTTTTTTTTTTAAGGACACTTACGTTAGTAAACCTCAACGTGTGTTCCCTTGGTAGCTCGGATAATGTTGAGGTGGTATTCCAGTTCCCACCAGGTGTTTCATAACATGTTCTGTCACAGTACCCATAGCAGCTTGTATCCTAGCCTTCAGTTCATCGACATCAGCAACTGGTGTGACAAAGACTCTGTCCTTGATATAGCCCCAGAAAATAAAGTCAAGGGGCGTAATGTCTGGAGAGGGGAGTAATGTCCAGATCAGTGCCTTATTCCCTTTTCTCAGCAACATCTGATTTAATTCGACTGCACTCCATTATCCTCATTTTACTTTTATTGCAGTTCACACTATAATTTATCTGTCACATGTTGTCCCTTCTGTTCAACTGATCTTTGAACTTCTGATGGAGTTACAATGTCATCAACTTTAGGCATGTCCCAGGGATCTTTGACATTTCTGGTGAAGAAAGAAACATTCCACATGGGAAAAATATATTAAAAAACAAAGATGCTGTGACTTACCAAACGAGAAAGTGCTGGTAGATAGACACAATAAAAAACACACACACAAATTTCAAGCTTTCACAACATACGGTTGCTTCATCAGGAAAGCAACTTTCCTGATGAAGCAACCATGAGTTGTGAAAGCTTGAAATTTGTGTGTGTGTTTTTTATTGTGTCTATCTACCAGCACTTTCTCGTTTGGTAAGTCACAGCATCTTTGTTTATATATATATATATATATATATATATATATATATATATATATATATATATATATATATGTGTGTGTGTGTGTGTGTGTGTGTGTGTGTGTGTGTGTGTGTGTGTGTGTTAATTGCCATCATTAGCAACTGTAATAGAAGTCTTATTCAGACCAGACTTGTTTCGCTTTACTTTAAAGCATCTTCAGTTTCTTCCTTCTTAATTTTAATTCCCTTTTGAAGATTCTTATTTGCTCACTCAGTGTGCAGATTGCATCAACATGTGAGCTAGACTACAAAGCTGTGTCACTCCAATCTCGACTGCTGTCTGCCTCTCATGTTATTAAACTCTTATAACTGCAGTTCTGGAATCTGCAGCGGTAGATAACCTTTTACTCCCTGTATTTTGTCCTTGCTACCTTCAGAAAATTAAAGAGACCTTTGGAGAAAAGAGAACCACTTGCATGAATATCAAGAGCTCTGATGGAAATCCGGTTCTGAGCAAAGAAGGGAAAGCAGAAAGGTGGAAGGAGTATATAGAGAGTCTATACAACATTATGGAAATGGAAGAGGAGGTAGATGAAGATGAAATGGAAGATGTGATACTGCATGAAGACTTTGACAGAGCACTGAAAGACCTAAGTCAAAACAAGGCCCCGGGAGTAGAAAACATTCCGTTGGAACTACTGGCAGCCTTGGGAGAGCCGGTCCTGACAAAACTCTACCATCTGGTGAGCAAGATGTATGAGACAGGCAAAATTCCCTCAGACTTCAAGAGGAATATAATAATTCCAATCCCAAAGAAAGCAGGTGCTGACAGGTGTGAAAATTACCGAACTGTCAGTTTAATAAGTCATAGCTGCAAAATACTAACGCGAATTCTATACAGATGAATGGAAAAACTGGTAGAAGCCGACCTCGGGGAAGATCAGTTTGGATTCCGCAGAAATGTTGGAACAAGTGAGGCAATACTGACCCTACGACTTATCTTAGAAGCTAGATTAAGAAAAGCCAAACCTAGGTTTATAGCATTTGTAGACTTAGAGAAAGCTTTTAACAATGTTGACTGGAATACTCTCTTTCAAATTCTGAAGGTGGCAGGGGTAAAATGCAGGGAGCTAAAGGCTATTTACAATTTGTGCAGAAACCAGATGGCAGTTATAAGGGTTGAGGGACATGAAAGGGAAGCATGGTTGGGAAAGGAGTGAGACAGGGTTATAGCCTGTCCCCGATGTTATTCAATCTGTATATTGAGCAAGCAGTGAAGGAAACAAAAAAAAATTCTGAGTAGGGATTAAAATTCATGGAGAATAAATAAAAACGTTGAGGTTCAGCAATGACATTGTAATTCTGTCAGAGACAGCAAAGGACTTGGAAGAGCAGTTGAACCAAATGGACAGTGTCTTGAAAGGAGGGTATAAGATAAAAATCAACAAAAGCAAAATGAGGATAATGGAATGTAGTCGAATTAAATCGGGAGATGCTGAGGGAATTCGATTAGGAAATGAGACACTTAAAGTAGTAAAGGAGTTTTGCTATTTGGGGAGCAAAATAACTGATGATGGTCGAAGTAGAGAGGATATAAAATGTAGACTGGCAATACCAAGGAAAGCGATTCTGAAGAAGAGGAATTTGTTAACATCGAGTATAGATTTAAGTGTCAGGAAGTCGTTTCTGAAAGTATTTGTATGGAGTGTAGCCATGTATGGAAGTGAAACGATAAATAGTTTAGACAAGAAGAGAATAGAAGGTTTCGAAATGTGGTGCTACAGAAGAATGCTGAAGATTAGATGGGTAGATCACATAACTAACGAGGAGGTATTGAATAGAATTGGGGAGAAGAGGAGTTCGTGGCACAACTTGACTAGAAGAAGGGATCAGTTGGTAGGACATGTTCTGAGGCATCAAGGGATCACCAATTTAGTACTGGAGGGCAGTGTGGAGGTAAAAATCGTAGAGGGAGATCAAGAGATGAATACACTGAGAAGATTCTGAAGGATGTAGGCTGCAGTAGGTACTGGGAGATGAAGAAGCTTGCACAAGAATGAGTAGCATGGAGAGCTGCATCAAACCAGTCTCAGGACTGAAGACCACAACAACAACAACAACCACCTTCAGTATTTGAGTGAATGTATCCCAGTTGACATTGTCAAAACTTTCCCTAAATCTAAAAATGATATAAATATAGCCTGCCTTGCATGTCCCCATATTTCCTTGGAACCAAAATTGATCTTCCATGAGATCAGCTTCTATCAACTTGCTATTCATCTATTAATAATCAACATCAGCATTCTGTAAACCAGACTTGTTTGACTGATGTCCTCTTTGCAACTACAATAATTACATTCTTCTTTAAGTCGAATGTTGTTCTGATTGCCACATATATCTTGCATACCAGATGGAATAGTACTGTTGAGGGCTTATTCTCCCAAGGATTTCAATAACTCTGATGGCGTATTATCTACCGCAAGTGCCTTCATTAATGGAATAAGCAGAGGACCATTATTAACAAAAATATGAATATATTTATTTTTATTTTTTATTTACATGTCAAGTTCCGTAGGACCAAACTGAGGAGTAAATCTCAAGGTCATGGAACGTGTCAGTACAAGAAATTACAACATAAAAGTAATAACAGATAAAAATACATGTTTATGAACCTAAAAAAAGTCAGTCCATAATTTTAAGTAAACAAAATCAACAATACAATAGGAATCAGCTTAATTTTTCAAGGCACTCCTTGACGGAATAGAAGGAGTGACCCAAGAGGAAACTCTTCAGTTTTGATTTGAAAGCGTGTGGATTACTGCTGAGATTTTGGAATTTGAGTAGTAGCTTACTGAAAATGGATGCAGCAGTATACTGCACACTTTTTTGCACAAGAGTTAAGGAAGTCTGATCTGGATGCAGGTTTGATTTCTGCTGAGTATTAAGCGAGTAAAAGACGCTTATTCTTGGGAATAAGCTGATATTGTTAACAAGAAATGACACTAAGGAATATATATATATATATTGAGAGGCCAATGTCAAAATACCCAGACTCGTGAACAGGGGTCAACAAGAAGCTCATGAACTTACACCACTTATTGCCTGAACCGCCTGTTTCTGAGCCAAAAACTTCATTTTAGAGTGGGAAGAGTTACCCCAAAATATAATACTATATGACATAAGTGAATGAAAATAAGCAAAGTAGACTAATTTTCATGTCAAACAATCACTCACTTCTGATACCATTCGAATAGTATACAGCAGTCCTCAGCAATTATGAGGCCTAGGTTAGTAGCCAAGTCTAGCAGAACGAAGAAGGTTCTGCTACTAGGTAGTTCTCACGGTAGAGGTGTGGGCCAGCAGTTGCAGGAAGTGTTGGGGAGTGAATACCAGGTCACCAGCATTGTGAAGCCCAGTGCAAGGTTGGCTCAAGTGACTGACAGCATAGGGGAGTTATGTAGGAATTTTACGAAGGAGGATCAGGTAGTGACAGTGGGTGGAGTAGGGAACAGTCTTGATAGGGACAGGGAATATGATGTAGGTGGTGACCTGGTAAAGATAGCTACTCAAACTAGTGGCACTAATGTGCATTTCGAGCAACTGTTTCAGTGTCATGATCGGCCTCTCCTTAATGCAGTTGTTAGGCACGTTAACATGGGGCTGGGGAGGGTGCTGATGGCAGAGGACATGAGTCACATCTCAGTGGTGCCAATTGGGTCTATCAGTAGATCGGGTTTCACTAGGCATGGCCTGCACCTCAATAGGTATGGGAAGGGGAGGTTGTCTAAGTTCATAAGTGACAGTGTGGTGGGTGGTGGTGGTGGTGGGGTCACTCATGGAAAAATTCCTATAGTAGTTGGTGTTACAGCTGCACCTTTTTTAGACTGAAGTCAGCTGATGGGTATACCTGCTTAAAGGAAGTCCCTCTAACTAAGGGCTCACTTTCTGAGGATGTAATGTTTCCAAGTAGAGAAGGAATCAGCATATTTCATCAAAATATAGGAGGTATTAGAGATAAAGTTAGTCAACTGCTTATACACTACTGGCCATTAAAATTGCTACACCAAGAAGATGGTATGCTACAGACGCAAAATTTTACTGACGGGAAGAAGATGCTGTGATATGCAAATGATTAGCTTTTCAGAGCATTCACACAAGGCTGGCGCCAGTGGCAACACCTACAACTGCTTACATGAGGCAAGTTTCCAACCGATTTCTCATACACAAACAGCAATTGACCGGCACTGACTGGTGAAACATTGTTGTGATGCCTCGTGTAAGGAGGAGAAATGCGTAACATCACACTTCCGAATTTGATAAAGGTCAGCTTGTAGCCTATCGCGATTGCGGTTTATCATATCGCGACATTGCTGCTCGCATTGGTCGAGATCCAATGACTGTTAGCAGAATATGGAATCGGTGGGTTCAGGAGGGTAATACGGAATGCCGTGCTGTATCCCAACAGCCACGTATCACTAGCAGTTGAGATGACAAGCATCTTATCTGCACAGCTGTAACGGATCGTACAGCCATGTCTTGATCCCTGAGTCAACAGATGGGGACATTTGCCGGAGACCATGGCTGCGGTTACCCATGATGCTGCATCACAGACAGGAGCCCCTGAGATGGTGTACTCAATGACGAACTTGGGTATCTGAATGGCAAAATGTCATTTTTTCGGATGAATCCAGGTTCTGTTTACAGCATCATGATGGTCACATCCGTGTCTGGCAACATCGCGGTGAACGCACATTGGAAGCATGTATTCGTCATCGCCATACCGGCGTATCACCCCGTGTGATGGTATGAGGTGGCATTGGTTACACGTCTTGGTCACCTCTTGTTCGCATTGACGGTACTTTGAACAGTGGACGTTACATTTCAGATATGTTACGACCCGTGGCTCTACCCTTCATTCAATTCCTGCGAAACCCTACATTTCAGCAGGATAATGCACGACCGCATGTTGCAGGTCCTGTACGGGCCTTTCTGGATACAGAAAATGTTCGACTGCTGCCCTGACCAGCACATTCTCCAGATCTCTCACCAATTGAAAATGTCTGGTCAATGGTGGCTGAGCAACTGGCTCATCACAAAACGCCAGTCACTACTCTTGGTGAACTGTGGTATCGTATTGAAGCTGCATGGGCAGCTGTACATGTACAAGCCATCCAAGCTCTGTTTGACTCAATTCCCAGGTGTATCAAGGCCGTTATTATGGCCAGAGGTGGTTGTTCTGGGTACTGATTTCTTGGGATCTATGCACCCAAATTGTGTGAAAATGTAATCACATGTCAGTTCTAGTATAATATATTTGTCCAATGAATACCCGTTTATCATCTGCATTTCTTCTTGGTGTAGCAATTTTAATGGCCAGTAGTGTAGATGTTGACTCTGAAATTATTGGTATATCAGAGCACCACTTAAATAATTTGACAATTCAGTGGCTTCCTTTACCAGGATACAGATTAGCTGGCTGTTCCTCTAGGAGTTCCTTGCGGGGTGGGGAAGTACGTAAACTACGGTATTCCATTTGAGTCCATAGACGTATCACGACACTGCACTGAACAGATATTTGAATGTTGTGCAGGGGCAGTTGAATTTAGTGAAACTAAACTTCTAATTGTTGTTGTTTATAGGTCCCCTAACTCCAACTTCATTTCTGTTCAAGCAAGAGAGGGTTCTTGATTCACTTTGTAGGAAGTACCAGAAATTAGTTATATGTGGTGACTTCAATATTAATTTTGTGTATGATGGTGCAAGAAAAAGGATGTTGGTAGACCTCCTAAATTCATATGATCTGATGCAGAGTGAGTTTTTTCCAACTAGAGTGCAGGAGAGCTGTAGCACAGCCATAAACAATATTTTTATTCATTCTTCATTTCTAGATGGGCATTCTGTTAGTAAAAGCGTGAATGACCTTTCAGACCATGATGCACAAATTTTAACACTAAAAGCCTTTTGTACTCAAACCAATGTCATATGTAATTACAAACTATGTAGAAAAGTTAATTCAACAGCAAGAGACAGTCTTTTAAACCTTGTCAAGGAACAAGAGTGGCAGGATGTTTATAGTGCCATTAACATAGATGATAAATACAATGCTTTCATAACACATTTCTCATGCTCTTTGAGAGTTGCTTTCCATTAGAACATTCTAAATGGGGTACTAGCAGTAATAGGCAGCCCAGGTGGCTGACTAGTGGGATAAGGATATCTTGTAGAACAAAGCGGGAATTATATCAAAATGTTAGAGGTAGTCACAATCAAGCTACAGTATCCCATTACAAACAGTATTGTAAGGTGCTTAGAAATGTTATTAGGAAGGCAAAGAGTATATGGTATGCAAACAGAATAGCTAATTCACAAGATAAAATTAAAACCATATGGTCAGTTGTGAAGGAAGTGTCTGGTCACCAGCACAAGGTCGACAATATGAAGTCAGTTTGTAGTAAAAATATTTCTGTTATTGATAAATAAGATATATGTACAGTATTTAACAATCATATTCTGAAAATGGTTGGTGAATTAAATAAAAATTTAGTTTCTACAAGAAATCATATAACTTTCTTGGCAAATGCATTTCCGAGATTGACGTCTGAAATACTCCTCTATGATACAGACAAGACGGAGATTGAGTCAATAATTAAGTTACTGAAGACTACGGACTCTTGTGGTTATGATGGAGTGTCTAGCAGAATATTAAAGTACTGTGTTGTACATGTTAGCCCTGTATTTAGCAATATTTGTAATTTTTCCTTTAGGAATGGTCAGTTTCCTGAGTGATTAAAGTACTCAGCAGTAAAGCCGCTTTATAAAAATGGAGAAAGGGATACTGTAGATGATTTTAGACCTATTTCTATGCCATCAGTGTTTGCAAAAGTTGTTGAAAAGGCTGTGTATGTAAGGATAATTGATCATTTTACATCACTTGATTTGCTATCAAATGTACAGTTCGGCTTTAGAAGTCATTTAACAACTGAAAATGCTATATTCTCTTTTCTCTGTGAGGTACTGGATGGGCTAAACAAAAGGTTTCTAATGCTTGACATATTTTTTGATTTTACTAAGGCATTTGATTGTGTTGATCACAAAACATTGCTCCAGAAGCTGGGCCATTACGGAATACAGGTAGTAGCTCACAATTGGTTCACCTCTTACTTCAGCAACAGGCAGCAAAAGGTCAATATTGACAATGTTGATAACGGCTGCGATGAGGGATCTGAGTGGGGTACTGTCAAGAGAGGGGTGCCCCAGGGATCAGTGTTGGGGCCACTCCTGTTCCTTATTTACATAGATGATATGCCCTCTAGTACTACGGGTAACTCTAAAATATTTCTGTTTGCCGATGACACTAGCATGGTAGTAAAGGATGTTGTGTGCAACATTGGTTCAGTTTCAAATAGTGCAGTATTATGACCTAAGTTCATGGCTTGTAGAAAATAAACTAATGCTAAATCACAGTAAGACACAGTTTTTACAGTTTCTGACACACAATTCAACAGAACCTGACGTTTTAGTTTCACAGAATAGGCATATGATTAGTGAAACTGAACAGTTCAAATTTCTAGGTGTTCAGATAGGAAGCTGTTGTGGAAAATTCACATTCAGGATCTTGCTCACAGACTTAATACTGCCATTTTTACTACTATGATTACTATTTTATGGGATATAAAACAAAATTTATGACTGGACTGAGGATTTCTTGGTAGGAACAACCCATTATGAGCTAGACACACATTGACAGAAGGAGAACTAACTTTACATTTGCCTCAGGAAAATATGTTGGGACACTTCTTTTTTATACTGTATATTAATGACTTGGCAGCAATGTTAATAGTAGCCTCAGACTTTTCGTGGGAGATGCAATTATTTATAATGAAGTACTATCTGAGAAAATCTGCACAAATATCTATTCCAGTCTTGATGAGATTTCAAATTGGTGCAAAGATTGGTAATTTCTTTTAAGTGTTCAGAAGTTTAAAATTATTCACTTCACAAAATGCAGAAAAGAAGTATCCTTTGACCACATCATCAATTAGTCACAATTGTCAGTCCTCCCATACAAAGAACAATGTGTAGGGGTGTGAAACGGAATAATCTCGTAGGCTCAATTGTAGGTACGGCAGATGGCAGACTTTCATTTGAAAAAATAGTATGGAGTGAAAAATCCTGAGATAATATGTACTTCCTTATGTATTGCTCCTGCAGGCACTCTGAAGACAAGATTAGGCTAATTACAGCATGCAGAGAAGCATTCAACCAGTAATTCTTCCCATGTTCCATATGTAAATGGAACTGGGAAAAACCCTAATATATAATGCCACACCAAGTAATGTTTGCATCAAACTTCACATAGTATACGTTCCAATGTAGATATACAAACACACTTTATTATTGATGCTTTTCTCTGATTATGCAGGACTTGTTTCATCGCACTGTATGTGTGGTGTCAAGCAATTCAAAATAAATATCTGTCCTTTACTTACTTTCTTATGATGATTTCCAAACTGTTATTTGTTGCCTTATATCACACACAGTTTTGTTTGAATGGAATAAAATTTATTTTAACTTTAGTTTCATTTTTCAGTACTTTCAATAATTTTGTATCCTATCACCCCCCCCCCCCCCCCCCCCAGACAAACGTGTGGTTCCTGAAGAGGGGCAACGTTGTTATCAGGAGAAACAAAACTGGCATTCTACGGATCGGAGCATGGAATGTCAGATCCCTTAATCGGGCAGGTAGGTTAGAAAATTCAAAAAGGGAAATGGATAGGTTAAAGTTAGATATAGTGGGAATTAGTGAAGTTCGGTGGCAGGAGGAACAAGACTTCTGGTCAGGTGAACACAGGGTTATAAATACAAAATCAAATAGGGATAATGCAGGAGTAGGTTTAATAATGAACAGGAAAATAGGAATGCGGGTAAGCTACTACAAACAGCATAGTGAATGCATTATTGTGGCCAAGACAGATACAAAGCCCACACCTACCACAGTAGTACAAGTTTATATGCCAACTAGCTCCGCAGATGACGAAGAGATTGATGAAATGTATGATGAGATAAAAGAAATTATTCAGATAGTGAAGGGAGACGAAAATTTAATAGTCATGGGTGACTGGAATTCGGTAGTACGAAAAGGGAGAGAAGGAAATGTAGTAGGTGAATATGGACTGGGGGGAAGAAATGAAAGAGGAAGCCGCCTAGTAGAATTTTGCACAGAGCATAACTTAATCATAGCTAACACTTGGTTCAAGAATCATGAAAGAAGGTTGTATACATGGAAGAAGCATGGAGATACTACAAGGTATCAGACAGATTATATAATGGTAAGGAACCAGGTTTTAAATTGTAAGACATTTCCAGGGGCAGATGTGGACTCTGACCACAAGCTATTGGTTATGAACTGCAGATTAAAACTGAAGATACTGCAAAAAGGTAGCAATTTGAGGAGATGGGACCTGGATAAACTGAAAGAACCAGAGGTTGTAAAGAGCATTAGGAAATGATTGACAAGAATGAGGGAAAGAAATGCAGTAGAAGAAGAATAGATAGTTTTGAGAGACGAAATAGTGAAGGTAGCAGAGGATCAAGTAGGTAAAAAGACGGGGTGTAATAGAAGTCCTTGGGTAACAGAAGAGATACTGAATTTAATTGATGAAAGGAGAAAATATAAAAATGCAGTAAATGAAGCAGGCAAAAAGGAATACAAACATCTCAAAAATGAGATCGACAGGAAGTGCACAATGGCTAAGCAGGGACGGTTAGAGGACAAATGTAAGGATGTAGAGGCACATATCACTAGGGGTAAGATAGATACTGCCTACAGGAAAATTAGAGAGACTTTTGGAGAAAAGAGAACCACTTGCATGAATATCAAGAGCTTAGATGGAAAACCCAGTTCTAAGCAAAGGAGGGAAAGCAAAAAGATGGAAGGAGTATATAGAAGTTCTATACAAGGGCGATGTTCTAGAGGACAATATTATAGAAATGTAACAGAATGTAGATGAAGATGAAATGGGAGATATGATACTGTGTGAAGAGTTTGACAGAGCACTGAAAGACCTGATTCGAAACAAGGCCCTGGGAGTACACAACATTCCATTAGAACTACTGACAGTCATGGGAGAGCCAGTCCTGACAAAACTCTACCATCTGGTGAGCAAGATGTATAAGACAGGCGAAATATCCTCAGACTTCAAAGAAGAATATAATAACTCCAATCCCAAAGAAAGCAGGTGTTGACAGATGTGAAAATTACCGAACTATCAGTTTAATAAGCCATGGCTGCAAAATACTAACACGGATTCTTTACAGATGAATTGAAAAACTGGTAGAAGTCGACCTCCGGGAAGATCAGTTCGGGTTCCGTAGAAATGTTGGAACACGTGAGTCAATACTGACCGTACGACTTATCTCAGAAAATAGATTAAGGAAAGGCAAACCTACATTTCTAGCATTTGTAGACTTGGAGACAGCTTTTGACACTGTTGACTGGAATACTCTCTTTCCAATTCTGAAGGTAGCAGGGGTAAAATACAGGGAGCGAAAGACTATTTACAATTTGTACAGGAACCAAATGGCAGTTATAAGAGTCAAGGGGCATGAAAGGGAAGCAGTGGTTGGAAAGGGAGTGAGAGAGGGTTGTAGGCTCTCCCCAATGTTATTCAATTTGTATAGTGAGCAAGCAGTAAAGGAAACAAAAGACAAATTCGGAGTAGGTATTAAAATCCATGAGAATAAATAAAAACTTTGAGGTTCGCCAATGACATTGTAATTCTGTCAGAGACAGCAAAGGACCTGGAAGAGCAGCTGAAAGGAATGGATAGTGTCTTGAAAGGAGGATATAAGATGAACATCAACAAAAGGATAATGGAATGTAGTCAGTTTAAATCGGGTGATGCTGCGGGAATTAGATTAGGAAATGAGACGCTTAAAGTAGTAAATGAGTTTTGCCATTTGGGGAGCAAAATAACTGATGATGGTCGAAGTAGAGAGGATATAAAATGTAGATTGGCAATGGCAAGGAAAACGTTTCTGAAGAAGAGAAATTTGTTAACATCAAGTATAGATTTAAGTGTCAGGAAGTCGTTTCTGAAAGTATTTGTATGGAGTGTAGCCATGTATGGAAGTGAAACATGGACGATAAATAGTTTAGACAAGAAGAGAATAGAAGCTTTCGAAATGTGGTGTTACAGAAGAATGCTGAAGATTAGATGGGTAGATCACATAACTAATGAGGAGGTATTGAATAGAACTGGGGAGAGGAGGAGTTTGAGGCACAACTTGACTAGAAGAAGGTATCGGTTGGTAGGATATATTCTGAGGCATCAAGGGATCACCAATTTAGTATTGGAAGGAAGCTTGGAGGATAAAAATCATAGAGGAAGACTAAGAGATGAATACACTAAACAGATTCAGAAGGATGTAGATTGCAGTAGGTACTGGGAGATGAAGAAGGTAGCACAGGATAGAGTAGCATGGAGAGCTGCATTAAACTAGTCTCTGGACTGAAGACCACAACAACACAATATGCTATTACACTGAAGCACTAAAGAGACTGGTATAGGCAAACATATTCAAGTACAGAGGGATGTAAACAGGCAAAATATGGCACTGCAGTCGGCAATACCTATACAAGACAACAAGTGTGTGGCACAGTTGTTACATTGGTTACTGCTGCTACAGTGGCAGGTTATCAAGATTTAAGTGAGTTTGAATGTCATGTTATAGTCAGCTCATGAGCGATGGAACACAGCATCTCTGAGGTAGCGATGAAGTGGGGATTTTCCCTTATGACCATTTCATGAGTGTACCGTGAATATCAGGAATCTGGAAAAACATCAAATCTCCGACATCGCTGCAGCCGGAAAAAGATCCTGCAAGAACAATGGTTGAAGAGAACCATTCATCATGACAGAAGTGCAACCTTTCCACAAATTATTGCAAATATCAACGCTGGGCCATCAACAAGTGTCAGTGTGTGAACCATTCAACAAAACATCACTGATTTGAGCTTACAGAGATGAAGGGCCATACATGTACCCTTGATGACTGCAAAACACAAAGCTTTACATCTTGACTGGGCCCATCAACACTTTCACTGTACTGTTGACGACTGGAAACATGTTGCCTGGTTGGATGAGTCTCATTTAAAATTGTATTGAGCAGATGGACATATACGGATATGGAGACAACCTCATGAATCCATGGACCCTACATGTCAGCACAGGAGTATTCAAGCTGGTGGAGGCTCTGTAATGGTATGGGGCATGCACAGTTGGAGTGATGTGGGACCCCTGATACATCTGGAAACGATTCTGACAGGTGACACATACCTAAGCATTCTGTCTGATCACCTGAATCCATTCTTGTCCACTACGCATTCCGACAGACTTGGGCATTTCTAGCAGGACAGTGTGACATCTCGCATGTTCAGAATTGCTACAGAGTGGCTCCAGAAACACTATTCTGAGTTTAAAGACTTCCGCTGGCCACCAAATTCCCCAGACGTGAACATAATTGAGCATATCTGGAATGCCTTACAACATGCTTTTTAGAAGGCATCTCCACCCCCTCGTACTCTTATGGATTGGATTTATGGACAGCCCTTCAGGATTCATGGTGTCAATTTCCTCCAGCACTATTTCAGACATTAGTTGAGTCCATGCCACGTCGCATTGCAGCACTCCTGCGTGCTCGCAGAGGCCATACATGATATTAGGCAGATGTAATAGTTTCCTTTGCTCTTCAGTGTATATTACAAGCTTTATCGTGAAATATTTCACAACAGAACACTATCTGATATTTTTTCATATTATTTGTAGGTTGGTGTTGATGCTGTTCCTTTTGACTCTGGCCAGAGCTGTTCTCAATTTTGTATCACTGTTGTGATAGCAGTTCAAGATGCTGTGTTAGAATGTCTGCTCTTAAGTGTGTAAACAATTTCAATAAATTCTGTTACATGTGTGCACAGTATTTGATGCTTAAACAAAGAACCAACACAAATGACCTTGTGAAGAAAGCTTACTATGCTTATTTTAAAGTGTAATTTGACCAGGGCTTAAGTGCCAAAAAAAGTTTGCCATTCCTGTGTTGGGAGATCACAGTTGTGGACAAACAGGAAGAAAACTTGCATGCCTTTTGCAATACCTATGGCATGGATGCGGCCTAAAGATCACACTAATTATTGTTACTTCTGCTTGGCTAATGTTAAAGGCATCAATTAATAAAGAAACAAACTAATTTTTTTAAGTGTTCCTTCAGCTAATAGGTCAGTTCCTCCTGCAAAGACTTACATGCTCCTTTTCCCCCTGTTCATTTAAAGAATTTAGCAGCAGGAGATGATGTTGAAAATGAGGGAACCTCCAGTGACAATTGTGATTATGTGTAGAAGCCTGAACATTATTTTTCTCCAGAACAATTCCCTTAGAACAAAATTAGCCATCTGGTACTATATCCAAATTTGCACCACGAATCTGTGGAACTATGTGGTTCCCAGATGAAAAGTAATCACACTCTAGACCTAGGATACATTTTGGGTTGTGTTGAGCCAAAGAAATAGAACTTCTTCCTGTATTCTCTATGAAGGAAGTTTTACTTTACCACAATGACATCAAGAAGTTAATCCACAACTAAGTGCTTGAATATGGAGACCTTTTATTAATTTTTCCATATGAATCCTCAAAGATATATTACTACATAATGTAAATGTGTATGTCTATTCCTGTGGCCCACTCAGTTGAAATGAAACAGTCATCTGAGAGCAGGAAGGTCATGTTAACAATTATTCAGTACGAGTAACACAAATAGCTCATCTATAGCAATTACAAAGTTATAGGAATTTTATTAGCATGACATGATGGATACATGAAAATCTCACACTTTCTATGTGAGTGAAATATTCAAGCAAAGCAAATGCATTGGAGTGTAAATGTTTGGCCTGGGACTGACAACATCTTGCATGTATTTCTTGTAGACAACAACAAAATTATTGCTTCCACCACTACATACCAAAGTGGGACAGACGAAGCAATTTGTAAGGAGTCATCCATGAGATAAATACTGCTTTCTTTAAAATTGCCATTCACTAGTGAATAAAAATTAGTAGATAGAATTTATATGGGTTCTAAAATTCACAGATTCATCAAGGATCGCAAATTTGAGAATACAATGAATGTTAGAGAAAATGATACAAGGACTGCAGTCAGGTCTGTTCCTGAGAACTTTCAGGAAATAAAAAATACCTGAATTACAAGAATACTGTCAAATCTGTGTTGGAAAATTTCAAGAAGTTGGCTTATACCATTGGTGTGAAAGTCCTCTTAGACCCACATGCTGACTAATTTCCTCCAAATCTGGGAAAGTGTAGTGAAGAACAAAGAAGGTGTTTCTACCAGGACATTAAGGAAATGAAGAAGAGGTACCAGGGAAGATGGAATTAAAGTATTATGGCCAGCAATTGTTAAGTGTTGAAGAGAGACAGTAAGTATGAAAGTTCTGTGAGGAATTTAAAAAAAGAAAGTCTGTTGTTTAAACATAACAAAACATTCTTAATGTTGCTAAGATAACTGTTTGTAGTTTTTTTTAACATGGCCAAAAAAATTAAATCAATAATTATATCTTGCTTGAAATTCATTTTAATATCCTTAAAATATGAACTCTAAATTTGTGATAAATTGTGACATGACAGAACAAAATGAAAGAACTTTTCAGAATCACTATTACAATCTGATTCTGGGACAACTATTTTTGAGAAATCATCTGATGAAAATTTAAAAAATACAGGCTTGTGTGATATTTCTCAGAGGCTTCTCTTATCTAGAGTCTGTACAATACAGTGTTAACCCTGAACAAATGAACTTACTCAAAAAAGCAGATGCACAACATATTTGTTGTGTTGTGGTCTTCAGTTGTGGTCTTCAGTCCTGAGACTGGTTTGATGCAGATCTCCATGCTACTCTATCCTGTGCAAGCTGCTTCACTCCCAGTACGTACTGCAGCCTACATTCTTCTGAATCTGCTTAGTGTATTCATCTGTTGGTCTCCCTCTACGATTTTTACCTTCCACACTGCCCTCCAATACCATTATATAATCTATCTGAAACCTGTCAGTGTCTCCAGGCTTCTTCCATGTACACAATCTTCTTTTATGATTCTTGAACCAAGTGTTAGCTATGATTAAGTTATGCTCTGTACAAAATTCTACTAGGCGGCTTCCTCTTTCATTTCTTCCCCCCAATCCATATTCACCTACTACGTTTCCTTCTCTTCCTTTTCCTACTATCGAATTCCAGTCACCCATGACTATTAAATTTTCGTCTCCCTTCACTATCTGAATAATTTCTTTTATCTCATCATACATTTCTTCAATTTCTTCATCATCTGCAGAGCTAGTTGGCATATAAACTTGTACTACTGCAGTAGGCGTGGGCTTCATGTCTATCTTGGCCACAATAATGTGTTCACTATGCTGTTTGTAGTAGCTTACCCGCACTCCTATTTTTTTATTCATTTGATTTTGTATTTATAACCCTGTATTCACCTGACCAGATGTCTTGTTCCTCCTGTCACCGAACCTCACTAATTCCCACTATATCTAACTTTAAATTTTCTAACCTACCTGCCCGATTAAGGGATCTGACATTCCATGCTCCGATCCGTAGAACGCCAGTTTTCTTTCTCCTGATAACAACGTCCTCCTGAGTAGTCCCTGCCCGGAGATCCAAACGGGGGACTATTTTACCTCCGGAATATTTTACCCAAGAGGACGCCATCATCATTTAACCATACAGTAAAGCTGCATGCCCTCGGGAAAAATTACGGCTGTGGTTTCCCCTTGCTTTCAGCCGTTCGCAGTACCAGCACAGCAAGGCTGTTTTGGTTAGTGTTGCAAGGCCAGATCAGTCAATCATCCAGACTGTTGCCCCTGCAACTACTGAAAAGGCTGCTGCCCCACTTCAGGAACCACACGTTTGTCTGGCCTCTCAACAAATACCCGTCCGTTGTGGTTGCACCTTAGGTACAGCTTCCTGTATCGCTGTAGCACGAAAGCCTCCCCACCAACAGCAAGGTCTATGGTTCATGGGGGGGAGCAGCTGTTTACAAACACAGAAATACCATTTAATGTCTCTTGGTTTCAGCTCACACGGGGCCCTAGTTCCTTCTTTCTGAATCATTCCCATAGCCTTGAGACATTTTGAAATGGCTTGCTGTGTCACTCCCGTTAATCATGCCAATTCTTCTTGAGTTTGACATGAGTCTCCAATTCTGCATCTTTGAAAACATTCTCTCTTTCACCACTAAGCCTGTCTAAGACGTTAAAGCACCATCCTTGAAGCGTTGACACCACGATATGTTCTTTCACTAATAGCGTCCTTACCATACGTACTTGAGAGCATTAGATGAGACTCAGCTGCGGCTTTCCTCATATTGAAACAAAACAGCAACACCTCCCACAAATGACTAGAACTAGGCTTGTAAGCTGACATTTTCAATCAAGAACAACTTTATGATGCAGACATAAATCGAATAATGTTTGAATGAGGTTATGTTGACTAAGGTCCAAGCTAACAGCCTGATGTCTGTGATCTGTTTCTTTTGACCACTATTTACCATTGTCGCCACCTATTATCAAACAGGGGAAGCGAAGTTGTACACCTTGTATTATAGTACTACATAGTATAAATAATTAATTCTGCGAAAGAATGGAATGAGTGTTTAAAGGAGAGACGCGCATAAGAAATGTGCCACGCAAATGATACTCATAACTGCAGAAGAACACTATCAAATGCTGTACGAGTACTAGTAATGGAAATAATAGTGGAGTCACTGTAAGAAGCGGGCCGTTGTGCCTGAGCGGTTCTAGGTGCTTCAGTCCGGAACCACGTTGCTGCTATCAGGTTCGAATCCTGCCTTGGGCATGGATGTGTGTGATGTCCTTAGGTTAGGTAGGTTTAAGTAGTTCTAAGTCTAGGGGACTGATGACCTCAGATGTTAAGTCCCATAGTGCTCAGAGCCATTTGAACCATTTGAACTGTAAGAAGATCCCTGACAGATGCAGTGGGCCAAGCACAGCAGCTTCACAAGCCTCCTGCAACCAGTCACATTACATGAGTTTGTGAACGTCTCAATGGGAACACCTCAGTGTTGCTGGAGCTCCATAGATGGCTACTGTATACAACTGCAGCCACTTGAGCTTCGTTGTTGAAGTCTGGCAACAGTCCCAGCAGCTGTCAGTGATCAACTTTCACCAACTTGACTACAGGACAGAATATCCTCTGAAAATAGTAGCAGCCAGAGACAGTGGTCATGTGTGTGTGTGTCTGGTACTTCAGAAGAAGGCCTTTTGACTGAAAGCTTAGATTTATAGCATGAGAACAAGAGTTTTGTAAGGATAAATAAACAACCCAAGACAAATAACTAATGGGACGACTTAATCAATTTGAGAAACTGACTTTAAAAAAAAATACTAAAAGAAGCCTTACATTTAACATGAACCAGTTGTATGCAACAAGTCAAGTCAGTATCGCAGACTACTACTCATTTCAAAATGTTTTATAACTAAGTAGGATGTGTGCCTTTGTGAGAAATGGTGACTACCTGTTGCAGATTATGATGATACAGTCTGTCTGGTATGTTTAGGTACTTCAGGTGTTCAATTCTCTTACAGAAACAATTGTTGATGAGTTTCTGTGTAACGTTTGTAGAACCATAGATGATTAATCAGTGTGTGATCAAATGAATGAAAATTGACTCTAAATAATGAACAGTGTGAAGTCATTCACATGAGTACCAACAGGAATTTGTTAAATTTCAGCTGCATGAGTTTCTGCAACCAACAAGTATAATATTGATTAAAGTAACTAAATTTCAAGAACGTAATGTGGGTGGATGGATACAAAATCTATTCACATGTTGGCAGAAGGAACCGAGGTTCTGGGTGACTTTTCCAAACTCTCCCCTTTTACTAAACCCTGCCAGTCCTTTTCCTTCATCTATTATCCTTACCCTTCAACCCTTCTGCCAAAGAAGAAGCCACTGGCTCCAAAAGCTTGTACATTTATTTAACTTTATGTGTGTTTTCTCCTGCCACAGCTGGGAGACTAAACTAACCATACATTATATATGGATGGGAAAGCTTTTGATCAGATCATTATTACCTTAAAACAAAATTTCCTCACGTTCTTGGTTTTTTCTCTCACTTTTTATGATGTTACAAGTAATTCTTATCTTATTATTGGAGGTCTTGGATTTTTGACAGTTCATAAATTTTGATGTTCTGATGACATCACTTACAAATTTACAATATAATTTATAAAATGATTTAAGCCTTCCTTCATGAAAATGAACGTATTACCTTAGTTTCTTGTATGGTATTGTAGGTCCATTTGTAACCCAATGTTCAGAGCTTTTAATGTACTAACAAACATTAATTTTTTGGGACAACTGTTTTCAAAGTAGATTATGACTGTGTTAGGGAACAGATTAAATTTTTCATAAACATTAGTTGTTTCATACATCTTTCCGGTTTGTATTTCACAAACCCTTCTTGAATTCAACTCCTTTTCGATTTATCACCACAGCAGTCTTTCAATTCCTTTATTTCAGTCATGTAAACTGATATTAAATTTTACATTAAATCTAAAGGGATGATTAACCACAGGGTTCACACTACTACTTTTCAATCTTGATGCTTCTATAAGAATGTTATTAGCAGCAGTGCTGCTGGTTCCTGTAACACTTAGTGCACTGTATGAGGAGAGTTAAGTTTATACGAAATGGCAAGAGGTTTAAGAACAGCTCTACAACAAATGTACTCTAAAACTTTAAATTACAATATCTACTTTACCTACTCTGTTTATAGGGTAAAAGATTTAAAACTACATTGAGCTGTTTCATAAATAACTCAAAATTACCAACTAATGCTGTTTTATTGTGCCTATTGCTATTTTATCTTTCCATGAATTTCCACTTTTATGCCACAAGCTTCAAAATGCTAATTGCTGGTAGATCCAAGAGTATCAATGTTTATACAGGGTGGTTCTGTGATGATGTTATAAAGTTTCAGAAATGCTGGAGAAGGGTAAATGTATCCAGTTGAAGTAAAGGACCCTTGTCCAGAAACTACAGACTTGAAAGGCATAAGTGAAAATCTACTTAAGTTCTGCCTTAGCCTCATACATCACTCAACTTTCAAACCCCGATTATAACATTCAGAATTCCCAGTGAATACTCCCCAGTAACCTCAGATAATTTCCCTGTCGAAGGACTAGTAATGGTGCATGTAACCTGATGTCAGAGGGACTAAAAATCCTAAGTCTGCAGTACAGTAATGATGAATTCCATTTACCTGCACAAGTTTCACAAGCCGCTATATTTAAAGTAGTTGTTTAAAATGGAATTCCCTAGTGTCAATGCAGGAATTGCATTGTTGCGCAAAGTTCTGCCATACCAACATCCCCGGTGTTGTACGAACAGTGTTGCAGGTGACAAGAATTCTTGCCTGGAAGTCCTTCTCATTCTTGACAGGTGTCTCATGTGCAACGCTTTCCACATGGCCCCACAAGAACAAATCAACTGCAGTGACATCACAGGAATGTGAAACAGGACTTCCTCTGCCTATTCACTTTCCATGAAATGTCTGATCCAGGTGTCGACGAACTCTCAGTCCAAAGTTCCATCATGTTGGAAAGATTCCAGTGATGAACAACAAGTGGGATAGGTTCCAGGAACCTGAGAAGTACCTCTCTGATAAATACTGTGTACACTGGTGCATTTACGTGGTGAGGAAGAAGAAATGGACCTAGTACATAATCATTAACTATGTCCGTCCACATGTTGACTGATTATTTGTGTTGGTGGCTCTTCAACATTGTACCATGGGGATTCTCATCAGTCCAAACATGAGTATTGTGACTATTTAGCATTGTGTACCTAGAGAAACAGGCTTCATCTGTGAAAAGTATATATGTAGGAAAACAAAGACTGACTGTAAGGTGTTGCAAGAGCCACTGGCTGAACAAGATGTGAGGTCGAAGTCAGAAAGAGTCAAAACATGCACTTTTTGTGGATGATAGGTGTGTAGCTGCATTTCCCGTAACACTGACCACACAGTACTCTGTAAAAACATTCATTTCATGTGCAACTGATTGACTGCTGATTGCATGCATCTAAGCCACTTGAGCAAGCACTCCATCTTGTAATTAGGGAGTCCACACAGTTTGTCATCATCATCACCATCATCATCATCATCATCACCATCATCATCATCATCCTTGTCAGCCATTGCACTGTGGTGCCAGCTGCCTCATTTCACTTAATTGTTGGAGCAGTCTTAGGAACGTGGTGTGAGCCGATGTCTTCTATGTGGATATTTAGTCCTCTACAACCTTTCCACTTCTCTGCTGCTTCCACTTGTTTGCCCATGCAAGAAAATTGTGTCTGCAAGTTCTGTCACCATGTACAACTCCATTTGGTCAGGGATGACTGACTTTAGCATTTCAACTTGCAAACACAGACTGCACTCCAATACAGTATAGATATTGTTCACCACAATCACTCATGTCTGTACACAGTGTGCACTCTGCTTTGGATTAGTTACTAGCCCAACCTCTACACCTAAGTGCTTGGCCTATAATCTTAGCAACAACAGTTCCACTACATGTTTTCAACTGTCACAGGTATCAGAACATTTTTTGATTATAACTTTCAACACTGTCATTTCTGGACTAGGGTATATTTGTATCCCTCCTCACTCTGAATGGGCACTCCCCTTTTATCCTTACCTTGTCTGCAGAAGATGGAAGCTAACTCATGTACAACCAAATTCAGCATCTTATTTTAGAGGTAAAGTGATGTTCAGAAATTCTTATGCTATCTATATGTTTTGTAGGCTGCAGTTCTTCAAAGTAATATAGAAGTACATTGATTTTACTTTTTAACCTTCTAATATTTTGGAGCGTTACATTTACTTATCCTCCTTTTTCTGTTCACATCGCAGGCTCAAAACTTTCAATTACATTTAGTTCTTTTGATACTAATAGGCTGAACTCTGAGTTTACCCTTAAAGGCACTGTACTCACACCAGAGCAACTGAGATAGTCTTATGAGGGGCAATGTTTGCTATAAAGATACTGTTAGCAACTCAACCAACTTCCACTTCATATTGAGGTGTAGGCTTTTACTAGCAAAATTCCATCTTTCGATAACATCAATGTCAACTGAGGCTAGTTTCAACCTTTTAACTAACAGTGAACTCCATGTTAAACTGATAAATGAAATGTTGAGCTACATTTGATTAAAATATCACACAGCAAAAAACATTTGTATAGGTCATTGTCGAAGTCTTACCAGGTCACTCTTAGTACTGTAACCTGGATCCCTGTCACTAATGTTTCCTGCCCTAACCAAAAACCTGGTGCTCCTTTCCAAAATTGTTGCAAAAAGTACTTACATCTTTTAATGTAATATATAATGATCCATTTCTGTTTCATTCAGTTCAGGTAAGTCAGTGATAGAACTGTATTGGAAAAGCCTGGTGTTCAAAGACAAGAGGGCTCCAGAATTTTGTTGTAAGAGGAAGCTCTCACTGTGAAACATTTAACAATGTGAGTAGATTAGCACTAGTTGTCACTGATTATTCCTATATTTTATACAAGTGGCTTGCAATGGCTGCTTATACCTGTTAACATATAACATGACTTGTTTCACATCCCTGTACGATCTTCTTAATGATCTGATAATAAGTAATTTGATAAGTAGTAACTAACTATTGACTGAACATGTTGACAACACACAGAAATGTCTACATAAATATTTATGAAGTAAAAGTAACAATTCACCGAACAGTGGAGGCATTGAGTCACCTCTTCCTCAGTACCCTTACTTCTCCCATAATACTCTCTCAACTTTTTCCCCACAGTCACCTATTCCTCTGTTCTATCTCCTTTACTCCTTAAATACTTACATTTCACCAGGTCTTACTGTTACCATAATTACAAAGTCTAAACATTTAACTTATTTCTATTCCCCATTCCATTATGAAATTCCATTACGAAATATGAAAAATAGTTCAAATGGCTCTGAGCACTATGGGACTTAACTTCTGAGGTCATCAGTCCCCTAGAATTACTTAAACCTAACTAACCTAAGGACATCACACACATCCATACCCTAGGCAGGATTCCAATCTGCGACCGTAGCAGTCTCGCGGGTCCAGACTGTAGCACCTAGAACCGCACGGCCACTCCGGCCGGCTCAAGAGTAGTGTACAGAATGTTGAAAAGATAATCACATTTTTGCCAGTAGGAAAGAACATCAGTATTCAGTCTCTGAGGATCTTGGAATTCTATCCTCATATGCCAGAGCTATCACCCTTTAGTGAGACAGGTTCTCAAATAGGAATTGTTGAATGAACTGAGATACACATGACCACAAGAGAAATACAAAACAACTTCTGCATTGACTTAACATACTTCTCCACAGTCCAATGGGTGTTAGTATTATGACGAAAAAGTATTTTATCACACCGCAAATAAAACTACATTATCAACCCATTAAACGACAGCGATGAACAAATACGTTACAAGATATCATATCAACCATTCCATCTATTAATTATTTGTGTATCCGGAATTTACATGGCTGTACTTATCTTCTGAAATAATAAACATAGTGAAAAATATATCTAAAAACAAAGATGCTGTAACTTACCAAACGAAAGCATTGGTACGTTGATAGAAAGAATAAAAAACACACAAACACACACACAAATTTCAAGATTTCGCAACCCAAGGTTGCTTCATCAGGAAAGAGGGAAGGAGAGAGAAAGACGAAAGGATGTAGGTTTTAAGGGAGAGGGTAAGGAGTAATTCCAATCCCGGGAGCGGAAAGACTTACCTTAGGGGGAAAAAAGGACAGGTATACACTCGCACACACACAGATATCCATCCGCACATATACAGACACAGGCAGACATTTTCCCCCTAAGGTAAGTCTTTCCGCTCCCAGGATTGGAATGACTCCTTACCCTCTCCCTTAAATCCCACATCCTTTCGTCTTTCCCTCTCCTTCCCTCTTCCCTGATGAAGCAACCTTGGGTTGCGAAAGCTTGAAATTTGTGTGTGTGTTTGTGTGTTTTTTTATTGTCCCTATCAATGTACCAATGCTTTCATTTGGTAAGTTACAGCATCTTTGTTTTTAGATATTTTCCACGTGGAATGTTTCCCTCTATTACATTCATATCATTAAAATAAACATAGTGATTTATATTTGTTTCTGTTCCTTACAAGATGAGTGAATTATATCATGTTTCGCCACACATATACTCTGTACTTTTTCACCATGCACAAAGCGGATTATTAATTTAGAGAAGAACCTTTTCGAAAGTAGTAGTTTTTTTGCACTGAACATTACTTGTGTTTACCATGACAATAAAAAGAAAATATGCTCAGCATATAAATGAATTTTAGCCATCATTCTTCATGTATATGCCTGGTGTCACATGATAAATAGGGGTTTTCTATTTTTATCTCATGTTAATTACAATTTGAAAACACTTTCTTCTAATTTATAAATTGACAGAGATTTAATAAATTGTAACAGAGAAACTACAATGATATGGCATTAAAGACGTCCCCATTGCCAGAGTCATATCCTAACAACCAAAAACAAGAAGATAAAATTAACTAGCAGATACAAAACTAAATTCAGAGTGAAGACCATAAGTATGCTGCACTATGAAGTTTGGTGCTTGGTGTCCCCCCATCCACCTCATTGATTTACCAGACAAATTGGAGGAATCTTCAAAAATTGTAATATTTGCCAATGATACATGAGTACTGATCAAGGACGCTAACACATACAGGGAGCGTTGAATTTAATGCAACACATTTTTTTCTTGGCCAGTTTTGGTTGAAAATTTGTGGAATTTGTTGTTGGACATCTTGGAATATTCCTGCTTCAGCTCCTATAGTTTCACGAAAGAGTAACAAAGAACCATTTCTGCAAAATTGCTTGCACATTACAAGGCTGATTTCAATAATTTCTTGTCAAACATTGTCACAGGCAATGAAACATGGCTTCATCACTTCGAACCAGAATCAAAACGGCAATCCATGGAGTGGTACCATACCACCTCTTTGAAGAAAAAGTTCAAAGCTGTGTCTTCAGCCAGTAAAGTAATGGTGGTGATCTTCTGGAACTCTGAAGGGGTTGTTATGTTTGATATCCTCCCTCATAGTACAACCATCAACTCTAAAGTGTATTGTGTTACCCTCTGGAAAACAGGTCTATGGTCATAAAACTTCCTGTTCATCATCATCATCCACCTACAGCCCGGATCCCACAACTTCTGACTTCCATCTGTTTGGCCCAATGAAGGATGCACTCCATGGAAAACACTAGATGGATGATGGGGAGGTTATCAATGTAACAAGGTGTTGGCTCCGATATCGACCAGAAGAGTGGTACCATGGTACCATGCAGGCATACAGACCCTCCTAGTTAGGTGGCATAAGGCCGTCACATCGAATGGAGATTACATTGAAAAAATAGTTTTGTAGCCAAAAGGGTGGGGAATAATATGCTATACTGGAATCCTGAATAAAACTAACCTGTTTTCAGAACAAAAATGTGTTGCATTACTTACTGAATGTCCCACATACATACGAGACACAGCCAGAAGAAGGAATCCCACCAGTAACACAGAAGAGAAAGAAGTGGGAGGAACTGTCTGATATTGTGAAGTAGGTGTGAACTTGGAGGACACAGGAAATCCAGAGTTGAAGTCAGAATTTGACGGAGCTTTGGTAGACTTGCAATGAAACGAGGCAGAAGTGATATACACAAATAGATACAGCCACTGCAGCATTTCAGAAATTGTAGGAAAAAGTAGCAACTAAATGATTATTCAAGATAACATGTAGAATCTTGAGTGTGGAATGTGCAGTTGAACATTCCGAGGAATATCATCCACACAGTCCTGGGGATAATGATGGCAGATGAATGCAAGAACTCTTGCACCTGACAGGTCATGCATCCAGACTGCTAACCAGAATGATATGCAGAAGAATGGAAAAGAAAACTGAGGATGTGTAAGATTAAGTTCAGTTTGGCTTCAAGCACGGTAACATACCACGCAAACCGTTCTGACAATAAGTTTGATAATCTAAGCTAGACTTAAGGAAAATCAAGATACATATGCACAAGAGTTATCAACCTAAAACAGTTTTTGATTGTGAAACATTGTTGGAGCCTGAAACCTTTAGGAAAGTAGTTATACACTATAGTGACAGTTCCTACAAGGAACAATAAGAATTCTATACTGAGAGAGATGTGCTCAGATTGAAAAGTGTGTAAGACGGACAGAGATGTAACACTTCTTGTCTACTGTACTATCTGTATATTGAAGAATATTATGAGAAGAAAAGTTGCTACTCACCTTATAGCGGAAATGTTGAGTAGAAGATAGACACAACAAAAAGATTTTCAAACTTAAAGCTTTCAGCCAATGGCCTTTGTCAACAATAGACAACCGCGCACACACACGACTGCCGTCTCAGGCAACTGAAACCACACTGTGAGCAGCAGCACCAGTGCATGATGGGAGTGGTGACTGGATGGGGGAAAAGAGGATGCTAGGGTGGGGAGGGGGAGGGGAAGGGATAGTATGGTGGGGATGGCAGACAGTGAAGTGCTGCAGACAGGGCGGCGGGCAGGGGAGAGATAGGGAGGGGAGGGGGGGTGGGGAGGGTGGGAGGAACTAGCGGAAGAGAAGAGAAATAAATAATAAAAAAATAAAATAAAGACTGGGTGTTGTGGTGGAATGAGAGCTGTGTAGTGCTGGAATGGGCGCAGGGAAGGGGCTGGATGGGTGAGGACAGCAACTAACCAAGGTTGAGGCCAGGAGGGTTATGGGAACATAGGATGTATTGCAGGGAAAGTTCCCACATGCGCAATTCAGAAAAGCTGGTGTTGGTGGAAAGGATACATATGGCATGGGCTGTGAAGCAGCCATTGAAATGAAAGATATCGTGTTTGGCAGCATGTTCAGCAACAGGGTGCTCCACTTGTTTTTTGGCCACAGTTTTTCGGTGGCCATTCACGTGGGCAGACAGCTTGTTGGTTGTCATGCCTACATAGAATGCAGCACAGTGGATGCAGCTTAGCTTGTAGACCACACAACTGGTTTCACAGGTAGCCCTGCCTTTGATGGGATAGGTGATGTTAGTGACCGTACTTGAGTAGGTGGTGGTGGGAGGATGTATGGGTCAGGTCTTGCATCTAGGTCTATTGCAGGGGTATGAGCTGTGAGGTAAGGGATACGGAGCAAGAGTTGTGTGAGGATGGACAACTATGTTGTGTAGGTTCGATGGACGGTGGAATAGCACTGTGGCTTTTCTGAATTGCACAGGTGGAAACTTTCCCTGCAATACATCCTACGTTCCCATAACCCTCCTGACCTCAACCTTTGTTATTCGGTGTCCTCACCCATCCAGCCCCTTCCCTGCTCCCATTCCAGCACTGCACAGCCGTCATTCCACCACCACACTCAGTCTTTTTTTATTTATTTCTCTCTACGTGTCTCCTTCTCCACTACTCTCGCCCCCCCCCCCCCCTCCTCCTCATCTCTTCCCTGCCTGCCACCCAATCTGCAGCACTTCACTGTCTGCCGTCCCCACCATACTATACCTCCCCCTCTCCACCCCAGCCTCCTCCTTTACCCCACCCAGTCGCCACTCCCATCATGCACTGGTGCTGTTGAACGCAGTGTGGTTTCAGATGCCTGAGACTGCAGTCGTCTATGTGAGTTGCGTTTGCATGAGAGAGAGAGAGAGAGAGAGTGTATATGTGTGTGTGTGTGTGTGTGTGTGTGTGTGTGTGTGTGTGTGTGTCTATTGTTGACAAAGGCCATTGGCCAAAAGCTTTAAGTGTGAAAATCTTTTTGTTGTGCCTATCTGCAACTCAGCATCTCCGCTATATGGTGAGCAGCAACTTTCCTTCTCATAATATTGTTACATTCCATCCTGGATTTTCCAATGTCTGTTTATTGTAGAATCACATAAAGAAACAAAATAAAAGTTTACTACTGGGATTGAAATCCAGGATGAAATGATACTGATTTGCTGAAGACACTGCTGTCATCTCTGAAAGTGAGAAAGAATTACAGAATCTGTTTTATGGGATAAACAGTCAACTGAATTCAGAGTATAGATTCAGAAAAAATCAAAGAAAGTTGAAAGCATGAAGGAGTAGCATTACAATTTGGGATCAAGTAGTATATGAAATGTAAGAATTCTGTCACCTTTGAAGCAAAATAGCACTTGACGGACAAAACAAATTGGATATAAGAAGCGGACTAGTATAAACGTAGAGATCATTTCTCATAAAAAGATATGTACTAGTATCAAACATAAGCCTTAAGGTAAGCAAGAAATTCAGACAATGTTCGTCTGGAGTACACCACCGTATGGAAGTAAATCATGTACCTTGGAAAAACTGGAAAAGAAGGGACATAAAGTGTTTTTGTTGTATTACAGAAGGATGCTGAAAATCAAGTAGAACGATTAAATACAAAATGAGGAACTTCACATGCATATTACTCAAAACAAAAATAATTTTCATACAGACTAAATACCGCCGTGTGCGTGCTGGTGGAGGTTTGTTTTCTGTTGCAAAAGTCTTTCAATGGGTTCCCAGCATTCATGTACGAAACTGGAAATTCACAGATATTTATACACAAGGTGACAGAAATCCTTATTAGCAACTCCTATAATTAAAAACTTGAATACAACATATTATTGATGTATATGTTGGTTAATATTAATGTTCATGTTCACATTGAACAGGTTTTTTAATTTTTCCAGTGACGTAAGTTTCCCTTTCAAACTGGTTCTTGTGTGTGTGTGTGTGTGTGTGTGTGTGTGTGTGTGTGTGTGTGAGGGAAGTTTGACATAATTCTGATCTGCTCAGTTTACAGTGCATTCAATAAGATCATAAGAAAGACTTCTCTATCACCTTTATTTATATATTTATTGAAGAAAGACACTGTTTGACAATAAAACAGCACTGCCTAAGAAGCCCAGCATGCAATATACAGGGTTGTCAGAAACAGTCTGAAAAGTTTTAAAGGGTGTTGCAGGGCAGGTCGTGCTGAGAAATAATTGTTAAGAAAAAAATTTGATACACTGCACAATTTCTGAGTTAATTAGTATTGAAGATAACCCATCAGGCCCTTGAACATGTACATTCAAATGGCCCACCAGATACAGTGTCAGTTGTTCTCATAGTGTAGATGACAAGCTTAAGACTGCTCAGTCTTTTGCTCAGGTTCAATCTAATTACCATTCCCTGTCCAATTTTTGAACTGGTCTCTTTTTTAGTTTTATGAAACCAAACAAGGAACCCATTTGGTGAAACAATTTATGATGGTTTGGTTGAATTTGTGTGCACGAAGGCCTGATTGGCTAACTTCAATGCCAATTAATTCAGAAATGGTGCAATGTATTGAATTTTTTTCTTAACAATTATTTCTCAGCACAACCTACCCTGCAACACCATTACAATCTATTCTGGCTATCCCTGACCACCCCATATACAAGGTCTGTCCGAAAAGTTCCCAGAATGAAGTTTTTTTAAAATCATTTGTTCAGTATCTGTTTACAATATTTTCAGAACTTTACAAAGTATTCTCCTCCTGTTTCGATGCACTGTTGCTCACGTTTCACCTAATCATTGAAGGCCCCCTGAAAGTCATCATGCGTTGTCACTGAAGCTGCTTTTACCACCTCCAGCATACCATGCTGAGTTTCTTTCAGAATTCCTTTGATCCTTGGGAACAGAAAGAAGTCTGTTGGGCTAGAGTGTGGCTGTAAAGTGACTGGGGCAGTGTTGCCACACCCATTTTGGCCAACACCTCAGAGACAATGAGCGCAGTGTTACTTGATGTATTGTCACGGTGCACGGTCCAAGTGTCGCGAATTTCTTTTCGGACGCGTCGAACCTTGTTGTGCAACTGTTTCGGCACTCCTTGTTGACTGTTTGCCCTAGTGGCAGAAATTCACTGTGAACTGCACCTTTTCTGTCAAAAAATATAATGAGCGTCACCTTGATTTGCAATTTGCTCATCCTTGGTTTTTTCTAACGAGGAGACTCTTTGTTGTGCCATTCATTCCTCTGTTGCTTTGTTTAAGGATTTTACTCAGAAATCTATGTCTCATACCCAGTGATCACACTGTCCAAAAATTCTGGGTCCATTTTGTAGTGCCCATGCAATAGCTCGCACTTCAACAAATGCTGTTCCTTCATCTAACTCATCATGACTTTTGGCACCATTTCCACACAGAGTTTCCTCATTTGAAGATCCTCAGTTAAAATGCAGTGATTGATTGTTTTGGGTATTCCACACTCCACTGCAATCATCTGAACATTTAATCATCCGTTCCTGTTCACAACTTGATGCACTTTATGCACAGATTCAACCATTTGTGATGTCGGCGGGTGTCCCGAGTGTTCATCGTTGATAGATGCCCGACCTTCCCAGAAACTCTTGTCCCACATGAAAATTTGGCTTTGTTTCATTGTCCCATCACTGTAGGCTTTCCAAAACATTTCAAGCATCTCTGAACCGTTTTTCTCGTTTCACACAGAACTTGATTGCATAACGCTGCTCCAAAAACTGGTCTAGGTTTTGCTCGACGAGAATGCAGTAGATATCTCTGTGCGGAGTGTGAGCCTGCCTCGATAATGGTCTGCAAGTGATTGCCACTGGTCTCATTTTGAAGCTTAAATCCCCCCCCCCCTCCACCCCCCTCTGCCCAAAACTCCTCCCTGCCAGCCAGTGTTGCCAACTAACAAGAATCATTCTGGGGACTTTTGGAATAGACCATCTATATACAATCCATGCTGAGAATTGTCAGGCACATTTTCTCTGAAGTTTTGGCAGATATTTGTAATTTCATTTTTGTGATGTGTAGCTAGAGTCAGTCCAAGCAAATATTGTATTATCATGTCTAGCACACAATGCCCAGTGTCAACAGAAAGCCTGTGTTTGTTTCCCATTACACACAAAATAACTTTTAAAGCACAATTTTGTGGGCTTATTTGAAAGAGGGTTCACAAATTAGTCTAGTGCAATATTTGTTTTATGGATATGTATTAACATGGGCAGTAAAACAGGAAAAATAAGCAACACTCCAGCAGCACTGTTCCTAGGTGGTAGCCATCAGTAAAGACAAGGGCATTGCTCTCACTGCTGGAGTTCTTGTCATTACTTATGTTTTACTGCCCCTGTTAACACGTATAAATAAAACAGATATTGCACTAGACTAATCTGGGACCACTCTATCGAATGGGCAAGTAGAATTCCCAGCTACACATTGCAAAAACAAAATTGCAAATATCTGCTGAAATACCAGAGAAAATGCTCCTGACAACTCTTAGCAGGGGCACAGTATACTATATACATAATATCCCAGGAGGAATGGTCAATAGTCAGGTATATGACAGACTGACGATGTGAAGCAAAAATGTGTGGTAAACATGGGCTCTAAAATGTATACCTTAAAAGTTTGGCTACTACTTCATCTCTAATACTGTAAAAAAACTACTTCTGCAATGGTCATATAGAAAAAAAAACAAGGCAAAAAGTGTCCTCTACACATGGGCTCTAAAGTGCTTATCTTAAGAGCAATGAGCGCTAGTTCATCTTCACTATTGTGAAATTCATCTCTTCTGCTGAACAAGTGCTCATAGCTCTTAAGGCATGCATTTTAGAGCCCATGTTTCATTGACAAATTTTTCTTGTTTTGGTAAATACTACCTCTGCCCAAAATACGGAAAGCAAAGAGCATACAGTAGAAGTAGTGTGTTCACAGTATCGAAAATGAAGTACTCATAGCTCTTAAGATTTGTGTTTTAGAGCCCATGTTTACTAGACTTTTTTTTGCTTCAAGTGATCATTCCAGTCATATCCTGAACTGTTCTTCGTTCCTCCTGGGACACCTGCATATTTTGTCAAGTCAGGGAAAATTGGGAAGGAGGCGCATGTCATTCAGAGACCAAGTTGAGAGGGACCCACTTGTGAGCATGAGGGGTGCCATAAATGTCACTAGACAGTGATCCACTGCACGTGTACCGAATAGCGAGGAAGATATTTCTAATTTAGATATATTTTTACCTGTTTCAGTGCTCCATTCTATCCAATGTATAGAAAAAAAATATTTTTTCCAGTTAAAAAACTGAATACATGTTTGCACAATCTGCACTCATTTATGGAAGATCACACAGTGGGAAATAAGCAAATAATTTTACATTCTTCTTTAACACAGCCAAAATATTATTTCAGTGTAAATATTTAAACATACATGTGAATGATAAAATCGAAAACACAATATTTATATATACTGACAAACTTACAGTTTATTGAAGAACATAAATTTTGGCAATGTACATATCCTGTGTTGATTTTATGTCCTTTTGTGTACCTAACCACTTTCTGTGTTCAGTCTTCTCATTTTACATACAAAAATACAAAACCATACATATTTTTTCAGTATTTGCAAGACCTGAGCTACATGAAAACATTAAAGCAAATGGGAAAATGCATATATATGTGTATAAAAATAACTACAGTCATTCAGCATTTGTGAAGTGTCAGAGTATTGGCTTTGCACAGCCACTACGGACACAATGAAAAACGGGAGGTGTAGTCTGAAAACTATTACAAATAATGTAACTTGATGAAAATCTGAGATGCAGTTATATATTATTATTGGTATATGTGAATGGACAGGCATGACTCTTAAAATCACCGTGGCAGTAAAAAGATTAAGAAAAAAATACAACTGTATGTTAAAAAAAAGTATGAGACTGACAGATAAATACAAATGAGCGAGGCACACTAAGCTAGAATTGTTCAAAATCATTAAAGTTCCACTTCTTACTTCAAATCTTGTACTTTAAGTAATTTATATACAAATCTTATCAGTTCCATAGAAAGCAGTGGTTTAAACAAAATAACGATCTCTATTTGCCTCTAACGTATCCCCAGAATTTCTGAGCACATCATATACATTAATTATTTATAATTGTGGTGCTATACAAAATGATAACACATATTTAATGTAAGCAAAGGAAATATATTTTCTGTCTCTTTTCTTCATATATACAATGTACCTCATTGTAGGAAATGAATACCAGCCACGAATGTATCACTGTTTCTAACAGCTGGAGACACATTCTGTATCACTAAATTGCTCACATACTGAGCAAATTCCAATAATTTTACTACAGTGGATTAACAAACACATTTCACTTCTTGCACTCCATGCATACTTAAGACTTTAGTCTACATAAACATACTGTCTTAAAGTGCACATTTTTCTTATGACAATATCACATACTTACACTATCTACACACTTCAAGAAGTTGTTCTTTATCGATGTTTTGATTTCCTCTTCTTTTTTGAAGTTTTAGCTTTGTTGCGATGATGTCTTCTTTTACTTCTTCCTTGAGTCTTTCTGCTCCTACCACCATCTGACTCACTACTAGAACCATCATCGGACTCTGATTCTGACTCACTTTCACTACTCGTTTCTGCATGGCGTGATGATTTCTTTGAGCGCCTATGGCGTCTACGGTGTGATTTCTTTTTTCTTTGTCGTTTGAATGAGGAATCGTCTGATGATTCTTCCTCAGAGCTACTAGAAGTAACAGAACTGGAACTCTCATCAGAACTATCTTCATCTGAGGTCTCATCTCTGGAACTGCTGACTGAACGTCCTCTTTTCTTATTAGATTTTGAGCTAGTTGGTTTAACATTCTTCTTTGTTTCATCAGTAAAATCCTTTTCTGCCTTCTGTCTTTTCTTCTCAGAACCAGTAGACTGATCTTCAATACTACCAGATCTCTCTCGTTTCTTTGGTGGTGATTCTGCTTTCGTTGTTGATGAAGCTGACTTTCTATCTGTTTCACCTCGTTTTTCCATTTCAACTGTTTCATCCGCATCACTTTCAGCAGATGAAGAGGCATCATAGTCAGGTTCAAAATTGGCTTCATCCAAAGTTGATTTTTTGCGGTCACTGGCAAGTCTTGGGTTTCTCCTGAGACCTTTACGTGCTTTATCTTTTGTCACCTCACTAACTGTGTCAGTTTTGGAATTGTTTGTGTTACTGGTTGTTTTCAAATTTTCTTCTTCTTGTTGCATTTCACTTTCGTTAGATGGATTAGCTTTGAAATCTTTTGATGCCAGTGGATCTGTTTCTCTCAGAGGTTCTTTATCCACAATACTTTCATCTTCATCCTTCTTCTCCTCTTTCTCCACTTTCTGTTTGTGTTTCTTTACTTTCTCTTTTTTATGTTTCTTCTCTCTCTTTTTGCTTCGTTTTAACTCCCTATCAAACACAGACTTCTTTCTATTCCTACTTTCACTTCCAGATCTTCGTGTCTTACCCTTCCTCTTTGTCTTGTGTTTTGCTTTACCACCTTCCACAGATTTTTCTTTCTCCCTTTCCTCCCTCTGCTTGAATTTTTCACTTCTTTTTTCCCTGCTCAAACTTCGCTCTCTCCTTTTCTCAGGTGTCACATTTCGTCTGTCTCGCTGTTCTCGAGTATCTGTTCTTTTTGTAGACTCCACATATCGTCTTTCCCTATCATTGTCCACATATCGTAGTTCCCGAGTTTCTCTCTCCCTTCTGCTTCTGGAGTCTACATCACCATATTTTCTTCGTAAATCAATTGTATCAGAATGTTTACGATCTCGTAGGTCCACAGGAACCTCATATCTCCTGTCTAAAATATCTGGGTAACGAGACATATCCTTGAGTTCTCTCCCACGATCAATAGGTTGCAGTTTCATATGAGGCGTCCTAGATCGTGATCTGGAAATAGTGCGTCTTCGCTCTACGGCACTCTTGAGCCCCTTTCTACTGGTATGTTTTGATATTCTTTCTTTTTCCCTGCTGTCGCTCCTACTCCTGTTTCTTAAGAGTTTCCGTCGTCTGTCATCTTTATCACTGTAGCTGCCCTGTTGAAGCACATCGTGCCTTTCTTTATCTCGTCCATCTTCCTTACTTTTGGTAATTTCTGAATCAACTCTTGCTCCCAGACGCTCTTTTGCAGATATCCTTTGTGGTGAAGTGTTTTCATTTCCCTCACCCCATGAACTTGTAGAAGCAAATTTAGATCTGTCTAACTTAGTTTTACTCTTACTAATATTTGCTACTGACTGCACAGGAGAGACTTCCACAGACCGTTCTGTATGACCTGCAATGGGTATTGTAATCTGTATAGAATTGGCTGTTTTTCTTGCTTCACGTGCATCTTTTTCCATTAACTTTCTCTTATCATCAATTAATTCTGAGATAGCTGTATCTCCTGAAATTCTTTTATCTTTATCTGTGGCAGCATAAACCTTTCTTTCAGCAGGTAATTTCTTCATTGGTTCAATGGGACGAATAGCATTAATTGCTTTCTGAAAAATTGCATTCTCAGCACGTTTTAGAACTTCAGATGTAACTATTTTTCCTGATTTTTCAGAAGATGCAGAATTGCTAATTCTTTCATCACCACTTTTATCTTCATATGTTTGACTGGGAATTTCCTCATCAAGCTCCCACTTCGAAGGTTCTGGCAGTGGAGCCAGCATTACATTAGGTCTTGTCTCAGTTGTTTGATCCGTATCTAAGGATGACATTGCTTTAGATTCGGATTCCGTTTCTTCTTTCTTTATTGCATCACTGTCATCATCTTTCACATTCTCTCCAGTTTGTACCTCATTTGCTTCATTTTCTGTAACTTCACATGCCTCTGCAACTTCAGTGCTAGTTTCTACTGCTTCTGAAAGTACTTTTACATTTGGAATGACTTTGCCATATCTAGCCACAACAGTATCATCAATTCTAGCATCATCAATATCGGCATATAGTCCATCAATAATGGTGGATGATGCAGGCGCATCAAAGGACCTAAGCAATACTCCTTTTGCCTTATCTGTGATCACAGTACTAATGGGAAGAGGTTTTGATTTTTCTTCTACTGGTTGTGGTTTCGAAAGCAATACAGGACATGG
The DNA here is from genome assembly GCF_023864345.2 of Schistocerca serialis cubense. Classification (NCBI taxonomy): domain Eukaryota; kingdom Metazoa; phylum Arthropoda; class Insecta; order Orthoptera; family Acrididae; genus Schistocerca; species Schistocerca serialis. Next base: position 1,143,490,568 of record NC_064639.1, on the reverse strand, counting down.
TTTTTCGGGAGTGTGGGATTCCGATAGTTCTGAATTTTCTTGAATTTCATGTTCCGGTTTGTGAACAACTTTGATTGGTCTTTCAGTTACATATTTTACCTTTTGTTGTCCCTTTCCACCTTCAATTCCTTCCTTCCGAATATCTCGTTTTTCCTTCTGTTTCTTTTTCTTCTTCCTATCACCATCACCGTCTTTCTCTTTCTTTTTCTTTTTCTTCTCCTTACTTTTCTTCTCCTTGTCTTTGTCTTCTTCTCTTTTAGTTTTATCCTCTTTTCTAATTCTATCTTTTTCAATTCTACTTTTTTCAGCTCTATCTTTTTCCACCCTATCTTTTTCCACTCTCTCTCTTTCAATTCTCTCTTTTTCCACTCTCTCTTTTTCCACTCTTTCTTGTTCCACTGACGGTTCCTTCCTAACTTCCACAAGAACTCTTTCCCGTTGATCCTTCTCACGATCTTTTTCCCTCTCACGAGTAACATCTAAAGCTGAAAGAGGTTGTTGTGATGAATGGTGATTTTCCTTTCCTCCATCACGCTGCATATTTCTTCGTCTGTTACCATGGCTACCATTCCTACCATGTTTGTGATGTCTTTCACCACTTGAATACCTTTCCCTACTACCCCCGTGCCTAAGAGGTGAAGATGACTGCCTTCGCTTCTTGGTGTCAGGTGAATTGTATGCAAAGGATTTATACTCGTAGAAACGATGATGATCTGCTTCGTAATAATCCCTGTCATGGACTCTCTCCCTATCGTTATTGTCTCTGTCCTTGTCCCGAGTTCTATCATTGACATCCTGCTCACGAACTGCACGTATGCTATCCCTGACAACTGGAACTTCATTATCCCTTTTTCGTACATCCCAGTCTCTATCTCTTACAGCAAAATCACGGTCCCTGTTTCTTACATTTGTTCCCGGTATTTCTCTCTCACGTGTGACTGTATTATTTATATCACGTGTCACAGGTAAAACATCTCGCTCACGCACACCTGGAGGAATAACCTCTCTTTCCCTATTACCCGTAGTGTCTCTATCTCGTGTAGAACCAATGTAGTTCATAGGTTCCGGCTGACGATGGTCCACACCAGGTGGTGTTAAGAATTCTTCAGGTGGTTGCCGATTATCATAACCAGGCTGTCTTTCATAGCCACGGTCATACCTCTGTTGGGGCTTGTCAAATGAGACCAATGTTGGCAATTCTGTCTCAGTGCCTGGGGGAGCCACATCTGGATAGCGATCATAGCGGCGGTAATTTGCTTGCGCACTGAATCGTGTTATGTTTGCTGGCACAGTATGTAATGGTTCAATGCGATGGTGAACTTCTCGGGTAGAGGCAGGTTCAGGAAATCTGTTATCACTGCCAAACCTGTACAGCAGAAGAGTACAGAGTATATAAGAAACACAAATATATAAAAAGTTCATCTTAAATGTGAAAGAATGTGGCCTACCATTCACAAAAACTATTTCTTGCCAAAGTCTAACAACAAAGAAAAACAAAAATTTTATTTCCAAATTTATATATATTCACTATTTTTTTAGATTAGTATTGACACTGGTAGTACATTGCAACTTGAGATCTTTCTTACAAACAAAGCACTGTCAAATGTGGCAGTGTTAGAAGTATCAGAAAAAAATCCTGAATCCTGGGACTGACCAGAACCTAGCCATAAAGCTTTTGGATTTGTTGTCTGACACTTACCCTTAGAGCCACAAAGTAGCATTGTATACTTACCAACAACACTAAAAAATTACGGGAAAATTAAGTAGTCAAGTTTTTGTGAAAGGTAAGGCAGCACATGTAAATAGTTCTGTCCTTATTACATATAGTGCATTTTAGCAAAATGTAGAGACATCTCAATTTATAAATAGATGAAAGGGTGCATTAATAGGAAATGATAAGGAGCTTTATATAATTACTGTAATAAAAAGTTTAAACAAATGAAAGTGAGGCAGAAAATGGTGATTTTGGGAGTTTTAGTTTCGTTGTATACCTTATTGTGTACTATACTTAACTGAAAGTCAAAGGAGGGAGTATGAAATTTTATGAAACAGTTACATATATATACAGAAACACACATTGTGTCCAAATGATGACTTTAATAATCAGAATACCATCTCTACAAATTGAAATTAATTTAACAAACAAGAGGCTCAAATGAAATTTACATCCATCCATGTTAGAGTAATTGTATAATAATGAATTAGAGCACAATAATAGCAGAGGAGATGCACAATTAAATTGAAATACAGTTCACACCAATAGCAGTTGTTTTGAATGTGACTTCTAGCTTTAATGTATTTACTTTAAATCTTTTGCACAACATATTAATCTGAGCCATATGTACAAACATAAAAGCAAAAGAGTAGAGGAGGATCAAATAAACTGTAGAGTGGAACAAGGGAGATGTTTGAGAGCTCAAATATTTAGTATATCTACTATGTCGGAAAAAGAGTCCAAACTATTAACATTATTACATACAGCTAATTTGGAGGAACAATGGAAGCTGGACTATATGCACAATTCAAAGCAAAGTTCTTCATACTCTGTAATTCTTTTTGGAGACTGCATCTAAGTGGAAACTAACATGTAACAAACATCATCTCTAACAATTAAATTCCTGTTAAATTTGTTTAATGGCATTCTCTCCAGAAATATACAAACAATAACCTTCTGTTTTCCATTGGTGTTGCAAAATTGTTCAGAAAAGGTAATTTTGTTGCATTTGAAAAACTTGAAGATACAGGTGATTTTCATTCCATCACAATATCACTAGTACACAAATCAATAGCAACATGTGCTACAGTTGTACATAATTTAAAAACATAAAGAGCACTACAGACTGAAACTGTTATTTTCTTCAGTTATTTGACATTTGTTTGCTTATGATCCAACACAATTAAAAAATCTTATATATTAAAACAAAAAATATTAATACAGTATTATTCTTTTAAATAAGTTGGTTGTGATTCTTAAGAGGCTTAAATTTTCTTAATAGAAAGCTTCAGATGATTGTAATAACCATATATGAAAAATTCTCAATAGCTAAACCCTGTTCTTATAATTTTATGTAAAATCAATTACAGAAGTGCGGGAAAAACAGGATACTTTAATCATCCTCTTGGACAAATGCATTATAGTGGTATGGTTTACTCAAGCCATATTTCTCTGCTGATGTCACAGAATATAAGAATTATGGTACCATATTACAAATATTATTTTTACACTGATGTGAATTTCTGAGCATATGTGCAGTCAGTGTCATGATATGTAATTCCTCAACAAATGCTTTCTTTGCATCATCAGACAGCAGAAATAAAATACACTACATTACTAAGAAAAATACATTGTGAAATACACTTGGTGCAAGCTTTGTAGACAAAATGTAGAAATTCATGATGCCTTGTACAGTATTATCCATATTATAAGAAAATTCTTTGTACCTACATTTGATAAAGTTTTATTTTTAGAAATTAAGTACATGGCAGAATCAAAAATTTGTGTTTTTGCATTATCGTGAATTAATACATGACAGAAAGTCCTTTCACTTTCTCAGAAATCACTTATGGTACAAAGTGAAGAAATATTAAATCATTTTAACTCACTAAATTTCTAAAATTTGTAGGAAAAACCTATTGCTACACATCGGTTGAATCTGTGATTTATTGTTTTGTGAGGTTACAGGATTAAGCTACAGACTCTGAATAACTGAACAGACAGCAGATAAAGTTTTCAACAGCTGTCACCACCATTGTCCTCTAAAGTTAAAACTTCTGATTGCTATGACAGGCAAGTGGTCTGCTTTATACACGAGTCAACTGTATCCAGAAAATTCTAGAGATAGGGCAAACTGACGCACATGCAGAAAGGCGAGTTCAGCAGGCCACCACAAGCTGTTACACCATGGGTGTCATGACATCAACAGGCATGAAGAGCCATTCCAATTGAACTGTAACTGTCAAAGTTTTCCTATGTTTCCTATCAGTTTCGAAAGCTCATCCCCATGGCCTACTCAGTGTGTATCTCTGTCCTTTGTTGAAATTATTCTATTGGAATCAAATCTTGTCTATGTCTTTTATAGCAGAATCCTAATATGTGACCTGGACCAAGAATCTCGTTACCTCTGATAATATTCTGTCATCCTTCATCTACACAAAGTTCTGATACGACCAACTTTTCTAGCTGTTTTTGTTTCATATGACAATTGTTTTAGCAAATAATTTGGCTAGTGGACAGACTGTCTGTCCCACATAAATTTTTGCCACATTTGCAATGAATGCCACGCACATCTGGCACCCTGCTACCTAAGCTGTATTTAATGGTGCTTAACTTTTCTTGAATTTTCTGAGTGATTCCGAACAGCAGTTTCAGCTCATATATCTGGAGAAAATACCCTAATGTGCTATTTATTACAACACAGTAGTAGGAAATTAATGCTACCGTCTTGACTCCTTCTGCTGAGTTACAAAGTGTCCTCTGCCAACTGCATCTGACACTGTCCACACTGATAACCTGTCTTCAGTGATTTAGTTATGTGGAAGATGGTTGTTGTCAAAAACAACTTATTCATTGTGCACAGGACAGAGGGAAGTACTGAGTTGGCTTGAAACTTTATAACATTTTATCAAGCTACATTCCTGTGAAACATTTAGGACAACCTAATGTATGAATTATTAACAATTTAAATAGCGTGACTGCTGAGAGAGAAACTATCAAACAGTCTTTGAAAATGTATTGAAAAATATTTATTGGGGGTGCAGACCAAAATGCAACACTACAGAAATGAAGTCATTGCAATCATATATTATTACTCACCTAAAAATCACAAAAAGAGAAAAAAATGATGAAACTTTTATGATAAAAACCAGAAATTCTTCGATCCATATAATCACACATTTGCAACATGTATTTCTCTAATAAATACATTAAACCAATTGTTGTATTGTGCTAAACAGCAGTCAAGTTCAGGACAAGTGCACTTTGCAATCCTGGGTTTATCCTGTATGGTTTTGAGCATTATATACCACAAACAAAATGACTTTTAATCTCACAGTTGGAATATGGACAGGCTATCATAATAGTACATCATCACTGAGAGAAACTGTTTTCTTCCAAATCTGTGGCTCTGAAGCACACCTATAATTTATTCAGTTTATTGGAAATAGATTTTTTTAAATTATTGAAGGATAATTGATGATGGACAGCCACTCAAGTGAAGATGATACAGCCTTAAATACTCACTAGGTGGCTGCAGATATAATTATACAGCTAAGAACAAGTTTACTACAAATAGAAGAAGAGTGAATGTTTGAAAACTAGTGTAAAATTTTGGTACTTTGTGTGTGCCCAGGGTCTCTCGTCATTTATGTGCAGGTGAGTAACTGCTTGATTATAATTTTTATTTATTACTTTCATACTAGAATCGCCATATTTTTACCTTTAAAACAAATGATATTTGATGTCTGACAAATGTTCTGTTTAGTTTGGCAATAAATCAAGCTCACATCTGTAGCATTTTGTGAACCACAGAAAATAACTTATACTGTATGTACTTATAATAAGCATAGGCAGAATAGGAGACAATACCAGAGAGCATAATTATCCATGGAATTGTTCACAATCAAAGCAGCATTTTATAAGAATGATACTGCTTCAATGTTGTTGTTGTTGTTATCATTTTCTCAGTTCCATGGGACCATATTGACTCAGTCATGGAACTAGTCACCACTTACTGATAAAGAAACCATAAGACAATTAATAAACACAAATACAAGAAAAGCTACGACATTTTATCTAGAAAAGCAAAACATTACAGTGAAAGGCTCTATGCTCATATGAGGAACATTTGCACAGAACAGAAGGAATGTGCCACAAGAAAACCTTTCACTTAGATTTGAAAATTATAGGTTTGCTATTCACATTTCTCACATTTGCTGGATTCCTACTGAATATGGAATAGCAAAAATCTGTTGTACAGTTGTTAAGGAATTGTTATCCAAGTGCAAATTATGGGTTTCTAAAGAAATGCTGCAGTTCATTTTATTAATTACAAATCCCATGAGGAAATATGAGTGGAACAATGACAGAGAATCTGAGATTCAAATATTGGCCTCCATAAATTTCACAAACTCACATCGTTGGTCATTCTGACCATCCTTTGCTGGGCTAAGAATATTTTTTGAGAATACACAGAAATGACCCAAAATATGATACATTATGACAGACTTAAATAAAGTAGACAGTGATTATTTTGTGTTTACAAAAAACAGGAATACTCACTTTCTGCACAATATTCTAGATATTATACTTCCAAAAATGCTCTTCACCTTTCTTCAGTCCTAAGGATTTAATATGTTTGACATCAACGTGATATCAAAATTTCGCTTTTGCAAAAGTTCTGTTTTAGAAAATGTGTGTCCGTGTTTTGTTGCAATTAAGCAACAATAAATACTACGTGTGTTGTAATAATCATTGGTGTATTTTTGTTTTTTTGTTTCCTTTCTGCTAAGTAGCTAAAATGTCCAAACTTTGGATGATTGTTAGTAAGAAAAATCACGATCAATGAAGTATGAACCTTATGGCTGCAAAAAAACACACAGTGTTTTTGTTTCCTCATTCACCTCTTACTGCGATGTCATCAATCCAAAGACTGTTTTGAACACCACAGTGCTTTAATAGACATTGTCCTGCTGGATGTGGTTTGCTTTAGGCTTCCTCCAACCTTTGATATGACCTACCAAGCCAGCTATAGTGGAACCTACAATTTAATGTCGATTCCAAACTACAGAGTAACTTGACATTTTTCACATCAACAAACATTGCCAGAGGTGAAAGCAGTGATAAGTGACAGATACAAAACCTAAGATTGAGCTTTGGAATTGCAACTTGGCACTTTTTCATTGAACAACAGAGCCGAGCATTATATGCAATGAATAACCAATTCTGACCTCCGAAAGCAAATGTGAAAAGATATCTGAAATCCTTAAAGATAACAAAATAGTCTTAACCAATTGAGTCTAAGTATAACACATAATTCTGGAAGTGTCAGCATTACACAATTTGAAGAATTTGAAATTAATAAGAGGACAATCACATGTGTTTCTGTTGGGCTCCCAAAACAGGGTGGAGACAAAATGGCATTGTCAGAGTCTCCAAACATCAATGCTACTAGAAAATTGCAGCAGCAAGATAACTAAATGGGATTAAAAACTGCCACTGCCACTGCTGTAATGATAAGGATACACTTATAGGACATATCCTGAAGCATGTAAATCTGTTATTGAAATATCAAAGCTCAAATATAGTAAGCAGGTTCATATGAATGTAGAGAGCAGTAGTTATATACAAACATTAGGATTTGTACAAGATAGATTAAAGTTTTCTTCAACAGCTTAAAAATAAGATTTTAACCTTAGAAAATATCATAAAAAATCTGGTAGTTGACAGAGATAACTGTCATTGACTTCAAAATAATATCAGTACATGTCATCAAGAACCACAGTTGCTTTCAGAGGAGTGAAAGTTATACACAGACCAGTGATTAGCAAACTCAGCAGAAGGAGAGAATAACATTCTACACCAAGATTGCAGAACAACTGAAAGGGTTATGTCTGCTGATGAGAACCCGGTTTGAGACAATTACTGAACTGGAAAAGAATCATATGCATCCAATTTAATCACTGCAACAGAAGAAGATCACAAAAATCCTGCAGTGATCACTTACTTTGCATTCATCTGAAAGAAGACTTTCACTACCAACATCTCCCGAGGTCAGTGCTGGAACAGGCCATATCTGAAGGAAGGTGGTTTGTCACTGCCTTCCACTGATATGTAAATGATGCATCAGAAGTATAACAGTATCATGTGGATGATTACATGGTTTCTTGTGCTGTGTAGTGTTCTCATTAGGGATGAGTATCGAGTGAAAGACATCAAGAGGCAGAAACACTGTACTACAATACTTGTTAGAACTACTGAAAAAATTAATGTGAACTATCAAGTTCACCATGTACATCTGTAATAGAGACGAGCACCAATTCTCTCTCACATCTTCAACTCTAAGTTGTTGATGCACAATTTGGCTACCCGATACTGTGTATAGATACCCCTCCTCTCCCTGTTGCTCAAATTTTAACAAAGAAAATTTTCGGCCACCACTGGAACATGAATAACAGTTGTTTGTGATCTAGTAAATAATCTTAGCAATGGGTCCTCATGAAATGCAAAGTGATAACTACATCACCAAAAGCTTTGTGGTAAAAATATCACAGTAAAATACTTTGAATATTAACATCTCTCACTTCACATGTGCAAAAATGTTACAATTATCTGAATGAAAACATCTCATGAAAGATGGTAACTATCTTACAGTATATCCAATTGGCAGAATTCTGATGAGTACAGTAGTATGTAGCTCACCTAGAATGAGGTCTGTAACTACAGAAAATTTCAAAATTGCAGTAACACATTTGCTGGTAAATATGTTTCACAGAGAGCTGAAGGTCACTTGTAATGCATCAGGTTACCTTCACGCACTTAAATCCTAGTATTATGATGTTTCATGCAGGTATTGGATTCATCCAGATACGTGTCAAAATGTTTTCCTGTAATTTATTTTCTCTCTCACGTGAATGCCCCCCCCCCCCCCCCAACACCCCTACACACACACACACACACACACACACACACACACACACACACATACAGAGAGAGAGAGAGAGAGAGAGAGAGAGAGAGAGAGGTGCAAATGATGACTTGAACTGAATAGTACTCCACTCAGCAATTGGGCTCTTCTGAGATGGCAGGACATGCAGTGGTAGAAAAAAAAATAAAAGATAACAAACAATTTCAGTAAACCCTGCAATTCCTTCTACTTATATGTCTATCCTGCCTATGAGTGTCAGTAAATAAAGACATTACAAATAAGTGAGACACGTGAAGACAAAACAGCATTGTCTTGTGTGTGTGTGTGTGTAACAGATTTTTCAAAGAGGCAATAATAATATACATAAACCTCAGAGCATTTCTATAAATTTCCAGTGTGGCTGACGGATATTAATTTATCTGACGACACTGCTCCCTAAAATATTATTTACAATTTGTCTTCAGCTGAGACTGCAAAGCATTTTGATTAATGCTTTTGAATAATGAACATAATAACTTCAAAAGATCATAATTTTTGCCATGTGAAGAGTTTGACCTCTGAAGGACCATAAATTCAGTACTTATGTCGTAGAAATAACAATACACAACTAAGTGGATGGGGGGGGGGGGGGGGGGGGGGGCACTTGCCTTCTGTGAGCTGTGAGGCAAGACTACACTATTTAAGTGACAGAATTGGTCAATCAGAGTTATAGTTATTTAACTCCCACTGATTATATTATATACAGCATTAATTTAGTACATGGTAATAGGTCACCAGTAAGTCATACCTCTAGTACACAAAGTAAGCAATACACACACGGGTAGCACAGTCATTGTTTCACTGACAGATACTGAGTCAGTCCATTCTATCCAAATTCACAATATGTGACATCAGATTTTGTGGATGGAAAATGAACTGTAAGAAATTATCATTTTTCTAGAATATATATCAATGCTCTGAATCTCACATTTGACTTGTTCACATATTATACAACAGCTTGGTCTCCTGGAGCACATGTATGAAAATAGCTGAACACTACATAACAAAATAACATATACAGAGCAAGGGAAAACTAAACGATATTACATGCTATTTTGCTTCAAAATAAGTAATGTATTATAAGAACAAAACTTTCAGGATAAGAAGAATATCAGGAACTGCAAAATGATTGATTTTTCTTCTAGTGTTACCAGAAATAGGCGCACGCGCGTGCACACACACACACACACACACACACACACACACACAAGCTTTGGACAGTCACAGTAACAGGTAACAATGTTTAAACTACCAACTATGAAATAACGAAAAAGAAGTATCATGACAATAGCTGGCCTGGCAATTCGTCCCTTCCACAACCTGCATGCTTTGTAATCAGGTGGGCAATCAGTATCAGGTACATCTATTGTGGAAAGATGGCAGATGAGTTGATCTGAAATGGCAATTCATGGTGCATGTGCAAAAACATTTTTAAAAATTTGTGCACACTGTCAGTTGTCTTGCTAGAAAATTTTTGTTGTGAACACTGTATTCTCACTGAAATGTGGCCTCCAAGATGCAAAGCCAAAATGCAAGAGCTGATTATGTGACCATCATAATGGTGATTGTACAACATTACCACCAGCAACACTGCTATGGGAACTCGATTTTCGGATGTGGATCACATGTTTTTAAAAACAATAAAAATAAAAACTGAGAAAATAAAATTGAGTAGGCTAACTCTACATTTACACCTGAATATGTGGCAAAATGCACATCATGTTCCATTATCAATCCCCTCACTTCTGATAGTTCCACAGGCAGTATATGGGAAGAATGACTGCTGATAAGTCTCTACACAAGCTCCAATCTATCTGGTTTTACCTTTTGATAATGTATCTTACTGCTATACAATGTTAAGCAAAAGTAATTTCTTAATTCATATACCAAAAGACTATGACACAATGAGACCCAACTCATTTCCTGGAAAATATATACTTTTGAGAGAAAGAGGACTATCTCTATGCTAACTTCAACGTGCCACTTTCCTGGACGTAACCTCCTCCTCTCTGATGGCTCCATCCGCACCTGTTCGCATTAAACCCACCAACCACCAACAGTACCTACATTTTGGCAGCTGCCATCCCTTCCACACAAAAAAGATCCCTCCCGGGCACGATCCTCCAGACCTAGTCCGCAAACAGATTTCCTCCATCATATCCCCACACATCCCCAATCCTTCCACCAACTTCCCACCCCTTCTAAAGTGGTGTTCCATTGCCCAACCAACCTCCACAACATTCTAGTCTAAACTATGCCACTCTCAATCCCAAGTATCCCTGTGAAAGACCCAGGTGCAAGACCTAGCCAATCCACCCACCCAGCACTTACTATTCCAGTCCTATCACAGGCTTATCCTACCCCATCAGATACCGGGCCATCAGTGAAAGCAGCCATGTCTTATACCAGCTCTGCTGCAATCACTGCACAGCTTTTTATATTGATATGACTACCAACCAGATGTCCACTTGGATGAATGGACCACGGCTAAACTGTGGCCAAAAGCAAAGTCGACAGTCCAGTGTCATAACATGCAACTGAACATAACTTGCTAGATTTCAATGGCTGCTTCAACAACCTAGGTCATTTGGATCCTACTCTCTACCACCAGCATTTCTGAACCACACAGTTGGGGAGATATCCTTACAAACTATTCTTCACTCCCAAAATCACCCCAGCCTCAACCTATGGTAACTTACTCTCCTCACAGCCTCCACCCAACAGTTTCCATCTCCTATGTTCTATCACCCTCTCCTAATTCAGATCCCCTCACCATAACTGTGCTCGGTCTCTGTCAACATAGCCAACAATCTGTTCCCTTCTCTGTTCCTCTCCTTTACTGCTGCCCCCCCCCCCCTCACCCCACCTCCCAGCACTGCGACTTGGACCCTTGTTCTGCACCTAGACACTGAACACTCCGTCAAGCAGCACTGACTCCTATCACTTCCCCTTCTCTGTCTCACTCTGGATTGTTGCTTACACTTGACGCAAGCAACACAGTTGCATTCTCACAGGAGATAGCACTCATGTGTGCACAAGGTGTGCCTGCACGTTTGAATGTGTGCATATTTTCTTTTCTGAAGAAGGCTTTGTCTGACATCTGAATGTGCAACAGTCTTGTCTTTGTGTATGCCTGCAGCTCAAGGTGTCCCTTTATGACCAGTAGTAACCCATCCTTTTGGTAGCATAGTTGACAAATGCGATTGCCCGGCTTTCTCGACATATTCCATTGATGAATGTCGCAACAAGGCAATGCCACCCACTTGGCTGACCACCCAACAAGAGTTCATCAAAATAGCTGACATTTCAGCCTGGCTGGCAACTGTTTAAAGTGGATACAAGAAATATTTTCAAATTTTATCTTGGATTAAATGGTAGGAACCCCCCCCCCCCCCCCCCCCCCCACACACACACACACTTAATAGAGTGTCCACCTAGTTTATTGCTTTGCGATAAGGCATTTGTCCAGTTTTTCCTCAGAAATCCACTGTGGTGAATGCTGCAATTGTGTTAAGCATTTAAATAGTCAGCTAACCAATCAAGAACTCAGAGTAAATTTTTTCAACTGGTATGATTCAATCAGGATGTAAACACATTTCAGCCATCAAGCAACACTGATAAGATATAGTAACAAAGAAATTTATGCTAGAATTCATCCATTACTTGAGTATCCTGAATTTTTTATTTACTTTTACCTCTCACTGCAGTAACTTCAGAAATTATTTTTCAGTTCTGGATTTTATCTGAAACTTCCTACTAACTTACAAATGTGATGATTATTAGAGGTTCTGCTGCATTTTCTTTATTAATCATCACTTCAGGTTTCACTGAAGAGGGCGTGACAAGTCAAAATCTAAGGATATGCCTTCTTTAACAAGGCTGTAGTATGCTCAAGAGTGCTACAAGAGACTCTGAAGTGGAATTTTGAGGAATCATCTAATTCATGGATACCACGATAGAGTAATCATATGATATTAACAGCAGGCCACACTTGATTTGTTCTATTCAAAAAGCACCTTTATTAATACAGCAAAACATAACATGAACACTGTTGAATTTTGTCTTCTACATTTGTTACTGACACAACAATTACCCACAACTGCACTACTCACAGCATGCAGCATGTTATCATAGATAGATGTAGAAGTAACTTATGGAGAGAACAAGGGAAATGTGTGGCTGTTGCTGTTCAAACTGAATATTAATGCCCTGGCAGAGAATATTAATACTAACCTCAGAATTTTTGCAGATGATGCAGCTGTCTATAATTAAAAGCAGTGTAGAAAAATCTGTACAAATATCTAATCAGACTTTGATAAGATTTCAAAGTTGTTAAAGACTGGGAACTTACTTAACGTGTTCATAAATGCAAAACAAGACTACAATACCACTGAATCACAACTGAAACCAGTCAATGCAAATATCTGGGTGTAACAATTTGTGGGGATAATAAGTGGAATGATCATACAGGGACAATCAATGAATATGGAACACTTCAGTTTACTTGTAAAATACTGGGAAAATGCTACAAAGGATACTGCTTATGTAACTCTTGCATTACCAAACATATGCAAAGAAAGGCAGCACTAATTAAGACAGGCATGTTTGCCTCATGTGAAAGCATCACAGAAATGACAAAAACCCAAACAGGGAGATACTTGTAGATAAACACCACGTATCCTGCAAAATTCAACATACAAAGTTCCAAGCACCACAATCAAGTGAGGAACCTAGCCCCACATACCATTCTCTTCAAGACCATCAATACAAGATAAGATTAATTACAACACACACAGAGGCATTTAAGCAATCATTCTGTCTGCACTCCTTGAAATACTTTACATTGCTCTGTACTTTCCCTAGTCCTCCCACCCCTTTGCACCCATATGAAACACTCCACCATCATCACAACATTCAGTGAGGATTTATAATTTCAAAAGATCATGGGCTTTCTCTTAATCTATAAAAGCCAATTCAGATACAATAGCTGAGTATATCCAATTCATTGAATGCATTTTCTGTCAAGTACTGTAATTTCATTTGTTGCAATGTCTGACTTTGACACAAAAAACTTGCTTGCAGAATCCAAGTTCCTTCTGCTTACCCCATTATTAAAATGTCAACCTTCAAAATACGTTAAGTCTCTCACTACAAAACCCTTCATCTGAAATTAATTATTTATTTTTGAACTTTTGACCAGTCTCATCATTAGAATATTCAGGGACTTCTTAGTTGCAGCCCAGAACTGCAAACAAATCAAATATCTGTGACTAATACTCAAGACACAAATCACAATAGTATATTCATAAATACGGAAGTTGCTCAAAGAATGCTATAATGGATGGCAAATATTCAATATAAGCAAAAATAACATCAGATAAGATCAGTAGCACTCTCAATTGGTTCGTTTACAATGCATTTGTGTACAGGAAGGTACTATTACTGGACAAAAGGTGAGAAAATAAAAAATGATGTAACACAGTATTTTCACTTGTATTGAATGGCAGGTCTCTTTAAATGTAAAGAAATGCAACAAAGTGTTCACAACACAACAAGGTGTTAGAGTATCTGATTACAAGACTGGTGAAACATTTGTGAAACTTTTCACATTCCTTAAACAACTGTGTGTACATAACATCAGTACAGCATTTGGGTAAGAGAATTTGGAAACTTTCTGGGAAAGTGCAAGCCATCCTTCAACTACAAAAAATGCACTGGTGCACTCAATTCTACATCAAACCAACAAAACTTTGAGCCCTGACCAAATACACACAAGCAAACATACTCTGAGTAGATTCAGTCAGTATACACCACACAAAAATGTAAGGGAGATGGGCAGGGATATTAAATGGAAATATTTGGAAGAAATGTGTCATCGTTCTCACCAGACATTAAGAAAGAAGAAAAGAAGCTGCTCCCATCAAACATATCACATGTTGGGACCATCAAACGATAAGAAATTAGAATGTGTGCCAGGACATATAGACAGCCATTTTCCCATCACTCTCAGTCAGGGGTTAGTATTGATAGACAGTAATAGTGTTACACCATGTACTGTGCTACAGCTTGTGAAGTACATACACAGAAGTATAAGGATGGTTTGAGGATTACTTAAGCCCTTCCCCAACTAACATCTTTGACCATTACTGAATTCTTGGATTCAATAAATCACTTTGTTGATATCAATCTGCATATAATAAAATTTCTGCATTAGTAACTGGTACGGCCCAAAGTTAAAAACCTTCACAGAAGGAATGACCTCCAATTATCCTTTCTCCCTCACAAATCACAACACTAACAAGACCAATATATTTTTTGGACTTGCCTGAAAAATAATACAAACCTATTTCTTGGGCCTTTTAGAAACAAAATAACTATCTAGCTACCACTAGCCACTTGATCTGTCAAGATGATACTCTCCACAAGTGCCATTCTTAGCAACACCTACTGTTCAGAATAAGGTTCAATACTGTAGAGTAACACTGCAATACACACACTGTTTTTCTGACCCTGCAATAAGCCTTTCATTTGCATAACTGTAACCACTGAAACGAAATGATGAAATTAATTTTGAAGAATGAATAAAGTATAGCTCACAACATCAAAAAATTAAACAACAAAAGTTTTGAGCACTTTCTTTACAGTGTCAGTCCAACAAGTTCTACTCTAGCTTTAGAATACTTATTACTTGACCACTTAATCTTTTCACTTGCCTTAACTTCATATTCCCACATACCCTTTTATTTTTATAGTTTAGATTTGTTAATAATTCTGTTTGGTGATGTTTCTGGGCACTTAATGATCTTTATCTGTCTTCACCACAAGTGATTCACCAGTCATCTACCTCAAGTCTTTAATTTTACAATTACATGTACACACAAACCCTTCTTCATATGGTGGTGGTGGTGGTGGTGGTGGTGTTGGTGGTAGTGGTAGAGGTGGTAGTAGTAGTAGTAGTAGTAGTAGTAGTAGTGGGAGAAGAATCATTTTCTTAGGTCTTAATTTCTTTTCATTTGACTTCTACATTTTATGTTTCAAACACAAATCAAAGTTTTAAATGTATTTGAAACTTTGTGCTTTTTTACACTCTTCTGCCCATGCCTAAAAGCATGAGAATAAATCTCACAATGAGTCAGCATTTTTACAGTTTGTGCATTTTTACACTCTTCAGCTCATGTCTAAATGCGTGAGTATAAATCTGACATTGAGTCTGCTTCTGGCATTCTGATCACAGTTTTTCTTTTGCAATAAAATATTTTGATCAGCTGGTTTGCTAAATCATTTATATGATGTAATATTTTGATATGTTATTCACACCAACAATTTTATTTGGCTAACAGAAAGAGACTGTACTGCATTAGTCACAGAAAAAAGTCGCCTGTAAGCTTATTCCATGAAATAAGGGAACAATGATCACAACTACAGCAAAATGAAACAAACCAAGGCAAGAGAATGTATTTTAAATTCTACACTGATATGAGACAAAGGTTGTAGAAGAGCATTAATCTGTAAATTAATTTAGTACTAAAAAGTATAATACATTTTAGTAAGATAACAGGCTTTTATCATAATTTATTAAGTGTCAAAGAGCAAACACATGGGTACCATCTCAACCCTGCAAAACTTTGTTCAATCAAACAAGCATTACTTGTACACGGCACCTATTTAGAAACCAAACCACTATTGTAATTTGCTCTCAACTTATCAAAACATCATCTTGCAGTCAACAGTTAAAATAAATCACATGACATGTGTCATGTTTCATCTGCTATTTATTTCCATACATTATCAATTTTGTCTGAAATACTTTACACGGTTCACTATATCCGAATCTAAAGAACCACACAATAGACTGAAATGCACATACATCATTAAAAATAAAACCATACTGTTCCAGAATAAAAATTATTTCTCTGAATCAAACAACATAAAAACAAATTCAAAAGTTTATGGTAGTTTGATGAGCCTCAAATCAAATAGTCATAGCACAAAAGAGTAAAATTATTATTGTAATAAAAGAGACAAAATTAATAAAAATTAATCACATCAATAGGAACATTTCATCTGGCAATCCTCTTTAGACCTGCTGGAGAGCCTTATTGTTCAAGGAAACAGTACACATATATAAAAATAAAATACACAGTTCAAAAAATATGGCACTCTTTTTGTGTAAAACTGCTCACTTCCATATTGTTCCTTTCCACAAATTCTTCTTGACTTAGAGAAATAGTACTTAAAAACAGCAAACTGTTCAGCAAGTATCACTTTCAGTCTTCCATGTCCATTCTATTGTAAACATAAGATCCACTCAGACTAAAAAAGTGCCAACATTATTCTTGTTGTTAAAGATGTTTTTAGATTACGCAATCTGAATCTAATCTCTATAGAAATCACTACGTGACTGCAGAAATATTGACATTTGACTAATCTAGTGAGCTTTAAATGCTGACCATCCGAATCAAATATGTAAGAGAACCAGACAGTAAGTCTCTCAAGAAAACTGAAAACAGAAATAAATTTTGTACACGAACTTCCATGATACAAATAAATTTAAATAATAATTTTAGTTTATTTCCATGGCTTCAGCTAACAAGACATACAATGATGCAAAAGAATCTAGTTTCACTGTACACAAAAGAATAAATAAATAAATGAACAGTAACTGTGCTTTAGCACCTGCATTCATAATAGATAGCTCAGTCATACAAAACAAATTTTGACATTGCTATAAAATGGAAATATACAAACATTTAAGTAATGTTTTATAAGAAATATAACTTCTTTTAAAAAATGAATATGAACACAAAATACAGCATACAATTTTTTTATTTCATGGTGTAAAGATAGGAAATACAATTATACACTCTTCAATAAATAATAAGCCAAAAGATATGCACAGAACATAATATTTGGTAAAAGAGGAGAAATTATTGGTTCACTAGACACTACAAAATTCAAATAAACTGGTGTGTGTGTGTGTGTGTGTGTGTGTGTGTGTGTGTGTGTGTGTGTCATATGAAGTTACTACTTTTATTTACACAAATAATCTATTGATTTAGCAGACATGTATAATCAAATATTTGTCAATGATAACACTAACATGCTAAATACATGAAATAATCAAGTAGAGCAGCAGCAGAGGTGTTGGATTTACCAATTGGCAAACTTTGTTAAGCTTGTCTATAAAATTTCTGTGTCACTTGCAACGAAAATGTACAGCAATGTAAAGAAATCATTAATGATGGTTCAGAACAACATTTTTAATGCAGATTACTGCTGACAACACAACTCCCTAAAATTACAGAATAGTAGTAAATTAGTTAATTTTAGCAGTTTACAACAAAATTCAGTATTTTTAAACTGGTTTCCAGTTGTATATAGTTAATATTGGCAAACACTAGTAGTTTAACCAACCTGCATTGAACTTCTCTCTCTCTCTCTCTCTCTCTCTCTCTCTCTGTGTGTGTGTGTGTCTGTGTGTGTGTGTGTGTGTAATGCTTTCCAACATCAGAGGAAAAAAACAGTGCTGAGCACAAATGTTTAGGGCTGGATATTAATAGATGGAACATGTGTCAGTAACTTAAAAGAAAAAGAGCTGTTGTCATTTTTTCTAATTAATTACTCACACATCTGCTTAGCAGAACACAGAAATCAATCTATGACCACCAACCTTTGTCATTGTGAATATAAATCAAGACTCTTACTGCTGCACCACTCCACTCTGTCTTATTACTGAGCTTCTCAGCACTTCAAATCAAATTATGAAATAAAGACTTACATAAATTGTCAGTTTTCTCATTATATATGAACAGTCAAATATTTTTCTCCAGACAACCTCCAAGTACCTGGGAAAAATTAAACATTTAAGTATTTGCTACAGACTACTTTCCTTAATACTATTGTACATTTGTTTTGGTGTGGATCACTGTGCTTTCTACTTGAGCAAATTATGAGTTATCCATTTGATAACATAGTTAATTCCTTTCTTCCATCTGACACTAAGCACTAACCAACTGACTGCACACACTGTTCCAATATTATGTGGTTTTTGTTAAACATTTGTTGTCTTTCTGAAATAGTTTCTCCCAGATGAGGTTTTTTTTCCCTTTCTTTTAAGCAAGTCAAGTCACAGTAAAATAAGGGGGTTTAATACAGAGAACTTACATCTGACATCTCTCAAATATTCCCTTTTTTTCTTAAATGTACTTTATGTAATCTGTTATCTATGAACATATATCAAATCAGTTTAAGAGATATCTGCAGTGACATACAAAGTGTGATGAATTAAAGAATAGTTACATTCATAAAAGTTTTAACTGACAATTCAAGAAAGATATGGATATTTCTAGCTCAGAAACAGAAAGAGGCAATCAAATCTTGTTTTTAGGTGATCATATTATATTCTATGTCATATCACCCAAGAAAATTTTCAAAAATATTATAAAGGTTTATGTGGCATTAATCAATGTAACTTGAAATTAATCTCTCACAAAAACAAACATGACACTTAAGAGATTTTGCAAATTATGAAAGAAAAATATACAGCAGCAAAAATATTGAGAACAATTTTCTTCAGTGATAACACCCTCTGTTTTAGAATAACTTTCTTTTACTGATAATATTGCTGATTTCATTAATATATTTGCACAAGGAAAAATTACATTCAAACACAAAGTGCACAATAATTTAAGAAAAAGATAATGCTATCATGTCTAATGAAATACAATCATTGATTTGTTCTGCTATCTTCTGAAAATAGGCACCACATATCTAAATGGGGAAAAAAAGAGAAAAAAAACATATCCCTGAGATTGTATTAAAGTTAACTGACTTTCAACTAGGAGTGAAATTTCCAGTAGCTTACTAGTTATAGCGAAACTACAAAAAGCATGTTTGAAATTCCGTTCACATTTTTTTAATCTGCTACATCAATAAATAAAAATTTACATATAAGTTTAAGAGAAAAACAGTTTTTTTCTGTTTACTGTTTTGACAGTGATGGAAGTTATTAACCGTTTTATCATTTGTTTACAATATTATTTTATTGTCTTTCTTTCTTTATTTGTAGTGTTTATTTAAAGTGGCCAAAAGACTGATATTTAGAAGTACCATCTGCAGAGATTTTATTCTGCAAAGCATCGTTCCAAATTATTTAACAGCAGTTAAACAGATGTGTCTCAGAATGCATAACTCATGGTCTTAAATGAGTTGTACTAATGTTTATTGTATAAAAATTCAATTCAGGGAATTGTTAAAACCATAAGGAAACAGTGAGTTTGACTGGTACTTACGTTCAGGAGGGGCAACTCCCAGTATTGTTCATATCAGAATCCAGACTACGAATATTCGCCTTTAAAGGTGACTGTTCCAAAATATATGCGAAATCTGTTCCATTTTGAGTCTTTCTATAACATGTACTGAGAATTGCATCTCCTGAAGGTGAGTACTGCCTACACTTCTGTATCTGAGACTTTAACAAACTTTTATATTGTTATTTCTTATTTTGTAACAATATTATGAAAAGGAACGTTGCCACTCACCATATAGAAGAGATACTGAGTCACAGATAGGCACAACAAAAAACTGTTACAAATAAATAAAGCTTTTGGCCATTAAGGTCTTTGTCTCTATTTTTGACAAAGGTCTTACAGGCCAAAAGCTTTATTTATTTGTGACAGTCTTTTTGTTGTGTCTATCTGCAACTCAGTATGTCTGCTATGTGGTGAGAAGCAACTTTCCTTTTCATAATATTGTTACATTCCATCCCGGATTTTCCATTTTTTGTTAGATCTGATTTTGGTGTTTCACTGAACAAACAACATATATACATTCCATATAATGAGATAGTTCTCTAAATAGGTAATGACAAAGCAGTATTCCTGGATGCTAAAATTAAAATTCATTCTAATTAAGTTTTCAAACTTCAGCACTGTCTGCACATTTCCCACAGACAAAGGCTCACTGCTCAAAATTGATGTGCCTTGGAGACTGTAAATATAGCCACCATATTTGGACTATACTGTGGGGCAGCAATTCTTCACAACACTTCAATGACAAGAAAGTGTTAAGAAAGTAAAAATGACTACAGAAAACGAGCACAATAACTATAGAGGACAAACAGTAAGCACATGTATGTCAACTACTGTTATGAATTCATAACTATGATTCATAATATTTACAGGTTTCTTACAAAAGGAACATTTAACTAGCAAAATTTGACTTTTGTGGATGATTGAAGCTACGGCATAGAGAAACAACAGGACATTCAATCCGCCAAAGTGGGATGCACTCTCTCACTCTCACTCTCTCTCTCTCTCTCTCTCTCTCTCTCTCTAATGAGAAACAACAGCAAAAAGGTCAAGAGGCACCATACAAAGTAAATGGAAGAAAGTGACAGATCACAGAATATGCATACTGTGTTTATGAATGACTACATCAAACACTTAATACAATGACTCGTACATGTTCTGTTTTACTCTTTTGGTAAATGATTAATTTTTTTTCTTTTTAATTGAAATAGTGGCAAGATCAACACTAATAACTATGAACATTTTCATTTCCAGTTTTAATATATTAACAGATATCTTCAGACATGATTATAATCCACAAGTACTTCTATCTTAATATGTAAATAATGGATACATGGACACCACGAGAAATGTTGCAAAACTGTTAGTAAAATATGATATTTTACTGACATTTTGTACCATTTTTCATTATTTCAGTGTGTATGGAACTTTTATTTGAGAATTATGACAAAACTATTTGTGGATTATTAACACATTTGAAGACAGCTGTTAGTACACCTAAACCATTCATTTGAATGTTCATAGCAATTAGCGACCATCTTGACAAATTATTGTCTGGCTACAGAAGTTACAGAGATTAATAAGTTGAGAGATAGTGCATCATTTAGGTGTAACACACCCAAAATCTTTCAATGAAACAAATTGATTGTAAAATACAAAGTTCTGGAGGAAGAAAGCCCATCTAGTAAGTACAATCACTTGGAGACATTTCTTCTATAGCTCTGTAAAGCTTCATAGAACATGTGAAGGAAAAACTGACACACGCAGCAAGTTTGGGGTTGTAATCAAATTAGTTACCTTATAACTCGAAATACTACGCATCAGCAGTTGCATATTTAGACAGTGTGAATGCAATATGTGAGAGCTTTATTCGTTCTTTACTAATGTTGGATTCAAGAAGAAATAACACAGATCTGTAGTCAGTGTGTGTTTACAGGTACTGCGTCATGTAATGGAAATACTTTTTTTATCTTTTCTTCTTGAAAATCCATGACTGTCAGTTTCACACAAAATAAACAGAAAGAACAAGGACTTTTTTAATTTTACTGTTTTATTAATGGTTTAGTCCCATTTATATCATCCTCAGAATGGTAATGATATTAACAACACCAAGAGACACAACTACACTGATTAGCCAAAACATTATGACCACTTGCATAGTAGTGTGTTGGCCCACCTTCGGAACACAACACAGCTGTGGTTTAGCATGGCATGGATTCACATGTCCTCGGTAAGTATCGGAGACATGTGACACCAGATGTCTACACACAGGTCACAAAAGTTCCATTAAATTATGGGCTGATGATTTGTGGATGTCCACATCTACATAAATACTCTGCAAGCCACCTGACAGTGTGTGGAGGAGAGTACTCCTGGTATCGCTCTAACTATTCTATTCATGAATGGCGCTCGGAAAGAATGACTATAGGTAAACCTGTGTTAAGGCTAATTTCTCAAATTTTCTGATTGTGGTCATTTTGCGAGGTGTATCGGCAATAAAGTAATATGTTGTCAGACACTTTCTGAGAAGTACTACCTTACAATTTGAATAGTAGAGCTCTCCATGGTGCACAATGCTTCTCTTGTAGCATCTATCACTGGAGTTTGCTGAGCATCTCTGTAACATTCTCATGCCACCTAAGGCATCTCACGATGAAAAGCACCCCCCCCCCCCCTCCCACTGATTCTTCTCTATCTCTTCTATTAATTCTATCTCGTAATATAAGTAATTGTATAGATAAAAAACCTACACACCAAGCAGCAGCAGGAGGAGAACACATATATAAAATGGTGTTATAGTTTATGAGCTTTTGGGGTCAGCGGCTCCTCCTCCTCGTGGCAGAAGGGTTGAAGTTGAAGGAAGAGGGGTAAAGGAAAAGGATTGGTGAGGTTTAGGAAAAGGGGTAGAGTTCAGGAAGGTCACCCAGAACCCACGGTAAGTGGAGTCTTATCATACGGAGTGCGAAGGGAATACTGATTGTTGAGGATTGCACTGAGTGAGATTTGAAAACCTGAGAGCTTAAAGGTGGAAGACAGGGTAATATGCAAGACAGAGATTAATGCATTGTACATGAATTAATACGAGCGAAAAGCTGAGTGAATTGAAAATTAGACAGGTCATAAAATGAAAGATGTAGAAAACTAAAAGGGAGTGAAGAAATGATAGTTACTGTGAAGAAATTCTGAGATCAAAGAAATTTGCGTAAATTAATGCCAGGTGAGTGATGAGAACCAAGGACACGCTGTAGTGCCAGTTCCCTCCTGTGGAGTTCTAAAAATTCTTCTGGTGGAAGAATCCAGATGACGTGTGGTGAAACAAGCACCAAGGTCATAACTGTCACGTTGTAGGGTATGCTCAACAACAAGATATTGTGTGTTGCCATTGTGCACCCTGCGCCTATGCCTATTCGTCCTAACTGATAACTTGCTGGCAGTCGTGTCAATGTAAAAGGTCGAACAGTGTTTGCATAATAGCTGGTATAAGGAATGTCGTTTCTCGGGTGGTACTTCCTTTGGTAGTATATTTTTTGCCAGTTGATGGGCTGGTATATGTGCTGGCAGGAGGGTGCATAGGGCAGGGAGATGGGTGCAGAAAGAGCACAGGGTTTGACAAGGATATTGCAGAGACTGGGTGGGCGATGAATAGCTATCCTAGGTGTGGTGTGCAAAATCTCAGAGAAAATGGACCTCATTTCAGGGCATGATTTTAGAAAGTCATACCCATGAACCATGGACCTTACCATTGCTGTGGCAGCTTGCGTGCCTCAGCGATACAGACAGATTGCAGGTTCAACCACAACGGAAGAGCATCTGTTGAGAGGCCAGACAAATGAGTGGTTGCTGAAGAGAGGCAGCAGCCTTTTCAGTAGTTGCTAGGGCATCAGTTTGCTTGGTTGACTGATCTGGCTTTGTAACATCACCTAAAATGGCCTTGCTGCACTGGCACTGCAAACGGCTGAAAGCAAGGGGAAACTACAGCCGTATTTTTTCCTAAGGACTTGCAGTTCTATTGTATGGTTAGACAATGATGATGTCCTCTTGGGTAAAGTATTCCTGAGGTAAAATAGTCCTCTGTTCAGATCACTACTCAGGAGGAGGTCGTCATCTGAAGTAACAAAATTGGCATTCTAAAGACTGGAGTGTGGAATGTTGGATCCCTTAATAGGGCATGTAGGTTAGAAAATTTAAAAAGGAAACTGGATACGTTGAAATTAGATGTAGTGGAAATTAATGAAGTTTCGGTGGCAGAAGGAACAGAATTTCTCATCAGGTGAATACAGCGTTGTAAATATAACGTCAAATAGAGGTGTAGTTTAATAATGAATAGGAAAATACGAGGTAAGCTACTATGAACAGCACCATGAATGCCTCATCATAGCCAAGATAGACACAAAGCCCATTCCTACCATAGTAGTACAAATTTACAAGCCCACTAGCTCTGCAGGTGACGAAGAGCTTTAAAAAATGTATACTGAGATAAAAGAAAATTATCCAGACAGTTAAAGGAGATGAAGATTTAATGGTAATAGGGGACTGGAATTCGATAGTAGGACAACGTAGAGAAGGAAAAACAGCAAGTGGATATGGACTGGGAAAAAGGAATGAAAGAGGAATTCATCTCGTAGAATTTTGTACAGAGCACAAGTTGATTACTGCTAACACTTGGTTTAAGAATTGTAAAAGAAGGCTGTAAAAGTGGAAGAGACCTGGAGACACTGGTAGGTTTCAGATTGATTATATAACGGTTAGACGGACATTTCGGGACCAGATTTTAAATTGTAAGACATTGCCAGAGGTAGATGTGGACTCTCACCACAATTTACTGGTTATGAATAGTAGATGAAAACTGAAGAAATTGGAAAAAGGTGTGAAATTAAAGAGATGGGACCTGGATAAGCTGCAAGAACCAGAGGTTGTTGAGAGTTTCAGAGGGAGTATTAGGCAATGGTTGACTAGAAGAGAGGGAAGAATACAGTAGAAGATGAATGGATAGCGATTAAAGAGATGAAATAGTGAAGACAGCAGAGGATCAAATATATAAAAAGATAAGGTCTAGTAGAAGTCCTTGGACAACACCAGAGATATTGAATTTCGTTGAAGAAAGGAGAAAATTTAAAAATGCAGCAAATGAAGCAGGCAAAAGGGAAAACAAACATTTAAAAAATGTGATTGAAGGGAAGTGCTAAATTGCTATGCAGGATGCAAAGGCCTTTGAGGAAAATAGAAGCAGCTGTATGAATATCAAGAGCTCAGGTGGAAAACCAGTCCTAAATGAAGAAGGGAAAGCTGAAAGGCGGAAGGAGTATATGGAGCGTTTATAAAAAGGAGATGACCTAGAAAGCAATATTATGGATATGGAAATGGACATAGTTGAAGATAATATGGGAGATACAATACTACGAGAAGAATTTGACAATGCTCTGAAAGATGTATGTCGAAACAAGGCCGCAGGAGTAGACGATACTCCATCTGGACTACTGGCAGCCTTGGGAAAGCCAGCAATGATAGAAGTCTTCCATCTAGTGCGCAAGATACGCGAGACAGGCGAAATACCCTCAGACTTCAAAAAGGAGGTAGTAATTCCAATTCAAAAGAAAGCTGTTGCCAATGAGTAAAAATTACCGAACTATCAGTTTAATAAGTCACGGTTGCAAAATACTACCACAAATTCCTTACAGAAGGATGGAAACACTGGTAAAAGTCGACCTTGGGGAAACATCTAGAAGCCAACCTTGGGAAAGATCAGTTTGGATTCTGGAGAAATGTAGGAACAGGTGAGGCAGTACTGACTCTACTACTTCTTATAGAAGATAGGTTATGAAGAGGCAAACCTACGTTTACAGCATTTGTAGACTTAGAGACAGCTTTGATAATGTTCACTGGAATACTCTCTCTGAAATTCTGAAGGTAGCAGGTGTGAAAACAGGGGGCAAAAGGCTATTTACAACTTGTACAGAAACCAGATGCCAGTTATAAGAAACGAGGGGCATGAACGAGAGACAGTGGTTGAAAAGGGAGTGAGACAGAGTTGACGCCTATCCCTGATGTTACTCAATATGTACACTGAACAAGCAGTAAAGGTAAATTTGGAGTACAAATTACTGTTCGGGAGGTTTGCCGATGACACTGTAATGGTGTCAGAGACAGCAAAGGACTTGGAAGAAAAGGCGAATGGAATGGAGTGTCTTGGAAGGAGGACAAAAGATGAACATCAACAAAAGTAATACAAGGACAATGGAATGTAGTCAAATTAAATCAAGTTTTGCTATTTGGGCAGCAAAATAAGTGATGATAGCTGAAGTATAAAGGTATAAAATCTAGACTGGCAATAGCAAGAAAAGCATTTCTGAAGAAGAGAAATTAGTTAACATCAAATATAGATTTTAGTGTTAGGAAGTCCTTTCTGAAGGTATTTGTCAGGTATATAGAAGTGAAACATGGACAATGAACAGTTCAGATAAAAAGAGAATGGAAGCTTTCAAAGTGTGGTACTACAGAAGAATTCTGAAGATTTGATGGGTCTATCATGTAACTATTGAGGAAATACTGAACAGAACTGGAGAGACAAGAATTTTGTGGCATCACTTGACCAAAAGAAGTGCTGGTTGATTTGACACATTCTGAGACATCAAGGGATCACCAGTGTAGTACTGGAGGAAATGTGGAGAGTAAAAATCGTAGAAGGAGACCAAGGGATGAATGCAGTAAGCATATTCAGAAAGACGTAGGTTGCAGTACTTATTCGGAGATGAAGGGTCTTGTACAGGATAGAGAAGCATGCCACGACAAGAACAACAACAACAACAACAACAACAACAGCGTTGTTGAAATAGCTGATTAATACATTCAAAACCATGAGAACACTGAGTGTTGAGTTGTGTACTCAAAAGCTGTGTTTTGTAGATATCCGAAGTACCAGGATTCTATGTGATGGCTTGGGAAATCTGTTTTTTAACTAGGCTGGTGGGGTATTTAATTCCAGTGAAGGCTGAAGTGAGAATAGTGGTGTATTGAAGTAAGAGTTTACATCTGAACAAGTATGTTTGCTTTGAATGCCTCGGTTGTATGGGAGGGAACATTTGACACGGAAAGGAAGGGAACTGTCAAAATGTAAGCACTGTTGTTTGTTGGTGTGCCTAATGGGAACAGAAGCGTGTAGCTGACCTTCAGTAAGGATGAGATCAATGTCAAGGAAAGTGGCATGGGATTCAGGATAGGATCATGTGAAATTTAATTGGGAGAATGTATTGAAGATTTGAGAAATTTTAACATGTTAGTCTCACATCAAGTCCATATGGCAAAGAGGTCATCAATATATCTAAACCAAACCAGGGGCCCATGGATTATGGATCCTAGGAAAGCCCCTTCAAGTAACCCAAGAAAAGGTTGGCACAGGAAGGAGTCATCTTGCCATGGCTGAAGCCTGATCTCTTTGTTTGTCTGTCCCTCAAAGATGAAGTAGTTGTTGGTAAATATAAAGTTGAATACGATGAGCAGGAAGGATGTCATAGGTTTGGAATCAGGTGGGCACTGACTGAGGAAATGTCCAGCAGCAAACAGACCATGTACATTGGGGAAGTTGGTATAATGGGAGGTGGCATCAATAATGAAAAACACGACTACCACCAAGTTATCTGTTAGGATGAATGGGCACAGGTGGCAGGTGCATACTGGCAACATACAATATCTTGTTGTAGAGCATGCCTACAACATGACAGTCGTGACCTCAGTGCCTGTTTCACCATACGTGCCATCTGGATTCTTCTGCCAGACACCAGGTTCTCAGAGCTCTGCAGGTGGAAGTGGTACTACGACATGGTCTTGGTTCTCGCCACCCACTTGGACTTAATTTATGGAAATTTCTTCTGTCTCAGCATTTCTTCACAGCAACTATTCCTTTCTTCACCTCCTTTTCATTTTCTACATCTTTCATTTTCTGATCTGCCTATCTTACAATGCACTTAGCTTTCTGCTCTTATTAACTCATGCATGATGTTTTAGCATTAATCTTTGTCTTGCGTACTACACTATCTCCCACTTTTAAATTCGCAGGTTTTCAAATGTCGTCTGGTGCAGTCCTCAACAATCAGTCTTTCTTTCTCATTCTGTCTGGTAAGACTTTCCCAATATAAGGTTCTGAGTGAATTTTCATAACTCTACCCCACTGTCTCCAAAAGTTTGCTTAACTATAATACCTTTTCAAATGTGAGTTTTCCTGATGCTGTTTGCTAGGCACATTATTTATCTATGCAATTGCAAATATTTTCAAAAACTTATTATTTTTGTTGATACAATTCTGCCTGGTAAGAATTGAAGACTATGAACAACATTCACGAATTTATCAACCAAGTGGTGTGTAAGCCACTGCTTACATGGATGAGTTACTTTTCCTTAAGATTCTTTCTATGAATCTCAGTCTGGCATCTGCTTTTCTTGTTATGTGTGTTACATCATTATTCCACTTAGAGTCACTCTGGATTGTTACTCCTACATATATTATGATGGATACTGTTTCCAGCAATTTGTCACCAATAGTTAAATGTAAGTATACATTTTCTTCCTACATATGTGGAAAATGTTTATTTTACTTACATTCAGGGTTGAGTACCAGTTCCCGCACCATTCATTCTGCAGGTTTTCCTGCAAATTGCTGCATTGCTACCTTCTTATAGACAACTGCAATAATCCGTGAACAGCTTAATGGAGTTTCTCAAGTTTCCTACTAGATCATTTATATATTTTGTAGAGAGTAATAGTTCTATCACACTTCTCTGGGACACTCATAAATTTAGCTTTATATTTGTTGATTTTGTTTCATTAAGAGCGACTTCCTGAGTTCTATCTGAAAGAAAGTCTTGACTCCAGTCACAAATCTGGTCCATTACTCAGGAAACTTGTATACCCCCCCCTCCCCCTCCCCAGTGAATGGCAGTGCGGGATGGTGTCAAATGTCTTCCTAACATCAAGGAACACAGCATCGACCTGATCCCCAATATCTACATCACTGTGCATCTCATGGAGGAGCAGAGTAAGCTGGGTTTCACATGATCTCTGTTTGCTAACCCAGTGTTCATTTTTTATGGAGCACTTTTTGTTCTTCAAAAACTTCAAAATACATGAGCATAACTGAAGTTTCACAATTCTGTAATTATGTGCATCTGTTCTACAACCTTTCCTGTAAACAGGAATGACCTGTGCTTTTTATTTTTATTTTATTTTATTTTATTTTTTATTTTTTTATTTGTTTTTCCCAGCTACCCTTCCTTGTACCCGAGATCTACAATAAACTGCTGCTATAAGGGGAGAAAGTTCTTCCGCATAACATCTGTAGAATCTTACAGGTATCTTATTTTGCCCGGATGCCTTTTCACTTCTGAACAATTGTAATAACTTTTCTATTCCACAATCAAATATCTCAACGTATGCAGGTTTACGGTTTGTAAAGTGATTGAAGGGAGGGACTGTATATTATGATCTGTCACAGTGAAACAATTTCAGAAGACTGAATTTAGTATATTGGCATTCTCTCCACATTCCATTTTAGCATCACTATAATCATTGAATGACTAAATAGATGATTTCGAACTGCTTACTGATTTTATGTAAGAGCAAAACCTTTTAGCATTCTCAGTCAGATCAGTTGGGAAAAATTTTATTTTCAATGTCACTGAATGTTTCTCTCATTGACATCTTTAAGCTCATTTTTGCTTCATCCATCTTTCTGTTTGTCAACTAGATTTTTGAGTTATCTTAAATCTGTGATGAGTTCTCTTTGTTTGCATACTAGTTTTCTGTTATGGCTATTAGTCCATGGTGGATCTTTCCCATCTCTTAAGTCCTGACTCAACATACTTGTCTAAGGCATATTGAAAATATTCTTGAATTTTTCCATTTTGTGGGGTTGGGTTGTTTTGGGGGAAAGAGACCAAACTGCGAGGTCATCGGTTTTTAGGGAAGGACGGAGAAGGAAGTCAGCCGTGCCCTTTCAAAGGAACCATCCCAGTATTTGCCTGGAGCGATTCAGGGAAATCACGGAAAACCTAAATCAGGATGGCTGGGCGCGGGATTGAACCATCGTCCTCCATTTTGTGCTCACATCTTTGTCCACAACAATGAATATTTTCACAGATTATTCAGATACTCAGCAATTTGTTGTATTCTGTCACTCTTGGTAAGCAGAAACTTTTTCCTAATTTTCTTACCATTCCTTATAACATTTGTAGTCACTGATGCTATTGCAGCCTTAAGATCATTAACACCACCCTCTGTATTAACTGATTCAAGTTCTGGTCTGTTTGTTGCTAGAAGTAGCATGAGCTGGTTCTCTAACTATCTGCTTGAACTAATTTTCAGGCAAGACATTCACAATTAAGTCACACAGATCACTGTCTCTGGAACCATTTTTGATCGTATGACCACTGCATTCTACACCTGGAAAGCTGAAGCCTCCCCACAGCATGACCTGGACACTTATTCATGGAATTTTCCAAGTTCTCTCTGAAGTGGTCTACCGCTACAGCTCCTGACACAACCGTTCTTCAAAAGCATCCAATTACCATTTTTGACCAATCTTTGATGCTGAATTTCACCCATATTAATTCATATTTGGAACCCATGATTACCTCACTAGATATTAATCGAATTCTTTGCTGCAATAAATATACTGCCACCAGATGGCACCCTATAGCATCCCAGAAGCATTCTGTCATATTCAGATCAGGCGAATATGGTGGCCAAGACATCATAATGAATTCCCCAAACCACTGTATTGCAATTCTAACACAGTGACACAGACAGTTAGCCTGCTCGAGATGATAATGCAGTTGGGGAAAATGAGATGCATGAAAGGATGCAGGTGGTCTATAATAATGTTTATGTAGTCCACAATCGTCATGGTGCCTTCGAATACTATCGCATGTCACATGGAAACCCGGGCAAATGCCCCTCACGGCAGAATTCTGTCACCCACTCACCTTCATCAATGTTTCAAGCAGCCATTCACTTAGGTGGTGATATATCAAGACACAACAAGCGACCAGGTGACTATTTCCATTCACCCGTTATCCAGTCTTCATGATTTTGTATTTCAGCTGACAATATCATTGAGATAACAATGGAATGTATAGCGGTTTTCTGCTGTGAAATGTCACATTTCACAATGTGCGCTGAATAGTGCACCATACAACCCTTATACTACACCAGCATTGTACTCTGTAGTCAGATCTGGCACAGTTCACCATCTATCTTGCTTTACAGAGTGAGAATCCTTTCACTTTCACATTTTGTGACAAGGCTTGGACATACAAAACGTTGTCACCTACTCATAGTTTCACCATCCTTCAATCACTTTACATAAATTCTCACAACAATAATATGTGAACAGTCAACATCATTCACTATTTCAGAGATGCTCAATCCCACCTGATGCTCCACATCAAAGTCTCTTATGTCAGTGTATTCCCCATTTCCAGCTACGCTTCACTTATATAAGGTCCTTAACATGTCATGTTTCTGCAATATCGTCATGGGGCATGTCATGGGGCATTCATCTCGCAGTGGGCAACGGTCATGCTGTCTTGGCTCATCATCATATGTAAGTTTATTTATTTTATTTTCTCTACACTTTCAAAGGCGTTTTTTAATTATTTATTTAATATGCACATGTTCAAAAACTTTTATTTACTTTAGTTCAGCAGAAATTTCAAGTTGCCCCTGAGGAACAAAGTTCATCAGACTTGACAATATTCGAATTCAATCTGAACAGTTGATACAACTCTAAAGCATACTGGTTCATCAAAATGGTTTGTATAAACTGTAAAAATTTGTTATCACATGAAGGGGTCACAAACAAACTTATGCTAAGTTAATTTCTTTCAAAGTTAATTTCTTTCAAACACAACTCAGTAATGAAATCCGAAAACGTACTGGGACCATGGATATAATCTACTTTCGAGACATTTCTTACTCATTATGGCAAATAATTCAATTAAACATCAACAGCATCTAAATATAGTGTCCCATATGTTCAATAAGTAAAGGCAGCCAAAACTACTCATCTGTCTTATAAAACATCGCTCAAGAGGTGAGTGGCAAAACTTGGCATTTTTCGAGGAACACCACTTCAACCTACTACAATAACGGCAGCCCATGTTTTAGACTGCTAACTGGCATTCTGCACTACTGAGTGGCACAATTAACCAACACCCAATGTGATAATTTGGTGCACTATTGCATACACAATGAGAGAACGCCCCCTATGCCTTTAGAACAATCTGGCCAAAACCAAATTGTATCGCTTAAACTCTGCTACATAAAAAAAAATCTTAAGAGCCGCAGGTAACACTCTCTCTGATAACTCTAAAAGATACATTCTGGCAAAACAATACCTGTTCGTAAGTGGCAAGAAATGTGCAGCCTGCTTCCAAATCTACAGGCTCATCTGACTTGTCACCTGTCAAACAAGTTTGAGAAGTAGCTGGTCATTAACTTAATTATTATGGATTTCCAGCAAATGATAGGATTTTGCAATCTTGCATATATATTGCATATTGCTTGTAACGGTATCGTTTGTATGTTGGCATGTACCTACTGTGTGGTATAACTTGATGTTGCAATTTTCACAACTGTTAGTGTACTTCTGGATTAGACTTTGAGATCTACATCAATAATTTAACTTTCCAGTATTCAGTTTATTGCTACACCTTCTGTAAAAACACTTCAAGGTGTGACACCCCTGTTATCGATAAATGAACACAGTATCTTTGTGATGCAACATATCATCCTGGCAGAGTGAAGTGTAACCCTAAACCTGCCTAGCCAACAAATGACGTTTATGATAGTTGAAACTCTCTAATAGTTAAAGATGGACAGCCGTTTGTGAGTTTTTTCAATCTACTTTACTTGTGACACTAATACAGATGGACCGCATGTTTTCAAGGTAGAACGGAGATTATAGTTTTATCAGAGTTACGGTGCCTCATTAGGTTTGTGTAACCTCAGCGAA
The DNA here is from genome assembly GCF_023864345.2 of Schistocerca serialis cubense. Lineage (NCBI taxonomy): Eukaryota > Metazoa > Arthropoda > Insecta > Orthoptera > Acrididae > Schistocerca > Schistocerca serialis. The sequence goes on along the minus strand of NC_064639.1, from coordinate 1,143,457,575 downwards.
TCAAGTCCCAGTTCGAAGAGTGGCGCATCACCAAGTAATGACCATGCCATGTCGATACAGTACATCATCATGGCAGAACGGAGAAGGTCTAGAGAAATGTCGAAAATGTTATTAGTCGAATGTATGATCTCAAACTGTACATAAGAGTTATGTTTCCCTGTTGCTAAATGTTGAAATAAGTGATTTTACATTGAGATGCAATAGCATTCATTAGAAGAAGAAGTACATTGTCTTCCTTCACAGTAATTTGAAACTGCTTTAAAATTCTAAGATTTAACCACAAAAACAATTGTAGTGTTGCTGAGGTTCAGACTGCAAGATGAAAATATAAGTGAATCTGAACACAAACATTTAAAACGGTTAACACTGCACTCTGGCTCCCTGGTGAGAAGACCCAAAGTAATTTGTGCTGGAAATCAAAACAAAAGTTGAGAAATAAGATACATATTAAATACAAATTAAGAAGAAATTGATATTTTAATTGAAGATTTATTGAAAATTATTGCTGTAGTCATTAGTAATGAAGCTAACAGCAGGACTTAACAACAACAACAAAGAAGAAGTTTCACATAGGGAGATAAAGAATGACAACTCAATTAATCAACAACAATTATATCACAAAGGAATGTAAGTCCACGAGTCAGAAGAGCATCTTATAAAATGTGAGATCAGGCCCAAAAAATATGTCAACCACAGTAGCAAGCAGTAACATCAGTTGCACAGCTCCTAACAGCAGCCCAATTAACTGAGTATGGTGACCTGATTTACTGTAGCTACTGTGCCACTGCAAGCCACACAAGCAACTCAGGTGAGCTGTGTTGAAGCCACATTAAACTTTTTTTTTTTTTTTTTTTTTTTTTTTTTTTTTTTTTTGTTGTTGTCAGTCTTCTGACAGATTTGATGTGGCCTGCCATGAATTCCTCTCCTGTGCTAACCATTTCATCTCAGAGTAACACTTGCAACTTATATCATCAACTATTTGCTGGATGTATTCCAATCTCTGTCTTCCTCTACAGTTTTTGCCCTCTACAGCGCACTTTAGTACCATGGAAATCATTCCCTGATGTCTTAATGGATGTCCTATCATCCTGTCCCTTCTCCTTATCAGTGTTTTCCACATATTCCATCATCATCATCATCATCATCATCATCACCACCACCACCATCATCATTTAAGACTGATTATGCCTTTCAGCGTTCAGTCTGGAGCATAGCCCCCCTTATAAAATTCCTCCATGATCCCCTATTCAGTGCTAACATCGGTGCCTCTTCTGATGTTAAACCTATTACTTCAAAATCATTCTTAACCGAATCGAGGTACCTTCTCCTTGGTCTGCCCCGACTCCTCCTACCCTCTACTGCTGAACCCATGAGTCTCTTGGGCAACCTTGCTTCTCCCATGCGTGTAACATGACCCCACCATCTAAGCCTGTTCGCTCTGACTGCTACATCTATAGAGTTCATTTCCAGTTTTTCTTTGATTTCCTCATTGTGGACACCCTCCTGCCACTGTTCCCATATACTAATACCTGCAATCATCCTAGCTACTTTTATATCCATAACCTCAACCTTGTTGATAAGGTAACCTGAATCCACCCAGCTTTCGCTCCCATACAACAAAGTTGGTCGAAAGATTGAACGGTGCACAGATAACGTAGTCTTGGTACTGACTTCCGTCTTGCAGAAGAGAGTAGATCGTAGCTGAGCGCTCACTGCATTAGCTTTGCTACGCCTCGCTTCCAGTTCTTTCACTATGTTGCCATCCTGTGAGAATATGCATCCTAAGTACTTGAAACCGTCCACCTGTTCTAACTTTGTTCCTCCTATTTGGCACTCAATCCATTTATATTTCTTTCCCACTGACATTACTTTCGTTTTGGAAATGCTAATCTTCATACCATAGTCCTTACATTTCTGATCTAGCTCTGAAATATTACTTTGCAAACTTTCAATCGAATCTGCCATCACAACTAAGTCATCCGCATATGCAAGACTGCTTATTTTGTGTTCACATATCTTAACCTCACCCAGCCAGTCTATTGTTTTCAACATATGATCCATAAATAATATGAACAACAGTGGAGACAGGTTGCAGCCTTGTCTTATCCCTGAAACTACTCTGAACCATGAACTCAATTTACCGTCAACTCTAACTGCTGCCTGACTATCCATATAAAGACCTATAATTGCTTGCAAAAGTTTGCCTCCTATTCCATAACCTCGTAGAGCAGACAATGACTTCCTCCTAGGAACCCAGTCATATGCCTTTTCTAGATCTATAAAGCATAGATACAATTCCCTGTTCCACTCATAACACTTCTCCATTATTTGCCGTAAGCTAAACATCTGGTCCTGACAACCTCTAAGAGGCCTAAACCCACACTGATTTTCATCCAATTGGTTCCACTCCTCTCCAATTCTGCACAGAACCTCCTCATTCCTTACCTTATCAGTCCACCTAATTTTCAACATTCGTCTGTAGCACCACATCTCAAATGCTTCGATTGGCTTCTGTTCCGGTTTTCCCACAGTCCATGTTTCACTATCATACAATGCTGTACAGTCTCAGAAATTCCTTCCTCAAATTAAGGCCTATGTTTGATGCTAATAGAATTCTCTTGGCCAGGAATGCCCTTTTTCGCATTGCTAGTCTGCTTTTGATGTCCTCCTTACTCCATCTATCATTGGTTATTTTATTGCCTGGATAGCAGAATTCCATAACTTCATCTACTTCATGACCATCAATCCTGATGTTAAGTTTCTTGCTGTTCTCATTTCCATTACTTCTCACTACTTTCGTCTTTCTTCGATTTACTTTCAATCCATATTCTGTACTCATTAGATTGTTCATTCCAGTCAGCAGATCATCTAATTTTTCTTCACTTCCACTCAGGACAGCAATGTCACCAGCAAATCATATCGCTGATGTCCTTTTACCTTTAATTTTAATTCCACTCCTAAATCTTTCTTTTATTTCCATCACTGCTCTTTCGATGCACAGATTGAACAGTAGGGGTGAAAGACTATGTCCCTGTCTTATACCATTTTTAATCCAAGCACTTCGTTCTTGGTCATCCACTGTTATTATTCCCTTTTGGCTCTTGTACATGTTGTATATTACTCGTCTCTCCCTATAGCTTACCCTTATTTTTGCATCAGAATTTTGACATGTTGCATCATTTTACATTGTTGAACACGTTTTCCAGGTCAACAAATCCTATAAACGTGTCTTGATTTTTCTTTAGTCTTGTTTCCATTATCAACTGCAATGTCAGAATTGCCTCTCTCATGCCTTTACCTTTTCTAAAGCCAAACTGATTATCATCAACTTTCTTTTCCATTCTTCTGTATATTATTCTTTTCAGCAACTTGGGTGCATTAGTTGTTAAGCTGATTATGCGATAATTCTTGCACTTGTAAGCTCTCACAGTCTTCGGAATTGTGTGGATATTTTTCTGAAAGTCAGATGATATGTCACCAGATTCATACATTCTACACACGAAGAAATTCTGATGGAATGTTATCTATCCCTTCTGCCTCAATTGATTTTAAGTCCTCCAAAGCTCTTTTAAATTCTAATACTGGATTCCCTATCTCTTCTAAATCGACTCCCGTTTCTTCTTCTATCACATCAGACAAATCTTCACCCTCAAAGACACTTTCAGTGTATTCTTTACACCTATCCACTCTCTCCTCTGCTTTCAATAATGGAATTCCTGTTCCACTCTTTAATGTTACCACCCATGCTTTTAATGTCACCGTAGGTTATTTTGACTTTCCTGTGTGCCACGTCTGTCCTTCCGACAATAATTCCTTTCTTGATTTCTTCACATTTTTCATGCAGCCATTTCGTCTTACCTTCCATGCACTTCCTGTTTATTTCATTCCTCAGAGACTTGTATTTCTGTATTCCTGAGTTCCCGGAACATTTTTGTACTTCCTCTTTTCATCAGTCAGCTGAAATATTTCTTCTGTTACCCATAGTTTCTTCACGGTTACCTTCTTTGTACCTATGTTTCTCTTTCCAACATCCGTGATGGCCATTTTTAGAGATATCAATTCCTCTTCAACTGTACTACCTAATGAGCTATTCCTTATTGCTGCACCTATAACCTTAGAGAACTTCAACAGTATCTCGTCATTCCTTAGTACTTCCTTATTCCACTTCTTTGCATATTTATTCTTCCTGACTAATGTCTTAAACTTCAGCCTACTCTTCATCACTACTAAATTGTGATCTGAGTCTATATTAGCTTCTGGGTATGCCTTACAATCCGGTATTTGATTTCAGAATCTCTGTCTGACCATGATGTAATCTAACTGAAATCTTCCCGTATCACCCGGCCTTTTCCAAGTATTTCTCCTCTTCTTGCAATTCTTGAACAGAGTATTCATTATTACTAGGTTAAATTTATTACAGAACTGAATTAGTCTTTTTCCTCTCTCATTTCTTGTCCCAAGCCCATATTCTCCTGTAACCTTTTCTTCTACTCCTTCCCCCTACAACTGCATTTCTGTCCCCCAAGATTATTAGATTTTCCTCTCCCTTTACATACTATTGCCCTTTCAATATCTTCACACACTTTCTCTATCTCTTCGTCTTCACTTTGTGACATCAGCATGTATAACTGAACTATCGTTGTCGGTGTTGGTTTGCTGTCACTGAACGGTTCACAGTAACCCGCCTCTCTGCACTACCTTCCGTTTCACAACGAATGCTACTTCTGTTATGCCATTTTCTACTGATTTTGATATTACCCTGCACTCATCTGACCAGAAAACCTTGTCTTCTTTCCATATCACTTCACTGACCCTTACTATATCTAGGCTGAGCCTTTGGATTTCCCTTTTCAGATTTTCTAGTTTTTCTCCCACATTCAAGCTTCTGACATTCCATGCTCTGACTCGTAAAACGTTATCCTTTCTTTGATTATTCAGTCTTTTTCTCATGGTCACCTCCCTCTTGGCAGTCCCCTCCCAGAGATCTGAATAGGGGGGACTATTTCAGTATCTTTTGCCAATGGAGAGATTCTCATGACACTTTTTTCACTTACAGGCCACATGTCCCATGGATACACGTTACATGTCTTTAATGCAGAAGTTTCCATTGCCTTCTGCATCCTCATGTCATTGATCATTGCTTATTATTTCACCTTTAGGGGCAGTCTCCCACCCCTAGGGCAAGAGAGTGCCCTGAACTTCTGTCCACTCCTCCGCCCTCTTGACAGGCTATTGGCAGAATAAGGGTGACTTCTTATGTCAGAAGTCTTTGGCCGCCAATGTGATTATTAATCAAAATTCAAGCAGTGGCAGGATTCGAATCTGGGACCGAGGACTTTTTGATTACTAATCAAAAACACTACTCCTAGACCACAGGTTAAGGGATAATTAAAGTGTATTTGTGTTCCAAAGACTTTTTTTCTTAACAGAGTTACATATCCACAATTGCAGTTGTTAGCAGACTATCAGTCACAAACTGAATGTTACTGTAACTGTATGCCAGCCAGAAACCCAAAAAATGGGGGAGGTATTGAAGGTTCTTGCTGAATTAATAGCTGATCTTCAGTCTCAGTGCAGTGCAGATTTAAAAACAGATTTAAAGGCACAAGTGGATGATCAAAAGTTGAAATGGAAGTAACTATCGGAAACTAGATCAACATATTACATACTGTTGCCAAGAAAAGCTAGAAATTAACACCAGAATACAGGCAGACTTACTTATATGCAGATTCATTATCTGTGTTTTCATGTATATGTGATTTTAGTTTCAGTCCAGTACTGACATCTGTTAATAGTATGTGGAAGCAGTAACGTGTTGCTGCATCACAATGTGCACCTTATGTCGTGTTTGTTGAGACGCGAATCATCAGTTCAGATAAGCCGACCTGTGAAGTTGCACTTGGTAGCATCTTTATTTAAAATTTCAGGTAAAAGAGAACAAAGTGGCCTGTCAAGGCAGGAAGTGTGTGTGAAGATAAGAGCATGATCAGAAACAAAGTTGGAAGTTTCGGATCGCTATGAGAAAGGTGATCACATTGTTGACATTAAGCGCTCATTGAGACTTAGTGAATGCACTGTGAGAACTATTCATGGTAATGCACAATCAATTTGAAAAACTGCTTACTCTTCAACTAACTTAAATATGACTAGAATGAGCAAATCTCAGTCACAGGTGGTAGAAAGAACAGAAAAAATGTTAGGCCACTGGACTGAGCACCATAACCAACAGCACATGCCTCTTTCTGGAGCTGCTATTCCAACCAAAGCCAAGGGCTTGCATGAAGATTTAACGAAAGAAGAGGATGATCTACCACCCTTCTCAGGCAGCTCAGGGTGGTTTGTTCACTTCAAGCATTGTTTCGGCTGTTTCAGAACATTAAAATTACAGGAGAGCCAGTTGCACTGGATGAAGTTGGAGCCGAGGAACATAAGAAATTTAAAGACATTGTGACATAAAAAGGCTATGTGGCAAAGCAGGTTTCCAATCTTGATAGAACAAATTCATTTTGGAAATGAACGCCTAGTTGCACACCCATTTCTAGTGAAGAAAAACGGCAGCTGGATTTCAGGCTGCCAAACATCGCTGCACCCTTCTTTTTGGAACAAATGCAGCAGGGGACTGCAAATTAAAACCCATTATGATGTACCACTCTCAAAATCCTAGGGCATTAAGGAGTTGTGACAAAACTGTATTATTCTATGTTTCAGAGTGTATAAATTTTACATTAAAATGTGTTTCAGAGTTCCAGAAAGATGATAATGGTTATTGTTGGTAAAACTACTAAGAAACTCTACTATTTTAAACTGAATATGTGAGTGCAGTGATTCCGCGTAATGTAAGTGTTGTGCATGATGAGCTTTCTACTTAATGTGAACTACAAGCTACAATGTCAAACAAGAGGAGTGACATTCTGAGATTATTAAACAGTGTGAGTTAGTGAGTACTGAGGTTAATGAACAATTTAGAGATGCAAATAAAGATTTGAGAGAGATCAAAGATTTTACTAAACAAGAATTTACTGAGATAAATAAAACAAATCTCAGACACTACAATCGGATTAAATGTATTTGAGCAGGGTAATACCAGGCTCTACTCTTGCAATCTTGGAGGAGTGCATTAGCAATTTAATTGAACGAAATGTACAAGAAAAGGTTGAATCATCAATCAGTACATCTCATTATCAGCTGAAACAGATACAACAGAGACAGAGTTACAAAAGACTTGGGATGAATGATCTAAAGAAAAGAATAAAATTAACAGAAAGAGACTTAACGATAACTGTGGGTTTCCGCTTGAGTTAATAGGGGAATTGCATTCAGGAAATAGGACTAACCTATCCAAACAGTTTCCTACATTCAAATCAGAAGGGATGTCCATTTTGCTGACATTTAAGATATTTTCTAAGTCTCTGCCAAAACATTGGAATGATTCCAAGAAAACTGGCTCTGACCTCAGTTTTTTTTTAAGGGGATCCTACCAAGTGGGGAACAGCTTATTCATAAGAATTCTCTTCTTTGAGTTATTTTCACAATAAATGTACAAAGAACAATCACTCTTCAAGTGCTCAAGAAAAGATAGTGCTTGAATTACTAGACTAGATATTATATAATATTGTGGGTTGAACGGCACTTGACAAAATCTAAGTACTTGGACAATCACATAAAGGGGTGAATAATTTAAAATAAGTCTTGGTTCATATGTTGCCCTAATATGCGATAAAAGAAGTATGGTATCATGGTTGATGAAATGTAAATGAACCATAACACTCACATGAAAATTAGACCCATTAAACAAAGAGCAAGGGGGTTACAATCACAAGGAAAGTGCATTATCCAATAATAACAACAAAAAACATTATCCACCTTGTTACCAAAGAAAAAACTAAACAAAAAAATGTAAAGTTACAAAATGTAATAATACAAATTGAACATATAGTCAAGGAAGAGACAGAAATACAATGTTTGATCTAATAATGAAAACAGTGGGTGCATAAATATGCCCCCTGAATGGCAATTTGTATTCAACCTCAGAAAACAATACGCATCCTGGAGTATGGGCCAGGCTCCAGGATATAACAATAGAGCTTAGGCCCATGGATGGAAAAGGTACTAGCCCTCACATGCCCAATTTCTATACGTGACTAGTTATGGAAGAACACTGTTGTCAGGACAAAGAAAATGAATAAAACCAACTGTGGCATGCATTTCAGGAGGTATATGTATGGATGGGCATGACTGAACAGGGAGGTGGAGGAGGGGATGGATAGTGGGGGCGGGGGGGGGGGGGCAGATGAGATGGCCAGAGAGGGAGAGAAGGCGGAAAAGAGGGGGGGGGGGGGGGTGAGATGTGAGACACAGTGGTGGCAGAGGAGATTAATAGAGATAGAGAAGGGAGGAGGAGATGGATCGGCAAACAAGGGAGGGAAGGGGAGGTGAACAGAGAGAGGAGGATGTGGGCAGAGAGAGGGAGTTGGGGAGGTGAAGGAGATGGAAACAGAGCAGGGAGCAGAGGAGATGAAAGCAATATATGTGCCTTGCTTGTACGACGACAAAGACACAAGTAAAAGCCTAGTTTCCTATAAAATTAACAAACATTGTTGCTATGATTAATGGTTTATGAGAATATTTTGTGGATGGTGGTAAACCTAACTGGTTGCTCACTGATAATGGAACACAGTTTGTAAGTGGTAGTTTTAGGGAATTTCTAGCATGGGAAGGGGTACTGTCTTCAATCCAACCATCAGAAACAGTAACGAAAGAGATTGAAAGGCTTTTTTGTAAATACTGTTCAAGTAGACAAATCTCTAGGCTCAAATGATACTGGAATTTCAACTAATAATAAATGAATTGCTAAATTTATCTACTGGTCTCTCGCAGTCTCGCACAAGTCCAACCCCTTGTCCCAGTTGTGGGAGGCGGGCAATGGCATGAAGTAAGGGATTGCCTGTAGGAGCGAGATACAGTGGGGTCTGTGTATCCCCCAGGACCGTTACGGTAGCTGTGAAGGTCCTACCGGAATCCCGAAAAGTGACAGCTAACAGGGCCCTGGTGAAGCTAAGATAGACCAGTAGTGGATTATGATTTCTGCTCTCAAAAATAGAACGGGCCTCAGAAAGGACAAATTTAATCGACGGTAAACTGGCTACAAACAAGGACTAAGATTTGGAACATTAAATACACAAACATTGACTGGAAAGGTGAAGGATATGCTACACATGATGGAAAGAAGGAAGTTAGACCTACTGGTGTTAGCTAAAACGAGATGGAATGGAGAAGGAAGGAGAGAACTGAGGAAAGGCTATCAACTGTACTGGAGTCGAAATGAAGAGGGAAGGAGAAATGGAGTTGGAATAGTAGTAAGAGATGGATTAAAAGAGGAAGTGAAGAGAACAAGTAGTAGGATGAAGAAGAGCAAAATACCACTCAAGGTGACAACCATAGAGGTAATACAAGTGTAGGCGCTGCAAGTGGGATGCACTTCTGAGGAGAAGCAAGAGTTTGAAGAGGAAGGTGGAAGACTATTGGAGTTCAATCAAAGGGATGACTTGCTGGTTGGGAACTCTTGGTTCAGGAAAAGAGGGAGCCACAAGATTACCGGGTACAGTCAAGACTTAAAGAGAAAGTAGATAGTTGACTACTTCTTGTACGATAGTGAGATGATTAGGAACATTATTGACATTAAGGTAATACCATCAGAGGCCTCGGATAGCGACTACCATTTGCTGGTAATGAAGCTGAGAGGGACTAAGGATAATAAAGGGACAGGAAACCAGGAAAGACGTATAAGGGCATGGAAGTTGAAGGAGGAAGAAAGCAGGCTACAGTACCTACAAGTAGTAAAGGAAAGCATCCCAAAGGATGAACCAAAAATGGTAGAAGAGAAATGGGGTAGATTCAAGGGAACATCAGTAAGTGTGGCAGACGCAATATGTGGGAGGATAAGCAACAAAAAGAGATGGAAAAAACACCCTGATGGAATTATAAAACAAAAGGATATAGTACAGAAAAAGAATAGAGCCTTTAGGGTACGATTCCAGAAGAGAACAGCAGAGACAAGAGAGGAGTATCAGGCAAGCAAGAAAGAAGTAAAAAGAATGGTGGCAGAGGAAAGAACAAAGTGGATGGAACAATGGACCATAATGATGGAGGAGGATAGTGAAGGTTCAAAAAAGGTGTTATATGGGATGATTAAAAATAAGAGGAAGAACGGTACGACAGATTATGCTCAAATGGTGAACAAAAGTGGACAAGATGTAGAGAATAAGGAGGAATTCAAGAATATGTGGAAGGAGTATTTCGAAGAACTCCTGAACCTGAATGGCAATCTGGATGAGGAGGAACAAGCCGAGGAGAAAAAAAGAGGAGGAACAGCAAATAGAAAAAGACCTTACATGGGGAGACGTGGAAGAGACATTGGGCAAAATGAATGCAGGGAAGTCACCAGGTCTGGATGAGCTAAGTGTAGAGATGGTGAGAGCAGCAGGAGAGGTGGGGATACAATGGCTATATCGAGTAACAAATATTGTGTGGATTCAGAAGATGATCACAGAAGACTGGAAGAAGGGAATAATTGTCCCAATCTTTAAGAAGGGAAATAGAAAGGAGTGCAAAAACTATTGGGGGATAACATTGATGAGTCATTGTGCAAAGATTTTTGAGAAAATTTTGGGAGCATGAGTTTGGGCAAAATTAGAAGGAAGAATGACAGAAGAGCAACATGACTTCAAAACAGGAAGGTCCATGGTGGATCTAATTTTTGCTGTAAGACAACTGCAGGGACAGCACTATGAATATGGAATATATCTACTAATGACTTTCCTGGACATTGAAAAAGCGAATTATAGTGTACGTAGAAGCAAAATGTGGAAAGCCCTGGAGAACAGAGGAGTGGCAAAACAGATTATTTGGAGAATAAGGGAAATGTACCATGGAAATGTGAGCTGTGTGAAAGTAGGAGGAGGGAGATCAGCTTGGATTGAACAGAGGAATGGCTTGAGGCAGGGAACTGCACTTTCACCATTGCTCTTCATCATAGTGATGGATGATATAATGAGTACAGTAGCACAAGTAACTGGTGAAAGGAATATGAAAGCTATGGTGTTTGCAGATGATCTGATGATTTGGGGGAATAAGGAGGAGGAAGTACAAGAACAGTTGGACGTATGGGAACGAACAGTACAAGAGTGTGGGATGAAATTTAGTATTTGTAAGAGTGAGATGATTATCACAACAAGAAAGAAGGAGAGAGCAACAACGGGAATAACAATTGGTGGGTAACGATTGAGGAGAGTGGAGAGTTTCAAGTACCTAGGAAGCATGATACAGGAAGATGGAACAAACGACAGAGAAATAAATGAGCGGGGGGAGAAAAGCAGAATCATTTTGGAAGAGTGTCAGAAGCCTGATAAGGTGCAAGGATGTACCCCAAATCAGTAAAAAGGTTATATACCAGTCACACTATGTACCGAACCTGACACACGTTTCAGAAACCTGGGTTATGAAAGAAAGAGAGAAAAGCAAAGCACAAGCCAGTGAGATGAAATTCTTGAGAAACATTATTGGAGTGAGAAAGATTAAGAAATGAGAGGATCAGAGAGTTAACAAAGGTGGAACCATTACAGGAGGAGATAGAGAGATAGCCAGTGGAAGTATTAAGTAGGAGATATGTCAGAGAACTGCACTGAATATGTTTAAGTGACCTGATGAGATATGTTATCATAGTGACATGTTCAGGCAAGTGTAGGAAACGAATTAATTAAAAAATAGGAACAAAGAGTACATGAGCATAATAAAAATGCAATAAAAATGGAATCTGGGATGGGAGATATGGTACTGGTGGAAGCTTTTCACCTTAATTTGAATTTAAAGGAGTAAATTTTTGCATAAATAAGAAGGTCCTTATGAGATCACAGATACACCGCATCCAAAAGTGATATTTTAGAAAGATCCTGTAAATGGAAGGGAGAAAATATTATACAATATAAATTGGGATATTGCATTGTTTCCCAACCACATCACACAGGTGTAACCTTTGTTGAATTGGGAGTGTAGGAGTGCCTACTATTGTGTAACAGAATGATTTGCCACACGGGATTAGCCGAGTGGTCTAAGGCAGTCACGGACTGTGCGGCTGGTCCCAGCGGAGGTTCGAGTCCTCCCTTGGGCATGGGTGTGTGTGTTTGTCCTTAGGATAATTTAGGTTAAGTAGTGTGTAAGCTTAGGGACTGATGACCTTAGCAGTTAAGTCCCATAAGATTTCACACACATCTGAACATTTTTGAACAGAATGATTCCATCCAACAGCATTCCCGGGCGTTTTGACTTTATGGCACATCGCGGTTTCTGGAAAGTGTCTTTGTGGCACTGCGCACTGACTGCGGCTCCATGCTTGAGGAACTCAATGAGAAGAGGGATCCTGCAGTCGAAGGAGGTCATTGTAACCTTAACAGAACTTGTGTGAACAGTTTTTGATTTTTTTGGCAGAGGAGATGTGATGTTTCCACTGTTGGCTTTGCCGTATGCCCTTGGGTTGTCAGAATGCTGTCTCATTAGATCATGCTGTTGCTTGATGATGGCTGTCTCTACACTGCCAATCAAGGGCTACACTTCAGTGATTTGGTTTGGAAATTCTGCAACACCCTCCATGCATCCCGGATCTTTTGCCATGTGATTCTCACATCTTTAATAGCCTAAAGAAAGACATGTGGACATCAATTTCAGTCAGATGGGTGCAGTTGCCGATCCATCAGCAGCTGACCGGGTTCTATGAAACAGGAATCAATCACCTCTTCTACCAGTGGGGTAAATGTCTTAACACGTGTGGTGATTAATTTTGAATGAAACCATTCCATGGTCCTATTGTGGAAGGATAAATGTATTCGTTAAAAGAATAAGTATTTTATATTCCTTTGAAGAATGTTGATATTGCTGGAAGATTCTATAATTTCAGCAAAATAACAACTGCGACGTTGATGAAATCAATAGAGCGGTGCCAACCAGTCCTTGAAGAAAGTTATTCCACAAGTGTAGCATTCAGAACTGCAATATGACAACAAATCTAAATCTGAATACACAAATATTTAAAAGCGGAATATTGTATCTTGTGGATTCTCAGATAATTTGAATATTATAAGGGCTGCAAAAAGGTAGATTAATACATAAATAACCCACAGTAAGCACTGAGTGGTGGAACACTAATTTCAAATAACATAGTCAACATTGGTTTCAAAAAAATGTTAAACAAAAAATTAGTTTCTCATCTGAAAAACGAGGTTTTGGGAAGAAAGGATCAAGGATCTGTACTCCTCATGTTTGTTCTAAGAGATATTCGAAAGTAAGGCAAAGCCAGTATGTCATCCTCTGTACATAAACACTTTGAAATGCTCCAATAAAACAGGTCTAACAGGAATTATTAGAAAGGCTGTTGTACAGAGCTGATATAATGAAATTATTAATACGGAATTTTTACCTCCTAGGATGAGTTAAAAGTTAAAATTACACAGCAAATCCCAATAAAATCTTGAGCTTTTACTCATCAGCTACTTGCTTCTGACAGACACAGTAAAGGCAATCACCAGAACTTCGAGATGTTGGGTAAATTTAACATAACAACGGAACTGAGACAGTTTTATCGAAGGACACTCATGTGAGTGACTTTGTAAGTAAAAGCAGATGATGTTTGACAGGTTCACGTTAGTCACCTGGAATAGTCACTGGTTCACACCAGATTGTTCTCTCAAACCATGTTACTTCCTTGATAGGTGTCTTTTTATATTTGGTAAGTCCAGTCAATAACAATTTGTAAGCCAATCAATCCAAAAATGAAATTATAATAAAAATAAATAGCAGTAATTGCTACTTACCAGCAGACACAAAGAAAAAAAGATGTGACAGGATTTTTCATCCATGAAAAGAGAAGAAAACCAAAGTCACAATGATCCTGCTGTTAAAAGTCAGAGGACTGAATGAAAGAGAAATAAACAAGGAAATGTCAGAATCTGCTGAAGTTTGAAACACATTATGCATCTTGTGCCAATTGGTAACTATCTTCATTTTTTTCTATTTTCAATGAATCACCAACGAATGACTTTTGAACATTGTTACTTAACACAGATGATGTCTTGCCCAAAAACACATGCCACATTACCATATGAAAGACTGTTGCTCTTGATACACGTAACACCCTAGCAATATTTTACACATTTATTTCATGCACCCGCAGTACGGTATATAGTTCTACTTAGAGTAAGAGAGAGCCGTCATTTTGTCCAAATTTATTTTTGCACTCCATTCACAAGAAGGTCATTAGAGCCAGGACAATAGTTCAGATATACAAGGATGGCAATGGAAATAAGGTATGTCATTTTAATTAATATCCCTTAAGTGTTTTTGAGAAACTATGAGGAACCAAAACATATAGGGAGGTTTTAGTGCAACAGCAACGGAATTTAAAAAAAGACAAGCTCAAGTGTTCAACAATGAGAAACAGGCAAGAAAAGTAAAGGTGAACTCACAGAAGGAATTGTCCTTGCAATAACTGGAAATGTTTATAAATTAAGAAATTTACATACTCTTAGTCAAGTGCAAATAATTCTTCAGACATAGGACCAGTTTATCGTTTTCTCTAATTATCAAACTAATTAAATAAATTATTTACTTCTTTGCTTTCAGTTAAGCAGTGTGTGCGTGTGTGTGTGTGTGTGTGTGTGTGTGTGTGTGTGTGTGTGTGTGGGCAGTGGGGGCAGGGGGGGGTAACCTGTGCACACATGTGTTTGAACTAGTTGATAAGAGAGGTTCATTCATAGTAATAGGCATTTAATGGACTACACAAAAACATCAGAACAGGGGATATCCAACATCTTGTCAATGTGGTCATAAGGGACCATACAGCTCACCCACAGTGTTCGCTTGATGTTGGAATACTCTATTGCATTTGGTTTCTCAGTGGGAAAAAAGAAAAAATAACTGCCAAAATAAGGCCAAAGTGCTCCTACTTGCTCCGTAACTATAACAGCATACTGCCATTGCAATGTACTTCAACACTTTTCACTTTTATCCTGCAACTGCCACTCCCTTCACTTTTATCCTGCAACTGCTACTACACAAATGTTAAAAGAGGTCTTACATCTAAAATTTAGAAATTATTATGACAGAAGTAAAAAAAATATATTTGCTTGTGAATAATAAGCCATTAAAGATAATTTACAGGTATATAATTTGACATTGTGGGCTGAGGCAATAGTGGACATAAGAGAGGAGATAGAGTAGAAGAAAGTGGTGGTAAAACAAAGTAATGAAGAGAGGAGAAAAACACACACACAGAGGTGACTACCCGAAAAATGAAAAAAGAAAGGAGCACAACTGGAAGTAGTATTCAACTGCTTCACTATTTAACAGAGATAACTGATGATAAATACGTGATACCTTCTCAGAGGAGAATTACGAGAATGACAGAAGGAAGTACTTTATATTTTTACTAAATGCTGCAGCATACTGAATTGTGTGTAGAGTGCAGATTAGATTGCTCCAGAAGCAGTCGAAAGTGTGGAGAATGAGTTTGATTTTGATGATGTTTAACAGATGATTACTGCAAACACCCAAGATCTTTAGTTATGATTATGATTATGTTATAAGTACTTGACCTATGATGTGAGGTACTGGCACAAGACACACACTAAGAAGAGAAGGAAGTAGACGGAATACATGACAGTCTTGTAATCTGTGACACTCAACCTTTGTAACATAGAGAAACAATTACGGTTAGCTATAACGGTCTAGAGATTTCATATCTTATGCTGTGACAGATTGTTCCACTATAGGGGAGGTCAGAACAATGAATGAGTGACATTTTCCATTGTGACGTATTGAGGTATACCAAGAATAGGGGCAATTGTTCTTGGAATTTAAAACTAATCAACTTCTGATCAGACACCAAAACTGGTTGGTACGTCTTAGCATTTAGTTTTAGGCTTGGGTTTTGCACCCATCCTAACATGAGGTACAGGTTATCATTCACTTGGGCAATGGCAGTACTGGTATAAACAGGACAAAAAAGACGACTGTCGAAGAATGGTGGGACCAAGACTGACCCCTGTGACACTCCTGACAGAACTTGCTTGCAGGACAACTTTTCGTTCCCATACACAAAACATTGCAAAGTGTTTCTCAAGTAGGTTTCAAACCATTTCAGTCTACTATCTCTAATTCTTAGCTGTTGTATTTTTGAGGGCAGTATACCAAATTTGGCAGTAACACAGACTCTGCTGAAGTTCATTAATGTTTATACTGTCGGCCTTGCAGCTGCCGTAAGGATAGCATAAATGGCCAAACTGTTGAAAAATTTTAACTTTCTCAATGCAGGAACACTATTTCGAATTTGCTGATTAATTTGGCATATGATTTATTAAATTTAGTTGATGGAAGTGTATTTAATGTAATTATTTGAACTGAACATTTTCTAATGTAACAGTATGGATAGAAAATCTACTCACCAACGGTGGCAGGAAAACGCACATATAAAAATTATTACATTTTGCAAGCTTTCAGAGCCAGCAGCTTCTCCTTAAGGTGGAAGATTTAAAGGGAAGAAGAAGGGTGAAGAGAAAGGACTGATTTGGTTTAGGAAAAGAGGTAGGTAGAATTTGGAAAAGTCACCCAGAACCCCGGGTCAGTAGACTGATGGGGTGAGAAACCAGTCCTTTTCCTTCACCTCTTCCCCTTCAACCCTTCTGCCAGAAGAAGGAGCCACTGGATCTGAAAGCTTGCAAATTTTAATAACTTTTATATGCATGTTTTCTTGCTGCTACTTGGTGAGTAGAGTTTTTATTCATCCAATTATATTATATTTTCAAAAACTGATTATAGGACATTTTTTGGAATTCATAAGCCATAGATCAGTTAAAAATTAATATCTCAAGAACCATACAGTTTAGAAATTGTGGTATGAATTAAATTCTAGTGGAAACCTTGTTGCATGTTTTACAGCTTGACATAATAGCTGTGTTTTTTTTTACATTGTGCATACGATATTCTTGGTATAATGGAGGAAGGAGGAACTGTCGAAGACACTCCTGTCTGACGGCAATACTATCAGGAGTTTCTGCTAAACAATACCATCAACCAACAATGAGAATACTATTATCAAGCCATAAAAGCAATGAAAGTAACTTTTTAGTATTAAAAAGGTATGTGGGCAATCCTTTTACATACCTACAGACAAGAAACAGATCCAAAACCTATGTTTTTTTTTGTGTAAATATAAAAAAGCTGAATCATCTGGAACTTCAGATAAGTTAACCCATGAACTCCTTACCTGAGGCTGTTATGTTGGCTATAAAGCCAGTTTATATATAAATCCAACTCTATTGAAGAAATGTTTGACAAGGAAAATGCAAAATGTGAATGATTCATTCAACAATGTGGTGTGAACGAGAGTACCTAAAAATGTACTTGTGGGGTGCCATACATTGAAGCTTGGTGTGTATGATGTAGTCATCACATTCAATGATGGTAATACTGGTCGAGTGAAAGTTTCAGAGGAGCCTGGTTTGAAAACTAAGCCATATTGGAGGAACTAGAAACAGACTGAGTCGACAAGGCTGAGGTACAAGCCCAAAAAGTGTCCAAGGAGGCAAGATCTTTGAAGAGGAGGAAGAAGATTCATTCAGACAATGTGCATGATGATGATGACTACAGTGCTGTTGTGTTTTAGCTACTGTTTCTTTTAAAATGTGAGTTTTAATTTAAATTAATTTGTAATTGCTATCTCTGGGAAAAAAATTCTCAGACAAATGACCTATTTTCTAAGAAACTATACGAGATTGACTCTCTGATTTTTTACTGTTAATTTATGATATCCTTATGACAGCACACGGCTATAATGGTAGAGAGAGCTACTACATTTCCAATAAAATGAACAAAAAATTAAGGAAAAATCTATGCTTCAACCAAACTAAAGGAGTAAGTACACAAAACATGTATAAGTAACTTGCAAAAGTTTCCTTAAGTGCTTAAAGTAGTTCTTGAGGAAAGGGTCATAAAATTAGCAGATTTAACATTAGTGAGATAGGTCATTCATTCTTCTTGTAATTATTAGTGTGTGTAGTGTTCAAGAAATTTTGACTGATTATGTCATATTAGTTGAATGTCCCCAAGTCAGTTGAGGCCTATCGAACTCGATAGAGGATGTAAAATGCTGATCAGGTAGCAATCAAAAGGTGACTTTGGATTTTTCTTCTAGGTTTCATTTCTGTGGAGAGGTGTGTGTCCCATTCATGAGGCATGTTAAACATGTCTGTCAATATCAAATATTTAGCTCTCCACAACATTTAGAAGAGATTCTCATAATTGTTTTCTTGGATGCTTCATAGAACCTGCTTTAGGCGGAAAGTGTGCACATGACTGAACCAGTGGGCCAGATACTGACATTGTGAATATATTGCTATATCCTGTTTTGTACATTTTTATACTCTTTGTACTGTTCAGCCATAAAGGTTGACTTAAAATCATCTGTGAGCAATGTTCAGCATTTCTCACTCATAATTTCCTTTTATTTTGGGTTCTCTGATGATTTTCTTCCAATGAATTTGTAGGTATTCCTACATTAGAGCATAATTGTCTATATGTTTAATGTTCCTAGAAACATTACAAGTGAGTTTTATTCCAGCAACCTCTTTATGGTACTATCTTGGATTGCTACAGTTAGATATAATGACAGCCACATTTTTTTCGTTTACAATTCATTAAGCAAGTTACTTAAATGAAAAATATTAATCTCAAAAAATTTTTGATGGACAGAAAAGGATGACAACTTGAGTAGAAAAAAAGGTTATGAACAGTTTTCATCCATAGTACTGCCATGATCTGGATTCAACTATATTAATTAATATTAATGAAAGGTCCTCCCTCACCTTCAATGAACACATCCCGAGTCACAGATGGTGAATAGAGTTGAAGAACAAAGGACACCTCAACCAATAAATTCAAACGTTTTAGTTCAGAATATCTCAACCGACCACAGAAACTCAACAGATAATCTTATTTTCTAAATGATGCAAATTGTGATTTTCTAAGAGGTTATCCTAATAATCTGCTAATGCGATGAAAATTTTCCAGTTTTTCCATCATATAAATAGCAAGTGAGATGTTTCAAAAACTCACCCACCTTCCCTCTTCTGGTTAAGTACCTTTACTATCAAATGTGCTGCAATACATAGGTATCCATGGAAGTGCTGCAGCTTACCATAGGTAAATTTACATGTGCTAATCAAAATATACCTGCTCTCAAAATGTTACCTACATTCACAAAATAAGTGAGTTACTTTTTATTAGTTATGTATTTGATGTTAATATTTTGATGCTTTCAAACCCAATCCACTTCGAGCCTTCCAATAGTGCAGAGTGACTTCATCTTGTACTTGACTGGTAGTCTGCATTTGTAATCATTATTTAACTAAATGTTGCATCCATAAATTCTCTCGCTCAGTATCCTAGTACTGACGTCATACACTAAATGAATAAGAACCTTTACACTGGCTGTCATAACATTTATGTATGTTTGTTTTAAGACACACACATTCTTGACACTGCAGGTCTTTCAGTATATAGAACCAGCCCCCCCCCCCTCCAACCGCCAAACACCCAACAACACCAACTAAAAAGCATTCAGCTGCAATTACTGGTGGAGCGCTGAGCCTTGAAACTAAATAATTCGAAGAAACATTTTAGAACAAGGAAGAAGTGTAAGGAAGCTAGCAACCAGGCAATTTCAGCTTTCCTTACAAACATGGTTGCCATTATTGGGCAAGCAGAGGGCAACATGCCAGTCACAATGACATGTGCACAAACAAATGTCACAAAATTAGTGACTGAGTAAACAGAATGAACGCCACATATAGTCTTTACGCATTAGTCACATGTTAAGTGGCCTGCAGGGGGGGTGGGGTGAGGGTGGGGGTGCATGGACAGGGGCAAATGGCACATAGATGCCACTGTAAGAAAAAAATCACCTGAAGTCAATTCCTTGTCAAAAGATGGCTCACTGAAATATCATAATATGAAAATGCAGTTATCTGCCTCAAAAACTGTTAAATCTCCACCATGTTTATATTCTGAAAAAGTTTATATCCATATAAAACTTCCAAAGCTGTTGATTCTGTAGCCTTTAACATCACAATCTGCACAATAAACAGTGCATGTGTTTGTTAATGTCTACATTAGTATATATTACTTCCACTAATTCTATGGAGATCAATGTATAGCAGTTACTGCCGAGTGTTAACTCTGCACTTACACCATTTCCCTGAACATATGAATATTACTTTCATAATCCTTAATCTGCATGTAAGTTTTCATATAAATGTCTGGAAACAAAAAAATCCATCTGATTAATGTGCTGAAAACTAAGACCTCCAAATTTTTTATGTGAAAGCTCTTAAAGTTTTTTAAATAAAACAAATGCTATTACATTCTACCTTTTTACATACTTGCAGCCCTTTGCCACTAGAGGGATCTGAATCGTAGTGGGTAACATAGTAGTGTAATGGAAATCAGCATGCTGTAATGAAATTTTTAATTCAAAGATTTCTTCCACACATGAAGCACCCCTTCCTTCAGCATGGCAATGCCAGACCACACATAGCACTACAATATCTGCAGTGATCTGACACCTTGGATTCACTGTCATCAATCATCCTCCATACAGTAACAACTTGGCCTCAACTGGTTTTCAACTGTTTCCAAAAACTTAAAAAAAAAACTTTGAGGACTTCACTTCCATAGTGAGGAAGCAGTGCAAGCAGAGATGGGACTGCAGGTCCTTCAACAAAGTCAAACACTCTACAGTGACAGTATCAACAAACTGGTCTCTTGTTAGGAATAATGTGTTTGACACCAGGGTGACTATGTTGCAAAATAAATACGTAGACATGAAAAAGAAAGATGTAGAATGTTAATAACATTTGTTTTATTCAACAAGCTTTAAGAGTTTTCACACAAAAAATTTGGAGGCATTACTTTTCAGCACACCCTAGAATCACTGTTACTACATAGAAGCAGCATCTACCATTAACAAATTAGCAAACAACAGGTAGAAAAACATTATGTCGAATATAGTATGAAGAGTTCTCATTTGTTATTACTAACAAACTTTCAACTACAGCCCCCTTCCTGACACAAAACACAGGGTGGGAGGGAAGCATGAGAGGGGGAGGAGGAGAGAGGGTGGAAGGGGGGAGGGAGGGGGAGAGGGAGACTTGGAACTTCCTGGCAGATTAAAACTGTGTGCCACACCAAGACTCGAACTCGGGATCTTAGCCTTTCTTGGGCAAGAGCTCTAACGACTGAGCTACCAAAGCACTGCTCACGACCCATCCTCACAGCTTCAATTCTGCCAGTACCTCATCTCCTACTTTCCAAACTTCACAAAAGCTCTTCTGCGAACCTTGCAGAACTAGCACTCCTGGAAAAAAGGATATTGCAGGGACATGGCTTAGCCATAGGTAGGAGACGAGGTATTGCTAGAATTGAACCTGTGAGAACAGGTCGTGACTCATGCTTGGATAACTCAGTCAGTAGAGCACTTGCCTGCAAAAGGCAAAGGTCCGGAGTTCGAGTATCGGTCTGGCACACAGTTTTATCTGCCAGGAAGTTTCATATCAGCACACACTCTGCTGCAGAGTGAAAATCTCATTAGAGAGAGAGAGAGAGAGAGAGAGAGAGAGAGAGAGAGAGAGAGAGAGAGAGAGAGATTTTTTGGTCCGAGGAGAGGAGTGGAGGGAGAAGAAGTTATTCACCCAATACATTCTAGCAAAATACATCAAGAGGATACAAGGTTATCTGTTGCTACTACTAATCACAGGAAAATAACATATGACAGTTTGTTGATCAATAAAGGAGATGCTTGGAAAATCCCACTATTAATTATTTTACACAGTGTACGATCTGCTCACTGCAATATTTAAAATGAACACTCAATAATAAGAAAGCCAAGAAAATAAAGTAATACGGGACAGTAAGATTAAGAAACTCAAACAAGAAAGACTGCATGAGATACTATATTTTAATATCTGTACAGTTATAATTCAGGCTTTCTATTGTAACTTAATATCTACTTTTCTGGAGAAAACAACAGAAACAAATTTCATTTCCATATTTTAAAAAATCTCTCATGATAAAAAGAAAGTAGAGTAAAATTACTTTGTAATCAATCTGTGCATGATTAGTGAAACTCATTATTAAAATTATTTGTACAGTTAATGAAACACACTGGCAAAATTAGAATAATATGTACTGCGAAAACTGTCACTTTTAGATTTTTCTTTTTAAATAATTTTAAAAGCATCAACTGCTTTACTCAAAATGACCACAGTTAACAAGATAGTTTATAACAATTTTAAAAAACTGTATTAATAACATTTAATAAAAAGAGATGTAGTGTGTATTTTATTCTACAAGCTAGGGGTTTTTAACACAAACATTCTACATTCAAAATACGGAAAAAAACTGAGATAAATTAACTTAACAAATAACTAACATCACTTTTTAAACACAATGGCAACTAATGTAATTTACAACACTCGTAAAGTGTAACTACGCAATGTCAGGAAATGAAATTAAACCTTTGTACAAGTAGTACAGACACAAGCCCTTGAGAGATAGATACAGTCACATTATCATAGAATTCCAATTTTTGTTCACTAGAAAACTGAAGAATGAGTCATGACAAGTAACAATCAGAAAAAAGGTAGTGCTGCCAATGACATGCCACAGTGGCCCCATTACTGTATGTATCTCAAAAGACAAAACTTGCGTTGTACACGATATTTCACAACTTATTATTTTACACAACAATAGAAGATAAAAACTTAAAATGATTTCAGTGATAATAATATGAGAAAATTCTTTTTTTGCAGGCTGTACAGTTGAGACTTAGTTCTTTATATATGGCAAACTATACTGCTAATATGGGAATACTTTCAAGTGTCCAAAATTACAGAGTGGACAGACACTGCAGTCTCAAACCTCACTGCCCAATAAATTGGTTGTTTCTAACATCTATATTTTCTTTGAATAACTTCAGTATTTAGTTTTGAATTAGAATTTGTCAATGTTAACATTGTTTGAACTTTCCTAGCAGACAAGACATGTTAGTCAGTCAGCAAACATCTTAGTTCACTGGTTTACAAATTTTGAAAACAATAAACATGAATATGAATGTAATTCTGCATATGGATCATACACAAATTATTAACATGCATTTCCTCAGAAGCATTTTCTAAATGTAAGCAACAAAGATGTTTATGAATTTAATGTCCCACTGATAATGGGATTATTATCATCATCTTACTTGGATGGAGAAAGGAAAGAAATTGATCATTACATTGTTGCCAACATTCACTTCAAATAAATTAGGGAAACCATTGAAATGAGGCCAAAAATTTTTCTCACTAACAACTTATCAAAAACAGATAGCTCCTTATGATGAGAACAAGCTCAAACATGGCTTGTGCTGCAACACTGCAAAGTGAACACAGTGCAATGAAAGTATAACGTACAAAGTCACAACAATCCTCCTCTACTTTGTTACAGACTGTGACTGAAGCAAGCCAAGCAGCCAGTACGCTGCACTGTTGAATACAATATCTGATGAACGCAAACAGCATTGTTTATACCAATTGTAATTTTTTTTTTACACCAGGTTATGTATGTAGCGCTATAAATTGAAGAAATAAAGAGATAAGACATTAAATTTGTCATTCTTTATGGTTTCAAGCCCGCTAAGAAGTAATAAACATCGCAAACCTGACAATTAGTAAGGATTAACATATATTTTCAGGAGCACAAACTGGCTAATAAACAACAGACGATACCGCTGTTTGCAGAAAGATTTTGTACATTCATACAATAAAGTCAAACTGTCACTGAGGAGAAAACTGGTACATAGCCAAAAGCAATGACATTGAACACAAAGAAGAAACCAATCTCACAGTTGTTGGTACATCAAAGACAGAAACACAAGACCCATAAATATCTTAGTATGCTACATGGATGTCTTTTGGCAATTAAGTTACAAGCACATTTTTAAAGATACTGGACCTAGGTTCTTAAAAATCCAGATGTTAAATTATTGTTAAGACAGATCATGATATTGAAGGGAAAATGCTGGGCAAGACAGAAAGACAGAAATATTTCTTTGCAAATACACTGTAGCTTATGTCATTTCATTTATGAATTTTGAGTATGCCTGTATTTATTTTACGATCACCCACACTTGATAAAAGTATAACAAGTATTTCATAAAATACTTAGCAAAAGCATTAAAAAATAACATTATTCCTAGTGTAAATTACATTATGAGATTGCTGGCTTACTTGGTGCTTGGGGTGCTAAGGTCACTTCACCTGTTGAACGGTGCAACTGACATAGCAGTGAGTGTCGCAAATGTTTCTGTTAGACAGTGGTTAACCTTAAATGAAGGCCAGGCACTCACTGCTTGCCTCTCATTTAACCAAATTACAAATCATCATTAATGTCACCATCATGAAACTTAGTAGTCCAATCTAATGACATCACATTGTGTAAAATATACACATAATTCAGATACAGGAAATATCAGTGATAAAAACAATGTAGAAAGAAACAGAAAGCCAAACTTAATTCCGAGTCACTATCATCCTCTGACAAGCTCTGTAGCTTCACTCTCTTTCTAAACTCATCATTAGCTGGAAATTCCAGATTGGAATATCAGCAATGTTATAAAAAGGATAGACTGCTAATCACAATAAAGATGAAACACTGAGTTGCAGACAGGCACAACAAAAAGACAGTTACACACGGAGCAACCACCCAAATCTTTCTTCAGAAAGGAAAAGAATGATACCCACACATTAAAGAAGCAAGCAAACCTCATCTCATGAATACAACTGTTATCCCTGGTCGTTCTAGCCAGAATGCAATTGTATCGCATTGAGCAGAAGCAGCAGTCCAGAGTGGGGCGGGGAATGGGAAGGGGAGGGTAACAGAATACAGGTGGGGGTGGGTGAGGGATCAGAACAAGGCTGCCAAACGCATTGATGGGAGGCTATGGGAGACGTATGAGGGAGGGAATGGAGAGCTCTAAAGGGGAGGAGCAAAGAAGGGGAAAAGACCGGTGGATGCATTGGCAGAGAATGGCTCACAATATGGGTGGAGGAACATGAATTAAGAGGAGATGGTAGGACAGAGGTGGCAGAAACTAAGTGTGTGGGATGTTGAATTGGTAGATTATATTAGGTTGAGGCCAGGATAATTTTGGGGGTGGAAAATGTGTTGTAAGAATAAATCCCATCTGCACTGTTCAGAAAAGTTGGTGGTGGAGGAGATGATCCAGATGGCTCAGGTTGTGAAGCAGTCACTGAAATCAAGCCTGTTCTGTTCAGATTCATGTTGTGCCACTTTGATCTTGGTCACAGTTTGATGGTGGTCAACCATCTCAGTGGAAATTTGGGTGGTAGTAATACCTATATAAAGAGCTCTACAATGATTGCAGCAGACCTGGTATATAAAATGGCTGCTTTTACAGGCAGTCCAGCCTCTGATAGGGTAGGACAAGACTGTGACAGGACTGGAATAGAAAATGATGGGTGAGTAGATTGGGCACCTGGGTGTTTGACAGGGTAGGATTCCTGTGGTGAGGGATGGGGTTGGTACTGGTGTAGGGATGAACTAGGATACCATGGATGTTGGATGGGCAACGGGACACTATGGGAAGGAGTGGGAAGGATTTTGCTTAGAATGTTTTGTGTTCTCGTATTATGACGTTCTTAGATAATACAAATCTCCTTCATCATAACCAACATGGATTCCGCAAACAGAGATCATGTGAAACTCAGCTCGCCCTATTTGTCCAAGAAATTCACAGTGCCGTAGACACTGGCGAGCAGATTGATGCCGTATTCCTGGACTTCAGGAAGGCATTTGATACGGTTCCGCACTTACGTTTAGTGAAAAAAATACGAGCTTACGGAATATCGGACCAGGTTTGTGATTGGATTCAGGATTTCCTAGAAGAAAGAACACAACATGTCATTCTTAACGGTTCAAAATCTGCAGATGTAGAGGTAATTTCGGGAGTACCGCAGGGAAGCGTGATAGGACCTTTATTGTTTACAATATACATAAATGACTTAGTTGACAACATCGGTAGCTCCGTGAGGCTATTTGCAGATGACACGGTTGTCTACAAGAAAGTAGCAACATCAGAAGACTCGTACGTACTCCAGGAGGACCTGCAGAGGATTAATGCATGGTGCGACAGCTGGCAGCTTTCCCTAAACGTAGATAAATGTAATATAATGCGCATACATAGGGGCAGAAATCCATTCCAGTACGATTATGCCATAGGTGGTAAATCATTGGAAGCGGTAACGACCGTAAAATACTTAGGAGTTACTATCCGGAGCGATCTGAAGTGGAATGATCACATAAAACAAATAGTGGGAAAAGCAGGCGCCAGGTTGAGATTCATAGGAAGAATTCTAAGAAAATGTGACTCATCGACGAAAGAAGTAGCTTACAAAACGCTTGTTCGTCCGATTCTTGAGTATTGCTCATCAGTATGGGACCCTTACCAGGTTGGATTAATAGAAGAGATAGACATGATCCAGCGAAAAGCAGCGCGATTCGTCATGGGGACATTTAGTCAGCGCGAGAGCGTTACGGAGATGCTGAACAAGCTCCAGTGGCGGACACTTCAAGAAAGGCGTTACGCAATACGGAGAGGTTTATTATCGAAATTACGAGAGAGCACATTCCGGGAAGAGATGGGCAACATATTACTACCGCCCACATATATCTCGCGTAATGATCACAACGAAAAGATCCGAGAAATTAGAGCAAATACGGAGACTTACAAGCAGTCGTTCTTTCCACGCACAATTCGTGAATGGAACAGGGAAGGGGGGATCAGATAGTGGTACAATAAGTACCCTCCGCCACACACCGTAAGGTGGCTCGCGGAGTATAGATGTAGATATAGATGTAGATGTAGAATGTCCCTTATTTCAGGATGTGATGATAACAATCAAAGCCCTGGCAAAGCATGTGGTTCAGCTGTTCCAATCTGGTGTGAAACTATGAGACAAAGGAGGCACTTCTTTGTAGCTCATGCATGGGAGTGGTGGGAGGATTGGGGGTGTGGGGGGTTATGGCACAGAAAATCTGATTGTGGATTATGTCTGGGGGGCTAGTGCTCGTCTAAGAAGGTTTTTGTGAGACCTTCAGCACACAAGGGAAATCTTGTCACTGCAGATACATCGTCCCCACGAGGCCTGGCTGTATGGGAGGGATTTTTTGATGCGGAGGGGATGGAAGCTGTCGAAATGCTGGTATTGTTGGTGGTTGGTGGGTTTTATACGGACAGAAGTGTGGATGGAGCCATCAGAAAGGAGAAGGCCAGAGACTAGAAAGGTGGCACACTGGTTTGAGGAGAACCAGGTGAAGCAGATGGGACAGAAGGTGTTCAGGTTTTGAAGAAATGAGGATAGGGTGCCTTGGCTCTGAGTTGTGATCATGAACATATTGTCAATGAAGCTGAACCAGACCCAGCTCCACAAAACCCTGGTCTGGAACTGTTTCGATTCACTTAAGGATAAAGTTCTGATCTGGACATGGAACTTCTCAAGAAATTTAGAGCAACTTGGTCAACACTTGGCAAGAACACTCATACACTGAAGAGCTAAAGAAACTGGTACACTTGCCTAATATCATGCAGGGCCCCCGAGAGCACGCAGAAGTACTGCAACAAGACGTGACATGGACTTGACTAATGTCTGAAGTAGTACTTGAGGGAATTCACACCATGAATCCTGCAGGACAGTCCATAAATCTGTAAGAGTACGAGGGGCAGGAGATGCATTGGATGCATTGGCAGAGAATGGCTCACAATATGGGTGGAGGAACATGAATTAAGAGGAGATGGTAGGACAGAGGTGGCAGAAACTAAGTGTGTGGGATGTTGAATTGGTAGATTATATTAGGTTGAGGCCAGGATAATTTTGGGGGTGGAAAATGTGTTGTAAGAATAAATCCCATCTGCACTGTTCAGAAAAGTTGGTGGTGGAGGAGATGATCCAGATGGCTCAGGTTGTGAAGCAGTCACTGAAATCAAGCCTGTTCTGTTCAGATTCATGTTGTGCCACTTTGATCTTGGTCACAGTTTGATGGTGGTCAACCATCTCAGTGGAAATTTGGGTGGTAGTAATACCTATATAAAGAGCTCTACAATGATTGCAGCAGACCTGGTATATAAAATGGCTGCTTTTACAGGCAGTCCAGCCTCTGATAGGGTAGGACAAGACTGTGACAGGACTGGAATAGAAAATGATGGGTGAGTAGATTGGGCACCTGGGTGTTTGACAGGGTAGGATTCCTGTGGTGAGGGATGGGGTTGGTACTGGTGTAGGGATGAACTAGGATACCATGGATGTTGGATGGGCAACGGGACACTATGGGAAGGAGTGGGAAGGATTTTGCTTAGAATGTTTTGTGTTCTCGTATTATGACGTTCTTAGATAATACAAATCTCCTTCATCATAACCAACATGGATTCCGCAAACAGAGATCATGTGAAACTCAGCTCGCCCTATTTGTCCAAGAAATTCACAGTGCCGTAGACACTGGCGAGCAGATTGATGCCGTATTCCTGGACTTCAGGAAGGCATTTGATACGGTTCCGCACTTACGTTTAGTGAAAAAAATACGAGCTTACGGAATATCGGACCAGGTTTGTGATTGGATTCAGGATTTCCTAGAAGAAAGAACACAACATGTCATTCTTAACGGTTCAAAATCTGCAGATGTAGAGGTAATTTCGGGAGTACCGCAGGGAAGCGTGATAGGACCTTTATTGTTTACAATATACATAAATGACTTAGTTGACAACATCGGTAGCTCCGTGAGGCTATTTGCAGATGACACGGTTGTCTACAAGAAAGTAGCAACATCAGAAGACTCGTACGTACTCCAGGAGGACCTGCAGAGGATTAATGCATGGTGCGACAGCTGGCAGCTTTCCCTAAACGTAGATAAATGTAATATAATGCGCATACATAGGGGCAGAAATCCATTCCAGTACGATTATGCCATAGGTGGTAAATCATTGGAAGCGGTAACGACCGTAAAATACTTAGGAGTTACTATCCGGAGCGATCTGAAGTGGAATGATCACATAAAACAAATAGTGGGAAAAGCAGGCGCCAGGTTGAGATTCATAGGAAGAATTCTAAGAAAATGTGACTCATCGACGAAAGAAGTAGCTTACAAAACGCTTGTTCGTCCGATTCTTGAGTATTGCTCATCAGTATGGGACCCTTACCAGGTTGGATTAATAGAAGAGATAGACATGATCCAGCGAAAAGCAGCGCGATTCGTCATGGGGACAT
Source organism: Schistocerca serialis cubense (assembly GCF_023864345.2). NCBI lineage: Eukaryota > Metazoa > Arthropoda > Insecta > Orthoptera > Acrididae > Schistocerca > Schistocerca serialis. Next base: position 1,143,428,158 of record NC_064639.1, on the reverse strand, counting down.
TTAGTCAGCGCGAGAGCGTTACGGAGATGCTGAACAAGCTCCAGTGGCGGACACTTCAAGAAAGGCGTTACGCAATACGGAGAGGTTTATTATCGAAATTACGAGAGAGCACATTCCGGGAAGAGATGGGCAACATATTACTACCGCCCACATATATCTCGCGTAATGATCACAACGAAAAGATCCGAGAAATTAGAGCAAATACGGAGACTTACAAGCAGTCGTTCTTTCCACGCACAATTCGTGAATGGAACAGGGAAGGGGGGATCAGATAGTGGTACAATAAGTACCCTCCGCCACACACCGTAAGGTGGCTCGCGGAGTATAGATGTAGATATAGATGTAGATGTAGAATGTCCCTTATTTCAGGATGTGATGATAACAATCAAAGCCCTGGCAAAGCATGTGGTTCAGCTGTTCCAATCTGGTGTGAAACTATGAGACAAAGGAGGCACTTCTTTGTAGCTCATGCATGGGAGTGGTGGGAGGATTGGGGGTGTGGGGGGTTATGGCACAGAAAATCTGATTGTGGATTATGTCTGGGGGGCTAGTGCTCGTCTAAGAAGGTTTTTGTGAGACCTTCAGCACACAAGGGAAATCTTGTCACTGCAGATACATCGTCCCCACGAGGCCTGGCTGTATGGGAGGGATTTTTTGATGCGGAGGGGATGGAAGCTGTCGAAATGCTGGTATTGTTGGTGGTTGGTGGGTTTTATACGGACAGAAGTGTGGATGGAGCCATCAGAAAGGAGAAGGCCAGAGACTAGAAAGGTGGCACACTGGTTTGAGGAGAACCAGGTGAAGCAGATGGGACAGAAGGTGTTCAGGTTTTGAAGAAATGAGGATAGGGTGCCTTGGCTCTGAGTTGTGATCATGAACATATTGTCAATGAAGCTGAACCAGACCCAGCTCCACAAAACCCTGGTCTGGAACTGTTTCGATTCACTTAAGGATAAAGTTCTGATCTGGACATGGAACTTCTCAAGAAATTTAGAGCAACTTGGTCAACACTTGGCAAGAACACTCATACACTGAAGAGCTAAAGAAACTGGTACACTTGCCTAATATCATGCAGGGCCCCCGAGAGCACGCAGAAGTACTGCAACAAGACGTGACATGGACTTGACTAATGTCTGAAGTAGTACTTGAGGGAATTCACACCATGAATCCTGCAGGACAGTCCATAAATCTGTAAGAGTACGAGGGGCAGGAGATCTCTTCTGAACAGCACATTGCAAGGCATCCCAGATGTGCTCAATAATGTTCCTGTCTGTGGAGTCTGGTGGCTAGCGGAAGTGTTTAACTCACAGGAGTGTTCCTGGAGCCACTCTGTAGCAATTCTGGATGTGTGTGGTGTCGCTTTGTCCTGCTGTAATCGCCCAAGTCTGTTGGAATGCACAATGGAAATGAATGGATGCAGGTGATCAGACAAGATGCTTATATACAATGCACCTGTCAGAGTCGTACTTAGACATATCAGGGGCCCCATATCACTACAACTACACATGCCCCACACTATTAACGAGCCACCACCAGCGTGAACAGTCGCCTGCTAACACGCAGGGTCCGTGGACTCATGAACCTGTCTCCATAACCCTACACATCAATCCGCTGGATACAATTTGAAACGAGACTCGTCCTACCAGGCAACATGTTTCCAATCACCAAAAGTCCAATGTCGGAGTTGATGGGCACAGGTGAGGTGTAAATCTTTGTGTCGTGCAGTCATCAAGAGGTACACAAGTGGGCCTTCAGCTCCGAAAACCTATACTGATGATGTATTGTTGAATGGCTCGCATGTTTACACTTGTTGATGGCCCAGCATTGCAATCTCCAGCAATTTGCAGAAGGGTTGCACTTCTGTCATGTTTAACGATTCTCTTCAATTGTCGTCCATCCCATTCTTGCAAGATCTTTTTCCAGCTCCAGCGATGTCAGATATTTGATGTTTTACCACATTCCTGACATTCACAGTACACTCATGAAATGGCCATATGGGAAAATCCCCAATTCATTACTACCCCAGAGATGCTGTCCCCATTGCTCATGCACTAACAATAACACTACATTCAAACTCACTTAAATCTTGATAACCTGCCACTGTAGCAGCAGTAAATGATCTAACAACTGCGCCAGACTCTAGTTTGTCTTATATAGGTGTTGCTGATTGCAGTGCCGTATTCTGCCTGTTTACATATCTCTGTATTTGAATATGCATACCTATACCAGTTTCTTTGTCACTTCTGTATATAACCAGTGAAAAACCTGATGATGTACAGTCTATTATTCTTGGATTTCTTGGAAACCAACTTCCTACACAGAAACAACTGTGAGACAAGGATCCAGAACTGATGGAGTTAGCAACGATCTTTCTTGGCGGCACTCCAAAGAAGGGGCTATCGTTTCACATTCCAGGAGCTGTATTTCACTCTATGTGGATGGCAAACGGCTATGTAAACGCACTGAAGTTATACATGTTTCAAAATCATTTTCATTTATCTGATATGGAGAAGAGCCCATTAACAAGAAAATGTACCTTTCTTGGACACCTGTACATCTGAGCCTTACTTCTGTCAACAGAAGTGATTGAGACTCCTTACCGCGATCCCCTACTCATAAGTAAACTGATATAATATCAGTACATTGATCCAGTGATCAGGGCAGCTGCTGATGCAAAAGAAATTCAAAGCACCTCTCGTGCTTAGCTCCAGAAACTGTGGCTTTAGTTTTGTTTGATGACAATGTTTGAACAACGGACAAGGCAAATATAGCTTAAGTTATCTAGGAATTAGAGAAACTTGAAGGAAAAGAAGAAGGAAAAAACAAGTAAAAAGGTGTATTACATACAAAAATGGTCATTCCTCTTTTACAAATATTGATTTTTCATCTTCTGTAACACCAATTACGAAAATTTTCTTCTCGAGGGATTCTATCACTACCAATTTTCTCCACGAAGTGCCTTCAACATGGAAAGATGACTGATGCTACAAAAGCGCAATTTAAAAACATGAGGAGATTGTTTTCCTGAATGATGTTGCAGAAATAAGTATCAGACTCATTTGGGGCTATGATAACATTCTCACAAAAGACGAAACTGAGGATCAATTCCTTTTACAGGTTGCTGCTGGAGACTATAGAAAATACTCAGGAACACATTGGAACTTTGATTTTACATTCTCCAATTTTATGTTTTTTGTGATTCTATACCACAAATTTGTAGCCCCTGCGAAAAACGCACAAGATCACACATTCAAAATTCCACAATTTTACATTGCTTCCTAATTAAGTTTACCTCAATTCTATGTTCTTACTCAATATCTTACTTGACTTTGTCCTGTCTTCTTCCTATTGATATTTGATGTGATTGAACAAGTTATAAGTGGCACAAAAGACAGACAGTTTGCACCAGGGGTGGTGATAGAGTTAGTGGTGATACAGTTAAGGGAATAATTTAGGCCATTGTGAAGAGGGAAGATAAGAGAGAGGAAATGCTGATGTAATCCATGATCAGTGTTGCCAACACAACTTGCAACATTTAGCTTCAATGTACAGTTATGATACAACCATGGCTAGGTTGCAGCAGTAATGGACAAAGATAGTTGACGTGAAGTGTTCCGAACTGGGCCAAATGTCAGAAAGGGGCCAAGCCACCATGTTTTCTTATGCCACTTATAACTCAGTTTCATGTTTTTGCACTTATTTGTGATGTACTGTATTCAGCAACAATATCAATCATCAAAAAAATTCAAATACACTGAGTCTCGAAGAATATGCTTGGTCATAACCGAGGAAACATCATCCTTTTCCAACTAGTGAACTCTTATTGGCTAGCATCTTGTTAAGTCTCCCAATAGCCAGTGCAGCCACCACACCACACTAAAATATGTAAAATGAGTGCACCTACTGGATATGTGGCAAGGGGAAGCGGCCCTTCAGTGATGGGAGAGCACGTAGGGATGAAAGCATTTTGTGAAGCGCTGAAAATATACTTTATGTGCAGATGAAGCGTTATGACAGATGTTACACAGAAATGGAACAAGGGTTTTGCAACAGCACATTTTAAAGACACATGTTCAAATCTGACATGATACAGTTGCAACAACTGCATACACTATTCTATACAATTTGCACTGCACACACCATACACAATAGATTGTAATGACTGGCAGCAGTGATAAAGAGCCTGAAGCGAAACTGTAGCACCTGAGATTTCTTTCAAATTTACATTTTACACAGTCTACAAAGTCACTGAGCCGATTTCTAATAAGCTTGTAACATCAATTGGGGAAGTAAACTCATTTTTCACATTCTGTTCCTCTCAACAAGCCTAAAATAACATGTAGGTGCGCAAATGAAGTGCTGCTCATATGAAAAGCATTAAACAATAACAGCAATTGTGACGAAGTATGTCATTAAGCAGATGTCCACATTAATGCTTATGGTTTAACCACTTAGCTGCTGTGATGTTTATGGTTTAATTCAACATGTTCATCAATCTTTACTTTTTTTGGGGTGAACACAAAGGACTCTCTCAAAAATGCGTGTTTGAAATGTATACTTTGTAGTCATAGTGCCATAGAAAATAGATACCCAGATACAATTTCAATTCTTTGATTAGTTTTTACTTACTGTTACACACCTGTAGTTTTTTTTTTTAGAACTGACGAAATTCATTACCACAAATTATTCAATGAACAATATACTGTACATTTAATTTCCTTCACTTAGACAGAGATTATACAAAGTACTGGAAAGGATCACGATTTTTAAATATATGTGCAAACTGTGCGTGTTTTTGCTCATATTTTGGGGGCTTTTACCATTTTCCTCGATTCTGCAGTTTCCTTAGTTTTGCATTTTTAAAGTCAGGACCGCACGAAAATGTAAAACAGGGGTTCCACTGTAAGCATGTTCAGTGTCCATTCAATCAAATTAACTTCTGATCCTAAATAAGTGATTGTTGTAAAATGATCATTGCAAATAAAAAAAGTTTCACAGATTGAAAAAGTGTGTATTATTAAACAAACAAACGTATTATTAAAAATAAACTTTATATTTCCTGAATTTTTGGTTCTTTTATTTTAATTCCTTGAATGAAGATCAAACAAAATGATTTTAATCCATTGTAGCATTTGTTTGAATGTGTCATGTACATTACTCTCATGAAAAACAAGTATACAGTAGAGATAATGAAGAATACAATGTGTTTTAATGTAAGTAGTATTGAGATGAAACTCTTCACAGACACCCCCCACCCTGGAGAATATGTGGGGGGGGGGGGGGGGGGGGGGGCAGCAAAGTTTTAGTTTTCAGAAAACTGTGTACAGCTACAGGAGACCTTAAGGGCCAACAACCCACAACAAGAGAAAATTTTATATTAGGTGTACAACTTTACTTCCACTGTTTGCAGATAGGTGGCGACAACGGTAAGTAGCAGTCAAAAGAAACAGACAGCAGATGTCAGGCAGTTAGCTTGGACCTCAGTCAACATAACCTAAGTCGATTTGTGCCTGCATCATAAAGTTGTTCTTGATTGAAAATGTTAGTTTTCAAGCCTAATTCCCGTCATTTGCAAGAGGTGTTACTGTTTTGTTTCAATATGAAGAAAACAACGTCCGAGTCTCATCGAATTCTCTCAAGTATGTATGGTAAGGACGCTATCAGTGAAAGAATGTATCACGAGTGGTTTCAATGTTTCAAGAATGATGATTTTAACGTCGTAGATCGGCATAGTGGTGGAAGAGAGAATGTTTTCGAAGGTGCAGAATTGGAGACATTGCTGAGTGAAGACTCGCATCAAACTCAAGAAGAATTGGCATGATTAGTGGAAATGACACAGCAAGCCATTTTAAAATATCCTGAGGCCATGCGCATGATTCAGAAAGAAGTAACTTGATACCTGTGTGAGCTGAAACCAAGATACGTTGAATGGTGTTTGTGAACAGTTGCTTCAGAGGCAAAAACGGAAGGGATTTCTCCATCGCATTGTGACCTGGGATGAAAAATGCGTTCTTTACAATAACCGTAAACACAAAAAATCATGGGGATATCCTGGCCATGCTTCCACGTCAAGGGCCAAACGAAATATTCATGGCTCCAACATCACGCTCTGCATTTGGTGGGACCAGCTTGGCGTTGTGTACTATGAGGTGTTAAAACCAGGTGAAACAATCACAGGTGCTTGTTATCGAACACAGTTAATGCGTTTGAGCAGAGCATTAACAGACAAATGGCCACAATACAGCGAGAGGCACGATAAAGTGATTTTGCAATACTCGACCTCACGTTACAAAAGAGGTCAAAATGTTCTTGGAAATGTTAAAGTGGGAAGTCCTATCCCACCCGCCATATTCTCCAGACATTGCTCCCTCTGGCTATCACCTGTTTAGATCAATGGCGCATGGCCTGGCTGATCAACACTTCTGATCTCAGGAAGAAGTCACAAATTGGATCAATTCATGGATTGCTTGAAAAGTTGAACAATTGTTTCGATGCGGGATTCATACACTGCCTGAAAGATGGGAGAAAGTAGTGTCCAGCAATGGAAAATATTTTGAATGATACATGTGTAACCAATTTGTTTTATTGAATCCTCAAATGTTGGGGAAAAAGCGGTAGAAGCGAAGCTGTACACCTTGTACATCACCAAAATTTGAAATGGCTACCGCAAGACTGAGCACCATCCTGTAGTTCCACAATCAAAGAGGCAGATACTTTCATGTAGATGATAAATCAAAATGTGCAGCTGGAAATGACAAAATATTAGCTGTCTATACAGTATTCAGTACCACAATGACATGAGGAATATGTGATGATGGTTAAAACAGTACATATTCTTTGTTGCTTGTATAACTGACAAGGCATACAGTGATCACAAGAATGCCCACAGGTGCAGCTGTTAATGTTGCAAGTGAAGGAACTCGATACAGTGAAATGTCTCAAGCTTCCATTGGGAGTCACAGAAACAATGCAGCGGTAGCCCCTGTCCGATAGACTAATACACAATTTTTTGTAAATGACTTGTAAGAACTTGCTCTTTTCAAAAGAGAGGTTTATCACAGGTTGCAACAGCAAGAGGATTTTCTTGGTATTGTCCAAAGGTGTATGTCATTTCCATTTACAAGACGTATCACTGGACAGATGTACATAGCTGCAGGCACATACTTCTGATGCACTTATTTTTACAAATAGTTCAACACATTTAATGCTTATGTAATATGGCCTTTCTGAAAAACACAAATTTCCTATCTATGAATCAACATAGAGCCCACAAACAGCTTCTTATTCTAAATGGGGAGGAATTATCAGCTATGAAAGTAACTTCAATTGCGTATAAAGCAAATGAATTCTTTAATATTAATGAGCTATGTTAAATGACCTGACAGGTAACACTGGGATATTCCTGAAAGCTGTTTGTAAACAATGCTGTTTTGTACATAGAAGTTGTACATGAAAGTTGCAATGTCAAAAAACTGTTGCAAAACGCAGAAAAGACAGCAGACGGTCAACACTTGGAGCAAAGAATGGCAGGTCATCCCCTAAATAAAACGGGTAATGGATAAAAATCAAACAATGGAAAATCCGGGATGGAATGTAACATTACTAGAGAAGGAAAGTTGCTACTCATCATATAGCGGAGATGCTGAGTTGCGATAGGCACAACAAAAAGATACACAATTAAAGCTTTCGGCCATTAAGGCCTTTACCAGCAGTACACACACACACGCACGCACGCACGCACGCACGCAAACACAACTTGCACACACGTCTGCAGTCTCAGAGAACTGAAACCACACACAGTAGGGTTTCAGCTCTCTGAGACTGCAGATGTGTGTGCAAGTTGCATTTACGTGTGTGTGTGTGTGTGTGTGTGTCTACTGCTGACAAAGGCCTTAATGGCCGAAAGCTTTAATTGTGTGAATCTTTTTGTTGTGCCTATTGCGACTCAGCATCACGGGTAATGGATAAGTAGATGGAATGATGCATTATTGTTTGCTTACATTGTTACTGATCAATTAAAAGAAACAGTAAAACTCATAAAATATTTAGTTGTGTGAGTGATTTGGGAGTCCAACAGAATTGATGCAGATGTAGATGATGTGCGTTTGGTTCCCTTAACAGTTTTTATGGGTGATCATGGCCAGTAGAACATCCACCTAAAATCTTCAGGATACTGAAAAAACTGTCATTATTGAGATTCTTCAGTGGTTTAACTCAAAATGACTCATTAAATCTGGACAAAAATAAGTTGATTTATTTTCAAAGGGGAAAAATAATGCAAGATCAAGTAACTGTTAAACGAAATTATCCAGACTTAAGGCATGTTGATTTATCTAAGTTGCTCAGTTCACATAATGATGATGATTTTAAGTTTAAGAGGACACACTTTAGCTGCACGAAATACTTTTGCTGCCTATATTGTTACCACTATTTTTCATACTGATACTGACAACACTGTACACTACAGTTCCTTCTCTTGCTATTATAGTGAGGCATTGTATTCTATGGGAACCAAATAATGTCAACAATGACCTTCTCTGCCCAAAAGGAAGTAATCAGAATCATTAGCAGAGTCCATCCTCATGTTCTTGTGTAAACCTCGAAAAAATTATAATTTCCAACAACCGTAACCAAATATAGTTAAGTTGAAGCGCTTTATTGGCAAGAATCAGTTTCTGTACAAATCTGCAAGCTAGTACCAGAGCCACAATACAAATAGAGCTTGATCTACGTAGTGAACTCAAAAATCTTAACACAGAAAGGAGGGAACTACACTTGCAAAACCTTAACATAGTGCAAAAGGAGTGAGTTACTCCTGCACAAAAATGTCTTCTGCTCTCCCTCCTTAAACTAAAACTGCTATCAGTTACTAATAAAACTGAAACAATGAACAGTATATGCCAACAAGTCCTTGTATTCTTACGTGTATACCTAGCACAGTAACAGCATATTGAATGCAACGCCTGACAAAAGCACGCAGAAGGAGAGGAGGAAAGGAAATGAAACTTCACTGTTTGAGAAGTTAGGTATGTTATTTCAGTGATTACATAACTGGGTCAGATTTACAAAGACTTTTGTACCCATTCTGACCTGGATGCATGCACTGATTCATTAGAGAAGGATATCATATAGCTGTTGTACCTTCTCCTGAGGCGACCTGGCCCACAACCATTGTAACTGGTGCTCTGTGTCCTGGATAATGGCAATGGGATGGAACAGACATTTGAGCTGGAGCCACATATGTTCTACTGGGGAGAGATCTGGGAACCTAGACTGCCACAGGAGTACCTCCAACATCACATGGACAGTCTATGCAAAAACATGCCAGGAGTGGATGAGCATTGTCCACTATAAAGATGGCATCAGAATACTGTCATATGAGAGTGAAGATATGAAAATGCAGGACATATGTGATTTACTGTTGTTGTGGTCTTCAGTCCTGAGACTGGTTTGATGCAGCTCTCCCTGCTACTCTATCCTGTGCAAGCTTCTTCATCTCCCAGTACATACTGCAACCTACATCCTTCTGAACCTGCTTAGTGTATTCATCTCTTGGTCTCCCTCTACGATTTTTACCCTCCACGCTGCCCTCCAGTACTAAATTGGTGATCCCTTGATGCCTCAGAACATGTCCTACCAACCGAACCCTTCTTCTAGTCAAGTTGTGCCACAAACTCCTCTTCTCCCCAATTCTATTCAATACCTCCTCATTAGTTATGTGATCTACCCATCTAATCTTCAGCATTCTTCTGTAGCACCACATTTCGAAAGCTTCTATTCTCTTCTTGTCTAAGCTATTTATCGTCCACGTTTCACTTCCATACATGGCTACACTCCATACAAATACTTTCAGAAACGACTTCCTGACACTCAAATCTATACTCAATGCTAACAAATTTCTCTTCTTCAGAAACGCTTTCCTTGCCATTGCCAGTCTACATTTTATATCCTCTCTACTTTGACCATCATCAGTTATTTTGCTCCCCAAATAGCAAAACTCCTTTACTACTTTGTCTCATTTCCTAATCTAATTCCCTCAGCATCACCCGACTTAATTCGAATACATTCCGTTATCCTCATTTTGCTTTTGTTGATGTTCATCTTATATCCTCCTTTCAAGACACTGTCCATTTGGTTCAACTGCTCTTCCAAGTCCTTTGCTGTCTCTGACAGAATTACAATGTCATCGGCGAACCTCGAAGTTTTTATTCCTTCTCCATGGATTTTAATACCTACTCTGAATTTTTCTTTTGTTTCCTTCACTGCTTGCTCAATATACAGATTGAATAACATCGGGGAGAGGCTACAACCCTGTCTCACTCCCTTCCCAACCACTGCTTCCCTTTCATGTCCCTCAACCCTTATAACTGCCATCTGGTTTCTGCACTAATTGTAAATAGCCTTTAGCTCCCTGTATTTTACCCCTGCCACCTTCAGAATTTGAAAGAGAGTATTCCAGTCAACATTGTCAAAAGCTTTCTCTAAGTCTACAAATGCTATAAACCTAGGTTTGGCTTTTCTTAATCTAGCTTCTAAGATAAGTCGTAGGGTCAGTATTGCCTCACTTGTTCCAACATCTCTATGGAATCCAAACTGATCTCCCCGAGTTTGGCTTCTACCAGTTTTTCCATTCGTCTGTAAAGAATTTGTGTTAGTATTTTGCAGAAGTGACTTATTAAACTGATAGTTCAGTAATTTTCATATCTGTTAACACCTGTTTTTTTTTTTTTTTTTTGTCTGGAATTATTATATTCTTATTTAAGTCTGTGTGTATTTCGCCTGTCTTATACATCTTGCTCACCAGATGGAAGAGTTTTGTCAGGGCTGGCTCTCCCAAGGCTATCAGCAGTTCTAATGGAATGTTGTCTACTTGTTTCACCTTGGATCCTTCAGTGCTCTGTCAAACTCTTCACGCAGTATCGTATCTCCCATTTCATCTTCATCTACATTCTCTTCCATTTCTATAATATTGTCCTTAAGAACATCACCCTTGTATAGACCCTCTATATACTCCTTCCACCTTTCTGCTTTCCCTTCTTTGCTTAGAACTGGGTTTCCATCCGAGTTCTTGATATTCATGCATGTGGTTCTCTTTTCTCCAAAGGTCTCTTTAATTGTCCTGTAGGCAGTATATATCTCACCCCTCGTGAGATAAGCCTCAACATCCTTATATTTGTCCTCTAGCCACCCCTGCTTAGCCATTTTGCACTTCCTGTCGATCTCATTTTTGAGACATTTGTATTCCTTTTTGCCTGCTTCACTTACTGCATTTTTGTATTTTCACTTTTCATCAATTAAATTCAGTATCTCTTCTGTTACCCAAGGATTCCTACCAGCCCTCATCTTTTTACCTACTTGATCCTCTGCTGCCTTCACTATTTCATTCCTCAAAGCTACCCATTCTTCTTCTACTGTATTTCTTTCCCCCATTCCTGTCAATTGTTCCCTTATGCTCTCCCTGAAACTCTGTACAACCTCTGGTTCTTTCAATTTATCCAGGACCCATCTCCTCAAATTCCCACCTTTTCGCAGTTTCTTCAGTTTGAATCTGCAGTTCATAACCAATAGATTGTGGTCGGAGTCCACATCTGCCCCTGGAAATGTCTTACAATTTAAAATCTGGTTCCTAAATCTCTGTCTTACCATTATATAATCTATCTGAAACCTTCTAGTATCTCCAGGGTTCTTCCATGTATACAACCTTCTTTCATAATTCTTGAATCAAGTGTTAGCTATGATTAAGTTATGCTCTGTGCAAAATTCTACCAAGCGGCTTCCTCTTTCATTTCTTAGCCCCAATCCATATTCACCTACTACATTTCCTTCTCTTCCTTTTCCTACAGTCGGATTCCAGTCACCCATGACTATTAAATTTTCGTCTCCCTTCACTACCTGAATAATTTCTTTTATCTCATCACACATTTCATCAATTTCTTCATCATTTGCAGAGCTTGTTGGCACATAAACTTGTACTACTGTAGCAGGCGTGGGCTTCGTGTCTATCTTGGCCACAATAATGCGTTCACTATGCTGTTTGTAGTAGCTTACCCGCACTCCTATTTTTTATTCATTATTAAACCTACTCCTGCATTACCCCTATTTGATTTTGTATTAATAACCCTGTATTCACCTGACCAAAAGTCTTGTTCCTCCTGCCACCTAACTTCACTAATTCCCACTATATGTAACTTTAACCTATCCGTTTTCCTTTTTAAATTTTCTAACCTACCTGCCCGATTAAGGGATCTGACATTCCACACTCCGATCCGTAGAATGCCAGTTTTCTTTCTCCTGATAACGACGTCCTCTTGAGTAGTCCCTGCCCGGAGATCCGAATGGAGGACTATTTTACCTCCAGAATATTTTACCCAAGAGGACGCAATCATCATTTAATCATACAGTAAAGGTGCATGCCCTCGGGAAAAATTACGGCTGTAGTTTCCTCTTGCTTTCAGCCGTTCGCAGTACCAGCACAGCAAGGCCGTTTTGGTTAGTGTTACAAGGCCAGGTCAGTCAACCATCGAGACTGTTGCCCCTGCAACTACTGAAAAGGCTGCTGCCCCTCTCAGGAACCACACGTTTGTCTGGCCTCTCAACAGATACCCTTCCGTTGTGGTTGCACCTACGATACGGCTATCTGTATCGTTGAGGCACGCAAGCCTCCCCACCAACGGCAAGGTCCATGGTTCACGGGGAAGGAATGCACTGTTGTGCCATCAAAATTCCCTCAGTCATTATCCGCTGTGGCCTGAAGTCAAGCCTGAGGGCTTCCCACAACATGGCACCAGGAACAACACTGCTGTCCCTCCCCCAAAAAAAGGAGGAATAGGATCTGTCCCTAGGTCACAGCCATATTCATTGACGGCTGCCATTCAGGGAACTGCACAACCATGATTCATTCCTGAACAGAATGCAATGCCCTTTATCAGTAGTCCATACATCATGGCATCACTTCAAACACAGTTGTTCCTGTCACGGTGTTAACATCAGCCTACATACGGGACGTTAATTCTCTACTGAGGCTGTTGCTAGTCTCCACATAGTTGTGCGAGATGATGCAGAATGCTGCAGAGAGTCCATTACTTGTTCTTGGATGCCAGGTGTAGATATGGAGTGTCTGGTGCACAATATGGCAGTCCATCCTTCTGGTGGTCTGACGTCGTCAACTGTAACCTCGATGATGGGTATGCCAGCTCTCACGTTTCCATTCAGTCCACATCTGACACTGTTTGCACCCCTTATATACCTTACCAGATTTGGTAAAAAAACAACACTAAACACGAATGACACTAACACACACTAGTGCCCTTTTTACTGGTCACAGGAATTGCAACTTTTAATCATTTATATATACACCAATGGTTGTGTATGAGTATGAAGTTATACTGACATATGACCATGTCTTCTAGGTGCTTCACTTTTTTGTCAGACAGAGTATATTAAATGTAGTAACTCAATAAGATAGCAACATTTCACTGTACAAACTTCTACGTTTTACTGTTAGAAAAGGAGTGTTAAGTATGATTTTTCATTGTAAATCACTAATTCCACTACAAGTTAGTGTTGGTGGATGAGTCATACCTGCACAGCTTAGGTGGAAAGATAATTGCAAGCAAAAGGTAAGGTTCTGGGTTCAAATCCCATTCTAGCATGCAATTTTGTTGAATTAATGTTTCAAAACAGTACACAGCCTACTGTGGAAACAGAGACTCATTCTGGCATTTACTATCTCTTACTTTGCAAGATCTGTTGTTTTCTTAAAGACCTGTTAATCTGAACATTTTCTAATGCTGTGTTCATTTAGTGTAACTTTACATCAAAGCAATCTTTGTACAACATTTTTTGAATCTACAATTAAATAACTCACTAACTGGAGACACAGGATTTAAAACAGATTACAAATATATAAATAATCTCTGTTCAATGTTTTCTTGTGTGCTGCCAGCCAATCCAGGACTGTAACCAAGTAGAATTTAGAGGAAATAGAAAATATCTAATGAGGCATTCATAATGGGTTCAAATTGCCATATAGAAATCAGAGAAATTTAATCTGAGGTAGAAATTTACACACAATTATTTTTCCTGTGAATTATTCATGAAATGAGCAAGAAGAGGAGAATGCTTGCTTGTATGGCGGGTGGGTGGAGCAGGGTGGTCTTATAGCAGTACATAATGTGACCTCTGCCACACACAACAAGGTAGCTTACCAAATAAAAAAATAAGATATGTTCAACTCGTTTAAGGTAACATTTATGGCAATTTGTTTCAATCCAAACACATTGTCTTCATGACCACAGCTCTAACATGAATGAAGGATTCCTTTTCAGTTATTCTGTAAAGACAGTGTTGCATTAAAACCATATACAAATAAGTACTCCGAAGTGTGGGAGGATAAATTCTGGAAGATAGTGAGATCAGAAAAGAAGCCTCAGCCTACAAACTAGAACAGTGTTGCTCTCATAAGAACATGGTGATAGTATAATCCAATAACAATGAAACATCTAGAATGTCTAGGATGTCTTTCAAGGCAACATTCTCACATAACAGAACTTTCATGTTCAAATCAAGTCCATTGTGTAATTTCTCTCAAAGGTAAAAGATTTATCTCTTTGTTAGGAGTAAAATTAAGGGCTTTTACTATTGTACACATTTCCTAAAATATACTGTTATCCTGCTGTCGTTAGCCAATGACATCAGCAGGATGTGATAGGTAGGGCAGTATTGTCATGCAAGTTACATAAGAATATAACTTTCTAAAGCCTATTGTTTTTCAATTCTTCATTGTACAAACCAGCAGAACATACTTCCATGATACTGGTGACAAAAGTGGGCCCATGTTAATAATATGCTACAAATTTTATTGTGTATTTCAATGTTATCCAGTGCACAAGAAGAGGTCCCATGAAAAGGAGCCTGGACTTTGTTTACTTAAACAAATAAACTTATCCCTGCAGATTGAATATTCCATAATTTTTCGGGAGTGCATCCGGGATGTTATTAACTATGGTATCAATATATCAGTGACAACTTTTCACCATTCTCAACATCTACATCTCACTCCGGAAGTCACCTAATGGTGTGTGGCAGAGGGTAATTCTAGTACCATTAACCGATACCCCTCTCCTGTTGAATTCATGAATGGCAAGCCTCTGTATTAGCTCTAATCGCTCACATTTTCTCATTGTGGTCATTTTCCGGGGTGTACATCAGATGAAGTAACATAATGTCCAACTCTTTCTAGAAGTGGCTCTCTCAAAATTTCAACACTAAACCTCTTCATGATGCACAATACCTCCCTTGCAATATCTGCCACTGGAATTTTTTTGAGCATCTCTGTAAGGTTCTAGCACCAACTAAACAATTCCATGATGAATAGAGCCGCTATTTGTTGGATCTTCTCTATCTCTTTTATCAGTCCTACCTGGCATAGACTCCACATAGATGAATAATACTCAAGAATTGGTCAACAAGCACTTTGTGTGTCACTTTCTTCATGGGTGAGTTACAATTCCTTAAAATTCTTCCTATGAATCTCAGTCTGGTGCCTGCTTTCCCTATCATATTTGCTTTGTGTGGTCACTCCACATAAGGATGCTCTGGATAGTTACTCCTAGATATTTTACAGTAGATACTGTTTCCAGCAGTTTGTCATAAATAATGTAGATGTGCATTGGTGGATTTTTTTTCCCCCCTATGTATCCGCAACATGTTACATTTACCGTTCAGGGTCAACTGCTAGAGCTTGCACTATTCATCAGTCCTTTGCAGGTTACTCTTCACACTAATACTGTCTTCTGACATTGCTATTTTCTTGCAGACACCCACATCATCTCCAAACAGTCTTAAATAACTTCCAATGCTTTCTACTACATAATTTGTATGCAATGCAAACAGCAACTGCGTATCACACTTCCTTGGGATACTCCGAAAATTACATTTACATTTGTTGATTTTGTCCAGTGAGCTGCTTGCAAGACTTTTTAAAGCACTTTACAATGCTGAGTAAATGCTCATGCATCAAGGATATCACTGATGGTAACAAAAGAGTCAGTCGCAGATAAAACTTTAGACATTTAAATGTAAAAGAAAGTTAGTGCTGAGTCAACGAACCCACGGTGTTTATGAAGTATTTATTATGAATGGCGTATTTTCGAATGCCAGGCTGTGAAGACGTAGAACAGTATTTCATTAAAGAGTGCTGACATGAAGTGAGGGATTTCCATTATTTGTTGAGCTGGAAATCCTCATCTCGGTTGACCAGGTTGTCCACTAACTGTATTTCCACAGTTTCCTTTATTAGTAAGAAGCTGTGGCCAGTATCTTAAAATGATTCCGTAACCCATGGAATGTGGTAAGCGGAACATAGGACAAACAAAACAGGCCGCAGCCTCATTCTACTGGGATTCAGTGGTCAATGAAGCTACAGAAATACAATTAGTAGACAACTTGCTCATCCAAGATAAGGGTTACCAGCTCGACAAATTATGGAGTCCGCTCATTTTATGTCTGCATTCTCAAAGCAAATATTGCCCGATGCCTACACTGCTGGCATTTGAACATAAGCCATCTATAATAATCAATCAAAAACTTAGTAAGCACGGCGGATTTGCTAACTCTGCACTTGCTTTATTTTACTCTTGGAGACAAAGTTTCATATATGGCTGATGTTCTTATTAGCAAGAGCGCTATATCTGACATGTGTTTACTCCACAGTGTAAAGTGATTTAAAACCCTTGCGAGCAACTTGCCTTGAGAATGGCTGAAAGACTGTTATCAAGATGATGATGTTCTTGTAGTCTTCAGTTCGGAGACTGGTTTGATGCAGCTCTCCATGGTATTCTGCCCTGTGTAAGCTGCTTCATCTCCTAGTACCTGCTGCAACCTACATCCTTCTGAATCTGCTTAGTGTACTCATCTCTTGGTCTCCCTCTAGAATATTTACCCTCCATACTGCCTTCCAATACTAAATTGGTGATCCCTTGATGCCTCAGAAAATGCCCTACCAACCAATCCTTTCTTCTAATCAAGTTGTGCCAAAAATTTCTCTTCTCCCCAATTCTATTCAATACCTCCTCATTAGTTATGTGATCTACCCATCTAATCTTCAGCATTCTTCTGTAGCACCACATTTCGAAAGCTTCTATTCTCTTCTTGTCTAGACTATTTATCGTGCATGTTTCACTTCCATACATGGCTACACTCCATACAAATACTTTCAGAAACGACTTCCTGACACTCAAATCTATACTCAATGCTAACAAATTTCTCTTCTTCAGAAACGCTTTCCTTGCCATTGCCAGTCTACATTTTATATCCTCTCTACTTTGACCATCATCAGTTATTTTGCTCCCCAAATAGCAAAACTCCTTTACTACTTTGTCTCATTTCCTAATCTAATTCCCTCAGCATCACCCGACTTAATTCGAATACATTCCGTTATCCTCATTTTGCTTTTGTTGATGTTCATCTTATATCCTCCTTTCAAGACACTGTCCATTTGGTTCAACTGCTCTTCCAAGTCCTTTGCTGTCTCTGACAGAATTACAATGTCATCGGCGAACCTCGAAGTTTTTATTCCTTCTCCATGGATTTTAATACCTACTCTGAATTTTTCTTTTGTTTCCTTCACTGCTTGCTCAATATACAGATTGAATAACATCGGGGAGAGGCTACAACCCTGTCTCACTCCCTTCCCAACCACTGCTTCCCTTTCATGTCCCTCAACCCTTATAACTGCCATCTGGTTTCTGCACTAATTGTAAATAGCCTTTAGCTCCCTGTATTTTACCCCTGCCACCTTCAGAATTTGAAAGAGAGTATTCCAGTCAACATTGTCAAAAGCTTTCTCTAAGTCTACAAATGCTATAAACCTAGGTTTGGCTTTTCTTAATCTAGCTTCTAAGATAAGTCGTAGGGTCAGTATTGCCTCACTTGTTCCAACATCTCTATGGAATCCAAACTGATCTCCCCGAGTTTGGCTTCTACCAGTTTTTCCATTCGTCTGTAAGGAATTTGTGTTAGTATTTTGCAGCCGTGACTTATTAAACTGGTAGTTCGGTAATGTTCACATCTGTCAACACCTGTTTTTTTTTTTTTTTTTTTTTTTTTTTTTTTCCCCCACCTCCCCCCCCCCCCCCACCAGATGGAAGAGTTTTGTCAGGGCTGGCTCTCCCAAGGCTATCAGTAGTTCTAATGGAATGTTGTCTACTACCAGGCCCTTGTTTCATCTTAGATCCTTCAGTGCTCTGTTAAACTCTTCACGCAGTATCGTATCTCCCATTTCATCTTCATCTACATGCTCTTCCATTTCCATAATATTGTCCTCAAGTACATAGCCCTTGAATAGACCCTCTTATATTCCTTCCACCTTTCTGCTTTCCCTTCTCTGCTTACAACTGGGTTTCCATCTGAGCTCTTGAGATTCATACAAGTTGTTCTCTTTTCTCCAAAGGTCTCTTTAATCTTCCTGTAGGCAGTATCTTTCTTACCCCTAGTCATATATGCCTCTACATCCTTACATTTGTCCTCTAGCCATCCGTGCTTAGCCATTTTGCACTTCCTGTCAATCTCATTTTTGAGACATTTGTATTCCTTACTGCATATATTTTTTTTTTTTCTCTCTCTCTCAAGGTGGCTACCAACAGCCGATGGTCACTGTCTAAGGCCTCAGATGGAATGACCTTAACATCTGTGAGGCTGCTCATCATCTGCCTATCCACTAGTACATAGTCTACTACTGAAGTTTGGGACCAGTCTCCACTGTACCAAGTTATTTTGTGGCTACTTCTCTTCTTGTACCAGGAATTTGCGATCGCCAGCCCATTCCTCTTGCAGAATTCCAGCAACAATTTTCCTTCTCTATTTCGGTTCCCCCAGCCCTCTGGTCCCATTATCTCCTCGAATCCTTTCCTGTCTGTGCCAACATGTGCATTGAGGTCCCCTATTATAATCTGAGAAAAAAAGATAGGGGGGCAACAGACATACAGGAGAAAAGGTTGAAGACATGGATGCTGAAAGAGGATGAACGGACCCAGTACCAGACACTGATCAGGAAGAAGCTGCCAAAGGAAGATCAGAGAACAGTGGAAGAAGAATGGGGAGATTTTAAGAGGGCTCTAGTTGAGGCAGCTGAGACTGTGTGCGGGAGAACTAGCACAAAGAGGAGAAGTAAGGAAACCCCATGGTGGAACAACATATGTAAAGAGGCAGTACTTCGAAAGAACAAAGCCTTCAGAGAATGGTTCCAGACCCGAACAGAGGAAGCTAGGGAAATATATAAGGGAAGCAAGAAAGCGACACAGACCACAGTAAGGGCGGAGAAGAAGAAGTGGATGGAAAAATGGACAAGAATGTTAGAAGAGGACAGTGAAGGGAACAAAAAAGTACTTTACACCATGGTAAGAAATAAGAGGAACGACAGAAGCGAGTGCCTGAGGATCATGGATAATAATGGAAGAGTTGTGGAGGAAATGCATGAGCTCAAAAAGATTTGGATGGAGTACTTTGAAGATCTGTTGAATGCCGTCAAGCGGGTAACTAACAGCGATGGAGAGCCTAAGGCAGCAGACGATTATAATAGTGGGGAAATTGATGATCTAACTTGGAATGAAGTGGAAGAAGCCATAAAGAGGATGAAAGGGGGCAAGGCACCAGGTTGGGACGAAGTAACAGTGGATATGATACGAGCAGCAGGAGAAGTAGGAACCCAGTGGCTATACAGAGTGCTGAGGGTGGTGTGGAAGGAGAACAGAATTCCTGAGGATTGGAAGAAAGGAATTATAGTCCTCAGCTTCAAGAAAGGGGATAAAAGGAGATGTGAGAAATACAGAGGAATCACCCTGCTATGCCACTGTGGAAAAATCTATGAAAAGATCCTGGAGAAGAGAATAAGAAGCAGTATTGAAAGTAGACTGCAAGAGGAGCAGTATGGTTTCAGACCGGGAAGATCAACAACGGATCTCATATTTGCGGTAAGGCAACTGCAGGAAAGGCACTATGAGTACGGGAAGGACTTAACCATGGCCTTTTTAGATATTGAGAAGGCGTATGACAGTATCTATAGGGACAAGTTCTGGGATGTGCTGAACGCAAAAGGGATAGGTGAAGAGATAACACGAAAAGTCAGAAAAATGTATGAGGGAAGTGAGAGTTGTGTGAAAGTGGGGAGGGAACGTACTGCATGGTTCAAGCTGGAAAATGGGCTGTGACAGGGAAGTGCACTTTCGCCTTTATTGTTTATTATTGTTATGGATGAAATCCTACAGCAAGTATCAGATGCAATTGCAGATCATAAAATGAAAGTAGTGCTTTTTGCCGATGACCTGATGTTGTGGGGAAATTGCGAGAAGGAGGTGCAAGAGCAGTTAGATGTATGGGAGGCAACAGCAGCACAATATGGAATGCATTTCTCTGCAAAGAAAAGTGAAATAATTGTCACAATAAGGAAGAAGAATAGGCCAAATGTGGATACAACTTGTGGAGGGGAAAAACTACAAGTGGTAGAGAACTTCAAGTACCTGGGAAGCATGATTGAAAGTAAGGGGGGAAACGCAATGGAAATAAATGAAAGGTGCAGAAAAGCAGGGCAGTTCCTCAAATGCATTAGGGGGCTTATTTGGAGCAAGGAGGTGCCACAGAAATCCAAGGGAATTATATACCAAACCTACTTTGTCCCCATATTGGCATACGAAAGTGAGACATGGGTAATGCACAAAAGCGACGAAAGTAGCATACAAGCTAGTGAAATGAAGTTCCAGAGGAGCAGGTTGAGTGTAACAAGACGAGACAGATTGCGAAATGTGTATGTGAGGGAAAGACTAAAGGAGGAACCAGTACAGGACAGGATAGAAAAATCAAGACTGCAGTGGTATGGACACATGAAGAGAATGGATGAGGGAAGAATTCCAAAGAGGATTTTTGATCTGCAACTGGAGGGGAAGAGGCCCAGGGGAAGACCAAGAGATAGATGGGTGAGGGGAGTGAAGGAATGTGTGACGAGAAGAGGAGAGAACTGGACGAAGGTGGAAGAGGGGGAATGGTGGAAAGACAGAACACGATGGAGGGGCTTGTGTTCCTGACAGACCCAGCCAGTGGCTGGAAACTGTCCAAGATGATGATGATGACTGCATTTTTATATTTTCTCCTTTCATCAATTAAATTCAATATTCCTTCTGTTACCCAAGGATTTCTACTAATCCTTGTCTTTATACCTACTTGATCATCTGCTGCCTTTATTCTTCCATCTCTCAAAGCTATCCATTCTTCTTCTACTGTATCTCTTTCCCCCATTCCTGTCAATCCTTCCCTAATTCTCTCGCTGAAACTCTCTACAACCTCTGGTTCTGTCAGTTTATCCAGGTCCCATCTCCTTAAATTCCCAACTTTTTGCAGTTTCTTCAGTTTGAATCTACTATTCATAACCAATAGATTGTAGTCAGTGTGTACATCTGCCCCCGGAAGTGTCTTACAATTTAAAACCTGGTTCCTAAATCTCTGTCTTACCATTATATAATCTATCTGAAACCTCCGGGTATCTCCAGGCCTCTTCCATGTATACAACCTTCTTTCATGATTCTTGAACCACGTGTTAGCTATGATTAAGTTATGCTCTGTGCAAAATTCTACCAGGTGGCTTCCTCTTTCATTCCTTACCCCCATTCCATATTCACCTACTACATTTTGTTCTCTTCATTTTCCTACTAGTGAATTCCAGTCGCCCATGACTATTAAATTTTCATCTCCTTTCACTATCTGAATAGTTTCTTTTATCGCATCATACATTTCATCAATCTCTTTGTCATCAGCAGAGCTAGTTGGCATATAAACTTGTGCTACTGTAGTATGCGTGGGCTTCGTGTCTGTCTTGGCCACAATAATGCGTTCACTATGCTGTTCCTAGTAGCTGACCCACACTCCTATTTTTTACGCATTATTGAACCTATTCCTGCATTACCCCTATTTGATTTTGTATTTATAACTCTGTATTCACCTGACCAGACATTTTGTTGCTCCTGCCACCTAACTTCACTAATTCCCACTATCTAACTTTAACCTATCCATTTCCCTTTATTGTCAAAATATCGGTCCCAAAGTTAATAATATCCCAGATGCACTCCTGACAAGTGATGGAACATAAAGTCAACCTGTTTGCATACTTTTGTTAGGAAAAGAGCTGGTGCTCGAAAGCTCGAAAGCCATTCTCTGTTAGATGTGACTATGCTTCACTCATTGATCCGCTATAGTTGAGTGAGTGCCTTTATTTTACACATTATTTTCGTGTTAACTGGGTTCAGAAGCATCACAATTAAGGTTATCAGCACCCATAACAAATGGTTTTTGGATTAGTGAGTCTAAAACTTGAAAAACCTTTGCATTCACTATGGCACAATGACACTAACAGGCCTTAAAATAAGAAAGTAAATGATCATGTTTCTCACATGTGTGAGACTGCTGACCACTAAAACAAATACGAGAAAGAGCATGTCACTCTGATACTTTAAAACCCCTGGGATTTGTTCCTGCCAGTAATACACCCATGCACAGGTCTGTGCACACACTGACACGTAAAGACGCGTGCCCCCCCCCCCCCCCCCCCGCCCCCCCACCCCCCCACTAAATTATTGTCTCACATAAAATATTCTACAATACCAAAACATGCAGAGATATGTGGCTAGCTGATCATGCAACACATATGATTAACCAGTCACTCTGTGAAAATTAACACCTCCTGCCTAGGATGGAATGTAACAATATCGAAAGCTATAATTGTGACAGTCTTTTTGTTGCGCCTGACTGTGACTTAGCATCTCTGCAATATGGTGAGTAGCAACTTTCCTTCTCATAATATTGTTACAAACCTTCTACCTAATATTTTATGGAGGAGTTTTCACACTGAAGTGCACCAAGTTTGAAATGCATACTGCACTAGTCCCACATTACCAAAAATGGAGGCCAAAGACTTACACAAACCTTTTGCAGAGCATAAAATGCAATCAGTTAAAATAAGTTTCAATATAAATTGTGCTTTCAAAGCACCACATGCAAGCAGCTCTTCATGCCAGAACAAGAAGCCATGTGTTAATAGTTTGTAGCTAATGTTTATGGTCTCCAGTATGGCCGTTTTGTTTTTGAATGTAGTGCATATAAATACTCAATCAGTGAAAGCATAACTGAGTTGTATTCAGGTGACTACAGTAATTATATGGTTGAGACCTAAAACAGCTTCTGTTAAACTGTAGCAGGCAGTCTTTCTAAACCCCCTCCAACTTTTGCCATTAAGACATTTCAATATGGCCAATGCCCAAAATGTTCTTTGCAGTGACTTTTGTAAATTGTTTCAACTTACTTTCACTGTTTCCTACTTCACACATGTTGAAACTTATTTATCATCATCTAACTAGAGGCACCCATGGATCCCACTTTACATACGCAATGCACTGATTTTTTTAAAATATGGAATTATAGCAAAGCAATCCCTCTCCGTCACCTTGTTTTCATCAGTAAGTCAGTTCTACTTCCCTCTTCTGGAGAAATGATGCTATGTTGCTCTTCCTGAATGAAAAGTGGACAGGTGTGTCTCGTTAATTCTGCATACAGGAAACCACCCCCCCCCCCCCCCCCCCACTACTGATAACGGCTTCCATCCTCTTTAAAAGAGCACCATTGCAAACACACTTGCACACTGTGTCAGGGCTGTTTCAGACAATGAACATAGGCAGTATAACCTAATCCTTAAATTGTTTCCAGGAGAAACAACTATAGCTATTAATGTTCACCAGTTCATGTACATGTGTTACTCTGAAACCTGTATAAATTTTACTAACCTTCACTCTCCTATGTGGAGCACCTTACAGAAAGGTGTGCAAGATGTACTGAATTATCATGAGACACGTACTTGGTTAAGCACTTCGATTCAATAAAATTAAACAATGGTGTACTGCTTGTTCTGCTCCAGAGCAGCATCTTCCTCAAGAAGCAGCGGATGAGGTAAGGCTTGCTATTAGGCAGATTTTAGTGACGACCAAGCCACCTAAGTCCAATATTAGTAAAGTGGAAAAACAAGAACTGAAATCTTTGGAGAAGAATGATGATTTCGTTGTCAACATGGGCAATGCTATGTTTATCCTCAATGCAACAGATTATCAAAATGAAATGATGCGTTATTAGAAGACAGCACATACCGGACTACCAGAATAGATTTCACATAGGTGCTTAGCACGAAGACATAGGAGCTCCTTAAGAGCTCTTACCTCTCTAACGAACTCTTTTGGAATTTAAGGCCAAGAGCCACTAGGCAACATGGTCTGCCGAGTACACAGAAAGCATACCACTGAGACTGATTGTTAGTTCTGTAAGCTCTCCTACATAAATGCTGGTGAAAAACTTGATTAAATTTTTTTGGCACTCACAGTCATCCACTGTGGATATCATATTTACAGCTCACAAATGTTTATTGGCAACATAAAGTAGATGAGGCTGGGCCCAAGTGTAGTCATGGCCAGAATCAAGATGGTTTTCCTCTCTATGAAGGTACACGTAGAAGACAGTAGAATTATTGGCCACTCGTTTCCTTCCTGAAATTTTAGAACATTTTGCCACACCTTGATGATCACTTATGTTTTGTACGGTGGAAATTATTACAAAATGACTGATAGAAAAGCCATGGGTTCATCACTGTCACCAGCCATAACTTTTTTTCAATCCTGCTTCTACAGATACGTTGATACATTTTTGATCTGGCCACACGACAGTGGCATGCTGCAACAGTTCATCAACCAAATGAATGGTAAACATCCACACACGAGATTAACAGCGGAGGCAGAGAAGGGCGAGCAGTTGTCTTTGTTAGTTATGTCGGTTGAACAGAAATCATAACACACAGTCAGGACCCCCACAGCTCCGAGATTAACCAATAGACGAATGTGTTAAGAAGGAACAGGTATTGTGTCCATGATATTGGGTCAATGCTGCTGAGAAAACCAAGACATGACTTCATTCAACCAAGTGAGGAGGACAACACACTTTGCTGCACAACAACTAATAAGACAGTTAGAATCCTACATAGGCAAGGAATCAGATCAGTCTTTCAGCTATCCAGGAATATTAAAGAAATTTTATGACCCATTAATGACAATCTTGGCCTTCGTGTGCCGGCGATTTATAATATTCCTTGTGAGGGTGGCAAAAGTTATATAGTGGGGCCTCCATTTTACGTTCTCCGATTTTACATTTTTGCAATTCTATACCATAAATTTGTAGCCCCTGTGAAAAACCCATAAGATCAAACGCAAAAAATTCCCCAATTTTACATTTCTTGCTAGTAAGGTTTACCTCGATGCTAAGTTCTTACTCGATGTGTCACATGACTTTGTCCTGTCTTCTTTCTATTGAAGTCTGATGTGACTGAACAAGTTATAAGTGGCACAAAAAACAGAAGGTTTGCACCATTGGGGTGGCAGAATTAATGGAATATTTCAGACTGTTGTGGAGACGGAGACATGAGAGAGAAAATGGTGATGTATTCCATGATCAGTGTTAGCAACACAACTTGCAACATTTAGCTTCACTGCACAGTTGTGATAAAACTACTGCTAGCTTGCAGCGGTAATAGAAAAATAAGACAGGCGACGCAAAATGTTCCGGGCCTAATCACCATCGAGTCTCATCTTTCTGCATGTATTTCTGATGTACTATATTCAGCAACAATATTAATCATCAATCTTTTAAATTCAAACAATCAGTCTCGAAGAATATTTTTGGCCATAATCAAGGGAACGTCGTCCACTTCCGACTAGTGAACTCTTACTGGCTGGCAGCTCGTTAAGTCACCCAATAGCCAGCACAGCCACCACAGCACACTAACATATGTAAAATGAGTGCACCTACTGGACGTGTGGCAAGGGGAAGCGGCCCTTCAATGATCAGAGTGCAAGTAAGGGTGAAAGCACTTTGTGATGTGCTGAAGATATACTTTATGTGCAAATGAAGTGTTATGACAGAGATGTCACACGTAAATGGAACAAGGGTTTTGCAACAGCACAGTTTAAACACTTCCGTGTTCAAATCTGACATGATACAGTTGCAACAACTGCATACACTATTCTATACACTTTGCACTGTACACAACACACACTGTAGATTGTAAAGACTGGCAGCAGTGATAGAGAGCCTAAAGCAAAACTGTAACACCTGACATTTCTTTCAAATTTACATTTTACACAGTCTACAAAAATTCACTGAGCCGATTTCTAATAAACTTGTAACATCAATTGGGGAAGTAAACTCATTTTTCACATTCTGTTTCTCTCACTAAGCCTAAAATAACATTTTAATGGAGGTGAGCATATGAAGTCCTGCTCATATGAAAAGCATTAAACAATAACAGCAATGGTGACGAAGATGTCACTAAGCAGATGTCCACATTCATGCTTATGGCTTAACCACTTAGCTGCTGTGACGTTTTCGGTTTAATATGATCTCTCAAAAATGTGGGTTTTGAATGTATAATTTGTAGTCATAGTGCGATAGAAAATAGATACCCAAATACAATTTCAATTTTTTGATGAGTTTTTACTTGCTGTTACATATCTATGATTTTTTTAAAGATAACAAGAAATTAAAAAACATTGTATTGTACATTTAATTTCCTTCACTTAGACGGATTTTATACAAAGTATTGGAGAAGAGTATGATCTTTGATCATATATGCCAATTACATGTGTTTTTGCTCATATTTTTGGGGGCTTTACCATTTTCTTCAAATCTGAGTTTAAGTTTGGACCACATGAAAATGTAACATAGGGGTTCCACTGTGTTATCATTGATCCTATACGCTATAACAAATGAAATAAAATATACATAAAATCAGTACTATCAAAGAGAACAAGTCACAAACATATTCTATATATTTGTGTGACTGATGTGTTTCTCAGCTACCTGGTGCAAGTAACACACCAAGCAGATTCCCTGTTAATTTTGTATTGTCCAACTGTTACTGAGCTGCAATGACACCAAACCTTTTTTAAAGTGATTAAAGTCTCCTGTGTCTGTTACATTGTAACTGGAGCAAATATATACTAAAGACTCTTCCTTAAGTTCTGAGATACTTCTCCATATAAGCCCGATGACATGTATAAAAATCCACACACAATTATCAATCTACACTTAAGAACAAACTTCTGTCACCATTTTCTAATTTTTAAATATTTTAAGTAACAATTTTTAGCTGAGGAGCATTGCTTTAAACTGTGGCTATTTTTTACAAACAAAGTCAATGTCAGAAAATATCTCTGTATTCCAATGTTCAACAAAGCATGATAGGCAAGACTAAAATTTTTAATTTTCTCTATCATTTGTCAAAAATAACTTAATCAACTATGCTCTCTGTAATCAGGCAAATGGTGTTATCTGGCTTTGAACTGTGTCTGAAATAAGCGATCTGTTTAACTCATTAAAAATCTCCTTATAGAAATATATTAGGTTGGTGCCTAAGTTCAGAGTGTTTTTGTTTTGCATGTTGCTATTCCAACTGCTATGGGTTTATCTATGAGTGAGATTTTTTATTTGTAGTTCACTGTGGCTATATAAGTTTACACATTAACATTTTGTCATTTGGAGATAGTGAGTGGAGCTGTGGATGCTAAAAAATAAAGTGCCGACTGGAGAAATTGCAACATTTGTGACATATTTTTCTGTTTGAGTTCAACAGAGAGGTGACAGCAATGGAGGCAGCCAGAAGCATTTGCACTGTTTATTCAGATATCAGCATTGGACAGGGTACAGCAAGGAAACGGTTTTCTCATTATAAGGCACATCATTTTGGCATTAGTGACTCTCCACTTTCAAGAAGACTGTTCAAATGCATTTATCCACAGTGATCCATGAGAACTAACAAATGTGCTGAACCGTGATAATTCCACCATCATGCAAAATTTGCATGCAATGAGGAAGGTTCAAAAGTGGGTTTAAAGCCACTCAAAAGTGGGTTTATAGGTACCGCATGCTCCAAGCCAAAGGTGTGTTGACTTTTCGTAAGACTAGCTTTCATTATCAAGTATACCATCTGAACTGCCTCTCTGGTACATTTATCTATACTTAAGACAAACTCATCGTCACCTAATCATCCTTAATTTTATTTTCCATTCTTCTGTATATCATATTTGTCAGCAATGTGGGTCATTAATAAAGAAATTTTAGTTTACAAAAATCACAATCTCACGCTTACTCCATTACCTCTTAGATGGTTAAGTCTGCAGATTGGTCCTAAAGGTAAAATCCAAAATGACTTTAACAGACATGCCTAATATAACTCCTAGTTCTTCCAGCACAATGGTAACCTCATACTTCCACTATTTACTTCAGAGCTCCCTCTTTTCACAAGCTCAGCTAGCCACTGAATACTGGAAACATAAATTAATTTATTTTGAAATGAACTCCTCCATTCACAGATTTATTTTCTATATGCTTCTCAGACCCTTTTAAATCCTGGATTTAAGAAAATTAATCATCAGTGCATGTATTTGAATCCTCTAATATACAATATTAGATTAGGATTTGGTTCTGTCTAAATCAAAATGATAAATAACAAAAATACATAAATACATAGCAAATATCACATCAGCTCCACATTTAAATACATTACATATATAGTTACTATGGTACTATACTATTGCTATCATTTTTCCTTATGCTGTCCTGCATTTTTTTATCAGGTATCAAATAATACACCCAATACAATGTAGCATCTGCCTCAAAACTCCCTTTGAACACAATTATTATCAAGCAACTAACATGACCTCGGAAATGACAATGAATGATATTCAAGTTCAGTCCACACAGCGTTACTGACAACAGGCATCGTAATGAATTCACATGCTTTTTACAAGTCAAAGTAAAGAACATTTGCAAATGAAAATACAACAGTCCAAAATCACCATTTCCTGCACTTGATAAAAACAACTGCAGGTATTAATTCAATGTGTCCTCTATGACAACATCAATCTAAATATATAACACACAAAAATATACTACATACTACCTTTTTACAAGACAGTCTCACATCATTGCTTGTTCAAATAAATTTATATCTTAGAATGCAGAAGCGAAGATAGATAAATTAATCGTAAACATACATCTCTAATTTTTAAGAAGAAACTGTCTTCTGGCTGATAAATAGGCACTATTTCTGTAATGTGATGATAGTAGACATTGGTTAATAGTACTTACAAAACGTGTAGTACATTCATATAGTGAAATACAAAACAGAATATAACCGATAACCTGTATGTCCTGAACTTCCATGAGTTCAGTTTCAGCTCTCTTAGAACCTCAGTTCTTTGTGTGAATGTACACATCAAAGAAAGTGTTATAAGAAGTTAAAACTTTAAAACACAATAAAAATATTATTTGTTGCTACATTGATCTCTACAGTGTGCATGCCTGTCAAACTATTAATGAGTAATAACAGATACAGGCATAGACAACATATTTGTCTTTTTGTATGTGAAGGCAAATACTTCAACAGCTGCTGATTTCACTGACAGGTCCATATCTCACTGAGGAAATATTAGCAATGTTGTACAGAAAGATCTATGGAACGTATAGCTTTTTTTTTTTTTTTTTAATTTTTGAAAACAGCTGAATGTAAAAGACAGTTTTCATTTATTAGACAGAAAAGCACCTGTTCCAAACTGCGGGCTTCCATGATAATTTAAATGAAAATATTAAACTATCCACAGCAGCACTAAAACTGGACGATATGTTACAAATCTGTTACTAGTAGAACATGTAACATCTTTCTCACTTTCAAGAAAATGTTTTGTGTAACTAATCATAGCACTGTCTTCACAAATATATAAAAACAAAACACTGCAGCTCATTGCTGTACAGTTTACCATAAAACAAACAAAAGCAGATTGTGTTTCTCATTTATATTTATCAAACAATTAATAATTTATCACAGTAACACTATGAAAAAATTTACTCTTTTAGTTAAAAATGCCTTAACTCATTCAAGAGTTGGCCATACATTATATGTTAACGAACATTATATTCTGGAACAGTATATGGAAAAAGAGAGCAAAACATGTAATTGAAAGAATGGAAAAATACAAATTTACAACACTATAATATCAAGTCCAGTGCAGGCTGTCAGTCTCTCATCTATTTCAACTGTTACAAATAAATACTTCTTCAGGCTGAGACTGACAAATTGAACAAAACAAAAAACTGCAGTGAAATAACTAGATACCTGCTGTAGTTCTGATCAAAATAATCTTTGTTGAAGTCCTTTCTCTGTCCGAATCGACCACCACGGCCCCTGCTGCCACTTGTCCCATACTGGTAGTCACCCTCAAAGTATGGAGCTGCCTCGAAATCTGTACGAGCGTCTTTGAACTGGCGTTGATACCTATTATAAACATTATTTTGCAATGTCATAATTCTGCAAAACCAATAATATTTATAAAATAATTTTTTCCCAGTTCACATCATGTTGTTATGACACGTTTACATGGACAGTACAAAATTGGAGATAATGTACCTAGGAATACATAATAATTTGATCATTCCTATGAGACTACTCCAGTACATAACATGATAGCATCAAGGGCAAGGGCATAGGCACATATGTAGTGCAGCTACAAAAATAATGAGTAATGAGACCATAATAATGTTAATAAACCTGAAACTCTCTTATAGGTTTCCACTAAATTTTGTCCATGCTCCTCACAATTCTCTCTCTCTCTCTCTCTCTCTCTCTCTCTCTCTCTCTCTCTCTCTATATATATATATATATATATATATATATATATATGTGTGTGTGTGTGTGTGTGTGTGAACTGAATTAGAGACAGCTTTATAAGAGAGTGGGGGAGAGGGGGAGAGAGGTACGAGGGGACCGGGGGGGGGGGGGGGGGTAGAGAGAGAGAGAGAGAGAGAGAGAGAGAGAGAGAGAGAGAGAGAGAGAGAGGAGGGGGGGGGAGGGAGAGAGTATGAGAATGTATGTGCCTCATGAGTATGATATTCGATCTCCGAATTAGTGCAGTCACTCGGTTTTTTAAGTGCTACCATGTCAGAAGTGTACAGCAAAAAACTCAAATTTATAAAGACCAACACCACCAGACCTAAGTGCCATGGGCAACCACGTGCTGACGACAGCAATCACTGTTGATTATGGCAGATTACAACTGTGAATAGCCGGCCGGGGTGACCGAGCAGTTCTAGGCACTACAGTCCGGAACCGCGCGACCACTATGGTTGCAGGTTCGAATACTGCCTCGGGCATGGATGTGTGTGATGTCCTTAGGTTAGTTAGGTTTAAGTAGTTCTAAGTTCTAGGGGACTGATGACCTCAGAAGTTAAGTCCCATAGCGCTCAGAGCCATTTGAACAACTGTGAATAAACACGCAATAGTGCAGCAAGTCACTTATCTACTCAAAACAGGGACAAAAAAGCAACTACAGCAGTCTATTCTCATCCCTTCTCACAGGACCCATGAGTGTGAGAACAGAACTACTGAAAATTCAAAGTATGAAAAAGGATTGCCTGAATTAATAAGCTGCTTTAGATGTTGACAGGCGCTGTTAGTAGGGCATGAGTACTTAAATTAACCACAAGAGTTGATGCATTCGTTCAGCCAACAGATGACTTTCAGATGGGTGTTGACAGTATTCTAAAGTGTGGGATTGTTACACAAAATGAAATGGGACTTCTGATTTGTCTGTCATTGCTTCTCATCAGCAACTGATACAGGAAAATAAGTGTCCAATCATATGCTTCCATTTGTTTGTCTATAGCAATGTGCACTTTTAGCAAGAAGACATTGCACCACCCTATTGATCTTGAAATTCTCAGAATGGTCAAAGTGTGCACTAGGTCAACCGACTTCAATCCTACTGGGACACGAAATGCGAAAGCTTTGGACCCACCTCTGATCAATCTAAGTGTGTGTTGAGCAATGGTAGACAGACCGTGAATCAGGACGGCTTACAAAATTTTCAGCATCTCACAGTGTCTATGCCATTATACAGCACCTCTCTTATGAGTGTCAAAGGGAGTGCAACATTATTAGTTAATATGCAAAATTAAGGAAAGACGTCCTAGCACTTTCCCATAGTGGGTCAACGGGTGGAGCACATAAACCCATAACGGAGAACAGCATCCACACTAGCTTTCAAGCACTAACTCCTTTTTAGGAACAATAAATAAATAAATAAAAAGTAGCCAGGGCTGGAAAGCTAGTACGAATGCTGTTTTCTATTATGCACCTGTGCCCCATGCATCAATCTGCTATAGGTGAGTGGTCGTCTTTCTGAATTTTACGTACTGCTCCATCCAGGAATTTCCATTATTGTTTACACTATCAGATAAAGAGTCACCAACTCGTATACTCATGAACGTTTATCAACAGTACTTCATTTGGCACACAAAGACTTCTAACATGTTTGGAAAGTATATCAGCAATCCTCCTCTCTGCTAACTAGTGTGCTTACAGAAAAAAAGCCTAATGTTTTTATTTGAATTTGTATTTGGGTTTCTTCCTTAAACACACGTAATATTGTCATTAAAATATCACTACTTTTTGATTTTTTGTTCTGTTAATGTTGGGAAACAAAAAGTGTTATTTTTAACTGAACTTAACAAAGTCTCACATATGCAGAAGGAAATCAAACCCTAACTTACAGCCAAGTTTCAGTTCTATGTAGAAAATGTGTAAATGGATTATAAATACACCTATACACAAGTTGGTAGTATGGTCCAAGCACCTTTCTGTTGGAAGGACTGCTATCGCACGAACTAAACTGCTACCATCCTTTTACATCATGTATGGGCATTCATACAGTAACAAAAGGGCAGGACTCTGCAAATGAATGTGTGTTCCAGTACACATCTGATCCCAATCAATCACATGTATTTCACACACACCGAATTTCCATGTCGCTCACGCCATTCAACTTTCCTTTTACATTATTAATTCTCCAAATTTTGTTTATTCTTGCAGAGTGAAACCCCCACTCCCTCTCCTGTCCTCCTTTCCCCTGCACTGCTCTGGGCAGTCATGAGGAGATTCGAGTTGTTTGCAACATTTGTGCTTCTTCTCTTCTCTCAATGTAATTCATTTGCACAGAAATAATTCCTAACTTAAAAAAAACTAATTTCAAAATGACATTGTATATGATACTGTTGCTATACCACGAATACTATTCCCATACCAGAGATTAAATTAAGTATGTACACTTTATCAATCTAAAGTGAGTCTTACTTCTTTTCTAGGCTATATCATTTCTTATATGTAACAATAATAATAATAAAGTTCATCTAGATTTAAAATTCTGGCATTCATAGACTATTAGAAAAGACATAAACTGCACAAGGAAATAATTCACCAAATGCCAGGCAGTCTACATTTACAGCTGTGGTATGCAAATCACTGTGAAGTGCATGGCAGAAAGTACTTCCCATCTTCATATATACAATTCCTAAATGGTGTTTCCTTTGTTGGTATGTCACATTTCCCGTATTATTTAATCAAAATTAATGACTGAGACATCATTTTCAGGATTTGGTTCACCACTAATGATGAAAAATACACAAATATTTTCGATCATTCTTTTTGTTTAAAAAAAACTTCATTTTGAAAATATTTGTATAAAAAACAATGTAGAAGGTGCATTCTGTTGACAATCTGTTTAACTTACATGTACCACTGCTGCTGTAATTGTCTGGATTCCTTATGGAAGCATAGTCTATCACGATTTTGGCTACAAACGTCAAAGTAAAGAATTTTGGAGGTGCCATCAATTGAAAATCTAAATTTATTATTATGTGCAGTAGCAATTTGAGCTGTTTACTTTCCTTAAGCAAATGTTGTCTAATGTGTAAATAAACTGAATTACATCAACTGTTCCTCATCACAGGTAAATACCGTTTATTTCTATAACTTCTTTTATTTGACTTCTAATTTCTCATTACTTTACAGTGACTGCAACATGAAATTAAATTTCTCCAAAAATATATTTATTTTCATAATTTATTTCTTCATTACCTTACAGCATTTGCAATATTAACCTGCATCAACAGTAATGGTAAAACTAACATTTACTGCTAGAAATATTTATTTGTTATTAATTTTTCTTAACAAATGAATAATTACATAAAATGAAAGCTGTAAATGTCTGCTGAATTTTTTCTTCTCTATTTCAGGTTTCCACTATGCCACATGCAGACAAAGAAGGAGACCTTTAACCACAGGATGTTCCACACCACTGGAATGTGCCACAGAGCAAAGAAGAAGAAATTCCAGACAAGCTGATGAACAGAGACAACTCTGACTTCAGCATTGCAGAGCAGCTCAGCTCAATCACAGACAAGACTGGTTCAATGTTCAACGACAATAGTTAGTGAAAGACAATGACTTTGTGTCTCCATCTTATCTACTTCATCTCTGTCAAAATATCAGTGCCAGAAGACAATGTAAACTTCCATAAATATATTGTTCTGCCCATTTTTTACCTAAAGAAAATAAAGTGCAAATACACAGCGTTGGTAATATGGACCAAATGTGTGTACACTGCCCTACAAAGTTGTTTGCAGGGTTTTGGTAACAATTCAGCTACCATGTATTGTCACAAAGTAAAGGTTAACTTAAGAGCCTCTTCATCACTGACTTTGGTACTGCTTTAAAACACTGTACCGAGAATAAAGCCAATAGGAACTGTTTCAGAGAAATAATGATTACACTGCAAGCAATGCTTGACACACATAATCCTTATGCACAGTTGTTTAGATAATTTAGCTCATAATACACAGCAGATCTCGAAATAACAGAACTCTAACTATATGCAACATCAATTACCCAGATCACTTTGAGGAAAAAGAAATTTCTACTGTATGACTAAAGTTGTTGGTTCGGTAGTTATTGCTATTATTATAATAAAAAATTGTAACTACAACAGAAATTCCCAAAACAATATGCTTCAATCATTTATGTATTATTTTATGAAAATGAATATTTTAAATAATTTTGCTAAAAACATATAACTTGACACTTTTCTTTGTTACAATTCTTAAATTTAACAAAAAAATCTCATGCATTGGCATATTATGAGAATGCAATTTAAATGAACTTCATTCGTAAACGTATTGCAAAGTGAGTGACCTGCACTACATGTGCTGCCTCGCTATCCGAAAGGAGAATCCTTTACACATGATGCGGACGGCTGACGCAATGTATACAATGGTCTTCAGTCATTGTTCCCCATCTTGTTTCAGCAAAGTGATTGGTGATATAATGCCAAAAGTCAAGCCATGTGTTCACTCTCGTTTGCAATAATATGTTACTGAATTTAGTGATATCTTTACAAGTGATGGAAGAATTCTATTCTGCCAAAAATGTGTGAAATCTGTAAACGCAGAACAACAATCTCAAGTCATGCAACATTTAGCTGGTAGTAAAAACAGACTGACCACTTCTGACTGACTTCCAGATAAGTTTTTCTAGGTGAAGCACCTCCCTCTTCACATATCCTAGTTTCAAAAAGTTCTGAATATTATGTAGATTTATGCAACACCCTTTCTTTTGTGTGATATTCCTTTACATAAACTGAAAAGTCCAGCATTCAGAAATTTTCCTACAAAATACACCAATTTTGGAACACCAGACGAATCAACCTTAAGAAAACTGTGCGTGTCTGCTTGCTACGATGAAACACCAAGAAAATTGCAGCAGAATGTGCAAATAAAGAAAAAAAAATAAACAATAGGGTACACTCTAGCAGTAGGAACGTCAGAATGGTTGTGGTAGGTGTGCTAGAAAACAATGAAATTTTTTTCTATTAGCACGTACAAACTATCAGTATTGAATCATGTAACAATGGCTCCTTTATGCAATGAATCTCTGCATTTGTTATTGCCGAATTGTGTGAAATTTGGTAATGTTTTACTCTTACAGATGCTGCTGCATATATGAAGAAGGCAGCCAAAGGCTTTTATGAAGGCTTCCCATATGTGATATATGTAACTTATACAGTGCATGGTTTACACATAGTATCCGAACACACATGTACACACTGTCCTAAAGTGGACAAATTGAAATCAAGTGACAAAAACGTGTTTGTGAAAAGTGCCAATAAGAATTGATTTGTCCAGATCTTGCACCTCCATCTAGAACCATAGTTACTAGCTGGGAGACATGGTTGGAACCAGCAGTGTATTATGCAACAATTTTGAAAATTTTAAATTGGTGATTGATGAACCCAACAACATCGGAGATTCTTCAATTAAAATTCTTCATAACTAATTTAATGAAAGTACACTAAAGAATGAACCGTCTTACATGTCTGCAAATATGAGTTCTTCGTTTCCCTCCACTAAAAAATTAGAAACATCAAGCAGCTTGATAACTGAGACTGATAATGATCAGTCCCCTCACATTCTCAATGTTCTTCTGCAGTACCACATCTCAAATACTTGAATTCTCTTCTGTTCTGGGTTTCTCACAGTCCATGTCTCACTACCATACAATGCTGTGCTCCATATATACATTCTCAGAAATTTCTTCCTCAAGTTAGGACCTATATTTGGTAACAGTAGATTCCCTCCTGGCCAGGAATGCCTTTTTCACCAGTGCTAGTTTACTTTTTATGTCCTCCTTGCTCTGGCCATCATTGGTTACTTTGCTGCCTAGGTAGCAGAATACTTCATGGTCCCAAATTGCAATGTGAAGTGTGTTGTTGTTCTCTTTTCTGCTACTTCTCATTACTTTCGTCTTTCCTCAATTTACTTTCAAACCATATTCTCTACTCATTAGACTGTCATTCCATTCAACATATCCTGCTATTCTTCTTCACTTTCACTGAGCATACCAATGTCATCAGCAAATCTTATCATTGATATCCTTTCCACTAAATTTTAATACCACTCTTGTACTTTTCTTTTATTTCCCCATTGCTTCTTCATATATAGATTGAAAATATGGTGAAAGATTACATCCCTGTTTTACACCCTTTTTAATCCGCGCAATTCATTTTTAGTCGTCCATTCTTCTTGTTCCCTCTAGGTTCTTATAATTATTGTATATTACATGACTTTCCCTACAGCTTACCCATATTTTTTTCGAAATTTTGAACATCTTGGACCATTTTACATTATAGAATGCTTTTACCATGTCAACAACCCCTATGAAAGTGTCATGATTTTTCTCCAGTCTTGCATCCATTATCAGCTGCACTGTCAGAGCTGCCCCTCTGCTGCCTTCCCCTTTCCTGAGACCAAACTGATCATCATTTAACAGATCCTCAATTTTCTTTTCTATTCTTCTGCATATTATTCTTGTCAGTAACTTGGATCCATGAGTCTAAAGCTGATTCTGTGATAATTCTTGCACTTGTCAGCTCTTGCTTTCTTTGGAATTTTGTGGATGATGTTCTTCCTAAAGTCTGGTGATGTATCACCAGACTCACAGATTCTACACACTAACTTGACTAGTTGTTTTGTTGCCACTTCCCCCAATGATTTTAGAAATTCCTATAAAATATTATCCAACCCTTCTGTCCCCATAAGTCTTCCAAAGCTTTTTTAAATTCTGATTCTCATACTGGATCATCCTCCTCGTGTCTGTCGACTCCCGTTTGTTCTTCTATCATATCATCAGACAAATTTTCACCCTCACAGAGGCCTCCAGCGTACTCTTTCCACTTTCCACTCTCACTGCTGTATTTAACAGCAGCATTCCCATTGTACTCTTAATGTTACCGCCCTCTGTTTTAATACCACCAAAGGTTGGTTTGACTTCCCCACATGCTCAACATGTCCTTCCAGTGACTAACATTTCTGTATTTATGAATTTCCCATTATATTTTTTGTACTTCCTTCTCTCATTGATCAGCTGAAGTATTTCATCTGTTATCCATGGTTTCTTTGCAGATGTCTTCATTGTACCTACAGTTTTCTATCTGACTTCTGTGATTGCCCTCTTTAGATATTTCCATTCCTCTTCAACTGTACTACCCACGGAGCTATTCATTTTTGTAGTATCTGTAATATCTCAGACAACTTTAAACATATCTTTTTCATTTCTTAGCACTTCTGTATCCCACTTCTTTGCACATTGATTCTGCCTGACTTTAAACTTCAGCCTACTCTTCATAATTAATAACTTGTGCCTGAGTCTGTATCTGCTCCTGGGTATGCCACATAACC
Organism: Schistocerca serialis cubense; assembly: GCF_023864345.2. NCBI lineage: Eukaryota > Metazoa > Arthropoda > Insecta > Orthoptera > Acrididae > Schistocerca > Schistocerca serialis. Next base: position 1,143,389,962 of record NC_064639.1, on the reverse strand, counting down.
CAATATCTGATTTCAGAATCACTGCCTGACCATGAAGTAATCTAACTGAAATCTTCCTGTATCTCCCAGCCGTTTCCAAGTGTACCACCTCCTATTGAGATTCTTGAACAGAGTATTCACTATTACTAACTGATATTTAATGCAGAAGTCAACTAGTCTTTTTTTGCACATAAAAATCTGGTTATTACAGTATACAGTACACTCTATGTTTCTTTATCATTCTAAAATCAATCCACAGGGAATGTATTAAAAGACAAAATCTTTCAGCGAATGACAAATACAGTACATTGCTATACATGCAATATGTGCATTGTTGTGTTTGTGGTGCCCATTATTTAGTGCGAACTATATCAGTCTGTGTGATGACCTTAACATAAACACTGATTTGTCGCTGTATGTTCCATCTTCCATGCCTTTTGTTTCGTGCACGTGTTTTAATTTACTTTGTGACATTTGTCTTCTAGAAGAAAATGCATTTTATTATCATTGACAGACAAAATTAAAGTCCTTGAACAGTCACATGAAGGTGTGAGTGGGAAGCAGTTAGGCAGTTAACTGAGATGTTAGTGTGGAAGCATTAACAATTTCAGACTTACTTATTTTCTTTCTTTCTTTCTTTTTTTTTTCCAAGAAAGTCTTCAATTTTAGACATTCTGCCTGTCCTTTAGAATGAAGAAAGAAGTTAACTGAGAAAAGCAATGATAACAGCAGAAAACAAGGAGCTAGAAAAGGCCGTATTCCAATGGTTCTTGCAGCAGTGAAAATTGGAAAACCCTTTTTCATGGTCAATTGTTTGTGGGAAAGCAAAACTTTAGCTGAAACAAACAATGATTTATCTTCATTTAAAGCAAGCAATGGCTAGCTACAGAATTTCAAGGCAAGGTACAGTATTCGCAAGTTGGATTTAAGTGGTGAAAAACTATCAGCAGACCCAAAAGCAGCAGAAAATTTTATTGAGAAATTCAGAAATGAAGCAGAATATTATGACCCTGTATTTTTACACAGTGTTGACGAGACAGGCCTTATTCGGAATGCTTTTAGTTTCTTAAAGGGGAACTAGTACTCCTGGCTATAAAGACAGTAAAGACCATGTTAGCATGCTGAATTCTGCATACTGTACGGAAACCACAGAATACCCCTTTTGTTGATAAGTAAATTGACAAACCACTGGGCTTTCAAAAATGTTAAAAACCTCCCATCTTTTACAACGATCTACCAAAGGCCTGGATGAATACTATTTTACTTTGCAAATTGTAAAAGTCAAGTTTCATACCTGAAATAAAAAGGCAGTAAGGTGATGTTAATTCTGGACAAAAAAATTCTCTTGAGAGAAAATAGATGTTTCAAAACATTTTTGCTGCCACCAAATGTAACAAATTTGCTGCAGCCAATGGACTAATCAATTATAGAAACTATGAAGTGATATAACAAAAGGCAACTGTTGAGGAAGCTTATGATATAAGATGGAAATGAAGAAGGCACTGTGACTCATCACCAAAAATTGAATTTAAAAGACTGCGCTTACATGGTGGCAGAAACATTGAATATGATGAAGACAGTCACATTAAAAAGAGGTTGGAATAAATTGAAAGGCATTATAATCAAAGATGAGGTACAGAAAGGTGCAGATAAAAAGAAGAGGTGTGAAAAGGAAGAGGATGGTAGAGAAACGGCAGAGGACAAAATATCACTTGTGGACATAAGAAAGATCCTTTTGAAAATTCCAGGACATTCTGATTGCAGTGCAGAGGATATAGGCAACTGGCTTGCTTGTGATTTTTCAGACCCAGGATTCCGAATTCTCAGTGAAAATGAAATCATTCAAAGTGTGTGCAAAGAAACCGATGGCCAGGCAGATGATACAGTCACAGAACCAGATGTGGCACTAACGTGGATGGAGCAGCAGCCTGAGTGTATACAGCTGCTCGCAGTCATATGAGACTTGGCCACATGAAAATGACAGAAGACACTAAAACAACTGACTGGCTGATGTGTTTAGGAACTGACACTGTTTGTAAATACAATGCTGTACAAAATTTGAACACCATTATTTTGTAGTCATTAAATTCATGTTACAGTAGTACGTATACTCAAATTTAGCTGCATTAAAAAAAAAAAAAAAAAAAAAAAGGACCTGTTTTCATGATTTATGCAGTTATCTGGATACTTGAGTATTGGATTAGATCAGGTCTCATGTCATGTTGATAACTGGAGTTCTGCTGTACCGATTTTCAAATAGAATTCATTACTAGCAATGCATTTTGTCCTCGTGGATCCAAAGCACCTAAAGTCGGAGAGGTGGCTGCTGTTTTTATCACTGATGACAGAACACCACCAGGTGATTCTAATTTTGTCATCTATTCTAAAAGAACTGGTGCACTTACGACAATATCTTACTTGAACCCACATTCTGATCCACAGCTTTTTCTACGTGATGATTCTGGATGGGCTGTAGGTAAGCCACATGATCAAGTTGATGCATTGAGAACACTCACAATGTTGCACGAGTACTACTGTTATTGTTTAGCTGTTAAAGTGATAATTTCACAATACGTCATGCTTCAAGTAAGTTATTTGAACAATATATTGTCAATAGTTATGTCAAAGTACAAGGTTCCAGGTCAGCATTCATTTGATCTCATCAAAAAGAATTCAAGAGCTGATAGTTATATAGGTGTGGCGGATTTGCTTAACACTGATGGTGAACAAAGAGAAACAGTTGGGGGGGGGGGGGGACTCCCGTTATTTTTCCTCAAACTTATATGGGCAGCCCTCACAACATGTTTCAAAATTATCAAGGTACAATGGCCATTGTTAGCCACTAAGGAAAGTATGATCTCCTTCTCATAAAAACTTGCAAACCCAAATGGACTGAAATTACCTCTCAATTGAAACTACATGAAAGAGTTCAACATATTACTAGGTGTGATAATTGGTTATGTTTGTGTTACTGAATTTCGAAAAGAGGTCTCCCTCATGCACACATTCTACTCAGTTGGTGAAACAGAACAGTTTTGGAGAAATGTAATAAAGTTGCAAAGACTCTACTTGAGACAGATCAAAGAACATGGCAAACAGAGAATGTTGGATCCAGGTTTACATGCAGATATATGGCAGCATACTGAAGCTATTTCTAAAATTAAAAGTCATTACACCCAGGTTAATACTTCAAGGCGTTTCATAGATGAAAGTGGGTCATGTGCTGATATTCACCACGATCACGTTGCTATCTGCAAAGCAAAATAGAAACCACACGCAAGCTATGCTGTGTTTCACCATGTTTTCACACAAGAGTAAAATTACCATTTGTGTGCCTAAAAAGGATCTTTATGCAACATGTGTTACCTCTAACTCTGTTTTTCAAAAAAAGGAGCAGCTGAAAGCAAAATATGACGAGCATTTGGTCGAGAAGAATAAGTCCAGAGCAGAAAAGAATTATAATGAAGAAAACTTGGATAGTATTTGATTTGAACAGGGAGATAAAAACAACAGTGGTCCTAACCCATTAATTCCCGCAATGGAATAGGGTTTATTGTGCAGTTTCACACACTGTGGCTCTACTCAAAGAGCAGTAGGAGACCCTTTATTAGTTATTCAGTAGACACAATCTCTTCAGGACTTGATTACCTGAATATTCTGTGTCTTTTGATCCCCAACAGTTTTCACTGGAAGACTGGATATTTGGTTTCCTCAACCTAACCACACAGCCTACACACAGGAGCTTCTTTCTCTACACCCACTGTGGGTAAGTCTTCCTTTCTGTTCCAACACCTTGTCATTAGTCCTACCATGAGTTTAGTCTGAATCCTATTCAAGTCCAGGATTGCAGAACTTCTATTAAACATGGCTTTTGCGTCATTAGCTTTCCATGTTTTTATTTTCTGGATCATGGTCCAATAGTCTACATGCAGCCTTCTGATCCAGTTTTGTAGTTTTGATATAATCACTGCCTTAGTGAAAGTTTGGGTATGTTCTGATCCACAAATGGAGTCATTGCATCTTTCCCAGCCAATCTATCAGTTTTTTTCACTGGCACTGATTCCTCAATGACCAGGGACCCACACCAAGCTTACCCTGTTGCATCCCCCTGGTCTCTCAACAGCTTTCTAGAATTCTGCAACAATCTCTGATCTCACTGCACGGGATGACAGTATAGTGGCAGTATATGACCTCCAGGCTCAGACTAACTTATGTTTCCTGAAAAGGGGCAGCAGCCCATCCAGCAGGTGCAGCAGTATGAATGATTGACTGATCTGGCTTTGTAACATTAGCCAACATAGCCTTGTTATGCTGCTACCGAAAATAGTTGAATGAAAGGGGAAAAATATAGCATGTGTGTCTACCGCATGGTCAAATATGGGTAACATATTTTGGAGGTAAAACAGCCCAACATTCGGATCACTGGATGGCAACTACTCAGATGGATGTTGTTATCAGGAAAAACAAAACTTGCATTCTACAGGTCGAAGGATGCAATGTTAATTCCATTATTAAGGCAGATAGACCAAACAACTTAAAAAGGAAAATAGAAACCTTGAAGATCGATATAGTGCGAATTAGTGGAAGTGCAATGGCAGGAAGAAGAGGCTTTCTAGTCATATGAGTACAGTGATACAAATACAAAATCACAAAGAGTAGGTCTAATAATGTATAAGAAAAAAGGAATATCGATAAGCTTCTGTGAACAGCGTAGTGAAGATATTTATCATGGCCAAAATAGATACGATGCCAACAATCACCACACTAGTACAAGTTTATATGCCAACAAGCTCCACAGATTATGATGAAACTGAAAAAATATACAATGAATTACTCAAATGGTTATGGGGATGAAAATTTAATTATGGTGGAACGAGAATTTGCTGGAACGAAAGAGGAAGCTGAATAGCAGAATTTTACACAGAGCATAATTTAATCATCACTAATATTTTATTTGAAAATCAAAGAAGAAGGTTGCATATGGGGAAGAAGCCAGGAGATACTAGACTGTTTCATGTTATTATATAATGACAAAGCAGGAATTTCAAAACCAGATTATAAACTGTAAGATATTTCCAGGGACAAATGTTGACTCTGGCCATATTTTATTGGTTGTGAACTGCAGCTTTAACTGAAGAAGTTGCAAAAAAGACAGGAAATAATAGAGATGAGATCTGTTAAAAAAAAAAAAAAAAACCAGAGGTTGCTGAAATTTTCAAACGGAGTATTAGGCAATGACTGACAAAAACCCAGGTGAGAAACACAATAGAAAATGAATGGATAGCCTTGAAATATTAAATAGGACCAGATGGGTAAAATAATAAAGCAGAAATCCTTGGATAACACATGACATACTGAATGTAACAAACAAAAGAAGAAAATATAAAAGTACAGCAAATGAAGCAGACAAAAGGGATATAGATGTCTAAAATTGAGATTGACAGAAAGTGCTAAGTGGCTAAGAGGGAACAGCTAGATTACACCTATAGGGAAATTAAAGACCTCTTTGGAGAAAATAGCTAAGCAACTGTATGAATGTTAAGAGCTCAGATGGCAAGCCATTACCAAGCAAAGAAAGGGAAGCTGAAAGGTGGAAGCAATATATAGAAGAGAAACAAACTTGAAGACAATATTAAAGAAAGGGAAGAGGACAGAGATGAAGATGAGCTGAAAGATACAATACTGCACTAAGAATTCAACAAAACTCCGAAAGACCTATGCCAAAACACCTGGAACAGATGACAACCTCTGAAAATTATTGAGATTCTTGGAGGAATAAACCATGACAAAACTCTTCAACCTGGTGAGCAAGACATTTGAGACAAGCAGAAAACCAGCTAACTTCAAGGATAATGTAATTGGTCCATTTCCAAGAAAGACAAGTGCTGGCAGGCATGAACATTACCAAACTATTAGTTTATTAAGCAATGGCTCCAATATACTGACATGAATTGGTTACTGAAGAACAGAAAAATTGGTAGAAGTCAACTCTGGCAAAATTCGGTATTGCTTCTGGAGAAATATAGGACCATGTGATGCACTATTGATCCTATGACTTCTCTTAGAAGACAGATTAAGGAATGTCAAAATTACTTTTGTAAAATTCCTTAAAAATGTTGACTGGAATACCCTCTTTGAAATTCTGATGATAGCAAGGATTAAATAGATGTAGTGAAAGTTTATTTAAAACTTGTGCAGAAACCAGACTCCAGTTATAAGCAATGTATGTGGCAACCATGGTAGAATACATAATAAACAGAAATTTGAAATTTTAAAGAGAACTGGTGAATTTTGAGTCTGTAGATTTGCAGGAGTTATCTATCGTCAGTACTAATGAAGATCAGCAACCAGTTAGGGTAGGATTAGGCTACCTTGATATGTATGTATATAAGGAGGAGGAGGAGGAGGAGGAGGAGGTGGTGGTGGTGTATTAAATGCTATTAACAGGATACTGTACCCTAATCTGCATGTGCCTGTATGTACAGTGCGGTGAAACGAATAGGTGGGGACCTATAGGAAAAAGCATGACACAACAACAACAACAAAAAAGAGGAGGATGATACATAAATAACTGTACAGCTCTGGGGTTTTTGTAGAGAGCCATATAATCCTTCTAAAGGAACCTTTATTTTCTCTTTAATTTTTATTGGCTGGATTTATAAGCAATTTTAATGGGTGGTTTGAATAATGTAGTCCATAGAACGGATTTCATTTGAATGCGGAATTTACACAAGCAAATGTGATTACCAAGCAATTGTGATTACCGTGCCATGTTGCTACCCTCTCCACTTGGTGTCAATTGTAAGGTGTTAGGACTACTTTTTGGGGTCTGTACGGGTGAAATCAGGAAAGTCCACTTTGTATGATATGCCAAACAACTTCATCCTCCAGCTCCTTGCCAAAGAATCTGTCAAGAAGGGAATCCTGGGGTGGGGGCCAAGAGGGTTATCAGTCTTTGGGGTCAGTCTTCTTTCTATCTCAGGTTCTAACACCCTTAGTCTTTCTTTTCCATTCTGTCTTCTCCTCCAAGAGTACCTTGGCTTCTTCCCTCTTTACCATACTCATTAGTCTCTATCGTGGAACCCTTCTTATATCCATTTATTAAATCTATATTCACAGGCTAGCCTCAGGAGTAGCACATAGCCAGTGATTCCTCAAAATTATATGAAAATGACTAGAAAAGCCTTAATTCTGGAATACACATACCCGACTGGATGAAATATGGACGATTCAATTAAATGGATAATGGACTATAGGTCCAACTAATGAGTCGTGCATGAGTAAAAGTCACTGCTCCTTACATATAATAAGTATTTGCTAACTGAGATCCCATGTCCATAGCAACACTGATTACCTGATAGAAACATTAAGAAACTTAATTAAAGTGAAACATACAGCTATGACTGATGGTATACATTCTATTCTGGAGATTTCACAGTTAATAAGCATGAATAAATGTATTCTTTGAAAATGAGAACTGTACTGGTACATTAAAGAGACAAATAATATTAATATTTGTAGTATAGTTTGAACTTCAAACATTTGTTGCTCGGCTAGAGTTTCACAGAAGTGACAGCATCATTCACCTAAGGGGAACAAGCTGTAGTGTAACTTATCATTTTGATGAAATGACGTACTGCACAAGCATTTTTTGAACCAATGAATAATGGTAGCCACTATAAAATGTTTATTTTCATAAAGTATTAGGTAGTCTACTGTTTGAGTGTATATTTTATTTATGCACATGAATCATAAAATGGATGCATGCAGAAGATCTGCCAAGCCGGGACAGCGATAAACGTTGTACCATATTCATGGTATCTGTTGGTCAGGAGGTTTATTCCTTGTTATCAGTTCTTGCCTTCACAATATGGTGCATGCCACCGAGGAAGAGTGGCTGTGACAATGCCAATGGCATCTCGGGGACAAGAGAATACTGTTATAGAGATACATTCAATTGATATCTGTTAATTAAGACAGAATGATTTTGGACTTTATCCTTATCAATGTTCTCCCAGTGTACTGCATAATGTAATAACTTATTAAAGCACAGTTATTGTAAACAAGAGTACAATTTATGAGACAATGAACACTCTCACATCTATTCTGTGAGTTGGATGTTGAATCTGTACACTTAGCTTCCAGCAGTAACTGCAGCACTTTGAGAAAAGATGTTTGATCAGATGAGGTTGGTGAGTGTGCTGAAATAATGAGGTGAGCAAGATTAAACAACAGGAAGTCTTAGCTCCCAATCAGACGTTATCATGCTATCATGATAAAGAAACAGCCGAACTATGTAAAACGGCATGAAAAGGTAGCAGTGGTTGAGATGGGAGTCAGACAGGATTGTAGCCTCTCTCTCATGTTCTTCACTCTTAACACTGAGCAAGCTGTGAAGTTGGTGAGGGAGTACCCAAGAAAAACATTATACTCTGTAGTTTGCTGATGTCCTCATTATTCTGACAGGGACAGCAAAGAACTTGAAAGAGCAGCTGAGTAGAGTGGACAGTGTCCTCAAAGGAGATTATCACAAGGACAAAAGTAAAACAATGGTAATGAAATGTAGTCAAATCAGTTTGTATTGCTAGAACAGAAAAATGCTGAAGATTAAATGGGTAGAGTAAGTAACTATGGAGGATGTACTAAATTTGGGAGAAAAGAAATTCATCATATAACTTGGATAAATGAAAGGACTGGCTAATAGAACACGTCTGGGGGAAAGAAGGTGTCATCAACTTGGTAATGGTAGGAAGCGTGAGGGATAAAATTTGTAGATGGAGACCAAGGGATGAAAACAATATGCAATGTCAATGTAGGTTTCAGTAGTTGTACAGAGAGGAAGAGACTTTAATAGGATAGACTAGTGTGGAAACTTTCATCAAACTAGTCTTCAGACTGTGGACCACAATAGTAACAACAACAATAACAATTACACATATAGAAGCCTCTGGCTGCAAGGATGATTTTATAACTTTTTATTAATTGATTAATTCTGGAAATACCATTCCCATCTTCAGGTGCACCTGTATACATAACAAATACTTTGTCGTTACTTCAATGCATATACAACATAACAGCATTTCTCATAAAGTATATTAAAGTTGCCGTAACTGCCAGACTTATGGTCATGTTAAAGTTCTTATGCTTAAGTCAAAATATACATAGCATTAGAATTACTCATAGGTCAGATCAAATATTAAGCCAATAATATTTTCTGTCTTTGGAATGTTAAACTCATTACACTAGGTGTGACACAAAAGTTTCCAGAATTTGTGTATAGCTGATGCAGTCTAGCTAATACGACTGGAATCTGTCATGTTTGTATTTCCCCATCCTTTGAGAGTTAGTGGCTCAAGTGACTTTGTGCTAGATGGTAGCATTTAGTTTTTTTCATGCATTTTCCCAGTCTCATGTGTTGCGTGTCTTGCGAAACTGACGATGGAGGATGTCTAGAAACAGTGTGTGTGCGTAAACTTTTTGTTTCAAACTTGTAAGAACTGCTACAAAAATACATGAAACGTTGAAGCAAGTATATGGGGAAAACGCCTTAGGTTGCAGTCAAACTTACGGGACTTTTAAACATTTTTCAAGATGACAGAACACTATTTCACAATGATCTCTATTGAGGATGGCCGCCAACTGGCATTACTACTGAAAATGCCACTGTTGTTAGGAATACTGTGCTGGAAGATTGTAGACAGATCATGCAGGGCATATGTGATGATGTGGGGTTGTCCTATGTGACATGTCAGAGGATTTTGTCTAACGAAAGTGGCACATGGGCGATTGGTTCCTCCATTGCAGCAATGTGAGGTCACACACTGCATTGATCACCCTGGAGTTTCTGGTGAAAAACAAAATGACAATTATTCCTCATCTGTGGTTTCCACTCAACCTGGCACCAACTGACTTTTTTTTTTTTAATCCCCAGATTGAAACTCACATCAAAAAGCCAAAGAGTTCACAGAGTTGAGGAGATTCAAGCAGAATTGCAAGTGGTACCAAAAATGCTCTTGAAAAAAGCAATCAAAGGAGCTTTCAGTTCTACATCTACATTTATACTCAGCAAGCCACCCAACGGTGTGTGGCGGAGGGCACTTTACGTGCCACTGTCATTACCTCCCTTTCCTGTTCCAGTCGCGTATGCTTCGCGGGAAGAACGACTGTCTGAAAGCCTCCGTGCAAGCTCTAATCTCTCTAATTTTACATTCGTGATCTCCTCGGGAGGTATAAGTAGGGGGAAGCAATATATTCGATACCTCATCCAGAAACGCACCCTCTCGAAACCTGGCGAGCAAGCTGCACCACGATGCAGAGCGCCTCTCTTGCAGAGTCTGCCACTTGAGTTTATTAAACATCTCCGTAACGCTATCACGGTTACCAAATAACCCTGTGACGAAACGCGCCGCTCTTCTTTGGATCTTCTCTATCTCCTCCGTCAAACCGATCTGGTACGGATCCCATACTGATGAGCAATACTAAAGTATAGGTCGAACGAGTGTTTTGTAAGCCACCTCCTTTGTTGATGGACTACATTTTCTAAGCACTCTCCCAATGAATCTCAACCTGGTACCCGCCTTACCAACAATTAATTTTATATGATCATTCCACTTCAAATCGTTCCGCACGCATACTCCCAGATATTTTACAGAAGTAACTGCTACCAGTGTTTGTTCCGCTATCATATAATCATACAATAAAGGATCCTTCTTTCTATGTATTCGCAATACATTACATTTGTCTATGTTAAGGGTCAGTTGCCACTCCCTGCACCAAGTGCTTATCCGCTGCAGATCTTCCTGCATTTCGCTACAATTTTCTAATGCTGCAACTTCTCTGTATACTACAGCATCATCCGCGAAAAGCCGCATGGAACTTCCGACACTATCTACTAGGTCATTTATACATATTGTGAAAAGCAATGGTCCCATAACACTCCCCTGTGGCACGCCAGAGGTTACTTTAACGTCTGTAGACGTCTCTCCATTGATAACAACATGCTGTGTTCTGTTTGCTAAAAACTCTTCAATCCAGCCACACAGCTGGTCTGATATTCCGTAGGCTCTTACTTTGTTTATCAGGCGACAGTGCGGAACTGTATCGAACACCTTCCGGAAGTCAAGAAAAATAGCATCTACCTGGGAGCCTGTATCTAATATTTTCTGGGTCTCATGAACAAATAAAGCGAGTTGGGTCTCACACGATCGCTGTTTCCGGAATCCATGTTGATTCCTACATAGTAGATTCTGGGTTTCCAAAAACGACATGATACTCGAGCAAAAAACATGTTCTAAAATTCTACAACAGATCGACATCAGAGATATAGGTCTATAGTTTTGCGCATCTGCTCGACGACCCTTCTTGAAGACTGGGACTATCTGTGCTCTTTTCCAATCATTTGGAACCCTCCGTTCCTCTAGAGACTTGCGGTACACGGCTGTTAGAAGAGGGGCAAGTTCTTTCGCGTACTCTGTGTAGAATCGAATTGGTATCCCGTCAGGTCCAGTGGACTTTCCTCTATTGAGTGATTCCAGTTGCTTTTCTATTCTTTCGACACTTATTTCGATGTCAGCCATTTTTTCGTTTGTGCGAGGATTTAGAGAAGGAACTGCAGTGCGGTCTTCCTCTGTGAAACAGCTTTGGAAAAAGGTGTTTAGTATTTCAGCTTTACGCGTGTCATCCTCTGTTTCAATGCCATCATCATCCCGTAGTGTCTGTATGCTGTTTCGAGCCACTTACTGATTTAACGTAAGACCAGAACTTCCTAGGATTTTCTGTCAAGTCGGTACATAGAATTTTACTTTCGAATTCACTGAACGCTTCACGCATAGCCCTCCTTACGCTAACTTTGACATCGTTTAGCTTCTGTTTGTCTGAGAGGTTTTGGCTGCGTTTAAACTTGGAGTGGAGCTCTCTTTGCTTTCGCAGTAGTTTCCTAACTTTGTTGTTCCTGGGAAAACTGCTGGAAGCGGTGTATACAATCTCCGAGGGGAATACTTTGAAGGTGGTGGTAATAATTAAGATCCAACAGCAAAGGACTTGGAAGAGCAGTTGAATGGAATGGACAGTGTCTTGAAAGGAGGATATAAGATGAACATCAAAAAAAGCAAAACAAGGATAATGGAATGTAGTCTAATTAAGTCGGGTGATGCTGAGGGAATTAGATTAGGAAATGAGACACTTAAATTAGTAAAGGAGTTTTGCTATTTGGGGAGCAAAATAACTGATGATGGTCGAAGTAGAGAGGGTATAAAATGTAGACTGGCAATGGCAAGGAAAGCGTTTCTGAAGAAGAGAAATTTGTTAACATCGAGTATAGATTTAAGTGTCAGGAAGTCATTTCTGAAAGTATTTGTATGGAGTGTAGCCATGTATGGAAGTGAAACATCGACGATAACTAGTTTGGACAAGAAGAGATTAGAAGCTTTCGAAATGTGGTGCTACAGGAGAATGCTGAAGATCAGATGGGTAGATCACATAACTAATGAGGAAGTATTGAATAGGATTGGGGAGAAGAGAAGTTTGTGGCACAACTTGACCAGAAGAAGGGATCGGTTGGTAGGACATGTTCTGAGGCATCAAGGGATCACCAAGTTAGTATTGGAGGTCAGCGTGGAGGGTAAAAATCGTAGAGGGAGACCAAGAGATGAATACACTAAGCAGATTCAGAAGGATGTAGGTTGCAGTAGGTACTGGGAGATGAAAAAGCTTGCACAGGATAGAGTAGCATGGAGAGCTGCATCAAACCAGTCTCAGGACTGAAGACCACAACAACAATAAAGTATAATTTTATTTATTGGTTTATTCCAGGTACTTTTGGGAAGCACCTCGAATATTATTTGTAACCAATTTACAGTTTAATTATAGCCAATTATAGTGGAAGTGTTTAGCCACTCTGTACAAACAACAAACATTTATGGCGGTGACAACCAACCTCTATACTGAACAGGAGTGAATATTAAACTGAAAAAACACTGAGGAATACTCACTTAACAACTTCTGAGAACTTTTAACGTATCAAGGTGTATACGGGGACAAGGAAAAAAAATTCCCGGATTTCTCCCGGAAACCCCGTTTAAAAAATATGATTTTTTCCGGGCGAAAATACACTTTTTATGTGCTAAGTGACAAAGGTTTTCCGTAGATTTTCCCTCGGAACTGTAAAACTTATGAATCCTTTGAATGGTTAACGTTTTATACAATCGCATAGAACTTCCCGGAAAAAAAAAGAAAAGACGGGGCAAAGAAGGTTTCGGAGAGACCTTTAATGAAAAAAAATAAAAAAGGAGAGAAATTTTGGAAAGACCTTTGATTTGCAGCAACATATAAGCTGCATATTTTCGTATTACAAAAGTATAAATTCGAATTGCACCAAACACAGCGCGATAGTTTTCGGAGCGTTGAAACCGAGGTTGTGATGTCCTTTTGTAAGCGGGTCATATCTCAAGCCACGAGATCTCGTCAGCCGATGACAGCGGCTATTCAGAACATAGGACACGTGTTATAGTCAGCCAATAGCAAGATCACTGGTCACATAGCGCGAACACGCAAGAGGAAAAGTTAACGGTTTAGATCAATGTATGCCGCACCGTATATCTACTAGAAAAGCTAAGCTTTCACATATAATGTTAGTCTCTAAGATCAACACGCTACAACAGAAGCTAAGCTTTCACATGTAATGTTGATATTTTTTTGCGTATGTTATACTTTAAGACACATCACACAAATGTGCCAGTAAATTTAAAATTATGACATAAATGTCTCGGCTCGAAATTCTTCTAAGTGGCTGGTCCTCAAACTGTTCTGTTTCGAACGCTCTGTGATTTAGATATCCATACCACTTTCTCACACGTAACATAATTCATCTTTCGTAAAAAGAAATTTACTTTGAAAGTAACGCTTTTCCAACCACCATTCGCAATACTATTCGGAGACTGTTAGAAATAGGTTCGATTTACCAGTTGCTGGGGAGCACCAGAAAACAGGCATAATTGTGCGTGTGCAACTGCAGTGATGTAGGAAGCCCGTATGTTCGTGTGTATAAAGCACTAAGAGAGCTTACATTACACCATAAAAGAAACAGTGCATCAGAGGATACTCCAAGAGCATCGGAATTTCGTAAACCATACTAAAATGCATAATTCGGCTTGATGTGCAAATCGGCTTTTTCCAGATTCACAATTAAGTAGGTCCCATCTGATATTAAGCTTTTCAGTGTGGTTTTAGGGATGTAAATGTTCTTGGAGTACCAGTACTCTACGATCTCATTTTTGGTTCTTTATTCTGGCATAATGCCATATACGGCAGAAGATGATAACGTGCACTTGAAATTCAGCGAACAGTTGGAAGTAGCCAATACTGTAAAATGATCGCCTCGGTGGAAAGATTAATAAAGCCAAATTTCTTTAGCAAACTTGCAAAAATAACTTCACTGTTCTGCAAGGCGATTAATGCTTGACCGCTACTAACTTGGAAATAAAATAAAATCAGAAAACTGAAATTAATAATATATTTTTGCCCTCCGTAATTATGTGAATGTATTTTAATTCACTTGATAGCTCCCAGCCACAGAAATCCGTTTTGTTTTCATTTGACGTGGGAGCATGCACGAAGAGAAGCAGCGAATTCACTTTACGTAAACACGGGTCATGTGGAGGTTAACCCCCTCCCCACTACAACTCAGACAACTCTGTGCAAGCGTGAGTCTGGCAGCTAGCGCGCGCGAGAAAAAAATTTCTCGTTTGCATCTGGCTGCTTGCTGCTACTACCGATACAGCTAACGGCCAAACTTCAAGTAGCGGGAGAAGGTACTGCTTATACGCGAGTCAAATGCGCATGCGCAACAGATCGCTGGCAATTGGTCAAACGAACCTAATGTGAACAGTTGTGACGTCATGCTCATGGCAAGCAGCTTATTATTACGAAGAATTAAAGTCTTTGCCCTACGTCCTTTGACATATTTTTGCTATTTGCAGACGCTTGTGCGTGCACGGTTGTTTGTTGTTGTAAATTGCACATTTCCTTTGCCACTAGTTTTATTTTTTCCCTATATTTTATTGCTGCAGTATCATTCTCCAGTAGCAGGATACAATAACATTCTTTGCTAGAGAATCAGTTCTGCAGTCAAAATTACAAAAATTTAACTCAAAGCTAAAACAATGAAAAATTCCCGGAATTCCGAAAAATTCCCGGAATTCCGAAAAATTCCCGGGTTTTTCTCGGTTGTCCCTGGTCGTATACACCCTGCATATACTTTATGAGAAAAGATGCTGTGTGTTGTATACACACTGATGTAATGCAATTTTTGGAAAACTTTGAAATGTGCACAGGTGCATCAGAAGATGGGAACAGCAGTCCCAAAATCAATCATCTAATAAATATTTATTGATTTATTTATTATAATTATAATCACCAACTATATACAGCTGTAGTTCCATCATCCACTTCAATAAGTGTGTCAAGATTACAACCTCACTTCTTTCCAACAATGACTTCGGCACACAAGGCCACATGTAACTGCAGGTCCCCTAGAATTAACTGGGTCGGTTCAAAGGGCAGAGGAAGTGAACAGCACACTGCTTTGAACAGAACTAAGCCTAGTAAAGCACAGTGGTGTTCAAATCAATCCTTGGATCGAAAACAGCCTTTTTCCATTGTACTCATACTACTGATATACAAGGTCATAGAGTTCGCAAAATTTCACAGAGGAAGAAAATAATATTTGTTGTAGCATTTGTGTATTAACTTAATATTGACTTAATTGTCTGCATATTGCCTTTAACACCAGAACCATGAACAAGATCGAGGGACACCTTTGAACTTTTTTGTCTGCACTAATGAATTCAGTTTTTACCATCTTCGCTGAACTTAGCATCTTTCCCTCATTTCTGCTACTTTTGACAAAGGTCTACTGCAATTTCTTGCATTTTCATCATTTCATGAAAATTTTATGACGTATACCTAGGTAAGAAGGAGAAGTCAATAGATCCCTGGTGTAACTTGCATTTCAAATACAGCAGTTTTAATAATTACAAAGGAACTGGGATGAAATTTACTGCATTCAACAACTGCTGCTCTCAGTGATGATACACACATTCTCAGAATGGTTGCACACTGGACATTTTCAAGTAAGTTCTTAATCATTTCTTATTAATGATGACTGGTTTTGATATGACTAATAGATCATTTTCAGACGATCCTCTAGTCACATTAAAATTTATCACTGTTAATTAAACACACACACACACACACACACACACACACACAAGCAATCCAGATGGTGTTTTTCATTCTTTATAGCAACAGAGATCACAGTTTTCTTTAGAAAGGCCTTCAATTATACTTTCAGCATATTTAAATGCACTGGACCATAACAATCTTCCCTTTATCCACTGTTTGTGATTCTGGCGGTAGATAGCTGTCATGTGCGCACGAGGTGTGCTGGTGTCCTCGCTCTCTCTCTCTCTCTCTCTCTCTCTCTCTCTCTCTCTCTCTCTGTGTGTGTGTGTGTGTGTGTGTGTGTGTGTGTGTGTGAGAGAGAAAGAGAGAGAGAGAGAGAGAGAGAGAGAGAGAGAGAGAGAGAGAGAGAGAGAGAGAGAGTGAGGGGGGGGGGGGGGGGGGGGTTCCTTTCTGAAGAAGGGTTTGGCCAAAAAACTCAATGTGTAATTGTCTTTTTGTTGTGCCTGACTGCAATTCAATGTGTCATTTTTATGATGAGTAGCAATCTGTTTTTCACAAATTTCAGTGGATTTCCCCTTTTGTGAGCAATACGGTAACTATAACAATTCCCTATTTGTCCCTGCTCCAATGAATACTTCAATAGTCTGCTTATGTACTTTCCTTATTGTGGAATGTGCCTGCAACACCCATCAGTTAATACTCAATCTCGCGTGGGCTATAATCAATGTTTTGGCTCATCATTGTAAAAGTACCAGTGTGAATACCTCCATTCCTCCTCTAGATAATTGAGCGCACACCTAAACATGGAAATAACAGTTTTACGGTACATTAAATACCTAAATAAATAACAAGAACTTGAATAATCATGTAAATGGTCAGCATGTTGTAGTTTATACTGAGAAGATGTAGTACAATTGTAAAGCTGATTAAACCCACATCATAGTGGGAGTTCACCATTACAACTTGTGGAACATGCAAGTAACTAAATATAATCAACAGGTTACAGACTATAAACTTTTTGGCCTAGGAATATAAATAAACTTCATCATCCACAAGTAAATCTGACACTGGCGCAGAATTATGCAAATTACACAGCCATAATCCATATTATATTTAATCTCCTCTCTAAAAGGTGCCGATGAGACTACGTAAACAACTTTAAAAACAAACTGAAAACAATTTTGCTTGGCAGCTCCTTCTGGTGTTTGTACTAAATCAAGGACTCTCCATTATATATAAATTACAAATAATTTATACATATAAAAAACTTATATCAATGGTTAAGAATGTAGATCAATGAGAAAATGTATTATTTTTGCAAATCTGTTGATACATACCACCATCTCAGTACACCATGAACATAATTCCTAGTAAATGAAATTAATTAACAATGTCGTCCTAAGCTAATGGCAAAATACCACACATACAGAAAAAGTTTTTGCTGGATCTCAGAACTGAGCACAGATATGGAGTGAAGAACGCCTAAACAGTTTATCTTATGTGGAAATTAAATTATAGTGATAGTAAAGCACTCATTTACAACCTTTGCACATTTTAGGAAAATTCGTATACTGACCTTGCTGGAGAACGTGTTGGAGTGCGGTATCGAGATGACCCTTTTCTCCTTGGAGAGAAATCTCTTTCACGTGGGGAATGTACTCTTGGTGTTGGAGAGCGAGAGAATGAACGAGAACGAGACCTGTGTACAATTATACACATTGAATGAAAATATGATACTAAATGTACTGCTAAATTATTTCAGAAGCAGAGGAAGTAGTCAAGCAACGAAGAAACTACCTGACTGCAAACTACTATGACCATTTCTACGACAACAAAAGAATCTTGACCTACAGCAACAGCAAAGCATTAGGACAAAATAAAACAGATTATGCAAATGTTACACAAAAATTCTGAATAAGCTTTTTACCTTAAGACTGACACTCTGCTTTGAATTTTTCTCAGAAAAACTGTTGGCATGACTTCATATTCATACAATTATTCAACTTCTGTTTTATTTAGATTAACATTTCATCTGCTAAAGAAGCAAATGAAAATATTTCGTTGTGCTGTATAAAAATTTCAAAATGTTCTTCAGGGTAAACTGCTTTAGCCCTATAATTAGGTAAAATTTCACATGTGTCATTATTAATTGCTGTTAAATATGGAGCATTTATTGAATCCGCACAGCTGCAAATTACGATTGTCTTGAAACGTAACGATGACAAGTAGTTCATGTTTATTTGAATTCTAACCAGATAATCCTGTTTCCACATTACAACACGTTTGTGTTCAATATGTCACTGCTTCAGTATATTAAGTTAAACACTGATTCATGTTACATGCATAGCTTTCAAAAAAAAAAATAAGTTGCACTCAAAACAAATGTAGACTGATTGGTAATGGTAGAATCAAAAATGTTAATGTTAATTTTATAAAAACTGATGTCCAATATGCAGTGAACTGAAACCCATGTGACAAAATGAGGCAGTTAATTGGAAGCCTTAAAATATATTTATCAGAAAATTCTTTGAAACTCTGAATATTATGAAATGTACACTTCAGAATGCTTTGCACGTATCATACATGCACGCTAAGCAGTACTAAAAAACACAAACCCACAATTCAATACATCCATCTGAATTTCCTGTAGAGAAATAAATTATAACACTTCTTCAAGAATAGTGGGTATTTTAGATTTGAGTCCTTACTTAATTTTTCCTGGACATTACCGCTGCCTGAAAAACTGTGCTAAATCACTTTTATTTGCATGGCATTTTACTGAACAAGCAGCATATCATTAGCTGGAATCATTTTTATATGGCTACATATTTGTCTTCTTTTGGCTGTAAAGCCGCTCCAAGAATAGGTTGGTAGATAGACTACATCACTAGCGTTGCATTTATACAGTTGTAAAATCATGCTGAATTACAAAGAGTATACATAATGCAAACAAGACTGAGAGCTCATACATAAAACAACTGTTTTAGAATACAGACCCACACAAAAGATGTTACTGTTGCAATTTCTTCCAAGACTTTGTAATGTGGGTTACAAGAGTCAACTACAATAACAGCAATCATGTTAACTGACTGACTTAATAATATTGTTTTCTGTATTTGGGCGGGAAATATAAGTACTGTATTATTTTTCTTATGTCTTTGGCCCGCATATGCACAGGGTCAGAGACTAGGCTTGGTTAATTTCAGGGGTGGCCCTGTGCCCTTCCTGTCGCCACCCCGTTTTCTCTGGGACGGAATGTGTGTTTCCATATTGTTCGTGTATAGTGTTATTCTAGTGAATGTGTGCAAATGTTTTCTAAATGTGTGTAAATTGTGCATCTGAGACTGGAACTTGGGTACCAGCCTGATATACATCTAGTTGGATGTGGGAAATTGTCTAAAAACCGCATCCAGGCTGGCCAGCACACACTGATCTTTGCCGTTAATCTGCAGGACAGATTCGATCTAGGATAAGCGCATCTCCCTGTTCTGGAAGGACACTTTAATATGTGTGGCTATCTCGACAAATTATTGAATTCTGCATCCCAGTGTATGAAAATGTTGAATTATTCATCAATATCACGTCGCATACGTGAGCACACTTTACAAACATCAAGTTCTGTTATAGATCCAATTGAAAACAGGCCATGCTTGAAACTAGTAGTGCTGAATAAAGTACAATTTTAAAATACACCTTGAAGGAATGACGTTTTCCCTCTAACTGACTGAGACTTTCGTGCCCACCCATGTCACTGATAACATACAGCTATATTGTGTTTTTGGTGAGCCTAATCAATCACACGATAAAGATATCACACGTGCAAATGGCTTTCATGTGTAAAAAATTTGCTGACTATGTCACAGCAACCTTTCTTGAAAAAGTATCAACCTACTCACTGTTTAAGTAAACCAGAATTCTAACTCCTGTTCAATAACTTTAATATTTAATTAATTGTTGACATTTATGTAAATAACTGATATTTAAAGTTACTTTACCCAAGTAATGGTGAAATTAGTTAGTAAGCAGAGCATAGATCAATGCAGAAAAGAAAATAATCATGTGCTTTGTATGTCGTATTCATTTAATTAATTAGTGTGGTTAAAACTACAAGTAGTTACTTGTCTGGTAACAACTTTACCTTTATGTCTTTTTCAAGACAATGAAAGCCTGAAAATAACGGAAAAAATTTTATGGCAAGGAGCAATTCATAAAAATTCAATGTTTCTTTCTGTAAACCTCTTCTTGTGGAAAATAGGGCCACAGTAAATGTAGAACTGTAATTTAACTGACACATATTTATCTAGTACAAGCAAAAGTATTCATACTAGCACAAATAGAGCAATCAGGCTCCAGCACCCAGAGACATTTGCCACATTGAAAGTTATGAATATGTGTGTGTGTTTCCTATTTCACTATTTCAGAAAAATGACTCTGTTTGAAAGCTTAATATTTTCGCAGTCTTCTTTCAGTGTGCCTGTCTGTGATTAAATGACTACTCTATGTGGTGAGAAGCAATCTATCCTTTCCATATTGTTGATATTTATCTAGAAGGTTAGATCCCAACTGTGCTAAGGAACTTCACTCGATCAAAAGAACTTATCATCAATGCCACTGAGAATGTCTTTCCAATCTTAGTTCAGCTCATTCTGGAGCATTATTCAGCTGGCAAAATTGCAAAAAATGTATTTAGTGAGGTTTGGGACAGGATGTGTGTCAAGGGTAGATAACTGCGGCGGTCGTGGCAGAAGTAGACAAAGGTAATCTATTTCGGTAAATAACCTGAATCTAACTGGATAGACCATATTTTGAATCATAACTGCCTTCCACATTGTACTATAGACAGCTAGTGAAGGGAACTGCAGAGTGGAAGGGAGAAGAGGTAATGTACAATTGAACATCCTTAAAGATCAACAAAAAATGTTTGCTTAAGGATGAAGACCAACATAAATATGAAAGAAACACAATAATCAGAATATGAGAAAGATTTGAGTAAATCTCTCGATTATCCAATGACATGCCATCAAACAAAACGCTGTTGGTGATATCAGTGCTGCCCATACTAGATCTGTTATTGACCTCTACCTATACTTATCACTAACAACGATTAAAAAAGCATGACTTAGAAAATTTCTCTGCTTTAAATCATCTTTAACACCAGTCTCCTAAATCTCCTGCTCTGGGGCATACATTTGCATGTAACACTTACTGTAATCAGTATTTATGGTTCCAGTACCATGTCAGTGGCACACACTGGCATTTATTTCCTCAGAAATGTATTATAAGTTTAGGGTCATGAAACTCAGAAAAACATTTTCATTAAACTTGTGGTTTTTTTTCCTCCGTACTCTGCATGAATCCTGACACTCCCTGGATGATTAAAAACATTTGCCGTAATGTGACTCGAAAGTGGGACCTTTGCCTTTACTGGGCAAGTACACTGCCAACTGATCCACCCAAGTACGACTCACGACCTCACAGATCCATTTCTGCCAGCACTTCTTCTCCTACCTTCTAAAACTAGCCAGTACCTCTTTCTCCTAACTTCCATGTTTATAGGATAGGAAAAGCGGCACTGGCGAAAGTAAAGATATGAGGGCAGGTTGTGAGTTGTGCTTGGATAACAGTCAGTAGAGAACTGGTGTACGAAAGTCGAAGGTACCAGGTTTGAGTCCTGGTCTGGCACAAAATTTTATCCCTGTAGAAAGTCTAAATCAGCATCCACTGGGCTGCAGAATGAAAATTCATTCTGGTAGCACGAATCTTATTTGATTTACACAAACGTTTGTAGATATTTTCTTTAAAATCAGCAAACCTTATCCCATTATGTATTCTTCTGCCCCCCCCCCCCCCCCGCCCCCTCCTCCCCTTCCATTTCCCATCCTCTTAAATCCCTCCATGTCGAACAGATCAAGAAAGTAACATGTCACAGGGATGCAGAATATTCCAGATTAAACAGGATACCTGATAAATAATTGTATGCTGAAATTACACAGACCTACTGACCTACTGTATGTACAAAATAGGGGAGTTCTCGCGTTAATAACAATGTATACCCCATAAGGACTATGTATTCCAAGTCATAATTTTTTTATGTACCACTAAGAAGGTAAGGAAGAAATCATTGGAATTTTGTTTGTATTATCCCTCGTTAAAAACGACCTAACCTAACATCCACACACTTTAAGTCTTAGCCACAAGGACTCAAGTCATGAAACCTTGAACTTTTTGTCTTTCATAGCAGCTACTATAAAAAAGTCCTCACAGAAAAATCTAATTGAATGCATGTAGTAAATAAAATCTTCATACCATGTTATCACAAGCAGTTAATATTACTGGATTAACAAGGCGGTGCAGTCTGTCTACCAGAGAAACTAAGGGAGGCGACCTTTAGAAAAGAAAATTGAACAGTCTGATCAGATTGAGCTTTGCCCATCTTACCAGTGAGACAAATGGTCTCTCCCAGGTGAGTTGTCTCCAAATTTCAAACCATTATGTTCTTATCTGACAAGCGAATGTGTCTACCTAAGAGACTCGGACAGTAGATGTCATGGTGGATCATATATATATATATATATATACACACACTGAAATTTTACTTGTTTACTATTAGTGAGCACTCAACAGTGAAAGTTAGTTTTAAATAAAAATTCAGATGAAGTAAACATAAAAAATATTAATTAAGATCTAATTGTATGCAGCTGAAAAAATTTTCTGGACATGTTTTATAAGAACCAACTAACAATCAAACACTTGATACGCATACATAACTTGTAACTAACACAAAGATCTTACTGTTACAGTGGATGTCACATGCAAGAAAATTGTTTTTAAAACTAATAAATGGGAAAAATTGTAATCTTCTCCCACAAAGATTTGTAGATCAGCAGCATGAAAATTTTAGGTAAAAGAGCTACTTCTCAAACAGTGGAATGCACAAAAAATGTTGACACGTGCTAAGAAAGTGCCCAAAGCCACAACCTATTGGTAAACACTGAAAATTACACAGGTGCATCTTCAAAACAAGATACCTGAAGTTATGATGTAATTGTGGAATGAAAAGCTTATGGTGTCAGGTAAAAGCATAATGTTTTCAGGAACTTGTTGAAGTATGACTGAAACTGGAAATGGATTCTTATGGACACACTTGTTAAGTGGAAAGGCTGTTTATAAGACATGACTTTTGTGACAGTTTTACTTAACTTTCAAACAGATGTAATGTAATGTATTGTTGTTTACTGACTTCTATATTGCATGGTCAGTATTGTTTTTTATAGAAATAAATTATGCGCAAGTACTGTGCAATGACAAACAAAGAGGACTGAACGCCAGACAGAAACAACTGCGTCCAGGTAAGGTCATGGGATTTTGTATTGGCACTCAAGATGGTTTGCTGGTGATTATTGTTATTGTCATCATCAGTACAAAAACTGGTTTGATTCAGTTCTCAATACTAGTCTGCCCTATACAGATCTCATCATCTCTGCATAGTTCCTGCAACCTACATCCATTTTAATCTGCTTACTGTATTCATGCCTTATTCTCACTCTGTAGCCCCCCCCCCCCCCAATTATCAAACAGCCTATTCTAAGATGACTCACAATGTGTCCTATCAACTGATTCCGCCTTTAGTCAAGCTGTGCTACAAATTATTGTTTTCCTAATTCAATTCAGTACTTCTGTATTAGTCATTCTATCTGCCCATTTAAGCTCGGCATTCTTCTGTAGCACCACATTTCAAAAGCTTTTGTTCTCTTCTTGCCTGAATTACTGATCGTTCCTGTTTCACTTCCACACAAGACTACACGCCAGATAAATACTCTCCGAAAACACTTACTAATACAGAAATTTACACTACTGATGACAAATTCCTCTTTTCATTAATGTTTTTTCATGCTATTGCCAGTCTGCATATGTATTGTATTGTATGAACTGGGCTTCTAGAAATGACAGAGAGGCTTCGTCCCCGCCGTAGCCCTCAGTGGTTCACAACCCCACAACAGGCTACAGCAGTCCACTTACCCCACCGCTGCCCCACACTGTTGTGCTGCCATTTACAAAGAGACATATTCAACACTCAAGTTGGAATCTAAAGCTCTTCGATGAAACTCTACCTGTGAAGGGGATAGTGAAATATCTAGGGGTCAACTTGAATGACAAGCTAACTTGGACCCCTCACATTAAGAGCATCTGCTCCAAGGCAAAAAGTACTCTAGTGAGTACTAGAAGGGCTTGTGGCAAAAAATGGGGCCTAAGCCCCAAGGGCATGCACTGGATATACACCATAGTGGTTAGACCCTCGATTTCCTACGGGGTCGTAGTGTGGTGGAAGAAGGTAGAACAGCAGGTTGCTGCTAAGGAGCTTGCTAAGGTGCAGAGACTGACCTGCTTAGCCATAACAGGTGGAATTAGCAACACACCAACTGCTGGAATGGAAGTCATGCTGGGTACGCCTCCACTTCACCTTTGGGTCAAGATGGAGGCAGCGGTTGGGGCACACAGACTTAACTGACAAAAACTGGGTCTCATTCAGATATCCAGAATCACACACTAACATAGTGAGTGAGATAAATATAGGAATGGCTGGGGAAATGCCTGCTGACTATATAACAACTCCCAACTGCTTCGACAAGCCTTACAACATAATAATTGGAAGTAGGAAGCAATGGTAAAAAACAGTTCAACACAGTACGGGGGAAATCATTTGGTTCACCAATGGGTCGAAAACAGACCAAGGCGTTGGGGCAGGGGTGTACAGGGTTCAGCCGAGACCGGAGAGCATCATCTCTCTAGGAAAACTGGCCTCTGTATTCCAAGCTGAAATTATCGCAATCAGGGCATGTGTGGAGGAGAATACACGTAGGTGCTACAATGAACATAGCATCTACATCTATTCAGACAGCCCTGAAACCATTGGCAGCTCCTGCAACAAGATCTAAGATTGTTGCAAATTGCCACAGGGCTCTGGTGGAGCTAGGGGAAAGCAATAGGGTAAACCTAGTGTGGGTCTGTGGCAATGAACAAGCCGATAGATTGGGTAGGATGGGGGGGGGGGGGGGGGGGGGGGGGGCAACAACTCCATTTATTGGACCGGAACCTGTCCTGACAGTCACCAAGGCTGTGATCAAATTATAACTAAGGAACTGGCTTAGGAAACAGCACGTAGGATATATGACCAAGGTCCATAAACAAAAACATGGTAAGGTAATGATGCCCAAGCCATGTTTTAAAAGAAGCTCTGTAATCCTGGGATTGAACTGGAAAGAGATCAAACTCATGACTGGACTGATGACCGGCCATAAGAATTTCAAAAAACACCTACACACAATGGGTATAACGGAAGAGGGCCCCTACATATAGGATCTGTGATGAGAGTGAAGAAAAAGCTCGTCTGGTCAGGTTAAATGTCAAGGCGATGCTGATAGTTTTCTTTGAGTTTGAAGAATTAGGTCATCATGAATTCATCCCACAGGGACAAACTGTTAATCAATGGCACTATCAGGACATGGATGTGCTGTGGTGTCTGCGAGAAAATGTGAGAAGGAAAAGACCTGAGATGTTGCGAGGCAATTCATGACTCTTGCAACACGATAACGCACCTGCACATTCATCCCTGTTGGTGCTTGACTATCGCACATAAAAGGAATTCACTGTGCTGCCATCTCCTCCGTACTCTCCAGACCTGGCCCCTGTGGACATTTTTTTATTTCTGAAGCTGATGACCCCGTTAAAAGGGTGAAGATTTACAATGATAGACAAGATAAAAGGAAATTCGCAGACAGCCCTTCATGTGGTCAAACAAGAGGCTTTTGGAATTGGAAACAGTGTTGGGAGTGCTGTGTAAATTATGGAGGAGAGTATTTCAAAGGAGACCAAGCATAATAAGTAAAAAGTAAGTGTAGAAAAATTTTATGGACAAAGTTCTGGAATTTTCTGAATGGACCTCTTACTGTAGCTTTAGGAGTTGGATGACATGAAAAGGAGACAGTAGATGAGAAGGAAGTCTTGTAGCCTATATGTCTTGTTATTCAAGCTGCCTCTCAGCATACAAGAAGAGAATAAAAGCTTTTAAAATGAGATGCTACAGAAGAATGCTGAACATTGTATGGCTAACCAGAATAACAAAGAAGAAGTAATGAATCAAATTGGAGAGAAAAGAGCTTTATTGAACAACTTGAGTAAAAGAAGAGAAAGTTTGACACGACACATCTTGAGACATCAATGAATACTTAATATGGTAATGCAGGGAAGTGTGAGAAGTAAAAATTGTAGTGGGACACCACGGTTTGACTAAGGTAAGCAGGTTTAAGTGGATGTAGGTTGCAGTAGTTACGCAGAGACAAAGACACCAGTGTACAACAATAGTGTGGAGACCTATGTCAAACCATTCTTTGAACCAATGACGACAACAACCCTTCATCAGAAACAGGAAAACACACGCCATTCATTCACACAAGCAAGCATACTTCACACACACATGACCGTCAACTCCAGTAGCTCGGGCCAGGGGTAGAATGCAACTATCACGTGGGATGGAAGTAGCAAACTGGAGGGGTCAGGGAATGGGAAGGGGAAGGGATAGCAGTGTACGGGTGGGGGAAGGAGGAGCGCTGCCTGGAGGAGTGCGCAGAGACTAGAATACCAACAGATGCAGTGTCAGGAGGTTGTGGGGCAGCAGTGGAGAGGAGCGGGGAAAAATAAGCAAGTGCATTGGCAGAGGGTGGCTAACAAAGAGGGGTGGGAGACCCACCAATCACAAACAGCACCTGCATTTCAACAGCTGTCATCCCTTTCATACCAAAAAATCCCTCCCATACAGCCTGGTCACCTGGAGATTGCGTATCTGCAGTGACAAGAACTCTCTTGCCCAGTATGCTTAGGGTCTCATCAAGGCCTTCACAGACAGGCATTATTTCCCAGACCTAGTCTGTAAACAGGTCTCCTGTGCCATTTCTCTCACACCCCCAATCCTTGAACCAGCCACAAAGGAGTGCCCCCTTCGTCACCCAATACCATCTCAGACTGTAACAACTGAACCAAATGCTTTGACAGCAGTTTGATTACCTATTATCATGCCCCCACTTCCTATTCCAGTCCTATCAAAGATTTATCATACCCCTTCAGGGGCCAGGCCACCTGTGAAAGCACCAATGTTATCTACCAGCTCTGCTGCACTCAATGCCAGCTTTTCATATTGGTATGAATACCAACCAACTGTCCACTGGAATTACCAGCCACTGCTAAACTGTGGCCAAGAGCAAAGTAGACCACTCTGTGGCACAACATGCAGCTGAGCACAACATTCTTGATTTCAATAGCTGCTTCACTGCCCTAGCCATCTGGATGCTCCCCTCCACCACCAACTTTTATGAACTGTGCAGATTCGAGTTACCCTACAACACATTCTCTGCTCCCATAATTATTGTTGCCTCGCATGTAACATGCTGTCCCCACACACTCCACCAAACAGATTCCACCCCACCCCCCATCCCACCCCTATCCCCTGTCATGCAACCTCCTTCCCATTCTCATCTCTCACCCTCTTTGTTTGCCACACTCTGCCAATGCACCCACTCATCTTTCCCCACTTCTCTCCTTTCTCGCTCAGTTTTCCCCACTTCTCTGCCCCACAACCTCCTGACACTGAGCCTGTTGGTATCCTAATCCCTGCACACAGTGCCCAACAATGCTCCTCCTTACCCCACGTGTAAACTGCTATCCCTTCCCCTTCACCTTCCCCCACCCCCCACCACATTTTACTTCCATCCCAAGAGATAGTTGCACTCTGGCCGAGGTGCCAGAGTTGGCGGGCGTGTGTGTGAGGTGTGCTTGCTTGTTTGAATGAATGGTGTCTGTTTCTCTTTTTCCTCATGAGGCTGAGGCTGAAAGCTTATATGTAAGTGTCTTGTGCCTGTCTGCACCTTAGCGTATTATCTTTATGGTAAGTAATGTATATTTTCCTACGTTGTTGATATTCTTACATGGAGTTTTCACTGTTATAATTTAAATTTTGACATACAAGCACTGCAGTTTGACAAGTTCTGATGTTCTGAGATCCAGACTGATATGCGCGCGCGCGTGTGTGTGTGTGTGTGTGTGTGTGTGTGTGTGTGTGTGTGTGTGTGTGTTTATCATGATAGTATACTACCCCTTTTGCAAGACTGGTGAGAAACATTACAAAAAAAGCGTTTGGAATAGATGAAATATAATTTGAAGGACTTGTGGCAGTATCATATGCTGGGGGATCCATCATGAAATGATGGAGATAAATTGCAGGAGAACAGTGGGTTGGAATGATGGAAGTGAGGGATGTTAAGTGGTGAGAGGAAGGTGTTTGGTTAGGGACTCGCACATTAATTATTAATTTCTACAACAGCCACAAAGTTCAGAGCCCATAAATTGCCTTTGCACAGGCAGTATAATCAACAACACATTGGCCACTGCAATGGCAAAAGTATCTGAGCTGCCACTCAAAATAACTCCACCTTGCCCTACATCATGGATTTGACTCCATTTTTTGTTCTTTAACTTCTAAAAATAATTTGTAGGAGAAATATTTGTTGAATGAAAAGGTTATTTGTGCTCTAATTATGTGTTATGTAACAGTCAGAACACTTCCATTTCCAAGGTAATACAGAAAGCATTTTCTTTTTAAATTTTAAGGATCATATGTAGTGGTATTGATTGAGGTAATTAAATTTCTGCTTTTTCAGGAAAATGATATTTTCTTTCCTCCCTCCTCCTCCAAATATTTACATAATCACTTTCATATGTTAAGTGGAAGAATTACATAGATTGTCCAGACATTACTTCAAATAATCCAATGGATCAAGTGGCATATATATGGACCACATACCTAGCAGCATGATATGGGGAAATAAGCAAGTACAAGAAGGTAAGAGGGGGTGCTATAAGGATGTTTGTGGAGGTGCTTAGCATCAGTGTCAAGCTTAGTTCAGGAAAAAAAGAGGGGGAAAGAAAGACAAGTTCTCTTCCAGAACAGTTTGATCAAAACCATGAGTAAAGTTTGAAGTGACAATCTGTAATTGGTATGATGACTGATACCTCCAGTAACATATGAGGAGTAGACAACAACCTTCAGAAGTTATACTAAAGGAAAGGACTTGTGAAGAGAGAAACTTGGGGATGGAGTTAAGTGGGTGCTTATAATTGTCATCAAGGTATAAAGATGGCAGTAAAATAGCAAAAGACAAATGCAGATGGTGAAAGAGTTGAATATGAAGAAAAGAAACTGCAAAACACTTTTAAGCTACTAGGGTACTTAATTACAGTCTATCTGTTTCAGATAGAGTGTTTCACTATCGAAAGAGCTTCAGGGCTTTGACTAAGCCTTTCTCCAGCATTTTGTTTTTTCAAGTTTGGTAGTGTGGCAGCTCAAAATGTATATTCTATAGTCCACTACACAGTATTAATTTTATTACAAACATTAATTTACCCTCCAGACTCTGGTGCTGAAATAAAGCTTTACTTGTATTCAAGAACGAGCAGTTACACACAGTTCATCCCAATTCTGGATTAGGAGAGAGAGAACTTCAAGTAACCAAATGTGAGGAGGGAAAAATAAAATAAAATAAATAAAAAAAAAGGTGCCAGTGAAGATACAGACCGAGTGAAAGGAAATGTAAGAATATGATGTTGAGTAAAAAGTAAAAATAATAAATACAATAATGAAAGGAAAAAAATAAGGAAATATTTAAAATTGAGACAGGCATTGGTAATAAATGTCTGGTAATGCAAAATTTATATTACTAAGTAACTACCCGGAAACTGGTATCTAGCACCAGTCGCAGATTGCCTATCTATTGACAGGGCAACAAAAATTTGATTGTAAATATTTCGGATGGTTATCGACCGAATACAAGAATTTAAAATACTGTCACAATCTCCTCATTAACGGGTTCACTTTACGTTACACTTTTAACACAATAAGACAAGTATTAAAATTGGAAACTGTGTACTTCTTTTTAGACAGCGTAACTGAGGGTGCATAAATATCCAGACATCATTCACCCAGTATTTGAGAACAGACCACTAAATGACTTTCAACAAACTTCAAGCATCTTTTCTAAACTTTTTCTCACTTACATGCTTGATGTCAAATATGTTTTATTCATGGAAGATCAACTGTTTAAAGAATTGGGGGTTTACTGGTGGAAGCATAAAAGAAGAGACGTGGCTGTGGAAGAGATCTATTACTTCCAGTATATGTATAAGTTCAGAAGTTGACAATACCATGATTTTAGAAGCACTGGAATGTGGAAGGTCTTCTACATGATGCAAATGATGGAATAAGTAGCAGGGCAACTGCTATCACCTCTAATAGTGTGTTAGCAACTCATAATGGGTAGTGTATGTACTCCTCCATTTACATTCTTCACTGTTGTTAAATGACTCTCCTAAAAATATTTCTTTGTTATTAATATTATTATTAATTTATTTTATATTTTAGTGTTCAATCTACTTTGCCCCACTTCTTGTCTCAAGTATTTTTCCATACTTTTTATACCGTAATTCACTTTTCATTTACACTTTTTATTTGTCTTATACTACAGCTATAGGTACCAACTGCACACCATGAGTAGTGCTCTGGAATTTAATGGATATATTTTGGTCAACTGTTACTTTGATCCTTCGGTTCAACACCTTTGTATTAATATATTACCTCTTATTTTTCCTGGTAGAGAAATTGCTAGGACCTCGATGGAATTTTTGTATTTCTACATCAGTCACACACAATATCAGCCAGTTTAAGTAGCTGCATGTAATTAATCCTCTACTTTTGCGAACATTGTTACGAAAGGAAAATATATAGATCTAATGTTTATGTCCCGCCTAGAAGTAAAAGTTCAGTGTAATTTATTTTCACGAACTTTGTTTTTACACATCTTATTCTTGATACAGGTTCTAAATACTTCTAAGATTTCTATTAGTTCCAGTACTTGTACAATTTATCTTAACCATTTTTAATACTTTATTTATTTCCTTCATCCTTGTGAAAGTTTCTTGATAACAGAACAACACAAAACTATTATATTTCTTTCAGTATTCAACAAGGTGAAAGTTGGAATGAACATTCAAACCCATTAGTTTTAAAATAGTAAATGAACAACAACATCATGATGATCTAAATTTCTCTCATCAAAGAAATGGCCCAATAAACATATGTAATAGGAGTTGTTTGTTGTTGTTGGGGTCTTCAGTCCTGAGACTGCTTTGATGCAGCTCTCCATGCTACTCTATCCTGTGCAAGCTTCATCATCTCCCAGTACCTACTGCACCCTACATCCTTCTGAATCTGCTTAGTGTATTCATCTCTTGGTCTCCCTCTACAATTTTTACCCTTCACGCTGCCCTCCAATACTAAATTGGTGATCCCTCGATGTCTCAGAACATGTCCTACCAACCGATCCCTTCTTCTAGTCAAGTTGTGCCACAAGCTTCTCTTCCCCCCCCAATTCTATTAAATACCTCCTCATTAGTTATGTGATCTACCCATCTAATCTTTAGCATTCTTCTGTAGCACCACATTTCGAAAGCTTCTATTCTCTTCTTGTCTAAACTACTTATCGTCCACATTTCACTTCTATACATGGCTACACTCCATACAAATACTTTAAGAAACGACTCCCTGACATTTAAATCTATACTCGATGTTAACAAATTTTTCTTCTTCAGAAACGCTTTCCTTGCCATTGCCAGTCTATATTTCATATCCTCTCTACTTTGACCATTATCAGTTATTTTGTTCATCAAATAGCAAAACTCCTTTAC
Organism: Schistocerca serialis cubense; assembly: GCF_023864345.2. NCBI lineage: Eukaryota > Metazoa > Arthropoda > Insecta > Orthoptera > Acrididae > Schistocerca > Schistocerca serialis. Next base: position 1,143,358,015 of record NC_064639.1, on the reverse strand, counting down.
TACTTTAAGTGTCTCATTTCCTAATCTAATTCCCTCAACATCACCCGACTTAATTAGACTACATTCCATTATCCTCGTTTTGCTTTTGTTCGTGTTCATCTTATACCCTCCTTTCAAGACACTGTCCATTCCGTTCAACTGCTCTTCCAAGTCCCTTGCTGTCTCTGACAGAATTACAATGTCATCGGCGAACCTCAAAGTTTTTATTTCTTCTCCATGAATTTTAATACCTACTCCGAATTTTTCTTTTGTTTCCTTTACTGCTTGCTCAATATACAGATTGAATAACATCGGGGAGAGGCTACAACCCTGTCTCACTCCCTTCCCAACCACTGCTTCCCTTTCATACCCCTCGACTCTTATAACTGCCATCTGCTTTCTGTACAAATTGTAAATAGCCTTTAGCTCCCTGTATTTTACCCCTGCCACCTTCAGAATTTGAAGGAGAGTATTCCAACCAACATTGTCAAAAGCTTTCTCTAAGTCTACAAATGTTAGAGATGTAGGTTTGCCTTTCCTTAATCTTTCTTCTAAGATAAGTCGTAGGGTCAGTATTGCCTCACGTGTTCCAACATTTCTAAGGAATCCAAACTGATCTTCCCCGAGGTCGAGTTGATTGTAATTAGATACAATTCCCGACGAAGCATTGTGTTTCTGCATGATTTGTTGACAGACCAGTAATCAAGACTCAGCTTCTATTTTCCATTATCATGTCTGCAGTATACATCTTTCCACATATCTAAGTGCAGTAACAGATGAAACCATTCACAACAGGTGTTGAAACCATTCACAACAGGTGTTTAGCAAAAAGTTGAATAAGATAATACCTTCAAGGTCATCAAACACACTGCCAAACCCAGAATTATGTTTCCAGTTAAAAGACTGTCTCCAGCAGCAGACACATCTCTGAATACTGGAGTTAATCTCACACCTCTTGGAAGCAGAACAGTGCAACAAGGTATCATTCAGATTTTATATATCACAGTCATATTTAGCCATGAAAATATAACAAAGCTTCAATGATCCACAGTTCTACCTTAACTGCTGAAGTGAATACGTTCCCTTGCCTTGCACTTCTCATTTGTAATATACTTATTCATCTGCAGTCAGTTTTGTAATGAAATGAAGTCTCCTCACCGGTGTATCTGTTAATTTATGCTGTATTGTATCTAAGAAACATAGCAAATTAAATAGAAATAATCATAACTAAATGTTACATAAAATAGAGCTCAAATTAATAGGGAAATAGTTGTTAAATTTATATTTTCAACCAGTTGTGTCGATGCTGCCCTGAGTCTCAAATTTTATTTCTCTAAAACAAACTACAAGAAAAAAATAGAAAAATAAATAAAGAGTAGAAAAGATGAGGATCTCATGGTACAGAAGTGTGGGTTTCTTGACAGTTCACAAAACTGGTCAAAGTGAATATTTTTGGGTTTCAAATATGTTACAGGTATGCCATCATCTTTCAGAATTTGTTTGTTTGTTTGTATATCAATAAAATTTGGACAGAAAATATTAAATATATTGAAAGCCATAATGCCATCACACCATTAGTTCCACTTCTACTATTTTATACAGCCAAGTACTTTTTCATTATTGAAACTGTTCGTAATAACCTTCACGAGGCAACAAGCAACGATTTCTTTGATAATCTGTTGTAAGCACCAAAACTCTTTTCAGTCTAGCATGTATTTTACAAATCCATGCGTATAACCACTGCATCAAAATATTCATAAGTATGGTCATAAAAAGTCCAATATATTATTCATTTGCATATACAGCACAGTCATAAAGATTAAGCATAAAACATTTTATCTCATACTAAACTGCTGTTTTCTGGATTTCTCTTAGACAGAATTAATATCACAGAAAACTTACTGGTAAGATTCTTCATCGTGTCTTCATAATTAAATTACCTTTGTTTCAAATGAAGACGGTAAAAACTGCCTGCATTCCAAAATTTTAAGTGTCTCAAATAATAAACAAAGCCATGACAATTGCTTTTAAATAAGTAAGCACACAAATTGTGAGTTTCAGAATCCACAGGAAACTTTATTGTCAATTATAATACAGTAGAATTACAGAATTCATATTTCATTTTGTTGAGTCAATAGTAACACAATATGAAACTGATACAGGTGTGATATATTTTGTGGGCTCAGTAAATTTGTCAAGTATGTTCAAGCATTTATTAAAATTATTGTTACACATACATTTAAACTTTCGAATCTACTCTCTTAATAAAAGTGTGCATGCTTCACTTAATAATAACATGCAATATATGTTTATAGAAACACCAAAGCAAGTAAAGAAAAATCAACAGAAACTTTACTAGTTTCAACTTAAGTATTACACAGACTTCTAAAAAGATAGTGTAATTCATAAGTACAACTATTTATGTCTAGGACTTCTCCAAAAAACATTTAAACAATTTTTTTTCAATCTTAAGAATAGTGCTACAGTATAAAAATTATCAAGAAAGTCTAAAAATAAGGATCTCTATAAGCTAAGAGCAAGTAACATCATCTAAAGAGAATAACTGCAGGTTATCCCATCACCTCTGGTATGTAAAGGACATATACTAACAAAAAAGCTGATGAAATAAGCATGTAAAGCAGAAAAGGCACAGACTGAAAGTATACAACTGAGTTGTTGGAATAATACAAGCTATATGAAAAAAGTAGGATATCGCAGAGCAAAAATAACTGGTAAGATCAGCAAGCTGCAAAATAATCACCAAAATGTTCTCCTAGGATAGATGAGTGAAGTGATGATAAACAGTCTGAAATTTTGACATAATTTATGTAGAAAATATTACAAAATCAAACTATGGCCCACTATATAGCAGAGATGCTGAGTCACAGATAGACTCAACAAAAAGACTCTCAATTATAGCTTTTGGCCATTAAGGCCTTCATCAACAATAGACAGTGTGGTTTTAGTTGCCAGAGACTGTGTCGTGTGTGATTTGCATTTGCATGAGTCTTTGTGCATATGCATGTGTGTGTCTACTGTTGACAAAAGCTATAATTGTGAGTCATTTTGTTGTGTCTATCTGCGACTCATCATCTCTGCTATATCGTGAGTAGCAACTTTCCTTCTCATAATATTGTTACATGCATCCTGAATTTTCCATTGTTCGATTGTGGTCCATTATAGGTATTAATGTCTACTTACCAAGTGGGTTGCAGATTGAGAAACTAACTACTGCTTACAGCAGACATTACTGTAGCTTACTTGAAGAGAAGGGGGGAATGTTACTGGAAATTGGGTTCCACAAAAATTAGACAGAAAGGTCATACAGTACATCCTGGATGACACAGCACAGGATATTGGTTAAAAAGGTCATGGGACATCAGAAATAATTAATATCTGAAAACCCGAAACATTATTGTGACAGGAGGAGCAGCTGACACACCAAAGAGACAAGAAGACGCCAACTGGAATTTAAGTCACTATGAGACAAAGGAGCAAACAGGTAAGAAGAAAAATTGAAGGCAACTAAGCTGCCTCTCCTTTCCACTATACAGTTCTTGAGTAGATGTCTAATTCATTACTGACATTCAGTTGTTGGTGTAAGTTGTTCTGATTATTCCATGTTTACCTTGATGCAAGATCTTAGGCATTTTCTTCTACAATCCTTACAGAGTACAATTTCCTTCAACTTTTGCCTCTCTTTGACTACATTTTGCATGAACTTCTCATGGCAGGTATACATGTTTTCCTGTCTTTAATAAAGTAATTTGAAAACTGTAATGTTCTGGTTGGACCAGTGATGTTAAAGACTTTCCCAATAGGTAAAAGTTGTCAGAATTAGTTTGTGAAGAAACTGGTAGGCCAGTGAGTCAATCTAATGGCCTGATCAAAACGTACTATTGCGTTGATACTGAATGAATATCAAATTAGTAGAAGTTGTTGGAGATTATGATTCAGCAGCAAGTAAACAGATAAGCTTATAAATAACTGATGGCAAACTCATCTTAAATAACATACCGAATGACAAGAAAATGATGTCATGCAACAATTCGCTTCCACATGGATGATGGACGAAGCAAAGCAACATAAATCACACTAATGACAAACTGTACCTCAATTTAGACATTTGTCATGTGTTCCATGTTAAATTTCCTACAACTTTGGAACCCATGGGCAGTGCACCTACTTTGGGAAGTAGGAGTTATTAAGAGTATGAACAATACAAAAGCTAGTAGATAACATGGGTGCTGTTAACACATGGCACTAACATTGACTTGATAGGGCTTGCTTGTGATTTGATCATAATATAGGATGGTAAATGGATGTATGTAGGTCTTGTATTGGGATTATCCGCAGGAAAATCACAACTATTGTAGAGGAAGGGGTGAGGCACGCAGCACAGGATTAGGAGTAAGAGGGCTTAGGGATGAACTAAAATACTGCATTGGTTGGTTGGTTGGTTAACTGAATACCAATTTTGGGGTGCAGAAGGTGTCAAGATGTTCTTCATTCTAGGGTACAATAATAATAATGGCGTGTGACGAGGGCCTCCCATCGCGTAGACCGCTCGCCTGGTGCAAGTCTTTCGATTTGACGCCACTTCAGCGACTTGCGCATCGATGGGGATGAAATGATGATGATTAGGACAACACAACACCCAGTCCCTGAGCGGAGAAAATCTCCGACCCAGCAGGGAATCGAACCTGGGTGCTTAGGACTGACAGTCCGGCGCACTGACCACTCAGCTACCAGGGACAGACAGATAATCACAACCCTGGACAAAAATGTGACGCAGTTTCTGAAGTTGGTGATAATGGTGTAGTGCTAGTGGGTTCAGTGCATGTAGGGGGACATATGGTGTGTTAGATCTATCTGTGCAGTAGCTGTGAAGGATTTGTTTTATATTTTAATGTATCTATATTTAAATAGTATTTTTATGCATTTATAGCAGTGCCGTGAGTTAAAGTTTTTTATTCAGGCATTATTTTGCTACATTTGTATTATGTTACAATATGACTGTAAAGAATTACTGCTTTGTGTCAATAAACATACATATTAATATATCTATGAAAATAATCAATTTTTGAAAATGTAATGTAATTGGATAGATAAAAAATCTACTCACCAAGCGGCAGCAGGGAAAACACACTTTAGAAAAGGTATTACGTAGGTAAGCTTTCGGAGCCAGTGGCTCCTTCTTCTGGCAGAAGGGTCGAAGGGGAAGGAAGAGGGACGAAGGAAAAAGACTGACGAGGTGTAAGAAAAGGAGTAGAGTTCAGAAAAGTGGCCCAGAGCCCCTGGCCGAAGGAGACTTACCAGATGCGATGAAAAGGAAACCCCTGACCTGGGGTTCTCGGTGACTCTTCCAAACTCTACCTTTTTTCCTAAATCTCACCAGTGTTAATATATCTGCTATTTGAAGAATCACAAGTATGTGGCCACAAACCAAATAATATATTACCTGGTGATCAGAATTTAAAAAATTGTCAAGACGATCCAGAATGGCAAAAGCTGAAATCACGGAGCTTATCAAGATGTTGATGTCCCGACAACAACAGTTTATAGAACACCAGGCAGCATCAAAAGAACAACACAATTTGTTAAAACCACTGACAAAACACAGCACTATGTTAGTGGATCAAAACTCAAATGACGTACCATGTTTCCCACATTCAAAAGGACAAAGGAATTATGGGACACTTAACTGTAATGCTCAGAACAACATTTCACGGCACACCTGGTAAGAGATGACACGAATTGGATTTATTAGCTGTCATTGTCTGGGACTAGCATGTTGAACCTGCTGATGAACAACATGGGGGGGGGGGGGGGGTGTCCAATATGGTTAACCAGCTATCAGCCCATTCCTAAGAGAAAAAAAAGCATGCAATGCCAGCAGCCACTCACAAATTCCTCAGAAATAAAGGGGGGGGGGGGGGGGGATCTGGGCAGACATATCCATACTTGTACTGACAGATCAATCAAAGATGTCAATACACTGTTTACTCCTCATGATATCCTGTGGAATTTCGCTCTGCAATACAGCAATGTTTCACTGGATAAAGTTTTAAAGTTGCTGAGACATATGACTCTTCTCAACAAATGGTGAAGACATCAAGGGTGAAAATTCACAGATGATTCGCCTAAAATTTTTCAAATGACCAGCCACCACAAATTATAAATCTTTCCTAAAATGTTGGCTGCACCATAGCCAGAGCGAATGCAATTTCAGAAATGCCGCATGCATTATCTGTAAGAAGAGTGGCCACGTATCCACTGTCTGACTGCACAGAAATAAAAATTCTTTCACTATCAAGAAGTATCAACATTCAAACTCACGAGCCAAAAAAACACAGAATGGAGTGATCTACATGTACATCTACATCTATACTCTGCACACTACTGTGATGTACATGGCAGAGGATACATCCCACTGTATCAGGTTTTAGGGTTTCTTCCTGTTCCATTCTGTATGGAGTGTGAGAAGAATGATTGTTTGAATGTCCCTGTGTGTGTGCAGTAATTATTTTAATCTTATCCTCATTATTCCTATATGATTGATACATAGAGGGGTTGTAGTACAGTCCTGGAGTCATCATTTAAAGCCAGTTCTTGAAATTTTGTTAACAGACTTTCTCGGGATAGTATCTCTGTGACACTCTCCCAAAGATTAAATAAACCTGTGACCACTCATGCTGCACTTCTCTGTAAACATTCAATATCGCTTGTTAGTCCTACCTGGTATGGGTCCCCCACACTTGAGCAATATTCTAGCAACGGTCACATGAGTGACTTGTAAGCAATCTCCTCTGTAGGTTGACTGCACTTTCCCGGTATTCTAGCAACAAACCAAAGTCTGCAACTTGATTTATCCATGACTGCACCTATGTGATCATTCCATTTCATATCCTTACCAAGTGTTCCACCCAGTTATTTGCATGAATTAGCTAATTCCAACAGTGACTCACTGATATTATAATCATAGGATACTATGCTTTTTCGTTTTGTGAAGTGCAAAATTTAACATTTCTGAACAATTAAAGCAATTTGCTAATCTCTGCAAGACTCTGAAATCTTATCAATACCTGAGCAAATATTTACGCAGCTTCTTTCAGATAGTACATCATTACAGATAACTGCATCATCTGCAAAAAGACTGATTTTACTATGAAAATTTTCCGCAAGGTCATTAACACACAACATGAACAGCAAGAGTTTCCACACACTTCCATGGGTCACATCCAAAGTTACTTCTACATCTGATGAGGACTCTCCATCCAAGATAACACGCTGCGTCCCACCTACCAAAAAGTCCTTAATCCAGGCACAAATTTCACTTGAAACCCCATATGAAGATGCTATGGCAATAAGTGTGGGTGTGGTACTAAGTCAAATGATTTTAAGAAATCAAGAAATACTGCATCTACCCAATTGCCTTGATAAAACTCTCAGTACGTCACAAGAGAAAAGTGCACATTGGGTTTCACTGATTGACGTTTTTGAAATCCATGATGGCTGGCATTTAGGGGGTCATTCTATTCAAGATAGCTCTTTATGTTTGAGATCTGAGCAAGTTCTCCAAGATTTGACAATAAATCGAAGTCAAGAATAGTTGATGGTAACCTTGTGGATCGCTTCTACTACCCTTCTTGTAGACGGGTGTGACCTGTGCCTTTTTCCAAGAACTGGGCACGGTTTTTTGTTCGAGGGATCTATGAAAGATTATAGTAAAAGAGAGACTAACTGAGCTACAAATTCAGTACAGAATCTGACAGGGATTCCATCGGGCCCTGGAGCTTTGTTCAATTTCAACTATTATTATATGTCAACGCTTGCCATGATGGTGTGATGGGAATGAAAGGGGGTATCAGCTGTTGGTTCTATGCAGCCAATGAGAGAGCTGCACACAGCTGACTTGTTTGTAAGTAAGAAACACAGGAAAATATTATCATGTTCTCACATCATTACAGATGTGAAATCTGCTACATATTTTGAGGGGGGAGGAGGGGGGGGGGGGTGAAGAATAAGGAAAGAAGGAAGGAATGAAGGAATGAAGGAGAGAGAGAGAGAGAGAGAGAGAGAGAGAGAGATCTGTGTTCTCAGGTCACATCCCATCATAACAGCCATCCCAGATCACAACATCTTTGGAAGAAGCAATGAAATATTTGTAGCAACTAAGATTTTAAAATTCATTGCTGGTAGTAATAGAAATACACTATCCCTTTTCCCACATCTCATTTGTTACGTGAAACTAAGATAATGATACCAGTGATGACGATTCTTTGGTTAGTTGGAATATGTTAAAGCCATATTTTCTCAAAGAGCTTTTTTAAGGGGGGGGGGGGGGGGGTGTCAAATTTGGGTAAATACAGTAACACACTACTGCAAAAGTTACAATACTATGAATGGAAGAAAATGCATTTTTACATAACTTTGAGAGCAATGGAACAAATGAGAGCCCCTAAACTTTTAGTCTGCTTATTATTTGCTAACTAAAAAATTCTTTTTAAACTCAGCTGAAAGGTAACTTGACACAGTAGTTAGGTTGGTAAAATCTACAATCCAAAATATAAATTAAAATTGAAGTATCTGATGATTCATCAAGTGTGCAATAAAGTGATAGGACACTAATAACAAACTTAAATGGTACCTGGTAAGCACTGCACAAAGAGATCTGAAGCCATGAATAATATGTGAGCTACACAGGGAGAATTTAGTAGTATGAGAGCTACACAGGGAACATAGTTGATCATATTCAAAGAGAGTAACTTACAATGAATGGTATACTTGGAGGTATGAAATGCACAGTTGCAGGGAAGAAAATTGTCACCAGAAATGACAGTAGACAGAAAGAGCAGAAAAAAGGGACAGCTGCTGATGTTTTCATATAACACTGACAACATCATGAGAAGTGTATCAGATGTGGTCTATTTTTATTTTAGTCCTATGGGCTCATGTGAGCCAAAGCTACTTGGTTATGGAATGAATCACTACATAATTCACAGAAAACTGACAAGCTTAAAAATAAAAAATAAAGGCTATTAAAAAGACACAAAAAACTGCAATAGCATATTTGTGGGTCTGCTGACAAGTAATGCTTCCGAACATTTTATGTGAAAACTCTTAAAGCCTTTTAAATAAAACAAACCTTATTAACATTCTACAAGTTTATGCTTCAAGTCTACATATTTGCAGCCCTCTGCTAAGAGAGGGATCTGAACTGTAGTGTATAGCATGACAGTGTGTAACTTAAATACGTTGGTGTACAAGAAACAGTGTGCTGTAATCTAGTTTCACACTCAAGAAGTTCATCCATACATGGAGCACCCTCTCCTTCAGCATGACAATGCCAGATCAACAACAACCACTGTAACATCAGTAACAATCCAATACCGTGGTTTCAATGTAATCAATCATTCTCCATACAGTCCTGCCCTCGTCCCATCTGATTTTCATCTGGTTCCAAAACTTAAAGAACAGCTTTGAGGACTTCACTTTGAGTGTAATGACATGGAACAAGTAGAGGTGAGGTTGTGGCTCCATCAACAAAGTCAAACTCTCTACAAGGTTGGTATTAACAAACTGGTCTCTCATTGCAAGAAAGGTGTTCACTGTCAGAGTGACTGTGTTGAGAAATACATATGAAAAAAGCAGAATGTTAATGACTGTTTTATTTAAAAACCTTTAAGGTGTCTCACATACCGTCAGATGCATTACTTTTCAGCACATCCTCATACTGTAAATGATGTGTTTACACATAATGCAGTGAACTATAGTGAGGAGGCTCCTGTCCATAATTAAAGAATAGTGCTGCAAGGAACCCTGTCGACTTATTGCAAATTTGTGATTTGTCATGACATTTTTCAGTTCTGCTATGTGTCTATAAACCTACACAATACTGCAATACAGCAGTTAAAGAAGTGTTTTCAAAGTGCAAATACTTTTTTGGTCTAATGTTGACTGGATGAATGTGGCAGTTACTTATGAATGGATCCACAATATCAACCACAAATCCTATGAGGGAATAGTACATACATAACGATGGCAGAGTTACAATTCTGAGACACTTTATCAGCAGCCTGCATGAAGTTGAAAGGAATCATCCCAATATTTGCCTGAAATATTTTAGGGAGAAGGGAGGCAAAGGAAATGATAACAAAACACTTGATTAAGCAGAACAAGATAAAGTAAAATCACAACAAGCTAGATTCTTCTGCCATAAGTTGAAGAAAATATCCTGTAATCCTTACGTACATAACCCATCTGTACACTTCTTCAACACCAACGTGATTTTTGTATTGAAATACATACTGAATACCACATGTAGTGACACTATCACCCTTGTAGGATATCTGGTAACAGTTGCAAAAAACAACATACCACTCTCCTATGACGGCTACACTGATAGCGCTACTGAGTAAAAACTGCAACAAACAGATTACCTGCACTTCGTATTTGCACAGTTCGAACAGTGCGCTAAATCTGTAATTTTTCATAACTCTTAATGATAATCAAATTAATGATAAACATAAAATTAATAATAAGGCAATAACAGAAGCTGTTTAACACTACTGATTAAAAAGTATAAATATTAGCAATCACTGAAAACTTCCCAGAAGAAAACACTTGAAGATTGTAATTCATACACAGTAGACAGGTAGCAGAATAAATCATGAGCCGCACATTAAAACTGCAGACTGTTTGTTCTATAGATGGAAAAATAGAGATAAGATCAAATCAGAGGAATTGACAACATGAAGGTGCTGACTTGTAATCAGCAAGTCGAAGCATAGATTCAGAGCTGTGCACCTATGTAAGACAACAGTTTTAGGTCGGAAGGGAGGGAGGTAGGAAATAGGACCCTCCAGTTATTTGTCTTGCAATAAATGAGAATATCAAATGGCACGTACAAGTGATGTAGTACTTGTGTAGCGCTTTCAATATCATTGCTCATACTAACATTACCGCTGTCACACCTATACTGCTCTGAAACTTAATGACAGTTTTGTTTTCTGTGATCATGTTAACAATTTGCTCTACTAGAAAATAAAAGTTATCACCTACAATAGAATATTTGTTGTCCAAAATGCTGGTTTCAGTACCTACTGCAAACAGATTTGTTCCTCTTTCACAGCATATCACAGCTGTTTAGTTACATTTAAATCTACACAATACAGACAATATAGCATACAAATGTCCATCACTAAGAATGGTTTCAATGTTGAACTTAACAAATATTTTCTTGCTGGTTTTACTGAGTGTGTACAGCCCCATTTGTTTTTACAAAACAACCTTATAACCTTCAAAGCCTTGGCCATTATATGTCCAGCTGGTAAAACCATAGCTGGTAGCATGTTTTGCACCCATTTGAAGTGAAGACTGGCAGCTCCTCCATGGCTTTTTCCCTCAGCCACATCTACATAATCAAATTGGAGTTCTTCCTTGATGTTCCTTATGCTAGGAAAGAGAGAGAAATCACAAGGAACCAGATCAGGTGACTAAGGTACATGGGAAATGGTACTCGCACAAGTTTTGGCCAAAAGGTGGCTCGCCGAGATCTACATGAACAGGAGGCTTGTCCTGGTAGGAAAACCAATACCCAGTCTGCCACAGATCAAGTCGTATGGTATGAAAAGGATACATTGCTACTCACCACAGTCCCCATTCCTTTACTACCCGGTGCCCTGCTCATCACTGTCCATGTCACCTCCCTCTATACAAACATCCCCTCTGCCCATGGCCTTACTGCTACTGAACACTACTATTCCAGAAGCCCAACTGGCTACAGAACTACCACTTCCTTCCTGCTTACCATAACCAACTATATCCTCACTCACAATTAATTCTTCTTCAAAGGCACACCTACAAACAAACTAGTTGTGCAGCAACTGACACTTGCGCATTCTATATTAACCCATTCATGGGTCATCTAAAGGAATCCTTCCCAGGCACCCAGTATACCAAACCCCTCACCTGATTCAGATTAGCTGATGACATCATGATCTGGATTAAGGATGAGAACATCTTTGTAAACAATTTCCCAGAACCTCCACAACTTCTCCCTCCTTTCACTTCACTTTGTCCTCATCAGCCTAACAAGTCACACATTCCTCGATGTGGATCTCCACATCAAGGATTGCTACATCACTAGCTATGTACAGATCGAACCTACAAACCACTCAATATTACATCCACTCCAACAGTTGTCACCCACTCCACACGAGAAGTCTTTTCCACACACCCTTGCCAACCATAGTCATAACAACTGCAGTGAAGAGCAGTCCCTCTCTAAATATGCTAGAACTCTTACTGAGGCCTCTACTGACCAAAATTACACCTTGTCCAGAAACCGATCTCCTGGACTTTTTCTCCCCAGTCACCTACCATCACCAACATATCCACTGTAAGGCCACAAAGGAACAACTCCCCCGTGACTGAGTCCCACCTAGGACTGGAAAAAATGTTCTCCAATGTAATCTGAACTACATCTTTTTGTGCCCTGAAATGAGAAATATCCTCCCACAGTGGTATTACACCAAACATCCAAGCTATGCAGTAATTTTCTCTGTCTTGATACAACCCCCACTCCCGACCCCTTGCTGCTTGGCACATACCCCTGCAACAGACCTAGGTACGAGATCTATCCCAAATAAACTGCCACTACCTTCTACTACTGTCCCATCACAGCTATTCCTACACCACCCTAGCACCCATGAAAGCAGTCCTAATAACTTACCATCACCCATTGTGCCACATTATACATGAGCATGACCACTGACAAGCTCTCTGTCCATATGGATGACCACACCAAACTGCGGTCAAGAGAGAGCTGCAACACCCAGATGCTGAGCACACTGTGCAACATGATGCACTCGTCTTCAGACTGCTTCACAGCTCATGCTACCTGGGTTATTCCCATCAAAGAACATCTTTTATGAACTCTCCTTGTTAACATATTCTTCAGTCCCACAAACCCCCTAGTCTCAATCTTCGCTGGCCCCCGTCCTCCACCTGCCTTCATCACCTTCCATGTTCCCACTCAAGCCATACACGTGTGTCATAGTCCACCAGCACACCTGCATAGTACTTTGCCCTCCTCTATATCTCTTCTCTTCTCTCCTCTCATCTTTGCCTCTCCTTACACACATCCTTTCAAAGCTGTCCACCATCTTGTCCCAATCACATTCTTGCATGCTCCACTGGAAGTACTAGCATATAGTACTCCATCCCCATGTCTTTTCTGTAAACCCACTATGAACCCAGTGGGGATCACAGTCACCTCAGACACGCTCATGTCTTAGCATCAGGAGATGATGATGGTTTTGAGTGTGTTTGTTTGTTTGTTTTATGCCTTTGTGAATGTGTGTGTGTGTTTTGCGTACGTCTGAGGAAGGACTTAGTCCAATAGCTAAACAATGTCTAGAAATCCTTTATCAGCAGCCTATTTGCCATTTTGCCTTCTCTACATCATGGCGAGTAGCAATCTATCCTTTTCACATAGCTGTTATTCAATCTTGGATTTTACATGGTTTAAACTTTATTAACAGGCAGATGTGTTGGAATAAACTTTGAATGCACTATTGTCCTCATAACAATATAAGCATTGTCTTCAAAATCAACTTCACTCCTTGGGCAATGTGACACTGACATTCACCACTTTCTGTTGTCTACTTTCACAGTCATAAATCCTAGCATTATGATTTTTCACTAGTAAAGATCTCAAAAACAATTCTGTATCAGCTTGGAATTGTTCTTCCAAAGTACAGGACACTACCCCTCAATTGTTCTTTTTGCTGACTTGTCAGAAGTCTGCAAGAAACGAAGGCAGACTCTCTTCACATTCTTAAATCTGTTAATTTTTGCTGAAGCATGTTCCAAGACAATCCAGTTAACTCCACCTTATGTCCAATGGTCCGTCATTGGTCCTTCAGCAAAAATAAATACATTTTCTCAAAATGTTTCACTGTCTGGGCAGTTGTGGATGTATGGAATGAGTAAAAAAAAAAAAATTAATCAACATGTTGACATTTTTGACATGAGAAAACCATTTGTACACATTAGTTTTCCCATGGTGTCATCGCTGTAAGCTGTTTTCAACATCAAAACTGTTTATGTAACATTATTCCCAAGCAATAAGTACAGAATCATGGCTGTGCACTGTTCATCAACACCTGCCATCACAATAAATGAGGAGAAAACAACACAGCTATAACGATGGGGGAAAAAAAAAAAAAATAAACTACAAGCAGAAAAACCATCCTGCACAATGCCAGAGGTAGTACTGAACTAGCAGAGAGTTGTGCGACACACTTGTAGCAAGAAAAATTTCTACCATGCAAGCTTGACCCAGATCACCACTATATTGATGCTGGACAGTGGGTTAATAAAAACACATTGTTGTAACCAAAATTCACGACAGTACCTCACTTTCTATTAAAGGCTGGTGCGTACGACATATTAAAATTTCTGTCTGACCAGGACTGAAACCCAGATTTCTCACTTTATGCGAGCGATCACCGTAACCACTCAAGCTACCTGAGTATGCTTTAGGACAAACCAAATCTCTGTATGTTGTGTACACGTCCTGCACTCACACAGTAACTGTGGTTCTCAGTGTCTGCTTCTTCACAGATGCATACATATCCGAAGAACATTACACAGTAGACTGTTAAACATAGACACTGCAAAGAGTATTTACATGCCTACGAAAGGGCTGCAACAATAATAACTTAGTCTCTTCCTGCGTTAGAATCACGGCAATTGTGCGAGTCCAGGACGTGGACACACAGTAACATGTGATCAGTCCTCAAAACACGCTTGGATAGCCGAAGTGATTAAGGCGAATGCCTGTGTAAAGCGGGAAATAAAGTTCAAGTCCTCATCTGGCATAAATTTTCACATGTTGCCAATAAACTGTGTGACTGGAGTCTCATCATATTCACAATTGCGAACATATTTCTTGTATTTCATACAGCTGTAGGTTGCAGTAGTATCTTATTTTGGACGTGCACGCATGTCCAAAAGACTTAAAATTCTGAATCATGAAAACTGCAATGGCTGTTCATGAATAACTTCTTTTTCCGTTACAGTAGAAAATTTATGGTAGAATGTAAGTCATTTGGCAGGCACAAACAAAAGACAAGAAACATGCAAGCATTTGGAATCAGTTCTTTCTCGGGTTAGAGCGCGCGCGCATTCACGCCACACACACACACACACACACACACACACACACACACAGCTGCTGCCTGAAAAATTCATAATATCTTACAAAACTGTAAGCAAAGTCGCATGCTAGAGCATTTATTATTTATTTTATGGACACCAAAGATTGTTCATTATACAACAATTTACTAAGTTTCATCAAGTTTCATGCTTAATTTTTCTCCTCATCCTGTCAGTGTCATGTTCCTCATTCATAATGCATCTCCACATTCTCACAGATATGCCCCAAGCAGTAGTTTTTCAAATTAATAGACATGTTTTACATCGTCTTCAGTGTTCACACACACACACACATATATATACTCTATCTGATCAATGTTTTCCGAATGGTGTTAAATAACCTGTATGAGTAGAAAGATGTTTACAACACTAAGCTGATTCTACCCATTCCTTCACAGTATGAAAGTAGCACATACCTATTGTGTCCCCTGGACATCAGTTATCAAAGAACTAAGAAAATACTAGTAGCTTCAAAAGGGAAAGGAAATGATAAGACACTTTGACATAAAAGTTTGAACTACTACTTTTTTGTTGTAAAACAATTTCCTTGAAGTTGTGAACAAAAATTAAGAATGAACAATGTGAGATGTTGAAACTGTGTCAGGCCCCAGGGCTCAAACCCGAACACTTGTCTTGCAAGAGCACTGCACATGCTTTCGAAATGAATTGAAAACTTCTCAAAGCTTCTCCACAAGACAAAAATCCTGGTCCACAATATCTCCCCCCCCCCTCCCCACCCCAAGTGGTTCCTTACGCCAACTGATACAAACCTGCTTTTGAGCTCTGATCACAACAAAATGCGTGGAATCCAGAGTAGTCAGCTCTTTTTCACAGTCAAAATTTAATGCAATGTCAAATGTATCACAGTCTTTCGTAGCCTAAGGAGGCCACTATTTCACAGTAGGTGATATGCTGATCCTCTTCATTTATGTGAGGACAGCAACGATGTATTTTGTTTGACCTATAAAAAATTCTCTGCAGACTAATATGAGCACAACAAAATTCTGCAAACAAACTGTAAACAATAATTTCTGAAGGTGACGTATTGTATTGTATGGAACCAGGGACCTAGAAACGAAGGAGAGGCTTTGTCCCTGCCACAGCCCTCAGTGGTTCACAACCCCACAACAGGCCACACAACAGTCCACTCACCCCACTGCCGTCCCACACTGAACACAGGGTTATTGTGCTGTTTGGCCCCCAATGGACCCCCCTGGGAAAGTCTCACACCAGACGAGTGTAACCCCAGTGTTTGCATGGTAGAGTACTTATGGTGTACACATATGTGGAGAAAGTGTTTGCACAGAAATCGCCAACATACTGTAACTGAGGCAGAATAGGACCTCTACACTAATCTGCAGGGTGGATTCGTGTCGGGGCCAAGCGCACCTTCCTGCCCGGAAAGCAGTGCGTTAGAGCGCATGGCTAACGGGGTGGGTACAAGGTGACTAATTACTAAAAGTTGAACGAAGTACTATGAGGCATTGTTGTTACATTAGGCTTCAATGAAAATCACAAAAATCATCCAAAGAAATCTTTCATGAGAAATTTCTATTTTCTTCAAAAGTTTTTTTTAAAAAAACTCATTGTAAACAAACTATTCTGCCAATTTCTGATCTGTCACTGTTTTAACAAATTTTAAAATACAACAGCAGTGTAGATCGCAATGTGCCCTCTAGCAATTTTTTCCCCCTGAAATCATAAAATTCAGTCCTTTAACGTATTTGCAAGCTGGTATTTTATGCTTCAAATGCATATTTTATGGCCATTTGCCTCACAAGAGAAACAAAATTGTGGCTTGGTCACTAAAATAAAAATCTGTGTGGCATTGGCTTCCCCCGTGCCGTGCTAGATGTCTGTGCAAAGATGAAACTGAAGCTCTTGGTCCTAGGGAATCAATATTGGCAACAAATGTGTCCAGTTTGGTTTCAAGGTACAGGGTGAGTAGAATGTCCCAAGTCACTGCCTGTCATATTTGCAGTTAGCAATTTGTGCATTCAATGAAATCTTCAGGTTAGGCAAACATTTCTTGTACCTGCTACAGCTCCTCTGCTGATATATTTTCTTCTTCTCTTAGCTTTTCTACACACTTAAGAAGTTGATCTTTCTTAGGCAGTTGTGCCACCCATTTTTAATACATGTTTTTTTTTTTTTTCCTTTGCTTTTCAATTTCTTTTTCCACAGTTGTAGTCAGTAGTTGTAAAGTTTTATAGGTTAGTACCATCTTTTGTGACTATAATAACGGTCTCATTAAGATCTTATGCATTTCATTTTTTATTTTAAGCATTTAAAAAAAAAACAGCAAAACACATATGGTCTTAAAAAGACTTTTATTACGGTCGTAAAAGACAAATTAAACTGTATAACTTGTTTTCTTCAGTTGGCACTTTAGTCCATTATATGGTAAGAAACCGTCCCATAACTGTAA
This sequence comes from Schistocerca serialis cubense, assembly GCF_023864345.2. Taxonomy (NCBI): domain Eukaryota; kingdom Metazoa; phylum Arthropoda; class Insecta; order Orthoptera; family Acrididae; genus Schistocerca; species Schistocerca serialis. Next base: position 1,143,340,383 of record NC_064639.1, on the reverse strand, counting down.
CAACTGGTGCAGCTAATTTAACAAAGCAAATTACACATACAACTCTTGTGTCATGTTCTTGTTCTTACCCTACTCTCACCAGTGGCGTACTTCACGAGTATAGTACAGTGTGAATTAGGAACATAAAAACCTGAATAGTTCTTTATCAATTGATCTACATCTTTTAGATTACACTCTTTATTGTTGTTGGAGGTACTTACAGAGAATACTCATGCTTTGTTTACTTTCATCTCAGATAGACTCACTTGAGTGTAATAGCAGAAAAACCTTTTGACTCAACTCAACATAAAGAAATATCGCAAGAATGGAATTCAAGAGATTTATACACCAAATAATGATGCAATAAAATGATAATGCAAAATGCAAGACTGACAGGATTTTAGGAAAAGTATGGACAAAAAGGAAGTACAGATTAAAAATAATAAAAACAGATTCAAAGAACAACAAAAACAAAGGGGGAAAAACATCTTAACCTAAATATTATTATTGTTCGTGACAGTACACTACATTCTTTGCACTGTGATGTCTACACATGATGTGTACTTACTGATCCTTTATCTATGAATTGCTTTTGTACCTCAATTGTCATCATGCCACTACAATACTAATTTAATCTAACGATACCATACTCTCATCTGTATGCTGAGATCTGCATACAAAAAGGGGGGGGGGGCTATCAGATCTAGGTTAGCTAATACAGAAAGTGCATTCATTCCAAGTGTGGCTTAGCTCCCTGTACTGCATGTGTCGCACTGTACTAGACTAGATAAAGTTGAAACTAAAATTTCTGAGCTACAGCACACGAATTCAAGGATCATGCTCACTGAAATCTCTGTCTTAGCGTGAGCAACACAGACTGAAAAGTGTGGTGTTCCACAAAACTAGGATGTTATCTGGGCTCCCTGAACAATATGAATTTCTGATGATATCCATCTACACATGCAAAGACAATGGCAGTTTCCTGACAGTCAGTATACTGTACAAGGCAAGAGAAGAAACAACTTAGAGAATGGAAGAGGGATCACCTACAAAACGCGGCATGGTGCGATACTATCACACATAATACTCCAGTGGAACCAGTTCAAAAAGAAGAAATGCATCTAGGTAACATATACTGATGTGTACAACAGAAGCAACAAAAATTGTTTGAAAAAAGAAGCACTGCACACCACACATTATGTTTACTATCAGAGTAGCAGTCAGTACTTTGAAAATGGAAAAACAGATTTCACACCACACTTAGTACTTATACCTAATTTTGGGAATAAAGGACAAACCCAATAACTATGGCAGTTATGTGCATGCTTGTATTCAGTTACTTACTTTCCCCATAATTTGAGTACATTTGTTGGAAGTAAAATTATCATATCTGAAATACCAATTCAAATGCAGTAATGAATTACCACTAAAAACAACGTCGTGTGACTAGGGCCTCCTGTCGGGTAGACCGTTCACCTGGTGCAAGTCTTTTGATTTGACGCCACTTCGACGACTTGCGTGTTGATGGGAATGAAATGATGATTAGGACAACACAACACTCAGTCCCTGAGTGGAGAAAATCTCCAACCCAGCTGGAAATCGGACCCGGACCCTTATGATTAACATTCTGCCGCGCTGACCACTCAGCTACCGGGGGCAGACACGAATTACCACTTACCAATGCTAGTTCAATGTTAAGCAAATAGTTGTACATCCAAGCTTAGAATAAGATTAAAGCTGAAAAGGGAAAGTGGTATAAAGTTTGAACTGAGGCAACAGCATGATAACTTAGTTGGTCACTTTTTACAGCTGTCCTACCACAATTTGATGATTAAGAAGAATGTCCTGTAACTCTTTTGTTCATTTCATGCATTATTTAAAAAAATGGATTTCGTAATTTATTAAAGCTACATTTCTTACAATTTTTAGCACCTACCTGCTTATTGTAAATGATCGTGACCTGGTGCGTGATCGCGTTCTCGTCCTTGTTCTTGTTCTGGTCCTCGACCTTTTTCTGGGTGTCCTTGAACGTGGGGTCCGAGATCGTGGTGTCCTAGAGCGTGGACTGTGTGGAGTACGTGAATGCGAACGTGATCTCGTATAGCTGCGTGTGCTGGTACTACGAGATCTTGGTGTGAAACTGCGAGACCGAGAACGAGATGGTCGCCTTGTCTTCCGCAGCTTCCTATCCCTGTCATCTTTTTCTCTTAACATGCGCTCAAATGCTTCCAGAGGGTCCTCTATAGCTCTGTAATGAAAAAAGTATTAACGAATTATTTCTGGCACACCTTAGTAAGAAATAATGTTCCCCCCAAGACATACCAGTGAAAAAAATATAAAAAGTTTTTTTACTGGAATGATACCTTCAACAGCTCTCAGGTTGCACTCACTGTCTTGTTTGCAGGAGATTATTAAAAATCAACCAACTCGCATAAAAAATGTGACAGTTTAAAAAAAATTAATGAAATAAAATACTGGATAACAGAACCTCATAGAAAAAAAGTTGATGCCACAATGACAAATTAGTGATATGTTTGTGCCCAGACATGTGTTCTTATAGTTCCAAGAAAATATCTTATGCATTATCATAGGATCACGACACTCATACTATTGCTTTTCTCCTCATAGTGCAATATTAAATTTGCTTACTGGTACTTCCTTTTTCACTCAGTAAATGACAATGGAAGTTATTTTAGTAGCCTATCGATTATCGGCAAAACAATGTAACAATATGTGCGAGTACGACACACAAACAATATGCTGATGCTAGACACGATATACGAGACAGAGTCGGGGTGTTTTAATTCTTATACTGAAAAAATGAAGTTAGGAATTAGTTTCAGGTAGACACCAGCGAATCTGGTAATACACGGAAATCCCTGCACCACAGTATAATAGGACATTGCTAGATGATCCAAAACAAAATGACACGACATACTGATAGAGACGAATATTCTGTCGTAGTTAATTTTCAGCAGCAGCAGAAACGTTGCAGCGGTGTCAGGCCAGTCTAGACAACTTCTTTAGGCATATGAATTGGCTTGACATTGTGTGCCGGACAGAGACTCGAACTTGGGACCTTTGCCTTTCGTGGCCAATTGTTCTACCACCTGAGCTACACAAGTACAACTCACGACCCATCCTAACAGATTCAATTGTGCCAGTACTTTATCTGCTACCTTCCAAACTTCCCTGAAGCTCTTCTGCGAACATTGCAGAACTAGCACTCCTGGAAGAAAGGATATTGCAGACACATGGCTTACCCACAACCTGGGGGATGTTCAAGGATGAAATTTTCACTCTGCAATGGAGTGTGCGCTGATATGAAACTTCCTGGCAGATTAAGGTAGGAGATGAGATACTAACAGAATTGAATCCGTGAGGACCAGGCATCAGCTGTGCTTGGGTATCTCAGTCAGTAGAGCACTTGCCTGCAAAAGCAATAAAAACTTTGAGGTTCGCCGACGACATTGTAATTCTGTCAGAGACAGCAAAGGACTTGGAAGAGCAGTTGAATGGAATGGACAGTGTCTTGAAAGGAGGATATAAGATGAACATCAAAAAAAGCAAAACAAGGATAATGGAATGTAGTCTAATTAAGTCGGGTGATGCTGAGGGAATTAGATTAGGAAATGAGACACTTAAAGTAGTAAAGGAGTTTTGCTATTTGGGGAGCAAAATAACTGACGATGGTCGATGTAGAGAGGATATAAAATATAGACTGGCAATGGCAAGGAAAGCATTTCTGAAAGAGAGAAATTTGTTAACATCGAGTATAGATTTAAGTGTCAGGAAGTCGTTTCTGAAAGTACTTGTATGGAGTGAAGCCATGTATGGAAGTGAAACATGGACAATAAATAGTTTGGGCAAGAAGAGAAATGTGGTGCTACAGAAGAATGCTAAAGATTAGATGAGTAGATCACATAACTAATGAGGAGGTATTGAATAGAATTGGGGGGGAAGAGAAGCTTGTGGCACAACTTGACTAGAAGAAGGGATCGGTTGGTAGGACATGTTCTGAGGCATCAAGGGATCATAAATTTAGCATTGGAGGTCAGCGTGGAGGGTTAAAATCGTAGAGGGAGACCAAGAGATGAATACACTAAGCAGATTCAGAAGGATGTAGGCTCCAGTAAGTACTGGGAGATGATGAAGCTTGCACAGGATAGAGTAGCATGGAGAGCTGCATCAAACCAGTCTCAGGACTGAAGACAACAACAACAACAACAACAACAACAACATGTCTTTCCAGGCAGAAAGGACACAAGGTACGATTGAACTGTTTCCTGTCCCCATTGTGAATACTGGCACTGTTATTTTGTTGATAATACAATGTTATTTTAAGACAACTCATGTAAGAAGTGTTAGTTTAAAGTGTTATGATAATTGATCTCAATTATATCCACTAGACAATTCAGAAAATTAGGGCACCCTTTACAGTATTTAAGACAGGCATTATAATACGGTTAACTTCCCTACAAAATTGGTATCATTATAGAAATTCTTAAATTGGTTACAATTTAATAAAAAGTAATCACCAATGTTGTTAAAGCATAACTTTGCTGGACTTTTCATGTGCATAGTTCATGTGACTCTAGCAGCTGAAGGTCATAGCAAAATGACTTAAGTTAAAAGCTGTGACTTGTCACTCAAGAGCTACCAGTTAAAAGCAGATTAGAGAAGGATTGAGTAAAAATAGGTTGTATGTTTCAACTTTATCTTCTTCCTCAACAGTGTGCTTATGAAGTGCTGAGGGGTGGTGTGGTATCGCCTTCACATTCCTTTGTGGCCACTATTAGCTTTCTCTTTCTGTTCCATTCCTGTGTACTGTAGCGACCAAAAGTAGTATATCACATTCCCTTCCTTTGTTTAAAGCCATCCAAACTGAAACTATGCTGTTAATAGATTGGCATAACCCACTCACTTTCAGTTTTCGGTTTTTCTTGTTACATTCCTTTAGTATGAGGTTGTGGAGACTTGCTTGTACCACAGGCTGCATACTCCTTACTGTGACTACGTATTGGCCACAAGTTCTAAAATATCGTGCCATGAGACAAGTTTTTATTCCAAATTAGAATCCCCCTGTCCCAATATCAGTTAGACTGGGCTCAAAAAACTAATTTCTACAAGGGCTCACTCTCTCCACTTCAAGAGGGAATGAAAGATCTGTTGGATTGGAGGTATGGTCCATGTCAGTTGTAACAGATCAGAATTTTTGTATCAGTTTACGCACTCAAGAAGTAAGATAAGTCAAGCAGAAGGATGTGATTTGTGTCATTTCATTGTAACTAAAGTCTATGTTGATGAATATGTCTTAGAAAAACTCTGTACTGTGTCCAGCCATGCAACTATTCATACAGAGACAGCAAACATCATCCACGCATCACTGCTTGGCAGCAGAGCTCAGGTGCGCCAGAGATCATCATGGGTGAGCTGGCCCCTAGAAGAGCAACCAATGTCTAAGAGATCCTCTAGTTTAATTGTCACAAAATAATGGCTGTGTCCTCAATTTATCTGAATTAATGGTTCAATTATGGTGCTGAAGGAGTCTCGAGACATTCCCTATTGAGGAGCAAAGGAGGTTGTGAGCTTGAATCACTGAGTCAACATACATGTTACTACATGTGAGTCAGGAAATGTTTATGAATGTTGTGATCAATACATAACTGTCAGTGAGGAATTTTCCATGATTTTGTCGAAAATGAATAGGAAGTTGTTCTTGGACTGAGTTGTGCTTGAAATGCAAGGTTTGAAGAATGCAGTAACTGATCTAGGGCATGGTGAGTATAATCACTTTCCAAATCTTGTTGGCATCTACAGGCTTAGTCAATAGTGGCTTATATGCTGTGTCAATGTTCGATTGTAGAATTCAAGAGTCTTTAAAATACGATGATTCTAAAATTCTGACTTCAGTGATTTAGTCTGAAGTGGCCCATGTTGTGTTGCCCGCGGCATAAATGGAGTGCTGCGTGAATGTTTTAACAGGTCTAAAAACGTAGACACTCATCTACTGCAATTCTTCCACACTGCACAACAACTACATACCTGAACAAACTGCAGTCTTTCTAGAGCTAAGTCCTTTGCATCATTGCAGATGCCAGCTGATACATGTCATACATACATACTGGGGACCTATTAGGTGACCGACCACCTTCAAACACACTCTGGTTGTATAAAAAGTAGTGGCAACACCATTCTAACTTATGCAAGACTTTATTGATAGAAGTTCACCATATTATATGCCACCAATATAATCATCCCCCATCTTTATTACCTTCCCCCACACTGATGGAAGGTGTTGTACACCTCTGTGCATCCATCTCTGTCACTGTCTCGCAAGTTCTGCCCTTTCTTTTGTTTTGTAGTGTAATGTATGCTATAAAGAGGTTCTTTCATTCTGGCAAACAGGTCGTAATTGCACAGACTCATATCGGGTGCATACAATGGTTATTCCAATATTTTCCACACTCACATATACAGCGAGTTTCTGCAATGGGTTCAACATATGGCACTGTAAATTGTCATCTAGAATGATGAGATGCAGTGCTAGAATATGCTGCCGTTTTCTACTCAGTGCGGGACAAAGCTAATGTCACAAGAAATTGCAGTAGTAAGCTGCAGTGACTGACTGCCCCTGTGATACAACAACATGATGCAGGATTATGGTATTAACCAATGGATATCATAAGCCACAATACTGCATCCCATCATCCTCCAAGACAATGCACAATGCCACACACCAAACCCTGTGCAAGAGTGCCTGCATATGTGAGGGTGGGAGATCCTGGAACAATCACCATATTCACCCGATATGAGCCCGTGTGATTATAACCTGTTTACCAAAATCAAGGAACCTCTTTGTGCATGCACTACAACACAAGAGAAGACTCATTCATGCCATAGGGCAGAACGTGCAAGACAACAACACAGATGGACACACTGGCAATGTGTGACAGCGTCCACCTGTAAGGGGGAAAGTGATCGAGCTGTAGGGCTATTACATTCAGGGCACATGATATGGTGAATGTATATCAATGAAGTCTGTTATGAATTAGTGCTGACAGTATTTTTTATCTAACTCATGTACATAACGAATGAGTTTGAAAACTTATATGGGAAGACCTCCACTTCATCCTACCATTTCATTCATCAATTGTAAACACATTATCCGGACACTTCAGTTAAGGGACCTATATCTACATGCAATAGACAATTTAGGCTGTAACAGACTGCTGACAAAAAACATATAGGCATACGATCTTTTAGATACATAAACACCACCATTTTTTCCTTTAATCACTGAAGCCATGCTGGGAGCCAGAAAGACAAAACCCTATGGCACTTCCAAAAAAATTGACACTGAAACATATACTTAGACAAAATTTGTTGTTTGCACATGAGAAGCTATGTGAAGTACAGTCATCCTCTCACTGATGTGAACTACAGTCCAGTCACGTAATTCCTGCTGTAAGCATGCCTTTTTCCTTCATAAAACTTAGTTTCTACATCATATTTCTCCAGGTTTCCATTTGTCTTTGCACTGCTGCTTTCACATAGATGCTATTACTTGGCTTAATACTCCAATTATTGTTCCATACCACTGTTTAACTAATATGCATGATGTGCTAGTAACTTTATTACCACCTCCATAAAAACAATGACAGAAAATAATTGGTACTTACCCTTATCAGATTACTTTTTCCTTAATTAAAATAATATTACCATGGCTGTTTGGTGTGAACAGAAAACACTACCACACTGTTTACAGCAAGAGAAGAACATTCAACTGATGGTAGGAACACACTTTCACGCAAAAATACATTTATAAATAGCACAAATTGTGATACTTGATTCTGTCAAGAAGATAAAAATTGAAATAAACCTTACTTACCCTGCCTGGTTACCATTATGAACATTTCTTCCTAAACCTGGGGGTGGTGGCTGGTGGTGTAGGTGGCCTCCACGATAGCCTGTTAAGAGAACAAAGAGATGGTCGTCAAATCCATTATATTTAAATTTATCCAAGTTGTAGGGAATAAACTGAGATCAGTGACTGTAAATTTATGAAATATATATCTGTTTTAATGCTTCAGTCACTTTTTACTAACAATTATTAGCATGGTGCATTTGGGCAGCATGCTGCCATCACAAGATGCAGGCTATTACTTGTGCATTAATCTGAAGTGTGGCGAGGATTATTTGCTGGTTGTGTCAGTGACATTCTGAATTGAAACTTAACCCTATACAGAAACATTCAGTCATTTTAGTGTATACCTTAAGTAAGTTGTCCGTTAAAATAATTTCATTGATGCCTGTGCTGACATTTTTGCTGGCAGTAGTAAACACATCATCATTAGTTAACACTTTCTCATTCAGGTGTATACACTCCAAACAGTCTAGACTACAAAGACAAACTTATTTCAATTGTTAAGATTGTACAAACAATGAAAATACAATATTTTTAAAGAAGCATATTTAAGTCATGGCATATACATTAACTAGTATGCCAAGGCATATACACACAGTGAAAAAGACTCAATAAAAAATCAGCAGCTAATTATACAAATTAAAGACCTCCAACATCCCCCCATTCAGACCAGTTAGTATTATGCAACATTAAAAACCTGAACATAAAAATACCCATCCCAGAATCTGCAAAATTCTGGGTGTGATGGTGGAATGACAGCTGCGTAGTGCTGGAATGGGAACAGGAAAAGGGCTGGATGGGTGAGAGCAGTGACTAATGGACGGTTACAGGAACGTAGGATGTATTGCAGGGAAAGTTCCCACCTGCGCAATTCAGAAAAGGTGGGAAGGATTCATATGGCACAGGCTGTGAAGCAGTCACTGAAGTGAAGAATTTTATGTTTGGTTGCTTGCTCAGCAACAGGGTGGTCCACTTGTTACTCGGCCACAGTTCGTCAGTGGCCATTCATGTGGACAGACAGCTTGATAGTTGTCATGCCCACATAGAATACAGCACAGTGGTTGCAGCTTAGCTTGTAGGTTACATGACTGGTTTCACAGGTAGCCCTGTCTTTGATGGGTAAGGTGATGTTTGTGACTGGACTAGAGTAGGTGGTGGTGGTGGTGGTGGTGGTGGTGGTGGTGGTGGTGGGAGGACATATGGAACTCTTCTTGAATCTAGGTCTATTACAGGGATATGGGCCATGAGGTAAGGGGTTGGAGGCAGGAGTTGTGTAAGGATGGACAAGTATATTGTGTAGGTTCAGTAGACAGTGGAATACCGCTGTGGGAGGGGTGGGAAGGATAATGGGCATAATGTTTCTCTTTCCAGGGCACGACAAGAGGTAGTCGAAACTCTGGCGGAGAATGTAATTCAGTTGCTCCGGTCCTGGATGGTACCAAGTTACAAGAGGAAAGCTCCTCTGTGGCCGGACAGTGGGACTTTGGGAGATGGTGGGAGACTGGAAAGATAAGAAATGGGAATTTGTTTCTGTACAAGGTTGGGAAGATAATCATGGTGTGTGAAGGCTTCCGTGAGATTCTCACTATATTTCGAGAGATGCAACAACAACCACAGGTAGCTGTACAGAAGGAACTTCTGGGTATGGAACAGGTGGCAGCTGCCGAAGTGGAGCTACTGCTGGTGGTTAGTAGGTTAGTAGGTCGAGGTTAACATCTAGGAAGGTGGATTGTTGGGTTGAGTAGGACCAGGTGAAGCAAATGGGGGAGAAGTAGTTGAGGTTCTGGAGGAATGTGGATAGGGTGTCCTCACCCTCGATCCAGATCGCAAAGATGTCATCGATGAATCTGAACCAGGTGACGGGTTTAGGATTGTGTGTTTTTAGGAAGGATTCTTCTAGATGGCCCATGAATAGGTTAGCATAGGATGGTGCCATGGGGGTGCCCACAGCCGTACCTCGGATTTGTTTGTAGGCAATTCCTCCAAAGGAGAAGTAATTGTGGGTGAGGATATAGTTGGTTGTGGCAACTAGGAAGAAGGTTGTTGGTTTGGAATCCGTCAAGCATTGGGAAAGCTAGTGTTCAATAGCAGTAAGGCCATGTGCATTAGGATTGTCAGTGTAAAGGAAGGTGGCATCAATAGTGATGAGCAGGGCACCGTATGGTAAAGGGACAGGAACTGCAGAAAGTCGGTGGAGGAAATGGTTGGTATCTTTTATAAAGGAGGGTAGGTTCCGGGTAATAGGTTGAAGGTGTTGGTCTGTGGAAGCAGAGTGTCTCTAAGTGGGGGCACAGTAACCGCCCATTATGGGGCATCCTTGGTGGTTGGGTTTATAGACTTTTAGGAAGCATGTAGTAGGTAGGACTAGAGGGAGTGGTAGGGATGAGCAGAGAGATGGACTCTGGGGAGAGGTTCTAGGGTAGACCTAAGGATTTGAGTAGTGGCTGGAGATGCTGTTCGATTTCTGGAATGGGGTCGCTGAAGCAAGTTTTCTAGGTGGAAGTATCTGACAGCTGCCAGAATCCTTCTGCCAGGTAATCTCTGTGGTTCAAAACAACAGTGGTGGAGCCTTTGTCTGCAGGTAGGATTATGTCAGGATCAGTTTTTAGATGGTGGACTGTGGTTCTTTCTGTGGCTGTAAGAGTAGTTTGCATGTTGAAGAAGTTGGGAAATAATGGTGAGGCAAGGTTGGAGGATCAGAAATTTTGGAAAGTTAACGGGAGGTGATTCGGGGGTGTGGGGGGGGAATCACAGTTGGATGGAGGAGTGAACAGAGTTAGACAGGGTTCAATATTGGTCTTTGGTTGAGTCTGACTGGTAGGGTTGGTGCCGAAATAGTACTTCCACTGTAGGGACTGGGAGAAGTAGAGAAGGTCTTTAACAATTCCTGTATGATTGCATTTGGAGGTGGGGCAATATAAGAGGCCTTTGGGAAGGACTGATATTTCTGTGGGGCTGAGACTTCTGAAGGAAGGGTTCACGAGTGTGTTAAGGGTCTGTTTAGGTTCTGGATTCTTTGTGGTGGTGTGAGGAAGCTTTGGAGTGTGGGGTAAGTGTAGTAGGTCTGTGAGATTAGATCAGATTAGTTTTTCGTTCCATAGATCCAGATACGTGCTGAGGAGATCCTCGTGGATGTGGAACATGTCCTTTTTTTTTTTTTTTTTTTTTTTTTTTTTTTTTTTTTTTTTTTTTTTTTTTTTTTTGAGCTGAAATAACAATACTAATAGTATGAATATATACAATACATCATTTGTTTCTATTAAAAAAATTCGTCAATGGAGCAGAAGCAGTTGGCCACTAGTAACTCTTTCAGGCTCCTTTTAAACTGATCTTTATTTGTAACTAAATTTTTTATGTTTGCTGGCAAATTATTGAAGATGAATGTTCCTGAGAAGTGGACCCCTTTTTTTAACTAAAGTAAGTGCTTTTAAGCCCTTGTGCAGATCATTTTTGTTCCTATTACTGTATGTATGAACTGAGCTGTTTGTTGGAAAAAGAGATATATTATTTAGGACAAATTTCATTACGGAGTAAATATACTGAGAGGCAGTAGTTAGTATACCCAGTTCTTTGAAGAGGTTTCCACAGGACATCCGTGAATTTACTCCACAAATAATACGTATTACACGCTTTTGGACTCTGAAAACTTTTGTTTGACTTGAAGAGTTATCCCAAAATATTATGCCATATGACATTATGGAATGAAAGTAGGCAAAGTATGCAAGCTTTTTCATTTTTATGTCGCCTATGTCAGCTAACACTCGAATTGCAAATACAGATTTTTTAAGGTGTTTCTGCAGTTCTGTGGTGTGCTCCTCCCAACTGAATTTATTATCAAGTTGTGATCCCAGGAATTTAAGACTGTCAACCTCTTCTATCTGCTCTTCTTACTTTATGCATATGCTGGGTGGAAACCTCTTACAGGTTCTGAATTGCGTATAGTGAGTCTTTTCGAAGTTTAATGTCAGTGAGTTGGCTTTAAACCATTTATTAACATCCATGAAAATATCATTAGCAGATCTATCTAGAACTACACTCGACATACTATTTATTGTAATACTTGTGTCATCTGCAAACAAAACAAACTCTGCTTCTGGCAGTGTAACTGATGATAGATCATTAATGTACACAAGAAAAAGCAATGGCCCTAAGGTGGATCCTTGTGGGACACTACATGTAATTTCTTCCCATTCTGATGATGACTGATGACTTAATTCACTAGTCCCTTGCACTGACACCCTTTGTTTCCAGTTAGCGAGGTATGACTTTAACCATTTTGCAGCACTCCCCGTGACACCATAGAATTCTAATTTATTTAAAAGGATGTTGTGGTTCACACAATCAAATGCCTCTGACAAATCACAGAAAATACCTGCTGTTTGTAATTTGTTATTTAATGAAATAAGTACATTTTCACTGTAGGTGTATATAGCCTTCTCGATATCAGGACCCTTCAGAAATCCAAACTGTGTTCTTGATAATATGTTATTTGTGTTTAGATGGTTGAGAAGCTGCCTGTACATTACTTTTTCTAAAATTTTTGGGCTGCTGGCAAAAGTGAAATCAGTCTGTAGTTTGATGGTATCTCTTTATCCCCTTTCTTGAATAGAGGCTTAACATCTGCATATTTTAGCCAGTCAGGGAATGTCCCAGTTATAATTGACTGGTTACACAAGTAACTTAGAATTGTACTAAACTCAAAAGAACATGCCTTAATTAACTTTGTTGATATTTCATTGTAACCACTAGAATGCTTTGTTTTAAAGATTTTATTATGGAAGTTATTTCTTTTGGTGAAGTGAGTGACATATTCATGTATCTGAATTTATTTGTAAAGGCTAGTTTCAGATATTCAAGGGCATTATTTACTGATCCTGACAATCCCATTCTATCAGTAACAGATATAAAATACTTGGTAAATAGATTTGCCACACTATGCGCATTGGTTACTAATGTGTCATCTACCCTTAATGCTATTTGCTCCTCTTCCTTTCGGGTTCTACCAGTCTCCTCTTTCACTATATCCCATATTGTTTTTATTTTGTTCCCAGACATTGCTATCTTCTTCTCGTAGTGCATTTGTTTAGATGCATTAATTACTTTTTTTAATATTTTACAGTACTCCTTGTATTTAGCTAAATCATCAGCCTTGGAGCTATTCTTGGTCGACAGATACATTTTCCTTTTTGTCTTACAGGAAATCTTTATTCCTTGAGTACTCCATAGTTTTATTATAGACTTCTGTTTAATTTGAGTAACTTTTAGAGGAAAACAGTTTTCAAACATGGTACTGACATTGTTCATGAATGTGTTATATTTTTCATTCATGTCATAAGCACTATAAACATCTTTCCAGTTCATATCTTTGAGCAGTTTTCTAAAACATTCAATTTTTGGTTGATTGACTACTCTCCTGTACTCTGATTTAGCAGTCTTGATAATCTCCTTAGAATTTACATCTAAAACAAGGAGCTGCACATCATGATCTGATAGTCCATTTATTACAGGTTTTACGATATGATTTTGTTCCTTCGATTTGTGTACAAAAATTTTATCAATGGCAGTCCTTGAGGATTCAATGATCCTAGTTGGAAAGTTTACAGTGCGAGTTAGATTGAAAGACAACATTACTAACTGCAGTAAATGTTTACTGGAAGATTGCATTAGAAAATCTGTATTAAAGTCACCAGGAATCAAAATTTCTTTGTTTCTTCCTGTTAAATAACCCAAAAGAGCTTCTAGATGATTTATGAATAGATTATAATTTCCTGCAGGTGCTCGGTAAATAGTTACTATTATATAGGATCTGTTATGGAACTCTAATTATGTTGCACATGCTTGTAGATGCTGCTCTAAACAGAATTTATTAATTTCAATGTTCTTAAATTTATGGCAAATTTTAATAAATGTGGCAACTCCTCCTCCATCTATATCTACTCTGTAGAAGTAGGAAGCTAGCTTAAATCCTGACATGTCTAACATATCTATACCAGTGGTCACTTGATGTTCAGAGAGGCAGATTATGTCAATTTGGTTAGATGAACTCATTTCATCAATACAAATGAGTAGTTCATCAACTTTATTTCTGAGTCCCGCAATGTTCTGGTGTAACAAAGATAACTGATACTGCATACTAATGGGATTATAACGGCTTTGGCGAAGATGAACTGGCAGTTTCTGATTACTTTGTGTTAAACACTGTTTAAATGGAGGCTGTACGCTAAAATATGACTCCTCTTCATCCGTTTTCTCAAACTGAGCCTGTCTGCCATTCTCTCTTAAAACTCATTTTCTTTCCCCCTTCCCTATCCTAAAAAAGGCATCCCTCTGACACCTGTGACCACTGGTATTTTACCACTTGTGACAGTGTCCCTCCTTAAGTTTTCTGCAATCAACCCAGACAGTTTTCCCTTCCCTTTCCTATAGAGGTGAAGGCCATGCCTAGTGTAGTCCCACCTATCGATAGCATCCACAGGAATCAAACCAATATGGGACCCTATATCCGTCCTAAGCAGCCACCCCAACTCCAAGTTCACCCTCCCGATGGAAGAGTTCAAATGAGGCCAATCATGGCATCTCAATATAGACGCAAATCCCACACTCGTACGCTTCGTTGCTGAAGCTATTTTCAAGAGGTCACTCTCTATGGAATACTCAGAGTCTCTGTCAATGCTATTTCCTGGACCACCCACTATAACCACGGCATCCTCCTTTGTGAAATCCTTGCATAAATAACCTACATCCTCTGTTACCTGACCCAGATCTGCACTAGGCTTGAAAAAGTTTGTGACCTGGTACTCTGGACCTAGATTTTCCTGCAGTACTTGGCCAACACCTCTACCATGGGAGTTACCTAACAATAGAACTTTCTTTCTCTTTACAAATTTCCCTACCTTTTTAAAGTCCTTGAAAGTTTGTTGTGCCCTTTCTACAGCTTCAGCTACATGAGGCTCATCTGATTCTGACTGAGGCAACAGGTTAAATCTGTCTTCAAGATTTATGATAAAGCTGTCTGATGCTCTCATTTGCCTGTTCCCCCTATTACCTGTTGCCTCATCTACATCTACATCTACATTGATACTCCGCAAGCCACCCAACGGTGTGTGGCGGAGGGCACTTTACGTGCCACTGTCATTACCTCCCTTTCCTGTTCCATTCGCGTATGGTTCACGGAAAGAACAACTGTCTGAAAGCCTCCGTGCGCGCTCTAATCTCTCTAATTTTACATTCGTGATCTCCTCGGGAGGTATAAGTAGGGGGAAGCAATATATTCGATACCTCATCCAGAAACGCACCCTCTCGAAACCTGGCGAGCAAGCTACACTGCGATGCAGAGCGCCTCTCTTGCAGAGTCTGCCACTTGAGTTTATTAAACATCTCCGTAACGCTATCACGGTTACCAAATAACCCTGTGACGAAACGCGCCACTCTTCTTTGGATCTTCTCTATCTCCTCCGTCAGACCGATCTGGTACGGATCCCACACTGATGAGCAATACTCAAGTATAGGTCGAACGAGTGTTTTGTAAGCCACCTCCTTTGTTGATGGACTACATTTTCTAAGCACTCTCCCAATGAATCTCAACCTGGTACCCGCCTTACCAACAATTAATTTTATATGATCATTCCACTTCAAATCGTTCCGCACGCATACTCCCAGATATTTTACAGAAGTAACTGCTACCAGTGTTTGTTCCGCTATCATATAATCATACAATAAAGGATCCTTCTTTCTATGTATTCGCAATACATTACATTTGTCTATGTTAAGGGTCAGTTGCCACTCCCTGCACCAAGTGCCTATCCGCTGCAGATCTTCCTGCATTTCGCTACAATTTTCTAATGCTGCAACTTCTCTGTATACTACAGCATCATCCGCGAAAAGCCGCACCCACCTCTGTTCACCCTTCTCCCTCTTTAACCTGTCCAGATCCTCCCATGCCTTGTCTAGGTCAGCTTGAAGAGCTGCAGTTTTCCCTTCCTGTTCCAGTATTTTCCTATCTCTACTGCAGATCCTACAATACCACTGGTGAGCCTCATTTATGTCCTCATTTCCCAAGCCACTACATTCACCGCAATGAAGGAAACTACAGCACCCATCACACCACACCCCAGAACTAACAATCCTACGGCATGTCACACACTTCTTACTCATGATAAAACAGAAATCGTATAAACTGATTTAAGTACTGACTAAAACATAAACAAAGGACCCTAGAAACTATTCAGGCAGATATAAATAAATTGAAAGAGTACTGAGTAAAAAACACTGGTGATTACATATAAGTTAAGTCACTGTTTACTTACAATACGCGGGTGTGAAATTAAGCCTAAAATCAATGCTATATGCGCAAGAAGGAAAATAAACTTCTTACCCCATTTAATGGTTTCCCTTAATGATGATGATGATGATGATAACAATGGTTTTGGTGCCGATTCCAATGACAGTGAAGGAGAACTGGATGGAACTGCGCCACTGACATTGTAAATTGGCGAGTGTAAACGTATACAGAATTAATTCCTTTTCTCTCTGCAATTGGGTAGGCTATGTAAGTTTTGCTTTATTTCTTTCTACGAGTGTGGAAAGCGTGTTATTTGGTATGCTTAGATTTGCATTATTATACGATGTTTTACATGCAGCTACTTTTCATAGATATTGTCATTAACTTCAGGTTATTTCACGGTTTAATATACTATTAAACACTTAGTCTCCGTCGTCGTCCTCTCCATAGTTAGAAAAATGTACTTTGTTGCACTTACATGTAAATGTTGATTGTAGCTTACATTTACAAAACGTACTTCGGAGTTGTGGGCGTGTGCGGTGGCAGCTATTGCAACCTCGTAATCGCAGTGTGGCCAACCACACGCGAGCTGTCAAGTGACATGTTTCACTAGCCCGGGTATATATGGCTGAACCTAAAACGTCACCACAACAGCACACACACAATATTCATACTGTAAACCGAAGACAGAACTAATTCGCTGAGTGTCTATCACAACAGGAGCACATGCATCAAATATTAATGCAAGAAGACACTGTAAACAGGAAACTGTCGAAATACCTGAAGTATCTATGCAGGAAAGTCAACATGAGAACTATAATCAACACATTAATTTGTACACTTTGAAGAAGCCATCTTCCAGTTTGGGTTAAAATCATAGTAGCATGTCACACAAAAACACCCTTGGAACTGCTGCAGAGCTGGCCAACATGATACAATAATGTCACTACGAACCAGTACTGTGGTGGTAGCATGCAACAGTGCCTCGTGATCAACAGTGACGTGAGCAGATTATGATCATCTGTCAGACGACTTGAGTGTTCTGGCTGGTCAAATTTGTGACCTGTTGGCATGGCACAGGTACAGGAAAGACAGAGATCATTACGACATAAGATCTTGCAGATATTCCAAACCGAACCCATCAGTTCTCAGGGCAATAGAGCAGTCATCCACAACATGTTTTCTCCAGAAATTTGGGCAGCAGGAGCCCAAGTGCATCTCACCTTGCACCTATCTAAATGGCAGCAGTAGTCAGATATAGATGCATCCAACTGCCTAACAGTATCTCAGCATTTTTATATTAGCGACCAGAAGACCGAATAGAAATTTTAACATTGGGTTGGATTTGTGCACGAACTTTCCTGTATAATTGCTGGCCACCTTCCTCGTTCTGCCTTTCTGCTGCTAACAACTCATACATAGCCGTTTACAGATGGAACAAATTGAGCTGGACTTGGAGAGGTCTCATACCTTCAACTGGAATTGTTTTGTTGCAGGTGTCACAGAGCCTATAATCAGAGCTGACTTTCTAGCATATTGCCATATGTTACCTGATGTAGCAAATGCATGGCTCGGCAATAGTGTCACCAGACATTTTGCTGCTGGATTACGATGCAGTGCAGTGATCCATAAATGCCAAGCTAGTGCAGTCACTTGACTGGCCACAACCCGACCAAACAGCATGCCACAGGACGTATGCCACAATACTATGCATTTTATCAAACTACCAAACTGCTACCAGTTTCATGCCTTCCTAAATGTTTAGCTCTAAATTGTCTTGCAGTCGTTCAGGGAAAGTTTAACCCAGTGCTCAGGGAAGTTACTATTCATCCCTCAATCCTTGGTCTCCAGCCCCCCATCTTGCACCCAAAATGGGTGGCACATGACACATAGTTAAATTATGTGCACGGACTCCACAGTATATGGGGATGACAATATATAACACGTTGATAGACAAAAACATATTAAACACGAAGCCAGAAATTAAAAAAAAAACAAGGGTACAGTAGATTCTGTGGGAGAAATGCTACTATTGAATAGAAGAATTCATAGACGATGAAATGATAATCTGAGCAAGCATAATTGCTAGATTTTATTCTATGTATATATAACATAACTGTATTATTATTATTATTATTATTATTATTATTATTATGCTATTTGTTAACATCAGCTGTTCTTTGCCTATGGTGAAATTTTACTGCAATTCTGATGTGCCTCCTGTACTTGAATAAAATGATTTAGATTAAGTATGTTGTGAAACAAATAAAGCACAATTCACGACGGTAAGCAGGATGCCCACAACCACTGTCGTCAACCACACATTTTTCAGGGAGAGCTACTATCCAAAGCATCTCCTAGTACCATCGCCACAACCTCCACCACAGGAGCAACAACCAACCAATGCTGGCCAACGGCAAGTGCACACAACCCATTCCGGCAGCCACAGTGACCAACGACAAGCATGCACAACGTGTTCTTACAGCCACATGCATTTTCCTGCCCTGTTCCATGAAGACGCTCAATTTCCTCCACAGAGGCTGGTCTAGCGTCAGCTACGCAGTAGTATGCTGTTGTCGTGGTTGACTTTCAAGTTAGTGCCAACAGTGATGCTCATGTGTTTAGTGATGTAGTGTCACGCGTGCACAGTAACAACTGAATCACAGCTGTCAAGAAGCTTCCACCCTAGCTGGCAGGGGCATTGTGTTTTCTAATAATGTCTCTGTGTAGTTTATTCCTTGCTGTGAATTTTTATATGTTTTGTATGTTCTGTGTTTTATGATACATTCTACGTTCCAATCATTACCTGCTGAACAGTAATAATTGCTGTGTTCATCCTGTTCATTAAATACAATTGCCGCAATGAAGTACTTTGTTCTAGTAAACCTCCAGTTTCAGTGCATTCATGTTTCGCTAAGGTCGGACAACCTAAATTGAGCTGTACACAACAAAATCATCCTGGCATTTGCCTCATGCAATTTAGGGAAATCAGGAAAAACCTTAATCTGCATGGCCAGCGACAGATTTCAACTCTCGTCCTCCTCAATGCTAGCCCCATGTGATAATAATTGCACCTCTCTCTCGCTGTGTAGTGAGGCAACTGAAGCAAAAGCATCAGGGGAAGGTTAAAACCTATCCAATTGTGTGACTGAGCACTATTAAAAATTAAGTTTATGCTTAACTTGATTGTATCATTTCTTTGTCTTCCTTTATCCATCATTAAGTTAACTGTGTACTTTGATTACAATCCTACACCAGTAGTCATATTAAAATCAATCACTCAGTTTTGGTTATTTAGTTATTATTAATCCAGGTAGGCACTACCAAATAAAAACCTTCTACTCCTGTTTCCAATTATATGCTCTATCAGTTTAATTGTGTATCTGCAAATCTCTTAGTAGATGCACTTTTTGCAATATATCCACGAACTTTCTGTTCATCCTGGAATTTAAAAGGGAGCAGCAGGAGGGGGAGGGGGGCGAAAACTAGTAGTGCACTTATTTCTTGCATACCACACTCAGCAATGTCGTCCATTCCCTGGCAGCAAACATTCTTTACTAACCTCTAAATTTACATTGTGCAACGAAGGGGTGCTACAGATTCAGTGTAGATAGTTAGAGATGTAATACACATCACACAGTATGTCTTATTCAAGGTATAGAATATTTGATAAGCTACTAGCTACTATGACAGTTTTTTGAAAAGCATGAACTGTTGACAATTTGGAGGAATAAATAGGACATGGAAATGTTTGAGACTTGTCTGAGCATTTACAAGTCAATTTCGATCCATACACGATTTTATTATAATAATCTGAATACCCACACAAAGCACATCGAACATTAATGAAATAATATGACAAGAAAAATGGTCTCTTAACATGTTTAATGAGTGCACTCTGCCTAGACTCAGTAGGAGCACTGGTACACGTGACTTGTGCAGGACTGGAGATGAAAAAGTAGGGGAACTTCATAAAGGAAAACAACTCAGTTCTTCATGATGCAATCAAAAGCCCGTAGAGGTTCTAAGAATTTTAGGATCTTACACCATTACAATGAAACCAGAGTGACTTAAAAAAGTGTTGGTTAATGGCCATTACCACACGAACACATCTTTTTATTTCTTTGGGGGGGGGGGGGGGGGGGGGGGGCCTCCAGCCAATGGTACACATGAAAACAGCAAAAAAGCTCAGAATAGAAAACTGACTACTTTGCCAGACGTCTTTGGAGGAACTCTGAAAGATTGACAACTTTACCCGATACCCCACCACCAACATATCTAAAAACTCACATGCTCATACAGTCACAGATATCATTTAGGGGAAACAGATACTGGTTATCAAAATGAATAAAACAGTTTTGTCCCATATGTATTCCCTTTTCAAAGACTTCATCAAGTAGCCCAAAAAACTCTGTGCAGTAACCCTTATAACTAGAAATTATGAGTGGCAAAAAATGAAAGAGGACTAAAGTAGATTACTTTAAATACGCTTCCAATACAGTCAGTCAAACACCTGCAACATTTAGAAAATTGTGTTTATTTAGTTAGACCCATAATTTTTTCTCTGTGGTTTGTAATATCTGTTCAATGAGTATTTATAAATATAAGAACTGTGTCCCATTTTTGAGCTGCATTAGAAATAAAAAGTAAAGGAAGTTTCTCTACACTAGCAGTTGATGAATGGTATCTGACAACTTGTAAATTCTCACCAATAAGTGAAGTTAATTTGACAGACAAAAGCAGTAGGCCCCAAATAATAAATCCTGCAAAAAATAGTGTGCTAATGTCTTTCCTAACATGAAATAAAATTGTAAATTAGTTTCCCAAGTGTACAGTACAGTTCTGTTTCCTGTATATTTATTTATCATTTCTCCCTGTGGCTTTGTATTATCTGAAACTACAAATGCAATGTTAAGTGATGGTGAATGTTTACAGCAGACAGATGAATGAATTCTCTCTGACCTTCTGGAGACAGACACTGTTAACAATTGTGTTGCCAGCAGAAGGCCACTGGTTATTCATGACGTGCACCTGTGTCAGTTATTTCATTATTTTTCCCCTTTTTTTACTGTTGAATTAACATTTCATATATACTTTTCCCTTCTGTACTATACTGTGAAAATAATTTTGTAACTTCTAATCACACCTGACACTACCTCTGTCTTTTTTAGACACTCCCTCTCTATTTTTGAATCCTGCAGGATAATGCTTATTTGTGCTTCACATTAACGTCCATTGCTTTGCTAACTATATGCACACGGAATAATCTAACGCACACTGGAAAATAGCACTAAACAAAATAATAATAAATTCTTATTTCCGAACTACTAACACCAATTACGTTCTTTTTGTTTTTTGTATAAATTGGGTAATGTTGATGTGCAAACTCAACTGGCACTAATTTCACAATTCTGCTTCATGATGCAAACTTACTTCCTCCCCCCGCCCCCCCTTTCTGTACCTCTGTGTGTGTGTGTGTGTGTGTGTGTGTGTGTGTGGGGGGTGGGGGGGGGGGGGGGGGGTGCGCGTAATGATCATTAACAGTACAATATTTAAAAAAAGGAAAGAGAAAACTCACCACCACATATGCAACCTGATCAAAAGTATCCACCCTTCACCTTTACGATGGCTTAAAATCTGCTGGGGAGACTTTCAATGATGCACCTGAATGTCTGTGGATGAATGGCAGCCCATTCTTGCTCAAGAAATGAAATCTGAGAAGATACGGATGTTTAACAATAGGCTCTAGAACGAAGTAGTTGTACTAAACTCACCCCAAAGGTGTTTCATTGGGTTCGGGTCTGGGTTCTGGGAAAGCCAGTCCATTTCTGAAAAGTCACTGTCCAAAAACCATTGCCTCACCGATACTGCTTCATGAAAGTAGGCATCGTCATGCAGATACTATGCATCATTGTCTTCAAACTGTTCATCTGCTATGCACAGTATACAATGCTGTAAAATGTGTCCATATCCTCCTGCATTTATCACTATCATAAATACAATAAGGGAAGCACTGTCCCAACCATGAAAACCACCTCCATATCCGTAACAACCACCACCTCCGTACTTTACTAATGGCACTACACATGATGGCTGGTAATGTTCTCCAGGTATTTGCCAAACCCATGTTTTTACTTCATGTTACTGACAGTACCTTGAGCAGCTTAAGAAGGGTTGTCTTTCATGGATTTGTTACTCAGGCAACATCCAACGACTAGTCTACATTTCAAATCCCCGAGTGCTACCGACCGACCCATTCTACTGCTACAGCTTCTCTACTTACAACACAATACTCCCTGCTTCTTTTTAAATTGGTGGGTCTACTTCTCTTGACATCCAGTGGTCTGTTTTGCATTACATAAGGGAGTCCGAATACTTTTGATTAGATAGTGTAGCTGCAGCATTGAGCAGCTGATACCCAAAGAAATGAGACTGAAGCAATACTAAGCGTGATATCATTCAGAGCTAACTAGTACAAAATTTACACACTCTCACATGTACATGTTCAAAGGCCTGCATAGCTACATTAAACTCACAAGCTATATTGAATCGGTGCTGCAGCCTGACTGGTTCTAACACAGGTACATTTACTGCATTATTTATATTCCATCCATGACTTTTCATTGTCATATTTACTGGTGAATTATTTTCATTGCAAGTTGTATGTTTATAAGTTCACACATTGAACATTTCAGAATGTTCAGAATGACGTACTGAGCTATCAAACTGAAATTAAGGTGTCCTTAAAAATATAATTGACTATAAATCTAAAATTTGTGCAACAGTCTGATGACACCATGTTTAAATTCTGAGCAACAAATTAAGAAACACCCTCGTGTGCATGCATTTTTAGTTTCCAATTCTACTTTCAATTCTTTTTAAAAAGAATGTGTTGTCTTTATAGCATAGCCTTACTTCTTTCCTAGCAAGTTGAGCTATCGTATCATTATAAGAAAATTAACAGTACATTCTTGAGTACTGCTTGAGTGTTTGGGATTGGTACCAGGTCGGGTTCAAGGACGACACTGAAGCAATTCAGAGACGGGCTACTAGATTTGTTACCCATAGGTTTGAACAACACGTAAGTGTTACAGAGATACTTCAGGAATTCAAATGGGAATTCCTGGAGGCAAGGTGGTGTTCTTTTTGTAAAACACTATTGAGAAAATTTAGAGAATCGGCATCTGGAGCTGACTACCAAATGATTGTACTGTCCCCAACATAAATTGCGCGTAATGGCAATGAAGTTTAGATACAAGAGATCAGGGCTCACACGGATGCATGTAGACAGTCTTTCCCCATCACTCTATTCACTCTATTTGGGACTGGAACAGGAAAGAAAATGACTAGTAGTGGTACAGGGTACCCTCCACCACATACTGTATGGTGGCTTACGGAGTCTCTGTAGACTTAGATGTGAAACAGAATAACTGTAAGAACACACACACACACACACACACACACACACACACACACACACGAGAGAGAGAGAGAGAGAGAGAGAGAGAGAGAGAGAGAGAGAGAGAGAGAGCTTACCATGCATCATTCGACCTCTTCCTCTGTTGAAGCCACGATAGCCGCCTCTCCCAACTGGAGGCCCATCCCGGTCCACTTCATAGTGTGACGTCCGTGATCCTTAAGAGGGGAAAAGAATACTGACTAAACAGAATGTTTATGCAGATTTAAATTTGCACATTCTATTAAGGACAAATTTCTCAACAATATATATAGCAATACAAATAAACTAACTATTGTTAAACAATTATATAAAACCACACACACACACACACACACACACACACACACACACACACACACACACACACATTTTAAAAATATGTTTTAATATTCTGAAAACCACAACACAGATCACAATAGTTACAAAATCCTTTCTTTTCTTTTGTCCTCGTTACTGTATCTTTAAAATACCTAATATCTAAAACACGACCAATGATTTTCACCAACATCATCATCACAGTATTAATCTGACTGCCTGAAATGTTATATCAACCTCTGTTGGTGGGAAAGAGGGGGAGATTTCTAGAAAGATGGAATGGTCAATTAAGAATGGTCATCACATCAACATCAGTTCTCTGCAAGCCACCTTCTGTACCACTATTACTTCTCCCCTTTCCTTTCATTGCAAATTGTTCACAGACAGAACAATCTGCCTTGTATGAGCTCAAATTTCTATAATTTTCCAGTCAACGTCTTTGTGAGATTTATGTAGAAGCAAGTAATGTGTTCTTTTACCCTCCTTGGAATGCAGCTCTCAGAATGTTACAGTAAACTACTCCATGATACAAGACGTCTATTGTTCTGCCTACATGGACCTGGATGAGCATTTCTCTGATTCCTTGTACCAATCAAATAAACCAGAGAAAATACGTTATCATACTCTTATTTTGATTGCCTCTCAATCCTTAGTAATCCTATCTGACAAGTGCTCATCCTGACGATTAAATGGAACTGGTCAAATAATGGATTTGAAACCCTCCCGCAATAATGATGTCCATAATTTCCAAGTATCTGCAAAAGAATATTTTCCCAAAACTGAAAGAATGCTGATGACGAAGCTATATGAAGATGTTTACGAATGCTCCACACCACATTACTTACCGTCAAGTAATATAAAAACTCAGATGCCTGTAACATTTCTTGTAGAATTACACACCAAAAGATCCAGGTAACAACCAGAAAGTATTAAATTTATTTAATACCTATGATGAAATAGTATATCCATAACAAACATAACCTTAACATAACCACCACCTATATGACAAAAGTACCAAGTCATAGCCTCTCATCGAAGTAGGGTTAAATGGGTTTAAAATGTGTTTTCTTTATTCAGATGTAACGTTGATCAGTTGTAGAATTTTGGAACATGTATTATGTTCGAGTATAATGACTTTTCTGGAGACTAGAAATCTACTCTGTAGGAATCAGCATGGGTTTCAAAAAAGATGATCGTGTGAAACTCAGCTGGCGCTATTTGTCCAAGAGACTCAGAGTGCCATAGACAAGGGTTCCCATGTAGATGTCGTGTTTCCTGACTTCTGCAAGGCATTTTTTCATTAAATGACTGTGGGGAACTGTATCAAAGTAAGAGCATATGGACTATCATACCTATTGTGTGATTGGATTGAAGAGTTCCTAGATAACAGAATGCAGCATGTCATTCTCAATGGAGAGAAGTCTTCCGAAGTAAGAGTGATTTCAGGTGGGCCGCAGGGGAGTGTCTTAGGACCGTTGCTATTCACAATATAAATAAATGATCTTGTGGATAACATCGGAAGTTCACTGAGGCTTTTTGTGAATGATGCTGTACTATATCAGGAGGTTGTAACAATGGAAAATTGTACTGAAATTCAGGAGGATCTGCAATGAATTGACACATGGTGCAGGGAATGGCAATTGAATCTCAATGTAGACAAGTGTAATGTGCTGCGAATACATAGAAAGAAAGGTCCCTTATCATTTAGCTACAATATAGCAGGTCAGCAACTGGAAGCAGTTAATTCCATAAATTAGCTGGGAGTAGGCATTAGGAGCAATTTAAAATGGAATGACCATTTAAAATTAATCGTCGGTAAAGCAGACACCAGACAGATTCATTGGAAGAATCCTAAGGAAATGCAGTCCGAAAACAAAGGAAGTAGGTTACAGTACATTTATTCGCCCACTGCTTGATTACTGCTCACCGGTGTGGGATCTGTACCAGGTAGGGTTGATAGAAGAGATAGAGAAGATCCAACGGAGAGCAGCGCACTTCGTTACAGGAACATTTAGTAATCGCGAAAGCGTTAGGGGATGATAGATAAACTCCAGTGGAAGACTCTGCAAGAGAGACACTCAGTAGCTCGGTACGGGCTTTTGTTGAAGTTTCGAGAACATACCTTCACCGAGGAGTCAAGCAGTATATTTCTCCCTCCTACATATCTCTCACGAAGAGACCATGAGGATAAAATCAGAGAGATTAGAGCCCACACAGAGGCATACCGACAATCTTTCTTTCTATGAACAATATGAGACTGGAATAGAAGGGAGAACCGATAGAGGTACTCAAGGTACCCCGCGCCACAACCGTCAGGTGGCTTGCTGAGTATGGATGTAGATGTAGATGTAGAGGGTGTTCTCTCCTTATCTAGCTCAGCTGGTGTATGAAACACAACAAAAACCTTTTAACATAAAAGTAAAAGCAACAATTTTTTTGTCCCATTTGGTGTGAAATGGTGAGGGGTGGGGTGGGGTAGGGTGGGGGGGGGGGGGGGGGGGGAGCCTTCAGTGGCAGTATTTTTTATCTTAACAAATTTTATTGAAGCACAGACATTCAATTCTTAAAAATATTTTTCTATGCGTACACAGTACACTGAAATTCTATATACATATTACTGCTTTTTGAGGAAAATCTGGTCTCATCTTAAAATTAAGAATTCCATCAGTGAACATAGTAGCCACAAATTGCTCTACAACCACATACATGATTTGGTGCTACACAAGGCCTTCTAAGTGAGGAACTTTGTAGATTCCATAGCTATTTCTGGCACAAATCCTGTGATTGACACCAAGTTTTTTTGTTAACAATCAATAATGAACTTTATACACCAATCACCTCATTACAAATTTGTATCAGCATTCATTTTAAAGTCTTCATTATTTTGAGAAGCTATTAGGGAAGGCAGAAAACCATCTGTTCAAGTATTTTCCATAAATGTTAAACTCACACAATATCCACCATCAACGATACTACGTTTGATTGAATTATATTGGAACAGATGCATACACTGATACTTTCTGCTGTTCTGATGATTATGTTGTGTCGTGGCATGTTCAGTCTCACGCAGCAAGAACACAAATTTGACATAATCTAGATTTTGTCATATATGCTGTTATTTTGTGTGGTGGCATCATCAATGTATAGTCCCATATATTATTTGAGGTTGTTGTCGTCGTCATCTTCTTCTTCTTCTTCTTCTTCTTCTTCAGTCCTCAACACCGGTTTGATGCAGCTCTCCATGCAACTCTATCCTGTGCAAGCCTCTTCATCACTAACTACTGCAACCTCCATGTGGTGTCACCGCCAGACACCACACTTGCTAGGTGGTAGCCTTTAAATCGGCCGCAGTCCGTTAGTATACGTCGGACCCGCGTGTCGCCACTATCAGTGATTTCAGACGGAACGCCGCCACACGGCAGGTCTAGAGAGGCTTCCTAGCACTCGCCCCAGTTGTACAACCGACTATGCTAGCGATGGTTCACTGACAAAATACGCTCTCATTTGCCGAGACGATAGTTAGCATAGTCTTCAGCTACTTCATTTGCTACGACCTAGCAAGGCGCCATTACCAGTTACTATTGATATTATGAGTCATGTACAGTCAAGAGCGACGCTCATCATTAATGGATTAAAGTTAAGTATTCCACCAGCTACGTCCGTTTTTCTAAAGTCTAATTTCCTTGTCCTGTTCCAGACCTCATGCCAGCCTGCGTGAGCTAAAACGCATGCCTTTCGGCTTCCTCTAGTACCCGGTGTTGGCTCTCCTGTCAACCCACAACACTCCAGCCTTTGAAACCTGCTTACTGTATTCTTCTCTCAGTCTCCCTCTACAATCCCCCCCCCCCCCCCCTTTCCAACACAAACACTAACCCCCAATACTAAAGTGATTATCCACTATGTCTCAGAATGTGTCCCATCAATCTGTCCCTTCTTGCAGTCTATTATGCCTCAAATATCTTTGCTCCCCAGTTCAGCACCACCTCATTGGTTGTATGATGTACCCATTCTATCTTCAGAATTCTTCCGTAACAGAAAATTTTAGAAGCTTGTATTCTCTTCTTGGCTTAACTGTTTATCATACACATTTCACTACCTACAAGGCTACACATGTGACGAATAACTTCAGAAAATTCATCCTGGCTTTCCGATTGTTAGATAAGAATTCCCAACACTTAACCATCAGTTACTTTGCTGTCCAAGTGGCATAACCCATCTACCACTTTTAATCTCTCATTTCCTAATCTAATTCCCTCAGTATCACCCGATTTAATTTGACTACATTCTCTTATCCTTGTTTTGCTTTCGTTGATGTTCATCTTATATCCTCCTTTCAAGACCCTGTCTCCTTCCGTTCAACTGCTCTTCCAAATCCTTTGGTGTCTCTTGATAAAATTACAATGTCACTGGCAAACCTCAAAGTTTTTATTTCTTCTCCCTGGACTTTAATTCTGACTCCAAATTTTTCTTTTGTTGCTTGCTCAATGTACAGATTGAGTAACACTGGGAATAGGCTGAACCCATGTTTCACTCCCTTCTTAACCACTGTTTCACTTTCACACCCCTCTATTCTTATAACTGCTGCCTGGTTTCTGTACAAGTACTATATAACCTTTCACACTCTGTATTTTACCTCAGCAGCCTTAATTTCTGAAAGTGTGTCCCATCAACATTGTCAAAAGCTTTCTCTAAATCTACAAATGATACAAACATAGGTTTGCCTTTCCTTAACCAATACTCTAAGATTAATTGTAAGGTCAGTATTGCCTCGGAAGTTCTTACATTTCTCCTGAATCCAAACTGATCTTCCTTGACATCAGCTTCTACCAATTTTTCCATTTTTCTGTAAAGAAGTCATTTCGGTACTTTTCAACCATGACTTATTTCACCAATACTCGCACATTACAGCATCTGCCATTTCTGTAACTGGAGCTATTACATTACTCTTGAAGTCTGAGATTATTCCACCTATCTCAAATATCTTGCACACGATGTGGAATAGTTTTCTCCTCACTAGCTCTCCCTAGAGTGTTACAAAAGACAGAAGCAAACTTACAATATTCTGTGCGAAAGTTACAGAGAAATATTATAGAAGGAGACATTACAATCTAAAAATATCTGCTACCAAAACACAAGTTGTGTCCCACTAAAGAAAATTCTATATTCAATCTAAAACTTATTGAGCTTGAGCAAGTCTCCAGTTTCAGTTATTTAGTCAGTGATATCTAACTGGACGTAGACAAAAACAAACAAACAAAATTTCAACATATATGTGGACCTAGTTAGAAAATCCACAAAATCTAAACTGTATAAAACAATGGCTGTGCCTTTGCTAGTTTATGGCTGCAAATCCTGGATAGGAAGAAAGAGAGAGAGAAATAACATACAGTCAACAGAAATGAAATTTCTAAGAACTGTCAAAGGTTGCTCAAGGAGGGGCCACATAAAAAATGATGACACCCGGGCAGAATTGGGAATTTATAATTTAAATGAGAAAACTGAAGAATACAGTGAAGAGTGGAGACAATGCCTCACACAGTTGGATGAAGACAGAATTTCAGTCATTCTAAACACGTACAAGCCCTCAGGAAGATGGTATGTAGGACATCCAAGAAAGAGATGGAGTTAATTATATGAAGTCAGAACAGGCATACTCTAAGCCTTGAAGTGAAGAAGAAGAAGAAGAAGAAGAAGCACATCTTTGCGAGCTGGCCAAGATGATACAAACACTGTTGACCTTTCACATAAAAAAATTGATGTGGTTTGTCCATCACAGGTTTGCATCAATGTACACACCCAGAAATTTAGAGCTACCAGTTTCTTTTAGAGAGACATTAATACATATTTACAATGGTATGGTGAACAGCTTGTTTTAATTGCCAAAAATAGAGATTTGTTGACATTCACCTTGAGGTCCTGACCACTGAGGTATTTCATTATTTCTGTTACCCCACTAGTGACAAAAGAGTCTAGCTCCTTATATTCTCTGATATAGAATACAACTGAGATGTCCTTTGCATAGCTTATAATATCGAAGTTAATGAGTTGTGCAATGTTGTTAATATTTATGAGGAAAAGAAGGGACCGAGGATTGATGCCTGAGGTACATCAACTATTACTGTTTCAATGGTGCATTGAAAGTTCATTATCACCTAATTTGTATGTTGGTTTAGTGCAGTGATTATGATTCTACCAGTGTGTAGCTAGAAGATACATGGATGGATCCCTGAAATGAAATAGTTTCTATCTTTTATAATTTTTTAAATAATTATTTTTTACTGTGTCAAGAGCTTTTGGCAGGTCTCAAAAACATATCTGCAGGACACACCCTCTGCTTGAATAAGCAATACAGTTCACAGAAGAGCTGTGTAGCTGCTGTGGCTGTGCTTAGCTCATTTCGAAAGTCATGCCGACAATCTATAAGCAGTTTGTGTTTCATGAAAAAGGCACTAAACTGGGACAGGCTAACACTTTTGTATATCTTACTTAAGAAGGGAATTGGTGATACAAGCCAACAGTTGGAATATCTTCCTTACTTCCTTTCTATACACTGGTTTGACAACACTCATTTTTAGAACAGTTGGATACATGTTTTCTTTAATATTGCAATCAATTAATCATGTAGGTAAGAGGTTTTGAGATGTCTTTTAGGCACATTTAAGCACAGCATAGTAACTGCACTAGATATGCTATCCCAACCACAAGAATTTCTTTCTTTTATTTTCTTTTCTTTTAAGAATGTGTATTACCTTGCTTATTTCCTGGTCATTCAGCTCCATAACTTCAAACTCTTTACAATGCTTGAGGTGACATGAGATCTCAACCTGTGTATCTTTAACACGAGTTAGTTGGTCAGCAGTAGAAGTGAAATAGTTATTAAAAATACTACACATAGTAATTGAGTTTTTCACACTGTTTCCAACATTATTCCTTATTTAAAATGGTTCCACGTTCATCTTCTTAGGGCACTGACAATACGAGGTGCATTCAAGTTCTAAGGCCTCCGATTTTTTTTCTCCGGACTGGAAAGGGATAGAAACATGTGCATTGTTTTAAAATGAGGCCGCGTTCATTGTCAATACGTCCCAGAGATGGCAGCACCGTATGGCAGATGGAATTTTACCGCCAGCGGCGAGAATGAGAACTGTTTTAAATACTTAAAATGGCGACGTTTTCCTTACTTGAACAGCGTGCAATCATTCGTTTTCTGAATTTGCGTGGTGTGAAACCAATTGAAATTCATCGACAGTTGAAGGAGACATGTAGTGATGGAGTTATGGATGTGTCGAAAGTGCGTTCGTGGGTGCGACAGTTTAATGAAGGCAGAACATCGTGTGACAACAAACCGAAACAACCTCGGGCTCGCACAAGCCGGTCTGACGACATGATCGAGAAAGTGGAGAGACTTGTTTTGGGGGATCGCCGAATGACTGTTGAACAAATCGCCTCCAGAGTTGGCATTTCTGTGGGTTCTGTGCACACAATCCTGCATGACGACCTGAAAATGCGAAAAGTGTCATCCAGGTGGGTGCCACGAATGCTGAAGGACAACCACATGGCTACCCGTGTGACATGTTGCCAAGCAATGTTGACGCGCAACGACAGCATGAATCGGACTTTCTTTTTGTCGGTTGTGACAATGGGTGAGACGTGGATGCCATTTTTCAATCCAGAAACAAAGCGCCAGTCAGCTCAATGGAAGCACACTGATTCACCACCACCAAAAAAATTTCGGGTAACCGCCAGTGCTGAAAAAATGATTGTGTCCATGTTCTGGGACAGCAAGGGCGTAATCCTTACCCATTGCGTTCCAAAGGTAACTACGGTAACAGGTGCATCCTATGAAAATGTTTGCAGAACAAATTCCTTCCTGCACTGCAACAAAAACGTCCGGGAAGGGCTGCGCGTGTGCTGTTTCACCAAGACAATGCACCCGCACATCGAGCTAACGTTACACAACAGTTTCTTCGTGATAACAACTTTGAAGTGATTCCTCATGCTCCCTACTCACCTGACCTGGCTCCTAGTGACTTTTGGCTTTTTCCAACAATGAAAGACACTCTCCATGGCCGCACATTCACCAGCCATGCTGCTATTGCCTCAGCGATTTTCCAGTGGTCAAAACAGACTCCTAAAGAAGCCTTCGCCGCTGCCATGGAATCATGTCGTCAGCGTTGTGAAAAATGTGTACGTCTGCAGGGCGATTACGTCAAGAAGTAACGCCAGTTTCATCGATTTCGGGTGAGTAGTTAATTAGAAAAAAAATCGGAGGCCTTAGAACTTGAATGCACCTTGTATTTGTCAATTTTCAGATTACTTTATTGCTTTGCTCTTAATCTGCTTCCTAAGATTAGTAATTTCAGTTTTAGAAGTCCTCTTTGCCACATTGTATTTTTCCTTAAAAATCAGCACAGTAGTCTCCTTATGATGCAGGTTTAGTTCATTTATATTCTGCCTGAGTCTGATCAGACTTGAGAGTTTAAGTCAAGGGTTACTTCCATTAGGTAGTGTTTAACTACATTCTGGATTTCTGTGAAAGGGCAGTAATAGTCATAATGTCTCAACAAGGTTGGAAAGAATCTATCCCATTCATTGTTATATGCTTTCACTCAGTATACAGAATCCCATTTCTAAATCCCATTTCTCCTCTGGTAGTTAATGACATCAACATTTTATCGATTCGAAGTTCGTTTCTGCTGAACAACCTTTCTTATTTTTGGCAGAGTTGAATTTGTGTGTTCAATCACCTGACAAAAGATGTCACAATCAAGATACTGTAATTTTCCTTATCTATAACATTTCTGCTGATAAAGCATAATCCACTCTAGTGGAGCATGTACCTGTTACTCTAGTGTCTGAGCTTACTACATTCAAAAGATTTTACGAGATTAATGTATCAGTGAGCTTTAAGTGTATTTGAATTGGCAGCTATTAAAGTCACGAGATATAGTACCATCATTAGGACCAGTGTGGAAAACTGTGCTACTAAATACATTACGTCAGCATTTAAAGGGTGATATACTTTATGATTAGCTAACAGAACTTTACTGTGGAGCACAACACTGGTCATTTTAACAGGTCTTTTTTTTGTGTGCTGTTAAAAAAAAATTTCTTGAACTGCTGCAGCAAAACCCTGCATCTATGGACCTATTGTTTAGGAAATTCTATTTTTAACAAGCATTTCCATTCATCCTGGCGAAACTAACATAAGAACAATGTTATTTTTCCCCACTTTTAATGAACCCCACTTTATTCCTTAAAAACAGAATTTTTACAGATGTTTTGTAAACTGAAAAATCAGATTCTAAGTGGTTCATAACATTTTTGAGTGAGTTTCTAATCTCTCTACATTTTGTTTCACACAAGCCGTAATTTTTGTCAAAAGATATAATAAATGGTTCCACCAGTCAGTAACTATGTGGATTGTAGTCAATAACTTGATTTCCTTCATAGCGATACTGGCAGATGTGTTGAAAGAATCAGAAATGAATATCAATGCAGTTCGGGTCATGTGATGTGATGTCACAGTCACTGAGTCTACAAATTACGAAGCACAAAAAGTGCAGTTATTTGTTTACTGAATGATCAAAGTTATCGATTTTACTTTTGTGGAATTATGGCCTGCAAACATTAAAAGGCGACTATCATCCATGATGTTGGCGACAATACTAACATAGACATTTCAGACATGGCAAACAAATATGATTTAGTGCCGTCTACATGTGTGGCATATTCAAAAATAAGGAAGCATTCTTAAATGATGTAGCTAATCATTCCTATGCACCCAAATGGGAGGAACATTCTGTTGCCTACATTCAGAGATGTGAACAATATTTTGCTAATGTAGTTTTGAGGACTGAGAAGAGGAATTATTCCTATAAGTGGAAACAAACTGCAAGAGAAAGTTCATAAAATTGAAACTGAAAATTTCAGTGGATCGAGTGGTTGGCTGAATCGTTTCAGAAAAATATCATAATCTATCATTTCAAAGTGTAAATGGAGAAACTGGGGCTCTGGTCAAAGTAAGTGTAAACTATTGGAACAAAATTACATTTCCGTGATTGATACGGGACTGTGACCCCAGATACATTTTCAACAATGATGAAAACTAGCACCTTTCATGATTTACTATCGTTAAGGAAAAAAAATGCCACAGAGGTAAAAAAAATAAAGAAAAGGTGACGACTCTACTACATGTAAATAGTGATGGAAATCAGAAGTTGCTGCCACCATTAACGCCCAGGTGTTTCCAAAACATAAAAATGCTATTTTGTACTGATGAGAACAGAAGCAGATCCTGGAGACGTCAGAAAACGCAAGTCATTTTCAGCTTGTAGGTATCAGCATGATACACTTTGTTAAAGCCACTATGCTTATGTCTGATACTGCCTGGAGTTCTGTAACAGGAGGTCTGCAACAAACAGACTCTCTTAACTCATTTCACAAAGGATGGCTGTGATATATGAGTTGCTGCTAAAGACAACACAGTTTCAGAAGAAGGATGGAGTAGCAAAACTGATATTTCTCAAAATTTAACATTCAATGACACTGTTATGATGCTGATATCCTGACTTCCATACAAGAGACTGATTCAAGTGAAATGCTTACAAAGGAACACGTGTAGGAGATGGTAGTGACAATGAGGAAGACAAAGAAAAGAAGCATGTTGCATCACATTTTCCTGCTGCTGTGCAAGCAACTGGAACTCTCAGTAATTTCTTTTCCTCTTTTAATGT
Source organism: Schistocerca serialis cubense (assembly GCF_023864345.2). Classification (NCBI taxonomy): domain Eukaryota; kingdom Metazoa; phylum Arthropoda; class Insecta; order Orthoptera; family Acrididae; genus Schistocerca; species Schistocerca serialis. The sequence goes on along the minus strand of NC_064639.1, from coordinate 1,143,305,686 downwards.
AGATTAGTTAATTCCAAGTTATATCAACCAGCTGGAGCAACAACTTCTTTCATTACAATGTGCTGGAAGAAGAAAGCAATAAAGCAAACAAGACTTCTTGATTTTTTTTTAATAAAGGATTTGGGTTGCAAAAAGTATAGTAATTGTATATTTGCTGAATATAAGTTTGTGGCTCACACTATTGGTAATTTTGTAATCAAACAGTGCTTATATCACCTAAACATGCTTTAACTATGATCTCCATTGTTGTTTTACTGTATATGTCTCCTACACAAATTGCCACACCACTGTCTTTCTGACAATGCCTGAAACAACTGCACTAATAAGCAACTTTCCACTCTATTATTTCACTAGATTTTAGACCATGTTCAGTTACCACCAACAGATGTGGTGAATGTTCCTCTATGAATATCTGCAACGAGTACAGTTTGTTGATGAGAAATTGAACATTAAAATGCATTACACTTCAGGGTGTTATCCCTTCTTGTTGATTTACTACTTTGCATGAATCACTTTTATGCAAGTTAAAAATTTTATACAAATTGTGTTAACTGGGGCTTTAGTACTGTGTTGAAATGACTTTTTACTTATTTCATAGTCTGGTTTTCTTCACATGAACAGTACTGAGCACATCTCAAGTACTTCCACAAACACTAGCATGATAATACTTTCTTCCCAAAATAGCCTTGTGGCTTCAGATTAGACAATTGGATCCTCTTCCTTACCAGCTTTGTCGCACAATTCACATAACTAGAAACTGTCTTAGCCTCTCCCTTTCTGCTTATGTGAAGCCTATGGGCTGTGTCTCCCTCACGATTCATGCAAATGTACAGTGTTTAACTTATTACACAGTTTTCTGACTCAGAACTGTAGAACTGTGCTGCTTTATTTATACAGGACACTGTGGCAAATTATGTCTCAGTCATGTTTATGATGATAACATTCATCTTAAATTTTTCAGGAAGTTTGAATAAAAATGCCTTAAGTCACAATTCTTTCGTGTTCTACTAAATTACACACAATACAGTTACATTCACTGCTGCGAAATATAGATAACATTGAATTAAATAATTTCACAATAAGTTTCTTAAATATTGCACAGGGTTTCCCTCCTTTCATTTTTATATACACTGTTACTACCATCTACTACTACAAGATACTCGTATTTTTTAGCTGAATTGACTCTGCTATGATATTCCCCACTAACGCAATTAACATGGCCCCAATGTTTTGAGGGTATATTTTCATAAATGTGTGTAACGGAGCCTTCCCTATGGCTGCTGGCATACAGTAGGAGTTATCTGGTGCACCTTTGCAGCAGGAAGTTCATTTACTAACCATTGTTTTCAGAATAATTTAATTATCTGGCACAAACACAATTATTTCGAACATAATTAGCGGTTTTGGTTGACATCAGTCACCCTCCAAATATGAAACACAGGCTGTGATTCAGTCCCATCACTGCAGAAACCACACTCACTCAGTGGTGGGGCTTTTCATCAGAAATAAACATGACTGTGCAATTTAATTAAATTATTTTCATAACAATCAATCACTCTGGTCTCCAGCTCAATGGTGCTGCCATTCTTTACAAAATACCATTATTCATTCATTAGTTCTGTACATCTTAAAATTTCGTATTTTCTTGCACATTTAAATTTCTGCTGATATTCATTCAACAATGAAAAATGAATTGTTTGATATGTTTGTTACACTGTACAATAAAAGGAATCAATTTGATTTCAATGTAAATTTAAATAAACGATGTCTGTCAGTTATCACTGTCTTCCACAACCAAATTCACAAACAAAACTGAACAACCTATTTTAATTATTCAAATTGAAAAATATTTAAAAGATATAGAACTGCTTTACCTGATTCATGAGGAAATGGTGCTGAACCATGTTCAAAATTAGGTGGTGGAACACGAGGAGGGAAACCACTGGAAAAAAAAAGAAGTAACTCACACACCAATAAAAATTCCCATACACATACAATTTACAATATACAATAACCATGAAAGAATATCTAGCTCCTCAAATATCATAACAACTGCAAAATGCTCTCTAGTATGCTTTATTTGTCAGTGGAAATACTAACTGTGCATATCACTCTCACCTTACCCCACTTCTACAAAGTGTTATCATTACTTTGGTTTCCTTTTCTCTTTCTCTTCTCCATATATTTGACATAATTTCCACGAACAGGTTAACTGTACGACACTAGCTTCAGAAACTGGACGAAATTGTAATATGGGCTTGTCTGACACACACACACACACACACACACACACACACACACACACACACATACACACACATATTTAATGTCCATTCGATAATGATATCATTACAGACACAGCAAAATCAATGATAATGGAAAGATGACACAGGAAACTGACTGTGCCCTTTTAAAGGAAACACCTTGGTGTCTGGCTTAAGCGATTTTGGGAATTCATGGAAAACCTAAAATAAATCAATCAGAAATCCAGGATGGAATAACTACAATATTATGAAAAGAATAGGTTACTACATACCACATACAGGAAATGTTGAGTTGCAGATAGTCACAACAAAAAGACTCCTATACAGCTCAGTTTTGCGCCAAAAGGCCATGTCCTGAAGTACAAAGCACAATTCATACTCATTCACACAAGCACAACTCACACACCGGTGACCAATGTCTCTGGCTGCTGCAGCCACTGTCATTCTATTGCACCAGTAGTATGATCATCCTGGTGTAGCGCGAACGCCACAGAACCTCAGGTATCTTTAACCATACATCATTAATCTATAACTGTCATCACCTACTTACTATGTTCTGCAATTCCCAATATTCATATATTTATCAATTTCATTACATTTACTGAAGAAAAGTAATAGTAAAATTATTTTGTTCATCTTATTCCTTTTACACTTGTAAATTTTATTGCTATATTCTACTCCTGTACCTCTTTCAGAATGGCTACACTGTATGTCATTGAATTAAAAAAATTAAAAAAAAAGAACTTGCCTAAGAGTATTACTGGAAAGAGAAATATTAAGTAGTATAACACTAAGTACAATTATAGAAAATTTGGTGAAGAATGTGCCAGTTACCCTCAAAATACCTTACATGCCATAGTTACTTGTCAAAACTGTGAGACTATAGAAGTGTACTGGATACTAGTAATTTTGAAGTAAAGGATACTCTAACAAATTAGTTATAAAATGCCGATGAAAATACAACCATAAATGAATTTCAATTGCTGCAACAGGTTATCCCGTCACAGCAAATGGAGAGACTTGCATCCATGCAACTGATAGTCAAATTATTAATAGTTATAGGCATCCACAATCACAGATCTCTAAAATGCTCTATGAGGCTAGTCTCAGCTACTTTATCTAAAACGGGAATATTTGACTACTAAGAGACTCACAAATTAAAAATGTGTAAGAGACTGTGCATGTAGTACGGCTTCTTCTGTCTGGGCTTCATGTAAGAGTCTATAATATGGACAAGTTATGGATGTGTGTAGGATTGGGGGGAGGGAGGATGGGGGATGGGGTGGAAGGGGGATTGTTCAAGTCCCTCCCACCCTTTTGCCATGTTTAAAATTAAAAAATCCACATCTACATCTACAGTAGAAACATACTTTGTACACCAATGTGAATGCATAGCTGATAGTACTTAGAATTTTGCCACTTGTGGTGGGTCTTCTTGTTCCACCATATATGTAGCATGAGAAGAATGTCTTCTTAAATGTGACTGTCTGCACTGCATTTAGTCTAATCTTGTCATTGGAGGGTCCACAGTAGTAATACTTAGAGGACAGAAATATATTTCTATATTATTTCAACTTTTACTGCTTCCTAAAACTTCAAAAGCAGGCTTCTCAGGATAATGGCATCTATCTTCAGCTATGCCAATTCAAGTTTGTCACACTTTTTGTGATACTCTCTCATGAGGAAAACAAACATGTGACCATTCACGCTGCTCTTTTTGTTACATTTGACATCCCCTTTTAGTCTTGCACAATTGAGCAATATTCTGAGATAGGATGCAAAATCTTTCCTGCAACCTATCCCTGTACTTATTTCAGTATAACAACCAGATATTTTAAAACCTTCTCAATTAAAACTTATGTGGAAGATGACAAATGAGAAAATAATGTAATACACCTACTAGCAACAACCCTGCACTCCATAAATAATACTCATACCCAACACAAAATATTACCACTGATAAATATCTTAAAATACTCTCCAAAATCAACATGCACTTACTCAACCAGGAATTGCTAAGTAGGATTTCTACACAAGGTGCACCCATTATAAATACAACAATCAGTTTGTAATATCTTCACATATACAGGCATTCACAGATGGACATTGGAATCATCGAGAAAGGGTGTCCATGCTGAATGTAATCCATAATGAGAATATTAGAACAAGATGCAGCAGAGTTGATCAAAACAACAAAACCAGTTCCTCCTATTACACAAGAAACTGAAGTTCAATACTGGAAAACCCTAGATACAAACAATAGAAGGATTAAAGACAACTGTATTCTGATTAATTGAGGCACTGAGACACAGACAGCAACATAAGAAAGACTGAACCTTAACCAAAGGTTTCTGACAAAATCCTTCCACACACACACACACACACACACACACACACACACACACACTCACTCACTCACTCACTCACTCACTCATGTCTGAGGAAGTTTAGTATCCTGAAGTGTAACTACAAGTTCAGTCTTATTTGAATGCCTGTCTACTGTTCAACACCTCAACTTTACAGTATGTGGCTGTCTTCATTCTTTCTGGTTTTTCTTTTAAAGTTAGCTAATTGTTTAGAGGAACAATATAAGCATGCTGTAAGACATACATGAAATTAGGAAATGGTACTTCATCACAAACTATCCAATATCATCTACAATGTATGACTATAACAAGTCACACATTTCTGGCAGTCTACAAACAATTTGCAGGCATGTTAAATAAGACTTATAAAGACTAGATTCAACAGATACCAGGCAATGTCAAATTGTGGATAGCAGACTGCATGTTAATTTATAACGGCAACAAGAAAGTGTCAGTACTAAAATGAAGGGTGAGAAGAACTAAAGCCACACCAAGCTAAGAGATGCAGTTTATTGTTTTTACCCCACTTACCCAGCAGGTGCTGGCTGACTGACGTGTGGTGGCCGAGAATGGAAGTTTCTACTGTGATCTGATGTTGGCACTGGCATAAGGCGTGGATGCATGTGTTCCACTGTTTGGCCACCAAGCCTAACATTGTTATAAGCAAGGGGTTCTCAGAGTACAGCCACAAATGCATATATAGACATACAGTTGACATTATTTTTATCTCCAGAAACAATGCTGACTAAATATTTCTTTCTTAATTAGTGTTTGCATCAGAGAAGAATCTGTGGCAAGAGCTTTATGATGTTAAGTGTGCTTGATCATTTGAAGTTATGTTCTTTAGTCTCACTTCATTTCTAAGCAAAGTGATACATGAAATGAGTTATGAGAATGTAGTTGAAATGTCTCAGGTTTTGTACCATGTTGAAATACAGTTGTCAGTATCCTGAATGATGGTCACACTGGAATACAAGTCTAAATATACACTCATGACAGGATATGGGGCAATTTCATAATGCTATACTTTCACCAAAAGCAAATATACACAATCTTATTGAAGTTTTTATACCAATTTTAGATGCATTGATCTGTAACATGAAAGGCTGGAGGTGGTGGTAGATCAGTTCTCGCTAAAAGTCTCCAAATCATATTCAGTATTCAGATTTCAAAGACTGTAATAATCTGCCTTTTTGATTTAGTCTTTGATGCAAGAGCATAGACGACAAATTTGTGGTTTATGAAACTTCATTCAAAGAAATTACACACTGATCAATATAATAACTGCTGTGGTCTCTTTCAGATGTTGCTGCTGATTCATGACTGATCCAGTTATCTAAAATGTGTAAAGTTAGATGCTGCCAGACACTTTTTTGAATGGGTGGTGGATTATCATCTCATTAGAACAGAGTTTCCCATTGTCCACTGAGAGTTGTGGTATTAACCACCTTTTCAGCATGTTCAGGTACATGTGTTGATTTGGGTGATAATGTACAGTTTCGCAGATAATCATACCCAATCACTGTGCCTATTAACTTCTCCCAATAAATGAAACATCATCTTGTAACTCACATGATTTGTTTCAGATAACCCTAAACCTGTTGAATAATTGTTCACAAAACTCTCTTTAACATGCCTCCTCTTCACAAGGCCATTAGGCTTTAGGTAGTTAATGATTTGCAGTTTTTATTAGTCCACAAAAATTAGAACCCTCCCCCCCCACCTCCAAAAAAAATAAAAAAATAAAAAATAAATAAATAAATAAATAAATAAAAGCTGTTCTGCACAATCAATATGCACAAGCCGGAAATAAATTTATTCAACATCAGGCATCCCAAGCACGAGTTAAAAGAGTTTCTAATGGTTTCTGGCTTGTACTGAACTTTTGAGGGCTGAGAAACCACAGAAATTTTGAAACTTCCCCGTTTTTTCACTGCTTACCCCCCCCTCTTCAGTTTTTCAGCTGTTTACCCGCAGTTGATCGTAGAAGATTGGCAGTTTTTATCAACTTTGTGGAAAAAATAAGTAATGCTCATCTTCTAACACCTGTAACTCAGAAACGGTTACTCCAAATGAAAAATGTCATTTATGAAAGTTGCTAAGCATCAAATTCTGCATAAAAAGAGCTACTAAATTTTAAAGTTGATCACTTCTATGCAAAGACACCAATAAAAAAGTGGAAGTATTCACAGCACTAAATTACCGCTAAAACATTTTGTGAACTTTTGTGAAAACTTTAAGAAATTGCAGTTTCTGAGGAAAAACCGAGTAGTGCTGCTACAAACCCTGAAGCATACAGTCAAGATGAATGGTGAACCGGTCCCTGTCAGTCCTGATACAATTTTAGCCAAATCCCTTTCCATGTAAAGTAAATCCCTTTCCATATAAAGTCATCACAACAGCTAAACTGTTCAATCCAGCCAATTTTAAAATCACAAGCAACACACACTTCATCCTTGGCCATGGGTCCCTCTTCGCATAGTTGTGTGGAATACTAATGAGATCTTTTCTGCCATCCTTGGAAAGTATGTGAATTACAATAAAAATCAGTTTGGGTCCAACTATAGCATACTGTCTGATGGATACACTGAGGAAGGAGTTGAGAAGAGCATAAAAATGTGCCCAAAGGGCCTGTGATACGTTATCCACTTCTGTTTTATTTGACGAACCTTTTTGACACGACAAAATCAAATTTATAAACATGTTTCAAACAAGGCAAGCATCCAACATGTCACGTCAGATTTCACGGATCTCAGTGTCACTCCTAACAAGGCTGCTGAGGCAGTAGTGAAGTCAGTTTGTACACATGTAGCAGCTCGAAACCTCTGAATAACCTACACCTGTTCCAGACAGCTTTATCAAAAAATAATAACTTCAATCTGCCCTGTTTGCCACCCATAGGAGCTACTGCTCACCAGCACTTCTCACTTTCTACTTGCACATTTAGACATGGAGGAACAATTAGCTGGATCCACTGAAATGGGGGGGGGGGGGGGGGAGATCTGATCCCACTGCAACCACCCAACCACCAGGAACTGCTCAATACAATACCCTGTATGTGCAACAAATGAAGCTAAGTAGCTTGTACCTGCAGGAAGGTGTTCATAAAGTGCTTGGCTATATGCAACAATTGTAAGAGGCTTTTATGCATTAATTCTCAAAAAGGAGGAAGACACCTTCCTTAATTCTATGTATGTCTACAGTGAAATTTACATTGTTGAGGAAGAAATTGATTTAGATCCCATGCCAGAAGATGGTGGAGAATTGGAAGATGTTTCCTCTCACGGACCATCGCCCAGAATCGGTGTAATCACACACACACACACACACACACACACACACACACACACACACACACACACACACACATGCACGCACCTATTATCATTTTGGCCTGGCATGGTAATAAATAAATAAATAAATAGAGCTAACTACTTAGGTAGATAGGTACCCAACTAACCTGACAATTTAGTTGGAAGAATACGGATGACACTGAGTTCTGAAGTAAATTGACTCCACAAAAAAGTCTTAGAAATAATTTAGTACTTCAAATAATTACTCATTTGTTCCAGTATCTTTGCATAGGAGTGAGAGAATTTTAAAATTTTGGATTCTTTTCATGCAGAATTTGATTTTCTACAACATTCATCGACAACATTTCTCACTCACTTGGAGTAGCCATTTTTGAGTTACAGGCATTGTAAGATGTGCTTCACTCACTTTTCCACCAATTTGGTAAAAACTGTCTATCTTTGAAAATCAAAAAGCAAGCCATGCCATGAGCGGCGACAGGCCGTAAACACGCACTATCAGAATGCGACAAACAATGCATGACACAGTACAGTAATGCATTTTCAGCTTAGAGTGACGTAAACACCTATAACAAAGAAAACGGCACTTATCAGATCAAAGCAAAATAAGCAATTGATTCAAACCAGACGAAGCATGTGAGAAAGAAAGGGTACCCGTATAAATACGGACGGAGTGCCTGACGCATAGCAATGGCTACCTGGTAAAGCTTAACTGCTAAGCTTACGACTCTAACCAAACTACTGTAGCTGCATCGTCATTCATTCAACCTAAATTGTCTCTCATATTACAATGGACCAACTTTGTTTCGATTTGGAGTTGCGGCCTAAAACTTTTCTCCCCCCTTGAATTTCGAGTCTCAAATTTCACGTGCGGCTTAGATTCGGGAAATTTCTTTTCCTTTATTTCGAGTCTCATCTTTCAGGTGTGGCTTAGATTCGAGTGCGGCTTAGATTCGAGTAAATACGGTAATCGGATAACTAGAAGGAAAAATATAAAGAGACTTCAAAACTTGAGATTCTTCAGTTTCTCAAAGCATAACTGACAGCAAAATGATTAACTTATGTGAATGGATCCTGGTGTCCTAAAGGCACAAATCTAAGCAACTGTCCACATTACTATGATCAGGGACTCTGATAAACTGACTGCCTCAGAGTGAGTGCATGGTTCTTACACCTTTCCTCATCCCTACAACTTACTGCTCTGTCGTCAGTTCAAATTTGGTGGTGCATGCTGGATATTTCCATTTGTCTCTTTCCTTTTACTAATCCAACAGAGCATGGGTCTCATGCCATATTAAGTTTGTAGCCACGCATCACAGTTGATCAGTTGGTCACTTCCTCTAATCTCAATGGATTTTTTAATGACACAGTCTTAGTATTTCGATGTCTGCACCACAACCTTAATGTAATTGTAATCCATTCAATATCATTCAGGATAAACAGTGCTCTGCAAATGCTGAAGTGGGTTGCACCAATCGGTTATGCCATTTGTGTTGACAGTAGCAATCTTCAGAGCATGCTCACTCTGATCTATGCATGTCATGCCCCACTGGCAGGAGACTGGTACTTCTATAATGCAAAGTCATCATTCACACTACCAAGAAGTGCATGTGTTTAAGCTGGTGGACAGAAAACAGTCTTCAGATATGTTTTCCAAGGATTTCATCTTATCGTATTTTGTCTAGGAGGTCAGTTCATAAACACACTTGACAATAGCAACCTGGTTGTTTGCTACAATATTATATCCACTGGAAACTATTTCATCGTCAATTATACCAAGAGAAATTGACGAGTCCTGTCATGTCAAATCACATACCTCCAAATGCAGGGGATGTATTTCAGCATGGAAAAATTTGGCAAGTTGTGCTACCGAAGAAGTCATTTTCTGAGAATCTCTGCATTCCTTGTAAGGTATTGGGATGAACACATTGAGTTGAACTTTAAAATGGTGATGCATCATATTGACTCAGTGGGAGCTAGAAGAATCAAGAATTGTGTCTGCCTAACCTTGACATGGAAGGGATACACTTTACGCCCTGGAACCTATAGGTGAGTCAGAAAACCAGTTTGGTTCATCTAAATCTGGTGACCCCATTCAGCCCCTTATGTGGGAATGTACTGATGATGTCATCTGGTCAGGGCATATTCTGCATGAAGGAAGGGCACTGGATGTTTACCAACAAAATTTAAGTGTCTTTCTTAGCACCTACCAGTGGATACTTCCTACAAGACAATCATCTTTCTTACTGACAGGCACCTGAATCACAATTCCATTCTGTTACGAATGCACGTATCATGGAATTCTTAGCATGTACATGAAATAGCAGCATAACTTCCTCCTGCAGTAGCTGAAAAGTTATGTTACGACACCTGTAATACTCTTATCCGAATGAAAACTGCAAAACAGAAAATATTCGGAAGGGAGAGGCGTGCCATCTACATACTAAGAGAAGATTCTCAGTGTGTACCAGGAGATCAGCACAGATTCCACCCAGAAAATCCCAGAACAAAACAATGGCACTTCCCAAAGACTATGGCCTATCAGAGAAAGTGCTTCAAAAGCTATTATGAGAACTGGTTTTGTTAAGGCTTTATAAGCTTCCCAGCATCCATAAAAATGGGGTACCATTCTGCCCCTTATTTAGCAAAATAGAAGTTCCAACATAATTATTTGCTAAGTACCTGAATGAATTGCTTAGGCCTTATATTGGTAAAAGTTCACACTACACAAAAATGCCTTAACAGTTTTAGGGTACAGAATTCCACTGCACTGCACTGCAATCTATCCACAGTCAGCTCAATAGTGCTGTCACAAGCTTGTGCATGGACTTTACCTTTTTATATTTCCTTGAGCATCCCTTACTGGAAATATAGGAAGACAATCTAGTAAATATTGGAAATAAGTGCAGAAGATAGCAAAGTAAAGAGAGAGGGAGAAAACGTTAATTCAGAATGTAACTGAAAGGGGAAAGAAGGAAGTCTGTTGAAGGGTGAAGGCGCAAAGTGGGAACTACACCCCACCTTTTTTTTGGGGGGGGGGGGGGAGGGGGAGGGGATCTCTTAAGATTGAAAACAATGGTATTGGGAGTTGGGTTCAAATAAACCTGATAGCAAAGTGTCATTAGGATGTGGAGCAAAACTTGCAGATCATATGTAGGTGCTTACATAAAGTAACTTTTTCCTTGACTACATAGTTTTTCCAGTTATGGGACAAAGGTATATGATAAATAAATTCTGAGCCAATTACAAAACTGTAAATCTAATTTAAAGATGCACAATAAACAAAACTGGTGCAGCATCTGACCCTGTGGTGGTAGTGTGTTATTTCTTATTACTTTATAGTTATAATTTTCTTTTTGGTTTGACATGAAACTGTCTCCAAAATCAGTTTCCGGATAAGCATACTCTGCATATTCTCCATAACTAATTTATGTTGAAATTAAATTTAGTTTTATTCATCATGAAATCTGTATTTCTTAATCATGAGGAGTAGAATGAATAACTAATAAAGTGGTGCTGCAGCAGAGAAAATTATGGCACAACTTGAGTAAATGAAATGATAGATTGATAGAACATACCCTGAGGCATGAACGAAATCTGTTGGTAATAAAGAAAGGATTCGAGAGTGGTGGCACACAGCCAGATCAAAGTACGTGTAGAATGCAGTAATTATTCAGAGACAACAACCTTAGAACAGAATAAACTAGTGTGGAAAGATGCATCATGCTGTCTTCTGAAAGAACACCACCAATACAAGAAACATATCCATACTACTGAGTCAGGTGGTTATAAATTCTGAACTGACACTTCAGTTATGGGTATTAGTAGGGACCTGAAAAATCTGCATTCTGCAATAAATGCAAATATAGATACAAATTCTGCCTCAAAAAGCAAAAATTCAGATATATCTCACAGACAGTACTCCACAGTGAATTGTGTTTAGATGAACTGTTTTATCAGTGATAGCTATTTCAAACTTTTTTCTACATGTTAATATACAAAATGTAAACAATTTTTGGTAACTAGTGATGCCCTGGAAAGACAATGTGAATAAGAAAATATTTGCAAAATAAGAAGTGCTCATACGGAATGACGTATCAGTGTGCTCAATGCTCTGGGAGGTTGAATGTTCTGTATCAGATACATGCCACATACCACAACTTACTACTCAGCAGAGGGGCCTAGCATCTTGGAACAAAGAAGCTCATATGCCTGTTTTGTAGCTAAATCAAACAATGGAAAATCCAGAATGGAATAATGACAGTATTATGAAAAAGATAATAAATTGGTACTAACCATATAGAGGAGACGCCGAGTCGCACATAGGCGCAACAGAAAGACTATCAAGAAGTCGGGCTTAAACTGCCTCATTAACAATTTAATATTCTGCTTACCTCACCAAGCAATTGTGTGGCAGTCATTAACACATGTTCTGTGCTGCACATTGCTCATTGTTCTCTTTTCTTATTTTGAAATGAGTGAAAAGACTATTCCTGATCCATCATGGCTTTTGATTAGACCCTCAGAGTATCAGAAAGGATCAGTGATCCTTACGACAGTGTGTCAGTTCAGCTTTCACAGAACAAGGAGGTAGTGGACTGTTCCCTGCGAGAGGGAGGCAAGGCTTCTTGTTCCGTGGGGCTTCTTTCCCCACACTGCACCTCTCCCTTCTGGATGTTGAAATTCTAGTTTGTTTACCCTTGCAGCTGTCTGCCGGTATATAATGTGCACACACTGCACTGTAACGATTCAAAAACAAAGCCTGTCCCATATTTCAGTTGTGTTGAGGTTCTTCCCCTACAGGTAGCATTTGAAAACAATGTTTTCATTTCTACTGCTACATTTAGTGCCATGTTGATTCTATCTGCAGTGCTGTTAAAAATGGGTTGCATGGCTATGAATCCCCATGAAAGGTTGAAATTAATATTATGCAGATTTTGTCACCATCAAATTGGGTGGAAAAGAAAAATAATTTACTTATGGAATATGTTAATTTGTCTCTGGAATATTGTTATTACAAAGTTTTTATATCAATAAATTAGGGGGTTTCCTAGAACTGAATAAATAACATTAGAGTAAAACACCAAGATTGTAGGTTTGAATACCAGTCCAACTTTAACCTAATAGGAAGTTTCAAAACTGTACACTCCACTGCAAACTGAAAGTTTAATTTTGGTGTACCAACCTATTTATTGTAACTCCCTAGGTTACATGGTGGCAATAGAAATAGCATTTTAACTTACAAGAAGCAGTCACACTGGTAGCAAATACCATCTTGTGACAAGAAAGCCCACACTGATGGTAATCTGCAATTGTTGCTGGTGAACTTTCTGAAAATGTATGACAGATGTCCAGCAATGACGTTTTTACACATTTGGCACAGTGAAGTGCACATGCAGAGTTTAAGTGTTCATTAGCCTGTCACTAGATAAGAACAAGGTAGTTTCAAACAGTATTCTGCATGTCAAGTGCCTAGCAACATTCCTTCCACAAATATCAATAGTTGCAACTTATGGCATCTCAGATGATGATGATGATGTCATCACAGGTTTAATGCAATTTCTTCACTGCCAAAATGTGTTATTGCTTTATTTGTTCCATTTTTATATATTTTCTCCTTTCATCAACCCTCTATAGGTAGCCGATTGTCTTTCCCTTATTTTATATATTTTTCCATCAGGAATTTCCACAGACTTCAATACCAGGAGTATTATTCAAAGATTTCTACCATGTGTTATGTGTTTCTGATTACTTGATCCTATGCTGCCCTCACCTCTTCATCTCCCAGAGTTACCTATTTGTCTTGTATTGTATTCCTTTCCCCTGTTTCAATCAACTGTTGCCTAACAGTGCTTTTGAAACTCTCAACAACCAACAATTCCTTCAATTTATCCAGGCTCATCTTCTTAATCTCCTACCTTTCTGTAATTTCTTCAGTTTTAATCTGCAGTTCATAATAAACAAATAACAGAATCCACACATTACTGGAAATGTTTTGCAATTTCAGAATCTCTGTCTTACCATTATATACTATCTGAAACATACTGATGTCTCCAGGTCTACAAGCTTCTTTCATTATTTTTAAACTAAATTTTGGCAATGTATGCATCCAAAATCCTACCAGGCAGTTTCCTCTTTTATTCCTTTCATGAAGTCGATGTACTAATGTTTTTCTTTCCTTCCTTTTCCCAGTACTGAATTCCAGTCACCCATCTCAACGAAATTCTTATATCTCTTAACAATCTGAATAATTTCTTTTAACTCATGATAAATTATTTCAATCTCTGAAACATCTGTAGGGCTAATAAGCCTATGTATATACAATTAAAAGGCACAATGGCCAACAATCTCTTCAGTGCAGACTGCACACTTGGCTTGAACTCTTACAGAAATCAACAAAATACATAGAATAATGATGATAATGGCAAGGGTCACTACATTCGTAGTGTGTGTATAAGTTGAGAATTTGGGTCTGACAGGAGGCACGCTAGGGTAGTCTGTGCAGTTGCAATGACCACTGTGCCTGGATGGCTCAGTGGTCATAGCATGTGCCTAGTAAGCAGGAGACGTGTGTTCCAACTCTGGTCCAACACAAATTTTCAACTTTCCCCATTGATTTTTAATCAATGCCCACTCACAGCCGTTGTCCGTAATTCCTTTGCGTCATAATATATACTTGTACTACTGTGACTAATGTCTGCTTTGTGTGCCTTGGCTTTCTGATGCATTCACTATGCTCTTCACAGCAGCTCACCTAGTTTCCTATTTTCTTATTTCTTTGTAAACCTATTCATGCATTAGCCTTTTGGATTTCACTTCTATTCGCCTGCACTCACTTGAACAGGAATCCTCTTCTTTCTATCACCATACTTCACTAATACCCACCACAGCCAACTCCTATCTGTTCATTTCTCTTTTTAAAGTCTCTTAATGGATCTAACATTCAATTCTCTGGCCTATGGATGTCAGATTTATTTCTCCCCAAGACAACGTTCCCCTGACTAGTTCCCTCCTGTAGATCCAAGTGGATGGACTATTATACTCGCAGAATATTTTACCAGATAATGGCATCATTATCGAACATACAGTAGAGCTGCGTGTCCTCAGGGAAGAAAAAGGCTTTAGTTTCCCTTTACTTGCAGCAGTGTCACAGAAACATCAAAGTATGGCCATGATGGATAATCTTAACAAGGCCAGATCAATCACTCATCCAGACTATTGCCCCTGGACCTACAGCAAAGGCTGCTGCCCCTCTTTAGGAACCGTATGTCGATCCCTCTTCTCTACAGGTACACCTACACCTGCAATGTGGTTGCACTTATGCTGCAACTATCTGTACTGCTGGGGCAACTTACGCCACCATGGCAAGGTCAATGGTTTGTGGGGAACTTCAATGAATACGACCTGAAACTGCATGGGTGTGCACTGGATGAACACACACTGTGATCAGTGTTCTAAGAGATCTATACTGTCTGGACAAATGGATACCACCTTCGTGTAGGCAGAATTTATGAACTGGCAAACACCATTTCTGACATCAACATAGTAGTGAGTTGACAAGTCTAGATAAAACAATGATGTGTATAATATTACGTGAATGTTGGGCTCAATGTTAATGTATGTGCTCTAGCCAAATTGGTTTTATCAGTCTTACATTACCTTCCAGAATCTCAACTTTGGGTTCTGGAGTAACAGTTTGTCAAGCACTGGCAGCATCTCTACATTAATAATGTACTTCACTTCACTTGGGCAGAAATTCTGCATGGCTGCAAAAGCTCACCGCCAAAATCATCTCTGAAGTTGCCCACTAGATGCAGTATGTGTAAGTAAGTGTACCCCTGCACGAAGACATATTCACCACAAAAAATATAATGGAAGAAGACATGTTTTGTTACAGAATGGACACATGTGGCACCACACAATTCTAAGGCTGAAGATTTTATTGCCTCTGCTTGACCCCCCCCCCCCCTCCTCGCCAAAAAAATCCCCACCCTACTCCAGCAGTAAGTACACTTAAAACCCTTTTCTGCTGATAATTTAACAATCTGTTAAGCTCTGACAACCAACAAACAGAAAACAAAATGGAAAAAAATAGTTAAAAGTAATTGACAAGACACAACAGTTATAGCTAAACAGAATAAATATGGAAACAATCTTACCGATGCTGTGGTGGAAACGGGTGGTCCGGCCTAAATACTGAGGGTCCACGTGATCTAGAACCAACTGTCTGAATGTGACTATAGTTGGTTGGTGGTTGCTGAGTTGATGTAGACTGTGGCTGTTCTTCTCCTGGAGGAAAGTTTGGTGGTGGTACTGATGTATCTGGCAATGCAGCAGCAGGTGGATGGGTGGTGGTTTCTGACGTATGTTCATCGATGGTGGGAGTCCCAGGTCGCTCTTCTACAGACCGTCTTTGACTTGAAATAATTAATCAAGAAGAAAAATCATATAGCTGCACGAACTTTGCACATACTTCATGTCCAACTAAATTTAGAATTACAAAAAAACTCGGAAGACAGATTCGCAAGTTGAAGTCTTGGTAACAGTTTTTATCAACGCATTATCTCAGCAATAATGACGTTGAACAGATACGAGAACAAAGCTATTTCATGACTGTCAATATTTGTGTATCTTAATGCAAACAACAATACAATAGATGGAGATAATCTGAACCTAGAAGAAATGCGCGAGCCAGATTAGCAACTGTTGGTCTTTTAAAAAGAGTGTCATGGATGTATTTGCTAGGACACTTCCTATGTCTGTCTGGACAAACAGAAGGTGAGTTAACCTACTGCCTAAGATGAACAATACATACACAACTGACAATGAAAACATGGTAACAGTGAACATACAACTCAAAGGCAGTTAAAGCGACAGCACCATTGCCTGATCACTTATGTTGAAGTAACATTCTGGTTACAGTAAGGTCATGCAGGCACAGAGAAAGTAAAAAAAAAAAAAAGCCAGGATGAATACATGTACAATGTCAACACATTGTGAAAATCTAGGAACAAAGTGAGGGAGAAAAATGTTCATGGTTCACATCAGAGACGTGCTCGGACTTCCCTCAATATGGAGGGACATTTTTGTCACATGAGAAATAGGGATTGAAACATACAGAATGGACACAATATTCCTCTCATGACTATTAGAGAAATTTGTTTTTCAATGGGATTGATCCCATAAAGAAACCAGCCAACTGATCAGAAATATTTTACATCAGCCATCATATAATAAATTAGAAAAGTGAGCATATTGCTGTAAACTATTTTGTATGAAGAACAGAAAAATGCGTATTTCCCATTTGTGATTTTCCCGCCACTAACAGATTGAAAACAACATTATTGTAAGACCATACAACTTGTATCAAGTAGCTGCTCATCAGCATTTGGTCAAAATTAAGAAGTGGTTGCCAACCGCTCACTTTGTCAATATTGTTCAACTTCACCAATACATAACCTTCAAATTTCAACTTTACCGACTACCTGCACGACAAACTTTGTGGAGTTACTGTCAACAACATAACTGTACTGGAAATTGGATTCATACTTCCAACTTTATTCTCTTTGGCACGAAAATTACAAATAGAATAAAGAGCAGTACAAGGCTAGGAAAAAAGTTGGGGTATGTCACAATGTTCAGTGTTCAGTGTTTATATTTCATCCACTTTAAGTATGAAGCGCATAGTGTTGGCATTGTTTGAAAGTTTTTTCAATTCTGTACTGTGCAAAAACACTACTATTCACTTAATCTAAAGTACCAGCCCAATAGGCACCTGAAACTGGAGAGTAGGAGTCTTTCAGCTAAAGTAGGACGACTTTGCTTTTTTTTTTTTTTTTTTTTTTTTTTCCAAACCATTAGAACACAGAGATGCAAACAAAATCAAACAACCGTAACTCATCATGAAAAGTAGGCAGTGCATCCAGAAAAAGAATTGTGGAGAGAAGATAAGTAACACTATATAAAAATAAAAAAATTAAAACATAATCAAAGGTCAATAATCAGATATCAAATAAGCTATAAACAATGAATAACTGAAACACACAACCAAAGAACAAAAGGGACTGCAAAAAGGAAGCTCAAGTGTTAATTTTTGCCAGAGTTTAGCACACTGGCCTTAAAGATTTAGCTGCTGCTCAGCAAGAGAAGTGTGATGGAAGCAATGTGTCATGACTGTGAGGAAGGGAGAAGGGGTGGGGTGGGGGGAGATAATCTAGCACTCAGGGAAAAACTTACAGGTTGCCGTACTACGGATTCAATCATCAACTAAGTGACCTGCACTGCTACACTCAACAGGCCAATTAGATATAAACTATTTATTTGCAAGATGTGTTTCCTTTAAATTTTTATCCACAAAACAAAACAATTGGTACAAAATTGTTATATACTGCTCAGTGTAAATATTTCAACAGTGCAGATCTCTCCATGTTGAAGATGCAGCTGGAAATGATATTCATGACTTTACCAAACATTAAGCTACTTTCCAAGGAGTATGGGAGGAAGGTTGCAACATGAGAAAGTGTAAATGAGTGATATTGTTTAACAAATGACATTAAGCTGATGATCATGTCACTGTATGGTCTGTGAACATAAACTATAAAAATACGCTGCAGTTTGTTTCAGCAGCACCATGTGCTTCAAATTAATACTTGTGTATGATTAAGAAGCCATGGAGATCTAAAACATAACAGCAAGTTAAAAAATTCTCTCTCTCTCTCTCTCTCTCTGTCTGTGTGTGTGTGTGTGTGTGAGAGAGAGAGAGAGAGAGAGAGAGAGAGAGAGAGAGAGAGAGAGAGAGAGAGACAAATGACGAGACAGAGTTAACAGTAATGTCGAGGCCATTGCAGTAGGAATATGAGGTATGTGCATGGAGAACAGTTCTCTATGGGGTTTTTTGCACGAGGGTGCCTCTCTCCCTTCTGCATTTCCAAGTTCTCTCACTGAATGACAAAGTAATTTGTCTCCTAGCTGTATCCACTTTACTGTCTCATCCTTGTGGACTCCTATTTCTTCAACCTTTTCCTCCCTCTTTTCCAGTTTCTAACAGCTAATGAAATTTTTTAAACTCTGCATATCTTTCAAACAATGGAAACAGTAAAGGTAAATGGTCACTTTTCAGATGAGGCACTGGGTGGTCAAGAGGCACATAAACAAGGTTGAAATGATTTTGACCAATGTCCTTCCCTCTTAGCTAACAGACTAACACCTTGCTACATTTTCCACATGCTACGTGAGGAATTGTATCAGAGTGGATGAGAGGAACAAGGAGAAGTGGAGAGAAGAAAAAGGGTGAGGGAAGGGAGAACTATGGCAGGGAGAACGAAGCAGAAAGGGAGTGGGATTAAAATGTGGAACCAGTGAATCCACCCTGATAAAGAAAATGAGTGGATTGACAAGGGAGGACAGAAGAGGGGGAGGGGGAAGAGGAAGGGAATTCATAATAGAGGAATAGGGAGACATTGAAGAAAAAAATGAATAAGGAGGCATGCGGCAGGAATGAGAGTGGGTGTAGGACATGGGCGGGCTATCAGAGATGGAGACCAGGATGATTAACAAGATTGGGAAGGGGATAACCACATAGCATGGCTTGCAATGCAGCTTTCAAAACTAATCATGCTGTGGTTAGTGCCATGCTCTACCACTGTGCAGTACACTTTTCTCTTAACCACAGTTAGACGGTGGGTATTTATTCGAATGGCAAGCTGGCTTGCAGTTATACTCACCAAAACAAAAAGTTATTGCAAAGTTTGTAATAACATGACTGTTTTTATAAGTAAACCTGCTTCTTAAAGGGTACAGTATGCTTGTGACAGAACTGGAATAGGATGTGTTTGGTGTTTGCACCTGTGACTTCCATCAAACAATGACCGCGAGGAAAAGATGGGGAGGGTTGGTATGAATTATTCCACAATGCTTCATTATTAGTTGGAAATGTAATGTTTGTGGAATAAATCATGCCTATTCCCAACCATTTGCCTCATGACTTTTTCAAGAAGTTTATTTTCATACAATTATGTTTTAATCATATTATGGGCAAACTCCCATTGCTAATTCATCAGTTCCAATAAAATGTACATGCAGTATTTTCTTGAACAAACCAGTCATTTTGAAATTTCTATAACAAAAATATGCACTAGAAAAACTTACCTAGATGGATAGCGAGATTTACTAGCTGAAGCAGTAGGAATTGTTTCCAACACCTGGTGCTGTGATGTAGACTTCGGTTTTGAGCTTAATGGAGCTATAGTTGATGGGATGGCTTGTGCACCAGATTCTGCAGCTATCACTGACCCCGCATTTGCTGCAAAGAAGAGAAGGTAATCTTTTATAATTAAAGAAATAGTTGGATATAATAGAGGGAAACATTCCACGTGGGAAAAATATATCTAAAAACAAAGATTATGTGACTTACCAAACGAGAGCGCTGGCAGGTCAATGGACACACAAACAAACACAAACATAAACACAAAATTCAAGCTTTCGTAACCAATGGTTGCTTCATCAGGAAAGAGGGAAGGAGTGGGAAAGACGAAAGGATGTGGGTTTTAAGGGAGAGGGTAAGGAGTCATTCCAATCCCGGGAGCGGAAAGACTTACCTTAGGGGGGAAAAAAAGGACAGGTATACACTCGCACACACACCCATATTTTCTGCTTGTGTCTGTGTATGTGCGGTCGGATATGGGTGTGTGTGCGAGTGTATACCTGTCCTTTTTTCCCCCTAAGGTAAGTCTTTCCGCTCCCGGGATTGGAATGACTCCTTACCCTCTCCCTTAAAACCCACATCCTTTCGTCTTTCCCTCTCCTTCCCTCTTTCCTGGTGAAGCAACCGTTGGTTGCGAAAGCTTGAATTTTGTGTGTATGTTTGTGTTAGAGATGGGGGATCCGCTCCTGAACTAATTCATAGAGTTGAATCTTTCAAAGGAGTGAACAATCAGTGATTCAGAAAAAAAAGAACAGTAGCTCCAAACGTTTCCCACAGCAGAGAGAGAGGGAGAGAGTCGGAGCAGACCAGTGGGGCCTCTGCTGGTCAGAGCACACTGCACGCCACACAACACAGCTAGTGCCGGCCTCTGCCCTGCTTCTGCCTTGGCTGCCTGCATTGTGCAGTGCCCCATTGGATTTTGTGTTTCACATATGCCGTGCCCTCTCTGTGCTTCCTCTGCCGCGTGCAGTGTCTGGCACACCTTAACTTAGCATAGCACTCCGTTGGCGATCGTTTCAGTCGCACGTCCTGCCCTCTGGGCAGTTGATGCGAGCAACAGGACTGAGAGCCTCCTAGCAGAGAACATCCGAACTACTTGCAACAACCTGCTCGCAAGAGAACGGACGATTTGCCTCCGAGCAGGTGAGTGGTGGCCGTTCACCGCTCCCCCCACCCTCGGAACTCGCCCGCTCAACGCTCACCCCACCGTTCTCGACTCTAGCCAGAGCGTTGAGCAAAGCAACTCAGGTGTCACTCTGGTCTCTGCGGTCTTAGCTCGCACAGTAATACAGTTCACGGCTCGATCTGCTTGACTCAGCGCCTCTGCATCGGAGTTCGTCTCTACTGGATATTGTTCTTCATAGTAATACCGTTATGTATATTACATAATTATGTTATGTATACATCATTTGTTTTTATTTTATTTTTATTTGTTTAAACTGATCAGATTAGATTCATGACGGCTCCTCTTACTATAGGATTTTTTATTATGGTCACTCGAATTGACACTTTAATTACGAGCGAACCGATAAGCGTATAGCAAAAGTGATACACTAATATTTTCCTTATTTTATTCTGCGGAAGGCTATATGCAGCACTTTGGTCCTTCAGTCAAATTTATATATTTTTTTCTTATTGTAGTACGGGTTTTGCGATTTTAGGCGTCTTCGGAAGGAAACGTTCACTTTAAAAATATATGGCTTGCGATGTTCTTGTACGAGGTTAATGAAATTTTAATACATTATAGTCAAATATATTGTTAATGTAAATCTCAAGTTTCAACATTTTCCGATCACCCAAAAAACCACGATTGTGCAAAATAAATCAGTAATCAAAAACTTTGTCATACCGTGGAAATTTCAATAAACAATACAAAATTCTTACTCATTATCTGTTTTATTTCAAAATAGGATCAAATAAGATCAAAATACAGGTATAGTACTGGAATAAACCCAGTTTAAAAGTCAATGTGCCTTCCATTTATTTTCTGTTGTGAATGAGTGGTGAGTCATGAAAAAGAGCTAGTTCATTTCAGGGAGTGAACAGTTCTGATCCGATCTCTGAAAAGAACAGTTTTGCCCATCTCTAGTTTGTGTGTCTATCGACCTGCCAGCGCTTTTGTTTGGTAAGTCACATCATCTTTGTTTTTAGATATAAAGAAATAGTTGAATTTATAAGCATGAATAATAAATATGGAGATACAAAATAATCTTTCTTGTAACTATTGAATCATGTTTACATTGCTTAAAGCAAAAACTGATTCACATAAATGATTCAGTATATGAGAATAAATATAGTTAATAAACATCCACATTCATAAGCCCTACCACACTACTTCTCCCTAATAAATCCTTGCTCTTACCCTCTTCCCTGTGCAATGTTATTTTTTTGCACTTGCACTACTGATATTCAACTTTACTTCTCATTTCCCCAAAATTATTTAATTTCTTGTATACACCATCAATTATTTCCAAACATTTTGAATCTAATCTTTTCACATTTCACTCTTGGTCATTCTATACAGTTTTCTTTCTTTGCATTTTCAACCAATTTTCTAACCAAGAGGCCTATACTGTTCAGTTCCTTTCACATCCTTTACCTTCTAGTGCCTCCATTTACTGAATCTGTTACAAAACTGTTAAGTGCACTCATTTCTTATATCTATGATGTTCACAAGGCTGTATCATATTTCTCCATTCCATTCTATTTCTGTTTTGGCTACTTACATTTATTTTTCAAAGTTCTGATCTGAATGTATAACTTCATGAAAGGTAGCTAATGATGTGACTGTGACGATAATGTTACTTGGTTTGTGGGGCACTCAACTGCGTGGTTATTAGCGCCAATACAAATTCCCAATCTTTGCACAGTCCAGTCTTGCCACTTTCCTGAATGATGATTAAATGATGAGGACAACACAAACACACAATCCCCGGGCAGAGAAAATCCCCGACCCGGCCAGGAATCGAACCTGGGACCCAAAGATCCAGAGGCAGCAATGCTAGCCGCTAGACCATGAGCTGCGGACTTGAATGGTAGCTTTGTATTTCAGTAGCTAATGATAGTGACCATGGCATTGGAATGGAAGAAAATAAAGTAAGAGATTGAAAGCGATCCATATGTTCTCAACAGGATGTGTCCCATAGAGGCTTACTTGAAGAAAATGCGTGAAGAATAATAATAATATTCTACGATTACTTAACAGTCTTGTTCAAATTAATATAAAGTACACGTGAACTCAAAAAAGACCTGGAGTCGCAGGCAGATGTCACTCAGGTTGTATAACTAGAGATGAATAACCAAACTTATGGTTTTCTAACTGTGCCCAGTTGCAATACCAGTTGAACCCACAGAGTAGTAATGATAAAAAAAATGTGACACTCAAAACTGAGTTCACAGTATGCATGGAATGAGTGACTGTAGGATGCTACAGCATGAATTAGAATTTCTGTTAAGTGTGATAAATGGTGTGTGTGTGTGTGTGTGTGTGTGTGTGTGTGTGTGTGTGTGTGTGTGTGTGTGTTTGTTTTCGACAAAGGCCTTACTGGCCGAAAGATTATTTGTGACAGTCTTTGTTGTGGCTATCTGTAAATCAGCATCTCTGCTATTTGGTGAGCAGCAACTTTCCTTTGCTGTTACATTCCATCCTGGATTTTCCATTGTTCAATTATTGTACATTGCCTCATATGAGTGGCAACTACAGAACTGTCTACTCCATGAATGGCCATCACCAAACTGTGAAACCGCGAACTCAATAATCGTGTTGCTAGACAAACTACACAGTAGGGCATCAATGACTTCAGTAGGTGGTTCAGTACTCACTCCAGCTATGTCCTCTCCTCAAGACTTTCCCTTCACGATTGCCTGAGTGGGAACTGCCATGTCAGCACTAAACCTATTCTCACAATACCCCTAACAATAGCCTCTGATAGTCTACATTTTCAGCTGATCCTTTGCATTCTCTTGCCCTCATCCTCTCCTCCCATCATTTTCTACACCATTTCCACTGGAATTAATAACAACACATGACGTACAGGGGATGCCTTTCTTCAATGATTAGAGCCACCATAGGCGATGTATTACTATACTCCGTTCATCATAAGATTAAAGTTCATGTAAACATTACACTACGTATTCCTCCCCATTTGCTGGAACCTCATTTAGTTTCTTTCCGAGTGGAGCTAAAGCCAACCTGTCTCGAGTACAGTGAAGTAAGATAATGAGGATACATTTTATCCAGTGCGTTACACGTACATCGACTCAGCGGTGATACGGGACAACAGCTTTATTGGTGCATTTAACTTCGATAGCACTGGCCAGGCAAGTGACTCAACTAACTTGCAGCGACATGAAAAGCTGCAGTGAAGACATACAAAGAGATGAGCAGAGAATAATATAGCATTGAAGATCATTAATTTTTAAACTGGAGGAAATTATATGGGGCAAAACTCAAGCGATACGCTCTTTTAGGTGACCTGTCGGGAAACATAACATGCCCTCGATCGTAGCTGACATAGTATTGTATTTAAAAACAAGAGTAACAAAAATTTCTGACATTAACAACGGTAATTTTTCTGGATGAGGTATGGTTGGGGTAAAAGTGTACTGCTGCTTTCCTATGAAGATAAATATCGAAGCCACTGAAGGTATTACAGCCTGCTGCCTGGTAATCTCTGAACTACTTCCAAATCAGAGTCCGAGGAATACATTTCAGAACTGCTACATTGATAACGAGGCCATCACCAACTAAATCCCAAGCCACAAAGAAGTCCACATTTCCTCCTCCTCTTTTATGATGTGCTGTTCTGCATTTCGCCATCGTTTGGCAGTGACATGTCACAAAGCTTCATGCATTAGTTCTAGTATGCTTGGCAGCTTAAATGTCTTGTTATTTCTTGAAACAAATCCCTTAACTTGGATCTAGAGCAGCTCTAGTGGGTTCAGATAGCAGTAGTACAGTGACAACTGTAAAAATGCAACATTTCTTACTGTGTTCGACGTCGTAAAAATAATTGTTTTCCATGTTTCCATGACGCTTACAACTCTGGCTCATGTGAGACCACATCTGTCCCATGAAACAATGAGCATATTCCAATAAGGAGTATTTGATTTTTCATTTTTCTCACAAAAAAAAAGAGAGAAAGAAAGAAAGACAGAAAGAAAGATTGTGTAATGTTTTCTTAACTTCAGCGACATTTAACAACCTTTTATGAAATATCGATCCTTAAGAATTCATATTTGCAATGAAAACCACAATTTTGCGTGGAATATATAATTAGAAATTACAAGACAGGGATTTTTCTTGAAAAAATGATGGTTAAGTATGAGTTAATTAACAGATGCTTGATGAATTTCATATTTAAATGATCTAGGTATTCAAACTGGAAAAAGAAGACCACAACGAGATTCAAAATGTCACTCCAAAGCATACACGATTATCGTTTATGACGCTACCAAATATGCCATGCACATAATTTGAATATGACCTAATATTCATTGCATGCTGTTTCTCGAAAAACATCAGAGCTGATTTTTCTCTATAAGCTTGTGAAAATCATTTCGAACAACTTGTTT
The DNA here is from genome assembly GCF_023864345.2 of Schistocerca serialis cubense. NCBI lineage: Eukaryota > Metazoa > Arthropoda > Insecta > Orthoptera > Acrididae > Schistocerca > Schistocerca serialis. The sequence goes on along the minus strand of NC_064639.1, from coordinate 1,143,279,969 downwards.
CTCGCCATTAACCATGTTCCATGCATATGTTTCAGTACAAAGTGGGACATAGTGTCATCCATTTTCACAGTACATATTAACAGCAAGACAATCAGAGCATACATACAGTAGTATTTATGGAGACTGTGACTGAACACAATTTTTTAAATAAAAATTACATAGCTAAAGTATGATTAAGAAAAACGTTGATGGCTGTTAATACATCCTAAGGTCTTAATAGTTTCATTTACAATGACATAGTAATAAGATATCTAATACATAAGTTGGACCTACTTCCAAGTGCTGAACACCAACTGTGTAAGAGAGTTACGGCTGCTTACCAAGCATCACGCTTGTGTTTGTTTACATCTGGTTTGTTCTTATGATGAATGAAGTAGAGATGGGTGGAGACAATATTCACCCATGACACTTAACCTTCTATTGCAAGGTGCTGCTATTTGGCAACAAATCATAAATTTATGAATAATCATAATTTCTGATGTTTTCCAACGTTCCTTAGCTGCTTCTACATTTTTGGAGATCATCTATGCAGTTAACTTAGAAGCAGATGTTGACCACATGTCCAAGAATTATGAATAAAGTCAAGAAAATCATTCACAGTCTGGCTGCATGGGATTAGCTTGCAATCACTGTTGTTATGTTTGTAGAACAATAAAAAATCTATCATTTTTGGCGAGTTGACTTTATATAAACAAATGCAGAAGCAGCTAGAAGAGTGAATTATTTCTGCGACTTCACACATAGCTAAGGAAATTGCATTTATAAAGTACGTAAAATGATGCTAAATGGAATAATGGAGTATGCTTTCATGTATCTGGTACTGAATGACAAACAATTCATCAATAGTGTTTGCTGCCTTGTGCCAAAACTATGATCTTGTTGCTGTTTTCCAGTGTGGGTAGATTCAGTACAATGCTGTTTATTACTTTCAATTTTAGATGGGTATCTCTTCCAGCTCTGTGCTTCTATGGGGTAGATGTTCTCACCAATTAAACATATTCCTAAAGGAAGTGACAATTTGGATTAGGATGACACTGATCTGCAGATGACTAAGAGAATGAGAGACTCGATCAAATATTTGAACTTATTAGTTGATTATGAGACTGATGACAATGATGATGAAGGGCTAATAGTAGGGGAAGAAGAAGAATGAGATGAAAACAATGTATTGCACTGAAATTCATTGTTGTTGCAGAATAAAAGAGTGCTCCAAAGTCAAATAAATGTCCTAAACTTTCATGTAGTTGGAAAAAATGTCAGAAAGAACTATCCATGTCATGGACTGGTGTACTTTATATACCTTCTCATATACGCTGTCCAAAAGAGTATTTTTATATGTTTCATGGAAGCAAAATATGGAACATTATTATTGAGGAGGGAAACACACTATCTGTTCAAAATATCTTTGATGACTAGATTACACCATTTAAAAAGTGTCATTGAACATCACAAGACGAGAGAGAGATATTATCTGTTGTAATACCTGAGAACAAAAACTGTAAAATATTTTTGACAACTGGTTCTATACTTTAGATTTGCAAATGGAGCTAGCAGAAAGAGATCTAGCCTTAGATACTCTCCGATTCAACTGACTAAAGGGATGTGACTGTGTGAAGAAAATGAAGAGTTCCAGAAGGGTGGCAACAGATGTGTTCCACAAAGAATATAAATTATCTACTGCACATTTGCATGACAACAGATTTGTGACACTGTTCAGGAATTTTGTGGAAATAAACTCAATGACTGAAGTACAAAGATATGACAACAAGAACTTGAAGGAATCAATCAACGTGGCTCATGAATCCATGGGAGGTGCAGATCCTGTGGATTCAGCGATAGATTTGTACAGGATCCAGATACAGATACTTGACCAAATGATAGTGTGTGCTCTGTTTCCTTACAGAAGAGATGCTCTATCAAGAAGAATGCACTGGAAAAGCACACCTGTCTTAGCCTAGTTTGACAAGTTCATACTAAACCTTTGCTGTCCCAAGAGCAGAGTGACAAAAGAAAGCAAGAATACCCAAAAGTAGTTTCAGTGAGAGCTCCTACATCCCAAATAAGACTAGCTGTCATACTATCTGAAAGAGTCATGTAACTGGACAGCATACGGCATTTTCCTGCTATGGATATGAAAGGAAGATGCAAGGTTCCGTCACACAATTGAATAGTCAGAGTGAAGTGCACGAAATGAAAAGAGCATTTATGTTTTACTGCAAATTAGAACTGTTTCTTGACACTGCAAACTGGGTAATGATATGAGCTATTAAAAGGATGAAGAGTATGACCAAAATGACAAACCGTAAATAAAATGAAAATTTCTATTACATAAATATTTTAACTGATGTATTTAGAAACACATTTACATACTTCACAAAACAGTTTACACATATAGGTAAATAAAAATATCAGGAGCATTCTGGGAATACAGTACCATATGGCAACAAAATTAAATCAAATGTTTATGTTTAAACTGGTACATAGTAACAAATGTGGTATTTTTTCCCCACTTGGGCTGTTATTTATTTAAATTAGTATGTTATGGATTGGTGGAGGCCCTGAAATAGTGACCATTAAAAGTCTGCACTACTCAAAACATTTCGTCAGCTGTTCTCTGTTTCTGATTGCTGCCACCCTCAGTGACCCCAAAGTCGTGAAACTGTAACTGGCTGACCAAATGTTGTTGTGTTGCCTGTCTGAATGGATGGTTAATTGATCCATAACAGTAATTATATTTAAGTACATTACTGTGTGCAATATGAGACACGACCACAAACAATTACTAAATGTTTTGATTGTGATTTTTCTTCTAGTCATTGTGTTTTATAAGAAGAGCCTTAATTTAATTTCATATTCCTGTCTACAAATATGTAGCACATGTGAAATGACAATCTCTATAATATACATTCACGAATCAGTGTTACTTCCATGTCAAAATCTGTGCCACAGCAGCTGATCAATATGAGGTACACAAACCAGCAAGTTGCCCATACTGGAGAGCAAACAAGGAAACATTCCCCTTCTCATATTCTTCAATCCTACAGTAGCCATGCTACCTATTCCTCTGCCCCCGAGGTAAGCAGCCAATTTCACTTTACTCACAGCCGAATTTACCAATGTCAATTAAAATTAAGCACATTTATAAAATACAAGGGTGGTTTGAAAAGTTCTCGGAATCACCACAGGAGGTCAGCACTAGCACAATGAGTTGTTCACGTGATATTCACTGGACTGTTGTCTGTAAACATGTGCCACGTCAGTGCTATTGGAAGACAGCTGTGGTAGTGACGTAGTTCTGTCGTTGTTCCCACATAGTGATTTGTGAAGATGGAAAAAATAGAGATTCAAGCAGTGATCAAGTACTTCATAAGGAAGGAATGAAAGTAAAGGACACTGTTGCGAATTTCCAGAATACACTGGGGAACTCTGCCCCTTCATATTCAACTGCTGCCAAGTGGACAAATGAATTTAAATGTGGTTGGGAGAACTTAAAATGATGATCCGTGCAGTGGTTGGCCAAGATGTGTCACTACTCCAGAAATCACTGCAAAAGTGCACAAAATGGTCATGGGGGACCACCAATTAAAAGTCCATGAAATTGCTCACGCTTGCCAGAGGTTATCTGAATGGGTATATCACATTTTAACTGAATAACTAGAAATGAAAAAATTATCTGCAAGATGGGTGCCACGAAGCTTGATGCTGGATCAAAAACGCACGAGAATGGACATATCTTAACAATATTAGGCCCATTTTAGGATAAACAAAGAAAACTTTTTGCACCGGTTTGTGGTCACAGATGAAACTTGGGTGCACTACTATATCCCAGAGACAAAAGAACAGGTACAGTAGTGGAAACATGCTGATTCTCCACCCGCAAAAAAAAGCAAAGACAATTCCTTTGGCGGGAAAGGTCATGGCATCAGTGTTCTGGGATGTGAAGGGGATTCTGTTTGTAGATTATCTCCCCACTGGGCCAACAATTACTGGACAAACTGTGACAAAAGATACATCTACATCAACATGGTTACTCTGCAATTCACTCTTAAGTGCCTGGCACAGAGTTCATCGAGCCATTTTCATACTACTTCTCTACCATTCCACTCTCAAACGGTGCGTGGGAAAAAGGAACATCTATATCTTTCCGTTTGAGCTCTGATTTCTGTTATTTTATTATGATGATCATTTCTCTCTACATAGGTGGGTGTCAACAAAATATTTACGCATTCGGAAGAGAAAGTCTGTGATTGAAATTTTGTAAATAGGTCTCGAATATTCCAGCAGAGGATGAAAAAGTGCAATTTAGGCTGTCTCTTTAGTGGGTTTGTCACAGTCTTTGTTTCACCTTCCCCACAATATTATCTAAGTGGAACTTTCCACTGTTCCAATGATCTGAGATAGATGATGGGTAAGAATGGTGGTATATTTGTAGCCTAGTCAACATAAAATCTTACGGGGACACCCCCTGGGCCAGATGCCTTCCCGGCATCTAGGGATCTGAACTGTTTTACAATCCCAGATACGCTAAACAATAAGTCTGCCATCCTTTCCTTTGTTCGATAATTGAAAGGGGGAATGGTGCTGCATTCCTCTACCGTAAACGAGTTTTTGAAAGCTACGTTTAGAATTTCAGCCTTCTTTTTATTATAATCAGTTACATTACCCCTATTCTCAGCAAGAAAAGGTATTGAATTATTTATAACATTAATTGATTTTACGTATGACCAAAATTTTTTGGGGTTATTTTTAGAATCTGCAGATAAAATATTGCTTTCAAATTCGTTAAAAGAAAATAATGTCTCATTGACCTTTTGACAGCTGCTTTCCTTTCACGTAATTTCTGTTTGTCAGGGGGGTTGGGGGTGGGGGGCAGTGACTACATTTAAAATGACTGTGCAAAATTCTCTGCTTTCTCAGCAACTTCCTAATACATTTGTTGTAGCAAGGTGGATCCTTTCCTTCCCCTATATTTTTGCTAGGCACATACTTCTCTAGCACATGGTGGACAATACCTTTACATTCCAACCAAAGATGCTCAATATCTTTGTGTCCCGCGGTGAATGCTAGGAGCTGACTACGAAGATATTCTTTAACGACACTTTTATTTGCTTTCCCAAACAAGAAAACTCTTCGCTGTTTCTTTGTTTTTGTTTTTTTGTTTTGCAAGTTTCACTGACATAGAAGCCACAACGACATTATGGTCGCTAATACCTTCTACTAGAATAGCTTCCTCAAAAAGATCAGGTCTGTTTGTCACTAATATATCTAATATGTTCCCATCTCGAGTTGGTTTTCTAACCAATTGCTTAAGGTTGTATCTCTTAGAATAACTTCAAATGAGTCTTTCCTTCTGCCCCCTGTGATAAACAATACCTCAATCGATCCAGTAATGTGATTTTGTATACATTTCTATAGCAATGTCTCAGCTTATCACAGTTCTACAGACAACTAATGCTTTCACCTATAGCCTTTTGGCTTCACAGTTGAAAGGTGGCATTGGTGTGCATTCGTTTGCAGTGTGACAGCTCCGATGCAAGCAAACCATCAAAAATGAAAATATATAGACCCAACTGGAATGACAAAAACAACAGTGTTGGAATCCTCAGGAATGGTCACTATTTGATGAACAGATCTGGTCATTTAAGGGGAAGGATAAAATTACAATGACTAATACGTACCACTTCCAATATAATCACCCTCTACAAAAGACGTAACAGTGAAAATTATTAACTTCTGGACAGGATTAGTGTTATACTACTAATATCACATGAAAAAGAGAGTAAAAACAAATAAGTTGCAAATATTGCAAATAAAGTTGTCTGAGGAACACTACCCTCTACAGTTAGTATCAGTCATAATTGTTTCCATTTGGTAATAACTACTCTCTCCAAATGGATATAAAAACAGCACATGTAGTTCATTGGAACCTACTGCATAATGAAATACGACAATATCTGCAGAAAAACACAATGAAAAATTCACGTAACTGTAACACCTACATAGTTTGATTCCAGTGTTTTCCAAAAAACAGACATTTGCTCCTTTTTCAAATGCATTTAACAATTCGCAAGAAACTCAACTGACACTTACCATCATGGACACAAGACTGCTGTCCTTCAAGTGATGTAACTGGGGTTACAGAAGGCTGCACTGAAGCTGAACGATGCCTGCTTTCTGCAGTCACTGCTCCTGTCACTGATGTGGTTGTGATTGGTCGCTGTATTGGAATCTCTGGGCGGGCCAACGGTTGTGTTGTCTCTGTATGTACAATGGGCTCTCTCACTGAATGTGTTCGTTGCTCTGCTGAAGTAGATGACTCCTGCGTTGTTGCCCCAAGCACAGGTATTGTGCTGGTTGCCTCACAAGTTTGGACAACAATCAATGCCCCTGTTACTGTCTGTGGAGCAGCATCTTCCATTGTAGATTCTACATTAAAACAAAATGACGGGTACTTATTAGAACAAATCTGATTCAGTAAGAATTGAAAAAGGAATTGAGGATGGATGAGAAAAGCAGAAATAAAGCAACAGCAACTGTGGAATCAAATCCAGTTCACATGTCTGGACTCCCCTCGCAGTCTCTCCAATTACATCTGAAAATGCAACTTACACAAAGCAGATTTCTTTTTGTTTCCTGATGCCTTGTTTCTAGTTTGTGGTGGTGCTTATGAGTGCGGAACAGAAGTATTACTAATTCATTAAACCACTATGCACGAAGTATACATTTTCCAATTTGCCTATAAACACATGTTAATAGATTTACAAAGATGTATAAGGGGGGGGGGGGGGGGAGAGACATATGGGCTGATCAAGGGACGGGACACACACACACACACACACACACACACACACAGAGTCTGAGTCTGGTGACAGTGTTCAGACACAAGTGGTCACATGTCAGTGTTTTGTGCTTGTGTATATGTCTTCTACTTCAGAAGCAGTCATTTTAGCCAAAGCCAAACATATAGCCATCTATCTGTTCTGCTGCCTGTAATTCAACATCACTTCTATATGGTGAGTAGCAATCTACACTTTTCATTATATTGTTGTTATTCCATCAAAATTTTTCCACTGTTTGAAGGTGTAATTTATTTAGGTGCAAGACGACTGCTATGCAGTTTGCTGAATACCTGAATAAAGTATTTTCATACATACATTACACATACATAAGACAACTGGTGTCATACTATAAAATCATCATGAGTTTCTACAACCAACTGTCCACAATACTAACTAGTGTTCTCCAAAAAAAGAACAATCAAAAGGGATCAGTATGTTCTTGAGATCAAGTACTGTCACTAACCTAAAGTGAGGGTCATGGAGTTAGTATGATGATGATACATCAAAACAGAAGCAGAATTTTTCCTAGGTCAATATGAATCATAAAGCTGCGTCTAAATAATAACCGAGGTCAAAAATGAACTATCCATCTAAATTATGAGTGGAAAAATGTATTGGTTTACCAAGCACTTTTGTAATGAAAAAGCAGTAGTTACAGTGGCAATGTACTACATGACATAATGGCAGCATGGGTGGGCACTTGCTCCCTCCATTAATCTAGGTTTGGAATTTTTTTACTGATTACAGAATTTTTGTGAACTTCTAGTAATGATTGTCTGAGACTTTATAAATTGCATATTTAGCACTGACAAGTGCAATGATAAATATTATAACTTTAACAATCAATAACTATCTTGGTACTATGAAAGGGATAGTTGCTCCTCACCATATAGCAGAAATGCTGTGTCACAGACAGGTACAACAAAAAGATTGTCAGAAAGTGAGCTTTCGGCCAACAAGGCCTTCATTGGGGGGGAAAAAAAAAAAAAACCACACACACACACACACACAAAACTCATGTACACATGACCACAGCCTCTGGCTGCTGTAATTGGTTTTGTGTGTGTGTGTGTGTGTGTGTGTGTGTGTGTGTGTGAGAGAGAGAGAGAGAGAGAGAGAGAGAGAGAGAGAGAGAGAGTGAGTGAGTGAGTGAGTGAGAGAGAGAGAGAGAGAGAGAGAGCCAAAACAGTTCCATCAATCTTTACTCTATTGCTTTCAGATAAAGTCCATACCAAGCTGTGAAAAAGGGACTGATCCTACACCTAATGTGTGGGTTCCAGCACAACCTATACATGGCAATAGTGTAAGTACTCTCAGCTGTCCCCAATTCCCTTAAAGTTATCTCCTCCCATTGCTGTGCAACCCAATTGTAACAGTAGTTAACTATTTGTATGTGAACAAATGAGAGCTGTGATGGCTTGCTATCTGTTTTACAAAGTAGAACTATTTGTAGTACACATAGGAGAACACATTCATACTTGATCTACAGAAGCAAATGCATTAGTTGAAAAGCAAAAACAAAATTTCCGTACTAGAAGAGAGGAAGAAAGTGTGGAACTTTAAGGTCAAAAAGATGTCCTCTCCAGGAATTGATACCTTCTTAAGTCTCTGGGGTTTAACACAGTGCCAGTGGTAGCCACAACGAAGCTCACAAGCTGCATACACCTGTTGCTTCAGTGTGGTGCGGCACTTGAAATAAAGTATATAAATAAATAAATTAAAAAATTAATAAAATTTTAAAACACAAAAAATGACACACACTTTTATAAAGCCATGTCCATGCCTGACGCATCACCCCACAGACAAATGCGCTGTGCAGAGCAGGGTGGTGCAGTTTGCTGTCCACACCCAGTAAGTCATGCTGCGCCGAACCAATTTTGTCAGTTTGGCATGGTGTGGCCAGTGTGGATGCAGCTTAATACAAAAGAAACTCGTTGCTCAAACTAGCAACTGTGCAACCTTCATGTAGATTTGGGAATAGTACGCTGCTTCAAGCATGTAGCAGCATGGATCAAGGTGCCGCACTCAGCAGCCGGTCACATTTGTAGCTATGAACATGGTTACTTTTCTCCATGCAGTGAGATTCTTTAAGTAAACTTGTGATTACTGCTGGTGGCCCTGCAGTTAAATTGTTACCTAAGGAGCGTAAATATGAAGAACAGGATGGTGTGTTTAATAAAGAGTGGGAGAAGCCATTCCTTTTTGTAGACAGGAATGGTAAAACTGTCATAATTAAAGGAAAAATTTCAAGGGCAAAGCAGGATTATGACTACGTTCACCAAGCAAGCAGATTTAACAACTGAAGCTGGGTTCATCTTGTCTTTTAATAGAAGCCTTAAAGTGAAGCGGTGTTTGTAAACGTCAAAGAGTTGCCCCAACCGTTTCTATTTTAGACCCTGAAAATACGGAACTATAAAAACTTGTTGAGAAAATGTCTGCTTCTCAACATACAATACAGGCAAGTTTCTACTATTAGTGATGATTTGTAAATATCTTGAAAGAGGAGGGGGGGGGGGGGGGGGGGAGTGATTGAATGCTCAGCAATGTGTCTAACTTTGGATGAGTCTACAGATATCCAAGATAAAATTCAACTTGCCATTTTTGTAAGATATGACGACTTGGAGGTGGTAAGAGAGCTCTTAGACATTGTTACATTGAAGGATATTACTTGAGGCGTGACATTAAAGAATCCCTGGTTGATGTTCTCATTAAATTTTAAGAGCCTACTGAGAAGATTCAGTATTTTTACCCAAGGTGCACCACCTGAGACAGGTAAAAATCAAGGCCTTAGGGCTTTTAAATACTGGCACTTCATACCCTGAATTTCTAACGTCCACTGAATTATACCTAGTTATTTTTAATATCCACACATTATACAGGCGATGCTAAAACTGTGAGCTACATTCATTCAAATGCCAAAACACACTGTCAGTTCAAATCTTTAATAGAAGAAATCAGCGATGATGTTCTTCCTGATGATGTGTCTTGTTACTCTTCAGTGAAATGGCTATCAGTACGTAAGGTTCTAGGCAGATTTTTCCAGTACTGAACCCAGTCAAGCAATTTCTGCAGGAAAAAGAAAAATCTTCCCCTCAGATAAGCCACAGTGGTTTTTTTTTTCTGATACTGTTCAGCATTTACGTACACTAAACACATTATAAAGAGGAAACTTATTTCTGATTTGTCACAGTCTGCGTTCAGCTTTCATAACAAATTAAAACTCTTTTGGAAGGACCCCAAGACTGAAACATTTGATCATTTCATATGGTTGAAGAAAATTACTGAAAATCTTTCTTCAGTTCTGGTGCAAATACCAAGATTTACCTGATTACAAGACAAGTTTTTTTCCCAAATTCGTCACATACATTATATGTGGTCATCTTATATTTGCAGATTAAACTGTTGTTGTTCAAGTAAATTTTACAAATACTCAACAATAGTATAAGTTTCTGCAGGAAAGACTAAAAATCTAGACTCAGGAAAGTGATATATTTACATGTTTTGTGGAGCAATGTTTTTTGGCAGACCTTATGTTTTTGTAGCAAAAGATATTGTTACATTTTCACATCAATATAAAAGAAAAATCCGCTTTGAGTTAAAAAACAATTCCAACATATTCGGAAGAAGCAGTCAAATATTTGTGACAATGAAGATATACATTTCAGAGCTGCTGTCTTAGGACGACGACAAAGATGATTAAAAATATAGTGGTATCACACGACTGGTAAGCAAAAGAAGTAATTTTAACTTTTTAGGCTAATACCCTTAAGTCAAAGAAGGGAAAGCAAAAAGGTGGAAGGAGTATATAGAGGGCCTATACAAGGGCCATGCACTTGAGGACAATATTATTGAAATGGAAGAGGACGTAGGTGAAGATGGAATGGGAGATATGGTACTGCGTGAAGAGTTTAACAGAGCACTGAAAGACCTAAGTCGAAACAAGGCCACAGGAATAGCCAACATTCCATTAGAACTACTGATAGCCTTTGGAGAGCGAGCCCCGACAAATTTCTACCAGCTGGTGAGCAGAATGTATGAGACAGGTGAAACACTCTCAGACTTCAAGAATATAATAATTCCGATCTGAAAGAAATCGGGTGTTGACAGATGTGAAAATTACCGAACTATCAGTTAAATAAGTCACGGCTGCAAAATGCTAATACAAATTCTTTACTGATGAATGGAAAAACTGGTAGAAGCCGGCCTCCGGGAAGATCAGTTTGGTTTCCGTAGAAATGTTGGAACATGTGAGGCAATACTGACCCTACGACTTATCTTAGAAGAATGATTAAGGAAAGGCAAATCTACATTTCTAGCATTTGTAGACTTAGAGAAAGCTTTTGACAATGTTGACTGGAATACTCTCTTTCAAATTCTGAAGGTGGCAGTGGTAATTTACAGGGAGAAAGGCTATTTACAATTTGTACAGAAACCAGATGGCAGTTATAAGAGTTGAGGGGCATGAAAGGGAAGCATTGGTTGGGAAGGGGGTAAGACAGGGTTGTAGCCTAGTCCCAATGTTGTAGAATTTGTATACTGAGCAAGCAGTAAAGGAATAGGAACTAAAATCCATAGAGAAGAAATAAAACCTTTGAGGTTTGCCGATGACGTTGTAATTCTGCCAGAGACAGCAAAGGCCCTGGAAGAGCAGTTGAACGGAATGGACAGTGTCTTGAAAGGAGGATATAATATGAACATCAACAAAAGCAAAACGAGGATAATGGAATGTAGTCAAATTAAATCACGTGGTGCTGAGGGAATTAGATTAGGAAAAGAGACACTTAAAGTAGTAGATGAGTTTTGCTATTTGGGGGGCAAAATAACTAATGAGGGTCAAAGTAGAGAGGATATAAAATATAGACTGGCAATGGCAAGGAAAGCCTTTCTGAAGAAGAGAAATTTGTTAGCATTGAGTATAGATTTAAGTGTCTGGAAGTCGCTTCTGAAAGTATTTGTATGGAGTGCAGCAATGTATGGAAGTGAAATGTGGACGATAAATAGTTTAGACAAGAAGAGAATAGAAGCTTTCGAAATGTGGTGCTACAGAAGAATGCTGAAGATTAGATGGGTAAATCACATAACTAATGAGGAGGAACTGAATAGAATTGGGGAGAAGAGAAATTTGTGGTACAACTTGACTAGAGATTGGTTAGTAGGGCACGTTCTGAGGCTTCAAGGGATCACCAACTTAGTATTGGAGGGCAGCATGGAGAGTAAAGAGATGAATAAACTAAGCAGATTCAGAAGGATGTAGGTTGCAGTAGGTACTGGGACAGGAAGAAGCTTGCACAGGATAGAGTAGCATGGAGAGCTGCATCAAACAAGTCTCTGGACTGAAGACTACAACAACAACTTGATGTCAAAAAAGTCTGTACTTAGGATATATTAAAAATAAGTTTCTGGCAAGGAGCCTCTTAAAAAAAGAGGGTCATCTTATACTCAGGTAAATACAGTAAGTAGAATGTCTGCCCTTGCTGAAGAAATAAATGTCAGGTTTGGTGGTGGGAGGACACTTCAACCTTCATTTTCATTATGGAAACTCTTTTTCTTGTTGACGTTGTGGAAGATGGCCATCTCGTTTCACTGTCAATTATTATGGATTCATCAGCTGTAAAGTTGGAGATACTAGAACTTCAAGAGGTGCAAATGGCTCTAAGCACTATGGGACTTAACATCTGAGGTCATCAGTCCCCTAGAACTTAGAACTACTCGAACCTAACTAACCTAAAGACATCACACACATCCATGCCCAAGGCAGGGTTCGAACCTGCGACCGTAGCGGTCGCGCGGTTCCAAACTGAAGCGCCTAGAACCACTGGGCCACACCGGCCGGCCAACACCAGAATTAATAACTAATACTCCAGAGATAACTTAGTATATCACCAAACATAAATGTATTATGGCTCAATCTGGAATGAGAAATAAAGTTAAGAATATAAAGAGCTTAAAACAAGAGACAAAATAACAAATAGTCATAGAAAACTGAGAACCGTGTAGAGGATTCAGATTCCATAACTGTAAACATAAAATTCACTCTGAACATGGTTAAGAGTAACACTGGTGGCGGCATTGAAGTACCATAATTTTATAACCAACAATATACGTATCAGTAGGGATAATTTAAATATTCTCTTTTTCTAAGTTCTTTTTCAAGAACTAAGGCTTTGTTCGTCTTCACTCATGTAGCATTACAACATTTTATATTAGTGCATCATAATTCACAAACAACAACAACAACAACAAAAACAAACAGATGTGAATTTTGCCACAAATAGGTGCTACATTTTCCAGTCCCTACTCATAGTTCTGCTACTGTTGTTCACAGATTCTTTTAGTACAGCCAATCAATGTTTTGACAATTCCTCTTTTCTGCTTGAGATAGTAACCGGAATTTCTGTGAGGGTGTATGAACACGTGAGCCAGCCTTCTGTAGACAAAACAAAAATCACCTAAAGCACAAATACTGGCCATGAAATCATGCAGCACTTACATGGGAGCCTGTGTGGGGAGAATGTTGTGTATCTCAAGTGATTTAATGTTAAAATTACAAAAAGGAAAGTTGCTACTCACTATATAGTGGAGATGCTGAGTCGCAGATAGGCACAACAAAAAGACTCTCATAATTAAGCTTTTGGCCAACAAGGTCTTTGTCAAAAATAGACGACAGATGCAAGTGCACGTGCACACACATGCACATGCTACTCTCTCTCTCTCTCTCTCTCTCTCTCTCTCTCTCTCTCTCTCTCTCCCTCTCTCTCTCTCTCACACACACACACACACACCACTTTAGCCTCTGGCAGCTGAAGCCACACTGCGAGCAACAGCAGCAGTGTATGGTGGGAGTGGCAACTAGGTAGTGATTAGGAGGAGGCTGGGATGGAAAGGCCGAGAGGTAGCCGGGTAGGGGTGGGAGGACAGTGAAGTGCTGCTGGGGACACTCAAGGATGAGGTGGGGAGAGAAGGTAGAGCAGCTAGGTGCAGTCATGAGTTTAGACAGAGGGCAGGGGAGAGGTGGGGGGGTAGCGGAAAAGAGAGAAGCAAAAAAGACTGGGTGCGAAGGGGCTGGATGGGTGAGAAAAATAACTAATGTAGGGTGAATCCAGCCCCTCCACTGTTCCCCTTCCAGCACTACACAGCCCTCATTCCACGAATGCACCCAATCTTTTTACTTCTCTCCTTTTCTGCTACCCCTCCTCGCCCACCTCTCCCCTGCCCTCCATCTAACTTCCTGATTGTGCCTAGCGGCCCTACCTTCTCTCCACCAGGTAACTGTGTACGTCCCAGCTGCCCACCGCATCCTCTCCTTACCCCTACCCAGTTGTCACTCCCATCACATGCACTGCTGCTGTTGCTCACAGTGTTGCTTGAGCTGTCAGAGGATGCAATCATGTGCGTATGAGCAGCATCTTCGTGTGTGTGTGTGTGTGTGTGTGTGTGTGTGTGTGTGTGTGTGTGTGTGTGTGTGTGTGTGTGTGTGTGCGTGTGTGAGCTGGCTCAGGTGGTCATACTCTCTCACAGAAATTTCAGTTACCATCTCAAGCAGAAAAGAGGAGTGGTCAAAACATTGAATGGCTGAGATAAAAGAATCTGTGGACTGCAGTGGAATGATCATATAAAATTAATTGTTGGTAAGGTGGGTACCAGGTTGAGATTCATGGGGAGAGTCCTTAGAAAATGTAGTCCATCAACAAAGGAGGTGGCTTACAAAACACTCGTTTGACCTATACTTGAGTATTGCTCATCAGTGTGGGATCCGTACCAGATCGGGTTGACGGAGGAGATAGAGAAGATCCAAAGAAGAGCGGCGCGTTTCGTCACAGGGTTATTTGGTAACCGTGATAGCGCTACGGAGATGTTTAATAAACTCAAGTGGCAGAATCAGCAAGAGAGGCGCTCTGCATCGCGGTGTAGCTTGCTCGCCAGGTTTCGAGAGGGTGCGTTTCTGGATGAGGTATCGAATATATTGCTTCCCCCTACTTATACCTCCTGAGGAGATCACGAATGTAAAATTAGAGAGATTCGAGCGCGCACGGAGGCTTTCAGACAGTCGTTCTCCCCGCGAACCATACGCGAATGGAACAGAAAAGGGAGGTAATGACAGTGGCACGTAAAGTGCCCTCCGCCACACACTGTTGGGTGGCTTGCGGAGTATAAATGTAGATGTAGATGTAGAACTATGAGTAGGGACCGGAAAATGTAACATCTATTTTTGGCAAGATGCATTTTTTTTTCTTTCTTTTAAATGATTAGCTGCACTAATATAAAATGTTTTCATGCTACACGAGGGAAGATGAACAACACCTTAGTTCTTGAAGGACTTAAAGAAAGTGCTGATTATGAACTTATTGGCAGGACTCTCTGCTTTTGCAAAAACTTCCAACACCTTTTTGTTGTAAAACCCCCTTTGTTTTCTCTGTCTGGTAGTATTTAAGTTTTCAAGAATGGTTGTTCTGTTGAACAGCAGCAGCATTTCCCCACCAGTAAACTGAATTTGTCGCTGAGTTAAACTGTTTCTAGACATTACATCGCTTTTCCCGACCAATTCAATGAGTACAAAATCTGCAGATATGAATTTTGACCTTTTGTGGGCATTCATTGCTGTGCAATCCATTCTTAACAATGCTAAAGACTGAAACTTAATATATATTAATGACTTGCCATTCTACCGGGTGATCAAAGAGTCAATATAAATTTGAAAACCATGGAATAATGTAGATAGAGAGGTAAAAATCGACACACATGCTTGGAATGACATGGGGTTTTATAGGGGGGGGGGGGGGGGGGGGTGTTTCCACAAAATGTCCAACAGATGGCACTGGAAAGCAAAACATCAGTGACTGCGCATGACAATCATGTACAAAAGGAGCTGTAATGAGAGTGAGAATTAGATGCGCCAGCGATCGCAGCATGTTGACGTTACCTGAAAAGGCGCTTTTAGTGAAGCTGTATTATCAGAAAGGGGAATGCGCTAGTTCAGCGTTACGATCCTATCGCCATAGGAAGGGGATTCAAATGGGTAAAGGTCCATTGACAAATGCAGCTGTGGCGAGAATGATTTCTAAGTTCGAAGCCACGGGTTGTTTAGGCGATAGACCCCATAGTGGCCGACCGAGCACAAGTCATAATGCTGCTGAGACAGCTCAGGAAGAAATAGAGACTGTAGCAGGTTCGTCTATGCATGAGGAAGTCAGCGCTCGTGCAGTCGCACGTTGCACCGGTATTCCATACACTACTGTTTGGTTGGCACTGAGGTGTACCCTCCGAAGCTATCCATACAAAATCCATCGGCACCATGAACTGTTACCTGGCGATTTAGTGAAGCGGAGGGCATTTGCGGTGTGGGCATTTCAAAAGATGGCAGAAGATGACGATTGGTTGAGTAACGTGTTGTGGACTGACGAAGCTCATTTCACACTCCAAGGGTCTGTCAACGCCCACAACTGCAGAATTTGGGCTACCAAACATCCTAGAACTGCCGTGGAAACTCCATTGCACGATGAGAAAGTCACAGTATGGGTTGGATTTACCACATCTACCGTTATCGGGCCTTTTTTCTTCGAGGAAATGTGTGATTCTGGTTTTGTAACTGCTACCGTGACGGGTGAGAGGTACGCAGATATGTTACAGAATCGCATCATCCCCAGCCTGGCTTATAAACACCTGCTGGAACGTACAATGTTTATGCAGGATGGCGCTCCACCCCATATTGCTAGAAGCACGAAAGATCTCTTGTGCACGTCGTTTGGTGATGATCGTGTGCTCAGCCGCCACTTTCGTCATGCTTGGCCTCCCAGGTCCCCAGACCTCAGTCCGTGTGATTATTGGCTTTGGGGTCACCTGAAGTCGCAAGTGTATCATGATCAACTGGCATCTCTGCTGAAAGCCAACATCCGACGCCAATGCCTCACCATAACTCCAGACATGCTTTACAGTGCTGTTCACGACATTATTCCTCGACTACAGCTATTGTTGAGGAATGATGGTGGACATATTGAGCATTTCCTGCAAAGATCATTATCTTTGCTTTGTCTTACTTTGTTATGCTATTTATTGCTATTCCGATCAGATGAAGTGCCATCTGTCGGACATTTTTTGAACTTTTGTATTTTTTTGGTTCTAATAAAACCCCATGTCATTCCAAGCTTGTGTGTCAATTTGTACCTCTCTATCTACATTATTCCGTGATTTATTCAGTTTTCAAATTTATACTGACTTTTTGCCGATGATACAATTATAGCTACCACACCCAACAGACAAGAATTAACTGATGAAATTGTAAACGATGTTTTTCAGAAAATCATTAAGTGGTTCTCTGCAAATGGGCTCTCATTAAACTTTGACAAAACACTGTATATACAGTTCCACACAGTAAATGGAATGACACCATTAATAAATACAGACTTCGATGAGAAATCGTTAGCTAAGGAGAATATTCACAATTTCTAGGTGTATACATCTCAGTAAATTAGCTTACCATGCCTTTTTGCATTCTCTGCTTTCGTCTGGCATCATATTCTGGGGTAACTCATCATTCAATAAAAAGAGTGTTCATTGCACAAAAGCGTGTAATCAGAATAATTGCTGGAGTTCATCCAAGATCACCCTGCAGACACTTATTTAAAGAGCTAGCGATCTCCACTGTAGCCTCACAATATATATATTCACTTATGAATTTGTTATTAACAATCCAAAAGAATTCAAAAGTAATAGCAGTGTACATGGCTACAACACTAAGAGAAAGGATGATCTTCACTACTCAACGTTAAATCTAACTTTGAGTCAGAAGGGGGTAAATTATGCTGCCACAAGTGTCTTTGGTCACTTACCTAATAGCATCAAAAGTCTTACAGATAGCCATATAGCATTTAAAAGGAAATTAAAAGAATTTCTTAATGGCTACTCCTTCTACTCATTAGATGAATTTTTGGATGTAGTAAGTGGGTAATTCCCCTCCCCCTCACTCACTCACACACACACACACACACACACACACACACACACACACACAAATTAAGTGTCATGTAATATTTTGTGTAATGTAATATCTTGTATAGATATCTTTTATTAACCTGACACGTTCCACATCATTACAAAGTGTCGTATTCATGATTTATGGAACAAGTACTAATCTAATATAATCTAATCTAATCTAATCTAAACAGACAAGCACAGAAGTAGAACCCAACATACGGCCATCTTTTGAGTTTTAGCTAACAAACACAGTTACACATTTCTTTGTTGTAAAATGCTATGTCCCATGGCCGAGTACTGCTACGTTGCCTTACGCTGTGTGTATCTTCAATCGACCATTCAACTGTCCACAGTTGGCATGATGCCAAATCACGGAGCACATTGATACATTGTTGCGTTTGTACACTTTTCATTTTGGAAACAGTTTCTTATGCACATTATCTTTCAAAATTGGGCTCTGCCAGATGATGTACAATAGAAGTATCTGAAAATTGGTTACATTTTTGATATTTGTATGAAGAAAATTAAGCTATTTGAAACTATCTCTGATAAAATAGTTCATCAGGAACAATTCCCTACGAAATAGCACCTATAAGGTAATTTCGCATTTTCACATTTTGAGGCACAATTTGCATCTATTTCACATTTATTGCAAAATGTGAATTTTTCCAGTCCCTAACTATGAGCTTGTCATTTAAGAACTTATGTTCTGCTTATGAGTACTCCACCAAGTTATTGTTTCCGTTTTATGCATAATAATTCAACAACCAATCCAACAACCTTACTCAGGTGCTGTGAGTTTTGCTGTTATGTGTACTCGCAAGACCGGTTAGCACGTGAAGATGGCTAGATTGGTCGTCAACACTTTGTGCATGAAAATTGGAAATATATCATTAAACGAACGTATCAAGAAAACCTGAGAGATCGCATTTATAATTACTTTCAGAAAAAACATTTACTCTGACAATGAGAAACATAAGGCTCTACACCCTAAAGATCTGCATGTTCTAGTGAAAAAGAACCAACTGAAGGAAAAGTTTTCCTCCTACTTATAGAAACAGTCAAACATTGCATCAGTTGAGTACTAAACACATGGTATGGACACAGTGTTTAAACCAACAGAACTGTGCCCAAATATTTGAACACTGTAAAAAACTTAAATCCACCGCTTGCACAATAGGAGTACATAAAAGTCCTAAAGATCTGCATGTTCTAGTGAAAAAGAACCAACTGAAGGAAAAGTTTTCCTCCTACTTATAGAAACAGCCAAACATTGCATCAGTGGAGTACTAAACACATGGTATGGACACAGTGTTTAAACCAACAGAACTGTGCCCAAATATTTGAACACTGTAAAAAACTTAAATCCACCGCTTGCACAATAGGAGTACATAAAAGTCCTTGCACATGCAATCAAGTGTATATAGTAACTACAAAGAGCACCATTAACATCTGATTTAAGGAGCAGACAGCAATTGTCAGATGGGAAACGAGAACAATTTACCAGTACAGTTCAAGCACTAGGACCAGGGAACAAAATGATTTCTGTGACTCTGTCATTTCATCTAGACCCAATCAATGCTATGCTATGACATATAGATTAGATTTACTTTCATTCCAATTGATCTGTAGTGAGGACGTCCTCCAGGATATAAAACATGTCAGAAGAACAATAATACATGACAAACATTTAAAACTGAAAAAAATAAGCTAATGTACCTTCCACAGGTCCCAAGTGGAATGATCGTCTTTTTTTTTTTTTTTTTTTTTTTTTGGACACTATATGAAAGAATCATTTTACAAACACTCATTAACTAAGATTGCAATAATGCACTGAATTTAAAATTTAAAAAAAGTTTTTTTATTTATAAGGTAATAAACATATAATAGAACTACTAGAATACTTATTGACAAAGAATACATTACTGCACAGAAATGGTGCAGAAGTTAGGCTGTACACACACACACACACACACACACACACACACACACACACAAAATCAGTTGGTTCTGCTGAGAAATTCATAAACCGAATTTCATTGGTTGTTAAGCTTTTTATGGCTGCTGGCAAGTTATTGACAATGTGTGTTCCTAAATAATGCACACCTTCTTGTACAGGAGAAAGTGGCTTTAAATCCTTGTGAAGATTATTCTTCTTTCTAGTAATGATTCCATGAATTGAGTTGTAGGTTTGAAAAAGTGATAATTTTTTATGACAAATTTTTTTTTAAGCAAATTAAGTTATAGAAATTCGAAAGCACAAAAACAACTGCAACACAAAAGAAAATTATTGAAGTTAGGCAAGTTGGGGGCCTTAGTACTAAACAATGTGAACAGTACAACTGTTGCCCACTACAAGCTACGAAGGATGCATCAGAACTACTCCACGATTGTTAAGTGGATACATATAAACAGTTCTGCTGGCTGAGGTTGTGCGAGACTGTGCTTGCAGCTGTTATAGCTAGGAACAAGAAGACAATGGTATCAAAAGATACAGCCATTAAGTCACATATTTTGATACCCACAAACTTGCTCATTGAAACCTATAGAGTATTTCCCCTTGATATAGAATCATGAAATTTTGCAAGAAGAAAGGTTTCACAGTGCAAGTTAAGTGAAGAAAAATCAGAGAACTTTTAATTTATAATTATATCCTGGAACGGATGAACTGTCTATATTCATAATTAAGTTTGAATGGAACTGTTAGCGCGCGAGTCTTTCTCACATCTGGCCAATTTTTTTGGCATAATCTGTGTTTTTTTGCCAAAGCAGTGTAATTCT
Source organism: Schistocerca serialis cubense (assembly GCF_023864345.2). Classification (NCBI taxonomy): domain Eukaryota; kingdom Metazoa; phylum Arthropoda; class Insecta; order Orthoptera; family Acrididae; genus Schistocerca; species Schistocerca serialis. Next base: position 1,143,259,378 of record NC_064639.1, on the reverse strand, counting down.
TTTTATCAAATATGGTGTGCTGTTTTGAGCAAATTCAATGTTATTTTTAGCTTAATCTGGTGTTCTTTTGTCAAATTCAGTGTTTTTTGTGTGAAATTCGATGTTATTTTTCCAAGTTCATTATCTTTAACCACATTTGGTATTATTTTTGGCCCAATTCCATGTTTTTTACCAAAGCTGACACTTTTGGGCAATTTGACATTTTTTTACCAAATTCAGTATTTTTTTGGCTAATTTGGTCTTGTTCTTGGGTCAAATTTGATATTTTTTTGCCAAATTTGTTGTTTCTTTTCTGCCAATTCCATGGAGTTCTGCCAAATTTCATGCTATTTTTCCAAATTTGGTGCTCTTTCACCGTCACATCAAAATTCAGTGTGTAAGAAATGAACTGTTATTATAACATAATACATGAACCTTAGCCTTGAGGAAATTAGAAGCCAATATGCAGTTTTAACATTCAATAACTATCACTATGAATATCAGTAAGCTACCATTCTCAGACTTACAAAATTTTTACATGGCAAAATTATAAACTTCACAATCTTGTACAAATGCCCAATTTTGCATTATTTTGCTGAAAAGCACTACTCAGATTATTTTTTTATTTATCATTATTTGCTTGTCTCTAGTTATAGCCCCCTGATGATTCCAGCACTGGGACATGAAATGTTAAGCAGAGAAACATGATCTTGACCACGGCCTAGAATCATCAAAACAAAAATTACTAAAGCACTTGCCAAGTGTCATTTATCACTGTAATTTTAAAATTTAGTATTGTCTAGTTATCTTTCTTGAATTCTGTGTCTGTATCACCAAGTGAGTTGCTGGATGTTTTGGAGCCACCAGTAAAAATAATATCAATGAGCACACATTTTGTGCCGAATAAACCAAATTTTGTCTTGGGTTCCTTCTTGATAGAACAACTTCATGATTATAAATGAAAAGTGCAATACTCTGAAGAAACAGTTCTGTAGTGGCATATGCAGTAATTTAACTAACAACAGAGCCATACAGCTCCTATAGCATAGCACAAAAGCAGACAACAAAGATTGAAAAACCAAGTAAAAAATGGAGAAAATTGAGGAATAAATTAGAACAGGCAACCAATTTCCTCAAGCTGTAAGTTGTGTGGCAGGTTAATACATATAATATGCCACATTAATACTAGTAAAACACACACACACACACACACACACACACACACACACACACACACACACAAAGTATTGCGAAAGGGTAGGCAGGTGGTTAACACTGATAAATTACTCTGTTCTTCATTTTTTCTATTTTGGAACTACAATGTCAAATAGGAGACAGACGGAGAGAGAGATGTGGGGTTGACTGGACGCCTAGAACTTAGAACTAATTAAACCTAACTAACCTAAGGACATCACACACATCCATGCCCAAGGCAGGATTCAAACCTGCAACTGTAGCGGTCACTCGGTTCCAGACTGTAGCGCCTAGAACCGCACGGCCACTACGGCCAGCTAGGAAGGGGATTCAGAGAGGTTTAGCATACAGGAGATGCATACTGCAAGGACATTGTGTGTGTGTGTGTGTGTGTGTGTGTGTGTGTGTGTGTGTGTGTGTGCGCGCGCGCACAATATAAATCAATCAACAGCAAATAAATTATTCCTCTACAGTTCCACATTTGCATCCCCTTAGTGCTTAAGAAGTGGCCTGCACATAGTCAAAATCTACGTACTTACCATGGGAGTCAGAAGCAGCAGAGGTGAAATCTGGAGGTGGCTCCTGCTGCAATGACGACGGAGGTATACCTCCAATTACTGGCACTGCCTGCCCCATTGTTTCAACCGAAGGTGATGATGATGATGTTTGAACAGCAACCAGTGGAGGCTTCATAGGCTGCAAGTTAGGTGGTGGCCTATGAGGCGCAAGAGGCCTCAAGTTACTGTTTATCTTGTTATATCCTGTTGCATTCTTAAAGTTATTAACAGCAGTACGTAGAAATCTATTAGGAATAAGTGTATCTGGTGACACATCCTTTTCTTTACAGTCAGGACATTCATGCTCTTCTGACTCCAGGAGTACAGTACGGATACCTATGAAATTAAAATATGGTTTCATTACACAAACATATTCACTGTTGTACAAAAATTTGAAACTCTCACGACACACACGAAAGTTTCTCCTGGGAAAAATACTATTCATCTGGCAAAGTATTATGAATATTGAATAATGACACATACTTGAAATCATAATTGATTATGAACAATAACTGAATACTCCCTTTCTTCAAGCATTGCTCCACCATTTTAGATAAGCAAGTTTAGGCAACAGAAATGATAGATCACTGCCAGCAAAACGCAGGCATCTTGCTTCAGACCTCAGACCAGCCCAAATAAAACAACTCAGAATGTACTCTGCAAAGAGCATAAAAATCTAACGCTACCATTTAATACTTTAGGTGACACTGGTAACAGACTATCTGGTTAGTAAACAAAATTATCTTTACACTGACATTGTAATAACTTATGTGTCTAAGATAACAGATAATCATTTTTGCTATATTTTTACGTCAAACAAACTTCCTTCCATTTCTCAAACAATGAAAAATACAGGATGGAATAATGACAATATTAGAAAAAGGACAGATTGCTACTCACCATGCAGCGACAATACAAAGACTGTCAAATAAGTAACCTTTTGGCCACAAAGGCCTTCTTCTGAATTACACACACACACACACACACACACACACACACACACACACACACACACACAGAGAGAGAGAGAGAGAGAGAGAGAGAGAGAGAGAGAGATGATAGGTGTCAATGGCAGCTAGACACCAGTTCCGTGTGTGTGTGTGTGTGTGTGTGTTTCTAATTCAGATGAAAGGTCTTTTTGGCTGAAACTTTACTTGTTTGACAGTCTTTTTGACATGCCTGTCTGCAAATCAACATGTAGCATGGTATATGGTGGGTAGCAGTCTATCCTTTTCGAAATCCTGTAATCTCTCCATTTCTCTGTTTGGATGAAAAAAAAAAAACAATTTTATAGTCTTTTATTAACAATGGCTTTAAGTTAATATTCTGTCCCATACAACACAATAATAATGTAATTTACTTTACTGAATGTTTATAGAAACAATATTTTTAATATATCATTAGAACTTTTTTTCATAAATAACAATATTACATAATACAAAGTCAATTTTAAAAAAAACCAATTGGAGTTGCATGAAGCATCATAAAATCTTAGATTTCCAAAATTATTTAATGACACATATATGTCAGTAGTTTGTGGCGTATAAACAGATGTGCTGGCAGTGTTGTTGTACTTAGGTGAAGAAAATATCAAACCCAATAGACTCGAATTTAAGCCGCACTCGAATCTAAGCCGCACCTGAAAAATGAGACTCGAAATCGAGGAAAAAAATTTTCCCGAATCTAAGCCGCACCTGAAATCTGAGACTCGAATTTCAAGGGGAGAGAAAAGTTTTAGGCCGCATTTCCAAATCGAAACAAAGTTGGTCCATTGTAATATGAGACACAATTTAGGTTGAATGAATGATGATACAGCTGTAGTAGTTTGGTTCGAGTCGTAAGCTTAGCAGTTAAGCTTTACCACGTAGCCGTTGTTATGCGTCAGGCGCTCCGTCCCTATTTATACGGGTAACCTTTCTTTTTCACGTGCTTCGTCTGGTTTGAATTGATTGCTTATTTTTCTTTGATCTGACAAGTGCAGTTCTCTTTGTTATAGGTGTTTCCGTCACTCAAAGCTGAAAATGCATTACTGTACTGTGTCATTTGCATTGTTTGTCGCATTCTGAAAATGAGGGTTTACGGCCTGTCGCCGCTCGCAGCATGGCTTGCTTTTGTGCACGCTACCGCCGCTTACATTTTAAAAAAACAAAGAGAGGAATCGTCTCATTAGCGAAACAATGGCAAGAGATTGCTATTCATTGCTACTTACACTGCTGCTTTCTTTGATAATGATCAACAAGAACCAAATAATAGATTGCATATGATAGATGATGTTCTGAACGAGAATTTAGCGAAAATTTTTTCCGTTTGAAAATCTTTGCAGGCGCCTCTTTAGTACATTACATTATGCCCAGAAATTAGTCATCTTAGATTTAAAAATCTAGTCAATTGCCGTGCTTCATTTCTGACTGTATCACTATTAGGCATAAGAATAATACGAATATAAACATGACATGGTATGTATATTCTTCCGCGTCTGCTGTAGTCTCACTCTAGTTTCGTAGTTTATTAGGCGGACAGGATTTAAATGAGATAGCAGCAAACACGAAAGAATACATGGCAAAATGTTTATATTCGTATTATTCTTATGGTGAAGAGAATACTGTATGTGATTCACAATTCATAAAAGTTCCTATTAGCAACGATTTCTTCTCAAAGTTAGGAAAAAATTCAGAAAGCAGAGTTGGCCATATTGACAAATATCCCGAACAGTCTTGCCAGTCGGATTTTCGTAGTACATTGAAATGCTGCTACGTTCGAAGAGGAACAATACGGAATTTGTATTTACTTTGTTGGATAATGTATGAAAATGCAGTGGTCGAAACACGGGGCGGAGAAAAAAAAGCTCGTCTTTCACCTTTTTTTTTTTTATTTATTTACTGACGCAGAGGTTTTGGTGCCAGTATTTGTCTTTGTGCCTGCGTAGCGTTACATATATTCGACGACAGAAGTTAGTTGTGGCGGCACCTACCAACATTTTTCAGAACTTCCGCTTACTTTGCACTCGATTCTAAGCCGCAGGCGGTTTTTTGGATTACAAAAACCGGAAAAAAAGTGCGGCTTAGATTCGAGTAAATACGGTAATCTAATTTATAATCATTGCACACTGAAATCTTTACATACCAAAGAGCTTATTAAGAGGACTTCACCCTGCCTATCTAACCCATGTTAATTTAGGTACATATTTGACCCATTTCTGAAAAACTATTTGATGCAGGTCATTAACATGTTTACTGTATGTTACATGATGCTAATAGAGTCAACTGTACTAATATCTATTTAGTTTTGAAGAAATACTTTTTTAAATTTATTAACAAAAAATATTAAGTTTTTCTGCAGAAAATATTTTTTTGTGAACTTTCCAATGGGGAAATATTAATGAATGTAGTACCAGAGGTGGCTTTTTATGTTATGCAGAGTCTCTGAAAATTTCATTCATTTATCTATGATAGTTTCTGATATAATGGGCCATATGTACTGAAAATTTTAGTTTGCAGGAAATTGACTTTAAAGAAAAAACTTCTGAAATTCGTTACTTACAGTTAATTAAAACTGTCCTGCCCCATATGATGGCCCTTCTTTGGCCCCTAGCAGGTCGTCCAGCTTCTTTTTCACCTTCCATTGATCATATTTTCACCAGGATTAATTCCCAACTTTTTCAGTACCCAACATTTTCCAATATTAACACAACTGAATGTAATGACAGCATCATGAACTCCTAGTTTCATTGTATGCAAGCATACAAATACAGTTTTAAGAAGGCGGTTCCAAATTATGCTGTTGAAACATTCATTTGGGTTGTGTGTCTGCCCATGCAGACATTTCCTTAGAAAGTCAGAGTGAGCCAAGTCTCTGAAAATAGGTTTAATTGCTGTAATAACAGCAGCACGAAGAGAATGCTGGTGAGAATAAGATTCTCCAGTTGCCCGAACCCTATTGTATTTGCACCATGAATTTTCTCCTAATGGACACAATCCATGACATGGCTTTTATCAGTAGAGGACTTATGGAAGAATATGGCCCAAACATCTCTCTTCATTGCTTCCAAATTTTCTTTATTTCTCCTAATTGGCTGCCCATAGCATACCTGCAAGTTTTCAATTTCAGTTTTAGCTAACAGACCCTGCCTGGTCAACAATTTTCCATCTTCTAATTTTTTTCCTCTGAAATCAACAGTTAGTTTTCTCAGCCTTGTTCCCAAATGTTTTTGAACATGGATTACACATTCTGTTTGGTTAATAATGGCATCTCCATATGGCTTAGAGTTCACCACATTGTTGTATGCCTTACTGTCACCATCACCCAAATATTTGGTGTACCGTACGCCTCTTGTTTCTACGGAGCAATGAAATATTTGTTGTACTCCATGAATTTCCATACCACCACTTGTTCCTCTAAAATTAGCCACACAGTTGCATTCTTTATGTTCATTGACTTTACAACATTTGCAATATTTGGACATTATCTCCACAACTAACACTTTACTGGTGTCTACACTCATGGCAGTCACTACTCCACTCAGAGAAGTATTTCCCCTTTTCTGCCAACTTCCATCAAGTGCAATTGCAATATCCGAACATCCATCATTTTCTTCCATTGCTTCCCTAGCAGCCAGTTTCATGCTTTCCTCGCTGACCTCACATACACCTTTCTCTAATATTGCACTTCAGTCTTTCAAATTTATTTGGTGGTTGATGTAAGTTCATCACTGAACAAAATGTTCTCCCTGTATCCATGCCCTTGCCAATGGATTGTAAGGCATAAACTAATCTAGTATTGATTTCATAAGGGCCACTTGGATCTGGTTTTGAAGAACTCATAAATTAAATCACAGCTGAACATTTAGTGCAAATTAAATCCAAAGCAATTGCTAGGCCTTTTCTCCCACTGGCTCTCTCACAAATTTTCAAACTCTGTGACTCACCACACTGTCTACATTGTACAAATTTAGAAATTACATCTGATAACACTCTCAAATTTATAATAATGTTACTGCACCCCTCGTCACTTACAATAAATTTGTTATAACTCTCTTGAAATGGTGAGAGCTTCTTTGATGATGCCCTTGTTGAAGAATTACAATTAGAGACATCATTGCCAGGCAACATAACCTCTTGTACAGAAAGCTTTCTAAAGAGGTTTCCTATAAATTGTCGTTTCTCAAAAATGCCTTTATGTTTAGCCATCTTCAATAAACACAACAAAACACACTAAACAAGCACTCCAAATGTAAGTATAACAACTACTCGCAATCGCACTTGAACAGAACTAACCGCGTGTTTGAAAGCATGTTGTTTACCAACAGCAGAAACAAAAGAATACCAACCGTTGCATTCCCAGGGTAGCCAACACACTCAGGAGAAGAAAAAAATTCCTAACGTGCAATGTAGGGGATATAAAGATCTAAAATATATGCAGAAAAGTGGGGTGGGCGACAGAAATGTGGGGTGGGCGACAGAAATGTAATGTGGGCGACAGAAATGTAATGTGGGCGACAGAAATGTAATGTGGGCGACAGAAATGTGGGCGTGGCACATAAACACACGTGGTAGGAAAGTGCTCTTTAAATGCTCAAAAAAAAAAAAAAAAAAAAAAAAAAAAATTCAGCAAAATCCTTTTCAGAGTACTTAAATAAAACCTTAATCTATTAAAATGAAAACTGAAAATCGAGGTGTCCCCCCCCCTCCATACCCAGGGTTGCTGTTTTGTTTCAAATAAAATACCCATAAATGACAATAATAACAGCAATCCTTAACACTCTTTCAGTGTCACTGAACTGTGAACATACTAACCTCATTTTCGTCCGACATTTCCGCTGGTATTTTAGCAACACTTCGTACTGCGAAAACGCAAGTTCAGTATTGCAAAGAATAGAGCACCTGTGTCGTCTGCTAGCTGCTTCGTGTTCGTGGCGCTGTGCGCGCTGCAGTGCGCATGCATGGATGTGCGGCCGATTGCTTTTGATTGGCTTGAGCAACGCGAACCGACAACAGTGCTTCGGTTCTCTAGACCCAAACGGTATCGCTACCGAAATGCATACTGAATAATGCAGGGACTCTAATTCGAGTACTAGACCGTCCACTGCTCTTGAGTACCGAAAAGATCGGCACAATGGTGAAAAGATACAGAATAGGGCCCCTGGTCTGAACTCAAAGTAATTTTTCTGGTCATGTTCTTCCGTCTATAATTGTTTCTTTTCCAGTTCTTTCCTTTTACTTTCGTTTAACCCCCTGCCCTCTAAGCTTTGTAATTTTTCCATCTTTTTAGCTGATTTAACATACTCCTACAGCCATTTGTTTCACTTCTGAATCCTCGTTTTATAACCTCATCCAATACCAACAACACATTCTTCCCTCTCATTCTCCTTTGATATAAGTTCTTGAATTAGTTCTCATGTAACTTTTCTTATATTCTAAGCCTTATCACTCTCTTTACTTCCTCCTGCTAGTAGGAGCCCCTAGCAAAATGTTGCACCTTGGAATATATTGTCATAGAGAGAGAGAGAGAATCATACTCAGAATGACAAATGCAACTGCGCAGTCTGCACATCCACTGGTCCCACTCCAATCAATCGAGTGTGTCAGTATGATGAATAAATTTACTCTATCCTCAAACCAAAATTTCTACTAGTTCAGAAGAAACACATTGAGTAATGCTACTAATTATACCAGCCAAAAAAGATAGAAGTTAATAGACTCACATTCATCACAAAATGAATTGCCACAGCATGGTATCATGACAGCATCTGTTAGCAAATCTTTACAAACAGAGCATTGTAAATCTTCTGGTATTTCTGGTTTCTGAATAATAGGTTCTGGTTCATGCTGAAATGGTGGCTTCTCTTTCTTCCCTTCCTTGTACGCCTGACTGCAATGAAAATAACATTATTAATAATGTTGACATAGGAGAACATTAATATAGAAAATAACGCTGGACCCAGACAACTGAGAAAACAATAGAGAGATTGATCACCAGGTCCCACCAATTTAACCCAGTAACACTTCCTCTTTTTCATGTCCACGATTTCTATAAATGACACTACCTCGTAATAGAAAGTGACTTCTAGGACACACTTGCGAACACAATTTGCTTACATCATTTTATACTGGATTATAAATATGTATAAATATAGGAATATTCTACAAACTTCCACATTTGGATAAATTATAAGTGTTTGATTGGTTAAAATGTTTGATTATTTGCACTTTTTGGGAGATGCAATAAATAATGGATGTTTTGATAGGTCATATCATCATTGTTTCTTTGCACAGTGTTGTCTATGGTCAAGGAAACAATGATGAATTAGTTACAAGGTTCAACTGCCGAGAAAGGTGTACTGTGTTCTCAGAATGTCTAACCAAATGATTTAAGTGTCTTTTGTTAGGTGACAAACTTCAAATTTGCCTTTGAGGGGATGCAGTTACAAAGTGAGGGTCTAAGTTGGGCTTACTTCAGTTCACCTTCTGTATGATCATAAAACACAAAAATTCCACCTTCCATAAAAGCTCTAAGCTCTGTGGTATAAAGAAATACTAAGAAAAAACAGGTTGTTAAATTTCTAACACTGGGAAGAGTCTCGCACAACTGGTGAAACGAACACTCATAATAGTCCTTCAAATGAACTACCATAGAAAGAAAAGCTCATAACCTTTACCTCAATACTTGAGAGCTGGCACTGGTACATTACTGGACAAAAAAATGATATGACCTTAAACATTAAGCAAGTGGCCAAGTAGAGCAAATCTGCAGTTCGAAATTTGTGAACTATATGAACTGCCAATTCTTTCAAAAGGATATACTCTAGAACAAGGCCGGCCACAGTGACCCAAAGTGCACACATGCAATGTGTGCTGGCTGCAGGCAGGCCAAGGCGTGGCCAGGCACTCGGCTCTGCACAGTCCTCCTCAGAAGTACTTGGTACAGTGCAATATTTCATTTAGTACTCCGATGCACCAGTTTTCGGTCAGCACAACTATTAGTTCAGCAGAATTGTGATGTCATCACTGTATAACCTTAGCTACCTGTTCATGATATGAACAAAAGGGAATGATAAAAGAGAGGGATGAGAATTCTCAATTCTCCTATGTGTGACAGCTACTGCATATTTGCTATGAAACAAAATTCCAGTATCATACAGAAAGGAAAGATTTAGTTGACAATGAAGCAGCAAAAAATTACAAAGATCGACAGATGGGATCCACTGTACATCAAAAAGCACTTTGTGTTAAATTTACAGACCTGAGCTGGTGAAGAAATTGATGATACGAATAGTAAAATTTCTGAAGTCTTGCACATGATTCCATTCTCAGTTGCAACAGTTTTCAATGGAACTAGAGTATGGCGAATTCATATATCATTGAAAAGTACGTTGGGTAAGTGAAGAGGCATCCCTGGAACACCAGATCATATCTGACGTGATCTGGGCTGGAACAATTTTTCAATTTATAACTCGCTAGTGTTGAATTTGTGAAAGGAAAATGGAGTGCAAGAACAAAAAGTATAACATACAGAATGTATGTGCAGAATTCGCTTTTTAAGCATACCTGACTTTACACTGTCCATAGTGCAAGGCAACTTATCGCTGATTTGATGGAGATGCTTTTAAAAAGAAAATCACGTTATAGAAGGGACACATACTGACACAGACAGTCCACGAGTTCACTGCATTTAAGAAAACCCGAGGTTTAAGGAATTCCATGTGGCCTTGAAAGACCTACAAGGATAGTTTTATAAATATTTTGTGGACACTGTGAATCTTACATCTGTTCCCCCAAAGCTGTTTTCGAGATCATTTGCCGTTTCAGCTGAAAGTGCACCTGTGCAAGCGCAGATTTAACTTATTGACATGAATAGTGATTCCAGTGTTAATGACAAATCTTTTCACATTAAAACTGTCCTGGACGTCAACACTGCTTTCTTTAGGTATAGTTTCAAAGTTTCCATAATGAGGTTACAAAAGTGCTACAATATTTTGGCCAACATATTTGTGTGAGAGACCTTTTTATGAGTGTGAAACTAAATAATATATGGCAATGACCAACCAACAAAACCTACCAAATCTCAGGATAGCCAACAGGGAGTTTGAAAGGGTGAGAGACTTCAAGTACCCTTGGGTCGACTATCACTGAGACAAATGACACTGGCAGCGAGGTGAAAGCCAGACTATCAGCAGGTAACAGATGCTATTTTGCAGCGTTACCCACTCTTAGGAGTTCGCTTCTATCACGAAAATCCAAAATCCTCATTTAGAAAACAATTATAAGACCATTTGTTACATATGGTGCCAAAATCATGACTGTAAATGAGGAAAGGATCCTTAGCATATGGGAGAGAAAGGTGCTACGTAAAATATATGGCCCAATATATGATCAAGAAGTTTGGCGCATTCGTACGAATGCATGACTACAACGCCTTTTTGAAGAACCTGACATTGTCACTACCATTAAAATAAGAAGACTGCGGTGGGCAGGGCACGTGGTCAGAAAAGAAGAAGACGGAGCATGTAAGACGATTTTTTATGGCAAGGCTGGATGCAGACGGCAAAGGGGACGTCCCAGAAAGAGGTGGGTGGATGGAGTTGAAGAAGACATGAAAAAGCTGGGTGTCAGAGGATGGAGACGGAAAGCCATGGATCGGATAGAATGGCAGGATATTGTGATGCAGGTCAAGGCCCTTCAAGAGCTGCAAAGCTGAGGAGTGGTAGTAGTAGAAACTAAACAAGTCGTGATTACATAGGAACTTGAGCGTGAAACTCTGTGAAATGGTCTGCATCTGTCCATTTGCTGACAGTTTGTACCAGATAAAAATTATATTATCTCTTTCACACACCAAAAATAATTAAATAATAATGAAACTCTGTTTTGTTTGTGATCTATGGTGTTTAGAAATGTGAAATATAAAACCAAGCAGCATGCACTGTGACTGGATTGCCATTGAAATGTGGCACAGTTCCCCTCCCTCTCTCACACTCAGTGTGGCATGGCAGTGGGGGTAACATGTAGTGAGACTGAGCCAAAATCTTGGCCGCTCCTGCTCTAGAACTATTATATGGACAAGACTGGATTATTTTACAAGTGCCTTCTGGGGAAGACCTTCATTATCAGTTAACAAACAACATGACATTCCTTTAAGTGTTCCAGAAACAGTTTATATATCATAATGATCTTCAACAGACAATGCTAAATCAATATAAGAAAGCATGTATAAAACAACAAAACTGGAATAACAAGGGATTCTGGCAATTATTCTGAGTACTTGTAGCATTTGTTAATTTCTCCACTGATTACTTACCCTAAATAATCTTCCACTCCACAGCAGAGTGTCTTCGGATCTGAAATTTCCTGACAGGATAGGACAAATGATCACAACATTACTCAAACTCTAATCCTTCCCTTTTGGCAGTAATTCTATTACCAAATAATCTATCCAGGTTAAACACTGCTGAGAGGTACTGGCAGAAGTAAAGCTGTGAGGCCAAGTCTGCTTGGCTAACTATACCAGTAAGAGCATTGCCCGCAAAAAGCAAGGTTCCAAGTGTGAATCCTCGTCAGGCACATAGTTTTAATCTGCCAGAAAGTTTAATTCCTTAACCTGCTTCTCATTTGTTTTTTAAACTCAGAAGAGAGATGTAGAACTACAGCCACATCAAATGAAACCCCTACGAGTGAAAGTAGCCACTTCTGCATAATTGTTCAGCAATAGATGTGTTCACTCCCTTTGTTCTGAAGGGGCTGCTCTCGCCATCCAAGCTGTGCACTCCATCCATCAGACGCAGTTCTATCAGTTGTTTATGCACCAGTTTTCACTTTGGTACACCTAACAGAAACTACTGACTCACTGAATTATTGGTCACACTGGCACAATCTGGTAATGCAATTGTTTGCACACTCAATAGCTGTTCCATTTGTGAGCAGGCTTCAGCTGTCAAATTGTACACCCCTACTATGCTGTGGCTGCTCACAATGGAACCCCCACCACTACTCCTGCCCCCTTGCATAGTGTGCAATCTGAGCAGGTACAAAAGAAGTTATTTTGTGCCCACTTTACAAGAAAAGACAGTTCCTTCACCATTTCGCCATATCTGACTCGAGATCACCATCACGATCTTTTTCTTCTTTTCAGATGTACCACTCCATTTTTTAATCTTTTAAAGTTTAAACCCTTTTTAACCTTCCCCAATCAATTCTAGGGTAGTGTCATGTATTTTTACCTGTGCATGTTGCCAGTATTAATACTTCCATTTCCTGAAGGTAAGTACTGGCCAGCATTCCATCTCCATTTTACAGTTTTCTTGAGTGAACTTCACTTTTAATGTCAAGTATAAAACTGCACTTGAAACAGCCTGAATATGTATTCAATATAAACATGAGGCAGAAATGCTGGGAAGTACTTACCTTCAGAAATGTCAGCACACGCACACGCACACACACACGCACACGCACACACACACACACACACACGCACACACACACACACACACACACACACTTAAAAAACTGATAGTTCCAAAAGTTAGGACACTGAATGTATGTTTATGTGAGTACATCACAGTACTTTCATTGCTCCTGTGAGTACATACTGGCCAGTAATTATGCTTCATACTTTTATGATTTTCTGGAAAAGTGTCACTCACTCTGAAACGAGAAAGAAAACAGCAACTCAACTGGTAAATAAAACTTGGTGGCGCAGTGCATTCGTATCTGAAACAACTGGGTTTTAAATAATAACCTTCTCTGCTTACTCGGACCCCAGGTTTTCATGTTCCATCCTTAATGACCTTAATATCAGTGGGATGAGTGCTAACCTCCATTAACTACAGCCAAAAAATGTGAACTACACAACAATAAAATGAAATGGTGACATCATAACTGAGGTCTTGCAATCATATTACTTTTATCAGTATCAAATATTTTGCATCTCATCCGCAACTTTTTTTTATCAACATACATGTCAATGTAAACATCAGTTTCAAAAGCAGCAGTCTGAAGTCTCATGATAATGCACTTCACACTGATAAGGTATGCATGACAAAGAAGATTGTGCCTAAGGCATAGAAACTGGTCACATGTTGGTAAAAATACTTTGGGTTCAAAAAAGAAACAAAGAAAACATCATTAACACAGAAATTTTGTAGACCTATGTTACGATTGGTTTTCAGTTGAAAAGTAGTTTTCCATACAAAGGCTCTTCTGGATTTTCATCTATTGGGATTTTATTTTTTATAAGGGGAAGAGAATACCAACGGATTTTCTAAAAGGATAACATTCATTGCTTGCTGACAAGGTATTCTTACCTTAAACTGGTAGCCTAAAAGCTAGTTATATCTCTATGTTGTTATGTGTGTGTACGCAACAGAAAAGATAAATGCATGTAACTTCAACTAAACCAACTGCTGGGATTAATGTCTCAACACAAACAAAATTTTATACAGTTTAGATGAGCACTCACTGATCTATTGCTGGTACAGCAAAATGTCCTGTTGGTGTCATCATGGCCCCAGGTACGCTTGGTCCCTCAACTGGAACCATAAAACTACGAGGAATGCCAGTACTCTTTTTTATTTCAATTGGTTCCTGGAACAAAAATAGTAGTTACATCCTGAACTTCAAGAAAAAACAGTACCAGCAAATCTGAAGAATGATTAACCAAAATTACCAAGTTTGTGCCTAAAGGACAGTTCTTTATCCAGTGCCCAGGCTGATGACATTTGTAACAACGATAATTTGAAGGAACTTCCCCCATCTGATTTGCACCGCGAATTTTCATGTAGCTAAAATAAAGCAATAAACAGTAAGAATCATCAATGCAAATGGCTTTAAACTAGAACTGCAGAAAGAAAATGTAATTACAGGACTAGATAAAAAAAAGAAAGAAACCAGCACATATTTTCAATTTCAAATAGAGTTAGCAATAATCTTTGAGGATATAATACACTGAAGAGCCAAAGAAATTGGTACACCTGCCTAATATTGTGTAGGACCCATCCCAGATGTGCTCAATCATGTTCATGTTTGGAGGGCAGCAAATCAGAAGAGCATTCCTGGAGCTACTCTGTGGCAATCCTGGAGATGTGAGGTGTCACAAGGTCCTGCTAGAATTGCCCAAGTCCGTTGTAATGCACAATGGACATGAATGCACGCAGGTGATCAGATAGGATGCTTAAGTATGTGTCACCTGTCAGAATCGTATCTACACGTTTCAGGGGTCCCGTATCAAGCATCCACACCATTATATAGCCTCCACCAGCTTGAACAGTCCCCTGCTGACATGCAGGGGCCATGGATTCATTGAGGTTGTCTACGTCCATCCACTCAATATAATTTGAAGCTAGACCCATCTGGCCAAGCAACATGTTTCCATTTATAACAGTCTGTGTTGATGGGCCCAGGCGAGGCAAAAAGTTTTGTGTCGTGCAGTCATCAAGGGTACAGGAGTGGGCCCTCGGTTCCGAAAGCGCATGTCAGTGATGGTTTGCTGAATGGTTTGCAAGCTGACACTTGATGGCCCAGCACTGAAATCTGAAGCAATTTGCAGAAGGGTTGCACTTCTGTCATGTTGAATGATTCTCTTCAGTCATCATTGGTCCCATTCTTGCATGATCTCTTTCCAGCCAAGCGATGTCGGAGATTTGATGTTTTACCTGATTCCTGGTGTTTATGGTACACTTGTAAAATGGTCCTATGGGAAAATCCCCACTTCATCGCTACTTCAGAGGTGCTGTGTCCCATCGCTTGTGCGCCGACTATAACCCCACGTTTAAACTCACTTAAATCTTGATAACCTGCCATTGCAGCAGCAGTAACTGATCTAATAACTATGCCAAACACTTATCGTCTTATATAGGCATTGCTGACCGCAGCATCGTATTCTACCTGTTCTTACATATCACTATATTTGAGTACGCATGCTTGTGCCATTTTCTTTGGTGCTTCAGAATATAGACAATGGTAGCTGTAACAATAAGTAGTGATCTTCAACAGACAACTGCCTCACATTGATATACCTCGACGAAGAAAGAGAGGGAGAGACTAGAAGTACCAAGCAAATAATACAATAATTACTGAATGTTGAGTAAGTGCAGAAAATTCAAAATCCTTAAACGCAATTATTACACTTGTCGGTAAAAAAAAATCTGTTATAGATGTAATTGATACAGTATCTTTTTGATGTCCCATCCGCACTTTCTATTTTTATGTTCTGACTGATCTCATGAACCCCTGTACAGATTTTCATCTGGTTTTAATAGATAGGCTGATTCACAGGGACGTCTTATGCACATAACTTACAAATACGTTGTGAAAAGTGGATGAATTGAAGACTTCCACTACTGTGAAAACAAATACATTGACACCTAATAGTAAAGCCACCATAACTCCAGAGAGCAGCGAAGCTTTATCAGAATCAGCGTCAGGTATGGTGATCTAGCATTGAAGCACATGCCTAGAAACCAAAAGGTTCCAGGATGCCTTTTAACCTAGCATTCACTTCTCAATGATGTCGAGACTCAACAGAAATGAAACGTGGTTAGGAATCCACATTAAAAGTGCCCCTTTACACATTTGGATAACTTTGGATTCCACATTAAATTGCAAACCACTTTTCCCTGGTTGGTTAACTGGTTAGACACACACAAGTCACCGAAGTGACATCCAATTGAAAGACTTGCATCAAGCCATTGAGCCACATGAAATTACTATTACCAGAAGTTATACAGATATTCTCCTTTCATATTTATTATAAATTCAAGTCCTCAGCCACCTTAATCCGCCCGAATGTGAAGGCTGATCTAAGCAACTCCCCCAGGGGTTTTTTTACTTGCACCTCACTCCCACTGGAGTCAGCAAGTTTTTAGGAGGAACAAATGTTATCTGTTCTATCTTTCACTGGTGTTTGGAGTGACATCTCATGGAAATGATTGGAGCTGTGAGTTACTGCACTGCCTGTGGGGGCAGGAGCAGGGCACAGCAGCGACTGCCTGCAAACAACCAGCTCTCATAGCCAGTATAGAGCACAAAGTCAGCTGGTGGCTGCCCCACCGACTAATGAGCAGCCTTGGCACCTTTAAACCCAACTCCCATTGATAGGCAGGTTGCAGTAAGTTGCGTGAAATTGATGATATTCAGTTATCTAATATTGTGCTCTGAATTTTAACCATAACTCTACCTACCGAACAGTTTAAAAAAAAAAAAAAAAAAAAAAAAAAAAAAAAAAAAAAAAAAAAAAAAACAGTAAGCCAAGAAAGCTACCAGATTGTAGATATTTAGTGCTACCCATGTGAAACTGTAGCAGACTGCTAGTGCTTTATAAACTATACTGAAAAATAAAACACGGGAAACTATTCTCTGACAACCAGCAACTCAATTATTAAGCCACAGCATACAGTTACCAAATCAGTGTTTTACCCCCTATAATAGTAACAAGACAGTGCCCTGAAAGTAATCAATGAGTAAAAAAAAAAAAAAAAGAAGAAGAAGAAGAAGAAGAAGAAGAAGAAAAAAAAACTGAAAGGCTGGCCCTCCAACGTAGCGACAAAAAGAAGGGGATCAAGGTAACATCATTACATTGACAATGGAACATGATTTTGATTAATAAAATTTCTTTCTGGCATCAAAATTAGCAGCCAGTACAACACAAATGAGAGATAAGCATGTAACTGTGAAGGTCTGAAACGCAGCAGTGTAAATGTTTGGAACACTATTTGTAAATTACAGTAGGTTCATAAGAAACAAAAAAATCATCGCAGTCTTTCACAAGATGGCAGCTAACTGAAATGTACAGGTATTTTGTCATATGCAAACAGAAGCTGTCAATAGTTTGTAGTGCTTGATCTGAGCTGATTTGGTGGTGAATACCTGTGTTGGTGTCTATTCTTGTCATGTAACTGATGCTTTAACATTATCCAGTATGTGTAAGTAACTTGTGTTAACCAAATTTCTGTTAAATGTAACACAGGCCTAATTTTTCAATCTATAAAGCACAATAAAGCTTATATTGCAAATTTGCACAGCAATTTCCATTGAAATTAGGTCTGACAGTACCAGGAAGAACATGTACTGAAAAAAACAATGTAGATAGAGCATTCTCTACATTATTTAAACTGAATTTGCAGCACAGATTTCCGAAGTACCCATATGAACAGAAATAACAATATTATGGAAAGACAGATTGCTACTCACCATATAGATGAGATGTTGAGTCACAGACAGGCACAAAGGAACATTTAAGCTTTCAGCCAAGAGGACACACACACACACACACACACACACACACACACACACACACACATCTCCAATCTGATGGGGGTAATGGGAGTAAAGAGGAGATATTGAGTGGGGAGGGGGAGGGGTAATATGGTGTGGGGGGTGGGGGGGGGGGGGGGGAGAGAGTGTAGTGCTGCTTGTGAGCGAGTGCAGGGACATGGTGGGAACACGGTCAGAAGACTAGTGCGTGCATTGGTGAAATAGAAGTCCGTGTAGTGCTGGAGTGGGGCAGTGGGGCAGGAAAGGGGACGGGTAGGTGGAAGACAGGGACTAGTGAAGTTTGAGGTCATGGGGGTTACATGAACATAGGATGTACAGCAGGAGAGGCCCCACCAGTGCAATTCAGAAAAGCTGGTGTTATTGGGAAGGATCCAGTTGGATTTCTGGAATGGGGTCACAGTAGCAGAGTTTGTAGGTGAATAAATCTGACACATCTCCATCATGCAATCCCAGCAGTTCAAAAGTACAATGGTGGAGCCTCACAAAGGGAAGCACTCTGCCAGCTGTCAGATTCAGATTCTTACAAACCCTGTCACAGTGTACCTGTTAAAGAAATTGAATAAGTTCTCCGATTCCTCCTAAAATCCTTATGCTCATCCCAGAACCTCTCAACCGATCCTATCTCTCCCCAACCCCACCATTACCTGCATTCTTACCTTCGAAATGCTTCCTCAAGTCTGCAAACCCAGCCAGCTATGACATATCATTGTGACTGGTTGCTGTGCCTCGCTGAGTGAATCTCTGCTCTCGTGTACCAACACCTTTAGCCCATTATCCAAAGCCGACCCTCCTACTTAAAAGACACCAACCATTTCCTCTGCCCACTCGCCATTGTTTCTGTTCCTTTATCACATGGCACCTTCTTTATCACTGTTTATACTACCTCCCTTTAAACTAACATCCCAAATGCCATTGGCCTATCCCTATTGAACACTACTTTTCCCAGTGCCCCAAGGATTTGTACTTCAGTCCACAATCAAACCTACCAACCACCACCAATACCTCCAACTCCCAAAATCTGGCACCCACTCCATATCAAGAAGTCCCTTCCATCAAGACTATCCACCTGTGCTTCTTTAGTGACACACAGTTCCTTTCCAAATACACCAAGGGTCTCACTGAGGCCTCCAAACATTGAAATTACTTTCCACACCTTGCCTCCCATGCCTTATATCTCCAGTCAACGACCGCCTCCTACACACACCATTTGGTGACAAGGAGTAATTCTCTCTTAAATCAGTATCTATGTCAGAAACCAAAATGATGATTAGCCTGCCTACCCACTACCCTTCCCACAACTCCCACAGTGGTATTTTATTTAACTTAAGCAATATCCTCGTCCATCTCTACTTTGCCTCTGACCCCAGCCTCTTGCCTCACGTCTCACATCCTGCAATGGACCTAGATGCAAGACCTTTCCTCCATATCCTCCAACCACTACCTAATCCAGTCCAGTCACATGCATCTTCCATCCCATCAAAGATAGGGCTACCTGTGAAAGTAGCCATGTGATCTATGAACTAAACTGCAACCACATGGGCATTGCAACTAACAAGCTATCTGTTCGCATGAACTCTGAAGAAGACACATCTGGACCACACAGTTGTTAAACATACTGCCCAAAACAATGTGCTTCACTTTGATGACTGCTTCACAGCCTGTGCCATTTAGATTCTTCCTAACAACACCTGCTTTTCTTAAATGTGCAGGTGGGAACTCTCCCTGAAGTATATCCAAGTATATGCTACATTCCCTTCTCCTGTCCTCCACCCAACTACCCCCTTCACTCTCCCAATCCAGCACTACACAGACTTCTATATCACCAAACCACCCACTGATCTTTTTCCCCTTCTCTACATCTCTCCTTTTTACCTCCCCAACCTCCAAACTTCACCACACACCACAATCCTGCTCCCACAATGTCCCACAAACAGCACTACACTTTCTCCCAACCCACCCTGTTGAACTTCTCTCTCCCTTCCTCATACTACATCCTCATCCCTATCACCCACAACTGCTTCTCACATCAGGTACTGTTGGTGTTCACAGTCCGGCCACAAACAGGGGTGACACGTGTGTGAGCTGTGCTTGCGTGAATGTGTATGTATTTTCTATTTTGGAAGAAGGCTTTTTGGCTGAAAGCTTTAATGTACTCTAGACATTTTGTTGCACATGTCTGTGACTTAATGCCTCCTCTATATGATGAGTTGCAATCCATCCTTTTCGTAATATTGGTATTTCATCCTGAACTTTAATCTGTTTCATATCAGTAGAAATGATCAGTAAAAACAAGTAAATAACAACAGGTATTAGAAAATGCTCTCAGACCCTTAAATATCTCAGTTCCCTAATAAAGAGCTATAGTGAGCCACAATT
Source organism: Schistocerca serialis cubense (assembly GCF_023864345.2). Taxonomy (NCBI): domain Eukaryota; kingdom Metazoa; phylum Arthropoda; class Insecta; order Orthoptera; family Acrididae; genus Schistocerca; species Schistocerca serialis. The sequence goes on along the minus strand of NC_064639.1, from coordinate 1,143,239,013 downwards.
TCTAAACTTATGATGATCACAAGAAGGTCTACGGGATGGTATTGCTTGCTGCAAGGACACCTTCCCAAAAATATTATTTAATGTTGAAACGAAAAGTAAAACAAGCTGGATGAATATAAAACAGGGAACAGAAAAAACAAACAGCTAAGGGTCAGAGACAGACCAATAAACAAACCAAAAGTAATAGAAAATTTTGTGTTGATTATTTTTCTAGTACTCCAGAAAAGTTAAAACAGTGACGATACCCAATAACCCAACAATGAAACTGATGGCAGAAAAATAGATCTACAAAAGAAAGTTAATATACAGCGACATACAAAATTAAAGGTCTTTATCTTTACTACGACCATATTCAAAAACCATAGCATCAGTTGGGAAAGACGAACTAATGATTTACCTGAAAAAATATAAGCTCCATAGTGAAGTACAATTTGGTTTCTGTTGTACCAGAAGTATACAGTACTGCATGTGTCATAGAGAAGTTAACTGAAGTGGTACTCCATACACAAGACAATGGTAACAGTGTAACAGATATATTTTTGGACAATGCTGACCCTAAAATTCAAACGAATGCTTCAATAATTAGAAATGAGAGTAGCAGCAAAGAAATGGTTTCTATTATATTTGGAAAACAGTATACAGAAGATGAAGGTAGTAAACGCCCCAAATAAAGTTTCAATAAAACATCTATCAGGACCAAAATATATTAATAAATGAGTTTGTAAATGTAGTATATCTTACGACCCTTAGTATTCTCCACCAAATAATACTGAAAAAATTCTTTTTGGAAATCTCAGCAACATCTTCATTACAGAATTCCATAGAGAAAGCAAAAGAAAACCTCAGGAATGTTTACAATTGGCCTATAAATAATGAACTTGTACCAATCATAAAAATATTAATTTTATTTAAAGTGTGAAAATACGAGGATGTGTGGAAAAGTAATTAATCCAATTTCTTTATTATATTCTCAATATTGGTTTAGGTATTATATTTTAAGCATATTACATAGTCCAGAATGAGATTTTCACTCTGCAGCGGAGTGTGCACTGATATGAAACTTCCTGGCAGATTAAAACTGTGTGCCGGACTGAGACTCGAACAACGGGACCTTTGACTTTCGTGGGCAAGTGCTCTACCCACTGAGCTACCCAAGCACGACTCACGGCCTGTCCTCACAGCTTTACTTCTGCCAGTATCTCATCCCCTACCTTCCAAACTTTACAGAAGCTCTCCTGCGAACCTTGAAGAACTAGCATTCCTGAAAGAAAGGATATTGGTAGGGCACTGGCCCGTGAAAGGCAAAGGTCCCAAGTTCGAGTCTCGGTCCGGCACAGTTTTAATCTACCAGGAAGTGTACACTCCGCTGCAGAGTGAAAATCTCATTCTGGAAACATCCCCTAGGCTGTGGCTAAGCCATGTCTCCGCAATATCCTTTCTTTCAGGAGTGCTAGTTCTGCAAGGTTCGCAGGAGAGCTTCTGTAAAGTTTGGAAGGTAGGAGACAAGATACTGGCAGAAGTAAAGCTGTGAGGACGGGGCGTGAGTCATGCTTGGATAGCTCAGTTGGTAGAGCACTTGCCCGCAGAAGGCAAAGGTCCCGAGTTCGAGTCTCAGTCCAGCACACAGTTTTAATCTGCCAGGAAGTTTCATGAATATCAGGTAACCGAAAAATTGGGACTCATACGGAGGCAAACAGACAGTAGTTTTTCCCTTGCTCTATTTGCAAGTGGAACAGGAAATGAAATGACTAGTAGTGATACAAGATACCTTCCACCATACTTGTCGAGTACGTATGTAGATGCAGGTGAACTGTAAAAAATATGGTTATAACATTCAACTGCAGGAAAACAAAAGTAGTAAGTTCATACAAACACCTGTTTGAAGAGTTGAGGATTTACCATATGAGTAGAGCTGTTAACTCATTACCATCTTTAAGGAAACTATGAATAATTGTTGCACTAACAGTTATGCTCAAGATCAGCCAACAAAGTCAGCCTTAACTTACAATTATTAATTTTTATCATGTAAGTAAACATTACAATAAATTTTTACTAAACAGTAGAGGATTGTTACCTAAAGACAAGTAAAAATGTTGGTATTGGTAAAATATGCAGAATTGTGTGTCTTGTGAAAAAACTGTGCGCCAAGAATCTGTAATGGAAAAACTAACTGCCACCTATCTGTCTAAGCTCAGCATCTCTTTCAGTAAGAAGTGATGTTTATTCATTTTTCAGAGAAAGAAATGGGAAATGACAAAGAAAGTAATGGAGAGACAGGGATACCATCATGGTCCTGACGTCAGCTGAAAGAACGTGTGTGCATTATACAATTATCTGTAAACCACCAGGTATGATTACTTAAATTTAGATGAATTTGTTTGAGAGCCTCTTGTCCTACAGTCCACAAATTTACAAAGATCCTTTGTCCTGTTGAAAACTAATTTAAAGCAACTGCATGAAACTTCAGTGTCTCACAATTTTCAGTATCTGAGAGTGTGCAGTTAAGTGTGCAAAAGTAACTTGTTAATAGAGAATACAAGCTTGGTTTTCCTGTTCTTGTGAACACAGGAGAAAACTGTGTTTCAGGGAATTTTGTTACACATTTTCATTTAATAAGTTTCTTGTGGTGGCCATTTTTGCATCAGCTGCATATATATTACCGTGGTTGCTCATTAAGTTTTCCATTTATCTTGTGCACCTAGACGAGTTTCACCTTAATTACAAGGCATCTTCAGTGGGTATAAGATCATTGTCTCAATCATCATTTTTAATGGTGGTGGTGTGTTGGGGCTTATGGGCGCTCAACATCGAGGTCATCAGCGCCCTGACACACATTAAAAGGAACGAATGTGGACAGACCTAAGAAAACTAAAGCACACACTCAAAGAAAGCAGGAAAAGAAGGAAAATGCTACGTAAGAAAGTAAAACCTAAGGAAAGGGGAAACATAGCAACAAGAATGTCACAGGAAATTGTTATTGGCTGGCCACTTACATAAAACATGAGTGGGCTTGTCACACAGTGAGCAAATTAAAATCCTCTCCCTAAAATCTTTGTAAAAACATTTGACAGGGCACAGAACTTTAAAACTTGAACCACATTCGTCCGAATGTTGCCTAAAAGAGATGGCAGGTCCGCTGGCAAGTCAGCCCCGACCCGCTGGTCAGAAAATAAACCGCAATCCAATAAAACGTGGCGTACAGTGACCTGGACGCCACAAGCACCACACATTGGAGGGTCCTCTCGCCGGAGCAGGAAGCCGTGCGTCACAGGGCTGTGGCCTATTCGAAGCCGAGTGAGGAGAACCTCGTCCCGTCGATGGGGCTGAAAGGAAGTACACCACACACGTGTTGTGGGCTTGACTATACGGAGCTTATTGTCAGTCACTTCCAGCCACTCATCCTCCCACCGACAAATGACCTGTGAGCTCAACAGCGAGGTGAGTGCGTGCAAGGGGATAGCACACTGAGATACTTGTGGGGCGAGACACGCCTCCTTGGCTGCGAGATCTGCCCTTTCATTCCCAGCAATGCCGACATGCCCCGGAACCCAGCAGAAAGCTACAACCTTCCCCAGTCGCTGTAGTCGGAGGAGGGCATCCTGGATGGTCTGGACAATTTTGTCTGCCGGATACAAATGTTGCAATGAGTGAAGGACACTGAGTGAATCGGAACAGAAAAGAAATTTAGGAGAGGAAGAATGTCTCATGTGCTCCAGTGCCCGCAAGATCGCAAACAATTCTGCATCAAAGACAGTAAAAGTCTGAGGCAGTCGGACCTTGAGGACACGATATGGAAAAACAACTGAGCAACCAACAGAATCCCCTTGTTTCGACCCATCCGTAAAAACAGCTACATAGTCGTGGTGCTCAGATAAAATGGCAGAAAATGCTGCATTAAAAACGGTGGCAGGAGTGCAATCTCTCTTGTACTGCAATAAATCTAAAATCACTCTGGGCCTCTTCAGTAACCAGGGTGGCAGGCGGTTAAAACCTTGGATTTGGGGTTGTACAGACTCCACACCGAGGGACTCTAGTACACGTTGCACACGGATCCCAAATGGCAACGTAGCCCGGGGACGACGGGAAAAAAGGCGGTCCAGAGGTGGGTGGGCAACAAGATGGTGAGCAGGCGATCTGGGAGCTGCAAGAAACTTACAAGCCTGGCGCACCAGCAGGAGCTGTCGGCGGATGGTAAGTGGCGGTTCGCCAGACTCAGCACAGAGGCTGGGTACGGGACTGGTCCGATAAGCACCCGTGGCCAGTCGGATCCCAGCATGGTGAACAGCGTCAAGGATCCGCAAATAAGATGGCCTCACTGACCCATATACTGTGCACCCATAGTCCAGCCGTGAACGCACAAAAGCTCCATAAAACTGTAGGAGACGCGCCCTGTCCGCACCCCAAGACCTGTGGCTGAGGCACTTGAGGATGTTCAGTGCCTTTAGCGTTCTGGCTTTCAAGTCACGTAGGTGTGGCAGCCATGACAACCTGGAGTCAAAAATTAGGCCCAGAAACCGCACTGTGTCTCTAAAATGTAGGACAGTATCCCCCATATGCAAGGCAGGCAAAGTAAAAAGATGACGAGAACGATTAAAATGAACACAAACACACTTTTCGGCAGAAAATCGAAAACCCGTCTTTGCAGCCCACTCCTCTAACCACCGCACTGTTAGCTGCAACTGACGGCTCACGGTTGCAACACTGGAGGAGGAACAGAAAACAGCAAAGTCGGCGACAAATAAGGAGCACTGTACTGGACTCCTCACTGTAGACATTATACTTTTGATGGCTATGGCAAAGAGGGTAACGCTTAAAACACTGCCCTGGGGGACACCATTCTCTTGCTCAAAGCGATCAGACAGTGTGTTACCAACGCGGGTCCGAAAAAACCGCTGAGACAGGAAAGACTGAATGAAAATCGGGAGGCGGCCACGAAAGCCCCATTGATGCATTTGTGCAAGAATACAGTGTCTCCATGTAGTATCATATGCCTTACTGATATCAAAGAAGATACCGATACAGTGATGCTGACGGAGAAAAGCCTGCTGAATAGCCGCCTCTAGGAGGGTCAGGTTGTCAACCGTGGACCGAAATTTTCGGAATCCACATTGAAAGCGGCTAAGGAGCTGTCTGGTCTCTAACAGCCAGACCAGACGCCGGTTAACCATCCGTTCCAGGGTCTTTCCGACACAGCTTGTCAAGGCGATACTACGATAACTACCGGGACATGTGCGGTCCTTTCCTGGTTTGAGGAGAGGGATGAGAATTGCCTCCCTCCACGAGGTGGGGAACACTCCTGTCTGCCATACGAGATTAAAACATTCGAGGAGGATTTCCTTTGACGCCGCTGGCAGATGTCGAAGCATGGAGTACCGGATGCGGTCGTAACCTGGTGCAGTGTCAGAAGTCTCAGTACCTGCCGATTCAAGTTCCCACATGGAAAAGGGGAATTGTAGGCCTCAGAACTGTTCGACCGAAAGTCCAAGGTCGCTCTTTTGACAGTCGCACGGTAGCGACGAAACGCTGGATCCTGATTTGCAGTGGCAGTACTTTGTGCAAAATGCTCTGCCAGCGTCTGAGCAATGGCTCTGGGTGTCGTTTGGAGGCATCCCTGGTTCAGGACAGCAGCTATTGGTAAACGGCTATGTTTACCGGAAATCCTCAGGATGGCTTCCCATACTCTTGTGGAACAAGTGGAACGGCTGATGGAGTCCAGGAACTCCTGCCATGACCTTTCCTTGCTCTCTTTAATGACTCGGCGTGCCCTGGCTCTAGCGATTTGAAAGGCAGTAAGATTGACCGCTGTTGGGCGGCATTTAAATCGGCGAAGAGCCGCACACCTGTCCCAGATGGCTGAACGGCACTCTTCTGTCCACCAAGGCACAAGGCGCCGCTTAAGAGTGCCAGAAGACTGTGGTATGGGCAGGTCAGCAGCATGATGGACCACAAGCGTGATGTGATCCACCCATTCCTGTACGTTATTGTGGCGGTCAAAGACAGCCAACCGAGTGAACAGTGGCCAGTTAGCCCTGCCAATCATCCACGATGGTGGCCGCTGCTCCAGCGATACACCATCCAGGAGATGAATGCGGATAGGGAAGTGATCGCTGGAATGAAGGTCGTCAATGACCACCCAGTGAACAGAGTCGGTGAGGGCTGGAGAGCAGAAAGATAGGTCAATGGCTGAGAATGACCCTGTAGCAGTAGAGAAATGAGTCGGAGTACCTGTGTTGAGGATGCACAACACTTGAGATGTTAGGAGGCTCTCCAAAATTCGACCTCGAGCGCAAAGAGAAGTGGAGCCCCACAGGACATGATGGGCATTGAAGTCTCCCAGGAGGAGAAATGGGCGAGGGAGTTGGTCGATAAGATCTGTGAGAGCGTCTAAGGTCATTGCATCCAGAGGTGGTAAATAAAGGGAGCAAACGGTAAGCCTCCGAGGTGAATGAATTTCAACTGCAACTACTTGCAGGTCAGTATCCAGGGGGAGAGCAGAGGAGTGGTGGTCATTATTGACAAACACAGCGACTCCGCCTTTGGCCCTTTCTCCAGTCAGGTCATCTTTGCGATATGACGTATAGCCCCTTAGTACAGGAGCATCAGATGGTTTTAAATGTGTTTCCTGTAAACACAAGCACAGGGGGTGTTGCCGTGCTAGGAGGTTCAATTCCTCCACATGTGCCCAGAATCCATTCATGTTCCTACCTTGTATAATGGGAGCCATCTATCAGGGTGGTAGTACCTTCATTCTCACTTTCTGTTGGGGAGGAGTGCCAACAACAGGTGGAGGCTCAGTTTTGGGGCGAGATGATTGCCCCAGTCTGACATCAACCTCCATCGCCTCAGAAGAGGAGTCGAGAGATACGTCAGGGAGAATGACATCCCCATCAGGAGACTGTGTAACTGCAGTCTCCTTTAGTGGGCGAGTCTTCACCTTTGTCTTTGGCTTCGATGTTCTGGCCTGAGGTGGCATTGGAGCCAAAACCTCAGAAGCAGTAGGGGGTGTAGCAGCGCTGGGCAGTGCACAAGACTGGACCCGGGAAGGGGCAGGAAGTTCCATGATGTCAGCTACCACAGCCTGGTCAGAAGGCCGGGGGGAGGCAGCAGGCTTCACAGGAACGGCAGCAGCACACGTACATTGACAAGCGCAGGTGCTAGTGCTGACAGTAGCAGGCTCTGTTTGTGTAGCGGCATCGGTTTTCAAGACTGGTTGTTTGAGAACGGAAGAAAAGGAAGCAGCGAACGTGGGCGGCTGCATGGACTTGTAGATTTTCTTCGCCTCACCATACGGGATGCGTTTTGTAGTTTTTAGTTCCTGGACCTTCCGTTCCTCAAGGAAAACTCTGCATTCCCTACTCCACACAGGGTGATCCCCAGAGCAGTTGACACACTTGGGAGGAGAGGAGCAACCAATTCCCTCATGGGCGGCTTTACCACAATTCTCGCAAGTGGCTTCCCCTCTACAGCCGAGAGTAGTGTGTCCAAAGTGTTGGCATTTAAAACACCGCATGGGGTTGGGGAAATAAGGCCGTACACTGAGACGTAGGAAACCTGCCTTCACATGCTCTGGCAATTTGGTGGTGTTAAATGTAAGGATAAATGAGTCAGTCTTTATGAGAGCACCATCCACCTGTTTCATAATGTGTTGCACGTCGACAATTCCTTCCCGGGACCATTCAGCCTTCAGTTCGTCTTGGGGAATGTCAACGAGATCTCTGCAAGTCACAACACCCTTGCTGTAGTTCAAGGTGTTGTGAAATTCAGTCTCTATCGCAAACTCCCCAAGAAATTGTGCCTTCTGAAGGTTCTGGACTTGCTGGAAGCTAGATGTTTCAACCAACAAGGTGCCATTTCGCAAGCGCTTTACAGATTTTAATGTGCCAGCAATACCTTCTAAGCCCTTCTGTATATAAAATGGCGAAACTTTTTCAAAACTCCCATCTTTTCTTTTAATTATGAAAAACACATCCTGCGAAGCAGGATGCGTTCTGTTACTACTACCTGAATCAGGAGGACTGGCTACACGAGCCCTCTTGTTGGATTGGGTGTTAGAACCCACCAGCGGTCCACCCTTTCCGCTGGCAGGAGAAGAATAAAAGTTCGAGGGTTCCATCTCGGTCCCACGAGCAGCTAGGGAACTAGAAGTCCACCTAGACAGAGCCCCGCATGCCTAGGTAAGCATTATACAACTGGGGCGCGGCAGGTGCCCCAGAGGTTGCCCGCTTGCGACTGTTCCACCCCAACAGCCATGCATCTTATAGGCGCACAGCACACCGTAAGATTGAGGGTTTTTTATAGAGGTTTACCTTCCTCGCAATCCAGGCGGTCAAGCCAAGATTACCATTCCCCGCAGCACACAACATTCCACCGCCGCGCCATGCGGTGGTCGCTGAAGCATGTCCGGGGGTTACGGTGACAGGAGACTGGCGGCGCTGACCAGTCCCCAGCTCAGGACCCCGGGGTCGCCAAGCCCGTACTCAGCAAATGAATGCTGAGCCCCTGGGGGGATCATTTTTAAGCCAAACAGCTTTTTATAAGGTGACAAACTGGTGTCACTGTTTTCAATGTACAGTAATTTAACTGTGACACAGAAAATGATAACTATATGTTGAAAATAGTGACCAAATGAAAAAGTGCAAACTTTCAACCAGTTTTTCACCTGAGAGAAAGCTGTTTGGCTTAAAAACAATGAATCTGACACTGAACTGACACCCACTGTAGACGCCTTGTTACTAAGGCAAAATGAGTCTGAGTGCACAAGATAAATGAAAAACTTAATTTGCAACATGCAAAGGGTAGTTTGCTTTTGAACTACTGTAATTTAGTCTCATTTGCTTTCATAAAATAATATTTGTTATATAAATAACTGAACCAAGTATATGCCTATAACAAAGAAAAACTATGCTTATTTATTTTGATTATAGGAAGGAAAATAAACAAACAATCAGGTTGCACCTATGAAATTGGTTCATATAAGTTTAGTGTCGCGCATAGTTTCACTTACCTTGGATCAGCAATAAACTGTACACACAATGTTCATCTCTGGGATCCTAAAACAAGTACGTCTGCCAACAAGTATTACCATGGCCTCAGAAGGCATCTGAAATCTAAGTTGCTGTTCAGGAAAACTTAAGTTATGATGTATAAAGTAGTGGTGAGGCTGGTGCTAACATATGGTGCAGAAATCTAGACATTAATGGAATTTGATGAAAAGCAACTGGGCACACTTAAAAGTAAATCTTGAGACAAATTCTTGGACCAGTGAAGAAAACTGACTGGCTGCAAGAGGAAATTAAATTATGAATTATATAATGTACATGATGAACCAGACACTGTCAGTGACACTGAAAGGCTGGAATGGGCAGGATGTGTACTGAGAGCTAATGACAGAATGATTAAGAAGATATTCATTGCAGCACCTTAGGAACAGGGGGATTGGAGGACCAAAGCTAAGGTGGAGGAAGATGTCAGAAAGGACACAAGGAAAACTGGAATTCACAGCTGGAGGGGTCTGACACTAAACAGGAAAGAATGGAATACACTTCTATGGAGCGCCAAAGCTCAAAAAGGGGCAATGTCTCACTGATGACATCTAATATCCTTTTAACAAATTGTCAAACTATTTGTTCCAAGTGCCCCCTAGCAGCTAAGGGCTTCATAATAATAGGCCAGTAGTAGCTCTTCAACCACATAAAACTGTAGTCGTATCAAACAAGTCCCCATTTACAACAATTTCTCAAAGTCACATGTGTTATATTAGAGATGGTTATCTTATGAATAAAGTCAGGTTTCATTACAACTAGCAAAGTTAACCATGTAACAAGGTGTTCCACTTTCATATATTTTAAGAATTTCTTTGCAGAGTTTCAAATAAATGCACCGCCTGTTGCTCCGTCCAGGACTGTGGCATCCAGATGTACTACCTAACAGCACAAGAAGATCATCCAAGAAGAGAAATTTTCATTACTGCGAGCCAGAAAGGAAGAATGTTAAATTGCTATAAATGTTGTGAGTAAAATCCCAGAATTTCTCATTTATTAACAACAATGGAGCATATATGATACTAGGAATGAAATCTAGTGAGGACCAGAAACAAATAGCAGGTAAATATTACGTTTAGGGCAATACAGTATACCAAGTATTAACGTTTCACCCAGTTCATGACACTTTTTTGGTGGTCCATGATAGCTGCTTTTTCATTATCACACTTGCAAATTTCCCTCCTACACTTAATGAAACAATGTTAATGGAGAGAGAAAATAAAATGTGTAATTGAGATATAGGGTGTTGGAAAGGTGTGGGCTTTCAAGAAATGTTTACAAACATTACACAATATCCTTTCTTGACATCTGAGCACACTAGTTATGAACTCGTAGAAGTTATTAAAGATTAGAACAATTTGCACTACTGTTGTTCTGTCTCCTAACAATAACACACAATGTGTAGTGTCATTTATAGTTGCATTATCGGACAAAAACAGGAGGAAATCTACATTATTTTTTTTTTTTTTTATCGCCTGAAAAGTGTAAAACGGAGATTTCATTGTATACATCTCGATATCAGCTAGACATCGACACTGACAGCAGATTTATTGATGCATGGAATTGTCAGTGCTAGTGAGATTATTAGTGCTTCCCAACATGAAATAATTTGAGTGAACATCCCTAGTCAGTCATATACTGTAGTCACTTGCTTTTATGGGCTAACTACCTCAGTGTCAAAATGCTTCTGGGAAAACTTTAGGAATTCACTAGTAAAATTCTGAAAACTGCTATGGCAACATCAGCTACAGAATGAGAGAGAGAGTACTGCCCAGAACACTTCACTTCACTTCAGACAAGTACAAGCCAAATAAGTTTGCAACAGAAGAGAGACCTTCCACCCTGGTTCAACAGTCATATTAGGAGACCAGTGCAAGAAGAGTTCAAAGAATTTGAAAGCTACATCTTTATCAACTAAATTGGTGAGGAAAAAAAAAAAAAAAGAGAGAGAGAGAGAGAGAGAGAGAGAGAGAGAGAGAGAGAGAGAAGAAGAAGAAGAACGAGAGAGGGGGGGGTGATGCCAACAGAGAGGTGTACAGTGTACACTGCGTACATGTTGTAAAGCGGCTTGTAGAATGTTAAAGAAGATGTAAGCGAAGTTCCTTGCAAGCTAATGTGGTCTTTCACAATGATGTGTACTGTAAGCATTAACAGGACCACAGGTTGTTCTACACTGTGGTGAAACACACACTGGTCTGCCATCACTAGTTCCTTCACCACAGAACAGTTTTCTTCAAGACATATAGAAGGATACTATAGTAATCAACTTGGGAGATCAAAGAATTTTATTTTATCACAAAACTTGGGTGTTGTCTATCTAAAGCAAGGTCCACAGTCAGTCAAGAAGGATCATAACTAAAACTCCTCTCTCTCTCTCTCTCTCTCTCTCTCTCTCTCTCTCTCTCTCTCTCCCCCTCTCCCCCCCCCTCCCCCTCCCATCGCCCATCTGGATCCTCAATTTGGTCCATTTTTTAAAGGACTTGTTAGTGCCAGTACACTACACGAATCCATGAATCATCAGGCGACACCCAATAGCAATTGCTTAAGAGCAAGTATGCGGAGAACACATCTGGATCACCACTCCCCCCCCCCCCCCCCCCCCCAAAAAAAAAAAAAAAAAAAAAAAAAACCACACACACACAAAATTACAAACTGTGAAGTAGTAACGCAAACTGCTGTACAGGAGACAGGAAATCATGCAGTTAAACAAATAACAGAACTGTAAACAGGAACAAAGACACAACTGAATGCTGTACCCAAGAAGACGTAACAAAGAAGACGGGCATAAAGTGAAAGGATGAGGATGTTTTAGGAAGATAAGAAGAACAAGAAAGCCAGTTGTATGTATGGTTCCATGTGCTCCTTAGAGGCTGAAGCAACATATACTTTCACTAGTTTCTATGTTTACGTATTCAGAGGAAGTAAATAAATGTCCACTGACACGGATATACGGAGATGCATGTTTGTTGAAGACAAATATGTAGCAGTGTTCTTGTTACAAGACAGACTATCTTGACCATATTTTATGCAAGCACAAATAAAAGCTTCAAATCGATAGTGAATAAGAAGAAACTACACATACAAAATATTTGTTAAAAAAAGTAGAGTGAACACTTTCTCCCCCACTACAGTCTACAGAGCAGGATCGTTGACATACTTTGATGGGTTGTAGTCCTGTGTTGACTGTGTCATCATTGCCTGGATTTTGTCTTCTTCACTAGCATCCAAGCTTGATAGATCAACAGCCTGAAACACAAGAAAACAGTTTTGCAAGTGACAAAAGCAGTAACAATTATATATCAACAAATTTAACCATTCAATATATTAATAATAAATGAAAAGCACCAGTTATAATGTTTTTCTACCAAGAACCGACGGAAGATTGTTAATATCATTCAATATATTTTACGACAAATTTAAATTGCCCTCCTCCTCCTCCTCCTCTACTGTTTCTTGACCTCAAAAAGAATCCTCCGCCTCCTATTCCTCTCTTGTTTCTTGACCTCAAAAAGAACATGGATGGAAGAAATACTTAGGCATGCAGATCTTCTGCAGTTTCCTACTGCATATTACCTGACTTACTAACAATAGAAACAACAGCTCTGCACATCTTAAAAAAGCACTGAAAGTTACGTTATGTGAATAACTTTCCTCATACCATTAAACAGTTGAACTTACTACCCTCTTACACGATGTTCGGTAAAGTAACAGATGCACAGGAATACTCTACCACCAGCAAAACATTTTTTGACATATTCATCGTTCTATCAACAGAAAGGTCAAACCGAAGTCAGGAGGAAGAAACTGGGTATGGACCCGTTTAAGAACAACACATCCTGACTTTTGCCCAAAGGGCTCACTAAAAATACAAATCATAACGTTATACTTTGACAATGGGAATGCACTTTTTCATCTACATTTTACCTACCTGCTACTACAGACCAAAATGTATAAATCTTACTATCACAGTTCTCAAAACAATCGAAGACAACAGTCTGTAGTGGAGTCCCATGATTTCATCCCTTGAGACCCAGAACTACAGCTGCAAACCAAATGTATGTAAAATGAAAGACAAATACGTGTAATATGAAATACAAGCCCCTGACTAAAAGTCACACTGTCTGCCCAATCACTGCAGCAATTGCTTCTCTTTTTATGAAATGCAGCCCAATAGCTAAGTGATGTTCTAGGTTTGGAGTTAATGGGGTGGGAAAGGTTGCGTTCAGTAGTGGCTAGGCCACAGCATTAGCGATGTTAGTGTAGGAGGTGGCACTGACGGTTGTGAGCAGGGCTTAGGGCATCCACATCAAACCCACCAACAAGCAACAGTACCTCCATTATGACAGCTGCCACCCATTCCACATCAAATGGTCCCTTCCTTACAGCCTAGGTCTTCATGGCAAACGAATCAGCTCCAGTCCGGAATCCCTGAACCATTACACCAACAACCTGAAAACAGCTTTCGCATCCAGCAACTACCCTCCCGACCTGGTACAGAAGCAAATAACCAGAGCCGCCACTTCCTCATCCCCTCAAACCCAGAACCTCCCACAGAAGAACCCCAAAAGTGCCCCATTTGTGATAGGATACTTTCCGGGACTGGATCAGACTCTCAATGTGGCTCTCCAGCAGGGATACGACTTCCTCAAATCCTGCCCTGAAATGAGATCCATACTTCATGAAATCCTCCCCACTCAACCAAGAGTGTCTTTCCGCCGTCCACCTAACCTTCATAACATCTTAGTTCATCCCTATGAAACCCCCAAACCACTTTCCCTACCCTCTGGCTCCTACCCTTGTAACCGCCCCCGGTGAAAAACCTGTCCCATGCACCCTCCCACCACCACTTACTCCAGTCCTGTAACCCGGAAGGTGTACACAATCAAAGGCAGAGCCACGTGTGAAAGCACCCACGTGATTTACCAACTGACCTGCCTACACTGTGAAGCTTTCTATGTGGGAATGACCAGCAACAAACTGTCCATTCGCATGAATGGACACAGGCAGACAGTGTTTGTTGGTAATGAGGATCACCCTGTGGCTAAACATGCCTTGGTGCACGGCCAGCACATCTTGGCACAGTGTTACACCGTCCGGGTTATCTGGATACTTCCCACTAACACCAACCTGTCAGAACTCCGGAGATGGTAACTTGCCCTTCAGTATATCCTCTCTTCTCGTTATCCGCCAGGCCTCAACCTCCGCTAATTTCAAGTTGCCGCCGCTCATACCTCACCTGTCTTTCAATAACATCTTTGCCTCTGTACTTCCGCCTCGACTGACATCTCTGCCCAAACTCTTTGCCTTTACAAATGTCTGCTTGTGTCTGTGTGTGTGCGGATGGATGTGTGTGTGTGTGTGTGTGTGTGTGTGTGTGTGTGTGTGTGTGTGTGTGTGCGTGCGTGCGTGCGTGCGCGCGCGCGAGTGTATACCTGCCCTTTTTTCCCCCTAAGGTAAGTCTTTCCGCTCCCGGGATTGGAATTCTCCCTTAAAACCCACATCCTTTCGTCTTTCCCTCTACTTCCCTCTTTCCTGATGAAGCAAATGTTGGTTGCGAAAGCTTGAATTTTGTGTGTATGTTTGTGTGTCTATCAACCTGCCAGCGCTTTCGTAGGATAAAGGCAATAGACTAAAGTTGCTGGTACACAAAGGCCTTGTTCCTACTGAACACTACCTTACCCAGTGCCGCTGACTCCAAATCTACAACTGCCTCTTTATCACAGTGACCAACTATATCCTTGCCCTTAAATACTTCTCCTTTGAAGGTGTCACATACAAACAAATACATAGTGCAGCAATGGGTACCTGCATGGCTCCATTCTGCATCAATGTATTCATGGGCCATATAGATGAATCCACCGTAACCAGCCATAATCCCAAACTGGATTCAGAGTCATTGATGACTTTTCATGAATATGATTGAGGGTGAAGACACCCAACCCACATCCCTCCAGAACCTCAACAACTTCTCTCTCATCCACTTCACTGGGTCCTCCTCATCCCAATGAGCCACGTTCTTTCACAGACAGAGAACTCCACTTCAATGATTGCTACATCAGAACCTACATCCATACCATATCTACAAACTACCGATAATACATTCTACTCCAACACCTGCCACCCACTCCACAACAAGAAGTCCTTACCATGCAGCCTAGCGACCTGTGATCATCACAATCTCTAGTGATGAGCAGTCCCTCTCCAAATGCTAAGGATCTAAATGAGGCCTTCCCAGTCCAGGATTTCCCCTACCATTTTGCCCAGAAACAGATATTGCCGTGGTGACCAGTACAATGAGCACCAACAGCTAGCCACCCAGTGTTATTCCAGTCCACATGAGGCAGGAATTCGAACTGGCCAGCATACTAGCAGGTAAACAGAGGGTGGCACCAGTGTCCTGACCTGCAGCAGCTCCAAGGCACAGTTTTGCTGTATGTCCCACACTTGAAAAGTTTTAGACTTAACACCAGTATTACAAACTTCATTCATACAGACGTCAAAAGGATTTTCAACATTTGACTGTTACTTTTTGGAACTTAATTTATTTGAGGAATCACTCAGTCAAGAAAGTTTCTTTGATTTCCTTGTTCTTCAGAAGTTAGTTATTAAGTTAATACCAAATGTGTGCAGTTATTTCATGTTGCAAATAAAACTGTTGAATGGTATATCTGGTGAAAGTGTCATGTGAAGGAAAGAAAAGGCAGTATCAGTTGGAGACGAGGTTTAAAAGAACAAATTTTCATTCCCAGCATGTTGTTCCAGGTAGCCATTACAGACTTCTATGATTTCTCCAATATGGCCACAGCCAACAATCTGATGGATCTGACACATCCAGTGCTCATACTACTACAACAAATGCAACAAACTGCTGCTAGAACAACTGAGAGCGCTCACCACATAAGGACAACAGGAGTGGGTTGACACAACCATGTGCATCCGACTGACATCATGATTTCCAGTGTTTAAACAGAAGGCCTGCTATATGGCTTGGATGGAGCAACACTTCATCAACCACCCAATCGAAGGTGACATGCAGCAATGTACATTATTACTTGCCAATGCCAGTCCTCTTATTTATCAGCTGATATGACAGTTGCACCCTGAATCAGAGCTGCACTCCCTATTGCATGTTATGCTTAAAGTTAGCCTAACAGAAAATTTTGATTTCTAAGTCCATGTGGCCACAGCCCCACACAATTTTTTTAGCCGCCGCTAGGTAACATCAGAATCTTATAGGGAAATGATGGCACCACTTTAAGGTTTATCATGAGAGTGTCGTTTCCAATGTGCCAACGAACAATGGAAACAGTCATATGCGTCCTCATGCTGTTTCTTTTCAAAGGCCCTAAGCCAGCATTTAGGGGAAACAAAAGAGACTGAGTGGTAAATGAATATGTCAGGAACAAAATTGGAGTAGAAAAGCTGAATGAGAGAACTGAGAAGAATAGTTTAAGATGGTTTGGACACGTATAGGGAATGGAAGATGGAAAATCACTGAAACAAATGATGGAGGCCAAGTCTGAGAGCAAGAGGGAGACCTAGAGCAAGATGGATTGACTCAACAGGGTGTATACATGGACAAGCATTTTTTTCTGCTTAAAAATACACTTTTTCCCAGGTGAAAATACACCTTTACCGTGTTAAGTATCAGAACTGTAAAATTAAAATGCATAACTCGGCTTAAAGTACACATTCGTAAGTCCATATTAACAAAGAAATAAGCCCCAACCTGATATTGTGTTTTTCATTTGGTTTTCGGAATGCAAATGTTCTTGGAGTACCAGTACTGTATTATCTCATGGTTGGTTCTTTATTATGGCATAATGCCATATGTGCCAAAAGATGATAATGTGCACTTGAAATTCAGCAAAAAGTTGAAAATAGCCAATAGTGCTGAATGAAGCACTTCGTTTCAAATAAACTGATTGTCTCTGCAGAGAAGATTAATAAAAGCCAATTCTTTTTTTAGCAAATCAACAAGAATGACTTCATTGCTCTGCAAGGCGATTACTGCTCAATTGCCAAAAACATGGAAATAAAATAAATTCAAGAAACAAACTAATAACATATTTTAGCCTTCTTTAATTATGTGAATGTATTTTAATTCACTTGATACCTCCCAGTCACAGAAAACCTTTTTATTTTTATTTGGTGAGAGAGATGTAAATGAAGAGGAAACAGTAAAATCGCTAAACATAATAAAATGTGGATCACACAGAGATTACCCCCTCCCCCCTATAATTCAGACTGCTCTGCGAATTTGCGAATCTGACAGCTTGGGCATGCCAAAAAAACATTTCTGGGTAGCATCTGGCATCTTGTTGCTACTGCTGATACAGCTAACAGCCACATTTCAAGTAGCCAGAGGCAGGAAAAGGTACTGCTCCTACACAACTCAACTGCGCATGCGCATGAGTCCGCTGGCTACTGCTCAAACGAACCTAATATTTAAAAAATTACAAAAATTTAAAGAAAACTAAAACACTGAAAAATTCCCGGAATTCCAAAAGTTCCTGGTTTTCTCCTGGACAAAAAAATTCCCCGGTTTTTCCTGGATTTTCTGGTTGTCCCAGGGCATATGCACCCTGCTCAATAAAAATCAGTTTAATAAGAAGGAATCTGGACTGGAACAAAACAGTTGCATAAGAAGAATGCTGAAAAGACGGGGGCGGGGGGGGGGGGGGGGCAGTGGAGAAGTGCCATAAATATCTCCCAGCCTGGTGCTGGATAAAGAAGAAATGAAAACAACAATGAGCCTGTGAAAATAACTGATTTTCAAAGTCACTGAATAATTTCACTGCTGCGTTATTGACTTGCATCCATTCTGGGAATATCAAATTGACTCTCACACATTCAGACAGTATTTATCTGCAAAGGTTTTCTAAAAAGAAGTGCCTTCAAATTTTTATGTGAAAACTCTTCAAGCTTTTTTTTAAAATAAAACTAACATTATTAACATTCTAAATCTTTATTCTTCATGTCTACATATTTATTTCTCAACATAGTCACCCTGGCGATGAACACATTTCTCCCAACGAGAGACCAGTTTGTTGATAATGTCACTGTAGAATGTTTTGACTTTGCTGATAGGGCCTCAACCTCATCCCTGCTTGTACCGCTTCATCACTATCAAAGTGAAGTCCTAGAAGATTTTGGAAACAGGTGTAAATTGGATGAGGCCAAGTGGGGATTGTATCGAGAGTGATCGATGACTGTGAACCTATCGCATCGTATTGTTTTAGAAGTTACAGCAATTTGTGGTCTGGCATTGTCACACTGAAGGAGAAGGTGCTCCAGGTATGGACAAACTCTTCAAATTCGAAACATAGTTACTTTACACACTACCATGTTATATGCTTCAATTCAAAGCCCTCTAACAGCAGATGGCTGTAAATATACTGGCCTGAATAATAAAGATGTAGAATGTGAATAACGTTTGTTTTATTTAAGAAGCCTGAAGAGTTTTCACATACAAAATTCAGAGGCATTACTTTTCAGGATGCTCTTGTTTACTGTGAGCATAGTGTCAGAATGATACAAATTACATTCCACAAGTCAGCTTAGCTTCAATGACCTTATGGAATCCAACCATACTGTTCCATTCCTGTATCTTAGTCAAAATCACATCTCTCACCATTAATGGTAACTTTGTTTAAAGGTTCTGTTTTTATTTCACTTCTTAAAACAACTAGGGTATCTTGCATTCTACTGACATCTCATTACTGATCCAAGTGCATTACAGACAAGAGCTTTTCTTTTACGGTATTATTATCAGTCACATTACCAATCATTACGATGTGGGAAGTACAGAAACACATCACAGGAAACGGCATTACACTAGCTTTCCAGTACTTGCACTTTTTTTAAACTAATCTATTAGCAAAGTTGTGAACTGTCTTTTGTGAAACTGCCACAGCTAATAACCTACTACTTAATGAAAGGAACTTTACACTAATTATTCAACAATATTTTCAACCAGAATGATAAATGCTCCAATCCTAGCACAAAAAGAGGTGACTAGGGATGTAAAAGAAGGGAACTAGCTTCTCAACAACTTACCTGGCAGCTTCAACGACATTTAAATCAAAACTTTTTTAGATATTTGCACTTTCAATCCACCATCAGAAATTTTATGCCCCACCCAGAAAGGCCTCCTTAGCTGTTACACGTGTGCTCTTCAGCCACATGATGCTATGTACTGTTTACCACAGGATCAGAGGACTTTGAATTATAAATTGCAAGATGCAGATGTGTCAACACCTTGCAGCTAAGAGAGCTCACTGCACTGGTGAAGTACGATTAACTCTTAAGAAAGTGCGAATAAGTCAAGATATTTTTGATTTAAATACGAGGGTTGGAACTTAAATAGTGGCAACTATTTATTCACAACCGATACAAAAGTGTTACATGTCTGCATCTGTTACAGTCCACCAAACTAGTCCCCAGCTTTGTGTAGAACCCGTTGCCAGTGATGTGGAAGGCGTAGTATACGGTTAGCTGAGCCTGGCCTATTGATAGTGCGAATGGAGCGGTCTACTGCCTGTCTAATCTCTGGAGCAGTTCTGAAGCGAATGCCACGAAGTGGTTCTTCATCTTCGGAATCAAATCAAAGTCACAAGGACTTAAGTCCAGAGAGTATGGTGGATAGTACAGTACTTCCCAGTCCCATCGACCAAACAGAGCAGCCACAGCTTGCGGTGTATGCGTCCACGCATTGTTGTGCAAAATGATGGGTGGGTTGTGCAGAAAATGTGGCTGCTTCTTTTGCAAAGCTGGTCACAGGTGATGCTCCAAAAACTAACAGTAATGCCAAGCACTGACGGTCCGCCATGGAGGACCGTAATGCATTAGGATAACACCATCACCGTCATACACAATAATCACCACAACTTTCACCATACTGGGGCTCTGACACACTTTCGACTTTCGCAGTGACCCATACTGACGCCATTCGTTGGATTGGCATTTCAGTTTTGGCTCGTACGATGTGGCCCATCTCTCATTCAGTGTTACGATATGGCATAAGAAAGCTTCTCCTTCGCGCTCATAGCACTCCAAGTGCATCTGAGCAGCATCATAATGCATCCATTTCTGCATTTCCATCAAGCCATGCGGAACCCATCGTGATGCAATTTTTCGCATGCCCAGGCATATGCGCTAATCCGGTTTCGTGGGCGAGTCCACAAATAGTATGCGGCGACAGCATGCACTACTTCTTCAGAGACGCTAGGACGACCTGCCCGATGCATGTCTGCCACAGTTTGCCGACCTTTGTTGAAGGCTTTTACCCAACGTGCCGCCGTTCTGTATGGCAATGCCAATTCCCTGCACACCTCTTGAAGACCTTGATGACACTGTCGTACTGTACGACTGGCACATTCAATCTTGATCCAACTCCTTTGTTCCTGTTTAAAAAACAATGACACTGTTACATTAGACCGCCCGCTGACAAGTGACTGTGAAATTCCCTTGACTGTGTGCATGCTGGTGACATGGGACGGGTGAGTCCATTTGCTCGGAGGTAAGGTAGGTATGTCAACGATGTGTGCTATTAGAAACAAGAGTAGATTCCATTGCATAGTGTCTCCACAGCAGTGTTGCCACTATTTAAGTTCCAACCGAAGTATCTTTGAAGATGGCAGGTGAGTTGGAAAGATAATTCCCTTCTTTTACATCTCTAGCTTTGCCCAGAATATATTTGCCTTTTTTGTGCTTCGAGAGGGGTGTATTTCATTCTAGTTCCTTTTACTCTATAATAATTTTGACATTAGACTGCCATAGCATGGCAACTGATGCAAATATTTGTTGACTTGGACAACAACTGATCAGGGTTTCTTATTGTCTTTTGAACAATGCTGCTTACATCACAGGACTGAATCAAGCTATGACGACCCTTAATTACATGAAGTTGTCAATCATCTTATAAAATTTGAACCGATTAATACAAGCTTGAAACACAGAAATGGAACATGAAAAAAAATGACAAAAATGTATTTTTTCATGTAAAATTCAAATGAAGCTAAATTTTTTAAAGCAAGTTTTCAATTTTAGTTTAAGAATTCATTTTTTATTTATCTGAGTCATTAAACTATTTCCGTGCATTCAGTTCACACAAGAACAAGTTCTATGTGCTACTTTTAGCTCAACATTAAATCTTCATGTCTCAACAACAGATAAAGATTAATGGATAAAAAAAAATTGTTTAGACTTTACTCACTTATCTACTTTCATGCAAACTCTGAACTCATTGGTAAGAGTTAAAAGCATAGAAGCGGTCCTCTAAAAGCCTCCCAGAAATACTTGCTCTTTTTGCACGAACAATCCAAATGACGCAAGATTTTTTTAAATGTTAACACTAACCTTAGATACACCATACTTCAAATTTGAACCACAGTCTGGAGTTATTTAAGGGTGACTGTTTTTGCATGTAAAATCCAAACTGTGCATGTACAAATTATGCCATTAGCTGAGCATTAATTTCAGTGCAACTGAAATCTTTTGCAACAGGAATTAACTCATTTGCACAATTTGCCAGGGGGCCAGCTCCAGTTCATCTTGAAAACTTACATAATATACAGTAACACAGCTAAATACAGATGTTCGAATAGTTATACAAGTGGCCACTGGTCCGGGCTAAACCAAAAACTTTTTACCAAGGTTCCTAGCTCGAACACAAAAAACACCAAAACTGCCACCCTTCCCACCCTCAAAACTGTGGTTCAACGCGTAACCTTTTCATTCACATTTGTAACAGCACTTCCATGCTGTAATGATACTCTTTCAATTTTTATCAAGTGTAAAAGTGTTCTGATTCTATCTGAGTATTAATTTCCTACACCATCCACAAACTTCACAATTTTCAAAGCCCTTGGTGCTTTTAATGGCGCTATGTAGTGGCCTGAACCTTACTTAAAACCATCATTTGTGACTCTGCTCTCTCTTCCCTTGCTATTAGTATCAAGTTCCACAGACATGATGTGAACATCAGAACACGGACATCTGGAAACAATTTCTCAGTTATATATTTACCTGGTTGTTCCAAGTTGTGTATCCAGTTACCTTACATAAAGCAGTCACATGCAGTCATATCACAACTACAGAATAAAATTTTCACTCTGCAGCGGAGTGTACGCTGATATGAAACTTCCTGGCAGATTAAAACTGTGTGCCGGACCGGCACAAAGATCCCGAGTTCGAGTCTCGGTCCGGCACACAGTTTTAATCTGCCAGGAAGTTTCATATCACAACTCAACTTCTGTCTTCTTTTCTGTTATCTAAATCCATATTGAACTGCTGTTGTTCTTAGAGGCTCCCTGTTGACCATCTCATCTTGAGCAATAAAAGGAAAATATTGTGTGTCTTAACTTGTGACCAACATACTTGAAGAATCGTTCCAAGTACCCACTCGAACTGGCACCATCAAGTTTAAACAATAGGAATATTGCAATGCTGCCAGAACAATTCTAAAAATGCTTAAATACAAGACAACAGGGAACAGAAAGAGAGAAAAAGGACTTGTACTATTTTAACAAATTACCTTTGCTAGCTTGCTCACACCTGGATCTTGTCCATCTGTCAAGGGCTCGATCTGCTGGAAGAAAGAACAATACATTACTAACATCCTAAAGCAGTTACCTAAAATAAGATGTTTGGTAAGTTCTTAAAAAACTGGATGTAGTGACAGTGTACAGAGCAAACATGTATTCAATATAAGATGTGGCTGTTAGGGAGGGATACAAAAAACTGAATATGGACTCCTAGGAATAACACACTGGACACCATAGTTGGGTCACATGAAATTACTGAATGTAATGTCTCCGTGTAATTGGATGTCTGATGAGGCTATATTAAATGCTGTGTAATCTGTGTATCATTGTGAGTGTGAAGATAAAAGTAAAGAACAAAAACGCAAAATATGTTAAGTACACAGAGGGTCACAGAAATTAAAGCACTTCAACGACAACAATGTTTACAGTGCCATTCCACAATGTACAAGGTTTAGGTTATAGAGAATTCCCACCTGCATAGTTCAGAGAAATGTTGTGCTTTTGGGTGTTCCCCTAGGTCATTGATGCCATATAAATGCAATTCATAACGCTGAGAAATCTGGGACATGACACAATGGGTTGAAATATAGAAAACAATATGAGCTTTTAATTTAATTATTAAAATTCATATGTCAGTGCCTTACCCATCCTTAGAGCAAGGCATCAAATATGAAAATTCCTCCAATGAGAAGTGCTCAAACTAGATAATTGCACAGTCAAGTGTCAATACAGCAGAATGAGCCTAATGATGTTAATCAGAAGGCCCATTAAAAAAAATAGGAAGCATATTGAAGATGTAACAGAACTACTAAGTACGAGTTTATAAAATTAGAAATTCTATTTCCTTGCACTAAATGGTACTGGCAACGTGTTTCAACAAAATGCTTATTTCAGGACGTGTAAGAAACAAATACCAGTTGGAAACAGGCAATGTCATGGGGAAAGTAAGAGGGACAAACAAGAAACAACAACCCCCAACTGTAAGAGACTACTAGAAAAGATATATGCTATCTACAACATCAAGTCACATCAGCTGCAATAATCCAAGGTCAAGACTACTGGAAAAATAAGAATCACCACCCAAGCTGTATTCCAAAATTGACTAAATCAGATTATTCATTGATGAAACAGTTGCACTGTTGTTGACATCAACTGTGCAACAATAACAACAACAACAATAATAATAAAAAATGTGCAATAATCAATCAGGAATTCATTATTATTTTTCTTGGTAATCAGGATGGGTGGTGGTTGTTCTGGTCTTCAGTCGCGAGACAGGTTTGATGCAGATCTCCATGCTACTCTATCCTGTGCAAGCTTCTTCATCTCCCAGTACTTACTGCACCCTACATCCTTCTGAATCTGCTTAGTGTATTCATCTCTTGGTCTCCCTCTACAATTTTTACCCTCCACGCTGCCCTCCAATACTAAATTGGTGATCCCTTGATGCCTCAGAATGTGTCCTACCAACTGATCCCTTCTTCTAGTCAAGTTGTGCCACAAACTCCTCTTCTCCCCAATTCTATTCAATACCTCCTCATTAGTTATGTGATCTACCCATATAATCTTCAGCATTCTTCTGTAGCACCACATTTCGAAAGCTTCTATTCTTTTCTTGTCCAAACTGTTTATCGTCCATGTTTCACCTCCATACATGGCTACACTCCATACAAGTACTTTCAGAAACGACTTCCTGACACTTAAATCTATACTCGATGTTAACAAATTTCTCATCTTCAGAAACGCTTTCCTTGCCATTGCCAGTCAACATTTTATATCCTCTCTACTTCGACCATCTTCAGTTATTTTGCTCCCCAAATAGCAAAACTCCTTTACTACTTTAAGTGTCTCATTTCCTAATCTAATTCCCTCAGCATCACCCGACTTAATTCGACTACATTCCATTATCCTTGTTTTCCTTTTGTTGATGTTCATCTTATATCCTCCTTTCAAGGCACTGTCCATTCCATTCAACTGCTCTTCCAAGTCCTTTGCTGTCTCTGACAGAATTACAATGTCATCGGCGAACCTCAAAGTTTTTATTTCTTCTCCATGGATTTTAATACCAACTCTGAATTTTTCTTTTGTTGCCTTTACTGCTTGCTCAATATACATGGGTATTGGGCATTAAGAGGTTCACAAGAGACGTCTAGACAAAGAGCAGCAAACAAGCACTTAGTAAAGAAATAATCACTTGGTTTTCAAAGACATTTCTTGGAGTTACAGCCGGCCGCTGTGGCCGAGCAGTTCTAGGCACTTCAGTCCGTAACTGCGCTGCTGCTACAGTCACAGGTTCGAATCCCGCCTCAGGCATGGATGTGGGTGATGTCCTAAGTTTAGTTAGGTTTAAGTAGTTCCAAGTCTAGGGGACTGATGAACTTAGATGTTAAGTCCCATAGTGCTGAGAGCCATTTGAACCATCTTGGAGTCAACTAACACACACACACACACACACACACACACACACACACACAAGACCGCTTGGGGAAGGGAGAAACAGTGGTTGGTGAGGGCAGTAAATAATCTGGATGGGGAAGGTGTGAATTGGGTTGATGAGGTTGTAAGGAGGGGGTTAAAGAAACTGTAAGAAGAGGTGCAGACAATGACACAAGATAAAAGAAGAGGTGCAGACAATGACACAAGATAAAAGAAGTGGTGCAGACAATGACACAAGATAAAAGGAAGCAGTTAAAGTGAGCCAGGGGGCAACAGATTAGCAGTGGTTCAGGTAAGGGGCACTGTGAGAATGTGGGATACGCTGCAGAGAGAATTGCCACCCACGCAGTTTAGAGAAACTCATGCTGCAAGACTATCTAAAAGGTATATATAGTGAAGCAGCTGTAAACTCATTCATGTTGTGGCACGCAGCATGTTCAGTACCTGGATAGTTAAGGTCTCAGTTGGCCAGCTTGACGGTGGCCACTGATGCGAGTTGACAGTTAGTCACCTACAATGCACACACACAATTCTGCACAGTAAATGCAGTTAAGCAGAAGTATAACATGGCTGCTTTAAATGTCGCCCTGCCTTTTATTGGGTAGGGAATGATTGAGGTAGGAGGCGGTGGGTGGGTGTATGGGGCACGTCTTGCGCACAGGTCATCCAGAAGGGAGTGACAAATTGGATGCAGGGTTGAAACAGGGATGCATAAGGACATTCTGCAGAATTGATGACTGGCGGAACATTAATTTAGGTGATGTAGGAAGTATTTTTGGTAAGATATCCCTCAGATTAGGGCATGCTGAGATGTAGCCAAAGCCCTAGTGAAGGATATGGTTGAACTTTTCAAGGCAAGGGTGGTACTGGATGGTCAGAAGAGTGCTAGTCAGTGGCTGGATAATAAGTTGACTGGTGTGAGAGGAGGAGATGGCACAGGAGATATGTTTATGGATATGATGGATATAATACTCTCTGAAAATAAATTCTGCAGTAAGTCACGACTTTTTGACATGGCATGGGTGACAGCTGCCAAAGTGGAGGTACTTTTGGTAGTTGGTGTATTTTATATGGACAGACATTTTTATGAAAACATCTGAGTGACGGATACTGACATCTACAACGGTGCTCACTGAGTTGAATAGGATAAAGTGAAGTGGGTTTGGGAGTAGGTGTCGAGGGTATGGAAGTAAGAACAAATGTTGTCACTGGCCTGAGTCCAGATTATGAAAACGTGTCTGAACATTAAAGATTCCTCCACATGGCCCACAAATTAACACAGGATGATGCCAAGTGAGCACCCATGGATTTGTTTGTGGATATGGCCTTCAAAAGTAAAATAATTGTGGGTCAGGATGAGGTGGACAGGAGGATTAGGAAAGAAGAGGTGGGTTTGGTATCAGGATGACTCTGGCAAGCCTGTGATCTCCCATCCAACATCCACAACAATGCTCACTTCTTCCACCACATTTTTCATAATTCCTGTTCCGTTACCACCACACTCCTTGTTGGTCACTGCGGATGCGACATCCTTCTACACCAACATCTTTGAACTACACAGCTGGGAATTATCTCATCAGCATATCCTTGTGTTCTCGTAATCCCCTCCTCTCTCTCTCTCTCTCTCTCTCTCTCTCTCTCTCACAAACACACACACACACACACACACACACACACACCACTGCTTTTATGCTCCTGGAATTAACTTTTTCCCATTATTTACGACAATTTTTAATGCTACCGTCAAATTTCCTAGGTCCGCAATGTTAATTTGCACCCGATTTTGCATCAGCATACTTATAATTTTCCCATGATTTATGCTTCATAAAAATATGTTTGTGGAGAAAAAACTGACATAAGATGGTGCTGGAATGATGCTGGCCAAAAGTAGTGTTTACAAACATTATGTGGTTAAGTTTCTAGACACCAGGACACTCTGCTCTGCAGATTTGGAATGGTAAATATGCGCCCATGATCTAGGGGGTAGCATCTTTGATTAATAATCAACAAGTCATCAGTTCCGGGTTTGAAACCCGCCACTGGTTAAATTTTGATTAAAACGGACAGAGGTTCAGGGCACACTCTGTCCTTGGGGTGGGAAACTGCCCCTAAAGGCAGAAGAATCAGCAATGATCAATGACATGAGGATGCAGAAGGCAACAGAAACCACTCCATTACTGACACACAACGTGTATTCACAGGACATGTGGCCCGTAAGTGAAAGAAGTGTCACGATGATCTCTCAATTACCTAAAGATTCCAGAGTAGCCCCCCATTCGGATCTCCAGGAGGGGACTAAAAATGATTCAAATGGCTCTAAGCACTATGGGACTTGACATCTAAGGTTATCAGTCCCTTAGACTTAGAATTACTTAAACCTAACTAGCCTAAGGACATCACACACATCCATGCCCGAGGCAGGATTCAAACCTGTGACCACAGTAGCAGCGCGGTTCCGGACTAAAGTGTCTAGAACCGCTCGGCCACAGTGGCCGGCCCAGGAGGGGACTGCCAAGTGGGAGGTGACCATGAGGAAAAAATTCAATGACCAACAAAAGGATAACGTTCTACAAGTCGGAGCGTGGAATGTCAGAAGCTTCAATGTGGTAGGGAAGCTAGAAAATTTGAAAAGGGAAATGCAAAGGCTCAATCTAGATGTAGTAGGGGTCAGTAAAGTAAAATGGAAAGAAGACAAAGATTTCTGGTCATATGAGTATAGGGTGGTATCAACAACTGCAGAAAATAGCATAATGGGAGTAGGATTCATTATGAATAAGTAGGTAGGGCTGAGAGTGTGTTACTGTGAACAGTTCAGTGATAGAGTTGTTCTTATCAGAGTCGACAACAAAGCAACACCAACAACGATAGTTCATGCATACACGCCAACATCCCACGCTGAAGATGGGGAGATAGAGAAAGTATATGACACTATTGAAAGGGTAATATAGTACATAAAGGGAGATGAAAATCTAATAGTCATGGGGGCAGGAGTGCAGTTGTAGGGCAAGGAGTAGAAGAAAAGGTTACAGGAGAGTATCGACTTGGGACAACGAGTGAGAGGAAAAAAGACCAATTGAGTTCTGTAATAAATTTCAGCTAATAATAGCAAATACTCTGTTCAAGAATCACATGAGGAGGAGGTATATTTGGAAAAGGCCGGGTGATACGGGAAGATTTCAGTTAGATTACATCATGGTCAGACAGAGATTCCAAAATCAGATGCTGGATTATAAAGCGTACTTAGGAGCAGATATAGACTCAGATCACAATGTAGTAGTGATGAAGAGGAGGTCGAAGTTTAAGAGATTAATCAGAAAGAATCAATACGCACAGAAGCGGGATACGGAAGTACTAAGAAATGACAAGATACAATTGAAGTTCTCTAAGGCTAAAGATACAGCAATAGCAAACAAATCAGTAGGCAGTAAAGTTGAAGATGAATGGACATCACTAAAAAGGGCGATAACAACAGAAGTTGGAAAGAAAAACACAGGTACAAAGAAAGTAACTGCAAAGAAACCACGGGTAATAGAAGAAGTGCTTCAGTATATCGATGAAAGAAGGAAGCACAAAAATGTTCAGAAAAATTCTGGAATCCAGAAATACAAGTCGTTGAGGAATGGAATAAATAGGAAGTGCAGAGAGGCTAAGACGAAAGGGCTGAATGAAAAACTTGAAGAAATCAAAAAAAGAAATTATTGTCGGAGGGACTGACTCTAGGAAAATCACGATAACCTTCGGTGAAATTAAAAGCAAGAGTGGTAACATGAAAGAGTATGATGGGAATTCTGCTGTTATGCAGAGGAGAGAGCAGATAGGTGGAAAGAGTACACTGAAGGCCTCTATGAGGGGGAAGCTTTGTCGAACTTGATAGAAAAAGAAACAGGGGTCGATTTGGAAGAGAGGGGTATCCAGTACTAGAATTAGAATTTACGAGAGCTTTGGAGGCCTTAAGATCAAATAAGATAGAAGAGATAGATAACACCCATCAGAATTTCTAACATCGTTGGGGAAAGTGGCAGCAAGCCAACTATTCAAGTTAGTGTGTAGAATGTATGAGTCTGGTGACATATCATCTGACTTTTGGAAAACTGTCATCCATATAATTTCTAAGACTGCAAGAGCTGATAAGTGCGAGAATTATTGCACAATCAGCTTAACAGCTCATGCATCCAAGTTACAGACAAGAATAATACACAGAAGAATGGAAAAGAAAATTGAGGATGTGTTAGGTAATGATCAGTTTGGCTTTTTGAAAGGTAAAGTCACCAGAGAGGCAATCCTGACCTTTTTGGTCGATAATGGATGCAAGGCTGAAGAAAAATCAAGACAACTTCATAGGATTTGTCGATCTGGAAAAGGCATTCGACAATGTAAAATGACACAAGGTGTTCGAAATTCTGAGAAAAATAGAGGCAAGCTATAGGGAGAGAGAATAATATACAATATGTACAAGAGCCACGAGGGAATAATAAGAGTGGATGACCAAGAACGGAGTGCTCAGACTAAAAAGGGTGTAAGACAGGGATGTAGTCTTTCGTCCCCACTGTTCAATCTGTACACTGAAGGAGCAATGATGGAAATAAAAGGAAGGTCCAGGAAGGGAAATAAAATTCAAGATAAAGGGATATGAATGGTACAATTCGTTGGTGACACTGCTATCCTCAGTGAAAGTGAAGAAGAATTACATGACCTGCAGAATGGAATGAACAGTCTAATGTGTGCAGAATATGGATTGAGAGTAAATTGAATAAAGACGAAAGTAATGAGAAGTGATAGAAATGTGAACAGTGGGAAATCTAACATTAGGATTGATGCTTACGAAATAGATGAAGTTACGGAATTCTACTACCTAGGCAGCAAAATAACGAAGTATTGACGGAGCAAGGACGACATCAAAACGGACTAGCACTCGTAAAAAAGACATTCCTGTCCAAGAGAATGTCTATTAGTGTCAATAATAGGCCTTCATTTTAGAAAGAAATTTCGGAGAATGTATGTTTGGAGCACTGCATTGTATGGCAGTGAAACATGGACTGTGAGAAAAACAACTGAAGAGAATCGAAGCAATTGAAATGTGGTGCTAGAGACCAATGTTGAAAATTAGGTGGACTGCTAAGGTACGGAATGAGGAGGTTCTGCGCAGAGTCAGAGAGGGAAAGAATATGTGGAAAAAACAGGCAAGAAGAAGGGACACAATGATAGGACATCTGTGAAGACATCAGGGAATTACTTCCATGGTACTAGAAGGCAAAAACTCTAGAGGAAGACAGAGATTGGAATACATCCAGCAAATAATTGAGGACGTGGGTTGCAAGTGCTACTCTGGGATGAAGAGGTTGGCACAGGAGAGGAATTTGAGGTGGCTCACATCAAACCAGTCAGAAGACTGATGACAAAAAACATGTAGAAGTTGGAACAATTAGTGCCGTATCTCCTGCCACTGCCAAGCTCTATTCAGTGTGGTGGCTGATGGGAGTAACTAGCACCCCATTTACATGGTACTCCCAAAACCAGATTTTGTAAACCGATTTCCCACTACTGCTTCTGGGTGGTCAAGGTTTGTTCAAATTAAGATATCATGACCAACCACAACCATTTCCAAACTGTCTCTACTGCGCATGCATAATTTCAGGATTGTTGTGATCGTCGTTACACCTTAGTCAAATCATATTTAACACGTTTCATTGTTTGGCCACTTGTTGCACTAGTTGAAACCATCACTAACTTTGCTTTGCTCAAATGTTTTTGATTTAAACACAGTGCCAAATACTTATTTTATTATGCTGGGCAAAACGTGTTTCGAGAATTTATTCTCATTGTCAGGTGCAGTATTTATGCATGTATTTTTTGTGATGTTACACAAACAAACAATGTAAGTGATAGTTTGTGTGTGTGTTGGGTTTATCCATATAACTGAGGAAGCACAATACACGATAACCTCAAAAACACAAATACAGTGAAAAATATGCAGAAAAACACAGATGCAAACCCCCACACAAAATACTTACATAAATATTTGTACATGTCAACAAGAAAAAATTCTTGAAACATATCGAGCTAAGCATGAAAAAATACGTAACTGGTGCAGTGTTTCATTATTTAAATAATAAATGACAACTGAAGGCTTGCCAAAAACATCAATTACGACATATGAAATTGAGTCAAATGTTTCAACTTCCCAGACAATCATCAGTTCCCATTACATCAGTGGCTTTTCTTAGAAAACAAACCTTAATTAAATAACAAACAAGCCCCTGAGAAGTATGAGGGTTGTAACTTAAATAGTGGCAACTATTTATTCACAACCGATACAAATAAGTTACATATTTGCACCTGTTACAGTCCTTCAAAGTAGTCACCAGCGCTGTGTAGAACCCACTGCCAGCAATGTGGAAGGCGTAGTATACCGTTAGCAGAGCCTGGTCTGTTGATGGTGCGAATGGAGCGGTCTACTGCCTGTCAAATCTCTGGAACAGTTTTGAAGCGAATGCCACGAAGTGGTTCCTTCATCTTCAGAATCAAAGTCACAAGGACTTAAGTCCAGGGAGTATGGTGGATGGTACAGTACTGCCCAGTCCCATCGACCGAACAGAGCACCCACAGCTTGCTGTCTCTTCGTCTGCAAACTGTCGTGCAAAATGATGGGTGGGTTGTGCAGAAAGTGTCACCACTTCTTTCACAAAGCTGGTCGCAGGTGATGCTCCAAAAGCGAACAGTAATACTGTGCACTGACGGTCTGCCGTGGAGGAACGTAATGCGTTAGGATAACGCCATCACAGTCGTACACAAGAATCACCAATACTTTGGACCGCTCCATTTGCACCATCAACAGAAAAGGGTCTGCTAACAGTATACTACACCTTCCACATCGCTGGTAACAGGTTCTACACAATGCCAGTGACTGCTTTGAAGGACAGTAACAGGTGCAAACATGTAACTTTTGTATCAGTGGTGAATAAATATTAACCCTATTTAAGTTCCAACCCTCGTACTTTGATCCCTATTATGTACATATACATAAAGTGAGAAAACGCAAGGGAGTATCCTATATGTAACTTTTACAGCTTACAACGTTATTTCCCACATTTTACGTAACTTTTTTTGAAGTCAATTGAACTGTGTAAACACAGTGTTTCACTGTATATCTTATATGGTCTAACTCCTACGAGCTACTACTATATTGCTGTGCATTTGGAGTGTCACCTGTCATTCCCTCTCCTGCCTCACACTATCCTGTTGCCCCCTCCTTGCCTCTTGTCTGGCCCCCTACTCCCCTCTATCCATCAGAGAGAGAGAGAGAGAGAGAGAGAGAGAGAGAGAGAGAGAGAGAAGATTAGATTAGATTAGATTTACTTTCATTCCAATTGATCCGTAGTGAGGAGGTCCTCCAGGATGTATAACATGTCAGAAAAACAACAATACATGACAAATATTTACAACTCAAACAAATAAGCTAATGTACCATTCCACAGGTCCCAAGTGGCATGGTCGTCATTTTTTAATGAACACTATATGAAAGAATCATTTTACAAATACTAATGCACTGAATTTAAAATAAAAAAAGTTTATTTATTTATAAGGTAATAAACGTGTAATACAACTACTATAATGCTTATTTACAATGAACACATTACTGCACTGAAATGATGTAGAAGTTAGATTGTACTCTCACACACACACACACACACACACACACACACAGTAGTGCCCCCAGAATTTTACGAATGTCTGGAGACACTTGTGTTCCAGCTGTTTCGAACACGTGTTATTTTAAAGCAGGGCATAAGGATGAGCATGGGATACTGCACCCATTTATTGTTTGTGCAGGCGAAACTGGAAGGGAGATAATTCGTCGGCGGTGGCAAGTGTTCAGCGCGACCTGCCAAGAATAATCAAATACGGCCCGGAAGCTCCATGGCCGGCTGCAAAGAGTAATGTAGCTTTGTATTGTTGAAAAACAAAATCAGTTGGTTCTACTGAGAAATTCATCAATGGAGTAGAAAGAGTTGGCCACCAATAAATCCTTTAGGCTTCTCTTCAACTGAATTTCAGTGGTTGTTAAGCTTTTTATGGCTGCTGGCAAATTATTGAAAATGTGTATTCCTGAACAATGCACACCTTTGTACAAGACTACCGTATTTACTCGAATCTAAGCCACACATTTTTTCCGGTTTTTGTAATCCAAAAAACCACCTGCGGCTTAGAATCGAGTGCACAGCAAGCGGAAATTCTGAAAAAAGTTGGTGGGTGCCGCCACAACTTACTTCTGCCGTCGAATATATATAGCGCTACGCAGGCATGCTTTGTAGGCACAAAGATAAATACTGGCATCAAAACCTCTGCGCCAGTTAAAAAAAAAAAAAAAAAAAAAAAAAAAAAAAAAGTAGAAGACGAGCTATTTTTTCCGCCCCGAGTTTCGACCACTGCATTTTCATACATTATCCAACGAAGTAAATACAAATTCCGTATTGTTCATCTTCGAATGTAGCAGCATTTCAATGTACTACGAAAATCCGATTGGCAAGACTGTTTGGGATGTTTGTCAATATGGCCAACTCTACGTTCTGAATTTTTTCCTATCTGTGAGAAGAGATGGTTACTAATAGGAACTTTCATAAATTGTGAATCACATGCAATATTCTTGTCACCATAAGCATAATATGCATATAAACATTTTACCATGTATTGTTTCATGTTTGCTGCTATCTCATTTAAATCCTGTCTGCCTAATAAACTACGAAACTAGAGTGAGACAACAGCAAATGCGGAAGAATATACGTATCATGTCATGTTTATATTCATATTTTTCTTATGCTTAATAGTGATACAGTCAGAAATGAAGCACGGCAATTGACTAGATTTTTAAATCTAAGATGACTAATTTCTGGATAGAATGTAATGTACTAAAGAGGCGCCTGCAAAGATTTTCAAACGGAGAAAAAGTTTCGCTAAATTCTCGTTCAGAACATCTTCTATCATATGCAGTCTATTATTTCGTTCTTGTTGATCATTATCAAAGAAAGCAGCAGGGTAAGTAACAACAAATAGCAGTTTCTTGCCATTGTTTCGCTAATGAGACAATTCCTCTCTCTTTTTTTTAATTGTAAGCGGTGGTAGCGCGCACAAAAGCAAGCCATGCCGCGAGCGGCGACAGGCCATAAACACGCACTATCAGAATGCAACAAACAATGCATGACACAGTATAGTAATGCAGTCTCAGTTTAGGGTGACGTAAACACCTATAACAAAGAAAACTGCACTCATCAGATCAAAGAAAAATAAGCAATCAATTCAAACCAGATGAAGCACGTGGGAAAGGAAGGGTACCCGTATAAATACGAACGGAGCGCCTGACGCATAGCAATGGCTACCTGGTAAAGCTTAACTACTAAGCTTACGACTCGAACCAAACTACTGTAGCTGTATCGTCATTCATTCGACCTAAATTGTGTCTCATATTACAATGGACCAACTTTGTTTCGATTTGGAGATGCGGCCTATAATTTTTCTCTCCCCTTGAATTTCGAGTCTCAAATTTCAGGTGTGGCTTAGATTCGGGAAAATTGTTTATTCCTTGATTTCGAGTCTCATTTTTCAGGTGCGGCTTAGATTCGAGTAAATACGGTAAGTGACTTTAAATCCTTGTGAAGATTATTCTTATTTCTAGTATTGATTCCATGAATCTTTGGTTTAAAAAAGTGATATATTTTTAATGACAAATTTCATTAAAGAATAAATATATTGGGAAGCAGTAGTTAGTATCCCTAGTTCCCTAAACAGGCTTCTGCAGAATGTTCTTGAGTTCACACCACATGTAACTCTTACTGCATGTTTTTGTACCCAGGAAACTTTAGCTTGGCTTGATGAATTACCCCAAAAAATAATCCCATATGACATTATGGAATGAAAGTAAGCATAGTATGCCAGCTTTTATCTTTTTTATATCCCTTATGTCTGACACAATTTGCATTGAAAATAGAGATTTGTGGTGTGCTTTTCCCAGTTGAATTTATTATCAAGCTGTAATCCCAAGAATTTAACACTGTCCACTTCTTCTAGATGCTTGTCATCGTATGTTAGGCATATACTCGTGGGACACTCCTTACAACCTTACAAGTTCTAAACTGCATGTAGTTCCCCCCCCCCCCCCCCCCCTTCAAAGTTTGGTGACAAAGAATTGGCTAGGAACCAGTGATTAATGTCCACAAATATTTTATTAGCTGATCTTTCTAAGACTACACTTGATTTACTATTTATTGCAATGTTTGTATCATCAGCAAACAAAACGAACATGGCATCTGGTAATGTTACTGATGAAAGGTCATTGATATACACAAGAAAAAGTAAGGGCCCTAAAATGGAACCTTGTGGGACTCCACATGTAATTAGTTCCCAGTTGGATGAAGCCTGATAGCTTGATACATGTCTCTTTCCTAATAATACCCTTTGTTTCCTGTCAGAGATATAAGATTTGAACAATTTTGGAACATTTCCTGTTACACTATAATATTCTAATTTACTTAAAAGGATATCGTGATTTACACAGTCAAATGCCTTTGACAGATCAAAAAATATAAACCAGTTGCCTGCAATTTTTTATCTAATGAATTAAGCACATTTTCACTGTAATTGTAGATAGCCTTCTCAACGTCAGAACCCTTTAGAAATCCGAACTGTGACTTAGACAATATGTTATTTGAGATAAGATGGTCATAAGGTCGATTGTACATTACTTTTTCTAAAATTTTTGAGAATCCTGGCAAAAGTGAAATTGGACGGAAATTTGATGCTATTTCTCTATCTCCGTTCTTAAACAGTGGCTTAACTTATCATTTTTTAACCATTCAACAACTATTCCACTGATAAACGACTGGTTACAAAGATAGCTTAATATGTTACTTAACTCATAATCACATTCTTTAATTAACTTTGTTTATATTTCATCATACCCACTACATGTTTTTGATTTTAAAGATTTTGTGATGGACATTATTTCTGCTGGGGTAGTGAGAGTCAAATTCATATTATGGAAGTTACTTGAAATGTCTGGTCTGATGTATTCCATAACAGCATCTACGGAACCTGAAAACCCTATCTTTTCAGTAACAGTAATAAAATGTTTGTTAAAAAGTTCTGCAACACTATACACATCTGTCGCCAAAGTATCATTTCCTCTTAACACTGTTTGTCCCTCTTCATGTCTGGTTCTACCGGTCTCCTCCTTCACTATATCCCATATTGTCTTTATTTTGTTATCTGATATGACAATCTTTTCTTTGTAATTGTGTGTGTGTGTGTGTGTGTGTGTGTGTGTGTGCGCGCGTCCGAAGAAGAGCCACAGGTTGAAAGTGAGTTGTTAACAGTGTGTTCTTTTACGTGCGTCTAAGCACTAAACACATCCAGGAATTTCCGAATATTCACACATCTTTGTCCACGTTGAAATATTACTGTATCTCATTGCTACCTATCAAAACCCCTCGGAGAGCATTAAAGATAAACACCAGTCCGAATTGTCCAATTGTAAAGTGGCCTGTTTCCAAATTACATACAAAAATAACCACTATTTCAGTATACATATAATTCGAAAATGATGCTTTACTTATTAACATTGTTCTTATGTGAAAAACATGATATAAATGTGAAATTAATACTGTAACTAATCAAAAGAAATGTAGCACATGGTCAGGATGTACCAGTAAACCTATCATTATAAAATTACTACAGCAAATTAAATAGAACATATAAATGAAGCATGTTAATTGAATCTCCAATATATGTTAACACTAAAATTCAGGCACTAGTTGGTTTGTTATAAACAAATTTAGAAATGTAATTGTTACCTGCAACATAATTAGTCAGA
This sequence comes from Schistocerca serialis cubense, assembly GCF_023864345.2. Classification (NCBI taxonomy): domain Eukaryota; kingdom Metazoa; phylum Arthropoda; class Insecta; order Orthoptera; family Acrididae; genus Schistocerca; species Schistocerca serialis. Next base: position 1,143,202,126 of record NC_064639.1, on the reverse strand, counting down.
AAATGTTATATTAACTCGTAACTAAGTCGAAAATAGGTTCACCTTGTTCAGCACTGAGATTGTAAATTTTTAGCAATGTGTATCTCATATTCAGTTGCAACGCGGAGGTGGGAAAATACAAACATCTCAACGTCCAGTGCAGCACAAAGGAGAGTTTCTGAGGAGGCTTGAAGTCTGAGATAGGTACAGATACACTGAACTATGAGACAATCTGTAAAACAAATACTAACAAAGAGATAGAGGGGCTGGCCAGTACTTACCTCAGCTCAGTACAGCCGATAGATACACAAAGCAGAACAGAAAATTTACGTTCCTAGCTTTCGGAACTTTGTTCCTTCGTCTGGGAGGAGAGGGGGGGAAAAAAAGGGAAGAAGGGAAAGTGGATTCAGTTACTCACAACCCAGGTTATGAAGCAACAGGGAAGGTAAACAGGGAGGGTAGCAAGGATGGAGGCATGGTTGTGTGTCTATCTACCTGCCAGCACTTTCGTTTGGTAAGTCACATCATCTTTGTTTTTAAATATATTTTTCCCGTGTGGAATGTTATATATATATATATATATATATATATATATATATATATATATATAATATCGAGGGAAACATTCCACATGGGAAAAATATAATTAAAAACAAAGATGATGTGACTTACCATACGAAAGTGCTGGCAGGTCGATAGAAACACAAACAGACACATACATACACACAAAATTCAAGCTTTCGCAACAAACTGTTGCCTCATCAGGAAAGAGGGATGGAGAGGGAAAGACGAAAGAAAGTGGGTTTTAAGGGAGAGGGTAAGGAGTCATTCCAATCCCGGGAGCGGAAAGACTTACCTTAGGGGGAAAAAAGGACGGTTATACACTCGCGCACACACACACATATCCTTCCACACACACACACACACACACACACACACACACACACACAAACACACACACATAAATATATATATATTAGAGTGAAACATTCCACGTAGGAAAAATATATCTAAAAACAAAGGTGATGTGACTTACCAAATGAAAGTGCTAGCAGGTCGACAGACACACAAACAAACACTCAAAATTCAAGCTTTCGCAACAGACTGTTGCCTCATCAGGAAAGAAGGAAGGAGAGGGAAAGACGAAAGGATGTGGGTTTTAAGGGAGAGGGTAAGGAGTCATTCCAATCCCGGGAGCGGAAAGACTTACCTTAGGGGGAAAAAAGGACGGGAATACACTCGCACACACACACATATCCATCCACACATATGCAGACACAAGCAGACATATTTAAAGACAAAGAGTTTGGGCAGAGATGTCAGTCGAGGCAGAAGTGCAGAGGCAAAGATGTTGTTGAATGACAGGTGAGGTATGAGTGGCGGCAACTTGAAATTAGCGGAGATTGAAGCCTGGTGGATAACGGGAAGAGAGGATATACTGAAGAGCGAGTTCCCATCTCCGGAGTTCAGATAGGTTGGTGTTAGTGGGAAGTATCCAGATAACCCGGACGGTGTAACACTGTGCCAAGATGTGCTGGCCGTGCACCAAGGCATGTTTAGCCACAGTGTGATCCTCATTACCAACAAACACTGTCTGCCTGTGTCCATTCATGCGAATGGACAGTTTGTCGCTGGTCATTCCCACATAGAATGCATCACAGTGTAGGCAGGTCAGTTGGTAGATCACGTGGGTGCTTTCACACGTGGCTCTGCCTTTGATCGTGTACACCTTCCGGGTTACAGGACTGGAGTAGGTGGTGGTGGTGGGAGGGTGCATGGGACAGGTTTTACACCGGGGGCGGTTACAAGGGCAGGAGCCAGAGGGTAGGGAAGGTGGTTTGGGGATTTCATAGGGATGAACGAAGAGGTTACGAAGGTTAGGTGGACAGCGGAAAGACACTCTTGGTGGAGTGGGGAGGATTTCATGAAGGATGGATCTCATTTCAGGGCAGGATTTGAGGAAGTCGTATCCCTGCTGGAGAGCCACATTCAGAATCTGATCCAGTCCCGAAAAGTATCCTGTCACAAGTGGGGCACTTTTGTGGTTCTTCTGTGGGAGGTTCTGGGTTTGAGAGGATGAGGAAGTGGCTCTGGTTATTTGCTTCTGTACAAGGTCGGGAGGGTAGTTGCGGGATGCGAAAGCTGTTGTCAGGTTGTTGGTGTAATGCTTCAGGGATTCCGGACTGGAGCAGATTCGTTTGCCACGAAGACCTAGGCTGTAGGGAAGGGACCGTTTGATGTGGAATGGGTGGCAGCTGTAGTAATGGAGGTACTGTTGCTTGTTGGTGGGTTTGATGTGGGCGGACGTGTGAAGCTGGCCATTGGACAGGTGGAGGTCAACATCAAGGAAAGTGGCATGGGATTTGGAGTACGACCAGGTGAATCTGATGAAACCAAAGGAGTTGAGGTTGGAGAGGAAATTCTGGAGTTCTTCACTGTGAGTCCAGATCATGAACAATCCATTGCCCTCACCCACCTAATCCTTCACCTACACATCAACTCAGCCAATGAACACACCCGTCAACTCCTATCCTTAATAAAAGTCCTCGATCTTTCCTCTCCCACATCCACACCGGCTATTCAGAGCACCCTCCTACAGGCCAACCGCAAATTAGAACAGCATGCCACCCTTCACCTAAAAAACTATCCAATCTCCTGGTTTCCCACCTCCGGAAAGGCAACTCACTCACGCTTCACAACCTTTCCAGCAAACCTCAACCACCTCTCATTGCACACCAACCCAGTCTCTCCCATCTACTCAGTCACCCACTTCCAGCTCCACTCCCCCCAAAACCTCAAAATTCCAAGCAACACAATCTGGCACCACAACACCCTAATTCAGTAGTTAACCTTTCCTCCAAACCTCTCTCCCAATCCGAAACCTCTGTCCTACCCAAAGGCCTCACCTTCAGCCCCACTCCCAGATTCAACCAAACAGCCCTCGTCAAAGATTTACTGTCCTACACCCGTACTCTCTGCTGGAAGTATCACTTTGCCACGAAGAAAAATGATCCTAATCCTACCCCTAATGATCCAAATCCCCAAGACACTATCCAAATTGAACCCTGCCTGGAACAGTTCCGTCCTCCGTCACAGCGGGACCCACGTCCTCTTCCTCAAAATCACCCTCTCCAAACCTTCCAGGATTTTCTGACTTCCAGCCTTGCCTCTCAGTCCTTCTTAAAAAAACCTTAATCCTACTCCCAACATCACCATAGCTGAAGCCCAGGACATCCGTGATCTGAAGGCTGGCCGATCCATCGTCATTCTTCCGGTGGACAAGGGTTCCACGACCGTGGTACTTGATTGTCGGGAGTATGTGGCTGAGGGACTGCGTCAGCTTTCAGACAACACTACTTACAAAGTTTCCCAAGGTAATCCCATTCCTGATGTCCAGGCGGAGCTTCAAGGAATCCTCAGAACCTTAGGCCCCCTGCAAAACCTTTCACCTGACTCCATCAACCTCCTGACCCCACCGACACACCGCACCCCTACCTTCTACCTTCTTCCTAAAAGTCACAAACCCAATCATCCCGGCCGCCCCATTGTAGCTGGTTACCAAGCCCCCACAGAAAGTATCTCTGCCTACGTAGATCAACACCTTCAACCCATTACGTGCAGTCTCCCATCCTTCATCAAAGACACCAACCACTTTCTCGAACGCCTGGAATCCTTACCCAATCCGTTACCCCCAGAAACCATCCTTGTAACCATTGATCCCACTTCCTTATACACAAATATCCCGCACGTCCAGTGCCTCGCTGCGATGGAGCACTTCCTTTCACGCCGATCACCTGCCGCCCTACCTAAAACCTCTTTCCTCATTACCTTAGCCAGCTTCATCCTGACCCACAACTTCTTCACTTTTGAAGGCCAGACATACCAACAATTAAAGGGAACAGCCATGGGTTACCAGGATGGCCCCTTCGTACGCCAACCTATGCATGGGTCGCTTAGAAGAAGCCTTCTTGGTTACCCAGGCCTGCCAACACAAAGTTTGGTACAGATTTATTTATGACATCTTCATGATGTGGACTCACAGTGAAGAAGAACTCCAGAATTTCCTCTCCAACCTCAACTCCTTTGGTTCCATTAGATTCACCTGGTCCTACTCCAAATCCCCTGCCACTTTCCTTGATGTTGACCTCCACCTGTCCAATGGCCAGTTTCACACGTCCGTCCACATCAAACCCACCAACAAGCAACAGTACTTCCATTACGACAGCTGCCACCCATTCCACATCAAACGGTCCCCTCCCTACAGCCTAGGTCTTCGTGGCAAACGAATCTGCTCCAGTCCGTAATCCCTGAAGCAGTACACCAACAACCTGAAAACAGCTTTCGCATCCCGCAACTACCCTCCCGACCTGGTACAGAAGCAAATAACCAGAGCCACTTCCTCATCCTCTCAAACCCAGAACCTCCCACAGAAGAACCACAAAAGTGCCCCACTTGTGACAGGATACTTTCCGGGACTGGATCAGACTCTCAATGTGGCTCTCCAGCAGGGATACGACTTCCTCAAATCCTGCCCTGAAATGAGATCCATCCTTCATGAAATCCTCCCCACTCCACCAAGAGTGTCTTTCCGCCGTCCACCTAACCTTCGTAACCTCTTCGTTCATCCCTATGAAATCCCCAAACCACCTTCCCTACCCTCTGGCTCCTACCCTTGTAACCGCCCCCGGTGTAAAACCTGTCCCATGCACCCTCCCACCACCACCTACTCCAGTCCTGTAGCCCAGAAGGTGTACACGATCAAAGGCAGAGCCACGTGTGAAAGCACCCACGTGATCTACCAACTGACCTGCCTACACTGTGACGCATTCTATGTGGGAATGACCAGCAACAAACTGTCCATTCGCATGAATGGACACAGGCAGACAGTGTTTGTTGGTAATGAGGATCACCCCGTGGCTAAACATGCCTTGGTGCACGGCCAGCACATCTTGGCACAGTGTTACACAGTCCGGGTTATCTGGATACTTCCCACTAACACCAACCTATCCGAACTCCGGAGATGGGAACTCGCTCTTCAATATATCCTCTCTTCCCGTTATCCACCAGGCCTCAATCTCCGCTAATTTCAAGTTGCCGCCACTCATACCTCACCTGTCATTCAACAACATCTTTGCCTCTGCACTTCTGCCTCGACTGACATCTCTGCCCAAACTCTTTGTCTTTAAATATGTCTGCTTGTGTCTGTATATGTGTGGATGGATATGTGTGTGTGCGCGAGTGTATACCCGTCCTTTTTTCCCCCTAAGGTAAGTCTTTCCGCTCCCGGGATTGGAATGACTCCTTACCCTCTCCCTTAAAACCCACTTCCTTTCGTCTTTCCCTCTCCTTCCCTCTTTCCTGATGAGGCAACAGTCTGTTGCGAAAGCTTGAATTTTGTGTGTACGTTTGTGGTTGTTTGTGTGTTTGTCGACCTGCCAGCACTTTCATTTGGTAAGTCAAATCATCTTCGTTTTTTATATATATATATATATATATAATTTCTGTTCAATTTGTGGCTAGTGCAAGAAAGAAACTCCGTCATTACCATCACCACGCTCTGCAACCCCAAGAGTCTCTTATTCTACCATCATAATCACTAAGATGTTTGTTGGAGGAAGTAACATGTTCAGTCTATGAACTTTTTTGTAATGTGTGTGCCCTTAGAATTTTTGAGGCTTGTACAATGCCCCATTGGACATCATGGTCTATTTATTGATGCGCTCTGTGCAGAAACAAAACTGCAACAAACTGCACAGCTCTTTCTTAACTCTTCCATTAATCCAATTGATAAGGATCCCAGACTAACAGACAGTAGCCTTGAACTAGATAAACAAGTGACTCTTACACATGTAAATTAAATATCTTTACCCGTCTGAAGTCACAACTGGGCACTCATGGATACTTAACTGTTGGTACTGATTCCAGAGACTGATAAATGATTATGTATTTTTACAATATCAGGTGTCTTCATCTATTTACGCATATTTCATTACATTTATTTTTGTCTGATGTCGGAGGTCAGTATTTGCATTAAGAATTGATGATCTGCGAAGCTCTCACCCAATCCCCATCCTCATTTTTCACATAACCTTTAGTCTACTTCTCGAATTAACTGCATGGGATTATTGCTCATAAACAACAAGACTGAACATTTTTGTGTGTATTTTTGTTTAAATAAATATGTAGCAAGAGTTTAATGTGTGCCTGACTTGCACTATATGGAATATTTTTATTTTCAAGCCAAGTAGTAATATCAGGTCTCCTGGAATTCACACTTTTACAGGAAACAGCTGAATTAGACTGACTGTTGTACAGCACATTAACTGACTTAAGAACCACGTCCAGCAAAATTTCTACAGTAGATGGCTTAATGACAGTGATGATATTCATTTCTGAATAGAATATTTAATCACCCTTAAATTAAATACAGGATGGTTATAATTAAACTTTCTCTACCTGAGAGGGCCAGGCCTCCATGAAAAGGAAGTGATCGCAGGACAATGAAACTTTGTGGAAACATTTGTAAGGACATGTGGAAGAACAATGATGAATAAACTATTAAAAGAAACGAATTTTCATTTCTACTTGACTGGGTAACATTTGATAATTGAATACCATATTTATGTTCCAGGTTAAAAATGCTTCTCAATGCGATGACCTGCATTCACAACAATCAGGAACAGCAAAAGAGATACCATTTAACAACTGTTCACCGCATGATGACTTACCAAATTTAATTTAGAAAACTTTAACTAGAATTTTTATACGTCTGTTTAATGGTCTGCATATTTTTCATATTTGATGTTAAAGGCCTAATACAATATGACAAGATTTATTCATGGAGCTTCCCTAGTATTTATAACTGAGCTTCAGGATAATTAATTCCAAAATTGCCAAGAAGGAACTGTGAATACTGCTAGAAATCCTGAAGCTCACAATAAATCTCAATATATTCTGTAGCGTAACATGGGATTCTTCAGAATAATGTATTCCACCCTTATCCTCTTCGGCCAACAAAAGAGGTTCGTGAGAGCTGAAAACATAGTTTAAGTAGTTAGTAAGAGAAACACAACTCACTCTGCACATTCTCATTTTATATCTGTGCACATAAAGGGTAAGTTATGTCATCTCTGGACATCAGCAAGGCACGGCAGTGAATAAACCTCTCTCAATGTCCTCTAGTGGAGAGCTTGTTCTTTGGACATCATAGCTTGCCGGTGGCTTGGAGGTCACGGAACAAAGAGATGCGCTCAACAATGTAAATGAGCAGAAACAAGTGAACTATCTTTTTTTAAGAACTGTTACTTACTCACTTTCAATCATTCATGTCATAGTTAGACATATGTCTGTTTTAAGTAGTTTATTATGAGCTATGAGGTCTGCTCACCCATCACGGTAAAAGTAGCTAGGTATCAACACCCATGGGCATAAAATACAGAAGAATTACCACTAAATTGTTTACATCATTTTGTCGCTTGGACAGATTACAGTCCTCTTCCAGCACCGACACATTGCAACAAAGTGAAGATGTCTGAGAGAATGGTCATGTAGCACCGCATAGCAAGACAACACAGGTACTTAACATTGATAACGACGACCGGAAACTGCTGAAGGCGTAAACTGACATACACTTATTCTGGCCTACAGACTGTGCTTGGAGTCCACAACAACATTAGAAAACACCACAAAACCCCTCATTTGGCTTTGTCCTGCATCAGGGCTGGCCGTTACACCTGAACTTGTACGTTTATTACAAATATGTAACAACAAGATTTCATCACAAAACAATATTTACAGTGATGTTTGTTAACTGATGCTAATTTAAATGGATATTTGTTAATGAAAGTTTTCTGAAAGTATAAAACAAGACGACTGTCTTGATATTTTGATCGTGATAAATGATGAGTTATTATTAATTTCAAGAATCACAATGATTTTGAACAATACGACTGTTCAGCTATAATACATATCCCTTAAAGCTTTCTCTAATGCATCTGTAACGAGGTGTACCTAATGTTGAATACAAGTAGAATTATGTGCTTACCACTTTTGTCAAGGCTGGAAGAGGCTGAGCTGCTTCAGCGCGGTCCCTAAAATAAAAAAGCAACCAATGTAATGTGGCTACTAATACTGTGTTACGTGACAAGTAATTCTTACATTTACTTACCAAGCTTTCTTCTGCTGAGCAGTTAGTGGGACCCGCGCAACAATTAACGATGTGTTTTTTGGTATAAGAGCACTTTCATCCACATAAACTGCAACAGATATAAAAAAAATAAATGAAATCATACGAAAACATAAAAATTAATTACAATGAACAGATGAAAATCATGCCCTAAATGCGACAAATATATATAAAAAAACTAGACATTTATATATGCTGAGGTAGTATAGTTCAAACACCAATGTCTGATAATAAAGTTAGAATTTCAATATTCTTTTAACCATACCGTAACTGCAAAAAGAATTTTTCATACTGACACTTTTCACAACATAAAATTTTATACTTATGATAGTGTGTCGTCTGTCTCCCCCCCCCCCTCCCCCTTTTCTCCCTCTCCCTCTCGCGCGCACACTCTCTCTCTCTCTCTCTCTCTCTCTCTCTCTCTCTCTCACACACACACACAAAGTGAAATTTGTATCTCAGAAACAGGACTAAAAATTTAGTGTTTACTATCCTAGTCTTTTAAATAAGAGTTCCCTTTTACCCTCCTGAATCCATGGTAATGGAAGAATTTCTTCTTCGTAACCTCGAATCATTGAACATTATGCTCACTGTGCCATTAGTCTTATCACAATTCTAATAACTTTAAGGGCAACTGGAACACCTTTTATTTTTTATCGTTGTGCCCCCATAGTAAAGAAAATATACGAAATTTCACACTTTCATAACCACTACAATGAAAATATCATCATTTACCAGTAGAGTAAAATATGCAAAAAAATTTTTGTCATTTACCATCCCTTTCCATATGACCTGCCAAGAAAAATCAGGGTGGTGTAATACTATGGTTCAGAAATAATTTCCCTTTCAAATCAGCCTTTCACCCTCCCCAAGTTTTATCACAGGCAAACATAGATACGTAAAAACATAAATATATTTTGTGAAAGGAATAAAATGGATGTTTCTGAGATTTACAAATAACAAATATTTTAGATCTTTGCAAGATTAGTTTAATGACATCTTAGTGCTGTGTTGCATTTCAAATTAAAGCACAGTTTAAGGGATTTAAATAACACTAGCTTGAATTCTATAACTTCAATAGTTTTGGAGTTACCGGTACACTCCAATTTAATTCCTCAGAACATTTGGAAAACTGGACAATTTTTCAAATTTTGAAGCTCACACACACAATACTGTCACAGTCAAAAGCTATTAGAATTCGAAATATTTCTTAACTACATGGATGTCATTAAACATTTTTTTTTTAAATTCTGAGAATATGAGGCATAAAGTTCTAAAAACTGTCTGCTTTAATATGGACTGACCAAGGGATGGCAGACTTCACGACTGGGAGGCAAGGAGAGAAAAGACCTGTTTAGATAACTGTATGCAATGAAACTTCCCGACTGATTAAAACTTTATGCCAAACCAGGACTTGGGACCATCACCTTTCAGGAGCAATGCCCCTACTCATTGAGTTATCCTGGCATAGCACATGACCTGCCTTCACAGTTTAAATTCTACCAGTAATCACTCACTGTCAAGCTCAGTCGGTAAAAGTGATGTCCACAAAGGTAGAGATCAAGGTTAGAGTCCCCGTACCTATAAAGAGTTTTAATCAAGAAGTTTCACAGCACACACTCGACTGCAGAATGAATGATTCATTTTGGAAACTGCAGTCCATCATCATCAATTTTGCCTCTTGCTGGATGTTGAGAACTTTTCTTTTCCTTCATTATTTTCATGCATCTGGTTTGTGTATTGTTTTGGGACGTAAAAAATCCATGATTTACCACCTTTTCTGTAAAGTTATTAGCTTGTGTCATATTCCAGCTGCCAGTGTGAAAGTATTGTTACATGTTTTTAAAAGAACTAACACGGCACAATAATATCAGTTCAAAATATTTATGCTTGGAACCGTAACTATATACTGAATATCTTAGCTAAATATGTAACTAGTCTATTCAGTAGAAATAGAAGTGTGTATGAAACTTCCTGGCAGATTAAAACTGTGTGCCGGACAGAGACTCGAACTCGGGACCTTTGCCTTTCGCGGGCAAGTGCTCTACCAAGCACTTCCCCGCGAAAGGCAAAGGTCCCAAGTTCGAGTCTTGGTCAGGCACACAGTTTTAACCTGCCAGGAAGTTTCATATCAGAGCACACACTGCTGCAGAGTGAAATTCTCATTCTGGAAACATCCCCCAGGCTGTGGCTAAGCCATGTCTCCTCTATATCCTTTCTTTCAGAAGTGCTAGTTCTGCAGGGTTCGCAGGAGAGCTTCTGTTAAGTTTGGAAGGTAGGAGACGAGCTACTGGCAGAAGTAAAGCTATGAGGACAGGGCATGAGTCGTGCTTGGGTAGCTCTGTTGGTAGAGCACTTGCCCACGAAAGGCAAAGGTACCGAGTTCAAGTCTCGGTCCGGCACACAGTTTTAATCTGTCAGTAAGTTTCATATCAGCGCACACTCCGCTGCAGAGTGAAAATCTCATTCTGGAGAAGTGTGTATGTTCATCAGAACTATACAATTTCCTCTTAGTGCACATTACATGTACCATAAATGTCCAAGATCAGAGAAATATTGCTATAGATCTTTTTGGAGTCTAATTACTATGCCTGTAATTTGAAGTCTGTCACAAATAGTTATCAATAAATTATTGGGCTGAATTACTATCACAAATACTGATGTTTACAACTATTAACACACCCAAAAAGGGACTTAAAAGGCTGTGTGACAGAGTAGTACGTTAACGATTGGCAAACTGTACAAGAGACATCCGGCCTGTTGCTAAATTCATGAAGGGCTGCTCAAGTCATCTGCTTCTCTGAAGTATAGGTGAAAGGTTTGTAAATCCATGATTCTGTAGATTTTTCTGATTTATGTCTTTCAAAGGCTCTAATTACCATTCACTTCATACACTTCCAGAAAAGTGTTACTCCTGTTGTTACTCCAAAATAGTTTTTCCCATTTCTAATATTCTCTTTTGGACCAGTTTCAGTATGTCTTATTACCCTTTCTTTTGTTCATTTTTCTATCTTCCATTTTCTCCAATTTTGGGACCTTCTACAGCACCAAAAGCTACAGAAACAACCCTGTTTCTCAATATTCGTGTCAATCACACTCCTGTTTCATCAGCATGCAGACTACATGAATACACTGCTGCAATCTAAATACTGCTAAAATTCTTTTCTAGTGCTCATTTGACAACATTAGTATTAGGACACTGAAAACATTACTTCACAGCAAGCTATCAAGTAACACTGTTGTTTCTTGATGAGGTCAGTAATATCTCCAATGTCAAATGAAAATGTCATTGTTAGTCACCATTCTATGCAACAGCTAAGGAACTGAAAACAATGTAACAATAACGTAAGCCAGTTAAACTATGAAGAATTTCATTTTCACTTATTTTACTATTTCCGTAATTGGATACAATATGACAATTGCACTAGTGTAAGATATCAGGATAGTGAAGAAAATTTAAACTGGTTTCATAAACCAGGAAATGTCCAGTCTCTCTGAATTCTAGTCCTGTATTAATATCCAAACTCCAAGAGCATGTTTTATATAAATATGTAACATATTAAAAGCCTTTAGAGCCTGATGAAAGAATGCATGCCTCTTTCTTGGTGTTAAACCAGTAACCCCACCACCACCAGTTCTTTAGAGAATCATTAACGCCAATTTAGTTTCATTGTTTTGTCATTCTGTAATTGAGAAAAGGTTTCAAATCATGTGTAATGTTTGCTGGAGGTTACCAAGTGCTCTCATTCTCAAACACTGGTTGAGTATCATTTGGGTAATTTGCACCCCATCTTAAGAAAAATCAATTTGTCATACATCTCAATGTTTATGATGGCATACCTCCTGTCCTATGTGCAGTACAATTATATATAGACACACACACACAAAATTCAAGCTTTCGCAACCAACAGTTGCTTCATCAGGAAAGAGGGAAGGAGACAGAAAGACGAAAGGATGTGGGTTTTAAGGTAGAGGGTAAGGAGTCATTCCAATCCCGGGAGCGGAAAGACTTACCTTAGGGGGAAAAAAGGACAGGTTGGTGTCTTTGATGAAGCATGGGAGACTGCATGTCATGGGTTGAAGGTGTTGATCTACGTAGCCAGAGATACGTTCTGTGGGGGCTTGGTAACCAGCCACACACCCACACACACACACACACACACACACACACACACACACACATCCACACATATACAGACACAAGCAGACATTTGTAAAGGCAAAGAGTTTGGGCAGAGATGTCAGTCGAGGCGGAAGTACAGAGGCAAAGATGTTGTTGAAAGACAGGTGAGGTATGAGTGGCGGCAAATTGAAATTAGAAATTAGCGGAGATTGAGGCCTGGCGGATAACGAGAAGAGAGGATATACTGAAGGGCAAGTTCCCATCTCCGGAGTTCTGACAGGTTGGTGTTAGTGGGAAGTATCCAGATAACCCGGACGGTGTAACACTGTGCCAAAATGTGCTGGCCGTGCACCAAGGAATGTTTAGCCACAGGGTGATCCTCATTACCAACAAACACTGTCTGCCTGTGTCCATTCATGCGAATGGACAGTTTGTTGCTGGTCATTCCCACATAGAATGCATCACAGTGTAGGCAGGTCAGTTGGTAAATCACGTGGGTGCTTTCACATGTGGCTCTGCCTTTGATCGTGTACACCTTCCGGGTTACAGGACTGGAGTAGGTGGTGGTGGGAGGGTGTATGGGACAGATTTTACACTGGGGGCAGTTACAAGGGTAGGAGCCAGAGGGTAGAGAAGGTGGTTTGGGGATTTCATAGGGATGAACTAAGAGGTTACAAAGGTTAGGTGGACGGCAGAAAGACACTCTTGGTGGAGTGGGCAGGATTTGAGGAAGTCGTATCCCTGCTGGAGAGCCACATTCAGAGTCTGATCCAGTCCCGGAAAGTATCCTGTCACAAGTGGGGCAGTTTTGGGGTTCTTCTGTGGGAGGTTCTGGGTTTGAGGAGATGAGGAAGTGGCTCTGGTTATTTGCTTCTGTACCAGGTCAGGAGGGTAGTTGCGGGATGCGAAAGCTGTTTTCATGTTGTTGGTGTAATGGTTCAGGGATTCCGGATTGGAGCAGATTCGTTTGCCACGAAGACTCAGGCTGTAGGGAAGGGACTGTTTGATGTGGAATGGGTGGCAGCTGTCATAATGGAGGTACTGTTGCTTGTTGGTGGGTTTGATGTGGACGGACGTGTGAAGCTGGCCATTGGACAGGTGGAGGTCAACGTCAAGGAAAGTGGCATGGGATTTGGAGTAGGACCAGGTGAATCTGATGGAACCAAAGGAGTTGAGGTTGGAGAGGAAATTCTGAAGTTGTTCTTCACTGTGAGTCCAGATCATAAAGATGTCATCAATAAATCTGTACCAAACTTTGGGTTGGCAGGCCTGGGTAACCAAGAAGGCTTCCTCTAAGTGACCCATGAATAGGTTGGTGTACGAGGGGGCCATCCTGGTAACCCGTGGCTGTTCCCTTTAGTTGTTGGTATGTCTGGCCTTTGAAAGTGAAGAAGTTATGGGTCAGGATGAAGCTGGCTAAGGTAATGAGGAAAGAGGTTTTAGGTAGGGTGGCAGGTGATCGGCGTGAAAGGAAGTGCTCCATCGCAGCAAGGCCCTGGACGTGCGGAATATTTGTGTATAAGGAAGTGGCATCAATGGTTACAAGGATGGTTTCTGGGGGTAACGGATTGGGTAAGGATTCCAGGCGTTCGAGAAAGTGGTTGGTGTCTTTGATGAAGCATGGGAGACTGCATGTCATGGGTTGAAGGTGTTGATCTACGTAGGCAGAGATACGTTCTGTGGGGGCTTGGTAACCAGCTACAATGGGACGGCCGGGATGATTGGGTTTGTGAATTTTAGGAGGAAGGTAGAAGATAGGGGTGCGGGGTGTTGGTGGGGTCAGGAGGTTAATGGAGTCAGGTGAAAGGTTTTGTAGGGGGCCTAAGGTTCTGAGGATTCCTTGAAGCTCCGCCTGGACATCAGGAATGGGATTACCTTGGGAAACTTTGTAAGTAGTGTTGTCTGAAAGCTGGCGCAGTTCCTCAGTCACATACTCCCGACAATCAAGTACCACGGTCGTGGAACCCTTGTCCGCCAGAAGAATGACGATGGATTGGCCAGCCTTCAGATCACGGATGTCCTGGGCTTCAGCAGTGGTGATGTTGGGAGTAGGATTAAGGTTTTTTTAGAAGGATTGAGAGGCAAGGCTGGAAGTCAGAAATTCCTGGAAAGTTTGGAGGGGGTGATTTTGAGGAAGAGGAGGTGGGTTCCGCTGTGATGGAGGACGGAACTGTTCCATGCAGGGTTCAATTTGGATAGTGTATTGGGGAGTTGGATCATTAGGAGTAGGACTAGGATCATTTTTCTTCGTGGCAAAGTGATACTTCCAGCAGAGAGTACGGGTGTAGGACAGTAAATCTTTGACAAGGGCTGTTTGGTTGAATCTGGGAGTGGGGCTGAAGGTGAGGCCTCTGGATAGGACAGAGGTTTCGGATTGGGAGAGAGGTTTGGAGGAAAGGTTAACTACTGAATTAGGGTGTTGTGGTTCCAGATTGTGCTGATTGGAATTTTGAGGTTTTGGGGGGAGTGGAGCTGGAAGTGGGAGATTGAGTAGATGGGAGAGACTGGGTCTGTGTGCAATGAGAGGAGGTTGAGGTTTGCTGGAAAGGTTGTGAAGGGTGGGAAACTAGGAGATTGGACAGTTTTTTGAGGTGGAGGGTGGCATGCTGTTCTAATTTGCAGTTGGCCTGTAGGAGGATGCTCTGAAGAGCCGGTGTGGATGTGGGATAGGATAGACTGAGGACTTTTATTAAGGATAGGAGTTGACGGGTGTGTTCATTGGCTGAGTTGATGTGTAGGTGAAGGATTAGGTGGGTGAGGGCAATGGATTGTTCAGTTTGGAACTGGTATAGGGACTGATGGAAAGAAGGGTTACAGCCAGAGATGGGAACTTTAAGTGTGAAGCCTTTGGGGGTAATGCCAAATATCAGACAAGCTTGAGAAAATAAAATATGGGAGTGTAATCTGGCTAGGGCGAAGGCATGTTTGCGGAGGGAATGTGGAATGTAAATAAATATGTAACCCACTTCCAAACCGTAACGAAAAAAAAATTTTTTTTTCCCTCCCCACTTTCAACACTACCGCTGCTATAAAATCCACCGTTTCCAGTTCACAAACAGTTCCTTTCAGCTATTAAACAGCCATTTCGGCTAGTTCTAATAACTTTCACCTTTTTTTCCATTTCGGTTTTTCCCACATCATTGATCTCTTTTAGCCCCTTCCCACAGGTTTTAACGTCATTATTTCTTCGTCAGACAATTGTTAGCCTCATTTTCACAATCTGCCACCACAAAACCGCTCCTTTTAATGCCTTTGCATGCAGTTTTTCGAAATTTTCCCGAATTGCTCCACCCTTTTACGTGTTTTGGCGGCAACACAACCACCTAACCTTTGTGCACATCGTTGTCTACCAACCCAAGTTCACCACAGGATCAACAAGCCCAGCTATAACCAATACTTTTTCCCCTTTTTAATCACACCAGATCTCCAGTTGCTTTCCAGTTCACCTTTATCTCTCCCCATATATTTATATTTTTATTTTCATTTTCATTTCAGCCTCATGTTACACTTTCCACCTTCTAATGCCATGTCACCCTCACACCATCCCCACAACAACCCCATTAAGTTTTATTTACATTCCCTTCGCAAATATGCCTTCGCCCTAGCCAGATTACACTCCCATATTTTATTTTCTCAAGCTTGTCTGACATTTGGCATTACCCCCAAAGACCTCACACTTAAAAGTTCCCATCTCTGGCTGTTACCCTTCTTTCCATCAGTCCCTATACCAGTTCCAAACTGAACAATCCATTGCCCTCACCCAACTAATCCTTCACCTACACATCAACTCAGCCAATGAACACACCCGTCAACTCCTATCCTTAATAAAAGTCCTCAGTCTATCCTCTCCCACATCCACACCGGCTGTTCAGAGCATCCTCCTACAGGCCTACTGCAAATTAGAACAGCATGCCACCCTCCACCTGAAAAAACTATCCAATCTCCTGGTTTCCCACCTCCGGAAAGGCAACTCACTCACCCTTCACAACCTTTCCAGCAAACCTCAACCTCCTCTCATTGCACACAGACCCAGTCTCTCCCATCTACTCAATCTCCCACTTCCAGCTCCACTCCCCCCATATCTCAAAATTCCAATCAGCACAATCTGGAACCACAACACCATAATTCAGTAGTTAACCTTTCCTCCAAACCTCTATCCCAATCCGAAACCTCTGTCCTATCCAGAGGCCTCACCTTCAGCCCCACTCCCAGATTCAACCAAACAGCCCTCGTCAAAGATTTACTGTCCTACACCCGTACTCTCTGCTGGAAATATCACTTTGCCACGAAGAAAAATGATCCTAGTCCTACTCCTAATGATCCAAATCCCCAAGACACTATCCAAATTGAACCCTGCCTGGAACAGTTTCGTCCTCCATCACAGCGGGACCCACCTCCTCTTTCTCAAAATCACCCCCTCCAAACTTTCCAGGAATTTCTGACTTCCAGCCTTGCCTCTCAATCCTTCTTGAAAAACCTTAATCCAACTCCCAACATAACCACTGCTGAAGCCCAGGACATCCGTGATCTGAAGGCCGACCGATCCATCGTCATTCTTCTGGCGGACAAGGGCTCCACGACCGTGGTACTTGATTGTCGGGAGTATGTGGCTGAGGGACTGCGCCAGCTTTCAGACAACACTACTTACAAAGTTTGCCAAGGTAATCCCATTCCTGATGTCCAGGCGGAGCTTCAAGGAATCCTCAGAGACCTTAGGCCCCCTACAAAACCTTTCACCTGACTCCATCAACCTCCTGACCCCACCAAAACCCCGCACCCCTAACTTCTACCTTCTTCCTAAAATTCACAAACCCAATCATCCCGGCCGTCCCATTGTAGCTGGTTACCAAGCCCCCACAGAAACTATCTCTGCCTACGTAGATCAACACCTTCAACCCATGACATGCAGTCTCCCATCATTCATCAAAGACACCAACCACTTTCTCGAATGCCTGGAATCCTTACGCAGTCTGTTACCCCCAGAAACCATCCTTGTAACCATTGATGCCACTTCCTAATACACAAATATTCCGCACGTCCAGGGCCTTGCTGCGATGGAGCACTTCCTTTCACGCCTATCACCTGCCACCCTACCTAAAATCTCTTTCCTCATTACCTTAGCCAGCTTCATCCTGACCCATAACTTCTTCACTTTCGAAGGCCAAACATACCAAAAACTAAAGGGAACAGCCAGGATGGCCCCCTTGGTACACCAACCTATTCATGGGTCACTTAGAGGATGCCTTCTTGGTTACCCAGGCCTGCCAACCCAAAGTTTGGTACAGATTTATTGATGACATTTTCCTCTCCAACCTCAACTCCTTTGGTTCCATCAAATTCACCTGGTCCTACTCCAAATCCCATGCCACTTTCCTTGACATTCACCTCCACCTGTCCAATGGCCAGCTTCACACGTCCGTCCACATCAAACCCACCAACAAGCAACAGTACCTCCATTATGACAGCTGCCACCCATTCCACATCAAACGGTCTCTTTCCTACAGCCTAAGTCTTCGTGGCAAATGAATCTGCTCCAGTCCAGAATCCCTGAACCATTACACCAACAACATGAAAACAGCTTTCAGATCCCGCAACTACCCTCCTGACCTGGTACAGAAGCAAATAACCAGAGCCACTTCCTCATCTCCTCAAACCCAGAACCTCCCACAGAAGAACCCCAAAAGTGTCCCACTTGTGACAGCATACTTTCCGAGACTGGATCAGACTCTGAATGTGGCTCTCCAGCAGGGATACGACTTCCTCAAATCCTGCCCGGGTTCAAATGACTCTGAGCACTATGGGACTCAACTGCTGAGGTCATTAGTCCCCTAGAACTTAAAACTAGTTAAACCTAACTAACCTAAGGACATCACAAACATCCATGCCCGAGGCAGGATTCGAACCTGCGACCGTAGCGGTCTTGCGGTTCCAGACTGCAGCGCCTTTAACCGCACGGCCACTTCGGCCGGCCAAATCCTGCCCTGAAATGAGATCCATACTTCATGAAATCCTCCCCACTCCACCAAGAGTGTCTTTCCGCCGTCCACCTAACCTTCGTAACCTCTTAGTTCATCCCTATGAAATCCCCAAACCACCTTCCCGACCCTCTGGCTCCTACCCTTGTAACTGCCCCCGGTGTAAAACCTGTCCCATGCACCCTCCCACCACCACCTACTCCAGTCCTGTAACCCGGAAGGTGTACACGATCAAAGGCAGAGCCACGTGTGAAAGCACCCACGTGATTTACCAACTGACCTGCCTACACTGTGAAGCTTTCCATGTGGGAATGACCAGCAACAAACTGTCCATTCGCATGAATGGACACAGGCAGACAGTGTTTGGTAATGAGGATCACCCTGTGGCTAAACATGCCTTGGTGCACGGCCAGCACATCTCGGCACAGTGTTACACCGTCCGGGTTACTTGGATACTTCCCACTAACACCAACCTGTCAGAACTCCGGAGATGGAAACTTGCCCTTCAGTATATCCTCTCTTCTCGTTATCCGCCAGGCCTCAATCTCCGCTAATTTCTAATTTCAATTTGCCGCCGCTCATACCTCTCCTGTATTTCAACAACATCTTTGCCTCTGTACTTCTGCCTCGACTGACATCTCTGCCCAAACTCTTTGCCTTTACAAATGTCTGCTTGTGTCTGTGTATGTGCAGATGGATGTGTGTGTGTGTGTGTGTGTGTGTGTGTGTGTGCGAGTGAATACCTGTCCTTTTTGCCCCCTAAGGTAAGTCTTTCTGCTTCCAGGATTGGAATGACTCCTTACCCTCTCCCTTAATACCCACATCCTTTCGTCTTTCCCTCTACTTCTCTCTTTCCTGTCGAAGCAACGGTTAGTTGCGAAAGCTTGAATTTTGTGTGTATGATTGTGTTTGTTTGTGTGTTTATCGACCTATCAGCACTTTTGTTTGGTAAGTCACATCACCTTTGTTTATATATATATATATATATATATATATATAGAGAGAGAGAGAGAGAGAGAGAGAGAGAGAGAGAGAGAGAGAGCAGAATAGGGCACTCTGTGGAACTCATGGGCTTCGAACTTGGTCAGGTGATGGGGGTCATTTGTATCATACGTCTGTACAAGATATTTACGCATTCCTAAACATCTCTAGGTCCACTGGGTTCGACGTGGTAGTGAAGTGGAAACGTGAAGGGACACATACAGCACAAAAGCGCACAGGCCAACCTCATCTGTTGACTGACAGAGATCGCCTACAGTTGAAGATGATTGTAGTGTATAATAGACAGACATCTATGCAGACTACCACACAGGAATTCCTAACTGCATCAGGATCCACTGCAAGTACTATGACAGTTAGGCGGGACGTGAGAAAACTTGGATTTAATGGTTGAGCAGCTGCTCATAAGACACACATCATGCCGGTAAATGACAAACGATGCCTTGTTTGATGTAAGGAGCATAAACATTGGACAACTGAACAGTGGAAAAATGTTGTGTGGAGTGATGAATCACAGTACACAATGTGGCGATCTGATGGCAGAGTGTGGGTATGGTGAATGCCCGATAAACGTCATCTGCCAGTGCATGTAGCGCAAACAGTAAAATTCGGAGGCGGTGATGTTAGAGTGTGGTCATGTTTCTCAAGGAGTGGGGCGTGCAGCCCTTGTTGTTTCGCGTGGCACTATCACAGCCTAGGCCTACATTGATGTTTTAAGCACCTTCTTGCTTCCCACTGTCAAAGAGCAATTCAGGGATGGCAACTGCATCTTTCAAGACAATCGAGCACCTTTTTATAATGCACGGCCCGTGGCGGAGCGCTTACACGATAATAACATCCCTGTAATGGACTGGCCTGCACAGAGTCCTGACCTGAATCCTACACAACAACTTTGGGATGTTTTACCCAACGCCAACTTTGTGCCAGGCCTCACCAACCAACATTGACACCTCTCCTCAGTACAGCACTCCTTGGAGAATGGGCTGCCATTCCCCACGAAACCTTCCAGCACCTGATTGAACATATGCCTGCAGGAGTGGAAGCTGTCATCAAGGCTAAGGGTGGGCCAACACTAGATTGAATTCCAGCATTACCAATGGAGGGCGCCCCGAACTTTTAAGTTATTTTCAGCCAGGTGTCCGGATACTTTTGACCCCATAGTGTATGTTCCATAGATCACCTGAACAATTCTTTTATTAAAAGGATGTGGAATGACCTAGTTACAGGACATGTATACATTATTAGTGTTTGTATTAATGAACACACTTTTCAAATCCTGCTCCTGCAACTATACTTAAAAGCAAGCTCGCTCGCTCGCTCGCTCGCTCTCTCTCTCTCTCTCTCTCTCTCTCTCTCTCTCTCTCTCTCTCTCTCTCTCTCTCTCTCGACAGGTTACTAGTTTTTAGATAGAAATTCATCCCTCAACTCTAAGGATTTGTCCAAGAGGAATGATTTTAGGTTATATTTAACATTTTCTTCGTTACTTGTCAGACATTTTATGGTACTGGACAAATGACCAAAAATTTTCATTACTGCTTACCAAATTCCTTTATGAGCAACTGATAGTTTTAATAATGCATCATAAAGATCATTTTTTCTCAAGTGTTTACATATGGATATCATTATTCTTCATAAATTGTGATGGATTATTTGTGAATGAATTTCATTAGCAAATACATGTATTGTGATGGCACAGCTGACATGTCGAATTTCTTGAAGAGGTACCTACACGACAAATGTGTGTGAACACCATATACTATTCTTATTACATGATTTTGTGTAATCAATACTCTCTCTGAAATTATTGAGTTATCCCAGAAAATTATTTCACAAGGTATTACTGAGTGGAAATATGTAATTTATGTCAGAAGTTTGTTTCATTTCTTTCCAAGTCTAGCAATTATGCAAATAGTAAAATTAGCTGAACTCAACTGTTTGAGAAGCTCAGTGACCTGCTTCTCCCAGTTTAGTTTTCATCAATATGTACACCGAAAAATTTGGGGCATCCTACCCTACTTACAGACTCCTGCTGTACATGTGCTTTTGGGATGGCTCTATTTGTTGTACGGAATTGAATATATTGTGCTTTCCCAAAATTTAGGGATAGTCTATTTTCACAAAACAGCAAAATACTTCTCTACAAAACATCATTAACAATCTCTTCTCTTGTTTTTTCACTAATGGGATTTATTATAACAATCGTCTTGACTGCAAAAAGTAATAATTCCGCTTGTTGAATGTAAAAGTGGAAGGTGTCTCTCTCTCTCTCTCTCTCTCTCTCTCTCTCTCTCACACACACACACACACACACACACGCACCCACACACACAGACGCACGCACCCACACGCACCCACACACACCCACACACACCCACACACACACCCACACACACCCACACACACACACACACACCCACACACACACACACACACACACACACACACACACACACACACAAAAGGATTAGGAGATGACTTAAAGTTGAACCCTATGGGACTCACTATGTGATTTTTACCTGATCACTAAAATTTTCTGCCTCCCCAACATTGTCTGAATTATTCAGCACAACTCTTTGCATTGTGTGTGCTACATATAATTCAAACTAGCTGTGTGTGACGCCATCAATTCTATAAAACAAGTTTTTCTACAAGTGAAACATGATATACAGTGCACACTCTATTATCGGGGTAATGTGGGAGAGAAGATGCGTGAATAATCAAAGTATTTTCAAACGTGTATTCTTTGCTCAAAAGTTTATACAATTTCTGTGCATAGGTACTGTAGGCCTGTTTATTTCTTAAAATAGTCTGTGAAGTTTATCTGCTTCTGAGAGGAGCTGATTTCTTTGCACAGCATTTTGAATTTTTCTTACAGCAATAATGGATTGTACTGAAACATTTCAATGTGGCACAATGACTGATAAGGTCACTATCTTCATGCACAATCACATTCACTGTCCTTTACTCTGCTGTGTTGTGACACAGTCGTCACTGTTTTGGCATCACTCAAGAACTAGAAGGCGGATTTATGTGCATGGATCTCTGGCCTCTTTTCTTCATTAACATCTTAAAACCATTTAAACATATTGCCAGATTCATTATTTGTGCAGCTGTTATTTCTTAATACCGATACTTTGAAAATCACTTGTTTTTACATCTGGAAAAATTTTCCCCCATGATTGAACTAGTTTATGTGGCTGGACTTCCTGCCAGGCATCAGAAATCCTATGTATGGCACCTAGAACTGCCATCAACTTCTTCCACAACACCACCCAATCATCCTCATCAACTAGCATTCTGAGTACACCAGTCCTGTGGTGCCATTTTACTGATTCAATTATGCCTTGGTCCATTGGCTGTATAATGGCAGTCACATTAGCAGGTAGAAACTTAGTTCCAATGAAACCATCGTCAGATTGGAGAACCCTCATCGGGATGTGAGGGGCATTATCAAACAACAGAGCAGCCTTCTATGGCAATCCCTCCTCTTCCTGAAATTTCCAAACTTGTGGTACAAATGTGTGAAACCAATTTTTGAAAATTTCACTATCCAACCATACTCCTTTTTGGTTGTATCCTTAGCTGTGATATTCCCTCCCCCAATCAATGGTAGTTTCGCTTTGTGGTTCCCAGAAGCATTAGCAATGCAAAAAATTGTAATGCATTCTTTAGATCCCTTATATCCAGGAGCACAAACTTTGCTTTTAAACGCAAGGATTCCGGTTGCTAGACATTTCCAATACAGACCACTCTCGTCCACACTATACGTTTGATCTAGTACAAAATTCTCTTCTTCCATAAATTTCTGGAACCCTTCCCAGAAGGAATCAGCTGCCATAATATTTGAACTAAGCCGCTCTCCTTCACAGTAGTTCACATATCCCCCGACAATGTTTGTTAGCCATCCAGATAAAGCAATAAATTCTGCCTCCAACCGTAGAGCTTCATGTAGAGTTTGGCTTTTTCAGCACACATCACGCATGAAACGACACCTTCTGCTCATTTTTAATTAAACCACTGCAATAGAGCAGCATCTAATTCATTGAATCTTCATGCTTTTTCCATGCACGTGGTCTAGAACTAGAACCACATTTCCCAACAAAATCCTGTATTCTCTGCTTATTCTTTTCAGTGTCCCATAAAATCTGCATTCCAATACCATAATCAGTACTTAGTTTTGCAGCAGTTTTCCCCTTCCCAAATCTTTCAACTGACAAATTTTGGTTTTAATGTCAATACATTTCTTCATTTCTCTGTCATCTCTTTTACAAATTTCTTTTAACTTACACAACAATTAACATCAGAAAACTGGCAGACCTGCAAGCATTTGGCCATGAATCAAATTCACCTTGCCTCATAGCAATTCTAGGCTCTAGGCTGTCAATTAGCTTGTCTAGATGCGCCTAACATTGCAGTGCGTGTGTCTAAGAGGGAGGGTGCGATGTTAGCAAGGAAATGTTTTGAAAAGAATTAAGATGAGGTATAAAGTTTGTTGGAAGTTGGTAAGCGCGCTCATTCTCAAGTGCTTGATTAATATAGTCAGCATAACTTAAGCACCACAAGTTTTAATGCCTTAAGATGTATTTGTAGGAAGCCTCAAGTGAATAATGGATTAAAGGTAAAAAGAAAAGAGGAGGCTGGAGCTCTGACTGTGGTGTCTGGTACTTTCTACACATTTACTAAGCAAACTGTCTTACAATGTATGGTGGAGATTACATTGTCCTCCCCTTGCTATTCCATTCACGAATGGAACAATATTTACTCTCTATATCTCCCTCTAGTACCATGAAGGTTATTCCCTGATGCCTTAACATATGTTCTATCATCATGTTCCTTCTCCTTGACATTGTTCTCCATGTGTTCTTCGCAGATTCTCTGGAGAATCTCCCCATTCTTTACCTTATTATCAGCTCATTTGATTTTCTACAGTTATCTATAGCACCACATCCCAAACACTCTGATTTTCTTCCATCCCAGTTTCCCCACTGCTCAAGGTTCACAACCATACAATGCTGTGCTCCGAACATACACATTCTTACAAAATTCTTCCTCAAATTAAGGTGGTGGTGGTGGTTAGTGTTTAACGTCCCGTCGACAACGAGGTCATTAGAGACGGAGCGCAAGCTCGGGTTAGGGAAGGATTGGGAAGGAAATCGGCCGTGCCCTTTCAAAGGAACCATCCCGGCATTTGCCTGAAACGATTTAGGGAAATCACGGAAAACCTAAATCAGGATGGCTGGAGACGGGATTGAACCGTCGTCCTCCCGAATGCGAGTCCAGTGTGCTAACCACTGCGCCACCCCGCTCGGTTCAAATTAAGGACTATGTTTCATACTAGTATACTCCTTTTGGACAGAAATGCCATATTCGGCTATCCTAGTCTGCTTTCTATGTCCTCCTCACTTTGTCAATCACGGTTTATTATGCTTCCAAGGTAGCAGAATTTTCTAACTTCATCTACTTCGTGATCACAATCTTTTATGATAATTTTCTCACTATTCTCATTTCTACTACTTCTCATTACTTTTGTCTTTCCTCAGTTTACTCTCAGTCCCAATTCTGTACTCAATAGACTGTTCATTTCATCCAACAGATGGCCTAATTCTTCTTCACCTCCATTGAGGATAAGCAATGTCATCAACGAATCTTATCACTGACATCCTTTCACCCTGAAGTTTAATCCCACTCTTGAATCTTTCTATTATTTTTGTCATTGCTTCATCACCGTATACATGTAGTTTAACAGTAGAGGTGAAAAACTGCATCCCTGCCTTACACACTATTTAATCTGAGAACTTCATTCTTGGTTTTCCAATCTTATTGTTAGAGATGGGTTCCTGTACATATTGTACACTACCTGTCTTTCCCTATAGCTTGGCCCTATTTTTCTCTGAATTTCATACGTATTTCACCATTTTACAAATCCTATGAGCATGTCTTTACTTTTCTTCAGTCTCGCTTCCATTATCAAGCGCAATTTCAGATCTCATTTCTCCAGTGTTTACCTTTTCATAAAGCCAAAATGATTTTCATCTAACAGATCATCAATTTTCTCATCCATTCTTCTGGACATTACTCAGGTCAACAGCTTGGCTGCTTGAGTTGTTAAGTTAATTGTGATAGTGTTCTCTTACTTTTCTGCTTTTGCTTGCTTTTGGAATTGTGTGAATTTTCAAAAATTGTGCACTTCAAAAAACGAAAAAAGCATCCTATAACATAATATTAAGTGAGTTACTGTTGAACTGTGTAAACGCTCTCAAACATTTGGGTGTAGCACTTAGTAGCGATATGAAGACGAAGAATGACATAGGCTCAGTTGTGGCCAAAGCAGGTAGCAGACTTCACATTTATTTGTAGAATACTAGGGAAATGCAATCAGTCTACAAAGGAGATTGCTTACAAATCACTTGTGCAATCCAGCCTAGCATACTGCTCAAGTACGTGGGACCTGTACCAAATAGGACTTGCAGGGGATATTGAACGTTAAAAGAGCAGGGCAGTATGAATGGTCATAGGTTTATCTGACCTGCGAGAGAGTTTCACCGAGATGTTGAAAGAACAGAACTGGCGGACTCTTGGTGACAGGTAGAAACTATCCTTAGAAAATCTACTAACAAAGTTTCAAGAGCCAGTTTTACATAATGACTACCTCGAAATATTGCACGAGAAAATATAAAAATGCAGCAAATTAAACAGGCAAAAAGGAATACAAATGTCAAACAATGAGATCGACAGGAGGTGCAAAATGGCTAAGCAGGGATGGCTAGAGGATAAATGTAAGGATGTAGAGGCATATATGACTAGGGGTAAGATACATACTGCCTACTGGAAAATTAAAAGAGACCTTTGGAGAAAAGAGAACCACTTGTATGAATATCAAGAGCTCAGATGGAAACCCAGTTCTAAACAAAGAAGGGAAAGCAGAAAGGTGGAAGGAGTATATAGAGGGTCTATACAAGGGCGATGTACTTGAGGACAATATTATGGAAATGGAAGAGGATGTAGATGAAGATGAAATGGGAGATACGATACTGCGTGAAGAGTTTGACAGCGCACTGAAAGACCTAAGTCGAAACAAGGCCCCGGGAGTAGACAACATTCCATTAGTACTACTGACAGCCTTAGGAGAGCCAGTCCTGACAAAACTCTACCATCTGGTGAGTAGGATGTATGAGACAGGCGAAATACCCTCAGACTTCAAGAAGAATATAATAATTCCAATCCCAAAGAAAGCAGGTGTTGACAGATGTGAAAATTACCGAACTATCAGTTTAATAAGTCACAGATGCAAAATACTAACGCGAATTCTTTACAGACGAATGGAAAAACTGGTAGAAGCCCCCTCGGGGAAGATCAGTTTGGATTCCGTAGAAATGTTGAAACACGCGAGGCAATACTCACCTTACGACTTATCTTACAAGAAAGATTAAGGAAACGCAACCTACGTTTCTAGCATTTGTAGATTTAGAGAAAGCTTTTGACAATGTTGACTGGAATACTCTCTTTCAAATTCTAAAGGTGGCAGGGGTAAAATACAGGGAGCGAAAGGCCATTTACAATTTGTACAGGAAGCAGATGGCAGTTATAAGAGTCGAGGGGCATGAAAGGAAAGCAGTGGTTGGGAAGGGAGGGAGACAGTGTTGTAGCCTCTCCCCGATGTTATTCAATCTGTATATTGAGCAAGCAGTGAAGGAAACAAAAGAAAAATTCGGAGTAGGTATTAAAATCCATTGAGAAGAAATAAAAACTTTGAGGTTCACTGATTACATTGTAATTCTGTCAGAGACAGCAAAGGACTTTAAAGAGCAGCTGAACGGAATGGACAGTGTCTTGAAAGGAGGATATAAGATGAACATCAACGAAACTAAAATGAGGATAATGGAATGTAGCCGAATTAAGACGGGTGATGCTGAGGGAACTAGATTAGGAAATGGCACACTTAAAGTAGTAAATGAATTTTGCTATGTGGGGGAGCAAAATAACTGATGCCGGTCGAAGTAGAGAGGATATAAAGTGTAAACTGGCAATGGCAAGGAAAGCATTTCTGAAGAAGAGAAATTTGTTAACAGCAACTATAGATTTAAGTGTCATGAAGTCATTTCTGAAAGTACTTGTATGGAGAGTAGCCATGTATGGAAGTGAAACATGGACGATAAATAGTTTGGACAAGAAGGGAACAGAAGCTTTCGAAATGTAGTGCTACAGAAGAATGCTGAAGATTAGATGGGTAGATCACATAACTAACGAGGAGGTATTGAATAGAATTAGGGAGAAGAGGAGTTTGTGGCACAAGAAGGGAACGGTTGGTAGGACATGTTCTGAGGCATCAAGGGATCACAAATTTAGCATTGGAGGGCAGTGTGGAAGGTAAAAATTGTAGAGGGAGACCAAGAGATGAATACACTAAGCAGATTCACAAGGATGTAGGTTGCAGTAAGTACTGGGAGATGAATAAGGTTGCACAGGATACAGTAGCATGGAGAGCTGCATCAAACCAGTCTAAGGACTGAAGACCACAACAACAACAACAACAACATATTGCTCCTATGCGGATCATGAGGATAAGATTAGATTAATTACAGCATGCACATGGGCATTTATAAAATCATTTTTCCTGCGCTCCATAGATGAATGGGACAGGAAAAAGCCTCGATAACTGGTACAGTGAGACGTACTCTCTGCCATGCATCTCGCTGTGGTACAGTGTGTAGTTGTACATGTGAAACTCTCCCGCAGGTCAAATAAACCTATGACCATTCATGCTGCCCTGCTCTTTTAATGCCCAAAAGTCTGATGGTATGTCGGCAGTTTCATAGATTCTACACACCAGCTTGAATACTCATTCAGCTGCCGCCCTTCAATCAGCTCATAAAAAGTCATCGCTTTTTAACGAAGTAGAGGACCTGAAACTGACACACATTTGGCTCTTATTTGTTAGTGCCACAAAAATAAGGTCTCTTTTAACTGAGGATGTGCACCTTTTCTCATTGTTTTTTGAGATTTCACTGCACTGCTTGACACTTGCATGGAACAAAATTTTTGAATTTCTAATTGACTTGTCTTCCAATCAGTAATCATACACCTACTGACGTTCAAATCCACAGCAGCCTGCACGAGTGGCTCACCAGCATCAGTTCTCTGCGAAGTGCGAATGTTTTGTTTCCAACAAGATCACAATCATTTTTCGTTTCGCGCCTGTAGTCACATTCAGTTTTTTTTTTTTTTTTTTTTTTTTTTTTTTTTTTTTTTTTTTTTTTTTTTTTTTTTTACCGACACTCGACTGATTCTTTTTTGGTTTTTGGCCACTTTTATCTCTGGACATTTTAATGCATGTAGCACGAGCACGAAATGTTAAATCAAAGGCACACAGATGCACGACTTGACAACACTCAAGATGCACTACACAAACCTTTAGATTTCTGAAACCAGGCTGTAACAGCCATTGAATGAAAACATTTGATACATCTATCCCCTCTCCCCTGACCTGCCAAAGCCCACACAGCAACACAACAGCATGCTGTACGTTCACTGTAAATGTTAAACGCTTGGCTTCGTCTAGTTTACCGACAACAGGCAGAAAGTGTCTGGCACCACACTCTCATATTCAGTTTCGACAGGGCTATGTTGCACTGCATATAACAATACTGTACATACTGTACTTCCAAAGAGTTCCAATAGATGGCAATGGCACGAAATCACGCAATACGAACAAGAAACATGCTAAAACTTCGACCAACACAAGCACAAATTGGTAGCACTTGGACTTTCGACACATGCCAGTGCACTGATTAGCAGTAGACTGCCGAAAAACACCAGCGAATGCATGGCTCCAGACGCAGACAAGTTGAAACTCATCAAGTGTCAGTCTAGCTAGTCAATAGCATAACTGCATGAAGCATCAGACAGTGCCAATGTGAGCCACAAAAATCGAAATTTGTTCGGATAAAGTGGATTTCGGATAAACGTGATTCGGATAAATGGGAGTTTACTGTATTTACTTCTGGATGTCACTGCTAACCCCCTGCACTCAAGGCTTTCAGGAATCAAACTCCGAAGTAGAGACATATGAGAACTACCTTCCAACCCAGCTTTTTTAATTCTATAAACATTCACACAATTGATACTGAGAATTATTTACATATTTTCGAAACTCTCCTTTTTATCCTACACTAAGTGCCACACAACAATACAATTTTAAATTATCTTCCAAGATATATGTGGAGACTGTCTGCAAAATGAGGAGTGAATAGAGCCAATAGTAATAAATAATAAATTAAAACATCATGCCTGATGAAGTTTTACTGCACATACAACAAATACTTAGAAGGTGATAAACTGTTTTCATTATTCTGTGTGAACTATAAGGGAGAAAAGGTTTAGAAAGGTTTGAAATTATGTTTAAAATTTCTTGAAAGTCACTAAGTGTTGTTATCATCAAACACTGGATGAGAGTAGTCCAAGTAATTTGTGCTCTATTTTACGACAATCTAGTTTGCCATGCATCTCCATGTTTATGAACTCATATCTCAAGAACTAGATGTCGTACAGTCATATAATTAAGAAAGTACAATCTGTCAGAAGTACACATGGCTACAGCCGGAAGTACATGTGGCTACAATCTGCAAAATGTGTTGAGAATAGAGTAAATAGTAAAGTAGTAATAAACTGAAATGTCATTCCTAATGCTGACGTTTTACTGCATGCATGTGATAAACTGTTTTCCTTGCATTATTTTGTGACAGATGTCAGTGAGCAAAGTTTTGAAATTATGTGTAAAGTTTGTTGTAAATCGCCTTAGTGCTCTCATTATCAATTACTAGATGAATAAAGCCTGGTTACTTGCATGTCTTGAGTTATGTTGCCCCACGACTTACACACAACTTCTAACTTTAATATGAGGTTCATTCAAATGAAACCTGGTCAGCACATCTTTGCCTTACACCTTGCACATATGGTGGCACCATGTAACTGAGGGTATGGTGGTGCCATCTATTGGTAGAGAGACTGATGTGTGCGCACCGTTTGATGTCGCATTGCGCCAGTGTGTTTTCACACCGAAGAGAAGGTGGTCACACAAGTTGTTGTCCACTACTGATCACACATGTGAGTAAGCAGGAACAACAAGGAGTGATTTGATTTTTGGTGGCAGAGGGAGTTGGAGGCCGTGAAATGTATCAACGGACGAAGGCTGTCTACGGTGAGTAC
This sequence comes from Schistocerca serialis cubense, assembly GCF_023864345.2. NCBI lineage: Eukaryota > Metazoa > Arthropoda > Insecta > Orthoptera > Acrididae > Schistocerca > Schistocerca serialis. The sequence goes on along the minus strand of NC_064639.1, from coordinate 1,143,171,660 downwards.
AGTCTCAGTTGTTGAAGGGTTGTGGAATGGCGCAAACGATTCCTCAAGGGGCATGAGTCACTGGAAGATGATGCTTGTCCTGGACAGGCTCACCGTGTCATCACACCGGATATGGTTGCAGAAGTGAATGCTTTAGCGTGACTTTCACGTGTTTGGACATCTAAAGCAAGCTATTTGAAGACATTGATTCGCAATGGACAATGAAGTGTGTGGCTGGGTCCAGGACTGGATCAGACAGCAGCCTACTGGCTGATTCAAGGATGGAATCGACCAGTTAGTGTCACAATGGGATAAATGTGCCATAAAATCATTACCGTTACTTTACACTAGTGACCGGGTTTAATTTGAATGCCCCTTAATCTACTGCGTCAAACATTCTAATGCTATAACGCTAGATTATACCTCTTAATGAGCAGATTATGACAGCATTTTGAATTTGGTCAATAATTATATGAAATACTGAAAACCAAATTTTTTGTTCACCCTGGAAGCCATCATACAGGCAACTGGGAACTGGGTGGCCATTGGTAATAAGGATGATTTAAAAAAGATGTAAGTTTAATAAGGTCACTGATTGCAGAGTACATGTTGATTCCTACAAAAGAGGTTATCACGCTCTAAAAAGATGATAATACACATTAATAAAATCTGCTGACGTTCCTAATTTAAACTAGAGGTATATGATGCTGTAAATATGATTCCCAATTACCAAATCGTGAATACGCCCGAACTAAAAATTTATCACCATAATGTGCAATCCCTGCGTAATAAGATCGATGAAATTAACGTTCTATTAACACATGAACTTAATGATATCTCAGTGTTATGCATTTCTGAGCACTGGCTTAACCCAGAATTAATCCAGAATACGAAAATAAACAAATTTGTTTTGGCTGCTTGCTACTGCAGGAAAAACAGCAAACAGGGTGGGGTAGCAATTTACACAAAGGAAAATGTAGATTTTATTACACTACCTGACTTAACTAGGGCAAATGTCGAAAAGGATTATGAAATTGCAGCTATAAAAATTACTCAGTTCAACCTGGTTATTGCTACAGTTTACCGATCACCGTCCGGGAATTTTGAACTTTTCTTAAACAATATGGAGTCATTGCTAAATAAAGTAAATAAAATAGATTGTGAATTGATAATCTGTGGTGACTTCAATATTGACTTCCTCCTGAATAGTGGAAATAGGGAGACCATTTTGAACCTTGCAACGTCCTACAATTTAAAGGCTGAAGTAAAAGCAGCTACCCGAGTATCAGAAACTTGTCAAACAGCTCTTGATCAGCATCTAGTAAAGAAGAGTTTACACAGCACCTCACTAAAAATTTTCAATGCAGGTTTTAGTGATCATCTTGCTCAAATATTAAGCATAAAAGTACAAGGCAGTATTATTAACAACATGTCTCTTAGAACAGCATATCGAAGCTATAATCAGCATAATGTGAACTACTTCAACAACTTATTACAGAAAGAAAAATGGCTAGGAGTGTACAAAATGAACGATATAAATGAAAAATTCGACACTTTCATTGATACATTAACCCATTTCTTTGAACTTGCATTCCCACTGAAAACATTAACCATACGGGGAAACTCTAGAACAAACAGCTGGATCACAAAGGGAATAAGGGTTTCATGCCAGAAGAAAAGACTACCTCATGAAATATGTAACTCAAAAAATTCCTCACCTGTAGTACGCGCATACTATAAAAAATACTCCAAAATATTAAGAAAAGTAATAAAAGCAGCAAAAATAATGCATAATGATGAAATCATTTATAATTCAGCTAATAAATCAAAGGCTATGTGGAGTGTTATAAAAAAAGAATGTGGAGAATACAGACAACCTTGGAAAAATATAACACTATCACATAAAAATAAAAAAGTAACAAACCCCTTAGAAGTAGCTAACACATTTAACAACTTTTTCACTGCTGAAAATATGTTACAATCAAACTTTAAGAGCATCCAGGCAAATGAATATAAAATAAGTACATGTAGAGGATCAATGTACATCAGTTCTGTTTCACAAGATGAAGTAGCTAAAGCAATAAAAGGACTAAAAAATTCCAAATCGGCAGGTATTGATGGTATACCTGCAACAATGTTAAAAGAGAGCGCATCAAACCTAATTGAAGTACTCACACATTTATGCGACTGCTCACTTCAGGCAGGCACTTTCCCTGATGTGTTAAAAACATCAAAAGTTATTCCTGTATATAAAAAAGGGGATAAAGACAATGTAAATAACTACAGACCCATCACAATTTCCTCCTGCATCTCTAAAGTACTGGAAAAAGTTATGTATGAGAAACTTATGAAATTTATAAATAAAAACAGCATCCTATGTAATGAACAACATGGATTCAGAAATAAGAGGTCAACGACAACTGCTGTCTATGAGTGCATCAATTCCATCCTTAACCTGATGGACAAAAAACAGGAAACAATAGGAGTCTTTATTGACTTGTCAAAAGCTTTTGACATGGTGGACCATAAAATTCTGCTATCAAAGCTAGAAAGATATGGTATTCGAGGTCTGTCCAACAAGTGGATCAGTTCCTTCCTGACAAATCGTATGCAGGCAGTGTGCGTCAAGCACACAAATATTGAACTAAAAACTGTATCTGATCACTTATCTGACTATAAACAAATAAAATGTGGTGTACCCCAAGGATCCGTATTGGGACCCCTTCTGTTTCTTCTGTACATAAATGATCTAAGCTTAAATATTGATGCACACAAATCAATCATATTTGCAGATGACACCACGATTCTACTAAAAGAAGACGACGATGAACAGTTACAGCAGACAGTAAACACGGTCACGAAACAACTTAGCAGCTGGGCACAGAGTAATCAGCTTGTAATAAACAGCAAGAAAACCGTTGCTCTAAAATTCCACAATGTTCCTAACAAGGACATGTTTATCCCATCAGTCTCTATCAATGACGAACCAGTTGGTAACAGTACTGAAACCAAATTCTTAGGTCTTTGGCTGCAGAGTAACATCAGATGGAATAAGCATATTGAATGTCTCAATACAGAACTGAGCAAAACATGTTATCTTCTTTGTTCATCAAAATCATGCTGTAGTGAGAAAACAGTAATGAATGCATATCATGCGTACTTTCATTCTCGTTTTAGATATGGGGTCACCTTCCGGGGAAACTCTAAAATAGCTAATAGCACTTTTAAACTACAAAAAAGGGCCATTAGAATCTTGTTTGGGTGCAAGCCTAGAGACTCTTGTAAACCCCTGTTTAAGAAATCTGGTATTCCCCCATTACCGTGTGTATACCTTATGGAAACCCTTTTGTTCTTTAAATTAAATGTAATAGGCAAGGACCAGAGGCTACAAAAAAACTGTGATATACATGAGCACTTTACCAGACAAAACAGGAACTTACATATGACTCAAATCAGCACAGCACTGTGCCAAAAAGGTACTTTTCACATGGGAGTTAAGCTTTATAACAAACTTCCTGAAAACATAAAAGCTATCACTGAGGTCAATACATTTGGAAAATCTCTAAAGTCATATTTACAGCATCACTGCTTTTATTCCATTGAAGAATATTTAAATTTATGAAATGTGTTATATAAATACTTGTGTGTAAAGTGTATTATTGTAAGCTTAAATATGTATGCCTTGAAATTACTTTCAGCCTGTATATTTATAACTTGACTTGTCCAATGTCTTATGCATAAGCTGCTATGTAGACAACAGGACCAATAAAATACAATCTACAATCTACTGAGATTTATCTTACAGCCACAGACATACCATTATGTGCACCTATCAAAGGTGACTACAAGAATAATGAACTATCTTGAATAGACAGTTGGTGTTAAAAACCTGACATTTGCATAACAATTCCATGGTTGTATTAGACAGTAATGCAAAGCATTGTCTCTGAACAGTTACTATGAACTCCATTGCAATGTTTAATTGCCTCTTGAATGATTTGGTCACAAAATATTTCAGAAGTAGGCCTACACTCAAAAAAATTCACAATAAACTCTACTTGCTCTGTCAGATTTATGTTACTCAGACATGGGCAACAACAAATAAAAGCAGTCTTTCATTAGAGCAGTATTCTTGGGGAAGTGCCAATTTCATTGAAGTTACAAACCAAGCAGTTAAGTAATAATTTTATCTGTTGCTTTCGAAACCTACAGATGATTTAACAAACTACATACTGAATGAAAAAAGCGTACATTAAATGAAAGACCACAGGATTCATAGATACAACCATAAGCTGATATAGTCAGCAAAATTTAAGAGAGAATCTTTCTTAATTTTTAAAAATGGGGAAATGCTTCAAAGGCAATGGAATGATGCAATTGTAATGGGAATTCCCACAGTACACGCCACACCACAGAATAACGAAAGTTGACCATGAAATATCAGTGGAAGACAAGATCTAAAAACCTGACGAATGAAAAGGAGGCAGAGAGGGTAACTGACAAGTCAGATATAACAAGAGGAAATATGGGAGTACAGATCAGACACAGATGTCCAAAAATGGCAGACAAAAAGAAAAAAAAGAAAAAAAAAAACAAATTGTAAAAGAGAAGCATGGAAAGTAAAGGAGGATGGATAATGGAAAGAAATATCACAAGGAAATGACTGGAGGATTAGAAGCAGGAAATGTAACTAGAGGAGGGAAAGGCAAGCTGTAGAATGTTTAATATATTTTCATTTCTTTCAAACTGAAGCGTATGCTCTGCAACAGGGTAGCAAATCTTTTATTTCCTCTGCTTGCGTTCATTTGATATTTAAGATAAAATAGTGGTCTTTCTGGCAACAAGAAATCTGATCAGTGTTTTAAATCAACTATTATATGCCATGTGTGGTCCAATAGGCGACTCACTTCAATGTCAATTTTTACTACTGCTATGACTGAAACAAGTAATAGTAGGCTTGACAAGACAAGTCATGCAGTGGGGACTATCGTTAGGATGTGTGTAAAAAAAAAAAAAAAAAAAAAGGGGGGGGGGGGGGGGGGGGCAGGGAAACCAGTTCAACAAGGGCATAAGATGTTGCAGAGATAGTGATCTGCAACAGACAGTACATTGGCTATGAATAGTATGTAATGAAAGGTGTAAGGTAACCACACTACAATTATAACCTTGTTGAAGAGGTTGATTAATCAAAAACTGTATGATGCAAGGCATTATTGCTCAGTTTTAGTTGTGGCTAAGACAGGATTGGACAGGTGTTTCTGAAATGGGCTGTTCAGAAGATCTGCCATGGGAAGAAATAAATTTAAGATGGATGCCAACACTGTACAGAAGAAAGGAAGCAAGCAAGCAAATAAATAAAAAAAAAAAAAAAAAAAATGGGCCAGAAAAAATAGTTTATATAAGAACCAGATTCTAAACCTCTGCTCTCATTTCATATCAAATTAAATTCACTGTACGTTGCTACTATTTTGTCTTTGAGAGGGAAACTTGTCAAAAGACATGACAATAAAGGATAAAAATGACTCTCTCTTACGCCAACTTTTTCATAGATTGTTCACAGACGCTTGCCTGTAGTCCAAAAGCATTCAGCACCTTGTCTGTTGCTACTTCCAATTTGCTGTGAATATTTTCTCCACACTTGCCACTTTCCTATCTAATTTATAATGTGCTATTTCCACTTACTCTTGCCCTTTCTCCCCTCATTTTTATTTTGTCAAAAAAGAAACCCCATACTCCAAATCCTAGTGAATAACTCAGTTTCTATGAAACTTTTGAAATCTTATAAGCAAATTTTTCTGTCCTTAAACGACAAGAGTTTTACTTCTGACTGGTCTTTTCTGTGAGTGACAATACTTCTGTCTTGTTTTTAATGATTCTGGATACCCTTGGCTGTAAAAACCAACTAGAAATTATGGAATCTTATTTACAAAGTTTTGGCAAATGATTCTCACTGTGAAGTTATATATAGAGATTAAATATTAATCAATGCAAAATTTGTGAACAAAAGTTCTGTGTTTTTGTTTGTTGTTCATGTTTTCATGTTCCAAAAGGAATATTTTCAAGGGCTCAAATCTGAAATCCAAAAAATGGACAGCTTACACTATTTAAATAATAATATCACATAATGCAAAATCCTGCATGCAACTTTCCATGTACACTATAAGGGTGAACAGTGTGAAGAGTGTCATATAAGCTTCTTTAATGGACAGTATCAATATAAGCTTCTTTAATGCTATTAATTCATGTCTGTAATTCATCAAAATCGAGATGTAAATTATCAACAGATGCTGATAAAAGCAAACTTTTATGCTACATCAGAAGTTATAATCTCTTCATTAGTGTTGATCTTAAATTAAACATGTTTGTAGAAAAAATAACACGACTGGTATCTACCAGTTTTTGAAAATCCAAAATGTTTTTCGCAAAAACAGATGAAAATCAGTTCTATAATTTCTGTCTAAGGAAGTAATAATTTGGCTGTAGTAATTTGTTGAGGTTTTTGTTTTACTGGCCTGATGTACAATAACATCACAGATCAATTAATTTGGTGAGCTGTGGTGGACAAACATTCCACGTATCAACAAAGTATGAAATCTCATGAAATCCACTGACAGTGCTTACAGAATGGAACTTAGCAACAGTATGTATGTACGTATGTATGTATTATCAACACAATAAACTCATTACACATTTCAACAGATAGTAGGTTTTCTTCTTCAACAACAGATACACACAATTCTGAAATGGTTATAAATATAGGTATGCACGAGTAAGAAAATGTTATACGCTTCTACAAGTCCCTCATCTGCATCCACTGACACAAAAAATTTGTAATTAACTTCAATCCGTACAGTATTCTGGAGCTCTGACATTAGGTTTGCACCTGGCCTGAATTTTCATTGGCTGAAGTCAGACTTCATAATTTTTATTCCACTGACTAAGAATGGAAGAGCCAATTTGACCACATTGCAACACACACAAGCGCACGCACGCACACACACAAGCACACGCACGCACACAAGCACACGCACGCACACAAGCACACGCACACACACACACACACACACACACACGCACGCACGCACGCACGCACACACACACACACACACGCGCACGCACACACACACACACACACACACACACACACACACACACACACACTGATGAGCCTGAACATTATGACCACCTATCTATACCTGTTATGTCCACTTTTGGCATGGATTTAGCAGCAATACGTCATGCCATGGAAGCGATGAGGCCTTGGCAGGTCGCTGGAGGGAGTTGGCACCCCATCTGCACACACAAGTCACCTAATTCGCATAAATTCTGGGTAGGGGAGGCAATGAGCTCTGACTCCACATTCCATCACATCCGAGATATGTTCGATTGGGTTCAGATCTGGCAAATTGGAAGGGCAGCACATGAACTGAAATCGCCACTGTGTTCCTCGAACTGCTCCATCACAATCCTGGCCTTCTGACATGCTGTTTTATCTTGTTCAAAAATGCCACTGCTGTCGAGAAACATGATCATCATGAAGGGGTGTACGTGGTCTGCAGTCAGTATACGATACCCCTTGGCTGTAATGGAGCCTTGCACAAGTGCCACTGGACCCATTGGTGCCCATGTGAATGTTCCCCGGAGCATAATGGAGCCACTGCCACTTTTCCTCCATCTCACTGCACAGGTGCCAAGGAGCTGTTCCCCTGGAAGACGACTGATTCATGCCCTCACATCGGCATAAAGAAGAAGGTAGTAAATTCATCAGAACAAGCAATGTTCTGCCACTGCGCCAACATCCATTGCCAATGGTCACATGCCCATTCAATTGAATGTTCACACACTTGTACTCTGCCCAGCATTAAAGTCTGACGTTAGTTCATCATCTGTCCTGTTTTACCAGTCTGCCCTGCCTACAACATCCCACATTTGTAATGAGGGTTGCCACCCCACCTTACAACTACTCTATGTGGTTTCACCATGTGCTGCAGACACACACCACAGCAATCATCAAACACATGACAAGTCGTCCAGTTTCCAAAATGCTCCTGCCAAGTCTCCGGGCGATCACAATCTGCCCTTGGTCAACTCAGATAGATCAGGCGCCTTCCCCATTTTGTACATGGACAACACACTTACTGATACTACATGCACTGTGTGTGTGTGTGTGTGTGTGTGTGTGTGTGTGTGTGACTAGCAGTCATTCCTTATTAGGTGACTATCGCCTGGGTGGGTTTATATCGACAGTAGGTCAGTGGACATAATGTTCTGGCTGATCGGTGTATGTTACGTAAGTTACAGTTTTCTGTCATTATTTACTAAAACTAAATATATTTATGAGAAATGATGAGATATTCGCTGGTTATAATTTACATTCTTATGGACGAGTGCATCGACCCCGGTCAAAAAGCATGATAACCTAGGTCCCACGATCATGGTTAAAAGTGAATTGCGTGTCAGCGAACCCTCATCAGCCTATCGTGCATTTGACCGCGGTAAACACTGTACATTGCAATGGAACGTGCCCTGGCGACGCAAAGATGTTAGTAAACATGAAATTGCACAGCTAATCGCTGGTATCACACTCCCTCTTTGCTGTGTTTTCTGTCGACAAGCAGAAGTGTTTATAAGTACTTCGATACCTATTACTGCTGTCATGCACAAAGCCCGGCCATAGAGCGACAATAAATCTTATTAATGAACTGTGATCACTAATGGTTTGACAGTTAAAGAAAAAATATGATTTCCCATTGCTCCAGGAGACTGAATTCTTATAGGGGTACAGTCCAATATACCAAGAACACCAGGGAATCGGTCCAATTGACTAAAACCATACATCACAGAGCGCACTTCTTCTCTTGTGAGAAATTTTATAAAGCTAGGACACATTGATGCGATGATGTCTGATACATCACTGATGATTTGTTGTGCTGTTGTACAATGTATATTACTGTTGTCCCGAATAAGACTGTTGAATGCACCTGTTGCGTATGCCCTTAAAGTAATCAAATGTCTGTTCATCAATGAAATAGGGTTATTCCAATCAATAGGAAATTCTAACATATCATTAATTTTGTTTAATAACCACCACACTGTTTCTTTTGACAGACGAAATCTCGCTTCAAACTTCCTGTCATCATAATCTTCAAAAGGGTTTCCCTTTTCCACAATCACTTCAACACGGTTTCGGCCACGATTTAAATGGTCAAGGTATAACAATTCTTCCTCAATGCCATTCGTAACATCAAAACGCGCTGCCATCTTAATAGCGTATGCTTCTAAAACCGCGATTATGTCAAGAAATCCGGGAAACAGCCCCGGTTAAATATAACCATGGTCGATTCCCTCGTTTAACTTAGATGTTGGTGCACCAGAATTTTGCGTTGAACAGGATTATATATCGACTTAACCGTGGTGGAGATTGGTGCACTTGGCCATAAGTGTTGTAAGTGAAACACAAGCAGGACTCTGAACACAGAACGAAAGTTCCGAAGAATGGAGTGACCTACATCAGCCTTTATGTAACTTTGTAGTAGCTTTCGATAATTGTGCGACAGCCTTTAATGGGGGGGGGGGGGGGGGGGGGAAGACGACTTAGACATAAGGCAACAACTGGTACAATGTAAAGAAGATGTACTTCTAATTGTGTGGAAAAGCAGGAAGAAGGGCATGCCGTCGTCTTTAGTCACTGCAGAAACCAACAACGCATCTGCTCTTTCCAGAACACTGTGCCTTCCAGCTAACATAATGGCGCCTCAGACCAAACGATTGATTAGAATTACTTAAAATAATAATAAATGTTACCAATTGTTGTACATAAATAGTGACACTCTTTTTAAACTTTTAAATAAAATGTGATTATTATTACGAAAATTTGCGTTGCACGGACCTCGGACTCTTTCTTGGCCATTCAATGGCAAAATCTGGGAAACTTTCGTTATTGTAAGGAATTGACTGAAAAGTGAAATGTGAAGTAGTTACGACAGACTCATAATAGCATAAAGCATTTGCTTTCATAAGAAGCGAGGTATTTTGTTAACAGGAAACATCCCCTGAACATTTAATTAAGCTGAACAACAACTATGCAGTTACATGTCATACTTTTTGTTAGTGTTACTTACTACACTCCTGTTCCTTACTTCTTGCTTGTTTGTTTTGTTTGAAACTAATTAGGATGACTAACATTTGATCATCATTTTAAGGGAGATTATCAACATCTGACTGTGGTTTTAATGGAGGTTAAAGGGAGCTTTGGTCACAATGAATTTCAACGGCACATCTATGTCACATTTTCTTGTAATGGATGATGGAAATATAAAAAAGCTGGCATGTTTTACTTACACTTACTCCTCTGTGTCACACACTTTTATCACACACTACCATATTTTGGGGTAGCTCAACAAACTGAGAGAAAGTTTTTAGAGAGTAAAAGTGCGTAAAAATATTCATTTGTGGTAAATTCAAAAATGAATGTTGCATTCAAGCATTCTAAATATGTTTGTTATATCTGTTTCCTAACGTGTTACACACCGATGAGTATCCCCACATTTTTGGGTCTATGGAATGAAAAATAATAAATTAATCTAAACAGAACAATTTATTTGTTCTTCACTTATAATACACAAATATAATCACACTACAATTTAACAATTTTGCACACATATATTTTGTGTACTCTACAAGTAACTATTTATAGAAACTGCAGGACTGTGCAATTTTTAATCTTCCTGTGTGGTTTAAAAACTCTTTGCAATTATAATCAAAATTGATTTCTAACTTTAGCTATGACTTAATTCTAACTTACAGCTGTTTCTCTGATCAGTCTATTTATTGTTAATAAGAGAAAAACTCTTCCTAAGTGATGCAAAATGTTGTTGTATTGTGAGAGTCAGTTAAGAAATACATAACACAAAGAGCATGTTTAAACAAAAACATCTTAATAATTCTCTTTCACAAGTCCTTGTTACTACAGTGTGTTTTTTGCACCACAGCTGCCGACTGGTACTAGGTAGACACATCCACTGATTGCCTGTACCGACTGAGAAACAACTAAACAGCCCCCTCTTAAGACCACTATACACACATCGGCTACGTCATTCTTTTCACGCTCCTCACTTTGCCTTGAGCCAAGTTGTCTTCTTTCTGTAGAAGCATGCGGGGAAAACAGACTACATGTTGACAACAATATTGATATTATACGCAAACTTTTTCAGGTCTGTCGGTCATGAAACTTGAACTATCAATAGCAGTTTGCAGGATTAATATTTACAACAGTTATCACTGACTGGCAGTCACTAAGGGATCGGGAAGGATTAATCAAAAACACTACAATAATATGGGAGATCCCAGGAAATAGGGAACAGTTGGCCACCCTATTTGAAACCAATGGATTAGTACTGTGTCAACATTGTGTGTTGAGAACACTTTACAATGGAAGTTTACTTAACCTTGTTTTCAGTCTCCATAATCAAACTGCAGAACAATTCTAAATGCCTTCTCTGAAAACTGCCTATAACAGAGAGACTGGAAACCCTGTCATGATGAAAATATACAGGATTTAATGACAACAAATGTCCCTGATCTCCTTGAGTCTGTTCACGTTGGCATTACAGTAGTATCAGTCACCATGAGGCAGTAGTAGCAACAATGATTACCAAAGCACAAAGGGCAGCCACAACATGCATAAAGATTTATACATTCAGTGAAAGTAGATAAAGAGGTAACGGTTTCAATATGGAGCTTAAAACACTAGCTTGGACAAGAACATGTAGAAGAACTGTGGCTCAGTTTTAGAAGAATGGTTGACACAATGGATAACTATGTATTTAATAGAACAATTCATGATGGGGACACTCCATGGTATGAAATCACTGAAAAGAAACTTCTACATCATCAGCGATAAAGCACAATAAGGGTAAAACAAAGCATAAGGCTAAAAACAGAGAAATGCTAAATGAAATGCATTTGGCTATGAAGAGAGCAATATGTGAATCTTTTGACTAGCACAGCACAATGTTATCAAAAGAAATTTTGATCTTATGTAAAGCTGTTAGTAGTACCACAGTTAGTATCCAGATAAACACAGGGACTTTAATTGAAAGTAGCAAAAGTTAATTTCTTGCACCACTGCAGAGATGAGTGGTACATATATTAGCATCAGCAGCATTGAGAAACAACTGAAATCGTTACAACAGAACAAAGTTCCAGGGCCTGCTGGAGTAGCAGACTAAATACACAATTTTCAACTGAATGAGCCCCTCTTTTACCCAGAACATACAGCATATCCCTCGAACAAAAAACTGTCCAGCAGTTGGAAACAAGCACAGATCACACCCATTTACATGAAGGGCGTAGAAGTGATCTACAAAACTAAATCCCATATCCCTCTGTTGCAGAATCTTGGAATATATTAAAAAGGCCAACATAATGAAGTATCTCAAACAGAATGACCACTATCATGCCAACGAGAGTAGATTACGAAGACATCAGTTCTGTGAATGTCTCACAAGCCAGTATACAGAGAGATTATAAATGGAACGTTAATAAAAAGAAGCGATAGTACGAAAATGAAACTTTGTGGAAACATTTGTACGGACATGTGGAAGAGAAATAATGAATATACCATTGAAAGAAATGAATTTTCATTTCCACACGAGAGGGAACATTTGTTAATTGTGTACCACGTATACATTCCATATTACAAATGCTGTTTAATGTGATGACAATGCACATTCATGACAATCTGCAATTGCACTAGAGGTAACATTTCACAACTGTTCACTGTGTTGCTCGAACGGTGGAAAATGGAATGTTCAACTGACATGACACAGTTCATGCACTGCATGAAGATCACACATTGCATCCAGCATTCTCAACCACAGCAACAGTCAACTTCTCTAAGGCACACCTGCCCATAGCCTCTCCCAGGAGCAATTCCTAATTTCCCAATTCGCCAGTTAATTCCAACATCTGAATATTTTCAACTCCTGTGTGGGAAGAGGACCTCTCCAAATTCCTTTAATACATCAACACTTGTGAAGAGCAGCACTATTATCGCTGTAGTCATGATTAAACTGCTTTACAAGTAAAGTCCTGTTCTCATTGTCCAGACACATATTACCAGTCTGCAACTATAATGCACACTGATGCTTGTTTTGGCCCTATGTTGCCATACCAGTACTGGCGCCTAACGAACACAAACCCTGCAGCACACAATCTGAACATCATTTCCATAAAGTTGGGTGCTCATATAGTAAATAGTTTCTGCTACTATGAGCATGTATAAAAATAACCTATCAAGAGAGATTTGTGCACTTCACACAACAATTAACTAATGCAAAAGCCTTCAAATGGCAATACAGATTGTGTTGCACACTGTGATTTTGCCAGCTTACATTTTTTTGTCTTAACTAATACCCTTATAACTTACTTTCTGTGTATCGTAACACCACTACCAACAAAGTCGGTGGTAAGTTAACAATAATTTCACATGCAGACCTGTAAATGCTCATACTGACAGCAATGGTACTAAAACTGGAATTGATGGCTAGCAGTGATCAAGGAACTGCCACAGAGGCTGTTACAATCTTTAGAATGGATAATTTCATTGGGCTTTAATTCCATTAACATAGAGATTTCTTAATACAGTTTATCAAGATACAGACGAAAAAGCATGTGTTATATGTTGAAAAATGCCATTAAAGATCTTAATGTACCATTCCCAGAGTCCCAAGGACGGAGGTGGCCTTTCACGAGTTTGTTTCTTTGTTTTGTTTTAGGATGCAAAAAACAACTGAGGTCATACGCGCCCAAGTCAAAACTATAGAACGCAAACACAGAGACAAGGGAAATAACTATATGTACTATATGTCAGTCCTAATGGAAAGAATAGGAGACATCTAAACAATGCACGTGGAGGGAAAAAATACAAAAATGGGGATCCTAAACCAAAAATTAAATGGCCTTCACTATATTGCTTCGGCAGATAAAAAGTAAAACACGGGCGACAGCCCGCGCGTCATTTGCTAAAGGAGCTGGTAAATCAGGTGGCAAACCCAAGATGGAATGTAAATTAGTAAAAAAAAGGACATTCCCGCAGGTAGTGGCGTACAAAGTGGTGAGGTAGCACTACTGAGCAAATGACAATGGCTAAAAGGCAGTGCCCAACACGCAGCTGAGTTAAGATAATCTCCTCACGGCGGGAGGGCCGAGAGGTGGTCGTCCAACGTGCCGGGAGAGGCTTAATATGCCGAAGCTTATTCCCGTGACGGGAGGACCATTGGCGGTGCCAAAGGGATATCATCTTCTGGTAGACAGCAACGCAGAGATCACAGGAGGGAATAGAGGTACTCATGGGCTGAGGTAAGAGGACTTTAGCCTTGGCAGCAGCGTCAGCAACCTCGTTTCCTGGCAGACCGACATGACAAGGGACCCACAGAAACATGACATTGGCTCCACCAAGAGTGAGCAAGTGACAGATTTCCTGTACCCACTGTACTAAGGGATGAGCAGTGTACAGTGCACAGAGACTTTGGAGGGTGCTGAGCAAGTCGGAGCAGAGGACACAATTGGGAAGGCTGTGTCGCCGGATGTACTCCGTGGCCTGATACAAGGCGAAAAGCTCAGCTGTAAATACTGAGGAGTGGGCCGGAGGCCAAAATCGATAGACACGGGTACCAATGACTAATGCGCACCTGACCCTACGGTCAGTCCAAGAGCCATCAGTGTGCACAACGGTACTATCACTAAATTCCATGCGAAGGTCGTGAAACTGAAGGCGATAGACCAAGGCTGGAGTAGTGTCCTTAGAAAGCGAATGAAGGCCAAGGTTAACATGGGCCGTTTCACAAAGCCAAGGTGGCAAGACACTTTGCACACATCTGTTTATAATGAATGCAGTCTTCCAGTGTAGGGTGGTGGTTAAAAATGGGGAGAGCACGTCTCCGTGCACGAATTGCATCACGGCACGTCTCACTCCACCAGGGGACTGGGACACAACTTGCTAAAGAGGAAGTGCGAGGAATGGAACATTCTGCAGCAGTAAGGATAATGTTTGTAAGACAGTCCACCTGGTCATCACAACTGAGGAAATCTTGTTCTGTGAAGGTCACCAGGGAGGAGTAAAGTTGCCAGTCAGCCTGAGTAAGCTGCCATTTAGGCATGCATGTGGATAGGGTTGGAGTCTGCAGACGGAGAACACAAGAGAAATGGTCGCTCGAGTAGGCGTCAGAAAGAACACTCAAGACGATGGGCAAGCTGGGCAGTACAAAAGGATAGGTCCAAATGGGAATAGGTGTGCGAGGAGTCAGAAGGGAAAGTGGGTGCACCAATGTTAAGGCAGAAGAGGTTGAGTTGGTTAAGAATGTCAGATAAGAGGGCACCTCTCTGGCACATCCTGAGAGAAGCCCAAAGGGGATTGATGCGCATTAAAGTCACCGAGTAGCAAAAATGGTGGAGGTAGCTGCCAAGTACATTGAAGGAAGTCGGCCCTGGTGACATCAAAGGACGGAAATATATAAATGGTACAGAGGAAGAAAGTCAGGTGGGGAAGGAAGAGGCGAATGGCAACAGCTTGAAGATGGGTAGTCAGGGAGATGGGTCGACTATGAAGGTCATCCCGTATAAACAGGGTGACACCCCCATGAGATGGGATGCTGACCTCAGGTGGAAGGTCAAAACGAATCGGTAAGTAACATGGGAGCTCAAAGCAGTCTTGAGGGCGCAATTTCGTTTCCTGAAGGCAAAGTACACAGGGATGCTACGATGCGGGAAGTAGCTGCAAATCCTCTTTATGGGACCGAAGGCCGCAAACATTCCATTAAAGGACAGTCATGAGGAGGAAGGGATGTATAGGTGTCAACTCAGGGTGTCCGCCGAGGGACAGCCGGTGGAGAGTCGCTACCACAAGGCACAGAAGCAGGAGGAACCTGCTCCATGGGGTCTACACAAGCACCGGGGGCTTGTGCGGGCGGTCAGTGGAGTCCAACACCAAAAAACGGTTGGTGATGCGCACCGGCAAGACAGAGGCCGGCTGGGCTAAGTGACCATGTTGCGACACCATCGAGCAGGATCTTCGAGTTAGTGAAGGGGTAGACCGTTTGTCTTTAGCGGACTTCTTCGAGCCCTTCTGGGTAGAGAAGACTTGGGTGGTGTTTGGCTACAGGGACGGAGGAAGTCTTTTTGGGAGTACTCCTTCTGGCCTTTCCTGCCTGCCGGTTGTGTAGTGGGTAGCTCTGCCCCTTTAGGTGAGAGTTTGACAGTTTGTTGCACAGTGGGACAGGGGGGTGGCAATGCTACCTTGACACTGGCTGACTTCACAACCTCAGAGCCAAATTTGAGGTCACACGTCTGTGTAGCCATGTCCTTTATGGAGCGAGGGGTAACAAGAACTGAAATATAAGTGCCAGACGGGAGAACACAGGGTTTGCGACTAGCCAGTAACTTGCGAGCTACTGGTAAGGCAATTTTTCCTTTACCCAAATCACTTTAACACACTGCTCATCTATATACACGGGACAATCCTGCGAGGAAGCGGCATGGGCACCATTGCAATTGATACAGCGGGGAGAAGGAGCTGGACATTTTCCCTCATGTGCACCCCTGTCACAGGTTATGCATTTGGCTGGTGTCGACGAGATGTTCTAGTGTGACTGAACCGATGAAACTGGTCACAGCGCATCAGATTTGGAATGTACGGCCGGACTGTGATGATTTGGATGGCAGCACCACTCTATCAAAGATGAGGAAGAGTGCGGGTGGGCACCAAGGAGGAATCAACCTTTTTCATTACATGATGAAAAGCAATGACACCCTGATCAGAAAGGTAAGATTGTATTTCAGCCTTGGTTACACTATCAAGCAGCCTGGTGTAAATCACAACACGGGAAGAATTCAAAGTTCTATGTGCCTCAACACGAACACAGTAGCTGTGGAGAAGCAAGGCAACAAGTAGTAGTTGTGCTTGAGCATCAGAAGCCGTCTCCAAAAGCAAGGTGCCAGTCCGTAAATGAGAGCAGGATTTCACAGGGCCAGCAACTGCATCAACACCTTTCTGAATAATAAACAGATTGACCGTGGCGAAGAACTGACCATCTTCAGTAAGTGATACCACAAGGAATCGCGATGCAGTGGGAAGAGTCTTCGAATCAGTAGTCTCATTATGTTTACGTTTCGTAGCTGTCGACGGAGAGGACAAGTGACACATCGCATGAAAATCCCCCATAACTGCCAGTGTCTCCGACGGCACGCTCCTTGCATCCGGGGGCCCCCTACATAAGGGGGCACACCTGCCTTAGGTGATTGTTCACACCTCAGGTCACACCTCCCGAACACCTGACAGAGGGACAAATGGGCAATCTGGGAACGTTACAGCTCAGGCCATCACCCCCCCCTGGGCCTGGCCTGTACCAGGGGGTACATTCAAACCCTACCTGTCGACCCAGGGCTGGGAATTATGCGTTACAAAGTCACCTTTTACGGGTCAGATGCGTGGGTCAGCCTTCAGGAGCACACAGGGAGGAAGAAGAAAAAAAAGAGGATCCTCAAATGCCGAAGTGGAGGAATGAGAAGAGAAGGGAAACAAAGAAAGAAAAAAGGAGCCAAAAATAAAGTTGAGACTGTTCACAGGTCAGCAACAGAATGTAGAACATTCCCAATAATACCCCAGACATGTTCCCCGTGGGAGGGAAAAAGGAATAGCAAGAGGATAGACATGCAGCACGGAAGGGATAAAGTGCTGCAAAGGCTGGGGCCCCGTGGTAGCCAAGCACAAACCTGCTAAAGAATGACAAGCCCTCTGGGGGGCCTTTCATGAGTGACTACCAGACTAAATTGCTCAGTGATAACTATGAAAGCTGTCTAGTTGCTCAAGATATTTATTTACAATGACATTTTGGCTACTGTTGTCATCAGATTAAAGTTTAGAGCTTTTAAAACAGAGTTCAGTGTTTGTTTCAATAAAACCTACCTGTAACGAGGACACCTAATCCCTTTTAGGCAAACATTTTATTGAAGCCGACACCTGTTATTTTACATGTTTTAAGTTTTGATCTGATCATGACAGTAGTGGAAACATCACTTATGAAATGGGTGTATTAAGTGATCTAGACAGCTTTATTCACAAATACTATGATTCAGCTCTCAGCTTTCAGCATACATATTTTACAACTTTAGTTCTGATGTCAAAAGGCACGATTTATTTCAGATTTGTTTAAAATGGTGGTAAGGGGAATTCTGGTCAGGAAAAAATTACTAACATGGAGCTATCCTCAAATATAGACTGAAAAACTTCTAATTACTAGTTAGCAACAGCACCCACCCAATCAAGCAAGAAGTCATTTGTACATAGCATGCAGTCATCATTTACACTTATTCCCGTAAGTTGTATGTACTAGGTAGGGATAGGAATAGCATAATGTTTGATGAAATGAGTTTTGAGTCAAACTGGTTACCTGTTCCAATCTCGAAATGCATTATTTTACACATACACACATGAATCTGACAAGAAAGGTGAATGTTCTACATAAGTACTTTATTTTTATATTTTCTGTCGGGTAGGCACATTAATCACTTAGACCACATAACTCTGATGAAATTATTAAACTTATTTAGAACACATAAACCATACACTGTCTTAAGAGTTCAGTTTGATTTTGAGCGCATCACCACAAGTAGGACAGTATATGCTGTATTAATCTCTGAAGGTGTAGTATGATTCAATAAGCAATTTAATGTGGACTTTTACATGAATGAATGCTCTCTGAAGTTTTCTACCCTTCTACATGAATGAATACTCTACGAATTTTTATACAACACACCAGTTCACATCAAAGTACCTCACCTCAATCACATAAAATTATGATCTGCTGCTGTGAAGCAAAACTTACTTTCATTAGCATTACTAATCTATACCTAATTAATTCAGACCAAAATATATTTATGAACACTAGACTAATCACATAAAGAAATGAGACTAGACATCTCATTTTCCAGAAAATGATCTTTGCACGCTTTTACGCTCAGCAGGCAACATAATAATAATCAGCTTCCGAAGAACAAGAACAAGAAATGTACAACTACTGTGTCTGTAAAATGAGGTATGACTCCACAAATGTTAAAAAAGGCAACGAATTATTTTATCTAGTAAGAAACTGGACGCAAAAAATTAGATGAACATGCAAAATGCAGTTTTTTATTTATTTATTTTTAGTGCATATCAACAGCAGTGTGATGTGTCATTCACATTAAACAAGAAATTGCTGTTTTGTGAATGTGTTTTACTGAAATATTACTAGGACTAATACACAAAAACAAAATATTAAAGATAAGTATACAAGCAATATGGAATTCTAAGTCATAATTGGATAAAACCAGCACTGTATTAACATTCTATTTCCAATTTCATATTAAACAAAAGTAATGATTCTAATTAATACAATTTTATGATTTGTAATGTAGAACCACTTCCCAAAAGGCATCTAGAATTACTGCAAAGAAGTGGGCTTGAGGGGGAGTAGGAGAGAGACCATTCCTACAAATTAGTCTCAGTTTTCTAACTAGGGCTCTCCTGCACTCATTACAGCATTTATTACTGCTAACACTTTTTCTCACCTATGTGTACCTTTACCATTTTCTCCCCTTGCTCATATAATGGTTCTTACACACTTTACCTTGATATCTCTAATGTTGCATGTACCCTATGTTCATAATTTTCCATCCACCACCATTACTTCCAAGCAGCCACTTAATACCACAATTTCTAACCCAACTGTGCCCTCAGTTTCACATTACGGCACCCTCAGAATCACATTGCTGTTTTTGCCTTATGCACTGTAGTTTTAGCATATAAATAAATATAAACTTTTTGTGAAACATTCCCACATGGCATAAGAGTTGTTAGCCTATTTCTTTATGACTGTTTTCATTTATATCTGTGTGTTTGTCAGTTACTGAAGCTCCTTTTAGCTGTTCTTATATTGTTGGTCCATCAACTGAGTAACTGTTTTTATTTCATTTCGGCTTGCTAACTAGTTCTCTTTCCAATCTATTTCGTTCCAAAATATTAGCTGTTTCCTGCAATGGATCCAGAACTGCAATTCACCATGTCATTGGTAAAAACCTAAGAATTGGGACATCAATGCTTCTCATGTCTTGCACGAGACTCTAGGCAGAACTGACCAAGACATTTTGGGAATGCAAGGGAATATGTAAACAGCTAATTTTAAATAGACAACAAGAGAAACACATGATAAATGACATATCTGAACTCTTGCTCCATAATCTTAATCACAATGCAAGGGTACAATCTAGTCAAAAATATGGTTGTCAGTAACATTCAGTAGCTACTGCAAAACCATAAAAGACTTACTCTGATGGAAGTATTTGAAGCAAGTTCTCATGAACACCACCACATCCTCAGGCTGCAAGCTCAAAGAAATTTCAGAGAAAAAGAACAAAGTCTGATTAATAAAAGAACATTCTGATTTCTGAGCTAAAAACTCCAAGCTTGTTTACCTGTACCTTGATGGTTATCTAAAACCACATCTTCACCCCCACTGATAGTGCTGAAGCGATGCTCTGACAGTTCATGTGCAGTACAAACAATGTCCTGGCCAGCACTGATCCTATTCTTAACTAGAGCCCAATTTCTTAACTAATTAGACCGCCCAAAAATGTTTCACTTTAACTCTGCTTTTCCTGTTTCACTCTCAACAATTACAACACACAAACTGATTTGGATGTATATACCATAATGAATTTTATTTATGTTTTAACAATATAAGGAAAATGCAGATTGCTGTTAACCGTACAGGTGACATGTTACATTACATTTAGGCACTACAAAAAGACACTTAAACATTAGCTTTCAACCACAGCTTCCATTACAAAAGGAAACACACACACACACACACACACACACACACACACACACACACACACACACAAGCGAGCACACACCTCACATACATACGACTACCATCTCCGGCAGCTTGGACCGGAATGCAGCTTCATGTAGAATGGAAGCAGCAATCTAGAGGGAGTGTGGAAGGGGAAGGGATAGCAGTGTGTGGGTTGCAGGGCAGAAGAGTGATGTTTGGCAGAGAGTGCAAGGGCTGGATTGCCAACAGACAACGTTGAGAGTCTGTCGGCAGGGAGATGCGGATGGAGGGGGGGAGGCAAGGGGGAAGCGAAAAAGGAGAGGAGTGGGGAAAGATAAACAAGAGTGGGTGTATTGGCAGAGGGCGGCAAACAATGAGGGTGGGAGACGAGAAGAGGGAGGGGGTGACAGTGCAGAGGGGGGTGGGAACTGTTGGGTAGAGGACATGGTGACATGATGTTGCTGTAGGTTGAGGCCACTATAATTTCAGGAGTAGAGAATGTGTTGCAAGGATAGCTACCACCTGTGCAGTTCAGAAAAGCTGTTGGTGGAGGGGAGGACCCAGATGGCTCAGGCAGTGAAGCAACCATTGAAATCAGGCATGTCCTGTTCAGCTGCACATTGTGCCACAGGATGGTCTACTTTGCTCTTTGTCACAGTTTGGTGGAGGCCCTTCATCCTCTTGGACAGCTGGCTGGCAGTCAGACCAATATAAAAAGCTGTGGAATGACAGCAGCAGAGCCGGTGTATCACATGGCTGCTTTTAGAGGTGGCCCGACCTCTGATGGGATAGGATAAGCCTATGATAGGACTGGAATAGGAATTGCTGGATGGGTGAATTAGGCAGGTCTTGTACCTGGGTCTTCAATAGGGATATGACCCCTGTGGCAAAGGGTTGGAGTTGGGATTGGGAGTGGGACAGGGATGGACTAGGATGTTGTGGAGGTTGGATGGGTGACGGAAAACCACTTTAGGAGGAGTGGAAAGCATCTTGGGAAGTATGTCCCTTATTTCAGTGCATATTGATAGATAATCAAAGACCTGGTGAAGGATGTGGTCCAGTTGTCCCAGTTCGGGTGATATTTGGTAATGAAGGGGGCACTCCATTGTGGTTGATTCTTGGGGATGGTCGGAGGATTGGGGGTGTGAGGTGAAATGGCATGAGGTCTGTTTGCAGACTAGGTCTGGGGGATAGTGCCTTTCTGTAAAGGCCTTGGTAAGACCTTCAGCAAACCATGCAAGGAAGTACTTGTTACTGCAGATACGCCGTTCCTGGGTGACTATGCTGTGTGTGTGAGATTTATTTATTTTTTGGAAAAGATGACAGCTGTCGAAATGCAAGTACTGTTGGTAGTTAGCGGGTTTAATGTGGACAGAGGTGTGGATGAAATCATCAGAGAGGAGGTGGTCATCGTTTAGGAGGGTGCCCACTGGGTTGTGGAGGGCCGGGTGAAGTGGATGGGAAAGAAGGTGGTGAGGTTATGTAGAAATGAAGATTGGGTGTCTTCGCCCTGACTCTAGATCAAGAAGAGACCATCAATGAACCAAACTAGTGGTTTGGTCTTCTGGGAGGCTATGAATGTCTCCTCTAGATAGCCCTAGAATAGGTTGGTATAGGAGGGTGCCATCTGGGTGCCCATGGCTGTGCTGGGATCTATTTGTACACATCCCCTTCAAAGGAGAATTACTTATGACTTAGGATGAAGTTAGCAAGGTATATGAGGAATGAGGTAGTGGGTTTGGAGTCTGAAAGACACTGGGAAATGTAGTGTTCAATAGTAGTAAGACCATATGCAAGAGAAATGTTGGTGTATAGAGAGGTGATGTCAACACTGACGAGTAAGAATCCAGGAGGTAGAGAGGTGAGGATTGTGGAGAGAGAGTGAAAGAAGAGGTTGATATCTTTGACGTGGGAGGGTAGATTACGGGCAACTGGTTGGAGGTACAGGGACCAAAATTCTTTAGTGGTAGCACTATAACCAGCCACAATGTGTCATTCAGGACTGCTGGGTTTGTGAATTTTGAGGAGCATGTAGAAGGTGGGTGTGCAGTGCATCATAGGGGTGAGGAGGGAATGGATTCAGGGGAGAGGTTCTGTGGTAGGCTTAAAGCTTTAAGCAGGAATTGGAGATTATGTTTTATATTGGTATGACTACCAACCAGCTGTCGACTAGTATGAAGGGCCACCGCCAAACTGTGGCCAAGAGAAAAACAGACCACCTTGTGGCACAACATACAGTTGAACAAAACATGCTTGATTTCAATGGCTGCTTTACAATCCGGGCCATCTGGATCCTTGCCGGGATTGATGACCCAGTAGTTTAGTTGCTTTAAACACACGATAACATGTATCATCACTCCTGCCTCCTCTTGTCTCTCATCCTCTTTATGTGCCACCTTCTGCCAATGCATCTGCCCCTCTTTCCCCTTCCCCACTCCTTTCGTTTGTTGTTGCCCCCCCCCCCCCCCCCGCCCCCATATCTGCTTGGCCCATAGCCTCCCAAAGTTGCACCTACTGGCAGTCTAATCCTTGCACGCTCTGCCAAACAGCGTTCTTCATTCGCACAACCCATATACTGCTATCCCTTCACCTTCTTTGCCCCCTCCAGATTACTGCTTACATTCTACATGACAGCTGCATTACAATCTGAACTGCCAGAAACAGCAGCCACATGTGCGTGAGATGTATACATGCTTACGTGAATCAATGTATGTCTTTTTCCTTTTCTGATGAAGGTTGTGGTCGAAAGCTAATGTGGCAGTGTCTTTTTGTTGCACCTATCTGCAGCTTATCATGCCATCTTTACAGTAAGTACCAATGTGCCTTTTCCTTATGTTGCTGATATTACAGCCTGGTGTTTCCATTATTTTACTTATGTTTCTCTGACAAACAATGAGAACACCATTCACCTGTAGAGTTCAAGGTCTTCATTAAAAAGTGACGATACACAAAGTTTAACTCTGAATGTATAGACGAATTTCTAAATAGCATAACTGAAATAATGAAGGAAACAATATCTGCCACAAAAAGAAGGTGCTCCCACACATTACAAGCTGATCTGGTAAGGACCTCCACAAAGGATACTGAGTATCTCAAAACAGCCTGACAAAAAAAGAAACTTAAACAAAAATTAGTACACACTGCACTTCTCAAGTAGATGCCATTGTTGAACTTACCCTCTTTCGTTTGAGCATTTGTGATCTGCAAGTCAAAATCTGTGTTTTTCCCAATTCTCTTCTGGTGAAGAATTGCCTTTTTTAAGTCTCGTACTGAGATATGAAGGCCATCAAATGTGACGGTATCATACTCAAGGGCAGATTTAAATTTATAGTGAACAGACATGATATCTTCATATCATCAACAATAGCCTACGTGTCACTTCTAACAACAAAAAAAGTTTCTGAAAAGAAAAAAAAAGTATCACTTAAGTGCTATGAATGTGAGGAACATAAAACAATGAAGTTAAATAATTAAATAATAACATACCAAACTGGCAACAAAAATGCAAAATCTAATTTTATACAACAAAAAGAAGACAGATCATATCATTGACAAAGTTGAATATAAAACATTTTTCTCTTCTGATTTCTACTGACAACAACCAACTGCAGTGTGCGTCTGATGCTCTGGGAGTTACTAAGTACACATCTAAATCATGAAATGCTCAACTGAAACCACTTGCATTTCATTATCTGTGCCTTAATCAACTCAAATAATACTTTAACTGCAATCCACAGTCACGGAGCGTTCAAGAGAGCCAAAATTCATGCAACGATCAAATTTAAAAAAACTGGCATTAATTGAGTCCTAACAGGCAGTATGCACCAATTTTTAGCAATTCTGAAATTAATATCTATTAAAACAAAGTCACATCAACTTGAAGTTTAGCTGAAAGGGATAGTGTTTTATGAGGCATGGTCCTATTAAAAGGTCATACATCCTTGATTTCCTCTGACCTGAAAACTGGCTCACTCAGCTAGTTGGCAGACAACATACAGTTCGATGTAGAACCTGAATCAGAAGCGACTTGATTTTCTTTATCTAAGTATGCTAAGTATTGCAAGAATATCTCTCTAATTCCAACCAAACAACCATGCTTCTTGGATTCAAGGCTGTTACATTTCTATAACATTTCTTTTAATAATGCCACAAGCGAACACTGGGTTAAGAAAACTACACTTTTAGGAACAAAATAATTGTTCCATTTTCACATTTGCAATGGTGTACCATATGGTGGCCAAAGGTTTACAAATTTAACATTTACACGTCTAACCCCAATACCAGAGTTATTTTTAAGAATCTAATGTATTTATAACACAGGCAACTGTGAGAATAAACAGTTGATAAAATAGTAATGGGACTTCAAGTTACCTCCTTACAACAAGGAAGGGTTTCACAACAAGGTCACTCTGTAGGGTCCCATTGCCACAAAGAGAACACGTCAACAACAGTGTAATTAACAAGCAAAGATGCAATTTGTGTATCAGCTCTGAAACTTTCGATCACAGAGATAAACGAAATAATGAAAGATATACAACAATCCACGAAGCAAAAATGGCTGGCTGTTCATTGGATTAAAAAACAATAAGCCAGAAATTCTGCAAAAAACTAAAACCTAATACAGTAAAAGCTCAATATACTGCAGGTTCAGGTAAAATGCACTGTAAAAATCTTATTACTATCTCAATGAAGCTCTTCTGTCGTCTTACTTATCCCTGCAACCTTCATGCCCTGAAAACAATAACCAGAAGAGACGCGAGTAACTGAAGTCAACCTCAGGTTTGTGTTCTTATCACTATATCAGATGTGTCGCTTGGCAGAAATCTGAATACACAGGGTGATTATAATTAATGTTAAACTTTCAAAACACTGTAGAAATAACAGCACTGGTCAGAATCATGTCAAATTGCAGCGAAATATTATTGGAGAAGGGAGAAACGTATGGCAGAAGAAAAAAATGGTGCGAAAATTGATGAATAGATGGTGCTGTATGTGTCAGAATACGTACATGAAAACACCTGTCATGCGCATGACCCATTGAAGTTGGTACATACATGCCGGGTACAAGGCTTTTACTCCTTTCACGTCTGCAATGTTCACTATGACTGTCTCGATGCAGGATCGCGCTCTGCTTGTAAAGCTGTACTACAAGAATGATGACTGTGCACAAGTCACTCTGCAGAGGTTCCGCATATTGAAGGGTTTGAAAAAAGTGTTGGTCTGATGACCAATGTGGGTCTGGAGAAAAGATTCGGAAATTCAAAAAGACAGGTTCTATTGGTGTGCAACCTGGGAGAGGGAGGGAATGAATTGATTCAATGTCAGTGAAAGCAGTGGCCACAGCAAAGGAGGAGATGAGTGGCGGTGTGCAAACGTGTAGTGCACGGAGAATTGCCCGAACATTGGTCATACCCGTGAGCACGGTGCGTAAAATCCTACGAAACATCCTTCTTTGCTATCCATTCAAAATTAGCGATGTGCACGAGTTGCTTCCCATTGATCTGCCAGCAAGAGAAACCTTTGCTTTAGAATTTCTTGCTAGCATGGATGTGGATAATGATTGGCCGTGGAAGATTTTGTGGACAGATGAAGCCCACTTCAATCTGATAGGGTATGTCGCGATGTGCACGAGTTGCTTCCCATTGATCTGCCAGCAAGAGAAACCTTTGCTTTAGAATTTCTTGCTAGCATGGATGTGGATAATGATTGGCCGTGGAAGATTTTGTGGACAGATGAAGCCCACTTCAATCTGATAGGGTATGTCAATACACAGAACTGTCGAATGTGCGCCAAGGAAAATCCACACACAAATCAACCAGTATCACTGCATCCTCAAAAGATCACTGTGTGGTGCGGGTTTACGGCATCATTTCTCATAGGGCCATATTTTCTCAAAGACAGCTGCTTCAGGATCTGTTACCTGTACCGTCACTGGCAAGCGCTACGAGTGTCTTTTGCGCAACCACGTCATTCCAGCTCTCCAACAGCATGGATGTGTGGATGGCATCAGTTTTATGCAAGATGGCACACCTCCGCCCATTGCAAATCCAATTAAGCAGCTGCTGAAGTGCCATTTCGAAAATGCTGCAATTATCAGCCATCATTTCCCTACAGCCTGGCCGTCCCGATCACGTGATCTTTATCTGTGTGACTTCTGGCTGTGGGCTATCTGAAAGATGTTATGTTCAGTGTTCCGACTGCAAACTCAGCTGCATTGAAGGCGTGCATTGCGCAACACATTCTGAACGTTACCCTGGAAACACTTCGGTCAGTTATTGAACATGCTGTTTCTCGATTTCAACTTGTTGCAGGAAAAGGTGAACTGCATATTGAATAAGTTTTGCACCACTTACACAGAAATTAATAATCCGATTTGATTTTTATTGATGCTTTGTATGCAGTTTTTGCGTCGGGACAATTAAGAGCCGATGTGATTGATGCTTTTTATGCGGTTTTTGGCCTCAGGACATTAACAACTGATGTGAGTGATGCTTTTTATGCAGTTTATGGCGTCAGGACAATTGAAAACCAATTTTTCGCATCCGATGTGATATTACCTTGCCGTGGTGGTTGGGCTTACGTAACTAACAGTATCACACCTGTACACCCACGCAGTCTGAGTAGTGCAGTTTGTTTAATGTCAAACCTTAGGCATTGTTATACAATTCATTTGCCATTTTTAGTCGACCACTATTAAATCATGAAGCTTACAGCAGCATCTACTGCTACATTTTGTAACTCTTTATTTTTCTTCTTCCATACGTTTTCCCCATTCTCCGATAATATTCCGTTGAAATTTGATGTCATTCTGACCAGTGGTGTTATTTCCACAGTGGTTTCAAAGCTTAATTATAATCACCCTGTACATCACAGGTTAACACTGCAACACAGTCAACAAAGTGAGTGCTAAAGCAGTCAGAGATGAATATGAAAAAGAGGAGATTTAATGAGTATAGAAGATGTTCCCAACACCCATGAAATACTGAATAATATACACAATATAAACAACACAATATAAACAACACAATTACATAGATGAAGAGACAAGGGAATCAAACCACATTCAGCTGTTGCACCAGGTGACAATAAAACAGTACGCATAGAAGAAAATGACTGAAATGACTTGCCAAAAACAGCCAATGGACTTCTTTAACCCATTAAAAAATTAACCTTTAGCAATTTAGCAAAATAAACACCATCTGGATCACAAGTTTTTATTCTCCGACAACCAGTTTCAATCAACACTGCGGATCATCTTCAGATGTGGCGCTGCAAAGTCCAGTTTGTCAATGCTGTGTGAACAACAAAGTTGCGATCCAGACAGTGTTTGTTTGATTATTAATTGCTGTTATGTGGTACTTTTTTGACAAGTTTTACTTCTAATATGAAAATAAGATACCTGTACGAATATCAAGAGTTCAGATGGAAAAGCAGTCCTAAGCGAAGAAGAGCAAGCTGGAAGGTGGAAGGAGTACATAGAGGGCCAACATAAGGCAAGTGCACTTGAGGGCAGTATTATAGAAATGGAAGAGGATGCAGATGAAGCTGAAATGAGAGACAGAATATTGGGAGATGAATTTTACAGAGCACTGAAAGATCTAATTCGAAACAAGGCCCTGAGAGTAGACTACATTCCGTTAGAACAACTGACAGGCTTGGGAGAGCCAGCCATGACAAAACTCTTCACCTCATAAGCAAGATGTATGCAAGAGGTGAAATACCCTCACTTTTCAAAAAGAATATAATAATCCCAATTCCAAAAAAGGGGGTGCTGACAAGTGGGAATCTTACTGAACTATTAGTTTAATACATCATGGTTGTGAAATATTAACATGAATTCTTTACACAACAATAGAAAAACTGATAGAAGCCGGCCTGGAGAAAGATCAGTTTGGGTTCCGCACAAATATAGGAACACACAAGGCAATACTGACCATGCAACTCCTCACAGAATATAGATTAAGGGAATGCAAACCTATGTTTACACCGAGCGAGGTGGCGCAGTGGTTAGACACTGGACTCGCATTCAGGAGGACGACGGTTCAATCCCGCGTCCGGCCATCCTGATTTAGGTTTTCCATGGTTTCCCTAAATCAGTCCAGGCAAATGCCGGGATGGTTCCTCTGAAAGGGCACGGCCGACTTCCTTCCCCATCCTTCCCTAATCCGATGAGACCGATGACCACACTGTCTGGTCTCCCCTAAACCAACCAACCTATGTTTACAGCATTTGTAAACTTAGAGAAAGCTTTTAATAATGTTGACTGGAACATTGTCTGAAATTCTAAGGGCAGCTGGAATAAAATACAGGGAGTGAAAGCTATTTACAACTTGCACAGAAACCGGAAGGAGTTATAAGAGTCGACAGGCATGAAACTGAAGTAGTAGTTGAGGAGGGAGTGAGACAGGGATGTAGCCTATCTACGATGTTATTCAATCTGTACACTGAGCAAGCAGTAAAGGAAATAAGAGAATTTTGTAGTAGGTGTTAAAAGTCCAGCGAGAAGAAATAAATTTGACAATGACATCATAATTCTCTCAAGAGAGAGCAATGGATTTGGAAGAACAGTTGAACAGAATGGACAGGGTCTTGAAAGGAGGGTAAAAGATGAAAATCAACAAAAGCAAAATGAGGATAATGGAATGTAGACAAATTAAATCAGATGATGATGATGATGATGATGATGATGATGATGATGATGATGGAATCTGATTAGGAAATGAGACACTTTAAGTAGTAGATGAGTTTAGCGATTTGGGCAGCAAAATAACTGATAATGGATGAAGTAGAGAGGATACAAAAGGTATTCTGGCAGTGGCAAGGAAAGCATTTCTGAAGAAGAGAAATTTGTTAACATCAAGCATAGATTTAAGTGTCAGCGAGTCTTTACTGGAAGTATTTGTATGGAATGTAGCCATATATGGAAGCAAAATATGACGAACAGTTTAGACAAGAAGAGAATAGAAGCTTTTGAAATGTGGTGCTATAGAAGAATGCTGAAGATTATATGGGTCAAACGTGTAATTAATGGGGATGTACTGAATATCACTAGGAGGACAACAATTTTGTGGCTCTATTTGATCAAAAGAAGTGATCGGTTGATAGGACATGTTCTGAGACATGATGGGATCACGAATTTAGTACTGGAGGAAAGTGGGGGAGGGGGAGGGGGGGGTAAAAAATCATAGAGGGAGACTAAGAAATGAACACAGCCAGCAGATTCAGAAGGATGTAGGTTGCAGTACATACTCTGAGATGAAGAGGCTTGCACAGGATACAGAAGGGTGGAGGGCTGCATTAAATCAGTCTTTGGACTGAAGACCACAACAACTAATGTTCTTTAAATTCACACACAGTGCACTGTAAAGTACAGTAATGTACTATTTACTTTTGCACACTTCCCATATGTAGTCTGTCATTCTGCAGCTCACCTTTGATCCCTTGATACACTGCAGTTATACTATAACATAAGAGCACCAGGTCCTCCAACATTCACATTGTATATCAAAGGTATTATTGTATCTTAGGGTGAAATACAGCTTTGAATAAAATTTAGCAAGTGTTATTATGTCAGATACCAGTTTATTAATCCTCACTATCAGCCATCCCTTTCAGATCTGCATGTCTCTGACTCCTCACTACGTATCCTTCAAGCCTTCGTGTCTGCTATATTACTATGTTTCTTTATTTGTAAATCATTATAAGATCCCTGATAAGAAACACCTTACTAAGGTGGTACTGAGCTATTTTCTTCTGGGCTTTCAAGTTCAGCTATGAATACAGTGTACTCATTTGGAAAGCAAAACATATAATTCATAGAGTCTTAAAAATCCGAGGCAGTGTTCTGTTCCTATCTCGAGGTCAAAAATTGATATGGGCAATACTCATCCCAAGAAGGCAATCCATTTTGCTCATCATAATTGGACTGTGCTCGAAGAGGATTAATAAAATGCCATTCCATTAGTGAACAAATAATTGCATAGTGTGTAGCTATCTGTCGCACTAGGTAGTACTACTTCATAGAAATACAGCACCGTAATGTCCAATGCTTGGTGGTTGCCTCAGTAAAAATGCTACAAATGGGATGGTCCCAACGGCCAGCCTCACTCTGTCATTGTGCACCATTTCTAATCTTTTAAAATGTGATGGTCTAGCAGACCCAGATACATACACCTAAAAATAAAGTGAAGATAGCACTAAGGCTGAGTAAAATGGACAAAAAATATTTTCTGATTCTTTTACTGGAATGGTCATTTAATGTTTGTCTATGAGCAAAAATCCATACACTCGTCAGCGCTAAGTTTACTGCTTCTGATTCTTTGCTGGATGTTGACGGTATTCAAATAATGAATTACAAAAGACAAGAAACAAAAAGAAAAAACAAACGATGAGGTAGTGTCAAACCCTGAAGTTTTCAATCAATCAACATTTTTTCAGCTAGGTATGTAGATTTCATGGGAAACTTATATTATTCAAACTCACAATATTTATGCATGCTTTTGTAATCCCTTTTTTCACATAAAAGCTTTTATTTCAGACTTTCTTCGCACTACTTTGATTGTTTAACATAAAGATCTAGTGAGTGGAGAAAATGTCTGCAGGTAACAGCAGCAAATTCCTTGTCTCATCCCACACCCCTAAATGTTTACCATGTTAGCGTTTCACCAGTCTGAAAGAACCGTAAATTTATTGAGCTACTGGATAGACTAAAACGTATTCCAACAATTGGCAGGAATGGTACAGCAAAGAGTAATATACAATGAAGAAACAAAGTCTTGTTTGCAGGGATGTACTTATTATATATTTACCAATGACATGTTTTACCTGATTCAGGCACCTTCAGATTAGCCTAGGCAACAAATATACATTTCATCAGAAGCGGCATGACACAATTCAGTGGACTGTTCTTCCTAGCCACTCTATAGCCTAGATCTTACACCTGCCAACTTCCATTTATATAGTCACTTGACGGATGCACTCCACGGGCAGCAGTACATGGATGACAAGGAGGTATTGATGTAGCCGGTAGAGTGGTACCATGTGTACATACAGGCCCTCCCAGTAAGGTGGCATCAAGCCACTGCACTGAATGGGGATTGTGTTGAAAAATAGGGTTTTGTAGCCAAAACAGTGGGAAATAATATGGTGTACTGGGATCCTGACTACAAGCAATCTACTTTCTGAGAAAAAATGTGTTGCTTTACTTATTGAACGCCCCGAGTGACATTGAAATTCCTCTTGCCCTCGTTGCTTTTAATTTCAGCAAAGATCATTTAGATTCAGCTGTATGCTGAATCAGCCCTTCCGACGAGTGCACTTATTCAATTTCTTCATACTTTTCCTGCAGCCATTTAGCCTTGGCTTACCAACACTTACTATTTCTAAATTGAGTTATACTGCTATATTACTGTCTCTTTCTTCACATTTTTGTACTTATTTCTTTCATCAATGGAGCAAAGTATTTCCTCTTTTACCCTATATTCTTCGTAGTTGCCTCCCCTATACCAATATTTGTCTGTCCAACTTCTGTGATTGCCCTTTTTAGAGGTGGCTATTCCTCTTCAACTGAACGGCCTCGTGTGGCC
This sequence comes from Schistocerca serialis cubense, assembly GCF_023864345.2. Taxonomy (NCBI): domain Eukaryota; kingdom Metazoa; phylum Arthropoda; class Insecta; order Orthoptera; family Acrididae; genus Schistocerca; species Schistocerca serialis. The sequence goes on along the minus strand of NC_064639.1, from coordinate 1,143,139,220 downwards.
ATTCAGTATGGCAATATCTATAGCTTAATGCACCTCGTCATTCTCCAATGTTTCAGTATAGCAATTCTTTCTACAATGATTTCTCCTGACAATTTTCTTCAACTTCCATATTCTTTCCATTACTCAATTGTGACTGTGATCCGTATCACCTCCTAGGAACACTTTAAAATCCAATATCTCATTTCAGCATCTCTGTCTGGCCATGATGTACTCCAGCTGGAATCTTTCCTTTCCTCTACACTGTTACCAAGCCTAACTCCATCTTGTGTGTTTTTAAACAGTGTTTTCAGTATCACTTGCTGAAATTTATTGCAGAATTCAATCACTCGTTCACCTCTCTCATTTCTACTAATGAACACTTATTCTCTCATGGTTCTGGATTATGTTCCTTCCTCTACCACAGTGTTTCAGTGATTCATAATCATTAGGTTTACATCTCCCTCTACATACGGTTTACATGTTCAATATCCTTGTATACGGTAGAAGCATCAGTCTTTGACAGTGCTCCAGACATTGAAAATTATCTCAGTTTTGTTAAATAACAAGACAAGTATGCATAAGAGCAATTTTGTGCCTTATTATGTGGGAACATCACAGGTTAGCAGATCCTAAACACAGCTGTTCATGAGGGGAAAATAATTTGTGAACTAACTGATGGTCTGAAAGCAATTTCACTGTTTTTGCAAACACAAACATTAAAGTAAGGCTCTTCTTTAATGCATGATGTGTAACATGTAGAAGTTTAAATTTAGTGTTACATTGGACTGATCTACGACACTGAAGTGAAGCAAACTGTTAAAAATAAGATCAGATTTAGTTGTTTATTTTAAGAGAAGTGTTCAGTCCCTGCTATCAATTTTATAGAGGGGTGTGTAAGACTAATACATCATTTTGTGTGATGTTCCAGTCTTTGCCAACGTGAGGTTTACTGTGGTTTTATTTGTACATTGAATTCAATACATGCCTGTGACCAATATTAATTACATCAAGAATTCTTTCCTTGTAATTGTATTTGTTTTTCCTGGTTGCAGTCTTTGACACGTTGTCAGTCAATGGAACAACTGGCAGTCAATAACTGAGGCATATTGCTCCAGATAAGGGGTCAAGGGAAATTACAAGCCTGAATAAATGACGAAAGGTATACAAATTGTTCAGGTTACTGAATTAAAGAGTTTGGTGTGACACTATATTACAAAGTAAGTTGTAAAAGTCTCGATTGTGGCTGGAAAAAAAAAAAAAAAAAAAAAAAAAAAAAAAAAAAAAAAAAAAAAAAAAATATAGTCCTCGCCTTTTCCCAACTGCAAAAGTGCACTATCCAGTAACAAAAGAAATATTTACAGAATGTGGATAGAAAATAAGTGAAGGGAAAAGACACAAAACCCATGTACTAACTGAAGACCAGGTAGAAATGTTATAAATCATTTATGAAAATATATCCACCTCCTTGTAACAAACTGAAACAGAACTTGACAACTTCCTATAAAATTGTTACTGAGTAACAAATTTGTGAATGTTTTGCAGGAACAGAACATCTGACCAAAAAAAAACTTTGGAAATAGCAAATGATTCTAGTAATTTTTTTCACAAATGAGCCAAGAATTGTTTACAGATCTGATGAAAGTGCAATATTTTACAACAGAAAGGGGGGGGGGGGGGATAATTACATGAAAAGGGAATAAAATTGTATGTAGTGTTCAGCTTACAAAGAACATGGGGGGGCTGAACAAACAAAGTGTGTGTTCCCATGTTCTATGAATGCATTACAATTGTGTTTGTGCCTTGAAAAATTGAATGAGAAATCCAACAGCGTATATTTGTGGTCTATGTAAGGGAAACAAATTTGAGGACAATATTGCAGGAGAAGAGGATGACATGGGAGGTACAATACTGTGAGAAGAATTTAACAGAGTGCTAAAAGACATAAGTGGAAACAAGGACCCTGAAATAAAAGTAATTCCCTCAGAATTATTAAGATCCTTGTGAGAACTACCCATGTCAAAATTATTCCACCTGGTGTGTAAGATATTTACGGCAGGCAAAATACCCTCACACTTCAGGAAAAAAATGTAATAATTACAGCTCCAAAGGGCATAATCTGCAACATTTCAGGCAGGGGGGTTACAATCATGGTCTCTAACATTATTGAATTTAGCATATGTCAAAATTCAGGAGTAAATAAGAAACTTTGTTTTCTCCAAAAAAATTCCTGCTCCAATGTACAGGCCTCCATTCTGAAGATGTGAAATTCGGAAAAAAATTTTAAATGCTGTATCTCTGTAACAGTTCTAGATATTTTGTTACAAGTTTTTTTTTATTTGAAAGATAATTGCTTTATGATTACAATGATATCCTCCATATAGACATATCTCTCAGTTATTTCATCGTCTCCTTTTGGATCTTTTTTTATAATTTACAGAAAAAAAAATTTTCCAAAAATTCCAATCCAAAAAAATATTTTTTTTCCTATTGATTACTACCATGTAGTACTATATTGTCTGTAAAGGAGAGCTTCCAGTTTTTAAGTTGGACAGGTTTTATTTTAAAAAAATATCCTTTTTTTTCTTCAAGGGTAATGTATGTCTTCACTGAAGTTGTTTCTTACTAATTTCTTCGTTAAAATGTTTATTTCTATTGTCATTGTTGCAGATATTTCTTATCACTTTCTTTGTTGCACTTATTTCTTTTCACTCTCATTGCTGCAGATATTTCTTACATTTTGTTGTAGGTTCTTGTCAGTTTCTTTGTCATGGTTGTTCATTGCAGGTTTCTATAATGTAGTTGTTCAGTGCTAATTTGTTTACTGAAGAGGCTTCGAAGAAATCTGAGACTATCCAGTTAGTTCTGTGTTTCATGAGGAATTTGCCAGTTAACACAATTGCAGTGTGTTTTGTGAAAAGGACTGTTTGAAATGTCTTCTGACTGGAGCCACAGAAGAGTGAAGTGTGCTGACTGCATGCCCATAAAAGAGTGATATTTAATGGAAACAAGAAAACAGACTTTGTTCAGGTTGGGAATAAGTGTTCTCATTTGAAGACTCTGTTTCAAAGTGAAGATGCTTCCAGTGATGACTTCTTGTGTTCTAAATGTTTTGACAGAATAACAACAATGGTAGTATCTGAAGAAGGTGAAGCCTCCCATGGTGCACATTTTGCATCAATAGATGAAGGATTAAATACCCTGAATCAGTCAGCTGCAGAGGTGGGTATTGGTCCTGTTAAGAAATCATGGTCAGTGAAGTCGAGTCATAAGATCTATGCATCAAGGAAGTGCAGAGAAATTACTACAGCTATGGATGAATACACTACATCAAAACTGACCACCAAAGTAGAAATTCCATCTTCAGAAGAAAATGAACCAATGCACTCTTGCACCTCTTACCAGGAATTTTTCGCAAATATCAATTCAGCTGTTGAATATTGCGCATCCTACAGTGATAAACTGCAAGTTTTAACAATTACTCCAGAGAAATTTTCAAAGAAAACAATTTTGGACCACATTCCACCAGTATCAAAGTACATGGTAGACAAATCAAGAAATGTGAGGTCTGTAAAAGGAGTCTTTGGAAGACCAGTTCCCTATTATGGTCATCTTGTAGAAGTAGTTCAAGTTCAAATAGTGCAGCCATTTTATCTGGAAGATAAGTGGGACTGTTCTCGATAGAGTGCCAACAACAGAGAAACTATAACTGTAACAGTTGAAGGTCAAAAAGTTGTGAAAGTGAAGAGGTACATGACTCACAGTATTAAAGAAACTTTTGCAATTTATAAGAGCAACTGTACAACCTCACACATTGGAAGATCACTACAACCTATGTGGGTAGTTTCACACCCACCTAGGTACTTCCGTTTATGCGTGTACTGCACCAATTTTGAACTTTGTGTGGTAACTTTGAAGAACTTACTGGGGCACATGACATATGACACCTTGGTTGGACGTGTGAAGTCATTAGTACTCTGTGACATAAAGCGAAGACTTTGTTGTTTCAAGAATGTGATGACTGCCCTGGACAGGAAGGAATGTCTTTACAGTCACTTGGCCTGGAAGATGAAGCAGATAACTCTGCAGAAATTACATATGCAACACGGGAGGAAAATAAACTAATTAAGAAAACTGTTGCCTTTGACGGTTTCATTGATGAACTTGGTAAATGGTCAGTGTAAGCAGTAACACACCGGCATCTGAAGAAATTGCAACAACACATTGCAGAAGTGAAAGGGTGTGTACAGGCTGAAGAACTATGTTTAGTGCTTCATTGGGATTTTGCTGAGGACTGGTGTGTAATTCTCCCACAAGAAGTACAAGGGTACGCAAGAAATGCAAGGGTATAATTGGAGTAATGACCAGGTTTCAATTTTTACAGGAGTGACATATTTCCAAAACGAGACCACAAGTGTTGCAGTTATAAGTGATGACACAGGACATGACTCAGCACCTGCATCGCTAGCAATGCACAAAATTCTTCAACTGTAAACAGGGGTGGATTAAATCATCATTAGTTTTGATGGTGCTCCAAGTCGTTTTAAAAATCGTTACCAGCTGTTTGAATTGAGTAAGTCACTTGTGCCAACTTACTGGGTATAAAGTGGCCTTGTGATGGTGTTGGAGGCCTGCTGAAGCATCATGCCATATAAGGTGGCCTTGTGATGGTGTTGGAGGCCTGCTGAAGCATCATGCCACAAAACAATCTTTCCAGACCAAATACAGCTGTGATTCAGAATGCTGAGGATTTTACGAGTCATGAAATCCACAGCCCTCATTCTTTTGTCCAAAGAGGAAATCGAAGAATCCCAAGAGCAGAAGAAGAAACTACTCCTGTGAAACGAATTCAGAAGACACACTTTTGGACTCAAAGTGATGGGCGAACTCATATTGCACGCACTTTAAGGAGCAATAAAGACGAAATTTCGTTCATTCGGCCAACACCTCTCAAACAGCAGGATAATATTAAGATTCACAACCTGAGAAGGGCAATGTTTGTGGCGTGTGTGTGTGTGTGTGTATAACTGTGACTGGTGGATTGCAGAGATTGTAGACACCAGTTATGAGTTAAACAAAAGTGTAGTGAACTTTATGCTACCACATGGACCAGCTGTTGAATATAGGTTTCCAGCTGAAGGCCAGCACCAACGCCATCAGTTCACACTTCCTATTCACAATGTTTTGAAGACTGACTGTAAGTGCTCCAGTTCCTATTGGTTCAACAGGAAGGTATCACTCCACATCAAAGGAAGATACTGTATCAGTGGAACACATTTTTAGTTAATTGACTGACTAACTTCAGTACAAAACACAGTGCATAGAAGTTGTACAAAACCTTTAAGTCTTTGGACCTTTCACACAAATTTTGTCATCATTTAAAATGCTTGAAAATGAGTCTCTTACTCATCTTTCAAAACTAAAATTATGTTAAAGAAGGCTAGGTTTTGATTTTTAAGAACCTGTTTTGTGATAATGTGGTAATAAAACAGGTTTAATGTATGGCAAAAATTTCAATTGTTTATATAACCTGTTCAACCTAAAGGTGGAAGCTCTCGTTTTCAGGGAATGTAGAACTATATGGTACTAATCAACAGAAAAAAAATTTTTTTTCAAAAATTATAAAAAATGTTCAGAACACTATAGTAAAAGAAGAAGGTAAGTCCAAATGGAGGATTTCTTTGTAATCATACAGCAATTATCTTTCAAATTTAAAAAAATAAAAATAAAATTAAATATCTGGAACTGTTCCAGAGATACAGCATTTTAAATTTTTTTCCAAAATTCACATCTTCAAAACGGTATGCACAGTGTCATCTTTGGATGACTGTATCTTGGAGCAGAAATTGTTTTTGCGGAAACAAAAAAATACGTGTTTCTTACTTAGTCCTTCATGTTAACATATGCTAAGTTCAATATCATCTGAGGCTATGAAGGAAAGATTTTTTCCTAGCCTGCCTCAACAGATATGGACTATGCCAAAGTATGTAGGTGGTCTGAATAGTACCAAACCAAAAGTTTAATAAGTCATGGCAGCAAAATACTGGCATGTATTATTTCCAAAGGAATGGAAAACTCGTAGAAGCCAACCTTGGTGAACATCAGCTTGTGTTCTGGAGAAATGTAGGAACACACTAGGCAATACTGACCCAACGACTTTCTCAGAAGATATGTTGAAGAAAGACGAAACTTTGTAACGTTTATAGGTTTAGGGGAATCTTTTGAGAATACTTGCAGAACTACACTCCTTGAAATTTTGAAGGCAGCGGGAATAAACACAAGGGGCCAAAACGTTATTTACAACTTGTACAGAAACCAGAACAGTTATAGAGTGTCAAAGAACATGAAAACTATGTTAAGCCATAGTTGAAAAGAAAATGGGACACAGCTTTAAACTGTTCTTGATGTTATTCAATCTATACATATAGGAAGCTGTGAAGGAAACCAAGGAAAACTTCTGAAAGGGAATTACTGTTCAAGGAGAAGAAATACTAACTTTGGGGTTTGCCAAAGACATTGAAATTTTGTCAGGGACAGTTGTGGACTTGGAAAAGCAGTTGAACAGAACAGATAAGGGTCTTGAAACAGAGGTTATAAAATGAACATCAATAAAAGTAAAACCACGTTACTGGAATATAGTCGAATTAAATCACGTAATGTTCAGGAAATTAAATTAGGAAATGAGACATTAAAAGTAGCAGAGCAATAACTAGTGATGGGAGATATAAAATACAGACTGGAACCAGCAAGAAAAAGGTTTCTGAAAGTGATGTATACAAAAATAGGGGGAAAATGAAAAAATCCTATGACTACAGCATCAATGAGTCACTGTGTGAATCGGCCAACTCATTCACGTACCTGAGTGAAACATTTTGCAGGGATATGAAATGGAATGACCACATAGGTTCAGTCATGGGCAAAGCAGGTAGTAAACTTAGGTTTATAGGCAGAATACTGGGGAAAAGCAATCAGTCTACAAATGAAATTGCTTACAAATCACTCCTGCGACCAGTTCTAGACTACTGCTCAAGAGTGTGGGATTGGACCCACACCAGAAAGAGTGAACTGTGGATATTGAACGTATACAAAGAAGGGCAGCTTGAATGGACAAAGTTTTGTTTAATCCAAGGGAGTGTCACAACTGTACTGAAGGAAATGAACTTCAAGTTTCTTGAAGATAGCTGTAAACTTTCTTGAGAAAATCTATTAACAGAGTTTCAAGAATCAGTTTGAAATGATTACTCTAGGAATATATTACAATCCCCTGTGTATTGCTCACATAGTTATTGTGAAGATAAGATTGCACAAAGGCATTCAAACAACCATTCTTCCCACGTTCCATATGTTAATGGAGCAGGAAGAAACCCTATTACAAAAATTATAAAATACCAACAGCTGTTATTTTGGTTTTATTTGTTAGGCAACCAGTTTCGGCATTACATTATGCCATCTTCAGGGTTGCATATATTGAGTAACCCTCGTGTTAGAAACCAATGCAGCACTGTCAACTGGTATCGTGACGAAGCAATGTGGTTTTGTTGCAATTTCTTCAAAATCTGGTGTGTTACTGCTTACACTGACCATTTACCAAGTTCATCAATGAAACTGTCAAAGGTAACAGTTGACAGAATAACAGTGTTGTTATTCTGTCGAAACATTTAGAACACAAGAAGTCATCACTGCAAGCATCTTCACTTTGAAACAAGAGTCTTCAAATGAGAACACTTATTCCCAACCTGAACAAAGTCTGATTTCTTGTTTCTATGAAATATCACTCTTTTATGGGCATGCAAACAGTCAGCACACTTCACTCTTCTGTGGCTCCAGTCAGAAGACATTTCAAACAGTCCTTTTCACAAAACACACTGCAATTGTGTTAACTGGCAAATTCCTCATGAAACACAGAACTCACTGGATGGTCTCATATTTCTTCGAAACCTCTTCAGTAAACAAATTAGCACTGAACAACTACAATACAGAAACCTGCAATGAACAACCACAACAAAGAAACTGACAAGAACCTACAACAAAATGTAAGAAATACCTGCAACATTGAAAGTGAAAAGAAATAACTGCAACAAAGACAATAGAAATAATCAATGTACAAAGAAATTAGTAAGAAACAACTTCAGTGATGACATACATTGCCCTTGGAAAAAATGGATTTTTTAAAAATAAAACCTGTCCAACTTAAAAAGTTGAAGCTCTCCTTCACAGAGTATATAGTACTACATGGTAGTAATTAATAGAAAAAAATGTACTTTTCTGGATTGGCATTTTTGGAAAAAAAAAAATCTGTAAATTATTTAAAAAAATCCAAAAGGTGACAGTAAAAGAACTTTGACAGATATGTCTATATGGAGGATACCATTGTAATCACAAAGCAATTATCTTTAAACAAACACAAACACACAAACAAAATTCAAGCTTTCGCAACAAACTGTTGCCTCATCAGGAAAGAGGGAAGGAGAGGCAAAGACGAAAGGATGTGGGTTTTAAGGGAGAGGGTAAGGAGTCATTCCAATCCCGGGAGCGGAAAGACTTACCTTAGGGGGAAAAAAGGACAGGTATACACTCGCACACACATACATATCCATCCACACATATACAGACACAAGCAGACATATTTAAAGACAAAGAGTTTGGGCAGAGATGTCAGTCGAAACGGAAGTGAAGAGGCAAAGATGATGTTGAATGACAGGTGAGGTATGAGTGGCGGCAACTTGAAATTAGCGGAGATTGAGGCCTGGTGGGTAACGGGAAGAGAGGATATATTGAAGAGCAAGTTCCCATCTCCGGAGTTCGGATAGGTTGGTGTTGGTGGGAAGTATCCAGATAACCCAGACGGTGTAACACTGTGCCAAGATGTGCTGGCCGTGCACCAAGGCATGTTTAGCCACAGGGTGATCCTCATTCCCAACAAACACTGTCTGCCTGTGTCCATTCATGCGAATGGACAGTTTGTTGCTGGTCATTCCCACATAGAATGCATCACAGTGTAGGCAGGTCAGTTGGTAAATCACGTGGGTGCTTTCACATGTGGCTCTGCCTTTGATCGTGTACACCTTCCGGGTTACAGGACTGGAGTAGGTGGTGGTGGGAGGGTGCATGGGACAGGTTTTACACTGGGGGTGGTTACAAGGATAGGAGCCAGAGGGTAGGGAAGGTGGTTTGGGGATTTCATAGGGATGAACTAACAGGTTACGAAGGTTAGGTGGACGGTGGAAAGACACTCTTGGTGGAGTGGGGAGGATTTCATGAAGGATGGATCTCATTTTAGGGCAGGATTTGAGGAAGTCGTATCCCTGCTGGAGAGCCACATTCAGAGTCTGGTCCAGTCCCGGAAAGTATCCTGTCACAAGTGGGGCACTTTTGTGGTTCTTCTGTGGGGGATTCTGGGTTCGAGGGGATGAGGAAGTGGCTCTGGTTATTTGCTTCTGTACCAGGTCGGGAGGGTAGTTGCGAGATGCGAAAGCTGTTGTCAGGTTGTTGGTTTAATGGTTCAGGGATTCCGGACTGGAGCAGATTTGTTTGCCACGAAGACCTAGGCTGTAGGGAAGGGACCGTTTGATGTGGAATGGGTGGCAGCTGTCATAATGGAGGTACTGTTGCTTGTTGGTGGGTTTGATGTGGACGGACGTGTGAAGCTGGCCATTGGACAAGTGGAGGTCAACGTCAAGGAAAGTGGCATGGGATTTGGAGTACGACCAGGTGAATCTGATGGAACCAAAGGAGTTGAGGTTGGAGAGGAAATTCTGAAGTTCTTCTTCACTGTGAGTCCAGATCATGAAGATGTCGTCAATAAATCTGTACCAAACTTTGGGTTGGCAGGCCTGGGTAACCAAGAAGGCTCCCTCTAAGCGACCCATGAATAGGTTGGCGTACGAGGGGGCCATCCTGGTACCCATGGCTGTTCCCTTTAATTGTTGGTATGTCTGGCCTTCAAAAGTGAAGAAGTTGTGGGTCAGGATGAAGCTGGCTAAGGTGATGAGGAATGAGGCTTTAGGTAGGGTGGCAGGTGATCGGCGTGAAAGGAAGTGCTCCATCGCAGCGAGGCCCTGGACGTGCGGTATATTTGTGTATAAGGAAGTGGCATCAATGGTTACAAGGATGGTTTCCGGGGGTAACAGATTGGGTAAGGATTCCAGGCGTTCGAGAAAGTGGTTGGTGTCTTTGATGAAGGATGGGAGACTGCACGTAATGGGTTGAAGGTGTTGATCTACGTAGGCAGAGATACGTTCTGTGGGGGCTTGGTAACCAGCTACAATGGGGCGGCCGGGATGATTGGGTTTGTGGATTTTAGGAAGAAGGTAGAAGGTAGGGGTGCGGGGTGTGGGTGGGGTCAGGAGGTTGATGGAGTCAGGTGAAAGGCTTTGCAGGGGGCCTAAGGTTCTGAGGATTCCTTGAAGCTTCGTCTGGACTTCGGGAATGGGGTTACCTTGGCAAACTTTGTATGTGGTGTTGTCTGAAAGCTGACGCAGTCCCTCAGCCACATACTCCCGACGATCAAGTACCACGGTCGTGGAACCCTTGTCCGCCGGAAGAATGACGATGGATCAGTCAGCCTTCAGATCACGGATAGCCTGGGCTTCAGCAGTGGTGATGTTGGGAGTAGGATTAAGGTTTTTTAAGAAGGATTGAGATGCAAGGCTGGAAGTCTGAAATTCCTGGAAGGTTTGGAGAGGGCGATTTTGAGGAAGGGGAGGTGGGTACCGCTGCGACGGAGGACGGAACTGTTCCAGGCAGGGTTCAATTTGGATGGTGTCTTGGGGAGTTGTATCATTGGGAGTAGGATTAGGATCATTTTTCTTCATGGCAAAGTGATATTTCCAGCAGAGAGTACGAGTGTAGGACAGTAAATCTTTGACGAGGGCTGTTTGGTTGAATCTGGAAGTGGGGCTGAAGGTGAGGCCTTTGGATAGGACTGAGGTTTCGGATTTGGAGAGAGGTTTGGAGGAAAGGTTAACTACTGAATTAGGGTGTTGTGGTTCCAGGTTGTGTTCATTGGAATTTTGAGGTTTTGGAGGGAGTGGAGCTGGAAGTGGGAGACTGAGTAGATGGGAGAGACTGGGTTGGTGTGCAATGAGAGGAGGTTGAAGTTTGCTGGAAAGGTTGTGAAGGGTGAGTAAGTTGCCTTTCTGGAGGTGGGAAACCAGGAGATTGGATAGTTTTTTGAGGTGGAGGGTGGCCTGTAGGAGGATGCTCTGAACAGCCGGTGTGGATGTGGGAAAGACTGAGGACTTTTATTAAGGATAGCAGTTGACGGGTGGGTGAGGGCAATGGATTTTTCAGTTTGGAACTGGTGTAGGGACTGATGGAAAGACTCAACCTCCTCTCATATCACACCAACCCAGTCTCTCCCATCTACTCAATCTCTCACTTCCAGCTCCACTCCCTCCAAAACCTCAAAATTCCAATGAACACATCCTGGAACCACAACACCCTAATTCAGTAGTTAACCTTTCCTCCAAACCTCTCTCCCAATCCGAAACCTCTGTCCTATCCAAAGGCCTCACCTTCAGCCCCACTCCCAGATTCAACCAAACAGCCTTCGTCAAAGATTTACTGTCCTACACTCGTACTCTCTGCTGGAAATATCACTTTGCCATAAAGAAAAATGATCCTAATCCTACTCCCAATGATACAACTCCCCAAGACACCATCCAAATTGAACCCTGCCTGGAACAGTTCCGTCCTCCGTCGCAGTGGGACCCACCTCCTCTTCCTCAAAATCACCCTCTCCAAACCTTCCAGGAATTTCTGACTTCCAGCCGTGCATCTCAATCCTTCTTAAAAAACCTTAATCCTACTCCCAACATCACCACTGCTGAAGCCCAGGCTATCCGTGATCTGAAGGCTGACTGATCCATCGTCATTCTTCCGGCGGACAAGGGTTCCACGACCGTGGTACTTGATCGTCGGGAGTATGTGGCTGAGGGACTGCGCCAGCTTTCAGACAACACCACATACAAAGTTTGCCAAGGTAACCCCATTCCCGAAGTCCAGACGGAGCTTCAAGGAATCCTCAGAACCTTAGAACCCCTGCAAAACCTTTCACCTGACTCCATCAACCTCCTGACCCCACCCACACCCCGCACCCCTACCTTCTACCTTCTTCCTAAAATCCACAAACCCAATCATCCCGGGCGCCCCATTGTAGCTGGTTACCAAGCCCCCACAGAACGTATCTCTGCCTACGTAGATCAACACCTTCAACCCATTACATGCAGTCTCCCATCCTTCATCAAAGACATCAACCACTTTCTCGAACGCTTGGAATCCTTACCCAATCTGTTACCCCCGGAAACCATCCTTGTAACCATTGATGCCACTTCCTTATACACAAATATACCGCACGTCCAGGGCCTCGCTGCGATGGAGCACTTCCTTTCACGCCGATCACCTGCCACCCTACCTAAAGCCTCATTCCTCATCACCTTAGCCAGCTTCATCCTGACCCACAACTTCTTCACTTTTGAAGGCCAGACATACCAACAATTAAAGGGAACAGCCATGGGTACCAGGATGGCCCCCTCGTACGCCAACCTATTCATGGGTCGCTGAGAGGGAGCCTTCTTGGTTACCCAGGCCTGCCAACCCAAAGTTTGGTACAGATTTATTGACGACATCTTCATGATCTGGACTCACAGTGAAGAAGAACTTCAGAATTTCCTCTCCAACCTCAACTCCTTTGGTTCCATCAGATTCACCTGGTCCTACTCCAAATCCCATGCCACTTTCCTTGACGTTGACCTCCACTTGTCCAATGGCCAGCTTCACACGTCCGTCCACATCAAACCCACCAACAAGCAACAGTACCTCCATTATGACAGCTGCCACCCATTCCACATCAAACGGTCCCTTCCCTACAGCCTAGGTCTTCGTGGCAAACAAATCTGCTCCAGTCCGGAATCCCTGAACCATTAAACCAACAACCTGACAACAGCTTTCGCATCTCGCAACTACCCTCCCGACCTGGTACAGAAGCAAATAACCAGAGCCACTTCCTCATCCCCTCGAACCCAGAATCCCCCACAGAAGAACCACAAAAGTGCCCCACTTGTGACAGGATACTTTCCGGGACTGGACCAGACTCTGAATGTGGCTCTCCAGCAGGGATACGACTTCCTCAAATCCTGCCCTAAAATGAGATCCATCCTTCATGAAATCCTCCCCACTCCACCAAGAGTGTCTTTCCACCGTCCACCTAACCTTCGTAACCTGTTAGTTCATCCCTATGAAATCCCCAAACCACCTTCCCTACCCTCTGGCTCCTATCCTTGTAACCACCCCCAGTGTAAAACCTGTCCCATGCACCCTCCCACCACCACCTACTCCAGTCCTGTAACCCGGAAGGTGTACACGATCAAAGGCAGAGCCACATGTGAAAGCACCCACGTGATTTACCAACTGACCTGCCTACACTGTGATGCATTCTATGTGGGAATGACCAGCAACAAACTGTCCATTCGCATGAATGGACACAGGCAGACAGTGTTTGTTGGGAATGAGGATCACCCTGTGGCTAAACATGCCTTGGTGCACGGCCAGCATATCTTGGCACAGTGTTACACCGTCTGGGTTATCTGGATACTTCCCACCAACACCAACCTATCCGAACTCCGGAGATGGGAACTTGCTCTTCAATATATCCTATCTTCCCGTTACCCACCAGGCCTCAATCTCCGCTAATTTCAAGTTACCGCCACTCATACCTCACCTGTCATTCAACATCATCTTTGCCTCTTCACTTCCGTTTCGACTGACATCTCTGCCCAAACTCTTTGTCTTTAAATATGTCTGCTTGTGTCTGTATATGTGTGGATGGATATGTATGTGTGTGCGAGTGTATACCTGTCCTTTTTTCCCCCTAAGGTAAGTCTTTCCGCTCCCGGGATTGGAATGACTCCTTACCCTCTCCCTTAAAACCCACATCCTTTCGTCTTTGCCTCTCCTTCCCTCTTTCCTGATGAGGCAACAGTTTGTTGCGAAAGCTTGAATTTTGTTTGTGTGTTTGTGTTTGTTTGTATGTCTATCGACCTGCCAGCGCTTTCGTTCGGTAAGTCACATCATCTTTGTTTTTAGATATATTTTTCCCACGTGGAATGTTTCCGAAACATTCCACATGGGAAAAATATACCTAAAAACAAAGATGATGTGACTTACCAAACAAAAGCGCTGGCACGTCGATAGACACACAAACAAACACAAACATACACACAAATATATATATCCGTATTTTCCATCTTCAAAATCGTGCTCACAATATCATATTTAGTGGCCTGTATCTTGGGGTAGGAATTTTTTTGAGAAAACAAAAAATTCTAATTTCTTACTTACTCCTCAATTTTAACATATGCTAAATTCAATAACATCCGAGACTATGAAGGTAACCCCCCCCCCCCCCCCCCCCCCCCCCCCCCCCCCCGTCTGAAGTGATTCCGATTATGCTTGCCTTATCAACATTTTTGTTGAAACAGCAGAAACAAATTTAGATGAAATGTTACTCTGGGCATTCAGTAAAACTCTACTGGGACTCTAGGTTATAGAACATATTTTTTAGCAGTGGGTTGAGAACCTTACAGGAAGTACATAAATCTCCTCATTACACTGTCAAAAACAAGTGCATCTACCCTACTTTCTCTCTTTCTTCATCTCCTGCTTATGACTTCGTGTGCATATCTGAACTATTGTTGTTGGTATATTTTTTCTGTTGATGCAGATGAGAATAATTCAAGCACTGAACTGTTCAGAATAAGTCACTCTCTGTCCTGTCTTCCTATTCATTATGTATCCTAATCCCTTTAACATGTACACTGCTGCTGTTGATTTTACTCTATGTTCATCTGGCCTAAAATCAGTATCTTCTATCAATTTCACTTCAGTGTCTCCCACTATATCTACGTTCAAGCTTCGCATTTCAGTTTTCAGATTTATTAGTTTCCTTATCACATTCAGACTCCCATCATTCCACACTCCTTTGCTGGTTATTCAAGATTTTTCTCAAGATTACCTCCCCCCTCGACAGTCCAATCCCAGATATCTGACTCGGGGATTATCCCACAATATTTCATTTTTCAATTATATGCCACATGTCATGTGGACACACCTTATGTGTCTTTAATGCTGTAGTTTCCAGTGGCTTCCGATTCCTCAAGCTATTGATCATTGCACCTTTTACAGGCAACTCACAACCTCCTGTGGAAGAGGATGTCTCCATCCGCTCCTCCGCTCTCTTTGACAAAGCCGTCATCAGATTGAGGGTGACTTCTTACAAAGGAAGTCTTTGGCCACCACTGTTAATGATTTTTATTCATAATTTAAGCAGTGGTTGGGTTTAAACACAAGACATTTTGATTACTTGCCAAAGACACTGTCACTTTACCACGAATCTAGAAATGAATAATCATCTCCTGCACACTCAGATGAGGTGATTACCAGAGAAAACCATCCGTAGTACTTCTATGAACTGTCTTACACAACAGGAGAGTCCCTTCAGCAGACTGACCCAAGCCTTTGTGATGCAGCCACTCTGATCTTCACGCTGCCTATCTTGCAGATACATCTGGCAAATTCAACAATCCCCAACAATGCTCCAGGGACAAAAATAACTCATTATGGCTAATGGCATAATACCTGTATGATTTCGTTCATAGCTGTTGTTCAGCTGCAGTGTGTTTTCTTTTCTCCAACTTAAAAGTTAGTTGTCAGCTGCCCTCACCCCCAGTATACGAGTTTCAACACATTAATCTGTAATCTTCATACACATGATAGAGCTTAAATCATAGGTAAACTGAGGTCAAATATGGATTGGATGATAAACACATCCTTCGTTACAGAAACAATAAACAGAGCAACATGACAAAAAATATGTAACATATGCAACAAATAGCAACCAACAGACTGATATGGGTCCTTCCATGGCAAGTGGTCTAGAGGTTCCTGCATGACCATCATGGATTTTGATGCCATTATGTATGAACACTCACACATGTTCCTGATAAACACTGGTACAGTCTCACAATCACTAATACAATACTTGAGTGTTTGGTAACTTTGAGACTAAACCAGAAATTTTTTCCCTTGAAAGAAACGAAGCTAGGCCTGCTTGTGTTTTCTAAAGCGAAATATTTATCACAGAAAGATTTCCTGAGCAAATTTTCATATGGATAATTTGAAGCAAAGTCAGCTGAGAAAACAGACACTTGAAAAATGGTAAAGTTTAGCTTTTTATATCACTGGAAGTAATTGCAGGATAAACCTGAAACTTTGCAAGAATTAACATACCAATATAAGGTTTTAGAATGTAAATTTTCATTCTCATACTGCTTTCGAACAGTTTAGAAATTCAGAGCAAAATTGACGATTTTAATAAAAATGTCAAAAACAGTTATTTTTTCTAACAATAAAAAAAGGCTTCTGCAAACTCTTTAAAACCATTTTCATAACCATCTAAAACTATATTTGGTTTTCCAATGCGAGCATGTGAGGTCCTAAAAAATAACAAGATAGAGGTGCATTGAAAATGGGCCTTTATTCTGCTGATATTCAAATTACATTTGACATCTTTATTATGTCCTGCAATTGTTTAGTCTCTGGGGAAAGCAATATCAAAAGTCTTTACAATTAAAAGTGAGAAAGTCCAAATAACTAGAAATATTTCAATAAAGACATAACTCATCGTTACATAATTCATTCTGATTTTCTGCTAAAATTGCAGAATCAAACTGGCAGTAAAATTTCTGCATAACATCTGCATCACACATCATATAAATAGTCTTCAGGGTTTACACCACAGTCACATTGTGTTAATTTTGATGAAGTCAATTGCAGTCTCCCTCACATATTTTGGAATGGAATCAAGCAATAGAGAATTGTCTATATGTCTTGTTATCGTTTAATGCTACTATTGTGCTACCATAGTTCTGGTATAAGGGGACCACACTGTGGTTCAGTAACATATATATTTAAAAAAAAAAAAATTCAGTTTTCATCATATTTTGATAGATTAAGGTTTTATTTAAGTACTCTGAAAAGGATTTTGCTGAAAAAAAATTTTTTTTCGAGCTTTTAAAGAGCATTTTCCTACCACATGTGTTTATGTGCCACGCCCACTTTTCTGTCACCCAGTTTTCTGCATATATTTTAGACCTTTATATCCTCTACTGTAAAAGGCGACAATGGTGAAGAAATGGGGTCTAGAGAAGACAAGGTCCAACAAAGAACAAATTACAGAAATGCTGTCTCGGGACTTTCTAAACACATTACGAGACAAAGACGCACCTGATAATGCCAACGAGTACTGGAATATGCTGAAAGAAGGAATCATTAGCAAAATATAGGATATGTAAAAGGGAAAAGGTCAAAAAAACCATGGGTCACACAAGAAATGATTTCCAAGATGGAGGAGAGAAGAAAATTGAAAAACAAGTACACTGAAGATGCAAGAAAGACATACCGAAGGTTAAATAACGAACTGCGAAGAGAAACAGAGCAGGCTAGGAAAAAATGGCTAAAAGAGGATTGTGATGAAATTGAAGAACTGGACAGGAAAGGAAGATACGACTTACTATACAACAGAGTAAAGACTATGACATGGGAACAAAACAGAGCAGGAAGTGCTACTATGGAAATTTTGAGTAAAGACGAAGAGGTAGTGTATAAAGATCGCGACGATGTCCTCCAGAGATGGGAAGAATATATAAAAGAGCTATATGACACAAATAGCAAACCAGAAACTCTGGAACTTGAATCACACAACAGTGTAAGTGATGAAGAGAAAGGACCGACCATCATAATGGAAGAAGTAAAGTCTGCCATTGATGCAATGAAAAATGGCAAAGCAGTAGGTACAGATACAATACCAGGAGAAATACTAAAATGCTTGAACCACAATGTAATAAGAGAAATATTGAGGTTATGTAATAAGATATATGACAGTGGTGAATAGCCTGAGGACTTTTTGACAACAGTAATGATTCCATTACCGAAAAACAAGGAACCAAGAAATGCAGCGAGCACAGGACAATCAGCCTCATTTCACATGCAGCCAAAGTGATGTTAAGAATAATTAATAAAAGACTTGAAAAAGTAGTAGAGGAGAATCTCGGCGAGGAGCAGTTTGGCTTTAGACGGAATACGGGCACCAGAAATGCAATAGGGCTCCTACGAATCTTGGGAGAAAGGTTTATTGAAAAAGGAAGAGACCTATATATGTGCTTCATCGATTTAGAAAAGGCATTTGACAATGTGGTTTGGGACAAGCTGGCGACTATTATGAGGAAAAAGAGAGTGGACTGGAAAACCAGAAGACTTATAAACTCATTGTACCTTAATCAAAAAGTTTCAGTTAAAGTGAGAGGAGAAAGTACAAACTGGATCAGACTAGGGAAAGGAGTAAGACAAGGATGCTGTTTATCACCTACTCTTTTCAACCCGTACTTGGAAAATATGATTGACCAATGCTCATTAGATGACAAAGGAGTAGAAATTGGAGGAAGAAGAGTAGGGTGCTTGAGATTTGCTGATGACATGGTCCTTCTAGCCACAGGGGAAAAAGAATTACAAGATTTGGTGGACACCACTGCAACTAACGGAAAAAAATATGAAATGAAAATTAACACAAATAAAACAAAAGTATTGGCAATAGGAGGAAATAAGGAAATAAAAATTGTGCTGAATGGAGAAACACTAGAACAGGTGCAAAATTTTAAGTATCTTGGAAGCAGGATAGACACCGACTGGAAGTGCACCACAGAAATTAAAACAAGGATAGCAATGGCAAAATAGGCGTTTTATAAGAAAAGGAGAATCTTCTGCAGCGGTATGGACAGAGAACTCAGAAAGAGACTCATAAAATGTCTTGTATGGAGTGTTCTTCTATATGGCACTGGAACATGGACTATGAGGAAAAAAGACAGAGAAAGGCTGGAGGCTTTTGAGATCTGGACATGGCGGAAGATGGAAAGAATTAGTTGGATGGACAGAGTAAAAAATGAAGAGGTACTGAGAAGAGTGGGAGAGAAAAGGCAGTTACTAGATGTAATAAAGAGAAGAAAAAGAAATTGGATTGGGCATATATTAAGAAAGAATGACGGATTGATAAAAACAGTTTTAGAAGGTTATGTAGAAGGGAAAAGGAAGCGAGGAAGGAAGAGATTCCAGATACTGGATGGCATGATGGACGGTACAACATACAGCAGCCTTAAGAAGGAAGCAATGGATCGCAGAAAATGGAGAG
Source organism: Schistocerca serialis cubense (assembly GCF_023864345.2). Classification (NCBI taxonomy): domain Eukaryota; kingdom Metazoa; phylum Arthropoda; class Insecta; order Orthoptera; family Acrididae; genus Schistocerca; species Schistocerca serialis. The sequence goes on along the minus strand of NC_064639.1, from coordinate 1,143,120,004 downwards.
GCAAAGGACCTGCTAATATAGCAGATAACTGATGATGATGATCCTCCACATTGCCCGTTAGTTTTTTTTTTTTTTACTTCCAAGAGTGTTGGCTATCCTGGGAATCCAATGGTTGGTATTCTTTTGTTTCTTCTGTTTGTAAAGAACGCGCTTTCAAACATGTGGTTAGTTTTGCGTGATTGCAAGTAGTTGTTATACTTAAGTTTGCAGTGCTTGTTTACGTGTGTTTTGCTGTGTTTTTCGAAGATGATGAAACGTAAAGGTATTTTCAAGAAACGACAATTTAGAGGAAACAAGTTTAGAAAGCTTTCTGTACAAGAGGTTATGCCGCCTGGCAATGATGTATCTAATTGTAATTGTTTAACAAGTGCATCATCAAAGAAACTTTCACATTTCAACGAATTTACTGTGAGTGACAAGGTGTGCAGTAACAATATTATAAATTTGAGAATATTATCAGATGTAATTTCTAAATTTGTACAATGTAGACAGTGTGGCGAGTCACAGAGTGTGAATTTTTATGAGAGTGCCAATGGGAGAAAAGGCCTAGCAATTGCTTTGGATTTAATTTGCATTAAATGCTCAGCTGTGATTTAATTTATGAGTTCTTCAAAACCAGATGCAAGTGGCCTTATGAAATCAATACCAGATTAGTTTATGCCTTACAATCCAATGGCAAGGGCATGGCTGCAGGGAGAACATTTTGTGCAGTGATCACCAAATAAATTTGAAAAACTGACTGCAATATTAGAGAAAGCTGTATGTGAGGTCAGTGAGGAAAGCATGAAACTGGCTGCTAGGGAAGCAGTGGAATAAAATGGTGGATGTTCAGATATTGCAGTTGCACTTGATGGAAGCTGGCAGAAAAAGAGGACACACGTCTCTGAATGGAGTAGTGACTACCACAAGTATAGACACCGGTAAAGTGTTAGATGTGGAGATAATGTCTAAATATTGCAAATGTTGTAAAGTCAATGAATGTAAAGAACACAACTTTGTGGCTAATTTTAGAGGAACAAGTGGTGGTATGGAAGTTCATGGAGCACAACAAATATTTCATCGCTCCATAGAAACAAGAGGCGTACGGTACACCAAATATTTGGGCGATGGTGACAGTAAGGCGTACAACAATGTGGTGAACTCTAAGCCATATGGAGATGCCATTATTAGCAAAACAGAATGTGTAAGCCATGTTCAAAAGCGTTTGGGAACAAGGCTGAGAAAAATAACTCTTGATATGAGAGGAAAAAAATTAGAAGATGGAAAATTGTTGACCAGCAGGGTCGGTTAACTAAAACTGAAACAGAAAACTTGCAGGTATGCTATCGGCAGGCAATTAGGAGAAATAAAGAAAATCTGAAGGCAATGAAGAGAGATGTTTGGGCCATATTCTTCCATAAGTCCTCTACTGATGATAAGCCATATCATGGATTTTGTCCACCAGGAGAAAATTCATGGTGCAAATACAATAGGGCTCAGGCAACTGGAGAACCTTATTCTCACCAGCATTCTCTTCCTGCTGCTGTTATTACAGCAATCAAACCTATTTTTAGAGACTTGGCTCATCCTGACTTTCGAAGGAAATGTTTGCATGGGCAGACACACAACCCAAATGAATGTTTCAACAGCATAATTTGGAACCGCCTTCCTAAAACTGTATTTGTAGGCAGGCATCCAATGAAACTAGCAGTTCATGATGCTGTTATTACATTCAATTGTGGTAATATTGGAAAATGTTGGGTACTGAAAACGTTGGGAATTAATCCTGGTGAAAATATGATCAAAGGGCTGCAACACTGCGATAAAATGAGGACAGCCAATGCAGACAGGTCTGCATCTAATATGGCCAAGAAAGCAAGACAAACATCCGGGAAGGTGAAAAAGAAGATGGAAGACTTGCTAAAGGCCAAAGAAGGGCCATCATATGCAGCAGGACAGTTTTAATTAACTGTAAGTAACAAATTTCATAAGTTTTTTCCTTTAAAGTCAATTTCCTGCAAACTAAATTTTCAGTACGTATGGCCCATTATATCAGAAACTGTCATAGATAAATGAAAGACATTTTCAGAGACTCTGCATAACATAAAAAGCCACCTCTGGTATTACATTCATTAATATTCCCTCATTCGGAAGTTCGCAAAAACTTATTTTCTGCAGAAAAAACTTAATATTTTTTGTTAATAAATTTAAAAAAGTATTTATTCAAAACTATAAAATGGATAAAGTAGATTTTATTACAGTTGACTCTCTTAGCATCATGTAACATACAGTAAAAATATTACGATCCTGAATCAAATAGTTTTTTTCAGAAATGGGTCAAATACTTGCCTAAATCAACATGGGTTAGATAGGCAGGTTGTGGTCGCCTTAAGGTACTATGTGTGTGCATAGTTTCCTGTTTATGTGGAAAATTTAGTTTACTGACAAAAACTTGTATAAATGTGTTACTATGGTCTGTGGTAGCTTAACCACTACTGGTTCCACTTTATAGTAAGAAAACCAACACCCCTATTGCATTAGGGGCCGTGCCTGATATCTGTGCAACAGCAGCCACAGTTGTGTTTATTTATGTAGGATCCTAAGCCTTATGACACATTTTTATAACACTCAGCAGCCAAAGCAAGAAGAAGTCTCTTTTAGGATCCTAAGCTTGTGTTTACTTTGAGTTACTAGAAGTTTCTTACAGTGTTCGTTAATTAGCTGCAGAATGTCATGAGGAAGATTATATTGTCAGCCAGATGATGTCACTGATGGGATTGATTGAAAGAAATTTTAATTTGACAGAACCCAAAATAATTACACTTTTCGAATATAATCACCTCAAATCACTCGAGCCAGAAAAAGAGACACTATTCCTTTTATTAGCTATCTTATTCCATTTCATACTGATGGAGGTTAGGACCAGCAACTTGGGTATTAAATATTTTTATTTTCCTTCCAATACCTGCCACAGTTGAAATAATAGTAATTTCTTTGTGGTGACTAGTTTTAGACCATCACATCCATTTCAAACCATAGCTTTAGACTTAAAGTGTAATCATACAGTCCATGAATGTATATGAGAGTAATCAAATGTTCCCTATTTGTCACTAGAAAACATTACATGAATACAAAATATTACACTTCATATGCGTATAGACCATGATTTCTTTCCATTCGAACACAACATCTAAGGCTATGATTTGAAAATGAATATGATAGTCTGAAACTAGGGGTCAAAAGAGGCGTCGGATCCCACCTGTAGGCTTTGACCCGTGATGTAAGGGTGTTGTGTTGTGTTGTGTTAGGTCATAATGGCGCGAAGTTTAGTTTATGAGTGTGTTATGTTTATAGATGTCGTCTTGTTGCAGTTGGTTGGGTCCACTGGTGGTATGTGTATCGTCTGCGTGTTATGTGGTGTATTGGGTTCATTTTGGTGTCGGTGCTTGAAGTGTGCATTTATCAGTCGTGACTGTTATAGAAGAATCGAAATTAGTTTCAGTGAGTTCAGAATTACGTTTCCATTGTGTTTATGTTATTGCGGTGTCGTTTGATATTATTCGTTTTCTGTTTGTCGCGTGGTAAGTCGTTTAATTCAATCTGTGGCTTCTTTTGTTAGGTATGGATACGACTTCTAAGGTTAATAGTGCATGTCTGCGGACTGAAATGGGGGACGACATGTTGTCTGTCATCAAGTTTCCGCAACTTTTTGGTCTTTTGACGGAGATAGTGAAATGCGGCGTATGCAAGCAAAATATGCAAGTTCAGGGTTAGTGTGCAGCACCAGAAATTTTTTATGGTAAGTAGTCATTTTTTTGCGTCTATTATTTGCATGTTATGATGATTGGTGGGATTTTTATGTATTGTTGGGTCGGTGTTATTTACTGCATGTGTTGGTGGTTGATGTTTTGGTATCGGCACTTGTGGATGATTTGTGTGCCTTAGGGGAAGTACTTTATTTTAATTTTTTTTATATCGTCAGTTGTATTTGAGCTGTGTAGGTCATGAGAATTGACTGATCCCAATCTGTCGTCGTATCTATGTATGTTTTTGTATCGTGAGTTGCTGTTGACCTACATAGGTTGAGGAAAGTGTCCGATTCCAATTTTTGTTGTTTTCGGTGTTGGTTTTGTGGTACTGATAGTTGCGGTGTGACTATAATTTTTGTAGTAGTTGGTTTTTATTTTGTGGTATCGACAACTGCAGTTGAGCTATGTAGGTGAAGGGAAGTGACCGATTCCTGTCCATATTGTAAGTGTAGTGGAATTTGGGAATTTTGTGTTTTTATGTCGTCATTTTGTATGGTTTGGGATCGTGGTGTGTGTCTGTATGTATCCATATTTAGTTTGTCCCCACCCGAACACCCCCAATTTCCCGCTCTGGTCCTGTTAGTTTGATTGTATTTTTTGGAGAGAGATGTTTGTTGGTTTTATATGTATTTTTATGTTTGTTGTCGTGTTCATGTAATGACGTCATAGGTGCCATATTGGAGATGTTGAGAATGATAGTTTCCGCCATACTGATGGCGTCATTGGTCAAAGCAAACTGGTGGAATTGGACGTTTCTGTAATCCCAAAACTAGTCACCACAAAGAAATGATTGCAATCAAAACAGTGACAGAAACTAGAAGACAATAAAAAAGAAAGAATTTTGTAGAGCTGGATATTGTAGATATGTCTATCTAAAAAAATCCCTTATGTCCAGTTTTTCTAACTCAAGCTCATTCCACAGTTGACAGGACTTTTGATATTATCTTCCACAGAGTGCTAAAAAGCTGTAGATCATCATAAAAAAATGCCAGATTTCATAAATACCAGCAGACTAAGGACCCATTTTCAATGCACCTCCACCTTGTGGTTTTTCAGGGCCATATAAAACTTGCATTGCAAAACCAAAAATAGTTTTCTCAGTGACTTAGAAGATGGCCTTTCTAATGAAAATAGTTTAAAAGAGTTTACAGAAGATTCTTTTTTTTTTTTTGTAAAATTGAGCAAAAAGAACCAGTTTTGGCAGTTTTAATAAAAATGTCAAATTTGCCTTCAATTTGTTAACTATTGGATGACAGTATGAGAATGAGATTTTATATTCTAAGAGCTTGTACTGTGGTACCAAGTTGTTATGTGCAAAGTTCCAGGTTTATCACACAATTTCTTTTAGAGCTATAAAAGGCTAAATTTCACATTTTTTTCAGCCTAGTTTGCTTCAAATCATTGATATGAAAACCGCTCAAGTAATTTTTATTATTATTCTATGTAACAGAGCACAAAAAGTTGTACAAGACGGCCTAGTTTTGTTTCTTTCAAGACAATATTGCCAGAAATATTAAGTCTCAAAGTTGCCGAAACCTCACGAGTACTCTATTCACTGCAAGTATTAACCTGGTGAAAGTAAAAATTTACCAATGTTCATTAGGAACATGTGTGAATGTTCATACAAAATTTCAGCAAAATGCATGATGCTCATGTGGTAACTTTTCCCAGGATTAGACCACTTGGGATGGAATGGCCTATACACTATTTGCAATGTGACAGTCCTTTGGTTGCTCTTCATCCGATATATTATGTAGTTTTTGAAATGTGACACTATTTATTGGGTCTTTAAGGAAGATCCATATTTGATGTCAGCGTACCTATGTTTGAAGACTTTCTGAAGGTAACATATTAGGCCTACTGTGATCAAACTGGGAAAGTAAAAAAAAGTGCAGCTGATGACTGATTCTTTGTCCCTTAACAACATAGCATGTGATATATGAGTACGAAAAATAAGAAAGCAAACCACTGATTATATATAAACAAAGATGATGTAACTTACCAAACGAAAGCGTTGGTATGTTGATAGAGACACAAACAAACATAAACACACACACAAAATTCAAGCTTCCGCAACCCACGGTTGCTTCATCAGGAAAGAGGGAAGGAGAGGGAAACACGACAGGATGTGGGTTTCAAGGGAGAGGGTAAGGAGTCATTCCAATCCCGGGAGTAGGAAGACTTACCTTAGGGGGAAAAAAGGACAGGTATATACTCGTTTGCTCAGACACACACACACACACACACACGCACACATGGTGTGTGTGTGTGTGTGTGTGTGTGTGTGTACCTGTCTTTTTTTCCCTCCTAAGGTAAGTCTTTCCGCTCCCAGGATTGGAATGACTCCTTACCCGCTCCCTTAAAACCCACATCCTGTCGTCTTTCCCTCTCCTTCCCTCTTTCCTGACGAAGCAACCGTGGGTTGCGAAAGCTTGAATTTTGTGTGTGTGTTTGTGTCTCTATCAACATACCAACACTTTCGTTTGGTAAGTTACATCATCTTTGTTTTTAGATATATTTTTCCCACGTGGAATGTTTCCCTCTATTATATATGCTTGATGTAATACATGCAGAAACAGAAAAAAAATAGATCACTGCTAAAATTTATTTTTGTCAGTATTATTTTCCAGAATGTTTATTTTACTGAAAGACATCTTTGGTATCGCATGAGGTCTTCGTTAGGCTGGAGTGTAATAGTTTCGGCGTGAGCTGCCACATCCAATAAATGTATGAAGTCTCAGTTGGGTTGGCATACAGACCTATAGCATAGAGTGATGTGTACGTCAGGTTGTTGTGAGTTTCTGAAGCCAATGAACGTCATGTCATGAGAATAACCAACTGTAGTTATTATGAACCATGGACCTTGCCGTTGGTGGGGATGCTTGCGTGCCTCAGCGATACAGATAGCCGTACCGTAGGTGCAACCACAACGGAGGGGTATCTGTTGAGAGGCCATACAAACGTGTGGTTCCTGAAGAGGGGCAGCAGCTTTTTCAGTAGTTGCAGGGGCAACAGTCTGGATGATTGACTGATCTGGCCTTGTAACACTAACCAAAACGGCCTTGCTGTGCTGGTACTGCGAACGGCTAAAAGCAAAGAGAAACTACAGCCGTAATTATTCCCAAGGGCATGCAGCTTTACTGTATGGTTAAAAGATGATGGCATCCTCTTGGATAAAATATTCTGGAGGTAAAATAGTCCCCCATTAGGATCTCCGGGTGGGGACTACTCAGAAGGACGTCATTATCAGGAGAAATAAAACTGGCGTTCTAAGGATCGGAGTGTGTGGAATGTCAGATACCTTAATCGGGCAGGTAGGTTAGAAAATTTAAAAAGGGAAATGGATAGGTTAAAGTTACACATGGTGGGAATTAGTGAAGTTCGGTGGCAGGAGGAACAAGACTTCTGGTCAGGTGAATACAGGGTTATAAATACAAAATCAAGTAGGGGTAACGAAGGAATAGGTTTAATAATGAATTTAAAAAAATTAAAAAAATATAGGAGTGCGGGTAGGCTACTACAAACAGCATAGTGAATGCATTATTGTGGCCAAGATAGACACGAAGCCCACGCCTACCACAGTAGTACAAGTTTATATGCCAACTAGCTCCACAGATGACGAAGAGATTGATGAAATGTATGAGCAGATACAAGAAATTATTCAGGTAGTGAAGGGAGACGAAAATTTAATAGTCATGGGTGACTGGAATTCGAGAGTAGGAAAAGGGAGAGAAGGAAACATAGTAGGTGGGCCTGGAGATACTGGAAGGTTTCAGATAGCTTATATAATGGTAAGACAGAGATTTAGGAAACAGGTTTTAAATTGTAAGGCATTTCCAGGGGCAGATGTGGACTCTGACGACAATCTATTGGTTATGAACTGTAGATTAAAACTGAAGAAACTGCAAAAAGATGGGAATTTAAGGAGATGGGACATGGATAAATGGACAGAAACAGAGGTTCTAGAGAGTTTCAGGAAAAGCATTAGCGAACGACTGACAGGAGTGGGCGATAGAGATACAGCAGAGGAATGGGTAGCTTTGAGAGATGAAATAGTGAAGGCAGCAGAGGATAAAGTAGGTAAAAAGACGAGGGCTAGGAGAAATCCTTGGGTAACAAAACATATATTGAATTTAATTGATGAAAGGAATACAAACGACTCTAAGATGAGATCAACAGGAAGTGCAAAATGGCTAAGCAGGGATGGCTAGAGGACAAATGTAAGGACGTAGAGGCATCTCACTAGGGGTAAGATAGATACTGCCTGCAGGAAAATTAAAGAGACCTTTGGAGAAAAGAGAACAACTTGTATGAATATCAAGAGCTCAGAGGGAAACCCAGTTCTAAGCAAAGAAGGGAAAGCAGAAAGGTGGAAGGAGTATATAGAGGGTCTATACAAGGGCAATGTACTTGAGGACAATATTATGGAAATTGAAGAGGATGCAGATGAAGATGAAATGGCTCCTTCAAACTCTGAATGTGGCAGGGGTAAAATACAGGAAGTGAAAGGCTATTTACAATTTGTACAGAAACCAGATGGCAGTTATAAGAGTTGAGGAGCATGAAAGGGAAGAAGGAGTTGGGAAGGAAATGAGACAGGGTTGTAGCCTATCCCCGATGTTATTCAATCTGTATATAGCACAAGCAGTAAAGGAAACAAAAGAAAAATTCGGAGTAGGAATTAAAATTCATGGAGAAGAAATAAAAACTTTGAGGTTTGTTGATGACATTGTAATTCTGTCAGGGATAGCAAAGGAGCTGGAAGAGCAGTTGAACGGAATGGACAGTGTCTTGAAAGGTGGATACAAGATGAACATTAACAAAAGCAAAACAAGGATAATGGTATGTAGTCGAATTAAATCGAGTGATGCTGAGGGAATTAGATTAGGAAATGAGACACTTAAAGTAGTAAGTGATCTTTGCTATTTGGGGAGCAAAATAACTGATGATGGTCGAAGGAGAGAGGATATAATATGTAGACTGGCAATGGCAAGGGAAGCGGTTCGGAAGAAGAGAAATTTGTTAACATCGAGTATAGATTTAAGTGTCAGGAAGTCATTTCTGAAAGTATTTATCTGGAGCGTAGCCATGTACGGAAGTGAAACATGGACGATGAATGGTTTGGACAAAGAGAATAGAAGCTTTCGAAACGTGGTGCTACAGAAGAATGCTAAAATATAGATGGGTAGATCATATAACTAATGAGGAGGAATTGAATAGAATCGGGGAGAAGAGGAGTTTATGGCACAACTTAACTAGAAGAAGGGATCGGTTGGTAGGACATGTTCTGAGGTATCAAGGGATCACCAGTTTAGTATCGGACGGCAGCATGCAGGGTAAATATCCCAGAAGGAGACCAGGAGATGAATACACTAAGCAGATTCAGAAGGATGTAGGTTGCAGTGGGTATTAGGAGATGAAGCAGCTTGCACAGGATAGAATAGCATCTAGAGTTGCATCAAACCAGTCTCTGAACTGAAGACCACAAGAACAGTTATTATGGTATCTTTTATATGCATACTGGATTTTGCAAGCACAAGTTTGGATTGGGGAAGGAAACCGGCAATGTTGTCATGAAAGAAACTATTCCTGTATTGACCTTAAGCCATTTTGGAAATGTGCTGTAAACCTGATGGGCTGGCTGGGTTGAGACCTGAACCCCATTCCTTCTGGTTAAGCATCCAGTCAGTATTGCTACTTTCACATCTTGTGGAGCAGAGTTTGCACCACTAAGATGTAATGGGAATGCTAAAAGGCATATCAACAGTTAATTTTAAATAGCCTATAAGAAAATGACAGGGAGAACATTTGACTTTATCTGATCTGTGTTAAGTACTATTAGTGTTGCATGTATTTTATGCTCTAAAATGTAACTGTCCTTTTGAGAAGATATAATTAGCACTATCAAGCTTTTGCAGAGTTTCAGCTTTATTTCCGAGTATGTTCATTGTCACATTTGTCATGAACACATGAAGTTGACAAGAGTACCACCTCCTCTGACATCTATATTTGGTGGTGTTGCCGTCATAACGTATGTCGATCTATATGTATAGGGACTTATTCTGGTTTATTTAGTTTTTAATTCATTATGTATACTATTTTTCTTCTGGTTTACATTTTTTTTTATTTTTTATTTTTGCATTTATTTCAATTCATTAAGTGAAACTCGTGAGTTTTGGACTTTCAAGTTGTGTGATGGCTTCACACATCGAGCGCTCCGGTTAAGATACGTATATGAAGTGTAATTTGCAATACCTCGTTTTTGTGTTGTGTGTGTTCTAGGTACTGATGAGTTCGTTTTGAGCCACATCAGGGCAAGTGAAATTTGTGATACCGAGTTTCTGAGTTGACCGTACGTGACCAGTATCGAGGGCTTTGTTTGAGCTACATAGGTCAATTGAAATGTACAATTCCTATTGTTTCGTTTTAGTAGCAATGTGTTGAATGGCGAGCATTTTTCTTTCTTTTGAGGATAATATTTGTTTGGATGGTTGTTAGCGTTATGTATTACGTGTGTCCCCGCCCTAAAGCCTATATTTCCCACAGCTGTCCCGGTACTTTCATTTCATTGCTGGAGCAAAATATTTCATCTTGTTTTTATTTCTGTTTGCGGTTGTATGTAGTTATATGATGGCCACCATATTTTATATGATGGAAATGGGAGTGTCTGCCATTTTGATGATGCCATGGGTCAAAGCAGATGTGTGGAATTGAATGTTTCCCTATGGCCAATAGACTCTACAAAACACCAAAAATTGCAGAAGCAAACACAAAGCACGGTCCACGCATTGCCATATTGACATACGAAGTAAGTGTTGTAAACAACCAACAAGGAATCAGCTATGCTACAGGTCAGTCTGATAAACAATCAAGATTTTGGCTAGGATGTAATACTGGATCCTCCGCTTAAGTCTTGGTTGTGGTGACAGACTGATGTGTAGCACAGCCTGAGGTCTTTGTTAGGTTAAAAGACAATAATCTGATTCAGAGTTTGCGAAGCCAACCAATGCAATGCCAAACAAACAGGTTTACTTTTAGCATAGTCCAATGTTTACATTTGTGCCATATTTAAAAGCAACTTTGCCAAATTTAACGCACTTCTCACAATGAAAACTAAAACTGCAAGGTAAATCAAGAAAAGTACATTGGGTAATGAAGTATCCAATGAGTATTTTGATGCATTGTATGTACACAAACTGCTGAAAATGGGTTCGAGGGTCCATTACGCAACCTTTAGCAATACTTCTTACTCACATTTCTTAGCCTTCTCAACTCACTACCACATTACGAACTTTCATCCTAACAGGGCTACACAACAGATCACTAAAGATATCAGACGAGGGGCCTATGACCTGAATCCTGCAACTGTCAAAACACCATTCGTAAAGGAAAAACCCACTCCCCTCCTCGCTACAAAAATCAAGAGCTATTCCACCCAAGAATAAAATATGTCATGGAATACACGCAGTCCGCAAAAATAAAAACGGCACCATACACGTTTTCAACGGTCCTTGACAACATGACCTAGATTCTCTCTTTCTCTTGACCTCTGTGTTGTTTAGATAAACAAAAGAGACAGAAAGAAAGAAAGAGAGAGAGAGAGAGAGAGAGAGAGACCTCCATTTCATGCACATCTTACACACCAGCAAAATAACTACTGAAGTACACCTGGATCGGTATAACAAAGTGACAAAGCTGGGCATAGATGTGTCAGTCGGCATCACCCACATGCACAATATAGTTGCAGTAGCTAACTCCACTTTCATAATGGTGACAGTAACCAGCACCTGTTGTAAAGTGTAGTACGACTGTACAGAACAATAACCAAGCTTGTTCTCTAACTGGTTGTTGCTATGGTGAATCACTTACTTATTCTGCTCAAACACTAGGGCTAGTAAACTAAGTAAAATAACTGGGTCATGAATCATCACAGTTTCTGAGTTTAACTGACAAGGTATTACCCCCAACAAGTTTTAAATATATATTCGCAGCTCTTTTGTAGATTTAAATGTAATAGCTTAAGTGCAGTGCCAATTAGGTAGATTTTGTTGATAACATTGTAGTAACCATATCATGAAGTGGCATAAACAACATTTTATGAGGCATTCACAGCAGTTTGCGTTTTGGGTAACACATTGAAATACAAATAGAAAAACACAAAAGGTCACTTAAAATTTTTTTTGTCATAATGTTGTCACAGGGAAAGGCAAGTAAGAAATACCAGTCCCATATTATATTTGGTACTAGACACAATCATGAGCCTTTTAGATATCATTCACAAAATGATTATTTCAAGAATCATCAAAAATTGTTATTGACCAAGACGACACTGCATCTAAGATGAAAATAAAAGAATGTAGGCCTAAATAAATGTGGAGTTTGAGATTTTTTTTTTAAGTAAGCATTTGTTATTGAATAGGCCCGAATCACATAACGTGACTTCAGTTTTCCGTTAAAGATATTATTCTTTTTAAAACAATGAATATCTGAAGAGATGTAATAGATTATACTCAACGGTCTTGCAATAACTAAAAGAATTTGAAGTTATAAACAAAACCACAACAGGTAAGCTAGCTTCACTTCATTACATTTCACGAAAACTTACTTCTTTCTATGCCAGCAATATTGTCACTGCACGAAATAATGGTACAGACCTATCATTTATAGAAAAATATTCTAAATTAACCAAGCAAAGTATAACTGTATAGTCTAATTATGCACATGCAATATTAAGTGGACATGTCGTCTCAAAGCGTTAATAAATGCTGTCAGTTAAAATACTAAGTTGCTGCTACATGTAAAGGAAAAGGAAGTTATGAAACTGATTAAGTGTGAGACTATGTAATAAAGAGTTCAAGGTATCTATGAGTTACAACAGAAATACGAAGAAATAATCTACGTACGAGTTACTTTCAAGCAATGTGACAAGGTGTTAATGCTGTCACTCACGCTATATTCTGAGGGGGTTGCTATCCTTAATGCAATACATCGTGCATTACAGTGATGCTTGGCATAAGCTCGGTAAGACTTACGAATGTTCAACATGCAAAATATGTTTCGTACGCATCTTTACCATGTTGAAACACGCAGGTCAGCAGTCTAATGTTATTTCGAAGAACTTCACACTTGCATTGAACATATATATTTTTTCGTGTGAGGCTGCACAAAATCACAAAAGTCACTCGAAAATAAGTTTGCTATTAACTATGGCTTCGGTGAAGCACCTAGTACACTAATATTACCGAATAAACCTCCGTCCCATTTAAGTTCCAAGTTCACACACACGATATCACTTGCCTTCCAAGATGATAATTAACGTATAACAACACTACACTTATTTCAATTACACAAAAATTTATTGATTTTCTCATTACCTTGCAATGACGAACATACACAAAACCACTGACGTCACAAAACAACAACGCCAATCAAATCATTACTAGATATTGACTCATACGTGAACTTATCGGAAGTATGAAAACAAAAAACAAGAGTTCATAATACTTTAAAACATTGTTTGTCGAAACACACTTTTCTTTCCACTGATACGAATAACGCAATAAAAGTTGAAATTCAGTTTCCTACCAAAGACATCATTTGCTCAACCGGTAATACACACTTTGGTTCCGGTGCAACAGCTACATATACAATATTCGCTTCAGTTCATAAAAAAAACTAGTAGTGCTCAGTTTTCATGAGTATTTCTGGAAAATTTGCTATTCGATTGTCACTCAGCATCTAACAGCATGCAGAGCTGTGTTTTCAACTAAGACTTTCCAAAAAATATGCCAGCGACGGTTCTATACGGAAAAACTTTTGGAGCAAAGTTGATTCCTAATTGCTCCAAATATGAACAGCGAGATTTGCGGAATGATACATGTCAGACAGTCGGAGGATGACGAATAATCCACACAACAGGGAGCAAAGTTGTTGTTAAAGGTGTTATACTATAGGCCCACTCGTAGCAAATATTTGCGTAGCAATGAAACGGGTCTAAAAATTCAGACAGTTACGATTACTGAAATGCGAGCCGACTGCGCTACTTTGTCCGAACAGCTGATGGTTTCCATAAGCGCCTTACAGTTGTAAAGTCTGAAATAATATTGTTAGAATATCTGCAATATACATGTACAGTGTACATTGTGCACTCTGGAATTACCTGCCTTTATTTGCATATACGTTACGAGAGGTACTGCGGTTGCGCTCCTTTCAAAGATATTCTTTGGTTGAGGTACGTGGCTGAGGCCATAATGGATTTCGTTAAGCTCGTATCTGGTGTGTTTTGCACTAGAACCACATTATAACTTATCTTAAGTAAATAAATAATGTTACAAAACACTTAGCACATTGAGGATCTCTCGAAAATGTACAGTACATCGATATTAAAAGTCAGCTAATGATTTATTGGTGTTAGAAGGTTTGAGGAGAGGTATGACACAGGTTAAATATGTGGTTTTCAAATCGTTAGTGTGGTGTAACGCGAAAATCCTTAGTCAAGACCTTTGAGATGCAATTGTAATTGCGGTAAGTTTTGATCGATCACTCCAAAAATTTTATTATTCCCCTTCTTGGTTCATAGAGCTTCTGGGACTTCTCACAGTCAATAATTCACAAATTAAGCATGAAACACGGAAATGAGAGAGAATATTCAAAACACGTTGATTATCTTGTAAAAACAAACTACCTTTTAGATTAGATTAGTACTTGTTTCATAGATCATGAATACAATACTTAGTAATGAGGTGGAACATGTCAGGTTAATAAAAGGTGTCTATACAAGAAATTACATTACACAAAATATTACACGACACATAGCATTTAATTTTTTTGGTGGCGGTTGGGGAAATTACCCACTGAGAAAGAATTAAAACGTGACTTAGTCCCACACACAGCCACCTACAAATTACAAAAGAAAATTTGGAAACAAGAAAGTCTTCAAAATAATCATGTATACAGACGAAATATATTCTGGTACTGATGTTGGCATGCCTTGTGATGCCAACTGAGGAGCTACTCGACCGAGTAGTAGCGGCTCCGGTCAAAGAAAACCATCACAACGACCGGGAGAGCGGTGTGCTGACCACACGCCCCTCCTATCCACATCATCATCTCAGGATGACACGGCGGTCGGATGGTCCCGATAGGCCACTTGTGTCCTGAAGACGGTGTACTCTACTGGTGCTGGCATACTTCTGCTGATGTTTTAGTAACGTTCAAGAGCAAAGGAAGAAGTTTAATTTCCTGGTAGTGAATTGTAATTTTTCGTGAAAATTAGAGCATACTTCACACAACCAGCACATTTATTTAGCTGCGGAGGAGTTTCTCCTTAAGTACTTTCTGTAATAGATACCACTACATAAATCAGTAGTATGTAGTTGACAGGTTCTGACGCTCAAAGAAAGAAAGTAAAGCAATAGTTGTAATTTTTCGCACAAACTAGAGCGTTCTTCACACAACCAGAAAAATTATGTAGCGTCGGGGGAGCTCTTAAGTACTTTTCATGCTATATGTCTCTATGTAAGTAATGAGTGTAAAGTAGGCAGATTTTAACTTTCAAAGAAACAAAAGACAGTAATAGTTTCCGAATTTGCAAAGACTGAATCAGCTAAACATATATAGAGCTTCTGCTTTAATTCGTCTGCTACAATTGCTGCCATAGTAACAACGATACTTTGACACTGGAAACATCTGTGGGTTGGTTCAAATGGCTCTGAGCACTATGGGACTTAACTTCTGTGGTCATCAGTCCCCTAGAACTTAGAACTACTTAAACCTAACTAACCTAAGGACATCACACACATCCATGCCCGAAGCAGGATTCGAACCTGCGACCGTAGCAGTCGCGCGGTTCCGGACTGAGCGCCTTAACCATCTGTGGGTGTCTTCGTGAAAGCCAAAGTATATCTTTGAAAGGAGATTAGCTACAATACCTCTAGTGACGAATGTATCACAGTTAAACATAATAGTCACGACACCTCGCCTCGATTTTGTTGTCTACTGCGCCAGCAGCGCGCCAAGCGGCCAGTAAGTAAATCTGTTGAATTCAGAGCAATCGCGAAAGCGAATAGTAGTTGTTTATTTTGGTTTGTATAATGGTTTTTTACAAACGGAAGCGTCTGTAGTGCAATAAATTGCAGCAACAACAACAAGCGAGATACCACATCTGCCTTTTTTTTAGGTTTCCTAAGGACCGTGTGAGGTATATACCGTCATGTTACGAAAGTGTATCACCAGGATTTGCTTGAAAATTATGTGTATATTAATGATTAATGTTTCGTTTTAGGAGCATAAAATCGCTAGTGAATAACAGACGAGAAGATCTTATCAAAAAGACTCTGTTTAGCTTTATCGCTACAGTTTGAACAAAATCAAATTTATGAATGCAGACAGTAATAAACTCGTGTGGAATGCAGTACCTACATTATTTGACATCCCTAATAAGCCACCTCAACTGACGATGAAGAGGACTCTGCCACAAATGTTGGAAATCCGTCTAAAGCTGTAAAACACTCATGTGGCACAGAAGCAGCCAGTCCAACTCCCCATGTATCAGTGCCAGCCTGCTTTGGCGATGAAGTAGCTAGATTAAGTGCAGTTATTCGTGTCTTGCAAAAACGTTTGAAGTGTCAGAATATTCAGATCGCTATACTTCGTGCAAAACTATTATGGGACAAGGAAAGTGCATATCATTTTAAGTACAGACAGCAACAGAGACTGTATCAGAAGGATCAAGTGAAGAACAGCAAACAAATTTCGAAGACTATTGGATCCCGATATATAAAACAAAGATTACCTTGATTTGTCGTTAAGCCAGATTAGAATGCCATTGAAGGAGAAACGAGCTACAAGATGGAAAGACGAAAATAAGTTGTTTGCTCCTGATTTATTAAACTGTATTTTTGCAAAAATGCAGTTTTCATTCTGCGTGTGTGAAAGTTTTACAGTGTGTAGATACATCCTTCCCGTTTGTTTTCAAACTTAGTTCAACCTGTTACCCGTGAGTGGAGCCATCACAGCATGTCTTCAAGATGGCTGCTACACTTGACGTTCGTCAGAAGCAACGTACTGTCATAGAATTCCTGTGCTGTGAAAACGAGACAGGAACATCCACAAGAGGTTGAAAAAGGTGTATGGAGATGCTGCTGTCGATTGCAGTACAGTTAGTCGGTGGGCAAGCAGGTTACGTGATGAAAGCGGGCACGGCAATATTGAGGATTGTCCTCGCAGCGGCAGGTCTCGTACTGCACACACTCCAGACAATGTGCAGAGAGTTAACGAATTGGTGACTGCTGACAGACGCATCACAGTGAACAAATTGTCACGCTACGTTGGGATAGGGGTAGGAAGTGTTTGCAGAATACTGAAAGCGTTGGCGTTAAAAAAGGTTTGTGTCAGGTGGGTTTCCAGGATATTGGCAGTGGCTCACAAAGAAACAAGAAAAACGGTACGCAGCGAGCTTATGGAACAGTACGAGAATGGTGGAGATAAATTGATTGGAAGAATTGTGACAGGTGATGAAACATGGCTCCATAATTTTTCACCAGAGACGAAGAGGCAATCAATGGAGAGGCATCATGCAAATTCACCCGAGAAAAAAAAAAAATCATAACCACACCTTCTGCTGGAAAAGCTATGGCTACGGTGTTTTTCGATTCCGAAGGACTCTTGCTTCTGGACATCATGCCAAGTGGAACCACCATGAATTCTGATGCACATGTGACGACACTGAAGAAACTTCTAGCTCGAGTGAGTCATGCTCGACAACATCGGCAAAAGCAGGATGTTTTGCTGTTGCACGACAACGAACGGCCACATGTCAGTCAAAAAACCATGGAAGCGATCACAAAACTTGGACGGACAACACCCGCCTTACAGTCCTGACCTGGCTCATGTGACTATCACATCTTTGGGAAACTGAAAGACTCTCTTCGTGGAACAAGGTTTGAAGATGATGACTCCCTTGTGCACGCTGCCAAACAGTGGCTCCAGCAGGTTGGTCCAGAATTTTACCATGCAGGTATACAGGCACTGGTTCCAAGTTGGCGTGAGGCAGTTGAGAGGGATGGAAATTATGTGGAGAAATGAAAATATTGTTCCTAAAGGATGTATCTGCACACTGTAAAACTTTCAAACATGTAGAATAAAATATGGATTTAAAAAAAAATTGTGTGTATTTCTTTTGGAGTGACCCTTGTATTAAAGCAGTCAGGCATATAGATTTTGTCAAAACGTTTTACTTTCCATCAGTGCATACATTAAAGAGGTACGCGGAAGAAATATGAATAAAATGTGGGATAAGTGACAACATATTCCACCTTTTAAAGCAGAAGGTACAGCATTTCTCCGATACTGATAAGTTAGAGAATATGTCATTGGATAAAAAAGTCTCCAATGGCACATTTAACATAAGACAGCACTCCTGACATTGTTATTGTCTTTGAGGACTCGTGGTTTACACGCACATCATATTTCTCCCACTATCTGACAGTTGCTTGCCCCACTTAGAACAATTGAAAGATGAAGGTCGTACTGGTGGCAACAGGCGACAGTGACTAAAATACAGTAGACCTAAGGAATGACAAATGAGGCGTCGATTCCTTTTGCACGTAGAGATACATGTCTGTGTTTGTATTCCTTTGATATCAACGTGGTAGGCAGCAGATCTATCTATCATCACAAGTGTTTCTTCACGAATGTGTTGTAGCTTGCCGTTGGATTCATGATTTTTATCCGTACTTGCCCTCATTTTAGAATCATCTTAGAAACATCTATGTCTTCTGATATTACACAAATCTTGGAGGAAAAAAATAATTCAAATATTTCGTAAATCACGTAGAAAAGGGATGCGAAAGAAACATTATGCTTACGACGCCTCTGGCGTTCTCCTTTCTCGCCACTTGAAGTGCTAGTGTCGCTCCAACTGTCAAAAGGTAACAAATTTTACAGCAGTGAATGTCGCGAATGTTATGTTGTATATATTAATAAGGCACATATCGGAATCACATTAATCATTTCTAGCTTCAAAAAACGGTTCAAATGGCTCTGAGAATTATGGGACTTCTGAGGTCATCAGTCCCCTAGACTTAGAACTGCTTAAACCTAACTAACCTAAGGACATCACACACATCCATTCCCGAGGCAGGATTCGAACCTGCGACCGTAGCGGTAGCATGGTTCCAGACTGTAGCGCACAGAACCGCTCGGCCACCCCAGCCGACTTTCTAGCTTCACTGACCACATATGAAATTACTATTCTTTCACGTTCTATCCATGACTTGTGCCAAATGTAATGTACTATATAGTTGAGAATTGATCAGTAACTTATATAAGACCTGTACACATGCAACGATCTGTCCGCTTACAGCAATTCGGGCAGGGAGATCGTTGCTAACGAAAAGGAGGTTTCCGCAGATATGAGATGTGCGCCAACCTAGAAATTAAAGTTGGAGGTTTGAGCGAAGTTTATCACGTCTGTGGGTTCAAATCACACGTGCACAGACAAGTTGAAGCGCTGGACAGGAGGTCACCACAGATATGGCGCGCAAAACGTATTTGAGTCAGCTTTTTGTTCTGCCTAGTGTTTCTCATCTGTGTGCGCACAGTGAATTTTAAAATTGCAGATTCACCTCTGTGCTCTAGAGAATTCAATGGCGAAATTATAGAAATGTACAGGAGCTATGCAAGTTTGTCGAAAATTGAGAGCAGAGAGCAGGAAATACAGCGAGAGAGATAAGAAAGCACCTGCTTATAACTGATTAATACAGAAATTACGAGCATCTGATCCTACCGGTGAACAACAATAAAAACATTCGTCGCAGACTGCTTACTCTGAAGAGCTAAGCTAAGTACGAAATCTATTCGACCTGCAGCTGAGGGATTGCTACCATACTTTCACTTAGTACTGTCCTATGCCATAATCTTATCTAACAGGGTTAAAAGAAGTAGACCTATTTATTCTAAAGAAGAGTACAATCTGAATATAGTGATAAGCTCATAATGCAAGATCTTGAAACAGGGTCGTAGGAATAATTGCAATTGTTTTACTTCCTAATACAACATGTGGTTCATAACAGGAGTGATTTAGAGGTGAATTGTAGAACTAACTACACAATACTAGAAGTAATACCTTCCAGATAAATTATGAATCTCTATCTACAGTTCACAATGGTGTTTTGTTTACTGGTTCAAAAACCTTTAACAAGTTGCTGGTGATTCCAAGCAGGGAACTGAAAATCCCTACTCAGAAATAAGCGAAACTATAGCCCATTGGCCATGTATATAATTTCTAAGAATGTGCTGTGTTTCAGACACGTCTAAAACTGTAAAAATATTGTCTGTAACTTGTCAGAATTAGCATATAGTACAGTATTAAACTTGTATTTGTGGCGAAAGCAACATTAAACATGTCAAAGACATTAATAAATGGACAATAGCTGAATAATGAACAGTCGGTGTTTTGTGATAAATCTCTGGTGTGATTGGTGTGATTATGTCTTTGGAGTCTGTCCTAGTGCTTATTGCTTAAGCGTGGAACTCTTTGTTGTTATATACGCATGTAAAGCATTTTGCGTTAAAAGTGCATCCAAATGTATATCACATACTATAAAATGGTGACCCCAAATTTGAGTGACTTTGTTTTCATTGTAATCTGTGTGCTTTCACGTTCTTGTGTCATAGCTAATCCTTCACACACCCTCAAGATTGAATAGCAAGATTACCATTATCGAGCTCAGGTCCTCAATCCACTGCCACTGCTGCTGCTGCTGCTGCTGCTGCTGCTTCCGATGGTGGCAACAGTTCGAGATTGGACAAAGCAATAATTATGCTTTTCTGGACATCAAGGCTCTGTTGTGGCTGGCTTAGGTGGAGACCATTTTTCAGCTTCATATAATCACGTCCGACGCCTATAACTCTTTTCCAAACGCCACTAACAGGCAAGTACAGGTACGCAGACCCACTTAAAAGTTCCAAAGTGCCTACCTTGTTTCAAAAACGCCATGATTTCGACCCTGAGTGAATCGGCAGGACTTTACGTCATTGACAAGACATCATGATATAACTACAATATCACAGCTGGAGCTGAATTTCACTGAACAACTGGACAATATTTTTCCTCAACATTCTTTTGCTGTCTTTAACGATATTGTTTTTCCACATTTTTCTTGATACCTCAGGAATCACATCTGAGTTGAATTATGGACAGTGATTTTGGCGATGGGAGCTCCCCATCACAAGTACTGCCTTTGCTTCACACTTTAGCAGAAGTGGTGCTTTCCCTGAACTATCAGTTTGATGAATCAGCAAAGAAAGTGAATTCAGTAGTAATAGTTGTTCTTTGCAATAGTAATTCATGTGCAGCTTTAGACAATGTTATGGAGGGTGACCCTGCATCTTGCATGCCTGGTTAGAGTGGACCCCAACTCGTGCTTTCCACACACTAATGTGAGCATGACAGAGGCTCCCATATCAGAATTTTCGATTAATTTTCTAGGCTCAATGCTAAATTGAGCGACAGTGACAGTAAGACAATAAGGAAGGAATACAAATATTCTCCTCGCAAAAGTGGATGATGTTGCTAGCCCAGAGTTTTTTGCTGTGATGCATGGCAGTGTACAAAGCCCTGCAATTTTCCAAATGGAATCAACATGCATGTATAGGCACATTGGGTCTGTCTAAGAGTTTCAGAGTGCCTACCTTGTTTTAAAAATGCTACGTTTTCGGCACTGAGTGGTTCTGCAAGACCTTTGCCCGCATCTCGTGGTCGTGCGGTAGCGTTCTCGCTTCCCACACCCGGGTTCCCGGGTTCGATTCCCGGCGGGGTCAGGGATTTTCTCTGCCTCGTGATGGCTGGGTGTTGTGTGCTGTCCTTAGGTTAGCTAGGTTTAAGTAGTTCTAAGTTCTAGGGGACTGCTGACCATAGATGTTAAGTCCCATAGTGCTCAGAGCCATTTGAACCATTTTCTTTTGCAAGACCTTTTGTCACTGACAAGACATCTGGATTACAAGTCTTGGTGGATAGAGGGTCTGAGGTGACTGTGACTCCAAGGAAAGCCAGTGATATTCCTCAAGTTCTTGGTTTGCCGATATTAACGGCAACAAACAACTTTCGCAGTGAAGATGATGGTGACACTGGATTTGGAACAAGATTTTTCTCTGACATACTGTTTCTTGGTGGCAGGCTTACCCTTACTTTTATCTCACACCACACACATGTACAGTCAACTGATAACTATTCCACATGCAGCTAAGATTGCGACCACATCAGATAATGTTATGTGCAATCCATTACAGGATGCACAAAGATGTCTTCCGCATCTTCTGTGAAATGGAACATTATCACATTTCCACCTTCATCACGCTGCAGTGCAAGCTCACATGTGTCACACAAGAAGAGTTCATCATCCATTTCTCACGACTCTACAGAGCTAGTTGCATTAGCTGTGGAGAGTGTGGTTTTGGAATAAAAGGTTGAGCAAGTAGACATTTTCTACCACCTGGAGCAAGAAGAGGTGGATGTTTTGGACAAACACAATGTAATTTCAGTATATCCACTGTTTCTGATAAACTGTGACTATGATTTAAATTGACATTTATGTGGTAATAAATATGCAACCAGTATCTTTTTTACGATTTATTCAACCATGAACATGTTTTCGAGCCACTGCAGGCTCATCTTCAGATGAAGGTGTTACAGGAACATTATGTTGTGGACCAAGTGCTTGTGAGTACACTGCTTCGTGGTATTCACATCAGACTGCTTCTTACAATGTGCATTATTAAGCTATGCACACGAATAAACACGATATGTAGCTACACTTGGTTTTACACTGGCTCACAGGACATAAACACGTAACGTGGCAGTGGCACGAAAACATGTTCATAGTTGAATAAATCGTAAAAACGCCAAACACAACTTATTTCTCAGACAGTATATCGCCGCTACAGCGGAGGCGCTTCAAGATGTATTGACAGAGATACATCGCCAGCAGATGGCTGCTACGTCAGTGGACCTCTCACTTCCCCTCCCTTTCCTCCAGGACTGTTCCAGGGACTGACGACCTCACACAGCTGATTTTGAGAGATTGCAAGGCACTCTCACTTCTGATTCAGTGTTATGCCGCTTCATGTTTTTCGGAAATATGATCTATATTGCAATTTGGCTTCATACATCATGATGAAATGGTGGGCAGTAGTTAATGCTCTTGCTTGTGTGCTCTAGGGAAGGAATAACAGTAAGCTTTACCTGCGTTCAAAGGAATAGGGTGCCGATTTATACGACTGCAGTAAAAGAGCACATCGACGGTGGTCCGAGGGAAGCGCGTATTTTCTGCGGAACCCAGATGGAAACATTTCCAGATGGCCGAGTTCTTGGTTCAAATGGCTCTGAGCACTATGGGACTTAACATCTATGGTCATCAGTCCCCTAGAACTTAGAACTACTTAAACCTAACTAACCTAAGGACAGCACACAACACCCAGCCATCACGAGGCAGAGAAAATCCCTGACCCCGCCGGGAATCGAACCCGGGAACCCGGGCGTGGGAAGCGAGAACGCTACCGCACGACCACGAGATGCGGGCGGGCCGAGTTCTGCTGTCTCATTATGCAGACATGTTGGTTGGCGCCAGTCGGTCGGCATCCGCGTCCAGGTAGACTGACTAGCGCTGAGAAGTCGCCGCTGCAATGACCAGTGCATTGTGGACAGGCAATAAAGCAAAGGATGGGGCCTCGCTAGGCAGGAAGCCAACGGGACGACTGGTGTGCGTTCCGCGAATTTCCGTGGGACAGGTCACTGGCGTCCAGACGTCCAGACTCTGTTACAAAACATATTTGTGAAAGTATGAGGCTTTTAGCGAGTTTATGACCGTTCTTTGGAAACTTTGGAATGGACGCAGCAGGGGAGATAACAAGCTTTTTAAGGAGGGCTGTGGTTCCATCTTGGTCATGTTGTTAGCAAAAGACACTGCGTAAATGCGCGGGAAAGAGGCCGCAAATCCTTTTTCCTTTTTTCCAATTAACTTTAAAGTCTCTGATTGGTCAAATCGGTGTATGCAGAGCAAGGGGCGCTCTCCGAGCGCTCCAGCACGTGATTGGCTTGTGCTTAAGTGGGGAAAGTCTAAGATGTAAATGGGCTTTTGCTACCGAGCTGAGGAGGAAAGTGGGCAGAAAGCGATCACTCTTGTACTGGCGCTTCGGTAGTAAAGAACTGCAGGTCTCTACCTAAATGGTGAGACTTTTGTCCTTTGCTAGTGTGCCACTTAGAGCCTGTGTCACCTTTTGAGCCATCAGAGGTACTGCTTCTAGCATCACGCATACAACGAGTGACGCATAGTCGTAGTATGGAGTCGAATTGGTTTGGCAGACCAGCACACGGGTCCACCTGCACACTGGAATCCACTGGGATTTCAGAGGCTCATAGGGAAGTTCCTGTGTTCTGAATTAACCGAACGTGAGACCACATACTTGCATTTTTCGGGTGCGCGCCATTAATAACAGACTGCAGCCGCCCATGACTTCAGTTGTTGAACCCATCATGGTGTGCCACGTCGACCAGCACGATGGTACAGTATTCGCTGCTATGGCTAAGGGCTGCAAATAAATGTTTCTCAGCACCCTGTTCTATTGTACCATATTTTTCTTTTTTTGAATAATTGGTGGTGGCGTAGTTTTTGTCCCGTAACACGGATTCACTGTATGAAGTCAGATAAAGAGATTAGTGTTCTGTTGACTGTCGTGTGCCGATCCCCAGCTCATCACTTTGGCCACCATAGACCCCATGTTAGTGAAAGCGTTTGTCATATAAAAATGTTTGTGAGACAGTTCTTTAGTCATTTGTTTGTCTTGTGATTTTAAGAATAAATAAATCTATTGTCATTTAAATCACAACTTATCTCTATGTTCTGATTAACAGTACCTTGGCGTTTAAAGTCTAGGTTATAAAAGAAAGTAGTTAGCTTACAACTTTATGGGACTGCCCTAGAATAACAGGACTTATTTTTTTGAAGAGATGATGTAAACATTGTATGACTCGTCACATCCACACCACACCCAGTGAACTTGTTGTGAGGTGATCAAGAAGGTTGTCTCCCGAGAAATGTAACTGTTATAAAGCCCCATTTGATAATTAGTGGATCGGACGGTTTCACACTCACACAGTGCATGGACAGCGTCAGTTGCAAATAATTAACAAAACGATACAGGCATTTATGCTTTGATAGTAGGGGCCTAAACACAAGAACAATCTCTGACAGGCATTCAGTTCCAGATATTTTAGACTTTAAATTTAACCTTAATGGTGCCACTGTTTTCAGTGTGACAGACTGTGCCAAAGTAATTGCACCAATACCCATGTCTAAGACAGACAATGAAATGTAACAGCCCAGGTTTCATAGAATTTCGAAGATAATTTGGATTGCTTCACTAATTGTTATGTTATTAGGTAGGACCCTTATATGTAATTTGGCCTTTTGAGACCTGCAATGTGATTTTCGACAACTTCGTGTCAAAGTATTCACCAATTGTACATTCACTCATTGATAGAAACATGTACTGTCATTCGTTTAGTTGAAGTTGGTACTATTTGTTTACAAACAATCGTCCAACAAACAAAAGCACCAAATAAACTATATTTTATAATTTTAGAGATCACTGTTTTTTTATCCTGTGAACTTGCTACACTATTGTTTAACATAATGACATCTAATTACATTGTAATTACTGTAATTCACAACACAAAATGAAATTGTGAATGTAAATGAACTTTTTATTTAGACTACTGGATTATATATATATTAAAATTGTGTCTACATGAAAAATAATGTTCTCATATTGGAAGCAGGAAACATGGTAGGATACTTGGGATGATTCAGTTTCAGTGAAATTAACAAAAATTTAATCACTGTTGTTTATCTGAATTATTTCACTAATGTTTCCTTGGAAATTAGAGACATGTTTTTGATCTTATATCCTGTTTCATGTATTTCAATTATATTATTATTATTATTATTATTTCGTATGGCTAATAGAATACAGCAGTAAGTAAGTAGTAACACAAACAACGTATAAAAACAATGAGTGCTCAATGTTACAGGCAACAAACAATTATTAGATCTAAAAAAGGAAGTAAAACACAAAATACACAAAAATACATAGAAATTATAGTAATAGTATCTAGTAATAGGTTTTTCAGAAGGAGAATAGTAGACCAGACTCATGGTTGTATGTCCAAGTCCCTCAGCCAGCCAGAAGCATCTCCCTCCAGGAGGTGCAGCTCCTGCATTGTGCCAGGGAATCTCCTCGTAGGGCAGTCCATTGCGATATGATGCAGAGTTTGTGGATTCCCACAGTCGCAGTTGGGTGAGTCAGTCTGTCCCCATTTGTGCTTCCAGTAATTACATCTACAATAGCCTGTTCGGATACGATTTAAAGTTATCCAAGATTTTCTGGGAAGACCGAAGCCCTCGGGCCGTACGGTTGGGTCCGAGACTAAGTTAAGGTGATCAGGGTTAGACATATCCCATTCCCGACGCCAGGCTTCATCGATATCATAATTGTCCTCGATCAGCTGTTGCCCTAATCTCCATGATGGCTTACAGGACTTGAGCCTGTGGCTGGGATTCTTGCAGTCTTCGCGTAAGGGTAGGTCACGCTTGTTAGCGCACTTTTGCCATTCCCTTTTCAGTGCAGATCTTCGCCTTAGATGAGGTGGGGCTATGTTAGCCAGTACTGGGAGCCATTGGTGGGGCGTCGGTTTAATAGTGCCTGAGATGAGCCTCATGGTGTCGTTTAGCTGGGTGTCCACCGTTGCTGTATGAGTCCTGTTTAGCCAGACCGGAACGCAATATTCAGCCGCCGAATATACTAGTGCAAGAGCAGATGTTCTGAGAACTGTGGCGCTTGCTCCCCAGCTACTTCCAGTGAGTTTATGTAGGACATTATTTCTGGTTTCGATTTTTGCTGCGCATTTGTATAAGTGCTCCTTGTACATCAGAGATCTGTCCAATGTAATTCCCAGATACTTTGGGAGGGGATTGTAGTTAAGCAGCTGGCCTCTGAACTCTACGTGGGGTGCATAGTTTGCCTGTCTGTTGTTGAGGCGGAAGCAGGAGACTTGGGTTTTAGAAGTATTAGGTCTGAGCCTCCATGTTTCGAAATATTCATCCATTTTGATAAGGTCTTCCTCAATGATTCTTTCGGAATTGTGGAAGTCTTGATGTTGATATGTGAGAGCAATATCGTCTGCATTGATAAACTTCTTAGAAGATGTCTCTGGTAGGTCTGATGTATATATATTAAAAAGTAATGGAGCTAGCACAGATAATGAACACGGGGACTGTCTTTTTCTTCCTTTGAAATCCACTCTCAATATGTGTGGTAAGAGATAATACTTGATCACAGCAGCTCCGACCGGGTCTAAATCCGGCTTGTTCAATAGGAATGAAATTCTCAGCAATGGGTTTTATTCTGTTGAGAATAAGTCTCTCCAATAGTTTGTAGCATACACTTAGAAGAGCTATAGGTCTATAGTCCTCTGGGAGCTTTCCATCTTTGCCAGGCTTAAGAATGGCGACGATCTTGGTTTGTTTAAATAGTGGTGGTAGTGTTTCCGATCGTTGGATGTCATTGTAAAACTGAGTTAGCCACAGTAGAGCTCGAGGTCCTAGGTGCCGTAAGAACTCAGGGTAGACCTCATCTAAAGCAGCCGCTTTACCCATTTTCATTTCTTTCAGCGCTTCTGTGATCTCTAGGATGGTAAAGGTTTTTGAGAAATTGTTGTCGGGAGTGGATTGTCGGAGCTTGGTTCTCAGTTCTTTCTTTACTTTCATAGTCTTATCCTTGTTGCTACGTGGTGTTTTTCTCGTAAGGTTAACTATTCTGTTTGCTACCTCTTTGGGGTGTATGTTGCCACCAATACAGGTTTTAATGGAGCTTTCACCTAGGTTTTTAAGAAGGCACCAGGCTTTCTTGCTGGAGTGCTTGAAGTCCATATTTTTCATGAGAGTGTGCCACATTTCTCGTCTTGCTGAGTCCAGGCATTGTAGAAGTTCGTCTGCAATTTCAGGATCGTTGTTTTGCGAATATGCATTATATAGGTCTATGCATTCGTGGCTCCAGCCGGGAATATAAGTTTTCCTGTAACCTCTGGGAATGTGTTTTTTGGCAATGGCTAGGAGTAATCCCACAAAGCGGTTGTAGTTCTTCGATGCGGGTGGGGTCCATTGGATGTTGTGGTCAATATTTCAATTATAACCACCAAATGATAAAAAGTTCTCTAATTTTGAACAACTTCTGTGAGTGTAATTAACGAAATTACTGCATGTAATAATGTTCTGTCTGTCAGCAAATGTATGTAAGATCCACAAGCAACTGCGGACAACACAAGGTTTTGAGCTGCACTGTGCAGACCAAGTCAAGAAATAAACAACATTACAGTTGTACATCTGAGTACACTTGAATCACTTTTTGCCCTTTCTCATTTCAGGAAAACCATGATGTTCTATGGCTTGTCATCACTTAAGGAATTTATGGGAAGAATCAACTGCAGAAGAGCATTACCGCCATTTTCTTTAATAACCTGAATTACACACATCCAACTTCAACAACTTTTATTTCAGCAAACTTGTTCAAGATTGATATTCATAAGGAATTTTACTTTGATTTATTCATTTTTCTCACAGTTACCATCTCCAGTGAGACACTTGTACCACACTATGGTGCAAGAAGCAGGGATTGTGATTCAGCTTTGGTCAAAATGTTAAAGTTAACTTGCAGTTTTCAAGTGTACCATTCTAACATGAAGATTGAAAGGTAGCTTTATTGGGGCGGAAAAATTTTGGACTGATTGTGGAAACATTCTGGAATCAAAAAATTATGAGGTCAAGGCAACTTGGTCGTCAGCTACTTTCAACAGGGACATCACAACAACCAAGGTATCTCATCTACTATTATTTCATCTTTTCCTCAACATCACCAGTTCAAGAGGCCAGATGAAGAACTTTTTGTTTAGGGAGTGTCTTTGTATGTTTGTTTAAGTATAATATTTCCATGATATGTGATGAAAGTAGGACAAAGTTGATACAAGATAACATCAATCTAATATTAGCGATATATATCAGAAGGCAATGCAGCGGGTGGAGATTCAGACAGTATCTATTTAGCAATTCAAGATTCCAGTCGTGAGGAAACAGTTGGTGATAGCAGAAACCCTTTTAATATGTTTCTGAAACTCATTTGGGAGAAATTAGATAAACAAAGTCTGAAGCTTGACTGCCAGATTAACAAAAACTTTGAAACCAGTGGGAAATCAGACAAAAATTTGGATCAAAAAGGGGAAAAATTAGTTCATTTCGATAAAAATTTGGAGAGGCAATGTCAAGAACTAAAATGTATCAGAAAAGATTTATATGAGGTCAAAGTTCAGGTAGAGAAAACTATAGTGATGACTGAGTGGTTATAAACTGATCTAAATGATTTTAAAACATATGTAAACACAAAGCATAATAAGTTTGAAATTCATATTAGTTGTATAGAAAGCAAAACTGAGAAGGTTGAGAACGATATGATCAATGACATAGAAAGAAATGACAGGAATTTAATAACCTTGTATTCTACATCCAAAAATAAAATAGACAGTATTAATTTTAAAAATTGAATGTAACAAATAGAATATTTAATAAAGAATCACCAGTTGTAAAAGGTGATGCTGGTGCTTGTGTTAGTAATATTTCAAGTGCTAGGGCATAGGTAGATGGAATAGAGGAAAATGTCGAAACGAAAAATTTTTGTAGCAGCAATGGTAATGCTTGGAATAGTATAAACATAATGAATTTTCTGAGGGAAAACAAACTCCACCACATCGACTTTCTACTCCAATGCAGAGATAATGTTAGTAACACTATTCCTGAAAAAATTTTTAGATGAGGAGGCACTGTCGTGGGCTAACCACATTACACATGACTTTTGCAGAATTTGAAAAATGTTTTTGGAACAAATTTTTGTTGAAGTCAAACAATCTAGAATCAAATAACAATTCTTGAATGGACCATGTTTCAAAGAAGGTGGCATTTGCATGAAGGATTTTTGTTAATGGCAACTTAAAACACTTCTATAGTTAGATAAACAACAAGATGACATAATAAAATTAGATTTCTTTAAGAAGTGATTGCCACATTAAGTACAGTGGGAGTTAGTATACTATAATGAACAGTTTTTAAGAGATGTGGTAAAACTAGACATGGCATGGGATTGAAATGAGAGACAGAGGGAAAGGCAAAGTGAACATGGACTTTATCAGAATGGGGGATGTCCAACGATTATTATGAAGACAGAGATAGAACAAGAGATAATAGGAACAATTATCATGATATCAGTATTAAAAAGGACAACCACTGCAGTGACAGACACAGGGATGACGTCAGGAGAAATAATAATTGTAATTACAGATATAGCGATGATGAAAGCGGTCATGAGCAAAGAAGTATGCAATGGGAAGGTAATGATTAAAGATTTGATAACAAATATTTTGAAAATAGAGCGAATGGTTTGGAATATGGCACCTTAAGGGGAACCGGTCACTTTGGGATACCAAATCAAGCTAGGAGAGGAGGAGGTAATAGTTGATCATAATTATTATGTCTGGATAAACTTAATTCATGAATTAAGCTTATCCAGAAGAATTTCATAAGTCACACAATCAAAAACCTTTGAAAGATCACAAAATATCCCAATGGGTGATATTCGGTTATTGAATGCATTTAATATTTGACCAGTGCAAGCATATATATCATTTTCTGTTGAAAAGCCTTCTGAAAACCAAATTGACATTTTTTAGTACTCCATTTTTACAAATATGTGATGCTACTCTTGAATACATTACTTATTTGAAGAATTTTGGATAAAGCTGTCAGAAGTGAGATTGGGCAGTAGTTGTTAGCATCAGATCTATCCCCTTTTTCATGCAATGGTTTAACAAAGCATATATCAGTCTATCTGGAAAAATGCCCTGTTTCAGTCAGCTACTACATATGTGGCTGAGAATCCTACTTATTTCTTGGGAGCAAGCTTTTAGTACTCTGTTTGAAATTCCATCAATTCCATGTGAGCTTTAACTTTTGAGTGAATTTATTATTTTCCTAGTTTCAGTAGGAGAGGTGGGCTGAATTTCAATTTTATCAAATTGTATTGGTACTGCCTCTTCCGCATACTGCCATGCATTTTTTAATGGATAGCTGGATTCTATTTTCTCTACAACACTTAAAAAATTATTATTAAAATGTTTTCTACTTCTGACTTCTTGTTAACAAACTTTCAATTGTGTTTGATAGAAATAGTCTACCTGTGCTCTTGGTTGCCCTTTTTCCCTTTTCACAATATTCCAAATTCTTTTAATTTTATTATCAGATGTTCTAATCTCAGACATAATGCACATACTTTCTTAATACAGTGCAGTAGTTTTTATAATATTTCACTGTTCTGGGATCATTAATTTTCCTAGCTGTAAGATACATTTCCCTTTTCGATTTACAAGATATTTTTATCCATTTAGTAAGTCATGGCTTATTACATGGTTTCTTACCTTTATATTTCACTGCTTTCCTAGGGAAACTGTTTTCAAATATACTCACAAAGGGACCATGAAATAGGTTACATTTTAAATTAGCATCATGTTCCCTGTACGCCTCATCCCAGTCTAACTGTTGCAAGCTCCCCCTAAAATTTTAATTTGTTAAATTGTTAATGGAAAGAACTATTTTGGGGGATTTTTTTGCATTACTGTATTGAGCTATATCATATACTGCAACTAGCTGTGCATTTTGATCAGACAGACCAGTCTTAACAGGAAACGTTTTTATTTCATTAAATTTGTCATGCTCTCTAAAAACATTATCCATCAGAGTGCTGCTTTCCTGTACCACCTGAGTAGGAAAATCAATAATGCCATTAGATTGAAAGAACCAAATAATACTTCAAAGCCAGGCTTTCTATCAGACTCTTGAGAAAATGTACACTGAAATCCCCACAAACAATAATTTGCTTTCCTTTGTCAGACAGGTTGCACAACAAAGAATCCAAGATTTTTCAAAAAAATCTGAAAATTTCCCAATAGGGACATATACATGGCTACAATTATAAAAGTACCATTATTTAGTTAAAGCTCACATGCACATGCTTTTATATTTTTCTACTTCTGACATTTTGTTAGCAAACTTTTCATTGATCTCGATAGAAATACATTCTCCTTGTGCTCTCTGTTGTCCTGTTCCCTTTTTAACAATATTCCAAATTGTTTTAATTTTATTATCATATGTGCTAATCACAGAAATAAAGCACTTACTTCTGGATTTTTTAAATAAATTTTCTTAATACAATGCAGTAGTTTTTAGAATGTTTCACTGTTTCTGGATCATTACCCCTTCTAGCTATAAGACACATCCCCCTTTTCTGTTTACAAGATATTTTATCTTTTTAGTAACCCATGGCTTGTTAGATGGTTTCTTACAATTATATTTCACTGTTGTCTTAGGGAAACTCTTTTCAAATATACTCAAAAAGGTATTATAAAATAGGTTCACTGTGCACCTCATACCAGTCTAACTATTGCAAACATTCCTAGAAATTTTCAGTTATTAAATCGTTGATTCAAGGCACTGTTTTGGACGACTGTTTTGCAGTACTGTATGGACCTGCGCATCATGTTCAACTTTTATAGTCCTGTCTTCCTCAGTTGCGTGTAATATTACGGTATATTGATAATTTTTACTTATGGACCATCTGACAGCAACTGAATAAAACACAATATTAGTGCAATACGCGTTTCGCCTTTATTTTCTGCAAGGCATCATCAGTGACCTGGAATATGTACATATGTTAGCTATTTTATTTACATTTTTGTCATTGTGCCTATAGGTTATAAACAGTTCTGGTGGTTGGTATTTCCTATTAAATAGTAATGTTTTGAACTGTACTTACAGGTTGCGTGGACAATTTCTTACATATTACGCTCCTGTTGCATTTTTGGTGTTGTTCTTCTTCTTATGAACGCCAATTTACGTTTTTTTCCACATTCCACAGCACTATGCACTGAACGCTTGTTTTAATGCAATGTTTTGGTTTCTGTTGCCGACTGTCAAATGTTTTTGCCAAAGATCGAATGTTATTGCCAAACTTATGAGTGTAACTATTGGAGTATCTGTGGTCTGCTCGTGTATGCATTTGTGTGTGTGTGTGTGTGTGTGTGTGTGTGTGTGTGTGTGTGTGTCCAGATGGAGTGGGGAAGAGTTTTTTTTTGTTTTACGTTATCATTTCCTTTATTAAGTGTAGTAGGGAGCCTGTGCTGATGTGTGTTTGTTCATTTATCACATGTTTGTTTTCTGCTATGGCCTTCTGGATGGGGCAGTTTTCTTGCATTTGTATAAGATGTTTGTCATGGTTGCTTATTCTCATTATTTTCATTTCTTGTTCCATGTATGTAGGATGATGGTTGTAGTGTATTAAATGCTCTGCAAATGTGGAATGGTTTGTTTCGTACTTCCAACATCTGATATGTTCTTTGTATCTTGATTCAAAATTCCTGCATGTCATGCCTATATATACTGCATCACAACTTTGACATTCAGGTTTATATATTCCTGATTGTTGGAATTTGTCCCTCTGGGTAGCTGGCTGGCTTAGGTGAGATTGAACGATTTGCCCAGGCTTATATGCTATTTTGAAGCCCTGTCTCTTTAGGATGTTGCAAAACTCTGTGTGTTAGTTTATGTGTGTAGGTCATGGTGTACCATCTGGTTCTTTTCTGTGTGGTGTTGTCATTGTGTGTGTTTGTTGAGTGTGTTTGTAAGTTTTCAGCTTGTGAGTTCTTTTGTATTGTGGAACTGTTGTGTTTGTTTTTTATTTGTATTTTTATTTTTTATTGACCTTGTGTACCACATGTGTGTCATACCCGTTGTTCCTAGCTATTTGTATGATTGTACTCATTTCTTGTTCATAGTTTGTCTTGCTGAGTGGTATTCTGTTTAATCTATGTAACATTTGTCTTAGTGCTGCAAGTTTCTGCCTGTGGGGGTGGTTGGATGTGGAATGTATTATTGTGTCTGTGGCTGTTGGATTTCTAAAGATGTTAAATGTATGTTTACCATTTCCTTTTTTAATTGTAATGTCAAGAAAATTTATTTGTTATTCTTTTTCTTTTTCAAGTGCAAATTTTATGTTCTGATGCGCTTTGTTTATTTCTGAATGGAGTTCATCTATTTTTTCACTTGGCTCATCTACCAGACAAATAATGTCATCCACGTATCTGTACCAATATATGATTTTGAAACTTTCTTTTGTGGTTATCTTATCAAATATCTGATTTTCTAGGTGACTGATGAAACTGTTTGCTAGTGTTCCTGATATTGGGGATCCCATGGGCAGTCCATCAGTTTGTAGATAATATTCTTTCTCAAATTGAAAGTAGTTTTGTTCAGTTGTCAGTCTGAGCATATCTGTTATTTCTTTTATTGCGTCTGTGGTGAGGTTGCTGTGGGATGAGAGATTTTGTTTTATGATTTGTATTGTTTCTGTGATACGGATGGAGGTATACATATTTTCTATATCGAATGAAATCAGTGATGCTGTGTGTGGTACCTGTATGTTCTGTATGCTTTCTATTAGGTTTCCTGTGTTTATCACTGTTCTGTTGTTTTCTACTTTATAGTGTTTTGTAACTAACTTTTGGAGGTGTTTGGCTTTGCGGTATGTTGGGGCTTTCTTGAAGTTGATAACAGCTCTCATTGGCATTCCGTCTTTATGTACTTTCGGTTGACTGCAGAGTGTTGGTGCTTGTGGGTTTTTCTGTGTTAAGTAGTATTTCTGTTTGTCTGTGAGTGTGTTGTCAATGTTTTTCAGTGTTCGTTTCACAATTGCCTGGAATCGTGTAGTTGGATCTGACTTCAGTTTTTGTATGGCGTTGGTGTTTATGTATTCCTTGGTTTTTGTGATGTATTGCTCTTTGTCAATGAGCACTGTTACATTTCCCTTGTCTGCTCTTGTTATTAATATGTTATTGTCTGTTAACTTCTGTTTTAACCTTTTCATAGTAGCTGCTTCTGTATGGTTGTTCTTATTGTGTGTCTGCTGTGTTTGTTTTATTATGCCTTTTATTTCTTCTTTTACTAGTTCTCTTGTCAGTCCTATGTTTATTTCACAATTATTTTGTTGTTCTTCATGTGTAAGGATGTGTTCGGTTTCTACTATGAGATTTTCTATGTATTGATTGCTCACTTTGCTATTGGTGCAGCGTTTCAAACCTTTTTCCAAGAGCATTTTTTCATTTTCGTGTAGTTCTGCCTCCGTTATGTTAACTAAGCGTGGATGGAATGTGTGTTGGTGTTCATGTGGTTTCACATTTAAAATGCAAATGTATTTTTGCGTCTTTTTTACTGTTAGTTTCATTATCTTCTGTTTATGTTTGTTTTGTAAATGTTTCATTGCTGTGTATGTGTTGTGTTCAGTTTTTTCTACTAGTGCCATGAAAACTGCGGCGTTTCCTACGTTTTTTGCCAATTCTAGATGAGTCTCATAAAGCATCATGTTTAGGTGCTGCTTTTTCGAATAGAGCATCTCAATTTCATGTAGTAACCAATATCGTTCTGCAAATGATTTAGACTTTTGTGCCACTGTAGAACTGTTTTTAACCTTTACATTAATGTAACTTGGAATTAAATCGTTCTTTCTGCATGTTTTGTTGAATTTTATATGCTGTATCATCTTATGGAGTCTCAGATTTATTTTCTTGAACCTGTTGTACACGTTGACAGGGAATGCTTGACATAGCTGTATTGACATCTTCAACTTTTATAGTCCGGGCTTCCTCAGTTGCGTGTAATATTACAAGGGAAATGTAACAGTGCTCATTGACAAAGAGCAATACATCACAAAAACCAAGGAATACATAAACACCAACGCCATACAAAAACTGAAGTCAGATCCAACTACACGATTCCAGGCAAATGTGAAACGAACACCGAAAAACATTGAACCCACACTCACAGACAAACAGAAATACTACTTAACACAGAAAAACCCACAAGCACCAACACTCCGCAGTCAACCGAAAGTACATAAAGACGGAATGCCAATGAGAGCTGTTATCAACTTCAAGAAAGCCCCAACATACCACATAGCCAAACACCTCCAAAAGTTAGTTACAAAACACTATAAAGTAGAAAACAACAGAACAGTGATAAACACAGGAAACCTAATAGAAATCATACAGAACATACAGGTACCACACACAGCATCACTGATTTCATTCGATATAGAAAATATGTATACCTCCATCCGTATCACAGAAACAATACAAATCATAGAACAAAATCTCTCATCCCACAGCAACCTCACCACAGACGCAATAAAAGAAATAACAGATATGCTCAGACTGACAACTGAACAAAACTACTTTCAGTTTGAGAAAGAATATTATCTACAAACTGATGGACTGCCCATGGGATCCCCAATATCAGGAACACTAGCAAACAGTTTCATCAGTCACCTAGAAAATCAGATATTTGATAAGATAACCACAAAAGAAAGATTCAAAATCATATATTGGTTCAGATACGTGGATGACATTATTTGTCTGGTAGATGAGCCAAGTGAAAAAATAGATGAACTCCATTCAGAAATAAACAAAGCTCATCAGCACATAAGATTCACACTTGAAAAAGAAAAATAAAATCAAATAAATTGTCTTGACATTACAATTAAAAAAGGAAATGGTAAACATACATTTAACATAATGAGATTTTCACTCTGCAGCGGAGTGTGCGCTGATATGAAACTTCCTGGTAGATTAAAACTGTGTGCCTGACCGAGACTCGAACTCGGGACCCTTGCCTTTCGTGGGCAAGTGCTCTACCAACTGAGGTACTCACAGCTTTACTGCTGCCAGTACCTCGTCTCCTACCTTCCAAACTTTACAGAAGCTCTCCTGCGAACCTTGCAGAACTAGCACTCCTGAAAGAAAGGATATTGCGGAGACATGGCTTAGCCACAGCCTGGGGGATGTTTCCAGAATGAGATTTTCACTCTGCAGCGGAGTGTGCGCTGATATGAAACTTCCTGGCAGATTAAAACTGTGTGCCCGACCGAGACTCGAACTCGGGACCCTTGCCTTTTGCGGGCAAGTGCTCTACCAACTGAGCTACCGAAGCACGACTCACGCCCGGTACTCACAGCTTTACTTCTACCAGTACCTCGTCTCCTACCTTCCAAAGTATACAGAAGCTCTCCTGCGAACCTTGCAGAACTAGAGTACCGGGCGTGAGTCGTGCTTCAGTAGCTCAGTTGGTAGAGCACTTGCCCGCGAAAGGCAGGGGTCCCGAGTTCGAGTCTCGGTCGGGCACACAGTTTTAATCTGCCAGGAAGTTTCATACATTTAACATCTTTAGAAAACCAACAGCCACAGACACAATAATACATTCCACATCCAACCACTCCCACAGGCAGAAACTTGCAGCACTAAGACACATGTTACATAGATTAAACAGAATACCACTCAGTAAGAGAAACTATGAACAAGAAATGAGTACAATCATACAAATAGCTAGGAACAACGGGTATGACACACATGTGGTACACAAGCTCAATCAAAAATAAAAACACAAATAAAAAACAAACACAACAGTTCCACAATACAAAAGAACTCACAAGCTGAAAACTTACAAACACTCTCAACAAACACACACAATGACAACACCACACAGAAAAGAACCAGGTGGTACACCATGACCTACACACATAAACTAACACACAGAGTTGCAAACATCCTAAAGAGACAGGGCTTCAAAATAGCATATAAGCCTGGGCAAACCCTTCAATCTCACCAAAGCCAGCCAGCTACCAAGAGGGACAAATTCCAACAATCAGGAATATATAAACCTGAATATCAAAGTTGTGATGCAGTATATATAGGCATGACATGCAGGAATTTTGAATCAAGATACAAAGAACATATCAGATGTTGGAAGTACGAAACAAACCATTCCACATTTGCAGAGCATTTAAAGCACTACAACCATCATCCTACATACATGGAACAAGAAATGAAAATAATGAGAATAAGCAACCATGACAAACATCTTATACAAATGCAAGAAAACTGCCCCATCCAGAAGGCTATAGCGGAAAACAAACATGTGATAAATGAACAAACACACATCAGCACAGGCTCCCTACTACACTTAATAAAGGAAATGATAACGTAAAACAAAAAAAACTCTTCCCCACTCCATCTGGAGACACACACACACACACACACACACACACACACACACACACAAATGCATACACGAACAGACCACAGATACTCCAATAGTTACACTCATAAGTTTGGCAATAACATTCGATCTTTGGCAAAAACATTTGACAGTCGGCAAAAGAAACCAAAACATTGCATTAAAACAAGCGTTCAGTGCATAGTGCTGTGGAATGTGGAAAAAAACGTAAATTGGCGTTCATAAGAAGAAGAACAACACCAAAAATGCAACAGGAGCGTAATATGTAAGAAATTGTCCACGCAACCTGTAAGTACAGTTCAAAACATTACTATTTAATAGGAAATACCAACCACCAGAACTGTTTATAACCTATAGGCACAATGACAAAAATGTAAATAAAATAGCTAACATATGTACATATTCCAGGCCACTGATGATGCCTTGCAGAAAATAAAGGCGAAACGCGTATGGCACTAAAATTGTGTTTTATTCATTTGCTGTCAGACGGTCCATAAGTAAAAATTATCAATATACCGTAATATTACACGCAACTGAGGAAGACAGGACTATAAAAGTTGAAGATGTCAATGCAGCTATGTCAAGCATTCCCTGTCAATGTGTACAACAGGTTCAAGAAAATACATCTGAGATTCCTTAAGACGATACAGCATATAAAATTCAACAAAACATGCAAAAAGAACGATTTAATTCCAAGTTACATTAATGTAAAGGTTAAAAACAGAACCTGTCTTTCTGTACTTCTGAAGAAGCTTAATTTCAATGAATATAGGATGATTGGACACTGACCTCAGATTAAAAAAGTACCCCCCATGAGTTTCACTGCACCTCCATAAAGATTTTGCTATCATCCCAGCCAGTTCACCGTTCCCTTTCCAATTGAGATGCAGGCCATGTCTTGTGAAGTCCCACCTACCATTACCATGAACAGGAACCAAACCAATCCCTGACATAGTAGCCGCCTGAAGCAGTTGATCTAGCTCCATATTGACCCTCCTGATAGAGCTGTTCCATTTGGGCCAGTCATACCGCATGACAGCTGGAACCAAGCTTTAGAAGCACAATGTTTAAACAATCTGTTGAAAAAATACTACATGGGAATGGAGTGAGGTCTGTCAAATTACTTTTGGTGCAGTAAAAGAACAACTTAGAAATTGTGAAATTCTGCATAGACCAGATGATTTTTTGCCTTTCTATTTAATGACTCATATCAGCGATTCAGTCTTGAGTGCTTACTTATTTATGAAAGAAACAGTGAATGGGCTTATATAACATCATTCAGTTGCATTTTCCAGCAGAACACTATAG
This sequence comes from Schistocerca serialis cubense, assembly GCF_023864345.2. Taxonomy (NCBI): domain Eukaryota; kingdom Metazoa; phylum Arthropoda; class Insecta; order Orthoptera; family Acrididae; genus Schistocerca; species Schistocerca serialis. The sequence goes on along the minus strand of NC_064639.1, from coordinate 1,143,080,634 downwards.
AAACATGAGAATAATTACATACTCACAGAAAATTAACTTTTAGCAATAGTTTGGGGGTTCAAGAAATTTATGAATTATTTACTTGGTCATAAAGTTGAAGTTTATTCAGGTCATAAAGTTTTATATTATATTCTGGAATCATTGGGTGGACAGTTTATATATAACAGTGTGATTGCACAGTAGAGTACATCAAAGGAAAAGAAAATCTAGTTGCTGACGTTTTGTCTAGGTTATCAGCGTGGGGAGGGGGGGCGATGATGAATGATGTAGAAATGGAAATCAAGAGCGAAATATCAAAACAATTCCTGTGAAGTGAGTGAAAGATGAGAAAGCCATTAGGTTAATTTGCAGGACAATCCAGGAGAAACCAAAATCATGATGATTATTGGAAGTTAGTTAAAAGTTACTTGGAGAAGAAGAGTTATGGGAAAGTTCAGCTATATCACCAAGTTTATAAAAGTATATTATTCTACAGAGACAGTGCAGAAAGCGACAGCTGGAAAGTTTGATGCCCCGAGCAGTAAACTGTCACACTCATTAAGTACACTCATGAAAGCTTTGGTCACTGTGGTTCATTGTAATACATACAGAAAATTTATGAAAGTGTTTACTTCAACAGTATTGCCAGGAAAGTCAGGAAATGTCTTGCCTTTTGTGGTAGATGTCAGATAAGTTGATAACAAAACATGTAGAGGTTATTTACAAAGTGTTATTCCTAACAAACAGATGGACTTAGTTTGTATTGATCTATCTGGCCAAATGCCTATGGAAAAACAGAATACTGTTACATATTTGACATGTTAGACATATTTTTTAAACTCATTAAACTTTAGCATTTGAAGGAAGCAACTAGTAGAAAAATGATAACCAAGATTACAGAAGACTACTTTCATACTCTTGGTATTCCAAATGCTATTCATTCTGATGATGGGAGTAAATTTACATCAAAACCCGAAAGGATTTTATTGATGATTATAATATAAAAATACTTATTTCTGCTAATTCGCCATCTTGTAATGCTATTGAGATATATATAAGGAAGATAGGCTGTTTGTGCAGAACTTATTACAGCAAAGATCACTCAGACTGGATAGATTACATTGGTTGCTTTGAAGACGTACTAAACAGTTTAAAACACACCGCAACTGGCTTTTCTTCGCATGAAATTTTATTTGATAACACACCTGGTTACCTTATCAATGGATTAGTTGACTTCCCATCACATAAGAGTATTTCTACAGCAGAGAAAGAGAGAGAGAGAGGGGACATAGTTTGGAACACCATGAAACAAGACTATAGCAAACGAAATCAGAGACATGACAAAAGAGTGAAACATACACAATTTAATATTGGAAACATTATGTTATCTAAGAGCTAGGCCAAGTCAAAGTTTATAAACAGTGAGATCAAGAAGTTTTTTTGGTATATGCATTGATCCACTTCGAAGTTTAGCAAGTCGACATTCAAATGGATACACATTTATCTATCCAAAATCTGGGAAACTTCATGGACTTAGTAATGCAACACAGCTGAAATTATGTAGACACACAAACGGAACTGATGACTGGTGTACACTATGTTATTTACTTGAAATTTCGTGACGTGCTACACTTTGCATTACCTCTGGAGGAAGCACATTCATTAGTGCACCAAATGTGTGGCAAATGCAAGGCCCCAGGTGTGTGATATTTGCTTCTACAGTAACACATTACTGAAGTCACATATTTTCTTAGACTACCTTTTATCTCTGTCTTGCACACCTATGTTTATACACTTAACTGTTTGGTTAGTAAACTTTGATATTTGGATGTTTGTACATATGTCAGAAGGCCTAACTTCCATTACGAAGATGTACTTAGTTTTCCTTAGACACATATAATGCTCTCAGAACATTTGTATCAAGAACAATTCTGCAGTGTTACGATGAAAGGATTTGCTTACACTCTGTCTTGATTATTTATATATATATATATATATATATATATATATATATATATATATATATATATCGTTGACTGAAAGTTTACTTTGGCATTAGATACAAGATTATTTTCTCTGTGTTCAAACATGCACCTCAGACTTAGACATTGATGAATAATTCCTATGTTTAGCATGTTCTAATACATCTGTTTTGTGAAGAGAGTAAAATATGAACATGAACTGTCAAAAATGAGCGAATACTAAAATGACAGAGAATGCTGTCTTATCAATAAAAGAAAACATCTATGCACATACATTATGCAATGTGCTATGGGCCAATATAAATGCAATGCAATCACATGGATGTAAATAATTTTCTAGGTTATTCGTAATGTGAACGTCAGTAGTACACTCATATAAATCATGGCCAAGCAACATCAATGGTAATGTACTTCTGATGAGCAACATGTAATTAGAGATTCTTTCCTCTGCTCCCATTTGCGAGCATCTGTTTGTTTTGTAATTGAAGCATTTTTAAAAGTAGGTACTTTGCTATTTTGTACACACATACTTCCGGTAGTGATATGTACAGTGACTTTTCTCTGACCTGACTTTCATGTATGTAGAAATAAATGAACTATTAACTGCATAGCATATGAATCCTACACTCAGAGCACTGAAAGACCTGAGTCAAAACAAGGCCCCGGGAGTAGACAACATTCCATTAGAACTACTGACAGCTTTGGGAGAGCCAATCCTGACAAAACTCTACGATCTGATGGGCAAGATGTATGAGACAGGTGAAATACCCTCAGACTTAAAGAAGAATGTAATAACTCCAATACTAAAGAAAGCAGGTGTTGACATATGCGAAAATTACCGAACTATCAGTTTAATAAGCCACAGCTGGAAAATACTAATGCGAAATCTTTACAGACATATGGAAAAACTGGTAGAAGCCGACCTCAGGGAAGATCAATTTGGATTCCATAGAAATATTCGAACACGTGAGGCAATACTGACCCTATGACTAATATTAGAAGAAAGATTAATTAAAGGCAAACTTACGTTTCTAGAATTTGTATATTTAGAGAAAGCTTTTAACAATGTTGACTGGAATACTCTCTTTCAAATTCTGAGGGTAGCAGGGGTAAAATACAGGGAGCGAAAGGCTATTTACAATTTATACAGAAACCAGATGGCAGTTATAATAGTCGAGGGGCATGAAAGGGAAGCAGTGGTTGGGAAGGGAGTGAGACAGGGTTGTAGCCTCTCCCCGATGTTATTCAATCCGTATATCGAGCAAGCAGTGAAAGAAACAAAAGAAAAATTCGGAGTAGGTATTAAAATCCCTGGAGAAGAAATAAAAGCTTTGAGGTTCACCGAAGACGTTGTAATTCTTTCAGAGACAGCAAAGGACTTGGAAGAGTAGTTGAATAGAATGGATAGTGTCTTGAAAGGAGGATGTAAGATTAACATCAACAAAAGCAAAACGAGGATAATGGAATGTAGCCGAATTATGTTAGGTGATGCTGAGGGAATTAAGTTAGGAAATGAGACACTTAAAGTAGTAAAAGAGTTTTGTTATTTGGGGAGCAAAATAACTGATGACGGTCGAAGTAGAGAGGTTATAAAATGTAGACTGGCAATGACAAGGAAAGCGTTTCTGAAGAAGAGAAATTTGTTAACATCAAGTATAGATTTAAGTGTCAGGAAGTCGTTTCTGAAAGTATTTCTACGGAGTGTAGCCATGTATGGAAGTGAAACATGGACGATAAATAATTTGGACAAGAAGAGAACAGAAGCTTTCGAAATGTAGTGCTACAGAAGAATGCTGAAGATTAGAAGGGTAGATCACATAACTAATGAGGAGGCATTGAATAGAATTGGGGAGAAGAGGAGTTTGTGGCACAATTTGACTAGAAGAAGAGATCGGTTGGTAGGACATGTTCTGAGGCATCAAGAGATCACCAATATAGTATTGGAGGGCAGCGTGGAGGTTAAAAATCGTAGAGGGAAACCAAGAGATGAATTCACTAAGTATATTCAGAAGGATTTAGGTGGCAGTAGGTACTGGGAGATGAAGAAGCTTGCACAGGATAGAGTAGCATGCAGAGCTGCATCAAACCAGTCTCAGGACTGAAGATCACAACAACAACAACATTACTTTGTAAGATCCAGTATGCTGTTTCCATTAAATTAAAATGGAAAAGGAATCTGAATATAGAATTTGAAGTTTCTAGCTCCTTTGTGTTGCGCCAATGATTTTTAAGTAAAATATCCAAATTTCAAAAACTGTTAAAGTTACTAAACTGAAACTTAATACTTATTACTTAAGCATCACTCCTGACTTGCTATCTACTTTTCAGATTATTTACTTTATTTTTAAGGTATTGCGCAACATTCGTGAAGTCATAACTAGTTACAGCAGACTAGGCTGGCACACAATGGAAAGCATATGAATTTTATATGGCGTGAGTAGGCTGCTTCCCTACAACACCCCTTGGTTGTTCTGACATATTACCACTCCTGAATTCGGGGAGAGTCAGGAAGTGGTTGTTTCGTTATCCAACACAATACGTTGTATTGAAAAGTGTCCTTCGTAGTCCAACACTGCATTTTTGTGAAAAAGTTGGTTTTGGTGAGTGGTGAGTGAGGCAGTGGCACTTCATATAGGTACCAGCTCAATGCAGTGAGCTGTGATGAGTCTAAGTTTCATTTACTCGTATGTTATTTTTTACGTTTGCTGTCATTATCAGAGTTTGTTATGTGAGCTAGGTTACAAGATGTTTAGAGGTACTTTTGTGAAGCCACAAAAACCCGTGGACTTATCTTCGTTTACAGGTAATGGTGTACGGGATAATTTAGTGTCAATGAGGTGCCAATTTTTCAATTTGTCTGGGCATGAATTGCCGTGAACCGGAGCTGTAGCAGATGTTTGTTCCATATGTAGGCGCACCGGTCATCTGTCTAGTAGTTGTACTGAGCGTAGATGTGCAATGATTCGCTGTAGGAATTAATTTTTGTTTACATTTTTTTGTGTAGACTTAATGGGAGTTTGTGTTTTGTCTTGTTTTAAAAAGAATCGGTCGCTAATACGCATTTGGCAGGGGATGTCAAAGCATGTGTTGTTCACCACGAGACATTGAATAAAGCACATACATTCCAGGAGCGGACTGTGGGATTGTGCCAGTGCTACAAAAAGCAGAACAGTGCACGATCTTTTGGGAGAAATTAAGTGCATTGTCGATGCAGCGCAACGAGTGAGTGGAAGTGTTTTCGTAGAGAATCCATATGCTCAATGCAAAAACATATGTACAGACCCAGAATGCAGAAGCTAATAAAGTGCTATTACAGGAGGCATAAAATAGAATGGAGGCCTTTTTTTGCGTGGTATACCCGCTGTAATGCCATGGATGGTATGGACGGAGAACCGAGAGGACTTAGAGTCAGCTCTTAGAAGCGCAACACCTATAGAGGAGGTCGATATATCCATGAAGCAGAGAGTGGACCAGCGCGTGTTCCCTTCTGAAGTCAAGTGTTATAGATGTGGTCGGGACGGGCATCTAAGGAAGCAGTGTAAGCAACCAAAGTGTTATGCATGTGACATAGTGGGCCACTGGGCATTTGAATGCAGAGACAGCAAGGGTGGAAAGCACTGGCAGGGGAAACAGCTGTTAAACGCAAACAGGATTGCTTCAACCATCGGAAGGCAGTCTCAGTAGACTATAACACAGCAAAAATTAGTGCATAGACGGAATGTACCTTGGTGGGCTTAGTGGATGGCAGGAAACAGAGATTTTTGGTGTGGATGTGTCCATTATCTATGTGGACCTCGTTGGAAAGAGGAGACTGGGGCCACACGGCATAGGTTATGTGGGGTTGGCAATAATAGGATGGAATCTTTGGTTACACCAGTACTGAAGTTTTCAGTTGGGAAAACTAACTTTAGCAACCGCATGGAGCTGTTGTGATGCATAGGCAAAGGTTATTCAGTAGTTCTCGGACTATCGACAAACATCACGCTGAGTTTGATCTTCTGCAGCTCACAATGGAACTCAGTGGGACTTTGTTTCAACTGAGGGAAACAGTTGCAGCTGACACAATGGCTCAAGGTTCACCTATCATGCGGGTGAAATCATCTATCTGTTAAGCTGATCAAATCCATTTAAATGATATCGATATGTGGTGAGGTATGTGTGTATTATCTTTGACTGCTTTTACATCTTTATTCCTACATGCTGTTCTGTTCAGTTCCAGTTCATTCACATTGATTTGTGTGTGCTAACATATAGTAAAGTGCACGAGTGCGAAATGTTATAATAAATCACCGAATGTGTACATATTTATCATGTTCTCAACATACAAGGAAATCTCAACAAGTTGTGGGCTCAGGTACGCAGACAACCGGTCATTAAAAGTATCAGGAGTGGCTGATTAAAAACCCATGTCTCTTGATTCAAAGTCCAATGTGTGCTGCTGTTCACAGAGAAGAATTGTTCGAGTCGACAAATATGGCGACGAATTATCTAATTAATGTGCCGAAGCTGAAATGACGTGAGAACTACAGAGACTGGGCGTTCACTATCGAAAACGTGCTTATTCTAGAGACGTTAGTAAAATGTGTCTCAGAAGTAGTTTCATCTGAAGATTCGAAGGCCAAAGCGAAGATAATTCTTACGATTGATCCAGCTTTATATGTTCAGATAAAAGAAGCAAAAACAACAGTCAACTTGTGGAAGAAACTGAAATCAATTTTTGACGACTCTGGTTTAGCGAGAAGAATAAATTTGCTGAGAACTCTGATATCAATCCGTCTAGAAAAATGTGATTCAGTGATGAGCTATGTAAACCAAATAGTAGATGATGCTCAGAAATTATGTGGAACAGGTTTTGCTATCAATGACGAATAGATTGGTTCGTTACTGTCAGCAGGATAGCCACAAGAATATTCTGTCATGGTATTGGCAATTGAGGATTCAGGAATTCCAATCACAACAGACACAATCAAAAGCAAGCTTCTTGACATGGACGAAAAGGTCACCATGACTGGTAGTCCTTTTAAGATAAAAAATTGACAAAGTAGAGCAAACTTTTCTCACCGAAATGGAAATATGGTAGGAAACCGAAACAGGAAGAATATTGTTTGCTATAAATGCAAGACACCAGGACATTTAAAAAGTAAGTATTCTAACAGTGACAATGATAAAAGACAAAACAAAACTTCAGATGTTTTCAGTGCAGTGTTTATAAGTGGCTTTTTCGACAGAAGTAACTGGTATGTTGATTCAGGGGCTAGTGCACATCTCACAGAAAATGAAGAATGGATGAAAAACAAAGTAAATGATATTAACATGCATAAAATGATGGTTGAAAATCATACAGAAATACCATTTTTGCGCTCTGTAGAAGTTGATTTGACAACAGCTGTTGGAAAGAAGTCTTTTTATATTACTGTAAAAAATATTGTGTGTGCTCCAGGACTAACTAAAAATTTGCTATCTGTGAGCGGTTTGATTGAAAAAGTAATTTTTTTCGAACTGAATAGTGACCAGTGCAATATTTACAACAATCACAATGAACTAGTTGCAACTGCAGTTCTGATTAATGGTGTGTACAAGCTAAAAACTGACAGAGGAAGTGATATTTTAGAAATGAGTACAGCATGAGTTTGGCATAGAAGATTAGGTCACCTAAATGCAAAGGATCTTATTAAAATGAAAAATGGTGCTGTAGATGTAATGGTATTTGAAGATATTAACATTAATGTTAGCAAGCAAAACTGTGTAGTATGCAATGAAGGCCAACAAACAAGACAGCGTTTTCCACTTGGAGACACTAGAGCCTCTAAACCTGTTGACGTAGTACGTGCAGACCCGTGTGGACCAATGGAATTTATGTCATTAGGTGGTACAAATTATTTTCTCATTTTGGAAGATGATTACACCCAAATGGGATTAGTGTACTTTCTGAAGAAAAGAATGAGGTTTCAGAAAAATTACAAGACTCTCAGAAGACGGTGGAGAATCAGCAAGAAAGGAAAATCAAAACAGTAAGAACAGATAATGGAAAAGCGTTCTGTTGTGGGAATTTTGAGAGTTTGTTGAAAAAAAAAAATGGTATTATACATCAGTTATCCAACAGTTATACATGAGAACAAAACAGTTTGGCAGGAAGGTTGGCTAGAACTGTTGTAGATAAGGAAAGACGTATCTACATCTACATCCATACTCCGCAAGCCATCTGACGGTGTGTGGTGGAGGGTACCTTGAGTACCTCTATCAGTTCTCCCTTCTATTCCAGTCTCGTATTGTTCGTGGAAAGAAGGATTGTTGGTATGCATCTGTGTGGGCTCTAATCTCTCTGATTTTATCCTCATGGTCCCTTCGCGAGATGTACATAGGAGGGAGCAATATACTGCTTGACTCCTCGGTGGAGGTATGCTCTCGAAAATTCAACAAAAGCCCGTACCAAGCTACTGAGCGTCTCTCCTGCAGTCTTCCACTGGAGTTTATCTATCATCTCCATAACGGTTTCGAAATTACTAAATGATGCTGTAACGAAGCACGCTGCTCTCTGTTGGATCTTCTCTATCTCTTCTATCAACCCTATCTGGTACGGATCCCACACTGCTGAGCAGTATTCAAGCAGTGGCCGAACAAGTGTACTGTAACCTACTTCCATCGTTTTCGGATTGCATTTCCTTAGGATTCTTCCAATGAATCTCAGTCTGGCATCTGCTTTACAGACGATCAACTTTACATGATCATTCCATTTTAAATCACTCCTAATGCGTACTCTCAGATAATTTATGGAATTAACTGCTTCCAGTTGCTGACCTGCTATATCGTAGCTAAATGATAAGTGATCTTCCTTTCTATGTATTCGCAGTACATTACACTTGTCTACAATGAGATTCAATTGCCATTCCCTGCACCATGTGTCAATTCGTTGCAGATCCTCCTGCATTTCAGTATAATTTTCCATTGTTACAACCTCTCGATATACCACAGCATCATCCACAAAAAGCCTCAGTGAACTTCTAATGTCATCCACAAGGTCATTTATGTATATTGTGAGTAGCAACGGTCCTACGACACTCCACTGTGGCACATCGGAAACCACTCTTACTTCAGAAGAATTCTCTCCATTGAGAATGACATGCTGCGTTCTGTTATCTAGGAACTCTTCAATCCAACCACACAATAGGTCTGATAGTCCATATGCTCTTACTTTGTTCATTAAACGACTGTGGGGAACTGCATCGAACGCCTTGAAGAAGTCAAGAAACACAGCATCTACCTTTGAACCCATGTCTATGGCCCTCTGAGTCTTGTGGACGAATAGCGTGAGCTGGGTTTGACATGACCGTCTTTTTCGAAACCCATGCTGATTCCTACAGAGTAGATTTCTAGTCTCCAGAAAAGTCATTATACTCGAACACAATACGTGTTCCAAAATTCTACAACTGATCGACGTCAGAGATATAAGTCTATAATTCTGCACATCTGTTCGACGTCCCTTCTTGAAAACTGGGATGACCTGTGCCCTTTTCCAATCCTTTGGAAGGCTACGCTCTTCTAGAGACCTACGGTACACTGCTGCAAGAAGGGGGGTTAGTTCCTTCGCGTATTCTGTTTAAAATCGAACTGGTATCCCATCAGGCCCAGCGACCTTTACTATTTGATGATAACCTTGATATAAGCTTTTGGGCTGAAGCTGCTAATAGTGCAGCACATTTGCGAAATAGGTCAGTGAGTTCAAGTTTAGGGAATAAAAGACCATATGCCACGAGAATTATGTCAGATATAGGAGATACAAATATAAAAAAAACCTTGCTTACTTTCATTCTATTATGCCATAAGGGATTATACTCTGGGGCAACTCATCAAACCGAGCAAAAGGTTTTAGGTGCAAAAGTGTGTGATAAGAATCATTTGTGGTATAAATTCAAGAACATCTTCTAGAAACCTGTTCATGGAACTTTGTATTCCAACCACTGCTTCTCAGTATATTTATTCTTTAATGAAATTTGTTGCAAGTAATACATCTCTATTTCCAACTAATAGCTCAATACATAGTATCAATACTAGGAATAGGAACAATATTCATAAAGACCTAAAATCACTTACCTTTTTCCAAAAAGGAGTCCAATATTCAGGAATACATATTTTCACTAAATTGCCAGCAACGATTAAAACTTGGTTTCAGACAAAGCACAGTTTAAACAGACTTTGAAAGAATTTTTGATAGTCAACTCCTTCTACTCCATAGATGAATATCTTAACAAGGACTGTTAAGCCAGCTTAAGTAAAAATATTGGTTAGATTTCAGTTTTGAGAACACTTCATCACAACAGTCATGATAAGGTATTTTGTGTATGATAAATTTATTAATAGTGCATAACAGTGTTTAATTCTGACAGCATGTTAATTCTGTAAATATTAGCTGTTCCAGTTTTCTGCATTGTATTAACCTACTTCCACTATCTCCTGACAAATTATCAGTGTAGCAAGTATTATATTCAAATGTTTTATGTTGCACTTTCTGACATGTTCCATACCCACGAGAATCATCTTAGTTTTTTGGGTCTGTGGAACGAAAACTGAATCTAATCTAATCTGTGAACTATGGACAGGCAAGAAACACAACATTAGTCATCTCAGAATAATTAGAAGCAAGGACATGATGCATATTTCCAAAGTAAAGAGTGCAAAATGGGATGAAGAAGTAAAATAAATGATCTTAGTGGAATATAGAAATGCTACAAAAGCTATAGACTCTATGACCTTCATAAAAATGATGTAGTGATAACCCTAGATGGGACTATAATGGAAAGTGTTAACGATACAGAAAATGAAACAAAGTATTATGAAGAAATTACCATACCATTGGAATACGATGAAGAAAACGAGAAGTCTGATACTGTGTTGAGAGAGGACTTACTTAACGTCTCAAAAGAAGCAGTTACCTCAGAGAAAGAAACAGATGATAAAAAAGTGCTACACAGGGAGATGAAGTAAAAAAATTAGAAGATCAGAAAGGCAGCTCAAACCGAATAGAATATTTTAATGCTTATGAGATTTATTTTTTTGCCAGAACTTCAGATCAACTATAGGACCCAATAACTATGCAGGAGGCCCTTAGCAGATCTGATGCAGAAAAGTGGAAATGTGCTATGGATGAAGAGAGACAAGCTTTTGAAGACAGTGATGCTTGGGAAGTGGTAAACCATCCAGAAAAAGCAAGTGTTATGCAGTGTAAGTGGGTGCTCAAGGAAAAAAGTCAACAGTGAAGGTGAACTGTAGCATCATGCTAGACTAGTCCCAAAAGCATTCACTCAGAAACGCGGAAATGATTATGATGAGACCTTTCTCCTGTGGTGAGGCATTCAACACTTAGACTTCCAATGGCATTATCTATTGAACTAGATTTGAACATTACACACCTTGATGATAAGACTGCTTTTTTAACTTGTATACTCAAAGAGGATAATTTCCTTCAACAACCCTAAGGATTAAATCTTTGTAATGCTAAAAAGAAAATTTTGAAGTTAAAAAGGGCTATGTATGGTCTAAAGCAAACATCCAGAGTGTGGAGTCAAAGAATGAATGATGTCTTAAACTTCTGGGTTACAAAAGATCTGATTTAGAACTTTGCTTGTTTACAAAACTTAAGGATAAAAGCTTAGTTACTATGGTAACTTTATAAGTTGATCACTTTTATATTTTTTCAAAGGACTCAAGTGAGAGCGAATTTTTGAAAAACAAGTTCAGAGTGCGAAGTAAAGGATTTGGGAACGGCTAAAAATTGTTTGAGGATGAAAATCAAATATTATAAAGCTAATGTTGTGTTAGTTTTAAGTTAAGAGAACTATACTGATGAATTATTGAAAAGGTTCAATACCATAGACTATAAAACTGTAAAGACTTCTATCGAAACTATACTTGATTTTCAGAAATGAAAAAGAAACTAAAATTGACGATGTAGCTTATGAAGCCCTAATAGGTAGCGTAATGTAATTATCAGTACTTACAAGACTTTGTATCTCTTTCAGTGTGAGCTACTTCAGCCAGTTCAATAATTCTTTTTCTGAAAAAACATTGGGTATGTGCTTAGCGAATTTTGTAATATATGAAAGAAACTAAGAATTATGTTCCAAAGTTTAGGAAAGAAGATTTAGAATTATGTGGTTATGTTGATGCAGATTGGGCAAATTGTTCTCTAGACAGAAAATCATACATTAGTTTTTGTTTTTAACCTATGTGGTTGTGTAATGTAATGGCAGAGTGCTAAGCAAAAGACTGTCGCTCTTCCTAGCACAGAGGCTGTGGATATGGCTCTTTCTGAAGCTTCTCAGGAGGCCATTTATTTAAGGAACTTGTTACATGAACTAATAAGCTATAATAAGTGTGTCACATTGTTTAACAAGAATCAGAGTGTCCTGACTTTATCTGTTGATCCTTCAAATCATAAAAGGTCGAAGCACATTGATGTTCGACATCATTATATAAGGGAAGCTGTGTCCAATAAAGTTGTAAAAACTCTTTACTTACAAACAGTTGATATGCCTGCAGATACAGTGACAAAAGGATTCAGAAAAGAAAAACATTATGATTTTCTGAACAGTATGGGTCTACATATTTTTAAGAAAATCATTTAAATGTTTTGAAGTAGGGGTGTTAAGCTGGTCAAACCCATTTAAATGATATTGATATGTGGTCAGCTATGTGTGTATTACCTTTGACTGATTTTACATCTTTGTTCCTACATGCTGCTCTGTTCAGTTCCAGTTCGTCCATACTGATTGTATGTGAGCTAAAATGTAGCAAAGTGTACCAATCAAAAATGTTACAATGAATCACTCAATGTGAACACATTTATCATGGTCTCAATATCCACGAAACCTCAACATAAAGAGATTAAATTTTCAGTACAGGTCGATCAGCAGTATAAAATACCAGCAAGTATTGGAAAGCTAGTGTGGGTTTCAGTGGATACCAATTTCCCAAGGGAAACTTTGTTTGTGGTTGAACTGCTCTTAAGCAATGAAGAATTGGATAATTCCCTTTGTTTTATCCGCAGGAGTTTAGCACATGAGAGTGACATTAAGAGGGAATTGGACAATTTTGACAGAAGGGAGGTGACTCTGTCCAAGGGTGCATGAGTAGCCACTCGGGAAGACGAGGACTTCGATAGGTCGAATCTAGAGGAAAGCCATAAGCAGACTGTCGATAAGGAAGTGTTATGAGTGAAAGCAGATCATTTGAAGGGCAGTGACCGAATGGCTATGGAGAACTTGCTGTTGAGTTTTAGTGATTTATTTTGTGCGAACGGAAAGTTACCAGTAATGTCACTGATGCAAGATCACATACCGACAGGGAATAGTGCAGCAGTTTATAATAAGCCATACCATACAGCAAACAGCTGACACCATTGGTAGGAGAATTTGTTGCTACAGGATAGACCGAGTGATAGTCCTTGGAGCTTAAATATTGTCATCATGCCAAAAAAGTTGCCAGACAAGACATGAAAATATAGATTTTTCTGTGACTGCTGATATCGAAACGCGAGAACCATTTCAGATCCTTATGCATTTCCAGATATCATAGAGACTTTGGATAATTTGGATGAGGTTCGGTTCTTTACAACTACGGACGTTGGGAGTGGACGCAATCAACTGGAGCTGGCGCCTGAAGGTAGATCGAAAACAGTGTTTACCATCCCAGCAGGACATTTATATTACAAAATCAGACCATTTGGACTACAGAACACCCCGGCAACTTTTCAATTCTTGTTAGAAGGGGTATTGAGAGGATTAAAACGAAAAACTTGTCTATCTCAATTACATAATTGTCTATTCAAAGGATTTATTGGAGATATTCATCATATGGATTTGCTGTTCCTTTGTCTACCGTGTTTCCAGTTAAAGTTGTAGGATGTGAGGTCCGCCTGTTACGCAAAACACCGTTTTTTCCAAGTACCCAAACATGTTTCAGTACCCCTGTATCATCATCAGTGGGTTTCTGTTTTATTTATTCTGTAATGTGAACATTTTTATTAAATGGTTACAAAATTATGTAAATATTTATTTGAAATAATAGTTCATTGCTGGTAGCTTGTCATTTGCAACCATACGATGTTGATGAGAAATTTTGTTGGGAGTTAACCTGTCATCTAAATCGTAATTTAATTTGTTGCTATATTTCGCGCCTATATTCGTTTTTACTTTCGTGTGGCAAGCCCTATTTTTCTCAGCATCATGGTCAGGTGCCGTGATGCACATATAAATATAACACGTATTTTCCCTAATAAGGTCGTAAAAGCACTTTGCACTTCACCAAAACACACTGTGATTGTGGTTGTTGTGTGTCCCAACCCAGTCAGTGTTCATTTGTGCACCAGGGAGTTCGGCGCCAAACTTGAATTTTGTTTACATTTTATCTTTGTGTGTGTGTGTGTGTGTGTGTGTGTGTGTGTGTGTGCGTTTTCTGTACATTTCTTTGCTGCTTGTGTTGTCTTGTACATGATGATCCTTTTGTGTGTTAATAGTGAGTCTTTGAACATTGTACTGTATCCATTTTTCGCACACGCACACATGCATGTGTGTGTGTGTGTGTGTGTGTGTGTGTGTGTGTGTGTGTGTGTGTGTGTGTCTATGTGTGTGGGTAGACTTTATCTGTTTGTGTTGTCCTTTTTGTAAAGTTCCTTTAATGTGTTAAATAGTGTGCCTCTTAATGCAGAGTGATGTGTATTCATTTATGACCTGTTTTCTTTCTGCTGTTGCCTTCTGTATGTGGAAGTTTTCCTCAATAGTCATTTTATGTATAGGCTGTGGCTGTATCTAGTATTCCTAAGTCTGTTTCTATTGTAGTTGTGTGATGATTGTGGCCTATAAGGTGGTCAGCAAATATGCTATGGGAGCTGTTGCTTTTTAAAGCTCTGAGATGTTCTGAATATCTGGTTTTGAAGTTTCTGCATGTTTGTCCTATGTACATTAACTGGCAAGTTTTGCGTGTGAGTTCATATATTCCTGATCTGTTAAATTTATCCATGTGTGTTTCTTGTGTTTTGATCTTTTCTGTGTTGTGATCTCTGTCCTGTATCCTATTTGCAGTCCCTGTATCTTTAATATGTTGCCTATTCTGTGAAGAATCTTTTTACTGTAAGGGAGTATGTGCCATTTCGTTTTTTGTGTGTTGTTGCTCTGTTGTGTCTTGTGTGTGGTCCATTGTTTGTGTTTTGTGTTGTTCTGTGTTGGTGGTGGATTTGTGTGTGCGTGTGTGTGTGTGTGTGTGTGTGTGTGTGTGTGTGTGTGTGTGTGTGTGTGGTATGTTCATTTTTGCGCTGTTTACATATTTTTTGATTTAAGTTGTCTACCATATGGGTATCATAACCATTTTTACTGCTATTTTGTTTTATTGTGTTTAGTTCTTGTGTGTAGTTCTGTTTGTTCATGGGTGTTCTGTTTAATCTATGGAGCATGAATCTGAAGTTTGCTTACTTATGTGTCAATGGGTGGTTTAATAGTTTGTGAATGGTGGTGCCTGTGGTTGTCGGTTTCCTGAATATTCTGAAGTTGTGTGTGTTGTTTGTTTTATGTCTGATGAGATCTAGAAAATGTAGTGTGTTGTTAGTTTCTGTTTCTAATGTGAAGTTAATTTTTTGGAGTAAGTTGTTTATTTGATTGTGTGGCTGTTCTATGTGTGTATGTGGTTCATCAATCAGGCACATTATGTCATCGAGATTTACTGGAGCATGTAAGATGTTTGGAGGATGTCTTTAGTAACTACGATCAGCATGTTTGATGTTGTGTGTGGACAAGTGCCATTCTGCGCAAACTCAAGTAAACTATCTGGCGCACGTGGCTAGTGAGTGTGGCATACAGACTGATCCTCGTCTTACAGATGCAAGTAAAACTTATCTGATACAACAAACAATTAAACAGTTACAATCGTTCTTTGGCCTCTTTAATTATTATGCAAGGTTCGTGAGAGACTCTGCGAAAATAGCTGGACCCCTGAACAAGGTACTGAAGAAGGTTGCAGGAATGTCAGGACGCATTTGAAAAATTGAAAGAAGTATTAGTTTCATATCCAGTATTCGTTTTTCCGGATGTCGAGAAAGAGATTATCCCTTCGTTTGATGCTTCAAATGAGGCAGTCGGTAGATGGTCAGGAATATCCGGTAGCTTACGCTTCAAGGCAGTTAAACAATGCGGAGCGTAACTACTCAACTGTGGAGAAAGAGATGTTGGCGTACATATATGGTATTACATTTTTTTGGTGTTAGCCATATGATAGGAAGTTTGAGGTCGTGACATATCATGTCTAACTGAAACGGTTGCTTGGTTTGAAAGATTCATCTAGTGGAATAACTTGGTGACACGTAAGCTAAGTTAATTCGAGTACGACATAAGCCATAATCCAGGAAGATCACATGCAAACGCAGATTCGTTAAGCCGTGGAATAGCAATGTTAAGTATGCTAGGGAAGAAGGTTGAAAAATGGCAGCAGGCACAGGAAAGCGATAAGGAGTGCCAGGCGTTTAAGCTACAGTCACATTTCGTTATGCACGAGGACTTGTTGTGTAGAACAACAAGGTGTGGGTCACATGTGGTGGTTCCATAGGGTTTTTGGAAGGAAGTTTTGTGGGAAGCCCACGACCATATGTTATCAGGTCATGGTGGGCGACATGCATCGGACAGATATGTAGCAGAGAAGTTTTGCTTGAGGAACAAGAAACGTGACATGGAGCAGTATGTTAAAGACTGTATGGCATGCATGCAGAGGGCTGACACTGCGCATCAGAAAACACCGTTGCCAAGGTTACCAGAGGCGTCTATTCCAGTTTGGATGCCCTTGGGGCATTTAATAAAACACCTGCAGGAAATGTTATGTTCTCACGATCATCGATTATTGTTCTCGATTTTTGGCAATCGTACTGATGCCAGACCAATGGGCTAGTACTGCAGTGCTGGTGTTAGTAAACAACTGGACATTAAAATTTGGGATGACTGAGACCATAATTATGGACCAAGGTACGAATTTTGTCTCAGATTTAATGAGGCAGCTGTGTTGCGTGTTGTGTACAAGGAAGTTATGGACGAGTCTGCTTCATCTGCAGACCAATGGGAGAATGGAACGTGAGTACAAGACAATCGCAAAGATGTTGAGCTGTTATGTAGGTTCCAGACAATACGAGTGGGATGCCTATTTACTGTATGTACTGTGAGCCTATAATTCGAAGGCTTGTACTGCAGTGGGCTTGTCGCCATTTGAGGAGTGTATGGCAGGAAAAGTCATCCCCCTTTGAGGTTTTAGTTCCTAAATTAGGACCAGATGGTAAGTCGGTGAGGAAATTTGACAGGAGAATTAGGAAGGTCCGGAGGAATATGCAAAAGGTGAACACGAAGGCCCTAGAACGCCAGCAACAACCGAACTGACATATGGACAAATTGCCACAACACCGCATAGGGCAATCGGTAATTGTCACTAGTCCCTAGGGGTATGTCAAAGGGAAAAATGAAGAAATTTTTAACAAAATAGCAAGTACTGTACCTGGTCGCGGAAATGACTTACCACATGGAGTGGGTTTGAGGCGTCCTGTCACAGACTGCGTGGCCCCTCCTGCCGGAGGCGCGAGTCCTCCCTGGGGCATGGGTGTGTGTGTTGTTATCAGCATAAGTTAGTTTAAATAGTGTGTAAGTCTAGGAGCTGATGACCTAACCAGTTTGGTCCCTTAGGAATTCACACACATTTGAACTTTTTTTTTTTTTTTTTTTTTTTTGGAAATGACCTCACCAGTCAATTTTCCCCACAAAAACATCTGTCATACTCGTCAGTCGCGTAAAACCGTTTAATGGAATGGTAGAAAGGATACCACAGTTATCAGCAGCCAATCAGGAGGTGAAAGTTACAAAGGATAAAAAGAAGAAACCTGGAATTGGTGAGCAACGTAAGGTGCATGATGTGTCGTATACGTTAAGGTCATGTAAGTAAGTATCCGCCCCGGTAGCTGAGTGGTCAGCGTGACGGACTGTCAATCCCAAGGGCCCGGGTTCGATTCCCGGCTGGGTCGGAAATTTTCTCTGCTCAGGGACTGGGTGTTGTGTTGTCCTAATCATCATCATTTCATCCCCATCGACACGCAGGTCGCCGAAGTGGCGTCAAATCGAAAGACCTGCTCCAGGCGAACGGTCTACCCGACGGGAGGCCCTAGCCACACGACATTTCCATGTAAGTAAGTTGTATAATTGTAATTTGTCGGTTTTTCATTTTGGTTTAGTGTATCAGGGAGTATGTATTTTTTTACCTGAGGGATAATTGTTTCTTTGAAACTTCCTGGCAGATTAAAACTGTGTGCCGGACCAAGGCTCGAACTCGGGACCTTTGCCTTTCGCGGGCAAGTACTCTACCAACTGAGCTACCCAAGCACGACTCACGCCCCGTCCTCACAGCTTTACTTCTGCCAGTACCTCGTCTCCTACTTTCCAGACTTTACAGATGCTCTCCTGCGAACCTTGCAGAACTAGCACTCCTGAAAGATAGGTCCCGAGTTCGAGTCTCGGTCCGGCACACAGTTTTAATCTGCCAGGAAGTTTCTTATCAGCGCACACTCCGCTGCAGAGTGAAAATCTCATTCTGGAATTGTTTTTTTTTCTGCGGACTTGTTAGTTCTTCATGTCGTTATTAACGATATTTTTTTTCTGGACTGAGCATTCTTGGAACCAGAGAGAGGGTGGTAAGTGTAATTTGTGACCGATCCAGGTGGCCGAGTACGGACTGACAAGTGAACATGTGAAGCGAGTTTGTTTCTGGTGGGGAGGGAGAGCCAATGGGGCGAGTTGTAGGAAAACACACTTCCAGAGGGTGGGTACACATTGGTTATACTCCGTGCTCACGCCAGAAAATGTATAGCCGAAGGAGACAAATAATGACACAACTTGTGAAGTTGTCGAGACGGAATTTCGACTTCCTGCTACGCTCACAGGCTCAACTGCTATGACAATGTCGCAGAATACGTTGTATTGGCCAGAAGGATCTCAGAGGGTACCCATTCAAAATGTAACGTATTTAAATAAAACACTCAACCAGAACTTTTTCAGTCCTTGGACACATTAATATAGTCCCAACAAGGTGGAATTTCGCTGGAATAAATGTGGCAGCATGTGCACAACTTCCAGGAAGAGCAGGAGCACAAAGTATTAATGGTGAGCGCACTGGCCACCAGTAGTGGCGTGCTTTTAGCACATGACCTTAACGTATACGGCACATCATGAACGAATAAGTTCATCCGCGGATTTGGGAAATTCTCGTAAATCCCGCGCAGCTATGGCTAGAGGGCAGTACTTAAGGGACCGACTGGCACATTGGATGGGAGGTGCAGGCAATGTTAAAATTTGGGAACGATTCTGTGAGGCAGGTTTATGACACCACTCACACGCTGGAAGACATGGTCCAGAGGGCACTGTATACAAATGTGAACTAATCAGGGCAGAAAAGGGCACTAACATGGTATGAAGAACTCATATATTGCAGTTGCAGTTACAACAGCGCCTAGTGACCTGTGGGCAGGGGCCGAATCAGGCTGAGGGAAACTGACGTAATTATCAAAGAGCACTCCACTTGTCCCCTCCAGAGGAACTACAACAGAGGCGTATGGAAAAGGCTTATAAATAAGTGAGCCCGGAGGCTCAAAGCGGCCAGGCGTGTCGCTATTCTGTCTGTGTCTAACTGGAAGAATGACACATGTTTAAATTGCAGGCCAACTACGACAACCTTTTGGTGATGGGTATTGGCGGCCAACTGGCCCACTGAAGCTATCTCCACCCTCTGCTGCAAGGACGCCTCATTGCTATGGTGGGGCGCATCACATCGTGGAGCTGCAAAGGCGCGAGGAGAGAGTGGGTTACTAGCCTTCACTCTCTGGGTGGCATCATCTAGTGGACTGTCAGCTGCCGTCCGCAGGGGCAGGGCTGCACAGAGCTGTCTATGGGCACTGAACGAACTACCCAGGGCGAACAGCCAGGCTCACTACAATGACAGCGGTCAGCTGCTTCCCTTCAGCACTCTACATGGGGTCCACAAATCGTGCATGAGGGAGCAGTCAGTCATAATCCGGGTCATGGCCACAAACGCATGCGGCGACCACTTAGCCATGGCATGTGCAGGATCACCACATCTGTCAGGCTAGGCAACTGGATACCGACACTGCATATTCCAGCAGTCGTATTCCCACTGATCCACACCTGGTCCACGGCGCCATTACTGAGTTCAGTGCAAGGCCGCCTGTGTACCTTCGATGTGTCTTTGTTTCTCTGCACGTTTCATCATGAGTCATCCTTCTATCCCAAACCAAACCTCTCGGTCGTTCTGACATATTACAACCACTGAGCTTGGGAGGTTTGTAACAGAAGCAACAAATTGTATCATAATTGTGCAGGAGTCTTGTGAAAACATTATTTTTTGTGTAAAATTTTGTGTAAACATTTGCAAACAAAGAATCGATAATCAAATATTTGAGAGAGCAGTTAGGAAAAGCCTCATTGTTCGCATTTGTCTTTCTCCTTCCAGCTATCATTATGTAAACATCGTGGGTTGTAGTTGTAAATGATTCTTAATATACAACCTTATTTGAGTTATTAATGTGTTGATTGATTATTAAGTCACCAGATGAGACGTTTAGCTCAATATTTATTGTATTATGAGTTCTTGCAGGGAAGACGCAACACTTCGATGCAGCGCTGATCCGCCATTGGCGTGATTTAATTACTATTTTGCAATGTTTACTTTTACTTATCGTACAACCAGAACCTCCAATGATTCAGAGAAGAAGTTTAAGTTTTTCAAATCAATCACACAGCAGAGAGCGGTTATCAAAATGCGATATGCAAGTTACATTTTCTAAAATTCCATCAGTCACAACCTCTGTTGCACTGTTCCGAAAACCAGTCTTGAACACATACAGACTTCACTCTGGCAAAATTTTAAAATGCTTTAGTGCCAGAGGTGGAATCCAGCTGACTCATACTTCCTTACTGAGGTCCAGGCTCAAATCGAACGTTCAAGGGGACTCAGTCGCTAGCTTTCGCGTATTAGGTATCCAGTGCTCTTGGCTCTTTAGACGAAACGAAAGCGGAGAGTGAAAGTACACGTTGACAGTAAGGGCACGGAGACAAGGCTCCTCTATCAAGTACAGTGCTGGAAACTTTGGTGCGAGTATTGTATTGGTCATTTTTTTTTACAGTAGAATGACACACAGAACTTACAAGTGCTAAGAAGTTTTTGTGAAGGCTCGTTATAGGGACGTTAATGTTCAAATGTCGTGCTTATATGTAGTAATGAAAATGAATTAGCCATACTCTGTCAGATATCGTAGACTGTAAGAGCGCCACAGAATGGTTTGTAGGGGGAGGGGGGAGCAGCAAACAGGGGGTATGAAGTACTTTTGATAGTCTGGAAGGCGAATGGCAACTTTTAAATAGCCATAAAAAAGTTCCATTTCCGACCCTGTTAAAAACCGCATATTACCGACTTTTCACTCAATTTATTGGAGGAAAACACCGGATTACATTATACAGTGGGCGTGGCCCAGAGTTTCAGAAAATCGTCGTTATGTGCCAGCCAGTGCGTCTCCTCAGTTTGTTGTCAATCAGAAGTAAGATGGCATTTTGTGTGTTGCAGTTTGCAAAGAGTGAGTCATTATTTCGGTCCAGCATGCTTTTCGTCGATCTTTTGGCTTTGATCCGCCTGTATCCAAACACATTCGTCTTTGGTATCACCAATATAAAGAAGCAGATAGACGTTCAACGATAAGAGACCTGGTTGATCTCACACAGTGACTGGAATGAGCTCTCTTCAAATGCTGCAGAACTGGCGTTTTCCACAGCTTCTGGAGTGCTCTCATGACTTCATTTTCCAAAAGGATGGAGGTTCACCACATCGGCACAACAACGTACGTTCGTTTCTCAATGACACTCTGCCTCAAAACTGGATAGGACGCATGGGACACCAAGACACTGTCCTGAATTCTGTGTTTCCAGACATACCACCATACGATTTTTTCTTACGTGGATATGTGAATGAAAATGTGTTCATTTCCCCTGAATGCGTGGTGGTCGCATAGATCGTTTGTAATATCTTGGCTAAAACTTTACGATTCTGTGAGTATTTTCGAATGCATCTCATTTTTGTAGTATGTTTTTACCAAGAAATATGGAGTTTTGAAGTCATGTCATTCTTTTTGAATCACCCTGTATTTACCATTTCCCTGAGAGCTGGAAGAGGGCCGCACCTAGATATCGGGGCCCTTGATAGATTGCCAGTTGCTGCAAGCAGCTCGGTTTTCCGATTTCTGCTGAAGAGTACTGCTAAAAAGAAAAGATCAGCTTTTAGCAGTTGGGGGCATGGCGAACAAGCACCAATGCATTCTAATGTTTGCTGTTCGCTTTGTTTGAGAGACATGTGCGTGTTAATATGGGGAAAAGAAAATGTACTTTCTACTAAACGCATAAAGTAGAATTTCTAACGCTGAATGTACTTAATGTCGTTCAATTTTCCCCGCCGAACATGGATGTTGTCTCGATATAAACACAAGACATTAAGAAGAAGAAGCACGTGTTGGAAGTTTCCACGAGAACTTCCAGTAGTGTAACTCCCTTTGCTAGTACGAATTAGCTGCAAACTGAGCAAGATAAATGCATCGCTGCTGAAGAAAGGCTACTTGCTTTTCGTACTACAAAACATAACCATTCATTCCGTTCAATGGACTGTACGACACTTATCATCAAGGGACTTTTTGAGAAGAAATTCTCGTGTTCCAGAACAAAGAGCGAGTCGATTTTAGTGAACGTCTTATCGCCGCTTGCAATGCATGAATTGGTCATAACGCTAAGTACTTGTCTGCGGTGGCTGATACATGAGTTTAATATTAGTCCCAATTACAATTAGATGTTTCACTCCTACCGGAACTATTCAGTTCAAAATAATCTCTTTTCATAAAATTGGTGGAGAAAAAGCAAAATTATAAGCTAGTTATGTCCTGGGGACCTTAAGAAATCGTAATTTAGTTGACAACATCGTCGCAGTTTGTGCAGATAACTGTACACTAATTTTGGTGGGTAGAGGTCTGGAACAGACAACGTTTATTCCAAACTGAACAGTGTGCTCAAAATGAACATTCAAAGCATTGGTTTGTAATTTTTCCTCCTATCTATGTAGTTCTCAATTCGTTCGAGCAATCAGTCATTCATAATATGAAACACAGTCATAGCTCATTCACTCAAAATGATTCAGAAATTTTACTTGTTAGAATGAAATCAGGCGATGATTCTTCTTCTCTGGAGGCTCGTGCTTTACGGCAGTCTGCTAATCTGTACAAATAAAATGCCTCGTAATTTTTGGGAGCATTGTATAATCAGTCGGGAAACCTCAGATCAAGCGGATATTTGGCTTTGATGAAGTTTAACCTTCCGAAGAAGTAATGGAGCTCTTGGATTATTAAATGCAGGTACATATCCAGTCTTTCGGAAGTTCCCTTCTGATTAACAACTACGCAATATATCGATGAATATCATTAATTCTCAATTATCAAATACACACCTTTTGTATAAAGGAGCAATATATATATATTTCCCTTTTAATCGTACAACTTCGTCTCAGTTATCTTCTGTCATAAATCTCAATAATCAGATTACAATTCTTCAAATCAAGCTCAGGCTAATCAGCACGAAGACAATCTCAGAAGCTTTTTTCTTCTAACCACCACCAGAGAGAGTACTACAAAGAATAATTATGCGCTCATGGCATAGCTATTGTATGAAACTATTTTGCGCATGGATTCTGCGAGTATGAAGATAGAAAATTAGTAAACGTCATTCAAGGGTAGAATTGTATCAGAATAATTCATTGAATATAAAGAGATATTACAATTGCCCCTCGCAGCGGGCAAAGTTAATGATAATACACTTTGCGAGCTAACAGGAAAAATTTGTTGGGTTGTTTATTCAAAAGAGGAATATTTTGAATTAATAGAATTTTACTGTAGAGAGTATGGGTAACTTGTTAAGACAGTAAATTACGAGAATACCTAAGCTGTAGCTTTTACATGTACTGGGGTATACCTGCATCCCGAGTACATAACCAGGGAAGATGTAGATTGGTGTAACTACGAAAAAGGTCTACCCATTTGGGAACTGGCCTACACAGGGAAACCCTGGAAAACCCGGAAGAATAGACCCCAGCTCAGGTATTAAAGAAGATAGGAAAGCCTAAATCCCGTAATTTTGAAATATATAGAAGCTCCATAGATTAGATCGAAGGAAAAGTGCCTCATAGCCAAAAAATTTTACAATATTGCTCAAAAAAATTTTCAAAATTCTTCTTTCGACGATGTAGCCGGCGATCTCGTTGTGAAGTCGATGGAACAGGAACACTGGGTACGGACAGCAGGTAGGCGACGTACAGCGTTTGGTTGAGACAGTACGGAGGACAGGCGATGGCTTATGGTACAGGATAGAAGCTGGTAATGTGCCGTAGAAACAGCAAGATGATCTCAGGAACAAATGGTCAGGGACGTGAATATGGAACAGGTTTAAAGTGGAATAAGAAAAGGTTCTGACTGAATAAATCCCTGGAAGAGAGTGGATTAAGGCAACGAAGTCCATATTTCATCGTTGAACTCAAAATCGGAGTGGATTCTTATATTCTTCCATCTGTACTAGACTGGAACATCCATCAGCCCTGACAATTGCGAATTTTTTTGTAGTCCTCAATACCAATTACAACTGATGATTGTCCAAAATATTGCCAAATAGACTGTGGGCATTTAAATTTTGTTGTAGCTCATATCGAATGTATTCCTCTTAAAAAAATTTTTAAAATATAATCTTCGTTTTGTTATAGTGCAGGTGGAAGTAGAGCATTGAATCTGTCTGAGGTTTGCTTTCAATTACGAAATTATGGATAAAATTTAAGTTTACACCTGATGAAAAATTTTAAATATAGGCATATGACACTGATTCCACAAAAGGAACAATTTCTAGAAAAAATTCTCTGAAAAATTTTCATTATTCTTGTAATTAATTGATTTATAGATCCACCTGCAAATAAATATCATTAATGATGACGTATGTTCATTTAACAAATCAGCCACTCGCAGAATCTACTTCATTCTCTCATGAACATTTATGGAAATATATTTCAACAATTATGTCCATAATATGAAACACACAAACTGCTATTCTTAAAATGTTAATTAAAATTCTTAAATTAATTCTCCTGGTAGAGAAGGCATAATGAAAAATCTAAAAATTATAGTAATTTTCTCTCGTGCAACCAGAGAGTTTCTTCAATTGTTTGCAGCAGTGACATTATCGGCTGTTGCTTCATTTCACAGTTCGTTTGTTTTCTTGCGCGAACAGCGCAAATCATACACGTAGCGTATTTACCTACATATTCCGCACTGTTCAAGTTTCACACGAAATTCTCACATAAGTGCCATGTCTTGAGGAAATGTATATGCACTTTAATTGTATATCACTATGGCTTCTGCTCATAGTCCACACTTACAAACACTAATAATTAACAAATTCTTCTACCTATCTTAAAATTTTGTGCTAAACTATCACAGGAGTAATCTCACTGTCTCTTAACCTATCACAGGAGTAATCTCACTGTCTCTTAACCTATCACAGGAGTAATCTCACTGTCTCTTAACCTATCACAGGAGTAATCTCACTGTCTCTTAACCTATTACAGGAGCAATCTCACTGTCTCTTACCTTCAAGACAACATAAACTTCTTGATATTTATATACACATTCGACTCATAGTCAAATTCCACTCTAAATTCTTCTCCAAATTTGGTATCACAGATCTACGATCCTTCAAAAAATTTCTTAATATCATTATGCAGAAATAATCCCTTTATTCTTTTCGATTCGGGATATGCCAACAAGTATGATCCAAGGATTTGGTATATTTACAATAACATATGGTCCGGTATAAATAAGATTCCATTTTTTTATGTTCTTCATCAGTTTCGAGGAATAGATGTGTCATCTCAATAAAACCTTTTCTCCAAGATGAAACGTCTGAATCTGGTGAATCCGTTTATCATATGTCAATTTCCGTTGCATTGCCTTTTTAGTTAAATTGACAAGTGCGAGTCGAATATTTTCCTCTCATTTTAAATTCTGGTCTTCATACTTTTCTTACGTTGCCTCCAGGTTTTGGAACAACTTAGAGCGGAGAACAATATGGTCTAGTGGATAGCTCAATCGAGTTCCATTCTAACATTCTATTTATCTCCCTTTGAACAGATTGTTTTAAACGCCAGGGGATCGGATAGTGCATGTAACAGTAAGTCTGATGTGGCTTCACTTGTTGGTGACAAATATACCCTTTAATAATTCCTGGTTTCTCATCAAAAATCTCTTCATATGCCTCTAACAAATAATGAAGCTGCTGCCTTTCTTCTCCGGTAAGCTGATTTGATTCATTAGCTTTTATCATTGTTGTTTGGTTAAAGTCCTCCTGTTGTATCAAATCCTTTTAAAGCTCCTTCCAGCGACTGTTTGTAGTGTCAATTAATTGAACTATGGCACCGCACCAATATTTCTCATGCACAGTTTCCTTTCTATTTAAAGCCAGTGCTATCTCTTCTCCATTTAATCTAAATTTAGCTATTCCTTCCAAAAAAGCAATCAGACAATCGTACTCCTGCATACTCCCAATACCAAGAATACAGTCCACTAATAACTTCTCCACTACAAGGAACGTGCATTTTATCGCTACATTTTCCATTTTCATCTCTAATTGTGCTTGTATTTTGACATTGGAAGAGCGTGCTCCAACAGCTCCAATGATTTTGCAGTTCTGTACTGGCAAAATTGGTGCCTTCTTCTTCCTAATAATTCTCCTAAAACGAGCGCCTGAGATGACATTGGTGGAAGCGACGGTGTCTAATATCACATTCGTTGGAACTTCCTCTATTTCAACAAATACTTCCGATACCGGAACACTCGATCTGTCATTATGACACGTTATTAAATCCTTTGTTAACTCTTCAGTCGACAGCTCACCATCATTATATCTTAACAATTGTAATTTTACTGTTTCGCCCCTAACAGATCCCCTGACCGCTCCTCCGGGGCACGATGCGGTCATGTTTATTTTGACTCATTGTTGGTGTGATTCGTATTTGTCTCATCAGCTACTTCAGTGATTATCGGTTGTTGTGGTGAATTCGGTCTATATTGTCTTGCTTGATTCGTGTAATTATTGTTGTTGTTCTGCTGGTGTTGGTAGAACTGTTCTGTGTTGCCATACATTGGATTATATCGATTAAAATTCCTATTGTTCCTAAAATAGCCCCTCGGTGCACCATTACTGAAGTTTCCATTATGGTAATAATTATTGTTTGCATTTTGTCCATTTCTAAGTCTCCTCGGAGAGTGTAGTTGATTATGATTATTGTTACTGCTACCACTACTGCCATTCCCATTCGAGTTGCAGCTCGGATTCGCTTCTATTACTCTTCTTTGATATGACATTTCTCTTGCCCTTTTATTGTCCTCCTCAATTATATCAATATGATCAAGTGTAGTCATAAATGAGTCTATATCCTTATCATTTATATATAACAGCTGATTTCTTATACTGGTGGGTAGTCGGACTTGAGTATCCTAAGTATATCCGGCAAAGGAATCGCTACATCCCAATACAAAGATTTATTAATGTATTTCTCAAAATATCTCTTTAGAGATCCTCTAGAGGATGAGAAAGGCTCAGGATATAATACTTCCTGCCTAAGTCTTTCTTGTATTCCAGCAGACCAATATTTTGCTAGAAAAGCCTGCTCAAATTCTTTGTAACATTTACAAGAAGATGTTTGTTCAGATGCCCACAATGCTCCTGATCCTTGTATATATCAGATACAAAACTAATCTTTTGCCATTCTGTCCAAGATCGTGGAAATAGACCTCTGAAACTTCGAATAAAGACTACAGGATGAACATTCTTTTTGTCAGGGTTAAAGATTTGAAATTGTCTCTGTTTAATCATCTTTTCCTCAATGGTACTACAATTCCAAAAATCATCCTGTCAGTACTTTTCCCTGTGGCTATCCATTATATCGAATCTAACTTTTGACGTTCCAGTTCTGTCTACATCGGATCTTGACGTGGACGGAATGTCACTCGCAGATTGAGAATTTTGTTTCCTACTTCTCGCTGTTTCTAAATCCTCCTGCGAGAGATTTAGTGATCTTTCTATATTTTCTTTCCAATGCGATAATTCTTCGCCAAGTTGTTCACGAACTTCCTTTAACCCTTTGTTGAAAAAATTCTCCTCGGAACTCTCCGAAATTGACTGTAAAGCAACTTTCACAGTTTTTTCTATCGTTTCCGAAGGAAAATTTTGCCACTCTAATGTCATTTCTGAAAACTTTCCCGCAAGTACATTCATTCTATGTTCCACTGTTGTCTGTTTTTCCTTCACTTCATCAAATTGCTTCTTTAGATTATCTTGGGATTCTATAATTTCTGGTATCATAGCTACGGAACACTGTAGGTCCTCTTGAGCTTGTATTACTTGAGGAAACAATTCTACTTGTTTTTGTATCGTGTCAATTTTGACGGATACATATTCGGTTAGTTCCGCTTTTAATTTACTATTGTTTTCTTGGCATTGTTGGCGGACCTGCTCAATTTGAGCAATAAGATTCTGTTCGGTCCTTTCTGCCTGTTCTTCTATTTCCTGTGTCTGGGTATTTAATCTCTGATCTAATTCAGTAAAGGTTGCTCTTAATTGATTTTGTAATTCTGTTGGATTTTCGGCTAATTGATTTTGGAGTTCATTTTGTGTAACGGATAAGTCTCGTTTTACCTCCGTTTGGCCTTCGGCTAATCGAGACAACTGTTGCATAATAACAACTAATGTGTCAACAACCGTCTGATCAGCCGTTGTATGAATGTTTTCTGAACCAGCGGGATTATTTATATAGATACCGCTAGCCACAACAGTCTCAGAATTGCTATCCGTGGCCTCTGCTTCTGCGCAAACAGGCTGTTGCATGTCTCGTTGCTGACTCAATGACATTTTAAATGCAGCTCTAGTCAATACCATTAAATAACTGTCAATATCAGGTTCTAGTCACTAAATACAGTTTCAAATTTACTGTCGTAGACACACTTAAATTTCAAATTACTTCACAGATGGTATAAAGTTCAATGTCCAGATACGAAAATCACACAATATGCAGTTCTACAACCTAACAACTATCTGGAAAAAAGTTCTTTCTAAATTGATTTCAAACTATTTTAACTACAGGATAAAAAAATTAGATTTCTCTGGCCTTGTTCTGCAGTCTCGGTGTTGTCCAATAGTTGAAATCGTTTCTTGGTATCAGCAATCTTTTACTATGGGCACCGAATCTCTCTTCAGATTAGTTACCTCTCGTTCTCGTTGGTTTTCATGAAACAAAAAATACATATATTATATAACAATCCAAGAGAGTCCTGTCACACTGGCGCCACTGTAATTTTTCCTCCTATCTATGTAGTTCTCAATTCGTTTGAGCAATCAGTCATTCATAATATGAAACACAGTCATAGCTCATTCACTCAAAATGATTCAGAAATTTTACTTGTTAGAATGAAATCAGGCGATGATTCTTCTTCTCTGGAGGCTCGTGCTTTACGGCAGTCTGCTAATCTGTACAAATAAAATGCCTCGTAATTTTTGGGAGCATTGTATAATCAGTCGGGAAACCTCAGATCAAGCGGATATTTGGCTTTGATGAAGTTTAACTTTCCGAAGAAGTAATGGACCTCTTGGATTATTAAATGCAGGTTCGTATCCAGTCTTTCAGAAGTTCCCTTCTGATTAACAACTACGCAATATATCGATGAATATCATTAATTCTCAATTGTCAAATACACAACTTTTGTATAAAGGAGCAATATATATATATATATATTTCCCTTTTAATCGTACAATTTCGTCTCAGTTATCTTCTGTCATAAATCTCAATAATCAGATTACAATTCTTCAAATCAAGCTCAGGCTAATCGGCATGAAGACAATCTCAGAAGCTTTTTTCTTCTAACCACCACCAGAGAGAGTACTACAAAGAATAATTATGCGCTCATGGCATAGCTATTGTATGAAACTATTTTGCGCATGGATTCTGCGAGTATGAAGATAGAAAATTAATAAACGTCATTCAAGGGTAGAATTGCATCAGAATAATTCATTGAATATAAAGAGATATTACAGGTTGTGTAGCTCTCGTGGTACACAAGGATGTACAAACAAGTGCAGATAATATACTTGTCGATTAGAAACGGTATTGAATAAAATATTTCAGTATTTTCACATTTACACTGTGAGTGTGCAAGAACTGAAATCATTTTGTGGTTTTCTTGTTGCTGAATACAAAAAGATACTGGGTAGTGTTAAAACAAGATGCTTGTCATTGCTACCAGGAGTTACAAGACCTATTACACGTCTCAGGATCGGTGTCCTATACTGCTAAAATAGTGTTTGAGAACCTACAGTCAGACCTTTGGCTTCATTTTACACAACGCCATCAGAAAATGTTTTCAAATTCAATCCAGAAGTTGGAAAGAACCAAAATTGCTGCCACTGAATCAGCAGAGGAGCAAGAATTGCTTAAAGAAAAAAATCAATAACACGAAATTTGCAGGTTTCAAAGTTAAGTTATTTCTTCAATGTTAATTAATTCTAGCCATGTAGGACACCGCCCCTGATACATGAAATAAGATTTTAAAAGAGTTGGTACATATTATTCAGTCTTGTAACTCTTGGTAGCAATGAAACCATGTAGTTTTAACACTACCCAGAATCTTTTTATATTCAGCAGCAAAAAAGTCACAAAATTATTTTAGTTCTTGCACACTCACAGAATAAATATGAAAATACAGGAATATTTTATTTACTGCCGTTTCTACATCGATAGGAAGAATATCTGAAAGACTTAAATAGAAACAAGGCCCTGGGAGTAGACAATATTCCATTAGAACAATTGATAGCCTAGGTAGAGCTACCCATGGCAAAACTCTTCACCTCGTAAGCAAGATGTATGAAAGAGGCGAAATAACCTCAGATTTCGAAAAGACTATGATAATTCCAATTCCAAAGAAAGGAGGTGCTGACAAGAGGGAATTTTACCGAACTGTCAGTTTAATAAGTCATAGTCGCAAAGTACTAACGCGAATTCTCTACAGAAGAACAGAGAACTGATAGAAGCCGACCTCAGGGACGATCAGTTTGGATTCCAGAGAAATGTAGGAACATATGTGGTAATACTGACTCTACGATAGATTAACGAAATGCGTACTTGCATTTACAGCATTTAAAGATTTAAATAAAGCTTTTGAAAATGTTGACTGGAATACACTGAAATTCTGATGGTAGCTCTGGTAAAATACAGGGATCAAAAGGCTATTTACAACCCTTGTACAGAAACTAGATGGCATTTGTAACAGTCAAGGTGCATGAAAGAGAAGCAGTGGTTGAAGGTTGTGAAGCAGGATTGTAGCATGTCCCCAATGTTATTCTACCAATATATTGAGCAAGGAGTAAAGGAAACAAAAGAAAAATTTGGAGTAGGAACTGTAGCCCAGTGAGAAGAAATAAAAACTTCAAGGTTTACCAGTGACATTGTAATTCTGTCTGAGACAGCAAAGGACTTGGAAGAGCAGTTGAATGGAATGGATAGTGTCTTGAAAGGAGGGTGTAAGATGAACATCAAAAAAAGCAGAATGAGGGTAATGGAATTTAGTTGAATCAAATCAGGTGATGCTGAAGAATTGGATTAGGAAATGAGACACTGGAAGTAGCAGAGAAATTTTTCTGATGATGGCTGAAGTGGAGAGGATATGAAATGTAAACTGGCAGTGGCAAAAAAAGCTTTTCTGAACAAGAGAAATTTGTTAACACTGAGTATAGATTTATATGTTAGGGGATCTTTTCTGAAAGTGTTGTATGGAGTGTAGCCATGTATGGAAGTGAAACAATGGTGATAAACAGTTTAGACTAGAAGAGAAGAGAATCTTTTGAAATGTGGCGCTACAGAAGAAAGCTGAAGATTAGATGGGTAGATCATGTAACTGATTATGAGGTACTGGATAGAACTGAGGAGAAAAGAAATTTGTGTCACAACCTGACTGCTCACCCTAATGTAGGTAGTGTAGCCACTTGCAGAAGTTTGTGAAATTATCTCACCCAAGAATACTTCACTGCAGTTACTGAGAAGTTCATTATTTATAAATAGTGACCATGTTTTCGCAGCAAATAACTTTGGGGAAGAAACCAATATGTGAAGCATAGACATACGATTTTATCTACATCATAAATTTCATACACATTTCAATTAAAACTTTACTTGTTACTGCCAGTGCACACAGAAAACACAGATGTTTACTTTTTTATTCATTTTTGAGAGAAAATAAAGCTAGTATGAGCTATGTGAAGTTAGTTAAAGTTATTTGCAAGGGGATGCGACAAAGCAGACAACACCCTTGACTACAGGAAAACAGCAAATGGGAATACATTTTGCTTCTAATATGGAGAAGGTATAGCCACCAATGAGCACAATAGTAAACTGGAGAGACTACTACAGCTCAGACAAGTAGGTACAAGAGATGTTAAAATATCACAAGATTCTAATAAAATTACAGTGAAAATAAAAAAAAACAATGGTAGTATGTCACAAGATTTTCATAAAAGCACAGTGAAAAATAATGTTAGTATATTGCATCAGAATATCAGGGGATTAAAAAACAAAATAGGTGAGCTACTTGTTGATGTTAAAATATCACAAGATTCTAATAAAATTACAGTGAAAACAAAAAAAACAATGTTAGTATGTCACAAGATTTTCATAAAAGAACAGTGAAAAATAATATTAGTATATTGCATCAGAATATCAGGGGATTAAAAAACGAAATAGGTGAGCTACTTGTTTGTTTAAGAGATTTAGAAACTGAGGGTGAATATCATACAGTCACAGATATGGTGAAGGTAAATGTAGGTGGATATAAGCTTTCAGCTCATGTAAGTAGAGACACTATGGACAGATGAGGAGTTACCTTATACGTTAAAACTTCTCATTATGTCAAAAGTTTAAAAATTAAAAGATTTTGTGTAGAGCAACATATAAAAGCATGTGCATGTGAGGTTTAACTAAATAATGGTACTTTTATAATTGTAGCCATGTATATGTCCCTATTGGGAAATTTTCAGATATTTTTGAAAAAACTTGGATTCTTTGTTGTGCAACATGTCTGACAAAGGAAAGCAAATTACTGTTTGTGGGGACTTCAGTGTAGATTTTCTCAAGAGTCTGATAGAAAGCCTGGCTTTGAAGTATTATATGGTTCTTTCAATCTGATGTCAGTTATTGATTTTCCTACTCGGGTGGTAGAGAAAAGCAGCACTCTGATAGATAATGTTTTTAGAGAGCATGACAAATTTAATGAAATAAAAACTTTTCCTGTTAAGACTGGTCTGCCTGATCATGATGCACAGGTCCATACAGTACTGCAAAACAGTCCTCCAAAACAGTGCCTTCATTCAACGATTTAATAACTGAAAATTTCTAGGAATGTTTGCAATAGTTAGACTGGTATGAGGTGCACAGTGAACCTATTTTATAATACCTTTTTGAGTATATTTGAAAAGAGTTTCCCTAAGACAGCAGTGAAATATAATTGTAAGAAACCATCTAACAAGCCATGGGTTACTAAAAGGATAAAATATCTTGTAAACAGAAAAGGGAGATATGTCTTATAGCTAGAAAGGGTAATGATCCAGAAACAGTGAAACATTCTAAAAACTACTGCACTGTATTAAGAAAAGTAATTTAAAAAATCCAGAAGTAAGTGCTTTATGTCTGAGATTAGCACATATGATAATAAAATTAAAACAATTTGGAATATCGTTAAAAAGGAAACAGGACTATAGAGAGCACAAGAAGAATGTATTTCTATCAAGATCGATGAAAAGTTTGTTAACAAAATGTCAAAAGTAGAAAACATTTTAAAAATGGTTTTTAAGCTTTGTAGAGAAAATAGAATAAAGCTATCATTAGAAAATGCAAGGTAGTATATGGAAGAGGCAATACCTATGCAATATGTTAAAATTGAAATTCAATTGACCTCTCCTACTGCAATTAGGAAAATAATAAATTAACTCAGATGTAAAATCTCACATGGAATTGATGACATTTCGAACAGAGTACCAAAAGCTTGTTCCCAATTGATAAGTAGAATTCTCAACAACATATGTAGCTTACTGAAACAGGGTATTTTTTCCATGTAGACTGAAATACACTATTGCACAAAAATGGGATAGGTCTGATGCTAACAACTACCGCCCAATCTCACTTCTGACAACTTAATCCAAAATTGTTGAAAATTAATGTACTCAAGAGCAGCATCACACATTTATTAAAATGAAGTACTAAGAAATTTCACTTTGGTTATAAGAGAGGCTTTTCAACAGAAAATGCTATATATGGTTTCACTGATCAAATATTAAATACTTTGAAGAATTGAACATCACCCATTGGAATGTTTTGTGATCTCTCAAAGGCTTTTGACTGTGTGAATCATGAAATTCTTCTAAATAAGCTTAAGTATGAATGGGACAGTGCACAAACAGTTTAATTCATATTTAACCAGGAAATGCAGAAGGTTGAAACTAACTGTATAAATAGTCTGCAAAAATCAGCATAGTCCTCTAACTTGTGTCCCACAAGTTTCATTCTTGGGTCCCTTATTGTTCTTAATACATATTAATGACTTGCCACTCTATATTCATGAATATGGAAAGCGAGTTCTTTCTGCTGGTGATACAAGTAAAGTAATCACACCCAACAAACAAGAATCCGCTGAGGAAATTGTAAATAATGTCTTTCAGAAAATTATTAAGTGGTTCCTTACAAATGAACTGTCACTAAGTTTTGAGGAAACACAGTAGATACATTTCTGTACAGTAGTATATGGCATAAAGCCATTGATAAATATAGACTTTGAACAGAAGTATGTTGCTAAGGCAGAATATTCAAAATTTGTGGGTGTTTGCACTGATGATAAATTGAACTGGAAGAAACACATAAATAATCTGCTGAAACAATTAGGTTCAGGTACTTCTGCTATAAGAGTTATTGCAAAATTTGATGATATCAGCAAATTAGCCTACTATGCCTTTTTTTAATTCACTGTTTTCATATAGCACCACACTTTGGGGAATTTCATCATTAAGAGAAAAAGTATTCATTGCACAAAAGTGTGGAATCAGAATGATACCTGAAGCCCATGCAAGATCACCTAGCAGACATTCATTTAAGGAACTCAGGATATTCACAGTACCTTCACAAAACATGTATTCACTTATGAAATTTGTTATTAATAACCCATCCCAATTCAAAAATAATAGCGAAGTGGATAGCTACAACACAATAAGAAAGGATGTTGTTGTTGTTGTGGTCTTCAGTCCTGAGACTGGTTTGATGCAGCTCTCCATGCTACTCTATCCTGTACAAGCGTCTTCATCTCCCAGTGCCTACCGCAACCTACATCCTTGTGAATCTGCTTAGTGTATTCATCTCTTGGTCTCCCTCTACGATTTTTACCCTCCGCGCTGCCCTCCAATACTAAATTGGTGATCCCTTGATGCCTCAGAACATGTCCTACCAACCAATCCCTTCTTCTAGTCAGGTTGTGCGACAAACTTCTCTTCTCCCCAATCCTATTCAATACTTCCTCATTAGTTATGTGATCTACCCATCTAATCTTCAGCATTCTTCTGTAGCACCACATTTCAAAAGCTTCTATTCTCTTCTTGTCCAAACTGTTTATCGTCCATGTTTCACTTCCATACATGGCTACACTCCATACAAATACTTTCAGAAATGACTTCCTCACACTTAAATCTATACTCAATGTTAACAAATTTCTCTTCTTCAGAAACGGTTTCCTTGTCATTGCAAGTCTACATTTTATATCCTCTCTACTTCGACCATCATCAGTTATTTTGCTCCCCAAATAGCGAAACTCCTTTACTACTTTAAGTATCTCATTTCCTAATCTAATTCCCTCAGCATCACCTGACTTAATTCGACTACATTCCATTACCCTCGTTTTGCTTTTGTTGATGTTCATCTTATATCCTCCTTTCAAGGCACTATCCATTCTGTTCAACCACTCTTCCAAGTCCTTTGCTATCTCTGATACAATTACAATGTCATCGGCGAACCTCAAAGTTTTTATTTCTTCTCCATGGATTTTAATACCTACTCCGAATTTTTCTTTTGTTTCCTTCACTGCTTGCTCAATATACAGATTGAATAACGTCAGGGATGGGCTACAGCCCTGTCTCACTCCCTTCCCAATCACTGCTTCCCTTCCATGCCGCTCGACTCTTATAACTGCCATCTGGTTTCTGTACAAATTGTAAATAGCCTTTTGCTCCCTGTATTTTACCCCTGCCACCTTCAGAATTTGAAAGAGAGTATTCCAGTCAACATTGTCAAAAGCTTTCTCTAAGTCTACAAATGCTAGAAACGTAGGTTTGCCCTTCCTTAATCTAGCTTCTAAGATGAGTCGTAGGGTCAGTATTGCCTCACGTGTTCCAACATTTCTACAGAATCCAAACTGATCTTCCCCGAGGTTGGCTTCTACTAGTTTTTCCATTCTGCCACAAAAATCTCTGGTCATTTGTCAAATAGTATTAAAGGTCTGACAGATAGCCAGCCAACATTTAAAAACTATTTAAAAGCAGTTCTGAATGACAATGCCTTCCATTCAATAGATAAATTTTCATATATGAAGTAGTAACTGTAAAAAAAGTTAATCACATTGTGTAAAGAAAACTTATGTTAAACTACATGTTCTGCATCATTAGGGAATGTGATAGTCATGATCTATGCAAAAAATACTCATGTAATGTAACTACAAAAAGCAAAACCATGATGTGTGACATCACAATCGCCATGTTAAACTGGGGCAAGGTGTCAAATTGTTCTGCTATATAAACAAAATACAATTACCATTTATGTCACAATATGACGCTGTGAGGGCTATGTTTATACTTCACTGTCAGCTATTGCCTTGTATTTTGTAACCCTTCCCTGCAGGATCAATTTTGCAATTATTCTGCTTTATTTACATATGTAATTTTCGTACTGCCACTGACAAATTACGCTTCTCAAAAATCTTACCTATGTGCAACAGATTTTTTACTTTCGGTTATTTGCGTTTTGTTTCCTGAATGACGAAACTATATAGTGGTACAAAATGACCAACACATTGACATGAAAAGTTTGCTATTATAGTTACCTCATCAGATACTTTCACACAGCAATGCATTTGCACCTAATGAGAAAAGATTTGTTCACATCATTTGGCAGCAAAACTGCTACACTGTTGCTTTGTTGCTAATCTGAGTTGCTAACAGGAGAAAATCTTTAATGTTAACATGACTCACTTTATAGGTTGTTATGTTAACAGTTTACAGGAAAGAATTTTGAGAAAGATAGTAGGTGTTCAAATTAGTAAGATGTAAACATTAAATTAAAATTTTTATTTATTATTTTGTTTCATTTAATATATACATTGGCAAATGCAATTAGCCCCTCCAAACTCTGTCTTATTCCAGAATAGTTACTCTGTGCAGAATCTGTTGCTTTTTTGTGTGTGCCCTTAATCTAATTTGAAGGTACACAGTGGCAATACTTTCAATTAACTGTGATTCAGGCTTGGCTTCACAGTCAATGACAGAGACTATTGTGCACTTTGCCAGATACATTTGGTTGTTCACCAAAAAACAACAAACAGCATTAATAAGCCTGTCATAAAAATGGTTATAGTTTAAAGTAAATCACACTAGAGCAGAACGAAAGAATTTTTTTGTATGCTGCACTATTTTAAAAGCTGCTACAGATGTTTGAAGCAAATCACCTCTGTCAACCTTCGTAGTAGAAGGCTGCTGGATTTGTCACAGGGGTCTTACAATAAGTGTGGGCACGTGTAGAGAACAGGTATAAGTTCTTTGCACTCAGCACATCTTAAAATTTGCATAATCTTCCTCACAACATATCCTGATATATAATGAATAATTTTCTCCTGGCATTCACCGAGTAGTGTTGAATCAATAGCCTTAAAGTAACTAGTATCATCACTATTATCAGTGAATTTATCGCTTTGCTTCTTATGGTACTTAAATTCATGAACACTGAAAGAACTCACTTTCTCAACGTCATTAGTATTACTCTTGCCACTTGTAGTAACATTATTCTTGAGCAACATTGTTCTCAGAGCAGACTAGAACTGTAATGTGGTGGGATCATTGATTCAACCAAAACTACAATTGATGGAAGAAAAAAAAAAGGGTTTTAGGTGGTCTTGAGAGAGTTTGTATGTCGAAAAATACTTTAGAGGTTCAAGAACCCGAAACAGAAACTCCTGGGAGGGGTTTCTAACTTCATTTATGCATATCAAAAATCCCAACACAAATGTTTTTGTGGATGTACTATTATTAACAAACAATCAGTCCTAAATGTCAGAATGAAGTTTTTTGCACAACAAATAAATTCAGTCCAATAATGGTCGTTTAAAACCCTTAACATCCACATTCTTAGAGTTGCACATCTCAAACGGTTTATCAGTAATTCTGATGATCTCTACAGTGGCAGAGGCATCCTGAAGAACTGGGTGTAGGGAAATTTCTAGAAATTCAATGGCATCAGCAACAATGGAGCTGCTAAAGAGACATTTGGTTTCTTTTTATAGAAATTCACAGAACCAGAGAGTGAATCGGCAAATTTTAAAAATTTATACCCTTTCAGATAATGTAACTTCAAAATAAAGTCCCACTTTACATTTCCAGCTTAACAGTATGTGAAATATGACAAAGCAACTTCAGCATATGGCATGTATCAAGAATTGCATGAACATTACTGTCACTTGCAGGATGCTTGAAGTAAAGGGCAAAATTTTACAGATTCAGGGAGCACACAAGATTCTTCAGTGTCTGATGTTGACAGCAGCACCATCACATATCTCCAACCTCACAAGAACATCTACAGAAAACAGTTTCAATAGACAAACTCTCACAGTTCAGTCATTACATCTAATGAAAGTTAATTACAAAGAAATATGCAATGGAGGCACTTAAACTTTTCATTATATGTCACTACCTGGAAAACTATAGCTTTAATAGCCAGGTGTTCTGCATTTATATTCATGTTGTTGCCCAAATCAACATAGCCTGCATACATCTCCACGCAAACTGCTTCCTAATTAACATACTATCAAGAATAAGTGCACACTCTTTAAGATATCATTTGTCACTGGGATTATGTTTTAGATAGTTGAAAACCTCTTGTAAATAGCCAGCATCACAATTTACTGATGACAGACAACTACAAAGAATACTGGTGTGTGACAAAAGAAACATAAAGCGTACAAATGCATATGCCCTAAGGGAATGGAAATGCAGAGCGAGGGTAAGTTGTTTGGTTAGTTCACTGTATCACCTGGATTGCTTCTCTGCATCACTATTTTTCAACTGGGTAAAAATAAAGTCTAAAGGAAAGCCGCTAAAATGTTCCTGAAGAACACTTTCCAGGTTATCATTTACACAGTTCTTCTTAGCACTACAATCACCTCTGCCATTGTTTCCCCCTTTTTCTTTCACACCACTTCAGTTTCATCTGCAATCGTCTCACTTTCTTCCTAAGGGCCACAATTCTGTGAGAGACATCAGTATGAACATTTCTCATGATTACCATTGGATTCACACAACTTATTTGTCGTTTGTATATCATTCATGTCCTGAAACAAAATTAAAAGAATGTATCAGCAACAATTACGAGCTACTAGAATTTCACAAAGAGAGGTTAACAGGTGTATCTTTGTTGCTAGTTAAATACATGTCTTTACCTCAGAAACTGATTTTTTTAAACAAGTTGCTTTCTCTCACTGATTTTAGCTTGCAAATATCCTGGAAAACTGAATAAACTTGGTATAGCGTCATCCTCCATCAACTGTCTATCAGCTCCTCGTCGAAAAATGTAGATACAAATGACGCTATGTTTCGTATGCAGTATTCCCTTCGAACTGCATGCACCTATTTCTTTTAAAAGTTCTGGATGGAAGTGAGGAAAACTGAAAAGATTTTAGATATATTTTTACAGTATTTGAATTTCTCAAACACTATTTCCTTTACCATGTATTGAGCGGATTGGTCCGTGAATACCAGGGGAAACCTTGAAATAATTGTCAGTTTTCCAAACTGTGTAACTCAAAGAATCAGATCTGTAAGCCCGTATAACGCTTCCCATATTTGAAGACATCTTTTTGGAACATTTTCATGTTTGAACCACAGTTTTAGCTCTTACACTTTTTTAATTGTATTTTTTGTTGTTGTAAGTGCAATAAACCATGCCTATTATTTATGAGCATCATAGGTACACGTTACTCAAAATACAAAGTATAAGATTTATTTTTTTCCTGTAAGTTCTTTACACTATTATCTTTAAGGCAGACTACTAAAAAGATGGTGCTGTCGTAAATTGTGGTATAAAAATTTTTTAGTGTGATTATCAAAAATTTAGGAAATGAATTCAGGGTTTTTCTTCAAAGAAACATTTTATTTTCAATGTTAAGTCATACAAATAGACTACGTTTTAGTTAAGCACGTTTTAAGACAGTATACAAAATTTCAGCTCTCTATCTCCAATAGTTTTTAGCCAAAATGTACCAGAACATGAAATAATTTAACTTTTAGGAAATTCAAGTTAAAGTTAAAACTTGCTTTTTCTATTAGACTTGCATGGCACTAATGTATCCCAGGTCCACATTCATCTTAGTTCCTGTGTTGTTCTTCCTCCCTTCTCTTTTTCACATTTCTTCCTCTTATCTTCGCTTCTTTGGTGGCTTCCAACACTGATTTTTCTGCTTTGAAGTTTCCTTCAGTGATTATTAGAGGTGTATGCATGTTTAGTCGAGTAGGCTCTTCCATCAGTTCCATAACATTAAGCCTTGATACTGTGCCATGACTGAAGCATAGAACAGCATCTAGCACACCTATTTTCAAAGTATTTAGTCCTACTAGAACAGATTTTGGTATCTGTTACCATATAAGATTGTTGAAACTTTCATTTGGATCTTGAGTCATACCATGTAAACATTTCTCTAATAATCTTGTGTCACTACGATCCCTATATATAGGGTTTATAACTTCCATTATAGCAAATGGCAAAGAATGTTTATGATTGTAGGACTCATCTTGAGTAACAGCTCTCTGATAGACACACCATGAATCACTGCTAGGTGGGCAGAGTGCATGAAATGGGTTGTCATCTGTGGAGAATTTATGAAATAAGGTAGCCAATACTGCCTTTTTCATTCCCTCAAGGTCATTTTTATTTTGTTTTATGGCTTGTTCATAATAATACTGCAACCTGTTTATTTCTTCATCCGTAAACTGACCACGTCCACTAGTGCACTTACTGTCAGCTAATTTCTTTCCCTTTTAATTTCCTCTTCAAGTTGCTCAGTCTTGTACTAACCTTTTCTGGACATGTCCAATACATTCCAGTTTTCAATTTTTTTTGTCAGCATAAGGTTTGAATTCACAAGCTTTTTGGTACTCCTTTGAGTCTCCATCTCCTATGTAAGATGTATACATGAAACCACATTTCTCCACTAATTTGTGAAATATCTTCACAACACCTTCAGGCTCCATCCCTCCACTATAACCACTAAAATTAATCAAACATTTATGATT
The DNA here is from genome assembly GCF_023864345.2 of Schistocerca serialis cubense. Lineage (NCBI taxonomy): Eukaryota > Metazoa > Arthropoda > Insecta > Orthoptera > Acrididae > Schistocerca > Schistocerca serialis. The sequence goes on along the minus strand of NC_064639.1, from coordinate 1,143,038,894 downwards.
TTCACTTCCACTAGTACAACCATGGCAGTACTTGGTAATACATTCAACAGCAATAATTTTACCATTGATCAAGGAGGTAGCTGTCACTACACTGTTTCAGGAACTATGGACTCTTTGTTGCCAGGATGCATTCAGGGTTGCAGACATACATGTATTGCTGTCATTCATGTCCACACTTTCCTGAACATCATTTTCATACTATCGCTTGCTACTTCTTCTAAAGTCTGTAGAATAATTTTGTTGTACCTGCCAAACATTGTAGGGGGAGGTAAATCCATAAGAGCCTATACCCTTTGCCTATACACCTCATAGCATAAGCAAGTTTAATATTTGTGTTATACACTCTTTGTTTATTTACGCCACAAGTATAAAGACATTCGCTTAAAACTCAAAAATTACAAAGCGTACATCTCCTCAATTACCATCACATCATTATTGCCATATTTCTTACACTGCAAAGCTTTATTTACTACTTGAAATAGAGCAAAGAGTTCAACAATAACACAAGCTGAATCAATAGTTGGTGTCTCTATATTGTTGTCATTAATGCTGTCAAGCCCATTGTCCAATAATTCAGTTCTAGCTTAGAAGCACTTGGAGTAGTAGAAGTGTTGTATCATGATGTATTTCAGTACCAGTAGATTTAATCCATTCGATGAACCGATTTCCATAAAATTTAAGTTGTGTAACATCCAACTTCTTAATTGTTCCCATTGCTTTCAAGTGTAATAAGAAACTTAAGCACACGGTAAGAAACTCAAGCACAAATGTACTTCGCTGTAATCGAAATATTCGCGCCAAAACAACAGCAAACAATGACTAAACTCTCTATATAAACGAAAGGTAAGCAACTGTACAGCTTTCGTAAGTTGGCCAACTTAAATGACTAAAAAGCCATAAAAACAAAACAAATGAGAGCAAAACTTTATTTTTAACAGAACTCAAGATGTGCCATGGGGACGTCATAGTACATGCAACCACTTTTAAATTGATCTAATTTTGATACTTTCTGTGGTCCATTTTCCTGGAAGTAAACTTTTCCTCGTTCAGAAAAGTACAGAGAACTTTTTAATACAAAAATTAAAAACCCGATTCTTTGACAGTTATTCACGTACACGTCCCCTTAAAGCATAGGTAACTCACAGATGGAAATGAATACCACTTCCTGTTGTCCATCGATTACTGCATCCGCATGCGACACCACTTTTGACCATGTGTGTTAAAAAAGAGAACCAAAATCACTTTAAAGTCACAAGGAGATGAATCACAAGAAGTACTAATGTCTTGTTACAATAACGCGACTCCACAAAAGAGCGTCTCGGTTTTCTAGGCAAAGACACCTTTGAGTAGCCTCTTCAGTTTTGAACTGAGGTCAGTGACAGCCACTCTATGAAATTTGAACTCGATGGTGGGGACAGGTCTATGAAGAACGTACGCTTTACCATACTGAAAAAGAAATAATGATTGAGATACACAAGTACTTTACAAAGAATATTGAAATCTTTCCAGTTTTTTTCACTTGCGTGCAGAACTTCTGAAGAAATGGGTGCATACACTACAAAGGGAGTGCTGGACTATGTCTAAGTATAGCGTCATCTGAAGAGATCATTTTACAAATGGCAGCTATGTTTAAGCAGGAGCTGACAAACAGCTGCTGAAACATGACACTATACAGAGTGTATTCACTTTTCCTGTTCATTTACAAGTGAAAGTCAATTTTAGGAGACAACTTGTTACGAATACACCAACAGTTTATGAGATAAAACGATTTATTTAACTAGCAACAAGAATACATATTGCTATTCATGTACGGTATCTTTCTCCAGTTGTAGTAGCTCGTAATTATTCCTGATGGAGTGTTTTAATTTGGTTTCAGGAAATGGATGAGACCCAGGAAATAAATATGTTATGTAAATCCCATGACAGTCTTGCCAACTGTGAAGCAAGTGTTCAGAATAAAATAACTCACAGAATTCTGTCCTGTAAGAAAGAAATAGGGAAACAGCAAATGAAGCTTAAGTGGTATGAGAAAAGGTGGAACGCATCGGCAGAATTAATTGCAATGTTGAATAAAAGAAACTATACAAATGACAATTTGGAAAGTGTACTTTAAGAACATTTTAGTGGCTTTGCTTTATATTTTATAGTTACTTTGTTTTGAAGCAATGGCTCTAAAAGTCAGTCCAGGCAATATAGTGAATTAACCAAACAATTTTCCCCGCTCTGCATTTCTATTTCCCTAGGGTATACATATTTGTATGCTGTATGCGTCTTTTGCGTCACCCCAGTATTCTTTACACTTGGGTATCTTCTGTAAATTGTGAATATGGCAATCTAAAAGACGTTTGCAACTATCTAAAGGATAATAACAGTGACAAACGGTATCTTCAAAAGTCTGCATTTATTTTTGAGAGTGTGTCAATTAGGAAACAGCTTTGTAGAACAATAGGAAGAAACTGTTTTCAGGCTATGTTGATTTGAATAGCATTGTGAATATAAATGCTGAAAAACTGGCTACTGAAGCTTTAGTGTTTCAAACACTGCCAAACACTTAAAGTTTAAATGCTCGGTTCCATATTTCCTTGGGAATATACTGTCATCAGATACAATGACTGAAATTGTTAAAATTTGCATATTAAAATTGTTTTTTGTTGGTGTTGTTATTAGGTCAGCGACATGTGGTGGTGCTGGTGTAACACTGAAGAACGTTGGGTGCCCAGAGAATTCTAATAATTTTCCCCTTACTTCAAGCATCATGACAGTGAGGGAATTCTGCATGGTGTTGTACTCAATCCATGCCACATGTTTATAATACTTCACCTGAGAATAAAATTATTAATTGTGAAGCTGAGAATGTGAAGTGGGAATTTATTTTGAAGTCGCATTATCTTCAAACACGTGAATCTTTATGATTTGTCAGTTCACTCTCTGCTTTGTATATGAATTACTATAACAAGAAAATGAAGGTCTCATTATCAGCTCAAACAATGACCTCCCGTGTTGTTGATGCCATTGGATTTATAGTGACGTCCCAGCACCCAGATTATCAAAACTCCTCTGCCATTGTAGAATGCATCAGAATAATTAATATATTGTTTCATATATGCATCACAAGGAACGTGCATGCTAAGTGCTTCAAACAATTACTGAGAGCTGAAAATGCAAATTACTGGAAAGATTTTATTTGTGAAATGGAAACTTCCTTTAAACATTATGGATTAATTATATGTGTGCACTAGTACATTCACAAAAAAAGTATAGAGATTTTTGATGCACATACATGGAGTTTAAGGTCTCTCCCAGAAGTTTCTGTATCATGACAGTGAAACCTCTAAAGCATACAAACTCTCTCAAGATCACCTAGAACTCTTTTTTTCTTGCATCAAATCTAGATTTCGTTGGAACAATAATTCCACCACATTACGCTTTCCAGCTGCTCCAAGAACAATGTTGCTCAATAATAATGTACTGCAGGTGATAAGAGTAATATAGATGACCCTGAGAAAGTGAGCTATTTCTGTGCCCATGAATTCATGTGCCAAATGAGCAGTGATGAGTTCAGTTACAATAGTAAAGACATTAGTTTCTTTAAGGCTCTTGATTCGTCAACACTAAGTGAATACAGGAAAACATTATTTATTATATATAGGGATATGTTGTGTAAAAAATTCTTTAGATGTTGAGATATTACTGTCCCTACATGTGCCCAAATAATGACACGTACTGTAAGATGCCTGTTGCAAATCTAGCTACCTTTACTGTTAAGGTTGACAGAGGTGGTCTGCTTCATCTATTTGAAGTAGTGTACAGCATACAGAAAAATGCTTTCGTCCTGCTCTGTTGAGATTTATCTTCAACTCAAACTATTTTTATAACAGGCTTACTAATTCTGTATGATTTTTTTTGTTGAACGTGTTTGGCGAAGCGCACACACTTATCTATGTATTTAATTGTGAAGACACATGTGACTCACTGTTAATACAACGTAATTGTATTAAAAAGTACATACAAAGGAAGCTACAGTTGCTGCATAGGATAACTACACTGGCATGATACAAAAACTGGGCTAGCTTATTATATTTGCCAATGTGTGAAACATAAATGAACACTGAATGAAATAAAATAAAAAAAACATAAAATTAATCGTTTACACGATACTAATTTGATCACCTCCTCCCTTTCCCAAATATTCTTGTCTGTAAATTGACATGGCAACCTCTTGAGTGATATTTTTCTTCTTCTTCTGCCTTTACAGCCTCATTGGATCACTTCAGTCAGTCATTTTCTGGTCATCTTCTTCAATAGTTTTTCCTTTTGAGTTGCCCAGTATCTTTAAATTCGTTCTGATCTTTTTTGTCGTTCCACAACTGTAAATACCCCATTCATCCTTTGTTGTTTGTCTATTTTTGATTTATATCTAATTTTTTGTTGATCGTCTAGGATTAATTCTAGCTCTTCATATCCTCCCTCATTCTCTTCAACCATCCCACTTGTTTCCTCATGCTTCAAAGCTTATCTTAGTAATCTCGTTTCTGGTTTCCTCATAATGTGACCAAAAAAAAGAGGTCAACTTTCTGTATAGTATCTGCAATGGGCTCCAGTTTGCCATACACCACTTTATTTGGCACTACCTGCCATTGTCCATATTTTTGAGATTTCTTATTTGTACATATTCTAGCTATTCTGCTCTACTTTCAGATATTTTGTCGATTCTACTTCTCTGGGTGGCAGCAGAGTGATTTATATTAAAGTTAAAGCTTTTTTCCTCTAGTTGTTACTAGTTTACCTGCAATGGGGAACAAAGCAAATGGTTTAGCAATTTTGTTGACTAATGATGTGTGGACAACATTTTCTCTTGTTAGGTACGTGGAGAGAAACATTTCTTATGAGTTAGTGCCTGAAAGTTGGCTACAGATCAATAGAGATATTTAAAATAATAAATAGCTCTTGCCAATGATTGACTTATTTTATATCGCTATATAGTCTCGTCAGTAATGAAATGAGATGCAAAAAATGAAAGCAAAACATTTATTGCACAGAGACAAGATTTCTGAGAAGTATAATTTCTAACGATCTTTAGCAATGGTTCAAAAATTACATGTGTAAATAGAGCAGAATACTTGAAAAATTGATCTTGCTGGGAATGGTTGCAGGTACAGTGTAATAATTAACAGTGAACTGTAAACTAAAAATAGGTATCATCACATAGTATCCATAAATTATAACTGTATGTCCTCCATATAGCAGAATGATTTGAGTTTGCCTCGGTTTAACATGGCAGCTGTGACATTATACATCACAGCTTTGCTTCATGTAACAGTCTCTCCAGTATTTTACTGCACTCACTGGACTTTGGCCAGTGTCGTAGAGCATCTGTATAGGCTACATATGTATATAATATCGAATATTACAGAACATACAAGAATTTCTCTTAAAAGCCCCGAGTTTTTCAGAAACCAAAGATGAATAATAAATTTTTTGCACTTAGGAGGATGTGAACCACACATTTCAATTTCATAACCCCACGTCCATACCCACGACACCACAGTGACAACTAGAGACTGGATTATATGCACCATAAAAACCTTAAAACATGCATACAAATATGCATGAGAAATGCATAAAAATTCATGAAAAGTGTCGAAATACACAAGATCAAATAATAAAAATGCATAGTGGTTACTGCATGCATTACATCTCAAAGTCGAATTTGTGCATATCAATTACGAGGAAGAGCGCCAGCCACATGAAAAATCGGTACATTTAGAACGCTGGTATCATTTTCTGAATACTTTCTGGTAGACATTAGGAAGGAGACCTTTCTGAGATTATTTTCTAAAAATTTGCAAAATGGGGACGCATACTGTGTCTCAAGAATTGTTCCTTCCTTGCTATTGTTGTCAGTAACAAGAGGATGCGATGCGAGTGAGTCACAGCGAAACATTCGATATGTACAGGACCAACTTCGAAATATATCACATGCAGAGGCGCACACTCAAAAAACCCGTAATATTTTATTTAAAAAACAATCACAGTCATGAATATTTTTGAAAAGCATTGACTTTAAATGAATGCTGTTTGACCACAGCATCATTTACGATTTATTTTACGTTTTTCTACTATTGTAAACATAAACAACCAAGTACTGTTCCAAATGTTCATTGGTAAGGTTGTGTCTTAGGTCACTAAAAATATTTTTATAAGCAGCAAAGGGGCGTTCTACATCAACTAAGGTAACTGGGCAGTATTTGAATTTGGGTGCAATGCTGGCAGTTATTGTTTTTGGTAAAAGTTCACCTGTCCCATTATTAAAATTGGCACAAGGGTTCAAAGCCTGGGTTATTGTTTAAAATGTTTTCAAACATTTCTTTGAGTTTTCTTGGGAATACCTCTGGCAATGAGGAGTTCACTAGAATAATTTTATTCATTAACTGCATAGATTCATTCAACGCCAAACCTTGAGTTTCAAGCCTTTTAATACACACTTGCAAGTACATGGGATAAATGAGTGCTAATCACAGCAATGTCTTTTTTAATAATGGAATTATCAAAAGCTTTCTTGCACTGGCAAACTGCCAAAGCCTCTGGACTACTGAAATCGTTCACAACCCCTCCAATGGCTTCAGTTCATTGTAAAACAACACAGCTTCGACTCACTCATTCCAACGTGTCTCTGGTTTGTGAGGGGTAAAGGCACATTTGGTAGTTTTTCTTTGTAGGTCTTGATGCAAGCAGGAGGCTTTAGAAACACCTTCTTTGTGGATAAAATCAGTTTATTTGCATTAACAAACGTGGAATGTACTTCTTCAGCAAGGCGATGTACTTCATGAGCAGAGCACATCACATGACTCAAACTGGGACAATATACTCGGAGGGGTTTTCCTGCTTTGATCATATAGGGAGCAGCATCTGAAATAAACACAAAAGCCCTTTCAGCTGCAGAAGATTCTGGAAAATAGTTTTCTAGTACTCTCATTCACAAGTCTGGCGATCGTAGAATGATTTACTTTTTCAAGATCTTTGAAGGCCGTTAAATAGGAAGAAGAAGGCTCTTCTTTTAAAGCACCAACAATTAAACTTGCAATGTAACAGCCACAAGTGTCTGAAGTTCCGTCAACTGAAATCCAGATACTGTTATCCTTGAGTTCATTGCATATTTCTTCCAGAACATTTATTGGAATTGTCGGTATGTAATTTTTACGCAGCGTTGATTCATCTGGTATATTTTCATTTGAGCAATATTTGCAGGAAGCCTTTAAGGATAGGGTTTGTAAGTTTGTGAACAGGAATATTGCTTCCAATGAGTGCTTCACATAGATCCATGTTAAACTGACTTTTTTGGTTAGCTTTGGACAAATCCCTGCTACTGCAACTTGCTGTTGTCAGAAATTGTTGTCGTTGTCACTGTTTCTGCACTCCTGCGATGTGAAGACTTGTCTTGACATACTGGTCTATTTGAAACTTTCTTTTGCTGATACAAATTCGACGATATAGAACAATTCCGTCATATGTAAAGGTTCCAGGATGGCCAGCCATCCACGAAACGACCTTTCTTTTTCCTGATAGCATGGCTCAAAACTCGTTACACACTACACGTTGTAAACACGTTCAGCTATGTACAAGTAAATAAAAAGTTGAACCAAAACAATGAACTTGAGACTACAAGCTTGCGTTATTGTTGCCGACGCCTACGGTATGACAGTGGAGAGGATTAACTGGAGGGGGGGGGGCAGGAACATTGACTCTGTCTGCCTGTTCTTGGTCATCTTCGGTAATGACTTTGCGTGGCAGTGGCCTCTCGGTTAGCGATTGCACGCAGTTTTAGGTCGCGGTCAATCTTTTGAGACATCAAAACTAGATCAAGCTAGAGACCAACCGTCTAAATTTTTAAAATATTGTAAACATGGAGCGAAAATATGCACTGTCAGTAGTTTTTAATTAAAATATGCCATAACTGGTGAAAATAATTCAAACTTGCAAATGCATATGCTACATGCAAACGCATAGAATCCGGTTTCTAATGCTGACATACTAATTGTAACTCTGGCCTGCTTCACAGTGCACATGAAAGCTTTAATTGCTGATAAGTGATTAGCTGACATTTAACTGCAACAAACTGTTCCCATAAGATGTTTTCTCGACAGAACCTCAATGTGGTGGTGTTCTGAAACAGCTTTTATTCGTAGGAATAAGGTATAATGTGTAGCACACCAAATACGAGCTTGACGAAATCCTATATTACATGTCCCAGGATCTTCGGCGATAGTACAAGGGCATGGTGAAAAGTGACGCCTCCAAATTTTTTATTTGAATACTCTTCAAGCTTTCTAAATAAAACAAATGTTACAAACATTCTAAATCTTTATTCTTCATGCCTAAATATTCATTTCTCAGTATAGTCATCCTGGCAAAGAACGCATCTGTCTGAATGAGGAACCAGTTTATTAACACCAACATTATAGAATTTTTTACTTTGTTGATGGAGGAAGAACCCCACATCTGCTTTCACCGCTTCCTCACTATCAAAGTAACGTCCTCAAGGGTGTTCTTTAAGTTTTGGAGACAGATGAAAATCAGATCAGGCAATGTGGGATTATATGAAGTGAACCCAAGGCAGGTGTCTGTAATATACCATTGTCATGATGAAGAAGGGGGTGCTCCATGTGTGGACAAACTCTTCGAATTCGAAACTCAATAACAGCATGCTGTTTCTCATGCACCAATATATTTACACTGCACACCGCTATAGTACACACTTCAGTTTGTAATTGACACTTCTGCGATCATCCTTTGACAAAAGTTATGGCTATGACTTAATAGAATCCATTGATAAGAGACAAAAATCTTCAATCTATGATTAAGAAAGTAATTCCATGTCTTTCATTTACTGACACTAATTTGTTAGTTGATGCTTACTATTTGTTGATATGCAATGGGTCGCTGACCTGTTTTTGGGGTCCTTTGTAATAACTGATGAATAGTTACATGTCCAGTTTTCTACTTGTATGTATCTGAGTCCATAACATCTCGATAAATTGTAGTTTTCAGGATATGCAATTGTTTGGTTATGTTTAAAAGAGTAAATTTTATTTTAACTTACTCACATACAACATGCTTGGACAAGAAACAACTGGCTGAGCAAAGAGTAATTAATAAACTATAGTTTTAAGAAATACATGAAGCATAATTACAGAAGCACTTGCACAACAAATAACAATAGAACATCAAAATATAACTAACTCTTAACAGTTCATTTGGTTAGATATGACATCATCCATTGGTTGACTATACCAGCAGTTCCACGAAAGGATAGTTTATGTAGGTGAATATTGTGATTCACACAGCCAAATACCTTAGACTGGTAGCAGAAAAAACAGCTACTGCTTTTTTGTTATTTAATGTTCGTAAAATTTCACGAGTGAACAGTTGTCTGCATTTATATCCACATTTATACTCCTCAATCTACTGTGAAGTGAATGGCAGAGAGTATGTACCACAGTACCAGTTCTTGTGATTTCTCCCTGTTCCACACATGAGAAGAATGATTTCTCCTTCAAGAGTCTGCTAGCTTAGTTTCTTCAGCCTCTATGTGACCTTCTCCCACAGGTCAAACATATCTGTGACCATTCGTGCTGCAGCACTCTGTATACATTCAATATTGTCTTTTTGTCATATTTCGTACAGGTCCCGCACTTTGAGCAATATTCCACTATGGGTCGCGCAAATGATTTGCCTACAACCTGCTTTACCCAAGACTGTGCCTACGTGAGCATTCCATTTCATATCCCTAAGAAGTGTTACACCATGGTATTTGCATGAGTTGGCCGATTCCAACTATGACACACTGGTATTACAGTCACATTATAACGGTACAGCCTCCCCCAGGACTCATATGAAATATCTGACATCACCTTTTTTATATGCATCCAGATAGTTATCAGACAATTCCGTGCTTCCTAAGGCCTTGTATGTGTGTCTTTATATATATCATTCTGTACTATTTGACAAAAAACCTGATATTCATTGCGAATGTGTGTGGAATGTTCTGGAAGGACGTGCGTTGTCATAATTATGCGTGGATTGTTGTCATTGATAAAATTATATGCATATACTAAATTAAGTAATTAATCAAGAAATTGAAGTAATAAGTCCTTAGCAATAAATAACTAGAGACAGCTGAGATATTGGTATGAAAAATCAATGTTTCTAATTAACAAAACGGTAACCTACAAATTCCAGTAACAGAAGATCTCACTATCTCGAGAAACAGCTTAAAAGTTATTACCAAGTGATGTATTTTCATTTGTTATTTACTTTTATGTATTCCTCTTTAATTAATATTCTTTGTAATTACATTTCTAATTAACTCTCCAATTATTTATGTCTCACAGTTTTCCAATTTCCAGAATTTGAGGCCTTATTTATGCAATTTATGTATGTAATGACAAATATCCTGTCCATTATCCTTCCAAAGTGGTATACCACTGTCTGCCAAATCTACACAATAGACTTGTCCATCTCTACACAACCCCTGCTCCAACCCCTTACCTCATTACTCATATCTCTGTAATACACCTAGGTGCAAGATGTGTCCCATACATCCTCCCATCACCACTTACTTCAGTCCGGTCACAAACATCATTTATCCCATCAAAGGTAGGGCTACATGTGAAACCAGTCAAGTAATCTACAAGCTAAGCTTCAACCACTGTGCTGCACTTTATGAGGGCATGCCAACCGACAAGCTGTCTGTCTGCACGAATGGCCACCGACAAACTGTATCCAAGCAACAAGTGGACCACCCATTTGCTGAGAATGCTGCCCAACATGACATCCTTAATTTCAATGATTGCTTCACAGCCCATGCCACATAGACCCTTCTCACTAACACCAGCTTTTCTGAACCGTGCAGGTGGGAACTCTTCCTGCAATATAACTTTCATTCCTGTAACCCACCTGGCCACAGCCTTCGTTATTCATTTCTCTCACCCATTCAGCCCCTTCCCTGTTCCCATTCCAGCACTACATAGCCCTCATTCCACAAACACACCCAGTCTTACTACTTCTCTCCTTTTCTGCAACCCCCCACCTCTTCCTGCCCTCTGTCTAACCTCCTGAGAGCACCTAGCTGCCCTACCCTCTCTCCACTTTTGTCCTTGTGTGTTCCTCAGCAGCACTTCAGTGTCCCCCACCCCTCACTGCTATACCTCTTCTTCCCACCCCAGCCTCCTCCTTAACCCCCCCCTCCCAATTGCCACTCCCATCATGCACAACTGCTGTTGCTCGCAGTGTGGCTTCAGCTGCCAGAGGCTGCAGTCATGTGTGTGTGAGTTGCATTTGTGTGTGTCGTCTATTTTCGAAAAAGGCCTTGATGGCCGAAAGCTTATATTGTGACAGTCTTTTTGTTGTGTCTATCTGCGACTTGGCATCTCTGCTATATGGTGATTCCCAAGTTACTGCATGTGATAAAAGTAATATCTCACCTGAGTAAGTTTTCCTAAACGTGTCAACAGTATGGCTATGTAAGTGCTACATCATGCTGAGTCATGAAATCTTTGTCAGCATTGAATTTTTATGTCCATAACACTTTTTCTATGGCTGTTATTAACTTATATTTTCTCACACACCACCGCCTTTATTTTGTGTTCTACAGTAGAATGTTGCTAGGTAATAGTCTTCTAATTTGAAATGATTAATGTTGTCTACTGGTTTTTGGTGTTCTGTGACTACCACTACATGTGGAGCTAGCTCTGTGATGAATGATTCAAATGCATGTATTTTGTTTAAACCCTGTACATTATAATGCAGAAACGATAAATTGCACTCGTTTGATCTGAGACCTGCTTGAGGTAATGTGGATCACATACACTTGCATATGGTGTTGCACTGGTGGAAAGTTTTATTGCCCAAAAAAAACCACTTTTGTCCTGCTGATGTATTGTATCACTGACCTTGTATTTCGTGGTTGATTCATCCGTGAATTCGTGATTTTTGTTCTTGCGAGGGATAGCTACTGTGCATAGCACTCCACATTCAGTTTGTTGTTTACTATTTCTTCGATCCGTGTTATGACTAAGTCCTTTCCTAGTTTGTTGAAGTGCAGACCACGGATTGTGTGGAATCTTCTTCCTATGCTGCTTATGTCCACAAATATTACGTTTTCGATTCTTGAGCATATATTTTGTATTTCCTTATTTGCTTCCCGCACTTCTTCATTTGCACATGACCAATTTGGTAAGTCGTGTCGATGGGGAACCGAGAAGACGATAACATTTGAGTTTAAGTTCATGTAGCTGCCTTTTGAGTGAGATCATTAGGCATTTCGTATCATTTCTTGCTACATCGTTCGTTCCCGCTAAGAACACGAAAACGTCTTTGTTTGTTGATGCTGTTTTCTCAACATGAATTGTAGAAGTCACTGCTTGAAACGTTGCGCCAGGTGTCACTGTACTAGTAATGCTGTGAATGCTTCCACACTGAAATTCAGCTGTTACGTTCCGCCCCTGACTGTCCGCAAACAGGTTTATTTTCCCAGAATTTGTTTGATGGTGATTTGGCCTACCTGAAATTTTGTGTTGCGTGATGACACAGTTTGTTTTTTGTCTTTTGTCCACAGTAGTCGATAATCCATCTTGTGAAGTTCTTGATTTTGAAACACTGTCGGCGACCACACTCGTGGTAGAATTGTATTTTCCCTGAGGTTTACAGCTTTTTTGTTGTGCTTTGCTTCTGTCGTCTGTCTTCACATGTGGCTCGACACATTTCGTTGTAGTATCACTGTCTATAATTGAGAGGACTTCGAAAGAGTTTTCATGCACAATGCTTGCGTTGTCGTTGCATTTACTATTCACACGATTTTGCAGTTCTTGAGTGTTTTTCTTGTATGTGATTTTAGTCCATTTGTCACTGGCAGCAGCCATGTTTTTCGGAAGTTTTAGAGAATTCGGCTCAGTTTTTCCGCACTGAAATTTCGAAATATCTTCTTTCATAGAACTGATTAAAATTGTATGCTCGATATACGTTCCTTTAACTTTGTTATTACCTTCTTGCAATTTGTACACACTTTCTTTTTACTGGTAGAATTAGCTTTTTTCCACAGAGAAACATGACGAACTTTCGAGTTGGCGGCCATCTTACTGCATGAAATCAGTGGACTGTTTCACTAAAATGACACTTTTCTTAAATTCTGCATACTCCCATAACAGCTGGGTGCTTAAACCCTCCCCCTCCTGCTGCCTCCCTCTGCCATTGTTTGGCAATTTCAAGACATTCAAATATATAATATTCTTTCCATCCTTACTCTACAAGTTGGAAATCACAGATGTTTGTAGGACTAACAATATCTTTTCTCAACATGTGGTGTGTGGAAATTATAGCTCAACTGCAAAGGTATTTATAGGGACTTGCGTAAGTGATAAATTGATAAAGGTTTTCATTTGTTTATTAATGGTATGAATAGCATAGTAGCAATATGTAAGTAAATGGTAATAACAATACTATAGAGTAACAGCTTTCAGTCAGAAACCAGAAAGAATCTCCCATTTAACAATAAATGGAAGAATAAAAGAAATATACACTAATAACCTATTGTTTATAGGCTTAATGAGGTAATGGATGGCATTCACAGAAAATCGATTAGTCATAGTATATTTCAGAATCTGAAATAACCAGAATCCTTACTCCTCAGTAACATTATTACACAAAATGAGAAAAAAATAAAAATGTTGAAGTTGAAGACTGGACATATTTACAAAAAAATAGTAACAGTTTAAGATAATGGTTTAAGATAGATTACCACATGAAGACAATTTCAGTTAAAACTGATATCCAACACTTACAAAAACCACAAAGGAAAGCCAAAACCTGGATGTCTCCAAATTAAAATCTATGAGGTTTCCAGCCAGACGATGTAACAATAACGAGAATAAAGTTTAAAGAAGTAATGAATGACAGTGTAGTGGTCAGAAAGTGCGAAACTGGTGAGATGAGTATCCCTCAGAAGTTAAAATTCAATTACCTTCATTTAATATAAAAAACAGAAAACACTTACGTACAAAATAAACAAACCAACACTAAGAAAGTATAGAAATACAGAAAGAAGACTTTGGAACAACTTAAGTTAGTGACTACCATGAACTATAAGATCAAATTATGAAAGTGACAAAAAATATCAACCAAGAATAAAAATAAGACATTATGGAATGACAACAGTACTACATTAATGGACTCAGAAATGGAGAACATCAAAATGTTAAAAAAAGAAGATAATTTTGAACAATTCATACAGCAAAGGAAACTAGGATCGAAAATAATCTGGAAATTGAAAAGAGAACTTAAAAAATCTGAGCTTACAGAGCTACAAGAAAATTTCACTGAAATAATGGAAGAGGCTTTTACCAGAACTTTAAATATAAAAAAGCTCATAAATACTTCTTCAGTGGTGAAAATAGTAAAACAGGATTAAAGAACTGTAATAACTGAGTATTATTATAGAATTTTAAAAAATACATGAAGAATTGTTTATAGCAACAGAGCTAGGAATTCATAAAGCCATCAAAGTACTAAAAACAAATGAAGTAAATGGTGAAGATTAGATTGCTGTACAACTACTAAAATTGTTGAAAATAAAAATTACAAAAGGCCAAATTTACTTTTCAAGGCCACCTAGAAGTTATGAAGAACGTGAGATGAGAGCAGAAAGCACTGTTTTGACCACTAAATAAAAAACAAGCTGCTGACAATTACGGTAGAGTATCACTTCTTTGAACGATATATAAAATAGTACCAGAAATTCTTCTGGACAAAGTTGAAAAAATTCTGGATATACAGCTAGGAGAATATTATGGTGGTTCCTGAAAAATACTGTGAGATCTCTGTCTTTAGTTTAACACATTCATTATATTTATTGAGACATCACAAGGAGACAGCCGTAATTTTTCCCAAGGGCATGCAGCTTTACTGTATGGTTAATGATGATGGTGTCCTCTTGGGTAAAATATTCCAGAGGTAAAACAGTCCCCCATTCGGATCTCCGGGAGGGGACTTCTCAAGAGGACGTTGTTATCAGGAGAAAGAAAACTGGAGTTCTACGGATCGGAGCGTGGAAACACCGATAGAAGCCGACCTTGGGGAAGATCAGTTTGGATTCTGTAGAAATGTTGGAACACGTGAGGCAATACTGACCCTACGACTTATCTTAGAAGAAAGATTAAGGAAAGGCAAACCTACGTTTCTAGCATTTATAGACTTAGAGAAAGCTTTTGACAATGTTGATTGGAATGCTCTCTTTCAAATTCTGAAGGTGGCAGGGGTAAAATACAGAGAGCGAAAGGCTATTTACAATTTGTACAGAAAGCAGATGGCAGTTATAAGAGTCGAGGGGTATGAAAGGGAAGCAGTGGTTGGGAAGGGAGTGAGACAGGGTTGTAGCCTATCCCCGATGTTATTCAATCTGTATATTGAGCAAGCAATAAAGGAAACAAAATAAATGTTTGGAGTAGGTATTAAAATCCATGGAGAAGAAATAAAAACTTTGAGGTTCGCTGATGACATTGTAATTCTGTCAGAGACAGCAAAGGACTTGGAAGAGCAGTTGAACGGAATTGACAGTGTCTTGAAAGGAGGGTATAAGATGAACATAAACAAAAGCAAAACGAGGATAATGGAATGTAGTCGAACTAAGTCGGGTGATGCCGAGGGAATTAGATTAGGAAATGACACACTTAAAGTAGTAAAGGAGTTTTGTTATTTGGGCAGCAAAATAACTGATGATGGTCGAAGTAGAGAGGATATAAAATGTAGACTGGCAATGGCAAGGAAAGCGTTTCTTAAGAAAAGAAATTTGTTAACATCGAGTATTGTTTTAAGTGTCAGGAAGTCGTTTCTTAAAGTATTTGTATAGAGTGTAGCCATGTATGGAAGTGAAACATGGACAATAACTAGCTCATACAAGAAGAGAATAGAAGCTTTCGAAATGTGGTGCTACAGAAGAATGCTGAAGATTAGATGGGTTGATCACATAACTAATGAGGAGGTATTGAATAGAATTGGGGAGAAGAGGAGTTTGTGGCACAACTTGACTAGAAGAAGGGATCGGTTGGTAGGACATGTTCTGAGACATCGAGGGATCACCAATTTAGTATTGGAGGGCAGCGTGGAGGGTAAAAATCGTAGAGGGAGACCAAGAGATGAATACACTAAGCAGATTCAGAAGGATGTAGGTTGCAGTAGGTACTGGGAGATGAAGAAGCTTCCACAGGATAGAGCAGCATGGAGAGCTGTATCAAACCAGTCTCAGGACTGAAGACCACAACAACAACAACATCACAAGGAGGGACCTTAAGTACAGCTAATACAACATTATTAATGAACTCATCTGGGATGGTGTATCAGCAGCACGGTTCTGTTCATTCACATGTTAAGAGAATCACACATAATTCAATTGTCAGCTGACTAGCCGACTATGGAATGGGGGCCTAGTTGAAGATGTGATAACGAAAGTGGATTGTGCTAAGTGGGAGAGATCTTATTAAATGGGAGCCAAAATGCCAACACTTGTTATTAATTAGTAACAAAAACCGATAGCTGTTAATTATATGGAACTACTTGTCTACTTGACATGCCATAGTAATGTCAACATAAGCTTATCGCTGACAACCAGAGCAACTGACTTTAGTAAGAGGAAAAGATGATCTTCAAATAAATAGGAAGATACAGAAAATATTATTCCAAGCATGATGTAGTGACAAGGTTAAAGAGCTGTTCAGACATATAATCCAGTCAAATGAGGGATTTTAGTGAAAAGTTCTTTTGAGTAGCTATCTTCTATATCAAACTTCCTGGCAGATTAAAATTGTGTGACAGGCCGAGACTCAACAACGAGACCTTTGCCTTTCTCAGGCAAGCGCTCTACCATCTGAGCTACCTAAGCACGACTCATGCCCCATTCTCACTCCTTTAATTCCACTAGTATCTCGTCTCCTGCCTTCCAAACTTCACAGAAGCTCTCCTGTAAACCCTACAGGACTAGCACTCCTGGAATAAAGGATATTGCGGAAACATGGCTTAGCCATAGCCTGGGGGATGTTTCCAGAATGAAATTTTCACTCTGCCCGCGAAAGGAAAAGGTCCCGAGTTCTAGTCTCGGTCCGGTATACAGTTTTAATCTGCCAGGAAGTTTGATATCAGCGCACACTCTCTTTCTTCTATATGTTTTCGAGTGTGCTGAATCAGAATTTTCCAATTACCACTAAAATTTTGGATCGGAAATGGGTCACAAATGGAAATGTTACTTTTTGGGGGGGTTTTTACTTACAACTCGGAAACGACGGAATTTTCGGCTAAGTTGACTATTTACGAAAATAAAGAGGAAAATTTTCTACAAAACTAGGTATGAGTGACTTTTTTCTTCTGACCAAGTAAACAGCGCGTGTCGTGTGTTGAAGTTGTCATGATTTCAGGTTCCACCACTTAAACCTAACTTCTCATTTCTCAATACGTAATGATGTTCGTTGTGACGGCAAAATGAAAATTTTCATCACTCCTAAAATTACGAGAAGTCCCTGAGACCAATGACGTAATAATTATGCTTTAATTGTCATATGGTAATAATATTCCTAATTACGGAAGCGCTTCAGAAATAAGTATGAAAAGACCACACACAGAACCTCAGTGTGGTTTGTTTGGGAGGTCTGTCTTCATGATTGGTTCCTGTTTGAGTCCAGGAACGTGGGGTAAAAAGCGATCATTTCCATAGCCACTCGAACATACATCTTCCCATAGCTATATTCCAAAATATTAAGCAAGGTTTGAAAGGCGAACTGAAGCTGGCGCCCCAGCAACTGGCGCTAATCGATCGATTCCTTTTGCAAAAGATTTTCAACGGGCTGAAATTAATCTTCAACTAAAAATGGTATCATTTGCAAGTGAACTGCTCGGGTTTTAGCTGCAAAAACCATGAATGTAGAATAAAGCCCGGTCCACACACAACGATCTGTCTGCGCAGACTTTGGCGCAGATGTCTGTACATGCAAAAGATCGCTGCAAATGTGGTGTGTTCACACGACACAAACCCCAATCTACTACTCGCCCGCCATCTGTCGGTGTAGAAAAGAAAAATCCGTGGCAAGCGACTACGCTCCCCGTAAACGTCAAAAATTTAATTCAGTTATTTTGAAATATAGAAATGGAGGAATTTCTGTTGTCGTCTGTGTTCGCAACTTGTGTTGCAAAAAACATTCAGACCAACCGCAGGAAACAGAGAAGGCGGTCAAAATGGTGTAGACAGTGGTTGCTAAAGCGAAAGCAGTTTTCTCACGTACATTTACTGCGAGAGTTGCAGGGCGAACCTGTTTTGTTTCACATTACCTCGTGTTCCATTTCCTGGCACATTGACACTCCAATTTCATCTTCAATTGTACTCCTGCTTGGTCTCGGCGTTTCTTGATCACTAAGAAAGCCAGGCAGATCAAAATACCATAATGTTGGCTGGTATACTTGATCTACTCTTACACCAGATCTTCTAGATTTCTGAACTTTGGATAACTCTTTTCGGTAAACAGTTCACTGACAGACTTAAATTTACTTAGCTTGCCTTCATGAACTCATCCTTCAGGACAGCGTAAATAGCTTCACATGTGTTTGGTATTATTTTACTCAACGCTTGTTTCGATATTGCAGTTGAAAATTCCAAATCCTTGTAGCTCCTTCCTGTTGCTAGGAATCTTAATGTTACCGCCAGCCGTTCATGAGGAGAAATTGCCCTTCTCATACAAGTATTTTTTCTCATAATATGAGGGGTTACAAGCTTTAAGAGATAATTATAAGTTTCGACATCCATCCGCAAATAATTTCGCCAGTTCGCAGCGAATTTTTTTAAATCTTTTTTTTTTATTACCGTTTCTCTGTTTGCCGAGGCGTCAACTGCACGCAATTTTTCAATTAGAGCATTGTATGCTGCTGCCTTTTTGTCTCTGTCACTATATTCTTTACTTTTAATCTTCCACAAACATGGGTGGTTTCTATATATTTCAATGAATTCACTTACAAACTCTCGAGAACACTGACGAGTATCAGCCATTTTAATGCCCTATGCGCAAAAATACAAACACTAGACTGAGCAAACAGCTGTTTCGTGCCAGATTTGCGGCGATCTCCTGTCCACACGCTCCAACTTGTCTGCGCAGATGTGGTTTGAACCCACAGATTTGAGAGGTTTCGCTCAAACCTCCAACTCCAACTTCCAGGTTTGCACACACCTCAGGTTGGTGCCAATCTTCTGTCCACACACAACGATCTGTCTGCGCAGATGTGATGTGCACAGACAGATCGTTGTGTGTGGACGGGCCTTAAGGGGAGATGGCGCTACAGACTTCCGTTGTTCATTGTTTTGAAGCCAGTGGGCGGGGCCTGCCGCCATCTTGGATCCCCCAGAACATTAGCAAACGAATGTTTACAATTGCTTCTTGTTCGTTATTTCTGTCGTGTACACGCGATATTTGTTTTATATAGTAAATGTTACACTGTTTTAGTGAACAACACAGCAACTTCAAACGTTCTTCTGGTCTTAATTGCGCATTCGATACAGTAATACGACACGAAAGTATGACGCTTCTGGCCTCAGTACTGTAATTCCTTTTTGTTTATACACTTCGAATAACTGAGACGAGAAGTACGTGCTATGAAAAGCGTGCTTTCGTAATCCATTTCTATTCACTTTTATTGTGTTTGTGTCGATAATTGATAAAGCCGGAACTCCAAAAGCAATGATAGATAGTTTAGACAAAACGATTTGTAGTCGTTGCATTTTCAAGTCAAATGCAAATTTAAAATGTTCAAGTTTGCCAGAAACTTACCTTATTTCCTTTGGTGTCCCACAGATGTACGTAGGGATGATATAAACAAGCCAGCTGTCATGTCAACAAAGTGAAAGATTCGTTAAATTACGAATAGCCGGCCGAGCAGTTCTAAGTGCTACAGTGTGGAACCGAGCGACCACTATGGTCGCAGGTTCGAATCCTGCCTCGGGTATGGATGTGTGTGATGCCCTTAGGTTAGTTAGGTTTAAGTAGTTCTAAGTCTAGGGGACTGATGACCTCAGATGTTAAGTCCCATAGTGTTGTATTGTATTTTATTGATCCTGTTGTCTACATAGCAGCTTATGCATAAGACATTGGACAAGTCAAGTTATAAATATACAGTCTGAAAGTAATTTCAAGGCATACATATTTAAGCTTACAATAATACACTTTACACGTAAGTATTTATATAACACATTTCATAAATATAAATATTCTTCAATGGAGTAGAAGCAGTGATGCTGTAAATATGACTTTAGAGATTTTCCAAATGTATTGACCTCAGTGATAGCTTTTATGTTTTCAGGAAGTTTGTTATAAAGCTTAACTTCCATGTGAAAAGTACCTTTTTGGCACAGTGCTGTGCTGATTTGAGTCATATGTAAGTTTCTGTTTGGAGCCATTTGAACGAAGGAATATAACTGACAAGGGGAGGCCGCCAATTGTGAAATTCAGATTCGATTCATACTGCGCATAATAAAAGCTCATGGCCAGAGGTATAATGTGGCAAAGCAGCAAGATGCACTTCTCAGCCGTTGTCGAGAAAATCGACAGTTAAAAGAAACCGTTGCGGTGAAACACTTTCTACAATTAGTAATTTTCCACAGCGTCGTGGCGCAGCGGTAAGCGCTCGGGTTTATAATCCGAAGGTCGCCGGATCGAATCTCGCACCATGCAATTTTTTTTTAGTATTTGTTTTTTGTAATTCAAATGTGTGTTTATATATATATAATTCCCGGCAATCAGTTGCAACAATTATGCATATAATAAGTTGTTGAAAGTCGTTTGTCGTGGAAAAACTGGCGACTTCGAACATCATTATTTTTTCCGCAAACAAAGTTGTATTTCACAAATGTTATTAATTGTCTTCATAATGTTAACCACGTATAGTTAACGGAAGACGTAGAAACGATATTCCGAAACGAATACGTATAGCGTAAGTCAAACGTTCGAATTAGAATAGAGACCCCACGAACACAAATTCCCTGTGGCAGGTATGAAATATAAACTCCGTTACTCGCTCGTAACACTTGACGGACAGATGTTGAATGGGCCGAAACGAGACGCCGCATAACAGCGTAGTTGCCTGCTAACTTCGAAAGAAGGTAGATGCGGTCCCTAGCGCAACTTATAACGTCGTCGAAAATCAGTGAGGACGGGAGAGCTTTGGTACACCCTGTTAAAAAAAACGGAAAAATGGAGGCGGTACAATTGGAGACGCGATCCGCCTTCACCAGCATGCATAAGCAATCCATTAATATATATATATACATATATATATATATATATATATATATATATATATTTGAATTACAAAAAACTAAAAATAAAAAAAATTGCATGGCGTGAGATTCGATCCGGCGACCTTCGGATTACGAACCCGAGCGCTTACCGCTGTAGGTCCGCCCCGGTAGCTGAGTGGTCAGCGTGACAGACTGTCAATCCAAAGGGCCCGGGTTCGATTCCCGGCTGGGTCGGAAATTTTCTCCGCTCAGGGACTGGGTGTTGTGTTGTCCTAATCATCATCATTTCATCCCCATCGACGCGCAGGTCGCCGAAGTGGCGTCAAATCGAAAGACCTGCACCAGGCGAACGGTCTACCCGACGGGAGGCCATAGCCACACGACATTTCCATTATTTACCGCTGTAGAAATTTATTAATCGTAGAGAGTATTTCACCGCAACGGTTTCTTTTAATTGTCGATTTTCTCGACAATGGCTGAGAAGTGCATCTTGCTGCTTTGCCACATTACACCTCTGCCCATGAGCTTTTATTATGCGCAGTATGAATCCAATCTGAATTTCACAATTGGCGGCCTCCCCTTGTGAATTTAAGATTGTCAGGCCCATTGTAGTTTACACATCTGCTTTGTTTTTAAATTTTAGCTACATTCAGTGTGGCAAATAACAGCAATTTACAGGGTAACACGACAACACAGTGATTAATGTAATGATTTAAGTAGCCTGGACTTAGATTGGGAACTTTGCTTTAACAGATCTGTAACCCTTTAAGTACTTATAATTTAACCACTGTAGCAGGTGTACCACACATTTTACTGAAGATTTAATTAACTACGTGTGTTAACATTACTTTTGTATTAAATTATTGCATTTTAAAACATTAGTCCCCATTCCCATCTACCAATGACCACACAAAAATTAAACTAATCAGAAAATTGCTATAAAAATAATTGTCCGAAAATAGGTCACCTTATTTCTAACCAGTAGAAAATGTTCTACTGCATTTTCTTCGTGAACGTTATGCTGTCTCGTAGAAAATTAGTTTTCTGACAAAACATGCAGAAGTTCGGCAGTTTTCATATGGGGCCGAAAAGTAGATAGTATTTTTTGGTACATACATTATTTTGCAGTTCTTTGGTTTATGTCAGCCAATCATACTTTATTTGAAATGGTTAATACAACATTTCGTGCCAAAATTATTCAACTTTGTTTTTCTAGCGGTGCTTTTGTAACTTTCAATTTTTAGTGGCACATAGCTTAAATAAACACTGACAAGAATATTAATATAAAAAAGAACAACACTATATACGCTTTCGAATAGTTTATTATTTGTTATGCGAATCGTTCAGCGTTCATCACATCTTTTTTCTTGGTTTGTTTCAGATGCAACATTTCATTTATAAGGCGCTTAGGGAAAAGTCTTGAGACAGCCCATCTCCTCAGTTTCAAAATCTAACTTCAATATGTTTGGCCTGACGAAATAGGTTCCCAAGACCTATTTTGTGGGAAATTCTTGTTCTCTTTATTTTCAAATGTACTCAACGTTGCCGAAAATTGCGTCATCTCAGAGTTACAAATAACAAAAACAAAAAAGTTCCAGTTTTTCCATTTTTCTTTTGTCCCATTTCCAGGCCGAAACTGTGGTGGGACTTTCAAAAATCGGATCCAGCATCCAAGAAAACATGTTAATTCATCTAAATAAATAAAAAAAACCTTGTACAAAACTTTCTGCTATTTGGCCTTTCTGAGCACGATTTGACTCGACTGATTATCCTGCTAACTCATCAGCGCCACATTCAACTTTGTATGATTAGTTACTTACTTTCACACTCTGTGCAATAAAGAAACACAAAAGAAAAGAAAACAATGCAGATGTGAGCTAGTAATAATTCCTACCTACCACCTTTTACAAATTAAAATGATAGAAATCCTTCTACTGAGCAGGAGAAATAGTTATTTTGGTATGAATAATAAGGATTTCAGTAAGCAATGAGTGAAATATTGGTGTCAGTTCTCATTGTACTAATAATGATGATTTCAAAGGTAATTTATTGTAGACAATATTACCACTATTGTTGGACAGGATGGTGTGTCAAAAAATTCAATTTTTAATAACCAATTCATGTTATAACTTCCTTTACCCATAGCCAAAGTCATATGTATATGTGTGTTACTGAACAGAGCGAAATGTTGACCCTGACAGCAGTTTCATATTCTGGTGCAAAAATTAGTAACAGGTTTCAGTTCATGGTAGACTTCAGGCAGGAAATTGAAAATCTACTGATATTGGCCACTCCTGTAATTTATCAGAAAATGTTTTTAAGGCTAGTTGCAAACAGAGACCACAGCAGAATTTTCTGCATTACATTAGTATCTTGAACTGAAAAGGCACCATCCAACAGAATGTCATCAGGAAAGCTTGATGGCAAGAAACCAGCTTGCTGAAATATCATGCCTTCTCAATGCTATCACCTGGATGAATATGCGAGAAAGATTTGAACTCTGCCTATTCCATGAAAATCTTAAATCCCACGTGGTCTAGAGGTAGTTCTTTGATTCTTAATCAAAAGTCATGGATTCTAGGTTTGATCGCAGCCACTGATCAGATTCTGAATGAAGACAATGAGCAATTGGTGGGAGATTTACAGTATAAAGGGTCATTTTGATTCTGCCAAACAGTCTTGTCAATTAGGCCACAGGCGTAAATTAGACGTTCCAGCACCCTCTTGTCTTTAGGGTACGAACATAGCAATAAAAACAGAAGAACAAGCAATGTATCGGGATGCAAAAGGTAATGGAAACCACTACATTAAAGACATATAATGTGTATCCACACAAAATGATCATTCTCTGTAATAGAGAATAGAATGCTTTCTGTGGATATTGTGATTGTCAGGAGGAAATTAGGTACACAATGAGAACAAAACTAGTTGAAAAAATGAGTCATGATGATCTCTTCATTAGCAAAAAGACTCCCGATTAGTCCCCTGTTCAGATCTCTGTGATGGTAGTGCCAAGGGGGAGGTGATCGCACGAAAGAGACTAAAAACTACTGAAGTTTTCACATTTTATAAGTCAGAGCGAAGAATGGCAGAAATCTGAATGGGAAAAGGGAAACTAGAAAATATGAAGAGGGAAGTACAAAGGCTCAATCTATATACAGTAGAGTCAGAGAAAGGGAGAGAAGAGAAGGATTTCTGGTCAGATAAATATTAGGTGATATCAGCAACAGAAGAAAATGGTATAACAGGAGTAGGATTCATTAGGAATAAGGAGGCAGGTCAAAGAGTGAGTTATAGTGAAAAGTGAATAGGATGTCCCCTATCCGAAACTTGTCAAAATTTCGTAGGAACATGCTGGAACTCAACATGCCACATAAATTGTTGTGGCAAGTTTTTGTAGCTTTCTTAATGTTTCAATGTGTGCTTTTGAATTTATTATTGCATCCTGTTGTATAAACTCAAACAGTAATCTGCCATTTGTGCATAAAAAGACACTGAAAATAACATTCTTGGAAGAAGTGTGATAGAGTTTCAAAAGTTCTCAGAGTGAACTGGTGTTATGTCACAACATTCATATAGTTCATAAACAGAATCCACGACTCATCATCTCTGACAGTGAGATTGAGAAAATGATCTTCTCTGTAATAGAGAAAGAATGCTTTCTGTGGATATTGTGATTATCAGGAGGAAATTAGGTACACAATGAGTAAAAAACTTGCATTCGACTACTCTAATCAAAAGGACAATTCACTTGAGAATATTGTAAAATTACAAGGAGACAGAATGGTTGGGCAGTACTTACCTGCAGGAAGCAAAACTGCAAGTACTGTTGATAGACACTGTAGCATACTGCTTCCAAGACTTGGTCAGATATTGCAGGTGTCATCCAATCTCTAATGTGCCAACATTTCAATTAGGATTGTAATATAGTGGGAAGAAATGAATGAGTGTTGAATGACATATCTTTTGATGTAAATAAATGTGTCACTAATTGAACACTCAACTTTAAGAAGTTAATTATGCACAACAGTGTTGTATATTCAAAACAATCAATGATATCTGTAGATTGCCCACTACCTCAATTGGGTTGATACGAAGTATGAGATTGATAATGTCAGGGTTTGATTTTATATATTTTAATGCCAAACCAGGAACTGCCAGCTTGTAGATCTTTCTGCAAGAAACCACGGGTGTCAAAACAAGCCATTAGTTGGAAAAACACGTAGTTTCCTGAAACACTGCCACCACAATCTCGAGCACTTTGTTGTCTTGTTATGCATACCTAAATAGAAGACTACCATTAGTGTATGCCAGATAATGGCAAGAGCACTTTCTTAGAAGACATCCGTTTGTGTCAGTAGCCAATGATGGGTGGTGAGAGAGCCACTCAGTGACAGATTTTTATCAGTGAGGCTGTAAACTTGGTGACAAATAGTTGTTCAATCTATGTTATATGTAGTCAGTTAGTGAGCCATAGTCAGGCAGTCATTTCACTCTTTCAGTCACCAGTAGTTTGGTTTTGAAGGTACACCGAACTCATTATATTACATTATTTATATTTCTTATTACACTCCACTATCTGCATACATGACAGACATTCTTTTAGGGAGTGTATTGAAAGTGTAGCTGTTCTGAGGCATTGCTTCCTTTGTCAAATTTATCTGTGTGTCTCTTAAGTGTTATTCAAGTATTCAAACATGTTCTATATTCAATCAATGCATCTTTATCCCCATGACTAGTTGCCAGTCATTTGTCTATTTTACGTGGCGCTGGTATACACATTTGTTCAGTCAATGTACGGCTATTAATTTTATAAATGCTATTACCATCATATACATGATAGAATCTTATTTGAAACAAAAAATGAATCTGCTTTATCACAAATTAATATTAAAAAAGGGAAAGAGAGGAAGGAAAGAGCTTCTTGGTTTTCTTCAGCAGTCTGTCTGTATGTTTTTTGTCACAGCCATATGTACCTGCAGACTCCCATCAGTCATCCATTGTCTGTCTAGATCTCCAGCTCCTGAGGAAGAAGTATTGACTAACAGACTGACATTTCAAAACATACATTGTGTAGTTTAATATCTCAGGTAACTTAACAGGGTTGCCACAAGTTTCCCCAAGTGAAATTGCCTGATATATCCCTGGTTTCCAGACAAGTTTTAGCATTTTACCCTGACAAATTTTGAGATCTCAGGGTTGAGTAAAGACACAAGTTGAGAAAAAAATGTAGGAACTTCTGTATTTCTAAACATTTGAGCAAAAATATTAAGTACTAACATCAACATATTTTGTAATGAAATGTTTTTAGATGGAGAAAGCAAGCCAAATGGTATGTGTGTTTCATCAAGACCACCGATATTATTTTATTTCAATGAAACGAAAGACATTTGATGACAAAAATACGCATTTTCTTGGAGTCACAAAAGACATATTTAAAATACTTTCACTGATTTCAGAAGTAACCTCAGAAAAAAGTAGGCCTCTTGAATGAAGTATATAAGGTGGGGAACAGTTGTGTAAACCAACACTATACGCGGCCGCCAATAACATGTTGGTTCTACTACGTTGGTTATTGTCAGGTATTACCCACTGTGTTATGCCTATTATTTTAGAGGTATTGTGTGTCCACATGCCTAGCTGCGTGGTAACATGTGTGCCTACCAGCAGTTTGATTCCTGGCCTGATTGGAGATTTTCTCTGCTCGTGGACTGGGTGTTGTGTTCTCTGCATCATCGTTTTATGATCAGCGACACACAAGTCGCCCAATGTGGCGTCACCTGCATGAAGACTTGCAACCTGGCAGCAGAACTTCCCTATATGAGGTCTCCTGGCCATCAATGCCACTCGATCATTTCATTTTACAGGTATTGTTTGATTTTTCTTTCGAGTACATAGTGTACAAACCGCCAGTGACTGCCACAATTTTCTTCTTCTTATTGTTCATACTTGCTAATATATGAGCTACTTTAAAGTGACAAAATGTACTAGAATAAATACAATGTCTATAAAACGATGCACTGTACAATGTACTTGTGGTGAGACAGTCGCAATTCCTGAAATCCGTCACCCATGGCGTCTGGCCTGCTGAGGAGCACCGCAGTCCTTGGTCCATGGCTAAATCCCGAAAATCTGCTGCATTATAGGACACACATACAGACCCAGCCTGTGGGAAGATCAGATCCGATGGGCAGGGCCTGCACATTAGTGGCAAACGAGACCGCGGTGATCAGCCTACGCAATAGATAACTTGTGTGAATACTTTAAGAATCAATTCTACTGAGGATAGGTAACAACACACCGTGAAGATGATCATTGAGCCGCTGACAGGGACGTAGAAAAGACAATCACACTCTCACAACTAAATTTTTGGCCACAGCCTCTGTCAGAAAATGAGAGCGCACACACTTTCACATAATCACTCAGACACAACCCGCACTCACACGGTTGCCATCTCTGGCCGCTCCATCAACACTTTCTGAGAATCAGATCCAAACACACCACTCCTGACGCCTCTCGTTGGTAGCTGCTAGGCTAGCAGCAAGAAGTGGTGGCAGCACCGACTGCAAGCTGAGGAGAAAGGCAGCAGGAGGAGATGCAGTAAGAATGAGGGATTAGGGAAGCAGTACATGGCACTCAGCTGCACCCAGCCAGTGACAATGCATGACATCTCAGTAAACAAACCGTTTCATTTACTGAGACAAAAATGAGACTTTTCCAGGGTTTTCTTCCAAATTTCCTTGACATGTTTGAAATTCCCTGATTTCCAGAACTTGGGGCAACCCTGCTTAATCATATCATTGAGGTTTTGGTGCATTGTGATTCTATGACTAACTTTCTTATTTCTAACAACATTTTTTTTATTTAAATATCCAACAAGACACACAACAGTGCAACTGTACATATTTCTGTAAATTATATTTTTAAAAAATGTAAGAACACTCTCATTGTAAATTATGGAAAACTGTAACCTGTGAGGTCATCAACATTAAAATGTCGCTAAATTTTCTTAACATGCATCATGATAGCAATTTTTGTTCAACATTTATTACTATAACAAATTTAAATTGTTTTAATTAAACACTTTACCTAAAGTTAAAGATTCAGAAGTGTACTGCAGTAAAAGACAGATAAAATTTTGTCTAGTATGAAATCTGTTGAATACATATTGAGACTAAAAAGTAATAAAGACTGGGTTAAATTGTAGATTACAATGTTCTTCATTTCTAGGTAAATTGTACTCCCAGAACAATATATTACTATGTGTAACAAGATGCATTAGCATAACTTTGTAGATAGCAAACAATTACAAATTAGAAAGTGAAAGAACATGTAAGGAAATAATAGTCATTAGATGGGAGGGCAAAATGAAGGTAGCCTTGCAGTGGCAATTTATCTATGTTCTGTTCTGTAGATTCATGAGGAGCATGATACAAGAATTCCTACTGCTCTTTGTGCTGATTGCAGTTCAGTCTCTCAAGTGAGTAATTATATGCTACTGCTGCATTGTAAAATGCTCCACACAACATAGTTAAAATGGACAAGGAACATCATAAAGCAAAGCATATGATTAAGATTGTATAATTTTTTACTATACTTTTTTTAAATGGAAAATGCAAGTAGTAATTTTGCCTGATATCAATTCTTGCTGTAGTTTCCTGGCTGTAGAACTGTAGAAAGTCACAAATATTTAAAATAATTCTGTGAATATGATAACAATTAGTGAATCTTTACAAACAAATTGGCAAATTCTAGTATATCAAATATCTGAGATACACTGAGTGACACATGAAGGAAGGTGGCCAAACTACGATTGCATGCAAACTTCTTATCAGTGGATAATGGAAAGTCATCAGTAAAACATAAAGTTTATGTGATGAGGACAATGAGTCACGTCACCTACAAATTGGATAGGTGGTTTGTGTTCAGCTACAAGTTTAGATATGTAGAACCTAAGCTGTCAAGTTTCTGGCTCATTTTCTTCCCCTTCTTTCTCCACTCATCATAGTTGCTTCTCAGTAACATCTTGGTTCTATACATAAAGCGTGTGTGTGTGTGTGTGTGTGTGTGTGTGTGTGTGTGTGTGTGTGTGTGTGTGTGTGTGTGCACGCGTGCGCGCGAGCACGTGCACGCGCAGGGAGGAGGAGGGGGGGGGGGGGGGAGGAGGATGCACCTTTGATAAAGTAGTACTTTGTCTTAAATGTGAGTACTGTGCTCTCTTGGCCTTGTAATTATTACTTTTAGCAGATAATTGAGATTATTCTTGTAAGAATCACTTAAATAACTTAGAAGGAAAGGACACCATAAATGTGGTAGGTAACAGAGTTTTATTTCCTCACAGAAAAACAATAATGGAAAGTGTGTCACAATGATGGCATAACAAGGAATTTCTTATTGGGGCCAGCAGAATCCTTGCATCCTCTTCAAGTTTCCTATGGCAGACATACAAAGTCAGTTTCAATCAAATTTCTCTCTTGATTTCATTAAGTCTAAAACAGAAGAATATACATTTTAAAGTGCATCTGGACATACCTAGTGATATTCAAGCCTAAGCAAGGCAGCTACAAATTGTTTGGTTTCAGAGACATAATGACAGATCAGGAAAGTTGATGTTATGGACCTGATTATAGGACAGTGCGGTTTTAAATTAGATGTTCTGAAAGAAAATGTGCATGTGATACCATACATACAAAATTTTCCCCTGTTTTATCTTATGTGATGGGAGATGGGTACTATTTAGTTTTACAGTTACACAACATCTCTCTGTGCAACTGCTGAAGACACACACCACATGCTTGGATTTATCGTCAAACTTTTAACTACCAAAATGATAATTCAATTCCTTCTGGGAGATATTATATTATTGATAATGCTAAAAAGATAAACTGAAGGGTGCATTATAACAGCACATATTAAATAATCCTGCTTAAACCAAACCCTTGAGTTTGTAAACATCAGTTTAAGGTAAAAAAAATCACTGGTAATTAAAATAAGCTGCAAAATACAGATATCGTAAATCTTGAGATATCATATATTTCTGGAACTCTTATGTCAATCCACAAGTTGGTGTCATAATTATGAATCAGTTCAACAAATGAAGCAGCACTGATTATGCAGTAACACGTTCACCTCCACAGCCAACAGCAGGAAGTGTATGTCAATATTACCAGTCTGCCAAAAATATGCCCTGTCAAACATGAAATATATAAACATTAGAATGTGGCACTAAGCAGTGGAATCAATGTCAGCTGATTTATGCCCTTGACTTCAAGGGCCCTGATTTGGGGATATATTTCTAAAGTATCCGTTTTGAGTTCTAAATATGACTCACAACAAAGCAATATCTCAATGTTACATTAGACGATATGTTACGAGAGCCAAAATCATTCATAGCATCGTTTCTAAAGGCTCCTGCACAACTTTTAAAGATGGGCATTAAACACAATGATTAAAAGTATTCAGCTAACATCTATTTTCCAAATGTGACAATTTTACAGGGGGTCTTTAAGAGAATATTTTGAAGTTTCTGTTCTTCTCAACACATTGATAACTAGAGAATGTAAACTTTCAGCTTTGTTTCATCCTCTCATTTTTCATTACTATTTCTTAAAAAAATGTCTGAAGAAAAATTTTTGTTACATTACATATTTTGCAATACTTCCTGCAAACTAAAAGTTCATTTAAAATATTTTTAGTTAACAATGTAACAAATACATAATATCTGACCATCGTAATATGACTTCATATGGTGAACACGAGTACAATCTATGGAGCTAAGGTTTTTGGTCATAATTTTGGATAGTTTTCTGGTAAATATCTTTTGTACCAGTACTGCTATCCAATGTTAATGATGAACACTCAAAAGGTACTTCCCTTGAAGTGTTTGGATAAGAAGATTTAACTGTAAAAGATTGAGGTGCAAAAATTAAACATCTTTATTAACAATGATGATGGCCATGAAAACCAAAACTCCTTTGTAAAACCTATTGATACACATTATTTTGTGTAACTTTAACTGCCTTCCTCCAGTTTTTTAATGTGTATCTAATAGTACCTTTAGTTTCAGGATTGATTACTATTTCCATACATTGAGGAAAACAAGTAACCTGTAATCATTTTGTTCACTGATCAAATAGTTCTCAGAAAACAAAATAATATTTTGTTTGAGAACAGGTGCCATTTTAGGAAATTCCAACAGATATTTAAATTATGTTGTTCTTGGCATATTAAATTATAGTCTTATGAGCATACTGCTGCCAAAAAACATTTAGGTGACTTAAATAACAGTATCTCCAACACTATAATTATATGAAAGCTTCTCCCTTGAACAACATATTAAATTCAGAATTTAGAAATTATATGATATTGCCTGGAATGCTTATAATCTTCCCCAAAATTTAAAGCACTTGATGTAAATAGAAATGCTTTCTTTGTATAATTGTATCTGCTACAGCTCCACAATGGCACGTTCCTCATCAGTACTCATTTCTTCAACTATTGTGCTTACACTGATTCCACTCCGTGAGTACAGAAGCAGGTGGACATCATAATTCTCCTGCACAACTCGTTCTTTAAGTCGTCTACATTCCCAGGATCTAATGTCCCAACTGCCAAGATAACCAAGCCTTGTCAATTGTGGGCAAGTATCCAGTAGCAGTTCTGCACTCTTTCTTGTCAGTTCCACGTATCCCAGAAGTAGCTGTAAAAAAGCAATTCTCGTATTTAGTTACAACTGCAACACTTTCCCACACATATATAGATACAGACATTTACAATTTGGCTGTTACCAGGAATGAAATTCAACACAAAAATGTTTTACACACACACACACACACACACACACACACACACACACACACACACACACACCCCTTTCTTCACTTAGTGAGAGAGAGAGAGAGAGAGAGAGAGAGAGAGAGAGAAAAGAACCGTTATGTACTCCATTTTCTTAGAATTTGGTGACACAAAAACAAGTAGTTCTCCGCTGTAAGGTGAAGCAAAGCAAAACAATGCACTGTTTTAGATGATTCTGAAATCAAAGCAATGCACTGTTTTAGATGATTCTGAATTTACAACATGATCAAAAGTGTCATTGTTTTGTAAAAATAGTTTGACAGAGATTGAACCAAGTCTGTTAAAAATGTTGTGACTACAACCACAGTCAGTGGTGTGTGGGATGATGATGGCAAAACACTTGCTGCTAGAACTGTGTTAAATGAGCTCATCTGTGGCAGACTCTCGATCAGGCATTTCTCCGTACTCTGACTAGCTCAAGGTCAGGCCAATAATCCATCCCTCCAGTTCATAAGATGACATGTAGTGTGGCCAATCTTAAGAGTGCTGTGATGTGACTCCTCTCCCATGTTATGGTGAAATAAGCTAAATTATCATTTAAGAATGTTAAGTTCCTGCATACAGTTGCAATCCTATGTCACACATATTCATCAGGACATTTACAAGAATCCTGACATTAACAGGTGTGAAATCCATTTGCATAATAAACAGGAGTGAACTCATGATTAGTTGCCCTGTAACTGCAAAATGTATCCTTGCCACTAGACAGAGTTAGTTTTGTTGGCCTGAGGTTTTCACTACTGCTAATGAAGTTCTTTAAAAAAATCATAGTCATTATCATATGTTAGGAGATATCATACAGTATTATTAACGGTTTCCACAGAAAAACTGCCTCTTTTGTATTAAGAAAGCTTACTTGCAAGCAGTTTCATTTTTTTAAACTCAAAAACCTGTCCGATTCTTGTTTAACATCCTACAAATCTTTGTTTCAGCTATTCTTAACTTAACCTTTCTTACATGTAACAGCTGCATTGACTGCAGTTTAGTCCAATGATTCACATTGTTTTCAAACCAAAGAATGGCTTTAATTAAACTGGTGACTTGCCAAACCACAAAAAATTACAGAATTATATGTATACCATATGCTCACTGCAATATTTTTTAAGCCTCTCTGTTGAATCTCAGAAGAGCAATTCCATTTTCCACAGCCAACTGTTTACCCACAATATTTTCTTCTCAATTTCATCTTCTTCTTGTGAAGCACTGTTTCATTACCACATGTACACTGAATGCAGGCATCATTCTCACTCATACAGTGGTGACCTCATACTTCTCTTCTGCTGCAATTCCTCCATTTTGTTCTTCATAGAATAGCACTGAGATTAAAACTGTTAAACCATGTTATTATTATGGGTGAATATTAACTACAAATAGAATAATAACATAACGCTGTGTGTGTTTACAACAATACTCACTGTCTTCAAGTAAGTCATTGGATTTCGCCGCAGCCACAAGGAAAAGATGGAATCTGTGAGATCCCTTATGCGAACAATGTCAATATGGGTAACATTCTGGGACCTAAGAAGCACTGATCCACACTCCAAGGAGACGGGACAGGTAACCTAGAAAAAAAGAAATAAAATCATCTGAAAACTTAAAATTCACAGGAACCAATATACGAGAATTTGCAACAATTCAATTCAGAGCATGCCAATATCAAAAGTCATGACCTTAATATCTTTAAGTTTTGGAAATATAGGGCTGACACGTATAGTACAAGCCCTTAGTGGCTCTGCAGTAACTGTTAGCTTTTCAAGCAGTGGGCAACACTGTGCTACTAATCCCAAATCAACACCACCACTGGCAAGCTGAAACAGCAACACAAATTAATAAAATAAAAATTAGGTGTATAAAATAATGGAAATTCCATTACAAATCAACACTATTTTCTAGTAAAAAGAACATAGAAAAATATAGTAACCTTTCATACAACAAACTGAAATTGGAGTAAAATTTGGTAACTACTGCAAAAATTAAATGAAATTTAGTGGTTATTGAAACTTTTCACTCACCAAACACTTAAAGGCTTCATAAAATACAAATGAAAACCAGTAGATTGTAATGTATGGAAGAAGAAAACAAAGAAAAGTCTTACTTCATCTTGACAAAAAAACACCAAAATTATCAGCAAAAACTGAAAGAATTTTCAATCTTTGGGGGCACATCCGGCTCTTTTATTCACAGGAGACAAGAAGATAAGAGGAAAAATGGCTGTAAAAATCACAGAATGTTACAGTAACTGGCTTGGAAAGGAAGGAAGAAAGGAATGAATTCTACCAGTTGATAGAGAAATCCTAAGTACAGAATGAATTCTGGCCTGAGTTGGTGCTCATATGTGAACGAGGTGTGCTTGCTTGTGTGTATGAATGGTGTGTGTTTCTCCTATGCTGATGAAGGCTGTGGCCGAAAGCTTTGTGCAAGTGTCTCTTAATTGGGGCTGTGTCTTCTTCACAGTGAGTAGCAATCTGCCTTTTCCTACATTGTTGATATTCCTACTTGGAGTTCCCACTGTTTCTTTAAATATCTACTGCTACACTAAAAAGTGATATGATCTTGGGTGAGTAAGTGCACTCAGTACTAGCAAGGAATGGTACCCAACTGTTGTCATGCACACTCTGAATCTGTACAGTGTGTTGAATAGCCAATATTGAAATATACATACCATGCAAATTAGGGCTGCTATGGACACGAAACACAGGAGTTGTGAGCTGCCAAATATAGACTATGAATAAATGTAAACAGAGGAATCCTCAGGCAGATCAGTCCAAACACAGCTGAATACTGTAATGGACAAGCAAACACACTCAGTAATGTTTAAGTGATGAATATAAACATTGGGGGCGTGATTTTTAAATATGTTCTATATCGTTACTCCTCAGGTCTAAGTATTTATTTCTCAACATAGCCACCAGAATGATGAACACTTTTCTTTCAACAAGATACCAGTTTGTTACTATTTTCACTGTAGAATGACTGACTTTGTTAATGGAACCACAACCTCAGCTCTGCTTGCACTGCTTCATAAAAATCAAAGTGAAGTCCTCGAAGCTTTTCTTTAAGTTTTAGAAACAGATGGGGTCAAGTCAGAACTATGCGGAGGATGATCGATGACGGTGACCTCAAGCCACCAGATTGTTGTATATGTTGCATTGCTCATGTGTGGTCTAGCATCGTCATGCTGAAGGAAAGGGTACTCCATGTGTTGACAAACTCTTCAAATTTGAAACTCTATTACAGCAAGCTGTTTCCCACACACCAACATAGTTATGTTACATACTGCCACATTACACTCTACAATCCAAAGCCCTTTTAGTGGCAGAGGTTTACAAATATGTAGACATGAAGAATAAACATGTAGAATGTGAATAAATGTTTGCTTTATTTATAAAACTCTACAAGCTCTCACAAGATAAATTCAGAGGCATTACTTTTCAAAACGCCCTCACACATTTTGCACCGAGGGCAGTTCAAGTGCAGTAGACATAAAGATCGGTAAGTTATCCACGGGCTAGGAATAAACAGCTTTCACAGTGAGCACACTGAATGAAGGTAAGCTGAATGAAGGTAAGCTGAACACAATCTCCTTTGAAACATTCTTCTTCTAAACGACTCTCAAAACAATATTTGGAGGGCAACTGAAATGATTCTAGATGTTCCTTGGGATAACCACATTTGAAGAAAGCATATTAGATCAATTGTTTCGATCTATTTGTCGAAAATTTTAAGTGCACAAAAGACTGAATGTAAATAAATAGTACACTTTGCCACACTTTACCTGTGGTTAACAACACTACCACATCTGTGATGTATCATACCACACTTTTGAATGGATACAAAAAGAAAATACCCACTGGTTGAACATATTCAGTACATTTTGCAGGGATCAGCTTCTTGTGAAATTAAATGACTACTGGAACTGCCTCATTGTATAGAGCATCATCTTTATTTGCTGCCCAAGAATCAACCAAGAATTCACTGCTGCCCTGCAAATCCGGCCATAACAACTGTTCCAGCAACACTGTCAAGTCCCTTTTTGTCATGCTTGGTGATTTGCCAGTATATGCTTTCACACTGGAAAATTTAAGTGTCACACCTGCTAGAAATTTCCCAATAGGTTCCATGACAAGTACCTACATGTATGGCAGAACTACAATAACAGACATTATCATGTGTGAATATGTGATTGCTGCAAGCGAACCTATGACACCAAAAATCATGTTTGCTCCCTTAACAGCAAAGGCTCTCCCTGAATGTAACACTTTAGCAAATCTTGTTTGATCTGCATTAATTATCTACAATTGTGTAAAATTATGCTTGTCAATGAAATGATTTACTTCCATAACAAACTGCACAGCTTTCTTTTCTATATCAGTGGCTTCACCAATAAATCTGCTATCAGGTTTACACATGATCATGTGAGAAACAATTTAATTTTTTCCTCTTGGATTACTGCTTGTGCTTTACAAGACATTGCTCAGGCTCGCCCAGATTCGTAGGATCCAGTTGTGTATAATTCCACGTTACTTTCATAGTTCAATGATTGATCATATACATCTTGTTATTTAGTCTTGTAGCACCTTGCTGTTTCTGCTATGTCATTTCAGTGTCTTTTCAAAGTTTTGTGAAACTGTCTTCTTCTTCTTTTTTTTAACCCCCCCCCCCCCCCCCCCCTCCCTGTGTGCCATTACGGTAGTGAATTTGACACTATAAGGACATGTCAAGGCCTACTCCTGGAGGGCACTACTGTGGAGAATCATTTCCTCTTGGCTACTTTATACTTCCTTTCCTTCCACTTACAATGGTCCATAGCTCATCAAATTGCACCAAATATCTTTACTAACAGTGGAAACACCAGGCTGGAATATCAATATTATTACGAAAAGAATAGATTGCTACTCACCATAAAGATGGCTCGACGAGTTGCAGACAAACACAACGAGAAGACTGTTACACTATAGCTTTCGGCCAAAGTCTTCTTCACCAAAGAAAGCACACACATATTCACACAAGCAAGCGCACCTCGTGCATACGTGGCCACTGCCAATGGTAGCTCTGACTGGATTGCAACTGTCACTTGAATAGCAATTTGGAATGGGGCAGGAGAGTGGGATATGGATGGGGGACAGAAGATCGCTGTCTGGTGGTGCTTGCAGGGACTCGAGACTGCCAGGTGCAGCACAGGGAGGTGGGGTACGGCGGGGGAAAAATGGGGAAGGGAAAAAGCAGATGAGCAGGGGAGGGGAAAAAAGGGTGGCACACTATGAAGGTAAGGGAATGTGAAAAGGGAGGAGATTAAAGGATGAGGGGGCAGAAACTGTTGGGTGGAAGGTGTGCCGGGATAACTTTGGAAGTGGAGAATGTGCTATTAGGATAACTCTCATCTGCACAGTTCAGAAAAGCTGGTGGTGTTGGGGAGATCCAAATGGCCTCGGTTGTGAAGCAGCCATTGAAATAAAGTATGTTATGTTCAACGCATGTTACGCCACAGGGTGGTCCACTTTGCTCTCGACCGCAGTTTGGCAGTGGCCATTTATCCTGTTGGACAGCTGTTTTGTACTCATACTAATATAAAAATCTGTGCAATGGTTGCAGCAGAGCTGGTATACGACATGGCTGCTTTCACAGGTGGTACGACCTTTGATAGAGTAAGATAAGTTTGTGAAAGGACTGGAATAGGACCTGCTGGGTGGGTGGATTTAACAGGCTTGCACCTGGGGCTTCCACAGGTATATGATCCCTGTGGCAAGGGGGTTGGGATTGGGAGTGGCATAGAGACAAACTAGTATGTTGTAGAGGTTGGGTGGATGATGGAACACCACTTTAGGAGGGGTGAGAAGGATGTCCCTCATTTCAGACTATGATGATAGATAATCAAAGCCCTGATGAAGAATGTGGTTCAACTGCTCCAGTCTGATGTGGTACTGGATGATAAAGGGGCACTCTTTTGCAGCTTGCTCTTAAGGGTGAAGGGAGGATTGGGGATGTGTTGGGATAATGGCACGGGAAATCTGTTTGCGAACTTGGTCCTGGGGATAGCGACTGCCTGTGAAGGCCTTGGTGGGACCTTTAGGATACTGGGCAAGGGATTTCCTGTCACTGCAGATACACTGTCCCCAGGTGGCAAAGGGATTTTCTGATGTGGAAGGGATGGCAGCTGTCCGAACTACCAATCACCGCCAAACTGTGGTCAAGAGAAATTGGACCACCCTGTGGCACAACATGCAGTTGAACATAAAATGCTTGATTTCAATGGTGCTTCACAATCTGGACCATAACGATCCTCGCTGGGACAGGTGACACAGTTGTTTGGTCCCTTTAAACACACAATCCTAATCATCATCGTCTGGATGATCCCCTCCACCACCAACTTTTCTGAACTGCGCAAACAGGAATTATCTTTGCAGCACATTCTCAACTCCCAAAATCATCCTGTCCTAAACCTACAGAACCTACTGTCCGCACACCCCCACACAACAGTTTGCAGCCCCTCCGTCCCTATCACCTCCTCATTTTTCACATTTCCTCACTCCATTTATGTGCTGCCCTCTGCCAATGTACCCAACTGTTGTCCTTTCCCCTCCTCTCCTTTCCCACTCTCCCCTCCCCATCTTCCAACACTGTGTCTGGCAGCTGGCAGTCTATTTCTCTATGACCCACCAGACAGTGCTCTTCTCCCTCCCAATCTATATCCTGCTATCCCTACCACTACTCCCACTCACTCCAAATTGCTATTCACATGACAGTTGTATTCCAGCTGGAGCTGCGGTGGTAGCGATCATGTGTGCACGAGGTGTGCATTCTTTAGTAAAGAAGGCGTTGGTCGAAAGCTATAATGTGTAACAGTCTTTTTGTTATGCCTGTCTGCAGCTCATCGAGTCATCTTTATGGTCAGTCACAATCTATCCTTTTCCTAATATTGTCAATGGTCTTTTCTTATGTTCTGAAACACAAGTAAACTGGTCTTGTTCTAAAGTTGGTGACAACTACGGGTACCAAATGCCAGTGTGCCTACTCCAGAGTAAGACTTTGTATTTGGGGTCATTATCAAGTAGGCATGACACCAAACAGTGAAGGGATTACAGGACACATGTCTAGGATTGCAATGGCTATGAAAGTGTAATGCAATACTTACAGATTGTAAGGGGAATACTAAGGGAACTTAAATGTGGAAGTCTGAAACAAAAATGACATTCTCATGAAACCCCACTAAATGATTTTAGAGGACCAGTGTTCATGGAAGACTGCACAAAAATCATGCTACCTTCACTGTATATCTTACATAGGAACAGTGAAAATTAGGTAAGAGAGAGTAGGGCATGTATAGCCATTATTATCCACTGTTCTGTACATCAATGGAGTAGGACAGAAAAGAGGTCAAAATTGTGTGAACTACCATCCACTATATGAGAGCTTGAAGAGTATACATGGAGATGAAGGACAGTTAAGTGTTATCTGTAATCTAATATTAGGTTTTAAATTGTTACAGTAGTCTGAAATTTATGTAACACACACACACACACACACACACACACACACACACACACACACACACACACACAGAGAGAGAGAGAGAGAGAGAGAGAGAGAGAGAGAGAGAGAGAGAGAGGGGGGGGGGGGGGGGTAGAGGGAAGAAGCCTCTAGAATTATTATTTATGTTTATCCTAAAGATCTAACAGTATGCATTAATGTAGAACATATACTCCATTAAAATAATTTTAAAGTATATCTTACCTGCAGTTCAACAAGCTGAGAGAAATGCTTCATTCCTGCTGTAATGTCTTCAGCAATAATATTTTCAAGTGTTAATGTGCGTACTTTCTCAAATGCATTCCAAACCTGTGATTGATAGAGCATAAATAATTTAAAAAGCGAGAAAGGTTACATTTAAAAAATGTAAACAATAAATGTGGTAGATCAGAATTTTATTATTAATATGATAATGGGTAATAGTGAAAGGAGTATAAATGACTGCATGATGAAAAACAATAGATCAGAATTTTATTATTAATATGATAATGGGTAATAGTGAAAGGAGTATAAATGACTGCATGATGAAAAACAATCACTCTCCATATAGCATAGGCATATAAATCTCCCTCCCCCACATACATACACCGTACACATGAACATAGATTTGGGGGGGGGGGGGGGGGGGATAAACACATATGCAAGTATACTTACTTGATATTCCACACGTCGTTCAAACTCTGAGCCCAGGAACAAGTTTTCCAGGTTTGGGCAGCAGTTTGCAATTACTTTCAATTTTACATTTGAAGGGCCTCTGTAAAATACCTGGAAAAAACGGTAATATTAATTAACAAATCCATCTCCTGTTTCCGTTGCAAACCTCAACATTTGCAGTATATAAAGGAAAATATACATGCTGTTACTTTGAATTATTTAAGAATATAGGAGATGACACCTAAAGGCAGAAGTGCTGCGTTGTTGACAGATACACACACAAAAGGTACAGAGCTTTACTTGGCTAGTTTTTGGAATGGAATTCCTTTCTCAAGCGGTAAGAGAAACACACACACACACACACACACACACTATTTGGTGGTGGGACAGTGAGTTACCTTAGGTTTAGGCCAGCGAGGTTACGGAAGCAAAGGATAAAGGATGTCCTGTAAGGATAGCTCCCATCTGCACAGCTCAGAAAAGCTGGTGGTGGGGGGGAGGATCCAGATGGCACAGATTGTGAAGCGGCCACTGAAATATCGCATGCTGTTCTCTGCTGCATGTTGTGCCACTGGGTGGTCCACCTGGTTTTTTGCAACAATTTGACGATGGCTGTCCACTGGTTGCAGCAACAACTGGCGTACAACATGGTTGCTTTCACATGTGGCCCAGCCTCTGATGGAGTAGGATAAGCCTGTGACGGGACTAGAGTAGGAGGTGCTGGGTGGGTGGATATGGCAGGTCTTCCCCAAGGGTATGATCCTTGTGGCAGGGGACTGGGTATGGGAGTGGAATAGGGATGGACTAGGATGCTGTAGAGGTTGGATGGGTGGCAGAATACCACTTAGGTAGGGGATGGAAGTACCTTGGCTAGGGTGTCCCTCATTTCAGGGCACGATGATAGATAATCAAAGCACTGACGAAGGACATGGTTCAGTCGTTTCAGTCCCGGGTGACATTGGGTGAGAAGGGCAGTCGCTTCTTTGTGGTTGGTGCTTGGGATGGATGTGAGGATCAGTTGTGCGTGGAGATATGGCATGGGAGATCTTCTGTGTAGAAGAA
Source organism: Schistocerca serialis cubense (assembly GCF_023864345.2). Taxonomy (NCBI): domain Eukaryota; kingdom Metazoa; phylum Arthropoda; class Insecta; order Orthoptera; family Acrididae; genus Schistocerca; species Schistocerca serialis. Next base: position 1,142,997,478 of record NC_064639.1, on the reverse strand, counting down.
CTGGGAGGTTTGCCTGTCTGCGAAGATTTTGCGATGCCTTCAGCATACTGGACGAGGGAGTTCCCATCACTGCAGATGAATCTGGCACTGTTGGCGAGGCTGCATGGGAGGGATTTTTTTGTGTGGAAGGTTGGCTGCTGTCAAAGTGCAGGTACTGTTGGTGATTGGTGGGTTTGACATGGACTGAGGTGTGGGTGGAGCCACTGAGAGGAGAAGATCAACCTCTAGGAAGGTGGCACGTTGGGTGGAGGAGGACCAGGTGAAGTGGATGGGAGAGAAGGTGTTGAGATTACGGAGGAATGAGGATAAGCTGTCCTGGCCTAGGGTCCAAATTAGAAAGATGTCATCAATAAAGTTTGGGGTTTTGGAAAGCTAGGAATGTTTATTTTAGGTGGCCCATGTGGTTGGCACATGAGGGTGACAAGCGTGTGCCCACGGCTGTGCACAAATTTGTTTGTATAATTTCCCTTCAAAGGTGAAGCTATTAACACAACTCTCTTGAATAACCCAACTCTCTTGAATTGTTTGAGCGTTCATTCCCATCTTATTTAAAATAGTGTCCTTATTTAAAATGTTTCACATGGTTAAAGCCAACAATCACATGAAAGGTACGAAACCGTACCGTATTTATTCGAATCTAAGCCGCACCTGAAAAAGAGACTCTAAATAAAAGAAAGAAAAAAAATTCCCGAATCTAAGCCGCACCTGAAATTTGAGACTCGAAATTCAAGGGGAGAGAAAAGTTTTAGGCCGCACCTCCAAATCGAAACAAAGTTGGTCCATTGTAATATGAGACACAATTTAGGTCGAATGAATGACGATACAGCTACAGTAGTTTGGTTCGAGTCGTAAGCTTAGCAGTTAAGCTTTACCAGGTAGCCATTGCTACGCATCAGGCGCTCCGTCCGTATTTATACGGGTACCCTTCCTTTTTCACGTGCTTCGTCTGGTTTGAATCGATTGCTTATTTTCCTTTGATCTGATAAGTGCCGTCTTCTTTATTATAGGTGTTTACGTCGCTCTAAGCTGAAGATGCATTACTATACTGTGTCATGCATTGTTTGTCGCATTCTGATAGTGCGTGTTTACGGCCTGTCGCCGCTCGCGGCATGGCTTGCTTTTGTGCGTGCTACCGTCGCTTACAGTTAAAAAAAAAGAGAGAGGAATCGTCTCATTAGCGAAACAATGGCAAGAGACTGCTATTTGTTGTTACTTACACTGCTGCTTTCTTTGATAATGATCAACAAGAACCAAATAATAGACTGTGTATCATAGAACATGTTCTGAACGAGAGTTAGGCGAAAATTTTTCACCGTTTGAAAATCTTTGCGGCCGCTTCTTTAGTACATCACATTCTGCACAGAAATTAGTCATCCTAGATTTAAAAATCTAATCAGTTGCTTGCTTCATTTCTGACTGTATCACTATTAGGCATAAGAATAATACGAATATAAACATGACATGATACGTATATTCTTCTGCGTTTGCTGTTGTCTCACTCTAGTTTCATAGTTTATTAGGCAGACAGGATTTAAATGAGATAGCAGTAAACACGAAAGAATACATGGCAAAATGTTTATATTCGTATTATTCTTATGGTGAAGAGAATACTGCATGTGATTCACCTTTCATCAGGTTCCTATTAGCAACCATCTCTTCTCACTGGTAGGAAAAAATTCAGAATATAGAGTTGGCCATATTGACAAACAATCGTGCCAGTCGGATTTTCATAGTACATTGAAATTCTGCTATATTCTAAGATGAACAATACGGAATTTGTATTTACTTCGTTGGATAATGTATGAAAATGCAGTGGTCGAAACTCGGGGCGGAGAAAAATAAGCTCGTCTTCCACCTTTTCTTTTGAATTTATTTACTGACGCAGAGGTTTTGGCACCAGTATTTATCTTCGTGCCTACAAAGCATGCGTGTGTAGCGCTACATATATTCGATGGCAGAAGTTAGTGGTGGTGGGACCTACCAACATTTTTCAGAACTTCCGCTTGCTTTGCACTCGATTCTAAGCCGCAGGCGGTTTTTTTGGATTACATAAACCAGAAAAAAGTGCGGCTTAAGTTCGAGTAAATACGGTAATTGTCACGTACCGATGTTTCATCTAAAATTTTGTGGCTATTATGAAGAATAATTGAGAATTACACTGAATACAGTCAAAATGGTGCTGTAACAATAGTGACAAATGTGAATGAGAACTGGAACGGTTAGGGCCATATTGCTTATAAAATAGACAGTGACTAGATTCAAAAAGTACAGGCTATATTTTGTTTATTCTGTATTACAAAACATGAACCAGATGCATACAATTATCTATTTGAACAGAAATGAATAATAATCAAGCTGTATTTCCACTGAAGCAGGAACAGGGGATGGATACTAGGCACAGGATCACAGTTCTTAACTTACTTGTACTTACCGATATGTGAGTTCTACTCCACAACTAAACGGATTCTTACTGTCATTTACAACCACTAAAGACCACGAAAAATAAGATGGAACAGAGTGGTAGTTAACAACTGTTTCATAAAGGACATGACGAATACAGGTTTATAAATACAAAATGAAATAGGGGTAATGTAGGAGTAGGTTTAATAATGAATAAAAAAATTGGAGTGCGGGTAAGCTACTATCAACAGCATAGTGAACGCATCATTGTGGCCAGATAGACCCGAAGCCCATACCTACTACAGTAGTACAAGTTTATATGCCAACTAGCTCTGCAGATGATGAAGAAATTGATGAAATGTATGATGAGATAAAAGAAATTATTCAGGTAGTCAAGGGAGACGAAAATTTGATAGTCATGGGTGACCGGAATTCAAGAGTAGGAAAAGGTAGAGAAGGAAACATAGTGGGTGAATATGGATTGGGGGAGAGAAATGAAAGAGGGAGCCATCTGGTAGAATTTTGTACAGAGTATAACTTAATTATAGCTAACACTTGGTTCAAGAATCATAAAAGAAGGTTATATACGTGGAAGAATCCTGGAGATACTAGAAGGTATCCGATAGATTATACAATGGTAAGACAGAGATTTAGGAACCAGGTTTTAAATTATAAGGCATTTCCAGGGGCAGATGTGGACTCTGACCACAATCTATTGGTTATGAACTGTAGATTAAAACTGAAGAAACTGCAAAAAGGTGGGAATTTAAGGAGATGGGACCTGGATAAACTGAAAGAACCAGAGGTTGTACAGAGTTTCAGGGACAGCATAAGGGAACAATTGACAGGAATGGGGGAAAGAAATACAGTAGAAGAAGAGTGGGTGGCTCTGAGGGATGAAGTAGTGAAGGCAGCAGAGGGTGAAGTAGGTAAAAAGACGAGGGCTAGTAGAAATCCTTGGGTAACAGAAGAAATGTTGAATTTAACTGATGAAAGGAGAAAATATAAAAATGCAGTAAATGAAGCAGGCAAAAGGGAATACAAACATCTCAAAAATGAGATCGACAGGAAGTGCAAAATGGCTAAACAGGGATGGCTAGAGGACAAATGTAAGGATGTAGAGGCTTATCTCATGAGGGGTAAGATAGATACTGCCTACAGGAAAATTAAAGAGACCTTTGGAGAAAAGAGAGCCACTTGTATGAATATCAAGAGCTCAGATGGACACCCCGTTCTAAGCAAAGAAGGGAAAGCCAGAAAGGTGGAAGGGGTATACAGAGGGTCTATACAAGGGCGATGTACTTGAGGACAATATTATGGAAATGGAAGAGGATGTAGAAGAAGATGAAATGGGAGATACGATACTGCGTGAAGAGTTTGACAGAGCACTGAAAGACCTGAGTCGAAACAAGGCCCCGGGAGTAGACAACATTCCATTGGAACTACTGACGGCCTTGGGAGAACCAGTTCTGACAAAACTCTACCATCTGGTGAGCAAGATGTATGAGACAGGCGAAATACCCTCAGACTTCAAGAAGAATATAATAATTCCAATCCCAAAGAAAGCAGGTGTTGACAGATGTGAAAATTACCAAACTATCAGTTTAATAAGTCACAGATGCAAAATACTAACGCGAATGGAAAAACTGGTAGAAGCCGACCTCGGTGAAGATCAGTTTGGATTCCACAGAAATGTTGGAACACGTGAGGCAATACTGACCCTACGACTTATCTTAGAACATAGATTAAGGAAATGCAAACCTACATTTCTAGCATTTGTAGATTTAGAGAAAGATTTTGACAATGTTGACTGGAATACTCTCTTTCAAATTCTGCAGGTGGCAGGGGTAAAATACAGGGAGCGAAAGGCTATTTACAATTTGTACAGAAAGAAGATGGCAGTTATAAGAGTCGAGGGGCATGAAAGGGAAGCAGCGGTTGGGAAGGGAGTGAGACAGGGTTGTAGCCTGTCCCCGATGTTATTCAATCCATATATTGAGCAAGCAGTAAAGGAAACAAAAGAAAAATTCGGAGTAGGTATTAAAGTCCATGGAGAAGAAATAAAAACTTTGAGGTTCGCCGATGATATTGTAATTCTGTCAGAGACAGCAAAGGACTTGGAAGAGCAGTTGAATGGAGTGGACAGTGTCTTGAAAGGAGGATATAAGATGAACAACAACAAAAGCAAAACGAGGATAATGGAATGTAGTCCAATTAAGTCGGGTGATGCTGAGGAAATTAGATTAGGAAATGAGACGCTTAAAGTAGTAAAGGAGTTTTGCTATTTGGGAAGCAAAATAACTGATGATGGTCGAAGTAGAGAGGATATAAAATGTAGACTGGCAATGGCAAGGAAAGTATTTCTGAAGAAGAGAAATTTGTTAACATCGAGTATAGATTTAAGTGTCATGAATTCATCTCTGAAAGTATTTGTATGGAGAGTAGCCATGTATGGAAGTGAAACATGGACGATAAATAGTTTGGACAGGAAGAGAATAGAAGCTTTCGAAATGTGGTGCTACAGAAGAATGCTGAAGATTAGATGGGTAGATCACATAACTAATGAGGAGGTATTGAATAGAATTGGGGAGAAGAGGTGGCACAACTTGACAAGAAGAAGGGACCGGTTGGTAGGACATGTTCTGAGGCATCAAGGGATCACAAATTTAGCATTGGAGGGCAGCGTGGAGGGTAAAAATCTTAGAGGGAGACCAAGAGATGAATACACTAAGCAGATTCAGAAGGATGTAGGTTGCAGTAGGTACTGGGAGATGAAGAAGCTTGCACAGGATAGAGTAGCATGGAGAGCTGCATCAAACCAGTCTCAGGACTGAAGACAACAACAACAACAACAACAACAACACGAGGAATAATCTATATTATTAACTCCTGTGGCTCACAGCATGGCGCATTACTGAGTAACATCACTTGGGTGGTGTAGTGACACTACCGACATCACTAAGGAAACCAAATAGCTGGCACAACACTACTGTTAACTGGTGCCACAATCCAGAGAGCACTCTCCATCAGGTGTGTCCTCTGATGAGACCATGCTCAAATCCAGTTTATAAGTGCATCCAGGTTTGGTCTGAGATAGTTGTAATGTGATCAGTGAATAGCTGGACTTGGATTATGTGGCTTACTCTAAGATAGCTTGTACTGGTTGAACCACTACTGCAATGGCTGCAGCTATCAATTGACTTACTGCTAGCCCTGGGATCAAGGACGAGCCTCTCTCTAACCAATGATAAACTGAAGAGGATACTCTGAGCAGGAGTGAGCGGTCAGTGGAGGGTCAACAAGGAAGCAACACTGTGCAGTGAGAAGACAGGCAGTTACTGTGTGCCTGCTATACAGCTCTCTCTCTCTCTCTCTCTCTCTCTCTCTCTCTCTCTCTCGACTGCTGGGCTGTGTTCCAAAGGCGGTGCATTGGTGGTGAGCTATGCTGTTCAATAAGTGACTTTTACTTGCTGCTGGAGTGGCAGCAAGTTAAAGAGGACACAGCTGTTAACAGAGACTGATGGTAATATTCTTGCGGGTGAACGGCTCTGCGGACTCCAAATCCCAGTAAAGGCCTTGTAAAATTGTTTTCTTTTTGCTGTGGCAAGGCACAGGAGTATGTTTAAATGGTGGTGTTTTGCAAATATTCTGGTTTGGCCACAACACTGAGTTTCTTAGTTGCAGTTCTACCCGTGTTTCTTGTTGATTCATGTGGTAGGAGGCTGCATCCTCGAATAGAATACTGTGTTCGTACTGGTCCTGATCATTCAGTCTCTGGCTAGTATAAGTTGACTGAAACTCTGGTTGTCTAAATGTAACAGGTTTTGTGCTGTTCTAGTTGTTGGAACAATACAACTCAACAGGATCTGTTAGACAATACTCACGGCCATCCCAGTAGAACAAGCCGGCTTTCGTCCCAACCGAAGCTGTGGAGACCAAGCCCTGGCCCTCAACACATGTTGAAGCAGGATTACAAAAGAAATTAAAAACATCTGTGGCCTTCATTGACTTGTCAGCAGCCTATGATACCTTCAGGAGACAAGGTCTACTATATAAACTGATGAAAATAATTCCCTGCCAAAAAATGACAAAGCTTACTGGTAACAGAGGATTCCAGGTCATCATGGGAAACAAAGTCAGTAGCCAGAAATTCCTTCAAAATGGCTTACCTCAAAGCTTAGTATTAGCCCCACTGGTTTTCAGCCTACACATTGCTACATGCCAGAAACAGCTTCTAGGAAATTTGGCTATGCTTATGACTGGGCCATTGCAACAAGGCACACAGATTTTGATACATTGGAAGAAACCCTGACATCCCATCGGTCTGCACTGGCAGCATACTTCCGTAAACGGAGGCTTAGGCCTAACGTCACGAAGACAGAAGTAACCTGCTTCCATCTCAATAACAGAGAAGCCGACAGAGCTCTGGAAGTATATTTTGATGACACATGCCTCAACCAAAACAAGGAGCCAAGGTACCGAGGGGTCACGTTAGACAGACCCTTGTCGTTTATATCAGACCTTACAAAAGCAGCTGCCATGGTGAGAACAAGAAACAACCTCATCCATAAACTCTGCGGAACCACCTAGGGACCAACGGCAACATCTCTGAGGACGTCTGCACTGCACCTGGAGTACTCTGCAGCGGAGTACTGTGCACCTATATTGCTAAACAGTAGTCATGTGAACAAAATCCATGCACATTATTTCAGGAACCGTTAGGTCTACACCTAACACATGGCTACCTGCCCCGAGTCATATACCACCCCTAGAAATACGACGAGAAGCAGCCTTGGTTAGGGAATACACGATTGAAGCAAACCCTGAACTACTGGTAAACATCGATATACCTGACCACACTATCAAGAGGCTTCATTCAAGACATCCTCCTCTCGCTCTCGACAACTTCGCTGGGGCTGACATCAACTCTTGGAAAAGAGAATGGCTCCAAAATGCCCCAACAACTTGCCACCTAATGCCTTGTATTACTGAGGCAATTCATGGGTTTGATCTGCCCCGTAAGATCTGGTCAACTCTGAACCAACTAAGAACTGGGCATGGAAGATGTGCTGACTCACCCTTCAAATGAGGACTGCTGTCTTCGCTAGCATGTGACTGCGGCGTGCCTAAGCAGACCATCCAACACATCAGAGATGAATGCAGTGCCACAGCATTCAGTGGGGACTTTGAAGAATTCCTCATGGCATCCCAAAAATCCATTGAATATATACAAGGACTAGATGTTTGTCTGTGAATATAGAATAATGTGATCCAATACTGAAATGTACTTAAATGTCGTACACTAAATATGTCTCTGATACATTTGTGTTTAATGCTTTTCCACCATTCAACAATGTGAGGGGTGCGATGCTTACCACCAATAATTGCAGTTATATTCTATGGCTTGCAAAACTTCTGACATGGAAAGCCATGTTCTTGTCAGGAAATGTCAATGCACAAGCTACAGCCATTAAAATCCGGCAGAACTTGAGTTGCATGGAAGATTTTCTTTATTGCAAAAACATTTTTCGACAAAGAACCTGTTATTACAGTCAGGTGAGAATTTTGGCAGCAGAAAAAGGGTTCCAATCAACCTTACACAGATTGGGGCTCCTTCTAATGGGATTAAGAAGAAATTATTATTTTAAGTAACTATGTGGGCAGAATTATGCAGACCCTCTTATCAGGGACATTATTGTGCATTTTACCCTCAATTCAAAAGAGAGGAATAATGCACTGAGGAAATCTGATCTTTCTCTGATGGGAGCTATGTGAATAAACTGTCCACACAGCCTAGCTTGCTTATAAAGGAAGAATGCATCAGGGCAGTCAGCTCTGTGGCACCTGAAGTGCGAGCTGTATGCCATATCTGGTGGGAACCTCACCTGCACCACAGCCTGGACAAACCCGTAAGCAATTAAACCTGCAGTGAGAGCCCTGTCCGGTTGTAAACATTGTTTCCTTTGTCACACACGCAGCATGTGCCCCCACTGGCGTGCAGCATGCTGCAGCAAAAAGGGACGTCTGCAAGAGGTATGTTGTAGCATTCCAGTGCAAATATGTCTCAACTTGTGGAAGATAATCAAGTAAGTGATGAAATTATGGAAGTGCAGAATTTCCAGAATGCAACCCAGCAAATGTTTTTATAGGACATCCTAAACAACAATGCTTCTATGTGCTAAACCAACACATACTAGTTTTGAGGTTGCCTCCCCTGCACGCAGTCAAAACAAACCTTTGGACACATGGATGGCATCATGTGCTCTTGCTGAGAAAACTTCCAGTTTTACTCACTTTTTACTCATTTACAAAAAAGACTCTCATCCAGTAAATTTTCTTGTGGTAGCTGACCAAAAGTCAATAAAAATTTTGAGGTGGGCTCCTACCACACTTTTGGATTTACTGTGCATGAAACAGTACACACCCTGCAATTCAAAGAGCCTTCACCACCCTGAAGACTCTCTGTGATGGATATGCTCAAATCTTTTCACCTGGGTTACAGAAGGTAACTGATTTCAGAGCTAATGCCACTCTCAAAGCAGCAGCTATCCTGCATATCTTCAAAACTTGCCCAGTGTCTCTGGCTCTATCCTTATCTACAAATACATTATCTATTAAAGTGCTAGAACCGGCTGTTACGCTAGTTGGAATGTCCACCACTGGTACTAAGTTGTAACAGTACATCAGGTGTTCAAAGTCCATTTTGCTTCTATTTTCTGTTAAGAAGTCCACACATTGAAGTCACCTGTAACAATGGTTGAGTCAGTTTTCCTACATAGATGGGACAGAAATGATTCTATTTGTCTCAGAAATACATTCAGATTCCCAGCAGGTGCCCTGTAAATAGCCAGTACAGTGACTGTTGCGCTGTCTGCTGTTAACTCAATACCACACACCTCAAAATGCTGATCACTGCTTCTCACATATTGCAACTCCACCTTTTCTCATAATAGATCTACAGTAATGTCCAGCTAAACTAAAGTTCTCAGTCTGTAGCATGTGGATTCCACTCCTACCATGATGTTCTGAGAAACACAGTATATCAGGCTCGCTTTCACACTCATCTTTTAAATTTATTAGCAACTGGTCTATTTTATATTTGAATATATATTTTGGTGGAATAAAGACAAAGTTTGATTTTTGCTCACCCCTGCATTTGCATGATGTTTCTTAGGAGTGGCTTTTTCCAGAACACTAGTTGATAGTATTGCTTGAGGTGTGGAAGACTCATATTGAACACACGAGAGAAATGTTTCACGCAACGAATCCTTTTCTCTCGTGTTACTCACCATAAAAAACACTAGGTTTGCTTTCTGTTGCGTGTAGTACGGGCAACAGTTTCTGCTGCATGTGTTGATGTTTCTGCTGTTGGTCCTGCCACTGATGATTCTGCTGCTTTTGATGATGCTGCTGCTTCTGCTGCTGACACTGGTCCCATACTGGTACATGGAATTTTGCTGTTCGCTCTCTCCCTGTTCGCAATGATTTCATTTATCATTTTACACACAAAGTTTTTTCTTTCATAATTTAGATGCATACCGTGTTTGGTATGCTGACACCCGTCCAATTCGCCTATATCAACAACGCCACATTTTCCAAACAAAGAACGCATTTGTTTTATTTTAATGTTAGTTTTTCGAATTTATTTGCTGACACATGAGCGATATATTAGATCATATCTGTGTGGTAGAGTTGCAACTATTGTATTTCGTTATTTATTGCATTTCAGGAACTTTTTCAGTTCCATTAGGCAGTTATTTGCTTGGTTTTTTGCAATAGCATTTGCACCCGCTATACACACGACATAGTCATTTTTTCCCAATATTTATTATCATGTAAGTCGACACCAATAATGTTTTTCGTTGTTGCTCCTGGCTTCATAATACCTGTTGCGTTGTATTTTTTGTTTTCTTTGAAAAGTCTCATCTTGTTTTGTGCCATGACTGTCCGTTAAAAATAATACACTACTTTCGTGTTTGCACTCATGTACGTTTTCCTTGATGTTGTCTTTCTCATTCATCCCATTACTTCGTGCAAAAGATGGCATGCTCAATTTCTCACCGTCACGAACTTTGAGCCTGTATCACCATTCTGTTGATAAGGTTTGTTCAAAAGTTCATGTTCCCGTTACCGATGTTAGGCCTAAACCCGCCTCTTCGCTCACGGAAAGAACATGAAATTTGTTTTTAACTGACAACTGTTTGGTGTTTTCACTCCCTGGAGATGTTTTCTTATTTACATCTCTGTTTTTATATGTATTTTTGTCCACTCATTAGAGCTTTTTGCGGAAGAGAAATGGACTTTTGTTTGACTATGGCTCACTTTTTCTTTTCGAAACTTTTGTTTGACTAATGGCTGACTTATTTCTTTTCAAAGTTTAGATATCTCACTATTCAATACACTGATGATTTGCTGAAGACTAGAAATACGCTCATTTGGCTTCATAATTTCATCCCTACACACTGTATTTTTACTCACAATATTTTCGTTTTTTGTAAGACCACCACTCCCTTGTACATACAACGTCTCTGCCATCTTGACCTACATTCAATCACAGACAAATGGAATAAAATATGACTTCAATCCCACATGCAAGAGGTATGTACTGTACAGGAAAATGAAGTTAGACTAATGACTGAATGAATGATTGAAATAATAATTTCAAGTCCTTTGTTTTATGTGAAGAGATATAGGACGTCCATTTAACTACAATCAGCTGGCAGTAGTATTCTTAGCTCCTAACAACTATGGTATTGCCGATTCACAAGAAAACTAAAATGACTGTACTATATAAATTGAAATATTGGTAAACAAATGGATGGCAAAGAGATGAATTAATAACAACATCTACTTTGTAAGAAGACACTCTTTTACTGCATCTAATATATTATTTACTGAGAAAGTTACACATAAATGCTCTTATTACATTTACTACTACACTATTTTATTAAAAGTGTCCAAAGGAAACATAAAATGTACAGTACTCTCATATTTAACTGCTTAACTCAAGTGATAAGTGACATCTTTTAAACAAAGAGAAACAAGACCAATTTCTTGGCCTTGTACAGTCGTCACAATGACAGCAATAAAATGGTATATATTGAGAAATAATGTAAATCAAGTACCAACTTGATCCATCATATGAAAGTAGCCATGTTAGGTGTTCAAATAGATACACTGGATTACTGTACCATCATAAGATAGTTTGTCTTGGTTGGTTTATAAATTAGCTCACAGCTATTGACGACTTATAAGAGCCTGGTTCTTAATTTTCAGCAGTTAAGAAATAGGTGTCTGAATTCAAAACATTCTGTTCTTCTCCTTACAATGGCCAAAGCAAAATAAACAAATCAGTAATCTAATCAGTGGACGGAATCTGGAGGTTGTGCACTGTGTAATCTTCTGGACTAATTGGATGAAAAAATATTACTTGACTGCAAAGAGAGAGAGAGAGAGAGAGAGAGAGAGAGAGAGAGAGAACATCAGCTCACAAAGGTGTTTTGTTAACTGGAAAACCGAGGTGTTTATGAAACTTTTGAAATGAAAACTTTTCCATCAGTCAATGGCAGAAATGTAGTCACTTCAGGAATTTTGGATGACAGCGATATACGTCCAAAAGGAAGCAACCAAAGTATGAAATATTGGATCATTCAGCATATTTGGCACTCTGTGACTTTCACAGATAGCTCTTCAAACCATTCTGTCTTCAGAGTATATGTAATGTCTATAAAGAATTACATTCAAGAGACTTCAGTTGCTTTCTTTCACGGTTGTCACTATTGTTACCTCATATTTAATCTGCATACGAAATTTATGTAAAAAAGGTAATGTAAAACCACTAACCTGTTTCAGGAATGAACCAACTTTTGGTCGGGTCTTTATCCCGTATATCCTTTTCAAACCAGCTGCTGTGAACACGAAATTCCCCAGTGACGTAAGATAAGGCAGAACTCGTAGAACAAAAGCTGCACCTTTTACTTTTACTTGTGTATTGCCAAGACAAAGAATCTCCATTGTCTTGCAGAGTGCGTGCTTGTTAGCAAATTCTGTTTTCTCCTAAAAATACATTATTTCCAGCTAAGTATAACTTGTCCATACATTAAAAAAACTCTGTTCTGTATGCAAACTTTAGTAAAAATACTTGCCAATAATCAACTGTTTTACAAATGTACATATTTTGTGTCAGTAGTTCACATAACCCACACAAGACGTTAACATGTAACAACAATTTTTCAGAAAGAAAATAAACACATAAACCTATGGAAGATAGCGAAAAAAATGCTGAAACATCTGGACGAAATGGAAAGCACAAAACAGTGTCTTGCATTAGGAGAAATTCCTCTCAAATTTTTTGTAGCAAGCACATAAATAAGAACTACAGGGCTCATAAGAGGATTATTTTTAAAGCTACTTAAAACTGAATAACTTTTGATGAACATCTAGCCAGTGATTGTACAAATCTTATTTCTTCTACTCCTCATTGCTTCTGTACATAATTTTTACCGGACGAGTTAACTTCAACCTCATAAAAAAAATTGGTTTATATTTACTTTCCACTGTTTTAAAGAGAATTATGGCCAATACATAAAACTTTTATTTATACATTACACTGATTCTGTCAATAGGTAAAATCAGAGACATGTATTCATTTAAATCAAGGGCTTCCTGTCAGTCAGTATACACTGAAGTGAAGAAAGTCATGAGATAGCAACATTGCTTGTTATTCAGTGTTTGTGACCGACTGCCATGATCACCAGTGAAGAAGATGAAGATAGCTGCTGTGTAGACAGGCTTTGTCTCCTATGACAGCGATGCTCTGTTGCCTGGGTGGATGACAGTTTTGCACATGGGTTTGTTTCTGCAGTTTATTTTTCTCCTGTATATTGAAAAACACTGGAATTTTTTAGAGGGCTTCAGGAGAAAAATAAACTGCAGATGGAAACATGCATGAAACCATTAAAACATGCACGAAACCATTATCACGGAGATAACAGAGCATCACATTCATAGGAGACAAAGCCATTCTACACAGCAGCTAGCTCCATCTTCTCCACTAGTGATTGTGGCAATCAAGTCATGATAACTGAATCACAGTCAACATTGTAAGACATTTCATGTATGGTCATCTGTGTACGAAGTCACATTTGCTGCTGAAGGGGTGGCCTAATGGCAGGTGGTGGCAGCTATAACTTCGACACTCTGTACCATCATTGGATGTTGATTCTAGACATAGAGCCCTATTCTCAATGTGTTCCTCATCAATCGCCTCTACATCCCCTCATAGTTTGTCACAACATTTCTGGAAAACCCTGTATGTACAAGAATCAGGAGGAAACAATAAGACTGGAAGACCAAGAATGAAATGCTCACACACAAAAAAAGATGTAAGACAGGGACGCAGTCTTTTCCCTAAAATCTAAGATTTGTTACTTCGAGCACCTACATTTGTGGAAGCTCTGAACTAATGAAATCAGTATAAGAATTGTATGTGCCAGGTGTACTTTAAGATCTTGCTTACGCTATGAGTTTTGGCTTTCCACAAATGGGAGTATCTCATACAGATGAGATTTTGCTGTGTTAGTAAATTACATGTATACTGTCAGTATGAGCCACATCACACATCTACATCTACAGGCATACTCCGTAGACTACCGCATGACGACTCTTGTGATGCCAGAGAATACAATGTATGAAAATGAGTTCTTTTTATGCAGCATATGTTAAATACTAACTGCATGGAAGTTGAAGTGTGATGGAATTTTTGTGCACACTGCTGCCTCTACCGCCTGAGCAATGTAAGGATATTTATATATATATATATATATATAAAAATGTAATTAAAGAATTTTTTCACATTATGATTTTGTGAAAATTGCAGTAGCCACCAGAAAGATCGCGAGAGGCGCACATCGGCACGGCGTGTCACGGACGGTAGTTGCCGCAAATAGAGTCCGGTCCACCAGAGGGCACGCGAGAATTCGGCCGCGACCTCTGCCAGCGGAACAACAACAACTCAGGCAGCACGGACCGTGCCCAGTCAGTACACATCGGGCATGCCTATGAGACAGTTCCCGGTCTACTCTGAAGTGCGGCGGAAAATGTGAACCGTGCTACTACACAATTGGCGACGAGTAGGGTCGTCATTCGTGTGTTGTGTCGTTGTTCCGGTTTCGCAGCTTATCCGCGGCATGGAGGATTTAGTGCGGGTTTTGGTTGAGCAGCAGACGGAGCTCATGGCCACCATGAAACAAGTGTTTCCGGCGTTGCTCTCCACGCCGTCTGCTCCAGCACCGTTCCCTCCTCCCTTTCCCCCGTATGACGAGACGGCGGAGGATTGGGACGCGTATGAACATCGCCTTTGGCAGCATTTCCAGGCGTTTCATGTTGTCGATGCGGAGGTATGTCGTGCTCTTTTCTTGTCTTGGATATCTCCCTCGCTGTATCAAGTTTTGCGGCAGCTGGCGCCGTTGCAGGAACCCTCATCCTTGTCTTTTGACACATTGTGTTCATTACTGTCTTCACATTATCGCCGCCGCACGCATGTTGTGGCGGCTAGGGTTGAGTTCTATCAATGCAAGAAGCACCCCCATCAGTCTTACCGGGCGTGGGCCGCTACCCTGCACGGTCTTAGTCGCAAGTGTCATTTTGTCACGGAGCAGTCGCGAGAATCGTATGCCCACATTATGGTACGCGACGTCATTGTTCGTTCGGCCCCTGATAGGGAGGTCCGGCAACGGGCCCTGCAGTTAGAATACCCTTCCCTTGAGGAAGTCCTGTCCATTGCTCAATCGTATGAAGTCTCTCAAGCCGCCGGTCAACAGCTGGAAGCGTGGTGCGATGTCGCGGCGGTTCAGGGTGGCGCGGCCGCGTCCACTGCGTCTGGGGTGGACGACATGCAAGCGGTACAATGCGGCCGTTCCGGCCGCTCCCGCACGGCACGTAAACAGAGTTCCGGCCGCCGGGCCCTGTTACCGTCCTGTGCGTCGTGCTATATACATCATGATCGGTCGGAGTGCCCCCAGCGTTGGGCCGTTTGTCGCAAATGTAATAAAAAAGGACACATTGCTAAAGTTTGCCGCTCAGCCTCGAAAGAATTGAAGGAAGCAGTTACAGAGGACATGGACGTTGACATTCAGGTAGTTTCATCGGGCCAGGCTCCCGACGCATCGGCCCACAAACTCTTTATCGAGGTGTCGGTTCGGTCGCGCCGATTACAACTGCAAGTAGATACGGGCACGGCAGTTTCTTTGTTGAATGCACAAACTTACTCCGACCTTGGGTCGCCCCCGTTGGCGCCAGTTTACCGGTGTCTAAGCGGTTATGGTAAACAGTTCATTCCCCTACTGCGTCAATTCTCTACCAACGTGACTCACAAATCAGTCACTCGGCCTATTACTTTTATTGTTGTCAGTGATGCGAGCTCCGCTAACCTTTTTGGCTTGGATGCCTTTCAAGCTTTCGGGTTTTCTATCACTGACACCACACAGTTGGTCTCTGAAGATGTTCCCTATCAATCATTAGAATCTTTGATCTCTGACTTTCCGCATATCTTTGAGGAGGGCCTGGGGAGTGTTTCAGACTTTGAAGCTCACTTAATGTTGAAGGCGTTGGCTCGCCCGCGTTTTCTACGCGCGAGGAAGATCCCCTTGGCTCTCCGCCCTCAGGTAAAAGAAGAGCTAGACCGGCTGACAGCCCTAGGGGTCGTTCTTCCCATTTCTTCTAGTGAGTGGGCTTCGCCCCTTGTTATTGTCAGGAAACCCTCGGAAAAATTATGTCTTTGTGGCGATTTCAAGGCCACCATTAATTTCCAATTGGTGGTGGACACCTATCCTTCACCTCGTGCTGATGAATTGTTCTCCACCATAGCGGGAGGCCGATATTTTTCGAAAATCGATCTTTCGGAGGCTTATCATCAGATATCTCTTGATGAGGACTCCAAACGGCTGGCGGTTGTCAACACCCCGTTTGGCCTTTACCAATACCAGCGGTTGGCCTTTGGAATATCCAGTGCCCCGGCGATATTCCAGCGTTATCTTGAGCACGTCAGGTCGACAATCCCTCATTGTATTAATTACCTGGACGACATAATTGTCACGGGCCGCAGCACGAAGGAACACTTGCACAACCTTTGCACCCTCTTTCTCAAATTCAGGTCCGTGGGCTTGCGTTGCAACCTGCGTAAGTCAAACTTCTTCCAACCGTCCATTGAGTACGTGGGCTACACAATCTCTCGGCACGGCGTCCAGCCGCTAGGAAGTTTGGTCCAAGGTATCGTTGACCTTCCGCGGCCTGCTTCACTGAAGGAGTTACAAGCTTTTTTAGGCAAGACTGCCTATTAGCACCGGTTCATTCCCAGGGCTTCCACCATCGCCCGCCCCCTGTACTGCCTTCTGCGCAAGGGTGTTCCTTTTGATTGGTCGCCTGCATGCAAGCGAGCGTTCACCTCGTTGAAAGGCCTCCTCACGTCAGCGCCGTGTTTGGCTACTTTTGACCCCCATAAGCCGTTGGTCCTGGCTACAGATGCTTCGCAGCATGGGGTGGGGGCGGTCCTGGCCCATCGCAACGCAGATGGTTCCGAGCAGCCACTGGCGTTTGCATCTAAAACTCTTAGTCCCGCACAGGCCCATTACTCCCAGGTGGAAAAAGAGGCTTTGGCCATTGTCTACGCTGTTACCAAGTTTCACCCTTTCTTGTATGGCACGAAGTTTCAGTTAATCACTGACCATAAGCCGTTAATATCATTATTTGGCCCCACCTCTCAGATTCCGGATAGGGCGGCCCACAGACTACAGCGCTGGGCCTTGTTCCTCTCTAAGTACCATTATGACATTCATTTTCGCCCTACCGGACAGCATGCCAACGCAGACGCTCTTTCCCGTCTTCCGGTGGCCCCGGATCGTAAGTTCAGTCGAGAGGAGATTATGTTTTCATTTGGATGTGGCGTCCCGCCAAGCGGTTGATGGCTTCCCGATCACTAGTTCTAGAGTCGTCAGGGAAACAGCAGCTGACCCAGTTCTCTGGCAAGTAGTTCGCCTCATGCAGCAGGAGTGGTCATCCCGACCTCCAGGCCGGGCCTCGGATCCTCTTCGTAATTATTTTGTTCTACGATACCGCCTCTCTGTCTTGGAAGGAGTCCTCCTCCTGGCTACCGATGATACAGCTCCTCGCGTGGTTGTTCCTGCAAGTTTGCGAAGGGAAGTCCTCACGTTATTACATGAGGGGCACTGGGGTGTTTCCCGTACTAAAACCTTGGCTCGCAGACATGTGTACTGGCCCGGTATTGACAGAGAATTTGAGCACTTGGTGGCCGCCTGTTCCCAGTGTGCGAGCCGACAGGCATCTCCCAGGTCAGCGTTCTCTTCATGGCTGCCTGCAACCCAGGCATGGGAACGTGTTCACATCGATTTTGCGGGCCCGTTTCTCAATGGCTTTTGGCTCATTGTCATTGATGCTTATTCCCGATTTCCATATGTGGTTCGCTGCTCCTCAACCACTTCAGAGGTTGTAATCCAGGCACTAGCAAAAATCTTTTCTGTGGAAGGTCTGCCAGTCACCCTGGTCTCGGACAATGGACCTCAGTTTATGTCGCAGACCTTCCAGGATTTTTGTAGGTGCTTCGGTATTCGGCACGTTTGCTCTCCCCCCTTTCATCCACAATCGAATGGGGAAGCCGAGCACATGGTGTGCAAATTTAAGACACAGATGAAAAAGTATGTGCACGAATTTCCTGCGGAGGAGGCGTTGACGTTTTTCCTGAAGGCATACCGGACCACACCTATGGGAGAACGCAGCCCCGCAGAGCTCCTCCACGGGCGCCAACCTAGGACTCTGCTGCACCTCCTTCAGCCCGGTCCTCGCCAGTCTTCGCAAAACGGAGTACCCGGCTTTCCACGGGTATGTCGGTCTGGGCACGTGCGTTTGGTCGCAATCCACGTTGGATACCGGCGGTGGTCCTGCGCCGAAATGGCTGCCGGCTCTATACCCTGCAGACGGGGGACCGGGAGGTACATCGTCACCAAAATCAGCTACGTCCACGTTTGGGCACCCATCCTCCGACCCCTCGGGCACCGGCTTCCCATTGCCGGCACCTGTGTTGGTTTCTCAGGGGACACTACCACCCCTGCCCCCTGTGATTCCGCCGCACTGCGATGGCTCTCAGCCTTGGCAGCCTCCAGTAGCTCCAGCACCGGCATCACCATCGTTAGCGATGCCCCAGCGAGAGCCGGCCCCCCTTGCAGGCCCGGTTTCTCAGCAGGCTGGTTCACCTGTGGTCGTCCCTTCCCCATTGTCCCCGCCACTGGGTCTTGCCCCTCCCGGGGTGGACCAGGATCCAGAGTTCGACAGCCTGTCTCCCGTTCTGTCCCGGGTTCCGGTGGTGGGACGACGGGGGCCTCTTCGTGTGGGTCACTTCCAGCCGTATTCGAAGGTTCTGGCTCGAGGGTTGGCAGATCCGCTCGACTCCAGCCTTCCGATGGACGTGGAGGTCATCACTCCTGCACGATGCTCCACCTTCCGACGCAGTGGATCACAGTGGCTTCACCCCCCGAAGGAGGAGGAGTGCAGTAGCCACCAGAAAGATCGCGAGAGGCGCACATTGGCACGGCGCGTCACGGACGGTAGTTGCCGCAAATAGAGTCCTGTCCACCAGAGGGCACGCGAGAATTCGGCCACGACCTCTGCCAGCGGAACAACAACAATAACTCAGGCTAGCACGGGCCGTGCCCAGTCAGTTCACATCGGGCATGCCTATGAGACAGTTCCCGGTCTACTCTGAAGTGCGACGGAAAACCTGAACCGTGTTACTAAAAAAATAATTACATGTTACATGTTGAATGAGCAGGGATCTGAGAACACAGCCACATATACTTTGCAGTGAGTGCGCCACTGTCACATCAGTCAGCATGTGAACATCAGTTGACAGCAAGTGACTATGAGAGGATACTGACATTTTGTTCTATTCATGTCTGGCCACACTTGCCTATAGTCTTATGACTTTAAGTTTCTTTGTGGCAAAGTTGTACACTGTGATGTATTCTGTGACAAAATAAACCAGTGAGAAGTTGTTATGGAATGGAAAGTATTTAAAGTGTTCGAATTTTCTGAAAGTAAGTAGCATTCTGAACTTTTATCTCCAATTATGTTATCCTGAATGTTTGAATAAAAATGGGTATTTTGAGAAAAAAGTGACTGAAATACAGACTACTACATAAAAGACAAAGCTAATAAGATTTTAGGTCTTTCTGTGCCGTGACAAAGTAAAAACAGATTCTTAAATATTTTATGAAAGGAGAGAAACTATAAGTGATCTAATCTTGAAAATTGTAACATCTGTTAATATACAAACTGCTCATAGTGAAACAGTTTCCATAATGATAACTTTTACAAATTTGGGAATTATCAGTTTGAATACAGAGAGTAATGTTAGTTGCAATACAACATTGTTGATAATTACAGCAAAGCAGATAAACAATATTCTGAAGCTGTTGCCTTATGGTGTCAAAATGCAAAAACTATCTAATTAAATATATATTCAGAACAAATATGATGTTCGTGCTGTGCCGCAAGGAGAACAAGCTATACTCAAGAAAAAGAAGAAGATTTGATTAATGTACGGGTGGAGATTACTGGTGGGAACGGGGAGAGTGTTGGAGTGATCCTACAACCATCAGCAGTGTGCTTCGAAGTGTGCATGGTGATTTCACTCACGCTTTTGAGACGCAGAGATGCGAATTCAACAATGCTGCAGCTGAGGCCGTGCAAACAATGAAATACTCTATTGAATTTGTGAATGGTGAGTCCTGTACAGTACTGTTTCTGGAAAACTGATTTATTTAAATATAGTGTGTCAATAATTAAAATTGCATTTTCAAAATGCTGTGGAGAGAAAACCACTGCTCAGAACGATGTCAAATTTGAACAGCATTACTGAAGCTGGGGAATCATCATGGGGGGAGGGGAGGGGAATTTTTCCAGTAGATGGCGTTGTACATTCTCAACATAAACGGGGTCAGCTAAAAATGGCAGATGAATCGCATTACAACAGCTATGTCTGAGTTGTGCGTTACATCATTTGTATTGTTCAGTGTGCATGACTGCACAAATTTGTTACCGCAACAAGGTCATACCAAATTGGATGGGCAAAAATTTGTGTTTAATTGTCCTTATGTAAAAAACTGCATAAAGGCAAAATGACATCAGTTTTTAATTGTCCTGGGGCCATAAACTGTATAATACGCAAAATTACATCTTTTCTGACTGTCATGAGACTGGTGAAAGGTATGTTCAGTATGAAACTTCCTGGCAGATTAAAACCGTGTGCCGGGCCAAGACTCGAACTCGGGACATTTGCCTTTTGTGGGCAAGTGCTCTACCATCTGAGCTACCCATGCACAACTCTCAACCTGTCCTCACAGCTTCAATTCTGCCAGTACCTCGTCTCCTACCTTCCAAACTTCACAGAAGTTCTCCTGTTCAGTATGCCGTCCACCACTTTCTGTAACAAGCAGAAATCAAGAAACAGCTTGTTCCACAACAGATCAGAGTGTCTTGGGGCTCGCATTTAGAATGTGCTGCAGAATGCGTACCTTCAATTCAGCTATGTGTGTAACTGGACCACTAAACACATCTTTCAGATAACATCAAAGCCAAAAGTCACAAGGATTAAGATCAGGTGATATGGATGGCCACACTGTGCAGAATACCGTAAGTCTAGCATTTCTGAAATGCCGCTACAATAGCCACTTTGTTGACTGTAAAATGTGTGGGATAGTGCCATCTTTCTTAAAAATGATTCTACCCACATTTCAATGCTGTTGGAGGATTGGAATGACGTTTGTGTGCAAAAGACTTTTGTGGCATTTACCAGTGATGGTACAGGTAACAGGACCTGCAGGACTCATCGCCTTGAAAAAAATGTGGCCCTATGATAAACGATTCCATCAACCTGCACCACACCATCACCAGAATGAAGTGGTAGAGGTTGATCTGCATGCGGATTTTCCATTACTTGTATTCTGCAATTTTGTGTATGGATATGTCCTTGGAGATGGAAATGAGCTTTGAATGTCCACAGAATGTTCTATGGCCATTCACTGTCCGCTTCCATGCAAGCAAGAAATTCCAGAGCAAACATTTGTCTTGCTGGCAGGTCAGCAGGAAGCATCTCCTGAACACGGGTGATTTCGTATAGATAGAAATGCAGGCTACTTTGAGGGATTTTATGCACAGCGCTCGCAGGCATGTTTAGTGTTTGAGCAAATCCCATGCCCTGCTTGTTGGCATACCACCACTTGACCCCTCCTACAATGCTGTGACCAGATCTTTGACAAACATCGGATCAACTGCTTTCCTCTCTCTGGCACATTGCACTTCAAAAGAAACTGTCTTTCCAAATTTTGTAATCATTTCCTCCACATCCTTAGCAGACAACAGACCAGTGCCTTTTTTTTTATACTCTTGAGTATCTGAAACTTCTGCAGGACTACTGGTTCACAGCCACTGTTCTTGAAAAGGGCTTTACCAGCAGTGTGTGAGCCTGCGCGAAGACAGTCATGCTGGACATCTAGGACACATACTGGGGAACAGCCTCTTGCCACACATCTGTTTGTGTGCATATTATGATCCTTACAGCACCATCTATTTATCAAATTGTCATTAATTTCTTTTTCTGTTCCTTGATTGTTTTCCCTGCAGCAATAATATGCTGTTCAAATTTGACACCATTCTGAGTAGCAGTTCTCTTTCTATAGCGTTTTGATACTGGAACTTTAATTATGGAAACCCTGTGTAACTGTTTAAATTGAAACATTTAAATAAGAAACATCAAGTCAAATGACATAAAACTGATCAATGAAATGCTGCACAAGGCTCTGAAAATAGTAACTAGCCAATAAAGGCTGATGGAAAGGGAAATACTGAAACATTAGAACATAATGTTGCAAGATATTTTACAGAGTTAAATGCTAGTAATGAACATGTAGTGACAACAACAAAGCTCAGAATTCCTATCTGAGAATCTTGACAGAAGAATGAATTACTGAAACGAAGCATAAATGACGTAACTAATGAATTAAATGGCTCGAAATTGCACATGTATAAATATATTGATACAACTACTGAGATCTAAAGGAATAAGTGTGTAGTAATAAGATAGTTAGATATGAATTTCTGTGTTCCTTGGGTGAACTAGAATGTATGATGACTGCAAGACTAATTTTGGGAAAGATATGAACTTTAATGAATACTTTGATGATTATTTATGTTACGAACACAGTGCATGTGAATTAAGTTTAAAAACATCGATTATCAGTGGTTATACTAAAATAAAGGCTTACTGAGACAGATTTTTGAATCTGGACAGATGTTTAACTGAAAAATTAAATTATGAATACCTAGTATGTAAACTTGTATGTCTATTGCTTTTAGATGTACGAGAGACAGTTCTCGATAGAGAGGCCAGTGATGTGTAATGCATGCTAAGCTACATAGATGTATTGTATATATTAGAAAGTAATGGGACATAATGGTTTATTTAACAGAATTGATGCAGGGAAAGATTTGATGTTTGTCTAGTGCCCGTGCCCAAATCCAGGGACAGGTAGTTTTTTCGTGTGGAGTACACCAAGAATCATTTTGTATGCAGCGTGCTTCACAGCAAACAATGACATGACTGATAAAGTAAAAGGATTATATAACACAAATTGTGCAAGTCAATAACGGCACTTGGTTTTATTGCATTTAAAACCAACAGCGTAAACAGATGTGATGATGTCACTGAACTCTAAATTCAAGTTTATATTTTTGTAAAGCTTTTACTGACTGCTAATTTCAATATCAGCATTTACAATGTTATTCATTGCTTGGCTTGACAGATGTTGAATCGTAAGCCTAAGAAAAGAGAGATTATCAAAGAGACTGTAGGAGTAATGTGAATATTTATCATGGGATTGAAAGATGTAAGTGAATTGTAATGCAAACTCCATTCTCATGCGAAGAGCAGTAGGCCAGCAGTCTTGCTGTGGCCACAGGAGTGTGCATTTGGGTGTCTGTGTGGTTGTGTGTGTGAATGTGTACTTTTCCCAGAAAAAGAACCAATGCTCAAAAGCTAGTGTGAAAGCTGTTTTCTGTTACATGTTTTTGCGCTCCGCACATTGATCTGCTATAGATGAGTGGTTGCCTTTCCTTTTATTTTACTTATCGATGAACAAATATGTTAGCAATGGTTGTCATTACTGCAAGTATAACATCAAAACCAAAGGTTTTTCACTTGTTTGTTGTTAATGAATAGCAAATTTCATGAGGATTACTAAACCAGAAGGGTTCAAGTCACAGGTGGCTAAAATATTAAGGGCTAGTAGAGGATTATAATATGCTGGCTATATAAGGAGAGGAACCTCATATTAGTTACTGACAAATACAAGGGTACCTGGGGTATTGCATATGTGCAAACTCCTTGTTGACAGATTATTTTAGAAGTCGGGCAACTGCAGCCAAATTTGTACATGGTGAATAACATCTTCCATACTGTTTGTTAAAATACTTTTACTAAAAAGTCACAATTGGTTTTAAGGTGCGATCTCTGATAGTTCGATCATAGACAACCACTTATAGCATGCTTTGGTTTAATCTTGACAATGAACAATGGGACTTGGCTTGTAGCATTTACTTTGCTGTGCCATGACTGTTTTTTTTTTTTTTTTTGAAATAAATAAACTTGTGAGTATTTAGCTCTCATAGATATATGGCACTATATGGTATGACATACCTATTTTTAAAATCTTTAATGTTTCAATTTCTTGTACAGAGCACGTGACAAACTTGTAAATAATAGATTTCAGCTATTAGTTGTCCTTTTGAAATTTTATTGGCAAATCTAGATTTCAGCTAGAAACTAGCCATCCTCAATGCACTGTCATTTTTGATCAATGCATGTAATGCCTGTTGGACGGGCTTCATTCACTGAATATTAACAGATGTTACACTTTTCAAGATTAAATCACTTATAGTTTCTCTCCTTCCCTAAAATATTTAATAATCTGTTTTTACTTTGTCACAGCACAGAAAGACCTTATTAGCTTTGTCTTTTATGTAGTAGTCAGTGTTTGCATCGGTAGAGAGCACGCCGCTGATGTTAACGCCAGGGACACATGTTGGGGTCTGGTACCCAAAAAGACGTCTGATCATCGTCCAGACCTGGGAAGGTGACGTATGGCACTCAATGGTCGAGACGTACCTCTCCCAACACTCCTGTTTCCGTTGTTCCCTAGAGAACAAGGGATTGGGTTTGCGGAATCCTGCAAATTGATAAATCAATGGTTGAATAACTACCATGAGCCACACTGAAATCTGTGGCAGCCCCAGTATTTAATAGGCAAAGGTCAAGTTGGGACAGTAAATTTTCGACATCTCTGTCATGGCCAGTAAGTGTGGTGCTACCCCACAAGGGGTTATGGGTGTTAAAATCTCCCAAAAGCAGGAAAGGTTTAGGGAGTTGATCAATCAGTGCAGCTAATACATTCGGGGGTACTGCACCATCTGGAGGGAGGTATACATTGCAGACAGTTATCTCCTGCGTTGCTCTATCCTGACAGCCACAGCTTCGAGAGGAGTTTAAAGAGGCACAGGTTCACTACATACCGAGTTCAGGACATAAATGTAAACTCCACCTGACATTCTATTATATTCACTACGGTTCTTGTAATATCCCTTGCAGCCATGAAGGGCTGGGGTCCGCATTGCCAGGAATCAGGTTTCCTGGAGGGCAATGCAGAAAGCAGGTGTAAAGCTTAACAGATGCCATAGCTCAGCCAGGTGGTGGAAAAAAACCACCGCAATTTCACTGGAGGATGATGATATTGTGAGACTGGGAAGGTAGGAAACACTCAAAGAGGTAGTCTACTCCTCAGGGTCACCTGCTGCCACAGACTTATTTCCTGAACAGGCTATATCCATTGTGTCTGAGGGTCTGGCGAGATCTAGGTCCTCAGCAGATGCCAGAATCTTCACCTCATCCTCAGACGCAGAACTTGAAGGTAGCGGTGATGTGGGTGACACTGTAATTCCCTTGGTCTTGTGGGTCTTCTTTCTGGATTTCTCTTGCTGATCCTTGGGTTTTTCTGGCTGGGAGGGCTTCACTGATTCAGTCTCCGGGAGTGAGGATGATCGTGAAGCCCTTCGACCAGCTGCTTTTGGGCTCTTCAG
The DNA here is from genome assembly GCF_023864345.2 of Schistocerca serialis cubense. Lineage (NCBI taxonomy): Eukaryota > Metazoa > Arthropoda > Insecta > Orthoptera > Acrididae > Schistocerca > Schistocerca serialis. The sequence continues at coordinate 1,142,971,879 of NC_064639.1, read as the reverse complement.
CCACTGGCAGGTGTCGTCTTTCCCACTAGCAGAAACCCGGGAAGGGAGTGACCCAAGGGACCCCTTCCCAGTGAGAGGAGCCGAAGAAGACTTACATTTCTCCAGCTCAGAAGTGGGGACTGGTGTCCCTGATGCTTGGGGGGACAGTGTTCCCAAGATAGGTGGTGCAGGAGCAACAACGAGGGAAGTGCCCTCCACCATCAAGGGGGCAGGTGTAGTCTTTTGGCTCTGAGATCTGACTGGAACTCGCGGTACTGATGGCCTACAAGTGTTCTCGTAGCGGCAGCATAAAAGGAGGTTATAGCCACAGGATCTAGGCGCTCAAATTTCCTCTCGGCCTCAGTGTAGGTCAGTCGGTCCAGGGTCTTGTATTCCTCGAGTTTCCTTTCTTGCTGTAAAATACTGCTGTCTGGTGAGCAAGGGGAATGATGCACTCCACAGTTGACACAGATGGGTGATGGGGCACATGGAATATTGGGATGGGATGGACGTCCGCAATCTCGACATGTGATGCTGGAAATACAGTGAGAAGACATATGGCTGAACTTCCAGCACTTAAAGTACTGCATTGGGGGACGGATATATGGCTTGACATCACAGCGGTAGACCATCACCTTGACCTTCTTGAGTAATGTATCACCCAGGAAGGCCAAGATGAAGGCATTAGTGGCAACCTATTATCCCTCAGACCCTGATGGACGTGCCAGACGAAATGAACTCCTCGTCGCTCTAATGAGGGGATCTTCTGGGAGGTGTATTGAGTTACGAACTCCCACTTCGCCTGCTTATAGTGTGGGTAGGTAGGTACCTGTCACACCCCAAAATTGTAGGTGCCAATGCAGCCACGATTTTTAAATATTGCCTGTTTAAGCTTGGGCAGCTCTTTATATAAAGAAAAGTTTCACTCTCATGGCAAGTGAGTGAGTAGCCGAGTGGCAAGCAAGCGAGACTCCCGTCCAGGTGACCCTGGTTCGAGATCTGTCTATGCTACTTTTGTTTCCTTTTTTTTCAAATGCCTGTTTTAATTTTAATTAATCATGAACATTCCACAATGAATTGATTAAAAAGAATGCAAGCCTCTATAAATCAAAATTACAAATTGAATGTCACATTTTGTTTCAATCTTTTGTGTTTTTTGTATTTTAACAGGAAATTAACCTTAATGTAATTTCTTGAAATATTTTATTATTGTTCAATTTGTTTTCATTGTGTTTTTAATTTTGTTCCATTGAGGTAGGGAATATTTAAAAAAAACAATGAATGGGGGATTAAAAATATGTTTCATTTAATGGAAAGTTAATTGGTATTTCCTATATTTTGATGAGTACATTCCGATGGATGATACTTGTTATAAAAACAATCAAAACATTTGTACTTTAACACCATGAACATTGTTCGAATGCACATTCATTTTTGTCACAATCTCATCTGTATTTTCTCAAGTCCAGAGGAAACGCCACTGCATTGACTTCTTTTTGCGATGGATGTAGTGCCGCGAAAACAAAAGTAGCATAGACGGGTCTCGAACCAAGGTCACCTGGACGGGAGTGTCGCTCGCTTGCCACTCAGCTACTCACTCACTTGCCACGAGAGTGAAACTTTTCTGTATATAAAGAGCTGCCCAAACTTTAACAGGCAATATTTCAAAAACGAGGCCGCATTGGCACCTACAATTTTAGGGTGTGATAGGTGCCTACCCACACTATAAGCAGGCGAAGTGGGAGCTCATAACTCGATGCACCTCCCAGAATCTTTATAGTTAAGCACATAATTCTGGCTGCAGTAAAAGTTTATTCCTACTTGTACAATTCATGTACCAACATTGGGAGTAGTCTACGCGAATTGCCAAGGGACAGCATGAAGATGTGTCAACAGTTGGTTTTAAATAGCTAATGAGAACTGAGCGGGCAGCAATGTGTTTCAGAGTAACAAGTTTATGGTATCCTTTCATATTCAAACTTATCACAACCTTGAGCTGGACTAGCTATACATTCAATATTTCTAAGCTCTCAAATTTGATGCTAAAACTGCATCAACCTATTTCCTGCCTATCAGTGGTTCCATTTTCACTTAAGCAAAGAAAATGAAAATCTTTTAAAATCTTTATCTACAAATTGAAAAAATACAGCATACAAGTGACCAAAATCCTAAAAAGTTTCATACAATTAGTGCTTACAATAACTGTATCAAAATGGAAAATCATTTTAGAAAACTGTAAAATTACAAGGAGACAGTATTGACCTGTAGGAGGTGAGGTTCCAGTACTGCTGATACACACACAAAAATGTACAAAAAAACTATCCTATCTTTCAGAACTATTAGATTCTTCCTCAGGGAGAAAAGAGGGAGAAGTTGGGGAAGATTACTCAAACATGAGATGAGCTGAACCCATCTGTTGTGAAGACATCTTAACTTCCATGCATCTTCCTTCTTACAGCAAACATTTATAGTCAATGTGACATGGGGGGGGGGGGGGAAACCACAATGTACTGGGATTTCTTATCACAAATAAAATAATACTTATAATTATTTGAATCTCAGCTACATGCAGAAGGAATTTGAAAATGATGAGTAGGGTGAGAGGTGGGGTATGGGGAAAGAGAGAAAGGTGGGGAGATAGAGATGGGGGGGGGGGGAAGCTGGGGGTGAAGAGGGGGGATAGGGGGAGAGAGGGGAGGGAGCGAGGGAGAGGGAGGGAACGAGGGGGGGGGGGAGGGAGAGAGCGAGGGGGGGAGGAGAGTGGTGGTGGGGAATCAGCAAAGTAATTGTTGCCGTGCGCATACATAATACAGTAACAATAAAAAGCTCACCAGAAGGCTGTCCAGAGGTTGTGTATAGTGTGATAATGGCAGGCACAGGTGCAGCATATCAATGCATGTGACTTTTGAGCCCGAAATATCAAGCACACGTAGGTTCTGACACCTATATCCAATAGTGGACAATGCCCCTGACCCTATAACAGCCTCCTTCAGAATCAGTTCTGTCAGATATGGACATGATTTTGCAAGTGAGCTGACAAATGACTGAAAAGATGGCAATTTTTTTGTTGTGAGCATGTTTGCCCCTAATTCAAACCTGCAAAAAGACAGGGAGATCTGTAATTCTCTCTTAATAAAAATCCTGGAAGATTTAACACACTTATAAAATAATTACCTTTCCAAACCTGTACATTTCTTCAGAATAATTGGCCATAACTTTCTGCTTAGCCGTATTTTTGGATCAGATAGGTTCAAGTTACGTACATCTTTATTTAGTATGACATCCAGCATCCCAACAAGAATGCGAGGCTCTCCAGTAATGGATGCATTTTTGAATAACCTACAGATGAAAGATTGCAAGGTTTCACAATAATTTGCAAATGACGTACAACTGCATAAAACTAGAAAGTAAGTATTGTCAACATTACGAGGATCACCTTCATTCTCGCCCATTTTAACTCCCACACAGGGCACAAAAGGCAGTGGAAACCAATGTACTGAAAGGATAATAAATGTTTCCATAGCACACGTAATGTGACCACTCATGTACAGAACTTTTTCACACAGAAACAAATTTACCAAGAGGTATATACAGAGGGTGTACATTATCAGCAACTGAGCACTTGTTGCATAATAAGAACATAAAGCGGTTTATATCTAACACAGTAAACTCCATAGTATATAGTTTGCATATTCTTATTCATAACTGAAATGTGAAGTAATTATTTGTGGAAACAGTGTTGCAAATTTGAGATAATTAAGATTACAAAAAATGGTTCAAATGGCTCTGAGCACTATGGGACTCAACTGCTGTGGTCATAAGTTCCCTAGAACTTAGAACTACTAAAAGCTAACTAACCTAAGGACACCACACACATCCATGCCCGAGGCAGGATTCGAACCTGCGACCGTAGCGGTCGTGCGGTTCCAGACTGTAGCGCCTTTAACCGCTCGGCCACTCCGGCCGGCAATTAAGATTACAGAAAAAGATAATTCAACTAATGAAAAAAGTTGAGCAAATAGCAAAAGGTAAGTAATTATTTAGCAAATACAAAATTCTACCAACTTAACATGCACACAGGGTGTCCGAGAAGTCATAGTATCTCTTGTAACTATGTACAACTGAGGAAATAAACAGTTATTTAGTTGGTATAGCTGCTTTGAAGGTAACAAAAAGCATGAGAGAACACATTTACCACCATCAATCATTCATTCATAAAACAGCAGTTGAACTTCAGTACCCTTGCTAACCATGAATAATCACATTACAAAAAGATTTAAAAATTAAAGGATTTAGCCCAATGTATGTGAATGAACTAAGCTATGACAATATGGAACGATAAATTGTAGTCTCCTGTGCTTTGTTGGCACAATTTCCAAATGCTGTGTCTTGCTCAAGAGTGTTACTTTCTGATGAATGTACCATGTATCACATTTCATAGAGGAGGAATGTGGTTTTATAGTCTAAGGAAAGCCCCATTATGTGACGAGCTGGAAATGACGAGCTGGAAAGGAACTGCCACATGTTATGATACGGGCCAGGTAGCCACCATGATTTGTGTTTGGACCAATTTTTTGAAAGGTACACTATGTGATCAAAAGTATCCGGACACCCCCAAAAACATACGATTTTATATAAGGTGCATCGTGCTGCCACCTACTGCCAGGTAATCCATATCAGTGACCTCAGTAGTCATTAGACATTGTGAGAGAGCAGAATGGGGTACTCCGCGGAACTCATGGACTCCGAGCGTGGTCAGGTGATTGGGTGTCATTTGTGCCATACGTCTGTATGCGAGATTTCCACTCTCGCAAACATCCATAGGTCCATTGTTTCTGATGTGATAGGGAAGTGGACATGTGAAGGAACATGTACAGCACAAAAGCATACTGGCCGACCTCGTCTGTTGACTGACAGAGGCTGCCGAAAGTTGAAGAGGGTCATAATGTGTAATAGGCAGACATCTATCCAGGCTATCACACAGGAATTCTAAACTGCATCAGGATCCACTGCATGTACTATGACAGTTAGGTGGGAGGTGAGAAAACTTGGATTTCATGGTTAAGCCACACATCACACTGGTAGATACCAAACGATGCCTTGCTTGGTGTAAGGAGCATAAACATTGGACAAATGAACAGTGGAAAAACATTGTGTGGAGTGACGAATCATGGTACACAATGTGGCAATCTGATGGCAGGGTATGGGTATGGCGAATGGCGGTGAACGTCATCTGTCAGCATGTGTAGCGCCAACAGTAAAATTCGGAGGCAGTGGTGTTACAGTGTGGTCGTGTTTTTCATGGAAGGGGTTTGCACCCCTTGTTGTTTTGCATGGCGCCATCACAGCAAAAGCCTACATTGATGTTTTAAGCACCTTTTTGCTTCCCACTGTTGAAGAGCAATTTGGAGATGATGACGGCATCTTTCAACACGATCGAGCACCTGTTCTTAATGTATGGCCTGTGGTGGAGTGGTTACACGACAATAACATCCCTGTAATGGACTGGCCTGCACGATCCTGACCTGAATCCTATAGAACACCTTTGGCATGTTTTGGAACGCTGACTTTGTGTCAAGCCTCATCGACCAACATCGATACCTCTCCTCAGTGTGGCACTCCGTGAAGATTGGGCTGCCATTCCCCAAGAAGCCTTCCAGCACCTGACTGAACATATGCCTGCGAGAGTGGAAGCTGTCATCAAGGCTTAGGGTGGGCCAACTTCATACTGAATTTCAGCATTACCGATGGAGGACACCATGAACTTGTAAGTCATTTTCAGCCAGGTGTTCGGAGACTTTTGATCACATAGTGTATGTAGATGAAAATTCTTATTTGTAATCACAAACAATTTTAATACCTTAGCTTGAAAACAGGGAATCATGGTTTATATGTGGTTACAGCGGGACATCACTCCAGCATAATTTGTTATGCAGATGCAACAGCTCTTTGATGAATAATTTCGAGGTTGCTAGACTGGGTGCTATTCAGCAAAATCTCCAGCCTTACTGAAATGGACACCTCTTTACCATGCCAGACAACTCATTATGGGAATAATAAAGCTCCATGTGGCTCAGCATTACCAATGAAGAAATGCATAACAATAATGAGGAAGACTTTTGAAGTGTAAATACTTAGGTGTTCTGCAAGATGTTCTCTAAAGCAAGGTGATGTATATACAAGTCCACTGGATATATTGTTTTTGTGTGTTAGGACTCCAATGTTCAATATAAGGTAATACTTGAAAATGTGTTTACTCTAAAAGAAAAACCGAAGAATAATATCATACACTGTAGACTTTCACAGCTAGTACTGACTTCACTTGGAACTTCCTGGCTGACAGACCACGGTTGATGCATAAAATGTTCTTCTAACATTTCATCTCCAACTGCAGGAGACATCTACAGAAGTAAAGTAGTGACCAGCAACCAGAACTCGAGCGAGCGCCGAATATAAAGACAGTGCAGAGGGCACAACAGTCAATCACATGATATTGGCTAAGAGATTATCTCTGGTAATGCCAACACCCTCAGTATGAAATAATCGATCATCATTCTTATGGTGCAACATTGGCACCCAAATTGTATCTAATTTAACACCTCCCTTTTTCCTGTTAAAATTATTACAGTGTTTATAAATCTCACATCTTAAAAAACATTGCATTATCATGTGCACATGTATACAGAGGGTATTGAGATTTATAAGCACCATAATAATTTTAACAGAAAAGAGGAAGGTGTTAGATTAGATAAAATCCGTATGTTAACGGTCACCATAAGAATGACGATCAATGACTTTCAATTGAGAATACTGGCATTACCAGAATTACTCTTAACTGACATCTTGTGGTGGCTGTGGTGCCCTCTACACTGCCTTTATATTTGGCGTTCCCTCAAGTTCTGATTGCAGTTCACTGCTTTATCTCTGAATATGTCTCCTGCAGTCAGAAATGAAATGACATGAGAAAGTTTTATACATCGACCGTGGCCTACAAGCACGGAAGTTTTGAGTGAAGTTAATATTAATAATCCTTGCACCTCTGATAATAAATGTGTGCACATTTACTGTACAAGAGAAACAAATTATCCACAGGCAGACCTGCAGAGGATAGCCGACTAGTGTAGGGATCAGCAGTTGACGTGGAACATACACAGTGTAATGTATCACGCATGAATTGATGGTGAGATGTATTACTGATCAGTTAAGTTATTGGTGATAAATCGCTGGAATCAGTAACAAATATAAAATAGAATCAGTAACAACTATAAAATACCCAGGGATAATTGTCCACAGTGACCTCAAGTAGACTGACCACATAAAATTAAATGAAGTAAAGCCCGACGATAGGCTGAGATTCAGTGAAAGAATCTTCATGGAAAATAATTCATCCATGAAAGCAGCAGCTTGCACACCACTTGTTGAATCTTTTTTGTTTATGAAACATCATTATGGGAGCCTTATCACGTTAGACTAATAAATGATGTAGGGGTGATCCATAAAAAGTGGTATGTTTCACCACAGCATAATTTAGTAAGCATGTGAGTATTACAACAAAGATACTCAACAAAATCCAGTGGCAAATGCAACAAGAAAAGCATTATGCATTACAGTGAATAAGAGGCTGACTGTTGAAATTTTGGGTCTGTATGTTCCAAGATCAGGCAGCATATGGGTACTACTTCCTTTCACATACATCTCACAAACTGACCATGGAAAAAAAAAAAAACAAAAACCAGAGAAATTGGAGTTCATACAGAGGCTTACCAACAGTTTTTTTTCCTACATACATTTCTGAATGGAACAGGAAAGGTGGGAAATGTTAGGGCTGCCATTAAGTACCTTCCACCACACACTATACGGTGACTTGTACATCTAGAAGATAAATAACTAAATATTGATTTATTTCAGAAAGACATAATTCATCTTCAAATCTAACAAATTAGTACACTGGCAAAATTATAAAAATAATAATGGGCACGAAGCATTTAAAATTATGTGATTAAGCACTACTTTTGTACAATTAGGAAGTAAATGATAAAAACACTATTTAATGTTGAATATGCGAAATGTTTTGAATAGCAGAACATAATATAATACAGTATTTCATAACTAAGAACACCCATTTTAGGCAGCTTCTTGAACCATCCAGGCATGACTTTAAAACAGAGAGTGGGTGAATAAACCAATGATGTGAAATGATCTCACATTAGCAGTATTCCACACATCTGATGGACAGAGGAATGTGTTGGGAAGACTATGTAAAACATTTTCCAACAGCTGATACAAGATTTATTTTGATCAAAACTTTGATAAAAAAAAGTAGCACCCTGAGTTTTGATAGACATTGGATGTTTATTTAATACATATCACATCATTGTTCAAAAGATCATTCAAATCATATTATGTAAACTGATAACCTATAATAATACTGCCTCATGAAAGTACAGAGACAAAAGGTATAAATTGAAACATTTTCATTACACTGGTTAACTTTATTTAGGGTGTTAAATTAGCATCTTTAAACAACAATTATTCTAGCCACACTAATGTTAATTTAAAATGTACATGTTCAGCAGTGCAGATTCTTGAATCTATCAACAAAACTTCTTAAGAGCATCTCTGTTTTTCATCCACAGTGACAAATTATATTCTGTTAACTTCACATTTTTTTTCATTAAAGTAATACATTCTGCCTAATGGTATTGATTTAGGTACACCAGCAGCACATAAAATGTTTTCTAAAGGCACAAAACAAGTCTTCCTTCTCAGGCCAAAAGAATGACAATGCTGGTCCATGTGGGTGGAGAAAAAGTAGTTCAACCTCATCACAGACATTTCTGACAAAGGCAAAGTACCACCTGTCATCATATACAGCTGCTCCAAAAGAATTTTGTTGAGGATGAGTGCATGTCCATTGTGGGGCATTTTCATTGAATGAAAGAAATCAAGGAAGGTGTTTCAGAAGAAGTTACTCTTCTTATCTCTAAAGAATCACAAGAAAGTAGTTTGCAATAGTGAAAATTCCTGATGCAAGGTATTGTGCGGGTTGTCAAAGATCTCCTTTGAGGTGCTTGCGTAGGAAATCTGCACTTACTTTCTTTAAAAAGTAGGGAAAAAATTGTCACTATTAGCTTCGCAGAAACTGTAAACACCAGATGCATCTGTTATTTGTGCATCATCTACTAGTTGAAGATTAGCTCTTCTCAATATACATTTTATAGTTCCTCCCAAACCATCATACACAGATTTACCGTGGCGTGTAGAGTTGCTTCTTGTCCAGTTGTAACTCTGAATTTCATTCTGAATTACAAAACTGCAGTTTTCAGCAAAGTTCACTAACAGAATTGCTTTTTTGGGGTTAGATTTTCTTTCAAGTTTTTCAATGATTTTGACTGACACTTAGATATAAATGACTGTGGTTTAAGTGCCTGTAATTTTGTCATCAACAAGCCTATGTAATCACCAACAGTTGCAGACTGCTTTACCAATACTGCCCGATGATCTGTGTTTATTCACTGGCTGAACTCAATTTCATCATCAGCATCTTCGTAAGCTAATTTCTGTTTTAACAATTCCGACAGTTTGTCATCACTGGGACAATTATTACAGTGTTAAACATGCAGTCATAGTTTTCAGAGTCACATACATGAAAATTTTATAAGTTCTTTGTATGTTTCTTCAATGTGTTCCGCATCCAAAAACAGTCTTACATTTTGGTGGGTAACACACACATGCACTGAATGAGTGTCGGCAGCACCAGCTAAAATACACCACTTCGGCCCTAGCGAACAAATTTAGAAAGACCAATGTAAATGTTTGGATTCTCCTATTTAAAACAAGAGTACAGTTCTCTTAAGTTGCAAAGGATGTCTTTTTTGCATATACACGTTCTTCTGAATGCTAACTTTGTCTTTTTCTCCTGGTAACATTTGAGTTGTTGTTGTGGTCTTCAGTCCGAAGACTGGTTTGATGCAGCTCTCCAGGCTACTCAGGATAGAGTAGCATGCCCGCTGTGCGAGCTTCTTCATCTCCCAGTACCTACTGCAACCTACATCCTTCTGAATCTGTTTAGTGTATTCATCTCTTGGTCTCCCTTGGGTAGAAATCAGTGACAAACTTTACCACTTCATCAGCAATAACTTTCCCCCTTTTTGGTTTAGGAATTGATAAAATACCCTTTTCTTTTTTCAGTTTCCTTGCTTGTCAAAACAAATACTCACTAACATTGAATTCTGACATTATGTTTTCTTTTGACCAACAGGGTGGAGCTACAGTTAAAACTTGAATTTTTTCAGGTGCTCTTACACTAGCCACTTTTTTTTATTAACAATATTATGGCATCAATATCTTTGGCTTTCTTAACAATTTCATCATCAAATGTTTCTTCTTTACGGTCAGAATCTTCAGTACTGCAATCTAATTGCTGGCTCTCCTTCCAAAACATATTTCACTTTTTCTAGCTTCTTTTTGCTATGTGAAGCCTTGCTGTGATTTGGAATGGAGTGAAGTTTTAAGGGAGAGCACCCCAAATCATGTAAAGTTTTATTTGCATCCTCAATACTTTGATTTTTTAGTACTGACTCGTGAAATGTCACCTCTGGGTCACCTGCATCACTTTCGATTTTATCACTGATGTCAGTTTTCTGTTCACAAATCTTATGAGATGCTCTGCAATCTGCACAATTTTTGGCCTGGTTTTACATACATTTTTTTAGCACTTAATGTTTTAGACAAAGGCAAGCAAACTGAACTCAAATATTTTTAACTGTGTGTGTTTTTTGAAAGGATCACAACAAATTCTTTGATCACTTTCAAAAACTTTTAAGTAGTAGTATTTGTGACATCCACAGATAGTAGCACTTTCTGGATCTTGTGGAAAACTTATATCAGATCACAGCAATTTCAAATCTTGTTAGTCTACAGTCAGCTCTTCTATTTTTTGTAGTTTTTACTGAGGTACAGATTGTCAAATGACATGGTGTTTTTAGTAATTTTCCAACAATGCATGAATTCACATTTTCCATTGCAATTAACTGAGCACTAGAAACGCATCTACATATTTTCGTGGCGCAAAGACTATTCCTAAAAATTTTCAGGTGTGCAGAAGCATAAATTCAACTTCTTCTTCTCGGTCTGCAGGTTTAAAAAGACGGAGTAAGCACTGGAGCATCAGTCACCTCCGCTTACTCTGGAGATGGCTGGACAGTATTCAGCAGAGATATTAGAAGAAGAAGTTGAATTTACGTGGCTGCATGCCTGAAATTTTATGGAACTGAGCACTAATTCACTTAAAACATACTTTATACAAGTGGAATGATACGCCTCACCACAAGCAGATACGACCTGTCTTACAGAAAGACAAAGAGGAACTGAGGCCAAACAGACTAATTGTTGCATACCAGTTATTCTCAACAATGAATTTCAGCAATTGTTGCATTGTTTTTATGCCTATAAAAGTTTCAAACAAGCTACTGCTGTCTATGAACACTTTTTTTATCTTTGTGAGCAGGTGATAGGCTGAACAATTAAATCATCTTTAAAAAATTACTGAATTAGTCAAATGAAACGAAATAAATTTTCACACTTAAAGTTAACTTTCCTGCCTAGAATGAGTTATACTTAAGTATGCTAATTTGATACCATTGCATCTGAGTTGGTGAAGCAGCATGTGAATGAACTGACTTAACATGACCCTTTTCCATCACAGCACAAAGAATTTTGATTTCAGATATGTGAGTCAATTAGCAGAAAACCCATTAAAATTTTTATTTTAATAGAAAGCTCACAATCTAGGCGATTATTTAAGACCAAAATTAGGTTCCCAGCATGTTGGAGAAATGTGATATAAGCATTTTCCACATCCTCGCAATTTTTCTGAAATCGAAAATTAAAATATATAACATTTTTTTAAAATTTTCCTTGTACCTTTACTGATTTAATAATTGGATATCTGTTAACTATATGCCTTACTTAACCACTGAAAAAATTCCAAATTAAAAGCTTCATAAACACCTGAGTTACGCGCATTTATGTAGATAAGTATAATTTTGCATTGACATTCTTGCAGAGCCCAGTTATCAGAATATCACTACATTTAAAATTTGATATAAACTAAAGCTGTACTCTGAGACCAAAAAGATTTTGCAATAGTTCTTATGTTATAAGTATAAGCAAACGCGCAAAGTTTTGTGAAAATCTGAGATAGGGGGTTACAAATCCTTGAATTAGTATGTGGTTTGATGTGGAATGATACTAACTCTTGAAGCCTTGAAATATGCAAAAGCAGGCACCAGTCAGTTCATGACTTATTGCTGAAGTTTACATGAAAAATGATACACAAAAAAAAAAGCCCTCAACATTACAATATCATCAAAATATATAAATAGCTGTATTATAGACTATGAAGTTAAACATCTTTTTGTAGCAGGTTCCGTTGCATATTTTCAAACAAGTGTTATTGTAACAATTAAAGAGCTAAATTTTTGTCAAAACTAAATGTGTCTGAACATTCTAAACATTTTATCTGAAATCAGTGCCAAAAAATGCAGCAGAAAAAACCTTTCCCTTTAAGAAAATATTTCCATTGCCGAGCTGTGTCATGCTATAGCATTTTTCACTAATATTTTTAGACAAACTTATTACATTTTTATATAAAAACAAAGATGAGGTGACTTACCGAACAAAAGTGCTGGCAGGTCGATAGACACACAAACATACACACAAAATTCAAGCTTTCGCAACAAACTGTTGCCTCATCAGGAAAGAGGGAAGGAGAGGGGAAGATGAAAGGAAGTGGGTTTTAAGGGAGAGGGTAAGGAGTCATTCCAATCCCGGGAGCGGAAAGACTTACCTTAGGGGGAAAAAAGGACAGGTATACACTGGCACACACGCACTTATCCATCCACACATACAGACACAAGCTTGTCTGCTTGTGTCTGTATGTGTGGATGGATATGTGCGTGTGTGCGAGTGTATACCTGTCCTTTTTTCCCCCTAAAGTAAGTCTTTCCGCTCCCGGGATTGGAATGACTCCTTACCCTCTCCCTTAAAACCCACTTCCTTTCGTCTTCCCCTCTCCTTCCCTCTTTCCTGATGAGGCAACAGTTTGTTGCGAAAGCTTGAATTTTGTGTGTATGTTTGTGTTTGTTTGTGTGTCTATCGACCTGCCAGCGCTTTTGTTCGGTAAGTCACCTCATCTTTGTTTTTATATATAATTTTTCCCACGTGGAATGTTTCCTTCTATTATATTATTACATTTTTTTGATTATAATTACATAAATTTATTTCATGATGTATGTAATGTTCTTGGTTTACTTATTTTGTAAGCAAAAATAAAGTTACTCTTCTTGGACAGTCTTTCAATTATTGTTTCAAACGATTTGTGGTGTCAGTGCGAAGGGACTTCATGTTTTCTTCTTAGACCTATGGACAGGCATCAATTTCTTCCGGAAGCTCAGCGCACAAATTACGAGAATGGTTGCAGATCTCTCTTGTTGATTATGTTTCCTATGAAATCATTATAGCCAAATTACTTTTAAACCAACCAACTTTAAACATTCCCCCTACAATCTAAGAGTAACAACACTTCAGATCTGGGAGAAGTACAATATCGGCCCTCGCAAGACTCCTATTAGAGAAAGTAAACCCTCACAGATGTTTACAATATTGGACAATATGGAATAAATTAATGTTGAACATAAAGAAAACAAACAGAACGTACTGCAGCACAAAGAGGGAAAGCAAATCATTTGCATGATAACTCTAAAAATTTTACAGCACACAAAGTTTTTAGGTATCAACACTGATTGTCAGCTAACATGGAATGAACATACCAAGATGCTGGCAAAATGAATGTCATCATTATGTTATGCTCTTAGGGTGTTAGCATTAGTCTGTAAAAACCATTGTCTTGTGATGACATACTACACCAACATATACTCAGTTCTTTGCTGTGGGATTCTTTTCTGGGGATTGAAGGCACACAACATGGACACTGTTTTTAAGTTACAGAAAGGAGGCATAAGAATAATAACTGGAAGTATTACTCGGGCTTATGGTAAAAGAGCTATTTAGAAAATTGGGCATCCTTACTGCACCAATTGAGTTCATCTACCAATCTGTGGTGTATATCAGGGAAAATATTACTAAAAGCTGCATTACCTGTTCTATACACGCCCGTGGAACAAGAACTAGTTTGGAGTTATATTTACCCACGTAAAAACCTCAAAACAAAATTTTACATTATGATATAAAATAGTATAATAAACTGCCGATGGAAGTGCAAATGATTACTAAAATACATGTGCTTAAAACGGCAGCTAAAATGTTTTTTGTAAGTAATGCGTATTACACAATTCGACATTGCTTAGAGGTCTCAGACTAGTGGACAGTAACAAAAGGGGAAAACTACAGCACCTTGTGGCATTTCTACACGATTTAGTGCTTTTACAAGGAAATTATTTGTCAAGACGCAAAATACATGTTACTAATGTCTGTTAGCTTAGCTTTTCAGGTGGACAGTGACATGTAGTTGAATATGAAGAGAAATGAGTCTGGAGTTAATGCAAGGAGCAGAGCATTATCTTCACAGTCCAGGAGTCATTAGTGGGTGTCGCAATGTGTGTGGTAGTGAAGATACGTTTTACACTGCAAGTAAACAGAAACAGTAACCAAAAACAGTTCCAGAGTCATCACTGGGTGATCTCAGTGTGTGTAGCAATGAAAAGCCAAACTATGTTTTACACTACAGGTTATCTGAGCAAATTTTGTGTAAATCAAGGAACATTATACAACAGGGGTTTACCAAGTGAGGCAGTGCAGCTGTTGACACTGACGACCTATTCGGGAGGATGGCATTGCCATGTTCTGCCAACCTGATTTCAGTTTTCCTAGACTGCTAAGGCAAATGCCACACGAAGGTTCCCTAATCAAAGCCATGGCTGTTCACTTGTCCTATCCCCATAAATGACCAGTTGTATCCTCATAAAGCATGTTATGTATGCTGTGTTGTATATTTCGGCCTGCTGATTTGGATTGTATTACCTTGACAGATCCTATATCACTGTGAGACGATCCTTGGGCAAATAAAGATAAATTAAATACATAAACAAACTGGATGGAGACCGCGAGTTAATGTTACTAAGACCGTATGATGAGGAGAAAGTTAAGGTTTACATCCCATGGATCATTTACACGATAAACTGTAATGATGTGTGATGAGTTATTTTATAATTGCACTGCAAATTATTTTGTATATATGGCTACATGCTGGCCATATGCATTTTTTATAGGTATATGTATATGAGTAGTAATTTCTACTCACCACTTATCACATATTAAAATATACATAATATAAGGTGATGAATTCCTCTCAGGTTACCAGCCGAGTGGTGGTGTCGTCTTGTCGCAATGTTTTGATGAGTTTCACACCCATCACCTTAGAACTCGAGAAGAATTCATCAGTGCAATATGCCGAGAAAGACTGCAATCACATATAATATAAGGTGTTGTTAATAAAAAAACTTTCTGTTTGCTTTTAAATTTTACTTTGCTACCTGTCTGACATTTTATATCAATGAGTAAGTTAGCCTATCAAAAATTTTAGGTGCAGCATTGTGCATCCCTTTTTGTGCTATAATGTAATTTTTTCTTCTAGTGTTGTAATTATGCTTCCCCATTGTTATTTCTGAACTACAGTGGATTATTTACAATGAGCTAACTGCAGTGGATTATTTACAATGAGCTTCACCACGAAATAAATATACTGTGAGGCAGTAGTCCAAATCCCTCAAACTCCTTAACATGATGTCTACAAGGTGATTGTGGGTAACACATTTTTCTTATAGCACATTTTTGAGCAATGAACACTTTTTTCTTAAAAGATGAATTACCCCAGAACATTATTCCATATGACATTACCGACTGAATGAAAATTTACAAAATATGTCATTGGTTTCTCTCTTCTCATGATTTGCAAAGATTCTAAATGCAAACATAGCTGAAATAAGTTGTTTTAGGAGTTCCAAATGAAGCATTTTCAAGTTTAAATTTTCATCAATATGAACAACTAAAATTTTGAATTTTCTATCATGTTTATTATTTCTTCACCATGTGTTATGCTATCATTGGTATAGTAGTTGGGTGAGGCATTTGCAGAAAACCAGTCAATGATACTTTCAAGAACAACATTTAGCACTTCTTCTGTTGCTGTATGTATGCTTGGATTGATTACAATACTAGCATAATCTGCAAAAAGAACTAATTGGGGTTGTTGTATATTAGATGGAAGATCTTTTACCGGTATATATATGAGGTACAACAGCGGACCTAAGACTGATCCTTGGAAGCTCCATATATGATTTCTCCCCAGTCACAAGACTCTTCCCGAATTACATTGGTTGAATTACTAAGTCCAGCTTTCTGCATTCTTTTGATTAGATATGACATTATCCATTGGTTGGCTACACCATCAGTCCCATTAAATCTCCACTTATTAAGGAGAAATTGTGATTCACACAATCAAATGCCTCAGAAAGATCACAGAAAATACCAGTTGGTGCTGTTTCATTACTTAATGCTTGTAAAATTTGGTGACTGAATGTGTAAATGGCATACTCAGTAGAACAACTCTTCTGAAATGTGAACTTTGACTTACTGAGGGCATTACTTTTGCTTTGTTTTGTTCTGAACACAAGCATCTGTACATTTAGTAAGCCAGGCAGTGATGACCAAGCTCTCAGCTGATATACATCTAAAGAGTGGCAAATTAAGTGTTTATCTTTTCCTTGTAGCATACTTCTGAAATTTCACATGTGTGTCCATTTAAGAGGTGTAGACTCACATTTTGTAGGTGTAAATTCAGGCAGTCTGTAGAACAGTTTTCAGCCAGCTACATAGCTCACTGAGGCATCAGTGCCCATTTGCGACACATCAGGAGGTAGCAAGTTGCACATCTAAGATTTTGCCTGCTTTTATAGTTTACTTCTTCAGTTAGTTTTGCAAGGATGGGTAGGATGTGTGCATGCTGTGTGCGGATGCAGGAGGAACTGGCCACAGCTTGTGAACAGCTGAATGCGCTTTTGGCTACTGTCAGTCACCTTCTGGCTGCTGCCTTGGGGTGTAACGGTGGAGAATCTGGTACATCACATGGGACACCATGTTTTGTCCATGGGCTCTGCTACTGAGGAATCTCCTAGGGTTCCCGACGCAATCGATTTGCCCTCACAGCAGAGCGAGTGGCAGGTAGTAATGCATTTGTGTGGCTCAAAGTGGAGGGCCAATGTGAAGACTGCTCGTCTGGCCTCGCCCATTCACCCTGTGAGAGGACAGTTGGCCATTCCTTCAGCAGGGTACAAGCATACACATGGGTGGAGGGGTTTACTAGTGGTTGGGAACTCCAACATTGGGCGTGTTATTGAATCTCTTAGACAGATAGTGTTCAGGGCTGGAAAAAAAGCCAATGTGCACTCAGTATGACTGCCAGGGAGGGCCTCATCTGAGATGTGGAGATGGCCTTGCCTGTGGCTATAAAGCATGGAGGGTGCAGCCGACTGCAAGTTGTGGCTTGTGTCAGAACCAATGACGCCTGTCGCATGGGTTCTGACGCCACCCTCAAGTCATACAGGTGACTGGCAGAAGTGGTGAAGACTACTGGCCTCACGCGTGGGGTGCAAGCAGACCTCGCAATTTGCAGCAGTGTTCCTAGAGTTGATCGGAGTCCTCTGGTTTGGAGCCAAGTGCAGGGTCTCAACCAAAGGATTTGTCAACTCTCTACTGGTCTTGGCTGCAAATTTCTAGACCTGCGTTATTGGTTGGGTGAGGCTTTTTAAGCCACGTGGTAGTTTGAGGTACTCCGTTGAACACTTGCCAGTCGATGCGCAGCGAGCAAAGTCAGATGGCATTCAGAGTAGAGACAAGTCAACTGTCAAAATTTTATCACTAAATTGTCAGAGTATTCATAACGAAGTTCCAGAATTTACTGCCTTCCAGGAAAGTTCTCATGCTCAAATTATTCTCAGGACCGAGACCTGGCTGAAATCCGAAGTGGAAAGCTCTAAGATATTTAAAGGGTCATGGAAGATGTATAAGAATGATATATTAGAGGGCATAGGAGTGGGAGTGTTCATTGCTTTTGACAAAAATATTGTGTCAACTGAGGTCAAAGTTGAGAGTGACAGTGAAGTTATCTGGTCGCATATAACAGGTGTAGGTGAAACCAAGTGAATTTTTGGATGTTTTTGCAGGTCGCGTGATTCTGCTGTGACAGTTCTAGGGTCATTCAAACAATGTCTGTGGTCAGTAGAGCGTAAATACCCAAATTATGCAATACAAGTTGGATGGGACTTTAACCTCCCAAGTACAGACTGGGAAGTCTAAGGATTCTTTGCAGTGGAAACAGATAGACAGATGTGCAAAGTAATTTTGAACACGTTTTCTGAAAACTATCTTGAGCGGCTACTTCGGCAACCCACACGCAATAGAAATGTCTTCGACTCTGCAGCTACATATAGGCTGGAGCTTATCAACAACGTCATTATAGAATTGGGGATTAGTTACCATGATGTCATTATAGCAACTATGGTTACAAAAGTTCATAAATCACTTAAGAAGGCTAGATGAGTGTTTCTGCTAGAAAGTGGAGATAAGCAGTTGCTAGCACCTGACTTAGTGAATTGACATCAGCTAGTTCTAGTAAGTTGGAAGAAGAGGAATTACGGGCAAAGCTCAAACAGATTGTAAATTGCAGTCTGGAGAATTATGTACCTAGTAAGCGGATTAAGGACAGAAAAGACCCACCATGGTTCAATAACGAGAAAATGCTGAGGAAGTAGAGGCTGCTGAACTCTCGGTTCAAAAGAGTGTAACTGATGACAAGCAAAGGTTAGATGCATGCGCCTGTGAAAAGATTTATGACGGAAACATACAACTGCTAACACTGTTGTACCTCAGCAAAAGATCCAGCAGAGAACCCAAAAAAAATCTGGTCCTATGTGAAATAGCTATGTGGGTCTAAGGCTTGGGCTTCCATCCAGTCACTTGCTGACCAGTCTGATATGACAGCTGAAGACAGAAAAACCTAAGCTGAAGTTCTAAATTTGACATTCAAGAAATCGCTCATGCAGGAGAACTGTACAAACAAATCATCCTATGACATTTGAACAGACTCCTGTATCAATGACATAGTAGTAAGGATCTCTGGCATAGAGAAACAACCGAAGGAGTTGAAAACAACCAGGTTCAGATGTTATCCCAATTCACTTTATCAAAGATTACTCTATGGCAATGGTACCTTACCCAGCTTCTATTTATCATGACTCTCTCACCCAGCGCAAAGTCCCAAGTCACTGGAAAAAAGCATACATGACTCCTGTGTATAAGGAGGGCAAAAGAGCAGACCTGCAAATTTACAGACCAATATCCCTAACATCAGTTTGCTGCAGAATCCTTGAACATATTCTCAGTTCAAATATAATAAATTTTCTTGAGACCGAGAAGCTTATGTGCACAAACTGGCATGGTTTTAGAAAGAACTGCTAGTGTGAAACTCAGCTTGCCCTTTTCTTACAAGATATACTGCGAACAATGGATGAAGGGCAACAGGCAGATTCCATATTTCTAGATTTCCAGAAAGCATTTGATATGTTGCCCCATTGCAGGCTGTTAAAGAAGGTATGGACATATGGAATAGCTCCAAAAATATGTGAGTGGCTAAAAAACATCTTATTAAATTATAGAATTTGACGGTGAGTGTTCATCAGAGACTAGGATATTGTAAGGAGTGCCTCAGGGAAGTGTGATAGGACCACTATTATTCGCTATGTACATAAATGATCTGGTGGACAGGGTGGGCAGCAATCTGCAGTTGTCTGCTGAGGTGTACACTAAGGTGTCGAAGTTGAGACTTACGAGGGTTGTTTTTTAAGTAAGGGCCATTTTTATTTAAAAAAAAAAAAAGATAAAAATACTTTTGTAACAAAACTTTTATTTTCTGATTCTACACACTTTTACCTATTTTTCTACATAGTTGCCTTGTTTATTTAAGCACTTATCATACCGTACAACTAAGTTTTTAATTCCTTCTTCAAAGAATTCGGCCACCTGCTCCGACAGCCAAGAGTTCACGGCCGCTTTCACTTCGTCGTCGTCATTGAAGCGCTGCCCACCAAGAAGGTGTTTCAGGTACTGGAAAAGGTGAAAATCGCTAGGAGCAAGGTCGGGGCTGTATGGTGCATCGTCCAAAACTTCCCAGCCAAAAGAATCAATCAAATCCTGAGTCTTTTGAGAGGTGTGAGGCCTAGCGTTATCGTGCAGGAGCAAAACTCCTTTTGTCAGCATGCCGCGCCTTTTGTTTTGAATTGCTCTGCGGAGCTTCTTTAGAGTTGCACAGTAGGTATCTGAGTTGATTGTCGTTCCTCGTGGCATAAAGTCCACTAGCAAAACACCGCGCCGGTCCCAGAACCCAGTTGCCATAATCTTGCGCTTTGACAGCGTCTGTTTGGCTTTGACCTTGACGGGTGAGGTTGTGTGTCGCCATTCCATCGATTGTCGCTTGCTTTTGGGAGCGATATGGGATACCCATGTTTCATCTCCAGTGACAATTTGACTCAACATGTCATCCCCTTCTTCCTTGTAACGAATCAAAAAGTCCAATGAAGTGGCAAATCTCTTCCCTTTGTGGTCCTCTGTGAGGAGTCTGGGTACCCACCGAGAACACAGTTTCTTAAAGTTTAGGTTTTCAGACCCAATTTTGTACAAAACCGATCTTGAAACTTGTGGAAATTCCAAAGAAAGAGTGGAAATTGTGAATCTTCTGTCCTCACGTATCTTTGTTTCGACTGCAGCCACCAAATCATCAGTGATCAGACAGTGATCACAGAGGGCCGGCCTGAGCGTTCTTCGTCATGGTCGTTTTGACGGCCATTTTTAAACTCTCTAACCCATTGACGCACTTTACCTTCACTCATTGCATTCAAGCCATAAACTTCTGTTAACTGACGATGAATTTCTGCAGCTGATAGGCTTCTCGCGGTCAAAAAACGTATCACGGACCGTATCTCACACGCGGCAGGTGATTCAATAATCGTAAACATTATAAAGTAGCACAGCGATGCGTACACGTCAGCTACAGAGCTGCAACTTGCATCAGTGTGAACGGGAAGGATGCCGGCAAGTGGCGCGGTGGCTTGTTGCGGCATCCGCGCGAACTACGGGACTATACGTGCGAACGGCCCTTACTTAAAAAACAACCCTCGTAGACAAAATTTCTTGTTGTGTCATGAATTTGTCTACTAGTTCTAAATGCAGATGAGTAGAAAAAACAAACCCATAATGTATGGATGCAGCATTAGTAGTGTGCTGCAGGAAACAGTCATGCCAGTTAAATATTTAGACATAATGTTGCAAACCAAAACAAAATGAAATGAGCATTTAAGGATTAAAGCAGGCATGGTGAATGGTCACCTTCAGCTAACGGCAGAATTTGGGGCAAGTGTTCAAAAATGTTCAAATGTGTGTGAATTCCCAATGGGCCAAACTGCTTAGGTCATCGGTCCCTAGACATACACACTACTTAAACTAACCTATGCTAAGATCAACACACACACCCACGCCCAAGGGAGAGCTCGAACCTCCGGCGGGAGGGGTGGGGCAAGTGTGGTTCATCTCTAAAGGAAACTGCATATTTGACATTAGTGCGATCCATTATTGAGTACTGTTTGAGTGTTTGGGACCTGCACCAGGTTGGATTATGGGAAGACATCAAAGCAATTCAGAAGTGAGCTGCTAGATTTGTTACTGGTAGGTTCGTACAACATGCAAGTATTATGGAGATGCTTTGGGAACACAACTGGGAATTGCTGGAGGGAAGGAGACATTCTTTTCGAGAAACATTATTGAAAAAGTTTAGAGAACTGGCATTTTACACTGACTGCAGAATGATTCTGCTGTCTCCAGCACACAAGGACCATGAAGATAAGATACAAGAAATTACGGCTCATACGGAGGCATATAGAGTCATTTTTCTCTTGTTCTATTCGCGAGTGGAACAGGAAAGGAAATGACTAGCAGTAGTACAGGGTATCCTCCACAAAGTGCTGTACAGTTGACTACAAAGTATCGATATAGATGTATGTGGGATGTTATTCTAGAATACATCAACTTCTCAAAAATTTAGGAAAATTTTGTCAATAATTAAAAAGATTAGTAGCCACTGACGTCTCTCTCAACTTATACAAGAGTTTAACAATGGTATATTTCAATGTCTCTGGAAGAATCCCTCGAGTTAGTATTGCATTACATATTTCAGGTAAGACAGGGCTTATTATATGGGAACAAACATTTAATTCCCTGGAGGAAACAACATCAAATTAAGGGGGGCTTTTATTCTTGAGAGAATATATAATTTTCTTAATTTCAGAAGGAGAAGCTGGTGCTAGATTTTCATGGTTGAATTTTATAAAAGTCACTTTTCCAATGTACTGCCGTGACTTTCTCTTGAACTGTTTTAAGAAATGATTATTAAACGTAAGTTTTATATTAGCAATTGACTATAACAGCATATAACCAAAATGGAAAAGGAGACAATTTTGCCAAAATGACATAGCTCACAGAACTGCTCTGGAACAGACAAGAAGGGAAGAGGATAAGAATTTCCTAATGCTTTAAAAGCAAAAAGGACAACAGGCCTAGACAGACAGTGTAAATCAGAAATTAGATCTCTGGCTCCAATGGAAAAATGCGTTATGAAGAATTGTATTATCAATGATCGCCTTGGGGTGCATCAAAACTGAGACGATTCCCTGTCAAGCAGTGGAAGCTGTTGCCGGTGATGACAGTAATAAGTTGCTTGCTATTGTCCAGTTCAAATGGCTCTGAGCACTACGGGACTTAACATCTGAGGTCATCAGTCCCCTGTAACTACTTAAACCTAACTAACCCAAGGACATTACACACATCCATGCCCCAGGCAGGAATCGAACCTGTGACCGTAGCGGTCGAGCGGTTCCAGACTGAAGCGCCTAGAACCGCTCAGCCACAGCGACCGGCTACTGTTCAGTAAAGGCCAGCAACAGCAACAACTGAAGCAGCAGCAGCAACAATTCTAGCATGCTTCACTTTGTTACAAGCACTTCCTCTAAAATCATTAATAGCTGCAAAATCAGTGACACAAATAAGTTTTACATCTTTGATTGCTACTGAAATTTCAGACATCTGCGTCTACATACATATCCTGCAAGCCCCTAAATGGTGCATCGCAAAAGTTACCTTGTACCACTAGTTATTTCTTGTCCTGTTCCACTCGCAAATAAAGTGAGGGAAAAATGATTGTTTATGTGCCTCCGTACGAGCCCTAATTTCTCTTATCTTATGTTTGTGGTCCTTACGTGAAATATACATTAACAGCAGTAGAATAGTTCTGCAGCCAGCTCCAAATGCCAGTTTCCTAAATTTTCTCAAAAATGTTTCAGGAAAGGGTGTCTTCTTCTCCCCAGAAACTCCGCCTTGAGTTCACGAAGCAACTCAGCTGAAACACACTTTCCTACAATACTACCAATAAATTGAAGTCAACCATTCGCCTTCCCTACTCCCGTCCTTACGTGCTCATTCCATTTCATATTGCTTTGTATTGTTATGCCTAGATATTTAATTGACATGACAGTGTCAAGTAGTACACTATTAATGCTGTATTAGAACGTTACAGGAGTGCTTTTCTTATTCATCTGAATTAAATTACGCTTTTCTACATTTAGACTGAGCTGCCATGCATCACACCAACTAGAAATTTTGTCTGAGTCATCATGTATACACTTACAGTCATTCAATGGCGACATCTTCCCGTACATCAGTGATGATACCTTCCCATACACGACTGTATCATCAGCAAACAGCCACAGATTGCCGCTCACCCTGTCCATCAGTTCATTTACGTATTTAGAGTGTAAGAGCTGTCCTATCATATTTCCCCAGGGCACTCCAACAATATCCTTGTCCCTGATGAGTACTCTGCATTGAGGACCATGTACTGGATTCTAATTGTTAAGAAATCTTCGAGACTCTCACATATCTGGCAGCCTATTATGTATGTTCATATAGAAAGTATTAAATAAATAAAAGGGGAGAGGGAGAGGGAGGGAGGGAGAAAAGGAAGTATGGTTCAAACTTAACCTTAATGTCTGCCAAGAATTAGTGTTGCACAGATATGGGAAGCTGCTTGCAGCATTCAAAGATGTTGGAAAGGTTGATACACTGGCAACGACTGTAAGTTTTCAAGGTAATGAGCAGATACTGATAGCCCCTATAGTTCCAATATGTTCTAGAGAAGTGAAACCTCGGCTATTTACCACATACTAGAAAAGTAGGGAATAAGTGAATTAAATCTTGAAAAATTGTTTAACGGTGATCTGTTGTATCTTCCTTGGTGTCAATCATACTTTGAAGGGGCTGTCTCGACTTTTCAAAAGACACTGAGAACCCTGAATGAAACTGACAAGAAATTTTACATGCTGGTAGCAATGAAGTCCCTGGTAACGTCCACTCTACCATTCTTGGATTTCTTGAGCATCATCATTCCTTGTCAAAACAATGGAATAATGCTTACTAAGAACTTTTGGAGTTCACTGGTCACAATACAAACACTACAATATCATTTCATATTCCAAGAGCTCTATGTTCTGCCAGATGAATAACAGGTGCACTTTTTGCATTCAACACCAATTTCAGTTATAAAACAAGAACTCTTCAAGAACATGTATTTCCTTTGGGGATGTATTTCCTTGTCCTAATTTATGTAAAGATCTGTATTCTGTCATCAAATGAAACTTCTCAAGATTTCCTGTTCACAAATTTAGCTGATACATTATCAAAATATTGATCTGGAAAACAGCACAGCTGCTACGACATAATCTCTGAACCACCTCCGGTACTTACTTCTTGACACTATGACTCTCTCCGAATTTGATGACAATGTTCTGACAGCAGTTAAGCAAAATATGTTGCTAATTATGCAAGCAGATGAAAGTGAAAAAGACATTTTGTAGTCAGGGTAACTATAGATGAAAGTGAAAAAGATATTTTGTAGTCAGGGTAACTATAGGTTAGGATTATACATTGCTGCAGAACAGAAATTTCCGAAAATTCTCCAAAATAATCTTAAAAATCCTGTAGGCCTAATTTATTTTTTTGAAAAAGAGTGAAATTTTTTTCAAGGCTGCATTAGTGTTACACAAGTCCCTTTATTAGGAGGTGCTGTTAATAGTGTTATCACTTTGTAAGGCAAGAGAGAATGAACTATCTCCCAATGTTCCAGCCGTAACCTATCAATTGCATAACATCAAATGGATAAGTTTGGAATTTAAACACCATAAGGTGAACATTGAAATTGTCAAAACTCATGCTCCAATAAAATAATTCCAGAATGAGAGCAATTAACTGCAAATTAGAACATATAGCACAGAACCAGTGGCAACGGAGACCCATGATCCAATAAAATACCTAGGGAAAAGATGTCACTCCCCAAAACTGTTATAACAGACTCAGTGTCAAAAACGTTTGGGTACTAATATGAACCAAACGTGGGCTAAGCGGACACAGCATGAATGAAAACTAACTACGCACAAGATGGAGAGGGCCTGGCGACCAGAATATAATTTACTTGGTAAACAACAGAAATTGGGAATCATATTACTGGATTTAACGATAAATTTAAATCAAGTTGTGATAGAAAGTGGTGAATAAACAGCATTGTGGTGGTTAAATAAATAAATCTGGAAGTATAAATAGCATAACTAAAATATACATATTTTAAAATTATTTACAAATGATTATTTAATGCTTCTATACCAAGCAGGTTTTAAAACAGCAATACATATCCATTATAAAAGTGTTCCATTGGGGAAGTTCAGGCAATCAAAATTAGCCAAAGTGCTACAGTTTTTCAGCTCAGTTTGGTTGTTCAAGTCCAAAATGTTACAGTATTTCAGCTGTCTGATAGTTCTGTGGTGTATGAAAAACTGCCATTTCTTCTTAAACATTTAAGATGTTTCCTTTGCAGTCTTAAATAAGATCTTAAAATTATTCTCCATGCAGGACACTAATTTCTAGTATAGTAACTTTAAGGAGCTTGGTTGTTGCCTAGTAGGTGTCCAATCGAGCTAAAATATTACACAGGCTTATTTTTTGTTGAGTGGGACACAATGAAGATATGGAAGCAGCAAAATTTTACCTACTGCAGAATTACCTGTAGCTGAGTAACCCTAATGTTCACTCACATACATGAATTTTTTCTGTACTAATGTTAAATCCACTTTAAGCCTCTGTAGACTAATCAATATTATTTCTTGTTGAAAACTTGCGTTTGGTGCAATGAATATCTACAGTAATTGAGGGCTAGTCCATTGTATTTCATAATCTGCAGTTATAGATTTACTGGAACAAATTCATCGAAATATATGTCTCTTTTTTAATTTTAAAAATAAATACCTCAATTTGGATTTCTGGATGGGGGATTATTAAAGATTGCACTTATTAAAATATTCCAGGTTATTATGACATGGTAAGATAAATCAGACCACATCATAACAGCCTGGAGTAATTTAATAAGTGTCACACTTCCAGCTGTGATGGATTATATTTTATGAATGAGGCCTATCATGAAGAAATTGTGGAGGAAAAAAAACTTTCTGTGAAACAGAAAAAGCTATGGTATCAGTTTGAATAGTGTAATGACAAGTTGTGGTTATACACTTTACATGAATTATTGAAGAGAAATGGAAAGAGCGGATCAGACACGTTTTGGAGCAATGTCGGATGACTCCCATTGCTGTTGAGGATAATTTTGGAACAGCACAGTACCAGGAGAAGATCCTTCAACATCTTGTCCAGGTCCACAGTCAACATTCTGCTGATGGGTTTCCTGTCAAGACAATAATGCACAAGCATACTGAGCTCAACTTGCGGATACCTCCTTCCAGGAGACATAAAAACAGAACCGAATGACCTGTGGTATTTGATAACATGAACCTGATTGAAAATGCTGGGGACCAGTTGCGACTTGTCATAACAAGAACCCTTTTCACATTCCAGACAAGCTCATGAATAGCAGCACAGCAGACTGGGTTAAGCTTTAGCGGTGTTGCCTTGACCACTTTGTTTTGATTTCACGGCAGTGCAAAGAAATGCACTTTCAAACAGAGTTCCTTTATTTTTGTTGTTATTTTGCTTTAAGTCCTTGTATGTCTCGTAAGATTTATTTCCTAATTCACAACTTCCCTTAAATAAAAGTTCGCACATAGGCTATTCGTGGAGATGCAGGTGCTGCACAACTTTTTTTGAGCAGTTTATAAGTGGCACATGGGTAAGGTTCGTTTTGGTTGTGGGGAAGATAAAGGTATCATTAACATTTCTGACCTCACAATTATAAAGAAAGTGAGAATTAATAGATAACAATCAGGATGCAACTAAGATTTGCCAACTCAAGAGCATGGAGAGATGCTAAAAACACAGCTTGAAAACAATGAAAATTAAGCACAGAGCAAAGTGATTGCTTTCATTTGCTGCCAACAACAAAAACCAATGAATAACAAAAGTAAAGTAAACTCTATGGCACTCAAACCAGAATGGGCTTCTGCCATGACTTAAGATAGAATGCAGTCTTTCACTCACCGCAGAGCTAGGGTGCCCTTTTAGGTCATGTTTTATCAATTCACTCCTGTGGCTAGTTTTACTAGGCACAGTCTGAACCCACAAGTTATCCCAAACTGCGACATGGCAAAAACGAACTTCTCTCTTAATAGGTAATATAGCACTGATGATCGTCATATTAGCGTACCAAACTAAATTGTGGGGTTGTAATTTTATTTTTCTACTTAACGTCAGTAATGGTACTACTGTTATTGATAACAGTCAATATATTATTCTGTTCCGAAAGCATATGCAACATACACTAGTTATATATGAGAACCAACCTGTTTGTGATACTCTGACGCACAATTTCACCCATCAAAGGTGGCAAGGAATCAAACTGGGCAGCAAGTTCCGCTTGTAAGGCTTCTGCCTCGATGCCCCGCCTGCGTAAAATTAAAGAGGTTGTCTGATATGTTCGAATATGCTGAACAAGGTTTATTTCTTGTTCTAGGTGACTTAAAATTAAACTCATGCACAGCTCCTCCAGTGCAGGCGGCGTTAATTTGCGTTGAGGTGGCATTCTGATCTATACAGATGAAGCTAGTATAACCTTTTTCAATTCGGACAAGATGTCAAATAAGTCAATTAGGTAACAATAACCGCAAATCAGCACAACGGTAGCTGCCTGCACGTTAAGTAAATTCTCGTTAAAAGAATAATATTTGTCTCCAGGTGGCTGTAAGTAGTTTTTCTATTTATGAACCGGTCACACAAACATATCGCACAGGCAGTGTATACGTTCTTAACATCATCGTCCTTTTCCCGCAATAATTGTCCTGAACAAGCCTGGCCCTCATATACGTAGCTTTACAAAGCAGTTATAGCATTGCGTTTAACAAATTACGCCGTCTACTGAGTGACACACAAAAACCACCTGAAATAACACGCCTAATGAATTCAATGTTGCTATACACAAAAACTCAAACAACCCGCTAACAACAAACGGCCATAACAAACATGACATCTCTCGCTCATGTCTACACTCTACAGGTGTTGATCAAGTACTTTGGAGAAGTTTTCGCTTAAGATCTTTGATGTTGGAAGACGCCAGGCTAGTAAGTGTACGTTGCGTTAGTAAAAAATTAAAACATTATTTACGCCTCGTACACACTTCTAGCAACATACTAAACATGATTTCAATTTTTTAATTAGGACTGAATGTGAATACAGGTCACGAATCTGAATACAGTCAATAATATTTATACCATAATTTTAGAAACTAGGCCGGTAGAACAGTGCAGCGACACTTCAGTCTCAGTTAAAAACAGTTTCATAACAACTCATTGTATAAAGAATGTAAAAAACTTGTGAGTAAAGGCATCCTCCGTGTAAAATGTAACTTCTGGTTACACGAAAAATGTGAGAATGTGTATCTCAAGTTCGTAAATGTCGATATTAGGTGGTCATGTCGTAACTGTGTTACAGATGAGCGTGATTTTCTCAACACGATAAATTCCAAAGACGAAATTAACGCGTTACTGAATAGTTCTTTCAGAAAAGAAATAGTAATCTTGAGGTAAGAAAACGCGAAACTGTTAAATGAAAATTTTATGGATTCGTGGAAACAGTGAATCAGTGACGGAAAATGAAAAAAAAAGCAATTGTTTGGTACCTTGGTTTGGAGAGAGAGGGACCAAACTACAGGGCCATCAGTCCCAAAACCAGTCAAATTCAAAGTGTTAAAAGCCATATACAAACCAAAAAAGTTAGAATAATGACGAAGATCGCGTAGAAAGAAATACAAAATATGTCGAACCTAGAAATAAATATCAGTGGCTGGCAGTAACTACAAAAAGCAAAGGAAGAAAGCATCTAGATAGTGACAAACAAAGGACCAGAAATGGCCTCTTAATAACTGGCGTTCATCAATACAAAACATTGCAGTACCGAACACAAAAATTAATAAGTATAGATCGATTAAATAATCACTTCAAGAGCAAGTAGAAACGAAACAAAATGTATTCCCGCTGGTAAATCGCAATGAAAACTATAAAGGTGTTTTCATTCACGTGGGGGCGAACTCACTCCGAAACAGCAGCGAAGAAGAGATCGTAAACGAAGCACGATATTTAATCCGGATGGCGAAAAACGTGTACCCAGCCTCAAAGCTGAATACAAGTAGTACCCTGCACAGAAGATCGATAAGTGATAAATACGTAGACAGGATAAACAAACGCGTCAGAGAACAGTCCAACAGACTTGGTGTAGTTTTCCTAGATTCGAATAAATTTATTGGTGATAAATGTTTAGAACAAGATCGGCTGCATCTAAACAGACTAGGATCGACTACATTCAGCAATATGTGCAATGATATTTGTAAGATCATAATTAGTAAGGGAAACTAGTATGCAGAGATGGGGATGTAAAAATTGATAACGAAGTTGAAATGAAAATACACAAACAGCATTTCAAAACAAATGCCATTAAGAATATTGAAGAAAGTAACAATACATTCATAACGCATTTGAACATAAATAGGTTAAGTTCAAACTACACAAATGGCAGAGAAACAAAATTTACCGACTTGCGAATTTTTTTGTCAAGATTGTATGCTTGAATGAACACTGGCTTACAGACGATAGTATCAAGATCTTAAATAACTTTTATAATTTTTATGTTGCCAAAAGCTTTTGTTGGAGTATTTAGCACTAGGAGAATCGTGCATACTTGTGGAAAGATCAGTGGGATATAGAGCAAGATTGATTTCGGTTCTCTTAATGGAGAATGTATATTTGAAAGCTGCTGCATAAATTAAGGGCAAAATATTGTAATTTAGACTGTGTATAAAATACCAGGCGCAGAAATGAGGAAAACCGTTTGTCGAAATGTCAGTGCCTATTGCAAAAAATTTAAAAATAAACCAAGAAAAGAGTCATGACAACTGCTGATTTCAACACAGATTTAGCTAGTGAAGCCAACAACTGAACAAAATTCATAGATGCGATTCAAATGTCGGGTTTCAGTGATAATTTCATTATTTTACTCTAGTAAACAAAAGTCACCAACATGTATAGGTAATACTTTAAGCAATTGTACGGACTGGAGCGTGGAAGCTTTTGACAATGTTGACTGGAATACTCTCTTTCAAATTCTGAAGGTGGCAGGGATAAAATACAGGGAGCGAAAGGCTATTTACAATTTGCACAGAAACCAGATGGCACTTATAAGACTCAAGGGGCATGAAAGGGAAGCAGTGTTTGGGAAGGGAGTGAGACAGGGTTGTAGCCTCTCCCCGATGCTATTCAATCTGTATATTGAGCAAGAAATAAAGGAAACAAAAGAAAAATTGGGAGTAGGTATTAAAATCCATGGAGAAGAAATAAAAACTTTGAGGTTCGCCGATGAAATTGTAATTCTATCAGAGACAGCAAAGGACTTGGAAGAGCAGTTGAACGGAATGGACAGTGTCTTGAAAGGAGGATATTAGATGAACATCAACAAAAGCAAAACGAGGATAATGGAATGTAGTCAAATTAAGTCAGGTGATGCTGAGGGAATTACATTAGGAAATGAGATGCTTAAAGTAGTAAAGGAGTTTTGCTATTTGGGGAGCAAAATAACTGATGATGGTCGAAGTAGAGAGGATATAAAATGTAGACTGGCAATGACAAGGAAAGCGTTTCTGAAGAAGAGAAATTTGTTAACATCGAGTATAGATTTTAGTGTCAGGGAGTCGTTTCTGAAAGTATTTGTATGGAGTGTAGCCATGTATGGAAGTGAAACACGGACGATAAATAGTTTAGACAAGAAGAGAATAGAAGCTTTCGAAATGTGGTGCTACAGAAGAATGCTAAAGATTAGATGGGTAGATCACATAACTAATGAGGAGGTATTGAATAGAATTTGGGAGGAGTTTGTGGCACAACTTGAGTAGAAGGAGAGATCGGTTGGTAGGGCATATTCAGAGGCATCAAGGGATCACCAATTTAGTATTGGAGGGTAGCGTGGCGGGTAAAAATCGTAGAGGGAGACCAAGAGATGAATACACTAAACAGATTCTGAAGGATGTAGGCTGCAGTAGGTACTGGGAGATGAAGAAGCTTGCACAGGATAGAGTAGCATGGAGAGCTGCATCAAACCAGTCTCAGGACTGAAGACCACAACAACAACAACCTTTAATAACGCAAATAAATTTTGTCTAGATTTAGGACTTTTGCTCTGTTTATGGAGATACCAAAAAAAACCTCACACGAAACAAAATCTACACCAAACGCCAGTTCAACAAAGAAAATATGAACTTCTTTCATCATAGATTAAACAAGGTGAAGTGGGCTGTAGATCGTAGTATTTCATGTTCTGATAATTTTACTACTTCCTTAGAAAACTTCCTACACGTTTTTAATGAAATGTCCCCATTCTGTGCATAATAGAAGAGTAGGAAATAAAGTAAATTGTACTACTGAACGAATAAAAATCTCTACTGCAAGAGAATGACAGCTACATAGGGAACTAAAACATAGAAAAAGTCCTGATTTTGTTACCTGTATAAAAACTACAAAAATACTTTTAGAAAGAGTTGTAAAGGCAGTAAAACAACTGGCAAATAGTATATTTAGTTTGGATACTGAAAATAAATCGAGGGCATTATGATCAACGCTCAAAGCTGAAACAGGTGCCACAGCTAGAGGCCATGTCATTTCTGAAATCAAGATAGAGGACAAAACTATTGGAAATATTCTCAATTTCTGAGTTATATAATGGATTATTTATAAATGTGAAAAAATCAAACATCAATGTAGAAAATTTCGCAGATAAGGTAAATTTCTTTGCAGTGAGCAATTTGAAGTTAAAGTGTTCAGTACATTTATTGAAACTACTGGAAAAAGATACAGAAAATGGTATATTTCCACTATAAAATAAAATATGAGCAGTATGGGATGGGATACCAACAAAAGTGTTGAAAACAGTCTCCAAAATAATTGCACAGCCACTATCTGCAATCGTTAACCAGTCTCTCCAAGAATGTTGTTTTCCAGCAAGTATGCAGTTGTTAAGCCACTGCTCAAAAAGCATAAAATAACACATGGGAAACTGTCTCACTTCTTCCATCACTATCTAAAACAGTAACCATACAAATTCAAAATTTCATAGAAACATTTAAAATAATCTCCAAAAATCAGTATGGATTTTGGAAAGGCAAAACCACAGTACCTGCTATAAAACATTTTGTAGATTAAATTAGCTCCTTTCTAGACAACTCACTGCATGCCACAGAATTTTTTTGTGACCTACTAAAGGACTTTGATAGTGCAAACAACTCCTTGCTAGTCTGTAAAATGGAAACGTATGGATTTAGGTGCACTGTATTAGAATGGTATAATTCCACATAACCAACTGAAGACAATGACTGCTTATATCATCTGAGAGGAACTTACTTCAAAATGGAAAACCATTTCACAAGGAATACCGCAGGATTCTGTCTGTCTGTTTGCCAGCCGAAGTGGCCGAGCAGTTCCAGGCGTTTCAGTCTGGAACCGCGCAGCCGCTACTATCGCAGGTTCGAATTCTGCCTGGGGCATGGATGTGTGTGATGTCCTTAGGTTAATTAGGTTTAAGTAGTTCTAAGTTCAAGGGGACTGATGACCTCAGCTGCTAAGTCCCATATTGCCCAGAGCCATTT
The DNA here is from genome assembly GCF_023864345.2 of Schistocerca serialis cubense. Lineage (NCBI taxonomy): Eukaryota > Metazoa > Arthropoda > Insecta > Orthoptera > Acrididae > Schistocerca > Schistocerca serialis. The sequence goes on along the minus strand of NC_064639.1, from coordinate 1,142,938,602 downwards.
GAACCATCTGTCTGTCTGTTTCTGTTTTACATAAATGATTTATCACTTATTATTGAGTGTCACTCAGTTTTACTTGCAGATGACACATCTGCAATCATTGAAAGTAACAGTAATGACCAAATGCCCCCAAACTGTATTGAATACTTCAGAAAAATTAGATGATTTATATGGGTTAAAATTAAACATGGAAAAGACTCCATTAACATAGTTTAAAACAAAACAAGCAAAATTAAATGATATTCAGATCAGTCACAGAAACCAAGATTTGCAGGGAGCTAGCTGTGTGGAATCCCAAGGAATGCAACTGGATAAAAATCATGGAGTACACATACACAGTGCCTTCCAAATAAATTAAATACCTAGCATATGCAATGAGGATATTGCGCAATGCAACCAGTATGGACGTAAGCAAAGTAGTACATCACAGCTACTTTGAGGCAGTAATAAGGTATGGTATTGTATTCTGGGGTAACTCAAACCATAAGGATGCGTACCAAAACATCAGAAAACCATCATTAGAAATATGCACAATGTAGGGCAAAGAAAATCATGTCACCCATTCCAAAAAGATCTAAGTATATAAAGCATTCCCTCACTATACATCTAGGAGTTGGTTATCTTTGTACACAGTAACCCTGATTTATTTGTAGCAAATCATTTTCAGCGTGATTACAGCACCAGAATTTAAAATAATTTTGTGCTGCCCATCTGTCATTTAAAGCCTTATGCTCAGAATATGGATATGAAAATTTGTAACAAAGTCAAAGGAAGAGAATTGCTCAGCATAAATTTATAAGTATTGAAAAGAACGTTATATGAGGAACTAGTGCAGAAGTGTTACTATTCAGTAGATGAATTCATGAATGACAACCTGAAAATTTGAGCAGGAGAGAGCAAGTACTTAGGACTTTTAATTGTTAAGAGCTTGTTACTTTCTAAGAAAAATTATTAATTACCTAATTATTTAATTATCCAATACAATATACTAAATTAATGATATTATAAGCAAAATTGTAAACCAGTTTTTGTGTTTTGATGAGTCTCCTGTACATTAAGTCAATGACTTGCAATTGTATGTTACAAGACAATAAACTTCTTTTCTGTTCTATTATTCTCATACTTTTTTATCCACTAATAAGAAAAATGACAATAACCAATACAAACAAGGGACCTCACTGGTTGATAATTACATTATTTGCTGACTGTGAAATTTTACAAAACAGTTCTTCAATATCTAATGGGTAATTTAGCCTGTACACACAATTTACATTTTGTTTGCTACTATCAAACATGGGCCAATATCCAATTTAGTCGAATCTGACATCATTGACAGGTGTCAACACCCTTCCTTGTAGGTTGCATAGTTCCTACTTCAGTTTATGTGTGACCGCATTTCCTCTTGAAAAGGTTCCCAGCTTGAAGCAATGCATTGAGGTTTTGCAGTCGGAAATACACCAATAGCATGGGTTTCTCTTTTAGCTGCAAACAATGTCGCTTATAAAGAAGCTGAGCATTGTGAGACCTTAACTTTTCCCGGAGAATTGAATGTTCAAATAACATACGGGTTTGCTGCTGGGAGACGTCGAACACCGCCGATATTTCGACAGGAGCACACCCTGCTATTCCAAGGCACAAATGCAAGGCAAAAGAAATGTGCAAGCAAATGTTACCTCTACGGGAAGGAAATGTATCGTTGCCTGCGGAGGTTGGATAAACTTCGCAGCAGTAGAGTAAGGTTGGAATGTGCATTATCTTTTTTTATTAAAGTGTCGAAATCATAGTGTGGTTCCAACGTTTGCTAATATGCATCATATTAATTCGCTTGCCGCCAATCGCATCAAGCAACATGCTGGTTTAGTTCTTGTTCGTGAAAGGATCCATTATACTCGCCGTCAATTAGATTTTGTTTCTAAGGAATTATTTCAGCTTCATTTAATGATGGCGTCTAATGTTTTTGAATTTTCTTGGGATTGGGTGGATGGTGCATCTTGGTCGCTGCCTGACTGGGAATTTCAATCTGTAAGTGCTCGTCATTCGGCGAAGTTTGAACGTTTCCTTGGCTCAGTGTCTAATTCTAATTCTCGACGTTCTGTGGTCAATCTGACGGAGAAAACGTTTGACGTCCGCCCCCGGTAGCTGAGTGGTCAGCATGACAGACTGTCAATCGACAGGGCCCGGGTTCCATTCCCGGCTGGGTCGGAGATTTTCTCCGCTCAGGGACTGGGTGTTGTGTTGTCCTAATCATCATCATTTCATCCCCATCGACGCGCAGGTCGCCGAAGTGGCGTCAAATCGAAAGACCTGCACCAGGCGAACGGTCTACCCTATGGGAGGCCCTCGTCACACGACATTTCATTTCAACGTTTGACGACGCAGCTTTGTCTGTGCTGAGGAAGGGTTTGAACTTCGCACCGACGCCTAAGAGTTTGCCAGTCGTTGATTTTATTAGTTGTATCGAACAGGCTGTTTATAAACTACCTTCCAAGGCTGCGGAAGAGTTTAGGAGGGAAGCTTGTCGTGTGTTGACTAGGGCCCGTCCACCCAAGTGTAACATCACAGCAGCTAAGGCGGCTGCTTTACGTTCACTTAGAATGGATCCTGATATTGTTATTTTACCTGCGGACAAGGGAAACGCCACCGTTTTGTTGAACAAGCGCGATTACATTCAAAAGTTGCAGTGTCTACTTTCTGATTCGGCATATCGCAAAATCGGTGCTGACCCTACTAAGAGTGTTGAGAGAAAGACAAATAACCTCCTGAAGAAACGTTCTTTGTTACAGGAGACTATCAAGAGTCTTAATTCTTACTGTGCTGTACCACCTAGATTATATGTCCTCCCTGAGGTCCATAAGGAGGCTATCCTGTTGAGGCCTATTGTTTCTAATATTGGTGTTCCAACATATCGTGTAGCTAAACATCTTGCTAGTTTGTTGAGCCCACTAGTAGGTTGGTATGAACACCACATTAAGAACTCTGCAGATTTCTTACGTCGATTGCAGGGATTGCGTTTGAATGACTGATATTTTAGTCAGTTTTGATGTGGTTTCTCTTTTCACTCGCGTTCCTCTCTCTGATTCGTTGCAGCTAATTGAGGTTAAGTTTGGTGTCGAGTTAAAAAGTATGTTTTGACATGTGCTGACTTCCACTTACTTTTTACTCAATGGTCAGTAATACGAACAGACTAATGGAATTGCAATGGGAAGCCCGTTGTCACCTATTGTGGCCAATTTGTTTATGGAGGACTTTGAGGAACGTGCATTGGAGTCAGCTACCTTGAAACCTGTGTGTTTTTTCAGATATGTAGACGTTACTTTTTTTGTTTGGCCTCATGGTAGTGAGAATTTAAACCGGTTTTTGGAACATCTGAATTCAATCCACCCGAATATTCAGTTCACTATGGAGGTGGAAATGAATGGATGCCTTCCCTTCCTTGATGTGTTGGTCAAAAGGAAGACTGATGGTACGTTGGGACATTCTGTTTATAGGAAGCCTACCCAGACTGACTTGTATCTGCGAGCTGATAGTTGTCACCATCCAGCTCAGCGTGACGGAGTACTTCACACCTTGGTTCACAGGGCCCACGTTATCTCAGACCCTGAAAGTTTGGCAGCTGAGCTATCATATCTCGAAGTCACCTTTCGTCAGAATGGTTATAGTGAGAGGCAGATCAAACGTGCGTTGCGCCATCAGCCTCCTGTGCAACGGGTGAGTGACGATAGCAACGAAGTGGCACCTAAGTCTACAGCCTTTTTGCCTTACACAGGAAGCATTTTCAACAGGATTGGCCTTATTTTGCGGAAATATAATGTGAAATGTGTTTTTCGACCACCTTCTAAGATTAAGGCTCTGTTGGCGTCCGTAAAAGATGATCTTGGTTTGCATAAGGCTGGGGTCTATCGTCTTCCTTGCAGTTGTGGCATGTCGTATATTGGTCAGACAATCAGGACTCTGGAAGACAGGTGTATTGAACATAAGCGTCACTCACGCTTACAACAGCCGAGCAAATCCGCTATTGCAGAACATTGCCTTGGCACCAGTAATCCTATGGAATACAATGACACAGAGATTCTGGCTTGCACGTCCAGCTATTGGGATATTGTTATTAAGGAAGCTGTTGAAATCAGACTGTCAAGCAACCTTATTAACAGAGATGGTGGATTTTGTTTAAATGCTGCTTGGAATCCGGCTCTGTCTCTCATCAAAAAACAGAGGGACAGAATTAGTGCTACCTCACCTGTTGATTAATAGTAACTATCGACATTTCTGATGTTGGTTATCTTTGTTTGTGTTGACACTTGTTCTGTGTGTGGTGTCTTCCTTGTTTTTCCTCTGTGAACTGAGGTATTAAATTTGCTTGCACATTTCTTTTGCCTTGCATTTGTGCCTTGAGAATGGCAGGGTGTGCTCCTGTCGAAATATCCATGGTGTTCGACGACGTCACCCGGCAGCAAACCCGTAAGTTATTTGAACAAGCTGAGCATTCATTACACAATAACAGTGAAGTGAAAAAGACCTGAAGATATCTTTTTGCCACTAGATTCATCCTGTACAATGCAACTAGCATGTCCAGAAGGTCTGCTCCACCAAAATACTGTATTCTGTAACAACATCAGGTCGATAAACATTGATGTGTTCTTTGTCTTTCTCTGACCTTCTTCTCTCTGCATTTATGGATTCCACATCAATGTAAAAAGACATCATGTGAACACTTTTATTGCCAAACCATTTGATACATGTTTCGTTGTGCATCTCATTCATTTTACCCATGTCCTAACGATATGAGAGTTTTATCTGACTTGTTGAAAAAATCAGCATCCTCTTACACAATTATTTGTTTCAGGCACCTTGTGTCCTTCTTTGGACAGCTGTACAAAATAATGTTCCACAAAGCAGTATAAGCTAGATAAGAATACTAAATTTAAGACAGAAAAGTTTAAAAGTTTAAAGATAAAAACATAATACATATTTGGAATTGTCACATTATTAGCAAGTGTCAAAAATAAGAGGTGTATGCAGCATATTGTTGTAGTCCTAAAAAGTACAAGAACAATGTGTAATATAACAAAAATGTGTTAGCACAAAAGAGCTTATAAGTGCTTATATGTGGATAATAATGCTTATACAAATATGCTACTGTATAAAGAAAGCAAACAACAAGTGCAGATGTTATGCCAGAAGTGGAGCTAATCCGCTACTGACATGCATATCTAGAATTTAGTCTCTGTGTGGGGGAAAAGTACATTAAAATAATAAAACATAAACTTATGCAACTGTTGTTGCCACAAAACAAAAGCGATAATGTAAGTGCATGTAATCAGATTTAGTGAGGTCAGTAGTGTGCTAGCAGATACCTGCCAGCAAAAACAAAGTGTGAAGCTTATGATGGGGCCGGAAGCTGTGATTGGAGTAAGTGGAGAATCAATTCTCGATCAGTAGCTAACATCAAGGGTAAGAAAGTAACCATAGAGGAAAGGAGGTGTGGGCACAATTCTGTACATCTGTTACAGCGAAACAACTAGTAAAAGAATATATGTAGGTCACAATTACGACTCATGGAATTGACTAGAACCAGTGAAATTCATACCAGCTGTATGGTAAGGTTTAAAACACATCACTGAGCTGGTGCAGAGAAGTCAGTAGCATGATCGAAGGAGATACAGCAGTGATACAATAGTGAAAAAACTGGTTCATAAATGTACAAAAAATTCTTAATACTTTTGTGGAGTGAGTGTAGCTAGCAACATTCATACTGATTGTATGAAATAAGTGCAATACGTTTGACTAACTGATGCTGAATGATTAATGTAGCTTGTTAACCATAAATACTAATTATAAATACAAAGCACCTGTAATTGTGATGATAGAATGTCAGTAGGCCATTGTTTTTATATAGCTAGCCACCTGTAGCAAAGATGAATCGTAATTTTTAAGTTGTTGTTGATGTAGTAACTGTACTAATAAATGTTTAACTGCCTGGCTGTGTAGTTGGCTACCCAATTACAATTAGAAAATGGGTAACTACTTGAAACTGTAGATGACTGATAATCTGTAACTATTGCTGAATAATTTACTAAAGAAACTGTGCAAGAAAGATAAAAACTAACTATATGCAACAAATGTACCAAGCAGTGGAAGTTTGACTAAATGTAGCTGATAACTCTGTTTTAATGTAGCTGAATATGGATAACTAACACAAACTAATTGCAATAGTAAATGGCCAGGCTGTAGTATGCAAAATACAACTAATGGTTTACTGGCTGTAAATAGCAAATTAGTGACTGTATAATAACTTTCTGGAAACTATTGAAAGTAATATACTGATTGCAGCCTACTGACTACATCTTAACAGATGTAACAGAATAATGCACAGGTGGGACAAGGTTATCATGTGGAGTGACAGTGAGATAGTAGTTGCAGGCATGGTAGGAAAAGGCAATGCGAAAATCACGAGAAGGGCTACACTTGTCAATGATATAGCCACAAAAATCAATATATTCCTATAATTACCAACCTGTACCCAGGGGAAAAATTAATTATACCCCAGAGAATGATTTAAAGCACTGCAATTGTAGTAGAGAACTAATGTGAAAGATATAGGGTAGAAGGGAGAGGAGCTGGTGGAAGGTGGGGGGGGGGATGTAAGGGGGAGGAGGAAAGCTTTTAATCACACAGAAAGGGGGAGAAGCAAAAGTAATTTTGCAAAACTTTTACCCCCAGACCAACCTTAATAAATGCATGTCATAAGCTGATTAGCTCCTTGTGGGTGGATGTCTACACTTATGGGTTGATTTCCTTACATGGTACAATTTTTATACACACACTATTATCCACATGTAAGCAGTTATGAGCGTTTTTCATATTAACGCATTTTGTATTGTTCTTGTATTTTTTAGGACTACAGTAATATGCTGCATGCACCCACTTATTTTTGATGCTTTGCTAATAATGCGATAATTCTAAATATGTACCATCTTTTTATACTTATATTTTAAAACTTTTCTCTCTTAAACTTTAATATTTGTATAATAAAGCTTCCAGCACAACTTCGCCATATCATTCTGGCTGAATGGTGCAAGAATGATGTGGAAGCGTTTAAGTCGCTACTACAGGAGGTAGAACATAACGTTGGGGAGTACCCACAGAATAACACACAGGTGGTACGAGGTTATCATGGGGCGTGACAGCTAGGTAGTAGTCACAGCATCGTAGGAAAAGGCAATGCGAAAATCATGAGATGGGGAATACTTTAATAAATGTGTAGGAATCATGGGAGAAACGATAATCGACATGAGAATGATAAGAACGTTAGACGAAATTATGAGAACAGTAAAAACTTGGCAAAGGAGTGGTACCAGAAATTGAGAGAAAAATCGTGATGAGCAGGATTACAGTAATCGTAGGATAGTTATTATAGTCGATGTAGAGATTAGGTTGGTTGACCCCCAAAATAATCCATCAGAGAACAGAGAGCAACGTTAGTTAAGACTGGTACCCGTCAAGGAAGGTGTTGTCAGACAATGAACACTAGCAGAGACATGTACTGTGCAGGACGTTTGCCAGACTATATGAGAGAGACATTACTACAAAAGCCAAACGATAATAAAATTTTAGCTGTTAGCCCTGTTGTTATTATCTCTATTGGGAAGGTATCTCTGCTGTGCATTATCGATACTGGTAGCCTTTATCGTTAGTGAGGCTGTATTTCAGAAGTGCGAGGAGACGGGAGCTTGACCAACCTTGTCACTGTGGGGAATGAAGATGAAGGGGGCAATTTATGGACAGAGCTTAGAGGTCAAATGGCAGACTTGAATGTCTTTTAAGTATCAGGGAAGTCAGTTTGAAGTGAATTTCTTAATTTCACCACTGATGAATGTTGAAGCAATTATGAGAGTTGACTTCATGAGTACCCATAATGCAGTTGTGGATTTAGGTGGTGGTGTTATGACTTTAAATATCGAGGGAAATCCTGTTGAGTTAATGTTTAATAATTGCATCTTGTGGGACAGGTCAGAATTGAGGTGTCTGAGAATTTTTGTTCAACCAGAATTGCGACTGGAACCATGATTCCTTTCAGTTACATAGCTGGTGTGGGTTCTCTGTTTACTGTGTGTGGAAGAAATGAAATTTTTGCTAAAATTATGGAAGAGAGTGTAGTCAGTGTGAGGACACATCAGAGACTGACTGATTGAGACCATGTCATATATTGAAGGGTGATGAACAAGTATTTTCTGCTGCATCTGGTGTGATCAAAGGTTTTGATCATGAGTTCCAGGTATGGGAACATCAAAAATTCTTTGTCAAACCCTTCCCAATACCACTAGCGTATAAGGAGAAAGTAAAAGCAGATGAATTGGTGAGGTTAGTGTCAGACTCTAGGCAGGTAAAACAGTTATTAAGCAAGAGACAGATAGGCTGGAAAGCCTGGACGAGTTGCTGCAGCTCTTCCATGATGCGAAAGTTCTATCATCGGTCGAAATCCGGGAAGGAACATAATTATGTGCTAAATCGTTTATTGGATGCTTTTGAACGACAAGGTGTGACTATAAACTTGGAGAAATCCCAGTTTGACAGGAAGAAAAAAAAAGTTTTTATGGTATATTATCTTGGCACACAGAATCTCACTTGACCTCAATAAAATTAAAGTGATTGTCGAATTTCCTACGCTTACAATGAAAAAGCAACTTGGAGGATTCTTAGGCATCACAAATTTTTATAAAAGATTTGTGAATTTAAATTTGTTGTCCACGCCATGCTTATGTGCTCTGACAGAGAAAAAATAGAGTTTGGAACTGGGGTCCACAGGTACAAGACGAATTTGTGAAACTCACAAATGCGTTAGTAAATGTGCCCATTCATTTACATCTTGATTTAAATCAGAATTTCTGTTTGATGACGAACAGCTCGTTAAATGGTCTCAAGTGGAAGAAAGAAGTGATCCTTCCACATGGAAAACCGTATCATTTGCAAGTCGTGTCCTATCTCATTGTGTAAGAAGCTATTCAGTAACAGCGCTTGAGGTTCTCGTGGTGGTTTGGGTGTTAACCAAATCCAGGTATTTTTTATATGGCAGGAATGCTGGGTTGTTTGCAGGCCTCTAGACTCTGAAATTTTCGAAGTTGACGAAATTGACTCATCAGAGAACGGCTCGCTGGGCACTGTACCTTCAGCAATATCGATTCATGAATGAAGAATATATCCCAAGAGAAAATAATACATCGCGGATGCACTCTCACATGCACTTTTAGGCCTAGTTCATGGAGGAGATGGAACCTTAGGGAGAATGATTTCAGTATTGGGTTCGAGAATTTTATTACCACCTCCTTACAAAACGTTGGTCACATACAAGACAAAGATATAATACTGAGAGAGGTAAAAGAAGGGTGGAAGGATAGGAACCATATGGTTAATCGACAATATTATTTGGAGAACAATAATATTCTTTTCAGAAGACGAAATCTAGAAGACTCAAGGTGGTTATTAATGATACTGGCAGAAGTGATGAATAGGTTAGTTTGGTATATCCACCTGAGTTATGGACAGCTTGGGACAAAACGCGCTTCCAAAAGCTGCATGAGATATGTTATTTCTAGAACATATTGAAAAGGATAAAGTGTATTATTAGAGTGTGAAACCCTTTTCAGGAGGCCAAGCCACCCACTACATCATTTACCGTGCCTATATATCCAGTCATACCAAGTAAATTGCGAGACTCTGCTCCAGTTGACCTGTTTGGGCTAATAACATGTACCAGGTCAGGTTTCTCATAAGTTTTTGTAGCAGTGGAGCTGTGTCCGTTATAATTATCCGGGCTGTTATGCCGTGGTCGGCTGATGAATTTTGTGTTAACTCCCAACGTTTCGTCTCCGACTGTGGGAGACATCTTCAAGTGGGTCCGTAGCTCGATGGAAGGTCCAACACACACATTGGCTCGCTACTGACTGCCGCTAAATTCCGTGTCCGCGCGCTCCCACGCAGCGGCGTGACGTCATGTGTTTTGAAAACGCCAGTGCAATTGGCCGCTGTCCGTCGCCGTCGATCGCCGTTGCCATCACCCAGTAGTGGACAGGTGGTACACATCTTCTTTAACACCGGCATCCATATCCCGTTTAATTTCACGCCCTCCCCCTTTCGGTTGAAATTATTTGGGTGTTTAGCGATTTCGATTGCCTCCCTGTAGAGCCTTTCGTAATATCCGCTTGTGGCCGCTAGTACTTGCGTCTCCTCGAAACGAATATATTTCCCTGGCTGGAAAGCATGCTCCGCAACAGCTGATCGTTCCGTTTCTCCTCTTCTACAATTTCCCTTGTGCTCTTCCAAACGTTTAGAAACAGTTCTTTTAGTGGTACCCACATAAACATCTCCACAGCTGCATGGGATCCTATACACTCCAGCTTTTTCCAATGGTTTGCGAGCGTCCTTGGCAGGCTTAAGGTATTCCTGTATCTTCCTTGTGGGCTTGCAAACTACGGTAATATTCCGCTTCGCCAAGACCCTCCCTATTCTTTCCGTTACATTTTTAACAAACGGCAGGAAAACCTTAGATTTTGCAGTAGCCTGTACTTCAGTATGATTTCTGCGTGGCTGCCTCAACGCACGTTTTATTTCGAATATCCGTTAATCATTAGTGCATTGTGGAGATGTTCCATCTCAGCGTCAAGCAACTCAGGTTCACAAATACACTCCTGGAAATGGAAAAAAGAGCACATTGACACCGGTGTGTCAGACCCACCATACTTGCTCCGGACACTGCGAGAGGGCTGTACAAGCAATGATCACACGCACGGCACAGCGGACACACCAGGAACCGCGGTGTTGGCCGTCGAATGGCGCTAGCTGCGCAGCATTTGTGCACCGCCGCCGTCAGTGTCAGCCAGTTTGCCGTGGCATACGGAGCTCCATCGCAGTCTTTAACACTGGTAGCATGCCGCGACAGCGTGGACGTGAACCGTATGTGCAGTTGACGGACTTTGAGCGAGGGCGTATAGTGCGCATTAGGGAGGCCGGGTGGACGTACCGCCGAATTGCTCAACACGTGGGGCGTGAGGTCTCCACAGTACATCGATGTTGTCGCCAGTGGTCGGCGGAAGGTGCACGTGCCCGTCGACCTGGGACCGGACCGCAGCGACGCACGGATGCACGCCAAGACCGTAGGATCCTACGCAGTGCCGTAGGGGACCGCACCGCCACTTCCCAGCAAATTAGGGACACTGTTGCTCCTGGGGTATCGGCGAGGACCATTCGCAACCGTCTCCATGAAGCTGGGCTAAGGTCCTGCACACCGTTAGGCCGTCTTCCGCTCACGCCCCAACATCGTGCAGCCCGCCTCCAGTGGTGTCGCGACAGGCGTGAATGGAGGGACGAATGGAGACGTGTCGTCTTCAGCGATGAGAGTCGCTTCTGCCTTGGTGCCAATGATGGTCGTATGCGTGTTTGGCGCCGTGCAGGGGAGCGCCACAATCAGGACTGCATACGACCGAGGCACACAGGGCCAACACCCGGCATCATGGTGTGGGGAGCGATCTCCTACACTGGCCGTACCCAACTGGTGATCGTCGAGGGGACACTGAATAGTGCATGGTACATCCAAACTATCATCGAACCCATCGTTCTACCATTCCTAGACCGGCAAGGGAACTTGCTGTTCCAACAGGACAATGCACGTCCGCATGTATCCCGTGCCACCCAACGTGCTCTAGAAGGTGTAAGTCAACTACCCTGGCCAGCAAGATCTCCGGATCTGTCCCCCATTGAGCATGTTTGGGACTGGATGAAGCGTCGTCTCACGCGGTCTGCACGTCCAGCACGAACGCTGGTCCAACTGAGGCGCCAGGTGGAAATGGCATGGCAAGCCGTTCCACAGGACTACATCCAGCATCTCTACGATCGTCTCCATGGGAGAATAGCAGCCTGCATTGCTGCGAAAGGTGGATATACACTGTACTAGTGCCGACATTGTGCATGCTCTGTTGCCTGTGTCTATGTGCCTGTGGTTCTGTCAGTGTGATCATGTGATGTATCTGACCCCAGGAATGTGTCAATAAAGTTTCCCCTTCCTGGGACAATGAATTCAGGGTGTTCTTATTTCAATTTCCAGGTGTGTATTTCTAGCTCTGTCCGCTAGCTGCTGCAAAATGGTTCAAATCTTACATCACTGGCAGGAAACAAATGGTGTTATTAGGAAAGAGACATGTATCAAGTTATCAGGCATCATCCAACTGGGAACTAATTGCATGTGGGGTCCCACAAGGTTCCATTTTAGGGCCCTTACTTTTTCTTGTGTAGATCAATGACCTCTCATCAGTAACATTGCAGATACCAAGTTCGTTTTGTTTGCCAATGATACAAATCTTTCAATTAATAGCAAATCAAGTGTAGTCTTAGAAAGGTGAGCTAATAAAATATTTGTGAACATTAATCACTGGTTCATAGGCAATTACTTGTCACCACACTTTGAAAAAAACACACTACATGCAGTTCAGAACTTGTAAGGGGTGTCCCATGAGCATATGCCTAACATATGATGACAAGCAGTTAGAAGAAGTGGACAGTGTTAAATTCTTGGGATTACAGCTTGATAATAAATTCAACAAGGAAAAACACACCACAGAACTGCTGAAGCGTCTTACAAATCTCTATTTGCATTGTGAATTGTGTCAGGCATAGGGGATATGAAAATGAAAAAGCTGGGATACTATACTTACTGTCATTCCATAAAGTAATATGGGATTATTTTTTTGGGTAATTCATCAAGCCAAGCTAAAGTTTTCCAGGCACAAAAACGCGCAGTAAGAGTTATATGTGGTGTGAACTCAAGAACATCCTGCAGAAGCCCGTTTAGGGAACTAGGGATATGAACTACTGCTTCCCGATATATTTATTCTTTAATGAAATTTGTCATTAAAAATATATCACTTTTGCAAACCAACAGCTCAATTCACGGAATCAATACTAGAAATAAGAATAATCTTCACAAGGATTTAAAGTCACTTCGTCTTGTACAAAAAGGTGTGCATTATTCAGGAACACACATTTTCAAGGACTTGCCAGCAGCCATAAAAAGCTTGACAACCAATGAAATTCAGTTTAAGAGAAGCCTAAAGGATTTATTGGTGGCCAATTCCTTCTACTCCATTGATGAATTTCTCAGTAGAACCAACTGATTTGTATATATATATATATATATATATATATATATATATATATATATATATATATATAAGTACAATATAACTTATGCACAAATTCAGTGCAGTAATGTGTTCATTGTAAATAAGTGTGTATGTGTATGTGCATGTGTGTGTGTGTTTTATGTGTGTGTGTGTGTGTGTGTGTGTGTGTGTGTGTGTGTGTGTGTGTGTGTGTGTGTGTGTGTGTGTGTGTTTAAGTACAATCTAACTTCTGCACCATTTCAGTACAGTAATGTGTTCATTGTAAATAATTACTATAGTAGTTGTATTACATGTTCATTACTTTATAAATAAATAAAAATAACTTTTTACTTTAAATTCAGTGCATTAGTATTTGTAAAATGATTCTTTCATATAGTGTTCATTAAAAATGACGATTATTCCACTTGGGATATATGGAATGGTACATTAGCTTATTTGTTTGAGTTGTAAATATTTATCATGTATTGTTGTTTTTCTGACATGTTGTACATCCTGGAGGACCTCCTCACTATGGATCAATTGGAATGAAAGTAAATCTAATCTGATCTAATCTAAATAATGGACCAGTACATTTAAGTGTTGTTTAATTTGCAATAATAAGGCAAATTATGTTAAACAGTATGTCTGTCCCTTGAATTAGTTCCTCTCATCATACATCTTAGGATCCATTCCACTTAATTACTAACATCTGAGTATCCTGTATGTGAAAAACGATTGAAAATAAGTGACGACAAAAGAAAGCACGTTATTTTGTGGTAAGTTAAAGTAAACTGAATTTAAAGTCATACTTAAGGACCTGTATAAAAGATCACTGACATTAAGTATTTTAAAAGTACTGCACAGTGAGTAAAATTAGTGAATGAATAATACCAAAATTTGCATCTCATGATTTTTCTCAGTAAAGTGTGTTTAGTTTGTCTTATGGTAATGGACAGTTTAAGGGTCCTCACTTTTGTGTTGCTTAATATGAGAAAACATTCTTGAACAATGAGTTTACTAATTGCATTTTGAAGAAATTCTATAGTTTTGTTTGCTTTGTGCAGTCAAGTTTGGCAAGACAGTTCGAGGGCCCCCACCTAAGTCTTTGCCTATGAAAGATAAAGTTAATGTAATTGCCCTTATCCGTAAAATAGAAACAATATTACTTCTTAATGAATGTAAAAATCTAATTGCAAGTGACTTTTAATTATATTTATTTTATTTGGAAAGTAACTGTTGAAAGAGGACTAAGTTCATGTCCAATTTCTGGTTTAGTACTGACTTTCATAACGTTTGGTGATCACATAATTCATATATAACTAAGAAATTACTATTGAGAGGAAATAAGCCGTTAACCGTTTCTGTGAGAACTTCCATATACTATTTATAGCTGCTAGCATCACTGTACCACTTTTCTGGTTATGGTAGAGTTAATTGCACTTCTCTGGGAAAGAAGTAATGGTAGCTTTCCTTTACCAAACTTTAATCCAGATTCTTAAAAGTAATGTTTCATTTTACTATGCCTAATTAGCTTGGTGACTGTATTTTATTTCATTTAAGTAAACTTGGTTGCTTAAGTAATTTAACAAATTTCAATCTTTAGCGTTCTGGTTTCTACTGTTATGTTAAATTCAGGTTCGCTAATCTAAATCCATTATATAACTCAGGGTCAATTTACTTAAATCCTCTCAGAGGGTAACATTTACTGCTATGTAATATCGTATTTAGTAATACATGTTGTGCCAGTGTATCAAGTGGTGCAGTATAGTGTTGCATTTTGGTTTTTCCTGCTACAGTACTATCTGTTGGGCAGTAAGTGTTATATTCGGCTCCCTTGTGACAGGACTAAAATCTTATCATGAGTAGATAAACTGCATAATGATATAACAAATGTTGCAGCAAGTGTTATATTTGGCGCCGCGTGACAGGACTTGGAGATTTACTGTTAGAGTGTGTAAAAAACGTAAATATTACGCGAAAAACAGAAGTAGATCAAACAAGAAATGTCCAGTGGCAGGAATCCGTAACATATTAGAAAAAATAAGTAACAGAAATTTTGCTAAGTTTGAAAGTTAAAGATATAAAAATATAACAATAACTAAGATGGACAAAAAACTGGAAATGAACCAAGACGAGCAGGATGGGAGTGTGGCAAAGGCGCTGCCTGGTAGTAGTTCCACAAGGTGCACTCATAAATGCTGCTACGCGAAGACAACAAGCCTATGTGGAATACCACACAAATGTAAATGACCATATTCAAAACAAGAATGTAGCACATATAAAAGAAGATAAGAATGACTATATAACTGAAGATAGTGGTTGTGCAAATGAGTGAAGGGACAAGTTTGACTCACCAAAGGTCAAAAGGGAAGTAACTGAGCCACGAGAAGTAGCATTTGAATAGAAATATGTAGCAGAATAGAAAAACGAAAAGTCACTAGATATGACAAATTTGTTCCAAATGTTGTCTGCACAGACTGCAGCACAGAGCAGTGACATTAATAAACAGATTAGGACACTCAAACAAACACAGGGTAAACAGATCGAAATGCAAGGAACAAAAATTAGTAAGCAAATCGAAAAGGTGGATGCGAATGTAGGTGTTGTGAGTAATGCAATTAGAGACCTTAAATTTGAAGTTGATGCTATCAACGGTAATGTTGCTAATACACAATGACAGATTAACGACATCAATGAAAGATTTGATTCAGAAATACTAAAAATTCAAGACCAAGTTGAACCCCTAGTTGTAATGAAGGTTGACGAAAAAATGTTCGCCCTTAAATCAGAAGTACTAACAGAATGTAACACCGAGTTTGCCCAAATTAAACAGTCAGTGACAGCAACAGGCAGGGAATTGTGCAGACAAATTGCTACTTGCAAAAAGAAGTGCGAGCACAACGTTTCTCAAATCCAAGGTAAAGTGCATGACTTGGAAAGAAAAATGAGAGAAAATCCTAATCATGTTACTGAGAAAGTAGTTTACAGCAAATTATTAGATGGCTAAGAAACGTTTGACCCACTAAAAAGCATAATGGGTGGTATCCCCTTGACTTTGTGAAAAACTGTGAAAGAAATTTTCCAAATTGTCTGACAGACCAGGAAATATTAATATAATGATCAGTGCTCTAGCTGGTGATGCTAAAAGATGGGGGTTAAACTTAGACGCAAATCAGATGTCATTTGAAGAATTCAAACGAAATTTTATTGGAGAATATTGGCCAGAGCAGAAACAGGATTACCTATGGAGGGAATTTATTATGGCTTTGATGCATGATGCCAAGGGAAGAAATTCAATGAAAGAGTTTTGTGAAGCATGGTATCGAAAGTTAAATCATTTAAAATCAAGACGAACTGAATCCAAAATTGTATGGGAACTTTGGAAAAACTCCCTGAGGATTCAATAAGATACGTAGGAAGTAACCACAGAAGATTTTCAGCATTTGTAGAAAGAGTTGAGGACGAGGACCATTGGAAAGGGAAACGTGAGTGCCGTCCGATCAATACTAACCGATCGAGAGAAAACAAAGACCGTAAGGAACAAACAGAAAACGAAAGGTTTCGAGTAAACATAGTACAGAGAGGTCGTGGTAGGGGAAGAGGAAATGTTGCGGTTCGCGGTAGGGGGTTCATGTCGCGAAATTTTCGAGGTAGAGGTGAACTGGAAATCTAAAAACAGCGTGTGTTAAGGGCCAGATTCACGCGGGTAGTGATTTCAGTCCCAAGGTAAAGAAATCATTCCGATATAATGAGAGTAATGAATGCAAGCAACGAGTATCCGAAAGTAAAAACACACCATTAGTCAGAGCACACAGAGCGTCAGACGGTGGCGTGTGCAGGTCGGAATCTTGTGACGAATTAAAGCGCTAGATCTTGAGCTCCACGCAGCACAGATCATTGCACTCAGAGGGGCAGACAAATGACCACAGTGCAAACAAGGTAGCCGTAGCGGAAGGGGCAGACACTATCGAGGAATTCAGTAGACCAGTTGTGAGGGTAAATGACTACGAAACTGGGAACAATATGAACATGTTATGAGACAGGGTTGTAGCCTCTCTCTGATGTTATTCAATCTGTTTATTGAGCAACCAGTAAAGGAAACAAAAGAAAAAGTGGGAATTAAAATCCATGGAGAAGAAACAAAAACTTTGAGGTTCATCGATGACATTGTAATTCTGTCAGAGACAGCAAAGGACCTGCAAGAGCAGCTGAACGGAATGGACAGTGTCTTGAAAGGAGGATATTAGATGAACATCAACAAAAGCAAAACAGGGATAATGGAATGTAGTCGAATTAAGTCGGGTGATGCTGAGGGAATTAGATTAGGAAATGAGACACTTAAAGTAGCAAAGGAGTTTTGCTATTTGGGAAGCAAAATAACTGGTGATGGTCGAAGTAGAGAGGATATAAAATGTAGACTGGCAATGGCAAGGAAAGCGTTTCTGAAGAATAGAAATTTGTTAACATCGAGTATAGATTTAAGTGTCAGGAAGTCGTTTCTGATGACATTTGTATGGGGTGTATGGAAGTGAAATGTGGGCGATAAATAGTTTGGACAAGAAGAGAATAGAAGCTTTCAGAATGTGGTACTACAGAAGAATGCTGAAGATTGGATGGGTGGATCACATAACTAATGAGGAGGTATTGAATAGAACTGGGGAGAAGAGGAGTTTGTGTCACAACTTGACTAGAAGAAGGGATCGGTTGGTAGGACATGTTCTGAGGCATCAAGGGATGACCAATTTAGTATTGGAGGACCACGTGGAGGGTAAAATCGTAGAGGGAGACCAAGAGGTGAATACACTAAGCGGATTCGAAAGGATGTAGGGTGCAGTAGGTACTGGCAGATGAAGAAGCTTGCACATGATAGAGTAGCATGGAGAGCTGCATCAAACCAGTATCAGGACTGAAGACCAGAACAACAACAACAACATTTGACAGGGGTAATCAGAAAGCAGGATTGTGCAAGAAGGCATTGTTAGGGAATGGAACGGAGCAGGAAGATGTGATTGAAAATGGAAATATTTATGCAACCAATGACTTTAAGAAGGGGAAGGCGTAAGAGAAGGGGAGAATTTGGTAAGCAGAAATGAAAGGAAAATGGGAAGTGCTGCATAAAGTATATGTGCAGTACAGAGAAAAATAAAGAAATGAAGAGGCCATGGAAGGCATGAAAGCAACCTTTATTAAAGGGAGTAACAGGAAAAATAATGTCATGGCCAGTATAAATAAATTTAGTGTGGAGGAAGAGATCCTCTATGGTACAGATGAAGTACCAATGGATATGAATCTTGCACAATTATTTGTAAATAATATTGGGGAGAAAGATGGAATGTGAGTTACTGAAGTACGTGACAATTATACAAAATATGAAATAAAAACAGATGTCATTCAAAGCGGTACCGAAGAAGTGCATGAGAACATAAATCAAACGCTATATGTAGAAGGTAATCAGAAAACCGAAGCTATTAAAACATCTATTGATGATTTACCTCATTGCTTAAAAGTTGCATTCTTACTCGAATCTGATAATGAAGAAGAACTCAGTGATAGTTCAGGTGAGGAAGAGCACATAGAAACAGACAAGAATGAATACACTTTTACCAAAAATAGATATGAAAAAAGAGATGACATTTTTTCGAAACAAAATCCAGAAAGCGAAACTGAACAGAAACCGAAAGAACCACCAAATAATACAGTTTTGGGGAATGATTTGCAGAAACCTCCAGAAGATACTATACTGGGACAAGCTTTACTTACTGTTATGAAGAAATTTGAAATTCCGAAACCAAAACAACCGCCTGATATCATTATAGAAGGACAGAAACTGCTATAGATCTATAAAGACATAGAGATCAAGATACCAAAAAAGCCACTAGACGTACAGGGAAGGTCCATGGGTAGCATTTCCTGGAATGACATAATGGTCGAACAGGATTTGTTGTGAGAAGAGTAGGAAGAAACAGAACATAGGGTTATTAAACAAACCATTATCCCAATAAAAAATTGTGGGATTGTTTTACAAGTACTGTTGGACACTGGATCTCAAATTAGTGCCATTTCAGAGTCGTGTTTTGAGCATATCTCGAATAAACCAGGATTAGTCATAATGTCCGTGAATGGAGAAACGATTATAAGAGCAACTGGCAAATCCAGTAAGCCCATTCATTAGCAGGTACTGATTGAATTTGAGATAGAAGGGCAAAAGTTTGAACATAACTTCTTAGTTGTACCTAAATTAAGTGCAGAAATGATCCTAGGTATTTACTGGCTGGACAAAGAAAGAGTATTTTTAGGTTTTGGGAAAGGAATTGTTAAAATTAATAGGGAACCTAATACTTTAGAAATTAAATTCGCAGAAAATGAAACTGAACATGATACTAATGTAGAGTCAATATTGCTAGAATTGGAACATGGAAATGGTGGGTTGTTCAACTTGTATGAAATTTACCATTTGAAAAACTTAGTACCTAATGAAGTGAAAACTGAAAGTTTTAGGGAAATTGTTGTCAGAAACCCAGAACTTACACCTGAACAAAAAGATGATTTATTTATCTTTTTAAATATTAACCAGGAAGTGTTCTCTGATAATCCTGGTATGATTAAGTACTTTGAATAACGTACCGATGCACTTGAACATGAACCATTTTTTATAAGACCGTATCCAGTACTGCTAGCAAAGAAAGAAGCAGTACAGGCAGAAACTGACAGAATGTTGGAATGGGGAGTGATTGTAAGAAGCAACAGTGAATATAATAGTCCACTTATTATAGTAAATAAAAAAGATGGTGGCGTGCGTGTTGTCATTGATGCACGGACACTGAATAAAACTGTCAGGAGAGAAGTAGACTGACTAGAAAATTTAGACAATTTATTACAAAAATAATGTAATGTAAAGTATTTAACTCTCCTTGACCCCACTGCAGAATACTGACAGATCCCACTACATGAAGAATCCTGGAAATATACAGCATTCTTATTTGCAGGGAAATGCCATCAACATAAAGTTGAGCCCTTTGGTTTAAATACTTCTGTTTCTGTTTTTATTAGAGTATTGGATTCCGTGTTCAGTAGGGAACTTTGTGCGAGACTAATTATCTACGTTGAAGACTTGTTAATTACTACTGAGAGTTGGGAAGAACAATGCGAGCTGTTGAATAAAACTTTCGCTGCTCTTCAAGCAGGAGGGATGACTCTGAAGTTGAAGAAACGTGAATTTCTTAAACAAGAAATAAAGTGTTTAGGACATATTGTAACTATGACTGGGACTGCAAAGGAAGCAGAGAAATTGAAAGCTATAGAAAAATGTCCACTGCCCAAGAACCAAAAGCAATTGAAAGCATTTCTAGGTCTTTGCGGTTTTTACCATAAATTTGCAAAGGGACAAGCGTTTAATAGTCTACATTTAAATGGTTTATGAAAGAAAAACAGTGCATTTATTTGGACAAATGAATGTCAAAAGGATTTTGGAGAGTTAAAAATTGAATTAGTAAGAAGGATTATATTACATTACCCCATTTTGAGTGAACCGTTCCATATGATTACAGATAGTAGTGCATATGGAATCGGAGTTGAAATTTTCCAGGAAAATACAGAATTAACTAATCAAGAACACAAGTTGATAGATTTCGCAAGCAGGACTCTAACTAAGTTTGAAAAGAATTACACTATTTCAGAGAAAGAAGCACTAACTATTATATGGGGATTAAAGAAATTCCGGAATTATTTATGGGGGCACAAAACCACTATCCATACTGACCATAGAGTATTAACTTTCTTGAAAGACTGTTGCCTATTTACTGGCAGATTAAGTCGATGGGCTCTATACTCACAACAGTTTGACTGCGATATCTTGTATATTAAAGGTAGTCATAACTATGTAGCAGATGCTTTGTCATGATTGCCTGAAGGCATGAATAATTTACCAGAAGAAAGTGATGAAGATGGTAGATTTCACATGAGATATATTAAAGAAGTTCAGGGTAAGAAGAAAATTGAACAAATTTGCAGGGGCATGTGTTTCCATCAAAATGAAGACGAAATATGGATATCAGTAAACATAATTTGAGTTATCCCAAATTCCCCCAAATTGGTAAATTTTATATAATCTTTAATGGAATATTGAACAGAAGGAAAAATACAGGTACAGAGGAGTGGAAAGTTTGTTGGCCATTACAATTTGAAACTGAAGTTATAGGATATTTCCATCTCGCTTTGGGACATTGTGATCCTAAGAAATGTATGGAAAAATTCATTGATGTAATAACGATAAATGTGGGTGCCAGTAAGAAAATAACAGATAGGATTAAGTCATGTGATGTTTGTCAAAGAGCAAAAGTTGCTAACTGAACTAACCAAGGTTATATGGAGAACACTGTCTTGGAAGATACTTTTGACCTGTTGTCAGTAGATTTGTATTGACCTCTTCCAAGAACTTCTGGAAATTTTACATACATTGTAGTGGTTTTGGAAGTCTTATCCAAATTTATTAAACTGTTCCCTATCAGAAAAACTACTGCGAAAGCAGTTTTCAGCAAAATGACTGAATATTTTAATACAATTGGTAAACCAAAAGCAGTACTATCCGATAATGGACCTCACTTTATATATAAAATATGGAAAGAAGGCATGGAACAGAACGAAGTGCAAGTAAAATATATTTCAACCTATCACACAGCGAGTAATCCTGTAGCAAGATACATGCATGAGTCAGGCAGGTTGTTTAGAACCTACTCCCATCATAATCACAAGGTCTGGGGCAGGTTTATTACAGATTTTGAGAAAACCATAAATACACATGTTTTACACCTGAAGAGATTCTGTTAAATTACAAAAGTAAATTTGTTATTGAAGAAACTTTACAATTTCCATCTATTGTGGGGACTGACATAAATGAAAAAAGAAGAGTTGTTTAGAAAAAGAATGAAAGAAAAGGCGAATGCCAGATCTAAAAGACATGATAAGGGACATAAGATAACTAAATTCAAAGTTGGTGACTTATTTTTAATGAAAACTGAAGAAAAATCTAGTGAGACTAATAATGAAATTTCTAAATTTAAATATATTTACAACGGCCCATTCGAAGTGCAAGGAACTCTACATGCAAATGCTTGCTTCCTAGTGTACCCAAAGTCGAGAAAAGTGTTAGGAGTGTGTAACACTGTAGACTTAAATCTATCTGTCAATAGGAGTGAATGATCTGACAAACCCTCAGAGGGCATTGCACTTCATGCAATGCTAGGTGTTTGACGAACACCAGGTATTCAACTTGTTGGCAATACTACTTCCCTTTCATTTCGTGTTGTTAACCTGACTCTTCATCATTCGGAACTTTCGCTATCATCTTTCATTCTTCCCTATTAGAGTAGATGTTTGTAAATAGAGAGGAAGTACATAAAGTGAATATAAGAGACACATAAAATCTTAATAACATTTCCCCACAAATGTGTTGTTTTCTTCAGTACAGTTGTTCTAATACTGAAGGTACCTTTCTTTGTTGGCATAAGTAATGTTCAAAATTTTCAATAGTAAACTTTTTCCTTGGTTTAATATCTATAGGATATAATGAAAAACTGCAGAAGGTGTTACATTAATTGGCTTAAGTAAAATATTAGTAATTTCAAAAATTTGTATTCTCTTTGAATTTAGTATATGATGTGTATGGGTTAAATCCTCAGAGGGCATTGCACTTTATGCAATGCTAGGTGTTTGTCGAACACCAGGTGCTCGAGTTGTTGACAATACTACTTCCTTTTCTTTTCGTATTGTCAATCTTCCTATTCTGTCACTCTGAACTCAATCTATCATCTTTCCTTCTTCCCTGGGTGCAGTAGGAAGGGAATGAAATAGAAAAATAAATGGAATTAGAAATGATAAAAAAATAATGAAAGTAAGATTAAAAGAGTACTATAATGTAACTGATGTTCAGAAGTTTTGTGTGTTTAGGTAAGAAATTGCGTTGAAAAAATGTTTGTGTCAAAGGCAGGGGAAATGTACATGCTAAATGTGTATGAGATAGAAGTGGGATGTTTTTCCAGAGCCACTGAAGTTGGCAGGAATCACTTGCAATGGGTTTAATAATGTTGTACTAATCTTAATGTATGTGATAACTTAAATTTGTGTAAAGGAATGAAGTTTGAATAGTAACTATAGAGGAAATACTTTGCTGGACAAGAAACTAGGGAGAGAAAATTGCAATTTTGGGACCTTTTAATGCGTGATGACTTTTCTTGTAAACTCTTAGTAATGACTTTATCACGAATATGACGAAAATCTAAAAATTCGTGATGTTTGTACAACCTCATATTGTCATGATGAAAAGAAACCCTCTATTACCAAAGTGTCTAATACCTGTTTGTAAGTTTCAGATTCTATTTAACGAAATAATGCAATGTATTGTACAAAATGTGCTAGAATGAGGACTGCCAACTGTAGCAGGCCGTAACAAAGGATTGCCAACCAGGGGCAAGAATATATGTGAACCATTCACTGCCCTAAATTACAAATAGGCAGTGAATACAATTGAAATGTCTTTTAAATAGAGTGTTTTACATATAAGTGTATCTAAATATATACATACATACAATGTCAAATGCTATTGTAGGCAGCAAAATAACCTGAATTTTCTTGATTAATATTGTGCGTTTTTGTTTGATTTTTCAAAAAATGGGCTGACTATTCTTAATGAAGTCAGTGAAAATCGATGTTAGGCCCAAAGTAGCTGTATGTATTCCAGTGCAGTTAACTAAAGTGGACTATCTATTTTAGAAGGATGACAGTGAAAAACAACACTACCTTCATGAAAAATGTTTTTTTTAGCTATGTGATTAACAAAAACTTGGATTACTGTTGATGAAGTGTACAGTGTAAGATGGTTTCGTGTGAAATTTTTTTGTATATATTGGCATATTTGGAGATAATTTTTTTGAGTATTTCAACATTCTCTGATAGGGTAAAATGTTTTGTGCTTTTGTTAATGAATGTTCTTGTATGTGCATATATACTTCTCTCTAGAATGCTATACCATTTTTCAAGTGAAGTAAGTTATATTGTGTACTGTTTGTTTATTATTTGGTAGAGTAAGGATGAATTGGATCTTTTGTTTCTTAAAGTGATGTGAGGATGAATTATTTTGTGCATGCAAAAATGAATAATACTGCATGTGTATAGTACGAGACTGTTGTGTATAAAGTGTTTGAGTATTTAGTGTGTTTATTGTATGCTTATAATGTGTAATTTTTTATTACCCAACTGAAGTTGGATGGATAAATTTTTTTTGACAGCCAGCACCGTTTAGGTGTTATGGATGTTTCCATGATGTATCCCTGATGAGAAACCTCAATGAAACATGGGGAATGTGTAACACTGTAATTAATTCTGTAAATAATTCACACTGATTAATTCTGCTTAATGTCAAGTATGTATTTTTTTACTGTGTAATGTCTTTGATCTATTTTAATGAAGTGAAAAGTTGTGTAAAATGTTTTCTCTTTACCATTTAAATTCTTTGCATTAATTGGAGAAAAGTAGTATTTAACTGTGGTTATTTTATTTTGACTTATTAATGCATTTAAATGTTGGGATTTTATTAAATATGTTTGCTTGCAACTATGTATAAGCTGGTTCATACCTAGGGACTTGCATTGTATAAAATGAAAAGCAACAGTACTTCCCATTTAAACAGAAGTGAGTTGGCGTGCACCAAAATGTATTGGTGCGGACTAAAAGGAGGATGTGGCGCTCAGTCTGGGCGCCAAGCGAGAGAACACAGTCAGTCAGCAGCTAGCTACTGGAAAGTTAGGTCTGAGCATCAAGTGAGCGAACAGCCCAAGTGCCGAGGGTAGCATCCATTAACTGGATTAATATGGAAAGACCTTAGATGTGTGTATGACTCTAAAAGGGTGCTCTATTATTGGAAAAAGCTCTAAAGATGGTAATTTCGTCACTGAGAAGAAAATAATAGGACAAATTACATCCAGAGGAAAGACCAGGTAGCCACTATGTACTCGCCACCAATATTGCGCCATAACTTCAGCAAATGTAGGAGGTCAGATTTATGTCAAAGTATGTACCAGTACATTTAAGTGTTGTTTAATTTGCAATAATAAGTCAAATTATGGTAAACAGTGTGTCTGACCCTTGAATTGGTTTCTCTGGTCATATCTCTTACGATCCATTCCACTCAATTACTAACATCTGAGTCTCCTGTATGTGAAAAACGATTGAATATAAGTGGATCGTTGGTGTTGCTTAGTTTTGAATGCAACAAGATATATAGAAATACTGTGGGTTCATTGAAATCAAGGGAGGTAGTTAATATTGCATTTATGAAAAACTCCATAATGTTTGATTTGTTTTGGTTCAAAGTATTTGTGCTTCAAAGATTAACTGCATTTAATTCTGTCAATGAAAATTACTGGGTGCGCTGATGACAAAAGGAAGCACATTATTTTGTGGTTAGTTAAAGTAAACTGAATTAAAGTCATACTTAAGGACCTGTATATAAGATCACAGACACTAACTGTTTTAAAAGTCATGCAGGATGAGTAAAATGAGTGAAAGAATACAAAAATTTGCATTTCACAATTTGTCTCAGAAAAGTGTGTTGAGTTTGCTTTATGGTAATGGACAGTTTAAGGGTCCTCACTTTTATGTTGCTTAATATGAGAAAACATTCTTGAACAATGAGTTTTCTACACTCCTGGAAATTGAAATAAGAACACCGTGAATTCATTGTCCCAGGAAGGGGAAACTTTATTGACACATTCCTGGGGTCAGATACATCACATGATCACACTGACAGAACCACAGGCACATAGACACAGGCAACAGAGCATGCACAATGTCGGCACTAGTACAGTGTATATCCACCTTTCGCAGCAATGCAGGCTGCTATTCTCCCATGGAGACGATCGTAGAGATGCTGGATGTAGTCCTGTGGAACGGCTTGCCATGCCATTTCCACCTGGCGCCTCAGTTGGACCAGCGTTCGTGCTGGACGTGCAGACCGCGTGAGACGACGCTTCATCCAGTCCCAAACATGCTCAATGGGGGACAGATCCGGAGATCTTGCTGGCCAGGGTAGTTGACTTACACCTTCTAGAGCACGTTGGGTGGCACGGGATACATGCGGACGTGCATTGTCCTGTTGGAACAGCAAGTTCCCTTGCCGGTCTAGGAATGGTAGAACGATGGGTTCGATGACGGTTTGGATGTACCGTGCACTATTCAGTGTCCCCTCGACGATCACCAGTGGTGTACGGCCAGTGTAGGAGATCGCTCCCCACACCATGATGCCGGGTGTTGGCCCTGTGTGCCTCGGTCGTATGCAGTCCTAATTGTGAAGCTCACCTGTACGGCGCCAAACACGCATACGACCATCATTGGCACCAAGGCAGAAGCGACTCTCATCGCTGAAGACGACACGTCTCCATTCGTCCCTTCATTCACGCCTGTCGCGACACCACTGGAGGCGGGCTGCACGATGTTGGGGCGTGAGCGGAAGACGGCCTAACGGTGTGCGGCACTGTAGCCCAG
Source organism: Schistocerca serialis cubense (assembly GCF_023864345.2). Classification (NCBI taxonomy): domain Eukaryota; kingdom Metazoa; phylum Arthropoda; class Insecta; order Orthoptera; family Acrididae; genus Schistocerca; species Schistocerca serialis. The sequence continues at coordinate 1,142,911,918 of NC_064639.1, read as the reverse complement.
CTTCATGGAGACGGTTGCGAATGGTCCTCGCCGATACCCCAGGAGCAACAGTGTCCCTAATTTGCTGGGAAGTGGCGGTGCGGTCCCCTACGGCACTGCGTAGGATCCTACGGTCTTGGCGTGCATCCGTGCGTCGCTGCGGTCCGGTCCCAGGTCGACGGGCACGTGCGCCTTCCGCCGACCACTGGCGACAACATCGATGTACTGTAGGGACCTCACGCCCCACGTGTTGAGCAATTCGGAGGTACGTCCTCCCGGCCTCCCGCATGCCCACTATACGCCCTCGCTCAAAGTCCGTCAACTGCACATACGGTTCACGTCCACGCTTTCGCGGCATGCTACCAGTGTTAAAGACTGCGATGGAGCTCCGTATGCCACGGCAAACTGGCTGACACTGACGGCGGCGGTGCACAAATGCCGCGCAGCTAGCGCCATTCGACGGCCAACACCGCGGTTCCTGGTGTGTCCGCTGTGCCGTGTGTGTGATCATTGCTTGTACAGCCCTCTCGCAGTGTCCGGAGCAAGTATGGTGGGTCTGACACACCGGTGTCAATGTGTTCTTTTTTCCATTTCCAGGAGTGTAGTTGTATTTTGAAGAAATTCTATAGTTTTGTTTGCTTTGTGCAGTCAAATTTGGCACGGCAGTTTGAGGGCCCCCACCTAAGTCTTTGCCTATGAAAGATAAAGTTAATGTAATTGCCCTTATCCGTAAAAATAGAAACAATATTACTTCTTAATGAATGTAAAAATCACATTGCAAGTGACTTTTAATTATATTTGTTCTATTTGGAAAGTAACTGTTGAAAGAGGACTAAGTACATGTCCAATTTCTGGTTTAGTACTGACTTTCATAACGTTTGGTGACCACATAATTCATATATAACAAAGTAATTTCTATTGAGAGGAAATAAGGCATTAACGGTTACTGTAAGAACTTGTATATACTACTTATAGCTACTAGCATCACTGTACCATTGTCTGGTTATTGTAGAGTTCATTGCACTTCTCTGGGAAAGTAGTAATGGTAGCTTTCCTTTACCAAACTTTAATCCAGATTCTTAAAAGTAATGTTTCATTTTACTGTGCCTAATTCGGTTGGTGACTGTATTTTATTTCATTTAAGTAAACTTGGTTGCTTAAGCAATTCTCCAAATTTCAATCTTTAGCGTTCTGGTTTCTACTGTTATATTAAATTCACGTTCGCTAATGCAAATCCATTAGGTAACTTAGGGTCAATTTACTTAAATCCTCCCAGGGGGTAAAATTTACTGCTACATAATACCATATTTGGTAATACATGTGCCAGTGTAACAAATGGAGCAGTATAGTGTTGTATTTGGTTTTTCCCGCTGTTGGGCAGTAAGTGTTATATTCGGCTCCCTTGTGACTAGACTAAAATCTTATCGTCACTATATAAACTACATAATGACGTGACAAACGTTGCAGTAAGTGTTATAAGTCTACTCCGTTATGTATATGTGCCCATTGTGGTGGAAGGCAGTTTGTTACATCTTTGGGTAATTGTGACGCCAGTGAAGGTATAAAATGTGTGTATTTTATTACTAACATCACCTATGCTGTATGAGAATGTGTCTGATTTGCTGTGTGAATGGATGTGGACTGTTGTGAATGCCATTCTTACTGTGCCATTATTTTAATGAATAGTCTCCTTTCTTACGATTAAGCAAGTAAATGTTTCTCTCTGGTTATTTCATTCAATTTCAAAATATAACTGATGTAAATTATTTTTACATTCTGTGAGTCCCATATTTTAAGGTCTTTGGGACAAATTAGTGTGTATTGTTCAAATTAAGGGTAATTTTAAGATTCGCTTATATTACAAAACCCTCTTGTAAAGTTTCTTCATGGGGAAACCAAATGGACTTCGTAATTTGTCATTGTGAATGTACTGCAGTGTGTATTGGTCTGCGAGTCCAGTATTCGAAGAGTCTGCAACTGTCACGATTCAGCACTGCACTCACAGAAGCCTGAGTCAAGTACCAATAGTGGCAGGACAAGGTGGGAGTTCTGGTTACTTGCCGGGTGCGAATCGAAGTGTCCAATCAGTGGCAGTTTGGGAAACATGGCAGGGAAGAGTGTCAGCCCCAAGCTCTCCTGACATCAGGCTTCTGCTATCTGAACCGGCCCCACCTCAGCAAATCTGACTGTGTCAGCGACCTCAGATACACGTGTCTGGATGGGGAGGCTGGACTGAATCACTCACATCGATCCACTGATGGAGCTGTGAGGAACTGTCAAAAAATATGTGGGCACTGTGTGCACATGACCTGAGGGCGACAAGGAACTGCAACACATTGTGAGCCATCCTAGTACAACCAGCCACTGCAGCACCATCACATGGCGTGTCTGCCTCACAGTCACAGTCAGACATTGTGTTGCTGTGTGACATACGCAGGTGGAAGAAGATGAAGAATCCATTCACCAGGTGGGTGTTTTATCAGGATTGGGTGTCAGTGTTCTATTTTCTGATGGCGCACATCCCACATTATCAACCCATTGCAGCAATGTTAGGGGGCATGTCTGAATTATAGCCTGGAGTCTGCCATTGTGGTGCTGCTTGAAATACATAGATGAAAGAAAACGAGTGATGAACTTTTCTACTGGAATATGGTATACTCAGTACATAATACAGCATTTCATTAAGCACTCAATGGACTGTACCTTCTAAGCCCGCTAAACCTGCTGGGCAGTACAGGTAATAGGATTGTGGAAAGGACCAAAGGTTGAGGTCAGTTTCTCCTTCTAATTATCGTTTATTGTAATTTAATAACCTTTACAAGCAAAGCAGCACATAGCCAGACCTTTACTGAATGCAACTCTTTCATGGCTGAAGGCCTCCAAACAAGAGATCTTAGCAAACCAACAAGATAAAAATCCAATTAAGATAGCAATAAAATAATTTTAAAAAACCAGCAAACATACGCAAAGTGCAATACAAATGGCTGAGGGCCACAATAAAATTTCAAAATTTTAGAATATATTACCATATACTTTTAAAGGCAGAAGGCCAGAATGTTCAACAACAAGAAATCTTAAAAATATACAAGATTAAAATGCAATTAAAGAGGCAAATCAAATAAATAAAAAAGTATCATGCCTACATGGAAAGCCTTAAGGCTAAGCAGATTGAACATACATATGCAAGATGCAATACCTATGGCTGAAGGCCACAATTAAGTTTCAAAATTTTAAAATATATTACCATAATCTTTTAAAAGCAGAAGGCCGCAATGTTTACCTGGAAAGATGAATTTGAAAATTAATTTTGCAAAAATTTTTAAGAAAATAAAAAAGAACCATTAGCCTTAAATTTAAAGTAACTGACAACAGATAACTAAACACCGGTGGCACTCAGAAGCGTCCAGGGAGGTTGGTCTGCCCTCATTCACTTAGGTGAGACAGGTGGTGAGCCCAACTACACTTGATGTGTCGGAACCCAACCAGGGGACAGCCATGGACCGACCGACACAACGACTTGCTTGCCACCAATCGGTATGTGAGAACTCAAACACACAAAAGTTACAAAGCACACGGCATTAATGGACGTGGTTTGGGTAGTTGAAACTTCTACTCAACTTTGACGTCGTGGGTCGGTGAACCACGAAGTTCGTAGCGATTGGACAGCTCCACACACGCTCCAACACTGTGCAGGACTGGCAACGGATCCAGGCGACTGCACCGCATGGAGATGTTCTCCCTGGTCCGCACCAACCGGCCGACTGCCTGCTGACCCGTCCGTGACTGCTGCTCTGTCGCGACTGCACTGCTGGTGAGTCTCCGACTCACTTCCAGACACATGACGGTGGAAATACTGACTCGGACCCAACCATGCAGAGGAAACATGTCCACTGGCTAAACGACATCCCTGCACCTGGAAAGGACCGACCCAAGTTCCACAAGACGGTAATTGAAGGGGCCCAAAAGCCCTCAGAGAACCAGTTACACATCATTCGATGAGACAACCGCCCTCTCAGAGCCAATACGCCGACAAAATTTAAAATAAATAGTCAAAGTAAATCACGCCACATACACACAACCTGACAAACACTTGGACAGAGACCAGAGCGATACCCAACAGTAACTAAGCACACATGAAGACAAATCGGGAGTCGATGCACACACAGAGCCGACTCATGAATGATCGGCGAGTCAAAACACGTCGTCCGGTAGGACGAACGACCGACGATCCACCAAGACCGTGGCCCGGCTCAAGTGATGCGTTGTGGCAATGGTCCGGCAAGCCATGTCGACGCAGACATCACTGCTGCTTCAACTTGACTGCACTAGTGCCGCATTGAAACTCCCCGACTGGCAGGTCCGGACTGCGCTCCAGACTCGTTCCAACTAACTAGCGGAACCGATCTCGCGACGAACTCCTTACGATAGACAACGACTGGGAAGTAATAGCAGTCGAGCAAAGATACTAGAAGAGGGGATATATCGATATTCGCTGCTAGCCCGGGTCGCACTCAGGCAAGGCAGCAACTCAGTGACAGTAGTAATTATATAAATTAATGTAGTGCGGTGGAAGAACGTTAAAAACAGGATGTAAAGTGATGCGTGATGGCGGAAACACGAGCCATGCACGGCTCACCTTGCAGTTAGAGAACAGAACTGTTGTAAATAAGTGTCTTGGGTCACTGGGACCAGTAAATCAAGAGAGAATTTAAAGCAATTCAATTTGTAAGTAGCCTGTTTATATGTTTGTATGTTGGCAGTGCTATGGATTGTATTAATATCGCTGACAGCGCTCTGTGTTCTCAGTAAGAGACTCTGTGGTTGGATGGACTAGCAGTTACCAGTTAGTGAACGGATGGCTTGGATATGTGTCCTTCATGGAAACTCCGTGTTGGTAGGACATGCATTGCAAAATGTGGATGGATGTAGTTGGTAATGTTTGGATAGTGGAATTCATCATCGTCATCATCATCAGTCAATTCAATCATTAATTGAAGTGGTCTTTTCGAGTCATGGATTCACGTAAGCAGTCCTCTCCAAGTGGAACGGTCTTGGACAGTTCTCCGCCAGGTGCTACCAGCAATCTTCGTGAGCTCTTTGTCCCATCTGTCCGGTGGTCTCCCTCTAGGCCTCCGACGGTCTCTCGACTTCACTCCAGTACTAGCTTCGTCCATCTTCTGCATTTTCTTCTCACGATGTGGCCAGCCCACTGCCATTTCAAGGAGCCCACTAAGATGTCCTTAACCTTCATCATGCACTGGATGTCATCTCCCTTTTCTTATCCTTTCTAGTGTAGCCCAGAATTGATCTTTCCATGGCTCTCTGTGCTGTCCGAAGTTTCCCTTTTGTAAACGAGTTCAGTGTCCGTGTCTCGCAATCTTACATCAGCACAGGTAGAATATATTGATCAAATACTTTTCGAGTCTGTAGTTTCCTGCGAGCGGATCAGGATGGGAGCTGGTCGCTAAATCCAATAATGAGGTGGCTGGTCCAACTCGAAGTCCTGGTGCTGGAACACAAGCTGGAAATTCTTTGCAGATAAGGGAACTCGGTGGGATAAAGGACGTATCCTTCTGATGAAACAACTGAGACGAAACACGGGGTAGGATAATACCACTGTCGAACCCTAAGATGCATCAACACATTGAATGTAAGTTGTGGAGTCCTGCATGTACCCTGTGCAGTTAAGTGCCACAGGAAACTAAGTCCCATCCCGAGGGAAAAGTATCTCAGCTCCAGCATCTGAGGCAACTGTCAAGGGAATCCCCTAGCAACACCAGCAGCCCTGCTTATATAGGCTCGTCTGATGCAATCCCCCGCTATCACGCGCGTCTCCCGTGTCCTGTCGTCCTTCCAGAACATTCTGTGGTAGTTGGTCACAAAGCTCCAGCGTCTCTTGCTTATAAGACGCAGCCTCTCCTGCTTCCCAGCGCCCTGGCTGACGTTAGGTTGCTTTCCTACAGGTTCATCTTATGCAATCTTATGCATTTCTACTCACATCCACGACCCATTCGCGTCATCTCCCTCCCCGAGGGAAAACGTTGTATTCTCTGTCTTCAGAGACTGAAAAATTTTGCTATCAATGTGTTAGCTTATGCCTCTAGCATTCGACTTTTTTATTAAATTGTAAATTTACATTTTCTTTATACATTTACATAATTTTCTTTAAAGTGCATTCAAGTCTCTTAAAAACATTTGTTGAACAAAAGGCTCCTGATACTTTTACGTTTCAATGGTATTTTACAGAATCCTATTATGAATATACAAATTCATTAATACAATTATCCCTTTCTTTTCAACAGCAATTCAAAATCATCTTCAAGTTTACACATAGTTATTTAGTCTCCACATCACAATTATTTACTCTCTTTGTATACAATTAATTGACACAATTTTTTGTTTTTGCTTTTCAAGGAACACATGAACATTACTATCACAAGGACATACACATTATCTAGTCTTAATACACTAGAAATTTCTACTTTCTGTACAACCATGGCACATCATAATTTCTTTGTTCTGAAGGGGCACACAAACAATATTTTCTCAAGGGTACACACAATATCTATTCTTAACACAACAGAAAATTTTACTTTCTGTATACATTTGTATCTATACAAATCATGTGCACATAATAATTTCTCTCTTTTCAAGGGCACACAAATAATTACATCTTGAGGCACACATCATATCATACCATTATTATGTTAATATAATCATAGTCTTTTATCTCTTGTCCAATCTTGACATTAACATTACTGGTCATCGTCTTTCGATATCTTCCGAATATCTTGTTGGTATTATTCTTCTTTCATAACTCACATGGCCCTATCTCTTGTCTCATATCTGATGGGCATTCTTTCTAAAATAATTTCATCATTTTCTCCAACTTCCCTATGAGCAGGTTGGTACCTAACCATTTCTCTACTTGGGTACTGATTTATAATTTTATTTCTTACACAAATCTTTTTACAACAATTGTCTCTCATACTCTTAAACGTAAATTTGTAGCATTTTCTACAACATTTACAGTATCTGCAAATACATAAAAGGATTATTACAATTACAATTCTTGGGCCCATATAACTCCAGATGGACATACTGCTTAGTGAAAATCCGCTGAAGGTGGTCGTATGCTGGTATAAAATTTCAGTGTCCAATTCATCTAACTTATGTCCAGCTGCATTTAATTCGTCTAACTGTCTTACAACATGTTCGACTGGCAAATTTAAGGTAACCTCTGTTATATTTTGGTTTTCTTCGTTAACAATGCAACAATCTATCTCCAAATTCAGATTTAAACAATATCATCGTTTGGTACATTTGTTTAATTATGTGCTCAGATTGTATGAATATTTGAGCACCATAACCTTTACATTTTTCAAGAAATTTTAACTTGCCTGTACTATGAACAACTACATCTCTGGGTTCATTATCACTACATAACACTGTAAGACCTTCATCTTTAGGTGCTGCAAATAACCATTCGTTACCTCTGATTTGCGTCCATATGCTTTCATTAAATCATATATACCTCTGGTTACAGTCTTTCGGTATCTTGGTAACCGTTTGTAGCATTCTAGCCTCACACATCTCATGACTGTAAATAGACAATAGAACAAATGTTTGCTTATATATTCTGTGAACTTGGTCTAATTTTTTACATAACAATTGCTCTTAGTTTAACTTCACATATTGACTTTCCGCATCATCTATTAATAATATCTCTTTCTTTGGATATATATATATATATATATATATATATATATATATATATATGTAAACAATTGTTTCTTGGCGTCTACTTCAACTGGTAGGGGGGCACATTTTATACATATCAAATAAACTGCTGTCTACCAGGGGAATATTTAATACATAACTTAATATGTTACCAGCTACAAAAACATCAAAGTCAATTACTGTAAGTAACTAATAACCATTTGTCTTTTATATCATCTTTATTAATTCCAAATATCTTACTACTTGCACAGGATTAATCAAATGAGGTTCTAAAATACCTTTCTGTGTGTTTACAATTGCTGTGATTAACAAATCATATTCCTGTTCAAGCTCACTGAAAATAGACAATAGCTGAATCAGCTGCTCATTAATGGTTATCAAAATAACTGCTCTCTGTAGCCACTTATCAGTGCTATTTTCGAACTGTATAACGTTCTGACTAAGCCTTTTCATTCCTTGAGTAATTACCTGTTCATTTCTGGCTATTGAGGTGACAGTTTAATTAAAACTCGTTAATGTGGCCTTTATTATTGTGACTTGCTCTCGGCTTAATCTTAACAGCTGTTTCTGTTCTCTCTTTAAACATCAATTTTGACTTGAAATATGATGCATCATATACTTCTAGAGTTACAAATAAACTTCACTTATTTCTCCAACAAAATTTAGTATTCCCCGTTTTCGTATTCTCACTTCACGGTGAGCTAACTGTCCGATTAGACTTTGAGATTTTTCTATTTTTCCGATGTGCCATTCTAATGCATGTTTCACACTGGCACATTCTGATGCACTCATATTAAGTAAAGTGAGTCTTCTCTGACAGGATGTCACAGCTCTGGTAGTTAATGTTTCGGTGTTTTCAAATTTCTTTTGTAACTCTAGCAAGTTAAAATAACTTACAATTCTCCATGTCTTACTATCGACACTGACCTTCCCCTTGTTGTCATAATACAGTCCTGGTGATGACTGGAATTTTGTAAGGTGAAAATCCGGATGAAGAACCACTGTTTGGACCGAAGTAATCCTGAAGGCTAATATGGCCAGTCCAATTATCAGCTGTGTCATCGCCATCTGGTAATTAGAAAAATTCTTTCAAGCATTGGCTTGTACCATCAGGTACTTATTCTTTCTTATCTGTATGACCACAATTGGTCATTTAGTTTCTACACTCCTGGAAATTGAAATAAGAACACCGTGAATTCATTGTCCCAGGAAGGGGAAACTTTATTGACACATTCCTGGGGTCAAATACATCACATGATCACACTGACAGAACCACAGGCACATAGACACAGGCAACAGAGCATGCACAATGTCGGCACTAGTACAGTGTATATCCACCTTTCGCAGCAATGCAGGCTGCTATTCTCCCATGGAGACGATCGTAGAGATGCTGGATGTAGTCCTGTGGAATGGCTTGCCATGCCATTTCCACCTGGCGCCTCAGTTGGACCAGCGTTCGTGCTGGACGTGCAGACCGCGTGAGACGGCGCTTCATCCAGTCCCAAACATGCCCAATGGGGGACAGATCCGGAGATCTTGCTGGCCAGGGTAGTTGACTTACACCTTCTAGAGCACGTTGGGTGGCACGGGATACATGCGGACGTGCATTGTCCTGTTGGAACAGCAAGTTCCCTTGCCGGTCTAGGAATGGTAGAACGATGGGTTCGATGACGGTTTGGATGTACCGTGCACTATTCAGTGTCCCCTCGACGATCACCAGTGGTGTACGGCCAGTGTAGGAGATCGCTCCCCACACCATGATGCCGGGTGTTGGCCCTGTGTGCCTCGGTCATATGCAGTCCTGATTGTGGCGCTCACCTGCACGGCGCCAAACACGCATACGACCATCATTGGCACCAAGGCAGAAGCGACTCTCATCGCTGAAGACGACACGTCTCCATTCGTCCCTCCATTCACGCCTGTCGCGACACCACTGGAGGCGGGCTGCACGATGTTGGGGCGTGAGCGGAAGACGGCCTAACGGTGTGCGGGACCGTAGCCCAGCTTCATGGAGACGGTTGCGAATGGTCCTCGCCGATACCCCAGGAGCAACAGTGTCCCTAATTTGCTGGGAAGTGGCGGTGCGGTCCCCTACGGCACTGCGTAGGGTCCTACGGTCTTGGCGTGCATCTGTGCGTCGCTGCGGTCCGGTCCCAGGTCGACGGGCACGTGCAGCTTCCGCCGACCACTGGCGACAACATCGATTTACTGTGGAGACCTCATGCCCCACGTGTTGAGCAATTCGGCGGTACGTCCACCCGGCCTCCCACATGCCCACTATACGCCCTCGCTCAAAGTCCGTCAACTGCACATACGGTTCACATCCACGCTGTCGCGGCATGCTACCAGTGTTAAAGACTGCGATGGAGCTCCGTATGCCACGGCAAACTGGCTGACACTGACGGCAGCGGTGCACAAATGCTGCGCAGCTAGCGCCATTCGACGGCCAACACCGCGGTTCCTGGTGTGTCCGCTGTGCCGTGCGTGTGATCATTGCTTGTACAGCCCTCTCGCAGTGTCCGGAGCAAGTATGGTGGGTCTGACACACCGGTGTCAATGTGTTCTTTTTTCCATTTCCAGGAGTGTGTTACTATGTATGGGCCTCGCCATTGACTATCTAATTTCCTTGAACTTCCACTTCTAACACTTTCATCATACAGGAGGACTTTGTCTCCGAATTGGAACTCTTTCGGATGCTCCTTGTTTTTCAATTTAATTTGGGCATTATAGCTTCCCGCACACTGGTGTATAGCCTGCACCTGCTCTTTTAGTTCGAGCACGTAATCGTCATAATTATATGTTACTTCTGCTGGATTCTTTTGTAGTACTCCCGGTACATTACACAACCTCCCGAAGAACAACTCGTGAGGTGTTTATCCAGTTGCACTATGCGGTGTTGTATTGAATACAAAGACCGCTTATGGGATCCATTTATCCCAATCGGTTTGTGCTCGATCTATGTAATGGCGGAGCGTTTCAGTTAAGGTTCTGTGTGTTCTTTTTAGAGCTCCATTAATCTGCAGATAGTTGCAAGTGGTTTGAATTTTATCTATGCGCAACAATTTGCATACTATTCGCATTGTTTCACTCACGAAGATGCTGCCCATATCACTTACTAATATGGATGGTATGCCAAACTTCAAAATGATCTTTTCTACTAACACTCTTGCTACTGTTTCGGAATCTTGTTTCTCAACAGGTTCCGCGACTAGAAATTTTATTAGTGCATCTCGAAAAGTAAGGATGTACTTATTGCTCTTGTCTGTGGGGGCCACTGGACCAACAATGTCAATGTCACACTTTTCAAATATATGCTCAGAGGTAGTCGTAATTTCTATGGGCACTTTATTAGTTTTGTTCTGTGTAATTTTATTCCTTTGGCAGATTTCGCATTTGCGAATATACTGCTCTATATTGGCTTTCATGCCTTCCCATGTACAATGTTTTTTTATTCTTTCATAAGTTCTTCCTATCCCCTGATGACCACCAATTGGTGAATCATGAAACTGTTTGAGGACTGTATTCTCCTCCTCTAAACTCAAATTAGCGGCCGATTCCTGCACGGCTGCCTTTTTCGTGACGGCCTGTGTATCTTTGCCTTCCACATGGCCTGAGCGTTTGGACCTGCTCATCTCCCCTCCTGCAGCTGGCTCTTTTACGTCACCACTTACGACCTCAGAGACCGCTTCTAAATTACTGTTCACCACAGCTGTTTCAGCTGTTCCGATTATCTGTTCCTGACTCCTTTCCGTTGCGTCTCTGTCGTCATCTACCTCGGTCGTTGCCCTGAAACTTCGTATTCTGGATAGAGAATCTGCTACCTGGTTTCTATTACCACTTTTGTACAGAGTTTGGTAGTCATATTCTTCTAGTTTCAGTCTGAATTTCATTAACTTTGACGACGGATCGGTAACGCTGCTTACCCACGTTAATGGCTTATGGTCTGTGCAAATTGTGAATTTTCGACCAAACAAGTACAGTCGAAAATATTTCACTGCCCAACATAGAGCTGACATTTCTCTCTCTATGGTGCTATATGAGCGCTCAGCCTTACTCAATGTTATTCAGATATATGCTACAGGTAAATCATTACCGATTTTGCGTGTACTCAAAACGGCTCCGATGGAACTTTGGCTAGCATCTGTGGTTACTATAAATTCCTGTCCAAAATATGGATACTGCAATATTGGGGGATTTATCAGTTTTTCCTTCAACTGTTGAAATGCTTCCTCCTGTTCCATTCCCCAATTATATACTACTCCTTTCCTCAGCACTTCGTAAAGGGGTTTTGCAATTTTACTTTAATTACTTATAAAACGCCTATAATACCCACTGAGTCCGAGGAAACCTTTTAACTGTGTAGTAGTCTTTGGCTGCGGATATTGTCTCACTGCTTCGATCTTTTTCGGACCTGGCCTTAATCCTTCTGCTGTAAGAATACGCCCCAAAAATGTCACTTCTTTACGTAAGAACACGCTGTTGTCGACTTGTAATTTTAACTTATATTTCCTGAGTCTTTCAAATGTTTCTTCAGTTATTTCAGTGTGGATCCAAATATTACTACATTATCTAGATCTGTAAATACCTTTTCTCCCTGCAGTCCCATTAAGACTAAATTCATTAGTTTTTGAAACGTATTTGGGGCTGTTTTTAGACCCATTGGCATCCTCTTATAATGCTCGTAGGGCGTACTAAACGCCGTTTTCTCTTGATCTCGCTCATCTAATAGCACTTGATAGTACCCTTTAGCTAAATCAAGTGTCGAAAAGTATCTTGCCTTTCCTAGTCTGTCTAAGATCTTGTCTGTTCTTGGAAGAGGATACACAATATTAATTGAGATCTCATTCAGGCGCATATAATCGGCTACAATTCGCCATTTCTATTTTCCACTAGCATCCATTTTCTTAGGAATCATCAATAATGGGAAATTCCACGCACTCTTGCTTGGAACTATAATATCGTCTTGCAACATTTTATCAGTTTCCTCTTGCAAGACCTCTTTTTGCGCCTGCGGTATTCTGTAGGGCCTTGAACATACTGTTCGCCCTTCTGCTTCGGTATTAATTTAATTTCATGTTTAGTAACGTCTGTATATGTTAATTTATCTCCTGGCAAGAGGAAGATATCGTTATATGCCATGCATATTTCTAAAATGGCATTCCTTTCTTCGCTATTTAAATGTTCAACCCTCAGGTTTTCCTTTAACTTACTAGCCCGTGACTTCAGGCTTTTCTCTCTTCACTTGCCATACCTTATACACCTCCTCAGGTGGCACTTTCTCTGTCACTAATACTGGACGCTTCGTAGATATTCTCTCATCCGTTGTGTTTAGTGCACTTGTTATGCAAGTGCCCTCCTTAACTCGTATCAGCGCTTCTGGTACATAAACTCCAGGATTTATTTCCTATTTAGGAATAAACACCTCTGATTCATTCCTTGCATTGACTTCGATTCTAAGAATTCTCTCTTCTCTAGGGCCCATTACTATTCTTTGTCCCTTTTGTTTCGCTCTTGCGGTTTCCTGTCCACACTGACTTAACCTCTGTGTCACAGAACCAACCGTAATTGTATTTTAGCACTGTTTCGCAGATTCTATTGTCATCGAACCGGCTCCAACCGCTTACGACGTGTCTTTCTCTTCTCTCGCGGCTCCAACCGCATCTGAACTGTTGACTCTGCATTTCACAGATTCTACTGCCATCAAACCGGCCCCAACCCCGTTCGACGTGTCTTTTATTTCTATTGCGGCTCCAACTGGTATCGAACCAGCTCCAACTGCGTTCGTTACACGTCTACTTCGTTTCATGGTTCCGACCGCAAACGAACATTTACACTTTTGCTTGGCGGCTCCAACCGCCTTCTCACTACAATAGCTATCTCTTGCGGCTACCGCTGCCATCGAACCGGCTCCGACCATGTTCGATCTGACTTTTCTCGGTTTCGCGGCTCCGACCGCAACCGAATAAGTACATCGCTCTTCCGCCGCTTCTACTGCGCTACCATTATAACTGTTTCTACAGGATTCCTTTCCTGTAGACTGACGTTCCCATGCCGTTCTTAGCTCAATTCACCTTCCATGAGTCCATACACTTTATGCTCCATAATCTATCACGGAATTCTGTCTTGTTAGGAAATCTCTCCCTAACAGACCTTCAAACGGCAGACCTACCTCTGTCCCTATAACATGAACTGCATGTTTTACAAGCAGATCCCTTGAAATCTGCTGTTCCAACTCTAATGAACCTTCAGTCTTTGCTACGGTATTAGCGATCCCTCTTATCCTAATACCGTCTCTTGGGTTACATTTCCCGTTGTTCCAGCCCGCATCTCGTGGTCGTGCGGTAGCGTTCTCGCTTCCCACGCCCGGGTTCCCGGGTTCGACTCCCGGCGGGGTCAGGGTTTTTCTCTGCCTCGTGATGGCTGGGTGTTGTGTGCTGTCCTTAGGTTAGTTAGGTTTAAGTAGTTCTAAGTTCTAGGGGACTGATGACCATAGATGTTAAGTCCCATAGTGCTCAGAGCCATTTGAACCATTTTGAACCGTTGTTCCACAAACTTCCCTTTTTTACTAAACTTATTCGTGCCCCACTATCTATTAAAACTTCATTGGATTTCTTTTTCCTTTTGTGCACCGTATTCTATAAAATCGTTTCTGTTTGCGCAGTCTACTGTAAATACCTTAATGGATATGGCGCAATGCGACTGCCTCATTGTGCCTCCTTCTAGTTTACCGGCCTCTTATTCTTTCGTTTCGCCAACCATGGGCATCCGTCGCACTGTGTTCCGTAATGGCCTCTCTGGTTGCATTTAAAACATATTACATCACTTGAATCTGTACACGGTGCTTTGTGCCCTGACAAATTACACTGACAAGGGGAGGCCGCCATTTGTGAAATTCAGATTCAATTCATATTGCGCATAATAAAAGCTCATGGCCAGAGGTGTAATGTGGCAAAGCACCAAGATGCACTTCTCAGCCGTTGTCGAGAAAATCGACAGTTAAAATGAAGCGTTGCTGTGAAATACTCTCTACGATTAATAATTTACTCCGGTGTCGTGGCGCAGCGGTAAGCGCTCGGGTTCGTAATCCGAAGGTCGGCGGATCGAATCTCGCCCCATGCAACTTTTTTTTTTTAGTATTTGTTTTTTGTAATTCAAATGTGTGTATATACACACATACACACACACACACACACACACACATACATATATATATATATATATATATATATATATTAATTCCCGGCAATCAGTTGCAACAATTATGCATATAATAAGTTGTTGAAAGTCGTTTGTTGTGGAAAAACTGGCGACTTCGAACATCATTATGTTTTCCTCAAACAAAGTTGCATTTCACAAATGTTATTAATTGTCTTCATAATGTTAACCACGTATAGTTAACGGAAGACGTAGAAACGATATTCCGAAACGAATACATATAGCGTAAGTCAAACGTTCCAATTAGAATAGAAACCCCACGAACACAAATTTTCTGTGGCAGGTATGAAATATAAACTCCGTTGCTCGCTCGTTAAACTTGAAGGACAGATGTTGAATGGGCCGAAACGAGCCGCCGCATAACAGCGTAGTTGCCTGCTAACTTCGAAAGAAGGTAGATGCGGTCCCTAGCGCAACTTACAACATCGTCGAAAATCAATGCGGACGTGAGAGCTTTGGTACACCCTGTTAAACAAACGGAAAAATGGAGGCGGTACAATTTGAGAGCGATCCGCCTTCACCAACATGCATAAGCAATTCATTAATAGTTTATATATATATACTGATTTTCGACGATGTTATAAGTTGCGCTAGGGACCGCATCTACCTTCTTTCGAAGTTAGCAGGCAACTACGCTGTTATGCGGCGGCTCGTTTCGGCCCATTCAACATCTGTCCTTCAAGTGTAACGAGCGAGTAACGGAGTTTATATTTCATACCTGCCACAGAAAATTTGTGTTCGTGGGGTTTCTATTCTAATTCGAACGTCCGCTATACGTATTCGTTTCGGAATATCGTTTCTACGTCTTCCGTTAACTATACGTGGTTAACATTGTGAAGACAATTAATATATATATATATATATATATATATATATATATATATATATATATATATATTTGAATTACAATAAACTAATAATAAAAAAAATGTTGTATGGCGCGAGATTCGATCCGCGACCTTCGGATTACGAACCCGAGCGCTTACCCCTGCGCCACGACGCTGTAAAAAATTATTAATCGTAGAGTATTTCATGGCAACGGTTTCTTTTAACTGTCGATTTTATCGACAACGGCTGAGAAGTGCATCTTGGTGCTTTGCCACATCACACCTCTGGCCATGAGCTTTTATTATGTGCAGTATGAATCGAATCAGAATTTCACAATTGGCGGCCTCCCCTTGTGAGTATACTTAACCGATGTCAAACTCTTTATTTCTCTACAGTGCCCCTTAAATTCTCTATTTATCTCCGCTAGCCTGTCCGCCCTTTCCTGTTCCAGGTTCGCTAGCCTGTCTGTATTTTCTTTCTCTTCCCGTGCGGTTAAAGGCGCTGCAGTCTGGAACCGCAAGACCGCTACGGTCGCAGGTTCGAATCCTGCCTCGGGCATGGATGTTTGTGATGTCCTTAGGTTAGTTAGGTTTAACTAGTTCTAAGTTCTAGGGGACTAATAACCTCAGCAGTTGAGTCCCATAGTGCTCAGAGCCATTTGAACCATTTCTTTCTCTTCCCGACGCATTCCATCCGCGTCTCTTTCGAAAACTCGTACACGTCCGTGTGCACGACAGTCTTTCGCCATGTGCCCTGGATTTCCACAATTATAACACGATGGACTTTTAGCCTTGTCCATCATTGGTGTTCTAACCATATTTCTCACGGCCGGCTTCTGTTTAGCCAATGCTATCGCGCTTTCCTCCGTAGCACCAATGTCACGGACTCTCCTCTAGCCCTCACTATTGTTTTGATTCTGTTGTCATAGAGTCCCTGTATGAACACTGCTCTTCCTAATTTCAATACTAGCGCAACGCTCCCAGCCACTTCAACTTCTGTCATCACAACTCGGATGGCTTCTCTAAAATGATGTTGTAACTCGTCAATACGTGAACCCCACTGTGCAATGCTTTCACCTCTTTCCTCACGACTTGCAAACAGTTTACACGCAAAGTAATCCGACGTGTCTTTACAAGCGCAATTATCAACAAGTATAGCACGTACATCGGACCTAGTGGTTGTCAAGTCTGTAACTAATAACTTACTTTGTAGCCGCACCCACGATGCGCGCCTTGACAAACATCAGTAACACACCGTGCTGTTCAGTGGCCACTAACTCAAACGCACTATGACAGTTGTATAGAAACTCGTTCAGCTGAAATTTATTACCATCAAAAAGCTGAGGCAACAACTTTAACCCATCACTCAAACTAATGAATTGCCTGATTGGTGTCGATCGCAGTGGCCGAGCGGTTCTAGGCACATCAGTCCGGAACTGCGCGACTGCTACGGTCGCAGGTTCGAATCCTGCCTCGTGCGTGGATGTGTGTGATGTCTTTAGGTTAGTTAGGTTTAAGTAGTTCTAAGTTGTGCGGAACTGATGAAATGGTTCAAATGGCTCTGAGCACTATGGGACTCAACATCTTAGGTCATAAGTCCCCTAGAACTTAGAACTACTTAAACCTAACTAACCTAAGGACATCACACACACCAATGCCCGAGGCAGGATTCGAACCTGCGACCGTAGCAGCCTCGCGGTTCCGGACTGCAGCGCCAGAACCGCACGGCCACCGCGGCCGGCTCGGAACTGATGACCTCAGATGTTAAGTCCCATACATAGTGCTCAGAGTCACCTTTTGCCTGATTGCTAATGATTGCGCAGTGTTATTACTGGTCGATTCTGCCTGCCCTGACTGCGGCATTTTGTACCAACAAGATTTGTCTTACCTTATTAAGGGTCTTTGTGGTCTGCGCTGATTCGTGCGCCGCTTCTCGTTGCTCGCGTCGGCTCGCCGCCACGCCTCCTTTGCCGCCTGCCTCTCTCGGCAGCCACGCGCCTCGTTGTCTGCTTCCAGCAGCTGACGGGCCTCTGTGGTCTTCCCGACGACCGATAACGCCGCCTCCTGTCTGGAGCCGCGTACTGTTGACGCCTCGTCGGCGACCGCTTCTCGCGTGTCGAACCCGTGCCGTGACCGACCTTCCCAGCCCGTCAAAGTCGTCTTCTTCTTTCTTCACCTCAGTACGCACCTCGTCTCAGATTGATTGCTCAAAGCCGTCAGTCTTTTCCTGACTTCGGGCTGAGTACTGTCAAAAGTTAAAGTCGTCCTACACCTGTTCCTCAAATCCGTGGCCTGGCTAATCCCGGTACTGTGTGTATGAACAGTAAGGTTACGGCTCCCGCAAAAAACCAACACCTATTAGAAGGGATGCCTGATTTGTGCCAACCTCACATCTGGCACCAAAAAATGTGGATCGTCTGTCGCGTCAGTAGTTTCCTGCGAGCGGATCAGGATGAGAGCTAGACGCTAAATCCACTAATGAGGTATCTCGTGCAACTCGAAGTCCTTGGGCTGGAACACAAGCTGGAAATTCTTTGCAGATAAGGGAACTCGGTGGGATAAAGGACGTATCCTTCTGATGAAATAACTGAGACGAAACACGAGGTAGGATAAGACCACTGTCGAACCCTAAGATGCATCAACACATTGAATGTAAGTTGTGCAATCCTGCATGTACCCTATGCAACTACGTGCCACGAGAAAGTAAGTCCCATTCCGAGGGCAGAATAACTCAGGTCCAGCGTGTGAGGCAACTGTCGAGGGAATCCCCTAGCAACACCAGCGGCCCTGCCATTTCAAGGAGCCCACTGTCTCTAAGATGCAATCCCCCGCTATCACGCGCGTCTCCCGTGTCCTGTCGTCCTTCCAGAACATTCTGCCGTAGCTGGTCACGAAGCTCCAGCGTCCCTTGCTACAAAAACGCAGCCTCTCCTGCTTCCCAGCGTCCTGGCTGACGTTAGGCTGCTTTCCTACAGGTTTATCTTATGCATATCTACTCACATCCGCAACCCATTCGCGACATACTGTTTTCGCCAGATTTACTGGCATTTTTGATCTGAGTATTGTTGAATTTCTCCGAAATGCTTGCCAGCCAAGCATGATGCGCCGATAGATTTCTGGCCTTACATCTCTCTTCATGTTTATAATCTGGCCAAGGTAGATATATTCACTGAGCTCTTCTGTTGGACTGTCCTTGACTTTCACCTCTCGTTCTGGGACCCAGCTGTCGGACATTGCTATTGGTTTGTAAAGGTTTATGTTCAAGCCAACCATCTGACATTCCGATGCAAGGTCTGTAACTAAGTTTTGGAGTTCTGTGAAGTAGTTGGCCAGTAAGGCAATGTCATCAGCAAATCTCAAGTTGGTAAGCCTTCTTCCATTAATTTTAATTCCCTTACCTTCCCAGCTCAGCTTTGACATAGTCATTTTCTGTACTGCCGTGAACAGTTTTGGGGAGATGGGATTGCCTTGCTTGACACCATTCATGGTGCGGAATTCTTGAGTTGATTCGCCGATATTAACATAAGCTGAAGAAGTCTCGTAGATATTGTTGAACACTTCAATGTATGCCACTACCATTCCTTGCTCACTCAAAGCTTGGAGGACAGCTATATGGCTAACAGAGTCAAACGCCTTTTCAGAATCTACAGAGGCAATGCAGACAGGCAGTTGGTATTCATTTGCTCTGCTTATCACTTCACTAACGGTCAGACTGTGGTCAAATGGTTCAAATGGCTCTGAGCACTATGGGACTTAACATCTATGGTCATCAGTCCCCTAGAACTTAGAACAACTTAAACCTAACTAACCTAAGGACAGCACACAACACCCAGTCATCACGAGGCAGAGAAGACTGTGGTCAATAGTGCTAAAATTGCTTCAGAATCCTGCTTGTTCTATAGGTTGAGCTGAGTCTACGGTGGAACTAATTCGGTTTAACAGGGTATTTGTGAAAATTTTCTACAAAATTGAGAGCAAACTGATAGGATGATAGTTTTTGATGTTATGAATGCTTCCTTTCTTGTGTATCAATATAATTTTTGCCTTGTTCCACGATAGTGGGATTGAAGTATAGTGCAGGCAAGAAGTAAATATTTTTGCCAAGAGATTTATTGTTACCTCTCCTGCCAGTTTCAGGATGTCAACACTGAGCTCTTGATCATCTGGCACTGTTCCCTTCTTTAGACTATCTAGAGTACACTTGACTTCCGATGGGAGTATATCTGGAACACTAGGTATATCATTTAATTTAGGTACACTCAAATCTTCCCTTGGTTTGCTATACAAACTGCTATAAAAGTCTCTAATGAATTTCAAAACCTCCTCCTTTTCAGTGATTCGACTGTCATTTCCATCAAGTGCGATAATCTGCTTTTTACCTATTGTGAGTTTGCGTTTGGCTGACTTTAAACTTGTCTTGTCCTCTAAGCTTGCTCGTAAGGTGTCTTCACTGAATTTCTGTATGTCAGTTTTCATTTCTCTTCGCACTGCCTTACATAGTTCGGAAAACGCCACAATGTTATAATCAGTTTGGATATTCATTTCTCTCCTCTGTTGTAAAAGGTTTTCAGTTTTGGCACTGAATTTATTTGGCTGTTTATTCTTTTGGCATAGGCCACCAACTTTTTGTGCACTTGAAACAATCATTTCCGCCAAATCTCCATCTTTAGTTACGTGGAACTTACTTTGGAGGACTTCTTGTAATTTCGACGAATGTTCTTCCAGGTTTTTGGGGTTGATTACACATCTCTTCCCTTTCATAAGTTTATTCCTTTCATCTCTTACATTGAGTTCGACCATTGCTCTCACCAAACGGTGATCACTGCCAGTGTTGAACTGATTTAGCACCGATACGTCTTTCACAGCCGGCCGCTGTGACTGAGCGGCTCTAGGCGCTTCAGTCCGGAACCGCGCTGCTGCTACGGTCGCAGATTCGAATCCTGCCTCGGGCATGGATGTGTGATGTCCTTAGGTTAGTTAGGTTTAAGTAGTTCTAAGGCTAGGGGACTGATGACCTCAGATGTTAAGTCCCATAGTACTCAGAGCCATTTGAACCATTTTGAATCTTTCACAGTCTGTGGAATGTTTGACAGAATAAAGTCTACCTTATTTTTGACACTGAAATTTGGGCTCCTTCAAGACCATTTTAGGTCAGGGTGCTTCTTAAAGAACGTATTCATGATGGGCATATTGGTGTACTCAGCGAACTGGACTAATCTCTCACCTCTACCGTTTCGGTCATCAATCCCAAAGCGTCCACCACTGTGTCGCCTTGTTTCTTGGTGCCAACTTTTGCATTAAAATCGCCAATTATTGACGACAATATAATTTTTGGAACTGGATGTCACATGAATGAGGAAAAATCTGTGAAATACATTGTTTTCTCCTCAACAAAATCTTTCTTTTGCTGACCATATGCCTTGTAGTAGTTAGAGTCTGTAGTAGAATCTTTTTATTTACCTGCCTGTAGTTGCTGCTTGCTGTAGATCGTGTTACGAAGATTTTCTGCGAGGTAAGTGACTTACGAAAAGTGTGGGATATTGTTAGGATTTCTTCCAATTCAGGACCAGTCTTTGGTGTTAATTATTTGCAATCATGTTGTCATTGTAGAGCAGTCAAATTGCGTTGGGCTTGTGTATTGTGGGTAATAGATGAATAGATAAAGTTTGAGTTGTCATTGTCAGGGAAAATTCCGTAGGTCAGTGTTGAAATGATAAAAATAAGTAACGATACAGTAAGTTCAGTTTCACGTAGTAGTTTCACTGACACAGAGATGTTTCAACTTAAGTGTTAAGAGAATGAACAAACCTGCTCCATTTGTAACTGTAAATGTGATCATACATCTCTGTTCAGTATATTCTAAAACTGAAGAACTGGAATCTACATAACTACTATTGATTATATGTTTTCCTTTTATTTTATAGATGATTTAATATCATGGTACTGTGTTCAGAAATGGGCCGTGAATTATCTGGTGTACATTTCACGGTAGTCACATCGGACATCTTTCTCCATTCAGTGTACATGGTGACTATTTTTCTGTCTCGTGTCCTGTGTAACTTAGGGACATTTCTGGATTCTTGGTTCCTAGATGAGACAATGATCTTATTAATATCAGTACACGTGATTAAGTGGTAAAGAAAGAATATTTCTATCTGTAAGCATGAGGCCAGTGTATTCAATAGGTAATCCAACATAGCCATGAAGATAAGAATTACAAACAGATTTCTATAAGGAAATTTCGTAAAAGTCACGAAAACAAATAATTTACGATCCA
Organism: Schistocerca serialis cubense; assembly: GCF_023864345.2. Taxonomy (NCBI): domain Eukaryota; kingdom Metazoa; phylum Arthropoda; class Insecta; order Orthoptera; family Acrididae; genus Schistocerca; species Schistocerca serialis. The sequence continues at coordinate 1,142,889,880 of NC_064639.1, read as the reverse complement.
TGGGGTAAAAAAGACAATGTTACAATGTTCCGTCCCATGTAAAGGTAAATACTAGATAAATACACATATGGAAATGAGTGCAAGGTGAAATGCTTCTACATGAAAGTAAGCAAAATAAATGTCTACGTGAACTTAAATCTTCTAAACAAATGCTCATGTTTACAGAAGTTCATGAAGTGAGTCGCTCATGCAAGTGATTTCAGCGAGTCAAACTGGACGACAAAAACTTTAGAAACGTAATACGGAGCACAGCGCAAGTACACTTATCTCAGCTCAGGCAAAGTGACCGGGGGTCGACCACTCTGAGGACCGTTGACAATGTCTCCCTCAGTTACACATTCAGGATTCCTATACCTAATTCCCCTTTTAATCAGTTTTAAGACACAATTTAGCCTGCTCTTTCTTCTTTATACATCCTTGCGTACCTCAAGTTAAGAAACTCCTTTAATCTATTCGAGTGTACTGTTATGAACTAACGAACTTCTTATTTGTTAGTTGGAGTAGTACACTTAGTTCGTGAGTCCTTACAACACGAAAAGGTCCCCTCCATGGGGCCGTTAACTTCTTTGAGCACCCTCTTCACTCACTTTCTTCATCTAATAGTATCTTTTCTTCTGCCTTGAATTCCTTGGGGTTTTGAGTCCGATGATAATATTACCTATTTTTCTCCTTATATTTCTTATTCAAACTCATTGCCATCTGATATGTTCCTTCCTTTAGTTCCATTACAGAACAATTGTAGTTGTACTGTAATTGACTGATGACCTCAGATGTTAAGTCCCATAGTGCTCAGAGCCATTTGTACTGTAATTTCCCCGGACCCACTCTAAGGATCACAGGTATCCTGCATATAATCTGAAAAGTAACTCGAGTGACGTGAACACATTGATGAATGCGATGTGGTGCTACATATAAAAGTGCAGGTTTTCCTGCTTCGTTCACACATATTGGCGTAGATATTCTGTTAGCGTTCGCCGCGTTCTGTTGCGGGGTCACGCCGGCCGGAGTGGCCGAGCGGTTCTAGACACTACAGTCTGGAACCGCGCGACCGCTACGGTCGCAGGTTCGAATCCTGCCTCGGGCATGGATGTGTGTGATGTCCTTAGGTTAGTTAGGTTTAAGTAGTTCTGAGTTCTAGGGGACTGATGACCTCAGAAGTTAAGTCCCATAGTGCTCAGATCCATTTGAACCATTTGTTGCCGGGTCTGGGGGTCAAAACCCGAGACTCCAGATGGCAGAGTTGAAGCCAAGACCCATCACGCCATTTTTTGTCAGGAAGCCGAGTAAGTTCAAGAGTGTTGAGGGGCAGTGTAGAGAGATACAGCCGTATTCGGTCACATTCGTTTATTCAGCTAATTTACAGCACTTGATGGTGATTCGTAATGTTGGCGTGCTGTGTGCTCGCTGTCCCGCGAGTCCAGCCGGCTCAGCAGATTCCTGGCATGCCAACGCTGCTGCTGCCATTATCAAGGCCACCGTGCTGGAAGTCGGCCGTGCTCTCCTGGTCGCCGTCGATGCGTTGCGACTTTCTTCGCGCTGCTGCCCACGATTCCAGAGACTGCTAACAAGGGAACCTCCCCATCGCACCCCCCTCAGATTTAGTTATAAGTTGGCACAGTGGATAGGCCTTGAAAAACTGAACACAGATCAATCGAGAAAACAGGAAGAAGTTGTGTGGAACCGTGAAAAAAATTAGTAAAAATACAAACTGAGTAGCCATGCGCAAGATAAGCAACATAAAGGAGAATGTGGGCTCCGGAGCTCCGTGGTCCCGTGGTTAGCGAGAGTAGCTGCGAAACGAGAGGTCTTGGGTCCAAGTCTTACCTCGACTGAAAATTTTACTTCCTTCATTTTCGCAAAGTTACGATCTGTCCGTTCGTTCATTGACGTCTCTGTTCACTGCAACAAGTTTAGTGTCTGTGTTTTGCGACCGCACCGCAAAACCGTGCTATTAGTAGACAAAAGGACGTGCCTCTCCAATGGGAACCGAAAACATTTGATTGCAAGGTCATAGGTCAACCGATTCCTCCACGGGAAAACACGTCTGATATATTCTATACGACACTGGTGACGGCATGTGCGTCACATGACAGGAATATGTTGTTGACCCACCTAACTTGTACACTTAGCGAATGGGTAAAAAGATTCTTCTAGCTTGCCCGATTTAGATTTTCTTGTGGATGTGATAATCACTCCCAAAAAAGTGATGAAAACGTAAGAGTTTGTCCCATAAACTGAAAATAAAAAATTAAACTCTTCACTCGTGGGAAGACTTGAACCTAGGACCTCTCGTTCCGTAGCTGCTCTCGCTAACCACGGTACACGGCGTTGCTTGACTCCCAGTGTCCTTGATGTTGCCTATCTTCGCATGGACTACTCGGTTTGTATATTTTACTAATTTTTTTAATAGTTCCACACAACTTCTTCCTGTTTTCTCGATTGATCTGTGTTCAGTTTTTCAAGGCCTATCCACTGTGCCAACGTATAATTAAATCTGAGGGGGGTGCGATGGGGATGTTCCCTTGTAAGTACCTGGTCGTCGCCGCCCTCCACCCCGTTTGGCCTGCCCTGTCCGACCATGGGACGACGGTGGGTGTACTGGTCACCTGTGGCCCTCGGGCCGCCGCTGCTCCCAGGACAGGATCGGACTCGAACCCGCGTCCTCCTGGATGCTGTGCCTCAACTTGCCGCTAGTGGTGCTTGCTGGATGGCAACACCGACCACCATCTCTGGCGCTGTTGCAGTGCTGCTGCGCCTCCCGCAGCGTACGCCTCGCCCAGGCCCCGCTGAGGTGTCAGGTCAGAGGGTTGTTCTGAACACAATTTCGACACAAAGCAGCTCAATAGGCTGTGGAGTGGAAGGGGTAGGCTAGCAATAGAACAGTGCATCACCATTCACTAGACACTCAGTTATTGAACACATAAGTCAGGTATTACCCAAAAGGAACAATCATTACAAATTACAAAATAATATTCTTTTCCTTTAAGTCAATCAAACATTTAAACAGGCAAATAGCAATCATTTAACTGAAAGCCTTTTAAGAAAGCAAGACTAGAAAATTTGAATGATGAGTTAAAATCATATTTAAATAGGCTCTGACCGAGCACATGTTTTAAAACGAAATACTTCATTTAAGGAACCAGCGATCAAAGTTAATTACATAATCCTCAACAACGATATTACATCCAAGACATTTAAGATTGTACAGTAATATATAACATCAGAGAGCTGCAGTCCCAAGTTTTAAGCAGCACGTTTCAGATGGACTGCACTGCAACAGTACAATACAAGTCCCTCAGAGGATCTCCCCACACAGGAAGTTACTACCGCAATCGACAAAGTATCAACGTCATTCCATGTACAGACCAAAAACAAACTAAAAGCTCTTAAGTTTGGTACAGTTAATTCCCTTTCAACATAACATACGTCACAAGTCTAGCCCTAGGACGTCACCGACACCCCGCAATTTAGCATGCGAAAAACTACAGCGATCCACTCATCACGTATCCTTACACAATCCAAGAACAGAGAGCCGGCTCCCCAATGGCGGAACATTTAACCACGCGCAGCGTGCGGGTTTGCGGGATGCTGATCTCGCCCTTAAGCTCAACACCAGTTCAAATACTACTCAGCCTACAATCTTGAACTACCATACACCTTCCTTCAGTTACTGCATAGAAAGCCAATGTGATAGGCAAACAGACCAGCATATGATAAAAGCTTAAGCAATTTCCTTACTAGACAACCCTTATGAATAGTAGCCGTAATTATTATTTTTAAACGTGAGCACGCCCACAATCAAAAGACAAACAACGCCAATCATAAGGACAGTAGCACGTCAGCAAGTAGCAATGGTAACTTCTGCTTAGATTGGCTACCAAGCAGCGCGTGATTTAACACACCAGAGAACAGTCTTTACAACATAACCATCAATACAATAGCAAATTACTCACACGTGTACTCCCCCACGATTTCGATTCGCAAAACCATAGACGAAACGTGGAGAACGTATCACTTAGACCAACATAATGGTGCTCCCTCAGTTACCCCAAATAACTGACTCCCTCAGTTGCACAGCAAAGAACCAGACCTAATGAAACCACCGCAATTTTCGCCTCTAAATTGTCACAGTACAAGTGAGACTCAATCACAAACGCAATTTTACATCAGTTCCCGTATAGTCAATACAAGCGCCTGATTTTCACCCGTTTATAACGGCAGGCAGCAACATCGTACGGAAAAGAGCGTAGACACAAGCTCTTACCAATTCTCTTCTCCGAAAGCAGCCACCCCAACTCTCGGGAACCACTAGGACATCCAATGCAAAAATCGTTACTCGTTCACACAAATTACAGGACGCCCGCTTCCCCCTGCTTGCTACGGAGCCTTCCGTTCAGAGCCAACTTGTATATCTCCATGCGATAAGTCTGGTCCCACACTCGCTGCGTCAACCCGACAACCGTCTTCCACCACGTCCTGGAGCACACACCCACAGGACCTCGCCTCGTTACTCCTCGCGTAGGTCCCAGAGGGCGCTGCTTACCGCCCTGACCGTGGCAGCAAAGATAAACCACCAGAGCGGCACTATCGATATGAGCCGCCACGGCTCACCCGGTATGCAAGGTGGGAAGCGAACGTGGCCCGTAGACTCGAGTGGAACCGAGCCCCTCCTGGACCTGCTGCAGACTGCTGTCACTGCCCTCTTCCAGGCAAACTGCGCGATCTCAAAGTTCCAGGCTGTCGTTCCGTCCTGCTCTGGTGTTGTGTCCCCGGAGGCGGAATATAACCCGAATAAGTACATAGAAACAAAGTACAGTTTTATGCATAATACTTATAACATTGCTGCCAGACTGGCCCCTGTAAGTGTAGACCAGCACAGGTCCATCCCAATGCTCGACTGACCTGGCTCACTCTGTCCCGAGCTAAAACTGACTGTCTGTTTATATTGGATTTCCCCTCGCTTCTGACGTAGCGTCAGAGAGAGACAGAAACTGTGGATAAATTCCCACATGTCAGCCACTTATAAATCGCCACTCTTGGCTCTGGCCTAGTGCCCTGCCTCATACATAGCAATAACTCAAAGCATGCTGCAGTTTCCTGCCCCATTGTTGCTCCACTCAAAACAAATCGTGCGTGCAATACCGCCGTCGCAGCTCTGTGCCTGTGAGTGCCATGTTTACCTTGCCGGGCCTGGTGGCTGTCGATTGTTACCACACTCTGCCAGCGGTCTCAGATTTCATCGCCCAACCCCGCCTTCATTGAATTTTGATAAAATTTCCCTTTCCCTCGACTACGGCTGACACTAGCGCAGCAGTTCTTTCGAGAGCCAGGTCGTTTGTGGTTGGTATGCTCAAGCTTGGATCTCCTTAGACTTCAGCAGTCATCCAAACCCTCTTTAGGATGTCACTTAGGAAGCTTATTCCTTGGTCACTCAGCAATGCTGGCGGTATTCCGTAATTGCAAATTATGCTCTCTGCTAAGACTCACGCTATTGTGTTAGCATCCTGTTGTGCTACAAGCTCTGTTACAACGAATTTTTTGAGGGCATCATGAAACGTTAGGATGAATCTATTCCATTTCTCTCCTATCTGAAGCAGTCCTACTACACTGATGTCAGAACGAGTGAATGCCTGGTTAGATATACTGGCCAGCACTAAGGGCATCTTCACCTAATCCTCTGTTATATTGTTGCTATGACAACTCTCTCAACTTCGAATGTACTCTTTTATGTCTTTCTTCATACTTCTCTGTGATCTCCACCTATGATCTCCTTGCTGTCCACCTATTGGTGATTCATGAAATTGCTTCAGAATGGCTTGTTCCTTCTCTCCACTAATCACTGGTTGGTCGTCGTCTTGTTCGTCCTCATCAGTTTCTTCCACATTCCTAATGACTGCAGCTATGTTTTCTGGTCTGTGCGGAAACCTGTCTGCTACCATATTTTGCAGTCTCTCTCTGTGTGTTTTGCCGCAGTCTCGTATTCTGCCAGTTTAATCCTGAATTTCGTTAATCCTGACGACAGAGCTCTTATAAACGCCAACCATTTCAGGGTTTATGGTAAAATGAATTTTCCTCTGTACACGTAAAGTCGGTAGTGTGCTCGATGGCCGACAGTATGGCTAACAGCTCTGGCTCCATCAAACTACGCCCTCTCTCAGAGAGATTCATCATTCTGGATGGAAAGGTTACTGGTAGATCCTGTCCTAATTCTCAGTGATTTAGTAAGGCACCGATCAACTGCTTGCTAGCATCCGTTGTGATTATGAACTGCTTCGTGAAATCAGGATACTCTAAGTTCGGGGGTTAACCACTTTCTCTCCCAGTTCCTGGAAAACTGCTTCCCGCAGAGTCGACCAGTCGTAGTTTGCTCCTTTCTTGAGCAATTCTGTAACTGTTTCAGCATCCCCCGTCGGAGGGTGGACTCCTTCCTTGGACATGGGTGTGTGTTTTGTTCTTAGCGTAAGTTAGTTTAATTTAGATTAAGCAGTGTGTAAGCTTACGGACCGATGACCTCAGCAGTTAGTTTCCGTAAGACCTTACCACACATTCCCACATTTTTCAACATCCAGCTGAACTCCATGATGAAACGACGCTAAAATGGTCAGATCCCTAGAAAGTTCTCTAAGTACCTTGTGGTATTGGGATTGGCTACCATTTTATCGCTCTCACCTTCCGTGGGTCGACTTTTAATGTTTCTGCCGTAATTGCGTGACCTCAGTAAGTTACTTCTTTCCGTAGGAACTCAGACTTGTACGTAATTTTAAACTGAGCAATCGGAACCTCTCAAACGTTTCTTCCAGTCCGACATTCTGCTCTCATAATGTAGCACCGAAAACGAAACGTCATCTACATATACGATTACGTTGTGTCTCGATATCTGGTTAGTACAGTATTCATCATTATCTGAACAATGGCTCCACTATCTTGCATGCCTCAGTGATACAGATAGCCGTACCGCAGGTGCAACCACAACGGAGGGGTATCTGTTGAGAGGCCAGACAAACGTGTGGTTTCTGAAGAGGGGCAGCAGCCTTTTCAGTAGTTGCAGGGGCAACAGTCTGGATGATTGACGGATATGGCCTTGTAACACAAACCAAAACAGCCTTGCTGTGCTGGTACTGCGAACGGCTGAAAGCAAGGGGAAACTACAACCATAATTTTTTCCGAGGGCATGCAGCTTTACTGTATGGTTGAATTATGATGGCGTCCTCTTGGATAAAATATTCCGGAAATAAAATTGTCCCCCATTCGGATTTCCGGGCGGGGACTATTCAAGAGGACGTCGTTATCAGGAGAAAAAAAAAAAAACTGGTGTTCTACGGGTCGGAGCGTGGAATGTCGGATCCCTTAATCGGGCAGGTAGGTTAGAAAATTTAAAAAGGGAAACGGATAGGTTAAAGTTCGATATAATGGGAATTAGTTAAGTTCGGTGGCAGGAGGAACAAGACTTTTGGTCAGGTGAATACAGGGTTATAAATACAAAATCAAATAGGGATAATGCAGGAGTAGGTTTAATAATTAATAAAAAAATAGGAGTGTGGTAAGCTACTACAAACAGCATAGTGAACGCATTATTGTGGCCAAAATAGACACGAAACCCACGCCTAGTACAGTAGTACAAGTTTATAAGCCAGCTAGCTCTGCAGATGACGAAGAAATTGATGAAATGTATGATGAGATAAAAGAAATTATTCAGATAGTGAAGGGAGAAGAAAATTTAATAGTCATGGGTGACTGGAATTCGGTAGTACGAAAAGGGAGAGAAGGAAACGCAGTAGGTGAATATGGAATGGGGGTAAGAAATGAAAGAGAAAACCGCCTGGTAGAATTTTGCACAGAGCATAAGTTAATCATAGCTAACACTTGGTTCAAGAATCATGAAAGAAGGTTGTATACATGGAAGGAGTCTGGAGATACTAGAAGGTATCACATAGATTATATAATGGTAAGACAGAGATTTAGGAACCAGGTTTTAAAATGTAAGACACTTCCAGGGTCAGATTTGGACTCTGACCACAATCTATTGGTTATAAACTGTAGATTAAAACGGAAGAAACTGGAAAAAGGTGGGAATTTAAGAAGATGGGACCTAGATAAACTGACTGAACCAGAGGTTGTACAGAGTTTCAGAGAGAGCATAAGGGAATAATTGACAGGAATTGGGGAAAGAAATGCAGTAGAAGAGGAATGGGTAGCTTTGAGGAATGAAATAGTGAACGCAGCAGAGGATAAAGTAGGTAAAAAGACGAGGGCTAGTATAAATCCTTGGGTGACAGAAGAAATATTGAATGAAAGGAGAAAATGTAAAAATGCAGTAAATGTAGCAGGCAAAAAGGAATACAAACGTATCAAAATGAGATCGACAGGGAGTGCAAAATGGCTAAGCAGGGATAGCTAGAGGACAAATGTAGGGATGTAGAGTCTTATCTCACTTGGGGTAAGATAGATACTGCCTACAGGAAAATTAAAGAGACCTTTGGAGAAAAGAGAACCACTTGTATGAATATCAAGAACTGAAATGGAAACCCAGTTGTAAGCAAAGAAGGGAAAGGAGACAGGTGGAAAGAGTATATAGAGGGTCTATACAAGGGCGATGTACTTGAGGACAATATTATGGAAATGGGAGAGGATGTAGATGTAGATGAAATGGGAGATATGATACTGCGTGAAGAGCTTGACAGAGCACTGAAAGACCTAAGTCGAAACAAGGCCCCGAGAGTACACAACATTCCATTAGAACTATTGACAGCCTTGGGAGAGCCAGTCCTGACAAAACTCTACCATCTGGTGAGCAAGATGTATGAGACAGGCGAAATACCCTCATACTCCAAGAAGAATATAATAATTCCAATCCCAAAGAAAGCAGATGTTGACAGATGTGAAAATTACCGAACTAGCAGTTTAATAAGTCACAGCTGCAAAATACTATCGCGAATTCTTTACAGACGATGGAAAAACTGGTAGTAGCCGACCTCAGGGAAGATCAGTTTGGATTCCTTAGAAATATTGTAACACTTGAGGCAATACTGACCTTACGACTCACCTTAGAGGAATGAATAAGAAAAAGCAAACCTATGTTCCTAGCATTTGTAGACTTAGAGAAAGCTTTTGACAATGTTGACTGGAATACCCTTTTTCAAATCCTAAAGACGGCAGGGGTAAAATACAGGGAGCGAAAGGCTATTTACAATTTATACAGAAACCAGATGGCAGTTATAAGAGTCGAGGGGCATGAAAGTGAAGCAGTGGTTGGGAAGGGAGTAAGACAGGGTTGTAGCCTTTCCCCCATGTTATTCAATCTGTATATTGAGCAAGCAGTAAAGGAAACAAAAGAAAAATTTGGAGTAGGTATTAAAATCCATCGAGAAGAAATAAAAACTTTGAGGTTCGCCGATGACACTGTAATTCTGTCAGAGACAGCAAAGGACTTGGAAGAGCAGTTTAACGGAATGGACAGTGTCTTGAAACGAGGATATAAGATGAACATCAACAAAAGCAAAACGAGGATTACGGAATGTAGTCGAATTAAGTCTGGTGATGCTGAGGGAATGAGATTAGGAAATGAGACACTTAAAGTGGAAAAGGAGTTTTGCTATTTGGGGAGCAAGATAACTGATGACAGTCGAAGTAGAGAGGATATAAAATGGAGACTGGCAATGGCAAGCAAAGCGTTTCTGAAGAAGAGAAATTTGTTAACATCGAGTACAGATTTAAGTGTCAGGAAGTCGTTTCTGAAAGTATTTGTATGGAGTGTAGTCATGTATGGAAGTGAAACATGGACGATAAATAGTTTGGACAAGAAGAGAATAGAAGCTTTCGAAATGTGGTGCTACAGAAGAAAGTTGAAGATTAATGGGTAGATCACATAACTAATGAGGAGGTATTGAATTGGATTGCTGAGAAGAGGAGTTTGTGGCACAACTTGAGTAGAAGAAGGGATCAGGTGGCAGGACATATTCTGAGGCATCAAAGGATGACCAATTTAGTATTAGAGGGAAGTGTGGAGGGTAAAAATCGTAGAGGGAGACCAAGAGATGAATTCACTAAGCAGATTCAGAAGGATGTAGGTTGCAGTAGGTACTGGGAGATGAAGAAGCTTGCACAGGACAGAGTAGCATGGAGAGCTGCATCAAACCAGTCTCTGGACTGAAGACCACAACAACAACAAACACGCGTTTCGCCTTCATTCTTTGTAAGGTATCTTCAGTAGCCTGAAATCTACACATTATACAATTTAGTTTACATTTTGAGACGATGTATATATAGATTATAAACAGTTCCAGCGCGTGGCTTTTCTGTGATGCAGTAATAATATAAAATTATGCTTACAGGTTCCATGGATCTTGTTCTACATGTTCTGTTTTTGTTCCGTTTTTGGGTCTGTTCTTCTTATAAACGCCATTTGAATTTTTTTTTTCAGACTTCACAGCACTAGGAACGGAACACTTGTTTAGATGCTATGTTTGGATGGTGTTGCTGACTGCAGAATGTTATTGCCAAAGATCGGATGTTTTTGCCAACTATTGTGTGAAATTTTGTGACATCTGTTTTTGTGTGGGGTGTGTGAATTGGTATTTGCTTTGGCATGGTTAGGTTATGGTATGTGAATTTCCTTCTTTCTAATTTATTATTTTTATTTTTATGTATTGCTTATTTTTTAGTGTGTGAATGTGTGTGTGTGTGTGTGTGTGTGTGTGTGTGTGTGTGTGTGTGCGTGTGTGTGTGTGTGTTTGTCTATTTGTTCTTCTTTTGGTATGATTTTTTTATTATTATAATTATTTTTTATTTTTCTCTATTTATTTACTATTTTAATTATGTGTGTGTGTTTTGTATACATGTGTTTTGTGTGTGTGTGTGTGTGTGTGTGTGTGTGTGTGTGTGTGTATGTGTGGGTGAGAGAGAGAGAGAGAGAGAGAGAGAGAGAGAGAGAGAGAGAGAGAAAGAGAGAATATGCATTTGTTTTAATGTGACTGCATGAGCAAGTGGAGTGATTTTTATATGATTTCTTTTATTAAGAGTAGTAGAGAGTCTGTATTGATGTGTGTCACGTATCACATGTTCGTTTTCAGCAATGGCTTTCTGGATGTGGAAATTTTCTTTCATTTGTATCAGTCATTTGTCATTGTTGTTCATACTGAGTCTTTTCATAGCTTGTTCCGTGTTTGTAGAATAGTGATTGTGGTGTTTTAAGTGTTCTGCAAATGTGGAATGATTTGTTTCATACTTTCCATCATTGATATGTCCTTTATAACATCTTTTAAAATACCTGTATCTCATGTCTATACATACTGCATGACAACTTTGACATCCAAGTTCATATATTCCTGATCCGTGGAACTTGTCCCTCTTGATGGTTGCTTGGCTTAAGCTTGATTAGAGGGTTTGCACAGTTTTATATGCTATTTGGAAGCCCTGATTCTTTAGCATATTTGCCATTCTGTGCATTAATTTGTGTGTGTAAGTCTAGTGTGCCATCTATTTCTTTTCTGTGTTATGTTGTCACTGAGTATATGATGAGTGAGTTTGTGAGTTTTCAGGCTTGTCAGTTTTTTTGCATTCTGGGAATATTGGGTATGTTATGCTCGATTTGTATTTTTGTTTTTATTTTTTAATCGAGTCTGACGTACCTATTGTACCTAGCTATTTGTGTGATTGCATTCATTGCTTTTTCATACAATGTAATTTCTCTTGCTGAGCGGAATAATATTTACTATATGTAACATATGTCTTAGTACTGCAAGCTCCTGGTTGTGGATATTATTAGATGTGAAATATATTATTGTGTCTGTGGCCGTTGGTTTCCTGAAAATATCAAATGTATGTTTGCTATTTTCTTCCATTATTCTTATGTCAAGAAAATTTATTTGATATCCTTTTTCTTTCTCTTTATAAAATCATATAAAACTCACACTTTAAAAAAAGAAAAAGGAGGGTAAATAAATTTTCTTGAAGTAACAATAATAAAAGAAAATAAGAAACATACAGAAAACCAACGAACACAGAATCAATAACACATTTCACATCTAATCATTCCCACAACCAGAAGCTTGTGTATATGTTATACATAGTAAGCAGGATTCCGCTCAACTAGAGAAACTAAAAAAGAAAATAAATAAAAAATTAAAAAAAGAAAGTACACATACCATCACCTCATAATGCCCAGACAAATACCATTACTTACACACAGACACACACACACACACACACACACACACACACACACACGAGCAGATCACGTATGTCACAAAATTTCATTCAACAATCTGCAATAACATTCGATCTTTGGTAATAACATTCGACAGTCGGCAACACTAACCAAAACATAGGATAAAAATAAGTGTTTGGTTCCTAGTGCCGGGCAGTTTAAAAAACAAAATTTCAAATGGAAATAATAAGAGGAAGTACAGTCCCAAAAATGGAATAAAAACACATCTTGTAGACAGCATCTACGAAAACTGTAAGTAAAATTCTAAATTACTTCTACATCATAGACAGGCCAAGCAAAAATAAAAAATATATATATACGTATTCCAGGCCACTGAAGGTGACTTGCAGAGAATAAATGCGGAACGCATATGATATGAACAACTGTGTTTGATTCAGTTGTAATGAAAGAGCCCAAAAATAAAAGTTATCAACGTACCATAACATTCTGTGGTGTTTACTTCTGTGGGCTGCTCACTGTGGTATCGCAATCCTGCGACACAGGACAGTGACATCTTATTTCTTGCTTCTTTCCTGTTGTAAGCAAAACACTGCTCTGCCTGTTCACTGTCCTCGCTCTTCCTCCAAAACTCAAGCCGATATATCCTAAGATGGGGCTTGCCAGTAGTTCTCTTAAGAGAAAATCCTATCTTTCGTACACTAAGATATTTTACTTCTCAGTAAAGATACACAGCCATGAATGGATGTCCGAATCCCACATCTGGTACCAGTTTTACTTATAATAACTCGATGTGAATCGTGACATACTTAAAAGCCCATGCACAGATCAGAGGTGGCGCGGGATTTAGGGTCCTCTGTTTATTGGCACACGAACACTATGAACAGGAGTGAAACGACGACGGGTTAAAGCTGAGATTTTTCAGGTCTCTGTGGCTGGAGACAGTACAGAAAGGCTTGGATATTATGCTAAGCAGGTAGATTTGGCGATGATAAGGAACTGAGACTCGGGGTTGGCTTACTGGTGTGCCTCTTATTGCTTCTTCATATATTAGCAATGAATATGCAGAAGTGCACAGATATTAGTTTATAACTTCAGTAAGTATAAAATAGACGAAGCTTACTAGAGTCTCCAATAAATTACTATAAAAATTACCAATAAGCTCTATAGCTTTGTTAAGATTCGGGTATACACAGTAATGCACGGTACAACAGACCACGAACGATGGAAGTGCCAGCTTCTGTTGCTCTAATCGAACCCTTAGGCAAGTCACAATGAGAGTGACTTACAGACACAGGTACATGTAGACCAATGTGTGCTGAGAACTAATAATCCCAGTTCAGATGTATATAGATGTAAGCTTTGCAAGTCCTTCATAGATAAGATAATGTTCACTCACATGGGATCCACTGTAGGCTGCCGGTCATCAGAGGCTGGAACTCTTCTGATCGCTGGACTTTTGAACTTTCTGCTCTGCCTTGCTTGGCGTTTGAGGAGTTGTACATATGTGACGTGACAGCATCGCTTTTTAATTCCAATTCGCATCAGCGAGCTTGAAATCATCGGTTCGTCAATGCATGTGACCTCTTAATGGATTGACGAAAGCGAATTATACTATATATTTCTACCTGAGTCACAAGGCCTACACCTAATATTCGTACATAGGTGATTTTTTTTTGATAGCCTATTTGATTCGGTCCTTACAAGAATTTAAAAAGGGAAATTTGTAAGTTGGAGTTAGATATATTGGGAATTTTGGAAGTTCAATGGAAGGAGGTACAAGACTGCTGGTCGTCTGAGTACTGAATAGAGGATAATGTAAGTGTAGGTCTAATAATGAATGAGAAAATTGAAATGCAGGTAAGCTGCTATGAACTGCGTAGTGAACACATGATTGTAGACACGAAGCCAACATACATTTCAGTGGCACGAGTTTATATGCCAACTGGTTCTGCACATGATGAAGAGATTGAAAGAATCTATGATGAGGTAAAAGAAATTACTCAAATAGTTAGGGAAAGGAAAATATAGCTGTGATAGGTGACAGGAATTCGATAGTTAGAAAAGGAAGAGAAGGAATGATAGTGGAACAACATGCACTGGAGGGAAACGAATGAAAGAGGAAGCTACCTGGCAGAATTTTGCATGGAGCGTAATTCAATCATTGCTAACATTTGGTTTAGGAATCAGGTAAGGAGTTGGTATATGTGAAACAGACCTGGAGACCCTGGAAAGCTTCAGACTGATTGCGTTATCGTATGGCAGTGATTTCGAAACTACAAGACATTTCCAGGGGAAGATGTGGCCTCTGATCAGAATTTATTGGTTGCAAACGGTTAGTTAAAACTTAAGAAACTGTAAAAGGGAAGCAAATTAAAGTGATTGGATATGTACAAGCTGAAAGACCCAGAGACTGTTGGCAGTTTCAAAGGGAGCAATAGGCAACGTTTAATTGACGCAGTGGAAAGGAGTAGGGTAGAGGACGGATGGGCAGCTTTGACAGATGAAATAGTAAATGCAGCAGAATATCAAGTAGGTAAAAAGAAAAAGCCTAGTAAAAATCATTGGGTAACAGAGAATATAATGAATTTAATTAGGAAGGAGAGAATATAAAAATGCGCAAATGAAGTAGACGAAAGAGAACAGAGACGTCTAAAAATAAGACTGGCAGAAAGTCCAAAATTGTTAAGCAAGAATGGCTACAGTGCAAATGCAACGCTGTAGAAGCATGTATAACTAGAGGAAAGATTGACACCGCCTATAGGAAGATTAAAGAGACCTTTCGAGAAAAGAGAAACAACTTTATGCATATCATGAGCTCAGGTGACAGCCCAGTGCTACGCAAAAAGAGGAAAGCTGAAAGGTAGAAGTAATATTTAAAAGGCCTCTAGGAAGGAAATGATCTTGAAGACCACAAACACAGAAACGCAAATGAAATGAAAAGACGTATATGAAAATGATGTGGGATATATGATACTGTGAGAAGAATTTGACATTGCACTGAAAGACATAACTCGAAACAAGGCCTCTGGACTAGTCGACATTCCCTCAGAAGAACTGTTAGCCTTCGGAGAGCCAGCCATGACAAAACTATTCCACCTAATGTGCAAGATGTATGAGAAGTGGGAAATAGGTTGAACTCGAGAAGAATGTAGTAATTCTAATTCCAATGAAAACAGGTGCCGAACTATCTGTTTAATAAGTCATGGTTGCAAAACACTGACACGAATTATTTAGAGAAGAATGGAAAAGACCTCCGTTTGAGTTTCGGTGAAATGTAGGCACATGCGAGGCAATACTGACCCTGAGACTTCGATTGGAAATTAAACCCTAATCTTCCTTCCTTCTCATAGGATATAGATTAAGGAAATGAAACCTACGTTTGTATCGTTTTTAAACTTGGAGAAAACTTTCGAGAATTTTGACTGGAGTACACTCTTTGAAATTCTGAAGATAGCGTGGATAAAATACAGGAAGCGAAAGGTTATTTACAACTTGTACAGAAACCGGATGGCAGTTACGAGAGTTGAAGGGTATGAAAAGGAAGCAGTGGTTGAGAAGTGAGTAAGACAGGCTTAGAGACTAACCCCAGTGTTAACCAGTCTGTACATTGAGCAAGCAGTAAGGGAAACCATAGAAAAATTCAGAGAGTGAATTAAAGTTCAGGCAGAAGAAATAAAAAACGTTGAGACAGAAAGACCATGGAAGAGCAGTTGAACGGAATGGATAATGTCTGGAAAAGATATTATACGATGCACATCAACAAAAGTCAAACAAGGGAAATGGATTGTAGTCAAATTAAATCCGACGATGCTGAGGAATTAGATTAGGAAATTAGACACTAAAAGTAGTAGGCGAGTTTTGCTATTTGAGCAGCATAATAACTGAACATGGTCGAAATGTAGAGGATATAAAATGGAGACTGGTTATAGTAAGGAAATCAATTTTGAAAAAGAGGAATTTGAAGTAATTGTTATGAAGTCTTTCCCGAAAGTTTGCATGTTGTGACGTAGTCACAAAAACTGAGTCTCTCTTCAGGTGAGCTTCGATGGTGCTCTTTAATACCATGATTTTCTTTGTAATGCATAACATTTTTATTCAGGCCTGAAGATGATCAATACCGACCGAAATTAATAACCTGATTACAAATAAACATTGTGATCCAAGACTGTCACTGACGACCGTTTTAATAAAATTCGACATTAAAGGGAAGGTATTTTTTACTTTTATTCAATATCACAGATTCAAAAAATTTCAAAAATATAATGCTGGTCATGCATATACATATGGATTAATGAAGGAATAATTAAAGTTCATCACTAACCTCCTTTACTGAGGAAAAATTAGAAATTACAATTTTTTACACAATTTATCATATCCACATTTTCATGTATGTTTCTTATTTAGCACTATGAATACTTTCAGGATTTGATTTGCATCTTTGCAAAGCAGTGAGTGAATTTCGTAATGTAGGATTCTTTTTTACGCAGAAATTCATGCTCTACAGCTTTTGATGATAGAAGTTGGTACGTGAGCGTAACTCTCTTTTCCGCCAAACTGGTAAAAAAAATTTCCGATCTTTGACGATCGATTGTGGCTAAACGCTTGAACCGATTTTAACTCTTAAATAGGTCATTCTTCGTGAAATTTTATGCTCTTTCATTCCGGTGTTTGGCAGTTTTTCTGTAAGATGTATCGTTTTCGGACTATTATCGAAAATTGGAAAAAAGTCCAGACATTTCGTATTTTTCGGCCCTCAGAAGTTTAGCACAGCCCAGAAATCGTAGCAGACTCATCTAACTTTTATTAGGAATGCCCAACGTCAATTAAAATTATTTCCAGCTTGTGTACATTTATTTTTCAGCAAAAGAAGGATTAGTTGAGTTTCATGGAATCTTAAAAAATGAAGAGGTCGAGTTTTGAGAAAAGTTGCTATATTCAGGCTACATTTACTACAGAAAATATTCAGTTTCGCCGTATTTTCTTTTATCCATTGCGTGAGGCTCGTGTTAACGTACCATAATCCGTTAAAACCGCATTTGGAAGAAAATGGTGTTTGTTGAGTTTTCTTAAAACTATCCTCAATTATAAAATATCTTTTGAAGGTATATGTCTGGTGTGTAGCTTTCTACAGAAGAGAAAAGTGGATTATAAGTTGTTCTGGCAAGAAGAGAATAGAAGCCTTTGAAATGTGGTGCTACAGAAGAACGCTGAAAATTACAGCAGTAGATCTTATAACTCATGAGGAGGCACTGAATCAAAATGAGGACAGAAGGAGTTTATGGAACAATTTAACTAAAATAAGGGGTCGGTTGATGGCCACATTTCGAGACATCAAGAAATTTACAATTGGGTATTGGTGAGAATTGTGTATGTCGGAGGGGTTGGGAGGAGTAAAAATTGTAGAGAGAGACCAAGGTATGGATACAGTAAACAGATTCATAAGGTTGAACGTTGCAGTACCTATTCGGAGATAAAGAAACTCGTATAGGACAGAATAGGTTGGGGAGCTAAATCAGGCCAGTCTTCTGAAGGAAGACTACAACAACAAAATTACAATATATGTCTTTCCTTACTGTTTTGACCCTCTACAGCTCTCTCAAATAGGAACGAAATTATTTCGTAAGCCTTAACGCATATCCCATCATTCTGCCACTTCTTCTTCCCAGTGTTTTCTACATGTTCTTCTTTCTCCTATGCTGCGGCGGCGAATCATCTCATTCCTTGTTTTATCAGTCCATCTAAATTGTCAACACCATTGTACAGCGCCACATCTCCTACGTTTCTGTTCTTTGATTTTTCTGGTTTTCCCGTCGTCCACGATTCGCTTTCCTATAATGCTGTGCTCCAAACGCACATTCTCAGAAATTTCTTTCTCAAATTACGGCCGATATCTGATACCAGCAAACTTCTTTTAACCAGGAATGTCCTCTTTGTCTGGTCTCTTGCTTCGCCCACCATGAGTTATTTTATTACCAGGCCAGCAGAATTTCTTCTCTTCATCTACTTCGTGGTCCCCAGTTTTGGTGTTAAGTTTATCCCTCATCTTATTTCTGTTACTACTGCTTCGATTTACTCTGAACTTGTAGTGCGTGCTCACTAGACTGCTCATTCCGTTCAACAGGTCCTGTAATTTTTCCTTACGTGACGGAATACAGCAAAGGCTTCAGCGAATCTTATCATTGACATCCTTTCTTCCTGAATTTTGTTTCCATCACTGCTACTTGATATTCAGATTGAACTGTAGGCGCGAAAGACTACGTCGTTGTTAATTGCCTGTGACGGTACGTCACATAAATGGACATTTGGAGAAAGGGAAAGGAGTTTTTGATATGAGACGTGTGAATTATAAATTATTTCAAGACTGTGTACGTGTGCGCGATGTATAACAAATAGTAAAGACCGTAAGTTATTATTATCAAAACACAAATATCGATGTAATTAACAAAACTCAGTTTTTTTGGTATAATCTCTGTGTAACATAGACCATCAAGATCAGAGACAATGCTTTGATTGAACGAGCTCTCCTGTTTTGTTTCGTCTGGCGGTAGGCCGCCATTGTAGTGCTGTCTAATAATTAACGTAAGTTTTATCTGTATTTTGAAAAATATAATAGAAATTGTCGTTAGAAAGTGTGTATATTGACTTAGTTGCCACCTCTCATGATTGCAACCATTAATTACAATTAACAAAGTTTTTACAGAACTTCGCAGTACAAGGAGCTCATCTCCCCTAGCAGGATTTAGTCGGCCATTACGCTGACTGTATTATTTAATTAAAATTTCATACCATAATATTAAATGTAAATGCGAGAGACTTCTCAATTTTGATCTTTCATTAATTTCAAAGTTAAAAAGAGTTCGTTTATTAATATTTAGAATACTGAGTGAGTTCAGTATGTTTCATTTTGGCCGCCTAACGGCAGATGAGATTCTCTCCAGTTTTGGCTTGCAAATGTTGAACAAGAAATATTGAACAGTATTACATTCCTCAACATCTCAGTTAATCTTTATGTAATTTGGTACATAAATAACCAGTAGCCCCTAAGACCCACATTAATAATTACAGTTTGCGTAAGAATACGCATATTTTCTTTTCTAAATAACAGCGCTCACGCAAACTATTTATTAGAAGGCGGTGAGCCGCGTGCTATGTTTAAAAAATATTGAGTCTTATGAATAAAACAGAGAATATACTTTATACTCAGATGTTCGGAGAAAGTTCTCTGGTTGGTATGAATAAAGCGAGTCTGAGAATATACTTCACCCGAGTATGTTCTCAGTGTGGGTTGAAGGGTGGGGGAAGTTGCTCAAAGCAAAGTATATTCTCCGATTTCGCATGAATAAAGCCAAAGAAGTTTCTCACAAGCGGAGAACATTCTCAGTTTTTGTGAGTGAGCTCCATAGCATACTTCGAGCTGAATGAGTTGTGTTGTGTTGTGTTGTGATTAAGCGTTACCGAGTGTTTTTAGCGAAAATGGCGGAATTTATGTTTCTTGAAAGGCAAAAAAAGATATACGTAGTACGCAGGAACACAGAAGTAAGGAACTGTAGAAGTTCGTGTAGATTTAACAGTCAAAACATTAATTGGCTGGCGAATCACTTTCTTCCGGAAAATTACGAAAGAAGAGGAGGCGCCCTTTCCAATGAATGCAAAATGAAAATATTTTTGCGCTATTTAGCGGATCCAGGCTTTCAGATAGGTGTAGGAGAAGATTTGGGAGTACACCAGACTACAGTATCACTAACATTTTCGTATGTTCTGCAACAGGTCAACAGGAAAACACCGTTGTGGATCAGATTTCCGAGAAATATTAACGAACTAGAAACAGCGAAAGTTAAATGGCAATCGAGATACAAGTTTCTATGTGCGGTAGCGGCCCTAGACTGCACTCACATACCTACACTCCTGGAAATTGAAATAAGAACACCGTGAATTCATTGTCCCAGGAAGGGGAAACTTTATTGACACATTCCTGGGGTCAGATACATCACATGATCACACTGACAGAACCACAGGCACATAGACACAGGCAACAGAGCATGCACAATGTCGGCACTAGTACAGTGTATATCCACCTTTCGCAGCAATGCAGGCTGCTATTCGCCCATGGAGACGATCGTAGAGATGCTGGATGTAGTCCTGTGGAACGGCTTGCCATGCCATTTCCACCTGGCGCCTCAGTTGGACCAGCGTTCGTGCTGGACGTGCAGACCGCGTGAGACGACGCTTCATCCAGTTCCAAACATGCTCAATGGGGGACAGATCCGTAGATTGTGCTGGCCAGGGTAGTTGACTTACACCTTCTAGAGCACGTTGGGTGGCACGGGATACATGCGGACGTGCATTGTCCTGTTGGAACAGCAAGTTCCCTTGCCGGTCTAGGAATGGTAGAACGATGGGTTCGATGACGGTTTGGATGTACCGTGCACTATTCAGTGTCCCCTCGACGATCACCAGTGGTGTACGGCCAGTGTAGGAGATCGCTCCCCACACCATGATGCCGGGTGTTGGCCCTGTGTGCCTCGGTCGTATGCAGTCCTGATTGTGGCGCTCACCTGCACGGCGCCAAACACGCATACGACCATCATTGGCACCAAGGCAGAAGCGACTCTCATCGCTGAAGACGACACGTCTCCATTCGTCCCTCCATTCACGCCTGTCGCGACACCACTGGAGGCGCGAAGTTGGGGCGTGAGCGGAAGACGGCCTAACGGTGTGCGGGACCGTAGCCCAGCTTCATGGAGACGGTTGCGAATGGTCCTCGCCGATACCCCAGGAGCAACAGTGTCCCTAATTTGCTGGGAAGTGGCGGTGCGGTCCCCTACGGCACTGCGTAGGATCCTACGGTCTTGGCGTGCATCCGTGCGTCGCTGCGGTCCGGTCCCAGGTCGACGGGCACGTGCACCTTCCGCCAACCACTGGCGACAACATCGATATACTGTGGAGACCTCACGCCCCACGTGTTGAGCAATTCGGCGGTACGTCCACCCGGCCTCCCGCATGCCCACTATACGCCCTCGCTCAAAGTCCGTCAACTGCACATACGGTTCACTTCCACGCTGTCGCGGCATGCTACCAGTGTTAAAGACTGCGCTGGAGCTCCGTATGCCACGGCAAACTGGCTGACACTGACGGCGGCGGTGCACAAAGGCTGCGCAGCTAGCGCCATTCGACGGCCAACACCGTGGTTCCTGGTGTGTCCGCTGTGCCGTGCGTGTGATCATTGCTTGTACAGCCCCCTCGCAGTTTCCGGAGCAAGTATGGTGGGTCTGACACACCGGTGTCAATGTGTTCTTTTTTCCATTTCCAGGAGTGTATAATGAAACCTTCTTCACATGGAGACGAATACGTCAATCGAAAGCGCTTTCCATCTATAAACGTGCAGGCGACGTGTGACAACAGTGAAATGTTTACGAGTGTTGATGCTTCATGGCCAGGGTCTGTACATGACGCTAGGATATGGAGAAACTCCGATGTCTATCGTATATTGCGTGAGAACCAGTGCAACGCCCTAATTTTAGGAGACGAAGGATATGGCATTGCACCGTGGTTAATGACACCATTTCAAAATCCAGAAACACCCGATGAGAGGGCATACAACAGACTGCACTCTAAGGAAAGGGTGATAATCGAACTGTGCTTTGGACAGGTGAAAAGGCGTTTCCCAATTCTGCAAAATAAAATAAGGCTTGCCCAAACAAAAATCCCCAGTGTGATAGTAACCTGTTTTGTTTTGCACAACGTAGCAAAACATGTAGGGGATGAGGATTTTGAGGCACCTAGTGATGACGACAACAATCTTCCAGTACTGGGAGAAGAGGAAGCAGCAAACGTACGTGTACGTGGAGCAAATAGGAGACGGGAAATTGTAAATGTAATACGACAACTGTAATGTATGGGTGTCTGCCCAAACATTGAATAATTAAACCCAATTTGATATTTTTTGTAATTACAGTAATTATTCCCTCATGAAAATAAAGCACAGTGCTCTTATGTTACGTAATAAAATGCTGTTTAGTGTTGTTTTTTTTTCATTCTCTGTCATCGATTTTACTTTCAACAAAAATTGTTTAACATGTAACTATTCAAACTGGAACAGAGATACTACTGTAAATAGCTTTGGACACAACAGGTTAACATGAACTGCTGGAACCTTAATGTAATTCCTGTACTGTAACTTCAGCAGATTGATGGCACAAGTTTTTAATTTACTTTACAAAAATTGTTCCAAGGATGTGGTGAAGGTATTTGCCACGTGCTACAGTGAATAAGTGCACAACTGTCTAACCTGCAGCATTTAAAATACAAACAAGTTACTCTTTTTGCTTTACTTTACCAGAAACTGTTTCAAGGATGTGGTGAAGATATTTGCCAGGTGCTACAGTAAATAAGTGCACAACTGTCTAACCTGCAGCATTTAAAATTCAACAAATTACTCTTTTTGCTTTACTTTACCAGAAATTGTTTCAAGGAGTTGGTGAAGATATTTGCCAGGTGCTACAGTAAATAAGTGCACAACTGTCTAACCTGCAGCATTTAAAATTCAACAAATTATTCTTTTTGCTTTACTTTACCAGAAATTGTTTCAAGGAGTTGGTGAAGATATTTGCCAGGTGCTACAGTAAATAAAGTGCACAACTGTCTAACCTGCAGCATTTAAAATACAAAGAAGTTACCGTTTCTGCTTTAGTGTACCAAAAATTAGTGGTGAAGGTATTTGCCAGATGCTATAGTAAATAAGTGCACAACTGTCTAACCTGCAGCAT
This sequence comes from Schistocerca serialis cubense, assembly GCF_023864345.2. Taxonomy (NCBI): domain Eukaryota; kingdom Metazoa; phylum Arthropoda; class Insecta; order Orthoptera; family Acrididae; genus Schistocerca; species Schistocerca serialis. The sequence continues at coordinate 1,142,866,948 of NC_064639.1, read as the reverse complement.
ATAAAATACAAACAAGTTACTCTCTCTGCTTTACTTTGCCAGAAATTGTTTCAAGGATGTGGTGCAGATATTTGCCAGGTGCTACAGTAAATAAGAGCATAAGTGTCTTACCTGCAGCATTTAAAATAGAAACAACTTACTGTTTTTGCTTTACTGTACCAAAAATTAGTGGTGAAGGTATTTGCCAGATGCTACAGTAAAACAAGTTACTCTTTTTGCTTTACTTTACCAGAAATTGTTTCAATGATGTGGTGAAGATACTGGCCAGACACAACAATATAAGTGCATACACTTTTTTAACATTTCAGATTGGATTATATTACTCTTATTGTCTCATTGAAAAGACATTTGTACTGAATAATTTTTGTAAGAGGATATGTGTAGTGTTGGCAGAAAAGCCAACACTGTTTTTCTAGAGGAGGCCGAAATGCACGCGTTTAATTACACACTGACTGGCGTGAGGTCTGGAACAGGTCAGAGAAATAAGACTAGCAAAACAGGAGGTAACTGGTAGAATATTTAACTTTAATCCACAATTGTAGAACATCTCTCGTTACGGTACCTGCTTCGTAATATTAATTATCAATTGAATACGGCGCCTTGCTAGGTCGTAGCAAATGTAGCTGAAGGCTATGCTAACTATCGTCTCGGCAAATGAGAGCGTATCGGTCAGTGTAGCTTCGCTAGCAAAGTCGGCTGTACAACTGGGGCGAGTGCCAGGACGTCTCTCTAGACCTGCCGTGTGGTGGCGCTCGGTCTGCAATTACTGACAGTGGCGACACGCGGGTCCGGCGTATACTAATGGACCGCGGCCGATTTAAAGGCTACCACCTAGCAAGTGTGGTGTCTGGCGGTGACACCACAATATGGAATTTGGTAAATGAGGAATGAAAATGAACATTCACTTTAAAAAGATGTTTTTATTAATAAAATTCGTTATGTAAATAAGACACTACACAATTTTTATTGTTTATCTTCTTCGCGCATCAATTTCTGCTGCTTTCGTTTGAGTATGTCCAATTGATACAATAGCACCAGCCTTTGCAGCTCTGGAGTAGACAAATTACGTGTCTCATCTGTTTCCATGCTTAATCTCCGACGTTTATGCACACTCTCATGCCCCGAAGCAGGCGATTGTGAAGGTATGACGACTTCGGGGCCCACGAGATCCATATGGTCGGCTGGAACAATTAGTGGTAACTGCAAAATTGACTCATGTTCATACATGCAGTCTGTGTCAGCTACCTCCGAATTCCTTGGTGAAGTGATGACAGGTGGAACCACCACCTACTGCACAAGCTCCTAATGAAAATTAAAAAAAAAAAAGTAATAGTAGTGCGTCAGGATTCAGTTTCTAGTTAGTAAATACACCAAACAGGTTTACGCAGAAATGTGGGAGAGGTTCGTCCAATTTCATGCATAGTACACTGTGATACTTTTACTGAAAAGTGGTGACATAGTAGACGAAATTTACCAAACATTGTTTCATTTTCACATGTTAAAAATACGTATTTGTCTGAATCACAATTTCAAAGCATTAAGCGCGCAATTAAAAAATCGGAAAGTATGGGACTTACCAGGAACTCTGTGGATAGTTGGGTTGCAGTCATCTCCGTCCAAAAACTTTAAAAATTTCTGCTCCCAATTTTTCACGGAAAATCTTAATGTTTTCCGTCTTATTCACATCCGTTTTCGCCTTGATACGGGATTTCACGTTGTGCAGTTTCTTCATTATCTGCCCGTCCGTTATTTCTTTCCCGAAATTAACCATATAACGGTGTTGTGTTTCTTTAATACAATCCGCGAGTTTGTGATTTACTGATGATTACGGGGTAATCTTTAATAATGTTAACAAAGGCTAATTCTGAGTCTTCCATTTCGGCACTGAAATAACTTGAGAAAACTTTCGCTAACACAAAACACACACAAACGAAACAAACTGAGAACCAAAGATGTTGGATTTTAATCTCTTTGCTGAGAACTTACTCAGTAAGGAGGGGAGGTAGAGAGAAAGTACTCCAGGGTCAGAGATTATGCTTCCTAGTTTTTATTCATACGAAACTGAGAACTTTCTTTGAGAATGTTATTTTGCTCTGAGTATCAACTCTGGAGAATGTTCTCGTTTTTATTCATACAACCCATTATATCGTGCATACTTCGGGGCAGCCGATGTCCGTACGAGTGTTATCGCGGTATAAGTTAATTAAAAGTCTCATGCTAGCCCACAATGTTTAAAGCCACCGCAACCAAAATCGTAAAATATAAAAAAATATTCACTTATACTGTGATATGCCCTTTCAAATGTGCTACTTGTTTTTATAGCAGTTATTAGTTGGCAACTATGGAGAGTACTATGTACGTCTTATGACCTCTCATGTAAAGAGTTCAAGATGTTAGCAAGAATATATTCGAGTCAGAGCCCAAAGTTTAAGATGTTTGTACGTTTACTGTGTTACCATTATGACACTTATTTCCCTCTTGCCTAAAGCTTGCTAATCGTCGTAAGCGATTCTCTGCAATACACACCATTTTACCAGCAGGAGTTCTGACCACAGACAGATGTAAGTCGAGTACCGCTACGAAACTGCGGTCCCTCCCCGGCAATGAGCTCGCTATGCGTCCCCGTCAACTATTACCTAAGTGCAGAGCCGGCTCTCGGGGGACGCAAGTTTGATCGCAGCTCCCGGCCTGTGCCGCCAAGTTTTCCAATTACTCTGGAGACAATTGAAGCACTGGACAACCCTCTCCGCGCCAGTTAGGGGTGTCCCCAGCGACACCTGGGTCTCTCTCGTGCAACAGGCATCCGACCGACCAACACCGCGCCGCTCGCCTGCATTATAATGCCGTGACGCTCCTTAGGAATCTACATGGTCTCTGTAGCATCATCGTATTTTTGAGACGAGACGGATCAAAAGTGACTACGGCTGTTAAACATCGAAAACTTGTACTGCATTATTTCTTTTTTCGTTTGTTGTTATTTCACTCACTCTTCTTGACGGACGAGGGTGGGCTCAGCACAAAAATACTGCCGTTCTTTAGCTCAGAGTGTTTACAGTACATACAAACATAGTTTCCAAAAAAATTAAAAACATGAAATTACGGTGTTTCTTAAACAGACATTTGTTCATTGAGGACTTGAAATGAAATATGTTTGTCTTTTGCAAAATACAGTTAACTGGCAATAGTAGTCATAAAAAGCAAGCACTTCACATTACTGAAATTTTAGGCAATGAGCGGTAGGTGAGGAGGGTTGTCGAAAGGAGAGTGTTTAGGAAAGGCTGTGGAATACAATTGTAGGAGGGGAACGCTAACCAAACGTTTGTAAAGGGAGCGAAAAAGTGGCAGGGGGGGGGGGGGGGGGGAGGGAGACAGGAGCCTTGACGTGGAGAAGAAGATGAGTGTTCTGTTAAAGTTGGAAGAATACGTATGACTCTGGGCGGATTCAAGGTCAGCTAGGGAGAGGCGGTTAAAGTTTCGTTGGGATAGAATGTAGAGGTTGAGTATGCGTAAAGTTGGGGATGAGGAATGTGATATTACAAGCGCGACAGAGTAGGAGGGTTAATAATTAGAGATGACGCAATAGAGTGGTCGGTGTCAAGTTTGTGGAAAGCGTAGAAAATCTGAATGTGTTCAGTGTGGGAAAGGAGTGAGGGTGTGACGGTATGTCACATAAATGGACATTTGGAGAAAGGGAAATGAAGTTTTTTTGTGAGATGTGTGAATAATTAATTATCTAAAGACTAAATACGTCTGCGCGATGTATAACGAATAGTAAATATTGTAAATTATTATTATAAAACACAAATATCGATGTAATTAACAAAACACAGTTTGTTTGGTATAATCTCTGTGTAACATAGGCCATGAAGATCAGAGACAATGCTTTGGTTGAACGAGCTCTCCTTTTTTGTTTCGCCTCGAAGTAGGCCGCCATTGTAGCACTGTATAATAATTAATGTAAGTTTTTCTGTATTTTTGCAAAATATAATAAAAATTGTTATTAGAAAGTGTGTATTATTGACTTAGTTGTCACCTCTCATGATCGCAACCATTAATTACAATTAACAAAGTTTTTACAGAACTTCGTAGTGCAGGGAGCTCATCTCCCCTAGCAGGATTTAGTCAGCCATTACGGTGACTGTATTATTTAATTAAAATTTCATGTCATAATGTTAAATGTAAATGTGAGAGGTTCCTCTACCATGATCTTACAATAGTCTCAGAGTTAACAGAGTAAAAATAGATTTCGTTTATTAATATTTAGAATACTGAATGAGTTCAGTATGTTTCATTTTGGCCGCCTAACAGCAGATGAAATTCTCTCCAGTTTTGCCTTGCAAATAATGAACAACAAATATTGAAAATCATTACATTCCGCAATATCTCAGTTAATCTTTGTGTAGTTTGGTACATAAATAACCAGGAGCCCCTGAGACCCATATTAATAATTACCGTTTGCGTAATAATACGCATATTTTCTTTTCTAAATAGCAGTGCTCACGCAAACTATTTATTAGAAGGCTGCGAGTGGCGCGTTGTGTTTAAAAAAAAATATTATATCGTACGTACTTTGAGGCATACGATGTCCACACGAGTGTTATCGCGGTTTAAGTTAATAAAAAGTCTCATGCTAGTCCACAATATTTAAAGCCAACCAAACATAGTCATAAAATATAATTATAAAAACAAAAATATATAATTATACAGTGATAAGTACACACACACATATACACACTTATATCGTGATAAGGGGAGGTTAAAAAGCTCACATATGTTCCTAGTGGGGCATGGTAGACTGAAATGAAAGTCGAGACTGAGTGGATGGCTTCTGAATATTTGGAGGGAGTACTAAACAGTACAATTGAGCGGAAATCCAGGCGAGAGCAGAGGATTGGCCTGACTGAGTCTTTATACAGGTTGAATATGATGGAGCCTTGTTCAGCCAGTTACCGGTTTTAGTCAGTTGTAGGCTATTTGCTGGACGGTTAGTAGGTGCGGTTTTCATGTAAGTAGCATCAGTCCGAGATATTTTAGAGAGTCAGTTAATCAGGTAGGACACTTCTAAGCAGGGACTTAGAAGTTATGGACACTTAAGCTGCAGGTCCGTTCTATAAATACTGCGTGCGTTTTGGAAACTTTGATTTTAATGGACCACAAGCTGTATCAGCAAGTAACCTAAGTGAGATTCAATTCAAGGGATCTTTGGAGTTTCTGGATGGTGGGGAAAAAGATCAGAAAGTAAGGTCAGAGATTATCATCCATGGAGTGATTCATTTCGTGCCACTCGTTTAATTTTCAAGGCAATGGTATTTTGAAAAGTAAACACCGAAAGGATCCACTTCAACAGTGGTTGAACAAAAATACTTTACCTTTCACATCCGATCAGCAATTTGAATTTTGATTACTTTTTTAAAATTCCCTTGTAAGCCATTTGCATTTTTCCTTTCATTTAAAGTCATTGTTGGTTCTCGAAGTGGTTAGTGAAATGTTACTGTGTATGCAAATTAATATTCACATGCAGCAAAATGTTTTGAAAAAAAGACTATCGCGCTTCATATGAAATTGCAAGCTTGATTTTTAATAACAAAATACCAAACGATAGAGCGATGACAGTGTTCGATCATCGCCTCACCAAACGAATCAAGAATGGTTCAAATGGCTCTGAGCACTATGGGACTTAACATCTGTGGTCATCAGTCCCCTAGAACTTAGAACTACTTAAACCTAACTAACCTAAGGACATCACACACATCCATGCCCGAGACAGGATTCGAACCTGCGACCGTAGCAGTCCCGCGGTTCCGCCAAATGAATCGCCTTTAACTTAGTTAAAATGGACAAAAAATTATTTTCGTGACTCAGTTAACGTAAAAAGAATAATATGTTAATTAGTTTGGCGAAATAATATAGATCTGAATTAACGGCAGTGTTATTATTCATAAAAATCATACAATGCCGTGAACTTACTTCTATAGCATTCTGGGTACAGAAACTGAAGAAGGAATGATCAAAAACAATCTAGCTACGTTTGTTATCTCTTTCTTACACAGAAAATCATTACTTGAAAAAAGGTTTGACATAACATCACTTTAATAAAAGACGCACTATATCGCCACCTTGAACGATGGAAGTAGAGTGCATAATAACATTTAATTACCCATATCCTTAGTTTCAGCTACTGCCAACAATCTTTTGGAAGTGTATATTAAATAATAATCATTCTGTTATGGCAGTTTATTATATCACATTCATGATGACACAATCACATGGTTGTATTTTACTGAATGCTATTCAAAGGCTGGCATTGGCATCAGATTTTTTCGGCTGTATGTTAGTTACTTCATAAGTTCACGACAAGCATGACCAGATTTACATTAGATAATGAAGAATTACACTGAATCGTTAAAAGCTGGATTATTACTCAATGATCAGGAACATATCTGACATATTGCCCACCTGTTTCAGTGACGTCCAAGGGAAACTTGAGCTAAAACCGGGACAAGACCTTCGGATTTTAATGTTATTCACGAATTTGAACTTTTGCGTTATGTTGTACAACAAGTGCATCCTGTGTGAAGTTTAGGATTTAGTTACATGTAATTGGTATTTAAGTTCTTTAAAAGTCCTCGCACTCTTCATAAACTTTGTAACTTGTAGTGATTGACAAAGATTTGGACATTACTCAAATGTAGAACTTAACGATTCTTGCCTATTGTCCAGTAGCAGTAAATTGCAATTGTTTTTAATACACTTTATCGTTGTATATGTAACTGGATTTCATCAAGATCATTCAACCATTGTTTTACTTGTAACTAGTGAACACACATGAAAAATATTACAATTTCTGATTGTTTTCAGGAAGCCTTATGTTAACTTATCAGCGGTCAAATGTTCTTTTGTTACATCTTCTATGATAATCATTAGTACATGAATAGAACAAAAATCTTGTTAGTTTTCATGTTAGGAGAAATGCCTTAGAGAATACAGAACTATTGTTTGAAAGCTGTTGACGTGGGTTTTCGGCCGCAGTATGGTGAGATGGACTCTCGACAGGAACATGATGTTGGTAATCGATGCCAGGATCCTTGGTGTAGAGGTAGGGACCCAGATGATTAGACCGGTGTGCTAGCAAGTTGTTACAGATCTAAGGAAAAGTTGGTTGTATTCTGAGGAGACGTCAGGCAGTTTATCAGATAGAGAGTACATGGAACACTTTTACCGTTACATCAGTAATACAAAACATAAAAGTTGTTTACATTGTTCTGAAGCAGAATCTTGTACAACACACATAACTTCACAATGTTCAATAGAAAATGATTCATCAAGTATGTACTTTACAGAGATCCATGGTCTTGCTGGCGAAGTAGTTTTCTTTCTTTCGTTTTTGGTACGCCTGTTTACTGCCCGTTGACCTACAAGTAGCTTTCAGCAGTTTAAACCTATAGCTTGTCCCACTAACAAGTGTTATTGATTTTAATATCCACTATATGCACTGTAAGAGTGTCTCTGTAGGTCAAGTTTTAACCGTGCCATCACGTATTTTAGATCGATAATGTTCACCCGCTCGGTAATGACAGTGAGGCATGGTGCAGACAGTATTGTCGCGTATCTGTAGTGCACTCGCAGTAGCCATTTACTGTGCCCACTCAGCGATCTTGCGTGTGCATATTTGCGTCGAGCAGTTCATCTGCTTCTATAGTAAGGGTAAAAATGACAAGTTCACTTCCATACACACTAGACTTGTCGCAAATGTCGGTTTGCCAGTACAACTTGCAGGAGTGTCTTAATCGTTCGCTTTACTGAACACAAGCACTATCACCTTTACATGAGACTTATCGTTACTTCACATTTCGATACCATACAAAAGCAAACACTGTCTTATTCCGCCCCTAGGGATCTTAGATCTACATCTACATCTACATTTATACTCTGCAAGCCACCCAACGGTGTGTGGCGGAGGGCACTTTACGTGCCACTGTCATTACCTCCCTTTCCTGTTCCAGTCGCGTATGGTTCGCGGGAAGAACGACTGTCTGAAAGCCTCCGTGCGCGCTCTAATCTCTCTCACTTTACATTCGTGATCTCCTCGGGAGGTATAAGTAGGGGGAAGCAATATATTCGATACCTCATCCAGAAACGCACACTCTCGAAACCTGGACAGCAAGCTACACCGCGATGCAGAGCGCCTCTCTTGCGGAGTCCGCCACTTGAGTTTGTTAAACATCTCCGTAACGCTATCACGGTTACCAAATAACCCTGTGACGAAACGCGCCGATCTTCTTTGGATCTTCTCTATCTCCTCCGTCAACCCGACCTGGTACGGATCCCACACTGATGAGCAACACTCAAGCATAGGTCGGACGAGTGTTCTGTAAGCCACCTCCTTTGTTGATGGACTACATTTTCTAAGGACTCTCCCAATGACTCTCAACCTGGTACCCGCCTTACCAACAATTAATTTTATATGATCATTCCACTTCAAATCGTTCCGCACGCATACTCCCAGATATTTTACAGAAGTAACTGCTACCATTGTTTGTTCCGCTATCATATAATCATACAATAAAGGATCCTTCTTTCTATGTATTCGCAATACATTACATTTGTCTATGTTAAGGGTCAGTTGCCACTCCCTGCACCAAGTGCCTATCCGCTGCAGATCTTCCTGCATTTCGCTACAATTTTCTAATGCTGCAACTTCTCTGTATACTACAGCATCATCCGCGAAAAGCCGCATGGCATACATTAACATGAAATACGACTAGAATATTTACACTATTTTCATGCTTCTTAATGAACAAGGACTTTGATTATCGCGGTCTGTGTCGTTGTATGTGTGTGACATATCAGCCTGAACTTTACAGACACACTAACAATCGTGAAAATCATTCACATATGGCAAAGATTCAGGACATCACTGTTTTACTTCCAGAAATATTGATCCTTGCTTATACTACATCTATGGTAACGCTAAGGTGAGAAAGCTCCACTCACAGAAAGAAAAACCTATTGGCATAAAAGATGTCTAGACTAGCTGCAACTTCATTACATACGAATGTCAATTACACAGCAAATGGTTCACTGTGCTTATGAGTTTAAAACTGTCACATATAGGACCGCCACAGGTAACACAGAAAGAAATTTCTTAGACATAGTTGTATACACATATATAAGATAGCAAAGAACCTTGAGGTGTGTACTATTCTGATGTTAGCCTTTGTACTCTTCATTTTGAGCATCTACTACTTTCATTTTATGACTGAAATATTAACTTAATATCCTGACTATTAATTAAGGATTGAAGCTCCACACGTTTTGTATACCACACAGTGATGTCTTGTTGGTATCACGTAACATAATGCCATTAGTGTCCATAAGTCATTGAGTTAGAGACAAATTACGCACATATGAACATAAACAGCTTTGTAGGTAATCCTTCACAGTACAATTCGTGTCTATGCGATATACATCAAAAGTTTAAACTACCACTGGCTTCTTACGATTATTTAGTAGTATATGCACATATATAATTAATGTCAAGCAGGAACTGGATTAATAATTTCTATTTCTACCTCGCTTACCTTAAATTACCTCTAACAGTCGCCTGGCTGGCAGAAGACACTTGTTGTCTGAGCCTCTAACTTGGTCTGTAAACTAATTGATTACACCCTATACAGCACACATAAACATAAGTCAGGCTGGTTACTCTACATTACATGCACGCCGGCATTCTTTCTCAAAAAGATACAGTTAGGTTTTTGTAAATGCATTTTAAATACATAATTTAAGTATAACATAAAACTTGCATATTTGAGTAACAAATCATCATTCCATGTACTTTTCCAAATCTTGATGAGGGTCTCAAATCAATACTAGTCAAAAATTTCTCATTGTACAACTCCTGTGTCAGTTTGTCTAGGTTCTCTGGTCTAGAGCAAACAGGAACAATAATTTGGTTTATCGCTCTAGTGTCATGCACAAGACGAACATTGCCACCAGGCTTAGCTACCGACAACAACGAACTCCTATATGGTGACAACGATGATTTATTATTTTCCATGATAACATTTTATGTATTTTTTTGTGACTGCCTCCCTTTTGGGCCATGGGATGGAGTAGGTGGTGTGGCAATAAGTTTCTTGAGCAACTAATTGCGTATGATATTCACATCTTCTGATGATTCCCAGTTTTTTAGCAAATACATCTATGTATTTTTACTGCAGATCAGTTAAGCTTGCCATTTTAAGTTAAGACACACGAATTCTGAAGAAAAACATTGTAATTCAACAATATTAGAGACGTGACTGTATTGCAGAAAGTTAACCTGATATATTATTATTAGCGACAGTTTGTTTCTCTACTGTTAAAAAAGGTAAAGAAAACTAATAGTCACTAGTTTTCCTTCTCCTTTTTTTGGGCCTTACTACTTGAGGGGCTATATTTCTTCTGTACTTTCAATGATGTGAAACAATAATCAATATTAACTTACGTGTTTATCCCCTTGGTTCTCGGAAAATTAAGTCTTTTGTACATTATTCAGTCAGTTAAGTTAGTTGGATGTAGACGGTTTGGTGACGAACTGATAGACATAATCACGATATCGTTTCCCCATTTTAGTACATGTAAGTCGAGTCTCCGGTTTTTGTTTTTAACGAAGTCCGATTGTAATACTCATGATTATACCAATTATTTCCCTGCATTAACAAATAACAATGTCTTATGTAACCTAGCTTGCTGCTTCCCAACGACGACTTGTGGCTCTGATGCCATCATTCAAATCATGCAGCAAGAAGATTGTTTAACGTTTGAGGTACCATTGCTAAATTTTATTACAATATGTTTTCCTTTTCTTGCTGACTACATGATGTTTCCTTTCTTCGTCAATATTTTGCTTCCACTTTTAAATTTTAAACCTCTACTGACATGACACACTGCACTGGTGACCATCTTCCATGAGGATGTGATAAATATTCTGCGAATGAAACTTTATTGTCAAACAACATCTAAGATAACGGCTGAAAGCAAGGGGAAACTACGGCCGTAATTTTCCCCGAGGGCATGCAGCTTTACTGGAGAGCTGCATCAAACCAGTCTCAGGATTGAAGACCACAACAACAACAACATCTAAGATAAGAACAACATTACTTATCATCCCTTGCGTATGTATATCATAACCGTTGTCAGAGAAATTTATCATTCACAGCCCATTTTTATTCAAAATTTGGTTATTTTAAATTTTTAGTAATTATTTCTAAAAATCACAGAGTTAGGCTACACAAGATGGCTGACTTTACATTACATGCGTGCAGCATGACACGGTACTGCTACAATGTTTCAGCAAATTAATGTTGTCTTTCAGCATGTAACGTTACACATATGTAGGCGAGCTGATCGGCCACTTGGAATTTGCTATGAGGTAAGATGAATCAGGTGTACGGCTGAATGGTAGTGGGCCCGGGACTCAAAAAAAAAAAAAAAAAAAAAAAATGGCTCTGAACACTATGGGACTTAACTTCTGAGGTCATCAGTCCCCTAGAACTTAGAACTACTTAAACCCAACTAACCTAAGGACATCACACACATCCATGCCCGAGGCAGGATACGAACCTGCGACCGTAGCGGTCACGCGGCTCCAGACTGTAGCGCCTAGAACCGCTCGGCCACAGCGGTCGGCCCGGGACTCACGGGGGGCCGCAGTAGACGCTCCAGGCCAGCCGTGGATGACAAAATGGCGGGCTTTGAGACAAACTGAAAGACCGCTTCTTACAGCTCTATGAGAGTCTATAATAATGTGCAGCCAAATATTAATGCAAATCTGAATACATCAACGATCCCAGAAAAATGAGGCGCATCCAGTGACAAAAATCAGTTTCAGTATCTTGAAACAACAAAGCTTAACGACTTACAGTGACGAAATATTTTCGCAATGAACCTCTGAATTAACGACTTTTAAATGCTTCATGTGATTTCAACAAACGATATCTCTTACGACAGCATTGCACTATAGCTGTCATCTCTGAAAGCTACATATCTGTATTTTTTTTTGTTCATTTATGGAACCTCTTCTATCTGTTTCATTATGAAGATTTTTGTCAGAACATCATATCCACCACATTTACACAGTAAATGGACACAGCATCAATACCTCATGTTGTCATACTTATGTAGTTATTTAATGAACAGTTTGCTATTTTGCCAGTAACTGTGCACCTATGGTCTAGGGGCAGCGTCTTTGATTAGTAATTAAAACGTCCTTGGTTCCAGGTTCGAAACCCGCCACCGCTCAAATTTCGATTAATAATCGGCATTGGCGACCGAAGACGTCCAGCTTAAGAAGTCACCCTCATTCTGCCAACGGCCTTGTCAAAGAGTGCGGAGGAGCGGACAGAGATTCAGGGCTCTCTCTTGTCCTTGGCGTGGGAAAATATTCCTATAGGCGGAAGAATCAGAAAGATCAACGGCACGAGGATGCAGAAGGCAGTGGAAATCACTGCATTGAAGACACACAACTTGTATCCACAGGAAGTGTGACCTGTACCTGAAACTGATGATCTCTCCAATGGCAAAAGATTCCGGAATAGTCCCCCATTCGGATATCAGGGAGGGGACTGCCAAGAGGGAGGTGACATGAGAAAGAGATTGAATAACCAACGAAAGGAGAACGTTCTACGAGTCGAGGCGTGAAATGTCAGAAGCTTGAACTCGGTAGGGAAGCTAAAAAATCTGAAAAGTGAAATGCAGAGGCTCAATCTATGTATAGCAGCGATCAGTGAAGTGAAATGGAAAAAGTCAAGGATTTCTGGTCAGATGAGTGTAGGGTAATATCAACAGCAGCAGAAAATGGCATAACGGGAGTAGGATTCGTTATAAATAGGAAGGTTGGACAGAGAGAGCGTTACCGTGAACAGTTTAGTGATAGGGTTGTTCTTATCAGAATCGACAGATAACCAACTCCGACAACGACAGTTGAGGTATAAATGCCAACGTCGCAAGCTGGAGATGCAGAGATAGAGAAAGTATATGAGGATATTAAAAGTGCAATACAGTCTTAAAGGCAGATGAAAATCTAATGGTCATGGTGGACTGGAATGCTGTTGTAGAGGAAGAAATACAAGAAATGGTTGCAGAAGAATGTGGGCTTGGGACAAGGAATGAGAGAGGAGAGAGACTAATTGCGCTCCATTATAAATTTCAGCTAGTAATAGCGAACACCCTGTTCAAGAATCACAAGAGGAGGAAGTATACCTGGAAAAGGCTGGGTGGCACGGAGAGGTTTCAGACAGAGATTCCGAAATCATATACAGGATTTAAGGTGTAACCAGGAGAAGATATAGACTCAGATCACAATGTAGTAGTGATAAAGAGTAGGCTGAAGTTTAAGAAAGTAGTCAGGAAGAATCAGTATGCAGAGAAGTGGGATACGGAAGTACTAAGAAATGAGGAGATGCGCTTGAAGTTCTCTAAAGCTGTAGATACAGTAATAAGGAATAGCTCGGTAGGCAATACAGTTGAAGAGGAATGGAAATCTCTAAAAGTGGCAATCACAGGAGTTGCAAAGGAAAACATAGGTACAAAGAAGGTAACTGCGAGGAAACCATGGGTAACAGAAGAGATATTTCAGTTGATTGATGAAAGAAGGGAGTACAAAAATGTTCAGAGAAATTCAGGAATACAGAAATACCATACACTGAGGAATGAAATAAATAGGAAGTACAGTGAAGCTAAGATGAAATGGCTGCTGCATGAAAAATGTGAAGAAGTCGAAAGAGAAGTGATTTTTGGTGCAGATCGCCGTCAGCCAATGGGAAAACAGATAGCAGAGGAACACTGTGGGAGTGAAGTGGGAACTAGGAATTCTAAAGCGAAGACCTCAAGGGAGCAATACTGGACACTTTTAGGTGAATTCTGGAAGGAGGCAGACCTGCCTGTGGTAATTAGTAAAATTCGATTGTGGACGTGATTGATTGCTTACAGTGAACGGCCGCTACCGTACTTGAATTTCTGAAGTTAGCCCAAGTACCTAAGGTATGAGCAATATCAAGCCAAGTTGCAACTGGGTTCCTTGTAAGGGATGCTGTTTGGAAGAGCATTCAGCAGTAACCGTTTAGTACAGTCTCAAGCAATATTGTTATTTGCGTGCTGTTATTAATCTGTAATGGACATAGGGACTCAGGTAATTTCAGTCATCTCTGTGTTATGGTGAAGACAGGATAGTCTGTAAAAATGGAATCTGAAACAGTGATGAAATGGAATCGTACGCCAAAGCTAACGAATTCGCTGATGCGGCCATTGAAAGCATCGATCCTTCAGCACGCGAAATGGAGTCCAGGCTGAGAGCAAACTAATTAATCCACCAATTAGTCATACTCAGAATCCACTTACGGCATTATCGGAGTTAAGAGGCAATGACAAAAACAATTTTGAACCCATAGCATTAGAGCAAAACGAAATGTTGTCTGAAAAAATATTTAAGCTAAATGAAATGTCATCCAAGCTAAGTGAAATGTTTTGTAAACAAAATGAAATGCCTCCAAATTGATAAATGTGTAGTCATCTGGGACCGATCCGTCGCGTATGTTACTTGTCAGCTCAGCAAGGACCCAAAAGAAAGTTTAGACAGGTTTATTGCTGAACTAGAGGCTGCGATAAAGGAAGAGTTTGATCCACATAGGGGAAATATCTCACAGGATTTTTCACTGTGGGTTTTAAGTAAGTAGACACAGGTAAATGAACTGAGAATTACCAATTGAGCAACATTCTGTCACTGAAGTGTAATCACAGAGAGATAGTTCAGAAGAATCAGCTAAGATGGAATTAAATCACATCAAAATTATCATAAGGAAAGGTTTATCTGAATGGCGTGACAATGTCACGTCATATCAGATTAGTAATATGCAGCAGGAGTTATCGAGTATCAAACATACAGTACATGATATGCTTCTCTCTGTTACTTGGAAAGTGGTGACTGTAAGAGTCCCATACCATACGATGGAAGGTGCAGTCATAAAATAGGTTATGCAGGTCTGTCACGTAACAATATATCCTACAGGGTGGGAGCAGCACCTTCTTTATCATCTGCTGGAAGACTGTCTTTTAAAACACAGCCAGTTTTCGGTTTATTACACACCTAACAAGAAATACGTTCATCCCATCATGTTCATAAAATATTTTAAGGAGGTGGTACCTAGATCTTGGTCAGGCCAATAAGAAATACGTTAGACTACAAAATTTATTCAAGGAGAAGCCGTCCTTTGTGCAACTGAAACATCCAAAAACTGTTGGACACATTAACATTTTAAAAAGGCGTCCTTGTCGAGGTACTGGTCGAAGTGCAATCAGGAAAGACTTCACAAGGAGGTGTCCACCCAGAGTCAGTCCACAGTAGATAAGAAAGTCTTGGAAAATATTTTGAAAAGCGTTTAAGTAAGACTGGATGTAGGAATGAATCTATTTCGCAGAGAGACATGTTGGAAATACTAAACGCGAAGTTGAATGTTGGACGTTCACATTTTTTGGAAAGTTTGCGACTGATTCTGCTATTGAGAGCATACACAGCCTCTGAATCTGAGATATTATTATCGCGAGTGGCGGCTTGCGAACAGTTGTTGAGAGAAGTCGGAAGCAATGTGGCTTGGAGAGAAGCGACAGGAGAAGTCGCATCGTGCTCTAACCGTGCTAGCAACGCCGCAGGAGAAATTGGTATTAATCGAGGAGTTTTGGTAATTTGCCTCTTTGCTGCAAGTAATTGTTACTTGCTTGCACACTGGAGGGATTTTGTCAGACTTGTGAGTTGAGAGTAGTATTAGTATCTTGGTTGCGACCTGAGGCGTGATTATTAATTATAGGCATTGTGGGGTAATTAAAGTTTTCGAACTGTTCAGAGAAAAGAAAGGTGTGAGTAAAGTTTGTCAATGCATGAATCTTCATTCCCAGAAAATAGTAAATTAGAGGTTTTTATTGGTTCCTTTCATTTTTTACACCACTTAAGGCTCGTTGACGAAACCCCTCATGATCATTCAGTTTCCAAACAAAAAAGATAAAGGAGTAGTTGCATCAATAGTTGTAACCGTAATCAGATAAAAGAGAATTGAGTTTTCATGGTTTGTAGGAATAGTAAATAATATCTGTTATCGTTCTCTATCAGAATACTGACATGTACGATAGTAGGACGGTCCAGAAAAGGTTTGAATACTGACATGTTGGAATAAGGGTTTTCATAATACAAGTTGTAAGCCTACCTATTAGATAATATGATAACGTTATTAAAGTTTCACTAGTCTGTCATACAGCTTTCAGAGAAAAGTGTAGATAACGATAGTATTGCCAGAGATAGATCTTCACACGCTTCCGTACGTCTTTCACCATGCTAATAGTATATATTGCAATTTTTTTTAGTTAAAACAAACAACTTTCATCTGTCGACATGCCTGCCACGATTTCGTTTCGTTGGATGATTTCGCAGTTAGAGATGCTTTGTCTTGCTACTGCATTTGCATAATTTTATGCAAATGTAGATGGTCAGTAGTTGTCACATAGCATTTTTGTTGCTTGCGCTCTGCTCCGCATTGATTCAAAATTTTTTATTTCAGCAATTTTCTGGTTCAGAACTTGTTTATTCATTCCATAACAGTGAGATTAACAGTTTTGTGTTAAGATGTGCCTAGAGCACAGGCAGAAATGGTCAAGACTGTAGAAGTAGTTCCAAACGAAGTATGGGAAAGTTTGGGACATAGTGTCGAAAATTCTTCTCAGGATGATGAAATCAGGTAGCTTTCGAACAATATGGTCAATGATCAGAGTGCAGGTTATTATTTGCCAGTCATACGTGATGAACTGCAGAGAACTACATGCAGTTCAGAAGATCAAAATACAGTGACACAATCCGATTTTGTTATGATAGATTCAGTAATTTTGTCTTCCCCTCTTTCATTAATAATTTTACACAATTAATACTAGCACAGGTTGGAGAGATTAAACAATCTAATGACGAAGTTCGTGGGGTGATGAAAGAATCTAGTAGCAAACAGGGACAAAATTTGAAGCTAAAGGAAGAGAGCTTTAAATTATAAATTCGAGGAAATGTCAGAACGGTTGAAAATTCAGGTATGCGTGGAACTCAAATTTGATATTAATAATCTTGAGTTTAAACATGACCATGTACAGTCTGTTGGTATTGTTGAGTTGAGACAACAAATGTCACAACAAGAACTGAAAATAGAGGTCATAACAGTTACAGAATAACAATGAAGTTTCGAAGAAGCAAACTCAGTTGATCACAGATGAAAATCTAGTCGAACAATTAGTCGAAATAGTGATGCAAACGAGCAATGATTCAGGAAAAAGGGCAGACGATACTCAGCCGGTTCCGTACACGAATACCGAAGAATTTCAGTTTCTGCGATGTTTTAAAGAAGTACAGATGACGATTAATCAGCAAAATAAACATGACCTGAGAAAGATACAGGGACAGCTTGCTAGTATGGAAGAAAACATCGGTCGTGATTAAGATACCACTAGGTTCAATAATTATCATGTTGAAAAACACAATGAACGCCCTAATTTTGGAAATACTGATCTCTTCTCTCGTGAACGTGATATGTTTGCAGGACACAATGACCAGAGTGGGAATTACGGTATGGGAGAAAACGTATCGCATCAGAAGAACGATGGCTTTAATTACAAAAATTTTGTCACAAGAAATTAAAAATTTTTCGCAATGCCACCAATGAAATTCACCCAAGGGGGATTTACAAAAAACCAAATGATTCTACAAATTTACTTCTCTGTTATTAAAGAATAAACCATCATCACATAATATAAAACTATTACTAGCCTTCCCTATGCAACGGCGTTTAAGACACCATAAAGTAATCAATTCAGCATTGGGAATCATCAAGGAAGACGTAAAGAAAAGGAAGAAACTACAGAACCCACGAGTGAACATCAAGAGGTTACAGGTAGGTCAGAAAGTGTTGAGTAAATCGGATCGTTTATCTCATAAAGGAAAGGTTTTAAGTAGCAAGTTTTTCTTGGTGTATGAAGGTTCTTTGCATATACGTCGAATCTCACATGCAAATACTGTGGAACTTGAAATTATACACACACATAAATCATTAGGTCTTCGTCATATATAGAACATTAAAGTATTAAAAAAACAGTCCCCTGGGGGGCTTACTGTTCTTTGGTAAACATATGCAGTGGCGAGCATAAGTGCCCAGCTGTGACACTGCATTTTCTTACATTAGCTTTCAATCTGTATATTGAGCAAGCAGTGAAGGAAACAAAAGAAAAATTCGGAGTAGGTATCAAAATCTATGGAGAAGAAATAAAAACCTTGAGGTTCGCCGATGACATTGTAATTCTGTCAAAGACAGCAAAGGACTTGGAAGAGCAGTTGAACGGAATGGATAGCGTCTTGAAAGGAGGTTATAACATGAACATCAACAAAAGCAAAACGAGGATAATGGAATGTAGTCGAATTAAGTCTGGAGATGCTCAGGGTATTAGATTAGAAAATGAGACACTTAAAGTAGTAAAGGAGTTTTGCTATTTGGGGAACAAAATAACTGATGATGGTCGAAGTAGAGAGGATATAAAATGTAGACTGGCAATGGCAAGGAAAGCGTTTCTGAAGAAGAGAAGTTTGTTAACATCGAGTATAGATTTAAGTGTCAGGAAGTCGTTTCTGAAAGTATTTGTATGGAGTGTAGCCATGTATGGAAGTGAAACATGGACGATAACTAGTTTGGACAAGAAGAGAATAGAAGCTTTCGAAATGTGGTGCTACAGAAGAATGCTGAAGATTAGATGGGTAGATCACATAACTAATGAGGAGGTATTGAATAGAATTGGGGATAAGAGGAGTTTGTGGCACAACGTGACTAGAAGAAGGGATCGATTGGTAGGACATGTTCTGAGGCATCAAGGGATCACCAATTTAGCATTGGAGGGCAGCGTGGAGGGTAAAAATCGTAGAGGGAGACCAAGAGATGAATACATCAAGCAGATTCAGAAGGATGTAGGTTGCAGTAGGTACTGGGAGTTGAAGAAGCTTGCACAGGTTAGAGTAGCATGGAGAGCTGCATTAAACCAGTCTCAGGACTGAAGACCACAACAACAACAACAGCTTTCAGCACTGTTTAATGCTCTTCAACTAGTCTGCACATATCTGTTAATGTATCTTTTACAGTCAACCTACTTAACCGGGAATTTTAATGAATAATGACTCAACCTACTTAATCGGGAATTTTAATGAATAGTGACTATCTTTTTGTGTTGTGTGAAGAAAAGTACTTTGACTTTGCTAAGCACAATCTTACAACGTGATAGTACTGTGGAAGTAGACATTTTTTTGTATCTGTATTTGCACTATAACAGTACAGAATTTATAAGCCATTGCGAACAATTTGAATTCAGCTGGCATTATTCTGAGTTTACTGGTGAAGTATCTGATTGAAGTGTAATACTGTTATCTTATTTCATGAGTTTGGAATTTTTCTTTTGAGATCTTGGTATAAGGGAGTGGACTTAGTTTTGAGGTTCTAAGATATTCATATTTCTCCAGGAAGATAGTTTGCACATATAATGAAGTTTCTTGTGACTTGTGATAACTTTTGATGTGCATTTTGCTTTACCTTTATCAGGGAATACTGTGTTATTTTTGAGGAAAATGCATGAGATGACATATTCTGAAGGTACACATTCTGTGAAGTAGGTTATGAATTTTAGAGATTTAGATAATGGCTGACTTTATTTTGGATAAGAGACTGTGTATGAGAGGTTCGGAATTGAGAAAGGTATTTCTGATGTGCAGAAATTTAACTAGGAATATTTCTGACTGATATTTGTTCTATTGCTTAGGAAGTTTCTTGAAGAGTGATAATTTCAGAGTTGTATGCATATATATGAGGAATCTAGGGCATACTGTGTGATATAGATATGGAATATGATGAAAAATTTTGGTTAAGGTTTTCCATGTGAGGCTTGTCATGTTACTATGGTTTATTATGGTGCAACTATAGTATATTATAGAGCAATTATGGTATATTATGTGAAGTAGATTATGATTTGTAGGACATTGTGCTGAAGGTTTATGAAATATGATGTTACGAGGAACACACATGAGGCATTATTCATGATTTAGTGAGGATGTGTTTCTATTTTAAGTTGTGTATGAAATAAGACAAGGTAAGGAATGTACACTCTTTAAACAAAGCAAACTGCAACTGTACTAGATACATGGAGATTCTGCTTGTGCACACTTTGTTCAAAGATAGAATCATAGTGTTATTTTCAGGAGAGATTTATTTTCTCGTGAGGGGATTTCTGAGAAGACAG
This sequence comes from Schistocerca serialis cubense, assembly GCF_023864345.2. Classification (NCBI taxonomy): domain Eukaryota; kingdom Metazoa; phylum Arthropoda; class Insecta; order Orthoptera; family Acrididae; genus Schistocerca; species Schistocerca serialis. The sequence goes on along the minus strand of NC_064639.1, from coordinate 1,142,846,611 downwards.
TATTATTGTACTTTTGTTGCTGTTGATGAGATGTATTATAACATGTAAGAGCCATCGATTATGGAAAGAACACGAATTTCAGTTTGAGATACCAATCATACCTGCTATATGCATTGTAATCTTTTACCTATATGAAACACCAGTGATTGCAGATGACACATTTTCTCTTCACTTGTTTGGAGATAAGAGTGCACATATGGATGTATCCGTCGAGTAATGAGCGTGAATGGTTTTACAAAGATTGTTTCTCTACTACTGAATTATGTGACGTATGTGTGAGATGAATTTCCTAGCTTTGTGAAGTCGTGGAAAGAGACTGTCTCAGCAAAAAATTTTTGTTTTTCTATTTATACGTGTTTACACTTACTGTAATTCATTTTTTGTGCGTGATATGATCATAATTGAACTTTTTCTCTATTTCAGAAGTAATAAAAGCACAGAATTGCATGTCTGTGTATAAACTAAACAATATTTTCAGATCGGTGTGTAGTGAACATAGTGAAGGAGTTACGTTCTGACAATATGAATGTTGCAGTGGTCTTCTGCGGAGAACTAGACTTCCAGAGGCAACCTGTCATGTTAAAAGCATTGATCTATGACTTGTATTTAAATATTTTATGCATTCTGACAATTCTTTCTTTCCAGTTTATTGTATTTTTTACACCTTTCTGCAAACTGATTTTCTACATTTTTTGTGGATGTGGCAAGTAATTGTGTAACAGAAGTAGCTTCAGTACTTTAGTGTTTTTCTGTTTAAGTAATTTTATTTGAGAACTTCTCTTTTGGTGATGAATGGAGATGTAGGTTCTGCTACATTAGAGATGCTGTGCCGGTTCTAGCATGTTAACTTAGTGATTGTAAGATGATGATTTTTTTGGCTTTTCATTAAGCAGTACTGAAGAGGAAGAGAAGTTATTTGGTTCATTTTCATTAGATAAATCATTTCTTTCAGCTACTGCTGATAATTTTTGTTTTGTATTGCATATTACAGTAAGTTCCGCCATTATTAACTGCTTTATAATTTATATCTTTTGAATGTTGTATTTATTTTGCTGTTTGCGAGCTAACATCCCAAAAGATGTTTGGGCTCACATGCAGTTCCTCTTTGTCGAAGTATCTTGGCTCAAACTCGTCTAGGGGTTGAACCGCACGTGTCGCATTACACTTGTGACCCGTTGGTTAAATTGTCTGGTTGAGGGCTAGTTTGCGAAATACACAGTTAATATAACATACAATAATAGTAATACTGATATCGGGAACTAAATTAACGACCCATAAATGATGTAGGCCACACAATTCCGATTTGGTTAGAATAATGTTTATTCCGAAAGCAAACTAATAGTGAAAGTGGCCGTATTTAGAGTTACTGCCACACTCGAGCGTATATCCACTTGACACAGTTCGTCCTTTCACTATCTCATTGTGAAATACAAGTTATCTACGCGAAAAGTTAGAGTTCACAACAGGGGCGCGGCTGCTCACCGCTCCCGCAATACCACACAATCCGAAATTTTCAAAGTCGTTTCACTTCCTAGCTGCCTGAAAGACCGACCGTCCACTTCCGCGTCTCCACCAGCACTGTCCCTTTTGGGTCTCCAGCCAAACTGTACTCTTTTGTGTCAAGACCAGAACTGTCCCTCTGCCCATTCCCGGCCGCGTTTCCTGTGTGCCGAACATACTCGCTCAACTGACTAGTGCAGTTCCCTTTCCTGAATCTGTCTATCTGATTGGCTACAGCTTATTCTACATTATTTTACATTTTAAGATATTTAAAAAATCAAAGCTTGGCCAGTTTCACATTCTAAATAAAGTAACAATAATATCCATTACATGTTGTTGTTGTGGTCTTCAGTCCTGAGACTGGTTTGATGCAGCTCTCCATGCTACTCTATCCTGTGCAAGCTTCTTCATCTCCCAGTACCTACTGCAACCTACATCCTTCTGAATCTGGTCTCCCTCTACGATTTTTACCCTCCACGCTGCCCTCCAGTGCTAAATTGGTGATCCCTTGATGCCTCAAAACATGTCCTACCAACCGATCCCTTCTTCTAGTCAAGTTGTGCCACAAACTTCACTTCTCCCCAATCCTATTCAATACCTCCTCATTAGTTATGTGATCTACCCATCTAATCTTCAGCATTCTTCTGTAGCACCACATTTAGAACGCTCCTATTCACTTCTTGTCCAAACTATTTATCATCCATGTTTCACTTCCATACATGGCTACACTCCATACAAATACTTTCAGAAACGACTTCCTGACACTAAAATCTATGCTAGATTTTAACAAATTTCTCTTCTTCAGAAACGCTTTCCTTGCCATTGCCAGTCTACATGTTATATCTTCCCTACTTCCACCATCATCAGTTATTTTGCTTCCCAAATAGCAAAACTCATCTACTACTTTAAGTGTCTCTTTTCCTAATCTGATTCCCTCAGCACCACCTGATTTAAATCGACTACGTTCCATTATCCTTTTATTGATGTTCATCTTGTATCCTCCTTTCAAGACACTGTCCATTTCGTTCAACTGCTCTGCCAAGTCCTTTGCTGTCTCTGACAGAATTACAATATCATCGGCGAACCTCAAAGTTTTTATTTCTTCTCCATGGACTTTAATACCTACTCCGAATTTTTCTTTTGTTTCCTTTACTGCTTGCTCAATATACAGATTGAATAACTTCGGGGAGAGGCTACAACCCTGTCTCACTCCCTTCCCAACCACTGCTTCCCTTTCATGTCTCTCGACTATTATAACTGCCATCTGGTTTCTTTACAAATTGTAAATAGCCTTTCGCTCCCAGAATTTTGCCTCTGCCACCTTCAGAATTTGAAAGAGAGTATTCTAGTCAACATTGTCAAAAGCTTTCTCTAACTCTACAAATGCTAGAAACGTAGGTTTGCCTTTCCTTAATCTATGTTCTAAGATAAGTCGTAGGGTCAATATTGCCTCACGTGTTCCAATATTTCTACGGAATCCAAAGTGATCTTCTCCGAGGTCGCCTTCTACTAGTTTATCCATTCGTCTGTAAAGAATTCGCGTTAGTATTTTGCAGCTGTGACTTATTAAACTGAGAGTTTGGCAATTTTCACATCTGTCAACACCTGCTTTCTTTGGGATTGGAATTATTATTTTCTTCTTGATGGCGGAGGGTATTTCACTTGTCTCATACATCTTTCTCACCAGATGGTGGAGTTTTGTCAGGACTGGCTCTCCCAAGGCCGTCAGTAGTTCCAATGGAATGTTGTCTACTCCGGGGGCCTTGTTTCGACTCAGGTCCTTCAGTGCTCTGTCAAACGCTTCACGCAGTATCTTATTACCCATTTCATCTTCATCTGCATCCTCTTCCATTTCCATAATATTGTCCTCAAGTACACCGCCCTTGTTTAGACCCTCTATGCACTCCTTCCACCTTTCTGCTTTCCCTCCTTTGCTTAGAACTGGGTCTCCATCTGAGCTCTTGATATTCATACAAGTGGTTGTCTTTTCTCCAAAGGTCTCTTTAATTTTCCTGTAGGCAGTACCTATCTTACCCCTAGTGAGATAAGCCTCTACATCATTACATTTGTCCTCTAGCCATCCCTGCTTAGCCATTTTGCGCTTCCTGTCGATCTCATTTTTGAGATGTATGTATTCCTTTTTGCCTGCTTCATTTACTGTATTTTTATATTTTCTCCTTTCATCAATTAAATCCAATATTTCTTTTGTTAACCAAGGATTTCTACTAGCTCTCATCTTTTCACCTACTTGATCCTCCGCTGCCTTCACTACTTCATCCCTCAAAGCTAGCCATTCTTCTTCTACTGTATTTCTTTCCCCCATTCCTGTCAATTGTTCCCTTATGCTGTCCCTGAAACTCTGTACAACCTCTGGTTCAGTCAGTTTATCCAGGTCCCATCTCGTTAAATTCCCACCTTTTTCCAGTTTCTTCAGTTTTAATCTACTGTTCATAACCAATAGATTGTGGTCAGAGTCCACATCTGCCCCTGGAAATGTCTTACAATTTAAAAGCTGGTTCCTAAATCTCTGTCTTACCATTACATAATCTATCTGAAACCTGTCATTATCTCTAGGCTTCTTCCATGTATTCAACCTTCTTTTATGATTCTTGAACCATGTGTTAGCTATGATTAAGTTGTGCTCTGTGCAAAATTCTACCATGCGGCTCCCTCTTTCATTTCTTACCGCCAATCCATATTCACCTACTACGTTTCCTTCTCTCCCTTTTCCTACTACCGAATTCCAGTCACCCATGACTACTAAATTTTCGTCTCCCTTAACTATCTGAATAATTTCTTGTATTTCATCATACATTTCTTCAATTTCCTCGTCATCTGCAGAGCTAGTTGTCATATAAACTTGTACTACTGTAGTAGGCGTGGGCTTCGTGTCTATCTTGGCAACAATAATGCGTTCACTATGCTGTTTGTAGTAGCTTACCCGCACTTTAATATTTTGATTCATTATTAAACCTACTCCTGCATTACCCCTATTTGATTTTTTATTTGTAACCCTGTATTCGCCTGACCAAAAGTCTTGTTCCTCGTGCCACCGAACTTAACTAATTCCCACTATATCTAACTTTAACCTACCTATTTCCCTTTTTAAATTTTCTAACCTATCTGCCCGATTAAGGGATCTGACATTCCATGCTCCGATCCGTAGAACGGGAGTTTTATTTTTCCTGATAACAACGTCCTCTTGACTAGTCCCTGCCCGGAAATCCGAATGGCGGACTATGTTATCTCCGGAATGTTTTACCCGACGCTATCATCATTTAACCAAAGAGTAATGGTGCATGCCCTCGGGAAAAATTACGGCTGTAGTTTCCCCTTGCTTTCAGCCGTTCGCAGTACCAGCACAACAAGGCCGTTTTTGTTAGTGTTACAAGGCCAGATCAGCCAATCATCCAGACTGTTGCCCCTGCAACTACTGAAAAGGCTGCTGCCCCTCTTCAGGAACCACACGTTTGTCTGGCCTCTCAACAGATACCCCTCCGTTGTGGTTGCACCTACGGTACGGCCATCTGTATCGCTGAAGCACGCAAGGCTCCCCACCAACGGCAAGGTCCATGGTTCATGGGGGAGGGGGGGCATTACATAACAAATGCTAAATACTTTTATATAAAGCCAATACAGTTTCCTTCCTAACTTTGTATCTCACAGCCAGTAGCCTTGCACCAATGTGCTTTCTGATAAATAAAATAAAAAAAACAAAAGTAACTATTATGCACTAAACTTTACGACAAATATTCTATTACGTAATGATCAATAAGGTGTCATGCTGTTATCATTCAATATACTTTGTGTGAAGGAGATGATGATCTAATGCTTAAGTGAAAATACTGATGATTTAAATTTACTATATCTTTTAAACGAATGAAGTTACGGAGTTGATATTTACAATGTATGTCATTTTAATGATGCTCTTCTATATGAAATATAGTTGTTAAGATCGACCAAAGCGTTCAGACTTTAGCATGCAGGTCTTTGTTACAAAACTTGTTAATTTCACTTTAACAGTAAATCCTAAACTATTATAGATATGATCAATATTTAAGTTTTATAGGGATCACCATGAAAATTAATGGAGGATGGCAGACTAAAATTACTGTGGCTTAATTCCCTGCATTACTGTAAAATTAAATAGTTTTCATAAATTTTTCCCTTTATGGCCGATCTTAGGTCCGCCATATTTAATACTGCTACGTCTCCTGTGCCACACAGAGCTTCTACTGGGTTTCCCTATGACATAGGTTCTCGTCTGTCTCACTCACACACTACAGCGCTTAGGCCTCAATAGACAATAGACACCTGTGAATTTCCCCAGTTCGTGGTGAATCTGCACCCTTTTATGGCATGCGGTCCTGGACGACAGGGTTCGTTTCAGAATTCCCACAGGCTTACTATTTCGACCATATATTTAAATAAGAGCGAAATGCTCTTTAACTCGCGTGTTGTGATTAACTACATATGGCCATACAATTCTGACACCACACACAGACAAGTTGACATTTGATGTCTGACGATATTGAGATTGTGATGCTACTCGTTATTTTCTGTTCAATGATCAGTATGTAGACATTAGTATGATTTTTTGAGAAATGAAATATTTGTACCGTAATAAAAAGGAAGTACTTGTGACACTCACTGACCCAGTACTCCATGAGTGAATACGTAATATGTTATGAAAACTGAACTGTCTGTACAGTAATAAGAAATGGCATTATTTACTAACACCAGCTAACATTAACTGGAGCTCAAGTCCTTTATAATGCATATGAAGGAATTGGAGGTATACTCTAATATACTTTTCTTATGTGTCTACTACAGAAATTGGATTATATGAACTTTCACTTTGTTTGTTGCACTTTACTTCTGACTGTAATAATTTAAATCACATGTAATTACTGTGTTGATACGAACATTGGGATCTACGATTAATTCTAGCATTTTTTAAAATATGTTACCATTAATGCCTTTAGACAAATCTGAGTGACATTCAGTGGTGTTATATGTCGCACATTTTCGTCTTCTGGATCAAAATATGTACTTCATGTTACAATCTATACTGTACCATCAGAAAATAAATTTGTATAGAAAAAGATTGTCAACATGTGGATGGCCTAGACTTAATATTTAATATTTACAACTGTAGTTCAATAAACTTGCCACGCTTACGTAATTAACTGTGGCCATGCATATTTTGAGTTATTTACTGAGCACTGAGCTTATGTGAAACTTTCTAGCAGATTAAAACTGTATGCCGGACCGAGACTCGAACTCGGGACACTTGCCTTTCGCGGGCAAGTGCTGTACCATCTGAGCTATCCAAGCACGACTCACGCCCCATCCTCACAGCTTTACTTCTGCCAGTATCTCGTCACCTAGCTCCCAAACTTTACAGAAGCTTTCCTGCGAAACTTGCAGATCTAGAACTCGTGAAAGAAAGGATATTGCGGGGACATGGCTTAGCCACAGCCTGGGGGATCTTTCCAGAATGAGATTTCCACGCTGCAGCGGAGTGTGCGCTGATATGAATCTTCCTGGCAGATTAAAACTGTGTGCCGGACCGAGACTCGAACTCGGGACCTGAGCTTATATGTCTGTTCATGTGATGTAAATTTTATATTCAAATGTATATAACTTACTATTATTCATTTACTCACTATAATTCGTTTCTATTATTGTGTCTTATACGAGACTTTTGATCTTCTGTGTGAATTATAAGAATCTGTTTTGCAGTGAACACATAGTGTGTAGTGGGGCGATCACTCTGTTGTAGAAATAATTCAAAAGCCAAGATTGCTTAAATTCTGTTTACTGGATAACCGGTTTCAACCCACTAAAGGAGCCATCATCGGATCTGAACGTTAATCTACATTCAGATCCGATGACGGCACCTTTAGTGTGTTGAAGCCGGTTATGCAGTAAACAGCATTTAAGCGATCTTGGCTTTTGAATTATTTCTAGAATCTTTTGTCAAAGATATACACAACCTTATCACGAACTTTTTTAGTCTTAAGCAAGAATACTTCTGCCTTATACTATCAGTATTGAATGTACAGTATCTTTATCTGAATATGAAAGGAGTGACACACTAAAACATTTTGGTGTGGTTGTCAGTGGGCATAATGTATGCAGCTAGGCCCTGAGTCTGGTTATACCTCAAACTTGTGTATCCTCACCTGAATATGTTAACATTCCGGTGTGGTTATCAGCGGACATGGTGTAAATTGTCCCTTAGTCTGCTGCACCTAAAACCTGTGTTTCCTTACCTGGTTTTGTACTGCCAGATGATTTTTACTTTCTTGAAGAACTGTAAATAACATCTCATTATCTTGTCAACTGAACTACCACAGATACGAGTGCTTACTTGCACAGTGATACTTCTATGTTTTTCTCTTTGCACTGTTTGCAATTCTATGTAATATTTGTATCTATGCAACTGAAAGACATTTTTGCATTCTTGGAGAAGTGTAAATAAAATTTTGTCACCCTATCAAATGAAGTACTACCTGTGGCATGTGGATATTAGTGCTTATATGCACAAGATGATACTTGTACAGCTTATCAATTTCCTACTATGTTAATAACTTACGTAATCTTATGCTTACGGTTATGTATTTTACCACTTTTGCGCGATATCTGATGTAAGAATTTTGCGTTTCCTCCTTGCCAAGATTTTAGGCAAAACTCACCGCACAAAACTCTTAAAAGTGAGAGTGGGGGTTAGGAAAGCTGGACGTTCACATTTTTTGGAAAGTTGGCTACTGAGTCTGCTGTTACATGCACACAAAAACTCTGAGATACAATTATCGCTAGTGGTAGCGAGCGAACAGCTGTTGAGAGCAGTTGGATGCAGCCTGTTGGGGAGAGAAGCCATGCATCAGGAGAAGTTGCAGCCTGTTCTGACTGTGCTAGTAATGCTGGAGGAGATTTTGGTATTACTCGAGGATTTCTAGTAATTTGCCTTTTTGTTGCATGTAGGTGTTGCTTTCTTGCACAATGGAGGGTTTTTATCAACCTACCAGGTTAGCCGAGAGCGCTAATGCGCTGCTTCCTGCACTCAGGTAGACGTGCTGGCCCCGAAACGAATCCGCCCGGCGGATTAACGACGTGGGCCAGTGTGTCGGCCAGCCTGGATGTTGTTTTTATGCGGTTTTCCACACCCCACTAGGTGAATACTGCACTGGTCCCCACGTCCCGCCTCAGTTACACGACTCGCAGACATCTGAACATGTTCACACTATTCCATGGATTACACTAGATGCAGACAGCTGGGGTACTCTATTTCCATCCCAGGGAGGGGGGGGGGGGAGGGGGTACATGGTGGTGGCAGGATGTGCATCCGGCCACCCATTAACATTATTGCCAAATCCGTGCGATTAAGGCACAAGCAAAAGCAAAAGCAAGGAGGGATTTTGTCAAATTTGTGTATGCATACACAGAGAGTATTTAGTATATTTATTATGACCAACTATGTGATTATTGATTATAGCCATTGTGGAATAACTCAAGTTTGCAAACTGTTCAGGCAAAAGAAAGGTCTGGTAAAGTTTGTCAATGTATGAACCTTCATTCTCAGAGTATAGTAAATTAAATATTATTGGTTCCTTTCATTTTTTGTAGTACACACTGAAGATACAAATGTGGAAACTTCAAGTCCATGCTGGGCTCTGTCGACCTAACACATGAAGGTTCTAAGATGAGTAATAACAGTAACAACAGTGGTGTGGATCTGTCCAGTCCACCAAAAACCCAATTCTACCATCACGCTAGATCAAAGAACTGCTACATTACTTTCGCGATGCTGCCAACGCCACCTCCACTGCATAATGCTTAGCCTGCTTACTGAGGTGTGCTGAACTGTAATAATAGGAGAGCCAATAAAGGGTAGCCTCAGAATGCTATAATAAGGAAGTAGGTCAATCGCAATGCAACAATAATAATAATTATTGGAATCCCCACATGGGGAACCACAGTTAATAAAATATGAATAACACTCGCCAGCCAAATGGTCCAGTGAAAAGCTATGCTGTTGATATGAGCTGGTGAACAAAACTTTCAACGATGAATGTTACTGAAGTAATGGAAAAATCCCACCTAACTATGTCTAATTCAGCAAACTAGATCCAGCTGCATTACAATCTCGGATGTTGGACATGGTCTGTGATGGGGACGGAGAACATAATTTAATGAAATAGCTGAGGCATAATGAAGACACAGATATTAGAGATGAGTTAAATATTAACCACTATGGATACTGTCATCAGCGCAAAGAAATAGTTCAGGCTACTATTAATCCTACTGTGGGAAATGTTCTCACTACAGTTGTTCTTGACACCGGAGCTGTGGCAAATGAGAAGTCGGGGTGTTTATTTATTCATATTAAGGTACAAGTGTTTCTACATATGCAGTACAAAACTACAAGATTATTACAGCAGTCAGGGTCAGGATGCGATATGTTGAAGAGCAGGTTTAGGTTGGGACAGTTGTTGGAAATGTAGCCATTGTCTTCCCAAATGTAGCTGTTTTCATGTAAAACGAATTTTTGGCATGGGAATTTTGAGGGAGAGGGACACAAAAATTGGCTTCTCCTCGGATAAGGGCTATTTGGTTGTCAATGGTGAAAGTATTGTTGTAGACTTAGTAACAACCAAGGCCAAACATGGTAAATACTGACAGGGCGTAAGAGTCAAACTTACTAAGACAAAAGTTGCACACATCAGTACTCAGCTTTTACACTGTAGTTCTGTAAAGGAGAAAATAATATAGATGCTTTACACAATACGTTGTTTTGAGTTATTCCAGGATGTTTAGAATGTACTCTTTGTTCTTACAGCATCTTTAAGTTGTTGGATATGTTGGTAACAGAATGGCAGTGAATCCATGGAAGGCTGATCATGGTGGACATGGGCAGGTCTAAATGCTTCCTAAACCTAATATCAAAGGCCCTACCAATCTGTCCGAAGTATCACTTCAGGCAATCATTACAACCGATACAGTATACCGCTGTGGCACACTACTTTTACCAGGATGTGCTCCCTTTGTGTCTATTTACACCACTTACCGAATTTCTGAGGGAAAGAAAGGTGCTTTTATGTTTTTTGCTCTTAAATGTTTCCCTACCTTTCCAGAAATTTTACCGAAATATGACACTCCATGATAACTCATGATCTCTGACATCTGATCATCCACTCTCATTAACGTTATGGTATCGCCCTTTATGACCTGAAAGCCTCTACATCCAACTTTATTCTTTAAAATTACCCTATAAAAGTTGCAAATTCCCTGTATATCCATTTACATAAGCAATGTATTGAATAGCCTGATATTCTCAGTTGAATGCCTCTTTTGTTAACGGACTATTGTGTAATCTAAGGAACATCGACCTGAAAACAGCCATTTCAGAAGCTAGAGGGTGGTTGGAACTTCGATGAACAACTACATCTGTAGTAGATTCTTCTCTAAATGTGTCAAACTCAACCTTGGACACGTGGAGTGCAATCACTAGTTTTAAATAAGGCTATCTTACCTTACTGTTCTGCTTCAGAATTGCCCTTGCTTGTGGAAACTATTTACGTCCTCGACAAATTCACAATTCTCCCTTCTCCTTTATACAACAATAGCATATCATCAACATACCTCACCAAACCTGTATTGTATTGGCCTGTAATGATAGTCAGGTCATAATATCATACTCGAATTTTGGAATTTTGACGTAAAGATATTAGCTAAGCAGTATGCCCAGGGGGACCCCATGGCCAAATCCTGTTTTTGAAGATACTTATAGCCATCATACTTGAAGTACTTTTATCTAAATGCTGTGTCAAGCAGATAGAGAACATCATTAATTTCGTCATCTGGGCAGGAACTTGAGCTTGTTTTTGGGATGTTGGTATTATATATTTAAATACTTAGCAAGCAATTTCTCTATGTTGTACCCAACCTTTCATGTTCTTTAACAACAGGCCTAACTGACGCACACTCGTTGAGGATTTTAACCATCACCTGCAATCTGGGAGCCACTGGGTTCGGGTTCATGAGAATCATGTTATTTTTATGAAATGCTCTGGAGAAACTTTAAAGGGCTTTAGTACCATTTTTAAATGGTCCAAGTACTTTGCAAAGGTATATTTTTTTTACATTTCTCAATCTCATTACTGGCAAAAGAATGTTGGACCTTATCTGTGTACTGACATTCGTCCAATACCACTACCATTTTTCCCTTATCACCCTGAACTATCAGTACACGATTATCCTCCATCTTCTTACTTATATTATTTAATAAGACTTTTTCAAAGCCCACACCATATAATTTCCCCCTCCTTAATACTAAAAATTGTTATACTACTCCTTACACTTACCCTATTAACCCCTATCGCCACCTCAGTTCACTCAGCTGTGGTCAACTTGGCCCCATCAAGGGCCATGACTGTATGGGTGACCTGTGAACTTAAATACAGCCACATATTGCTCTCCCATACGTTATGTGACAACCCATTTTCTGATAAATCGGTCACATTATCACTAAAAACAATATTTGTATAATTCAAAAACTTGAAATGGCAGCTCTTAGCTAGCTGATCTCTACCATTTTCATCCTTATCATCTTGGCTCCCAGCTATCTTTGTATGTCTCCTAGTTAAACTGTTGCTAAGATACCTTAAAAGTGAATCAGTGTGTTATAGGTCTTCGTAAAGTCTTAGTGTGTATAGTACATTTCTCTATTCACTTTGTCTCTTTTGTCATATAACCTTTGTATCTCTCTTCTTACACAAAATGATGTAACAGCACACAGGCTATATAGGCTGTCAAGGCCAATGAATTAGGAGCTCTATAACTTACATAACTGGGGCACAGCTTATTCCTTTAACCTTCTTAGAAACAGTATCTGCTTTCATGTTCACAAATGTGTTATTCAGATTTAACAGTCTAAAAATGCTGTTATTCAACTGCAAACAAATTTGTGTTCATGGCAACCACAGTTGTGAATGTACATTTGTTTCCTGATTCCTATGTACTGACTCAAATCGACTACCAGTTATGTTTTTAACTTTTTGGTTTCAATTCTGAGTGGGTTTTGCTGAGGTGGGCAGGAAGGGATGTGTGTGTGTTTTTAGACCGATATCAATGAATTACTTTGTATTATCAACATAACGTTACACTTGCTATATTAGTTCAGACAATTATTCAGTTGAGCTTTGTTGTAAGTCAGCAGTGTGTGGGATTGAGTCTAGTGGTAACTGTGTAATGTTGGACTGGTGAAGAAATTACCCAACATTCCCTGTTTGGACAAGAGCTAATGGGATTGGCTAAAACCCAGTTCTACTCCTATAATGTAGTGTTGCGTGTATGTCTTGGCGGTGCACAATGCATCATGCTATGATAGCTTGGTGTCTGAGCCTGCAGGCTGTAAACTAACATATTGTTGCTGGTGCTCATATGACATCCCCGTGGGGGCGAGGAAGTGAATACACAGTCAGGCTGAGTGTGGTGCAGAGCAACCAGTCTGTGTACTGCTGTCATGGAGGAGCGACTGCTGAACTACAAGTGCAGTGCTAAGCTACAGGTAGTATGTGTGGGCTGTTTCCCTGCCGCTTTTCGCTGTAGTCTATGGAGTGAGGCACCTAGATGGACGTTAGATAACGAGTGCAGGCTGTTTGCCTGCCACTTTCTCACTGCCATCTAAAGAATACGACGCTGGGTGGAATCTGCCGAGCTGCAGGCAACGAATGTAGGCTGTTTGCCTGCCACTTCTCGCTGCCATGTACTGAGTGCAGTGTCTGAATGGGTGTTGTGGAGTTACAGGCAATGAGTACATGCTGTCTGGCTGCCACTTTCTCATTGCTGTGTATGGAAAACGACGCCCGGATGGATGCTGTGGGGCCACAGGCAATGAGAGGAGGCTGTCTGCCTGCTACTTATTGCTGCTGTGTGTAGATGACGCTGCCCAGGTGGATGCTATGATTGTCACGTTGAAATTAAGGGGACTTTATTTACATGATGACCAGCTGTGGCAGCAAGAGGATAGGTAGGCACCACACCAGTCATCGCCAGAGTGAGGTAATTGTCTGTCTGTAGTGGTTCACCATGCATTCTGTTCTGGTGAAGGCTATGTGGTCTGTTGTCCTCTTTAGTGCTGTGTGCTGTTATAGCAGTGTGATATGAGTGTAAAGTGTGGTTCACTTGTGGGTGACTGATGTTGGTTGGGAGTGTTTGTCGTTGATCAGCTTTTGAGTGACATTGTTTGGTAGATTGTACGAGCGACGCTGATTTCTGCTGTCATTCCAGTTTATTAAAGCTGTTTGTTTCATGTATTGCGTCACTTTAGTGTTACCTCTTAGTATATGCTCATATTTTATTAAACTACATACGTTAGCGTATTTCTCTCTTCGATAACTGAGAACTTTGAATGGGATGCTAAGATTATTCCTCATTCATCCCCTGTTTAAAATTAGTTTTAAGTTTGTCTTTCGTTATTTATTAAGTTAGTTATAGCTGTGTGTATTTTTAGTGATGTAAATGAATGTTATGTTTGAAAGTTATTTTATGAAGGTTGCCACCGTTTGTTTGCTTTTAAATATTTACTGTGCTAAGAGCGCCAATATTGTACGACGAATAGTGGAATACATGTGAGAATTGTTGTTGCAAGGTTGCCACCACTTAAAGGTGTTAAGGTTTAGTGCACTTGTTTGCTAAAGCTACGTGAGAGATTTAATATATGTGAAGACAGCTGGCGTATGTATGTATGTACGTTTTTAGAATCGTGTGTTACAGGGTGCTTTTAAAGCAACTTGTAAATGTTTTTAGTGACTTGAAAGCCGAACGATTATTTTTTGTTGTTGGCAAACTTGATGAAATGCAGGTGGTTTTTAAACTGTGTTATCATCAACGATTGTGTTATTGATCTTATCACAATGTTTAATATGCTGATTGTTTATCAATAAATGATGACTTGAAATTTATATCCAATAAAACAACCAGCACTCTCCTCTCTCACAAGCTCCTACCATATCACATAGTTACTTGAGTAACGAGTTTACTGCATAGCAGATTATCATCTCATTATGTGCTATCGCTTGACAAAAGTATGTCGATATTTTGAAATATTCCGAAAAGAAAGACAGGAAAGAGGAAGAATATTATTTAATGACCCATCGATAATCAGATCATTAGAGATAAAGCATAAGATGCAGCTGAAGTTAAGTGGGGCAGAGAATCTGCATGACTACTTTAAGAAAGTATTTCGGCATGCGATGTTATCCGAGAATGTTAAAAAACTAAATAGAAGTGTAAAGTACAAAATGAAGAAATACTAAAAAAAAATATGAGGAACAAATTGTGTGTAACAGCCTTGTCAGCCGAAGGACTAATTTAGTGCCATATCCGCTAAGGCATCCAGGAATAGTTAACTTGGTGCTAGGAGCACAGTTGTTGCGGAAAAGAGTGAGAGCAGACAAAGATTACAATTCGCGGAATAGATTACTCCGAATGGTGCTTGTTGTACTTAGATAGAGACGAAAAGATCAGCACAAGACGGGAAAACAGAGCAGAGTGACTGGTGACGTGGCAAAAATCACAATTTTTCAACGGTAGTGAAAGTCCTGTGCAGGAATGATTCAAAGATGGTGCAGTATTTTGTCAGAGTGAGCTATCTGGAAATACAACAGTTCTCACAAGGGAACCTCCCCATCGCACCCCCCTCAGATTTAGTTATAAGTTGGCACAGTGGATAGGCCTTGAAAAACTGAACACAGATCAATCGAGAAAACAGGAAGAAGTTGTGTGGAACTATGAAAAAATAAGCAAAATATACAAAATGAGTAGTCCATGCGAACATAGGTGGCAACATCAAAGATGATCTGAATTTAGGAGTGCCGTGGTCCCGTGGTTAGCGTGTGCAGCTGCGAAACGAGAGGTCCTTGGTTCAAGTCTCCCCTCAAGTGAAAAATGTTCTTTGTTTTCGCAAAGTTATGATCCGTCCATTCGTTCATTGACGTCTCTGTTCACTGTAATAAGTTTAGTGTCTGTGTTTTGCGCCTGCACCGCAAAACCGTGCGATTAGTAGACGAAAGGACGTGCCTCTCCAATGGGAACCGAAAACATTTGATCGCAAGGTCATAGGTCAACCGATTCCTCCACAGGAAAACACGTCTGATTTAGTCTATACGACACTGGTGACGGCATGTGCGTCACATGACAGGAATATGTTGTCGACCCACCTAACTTGTACACTTGGCGAATGGGCAAAAAGATTCTTCTGCATTGCCCGATTTAGGTTTTCTTGTGGATGTGAGAATTACTCCCAAAAAAGTGATGAAAACATAAGAGTTCGTCACATAAACTGCAACAAATGAATCCAACAGTTTCACAGTCGCACAAGTTTCTCTGTGCTCTGTCAAAACATGTTTTTAACGTTTTCAAATTTTTCCGTGTGTAGACCGTCAAATCCTGCATATGTCCAAGCAAATCTGAACATGTCCTGGAATTTTGGAGAGCGAATTTGATTATGTGTGAGTGCGTGAATTTTGATAATTGTCTGAAAATAAAAAATAGAATTTTACACTCGAAGGAAGACTTGAACCAAGGCCCTCTCGTTGCGCAGCTACTCACGCTAACCACGGGACCACGGCTGTCTTGATGTCAGATCATCCTTGAGGTTGCCTATCTTCGCATGAACTACCCAATTTGTATATTTTGCTTATTTTTTTCATAGTTCCACATAACTTCTTCCTGTTTTCTCGATTGATCTGTGTTCAGTTTTTCAAGGCCTATCCACTGTGCCAACTTATAACTAAATCTGAGGGGGGTGCGATGGGGAGGTTCCCTTGTCAGTGTGGTTCTTAGCGGAAAGACACAGTCTATCGTTCAGTGCGTTATGCTTTTCACACTGGGCTGATGACTTTATTGTAGGCAGTCCTGTTGGCCATTTCATCTATAAACATCTGCACGTAGTTACAACACTGCCTTGTAGATTAGCTACTGTTCAGAATATACACTCTCGGAAAAAAATAGTACACCCTTTTAGAGGTTTTCCGTTTACTCAACATTTATTATTGCAACAGTGCATGCAGAGTACGTGGAATATGAAGGATATTTGCAAGTAGTTAGAACACTGCCACGAAGAACAGCTATTATTCGGATATGCAAGAACACTTCCGGAAAAAAGAATAGTATACCCTTTTAGAGGTTCCCAATTTACTCAAGATTTATTGTTGCAAAAGAGAGCTTAGACTACATGAAACGGGCAGTGTGTGGTCGTGGGTGGTATAAGAAATGTAAAAAGAATGGGTATAACAACATTCGGCACATACTCATCACTGATTATTGCCCCCTCCAGAAGCACCAAAGATGAATGAGAGTTGTAGCTTATCGCATCCCAGACCGTAAGGTGCAGGTAGAATCTGCTTTCATCGCTAAAGACCATAGCGCGCCATCCCATTTTCTAAGTGATCTTCTGATGGTACTAGTTGAGCCATGCACATCGATGCTGTGGCGTGAATGGAAGGTGTGCATGCCCGCAGTATAATTGCTAATAAATGGCATGTAACACTTCTTGTTGACACGTCTGGGCCCAAAAACCTTCTTTTCTAGGTTATACGATCTGCCACTGCTGCCCTTACAATACGACGATCTTGGCGGGTGTCTGTGCTGCATGGACGTCCACAACCTCGTCTATGGATGTGAGAATGTTCGCATGACAACTGTTACCACGGTCGTTGGATAACTGACACAGCAGGTCCAACTTGTCTGACAATTCTCCAAAAGGACCATCTCGCCACTTGGGAGGCCACAATATGACCCCTTTCAAACTTGCTCGGTTGGCTGCAGGAAGCACGATAGCGTCTAGTTGGCACGGTTACCCGCTTGCTTCACAAGTTTGCACCACACTGAGCCTCTTAAAGGACAGACACAGATGGCACTCTGGTAGCTATGCCACTAAGCTATCAGTTGGCGGAAGAAGTTGAAACCGTTATAGGTACATCTACTATCCCCCAGATGGCATACGCCAACATCGCTTCAAAATAGACGTAGTCTTTCCTGGTGTACCAATTTTTTTCTAGCAGTCCATAAGCAGATACGGAAGAGTTGTGTAAGCAGGCTGTTTAGGATTTTATGTTGGTAACGCCACGTAGTGCTCTGTATGAAAATCACTGACTGTGCTGTGTGTAGTCTGTGGCTGGTTGGACTCATTGTTGGAATATTCGCCAAACACCAGTTTGGCATTTGGATGTGAACAGCGCGTAGCGTTTTGCAGTTGGAGGTGAGCCGCCAGCAGTGGTGGATGTGGGGAGAGAGGTGGCGGAGTTTTGAGCGGACGATCTAGACGTGTGTCCGTCAGAAAAGGGAAATTTGTTTAATTGGATGTCACAATATATATATATATATATATATATATATATATATATATATATATATATATATATATATATATATATATATATATATATACAGGGTGATTCAAAAAGAATACCACAACTTTAAAAATGTGTATTTAATGAAAGAAACATAATATAACCTTCTGTTATACATCATTACAAAGAGTATTTAAAAAGGTTTTTTTTCACTCAAAAACAAGTTCAGAGATGTTCAATATGGCCCCCTCCAGACACTCGAGCAATATCAACCCGATACTCCAACTCGTTCCACACTCTCTGTAGCATATCAGGCGTAACAGTTTGGATAGCTGCTGTTATTTCTCGTTTCAAATCATCAATGGTGGCTGGGAGAGGTGGCCGAAACACCATATCCTTAACATACCCCCATAAGATCAGGGCTTCTTGGAGGCCAGTGATGAAGTGCTCTGTCACGGGCTGCCTGGCGGCCGATCCATCGCCTCGGGTAGTTGACGTTCAGGTAGTTACGGACAGATAAGTGCCAATGTGGTGGCGCTCCATCCTGCTGAAATATGAATTGTTGTGCTTCTTTTTCGAGCTGAGGGAACAGCCAATTCTCTAACATATCCAGATACTGTAGTCCAGTTACAGTAGCACCTTCGAAGAAAAAGGTGCCAAAAACTTTATTGGCTGAAATGGCACAGAAAACGTTCACCTTAGGCGAGTCACGTTCATACTGTTTCCCGCGAATGCTCAGTGCCCCATATACAGACATTGTGACGGTTGACTTTCCCGTTAGTGTGGGAAGTTGCTTCATCACTAAACACAATCTTTGAAACGAAAGATACATCTGTTTCCATTTGAGCAAGGATAAAATCACAGAAATCGATTCTTTTAATCTTATCAGCTGCAGACAGTGCTTGAACCAATTTCAGACGATAAGGTTTCATAATTAACCTTTTTCGTAGGACTCTCCATACAGTTGATTGTGGAATTTGCAACTCTCTGCTAGCTCTGCGAGTCGATTTTCCTGGGCTGCGAACAAATGCTTGCTGGATGCGTGCTACATTTTCATCACTCGTTCTCGGCCGTCCAGAACTTTTCCCTTTGCACAAACACCCATTCTCTGTAAACTGTTTATACCAACGTTTAATACACCACCTATCAGGAGGTTTAACACCATACTTTGTTCGAAATGCACGCTGAACAACTGTCGTCGATTCACTTCTGCCGTACTCAATAACACAAAAAGCTTTCTGTTGAGCGGTCGCCATCTTAGCATCAACTGACGCTGACGCCTAGTCAACAGCGCCTCAAGCGAACAAATGTACAACTAAATGAAACTTTATAGCTCCCTTAATTCGCCGACAGATAGTGCTTAGCTCTGCCTTTTGTCGTTGCAGAGTTTTAAATTCCTAAAGTTGTGGTATTCTTTTTGAATCACCCTGTATAATGACTTTTGAACGCTAATATGGTAAATACATTGTTTGTTCTCTATCATTTTATTTGCTAAGTATGCGTATCAGTAGTTAATGCCTTCAGTAGTTACAATCTTTTATTTAGCTGGCAGTAGTGGCGCTCGCTGTATTGCAGTAGTTCGAATAACGAAGATTTTTGTGAGGTAAGTGCTTCATGAAAGGTATAGGTTATTATTAGTCACGGCTATTCTTTTGTAGGGATTATTGAAAGTCAGCTTGCGTTGCGCAAAACATAAATAAATAAATAAATTGTGTGTCAGTTTAGTGATGATCAGAATAAGTAAAGAGAGAACCGTCTGAGTACGTTCAGTTTTACTCAGCCGCCTTTGTACCAAATCACGTAGAAGTTTACCAGCACAGTAATTTTAAATTTTTCAAAGGGGATGTTTAAGTTGCAAAGTCGTATTGATTAGCAGGTCGCAATTTCATTAGCCGTACGATGTATTTATGGCGAAGTGTTTAAGATTTTCATCTTATTTTGTTGGAGTTTACCTCAAGAAATTGTTTAGTGTTCCGTTCAAGCTGTCATTTTTGGTTTTTGTAGCAAAGGCTCACCTTATCCGATGGTCGTCTGGTAATACAGGAAGCAGTCTTTTCTCCACCCAGTGAAAGAGCTAGTGTTTCTACAGATGGAGACGGAAGGCAGACGAGCAGGTTGCAATGTGAGAGGGTTCGCAGCTGCGACAACCCAGCTGAGCGGCTTAGGGCGCTGGAGCAACAAACACTGCCCCGCCCACCCCTGGTTGCTTCCAGTTCTCAGGTGGGGAGTGCACCTCGGGGAAACAACAACAGAGAAACAAAGCCGGAGTTGGTTCTCCTGTTTCGAACCACACCAACATCGTTATTCCGTTTCAGATAATGGTGTGCGATGGAGAGTGTATACGAGGGAAAGTCAAAAAAATAAAGGTTTTTTTTAAAACAAAAATGCGTTTTATTAGGAAAGCAAGATTGCAAGTAACATCAATTCTTCCCATATTCTCCCTCAAACTCTATGCGCTTGGTCCATCTCTTGGCAAAATTCCTGATTTCGCTGAAACTTTGTGGCGTGAAGCATATCAAATTTTGCACCGCTTTCACAGCCTCGTGATTCGTAGAAAACTTCGATTCAAGCAGGTGTTCCTACAACGAACTGAAAAATGAAAATCACTTGGTGTTATACTTCGTTCATCATTAGATTAAAAGTAATGCAAACAGACACAAAAGCGATGACTGGTCAGCAGTCGTAGTACACGAACATTGGTGTTGTTCCATTCTTGGAAGTATGTCCAACTTATGTGTTAGATATCTCATTACTGTGTTGCTGTAAATGAAACTTTAAGGTACACGAATGTATTAACAGCCATCAATGTTTTTCTTAATCAAACTTTAGCTATGAAGTTTTAATTTCAAAAATTGTGTACAGTCGTGTTCTCTCTAAAGGCTAGTCCTGTTTCGATTGTCGGCTGTTAATATGTAGTGTAAAAATGGCGGACGCTGCTTCCGGCTCCGTAGTGAAACAAGCACATGGAACATAGTTAAAACTGGGGAGAAACAGATTGTTATTAAAGTTTTTCGTAAGTTCTTAGAGAAAATGGGCTACGAAGTTGTTCTAACACCTTTATTTATCAAAATTAAGGGGATTTTGTTAATGAGAATGGCAAGTGGGTGTTCTGTGGATCACTGGATTGAATCTACCAGTGACTTTTTTTTTCGTTTAGTTCGAAACCTACCTCATTTAAATGTACAGTTCATCAAAAATATGCTAATTCACAAATATCTATTTATCGTTTTTTAAAAAATGCATTTCTTCTTGTTTCTAATTACATGTCGCATGCAAAATTTATATTTTCATTCTAAATGTGAATTCTTAACTATCGATATTTCATTAAAGATTGTTAATAATGGTTATTTAAAGTAAGAAAAGATTACCAATTAAATTCTTAGGAGACAAATGAAAAATCAAAAACTTTTTATTTGGGCTATGCCCATTGTTATGTACCCCAGATGCCGTCCCACAAGGGCCAGAGTGACAAGCGTCGCAGAAATATGGATTCCAACACACCGTACAAGTACAGACTTTTTAAACTTGCTATTGTAAAATAAACACTTAAATGCATCTGAATACTATTACTAATAACTGTAATAGCGTAAATAGTAAGAAAATACGTCCTTACATAAAGTCGGACAGAATAAGAAAGAAAATATTCAGCTGCTACGCGTGGCTCAGTTATTTTTTAAGTTGAATAACGAAAATACATCAAGGATTATAGATAGACAGTGATACACGACGCAACTGGATCTTTGGCTTAGCATATAAAATTAATTTACTACAGCATCTACGATCACGGCGCACTGCTTTGTCGCCTATTTGGTTCACATATTTCATTCAAATTGAACGGCTTATAATGACAGCAGCACGTGAACGGGAAACGGGCTTCATTCGTATCTATAACACTCGTTGCAGTTTTTGGAAGGACACAAGGTTAGGATTTAATGCCTTATCTCGTCAAAATCCTACCAATTAACTGAACCCTACCACCTGTTTAACCTACAACTGAGCCTATGTGATGATTCCATTTCATATCCTTTTAAATTGTTACACCCATGTGTTTGTATGAGTTTAGAGACTGGAGATCTGAATCATTGACATTGTGGTCATAGGATATTGTGTTTCTGCGTTTTGTGAAATGCACGATTTTACACTTATGTACATTTAAAGTAAGTCTGCAGCTTTCTTCAGAGAGCACTTCGTTATATATAAATGTATCACCTGTAAAACTGTCAGTTAACTGTTAAGATTCTTTGCCAGGTCACTGATATACAACATGAACAGCTAGGCTCCCAATACACTTCGCTGGGACGCACCTGAAGTTAGTCTACATCTTTTTAAGAAGAGAAATAATCAGTCGTCGACCTCACAAATTTTATTAAATTAACTTCTTAGCTAATTTCGGCAAATTAATTTGCCATCCTCAGAATATCGTACAATTAAGCTTATACCGGAAAGCAAACTCTGGACTATAGAGCCCTTCATTAAAATTTTACATAGTACTGCCAAATGGTTAAAAGGTAACCTAAAAATGCGAAGATATGTTGATCAGAAAAACTTCGCATCATAAGTAAAACATTAAAAAACCACGAGACATATGATGATTAGTACCAGCAGACTGCTTTCCAATGTAAGCTTATTTGTATGATCTTCTGAGGATGGCAAATTAATTTGCCAAAACTAGTCAAGAAGTTAATTAAATAAAATTTGTGCAGCTGACGATTGATTATTTCTATTCTTAAAATATGCTCCACAGTTGCTGATTGACAGCCATGAATAAAATTTTATACTCTATATTTGTCAATGATTCTTCATCCAACATTGTAAGTCCCCCCTACGAAGAAATCCCCAACCCAGTCACAAATTTTGTTTGATGTGCGATCGTAATAACGTGATCGCTTTCATCCATGGCATTATGGATGTCATTTGAGAAAAGCACAAGTTGGGTTTCGCATGATCGATTCTTGTGGCATCATTGCTGGTTGACATGGAGGAGGTCATTCTGTTGGATACTTCATTACGAGAGACTGTGTTGTAGGATTTCACAAAAGATAGACATCAATGAGACGATAGTTTTGTGGCTCACCTCTGCTACCCTTCTCACAAATAAGTCCAGGTTCCTATCCTGGCAGGGTCGCAAAGTGTAACGTTCTTTTAAAAAATATTAAATGTTTTAAGATTACGTTGTATGAATGTCTGAACTGTGGACTGGATACAACACTCGGAATGTCGTGTAGCTTGTTGTAACTGCAAATGGAGTGCTTATTCTGTGTTAGTGTTGGCTAAACTTTACACTAATTGGTCAGGAATTGTAACTCCCAGTACCGATAAAGAAATGCTGTCACTGAAAAATACATTCAGCCCCTTAGGCACTGAATCATCTGGACCTGTTCAAAAGTGGTAACTTTGGTCCCTGTGCACATAACATATAAATTGAACTGTCTTACCTTTACAGCAACAAAGAAGAAACGCGATATGTTCTGGTATCTCATAAAATACAAGCTCAGCAGTGTGTAATGTTGGTCATAATACTTGAAATGCACATGAAATTATTTTGGTTGATAAACGAGAACATTTAACAAATTTCCAACTTCTTTGAAAAATATTTGACCTGGACAGGGAGGCGGTTATGAGTGTGTTGAATAACTAACACTGACTTTTTTTTTGCAAAGTTATAATGCAAGTTAAGTTTGTCTTTTCAAAAACGTCTGACAATTGAAGTTACATTACTGACAATTGATTCAGAAACAATGAGATTTAAACAGCAAGTATTATCTAACCTCACTAATCCCGCATAAATGCAAATCATCAGATTACACATAGCTCTGTTAACAAATTTTAAACATTACAGAAGCGAAATATATAACTAGACGTTTGAACAAAACGGTTTATGTGCATACTGGGGTTACTCAACAATTCCAAATTATCTGGCGACTAATCCATACTAACGCACTGGCAAAAATAAAAATCATAATTATTTAACATCTTTACCTTGCTTGCATGAAGACTTATGCTTCCAAGATCAACAACATTGATATACCTACATTAATATAACACTTGGTGGTTTCACAAAGCACTCCAAAAAAACTGCCTACTCCATCGTCTTTCCCTCACAGACAACTACCTACAACTGTGCGCCGAACGCTCGCTTACTCCAACTATAATCTCAGACCAGAAGCAGTATCTCTTGTTCTGCTGTCGTACACAATCAGCGATATAAAGCCTATCACAGACATACATCTTTCATAAAATCACATTCGGGTGCTACATACAAATGTGCCCCAGTAGACTCCTTTCAGACTGTGTTGTAGGATTTCACTAAAGATGGTCATCATGAGCTGATAGTTTTGTGGATCACCTCTGCTACTCTTCACACAAATAAGTATGAGCTTTTATTTCTTACAGCTACTAACAACGTTTTTTGTTCGAGCGATCTTCAATTCAAATTGGATTTAGCTCATCTGGAAATTCTGTGTAGAAAGTTACAGGGACTCCATCGGATCCTGAAGCATTGTTTACACTACTGGCCATTAAAATTGCTACACCACGAAGATGACGTGCTACAGATGCAAAATTTAACCGATAGGAAGAAGGTGCTGTGATATGCAGATGATTAGCTTTTCAGAGCATTCACACAAGGTTGGCGACGGTGGCGACATCCACAAAGTGCTGACATGAGGAAAGTTTCCAACCGATTTCTCATACACAAACAGCAGTTAACCGACTTTGCCCGGTGAAACGTTGTTGTGATGCCTCGTGTAAGGAGGAGAAATGCGTACCATCACGTTTCCGACTTTGATAAAGATCGGATTGTAACCTATCGCAATTGCGGTTTATCGTATCGCGACATTGCTGCTCGCTTTGGTCGAGATACAATGACTGTTAGCAGAATATGGAGTCGGTGGGTTTGGAAGGGTAATACGGAACGCCGTGCTGGATCCCAACGGCCTGGTATCACTAGCAGTCGAGATGACAGGCATCTTATCCGCATGGCTGTAACGGATCATGCAGCCACGTCTCGATCTCTGAGTCAACAGATGGGAACGTTTGCAGGACAACAACCATCTGCACGAACAGTTAGACGACATTTGCAGTAGCGTGGACTATCTGCTCGGAGACCACAGCTGCGGTTACCCTTGACGCTGCATCACAGACAGGAGCGCCTGCGATGGTGTACTCAACGACGAACCTGGGTGCACGAATGGCAAAACGTCATTTTTTCGGATGAATCCAGGTTCTGTTTACAGCATCGTGATGGTCGCATCCGTGTTGGGCGACATCGCGGTGAACGCACATTGGAAGCGTGTATTCGTATTCGTATGGGGTGCCATTGGTTACACGTCTCGGTTACCTCTTGTTCGCATTGACGGCACTTTGAACAGTGGACGTTACATTTCAGATGTGTTACGACCCGTGGCTCTACCCTTCACTCGATCCCTGCGAAACCCTACAGCAGGCCGGAGTGGCTGTGCGGTTCTAGGCGCTACAGTCTGGAGCCGAGCGACCGCTACGGTCGCAGGTTCGAATCCTGCCTCGGGCATGGATGTGTATGTTGTCCTTAGGTTAGTTAGGTTTAATTAGTTCTAAGTTCTAGGCGACTGATGACCTCAGAATTTAAGTCGCATAGTGCTCAGAGCCACTTGAACCATTTTTGAAACCCTATATTTTAGCAGGATAATGCACGACCGCATGTTGTAGGTCCTTTATGGGCCTTTCTGGATACAGAAAATGTTCGACTGCTGGCGTGGCCAGCACATTCTCCAGGTATCTCACCAATTGAAAACGTCTGCTCAACGGTGGTCGAGCAACTGGCTCGTCACAATACGCCAATCACTACTGTTGATGAACTGTGGTATCGTGTTGAAGCAGCATGGGCAGCTGTACCTGTACACGCCATCCAAGCTCTGTCTGACTCAATGCCCAGACGTATCAAGGCCGTTATTACGGCCAGAGGTGGTTGTTCTGGGTACTGATTTCTCAGGATCTACGCACCCAAATTGCGTGAAAATGTAATCACATGTCAGTTCTAGTATAATATATTTGTCCAATGAATACCCGTTTATCATTTGCATTTCTTCTTGGTGTAGCAATTTTAATGGCCAGTAGTGTATTTTTAACTATTTTAGCTACTCCTCAACACCTCTGACACTACTATTTGCAGAAGTTGGATACAAATATGGAAACATCAAGAGAAATGCATGTCTGAACATAAATGCTGATATTAACCAAGCCAAGAGAGCCGCGATTGTATTTGACCACAGATGGCACGCGTTATCCTCATATCGTGGTCATCGTTGTCAGAACTGTGTTCGTGTAGTTGTGAGCGCATTATGTCGGAGCTAAGTGAATTCGAATGTGGGCAAATTATTGGTGCTCGTACTGTGGGTGCTCTCATAATCAAGGTAACCTAAGCATCTAGTGTTTCAATACGCACCGCATCGAATTTTTTTACGCATTCAGAGAAAGCAGAGAAGCGTGTTCGCTAAGCCGCAAAGCGGACGAAAGCGTGTGTTGAATGATCGTGACGGACTGTCATTGAGGAGAATTGTGAGGAAAAATAAGGGGACAGCAACTGAAAAGTAACTCCAGAACATAATGTCACACTTGCGAACCCTGTGAGCACGTAACTTCACGAAGGAAGCTCCGTAAGCAGGGAATTTCAGGGGGAGCTGGAACTGCAAAAACAGTCATGACTGATGCGAATGCCCGTAAAAGGAAAACGTGGTGGCGAAGCCATAAAACCTGGACTATGGTCCAATGGAAGAAAGTCATTTGGTCGGATGAGTGTTGTTGCACACTACTTCCAATTTCTGGTCGAGTTTACGTCCCAGGACGAAACGTGTCGAGGGTTGCATGATTTGG
The DNA here is from genome assembly GCF_023864345.2 of Schistocerca serialis cubense. Lineage (NCBI taxonomy): Eukaryota > Metazoa > Arthropoda > Insecta > Orthoptera > Acrididae > Schistocerca > Schistocerca serialis. Next base: position 1,142,819,900 of record NC_064639.1, on the reverse strand, counting down.
GCAGAGATATGGTATTCCATGGGCTCCATGGACACTCTGAATGTCGCGTTATCGCCTTTTTGGGTGACCAGGTCCATCCCATAGTACAATGTTTGTTCCCCAATGGTAATGCTGCCTACCAAGAACACTGAGCCCCTGTTCACACAGGCGTAACCGTCCAGAACCGGTTTTGTGTGAGAGAGAGGATGAATTTTCGCATTTCCTTCGTCCATCACAGTTACCAGAGCTCAATATTACTGAGCCTTTGTGGTTTACTTTGAAGAAAAGGGTGCATTGTGGCTGTCCACCTCCATCATCCTTACCTGAACTTGCCACTGTTGTACAGGAACAATGGTATAGGATTCCCTTGAAACCCATACAGAGATTATATTAAAATAAAACAGTCATGGTTGCAAAGTTTTCTTTAATAAAAATGAGAAGGTAGAAATGACTTTGCAGCCGTGACTCTTTTGCACGCAGCCAAAAAGAATTTGCATCACCTCGGGTCCGAGAGTTCCGGAACCCGTACAGGGAACTAAAACAGAGATGAACACAAACATCATTTCGGCCCCTATTATGGCTCATGAAAAACGCACATTGCATGTTGTATCACCATACAGCGGGACCTTGAGAGCTGGTGGTCCAGATTGCTGTACACACCGGTTCCTCTAATACCCAGTAACACGTCGTCTTGCATTGATGCATGCCTGTCTTCCTCGCGGCATACCACCCACAAGTTTATCAAGGCACTGTTGGTCCATATTGTCCCACTCCTCAACGGCGATTCGGCGTAGATCCCTTAGAGTGATTGGTGGGTCACGTCGTCCATAAACAGCCCTTTTCAATCTATCCCAGGCATGTTCGATAGAGTTCATGTCTGGAGAATGTGCTGGCCACTCTAGTCGAGCGATGTCTTTATCCTGAAAGAAGTCATTCACCAGATGTGCACGATGGGGGCGCGAATTGTCGTCCATGAAGACGGATGCCTGGCCAGTATGCTACCGGTATGGTTGCACTATCGGTCGGAGGATGGCACTCTCGCATCGTACAGTCGTTACGGCGCCTTCCGTGACCACCAGCGGCGTACGACGGCCCAATATAATGCCAGCCCAAAACAGCAGGGAACCTCCACCTTGCTGCACTCGCTGGGCAGTGTGTCTAAGGCGTTCAGCCTGACCGGGTTGCCTCCAAACAAGTCACCGACGATTGTCTGGTTGAAGGCATATGCGACAGTCTTTGGTGAAGAGAACGTGACGCCAATCCTGAGCGGTGCATTCGGCATGTTGTTGGGCCCACCTGTACTGAACTGCATAGTGTCGTGGTTGCAATGATGGACCTCGGCATGGACGTCGGGCGCGAAGTTGCAGATTATGCAGCCTACTGTGCACAGTTTGAGTCGTAACACGACGTTCTGTAGCTGCACGAAAAGCATTATTCAACAAGATGTCGTTGCTTCAGGTTTCCTTCGAGCCACAATCCGTAAGTAGCGGTCATCCACTGCAGTAGTAGCCCTTGGGCGGCCTGAGCGAGGCATGCAATCGTCAGTTCTCTGTATCTCCTCCATGTCCGGACAACATCGCTTTGGTTCACTCTGAGACGCCTGAACACTTTTCTTGAGGACCCTTCCTGGCACAAAGTAACAATGCGGACGCGTTCGAACCGCGGTATTGAGCATCTAGGCATTGTTTTGTATGTTAAGCGGGGACCTAGAAACGACGGAGGGGCTTTGTCCCCTCCGCAGCCGCAATGGTCCACAACCCCACGACGACAACCGCATTCCACTTCACCCCTCACCGAACCCAGGATTACTGTGCGGTTCGGCTCCCGGTGGACCCACAGGGAACGTCTCACACCAAACGAGTGTAACCTCTATGTTTGCGTGGTAGAGTAATGGTGGTGTCCGCGTACGTGGAGAACTTGTTTGCGCAGCAATCGCCGACATAGTGTAACTGAGGCGGAATAAGGAGTACCAGCCCGCATTCGCCAAGGCAGATGGAAAACCGCCTAAAAACCATCCACAGACTCGCCGGTTCACCGGACCTCGACACAAATCCGTCGGGCGGATTCGTGCCGGGGACCAGGCGCTCTTTCCCGCCCGGAAAGCCGTGCATTTGACCGCACAGCCAACGGGCGGGCGCCTCTACGTACGGTTGAACTACAGATAACACGAGCCGTTTATCTCCTTCCTGGTGGAATGAGTGGAACTGATCGGCTGCCGGACCGCCTCCGTCTAATAGGCGCTGCTCATGCATGGTTGTTTACATCTTTCGGCTTGTTTAGTGACATCTCTGAATAGTGCAAGGGACTGTGTCTGTGATACAATACCCAGAGTCAACGTCTATCTTCAGGAGTTCTGATGTATGTATTTTAATATAACAATTAAAACGAGTTGCTGTCTCAATCCGCCAACGATGCAGTGGCATGAATACATACAGGGACTGTATTTATACACTCTGAGACAACTGGAAGCTGTTGTAAATGCTAACGGGTTTATTACATCTACATCTACATTTATACTCCGCAAGCCACCCAACGGTGCATGGCGGAGGGCATCCTACGTGCCACTGTCATTACCTTCCTTTCCTTTTCCAGTCGCGTATGGTTCGCGGTGCCCGCTCGAATCTCTCTAATTTTACATTCGTGATCTCCTCGGGAGGTATAAATAGGGGGAAGCAATATATTCGATACCCCATCCAGAAACGCACCCTCTCGGAACCTGGACAGCAAGCTACTCCGCGATGCAGTGCGCCTCTCTTGCAGAGTGTGCCACTTGAGTTTGCTAAACATCTCCGTAACGCTATCACGGTTACCAAATAACCCTGTGGCGAAACGCGCCGCTCTTCTTTGGATCTTCTCTATCTGCTCTGTCAACCCGACCTGGTACGGATCCCACACTGATGAGCAATACTCAAGTATAGGTCGAACGAGTGTTTTGTAAGCCACCTCCTTTGTTGATGGACTACATTTTCTAAGGACTCTCCCAATGACTCTCAACCTGGTACCCGCCTTACCAACAATTAATTTTATATGATCATTCCACTTCAAATCGTTCCGCACGCATACTCCCAGATATTTTACAGAAGTAACTGCCACCAGTGTTTGCTCCGCTATCATATAGTCATGTAATAAAGGATCCTTCTTTCTATGTATTCGCAATACATTACATTTGTCTATGTTAAGGTTCAAAATGGCTCTGAGCACTATGGGACTTAACTTCTGTGGTCATCAGTCCCCTAGAACGCAGAACTACTTAAAGCTAACTAACCTAAGGACATCACACACATCCATGCCCGGGGCAGGATTCGAACCTGCGACCGTAGCAGTCGCGCGGTTCCGGACTGAGCGCCTTAACCGCGAGACCACCGCGGCCGACTCTATGTTAAGGGTCAGTTGCCACTCTCTGCACCAAGTGCCTATGCGCTGCAGATCTTCCTGCATTTCGCTGCAATTTTCTAATGCTGCAACTTCTCTGTATACTACAGCATCATCCACGAAAAGCCGCATGAAACTTCCGACGCTATCTACTAGGTCATTTATATATATTGTGAAAAGCAATGGTCCCATAACACTCTCCTGTGGCACGCCAAAGGTTACTTTAACGTCTGTAGACGTCTCTCCATTGAGAACAACATGCTGTGTTCTGTTTGCTAAAAACTCTTCAATCCAGCCACACAGCTGGTCTGATATTCCGTAGGCTCTTACTTTGTTTATCAGGCGACAGTGCGGAACTGTATCGAACGCCTTCCGGAAGTCAAGGAAAATGGCATCTACCTGGGAGCCTGTATCTTATATTTTCTGGGTCTCACGAACAAATAAAGCGAGTTGGGTCTCACACGATCGCTGTTTCCGGAATCCATGATGATTCCTACAGAGTAGATTCTGGGTTTCCAGAAACGACATGATACGCGAGCAAAAAACATGTTCTAAAATTCTACAACAGATCGACGTCAGAGATATAGGCCTATAGTTTTGTGCGTCTGCTCGACGACCCTTCTTGAAGACTGGGACTACATGTGCTCTTTTCCAATCATTTGGAACCTTCCGTTCCTCTAGAGACTTGCGGTACACGGCTGTTAGAAGGGGGGCAAGTTCTTTCGCGTACTCTGTGTAGAATCGAATTGGTATCCCGTCAGGTCCAGTCGACTCTCCTCTGTTGAGTGATTTCATTTGCTTTTCTATTCCTTGGACGCTTATTTCGATTTCAACCATTTTTTCGTTCGTGCGAGGATTTAGAGAAGGAACTGCAGTGCGGTCTTCCTCTGTGAAACAGCTTTGGGAAAAGGTGTTTAGTATTTCAGCTTTACGCGCGTCATCTTCTGTTTCTGTGGTGTCACCGCCAGACACCACACTTGCTAGGTGGTAGCTTTAAATCGGCCGCGGTCCATTAGTACATGTCGGACCCGCGTGTCGCCACTGTCAGTGATCGCAGACCGAGCGCCACCACACGGCAGGTCTAGTCTAGAGAGACTCCCTAGCACTCGCCCCAGTTGTACGGACGACTTAGCTAGCGACTAAACGGACGAAGCCTCGCTCCTTTGCAGAGCAGATAGTTAGAATAGCCTTCAGCGAAGTCCATGGCTACGACCTAGCAAGGCGCCATTAGCCTTACATAGCAATTGATACTTATCGTATAAAGCATGTCTCATCAAGAACGATGTATACAAATGATGCATTAAAGTTAAGTATTCCAGAAGCTACGTACTTTTCTTTATAGCATTCATTACGTATCCTGTTTCAGACCTCACGCCATCCTTCGTGAGCTTATAGCGTGCATTGCGGTCCCCTCAAACCACACTGTGTCGGCACTTCTGTCGACACATCAGTTTCAATGCCTTCATCATCCTGGAGTGTCTGGATATGCTGTTTCGAGCTACTTACTGATTTAACGTAAGACCAGAACTTCCTAGGATTTTCTGTCTAGTCGGTACACCGTATTAGACATTGTAACTGTACTTGTTGTGTGTGTATATTTTGTCCTCTGCCTGTATATCACTCGTTTCTGGTGCAGGGAATTAATTCCTAAAGTACTTCTGCGTCATCATTTGTAAAGGAACAATTGAAGCAGGCTGTAAACCGTGGAATCTATGGAGAATTTGTACGTTTGGAGTATTGTTTTAATCGTGTTAATGGCAGTGGGGAGACAGTGGCAAACAGAGCTGACCACTGAAAAGTCTCCCGACTCTTGTTCGCTGAGGTTATTCCAGGACCAGTCCTGAGGACGAGGCGCGCCGCGGCCGTTTCGCCTCCGACGCCCTCACGCGGCACAGTAAAGCGATAGGCCCGTCCGAGAGGGGCCTCCCTGCAGCGAAACAAAATCCTGTTACGCGCCCGCCACACCCCTGAATTTAAATGAACACGGCGGCGTCCGTGTGGACCACGCGCTTTTCAAATTAAAACGTGTAGCCCCACTACAAGATTTTTCTTCCCGCTCGCCTTTTTTTCATCTTTTTATTTTGCATAGCGCTGACCCAGTACGTGTTTGGAAGCTGGAGCCAAGTACAGAACGCAGGCCCCTTTTTTATATAGTCCTGTCCCTGCTTTTAGAAGAAAATGTGAGCCAATTTATTAATTACAACACTTCGTGTTGTAATGTTGATGCTGTAAGTCGTTCTGATGGTTCAAATGGCTCTGAGCACTATGGTACTTAACATCTGTGGTCATCAGTCCCCTATAACTTAGAATTACTTAAACCTAACTAACCTAAGGACATCACACACATCCATGCCCGAGGCAGGATTCGAACCTGCGACCGTAGCAGTCGCGCGGTTCCGGACTGAGCGCCTGAACCGCTAGACCACCGCGGCCGGCGTAAGTCGTTCTGAAAGCGGTTCTGATATTCAAGATAATAAAAGCGGGTTAAAACCTGTGAGCCATCTGGGGAAGTTATCCTTGCATTACTGACCAACTGTTTCACCAGGTATCGAGTCTAGTTTACCAAATTCCCAACCAGACTAACATTAATCATAATCTTTTAATAGTCATCTTACGACAACCTGTGATAAAAAGAAATAAATCAGTTTATATTTAGACATTTATTTTAAGATTGATCATTGTACCGTTAAAATTTCACCATATTAAACTTGATTCATAACTAAACTGGTGCCTTATTTAGGATTGTGAAAATGTGAGTTTGTAATCTTACGGAACACATCAAATATGGAGCCAAGATTGGGAGACTGCATACAGCACTGCATTCATAAAATAACACACAGAGAACGTTGAAACATATGCAAGGGAAATTTAACCACAACCAACCGATTCAATTTTCACCCAAAGAAGTTACGGTCGTAGCGCAATCCTGTCCGTCATGAAATTACCACACACTGGTATACCAAATTCATACTAACTCTGTGTGAAATCTTCCCGAAAAGAATAGCTGAGGGCTACTTTGATGATTACACCACATGCTTCACGCGGTCAACTTGGTTTACACAAAGAGTGTAACTCCACAATAATTTTGATAGTTAAAATAAATTACATCGAAACTCAATTTACAAAAGAAAAACCTCGAACTGGTTACTATCGTCATTATATTAACCTGATGGGTCAAACAATTATATAAGCACGTGATACTGGTCGCACAAAGTACACCCCACGTAGGTTGAACATAAAGAAAAGTTGCTATATTGAAAAATATTGTCAAGACGAGACGTTATAATCTCACGCACATTCGCATTTAAGATTGATGATCTTAGTTAGAGTTACGGATCATCAACTAGTGGTTCCACTTTACTCACAAAGTAGTGTCAAAGCAAACTACTGGAAGATATTCTAAACTTCACACTCGAATTACACTGCGTTGCAATTTAAGATAACATAAGATATTTTAGATCTAAACCTGAAATAGAGGTGATTAAATTATCAGTTAGGCTGAACTTCAGAAATCCATTGTCCTATGGACTTAGCAAAGACGCGCTTAGCTGGAGACCTTACCACTTCAGAACTCGCCAATGACCGACTGCCATGGGCCCCTACCGAGGGTGCTTCACAGATACAAACGGAAGTGGCCAGAGAGGCAGCTTTCTATACCAACATGACAAGGGACGGACAGGACCATACTAAGAATAGAAACCTCTTTGCATTTAGAAAGTGTAGCTACCTGTTCCGGCGTTGGTCCTACTATTCTCTAGCAGACAGGCTTGTCTGCTACCATCAAGCATGCAACTAGAAATACATTTGCTCATTCATCCTTTCACGCAGAAGGGAAGGGGGATGACAGTATCTTATCATATGCAGTATATAAAAGAAAGCAGATGTAGGTTCCGTATGAGACTGTGTGACATCAATTACATATAAACTGTGTTTTAAAGTGTAGTAGTGTGACGTTCTTGCTTATGTGTAAAAGTAACACGTTTCACTGCTCTGTCTCCTCCCAGATAGCCAGAAACACCACAGTAAATTTAGAAGTGGAATGTATGCCGTAAACGACAACAGTTTTAAGAAATTAACATGAAGGGAATCCAACAGAGACCTTTTAGTGTCGCCTCCATTCCTAGAGTCCTTTTATGGTTACAGCAGGAGCGAAGAAACATCACAGTATGTTAACATCCACAGAAAATAACTTTCGTTTCATTCTACATTATAATTTGTCGAAATCCGACTTTTCTCTGAATCCCGCCGGTTACGCTGTACTCTGTACTGCAGAACTCGAAACGTCATTCTTAACGACACGGGAACGTCATATGCGAAAGTAGCTTCCAGCAAAACCGAGTCCGCAGCTCGTGGTCTAGTGGCGAGCGTTGCTGCCTCTGGATCACGGGGTCCCGGGTTCGATTCCCGGCCGGGTTGGGGATTTTCTCTGCCCAGGGACTGCGTGTTTGTGTTGTCCTCATCATTTCATCATCATCATTCGTGACAGTGGCTAGATTGGATTTGGTAAAAAAAATTGGACTGTGTAAAAGTTGGGACTTTGTACGGGCGCTGATGACCGCGCAGTTGAGAGCCCCACGAACCAAACATCATCATCACCAGCATAACCAAAGGGGCTATACTCGCTTAAGTCTTCAGGCTTTCGTGGCAGTTGTCATTCACGGTAAATAATCTGAGCTCTTAGGGTGCATGATGTTCCTCTTCAAACTTCTGGAATATTCCACAGCCTTCAGTGTTCAGTTACACATTGCAGAGGTGTCAACGTGCTAGTCGAATTACACTGACGGAAAAAAAATCGCAACATCAAAAAATAATTAATGTAGAGCAATGAAATTACGGGGGTACATTTGTCTAAGTAAAATATTTAAGCGATTAACATTGCAAGATCACAGCTTAATGTAAGCTCGATGTAAGCCATGGCAAATATGAAATGCCGGTGCATTAATAACTGGTGTAGCTGCTGGGTTGGGTTGGGTTGTTTTGGGGAATGAGAGACCAATCAGCGAGGTCATCGGTCTCATAGGATTAGGGAAGGAATGGGAAGGAAGTCGGCCGTGCCCTTTCGAAGGAACCATCCCGACATTTGCCTGGAGCGATTGAGGGAAATCACGGAAAACCTAAATCAGGATGGCCGGACGTGGGATTGAACTCCCGTGTGCGGGTCCAGTGTGCTAACCATGGCGGGTGTAACTGCCAGAATGTTGAATGCAAGCGTGCAAACGTGCGTGCATTGTGTTGTATAGGTGCCGGATGTCAGTTTGTGGGATGGAGTTCTATGCCCGTTGCGCTTCGTCGGTCAACGCAGAGACGAATAATGATTGTGGTGGATGAAGCTCGAGTTGTCGTCGGATGATGTCCCACATGTCCTCGACTGGATACAGATCTGGTGGTAGAGCAGGCCAAGGCAACTTGTCGACACAATGTAGAGCATTTTGGGTTACACCAACCGTGTGCGGACGAGCGTTAACCTGTTGGAAAACAGCTCCTGGAAAGCTGTTCATAAATGGCAGCACAACAGGCCGAATCACCAGATGGACGTAAAAAATTTGCAGTCAGGGTGCGCGGGATAACCACGTGAGTGCTCCTTCTGTCATACGAAATCGCACCCAGACCGTAACTCCAGGAGTAGATAACTCCAGGAATAGATCCAATATATCTAGCACGCAGTCAGGTTGGCTGCAGACCCTTAACAGATGTCTTTCTAAACAACACACTGTCATCATTGGCACCGGGGTAGAACCAGCTTTCGTCAAAAAACACAGTAGACCCCCCATCCTGCCCTCCAATAAACTCTCGCTTGACGCCACAGAAGTCGCAAATGGCGGTGGTTTGGGGTCAGTGGAGAGTAGTTATAGGGCGTGTGGCTCGGAGCTACCCTTGAGGTAACCGATTTGTACAGTTCTTAGTGTCACTGTGGTGCCAACTGCTGCTCAAATTGCACCTCGAGATGCAGTACGATGTGCCAGAGCCATACGCCGAATACGATGGTCTTCCCTTTCGGTTGTGCCACGTGGCCGTCCGGAGCCCAATCTTCTTGCAATGGTACATTCTCGTGATCAAGGCTGCCAGCAATATCACATACAGTGGCTACATTGCTGCCAAGTCTTTCTGCAGTCCCGCAGAAGGAACATCCAGCTTCTTGTAGCCATATTACACACTCTAGTTCAAACTGATTGAGATTTGCGGGGCGGCGGATGATTATCAAATGGTCGTTACTTCGTCATGCCATTATGAAAAGACTCTTACTTTGTCTGTGTGTACTCTCCACCTTTCTTCAAAAGCCTAAAAACTATTTTTACGGTCAACCAGAAAGCTACAGAGAACATACTGTCCATAATTTCTTATGTGCAAGTCCACATTACACCTTGTGTTCAATGACAGAATACGTTCCTACTTGCTGTTTAGTCAGTGGGATCAGCAACTATGACGATAAACAAATGTTTTGTGGTTTAACTAATTGCTATATTCTCTAAGAGTTTACATCGGCAAATTACACTGAAAAGCCAAAGAAACTGGTACATCCGCCTAACATCGTGTAGCGCCCCCGCAAGCAAGCAGAAGCGCCGCAACACGACGTGGCATGGACTCGACTAATGTCTGAAGTAGTGTTGGAGGCAACTGACACCATGAATCCTGCAGCGCTGTCCATAAATCCGCAAGAGTACGAGGGGGTGGAGATCTCTTCTGAACAGCACGTTGCAAGCCATCCCAGATCCCAGAGCTCAATATGTTCATGTCTGGGGACTTTGGTGGCCAGCGGAAGTGTTTAAACGCAGAAGAGTGTTTCTGGAGCCACTCTGTAGCAATTCTGGACGTGTGCGGTATCGCACTTTTTTTTTTTTGCACTATGGCACCTAACATCTTAGGTCACCAGTCCCCTAGAACTTAGAACTACTTAAACCTAACTAACTGAAGGACATCACACACATCCATGCCCGAGGCAGGATTCGAACCTGCGACCGTAGCGGTCGCGCAGTTTCGGACTGAAGCGTCTAGAACCGCTCGGCCACAACGGCCGGCGGTATCGCATTGTCCTGCTGGAATTGCCCAAGTCCTTCGGAATGCGCAATGGACATGAATTTGTGCAGCTGATCAGACAGGACGATTACGTACGTGTCAACTGTCAGAGTCGTATCTAGAAGTATCAGGGGTCGCGCATTACGCCAACTGCACACGCCCCACACCATTATAGAACCTCCACACGTTAGAACAGTCTCCTGCTGACATGCAGGGTTCATAGATTCATGAGGTTGTCTCCATACACGTACACGTCCATCCGCTCGATACAATTTGAAACGACGAGGCAAAATATTTACAGTCATCAACAGTCCAATGTCGGTACTGATGAGCCCAGGTGAGGCGTAAAGCTTTGTGTTGTGCAGTCATCAAGGGTACACGAGTGGGCCTTCGGGTCCGAATGCCTGTATCGATGATGTTTCGTTGAATGGTTCGCATGCTGACATTGGTTGACGGCCCAGCATTGAAACCTGCAGCAATTTGCGGAAGGGTTGCACATCTGCCACGTTGAACGATTATCTTCAGTCGTCGTTGGTTCCGTTCTTGCAGGGTCTGTTCCGGCCGCAGCGATGTCAGAGGTTCCGCTAAGGATTTGCTGTTATTCGCGGTACACTCGTGAAATAGTCAAAAATGGCTCTGAGCACTATGCGACTTAACTTCTGAGGTCATCAGTCCCCTAGAACTTAGAACTGCTTAAACCTAACTAACCTAAGGACATCACACACATCCAGGCCCGAAGCAGGATTCGAACCTGCGACCGTAGCGGTCGCGCGGTTCCAGACCGTAGCGCCTAGAACCGTTCGGTCACCCCGGCCGGCGTGAAATAGTCGTACCGGAAAATTACCACTTCATTGCTACATATAACAACACGTTCAAACTCACTTAAACGTTGATAACCTGCCGTTGTAGCAGCAGTAACCGATCTAACAACTGCGCCAAACACTTTTTGTCTTATAGAGGCGTTGCCGAACGGAGCGCCGTATTCTGCCTTTTCACGTATCTCTGTATTTGAATACGCATGCCTATACCAGTTTCTTTGGCGCTTCAATGTATGTCTTAGTACATTAGTACATATCCCTATCGGAAACAGCACTATTAACAGTTCAGAGGTGACCTTTACGGGAAGTTCCAAGTAAAATGGTCTGGCGCCCTGACGTATCACCAAATGTGCTTGCCTTGGAGGAAAATAATCTCGCCACTTGCCACACTGTACGGGCAACTAACACAGTTACTTTCATGTAATCTAAGCGAAGCAGGACGGTGTACAGTCCTCGCAAGTTCACTTCCTAACCAAAAACGCATTCAAGTGTGTCCAACTGTGACGTAATCCGAGACACAACGTACGCGGTCGTTTGACAGACGCAGACGATCTGATGTCTGATATCTCGGCGCGAAGTGTGTCTTATCACTGCCTCTCTAGTTGTGTTTATGTAGGCGCGCAGCGGACACCTCCTATCAACCGCCCTAGGCACAGGGTGGAGTATCTAAATGACCCTTTCTTTGATACGAATTAATTAATAGCTCTGTCGTTTAACAATTTACAATATTCTTGATTTATATGTAAGTAGAGTTAAGTTTGCTTTAGTTACCGAAAAAATTTTAACTCTACTACATTTAAACTTTGCCGCCTAGAATTTTTAGAACGAAACTGACAATAGAACATGACCTCTGAACTGTCTCTTTAAGATTCCTTGTAAGCATCGTTATTTACAATAAAGTCTTGAAAGTTTCATTTAATCTACGTGTATGGTCACAAACTTTTTGTTAGCAAACAGTTTGTGACCATAAACGTAAATTAAAGGAAACTTATTGTATGTACGGGTCACTGTTTTATTCGCGACAATGTCGCAGCTTGTGAAACAGTCTTGAAACTTGTTACAGCTGTACTATTTCATGAATTTAATCAAGTGCTCTAGTTATAACTTCCTTTTACAAATACAAATGAGACTTAATCTACCATGAATATGGATGTTTTCGTTCCAGATTTGGTTTTTAGTAAATAACTTGACAACTAATAGAGATGGAGTTGTAAATAATAGATTTCAGCTATCAGTCGTCCTTTTGAAATTTTATTGGCAGATCTAGATTTCAGCTAGACGCTAGCCATTCTCAATACAGTATCATTTTTGATGAATGTATATAATACCTGTTGGTCGGGCTTCATCCACAGTTCAATGAATTGCGGATGAAGCCCGACCAACAGGCATTACATACATTCATCAAAAATGATACTGTATTGAGAATGGCTAGCGTCTAGCTGAAATCTAGATCTGCCAGTAAAATTTAAAAAGGACGACTGATAGCTGAAATCTATTATTTACAAGTCAGTATAACAGTCGCTGCGTGCAACAGGTAACCTGATAATACAGATAGCTTGTTGATGTCACATATTTAAAGTTTCTGCATGAAATGAGGCTACATACCAATTTTCAACTTTCTGAGTCTAATATTTAGCGGCTTCAGTTCTTCGTAAAAACACCGATTTTAACCAAAATATTGCTGTGATCAAGTTGAGACTTGTAACTTTTAATTGTGACATACATCTGCATATTCTGACGAATTTTCAGCTTCCTAATTTTATTATTCAACGTCACTCATTTTTTCTTAAGATCGCATATTTTGCCTAACATATTCATTTGATCATTCTGAGACTCTACAATGTTAACATTAATATACTTAAGCATACACTGACGAAGTTTGGAAAAGTCATTTTAATTTTTAATTTCGCTATTAATTTATGTTGCAGTCCTTTGTATGTCAACCACAGGTTCGTTACGATGACGTGGCGCTGATAGCAGTGAACTGGCCTAAGGGGGGACGTACGCGAAAGCGATGAAAATTGTGACATGGTTTGTATTTGATCTTCATTTACTACATAGCATTGAAATTTCAATTCCTGAATATTACGTCAGAAATCAACTCGTGTGTTAAAAATAATAACTATCAAAAGCTTGCACGGGCCCACGCCCTTTCTTGTTCTGTATTTCCTCATACTATTCATTCGTGCTGTGTTTTCTTCCAGTTTTATGCCGTGACAATGTGGGGAATATTTCGGTGTTTAGCAGATCCAGAACATCTACAAAGGTGTGTGCATGGAAAAAAGTCAAAATCATAATGAAAGTTACAAATCTCTGATAGGAAAATCGTGCCCCAAGCCAACATTTGTTTCGACAACTGCCGATGAAGTTGCAGCGTATGATGCTTGTTTAGTTTTTAACTGTGCTAATCTTGGCAGACTATGGAGGCTAGGATGTAATCCGGGAGCTTGCACACTGTCGATATTGAACGAAATCGATAATAGGACAATTGATGCAGCTGACATTATTGTTACTCAATTTGAAAATCAGGTCAACCTAATAGAACAAGCAAAGGAAAGACTACTTGAGGGTGAAGATGGAAATGCATATGGTTTCCACTAGTTCACCCGCATAAGGTAAGGCCTATAAAAATACTGTCGAATTTTTAATTCGTGTTTCCCGTGACTTACATTTTGGCAACTGTATGTACCTTTTCCTCACAAGCCACTAAAATTATAGTGTTTGAATTTGGCCTGCAATTAGTCAATAAAAAAATAACTAAACTCCGTCCGAACAGGAAACGAAGGCCAAACGGTACCGACTGGCCCGCACTTAGGCATCACTGGATGAGGGTATGGAGGGGTATGTGGTCAGCACACAGCTCTTCCGGCCGTATGTCAGTTTTCGAGATCGGAGCCGCTACTTCTCAGTCAAGTAGCTCTTCAGTTTGCCTCACAATGGTTGAGTGCATCTCCCTTGCCAACAGCGCTCGGTAGACTGGATGGTCACCCATCATCTAAGTGCTAGCCCAGCCCGACAGCGCTTAACTTCGGTGATCTGACTGGAACCGGTGTTACCACTGCGGCAAGGTCATTGGTACAATTAGTAAATAGTACAGTGAAATATTCTGTGGAAGGAATTTCCAATTACTGCAATAGAAAGGCATTTAGGTAAGAGAAAAGTCCTCAGATTTGGTATATTTTTATCACACAAATTTGGAGAGCTGTAAAAACTTGGCAAAAGAAGATATCAGTATTCTTTTCTACAGAGATTTGTAATGATCGTATACCGAACTTTGTACCAAAATGCATTAAGTCTGTTCTGAAAGATTTTTCAGAAAAGGAACATTTGTACTCACCTTGTTGAAAAAATTTCAGTTGTTTGTTACTAAAAACGTGCAACTTCAATAAGTACGAAAACGCATGTGTGTATCTATTTAACATTCGTTAACAACTAAACTGTGACAAATCTCGTTACATTGTCTTTAAAACTTTGGACGTTATAAGGTTTTCTTTCTTTTTTTTGTTTTGTTTCAAGCTATTGCAGCTTCACAAACGTCCCCCATTAAAACCCGGCACATTCGCTCTCGTCTGTACCTCTAACAATGATACAGCACTTGTTTCGCCTCAAGGTGTTGATAATCGCGTCTGTGTTGCCTTAAATGCATTCTCGACTAACATCAGCTAATCACGTCGAATCTCAAAGGTAGCTAACGCTCGCGACTGTTACAGCGCGTATTTAAAGAAAATCTGACTTGCGTCCTCATAGTGGCTCAATTAGCGCCACTCTTATGCGACTGGTGCGAAATACGAAAAGAAATCATGAGTCAGATGTAGAAACACGCCTACCAACTTTCGTTTATGCTGCACAACACCTTCTCTGTGAAGCGATTTTTTTTCCATGAGTGTGTGGTGTTCAGAGTGACTCAGATGCGGAGCGAGGTTATTGGTCGAGTATTCGCCAGCTTGTATGTCGGTGAACCAGCCATGGGTACGTTGAGGCAGAAGGGTGTCCCATCCTCATGGATCTTCGGTAGAGCATTAGCGGTAGATAGTCCAGTCGCACACGCCAGAAGATTCTTGATCACACAGTTCCTAGCGATGAGCGCTTTGAGAAGCTCAGAAGTCCTTTTTATAATTCTCGATGTTGGATAGCGTGGGACCGCCTGGTAAGTATCTTTGTACAGTAGAGTGCTTGTGTTCGTATGGTAGACCCCGTGTTCCATAATTACGGCTGCGTTGCCGTTTGTTAGCAGTAAGAACCACAATGCTATCATCGCTGCGTAGTGAGTACGGCGACTGCGCTCGGCTCTGGTCATATTAGGAGCTTGTAATTTTCCTTCCTTGAGAATACGGCTCGTTTCACTTCGTATTTCGTCTTCATTCCCCTCCCCCTCCCCCCACCCCCCATGAACCATGGACCTTGCCGTTGGTGGGGAGGCTTCTACATCTACATCTACATCTACATGATTACTGTGCAATTCACATTTAAGTGCTTGGCAGAGGGTTGATCGAACCACAATCATACTATCTCCCTACCATTCCACTCCCGAACAGCGCGCGGGAAAAACTAACACCTAAACCTTTCTGTTCGAGCTCTGATTTTTCTTATTTTATTTTGATGATCGTTCCTACCTATGTAGGTTGGGCTCAACAAAATATTTTCGCATTTAGAAGAGAAAGTTGGTGACTGAAATTTCGTCAATAGATCTCGCCGCGACGAAAAAACGTCTTTGCTTTAATGACTTCCATCCCAACTCGCGTATAATATTTGCCACACTCTCTCCCCTATTACGTGATAATACAAAACGAGCTGCCCTTTTTTGCACCCTTTCGATGCCCTCCGTCAATCCCACCTGGTAAGGATCCCACACCGCGCAACAATATTCTAACAGAGCACGAACGATACCGATAGCCGTACCGTGGGTGCAACCACAACGGAGGGGTATCTGTTGAGAGGCCAGACAAACGTGTGGTTCCTGAAGAGGGTCAGAAGCCTTTTCAGCAGTAGCAGGGGCAACAGTCTGGATGATTGACTGATCTGGCCTTGTAACACTAACCAAAACGGCCTTGCTGTGCTGGTACTGCGAACGGCTGAAAGCAAGGGGAAACCACAGCCGTAATTTTTTCCGAGGGCATGAAGCTTTAATATATGGTTAAACGATGATGGCGTCCTCTTGGGTAAAATATTCCGGAGGTAAAATAGTCCCCCATTCGGATCTCCGGGCGGTGACTACTTAGGAGGACGTCGTTATCAGGAGAAACAAAACTGGCGTTCGGCGGATCGGAGCGTGGAATGTCAGATCCTTTAATCGGGCAGGCAGGTTAGAAAATTTAAAAAGGGAAACGGATAGGTTAAAGTTAGATATAGTGGGAATAAGTGAAGTTCGGTGCAGGAGGAACACGACTTCGGGTCAGGTGAATACAGGGCTATAAATGCAAAATCAAATAGAGGTAACGCAGGAGTAGCTTTCATAAAGAATAAAAAATAGGAAGCTACTACGAACAGCATAGTGACGTCGTGTTCATATGAAGATTATTTTATCCTGTTAACAGAACCTGTATTTTTAGACATTACCATACGCGAGCTCTCCTTTATTACCATTATTGGCTTCTGATATGTTACCACATTACTGTAAACCTTTACAAGGGACAAATTGCGACCATCGGCATTGTTGCGTATTTTAGCGCTATACACGCACTTGGCCCATTCTCTCCTGGGTGTAATTTTTTGCTTATGACTCCTCGTTTCATGAAATGATTATTTACCCAGAGTTCGACCACCTGAAGACGCCCTTCAATACAGGCGAAAAGCGTCGCAAAAATAAAACCATATCTACATCTACATCTACATGGATACGCTGCAAATCACATTTAAGTGCCTGGTAGGGCGTTAATCAAACCACCTTAACAATTCTCTATTATTCCAACCTCGTATAGCGCGCGGAAAGGACGAACACCTATATCTTTCCGTGCAAACTCTGATTCCCCTTATTTTATCATGGTGATCGTTTCTCCCAATGTAGGTCGGCGTCAACAAAATATTTTCGCATTCGGAGGATAAAAGTTGGTGATTGGAATTTCGTGAGAAGATTCCTCCGCAACGAAAAACCCCCTTTTTTAATGATGTCCACCCCAAATCCTGTATCGTTTCAGTGACATTCTCTCCTCCATCTCGCGATAATACAAAACGTGCTGCCCTACTTTGAACTTTTTCAATGTACTCTGTCAGTCCTATCTGGTAAGCATCCCACACCGCGTAGCAGTATTCTAAATGAGGACGGACAAGGGTAGTGTAGGCAGTCTCTATAGTAAGTGTCACGCCAATAAAACGTAGTCTTTTGTTTACCTCCCCCCAACATTTTCTGTGTGTTCCTTCCAATTTAAGCTGTTCGTAATTGTAACTCCTAGGTATTTAGTTGACTTTACGGCCTTTAGATCTGACTGATTTATCGTGTAACCGAAGTTTAACGGATTCCTTTTAGAACTTATGTGGATGACCTCACACTTTTCGTTATTTAGGATCAATTGACAATTTTCGCACCGTGCAGATATCTTTCCTAAATCGTTTTGGAATTTGTTTTAATCTTCTGATGACTTTACTAATCGATAAATCACAGCGTCATCGGCAAACAACCTAAGACGGCTGCACAGATTGTCTCACCAATCGTTTATATCAATAAGGAACAGCAAAGGGCCTATAACACTACCTTGGGGAACGCCAGAAATCACTTCTGTTTTACTCGACGACTTTCCGTCAGTTACTACGAACTGTGACCTCTCTGATAGGAAATCACGAATCCAGCCACATTACTGATATGATATTTCATAAGCACGCTGTTTCACTTCAAGCCGCTTGTGTGATACAGTGTCAAAAGCCTTTCGGAAATCCAGAAATACGGAATCCATTTGAAATCCCTTGTCAGTAGCACTCACCACTTCGTGCGAGTAAAGATCTAGTTATGTTTCACAAGAACGATGTTTTCTATATCGGTATTGATTGTTATCGCACCAATGACTGATTTCTCTCTACAACATTACCACCGTTGCTGTACCAGTGCTACAGAGCTAGACATTGGAGTGGAATGATTTTTGAAAAGAAATTTGGGTTCTTTACCGTTCTGTGGCCCTATGTCGGAAAAGATAAGCCGCCTGATGAAAAGCACACCAAATCGATCTTCAGGCCGACGTCAAAATTCTGGCAATTACTGAGACCAGTTAAATAAGTGGCAAGTCTCAGTGCACCTGGGGTCTGTCGACCGTTGTGGCCGAGCGGTTATAGGCGCTGCTGCTACGGTAGCAGGTTCGAATCCTGCCTCGGGCAGGGAGGTGTGTGATGTCCTTAGGTTAGTTAGGTTTAAGTAGTTCTAAGTTCTAGGGGACTGATGACCTCAGATGTTAAGTCCCATAGTGCTTAGAGCCATTTGAACCATTTTTGAACCTGGGGTATACAAGATACCTCGGGAGCATAGTCAGTCTTTCGTCGGACAAACAATGTGCACAGTAGAAAACACTGGAGTGAGCATAAAAGGTTTTATCGTCTACGCTATTCCGAAAAATCCGGTTTAGCATCACTTCATAATGACCACGGAGTGCTTGGTTGAAATCTCATGGTTTTTTAAACGCTTGACATGGCTGGAAGTTTGAGAGCCCCCTTACTGTTGCTTTACGTGGAGTAGATGTTGACTGTATCCACTGGGTAAACGTGTGATGATTTCTTGATAGTGGTCCAAAAACATCCACTGCTCTATTTGAAGCCTTGGCTTTCAAACAAAATGTTCACAGACCAAAGGATCGTTACTTTTCAGGACCAACCTAAACGATTCTCTTGGAGCGTTTCAAGAATAGCCTCTGTGTGACTTGAAGCTTCCAGGTCCTGGCGTCTTGTAACAGCTAACGTCCCCTTACAGTTGTGTCTCTTTGTAGTCTTGGTTTTAAAGAAAATCATTATCTCGACAGTGATTAACAACTAGGTAACAAGTAGCAAAAACTCATCGTTATATGTTTATAATTTCTCTATCATGCGGCTGGTCCCGGCGGAGGTTCGAGTCCTTCCTCGGGCATGGGTGTGTGTGTTTGTCCTTAGGCTAATTTAGGTTAAAGCGTGTAAGCTTAGGGACTGATGACCTCAGCAGTTAAGTCCCATAACATTTCCCATACATTTGAACACTTTTTTCTCTACCACCATACCATTGCACACAAAATAGATATGATAATTTTTCCACTCATTAATTAATGAAGTTTCTGAATTAATTTTTAGCCTCAAGTGCTTCATTTTCTTTAATCTGATTAATTATAAAGTTTTATTGCCATCCCACGGGAGTGAGGAATGGATTGACAGGACACATCTTGAGTTATCAAGGAATTGTTAGTTTAGTAATGAAAGAAATTGGGTGGGAGCGGTAAGAACTATAGAGCGAGACCAAGATTTGAGTACAGTTAGCTCTTTCAGGTGGATGTAGAGTGCAATATTTCTGCAGAAATGATGAGGTTTACATAGAACACAAAAAGCGTGGAGACCTGCATAAATCCTGCTACAGCAATAGCAACAACAGTTCTTCATTTTTTCCTAAGTATTTCAAATTTTTCAGTTTCTCAGTGCAACCTAGTACTTGGCTGGTATCGAACAGTCCAACGTGGCTTAAAGACCATTACTACCTAGCACCATTCGCGACTGAGTCCGTGTACGGCCACTGGCGATTTTCAGGTCAGAGAGAGAGAGAGAGAGACAGAGGGGAGGGAGGGAGGGAGGAAGGGAGGAAGAGAGACAGAGAGAGAGAGAGAGAGAGAGAGAGAGAGAGAGAGAGATCGTAGATGTTTACAAGAGCCGTTGCACTGCAGCGAACGACCATTCTGCAGAGCCCCGGAAGCTCCGCCGTCGGAGTGGAGAACCTAGTTTCCCTTACAGATGTAAATCCCAGGTCAGATGTTGCGCCCGGCCGCACCCGCTGTTAATTTGGGCCCCGCTACAAAGTACACGAGTCAGCACTTAACTGTAAGCGCCGTGGGACTCGCCCCACGCCAGCGGGCACCGCCGTCTCGGCGCTGGTCCTTCGGCCTCTTGGGAGGACACCTCGGCAGCCCCTCGGATGACCCCTCCACACATCTCCCTTTCTCGTTTATTTCGATTACCGATGCAATGAAATTACCCGTTTCCTGACCACGAAATTACAACACACATCGAAGCTGATGGTCTGAGAGCTAATAGAAATCGGCATTCACCAATGTGTTGTGTCTTGTAATGTTACTTAAATTACGTAACCATTACGGCACCTCACCTCAACCTCTCGATACCAGCAACATTCTACTGCGTTTCTATAAAATAGTTAAGATATTTCTGCGACAACATTCAGATTTGATTTCATTAATGTAGAGGTATTTCGATACATCGATATGTATATATTGCAATGATATTATTCTTATGTGTATTCTTTCTTTTGTCACTATGATCTTTGACGTACTTGTAACTCTGATTTTTGGGCGCGTAAGCGGTTATTAGAGAGACAAGCTTTGGTCGTCATGTTAAAAAGACGCAAATTGTAGTCAGTTTATGAAAGTGAACTTTAACAGTGAGGAAGATATTTTCAAGTATGTTTTATATTGTGAAGTGATGTTTTGGAACGAGTTGCATGATATTGCAACAAAATTAATAAAAAAGAGGTGTGACTTAAATTCGGAGTGCTGAATACTTTTTTACATCACCATTGTCCTAACTTGCAAAAGTTTGATCTTCAAGAATAGTTTATCAAACACATGTATAAAACTTTTGAATATCGCAGAATAAAACCTAGGCCTCTTTGCATCCGAGCTTGGAATCATCACTACCTAGATTTTCGACGATTGAGCCATGAGTTCACAACGAGACCAGCGTGGGAAATATGAAAATATGAGTGTCTAGATTATCCATTATTTCAAGAAATGATTTTATTAACTGTGCTCTAATGACACCTGCCACATATTATAACTTTGTAGTTGCCCGAAAATGCAATATTTAGCAGCGTGAGCAACACTACAATCATAATTAATTTTTGACCTTTGTTGTGGTAGGGTTGTTAGAGCCTCAAGGTATTTGCACTGACAAAATTTCGAAGATTTTTACAGAATACGCCAATGTAACTACCTGTAAATTTTCTTTAAGGTGTACTCCATGGATTACATACGTTACACGAAAAACATTTGTATGCCACCAAGAGCTGCTTCTGGTTAATAGGAAGCCCTTTATTGTACTGACTGATTTCGAAATTTCGTTGTCATCTAACAGACATGGACATAACGTAAAACAAAATAATATTTTTACTGAAACTTTCTGGCAGATTAAAACTGTGTAGCTCATCTCCTACCTTCCAAACTTTCTCATTCTGGAGACACCCTCAAGCACTGAATAAGCCACGTCTCCACAGTATACTTCCTTTCAGAGGAGTTCCAGGCTTGTGAGGTCCGCAGGAGAGCTTCTGTGAAGTTTGGAGGTTAGAAGATAAGGTACTGGTAGAAGTAAAGCTGAACGGACGGGCGCTGAGTCGTGCTTGGGAAGCTAAGTCGGTGGAGCACTTGCCCACGAAGAGCAAAGTTTCCGAGTTCGAGTCTCGATCTGGCACACAGTCCAATGCAGAGTGAGAATCTCATTCTCTAATATTTTTATTGAAGGAAAGGCGCGTAATGGTATTATATTGTTAACCACAAACTTGATAGCTCAGAGTGGTGTAACAGGTAGGCATATAAACACTGACACATTATACACTACTGGCCATTAAACTTGCTACACCACGAAGATGACGTGCTACAGACGCGAAATTTAACTGACAGGAAGAAGATGCTGTGATATGCAAATGATTAGCTTTTCAGAGCATTCACACAAGGTTGGCGAGGTGGTTGTTCTGGGTACTGATTTCTCAGGATTTATGCACCCAAACTGCATGTCACTTCTAGTATAATATATTTGTCCAATGAATACCCGTTTCTCATCTGCAATTCTTCTCCAGCTTGGCTCTGTTCGCTCAAGATAGCTACCAACATCCAACTACATCCACCATTTTGTGCAGAGTTATGGGAAATCACTTTGAAACCTATATGCCAGTGTTCTGGCTGACGTTTTTCACGTGATATTAACACTATGCCGTCCGGCGACACCACAGTGGTGTCGTGCGCGAAATAGCGCTCAGTGGCCGGCGACACCACAGTGGTGTCACGAGCAAGTATTGCGCAGTGACCGGCGACAGCACTTTTGTATCTTTTGCATTACGTTGGTGTTTTGTTTAGGTAACAATAAGTTACACACGACAACAAGCTTCTTGTTTTTGCAAGTACTTGTGCCCTTTCGTCAAGGCAGACGAAAGAGACAGTAGGATTATTTACGGTGAATGTGCGGACGTCTTGTCTGTCGTTCCGGACGACTTGGCCGATTGGGAAGAAGACATTGGATATCAAAAAAATGAAAGTGAAGCAGAACCGTAGGAAGATAGTGAAATACGACCAAGAAGAATTCGGCGAACGCTACGGTTGCCAACTGATTCGGCTGAATCAGACGAAGAAGACAGTGCACAGTGGTCAGACTTTGATTTACCGAGGACCGATAATAAATCTGAAGGATACCCGGGTCCAAACATACTTCCCAAAGATATACAAAGCGTCGAGGATATCATAGGATTAATATATTGGGAACGATCTAATTGAATATATTAGCAACGAAACCAACAAGTACTACAGTCAAAATTGCAATAGAAGGAAACTGGATTTAAAAAATGCCAAATTTATCGACGTTACGGGACCCGAACTTAGAAAATTGTTTGGGCTTGCTACCCTTATGGGAATTGTAAAAAAAGCATGGATCGATGATTTTGGTCAACGAATCCGTTGATAGACACACCAATATTTCGCAAAACGATGTCCCGCAACCGATTCAGACAAATATTATCATTTTTTCATTTTTCAAACAGCAACAATAAACCGGGTAATGCCGACCGGCTTGTCAAAGTGCAATTCGTAATTTAGTATTATTCCAAAAAGTTTAAAGAAACGTTTAATGTAAGTCAATACATCTCAAATTGAAGGAATGATACCGTGGCGTGGACGGTTAAATTTTAAAGTCTACAATCCGTCGAAAATTACGAAATACGGCATACTCATTCGGATACTGTGTGGCTCGAGTAGGGGATATATTTCCTCGTTCAAGATATATTCCGACGCTGGACGGTTTCAGCAAAAACAGTGATGGAACTATTGACACCTTGTGATGGAAAGTGGGATCACCTCTGCATGGATAATAATTATACAGTGTAGAGTTTGCAGAGAAGTTACTTGAAAAGAAAATTCGAGTTTGTGGAACGATACGTCAAAATAGAGGATTTCAGGAAAATTAAAGCGCGCAAAAGTCAATGTGTTTGAAGCTTGTCATCAACGGAAAGGTGACAAGCGGCCGGCGACAAGCCAAGTAATCCGAACTAGCGGTGCCGGCGCCAAGCGAATAAATCTGTACGAGACGTGCGGACGGCGAAGTCTTAATTTCTGTCATTTTGTTAAATGGATGGACTTGGAATTCAGGTAGTAACAGAAATAACTGCAGAAGATTTGTAAGTAGTACCTCCGGCATCCGACCTTCCGATTGCGATTTAGATGCACTTCCCAGTATGTGCAAAGCAAGAGGGATTTTTTAAAAACTGTTACGATAGTAAATGAGCTTTCGCTTGGAAGTTAAAACTGCGTGTCATTGTTGCTCAGGAGTGGGGGGTGACCTCGCACGGCACGAGAAAACTTTTCTCCATAGGACAGGTGACCCGGCCGCACGCCACGTGGGTGGTCCCCCTATTTGTGTCCCTTCACAAAAGGTGTGTTGTTGGCTGAATTTATGAAGTCTCTGGCGGTGGAAACTTCAAAGGAGAGACACCACTTAACGCTCTTTGTGAGTCTTGCAATGAGGCGCCACAACATCGCGTAGCAACCAAAGACATGCCTTCCCTTTGTGTGCCGGAAAATTTATCAGTTACAAATTGGAGTTTTGTTAGTGCATAGGCTCATCGTGACGTAAGGGTGTCGACTCATATGTTTCCTCCCTTTCTATGCAGAGGACTGGCTCGGTCACGCCCTGAAAAGTTTGGAGCGAGGAACGCAACCCTTGCCCTGCCAGAGAAGTCCACATAGCGCCGTGAAGTTAGCTGTCACGCCGAGGGACGCAACTCTCTTGTTTACTGGATTGATTAGACGATGCAATTGCAGAATTGCTGAATTCAGGTACATTGAGACGAGCCATGCCGGCCGTTAAATAGCTCTCTCTCGTTTCTTGTATGGGAATTTCAGTTCGATATTTTCAAAATTTTCTTAGAAAGTGTTTTCGAAGAGTCTATATCCCCTCGTCTCATTGGCTGACCACTAGTTATGCGACTTGCCTCCATACTCTAACGCTCGCTTTCCGTTTGGTAAGCGCTGATTTGCTGGATAGTGTGTAGGCTCGAGCAGGCGTTCCTAATCCGTGAAGGAATTTTACAGAGTCGAGTGATTTATTCAGTTCGGTGACAATGATTCCATTCGTCCCTTTGTCCGATTCGCGAGTAGACGTTATCTTAGTGAATCACGTCCATGCGCTTTCGAAAGATTTCTCATGCAGTACCAAGTGCATGCCGTTAATTTTTTGCACGTCTGATTAACATCCACTTGATATAACACGATTCATGCACTTGTAACATCCCCCTTCCTAATTGGTCCATTGGATTACGACATAAACGAGCGTGATCGCGCATGTCTAATGAAATCTTACAGTGACTAAGGCTGACGTTGCCGAAGGAAAATAATACCGGTTAGTAGGAGGAAAGTGTACAACAGACGCTTCTGAAGGTAGAATCTGTTCTAAACCTAATCTAACTACTGGTAATAATTTTGAAATTGGTGGAATATTGTGCATTCGCTCACGAACTACGCTGGTGGGAGAAGGGTACCATGAATTACTTGTAATACAAAGAAGATTGATAGTACATAAAAATTCTGATGACCAAAAAGGTTGTAATTAAGCGGTCGCCAGCCCACTAGAGCAATGAATATCCAGAATCTCAAGAAAGGCAATGGAAAAGAAAATCAAGCAAATAATCACTGGCGTGGCAACATAAGGTTGTCACTCTTCTCCAGAACACAAGAGTTCATGGGAAAACGTTGAGTTTGCAGTTACTTACTCTGAAATATTAAATTTTGAAAGTACAGTTAAATGAAGTTGCTGGTTAAATAAATGACTGGCTGTAACTGAAACTTTGCTACATAAAAACGACTTTCAGTAACCTCAGCGTAACGTAACGCAAATTTTGGAAAAAGGCAAGGAATTTACTTTTAATTATTTAACAATGGAACTGAATTTACTTTAAGTAAATGAGCAACTGATCTACTTTTAATATAAGAACAGTAAGATCCGTACAAAGCCAGCAGAAGTCACTCGCTAAGTTCAATACAGAATAAATGAAGTTGTGCACTTTTAATGTGTGCTGTATCGTTAGTTATTGGTTTTACCAATGACATTTTATGTTGCTTTAAGTGAGTGAAGTTAATACTCAAAACTGCAAATTAGTTAAGCCTCTGTTACGGAATACAAGAATGAACAGTTAACGAGGCAGCAAAATTTAGACTGCAACTGGTCATTAGCGAACAAACAAAACTGGCTGTTAAAAGTTAATCAGTTTTCTTATTTTTACGACACTTGGTGACTGCATACCTACATCTACATCTACATCCATACTCCGCAAGCCACCTGACGGTGTGTGGCGGAGGGTACCTTGAGTACCTCTATCGGTTCTTCCTTCTATTCCAGTCTCGTATTGTTCGTGTAAAGAAGGATTGTCGATATGCCTCTGTGTGGGCTCTAATCTCTCTGATTTTATCCCTATGGTCTCTTCACGAGATTTACGTAGGAGGGAGCAATATACTGCTTGACTCCTCGCTGAACGGATGTTCTCGAAGCTTCAACAAATGCCCGTACCGAGCTACTGAGCGTCTCTCCTGCACAGTCTTCCACTGCAGTTCATCTATCATCTCCGTAACGCTTTCGCGATTACTAAATGATCCTGTAACGAAGCGCGCTGCTCTCCGTTGGATCTTCTCTATCTCTTCTATCAACCATATCTGGTACGGATCCCACACTGCTGAGCAGTATTCAAGCAGTGGGCGAACAAGCGTACTGTAACGTCCTTCCTTTGTTTTCAGATTGCATTTCCTTAGGATTCTTCCAATGAATCTCAGTCTGGCATCTGCTTTACCGACGATCAACTTTATATGATCATTCCATTTTAAATCACTCCTAATGCGTACTCCCAGATAATTTATGGAATTAACTGCTTCCACTTGCTGACCTGCTATATTGTAGCTAAATGATAAGGGATCTTTCTTTCTATGTATTCGCAGCACATCACACTTGTCTACATTGAGATTCAATTGCCATTCCCTGCACCATGCGTCAATTCGTTGCAGATCCTCTTGCATTTCTGTACAATTTTCCATTGTTACAACCTCTCGATATACCACAGCATCATCCGCAAAAAGCCTCAGTGAACTTCCGATGTCATCCACCAGGTCATTTATGTATATTGTGAATAGCAACGGTCCTACGACACTCCCCTGCGGCACACCTGAAATCCTTCTTACTTCGGAAGACTTCTCTCCATTGAGAATGACATGCTGCGTTCTGTTATCTAGGAACTCTTCAATCCAACCACACAATTGGTCTGATAGTCCGTATGCTCTTACTTTGTTCATTAAACGACTGTGGGGAACTGTATCGGACGCCTAGCGGAAGTCAAGAAACACGGCATCTACCTGGGAACCCGTGTCTATGGCCCTCTGAGTCTCGTGGACGAATAGCGCCAGCTGGGTTTCACACGATCGTCTTTTTCGAAACCCATGCTGATTCTTACAGAGTAGATTTCTAGTCTCCAGAAAAGTCATTATACTCGAACATAACACGTGTTCCAAAATTCTACAACTGATCGATAAAAAGGAAAGGAATATGTAAGGACAATGACAACACAGGTACTCTACCAATTTTAACTATTGCAAGTTATTATTCAAGAAAGTTAGTTATTAAAGTTTGAGAAAGAAATACCACTGGGTAATGCCTGTTAAATATTGGTTATATTCTGTTAGTTAACAGTCTTACGATGCTGCAGCTGTGCAGACGACGAAGAATGCAGCAGAAGACAGTGCTGATCTGCTGCTGTTACTGCTACTTGAGAACCAC
This sequence comes from Schistocerca serialis cubense, assembly GCF_023864345.2. Lineage (NCBI taxonomy): Eukaryota > Metazoa > Arthropoda > Insecta > Orthoptera > Acrididae > Schistocerca > Schistocerca serialis. The sequence goes on along the minus strand of NC_064639.1, from coordinate 1,142,792,535 downwards.
GAGTCGTTTCCAGGAGCGCGGATAATTTATGGGACAGGCAGTAATTAGAACTGCAGCTTCGTTCGCCTGTCCGCTCCGACATTGCTCTCAACACTCGCGGGTTAACAAAGCAGGTGCCGCCTACACTGGCGGGATCACAGCAGCTGCACACCGCGACTCCGGGAACGACGAACAAACACTTCCGCACTCTTTCAAGCCTCCAGCTGGTCTGTCCTCTCTGCTCTCGTCGCGACAGGCTCTCTATAAGCAAAGATAAACGACGGCACAACTACTCCCATTTCGTCATTGCTATCGATACATTTAAATAAAGTTTCCTTGGCTGTTACCTAGCAGTTTACAAGATTTATATTATAATTACTATCAATTATGTACATTTACAAATAAATGCACTATTACATTCATTACGCATTAAATATAGTTTCTGTAATGAAGTTCATCAGAATTAACAAAATGGCTCTGAGCACTATGGGACTCAACTGCTGAGGTCATAAGTCCCCTAGAACTTAGAACTACTTAAACCTAACTAACCTAAGGACAACACACACATCCATGTCCGAGGCAGGATTCGAACCTGCGACCGTAGCGGTCGCGCGGTTCCAGACTGTAGCGCCAGAACCGCTCGGCCACTAGCGGCCGGCTCAGAATTAACAGTATACAGATTTATCACCAGATATTAAACGACGAAATGGTGGCATGGTATTTTATCTGCAGTGTCGGTATTACAAACTATTTCAGTACGACCGGCGAATATAATTTTGAGCAAGATACTCAGAGCCTATAACTTTCAATTTTGTCTTACCACATTCCCTGTGCCCCACGCCCCCTTCCCCACCATTGGCTCAAATTCAAAGATACAGCGTCGACAGCAGTAGATAGATTCATACCACATAAGTTAATAAGAGACGGGACTGATCCACCATAGTACACAAAACACGTCAGCACACTGTTGCAGACGCAACGAAAAAAGCATGCCAGATTCGGAAGAACGCAAAATCCCCAAGACTGGCTAAGTTTCACGGAAGTTCGAAATTTAGTGCGGACGTCAATGCGAGATGCTTTTCATAGTTTCCACAATGTATTAAAAAACTAGAAACCCGCCTCGATTGCGAAAAAAACACCTAGTGTTAACCTAGGTTTCGGTGTAGATAACTACACCTTCTTCAGAACAATAAAACCCACAAGTGCCTAAGAAGACCTTTGTCAATGATTAAAAGAACACCGTAGCTATAAACTTATAAACGAATAAGAAAAGGAAAACACAAACAGTACATATGTACAAAGTCCAAACCACTACTTAATGGTGTACTCTCCACCTCACACCGGCCTATGTTCGATGGGCCTTGACCCGCCATAATGTTGCAGTTTATGGCGGGTCATGGCCCATCGAACATAGGCCGGTGTGAGGTGGAGAGTACACCATTAAGTTAAGTAGTGGTTTTGACTTTGTACATATGTACTGTTTGTGTTTTCCTTTTCTTGCTCGTTTATAAGTTTATAACTACGGTGTTCTTTTAATCATTGACAAAGGTCTTCTTAGGCACTTGTGGGTTTTATTGTTCTGAAGAAGGTGTAGTTATCTACGCCGAAACCTAGGTTAACACTAGGTGCTTTTTTCGAAATCGAGGCGGGTTTCTAGTTTTTTAATGTATTAACCAACGATTGCTGGCGCGGTGCGATGTTGAAGTTTCCACAATGAAACATTGTCTCAAAATATGGTAGAAAACCCAAAGAGATTCTGGTCGTACGTAAAGTACACCAGTGGCAAAAAAACAGTCAATACCGTCACTGCGCGATCGCGATGGAAATGTTACCGATGGTGCCACTAAAGTGGAGTTACTGAATACAGTTTTCCGTAATTCCTTCACGAAAGAAGACGAAATAAATATTCCAGAATTCTAAACCAGAACAGCTGTTAACTGTGACATAAAAGTAGATGTCTTAGGTGTTGCGAAACAACTCAAATCAATTAAGAAAGGCAAGTCTTCTGGTCCAGATGGTATACCAATCAGGTTCCTTTTAGAGTATGCAGACACAATAGCGCCTCTCTTACCAATCATATACAACCACTCACTTGACGAACGGTCTGGAAAGTGGCAGAGGTCACACCAATATTCAAGAAAGGAACTAGGACGAACCCATTGAATTACAGACTCATATCACTGATCTCAATTTGCAGTTGGATTTTGGACCATATACTGTACTCGAACATTATGAATCACCTTGAAGAAAATGACTTGTTGTTGTTGTTGTGGTCTTCAGTCCTGAGACTGGTTTGATGCAGCTCACCATGCTACTTTATCCTGTGCAAGCTTCTTCATCTCCCAGTATCTACTGCAACCTACATCCTTCTGAATCTGCTTAGTGTATTCATCTCTTGGTCTCCCTCTACAATTTTTACCCTCCATGCTGCCCTCCAGTACTAAATTGGTGATCCCTTGATGCCTCAGAACATGTCCTACCAACCGATCCCTTCTTCTGGTCAAGTTGTGCCACAAACTTCTCTTCTCCCCAAACCTATTCAATACTTCCTCATTAGTTATGTGATCTACCCAGCTAATCTTCAGCAGTCTTCTGTAGCACCACATTTCGAAAGCTTCTATTCTCTTCTTGTCCAGACTATTTATCGTCCATGTTTCACTTCCATACATGGCTACACTCCATACAAATACTTTCAGAAACGACTTCCTGACACTTAAATCTATACTCGATGTTAACAAATTTCTCTTCTTCAGAAACGCTTTCCTTGCCATTGCCAGTCTACATTTTATATCCTCTCTACTTCGACCAGCATCAGTTATTTTGCTCCCCAAATAGCAAAACTCCTTTACTACTTTAATTGTGTCATTTCCTAATCTAATTCCCTCAGCATCGCCCAACTTGATTCGACTACATTCCATAATCCTCGTTTTGCTGTTGTTGATGTTCATTTTATATCCTCCTTTCAAGACATTGTCCATTCCGTTCAACTGCTCTTCCAAGTCCTTTGCTGACTCTGACAGAATTACAATGTCATCGGCAAACCTCAAAGTTTTTATTTCTTCTCCATGGATTTTAATACCTACTCCGAATTTTTCTTTTGTTTCCTTTACTGCTTGCTCAATATACAGATTGAACAACATCGGGGAGAGGCTACAACCCTGTCTCACTCCCTTCCCAACCACTGCTTCCCTTTCATGTCCCTCGACTCTTATAACTGCCATGACTTAATCAACGTGGATTCAGAAAATATCGTTCTTGTGCAACACAGCCAGCTCTTTATTCTCATGAAGTAATTACTGCTGTCGACAAGGGATCTCAGATCGATTCCATATTCCTAGATTCGTAGAGCACTTTTGATACCGTTCCTCACAAGCGACTATTAATCAAATTGCGTGCATATGGAGCATCGTCTCAATTGTGTGACTGGATTCGTGATTTCCTCTCAGAGAGTTCACAGTTCGTAGTGATAGACAGTAAATCATCGAGTAGAACAGAGGTGATATCTGACGTTCCGCAATGTAGTGTCATAGGCCCTCTGATGTTCCTGATTTACATAAATGATCTAGGTGATAGTCGTCCGCAGCTCATGGTCGTGCGGTAGCGTTCTCGCTTCCCGCGCCCGGGTTCCCGGGTTCGATTCCCGGCGGGGTCAGGGATTTTCTCTGCCTCGTGATGACTGGGTGTTGTGTGCTGTCATTAGGTTAGTTAGGTTTAAGTAGTTCTAGGGGACTGATGACCATAGATGTTAAGTCCCATAGTGCTCAGAGCAATTTTAGGTGATAATCTGAGCAGTTCCCTTAGATTGTTTGCAGATGACGCTGTAATTTACCGTCTAGTAAAATCATCAGACGATCAATTCCAATTACAAAATGATCTAGAGAGAATTTCTGTATGGTGCGAAAAGTGGCATTGGTACTAAACAAAGAAAAGTGCGAGGCGATCCACATAGGTACTAAAAGAAATCCGATAAATTTTGGGTATAAGATATATCGCACAAATTTCAATTACGACCAACTTAAATCGAAAAGACCACATAGATAATGTTGTTGGGAAGGCGAAACCAATACTGCGCTTTGTTGGCAGAACGCTTAGAAGATGCGACAAACCTACTAGAGACAGCCTACATTACACTTGTCCGTCCTCTGCTGGAATAAAGCCGCGCGTTGTGAGATCCTTACCAGGTAGGATTGACGGAGGACATCGAAAAACTGCAAAGAAGGGCAGCTCGTCTCGTGTTATCGCGCAATAGAGGTAAGAGTGTCACTGATATGATACGCGAGTTGGGGTGGCAGTCACTGAAACGAAGGCGGTTTTCTTTGCGGCGAGATCTATTCAAAAATTTCAATCACCAACTTTCTCTTCCGAATGCGAAAATATTTTGCTGTCACCCACGTACTTAGGGAGAAATGATCATCATAATAAAATAAATCAGAGCTCGAACGGAAAGATTTAGGTGTTCCTTTTTCCCATGCGCCATTCGAGAGTGGAATGGTATAAATATAGTATGAAAATTATTCGATGAACCCTCTGCCAGGCACTTAAGTGTAAATCTCAGAATAACCATGTAGATGTAGCTTGTTTAATGTGTAATCCAGGTAATTCTTTCTGACGTTTATTAACGGTTTTATTTCTTTTTCATATGTAAATGTAATCACATAATCCCTGCGCCCTGCCGTTTAAATAATTATGGAAGCAGGCAAACATTTTTCATTTATGAAAGCTTTTCTGTGTTTTATGTTGCGCGAAATTTTAATATTAATTATCTGAACTCATGGAAGACGTTCCGATTCCCAGTAGTCAAAACGGGATCGGGCATTCAACCGTCCAGTTGAATCGAATGCCACGGCAGCATCCTGCAACTTAACAAATTTCGAACTACTTTGCAGAAAATAGCCAAAAATTTCAATCTACTCTCACGTTGGCGCTAACCTGCAGGTGAGGTTTCAAAAGGTCGGTACTGGTCGGAAAACAAGCGGAAATTCACGCTATGAGCGTTTCTCTTTTACCTGTCTTGAATCCGTTGTGGGTTTCAAGTTCCAGCTTACAAGGGAACCTCCCCATCGCACCCCCCTCAGATTTAGTTATAAGTTGGCACAGTGGATAGGCCTTGATAAACTGAACACAGATCAATTGAGAAAACAGGAAGAAGTTGTGTGGAACTGTGAAAAAATAAGCAAAATATACAAACTGAGTAGTCCATGGGCGACATAGGCAACATCATGGACAATGTGAGCTCAGGAGCGCCGTGGTCCCGTGGTAATGTGAGCAGTTGCAGAACGAGAGGTCAAGTCTTCCCTCGAGTGAAAATTTTACATTCTTTATTTTTTCATAGTTATTATCTGTCCGTTCGTTCATTGATGTCTCTGTTCACTGTAATAAGTTTAGTGTCTGTGTTTTGCGACCGCATCGCAAAACCGTGCGATTAGTAGACGAAAGGACGTGCCTCTCCAATGGGAACCGAAAACATTTGATCGCAAGGTCATAGGGCAACCGATTCCTCCACAGGAAAACACATCTGATATATTCTATACGACACTGGTGACGGCATGTGCGTCACATGACAGGAATATGTTGTCGACCCACCTAACTTGCACACTTGGTGAATGGGTAAAAAGATTCTTCTACCTTGCCGGATTTAGGTTTTCTTGTGGATGTGATAATCACTCCCAAAAAAGTAATGAAAACATAAGAGTTTGTCACATAAACTGAAAATAAAAAATTAAACTTCTCACTCGATGGAACATTTGAACCAAGGACCTTTCGTTCCACAGCTACTCACGTTACCACGAGACCACGGCGCTCCTGCGGTCCCAGTGTCCTTGATGTTGCCTATCTTCCCATATGTCACTGACATATGTTACGAAGCTTCATTGTTGACGCGTTCATAGTGATTGTAAAATGTTTGAGGATTTTTCTCAATGTTATATTCATAGATCATACAAAAACAGTTGCATGCATCATGTTATATGAAGGGGATGTTAATCATACGCACAAAAAATTAACGATAAGCGCTTGGCACTGCATGAGTAATCTTCCAAATGTGTGTGAACACAATTCTGGAGAATCAGTATACTATGAAGATTCATGAAACAGACCGGAAACACGTTTCCAACTAAGCTGTATCACAATGTTACAGTTTGTTACCATGTACACCACCATTATATAGTCCACCGCCAGAGCGAGGTTTTAACTTTCTGTTGATTCTATATGGAAGGCACCTCATTTCATTAATTGTACATTTTTTGGCTTATTACGAGATACCTTCGACGCACGCATTAGAAAGAATACTTCCATCATATTTTGTATTGTATTGTGTGGAATTGGGGACCTATAAACGACGGGGAGGCTTCGTCCCGCCGTAGCCCTCAGTGGTTCACAACCCCACAACAGGCTACAGCAGTCCACCCACCCCACCGCCACCCCATACCGAACTCAGCGTTATTCTGCGGTCTCACACTAGACGAGTGTAGCCCCAATGTTAGCGTGGTAGAGTAATTATGGTGTACGCGTCCGTGGAGAAAGTGTTTGCGCAGCAATCGCCGACATAGTGTAACTGAGACGGAGTAAGGGGAACCAGCCCGCATTCGCCAAGGCAGATGGAAAACCGCCTTAGAACAATGCTCACACTGGCCGGCACACCGGACCTCGACACTTAATACGCCGGGCGGATTCGTGCCGGGGACGGGCACGCCTTCCCGCTCGGAAAGCAGTTGCGATAGACCGCGCGGCTAACCGGGCGGGCTCCATCGTATTTACTTCGTATTACTTCATTAAATGTAACGTCGAATACCGCTGGTTTGCGCATTACCGACACGACACAATGCGAAACTTGGTTTCTCATTCAGTCCCATGCTACCTCTCTCAGACGTTTTTAATCACCCACCAGAGATCACCATGTTGCAGTTTCTACACTCGAAATGGTGAGTGGTATCGATGTAGGATACTTACAAGGTGCCGGTTAAGGTTACATGGATACATGAGTGTCTCAACTCACACTAATGAGACAGTGCAGTGGCATGAGAAAATTTGTATAATTAACGCACTTGTCTGTGGCCCTTCCCAGGAAGAACCATACGACATGCATACTGTAATGCAGCATCATCAGTGCTTGTATCAGAATAGGTGAGAATGAGGATATGAAAAGCAGGCATTGCGTCAACAGAAACAGAATAAATTTACAAGAGTTAGTAGCAAACAGATATTACTTTTATTTCTGTTGAAGATTCACTTTCCAGTATAACGTTCTGTGTTCTACACCGTCTGTCCAGAAACTTCAGAAACTGATTTTATTCCTGCCCTACAAGCGACGTCAGCGCACTTACTGCAGTGGCAGCTTGACTCAACAACTATAAACAACAGATGTGCATTCTATCAGTCAATCGTGAGCAAGCAGTGTTAAGCAGTAAGCCTGCGGCCGCTGTATGTCAATGTTGCTGCGTCTCAAATCGCAGTTGAGCAATGTCTCTAAATTAAGTGTTCACGACATTACCAGGATGTTTTGAAGAAGAGAACAGTGTGTGCAAAGTTTGTTCCGCACCCCTTGACACCTGAACAAAAACAAAGGCGCATGGATGCCTGACGCGACATAATTGCAGTGGAAAACGCAGACAATTCTTTCATGAAAAGAAAAAGACCACCGTCGAAACTTGGTGTTATCAGTATGAACCGACCACAAAGCGCTAAAGTGCAGAAATTCACACGAAGAGTCAATGATTTGACGACATTCAAGCGAACGTGAAGAATGAATTGAGTAAAGGACTTTTTCTAAAAAGTATAAAATGCATGTTTGAACATCAGTTGCTCTTATTTTAAACCCAAATACCCATCGGTTTCAGTCATGGACAATTTTCACAGATATGAGTTAAAATGGTTTAAACAACAACATTACATTTATCATTTCTTAAATAATGTGTAGAGCATGTCATAAATATCAATATACGACACAGGACTTTTAGAATGAAACATACCACTACCAAGTGTACACAGAGCAGTACTCGCTTTTCTAAAAGTCTTGCATGGTTCTGAGAACGTTCTATGCATTGTAGTGTAATGAGGAGAGTATGTACAACACTGGAAGAATTAAAACCATCTTCTTAACTTTTCTCTACTTTTTGTTAATCCCACATAGAAAGTTTATAGACTATCAGGGTGTCTACTGGGCCTGGATATACACTCTAAGACCAGTAAAACGAGAGATCGCGAAGGCATTATCTGAATGGAACAAAAAAAAAAAAGATAGATGTGATGTACATATACAGACAAATAAATGATTGTAATTTCAGAAAAACTGTATGATTTTTTCAAGAGAAAGAGCTTCACAGATTGAGCAAGTCAATAGCGTGTTGGTCTACCTCTGGTCCTTATGAAGGCAGTTATTCCACTTGGTATTAAGTGATAAAGAGCTGTTGAAATCCTTCTGAGGGATTCCGAGCGAAATTCTATTATTCGACTTGGAACTGATTCATAAGAGTTGTTGAAAATCCACCTGAGGGATACTGAGCCAAATTCTATTCAACAGGCGCGCTAAAATGTCAAAATCTCGAGCTGATTAATCTAGGGCAAATCCAGTTCTGGACCATTTTGTTCTGCAGGTTGCATAGATATAGGGTAAGAATTTATTGAGGGGTAAACTTGTTGTTCTGTTAATTGATTTATCATCCGCTGGGGGTTATGACCTCCTGGAGAAAATCAGCCCCTCTGAGAAAACCTCACCCCTCCCTCTCCTCTCCCACCCCTCTGGGAAATCCCCAGCCCTCTGCCCTTCCCCCTTGTGAATACAAGCGCACTTTTGATATCAAATTAATTGAGTAATTAATTAAATTGATCAATTAATTAACCACTCTCCCTCCTGAGAAATTCTCCAGGCCCCCTCCCTTCCTCCACTTCCCCATCCCCTGCCACACCTGGACATCAGTGGGAAAAAGACTCAGTGCTGACCTGCTGGAGAGGAAGGAAATAGGGTAGTTTATTTTCTTTATTTTGTGTGCTACCCTGTTGGAAATTGGAGGAAAAAGGTCAGTTCCTCGTCTCCCCTCCAATCCCCTCCCCCCCCCCCCCCCCCCCACCTGGAAAAATGGCAGGAAATGCTCAGCCTGTGCTGAACTGTTGGATTGGAAGGTGTAAGTACTACCTTTTCCAGTAATTACATGTCCTAATCACCTAATTACAATGCTGTAGACTAAAGGTGTAATCTTGTCCGAAAATTTTAATGTGGGTGCTCTCCTTGATGTGGAGGGATCCACTGAGCTAGCGTACAACGCCACGACCAGAGGATGTCCCTCACCCCTCAAATGTCTGTGCATTGCATAGACAAAGGATAGGAGATGGGGAAGGGTGAACTCAGGCTGCGTACATCATTTTTCCTTAAGAAATTACAAATTTATTTCAAATAATCAGAATGATAGTTAAAACCACAATCTCTTCTTACACTTGATATATAATAATGAACAGCAAATTTCTTTTACTTCATCCATATTTAGACAAGAGAAATATCAATTTAAACGCAAGCAAATTTAAAAGAGTGAAACAATAACTGAAATAGTTACTGTTTATCATGGTAAGCAGGCCGAAGCCACAATTAACCCCACAGTGGCCACTCTTAGAACTTTGCAGACAACAAGCTAAAGTCACACAAGGTCTTTAAATAAAACCCAGACAATTAAGTAAATGTTCCAAAATTAAATTGCGCGACAACCAAGAACTCATCCTCCGAGAAAGAGGGCAAATTCAGAACCTTAAGTCTGGTAGTCTTGGAATGAGTTATAAAAAGTGTGGAAACAAGCTAGGCCAAGCTGCTATCGAGAGCACAGAATTACAGGTGGAATTTAAATGTTCCAAATATTAAGTACAGTGTATGTTCGTTAACTCAAGTACAGAAAATAGATTCTTAGCTTCATTACTTTAGATCACAAGACAAGGAAAGCTAAAAAAGGCAGTTACTGAAAACTACCCATCAAATAGAATAACTGGTAAACTTGACTTATTTAGCAACAGCAACTAGAATCAAAACTCTGCCGAGAGATAAAGGCCACCAGATACGATATCCAGGTACATGCACAGGCCAAAATACAGGAGTACGTGCATGTGGGCAGGCGCCGCGTCAATTACACTACTGACCATTAAAATTGCTACACCAAGAAGGAATGCAGATGAGAAACGGGTATTCATTGGACAAATATATTATACTAGAACTGACATGTGATTACATTTTAACGCAATTTGGGTGCATAGATCCTGAGAAATCAGTACCCAGAACAACCACCTCTGGCCGTAATAACGGCCTTGATACGCCTGGGCATTGAGTCAAACAGAGCTTGGATGGCGTGTACAGGTACAGCTGCCCATGCAGCTTCAACAAGATACCACAATTCATTAAGAGTAGTGACTGGCGTATTGTGACGAGCCAGTTGCTCGGCCACCAATGACCAGATGTTTTTAATTGGTGAGAGATCTCCAGAGTGTGCTGGCCAGGGCAGCAGTCGATCATTTTCTGTATCCAGAAAGGCCCGTACAGGACCTGCAACATGCGGTCGTGCGTTATCCTGCTGAAATGTAGGGTTTCGCGGGGATCGAATGAAGTGTAGAGCCACGGGTCGTAACACATCTGAAATGTAACGTGCACTGTTCAAGGAGCCGTCAATGAGAATAAGAGGTGACCGACACGTGTAACCAATGGCACCCCATGCCATCACGCCGGGTGATACGCCAGTGTGGCGATGACGAATACACGCTTCCAATGTGCGTTCACCGCGATGTCGCCAAACACGGATGCGACCATCATGATGCTGTAAACAGAACCTGGATTCATCCGAAAAAATGACGTTTTGCCATTCGTGCACCCAGGGTCGTCGTTGAGTACACCATCGCAGGCGCTCGTGTCTTTGGTGCAGCGTCAAGGGTAACCGCAGCCATGGTCTCCGAGCTGATAGTCCATGCTGCTGCAAACTTCGTCGAACTGTTCGTGCAGTTGGTTGTCTTGCAAACGTCCCCATCTGCTGACTCAGGGATCGAGACGTGGCTGCACGATCCGTTACAGCCATGCGGATAAGATGCCTGTCATCTCGACTGCTAGTGATACGAGGCCGTTGGGATCCAGCACGGCGTTCCGTATTACCCTCCTGAACCCACCGATTCCATATCCTGCTAACAGTCATTGGATCTCGACCAACGCTAGCAGCAATGTCGCGATACGATAAACCGCAATCGCGGTTGGCTACAATACGACCTTTATCAAAGTCGGAAACGTGATGGTACGCACGTCTCCTCCTTACACGAGGCATCACAACAACGTTTCACCAGGCAACGCCGGTCAACTGCTGTTTGTGTATGAGAAATCGGTTGGAAACTTTACTCATGTCAGCACGTTGTAGGTGTCGCCACAGGCGGCAGCCTTGTGTGAATGCTCTGAAAAGCTAATCATTTGCATATCACAGCATCTTCTTCCTGTCGGTTAAATTTCGCATCTGTAGCACGCCATCTTCGTGGTGTAGCAATTTTAATGTCCAGTAGTGTACAATGTGACAGCTCAGAAGCCAAGGCTCTCAACATATAGCATACACATTACGACACAAAAATCAACAGCTCTGGTAAGAAGGTGTTCAGGTCTTTCAAGACTTACTAAAGCACTGAATGTAACGTAACGTTTCCTGAGCAAATACTTAACTCTAAGTTAAGTGAATAAGGGTTAAACCATTTAATTATAAGAAGAAATTTCAATTACTGTACTAAACTGCTAATACAGGGATAAGAAACTTCTGTTAACCAATAGCAGATTTACCAACGGACATCAAATGCTGTTTTGAAACTACAGAATAATAGACACAAGCTTATCCGTCTGGCACGGACTTTAAGATTAACAGTTACATATAAGACTGAGGTTGCAGACCTTCAAGATTTAAACCCATCTAAAACAAATGTAAAAGAACATTAATTTGGAACACGAGAGGCTGATTCAACATCGCTCAAAACTTACTATAGATAAATAATATTTTAAAGCTAAATAACAACAAATGGAAACACCAATGCACATTAAGTACTCCCGGCAGTCTCTGAACAGAACAGTTCGAAGACAAATTTACCACCTCAGCCAGTGGCCCGTTTAAGAAAACATTCATGTAAACTGAAACTATCTCGGAGGTTCTAGCAGACTAGCTGCCCGTACAACACTTACTACACATGCATTAATAGAAATCACTAAGCAAATCAACAAGTTTACACTTGTGGCTTCAAATAGGTTACAGTAATTGCAAGAGAACCTCATCTTTCAAACTCCACAGGCGAGGTTCACTGAGGGAATAACACAGTACGCACCATAACTTCTATAGTATTCCATTCGCCATCATCCAAAGCACTATTCTGGCCTCTAGAATCCTAAGTGGAGACGGCGAGAATATTCCAGAACGCGAATTGCTGGTACACTCTCTCTCCAAAATACATAAATCATCCTCAATGGATGCTATCGTGGATATGGCTCTGAATACATCTAAGGGCCTCAACAGCCACCATGTCAACGGATTGGCTCCTCAGTCCATACCTGCTGCTGCCTCCTACCAACAGTAGCCCAACTACGGCATGGGTCCTGCCTTTTCCCTCACTCCCAAATAGCGATAAACCGCATGAATCGCTGTGGCACTCGGGTCTCATACTGTGACAGCAGTGAGTCAGAGGATTCAAAGACAGCAAAACACAGCCATGGCTCACTCCTCACCCCTCAGCCATTTCGTCGCCTGTCCTCCCAGAAAAAGGGGTAGGAAAAATCGCTCAGCCTGTTGTGAGCTGGTGGACTGGAACGACCCCACGACAGGAAGTTCAGCTACATTTCAGAGGGCATAATAAATAGTTTATTTAGAAAAGTCAATTTGCATACCAGTTTTCAGGGGTTGGCTCTCCCCGCGCGGTCTGGGCGCCTTGTCACGGTCCGCGCGGCTACCCTCGTCGGTGGTTCGAGTCCTCCCTCGGGCATGGGTGCGTGTGTTGTCGTTAGCGTAAGTTAGTTTATCTTAGGTTAAGTAGTGTGTAAGCTTAGGGGACCGATGACCTCACAGCCTTCCTTTGATATATGCTACCAGACTCACTTCCGGTTTGTTCCCACACACACACACCTTCCACACCAGGTCAGTGGAAGCAGCTGCTCTATGTGCTCACACCACTGTGCAGAAGATACTGATTGAATTAGTTCAATGCCACCAGAAAATGTGGAGAGGCTACCTCCCCACCGCTCCTCCATCCAACCCCTCCTCCCTCCAGGCCCTCCTCCCCTCCCCGTCTCCCATAGCCCCTCCAATTACTTGCTGTCAGATAAAGCACCAGGTAGTGGCAACTCTTTGATGTAGATTTTGATGTAGATACCGGGGAAATTCCTATAGAAACACATGCGCTCTCTCTCTCTCTCTCTCTCTCTCTCTCTCTCTCTCCGCTCTCTCAAGTGATCACTTCCTCCCCAGTCAGCACCTGTCGCATGTGGCAGAAACCACTTTAAAACCCTCTTTTGTCCTGAACAAAGTAGCAGATACCTAGTAAATCCCTACCTACCTCTCCCCAAAATAATGGACTGTGGATGTCTTTGAAATAGTCCATTTGTGCTATGCCCAATCAATCAAATTGACTGACTAATTACTTAAATCGATACCCTTTGTGTGTGATGGTTCTTCCTTTCTTCTTATTGGCAGATACTAGGCCTGGCATGCTAGGCAGGAAATTCAACCCCTGCAATGTTCGAAACCTGTCCCAGCCGTAACACATGGTGAATCCACCTCTGAACCCTATCCCGGCCATAACACGTGGTGGATCCTCCTACTAGCTGTATCCGCATCCCTATCCCAAACCTACCCAGTGCCAAGGTGGTACCAAATAAAACTCTCTCTCTCTCTCTCTCTCTCTCACACACACACACACACAGACACACACACACACACACACACACACAGACACACACACACACACACTCACACACACACACACACACAGAGAAAGAGAGAGAGAGAGAGAGAGAGAGAGAGAGAGAGAGAGAGAGAAATTGGGCAGTTGCGCTAGTTGTTGACAGCTGTATTACAATCAGAAACAATTTTAGAATACGTGCCCAGAAGTGAGATCATGATCACTTGAGCAGAAATGACATAAAATCGGCAAAAATTACGAAAATTGGCGGAAAATACATATAAATTGAGGGAAAATACTCTAATATGAGGGAAAATTGAGGGGGAGAGAGATTTTTTTTTACATGTCTGCTTGTTGCAGGAAAATTCTTGTACATGGGATCGAGTGTCTGACAGCAAAAGGAATGCAAGAATAAGCCGAAACGGATGCATTAGGGATCAGGGAAACAGTAAGTTTTCGTGAACCATGTTAAGATAGATGAAATATATTGTTTGACTAGGATGACCGCCAAAAAAAAGGGAAAAAAATTTACATGCGTCTGATCACAAACCCAGGTGCGACCCCGAAGTTATCGGCAACCACTTTATATACGTTTATAAAGTGTCTAGACATATGACTACGATAAGCTTTATGTTGTGTCTAGACAAGACAGCCTAGACACAATGAGAGGAAGCCGACAGGCACGCGCTAAGCCAAAGCAGGGTGCGTGAGGTCTGAAACAGGATACGTTATGAATGCTATAAAGAAAAGTACGTAGCTTCTGGAATACTTAACTTTAATCCATCCTTTTGGTACATCTGGAGATTGTGGCGATACAAGTGAGACTCTTTAGATACATGCAATGTTACTAATGGCGCCTTGCTAGGTCGTAGCCATTGACTTAGCTGAAGGCTATTCTAACTATTGGCTCGGCTAATGAGCAATGCTTCGTCCGTGTAGTCGCTAGCAAAGTCGTCCGTACAACTGGGGCGAGTGCTATCCCGTATCTCGAGACCTGCCTTGTGGTGGCGCTCGGTCTGCGATCACACAGTGGCGGCACGCGGGTCCGACATGTACTAATGGACCGCGGCCGATTTAAAACTACCACCTAGCAAGTGTGGTGTCTGGCGGTGACACCACATTCCTCCCCCGCAAATCGGAGAACGGTCGTGTTATAAGGCTTCCGCCCGCCGTGGGGAGGACACATGTTGATGTATGCGATGAGGTGGGGAGCCTAACAACAGGCGAGGCTGTGCCACCCGCACCCGGCCATTCGGTCCGAGGGGAGCTAGGAAAAGCCTGAAAACCTAGTCCAGGGTGCACGTCAAAATGCGGTGTATGCGCCCGTAAAGAGACAGGAGGGGTCGAAGGGTCGACCTCCATTGCGTCAGGGTACCCGACGCGCGAAGACGCCATGTGGTCCGGAGCGGGCAAGAGTTCCATGGCGGAGGACGGCTGGTCACGGGAAGCGATCGGCGGCGCGTGACCCAGGTAGGCGCTTGGCGGCTGCAGCGAAGCGTCCACTGCGGGCGGCACCGGCTGGAGGACAGGCGGCGGCGTCGGCGGAGGCGGCGGCGGCGGCGCGTCGCCAAGGGGCAAAATGGAAGGCATCGTCGGTAACACCTGGGGATGAGGCGAGCCAGGAGATGGGTACCCAGGGCGCTGACCGGACGGCACCGTTGCTGAAAGCAGACGGGGAGCGGCAGAACCCGTGCGACGACAGAGGCGCAGCTGATTGAGATGCCGACGCACCTCAGCAGAGGCCCCCAAAACCAAATACATCGCGCGGCCGAGACAGCGAAGAATGCGCCCTGCGAGCCAACGCCGTGAACCTCGATAGGTGTGATAGAATACAACGTCGCCTGGAGCAAAAGCAGAAGTCTGCCGCTGCACAGGAACCTGATGTGGCGGGTGCAGCAAAGACATCAAGGTGCGATGAGGACGACCGTGGAGCAACTCAGCCGGCGAGCGACCATCTCGGGGCTGAGAGTGATACGATGACAAAAAGAGCAACAACGCGTCCTCCCGAGAATGCGACTCTTTCAACTTCAACATCTGTGACTTGAAAGTCCGGACCAATCGTTCAGCAGCACCATTTGATTGAGGCGAAAACGGCGCGGATGTCAGATGTTGAATACCATTGGCCTGGCAGAAAGACTGAAATTCTGCGGACATGAATTGTGGGCCATTGTCGGAAACAATAGTGTGTGGAAGACCTTCAATGCAAAAGATAGCAGACAACGCTTGGATGGTGGCAGTTGACGTCGTGGAAGACATCCGGACAACAAAAGGAAAATTACTGAATGAATCTACCACAACCAACCATCGAGCATTCCAGAATGGACCAGCAAAATCGATGTGCAAGCGTTGCCAAGGGGAAGTGGCTTTTGGCCATGCAAAGACTTTCCGCGGCGGTGCGGATTGTTGTTCGGCACACGCCATGCAAGAAGAACACATATTCGTAATCGCAGCATCGATTCCGAACCAAGTACAGTGCTGACGAGCAAGTTGTTTCGTTCGCACTATACCCCAATGTCCTTGGTGGAGAAGCCGTAAAACAGAGGACTGTAACGAACGTGGGACCACGACTCTGGACTGATCATTATCAGAACGCAACAACAAAACACCTTGTCGAACAAAAAGTCTCTCCCTGTGAGCAAAAAATCGGCGAACCAACGGATCCTCGATCCGAGACTTTGACAAAGGCCATTGCGTAGCAACAAAACGCAAAACTGTAGCAAGGACAGGGTCAGCAGCTGTGGCTGTAGCTACACGACGAAAATCAATCGGAAACGATTCGACCACGTCATCGGTTTCCGAATCAATGAACAGGCAAGCAAGTTCGGAAGAATCGAATGCTCTATCCTCAGCAACAGGCAAACGGGACAACGCATCGGCGTTTCCGTGCTTAGCAGTGGACCGATACAAGATATCGTAGCGGTACTGCGAGAGGAAAATAGACCAGCGAATGAATTTCTGCGCTGTACGCGGAGGTACAGGCTTGTTCGGATGAAAAAGCGACGTCAAAGGTTTGTGGTATGTGATGATGGTAAAGTGACGACCATACAAGAAATCATGGAACTTAGTAACACAAAACACGAGAGCCAAAGCTTCTTTCTCTATCTGCGAGCAATTTCTTTGCGCAGACGAGAGCAATTTGGACGCAAAGGCAATAGGGCGATCATGCGATCCATCTTTGTGCGCAAGCACAGCACCGATCCCGAAATCCGATGCATCTACCATCAACAAAAGGGGTTTCTGGGGATCGAATGGCGTAAGGCAAGTATTAGAAAGCAACGCCGATTTCAACTGGCGAAAGGCGCGTTCGCATTCCGTCGTCCAGACGAACGGAACACCGTTACGGCGTAAGCTATGAAGCGGAGCTGAAATGGAAGAGCCATTGCGCAGAAAGCGATGATAATAGTTAATTTTACCCAACACACTCTGTAGCTGCTTCAAATTCTGCGGCGAAGGCAAATCTTGTATGGCACGGAGGTGCTCTGGACTCAGATGTATGCCTTGGGCATTGATTACATGTCCCAGGTATGGTAAGTCACGAGCAAAAAACACACATTTGTCCTTCCGCAAGAGAAGACCATTTTGTCGCAATACCTCAAATAATGTTCGTAGGTGTGCTAAATGCTCGTCTGCTGTTTTTCCGGAGATCACAATATCGTCCAGATAGTTCACAGCAGTAGGGACTGACGCACAAACAGTTTGTAAATATTGCTGAAACAATGCAGGGGTGGATGCACACCCGAATGGCAGTCTTTTGAATCGGTACAAACCAAGATGCGTGTTAACCACCAAGACGCGCTGGGATTCGGCGTCCACTGGGATTTGCAAGTACGCATCTGCTAGGTCCAACTTCGAAAAGTATTTACCCGGGCACAGTTTATCAAAAAGATCTTCCGGGCGGGGTAAGGGAAAAGTTGCAATCACGAGTTGTGGATTCACTGTTGCCTTGAAGTCCACACAAAGTCTCAGTTTTCCGGAAGGTTTTGGTAAAATTACTAAGGGTGAGGCCCAGAGAGAAGCTTGCACACGGTCAATTACACCTTGTGATTCTAAATCGTGTAATGTTCTTGCGACCTCATCACGCAATGCATGAGGAACATTGCGCACTCTGAAAAATTTTGGTTACGCATTGACTTTCAGTTCCAAATGTGCTTCATAGTTCTGAGCGCAACCTAAGCCCGGTGCAAAAATGTCTGCAAATTCTTCACACAGACGAGAAACACTGTCTGAAGGCACAGTCTGATTCACTGATAGGACCTGATTTACTAGAGACATGTTAAATAATTGAAATAAATCTAAACCAAACAAGTTCACTGCAGAAGATGAACGAAGAACGTAAAATGACACAAGTTTTGTTTGTCCCTTGTATGTTGCAAGAAGACTGCACTGCCTGAACACAGGGATATTCTGACCTGAATAACTAGTTAACTTAACATTTGCGGCACGCAACGGAGGTTTGCCCAGTTGTTCGTACGTGTCGTGATTGAGCAATGAAACCGCAGCTCCGGTGTCGAGCTGGAATGGTATGACCTTGCCATTAAAGTCCAAATCTACAAAAAGTTTATTGTCCTGCTGACGACAAGAGCGACTGTCTCGTGCAATTTGAACTGAGACAGGTACAGCATCACTTGCTAATTGACGTGATTTCTGGCGACGTCGACGCACACATTTTGTGGGACGAACACAGTCACTGTCAGAAAGAGTGGCACTGGGCGGAGTGGAATTAACTACATGAATGTCCATGGGCGAAGCTTCACGAGCCTGAGTATTCTTGGTTCGATTCTGGCGCGAAGCAAAGGGCCTGGAATGGTTGTGATTGTCTGATCTGAGCTTTTTCTGGCAAACACTTTGAACATGTCCTTTCTTATTACAGAAAAAGCAAATAGCTTGGCGTGACGGGCAATGTTCACGCGAATGTCTAGTAGCACACCACGGGCATGATTTCACTGCAGTTGTATGCTGTCACGGCACACCTGGTTTAGAGCATGGCGGCAGCTGCGTGGACGTGTGCGAGGGCAGTTTACCGGGCCGTGCAGCGCGCCCGGCTGGCCGGTTAATGTTACACACGCTGGCGAAGTTGCAAATGATTCCTGAGCAAAGTCAAGCGTGTCTTCTCTATCCAATATGTCTATCACTTGTTGAAGGGAGGGATTAACTAGTTTCAAAATCTGTTCCCGTATGCGAACATCAGAAACGTTCTGTGCTATTGCATCACGTACCATAGTATCTGAATAAGGGAGTCCACATTCACACTCAGAAGCACAATCCCTTGTAAGGCCTTGCAATGTTGCAACCCACTCCCTATTAGTTTGACCGGCCGTACGTTTTGTACGAAAGAAAGTATACCTTTTTGCAACTACATTAACTGATTCCTTGAAATAGGCATCCAAAGCAGACAAAATTTCTTCGTAGGACAGAGTTGCTACGTCGCGTCGGGGAAATAATTTCACTATCACACGGTACGTTTGCACCCCTACACATGACAATAAATGAGGCTGCCGCTCGTTACCTTGAATTCTGTAGGCGGCGAGATGAAATCCAAACTGGCGTGACCACTCCGTCCATGTTTCCTGAGCTGGTTCATAGGGCCTAAAAGGCGGTTCAACTGCGAGTTGTGGCTGTGGTAGCGGTGAAGCGGCGGCTGCCGCATCGTTTTGCAGTGCACGTTGACCCTGGACGAGCTGTCCAAGGGCATCCAATAACGCCTGCGTCTGCTGATTCTGCAAGCGATAAAATTCGGACAGTACATCTGGCGAAGCCATGACACAAGTAAATGTAAGCAATTAGAAAGAACAAGACCCTTTCCGTTGACTCGTTGCCAAAAATTGTTGTGTCTAGACAAGACAGCCTAGGCACAATGAGAGGAAGCCGACAGGCACGCGCTAAGCCAAAGCAGGGTGCGTGAGGTCTGAAACAGGATACGTTATGAATGCTATAAAGTAAAGTACGTAGCTTCTGGAATACTTAACTTTAATCCATCCTTTTGGTACATCTGGAGATTGTGGCGATACAAGTGAGACTCTTTAGATACATGCAATGTTACTAATGGCGCCTTGCTAGGTCGTAGCCATTGACTTAGCTGAAGGCTATTCTAACTATTGGCTCGGCTAATGAGCAATGCTTCGTCCGTGTAGTCGCTAGCAAAGTCGTCCGTACAACTGGGGCGAGTGCTATCCCGTATCTCGAGACCTGCCTTGTGGTGGCGCTCGGTCTGCGATCACACAGTGGCGGCACGCGGGTCCGACATGTACTAATGGACCGCGGCCGATTTAAAACTACCACCTAGCAAGTGTGGTGTCTGGCGGTAACACCATACTTTACTTCCTCCTTAGCTGTAGAGCAATGTATTACTAGCTATGGGGCTGCAATGTACAGCTACAGTATGGATAGCATGTTTGACCCTGTGCAAGCCATGTAAAGTGTTTTAAACTCTGCCGCACAGTATGTACCATGTGCCTCTCTGTGCTCTCTACCAATCGCAACCATGCGGCGTCAGCTAACAAGTACCTTCCACAACAGTTGCTGCATATTTTTGAACACATTTCTGCTGTATATCTACTGAGGTAACAGGAATACATGTAAGTTGGCAGCTGTCTTGATTGCTTTCCTAGAAAAGAGAACCATCAGCCTCTAAACTGACATGGATCTGTGTTAACGGATGATAGAAAGTAGATGGATTAGTGGGTTGAGAGTGGATGTAAAGAGGTATGACTCAAGGGTAGACTGATGATGTATTCTAGATGTTGTGGCAGGTCATTTACCACACAATTTAACCATTTTTTCCGTTGTTCCCTAAAGCTCTTTCTGTTGTGTGGTATAACCTGTATTCAGTTCGTATACAACTGCATATACTGTGTGTGCAGTCGTTAACAGCAAACCTTCCCACGCCACATTCAGCTAAGACTTCCAACGTATTTGTGCTGTATCATGTCCAGCAAACCGATGGAAAACCTGTTTTGGTACCTTCCTATAGACAAGTGAAAATAAGTGCGAAGTACTCCATTTCCCTGCCACATCTTCGACATAATCGAGTTGTCAGTTTCATGCCTGCAATGATTCTAAGTCAATGACATGAGTTTGTGTGGTACTGGAATCCCTTTGTACACATCTGATTGACAGATGTGTGTGGAAGAGACTGTGTTCAGGTCACATAATTAGTGCAGCATGCCATGTGATTTCACACGTAAAGCCCGCTGCTATGCATTTGTCTATTTCCTCATAAGATGTCGTTGTCTCATGCAAGGTCCATTGCTGATGAACGATTTAGAGGACTGATGTGAGCACAGCATAATTTTCGAACGGTAATCGGACATCAACAGTGGGTACTATACACCTTGTAACCTCCCCCTCACTTATCGACCTGTAGCTGTAGCTTCGCCTCCAATACCGAAACCTTTTCCTGTAACTCGTCAACTAGTGAGTGTTGCTTTGCTGTCAATTCACTAATTGTCACCTCCGTTGATTTCTCTTTAGCCAAATTGATCTCATCTGCCAATCTACCTGGAGGAATGTGTCCAGTAGTATCTGCAATTACTTCCTCTGGATCTGCGCAACCCACACTGCTACCGTCCGACCGTATAACGTCACCTCTAACCTCACATACGCTGTAATCTGCGTGCTTTTCTATCAATCGTGTCCGGCTATCTCTAAAATTCTCGTAATCTCTCTCCTTAATACTTTCGCAATGTTTAAACTGGAGTTTTGCGTCGGATGGGTAGGCCACTTCTACCACTATAACTTTCGGTAAAGTCTGCCGGTTTGGGCCAGAACTTTCTATCACTTCACAAACACTATCTTCCTGCGGGACGAGACGCGGCAAATCCTGCACGCGCTCCCCATAAACACTTCTCCCATACTGGCCCCTATAATCTCTTAGTTCGTCGTATAAGCGACCGAACTGCCTTAACCAGACCTCATCCCTCTCTGCATCCCCTCGCTCGATGACGGACGTTTTATCCGACATCTGATCTTCTCTCAACACTTGTGAATCATTCTTAAACTCAATCTCCAGTTCCGCTGTGGTTGTTACAGCTGCCACTTTATAATAGATTCAGGAACACTACTTAAATTGTTCTCACTGACAGTGAATGTATTTTCTACTGCCGTGTCTACAACAGATCTACTACTTGTGGGCGCACTCCTTTCTCCTAACACTGGCACACTCTCCCGCCATTGATTATTCCATACGGAATTTTCAAAACGACGACATCTGGGTTTTCTCCTGTTATTGGGCCGCCAAAATTTCTCCACGCCCGGTCGGCCCATCACCAGCGCGGCTAATGGTTTCCCTGTCTCGTCCCAGCAGATCTGCTCCCCGGATGCTGCTGAGGCGGCTTTTCACATCCTCTGGCGTTATTACTATTCTGTGAAGCCCGTATCACGTTAGTATGATACTGGTTTCCGTCATTCCTGTTGTTATTAGCATTGTACCGATTGTCATTACGGTCCGAACCATTATTGTTATTGCTGCCATGGTTGCGGTATGCATTATTCCCATGGTTATCGTTGTTGTTGTTGCTGTGGTACCCGTTGTTGTTACCACGGCCTCTACCACTGTCGCGATTATTGCGCCAATTGTCCTCGTCCTCAGCTCTTTCCAGGAAATCATTGATTGTCTTGTGATTGCTTCCTACGTAGCGTTTTGTATCATCTGAAAGCTTCTTGTAGAGTTCCCAGACTATTTCGGATTCGGTGCGGCGATCACACAAATATTCCAACTTGCGGATCCAGCCCTAACGAAACTCCTTCATCGAGCCACGCGAATTCGCATCGAAAGGCCTCGACACGACAAATTCGCGCCAGACACTGTTGTTTTTGCTCTGACCAGTATTCAGCGAGAAACAAATTTTTAAACTCGTCGAAAGTCAGGTTCGTGATGTTGAGGTTTAAGCCCCAACGCTTGGCATCACCAGCCAACACGTCAATAACCGCATTAATTTTTCTCTCATTAGTCCATGATCTGGGTAAAACTCTTTCACAATTTTTAATGAAATCCGTCGCGTGTATACCGCCTTTTTTCAAGGGGTCGAACCGCTCCTCTTTCGTCAACAAATCCGAATTATGTGCACAGATTGGCACATAGCTCTGTTTTTCGTCAAGTTTCTTTTCTAATTCCGACACTCTCGTAATTACTTGGCAAGTGGTTGTCGCAAGCGTTTCCATTTCCCTCTTTTTCTCTTCGCAGGTATTAGCCTGCTTCCTCACTTTGGTATCTACTTCGGACACTAAAGCCTTTAAAGTTTCCACCTTCTGTTGATCCTCTTTTTTCACTAATTGAATTTGTTCCGTCACCTTATTCTCGACGATCGGAGCAACTGCTTTTCCTACACTTTTCTGGATTCTGCATATTTCGGAATAAAAACGAGTATTTATGCTCGCAATTTCCGCCTGAACGCTTATCATTTCCTGTTTAAGATTCCCGATTTCGGTATTAATTACAACAATATCTTCTTTGATTTTATCAACTTTTGTGTTAACAACTCCAACATTGTCGTTAACAACATTAATAGCTTTGTTCTGATTGTCTAGCTTCCTGTCAATTTTTTCAGACTGAGCTTCTTGCTTGGCAGACTGAGCTTTAATTTCTGCCGATTGAGTTTCTATCTTGCTAGACTGAGCCTTGATTTCGTTAATCAAAACATCAAATAAATCAGTTAAATTCCTGGAAACCAGCGGTTTTACTTCCGTAGCGGGTGCCTCTTTATTTGTCCCCCCGTATTCGTTATCATGGGGTTCAGATTTGATTTTCACTTCCGATTCCGAAACATTTTCTAAAGTTTGGAATTCCATTTCTGCTCTTTGTTGCGTTTCGGCGGTCGCGTCTTTCATGCTAGCCGCCTACCCCTGAACAATGGATTCCGCGGTGCGCGTTTCCCACTGTTCGACCGATTGTTCCGTACCCAAGTCTACCAAATTCTGGTAATAGTTGCCTTCACTCATTTTACAAATTTTCAATATAAATGACAAATCTCAAATCTAATTAGGATTCCTCCCACTACTTATTCTCGCTGACGTAACGACCTGTTCGTAACCAGTACTTTGTTACGAGATTTGCACAATGCCAAATTCGTGTCCAGAACAACCTCAAATCCGAAGATTGTCCTGTCACCAGGTCGCCACGTGTAACCTCCCCCGCACTTATCGACCTTAATGACAGTGAAAAATTAAACCGCGTGTACCTAATGGAAATGTGGGAAAAGCAATCGTCACCAAAGTTAATTTGTCGGTAAAGAGGGAGGAATGGGTTATATCTAAATGAAAGGAAAAATGCAAATGAAATTGGTGAAAATTAATTTTGAGAAAAGGATAAAATTAATAAAGAAAGTAAATGTGCAGTCGTTACGTTAAGAATTAACTGGCGTTAATTAGAGATTTGAGATAAATTACGGTTGCTAGTCCTATGGACAACTACTACAATAACTGAAAAAGAAAGGTTATTGCACATATAATTAGCACTAAAAGCATGGCAACTGAAGGTTGACACGTGTTGTGTGAAAACTGAATGTCAGAAGTAATAAATTTCGCTACACTCTGACTTAAGTTAGCAAAAGAATTAATAAAACCGGAAAATTGAAAGTTAATTTAGTGACTGAAATTAATAGTGAACTTTGTTTCTGAAGCACTACGAAATTCCATAAAATAAGGTTAGTCTTGGGCAACCTCAACAATAATTTCAAAAGCTACTTGAATCTACACAATTTAGAAATAACAGATTTAACTTTGAACTTGAATTAAATGATTCTGAACAATTAACAATAGTAAAATTTAGTACGTACCAAGCTGAGCTGCAGTCACAGGTAAGCTAAAATATGGTAACAAAACTCGCTCTCTTAATTTCTCCTTGTGTAATCTATATATTGTAGCCAGCTATGAATACCTTAACTGAACTTTGAAATTAAAGCAGTGAAATGTAATCATATTACTTTAATGCTGGCGAACGAATTTCAACGACACTCAGGTTCACTCCAGAAAAGGAAGGGACCCTACTTGGTAATGCAATTGGGACAATGAGCAACAAAGGTTCATGCTAAGTAGCTGTAATTTGGTGCTGCAACAGTTTGAAAAGCTGAGGTCTGACGTACAGTTCTACAACTTTACGTGCTTTTAGTCTTCCTTGTTGGTTGATTGAAGGTTTGCGGTCGTCGATCGGGGAGGTGGCGACAGTCACTCATTGTCGGCCGTCGCTGTTGAAGGAGCTGGAAGTTGGCGCGCCCTCTTCTCGACACGGTCTCCAGCCAAAACGGGCTCTTGATGTGTGCCAGTTAACGCTTCCCGTCCACGACACCATGTCAGAAACTAACATGCTGCCAAACCCCGAAAGCGCGGCAACTCGCGGGAGCGTCACAAAACACACCTGCTCCACCGCCCTACTCCAGCCAGACTCCCTCCGCCCGTGCTCCAGGCGCCAGAGTTAACACTACCAAAGATCCTAAACACTTTAGTTCTCCACACGACCTATCGACGTAATCGTTCGATAGCATAGTTTTCCCTAGGCAAGACCCAGCGTAAAAATACAAACAATATTTACAAAACAAACCAATTATACATCGACATAAATGCATATATATATATATATATATATATATATATATATATATATATATATATATATATATATACAAATAGTAAAACAATTACAATATATAAAGACACAGAAATGTCATATCTTCAGGTAACAAAATAAGGAGAAAATTTATAGTACAATAGATGGAAATAGGAGGATATGCATTTCCGGCGTTACAACCTTCGGAAAGATATATAGTGCATGTAAGAACTTTTTTTTTTACTTTGTTGAAGAAGATAGTAGTTTCATCTTCTTAAAGTTTGTCACCATAGTGAGTGGGACAGAAAACTTGCAGTATGAATACATATGAGGTGTTGGAAATATATATCCTGCATTGGAGTATTAACAGTTGCATGCCAAATAACTAATATATCGCAAACCACACTGCTTTAACATTATGGGATGTTTAAGTACTGAACCATGTAGCCTTAGATGTGTGTGTTTATATTCTACGATCATTTCTCTCTTTCCAGTACCTTCTTGGTGTGGAATCCAAACAATACTACAGAATTGATGGCACAAATGATGTAAGCAAAATGTTTCAGACTCCTTCCATCTTGAGCTACATCATACATAAACCATACATTTCTTCTTCTTCTTCTTCTTCTCCTTAACTACCGTCATAACACTCACAAATGGTTCAAATGGCTCTGAGCACTATGGGACTTAACGTCTGAGTTCATCAGTCCCCTAGAAGTTAGAACTACTTAAACCTAACTAACCTAAGGACATCGCACACATCCATTCCCGAGGCAGGATTCGAACCTGCGACCGTATCTTCTATACATCAATAAGGAGTGATAACCACTCCAGCATGCATGCATATAGAGAGATCATGTGTAAATGAATGGGAGACATCAGTAAGATTGGTAGGGAACAATCTTTGCAGAACAGCAGTTACAGTATTGGAATGAGAATTCCGGTCTATATCACTAGCGTTGGTCGGTTGTGCAAGTCTGGAACACGTGTTATACTCTTTCTGAAACCAAAATATCAAAGTGTATTAGTTACACGGAACTCGCTCGTTCTGATCCTTCATGAGACGTCGCATATTGTGGGTATAGTACCATCCTACTTCTGATCAGTCGTAAATTACATCGGAGACAATGCTGCAGGGAGCATTGTTTAAAGACGGAGGAAGAGGTGCGAGATGCGTAGGAGAGACCATCTACAGTCTTGCCCAGGATCATTAGCTGATAGGTTCAACGAAAGGGTGGCTCGTTTCGAAATGGAGGACAGAGTACTGCTACGGATATGATTCGTTTGTTGGGGTGGTAAGCATCAAACGTGCTGGTGATATACTTCAATTCCCAACTTTATCCCATGAATGCGAGAATAACTGGTATCTCTCATCTATATAGGGGGAAATGGTCAATCGTAATAAAATCTTACCGAATTTATACAGTGTTTCGGCTAAGGAATGTAGCTTTTGCACTTCCTATTTGCTGCTGACTGTTTCCCATACTATGAAACAATATTTGCTTCATGTGATGCAGATGGTGTAACAGAGTTTGCGATATGTCCACATGTATATAGCACTCGCAGAGTAACAGAGGTGGTGGTCTAGCAATGACACGGAAATTGAGAAACATGCTGCAACATCATTGGCTAACAGAATCACGAGACCGACGCGATGAAACGTTTGTTGACCTGAGAAGTCGTCAAGAGCTGTGGTTTTGAGCTCGAGTAATTGGGTAAAATGCGGTAAATAATACGGAAAAACCTGGTAAAATTGGGAAATTGACAGGGAATACATAAAACTGAGAAAAATACTATAGGATTCGTATAGAGCTCCGACCTCGGCGGTTTGCTTATCAGTCATCGACAACAGCATCGTAGACTGAGTTCACAGTTCTATTAGACTCCAACATATGCACCATCCATTGAGCCATGGATCACCCCAGCGATACCATGAGGACAGAGTGTGGATGAAAATGTATCAGTAGTCACTATCTGTGACATCAATGTATGATGAAGCTGCACTCAAGCTGAAATCTGGAGACGAACCCATTTATTTCCAACATCCCAAGAGCAGAATACCTACCGTCTGTTCTCTATTGATTGGTTGAAAGATGTATACGTTAAAAAATTTTGTAGAAGTGCTGAAATCGAGATATCTTGTGGGAATGAGACGTGTAGGGGGCTGAGGTGATGTTTCCGAAGAAGTTAGTCTTTCTACATTAAGTGTGTCAGTTTTTCCCGTTTTGTGCAAAAACGTACTTAACATAAATAAAAGATGTGAGGCCTTTTTAATTGTAATTACGCCCTTTTTTCGCCTACAAATATGTAATAACGACGATGTAGCAAGAGGGGTTTGCTACTGGGAAGCTGTAGGAGGCCATGCATGAGGATAACAGCTGGTGCGAGTGGTCATAGCATAATTTTTCGGAGGCTGTACACCTGTACACGAGAACTAGGCTACTCGTCAGGAATGTTATGCTGTTTGACAGTAATGTTATGTGGGTAGAAATGTCACCAGACATGTGTGGGAAGTGATCAGACTACTATTCCTGTAAAAAATTACGTATTGTGAGTGTGTGGGTTTTATTTTGTCAAGTTGCACAATGGATTGATCCAACAAGTACCCTTTGGCTCCTGAAAGAAACAATTTCCACCTCACACTACTACAGAAGTCAGACAGACGCTCCGAATCTACCAACAAGAACTGCTTCAAAAACATTCATCAACAAATATCTTCTGGAGTCGTTCGCTGTAAGGAAAAGACACAAAATTATTCTATATTCTTACGTAACTAGTGGAATACTTGGGTACTGGAATATTGCTAGTTAGTGTAAGCAAAACATTAAACGAACGAAAAATATTATTTATTGCAAAAAATTCTGAGAAATGAAGTGAAACTTTTTATTATAAATTAATAAATTTCCGAGTTCTTTTCAGAACAGTAGATTGCCTCTTATTGGTAGGAATGCTATTATTTTACAAAGTATGGAAAGGTTCTTTTCTCCCTTTTCTTTAAGAATGTTTTTTACTCGGCAGAATGGCTGAGAGCCGTGCCTATACAACTTGAATAACTTCTCTAGGTATGGTCAAGGCTGTCGTATGAGAAATGTAATGGAATGTACTGTTAGGGAGCAAAGATGGGGCTCGCATATGCTGTAGCGCACAATACCGTGAGCAGCGACGACTGCTGCCTGCGTCGCTCGCTGCTGACAGATAACACAACTATCTGTTTCTATCTGGATTGACCTTTGCCAGTCAAACTCTCCCTATGCCTGGATGAAGTCAAGGACTCCTATCCGCCCCTTGTCTAAATATTGGCGTGGTACACCAGTCAGATAACCAGTCCACTGCGATGCCACTCAATATTCACTCACAGGCCTTTAACTAGTACTCTGTCCATGTTCACACCGTACAGTAAGTGTGACGGCCAACATAGTGAACAAGACTTAATCATGAGTGACTCAATATAGAGTATCACTCCGATTTGCTAACGACACAGGTGCTCTCCCAGTGAAGTACTGAGGAGAGACTTTGTTCCTCGCTCTTAGCATACACATTTGAGTGCACTTACTCTCGCTACGTGTTCCCACTCCAAGAGCGACAACGGAACGGCTCCTTTTTCTGGAAAAATTGCAAGGGTATATCATTGGCTGTCTTCCCTCACTCCTCTGACTCTTTGTGTCAGAAATATTCCGCCAACCAGCATTGCTCTTTTAAATGGGAGAATGACGTTTCGTTTAAGTCGGTCAGTGAGGAAATATGTAGCATCTCCATTAGGTGTATACTGTCCTCCTGTGAGAACTCCGTAACTACGCTGTAGGTCTGTCAAAAAAATGAGTCTTCTGGGCGCTCCCGCACAATGTAGCAAGTCGAACACAGGGGTCGTTATCGCTTTGCTCTGGCAAAAGCTGTCCTCTCTCTGGGCGGTCGCTCCGGCCGAAGTAGGTATGTGTTTACTCACCCCTCTGAAGGGTCAGGCCTCCCAGCCGGCTGGTTGCCTCTTTAGAATGACAATTCCTGTGGCTGTCATGTTGTGTATGCCAGCCTCGACTTTTTCAACCTCGGTGTGCACTTGCGATTTACTTATTAGATTTGCATATCGCTTACATGAATTCATACAAAATTGACTCTACCTTATAGCGTTGGGGTCCGAATGAAGCGTCTTGATGTTCAGAATACGATTGTGAGGACGGAATATGTAAGAATTGAAGGTCAGGAGACCATGCCACCTTACAGTATGTCTAGCCATAAGGGGATGGTTGATATGATGTGGGGAATTGATTTCAACGCACTGACGAGTATTTCCGACTGTAAGAGAACATAGATTCATTTTGTAGACACTTGCACAATGTACCAATAGTAGTAAGTGGGTCACTTGGGTGCAGCTGCAGGTTATTTATTAATGATGTCCTTCATTGTCTTATAAACAGCTAGACTGCGCACAATAGCTACTAAAAATTTTTATAAATGGATGCAACAACAAAAACTAAAAATTTTCTACTAAAATTCTATGCTGGGAATCATATGTCAAATTCTTTTTACCATACATTACCACATACATAAGCGTATCTTTCGGAATTTTATCAGAAAAATTTGCACACAACTTCACTGCAGTTTTCTGTGTAGCTAATACATTCACTCTTCTACACATATTTACAACATAGATAGGATAATTTTCAATAAAGCTGAATGGACTTACATTAACATCACCATTCGATTGTGTAGTTCTCTTAAAATCTAAGAAAGCATCATAAGCTTTTAAATAATTATTTGGCAGATCTAGATTCCACATTTCTTGAGGAAAAGTCTCGCTTCTGCCATTTTTAATATAGAACAGAATATGAAAAATTTAAAAAAGAAGATCAACCAGTTATTGATGCCATTGAACAAGTCAAACAAGGAATTGAAGGCTTAGGTGACAATATTTTGAAAGCAATTGAAGAAAATAGAGAAGTTGAAAAACAAATGGTTCCTTATTATTTTGATGAATTTAACGATGTTCCAGCAATTAAACATTATGAAAGTGATAAAAGAGATTATACATTAAGCGAATCCTTTCTTTCAGGAGTGCTAGTTCTGCAAGGTTCGCAGGAGAGCTTCTGTAAAGTTTGGAAGGTAGAAACAAGGTACTGGCGGAAGTAAAGCTGTGAGGACGGGTCGTGAGTCGTGCTTTGGTAGCTCAGCTGGTAGAGCACTTGCCCGCAAAAGGCAAAGGTCCCAAGTTCGAGTCTCGGTCCGGCACACAATTTTAATCTGCCAGGAAATTTCAGATTTATTGATGTTTCCAGAACCAGAGTCGTCAGGAGGATGTATTTCCGATACTTCGCTCATTGTTGAATGTCACCAGATTGGTGCTGTAATCATAAAATTTAACTGTAATTTAACTGATAAATGGGTGGCTGGTTTCCTTGGACAACTCCGCTTGGCATCTGGGCACATGGCGGAGGTAGCCAGTGGCCAGAACAGATGGACATTTCCGGCTTAAGGCGTGAACCGCTGCTGAGCCTCCTGAACAGGAGAGGTGTGGTATGAGGTTTCAGTTGACCTAACTGTGTCGCCCCTTGGGCGGATGAATAGCGAACTAATGGTATGTATTGGGCAGCCTTCATGAGCTCGTATGTTGCGAGTATTCTCAGATTTTTATGTGGAAACTTGAGAAGATTCAATATGGAGAGTGTTTGCATTGAATGATTATTCCCTCTATGTAAACTGATCAGCTGATGGCTCTGCACTCTCGGTGGTACTCTCACTGACCCCTGAGCATCTGGAATGGCGAGCGTGTGTCTTCCTGGAGATGACATGCAGTTGTTGGTGTGGCCAACGTGGCAATGGTCTAGAGAAGTTTCCACTATCTCTGACATCTAACTGTGACAGCTGCTACAGAACGTATTGTGGTTTAAGTCTGTGTTTACCAACTGCCCTGTCAGTACAGTGATTGCTGCCGTGTCTGGCATTGAGTGCTTCTCAATACACCCCAGTAGACTGTCTTGCAGTGGAGTGATATTTATTTACAGAAAGGTGGATTACTACCCTATTGCATGGTAGAGCCTTTTCCCTCCATCTTCTTGTTGGTGTGGCAGACGGAACCAACTTGGAAATTCTATGGTGCTTTAAAAATAAAGTTAGCAGACCTATAGGTAGTCGGTAATTACACAACTGCGACGGCATAAATTCCACCCAAAATTTGAAATTACAACTATCACTTTCTACAGCACCACTTCCAATCACGACATCAAATTCCCAATTAATCAATTTATTGTTTCCAGTAACGGTATTGCGAGCACACTTCAGTCAAACCACTGTGCTGTTTCCTGCAAATTGTTGAAGGACGTGGTGCTACTGAGCTGAAATCTAAAATTTTCACTACCATTTTCAGCTATCTCCAACATAATGGATTCCATGGCAAACGACCGAATTTTGCCAGTATCCACCAACATGATGCAAAGGAAATCTAGAAGAGGGAAGAATAGGGTTTGGAAACTAGGCAGTTGTGGTGTCGATCCTAGATAGCCTCACAATTTCCCACCAAATACACCAGTCCTAGTATCCACCAATAGACAGCAAGAGAAAGCTGCCCCACACAGAAGGTTTGATTTAATTAATTAGTCAATCAATTTAACTGAGTGAGTGTAGCACAAATAAACTATTTCCAAAACATAAATAGCTCAGCGTTTGGGGAGGGCTAGGGATTAACCAGGTATCTACTACTCTACTACTTTGTTTGTGGTGAAAGTGGTGTTATATGTGGTTTCCGGTGGCACACAACAGACACTTGCTGGGCAGGAAACAGACACTTGAGAAAGAAAGGGGGCAGAGGGAGAGAGAGCATGTGTTTCGACAGGAATATCCCAGGTATTAATATCAAGTAGTTGCCGCCACCTGTAAGGAAGTAACTGGAGGGGTGAGGGGGGAGGGAAGGAGGGAATGGAGGGTGAAAGGGTGGGGACGTTGCTTCTCCCAGCGTCCTTTGCTGCTGGTGTTGTGAACTAACTCAGTCACTATCTGCACAGCAGGGAGAGCTTACAGGGCGAGCGTATAGAGCAGCTGCTTCCACTGACCTGGTGTGGAAGGTATGTGTTTGGGAACAAAACAGGAAGTGAGTTTGGTAGCAATTTCAAAGTATTGAGTGGTACTTAAGATAAGTAAATAAATTAGTGAAATCAAAGTGAAATAGAAAGTAGAAAATAAATGAAAAACTTGGTTTAGTTTAGAGAGTTACATACTGGCAAACAGCGGGCAGAGCAGAAGAGACAATGACCATGAAGTCAGCAAGTTCAGGAGAAGCCATCGCCCTCCCCACATACGCGGACGCTGTCGATTCAGCCGTCAGGGCATCGTCCGACCGGCTCACGTGTTTATCAGTTGTCACATGTGAGCCAAGGCCCTCGCCTACATTCCAAGTGCCAATGGCCGCCGTTAAAAAGATTCTTCGAAGAGCTTTTCAACGTGAGAGACAAGGCAATGACCATGAAGTCGTTCACCTTCAGTGAACTGAAGTGAATAAATACGCGAGATGCAGTGGGCCCGACAGAGCAAGATGAGTAGTTTTCAGTTCACTTTCGGTGCTGAAGGCCGTCGTGCAAGAAGAGACTACATCATATACAGACGCACCAAGTCCGCCGCTGTAATGGAATAGCAAGCAGCAGCCTCGGCGCCAGAAGACAGAAGTTAAAAGGTATTTGAAGTTTGATTTTTACGTACCCGGGTGACTCGTGAGGACGGGAAGGAGACGGCCTCACATCAGCAGTCACCTGTGAGCTGGTATGAAGATCTGACAGCCGAAGAGTCCGTTGTTCGAGTCCGGGACACTGGCCTTCCCCTACTGCGTCGCTCCGCTGGCCGACGCACAACACTGACACACGCGGCCGCTTAGAGCAGAGAAACACTGGGACGCCACATCCAATGTATCACCATCTGATGCACGACTTCGCTCTCAATAATTAATCGGGCCACCGCACGAGGCGCGTCTCCAGTCAACTGGGCGAGACGGCGACACGAGATACACACCGACAGGTGCAATCAGATGCCGCGGCTGCCGCAGCAGAAGGCTTCGCAAACGACACAGCTGCCGTTCTCCCTGCCAGAACAGTCCAGTAAGGAAACGGTTGTACGAAACTTTCAATAAAAGTTATCTTATGTAAAAATGCTGTTTCATTCTACCTCAACCCGAGCCAATGAAGAACCCACCCTGCCCACCTGTTGTTACGAGAGAAAAAGTAATTTATTTAGTATTTTCACCCTGACATAATGCTTTAGAATCAAAGGACCTTTGTAGCAATGCTCATCCTGACAATTGACTAGCATCAGAAGAGAAAACCCAGTTACATTAAGTAGCAGAAGTCTTACATTTAGTGTCAGACCTGTTACATTTGGTTTCAGAGAAAAAAGCCCTTGGCTCAATATGAGGTGTGAATGACAGTCAGTAAAGGTCCACAATTAGTATTATTTAATGTGTGAAAGGATAGGGGTTTGCGTAGCAGTCGTAATATTTTCTTTATTTAGAAGTGTATTCTCTCTCATAATTTTAAGAGTTTGTCGAAAATATTTAAACATCTTTTTAATTTAGCATAGTAAGATTGTGTAACTAATAGTTTGTAAAATGATGACACTAAATCGTACAAATTCAGAGTCAGCACCACAAGCGGTTTCAACTGAGGAAGCTATTCAGAGCTTAGTTAATCAAATAGCACAGCTTAAAAATGATAATAATACATTATTTAAACAGTTGAGGGAGGTTAGGCAAACCAGTTCAATCTCTCCCACCCTAGATTGCTCAGCAGCAGCCTTGGTACTCCTTTTTCAGGTAAACCTGGCGAAGACATAACAGCCTTTTTTGGTGATTTAGTAGCAACTGCAAAGTTAGGATCATGGTCAGATGAACAGCTGTTACAAATGACAAAGTTAAGATTGATGGGAGAGGCTAAAGCACACGTATTATACCACGAAGAATTACGGAATGCTCCAACATCTGAGGAATTGAAGAAAGGATTACTTAAAGGTTTTCAGAAACACGCAGCTGTAGATTTCATAGCGAAAAATTAAACACTATCACTCAGAGGCAAAACGAGTCGTTCGAAAGCTTTATAGATAGGATTAGAAAAGTTAATATTAACACCTATCAGTTGACAACTAGTGATGAAGCAAGTAAAGTTATTTTACAAGAGACAGAAGATAGAGCTCTGTATACATCTTTACGTGGGTTACCTCCTGAAACGTCCCTGCTTGTCAGGGCAGAGTTTCCCAAAAAATTTTGCGGAAGCTGTATCTGTGGCGACGGTTTTCGAAGAAATAGACATTGCCACCAGATACAAGGAGAAGCGAAATGTCATTTCAGCAGGAGTACAATGTTTTAGGTGCGATCGACAAGGACATATAGCAAAAAACTGCAGACAACCTCAATGCACTAATTGTCAAAGAATAGGTCACACATTCAAGGAATGCAGGTCTAAGAAAGTTTTTGGAAATAGAAATCAGTTAAACTCAAACGGGAATGTCGGAGCCGCCGCCAGGCGTTCCCAATAAAATTTTATGCCATTAAGGCGAATGTGAAGGCGGAATGCTGGTTATCTGCTACCGTACAGGATAAAGAGACAAGGATACTGGTGGATACAGGCGCAAACGTATCAATAGTGAGTAATGGATGCATCGGAGAAAAGAAATGTGACCCTCCAAGGTATAGACTGAGTGGAGTAGGAGGAGGTACAGTGAAGTCATTAGTATGTACATCACTGATTTTCTGTATTCACGGTGTACAATTTCAAGAAGATGTAGAAGTGGTAACAAAGGTAACTGACGGGTACGACGTGATCCTAGGGCTGGATTTCCTGAATAAACATCACGCTAAAATCGACCTCAGACAGCAAACTGTAGAACTTAGTGGAATAGTGTTTGAGCTAGATGACAGCACTGCAAAGGGCCCGCTGCGGCAAGATTTCCCTAACCGGAAGGCGAAATCAACTACACTGCGTGCAACGTCCTTGAAGATTGATTTGCAGGATAAGATACCATTTGGCTCAGGAAAAAGTTTCTGGATGACCGTTGACCCCAAGGTACCTACAGATACAATACGTCTAATAGAGCCACTAGAGGAAAATGAGGAATTAGATGTATCACATTGTTTTGTACGTAGAAGTGTTGTACGGGTTCAAGACGTTGAGGGAGAAAGAAAAGTACCGGTATATATTGACAATTCCGGAGTGGAGGACAAAGAGTTGCATAAGGGAATATTAGTAGCTACAGTCAGTACTTTTGAAGAAGAAGATTTCATTTGGTCAGATATTGCTGATGGTCAGAAACCAGACGCCTATATAAACGCATTACGCCAAAAGATTGAGCATTTGAAACGAAATGATAGACACGATAGAAGCAGTTGAGTTCCAAGATTTATTTAATGCAGAAGGTCCACTGCAAGCAACAGATATCACACAGCATAGGATCCCAACAGGAAATAGCCCCCCAGTTTATAGGTGGTTACTTTTGAGCATTAGTGTATTAATTTTGTTTATTGTACTTCAGTCTTTATTAAACAGTCTCATGATAAAATAAACAACATTGTAGAATAGATATTCTTGCATTAATATAGGGTAGATTAAACAGGTGTTGCTACATAATTTTCTAAGTGAAAAATCTATTTTTGTTTATTCATTGTCATCAAGATTTGTTACAATTATTACAACGATTTATGTGTGAACTATGTGATTCATGAGCGTACAGTGCTCTAGTAAATTGATAAAGTATTTTCAACATACTTAATGTGAAGGGTGTGTAATCGCCTAAGTCGAGAGTTTTCATTGCTTGTGTTAGTGCTTTTGCTGTGTGAAGAGTGGAGGAATGTTGAGTGGTAAATTCGAGGGCGAATTTCTCCGAAGGGTGGAGGAATGTTGAGTGGTACTTAAGATAAGTAAATAAACTAGTGAAATCAAAGTGAAGTAGAAATTAGAAAATAAATGAAAAACTTGGTTTAGTTTAGAGAGTTACATACTGGCAAACAGCAGGCAGAGCAGAAGAGACAATGACCATGAAGTCAGCAAGTTCAGGAGAAGCCATCGCCCTCCCCACATACGCGGACGCTGTCGATTCAGCCGTCAGGGCATCGTCCGACCGGCTCACGTGTTTCTCAGTTGTCACATATGAGCAAAGGCCGTCGCCTACATTCCAAGAGCCAATGACTGACGTTAAGAAGATTCTTCGAGAAGCTTTTCAACGTGACAGACGAGGCAATGACCATGAAGTCGTTCACCTTCAGTGAACTGAAGTAATAAATACGCGAGACGCAGTTCACTTTCAGTACTGAAGGCTGTCATGGAAGAAGAGACAAGTTCTTATACAGACGCACCAAGTCCGCCGCTGTAATGGAATAGCAAGCGGCAGCCTCGGCGCCAGAAGACAGAAGTTAAAAGGTATTTGAAGTTTGATTTTTACGTACCCGGGTGACTCGTCAGGACGGGAAGGAGACGGCCTCACATCAGCAGTCACCTGTGGGCTGGGATGAAGATCTGACAGCCGAAGAGTCCGTTGTTCGAGTCCGGGACACTGGCCTTCCCCTACTGCGTCACTCCGCTGGCCGACGCACAACACTGACACAAGCGGTCGCTTAGAGCAGAGAAAGACTGGGACGCCACATCCAATGTATCACCATCTGATGCACGACTTCGCTCTCAATAATTAAACGGGCCACCATACGAGGCGCGTCTCCAGTCAACTGGGCGAGACGGCGACACGAGATACACACCGCCAGGCGCAATCAGATGCCGCCGCTGCCGCAGCAGAAGGCTTCGCAAACGGCACAGCTGCCGTTCTCCCTGCCAGAACAGTCCAGTAAGGAAACGGTTGTACGAAACTTTCAATAAAAGTCATCTTATGTAAAAATGCTGTTTCATTCTACCTCAACCCGAGCCAATGAAGAACCCACCCTGCCCACCTGTTGTTACGAGAGAAAAAGTAATTTATTTAGTATTTTCACCCTGACATAATGCTTTAGAATCAAAGGCCCTTTGCAGTAATGCTCATCCTGACAATTGACTAGCATCAGAAGAGAAAACCCAGTTACATTAAGTAGCGGAAGTGTTCAATTAGTGTCAGAACTGTTACAAAAGGAAGCTGACATTCAGTATTGTGTATTCTTCCGCAGGTGATCGGTGGCTTCCAGTCCAGTGCTCTGGACTCAAAGGGTTGTCAGCAGTCTAACACATGTGGTGCAGTGCACAGCACGTGAAGACACAATTGGGAGGCTATTTGCCAGATATGTTTAGTGATCCAGAATGAGATTTTCACTCTGCAGCTGAGTGTGCCCTGATATGAAACTTCCTGCCAGATTAAAACTGTGTTCTGGACTGAGACTTGAAGTCGGTCCTGCACACAGTTTTAATTTGCCAGGAAGTTTCATGTTTAGTGTGATCTGTAATGGAGTAATTATGTGTGGTGAGTGTTTTGTCTTGACATCGATTTCATGGCGGTATTCCTTGTATGACTGGAAAAAAAGAGAATTATTTTTGTGGTTAATTACTTGTTTTCCATGTATTTTACAAGACTTGAATCAGCAGAAATTGAGCGATTTTCTGTGCCAGTTTTTTCTGGGAGGGGTGGGGAGGGAAGAGGCCGGGGTCAGGGATGTGTGGGATGTCTTCTGATGGCGGCATTGTCCACAGCTCGGTCGATCAATGCATGTCAAGGTGAGCACACACACGAAAATTTTCCAGCAAGGCAACACCTCGATTCTGCAGCAGTGTAATTACATAGTCAGGACATGTAGTTGCTGGACAGGGTAATACTTGCACCTCCCAGTCTAAAAGCACAGCACAGGCTGAGCAGTTCCTGCCATTTCCCCAGGTGGGGGAGAGGGGGGGGATGGGCTGAGCTTTTCCCTCCAATTTTCGATAGGGTTGCACCCAAAATAAAGAACATAAACTATCCTATGCCATTCAACAGCTCAGCACAGACTGAGTCTTTTTCCTACTGATTTCCAGATGGGGAGTGGCGAAGTGGGGGAGGGGAGGGGGACTGCCTGATTTCCCACAAAGGGAGAGAGGTTCATTAATTGATCAATTTAATTAATTAGTCAAATAATTTGATATCAAAAGGGTGTTGGTATTGGCAAGGCGGTGGGGGAGGTTTGCCAGTTTATGGGAGAGGAGGGGGAGGAAGGGGAGTGGTGGGGGATTTCTCGGAAGGAGTCATTATCCCCAGGAAGTCATAAATCAACCACCAGGGGATCATAAATTAATTAACGGAACAACAGGTTTGCCTCTGACTGTACACTTGTCCCTGAATGTATGCAATCCACACTAACAAAATGGCCCAGTACTTGCTTTGTCCTAATACTCTGCTTGTTGGGCCCTGTCCATAATGCTCCTAAAAGTTCTCAACTTGGGATCCATCTGGCGATCTTGTTGGCAAAGATAGGGTTTGGCAAGCAGGAAGACCAGTAGCACAAACACTCACCATGTGCAGGTGGGCATTATCGTGCTGAAATATAAGCTCAGGATGGCTTGCCATGAAGGGCAACAAAACGGGGAGTAAAATGTCATCGACTTACAGTAGTGCTGTAAGGATGTTGCTGATGAGCACCAAAGGGATCCTGCTATGAAAAGAAATGGGGCATGTAACGTTCCCTGGCAAACTCACGTTATTAAAGAACAAGAGTTTATTTGTACCATATGCGCCGCTCTGAGCAAGTTGTATATATCGTAATTATTGAACAAAAATATTACTGAATGTGGTGTAAAAGACATTTGTTATTCTCCTTATATTTTTTGTTGTAATATTTGTCAGTATTTGCGACAGCAGAGATATAAAATGTTGCCAGAAGAGAATAATATCGTCAATTTGCAAAGAAATGTTAATAGTCAGCAATACTATTTAACCACAATGCATTATGTATTCTTTGGTCTTCTCTGTTCAGAAGTCATTGCGGTAGGACACTGTGAAAGAGTTTTTTACGAATGTGTAGACTTTTTTTGTCTCTGTCTGGACTTAGCCGCCATTAGACGATGCGTTACGAATTAATGTGAGTTGT
Organism: Schistocerca serialis cubense; assembly: GCF_023864345.2. Classification (NCBI taxonomy): domain Eukaryota; kingdom Metazoa; phylum Arthropoda; class Insecta; order Orthoptera; family Acrididae; genus Schistocerca; species Schistocerca serialis. The sequence goes on along the minus strand of NC_064639.1, from coordinate 1,142,753,146 downwards.
ATTGTTGTTTGATCTAAATATATTAGAGTTTATCAAAAGTGTGAATTATTTATGTAAATTAGCTTGCCCACGTCATCTATAAAATTTCTTTAAGAATTTTTCAGCATTTTTTAGCGGTGTTGCTGGGCTGTGCCGCGACCAACAATAGCAGAGGCGGCACATTTAAAAAATTATCAAACCCGTAAATCGGGAACAGATGCATAAAAAAAATCAATAGTGAATTAAGAAATTGTTCTTCTTTTTCAGTGATCCTGTGGCTGATAAAATTTGAATTAATTATACGTTTGTGCATTCGTAGGCGGATAGTTAATGTTAGTTAACATTGAAATTTAAACAGTTTGGTTCTTTAAAATAACTCAAATGCATAGTGAAGTAGGTTTGATCAGTGATAAATGTCGGCTTGGCAATAATTAAAACATTTTCTGCTGATACAGATAATCTTGTGTTCTATGGCTAGTGCCGGGATAAAATTCAGTAAAAATATTTAACAAAAAACCCACTGCATCTGGAAAGTGTATGCCAAGGCCGAATGATTTAAAGGACTCAATTCTCAACCTAATATTCTTAACCCTCTAACCGGAACATCTTTTACTCGGCGGTAAGATGGAACATCGGTCTGCTAGACCGCTAGGACATTTAAAGTGTATTTTTCTCTATTTTTATGACTTTTCCGCACTTCTACGTTGCTTCTCTCTCTCTTTAAGGTGTAATTAAACATAATAATAGGTTTTTGAACCATAATATTTGTTAAAATACCAGTAAATTCAAGTTTATTACTAGGAAAAACTTTAATTTGCAGTGTTTTGTTGTTTACACATTACTCCTTTAGAAATACTTTTTTTTTACATTATTATAGTTACAACACAAAGAAAATGAATACTAAAATGTAATGCAAAGAAAAAATTTAACTTTTATTTTTAATTGCACAAGTCTTGCACACTTTTCGTGAACACTCCAAGCACGTTGGTTCTTCGCAAGAAATACACTTGTAGGCAGTTTTCCTCTTTTTTTGATATGGACAAAATCGACAGGTTTTTCTTTTACCAAGTGTGTCCGTCGGACACTCATCAACTCGAACAACAAATTTATTCCGTTGGCTAACGATTTGCTTTTCTTTTGCTGCCTCTTCTTCTAAAGATGAAATAATACTTTGTAGCTCTTGAGGCAGATTGGAGATTGCCAGTCGGGATTTTACGAAATCGTAGACCAAATATAGAGAAACTCTTTTCAGGAAATCAAAACGTGATACGGTTTTCTTCTCTCCAAAAAGTCCATAAAGTATACTTGCGTTTGATCCAGCCATGGCCACCATGTGGTAAAAAATAGCCAACGGCCACCTTCTTGTTTTGCGATTAGTAGAATAAACACTGCACTTCATATCTAGCGTGTCTATTCCACTTTTTGTGGCGTTATAAAAAGATATGATTTCAGGTTTATCATTTGAAACGTCAGTGTAATTGGAATGATGCATTGACGAAAGAAGTAGGACTGCCTTATTCCTTTTTGGGACATAAGAAAGCAGAGTCATTTCTTTCGTAAAGCCATAAAGGCTGGACCCAATTTCACGATCGCTTCTTGCTTGAAATTCTGCTGGTATCTGGGGTCTGTTTCTTTTTAGTGTCCCAACTAATGTCAAATTGTGAGCTAGTAGCTCCTGGGCAAGTTCCACAGAACAAAACCAATTGTCGCAACTAATATTTCTGTTTGTGCCATACAGCCCTTTAGATAGGCGGATTACAGACTGCGTGGGAATGCTCTTTTTCTTTTCTGCTGTAGAAAGTGTGGCTCCATCACAGCCTTTGCCGGAGTAGATGTAGGCATTGTAAATATATGCATTGTGTGCATCTGCCAGACCCATGACCTTAATGCCATATTTAGCCGGTTTATTCGGCATATATATACGAAATTTAACCCTCCCTCTGAAAGGCACCAAAGTTTCATCAACTGTCAAATGCGCTCCAGGGCTATAAATTTGTTGGCAGTTCCAAATAAACTTATTAAATATGTCTGTAATGGCAGCAGCTGGGTCATATTTTTCCCTCTGTTCCCTCGTGCTCGAGTCATCGAATCTAAATGCCCTAAGCAATATTCCTAATCGCTTTTCTGTTATTATTGATCGAAAAATTGGCCTCCCCAAGACCGAAGTGGAAAACAGCGAGGTCATAGGCTCCCTCGCAGATTTGAATATGCTGCAAAGAACTGTGACTCCAATCACAGCGTTCACTTCCTGCACAGTAGTGTCTCTGTAAGCTACACTTTCTTTTAGTTCAATAACAGAACGAATTTTGGCCAACTTTTCATTAGTATGCTTTACAATCGTCTCAATCATGTCGTCAGTAAACAAAAGGCGCCACACTTCACCTGGGAGTGGGTTTTTCCCCACGGTAAGAGCAGGCCCTTGTATCTTTGATAGCCGTACCTTTATTATATTGGATGCTGCTGTTCGCGTCTTAGAGCGAACAGGAGTTGATGACCATGTGAAACACTTGTTTCTTCCGTAGTAAGAAACTGGAAGACGACTCTCATCTAGAGTGTCATCAGAACGCGTAGATGAGCTAGCAACATCAGCAGGCTTCTGTGGAGTGATTAGTCTGCTTCCACCAGAAGTTATGTCAGACTGTGGTTGCTCTCCAGTTTCTTCGCGAACTGCGGTATTTTCGACTTCAAATATTTCTCGAATAGTTTCATCATCGCGATCATCATCATTGGGAGAGTCATCGTCATTATCTGTTTCATTGCGAGGATCTTGGATAGTAAGGTCCTCATCTGGAATGCATGATTCATCTGAATCCACTTCCGAGTCTGATTCTTCAAGGTAATTTTGAGAGCGTGCAAGGGCTACAATTCTTTTCGACCGATTTGAAACATATTTCGGACCTTCCATTGTAAACCTGCAAGGAAAAAGGGAAAAATGAGTTTTAACGAAATTTAATGGGGATAATTCTATCGCTGTAATAAGTTTGCGCGGTAAATTGGAGAATGTGTGTGAAAAACGGAAAGAGGAAAAATTAAAACGTTAAATACGAGTTGTTACACTTTTTTCTCGTTCTTCTATGAACACAAAAGTATTAAGCATCGTGTGGTGGCAAAAATTTCAATCAAATAGATGAAATGTTGCTACACAGAAAACAGAAGAGTTCAAAGAGTGGAACATCGGTCATACAGACCGACAAATGCGTGATACTTTTAGGAACACCGGTCTGGGAGACCGGCAAAAATTTGACACTTTTAGGAACACCCGGTCTGTCAGACCGGGAGGGGAATGCATTTTTTCGGAACACGGTCTCACAGACCGACAATACGTAACAAAAATTCTACTTACTTGAAAACAATGCATGCGCCGACAATACGTTGTTGGCCAGCTGCGGTTCGGGACCCGACTGAAGATTACTGGGCTTCTCCCCACCCTCACGAACAATGCAGCGCCGTTAGCATTGTTAATGTCAACTATGGCGGTATCTCAGACCGATGTTCCGTTCAAAGGGTACCAGTTCATATGAGTTCACGTAAATATTATTTTTTCTTTAAATGTACGTAATTCTTAAGAAAGTAAAAATTTTTATTACCACACGAAAATAAGAGAGTGGTTCTACAACAAAGTTCGCACGAAAGAAAATTAACTTAAAAGCAAAAGATAAAATTAATTATTCTTCTTTAACGAAATTTCAAATCAATTCCATTCATTTCGACGATTTCGTTAAAGGCAGCAGACCATTACCCATAGCTGTCCAGCCGTATGGCAGGCACCAGTAAAGTTGGTATCCCACTGATATCCTGGGAGTCTCTAGACATGTTTTCTTCGTGATATCTCATTGACTGCAGCAGAACTGTTTTCAGTGATGAGTCCCACTTCGGCCTGAGTGCGATGACCAGTGAGGACTTGTCTAGAGACACCCCTGACAGTGGTTGGCTACCAACCTTAGTCGTCCATCATAAGGTACAACAATCAGGAGTAATGATGTTGGGTATCATTTCTTTTCCTTGCAGGACCCATTTGGTTGTCATCCGCGCCACCCATACAGCACAGCAGTACGTCGACGCTATTCTACGCACTGTTTTGTTGCCCTTCATGGCGAGCCATACTGGACTTAACATTTCAAGAAGATAATGCCTGCCCGCACGCGGCGAGACTTTCTACTGCTTGTTTTCATGCTCGTCATCCCATATCTTGGCCAGCAAGATGGTCAGACCTCTCGCCAATTGAGAATGTTTGCAGCGTTGTAGTCCGCAGCTCGTGGTCGTGCGGTAGCGTTCTCGCTTCCCACGCCCGGGTTCCCATGTTCGATTCCCGGCGGGGTCAGGGATTTTCTCTGCCTCGAGATGACTGAGTGTTGTGTGATGTCCTTAGGATAGTTAGGTTTAAGTAGTTCTATGTTCTAGGGGACTGATGACCATAGATGTTAAGTCCCATAGTGCTCAGAGCCATTTGAACCATTTTTTGCAGCATTATAGGCAGGGTCCTGCAACCAGCTTGGGATTTCAAGGATCTAACGCACCAGTTGGACAGAATCCGACGTGATATCTCTCAAAAGGACGTCTAACAAATCTATTAATCAGTGCCAAGCCGGATAACTGATTGTATAAGGGCTAGAGGTTGATTAATTTGTTAAGCTCTTTCTCCTGAATAAATCACCCAGTTTTATGATATTGCAATAATTTGTCTGCACATGAACATCACGTTTTCCGTCCCAATTCGGTAATTCCTTCGTGGTGATTCTATTGAGAGTAGAGTGTATTTAGGTTGGCTAGTCACAACTGCCGACTATGTATGGAAGGTGAAAGGCCTCGGAGAAGGAGTGATGGCTGTAGAGGTGGTGATGGTGGTGGTGGAGGAGGTGGTGAGGGTAGGGGCAATATATATAAGGGGCAATGAAATGGAAGCGAGACAGATGTAAAAAATTGAGTCAGGATTCCATATTGATAAACGGTATTGCACAATCGATCGAACAAGCTTCTTATAAGCCACTTGTAAGTAGGCTGTCTAGGTTTTTATGTTGGTAACGCCATGTTGCGCTCTGTATGAAAATCACTGACTGGTGTGTGCAGTCTGTGGCTGGTTTGCACGTTTGGAATATTCGCTATTGTAGTGTTGGGCATTGGAGGTGAACAGCGCGTAGCGTTGCGCAGTTGGAGGAGAGCCGCCAGCAGTGGTGGATGTGGGGAGAGAGGACCCAGAGTTTTGAGATGTTAATACGATCGGACGAGCTGGACGTAGTTCTAGTAACGAAGATTTTTGTGAGGTAAGTGATTCATGAAAGGTATAGGTTGTTGTTAATCAGGGCCATTCTTTTGTAGGGATTATTGAAAGTCAGATTGCGTTGCGCTAAAAATATTGTGTGTCAGTTTAGTGATGATCAGAATAAGTAAAAAGAGAAATGTCTGAGTACGTTCAGGTTTGCTCAGCTGTTTGAAAATCAAATAACGTAGAAGTTTAGCAGTTAAGTAATTTATAATTTTCCAAAGGGGACTTTTCACACTTTCCTCGTGAATGAGTTAATGTCCTTCATATTCTCTCTATGAATCTCAGTCTGGCATCTCTCTTTCCTCTATTTGTTTCCTTTGGTAATTCCACTTAAGGTTGAAATGGTTCAAATGGCTCTGAGCACTATGGGACTTAACATCTGAGGTCATCAGTCCCCTAGACTTGGAACTACTTAAACCTAACTTAACCTAAGGACATGACAAACATCCACGCCCGAGTCAGGATTCGAACCTGCGACTGTAGCAATCTCGCGGTTCCGGACTGAAGCGCCTAGAACCGCTTGGCCACCGCGGCCGGCTCCACTTAAGATGTCTCTGGATTGTTACACCTAGGTATTTTCCTGCAGATACTGTTTCCAGCAGTTTCCCCATAGATAATGTTGTTGTAAAGTAGTGGCTTTCTTGTTCTATGTATGCGCAATATGTTGCATTTAATTATGTTCACCGAGCGAGGTGGTGCAGTGGTTAGACACTGGACTCGCATTCGGGAGGACGACGGTTCAATCCCGCGTCCGGCCATTCTGATTTAGGTTTTCCGTGATTTCCCTAACTCGCTCCAGGCAAATGCCGGGATGGTTCCTTTCAAAGGGCACGGCCGACTTCCTTCCCCATCCTTCCCTAATCTGATGAGACCGATGACCTCGCTGTCTGGTCTCCTTCCCCCAACAAACCAACCAACCAATTTATGTTCAGGGTCAACTGGCAGAACCTGCACCATTCATCAATCCTCTGCAAGTCACTCTACAAGTCGACACTATTTTCTGCCGTTTCTACTTTGTTGTAGACGACTGCATCATCTGCGAACAGTCTTATAGTGGATCCGACGCTTTCTAGTGGATAATTTATGTACGAGGCATGTTTTTTAAGTAGGTATCGATCGAAATAAAAATGAAACAAATGGACTTATCTTAGCAATTTTGTTTTCACATGAAAACCTGTACTTTACTTTTCTACATAATTCTCACCACTATCAGAGCGCGTATGGTGTCGCACAACCCGCTTTTGAATACTGTCCTCGTAGAAATATGCCGTCTGATTAGGCAACAACTGCATAAAGTACACTTCTTGACATTTGAGGGAGTTCATGACATAATGTCGAAGCCGTAAAGGGTCTGTTCTGTCTCACTTTTTTTATCAACTTTCTGCACCAAATCGTCAGCAATGACTGGAGATCGGTCACTTAGTTCCTTCTCATATTCATTCGTACGGCCATCGCTGAAAGCTGTCCCCATTTTCCTAACATCTCATGGCTCATAATGTTTTCTGCATGCATGTCACTGATCTGACAATGAATTTCAGCCGATTTAAGGTATTTAGCACTAAGAAAACGAATCAAGCGCATATTTAACAATCGGCGTGGTTCTCAATCGGAGAAGGTATTTCAGATACTCGCACACAAACATAAACACGCCGAATATTGGCGGGAATTACATAGAAAAGCTGGTTAAGGTACATGCCGTAATGCAAAAAAATGCTAAGAAAGTCTACTTTTTTATTTTTATATGAAAACGGTACTTATTTCAAAAAACACGCCTCGTACATTGTAAACAATAACGATGCTATCACAGTTCATTGGAGTACGCCAAAAATTTCATTTACATCTGTTGATTTTGTTCTGGTAATAACGACACATACACATTCCATACAGTCCTGATCTCTCCCTATGCTGTTACCACACTTTCGGAGCCCTGAGGAAAGACAGCGTCGATTTATTTCGAGCGAAAAGATGCAAACCTGGGTACAATCATGGTTTCATAAGCAAACACAAAAATCTGTCCATGAAGACATTGACAGTCTTGTCTCACAAAAGGATAAATGTAATAACAGTTATGGTGATTCATTTTGAAACAATAAACAGTTTAATAAAATCTTTTAGGGCTTCCAGCTGTGTCAGGAGGTTAAAACCTGCGCGGCTAGAAATCCGAGAAGATTTTATTAATTAATGTCGCCTTTAGACCTTGCGATAAACAGGTTAATTACTTTTAGGATTCTGACCCTCAATAGGCAAAACGGAACACTTTGTTGTCTGTCTGCAAGTCTCTCTGCCCGACTATTAAAAACCCTTTTTCTCAGGATCGGGAAGACATATCAAGTTGAAGTTTATGTCACACGTCTATGGTCCCTTGATGTAAAACACATACGCTTCTAAATTAATGCAAGCAAATGATACGGCCATTTATGACAGATATTTTGATACAAACTCATCAAAGCCTCTAGGATACTTGCCGATGGCCCAATAATTTAGCAAGAAGCAAGGCTTCACGATACATCCAAAGGAGAAAATCCGAAAACTGTAGATTTGTAATTGTATCACTTGAAAAAGAAACTTCTTTGTCATTTGTCCTCTGACTGTCCGTCCGTCTCTTCAGGCCCGTTTCTCTCTGGAACGGGTAGACACAAAGCTGAAATTCATGTCACATACTAAGGTCCACGGCCCCTTTTTTGGGTCGTCAGTCTTATGACTGGTTTGATGCGGCCCGCCAAGAATTTCTTTCCTGTGCCAGCCTCTTCATCTCAGAGTAGGACTTGCAACATACGTCCTCAATTATTTGCTGGATGTATTCAATCTCTGTCTTGCTCTACACTTTGTGCCCTCTACAGCTCCCTCTAGTACCATGGAAGTCATTCCCTGATGTCTTAACCGATGTCCTACCATCCTGTCCCTTCTCCTTGTCAGTGTTTACCACATATTCCTTTCCTCGCCGAGTCTCCGCAGAACCTCCTCATTCCTTAACTTAGCCGTCCACCTGATTTTCAACATGCACTTGTAGCACCACAGCTTCGAATCTCTTCTGTTACGATTTTCCCACAGTCCATGTTTCACTATCATACAATGCTGTGCTCCAGATGTACACTCCTGGAAATTGAAATAAGAACACCGTGAATTCATTGTCCCAGGAAGGGGAAACTTTATTGACACATTCCTGGGGTCAGATACATCACATGATCACACTGACAGAACCACAGGCACATAGACACAGGCAACAGAGCATGCAGAATGTCGGCACTAGTACAGTGTATATCCACCTTTCGCAGCAATGCAGGCTGCTATTCTCCCATGGAGACGATCGTAGAGATGCTGGATGTAGTCCTGTGGAATGGCTTGCCATGCCATTTCCACCTGGCGCCTCAGTTGGACCAGCGTTCGTGCTGGACTTGCAGACCGCGTGAGACGACGCTTCATCCAGTCCCAAACATGCTCAATGGGGGACAGATCCGGAGATCTTGCAGGCCAGGGTAGTTGACTTACACCTTCTAGAGCACGTTGGGTGGCACGGGATACATGCGGACGTGCATTGTCCTGTTGGAACAGCAAGTTCCCTTGCCGGTCTAGGAATGGTAGAACGATGGGTTCGATGACGGTTTGGATGTACCGTGCACTATTCAGTGTCCCCTCGACGATCACCAGTGGTGTACGGCCAGTGTAGGAGATCGCTCCCCACACCATGATGCTGGGTGTTGGCCCTGTGTGCCTCGGTCGTATGCAGTCCTGATTGTGGCGCTCACCTGCACGGCGCCAAACACGCATACGACCATCATTGGCACCAAGGCAGAAGCGACTCTCATCGCTGAAGACGACACGTCTCCATTCGTCCCTTCATTCACGCCTGTCGCGACACCACTGGAGGCGGGATGCACGATGTTGGGGCGTGAGCGGAAGACGGCCTAACGGTGTGCGGGACCGTAGCCCAACTTCATGGAGACGGTTGCGAATGGTCCTCGCCGATACCCCAGGAGCAACAGTGTCCCTAATTTGCTGGGAAGTGCCGGTGCGGTCCCCTACGGCACTGCGTAGGATCCTACGGTCTTGGCGTGCATCCGTGCGTCGCTGCGGTCCGGTCCCAGGTCGACGGGCACGTGCACCTTCCGCCGACCACTGGCGACAACATCGATGTACTGTGGAGACCTCACGCCCCACTGGCGACAACATCGATGTACTGTGGAGACCTCACGCCCCACGTGTTGAGCAATTCGGCGGTACGTCCACCCGGCCTCCCGCATGCCCACTATACGCCCTCGCTCAAAGTCCGTCAACTGCACATACGGTTCACGTCCACGCTGTCGCGGCATGCTACCAGTGTTAAAGACTGCGATGGAGCTCCGTATGCCACGGCAAACTGGCTGACACTGACGGCGGCGGTGCACAAATACTGCGCAGCTAGCGCCATTCGACGGCCAACACCGCGGTTCCTGGTGTGTCCGCTGTGCCGTGCGTGTGATCATTGCTTGTACAGCCCTCTCGCAGTGTCCGGAGCAAGTATGGTGGGTCTGACACACCGGTGTCAATGTGTTCTTTTTTCCATTTCCAGGAGTGTATATTCTCACAAATTTCTTCCTCAAATTAAGGGTTATCTTCCAACTGGTAGACTTCTCTTGGCCAGGAATCCCCTTTTTGCCATTGCTAGTCTGATTTTGATGTCCTCCTTGCTCCGTCCGTCATTGGTTATTTTACTGCGTAGGTTTCAGAATTCCTTAACTTCATGTTCTTTGTGACCATCAGTCCGGATGTTAAGTTTCTGTTCTCATTTCTGGTACTTCTGATCATTTTCCTCTTTCTTCGATTTAGTCGAAGTCCGTAGTCTGCACTCATTAGATTGTTCATTCCAATCAGCATATCGCGTAATACTTCTTCATTTTCGCTGAGGATAGCAATGTCATCAGCAAATTGTATCATTGATATCCTTTCACCTTGAATTTTAATTCTATTCCTGAACCTTTCTTTTACAGTGTTTCCATAATCGTTTCTTCGATGTACAGATTCAACAGTACATCTCAGTCTTATACCCTTTTTAAGCCGAGCGCTTCGTTCTTGGTCGTTAAGTTTTATTATTCTGTCTTGGCTCTTGTTCATATTGCATATTACCCGTCTCTCCCAATACCTTACCCGTATTTTTCGTAGAATTCCGAACATTTTGCACCATTTTACGTTGTCAAAGGCTTTTACCAGGTCGACTAATCCTATGAACGTGTCTTGATTTTTCTTTAGTTTTGCTTCCATTGTCAACCGCGAGGTCAGAATTGCCTCTCTGGTGCCTTTACCTTTTCTAAAGCCAAACTGTTCATCTTGTACATCCTCAATTTTCTTTTCCATTCTCCTGTATATTATTCTTGTCAGGAACTTTGATGCATGAGCTGTTAAACTGACTGTGTGGTAATTTTCGCACTTCTCAGCTATTGCAATCTTCGGAATTGTATGGATGATGTGATTCCGAAAGTAAGGTGGTATGTGGTGTGATGGTTCTTTATTTGCGAAACCATTACCACCCGCCAACCCTATTTTTCGATGCCGTAGATTAATGAATATTTTTCTACGTAATGTCTCATGTTTTTCACTCTATTCAAATTTGGTTTCATTTTTATGTGTATGTATGTCGATATTTTGGGATGTTGAAATCGGTATAATATCTAGTGTGAATATCTTTGTACTTATTGCTATCTTTGATGCTGGTTTGTGACTTTTGGCGCGGAAGCGTACAGAGTAGTCAAGTTTTTGTGTTGAATATGAACAGTCTTGAATTTGTGTTGCAAATGAAAAGATGAGTCTGAGTTGTGGACAATGACAAATGTTGTGAGTTTTATTAAGAGCAGTAACGGCTGCGAAATTGTATGATGAAGTAATGTTCTGAACATGCGAAAGTATAAAAAGTTTAATAAATGTGAATTTTTGTGAAAAGTGAGTGTCAAGAATTATTTTCAAGTGACCATTGTTTAAAAAAGTATGAAGCACATTGCAATGAAAAACATAAATCATCAAATTAATCCTGAAAGATTGTCTTCGTAAGTTCTTCAAGTCGGCATAATTAACATCCGAGTGCCTTTTGCACCAACAGCGATAGTCATGCTACCTAGACAACATTTCTAATTACAAGCCAAAGCCAGAGCGAGATCGTCGTTCGACTGCAAATACAAGGTAAGTGATATCATTGTTAATTTTCCTCAGTGACTGTAATCAATTGATGTAGCAATACCCGCCACATTAAAGACCTTTTAGTTGCGCAATAAAAAGATCATACTTTGAGTGCGCGACGTGTTAGTGGAGGTATTCTTATAGTGGCCAGACTCATACATTCTACACACCAACGTGAATAGCCGTTTCTTTGCCACTTCCCCTAATGATTTTAGAAATTCGGCCCTATGGTGGTGTAAAACACTTGGGATTCTAAGACAATGCAATCAAAAGCTACGGCCGTTTATGACATTCTGATACTCCTATACTCATGCATCTAAACTTGTCCAATACTTCTCTCTGGCCTAGCTGGAATGTTTAACAGCACAAGTAAAGGGAAACAAATCCGAAATGTTAATTTGTCATTTTATTTCTTTTGTCATTTCTTCAGACTTCAATTAAAAAAAAAAATGGTTGAAATGGCTCTGAGCACTATCTGAGGTCATCAGTCCCCTAGGACGTAGAACTACTTAAACCTAACTAACCTAAGGACGTCACACACATCCATGCCCAAGGCAGGATCCGAACCTGCGACCGTAGCAGTCGCGCGCTTCCGGAGTGAAGCGCCTATAACCGCTCGGCCACCGCGACCGGCTCAACTTAAAACTTAAATATTCTCGTAAGTCTTGGGATTCCAGGGATCGATGTCCTGCCAGTATCAATGTCTTTAACAGGTAAAAACCATCAAAATTCTCGATTTCCGGGACGGATGATCTGTCTGTACACTTATTTAAGTTTGTACAGAACTCCGAGAGCTCGAATCCCACTCACATCTGGCCAATTTTTCCCCCTATTTTGCTCGTTTTCAGTTGACTGCTACTAATAAGTAACCCGAAACGGGTATCAGTTGGGCTAGTGATGAAATACGTGCGGAAGGAGCGTCTCTTAAATATTACTCGTCCATGCAGCCGTGCCCGTTTCCCTGCCTTAAAAGTTTTTGGAGCACTGTTTATTCGCTGCCGCCTGCTAACAAAAGCAGTGCCCGACGCAAAGCGTCGAGCGCCAGCTGCCGCCGTAGGGGCGCGGCCGCACTGCCCGCCTGTGCGGCGCCGTAATTTGGCAGTCGGCGCCGCGACGCCCAGCGCCGCGACGCCCCCTCCTCGGCTCAGCCGGCGGCATCTCTGCAATTCAGATTGCGACCAGCGCCACCCGTCGCCGCCACACTTGCTGGGCGCTCCCCCCCCCCCCCCCCCCCCCCCCCCCCCCCCCCCACTGTACGCCGGCTGGCGCCGTCGCAGCGTCGGCTGACCGCGCTGGGGCAACACGGGAACTGTGCGCCCCTTTCGGCGAAGCGCGTCTTTTATCCGCCTTCCTTTTTCCTCTTCACTTTACCTGTTCTGATTTCACAGCGATTCTCGCCACCACTTCTGCCGTTTTCCTAAATACGCTGCCTGACAAAAATGTAAAGCACTCAGAAGACATGGTCTAACGTCAGTGTAACTACGCGCACGTAATCGGCGGGTATGTAAATGAGAGTTGTAGTTCTCTGCAAAAGGTAGAACGACCACCAGACTGCATTAGTGCACTACGTACACTACTGGCCATTAAAATTGCTGCACAAAGAAGAAATTCGGATGATAAACGGGCATTCATTGGACAAATATATTACGCTAGAACTGACTTTTTCATGCAATTTGGGTGCATAGATCCTGAGAAATCAGTACCCAGAACAACCACCTCTGGCCGTAATAACGCCCTCGATACGGCTCGGTATTGAGTGGAACAGAGCTTGAATGGCGTGTAAAGGTACAGCTGCCCATGCAGCTTCAACACGATAACACAGTTCATCAAGAGTAGTGACTGGCGTATTGTGATGAGCCAGTTGCTCGGCCACCATTGACCAGACGTTCTCAATTGGTGAGTGATCTGGGAATGTGCTCGCCAGGCCAGCAGTCGGACATTTTCTGTATCCAGAAAGGCCCGTACAGGACCTGCAACATGCGGTCGTGCATTATCCTGCTGAAATGTAGGGTTTCGCAGGGATCGAATGAAGGGTAGAAAAAAATGGCTCTGAGTACTATGGGACTTAACTTCTGAGGTCATCAGTCCCCTAGAACGTAGAACTACTTAAACCTAACTAACCTAAGGACATTACACACATCCATGCCCGAGGCAGGATTCGAACTTGCGACCGTAGCGGTCGCGCGGTTCCAGACTGTGGCGCCTAGAACCGCTCGGCCACAACGGCCGGCTGAAGGGTAGGGCCACGGGTCGTAACACATCTGAAATGTAACGTCCACTGTTCAAAGTGCCGTCAATGTGAACAAGACGTGACCGAGACGTGTAACCAATGGCACCCCATACCATCACGCCGGGTGATACGCCAGTATGGCGATGACGAATACACGCTTCCTATGTGCGTTCACCGCGATGTCGCCAAACACGGATGCGGCCATCATGATGCTGTAAACAGAACCTAGATTCATCCGAAAAACTGACGTTTTGCCATTCGTGCACCCAGGTTCGTCGTTGATTACACCATCACAGGCGCTCCTGTCTGTGATGCAGTGTCAAGGGTAACCTCAGCCATTGTTTCCAAGCTGATAGTCCATGCTGCTGCAAACGTCGTCGAACTGTTAGTGCAGATGGTTGTTGTCCTGCAAACGTCATCTGTTGACTCAGGGATCGAGACGTGACTGCATGATCCGTTACAGCTATGAGGATAAGATGCTTGTCATCTCGACTGCTGCTGATACGAGGCCGTTGGGATCCGGCACGGCGTTCCGTATTACCCTCCTGAACCCACCGATTCCATATTCTATTAACAGTCATTGGATCTCGACCAACGCGAGCAGCAATGTCGCGATACGATAGACAGCAATCGCGATAGGCTACAATCCGACCTTTGTCAAAGTGGGAATCCTGAAGTTATGCATTTCTCCTCCTTACACGAGGCACCACAACAACGTTTCACCAGGCAACGCCGGTCAACTGCTGTTTGTGTTTGAGAAATCGGTTGGAAACTTTGCTCATGTCAGCACGCAGGAGGTGTCGCCACCGGTGCCAACCTTGTATGAATGCTGTGAAAAGCTAATCATTTACATATCACAGCATCTTCTTCCTGTCGGTTAAATTTCGCGTCTGTAACACGTCATATTCGTGGTGTAGCAATTTTGATGGCCAGTAGTGTACATGTAATCGCTGGGTATGTAAAAGATAGTCGTAGTTCTCTGTAAACGGTAGAATGACTACCAGAGTGTGGCTCTGAGCCCTATGGGACTTATCATCTGAGGTCATCAGTCCACTAGAACTTAGAACTACTTAAACCTAACTAACCTAAGGACATCACACACATCCATGCCTGAGGCCAGAGTTGGTGCTGTTCGTGTTTAGTGTTACTACCAGGCCTCGTAATGTGCGTGAACAGCGTCATATGTTTTTGCTCCATCACTGTCAAGGGCACGGAAATGCTGCATTCTCGTGTGGGGACATCGTTATCAGAACCTGACAATATGTACGATTGGAGCACAGCACTGTATGGTTGTGAAACATGGACTGTGGGAAAACCGTAACGGAAGAGAATCGAAGCATTTGAGATTATGGTGCTACAGACGGATGTTGAAAAGTAGGTAGACTGATAAGGTAGGGAACGAGGACGTTCTCCGCAGAATCGGAAATGAAAGGAATTTATAATTAAAACAGACACTAAGAAGAAGAAGGGACAGGATGGTAAGACGTCTGTTAAGATATCACGAAATAGCTCTCGTGCAACTAGAAGGAGGTGTAAACGATAGAAACTGTAGATGAAGCCAGAGGTTGGAATACATCAAGCATATAATTGAGGAAGTAGGTTGCAGGTGTTACTCTGAGATGAAGAGGTTGAAACAGGAGAGGAACTAGGGGCATCAAACCGGTCAGAAGAGTGGTGGCTCAAAATTTTCGTAGCCATTACTGTTTTCAACGCGCCCTTGTACTGACGAAGAGTAGAAGTCAAACCAGTGTGCAGGAACAGAGACTAAGAAATTTGGTGCTACAGAAGGAGGGCGAAGTTTAAATTTAGTGTCCGATCGCTAATGAAGTGTCACTGAATCAGTCTGGAGAGATAATAAATTTATGGGACAACATGACTAAAAAACCTCTTGGGACACCAAGAAATTTTTAATTCGGTTATGGGAGCTGAGGGGGGGGGGGGGATACAAAATTGTAAAGGAAGACAAGGGCTGACTGCTTACTGCTTCAACTGTTGCCGTGTACTCGTATTTTAGCATTACAGCATTTACAGCATCGGCAGTACCATGGAGCTTCGAAACAGCGCGCCATTAAACTGCAGGTAAGTGGCCTAGGCCATAATCGTTATGCATTGCCACTGCTTGTCCTGCTTTTCAGAGTGAGAATACTATTAATCTTGCATATACATGGCGTGTCACTAACTAATGCCTCCAAGAATAGCCCTCACAATATAATAGGAGCTGAAAAGTTTATGGGATAAAAGTTGCATGGGACAACCGGGACACAATATGACGTTGGTTTTTTGTTGTTAAGTGGGGTCACTTTGTTTTTTAAATGGGATGCTATAGTTTGGTACTTATTTTCTCATAGCAGCTATCGAGACGAATTCAATGATGTGTAACAGTAATGCCTTTGAAGGTAAACGAAGGTCAAAAAGGTGGCACGAACGTCCATTTACAGAAGGTGTTCGAGGTGATGACCATTGGTATCAGTGCAGTGCTGCAATATTCTTATCATGGAGTGGTATTCCTTATCACATCGGCACTTATCAAAGCACATGCTCTGACAATTATCTCTCGCATATCTTCAGGTGAAGTTAGAACATCTTAATAAACAATGTCTTTTACGAATCCACAGAAGAAAAAATCCAGAGACGTCAAGTCTGGCGAACGAGCCGGCCACGACGCATTCCTTCGGCGTCCAATCCCACGATTTGGGTATTGTCTCTGCAGCTCATTTCTAGCCATCAGCGAAAAATGTGCGGGACACCCATCGTGTTGATAACACAATCTGTTCCTTGTTCCAAAAGGTATTTCTTTCAATAACAGACCTTGCAGAGATGTGGTGTACTTACTATCATTAGATTTCCTTCAATGAAACAGGGGCCTATAATTCTAATATCTAGCTCTCGCTGAATTTCATTGGCCTCTCTGTAAATGAGAAGCGAATCGATTTGTTCTTCGAAGGCATACATCATTCACATTCGCTTGATTAGACGATACTAGTCTTACCGTTCCCATTAGTGTTGTATTGCGAAACAGTCGGATGGTGCTTACATGTCAATGGCACGTTAGATGGATACGCGAATATTTGCACGATATGCGGAGAGAATTGTCAGAGCATGTGCTTCGATAAGCGCCGAAGTGATAACGAATACTACTCAATCCATTATAAGAAAATTGCAGAACAGCATTGTTACCAATGGTCTTCGCTTCGAACACCTTCTGTAAATGGACGTTCATGCCACCTTTGTGGCCTTCGTTGACCTTCAAAGACCCTACTGTTACACATCATTGGATTCGTCTCGATAGCCGGTATCAGAAAATGAGTACCAAACTGTAGCATCACATTAAAGAAAAAACGAAGCTGACCTTCATATCTCTGACGTGACCCCACCTAGTAACAAAAAACCAACGTCATATTATGGTCCCCGTTGTCCACGCAACATTTGTCCTTTGTCCCCCAAACCTTTCAGCTACTATCATACTTTCGGAGTTATTCTAGGTGGTAACAGGTAGTCATTAACCCTGTATGACGAAACTGCAAGTGGCAAGGGCCGCTTACGAAATTCCACATATGTTATGTCGTTAAAGTCCTCTTCGAACGTTCTTTCCAATACGAGAGCGAGAATTACATGGTTCCATTAAAAAAATTAAAGTCCATCTAAAACCCTTAATGCTTCACGCTTACGTCAGAAAATTCACCACACTGTCTGCTAAAACATAGCGAGAACCTTACCCCAAAACGTGTACTCGATCTGGATGTACAGGTATATTGAGGTTGTCTCTCTTACAGCTTCACCCTATATACAACACTTACGAACAAGACATTCATGGAATTGCCTCCTCGGCAGTTTAAGATTACCTGAAATATCGTAGTATCCGTTATGTAGTGACCGAAGTAATGAATTTTCAGAAAATGAAGCGTTATTCCTTTGTGCTTAAGAGTTATTCAGTGAATAAAATTTGTAGTAACGTCAGTTTGCCTACTTATAAAGGAAGTAAGTTTATGAATCATCATTATTGCAACTGCTGCAAAACCCCACCATAAAAAAGGAATTCAAAGTGCGAAAAAATGTTTATAAAACTGGAATGTAGGTGAGTGAACTTAAATGCAGGAATGGGCTGTACTGCCATTTCGTGCTAAATCGCACCAAGCGGGCTGTAACAATCAAGTGGCAACAGTATGAAAGCGACACCAGCGGAGGGGGTGGATATGAACAATTATGTGGCGGCGAAATTGTCTCGTCCCTGTTTCATCTGTATGCAGAATGATGGAAATGTGATGTTGTTTGGTGTTTTAACCGCAGAGAAAGCAGTTTGTGACAGACCGCATTACGCTCGTTTGTGGGCAAATCCAACTGCAGCTATTGACCTCTGAAAAATGTTTTACTGTTATTTTGCTTTACTGCAGTACGATTGTGAGTCTGCCGCGCGGTAACGGCTTATTACGGCTATTAGCTGCAGATAAATTCTTTAGAGAAATACGGACGCTTCTCTGTTGATTACGTGGAATAAAAGTGCAAGTTATAGCTGCAAATGTAATGTTACATTCAGCTGCATTTGTTGTCTATCGTACACTGTAAAATTTACGTCGGTCGACTCTGAATATTACATGGAAAACGAAGAGCGAGATACATTGAAATAACTGGATGGATAGTTATTCAGATAAAAAAAAAAACTGGTATTCAGATTGAGATATGTTCGTTGCTGAGTATTTGAGCGTAATCTAGTGGATACATCCCGTTAAGCAGCTTGCCAACCAATTTTAATCGAAATAGATAGATCTAGATCGATCAGCTAACTAATGACAAATAACGCGTTCTCCTTGAACAGTCGAAAAAAAATAGTTTTGCTCCATCCTCATGTCTTACATACTATACCCGACAAAAAATGTGAGCCACCCAGAACAGGACGAATAGACAAAATGAAACGTCATTGGTTGAGAGCGTAAAGCCCTAGAATACATCGTCCATGAACAGCTGACGGATTACCTCAAAGTCCGCAGCTCGTGGTCGTGCGGTAGCGTTCTCGCTTCCCACGCCCGGGTTCCCGGGTTCGATTCCCGGCGGGGTCAGGGATTTTCTCTGCCTCGTGATGACTGGGTGTTGTGTGGTGTCCTTAGGTTAGTTACGTTTAACTAGTTCTAAGTTCTAGGGGACTAATGACCATAGATGTTAAGTCCCATAGTGCTCAGAGCCATTTGAACCATTTGATTAACTCAAAACTCATAACATCCATGACAAATATCAGTCAAGCTATCGAAAGCACCACAGTACAGCAACTGCATTAATCAAAGTAACTGGTGACATTAAACATGCTATGGACAGACGTGAAGCTACCATCCTAACACTGCTTGACTTTAGCAAGGCTTTTGATACAGTTGACTTTGATATATTACTAATTAAAATGAAACAGCTGAATTTCTCAAACAGCGCAATACACTGGTTCGACAGCTACCTCAAAAACAGAAGTCAAAAAGTCATTTGTGGGTCAGAAAAGTCATCATGGAAAAACGTTCGCTCTGGAGTTCTCCAAGGCTCCGTCCTTGATCCACTACTCTTCTCACTGTACATTTATGATATTCCTTCAGTGATTCACTCCTGCAACTACCATATATATGCCGACGACATCCAACTGTACATAAGTGCAAGCTCCAAGAACATTGCTGACGCAGTAGCGAGTATGAACGCAGATCTTTGCTCTGTTTCTCGATGGGCACAGAAGCTAGGTCTGAAACTAAACCCCAATAAATCCCAGGTCATACTTATATCTCATCCAAAGTTAATCAGCCGGTACTTTCGCGAAACAGTCCCTCAAATACTCCTCAATGGTACCCAACTACCATACCAAAAAACAGTAAAAAACCTTGGAATAATCTTGGATGGACACCTAAATTGGGAAGAACAAACAGTCACAGCTTGCCGGAAATCGCTCTCCTCCCTACATGCAATTCAAAAATTTAGAAAAATATTTCCAACCCATGTTAAACAAAAGTTAGTCCAAACACTAGTCTTGCCTAATCTTTACTACTGTGATGTAGTTCAACACGGCACAAATAGTGAAAATTAGAGATGCCTCGAGCTAGTGATGAATGCTTGTGTTAGATACGTATGCAACATACGGTTGTATGAGCATATCAGTCCTTCATACTCCCAGCTAGGTTGGATACGCCCACATAAGGCACGCGATCTCCACACGATGTGCTTACTTCATCGATTTCTTAGCCATTGGTGTCCCCAATACTTATCTTCTCACTTTAAACACCTATCATCATTCCACAACCGCAACACCAGATTGGATACGTCTAGCATCTTGGCTGTACCTTTACATAACACAAAATCTTTCTCCGTTTCATTCTCCATCTCAGCCATACGACCACTATGGAACGCGCTCCCCTGTGATCTACGTCTTATCCAGAACCACTCAACATTCAAGAGGGAACTCAAAACTTACATATTAGGGACGGTATAGCCACCATTGTTGTGCCCCTCTCATCTCTCTCTTTCTCCTCTCCATCATAGCTTCGAATTTTACCATTCTATTTCTCTCCCTCTAACCTATCTACCTCTTCTATATCTCTTTCACCCCAGTCTATCATCTTATGTCTCTGCTCGATGAGAATAACTCACAAGCTGCAAGAACATAACGAGAAAATTCCCAACTAGCAATAGGACTGACATTCACAAAAGAAAAATATGTTTACTTTCATATACATAGTTATTATTATTATTATTGATTGTTATAATTATTTTTTGATTGTTATAATTATCATTGTACTACTGTTGTAATCCCTATTTTTGTTCTTTAACATCTAGCATTAAAAGGTTTTGCTTTTCCCATTTAACCAAATATAACATTGATGATGATAATTTATGGCAATGTTTGCCGACAAGATAAAGAATGCAACCTTTAACACTAGATTGCGTACTGACGGCAGTTCTCCTTGGCCGTTTTTTGGTACGACTTGGAAAGAGAGAAAAATTAATGAATAATCGCCGATGCGTCGGTTCTCGATTGTGTTCAGGAGACGTACAGATTGATTGCGCGAGAATAGTTTCTCAAATGACCTCTTGACCCGGATTGCTTTCACGCAATCAGACTCTTCAATGAAATTACCTAAGGGACCTATTTGAATAATAAAAAAAATGGAAATGAATGCAAAACAGTGAAATTTTGTAAAAAAAATTGTCAGATCGGGAATTGAACACATTAATGGTCTCCCAAATACAATCGAGACACCGCGATGAAGAGCGAACCTGTAACAAAGTTCATTTAAACATAAATATTATTTGTGGTTAATTTAAAGAAAAGAATAAGCATAGATATTCTGTACAGTGAAGCATCAATATATTCTCAAAGAACAAAGGCGTTAAACTATAAACATTAACAAATTTACAATGAATACAAAACTTACATTTTTATGTTTTTCTCATACATGGAGCAGTCCAACAATCGCTGCTTTTGTACGTGTGATATTTTGTGAAAATTAAATGTCCTGGCGTGCGCGTAAGTGTTTTTTATCGTCACAAGGTTTACAAAAGCGTTTTCTTTTTCTTGGTGATAACGTGGTTTTTCACACTAAATGAAATATAACTTGTAGCGGTGCTACACAACACGGCTTAACAAGTCAGCGACCAAACATGAAAAGTAATGAAGTACATGTTAACATATCGGCGACCAAAAGTACAACTAACTATAAAGACTCTAGAATTTTCCTAACAAATGATAAATTGTTCTTTCTTCTGTTTCGCAGCTTCTTGCTATCAAGCGCTGCGGCAATGATTTTAAATATCTGCGCCCAGCGAGTCATAGTGTTTAAAAGTAGCTTTTAAACGCTGGCCGCGCGTCTTGGTATAGGCGCACGTTATAAACAGATTTCGTTTCTTTACTCTCGCGTTGTCATGATTAGTATCATTACAAACTACAGCTCGATGGCTGTCCTTTTCCCATATGCAAAATGTCTGAAATCCAATAGTATCACAAACATTAATACTGTATAACACGTTATACGTCCTTAATGTTCTGTACAAACTGAAATTCGTTCAATCTATGCCTGGTTAGGTGTAAGAGAGGGCCTGAAGGCCCTAATCTTGCCAGGTAAAATAAATGCATAAATAAATTTATTTCAGTGGTTACAACATCGAGTCAAATTTGCGAAGAACTAGAACCCACTTAGCCCGTATAGTGTTGCATCCTCTCGGGGCTTGATGCATGCATTGATTCTGCTGGGAAGAATATCAAAAGCCGTTGTATCCTCCTTCCATGGCTCAAATTGGACCGCAGCTGTTGTACCTGGTCCTTGATATTTTTGGTACTGCCACTGGGACGGGGTTGACGTCCGAACTGGGCCTCCACACGTTCTACCAGAGACAGATCCGTTGATCTTTCTGGACATGCGAGTACCTCAGCTTCAAGCAGCCAGTTCATAGAGACATGTGAGAGGTGTGGATGAGCATTGTCCTGTTGAAAAATGTCACCACGATGCTGTCGGATGAGAGGTAACAAAAGAGGACGGAAGATGTTCCCTCAGTGACTACGAGCCTTCACCTGAAGTCATGCCCGATGGCTCCCCATACCATGACGCCAGAAGTGACACCTCTGTTCCTCTCCCCACGTAGCCGCCACACTGGGGACCAATGATAGTCATCCGCCATAGTGGAGAACCACGATTTATTTCTGAACACAGTCTGACTCCATTCGCAACTATCCATGCTTCCCTGTCGTGTAGTGGTGAGTATGCATGGGACGGTAACTCCCCAGTCTGGCTGCTGGTAGTCCCTGACCACTAGTGCAGCATAAGATAGAACACTTCAGGGAGTCCATTTCTTGTTCTCGGATGGCAGGCGCAGATCTGAAGAGCTTACGATGTGCTTGGTACACAACATGATGGTCCTCCTTTGTGCTTGTCGGAAGTGGACTACCAGAAACTTGACAACAAATATGCCTGCTCTCACGCTCCCAGGCAGTGGAAAGTTGAGGCACTGTCACAACCCAATGCCCCATGAATCTGGATCATGGTTCGACCAGCTGACCAAATGGAGACCCACACTGAGTCTCGGTTTAAACTGTTGTCAGTTGCTGATAGCTGAGTGATACAAGTACTCTGTATCTCCATCTCCCTCTCAGTGGTCATGCCGTCTGAAGCTGTTTACGCTTCTTGCATACGCTACAAACTTGGGGAATGAAGTATCTGCACTAGCAGAATAGAAATGCGGAAAACAGAAGTCCGAAAACAATTTATTAAAACGAAACAATAATACAATACCAAAAGAACAACCGACTCGATCCCAACTGCGGATCGACACAAATACAAAATAACAAATAATAATAATAATAATAATAATAATAAAGAAAGACCCGACTCTTCACGCGGAGCGAACGCAAACAGTTCTACAACATTAATAGTGAAACTTCTTTATTAAAATTCTCCTTAAACTGAAATAACAGGGAGGTGAAACTTCTTAATTTATTTCTGAAACTGCTGAGTGAAACTGAATGCAAGTGAACCTACTTTCTCTTTACTTACTCTTATCAATTCAACACTGACCCACAATATCCTAGCGCAGCGCAATCTGACTGCTCAAAAAAAAAAAAAAAAAAAAAAAAAAAAAAAAAAAAAAAAAAAAAAAAAAAAAAAAAAACCTGAGTTCAAATGATTAATTCAAAAGAATGACTCTGACTGTCAAGAAATCCTAACGATAACCTATACATTTCATTTAGCACTTACCTCGAAAAAAATCTTCATTACGCGGTCAACTGCAATACAGCGAGCGTCAATACTGCCAACTAAATAAAAGATTCTAACTACGAAAGCCACTAACTACTAATAGGCATGTGGTAAGCGAAGGAAAGATTTTGTTGCAAACCAAGTAACGTATTTTTTACCTTAATAATGTGACATCCGCTTCAGACACGAGTATAAATCGTCATTGACATCTAGTACAAAGGTATGTAGTCATGAATAATATTCACTCTCCAAGTCGAACATGTACAGATCGTTAGCCTACGCTAACACTTCAGTCCTCTACCCTCCATCAATGCTAACTTGTCACATTTAACATCCATCACTGCTGGCTGTTCACCTCCAACTGCCCGACAGTACTTCCATCACTGCTGGCGATTAACTTCCATCTACGAGTCCAGCCAGCCACAGAGTCTCTCACAAAGAAAGCGCAGTCAGAGAGATACAATGCAAAGCGCTACACAGCGCTACCAAGACAGAAGCAGCCCACTTACAAGAGGTTCGTCGTTTATACCAAGAGATCGGCCAGCTAGAAGAGGCGTCTGGGCGTCACTGCCGGGGCGGCAGTTCTGTATCCTTTCGAGCGGTGTGTCGAACTGCCTTTTGCCCTCTGTGCACCGCCTTATAAAGCCCGTTGGCGGATGTATCTGCCGGAACTATTTGCGATCACGTGCCTGGTGTAGCACAGTAGTTCCTAGGCTAGCTGCGACCTCTCGTGAAGCTGCTCTGCAGGCTCCGCGAAAGGGTAGCGTTTCCTGGCAGCCGTTGGTGGAGACGTGGTGGTGTGTTGTGTTGTGGCAGCCGGTAAGTCTTCGTTTTGATGATCTAGACGATGTATGTTTTCCTGGTGAATATACACCCTGTGCTGCAAGCATCCCTTGATGGTTGGACGTAAAGTGGAATGCCGATGCATTAGGCGTTATCTTGTCCGACGTGTGCGACCACAGCAGTAACAAAACTACACATGGCCTTGCTACCTGTGACAGGGAATTGCAATCCTAATCGTTAAAAAACCCGCCGATGGCGTGTCCTTGCACTAAGTTACACTGACATGCGATCATATCTTCTGGGTGCTTCACTGTTATTGACAGGCAGTGTACTTCATGTGCTCTTGGTCGGTACGCAGTTTCTTAGTATCCTTTTGTTCACAATAGGTCGTCGCGTCCAGACACCTGTGTAGTGGTGGCAATATTAAACCAGCATCATCTGTGCAATTCAGTACCCGCCAGGGTAGCCGAGAGCGCTAACGCGCTGCTTCCTGGACTCGGGTAGGCGCGCCGGCCACGGATCGAATCCGCCCGGCGGATTAACGACGAGGGCCCATGCGCCGGCCTGCCTGGATATGGTTTTTAGGCGGTTTTCCACATCCCGATAGGTGAATACCGGGCTGGTCCCCATGTTACGCCTCAGTTACACGGCTCGCAGACATCTGAAAACATTCGCACTATTCCATGGATTACACTCGAAGCAGACAGTTGGGGTACACTAACTCCGTCCTGGGGGGTATGTGATGGCGGCAGGAAGGGCATCCAGCCACCCCTTAAAAATTATCATGCCAAATCCGATTAACGATGGCTGACCCTACGTAACTGCGGGACAAGGCTCTAGCGATATATAGACAGATCTGTGCAATTCAGTACAGCGCGACTCCAATTTCGAAAGGGACAATGCGGCTGTCTGCTAACGAGTCTCGAATGGCCGTTTTAAGCCATGCGTGCATTTCGACATTATGGAAAGAAGGATTGGCAACATGAGAAGCTGGACGAAGATTCGGCATGAAGCATTCAATAGCTTCAACGACATCGTGTTCACTTCTACGTCTGCACACGTACGCCGCAAGCCACTGTACGGTGCACAGCGGAGGACATCACGCAGTACTACTAGTCATTTCCTTTCCTGTCCCACTCGCAAATGGAGCGAGGGGAAAAAACGATTGTCTAAAAGCTTCTGTATGAGCCCCAATTTCTTTTATCTTACCTATGTTGGCCTCAAGCGAAGTGTACGTCGACGGCAGTAGAATGGTTCTGCAGTCGGTCTCAAACGCCGGTTCTCTAAATTTCCGCATATCGCCTCTCGTCTTTCCTCCATGAATTCCTATTTGGGTTCACGAAGCATGCCGTTAGCATCCCGAAGCATCCTGTAAGGTTTGGAAGGTAGGAGACGAGGTACTGGCAGAAGTAAAGCTGTGAGGACGGGGCGTGAGTCGTGCTTGGGTAGCTCAGTTGGTAGAGCACTTGCCCGCGAAAGGTAAAGGTCCCGAGTTCGAGTCTCGGTCCGGCACACAGTTTTAATCTACCAGGAAGTTTCATCCAGTAATACTTGCGTGCTGAACGAACCTACCAGTTAAAAATCTAGGAGTACGCCTCTGAATTGCTTCGATGTCTTTTTTTAATCCTACATGACGGGGATTCCAAACACTCTACTAGTAATCAAGATTGGGTCGCAACAGTATCCTACATGCAGTGTCCTTTACAGACGAACCACACTTTCCTAAAATTCTTCCAACTAACCGAAGCCAACCATTCGCCTTTTCTATTACAGTCCTTACATACTCCTTCCATTTAATAATGCTCTGCAACGTTACGCCTTGATTTTAATCGGCGTGACTGTGCCAAGCAGCACACAACTAATGCTGTATTCGAACATTACGGGTTTGTTTTTCTTAGACAGCTACATTAACTTACATTTGTCTACATTTAGAGCTGGCTACAATTCATCACACCAACTAGAAATTTTGTGTACGTCATCTTGTATCTTCTTACAGTCACTTAGCGCTGACACTTTCCTGTACACCACAGCGTCATCAGCAAACAACCGTAAATTGCTGCTCACCGTGTCCGCCAGATCATTTATGTACACAGAGACTAGGAGGGGTCCTATCACACTTCCCCGAGGAACTCCTGACGATACCATTGTCTCTAATGAACACTCGCCGTCGAGGGCAATGTGTTGTGTTCGGTTACTTCAGAAGACTTCGAGCCTCTCACGTATTGTTGTTGTTGTTGTGGTCTTCAGTCCTGAGACTGGTTTGATGCAGCTCTCCATGCTACTCTATAGGTTCCCATATCTCACGTATATGGGAACCTAAACCTTATCCTCGGGCCCTCGCCGACAGTCTCCAGTGGGGCATCGTGTCAAGCGCTTTGCGAAAATCTAGGAATATCAAATGTTCCTGTCGGCCAGCACCTCGAAAGAACCATAGTGGGGAAGATGAGAGGAATCATGGCCGCTTGAACATCTTACAAGGAGTTTAGAGACAACTATTAGTCATGTGATACACAAGAAAGGATGAAACATGAGATGATAATATGCAGGATACCTCGAAACGAAACGGCGTGCAGGAAATAGATTTCTCTGTTTGATGGGGAGAGCGTTCCAACAATACATGCTGAGTTATGGAAGTGTACACCAATAATACATCATCATAATAATGATGTAATATTGGTTAGGTGCTGCAGACACTTTCCTGTGTGGTGAAACAAATCTCAATGATGAAGAACGAAGTGGCAGACCATCTCTCTGTGAAGAACCAGGAATCGAAAAATAAGTGGAGGGCTCCGGTCAAAGAAAACCATCATAACGACCGGGAGAGCGGTGTGCTGACCACATCCTCAACTGAGGATGACACGGCGGTCGGTTGGTCCCGATGGGCCACTTGTGGCCTGAAGACGGAGTGCTGGCGCTCACAGACCAGCGTATCACAATTGTGGTGATAGTGAAAAAAATAGAAATTAATCATGGATCAGTTTTCAACACATTATGAACATGATAAAGGTCGTAGGACATTGGGCTCCGCAACTGCTCACACTCATTCAAAAATTCTGGAGAACCGAGGCAGCAGTGTAAATGTTGCAACTGAAGCAGGCCATTCCAGCCGGCTCCTTTAGCTATGGATGAATTCCTGGTGTATCACTATGCAATCAAGTAAGGATCAAACCAAGCAATGGCACATGTGCATTCAAAATAGGTGAAGGGCTAACCTCCACTGGGAAATGTGAGGCTAATTGTTTTCTGGGACTAACATGATGTGGCGCGAAGAGACTGTGTTCACTGGGGGCAAACTATCACAGAAACGTAACTACCGAAATCTCCAGCCGAGGCTGCATGACGATGTCAAGTTGTAAGTCGTCCAAGCGGGTGTTTTTCCAACACAACAATGACCCACCTCATTCCGCGCAGTACAAAGACACACATGCAGATTCATTGGGTTACCACCCTCTCCCCCTTCTTCCTTCTGTTCTCTCTCCACATGGCACACACTAAGGCCTTCCTCTTTCCTCAGATGCAGAAACCATTGCTTGTCAAGTATTTTTATAAAGGCGATGAGGTGGTTTTTGTCGTGGAACGTTTTATAAACACCTAAAATGCAATCCTCTGTAACCAAGGGCTCTACCAAGTCATCCAGCGTTGGAAAAAATCTTTCACGTTTAAGGATAAGTATGTGCAGAGGAAATAACACCAAATATCATGACAGCAACTTGATTTTTTCGCGGCGATACTTCAAACTTTATAATTGTCCCTTATAGTTTAGCCGGCCGTAGTGGCCGTGCGGTTCTAGGCGCTACAGTCTGGAGGCAAGCGACCGCTACGGTTTCAGGTTCGAATCCTGCCTCGGGCACGGATGTGTGTGATGTCCTTACGTTAGTTAGGTTTAATTAGTTCTAAGTTCCAGGCGACTGATGACCTCAGAAGTTAAGTCGCATAGTGCTCAGAGCCATTTGAACCTAATAGTTTATTTTGGTAACAACAAACTCGCGAAATCAAAATCACTGCGAAAATCGGATGAAACTTTGCGCAGATGTGTTGCACATAGTCTCTAGTATGTCTGTCAATTGCGTCACACTTTTAAGTTCTGACTGCATGACGAGCACGTAAAGGTGCAGAGCCTCCCGCGAGGGGTAACGTGCGTGCTGTCATTCGATTTTCTCGGGTTGAAGGGTTCTACCTGATTTCATACAGCCCGCATGATGTATCTGTCGTGCGTGTCAGCACATGGTGGAAATGGCACAGGAACTTTTGAAGTAGGACGTACAGACGTTCATGATGCAGGCGACCAGGGAGGAAAGCGAGTTACAATCGATGATCTCTTTCAGTCAGTGGACCACGCGTATGGAAAAAATCATCTGCAAAGAGTAGTTCACAACAAGGGAAGAAGAATCTCGTTGTCAGGCAATGTCCTCCCCCATGACAGTCCGATGCTGCGAACTGCAGCCGGCATAAAAACAATCCTGCAGCGTTTTCGAGACGAAATGATCACCCACCATACAGCCCGGACTTGACTGCCCCTGCCTTTTAGATCTTTGTTCAACATGAGCCGCTGGCTATGAGAACAGCATTTTCACACAGACAGCGAGCTGAAGACTAGCGAAGAGATATGGCGGAAAGCATACGTCGCTGGCTGCCTTTTATGGCACAGGTATTGGAAAGTTGGTACGCCGCTGTGACGAATGTCTATCGCAGAGGCGACTATGAAGTGAAGCAATTGGAAAGTGCACCTAAATATTGCATTTAAATCATTTTTAGGGTTCCGTACCTTGATCAGTAAAAACTGAACCTTTATAGGATCACTTTTTAGCCTGGCTGTTTGTCTGTCTGTCTGTCCGATAGTTAAAATACCTTTCTCTCAGGAATAGGTAGACGAATCAAGTTGAAGTATATGACACACATTAAAGTCTACGGTCCTTTGGCGCTGTTGGAAATTAAAGCTTCTAAGCCAACGCAATCAAAAGATACGGCCATTTATGTCACATATTTTGATACATATCTTAGAAAATAGATTAATGAAAGGCAAACCTATGTTTCTAGCATTTGTGGACTTAGAGAAAGCTTTTGACAATGTTGACTGGAATACTCTCTTTCAAATTGTGAAGGTGGCAGGGGTAAAATACAGGGAGCAAAAGGCTATTTACAATTTGTACAGAAACCAGATGGCAGTTACAAGAGTCGAGGGGCATGAAAGGGAAGCAGTGGTTGGGTTGGTTCAAATGGTTCAAGTGGTTCTGAGCACTATGGGATTTAACATCTGTGGTCATCAGTCCCCTGGAACTTAGAAGTACTTAAACCTAACTAACCTAAAGACATCACACACATCCATGCCCGAGGCAGGATTCGAACCTGCGACCGTAGCAGCCGCGCGGTTCCGGACTGAGCGCCTAGAACCGCTAGACCACCGCGGCCGGCTGCAGTGGTTGGGAAGGGAGTGAGACAGGGTTGCAGCTTATCCCCGATGTTATTCAATCTGTATATTGAGCAGCTGAATGGAATGGACAGTGTCTTGAAAGGAGGATATAAGATGAACTTCAACAAAAGCAAAACGAGGATAATGGAATGTAGTCGAACGAAGTCGGGTGATGCTGCGGAAATCCGATTAGGAAATGAGACACTTAAAGTAGTAAATGAGTTTTGCTATTTGGGGAGCAAAATAACTGATGATGGTCGAAGTAGAGAGGTAATAAAATGTAGACTGGCAGTAGCAAGAAGAGAAATTTGTTAACATCGAGTATAGATTTAAGTGTCAGGAAGTCGTTTCTGAAAGTATTTGTGTGGAGTGTTGCCATGTATGGAAGTGAAACATGGACGATAAATAGTTTAGACAAGAAGAGAATAGAAGCTTTCGAAATGTGCTGCTACAGAAGAATGCTGAAGATTAGATGGGTAGATCACATAACTAATGAGGAGGTATTGAATAGAATTGGAGAGAAGAGAAATTTGTGGCACAACTTGACTAGAAGAAGGGATTGGTTGGTAGGGCATATTCTGAGGCATCAAGGGATCACCAATTTAGCATTGGAGGGCGGTGTGGAGGGTAAAAATCGTAGAGGGAGACCAAGAGATGAATACTAAACAGATTCAGAAAGTTGTAGGTTGCAGTAGGTACTGGGAGATGAAGAAGCTTGCACAGGATAGAGTAGCATGGAGAGCTGCATCAAACCAATCTCAGGACTGAAGACCACAACAACAACATTTTGATACACGCAAACTCACTCATCAGAAGGTATGGTTTTGATGAGAATCATGTGATTTGGTAAGAAGCAAGGTTTTATCCTATAAGTAAGAGAAAAATACATAATCATTAATTTGTGATTTTATCACATAAGAACATATTTTTGTCATTTGTTATCCGACTGTCTGTTCATCGGCTAAGACCCATTTTCCTCAAGAACAGGTTGACGTACATTTTGTCAGTATCGATATCGATAATAGATAAAAATCGTCCAGATTCTCGATTCCGCGGATGAATAAATTATCTTTATACGTAATAAAGTTTGTACAGAATCCTCAGTGTGCAATTGCTACTCGTACTTTCTTTGATTTTGCTGTTTTCATTTAAAGACCGATCGGACCTTGAAAAAAAAATGTATACAGGGTGGTCCATTGATAGTGACCGGGCCAAATATCTCACGAAATAAGCATCAAACGAAAAAACTACAAAGAACGAAACTTGTCTGGTTTGAAGGGGGAAACCAGATGGCGCTATGATTGGCCCGCTAGATGGCGTTGCTATAAGTCAAACGGATATCGACTGCGTGTTTTTAAATAGGGACTCGCATTTTTTATTACATATTAATGTAGTACGTAAAGAAATATGAATGATTTGGTTGGACCACTTTTTTCGCTTTGTGATAGATTGCGCTGTAATAGCCACAAACGTATAAGTATGTGGTATCACGTAACATTCCGCCAGTGCGCACGATATTTGCTTCGTGATACATTACCCATGAAAAAATGGACCGTTTACAATTTGCGGAAAAGGTCGATATCGTCTTGATTTATGGCTATTGTGATCAAAACCCCCAACGGGCGTGTGCTATGTATGGTGCTCGGTATCCTGGACGACATCATCCAAGTGTCCGGACCGTTTGCCGGATAGTTACGTTATTTAAGGAAACAGGAAGTGTTCAGCTACATGTGAAACGTCAACCACTACCTGCAACAAATGATGATGCCCAAGTAGGTGTTTTAGCTGCTGACGCGGCTAATCCGCACATCAGTAGCAGACAAATTGCGCGAGAATCGGAAATCTCAAAAATGTCGGTGTTGAGAATGCTACATCAACATCAATTGCACCCGTACCATATTTCTATGCACCAGGAATTGCATGGCGACGACTTTGAACGTCGTGTACAGTTCTCCCACTGGGCACAAGAGAAATTACGGGACGATGACAGATTTTTTGCACGCGTTCTATTTAGCGACGAAGCGTCATTCACCAACAGCGGTAACGTAAACCGGCATAATATGCACTATTGGGCAACGAAAAATCCACGATGACTGCGACAAGTGGAACGTCAGCGACCTTGGCGGGTTAATGTATGGTGCGGCATTATGGGAGGAGGGAAAATTGGCCCCCATTTTATCGATTGCAATCTAAATGGTGCAATGTATGCTGATTTCCTACAAGATGTTTCACTGCATGACAGAATGGCGATGTACTTCCAAGATGATGGAAGTCCGGCACATAGCTCGCGTGCGGTTGAAGTGGTATTGAATAGCATATTTCATGACAGGTTGTAAGTATGCTGTTTAGTCTTTTATATTGGTAACGTCACGTAGCGCTCTGTATGAAAATCACTGGCTGTGCTGTGTGCAGTCTGTGACTAGTTTGCATTGTTGTCTGCCATTGTAGTGTTGGGCAGCTGGATGTTAACAGCGCGTAGCGTTGCGCAGTAGGAGGTGAGCCGCCAGCAGTGGTGGATGTGGGGAAGTGAGATGGCGGATTTTTGGGAGCGGATGATCTGGAAGTGTGTCCATCAGAAACAGTACATTAGTAAGAATGGATGTCATGAAGTGCTATATATATTATGACTTTTGAACACTATTAAGGTAAATACATTGTTTGTTCTCTATCAGAATCTTTCATTTGTTAGTTTGAATCTTTTATTTAGCTGGCAGTAGTGGTGCTCGCTGTATTGCAGTAGTTCGAGTAACGAAGATTTTTTGTGAGGTAAGTGATTTGTGAAACGTATAGGTTAATGTTAGTCAGGGCCATTCTTTTGTAGGGATTTTTGAAAGTCAGATTGCGTTGCGCCAAAAATATTGTGTGTCAGTTTAAGCACAGTCATGTACAATTTTTCTAAGGGGATGTTTCATAAGGTGGATTGGTCGTCGAAGCACCATACCGTGGCCCGCACGTTCACCGGATCTGACGTCCCCGGATTTCTTTCTGTGGGGAAAGTTGAAGGATATTTGCTATCGCGATCCACCGACAACGCCTGACAACATGCGGCAGCGCATTGTCAATGCATGTGCGAACATCACTGACAGGCGAACTACTCGCTGTTGAGAGGAATGTCGTTACACGTATTGCCAAATGCATTGAGATTGACGGACATCATTTTGAGCATTTATTGCATTAATGTGGTATTTACAGGTAATCAAGCTGTAACAGCATGCGTTCTCAGAAATGATAAGTTCACAAAGGTACATGTATCACATTGGATCAACCGAAATAAAATGTTCAAACGTACCTACGTTCTGTATTTTAATTTAAAAAACCTACCTGTTACCAACTGTTCGTCTAAAATTGTGATCCATATGTTTGTGATTATTACAGCGCCATCTATCACAAATCGAAAAAAGTGGTCCAACTAAAAAATTCATATTTGTTTACGTACTACACGAATATGTAATAAAAAATGTGGGTTCCTAGTTAAAAAAAAACAACGCAGTTGATTTACGTTTGATCTATGGCAGCGCCATCTAGCGGGCCAACCATAGCGCCATCTGGTTTCCCCTTTCAAGCTAGATAAGTTTCGTTGTTTGTAGTTTTTTCGTTTGACGCTTATTTCGTGAGATATTTGGTCCGGTCACGATCAGCGGACCACCCTGTATACCATACAGAATCCTAATTTTCCGCGTTATTGCTGTTTTTGTCTTTGAACCACCTTGCTGTCTGGATAACTGGAAATTTGCCTGGCGACAGTTGTGGCCGGATAGCCTAAACATCTTTAGTGTAACTTGTCATTAGAGCGTGCAAGAGCGCGTTCCCCCTGTCACGTAACAAGGCGGCGCGGCCGAGGCAGTATTTATTTCGGTGGGTAATCCCGGCATTAGGCGAGCCAGGGACGGGCAGCGTTACGGCCGCCGTCCGTCTAGCGCCGTGTCTCGCTTAGGCCGGTCGCGATGGGTGCCTCGCAACATGCAAATGTCCGCTAATGCGGGATTACCGCCGCCGCCCCTATATTACTTTGCGGCGCACGCGCGCGGCGTGAGGTCGTCAGGGCAGCCCGAGGGATACGGCAGGCCATCCGCGTCGCGTCAGCCCGGTAACCTTCGTTGCTGCCGCAGCCTCTGCTTACGTTTCACGCTAACCATACGGCTGTTCTTGGCAAAACCGAGAGAGTAAAATAAATGAAAAATTTAATAAAATCAGTCTACTGTCTGTCCAAAAGCGTTTCTTTTTACTATATCAATGTGCGTTTCGATCTCACAGCATCGTCAGGGCTCCAGTTGTGGGGCGGCGGGTGGAATAATAGAATATGTGTTTTGTATTTATGCTGTTATTTGCCGTTCTCAACACTGGCTCTCTAACTACAATATTGGCAACCAGAAAGTGATTAGCAAAACGTGAAGCCTGTAATTAGAATTCCTAGTGCCCACTTCATCTGAGAATACATTTATAGCTACAGCTTATAGCTCTGAGGAATTAGGAGATTGTCTGGGATTCATAATCAAAAACCATTCTCTCTAAAATGTTCACTATATTCTGACAGTCACAGACCAAAAAGAATCCACACAATCCAACCACCAGAGCAGTTCAGAGTCTAATGCGCTGATGCAACTGTAACTGTTCAAATTAAATGTTTAAGTGAATGCTCGCCATAATTTGATGATAATGTTCATCAAACGCCACGCTAAATAATGGTAGAATGTCTGTCCCGCGGCGGCACGTGAAAATACGACATACGCAAACTGAAGATAGATCATTAAAGTCATCCCAGAATTAACACTTCACTCGAAAACGATTTCATGGTTACGCGTATCCCGAGTAACTTATTACTGCACCCGAGGCTGTTTATAGCAATGATACCGACGCGACGCGACTACCGCCACAGGTGGTGCGCTAATCAGCGTCTGGAGAGAACTGGGGCCTTCCTCTCTAGTGCAGCGTTCTTACATATAAAGCCGCGGTGCGGACGGCTAACGGAACGCCTGATCAAATCTGCTCTCCCGACTAGCCATTGGGCTAGTAATGCACCACTTTAAGTTATCGAATAAATCATTGCTTCCTTTGCTGATGGCCGATGAAGCTTTCAATTTAATTGTGCAATCAGCACACAAGTAAGTAATCTTAATAAAAGTCTGGCGTGGCTAAATCAAATATTTTGGACGAGAGAATTAATTTAATTACACTACACGCAGTAGACGAGCTCTGAAGTTGCTCTTTGGAGATACGCTATCGCTATAGTTTTATAGTTATTCTGTTGAAACTTCTCACATTTTTATGATTGTAGCGGATCTCCCTTCTACTTAAATTTAAACATCCTAACTTTATTTATTCGCCTACTTAATCTATCTTGCTTCCTTAATTTCTAAGTCAAAAACCAGAAAATCATGAATTTCAACAAAAATTTGAATTTGTGTGATCCAGAGTACTGTTTCTACTAAATTATTATGCAAAAGGAATCTAAATATAAATTTTTAAGTTTCTAGCTCTTTTCTGTTGCACCAATGATTTTTACAGAAAAACATCCAAATTTCGAAAATGGTTAAAGTTATTGAACTGATAACCAACACATGTTGATTTTGTATTACTCCTGACATGCTAGAACGTTTCAGGTTATTTACTTCATTTTTAAAGTATTGTGCAACATTTATGCTGTCAGAGCTAGTTACAGTGGACTGGCTGGCACACAATGGAAAGACCGATGTGAATTTTATAAGTATGCTGCTTCCCTACACAGTTATGTAAGGATAACTATTTCGCTATCAAATCGCCATAAACGCGAATCTGCGAAGTTGTTACTGATTTATTTTCTTTCTGACCTGACAATGAGGAAACTCCAATTATTATACGAGGGCCATTCAGAAAGTTTGCTCCGATCGAACGTGGAATGGAAATCACAGTGAAAATCGGATGAAGCTTCGCGCAAATGTGTTGGGCAGTGTCATCAGCATGCCCGTCGATTGTGTCAGGCTACCTTTCCCCTTTCCCACCAGAGGGAGACACCCAAGCTGCGATTGCCACAGCGGCGCCACCGCCAGAAACGGAGGGCGACTGCTTCACGCTACGCGCTACAGCGCGCTCTTCAAAACAGCAATTTTTACCACGGCTCAACCTCCTCCCCTCAAACTAGAACCCGTTCAGGATGCAACTCTTGGATGCGCCATAAGTTAGACAAAGGCGAATTGATGAGATAGGCCAATAAGAGAGAGGCCGGAGTGGTCTTCAATGCCTTATGAACCGCAGTGTTGAACGCAAAATTAATCCAGGGCAAGTTAGTATCCCACTTACTTGATTTAACTTGATAGTAAATTATTAAAGCTCATTTTAGATTGCGATTCAGCAAAGAACCCCTGAGGGTAACATGGTGTTGTGTTTATGTGCGTGATGTAATTCCCGAAACAAAAGGCCTTAAACTTATCTGACACAAAAGCAGGGGCATTATCACTCACCAAGCTCTTAGGAAGCCCAAAGATCGAAAAGATGTTAGCAAGGTGAGAAATAGTTACGTTGCTAATACTACTTCTACTGGGAATAAGTCAAGTAAAACCAGCAAAGGCATCAATTACCACCAAAATATAGATATTTCCTCTACTGGAATGTGGCAACGGACCCACATAATAGATATAAAGACGATCCATCGGATAATTTTCACGTTCCGAAGACAATAGACCTTGCTGTAGGGCATTGCTAGGTTTCGCGGCCCGGCACAAATGACAACCGGATACTAATTTCTTAATGTCACGCTGAAGATGAGACCAGTTCTGAGCTCACAATGAGCATGCAAAGATGCCTATAAAATAGTGTATTCTGCCTAGTATGAGGGCCTGGTGAGAGATTACGCCTGATGTGATGCACCCCTTATAACATAACTGTCATGCGGTTCCTTTTACATGATAATATTCTCATCTGCACCCTGCAGGGGCAAATTTGCAAACTTTTTGGAAATTTGTGGTAAGTTCGTATGGGACCACACTGCTGAGGCCATCGGTTCCTAGGCGTACACACTACTTAATCAAACTTACACTAAGGACAACACACACACCCATGCCCGCGGCAGGACTCGGACCTCTGACCGGGGAGGGGAGCCCCGTGAACCGGGGCAAGGCGCCCCTGACCGCGCGGCTACCCCGCGCGGTCATATTCTGCAGGGCAAATGAAGTAGCATCTGTCTTCTATGACGAGGATATTGGAAAGTTGGTATGACGCTACGAGAAACGTCTGAGTCGGAGCAGAGACTATGTAGACAAGTAGCTGGAAGGAGTAGCTAACCGTTGCAAACAATTCATTTTTGATTTTCTACATGTACATGGATACTCTGAAAATCACATTTAAGTGTCTGTCAGAGGATTCATCGAACCACCATAATTGTCTATTTTTCCAATCTCGTATACCGCGTGGAAAAAAAAACGAACACCCACATTTTTCTGTGCGAGCTCTCATTCCCCTTATTTTATTATGGTGATCGTATCTCCCTATATAGGTCGGCGTCAAAAAAAAGTTTTCGAATTCGGAAGAGAAAGTTGGCGATTGAAATTTCGTGAGAAGATTCCGCCTCAACGTAAAACGTCTTTGTTTTAATTTGTATTAAGCATTAGTATTACTTAAAGTTTCCATTACTTTCCTCAGAATTCTCCTTACAACTTTTTCCAGTTTTCCAGTATCAGAAAATCTTGTTAGTTTAAAGTCTATCTGCTACGTAGCTACTGTCTTAGTTTTGTGCTCCAGGACAACTTTTTTATAATTCGTGTTCTTTGTCATATCGAAGTCCTTTCGATTTCATGTACTCTATTTTCTATTGATATCTTTTCTTTTGTATTACTCCTTATCTGTGTTATGAATTTAAGACTTTGGAAATCACCACTGACGTCATGAACTGTGCTATTTCAGGTATTTTTAGTCCTGTTTTGGCTGCTTGTATCTTGGTTCTATGATTTGTTCTTTGGCACTATCGAAAGTGTCAGTAATTAACGCCGTGTCGTGTGCAAAAGCTACACAATCTGTTTTATTTGGATTTGTTCCTATATGTACACTCTTGGTATTGATGAATTTCCTCCATTCTCTCACTACATTCTCTAACGCGCGGTTGATACGTAGACGTGACAAACCATCTCCTTGTCTTACACCCGACTTTTTTTCAAAAGGTTTTGACAGGTCACCCATAAATGTCACTTTCTGGGTTGTGTTTGTTAAAGTTAATTTAATCATTTCTGTTCTTTTATTATCTAGAACCTTACTTCCTTATACTACTGATCAATTTATTTACGTTATAGGCCTTTATAAAAATCTACAGAAATTATCACTTATAAGACGTAACTCTTACATTAAATGCACATGACAGCTGACCCTTTTTCCATTAGGTACAGTCACCCTAGGTGGCAGTGCAGCGAAACCACTCTTCGTATAAGTTATTTTATGATTTCCCACGTTGATGGCGTTGATACAACACTTTAAGCAACGTAAGACCAATTACTAGCCAACAAGGGAGATACAAAATTACTTGCGCTGATTGTGGTAAGCTTTATATTGATCAATCAGGCAGAACGTAGCAACTTGAACATGAATGCAGTTGGAGGTTTCAGAACTATGATTTCACATTTTGTGAAAATGTACTGAGTGACTGTCATAGATACTAGTTTTAGTCCCATGTACAGTCCCATGTCCCATGTGAAAAGCGCACAGTGTAACCGAAACCCTTGAAGCCGACAAACATCTGACCCCTTGTCGTAATATTAAACGACTAAACACAGCTCAGTACTTTCCCTCTTCTACACTTCACTTAATCCTCACTGTTTTCCGATGCTTCCCATATAGTCTGTTCCGTTCTATTCCTCTATTTTCTTGCTTTTATTTGTTTCATTGTAATAATAATAATAATAATAATAATAACTGAAAACAGAATTGACAGCAAGAAACAAGACAATGCAGTGATGGATTAGCGTGTGACGATAATGGAAAATGAAGAAAGTCTGTGCTGAAATTAGCCGTAATTAGATATGTATGATGAAGGCAGTGGCTGTCTCCTTTTTTTGTGTTTTGAGAAGAATAAAAGTTCGTAATTAGTAAAACTACACTCCTGGAAATGGAAAAAAGAACACATTGACACCGGTGTGTCAGACCCACCATACTTGCTCCGGACACTGCGAGAGGGCTGTACAAGCAATGATCACACGCACGGCACAGCGGACACACCAGGAACCGCGGTGTTGGCCGTCGAATGGCGCTAGCTGCGCAGCATTTGTGCACCGCCGCCGTCAGTGTCAGCCAGTTTGCCGTGGCATACGGAGCTCCATCGCAGTCTTTAACACTGGTAGCATGCCGCGACAGCGTGGACGTGAACCGTATGTGCAGTTGACGGACTTTGAGCGAGGGCGTATAGTGGGCATGCGGGAGGCCGGGTGGACGTACCGCCGAATTGCTCAACACGTGGGGCGTGAGGTCTCCACAGTACATCGATGTTGTCGCCAGTGGTCGGCGGAAGGTGCACGTGCCCGTCGACCTGGGACCGGACCGCAGCGACGCACGGATGCACGCCAAGACCGTAGGATCCTACGCAGTGCCGTAGGGGACCGCACCGCCACTTCCCAGCAAATTAGGGACACTGTTGCTCCTGGGGTATCGGCGAGGACCATTCGCAACCGTCTCCATGAAGCTGGGCTACGGTCCCGCACACAGTTAGGCCGCCTTCCGCTCACGCCCCAACATCGTGCAGCCCGCCTCCAGTGGTGTCGCGACAGGCGTGAATGGAGGGACGAATGGAGACGTGTCGTCTTCAGCGATGAGAGTCGCTTCTGCCTTGGTGCCAATGATGGTCGTATGCGTGTTTGGCGCCGTGCAGGTGAGCGCCACAATCAGGACTGCATACGACCGAGGCACACAGGGCCAACACCCGGCATCATGGTGTGGGGAGCGATCTCCTACACTGGCCGTACACCACTGGTGATCGTCGAGGGGACACTGAATAGTGCACGGTACATCCAAACCGTCATCGAACCCATCGTTCTACCATTCCTAGACCGGCAAGGTAACTTGCTGTTCCAACAGGACAATGCACGTCCGCATGTATCCCGTGCCACCCAACTTGCTCTAGAAGGTGTAAGTCAACTACCCTGGCCAGCAAGATCTCCGGATCTGTCCCCCACTGAGCATGTTTGGGACTGGATGAAGCGTCGTCTCACGCGGTCTGCACGTCCAGCACGAACGCTGGTCCAACTGAGGCGCCAGGTGGAAATGGCATGGCAAGCCGTTCCACAGGACTACATCCAGCATCTCTACGATCGTCTCCATGGGAGAATAGCAGCCTGCATTGCTGCGAAAGGTGGATATACACTGTACTAGTGCCGACATTGTGCATGCTCTGTTGCCTGTGTCTATGTGCCTGTGGTTCTGTCAGTGTGATCATGTGATGTATCTGACCCCAGGAATGTGTCAATAAAGTTTCCCCTTCCTGGGACAATGAATTCACGGTGTTCGTATTTCAATTTCCAGGAGTGTATGTTGGTGTTCCTCATTACCAGACATTCAGAAGTATAGTATTGAGCAGAACGAACTGAAAAGTAACATCTTCCGTAGCAGTCAATTCCGATTACCAGCCCCATTAGGTTCACGGTCATGTTAATAATAAATATTGGACTGCTATTCGATCAGATCAGGTCGGAATATTAAACGGAGGTGTTACAGTCTCTCAATCGATTTTGGAAAAAGTATGCTGTAAAAAAAAAAGAGATTTTTGGTCACATGGTACTGTAGCATCTTAGCTTCTTAGTAAACCCTTTAACTTTTCATAATTCATAACAGTCATTGTGAAATGGCGCTATTTGCCAACCACATGCACTTCATTTACAAACCTTGCAGTAAAAAGTTTGACAGCGCGTAGTTCAGTGTCATATATGTCGTAGAACATAAATTATTGCCAATGGAATATAACTAAAAGTACAAAAAAGTTTTTTAAATGGTGGTGAGACTGATTTCTGTTTCCATTCACAAGAAAATTTGAGTTATTTTGTGACGTCAATGCCACGATCTCAGGCCTACGGAGATGGCGCTGGTTTTGCTTGGTTTAGCGTTGCGTCAAACACTGCAGGATAGAAAAAAAGATTGCTACCGATCAGTGCTGGTTCTCTGTCGATTCCTCGTGTTATTTTAATGGTCCGTGTCTAGAAAGGTCCACAAATCGGATTCAGAAAGCATCGCTTGTGCGAAACTCAGATTTCCCCCTTCTCCCTTCATCATGAGAACCAGGGATGAGGGGCAACAGGCAGATTCCATATTCCTAGTTCCTAGTTCGACACGGTGCTTCAGCGCAGACTGTTAGCGAAGGAGGAAGATAAGTGAATGATTCGAAGACTTCTTAAGTAACAGAACCCAACACGTTATCCTCGATGACGAATGTTCATCAAAGATAAGAGTATCTTCAGGATTGGCCCAGAGAAGTGTGATAGATCGCTGTTGTTCTCTATATACATAAATAATCTGAGAGACGGAGAGGGCAGCAGTCTGCAGTTGTTTGATGATGATGCTGTGGTGTACGCGAACGTGTCGTCATTGAGTGGTTGTACGGAGATGACTTATTGTTAGACAAAATTTCTAGTTGGTGTGACGAATGGCAGCTAGCTCTAAATGTACAAAAACGTAAGTTAATGCAGATGACTGCAAGAAACAATCCCGTAATGTATCAATACAATAGTACTAGCAGGCTCATTGACACAGTCACTTAAGCAAGGCGAGTCCTTCAAGTTCTCAGCCGACAATGTCATACTATGTACTGGGAATGCCTTACACTCCCTGTGAAGTAGTATAATATTGTCGGTTGAGAACTTAGAGGACTCCTTTAAGTAGGATTTGAGATCCGTGTTGATTCGTTTCATTGTGGTAACGCCGCTATGTTAAGTCATATAAGGGGAACCAAATCATATCTTTTTATTTCGCTTTGCTGTATAATCTAGGCCCACAAAGAATTTGTGCATATTCTTAGCGTTCTCTTTGCCTGGTATTTTTCTCGTAACGTCTACTGCCGTAGGGATTTGCATCAAGCTGTTTTTGATGCTGCGACAACTAATTGTATCACCATATACATAAAAAAAGGCAAGCTTTGTTTCAACGGAACTCTTGATTGTATACTGTCTAGTCCTGATCTTTTTAATGTATTCGCATGTTTCCTTGTAAATCTGTGGTGTTAAATAGTTTTATGCCTAGCAAATATGTACACATGTTTTAGTCTACTGTGCTGAATATACACAGAGATTTGGTTTAAGGCTGGTAACAAATATGTACACGTTTTAGTCTATTGTGCTGGATGTACACAGAAATTTGGTTTGACACCACTACTTTCATTTTTAGGCTTTAAGCGGTGTTATGATTACCTGTCGCTTTATGTGAGCTTGCTTTGTACACCGTTATATACTACATGTATATTCTTTTATCACACAGGGGCCTGAAGATGGCATAAAGAAATAGTGAAACTGGTAGCCTTCACAATAAAATAAAATAAGATCTTAAGTTACACGGCTGTAGGTGAATTTTATTACATTGAAAATTACCTTCAGACTTCTGTCCGTTTGGCCCAATGAAGGATGCATTCTGTGGAAGCAGTACGTGGATGATGCGCAGATTATTGATGCAGCAAGACGTTGGGTCCAACGTCGAGCAGTAGAGTGGCAGAATGCGGGTGTACAGGCTCTCCCAGTAACGTGGCGTAAGTCCGTCGCATTCAGCGGAGATTGCGTTGAAAAATAGGGTTTTGTAGCCAAAAGAGTGAAGAATAATATCGTGTATTGGAATCCTGAATAAAACCAACCTGCTTCCGGAAAAAAAGTGTTGTATTACTTATTGAGCACCCCTCATATTTACGCACAAGCATGTGATTTCAAATGAGTTACGAGTTACATTTACATTTTCAGGCACTAGTAACTCCAAGCTAAATGCTACTGTTGACAATTACAATCTACACTCATTCTCATAAATTAAGGATAATTGCAGAATGTGGTGCCTCACAATGTGGCACTACACAAAACTGGCGCTAATAGCATAGGCACGTAGGGAACACACAGGACACAGATCTGTAAATCCACGGTAATGGTGATAAGTTGAGAAAACCGTCCTGAAACACATGTGCTACAAAACGCCACAGTTTCCTGCGCATGTACCCCGACAGTATTGTAACAAGGCCGGTCCCATTCCAAAATACCGTTATCCATGATGGCGGCCATGACGTCAGAGTCATTATGAAATGTTTTCATAACACCGTCACCATTCCAAAGCATCGTTAGTCGACAACAACAAGGTCGCACGCAGTGTATCCGGCACGTGTTGACTCTCTAGTCTTTATTACCTTAGCGGGTTGTGACATAGAGTTAGCGCCATCTCTCTCTACGCACGCAGTGTATCCGGCACGTGTTGACTCTCTAGTCTTTATTACCGTAGCGGGTTGTGACATAGAGAGAGAGTTAGCGCCATCTCTCTCTATGTCGCAACCCCGCGCATACATACACGCGCTAGGCAGGACCTATATAAATCAATGCACGACCTACCTCACTCTCACACTGCTCGTATACTTCATTCATCCAATACTTGTCACGTCTTCGTAATTAAACGTGTAAAAATGAAACGATCACGAACCGCCAGTGACAGCAGCAGCAGCAAACGTGCTCATGTGGACGAAGTTCCATTCCCTGGTAAGTACATTTTCAGTATCACCCAAAACGTTCAAGGAGGCGGCGGTAGCGTTCAAACGGCGCCCGCCACACAGGACACTCAGTCTTTAGAGGAGGAGGAGACCAACCTGCCTGACCCGTTTGAGGAGGAGATCAACCTACCTGAGTGGTTTGAGGATCTACTTGATTTTGGCAGTGAGTTGCTCAAACCATGGAGTCAGAGCGGAGAAGGTGAATAATTTTGAACATTAACATTCCTTCACATAACCACCATTATCTACTCTTATTGTTATTATTTATCGCTCTTTTAAATATAAATCACTAAATTAATTGTTTTCCTTATTTATCTTACAGGTATATCACACGGCGTAGGCCGTGTTCCTAGAGCGGTGGTTGCGGGGGCGGGACTCGGGCGCACCGAACCGCAAAGACACGCCGCGCCTTGCGTAGCCCCTATAAGGGCTTCGCGGGAGGCGGATGCAGAACACGCGCCAGCTCCTCCCCCAGCGCTGTCGCAACCGTTTGGCTGCGCAGCCCGTCCGCCGTCGCCACAGCCTGGCCCTTCAAACCGGCTGTCACCCCCTCCTCCTCTAGAAGCAGCAGCTCGCCGCCGCCGCCCACGCAAGGTATGCGTTCCGAGACGTATACCTCTCCCCGCAAATGATGATGATTACGATCACCCATCACCAGCCCATTCATCTATCGGGTGGACTCCTAGTTGTAGCAACAGTAATAATAGTAATTTCCTTATGGCTAGCGGTGGTTCTCTCCCCCGTCCTATCGATAACGAATTCGATCAGAATAACGGCGTAATGACTCCCTTAGAATACTCAGCAGTTGCTAGAGCGTTTGAGGGGCGAATCTCTTTCACCAGAATTGAGAATCCAGGCGGGAGGTATCGCGATCCTGTAAGGTTTTTGGAGGCGTGCCTCCACGTCTTGGAGACCGAGCTCCTCAAACTCTTAGAAGACCCGGAATTTAACGCCTTTAAATGCAGTGCTGTGTTATGCTGTGAACTGAGTCACCCCCCTAAACATCAAGGTGACGCGGAGACGGCTACTCTGCATTATGTATGGGGTGACAATGGCGTTATTTCTCGGAGCACATCGATTGCTGAGTGTTATCGAGAATCCACCTTGAGCGCTATTATGGCCCGATTTTCCGAGATGGAAGTACGTGGATCCGCTAAAGCGCTCAGCAGTATACCACACCTCGACATCCATATACATGTCTATGATCCAATGAATGGAGGGTCCAGTTATATTAAACTCCCTATAGATATTGAGAAAAAGCATGCATGCATTAATGTTCAAAATAAGTATGATAATGCGTGTTTTGCATGGTCAGTCCTGGCTTGCGAGAGAAATTACAATTACAAACATCATCCCGAGCGTCCCAGCAGTTACAAAGTCAAAGATATTAAGAGACAGTATAACTTTGACGGAATAGAGTTCCCTTTAAGAATCCAGGACATACCTAAGTTTGAGGCTCAGAATACCGCAATATCGGTCCACGTTTATGGCCTGGAGAAGAAAAGCAAGTC
The DNA here is from genome assembly GCF_023864345.2 of Schistocerca serialis cubense. Lineage (NCBI taxonomy): Eukaryota > Metazoa > Arthropoda > Insecta > Orthoptera > Acrididae > Schistocerca > Schistocerca serialis. The sequence goes on along the minus strand of NC_064639.1, from coordinate 1,142,708,447 downwards.
AGATGAGCAGAACAAGCATACAGTAGTAGGCCCCCTCCATTTCTCAAAATTTGCAGGTGAGCGAGAGTTGCATGTCAACATGCTGCTCTTCTCCGAACGTGATAATTATCACTACGTCTGGATCAAAGACATGTCCCGATTCATTTCCTCCCAGTTAAGTAAAAACGATCATAAACAACATATTTGTATAAGGTGTTTGAATTATTTTTCATCTCAGGAGTTATTAGCGACACATCTATTAGATTGTGCATGCAAGGACCCGGTACGTGTTGTTATGCCCACTGAGGAAAATAACTTCATTAAATTTAAAAATGCTCACCACCAGCAGCGTTGTCCTTTTGTTGTGTACGCCGATTTTGAATGCTTGCTGGCTCCTATTACTCGTTGTGAAGGGAACCCCTTAGCCTCACACACAACCTTCACACAAAAACACGTACCTTATGCGGCTGCGTTCCAAGTTGTATGCGCATATGATTGTAAACTTAATAGCTATCAGTCTTATGTAGGGAACGACCCGGCGGTTTGGCTTCTCACAGAGCTTGAAAAACTTTCTTGGCAAGTTCACAAGCTCTACAGCATCAATATTCCCATGACCAAATCAAAGGAAAATGATGACTTGTATGAAAAGGCTGTTAATTGTCATATTTTCGGGCTGGTCTTAGATAGAAAAGCGGAGACTCCTCGTAGAGACCATTGTCATCTTACGGGTAAGTTCCGCGGTGCAGCCCACAATGCATGCAACTTGAAGTATCAGTTACCTACACACATACCCGTCTTTTTTCATAATCTGAGCGGGTATGACGCTCATTTTCTCGTTGAGCACTTGGCTAAGTTCGGTATGAAGAATGATCAGGTCAATATCCTGCCTGAAAGTGTTGAAAAGTACATTTCTTTTTCAAAACGAATGACGCCGAAAATTACGCTCCGCTTCCTTGACTCTCTACGATTTATGCAAACTTCGCTTCAGAAACTGGTTGAGACTTTACCTCGGAATGATATGCATATCACTCGATCTGCATTTACCGATGAGGAAAAGTTTCAACTTGCGACGAGGAAAGGAGTTTTCCCGTACGGGTATCTTGATAGTATGGCAAAACTCAATGAAACCAGGCTTCCCGACATAACTTCTTTTACCAGTACTCTCACTGGCGATACCATAACTATCACAGATTATGAGCATGCCGTTAATGTCTGGCAGGAATTCAACATCCCCAATTTGGGAGAATATGCAAGGTTATACATGGACACGGACGTTCGTTTGCTTGCAGATGTTTTCGAAAAGTTCCGGAGTGTATGTATGACCACGTACTCTCTGGACCCTGCCTTACACGGCACCTGGGTTGTCCTGGGACGCTATGCTCAAAAAAACGGATTGCAATATTGAACTTTTGACTGATGCTTCAATGCTTGTATTTTTTGAGCGAGGGATCCGCGGTCGACTTTGTCAATGTGTTCACAGACACGCCAGGCCAAATAATCCGCGGATGGGTGTCGAGTACAACGCATCCCTTGATTCTAGTTACATTTTGTACTTAGATGTTAACAATTTATATGGGCATGCTGTGAAGCAACCGCTGCCGGTTGCCGGGTTCCAATGGGTGCCTGAAGACGAATTGAGGGGATTAGGTGGACAGATAATGGGTCTTGCGGCCGATTCTGATGTAGGGTATGTGCTTGAGGCAGACATCGCGTACCCTAATAATTTGCATGGAGAGACAAGCGACTTGCCGTTATGTCCAGAGCAACAAATTCCATGAGGAAGCACCATCCCTAAACTGATGGCCACTGTTGGGGATAAGCAGAGGTATATTATTCATTATCGTAACCTCCAGCAGTGTCTCAGATTAGGAATGGAGCTCATTAAAATCACCCGGGCAATCTCCTTCAAGCAATCCCCCTGGTTGAAGGAGTATATTGAACTAAATACCGAAAAGAGGGCGGTCGCGAGTAATGATTTTGAAAAAGACTTTTATAAATTAATGAATAGTTCCATTTTCGGGAAAACTATGCAAAATGTAAGAAATGAACGCGATATTGTTATTAGAACCGCATGGGAAGGGCGTTACGGCGTGAGAAAATGTATAGTCAGGCCAAATTTTAAGCGTGCCACCATCTTCAATGAAAACTTTGTTGCTGTGGAGATGTCGAAGACTGCAGTAGAGTTTATGAAACCCATCTATTTGGGGATGTGTATACTCGATATCTCCAAATTCTACATGTACCGATTCCACTATGAGTTTGCGAAACCTCATTTCGTAGATCCAAAATTACTTTATATGGAGACAGACAGCTTTATCTACTGGATCAAGAAGTGTGATCCACATGAAGTAATTAGGTGCAATGGTAAAGAATTCGACACCTCTTCTTATGAGGTCAATAATCCTTATGGTATTGTTCCACAGAACAAGAAGGTTATCGGTCTCATGAAAGACGAGTCGAATGGTTTACCAATTGTAGAGTTTGTGGGACTGAGATCGAAAATGTATGCATATCGCACAGTAGACGGGAGCACTCTGAGACGGGCAAAGGGTGTTAGACGGATCGCGTCTCGTGCGCTTACGGTCGAGGACCACTTGCAGTGCCTGTACGGTCGTAGCGTTGAAGGCGCTCATCCACACGTGGTTCAACAAACTAGCATTCGATCACGAGCTCACGAGGTGTACACTGTGCTGCAGTCTAAAGTCGGACTGTCTCCTCATGACGATAAAAGAGTCATTTGTGAGGATGGGGTGGGAACCCTCCCTTACTCACACTATTTACTTGAAATGAAAGTAGGGGTGGGGTACTCTGGTTGAATGATAGAGAGGGAATGAGCGTGTGAATGTTACGAATGTGGGCTATGCGTGGAAATAGTATGGCTCTTTTATCTTTTTGCGTGTATCAGTTTGCGTGCTTCCATGCATGTCTGAGTGTGCGAATGAGCGCGAACTTGTGTTAAGTGTGTGTGTATGTAAATATAATCATTATTTTTTCAAAGAAAATCATAATAAATAAAAAAGTCTTTATATCTACATATTGCTGACCATTATTAATATATATATAAATATAAATATATATATATATATATATATATATATATATATATATATATATATATGAAAAGGCTATAAATTTAGCCAATTAACTTCTGTATGAACAAAAAAAAATAATAAAATTTTCTCACGTAATATATGCATCACTTCTAGTCATTATAGAGCTTAGATTTTAGTTTGTAAGTTTCACCTACCGCTAGCCACCCAGTCAGAACTAGTTTTTAAGTGTATGAGTTCCACTAATTAAATTATTTCTATATGTTCAATTGCTTGTTCTAGCGGAAAATGTTTCTAGACGTCCACTTTAAAGAAAAATATATATGTTCACCTTGTTCTTGTAGTTGAAAATCTTTAAATCGACTTACTTGGAAAAAAATATATATTCAATTTGTTGTTGTTCTTTTCGAAAATGTTTAGAGCCATTGACTTGAAGCAAATAGGTTTGGTATTAATTAAAAGTGCTTTGTTTTTCTGGTGGAACTTCATTAGCGATATTAGTTACTTTGTAAGATAGGGTAGTACCTCTGCATTAGCTTTAAAATTATATATATAATTTATCTGAAGAGAATGCTTATATATATTTCTTAATTATCTAAAATTGTTAAAAAAATTATCTAAAAAGATGTGGAATTTCAGATTTTTGGTTAAAAACCAATCTTATATCTGTAAACTCATATTTATATATAATGTGAAAAATGTTAAATTCTGAATTCAATAATAAACTCAGTTATTTCCTTTTAAAAAAATGTTGTTATTATTTGATACCCTAATAATGATTATTCTTTTTATTAAAAATATTATAAATTTATTTATGTGTGTATGCAGAATACGTACATACAGCCACATCGCAATGCATAAAGTTATAAGGTTTCCTGCTTTTAATCACAAGTGCCGGACTTCTGCTAGTTGTCTCGAACACACACAGCCCACTGCAGCGCTATCTCTTACAGTCCTACGTCAACAGATACTTTAGAGATCGTAATCTGACGCATCGCTTTCCACAGCGGCCGCGAGGCTTGCAACTGGTGCAACCCCCTACCAAGCGTCAGCGGCTGCGCGTGTCTGTCGATTTCGACGGAGGCCGCGAGATCGGCATCTGACGCATCCCCGCCTAACTATGACAGTAGGCTCATTCCACGTCAAAGGCCGGGGTATGTGTCTCTCACGGACAGTTCCCTTCATAAACAATATAAAAAGAATAAACTTACAATACTAGGGACGTTGGATGTCATAGAAAGAAAAAACACTCAATCTTATAAATTATTATTTATTTCTAATAAAAGTGAAAAGTAATTTTACATTCTCATATGCAGATACAAAAGCACTTTTTTGGTAATCGTTCTTCAGTCGATGGATGGATGGACATCCGTACCATTCAAGGTCTTGAATAGATGCAAATTTAAATATTTGACGCATCCAGGAGGTTTTGTCCTTTCCCTTCACGTAAACGATGGTGTCCTTGTGATCGAATAATTTAAGTGTGATACCACATCTTTATAGGGTATGCCGGGATCATCCCAGTGAATTCCATGATAAAAATTAGTTAACCACAATGCACTGGTCCGTGTTTTACAAGATTTCACTTGCGTGAACGATCTTGTGATCGAATATTTGCGGAGAAGGTTTCAATTATTCCTGCGTCTTGTGTGTAGGCCACAAAAGCAACTTGTTTAAATACGAACTGTCTTCGCTCTCCATCATGGAATCCTTGAACATCTGCAATGATCTTCACAGGCTGAGTTGCCATCGTCAAATGATCAATGCACAGGACAGCATATTTTCATTTATACAGTTCGTTGCACAACACCTGTGAACGGAGAGTAATTGATTATTCTGTCGTGTAGGACTAATGCATATGCAGCGGTGTGTTCTGGGAAATTTGACGATGATTCAAATTCAATTCGAACGCCTATAGGCCCAGACTTAATTATCTCATTCTGTTTAGAGCAGTCTATTACAATGATCGGTGAAAGCTCTTTGAACTTACGAGGACTCAGTAGACACCCCCCTCCCTCTCCTTCAGCAATTTCATAGTAAGAAGGACGAAACCTTGCATACATGTCATACGCGAGGCTGTATACATTTTCATTCCATTGCAGATGTAGATTGTCATATGGGTAGAATTCTGAATTGAGGTAGACTTTGACGTTAGTTAACTTGCAGTTATCGAACACGGTGGAATCGTTTGATGTATTTGCTCTTCTATCAGTCTGAAACGCAAGTATAATGAATCTGGGTGTCTCGATATGACTGGAGGTCTTAATAGCCCATGTTTGTCTGCTCGCGGTCGGTAACACTGGATACTCAAAGATCTCCCATGAGCGGAAGGTCAGTGACAGAAATGTATCTGAATTCAACACTTTCAAAAGCTTCAATCGTTCCTCGTCGGATACACTGACGTGAGGCATTTTCCATATTAATTTGTTGATTGTGATCCTATTCTCTTCTTGAGCTCCTCGAATGTACGAGTTATTGTCTGTCGCACTCCGCACGAGAATAAGTTCCTGTTTAGCGTTCATAATAATCTGTCTCATATCCTCAAAATATCCCATACGTATTTTTAGAGGTATGCATGCAGTAAATCGCTTGTACTCCTGGGGTGTTCTAGCCTCCGCATCGTCTATGAACCATCCAGCATTTTCTAAACTGTGCAGATCTGCTGGTGATGCCGAGACGTATGTTTTAAGGGTCGATGTTAGACCAACATTGCGTGTGCGATCAATCTCAGAACCATTCAGTTCACAGCGAATCTCTTGGAAGAGGAATGCCAATGCGTTGCGTGTCAGCTTGGACCCCACTGTACCGGTGCCATCAGTTTTCTTGAATGACCCTTCGAGATATATGAAACTCTTGCACGGAAGAGTGAGTGTGTCCTGGTGCTGTATGACAATCCTGATTTCATCATTCTTGTTAAACGTGGTTGAAGCGTAAGATTTATGAGAGAAGTATTCTTGACGTATAATTCTGTCATCATACTCTACTGGATTGGTTATATTGAGTGATGACGTCATTGCAGGGTTTGAGACCAACTGATTTAAGAAATTCGTAGTTCACAGGTGTTATCAGTTTGCTGTTCAGTAGCGAAGTGGCGCGCTGTGTATTGCGTGCACTTGTTTTATACCGCAAGCCCATCTTGTTTTAGATGTAATCGTATAATGATTTCCTCACCGCGAAAGTCGACAAGTTTATTATTCTGATTCACAATACGCAGCTCCAAATAGCCCACTGTCTGAGCAGTCACTGGAAGGTATATTGCATTGGCAGGTGTCTCAACAATCTTATACCCCGCTGCAACTGAGGGGAAGAATCCGTAAATAGTGTGAATGAGAGTATCGTTGAGATAGGAATTCGTAGCAATGTTACACTCGACACGTATTGTGCTGACTGGGAGTGTTGTGGCGTAACAAACTAGTTACGCCACACTGCGAAGGGAGCCGAAAGAAAGGCACGCGTACACACACGCCGACTGGCGTGAATTCTGGAACAGGATAGTATTGAATGGTAGCAAGAAAAGTACGTAGCTGCTTTATACTTAACTTTTAATCATTGTTGTATACATCGTTCTTCTTGAGACATTTATACCATAACTCTCAATCTATGTAAGGCTAATGGCGCCTTGCTAGGTCGTAGCCATGGACTTAGCGGAAGGCTATTCTAACTGTCTCTCGGCAAATGAGAGCAAAGGCTTGTCCGTATAGTCGCTAGCAATGTCGTCCGTACAACTGGGGCGAGTGCTTGTCCGTATCTCGAGACCTGCCTTGTGGTGGCGCTAGGTCTGCGATCACACAGTGGCGACACGCGGGTCCGACATGTACTAATGGACCGCGGCCGATTTAAGCTACCAACTAGCAAGTGTGGTGTCTGGCGGTGACACCACAGGGAGTATATCCACAGACTGATTGGACTTGTAAAATTTAGTTGGATCTTTCTTCAAAATCTGCCCTTTTGTGAATCCAAGCAGGGGTCCTATTGAATGTTTCTGGCTAAAGTCAATCGTTGCATTTAGAGTCCTTATTTCAGATTTAAGTGTATTGATGTTTGCACGTAGTTCAATACCTTTTCCAGACTGTTTTAAGAGTTCGTTTAAATCGTCAATATCGTATGCACCAGATTCTATTTCAAGAATATCTTTTTCACCATTAATATCGAGATGCAGTTTATTGTTAGTGTTGCTGATATTCGGGATGCTGTTGTACGTCTCCAGTCCAATCAATGCAACACTCCATTGACCTGCACTCAAATCAATTGGTGGGAAGTAATTTGCACGCAATACAGATGACCGTCCTTTCAACGTCAAAGTGTACGACATTGCATCTGAACGTCAACTGATGAATGAAGGTTTAAACATCCTGCTTATATACATTAGTTCCTGTTCTTATTCTTATTCTTTGTGAACGTCAGAAAGATGATGCAAAGATGCCCGCAGAGGTATGTATTAAAGTCCTGATACCGTTGATAATTGTATAACACATGTCTTCTGTGAGTGAAGTATTGCTGTAACTCTTCGGGTGGTTGCAGGTCACCAAAGGAGTCGAAATAGTAGACTACCCCAGCGTCTTTCATAACGTATGCCACCCAGTGGGTGCCAGGACCTCCGACAACATCTAAATTCACAATACCGCATTCACCAGTTTTCCACATAGTCTTAGGTAATGTATCCCTCATAAACACACCACGGAATCTTGGTATCTTAAATTTATGTCTAACAAACTTAAGAAGGTCTGTATTTGTGAGTGGTCGATCTGGTAGGACCGCTATTGGGCTTTTTTTTTTTATTTATGAATAGACCAAGACCTTTCTTGTACGGTTTCAAGTATAGGCCTTTTCCAATGACTGCTGCTTCCATCATACGGTTATGTCTTCTCGCCTCTTCTAACTGGGTTTGCGAGTTTTGCGCATTCTTGACTGTTCGAGCGATAGCTACAGCCCCACCGGCGAGCGAACCTACCGCTGAGAGCGCGGAGAGGGCTGGGATGAGAAAAGGAATAAAACCGCCGGATGTCTTGGGTATTGGTAGAATGCGAGGTGCTTTAACGGATCTTCTCGTTGGTGATTCTTTGTCCTTCATTGCGTTTTTAGCTGCATACATCGCTGTCAGGATACATTTCTTCAAACAACCCTTCTTGTTCTTCATGTTTAGTGCGCGACGTGCAGCGTTCATAACGCGCTTGAAATTCATCACTCCTAATCCTAACTTGATTTTTCCGCGCATGGTTTTATCAACTGCGAATGCCGCGATGCGTTGACCTATACCAATATCTTTTCTTTTCCGTATCGCCTTAGCTTTATCAGCTAAAATCCTATCTGCAATGTGACGACTTGGTAGATCTTTATTTGCTTCGTATGCAATGTCGTGTTCCATGCACGCTTCGTCAAGCAGATTCACTCCCTTATCACCTAGCGCCAAGCGTTTCTGAAGCTTTGTCCCAGGTCCGCAGTAGTTATACTCCGGGATGTGTAATTCCAAAGGTAGTTTGTCCAGAACACCACCGCCTCCTCTAATGTGCCCTCGATCGCGCATGTCAGGCTACTGTGGTGGTTGTGGACGATGAATGTTCATTATATAGCAAATCCCTGGGATCAATCCAACTGTTTTGTGTAGCAGGAAAACCAAGCCATTTGACTAGGGCTTTATTTCCAAGTCGTCTTATGACTCTCTCCACGAGAAAAAGATCTGGTTGTGAGCTCTTCTGCATCTCCTCAGTGTAGAAGGAGCCTGCAATTTCTTCACCTTTACTGTCTTTCAATAAATAAGTTCTAGGATTCGTTCGCTGCACATTTGAAACTGTAAATATCTCAGTTGACCAGTTCGGTAGGTATGATTTCTCAAATGCGGTCTTGTGTTTTGAGATACGCACCAAATCACCTAAATTAAATTTCTGTTTGCGTGGATCCAGTATCTTAATGTGAAAGTATACCGTATCCATGAGTGTGTTATCACGAACATCAATTGGCCGCATTTTTATTGTGCTATGTTTGGTTCTATTATATTGAGCAATTATTTCTGGGAGGATATCTGTCCATTTGTATGAGCCACGAAGTTTAAACCGCATCCACATTCTGCCTTTTATTGTTCTGTTCAAGCGCTCTACGATACTTGCCTTCAGGTCAGTGAATGTCGAGTAGTGATGTATTCCATACCGCTGCATCACTGTCTTGAAGTACCTATTGTAGAACTCACCACCATGATCGGTTTGGAGATTGTCCGGGCATCGATTGGTTCCTATCTGTAGCAAGCGTTCAAAAGCATCAGCGACATTTGGTCCGGTTTTTGTCTTGACTGGTACTGCCCATGCAAATTTGGAGTATGTATCAATAACAATTAAAATGTATTTGAAGCCATTATTCTCATGTGAATATTGTCGCATATCTACAAGATCAGCTTGCCACAAATCATCCATCCCTTTAATCATGACATGCCTGCGCGGGTATGTTTTGCGTGCTGGTTTGTGTAGTTCTCGAACTACGGTCTCCATACTTATTCGATGATACCTCTCTCTCGAAGCTCAGAGATTATGGAGATAACTTCATTCGAATGAGCTGTATTACCTGCAGCAGCTGATGCCATGAGCAGACGTAGTCGATCTATTAGTTCGTTGGGGTCGTCATAATATATATACTGAGGGACTCGATTGTTCACTGTCTTAAGACCAATGTCAATACCATCTCCGCTGCTGGCACCGTTGTTGTTGTTTTGGTCTTCAAGTATTGGTTTTATAATGGTTTTATACTTCCTGTTGGTTAGGCTTTTGGTGATCTTGTGTACACCAGTCATTTGACGGTACGTGTCCTTATCACTAACTGAATAATTTATAGGTTTTTTAGTTGGTCTTAGGAAAATAAGATTCATTAAGCCTGGTGTTCGGTCAAACTGTCTATCAGCTATTTGTATTTTGTCTTCTGTTACAGTTATGGGATGCGTGCCCAACATGTACGGTCTTCCCGGGCTAACGCCGAATGTTCTATCTATCTGGCCTGGTGCGTGACTAATAATGAATTCATCAATGGCTTGACTGTCGTTTTGGGTCGTTTTTGTTTTTGGTGAGAGCTGTCGGAGAGACTCAGTAACGGGCTTAAAAGTCTCCTTAGTGTTTGCTGACGATCAATATACCCTAACCTAAGCAACCGTAATTTCTCTCGGACTGCCTTACGGGCTTGAATGACTTTCTGTTTGGTCGTCGACATCTCAACGTATACTAATCAGACGTCTCTGCGACATGAGGCTTTATATATGCATTCATTTTCTTCAGCTTCTTAGTATGATCACGATCGCCCTTATCGACAACAATCAGGTCTACATCTATTTTTCTCTGAATATGATCGACCTTTTCAGTTAAGTCGGTTACTTTCTTACTGACTTGATTAACTAGCTCATTTAACTCATTCACCATTCTCAGAAGGGTTTGGTAATAGGTCTCTAGTTCCCTGCGCATACTTGCAACTTTAAGAGCCATAGCTTGAATTTTCGCATCCATGTACAAGCGAATGTTCTGTCTGTGTACACCAATCATCTCAGGTTGAGAGGTGGACATACGCGCGAATTTGTCCATGGTATGACGTAGACTGATGTGCTAACGTCTATTACCTTGTTGTATATGCAAAAATTCTTGAAAGTTTCGTCTGTATCTACCATCATACAGTTTTCTTGTTTTATCAATAACGAGAAACCCATACTGTGAATGGTTCCAACAGTCTGCACATATCTTTAAGAAATCATTGAACGACATATCCGTCCCCACATGTGCTTGGTAAATGTGTCTTAAATTAAGATTGTCTTGCTTGAAGGCTATAATGAGATTTGCGTTATCCCTAACAAGTTGTTTGGGGATTCTGGAATATGTTTGACTTAGATAAAATACGTCAGCACCCATATGGCGACCGAAAGAGAAATATTTGCGAATTTGGTCTTGGTTTTCTACTGCAACATCGTCAAATATGAATACTGTGTTTGGTTTTGTTTCTTCAGGTGGGGGGCTATCAGAGCTTTCACTGAATGTTGTGTATGTAACGCCATCTACACCTCGACATATCTCATGCAATAGCTGATACTTGGGTTGAAAGAGTGTTTCTGAGAATAGACAGACATGTTCAAATCGGACACCTTGCACATGAGTTAGCAGAGTCATGAGGACATTAGTCTTGCCGCAGTTGGATGGGCCTACAATAATTGGTCTTATATTATCGGGAAGGAGAATTCCGTTTTTCTTGTTCTTCTTCTTCTTCTGCTCTTCACTTGAATCTTCACATGACCAGTCACCGACAACAAAGTCCTTGTGGTGAGGGTGCTTCACCCAGCCAGCCATGATAGTAAATGAGCCATGTACAAACAAGTACTTGACATATATAGAAAATATAACTGAGAGGATAATAATAATATTTGTGTGTAGCGAGTATAGTTCGATCAATTAACCGATTGAGCTATACTGCCTACACGAGGAACACATGTATGAAGATGGTCATAATTTGGGTAGAATTAAAAAATTATTGGATCAATTTGATTATAATAGGAGTGGTGGTCTGAAATAAAAGAGAAACAGGAGATAAAATATAAATTATTTATTTAAAAATCATACATTGGATGTACTATTTCTGAGGTGTTATCATAATCTGCACGTATCTTCTTAGAACCTGTACAATATATACCAAATAATTCTCTTTGGTTGGCAATAAATTCTGCACGTATCTCACGCAATCCGATAGGTGACTCTGAGTACTCTGGTTTTTGACACACGCATTTCAATTGGATGTCTGTAGTTTTAATGGCCATATGCGAACGAAGATGCTGCTCAAAATCGCCAATATGTATATTATTAACACGTAGAGAGTTTTTAACATCACTATATGCTGCCTCTATGCTAGGAACCCAACGATTCAGTCTCTCGAGAGCAAACCGTATGGAGGAGTCTAGGTTGAATAATTTGATAACTGACGGATGCCTTAGATAGACGCTGTCGACACCTGATTTAATGTATAAGGCGCAGTCATCATATACAGTAGTAATGGAAAGTGTGACATCGGCAAGACGAATTTCTGGTGGGGGATGAGTTGGATCATATTCGGTGGTCATTTGTTGATTGATGTAGCGCTCTGCATGACAGATCCCGGCCCAGTCGAACTCGGAAATCGGGACTTTAACACTTTTGGAAATATTTTCAATCTCCATTATAGTTTGGATCCCCCAGACATGATGGACGTCTATAGCAATGTTCACACGTTTGGAACCATTGGAGGTTAAATTATATGTCGTGGTGAATAGCGTAGCCGCACTAGACGTATTCTTTTTATTTACAGTATCTAAACTCGGTGGTTGCACTATCACGGGAGTGTTCTATTGTGATGAGTTATATGTAGGCATCCAGTACTGACCACCATTTAGTTGATCTTTAACACCACCAGTGGTTGAATTCGTTATGTGGTGAGCAGATCGAGCGTCTTCATCACACAAGTTGCTGAGTGGGACTGAGAGCAGCAACTCCTTGTCCTGCTCCAACATGTGAGCTACAGGATCCCACGTGGTCGCTACTGGATCAAATGAGTCGGCTGTCGCTGGTGTAGGTCCGGATGAGATGGTTAACGAAGGTAATGATGATGCAGGTTTGGACGCGTCTGCGGAGCTAACCATGGTTGCGTTTGACTCTGTTGAAAAAAGAAGATGAATGATTAGATATTAGTGAATAAGTGAAAACTATGAATAATAAGGATAATGAACGAGATAGAATAATGTGAAATATGATACTTACTTTTCCGTTTGATCCTGTTCTGAGTGACTGCACTGGAGGTCGACTGGTGCTTCATGATTGTTCTTCTTAGTCTCCCGCTGACTGAGTGACCAAGACTGAGGTCCCGGAACTTAACCTATATATGTCCTACAATGAGGACATAGGATAGTCGAATCCTATTGGTAGAAGTCGAACATGTGACTCAATTAAGGGATCGTATTGGATACAGCCATTTCCACCACCCCACAAAACCATCAGCTGACTTGATGACAGATTACTCTGGTGGAGGTAATAAAGACTAGAGAGTCAACACGTGCCGGATACACTGCGTGCGTAGAGAGAGATGGCGCTAACTCTCTCTATGTCACAACCCGCTACGGTAATAAAGACTAGAGAGTCAACACGTGCCGGATACACTGCGTGCGACCTTGTTGTTGTCGACTAACGATGCTTTGGAATGGTGACGGTGTTATGAAAACATTTCATAATGACTCTGACGTCATGGCCGCCATCATGGATAACGGTATTTTGGAATGGGACCGGCCTTGTTACAATACTCCCGACATCAATATGTGATATGATCACCATGCACACTTACACAGGCCGCACAACGGGTTGGCATACTCTGTATCAGGTGGTCGAGCAGCTGCTGGAATATAGCCTCCCATTCTTGCACCAGTGCCTGTCGGAGCTCCTGAAGTGTTGTAGGGGTTTGAAGACGTGCAGCGATACGTCGACCGAGAGCATCCCAGACGTGTTCGATTGGGTTTAGGTCTGGAGAACAGCCAGGCCACTCCATTCGCCTGATATCTTCTTTTTCAAGGCACTCCTCCACGATGGCAGCTCGGTGGGGCAGTGAGTTATCATCCATCAGGGGGAAGGTGGGACCCACTGCATCCCCTGCATTGCAAAATGACGTCCCGATACACCTGACCTGTTACAGTTCCTCTGTCAAAGTGTGAATGGCATGCAGGGGTGTACGTGCACCAATCATAATCCCACCCCACACCACGACCTCCATACAAGTCACTTTTAAGGACATTATGGGGTTGGTCTCTGGTTCTTGGTACACTGGTTCACGCCAGATGAAAACCCGGCGAGAATCACTCTTCAGACTATAACTGGATTCGTCCGTGAACATAACCAATGGCCATGTACTGTGTTCTTGACACCAGGCTTTACGGGCTCTCCTGTGACCAGGGGTCAGTGGAATGCACCTTGCAGGTTTCCGGGCGAATAAACCATGTCTGTTCAGTCGTCTGTAGACTGTGTGTCTGGAGACAACTGTTCCAGTGGCTGCAGTAAGGTCCCGAGCAAGGCTACCTGCAGTACTCCGTGGCCGTCTGCGGGCACTGATGGTGAGATATCAGTCTTCTTGTGGTGTATACTGTGGACATCCGTACTGTAGCGCCTGGACACGTGTTCTGTCTGCTGGAATCGTTGCCATAATCTTGAGATCAGACTTTGTGGCACACGGAGGGCCCGTGCTACGACCTGCTGTGTTTGACCAGCCTCCGGTCGTCCTAATATTCTATCCCTCATAACGTCATCAATATGTGTTATTTGAGCCATTTTCAACACACAGTCACCATTAGCACGTCTGAAAACGTCTGCACACTTACTCGCTGCCCCGTACTCTGACATGCACCAACACACCTCTGCATATGTGTACTGCTGCCAGCGCCACCGTGCGACGACCGCAGGTCAAATGCACCGCATGGTCATACCCCGAGGTGATTTAAACCCGCAAACCGCCCACCAGAGCGTTGTTTCACCATGTATCAGCATTATCCTTAATTTATGAGCATGAGTTTACAATTTACATTTTTCAAACACATACACACACACGTACATACATACATTTTGAATTTTGGATTTTTCAAGTATTCACATTATTTAGAATTGAGTTATTGATCATTTTCGTTTTCCAGGTGGTAGTGACTCCAAATCAATGTATTCAACTTATCCTGAGGTATAAAAAATTTATTGTCCTGTGTAAATAGAGTTAGTTTGTATTGTCAAACAGTAGAAACTACATGTGCTTTGACTCAATTATAAAATGTACAATTGTTTCAATTTCCGAATGCAACGCACATTGCCTGTAACCATTGCAACTGATCAGAAGAAGACTGATTTGGCTTATAAACCAAAAAATTTTGCAACAGTTTCACCTTTTACTTCGTCTTTCATTACTTCAACCTATTTTCCGTTTCTCGGCGTAGTACACCTGTTATTTACGGGGGCATCAAACCTTGTCTGTGTGCCGTGCGAGTGTTCTCTCTTTTTGACCTCTGTCCGTGTCGATAGCACACGTGCGCATTTGAACTCCCGCCGGGTCGAGTTAGACTCTGTCCCTGCAAGAGGGAAGCGGGTGCTCGACTGCAGTGCATTTAGGGGTACTCGCAGGGCGCTGAAAGGAAACCAAACAGATAATCCATAAATAAATCTACAGTAACCAACAAGACAACTAACACACCCAAGTTCAGTGTATAATCAGTTGTCAATAGTGAAGGCGTAGCCGAAAGGCTTGGACTTTTTTGTTAGAGATCGCGGAAAATGCTGCCCACAGAATTACTTCGAGTCGTCGCTGAAAGGAAGTTGTTTATCCAGTCGACGGAAAGAGGAGCCCCGTGATCGGCGTGACGTGTCGACATTCAGTGGGGCCGATCATTGCTGTATGCGCGGTGGCCGCCCTCTGAAATGTCTTGGGCGATTGTCGCCCGGTTTAGTTCTGTATTAATACGTCAGGCCGTGGACGGAAAGAAGATCTGTTGGATTGCCCTATATTTAGATTGTTCTAACTCAAGCTGAGACTTAATGTGTCTAGCGTAGATATCTAAAACTACCGTAGGCTACCGTAGACTGTCATAGGCATGCGTAGAGATGGTAGTTCTGATTATTTAAGATCGTAGCCACGATACCTGTACATTAGGCGTGTTGCATACCTATTGGGCGTTATCTCATTTCGTTCGCTGTGGTTGCGTGTGAGATCAGTGTCTTACTACATTCCTGTAGAAACTGGAAACAGAATGAGGATATATAAAGCGCCACGTAATCTACGGAATATTTTTATTTTACACAGTTGTCTTCCTGCCTGTTCCTTAAAAGTAAACAGTATTTATGGCAGTATTGAAATTGTCAGTGTGTAACTGAGGCTTTATTGGAATGTTGTTGATAACGTGAAACGGAGAGTGTGGTTAAAGAAAATACAGATTCATCAGATAGCGCTAAAAAAACTGCAAAAGGAAAACGTATTAAACATTGCTTCAGCGCTTCATTCAGCGTATGTGGAACACGTTTCTGTTATTGATAAGCAGCTTTTGCACTTATCGATAATAACTAAAAACTCTTGTCTTTGATCACAACGAAGAACATTCTGTTGAGTGCAAAATAACGACAATAATTATATAGATTTTCTTTGGCCGGCCGGTGTGGCCGTGCGGTTCTAAGCGCGTCAGTTTGGAACCGCGTGACCGCTACGGTCGCAGGTTCGAATCCTGCCTCGGGCATGGATGTGTGTGATGTCCTTAGGTTAGTTAGGTTTAAGTAGTTCTAAGTTCTAGGGGACTGATGACCTCAGTAGTTAAGTCCCATAGTGCTCAGAGCCATTTGAGCCATTTTTTTTTCTTTGTGTTTGTGCATGTAAACTTTACTTGCGCCAAAAGTAATTGCTTTGGTTATATAAAAGAACAGAAGTTAGGCGAGCAGCTAATTTTTATTACTTATAAAATGCAATTTATATTTTGTACATAAAATACACAATGGGCGACCTGAACGATTTGCGGCTCTATTTATGTCCAAAACAAACAAATAAACGAACAGGAAACAAAGAGAAGTCGTCAGCTCCCAGATTCTCTCTGATATAGTCATTTATATTTCTTTCCCTGCCAATACTGCCAATATTTCCTTTAATCCTATCATTTACTACATTGTTTATATACTGTACCAAAACTACCGTTGGTAGAGCTCATCTATATTCTAGCGAAGTACCGGGAGCCACCCAAAGCATTTTGGTTCTGTCTGTGTGTTTGTTCAGAGATTTAATGTTCTCTTGTATAATTTTGCAGGCGCATGTGCCGGCGGAACTAGTATAAATTTTAGCTCTTGCTGTTTTGGCACTAATGATGTCGTCTCTTGCAGCATAAGGCGATACTTTGAATACGTTTTAGTGTGGCCAGTATATGGGCCATGATATTTCCTGTTCTGTGGAAACTTCATATTTGGTCAGTTGTGCTTTAGGTGTAGTAATATACCTCGTTTCTGTTAGACACCTATGCTCTGATGTGTTGACATGTCTTAGTGTAAGCAATCGATGGGCGGTTGTATGCGAATAACTATTGTTCTGAGCAAACTACTGATACGGCCGGTTGCTGTTTATTGTCTGTTGTTGTGTGCTACACACTAAGACAAAAAAAAAAAAAAAGCGGTGCACCATGAGAGGGTTGAAATTACATTAGGTGTTCCACAAGGTTCGATCATGGGTCTCCTCCTGTTCTTGATATATGTGAATGACATCCCTTCTTATGTGAAACAAGATGCTGAACTGAGTCTGTTTGCTGATGATGCAAGCATAATTATTAATCCAGTAAAAGAAAGTCCGATAGAAAATGATACAAATAAGGTCTTTGGAAAAGTTATTAATTGGTTTTCGGCGAATGGGATTGCTCTGAACTTTGAAAAAACAGAGTACATCCAATTTTCTGCTGCAAAAAGTATAATTCCTTCAATAAACATAACACATCAAAAGAAGTCAGTAGCCAGGGTAGAGCATACTAAGTTTTTGGGTGTACATATAGTTGAGAATCTTAGTTGGAAAATTTATATTTTGGATCTCCTAAAGCGACTAGGTTCAGCAAATTTGCAGTCAGAATAATTGCCAATTTTGAGGATGTAGAAATTAGTAAGCTAACATACTTTGCATACTTTCACTCTCTGATGCAACTCAACACTTAGCCAAAAGGTATACACTGCTCAAAAGAAAGTAGTTAGAATAATGTGTGGGGTTCATAGTCGCACATCTTGTAGGTTAGGAATTCTTACAACTGCTTCACAGTACATTTACTCAGTAATAAAATTTTTTCTCAACAACATGGACCAGTTTAAAATCAACAGCGACATTCATGATTACAATACCAGAAAAAAGAAAGACCTACACTATCCTTTACTTAACCAATCTTTGGCACAGAAAGGAGTTAAATATGCTGCTATAAAACTTTTTGATAAATTACCAGATGAAATAAAGTGTCTGACAGACAGAAGTAATAGTTTCAAAAACAAATTGAAATCATACCTCCTTGATAACTCCTTCTATACCATAGATGAATTCCTGAATATGAGTAAATAAATCTGGAGATATAATAAATACATTTTATGCCATTTAAGGGAATGGGATAGATAAAAGAAATATTTAGATATAACACTATAATGTAAACAAAAAAAAGGAAAAAGAAAAAAAAAAACTTTTCCTGTGCACATTTCTTGTGCATTTGACACGTTCCACATCATAACGGTTTTTCCGTGCTATTGATCAATGGAACACGTAACTAACTAACGAACTGCCGGAAATCGAGAGATGTGGTATATATGTACAGCCAAACAAATGATTAAAATTACAGAAAACAGGATATTTATTCAAGAGAAAGAGCTTCACAAGTGTGTGGGGCGTCGAGTAAGTTGTTAAAAAATCTAATTGCTGTATAAATGCTTGCATGTTGAATCCGTTTCAGGCTTTTTGAATGTTGTTAATGCTGTCTTTCGCCGTTCTCAACACTGGCTCACTATTTACTTTTTAGCACCCAGAAAGTGATTTAACAAAACGTGGAGCCAGTAATTAGAGATCCTAGTGCCCACTTCATCTGAGAATACCATTATAGCTGCAGCTTATAGCTCTGAGGAATTAGGAGATTGTCTGGGATTTCTAATCAAAAACGGTTTTCCAAAATAGTTGAGTATATTCTGAAATTCACTGATAAAAAAAACACAAGTATCCCTACAACCTAACTAACAGAGCAGTTCAGAGTCTAATGCGCTGATGCAACTATAAATGTCCGAATTAAATGTTAAAAAAAATGCTCACCATAATTTGATGAGAGTATTTCATCAAACGCCACCCTAAATAATTGGTAGAATGTCTGTCCCGCGACGGCACGTGAAAATACGACAATACGCAAACTGAAGCTAGATAATGAAAATCATCCCAGAATTAACACTTCACTTGAAATGTTTTCATGGTTCCGCGTATTTCTAGTAACTTAATACGGCACCCGAGGCTGTTTGTAGCAGTGATACCGATGCGACACGACTCCCGACACAGATGGCGTGTCATTCAGCGTCTGGAGAGAACTGGGGCCTTGCTTCCTCGCGCAGCGTTCTTATATATAAAGCCGCGGTGCGGACGGCTAAGGGAACGCCTGATCAAATCGGCTCTCCCGACTAGCCGCTGGGCTAGTAACGCACCACTTCAAGTTACATAATAATTTATAGCTTCTTTTGCTGATGGCCGATGAAGCTCTTAATTTAAACGTGCATTCAGCATGCAGGTAAGTATTGATAATAAAATTTTGACGTGGCTAAGCTAAATATTTTGGGCGAGAGAATTAATTAAATTACACTGCACGCAGTAGATAAGCTCTGCACTGGCCCTTTTGAGATCCGCTGTCGCTATAATTTTATAGGTATTCAAAAGAAACTTTTCACATCTTCATAGTCATAGCGGACCTCCAACCTATTTAAATCTAAACATCCTGGCCTTATTTATTAGCCTACTTAATCTATCTTGCTTCCTTCAGTTTTGAGATGAAAACCAGAAAATCATGAATTTCCACTAAAATCTTAATTTGTGAAATCCAAAGTACTGTTTTTATTAAATCATTATGAAAGATGAATATAAATATAAATTTTGAAGTCTCTAGCTCTTTTCTGTTGCGCCAATGATTTTTTCAGAAAAACGTCCAAATTTCGAAAATGGCTGAAGTTATCGAACTGATATTTAACACACATTAATTTAGTATTATTCCTGACATGCTAGAAAAGTTTTAGTTCATTTGCTTGATTATTAAGGTATTGCGCAACATTTATGACGTCAGAGCTAGTTACAGCAGACTGGCTGGCACACAATGGAAACTACAGCTTGAGTAGGCTGCTTCCCTACAAGTGGAGCAATTCAGTAATGCGTAGGTCCACCTCTGGACCTCATGCAAGCAGTTATTCGATTGGCACTGATTGATGGAGTTGTTGGATGTCCTCTGTCCAACTGGTGCGTTACATCGTCAAAATCCCAGGGTGCTTGGAGGGTCTTGCCCACAATGCTCCAGACGTTCTCAATTTGGGAGAGATCGGGCAACCTTTCTGGCTGAGGCAGGTTTGGTAAGCACCAAACAAGCAGCAGAAATTCTCGCCGTGAGCGTGTGGGCATTATGTTGCTGAAATGTAAGCCCAGAATGGCTTGCCATGAAGGGCAATAAAATGGGCCACAGAATACCATCGACGTACCGCTGTGCTTTAAGAGTGTCGTGGACAGCAAGACAACAAGACAACAAGAAATGACCTGGAATCTCATCCATTGGAGAAAACTGTCTTCAGTGATGAGACCCCACGACCAGCGAAGACGCTCCAGACAGCTGTGGCCCGACATCAGGAGTGATGGTCTGGGTTGCATGGCAGGACCCTTTGGTTGCCATACACTGCACCCTTAAAACAAAGCGGTATGTCGACTGTATTCTACGCTCCGTTTGATTGCCATCATGGCAATCCCTACTGGCCTTACATTTCAGCAAGATAATGCCCGCCCACACACGGCGAGAGTTATACGGCTTGCCTTCCTTCTTGTCACACCCTACCTTGGCCAACAAGATCGCCGGAACTCTCACCAATTTAGAACGTTTGCAGCGTTACGGGCAGGCCGTCCAACCAGCTCGGGATTTTGACGATCCAACTTGGCAAGTGCACAGAATTTCGTACAATATCCCTCAGGACACGGTATCAACAACTCTCTCACTCTACGCCAAACCGAATAACTGTTTGCATGAGTGCTAGAGGTGGACCAAAGCTTTATTGATTTGCTCAATTTGTGTAGCTCTTTCTTTTGAGTAACTAATCCAATTTTTCTGGAACTGTATAGTCATTTGTTTTTTCATGTTCGTTACATCTACCGATTTCCGTCCCATTCGGATAATGCATTCGTGGTGCGTCGTTTCTTTCTTTTTTGTTTTTGTCTTACAGTGTATTACGATCTAACGAGAAACTCTCGAATGATAAGATGAAATAAGGGTGCGAAACACATGTCGTTACTTTCAGTTACGAGAACGTTGCTTGCTAAAGGCATTTGCTTGATAAAATGCCTTATTTTCAAGTGTATTTTTCGTTTTAGATGTGCGTTACGATCGTTCTCTCAACGTGTGCATTAAATAGAACTATAAAAAATTCATATTTTGAGACATAATTGAAGAGGACAAAAAAAAATCTCAAGGACACTCTGCCACTCGAGAATTTGGCCACAGTGGTAACAGATTCACAGCATTCCCTAGTGTAGAGCATGATGTGAGAGTGATCTGGACAATGCAATACGAGGATGGGAAGTCCAGCTTAATGCAGTTATTTCGATACATACGATGTCTTATCACATGTCTTATTTGCAGACGGTGCCATAAACATCGAGCTACAAAAAACGATTTATATTTTGGGCAGAAAATTTAAAGCATGTAGCCTAGAGATATCAATGGAAAAATCATAGCTTTTAAGGGAGAAAGCCCCAAAGGATCAAAAATTATGGTTTTTTAACAATCAAAGAAGTGACTTTGCGGGGATATCATAGAGACAGGTACAAGTAACTAGCAAAATTCTTAAATACATGTGGAATAATCAACGGCTCCCTGAAAATCAAAACACGGGAAGAGACACAATTAAAATTTTGTAAGACAGTGGTTGTTCCTACTATATTGTGGGGACGTGAGTCATGCGTCGCATATGTACAAGAGAATAGAATTCAGGCGGTAGAAATGAAATTTTTCCCATTAGTAAAATGATTTAGCAGATTAGCCAGAATTAATAATGAAACTTCCTTTCATATGAGCGCACACTCCGCTGCAGAGTGAAAATCTCATTCTAGAATTAATAATGTTGACATGAATTAGGGAAATAAATCTATGAAAACAGAACAAAACTGAAGGAACACAGTAACAGGACGAGTATCCAGATACAGACATAATAGGAGAAGAAGTCAAGGGAGACCGAAGAAAATGTGGGAATCCTAGAAGGTAAATGACTAACGGTCGACGTATGGAAGAAGAAGAAAAGCAAGATAAGTATGTGCTATTGATAACACGTCAATGAAACTTCGTATCAATAGTTGGTATGTTCAAGAACCAGGAACTGCATTTCCTAGCAATAGCTTTGACTTCATATTTTACTCTGATGACGTATTATCACAATTTCAGCCCAGCTGACAAGTTGATCAGACCCATTTAAGTAAGAAGATATTATTGCAGATACTAATTTGCTTTACGGGCAGTTTTATGCGCAAGCATTAAGAGTGAATGCTCTCTTGGTGTCGGTCGTAACAATTTTACGATGCTGCTGAATTATTCTCTCGCCCTTTAACGACGGCACATCACTGGCATTAAGAGCACTTGACTGATGCGCCGGCCATTATTACAAGCGATGACGGCACACATGAGCAGCCATTTGTACTTGTTCATATTACATTTTTCTAATTTTATTTTGACTTTATGGTCATTGGATTGTAATACTGTTAAGCGTTCGCAATTTTTAGTGAAGTTATACGACAAAAGCTTGTAAGACTTCTGTAATGAAGTTCTGGTTTTAGTATGATCATAGGCGTCCAAAATCGAGGTGCAGAAAGCGAACTTGTCCCTTCCTGGAACCTGGAGTACAGAGTCTTCATTTATAGATGGATTACCATAAATTCTAAAAATGGTTCAAATGGCTCTGAGCACTATGGGACTCAACTTCTGAGGTCATTAGTCCCCTAGAACTTAGAACTAGTTAAACCTAACTAACCTAAGGACATCACACACATCCATGCCCGAGGCAGGATTCGAACCTGCGACCGTAGCGGTCTTACGGTTCCAGACTGCAGCGCCTTTAACCGCACAGCCACTTCGGCCGGCCCATAAATTCTCTGAGATACAATACTTTTCTAGTACCACCTACAAAACTGAGTTCTTCATGGCATGACGTGTCTCGAAACATACCAGGGTGATTGCGTAGAACACTCTTTAGTGATACTATTGTGGAAACGAAAGTGGCTGCCGAACTGTGATCAGCAGGTCGCTATGTACGTCTACTTAGTTCACATTTTGAGCTAGTTGCAGATTGTGTTTACAGAACATCAAATTCTGAGCTTATTACGTTAAGTAACTAATTTTCCAAATATTAAACTCTCAATAGATATTGTGACACGAAGAGCGCAAAAAAGGACACTAACTGGCCATTTACTTGTAGGTAGTATCTTATACTATATTCAAGAACTGTTTTCTAATACAGTAGGAGTTCTTAAAGAGAAGAGCTTTAATATTCATTTGAAAACACTGTTGTAGTTTGACAGCCATTTTGGTTCTGTAGGTAAATTGCCAAGTAACTTCACAGCAAAGACTTCGCTCCATTCTGAGGCAATGCTTAATTCACTAGAAGTGAGTGCAATTTTATTAATAATTTCAATTTCGTTAGTATCAGCGTTTATAGATTATTGCAGTGTGAGTCTGTAGTTAATTTTCTACTACGAAATTAATACTGAAGCATAAACTGAATAACATGCCGATTACAAAACACAGATTTTTTAGAATAAAGAACTTTGTTATGTGTCGTGCTGATGACAGGAATAGTCGATCTTAGAGTCTAAACAGTCAGATAATATTCTCTTGAGTCTGAAGCGATTGATTACTAATTTCGTCTTACACGTCAGCCAATAATTTGATAAAGATCTTTGCAACTTACTTTAAATGTTCAGAAAAGCAAACCTATGCACTACACAAACGTAAAAAACCTACTATCCTATGAATAAAATAGCAAATGACAGTGGGCCACAATTGATGCAAATACGTGGGTGTAACAGTTTGGACGATGCGGAATGAAACGATCAAATTAGCTCAGTCACAGAGATTTAGGTTGATTGGTAGAATACTAAGGAAAGGCAGACAGTCTACAAATAAGACTGATCACAACACAGTCGTGTGGGCATCCTAGAATACAGTCACAGATTTGTTTGACCCAAGGATGAGCATTAAGGAGATACTAAAAATCTGAATTGGCGAACGTTTGAAGAGAGATGCAGACTATCCAGTGACAGAGCACTATTACCTCATAGTTGTTTATAGTTTTAGATGAAATGTACAGGAATGGGAATGCAAGAATCGTAAGATCATTAGAGAGACTTCTGCTAGATGTGCAGTTATATTCTTACACTCTGATGTTATTTGCTAAATAAATATTTTATTTACGCCTACTGCATTACCCCAGAAGATAATTTCACGAGACAAGATCTAATCAAAGTAGCAACGTTAAGCAACTCGTTGTCTTGAAATGAACAGAATGGAATACTTGTAAGCGTAAAATAAACTTAAGCGAGGTTTCTTAATGGTACGTATTCCAAGTTTACTAGCTAGCCAAACAGACAAAAGGAACTTTACCTGTGGTGTTTCATTTAGTGAAGGTTCATTAATACTTTTTCCCCTAACAAGATATCATTTTATTTGTTTCAGATTGTGTTGTGTTTTTGTTCAAAAATGGTTCAAATGGCTCTGAGCACTATGGGACTTAACTTCTGAGGTCATCAGTCCTCTAGAACTTAGAACTACTTAAACCTAACTAACCTAAGGACATTACACACATCCATGCCCGAGGCAGGATTCGAACCTGCGACCGTAGCTGCCGCGCGGTTCCAGACTGTAGGGCCTAGAACCGCTCGGCCACTCAGGCCGGCTGTGCTTTTGTTCAGAGTGCTCAACATTGACTTCGTTAGCTTCCATGAAAATTTCGTTACGTATGCATAAGCCTTAAAACTGTGGAACATTTCGTTTTAATATGTCAAAACAGCAGAGCAGGCATAAGGAAATATCCTCAACTGAACATTCAGCATTAACATAAACGTTTTCTGAATTGCATTTCAAATAAATCTGGCTAGGTGATCGGTAATGTAAAAAACGAAAAAAAGTCAACCACTCTCAAACATGATACAACCTTCGAATACCTATCTGAAGACACACCTACTCTATGTCTCTGCCTCTGCCTCTCTCTCTCTCTCTTTCTCATTCTTAAAAGTGTAGCACTGATGATATAAAATATTTCTCTATTGAAAGTAGCCTGCTTAGAATGGTTTTTCAAGTATGGGTAACTGGTGAATCAGGCGAACGGAAACACGTTAAAATTTATGCCCTAAAAACATGCAAAGGCATTTTCACTCTATCTTCACACCTCGTCACCAAGTAAAATAGTCAGCTAAATTATGGCATATCGAGAGCTGAAAACTGCTCATTTAAAATCTATACTAATAATAAAACCGTACAACCATCGCATATGTCTACACTCCTGGAAATTGAAATAAGAACACCGTGACTTCATTGTCCCAGGAAGGGGAAACTTTATTGACACATTCCTGGGGTCAGATACATCACATGATCACACTGACAGAACCACAGGCACATAGACACAGGCAACAGAGCATGCACAATGTCGGCACTAGTACAGTGTATATCCACCTTTCGCAGCAATGCAGGCTGCTATTCTCCCATGGAGACGATCGTAGAGATGCTGGATGTAGTCCTGTGGAACGGCTTGCCATGCCATTTCCACCTGGCGCCTCAGTTGGACCAGCGTTCGTGCTGGACGCGCAGACCGCGTGAGACGACGCTTCATCCAGTCCCAAACATGCTCAATGGGGGACAGATCCGGAGATCTTGCTGGCCAGGGTAGTTGACTTACACCTTCTAGAGCACGTTGGGTGGCACGGGATACATGCGGACGTGCATTGTCCTGTTGGAACAGCACGTTCCCTTGCCGGTCTAGGAATAGTAGAACGATGGGTTCGATGACGGTTTGGATGTACCGTGCGCTATTCAGTGTCCCCTCGACGATCACCAGTGGTGTACGGCCAGTGTAGGAGATCGCTCCCCACACCATGATGCCGGGTGTTGGCCCTGTGTGCCTCGGTCGTATGCAGTCCTGATTGTGGCGCTCACCTGCACGGCGCCAAACACGCATACGACCATCATTGGCACCAAGGCAGAAGCGACTCTCATCGCTGAAGACGACACGTCTCCATTCGTCCCTCCATTCACGCCTGTCGCGACACCACTGGAGGCGGGCTGCACGATGTTGGGGCGTGAGCGGAAGACGGCCTAACGGTGTGCGGGACCGTAGCCCAGCTTCATGGAGACGGTTGAGAATGGTCCTCGCCGATACCCCAGGAGCAACAGTGGCCCTGAATTTGCTGGGAAGTGGCGGTGCGGTCCCCTACGGCACTGCGTAGGATCCTACGGTCTTGGCGTGCATCCGTGCGTCGCTGCGGTCCGGTCCCAGGTCGACGGGCACGTGCACCTTCCGCCGACCACTGGCGACAACATCGATGTACTGTGGAGACCTCACGCCCCACGTGTTGAGCAATTCGGCGGTACGTCCACCCGGCCTCCCGCATGCCCACTATACGCCCTCGCTCAAAGTCCGTCAACTGCACATACGGTTCACGTCCACGCTGTCGCGGCATGCTACCAGTGTTAAAGACTGCGATGGAGCTCCGTATGCCACGGCAAACTGGCTGACACTGACGGCGGCGGTGCACAAATGCTGCGCAGCTAGCGCCATTCGACGGCCAACACCGCGGTTCCTGGTGTGTCCGCTGTGCCGTGCGTGTGATCATTGCTTGTACAGCCCTCTCGCAGTGTCCGGAGCAAGTATGGTGGGTCTGACACACCGGTGTCAATGTGTTCTTTTTTCCATTTCCAGGAGTGTATTTAAACACGCTAACTTCCAAAACGACTAGACGAATATCTTGAGGTTTTCACAGACAAACTAAGTGTAGCTCGAGACAACATACAGGCTTTATTCATAAAATCAAATCACGGAAAAATGTAGTGTAACTTAAAATTGTATCTAACAGCGTTGTACTTGTCTGTTCGAACACGCTAATGTCCAAAATCACAAGACGAATTTTCATGACGATTTCATAGGCAACCTCAGCGTAACTTGGGAGAAAGTATAGCTTGTATTTCATCAAAACCGGGACACGAAGAAGATAAGGATATAGTAAATTAAAGTTAAGAGAGTTTGCTCAGTAGTTCTGTTGTTTACCTTACAAATGGACCGTACTAACTTCCCTCACCGATCTCATTCACGTTGACAGGTTGCGTAGGGCACGCTGCGACTTCAACAAAGGTAAATAGGAAGACGCAACTCTCGACCATTTTCGAGAAAATATAGTTTGAAAATTTTGTGTGTGTTTATACATTTTGTATGGGTGCTAGTACTCAAGAAGTCCGCAATCGAACATGAGCAAGTAGGTTCACGAGCATTAGGCCCATTGTTCGAATATCCCTGCCTCAACTTTTTTTTATTCCCACGTATTTACTGTGACTGTGCAATCGGTCATTAGTGAATGATTCATTTATTATTTTTATAACATTTCTCCCGAAAAAAAGAGGAAAAATTTTCATAATGAGACTAAAAAAATGGGTATACAAAAACTTTGAGTCAGAGCAGTACAGTAATTTCATTTATATTATTTTATCTACCTGCGTGGCAAGTATTGTGGTTTTTTTTTTTTTTTTTTTTTTTTTTTTTTTTTTTTTTTTTTTTTTTTTGTCATCGATCTACTGACTGGTTTGATGCGGCCCGCCACGAATTCACGAATTCCTTTCCTGTGCTAACCTCTTCATCTCAGAGTAGCACTTGCAACCGACGTCCTCAATTATTTGCTTGACGTATTCCAATCTCTGTCTTCCTCTACAGTTTTTGCCCTCTACAGCTCCCTCTAGTACCATGGAAGTCATTCCCTCGTGTCTTAGCAGATGTCCTATCACCCTGTCCCTTCTCCTTATCAGTGTTTTCCACATATTCCTTTCCTCTCCGATTCTGCGTAGAACCTCCTCATTCCTTAACTTATCAGTCCACCTAATTTTCAACATTCGTCTATAGCACCACATCTCAAATGCTTCGATTCTCTTCTGTTCCGGTTTTCCCACAGTCCATGTTTCACTACCATACAATGCTGTACTCCAGACGTACATCCTCAGAAATTTCTTCCTCAAATTAAGGCCGGTATTTGATATTAGTAGACTTCTCTTGACCAGAAATGCCTTTTTTGCCATAGCGAGTCTGCTTTTGATGTCCTCCTTGCTCCGTCCGTCATTGGTTATTTCACTGCCTAGGTAGCAGAATTCCTTAACTTCATTGACTTCGTGACCATCAATCTTGATGGTAAGTTTCTCGCTGTTCTCATTTCTACTACTTCTCATTACCTTCGTCTTTCTCCGATTTACTCTCAAACCATACTGTGTACTCATTAGACTGTTCATTCCGTTCAGCAGATCATTTAATTCTTCTTCACTTTCACTCAGGATAGCAATGTCATCAGCGAATCGTATCATTGATATCCATTCACCTTGTATTTTAATTCCACTCCTGAACCTTTCTTTTATTTCCATCATTGATTCCTCGATGTACAGATTGAAGAGTAGGGGCGAAAGGCTACAGCCTTGTCTTACACACTTCTTAATACGAGCACTTCGTTTTTGATCGTCCACTCTTATTATTCCCTCTTGGTTGTTGTACATATTGTATATGACCCGTCTCTCCCTATAGCTTACCCCTACTTTCTTCAGAATAGAAACATGGGAAACAATAATTATTGCGACACTCAGCACTTGTGACGAACGCCGAATCTTTGTATGCGCACGGTTTTTTTCTGTATATCTATTGCAAAACAAAGTTGGGTTACGTTCGTAGGCGATGTTCAGTCATTATACAGTTTCACGGTGTACCACGCATATTTGTTGTTATAATTACGTGGGAATGAAATAAAAAAAGTACCAGAAGCAATATTCGTCCACAGACGTGCTTATGAAACGAAGTGCTTACTCGCTCGGCTGTGGAATCCTTGCTTATTAGCGACCGCACGAAGTTCACAAGCACGCGTAAAGTGTTCAGACTTCATTTTCTCGAAAATGGTTTAGAGTTGCATCTTGTTATTTGCGTACGTTGAAGTCCTGGACGTGCCATACCCAGCCTGTCAATATGAATCAAATCGCTGAGGGGAAATTTGTACGGTCCCCTTGTTAGTGACACGATCCTCAGAGAGTAGCACACCAAAGAAGAAACAGATGGCTCTGCTAGTTTCGTAGTACACCAAAGAACAAAAAGATGGCTCTGCTAGTTTCGTAGTACACCAAAGAACCAATAGACAGCGCTGTTAGTTTACGTCAGTGACACAATTCAGCGCCGCAATCGTATGTTTACGAGTACAGACTAACATTGAATCACTTGGCTAGGATAAATGGATTTAGTAATTTCGATTTGTATACTAAAAAGCTAACGAAATGGCTTTGCTACACCTACCACGTAGTGGTTCCTTTAACTTTCGCTTGAGATCAAAGTCAGATCATGGTAGGCGGTTTGCTACACGAGAGGGCATTAACATTTCTGTGCGACAACAGGTGACCCGATCCAAACACGCTGTGACAAATGGTGAGGCGGATGGTATTCAACCCCTCCCACCTCCCAGTGGAGTGAGATGAACGTTGCAGGGGGCTACTTTTAGGACCTACACACCCCCTTTTTTCATGTCAGTATATGTGTACTATGCTGCAATCATTTTACACCATGAAACCAATATTTTCCTGTACGCTACAGTAATAAATATGTGATGCACAATGTTTTCATGTTCTTCTGTGTCCATACATGTAGCTCCCACATTACCCATTCATCTATATAGCCGCGTTTTCCAACCGGGCTGGTATCTGCGAGAAAAGAAATAGTTGCAATGGCTTTTGCTCCAACCCTTCTTCAAATAAAATTTGAAGTAAAAAGAATAAAAATAGACACGTAAATATAACTAATCACTCACAGTTTACGCAGATTGATCATACAGAAATATCAACAGATGATCGCAAATTCCATTCCTCTATTTAGTATATAAGTGGAAAAAAAATAAATAAACAAAGAAAATAAAAATATAAGAAGAAAAAGGGAACTGACAATAAAAACAAATAAATAAAATAAAAATAAATAAAAATAAGAAAAGTAACAATTAGAGTGTAGACAATGGAGTCAGTCTCTCTCTCTCTCTCTCTCTCTCTCTCTCTCTCACACACACACACACACACACACACACACACAAACACATACACACACACACGCATATTAAACTTAAAAGGTTTTCAATAGTGCCGAGCCACAGTCAGACAGTACACTTTGAAAGGATAAACCAATCTTCTTTCAAATGGTTCAAATGGCTCTGAGCACTATGGGACTCAACTTCTGAGGTCATTAGTCCCCTAGAACTTAGAACTAGTTAAACCTAACTAACCTAAGGACATCACACACATCCATGCACGAGGCAGGATTCGAACCTGCGACCGTAGCAGTCGCAACTATTAATGTGATTTGCTTGAATTGTTGTATAGCATTCCGAGAACGCAGCATCCTTTAGGCACCCTATACAAGATGAGTGGGCACTACGCCACATATATTACTGTATTTTTCTGATCCACTAACTAGATGTCTAATTTTATGCCATTATCGAGTACAATGCTAAAAGTTGATAGACCATTAACTCGTCATATGTGATAAAGTCAATTCAAAGCAGGTAAACAACACTAGCACATGCCTTTAAGATCTGAAAGGCATGTGCTAGTCTTGTTTACCTGCTTTGGACAGACTTCACCATCTATGACTTGTTAATGGTCTAACAACTTTTAGAATTGTACTCGATAATGACATAAAAGCCGAATGTAGAGAGTAGAGAAAAAATACAGTAATTTACAGTCTAATGGTTGTTAATTTAAAAAAATAAATTAACGTTACACCAATACACATAGAGTCAAATAAAAAATTAAAAAGTTTGCAACACTTACAAAAAGAAATGACGCCCCAGACGCAGGAAACGGCAGTTGCAGTGGCCTCGAGAATAACTGCAAGCTTTCAACCAGTTTTCTCCAAGAGAGAAAGCTGTTTGGCTAACAAGTAATGAATTAGATGCTGGTCTGTTAGCGACTTTCCATTTTATTTTTAAAACTTTCATGAACTATTTTAAATCTATGACCTACATGTGCAAACGGAAAAAAATCATGTAATATCTGAGGACACTCACTGATGATGCGGTGTAAATAAGTAAAAAGACGAAACAAGTAAAATAAAATAGTAATATAAAAAATTGAGCAGCATGAAAAAGTCGTTTTTCTTTTAAACTGCTGCAATATATTTCCTACGGGCTTCAAACGGGCAATTTACCAGGCCAGTGACATTCCATAGGGTAGTAGAATGCTCATCAAACCGGGAACGTATGCTTGCAGTCTGGTGAAATAAAGACCGTGGATCATATTCGTGGTAATGTTAAATTCTTGAGCTCAAGTCTTGGTACGAAAGACACTTTCTAAACATGACAGAACCACCTCCAAGGCGAACGAACCCCCCCCCCCCCCCCACACACACACAGTGCGAGTTCAACGCCTCACATGGCCATCAGTGTACTTGAGCGTCTCGCATCATTTTAAAAGAGGCAAAATGACGACTCCTTGGAGCGTGTCAGACGCCTCAACCTCCTGTCCGTGTTTCTTGCTCCGTTTAAGGTGACCCTTGCCAGTTCGCGCATCGATGGTTGTTGCGCTCGTCTATCCTTGCTCGGAGAATTCTATGACTCCTCCGTCCAGCCGAGAGAGGGCATTGCCGCTGAAGGTCATTTAAGGGGACCTCACCCTGCCTATCTAACTTGTGTTAACTTAGGCAAGTATTTGACCCATTTCTGAAAAACTATTTGATGCAGGACCTTAATATTTTTACTATATGTTACATGATGCTTATAATGTCAACTGTTCTAAAATCTACTTTATCCATTTTATAGTTTTCAGGAGATACTTTTTTAAATTTATTAACAAAAAATAGTAAGTTTTTTCTGCAGAAAATATTTTTTTGTGAACTTCATAATGGGGGAATATTAATAAATGTAGTACCAGAGGTGGCTTTTTATGTCATGCAGAGGCTCTGAAAATTTCATTCATTTATCTATGCTAGTTTCGGAAATGATGGGGCATATGTACTGAAAATTTTAGTTTGCGGGAAATTGACTTTAAAGAAAAAACTTTTAAAATTTTTTACTTACAGTGAATTAAAACTGTCCTGCTGCGTATGTTGGCCCTTCTTTGGCCTCTAGCAGGTCTTCCAGCTTCTGTTTCACCTTCCTGGATGTTTGTCTTGCTTTCTTGGCCATATTAGATACAGACCTGTCTGCATCGGCTATCCTCATTTTATCGCAGTGTTGCAGCCCAGTTATCATATTTTCACCAGGATTAATTCCTAGCTTTTTCAGTACCCAATATTACCACAATATTACCACAACTGAATGTAATAACAGCATCATGAATTCCTAGTTTCATCGTATGCATGCCTACAAATACAGTATTAGGAAGGCGGGTCCAAATTATGCTGTTGAAACATTCATTTGGGTTCTGTGTCTGCCCATGCAGACAGTTCCTTAGAAGGACAGGATGAGCCAAGCCTCTGAAAATAGGTTTAATTGCTGTAATAACAGCAGCAGGAAGAGAATGCTGGTGAGAATAAGATTCTCCATTTGCCTGAGCCCTATTGTATTTGCACCACGAGTTTTCTCCTGGTGGACACAATCCATGACATGGCTTATCATCAGTAGAGGACTTATGGAAGAATATGGCCCAAACATCGCTCTTCATTGACTCCAGATTTTCTTTATTTCTCCTAATTGCCTGCAAGTTTTCTATAACAACTACTTGCAATCACACTTGAACAAAACTAACCGCGTGTTTGAAAGCGTGTTGTTTACAAACAGAAGAAACAAAAAAGAATAACGACCGTTGTATTCCAAGGATAGTCAACTCACTCGGAAGTAAAAAAAAAAAAAGTCGCTAACGTGCAATGTAGGGGATATAAAGATCTAAAATATATGCAGAAAAGTGGGTGACAGAAAAGTGGGCGTGCACATCAACACACGTGGTAGGAAAATGCTCTGTAAATGCTCGAAAAAATTTTTTGCAGCAAAATCCTTTTCAGAGTACTTAAATAAAACCTTACTCTAGTGCAATATGATGAAAACCGAAAATCGATTTTTTTCGCTCTGAACCACGGTGTGGTCGCCTCAAGTGGCTCCGCTGGCGAAGGGAGGGAAGCTGTCGACAGCAGTGACGATGAGGGACAGTTTTGCTCGTGACCGCTGGCTGGTCACAACACCGCGATTCGTCTTGGCCGGTGATTACGTGTGAGGCCGCGCTCCGGACTTGGGTCTACGCTGTACATGAAACGCGTTCACACTTGATGATATGGATAACCATCAGCAGTATAATGGACCGACGAGAATGAAAATTTGTGGCGGATCGGGGCTCGAGCCCCGATTCCCCGCTTATCGCGAACGGTCGCCTTAGCATTTGGCTATACGAGCACGAATCACTGCCAGACCGAAACTTCCGTATGACGTTAACCATCCGTCTGCAACTTGCACATTCGTTATGTACATTTCTCTTGTAGGGGAGACATTTTAATTGAAAGTCGCTTGCCCAGTGTCTCCCCTTAAGGGAATTAGCATAATTAATGTACCAGTGTAGGAATGGTTGACGACGTATGGAAGTTTGGGTCTGGCCCTGCCTCGTTTTTGGATAGCCAAGTGGTAAGGAGACCGATCACGATAAGTGGGGAATCCGGCTTCGGGTCCCGGTCCGCCACAAATTTTCACTGTCGTCATTCCATTCTACAGCTGATGGTTGCCCTTATTCGCAACTGCGAATACATTTAATGCTGTACCCGCTCCAGCGTCTGTGCCTTTGGACGTGCATGCATATCCGAAGGAACACTGCATCGTAATACGGAGGCATTAAAAATGGCACAAATGGCTATGAGCACTATGGGTCTTAACTTCTGAGGTCATAAGCCCCCTAGAACTTAGAACTACTTAAACCTAACTAACCTGAGGACATCACACACACCCGTGCCCGAGGCAGGATTCGAACCTGCGACCGTATCGGTCGCGCGGTTCCACACTGTAGCGCCTAGAACCGCTCGGCCACACCGGCCGGCCCCACGCAGGCATTACAATATTGTAATTATCCGACGACACGGTGCAAGCGGAATATACATGGATCAAAAAAAGTTTTGCACCACCTCGGTTCCGAGAGTTCCGGGACCTGTTCAGAAAACTAGAATAGAGATCAACATAAACATCATTTTCGCCCTTTTTACTGCTAATGAAAACGAGATATTGCGTGTTGTACCACCATACAGCGAGACCTTCAGAGGTGGTGCTCCAGACTGCTGTACACATTCGGTACCTCTAATACCCAGTAGCTCGTCCTCTTGCATATTCGTCGTGGCATACTATCCAACAAGTTCATCAAGGCACTGTTGGTCCATATTGTCCCACTCCTCAACGGCGATTCGGTGTAGATCCCTCAGAGTGGTTGGTGGGTCACGTCGTCCATAAACTGCCGTTTTCAATCCATCCGAGGGTTCATGTCTGGAGAACATGCTGGCCACTCCAGTCGAGAGATGTCCTTATCCTGAAGGAAGTCATTCACAAGATGTGCACGATGGGGGCGCGAATTGTCGTCCATGAAGACGAATGCCTCGACAATATGCTGCCGATATGGTTGCACTATCGGTTGGAGCATGGTATTCACATATCGTATAGCCGTTACGGAGCCTTCCATGAACACCAGCGGCGTACGTCGGCCCCCCATAATGTCACCCCAAAACAGCAGGGAACCTCCACCTTGCTGCACTCGCTGGACAGTGTGTCTACGGCGTTCAGCCTGACCGGGTTGCCTCCAAACACGTCTCCGACGATTGTGTGGTTGAAGGCATATGCGACACTCACGGATGAAGAGAACGCGATGCCAATCCTGAGCGGTCCAATCGGCATGTTGTTGGTCCATCTGTACCGCGCTGCATGGTGCCGTGGTTGCAAAGATGGACCTCTTCATGGACGCCGGGAGTGAAGTTGCGCATCATGCATCCCATTACGCACATTTGACTCGTAACAAGACGTTCTGTGGCTGCACAAAAAGCTTTATTCAACATGCTGAGTTTGCTGTCAGGGTTCCTCAGAGCCATAATCCATAGGTGGTGGTGACCCACTGCAGTAGTAGCCGTGGGCGGCCTGAGCGAGGCATCTCATCGACAGTTCCTGTCTCTCTGTATCTCCTCCATGTCCGACAACATCGCTTTGGTTCACTCAGAGTCGCCTGGACACTTTTCTTGTTGAGAGCCCTTCCTGGCATAAAGTAACAATGCGGACGCGATCGAACCCCGGTATTGACTTTCTAGGCATGGTTGAACTACAGAAAACACGAGCAGTGTACCTTCTTCCTGGTGAAATGACCCGCTGCTCATGCATGATTGTTTACATTTTTGGGCAGGTTTAATGACATCTCTGAACATTCTAAGGGACTTTGACTGTGATACAATATCCACAGTCAACGTCTTCTTCGGGAGTTCTGGTGATGTAAAACTTTTTTGATGTGTTTATATAGTGGATGTACAAGCACAGGTGGTAGACGCATAGTTGACGATAAATGAAGGTTTGGGTCTGCCCGTAAGTCTGCTCGGGTAGTCAAATGGTAAGGCGATAGCTCGCGATAAGCGGTAAATCCAGGTTCGAGACCCGCTCCAGCAAGAATTTTAATTCTTCTTATTGTATGTCCGAAGGAACATTGCGGCTTAATTCGGAATAACATAGCCACTGTAATATCGTATGGATCTACATCGCTGTTAATGACTGTATGGCATTGTCTCTCAGAAAGGAATGCAGCCAGTGCTTATTAATGTTCCTCAACTTTTTTATCGTATGTGGACTGGTCGTCGCCGAGAAAAGATTACATAATGAGCAATTTGTGAACTTTATATTCCCTGTGTTGTAGAAGGCGGTTTACGGAGCTGATTTATCAAGTACGACATATCAGACACTTGAAGTTGCTGTCATCGGTGTAATAGTGGATCCACCTTCAGTATTGAGTGAGGGAAAAAACCAGAATTTTGGTTATCATGACAGTACTGTTTTCTTATGGATCGAGTTAATGACTTATTCTATATAGTTTGACAGTGTATATCCTAAGCCTGTGTTTCAACGTATATTTTATGTGTTGTAGTACTGCTCACTGTTGTGTGGCCTGTAAATACTTTGTGGGCTCTGCTAACCGGCCATTGAACCCCGGTTAGCCGGCCGGAGTGGCAGAGCGGTTCTAGGCGCTTCAGTCTGGAACCGCGAGACCGCTATGGTCGCAGGTTCGAATCCTGCCTCGGGCATGGATATGTGTGATGTCCTTAGGTTAGTTAGGTTTAAGTAGTTCTAAGTTCTAGGGGACTGATGACCTCAGATGTTAAGTCCCATAGTGCTCAGAGCCGAGACAACCCCGGTTAATCTGATGTTACTAGTGCGAATAAACAGGTGAAAGGCTATTGTCTGTGACTCACGTAATTCACTGTAAATTTTGAGTTGTCGTCAGTAAGCGGAGGCAATCTCTGGTGATTGGAGTTTGAATATCCTTGCAGTTGAGTATGAAATTAACTTTACTGTTTATTCTTCTTACTTAAGTTGTTTAACTCTACCTCTCTGAAACTTGGCATTTTGACACCTCTAGTATTTTTGCCAAAAACCAGTGACTATTTTTCTGTTTTATGCCTTACTTTCATAACGTACTTTCTTAACACTGTAAGTTGGCCGCTGTGTAATTTTAGTAATTACGCATTTTAGTGAAAAAGCCTTGCACGGATTTTTTTTAAAGGCAGCACTCCTTGGACTACTGCAGTTAAATAACAGTGCCTCTCGTTTAACTAATACTTTTAATTTGCTCGAGTGTTGTTTAATTATCTTGTTGTTATGGTCATATCTTGACTAAAAATGCTACATACGATATCGGAGTGCCCCTGTGTTCCGAAGTACGATGCAGTGTTTCTCCGGCAAGTATGCATGCGTGTCCGATGTAACATCGCATCATAATTCGGAATAGCACAGGCTCTGCACCGGGCAAACGACTTTCAAGCAAAGTGTGTCCCATGTACGAGAATATACATAATGGATGTACGAGTGCAGGTTGCACACACATCGTTGACAACATATAGATGATAGGGTTGGCCGTGAGTCGTGCTCGGATAGCTTAGTGGTAAAAGCAAAAAGCGGGAAATCTAGGTTTCTATCCCGGTGTGGCACAAATTTTCAATGTCGTCATTCCATTTCGAGGCTGATGGTTGTTCGTATTTGCAATTGCGAATACATTTCATGCAAAAATTTTGATAAGTATGTTACTCTCTAAATGCAGTGTGTCGCCTTCTGCGCAATCTCACAAGATAGTGATTGTCATATAAATTGCACTGTCTTTTGGTTACTTTGACCACATTCTGCATAATCTGTCCTTGTGTTTTGAATTTTCTTTTGTACTTTTAAAAAGGGTTTTATTGCTCTTTTGATTAGAATCTTTTGTTTTGTATGTTAAAAAGCCTTCTACGTGTTAGTTTTGGAACTTCCTTCAATAATTTTAAGAAAAGTTATCTATTCATCTTTTAACTTAAAAAAACTTGTTAAAACATCTGCGTATACTGTTATCGTTTTTGAATTTTCTTTAGTAATTTTAAAAATTTTGTCTATAGATCTTTGACTAAAATGGTTCAAATGGCTCTGAGCACTATGGAACTTAACTTCTGAGGTCATCAGTCCCCTAGAACTTCGAACTACTTAAACCTAACTAACCTAAGGACATCACACACATCCATGCCCGAGGCAGGATTCGAACCTGCGACCGTAGCGGTCACGCGGTTCCAAACTGAAGCGCTTAGAACCGCACGGCCACACCGGCCGGCCTTTGACTAAAAATTTTTGTAACTGTCTGTTAAACAAGTCAAAGTTAGCGTAAGGAGGGCTATGCGTGAAGCGTTCAGTGAATTCGAAAGTACAATTCTATGTGCCGACTTGACAGAAAATCCTAGGAAGTTCTGGTCCTACGTTAAATCAGTAAGTGGCTCGAAACAGGATATCCAGACACTCCGGGATGATGATGGCATTGAAACAGAGGATGACACGCGTAAAGCTGAAATACTAAACACCTTTTTCCAAAGCTATTTCACAGAGGAAGACCGCACTCCAGTTCCTTCTCTAAATCCTCGCACAAACGAAAAAATGGCTGACATCGAAATAATTGTCCAAGGAATAGAAAAGCAACTGGAATCACTCAACAGAGGAAAGCCCACTGGACCTGACGGGATACCAATTCGATTCTACACAGAGTAGGCGAAAGAACTTCCCCCCATCTAACAGTCGTGTACCGCAGGTCTCTAGAGGAACGGAAGATTCCAAATGATTGGAAAAGAGCACAGGTAGTCCCAGTCTTCAAGAAGGGTCGTCGAGCAGATGCGCAAAACTATAGACCTATATCTCTGACGTCGATCTGTTGTAGAATTTTAGAACATGTTTTTTGCTCGAGTATCACGTCGTTTTTGGAAACCAAGAATCTACTCTGTAGGAACCAACATGGATTCCGGAAACAGCAATCGTGTGAGACCCAACTCGCTTTATTTGTTCATGAAACCCAGAAAATATTAGATACAGGTTCCCAGGTAGATGTTATTTTCCTTGACTTCCGGAAGGCGTTCGATACAGTTCCGCACTGTCGCCTGATAAACAAGGTAAGAGCCTACGGAATATCAGACCAGCTGTGTGGCTGGATTGAAGAGTTTTTAACAGACAGAACACAGCATGTTGTTATCAATGGAGAAACGTCTACAGACGCTAAAGTAACCTCTGGCGTGCCACAGGGGAGTGTTATGGGACCATTGCTTTTCACAATATATATGAATGACCTAGTAGATAGTGTCGGAAGTTCCATGCGGCTTTTCGCGGATGATGCTGTAGTATACAGAGAAGTTGTAGCATTAGAAAATTGTAGCGAAATGCAGGAAGATCTGCAGCGGATAGGCAATTGGTGCAGGGAGTGGCAACTGACCCTTAACATAGACAAATGTAATGTATTGCGAATACATAGAAAGAAGGATCCTTTATTGTATGATTATATGATAACGGAACAAACACTGGTAGCAGTTACTTCTGTAAAATATCTGGGAGTATGCGTGCGGAACGATTTGAAGTGGAATGATCATATAAAATTAATTGTTGGTAAGGCGGGTACCAGGTTGAGATTCATTGGGAGAGTCCTTAGGAAATGTAGTCCATCAACAAAGGAGGTGGTTACAAAACACTCGTTCGACCTATACTTGAGTATTGTTCATCAGTGTGGGATCCGTACCGGATCGGGTTGACGGAGGAGATAGAGAAGATCCAAAGAAGAGCGGCGCGTTTCGTCACAGGGTTATTTGGTAAGCGTGATAGCGTTACGGAGATGTTTAGCAAACTCAAGTGGCAGACTCTGCAAGAGAGGCGCTCTGCATCACGGTGTAGCTTGCTGTCCAGGTTTCGAGAGGGTGCGTTTCTGGATGAGGTATCGAATATATTGCTTCCCCCTACTTATACCTCCCGAGGAGATCACTAATGTAAAATTAGAGAGATTCGAGCGCGCACGGAGGCTTTCAGACAGTCGTTCTTCCCGCGAACCATACGCGACTGGAACAGGAAAGGGAGGTACTGACAGTGGCACGTAATGTGCCGTCCGCCACACACCGCTGGGTGGCTCTCGGAGTATAAATGTAGATGTAGATGTTGATCAATGAAATCTTGTGCGACATTCCTGGCAAATATATTTATCCCTGGCAATTTCCACTCCATTTTCTCTCCCCACCCCTCTCCTTATCTCTCTCAGAAGGAGTACAGGTTAATGTCTCAGCGTGAGCAATGGTCTTTAATGAGGGACCAACATCCAAATGTCCACTGAATGTAGCTCCTTTAGCAACGTTCTGTGGAAAAGTGGTTGAGATGGACCTACATTCAATGACAACAGCAGTCCCCGTCGGATTTGTCACCTATTGTCGCTGGCAACACATGACTCTCCTCGCCTATCTCCATTGATTAGGGTATTTTTACGGTCACTGTTCTCACGCTGTGTTACGTGACCATTCCTTGTGAGATAGTTGACATTCGGCGTTGATACACTGACAAGTCTGGCAACATTCACGGTGTGCTCATGAACAACTCCAAGCACGATAGCTCCTGTCTGTCATCTTACTGCTCGTATTCCATAAAGTCGAATAGCATATATGCATCACTCCACTGCAATGACTTATGTCGTTGCTGGAGCATCACATGACCACCTCGAACCAGTTATACACCACCAAAAGCGCTCCATAGCGAATATTCACTTCTTTCAGGGACGTGCCAAATTGTGAGGTGGGATTATTAGCAGAGCTACATTCAGAGACTCACATGTAATAATTAATGTGCAATGGATCTCCGAGGCCAAGCAGTTCTGTGATGTAACGGGCAACTGTTTGATTTCCTGTCGTCATTAAAAACATACTCAGTTTGAGAAAAAAATGGTTCAAATGGCTCTGAGCACTATGGGACTTAACATCTGTGGTCATCAGTCCCCTAGAACTTAGAACTACTTAAACCTAAGTAACCTAAGGACAACACACACATCCATGCCAGAGGCAGGTTTGGACTGAGCGCCTAGAACCGCTAGACCACCGCTGCCGGCCCTCAGTTTGAGACCTGAGTTTCTCCCGGCGTATACAATGTTCACACAACTCACGGAAATGAAGTCGGGTGACGTCGTTGGGTATTGGAAACTGCCATTAAACGGCTGGAGTATCAACAGTATTTAATGGCATGAGGATGCAGAAGGCAAAGACACAACGTGTATCCACAGTACAAGGGCCATTTAAGTGAAAACGTGTCATGATGATCTCTCCGCTGGCAAAAGATTACGGAATAGTCCCCCATTCGGATCTCCGGGATGGGACTACCAAGGGGGAAGTTACCATGAGAAAAAGATTTAATAATCAACGGGAGGATAACGTTCTACGAGTCGGGGCGTGGAATGTCAGAAGCTTGGACGTGGTACGGAAACTAGAAAATCTGAAAAGGGAAATGCAAAGGCTGAGTATAGATACAGTAGGGTTCTGTGAAGTGAAGTGGAAATAAGGATTTCTGGACATACGAGTATACGGTAATATCAACAGTAGCAGAAAATGGTGTAACAGGGGTGGGATTCGTTATGAGTAGGAATATAGGACACAATTACTGTCAAAAGGTTTTCCTCATTAAAACCGACAGCAAACCAACAGCGACAACAATAGTTCAGTAACACATACCGACCTCGCAAGCAGAAGACGGAGAGATAAAGTATACGAAAATGTTGTACGGGTGATTCAGTACCTAAAGGGAGATGAATATCTAATTGTCATGGGGGATTGGAATGCGGTTGTAGGGGAACAAGTATAAGTAACGGTTATGGGAGAATATGGGCTTGGTACTAGGAATGAGAGACGTGGAAGACTAATTGAGTTCTGTAATAAATTTCAGCCAGTAACAGCGAATACTCTGTTCAAGAATCACAAGAGGAGGAGATATACTTGGCCGTGTGATACGGTAAGATTTCAGTTAGATTGCATCATGGTCAGGCAGACTTGGGTGGGCGGACCATCCGGTCTGCCGAGCGCTGTTGGCAAGAGGAGTGCACTCAGCTCTTGTGAGGCAAACTGAGGAGCTACTTGACTGAGATGTAGCGGCTCCGCTCTCGTAAACAGACATATGTCCAGGAGAGCGGTGTGCTGATCACATGGCCCTCTATATCCGCATCCAGTGACGCCTGTGGGCTAAGGATGATAAGGCAGCCGGTCGGTACCGTTGCACCTTCGTGGCCTGTTTGGGCGGAGTTTAGTTTTAGTTATATAGTCAGCCAGAGATTCCGAACTCAGATACTGGATTGTAAGGCGTAACAAAGAGCAGATACAGACTCAGATCACAATGTAGTAGTGATGAAGAGTTGGCTGAAGTTTAAGAAATTAGTCGGGAGATTCAATATGGATGGAAGTGGGGTTCGGAAGTACTAAGGAATGAAGCGATACCCTAGAAGGTCTGTAAGGCTATAGATGCAGCAATAAGAAATAGCTCAGTAGGCAGTAAAGTTGAAGAGCAATGGACATCACTAAAAAGGACAATCACAAAAGTTGGAAAGAAAATCGTAAGTACTGGGAAGGTAACTGCGAACAA
Organism: Schistocerca serialis cubense; assembly: GCF_023864345.2. Lineage (NCBI taxonomy): Eukaryota > Metazoa > Arthropoda > Insecta > Orthoptera > Acrididae > Schistocerca > Schistocerca serialis. The sequence continues at coordinate 1,142,666,358 of NC_064639.1, read as the reverse complement.
ACGATGGGTAACAGAAGAAGTACTTCGGTTGAGTGATGAAGGAAGGAAGTACAAAAATGTTCAGGGAAATTCAGGAATACAGAAATACAGGTCACTTAGGAAATAAATAAATAGAAAGTGCACGGAAGCTAAGGCGAAAGGGCTACATGAAAAGTTTGAAGAAATCGAAAAAGAAGTAATTATTGGAAGGACTTACAGAGTATATAGAAAAGAAGTCAAAACAACCTTCGGAGAAATTTCATGGAAGGGTAGTAACATTAAGGGTGACTGGGAATTCCAATATTCCAATGCTAAATGAGTACAGGGCGTGGATGGATGGAGAGAGTACACAGAGGGCCTTTATGAGAGAGAAGACGTTCCTGGGACGTGATAGAAGTAGAAACAGGAGTTAATACTGAAGAGATGGGGGGTTCAGTATCAGTATCAGAAATCAGAAGCGCTTTTGAAGACTTAAGACCAAATAAGGCAAAAGGGATAGATAACTTAGAATGCGGATTTCTAAAATCTTTGGGGGAAGTGGCAGCAAAACGGGGTGTAGAATGCATGAGACTGGCGACATACCATCTGAGTTTCGAAGAAACTTTACCCACACAATTCTGAAGATAGGAAGAGCCGACAAGTGCGAGAATTACCGCGCAGTCAGCTTAACAGCTCAAGCATCCAAGTTACTTACAAGAATAGTATACAGCAGAATGAAAAAGAAAATTAAGGGTGTGTTAGATGACGATCGGTCTGGTTCAAACGGCTCTGAGCACTATGGGACTTAACAGCTGAGGTCCCCTAGAACTTAGAACTACTTAAACTTAACTAACCTAAGGACATTACACGCATCCATGCCCGAGGCTGGATTCGAACCTGCGACCGTAGTGGTCACGCGGTTCCAGACTGAAGCGCCTAGAACCGCTCGGCCACACCGGCTGGTCCGATCGCTTTGATCAGTTTGGTTGTAGAAAAGATGAAGGCACCGGAGAGACAATACTGACGTTGCAATTGATAATGCAAGCAAGACTGAACAAAAATCAAGACACGCTCATAGTATCTGTCGACTTTGAAAAAGCGTCAGACATTGTCAAATGGTGCAAGATGTTCTAAATTCTATAAGCTATTGGAAAAGACGGGTTAAATACAAAATGTACAACATCTAAGAGGGAGCAATAAGAGTGGAAGACCAAGAACGAAGTGCTCGGATTAAAAAGGCGGGGTTGCAGTCTTTCGCACCTACTGTTCAATATTTACAGCGAGAAAGCTATGGCAGAAGTAAAAGGAAGTTTCAAGAGCGGATTTATAATTTAAGGTGAAAGGATATCAATTGTAATATTCGCTTATGACATTGCTGTCCTCAGTGAAAGCGAATAAGAATTACAGGATCTGTTGAATGGAATGAATAGTGTAAGGAGTACAGAATATGGATGAAGAGGAAATCGAAAATAGACGAAAATAATTAGATCTATCAGAAACGAGAAAACTAGAAATTTAACATCAGGATTAGTGATCACGAAATAGGTTTTTTGCCGTGTGGCTAGGGCCTCCCGTCGGGTACACCGTTCGCCTGGTGCAGGTCTCTCGAGTTGACTCCACTTCGGCGACTTGCGTGTCGATGGGGAAGAAATGATGATGATAAGGACAACACAACACCCAGTCCCTAAGCGGAGAAAATCTCCGATCCAGCCGGGAATCGGACCCGGGCCTTTAGGTATGACATTCCGTCGCGCTGAACACTTAGCTTCCAGAGGCGGACAACGAAGTAGATCAAGGAATTCTACTATCTAGGCAGCAAAATAACCAATAACGGAGCGAGCAAGGGCATCAGAAACCGACTAGTACTGGAACAAAGGACGTTCCTGGCTAAGAGATGTCTACTAGCATCAAACATAGGCCTTATTTTGAGGAAGAAGTATCTGAGAATGTACCTTTGGAATACGACATTGTATGGACGTGACGCATGGACTGTGGGAAAATTGGAAAAGAAGAGAGTGAAAATTTGAGAAGTTGTGGAACAGAAGAAAGTTGAAAATTAGGTGGACTGATAAGGTAAGGGATGAGGAGATTCTCCACAGACCAATCAGCGGACACGGCTGCGCATGGGCCACCTCAGCAGGCGCCTGGATCAAGCACCCACGCCGACTACTGCTCACCAGCGACGGAGGCTGGAATTTGCACGCCAGTATCGCAACTGTGCGCCCACTGATTGGCGACAGCTGTTGCAGATGAATCACGTTTTATGCTCGATTGGACAGATGTCTGTTGTCGCGTAAGACGTGAAGCGTCTAAAAGCAAACACACTGCAACAGTCGTCAGAAGGACCCAGGCTGGAGGCCCTGCGTCATCTCATTATTCTGCAAGGCGCAATTGGTCATTAGAATTTTGCATCTGTTCGTGGCTATCATATCCACCCATGCATGCAGTTTGTTTGTCCTCGACACGATGGCTTCTACCAGCAGGACAAGGCAAGGTGCCAGGCAGCTCGCAGCGTACGTGCCTGGTTCGAAGAGTTTACCGTTCCTTCTGGTAATCAGACTCTCCGGATTTAACCCAACCGAGTCTCTGTCTCTATCGGGCTGTTCGCTCCATGCATCCTCAACTAAGAAACATAGCGCCATTGGCAATTTCACTGATGTTGGCATTGCGCCACATCCCTGTTGATAGCTTTAGGACCTCATTGACTCTTCCTGCGCGTCTCGCAGCGATCCTCGCTGCAAAAGACGGTTGTTTATGATTTTGACAGGTGGTGTGACTGGCCAATGTAAAATACCTAGTAGGACATGAGGGACCATAAATAATTTGGCCTTTCACACAGGGCTCGCTCAAATAACCACTACAGAATGTGACACTCAGTGGTGGAACAGTGAGCACACCACTGTAGTAATGCCTAGATAGTGCTTCGTTAGACCCCGATCACTCGATCTATTCCACGTCGACAGTGAAGAAAGCTCATCATCGTCGAGCTGTGCCAAGTAGAGTTGACAAAAAATGCGTCAACAAGAGACGTCATCATTGATTTAGTTTTTTCTTCGACCACAATCCTCCAGACAGACCAAAGACTTTGTAGCTCAGTTGCTTCGAGAATTATCCTGCTGTCAGATTATATACTCCATCAAACATTCATACTGTTCCTGCACATATTTTCAAATAATTTTGTTTTGAAAAAAATTTCAGGTAACAGTTGGCTCTGATACTTTATAACATTTTTATAACGGAAATTTCTGTTGGTGACGGGCCGAGTGGTTCTAGGCGCTACAGTCTGGAACCGCGTGACCGCTACGGTCGCAGGTTCGAATCCTGCCTCCGGCATGGATGTGTGTGATGTCCTTTGGTTAGTTAGGTTTAAGTAGTTCTAAGTTTTAGGGGACTGATGACCTCAGAAGTTAAGTCCCATAGTGCTCAGAGCCATTTTTGTTGGTGACGGAATCAAAGTAGACAGTATTTCAGAATTACTTTTACAAACTTTGGGGACAGGTTCCTTACATTAAACCAAGAAAAAAAAGTCCATATAAACATATGCACGAAAATTCTCCGTTTTCCAGTTATTAATGGTAGTTTACAATTTAAGTGTCTGGAAAACCAAGAAAAAAAGTCCATACAAACATATGCACGAAAATTCTCCGTTTTCCAGTTATTAATGGTATTTACAATTTAAGTGTCTGGAACTGATCAACATACAAACTCATAATAATTCCTCGAAATGTCCTCTTGCTTCTAAAACCGCATGGATTCATCGAATCATGGGCTGTCACACCATTTCAAATATTCACAGGCAGTTTCGACTTGTTTCACACGCTTCCATGACACGTCGATGAAGAATGTCTGCATCCGGGTGGTCTGCTGCATGGGCCGTTTAAGATACCCCCAGAGGCTGTGAGACTGGTTCTCCTCTACCTATTCATGTGTCATGGTAGCGACCAGGTAGTGCATCCTGGAGACTGAAATGTGCCGGAGCTTCTGTGTACGTAAGCCACATGTTTCTTCATATATGTTGGGGCACATCTTCTAATAGGTCTTGGACAGTGTTCTGAATACAGTACCGTCAATAGCACCTGCCGGATGTGCTGGAAAAACATGTCCCTATCAGTCACCTAAAATTCCAGCCCACAAAAAAAATCTTAAACTGATGCTAATGTCTTGTCGTACTGTAGCATGAGGACGCAATCGGCCCATATGTGTTGATTCTGGAAATTTGTTATTCCACCACTTCCAAAAGTTGATTTGTCTGCAAAAGAAACTGAAGAGACAAACAATGGAATGGCAGTTTCTGCAGTAAACCATTAGCAAAAGTTCTCCTATAGTAGGTACTCGGGAGGTATAAAATCCTACACACGTTGAAAGTGACACAAATATATCTTCATCCAGAAGCCGGAATACGAAATACATTGTCATTGTTTGAACGTCACTATATTAAAAGGTCAATTCTGATGGAAAACCGTCTAGCTATCTCTCCAAGGTCAAGCATCATCATGTTAGAGGTGGGCCGGCGATGCAGGCTTTCCAATTTTAGTTCCTCCTCTCGTCAATGTAATAGCACTTTCTCTCTGTTGCTTATCTTATTCCTTACAACCAACATTTAAAAAATTAACATTCAGAGAAAAGATGATTATAGACCTAATCTCGAGTACTGGTCGAGTGTTTGGGACCCCAGCCAGGTAGGACTAAGGAAGATATCGAAGCAGTTCAAAGGCAGCTAGCTAGATTTGTTACCGGCAAATTCGACGAAACGCGAATATTACGTAGAAGTTTCGTGAATTAAAATGGGAATTTTTGGAGGGAAGACTAGTTCATTTCGGGGAACACTACTGAGAAAATTCAGAGTACCGGCATTTGTGGCTGACTGAGAACGATTCTAATGTCGCCAACGCGTATATTTTTCGCAAGGACTGCGAAGACAAAGAAAGAGAAATTAGGGATCATACGTAAGTATGTAGATAGACGTTTGCATTGCGTTTTGTGAAACATTACACACATAATCAAGCCCTACCACTCCCCTATAGATCTACTACAAAAACAGCTGAAATGTGCGGTGAATGAGACGTTTACCCTAAGATGTTAGAGTTTCAGGGCAGTTTTTGTGAATTATTTACTTTATAATTTTATTACATTAGGTCTGGTGGCTGAAGATCGACGAGAAGGAGATTATGGTTATTAGAAATACATTATTCAAAAATGGCTCTGAGCACTATGGGACTTAACTTCTGAGATCATCAGCCCCCTAGAACTTAGAACTACTTAAACGTGACTAACCTAAGGACATCACACACATCCATGCCCGAGGCAGGATTCGAACCTGCAACCGTAGCAGTCATGCGGTTCCAGACTGAAGCGCCTAGAACCGCTCAGCCACTCCGGCTCACGAAATACGTTATTCCCAAAGTACCTAACTTATCCCCATAAACTTATCAGGAAATTCTTTCTTAACGCATATTCCCAGAAAAGTACAAGCACTAACTTCTGAACTGAGTAAATACACTCTAAAGCAGTCCACCGTCAGAGGGCCGTTGACGAGGGCAGTGGAAAGGAGTTGCCTGAATTTACCGCCGGTCCACAGTCCATATTTTCTGTGTATTCTGTAATTAATTTGAAGACTGCAACGATTATTTTTAATTTAGTTTGTTGATGAACATTCCGACAAGTACGCGAAATGTCAAATTAGTTACGCCATCGGCGAGCGCTGACCGGGGGCTTATCTGATTTCACATACCAGTGCTACTTGTTACGTTCGCTATGCGTCCAGAAACATTTTAATTAAAAGATCAGCTCGGTGAATGTAGAATTGCTGTACCGTGATCCAATGGAATATAATAAGCAAGACACATCGCGGTACCGACCTCCCGACTCAGCAGCATTAGTGGCAGAACAACTGAGAGAAAATTTGGAATACATTTCACATAAATTTTCTCAGCATGTTATGGTCTTAGGTGGAGATTTCAATTTACCAGATATAGACTGGGACACTCAGATGTTTAGGACGGGTGGTAGGGACAGAGCATCGAGTGACATTATACTGAGTGCACTATCCGAAAATTACCTCGAGCAATTAAACAGAGAACCGACTCGTGAGATAACATCTTGGACCTACTGATAACAAACAGACCCGAACTTCTCGACTCTGTATGTACAGAACAGGGAATCAGTGATCATAAAGCCGTTGCAGCATCCCTGAATATGGAAGTTAATAGGAATATAAAAAAAGGGAGGAAGGTTTATCTGTTTAGCAAGAGTAATAGAAGGCAGATTTCAGACTACCTAACAGATCAAAACGAAAATTTCTGTTCTAACACTGACAATGTTGAGTGTTTATGGAAAAAGTTCAAGGCAATCGTAAAATGCGTTTTAGACAGGTACGTGCCGAGTAAAACTGTGAGGGACGGGAAAAACCCACCGTGGTACAACAACAAAGTTAGGAAACTACTGCGAAAGCAGAGAGAGCTCCACTCCAAGTTTAAACGCAGCCAAAACCTCTCAGACAAACAGAAGCTAAACGATGTCAAAGTTAGAGTAAGGAGGGCTATGCGTGAAGCGTTCAGTGAATTCGAAAGTAAAATTCTATGTACCGACTTGACAGAAAATCCTAGGAAGTTCTGATCTTACGTTAAATCAGTAAGTGGCTCGAAACAGCATATCCAGACACTACGGGATGATGATGGCATTGAAACAGAGGATGACACGCGTAAAGCTGAAATACTAAACACCTTTTTCCAAAGCTGTTTCACAGAGGAAGACCGCACTGCAGTTCCTTCTCTAAATCCTCGCACAAACGAAAAAATGACTGACATCGAAATAAGTGTCCAAGGAATAGAAAAGCAACTGGAATCACTCAATAGAGGAAAGTCCACTGGACCTGACGGGATACCAATTCGATTCTACACAGAGTACGCGAAAGAACTTGCCCCCCTTCTAACAGCCGTGTACCGCAAGTCTCTAGAGGAACGGAGGGTTCCAAATGATTGGAATAGAGCACAGATAGTCCCAGTCTTCAAGAAGGGTCGTCGAGCAGATGCGCAAAACTATAGACCTATATCTCTGACGTCGAACTGTTGTAGAATTTTAGAACATGTTTTTTGCTCGAGTATCATGTCGTTTTTGGAAACCCAGAATCTACTATGTAGGAATCAACATGGATTCCGGAAACAGCGATCGTGTGAGACCCAACTCGCTTTATTTGTTCATGAGACCCAGAAAATATTAGATACAAGCTCCCAAGTAGATGCTATTTTTCTTGACTTCCGGAAGGCGTTCGATACAGTTCCGCACTGTCGCCTGATAAACAAAGTAAGAGCCTACGGAATATCAGACCAGCTGTGTGGCTGGATTGAAGAGTTTTTAGCAAACAGAACACAGCATGTTGTTATCAATGGAGAGACGTCTACAGACGTTAAAGTAACCTCTGGCGTGCCACAGGGGAGTGTTATGGGACCATTGCTTTTCACAATATACACTCCTGGAAATGGAAAAAAGAACACATTGACACCGGTGTGTCAGACCCACCATACTTGCTCCGGACACTGCGAGAGGGCTGTACAAGCAATGATCACACGCACGGCACAGCGGACACACCAGGAACCGCGGTGTTGGCCGTCGAATGGCGCTAGCTGCGCAGCATTTGTGCACCGCCGCCGTCAGTGTCAGCCAGTTTGCCGTGGCATACGGAGCTCCATCGCAGTCTTTAACACTGGTAGCATGCCGCGACAGCGTGGACGTGAACCGTATGTGCAGTTGACGGACTTTGAGCGAGGGCGTATAGTGGGCATGCGGGAGGCCGGGTTGGACGTACCGCCGAATTGCTCAACACGTGGGGCGTGAGGTCTCCACAGTACATCGATGTTGTCGCCAGTGGTCGGCGGAAGGTGCACGTGCCCGTCGACCTGGGACCGGACCGCAGCGACGCACGGATGCACGCCAAGAGCGTAGGATCCTACGCAGTGCCGTAGGGGACCGCACCGCCACTTCCCAGCAAATTAGGGACACTGTTGCTCCTGGGGTATCGGCGAGGACCATTCGCAACCGTCTCAATGAAGCTGGGCTACGGTCCCGCACACCGTTAGGCCGTCTTCCGCTCACGCTCCAACATCGTGCAGCCCGCCTCCAGTGGTGTCGCGACAGGCGTGAATGGAGGGACGAATGGAGACGTGTCGTCTTCAGCAATGAGAGTCGCTTCTGCCTTGGTGCCAATGATGGTCGTATGCGTGTTTGGCGCCGTGCAGGTGAGCGCCACAATCAGGACTGCATACGACCGAGGCACACAGGGCCAACACCCGGCATCATGGTGTGGGGAGCGATCTCCTACACTGGCCGTACACCACTGGTGATCGTCGAGGGGACACTGAATAGTGCACGGTACATACAAACCGTCATCGAACCAATCGTTCTACCATTCCTAGACCGGCAAGGGAACTTGCTGTTCCAACAGGACAATGCACGTCCGCTTGTATCCCGTGCCACCCAACGTGCTCTAGAAGGTGTAAGTCAACTACCCTGGCCAGCAAGATCTCCGGATCTGTCCCCCATTGAGCATGTTTGGGACTGGATGAAGCGTCGTCTCACGCGGTCTGCACGTCCAGCACGAACGCTGGTCCAACTGAGGCGCCAGGTGGAAATGGCATGGCAAGCCGTTCCACAGGACTACATCCAGCATCTCTACGATCGTCTCCATGGGCGAATAGCAGCCTGCATTGCTGCGAAAGGTGGATATACACTGTACTAGTGCCGACATTGTGCATGCTCTGTTGCCTGTGTCTATGTGCCTGTGGTTCTGTCAGTGTGATCATGTGATGTATCTGACCCCAGGAATGTGTCAATAAAGTTTCCCCTTCCTGGGACAATGAATTCACGGTGTTCTTATTTCAATTTCCAGGAGTGTATATAAATGACCTAGTAGATAGTGTCGGAAGTTCCATGCGACTTTTCGCGGATGATGCTGTAGTATACAGAGAAGTTGCAGCATTAGAAAATTGTAGCGAAATGCAGGAAGATCTGCAGCGGATAGGCACTTGGTGCAGGGAGTGGCAACTGACCCTTAACATAGACAAATGTAATGTATTGCGAATACATAGAAAGAAGGATCCTTTATTGTATGATTATATGATAGCGGAACAAACACTGGTAGCAGTTACTTCTGTAAAATATCTGGGAGTATGCGTGCGGAACGATTTGAAGTGGAATGATCATATAAAATTAATTGTTGGTAAGACGGGTACCAGGTTGAGATTCATTGGGAGAGTGCTTAGAAAATGTAGTCCATCAACAAAGGAGGTGGCTTACAAAACACTCGTTCGACCTATACTTGAGTATTGCTCATCAGTGTGGGATCCGTACCAGATCGGTCTGACGGAGGAGATAGAGAAGATCCAAAGAAGAGCGGCGCGTTTCGTCACAGGGTTATTTGGTAACCGTGATAGCGTTACGGAGATGTTTAATAAACTCAAGTGGCAGACTCTGCAAGAGAGGCGCTCTGAATCGCGGTGTAGCTTGCTCGCCAGGTTTCGAGAGGGTGCGTTTCTGGATGAGGTATCGAATATATTGCTTCCCCCTACTTATACCTCCCGAGGAGATCACGAATGTAAAATTAGAGAGACTAGAGCGCGCACGGAGGCTTTCAGATAGTCGTTCTTCCCGCGAACCATACGCGACTGGAACAGGAAAGGGAGGTAATGACAGTGGCACGTAAAATGCCCTCCGCCACACACCGTTGGGTGGCTTGCGGAGTATAAATGTAGATGTAGATGTAGATGTAGGTACACAAGATTTTTGTCATGTTGCATTAGTGTTCGCGTAGTGTAGCGACTGTCACGCAAATGTGCTTGTTGATGTCATTAGACTATTATATGAGTAAACTGCAGACTTTTCTTTTATATTCTGGTGCGAAAATGGTTTAGTATGAGAACTGTAATCTTGTATAATCACTGATTTTTATTAACAGCGTTAAAAGCTCCCATATATCAGACATATTTTATGAAAAGCTGTGCAAGTGATTTAGCAAGTATGAGACTACGTTCTACCGTTCACTAGAACTGCCTTTCTGTCACCCGTCCGCAATAAGAAGGACAAGAGAGAAATTAAATTGAGAAAATTGCTGTTGTAACATTCTTCCGAATCTTGATTAATCGGAAGTCAGGATAAGTCACAGTGAATGAAGTCCGTAAATCAGAGATGAATCAAGTAATGCTGAGACAGTACCTTTTCTGCTACTAATGGACTATTTTGGTCGATTCGTTTACCGGATGTGCTGGAAATCAGGTGCCGAAGCGAAGATGGCGAACAGATAAGTTTGGTGACTGCGGAGCTTGTTTGTATTAAACACGATACAACAAATGATTTATCATTACGTAGAACAGTATAGATCTGACTCCGTGAAGTAAATTTAGTTGAAAAGTCTCGTCTTTTTTGAGGTGCACTTAATGGCGCAAATCGACACGTCACAAAGTTGATCTCCTTCCATCTTCAGTTCTATTGAAAAAGATAAATTTAGGTATCAGTATTAACAAGGGTTAACACAGTGTCTTGAACGTGAAACTTAGAATTAAAGACTGCAATTATTGTTATTGTTATTATTATTATTTAGATACATAAATTTTAATACAAGGATGCTTGTATCAAAAGCTGGTGCGAGCAAGAAGGCTTACAAAAAAGAGAAAAAAAGGTTCAAATGGCTCTGAGTACTATGGGACTTAACATCTGTGGTCATCAGTCCCCTAGAACTTAGAACTACTTAAATCTAACTACCCTAAGGACAACACACACACCCATGCCCGAGTCAGGATTCGAACCTGCGACCGTAGCGGTCACGCGGTTCCAGACTGAAGCGCCTAGAACCGCACGGCCACACCGGCCGGCTACAAAGAAGAAGTCATGACCAAAGATAGGAGACAAATCGTGCCTAATCTTATTTACAAAAGAATGTCGTAATTGACATTAGCAACTGCTGCAGAAATATAGTAGTAGTATCTGTGTTTGATACTGAAGTACAGGGCAATTACAAATGATTGAAGCCATTTCATAAATTCACTGTAGCTCCATTCATTGACGTACGGTCACGACACACTACAGATACGTAGGAAAACTCATAAAGTTTTGTTCGGCTGAAGCCGCACTTCAGGTTTCTGCCGCCAGAGCGCAGTGAGACAAAATGGCGACAGGAGCCGAGAAAGCGTATGTCGTGCTTGATATGCACTCACGTCAGTCAGTCATAACAGTGCAACGACATTTCAGGACGAAGTTCAACAAAGGTCCACCAACTGCTAACTCCATTCGGCGATTGTATGCGCAGTTTAAAGCTTCTGGATGCCTCTGTAAGCGGAATTCAACGGGTCGGCCTGCAGTGAGCGAAGAAACGGTTGAACACGTGTATCTGGACATGCTGGAAAATTGGCTCGTGCCACAACTGGAGACCGACAGCGCCGACTTCATCTTTCAACAGGATGGTGCTCCACTGCACTTCCATCATGATGTTCGGCATTTCTTAAACAGGAGATTGGAAAACCGATGGATCGGTCGTGGTGGAGATCATGATCAGCAATTCGTGTCATGGCCTCCACGCTCTCCCGACTTAACCCCATGCGATTTCTTTCTGTGGGGTTATGTGAAAGATTCAATGTTTAAACCTCTTCTACCAAGAAACGTGCCAGAACTGCGAGCTCGCATCAACGATGCTTTCGAACTCATTGATGGGGACATGCTGCGCCGAGTGTGGGAGGAACTTGAATATCGGCTTGATGTCTGCCGAATCACTAAAGGGGCACATATCGAACATTTGTGAATGCCTAAAAAAACTTTTTGAGTTTTTGTATGTGTGTGCAAAGCATTGTGAAAATATATCAAATAATAAAGTTATTGTAGAGCTGTGAAATCGCTTCAATCATTTGTAATAACCCTGTACTTACTTACATAATATAAACAGCGGCTTTCACACCAGATGCATTTCCAGTTTGTCTGACAATAAATGGTCTATGAAATGACTGATATGAAGGGTGTTTTAAGCGGGTGGTGTCGTCCATATGGTGCAGTATTTCAGAAAACTGACTCATTTATATTTTTATTCTTCCCAGTCACAGCCTGATGTCTCGGAAGCTAAAATAGGCCACGCAATTCACAATTAGTGGGTAATGCTGAAAAATTGGTTGCTTTATCGAAGAGAACGAGCGTAACAAACTGAGCAAATTAGTGAGTAATTGATCGATCTCTAGCCTTTATGCAAGCAGTTATTCAGCTTGGTACTGGCTGACAGCGTTGTTGAACGCGTCCATCTCCCCCCCCCCCCCACCCCACCCCCACAGGAGAATATCGTGCCAAATTCTGTCCAACTGGCGCATTATAATGTCAAAATTCCGAGAAGGCTGGAGGGTATGCCCATAATGCTCTAAACGTTCTCACTTGCGGAGAGATCCGGCTACCTTGCTGACCAAGGTACAGTTTGGCAAGCGCGGAGACAAGCAGTACAAACTCTCGCTTTGAGCTGGTGGGCATTATCTAGCCGAAATGTAAGCCCGGCATGGCTGTCCACGCACGGCAACAAGTGTGTGTGTGTGTGTGTGTGTGTGTGTGTGTGTGTGTGTGCCGTGGATGGTAACTGACGGTGTACTGATGTGAAATGAAATGGCACCCCAGGCCATCACTGTCGGTTGTGGGTTGTCGGGCCGTACGTCGAACGAAAGTCAGATTGGGACACTATGTGATCAAAAGTATCCGGACACCCCCAAGAACATACGTTTTTCATATTAGATGCAGTGTGCTGCCAGCTACTACCAGGTGCTCCATATCAACGACCTCAGTAGTGATTAGACATCGTGAGAGAGCGGAAAAAGGGCGCTCCGCGGTACTCACGGGCTTCGAACGTCGTCAGATGATTGGGTGTCACTTGTGTCATACGCCTGTACGCGAGATTTCCACGCTCCTAAACATCCCTAGGTCCACTGTTTGCGATGTGATAGTGCAGTGGAAACGTGAAGGGACCCGTACAGCACAAAACTGACCTCGTCTGTTGACTGACAGAGACCGCCGACAGTTGAAGAGGGTTGCAATGTGTAATAGGTAGACATCTATCCAGACCATCACACAGAAATTCCAAACAGCATCAGGAATCACTGCAGGTATTACGACAGTTTGGCGGGACGCGAGAAAACTTCGATTCCATTGTCGAGCGGCTGCTCATAAGCCACACATCACGCGGGTAAATTCCAAACGACGCCTCGCTTGGTGTAAGGAGCGTAAAATTGGACGATTGAACAGAGGAAAAATATTGTGCGGAGTCACGAATCACGGTACATAATGTGGCGATCCGATGGCAGGGTGTGGGTATGGCGAATGCCTGGTGCGCTTCATCTGCCAGCGTGTGTAGTGCCAACAGTAAAATTCAGAGGCGGTGGTGGTATGGTGTGGTCATGTTTTTCATGGAGTGGACTTACAGCCCTTGTTGTTACAAGTGCCACTATCACAGCACGGGCCTACATTGATGTTTTCTTCACCTTCTTGCTAGCCACTGTTGAAGAGCAATTCGGGGATGGCGACTGCTTCTCTCAACACGGTCGAGCACCTGTTCATAATGTACGGCCCGTGGCGGAGTGGTTACACGACAATAACATCCCTCTAATAGACTGGACTGCACAGAATCCTGACGTGACTCCTATAGAACACCTTTGGGGTATTTAGGAACGCCGACTTCGTGCCAGGCCTCACCGACCAACATCGATACCTCTCCTCAGTGCAGCGCTCCTTGAAGAATGGGCTGCCGTTCCACAAGAAAACTTCCAGCACCTGATTGAACGTATGCTTCCGAGAGTGGAAGCGGTTGTCAAGGCTAAGGGTCGGTCAATACCATACTGAATTCAGACATTACCGATGGAGGGCGCCACGAGCTTGAATGGCATTTTCAGTCAGGTGTCCGGATACTTTTGATCACATAGCGTATCTCTGCTCTGTCCGGAGCGTCTCTAAATACGTTTCGGCGTGAAATCTTATTGACTGTGGTACAATTGTCTCCAGTCATGAGCCCCGCTTGGAAATGAGCCCCGATATCAGCGAAGAGATGTCCGACGGCGCCCTGGATGGCAGTGGGACAGCAAACTGACTGTCCCCCGTGCCTGACCGAGCGAGGTGCCGCAGTGGTTAGACACTGGACTCGCATTCGGGAGGACGACGGTTCAATCCCGTGTCCGGCCATCCTGATTTAGGTTTTCCGTGATTTCCCTTAATCACTCCAGGCGAATGCCGGGATGGTTCCTCTGAAAGGGCACGGCCGACTTCCTTCCCCATCCTTCCCTAATCCGATGAGACCGATGACCACGCTGTCTGGTCTCCTTCCCCAAACCATCCAACCAACCAACCCCGTGCCTGTGGTACCATTCCATTTCATAGTAGTGCCCATCTGGTTGTCATCCGTTACAGTACAGCAGTATGTCGACGATATTATACACCTTGTTTTGTTGTCCTCCGTGGCAAGCCATCATCGGTTTACATTTCAGCAAGATAATGCCCGCACACGTCGAGAGTGTGTACTGCTTGTCTGCGTTCTTGCCAAAGAACGCCGGTTCTGTCCTCGGTTGAGAACGTTTGGAGCATTATGGGCAGTGCGCTCGAACCAACTCGGAATTTTTGACGATCAAACTCGGCAAATGGACAGAATTTGGCACGATATCCCTCAGAGGAACATACAACAACTCTATGAATCAATGATAAGCCGAATAATAGCTAGCATGAGAGCCAAACTGGACCAACGCATTACCGACCTACTCTATTTGTGAAGCTCTTTCTCTTGAATAAATCATACAATTTTTCTGAAGTTGTAATCATTTGTTTGTTGGTCCCATTCGCTTAATTTCTTCGTCATGTGTCTTTTTTTGTCTTACAGCATATGTTGATTATTTATTCCCCGTACTGATTGAAAAATAAATGCTAATACTGCTAAAATGTTGAAGTTACTACTAACTTATACCACTACAGAACAACACACATCAAAAAACGTTTTGCATCACCTGGGTTCCCAAAACTCCTGAAGATAGACGTTGAGTGTCGCTATTGTATCACAGACACAGTCCCTTTGACTGTTTAGAGATGTCACTAAACCCGCCCAAAGATGTAAACAACCATGCATGAGCAGCATCTATTAGACAGCCGATCAGTTCCAGTCATTCCACCGGGAAGGAGGTACACGGCTCGTGTTCTCTGTAGTTCAACCATGCCTAGAAGGTCAATATCGCGGTTCGATCGCGTCGGCATTGTTGCTTTGTGCCAATAAAGGCTCTCGACAAGGAAAGTGTCGAGGCGTCTCGGAGTGAAACAAAGCGATGTTGTTCGGACATGGTGGAGATACAGAGAGACAGAAACTGTCGATGACATGACTCGCTCAGCCGCCCAAGGCCTACTAGTGAAATGGATGACGGCTCCCAACGGATTATGGCGCGGAGGAACCCTGGCAGCAACCCCATGGCTGAATAATGCTTTTGGTTGCAACCCCAGGACGTCGTGTTATGAGTCAAACTGTGCGTAGTAGGCTACATGATGCGCAGCTTCACTCCCAACATCCATGGCGAGATCCATTTCTGCAACCACGACACCATACAGCGCGGTACAGATGGGGCCAGCAACATGCCGAATGGACCACTCAGGATCGGCATCACGTTCTCCTCAGCGATGAGTGTCGCACATACTTTCAACCAGACAGTCATCGGATACGTGTTTGGAGGCAACCCGGTCAGGCTGAACGGCTTAGACACGCTGTCCAGCGAGTGCAGCAAGGTGGAAGTTTCCTGCTGTTTTGGGGTGGCGTTATGTGGGGCCGACATATGTCGCTGGTGGTCATGGAATGCGCCGAAACGGCTGTACGATACGTGAATGCCACCCTCCGACTGATAGTGTAACCATATCGACAGCATATTGGCGAGGCATTCGTCTTCATGGACGACAATTCGCGCCCCCATCGTGCAAATCTTGTGAATGACTTCATTCAGGATAAGGACATCTCTCGACTGGAGTGGCCAGCATGTTCTCCAGACATGAAACCTATCAAAGATGCCTGTTATAGATTGAAACCCCGGCCGCTG
The DNA here is from genome assembly GCF_023864345.2 of Schistocerca serialis cubense. Lineage (NCBI taxonomy): Eukaryota > Metazoa > Arthropoda > Insecta > Orthoptera > Acrididae > Schistocerca > Schistocerca serialis. The sequence goes on along the minus strand of NC_064639.1, from coordinate 1,142,650,336 downwards.
AGGCCGAGCGGTTCTAGGCGCTTTAGTTCGGAAACGAACTGCTGCTACGGTCGCAGGTTCGAATCCTGCCTCGGGCATGGATGTGTGTGATGTCCTTAGGTTAGTTAGGTTTAAGTAGTTCTAAGTCTAGGGTACTGATGACCTCACATGTTAAGTCCCATAGTGCTTAGAGAGATTTGATAAATTCAAAACACTGTGATCGATCTACTCCGAATCGCCGTTGATGAGTGGGACAATGTAGATCAACAGTGCCTTGATGAACTTGTCGACAGTATGCCACGACGAGTACAGGCATGCACCAATGCAAGAGGACGTGCTACTGTGTATTAGAGGTACCGGTGTGTACAGCAGTCTGGACCACCACCTCTGAAGGTCTCGCTGTATGGTGGTACAACACGCAATGTGTGGTTTTCATGAGCAATAAACAGGGCGGAAATGATGTTTAAGTTGATCTCTATTCCAGTTTTCTGAACAGGTTCCGGAACTCTCGGAATCGAGGTGATGCAAAACTTTTATTGATGTGTGTTAAATAAATCTTAGTCATTTACCCAACTACTAGAACTACTAGTAGCACTTCCGTATCTGCTCTGTTTTTGTTATTTATTAGTGTGAATTTAAACTGTAGATGGTTGTTTCCGCACCTGGATCCGCAGCAGCTAATGTCTTCTGGTTTCCTTGGGCATAGGACAGGACGTCAGCAACGTTTCCGCTATAACAAGCGACTCTTCGAGTTTGGTCCCATAGGAACTTACCTCCAGAGCGCATAGCACCACCGTGTGTATTCTGGAGCGCCACACCGCCGCACGTGCAACTGTCATTCATCTATCTGTCTTCATACGTTGCATTCATGCCATGACTAGTCAGGTAACGTATCATTCCACATTATGTGCTAAAAAATCTCATTTTTGTCTCTCCCTAACCGTAGGGAAAAATTCGTACGTTACCCTGCCTGTGCCTGTGCCTGGCCAATGGCACCCCATACCATCACGCCGGGTGACACGCCAGTATGGTGATGACGAATACACGCTTCCAATGTGCGTTCACCGCGATGTCGCCAAACACGGATGCGACCATCATGATGCTGTAAACAGAATGTGGATTCGAAACTTCCTGGCAGATTAAAACTGTGTGCCCGACCGAGACTCGAACTCGGGAACTTTGCCTTTCGCGGGCAAGTGCTCTACCATCTGAGCTACCGAAGCACGACTCACGCCCGGTCTCACAGCTTCACTTCTGCCAGTAAAGGCAAAGTTCCCGAGTTCGAATCTCGGTCGGGCACACAGTTTTAATCTGCCAGGAAGTTTCATATCAGCGCACACTCCGCTGCAGAGTGAAAATCTCATTCTAGAATGTGGATTCATCCGAAAAAATGACGTTTTGCCATTCGAGCTACCCAGGTTCGTCGTTGAGTACACCATCGCAGGCGCTCCTGTCTGTGATGCAGCGTCAAGGGTAACCGCAGCCGTGGTCTCCGAGCTGATAGTCCATGCTGCTGCAAACGTCGTCGATCTGTTCGTGCAGATAGTTGTTGTCTTGCAAACGTCCCCATCTGTTGACTCAGTGATCGAGACGTGGCTGCACGATCCGTTAGAGCCGTGCGGATAAGATGCCTGTCATCTCGACTGCTAGTGATACGAGGCCGTTGGGATCCAGCACGGCGTTCCGTATTACCCTCCTGAACCCAACGATTCCATATTCTGCTAACAGTCATTGGATCTCGACCAACGCGAGCAGCAATGTCGCGATACGATAAACCGCAATCGCGATAGGCTACAATCCGAGCTTTATCAAAGTCGGAAACGTGATGGTACGCATTTCTCCTCCTTACACGAGGCATCACAACAACGTTTCACCAGGCAACGCCGGTCAACTGCTGTTTGTGTATGAGAAATCGGTTGGAAACGTTCCTCATGTCATCACGTTGTAGATGTCGCCACAGGCGGCAGCCTTGTGTGAATGCTCTGAAAAGCTAATCATTTGCTCATCACAGCATCTTCTTCCTGTCGGCTAAATTTCGCGTCTGTAGCACGTCATCTTCGTGGTGTAGCAATTTTAATGGCCAGTAGTGTAGCTCTCCCTTGAATTTTTGCGCGTGAGTGGTACGGTACAGGAGGATGGAATACCAGCTCCGCAGCCGGCACCGTAAATCGGAAACGACTAAGTTAGGCACGTGAGAGGATCGCGGCGTTGCGCGGAAACAATCTGTTATTTAAATGAGCGGCTCGGGCGGGCGGCAGGTGGCTGCCTGACCGTCGGCAACAGTGGCCGGTGCTGCCGCCTGGCGGCCGCGCGGCCATTAGCTATGTAAACAAGGACAGGATTACGGCGCTCCCAGTGGGCGGGCCGCCCAGCGCCGCCGTTATTGAAATTCCTGCGCCGGGCGCCGCCGGCTGCGACCGCGGAAGTACTTGGCCGCCGCCCGCACTGCGCGGGGGCGGCGCGCCCAAAGGAGGCCGGCGCCGCAGGGGGCGCTTTCTGCTGCTGCTGGCCGGGCCGCCGCTCCCTGCTCTGCCCCCGCAATTCCGACGTTATACCCCGCAAAATGACGATGCGAACTAGTTACAGAAGAATGAGAAAAAAAAGATACAATCCGACCTCGGGGAAGATTATTTTCAGTTCTGGACAAACGTATGAACACGTGGGGCCTGTACTCACCCTAAGTCGTATCTTGGAGGATAGGTTGACGAAAGGCAAATCTACAGGGTGTCCGAAAAGTCTTTCCCTGATTACATAAATTGATAACTCTTGCTAGAAGTAAGATGCAAGTATGAAACTGGTGTCTAATTGATTACAGACTACCGAAGTTTTTTTCACACATCAGTAAACTTCCATTGTTGTCCAATGACAGTACACGTCGATATGACTTTGCGGTCAAAATGCTATCATGTATTGAGGACGATGATGGTTATCTCAGACGAATTGCCTTTTCCGACGAAGCGACCTTTTTTGTCAGTGGAGTTGTGAATCGCCATAATGTGCGCATTTGGGGTTCACGACCCCCCTGGTGAGGTCATGGAGTGCACCAGAGGCAGTGCAAAGGTGAATGTTTGGTGCGCGCTATTGCACGATCGAATTATCGGGCCATTCTTCTTCGCTGAGGCTACCATCACATCTGCAGTGTATCTGGACATGTTGCAACTGTATGCTGTTCCTCAGCTGCTTCATTGTCATCCCGATGTCTTGTTTCAGCAAGACGGTGCACCGCCTCATTGGGGTTTGGACGTCCGTGCCTATCTCGATATGACCTTTCCTGGGAGATGGATTGGTTGTGATGGGCCAACGGTTTGGCCTCCACGCTGTCCTGACATAACCCCATTAGACTTCTTTTTATGGGGTTATGTCAAGGACGAGGTCTACCGAACACGTGTACCAGATCTTGAAACCCTGTGGCAACGGATAACCACAGTCGTTGAATCGGTCCCTCCAGTGATGTTGGCTAATGTGTGGACGGAAACTGAAGATCGCCTAGACGTGCTACGTGCTACCAATGGCGCTCATGTGGAAGTTTACTGATGTGTGAAAAAAACTTTGATAGTTTGTAAACAATTAGACACCAGTTTCATATTTGTATCTTACTTCTAGCTTGAGTTATCAATTTATGTAGTCAGGGAAAGACTTTTCGGACACCCTGTAGATAACATTTATAGCTTTCACATAATTGGAGAAAGCAATCAAATGTGTTTACTGGAATAAATTCGTTGAATTTCTGAAGGAAGTAGATTCAATGAGAATATTCTCAGGACGAATACAACGAGGAGACAAAAGCCGTAGTATACCTAAAAAAATCGTGTCGGACCTAATTTTGCCTAGAGTAGTGTAGCAACCAGGCGTGGCATGTATTCAAGTCGCTGGAAGATCGCTGCGAAATATTGAGCCATGCTGCCTACATAGCTGTCCATAACTGTGTAAGTGTTACCGGTGCTTTGCTGTCCTTGAAGTGCCCTATTTGTAACAGTTCATTGTGTCACTGTGGTGCTGACTGCTGCTCAGATTACTGTTACAGATACAGTGCATTGCGTCAGAGGCATGCACTGAACACGATGGTCTTCCCTCTCGGTAGTGCCACGTGGCCGACTGGAGCCAGGTCTTCTTGCGACAATACATTCTCGTGAATTGGCTACAGTCCAGCCAAGTCTTTCTGCAGTACCGCAGAAAGAACATCCAGCTTCTCGTAGCCCTTTTACACAATTTCTTTGAAACTAAGTAAGGTGCTGATAATGACTACAACTCACCGCGTCCAATCTCCAAGGTAAATAACTCTGTTACTGTGCGTATTTAGAGCAGTATTTGCATGGTCATTGTGGTGCTACTAGCGTCACACTGGGAGAAATTTGATTAATCATTTTTCAGATGTAGAAACACACCTACCAATTTTCATTTATGTCGCACGGCGCCTTCTTGGTGCTGCCATTTTTTTCCATCAGTATATGATTGAAGGTTGCTACAGAAGAATGCTGAATATTAGATGGAGAGATCACATATAATGAGGAGGTATTGAATAGAACTGCGGAGAAGAGAAATTGTGGCACAACTTGACTAGAAGAAGGGATCCGTTGGTAGGACATGTTCTGAGGCATCAAGGGATCACCAATTTAGTAATGGAGGGCAGCGTGGAGGGTAAAAATCGTAGAGGGAGACCAAGAGAGGAATACACTAAGCAGATTCAGAAGGATGTAGGTTGCAGTAGATACTGGAAGATGAAGAAGCTTGTACAGGATAGAGTAGCATGGAGAGATGCATCAAACCAGTCTCAGGACTGAAGACCACAACAAACAGCAGGGTAGCAACTAGGCGTGGCATGTATTCAAGTCGCTGGAAGTTCTCTGCCGAAATATTGAGCCATGCTGCCAACATAAGAGAAGGTACCGTAGTTGCGCCTTTTCCATAACTCAACAGCACACATCAGATTAGCCTACCAATGCTCCAGTTAAGTCAGTTAACGACCCTCAGCCCTTTGCCCCAGTTGTATACACTTAAACCAAGTACCTACTAATACGTAAAGCACCGCACCTGGGGAATTTACCTTTAACTGGTATCGTTAACTAAATTCGTCCCAGTGGCCACCCATATACACGAGAACACCATAATAATAATTTTACCACAATCAGCGGGTGCTCAACCAGTCAGTACAAGGTGTAATTTGAGTCAAGATCCTACCCAGAGGAGAGGTATTTATGGGGTATATTAACTGTTAGGAGAGAGAAAATTACTATTAGCACTCCCTTCAGAATCATAAAATAGAAGGAATACATAAATAAAAGGAATTGTACCACTCTGCATGGTACCTGGATTCTATCAAACATAGTACCAACCTTCAGCGACCCATATATGCTGGGACACTTAATTAAGCACGAGTATTGCCAAATTTTACCCATACAAGAAATATGTTCACTAGCTTAGGTACAACCAAGTGCATTCGCGATACCATACATACATCTCGCGTGTTGACCACGAGGAGAAAATTCGAGAATTTCCGTTCAACTGCTCTTCCAAGTCCTTTGCTGTCTCTGACACAATTACAATGTCATCGGCAAACCTCAACCTTTTTATTTCTTCTCCACGGACTTTAATACCTACTCCGAATTTTTCTTTTGTTTCCTTAGAAGGCGTTGTGCGACATAATCGAAAATTGGTAGGCCTATTTCTACATCCGAAAAATATCTATTCAAATTTCTACCCAATGGTGCCACTATGAGGATGCAAATCAGCTTTGCTCTAAATACACACAGTAACGGTCTTGATCTTTATTTACCTTGGAGATTGGACGTGGTGCGTTGATGTTAGTCAGGTATGTCATTATCATCTTCCTGAGTTCGAAAGAAGTCTTGTAATAGGGTTGCGAGAAGCTGAATGTTCCTTCTGTGATACTGCAGAAAGACTTGGCAGGAATGTAGCCAATGTACATGACTGCTGGCAGCGGTGTTCACGAGAATATATGATCGCAAGAAGACCTGGCTCCAGTCGGCCGCATGGCACTACCGAGGGAGAAGACCATCGTGTTCCCTGTATGACCCAGGTGCATCGAAATCGGTTACTTCAAAGTCAGTTCTGAGCCAGACACACTATGGTGTGAATTCCACTGACCCCAAACCATTGCCATTTGTGACTTCAGTGGTGTCAAACGAGAGCTCATTGGAGGGCAGAGTGGAGGTCTACGTCTACATCTACATCCATACTACGCTAGCCACCTGACGGTGTGTGTGGCAGAGGGTACTGTGAGTGCCTCTATCGGTTCTCCCTTCTATTCCAGTCTCGTATGGTTCGTGGAAAGAAATAATGTCGGTATGCCTCTGTGTGGGCTCTAATCTCTCTGATTTTATCCTCATGGTCTCTTCGCGAGATATACGTAGGAGGGAGCCATATACTGCTTGACTTCTCGGTGAAGGTATGTTCTCGAAACTTCAACAGAAGCCCGTACCTAGCTACTAAGCGTCTCTCCTGCAGAGTCTTCCACTGGAGTTTATCTACCATCTCCGTAACGCATTCGCGATTACTAAAAGATCCTGTAACGAAGCGCGCTGCTCTCCGTTGGATCTTCTCTATCTCTTCTATCAACCCCATGTGGTACAGATTCCACACTGGTGAGCAGTGTTCAAGCAGTGGGCAGGTCTGTCATGTTTTTTGCTGAAACCTGTTTCTCCCTAGGTGCCACTGACGACCAGTTGAGGGCCTACAGCCAACCGGTTTGCGTGCTAGACAGACTGGCTCAAAAAATGCCTTTGAGCACTATGGGACTTAACATCTGAGGTCATCAGTCCCCTAGAACTTAGAACTACTTAAACCTTACTAACCTAACGACATCACACTCATCCATGCCCGAGGCAGGATTCGAACCTGCGACCGTAGGGTCGCGCGGTTCCAGACTGTAGCGCCTAGAACCGCTCGGCCACTATGGGCGGCAGACAGACTGGATCTGCACCTTGTGATGTGGTCGGGATGCAACTTCGCATGACAGCGTCATTATCCCACCTACCCTGACTCCAAATTTGTCTCATAAACAACTTTTCAGAGGATATTTCCCAAGAGGATAACGCTCACCCACATACCGCTGTCATAGCCCAACATACTCTACAGAGTGTCGACATCTTGCCTTGGCCTGCTTGATCACCAGATCTGTTTCCAGTTAGGGACATATGGGGCATCATCGGACGACAACTGCAGCGTCATCCACAACCTTTATTGATCGTCTCTGTATTGACCGACCAAGTGCAACATTCATGAAACTCCATCCCAGAAACTTGCCGCGCGGGGTAGCCGAATGGTCTAAGGCACCTTGTCACGGTCCTCGCGGCTATCCCCGTCGGAGGTTCGAGTCCCCCCTCGGGCATGGGTGTATGTGTTTAGATTTAGTAGTGTGTAAGCTTAGGGACCGATGACCTCAGCAGTTTGGTCCAAAAGACCTTACCACAAATGTCCAAATTTTTCCCAGGAACTTACATTCGGCATCATTGCAACACAATGGATACATCCAGAATGAGATTTTCACTCTGCAGCGGAGTGTGCGCTGATATGAAACTTCCTGACGGATTAAAACTGTGTGCCGGACCGAGGCTCGAACACGGGACCTTTGCCTTTCGCGAGCAAGTGCTCTACCAACTGAGCTATCGAAGCACATCTCACGCTCCATCCTCACAGCTCCATTTCTGCCAGTACCTCGTCTCCTACCTTCCAAACTTAACAGAAGTTATCCTTTCTTTCAGGAGTGCTAGTTCTGCGAGGTTCGCAGGAGAGCTTCTGTAAAGTTTGGAAGGTAGGAGACGAGGTACTGGCAGAAGTGAAGCTGTGAGGACGGGGCGTGAGTCGTGCTTCGGTAGCTCAGTTGGTAGAGCACTTGTCCGCGAAAGGCAAAGGTCCCGAGTTCGAGTCTCTGTCCGGCACACAATTTTAATCTGCCAGGAAGTTTCAGGATGGATACATATTTGGATGTTTCCATTCAACATTCTGGCGGTTACACCGGTTATTATTGTACCAGCAGTTCACATTTTCAATCGCTTATCTCGCGCTTACGATAACCAGTGATCTTGCAGTGTTAATCACTTACAAATGTTATCTGGACGAATGTTTTCCCGAAATTTCATTCCTCTACATAAATTATTTTTTAATGTTGCGATTTTTTTGTTCGTTAGTGTCTAAGAGTATTGGCAACAGAAACATGAATAGAGGGTGAAAAAATAAAGCTCGTGTGTCGGATTTTTGTCACTTAAAGGTCTCTGGTAACAACGGAATTTGTTTTATATGTCTGGTTTGCTGGGCTGTACTCCGTATGCAAAATTATGCAATGAAACTTTTAGTATTGACCACCAAACAGTGCAATTAAAATTTCCCGATGGGTAATTCTCACATAGTTTTTACAAATTTAACTTCAAATTCTTCTCTCAGAGAGGCGTGAATTTAATTAAATATTTATACCAGTTTGAACAGTTCTGATAGTTTAATGGTAATTACTATTACTGAAGTCAACAGAAATATTTTAAAGGTACCACAACGGGTGGTTCTGCACAGGTGATGAATATGTTATTATCGTTCTCCCGTCGCTAGGTATGTAATCCTCTTACTTTGTTGACATTACAAGAGGCTACTGTGGAAAGCGATGTGATGTCTGCTCTTTCCTCGCAGCAGTAATTGAAGGTCATTGTCTCAGCAAATGACGCTCTTTCCTAGTATTTTGGAGTAAATTACAGTGCAAATATTACGCTGAAAACTGAGGCTCTAGATGGTCATCTGACAGAAAATAAATAAAAAAAAGGATTAAAATAATCAACAGAATTACACCTGGCGGGATTAGATGAAATGTTCCACTAAAAATACTACGTTGTTACAACAAAGGTTACTCGTCTGTTTAAATATCAAGGGCGTGCTGAAAAGTATTGCCTCCGAAATTTTTAAGTGAAAACTGTGATATTATTAACATTCTACATCTTCATTCTTCATATCTACATATTCATTTCTCCCCATGGTAACCCTAGCGACGAACACATTTCTCACACTGCGAGACCAGTATGTTGATTCCGTCACTGTACAATGTTTTTGTTGACGGAACCACAACCTCGCCTCTGCTTGCACCGCTTTATCACTATCAGAATTAAGTCCTGGAAGCACGCAGAAATCGGATGGGGTGTAGTCGGTAGGATGAACCCGAAACGTCGGACTGTTGCAATGTCGCATCGCATCTGTGTGATCTGACATTGTGGTGGTGAAGGAGATGGTGCTCCATGTGTACACGAACTCTTCGAACTCGAAACTGGATTGCAGCTCGCTGTTACTCACTCAACGACACACTCGTAGTTCCTTTAGACACTAACATGTTACACGCCACAATTCTGATCCCTCTAACGACAGAGGGCTGCAGAGCTGTATATAAAGAATAAAGATCCAGAATGTTAATAACTTTTTTTATTCAACCTTTAATAGTTTTCCCATAAAAAAATTCGAAGGCAACACCTTTCAGCAAGCCCTCGTGTTTGTTGGAAACTTGCGCATTTAATGGTAAAATTTCGCCATGTGCCTTCATATACTGTCTGATAGCTCCAGTTCAGTTGACAGTTTGAATGTCCACGTAGTATTTTAGTCCCTTTTTAACTGCACAGTTCGATCATGTTGTTGTTGTTGTGGTCTTCCGTCCTGAGACTGGTTTGATGCAGCTCTCCATGCTACTCTATCCTGCGCTAGCTTCTTCATCTTCCAGAACCTACTGCAACCTACATCCGTCTGAATCTGTTTAGTGTATTCATCTCTTGGTCTCCCTGTGCGATTTTTACCCTCCACGCTGCCCTCCAATACTAAACTGGTGATCTCCTGATGCCACAGAACATGTCCTATCAACCGATCCCTTCTTCTAGTTGTGCCACAAGCTCCTCTTTTCCCCAATTCTGTTCAACACTTCCTCATTAGTTATGTGATCTACCCATCTAATCTTCAGCATTCTTCTGTAGCACCAAATTTCGAAAGCTTCTACTCTCTTCTTATCCAAACTATTTACCGTCCATGTTTCTCTTCTTTACATGGCTTCACTCCACACAAATACTTTCAGAAACGACTTCCTGTCGTTCCCATTGCCAGTCTACATTTTATATCCTCTCTACTTCGACCATCATCAGTTATTTTGCTCCCCAAATAGCAAAACTCCTTTACTACTTTAAGTGTCTCATTTCCGAATCCAATTCCCTCAGCATCACCCGACTTAATTCGACTACATTCCATTATCCTCGTTTTGCTTTTGTTGATGTTCATCTTATATCCTCCTTTCAAGACACTGTCCATTCCGTTCAGCTGCTCTTACAAGTCCTTTGCTGTCTCTGACAGAATTACAATGTCATCGGCGAACCTCAAAGTTTTTATTTCTTCTCCCTGGATTTTAATACCTACTCCGAATTTTTCATTTGTTACCTTTACTACTTGCTCAATATACAGATTGAATAACATCGGGGACAGGTTACAACCCTGTCTCATTCCCTTCCCAACCACTGCTTCCCTTTCATGTCCCTCAACCCTTATAACTGCCATCTCGTTTCTGTTCAAATTGTAAATTGCCTTTCGCTCCCTGCATTTTATCCCTGCCACCTTCAGAATTTGAAAGAGAGTATTCCAGTCAACATTGTCAAAAGCTTTCTCTAAGTCTACATATGCTAGAAACGTAGGTATGCCTTTGCTTAATCTATTTTCTAAGATAAGTCGTAGGGTGCGTATTGCCTCACGTGTTCCAATATTTCTACGGAATCCAAACTGATCTTCCCCGAGGTCGGCTTCTACTAGTTTTCCATTCGTCTGTAAAGAATTCGCGTTAGTATTTTGCAGCTGTGACTTATTAAACTGATAGTTCGGTAATTTTCACATCTGTCAACACCTGCTTTCTTTGGGATTGGTATTATTATATTCTTCTTGAAGTCTGAGGGTATTTCGCATGTCTCATACATCTTGCTCATCAGATGGTAGAGTTTTGTCGGGACTGGCTCTCCCAAGGCTGTCAGTAGTTCTAATGGAATGTTGTCTACTCCCGGGGCCTTGTTTCGACTCAGGTCTTTCAGTGCTCTGTCAAACTCTTCACGCAGTGTCGTATCTCCCATTTCATCTTCACCTACATCCTCTCCCATTTCCATAATATTGTCCTCAAGAAATTCGTTCATAGACCACAATATAGACATGCAATGTTCTTGGTGTTAGGACAGCAACGAGCCACAAATTTACTTTCAGTTCCTTTATTCAAAGGATACCGTTACCGGTTTCGAATCGTTGTGATTCATCCTCAGACGGTTTACACGCTTTCTTTATGACATGTGGTGTGTTTTTACAGATTAATTGTCGTGAAACGTCGGTTTCGAGTGTTTGTTTTCATAACATTCGTCCAACAGACGTAAATGCATTCCCACTGCATCCTCGTTGTTGCATACATAAATAGTTCTCACTGAACACTTTAAATTTGTCACTAACACCATCAACATTTGTCTTCAAACAACAGCCACGGTCTCCATCACGTCATCATATGACAAAATCGCATGCAATGTTCTTCTAAAGGCAAAATTGTTAATTCTTGAAAGCAACCGTCTCTTCACAGTTCTCGCTCTAGTCCGCTTTGTTGCAATATCTACCAGTTACGAAACTTCTCGAATTTCACGTAAAAGCTGTCCATCACAAGAGTTCTTTTGAATATCTTCTATTCTTCTTTAGGTCGTGAATCTTTACCAGGAGAGCACTTCATTCCCCTTTTCTGCTCCCGTTCTTTTAGGCTGCCTTCTTTCAAGACATTCTCTGTCCTCGTGTAACACAGATCACAAAAGGCCCCGTGTAGCGTTCACCAAAGAATTATACAGCAAAATCATTACGCTTCGATATGTCGAGAATTTAAATCCCGCGAAAGCCAATTTCACGTTACGCGGCATCGACATACACTTTTATTCTTTTCTTTCACAATTCCAATTCACAAGTCCAAGTTACAGTTTCTCCGCATATTCGCTTCATTGACTTTCATAAACCTCAAACATTTACGCACTTCGGCAATGAATTTGTCAGCCCGCAGCGGAGTGTGCGCTGATATGATAACTCTCGCACTTCCTTCACAGTTACCCTCAAAACCACACATTCTCTCAGTCATCTCTTTCTTCCGTTTTACAACATAAATTATTTTCGTCCTAGTCCGACATAGCATTTAATACCTTCATTTACAAGAAACTATTAGCACATGGCACAGGTTTCGTAGAAAAAGTGTTTTACAGACAGCAGTTTACTTAATGAAATACATTCGTAAGTATATTAATTCACATGAACCGAAATAAGTCATTAAAATATGAAAAGCATATACACTCGAAACAAAGAAAAATAATAGACCAATTAAGAAACACCAACAGTCCAGAAAGGATAATTGCAGAGAGACAAATTTTCTGTCACACATATTACTACAACCGAAGATCTTGAAACATGGAAAAGTCATTAGCAAGCCTTATCTAGCCAAATGGCGCAATTGTTAATTTATTGGACCTTGTTATAAGAACTCTAGTTTAGATGCCGATGAATAAAATTAGGAAAAGACGTACAAAAAACAAACACTGTCGCATCTTCCCTATGTACTCCTCTGCAACCCTGTTCCAGTTATATTCACTGTATATCATACTTCGATAAGCTTACTCTTCATATAACGATAGCAAAGCGTTTAAATCTTTGTGTTTTGTAAAGCCTATGCACGATGCTTCCAATAGTCCCGGTCACATGTGCGCATTACTGTATTTGGTAGACGTTTGTGCTGAATATGCACAATATTCTGACCCTATAGTCTAAATATAAGAATTTTATGTCAGACGTTCCCTCGTATGTATCAGCCACCGCCTCAAAGGTATAACGAATGTACGGAGCTGTTATTACATACTCATATCTCCATTCTCATTGAATTTTAACTGGCGCCTCAGCTATTCAGAACCACTTTAAAATTATTACATAGAATGCTCCCATATTTTTCATATTGAGGTGCCACCTCCATTACAACACAAGCGTAGCATGTTTCATAAACATCATAGCTGTATTCCAGTCTAGCGTGCAGCACTCAAACTGTCTGACTTCTCAGAGTGAGTTCGTCGCAGATCGGAACATCTTGGCGCTGTGAGCCCTCCTCGTACTGTGGTGGCTGTGAAGGGCGCTAGAACTACCTGCCCCGCTGATGAGTCCCCAGCGCTTGGGTCAATACCAGAGAATTACAGCCAAGTTGGCATCGAGGTCCCTCGACAGGCGGATACTGGTATCCGCAACTGCTGCAGCCTACCTCCTTGCTATAAGGGCCATAACAACGGCCGGCCGGAGTGGGCGTGCAGTTCTAGGCGCTACAGTCTGGACCGCACGACCGCTGCGGTCGCAGGTTCGAATCCTGCCTCGGGCATGGATGTGTGTCATGTCCTTAGGTTAGTTAGGTTGAAATAGTTCTAAGTTCTAGGGGACTGATGATCTCAGAAGTGAAGTCCCACAGTGCTCAGAGCCATTTGAACAATTTTTTGCATAACGACGCCCATAAACTAGTAACGGAAGTTTACTCAGACTCTGGTGAAAAATTCATTTTTAAGCACATATTGTATTTTAGGTAGTGGCTAATCGAATGCATTTTGTTGATGATACAGAATTCAGAACGTCGGATATAGGCCAGCCTACGAGGAGCGTTCAGTAAGTAATGCAACACTTTTTTTCTGCCAGTTTCGGCTGAAAAAATGCGGAATTTTTTGTGGGACGCCATGGAATATTCCTGCTTCAGCCCCTAAAGTTTCATGAAGTTCCTATAGGTGGCGGTGCTTTATGTAACTTTCAAAGTGGCATCTGTATTGAAGGTGAGTGCCAAGCAGATAGCTGTCATTGAGTTTTTTTTGACGGAAAACCAGAGCATCGCAGATATTCATATGTGCTTTTAGAATGTATCCAGAGACCTGCCAGAGAACAAAAGCACGGTGAGTCGTTGGACGAGGCATATGTCACCTTCGCAACAAGGTCGCGGAAACCTGTTCGATCACCAGCGTGCCAGCTGGTCCTACACTGTTGCGACTCCTGGAATATTGGAACGTGTGGACACTCTCACTGTAAGTGATCGACGGACCACAAACACCCTGCTGCTCAACTGGACCACTCTGTCGGCAATGCTGACACTCATCCACCAGTTGGGGTACTCAAAGGCGCGTGCCCACTGGGTTCCTTGCCGCCGAACAGAATCTACATCTACATCTACATCTACATGGATACTCTGCAAATCACATTTAAGTGCCTGGCAGAAGGTTCAACGAACCACCTTCACAATTCTCTATTATTCCAATCACGTATACATCTTTCCGTACTAGCTCTGATTTCCCGTGTTTTGTCGTGGTGATCGTTCCTCCCTATGTAGGTCGGTGTCAACAAAATATTTTCGCATACGAAGGAGAAAGTTGGTGATTGGAATTTCGTGAGAAGATTCCGTCGCATCGAAAAATGCCTTTCTTTTAATGATGTCCAGCCCAAATCCTGTATCATTTCTGTGACACCCTATCCCATATTTGGCGATAATACAAAACCTGCTGGCCTTCTCTGAACTTTTTCGATGTACTCTGTCAGTCCTATCTGGTAAGAATCCCGCACCGTGCAGCAGTATTCTAAAAGAGGGCGGACAAGCGTTGTGTAGACAGTCTCCTTAGTAGATATGTCACATTTTCTAGGTGTCCTGCCAATAAAACGCAGTCTTTGGTTAGCCTTCCCCACAACATTTTCCATGTATTCCTTCCAATTTAAGTTGTTTGTAGTTGAATTTATGGCTTTAATATTAGACTGATTTATCGTGTAACCGAAGTTTAACGGATTCCTTTTAGCAATCATGTCGATGACCTCACACTTTTCCTTATTTAAATTCTACTGCCACTTTCGCATCATTCAGATATCTTTTCTAAACTGTTTTGCAATTTGTTTTGATCTTTTTATGACTTTATTAGTCGATAAACAACAGTGTCATCTTCAAACAACATAAGACGGCTGCTCAGATTGTCTCTCGAATCGTTTATATTGATAAGGAACAGCAAAGAGCATATAAGACTACATTGGGGAACGCCAGAAATCACTTCTGTTTTACTCGATGACGTTCCGTCAATTACTATGAACTGTGACATCTATGACACGAAATCACAAATCCAGCCACACAACTGAGACGATATTCCATACGCACGGCCGGCCGGTGTGGCCGAGCGGTTTTAGGCGCTACAGTCTGGAACCACGCGACCGCTACGGTTTCAGGTTCGAATCCTGCCTCGGGCATGGATGTGAATGATGTCCTTAGGTTAGTTAGGTTTAAGTAGTTCTAAGTTCTAGTGGACTGATGACCTAAGATGTTAAGCCCCATACTGCTCAGAGCCATTTGAACCATTTTGAACCATACGCACGCAATTTCACTACAAGCCGCTTGTGTGATACAGTGTCAACGACTTCCTGAAATCCAGGAATACGGTATCGGTCTGAAATGCCTTGTCACTAGCACTCAAAACTTCATGTGAATAAAGAGCTAGTGGTGTTTCACGGGAACTATGTTTTGTAAACCCATGTTGACTGTGTGTCGATAGACCGTTTTCTTCGAGGTAATTCATAATGTTCGAACACAATATATGTTCTAGAATCCTGCTGCACATCGATGTTAACGATATGGGCCTGTAATTTAGTGGATTACTCCTACTACCTTTCTTGAATATTGGTGTGACCTGTGCAACTTTCCAGTCTTTGCGTACGGATCATTCGTCGAGCGAACGGTTGAATGTGATTGCTAATTATGGAGCTAATGCATCATACTTGGTATATAGTCTGGACCTGAAGATTTGCTTTTATTAAGTGATTTGAGTTGCTTCACTACTCCGAGGATATTTACTTCTACGTTACTAATGTTGGCAGCTGTCCGCGATTTGAATTCTGGAATATTTACTTCGTCTTCTTTTGTGGAAGCATTTCGTAAGGGTGTATTTAGTAACTCTACTTTTGGTAGCACTGTCTTCGATAGCATCTCCATTGCTATTGAGCAGAGAAGGCATTGTTGTTTCTTGCCGCTAACATACTTCAATGCGACCAGACCTCTTTGGATTTTCTGCCAGGCTTCGAGACAAAGTTTCGTTGTGGAGACTGTTATAAGCATCTCGCATTGAGGTCTGCGCCAAATTTCGAGCTTCTGTAAAAGATCTCCAATCTTGGGAATTTTGCGTCTATTTAAATTTCGCATATTTGTTTAGATGTTTCTGCAAAGTTTTCTAACCCATTTTGTGTATCAAGGAGGATCAGCTCCGTCGTTTGTTAGTTTATTTGGTATAAATCTCTCAATTGCTGCCGATACTATTTCTTTGAATTCAAGCCACGTCTGGTCTACACTTCTATTATTAATTTGAAATGAGTGGAGATTGTCTCTTAGGAAGGCGTCAAGTGAATTTTTATGTGATTTTTCGAATAGGTATATTTTTCACTTATTTTTGGAGCGTCTGTGCCGAATTGCTTGCACCTTACGAGGCTGATCGCGTCAATTTTTTGTCGAACATTGTCACAGGCGATGAAACATAGGTTCGTCACTTAGAATCGGAAACAAGACTGCAATCCATGGAGTGGTGCCACATCAGCTCTCTTCCGAAAATAAAAAAAAAAGCTCAAAGCTGCACTCTCAGTCGATGAAGTAATGGTGACGGTGCTCTGGGACTCTGAAGGAGCTATTGTATTTGATACCTTCTGTCATGGTGCAGCGATCATCTCTGACGTGTACTGTGATACAGGAAGTTGAAGAAATAACTTCGTGTCCTGCACAACCGAGAGGAGCTCATTAAATTTCACTGAAATATTTTTGCTAATCCACCGTACAGCCTGGATCTCGCGCCTTCCGACTTCCATCTGTTTGCCCCAATGGAGGATGCACTCCGCAGGCACCTGTACCACAATGACAGGAAGGGTACTGGCGCACTAAGACGTGGGCTCCGATGTCGACTAGTAGAGTGGTACCGTGCGAGCATACAAGCCCTACCACTAAAGTGGCGTATTATGTTGGAAAATAGTGTTTTGTAGACGACAAAGTGGGGAATAATATGGTGTATTGGAATCCCGAGAAAAACCAACTTACTTTCAGAAAAATATTTGTCTGCATTACTTACTGAACGTCCCTCGTGTTAGTAGATTGGCCCTTACCGACATTCTGAACTTATAGATTGTACATTATACTTTCTAGATGACGGGACGCCACACTGTAAGTTGGCAGTGCTTAATGCTGCTGGTGTCATGCGTTCTTTCTATAGCAAGAGATAAGCCGAGGCACAAAGGAACGTTTCCGTTCATCAAGCTGTCCGTAACCAGGTTAACAGAGGCCGAAGAAAAATAAATGAGCCTTGTCATTCACTCTTATTGGGGGACCCAGGGGGAGTCCAGTTTACAGTAGTATTACGAGTTAATTGTTTCAAACACAGCATTAAAAATTGTAGGGCTTTTCTAAACATTGTTAAAGAACGTCAGCTGGGTGGGAGGAGTTTGGGGGAGGGGAAATGGGGGTGAGGGGAATTTGTAGGATGAAACAAGACAAAATATTCGTATGAACACATGTTATCAATGGACATACAGCTGAGCAGTAGGCTATGCTTTCCATTTTTTTTCTTTTCGATGTTATCGCTTGCTTTGATACTGAAGTACAGGCAAAGCATGATACATTGTTGCGAAGTTGACGACTGTCGCATTTGGATGGGCTTGAGTCGGACGACCATTATCTGTCCACGAACAAGATATTGCGCGTCATGCTCTTCTTGCACTCGACCTTCACCCCAAAAACCTGTACAATATCTGACGAAATTCTAGTCGAATTTGTACTCCACTACTCATCCGTGCGCCGCGGTGACACGAGCGCACTAGCCTACAGTCCGCAGCTCGTGGTCGTGCGGTAGCGTTCTCGCTTCCCACGCCCGGATTCCCGGGTTCGATTCCCGGCGGGGTCAGGGATTTTCTCTGCCTCGTGATGACTGGGTGTTGTGTGATGTCCTTAGGTTAGTTAGGTTTAAGTAGTTCTAAGTTCTAGGGGACTGATGACCGTAGATGTTAAATCCCATAATGCTCAGAGCCATTTGAACCATTTGACCTAGTCTACAGCTCAGTAGATGTCGAGTTTAACGAACGTGATATGGCTCCCTTTTCTTCTTAAGTGTAGGGAAAAACGACGCAATGCACAGATTTCTGGACTCCTACTGAATTTATCTGCACTGCCTTACAACAAGAATGAAGCACCGAAAGACGTGTTCAGACTTCAACGTAAGCGTGTACATCATCGGCGGGTATGTAAATGATTAGAGTTTCAATTCTCTGAGACAGGTAGAACGGCTGCCAGTGCGTTAGCATTGTTAGCAGGCTTGGCACGGTATATAAGGGCCGTGGAGAGCGTCAGGTGTCGAGTGATCACTGTGAAGGACACAGGGATGTCGCGTGCCCGTGTGAGACAGCATTATCAGCATTATCATAATCCTTTCCCACCTGCGCGAGCCTCCAGGGAACACTAAGGGACCCCCTGTGACACACTGTGTAATCCTGCATCAATCGGAGGCTACCTGCAGCAGGACTACGGAATTAACGCCCCATGCGTAGGCTGCCATTAACACAACATATTAATATAAAACAATCAGTTGCGTTTGGAAAGGCGTCAAGGTTTCGCCCTTCCCTTGTTGTTGTGGTCTTCAGTCCAGAGACTAGTTTGATGCAGCTCTCCATGCTACTCTATCCTGCGCAAGCTTATTCATCTCCCAGTACCTACTGCAACCTACATCCTTCTGAATCTGTTTAGTGTATTCATCTCTTGGACTCCCTCTGCGATTTTTACCCTCCACGCTGCCCTCCAATACTAAACTGGTGATCCTTTGATGCCTCAGAATATGCCCTACCAACCGATCCCTTCTTCTAGTCAATTTGTGCCAGAAATTTCTCTTCTCTCCAATTGTATTCAATTCCTCCTCATTAGTTATGTGATCTACCCATCTAATCTTCAGGATTCTTCTGTAGCACCACATTTCGAAGGCTTCTATTCTCTTCTTGTCCAAATTATTTATCGTACACGTTTCACTTCCATACATGGCCACTCTCCATACAAATACTTTCAGAAACGACTTCCTCACACTTAAATCTATACTAGATGTTAACAAATTTCTCTTCTTCAGAAACGCTTTCCTTGCCATTGCCAATCTACATTTTATATCCTCTCTACATCGACCATCATCAGTTATTTTGCACCCCAAATAGCAAAATTCATTTACTACTTTAAGTGTCTCATTTCCTAATCTAATTCCTGCAGCATCAGCCGATTTAATTCGACTAAATTCCATTATTCTCATTTTGCTTTTGTTGATGTTCATGTTATATCCTACTTTCAAGACCCTGTCCATTCCGTTCAACTGCTCTTCCAATTCCTTTGCTGTCTCTGACAGAATTACAATGTCATCGGCGAACCTCAAAGTTTTTATTTCTTCTCCATGGATATTAATTTCTACTCCAAATTTTTCTTTTGTTTCCTTTACTGCTTGCTCAATATACAGATTGAATAATATCGGGGACAGGCTACAACCCTGTCTCACTCCCTTCCCAACCACTGCTTCCCTTTCATGCCCCACGACTCTTATAACAGCCATCTGGTTTCTGTACAAATTGTAAATAGCCTTTCACTCCCTGTATTTTAGCCATGCCACCTTCAGAATTTGAAAGAGAGCATTCCAGTCAACATTGTCAAAAGTTTTCTCTAAGTCTACAAATGCTAGAAACGTAGGTTTGTCTTTCCTGAATCCAGCTTCTAAGATGCGTCGCAGGGTCAGTATTGCCTCACGTGTTACAATATTTCTACGGAATCCAAACTGATCTTCCCCGAGGTCGGCTTCGACCAGTTTTTCCATTCGTCTGTAAAGAATTCGCGTTAGTATTTTCCAGCTGTGACTTATTAAACTGATAGTTCAGTAATTTTCACATCTGTCAACACCTGCTTTCTTTGGGATTGGAATTATTATATTCTTCTTGAAGTCTGAGGGTATTTCGCCTGTCTCTTACACCTTGCTCACCAGATGGTAGAGTTTTGTTAGGTCTGGCTCTCCCAAGGCTGTTAGTAGCTCTAATGGAATGTTGTCTACTGCCGGGATCTTGTTTCTACTGAGGTGTTTCAGTGCTCTGTCAAACTCTTCACGCAGTATCATATCTCCTATTTCATCTTCATCTACATTCCCTTCCATTTCTATAATATTGTCCTCAAGAACATCGACCTTCTATAGACCCTGTATATACTCCTTCCACCTTTCTGCTTTCCCTTCTTTGCTTAGAACTGGGTTTCCATCTGAGCTCTTGATATTCATACAAGTGGTTCTCTTTTCTCCACAGGTCTCTTTAATTTTCATGTAGGCAGTTCCTATCTCGCCCCTAGTGATATGTGCCTCTACATCCTTACATTTGTCCTCTAGGCATCCCTGCTTAGCCATTTTGCACTTCCTGTCGCTCCCATTTTGGTGACGGCCCCTCCCTTAATGAACTGAATGAACTGTTGAGCGTGGTCTAGCGGTTCTAGGCGCTCAGTCCGGAACCGCGCGACTGCTACGGTTGCAGTTTCGAATCCTGCCTCGGGCATGGATGTGTGTGATGTCCTAAGGTTAGTTAGGTTTAAGTAGTTCTAAGTTCTAGGGGACTGATGACCACAGAAGTTAAGTCCCATAGTGCTCAGAGCCATTTGAACCATTTTGAACTGTTGAGTATGGCGGTGACCTGGTAAATAAAAATGTCGTGTGGCTAGGGCCTCCCGTCGGGTAGTGATAGGGCCCATTCTTCCAATGTTTTGGGGAAGTATAGCGGTGCTATCCATGGCAACATGGTGTGAGTAGCCCTCGGTTATGGTTTCACGTCACGGCCGGTAGAGAGTGAGCGAACTCTGACGGCACAAAGGTAAGTCATGGGCATCCTGCATCATCATGTCTTATTCTAACGTGACAGATTCGTGGTGCCATTTTCCAAAACGATTGTTCTCATACACACATGACGTGCTTCTCTATGAACTATTTTCTTTATTTGACACACTCTCATAGTCAATAATATACCCTGAAATTTTCTCGATCGAAGTGTGAGACCAGCTGCGATGTCAACTTTGTCCCAGTGCCAGCATCGAGTATATCAACGATATGTGTTAGCTTGCCTCAGCAGGGAATACATTGGCTTTGTGATACTCTTCTCAGCCGAATCAGTGAATGCGTCCAGGCCAGAGATTATGCAGTCTCATACTGATAAGTGAGCTAATACTACCAAGTTCTTTGCAAATCTGACTCGATTTTGTAATCGCTGAAATGACATCGTATACCAGCTCAAGCGGTGGAGCTACGTTTCCTCCTCCCCTTGTGGGCACCGTAATCCTTTTGCCATCCAGTGTACTTTACAGTCACGATTTCGGCATGTGCAGCAGTAGTATTAAGAGTACGTAGTCCTAGTGTCCAACCATATTGGTAATTTTACATCTTATGCATAAGAATAAATCAGATTCCACGTAATTTATCTAAAAAAGAAGACATGCCACTTTATATATCACTTTCTATCGAAATTGTCTAACTCCTGCATCCTTATTTGTCACTGCGTGTACACCACGTATGACCTATACTATTAACAGCAAAGAATACGCCTTGAAGTTCTTATATTGTTACCTGGGAATGGCACATGTGCAGAAACGATGATCGTTAAATAAATAAAGTCAGTAACAGTGCTCGTGGTACATGATGTATCTGAAACATTGTACGCCGGCCGGAGTGGCAGTGCGATTCTAGGCGCTACAGTCTGGAACCGCGAGACCGCTACGGTCGCAGGTTCGAATCCTGCCGCGGGCATGGATGTGTGTGATGTCCTTAGGTTAGTTAGTTTTAAGTAGTTCTGTGCTCTATGGGACTGATGACCTCAGCAGTTAAGTCCCATAGCGCTCAGAGCCATTTGAACCATTTTTTTTTGAAACATTGTAGGGCTGTAGATGCAACTTGAAAGCTGTCTGTTACACTTTGCTGTCTTCCATATATTACGTCTCTATTTCTTGCGAACAATCTTTGATATTATATCTGCGGCCACTTATCAGTTTTCCGTGTATTCGCTTCTTTGTCTGCTATACCATTTTAGCTTGCCTAAAATCTTTGAGGCGAAAGCAGCCAATGAGAATCGAGGACGCTGAAACGCTCCACATGGCTTGCAAGTCTGAAGGAGAATAAAGCCTTCTTCTTCACACCATTCCATTTGGGCTATTTTGGAGCGAAGGTATGGAAAATTTGGAAATTTGTCATAAGGTCTTATGGGACCAAACTGCTTAGGTCATCGGTCCCTAAGTGTACGCACTACTTAATCTAACTTAAACTAACTTACACTAAGGACAAGTCACACACCCCTAGGGAGGACTCGAACCTCCGACGGGGGGAGCCGTGCCGACCGTAACATGACCCCCTGGACCACTCGGTTACCCCGCGCGGCGCGAAGGCATGCTTTTGAGTGTGCCTGCATTGCATTATACTGAGAAAGATGGAGAACGATACTGATAGCAGCTTACGCTTTATATTGATTAAGTGGTACTGAGAATTGTTCTCAATATTTTTCCATACATCCACTCTGGAATACAAGATAATATATTTCCTTGTTTACGACTTTCTGATCCATTTTTTAAAAGTAATGTACCATAGTTACTAAATCAGAATGAATAGCAGATAGTATTGGCGGTTATGATTAATGTGCGACAACTTCTGTTCTGCTTACATGCTGTATTTGTTCGCAATTGAGTTTTGCAGGCCAGTATTTCATTCAGCACTTCGTATATTTCACGATTATCCAGAAGAGTTAGTGTTTACATGATAGTGACATGTGTATTACGTGATTCACGTATTGTAAATCTTATTGTCCTATATTAAAACATTTGTATTAATTGTCAGTTAATAACAACAAATAAAAAGAAAATCTCATACTTTTATTTATATTTCGCTCCTTTCATCTGTTTAGTTAAATGCAGTATATTTCTCATATGTATGGCGGTGGCAATGATAGATTCTCTTGGCGTACGGATTGTATGGCAAGCAAGTATTTCTATTACTTTATTGTCTTTTCAGATTCCAGAAAATGAATTTGCCTTGAGAATTCCAGACCAGCAATTGTTCGCTGTATTGATACAATTTTTATGGGAATCACGTTCTACTAGTCATACTGACATGGATTTAATACAGAACGAATTATAAGTAAGAATATATTTCGCCACTTTCTATTCTCCGTCTTCAGTATGTTATTTGCCTTTATTATAGTCGCTATGTCAGTGTGCGTCCAATTTTTATTTTGAGCTTCCTGAAAGAAATAACTTGTGAAAATTTTGGAAGTCTGCTGTAGTTTGGGGAAACTAGGTAACAGTTAGTGATATGCTTCATCTAATGGTGTGGCGTATCTCCATCTTTCCCTTAGTGTTACTGCGATACAAGAGTGTTTCATGCTAAAAAAAAAAAAGAATGGCTCTTTATTTGAAAACCTGTAGGGTTTTTAAGTTCATTTATTGTCATAAACAGTTAAATTTAAATATAAATCGTGCGCAATTTCATGCGCCACCACGTATAAAATGTAATTATACAATTCATTAACAACAGTAACATTAATATTATTTGCTCTTGGCACTTTGCACAAAGCTTTTGACGTGGCATCGAATTGGAAATTTTGCGAAAACACCGTCACAGTTTTCGTGCTTGCCTCCTATGAGTTAGTGGCGAATTCGTAAACGCACTGTAGATAAAACACTTACCAGTAAGGTATTTCAGCATACTGTTACGCCAGAGTAACTGACGTGAAACAGCATGTCATTTACCTGTAAATCAGCAAAGTATCAGTATGTTTTGGTCATCTTCAGATAAAGATGGATGTGGGATATAACCATACGAAATGGCGGTAGATAGCCTAAGAAGATTTCTTGCGCCTAACAACAGACGATTTAGAAGATGACTTAACGGAAAATGAATAGACAACGTAAGGCTATAGGCAAGACTTATTTTGATGAATAAAATTATTTTCCAGCAACCTACGGGAAATGACTGACAACATAAATGATCGTAGTCGCTTTGCTTCATGTACAGTTCTTGTGGTGGTTTCACGACAATTATCTACTGCTGTGAAGAGAAGCATTCACAGGTCTACAACTGTTTATGTTAAGTAATTATTGCTCAGAACTCTCTTACACATAAATTCTCCTTTACGTTGCTATTAAACTTCTGCTCACTCTTCATCATTACTGAATTATGATCTGAGTGTAGATACTCTTAGATACGCCTTACAATACAGTACCTGATTCCGAAACCTCCGTTTCCCCGTGAAACGAGCTCGTATCTATCTTTTACTCCACGTCATTTCTGAGCACTGTATGTGCTATAACTGGTTGTTACTGTATTGCACAACTGGAGAAGTTCTTTTCCTCTTTAATTCTATTGCTGAGTCGATATTCTCCCGTAACTCTGCCTTGTATTCTCCTACTATAGCGTTCCAGTCCCCCGACTATTAGATTTTCATCTCTTTTTGCATACTGAATTACAGTACAATTTATTCATGTACAGTCTCTTTATCCTCTGCTTAATGTATTTCTGTACTACAGTTGTTAGGATTGATTTGGATTAGATTCTTACGGGAGTAGCTCTACCACTGAACTGACCACAGTAACTCATTCTTTTTCCCTGCCTTCGTAGTCATACCGAATACCGCTCCCCTCATACACTACTGGCCATTAAAATTGCTACACCACGAAGACGGCGTGCTACAGACGTGAAATTTAACCGACAGGAAGAAATTGCCGTGATACGGAAATGATTAGCTTTTCAGAGCATTCACACAAGGTTGGCGCAGGTGGTCACACCTACAACGTGCAGACATGAGGAAAGTTTCCAACCGATTTCTCATACACAAACAGCAGTTGACCGGCGTTGCCTGGTGAAACGTTGTTGTAATGCGTCGTGTAAGGAGGAGAAATGCGTACCATCATCTTTCCGACTTTGATGAAGGTCGGACTGTAGCCTATCGCGATTGCGGTTTATCGTACCGCGACATTGCTGCTCGCGTTGGTCGAGATCCAATGACTGTTAGCAGAATATGGAATCGGCGGGTTCAGGAGGGTAATACGGAACGCCGTGCTGGATCCCAACGGCCTCGTATCACTAGCAGTCGAGATGACGGGCATCTTATCCGCATGGCTGTAACGGATCGTGTAGCCACGTCTCGATCCCTGAGTCAACAGATGGGGACACTTGCAAGACAACAACCATCTGCACGAACAGTTCGACGATGTTTGCAACAGCATGGACTATCAGCTCGGAGACCATGGTTGCGGTTACCCTTGACGCTGCATCACAGACAGGAGCGCCTGCGATGGTGTACTCAACTACGAAGCTGGGTGCACGAATGGCAAAACTTCATTTTTTCGGCTGAATCCAGGTTCTGTTTACAGCAGCATTATGGTCGCATCTGTGTTTGGCGACATCGCTGTGAACTCACATTGGAAGCGTGTATTTGTCATCGCCATACTGGCGTATCACCCGGCGTGATGGTATGGGGTGCCATTGGTTACACGTCTCGGTCACCTCTTGTTCGCATTGACGGCACTTTGAACAGTGTGCGTTACATTTCAGATGTGTTACGACCCGTGGTTCTACCCTTCGTTCGATCCCTGCCAAACCCTACATTTGAGCAGGATAATGCACAACCGCATGTTGCAGGTCCTGTACGGGCCTTTCTGGATACAGAAGATGTTCGACTGCTGTTCTGGCCAGCACTTTCTCCAGATCTCTCACCAACTGAAAACGTCTGGTCGATGGTGGCCGAGCAACTGCCTCTTCACAATACGCCAGTCACTACTCTTGATGAACTGTGGAATCGTGTTGAAGCTGCGTGGGTAGCTGTACCTGTACACTCCATTCAAACTCTGTTTGACCCAATGCCCAGGCGTATTAAGGCCGTTACTACGGCCAGAGGTGATTGTTCTGGATACTGATTTCTCAGGATCTATGCACCCAAATTGCGTGAAAATGTAATCACATGTCAGTTCTAGTACAATATATTTGTCCAATGAATACCCGTTAATCATCTGCGTTTATTCTTGGTGTAGCAATTTTATTGGCCAGTAGTGTATATGACAGGTAGTCAAATGAAAACGAGACAAATGAAAAAAGATAAATTGTTTATTATTTAAAAAGTAATCGCCATAACTGTTAATATATTTATCCCACTATGGGACAAAATGTCAATGTCATCACTGAAAAATGTTTGCTGTTATCCAATGAACCATGATTGTGCCCAGGTGTGCACCTCTTGGTCGCAATCAAATCGACGGTCAGGAATATCTTTGTGGAAGGTTCCATAACTACGGCAAGTGCATGGGGAGGCATCAGGCCTATACAGAGGGTGTGTAGGGGCTTCCCAGCGAAACTTCTTGAGCGTATTCGGAAGAACGTTGACAGCTATCTACCCATGCGCTTACCATATTCTTCGGGCCCTGAAGAAGGGAACTCATGGCCGCAGATTTGCATCAAACGAAGAGGCGCACGCATGTGTACAGTCATGGATCCGTAGGCAACCGCAGACGCTTTTCCATGAAGGCACTGACGGTCTTGTCTCACACTGGGGTAGCTGTATTAGCAGTTATGGCGATTACGTTTGAGGTAATAAACAATGTTCTTACTTAATAAAATCTTCTAGAGCTTCCCGCTGTTTCAGGCGGTCAAAATACGACGAACTTTCGACCGAGCTCTCTTCGGCCATTCTATCTATCGCTTGAGCCTTGTCCCGCAGTTACGCAGGGTCAGCCATTGTTAATCGGATTTGGCATGTTAATGTTTAAGGGGTGGCCGGATGCCCTTCCTGCCGCCACTCGTTACCCCCCGGGACGGAATTAGTGTACCCCATCTGTGTGCGTCGAGTGTAATCCATCGAATAGTGCGAATGTGTTCAGATGTCTGCGCGCCGTGTAACGGATGCGGAACATGGGGACCAGGCCGGTATTCACCTAGCGGCATGTGGAAAACCGCCTAAAAACCACATGCAGGCTGGCTGGCACATCGGCCCTCGTCGTTAATCTGGGGCCGGCGCGCCTACCCGAGTCCAGGAATCAGCGCGTTAACGCTCTCGGCTACCCTGGCGGGTGAGCTCTCGTCGGCCATTTTCAGGTGGTAAATGACGACCTTGTCGCCTTGGCCTCTCCATCACAAAGCCACGCTGCAGGCTGTGACGTCACTGGTGGTGCTAATGTTTTCGTCCCGTGTCTGTCGTGCCCACTTCAACCTCCCGACGGCTTGGTCCCAGGCTGTGCTGAGCTGAAAACCGCCGTCCCTGTTGGTGGTGTTTTCAGATATTTTTATTTCTTCCCATTTTTTATGACGTCATCCGAAAATCCTGTCGTCCTCATAGTGACAGATGTCTCGTCGAATAGAATTCGGTGTCGATTTTCTATAGCGTGTTCTGCCACGGCTGGGTTTTCAGGATAGAGTAGGCGTAAGCACCTCCCGTGTTCCGCCTGGCGGTGCTCCACAGTGCGTGCTGTTAGGGTGACGTAGTATCAGCCACCGTGACATGGTATTTTGTACTCCAGGTGTTCTGAGCCCTAGATAGTCCTTCACAAGCCTCATGAGCTGTCGTATTTTTGCTGGGGGCCTGAGCAATGGTGAGATGTTGTGTCTCTTCGGAAGATGGCTAATCTTTCCCGACACTCTGCCACGGAAACGCAAAAAGGCAAGTTTCTTGTTCTCTTCTTCGGTACTGTTTTTCCTGCATGCCTCACCAGAAACAGCCTGTGATAGCGGGCGGTGATTGTAGCCGTTTTCTCGGACGATTTTTCGGATGTGGTTCAGTTTTGGTGCAAGATTTTCAACGTCTGATACGACTTTACCACGATGGACGACGGTATTCAGAACGCCACGTTTTTGTGCCGGATGGTGGTGC
This sequence comes from Schistocerca serialis cubense, assembly GCF_023864345.2. Classification (NCBI taxonomy): domain Eukaryota; kingdom Metazoa; phylum Arthropoda; class Insecta; order Orthoptera; family Acrididae; genus Schistocerca; species Schistocerca serialis. The sequence goes on along the minus strand of NC_064639.1, from coordinate 1,142,622,424 downwards.
CTAAGACCGTGCAGATGCCGAGCCGCGTGTGTAGGTTTTCTGTACACACTATGGCTGAGGTGTTCATTGGTTTTCCGGCGAACGAGAAAGTCACGGAAGGGCAACGCACCATCTCTCTCTACTTCCATCGTGAACGTAATGTGGTCGTGAATGTCGTTCAGGTGTTCTAAACATTCTCCCAGTTTTTCACGACTGTGGGGACAGATGATAAAAGTATCATCGATGTAACGATAACAGCAACATGGCTTATGTGGAACAATGTCCAAAACGATGGCTCCAAATTTCTCTATAAGAAGGTGGACGGAGTTAATGGACTTTCCATCGCCATGCCGTCCAGCTGGTCGAAGTACTGGCGGCCATATAGGAAATACAATTATTTAAACATATGCTTAAACAATGCCATAATTGTACTATCAAATAACTGGGAGAGAAGATCTATGCAGTTTTTGCTAGGACTACTCGTAAATAGGGAGACCTCATCAAAACTGACCATTGTATCACATTACCCAAGACGCAGATGTTCAATTCCGTCGATCGTTGGTGTGCTTGATGTGATGCACACAGCGATCGACATATGGCATAAGGAGGTTAGCCATATGTTTTGCCAGTCTGTAAGTTGGTGACCCAATAGCGTTAACAATGGGGCGAAGAGGAGAACCCGTTTTGTGTATCTTTGGTAGCGCATAGAGCGTAGGTGGTCTCGCAGCATGACGGAGAAGATTCTTAATGACGGCCTCTTCCAATGATGACTGTTTTAGGAGCTCTGATGTCTTCCTCATTATTCTTGACGTCGGATCATGTGGCAGTTTCTGGTAGCTTCCCCCCTAGAGAAACATCTGGATTTTAGCGTTTTGGTCAGCTTTATTGAGAAAGACGGAAGCATTTCCCTTGTCAGCTGGCAGAACCACGATGAGGGGGCCGTTGCGGAGTGCATGAAGCCTGTTGCGTTCAAAAAATGGTTCAAATGGCTCTGAGCACTATGGGACTTAAATCTGAGGTCATCAGTCCCCTAGAACTTGTTGTTGTTGTTGTCGTCTTCAGTCCTGAGACTGGTTTGATGCAGCTCTCCATGCTACTCTATCCTGTGTAAGCTTCTTCATCTCCCAGTACCTACTGCAACCTACATCCTTCTGAATCTGCTTAGTGTATTCATCTCTTGGTCTCCCTCTACGATTTTTACCCTCCACGCTGCCCTCCATTGCTAAATTTGTGATCCCTTGATGCCTCAAAACGTGTCCTACCAACCGATCCCTTCTTCTAGTCAATTTTTTGCCACAAACTTCTCTTCTCCCCAATCCTATTCAATACCTCCTCATTAGTTACGTGATCTACGCACCTTATCTTCAGTATTCTTCTGTAGCACCACATTTCGAGAGCTTCTATTCTTTTCTTGTCCAAGCTAGTTATCGTCCATGTTTCACTTCCATACATGGCTACACTCCATACAAATACATTCAGAAACGACTTCCTGAGACTTAAATCTATACTCGATGTTAACAAATTTCTCTTCTTCAGAAACGATTTCCTTGCCATTGCCAGTCTACATTTTATATCCTCTCTACTTCGACCATCATCAGTTATTTTACTCCCTAAATAGCAAAACTCCTTTACTACTTTAAGTGTCTCAATTCCTAATCTAATTCCCTCAGCATCACCCGATTTAATTTGACTACATTCCATTATCCTCGTTTTGCTTTTGTTGATGTTCATCTTATATCCTCCTTTCAAGACACTGTCCACTCCGTTCAACTGCTCTTCCAAGTCCTTTGGTGTCTCTGACAGAATTACAATGTCATCGGCGAACCTAAAAGTTTTTACTTCTTCTCCATGAATTTTAATACCTACTCCGAATTTTTCTTTTGTTTCCTTTACTGCTTGCTCAATATACAGATTGAATAACATCGGGGAGAGGCTAAAACCCTGTCTCACTCCTTTCCCAACCACTGCTTCCCTTTAACGCCCCTCGACTCTTATAACTGCCATCTGATTTCTGTACAAATTGTAAATAGCCTTTCGCTCCCTGTATTTTATACCTGCCACCTTCAGAATTTGAAAGAGAGTATTCCAGCTAACATTGTCAAAAGCTTTCTCTATGTCTACAAATGCTAGAAACGTAGGTTTGCCTCTTCATAATCTTTCTTCTAAGATAAGTCGTAAGGTTAGTATTGCCTCACGTGTTCCAACATTTCTACGGAATCCAAACTGATCTTCTACCAGTTTTTCCATTCGTCTGTAAAGAATTCGCGTTAGTATTTTGCAGCTGTGACTTATTAAACTGATAGTTCGGTAATTTTCACATCTGTCAACACCTGCTTTCTTTGGGATTGGAATTATTATATTCTTCTTGAAGTCTGAGGGTATTTCGCCTGTCTCATACATCTTGCTCACCAGATGGTAGAGTTCTGTCATGACTGGCTCTCCCAAGGCCATCAGTAGTTCTAATGGAATGTTGTCTACTCCCGGGGCCTTGTTTCGACTCAGGTCTTTCAGTGCTGTGTCAAACTCTTCACGCAGTATCTTATCTCCCATTTCGTCTTCATCTACATCCTCTTCCATTTCCATAATATTGTCCTCAAGTACATCGCCCTTGTATAGACCCTCTATATACTACTTCCACTTTTCTGCTTTGCCTTCTTTGCTTAGAACTGGGTTGCCATCTGAGCTCTTGATATTCATACAAGTGGTTCTCTTCTCTCCAAAGGTCTCCTTAATTTTCCTGTAGGCAGTATCTATCTTACCCCTAGTGAGACAAGCCTCTACATCCTTACTTTTTTCCTCTAGCCATCCCTGCTTAGCCATTTTGCACTTCCTGTCGATCTCTTTTTTGAGACGTTTGCATTCCTTTTTGCCTGCTTCATTTACTGCATTTTTATATTTTCTCCTTTCATCAATTAAATTCAATATTTCTTCTGTTCCCCAAGGATTTCTACTAGCCCTCGTCTTTTTACCTACTTGATCGTCTGCTGCCTTCACTACTTCATCCCTCAGAGCTACCCATTCTTCTTCTACTGTATTTCTTTCCACCATTCCTGTCAATTGTTCCCTTATGCTCTCCCTGAAACTCTGTACAACCTCTGGTTCTTTCAGTTTATCCAGGTCCCATCTCCTTAAATTCCCACCTTTTTGCAGCTTCTTCAGTTTCAATCTGCAGTTCATAACCAATAGATTGTGGTCAGAATCCACATCTGCCCCTGGAAATGTCCTACAATTTAAAACCTGGTTCCTAAATCTCTGTCTTACCATTATATAATCTATCTGATACCTTTTAGTATCTCCAGGATTCTTCCATGTATACAACCTTCTTTTACGATTCTTGTTAGCTATGATTAAGTTATGCTCTGTGCAAAATTCTACCAGACGGCTTCCTCTTTCATTTCTTCCCCCCAATCCATATTCACCTACTATGTTTCCTTCACTCCCTTTTCCTACTGACGAATTCCAGTCACCCATGACTATTAAATTTTCGTCTTCCTTCACTACCTGAATAATTTCTTTTATCTCGTCATACATTTCATCAATTTCTTCATAATCTGCAGAGCTAGTTGGCATATAAACTTGTACTACTGTAGTAGGCATGGGCTTTGTGTCTATCTTGGCCACAATAATGCGTTCAGTATGCTGTTTGTAGTAGCTAACCCGCACTCCTATTTTTTTATTCAATATTAAACCTACTCCTGCATTACCCCTATTTGATTTTGTATTTATAACCCTGTAATCACCTGACCAAAAGTCTTGTTCCTCCTGCCACCGAACTTCACTAATTTCCACTATATCTAACTTTAACCTATCCATTTCCCCTTTTAAATTTTCTAACCTACCTGCCCGATTAAGTGATCTGACATTCCACGCTCCGATCCGTAGAACGCCAGTTTTCTTTCTCCTGATAACGTCCTCTTGAGTAGTCCCCACCCGGAGATCCGAATGGGGGACTATTTTACCAACGGAATATTTTACCCAAGAGGACGCCATCATCATTTAATCATACAGTAAAGCTGCATGCCCTTGGGAAAAATTACGGCTGTAGTTTCCCCTTGCTTTCAGCCGTTCGCAGTACCAGCACAGCAAGGCCGTTTTGGTTAATGTTACAAGGCCAGATCAGTCAATCATCCAGACTGTTGCCCCTGCAACTACTGAAAAGGCTGCTGCCCCTCTTCAGGAACCACATGTTTGTCTGGCCTCTCAACAGATACCCCTCCGTTGTGGTTGCACCTACGGTACGGCCATCTGTATCGCTGAGGCACGCAAGCCTCCCCACCAACGGCAAGGTCCATGGTTCATGGGGGAAGCCCTAGAACTTAGAACTACTTAAACCTATCTAACCTATGGACTTCACACACATCCATGCCCTAGGTAGGATTCGAACCTGCGACCATAACGGTCGCGCGGTTCCAAACTGTAGCCCCTAGAACCGCTCGGCCACCCCAGCGGGCTGTTGCGTTCAGCCCTAGTCAAGTTAGATGGTGGTGGTTTAGATTTTGAAACAATCTGACACGTTTCGCGACGAATTTCGTCTGCAGTCTCGATCTTGAGGATTGGTTGTTCAACCACACTTATAATATCACAGATATGGATACTGTAAGGCACTGGTGCGAAGTTAAGACCTTTCTTAAGTGTCGAAATGACATCCGCGTCGATATCTCTCGCTGTCGTACTGATGACACTTCGTTCTGTCGATTTCCGGTCTGCATCGCATTGTTGTTGAGGGAGCCGGATGAATTTCCCTTTCTGGTTCTCTGCGGTCGTTTTCCGCGATGAAACCTGTTGTGCTATAGTCACCGCGTCGTTCGACTCCCAATCTACACTCCTGGAAATTGAAATAAGAACACCGTGAATTCATTGTCCCAGGAAGGGGAAACTTTATTGACACATTCCTGGGGTCAGATACATCACATGATCACACTGACAGAACCACAGGCACATAGACACAGGCAACGGAGCATGCACAATGTCGGCACTAGTACAGTGTATATCCACCTTTCGCAGCAATGCAGGCTGCTATTCTCCCATGGAGACGATCGTAGAGATGCTGGATGTAGTCCTGTGGAACGGCTTGCCATGCCATTTCCACCTGGCGCCTCAGTTGGACCAGCGTTCGTGCTGGACGTGCAGACCGCGTGAGACGACGCTTCATCCAGTCCCAAACATGCTCAATGGGGGATAGATCCGGAGATCTTGCTGGCCAGGGTAGTTGACTTACACCTTCTAGAGCACGTTGGGTGGCACGGGATACATGCGGACGTGCATTGTCCTGTTGGAACAGCAAGTTCCCTTGCCGGTCTAGGAATGGTAGCACGATGGGTTCGATGACGGTTTGGATGTACCGTGCACTATTCAGTGTCCCCTCGACGATCACCAGTGGTGTACGGCCAGTGTAGGAGATCCCTCCCCACACCGTGATGCCGGGTGTTGGCCCTGTGTGCCTCGGTCGTATGCAGTCCTGATTGTGGCGCTCACCTGCACGGCGCCAGACACGCATACGACCATCATTGGCACCAAGGCAGAAGCGACTCTCATCGCTGAAGACGACGCGTCTCCATTTGTCCCTCCATTCACGCCTGTCGCGACACCACTGGAGGCGGGCTGCACGATGTTGGGGCGTGAGCGGAAGACGGCCTAACGGTGTGCGGGACCGTAGCCCAGCTTCATGGAGACGGTTGCGAATGGTCCTCGCCGATACCCCAGGAGCAACAGTGTCCCTAATTTGCTGAGAAGTGGCGGTGCGGTCCCCTACGGCACTGCGTAGGATCCTACGGTCTTGGCGTGCATCCGTGCGTCGCTGCGGTCCGGTCCCAGGTCGACGGGCACGTGCACCTTCCGCCGACCACTGGCGACAACATCGATGTACTGTGGAGACCTCACGCCCCACGTGTTTAGCAATTCGGCGGTACGTCCACCCGGCGTCCCGCATGCCCACTATACGCCCTCGCTCAAAGTCCGTCAACGGCACATACGGTTCACGTCCACGCTGTCGCGGCATGCTACCAGTGTTAAAGACTGCGATGGAGCTCCGTATGCCACGGCAAACTGGCTGACACTGACGGCGGCGGTGCACAAATGCTGCGCAGCTAGCGCCATTCGACGGCCAACACCGCGGTTCCTGGTGTGTCCGCTGTGCCGTGCGTGTGATCATTGCTTGTACAGCCCTCTCGCAGTGTCCGGAGCAAGTATGGTGGGTCTGACACACCAGTGTCAATGTGTTCTGTTTTCCATTTCCAGGAGTGTAGTTCTGAGAGAATCTCTATGAATTGCACGTGGACAGCCAGTACCTCACGACTGTTTGAATCCAGCTGTCTCCTATTGAAATGTAACCGTAGCAGGGCATAGCTGGGACGATGATAGATTCTTCTGGCTGCCCAAATGTTCATGTGATGCCTCACCGCGGCAAATAGTGGAGTAATGTTCTCACTTTGGCGGCGTATCAGGAAGGCAAGAGAGCTTAACAGGTTAGCCTTCTTAACGCACAGCTTCCCCAGGCGTTTAATGCTCCGCACCGTTTCCTCCCTGTAGGGGTACATAATGTATGAGAGCATTACGTGGTGGCGATATGAATTAATAAAATCTTCTCGGGTTTCCCGTTGCATAAGGTGGTTAAAGTTCCACGAGCTTTCGACCGAGCTCTGCTCGGCCATTGTCAAGTGGTAAATCATTGCCGTGTCGCCGTGACCTCGCCGTTATATAGCCGCCCGGCTATATGCTAACCGATATGTACAGAACCCGTTTAATCTATATGAGGGTCAACTGAAAGATGTTGAATGACTGTTTACATATTTTCACCAATAAGGAGCAACAGCTCATACCGACTTGACAACCTTGTCGCGAATGTACTTGTAACGCTGGAAATGCATATCCTCCTATTTCCATCTATTTTACTATAAATTTTTTCCTTATTTTGTTACCTGAAGATATGACATTTCTATATATATATATATATATATATATATATATATATATATATATATATATATATATGCATTTATGTTGATGTATAATTGGTTTGTTTTGTAAATATTATTTGTATTTTTAAGCTAGGTCTTGCCTAGGGAAAACTTTGCTATCGAACGATTACATCGATAGGTCATGTGGAGAACCAAAGTGTTTAGGACCTTTGGTAGTGTTAACTCTGCCGCATGGAGCGCGAGCAGAGCAGTGTCTGTCTGGAGTAGGGCGGTGGAGCAGGTGCGTTGGGTGACGCTTCCGCCAGTTGCCGCGCTTCCCGGGTTTGGCAGCATGTAATTGCGCTCGACTTGCTATAATAGTTTCTGGCACGGTGTCGCGGACGGGAAACATTAGCAGGCACACATCAAGAGCCCGTTTCGCCTGGTGACCGTGTCGAGAAGAAGGCGCGCCAACATCCAGCTTCTGCAACAGCGACGGCCGACAATGAGTGACTGTCACCAGCTCCTCGATCGACGACTTCAAACCTTCAGTCAACCAACAAGGAAGACTGAAAGCACGTAAAGTTTTAGAATTGTATGGAAGACCTCAGCTTTTCAAACTGTTCCATTTGCCTCACAAAAATACAGCAACTTAGCATGATCCTTTGTTGCTCATTGACCCAATTGCATTACCAAGCAGGGTCCCTTCCTTTTCCGAAATGAACCCGAGTGTCGTTGAAATTCAGACGCCAGCATTAAAGTAATATCATTCCATTTCACTGTTTTAATTTCAAAGTTCAGTTAAAGTATTCATAGCTGGCTACAATATTTAGACTACACAAGCACAAATTAAGAGTGCGAGTTTTGTTACCATATTTTAGCTTACCTGTGATTGCAGCTCAGCTTGGTACGTACTAAATTTTACTATTGTTAATTGTTCAAAATCATTTAATTCAGGTTCAAAGTTAAATCTCTTATTTCTAAATTGCGTAGATTCAAGTAGCTTTTGAGATGATTGTTGAGGTAGCCCAAGACTAACCATATTTTATTTAATTTCGTAGTGCTTCAGAAGCAAAGTTCACTATTAATTTCAGTCACTAAATTAACTTTCAATTTTCCAGTTTTATTAATTCTTTTGCTAAATTAAGTCAGAGTGTAGCGAAATTTATTACTTCTGACAAACATTCAGTTTTCACACAATACGTGACAACCTTCAGTGGCCACGCTTTTAGTGCTAATTATATGTGCAATAACCTTTCCTTTTCAGTTATTATAGTAATTGTCGATAGGACTGGCGACCATAATTTTCCCCAAATCTCAAATACCTAGTTAACTCCAGTTAATTGTTAACGTAACGACCGCACATTTACTTTCTTTATTAACTTTACCCCTTTTCAAAATTAATTTCCACCAGTTTCATTTGCATTTTTCCTTTCATTTAGATGTAACCCTTTCCTCCCTCTTTACCGACAGATTAGCTTCAGTGACGACTGCTTTTCCCAAATTTCCATTAGCTACACGCAGTTTAAATTTTACTGTCATTAAGGTCGATAAGTGAGGGGGAGGTTACATACTGTTCGAAACATTGGAGATTTTAAGTATACCATGTTAGTTGATTTAATAATCTATTTTGAAGATAATTAAAACCTTGATAATTATTTAACATGCTGCATTTCCCACGGCCACGAAAAATGTCTAGACCGAACTTAAATTTACCAAGTAACAAATAACAACAAACTCTATACAGCATTTTCAATGTAGGATCAAAATTGTACAATTTTCCCAATGTGATCATATTACCAAAATATACAGCAGTAAAAAAAGGCTCTCTTAACCGATATTTACCCCAATACTTCGCTAACATGAAGCAAATCTATGGCAAAGAATGTAATACAAAATAATAATAAAATACCTCTGTCATTTCAGAATGCACTCTCAATGTGTAATGCTTTTTGCCCCGAAACTCTGCAGTGGATAATACTAACATCTTATCATCTTTCTGACCTCAATCTGTCACTTAATATGAGGGAATATCGAACCGCTTTACAGTCTAGTGTATGAGAAGTTCCGTTTCACGAAATGGAAAACAGTAATCGAGGTTGTATTCCTAATGTCAGCTGAGTGTATGGTGTGTGTGGTATCTGCAGTGATTGGTGCTGAGAAATGAATGGACAATGTAGCATGAGAGTTTTGCATAATGAAACAGCGTCTTAAAAGAATGTATGAACAAAAGAGAACTGCACACGATTCATAAGACAATGTCGCGGTGGTTTTAACAGACCGGCGGTATTTATTTAATTTTATCCATGGTTTCCTTAATTCACTTCAGGCAAATGCCGGGATGGTGTCTGCTACTTGTAAAAGCCTGAATTATGGATCCACAGATCAATATAACAACTACTACCCACACTCCACACATTCATCTCATAGACTGTTGGCGTTTCGTCAGTTTTTTCAGTCTGTTTCTCGTGGTCACCTCCCTCTTGGCAGGTCTGAATGGGAAATTTATCCAGAATCTTTTATCCGAAGAAGAAATCATCATGACATTTTCTTTTTTTTTTCAAATTACAGGCCACATTTTGAGTCCTTAACGCAATGATTCCATTGCATTCTGAATCCTCAAAGCTTTGATCACTGCTGATTACCCGCCTTTGCCGGAGTTTCCCACCCCTGGAGGGTGCCCTGAATATCTGTTCATTCTTTCGCCTTGTTTGACAAGGCTGTTTGCAGAATAACTCCTTATACCTGAAGTCTTCGCCACTATTACTGATAAATTGTTTAACTGAAATTCCAAGTGAAATCTGGTATCGAACCCGGACTCAGGGGCGTCTTGTTAGGAGTTGAAGATGGTATCCCTAGACATGAGTGGACAGCTGTATAGCTAATGGCTAGTAAATTATTTCCAGTGAGCGGGTGCCTGATATGCCTGCTTCCCATCCTCCACGGCTTCGGCAGACGACGTACAATCTCGTTCCTACATCTGCCACTAGAGCGCTCTGCCAGTACTGTTCACGGCAGGTGACGAGGAAGCGCGAACACATTCCGTAATGCGGACAAATTCATTAGCTTCTTGGGAAGTTATGTAGTAATATTTCTCCTCTTTTTCGAATGGAGCTGATTTTCCTGTGTAAGAAAATAATCTTCAGATTCCTGAATGAGGCACTAAAATGAGTTTCCGAAGCTGTTATGCATCGAAGTAATTTTCTCCTCAGAGGCGTCGAATGTCTTACAGCTACGAACCATAACATTAATTTATATCATCAGCGAATGGACGCACGACACGAGACTAGGAGCGATTATAAAATGCACATATTTCCCTTCCTTCTCTTGGATAAAGAATTTTGACCTGCACTGGCTAAATTAGAAATACGTATTGCTGTTGATTGTTATGCTTTAACTTACAAACTGTTACATACTATTACTTTTCACATGAAATATGGAGTGCCTGTTACTAGATCCCTATTCTAAAAAGAAGCATCCACCTGTGCTCATTTTTTGTGTAGACATCATATGATGAGTGGTTGAGTCACAATTTTCCTCTGCATTGTTTTTGGTTTATATATATATATATATAAAATCATTACGCTTCTGTACGTTATTATAGCTATAATTCTATTGTAGGACAAGTAGAAAAAGAAAAGAAACAGAAATATGACTGGAACTGGCTTTTTAATAGAGTGTTTAACTAATAATTCACTCAAAACACATCAGAAAACGAAGAAATAAAAGAAAGAAGAAATGAAACTTTGATTGGCAAGGTTATATTTTATATCATTAATTTACCCATATTAATATTGGCTGAGCTCCATAGCTGCAGATTAAATGACATGAAGAAGCATGCTTTCTATTAGGCTTTATTTACACCAAGAAACATTTTGGGTTTCCATCCATGTTTGGCGTAATACATTTGTGATACGCAAATGAGTACGAAAAAAGAAGCTAGTAGTTACAAGTCAGCTACAACGTTCAAAATGCAGTCGATAAAAAACATTACATTGACGAAAATATAAATGTATTATTCGTACACCATATAACAAATCGTCTTATGAACTCTATCAAGAATCTCACGTGTAATGATGACAGTTTGGGCGGTCGCGCTTGCTGGAAACAAAGAATGAGTCGAGATGAAATCAGGCGGTAGATTCGGGATCATTTGATGACAAACAAACCGCTGCTTTGCCCGTAATTTGCATATAAATTTTCTTTCGAAGTATCTAAAGATTCAGCCTAGAATCTTAGCATATAAATAATTGCAGAAGCGAAAGAAACCTTGTAACTTCAATTCCTCACCTAAAGAACAAAGGAAATCTGTAAGCAGAACACGGCTGCCGTCGGTCTGGGAGAAATTAATAAATTGTTCAGTATGGCGGCGCCGTTAAAATGTTTCAAGTTTAAGGCGAACAGCTTTTTAGTCTTGAGGAGCGCACGAAAACAGGAAGTTCCGCCGTTCCAACGGCTGATGCTGCGCCAGGATAGGAAATCTCTGATGCAAAAAGGAAGTGGACAGTTCTATGGCCCAGCAGGCGACAGCTAACCGCTTGACCACCCAGCAAGTTGACACCGGAATTAGTGTTTCAGTCGTAGGAAAACTAATGCGAGGTGCCGACCAGCTAACAAAATCTATGAGCATCGGCGCTCCAGCCCATTCTAGAACCGTCGTGGAAGATCCACCAACTGCCTTCTCGCCGTCGACCGCCTATTGTCCACAGGTACGTTCCGCCACGCGACGGTAAAGCTTAACAGTTCATGACTTCGGGCGCAGTCTAACAATGACGCTCTGATTCGGTCGTTTGACGATCGCGCGTATTTGGCGATACTGCGGTTCAAATGGCTCTGAGCACTAAGGGACTCAACTTCTAAGGTCATCAGTCCCCTAGAACTTAGAACTACTTCAACCTAACTAACCTAAGGACAGCACACACATCCATGCCCGGGCAGGATTCGAACCTGCGAGCGTAGGCGATACTACGGGAGAGCGGTAAGGTTCACCGAATTCTGCCGTCACCCCAATTTTTGCTGCCGAAACCTAGTTCTCATGGTTCAGCATTCTCTGTCCGGGGTGTCCTCCTTTAAACTTGTGTAGCTATAGGTGAATGCTTTTTCTATTTCAAGTTCTCTGAATGTGTCTATGTCAGTGGCGGGTGCCTTCAATGAAGAGTGCGTTATTCTGTGCTAATTTCTGGATGTACCTGTTTGTGCTAGTTTCTAAATCTTTTATTTGTGTTGCGATTTCTACCATCTCTCCCAGTATCCATTCAAATCAGTGGCTCCCAGCAAGTAGGGTTGTTGTCCATGCCTTCCACGGTCTGATAATGGGTAGAATAATAACACGAGATCCCGATAGCTGGTCAACATTTAACTCGCAACTGGGGCAAGCGCTTTTCATGTATGCTGCTTGGGATTCGAAAACTGTGGCACTCACTTTGGGTGTGGTAGAGCAGCAAAATGAAGATGAGCGAACATTATAGACGCTTTGAATAGATGAACTGTGTAAAAAGGGCCTGGTTGCTGCATTCCTCAAGGAAATTAGATTTTATCTCTCTTAGTTGATTACAGTGAAGAACTAGCCTTCGTGTTGTAGTGAGTGCACGCTCTCGTTTGTCCGTCTTATGACGAGTCTCGACACTAGATTAGATTAGATTAGATTAGATTAGATTTACTTCATTCCAATTGATCCGTAGTGAGGAGGTCCTCCAGGATGTAGTACATGTCAGAAAAACAACAATACATGACAAATATTTACAACTCAAACAGATAAGCTGATGTACCATTCCACAGGTCCCAAGTGGCATGGTCGTCATTTTTTAATGAACGCTATATGAAAGAATCAATACACTGAATTTAAAATAAAAAAGTTTTCTTTATTTATAAGGTAATAAAAGTGTAATACAACTACTAAATACTTATTTACAACGAACACATTACTGCACTGAACTGGTGCAGAAGTTATATTGTATTTACACACACACACACACACACATACACACACACAGTTATTTACAGTGAACACATTACTGCACTGAAATTCTGCAGAAGTTATATTGTGCTTTTATATAATCAGTGTGTTCTACTGAGAAATTCATCAATGGAGTAGAAGGAGTTGGCCACCAACAAATCCTTTAGGCTTCTCTTAAACTGAATTTCATTGGTTGTTAAGCTTTTTATAGCTGTTGGCAAGTTATTGAAAATGTGTGTTCCTGAATAGTGCACACCTTTTTGTACAAGACTAAGTGACTTTAAATCCATGTGAAGATTGTTCTTATTTCTAGTATTGATTCCATGAATTGAGCTGTTGGTTTGAAAAAGTGATATATTTTTAATGACAAATTTCATTAAGGAATAAATATATTGGGAAGCAGTAGTTAATATCCCTAGTTCCCTAAACAGGCTTCTGCAAGATGTTCTTGAGTTCACACCACATATAACTCTTACTGTACGTTTTTGTGCCCGGACAACTTTAGCTTGGCTTGATGAATTGCCCCAAAACATAATCCCATATGACATTATGGAATGAAAGTAAGCATAGTATGCCAGCTTTTTCATTTTTATATCCCCTATGTCTGACACAATTCGCATTACAAATAGAGATTTGTTAAGATGCTTCAGCAGTTCTGTGGTGTGCTCCTCCCAGTTGAATTTGTTATCAAGCTGTAATCCCAAGAATTTAACACTGTCCATTTCTTCTATTTGCATGTCATCGTATGTTAGGCATATACTCGTGGGACACCCCTTACAAGTTCTGAACTGCATGTAGCGTGTTTTTTCAAAGTTTAGTGACAAAGAATTGCCTAGGAACCAGTGATTAATGTCCACGAATATTTTATTAGCTGACCTTTCTAAGACTACACTTGATTTGCTATTTATTGCAATGTCTGTATCATCGGCAAACAAAACGAACTTGGCTTCTGGTGATGTTACTGATGAAAGGTCATTGATATACACAAGAAACAGTAAAATCAGAAAATGCTGGCCGTAAGAAAATATGTGTATATCTTTATCAATAAAGCGTGTTTCTACAACTGTGGCCTTAAATCTTGAGTGCAGAATCAGAATCAGAATTCTTTTTATCCCATAACATACGAAGTCAAATCACAGATCTGATGTACTGGGGACTCGTCAACATTACATTTACATTACAATTACAATTTGTATACACAGTATTACAAAAACAATATATCAACACTCTAGTTTACATGTATTACAAAGTAATATACAACAACAGCGTTTACGTAGTGAACATATTTTTACAAATATTTATTTGACACAAAACTGCTAAGCTTAATTTACAGGTGATGTTTTCTTGCTCAGACTTCCACATCATCATTCATAATATCTTCTTTGGAGTAATAATATTTCTCCACTAATAACGTGTGCAGCTTTGGTTTCAGTTGCCCTAGCTCCATGCTGCTTATTTGTTTCTTTTTTAGCATGTTGTAGATTTTCATGCCCATATATTCTGGAGTTTGTACAAATAATTTTAACCTGTGAGTAGGAAGCATAAAGTTTGTCTTATTCCTAGTGCTGTATTAATGCTTAAAATTGTTGTCTGTGAATAACGTAGGGTTACTATATACAAAAATAATTAGTTCATAGATGTACAAACAGGGGGCACTCAATATTTTTAGATTTCTTAACAGTGGGTGACAAGGTTCGTTTGGTCTTGCGTTACACATATTTCTAACAATGGATTTTTGTAATTTTAATATTCTAATATTTTTGCTTGTTTTACTCCAAAAGATAATGCCATACCTTATAACAGCTTCAAAATAGCTGTGATAAACTACTTTTCTGCAGTTGGCCATCCTTCATTCTACCTCCAAGACTGTGGAGGAAAACACCGCTTGCAAAACGGTGTACTTTGATATTTGTGTGAACTTTTATTACTAAGTATTTGGGAATCTACCAGAGTGACGTACTGCCACCTTTGATCGTAGTTCTGTTCTGCTGGAGCATGGGGTGACAATTTAAAGCCCACGTCGTGTGGAAATAGAAATAGAATACAGGCTGATTCCGTGATGATGTTACAGACTTTCAGAAATAGTGGAGAAGGAGTAAATGTATCAATTTGAAGTAAGCGACCCTTTTCCGGAAACGACCGAGTCGAAAGATATAAGTGAAAATCTACCGAAGTTCGTCCTTAGCCTCGCGCAGCCTTCAAATTAAGGGCCCCAGTTTGCGAACCCTGATCATGACTTTGAATCCCCGCTGAATAGTCTCCAATACCTTCACACAATTTCCCCTCTTGACAGACTAGTGACGGCGGTAGAGTTAACAATGAATTTCATGAGCCTGCACAAGTTTCACAAGCTGCTACAGGTAACACAATTATTCAAAATGGCGTCCCCTAGCGTCAGGCACATCGCTGTCACACCAAGTTCCACTGTACCCGTTCTAATATCCCCATTGTCGTTTGAGCATTTTCGCAGGTAGAGAGAATCCTTGCTAGGAGATCCCCTTCAGTCTCGACAGACGTCTCGCAACACAAAACCTTTCACATGGTCACGAGAGGCGGAATCATGGATCATGAGATCAGGTGAACGTGCTGGCCACGAAGCAGGATCGACTCCTCGTATTTACTTTTCAGGGAAAGTCTGCGTCAGGTGTTCGCAAACCCTCAGTCCAAATTAAGATGGGGCTCTATCATATTGGAACTACATCCACTGACGATTAACAAGCGGGATATGTTTCAGAAACCGGGGTAGTATGTCTGTTAAATATGTAAGTAGGCTGTTTAGGTTTTTATGTTGGTAACGCCACATAGCGCACTGTATGAAAATCACTGGCTGTGCTGTGTGCAGTCTGTGGTTGGGTGGCATTGTTGTAATATTCGCTATTGTAGTGTTGTGCTGTTGGCTGTTAACAGCGCGTAGCGTTGCACAGTTAGAGGTGAGCCGCCAGCAGTGGTGGATGTGGGGAGAGAGAGCAGCCAGCAGTGGTGCATGTGGGGAGAGAGATGGCGGAATTTTGAGAGCGAACGATTTGGACGTGTGTCCATCAGAAAGAGTAAATTTGTAATATTGGATATCATGGACTGATATATATATTATCACTTTTGAACACTATTGAGGTAAATACATTGTTTGTTCTCTATCAAAATCTTTCATTTGTTAACTATGCCTATCAGTAGTTAGTGCCTTCAGTAGTTTGAATCTTTTATTTAGCTGGCAGTAGTGGCGCTCGCTGTATTGCAGTAGTTCGAGTAACGAAGATTTTTGTGAGGTAAGTGATTTGTGAAACGTATAGGTTAATGTTAGTCAGGGCCATTCTTTTGTAAGAATTTTTGAAAGTCGGATTGCGTTACGCTAAAAATATTGTGTGTCAGTTTAGTGTTGATCAGAATAAGTAAAGAGAGTAATATCTGAGTACGTTCAATTTTGCTCAGCTGTTTGAAAATCAAATAATGTAAGACGTTTATCAGCACAGTAATTCATTAATTTTTCTAAGGGGACGTTTCAAATACTGTGTACACAGGTCCATGTATCTCACTGTCAGAGGTGTCAGTACTACACTTGCTTGTAACTTTCGTCTCGGTAGTTTCCAGACAAGGGACCCTTACCTCTGACTGATACAGTCACCTTCTCCATAATCCCTGAAAACTTGGAACCATCACAGAATCACCATATGTAGTAGTATGAACATGTGCGAGACTGTACCTATATTTTAATTTCCTTTTTCCCCAAGTTCTAGAGTAAACCCATTGCACTCGAGGCAGTACTGTCATCTTCAAACACATGGTTTTTTGGGCCGCATTATAAGTTTGTGAAGAGCATGCACTTGAGCAAGAGGACCTCAAAAGGGACAGTGCTGCTAGATTTACGATTCACAGGTATTCGATGTACAGGATGAACCAGCCAAGCTGTTAACTTCAGATATGCTAGGAACCTCTCAAAGTGTCGCAATTCTGTTTCCACTAACACGAATTGTAAGAGAGTCGTCAGTATAGTCTTTGAGCCGTGGCGGCTCATATCGATAGTGCCACTCTGGTGGTTTATCTTTCCTGCCACGCTCAGGGCGGTAAGCAGCGCCCTCTGGGGCCTATGCGAGGAGTAACGAGGCGAGGTCCTGTGGGGGATGTGCTCCGGGTCGTTGTGGAAGACGGTTGTCGGGTTGACGCAGCGAGTGTGGGACCGGACCTATCGCATGGAGATAAACAAGTTGGCTCTGAACGGAAGGTGCCGTAGCAAGCAGCGGGAAGCGGGCGTCCTGTAATTTGTGTGAAGGGGTAACGATTTTTGCATTGGATGTCCCAGTGGTTCCCGAGAGTTGCGGTGGCTGCTTTCGGAGAAGAGAATTGGTAAGAGCTTGTGTCTACGCTCTTCTCCGTTCGATGTTGCTGCCTGCCGTTATAAACGGGTGAAAATCAGGCGCTTGTTTTGACTATACGGGAACTGGTGATGTAAAATTACATTTGCGATTGAGTCTCACTTGTACTGTGACAATTTAGAGGCGAAAACTGTGGTCGCTTCATTAGGTCTGGTTCTTTGCTGTGCAACTAAGGGAGTCAGTTATTTGGGGTAACTGAGGGAGCACCATTATGTTGGTCTAAGTGATAAGTTCTCCACGTTTTGTCTATGGCTTTGCGAATCGAAATCGTGGGGGAGTACACGTGTGAGTAATTTGCTATTGTATTGATGGTTATGTTGTAAAGACTGTTCTCTGGTGTGTTAAATCACGCGCTGCTTGGTAGCCAATCTAAGCAGAAGTTACCATCGCTACTTGCTTACGTGCTACTGTCCTTATGATTGGCGTTGTTTGTCTTTTGATTGTGGGTGTGCTCACGTTAAAAAAAATTACGGCTACTATTCATAAGGGCTGTCTAGTAAGGAAATTGCTTAAGCTTTTATCATATGCTGGTCTGTTTGCCTATCACATTGGCTTTCTATGCAGTAACTGAAGGAATGTGTGTGGTAGTTCAAGATTGTAGGCTGACTAGTATTTGAACTGGTGTTGAGGTTAAGGGCGACATCAGCATCCCGCAAACCCGCACGCTGCGCGTAGTTAGATGTTCCGCTATTGGAGAGCCGGCACTCTGTTCTTGGATTTTGTAAGCATACGTGATGAGTGCATCGCTGTAGTTTTTCGCGTGCTAAATTGCGGGGTGTCGGTGCCGTCCTAGGGCTAGACTTGTGATGTATGTTATGTTGAAAGGGAATTAACTCTATCAAACTTAAGAGAGGTTTTAGTTTGTTTCAGGTCTGTACATGGAATGATGTTGATATTTTGTCGATTGCGGCAATAACTTCCTGTGTGGGGAGATCCTCTGAGGGACTTGTATTGTACTGTTGCAGTGCAGTCCATCTGAAAGGTGCTGCTCCAAACATGCGACTGCAGCTCTCTGATGTTATATATTACTGTTTAATCTCAAATGTCTTGGATGTAATATGGTTGTTGAGGATTATGTAATTAATTTTCGTCGCTGGTTCCTTAAATGAAGTATTTCGTTTTAAAACATGTGCTCGGTCAAAGCCTATTTAAATATGATTTTAACTCATCATTCAAATTTTCTAGTCTTGCTTTCTTAAAAGGCTTTCAGTTAAATGATTGCTATTTGCCTGTTTAAATGTTTGATTGACTTAAAGGAAAAGAATATTATTTTGTAATTTGTAATGATTGTTCCTTTTGGGTAATACTTGACTTATGTGTTCAATAAATGAGTGTCTAGTGGATGGTGATGCACTGTTCTATTGCTAGCCTACCCCTTCCACTCCACAGCCTATTGAGATGCTTTGTGTCGAAATTGTGTTCAGAACACCCCTCTGACCTGACACCTCAGCCTTACAAATTGTCTGTAGGAGCAGCAAAAATTTTAATTATTCCATTAACGAAAAGACAAGTGGATACCTATACTTCTGTAATACATGACGAGACCTTCTTACATCTCGTCTGAGTGAAAACAGACGTATTTTCACGGAAGAAAACCGCAGATTATATCTACATCTACACATTTACTCCGCGACGAACACTGACTGTGTATGGTTGAGAACACATACTGTACCAGTGCCATTTGCCCGCCCTTCAAGTTCCATTCGCACCAGACATTCGGGAAAAAAGTCTCTCGGTACATCTCTATACAACTGTGGACATCTCTATTTGTAGTGTCGATGCCATTATGCAAGATATATGTTGGCGGAAAAAGTACGTCTTAACGCGAAATGCGGGTTCTCGGAATTCGTGACTATGGCTTCCGCGATGCACAGCTTTTTTCTTACAACTTCTTTTGCAGTTTGTTGAATATCTCCAGGAAACTCACATTCTTATTAAATAAGTGCATGACGAGTGTTGCAGCTCTTCTTTTAATATCTTCTATTTCTTCACTTAACGTAACTTGGTAAGGATCCCATGAGAAGAGCGTAAATGTTCTGAAGCAATCTGCTAATTTTAAAAAAAAAAATATTGCTCTGCAGAAGCGCACAGAGATAAAATGGTGTAAAATAGATAACTGCGGCATTTCCTCAGACCATGACAGAAAATATGATAGCTATCCCACCTGCAGGGCAACACAGTGAGCGAGATATCTGAGTGTAAAACAGGCTGGACTGAGCTTTTTGGTTAACTTATCCACGTACTGGTTTTCACCTCAGTTTATCATCCTCTTGCAAGCTCAGACACTTACCGCATCGAGCCTCATCTATTGTGAGTTCGTTATTCTCTACTGCAGGTACCTGTGCAATGTCCCAGACGATAATTCCATATGACAACACTGAGTGAAAAAATGCAAAATAAACCAACAATCAAGTCACCATTTATACAGGATGAGTGAAAAGTCGCAGTACACCCTCGTACGTCAAAAAACCCTGCAAGAACGAAGAAACCCTAATATTGCGCTAAGGTATCTACCGACCATGGAGGCCAGCTTGAAATTGGTCATCTTGAATCTCAGTAAATTTTTTTTTTGAATAGAAAGAGGGTTTTGTGATATATCAGATAACATCAGCATCTTCTGCCAGGACAATCCTATAAATAGATTCGAATTAGCAGTTATGGTTCAAAAGTTACAACACAGTTTGTATGGAATTACATGATGCACTGTTCTCCATAAAGGACAGTCATTTAATGTGTGCAACATGGTGTCTCTCTCGGTCAACGCACGTTTGAAGGCTCTGAATCCAATCAGCATGCGATCGCAAAAGGATTTCCACAGAAACGCTGGAACAAGCTTCTTCAATGCGCTGTGTCTTATTTTCTCTGCATATACAAATTGTTGTAAGTGCTTCCAGATAAACGTCAGGTGCTGTGAGACTAGGTGATAGGGGTGGCCACGTCATCCGACCCACTGAACAGGAAATTGACCATCTAACCACTGACAAACAACTACTCCGTAGTGAGGTGAAGCCCTATCCTATTGAAAGTAAGAGGGAAAGATGCCATCTTCATTCAGAGCTAAGGGAAACACCACTTCTTGCAGCATGTCCAGGAGGCATTGATCATTTAGGTTCTGGTTAATGAAAATGAGTACCCCATATTCCACAAATACCATAACTTTTACGTCCCCAACTACCTTGTAAGATTCCATCCAGTGTGGATTCTGGTCACTCCAGTATCTATGGCTGTGACGGTTGACCTCACCACTGACAAAGAAGTTTACCTCATCAACGAACAAGATACCCTGGACAAAAGAGGGATCTTGTAGAACTTGCTCTAGGGCCCAAGTGAAAAACTGTATATGTCTGCCTGTGTCATCATCTGCTAGGTGCTGGAGGAGCTGAGTCTTGAATAGATGCCACTGAAAGGCGCGAAGGATTCGTGCATTCGATGACTAGTTGATTCCATATTCTGCTGACAAACATCGTCTGCTTTTCCAAAACAAAAAAAAAAAAAAAAAAAAAAAAAAGAGAGAGAGAGAGAGAGAGAGAGAGACTTGGATTCAAGATGGCCGATTTCAAGATGGCGCCCATGTTTGGTAGAACCGTAAAAGATAGACCATCTCACCAATGCCTGCTGGAATGATGTTCAGATTTCCCCCTTCCTGCAGGGTTTTTGAGATAACAGGGTGTACTGCGACTTTTGACTCATCCTGTATTACTAAACCTTTATCCCACAACGCAATATCAGCTGCAGGTTGCCTATCTAAAGACTTACAGGAGCAACAAAAAATCATATTTTCATTATTTCGCGTAATTATTGACTTAATTTCAAAGGTTTAAAATACTGTCATAATCTGCTCTTTAAGAGGTATAATTTTATGTTAAAAGCTTAACACAGTGAGAGAAGAGTTATAGGTACAAATTGTGTCTTTGTCTTGAGGCAGTCGGCCTTTGTGGCCGAGCTGTTCTAGGCGCTTCAGTCCGGAATCGCGCTGCTGCTACGGTCGCAGGTTCGAATCCTGCCTCGGGCATGGAGTTGTGTGATGTCCTTAGGTTAGTTAGATTTAAGTAGTTCTAAGTTCTAGGGGACTCATGACCTCAGATGTTTAGTCCCATAGTGCTCAGAGCCATTTGAACCATTTTTTTATCTTGAGGCAGCGTTAACTGACGACACCCAAATACTCGGTCTTTATTCATCCAACATTTGGGAATGAGAGCACTTAGCGACTTCCACCATATATAACGCACTATAAGATCATTACGGAACGTTTTCTTACTGGCACGACTCCTCTCTCCAGACAATATGATTAAAGAAGAAAAGTTTATCACTTACTACATTTTTTCTGTTCATTCAGTAAAACTTGAGCATCAGGCATGACTGTTTAATTTATAACTTCTTTATTACAGACTCTATTCGCAACACTCTTTGCAGACAACATGTATGCACATATTGCGTTGAATGTACCTGCTAAATTATCTTATTGTAGGATGCATAGTTCAGGAGACATGACTTCATAAACATTTAGATGTGAAGAATACTAGGTTTTGCTTAAAATGGAAAGCAGATTATCCACGTTCCTCCATGTTAGGGCCCTCAGCGACTTCCCAAAAACTTTAAGTATAATCTCAAGCGTTTCCTGAACTATATGAAATGTATTCGTCGTTGCGAATACCTACAATCATCAGCTGTATAAAGGAATGACGACAGTGAAAATTTATGCTGGACCGGGGCTCGAAACCTGATATCCCGCTTTACACGAGGGGTAGCCTTAACCGTTTCGCCTATCAGTGCACGATTCACAGTCAGATTCAAACTTCCATTTTTCGTCATTTCTCTGACACAAGCTGTACTCGTACACACATTTCGTAATTCAGAACATTTTATTTCATAGTCGTTGCCTGGATGTCGCCGGATGGATAAATACGATGTTGCAGTTCTTTTTTTTATGGAGAACGATGCATCGTCTTTGTCGTTCCTAACAACACATACATTGCACTATCGTATTTCCTAAATCTATTCTCGTATATATGCTTTATGTCGAATATTCCACACATTAACCCATTTGCAAAGTAATCAGATGTTTGAAGCTGTTTTATGGACGGGAATTCGGTTATTTAAAGAATCAGGGGCCTACTGGTTACAAAACAGCTGCGTCAAAGAAAATTGTGGTGGGGCGGCTAATAGCAGAGTGAGGGAAGCAATAGCTGTGTAGCATTTTGAGTCTCCAACGTATAGAAATGCATAGATATATATCAAATGGAAACCTTTGGATACACTAAGAGCATAGAGAAATGAAAGCCAGTGGCCTCTGTTGTTGGGTAAGATGTTATCTTTGACTGGATATCATGTATCCGTAGAATGTTTCAGACGATGTTCTAAAGCGAAACGCCTAAGAAGGAGTATAATAAAAAGAATTTAGCGACCGAGAGAAGAATATCTTATTGAGCCAAACACTGGCGCAGACCCAATGACAAACAATGTCCAAAGTTATGAAAACCCTCATGGTGCCTATCACGAATAGGTGAAACATGTTTGATTAGAAACAACATAGAAATTCGTTTGTAAAAGACTGAATTTTTCTTACCTTCATGATAAATATAATAAGCCTCATTTAGAGAGTACTTTCTTACATTAATCGGTGTGAGAACAGCAATACTCCACGTGTACTACATTTTCTTAGCTTTGCCTCTGCCTTCTTCGTGGCTGGACTGATCTGGTTCTTCCAACGATGCTAGTAGATATTTGGTTCTGACTGATTCCAGTGCTCGATCATTGGCAGTGTACTAAGACTATATCGGTCTTTAGTACAACGAAAAAACAGTCCAAAGTTGCTCTATGCGCTGTAACCGTTCTTTGCACATTTTTACATGATTTTCACATCTTCGGAAATACTATTTTTGACTACATTACGATGGTTTGAAAACGGGTCTCGGCCCGAAACGAGTCATCGAGTGAACAAAAAAAGTAAACTTCGAACCTTTTGATTGGTTTTTCGTTGTACTGATTAACAAAAGTTGCTGACCCACAGCTTCTCGAGCATGCCGGAAGTTCGTATACGTCGGTTTTGCCTATTTACGCGCTTCAAATTACGTTCTACCAATTTCGAACACCAGTGGCGATTTTCAGATGGAATATGCAACATGCTGCATCACTTTGTACACGCACAGGTGACACGTTGCCAGACAATAAAACTGTTAAAAAAAGTCACGATATCTTAAACGATTTCGGTAATTTTTGAGGTTGCCAGCTTAGGTGACTCAACTGTATATAGAATGGGGAGAACAGTAAATAATAGCTAGGTAAGCTGTACGAGAGTGGCTCAAGTGTGTCAGTGATGTAACATAAAATTTTTGTATTTCTGTTTATATTTTTATTCCTTAACTCATCGACGTTGTTTGACGTACAAAGTTTTAGTGTCAGTAACAAGGAGTATTGTGAAGGAATCAGAGTCTTGTGTGTATCACGCCATCGGTATAAGAGAGGTTCAGTGACGTAGCTGCTCCCTCACCGAGACCTGGCGTTGTGCGTGGGACTTTCGTAAATCCTGACGCAGAAACTTTGTTGTCTTCCGCGAGTCAAGCTCGACCTTGCCACATTGTAATGCTATTTGCGAAATCGCATTCCACATGTCACGTTCCCGTTTCTGCTTCTTCTTCCAGCACGCATAGTGCTTCGTCAATTATTCGAAAGCCACGCAGTCTCACAGTACGCAAAACATTTGCACACTTCGCTAGCGTTCCATGTTAGGTAACCTCCAACCAAAATACTTACTGAATGGGGAAAGAAATATTACTGACTGCATAGAGAAACAGGTGTCGGTTTCCAATACTTAGCTTTCCCCATTTATGATATAAACACTAGCGTTAATTGTGCTGACATACTAAATAAAGGACACCTTACTTCGTATTAGTGGAGATTTGGAAATGATTTGAGAAACAAAGACATTGCTATTATCACATTACTATTTCTTATTATTATTTTGTTATTTATTCCTTTGTTTTGTCCACCTGATAAGTGCTGTGTTTAGTTTCCTTCTATGAAGTTCATGTCTTAGAAATCATCATTAGTCTCTCCTGATTAGCTTACTTCGACCTGTTTTGACACGATAATCTTGAGTCCATTCTATAAATATGGGTACAAAATCTGAAGTGTCTCTTTGGCACGTTAGTAGTGAAATTATCAAAAAAGTGTTCAAATGTGTGTGAAATCTTATGGGACTTAACTGATAAGGTCATCAGTCCCTAAGTTTACACACTACTTAACCAAAATTATCCTAAGGACAAACACACACACCCATGCCCGAGGGAGGACTCGAACCTCTGCCGGGATCAGCCGCACAGTCCATGACTGCAGCGCCTTAGACCGCTCGCCTAATCCCGCGCGGCAGTGAAATTATCAATTTTCATGTAGAAATCAGATGCTCTGCTCTTCAACCAAATTCCATTTTCTTGTGTGCCTCTATAGCCTCGCCAAGTTTTCGATTTCAGTAGCTTGCTCTTAAACGGCTGAGATCTCTGATGGATGTACTGTTTTCGGCGAAAGGACTGTCTTGCAGTGGTGCAATTTCGCAGGGCACGAAATTACTTTTTGGTTGTAATGCTTCGATATCATTTAGAAGTACGATGAATGTTTCTCATGTTTTTGTTGTTGTGAAACATGCCCCACAGCTCTACTTCAAGAAACATGTGATGTGGAGAACATATGACAGCACTACAGAAGTTTTTGATGTAAGTTTTCTTGACCAAGACAACTGTTAGCTTGGACAGGACGTTCTACTGGTGAACCTGTCCTACCAAGATGTCATTATAAAGCATTTTTACGTTCACTTCATAATAATACTTTACACTGTGTTGATGGAAGTCTTGGGATTGCGTTGTGCACATGTAAAGATGGCGGTAGTATCGCGTACACAAGGTATAAAAGGGCAATGGATTAGTGCATCTTTCATTTGTGCTCAGGTGTCCCACGTGAAGAGGTTTCCGACTTGATTATGGCCTCACGACCGGAATTAACAAGAACGCCGAATGGCAGTTGCAGCTAGACACGTGGGTCATTCCATTTCGGAAATCATTAGGGAATTCAATATTCCGAGACCGACAGTTTAAAGGGAATATCAGGTACACTATTGGACATTAAAATTGCTACACCAAGAAGAAATGCAGATGATAAACGAGTATTCATTGGACAAATATATTATACTAGAACTGACATCTGATTACATTTTCTTGCAATTTGGGTGCATAGATCCTGAGAAATCAGTACCCAGAACGACCACCTCTAGCAGTAATAACGGCCTTGATACGCCTGGGCATTGAGTCAAACAGAGCTTGGATGGCGTGTACAGATACAGCTGCCCATGCAGCTTCAACAAGATACCACAATTCATCAAGAGTAGTGACTGGCGTATTGTGACGAGCCAGTTGCTCGGCCACCATTGACCAGACGTTTTCAATTAGTGAGAGATCTGAAGAATGTGCTGGCCAGGGCAGTAGTCGAACATTCTCTGTATCCAGAGAGGCCCGTACAGAACCTGCAACATACGGTCGTGCATTATCCTGCTGAAATGTAGGGTTTCGTAGGGATCGATTGAAGGGTAGAGCCACGAGTCGTAACACTTCTGAAATGTAACGTCCACTGTTCAAAGTGCCGTCAATGCGAACAAGAGGTGACCGAGATGTGTAACCAATGGCATCCCATACCATCACGCCGGGTGATACGCCAGTATGGCGATGACGAATACACGCTTCCAATGTGCGTTCCCCGCGATGTCGCGAAACACGGATGCGGCCATCATGATGCTGTAAACAGAACCTGGATTAATCCGAAAAAATGACGTTTTGCCATTCGTGCACCCAGATTCGTCGTTGAGTACACCATCGCAGGCGCTCCTGTTTGTGATGCAGCGACAATGGTAACCGCAGCCATGGTCTCCGAGCTGATAGTCCATGCTGCTGCAAACGTCCTCGAACTGTTCGTGCAGAGGGTTGTTGTCTTGCAAACTTCCCCATCTGTTGACTCAGGGATCGAGACGTGGCTACACGATCCGTTACAGCCATGCGGATAAGATGCCCGTCATCTCGACTGCTAGTGATACGAGGCCGTTGGGATCCAGCACGGCGTTCCGTATTACCCTCCTAAACCCGCCGATTCCATATTCTGCTAACAGTCATTGGATCTCGACCAACGCGAGCAGCAATGTCGCGATACGATAAACCGCAATCGCGATAGGCTACAATCTGACCTTTATCAAAGTCGGAAACGTGATGATACGGATTTCTCCTCCTTACACGAGGCATCACAACACCGTTTCACCAGGCAACGCCGGTCAACTGCTGTTTGTGTATGAGAAATCAGTTGGAAACCTTCTTCATGTCAGCTCGTTCTAGGTGTCGCTACCGGCGCCGACCTTGTGTGAATGCTCTGTAAAGCTAATCATTTGCATATCACAGCATCTTCTTCGTGTCGGTTAAATTTCGCGTCTGTAGCGCGTCATCTTCATGGTGTAGCAATTTTAATGGCCAGCAGTGTATTACTTCTCATCATGGACGACGCAGTGGCCGACGGCCTTCACTTAACGACCGGAAGCAGTGGCGTTTGCCTAGAGTTGTCAATGCTAACAGACAAGTAACACTGCGAGCCTTAACCCCAGAAAACAATGTGGTTCAAAAATGGCTCTGAGCACTATGGGCCTCAACTGCTGTGGTCATTAGTCCCCTAGAACTTAGAACTACTTAAACCTAACTAACCTAAGGACATCACACACACCCATGCCCGAGGCGGGATTCGAACCTGCGACCGTAGCGGCAGCGCGGCTCCGGACTGGAGCGCCTAGAACCTCACGGCCACCGCGGCCGGCCAAACAATGTGGTTCGAATGACGAGGTATCCGTTAGGAGAGTGCTGCGAAATTAAGCTTTCATTGGGTTGTGGCAGCAGACGACTGACGCGAGTGCCTTTGCCAACAGCACGACACCGCCTGCAGCGCCTGTCCTGGGCTCGTAACCATACCGGTTGGACCCTGGTTGACTGGAAAACCGTGGCCTGGTCAGAGGAGTGTCGATTTCAGTTGGTAAGAGCTTATGGCAGGATTCGAGTGTGCCACAGTCCGCACGAAGTCATGGACCCAAGCTGTCAACAAGGAAGGGTGCTCCGTAGTAGTGTGGGCTGTGTTTACATGGAATAGACCGTCCACTGATTGGAAATGGTTATGAGCGGCTACTTGGAGACCATTTGCAGCCATTCATGGACTTCAGGTTCCCAAACAACGATGGAATTTTTATGGATGACAATGCGCCGTGTTACCGGGCCACAATTGTTCGCGATTCGTCTGAATGACATTCTGGACAATTCGAGCGAACGATCTGGCCATCGAGATTGCCTGACATGGATCTCATCGAACGTTTATGTCGCATAATGGAGAAGTCAGTTCATGCAGAAAATCTTTCACGGACAACACTGCCGCAATTATGGACGGCTATAGAGACGGCGTGGCTCAGTATTCCTGCATGGGGACCTCCAACGAGTTGTTGAGGCCATGCCACGTGGAGTTGCTGCACTCTTCATTTATCTATTTTGGTTTGAGAACACCGCGGCAAGTTGCAGTAATTCCTACAGTGTTATTAATGAAAAGAGGTTCGACACGCTATTAGGAACAATCCACGACTTTTGTACCCTCAGTGTATACCAAATCTAGTCGTCAACAGAGCGCTATTCACTGTTCGGTACATATCGTTTTACCACAGGAGGTTGCCATTATTTCAGAGCTGATGTCTCTAGTGTGTTGCATAGGCCTGGCCAGTCGCTTGGATCTTGCTGATGTTTGTCCTTTGAGAGACTGTTGGTATTATGTTTGGAATATTTAGCGTCTGTCCATGGAAAACCCTTGCTTTTAGGTCTACATTATGAAACATCCCTTTAGAAAAATTAATGAATTACTGTGCTGATAAACCTCTTACGTTATTTGATTTTCAAACAGCTGAGCAGAACTGAACGTACTTAGACATTTCTCTTTTTACTTATTCTGATCAACACTAAACTGACACAATATTTTTAGCGCAACGCAATCTGACTTTCAATAATCCCCACAAAAGAATGGGCCTGACTAACAATAACCTATACCTTTCATGAATCACTTACCTCACGAAAATCTTCGTTACTCGAACTACTACAATACAGCGAGCGCCAATACTGCCAGCTAAATAAAAGATTCTTAACTATTGAAGGCACTGACTACTGGTAGGCATAGTTAGCAAATGAAAGATTTTGATAGAGAACAAACAGTATATTTACCTTAATAATATTCAAAAGTCATCATATATACAGGGTGTTACAAAAAGGTACAGCCAGACTTTCAGGAAACATTCCTCACACACAAAGAAAGAAAATATGTTACGTGGACATGTGTCCGGAAACGCTTACTTTCCATGTTAGAGCTCATTTTATTACTTCTCTTCAAATCACATTAATCATGGAATGGAAACACACAGCAACATAACGTACCTGCGTGACTTCAAACACTTTGTTACAGGAAATGTTCAAAATGTCCTCCGTTAGCGAGGATACATGCATCCACCCTCCGTCGCATCGAATCTCTGATGCGCTGATGCAGCCCTGGAGGATGGCGTATTGTATCACAGCCGTCCACAATACGAGCACGAAGAGTCTCTACATTTGGTACCGGAGTTGCGTAGACAAGAGCTTTCAAATGCCCCCATAAATGAAAGTCAAGAGGGTTGAGGTCAGGAGAGCGTGGAGGCCATGGAATTGGCCCGCCTCTACCAATCCATCGGTCACCGAATCTGTTGTTGAGAAGCGTACGAACACTTCGACTGAAATGTGCAGGAACTTCATCGTGCATGAACCACATGTTGTGTCGTACTTGTAAAGGCACATGTTCTAGCAGCACAGGTAGAGTATCCCGTATGAAATCATGATAACGTGCTCCATTGAGCGTAGGTGGAAGAACATGGGGCCTAATCAAGACATCACCAACAATGCCTGCCCAAACGTTCACAGAAAATCTGTGTTGATGACGTGATTGCACAATTGCGTGCGAATTCTCGTCAGCCCACACATGTTGATTGTGAAAATTTACAATTTGATCATGTTGGAATGAAGCCTCATCCGTAAAGAGAACATTTGCACTGAAATGAGGATTGACACATTGTTGGATGAACCATTCGCAGAAGTGTAACCGTGGAGGCCAATCAGCTGCTGGTAGTGCCTGCACACGCTGTACATGGTACGGAAACAACTGGTTCTCCCGTAGCACTCTCCATACAGTGACGTGGTCAACGTTACCTTGTACAGCAGCAACTTCTCTGACGCTGACATTAGGGTTATCGTCAACTGCACGAGGAATTGCCTCGTCCATTGCAGGTGTCCTCGTCGTTCTAGGTCTTTCCCAGTCGCGAGTCATAGGCTGGAATGTTCCGTGCTCCCTAAGACGCCGATCAATTGCTTCGAACGTCTTCCTGTCGGGACACATTCGTTCTCGAAATCTGTCTCGATACAAACGTACCGCGCCACGGCTATTGCCCCGTGCTAATCCATACATCAAATGGGCATCTGCCAACTCCGCATTTGTAAACATTGCACTGACTGCAAAACCACGTTCGTGATGAACACTTACCTGTTGATGCTACGTATTGATGTGCTTGATGCTAGTACTGTAGAGCAATGAGTCGCATGTCAGCACAAGCACCGAAGTCAACATTACCTTCCTTCAATTGGGCCAACTGGCGGTGAATCGAGGAAGTACAGTACATACTGACGAAACTAAAATGAGCTCTAACATGGAAATTAAGCGTTTCCGGACACATGTCCACATAACATCTTTTCTTTATTTGTGTGTGAGGAATGTTTCCTGAAAGTTTGGCCGAACCTTTTTGTAACACCCTGTATATCAGTTCATCATATACAGTATTACAAATTTACTCTTTCTGATGGACACACGTCCAGATCGTCCGCTCTGAAAATTCTGCATCTCTCTCCCCACATGCACCACTGCTGGCGGCTCACCTCCAACTGCGCAGCCGGCCGGAGTGGCCGTGCGGTTCTAGGCGCTACAGTCTGGAGCCGAGCGACCGCTACGGTCGCAGGTTCGAATCCTGCCTCGGGCATGGATGTGTGTGATGTCCTTAGGTTAGTTAGGTTTAATTAGTTCTGAGTTCTAGGCGACTGATGACCTCAGAAGTTAAGTCGCATAGTGCTCAGAGCCATTTGAGCCTTTTGAACCAACTGCGCAACACTACGCGCTGTTCACATCCAACTGCCCAACACTACAATAGCGAATATTCCAACAATGCAAACCAGCCACAGACTTCACACAGCACAGTCAGTGATTTTCGTATAAAGCGCTACGTGGCGTTACCAACATAAAAACCTAAACAGCCTACTTACAACATCTATTGGCTGGAACCGCACAGTGCAGTAGAACTGCACATGTGAGTACGTCCGCGTCGCGATCACAAAACCCTCTCGTTTCTCTGCCACAAGACTGAAACTGTTTGAAATGAGATGAAGCAGGGGCAGTGCCTGAGTACCATAGAGTTTGTAGCTGTGGTAGATAGTGACTCCGGTGTTTTATGGTCTGCAAAGTTTTGAACAGGCTAACAGTGCCACAAAGTGCATCAGAAAACATTACAGAAAGTGATAAGGTCAGTTAAAAGTAATTTAGACACCCCAGTGCGCAAGTAGAAATGACTTATTAAGCATTCATAGATTCCACAGCTATCGAGTCGCGTGCTCAACAGCACGCGCACTGCTTCTAAATGATTACAAGTAGAGATCAGTGAGACATTTACGTTTCTAGCGGCCATTGTACGTAAAATAGGGAAAAGTAAGGACGTGGCAGAGCGGGGAAAAGGGGCTATCGCGTTTGGCCGTGCCCAGGACCATAACGGTGTGTGCAGTTGCTGGATCTGTTGGCGTTTCGCTGCGGAATTTTCAACGTGTCTACAGGCAGTGGTGTAACACACGTGGCTACGAAACACGATATCAGAATTCCGGTCAGAAAAAGACCCACACTGAGTGGACTAGAGGTGCGTTTCACGGCTTATGAATCAATATCGCATCCTAACTGGGCAGGAATAACGGCAGGCAGTGAATAGACGTCCATCTCCAACTATAAGCGAGAAAATATTGCGACGGATCAAGGTGCATTAAACATTTGGAGTCCGTCACCTCGCATGTGACCACTGCTCGCAAAGGCACATAAAGTATTTTTTTTTTTAAACGTGGTTGCTTAATTCAGTGACCGTTTATAAATTAAAGTTGAAACAAATGAGCCCTCAGTCACAATTTTTAATCTCATTAACCAGGTTTCAACACTTCTAAGAGTGCCTTCATTAGAATTTAAATGTTTAAAGTGACCTATAACATAATTACAAATTTATGGGAAAATAAAATTCTTTATATAACATTTTCCTGATGTAAAAGCATAGAAATACAGTTCGAAAACTGAAAACTGATGAACAGTACAAAAAGAAGCAGTACTTACGCGTCACGTATAAAATAAAAATAAAGCGAATCAACTTTAGTCACAATTTAAAGTAAAATGTGTGGAAGGAGAGCTACTACGGGCTGCTCACATATGTCGAGCTACAGACTGAGGTGCCCGCGTTAACAACTGCGGACAGGTGAACATTGCACCGAGTATGGCATCTAGTAGCCGCAAGTGCAGCTTGCTACTTAACATTCATATGTAGACAGAAGAGTATTATGATGAACGTTATTCAGTACAAGATGTAAAAGGCAATATTTTATTTAACAGCGATAGATAAAGTAACATTTTGTCTACACCAGAGCTTAAAAGTACAGTTTGAAGTACAAAAACATTACAATAGAAAATACAAAAAAGGGCTGAATGACACAACCTGTAGAAAACGATATAACATGAAATACATCCAATAAACTGTTTAATAAATGAAAAATTATGAAGTTTACTTAGACCCAAAAAAACATTTCACTAACTGCACGAGGAGACATGAAATTAAATGTTAAGTAACGCCCTTATACCGTTGAAGAAATGTTTATTACGCAACTGCAGCTGCTCATTGATAATGCGGCTATCATTTCGAGAAAGATGTTTAAAAATCTCTAATTTTTCGAGAAGGTCTAATCTACACCCTTTCTTCTCGGTGTGCAAAATGTTGATATCGTAAATAGCTCTAGGCGCGTGATCTGTAATCAGAAGATAGTCGGCAAAAGTCGAATTATGGGTGCTAACGCCACTTTTTCGTGAAAGGTGTTCTTTGTATCTGGTTGTAAAGGCACGTCCTATTTGTCCTATGTAGTAAGAAGAGCAGGTGTAGCAGAAAATTTTATAGACGCCAGAACTTTCTAAAGGGGAGCGAGTCGATTTTAAATTATGAATGAAGTTTTCCTTTCAGATTATTATTGGTAGAAAAGGCAACGTTGCAGTTGTATTTATTACGAAGAGGGCGTTGGATCTGATAGGAGATGGGCCAAAAGAAAGGAACAGAAAAATATTTTTTTTGGGTTAGATTCAATGAGAGAAGTGCCGAGCGGAGTAACTCTTTTAACAGTTTTATTTTTAGGGATGTCATACTATGCCAGGTTCACACTCTTTATTAACTACTATCGTTTTGAGTAAATTGATTTTATCGTTGAATTTTTCTTCCGAAAGTGGAGTAGAAGTCGCTCGGTGAATAGCAGAGTGAAAGAAACCGTTTTTATGAGATTGTGGGTGCATAGAAGACGCAGGTGCGATTTGATCAGTATGTGTTTCTTTACGAAAAATATTGAATGAGATTTTATTTTATTCTGTTGTAAGCGTAAAGTCAAGAAAGTGTAATTGGCGGGCCTCGTTCTCAAGTTCGATGGTGAAACATATTTTCTCATGAAGTTCATTGAAGAGAATAAAAATACGGTCAATGCCATCAGCAGGTCCCTTACAGATGACAAAAATATCATCAACGTATCTGAAATAGGAAAGAATGCCTAGTGCTGTAGCTGAAAAACAGTTGAAAAACTTTTCTTCTAGAGAGTTGATGAAAATATCGGCAAGAATAGCAGCTAAGGGATTTCCCATAGCGAGACCGTCGGACTGCTGGTACAACTGTTCATTAAATTTAAAATAGTTGTACTTGACTACAACTGTGATGAGATTCATGAAATTAGTGATTTGTTCATCTGAAAAATCTTTTTTGTACAGGGACATTAGTATAACGATTTTTGATGCCTAATGAAAACAACTTGGTGTCTGTACTGCATTCTGAATCTTTTATTTTATGGACTAAGTAAGGCGTGACTATTGGGAAAGGAATAATTGTTCTCGAAAACGAATGATTTTTTTCAGAGTTTCATGTAGAAGTTTGGCCAAATAATGGTATGCGCTATTCATACTGTTAGGTATCGCCTATATCGGATGGTTAGGTTTGTGGATTTTAAATTGAGGCCGGAGTTTTAGGGCCTGAGGGTTCATGTTAATAAGCATTTTCTTCTGAAAATTTTGCGTTATTGGTGGCTGACCTGACTTCTTTTTGTAATTCTGGAGTCGGATCCTAGTGCAGTTCCGAAATGTTATTTTCGCTAAAAAAAATCTAAGGTTTTGGAAGTATATTCAGACTTGTAGGCAATAACTACAATAAGTGTACAAGTATCCACAAGGCCTAAATTTGAGGAAGAAATTTCAGTGAATATACGTTTTGAGCACAGCATTGTATGGTAGTGAAATATGGGCTGTGGGAAAATCGGAAAAGAAGAGCGCCAGAGTGTTTGAGATGTGGTGCTACAGAAGAATGTTAAAAATTAGGTGCACTGATAAGGTAAGATATGAGGAGTTTCTCCCGAGAATCGACGAGCAAAGGAATATATAGAAAACACATACGAGAAAAGGGGGCAGGATGGTAGGACATCTGTTAAGACATCACGGAATAACTTCCATGGTACTAGAGGGAGCTGCGGAGCTGTAGAGGGTAAGCAAAGACTGGAATACATATACGTCCAGCAAATAATTGAGGACGCAGGTTACAACTGCTACTTGCGCCGGCCGAAGTGGCCGTGCGGTTAAAGGCGCTGCAGTCTGGAACCGCAAGACCGCTACGGTCGCAGGTTCGAATCCTGCCTCGGGCATGGATGTTTGTGATGTCCTTAGGTTAGTTAGGTTTAAGTAGTTCTAAGTTCTAGGGGACTTATGACCTCAGCAGTTGAGTCCCATAGTGATCAGAGCCATTTGAACCATTTGAACTGCTACTTGCTTAAGGTTGACGCAAGAGGGAATCGTTGCGAGCAGGCCGCATCGAATCGGTAAGAAGACTGATGACTGAAATTAAAAAAAAAATAGTAGGAAGAGCGGGTAAGTTTGGTGGAATTATGAGATCAAATCCTCAGCAAAAACGTCGGAAGAGCGGGTAAGTTTGGTGGAATTACGAGATCAAATCCTCGGCGATTTGACTTAACATGGGTGCGATGTACCTGCACAGTCTTTTGGACTCACTTCCTAACCGAATCGAGGCTGTTATGAAGTCCAAGGCCGGGATTACGGGGTATTAAACGATGCTTGTAATGGTTTCCCTAAGGGTGACGTATTTTTGTCCACTGAACTTGTGTTAGAAATCTTTGGAATTGTGTCGGAAGTTCCATGCGGCTTTTCGCGGATGATGCTGTGTTATAGAGGGAAGTTGCAGCATTAGAAAATTGTAACGAAATGCAGGAAGATCTGCAGCGGATAGGCACTTGGTGCAGGGAATGGCAACTGACCCTTAACATAACCAAATGTAATGTATTGCGAATACATAGAAAGAAGGATCCTGTATTGTACGATTATATGAAAAGCGGAACAAACACTGGTAGCAGTTACTTCTGTAAAATATCTGGGAGTATGCGTGCGGAACGATTTGAAGTGGAATGATCATATAAAATTAATTGTTGGTAAGGCGGGTACCAGGTTGAGATTCATTGGGAGAGTCCTTAGAAAATGTAGTCCTTCAACAAAGGAGGTGCTTACAAAACACTCGTTCGACCTATACTTGAGTATTGCTGATCAGTGTGGGATCCGTACCAGGTAGGGTTGACAGAGGAGATAGAGAAGATCCAAAGAAGAGCGGCGCGTTCCGTCACAGGGTTATCTGGTAACCGTGATAGCGTTACGGAGATGTTTAGCAAACTCAAGTGGCAGACTCTGCAAGAAAGGCGCTCTGCATCGCGGTGTAGCTTGCTGTCCAGGTTTCGAGAGGGTGCGTTTCTGGATGAGGTATCGAATATATTGCTTCCCCCTACTTATACCTCCCGAGGAGATCACGAATGTAAAATTAGAGAGATTCGAGCGCGCACGGTGGCTTTCCGGCAGTCGTTCTTCCCGCGAACCATACGCGACTGGAACAGGAAAGGGAGGTAATGACAGTGGCACGTAAAGTGCCCTCCGCCACACACCGTTGGGTGGCTTGCGGAGAATAAATGTAGACGTAGATACAAATAATAGGACAACAAGTTGTGGGATAGTGTTCGTTTGCCGCGTGTCCGCAAATTTCGCGCCAAAGTGTGTCGGGCTACGCGTCATACCAGCGGCCTTCGTCACTGCTACGGAAGCACGGACGATGCACGGACTGCTGGTGCTGACCCAGCAAGCACAAGGCACAGCTGAGAAGCACGCGGCTAGGTGAGTGCGGAGCTGACGGTGCAGCGGGGTGCAGTAACAGAGCACGCGGCAGGTAAACAAACGTGGCACGCGATTCAGACCAGCCGGAAGCGGCAATGGGTGAAGCAAGGTTGCTCCCTGAGAACCAGAAGACGTACAAGGTCTGTATAACAGACCAAGTCAGAGGCAACGATACACCCCAAGCTTGAAATCACTGTTCACATAGTCAGAAGAAGATTACGGTCTAAAGTCCTTTCGACGACTATGTCATTATTACAAGAATTATGGAAGGGTGGGGAAGAAAATTAGCATTTCCAGCGTTAATTAGGCTGTGCGACAGCGGATATAGAAGGGAAATAGACTAATTGATGTGTTTCGTGCACCCAATGGTATATAGGGTGGTCCACTGATCATGACACGGTCAAATATCTCACGAAATAAGCGTCAAACGAAAAAACTAGAAAGAACTAAA
Source organism: Schistocerca serialis cubense (assembly GCF_023864345.2). Taxonomy (NCBI): domain Eukaryota; kingdom Metazoa; phylum Arthropoda; class Insecta; order Orthoptera; family Acrididae; genus Schistocerca; species Schistocerca serialis. The sequence goes on along the minus strand of NC_064639.1, from coordinate 1,142,586,172 downwards.
GTCGTCTAGCTTGAAGGGGGAAAGCAGATGGAACTATGGCTGGCCCGCTAGATGCCGCTACCATAGGTCAAACGGATATCAACCGGGTTTTTTAAAATAGGAACCCTCATTTTTATTACATATTCGTGTAGTACGTAAAGAAACACGAATGTTTTAGTTGGACCACTTTTTTCGCTTTGTGATAGATGGCGCTCTAATAGTCACAAGCATATGGCTCACAATTTTAGACGAACAGTTGGTAACAGATAAGTTTTTTAAATTGAAATACAGAACGTAGTTACGTTGGAATATTTTATTTCGGTTGCTCCAATGTGATACATGTACCTTTGTGAACTTATCATTTCTGAGAATGCATGGTGTTACAGCGTGATTACCTGCAAATACCGCATTAATGCAATAAATGCTCAAAATGATGTCCGTCAACCTCAATGCATTTGGCAATACGTGTAACGACATTCCTCTCAACAGCATGTTCGCACATGCATTGACAATGTGCTGACGCATGTTGTCAGGCGTTGTCGGTGGATCACGATAGCAAACATGCTTCAACTTTTCCCACAGAAAGAAATCCGGGGACGTCAGATCCGGTGAACGTGCGAGCCATGGTATGGTGCTTCGACGACCAATGCACCTGTCATGAAATATGCTATTGAATACCGCATTAACCGCACGCGAGCTATGTGCTGGACATCCATCATGTTGATGGTACATCGCCATTCTGTCATGCATTGAAACATCTTGTAGTAACATCGGTAGAACATTACGTTAACCCGCCAAGGTCGCTGATTTTCCACTTGTGGCAGCCATCGTGGATTTTCCGTTACCCGATAGTGCATATTATGCCGGTTTACGTTACCGCTGTTGGTGAACGACGCTTCGTCGCTAAACAGAACGCGTGCAAAAAATGTGTCATCGTCCCGTAATTTCTCTTGTGCCCAGTGGCAGAACTGTACACGACGTTCACGTCGCCATGCAGTTCCTGTTGCATAGAAATATGGTACGGGTGCAATCGATGTTGATGCACCATTCCCAACACCGACGTTTTTGAGATGCCCGATTCTCGCGCAATTTGTCTGCTACTGATGTGCGGATTAGCGCGACAGCAGCTAAAACACCTACTTGGGCATCATCATTTGTTGCAGGTCGTGGCTGACGTTTCACATGTGGCTGAAAACTTCCTGTTTCCTTAAATAACGTAACCATCCGGCGAACGGTTCAGACACTTGGATGATGTTGTCCAGGATACCGAGCAGCATACGTAGCATACGCCCGTTGGGCGTTTTAATCACAATAACGACACATCAACACGACAGCGACCTTTTCCGCAATTGTCCATTTTAACACAGGTAATGTATCACGAAGCAAATACCGTCCGCACTGGCGGAATGTTACATGATACCACGTACTTATACGTTTGTGACTATTACAGCGCCATCCATCACAAAGCGAAAAAAGTGGTCCAACTAAAACATTCATATTTCTTTGCGTACTACACGGATATGTAATAAAAATGGGGGTTCGTATTTAAAAAAACGCAGTTGATATCCGTTTGACCTATGGCAGCGCCATCCAGCGGGCCAGCCATAGCGCCATCTGGTTTCCCACTTCAAGCCAGACGAGTTTCGTTCTTTGTAGTTTTTTCGTTTGATGCTTATTTCGTGAGATATTTGGCCCCGTCACTATCAATGGACCTCCCTGTATAACAGACGATGTCAGAGGCAATATACAGAAACTCACGATTTGTAGTACGACGTAATTAGAAAGACGTGGTCTAACCATCGAATAAAACAGTACTCTTTGCAAAATAAGGTATTGCGAAAACAAAACAAAAAAAACTTCCTTTCCGCGGCTCCAAATAAACCACCTTTGAACGAACTACACATGGACGACATCAGTGCAACACGCTGTAATTAACATCCGCTTGTCAACGGCATTGAAGTACCTGATACTGGAAATACTGCACTCTCCTGTCACATTAATGTAACCACTCGTCAAACGGCTGAATAACAGCCTGGACGTGCAGAAAGAGTCATTGAGGTTGTAGAAGATACCGACAGGGATGCGGAGCCAAACCGACCCAGCACCGTGACCCGCTGCGCTAGGTCTCTCGGTTGAGGATCCATGGCGCGTGCAGCTCAATCTGTAACAACAACGACTAAACATGGTTCAAATGGCTCTGAGCACTATGAGACTCAACTGCTGAGGTTATTAGTCCCCTAGAACTTAGAACGAGTTAAACCTAACTAACCTAAGGACAACACAAACATCCATGCCCGAGGCAGGATTCGAACCTGCGACCGTAGCGGTCTTGCGGTTCCAGACTGCAGCGCCTTTAACCGCACGGCCACTTCGGCCGGCACAACAACGACTCTGTACTATTGTACACATAAGTAATTCTTTTCATCTGATTTTACGATAAACTTGTTCTGACGTTCTGATTTCATTTCTTTTTGTTTCATGCCATTATGTTAAGAAAACTGTAAACAAGTTTCAATGTGAATATTAATGTTTATGTCAAATGTCGAGCAATATTGAAATAGAATTGAAATGTAACAAATGATGAAACTGTTGTAAGATGTTTAAAATTGTAACTGTGCGTCTGGTCCATACGTAGGCAGTGTGTTAGGATACGTAGAAAGCAAAACCTTGGGTGAATACGCGGTCTATCAGGGAGCGGTAAAAGGTGGAAGACAGGCGAGCGCGGGAAAATGCGCGCGGGCACTGCACGGCACAACGGGCACAATAGTAATAGTTGGAGTTTTGCCCTGGTTTGAGCAACACCTTCTCGAGCGAGGAGGCTCTTCTGGAAGACATAGCTTCACTGAGCCTGGGGTATGCCGTCCCAACGTCCACATAGCATGGCAAAATTCCATAGGCACTAAATGGAAAAGTATTGCGACACTAAGAAAAATTAAAGGGCCCATACGTCAAGCTCCCCCCCATGAACCATGGACCTTGCCGTTGGTGGGGAGGCTTGCGTGCCTCAGCGATAAAGATGGCCGTACCGTAGGTGCAACCACAACGGAGGGGTATCTGTTGAGAGGCCAGACAAACATGTGGTTCCTGAAGAGGGGCAGCAGCCTTTTCAGTAGTTGCAGGGGCAACAGTCTGGATGATTGACTGATCTGGCCTTGTAACATTAACCAAAACGGCCTTGCTGTGCTGGTACTGCGAACGGCTGAAAGCAAGGGGAAACTACAGCCGTAATTTTTCCCGAGGACATGCAGCTTTACTGTATGATTAAATGATGATGGCGTCCTCTTGGGTAAAATATTCCGGAGGTAAAATAGTCCCCCATTCGGATCTCCGGGCGGGGACTACTCAAGAGGTCGTCGTTATCAGGAGAAAGAAAACTGGCATTCTACGGATCGGAGCGTGGAATGTCAGATCCCTTAATCGGGCAGGTAGGTTAGAAAATTTAAAAAGGGAAATGGATAGGTTAAAGTTAGATATAGTGGGAATTAGTGAAGTTCGGTGGCAGGAGGAACAAGACCTTTGGTTATATATACAAAATCAAATAGGGGTAATGCAGGAGTAAGGTTTAGTAATGAATAAAAAAATAGGAGTGCGGGTTAGCTACTACAAACAGCATAGTGAACGCATTATTGTGGCCAAGATAGACACGAAGCCCACGCTTACTACAGTAGTACAAAATTATATGCCAACTAGCTCTGCAGATGATGAAGAAATTGATGAAATGTATGACGAGATAAAAGAAATTATTCAGGTAGTGAAGGGAGACGAAAATTTAATAGTCATGGGTGACTGGAATTCGTCAGTAGGAAAAGGGAGAGAAGGAAACATAGTAGGTGAATATGGATTAGGGGGAAGAAATGAAAGAGGAAGCCGCCTGGTAGAATTTTACACAGAGCATAACTTAATCATAGCTAACACTTGGTTCAAGAACCATGAAAGAAGGTTGTATACCTGGAAGAATCCTGGAGATACTAAAAGGTATCTGATAGATTACATAATGGTAAGACAGAGATTTAGGAACCAGGTTTTAAATTGTAAGACATTTCCTGGGGCAGATGTGGATTCTGACCACAATCTATTGGTTATGAACTGCAGATTGAAACTGAAGAAACTGCAAAAAGGCGGGAATTTAAGGAGATGGGACCTGGATAAACTGAAAGAACCAGAGGTTGTACAGAGTTTCAGGGAGAGCATAAGGGAACAATTGACAGGAATGGGGGAAAGAAATACAGTAGAAGAAGAGTGGGTAGCTCTGCGGGATGAAGTAGTGAAGGCAGCAGAGGATCAACTAGGTAAAAAGACGAGGGCTAATAGAAATCCTTGGGTAACAGAAGAAATATTGAATTTAATTGATGAAAGGAGAAAATATAAAAATGCAGTAAATGAAGCAGGCAAAAAGGAATACAAACGTCTCAAAAATGAGATCGACAGGGAGTGCAAAATGGCTAAGCAGGGATGGCTAGAGGACAAATGTAAGGATGTAGAGGCTTGTCTCACTGGGGGTAAGATAGATACTGCCTACAGGAAAATTAAAGAGACCTTTGGAGAGAAGAGAACCAGTTGTATGAATATCAAGAGCTCAGATGGCAACCCAGTTCTAAGCAAAGAAGGGAAGGCAGAAAGGTGGAAGGAGTGTATAGAGGGTTTATACAAGGGCGATGTACTTGAGGACAATATTATGGAAATAGAAGAGGATGTAGATGAAGATGAAATGGGAGATATGATACTGCGTGAAGAGTTTGACAGAGCACTGAAAGACCTGAGTCGAAACAAGGCCCCGGGAGTAGACAACATTCCATTAGAACTACTGATGGCCTTGGGAGAGCCAGTCATGACAAAACTCTACCATCTGGCGAGCAAGATGTATGAGACAGGCGAAATACCCACAGACTTCAAGAAGAATATAATAATTCCAATCCCAAAGAAAGCAGGCGTTGACAGATGTGAAAATTACCGAACTATCAGTTTAATAAGTCACAGCTGCAAACTACTAACGCGAATTCTTTACAGACGAATGGAAAAACTGGTAGAAGCGGACCTCGGGGAAGATCAGTTTGGATTCCGTAGAAATGTTGTAACACGTGAGGCAATACTAACCTTGCGACTTATCTTAGAAAATAGATTAAAGAAAGGCAAACCTACGTTTCTAGCATTTGTAGACTTAGAGAAAGCTTTTGACAACGTTAACTGGAATACTCTCTTTCAAATTCTGAAGGTGGCAGGGGTAAAATACAGGGAGCGAAAGGCTATTTACAATTTGTACAGAAACCAGATGGCAGTTATAATAGTCGAGGGGCATGAAAGGGAAGCAGTGGTTGGGAAAGGAGTGAGACAGGGTTGTAGTCTCTCCCCGATGTTATTCAATCTGTATATTGAGCAAGCAGTAAAGGAAACAAAAGAAAAATTCGGAGTAGGTATTAAAATTCATGGAGAAGAAGTAAAAAGTTTGAGGTTCGCCGATGACATTGTAATTCTGTCAGAGACAGCAAAGGACTTCTAAGAGCAGTTGAACGGAATGGACAGTGTCTTGAAAGGAGGATATAAGATGAACATCAACAAAAGCAAAACGAGGATAATGGAATGTAGTCAAATTAAATCGGGTGATGCTGAGGGGATTAGATTAGGAAATGAGACACATAAAGTAGTAAAGGAGTTTTGCTATTTAGGGAGTAAAATAACTGATGATGGTCGAAGTAGAGAGGATATAAAATGTAGACTGGCAATGGCAAGGAAATCGTTTCTGAAGAAGAGAAATTTGTTAACATCGAATATAGATTTAAGTGTCAGGAAGTCGTTTCTGAAAGTATTTGTATGGAGTGTAGCCATGTATGGAAGTGAAACATGGACGATAACCAGTTTGGACAAGAAGAGAATAGAAGCTTTCGAAATGTGGTGCTACAGATGAATGCTGAAGATAAGGTGGGTAGATGACGTAACTAATGAGGAGGTATTGAATAGGATTGGGGAGAAGAGACGTTTGTGGCACAACTTGACTAGAAGAAGGGATCGGTTGGTAGGACATGTTTTGAGGCATCAAGGGATCACAAATTTAGCATTGGAGGGCAGCGTGGAGGGCAAAAATCGTAAAGGGAGACCAAGAGATCAATACACTAAGCAGATTCAGAAGGATGTAGGTTGCAGTAGGTACTGGGAGATGAAGTAGCTTGCACAGGATAGAGTAGCATGGAGAGCTGCATCAAACCAGTCTCAGGACTGAAGACCACAACAACAACAACAACACGTCTAGCTCCATAGCTGTGGTTGTATGTGTGCTCTCTGTCTCGTCATCTCGCCGCCCGCCAACTGCCGCATCGATATTAGCAGGTTGAAACTTTTAGTACTGTATTCGTATGGATCAGAGAATGAACTGTGCAATAATAACCTAAATTTTACCAGAATTTTCCCATCATTTAACTATGCTCACAACTAACCTAGACAGGGTCCTTCCCAAGCGTTGTACAATCCGAGTGTCCCGAAATGAAAATGAAAAACTGCGTTAATAATAATTATTTGCAGAACTAGCTATATTAGAATGGTGTTTAAAGTGATGTTTTGTTAATGAAACAGTAAATGAATAGCGAAGTTTTGTAGTAAACATTATAGTGTAGTGATATGTATTCATGATTTTCCATATCAGTACAGAACGTGAAATATCAGTTCAATAGATTTCCTGGTTCTAAAATTCTATTATATTATGCAGTGTTACAACTTGTTGTTTTGCATGAATATATACCAACTTGTACAGGAAATAATCTCAGTTAATGCCTAATTAGGCTGGCGACCGTATTATTGTCACATTGGTAGCATCTTCTGGCTTGCTTTTGATCCATTCTGACGTGTGATTGCATTTCGAACTTACTTGACGCATCATTGTTATTACAGAGTGGTTGTAAGTCTGATTTGCCACCATTCAGGTACACGCGGTCGATATCTATTCGTAAATCCTTTCTCAAAAGGTGAATCCCGCTCACTTACCACAGCACAGGCTTTAACGAGTACTGTGTCAGGGATTACAAATCGATTAGGTTTAAATCCTTGGAGTTTGGTGGCCAGGGGTGTACGCTAAGCACATCCTGGTGCTCTGCGAACCACAACCACACATGTACCCTGCACGGTCCTGCTGGTAGATACCATCGCGCCGAAGAAAAACAAACTGCATATAGGGCTGAATATGGTCCCAAAAGATAGGCGTTTACTTGTGTTGAACCATTGTGCCAACCAGAATAAGGAGGTAACCCAGGGGATGTCACGAAAAAATTCCCCAGATGAGAATGCTCCCTCTTCTTTCCTGTACCCTTCCGACGATTGTTGCCTTCAGATATTTCACGCCGTACACGCCAAGGGCCATTTGTCCGATGGTTCATAAAACCTGGTTCATTTGAAAAGGTAGAATCTTACGGAAGATACTAAATTGTCACACATTAGGATGTTGTTGTTGTTGTGGTCTTCAGTCCTGAGACTGGTTTGATGCAGCTCTCCATGCTACTCTATCCTGTGCAAGCTTTTTCATCTCCCAGTACCTACTGCAACCTACATCCTTCTGAATCTGCTTAGTGTATTCATCTCTTGGTCTCCCTCTACGATTTTTACCCTCCACGCTGCCCTCCAATACTAAATTGGTGATCCCTTGATGCCTCAGAACATGTCCTACCAACCGATCCCTTCTTCTGATCAAGTTGTGCCACAAACTTCTCTTCTCCCCAATCCTATTCAATACTTCCTCATTAGTTATGTGATCTACCCATCTAATCTTCAGCATTCTTCTGTAGCACCACATTTCGAAAGCTTCTATTCTCTTCTTGTCCAAACTATTTATCGTCCATGTTTCACTTCCATACATGGCTACACTCCATACGAATACTTTCAGAAATGACTTCCTGACACTTAAATCAATACTGGATGTTAACAAATTTCTCTTCTTCAGAAACGCTTTCCTTGCCATTGCCAGCCTACATTTTATATCCTCTCTACTTCGACCATCATCAGTTATTTTGCTCCCCAAATAGCAAAACTCCTTTACTACTCTAAGTGCCTCATTTCCTAATCTAATTCCCTCAGCATCACCCGACTTAATTAGACTACATTCCATTATCCTTGTTTTGCTTTTGTTGATGTTCATCTTATATCCTCCTTTCAAGATACTTTCCATTCCATTCAACTGCTCTTCCAAGTCCTTTGCTGTCTCTGACAGAATTACAATGTCATCGGCGAACCTCAAAGTTTTTATTTCTTCTCCATGAATTTTAATACCTACTCCGAATTTTTCTTTTGTTTCCTTTACTGCTTGCTCAATATACAGATTGAACAACATCGGGGAGAGGCTACAACCCTGTCTTACTCCCTTCCCAACCACTGCTTCCCTTTCATGTCCCTCGACTCTTATAACTGCCATCTGGTTTCTGTACAAATTGTAAATAGCCTTTCGCTCCCTGTATTTTACCCCTGCCACCTTTAGAATTTGGATATGTGTAGAAATTACCTCAAGTTACGATATACAGGGCTATTACAAATGATTGAAGCGATTTCATAAATCCACTGTAGCTCCATTCATTGACATATGGTCACGACACACTACAGATACGTAGGAAAACTCATAAAGTTTTGTTCGGCTGAAGCCGCACTTCAGGTTTCTGCCGCCAGAGCGCTCGAGAGCGCAGTGATACAAAATGGCGACAGGAGCCGAGAAAGCGTATGTCGTGCTTGATATGCACTCACATCAGTCAGTCATAACAGTGCAACGACATTTCAGGACGAAGTTCAACAAAGATCCACCAACTGCTAACTCCATTCGGCGATTGTATGCGCAGTTTAAAGCTTCTGGATGCCTCTGTAAGCGGAATTCAACGGGTCGGCCTGCAGTGAGCGAAGAAACGGTTGAACACGTGTATCTGGACATGCTGGAAAATTGGCTCGTGCCACAACTGGAGACCGACAGCGCCGACTTCATCTTTCAACAGGATGGTGCTCCACCGCACTTCCATCATGATGTTCGGCATTTCTTAAACAGGAGATTGGAAAACCGATGGATCGGTCGTGGTGGGGATCATGATCAGCAATTCATGTCACGGCCTCCACGCTCTCCCGACTTAACCCCATGCGATTTCTTTCTGTGGGGTTATGTGAAAGATTCAGTGTTTAAACCTCCTCTACCAAGAAACGTGCCAGAACTGCGAGCTCGCATCAACGATGCTTTCGAACTCATTGATGGGGACATGCTGCGCCGAGTGTGGGAGGAACTTGACTATCGGCTTGATGTCTGCCGTCACTAAAGGGGCACATATCGAACATTTGTGACTGCCTAAAAAAACTTTTTGAGTTTTTGTATGTGTGTGCAAAGCATTGTGAAAATATCTCAAATAATAAAGTTATTGTAGAGCTGTGAAATCGCTTCAATCATTTGTAATAACCCTGTATAAGTTCATGTTAATTGCGGTGTGTACATGCCAGGAAGGAAATTACATGAATAAGTGGTTATAAGAACGTTTCTGCACTGGTAAAAAAAATCAGTGAGGGCCAGATATTAATAATGATTATTGTGCCGTGGAAATCAGTACAAAAGGTCCATAACAGATATAGCGATAAGACATGGAAACAATGACTTTGCAAGGGAGACCAGCTGATCAGCTACGTTGCAGAACCGGTTAAAGGACCCCAGAAGAGCGAAACAAACATAACGAGGCAGCTATTGTAAAAGCGGCGCTCATTATATTGTCTCATTATAAGAGGAATTCCCTTTAGAATGTACCGGCCCTCTTTTAAAGGGAATTATTTGTATTCTCAAGGTCGTGCTTATTGTGCAAAGCCTTTTTCATTTTGTGCTGCCTGAAATAAACTGCTACGTGATTTTCGAAAATTTCAGTGATCTAGAGACGCCCCATGAGTTAATTTCTCACTGGCATGATGATTCAAGATACTGAAGCCATTTTATGTACGTTAATTTATAACTGAAGACATAACGTCTAAGGGTATCGTGATCACTTTTACTGTAATGAAGAAAGACAGCGTCTCGGTTAATTTGTTTATTCCAATTACTGCTTTCAAACTCTGTCCATTTGAATTGAGTCTATACCCTGCCGACAAACTGCGACTCGCAGCAATTAGATACTAGATCTGAAGACGACCTGTAACAAAGCTTGAAACTGGTAATCTGAATAAACAAAAAGTGACCGAGGTGGTGTCTTTCTTCGTTTAATTGTCCGCAATTAATTTTTGAACAATGTGTCAGTTGTCAGTTAGTGTGCGTTACTATAGATTAAAGCTAAATATAGTGGAAGGAACGTGTACTTTGACTTTCGTTAGTGAGAAAAGGAAATCAGAAATATGTGAGGATGGGTCGACCACGACACAAAGTTATTTTCTTACCTCATCAAAATAAATAACATACAACACTGTATCCTTTTCTTTGGCATTATTCACCAACAGAATGAACTGAGAAAGCTATAATTTTCTTCTTACACCTCAGTGATTTTGTCACGTAACGATTCTGTGCCATCCCGTTTCAAACGACTATGTGTCAAGTACACTTCCTTAAAACTATAACTAAAAAGCACAAGCTTATTAAAAAAGTTAATTCAATGAGAATTCATAGAATTGTGAAGCGATTGAAGCTGGGCATCTAGTACGAAATTACGTACTGGTTTGTAGACGGTGTCTGAAATGGTCTGCGCCCAGTTTCTATAAATATGTTTGATGAAAGCATTTAAGGGATTTCAGTAGAAAACCGTGGCAATTGTAATGATTGGAGAGCTCATATTTCTGGCAATTCTGGCTCTTATTTAAAAATCACTTCTCTTGATTTCATCCTATCGCAGATTAACAATCATTTCATCCACACATACAAGAAGAAAGTATATATGTCTTTGAGGAGCGGCAAAATAATGATATGGAGGTAACAGCATTTGTTCCTGTGCTATGTTGATTTACCCACATGGTTATGACTGCCTCATGTGAATCAAGAGAACAAATGGTAAACTATTTATGAAACATTGGCGCTCGTATAACGCAGTGAACGAGATATCTGCTTCTATGGCAGTCTATGTCAGCCGACGACGTTTAATGGTTGAATACCAATGAAATGGGTAGACTATGAATGTGTTGGGGGGTAAGGTGTGGGATGCGTCACCAATAGCCTCTCCCACACAAATGTCAACCTCTCCGGCACGTGGTATCCCCTGCTACGCTAACGAGGCTCTGGCGACCGAGTTTCTCCCGGGATAAGGAGAACCCTCTACTAAGCCAACGACCTTCTAGAGGGCGGATGAGCTGGTAGAGCAAGGGCACCCTCTTGTCCTTGGAGTGAGAAATCACTCCTAAAGACGGAAGAATCACCAAGGGTGGTCAACGGCATAGGATGCTGAAGGCAACGGGAAACCACAGCATTAAAGATCCAATGGATATCCCCAGGAAAACTCATCATGGCAGGGTTCAATGTCAAATTATCCGGAGTTTCAACTCCCCCACTCGGATCTCCGGGGGGGGAGTGCCTTGAACAATGCCACAAGTAAATACAAAAATAATGCAACAATAGCAACTTGGAATGTAAGATCATTATACCAACCAGGCAAAGTAAATAATGTTATACAAGAAATGAAACGCCTAAAAATTAACATTTTGGGTGTAAGTGAAACAAGATGGCCTGACTCAGGAGAAATGACCATTGACAACATGAAAGTACATTACTCGGGAAATTCTGATAGCCAGCACAGGAATGGGGTACGAATAATTTTAGATGAGTATGCTAGTAAATCTGTCAAAAGCATTTTACCAATCTCAGATAGAGTAATCAGTCTACATTTACAAACGAAACAAACAAATATTAATTTAATCCAAATCTATGCTCCAACAGCCGACAAAGACCAAGAAGAAATAGGAAAATTTTATGAAGAATTAACACAAGCAATAGGAACCTCAAAAAGCAGAGACATTATTATCATCATGGGAGATTTTAATGCCAAAATAGGTGAAGGAAGTGAAGGTGATCTTATTGGACCTTTTGGTTTAGGAACAAGAAATGAAAGAGGAGATTTGCTGTCACAATTTTGCCAGGAAAACAATCTGTCTATTACAAACACATTTTTTAAACTCCCTAAACGAAGACTTTATACTTGGAAATCACCAAGAGACTGTAATGAAGAAGTTTGCAGAAATCAAATTGATTTCATACTTATAAACAAGAGGTACAAAAATTCTATTCATGGTGTGAAAACATATCCAGGAGCTGATATATTTTCTGATCATAACCTTTTAGTAGCAAAGTTCCATGTGAAACTGAAAGCCATACAAAACAAAACAAAAGAAGGACTATATAAATACAACTATTCTAAGAGACCCTTTGACTAAACAAAAGACTTCTGAAGAGATTAATAAGGAATTATTTAGGATAAAGAATAATCAAACAGAAGACATTGATGGCAAATGGGAACTTATAAAAGACACATTAAATAATGCATGTAAAAACACAATGGCGACCAAACACGACAACATGAAAAAGAAGTGGATGACAGAGAAGATATTACAATTGATGGAACAAAGAAGAATACTTAAAAATAGAGATGAAAGTGAGTATAAAAGATTACATGCAGAAATACGAAAAGAAACACGGCGAGCAAAAGAAGAATGGTACAAGGAACAATGCTCTGAAATTGAGAGTTATGAAACAAGACATGATAGTTTCAATTTATACAAAAAAGTTAAAGATTTAGCTGGACTTAATAAAAATAAAAGTACAAGTTTATTGTTAGATAAAAATGACAAAATAATTCCTGATGTTAAAGGTAAACTGGACAGGTGGACAGAATATGTCAAAGAACTATTTGAAGATACAAGAAAAGATCAAAAATTTTACGATAACATGATCGGAGAACGAGGACCAAGCATATCGAAAGAAGAAATATTACATGTTATCAACAAATCAAAGACAGGAAAAGCCCCTGGACCGGATAAGATACCAAATGACATCCTGAAACTCATAGGAATAGACCATATAGATATATTTGTACAATTGTTTAATGATATTTATAATTCGGGAATTATTCCTAGGGATTGGTTGACATCTACCTTTGTTACATTACCCAAAAAGGCTAATGCCAAAACTTGTAATGATCACCGTACAATAAGCTTAATGAGTCACACCTTAAAGATATTTCTAAAAGTTATACACCAACGAATATACAAAAAAGTAGAAGAAGGTATAAGTGAAACACAATTCGGTTTTAGAAGTTCCCTCGGTACAAGAGAAGCATTGTTTGCTTTTAACATATTAGCGCAACGATGTATGGAGGTTAACCAGCCACTATATGTGTGCTTCCTGGATTATAATAAAGCATTTGACAAAGTTCGTCATGATCATCTTATAGAATTGTTAGAAAAGAAAACACTTGATAAGAAAGACATCCGCATTATATATAACCTCTACTACAATCAAACCGCAACCGTGAAGGTAGAAAATGAGTTATCGAATGATATAGAAATAAAGAGGGGTGTGAGACAAGGTTGCGTTCTCTCACCCTTATTGTTTAATATGTATTCAGAAGACATAATCCAGGCAGCTCTATCAGATGAAATAGCTGGCATTAAAGTGAATGGGCTAAACATTAACAATGTTAGGTTTGCTGATGACACTGCACTACTAGCTGGAAACCTCAAAGATCTACAATTACTTCTTGACAAAGTCGCAGAAAAAAGTGAAGAATTTGGCTTGACTCTTAACGTAAGCAAGACTAAGTTCATGGTGATATCTAAAACACACCAACAAGAAAATCTTACAAGCAATAGGGAAAGAGTCGATCAAGTACGTAAATTTAAATATCTCGGAACAATTGTAAATGAGGAGATTGAAAGCTCAGAAGAAATTAAATCGAGAATAGGACAGGCCAGAAGTATCTTTAATAAGATGAAAAATGCATTCTGTTCGAGAGACATTTGTTTAAACACAAAAATGAGGTTGCTAAGATGCTATGTATTCTCAAAATTATTATACGGAATGGAAGCGTGGACATTGAAAAAGAAGGACATGAACAGTTTAGAAGCTTTTGAAATGTGGGCATATAGAAGAATACTTAGAATTAGTTGGGTGTCGAGGATTACTAATCAAGATGTCCTAAGAAGAATGGGAAAGGAAAAAGAATTAATTAAAATTATTAAAGTAAGGAAGCTACAATATTTAGGCCATGTTATTAGGGGAGTAAATTACAAAATATTGCAAATAATACTAGAAGGGAAAATTTGTGGGAAGAGAACGAGGGGTAGAAGACGGACATCCTGGATTGACAATTTAAAAAATTGGTACAACTGTTCAACGTCAGAACTCCTTAGATCAGCCAAATCAAGATCAGAAATTGCCATGATGACAGCCAACCTTCTTAGAGGAGACGGCACATGAAGAAAAAAGAGATGAATGTGTTAGCTATTTAGTTTTATCTTTCAGGAGTATATCCATTCTTTGGCGATATCTGATAATGATGTGCAAGCGCCTCTCTACATTTGGCTACTATTTTTAATTTTTATTCTATGACCAGATTTGCAACCTATAGTCACAAAATTCAGTTATAATTAGTTTTCGGAACATGTGATCTAATTTACTAAGGAAAGGTTTTAATTATCCACACTATCTTTCTAATGTAGTGCATTTTTTATAACTCACCCAACAGCCACATTTGCCTAAAGACAGCAGCAATGAAAATGGTTAAAATGGCTCTGAGCACTATGGGACTTAAATTCTGAGGTCATCAATCCCCAACAACTTAGAACTACTTAAACCTAACTAATCTAAGGACATCACACACATCCATGCCCTAGGCAGATTTCGAACCTGCGACCGCAGCGTCGCGCGGTTCCAGACTGTAGCGCCTAGAACCGCTCGGCCACACGGGCCGGCAGCAGCAAAGTACGTTTAAAATACTCGCATCAAAAAAAGTTTTGCATTACCCCGGTTCACAGAACTCCTGAAGACAAACGTTGACTGTGGATATTCTATCACAGACACAGTCCCTTTGACTGTTCAGAGATGTCACTAAACCCGACCAAAAAATGGTTCAACTGGCTCTAAGTACTATGAGACTTAACATCTGAGGTCGTCAGTCCCCTCGACATAGAACTACGTAAACCTATCTAACCTAAGGACAGCACACACATCCATGCCCGAGACAGGATTCGAACCTGCAACCGTTGCAGTCGCGTGGTTCCGGACTGAAGAGTCTAGAACCGCTCAGACCCGTCCAAAGGTGTAAACAACAATGCATAAGCAGCGCCTATTAGACGGAGTGGGTCCGACAGCCGATCGGTTCCAGTCATTCCACCAGGAAGGACGTACACGGTTTGTGTTGTCTCCTGTTCAATCATGCCTAGACGGTTAATACCGTGGTTCGATCGCTTTCTTACTTCGTGCCAGGAAGGGCTACCAACAAGGGAGGTTGTCCAGGAGTCGCCGGCCAGTGTGGCCGTGCTGTTCTGGGCGCTTCAGTTTGGAACCGCGTGACCGCTGCGGTCGCAGGTTCGAGTCCTGCCTCGGGCATGGATGTGTGTGGTGTCCTTAGGTTAGTTACTTTTAAGTAGTTCTAAGTTCTAGGGGACTGATGACCTCAGATGTTGAGTCCCATAGTGCTCAGAGCCATTTGTCCAGGAGTCTCGGAGTGAACCAAAGCGATGTCGTTCGGACATGGAGGATACACAGAGAGAGACATGCCTCGCTCAGGCCAGCCAAGGGCTACTACTGCAGTGGATGACCGCTACCTACGGATTACGGCCCGAGAAACCTGACAGCAACGCCACCACGTTGAATAATGCTTTTCGGGTAGCCACAGGACGTCGTGTTACGACTCAAACTGTGCACAATAGGCTTCATGACGCGCAACTTCAAGCCCGACGTCCATGGCGAGGTCCATCTTTGCAACCACGACATCATGCAGCGCAGTACAGATGTGCCCAACAACATACTGGAGGGACCGCTCAGGATTGATATCACGTTTTCTTAACCTATGAGTGCCGTATATTCCTTCATCCAGATAATCGTCGGAGACGAGTTTGGAGGCAACCCGGTCAGGCTGAACGCCTTAAACACACTGTCCAGCGAGTGCAGCACGATGGAAGTTTCCTGTTTATTTTGGGTTGGCGTTATGTGGGGCCGACATACGTCGCTGGTGGTCATAGAATGCCACCCTCCGACCGATAGTGCAACCATATCGGCAGCATACTGGCGAGGCATTGCCCCCATCATGCAAATCTTGTGAATGACTTCCTTCAGAATAACGACACCGCTCGACTGGAGTGACCAACATGTTCTGCGGAGATGAAACTTCCTGGCAGATTAACACTGTGTGCCCGACCGAGACTCGAACTCGGGACCTTTGCCTTTCGCTGGCAAGTGCTCTACCAACTGAGCTACCGAAGCACGACTCACGCCCGGTACTCACAGCTTTACTTCTGCCAGTACCTCGTCTCCTACCTTCCAAACTTTACAGAAGCTCTCCTGCGAACCTTGCAGAACTAGCACTCCTGAGAGAAAGGATATTGCGGAGACATGGCTTAGCCACAGCCTGGGGGACATGTTCTGCGGACATGAACGCTGTTCTTCAGGTATTATAAAATTATGCTTTGAAGCTGCAGTTAAACACTACATTCCTTAAACAAGATAAGCGTGGGTGATGGTCACACTTATTGCTTGATTTTCTGTAACGAAAGCTACGTTCTTAAAAGTAACATAGACCTGTGTTGTACGACACGCATTTAGTTAAAATAAATCTACTGTGGTGTAGATTTAATCAGTGCAACTAGCATTACATCTTTGGTATCCATCTGCACGAGCTTATCGGAATAAATATTCTACAACTGCCACCATGAGCCTGCAGCGGCTTTAAAACTAGCTCACATGAGTATGAATATTTCAAGACAACAAATCAGGATTGCTAACTCCCAGCTTGCTGGAGTGGCAGTGTGTCAGCAACTTCTGTTAGTCAGTACAACGGAAAACCAGTCCAAAGTAGCAACTTTTACATTTTTTTATGCACTCGATAACTAGTTTCGCGCCGAGACCCGTTTTAAAATCATCTTAACATTGTCAGAAATGGCATACGTGAAAACCATTTGAAAAATGTGGAACGGACACTTACAGCGCATACAGATGACTGTAATCTGTATGCGCTGTAACTGTTCGTTGTACATTATTGACATGGTTTTCACATCTTCGGAAATACCATTTTCGACTATGTTACAATGATTTGAAAATTGATCTCGGTCCAGAACTATTCATCGAGGGAACAAAAAAGTAAAATTTGCTGATTTGGACTGGATTTTCGTTGTACTGAAATCAGGAATGGTCCTTATTTCTTCTCGAATCGTCCACTGTTTACAAGTGTTTTCCATAATTTGTACGACATTCAAAATGGAAAAAATAAATACGTCATTGTATGGGTGGAAATTTTGCTCATTGTAGGAACACCTGAAGTGAAGGGACTGGGAAAAAATCAAATGTCGTGATACAAAATATGTAGACAGTTCCCAATGAGCACTGACTCGATAACACAAACAAGGGGGCGGGGGGGGGGGGCGGGTTGTCTGAGACTGGGATCAAACGGACCTGTTGTTTCCCATGTTTACTTCTTTGCTTCCGTGAAGGCGTTTCGCCATGAGCAGTTTGCTCACAAAAGCCGTCTAATTGTTTAACTTTCAAAGTGGTTTCTGTGTCGTTCACCAACATGAACTAGGAAGTGTGATAACATTTTATGACCAATGTTTTATTTAATAAATTATGTTATGTGTTTCGTGCCGTTGTCGTTAACGTAGAAACAAGTAGCTGCTACAGCCATGTAGCGAGCCACTCAGGCTCAAACAACACATCTGCTAATCGCCTAGGCGATTGACCTTGTTTGCTTTTTTCCTCTGGGATCCATGTGCACATCTCGTCTGACCATCTGTTAGCATCCATTGTTTCTAAACGCACATAATATAGTAATCACTTCCTTTCGATGACTTCCAAGATTCTTCCTTGCACTACTTCATTTTTTTTGTTCATACTCCATGTGGTCTAAACCTGACTCTGCTGCACTTACTGTGTGTTCTTTCCGTTTTACTTCCCAAACTGCGGACTCATATATACACATGCCCTCGACTATTGATATTGAACGTAATCCTTTTAATTTGTTAGTGATCTTATTACTCGAAAGGTTGAGTACACTTTCCCTTGTCCAATCTTATTTTTAATTTCTACACTCTTTCCGTTCCCATATGTAATTACCAACAAACGCTTAAAAGAAAAAAAGAAATTAATATTGTCTATTTCAATTTGTAAAAAGTCTCTGTTCCTCCAAGTAGTCAAGTAGTGACGGAATATTTCATAAATGTTAATTAATACTAAAATTCCCACTATTTAAATCATGGTGCTCATCACCACCAGCTATTATTTACCCAGTTTTGGTTCTGTCTTTGTGCTTAGATTCATACCTCACGTTTCACATTCTTTAACTTAGCTTCCGGAACTGAGTTGTCGACGCCGCTGACTGCCATTCGGAGACCCCGGGTTTGGTTCCCAGTACTGTCAGGGATTTTTCCTTAGTAAGGGGGGGGGGAGGGGGAAGGGGGGCTGTTACGGAGTGTACTCAGACTCGTGAGGCTACCCGTGGATCTACTCTACCAATTAGTAGGGATTCCGAGGTCAAGAAATCCGACAAAGCCGGGAGAGCGGTACGCTGATCACATGTCCCTCTGTACCACATCCAGTGCCAACATTGGCAGAGGATGACACGACGGTCGGTCGGACCCAATTGGCCGTTCAAATTGTTCAAATGGCTCTGAGCACTATGGGACTTAACTGCTTAGGTCATGAGTCCCCTAAAACTTAGAAGTACTTAAACCTAACTAACCTAAGGACATCACACACATCCATGCCCGAGGCAGGATTCGAACCTGCGACTGTAGCGGTCGCGCGGTTCCAGACTGTAGCGCCTAGAACCACTCGGCCACCCTGGCCGGCCCAATGGGCCGTCTGGGCAGAATGCGTAACTTTACATAACCCTAAACCGGATCAACTGCATATTCACAGTGTTTCAGGGGGAACAGCAAATATCCTACGAGGTTGTAGTATAGGATAAAACACTGTATATTATATGTGTCTAATTTTTATTTGTTACAGATATACAGCTGATTATATAGCTAAGTCTTCATTTTGCGTGTTGGTACTCCAGTTGCTATGGGTTTATTTATCGACTGTCATTTTTGTTTAGAATATCAAATTATGGAGTTGTGCTTGATGTTCCAAAACGCAATTTTTTAACTGTGATAGTGTGGGTCCCTTGAGAGCTGCCCAAAAGTTACTCTTGCCCGCATTGTGAAAATTCGCACGTAAGTCTACGAAGAAGAACTCATTGTTTGGATTATGAATAGTGCCGCTTTCATGAAAAAATAAGAAAATCGGCCAGTGAGACCTCTGTAGAGTTACATGTATTGTTGTCACTAAAATTTTTAAATGCTTTGAAGTCCGAAGTGAACTTTATGAAGAAAAACTTCTAAATTAATCATTTGCCTTTTCTTAACAACTCCAGTGAGTATGTTTTTGGGTTACATTCTAACAAGTGGATGTTTGCAGCTTGGATACATGTTACATGAAATGTTTTCTACGAATTAGTCTATACTGCCGTTTATAAAAATATTTACTATTCTTCAAGAATCACCTTCTGTATACGAAAGACACATGTGATCGGCTGGAAGAAGTAGTAATCTTAATTATTACTAAAGGAGGAAAAAATGTTCTACTAAGAGTATGGCCGACAAAGGGCATATGATTTAGAACAGCGTGCTGAAAACTAATGCCTCCGAAATTTTTATGTGAAAACTTTTAGAGCTTTTTAAATAAAACAAACGCTATTAACATTCTACATCTTTATTCTTCACGCCTACATATTTGAATTGTAGCGTGTAACATGGCGATATGTAATGTAATTATGTCGATGCGTAAAAACTGTGTGGTGCAATCGAGTTTCGGATTCGAAGAGCTCGTCCACATATGGCGCACCTCTCTTTCAGAATGGCAATGCCAGACCACAGACGAGCGCTGCGACGTCTTTCGACGTCTTGGGTTCACTGTCGTCGATCACCCTCCATACAGTTCAGACTTGGCCGCATCCGATTTTCACCTGTTTCCAAAACTTAAAGAACACCTCTGAGAACTTCACTTTGACGGTGCTGAAGCGGTGCAAGCAGAGCTGAGGTTGTGGCTCTGCCAACAAGCCAAACATTCTACAGCGACGTTCTCAACAAACTGATTTCACTTAGGGAGAAACATGTTCGTCGGCAGCGGGAGTATGTTGACAAAGGGCGTTCAAAAAGTTTTGGAGAGTCATCTCTACTTTTTTAAATTTTTTGCAGGAATAGAATGAAATTTTTTGTGAAAATACTTGGACCATTTAGCTATAAGTTGGTGTATAAAAGTATTTTCTTTTATTTACAGGTGAGCCATAATGGACCGTCAAGAAGATGTCAGGTTGCGACAATGGTCGGTGTTGGAGTTCCTCTTCAAGACTGGCGATGACTCTGCCTCACCGATTCACAGGAAGTTGCGCCCTGTTTATGGGGACGACATAGTGGATCGCTGCAATATCCAGCGGTGGTTGCAGAGGCTTAAACAAGGTGATTTCTCTCTACTGGACAATCCACGATGCGGTAGACCATCGACGACAGTGAGTGATGTGAATAAGGAGACCATTGATCAAATCATCCAAAATGACAGATGTGTGACGACACTACAGCTTGCTGAAATGACTCGTTTGTCGTTGGGTAGTGTGGTATCACTGGTACAGTCACCAGGGTACAGAAAAATCTGTGCACGTTGGGTGCCTAGATTATTCATAAGAGAAATGAAAAGGACGAGGAAGAATGACTGCGAGGGTCTCGTGAAGACCTTTACTGAAGAGTGGAAACAGCGTTTTGACGGCGTCTTTACCCAGGATGAAACATGGTTGTTTTTGTAGGAACCTGAGAGCAAATCCCAGTCCATGGGGTGGCGTCATCCGGGCTCCCCTCGAAAGAAGAAACCAAAATTTTCACGAACAGCAGGCTCAAAGGTGATGGCCTCCTTCTTCTAGGATCAGTGCGTTGT
Source organism: Schistocerca serialis cubense (assembly GCF_023864345.2). NCBI lineage: Eukaryota > Metazoa > Arthropoda > Insecta > Orthoptera > Acrididae > Schistocerca > Schistocerca serialis. The sequence continues at coordinate 1,142,565,111 of NC_064639.1, read as the reverse complement.
AATTCTCATTAACGTTTTGGAACCAGGCTCCACAATTAACCGCGACCGTTACTGTTTGTCATTGGACAAGCTGCGATGTGCCATCAAGACCCACAGACCACAGCTTCAGGGTCATCTCATCAGACTACACCATGACAATGCCAAACCCCATACAGCCCTTATGGCGCAGGAGAAAATCAGGAAAATGGGTTGGAAAATTGTTCCTCATCCCCCCTACCGTCCGGTCTTGGTTCCGTCTGATTTTTACCTCTTTGGTCGTCTGAAGGCCCACCTGCGCGGTATAACTTCTGATAGTGAGGAAGACCTTATTTCCTGTGTCAAGGGCCGGTCGGGGTGGCCGAAGGTTCTAGGCGCTACAGTCTGCAATCGCGCGACCGCTACGATCGCAGGTTCGAATCCTGCCTCGGGAATGGATGTGTGTGATGTCCTTCGGTTAATTAGGTTTAAGTACTTCTAAGTTCTAGGGGACCGATGACCTCAGGAGTTAAATCCCATAGTGCTCAGAGCCATTTGAACCTGTGTCAAGCGATGATGTAAAAGTCAATGCCCAGAACTCTACCAAAGTGCATTTACATCATGGAAAGAACGTTGGGCCAGATACATCACGGCTGATGGAGGCTACACTGAATAGGCTCAATGTATAGCTAAATGTTCCAAGTATGTTCACAAAAAACTAGAGACGACTTTGCAAAACTTTTTGAACGCTCTGTGTAGAATGTTAATAATGTTTGTTTTATTTAAAAAGCTTTAATTTTCAATATGCTCTTGTACATAGAAATAAAAATGGTTTGTATGCGGCAGAAGGAAGTACAAGGCATCATGAAAGTAATAGAAAGGCTAATGGCTAAAAACAGAACGTAGTTCAAAGGCCCTTCCAGCGGAATTGAATTGTTACACTTGTTAGCAAGTGATTTTTGTAGATAGCAATATTTCAAGATTTCTTGAAAGTAAATGGACCCTGTAGTCGTGTTGGATGGATTGAACTCGTGCCCAAGGCGCACGCTGTGTAGTGTGCCCTAGCTGGACGGGATGTGCGCGCACAGTGCCGTGCTGTGCAGTGTTGCCGACTCAGTTAGTTGTGGGGGCGGCGTGGCGCGTGCCTGGGGCTCACTCTTTGGGCACAGCCGGTATCTGCGGGCCGCGAGCCGGCAATGAAGACGCATGGAGCCATAACGGCCCTCAATGGCCTATACAGGAGACACTTCCAATCCGCCAGTAAATATGACGCACATAAAACTGATATGTGGCGAAAAGTAAAGCGCCTTGGGAGCAACGACCGTCTCTCGCGCAAATCGCTGCCTCTTTCACGCGCTCCGTAAAAACGCCGCTCGGGCCTTTTGTTCTCGGCAAACTAAAGCGTCCTGGCGCAGCCCCGGCTCGTGGAAAGCTTCCCAGTAGCTTAAACGGTGCGGATAAAGGTTATCAGAGCGTGCCAGTGATATTAAAGCATTTCTTGGTTTCAACCTTGTGGACTGGCGCGGTTCGATACTTATTGGCGCAGTCGCTGGGACACCGGACGCGAATTCGGAAGGGCGATGGTTCAGTTCCTCTTCCGGCCGTCCAGATTTAGGACTTCCGTGATTTCCCCAAATCTCTCCGGGAAAATGCCGGGATGGTTCCTTTGAAAGATTTCCTCTCCCATCCCTGAATTATTCCGAGCGTGTGCTCCGTCTCTAATGATCTTGATGTCGACAGGACTCAAAACCTTGATCTTCCTTCCTTCGATATTTACTCCTGTAGCAAAATATATGAGACTGTCTTTCATCTTCTACGTCCGTGCTCTTTTTTTTTTTTTTTTTTTTTTTTTTTTTTTTTTTTTTTTTTTTTTTTTTGAGCTCAGAGAAGTCAGGAACCAGAGAAACCAGAGGAAGGGAGGGAGAGGGAGAAAGAGAGAGGGAGAAGAGAGAGAGAGAGACAGAGAAAGACGACACGATGCCGAGTAGAGGCTTCTGAGGAAAGCTTGCCCACGTGAACTAGTAACAAGGCACTCCGTCTTCAGGCCACAAGTGGCCCGTCGGGGCCATCCGACCGCCGTGTCATCCTCAGCTGAGGATGTGGAAAGTAGGGGCGTGTGGTCAGCACACCGCTCTCCCGGTCGTTATGATGGTTTTCTCTGATCGGAGCCGCTACAATTCGGTCGAGTAGCTCCTCAATTGGCATCACGAGGCTGAGTGCACCCCGAAAAATGGCAACAGCACATGGCGGCCCGAATGGTCACCCATCCAAGTGCCGACAGCGCTTAACTTCAGTGATCTGACGGGAACTGGCCGTCGTCAGTAACAAGAACTCCACAATAAATGAGCCAAGGAAATGCAATACTCTTTTGGAAGTGGTGGGACCAGAGGATGGCGGTAATGTGCCGCCGATACTATTCACCTGAGACAATAAAGATATTCTCAAGTTACAGCTGTGGCGGTACTTTTTCTCGTATGCAGTATATCATCATCTGAAGTTCTTCGTCAATGCAATAGCATGGACATCCATAAATCACCCAAATTATCCGGGACATTATGCCGAGGTCGAATGGATTCCACATTTAAATCCAACATTTCGTCCTCATCTGCAGAGGAAAGTTTCATAGGGAATCGTATGTTCTTGACACCGTCGTCCGCAGATGGGGACGAAAGGTTCGGTTTAAATGTGAAATCATTTCGAATACGGCAAAATAACCCGAACGTTTTGTTAATTGTGACATTTACGGATGTGGAAGTCACGGTAAAGCCTAATATAAAATATTACCATTTAAAAACAAAATAAAAATATTTTAAAGAAAGTTCATAATTAATGAGTGTCCAAATTTTTCATCACCTTCTACGACATTTCTTCCTTTTTGTATTATGTCCTTTCACTATTACGCTATTACGTATTAGCTACAATGCGTGATTTAAAACTTCCGAGGCGTACATATTGTTCCACTAAATGTTTGCAACTTCCTGCCACAATATTTCGGCGCAGAGTCCTTTGGCCGTCTTCAGGTGATACTGGCGAAAACTCCGACAATGCGATCCTGAACAGTACGCGTCGTTTGCGCTATATAACATTTGCCGCATTCACACGGAATCCTGTAAACACCTGCCTTTTGTGACAGATCCCAACAACGACGAAATTTTTGCGGGAGGACGAAAGATTGCTTTCAATTTATATTTTCTTGGTATTCCGCCTATGTGCGTTGAAATATTACCAATATATGGTAAACAGGCAGTCGTTTTAAAAGCCTCTTCCTCTTCTTTGTTCCGTCGTTTACAGGTCTGCAACGCTCTCTCCACTTGCTTGGAGGAGCACCCATTCTTCAGAAATACAGTCTGCAGGTGCTCCACTTTCTTTTGCAAACTATCGGTGTCAGAGATAACGTGGGCTCGGTGAATCAATGTCTTCAAAATACCGATCGTTTATGCCGGATGGTGGCAATTAGCGGCTTGCAAGTAAAGGTCTGTGTGAATGGGCTTTCTATATACCGAATGACCAAGTGTGCCATCGTTCTTAGGTCGCACTAATACGTCTAAAAACGGCAAGCAACCCTCCTTCTCTAACTCCATAATAAATTTTATAGTTTCGTGTATGGAGTTCAGATGTTGTATGGACTCTCGCAGACGATCCAAACCATGAGGCCACGCTATAAAAGTATCATTAACATATCGCCAAAATACTGTTGATTCAAAAGTGGCTGAGGCAAGTGCTCGCTCCTCAAAATCTTCCATAAAAAGATTGGCCACCAGGGGAGATAAAGGACTCCCCATGGCGACACCGTCTGATTGCTCATAAAACTCGTTGTTAAATAAAAAATGTGTGGAGGAGAGAGTGTGCTCCAAACCTATTGCCAATGAGATGTAGTGAGTCCACAAGAGGTACATTTGTAAAAAGTGAAACTACGTCAAAACTGACCAACAAGTCATGACTTTTCAGCTTCAATACCTTAAGTCTACTGATAAAATCGCTAGAATTCTTTATGTGATGTGGACACTTTTCTACCATTGGTCTACATCTACATCTACATTTATACTCCGCAAGCCACCCAAAGGTGTGTGGCGGAGGGCACTTTACGTGCCACTGTCATTACCTCCCTTTCCTGTTCCAGCCGCGTATGGTTCGCGGGAAGAACGACTGTCTGAAAGCCTCCGTGCGCGCTCTAATCTCTCTAATTTTACATTCGTGATCTCCTCGGGAGGTAGAAGTAGGGGGAAGCAATATATTCGATACCTCATCCAGAAACACACCCTCTCGAAACCTGGCGAGCAAGCTACACCGCGATGCCGAGTGCCTCTCTTGCAGAGTCTGCCACTTGAGTTTGTTAAACATCTCCGTAACGCTATCACGGTTTCCAAATAACCCTGTGACGAAACGCGCAAAGACGTCAAATACGTTGCTAAGTCGTAAGTGGCTGCTCCAATATTACTAACAAATGGACGTAATGGCACGTTATCCTTGTGGATCTTCGGCAATCCATATAGCCTAGGTGTAAATGAACTATTTGGCTTTAGTTTCTTAATTACCTCCTTTGGTAAAGAGCTGTTAGTCAGAAGTTCTGCTGTTTTCCTCACCACTCGGATTGTAGGATCCTTATCTATTCGGCAATATGTTGAGTCGCTTAATAAAACATTAATCTTATTAATATAGTCCTCCCGTTGCATTAAAACAGTGGCATTACCTTCGTCCGATTTAAGCACAACTGTATCCTGGTCTGCTCGCAAGTTCCGGAGGACTGCCCTCTCCATAGCCGAGATGTTGCTCTTCGGCGGTGTAGCTCTTGTCAACACGGGACGTTGTCGCACTGTAGAACATCAGCGGCACACTCGCCTTCTTCAGCCTTGTAAGTCTGCCATCGCCGAACACTGTATTTCCGCTGGTCATGCCATGAATTACAATGAGACAAAAATTGTGGCCGATAAGTCTAACTTTTGGAGTTCTATTATTAACGAATCCGTGGAAATACGGCTGTCTGACAACGAGTGTTTTATTAATCGTGACGGCGGTAAACAATTGAATTCGGCATGGAATCCAATTGTCGAAAAACTTCGTGTCCTCCGTAGCCGGCGTAGGTCTGTGATGGGACCGCACGAAGAAAATGGAATTGACATCGATGCGGCGAGTTTTCACAACGGAGGGCGCGCAACGCAGCAGAATCGAACGCGCTCATCGACAAGTGAATCTATGACGCATGTGCCGGAGGGGCCTTAAATACCAGAACTCAGGGAGTTTTCGCCAGTATCACCTGAAGACGGCCAGAAGATTCTGCGCCGAAATATTGTGGCAGGAAGTTGCAAACATCCGGCAGATCGCCCGAAATTTTGTGGAACTATTAGCTACAATCTTTGCGATCGTCTGCTGGTGCCTCGTAAGTTTCGAAGAGTAAACTGAGAGTGGTGTCGACACGCACCAAAATTAACATTGCTCTACTTTCAACATTTTCGTGACGCATTATCGGTTTTATAGGTGGCGCAGTCTTACCAGACAGCAGTAAGGCGGAGAGTCTGTCTCAACTTTTATCAGTGGTCTATTATCTTTAAACAATTAATCCTTTAAAAAATGCGGATTACATTTTAAAGAGGTGTGGCTGACGGTTTTTGGAGCAGGGAGATTAGAGCCGCAAATGAAATAACTGAGCAGTGCACAGACACATAACGGTTCGGCCTAATTTCATATTCGTACGTTGTCTCTCTTTAGAATTTTATTATATGCGCAAACATTTATTTAATGAAGCTTTGTTTCACTGAGCAAAAACGAAAAACACGCCCCCTCTTCCCACGCATTTAATTAATTCCGGTCGTGTTTCGCGGGACCTGCTGTGTGAATTACTGAAGAGCGGCGCGCCTACGGTGGCGCACCGCACCCGAATGCGGGAATAAATTGCGTTAGCGGAGGCGGCTGCGGCGCGGCGTGCGGTGTGCGGGAGGTCTTACACTCGGGGTTCAGGCGCTGCAGCAGCGGCCGGGGCAGCGGGAGTTTGCTCGAAGATGTTTCCAACAGTGTTCTTCCTGCCGGTAGAAGGTGCATGCGCCGTACATTTGATATACGTATCCGGTTACAACTGCATTCCGTTATTACAGAAATATAAGATTTTGACATCAGTTCGCTAGAACGTGATGTATTCAGGGTGGTCCATTGATAGTGACCGGGCCAAATATCTCACGAAATAAGCGTCAAACGAAAAAACTACAAAGTCCGCAACTTGTCTAGCTTGAAGGGGAAAACCAGATGGCGCTATGGTTGGCCCGCTAGATGGCGCTGCCATAGGTCAAACGGATATCAACTGCGTTTTTTAAATAGGTATCCCCATTTTTTATTGCATATTCTTGCAGTGCGCAAAGAAATATGAGTGTTTTAGTTGGACCACTTTTTTCGCTTTGTGATACATCTCGCTGTAATAGTCACAAACGTGTAAGTACGTGGTCTCACGTAACATTCCGCCAGTGCGGACGGTATTTGCCTCATGATACATTACCCGTGTTAAAATGGACCGTTTACCAATTGCGGAAAAGGTCGATATCGTGTTGATGTATGGCTATTGTGATCAAAATGTCCAACGGGCGTGTGCTATGTATGGTGCTCGGTATCCTGGACGGCATCATCCAAGTGTCCGGACTGTTCGCCGGATAGTTACGTTATTTAAGGAAACAGGAAGTGTTCAGCCACATATGAAACGTCAACCACGGCCTGCAACAAATGATTATGCCCAAGTAGGTGTTTTAGCTGCTGTCGCGGCTAATCCGCATATCAGTAGCAGACAAATTGCGCGAGAATCGGGAATCTCAAAAACGTCGGTGTTGAGAATGCTACATCAACATCGACTGCACCGGTACCATATTTCTGTGCACTAGGAATTGCTTGTCGACGACTTTGAACGTCGTGTACAGTTCTGTCACTGGCTGGGCACAAGAAAAATTACGGGACGATGACAGATTTTTTGCACGCGTTCTATTTAGCGACGAAGCGTCATTCACCAACAGCGGCAACGTAAACCGGCATAATATGCACTATTTGGCAACGGAAAATCCACGATGGCTGCGACAAGTGGAACATCGGCGACCTTGGCGGGTTAATGTATAGTGCGGAATTATGGGAGGAAGGATAATTGGCCTACATTTTATCGATGGCAATCTAAATGGTGCAATGTATGGTGATTTCCTACGTAATGTTCTACCGATGTTACTACAAGATGTTTCACTGCATGACAGTATGGTGGTGTCCAAGACGTCTGTCTCCATCTCATCAAAATGATCAGTTATGGGCAAGGAAACGAACAACTTCTGTTTTTTATTTCTCAGTTTCTTTCGTTCTGTCTTCCGACAATAGTTTTTCACACAACTATTCGTGATAATTCAGCACCTGGTTTCGGTACGGTCCTTTTTCTCTTCACGTTCCTGGTCAGTCCCTGTTATCCTTAGGTTGAAATGCGACCTCTTGCACTTCTTCGGTTCTTCTGGGCCGCTCTTTTGGCCCACCTCATCTATGTAACGCGATAACGCACACAGGTTCGTTCAGCTGTTCATTTCGTTTCCTCCCCCAAATCTGGTAATTTTCACAGAGGGAAGACAGACTTGTTGAACTCTACCTACACTCTCTGCTCATTTCCCGTTCTTTAGCGTGTTGTTTACGGTGCTATCATCTCGGCAGTGTACCAAGACTGTCTAGAGCTTTTTCTAAAAACCTTCCTTGTCACTTCTTCGAATGGCTATCAATCACTTCTTCACTTCTTTCAGAAACGTTATTTTAATTAGTGCAGTTAATTTCCCGGGACGAAAAGCCTCTGTCAGAAGCATTGGTCACGGTTTTGTTATAGGAGCTTGTCGTACTCATGCCAGTGTTCCTATCAAACGGTCGACCCCGCTTAATACGACTCCACTATGCGTTGAGCAGAATTCGTTCAGAAATCTAGTTTCAGAATCATTAAATGTCTGTCAAAGTTCTGTCACTCTCATTCCCCACAAAAGGCTCCTTCTTGAAAACTTTCGTCCCTCCAATTTTTCGGCATTATATCCGCGAATTATTTAATAAATGTAACGAAGTGCAGATTGGCCAAAATCTACCGCTCCCACCCACGATTCACACATGTTCATCTCACTCATGACTTGCCATTTCCGACTAGCACTTCCAAGTCACATGATCGCGCTTCTTTCTGACATCAGTACGTTCATCTCCTTCGCCTGTAATTGCGAGATGCTTATGGATACCCTTTCTCTATCACTTAGTCTTTCTCATCCGTCATCTCACTTACTCGTTCTTCTGCCCGAGATTCGACTTCTTCAGATTTTTCTATTAGGGATAGCAATTACAAAGTATGCCCACTGAGTTGGCCCTGTTCTTTTATTCCCTGCATGAACATTTATTCCATGGCAGACAACGGTTTCGGCCGCAGTCTGTTGCCACGGTCTAGGGCGCTGCAGTCATGGACTGTGCGGCTGGTCCCGGAGGAGGTTCGAGTCCTCCCTCGGGCATGGGTGTGTGTGTTTGTCCTTAGGATAATTTAGGTTAAGTAGTGTGTAAGCTTAGGGAGTGATGACCTTAGCAGTTAAGTACCATAAGATTTCACACACATTTGAACATTTTTTCTGTTGCCACACCCTGTACTTCCTTTTCAGTGTTTGTCAAAAGCTGTCTCATTTCGTTCTTATTGCGAGTGCCTTTAGAGCGTGAGTCAGGCTCTGCTTAACTGTTCACCGAATTTCTGCGACCAACCTACGCCTCTCCTCCTGCGCATTGCGTAACTCTTGCAGCACACACAGAACACCGCCTAATCCATTCGAATCGGTCAGAGTGAGATCATCACAATCATTATCTACCGAACGCATCAGCCTCTCTGGCCCCAACAGTTGGCTCTGTGACGCCTCAGAATAGCCATTCATATGGACTCTCTAAGGAGGTTACCTTAACGTAATGCAATTAATTTCTTCATTTGCAAAAATTGACAATGTCTCTGGACAAGAGCAAATCAGCACTGACTCGTTAAAATAATATTTTTGTATTCCCTCTTGATTGCACTGATTTTTTTTAAAATGACCAGCTTCGGTTCGCTACGCGCTATCCTCAGATGTGATCGTATCTGTTACAAGGGTAACGCGTCCAACCACAATGTTAGCAAAATTGCATGTTACGCCACAGGATTGAAATATAACTCCTTTCTATGATTACTAAACACTGTCATTTACAACTTAACATTGACAAAAGACACTCAGTATACTGCCTATTGTTATTCTTCTCACGCAATTTAAATTTATTCTAATCGGTATCTGATACAGAACAGATAGACATCAAGAACACCTTAAGCAAAAAGGACGTAAAAAGCAATTCTTGTATTACAACAAAATCTTCATTCAACGAGTGTGCGTTGGCATTTACAATATCGCGTTTGAAAAACATAAAACCAGTCAAACGTGCGAATACACGGGTCACTGCATCCATAAAAAATCTTCTTACCGCACCAAAAAGTTTCGTAATTTATAACTCTTAATTTTTTATCGAGAAATAGCTCCTATTCCACATTTCTTATCTTGGTGGCTGCAGTTTAGTTGCCGATTCTATGCTCACCTTGGCTGACTTGCCGTTCCTGCTGCTGAGTTCTTTATTCGTCCTCCTTCGTCGCCCAGAAGATACGGAGAACATGGCAGTGTTGTCAAGTGTGGTGTTATTCGGAATTTATGGATGGTTGCTTAAGTATTGACCTTCAGAGTGTAAGCACCTTTATTAATTCGGCACCATCGTTTCATTTCCGCCCTGCTGCGTATAAGATAGTAAGTCTGAAACATGAGAAAAATATATTATGAATTGAATAACAGGGTTGCAGTCACCACTGCGCTTTAGTACCTAGAAAAGAAATAAGTTCTGCTGCCCTTCATGTCTGTGTCAAAGCAGCGACTTAACTTTCCTAATCGCCGGCCGCGGTGGTCTCGCGGTTCTAGGCGCGCAGTCCGGAACCGTGCGACTGCTACGGTCGCAGGTTCGAATCCTGCCTTGGGCATGGGTGTGTGTGATGTCCTTAGGTTAGTTAGGTTTAAGTAGTTCTAAGTTCTAGGGGACTGATGACCACAGCAGTTGAGTCCCATAGTGCTCAGAGCCATTTGAACCATTTTAACTTTCCTAATCATATATTATCAACTGGGGTAACATACAGTCCGGCTGTTGGGGTCGAGCGGTTCTAGGCGCTTCAGTCCGGAACCACGCTGCTGGTACGGTCTCAGGTTCGAATTCTGCCTCGGGCATGGATGTGTGTGATGTCCGTGGGTTAGTTAGGTTCAAGTAAAGTCCATGGGACTGATGACCTCAGATGTTAAGTCCCATGGTGCTCAGAGCCATTTGAAGCATTTGGAACTTACAGGCTATGATGATACTCTCATACTGTGAGAGAAGCTGAGGTACGATACTTTCTTCGACATTTAATTAAAGTAAATTTATTATACTTACGAAAGAAGAAGAAATCTATTGGAAGTAATACAACAGGTAGATAAATGATATTCATTCGACTGTTTACAGAGATAATCCTAGAGACTCATCCATCTGTGCCAACACACTTCCATGAATCTTATTCTCAGCCAACCCTGGATATCACTTTGGGCACATCCATCCTCTATCAGATCGCAGCCAAGAATAAGGTCCTGGCCAGCAGTTTCAGCTGTCTGGTGTCAGCTTCGCAATTAACTGGACGATTGCGAAATGAGCCATCTTGGAGACAGAGTGGGTTCGCAAGGCGTACCGTACTTTAGCAGCATCTGCGAAAATAACAGCCCATAGTCGCAAATTATTATGAAGGAACCTGTGCACTGCAGATAACGCTATTTGTAACTGTCTGCAGATAAGAAAGCTTTTACAAGTTCATTCTTGCAAAGAAGAAACCAGTAGCCACCCACTTTTAATAATTCTATTTATTTACACAAATAGGGAAATTACCGGTTTCTAACCGATTGATTCGTCTTCAGCCGTTGGTTCACCTTGTTGTTTACGTTAGATGTTCCATGTTTTTTCGAACAACTAATGTAAGCAACAATAAATTTAGATATTACATGAAAGCGTGGTGTCTGTTCTTTCGGAACTGTTGAGGCGTAGCGCCGTATAACGATCCTGCCTTGGAGGCGGTTAAGTGGGAGATGTGTCTCAGAGCTGGATAGTGACAGATGGTGACGCGAGACTGGACGCGCACGTAGTTTATGTATCAGCTGATAGAGGACAATATTGGATAGGGGGACTGTGATTTTAGTTTCGGTTGTGCCCACTAGAGTGCACTAAAGTAATAGAATGTTTTTCATAAACTGTTCTAGTATTTTCATAAAGTGTTATTATTTCTTTTTGTGTATGTAAAATGTTATAAATGTGTTTCAGCAGCATGAATGATGCGCGAGTGTGGTTTAAGGTTAATATGAAGATCAAACAATTAACGAGTTATGTAGTAGGATTTAGTGTGGGAACATTTCGAAGAAGTATGGATATGAACAAAGGGGATTTTTGTAGAATAGATTTGTAAAGTAAGTTTATGGTAAAGGGAAAGTTAATTCAGGTATAAATAACAATAGTAAGTAAGTTTATGTATAAGCAAAACCTCAGCATATTAGATAATTACGTCGGTAAAAAGTGCAGTCGTTAGGTTTACTATTTTGCGATTGGTTATTGATGAAAAGCTCGGATTGACGCGGGAGAATGTTGTTTTGCTATTGGCTGTTGAGTAAACTGACCAATGGTAAAGCAATATTTTTCGCGCGCCTTTCTCTGCTAGTAGAGAAGACTTAGAGTATTCTAGAGAAGAGTGGGAGCGTAGCCATGAAACAGTTCGGACGTGTGCTGTAGTAGTTCCGATGGAAACGATAAGTTGCCGGATCTAGCAGCGTTTCATATATCAAAAGTGTTGGATAGTGACGGCATAATTATTCCGATGTGTGTGTAGAAATTTCGGAATTTTTAAGTGAATTTTGTGACGAAAAAAGACATACATTCCGCGTGGCGTATTGAGCAAGTCGGTGGCAAAACACTGTGACTGTATTTGGTACCCACAGACTTAATATTTGGCGAGCATTCTCAATCAAAAATAATAGGTATTTTTGTAGCTATTACGTTTTCGGGAAATGCAACACCACAAACTTGCTAACGTGGGTGAAAGGGATTATGAGTGACTGTGTTAAGACTAGCACGGGCTTGGCAGTGATACTTGTTCACTTAAGTTTCAGAATATATTAATTGAGGACAAAATTTTCAAACTTTCATTTGTATGAAAATTTTCTCCCGAAACGTAAATTAGTTACTTAAATTGCCGACTGGTTCACGTCGAAGTACAGTAGGTTTCACTCGGCTTTCCTGCTGATGATCTGCTGAGGCAATGTTCACAGGTAGGTGCAGGTTCGTCGTAAAGGGACGGAAAGAACGGCGCCGCCGCACTGTCTGAAACACCAGACAAAACGCGGGATTCGTAGCTGTGATACAAATTATGTAAATTCGAGGTTTAGGTGGGAAGAAAGGAAAGGAAAGGGAAGGAATTATTTATATCATCTGCATCGGGAATTGATACGGAATCAGCGGCGACGAGTGAAAATGTGTGCTGGACAGGGATCTGAGCCCGGCATCTCCTGCTTACTAGGCAGCCGCGTTAACCCCTGCGACCACCTCGGCACTCCCCTCCCACCGAGCGCCACCCACCCGCATTCCCGGCCACGCTCTCCATGCTAGCTGGTTCGAGATTCCCGCAGGAGGTCGAACGTAATTTTGCATCAGCATTAAGGGTGGTGGATTTGTGGCCCATTGAGGGGAATCAGTCACATGAATGCGTGGTGTTTCATCTCAGAGAAGATGAACAAGTGCTCATAGCTGTTAAGGATGAAGCTTACAGCCCATGTTTATTGAACATTCTTTTCCTCTACATCTACGTTCATACTCCGCAAACTACCGTACGGTGCATGGTGGAGGATACCTTGTACCGTTACTCGTTATTTCCCTTCCTAATCCACTCGCAAGTAGAAGGAAGGAAAAAAACGATTGTTTAAAAGCCCCTGTACGAGGCCTAATTCCTCTTATCGAATCTTCATGGTCCTTACGCAGAATGTACGTTGGTGGCAGCACAATCTTTTTACCGTCGGCCACAAATGCTGGTTCTCTACATTTGCGCTATAGCGCCTCGCAGAAAGAGCACCGTCTTCCTTCCAGCTATTCCCATTTGCGTCCACGGAATATCTCCGTGTGCTGATCGAAACTACCGGTAACAAATCTAGCAGCCCGCCTCCGAATTGCTTCGATGTATTCGTTTACCACAACGAGGTGGAAATCATAACCACTTGAGCAGTACTTTGGTACGCTGGATATCCGCAAGTGAGGCGTGATAATTAATTTAGAGTCATCCGTTTCAGTTGTACTAATTATTTATTGAAACCACGACTGGTTTCCGGATTTCTCAAATCCCTTCTTCAGGTATAAGTCACAGTTTCATACACTGGAGGATGGCATTTTAAAATCCCGACACTGGTGGTGGTTTCAATAAATATTCGAACTGAGAATATGTTCAAGAATTCTGTGGCGAACCGATGTTAGGGATATTGGTCGGTAATTGTTCGTGTCTGTTCTTTTTTCTTCCTTGTATACAGGTGTCATATGCGCTTTTTTTTGCCTTTCGCTTGGGGCTTTTCGCTGGAAAGCAAATAGCTGGCAATACAAGAGATATGTTTCAAACTATCGAAGGCATACATTTTCGGGCCTATGTTTACTAGACTCTTTTTTTACCTCTAGCATCGTGTGCTTTCTACTCTCTACGTTTACGGCATTAATTCCACTGAGGTGATAAAAGTCTTGAGGTAAATCCTAACACCGTTTACGACTTTTTGTCCCGCGAAGTGCAGCAACTCAACGCGGCATGGGCTCAACAAGTCGTTGGAAGTCCACTGCAGAAATACTGAGCCATGCTGCCACTACATCCATCGTTGATTGCGAAGGTGTCACCGGTGCAGGATTTTGTTCCCCCACTGATCTCTTGATTATGTCTCATACGTGTTCGATTGGGTTCATGTCGGGCGATCTGGGTGGTGAAATCAAACCAATCGCGAATAATTGTGGCCCGGAGACATAACGCGTTGTCATCCACAATAGTTCCGCGTTGATTGGGAACACGAACTCCATTAATGGATGCAAATGGTCTCAGAGTATCCGAAAATACAATTTCCTGTTGGCTGGTTGGTTAGTTGATTTGGAAGAATGGACGAAATAGCGAAGTCATCGATGCCATCGGATTACGGAAGGATAGGCAAGGAATTCGGCCGTGCCCCTTCAAAGCAACCATCCCGGCATTTGTCTGAAGCGACTTGGGGAAAAATTAAAATTAAATGTATGATGACTAACTGACAACCTCAGCTGCCGATAGGTGTTGTTGTTATACCTCGATGTGGACAGCTGAAAATGTGTGCCCCGACCGGGACTCGAACCCGGGATCTCCTGCTTACATGGCAGACGCTCTATCCATCTGAGCCACCGAGGACACAGATGAATAGCGCGACTGCAGGGACTTATCCCTTGTACGCTTCCCGTGAGACTAACATTCCCAACTGTCCACAATTCTACATACGTATTGCACCTTATAGACATTTGCCCACCCACTCATTACTCGCGCACGCTTTGGCGATTCCCGTAAGAGTTTGGGCAACCTGTGCGCATTCACACAGACGAAGGCCAATGGCTAGGTAGCCTTTAACTATATATACGAAGACAGTAACTAGTTCTCGAAAGAACAGTTACTGTTGATGACCGTGCAGCTTTTCCCTGGAATAAATGATGACTAACTGACAACCTCAGCTGCCGACAGGTGTTGTTGTTATACCTCGATGTGGACAGCTGAAAATGTGTGCCCCGACCGGGACTCGAACCCGGGATCTCCTGCTTACATGGCAGACGCTCTATCCATCTGAGCCACCGAGGACACAGATGAATAGCGCGACTGCAGGGACTTATCCCTTGTACGCTTCCCGTGAGACTAACATTCCCAACTGTCCACAATTCTACATACGTATTGCACCTTATAGACATTTGCCCACCCACTCATTACTCGCGCACGCTTTGGCGATTCCCGCAAGAGTTTGGGCAACCTGTGCGCATTCACACAGACGAAGGCCAATGGCTAGGTAGCCTTTAACTATATATACGAAGACAGTAACTAGTTCTCGAAAGAACAGTTACTGTTGATGACCGTGCAGCTTTTCCCTGGAATAAATGATGACTAACTGACAACCTCAGCTGCCGACAGGTGTTGTTGTTATACCTCGATGTGGACAGCTGAAAATGTGTGCCCCGACCGGGACTCGAACCCGGGATCTCCTGCTTACATGGCAGACGCTCTATCCATCTGAGCCACCGAGGACACAGATGAATAGCGCGACTGCAGGGACTTATCCCTTGTACGCTTCCCGTGAGACTAACATTCCCAACTGTCCACAATTCTACATACGTATTGCACCTTATAGACATTTGCCCACCCACTCATTACTCGCGCACGCTTTGGCGATTCCCGTAAGAGTTTGGGCAACCTGTGCGCATTCACACAGACGAAGGCCAATGGCTAGGTAGCCTTTAACTATATATACGAAGACAGTAACTAGTTCTCGAAAGAACAGTTACTGTTGATGACCGTGCAGCTTTTCCCTGGAATAAATGATGACTAACTGACAACCTCAGCTGCCGACAGGTGTTGTTGTTATACCTCGATGTGGACAGCTGAAAATGTGTGCCCCGACCGGGACTCGAACCCGGGATCTCCTGCTTACATGGCAGACGCTCTATCCATCTGAGCCACCGAGGACACAGATGAATAGCGCGACTGCAGGGACTTATCCCTTGTACGCTTCCCGTGAGACTAACATTCCCAACTGTCCACAATTCTACATACGTATTGCACCTTATAGACATTTGCCCACCCACTCATTACTCGCGCACGCTTTGGCGATTCCCGCAAGAGTTTGGGCAACCTGTGCGCATTCACACAGACGAAGGCCAATGGCTAGGTAGCCTTTAACTATATATACGAAGACAGTAACTAGTTCTCGAAAGAACAGTTACTGTTGATGACCGTGCAGCTTTTCCCTGGAATAAATGATGACTAACTGACAACCTCAGCTGCCGACAGGTGTTGTTGTTATACCTCGATGTGGACAGCTGAAAATGTGTGCCCCGACCGGGACTCGAACCCGGGATCTCCTGCTTACATGGCAGACGCTCTATCCATCTGAACCACCGAGGACACAGATGAATAGCGCGTCATCAACAGTAACTGTTATTTCGAGAACTAGTTACTGTCTTCGTATATAAAATTAAATGTGTGTGAAATCTTATGCGACTTAACTGCTAAGCTCATCAGTTCCTAAGCTTACACACTACTTAACCTAAATTATCCTAAGGACAAACACACACACCAGTGCCCGAGGGAGGACTCGAACCTCCACTGGGACCAGCCTCACAGTCCATGACTGCAGCGCCTGAGACCGCTCGGCTAATCCCTCACGGCATTACGGAAATCACGGAAAACCAAAATCAGGATGGCCGGACGCGGGCTTGAACCGTCGTCCTCCCGAATGCGAGTGAAGTGTGCTAACCACTGCGCCACCTCGCTCGGTCCATTTCCGGTCAATGATCGGTTCAGTTGGGCAAGAGGACCAAATCGATTCCTTGTAAACAGAGGCCACACGATTCTAGAGCCACCACCAGCTTCCACAGTGCCTTGTTAACAATTTGGGTGCATAGATTCGTGGGGTCTGCGCCACACTCGAACCTTTCCATAAGCTGTTACCAACTGAAATCGGGATTCCTCCGACCAGGCCGCTGTTTTCCTGTCCAACCAATATGGTCACGAGCCCAGGAGAAGCGCTGCAGGCCATTTAGTCCTTTTAGCAAACGCCAAACCGCGCTGTCCTAACGCATAAGATCGTTGTACGTCCCACATTGATTTCTGTCGTTGTTTCAAGCAGTGTTTATTAGCTCTGATAACTCTACACAAATGCCGCTCCTCTCCGTCGTTAAGTGAAGACCATCAGCTACAGCGTCGTCTATGATGAGAGGCAATGCCTGAAATGTGGTGTTCTCAGCAGACCTTTGACACTGTGGATGGCAGAATACTGAATTCGCTAATGATTTTAGACATGGGATTTCCCAATGCGCCTGTTGCCAACTACTAGTCCTCGTTCAAAGTACATTAATACCCATGGTGCGGCCATAATGACTTCGGAAATCTTTTATTGCTTGAGTAGGCGATATACCCCCATTTTTATTTGTGCATACCGCTATCCCATGGTTTGCCTGCTCAGTGTATAACGGACCCTGAGTACACCTCTAAAGTGCTGTCAGAGACAGCAAAGGACCTGGAAGAGCAGCTGAACGGAATGGACAGTGACTTGAAAGGAGGACATAAGATGACCATCAACAAAAGCAAAACGAGGATAATGGAATGTAGTCGAATTAAATTGCGTGATGCTGCGAGAATTAGATTAGGAAACGAGACGCTTAAAGTAGTAAATGAGTTTTGCTATTTGGGGAGCAAAATAACTGATGATGGTCGAAGTAGAGAGAATATAAAATGTAGACTGGCAATGGCAAGGAAAGCGTTTATGAAGAAGAGAAATTTGTTAACACCGAGTATAGATTTAAGAGTTAGGAAGTCGTTTCTGAAAGTATTTGTATGGAGTGTAGCCTTGTACGGCAGTGAAACGTGGACGATAAATAGATTAGACAAGAAGAGAATAGCAGCTTTCGAAATGTGGTGCTACAGAAGAATGCTGAAGATGGGTAGATCACATAACTAATGAGGAGGTATTGAGTAGAATTGGAGAGAAGAGAAATTTGTCGCGTAACTCGACTAGAAGAAGGGATCGGTTGGTAGGGCATATTCTGAGGCATCAAAGACTAATTTAGTATCGGAGGGCAGCGTGGAGGGTAAAAATCGTAGAGGGAGACCAAGAGATGAATACACTAAACAGATTCAGAAGGATGTGTGTTGCAGTAGGTTCAAACGGTTCAAACGGCTCTGAGCACTATGGGACTTAACATCTGTGGTCATCAGTCCCCTAGAACTTAGAACTACTTAAACCTAACTAACCTAAGGACATCACACACACCCATGCCCGAGGCAGGATTCGAACCTCCGACCGTAGCAGTCGCGCGGTTCCGGACTGAGCGCCTAGAACCGCTAGACCACCGCGGCTGGCTGCAGTAGGTACTGGGAGATGTAGAAGCTTGCACAGGATAGAGTAGCATGGAGAGCTGCATCAAACAGTCTCTGGACTGAAGACCACAACAACAACAACATGGTTGCACGAGATTTAACACTGATAAATTGATTATAGATTTGTCGATAAGCGCTAATAACTCCGTCCTTACTTTCGCACTATTCCAGTGCCACGCTAAAACAGAAAAATGTGTACCAATACAGTAGGAGAAGAGGTGCTACCCGTGGGTTTGATTCAGTGTATCTGAATAACAGGACAGCCCCGTAACAGCTCTCCTTCTGTTTTTGGCCACGGCCGTGACGGTGATTTGTGGTGGTGTGGATGAAGATGAGAGGGCGGCAGTGATTTTCACGGCGCACAGGTCGGCGTGTGTGCGTGTTTATGTGCGCGTGTGGACTGGGGTCGAGCTCCCGGTAGTCACGTGACTCGGCCGGTCCATTAGGAGCGGCGCGGCTGCGCCTGACAGCCGCAGATAGGCAGCCCGGCGCACGCTGCTCTGCCCAAAAACACGGGCAGCGCGGCTCTGCAGGCGCCGCACCGCATCCCGCCGTACACCGCGCCGTGCCGGCTGGCTGGCTCGATAAGGCCGGCACTCACGCGTCAAATTTATCACCGGCCGCGCACGCCCGCGTAAGGAGGCGCGCTAAACGCGCAAAAACGGACCGCCGGGCGCAAGCTGCGCGGCTACCGGAATATGAGCTCCAGCGCCCCGGAGGTTCAGAGATTGGCACGAGGTCGTGCTTGCGTAACGTACGTTAAGTGGCAGCGCCCGTCCGCCTCTCGCACGGCTGACAATCTAAATTGAAACACCGGAAACGCTAGCAAATGCCGCAACTTTTTACAGTGCGATAGGTCGAAGACATAATTAATTTTTAGGTGATTTTGGAGGTGAACAGGGTGTGAAATTCAGTATATGGAGCTGCCATCTCCGGCAGCAACAGTCCAAAGAAAATAGGAAAATGTTGTAGGAAATGTGAACAAAAGACTGCGTTTTATTGGCACAACACTTAGAAGATGCAAAAGAAAAAATGGTTCAAATGGCTCTGAGCACTATGGGACTCAACTGCTGACGTCATTAGTCCCCTAGAACTTAGAACTAGTTAAACCTAACTAACCTAAGGACATCACAAACATCCATGCCCGAGGCAGGATTCGAACCTGCGACCGTAGCGGTCTCGCGGGTCCAGATTGCAGCGCCTTTAACCGCACGGCCACTTCGGCCGGCAGATGCAAAAGAGCTACTAAAGAGATTGCCTGCACTACACTTGTCCCTCCTCTTTTGTAGCGCGGTGTGGGATCCTTACCAGATAGGACTGATGGAGTATATCGAGAAACATGATTTCAAATTAAACACCTTTCAGCTGTCTAATTTCCCAACTTATTTTATTTGGCTACCAGTTTCGGCGATTTACGACGCCCTCTTCAGGCCGCTGACCTAGGTGTAGGAAGATTCCACCTCGGTTCTGACCAAAACAGGGGCCGCCAATACTGATTATAGCAGATTTCTGCTTGCCCTAGCGATCACTTCAACCATCATTTTTCGGCTTTTCAGTCTAGACGGTCGGCAGATAATGGTTGAAGCGATCGCTAGAGGAAACAGAAAACTACTAATACCAGCACTGCTGGCTCAAAAAATGGTTCAAATGGCTCTGAGCACTTTGGTACTTAACATCTGTGGTCATCAGTCCCCTAGAACTTAGAACTACTTAAACCTACCTAACCTAAGGTCATCACACACATCCATGCCCGAGTCAGGATTCTAACCTGCGACCGTAGCGGTCACGCGGTTCCAGACTGAAGCGCCTAGAACCGCACTGCCACAGCGGCCGCCCACTGCTGGCTCAGATGGCTCTGAGGACTTAACTTCTGAGGTCATCAGTACCCTAGAACTTAGAACTACGTAAACCTAAATAACCTAAAGACATCACACACATCCATGCCCGAAGCAGGATTCGAACCTGCGACCGTAGCGGTCACGCGGTTCCAGACTGTAGCCCCTAGAACTGCTCAGCTACTCTGGTCAGCCCAGCACTGCTGGCCTCTGTTTTTATCAGAACCGAGGTCGAATCTTTCTACACGTCGGTCAGCGGCCTGAAAATGGCGTAGTAAATCTCCGAAACTCGTAGCCAAATAAAATAAGTTTGGAAACTATACGGCTGAAAGGCGTTTAATTTGACGTCCTGTATCGAACAGTCGAGTCTCGCAACCACCTCTGAAACATACAGAGACTATATCGAGAAGGTTCAAAGAAGGGCAGTACGTTTTGTACTATCTAGAAATATGAGAGAGAGTGTCATGAACATGAGACAGGATTTGGGGTGGAAATCATTAAAGGAAAGGCATTTTTCGTGGCAGCGGGATCCTCTCACGAAATTTCAATGACGAAATTTCTCCTCCGAATGCTAAAATATGTTGTAGGCGCCGACCTACATAGGAAGAAACGATTACTGTAATAAAATAAGGGAAATCAAATGGTTCAAATGGCTCTGAGCACTATGGGACTTAACATCTGAGGTCATCAGTCCCCTAGAACTTAGAACTACTTAAACCTAACTAACCTAAGGACATCACACACAACCATGCCCGAGGCAGGATTCGAACCTGCGACCGAAGCAGTCGCGCGGTTCCGGGCTGAAGCGCCTAGAACCGCTCGGCCACCGCGGCCGGCTAAGGGAAATCAGAGCTCGCACGGAAAGGTATAGGTGATCGTCTTTTCCGCGTGCTGTTCGAGAATGGAATACTAGAGAAATTAGTGTAAAGGTGTTGCGATAAACCGTCACACAGATACTTTAGTGTGATTTGCAGAGTAGCCATGTAGATGTAGAAGCAGATCTTACCCGGCATCACTCTGAATCGAACTGACACGGAGACCAAACGCCAATCGGATTTTTGGAATTTTGTATATTTGTGGTATATGAAATTTGCATCTCAAAAACACGGACCAGTTACATTAACGTGTCTGTGCTCTACGGCATCGTGCAAATACATCACAGATGGCGGCACTAGGAGTGCAGGGTATACAAAGTGTGTCGGAGGGGACGTGGATAACGGTGCAGTTGTTCTAATGAGGAAATGGGGCGATTTACCTGACGCCCAAGAGGGCTTGATCACTTCGAAATCACTGGTAACATGATCTTTAACCAACTGAAAGATGTCTTTTTTGTGAAAATGCATTTTTGAAACCCAGCGAATCAGATGATTCTGAAATACAAATAAAAATATAACATTACATTTATTCTGACCTTTTTCTGTACACTACGTACTTCACAATGCTGAAGACATCGATTAATATCTAACTTTTACACGCTGAAATGGAAATTAATCATTTGTAATGATATTTTACAAGACGCTTATACGAGGAAATTATTGCTAGTAAAAATTTCTATTTTTCCTAGTACACATTGGAATTACTGGAATAAACTATGTAAAATATTATTATGCTAACTTTTTCCAGATACTATAAAAACGTAATTGCAAAGTAATATGAAATTAACACTTTGAAAATGTTATTATTTATTATTTGTTTACTTATTATTACTTAATTCAAAATAATTAATAAAATAGATAAACACATCAGTGAAATATGTAATAGTAAAATGTAATTTAAAATACATTAATTAAGGAAAAGCTTATGGATCTGAAACAATATAATTATTTTATAAAGAACATTTTTTGTATTTTTAATATGTTTAAAACATATTTTTATATTAGCTGGTACCTGGCGCGTTGTGCTGAGGAAGACTAAATAGTGGAAATATCGTTTGAAACTTGAGAGAGTTACCTAATTTAATTAGGAATGATAGAAAGAACGATATTTACCTTATTCTCTATAATGAATACATTTATTGAAAGTGAATGATGTATTAAAGAAATATAAATCATATTTTGTTTTGTTGACTTTATTATTCAACTGCTTTACAGTAGACAATATTCTCTGTTTTTCCGCTCCAGGAAAAACAGGTAAATATCTTGGCTGTCTGACTCGTGAGCAGGCAACATACAACAGGCCAAGCGAAAAACATGGATTTCCTAGATTCAATCCCTACCCTTGAAGTGGCTGGCCTTGTTGATGGTCACTGAGAATGCAAAGCGAAAGTGCAGTCGTTTGAAATAAAAATGCAAGTCTCTGAGAATGATGGGAATGTGTAGAATGAGCACGTCATCTTCTTTCGATTTTACATTAAGCATAGCTGCCGCGATAACATTCGGCATCAGTTTCTTCACAGCGAGTCTTCTTCCATTACACAATCAGGGCGGATTAATGATCCGCAAGAGAATAACTGGGACGTCCACTTTGAGTGACAATTTGTACGGTGGCACACCAGGAAGATAAAACGAATTTAAAAACTCGATTGGATAATTAACAACTTCATCAGCACTCATGACACTGTCAGTCAATTTGTAGGTAGCAGAATCGCCCGCAATTTGTTCTTGAATTGCGTGGTTGATAGCATTGACGTCCCTGGTTTTTGCTGCCAAAACAGCATGTTCGCGAACCCCTTCATGATTTTCATGACTAGTGACAATTTGAAGAAAAACTTTATGAATGAGTTGTTCGATGGATGGCACAATGAGGAAAAAGTTCAATGGAAATGAAATAAATTTTGTGATAGCATCAGCTCGTACTTTTCCTTCACACCAATGTTCGACAGCTGTTTTCAAAATGTGGCTGCCGACGCATCGCATTGCAAATGTGAACGCTTATTGGTCTTTAATGTGAGTTCTCGCACACCTATCGAAATATGATATGCTTTGAGGCAAGCATTGAGCTCAATAGCTGTTGCTGATGTAGGTATTACAAGAAGAGTTTGTCTAGAGTAGCCAGATAATAGAATAAGAACGTCACCGGACCGTTTTGCATTTGGCTGGAAATCTTTAAGAGTTTGATGAAGCGGTTCGAGTGATTTATTATGAGCCCTGGTTCATCCCAGAAAATGAGCTTGCAAAGTTTCATAACTTTAGCCGTGCCAGATCTTTTGAAACGTTATATGTTGGAGCTTCTGAGAAATGCATGTCCAACGGCAATTTGAGCGTCAAATGTCCTGTTCGTGCAGCATCCAATAATGTGCTCTTTCAAATACATTTGCCTGTACGACACGCACGCCAACAACTGTAAGTTAATTGCACTATTCGTACAACCTTTCCGCAAGGGCAAGCAATGAGTTCACAAAGGTTTATCTCGATCTCAGGAACGGCATGGCAGCGCATAAAATACGAACAAACAAGCAAACACTGATTTTTATGTATTAGATTTAATAAATATACTTTTACACTGCAATAGCTTATTAACGATGTTATAGAAATATCAGTTGTATGATTAGGGTGTATATGTGTTTTACTCGTATTTCAGTTAAATACTGAATTCTATTTCCTCAGTCCAAATAACGGAATTTTGCAATTGTCGCTTAAAAATGGCTCAAAGTCGTAGTTGAGGCTAGTAGCTGGATTTTAAGGCTGATTCATGAAGATAATGGTACATACTTAACGATGGAATGAAAAAGAAGGTGGAATGTAGTGGAATATAATATTTATCTCTTTTTTTCGCTCGTGTTTTATCATATTTTAGCTTGCATTCAGGTAAGAAATTAATAAAGAAAACCCAACTGTTAATTAATGATTAATGTTTAATGATAATGATACCTTATGGAATAGCCTCAATTTAAAAAAATGATCTGATTTCTCTGAACAAACAGCCTAATGGTGCAGTACTTTTTCACCCTGGCTAGCACGGCGCGGGACTCACGAATGAATGCTGTGTTGAACTTCAACATTTGGAATAAACAGCTGGCCGCCTCTAAGAACGGGATTCAACAGTGCCAGTAATACTCAACCAGCCTATTAAACGAAACTTCTTAACTATGATCTTTTTGTTTCGATTTATTATTTGTGACCATTTTTTGGGATTCTGACCCAATTTGCGAGTGGATACTCGTACTATTGGAAACATTTCCATTTCCTGACTCACATCACAGTATGTATCATACCCTTGCGATCTTGCCCAGCCGGGCGAACAAAATGTCTGTCTTCCCGGGCGGTAGTCTCCCTTGGCCGCTGATATTCTGCAGAGCGTTGAGTGTGGCCCTGCTAATACAATAGATTGCATATTCACATGTCAGTCGTGAGATAGAAATCAACGCATCGTGAAATGATATAGCTCGAACTCGACAGGCCATCATCCTGCCACTGTTGAAATCAGGCTTTCTGAATGACAAACCTGCTGCTTAATCCCTTCTCTACTTTGCCTGGCTGCGATGAAATGCTAAACATTTGAATGTCGAAGGGTGTAATGCAGTATTTGGTAAAAAATATGGAGATACCGAACGCATGCTTGAAGGTAAGTGCTGATGTTAGACAGGCCTGCAGGTTTCACTGTTGTGTCTGAAGAAGTACGGCACTTGTTCTCAGTACATAACAAGTGTCAATCGTGGCCTGTAGCAGCTGAGTAATTCGAATGTAGGAAAATAACTGTTGCTCATATGATGGGTGCTTCTGAAGTGTTTGGTATTTCAAGAGGCGACGTATCGAAGATTTATACTGCATACTGGGAGAGCGGAAAGAACATATTCGCGAAGCCACGGTGCCGACGGAAGCATATGTCGAGTGATCATGACGCACGGACATTGAAGAGGAATGTGACGAAAAATAAGAAGATGGCAGTGTAAAATCCAATGAAGAACGGAATGTCGCACACCCGATCCTGTCAACACCAAAATACGAGCAGGGAACTACAAAGAGACAGAGAGAGAGAGAGACAGAGAGAGAGAGAGAGAGAGAGAGAGCTGGAACTTCAAAATCACACACCTATGATGCAAATACCCGTCACACGAAAACGGGGCGACAAAGCCACAAACCATGGACTATGGAGCAATGGAAGAAAATAATTTGGTCGGATGAGTCTTGTGACACATTGTTTCCAACTTCTAGCAGAGTTTACGTCTCAAGAATGTAATATGGCGTGGCTTGGTGATGATTTAGGTATCCATGGCGTGGTATTTCGAGGTCACCTTGATTTGAGTAGCCATAACATGGTATTTCATGGGCCCCATGGTTACTCTGTGAGGTCAGATTACCGACAAGTAACATGCGACAGTTTTGGCCGATCAGGTGCATCCAACGGCACAATATATGTTCGCCCTGTTATGCTGTGTTCCAGAACGGTATGATCCCTGTTCACACAACTCGTATCGTTCAGGAGTGGTTTGGGAGATTTACAATGAACTGTAGCATATCTGCTGGCCACCACAGGACCAAGAAGTCAATATTATTGGGCTTTTATGGTATACTTTGGAGGGAAGGGTGCCTGATCGCTATCTAGCCCCATCATCTTTACCTGAACTTGCAACTATTTTGCAGGAAGGATAGTTTAGGATTCCCTTGAAAACTGTAGAGGTCCTCAACACCGAAGAGAAGAAAGTCATGCGATGGCGTTATGCACATATACAGATGGCGATGGTATCGCATACAAAAGGTATAAAAGTGCAGGATATCGATGGAGCTGTCATTTGTTCTCAGGTCACCATGTGATTATGGCCGTACTACCGGAATTAACAGACCTTGTACGGTGAATGGTAGTTGGAGCTAGACACGCGCAGCATTCTATTTCGGAAATCATTGGGGAACTCAATATTCCGAGATCCACAGTGTGAAGAGCTTGCCGAAAGTATAAAATTTCAGGCATTGCCTCTCATCATGGATAACACAGCGGCCAATGATCTTCACTTATCGACTGCGAGCACCGGCGTTTGCATAGAGTTATATGAGTTAACAGATAAGCACCAATGTCTGGAATAACCGCAGAATACCGTATCCGTCAGCACAGGGCGACTGAATTAGACAGTAATTGGCTATGGCAGCACACTACGGACGCGAGTGGCTTTACTAACTGCACTACATCGGCTGCATCCTGCACAGGAAACACTTTTGCGATTATGGACGGCCACTTAGACTGTATGACTCAATATTTCTGCTGGGAACTTCCAGTGATTTGTTGAGTCCATGGCACGTCGTGATGCTACACTAAACCGGGCAAAAGAAGGTCCGACACGATATCAGGACTTTTGTCACTTTATTGTATTTATCCAACAACGATTGGAAATTGTTTTGATTGCGAACAGTTTTACAACAGAGTATTTTGCATGGTAATGTGTGGTGTTTGTGGTGTTTCCATATTTTTGTCTATCCCCTATATACTGTAACACGACCGGGAGTGCAAATGGTGGGGGTGCTTAAACTGTTTCTCATTTCTTGACCGTGCGCCCCGTCCACACCACGTACCTGATACTCCGGCGGCGGCGGTATTGTTGTGATCCACGCTGCTGCTGGACTGCCTGAAATTATGTGTCTGAATACGCAAGCGGATTTAGGGGAACCACTCAACGTTAAACACAACACTGTCCTACGTCTGGTATGAACAACTATATTCTGAGACGATAACAAAATCGCAGGTTGCACTGTTTACATTCTAAGTCATAAGTGTTTATCCTAATTAACACTCTTGGTGATTATCTGTCCACAATAGCACTTGGACGAGCGTACGCGTAACCGAGACGACGCGGGTGATTGTTGATGATGCGGAAGCTGAATGATCGAACGAAAATTCTTACTCTCATCACGCATACACAGATATCTGGTAATAGTCTTCCTTCACACTAATAATAATATAGCACTGTTCATAAAGTTAAATTTTCAGTTCTCATTTGCACAAACGTTCGCGTAACCGTCGCTGCGCGGCTGATTGTTGATGGTGTGGAACGTATGTTCTCACGCTCGCTACACGACATTGGCACTTGATTGTACTCTTTTGTGGTAACTATATTGCTGATTGTCATTAGTTAGTTCTGAGAGGCCAACACGGCGCAGATGATTGATGTACGATACGACAAGCTGCGGTATCCAAACACACTACTGGCCATTAAAATTGCTACACCACGAAGATGACGTGCTACTGACGCGAAATTTAACCGACAGGAAGAAGATGCTGAGATATGCAAATGATTAGCTTTTCAGAGCATTCACACAAGGCTGGCGCCGGTGGCGACACCTACAACGTGCTGACATGAGGAAAGTTTCCAACCGATTTCTCATACACAAACAGCGGTTGACCGGCGTTGCCTGGTGAAACGTTGTTGTGATGCCTCGTGTAAGGAGGAGAAATGCGTACCATCAGGTTTCCGACTTTGATAAAGGTTGGATTGTAGCCTTTCGCGATTGCGGTTTATCGTATCGGGACATTACTGCTCGCGTTGGTCGAGATCCAATGACTGATAGCAGAATATGCAATCGGTGCGTTCAGGAGGGTAATGCGGAACGCCGTGCTAGAGCCCAACGGCCTCGTATCACTAGCAGTCGAGCTGACAGGCATCTTATCCGCACGGCTGTAACGGATCGTGCAGCCATGTCTCGATCCTTGAGTCAACAGTTGGCGACGTTTGCAAGACAACAACCATCTGCACGAACAGTTCGACGACGTTTGCAGCAGCATGGACTATCAGAGGTTTGCAAGACAACAACCATCTGCACGAACAGTTCGACGACGTTTGCAGTAGCATGGACTATCAGATCGGAGACCATGGCTGCGGTTACCATTGACGCTGCATCACAAACAGGAGCGCCTGCGATGGTGTACTCAACGACGAACCTGGGTGCACGAACGGCAAAACATCATTTTTTCGGATGAATCCAGGTTCTGTTTACAGCATCATGATGGTCGCATCCGTGTTTGGCGACATCGCGGTGAACGCGCGTTGGAAGCGTGTATTCGTCATCGCCATACTGGCGTATCACTTGGCGTGATGGTTTGGGGTACCATTGGTTACATGTCTCGGTCACCTCTTGTTCGCATTGACGGCACTTTGAACAGTGGACGTTACATTTCAGATGTGTTACGACCCGTGGCTCTACCCTTCATTCGATCCCTGCGAAACCCTACATTTCAGCAGGATAATGCACGACCGCATGTTCCAGGTCCTGTACGGGCCTTTCTGGATACAGAAAATGTGAGACTGCTGCCCTGGCCAGGACATTCTCCAGGTCTCTCACCAATTGAAAACGTCTGGTCAATTGTGGGCGAACAACTGGCTGGTCACAATACGCCAGTCACTACTCTTGATGAACTGTGGTATCGTGTTGAAGCTGCATGGGCAGCTGTACCTGTACACGCCGTCGAAGATCTGTTTGACTCAATGCTCAGGCTTATCAAGGCCGTTATTACGGCCAGAGGTGGTTGTTCTCTGTACTGATTTCTCAGGATCTATGTACCCAAATTGCGTGAAAATGTAATCTCATGTCAGTTCTAATATAACATATTTGTCCAATGAATACCCATTTATCATATGCATTTCTTCTTGGTGTAGCAATTTTAATGGACAGTAGTATATATTCTGAGACCATAACAAAATCGCAGGTTGCACTGTTTACATTCTAAGTCATAAGTGTTTATCTCAATTAACACTCTTGATGATTATTTGTCCAGAATAGCACTTGGACGAGCGTACGCGTAACTGAGGCGACCCGGGTGATTGTTGATGATGTGGAAGCTGAATGATCGAACGAAAATTCTTACTCTCGTCACGCATACACAGATATCTGCTACCAGTCCTCCTTGACACTAATAATAATATAGCACTGTTCATAAAGTTAAATTTTCAGTTCTCATTTGTATGAACGTGCGCATAACCGTCGCGATGCGGTTGATTGTTGATGATATGGGACGTACGTTCTCACGGCCGCTACAATACACTGGAACATGATTGCACTCTTTTGTGGTAACTATATTGCTGATTGAGATTAGTTCGTTCTGAGAGGCTAACACGGCGCGGATGACTGATGTACGATACGACACGCAACGATACCCAAATACGTTATCGGCGGCACTGCTCATATTTAATCGCATTTTTGCGCCCCTTTTCACTGAATTCAAGTCCATATCTCATTACTTCAACGTAATAGCACTTGTCGCAGCACTAGAACTTCCATAACAATGCCTTTCACATGTACAGTCACTCACAGCACAACATAACAGCTCCGAGTCCCGTGCTCGACACTCACAATGCTGCCGCTCGCAAATATACTCCGCAAGCAAGCCAGCGATATGACAATATGCTTGTATTCCCGCACGGAAAAGTTTCGAATTGTTGAAGAGAATAGCGAAATCAGATACTTCCCTCCCGCAGGGGATTAAAGAGATGGCTGAGGGGTATACAGCCCCATCCCACAGGTATTGCCACATTGTGGACCAGACATGAGTTACTCACTATCATAGAAACAAAGAACGGGAAGTAAACTGTTATCAGTAGGGGAAAAAATACATAATAATAGAACCCTAACTACAGTGCAACCTGTATAGCGAAACTCATTTACAATACAGTGGATAAACAAAGAGTTAATACAATAGGACACAACAATATTAAGTCCCTAAAATAGAACAGCTTACAATTAAAGATACAATAGACAAAAAGTTGAAAAAATACACGCGTTCACTGCTACTCCAGGTAGACAATATGACTGGTGACACTATTAGGCATAAAATACCTAGAGAACCTCCATCAGCACTAGGCCGTCAAAAACCCGGCAAAAAAAAATTATTTCACTACACTGCGTCACAAGGGAGCGTTTTTTGCAAGGAAATGGGTGGGTATGGCTGTAGCGTCGATGCTGCGCCGACTGGCAGATGTGCAGTATAGTCGTCAGCTCGCCACTCTCCATTTTCGCCGATATTGCCTTACCAGTTGCCTTCCTTAAGGGGTAGAACTTTACATATTTTTCAACACACTTCTAACACCGAAATGAGCTGTGTGAAATTGCCACTGGACTTAGGCAGTGGACCAAGTAAATCGACGGCCACAATGTCTTTGATTCCATAGGGAATTATCCTTAGTTTTTATAGACATTTGTTTGCGCCAAAGTGGGCATTACTGAAATGCGTGTAGCACACCAGCTTCTCAATAGCATGTTCCGGAATGCACAACTTCCAGTCCTACGACGATTCATCCACACGACGTTATAAAATGTTGTGATGAATTAAATAATATTTTCTCAATTTGTCTTCTCCAACACATCCGTATCTCACCTACACATTCTTCAACGCAGGATCTTTATTTTGCTCTCGTCGGATATTCTTAAGTAATTTGGTAACAAATGATTCGTATTGAACAGTCTTGATCATGTTAATGCTCAGTTCCAGCCGTTGTGGTCCATTAACATTTATATCATCAGCGCCAGGTGGCATCCTCCAAGGTGCATCAGGTATGATGTTTTGGTTCCCGGGTCGGTATATAACACTAAATTGAAATTCTTGTAAGGAAAGCGCCCACCTGATGAGATGTCTATGGTATAATTTTCTATCAAGTAGAAAGGTCAATGCCTTATGGTCTGTGGCTACCTTGATGTTTCTACCAGCCACGTAATATCTGAATTTTGTGAAACCCCACAGGACAGCAAGTGCCTCTCTCTCTTTGTCACTAAATATTGCCGTTCCCATTTAGTCAGAGCCCTGCTTGCAAATGCGATTGTTTTAACATTATTTGAGTCCATTTCATCCTATTGGTGTAGTGCACTCATAATCCATATTGTGTGAAACGCTCGCTAAACCCGCTGGGCAGAACAGGTAATTAGGATTGTGGAAAGGGCCAAATAAGTTTGAGGTCACTTTAACCGTCTAATTGTAATTTATTGTAATTTTCTAACACATTTAGAACCAAAGCGGCACGCAGTCGAACCCGTACCAAATGCAACTCTTTCACAGCTGAAGGCCCCCAAACAAGAAATATTAAAAATTTAACAAGATAAAAATCCAATTAAAATAGCAATAAAGTAATCAAAAACATCTCTGACAACTAGCTGGAGAGCCTCAAAGCTAAGTAGATAGAACAAACATATGGAAAGTGCAATACCAACGGCTGAAGGCCACAATTAAGTTACAAAATTTTAAAATATATTACCATAATCTTTTAAAGGCAGAAGACCGCAGTGTTTAAGCTTGAAAGATAATCTTAAGAATAAGGTTGCAAGACTAAAAGCCCACAATTAATTTTGCAAAATTTTTGAGAAAAAAAAGAAAAAATAACCATAAGCCTTAAATTTTAAGTAGCTGAAAACAGATTATTAAACACCTGTGGGAAAGACAATAAAGACAACGGTACTCAGAAGCCTCCAGGGGGTCGGTCTGTCCTCGTTCACTACACTTGATCCGTCGGAACCCAACCGAGGGACAGCCACGGACCGACCAACAAAACGACTTGCTTGCCACCAATCGGTACATGAGAACTCAAACACAAAATGTTACGGACGTAATTATCCACAATCAAGTATGTAAAAACACACGGTATTGCTCACAGGAAAACCTCCCCAACAGCGAACCACCGAAACAAACCACAATATGAATGGACGAGGCACCACTCAACTTTGACGTCCTGGGTCGGTGAAACACGAAGCTCGTTGAGATCGGACAGCTCCACTCACGCTCCGACGCTGCGCAGGGACCGGCAGCGGACCCAGCGACTACACCGCGCGGAGATATCTTCCCTGGTCCGCAGTAACCGACCGACTGCCTGCTGGTCCGCCCGCGACTGCTGCTCCGTCGCGACTGCACTGCTAGTGCGTCTCCCTCTCACTTCCAGACACACGACGGCAGAAACACTGGCTCGGACCCAACCATGCAGAGGAAACACGCCCACTGGCTAACCGACATCCCTGCACCAGGAAAGGACCGGCCCAAGTTCCACAAGATGGTAATTGAAGGGGCCCAGAAGCGCTCGGAGAACCAGTTACACGTCGCCCTATGAGACGACCGACCTCTCAGAGCCAATGCGCCGACAACATTTAAAATAGTCGTCAGTGTAAATAACGCCAACAACACACAGCACCTGACAAACACTTGCACGAAGGCCTGAACGATACCCAACAGTAACTAAGCACGCACGAAGACAATTGGGAGTCGATGCACACACTCATAGCCGACCCATGAACGATCGGCGAGCCAAATCTCGTCGTCCGGTAGGACGAGCGACCGACTATCCACCAAGACCGTGGCCCGGCTCAAGTGATGCGTGGCGGCAATGGTCGGGCGAGCCATGTCGACGCAGACCTCACTGCTGCTCCAACCCGACTGCACTAGTGCCGCATTGCAACTCCCAGACTGGCAGGTCCGAACCGCGCTCCAGACGCGTTCCAACTGACTGGCAGACCCGAACTCGCGATCCGAACTCGCAACCCGAACTCCGCTTACGACAGACAACGACCGGGAAGTAATAGCAGTCGAGCAAAGATACTACGACAGGGGGTATATCGCTACGCGCTGCTAGCGCCTGTAGCGCTCAGGCAAAGCAGCACCTCAGTGACGTAGAAATTTTGAATTGACGTAGTGAAGTGAAAGTACGTTAAAAACAGGGTGTAAAATACATGATGGCGGAAACATGAGCCACACACGCCTCAGTCTGATCTGTTACAAGCCAAGTAAAATTCTTTGCTCAAGTCTGAGTGCGAAAGCAGCTTAAGATCGCTTGCTTTCTTTCCTCAAAAGCACCTTGACATTCATCACTCCAATCCCATAACACTTTGTTCTGCAGCAGATTCAACCAATGCGGGTTACTAAGTGACTGCCCACTTATAAACTTCCTATACCATCCACATAAACCAAGGAAACCTCTTAATTGCTTCTTACAGCATGGCGCAGGAGAATCGTTGATCGCTTGTAGTTTGTCCTCATCCGGTTTGATGCACTGTGGATTGACAATGTGGCCAAGAAACTTAACCTAATTCCTTCCAGAATCTGATTTCTCCAAATTTGCGGTCACGTCTGCCTTCTCAAAGGCCACGATTACCTCTTCAGGCGTTTTAACATGCTGTTCCCAAAGTCGCTATCAGGATGTCCTCAATGCACACAGTGACCTTCTTACTGAGCCGCTCACCCAGTACTTTATTCAATGCTCTAACAAAGGCAGAAGTGGAAATATTGAGGCCAAATGGTAGTACACGATACTGGTAGCTTCTTCCTCCATACAGGAATGCAGTGAAGGGTCTTGAATCCTTATGTAGAGGGACATGCCAGTATCCAGATCTGAGATCAATACTACTGCATACTCTCGCCCAAGAAACTTTTGGAGTAACTCTTCCAAATTCTCGGTCTCTCAGGTTGTTATATTGGCTAGTTGACCTTTCTATTACTCCCATTCGCAACATTATCTGTAACTCTTCTTCCATTGCTCCACGTTTCGATTGAGGTATCGCTTAAGGCCGTACAAAAAATGGTTCATGCACCTTCACTTGCAATTTGCAATCAACTGGCTTGATTACACCAGGTGAACTTGAAAAAACCTGCCTGTACCGTCGCAAGACCCTCATCAATTCTATGATCCACGGTCTTTATGTTCTAATAACTCGAGTTTCCGTTCGACAACAGATTCAATGTCTTCTGTGCTGGTCTTGCCTCCCATCTCCACTGCTTCTTGCTCAGAGCTACCGAATCTGTTTTCACAGCGCCTTATGGTGATAGTAGCAGATCGATATCACAGCATATCCTAGTCGATCCAACTACTTCTTTGACTTTGATCTTCTCTTTAAAGGTAATAACTTCAGTTCCCCCTTTATGAACTTCCACACATCCTTTTCCAAAGTTTTATCGAGCCTTTTGTTCACTTAACCAGTCGACCCCTAAGATTATGGGCAACGCCAACCCTGGCACGACTAGCGCCGACACGTCATATTCATCGCCAAGCTTCGTTGCGACTGAGATCTGTTCCTTATAACCTTTCTCTTTGCACCAACGGCACCTGTGATACATATTCCCTGTACAGGAAAGTTGTGAATCCTCCTTCCTTGTTCCAACTACTTCGTGTAGTAGAGCTTCTGACATACTGCATTGACCTGGCTACCAGAATCCACTAAAACATCGAAATGAGTACCAAAGATTCCTGATTCAATGATAGGCTGTATAGCTTCCTCACAGCCTTCACCAACTTCTTGCAATAGGTCCTCCACAGTCTGTCACATTATCCAGCTTGCGAATAGATATAATTACGGGCCCTCCATCCTCCGTTCCTGATCGGGCATCACCAGGAACCTTCCCTAAGCTGTGTGTCCGGGCTACGGTTTGAGTTTCGCTCCAGGTCATCCTATGCATTGTGCCCTGAGTTCTGATATCTGCAGTCCTCTGTGGCCTCCCTGGCCAAGGAATATTTATTGTGAATTACCTGAGTCTGAAAAAGTATAACATTTATTTATTTAAATACTGTTGTAATAGTTTAGTCCAGGAAGTGGTCAAGTCAAGTCATGTCTGTAGAACTTAAGAGCGATGTATTTTTGGTGGGCACAGACTTCAGCCAATGGAAAAGTAGACAGCAGTGGAACACTATGGGAGTCAAGTGGACAGTGGGACTTTTTCGAGTGAAGAGCTCAAGGGAGCGCTTCTGGGCATTTCTTTTACGCGAGTTCTAGACGGAGGCAGATAATGAGTGGTATTCGACTGTGGATGTGTTTGATTCTGTGTGGTGAATGGCTGCTACCATACTTTTAACTTCCGAAGCGACTATTACAGGGTACCTGAATGTGCTCCATGTTAGGACTACAACTTTTTCCTCTTGTGTTACGGAAATGAGGACAGACAGAGTATGAAGTTACTATTATTTGTATCACGTATGATAATTTGTAGATCATCATACTGAACTCTGAACTGTTTTGAGGTGGTGAACATTTCGTGTATTGTGATTATGAAATGGACTTCGTTTACGAATAACTTTGATTACTATTTAGTTTGGGGATTTTCTACCATTCTCGTAACGCTCTCAACGTAAATTAACTTCATTTGACCAGGGTATTTTCTGCCTGTATTTTCACTGAATATCGTTGGACCGTTTCCCATTTATTTAAGATGTTCTTTCTTAAATAGACATTCAACAAAATTCTACGTCCTCTACATCAATTATAAACATTTAAATAAAACTCTTGTTATTAAATTATTCATTTAGCTTGTATTTTTTATTTCTGTGTATTTTATTAACTGGAAATTCTAGGCAATGTACAGACTATCTGACTGAAAAATCACAGATACAGTTTATTACTTGCTGCGGGTAAAATGTAGGGCACGAAAACAGACTGGCGCGACCCGACCCTATGACTACTTCGAGCATGCCCTGCAATCTTTCTCAAACGTTTTTAGAGAAACTATTCAGTAAAAAAAAATTATTTTTGCTTTACTTGTATCTTTATATGTCTGGTTTATTATGATGTGCCCAACATTCCGTTAATGGTCATAATTATTGTGATATTTACGTGAAAGTAAGACACTGAGAGAAATTCGAAAAGAGTTTGCAATAAAAATAGGGGTCGCAATGATTCTGAGTTTGGTGCATATTATGAAATTTATGTAACATATCGGATACTTCTTTAGACTTTCGCGGAGGTCTCTATCTGTCACCAGTCTCGAGAAAACTAATCTGACGTAGGGCACTCATTTGCTATAGCGTAGCGCCAGCGATAAAGCCAGAGTGAAACATCCACAACATTTCTCATAATTCATAAACGGTTTGAGATGTTGCAATGAGATATTGGCAAATGACAGCACACAAAGAGGAGAGTATTTTGCAGTATGTTTATCATGTAAAATTCATTATCTGCCATGTTATTCCGCTAACTAAAGACTTTTTCGATGAGGGGATGTAATTTTTAAGGGCGTTCGATAGCTGGTTAAACGAGGAATGCTATGGGTCCTGGAACAACACAGGTGAAGCCATTACACGTTTTATTTTTACTGATGATGTGCTTTTTCACAACATGCTGATCTTACTTTTCCTCAGTCCCCCATTTATTAAACTTAATAAACCACTGTTTCAGAATTCATTCGCAGTTGTGTCTGCACAACGTGTTAGTGAGGTGAGACCGTGTAAACTCGGCTGAGGTTTGGTAAAAGAAGAAAATTTTAAGATGACAACAAGAGAAATGTGATTTTACTCAAAATTCGTCACTCATGCCACTTCTCTGAAAGTTACAAATGGATAAAGAAATCT
Source organism: Schistocerca serialis cubense (assembly GCF_023864345.2). Classification (NCBI taxonomy): domain Eukaryota; kingdom Metazoa; phylum Arthropoda; class Insecta; order Orthoptera; family Acrididae; genus Schistocerca; species Schistocerca serialis. Next base: position 1,142,528,948 of record NC_064639.1, on the reverse strand, counting down.
GAAGGCTGTAAATTCAACTAAATACTTGGGGTTACAATTACAAAGAAACTAAACTGGAGCGATCACACAGATAATGTTGTGGGTAGAGCAAATCAAAGATTGCGATTCATTGGTAGAACACTTAGAAGGTGCAACAGACCAACTAAAGAGACCACTTACACCACACTTGTCCGCCCTATTCTGGAGAACTGCTGTGTGGTGTGGGATACGCATGAGGTGGGACTGACGCATGACATCGAAAGAGTACAAAGAAGGGCAGCTCGTTTTGTATTATCGCTAAGTAGGTGAGATAGTGCCACAGACATGATACGTGAACTGGAGTGGCAATCATTAAAACAAAGTCGTTTCTCGTAGCGACGGGATCTTCTCATAAAATTTCAATTACCAGTTTTCTCCTCCGATTGCGAAAACATTCTGTTGGTACCTACCTACATAGGGAGAAATGATCATCACGATAAAATAAGAGAATTCAGGGCTCGCACAGAAAAAATTAGGTGCTCGTTTTTCCCGCGCGCCATTCGAGAGTGGAACGGTAGAGACAGCTTGAAGGTGGTTCATTGAGCCCTCTGACAGCCACTTAAATGTCAATAGCAGATCACATAGATGTAGATGTAGATAACAAGCCAGGTGAAAATTAATTGCTGCATTATCAGCGGAATGTTTTTTTAGAGCAGAGATGACAGATCTTTTCGAATGGTCACCATGCAAGTGTGGGCGTGGAGGGGCTCCGTTTAATATTTACAAAAAGTGTGAGTGTAGGTTTCAATTAGAATGGCACTTCCCCTCCAGTGCTCGGCATTTCCCCTGCAGTACCTGCCTGTAGCCCCCACCACTACCGCTCTCTCCACGCATGCGCTGCCTTCTGTGCATCTACTGGCCATAGTATTCTGCACACACTATACCCAGCTCTCTGAGCAGGGAATTAAAACCATTCACAATCAGCAAGATGCCGGCCGTTGATGACTGGCGCAGATTCTAGAACTAATCTAAGCGTGTTGGGGAAATCACTTGGCCGCTCTCATAAAGGTGAGCATAGGAAACGTTTGATGCATTGGGTTGTTAATGTTATAACAAAGTTAGTATTTTACCTGAGCCAGAGTCCATTAGTTTACAACCGTTTTAAGTTTTTTTTTTGAAAAGATGGCTGTTTTTGATTTCTCTTGCAAGTGGTTATAAAGCACTGCCATTTAATGTAACCAGTGTATTGTACACTCACTGGCTGTTATGCTGCCTGTTGCACTCCATGTTGTGTCAAAGAGAGAAAAGAAGATGTATAAAACAGATCTGTGTGCTGGGCTATCGTTTAGTTTTACTAGTTTTATTGTGTATGCTTTCAACATTTCTCCTACAGAAATATTGGTTTAAAGGCTTATGGTTGGTCACATGCTAATTACAGAAGATACATTAAAATGAAATCAGTTTTCTGTTTAGGTAATTAAACTGTTTTCAACTATTTGATTTTTCATAGGATTGTTTTGGTACATATTTGCTTGTATTAATCAGTTGTGTTTTGTAATTCTTTTCTAGTGTAATCTTTTCTCTGTTTTATTTGTATTATCCAACTGCATCTAACCATTTGAACAGATGTGGCAATGAGCAGAGGTGAAGACAGAACTGGCCTCTGAACTAATCTGTTGAAAACCTTTTATAACTGCTAAACTCAGTATTATGCATGAATTCAAATTAACGTCTGATCTGTTGTGCTTGGTTCAAGTTGTGACCAACTTGGGTAAATGGTTAACGCTTAACGATATTTACTGTTGCTTCTCAAGTTTCTTAAATTATAAGTGAAATAAAGGTTAGTGAAGTTTGTTTTAAATTAGTTTTTTTGACCTGGTAGCTTTCACTCACACAGATACTAGCTAGCAGTTTCAATTATGCTCAACAGATTGTATTGCTATAAACTATGATTTATGAGTTGAGGTGTTTCATTATAAGTGTTGCCATTGAAACTGTCACTGAATGTGCAGACTAGCCTGGTTTTAGTATTATGTAAAAATCAGAGTTAAGAACATCGTCAACGTCCGACAGATCAATTTAAAGTTAGTAAATATATTAGGAAGGGAAACTACGGCAACAATGGTGCTGCTTCAATTATTGTATAATACACTGGCGTTAAGAAAGTCGTGGGACACCTCCTAATATCGTGATGGACCTCCTTTTGGCGCGCGTAGTGCAGCAACATGGCGCGACATGGACTGAGCACGTCTTTGGAAGTCCCCTACGAAAATATTGAGCCATGCTGCCTCTCTAATCGTCCATAATTGCGCAAGTGTTGCCGGTGCAGGGTTTTGTGCATGAACTATCCTCTCGATTATGTCCCATAAGTGGGCAGTGGGATTCATGTCGGGCGATATGGGTGCCAAACATACGCTCGAATTGTCCAGAACAGTTGTGGTCCTGTGACATAGCGTATTATCAAGGGAACATCAAATTCGTGAATGGTTACAAATGGTCTCCATGACCCTTTCCAGGCAATGATCGGTTCAGTTGGGCCAGAGGACCCAGTCCATTCCATGCAAACACAGCCCGCACCATTATGGAGCTTCTACCAGCCTGCATAGTATCTTGTTGACAACTTGTGACTACGGCTTCGCGGGGTCTGCGCCACATTTTAACCCTGTTACCAGTTCTTGCCAACTGAAGTTGGCCACACTCTGACCCTACCATCAGCCCTGTTCTATAGCTAAAGCACTAACATTTGTTCACCGGTAGTTCGGAGGCAAGTGAAGTCATATGAAAGCGTAGTTTGAAATAAGCACCAGATGACGACTGCGTGCAGTTCATCATCATCAGTTCAAGACACTGTAAACGGTGATTCAAAAGTAATGCTCCATAAGACATAACATTGATGATTCAATAGTCTTGGCACGTACGACAAAGTGATATTCATGGAGTAAAGAGATGTGCTTCACGGTAGGTCATATGATCAAGTGCTCATAGCTCTTAAGGTATGCTTTTTACAGCCCATGTTTATGAGACTTTTTTGCTTCGAATGATGGTTCCATCATACTCATGAACACGACTTTGTGCTATGAGTCACCTATTTAGACTTTGTCCCATTGGGCACGACTTTTGAAATCGCTCTGTATGTTCTTCCAATTGGTCTGTGTTGAACATGAAACAATGAAACTATTAATTGTGTTAATATGTGTACTGAAGCGAATTTTGTGACGCTTAATACCTGAGTCACTGTATCTCTATAAGATGCTGTATCATAGCCAAGAAAGTGAATTGATATCGAATCACAAAATTATCTAATTTAAGAAATATCAATTCCACGGATATTAACAAGTTTGATTGCTACTATTGGCTAACTATAATTTCATTTCATAATATTTCCTAATTTTATTTAATTTCATGATTCTGAAAATTTGTTGTTGTATTTGATATGTATTTCGGATGTTTTCAGCGTTCTTTCCTTGGTGTGTCGCTACAATTACGAGGTAACGACGTTGATCTGTTATACGAGAAACGGCGGTATTGAAGTCAGTGATAAAGGCTTGCGCCCTACAGAATAGTCGTAATTCAAGAGTGCAATGGGGGATATGTTAACATGTAGAAACGTAATACAAGTCATCCAATTTGAGTAAAGATAAGAATTTATATCATTCCTCAATGGTTTTAAAGTATATTTAATCATCGCAGTGGTTTTATGTTTAAACCTTAGGATTTCATAGCTTTTTCCGCACTGCTTATCGTATTTCAGGTCGTAATCTTCTCTCTACAAGTGAACAAAATTTACGCTGGTAACATATTAGCTCAGAATAGTGCATGTTCTTACGGACTGGCGACCATTCTTTCATATACAATTGAACAGAGGAAGAACATGACCAATATTTCATAGTATTGCAGTGCCATCTGTCCTTGTGTATATGATATCACTAAAACAGCATTTTCCGTATCGTTGGTCATTTACAACTAAAAAATAAACGTTTGACAATGCATAGATAGGGTAGTTACTGCGTGTCAGCAGCAGGTAGGCACGTTGCTGCCTGATGATATCGATAATGGTGATGGCTAGAAACTTTTCAACGATTTTAACACAGCAGTTAAGCCTACACAGTTGAAATATTTCAGTACCTATTGCCATTAAAATTTTAGTCCTTTCTAGCCTACGGAAAACATTTGTTATAAATGAAGGCGTTTTATCCTATTCTATTTCGAATGTAGGTACTGTCTTGCTACGGATTACTCAGTGCACTACAAAGGATGGATATGGCCACTTTTTAAAGACCTATTGTTAAGCACTCCAGCATGAAAAGAATGGATCCTTTAGCAATATATTCCCTACGTTGCATTCATTTTCGAGTTCCCAGTCATCACTGACTTCCACTCACAGCCGCTTAGCTTCCTGCGGCTGGCTCCACCTCTCCGGAACAAATGCCGGCTAGCGGGCTCTACCCACTCGTCTTAATTGAAATCCTGAAGAATCCGACAATTAAGTGCACCGGACCGCATTCCTTGAACCTCCAAGCTGCGTCGAGCAAAGGGCTCCTCGACGTTTTACAACCACTTTCCAATACAGGAATTCTGATCATTTTCCTGTGAAGAATTCCTATTGCCCTCTGTTAACAAAATTCCAATTGTTCAGGCTGTAATAGCGTGTTAGGCTGCAAAATTGAAAGTAAATTTTGTGGAGGCTATACCTATGCTTAGACCTCGTACAAGTGAAAAAACTGAGAGAGAATTTACGTAGGCTATTGTAGTACTTCAGAGAATACTGATAAGTGTGACAAATTATCCTTATTATACCGACTAAGTGACACTGTATATTGTATATGTTTACTGTATATCTTTAGCTAAAGGAAAGAAAAAATGCTTACATTTAATTGATTTTACGTCTTTGTTCGCTTATCGTACGATACAACCTAGAATGTATTTTTGTATTGTCTCCTGACGCTGTAGAAAAGATACGTAATCCTGTATAGTTAACTGAATGGAGCCAAATTATTCGGAATGCATGATGTCCACTTTCGATTAAGAGAAGGAAGATTTATAAGAACACATAAAACCCATAGTTTTACACAGCTATTCTCTCCAAATGATATAAACATGTGTATGCTTCGAACGAAAGCTTTCAGTTATTAGTAATGTCTTGTAAATCAAAGGAGGTTAATTTATATTACGGTACTGCTACCAAGGTTTCTGGTGGTATAAGATTGTAATAAATTAACAGCAATGGCCAATTACACTCTCATGACAATGTTAACAGGACTTCCAGTAATTACCTTTTTTTGTTATTTTTGTTGTTGTTATCTGATTGCTTGTATCCGCAACATTACTGAAAAACACACACCATGTGCGATTAGGAGTCGCATCCTCGGAGTTCCGTACATACTTAATTATGTATTATTTTTGTTGTTGTTATCTGATTGCTTGTATCCGCAACATTACTGAAAAACACACACCATGTGCGATTAGGAGTCGCATCCTCGGAGTTCCGTACATACTTAATTATCTATATAGACAGTTCAGCCATTGCGGGAATCGATACTCAAGACCATTTTCGGCTATGATCGACATTGATACTGGCAACGTATCGGTCCCAGGGATTCCACGATGTTCGTGATGTTTCAATATCGATAATATAAATGTGACAGTCATGCAGCAGACAGGTGATCATTGTTACAGTACCAGTAGTTATGCATTCAGACTGACTGGATCGCAGTGGTAGAAGTCATACACCAGACATGACTTACAGTGTCACCGTTATTGAACTATATGAAAAAAAGTGAATTAGCTACAAATTACGGCGTCCACACACTTTATTCAACATGTGAAATAGGATTTAGGTCATGACATGTTTGATATGTCTGCCATCATTGGCGATGATGTGGCTCAGACGAATGGCGAAATTCTGCGTGATCCGCTGAAGTATCAGAACATCGATGCAGTCGATGACCTACTGAATGGATGTTTGCATCTCGGCAATGGTTTTGGGCTTATTGCTGTACACCTTGTCTTTAGCATAGCACCACAAAAAGGAGTCCAATATGAAACTTCCTGGCAGATTAAAACTGTGTGCCCGACCGAGACTCGAACTCGGGACCGAGTGCTAGTTCTGCAAGGTTCGCAGGAGATCTTCTGTAAAGTTTGGAAGGTAGGAGACGAGATACTGGCAGAAGTAAAGCTGTGAGTACCGGGCGTGAGTCGTGCTTCGGTAGCTCAGATGGTAGAGCACTTGCCCGCGAAAGGCAAAGGTCCCGAGTTCGAGTCTCGGTCGGGCACACAGTTTTAATCTGCCAGGAAGTTTCATATCAGCGCACACTCCGCTGCAGAGTGAAAATCTCATTCAGGAGTCCAATATGTTCAGATCCGGAGAATAAGGCGGCCAATCGAAGCCCATGGCAGTGGCCTCTGGGCATCCCCGAGCCAGAATGCGGTTCCCAGAGTGCTCCACCAGGACATCACTCTCCTGCTTCGATGCTCCGTCTTGCATGAACTACATCTTGTCGAAATCAGGGTCACTTTGGATAATGGGGATGAAATCATCTTCCAAAACCTGCACTTACCGTTCGGTAGTCACCGTGTCATTAAGGAATATCACACCGATTATTCCGTGACTGGACACTGCACACCACACAGTCGTCCATTGAGGGTGAAGAGACTCCCCGATTGTGAAATGCGGATTCTCTGTCCCCCAAATGCGCCAGTTTTGGTTAATGACGAACCCATCCAAATGAAAGTGGGCTTCGTCGCTAAACCAAAACATGCATGCCCATACTAATTCCCATCATGCCCCGCGGGCAACCGTGCAGTTTGAACGTCTTAACGTAAATCGTTCAGGAGTTATGACGATTTTATTTCATATAGTTCAATAACTGTCACCCTGAAATTGCTCTAATGGCGCGTCGGAATTTATCCCATACCACCTGAAACGCCATATCTACGTGCAGCCATGGGCAACTGTAAATTTGATGATGGATAAATTCCTTTTTCTATCCGAGCAGTTCGTTCTTGGTCTTTCACTGTTATTATTCTTGGCTCTAGTACATACTGATATTACCCGTCTCTCCCTACAGCCTACACATATTTTCCTCGGAATCTCTACATCTCGCACCATTTGACACTGTCGAACGCTTCTTTCTAGTCGGCAGATCCTATGTACGTGTCTGTAATTTTCTTTATTCCACTATCAACCGCAACGACGGAAGTGGCTCTCTGGTGTCTTTCACTTTCCTAAGGCCAAACTGATAGTCATCTAACACATTCTAAATTTTATATTCCATTCTTCTATATATAATTCTTGTCAGCAACTTGCATGCATGAGTTGTTAAGATGATGGTGCGATAATTCTCGCACTTCTCAGATCTTGCAGTCTTCGGAATTGTGCGGATGATATTCTTCAGAAAGTCAGATGATATATAGTCAGACTCACACATTCTACACACCATCGTGAATAGTCGTTTTGTTGCCACTTGACCAAGTTTAGAAATTTGATAGAATATTATCTACCCTTTCTGCCTCATTTCATCTTAAGTCTTCCAAAGCTCTTTTAATTCCGATTCTAATATTGGATTCCATGGCTCTTCGAAATCGACTCTTGTTTCTTTTTCTATGTCGCCAGACAAATCTTTTCCATCATAGAGGCCTACCTCCACCTATCCGCTTTCTCCTCTGCATTTAACCGCGGAATTTCCGTCAGGCTCTAAACCCTTTCTTTTAACTTGATCGAAATTTATTTTGATTTCCCTATATGCTGAGTCAGTCCATCCGACAATCATTTCTTTTTCGATTTCTTCACATTTTACACGCAGCCATTTCGACGTAGCTTTCCTGCACTTCCTATTTATTTCATTCCTCAGCGACTACTATTTATGTATTCCTGAATTTCCCTGAACATTTTTGTTGCTTCCTTCTTTCATCGATCAAACTAAGTATTTCTTCTGTCACCCGTGGTTTCTTCGCAGTTACCTCTCTAGTACCTATGTTTTTCTGTCCAACTTCTTTAATCGCTCTTTTTAGAGATGTCCATGCCTCTTCAACTGAACTATCTCTTGAGAAACTCCTTATTGGAGTATGTATAGCCTTAGAGGTCTTCTAACGTATGTTATTCGTTAATACTTCCGTATGCCACTTCTTTCCACATCGATTCTTCCTGAATACTCTATAAAACTTCAGCCTTCTCTTCATCACTACTAAAACTGTGATCTGATTCTATATCTACTACTGGTACGCCTTACAACCCAGTATCCGATTTCGGAATCTCTGTCTGACCATGATGTAATGTAACTGAAAACTTCCAGTATCGCCTGGCCTTTTCCAAGAATACATCCTTCTCTTGTAATTCTTGAATAGAGTATTCGATATTACTAGCTGAAAATGGTTGCAGAACTCAGTCTTTCTTCTCTCTCATTCCTAGTACCACGTCCAAATTCTCTCATAAATCTTCCTTCTGTTCCTTTCCCTACAACCGTATTCCAGTCCGCCATGACGAGTAGATTTTCATCTCCCTTTACGTACTGCTTTACCCGTTCCAATCCTCATATACTTTCTCTGTCTCTCATCATCAGCTTGTGACGTCAGCATGTATACCTGAGCTACCGTTGCCGGTGTTGGTTTCCTGTCGATTCTGATGAGAATAATGCTATCATTGAACGGTCCACAGTAAAACACTCTCTTCCCTACCTTCCTATTTGTAAGGAATCCTAATCCTGTTATATCATTTTCAGCTGCTGTTGATATTACATTATCCTCATCTGACGGGAAATCCTGGTCTTCTTTCCATTTAACTTCACTGACCTCCATTATATCTAGATGGAGTCCATGCATTTCCCTTTTCAGATTTTCTACTTCCCTACCACGTTCCAGGCTCCGACTCGTTGAACGTTTCTCTTTTGGTAGTTATTCAATCCTTTTATCATGATTGCCTCCCCCGTGGTAGTCTCCTCCCGGAGATCCGCATGGGGAACTATTCCGGAATCTTTTGCCAATGGAGAAAACATCACGATACGTTTTGAAATACAGGTCACGTGTCCTATGGATACACATTATGTATCTTTAATCCAGCGTTTTCCATTGCCTTCTGCATCCTCCTGATGATTGTTGATTCTTAAGCCTTTAAGGGCAGTTTACCACTGCAAGCGCAAGAGAGCTCAGGCCTTGGCCTATGCCGGAAGACTTCGGCTCAAATTTTGATTATTATCGACATACCGTTCAGAAAAAAGCAACAGTTTAAATTTTCAGATTGTGTGCTGAAGTGGTTCGAAATCTAGTTGAGAAAGAGACAGCAGAGTGTTGTCTATGGGAATGAGAAGTCTTCCTGGAAGCGAGTTTCATTAGGAGTGTCACAACCGTCTGTGCTGCTATTGTTCACTATAATGTTCACGTAAAATAGTAGGCCTATGTTACTGAAATACCATTATTTGAATATCAGCGTAGAGACCTGTGTAGATAGTAAGTCTTCCTGCAGTGAATGGGTTAGGTATTACTTTATTTCCCACTGATTCATGGTTCAGTAGCTAATTCAACCACATATGCCAGTAACTGGAGTTAGTGCTAATAAGTGATATTGATAATAGACAACACTTTTACTATGCAGTGAATTATTGTACAAATGCCGAAAACAACAAATTAGTGAAACAGTGTACAATCACATGTCCTGCGAGTCCACACAGTGATTACCAAGACAGTTACATGAAAGAATATATGAAAATTAAGTCAATGTTCTTGCAAAAGAATTAAATAATGCGTTCGGTATAGAACAGTTCTATCTTAAATCATAATCCTGTATAGCAAATGTGTATTCAATTCCATGTGAAACTGATAAGTCTGTGGAACATAAGCAGTTCTGATCAGACGAAACCAAAGTGTTAACAATTTGAAAAGCGAGTGTCCGAAGTGTAACTGTAATTCAGCAACAGTAACACAATCGAATATTTCATACTTATGTTTACGATTGCAGGCTTTCAAATAAGAAAATGAAATGTGGTGTGGCCCTCAATTACGTACCCTCAGACTCAGAGTTGAAATATTAAAGGTTTTGGCTGGTTTCGTTGTCTAGGGTTTAGGATACATAGCTGCCGCATTAAAAGCCCAATACTGCTGAGTCTACAGTACACAATACGAATATACACATGAATCGAATGGTCGAAGGTTCCTATTACTCGGCAATTGCGAATTTTGAATGTAACATAGAAATTTATAAATGAAAGATTGCAATTAAATAAAATCTGCAGGTACTATTTTTAACGACTTTAAATGATGAGTATGATTTCAGAAGTACCTTTAAGAATGCCGTTTATTACTGCAAAACACTTATTGCTATCAATGGTCCAGCAATTAAATAATATATAATTTGAATAACAGGGAAACAATAGGTTCGTACTTCACGTAATAAGTTGTGAACAACAACATAGCTCGCGAGATATTCACCTCTAAATGCATACTACGTCTTCACTGCATGAGCCACGGAAACCTCACAAATGCATAAGTCGGCACTACGAAATTTTTCTATCTTGCGTGACCACGCGCAAAGAGCTCCATTCTCCAAGTAGTTCCCGTGACCATCTGTCACTGCTCCTCGCTCAGCACTCCTTGTCCAGCACTTCCATCCATTCCCCCCATTAACGAACGCTGCGATTGGCTAGAGCACTCGAGTCATCTCTTCAAACCAACGTACACTCACAAACATTTGAAACACATACGAAATGCTGGATTTACATTTAAATAATTTGAAATTAAAAAAATATTCATATGGCTGGACCATAAACACGCTCTAACACCCATTATAAAATACATAAACAAATAAAATAAACATATATCAAAGGAATAGTTACAGAAGGTAGGCCAGTAGCCTAATGTGTCTGTGCATCCTAAAACACAGTAAATATTTAACCAATGTCTTCATGAATAGTATATATTGGATATAAACAAAGACATTGACGGATAAATATGTTGATAAGCATGCTGCTACCGTTTTTTCGTGTCACTGTGGAGTACTTATGGCCTGACGCGATTAATAGTAATCGACCACTTTGACATCCAATAACTCATGTACTATTCACGTTACATGCCTGTAATTCATACCAATTTGGATTTACAGTAATAGATTTGTAAAATGTTAATTGACAAAATCGGATGAACCATTTAGATTTTGGAAATTCGTTGCTGGTTGTTACTTGTATAATTTACAGTCAGATACTAAACTCTAAACTAATAAAGATATTGAAAATCTGATTACAGCATCAGAATTGTTGTGCAAATAATGGCAATGTACATGTTTCTTTTTAAGGTATCATGATTCCTCTGGCTATTATTAATTTCTACATGAGCTGTGAAATGTCTGCCATTATGGTTTCCCAAAGTCCGCCATCTGTGGCACTCGCGGCATACACATCTCCTTCATCTACACGAAAGCACAGACCTAGACACCGCGTCAACATGGAATTCCCAGCCACGCCGTCGCGTCTGCCTGGACCACACCAACTCGGAACTCCGAATATTTTTAGGGCGCCACAACTCGCCCATTACCTCACACGATTCCATACTACTTCAACTTTAAATTCTTTAATACTTGCCAAACTGTTCTCTGCAGTAACAGCTTCATCGTAATTACACCGAGGTTGCGTAGTGCCTGTTTATGTTGGATGCTCAGTTATCATTTATTTCCCACACTTTCCAACTGAGTGATTAATGACATTCAGTGTCTTCACATATTATACATATCGATCGGCAGGTAAACTGAAAATGATCTGCTGTTGTTTATGACAATAAAAGAATATGACGTCTGAATTGAGGGCAAATAGTTATTTAACTGGTTGGCCACAGTTAAGAGAGATATCACACTAGAAATCGATTACGTAAAACAATGCTTAGTTCTTTTTATCAACACACAGCTAGTGTTTATTTAGTCTGTTAATAGCTGTACCACGCATTACCACTAAGTTAGTAGTGTCAGAAACTACTTCTTTTAGCAAACAGTGGTTCATTTCTTCTTCGTAACATTTTTGTGCTCAGACCATTTTTTTTCAGTGTAAATTCATCAATTCCTGACCAATTTCGGGTCACGAACACGTGGAACAATTCTTAGGCCACATATCCATTACAGTTATGTCTCGTACGCATCAAAAACTTCCACAATCTCTCTTTTGGTATACCTGTTGCTATTTCCCCACCAGTAAAAGTATATTGCGAAAGGTTTTGTTTCCATATGTTACATAAATTCAAAACATTTCAATTCATTCTCTCCCTTTTACAAAGAATAGTTCACTATATATGATGACAAAAATTAACATTCACACAGTAAGAATTACAGTGTTTCTTACAAAATTATATGAAGAAAATATTTTCATCTCTGAATCTCCTTTAGATAACTTGGCCTTACAAAATACCAGTAATTTCATCTAGCAGACTTTTTCGGTACTTATAGTGCTACTGTTAAGTGTGGGTATGTGGCTCTGTATTCGGCCCACAGTAATGCAACGTCGTGTTCTTCAGTCTTCAGCCATCAGATAGGTTAGCAGCATCTCGTCATGCATTCCTGACTTCAGCCTTCCTCTTGAGTGCGGTATAGGCGGTGCATCTGGTATCCTCCGTGTTCTGGTTGATGTATTTTAGTGTCGGTCCACCTCTTACATTCTTGCCTTCTGCTGTTCCTTCAGTGATACTTTTGATGACATCATCATGTCTCAGCAGATCACCAGCCTTTGTGTCCCTTCTGTGTTTAATAAGTTTCAGGAGACAAGACTTCACTACCTTCTTTTGTGAAGTACCTCTTCATTTAACACTACATCTTTTCTGCCCAAGAAATCTTGAGCATTTTGCGGCAGTACCAAGTCTGGAATACTATTATTATTTTTTTGCTTCTCCGAGTGTCCATGTTTCTCTTCGGACATCAGCACACTCCAAACAAGCTTCTTAATGAGGTCTTTTCTGAGATATTTGTCTATGCTGCTGGATGAGAAAAGGTCTCTTCTCATGTTAAAATCAGATTTTTGCCTGGTGGGTACGGCTTGCAGTTAGCAATATCTTCCCTTGATCTTCCGTGTGATGTCTCTTTATTCCATTCCACTGGTAGACAACGAATTCGATGGTCTCCAGTCACTCATTGTTAAGTGAGCATTGGACAATGGTACTTTATCTACTCATCACTAAGATTTTTGTTTTACCTCTATTAATTTTCGTATTATGGGAAGAGGTGAGGGTGGTTTCCATCTGGGCCATCATCGCTTCTAATTTTTCTGCATCTTCCCCTAACACGACGATATCGTCAGCAAATCTCAGCATGTTAAATAACCTGATCACAGGTGCGACACACCACTCGCAGCCACTACGACTCTCATTTGAGGGTGAGGTATCCCGTTACGTCCCAGCAGATCAATTTCGTATAAGAAGTGGGTGAATAATTGGATATACTGTTGGACGCCAACACAGCTGCGCAGAAAATACTTTCCGGACTTGGAGGAAGACTTCTCACCACATGAATTCGCAGCTGCGAGTAAGGACTACCACCAGCTGTAGAATGGAATGAGGACAATGAAAATTTGTGCCAGAACGGGACTCGAACCCGGATCTCCCGCTCGCGGTAAGTCCTTATTCGCAATTGGGAATTCATTTGATGTGTTTCGTAACGGCTTTGGTCGCCGTAGTACCTGACTGCGTGGTAATCAGGATAATACAGGCACTGCAATTTCTTATCTGAGACCTTAACTTTTCCCGTCTAAATGAATGTTCAAATAACTTACGGGTTTAGTGCCGGGTGACGTCGTCGACCACCGCCGATATTTCGACAGGAGCACACCCTGCCATTCTCAAGGCACAACTGCAAGGAGGAAGCAATGTGCATGGGAATTTAATACTTCGGTTCACAGAGGAGACACAAGGAAGATACCACACACAGAACAAGTAACCACAGAGTCAACACACAACCAAAGATAACCAACATCAGAAATATCGATAGTGATTATTAATCAACAGGTGAGGTAGCACTAATTCTGTCCCTCTGTTTTTTGATGAGAGACAGAGCCGGATTCCAAGCAGCATTTAAACAAAATGCACCATCTCTGTTTATAAGGTTGCTTGACAATTTGATTTCAACAGCTTCCTTAATAATACTATCCCTAACGTGCAAGTCAGAATCTCCGTGTTGTTGTATTCCATAGGATGTCAAGGCAATGTTCTTCAATAGCGGATTTGCTCGGCTGTTGTAAGCGTGTGTGACGCTTATGTTCAGTGCACCGGCCTTCCACAGTCCTGATTGTCTGACCAATATATGACATGCCACAACTGCAAGGAATACGATAGACACCAGCCTTACGCAAACCAAGATCATCTTATACGGACGCCAACAGGGCCTTAATCTTAGAAGGTGGTCGAAAAACACATTTCACATCATATTTCCGCAAAATACGGCCAATCCTGTTGGAAATGCTTCCTGCGTAAGACAACAAGGCCGTAGACTTAGGTGCCACTTCGTTGCTATCGTCACTCACCAGTTGCACAGAAGGCTGACAGCGCAACGCACGTTTGATCTGCCTCTCACTATAACCATTCTGACGAAAGGTGACTTCGAGATGGGATAGCTCAGCTGCCAAACTTTCAGGATCTGAGATAACGTGGGCCCTGTGAACTAAGGTACGAAGTACTCCTTCACGCTGAGCTGGACGGTGACAACTATCAGCTCGCAGATACAAGTCAGTGTGAGTAGGCTTCCTATGGACAGAATGTCCCAAGGTCCCATCAGTCTTCCTTCTGACCAACACATCAAGGAAGGGAAGGCATCCATTCTTTTCCACCTCTACAGTGAACTGAATATTCGGGTGGATTGTATTCAGGTGTCCAAAAACCGGTTTAAATTCCCACTACCATGAGGCCAAACAAAAATATCGTCTACATATCTGAAAAAACACTCTGGTTTTAAGGTCGCTGACTCCAATGCACGTTCCTCAAAGTCCTCCATAAACAAATTGGCCACAATAGGTGACAACGGGCTTCCCATTGCAACTCCATCAGTCTGTTCGCAGTACTGACCATTGAATAAAAAGTAAGTGCAAGTAAGCACATGTCGAAGCAAATTTATTAATCGACACCAAATTTAACCTTAATTAGCTGCAATGAATCGGAGAGAGGAACGCGAGTGAAACGAGAAACCACATCAAAACTGACTAAAATATCAAAGTCATTCAAACGCAATCCCTGCAATCGACGTAAGAAACTGCAGAGTTCTTAATGTGGAGCACCAGTATCAGAAACAATAGGCCTCAACGGGACAGCCTCTTTATGGCCCTTAGGGAGGCCATATAATCTAGATGGTACAGCACTTGATAATACTCTTGATAATATCCTGTGACAAAGAACTTTTCTTCAGGAGGTTATTAGGCTTTCTCTCAACACTCTTAGTAAGGTCAGCACCGATTTTTCGATACGCCGAATCAGAAAGTAGAAACTGCATCTTTTGAATGTAATCGTTCTTGTTCAACAAAACCGTGGCATTTCCCTTGTCCGCAGGTAAAATAACAATATCAGGATCCATTCTGAGTGAACGAACGTAAAGCAACCGCCTCAGCTGCTGTAATGTTACACATGGGTGGACGGGCCCCAGTCAACACACGACAAGCTTCCCTCCTAACCTCTTCCGCTTGATAGTTTGATTTCAACAAATTCCTTAATGCTGCTTGGAATTCGGCTCTGTCTCTCATCAAAAAACAGAGGGACAGAATTAGTGCTACCTCACCTGTTGATTAATAGTCACTATCGATATTTCTGATGTTGGTTACCTTTGGATGTGTGTTGACTCTGCGGTTACTTGTTCTGTATGTGGTATCTTCCTTGTTTCTCCTCTGTCAACCGAAGTATTAAATTCCCTTGCACATTGCTTCCTCCTTGCAGTTGTGCCTTGAGAATGGCAGGGTGTGCTCCTGTCGAAATATCGGCGGTGGTCGACGGCGTCACCCGCCAGCATACACGTAAGTTATTTGAATTTCGTATCTGTTTGCTTCTGTTTCTCCAGAAGCTCTGCAACATATTTCACAGAAAGTGAAACGTAAATTTGTCTAACATCCACTTTTGCGATGCTGTCAAACACTACAAGAGTAGCGAAAACAATTTGGTTAGAACCAGCTATGAATCGTTCACGTTACACTTTCAAAATCGGTCTGTTTCCTAGTGGCACTACTTCATACGCTCTTTTAGGTTGATAACGGCCAGAATTCTGACCGCTACACGTAATTTATCGATTCCCTAATCTGAATCCACCCCAGCACTTTGTATCATGGTGAAGTACTACTCATTTCATCGTGACCGCAACATTAGATCTCACTTGGCTAATGCCCTATCTACGCTTCTACTAAAAACGTTTTTGCAGTCCTCCAATGCTGCTGTCTCTGGGAGAAACTGCACTCTCGACACGGTTCGGTATCCTACTGCATTTACAAAAAAGGTGAAGCACTTTCTTTTGTCAGCTTCATAATATTGTCTCAAAAATCAACATGTATAGCAGTCATTCTCTGTCACACAGAGAAACAAATGCTCAGATCTTCTCACGCTGCTGTCTGTAAGCGGCAGCCAAAAGAAAATGACACAGATGGAAAAAAGTAAGTACACTGTTCATTATTTCGAAAGTAATCGCCGTAGCTGTTAATACATTTATTCCACAGTGGGACAAGACGGTCAAGGCCTTCATGAAAAAATGTTTGCCGTTGCCTGCGGAACCATGATAGTACGTATGAATGTACCTCTTTGTCCAAAGCAAATAGATGGCCGCATATGTCTATTTTGAGGGCTTCAGAAATATAGAAATCGCCTGGGGGAGAGATCGGGAGTTTCTGGAGAATGTGTAAAGGTTTCCCAGCGAAACTTCTGTATCGTAATAGAAACAGCCTTTGCAGCATAGGGGCGGGCGCTGAAGGAAGACAATCAGACTCCGTAGCAACGTCAAACATTTTTCAGTGAAGGCACTGTCGACTAAGAGTGGGGTAAATATGGCGATTAATGTTCAAATAATAAACAGTTCCTTACTTTTTTTGCATGTGTCTGGTTTGCGTTTGACTGCCCTTAATAGTACTTTCATATTCCTATCAATCGCGCTACTTATTTTACTTCTGTTCATTCAACAACATTTCTCCTTTTCTACCTCTCGCATTTCTCTCTCATGTGCTTTACTGCCACGGCAAAACATTTAAAGCTATTAGACTATGTTATCTGAGACTGGTTTGTTGCAGCTCTCCATGCTACTCAATCCTGTGCAAGCTTCTTCATCTCCCAGTACTTACTGCAACCTACATCCTTATGAATCTGCTTAGTGTATTCATCTCTTGGTCTCCCTCTACGATTTTTACCCTCCACGCTGCCCTCCAATGCTAAATTTGTGACCCCTTGTTGCCTGAGAACATGTCCTACTAACCGGTCCCTTCTTCTTGTCAAGTTGTGCCACAAACTTCCCTTCTCCCCAATTCTATTCAATACCTCCTCATTAGTTATGTGATCTACCCATCTAATCTTCAGCATTCTTCTGTAGCACCACATTTCGAAAGCTTCTATTCTCTTCTTGTGTAAGTTATTTATTGTGCATGTTTCACTTACATACATGGCTACACTCCATACAAATACTTTCAGAAACGACTTCCTGACACTTAAATCTATACTCGATGTTAACAAATTTCTCTTCTTCAGGAACGCTTTCCTTGCCATTGCCAGTCTACATTTTATATCCTCTCTACTTTGACCATCAGTTAATTTGCTCCTCAAATAGCAAAACTCCTTTACTACTTTAAGTCTCTCATTTCCTAATTAAATTCCCTCAGCATCACCCGACTTAATTCGACTACATTCCATTATCCTTGTTTTGCTTTTCTTGATGTTCATCTTATATCCTCCTTTCAAGACACTGTCCATTCCGTTTGACTGCTCTTCCAAGTCCTTTGCTGTCTCTGACAGAATTACAATGTCATCGGCGAATCTCAAGGTTTTTATTTCTTCTCCGTGGATTTTAATACCTACTCCGATTTTTTCTTTTGTTTACATTACTGCTTGCTCAATATACAGATTGAGTAACATCGGGGAGAGGCTACAACCCTGTCTCACTCCCTTCCCAACCACTGCTTTCCTTTCATGTCTCTCGACTGTTATAACTGCCATCTGGTTTCTGTACAAATTGTAAATAGCCTTTCGCTCCCTGTATTTTACCCCTGCCACCTTCAGAATTTGAAAGAGAGTATTCCAGTCAACATTGTCAAAAGCTTTCTCTAAGTCTACAAATGCTAGAAACGTAGGTTTGCCTTTCCTTAATCTAGCTTCTAAGATAAGTCGTAGGGTCAGTATTGCCACATGTGTTCCAATATTGCTACGGAATCCAAACTGACCTTCCCAGAGGTCGGCTTCTACCAGTTTTTCCATTCGTCTGTAAAGAATTCACGTTAGTATTTTGCAGCTGTGACATATTAAACTGATAGTTCGGCTATTTTCACATCTGCAAACACCTGCTTTCTTTGGGATTGGAATTATTATGTTCTTCTTGAAGTCTGAGGGAATTTCGCCTGTCTCATACATCTTTCTCACCAGATGGTAGAGTTTTATCAGGGCTGGCTCTCCCAAGGCTGTCAGTAGTTCTAAAGGAATGTTGTCTACTCTCTGGGCCTTGTTTTGATTTAGGTCTTTTATTGCTCTGTCAAACTCTTCACGCAATATCATATCTCCCATTTCCTCTTCATCTACATCCCCTTCCATTTCCATAATATTATCCTCAATACTTTCGTATTCCTATCAATTACGGGACTTATTTTTCTTCTGTTCGTTTTACAACATTCCTCGTTTTCTAACTCTCGCATTTCTCTCTCATGTGCATTATTGTCACGAAAAAACATTTAAAGCTATTGGACTATAACTTGTCTTTATTGCTCTACATTTCCCAAACAAAAGTAAACTGTGTATTTCTTCTGCTGTCACTATTACTGTCGCCTATTTCGAAGTGTTAGTTCCGATACATGTTTGCCACAATGAAAGTACATTAATTCAAACTGAAAAGTTGTCATTCTTCCACTTTGTGTATCTTATCGCTCTGTTGTTCCGCTTAAAGCTGCCTTCCCTTAGTCTTTCGTCTTTCGGGTGTTCGCCGTCGGGGCAAATTACTCCCGCTCAGCAACAATAACAACGCATCGCCCGAGCGGCTGCGGCGAGCATGACGGCGGAGAAAAAACAGACGCCTGTCGACGTGAGGCTGGGGGCGGCCGCTGCGAGTGGTGTCAGGGGCAGGCCAGAGGTCGGGGGCGGTGGGGGCGGCGGCGGAGGCGGGCGAGGGAACTGCGGTCTGCAGGCCTCAGCGCAGCGCAGCGCCACGACGCCGGAGATTCAATTACGACCGGCACGTGGACGAGACGGGGTGACGCCTCGTGCCGTGGTGAAAGTTGATGGGCGGTCCCAGCTCGCTAGAGGTGACCCGACCCCTGCATATCTTTCAGTGCCAGTGTCTGAACTGCTTCAATTGTTCTATGTTCGGGATATGAGAAAAAATGCCCGTGGGAACTATCTTTTGTAACACATGTAACGTACAGGACTTATAGAATACTCGGTTAAAACATAATTGAGAAATGTATTTTAAAGACTGACATACAGAGACCACATAAAAGGTAAGGAAGCGCAACCTTCTGTTTTGGATTTCTATCAGTCTTTTGACTTATTTAATGTGTTCCGCCACAATTTCCTCTTTTGTGCCAACATTTTCATCTCAGAGCAGCACATACACCCAGCGATGCGGAGTCAATTGGAACACCAATTGAGCCGTGCGCGGCGCGGTTATGCCGTTTATTGCTCCTCATCTTGTT
Source organism: Schistocerca serialis cubense (assembly GCF_023864345.2). Lineage (NCBI taxonomy): Eukaryota > Metazoa > Arthropoda > Insecta > Orthoptera > Acrididae > Schistocerca > Schistocerca serialis. Next base: position 1,142,509,188 of record NC_064639.1, on the reverse strand, counting down.
TTTGTGGTTCTGTCGCCTCGTTTTTCTTTTAATTCGATTTACTGGGCTCACTAGGTTGCTGGTTTGCTCGGCTGTGAGTGGCAGCAGCACCGCTTATGGATAAGGGCACTGTCGTACCATCTCTGGAGCGACCGCTAGTATTTCCGGGTCGTCGTGTGTCTGGAGTTCAGTTGGGACGGAACGCCTGTGAGGTGCGCACAGCCAGCACTCGCCGACCACTGGCCACACACATCCGGCGGAAGGAGACTGGAGCTGGAACGACCGTTGGTTGGTCGTTCGGTCGGTCGTCTCATCGGGTGACGTGTATTTGGCCTTTTGACCGTTTCTGGGCCTCGTCAGTTGGTCATCTAGCCGGACGTGGGTCGGTTCCTTCCTTGTGCAGAGATGTCGGGTGCCCAATGGGTCTGAGCCAGTATTCGCGGATCGCCATGTCGCCGGATATCGAGTTGAGTCGGGTTGGAGCTGCAGTGAGCTCCGGACAGCCAAGACTCGCCCGACCGTTGCCGGCACTCGTAACTTGACTGGGAACGATCGTGGTTGGTCGTTCGGTCGGTCGTCTCCGGACGACGTGTATTTGGTGGCCGACCGCTTATGGAAACTGGTGTGTGTGTGTGTGTGTGTGTGTGTGTGTGTGTGTGTGTGTGTGTGTGTGTGACTTGTCATTTCTCCTTGTTATTCCACGGTGGTTGGATTTAGGATTGTCGGAGTTCTTGGTGCAAGTGTTTACGTGGAACTATGTGTAGCTCCTGTGATTTGCACGGAGCAGTTATCAATCCTGTCTGCGTACTGGAGTAGGCAGGTGGTCAGTTGGGGCAGAGCAGCGAGTGTATGTTTCCTCACCGTGTTGATGCTGTCCGGCATAGCATGTAGTTAGACAGCCTTGGTGTTAGTTTATATTTTTGATTGCTTATTTTGCCTTGGCTGTATTTAGACGCCAATATTTGAAGCCGTTGCACTGCTGGTATCTTCGTCCTAGCTGACGTTTTCCGTTGTCATGCCGTTGGTCGGCCTGAAGGGAATTGATTAAGTTGTTGGTCGGTCCTTTAGCCGTCCCTGGGTCGGGTTTCCATCCGATTATTTAGTCTTATTCTTGGCTGCCTGTCTTACCTAAGCCGGCCAGAGTGGTCGAGCGGTTCTAGGCGCTACAGTCTGGAACCGCGCGACCGCTACGGTCGCAGGTTCGAATCCTGCCTCTGGCATGGATGTGTGTGATGTCCTTAGGTTAGTTAGGTTTAAGTAGTTCTAAGTTCTAGGTGACTGATGACCTTAAAAGTTAAGTCCCATGGTGCTCAGAGCCATTTTTTTTTGTCTCGCCTAAACTGTTGTTAGTTTCCTCCCCAGGCCGACCCTTGGACCACTTTCGAGCATCACTGTTCTGTTCTTGGATTGTGACTTTCTTTTGTCACAAGTACTGTGTCAGGCCTTTAGCCCTGTGTTAATTTTGTCTGTTCTATGTTCAGTATATGACCTTCAGCCGAACCTTATGTGAAGTATTATAAGATTAGGCCTTCAGCCGTGTTTTATTTAAAATTCTTGTTTGTTCTGTATCCACGCCTTCAGCCGCGTTTGTTTTAAAATCTGTTGCTTTCAGCCGTAATGTGTAAATTCCTGGCTCTAAGGTTTGTCTTTAATTATCTTGAATTCTTATAATGGCCTTAAGCTGTACTGTGTAAAGGCTTATCTTAAGGTTTGTCTTTAATTACTTTGAATAATTGTTTGGGCCTTCAGCTGTCAAGATATTTCAAGTTTTCTTAAGATGGTTTTCTGTTGTACTGTGTAAATGCTTGTCTTTAAAGGCTGTCTTTTATTATTTTGAAAAATTATTGGGCTTTCAGCCGAGGAATTAATTTAAATTTTCCTTAATATGGGTTTTAGCCGAAATTGGTAGCTGCTTGCCTTTTAAAGAATTTCCTTTGCTGATATTAAATATTATTTCTGTATTTAGCCTAGAAGATATTTTAATTTTACTTAAGTCAGGCCTTTAGACGTTTCTCTAAATCCTTGTTTTAAAAGGAATTATTTAAATCATATTATTGAGAAGTTACTTGGGACCTCAGCCGTGAATTGATCCTTGTCGTTTTAAAGAGAAAACTGTGCATTGTGTTTTCGAGGAATAAAGTTCTGTGTTCTTTCCACAACCTGGTCCACTCTGTCCTGCGAAACCAGGTTTCACCACTGTCAAAATTTCGGAGGTTCTTCGGGGATATATTCTATTTTGTTATAGGGGATATGTGGTGGCGCGTTAGAAAGTAATTTAGGCGCTGGGCAGAAAGCACACAGTCATCGATTTTGAAACTGTAACACGTATCAATCCTCCTCACTTCTGTTTATCTTATGTTGGATCAGCTTTACCAGTGTTGTACCCCTGCATGTATACAAATATGAACGTTTACGAAAACCTAACTCACCAATTTATGTGATATTTATTTCCATGTGCGCCCAAAGCCCAAATTTTCATTGCTGTAGGAACACTCACTGGTTATAACGACGCTCATTTCTTCAAGAAGGCTGGAAGCTCTTGAAGGAATGACCCACCATGAACAGATTCCATGGTTTCAGCATTCCAGTCTGTAAAATAGACATTCCAGAACGTTTAACAGTATTATCGACCTCACCACCAAACCAACAGTTGATGTTCGTGGTAACAATCTGAAGCTTTCAATAGGTTTCTATGAAGTATTGTTTGAAGTAACATTCCTTATTAGAGTCCTGAGAAACCACCATTTTCGTGAAGTGACATCGAGGGAGACAAATATTTGTTATTCTCACACAGTTTCTAGGTGCCGTGCAAAATACAAATACGTTGTTGGGAGAAACACAGATAACAACCTTGAAACACGAAACTTTACAAATACTCTAGATTTCATGCCTGAAGTGAACAGTGACAGTTATATCTTAACCTCACGCAAGAGAATGTACATAATGGAAATGATGTTAACGAGGACCATGAAGTGTTGGTTAAGTAATAATTTGCGTGTTTGGTTCATTTAGTGTCTGTTCTTTATGTTCTGATTCTAGTTTCACATTAATTACAAAGGATAAGACGTTCACAGAGGCATTATTGCCAACAGCTAATTTATGAAAATTTTGTAGATTAAGGTGAATGATAATTACCGTAAATATAATTAAACTTTAATAATATGAAGTGAGTACGTTATTTGTTTTGTAGGAAATATAGGACGTTGAGACCTGATTAATAAACAAGTGAAACTAATGAAACAGTTGCTTTGTCTTGATATGTGACTTCCACAAACATCTATTTTTCTCAAAACTTGTCTTTGGGCTTTGGGTCCTTATGGTTCTCAGTCCTTTAATTGCATTTCGTTTTATTTCTTACCCCCATTTATGTTTGTATTTAAACTTAACTGTACAGCAACACGAATGTCGACGGTATGTGCGTTGTGTCTCGTTTCGAAGCAAGCTTGTATCATTCACCCACGATACTTCCTGATGAAAACAGTAATGCCCACTTCTACCTCAACGTCGCATTCATTGCTCCTGTTCCTATCTCTGGTTTATTGTTCCGGAAGTGCCAGTTGTGCTTTAGCAGCGATACACAGCAGTTTCGCTAGGTTTGTTTACTGATGCACAGTTGACCTTTCGGGTTCAAAATGGTTCAAATGGCTCTGAGCACTATGGGACTTAACTTGTGAGGTCGTCAGTCCCCTAGAACTTAGAACCACTTAAACGTAACTAACCTAAGGACATCACACACATCCATGCCCGAGGCTGGATTCGAACCTGCGACCGCAGCAGTTCCGCGGTTCCAGACTGTAGCGCCTAGAACCACTCGGCCAGCCCGGCCCGTCTTTCGGGTTCACACAATGCAATGGAAGAGCAGTACGGCATTATGTTGAGCCATCCCGCAGCAACTGCTATCATGTGACAGTACGTTTGGATCTGGTACTTTGCAAGCTCTTCATCAATAAACGTATCCATACTGGTGTGTACCACTGATAACGTACAAGTAACGCTACCAGGAAGAATAAACTCAATAAACAATCGAGAGTTTCTGAACGTAAGTTTGAGAGCGAAGAGTAAGGGGTGGGGGGGGGGGGGCTTTACTGTTGTAGACTTAAGTGATGTTAAGAAACAAAAGAAAATGTAATTATTCTGCGACGAGCAACTTGAAATCACATGACTTTATACCACAGTGTTCAGAAAATATTACTGAAATGCCCTGACATTTTTCTGATGGAGTTGGGGCACATCCCGACGTTTCACACTTTACGACTCCCACCAGTGCCGATGACGCTATTGCTTGACTTCTTAACACTTGTCCTATTCCTCTCTCTTCTTATAGTTAGTGATTTCCTCTTGATTTTTGTATCTGTTTTATGTAATTTGTTTTTCGCTACAGCGGAAACCAATTTCCTAAAGGTTTTACACATGTTGCACCAATGTGCATTTTGGTGGGTAAATTACATATGCAAAGGAGCTGATGAGTTTCTTACAACTGGCTGGTCAAGTCAGTTCAAAATTCGGAGGAAGGAAAAGGTATATCAAATCTGTCTGTGCCTAGAAAAAGACTATGATAGTGAAATGAAGCATTGGATTTGCAACAGCTTTACTTATCTATAACCTTAGATATTCACTCAAGGTGTCAGAAGTTAGTTCAATAAACCTTCTGTGATAACAGAAACAAGTACAAATCACACTGAAGTACGCAGCCAAGATGAACGAAGCGAGAAGTGTGACCCTAGCCAAACTCAATCGTAATAGTGAAACACACGTATAAAATCCCCCCCCATGAACCATGGACCTTGCGTTGGTGGGGAGGCTTGCGTGCCTCAGCGATAAAGATGGCCGTACCGTAGGTGCAACCACAACGGAGGGATATCTGTTGAGAGGCCAGACAAACATGTGGTTCCTGAAGAGGGGCAGCAGCCTTTTCAGTAGTTGCAGGGGCAACAGTCTGGATGATTTGACTGATCTGGCCTTGTAACATTAACCAAAACGGCCTTGCTGTGCTGGTACTGCGAACGGCTGAAAGCAAGGGGAAACTACAGCCGTAATTTCTCCCGAGGACATGCAGCTTTACTGTATGATTAAATGGTGATGGCGTCCTCTTGGGTAAGATATTCTGGAGGTAAAATAGTCCCCCATTCGGATCTCCGGGCGGGGACTACTTAAGAGGACGTCGTTATCAGGGGAAAGAAAACTGGAATTCTACGGATCGGAGCGTGGAATGTCAGATCCCTTAATCAGGCAGGTAGGTTAGAAAACTTAAAAAGGGAAATGGATAGGTTAAAGTTAGATATAGTGGGAATTAGTGAAGTTCGGTGGCAGGAGGAACAAGACTTTTGGTCAGGTGATTACAGGGTTATAAATACAAAATCAAGTAGGGGTAATGCAGGAGTAGGTTTAATAATGAATAAAAAAAAAAGGAGTGCGGGTTAGCTACTACAAACAGCGTAGTGAACGCATTATTGTGGCCAAGATAGACACAAAGCCCATGCCTACTACAGTAGTACACGTTTATATGCCAACTAGCTCTGCAGATGATGAAGAAATTGATGAAATGTATGACGAGATAAAAGAAATTATTCAGGTAGTGAAGGGAGACGAAAATTTAATAGTCATGGGTGACTGGAATTCGTCAGTAGGAAAAGGGAGAGAAGGAAACATAGTAGGTGAATATGGATTGGGGGGAAGAAATGAAAGAGGAAGCCGCCTTGTAGAATTTTGCACAGAGCATAACTTAATCATAGCTAACACTTGGTTCAAGAATCATGAAATAAGGTTGTATACCTGGAAGAATCCTGGAGATACTAAAAGGTATGAGATAGATTACATAATGGTAAGACAGAGATTTAGGAACCAGGTTTTAAATTGTAAGACATTTCCTGGGGTAGATGTGGATTCTGACCACAATCTATTGGTTATGAACTGCAGATTGAAACTGAAGAAACTGCAAAAAGGCGGGAATTTAAGGAGATGGGACCTGGATAAACTGAAAGAACCAGAGGTTGTACAGAGTTTCAGGGAGAGCATAAGGGAACAATTGACAGGAATGGGGGAAAGAAATACAGTAGAAGAAGAATGGGTAGCTCTGAGGGATGAAGTAAAGGCAGCAGAGGATCAAGTAGGTAAAAAGACGAGGGCTAATAGAAATCCTTGGGTAACAGAAGAAATATTGAATTTAATTGATGAAAGGAGAAAATATAAAAATGCAGTAAATGAAGCAGGCAAAAAGGAATACAAACGTCTCAAAAATGAGATCGAATGGAAGTGCAAAATGGCTAAGCAGGGATGGCTAGAGGACAAATGTAAGGAAGTGGAGGCTTGTCTCACTGGGGGTAAGATAGATACTGCCTACAGGAAAATTAAAGAGACCTTTGGATAGAAGAGAACCACTTATATGAATATCAAGAGCTCAGATGGCAACCCAGTTCTAAGCAAAGAAGGGAAGGCAGAAAGGTGGAAGGAGTATATAGAGGGTTTATACAAGGGCGATGTACTTGAGGACAATATTATGGAAATGGAAGAGGATGTAGATGAAGATGAAATGGGAGATAAGATACTGCGTGAAGAGTTTGACAGAGCACTGAAATGCCTGAGTCGAAACAAGGCCCCGAGAGTAGACAACATTCCATTAGAACTACTGATGGCCTTGGGAGAGGCAGTCATGACAAAACTCTACCATCTGGCGAGCAAGATGTATGAGGCAGGCGAAATACCCACAGACTTCAAGAAGAATATAATAATTCCAATCCCAAAGAAAGCAGGTGTTGACAGATGTGAAAATTACCGAACTATCAGTTTAATAAGTCACAGCTGCAAAATACTAACGCGAATTCTCTACAGACGAATGGAAAAACTGGTAGAAGCCGATCTCGGGGAAGATCAGTTTGGATTCCGTAGAAATGTTGGAACACGTGAGGCAATACTAACCTTACGACTTATCTTAGAAGAAAGATTAAGAAAAGGCAAATCTACGTTTCTAGCATTTGTAGACTTAGAGAAAGCTTTTGACAACGTTAACTGGAATACTCTCTTTCAAATTCTGAAGGTGGCAGGGGTAAAATACAGGGAGCGAAAGGCTATTTACAATTTGTACAGAAACCAGATGGCAGTTAAAAGAGTCGAGGGGCATGAAAGGGAAGCAGTGGTTGGGAAAGGAGTGAGACAGGGTTGTAGCCTCTCCCCGATGTTATTCAATCTGTATATTGAGCAAGCAGTAAAGGAAACAAAAGAAAAATTCGGGGTAGGTATTAAAATTCATGGAGAAGAAGTAAAAAGTTTGTGGTTAGCCGATGACATTGTAATTCTGTCAGAGACAGCAAAGGACTTGGAAGAGCAGTTGAACGGAATGGACAGTGTCTTGAAAGGAGGATATAAGATGAACATCAACAAAAGCAAAACGAGGATAATGGAATGTAGTCAAATTAAATCGGGTGATGCTGAGGGTATTAGATTAGGAAATGAGACACTTAAAGTAGTAAAGGAGTATTGCTATTTCGGGAGTAAAATAACTGATGATGGTCGAAGTAGAGAGGATATAAAATGTAGACTGGCAATGGCAAGGAAATCGTTTCTGAAGAAGAGAAATTTGTTAACATCGAGTATAGATTTAAGTGTCAGGAAGTCGTTTCTGAAAGTATTTGTGTGGAGTTTAGCCATGTATGGAAGTGAAACATGGACGATAACCAGTTTGGACAAGAAGAGAATAGAAGCTTTCGAAATGTGGTGCTACAGAAGAATGTTGAAGATAAGGTGGGTAGATCACGTAACTAATGAGGAGGTATTGAATAGGATTGGGGAGACGATAAGTTTGTGGCACAACTTGACTAGAAGAAGTGATCGGTTGGTAGGACATGTTTTGAGGCATCAAGGGATCACAAATTTAGCATTGGAGGGCAGCGTGGAGGGTAAAAATCGTAGAGGGAGACCAAGGGATCAATACACTAAGCAGATACAGAAGGATGTAGGTTGCAGTAGGTACTGGGAGATGAAGAAGCTTGCACAGGATACAGTAGCATGGAGAGCTGCATCAAACCAGTCTCAGGACTGAAGACCACGACAACAACAACGTATAAAACATATTTTGGCTTTCATTGACCTTCAATTTAAATTACGAATCCTAAGTTCCATAAAATTAAAAATTTACTTTGCTTGTGAAACTATTTTAGTTCATTTTCGTTAACCGGATCTGATAATCAGGAGAAATTTCATTTAAAATCTATTTAAAATGTCCCTTCAATGAAAATCGCTTAAAACCCACATGCACAGCTTTCAACTGATGGTGGTACGTGAATCTTCATGCTATCAACACGAGCGTGACAGCCTCATAAGTAGTTGGTGCGAATACCTCTGGCGCAAGAAAATTTCGATACCAAAGGCGCATTAGTAAGAGAAGCAGTACAGATCATTGGTGTAGTTGGTTGGATCCCACACTTCCGGGCATTGTTTTGAGATGAGAACGCATATTAATGCAGGTGTGTCAGCCAACAATGACAAAAGATACTACGAAATTCTTTTGTTCATTTGTCAGCTTCGGGCATACTTGTGTGGAATCTGTATTTCCTGTAAATTATTTGTTCGCAAAGTAAAACGTTTGGCTTATGTATATTCCATTCAAACTATTTCATGAGTTTTGCTCGTTCCGATGATTTTTTTTTTCCATACCGAGTGGAATTGTATACGCGACTTAAACGGGATGTCCATTCAGTGATTCGATAGTTACATGTGAGTTCTGTCAACGCAGTTTATTGTTTAGATCACTCATTCGAATCACTAGATTGCAAAAGGTTCAAAAAATTGTTCAAATGGCTCTGAGCTCTATGGGATTTAACATCTACGGTCATCAGTCCCTTAGAACTTAGAACTACTTAATCATAACTAATCTAAGGACATCACACACATCCATGCCCGAGGCAGGATTCGAACCTGCGGACGTAGCGGTCGCGCGGTTCCAGACTGAAGCGCCTAGAACCGTTCGGCCACACCGGCCGGCAACAAATTAAAGACACTAGTCTCGCAGCAAACATCTAGCATGCTGTGACTGTAGGCTTTCCCGGCGTAAACTATTGATGAAGGTTTCTCGGGTCTCCAGCCGGGTGGTAGCGTTGATATCTTCTGGCGAAGATGGGTAGTATGACACTTCCCGAAACGTCGCGAGATATCAACGCTACCACCCGGCTGGAGACCCGAGAAACCTTCATCATCTAGCATGCTGACTACAAAGTAACTCTCTCAGTTCAGTATCTGCTGGGACACTTATACCTTTGTCTCTCCATCAGCTGAAGTGCACCTTGTGGCATGTTGCTTACGACAGTCAGCGAGATCCTTGAGGGGGCACCTGTGGGAGATAAAACTCCTGAAATAACAGGAGCAAGGGATAATGTGACTTAGGGTGAGCAAATCTATGCAAATAGATTCTGACAGCGGAGCGTGAAGATGACTGAATAACAGCTGCATTAATTGTCCTGTCAGAGCCTTACTACCCCACGTGCTAGGGATATCCCCTAGAAAGCCAATTACAGGGTCTTGCTCGCTTCGACAAACAGCTGCCAAAGAAGAACAGAATTAGCCATACATATTAATGGCGAAAGTTGGGCGCACCTCGGTATTTACATTTTAATTCGGGAGCAGAAGGGGTCGCGGCCTCTTTGCGGTGCCCGGGGCCCCTTGAGAACGTCTGCCGGCTCCGCACGTCCGTTACGGGGAACGACTGCTGCTTCAGCACTCTGGAGCATCCAGAGTCAACAGACGCTACGTCGCGTCCCAGTGGCAGTAGCATCCGGGGCGGCGTTACTAAACCAGTCTACGTGGCCGCACCAGCACTCACAGAGCGTAACCACAACGCCGCGGTGGCCTAGGTATTTTTGTTTATTTGTTCAGTGTCCTGCGACTTGTCTTACAAGGGGTTCTTATTAACTTGCCTTCTTCGATTCTCGACATAATTATAGAACTTGGAAATCAGTGGCCGAACATCAAGTTCCTATAGCAGTACAAAGCAATTTTCGAACACAGTCGAGAAAGTCGCCTTCACCGGCCGCCGTGGCCGAGCGGTTCTAGGCGTTTCAGCCTGGAACCGCGCGACCGCTATAGTCGCATGTTCGAATCCTGCCTCGGGCATGGATGTGTGTGATGTCGTTAGGTTAGTTAGGTTTAAGTAGTTCTAAGTTCTAGGGGTCTGCTGACCTCAGATGTTAAATCCCATAGCGCTCAGAACCATTTTTGAAAGTCGCCTTCGAAGATTAGATTTCCAAGCGCAACTGAGCATAAAACATTTCCACTGTTTAAAGAAAACATTTTGAAAACAAAGAAAGAAAGAAATTGGCCGGATGCTAGTAGGACTCGTGCGCTGAGGTTTTCGCACAAACTTAATTATGTATAGAAACTCAGTCAATAACTTCGCTCCGCAGTGCCGATGCTACTGTTACCGACGACTGTGGCGCTAAAGCGGAGTTATTGAACGCAGTTTTCCGAAATTCCTTCACCAGGGAAGACGAATGGAATATTCCAGAATTTGAAACACGAACAGCTGCTAGCATGAGTTTCTTAGAAGTAGATACCTTAGGGGTTGCGAAGCAACTCAAATCGCTTGATACGGGCAAGTCTTCAGGTCCAGATTGTTTACCGATTAGGTTCATTTCAGATTACGCTGATACAATAGCTCCCTACTTAGCAATCATATACAACCGCTCGCTCACCGATAGATCTGTACCTACAGATTGGAAAATTGGGCAGGTCACACCAGTGTTTAAGAATGGTAGTAGGAGTAATCCATCTAACTACAGACCTATATCATTGACGTCGGTTTGCAGTAGGGTTTTGGAGCATATACTGTATTCAAACATAATGAATCACCTCGAAAGGAACGATCTATTAACACACAATCAGCATGGTTTCAGAAAACATCGTTCTTGTGCAACGCAGCTAGCTCTTTATTCGCACGAAGTAATGGCCGCTATCGACAGGGGTTCTCAAGTTGATTCCATATTTCTAGATTTCCGGAAAGCTTTAGACACCGTTCCTCACAAGCGACTTCTAATTAAGCTGCGGGCCTATGGGGTATCCTCTCAGTTGTGCGACTGGATTCGTGATTTCCTGTCAGGAAGGTCGCAGTTCGTAGTAATAGACGGCAAATCATCGAGTAAAAGTGAAGTGATATCAGGTATTCCCCAGGGAAGCGTCCTGGGACCTCTGCTGTTCCTGATCTATATAAATGGCCTGGGTGACAATCTGAGCAGTTCTCTTAGGTTGTTCGCAGATGATGCTGTAATTTACCGTCTATTAGACGGTCATCCGAAGACCAGTGTGGCAGGTGGCAGTTGACGCTAAATAACGAAAAGTGTGAGGTGATCCACATGAGTTCCAAACGAAATCCGTTGGAATTCGATTACTCCATAAATAGTACAGTTCTCAAGGTTGTCAATTCAACTAAGTACCTGGGTGTTAAAATTACGAACAACTTCAGTTGGAAAGACCACATAGATAATATTGTGGGGAAGGCGAGTCAAAGGTTGCGTTTCATTGGCAGGACACTTAGAAGACGCAACAAGTCCACTAAAGAGACAGCTTACACTACACTCGTTCGTCCTCTGTTAGAATATTGCTGCGCGGTGTGGGATCCTTACCAGGTGGGATTGACGGAGGACATCGAAAGGGTGAAAAAAAGGGCAGCTCGTTTTGTATTATCACGTAATAGGGGAGAGAGTGTGGCAGATGTGATACGCGAGTTGGGATGGAAGACATTAAAGCAAAGACGTTTTTCGTCGCGGCGAGATCTATTTACGAAATTTCAGTCACCAACTTTCTCTTCCGAATGCGAAAATATTTTGTCGAGCCCAACCTACATAGGTAGGAATTATCATCAAAATAAAATAAGAGAAATCAGAGCTCGAACAGAAAGGTTTAGGTGTTAGTTTTTCCCGCGCGCTGTTCAGGAGTGGAATGGTAGAGAGATAGTATGATTGTGGTTCGATGAACCCTCTGCCAAGCACTTAAATGTGAATTGCAGAGTAATCATGTAGATGTAGAAACAGTTCATCCACTACAGGAATCGAGGATCTCGACCGCACTGATAGTGGCAAGCTAATGGTCTCAAGGATTCCAAGATTTTTACAGAATGTTTTAATTTAAATAAATCAGATGTGACAAAGTGATGCAAGAGGCACGCGACCATTCTCACATACATTGATATATAACCAACACGGATTCAGAAAGTATCGTTCTTGTGCAACACAGCTAGCTCTTTATTCACGTAAATTAATGAGTACTGTCGACAAGGGATCTCAGATCGAGTCCATATTCCTAGATTTCCAGAAAGCTTTTGATACTGTTCCTCACAAGCGACTATTAATCAAATTGCGTGCATGTGGAGTATCGTCTCAGATGTGACTGGATTCGCGATTTCCTCTCAGAGAGGTCACATTTCGTAGTGATAGACGGTAAATTATCGAGTAGAACAGAAGTGATATCCGCGTTCCGCAAGGTAGTGTCATAGGCCCTCTGCTGTTCCTGATTTACATAAATGATCTAGGTGATAATCTGAGCAGCCCCCTTCGATTGTTTGCAGATGACGCTGTAATTTACCGTCTAGTAAAATCATCAGACGATCAATTCCAGTTACAAAATGATCTAGAGAGAATAGCCGCTAAACAAAGAAAAGTGCGAGGTCATCCACATGGGTACTAAAAGAAGTTCAATAAATTTTGGGTATACGATAAATCTAAGGGCTGTCAATTCGACTAAGTACCTAGGAATTACAATTACGAGCAAATTAAATTTTAAAGACCACGTAGATAATATTGTGGGGAAGGCGAAACAAAGTGTGTTTTGTTGGCAGAACACTTAGAAGATGCGACAAACACACTAAAGAGACAGCCTACATTACACTTGTCCGTCATCTGCTGGAATATTTCTGCGCGGTGAGGGATCCTTACCAGGTAGGATTGACGGAGGGCATCTAAAAAGTGCAAAGAAGGGCGGCTCGTTTAGTGTTATCGCGCAATAGGGGTGGGAGTGTCACTAATATGATACGCGATTTGGGGTGGCAGTCACTGAAGCAAAGGTGGGTTTCTTTGCGGTGGGATCTATTTACGAAATTTCAATCACCAACTTTCTCTTCCGATTACGAAAATATTTTGTTGACACCCACCTACGTAGGGAGAAATGATCATCATAGTAAGAAAAACAGAAATCAGAACTCGAACGGAAAGATTTAGGTGTTCCTTTTTCCCATGCACCATTCGAGAGTGGAATGGTAGAGAAGTAGTATGAAAATGGTTCGATGACCCCTCTGCCAGGCACTTAAGTGTGAATTGCAGAGTAACCATGTAGATGTAGATGTAGATCATAATAATCAGTTGTTCTGAATTCAGGTTGACCGCGTCGCAATGGTATAAGTCAAACATCAGGCGAGGAATGACTAGTCTGCGTATGTTTGTTTCACATACAACTTGAAACGCTATATCTACGTGCAGTAATCGCTCCTGGATATCTGGTCATGGATAAATTGCAAAACGCTTCATACGAGCGATGAAGCCATTCCTCGACTGATGTTTGACTTTTACCACTGCCACCCAGTCGGCCTTAATGCAGAAATACTGACTGAATTTCAAGTTTGACATCGGACAAGAAATGACAAAAATATTTTTTCGTATGATGAAACTACCCATTAACAATTTTCGGATAATCTGGGTCTCCTGCCTGCTAGCACTAGTCACTAAACCACGTTGGCACAGCGGTTCGCACAACTGCACGGATTACCCTGGCTCACCTCCTTGCTCGATCCAAATTCTCACTGCTATCCACGCTACTTTAGATTCCCCATTACTCAATGAATGGGACCAGTAGAGACTCTGAAATTGCATTTTGTTTGATGAGTGAGTTTGTGAGTATCAAAATATGAGATCTAAATGGCCAAAGCTCATGGCTGGATTGATTTAGAAGCTTACACTTATTACAACGCCAAGGGCCAATGGATCTTAGTATTTGACATAAATTTCAAGTTCCTACGTCTACCCATTTCTAAGAAAAAGCGGTCTTACCAGACTGACGAACAGACCAAGAAGTCAGAAAAAAAATTTTCCGTGATGTAATTACAATTTTGCAGTATTCGGATTTTTTCCTTTGGTTGCACTTTTCACCAAATTTCATGATTCTAGGCCAAGAAGTCACAAAAAAAATTTTCCGTGATGTGACTACAACTTTACAATTCTCGGATTTTTTCCTTTGCTTGCACTCTGAAACAATCCTTTACGCCAAATTTCACGATTGTAGGCCAAGGGGAAGTACCCTATAAGTTTTGATAACTAAGATTGGGAGTATCAAAATATGACACAAATGGCCGTATCTCTTGACTGCATTGACTCAAAAAACTCAATTTTTTAACAATCGGGCAATAGACAGACAGACAAACGGACGAAAAGGTGATCATAAAATGGCTCCGTTTCTACCGATTGACGCACTAAACCCTATCTAAACTATATGTACTTCTTTTTACTTTTGTCTAGATTTTATACTCTTTATCACACTGCCAATGGAAATAGCAGTCTACTGATGTACGTGTAGGATCAATGCGAATTACAAGATGATTGAGACAAGAGATCTGTATGATTCTGAACCTGAATAATAAAAAGTGTGAGGTCCACCACATGAGTACTAAAAGGAATCTTAAATTTCTGCTACACAATAAATAATACAAATTTCAAGATTGTCAATTCAACTAAATAGTTAAGGATTACATCTATAAACACCTTAAACTGGAACCGTTACATAATAAATGTTCTGGGTAAGGAGATCTTAAATCAGAGTTTCATTTGCAGAATACTTGGAAGATACAATAGTATAGCTGCAGTGTTTGGGATTCTTACCAGATGCGATTGACGGATGACATCGCAAAAGTACACAGGAGGACAGCTCGTTCCGTACTATCACGAAATAAGTGAGAGAGTGTCATGTATAGGATACGTAATCTGGGGTGACTATCATTAAAACAAAGGTTTCATTGCAGCGAGATCTTTTAACTACATTTAAATTACTAACTTTCTTCCCAGAAAGCGAAACTATTTTATTGACTCACACCTGCATAGGCAGGAATCACCATCGTAAAAAAGTAAGAGAAATCATAGCAAAAGCCACATTGATAAAATTTGCTTCTTAGAAGAAAATAGATTAAAATATACCCGTCGACAAAATATTTGAGGCTGATAATCTATCTAGAAGTGATTCTCATGTCGTCCTAAACAAAATCACGGTGTGTGTTGCCCTCCTCATATTTTGGGAAAGTATTGAATCGCCAGCTGGAGCACAAGACTGTGTTAGAAATTAGCTGAGACAGCGAACTCAGCAAGCGTTGCTGGGGTCGTATTTCGATCCAGGTTGCGCGACGAGGTACATTTTCCACCTCTGTATTGCTGTTCTAATTATTTGCCTTGTCCTCAGTAATGAGGTGTATTACACATGCATAATACTTGTGTATTACACAAGTATTATTCTTTTATGTGCGAGATTGTAAATATTAAAGAACTAATTCGCATTGGGGAAGAGCGGTCTCACACTTCAGCCAGTCATCTATATTTAGGTTGTAGTGGTCGAACAATGGTCGCACTGTGGAAGGCTGGGGTGGTTCTAGCACAAGATCTGTATCATACAAAAGTTACGCTGTTAAATAAGTCGCAATTCAAGGCTGTACTACAAAATTCTCTCGGACAGGCAAGGCAAAGTAACAATAACGCCTTCAGCAGGTGAGCCCACCAACCACAAGTCAGAGCAGGGGCAGAACCAACATCCAAAACAATAACACATCATTATATGTGAGACATTATGACAAACAGCGTGCATAATGAAGGCCACACAATTTTACCAACGTAAGAAATTAAAATAATACTAGCATAAAATTAACTAAAGTGGCGTGAAGGAAATGTTTATGAGAAGAACGGGCCGCAAGGGAGGAGGCAACACAGTACTTAACTCAGGTGCACCAAAACAAACAACGGACACCCGGCCGCACCGACACCGGAGACGTAAGGCACGCAACTACTCTCTCCGTTCGGTTCCGTGCGTTCCACCCAAGTAATAGCTACCTGAAACATTTTAATTCTTTGGAACTGTACACCAGCGATCAGCAAATTTAAGAAACAATAACATGACATAAAAATACAATAATTTAAGAAAAACACATCATATGAGTATGAGCTTAAGGTCTTTCGGTAAGTAACAGTTTACGAAAGGTAAAGCGGCATGTGCCATTATTAAATCTTGCGTAATTACACTACTAAATTTCTCAGTACCAAAGTTGCAATTAACGCAACAAGAATCAAATCATTTAAGTGATAATGTTACTTTAAAAGAATAATAAAATCATTTCATACAGCAGAGGATCAAGAATGGCCCGATCAGTGCTTCCCAGTGAGGCAGTTCACACAAATGGTACTCCACGGCTTCGAGCACACAGCCCCATACAAAATGCATCACAACCACAGCGACCCGGCGTACTACTAGAACCACCAGGCAGTGAACCAAAATCGTACTAAGACAAAACAAGGACGGACCTTTAAAAAAACGAGACCTAGCCCTGGCCGGACAACAGACCAAATGCCGGGAAATCGATAAGAAACCTCAGCCAACTTAATACCTAAACAACAATTTATGAACAATATGCAAAAAACAAGACCTCAAAGTCCAAAGGCTTCCGTTTAGTCGCGAAGGTGGGTCCGACCCGCCTGCTGAGGTGCCAAGCGTCGTACGGAGTGCCGAATCAAGCTTAACCTTCGTTAACGGAAAGCGGAAGCACCACAAGACAAAATAAACTCCAATCTAACTGCGCAAGGCAAACTCTAAGGAGTGCCACTCGAAGAGTATGCACTTGAAGATCAAACAAAGCACCCAGACTAACGTGCCGCTGAATGACGCACTTCCATCACCAGCGTCTAGTAGACTAGGAGGCCGGCCGCGGTGGTCTAGCGGTACTAGGCGCTCAGTCCGGAACCGCACGACTGCTACGGACGCAGGTTCGAATCCTGCCTCGGGCATGGATGTGTGTGATGTCCTTAGGTTAGTTAGGTTTGAGTGGTTCTAAGTTCTAGGGGACTGATGACCACAGATGTTAAGTCCCATAGTGCTCAGAGCCATTTGAACCATTTAGACTACGGAGAGCAGCGTAGCCCACAGATATACATCCATGGGGCGTGTGGGGCGGCGGTTTGAAATTTTATGTTGCTATTTAAAATGTTTGGTTTGTAGAAAAGATCCATTCCTTGCCGTTTTAACCATATGTGGGGCGGCGGGTGGAAATTATGTTGTTGTTAAAATGTAGAATGTTATTTATGCTGTCTTTCGCCGTTCTCAACACTGGCTCTCTAACTACAATATTGGCAACCAGAAAGTGATTAGCAAAACGTGAAGCCTATAATTAGAATTTTTAGTGCCCACTTCATCTGAGAAACACACTTATAGCTGCAGCTTATAGCTCTGAGAAATTAGGAGATTGTCTGGGATTCATAATCAAAAAACGATTTTCTAAAAATTCTCTGTATTCTGAAAGTCACAGATCAAAAAAAAAGAATAAAAAAATCCACACAATCTAACAGAGCCGTTCAGAGTCTATTGCGCTGATGCAACTATAACTGTCCAAATTAAATGTTTAAATGAATGCTCGCCATAATTTGATGATAATGTTCATCAAACGCCACGCTAAATAGTGGTAGAATGTTTGTCCCGCGACGGCACGTGAAAATACGACATACGCAAACTGAAGATAGATAATTAAAGTCAACCCAGAATTAACACTTCACTCGAAAATGATTTCATTCTTAAGCGTATCCCAAGTAACTTAATACGGCATCCGAGGCTGTTTATAGCAATGATACCGACGCGACGCGACTCCCGACACAGGTGGTGTGCTATTCAGCGTCTGGAGAGAACTGGGGCCTTCCTTCCTCGCGCAGCGTTCTTATATATAAAGCCACGGTGCGGACGGCTAAGGGAACGCCTGATCAAATCGGCTCTCCCGACTAGCCGCTGGACTAGTAATGCACCACTTTAAGTTACCGAATAAATCATAGCTTCTTTTGCTGATGGCCGATGAAGCTCTCAATTTAAATGTGCAATCAGCACACAGGTAAGTAATCATAATAAAAGTTTGACGTGGCTAAGTTAAATATTTTGGGCGAGAGAATTAATTTAATTACACTGCACACAGTAGACAAGCTCTGAACTTGCCCTTTGGAGATACGCTATCACTATAGTTTTATAGTTATTCAATTGTAACTTCTCACATCTTTATGATTTTAGCGGATCTCCATGCTACTTAAAATATAAACATCCTAGTCTTATTTATTAACCTACTTAATCTATCTTGCTTCCTTAATTTTTAAGACAAAAACCAGAAAATATTGAATTTCAACTAAAATTTTAATTTGTGAGATCAAAAGTACTGTTTCTATTAAATAATTATGAAAAAGGAATCTAAATATAAATTTTTAAGTCTCTAGCTCTTTTCTGTTGCGCCAATGATTTTTACAGAAAAACGTCCAAATTTCGAAAATGGTTAAAGTTATCGAACTCATATTCAGCACATATTAATTTAGTATTACTCCTGACATGCTAGAACCTTTTCAGGTTATTTACTTGATTTTAAAAGTATTGCACAACATTTATGACGTCAGAACTAGTTACAGCGGACTAGGCTGGCACACAATGGAAAGACTGATGTGAATTTGCTACGGCGTGAGTAGGCTGCTTCCCTACATCACCCTCTACTTAAATTTTTTTTGTATGTTAATGACCGAAAAAAAAATTACAATAAGGGAAGCAAGAGTACAGCTTAACTTCCTATGAAAATTAAAATTGAAATGTAAACATATAGAAGTATTAAAAGAAAACTGATTACCTACTTTAATTATTTAAATTGTTGGCATGTTCACTGCCTCTTGAGCAATATTATCCCTCAAAGTTTTAGCAAAATCAATGAAACACTTAAGCATACATATTGCCTTAGACAAACAAACACAAAAAAATATGTAAAATTATGAAAATGTTAAATTCATTAAATACATTTTTACATACACAAATTCAAAGAAAATAACACAGTTATTCAAGATACATAAACAGATGATTATATTTTAGCAGTCTTTTCTAAACCTGAAAGAAAATTTCACAAATCATTTTTACACACGTGGTTGTAGCCGCTTTGGCTGGCGTTCTACACTTCCATTCACAAGGGTAGAGGACGGGAAGTTGCTATGATGTGCGTCATTCACGATCACTCTAAATTACATGGGGAAACGGGAGGGGTTACTGTGAGTTGTGTCCAAGTCACTCCACGCTTTCACGCAGCTACCAGGCTGCCATTATCTGGTTTGTTCTGTAGAACAAACAAAAAGAGTGCCTCAGACTCTGTTCACTTAATATCCAAGTGTGGGTCACAATGAAATGGGGATATATACATTTTATCCTTCAATATGTTACTGGAACAAAGTTAACAGAACTTTTTCAATATTACTCTCGTGGTTACTTAATTGTCATAAAATCGGTAAACAAGTGGCTCAAAACGCCGTTAGTCACGTACTAGAGAAAATTTATGCTCAAGGCATACAATCATGAATCCTATTTAATTTCAATTTATCATTTCTGGGCCTGAACACTGAACTAATGCTCGGTACATTCCTGATACATTTGTATTTCATTCACTTAGCTGACTCATCTTTGATTACCTTATTCTTAGCGATGGTATGAGTATATTTGATTAGTAGTTGTTTTCTCAGTTTCTTTGTACATGTGATTAACTTTTGGTAATAGTACAGTTCTGAGGGTTCAAAACACACTACGTTTAGTTGACTACAAAATCCACTTATTGGCCCTCTGCTGCTGTGTCAGTCCCACATTTGCAATTATGTACTTACTTCATCGAAGTCTATTTATGCTGAGCTATAAATAATGTTTTACGTCTGCCATTATGTTACTCAATTACGTTGCTAGTGTATGTACTTATTTAACACTCACTCTATTAACATTTAAAGCATAGGATAGCACATTTATTTCATGTCCATAGTATATTGCAGCTGATCAGTTTGCTCACGTGGCAATCCATGTCCACTCGATCGGACGCTGAAACCACAGGTAATCACTCTCGACCTACCACTAAAGTGCATTAAGTAATTATGGACGAGCGTAATGCTAAATTCCTTAAACCTATAGGACACCATGAGCTGCTCTCTCTCATCTAACATAAGGGTACCTATGGTCGCTTTCACGCCTCCAACTCATAACCTTAATAAGTGTAGGTGTGTTCTGTCACACACTACACCATATAACGACCATCTCCAACCTTATAAATACTTCAGTGACGTGTCCTTCACGTCTCAACCACAAACACTGCTCAATTCTATTACACTGCCATTCCTTGCTACATAAGGTGAGTTTATTCTTACAACTTATCTGCTTTTTTTTTCATAACACTAAGCAATCTCTTAGCTCTACAGCATACAATAGGTTTCACTGCCACTTCAGATCCTGCTTATAAACGAACTTGTATATCTCTCTTAAATATTATTGTGGGACCAGTTCCAATAAAACAACACTTTGTACTTACTATATTACCAGGGTTCTATACATAATTGTTACTCAGATACATTTGTATCTTAATTACGTCATACTTCTCTATTGTTTATGTCACTATTAGGTTTGCCACATTAGGTTTTTTTTCACTAATCGGTGGATATAATGGTTACAGAACTCATGGCTTGATAGCCATGACGGAAAATTTTCATGTGTTTGAGAGTAAGAGCCGAAATTTTGGTGGATAGTAAAGATGAAGAATGAGTGAGACCTGAAATGGGAAAGAAGATCTCACACAGCTGGGCTGCACAGCTGCCACACTGTGTAGAGGTTACAGAACAACCTCCTCCCTACAGAATTCCTTGTTTTAAAATTTTCGTATTGGAGAGAAGGGGTCAACATTTTTGTACATAGGAAAGATGAAGAATGAGTGAGACCTGAAATGGAAAGAAGATCTCACACAGCTGGGACTGCACAGCTGCCACACTGTGTAGAGGTTACAGAACAACCTCCTCCCTACAGCATTCATTCATAACCTTTGACCACGCCACGTCGATCTGAAAATACCTTATGATGCCTTTTTAAAACCTGTCTCAGTTCTCCCTTCTGATTAGCTGAATTTTTATCGATTTCCTGCAATTTAGCTTCTATTTCGTCCAAAATAATTGCTTCTTCTTCTTCTGTGTTTAGCTTACTATTACTAAGATTAAAACCTCCGTCCCAATACCTCCTATTTTTCAGATCTCGTATAGGCAGCTTCCAAGTTTCATCATTAGTTACTACATGTTTATCACTAAAAGGCACTAATTACTCCGGTTATCAGCAAGACCATTTTTAACTGGCTTCTTTCAAAGTCAACAACACTGATATTTCGACAAGAAATCTATGCCAATTAAAACCTCAATACTGAGATTATTTACAATTAAGGATGGATGATCAATTAAATTACCATTAATGTTAAAGGGCAGCAAAGCTTCTTTCTTTACCATTTTCGACACCTTGCCAGTAGCACCAATTATTCTTAGTCCTGATACCCTCATTACTGTAAGCTTGTCTTTACCAGGTAATGCAACGATGAAGGACTGAGATATCGCACTCATCTCACTTCCACTGTCTAAGAGACAACGTACATTGATACCCAACATATTCAATATTATTATAGGGTGGCTTATTCTAGGTTGTACAGGTGGTTCCTCAAATTCATCCAATAGTTCCTTTTGGATTTGTCTCCAATTAAAGTGATCGACATCTGTCTTCATTACATTTAGGTCACAGTGTGTAGGGGTTTCCTGAATTAAATTTTCAGCTGCCTTTTCCAGTCGGTCTATTAATTTCAAATCGAAACACCGCACGACTTTATTACATCTAGTTTGCTGAACATGACCCAAATTACTGTAGTCTGAGCGATTCTGCGCCTTCAGACCAGGCATAATACTAGTTATAGCTAAACCACTTTCACCATTATCGTCGGTTTCCTTCTCAAGTGACAACTGGTCACAGCTACTGGGTTCATCGACCCCCAACAGGCTACCCTCTGCATTCTCACTTACCTCCTGTCCTAAATCTATTAGTACAGTATCAACATCCTGCACAGGCACTTTAGATAAGAGAACCTCATCCTCATCGTAAATATAAGCATGAATTTCTTCTGCTTCTTCACCTGTCAATTCAGTATTTTGTAGCTCTTCCCTACCGTTACACTGCTGCGCCTTCTCTTTCTCTTCCCACTTAGAAAGCGTCTCTAACACAGTATCTATCAAATACTGTGAGTGATCTAATATTTCTGTTGTATCCTTAGATGCTACCGACCCTTCATCCACATGTTCAGTTTGAGTATTGTGATCTGTCTTACCAATTATTGTAATTACTGGCTTAGGAAAAGTAACCGCCTGGTGAGCGCCAGTGTCCTCATAGATGAGAACTAGTTTTCCTGCCTCGGCCTACTACTGTTTCCTTTATTTCCATTATAATTAACTGGCACAGCATTGCTTTCCGTACTACTATTTACCTGAATAATTTTGTTTGGAACAAAATTACTGTCATTTGGATGCCATTGTTGGTTCTCATAATTATTTCTCCAATTCCAACCTCTCTTAGAATGGCGAACACCTACTGTTCTGATGTTTACATTGCCATTCTGCTCGTTCTTAAAATTACTACTAGTGTTATTAGCATTTCTGTTATTACGTGTTTGCTCCTCATTGGCAGCCACACGCTCTGCACGTTCCAAATATTCAATGAAACGATCCAGATTGTCTCTAGGGGCAGATATAATTCTAGTTTGCCGATACCATGGCAGTTTGGCTTCAAGACCTAGTATTATCCTTTCAGGTTTCAGCTTTTCCGCCAAATGTGACAAACGTGAAATCCATGACCTAGCAAATTCTTTAATAGATTCCTTACCTGCATTGAAGCGTTTTCCACTCCAAAATTCTCTCAACACTTCATTTTGCTTATTACTAGACCAATACTCATTAATGAAAGCTGTTTTAAACTCCGCTAATGTTTTAAACTTCAACATAACATCAGCTGAACAACGCATGGCGTCACCTGCTAAATGGGTTCTAATAAATGAGATTTTCTCTCGTTCAGACCAAGTTGGTGGAATCACATCTTCAAAATCGTTCCAGAAATCTAGCGGGTGAATATTTTTATCTAGATCGAACCGCAAGAACTGGCGACATCCGATAAAAGCGGCGTTTGCAGCTACAACTTGTATACTACCATTACCAGAAGCTACTGAAGCTACTCTACTCTCAATGTTAGCAATGTTAGTACTAATATTTTCTACTCTCATTTCAACATTATCTACTCTTTGCACAATATGAGTAGTATCAGTTTTGATTGCATCTACTTCTGCTTGATATATGTTTACCTTTATATCAACATCTTTAAACCTATCTGAGCACAGTTCAGATTCCACCTTGATCTTTTCTGTTAACTTGTGCTCCAGCTTCGCATCTTCCATTTGGAAGTCTCTGCGAACCTGAGCAACTTCGGATTTTACTGTTTTATACATTTCAGAAAATTGTTGAGCAACCTTTTTCTTAATATCCTCATGGTTGTAATCAATTTTACAATTCAAACTGTCCAGATCCTCTTTCAACTTACTGCAGCCAGTCTTGAAGAGAGTTTCTAATTCAGCTTTATTGGATTCTAATTTATTGTCCATAACCTCAATTATATCCGATTTTAACTCAGCTGTCATTCTAGCATTACTGGCTGACATTTTTGCATTACTGGCAGCTATTGCTTGTAATATAACATATAAATCAATAGCCCCAGTATCTTTGGGTTGCTCACCAGCTGACTTTTTATCAGACTCAGGTGACGAAAAACTAGCTCCAACACCAGAATCATCAAAACTAAATGAAACTTCTGATTGATTAGTCATATCTAACTTCTCCTGTTTAAACTCTACCACCTCTCATGACTGTTTCGTTTTTAACTCATCAGATAAACTATCATCCAATAAATTAACAATGTCTAATTTCTGCTTTACTACAGGGGTCTCTATTATTGAAACATTGGCCCTTTTCACACTACTGTCAGATGACAATACTTCATATTTCACTTTAATATTACTATTTTCATGCATATTTACACTTGAACCGTTGTCTGGATTTACAATTCCTTCAACAGACATAGGTTCTGATTTAAGTTTAACCTCGGTTTCTTCTGGCAGTTCCATTTCCGACAGTCTTTTAGTGCAGGTTAGTAAAATTTTTAACAGCTTTTCACTTAACTTAGTTCCTTCTGCACGACGTATGGCGTTGCCCCCACGCCCGGGTTCCCGAGTTCGATTCCCGGCGGGGTCAGGGATTTTCTCTGCCTCATGATGGCTGGGTGTTGTGTG
Source organism: Schistocerca serialis cubense (assembly GCF_023864345.2). Lineage (NCBI taxonomy): Eukaryota > Metazoa > Arthropoda > Insecta > Orthoptera > Acrididae > Schistocerca > Schistocerca serialis. The sequence goes on along the minus strand of NC_064639.1, from coordinate 1,142,484,821 downwards.
ATTTCCTTACGTTAGTTAGGTTTAAGTAGTTCTAAGATCTAGGGGACTGATGGCCATAGATGTTAAGTCCCATAGTGCTCAGAGCCATTTTATGGCGTTGCCGGCGCGGCGTACCAGGATTACTGATGCGACGCAGGCATTGAACTGCAGACTGCACTCCGACGGCTGTTGTGTGTTTGCGTGGCCCACAACTGCAGGTGCGGCTCCGGCTGCTCTGGCGGACGACTGCAATGGGCGAAACTGGCTTCTTGCGATGCCGGCAGCGCCGCTAGACTCAGTGCCAGCTCCGTCAATCCAGATGCGTTGTTAATCCAATTACGTCGTCCACATGCACACGTAACACTCACTGTTCTATTACTGAGTTGCATGTCGCATTTCACTCGCGAATCCGAATATTTAACAATCACTTTCACTTTCACTTTTACTCAGTTTCTTTCTTTCCCGGCTGATGCACCATATGTGGGGCGGCAGGTGGATATTAATTTTTGTTGTTATTCAATAAAAATGTTTGGTTTGCAGAAAAGATGGATTCCTTGCCGTTTTAACCATATGTGGGGCGGCAGGTGGAAATTATGTTGTTGTTAAAATGTAGAATGTTATTTATGCTGTCTTTCGCCGTTCTCAACACTGGCTCTCTAACTACAATATTGGCAACCAGAAAGTGATTAGCAAAACGTGAAGCCTATAATTAGAATTCCTAGTGCCCACTGCATCTGAGAAACACACTTATAGCTGCAGCTTATAGCTCTGAGAAATTAGGAGATTGTCTGGGATTCATAATCAAAAAACGATTTTCTAAAAATTCTCTGTATTCTGAAAGTCACAGATAAAAAAAAAAAGAATAAAAAAATCCACACAATCTAACAGAGCCGTTCAGAGTCTATTGCGCTGATGCAACTATAACTGTCCAAATTAAATGTTTAAATGAATGCTCGCCATAATTTGATGATAATGTTCATCAAACGCCACGCTAAATAATGGTAGAATGTTTGTCCCGCGACGGCACGTGTAAATACAACATACGCAAACTGAAGATAGATAATTAAAGTCAACCCAGAATTAACACTTCACTCGAAAATGATTTCATGGTTAAGCGTATCCCGAGTAACTTAATACGGCATCCGAGGCTGTTTATAGGAATGATACCGACGCGACGCGACTCCCGACACAGATGGTGTGCTATTCAGCGTCTGGAGAGAACTGGGGCCTTCCTTCCTCGCGCAGCGTTCTTATATATAAAGCCGCGGTGCGGACGGCTCAGGGAACGCCTGATCAAATCGGCTCTCCCGACTAGCCGCTGGACTAGTAATGCACCACTTTAAGTTACCGAATAAATCATAGCTTCTTTTGCTGATGGCCGATGAAGCTCTCAATTTATATGTGCAATCAGCACACAGGTAAGTAATCATAATAAAAGTTTGACGTGGCTAAGTTAAATATTTTGGGCGAGAGAATTAATTTAATTACACTGCACGCAGTAGACGAGCTCTGAACTTGTCCTTTGGAGATACGCTATCACTATAGTTTTATAGTTATTTAATTGAAACTTCTCACATCTTTATGATTATAGCGGATCTCCATGCTACTTAAATTTAAACATCCTAGTCTTATTTATTAGCCTACTTAATCTATCTTGCTTCCTTAATTTTTAAGACAAAAACCAGAAAATATTGAATTTCAACTAAAATCTTAATTTGTGAGATCTAAAGTACTGTTTCTATTAAATAATTATGAAAAAGGAATCTAAATATAAATTTTTAAGTCTCTAGCTCTTTTCTGTTGCGCCAATGATTTTTACAGAAAAACGTCCAAATTTCGAAAATGGTTAAAGTTATCGAACTCATATTCAGCACATATTAATTTAGTATTACTCCTGACATGCTAGAACCGTTTCAGGTTATTTACTTGATTTTAAAAATATTGCGCAACATTTATGACGTCAGAACTAGTTACAGCGGACTAGGCTGGCACACAATTGGAAGACTGATGTGAATTTGCTACGGCGTGAGTAGGCTGCTTCCCTACAGGCGGTAAACGAGGATAGCAATCCCAGCGACGGAGAGACAGAAGGACGAAATGACATCCCGCCGCACATGCAAGGTATTTCAAACTCAGGCTCGACAAACTACAACAGGCGAGATTTTGCTCCCCTTGCGAATCAAGTTAAACGGCACACCACGCAGCTGTCCACACTATTAACCGTAAAATAACGGTCCGGTCTTCCCATCGGGCCCCACTCGGCGCCAACAACCCCAGCCGAGCCGAACTGTCTTCACGCCAAGGCAGCCACCTCTTACCTCTTCACACGCCTCCGGCTAAGCCCCGGACAGCGATCACACACGGAAACAACCGCCTAACGCCAAAGTGCCATCTGTGTGAAAACGCAGCACTAAGATCAATACTGAATTGAAAATAAGCGAGCACTGTAACACAATCTCTATCTTCCTCTGCAGTTTTTACCTTCTGCAGCGCCCTCTAGTGCCATGGAAGACATTCCCTGATGTATTAACATATGTCCTATAATCCTGACCTTTCTCGCGTCAGTGTTTGTCATATATTCCTTTCCTCGGCGATTGTGCGGAGAACCTCTTCATTCCTTACTTACCAGTCCAGCTATTTTTCAACTTTCATCTGCAGAATCACATCTCAAATACTTCGATTCTCTTCCATTCAGGTTTTACCACAGTCCACGCTCCAAACGTACATTTTCAGAAATTTCTTCCCCAAATTAAGGGCTAAGTTTGACACTAATTCACTTCTGCTGGCTAGGAATCCTCTTTTTGCTTTTTGCCAACTTTGTGGATAGTCGTTTCAGTACACGTTGGTCTATTGTTCACACACGACTCCTTATCTTAAATCACAGGTCGAACATGTGAAGCTCGATGTAGGCCCGTCCAGATGCATATCGCCATCTCATGGGTTCTTGGGAGATGAAGGTGTGCTGCACACTTCACGGCGCAAGGTTTCTCATTGTTTCCCTAAATTGATTAAATTAATCAGATCTTATGTTCCTTATTTTAAGACCTCGTCATCGACGGACCGTTAAAACACTAATCTCTTGCTCATACAGATATTAATTTGTTTTTCATGTTTCTATTACGCATTATTGTCTAATTTCTATGGTTTCTGAGGGAGGATTTTTTTGTGTGAATAACATGTATTCAGTGAATACCACTCTTTCATAAAAAGATGTGGCCTCTTCTTTATTCAGTTACTTGCTTAAATTCGTATTCTTTTCACTTAATACACTCCTGGAAATGGAAAAAAGAACACATTGACACCGGTGTGTCAGACTCACCATACTTGCTCCGGACACTGCGAGAGGGCTGTACAAGCAATGATCACACGCACGGCACAGCGGACACACCAGGAACCGCGGTGTTGGCTTCGAATGGCGCTAGCTGCGCAGCATTTGTGCACCGCCGCCGTCAGTGTCAGCCAGTTTGCCGTGGCATACGGAGTTCCATCGCAGTCTTTAACAATGGTAGCATGCCGCGACAGCGTGGACGTGAACCGTATGTGCAGTTGACGGACTTTGAGCGAGGGCGTATAGTGGGCATGCGGGAGGCCGGGTGGGCGTACCGCCGAATTGCTCAACACGTGGGGTGTGAGGTCTCCACAGTACATCGATGTTGTCGCCAGTGGTCGGCGGAAGGTGCACGTGCCCGTCGACCTGGGACCGGACCGCAGCGATGCACGGATGCAAGCCAAGACCGTAGGATCCTACGCAGTGCCGTAGGGGACCGCACCGCCACTTCCCAGCAAATTAGGGACACTGTTGCTCCTGGGTTATCGGCGAGGACCATTCGCAACCGTCTCCATGAAGCTGCGCTACGGTCCCGCACACGGTTAGGCCGTCTTCCGCTCACGCCCCAACATCGTGCAGCCCGCCTCCAGTGGTGTCGCGACAGGCGTGAATGGAGGGACGAATGGAGACGTGTCGTCTTCAGCGATGAGAGTCGCTTCTGCCTTGGTGCCAATGATGGTCGTATGCGTGTTTGGCGCCGTGCAGGTGAGCGCCACAATCAGGACTGCATACGACCGAGGCACACAGGGCCAACACCCGGCATCATGGTGTGGGGAGCGATCTCCTACACTGGCCGTACACCACTGGTGATCGTCGAGGGGACACTGAATAGTGCACGGTACATCCAAACCGTCATCGAACCCATCGTTCTACCATTCCTAGACCGGCAAGGGAACTTGCTGTTCCAACAGGACAATGCACGTCCGCATGTATCCCGTGCCACCCAACGTGCTCTAGAATGTGTAAGTCAACTACCCTGGCCAGCAAGATCTCCGGATCTGTCCCCCATTGAGCATGTTGGGGACTGGATGAAGCGTCGTCTCACGCGGTCTGCACGTCCAGCACGAACGCTGGTCCAACTGAGGCGCCAGGTGGAAATGGCATGGCAAGCCGTTGCACAGGACTACATCCAGCATCTCTACGATCGTCTCCATGGGAGAATAGCAGCCTGCATTGCTGCGAAAGGTGGATATACACTGTACTAGTGCCGACATTGTGCATGCTCTGTTGCCTGTGTCTATGTGCCTGTGGTTCTGTCAGTGTGATCATGTGATGTATCTGACCCCAGGAATGTGTCAATAAAGTTTCCCCTTCCTGGGACAATGAATTCACGGTGTTCTTATTTCAATTTCCAGGAGTGTATCATTGATTGTAAGATTTAGTGAAGTGAAATTATCACTTCCGTTATGTTTTTACTACGGAAGTTGCTCGTTATGAAGGATATGTTGGTTACAAGCACTTGAATTCTTTTCATTCTCTCGCAGGTGAAATTTGCATGGATATTAGCGTGTCGGTCCATTTTTGGAACGCAATCAGCAGAGATATTGCGTGCAACTGCTACGAAATGACGTTTGTAGGTTTCCGAAGGTATATGTCCACGCACAGGTCATGAATTCCTAGCATATGTGTTCCATCTGGTTCCGCTCAGGCGAATTGCTAGCCAACTTCATTATGATGCTCCCCAGACCACTGGAGCACGAGTCTGGCCTTCTGACACGGACAGGTGTCCTGCTGGAGATGCCATCGCCTTTTGGGAAGACATCAAGCGTGAAGGTCGCTCGCAATAACGTGCAATAAAGGCATAGCTGTGATGATGCCTTACAATAGGACAATACTGGCCCTACTGACCCCTGCCTGTGGCGCGGTGCACGTTTCGAGCTGCTGTTCCCGTTGATAACAACGCTCCCAGACACGACCATCGACCTATCGTAACAAAAAAACCCTCATTCGTCCCACCAGGCAATGTGTTTTCCGGTCCAATCCCGTGCCCAGGCAGTCTTAATTGACAGTGTTGTTGGGTCAACACGGGAACAGGTGGGTCATCTCCTGCGGATTCCTATGTTCAAAACTATGCGCAGAAGGCATGCTCTGAAGCGTTTATGCCAGGACTAACATGGTACTCTGCCGTTACATACACCACATGTAGCTACCTATCCTGCTTTACAGAGCTCTCAAGCCTCCGACCTACACATTTTGCGATGAGGCGATAGTCGTCAAGTACCTAGTTGCTACTCGTTGCTGCACCATCCTCCAACCACATTCCACGAATGGGTACTACGGTAACACGTAAACAGACGATTCGGTGTTACTGAGATACTCGTTCCCAAGCTCCGTGCCCTGTGTCAAAGTCTCTTAGACTCAAATGGCTCTGAGCCCTATGGGACTTAACATCTGTGGTCATCAGTCCCCTAGAACTTAGAACTGCTTAAACCTAACTAACCTAAGGACATCACACACATCCATGCCCGAGGCAGGATTCGAACCTGCGACCGTAGCAGTCGCGCGGTTCCGAACTGAGCGCCTAGAACCGCTAGACCACCGCGGCCGGCAAAGTCTCTTAGGTCAGTGGACTTCCCCACTTGTGGCCCATATCGTCTCTGCTCAGCTTAAAATACTTTGCTTTAGTTTTCCGCAATGCCACCAGGTGACACTCCGTTTCGCTGTGATGAGATGTCATGATCTTTTGGCTCGTCAGTGCATTTCCTTTTGAAAAAAATCTCCTTGTTTCGAGCCTAAATGTTTCAATAAAAAAACATACCAAAAATGTAAAGCAGGATCAATAGTGGTTTTACCAGTCTTGAAATCTAATAAAATTATAATTACTTGTAGTTCCAAGGTAATTAATCTGCGGTAATGAAACTGTTGTGTCGGTATCTGGGCCGACACCGTGAAGTTGAGATGGCTGAAAAGGCAAGCTAGACTAACGCAGACGGGCGTGATGTACTGGAACAGTATACGTAATTAATGTTAGGAAGAAAAGTACGGAGCAGGATTAATACTTATCTTTAATATCATTGTGGTACATCGATCTTGACGATACACAGGAGACTAAGTTCAATCACTGTATGGCTAATGGCGCCTTGCTAGTTCGTTGCCATTAACTTAGCTGATGGCTATTCTGTCTCTCGGCTAATGAGAGAGAAAGGCTTCGTACATCTGGTCGGTAGCTAGGTTCTCGTACAACTGGGCGGTAGCTAGGTTCTCGTACAACTGGGGCGAGTGCTCTCTCGTATCACGAGACCTGCCTTGGTGGTGGCGCTAGGTCTGCGATTACACAGTGGCGACACGCGGGTCCGACGTGTACTAAATGGACCGCGGCCGATTTAAGCTACCACCTAGCAAGTGTGGTGTCTGGCGGTGACACCACATTCCTCCCCCGCAAATCGGCGAACGGTCGTGTGATAAGGCTTCCGCCCGCCGTGGGGAGGACCACATGTTGACGTATGCGATGAGGTGGGGAGTCTAACAACAGGCGAGGCTGTGCCACCCGCACCCGGCCATTCGGTCCGAGGGGAGCTAGGAAACGCCTGAAAAACTAGTCCAGGGTGCACGTCAACAGGCGGTGTATGCGCCCGTAAAGAGACAGGAGGGACCGAAGGATCAACCTCCATTGCGTCGGGGTAGCCGACGCGCGATGACGTCATGTGGTCCGGAGCGGGCGGGAGTTCCATGGCGGAGGACAGCTGGTCACGGGAAGCGATCGGCGGCGCGTGACCCTGGGAGGCGCTTGGCGGCTGCAACGAAGCGTCGAATGCGGGCGGCGCCGGCGGGAGAACAAGCGGCGGCGGCGGCGGCGGCTGCTGCTGCTGCAGCGGCGGCGGCGCGTCGCCATGGGGCAAAATGGAAGGCATCGTCGGTAACACCTGGGGATGAGGCGAGCCAGTAGATGGGTCCCCAGGGCGCTGACCGGACGGCACCGTCGCTGAAAGCAGACGGGGAGCGGCAGAACCCGAGCGACGACAGAGGCGCACCTCACCAGAGACCCCCAAAACCAAATACATCGCGCGGCCGAGGCAGCGAAGAATGCGCCCTGCGAGCCAACGCCGTGAACCTCGATAGTTGCGATAAAATACAACGTCGCCTGGAGCAAAAGCAGGAGTCTGCCGCTGCACAGGAACCTGATGCGGCGGATGCAGCAAAGACATCAAGGTGCGATGAGGACGACCGTGGAGCAACTCAGCCGGCGAGCGACCATCTCGGGGCTGAGAGCGATACGAAGACAAAAAGAGCAACAATGCGTCCTCCCGAGAATGCGACTCTTTCAATTTCAACATCTGTGACTTGAAAGTCCGGACCAATCGTTCAGCGGCACCGTTGGACTGAGGCGAAAACGGCGCGGATGTCAGATGTTGAATACCATTGGCCTGGCACAATGACTGAAATTCTGCGGACATGAATTGTGGGCCATTGTCGGAAACAATAGTCTGCGGAAGACCTTCAATGCAAAAGATAGCAGACAACGCTTGGATGGTGGCGGAGGACGTCGTGGAAGACATCCGGACAACAAAAGGAAAATTACTGAAGGCGTCGACCAGAACCAACCATCGAGCATTCCAGAATGGACCAGCAAAATCAATGTGCAAGCGTTGCCAAGGGGAAGTGGCTTTTGGCCACGCAAAGACTTTCCGCGGCGGTGCGGACTGTTGTTCGGCACACGCCGGGCACGAAGAACACATATTCGTAATCGCAGCATCGATTCCGAACCAAGTACAGTGCTGACGAGCAAGTTGTTTCGTTCGCACTATACCCCAATGTCCTTGGTGAAGAAGCCGTAAAACAGAGGACTGTAACGAACGTGGGACCACGACTCTGGACTGATCATTATCAGAACGCAACAAAACACCACGTCGAACAAAAAGTCTCTCCTTGTGAGCAAAAAATCGGCGAACCAACGGATCCTCGATCCGAGACTTTGACAAAGGCCATTGCGTAGCAACAAAACGTAAAACAGTAGCAAGGACAGGGTCAGCAGCTGTGGCTGTAGCGACACGACGAAAATCAATCGGAAACGATTCGACCACTTCATCGGTTTCCGAATCAATGAACATGCAAGCAAGTTCGGAAGAATCGAATGCTGTATCCTCAGCAACAGGCAAACGGGACAACGCATCGGCGTTTCCGTGCTTAGCAGTGTACCGATACAAGATATCGTAGCGGTACTGCGAGAGGAAAATAGACCAGCGAATGAATTTCTGCGCTGTACGTGGAGGTACAGGCTTGGTCGGATGAAAAAGCGATGTCAAAGGTTGGTGGTCTGTGATGATGGTAAAGTGACGACCATACAAGAAATCATGGAACTTAGTAACACCAAACACGAGAGCCAAAGCTTCTTTCTCTATCTGTGAATAATTTCTTTGCGCAGACGAGAGCAATTTGGACGCAAAGGCAATAGGGCGATCATGGGAGCCAACTTTGTGCGCAAGCACAGCACCGATCCCGAAATCCGATGCATCTACCATCAACAAAAGGGGTTTCCGGGGATCGAAAGGCGTGAGGCAAGTATTAGAAAGCAACGCCGATTTCAACTGGCGAAAGGCGCGTTCGCATTCCGTCGTCCAGAGAAACGGAACACCTGTACGGCGTAAGCGATGAAGCGGAGCTGAAATGAAAGAGGCATTGCGCACATTCACTCACACCTTGTGATTCTACATTGTTCAATGTTCTTACGACCTCCTGACGCAATGCGTGGGGAACATTGCGCGCTCTGAAAAATTTCGGTTGCGCGTTTCCTTCCAGTTCCAAATGTGCTTCATAGTTTTTAGCGCAACCTAAGCCCGGTGCAAAAATGTCTGCAAATTCTTCACATACACTAGAAACACTGTCTGAAGGCACAGTCTGATTCACTGAGAGGACCTGATTTACAATAGACATGTTAAACAACTGAAATAAATCTAGACCAAACAAGTTCACTGCAGAAGAAGAACGAAGAACGTAAAATGACACAAGTTTTGTGTGTCCCTTGTATGTTGCAAGAAGGCTGCACTGTCCTAACACAGGAATTGTCTGTCCGGAATATGTAGTTAGCTTAACATTTGCGGAACGCAACGGAGGTTTGCCCAGTTGTTTGTACGTGTCATGATTGAGCAATGAAACTGCAGCTCCGGTATCGAGCTGGATTGGTATCACTTTGCCTTCAAAGTCTAAGTCCACAAAAAGTTTATTGTCCTGCTGACGACAAGAGCGACTGTTTTGTGCAAATGGAACAGACACTGGTACAGAATCCCTTGCTAATTGACGTGATTTCCGGCGACGTCGACGCACAGTTTTTGTGGGACGATCACAGTTACTGTTAGAGAAAGTGTCACTGGACGAAGCGGAATTAACGACATGAATGTCCATAGGCGAAGGTCCACGAGCCTGAGTGTCCTTGGTTCGATTCCGGCGCGAAGCAAAGGGCCTGGACTGATTGTGATTGTCTGATCTGAGCTTTTTCTGGCAAACACTTTGAACATGTCCTTTCTTATTGCAGAAAAAGCAAATAGCTCGGCGTGACGGGCAATGTTCACGCGAATGTCTAGTAGCACACCGCGGGCATGATTTCACTGCATTTGTGTGCTGGCGCGGCACACGTGGCTTAGCACGCGGCGGCCGCTGTGTCGACGTGCGCAAGGCCCGGTTACCGGGCCGCGCAGCGCGTCCAGCGGGCCGGTTAATGTTACACACGGCTGGCGAAGTTTCAAAAGATTCCTGAGCACAGTCAAGTGTGTCCTGTCTATCCAATATGTCTATCACTTGTTGAAGTGAGGGATTAACTAGTTTCAAAATTTGCTCCCGTATGCGAACATCAGAAACGTTCTGTGCAATTGCATCACGCACCATTGTATCTGAATAAGAAAGACCACAGTCACATTCAAAGGCACAGTCCCTAGTAAGTCCTTGCAACGTTGCTACCCACTCCCTATTAGTTTGACCGGCCGTACGTTTTGTACGAAAGAACGTATACCGTTTTGCAACCACATTAACTGTTTCTTTGAAATAGGCATCTAATGCAGACAAAATTTCCTCGTAGGACAGAGTTGCTACGTCGCGTCGGGGAAACAATTTCACTATCACACGGTATGTGGACACACCGACACAAGAAAGCAAAAACGGCTGCCGCTCTTTACCTTGAATTCTGTAGGCTGCTAGATGAAAGTTGAACTGGCGAGACCACTCGTGCCAGGTCTCATCGGCTGCCACGTATGGTCGAAAGGGAGGTGCAACAGCGTGTAGTGGCAGCGGTAGCGAAGAAGCGGCGGCGGCCGCATCGGTGTGCAGCGCACGTTGACCCTGGACGAGCTGTCCAAGGGCATCCAGTAACGCCTGCGTCTGCTGATTCTGCAAGCGATAAAATTCGGACAGTACATCTGGAGAATGTGGCGAAGCCATGACACAATTAAATGTAAGCAATCAGAAAGAACTCTTTTCCCTCGTCGCCAATGTTGTGTCGGTATCTGGGCCGACACCGTGAAGTTGAGATGGCTGAAAAGGCAAGCTAGACTAACGCAGACGGGCGTGATGTACTGGAACAGTATACGTAATTAATGTTAGGAAGAAAAGTACGGAGCAGGATTAATACTTATCTTTAATATCATTGTGGTACATCGATCTTGACGATACACAGGAGACTTTAAGTTCAATCACTGTATGGCTAATGGCGCCTTGCTAGTTCGTAGCCATTAACTTAGCTGATGGCTATTCTGTCTCTCGGCTAATGAGAGAGAAAGGCTTCGTACATCTGGTCGGTAGCTAGGTTCTCGTACAACTGGGGCGAGTGCTCTCTCGTATCACGAGACCTGCCTTGGTGGTGGCGCTAGGTCTGCGATTACACAGTGGCGACACGCGGGTCCGACGTGTACTAAATGGACCGCGGCCGATTTAAGCTACCACCTAGCAAGTGTGGTGTCTGGCGGTGACACCACAGAAACCATTATATTTCGCCAGTTACTTGGTTTATCGAGGATGATATTTTGAAGAATTCAAAATGGTTCAAATGGCTCTGAGCACTATGGGACTTAACATCTATGATCATCAGTCCCCTAGAACTTAGAACTACTTAAACCTAACTAACCTAAGGACATCACACAACACCCAGCCATCACGAGGCAGAGAAAATCCCTGACCCCGCTGGGAATCGAACCCGGGAACCTTTTGAAGAATTCCCACAGACGTTAGTTGCTTCTTTTTTTCCATCAGACTTATGATTTGTTCGATACAGGCCACCACAAATTCCTTTCATATGCCAATCTCGTCATCTCAGTACAGTACTTGGTATTTTGTGGGCGACTCCAACCAGACGATCGACAGATTCAACGTACCGAGAAGATTGTGGAAAACTTAGATCCGCATTAGGACGACTAGTGTTGGTAGGTGGTAAGCATCTAATGAACGTCCTAAATGTGAGTGCAGGGAAATGCATTCAGCAAACTATCTAGTGTGTGAAGTGCACGGCCATGAGGGTGATCTGGATATATGTATACCCTTCGACTCAACCACAGAGTGGTTAAGGAATGTTTTTGGTTGTGTAGTATTATAAGAACATATGTAAAGAGTATTGTAACACTCTATATAGACATGAGATTATTTTAGTTCATACATTATCCACTGAAACCTTTGTAAATGCCAAACGAATAAATAAATAAGGGCAGTTCTTTCACACTCTGCTCTCAATTATTTGTTGGATGAATTCCAATCTCTATCCCTGCAGTTTTTGCCCTCTACAGCTCGATCTGATACCATGTGGATCGTATTTTCTCTAATGCTTCCTGCTTAATAAGACCCCTGAGACGAGACTGAGCACTAGACACAGTTAGGCGATTCACCGCTCTAGTTAGACCTGTGGCTCGATGAAGCCATAAGGTCGATATGCTTTCAAGTCCAGCGGCTAAACTAGCTGTAAAATAGTTGTAACATGAGGTCCTTCGATGTAATTGTCGAGACAGTGGCATGTAATGAGAATTTTTAAGTAAACACAAGTTGCAATAAAATAATAATAATAAAAGTTCACATCATATAGAATAACTGACGCACACAACACCCTATGGCTTAAGTTGAGTGAACATAATTGAGCCTGTCAAGCAATGAAATCATTTAGCTGGTAGTCGTACAATAACACACTTCGACATGAAACTAACGATATTAAAATGCAGTAAAGTTTGCCTGAATGAGAAATTAAAGTGGTAGCAGATTCCCCTAATACTATGTAAACCGTCTTCAAAATATGATCCTCGATACACCAAGTAACTGGCGAAATATAATGGCTCATAAGCGCAGACTAACTACCTGGGAACTACAAGTAATTACAATTTTATCTGATTTCAAGACTGGTAAAACCACTATTGATCCTGCTTCAGAATTCTGGTATGTGTTTTTTAGTGAAACATTTAGGCTCTAAACAAGCAGATTTTTGTTTGAAAAGCATATGAAAAGCATACAGAATCCACATCTGCCCCTGGAAATGTCTTACAATTTAAAACCTGGTTCCTAAATCTCTGTCTTACCATTATATAATCTATCTGATACCTTTTAGTATCTCCAGGATTCTTCCAGGTATAAAACCTTCTTTTATGATTCTCGAACCAAGTGTTAGCTATGATTAAGTTATGCTCTGTGCAAAATTCTACAAGGCGGCTTCCTCTTTCATTTCTTCCCCCCAATCCATATTCACCTACTATGTTTCCTTCTCTCCCTTTTCCTACTGACGAATTCCAGTCACCCATGACTATTAAATTTTCGTCTCGTTTCACTACCTGAATAATTTCTTTTATCTCGTCATACATTTCATCAATTTCTTCATCATTTGCAGAGCTAGTTGGCATATAAACTTGTACTACTGTAGTAGGCATGGGCTTTGTGTCTATCTTGGCCACAATAATGCGTTCACTATGCTGTTTGTAGTAGCTAACCCGCACTCCTATTTTCTTATTCATTATTAAACCTACTCCTGCATTACCCTAGCCATGTATGGAAGTGAAACATGGACGATAACCAGTTTGGACAAGAAGAGAATAGAAGTTTTCGAAATGTGGTGCTACAGAAGAATGCTGAAGATAAGGTGGGTAGATCACGTAACTGATGAGGAGGTATTGAATAGGATTGGGGAGAAGAGAAGTTTGTGGCACAACTTGACTAGAGGAAGGGATCGGTTGGTAGGACATGTTTTGAGGCATCAAGGGATCACAAATTTAGCATTGGAGGGCAGCGTGGAGGGTAAAAATCGTAGAGGGAGACCAAGAGATGAATACACTAAGCAGATTCAGAAGGATGTAGGTTGCAGTAGGTACTGGGAGATGAAGAAGCTTGCACAGGATAGAGTAGAATGGTGAGCTGCATCAAACCAGTCTCAGGACTGAAGACCACAACAACAACAACAACATGCACTGACGAGCGAAAAGATCATGAGACCAATCACAGCGAAATTGAACGCCACCTGGTGGCGTTGCGGAAAACTAAAGCAAAGTATTTTAAGCTGAGCAGAGACGATATGGGCCACAACAAGTGGGGAAGTCCACTGACCTAAGCGACTGAGACAGGGCCGGCGCTTGGGAACGAGTATATCGGTAACACCGAAACTACTCATCTGTTACCATGCCACTGTAGTAACCATTAGTGGAAAGTGGTTGGAGGACAGTGCAGCAACGAGTAGGCAACTAGGTACTTGACGACTAACGACTCATCAGAGAATGTGCGAGAAACACATTGCCTGGTCTGACGAACGAGGTTTTTATGTTACACTAGGTCGATGGTGGTGTCTGGGTGCGTTGTTATCAAGGGGAAGAGCAGCTCGAAACGTGCACCGCACCACAGGCAGGGGTCAGTAGGGCCAGTATTAGCCTATTGTAAGGCATCGTCACACCTATGCATTTATTGCACATTATTGCGAAAGACTTTCAGGCTTGATGTCTTCCCTGACGGCAATAGCATCTCCAGCAGGAGACCTGTCCGTGTCATAAGGCCACACTCGGGCTCCAGTTGTCTGAGGAGCCTGATAATGAAGTTGACTAGCAATTCGCCTGAGCGAAACCAGATGGAACACATATCACTGGAATACACGACCTGTGTGTGGACATATATCTCCGGAAACCTACGAAGGACATTTCGTAGCAGTTGCACGCAATATCTCTGCTGATTGCGTTCCAAAAATTGACCGACACGATATTAAGTAGATGATCATAATGGTTTGGCTTATCCATGCAAATTTCACCTGCGAAGGGATGAAAAGAATTCAAGTGCTTGATAACCAACATATCCTTCATAAGGAGCAACTTCCGTAGTAAAAACATAGCGGGAGTGGTAATTTCACTTCACTAAATGTTACAATCAATGCTATTAAGTGAAAAGAATACGAATTTAAGCGAGTAACTGAATAAAAAAGAGGCGACATCGTTTCATGAAAGAATAGTATTCACTGAATGCATGTTCTTGACACAAAAACGTCCTCCCTCAGAAACCAAAATAATTAGACAATAATGCTTAACCCAAATATGAAAAACAAATTAATATCTGTAAGAGTAAGGTGGGAAATTCGAGTTTTAACGGTCCGTTGATGACGAGGTCCTAAAAGAAGGAACACAAAATCTTTTTTATTTAATCAATTTAGGGAAACAATGAGAAACCTTGCGCCGTGATGTGTGCGACACACATTCATCTCCCCAGAACCCATGAGATGGCGATATGCATCTGGACAGGCCCACAGGGAGCTAGCTACATTTGGTCGACCTGTGATTTAAGATAAGGAGTCGTGTGTGAACAATAGACCAACGTGTACTGAAACGACTATCCACAAAGTTGGCAAAAAGCAAAAAGAGCATTCCTAGCCAACAGAAGTGAATTAGTGTCAAACTTAGGCCTTAATTTGGGGCAGAAATTTCTGACAATGTACGTTTGGAGCGTGGACTATGGGAAAACCTGAATGGAAGAGAATCGAAGAATCTGAGATGTGATTCTCCAGATAGAAAGTTGAAAATTATGTGGATTGGTAAGTAAGGAATGAAGAGGTTCTCCGCAGAATCGATGAGGGCCGGCCAGAGTCGCCGAGCGGTTCTAGGCGCTACAGTCTGGAGCCGCGCGACCGCTACGGTCGCAGGTTCGAATCCTGCCTCGGGAATGGATGTGTGTGATGTCCTTAGGTTGGTTAGGTTTAAGTAGTTCTAATTTCTAGGGGACTGATGACCTCAGATGTTAAGTCCCATAGTGTTCAGAGCCATTTGAACCATTTTTAGAATCGATGAGGAAAGGAGTATATGAAAAACACAGACAGGAAAGATGGTCAGGATTATAGGACACCTGTTAGGGCATCATGGAATACTTTCCATGGCACTAGGGAGCGTTGTAGAAAACTGTAGAGGAAGATAGAGGCTGGAATACATTCAGAAAATAATTCTGAACTTGGGTTGAAAGTGTTACTCTCTGAAACGAATAGTTTGGTAGTGGATGGCCAAATTTAAACTGGCCCAAAAAATATTTCATGAACCTTAATCCAGGCAACTTACATCATGTGTATGATGTAGGGTGTGTTGCCTATCTTCAGATTCATGGAATATTTTTTGGGGCCAGTTCAATTTTGTTCACCTTGCATAAGCTAATCTTCGAGGAGTAATTGCTTGTGCTTGGAATACAGAAGGGTTTTCCATCGATGCAGAATGGCATGTCATAATGTAACAGAAGATTCACACATATTGACTCATGTTATTGATTGGTGAGTTTTTCGGACTGGTGACTGGTGGACTGGTGGGCTCACTGGCTGAAAGCGTTACTTACTGTGCCGGTGCGAGAGGATTTTGTACTGCAACTTTTGTATGATACAGGTCTTGTGCTAGAACCACCCCAGCTTTGTACAGTGCGACCATTGTTCGGCCACTACAACCTAAATATAGATGGCCGGCTGAATTGTGAGACCACTCTTCCCCAATGCGAATTTATTGCTTCTTTAATATTTACCATCTCACACTTAAAAGGATAATATTTGTGTAAATAAATAGCAATACAGCAATACAGAGGTGGTAAATGCACCTTGTCACGCAATCTGGATCGAAATACGACCCCACCAAAGCTTGCTGAGTTCGCTGTCTCAGATAATTTCTGACACAGTCTTGTGGTCTCGCTGACACTTAATAGTTTTCCAGGATCTGAGGAGGGCAACATACACCGCGATTTTGTTTAGGACGATATAAAAACCACTTCTAGACAGATTTTCAGCCTTACATACGAGGGTTGTTTTTTAAGTAAGGGCCGTTTCTATTTTTTTAAAAAGATACAAATACTTTTGTAAAAAAAACTTTTATTTTCTGATTCTACACACTTTTACCTATTTTTCTACATAGTTGCCTTGTTTATTTAAGCACTTGTCATACCGTACAACTAAGTTTTTAATTCCCTCTTCAAAGAATTCGGCCGCCTGCTCCGACAGCCAAGAGTTCATGGCCGCTTTCACTTCATCGTCGTCATTGAAGTGCTGCCCGCCAAGGTGGTGTTTCAGGTACCGGAAAAGGTGAAAATCGCTAGGAGCAAGGTCGGGGCTGTATGGTGCATGGTCCGAAACTTCCCAGCCAAAAGAATCAATCAAATCCCGAGTCTTTTGAGAGGTGTGAGGCCTAGCGTTATCGTGCAGGAGCAAAACTCCTTTTGTCAGCATGCCGCGCCTTTTGTTTTGAACTGCTCTGCGGAGCTTCTTTAGAGTTGGACAGTAGGCAACGGAGTTGATTGTCGTTCCTCGTGGCATAAAGCCCACTAGCAAAACACCGCGCCGGTCCCAGAACACAGTTGCCATAATATTGCGCTTTGACAGCGTCTGTTTGGCTTTTGCCTTGACGGGTGAGGCTGTGTGTCGGCATTCCATCGATTGTCGCTGGCTTTCGGGAGTGATATGGGATACCCATGTTTCATCTCCAGTGACAATTTGACTCAACATGTCATCCCCTTCTTCCTCGTAACGAATCAAAAAGTCCAATAAAGTGGCAAATCTCTTCCCTCTGTGGTCCTCTGCGAGGAGTCTGGGTACCCACCGAGAACACAGTTTCTTAAAGTTTAGGTTTTCAGACACAATTTTGCACAAAACCGATCTTGAAACTTGTAGAAATTCCAAAGAAAAAGTGGAAATTGTGAATCTTCTGTCCTCACGAATCTTTGTTTCGACTGCAGCCACCAAATCATCAGTGATCACAGAGGGCCGGCCTGAGCGTTCTTCGTCATGGTCGTTTTGACGGCCATTTTTAAACTCTCTAACCCATTGACGCACTTCACCTTCAGTCATTGCATTCAAGCCATAAAATTCTGTTAACTGACGATAAATATCACTGACCGTATCTCACACGCGGCGGGCGATTTAATAATCGTAAACAGTATAAAGTAGCACAGCGATGCGTACACGTCAGCTACAGAGCTGCAACTTGCATCAGTGTGAACGGGAAGGATGCCGGCAAGTGGCGCAGTGGCTTGTTGCGGCGTCCGCGCGAACTACGGGACTATACGCGCGAACGGCCCTTACCTAAAAAACAACCCTCGTACACTCCTGGAAATTGAAATAAGAACACCGTGAATTCATTGTCCCAGGAAGGGGAAACTTTATTGACACATTCCTGGGGTCAGATACATCACATGATCACACTGACAGAACCACAGGCACATAGACACAGGCAACAGAGCATGCACAATGTCGGCACTAGTACAGTGTATATCCACCTTTCGCAGCAATGCAGGCTGCTATTCTCCCATGGAGACGATCGTAGAGATGCTGGATGTAGTCCTGTGGAACGGCTTGCCATGCCATTTCCACCTGGCGCCTCAGTTGGACCAGCGTTCGTGCTGGATGGGCAGACCGCGTGAGACGACGCTTCATCCAGTCCCAAACATGCTCAATGGGGGACAGATCCGGAGATCTTGCTGGCCAGGGTAGTTGACTTACACCTTCTAGAGCACGTTGGGTGGCACGGGATACATGCGGACGTGCATTGTCCTGTTGGAACAGCAAGTTCCCTTGCCGGTCTAGGAATCGTAGAACGATGGGTTCGATGACGGTTTGGATGTACCGTGCACTATTCAGTGTCCCCTCGACGATCACCAGTGGTGTACGGCCAGTGTAGGAGATCGCTCCCCACACCATGATGCCGGGTGTTGGCCCTGTGTGCCTCGGTCGTATGCAGTCCTGATTGTGGCGCTCACCTGCACGGCGCCAAACACGCATACGACCATCATTGGCACCAAGGCAGAAGCGACTCTCATCGCTGAAGACGACACGTCTCCATTCGCCCCTCCATTCACGCCTGTCGCGACACCACTGGAGGCGGGCTGCACGATGTTGGGGCGTGAGCGGAAGACGGCCTAACGGTGTGCGGGACCGTAGCCCAGCTTCATGGAGACGGTTGCGAATGGTCCTCGCCGATACCCCAGGAGCAACAGTGTCCCTAATTTGCTGGGAAGTGGCGGTGCGATCCCCTACGGCACTGCGTAGGATCCTACGGTCTTGGCGTGCATCCGTGCGTCGCTGCGGTCCGGTCCCAGGTCGACGGGCACGTGCACCTTCCGCCGACCACTGGCGACAACATCGCTGTACTGTGGAGACCTCACGCCCCACGTGTTGAGCAATTCGGCGGTACGTCCACCCGGCCTCCCGCATGCCCACTATACGCCCTCGCTCAAAGTCCGTCAACTGCACATACGGTTCACGTCCACGCTGTCGCGGCATGCTACCAGTGTTAAAGACTGCGATGGAGCTCCGTATGCCACGGCAAACTGGCTGACACTGACGGCGGCGGTGCACAAATGCTGCGCAGCTAGCGCCATTCGACGGCCAACACCGCGGTTCCTGGTGTGTCCGCTGTGCCGTGCGTGTGATCATTGCTTGTACAGCCCTCTCGCAGTGTCCGGAGCAAGTATGGTGGATCTGGCACACCGGTGTCAATGTGTTCTTTTTTCCATTTCCAGGAGTGTATTTTGTCGCCTGGTATATTTTAATCTATCGTCTTCTAAGAAGCAAATTTCATCAATGTGGCACGTGCTCTCTTTCCCTTCCACACTCTTCAGTACCCTTGCTACCTTTTCGTGTTTCTACGTTTTTAATTTTAATATCCATCTGTTACAACACATGTATAGTTTTCCGAATTTCTTGTTTCGCTTTAAGATCCTCACAGCAGTATACCTGTTCTGTACAATGCTGATATACAGCAACAGGAATAAGCTTTCTAATGATGTGTTAATGTTTGACTCCAGTATTACTTTATATAACAGGACTTTCTTCGACTCTAACAAACTACTTTTGGGATGAAACTTACTGATAAACGAAACACTTATGAAGACGATACCCAGGTCTGATTCACGACCAGCCCTCACGGCTTTGCTCCTCTCCTTCGTTCCAAATCCAACGCAAGCTCTTCTGCGTACCTGACCGGAGTAACTCTCGTAAGAGAAAGGATACTGCGGGGAATAATTGGCTTAACCATATTCTAGGCCCTAGAAGATAATTTTAAGAATTAATTTCCAATTGTCAACGGCGTGTACTCTGTTTTGAAGTTTGATGATAGATTCGAACTAGTCCAAGACTCGAACGTGGAACATTGCCATTCGCGAAAAATGCTTTTATCAGCTGAGCTGCCCAGGCACGACTCACGACCCGTCATCTTCGCTTCTGCCAGCTTTTCAAACTGTTAGCGAAGTGAAGCGAAGAGGGCGACAAAGCGTCTGAGCTTTGCAGACATTACCCACAGTCTCTCCTCACTACTACAAGTAGATTGTAACTTATTCGCCAGTCTGAAACGCTTCTACATCTACATCTACATTTATACTCCGCAAGCCACCCAACGGTGTCTGTCTGTCGTTTACAAGAACAATTATCTCAATTATGTGCCTGCCTCGGTTTCCACAATAAATGAGCAGAATAATACAATGCAGAGTAGTGGGTTCTGTACAACTTAAAGCATAAACACGTACAATCGCAACAAATACACACTGTAAGAGTGGATGTACGGATGACCTAAGGAGTCAGAAATGACACAGACTGGTGTTTCTCTAAGAATCACTGTCGCTCACACACACGCGCGCGCTAATAGCAAGGTTTACGGAATGAAACCCGTACAACTACGAGAAACACCTCATGAAACTTTGCAGCAGACATCGGCACAAGTCCAAACTACCTCACAGAATGGCACTTCTCGCCGGCACGCGGGAGGCGTTTCACCCCGTCAGTCCTCTCGAAAGGAGCGATCGGAGTGCCTCCAGACTGCCGCTTTCTACCAGTCACCGAGTCACGTGAAAAGTACAGAACACACGCTCTCTACGAAACAAAAATCTTAGTAGTGGCGGCTAGCCAAGCTACAGGCACACACAGTCACCCTCTGACTAGTGCTTACCTTTTTGGTTCGACGAGTTCAGCTACTCTGCAGCATGTACAGCTCAGCTGCTTCGCCGTCACTGCACAAGTTGTTACGTTGCGGTCTTTTTGGTGACAGTTCAGTATGCTTTAAAGAGGTTGGTTCGCCAACAAATAAATACGACACTGATCTGGTGGAAACAGATTGTATTGTTGAGGTCCTGTCTCTTCCAATTTAGTATAAATGCCTAAGTATCATATAGCGAGTTCAAGAAGCCTTTACAGAACCAAATAAGTCAAAGCAATCGTGTCCCTAGCATTCCCTCCACTAACTCAAGACAACAGTGGGAAAAAAACACCTAGGTGAGCGTTGCTCACACGTGTTTAACGAACGACACCTGTACAAATTAATCGGCAACGCGGGACTTTATATACTGAATACCTTGATGTTAAAATTCTACCTTGGCACCAAAGAATTTTACGTTCCTCCCTCGATCGCGACCACAACGCCATCCACGATTATCTAAAATAACACTGAGATTATTTGCAACAGAACTGTTAGTAGAGCCGTGCTAACCTATGTAGTGGGAAGCAGCTGCATCTTGTTCATCTGATCCAAACACGTCTACGCCTGAAATTGTCATCTTCAAAATAAACCTTTTGTTCACCAAAGTCACTTCGTAAGCGACTATACATATTTCACTTAATAGCTTCAAATAAACTGTTAGTTCAGCCTATTGATCCATGGAAATCCCACTGCCACCAGCGACATGATCTGCAATCGGAAGGAAAGAAGATAAATGTTTAACGTCCCGTCGATAATGAGGTCATTAGAGACGGTTGGTCTCGGCCAACCCTCGTCACGATATGCCTCAAACTAGGGATCACTACATCTGTTTACAAACTTTTGTCCTTCAATTTTCATAGCACACACAATTAAAGGACTTTTGCTAGCACCAACTGTGGCGAATGATTATACCCACTCATGTCAAATATTACGAGAAATTTAGTATGTGTATTTCCTACCTGAACAGTATTATTTTTAGATGGAATATTTCGTCCTCTCCCACTTCGGGGATAGGTGCGAGTCCATTGCGCCAGCCCAAAGGGTTTCTCTCCTCCCAAACCGCGTCTTACTTTTTAATATCACTGGAAGAGTGTCCATACGACTAACCTCTAGAAGGTCTGAGAAGCCACATCAGCCCTTCCCCATGTTGTGGATTCGCAAGACAGCCAACCCACTATGAGAGGAAGCCGAAAGGCACGCGTTTTAGCTCACGCAGGCTGGCGTGAGGTCTGGAACAGGTCAAGGAAATGAGACTTGCAAAAAACGTACGTAGCTGCTGGAATACTTAACTTTAATCCATAATTGGTGAACATCGCACTTGACGGTACATGTTTTACAGCATCAATAGAAACTGGTAATGGCGCCTTGCTAGGTCGTAGCAAATGACGTAGCTGAAGGCTATGCTATCGTCTAGGCAAATGAGAGCGTATTTTGTCAGTGAACCATCGCTAGCAAAGTCGGCTGTACAACTGGGGCGAGTGCTAGGAAGTCTCTCTCTAGAACTTCCGTGTGGCGGCGCTCGGTCTGCAATCACTGATGGTGGCGACACGCGGGTCCGACGTATACCAACGGACCGCGGCCGATTTAAAGGCTACCACCTAGCAAGTGTGGTGTGTGGTGACACCACACCCCATGACGTATCTTCCTCTCACGATAGCGTTATCGCTCCTCGCGCGGCCGTTTTCTCCTCTCGCCTTTGGCTATAATTGTTTAACATGCCTACCTTTCACTCCCTTGCATTCGCTAATCCGGTATCTTCAAAATTACACAGAAATGAAGTCATAAGTTAGGTTTAGATGCCGATTCGATCAATTAATTGGAAATTTTCTGCTGCATACCTCCCAAACTGATCAAATGGCTCTGAGCACTATGGGACTTAACATCTGAGGTCATCAGTCTCCTAGAACTTAGAACTACTTAAACCTAACTAACCTAAGGACATCACACACATCCATGTCCGAGGCACGATTCAAACCTGCGACCGTAGCGGTCGCGCGGTTCCAGACTGTAGCGCCTAGAACCGCTCGGCCACTTCGGCCGGCCACTGTGTAGTGAAGAATTAGTTCTGGCTCCCTTTAGGATCTATTGTAACGCTGTTTCCTGGTTAATGGTTTGTTATTTTTCATAATAAAGGGTGTCTCGACAGTAACTAGGTGTTATGAAATTGCTGTAGAACTGTGATGCCGATGGAATATAATGGAAATAGTGGGTACATGTATGTAATGAAATAAGGTTTGGATTTCGACAGTCATGGAGTGGGCATGCGGCAGGTGGCTCCGAGGTAATATTGCCATACCATCTCCGATACAGCTGCAGACGTCTGGCCGCCAGCCCAGACTTGCGCTCCATGCTCGTCATTTGTTCCGTCTTTCTTTTTCGCTTCCGTTCGTCTTCTTTACCCTCGGCGAGAGCTTGTTTTTACATTTTTTGCAATACAGGAGGCTGTCGCGAGAGGAGCTGCTCACAGAAATTGAAAAGATGGCCGATCGCCTGACTGTTCAACTGCGAGCACAGATAGTTGACGTTATGAGCTGTGGAATTCCGTCGCTCTGTTACAGAGCTGGTGGCGCACTGTGAATGGAGTGAATGCCACGATTCGTCCAGCGATAATAAAGAACTGTCACAGAAAGGTAATGACCACAGGCTCGGTAAAAGAGGCAAGAAATCTTGGGCATCCATCCATGTCTCGATCTGATGATAAAGTGGCGACTGTGCAGGAAGTCAACCCGCCAGACAGCGTGTGAAAGTGGACCTGTGAGGTACGTGGTATGTCCGATCTCACACAATGAAATGAATTATCGAACGTGGAAACCTCATCATTTGCAACAGCTAACACGTGATAGCAGAATGGAGTCTGAGGAGTTGATGTTTGGATTCACACGAAGACTGACCTCCATAGTTTAGTAACTTCCTCTGGAGTGACTATGCCGTCTTCCGTGTGCAAGGTTTTATCAGTCGACACAATTTTCGTTATAGGGCAACGGAAAAGATGTAGTCGCCACGAAAACTGACAGTGTGGAGAGGAGTGACTGCCACAAATGTTATCGTGTCATTAATCATCCGCAAAACAATGAGCGCAGAACACAGTAGCTGCATGGAATAACATCGAAGATATTAATTTTAAGCAAGATGGCGCACTACCTTACTTTCCAAATGACTGCATGCGTGTTTGAATGAAATGTTTCCAGGACGTTGGCTGGGAAGACGCCGATCTCGTAATTGGCTTGCAAAAAGTTCTGCACTGACGCCAAGCAACTTCTTTCTTAGCACTTGGCAAAATGTGAGGTGCAACGGAGGAAACATGGCACACTGGACGAAATGAAAGCACTAATTCGGGACGTTATCAGCAATATCCTATGCCACTTGTCTAATGGACTTCTTGTTTGAGACGATTGTTCGATGTCACAGGTTCCTGCATTGAATTTTAAAGCTTGCGTCCACATTTTTAGAACAGGAGGTGACAAAGAGTCATGGGATAGCGATACGCACATTCACAGATGGCGGCAGTATCGCGTACACGAGGTATAAAAGGGCAGTGCATTGGCGGAGCGTCATTTGCACTCAGGGGATTCGTACGAAAAGGGTTCCGACATGATTATGGCTGCACGGCGGGAATCACCAGACTTTGAAAGCGGAATGACTGTTGGAGCTGGCGGTTGAAACATCCCATTTCGGAAATTGTTAGGAAATTCAATATTCCCAGATCTACAGTTCAAGGGTGTGCCGAGAATACCAAATTCCACTCACCATGGGCAGCGCAGTGGCCAATAGCCTTCACTTAACGAGCGAGAGCAGAGGCGTTTGCGTACAGTTGTCGTTCCAAACAGACAAGCAACAGTGCGTGAAATAACCGCAGAAAACAATGTCGTACGTACGACGAACGTATCTGTTAGGACAGTGGGGTGAAGTCTGGTGTCAATGGGCTACAGGTACGACATCGCCTACAGTGCCTCTCCTGGTCTCGTGGGCATATCGTTTGGATCCTAGGCGGTTGGAAAACCGTGGTCTGATCATATGAGATCCGATTTCAGGTCGTAAGAGCTGAAAGACAGTTCGAGTGCGGAGCAGACACCACGAAGCCATGGAACAAAGTTGTTCACAACGCACTGTGCAAGCTGGTAGTAACTCCATAATGGTGTGGGCTAGCCGGCCGAAGTAACCGAGCGGTTCTAGGCGCTACAGTCTGGATGTGTGTGATGTCCTTAGGTTAGTTAGGTTTAAGTCGTTCTAAGTTCTAGGGGACTGATGACCTCAGAAGGTAAGTCCCATAGTGCTCAGAGCCATTTGAACCTTTTTTTTGGTGTGGGCTGTTTTTACATAGAACAGGCTGGGCATTCTGTTGGAGATGGTTATGTTCCGCTGCTATTTGGAGTCATGCATGCACTTCATGTTCCCAGTCAACGATGTCAGATCTCCGGCCACGATTGTTCGTAGTTGGTTTGAAGAACATTCTGTATATTTCTAGCGAATGATTTGGCGACCCAGATCGCGTGAAATGAATACCATGTTACATTTATGGGGCGTAATTGAGAGGCCAGTTCGTGCGCAAAATCCTACAGAAGCAGCATGGCTGAATATTTCTGCAGGGGACTTCCAGCTGCTTGTTGAGTTCATGCCACGTCTAGTTGCTGCACTACTCTGAGGTCAGACACCTCAATCTATTCACGATAATAATTTCAGTAAATTATTATTGTGAATCCAGTATTCATTCGCCTTCTCCAATACCTAGATACTTTCAAGACACCATTGCCTATGGTTCGTGCTTTTTGCTTCAGAAAAGTTTGCGAAGTATAATACCCATTCCACTCAACAATCGTTCAGACTCTTCATTACTAGTCCGCAAACGGAGCTACATCAGTCGAGAGCGTTAGGTTATCTACCTGTACTTACTGCAGGCTTCTGTCATGCACTAACTTCTTTCACTTGCTTCATTGGTTTTTCTCTATTTTAAGTATGAAATTATGGCCGTAAGGGGTTACTTTACTTAGACCCTACTGAAAACGCTCTTTCCTTTTTTTTTTGATTCTTTTACTACTACTCATATGTAGGAAACAGTTAATCGTGCTGTACGCCAATGCGAATCACGGACGATACCTGTACCACAAATTCTGCAGTGATCTGGGTGGGTGAAATATACTGACGGGAAAAAAGTCGCAACCCCAAGAAGAAGTTGTGAGACATAAACGGAAGTTAGTAGGCGTGTTTCTAAGAATACACGTTACGACCTGCAGCGTGCATTCCACTGATCCTAAGCCACCGCCATTTGCGACTTTTGTGGTGTCAAGCGAGAGCTCACCGGAGGGCGAGGTGGGAGGTCTGTCGTTTCTCTGACGAAAGCTGATTGTGTATCGGCGGCAGTGATGGCCGTTTGTTGTTTAGGAGAAGGCCAGTTGAGGACCTGCAACCATCCTGTCTGCGTGCTAGACACACTGGACCTACACCTGATGTTGGCTCTAGGCTGCCATTCCGTATGATAGCAGGAGCGCTCTCTTGGTTATTCCCCCCATGAACCATGAACCTTGCCGTTGGTGGGGAGGCTTGCGTGCCTCAGTGATACAGATGGCCGTACCGTAGGTGCAACCACAACGGAGGGGTGTTTGTTGATAGGCCAGACAAACGTGTAGTTCCTGAAGAGGGACAGCAGTCTTTTCAGTAGTTGCAGGGGCAACAGTCTGGATGATTGACTGATCTGGCCTTGTAACACTAACCAAAACGGCCTTGCTGTGCCGGTACTGCGAACGGCTAAAAGCAAGGTTAAACTACAGCCGTAATTTTTCCCGAGGGCCTGCAGCTTTACTGTATGGTTAAATGATGATGGCGTCCTGTTGGGTAAAATATTCCGGACTTAAAATAGTCCCCCATTCGGATCTCCGGGGGGGGGGGGGGGGGGGACTACTCAAGAGGACGTCGTTATCAGGAGAAAGAAAACTGGCATTCTACGGATCGGAGCGTGGAATGTCAGATCCCTTAATCGGGCAGGTGGGTTAGAAAATTTAAAAAGGGAAATGGATAGGTTAAAGTTAGATATAGTGGGAATTAGTGAAGTTCGGTGGCAGGAGGAACAAGACTTTTGGTCAGGTGAATACAGGATTATAAATACAAAATCAAATAGGGGTAATGCCGCAGTAGGTTTAATAATGAATAAAAAAAATAGGAATGCGGGTAAGCTACTACAAACAGCATTGTTGTGGCCAAGATAGACACGAAGCCAACGTCTACGACAGTAGTACAAGTTTATATGCCAACTAGCTCTGCAGATAACGAAGAAATTGAAGAAATGTATGATGAGATAACAGAAATTATTCAGATAGTGAAGGGAGACGAAAATTTAATAGTCATTGGTGACTGGAATTCGAGTGTAGGAAAAGGGAGAGAAGGAGACATAGTAGGTGAATATGGATTGGGTTCAAAAATAGCTATGGGCACTATGGGACTTTACTTCTGAGGTCATCAGTCTCCTAGCACTTAGAACTACTTAAACCTAACTAACCTAAAGTGTATAGAAGTGAAACACGGACGGTAAATAGTCTGGGCAAGAAGAGAATAGAAGCTTTCGAAATGTGGCGCTACAGAAGAATGCTGAAATCAGACGGGTAGATCACATAACTAATGAGGAGGTATTGAATAGAATTGGGGAGAAGAGGAGTTTGTGGCACAACTTGACAAGAAGGAGGGACCAACTTGACAAGGAGAAGGGACCGGTTGGTAGGACATGTTCTGAGGCATCAAGGCATCACAAATTTAGTATTGGAGGGCAGCGTGGAGTGTAAAAAACGTAGAGGGAGACAAAGAGATGAATACACTAAGCAGATTCAGAGGGATGTAGGTTGCAGTAAGTACTGGGAGATGAAGAAGCTTGCACAGGATAGAGTAGCATGGAGAGCTGCACCAAACCAGTCTCAGGACTGAAGACCACAACAACAACAACAACTGAATGTCAGCCTGGTGATTCGACCTGTTGTGCTGCCATTAATAAACAGCACTCCAAGGGGTGTTTTCCAACAGGATAACAGTCGTCCGCATACCGTCGTTTTAGCTCCACGTGCACTACAAAGTGTCGATATGTTGCCTTGGCCTACTCGATCACCATATCTATCTACAATCGAGCACATATGGGACATCATCATCCACAACCAGCATTAATCGTGCCCATATCAACCAACCAAGTGCAGCAGGTACGAGACTTCATCGCACAAACAGACATCCAGCACCTGTTCAACAAAGTGCATGCACGTTTGTATGCTTATGTTGAAATATTGTGATGTTAATCACTGAAATACGTTACCTAGACGAAAGAATTCCCGAAATTTCATTACTCTTCATTAACTATCTTTCGGTGTGTGACTTTTTTTTCCGCCAGTGCATACCCTACACGCAGTCAGGCACACCCTGAGCGCTAGTTGTTGGGGGCGGCTGCACCCCGGCGACGCTCTGGCCGAGTAACCGGCTGCTGCTGGGGCGGCAGCGGTGGCTCGCAGTGGGACCTGCGGAACGAGACGCGTGCCCCCGCCCCCGCAATCCCGTTATCCGCCGTCGGCCGGATTGGATTCGACGGCCAACTTCCGGTCGGCGTTGACACGGGCGGCGTCTCGGATTAGACGGGCACCTCCGGGGACCGGCCCTCCTTTATGTCTTCTGGCGTTGTTCCAGCCAGCGCGCCGGGCAGCTCCGCGCCGAGGACCTGTTAGCCCGGTCATCTCTCTGGAGGCCACTGGCCGTCTGGAGAGGAAATCACCGACGCTTTGCGAAGTTGGAAGCGCCATCCGACCCTGGTGCTCAAGAATAATATAGTGTAATGAAAAATGCGAAGGTATCGAAAAACAAATGAATGTCGGAAGCACTGACTCAGCGTATAAAAAAGTCAAAAGAACCATCGATGAAATTGAAAACGAAGGCGGTAATATTAAGAGCGCAATGGGAATGCCGATATTAAATGCAGAAGAGACAGCGGATATGTGGAAAGATATATTGGGGGCCTTTACGTGGGGAGGACTTATATGATGACGTGATAGGAAAAGAAACAGGAGTCGATAGGGAAGAGAGAGGGGATCCAGTGTCTGCCTCCGTGCCGCAGCGGTAGCGTTGTGCCTGCCACGCAAGGTGGCGCGGGTTCCATTCCCGGCGGGGCACAGGATGTTGTATGGTTCAAATGGCTCTGAGCACTATGGGACTTAACATCACAGGTCATCAGCCCCCTAGAACTTAGACCTACTTAAACCTAACCTAAGGACATCACACACATCCATTCTCGAGGCAAGATTCGAACCTGCGACCGTAGCGGTCGCGCTGTTCCAGACTAAAGCGCCTAGAACCGCTCGGCCACCAGCGGTCGGCGATGTTGTATGTCCTCATCATTGACACGCAAGTGGCCGAAGTGGCTTCAACTAAAAAGACTTGCAATACAGTGGCCGACCCCCGAACGGGATATCCCGGCCAATAAATGCCATACGATCATTTCATTTCAGGGGAGCCAGTATAAAAATCAAAGTTCAAAAGAGCTTTGGATGACTTAAGTTCAAGTAAGGCAGAAGGGGTGGAAAACATTCCATCGGAATTTCTAAAGTCATGGGAGGGAAGTGGTGACGAACCGTTTATTGACGTTGATGTGTAGAAAGTGTGACAGTGACGATATACCATTTGACTTCCTGAATAATATCATCCACACAATGCCCAAGATTGCAAGAGCCGAGAAGTGCAAGAGTTACCGCACAATCGGCTTAACAGCTCACGCATCCGTGTCGCTGACAAGAATAGTGTATGTAAGAATGGAAACGAAAACTGAGGATGTGTTAGATGGTGATCAGTTGGGCTTTTGGAAACATAAAGGCATCAGAGAGGCAGTTCCGACAGTGCCATTGACAACACAGGCCAACGATGGGAAATTTTTTTTGCTGAAAATACCTTATTCTTATGTTTTTTAGGGTTGGAAATCTAAATATGGTGTTTAAAAATCTGTATCATCCACCATTACTTCACATTTTACAGTTAAATTTATTAAACTAAGCGATTTTTTAAACAATTTAACGGCTTTTATATAGTTAAAATAATTTAAAAGGGAACTGTAATGAATGCAGATGACGCTGGTAGCACTGCTGAAAAACATTTGCTGGCAAAAAATGGTCGATTCTATTTTTGTGTTAACAGATGGTGTTTTGGTTACCGTCAGCCTAACCTCACTTTCCCGTTACCTGTATATGTGCTCAATACAATGTCTAATCGTGGTTGTAAAAACTCTGCTGACAGTTTTTGTTATATTTGTGGTGAATTTGTGACTAACACACACCAAACAAACATTACAGACTTTGTGAAAAAGATTTATCTATCATACTTTGGAGCTAAACTTTGTGATCAAGATAAATCTTGGGCGTCGCATAATGTATGTTATGTATGTGTTGAAGATCTGAGAAAATGGTACAAAAAGAAGAAAAAAGCCTTTAGATTTGCTGTTCCTATGATATGGAGGGAGCCAAGAAATCATTCCGATGATTGCTACTTTTGCAATGTTGATATTACTGGTTATAATTCGAAAAACAAGAAAGGTAATAAGATACCCTAACCTTCCGTCCGCCATCCGACCACTAGCGCATTGTGTTGATTTGCGGTTCCTGAACCACCAGATGATTTAAATTCTGTTGCAACAGAAGTGGTTTCTGATGTACAATCTGATGTAGATGAACCAGATGATGATGAATTCCATTGTAATACAGAAAGTCTAGAGCCCAAATTGTTTACTCAGACCGAGCTTAACGATTTGGTTAGGGATCTGGGCTTAACGAAAGAAAAATCTGAATTGCTTGGCTCTAGATTAAAAGAGAAGAACGTATTGGCAGTTGGAAACAGACCCAGAATATGTTTCTATTATAGGTACAATGTTAAAGAAGCTGAAGACTTTAGGATTTTTAATGAGCCTGATAGTTCACTTTTTGAACAGTCACCTTGATTAATTCCCGGACAATATGGGATATGCTAGTGAGGAGCAAGGAAAGCATTTTCACCGGGACATTAAAGTGATGGAAAAAACGCTACCAAGGCCGCTGGAACACCAACATGATGGGGGACTACTATTGGTCACTTCACCGAGAAGTTCAGAAAACGACTCATCTTAGAAAAAGCGACACAAGAAGCTTCAGTGAAAAAAGAGAAAGAAAGTACAAACCAATTCTAGCTGTCAAGTGAAACCAATTCTTACTGTCAAGTTTCTTCTTCTTCCGTGTCCGGATGCACCAATTATATCTTCCCTTCCCAGTAATTAGCAACGTAGATTGCTTTGTCATTGACTTTCAAAATATCATCTTTAGTGCATGTTATAGACATATCTGGGTAGATCAGCAGGTGGTCCAAGTCCTGTATTGCTCCGCATTCACACCTATCGCTATCACTGTAACCCCATTTAAATAGGTTTGATTTGCACCCAGTTACTCCAGTGCGCAGCCGGTTTAATGACCTCCAAGTTGTAAAAGGTAGTCGAAATCCTGCAGATCCCTCCTCAAGTAGTTCCATTGTGCAGTGTGGCACCATTTCTTCCCAGAGAGATAGCCGCCTTGCGACGGGCTTGGTGGCGAGCTCTTCAGTAGTTTCCATGAAACTCCTGCGGGATTTCAGCCGGACACGTTGTTTTCGGTGCATATACATCGGGTGTCGAGGATCATTCTTTTGTTTTGATCTTTCGATCTCGGCGGCTACTTGTCTGCGGATAGTGGGTGGTGCTATGCCTATGATGGGGTAAATGATGTCTGTGGGAGTTGGTTTGAGGCATCCTGTGGCAATACGTACAATTTCGTTTACGGCGACGTCAACTTGCTTAGCGTGGGCAGAGTTCCTCCAAACTGGCGCCGCATATTCCGCAGCTGAGATACTCAGCACCAGACCTGTGGTGCGCAAAACGTGTGGTTGAGCTCCCCACGATGAACCTGTTAGCTTCCGCAGTATGTTGTTCCTGGCACAGACCTTTTTTTTTAAGTGTTGTGACAGTGCTGCTTAAAAGTAAGTGCTCTGTTCAATGTTACTCCCAGGTATTTTGGGCTGTTTGTATGTTTCAGCTCTTTGGCTTGTTTGCTCCTAAGATGGAAGGCGGATACTTGAGATTTACTGGGGTTTGGTTTGAGATTATTGCCGTCGTAATAGGTAGCAAGTTCTGTTAAGGCTCCTGTGAGATTCTCCTCCACTTCTTCAAAGGTTTTATCCTGTGTGGCCACTGCTGCATCATCAGCATATATGAACATTCGTGTCTGGTTGCTGATGGGAAGATCATTGGTATAGATGTTAAATAATATTGGAACCAAGACACTGCCCTGTGCAAGTCCATTTTTCTGTGTCCTCCATCGGCTGTTTTTAGATTGTAAGGTTACATAGTAGCGTCTGTTCTGTAGCATACATTGCACGAACATAGAAAGGGTGTAGTCCTTAGTGACATTATACACTTTCTGGGTAAACAACTTATGGTTAACTGTGTCATATGCAGCACTGAGATCCAGGAATGTGACCCCAGTTACTTCTCCTCTCTGATAGCCGTCTTCGATGTACTGTGTGAGATTAAGGATTTGGCCACAGCATGAGTTTCCTGGTCGAAATCCAGCTTGTTCGTTAATAAGGGCATTGTCCACATAATCAACTATGCGTTTGAGGATCATTCGCTGCAGCACTTTAAATAAATGACAAAGCAGTGAGACAGGCCGGAAATTTTTAGCTTCAGCTGGGTCTTTCCCTGGTTTTAGTAACGCAATAACCCGAGCTTTCCTCCACAGTTTAGGAATTTGCATTGTTGTAATACAGTTATTCATTAGCTCTAGGATCCATGCTTGTACTCCCGGTCCAAAATGTTTAATTTGCTCAGATCTCTGATCGTCGAGGCCAGCGGCCTTATTGTTTTTCAAATCTTTGATGGCATCTTGTAGCTCCTGAATGGAGAACGGGTGAGCTAGGAAGCTAAACTCCTCGTTCAATTTTCTTTTAATTTTGCCATTCCTGATCTTCCTTTTAGTTGGTGAGCTATATGATCAGGTGTAACTTCACTGTAATTTGGTTGTGGTTCTGTTGGGTCGTTGTTGAGACTTTTGACCAGTTTCCATGCCTTCCTACTGCTGTGCTTCATGTCCGTGCTGTGCTGTGCTGTCAAGTGAAACCTCTATTAACACAACATTGTTTTAAGTAGTTTACTGTAAATACAAACCATGCTTGCATTGTGACAAAACGTTTCATTAATTTCCCCGTTTACCGTATAGCATAGAATTTTTGTACTATATAATAAAAAGCATATTGCTCGAAAACTATGGGTGATACAAAAAAAAACTAAGGCTAGATTCGGATTCAAAAGATCAGCTATCAAAGTAAAAAAGTTTTTTGGAAAAAATTTTCGTTAGTCTGTGTAATGGAAGTGAGACTGAAGAGAAATCAAAACAAGTTGGTAGGATTTGTCTACATGGAAAACGCTTTCTACAATATAAAATGGTGCAAGACGTTTGAAATTCGGAAAAGGTAGGTATAAGCTCTAGGGAAAGATGGGTAATACACAGGGTGAACATGAATAAAACCGATAAAGTACAAGGACTGATTCCTAACTGGAAATGGAGGAAAATAGGTCGTATGATCATGTTTCCGGAAATGGTCACGGTAGACGGCGCGGGTGGAATGACAGTTCCTCTGACCACGTGCTGTGTCTCCCTTGTGTGTTGCACACCGTGTGATTGACGAAGCTTACTGTAAGCAGCATAAAGGTCTGCTATTCATTTCGGAAACAACGCGAGGTGGCGTTTGTCTACGGCGAAGCAGATGGAAACGGTCGAGAGGTAGCACAGCTAAACCAAAACGAGTACCCTCAGGGATACCAACCACATCACACAACATTTCAAGCCCTTTTTGCGAGTTTGTGTGATCCTGTGTTCTTTCAGACGGGCGAACGTGTTGGGAGGCGAACCCTAGTCCAGTCTCCAGGCAAGTTGCCCTGCTAACGAATGGTTGTATGTATCCCAAACGTCCCTATTGGGGTGTGGTTCCTAAGGACACACCGCAATTACAATCTAAATCATTTATAGTTGCCACTTACTTCTTTATTACAAATACATTGCTCATAATACATTCACAGTAACCACAATTACAACAAAGCTTGTCTTATAGAACACATAAATCTTTTAAGATATCTTCCACATATCGTTTTCTTTCAACCACTTACATTAATTTAAACCATGTCCATGGACCCATAATTAATTCACTATGACTGACAAATAAATCACACCTACTTCATCACTTACATGGAAATTCATTTATCTATCGTTTCATCACAACCAAGTTCGGAATCCAACACACAGTAATGTTTCAAGGCTACTTTCGCCAACTTTCCATAATTCAAAAACAATATTCACAAGTGTCCTTCGTAAAATATGACTGACTTAACTAGCTGAGATAAAATTTCTGAGTTCCACAAACACCAATATTTTTAAGGTTTACTCGGGCAACTTTTCATAAAATGAAATACTATTCATAAAACCGTTATTAAGATAAATATGGGTGACATAACCAACCCAGTGTTCAACAGACAGTAATGCTTAACGCTTCCTTGGCCAACTTTTCATAATTCAAACACAATATTCATAAAAGCATGCTCG
Source organism: Schistocerca serialis cubense (assembly GCF_023864345.2). NCBI lineage: Eukaryota > Metazoa > Arthropoda > Insecta > Orthoptera > Acrididae > Schistocerca > Schistocerca serialis. The sequence goes on along the minus strand of NC_064639.1, from coordinate 1,142,450,565 downwards.
TAAAATGTGACTAACATAACTATCCCAGTTAAAGTTCTGCGTTCAACAAACACCAAAATTTTAAGGTTTACTGGGCCAACATTTTATTAAGTAATACAATGTTCATAAAATCCGGATTTATAAAATATGAGTAACATAAGTAACTCAAATCAAAGTTATGAGCTCAACAAGACCCAAGATTTTTAAAGTTTACTCGGCCAACTTCAGATTAATTAGAACAACACTACTTGCATATACCAGGCTCGTATAATTTCAGTATCTGAGTATAACGAGAAGATCTTCCTAAGAAAAAAAGCTTAACAGGGGCGGCTTCTACTCTACATGAGAATTAGTGATGGACGCGAGCACACCAAAAGATTTTAAACAATACAAGAAATCCACGGGACAGGAAAGGAAATAAAAAGGTACTCAGCTATGCACTGCGATTGAGCTTCAGAAACTATAACTTTCCACCGAAAGGATGGAATTACACGACAGTAAAAACATAACACGAGACGTGGGAAGAGGACAGGGCCTTAAATATCACTCAGCCACTGTCGTATCCGATCCCAGTTTCCTCGCGTCAACTGGGCCTACTGCCATTTATCTGCAACATAAAACACATCAGCGGCAGACAGTATTCTGAGGCACGAGATACACAATCCTAACTGCACAACTAGTTATCAATATCTTCCAGTGATATACTCCACAAATGAAACCAACAGAATTAAGCTTCGTGACTTACTTGGGCAGTCACGACCCTTATAATTTGGTTAGCCAATCTCTTAAAACAGTCACTAAAATAATGGCATAAAAGTTAAAATAGCAAGAATAATCTCGGCGCACATTTAAAGGCCAGACTAAAATAATGACATAACAGGTAGTATGGGAAAAATAGTTCAAGCGCAGCTTGGAACGCCAAACACAGACTTACGCACTACTTAGTTACACTTCTAGCTACGTGTTTAGCAGTGCTTCGTGTCCGTTTTGTATGCGTCGTTACACTTCCTTAACTGCCGCCGAGGTATCAAGTGACGACACCAAATTCAGTGATAAGCAACTGGGACAATTCCAAATGGCTTTTAGTACACTGGAATATTTACTTAATATGAACTCCACTCACCCAAGCAACTCGACGACTCCAATTCATTCGGCCTGTGTAACTTGTAACCAACTCGACGGAACCTGTCCTTCCAACCTCGAGGAAATCCCAGTCACCATAGGACGAAGATTTGCATTGTAACGGTTAAACTCGCAATAGCGGTTGCCCACACTCCGTCGTGCCGACTCGGCCTCTAGCCGTGCTACGAACAAACACAGTCCCACCTCACTCCACCTCACACCGCGGATACCCGCGTACCAGCCGCCCAGCAGAGCGCACGCACTGCAGTTAAAATCCCCCGCCGCCAACGATGTGAAGAAGACAAATGAGCATCGAAGTCGACTCAACGATGAAAAGACAATCGATGGAAACTGGAGCCAGCAACGCACTAGCTCACCTACCATCTGTAATCCCAGCGAGGGAACAATGAACATCTGTTGTGACGTGGATGCCATGAAGCCCTGTGTTGTATTCCGGGACGATTTGTGGTCGTTACATGAACAACGGCCAGTTTCGGACACACGTTTATAGCAGATCTTTTGCTCCATTTCCAGTCAGCAATCCGTTCCTGCAGTTTGTCGGTTTTCACCCTGTATATTATTGACAAAGCCCAAGAGGGAACAATGAGAGTGGAAGACCAAAAATAACTGAGGACGCAGCTTGCACGTGCTACTCCGATATGAAGGGATTGGTACAGGAGAAGAATTGGTGGATGGCCGGTTCAAACCAGCCAAAACACTGATGACTCAGAAAGTGCAATCTAGTCAGTTTTCATCTGGAATGTAAGAGAAACATTCGATGCAGACTGTTAACAACTGTTCAAATAGTCATTGATTAATTTCCAGTAAAGATAAACTGCATATGTGTAGGAGTGTAGCAGTTATCCCTGACACTCCGAAACGGGTTCGAGGTTGTAACGATTTATAATTTCAGTATGTTCGCAAACTCTGCTGTGAGGGTTGTAACACTCCGATTTAATCTTCTGACTTATCCCGCTCGATCGGGATCTGATAGCAGCCCAAATAGATAATAATTAATGTGACCGTGTGCCTAATGGGGCTGGCAATCGGATTGGACTGCTACGGAGTTGTTACATTCCATTTTGTCCTTCGCAAATACTGTAATAATGTACTGTTTGGTGGCAAGAAGAACAACAAACACAGCTTCACTAAACAAAACCTACACTCCTGGAAATTGAAATAAGAACACCGTGAATTCATTGTCCCAGGAAGGGGAAACTTTATTGACACATTCCTGGGGTCAGATACATCACATGATCACACTGACAGAACCACAGGCACATAGACATAGGCAACAGAGCATGCACAATGTCGGCACTAGTACAGTGTATATCCACCTTTCGCAGCAATGCAGGCTGCTATTCTCTCATGGAGACGATCGTAGAGATGCTGGATGTAGTCCTGTGGAACGGCTTGCCATGCCATTTCCACCTGGCGCCTCAGTTGGACCAGCGTTCGTGCTGGACGTGCAGACCGCGTGAGACGACGCTTCATCCAGTCCCAAACATGCTCAATGGCGGACAGATCCGGAGATCTTGCTGGCCAGGGTAGTTCACTTACACCTTCTAGAGCACGTTGGGTGGCACGGGATACATGCGGACGTGCATTGTCCTGTTGGAACAGCAAGTTCCCTTTACGGTCTAGGAATGGTAGAACGATGGGTTCGATGACGGTTTGGATGTACCGTGCACTATTCAGTGTCCCCTCGACGATCACCAGTGGTGTACGGCCAGTGTAGGAGATCGCTCCCCACACCATGATGCCGGGTGTTGGCCCTGTGTGCCTCGGTCGTATGCAGTCCTGATTGTGGCGCTCACCTGCACGGCGCCAAACACGCATACAACCATCATTGGCACCAAGGCAGAAGCGACTCTCATCGCTGAAGACGACACGTCTCCATTCGTCCCTCCATTCACGCCTGTCGCGACACCACTGGAGGCGGGCTGCACGATGTTGGGGCGTGAGCGAAAGACGGCCTAACGGTGTGCGGGACCGTAGCCCAGTTTCATGGAGACGGTTGCGAATGGTCCTCGCCGATACCCCAGGAGCAACAGTGTCCCTAATTTGCTGGGAAGTGGCGGTGCGGTCCCCTACGGCACTGCGTAGGATCCTACGGTCTTGGCGTGCATCCGTGCGTCGCTGCGGTCCGGTCCCAGGTCGACGGGCACGTGCACCTTCCGCCGACCACTGGCGACAACATCGATGTACTGTGGAGACCTCACGCCCCACGTGTTGAGCAATTCGGCGGTACGTCCACCCGGCCTCCCGCATGCCCACTACACGCCCTCGCTCAAAGTCCGTCAACTGCACATACGGTTCACGTCCACGCTGTCGCGGCATGCTACCAGTGTTAAAGACTGCGATGGAGCTCCGTATGCCACGGCAAACTCGCTGACACTGACGGCAGCGGTGCACAAATGCTGCGCAGCGAGCGCCATTCGACGGCCAACACCGCGGTTCCTGGTGTGTCCGCTGTGCCGTGCGTGTGATCATTGCTTGTACAGCCCTCTCGCAGTGTCCGGAGCAAGTATGGTGGGTCTGACACATCGGTGTCAATGTGTTCTTTTTTCCATTTCCAGGAGTGTATATTCTTATCGAAAACCACAAAGATAAGGAGACAGCCACTGCCTTCGTCAATTAACTGTTAATAACGGCTAATCTCAGCACAGGCTTCCTCGCTATTCATAATCGTCACACGCAACATACAATCACTGTAATCCAACACTGTAATCCAAATAATGCCGGCGCGGTAGACGCGGAATCTCAATAACGGCACATAAATATCACTGAATCACTCTGTTCTTTCTCACTTTCCCGTATAATACTAACACAAAGGGGTTGAACCGCGGCGATGGCCAACTCCCTTTGTCGGTAATTTCTATCAATTGCTGGCTTCTGCTCAGCTCTGCCCGCCTCGCGGGAACCTACAACACGCACTGACTTGACTCAACTCTCGCTCTCGCGACCCGACACACTAATCGATAGTTGCCCTGTCGACCTGTGTGAGTGCAAACCTAGTAGTAAGGGCCTGCGGACCCCTTACAGGGTATTATCATACAGTGAAGGTTTTCAAGACCCGATGTTTCAGCTGCCGAGAATTCTTCCGGGTTGTATGGCCGTGGTCCATGGAACTCTTCTATCCCTGACGTTTCGTCCAAAGCTACGTTGGACACCTTCTGTGGTGCTCCTGGTTGTGCTGAGTCTTGCCGACTGACGAGTCGGACGTCGAAGAACGGCCTAAATACCGTGAGAAGTGGGCGTGGTCTGGGTTTCCCCGTGATAGCAAAGATAAACCTTGACAAGGATAAAATATAACTATCGATCATAGTATGTCAAAGATAAAAACTTTTCATCGATTCTGTAGCGCCACTGTCCATATATCGCTGAGTTTCATAACTTCTTCTTTTCTGTTAAAATGTGTTAGGGTCTACATTGGAACTACAAAAAGTGTGAACACACTGTTGAAGGAACATAAAAGTCTTTGCCGACTAGGGAAAACAGACAAGTCAGCCGTGGCGGAACATGCTCTTCACTCGGGTGATCACATACTGAAATTTTCGGAAACTGAAGTTTTATATACTATGACGAATTATTATCCACGGCTATATACAGAAGCCATCGAAATATATAAACATGGGGATAATTTTAACAGAAAAGAAGAAGCTATGAAACTGAGTGATATATGGACAGTGGCGCTACAGAATCGACGAGAAGTTTTTATCTTTGACGTACTCTGGTCAATAGTTATATTTTATCCTTGGCAAGGTTTATCTCTGCTATCATGTGAAACCCAGACCACGCCCACTTTCCGCGGTATTTAGGCCGTTCTTCGACGTCCGACTCGTCAGTCGACAAGACTCAGCACAACCAGGAGCACCACCGAAGATGTCCAACGTAGCTTTGGACGGAACGTCAGGGATAGAAGAGTTCCATGGACCACGGCCATACAACCGGGAAGAATTCTCGGCAGCGTGTGAGGCGAAACACGCATATTTCATATCAGACAGACGATGTGGTAGAAGTCGAAACGAGGTTTCTACATTCTGTTTTCACGTACACGCTGCGTAATCGTTAAGGAGGCGTGGCGTCTGTGGTCAACGAAGATCGCGGCTGTCTGGAGGAAGGTGCCAAATCGACGCCAACCTACAGCGGCGGACATACACTGTCCGATCAGAAGCATGCGGGCACGGCGATATAATGGGAAATTGTTCAAAAGATGCCACGAGAGGCGGACCAGCCATTTAAAAAAGGAGGCGGTACAGTCGGTAGAGAAGCAGTGACAGCAGAATCGGTCACTCAGGAGAGCTCTGTGATTCCGAATGTGGCCTAGGCATTCGATGTCACTTGAGTAACAAATCCATCAGACTGGCCAAGTCAATTGTTGCGAGCGTGAAATGCAAACGCGGTGGAGGTACGACAGCTGAACCGAGACCAGACGAATCTTATGTACTGACGGATAGGGACAATCGAGAAGAGCGGAGGGTGGTTGTTAATAATTGCCTAAAATCAGAGGAAGGAATCACTCGTGAGTTCAAATGTACAGCCAACGGTCCATCCTGCACTACGACTGTCCATATGGAGTCAGACATAATGGGGTACAGTGGTGGAGCAGCTCCTCAAACACCACAGATTTCTTCCTTAGTCAGTGCTAAATGACGCCTGAGGTGGCGTAGGTAGCGATGCCACTGGACAGTGGATGACTAGAAACAAGTGATCAATCACGCAGCATCCTATGGCAATCCGTTGGTAGGGTTTGGATTTGGTGAATGTATGGATGATGTTACGTGTCACCATATGTTGTGCCACCAGTGAAGTACGGAGGAGGTGGCGTTAGGATATGGGAATACTTGCCGTGATTTGGGGTATAGTCTCCTTACTGCGTTTAAGGTAACACTAAGAAAGACGATGAGGCTATCAGCATGAGAATGCACCCTGTCGTAAAGCAGCATGTGTGAGGCAGTGGTTTTCGGACAATAACGTTACTGAAATGGACTCGTCCTGACCTAATGTTACACTTTGGGCCGTAGTTAGAACGTCGATTTCACTTTAAAACCCCGCCGTCTAACGTAGGCTTCCGCGACCACTGTCACGTTCAATAAAGTTTTTCTGGGTTTGTGACCGCATTGTCAATAAATATAAAACTACCGACGTTTCGGTCCCTGTTGCAAGATACCTTCTTCAGGGTGTTTTTATTGACACTCTGAAGAAGGACGCATGCAAAAGGGACCGAAAAGTCGGTAGTTTTATATTTATTGACAATGCGGTCACAAACCCAGAAAAATTGTATTGAATCACTAACTTTCTTTCGTTTCGGTCCTTCGGACAACTCATTGGAAGCGTTCCCAGCAGAGTTCAAGATCTCATAAAATCGAAGGTTGGATACTCCCCTATTAACATGCTCTAATAACTGCTCAGGTTGTATGATTAAGGAGTGTAGTTACAAACTCATTGGTGCACGACTTCGGTAATCAGAAGAATGCTGAACTCCGAAGAAGAAATATTGTTTTAAAGGTGTCCATATTACATCATGTTGGTGGAATAGAATAAAGGGAATTGAGGGATATGTCCATTGATGTTAAATGGCAGCTTTTACGCTGACTAACATCTTATATTCTCATGGAGAATACACGCATCAATTCATTACAGCAGCCGACACGTTTTTTATCAACGTTTAGTAATCAGATGCGGTGTAACACAAGCAGTAGACAATTTTAGGTGACGAAGTTAGACATAAGGGAGGCAGAACGGATTTAGTACGAAGGCAAAATAAGTGACGAAATTCGAAACATAACGACGACTTCACCATAATATTTATACCACCGCTACACTAGCAGGGATCGAGCCAGTCAATTCATTAGCGATCTGTTCCCTCTGTTCACCAGGTGAGTTGGCGAAGAGGCAACGTACATGATTAGTATTCGGGGAGTGACATTTAAAACCCCCGTCCGCTAACCCAAATTTAGATTTTCGGTGATTTCTCTAAAATTACTTACGGAAAATGCAGTGCTGGCTCCTCTGAAAGGACGCAACTGATTTTGTTCCTCAATCAATACTTGTGTTCCGTGTCTAATAACATCGTCATCGGAGGGACATTAAACTCTAATTTTCCGCCTCCCTGACTGGCTCTTCTATCGATAGCATGTTCTTTCACAGCAACCAAGTTCAAAATGGTTCAAATGGCTCTGAGCGCTATGCGAGCTAACATCTGAGGTCATCAGTCCTCTAGAGCTTAGAACTAAAACTAAAACTCCTCCCGAACAGGCCGCCGTGCCATCCTCAGTCCACAAGCGTCACTGGGTGCGGATGGAGGGGCATGTGGTCAGCACACCGCTCTCCCAGCCGTATGTCAGTTTCCGAGACCGGAGCCGCTGTTTCTCAGTCAAGTAGCTCCTCAGTTTGCCTCACAAGAGCTGAGTGCAACCCGCTTGCCAACAGCGCCCGGCCGGCCGGTGTAGCAGAGCGGTTCTAGGCGCTTCAGTCTGGAACCGCGCGACCGCTACGGTCGCAGGTTCGAATCCTGCCTCGGGCATGGATGTGTGTGATGTCCTTAGGTTAGTTAGGTTTAAGTAGTTCTAAGTTCTAGGGGACTGATGACGTGAGATGTTGAGTCCCATAGTGCTCAGAGCCATTTTGAACAGCGCTCGGCCGACCGGATAGTCACCCATCCAGTGCTCCTAGCCCGACAGCGCTTAACTTCAGTGATCTGACCGGAACCGGTGTTACCACTGCGGCAAGAGCTTAGAACTACTTATACCTTTTTTTTTTTTTTTTCATCAGTCTACTGACTGGTTTGATGCGGCCCGCCACGAATTCCTTTCCTGTGCTAACCTCTTCATCTCAGAGTAGCACTTGCAACCTGCGTCCTCAATTATTTGCTTGACGTATTCCAATCTCTGTCTTCCTCTACAGTTTTCGCCCTCTACAGCTCCCTCTAGTACCATGGAAGTGATTCCCTCATGTCTTAGCAGATGTCCTATCATCCTGTCCCTTCTCCTTATCAGTGTTTTCCACATATTCCTTTCCTCTCCGATTCTGCGTAGAACCTCCTCATTCCTTACCTTATGAGTCCACCTAATTTTCAACATTCGTCTATAGCACCACATCTCAAATGCTTCGATTCTCTTCTGTTCCGGTTTTCCCACAGTTCATGTTACATTACCATACAATGCTGTACTCCAGACGTACATCCTCAGAAATTTCTTCCTCAAATTAAGGCCGGTATTTGATATTAGTAGACTTCTCTTGGCCAGAAATGCCTTTTTTGCCATAGCGAGTCTGCTTTTGATGTCCTCCTTGCTCCGTCCGTCATTGGTTATTTTACTGCCTAGGTAGCAGAATTCCTTAACTTCATTCACTTCGTGACCATCAATCCTGATGTTAAGTTTCTCGCTATTCTCATTTCTACTACTTCTCATTACCTTCGTCTTTCTCCGATTTACTCTCAAACCATACTGTGTACTCATTAGACTGTTCATTCCGTTCAGCAGATCATTTAATTCTTCTTCACTTTCACTCAGGATAGCAATCTCATCAGCGAATCGTATCATTGATATCCTTTCACCTTGTATTTTAATTCCACTCCTGAACCTTCCTTTTATTTCCATCATTGCTTCCTCGATGTACAGATTGAAGAGTAGGGGCGAAAGGCTACAGCCTTGTCTTACACCCTTCTTAATACGAGCACTTCGTTCTTGATCGTCCACTCTTATTATTCCCTCTTGGTTGATGTACATATTGTATATGACCCGTCTCTCCCTATAGCTTACCCCTACTTTTTTCAGAATCTCGAACAGCTTGCACCATTTTATATTGTCGAACGCTTTTTCCAGGTCGACAAATCCTATGAAAGTGTCCTGATTTTTCTTTAGTCTTGCTTCCATTTTTAGCCGTAACGTCAGAATTGCCTCCCTCGTCCCTTTACTTTTCCTAAAGCCAAACTGATCGTCACCTAGTGCATTCTCAATTTTCTTTTCCATTCTTTTGTATATTATTCTTGTAAGCAGCTTCGATGCATGAGCTGTTAAACTGATTGTGCGATAATTCTCGCACTTGTCAGCTCTTGCCGTCTTCGGAATTGTGTGGATGATGCTTTTCCGAAAGTCAGATGGTATGTCGCCAGACTCATATATTCTACACACTAACGTGAATAGTCGTTTTGTTGCCACTTCCCCCAATGATTTTAGAAATTCTGATGGAATGTTATCTATCCCTTCTGCCTTATTTGACCGTAAGTCCTCCAAAGCTCTTTTAAATTCAGATTCTAATACTAATACTAATCGACTCCTGTTTCTTCTTCTATCACATCAGACAAATCTTCACCCTCATAGAGGCTTTCAATGTATTCTTTCCACCTATCTGCTCTCTCCTCTGCATTTAAGAGTGGAATTCCCGTTGCACTCTTAATGTTACCACCGTTGCTTTTAATGTCACCAAAGGCCGGCCGGAGTGGCCGAGCGGTTCTAGGCGCTACAGTCTGGAACCACGCGACCGCTACGGTCGCAGGTTCGAATCCTGCCTCGGGCACGGATGTGTGTGATGTCCTTAGGTTAGTTAGGTTTAAGTAGTTCTAAGGTCTAGGGGACTCATGACTTCGGAAGTTAAGTCCCATAGTGCTCAGAGCCAATGTCATCAAAGGCTGTTTTCAGTTTCCTGTATGCTGAGTCTGTCCTTCCGACAATCATATCTTTTTCGATGTCTTCACATTTTTCCTGCAGCCATTTCGTCTTAGCTTCCCTGCACTTCCTATTTATTCCATTCCTCAGCGACTTGTATTTCTGTATTCCTGATTTTCCCGGAACATGTTTGTACTTCCTCCTTTCATCAATCAACTGAAGTATTTCTTCTGTTACCCATGGTTTCTTCGCAGCTACCTTCTTTGTACCTATGTTTTCCTTCCCAACTTCTGTGACGGCCCTTTTTAGAGATGTCCATTCCTCTTCAACTGTACTGCCTACTGCGCTATTCCTTATTGCTGTATCTATAGCTTTAGAGGACTTAAAACGTATCTCGTCATTCCTTAGTATTTCCGTATCCCACTTCTTTGCGCATTGATTCTTCCTGACTAATGTCTTGAACTTCAGCCTACTCTCCATCACTACTATATTGTGATCTGAGTCTGTATCTGCTCCTGGGTACGCCTTACAATCCAGTATCTGATTTCGGAATCTCTGTGTGACCATGATGTAATCTAATTGAAATCTTCCCATATCTCCCGGGCTTTTCCAAGTATGCCTCCTCCTCTTGTGATTCTTGAACAGGGTATTCGCTATTACTAGCTGAAACTTGTTACAGAACTCAATTAGTTTTTCTCCTCTTTCATTCCTCGTCGCAAGCCCATATTCTCCTGTAACCTTTTCTTCTACTCCTTCCCCTACCACTGCATTCCAGTCGCCCGTGACTATTAGATTTTCGTCCCCCTTTACATACTGCATTGCCCTTTCAATATCCTCATACAATTTCTCTATCTGTTCATCTTCAGCTTGCGACGTCGGCATGTATACCTGAACTATCGTTGTCGGTGTTGGTCTGCTGTCGATTCTGATTAGAACAACCTGGTCACTGAACTGTTCACAGTAACACACCCTCTGCCCTACCTTCCTATTCATAACGAATCCTACACCTGTTATACCATTTTCTGCTGCTGTTGATAATACCCGATACTCATCTGACCAGAAATCCTTGTCTTCCTTCCACTTCACTTCACTGACCCCTACTATATGTAGATTGAGCCTTTGCATTTCCCTTTTCAGATTTTCTAGTTTCCCTACCATCTTCAAGTTTCTGACATTCCACGCCCCGACTCGCAGAACGTTATCCTTTCGTTGACTATTCAATCTATTTCTCATGGTAACCTCCCCCTTGACAGTCCCCTCCCGGAGATCCGAATGGGGGACTATTCCGGAATCTTTTGCCAATGGAAATATCATCATGACACTTCTTCAATTGAAGGCCACATGTCCTGTGGATACAGGTTACGTGTCTTTAATGCAGTGGTTTCCATTGCCTTCTGCATCCTCATGTCGTTGATCATTGCTGATTCTTCCGCCTTTAGGGGCAATTTCCCACCCCTAGGACAAGAGAGTGCCCTGAACCTCTATCCGCTCCTCCGCCCTCTTTGACAAGACCGCTGGCAGAATGAGGCTGACTTTCTATGCCGGAAGTCTTCGGCCGCCAATGCTGATTATTTATCAAAATTTAGGCAGTGGCGGGGATCGAACCCGGGACCGAAGACGTTTTGATTATGAATCAAAGACGCAACCCCTACACCACAGGTTCACTACTAACGTAAGGACATCACACATATCCATGCCCGAGTGAGATTCGAACCTCCGACCGTAGCGGTCGCGCGGTTCCAGACTGAAGCGCCTAGAACCACTCGGCCACACTGGCCGGCGCAACTAAGTTCGAAATTATTCGAAATATGAAACTTATCCGGAACATGTTTCGGGAAACTGAATGTTGCTCCCCAGGAAATGAGCAGTTGACGACAGATCATGGACACAGAGATTATAACTATGCTTACATATTCATCACATTAATATCTTTTTATGTAACGAATACCACGGATGCAGGTCGTTATGTTTTAGGTATTACATCCAAACATATAAATTGGGAATAAGCTCCGAAAGGAACCGCGTGCTGTAATGAGATCTGGCCTACATGACACATTACAGAGAAGAGCGGCTAGCCACGCGATGGTTTGACAGACGACAGGGCCAGCGGGTGCGTCCTGGCACAGGGCAATATAGCTCGCGAGGAGGTAGAGGCAGGAGCTGCCAACCTCTGCAAATGGCGAGAAAAATCCGCAAATGAGCTGGTTAGCAGAGTGGCAGCAGCTAGCCTGGAGAGTTACTGGCAGTGGGTTTTTCCAGGGAACTCGCCCGTTGCTGGACGCTGATGGTGTGGGGTGCCGCCACGGTGCTGACTCAGAGGCAAAAAATTCGTTTCACGGCCACAAAATATGTGAAACGTGTACTAACACACTAACAAACTAGACAGTGACACAGTTGAAAGAAAAACGAGACGCGAAAATGTCTCTAAAGGCCCATTCGACAGAAAGAATAGCGCTTAAGATATCGAAGATCTACGATTTGAAAATACGTGCTCATTTAATAAACTAATAATTTCTAAACGCCTTGAGCGATTTTAGAGAACCAAGTATCCACAGATAGCGCTTAAACAGCAGTATGGAAAGAAAGAAATATGGGCGGATATGTTAATTCCGAGAGTTAAAAAGCGAATCTTAAGGCAAAATAAATTGCAAATCAATAACTATAGCCTAAGTATTAGACAGTAGTCTACTGTACCTACTTATGCTCGCTTAAATTCAATAATATTTAATGTAAATAGTGGCCAATAAGGGAAGTTAACAGTCTCACTAACTGAAATGTAAATAACAAGCCGGCCGTGGTGGCCGTGCGGTTCTAGGCGCTCCAGTCCGGAGCCGCGCTGCTGCTACGGTCGCAGGTGTGTGTGATGTCCTTAGGTTAGTTAGGTTTAAGTAGTTCTAAGTTCTAGGGGACTGATGACCACAGCAGTTGAGTCCCATAGTGCTCAGAGCCATTTTTTGTAAATAACAAGAAAATGAAGAACCCAAGTAAAATGCTAGCGGCATCACCGGAAGGTTGATAAATTTCTGGTTTAATTCATATGTAACATGTGTATTAGAAATAAGTTAAAAGTAAAGCCGCGCGGGATTAGCCGAGCGGTCTGAGGCGCTGCAGTCATGGACTGAGCGGCTGGTCCAGGCGGAGGTTCGAGTCCTCCCTCGGGCATGGGTGTGTGTGTTTGTCCTTAGGATAATTTATGTTAAGTATTGCGCAAGCTTAGGGACTGATGACCTTAGCAGTTAAGTTCCATAAGATTTCACACACGTTTGAACATTTTTTTTAAAGTAAATTTGAGAACCTCACAAGGAGAGATTGCAACTATTTAAGGGCGGCGTCCATACTGGCTGGGAACAGTTCACTTAGAACGTTCGGCGAGAAGGGATTTAAGAGCGGATGAACGGAGTTTCAGTCACGGTTCAGGTGACTGACTTTTCCGGGCGGCAGCTCATTGGCCTTGTGCAAATCTCTGTAGGAGTTCTTAAAACTTTGAAAAGTTTCGACAGTTAACTTTCTGAATTTTAACTTTGAACCGAGTTGTTTGCGGACTTTTCATTCTGCAGCGGGATGTGCTATGAACTATAACTTACGACAAATTAAAATTGTGGTGTGTCTGAGATGGATTTGACGAAACGCAGACCTTTGCCTTTGACAAGAACGTGCTTCACCGATTGAGCTACTCAAGCACGTCTCACGAAACACCTCAAAGATTTACCACTCAAGAACCTCAACAAACACACGCACACGCACACACACACACACACACACACACACACACACACACACATTCCTCACACGCCACGTACATTCCTCTGCACAGTGAAAATTCGTTGTGGACACAATGCCTCAGGCTACGGCTAATGTAAACCATGTCTCCGCAATATACTTTCTTTCAGGAATGACACTCTCGCATTCGCCCAGAAGAGCTTCTGTGGAGTTTGTAGAGTAGGAGATGAGGTACTGGTACAACTAACGCTGCGAGGCTGATCGCCAGTCGAGAATGGATAGCTCAGACGATGGAGCACTTGCACGCCGAAAGTAGAATGTCCCAGGTTCAACGCCCGATTTGCAAACAGTTTTAATTTGTCAGGAAGTTTTAACTTCAGACAGCACTGATTTTGAATCTTTTCCCGATAGCTAACTTGTAGAAGTTTAATTTTCAACTGTAATGTGGTGCTCTGGATTTAGACCTACCCTCTAGCTTACGAAATTGCCATCTGTCATTGCCATTTGGCTCACGATTTATAAAAGGTTTAATAACCATTTTTATTTCTTAGCATAAATCAGGTGAAATTTAGTACATTCGTTTACGTCACTGACCATAATACTACGTGCAAGTAATAGCAGAAATTTGAAACTTTAATGAAATTTATTCATCAGAAAACTTGTAATTCTAAACCGTGTGATATCCGAGAACAGTGTCTCCTATGTATTACAATCCAGGACAGCCTTTTCTAACATAATTTTGGATACGAACATAACTGTGTAACACTTATGTCGACCTGAAAATCCTGGCAGAGGTACGTGGCCATTATTACTAATATAGTTGAATGGATTTTAGAAAAGCTGAGTAGTCGCAAACAAAGAGGTACTATTTGTTTTTTGGTGCATTTTTTCCAAATGATATGTTTCGGCCTGTGCCCATATCATCAGATTTCCATTTCACACCAAAAATAACTTCGTAGTCCTTCTTACAACCACCATTCCCATTTTACAAGTTTAATTTATTTGTCGCACCTTTTGGTGAGGAAGAGCATGACTAAGGAACAAACTGTCAAAGTTATTCTTGCAATGAAATGGAAATCTGATGATGGGCTGAGCCCGAAACATGTCATTTGGAATAAATGCACAAAAAAACAGCTATTACTTGTTTGTTTGCGACTACTCAGCTTTTCCACAAACCACTCAATTGTATTAATAACTGTATAACTTACTTTAGATGTATGTGATACCAATTACTCTAAGTTGAATCTATCTCTAAATGAAACCGAATACGTAGACTGACTATCAACAGTACGCAGAACGGCTTCCTCATCGAACAATCACAACACACTAACTGTTGTGTCTTGAAACAGCGGCCTGTTAGAATGCATCTACTGAACTGAATGAAAATTTTACAAATGAGTACATTTTCCAAACTCCAACTCACAAGGTTTGTTTAGGCTCTACGATTGTTTCTTTCCTCCAACGGATAACTCAATTCTGCATAACTGCGTAATGTGAAATGTTGAACTGTATGTATCTGAAAGAAATCACTGATCGGATAACTGCCTTATCGTCTACATTAAACTGCTCTGCCAAATGAGAATTTGCTATTCTTCGAAAAATGCAACTAGCTGTCCACGCAGTAGTGCAAGGCGTGAAAGTGTTGTAATGTTACGATATGCATTTAAACTGTGATGATAAGCTTAGCGAAATGTTGCCAAATAAACCAAACGTTTGCTTTAAATTAAAATCATATTACGATTCTTCAGTAACAAAGAAGTGGGTGACATTAAATTGGTAACTATGTTCTCCCTTTGAAATCATCATCAGCTATGAAAGCTGATTCGAAAAAACAGTGCTTGAATTACGAAATTTATTTTGTTTTTCTATTTAAATACTCCGCCCCCATGGACCATGGACCTTGCCGTTGGTGGGGAGGCATGCATGCTCAGCGATATAGTCGTATCATAGGTGCAACCACGATGGAGACGTATCTGTTAAGAGGCCAGACCAACGTGTGGTTCCTGAAGAGGGGCAGCAGCCTTTTCAGTAGTTGCAGGGGCAACAGTCTGGGTGATTGAAATGGCCGTGCAACATCAACCAAAACAGCAATGCGGTGCTCGTACTGAGAAAGATTGAAAGCAAAGGGTAACTACAGCCTTAATTCTTTCCGAGGGTATGCAGCTTTATTGTATGGTTAAATGGCGGTGGCATCCTCTTGGGTAAAATATCCCGGAGGTAAAATAGTCCCCCATTCGGATCTCCGGGTGGAGACTACTCAGGAGGACGTCATTATCGGTTATCGGAAGAAACAAAACTGACGCTCTACGGATCTGGGCGTGGAATGTCGGTTTCCTTAATCGGGCAGGTAAATAAGAAATTTTAAAAAGGGAAATGGCTAGCTTAAAGTGAGGTAAAACTGGACTTAGTGAAGTTCGGTGGCAGAAGGAGCAATACTTCTGGTCAGGTGAATACAGGGTTATAAATACAAAATCAAATAGGGGTAATGCAGGAGTAGGTTTAATAATGAACAAAAAAATAGGAGGGCTGATAAGATACTGCGAACAGCATAGTGCACGCGTAAGAGGCCTGGAGACACCAGAAGGCTTCATGTGATCAAACGTATCCGGACACTTGGCTGAAAATGACTTACAAGTTCGTGGCGCCCTCCATCTGTAACTGGAGTTCAGTATGGCGTTGGTCCCACTCTTGGCCTTGACGACAGCTTCCACTCTCGCAGGCATCACGTTCAGTCAGGTGCTGGAAGGTTTCTTGAGGAATGAAAGCCCAATTTTCACGGAACACTGCACTGAGGAGAGGCATCGATGTCGGTCGGTGAGGCTTGGCACGAAGTAGGCTTTCCAAAACATCCCAAAGGTGTTCAGTAGGATTCAGGTCAGGACTTTGTGCAGGCCAGTCCGTTACAGGGATGTTATTGTCTTGTAACCACTTCGCCAAAGGCCGTGCATTATGAATAGGTGCTCGATCGTGTTGAAAGATTTAACAGCCATCCCCGAATTGCTCTTCAACAGTGGGAAACAAGAAGGTGCTTAAAACATCAATGTAGGCCTATGCTGCGATTGTTGTTGTTGTTGTTGTTGTTGTTGTCTTAAGTCCTGAGACTGGTTTGATGCAGCTCTCCATGCTTCTCTATCCTGTGCAAGCTTCTTCATCTCCCAGTACTTACTGGAACCTACATCCTTCTGAATCTGCTTAGTGTATTCATCTCTTGGTCTCCCTCTACGATTTTTACCCTCCACGCTGCCCTCCAATGCTAAATTTGTGATCCCTTGATGCCTCAGAACATGTCCTACCAACCGGCGCCTTCTTCTTGTCAAGTTGTGCCACAAACTCCTCTTCTCCCCAATTCTATTCAATAGTTCCTCATTAGTTATGTGATCTACCCATCTAATCTTCAGCATTCTTCTGTAGCACCACATTTCGAAAGCTTCTATTCTCTTCTTCTCTAAACTATTTATCGTCCATGTTTCACTTCCATACATGGCTACACTCCATACAAACACTTTCAGAAACGACTTCCTGACACTTAAATCTATACTCGATGTTAACAAATTTCCCTTCTTCAAAAACGCTTCCCTTGCCATTGCCAGTCTATATTTTATATCCTCTCTACTTCGACCATCATCAGTTATTTTGCTCCCCAAATAGCAAAACTCCTTTACTACTTTAAGTGTCTCATTTCCTAATCTAATTCCCTCAGCATCACCCGACTTAATTCGACTACATTCCATTATCCTTGTTTTGCTTTTGTTGATGTTCATTTTGTACCGTACTTTCAGGACACTGTCCATTCCGTTCAGATGCTCTTCCAAGTCCTTTGCTGTCTCTGACAGAATTACAATGCCATCGGCGAACCTCAA
Organism: Schistocerca serialis cubense; assembly: GCF_023864345.2. NCBI lineage: Eukaryota > Metazoa > Arthropoda > Insecta > Orthoptera > Acrididae > Schistocerca > Schistocerca serialis. The sequence continues at coordinate 1,142,433,272 of NC_064639.1, read as the reverse complement.
CGTTTATATTTCTTCTCCATGGACTTTAATACCTACTCCGAATTTTTCTTTTGTTTACTTTACTGCTTGCTCAATATACAGATTGAATAACATCGGGGACAGACTACAACCCTGTCTCACTCCCTTCCCAACCGCTGCTTCCCTTTCATACCCCTCGACTCTTATAACTGCCATCTGCTTTCTGTACAAATTGTAAATAGCCTTTCGCTCCCTGTATTTTACCCTTGCCACCTTTAGAATTTGAAAGAGAGTATTCTAGTCAACATTGTCAAAAGCTTTCTCTAAGTCTACAAATGCTAGAAATGTAGGTTTGCCTTTCCTTAATCTATTTTCTAAGATAAGTCGTAGGGTCAGTATTGCCTCACGTGTTCCAACATTTCTGCGGAATCCAAACTGATCTTCGCCGAGGTCGGCTTCTACTAGTTTTCCATTCGTCTGTAAATGATTCGCGTTAGTATTTTGCAGCTGTGACTTATTAAACTGACAGTTCTGTAATTTTCACATCTGTCAACACCTGCTTTCTTTGGGATTGGAATTATTATATTCTTCCTGAAGTCTGAGGGTATTTCGCCTGTCTCATATATCTTGCTCACCAGATGGTAGAGTTTTGTCAGGACTGGTTCTCACAAGGCCGTCAGTAGTTCCAATGGAATGTTGTCTACTCCCGGGGCCTTGTTTCGACTTTCAGTGCTCTGTCAAACTCTTCACGCAGTATCGTATCTCCCATTTTATCTTCATCTACATCATCTTCCATTTCCATAATATTGTCCTCAAGTACGTCGCCCTTGTATAGACCCTCTATATACTCATTCCACCTTTCTGCTTTCCCTTCTTTGCTTGGAACTGGGTTTCCATCTCAGCTCTTGATATTCATACAAGTGGTTCTCTTTTCTCCAAAGATCTCTTTAATTTTCCTGTAGGCAGTATCTATCTTACTCCTAGTGAGACAAGCCTCTACATCCTTACATTTGTCCTCTAGCCATACCTGCTTAGCCATTTTGCACTTCCTGTCGATCTCATTTTTGAGACGTTTGTATTCCTTTTTGCCTGCTTCATTTACTGTGTTTTTATATTTTCTCCTTTCATCAATTAAATTATTTCTACTAGCCCTCGTCGTTTTACCTACTTGACCCTCTGCTGCCTTCACTACTTCATCCCTCAGAGCTACCCATTCATCTTCTACTGTATTTCTTTCCCCCATTCCTGTCAGTTGTTCCCTTATGCTCTCCCAGAAACTCTGTACAACCTCAGGTTCTTTCAGTTTATCCAGGTCCCATCTCCTTAAATTCCCACCTTTTTGCAGTATCTCCAGGATTCTTCCATGTATACAACCTTCATTCATGATTCTTGAACCAAGTGTTAGCTATGATTAAGTTATGCTCTGTGCAAAATTCTACCAGGCGGCTTCCTTTTTCATTTCTCTCCCCCAATCCATATTCACCCACTATGTTTCCTTTTCTCCCTTTTCCTATTCTCGAATTCCAGTCACCCATGACTATTAAATTTTCGTCTCCCTTCACTACCTGAATAATTTCTTTTATCTCATCATACATTTCATCAATTTCTTCATCATCTGCAGAGATAGTTGGCATATAAACGTGTACTACTGTAGTAGGCATGGGCTTCGTGTCTATCTTGGCCACAATAATGCGTTCACTATGCTATTTGTAGTAGCTTACCCGCACTCCTATTTTTTTTGTTCATTATTAAACCTACTCCTGCATTACCCCTATTTGATTTTGTATTTATAACCCTGTATTCACCTGACCAAAAGTCTTGTTCCTCCTGCCACCGAACTTCACTAATTCCCACTATATCTAACTTCAGCCTATCAATTTCTCTTTTTAAATTTTCTAACCTACCTGCCCGATTACGGGATCTGACATTCCACGCTCCGATCCGTAGAACGCCAGTTCTCTTTCTCCTGATAACGACGTCCTCTTGAGTAGTCCCAGTCCCCGCCCGGAGATCCGAATGGGGGACTATTTTACGTCCGGAATATTTTACCCAAGAGGACGCCATCATCATTTAACCATACAGTAAAGCGATAGTGACACGCAAAACAAAAAGGGGTGCAAGCCCTCTTCTTGTAAAGCACGACCACATCATAACACCACCGCCTCCGAATTTTGTTGTTGGCACTACACACGCTGACAGATGATGTACACATTGTGTACCGTGATTCGTCACTCCACACAACGTTTTTCCACCCTTCAATCGTCCAATGTTTACGCTCCTTACACCATGCGTGGCGTCGACCATGAAATCCACGTTTTCTCACCTCCCGCCTACATGTCATAGTACTTACAGTGGATCCTGGTGCAGTCTGCAATTCCTGTGTGATTGTCTGGATAGATGTCTGCCTATTACACGTAACGGCTCGCTTCAACTGTCGTCGGTCTCTGTCAGTCAAGAGACGAGGTCGGCCTGTACGCTTTTGTGCTGTACGTGTCCCTTCACGTTTCCACTTCATTATCACCTCGTAGAGGGAGATCAAGAGATGAATACACGAAGCAGATTCAGAAGGATGTAGGTTGTAGTAGGTACTGGGAGATGAAGAAGCTTGCACAGGATAGATTAGCATGGAGAGCTGCATCCAACCAGTCTCAGGACTGAAGACCACAACAACAACAACAACAATCACCTCGGAAACAGTGGACCTAGGGACGTTTAGGAGTGTGAAAATCTCGCGTACAGACGTACGACACAAGTAACGCCCAATTACCTGACCACGATCGAAGGCTGTGAGTTCCGCGGAGCGCCCCATTCTGCTCCCTCACTATGTCTAAAGACTGAATACTGAGGTCGCTGATATGGAGTACCTGGCAGTAGGTGCCAGCACAATGCACCTAACATGAAAAACGTATGTTTTTGGGGGTGTCCAGATACTTTTGATCACATAGTGTAGGTTAAGGAAAGGAAAAACCTATTTTTATAGCATTGTAGACTTTGAGAAAACCTTTGACAATGTTGAGTGGAATATACTGTTTCAAATTCAGAAGGTGGCAGGGGTAAAATACAGGGAGTGAGGGTTATTTGCAATTTGTACAGAAATCAGATGGCAGTTATATGAGTCGAGGGGCATGAAAGGGAAGCAGTGGTTGGGAATGGAGTGAGACATGGATGTAGGATTGGTATGGAGTGCAACCATGTATGCAAGTGAAACATGGACTATAACAGAAGAGAAAAAGAAGCTTTTGAAATGCGATGCTACAGAAGAGTGCTGAAGATAAGATAGATAGTTCACATAACTAATGAGGGGGTACTGAATAGAATTAGGGAGAAGAGGAATTTGTGGCACTACTAGAAGAAGGGATCGGCTGTTAGCACACGGTGTGAGGCATAAAGGGATCACCAGTTTAGTATCGTAGGGAAACGTGAAGGGTAAAAATCGTAGAGGGAGACCAAGAGACGAATACTCTAAGCAAATTCAGAAGGATGCTGCTTGCAGTACATACTGGGAGGCTTGCACAGAATATACAAGCATCAAACCAGTCTTCGGACTAAAGACCATAACAACAACATTTAAATACTTTTAACTGAAAGTGACGAATAGTAATCAAAATTCTGAACACATGACCGACAGTTCACCGTGGATACCAAATGTAGATATTGTTGATGGAAATGCTGTCGTTGCATTGTAATACTTCGCTGTTAGTGCTTGCAGCAAGTAAGAAGGTATTTAAGTTATATTCTTCTAAATATGCCGTCAGTCTATGAAATCGTCTCAGCAATCATCTGCTCTCTTCAGTCACACCAGGGAGCATCTAAAATAAAATTCATTCTCTATTCAGCACGTTCGCCATGAAAACTCCTCACTCACCGACCACTCGATATTCTCTGTCGCAGCAGATTTTCTTTGTCATCTACTCACAAGACAACCTATGGTAGCCAAACAATGACGTATCCTTCGTGAAATCAGGCATCAAACACTTCATTCTGTTCGGTAAGACATACACACACATATAACATTTACACACCTCACACATACACAACTTTTTAAATTACGGCTGGGACAGCATCCTCAACGAAGGATGATGTCCCAGAAACGAATTAATACGATTCCAATCACCGGGTTCCGACCAACTTGTTCGCGATGTTTCTCTTGGATGTAAGGCGTATGTCGGAAATGGTAATCCCCTCCCATATATTCTCAATTGGGGTACCCCATTTGCCCCACTATCAGCCTGTGTGATAATTGGCTGAATAGAACCACGACTTCTAGTGGGCCAGGTCTCAAACAGCGTGCTCCACTCCTAAGAGTGAAGAAAAGGACATCCAAAGACGCCCATAAAGGGGAAATTCCGAACAAAGCTGCCACTTATCATGATGCGTAAACCTTTGAAGTTAACAGAACAATTTACAGGATACTACAACAGGTGTATATGTTCATCTCTGAGACACAAACGTAGCCAATGAACTTTAAATCGGTTAAGTATGTGATGAACTCTTTGACTTACTGAGAAAGGAGGGTAGCAAATAGGCCTACGTAGCTACTCTGACATTGATCATATTGAACTTATATTTGCGAGCCATTCTTCAGTTTAAATATATTTCTTATGGGCTTCGCTATTTGGACTTGCGAACTGCATCGTAAACCGTCATTTGCTTAAATATGCCATAACTTCTTGGGAGCTGTTGCCTAGTGCTTATATGTATAATGTTGCGCAGGTGAAATGTCCTGCTGTGTGCCATTTGGTAAGGATAACAATTTTCACCTTGGTCTGCCGAAAAGATGTAATACTTTCAGTGAACTTCGATGGGTCACTTTGCAAAAAAATGGTTCAAATGGCTCTTAGTACTATGGGACTTAACACCTGAGGTCATCAGTCCCCTAGAACTTGGAACTACTTAAACCTAACCAACCTAAGGACATCACACACATCCATGCCCGAGGCAGGATTCGAACCTGCGACCGTAGCGGTCTCGCGGTTCCAGACTGAAGCGCCTAGAACCGCTCGGCCACACCGGCCGGCCAGGTCACTTTGTAGTTGGCGCAAAGACGAAATATTGAATTCAACGATGTGCCACTGCCAGTGTGCTTTTTCTTATCGCGTGGTTTGCACCGAATGAAGCAGGCGAAAGAGAATATAGACGTCTAAAAAATGACACTTACAGATGGTACTAATTGGCTAAGAGAAATGTCTAGAAGATAAGTGTGGGAATATATAAAATCATGCTTAACTAAGAGAAAGATTGATGTGAGCTATACAGGAACATCAAACAGACTTTTGGAGAAAAAAGAAGTAGCTGTGTGAATACCGAGAGCTCAGATGGCGAATCAGACCGAGCAAAGACGGGAAAATTGAAAGGTGGAGGGATTGTATACAGAGGAGAATAACTTTAGAACAGCATTATAGAAAGAGAAATATAGGTGAAAATAAGGTTGAGGATATGACACTGCTACGAGAATTTCGAAGAGCAGTAAAAGAAACAAGGCATCTTTGGTAGAGGAGATGCCCCCACAATTATTGAGGTTCTTGGGAGAGTCAGCCATGACAAAATGTTTCAGCCTGGTGTGCAAGATATACAGCAGAGCAGTCCAGAAAATGTAGACACTCTTTGGTAGTTAATATCTTTGGTAGTTAATACCTTTGGAAGAAACTGGCATATCGTTGTAACTTTGTGCGGTAGCGTAGTCCATTGTTTTCACAACAGATCTTGGTGCGCGTTTTCCAGCAGATGAGAATGCAGCAATGAATGAAGTAAGATTGTCGTTTGAGCAACGCAAGGATGTATTGGAGTGGTACTGGAAGTAGCAAAACATGATGGAGGTACAACGGTAATAGTGTAATGTGTACGGAACTCAGCCACAACACCTACAACAATTTATCGTATTCGGGATAAAGCTGAAGCCGCTGGAACTCTTCAGGATGTGCATAAGGGAAGGTCTGGCCAACCAAAAACAGCAACAAGTGCAGCTTCCAGCGTTGCTATGTTGCCTTATTTTACTAGGTCACCTCAAAAATCTGTGAAGCAGGGTGCATGTGAAAGTGGAACAAGCCGATCAAGTGTACGACGAATTCTAAAGGACGCAAAGTGGAAAGTGTACATTCCAAGACCACTGCACGCTATGAACGGGGACGATCGGATCGAAGGATAGAGTACTGCAGGTGGTTTGATGCATGTTTCTTGAGGAAAGGTTTTCAGGGATGGTTATCTGGTCTGACGACGCGCAATTGGAACTGAACGATACTGCTAACCGCTACACCTGCGTGTACTAGGCTCCTCAAAATCCCCACTTTCATGTGGACGAACATGTTAATGTACCAGGTGTTAATGTGTGATGTGGTCTGTCAGCGATCGGATTGATTGGTCCTCTCTTCTTTGAAGATACTGTAAATGGTGATATAGATGGTAGGCAATGGGAACCTCGTAACTCAGTTTTGTTAAATTTTGTAGCTAAAACAGAAACTGGTTCCTAAATAATAATACACTACTGGCCATTAAAATTGCTACACCACGAAGATGACGTGCTACAAATTCGAAATTTAACCGACAGGAAGAAGATGCTGTGATATCCAAATGATTAGCTTTTCAGAGCATTCACAAAACGTTGGCGTCGGTGACGACACCTATAACGTGCTGACATGAGGAAATTTCCAACCGATTTCTCATACACAAACAGCAGTTGACCGGCGTTGCCTGGTGAAACGTTGTTGTGATGCATCGTGTAAGGAGGAGAAATGCGTACCATCACGTTTCCAACTTTGATAAAGGTCGGATTGTAGCCTATCGCGATTGCGGTTTATCGTATCGCGACATTGCTGCTCGCGTTGGTCGAGATCCAATGACTGTTAGCAGAATATGGAATCGGTGGGTTCAGGAGGGTAATACGGAACGCCGTTCTGGATCCCAACGGCCTTGTATCACCGGCAGTCGAGATGACTGGCATCTTATCCGCATGGCTGTAACGGATCGTGCAGCCACGCCTCGATCCCTGAGTCAACAGATGGGGACGTTTGCAAGACAATAACCATCTGCACGAACAGTTCGACAACGTTTGCAACAGCATGGGCTATCAGCTCGGAGTCCGTGGCTGCGGTTACCATTGAAGCTGCATCACATATAGGAGCGCCTGCGATGGTGTACTCAACGACGAACCTGGGTGCACGAATGGCAAAACGTCATTTTTTCGGATGAATCCACGTTCTGTTTATCTCATCATCATGGTGGCATCAGTGTTTGGCGACATCGCGGTGAACGCACATTGGAAGCGTGTATTCGTCATCGCCATACTGGCGTATCACCCGGCGTGATGGCGTGGGGTGCCATTGGTTACACGTGTCGGTCACCTCTTGTTCGCATTGACGGCACTTCGAACAGTGGACGTTACATTTCAGATGTGTTACGACCCGTGGCTCTACCCTTCATTCTATCCCTGTGAATCCCTACATTTCAGCAGGATAATGCACGGCCGCATGTTACAGGTCCTGTACGGGCCTTTCTGGACACAGAAAATGTTCGACTGCTGCCCTGGCCAGCACATTCTCCAGATCTCTCACCAACTGAAAACGTCTGGTCAATGGTGGCCGAGCAACTGGCTCGTTACAATACGCCAGTCACTACTCTTGATGAACTGTGGTATCGTGTTGAAACTGCATGGGGAGCTGTACCTGAACACGCCATCCAAGCTCTGTTTGACTCAATGCCCAGGCGTATCAAGGCCGTTATTACGGCCAGAGGTGGTTGTTTTGGGTACTCATTTCTCAGGATCTATGCACCCAAATCGCGTGAAAATGTAATCACATGTCAGTTCTAGTATAATATATTTGTCCAATGAATACGCGTATATCATCTGCATTTCTTCTTGGTGTAGGAATTTTAATGGCCAGTAGTTGCTAGATGTGTGATTTTATAGTAGAAGCTTATTTATTGACAGAGTAGAAAAATCTATGCGCTGTCAAATCTCTTTAATTATGGAGTTACTGGTTACTGGGATTAAGTAGTTTCAGAGACAAAAGGAGCTGCGATGTTTTCATTGCCTACCAGCATGCTGCAACATCGATTTTACCTGCCATCCAGAAGTGTTGAAAGCTTTTACCTACAACAAAATGGCCTCACTGTCATAGAGATGTGAGAGCCTACTTGGATGAAAAGCTTCCTGGACGATGAAGAGGAGCTGTTGGGTACCCACCAGGTTCTACAGAACTTACACATCTTTACTTCTACCTATGGGCGATTTGAAAAATTAAGCTTACCAACAGAAGCCACTGAATGAGCTACGAGAAACCATCGAGACGTCCTGTGCGGCTATCACACCAGCAACACTGACAATCGTAGTTCGGTTTACAGTTCAGCGGCATTGATGTTGCTTGGCTACTAATGGTGATCACTTAGAACACATAAAATAACCTTCGCCCCGTGCAAGGATTGTTATGCTATATAGTTTTGTTCGATGTTCGATTAGTATTGACTATCAAAGAGTGTCTACGTTTTCGTGGACTCCTCTCCGTCCCCCCCCCCCCTCTCTCCTGTATAACCTCAGACTATAGGAAATATGGAATAATTCCAATTCCAAAGGCAACTGCTTACAGGTGTGAGTATTACCGAACTGTCAGTTGAAGATGTGAAGAAAGGAAAACATTCACACGAATTATTCACAGAAAAATGGAAAACCAGGTAGAAGACGACCTCAGGTGAGGCTGAGTACGGGGAAACAGGCGAGGCAGTGCTGATCCTACGACTTATATTCGAAGATGGATTGAAGAAAGGCAAACCTATGTTTAAAGCGCTTGTAGGCTTAGACAAAGCTTTTGGTGATGTAGTCTGGGCTACACGCTTTCAAATATTCAAGGTAGTTGCAATAGCAGTAGAGGTTATTTACAGCTTGTACAAATGGTAGCTTACCATTCGGTCAGAGGGCTGGCCGCCATCTGTAATAATAATAAAAAAAACCCGAGGAGCAAAGTGGGCAGGGGTCGATACCCGAGGCCTGGCCACAGTGTCCCCTTGAATACCACCGAGCCTGTGGGCCATAGGGAAGTGGGAGACACATGTGTTTATTTATTTATTTGCATTGTGTTTTTGTAATGTTCACTATTATCATGAAATTATGTGGAACACGTCGGCGACAGAGGAAAAAAAATATAAATGCTGGGTAAAGAGAAAGAAAAGAAGAAGGAAAAGAAAAAATATATAAAATCGGTGGAATCTACGACGCGCTCTCCCATCCGCGGAAGTCAGAGGTAGAATCGATTATAGGCGGCTTAAGCTCAGAAACGCAGGGGGAGGAGGGGTAGGTGCCCTCTGAGCCACGCACCCGCCGAACGTAGTGGAGGTCTAACAAAGACCCATCGAAGAAAGTTAGCAAATAATGTTCGGTAACGTAGCGTGTTTTCGAGAGCTGCATGGGCTGTTCGTAAATAGGTCCAGAAGTCGAGGCGGGATTTAGGTCCCTCATGAAAGAGATAAGCGACCGACCACCCTTTGACTCACGTAATAGCATGACATTTGACGGCGGGAAAATGTTTGTCCTCCGGGTAGAGAAACATTCGAGGTTCGATTGTGTCTGGTGGCACTCGGAGACAGCAGGCAATGATTTGCTGCACGAAGCGCCAGACATCTTGCGAAGAGACGGATTGCAGGCGGTGGTCATAAGTGTCCGGTTGCTGGCAAACGAGACAAAGAGAGGCATCTGATAAGCCAATGTTGTGCAGTCGCTGTTTCGCGGCAAATTTCCTGTTGACTATGTCATATCACAGTGCCTGCACGCTCGTGCCACTCAGCTAACGGGGGAGCACAATAATTCAGGTATACATGCAAGCAGAGGATATAGAGAAAGAGAATGTATATGAGGATATTAAACGGATAATTATGTACATAGAAGAGATAAAAATCTAGTAGTCACGGGGAATTTGAATGTGGCTGTAGAGGAGGGAGGACTAGCTAGTACGAACGAGAGAGGAGAAAGGCTAATGTAGTTCTGCTTTATGTATCAGTTAGTAAAATCGAATACTCTGTTCAAGAATCACAGGAGGAGCAAGTATACTTGGGAAAGGTCGGGAGATACGGGAAGGTTCCAGTTAGATTACATCAGATATTGTATTCAGGCGTACCCAGGAGTAGATATAGACTCAGGTCGCAATTTAGTAGGAATGGATGTCTCTAAAAAGGGCAATCACAGCAGTTGGAAAGAAAAAGGTAGGTACAAGAAAGTTAACTGCGTAGAGACCATGGGTAGCCTAACAGAAGAAATACTTCAGTTGATCGACGGAAGGAGGAAGAAACAATGTTCCGGGAACCCAAGAATACAGAAATAAAAGTCACTTACCACCAAAATAAATAGGAACGGTAGGGAAGCTAAGGTGAAATATATGCATGAAAAATGAATCGATAAAGAAATGGTTGTCGGAAGAACTGACTCAGCTTATAGGAATGTCAAAACAACCGTCGGTCAAATTAAAAGAAAGCACGAGAAGTTAAGAGTGCAATGAGAAGTCCACTGTTAAATGCACAGACTAGACCAGATAGGTGAAAAGAGTACATTTAAAGCCCCTCTGAAAAGTAGGACTTCTGTAATGACGTGGCAGAAAAGAAGAAACAGGAGTCGACAGGGAAAAGAAATGGGATCTACACTCCTGGAAATGGAAAAAAGAACACATTGACACCGGTGTGTCAGACCCACCATACTTGCTCCGGACACTGCGAGAGGGCTGTACAAGCAATGATCACACGCACGGCACAGCGGACACACCAGGAACCGCGGTGTTGGCCGTCGAATGGCGCTAGCTGCGCAGCATTTGTGCACCGCCGCCGTCAGTGTCAGCCAGTTTGCCGTGGCATACGGAGCTCCATCGCAGTCTTTAACACTGGTAATATGCCGCAACAGCGTGGACGTGAACCGTACGTGCAGTTGACGGACTTTGAGCGAGGGCGTATAGTGGGCATGCGGGAGGCCGGGTGGACGTACCGCCGAATTGCTCAACACGTGGGGCGTGAGGTCTCCACAGTACATCGATGTTGTCGCCAGTGGTCGGCGGAAGGTGCACGTGCCCGTCGACCTGGGACCGGACCGCAGCGACGCACGGATGCACGCCAAGACCGTAGGATCCTACGCAGTGCCGTAGGGGACCGCACCGCCACTTCCCAGCAAATTAGGGACACTGTTGCTCCTGGGGTATCGGCGAGGACCATTCGCAACCGTCTCCATGAAGCTGGGCTACGGTCCCGCACACCGTTAGGCCGTCTTCCGCTCACGCCCCAACATCGTGCAGCCCGCCTCCAGTGGTGTCGCGACAGGCGTGAATGGAGGGACGAATGGAGACGTGTCGTCTTCAGCGATGAGAGTCGCTTCTGCCTTGGTGCCAATGATGGTCGTATGCGTGTTTGGCGCCGTGCAGGTGAGCGCCACAATCAGGACTGCATACGACCGAGGCACACAGGGCCAACACCCGGCATCATGGTGTGGGGAGCGATCTCCTACACTGGCTGTACACCACTGGTGATCGTCGAGGGGACACTGAATAGTGCACGGTACATCCAAACCGTCACCGAACCCATCGTTCTACCATTCCTAGACCAGCAAGGGAACTTGCTGTTCCAACAGGACAATGCACGTCCGCATGTATCCCGTGCCACCCAACGTGCTCTAGAAGGTGTAAGTCAACTACCCTGGCCAGCAAGATCTCCGGATCTGTCCCCCATTGAGCATGTTTGGGACTGGATGAAGCGTCGTCTCACGCGGTCTGCCCGTCCAGCACGAACGCTGGTCCAACTGAGGCGCCAGGTGGAAATGGCATGGCAAGCCGTTCCACAGGACTACATCCAGCATCTCTACGATCGTCTCCATGGGAGAATAGCAGCCTGCAATGCTGCGAAAGGTGGATATACACTGTACTAGTGCCGACATTGTGCATGCTCTGTTGCCTGTGTCTATGTGCCTGTGGTTCTGTCAGTGTGATCATGTGATGTATCTGACCCCAGGAATGTGTCAATAAAGTTTCCCCTTCCTGGGACAATGAATTCACGGTGTTCTTATTTCAATTTCCAGGAGTGCAGTATCAGAATCAGAATTTAAAATTCCTTTGGACAACTTAAGATCAAATAATGCAAAAGGGATAGACAACATTCCAACGGAATTTCTAAAATCATTGCAGGAAGCGACAGCAAAACGACATTTCACGCTCGTGTGAGACCTGCGATATACCAATTTTCGGGAAGTCATCATCCACACAATTCCGAAGATAGCAAGAGCTGATATCTGAGATAAACCGCGCAATCAGCTTAACTGTTCATGCATCCAGGTTCACAGGATTTGCAGGTCTGGAAAAAGCGTTCGGCAATGTGAGATAGAGCAACATGTTCGAAATTCTGAGAAAAATTGGGGTAAGCTTTAGGGAAAGACGGGTAATAAAAAGTCCTGTACCTACTGTAACCTCCCCACAATAATTTTACAGGAATGTAAAGACAATACTTAATAGAAATGGGAGCCAAACGTAACCTCCCTGCAATTAAATTTAATGACAATAAAAGTGAGAATCGCAATCTGACTCAAATATAAATTCTTCACAAAAAATTAAAGTCCATTCAGTGATAAGAAAATTCAATTAAACCGAAACATCGGTCTTTGGCCCTGTGTAAATCATTCAGAATTAAAGTCTTACCTCAGAATAACTGGATGTCAAATTTCTGCTCTTATCTTTGCGCACGGCTTGGAGGAACTGCATTGCAAATAATAATATTCCTTTTTCCTGTAATTTTACTGAAAATTTTCTTTAAAAGAAGTGGAATGGAATGGGAAGTGCAACGAAATCTTTAGTTCAATAAAAAATAAAATTTTTGAGAAAATGCTTTTGAAATAAAAATTATTATTGGGGGACTTGTTGGAGAATAATTACAATAAATAAATTTTTACATTATCTAATGATTATATTAATTAATAGTATACCTCATTCACCATCTTGACCAGTGTTGCCGACCGCCTACATCACACAACCGCACTGGGCTGTTACTACTGACCGACCGCTCTGCATGACGACTACTAGCGTACTGCTCTGCAACTAAACCGAGCTACAGACTCGCAACGACTACTGACAGACTCGCAACGACTAACTGACAGACTGAGACCCGCTCGCAACACTCGCGCGGTCAAGCGCATACTCTCTGGTCACAGATGCTACAATGCCTCGCCATCGCTGCTATGTTACATACGTGTTTCATAACCCTCCACTGGGGGGGGGGCAAAAATTTGGCAGCGATGGTGAGTCATTTGGACTTGCCAAGCGCGGCAAAATTTTTCTTTAATTAACAAAATTCTACAACTTACAGAATATTTAAATGTTGTGCACACGCACTAAGTACAAAATATATCAGACAAAGACAAAATGTGAGTACAAAACATAGTAGCAAATCAGAAAAATGTATATACAAATTATTTGACAGATAACAAAGTGCACAGGCACTGAAAAAATTCTTTAGCATATTCAGAACAAATAAACAGACTGGCAAAAAATATTATGTTGACAAGTGACATGAGTGCACATGCACTGCAGTTGAGAACATATCAGTAATTGATGAAATGTATGTACAATTAGTAACAAATGGCATAAGTGCATTCGCATTAAAGTATTGAATATACAGAATAGTAGAAAACATATCGAAAAATGAGATAAGTGTACAGGCACTGAAGTTCAGTAGAAAACATATTAACACCTAACAGAAGTGCACATGCACTGTAGTTCAGAACATATCTTTAAAAATAAAAAATGTATACACAATATAAAAGACAAGAGTGTACATATACTGTACTTCGGAACAAATCGAAAAAATGTCTTTAGCATTTTCGCAATAAATAAACATAATGGCAAAAAAAATCATGTCCAAAGTGCACACGCACTGAAAAAATGTCTTTAGCATTTTCAGAACAAATAAACATAATGGCAAAACATCATGTCGACCAGTGCCATAAGTGTACTCGCACTGGAGTTGAGCAAATCAAAAAAAAAAAAAATGTATAGCCATGAACATAAATAATGTTACCAAAAAATTTTTTTCCTTATGTGACAAGAATCAGGATAGGAAAGGGAAGGATTGCATCATGGTTGTAGCACTTTAGATTGCACATAGCTGTTTTGAAAGTCCATATCTTTCCACAGAAGTACAACACCAAGTGACACAACTTGAAGTTCTTTTCCCCATCAGAATTTATCAGTGTAGCCAAGACACTGAATTGTCGTAGTAATGTTCCATGTTTTCATTTTGGCAGTACATTAGGTACACCAAACAGTGGGACCATAATAACGTCTTCATCGCTCACGGTGGTGGACAGCATGTCGTGTCAACACCACACTCTTACAAGGCACACCAACGTAGAATTAGTGCAAAACCAAAGATAGTGCTCCATGATCACTAGGATAAACAGGACAAATGGACATTGCAGTAATTCAGGGTAGTTAGCTTATGAGGAGAAGGACATTATGTCACATAATATTGACAATTACAGACTTAATTAGTAGTTTGTGGCATTCATAGCCCAGTTATTGAACATTTCTGTACCAAGTATGTAGTATTACAGAAAAATGTTCATTAATTGTTTTACATAGAATCAGTAGCCTTCTTTTCCTGGTTACAAAACATTATGAAATAATCGCATTCTTTTCAGTTACAGAGTATAATTAAGAATCATTAACCTTCTCCTAATTACAGTTTATTAATCATTTGTCATTCCAATAATAATCATTAGCCTTCTCCTAATTACAGTTAATTAATCATTTGTCGTTAATTAATCATTTGTCTAATTACAGTTAATTAATCATTTGTCGTTAATTAATCATTTGTCTAATTACAGCTAATTAATCATTTGTCGTTAATTAATCATTTGTCATTCTAACATAGTAAGAATCATTAGTCTTCTCCTAATTACAAAGCATTATTAAACAGTACCATAGTTAATTAATTATGTGTCATTCCAATCTATTAAGAATCACTAGCTGGCATCATGGGTAATCGTATTACAATAAACAGTGGCGGTCCTTGGCCAGTTACAAAGTATATTTAGTATGACAGAATAATGTTCATCAGAAGCCTTAATTGAAAAGGAGAGTCAATTATTGGCCTAGCATTAACATAATACATTTAGTGATACAAATTATTGGCACTCATTGGCCATTAACCAAAACATGAAAACTCAACATGGAAAAAAAGGGCTAATTAATGGCATAATTAATAACAATTCTTCAAGTGACATTAATTATTGGCACTCAGTGGCCAGCAAGTATTGAATAGAATCATCATTCAGTATTATTCAGATTATTACGAAGTCATTATTAAAAATCAGTTAATTACAGTCATAGCATTAATAATCATGGGCATTACAAGTACTCATTACAATAAACAGTGTTCCTCATTCAGTAGTATTCAGATCATTACAAAGTCATTATTAAAATCAGTTAATTACAATCAAAGCATTAATAATCATGTGCATTATAAGTAGTCTCATTACAATAAACAGTGGCAATTATTAGCTAGTGACAAAGCATTATTTTAAATATATACTTTTTTTTTTTTTGTCTCATTAAGAGGTCATTACTCAAGTGACATACTATTCAGAGCTAATCAGTATTATTCAGAATTTTCTCAAACTGGTATCACTACTTGGGACTGGTAATACATTTTTTGTGTTTGCAATGCATTGCGTTGAGATTGATAATTAATTGCTGAGGCATAACAGTATTTGTTTTTGACCTATTGCTGCAAATGAGGATAGTAACGTCATTCGTCATGAGTCAGCTGTAGCAAGGTTATGGAACAAGGCAGTATATGTGGTCACATTTATAAATGATAAACACAAATGGGTAAAAAAATAAAAATAAAATGCAAGTACTAGAACAGGTATAATAAGTAACAGGTTTAGTAAGTATCATGAAAAGCTTCTCCTGGAAAAAATACAAAATGGATTATTGACCTGAAAGAAGAAACGCACACTATGCTGAAAAGTAGTGAACTTCGAATTAACAGGTAGTGAAATGTGTATAAAATGTGTTCCATAGCTGTCCTTTCCAAAACTTTCCGTCATCCTACTATGCAATATAACACCTGCTGTCAAAGCAAACTGCAACAAATACTTAAATAACTACATAGCATAAATATATAACTTCAACATTATCCTCATCTGTAAAGAAAAAACTTCATTATCAATCACTTCATTATCCACATTATCATAACTTCATTATTATCATCACCTACAAAGAAAAACTTCATTATTCATAATACCATTTCCTTCGTCATTATTCATCAGTATTCATTATCATCTGCAAAAAATCACTTCATTACTCATTATACAACTATTCCTTATCTCTAGCATATTTCATCACTAAAACTAAGATGTGTAGTTCAGTCTGACAGCCTGCATCAATCACCTTGTATTCTGAAAGAAAAAATTAGTTAAGACTGCTATTCTGTGATGAGTATAGTATATTCTTGTTAATGTTTGTTAATCCTGATCCATTTACTCTTCCTCATAAAGTTATCGCATCTCCTTTCGTTTATTCCGTAGGTGAAATTCCCATTTCTGTTGAATTTATTTCTTACATACATCATTTCTTTCTGAAATTGATGAACAGAGATTAATGTCTTGCATTTAAATCATATACCCACTAAATAATGACTGGTTTATGGTGACACAATTAACCATACAGCATAGCATGACAGAAAACGTAATATGTTAAAGACGTTGACAGTGTTCAGATGCAAAAATGTACACAGAATAATACAATGCAGTAGCAAAAAAAAAAAAAAATGTAAAACAGTCACGATGTTGAGATGTCATAGGGCAACAAAAAATGTCAAAGTCAACTGGTGTGTGTTATATCTTAACTATTTCACAGTACATACAAACAAAACTTGAAAACAATCATACACACAAAAAAGTGGAAAATGTGCACGGTCTGATGTGTAACGACAAGAAAAGCGACCTGCTAACCTTACCTTGCCGGGCACTTGCCAAGAAAAAATACGATAATCATCAGTAATTAGTCAGGTGAATTAATTGCATTAGTAAATGACATTATAGTGTGTTGAATCATAAAGTGTCTTCATTCAATAAACGTTTTAATGTTTGAGATATGGTGATTGCCTTTCGATTTTCTGGTTCTCAAAGTTTCGACGTGTACAACATTGGGGTGAGGGATGCTGCGAATCCGATATGGACCTGCGTATAGAAGTTCAAATTTACTGCACTTACCTTTTAATTTGCTGGATAAATAGTGTGTACGTACTAATATCTTCTGTCCAACGTGAAAGTCGCGGCGTGTACAAACCTGTTTTTGCTGTCTTCTCCGGCGCTCTGCGGCACGTTTGATGTTGTTCAGCGCAATGTCAATTATTTCGTGGTGTCGTAATCGACGAGATGTAGGAAATGTTATTAATTCTTTAATTTTGTTAGGTGGTTCAGCATTTTTCAGTATAACAGACGGAGATAGCATAGTGGATTCATTTGGAATGGAATTAATTACATCTTGGAATGAGAGTATGTATGTATCCCAATCAATATGTCTTTTGTGGCAGTATATTCTACACAGTTTACCAATTTCCTTCATTAATCTTTCACAGGGGTTCGAAGAAGCGTGGTACTTGGATATATAAATCGGAGAAATGTTTCTGGCTCGTAACATGCGTGTCCATACGCTACTACGAAATTGTGATCCATTATCAGAAATTACTTTCATTACATGCCCTACATGAGATAGAAAATGTTTTACAAATGCTTTCGAAACAGTTTTAGCAGTAGCTTTGCGTAACGGAGTGAAAGTAACAAATTTTGAAGTGAGCTCAACAGCGACAAAAATGTAGCAAAAACCTCTGTTAGTTCTCGGAATCGGACCAAAAATATCTACTGCGGCCATATGTCTTAATTTAACAGGTATAATGGGATGTAATGGAGGAATATGTGAAGTGGTGTCTGATTTAGCTTTCTGGCAAATTTTACAAGACGCTAAAACTCGTCGTATACGTTTTTCCATGTTAGTAAAATAACAATTCTGTCTCAGTATAAGAAAACATTTTCGTGCTCCGTAATGTGCGTAGCTTAAATGAGTGTACCAAATTAATTTGTTGACCAGTTCGTCAGGTATGCATAATAACCAATTGTTGCTGTCAGGATGAGAGCGGCGAAACAGAATGTCATTGCGTACAGTGTAGTGGTTCCTAATCGTCACATTATTCATATCTAGCCAAAGGTGTTTAATTTCTTTCCACACATTGTCCTTATTTTGCTCCTTTGCTATGTCCTGTAATGACGATGAAATAAAGTTTTCAAATGCAACTTGCTGAATGTACATGACACTGAAATTTGTTTTGCAGAAGTTGGTTGCTACGTCTTGCTGATTGTTGCCGAGAGAACGCGATAGTGCGTCTGCTATAACATTTTGCGTGCCGGGAATGTGAACTATTGTAAAATTAAATTCTTGCAAATAAAGTTTCCATCTGCTTAACCTGTCGTGAGTGAATTTAGCCAAAAGTAAAAATTGTATTGCTCTGTGGTCTGTGTAAACTGTGGTATGTCTGCCATAAAGAAAATGCCTAAATCTCGTGAAAGCCCATACAACACATAATGTTTCAAGTTCTGTAACAGAATAATTTCGCTCAGCAGGTGACAAAATGCGGCTTGCAAATGCGATGTTTTTAATTACTGTAGTAGAACCATCTTCTTCTATTTCCTGGAAAATGTGTACGCCTAAAGCGGTGTTGGAACTGTCGGTAGCAATGGAAAAATTTCTGGTAAGATCTGGGTGCGATAAAAGTGGAGCATTCAACAAAGCATGTTTCAGGTTCATGAATTCAGAGTGTGCTTGCTTATCCCATGACCAAATAGTGTTTTTACCTGTTAATCGGCATAGTCTAGGCGTGTCTAGAGCAGAGTAATGAATAAATTTACGAAAAAAGTTAATTAAGCCCAAAAAACTGCGTAATTGCTTCTTTGTCGTCGGAACAGTAATATCACGTAGAGCTTGAAGTTTTTCTGGATCAGGTGCAATGCCTTCTGCTGAAATTACGTGTCCAAGAAATTTTATAGAAGTTTTGCCAAAGTGCGATTTACTAAGATTAACTGTAAGTCCTTGTGCATGAAAAGTTTGCAACAGTTGTTCAAGAATCAGATTGTGTTCAGACCAGTTAGCTTCTGCGATAAGAATGTCGTCTACATACGTCGTAATTCTGTCTTTAATTTCTGTCCGAAGTATTGTGTTCAAACCGCGAATAAAAGCTGCAGAAGAAATAGTTAAGCCGAACGGTAATTTGCAAAATTGCTAACAGTCGCCGAAACAAAGAAATGCTGTATATTTTCTGCAATTTGGATGAAGTTGAATTTGCCAAAATCCCGATTTCAAATCTAATGTGGAATAAATAGCAGTGCCGTGAAATTTCTGTAAAAGTTCCTCTAATGTCTGTGGTCGGTCTGTTTCATTAATAATAATGTCATTAATGTGACGTGAATCAAGTACAAGGCGAAGTGAGCCATCTTTTTTCTTAACAATATGTAGCGGGTTTATGTACGGACTAACTGCTGGTTCTATAATTCCTTGGTCGAGCATATCCTGCAATTCTTTTTTAACCTGTTCTCTGTGAATGTATGGAATAGGATAATGCTTTGCTTTAAATGTGTCGTGCGGTTTGACTTGAAATTCATACATAAAGCCGGACATAGTACCAGGAATGTTGTCAAAAACTGAAGCTTGCTGTAAAAGAATTTTGTGTAATTGCGTTCGTTCGTCGTCTGTAGTTGCACTGCTTTGTCTAACTTTATCGGAAATCATTTGTATTACGTCGTAGTCCATTTCGTCTGGAGTATTATAGTTGTGTACGTACGTATCCGTTAACAATGTGGGATTACAGTCTATGTCACGTGTTGCGGAAATTACCTCTGTGCGGTTGATTGTTTGTTCTTCCGCAGATAATGAGTACTGAAATTCTAAAGCAAGTTGTACATTTTCACCCTTTAACATTAAATAAGAATTCTGAAAGTCGATAACTGCGTCGTGTTGTACCAGAAAATTCGTGCCTAAAATAATGTCTGTTGTCAATAAA
Organism: Schistocerca serialis cubense; assembly: GCF_023864345.2. Classification (NCBI taxonomy): domain Eukaryota; kingdom Metazoa; phylum Arthropoda; class Insecta; order Orthoptera; family Acrididae; genus Schistocerca; species Schistocerca serialis. Next base: position 1,142,413,250 of record NC_064639.1, on the reverse strand, counting down.
GGAACAATCCAAAAATTAGAGTGGAAAGTATGACCTCCAATACAAAATGATAAATGCGTCTGTAATTTAACGTCTACACCTTTACTCGATACTGCTCCTTTCACTTTTGTTTTGCCTAAAGGTAGTGTCGGATAGGTATTCTCTTTGTTGCACTCATTAAAAGTCTCCTCATTTATTACTGATATAGGTGAGCCGGAATCAATTACTGCTGAGAATTTCGATGAACCAATTTTAATTTCGATAATAGGATGAGAAATAGTTTTCTGAATAACTGGTCTTTCCTGTAAAAGAGTGTCTCTGATATCGTCAAAAGTAATTACATTTTCGTGAACAACATTTTGAGTGTCAAATGTAGTGCTTGTGTTATTGGAAGATGCGTCCTGTACATTATCTAGTCAGATTCTATCTGACGTGTTATTATTATTAGGAGGATTCTGTGGCATTTCGACTATTTGAACTGTTCTATTACTTCTTCCAGACGTGTTACGCTCTGGATGGTACCTACTGTCGGGTTCATTCATGAGAATATGTTCTTGCGTATGATTTTGCTGTTGGTGAGACCGACTGTTATTATATGTACGCTGGTAATTGTGCTCATCGTTTTTACGTCTGTCGTAATAATCATTCCTATACGGTGTATTGCGATAGGAATTGAAATACTGTCTTCTTTGTACATAGTTGTTTCTCTGCTCCCGTGCGTTACTATTTGTTGAACCAGGGACTATACGTCCACGCGGCGAAACATTAAAGCCTGGTTGACCTTGTGTATTCCATTGTTGGTTAGGTATGCTAACCGGCTGGTTTTGATGTTGTTGTTGTGAAACACCTCTATTGTTACCAAAGTGTTGTTCCTGTTGCTGAAAATTTTGACGGTATTGATAATTAGAATTTTGCCTGTTATTAAAGTTTTGATAGTTGTCGTTCCTAAAGCGTCTGTTATCTTTCCGATTGAAATTACGTCCCTGATCATAACTGCAGTACTGTTGTTGACCTTGGTTGTTACACGAAAAGTTTTTGTTTACAAAAGAATAATCGGATTGCTGTACTTCCAAGAGCTGTAAAAGATCTCTGAATGCTGAAATGTTTTCTTTTTGCTGGCCCGTTAGAAGTGACACTCGTAATGACCGTGGTAATTTAGAGATGCATAGTTGTATAAGTGCGGATTCACTGTACGGTTCACTTAGGTACTGGTTTTATTGTACCATGTGCTCAAAAAATTGCGTTACACTGGGAAAATTTGAGTTTTCATAGTTTGGCAAACTAATTAGTTGATCTTTAATTCCGCGCTGTGTCGTCTTCGACCAGTACGCTGACAGAAAAGCATTCTGAAATTCCTCTACTGAGTAGCATTGCCTCGCGATCGGTCTCATACGAGTTGCCGGTTCGCCTTCCAAAAAACTGCAAATAAATTCAAGTTTGTGTGTTACAGGCCAATTCGGTGGAAGAGCAAAGCTAAATTGTTGAATCCAATCCAGTGGGTGAATCTGCGCTCTATCGTTTTTGAAAACCTTAAACTTTCTTACTGACAGAAAATGTTTGTAGTCGAAATTATCATCTCTGTGTGATGGAACAGGTTCAGGATCGTAAGAGAATCTATTGAACTGTGGTTGATCAGAATCTAAGTCCCGTACTCTCTGTAGATTACCCAAATTATACGCGCTGCGTGAGTCTGACACATGTTCATAAAGTGGCGTCTGTTGCGGTATGTTATTAACTGAAATGTTTTTCATCTCTGTTACTTCTTGTTGTAAATTTGATAACTTCCTACGTAACGTATTGTGAGATGAATCGATCTCATTAATTGTCTGCTGAAAATTTTGAAATTCAGGTGTTTGGTTAAATGAAACCGGTGCAGTATCGTCTGATTTATTGTCATTAGTATTTTCGATAACATCAATACGACTGGCCAATTCATCACATTTTTCAGTCAGTATCTTAACCTGATCATCGGTTTTAGAATCAGACGCATTAATCTGTTTTTGTAACTTACGCGTAGTTTCGCTCAGTTTTTTAACATCAGCTTTGATGACATCGCAATCCTGTGTTAGATCTAATTGTTCGAATCTGTCTGTCACTGTTTGAATATTTACTGTGTGTGTATCTGTTTTTGATTTAAGATCAGAAATTTCATCCCGTAATTCCGCGTTCAACTGTTCTATGGTATTAATTTTGTCGGACACAGTAGTAATATTATTGTCTACATACGTCTTCGCCTTCGCGAACATTTTACGTTTGTCCTCTTGTCTTCGTGCAGTGATTGATTCCATGACTTGTCGTTTTACTTTGTTTTGATCTTGAATAAATTTGCGGAAACGCGTATCACTGTTCTGTATGTGCTGATTAAAGCGCTCGTTAATCTGAGTGTTCTGCTGTTCGAATTTCGCGTCTATCTTTGCGTCCATTGTGCGCGAAAGTTCTACCGTTATTGCTTTAAACTCGTCCCGTAATTGTGTAGCTTTTTCAGAGCATTGTTTAGCGACTCCGCTAATTTCGTCTCTGAGTGTTTCTGTTGCGGCTGTTTGCATTTCCCTTAATTCTTGCGCAACAGACTTAATTTCTTCGTTATTTTTTCGTGAACAAGCCTCAATTTCCACGCGCAACTGTTCCTTAGTGTCATGGCACTGCGCGGCAACGGCTCTAATTTGTTCGCCAAGCTGTCTGTAATTGTCATCTAATTTTTCATTAAGCTGTTTGTTATCTTGTTTGTTATCTTCCCTAAGTTGTTTGATATTTTCGTCATTTTTATCAAATTTTTCATTAAACTGTTTGAAATTTTGCCGCAAAAATGCCATAATTGGATCCGATTCAAAATTAGCATTTCTATTCTCTGTGCTGTTCAATAGTGGATCTGGAACTTTCTCGCTTACTGTAACCATTTGGTTATTCTGAGATTTAGAAAAAAGTTTGTCAGTCGAATGTACACTGTCAGACATTATTTCGGAATTAAATAAATCCGTCCTACTTTCAGTACATTGTTCATTTTCACTAGACAAATTTGTCTGTACGTTACTTGAATTTTCCAAATCGGGTGTGTTAAGCTCGGCAGCGCTCATTACAATAGAGCGTCCCGCGTCATCAATTGTCGTCAAATTAACAGGCGAGACAATTGAGTTCGTTTGTTCATCATTAATATAAAAGTCATCACTAGTGGTTGTAATGCACTGATTGTTAGTGAACACAGGATTGTCATCACTACACTGTGTGTCACATGTCCTATCGGCAAAGTTGTTTGGGTCGGTAATTTCATTCATAATACCTCGCGATACACTATTCACAGTCTTTCGCGGCATTTTAACAATAGTCAAAATTATTCACAAAATAAATAAGCACAATGCAAAAGCAACACACAAATACGACAAAGCAACAAATTGCCGTTGACCTGTAGAAAGAAAGTCACAATATTATTAAAAGCGTTGCGCTAAATCCTAATTATATCTAAGCAAATAAGAGCAGATATCTGACTGTTGTTCAAACGACTCTCAACGAAATACGATCCTGGACTGGGTGTCGCCAAGTGTAACCTCCCCACAATAATGTTACAGGAATGTAAAGACAATACTTAATAGAAATGGGAGCCAAACGTAACCTCCCTGCAATTAAATTTAATGACAATAAAAGTGAGAATCGCAATCTGACTCAAATATAAATTCTTCACAAAAAATTAAAGTCCATTCAGTGATAAGAAAATTCAATTAAACCGAATCATCGGTCTTTGGCCCTGTGTAAATCATTCAGAATTAAAGTCTTACCTCAGAATAACTGGATGTCAAATTTCTGCTCTTATCTTTGCGCACGGCTTGGAGGAACTGCATTGCAAACAATAATATTCCTTTTTCCTGTAATTTTACTGAAAATTTTCTTTAAAAGAAGTGGAATGGAATGGGAAGTGCAACGAAATCTTTAGTTCAATAAAAAATAAAATTTTTGAGAAAATGCTTTTGAAATAAAAATTATTATTGGGGGACTTGTTGGAGAATAATTACAATAAATAAATTTTTACATTATCTAATGATTATATTAATTAATAGTATACCTCATTCACCATCTTGACCAGTGTTGCCGACCGCCTACATCACACAACCGCACTGGGCTGTTACTACTGACCGACCGCTCTGCATGACGACTACTAGCGTACTGCTCTGCAACTAAACCGAGCTACAGACTCGCAACGACTACTGACAGACTCGCAACGACTAACTGACAGACTGAGACCCGCTCGCAACACTCGCGCGGTCAAGCGCATACTCTCTGGTCACAGATGCTACAATGCCTCGCCATCGCTGCTATGTTACATACGTGTTTCACTACCTTTTTCTTCCCAAATACTGCGATTGCCCTTTTTAGAGACATCCATTCCTACTAAATTGCGATCTGAGTCTATATCTGCTCCTGGGTACGCCTCACAATACAATATCTGATGTAATCTAACTGGAATCTTCCCCAAGTGCACTTGCTCCTCTTGTGACTAAGAGGAAATAATAAGACTGGAAGACCTAGAGCGAAGTGTTGGTATTAAAAAGACCGTAAGGGATCTAGTCTTTCGTCTCTACTGTTAAATCTATACATCGAAGAAGTAATTACGGAAATGAATGGAACGTTGAAAAGTGGGATTAAAATTCAGGGTGAAACGATATCAACGATCAGATTCAATGGTGCCATTTCTACTATAAGTGAAAGTAAAGAAGAATTACAGGATGTGTGTAAAGAAGAATTACAGGATGGACAGTGTAACGGACGGGTACAGAAAAGAGATTGAGAGTAAATCAGAGAAAGACTAAACTTGTGAGAAGTAGCAGAAATGAGAACAGCGAAGAACATAGTATCTGAATTGGAGATTACGAAGTAAACGAAGTTAAGGATTTCTGTTACCAAGACAGCAAACTAACGCATGGTGGGCAGAGAAAGGAGGACATAAAAAGCGGACTATCGTTTGCAGAGTGGGAATTCCCGACCGAGAGTAGCACACTAGTGCCAAACATAGGCCTTAACTTGAAGAAGAAATTTGTGAGAATGTATGTTTGGAGCACAGCATTGAATGGTAGTGAAACATGGACTGAGGAAAAACTGGAACAAAAGAGAGTCGAAGCATTTGAGATGTGGTGCTATAGAAGAACATTGAAAATTAGGTGGAGTGATAAGGTGAGGTATGAGGAGGTTCTCCGCAGAAGCGACGACGAAAGCAATGTATGAAAAACACGGACAAGAAGGAGGGACAGGATACTAGGACATCTGTTAAGACGTCAGAGAATAAGTTCCGTGGTACAAGAGGGAGCTGTAGAGGGTAAAAATTGTAGAGGAAGACTTAAATTGGAATACATCCAGCAAATAACTGAGGACGTACTTTGTAATTACTACTCTGAAATGAAAAGGTTGGCACATGAGAGGAATTTGTGGCGGACTGCATCAAACCAATCAGGTGATTGATGACGTTAAAGAAAGAAAGAATACCAGACTGCCGTTACAAGAATAGATGCAGATGAAAGGGAAGTCGCAGTTGAAAAGAAAGTGGGGCAGCGTTGGAGCTTATCCACGAAGTTATTAAATCCGGTACGTCGAACTAGCTCTGAAGGAAGCTAAGGAGAATTTTGGGAAGGAACTTAAAGTTGAGGGAGAAGAAATAGAAACATCAGAGTTTACCCATGTCATAGTAATACAATCAGAGCAAAGAACTTGGAAGAGAACCTGAACTGAATGGACAGCGTCTCGAGAATATCAACAAAAGTAAAACAAATTTAATGGAATATAGTCGAATTAAATCACGTTATGGTTAGCGAATTCGAGTAGGAAACGAGACAGTGAAAGCAGTAGATGAGTTTTGATATTTTGGCAAGAGACTTAGTGACGATTGTCGAAGCAGAGGGCAGACCAGCAGGAAAATAATACCTAAGAAAGAGGGGCTTATAAACATCTAATTTAAATTTAACTGTAAGGAAGACTTATCTGAAGGGATTCTTCTGGAGCGTGACCTTGCATGGAAGTGAAACATTCGCGATAAGTACTTCGAACTAAAAGTGAATAGATGCTTTCGAAATATAGTGCTGAAGAATAACGCTGACGATTAGATGGGTAGATCAAATAACAAATCAGGTGGTACTGCATTGGATTTGGGAGCAATTTATGGTGCAACTTGACTGGAAGGAAGGATATGACGATAAAACTCCTGAGGAACCGTAAGTTTGCTATTGGGAGGGTGGAGGGGTGGGGGAGGAGGGATGAAAATTATAGAGAGACTTGAATACAGTAATCAGGCTCAAATGGATATTGGCTGCGGTAGTTATACAGCGATGCACAGGCTAGCACAGGACAGACAAGCATGGAGAGCTGCATCGAACCAGTTTTAGGGCTGAAGACCACAACAAAATGCTTTCATACGCGATATGAGACAAAGTTTTGCGCGACAGATCTGTCAGTCCATTCTCGTGCCGTACTCTGGCTGCTCTCCACGTTAGCAACCAGGCCATGCCGACTCTTAACACTGTTTCATTATCTCAGGTCCTGTAGCGTGCTTCTTTTGAGTCCCCCAGTCTTCAGACACTTGCAAAGGCTGGGCGGGCTGTGAATAAGCGTTAAGAGGTGGGCACTGTGGTTTGAAAAGGTAACGGTCCAAAATTCCGTCGTGTGAGCGTTAATGACTGTTGGCCATTATAACAGACTAAAAGGCTTGTTGTTGTAGCAGTCATGTATGAGTTATCTAGAATTGCTGAGGATATGTGCTACCAGGTGCCCGTTAAGTAATTTATAGCAGTGTGTGGTCTTCACGGTGCGAGACACAATGGAAACCGGCCGGAGTGGCCGTGCGGTTCTAGGCGCTACAGTCTTGAGCCGAGCGACCGCTACGGTCGCAGGTTCGAATCCTGCCTCGGGCATGGATGTGTGTGATGTCCTTAGATTAGTTAGGTTTAATTAGTTCTAAGTTCTAGGCGACTGATGATCTCAGAAGTTAAGTCGCATAGTGCTCAGAGCCATTTGAACCATTTTTGAACACAATGGAAATCACCGGGTGGCACGATTACGTTACGACGACCTGTGACTGAATACTCTATTGCACTTGCATAATCCTTCTCTTGATCCTTGCTTTACTTAAGGGGAGTACAATGTTAATTTGTACTATCACGAAAGTAGTGTCCTGAACGAAGTTAAGTGTGTTCGCATTGGAAGCCTTCCATCTACCGATGTTTAAACTGACTTAGTATCCACGGAAATTAGATGACTTGGTAGAACAGCTTCGTACAACAGAAACAAATGTGACTGGTACCGGTTATTATTCTAGATCTTATGCTATATTTATGTCGTCTGTGTGGACATATTGGGAGTTTAGCTCTTTGGTGGCGGCAGATACACTATTAACATTGGCCGTTGCAAACATATAGATTTGTTTCACGTCTATGTTAATTTATGTCCAATTTATTTGAGTTCATTGGAAAATTACGATACAACCATCTTGTCATTTACGCTTAGCGGTTCTTCAATTGAGCTACGCTCCGAGAGGAAATTGCGGACGTTCATTTCCGTGTCGTCCCGTTAAATTTCCTGCTCATTGCCTTTCCGATGGGACTTCCGAGTTCGTAACAACTTTCGATGGCGACTCGTGTCTTCTGCATTCTAATAGATCCTGATGGCCCTTTTTAAACTTTCCAAACTCCACGAGAAGGAGGGAATACGATGAATTGTACAGCACACTGAAATCCGCGCTCAGAAATAACACTTCAAACCCCTCCGGCTGAAAGCAAATTTTCTATCTTTTTAAGTATGAGACACAACAAGCGAGCGCATGATAGTGATATACACTACTGGATTTTAAAATTGGAATACCAGGAAGGGTAGCAAATAATGACATTCTACTTAGCGTGCAGACATAGTATACTAGCAAAAATAGCCCGCATCTCGTGGTCGTGCGGTAGCATTCTCGCTTCCCACGCCCAGGTTCCCGGGTTCGATTCCCGGCGGGGTCAGGGATTTTCTCTGCCTCGTGATGGCTGGGTGTTGTGTGCTGTCCTTAGGTTAGTTAGGTTTAAGTAGTTCTAAGTTCTAGGGGACTTATGACCACAGCAGTTGAGTCCCATAGTGCTCAGAGCCATTTGAACCATTTGAACTAGCAAAAATATGCAATTTAATTTATAATGCATTTGAGATATACGACGTACTGAATTTAGTTCATGGCCCTAACACGACTGGGTTTCTAACAGGGCGTGGAAGACAGATAGGGGTACATCATTCCATGCTGCTTCACTCTAATAAAGGCTCAACGTTTATTTGTCATCCCCGATTTCGTCCAAATTTGTGGCATACGCCGGGCTCCGCCAGAAACGAAAGTGACGGAGGAGGGAGCTCCAGATGGGCAAGCGTTTAGAAAAAATAGCATTTTTTACGCTGGTCGGGTGAGGCAGGAGCCATTTATGGCTCAAATGGCTCTGAACACTATGGGACTTAACATCTGAGGTTATCAGTCCCCTAGAACTTAGAACCACTTAAACCTAACTAACCTATGGACATCACACACATCCATGCCCGAGGCAGGATTCAAACCTGCGACCGTAGCGGCCGCGTGGTTCCAGACTGAAGCGCCTAGAACCGCTCGGCCACACCGGCGGGCGAGCCATTTATGTTAGCGCAATTCTCACGCAGCGGTTGACACAGCAGAAAAGTACGCTAAGATAAGCCGAGGGTTTTTTGTCGAGTGCCTAAGCAGAAACTTTTTTATTTACAATTTTTACGTCACTTACACTGCATATAAACCGAATTAATGCTTATTATATTCTGTTTATTAATATTTTCTTAAAAGGCATGAAAAGTAAAGGAAAAGGAAAATTTGTGATTGTACATAATACACCAGGAAGGGGTTGTAAAGATGAGAACTTAACATATAAAATTAGATAATTTTATTATTTTGCAGTGGATGATTTACACAGGCTGGAGTGATATTCATTGTAAAAATAAGGGAAGAAGTAATCTTCACGGCATCTTGCACACGTTATTCCAGCCACGGTTTTACAAATACGTGGAGTTTTAAAGTTTCTGCAGAAAAAATTTGGTGTATAATAATTTCATTGAAGGATCTGTCTCACCGTACAGTTTGGCAGCAAACCACGCATAACGCAACATTTCGCCAAATATTGGCGAGGATAGCTGGTGATGTGCTGTAGAATGTATTTTAATGCAGTCTTCTCGGGATGTGATTTCTTTTTCACTCTCGACGGGGTAATTTTTACTTGTTGGTGTGCAGTCGCAGAGGTTCGCTCGAAGGTCAAAATCAAACTAACGGAATAAGAAGTGCTGTGCGCTTCAATTACAATGCATTCTTGGAAATTTATTTGCAATCGCAAATTTTCCTTTGGCTTTCCTTTTATGAAAATGTTAATCACTGCAATACATAGAATATTATTTCGGCTTATTTGCTGAGTAAGAAAAGTAAAAAATGAAAATAAAAGGAGGTTCCGGTTAGAGACTCGACGCCACAACCAGCGGATTACCATTCTTTTCCCCATCCGCTGTGCCAACTACTGCCTGGAAACTACGCTAACACAAATGGGTGGTACCGCACCCGACCCGCGTACAAAACGCTATTCCTTCTAAACACTTAGCCATCTCGAGCTCTCACTTCTGTCGGTTTCGTTTATGTCCAGGCCGTACATATACCGTAAGTCGAAATCGGTGATGAGGAACAGGCGTTGTCCGAATGTGAGCCACAATTCATCAGACATGGTATCCTGCGAGTGGAGGAGCGCTACGACCAGATTTTTCAGTACGTGAGGAATCTGGAGAACGTACGCCCAGCAAGGGCAACAAACAGCTTCCGTTTTCATGTTGAAAGATAAAATTACGGATACCTTGCAGGTTGGACTCACCCAACGGTCTCAAGACGTCAGGAACGTAGCGGCTGTTGCCGAAATTATTAGTTAAGTGAGCCGGAGGTAACCATGTTGCATGACCAAAGGCAGTCCACACAATCACGCACGCACTCTGTCCCCAGTGTTGTTGCTGGTCCCTTCACTGTTCCCGAGGCCCCCTATGCTGCTGCGTTTAGGAAAATCACAACAGTTATTGCCGTGCTGACCGTCTGTGGCGCTCTAGGAGCTGTCTGTCTGGAAGTTTGTGTTCAAAATGGTTCAAATGGCTCTGAGCACTATGGGACTTAACATCTATGGTCATCAGTCCCCTAGAACTTAGAACTACTTAAACCTAACTAATCTAAGGACATCACACAACACCCAGCCATCAGGAGGCAGAGAAAATCCCTGACCCCGCCGGGAATCGAACCCGGGAACCCGGGCGTGGGAAGCGAGAACGCTACCGCACGACCACGAGATGCGGACTAAGTTTGTGTACCTGCATTGTTGCAAAGATGCTCATTTTCTGCATCAAGCCACTTGATGCGGTTGTATGACCGTGCAAAGCTGAGCATACAACATGTATGTCCTGTTAGGCGCTGCTCAAATGAGGCCAGCGTCATCCCCATGGCGTTGTGTATGACCCTTTCGAACTCATCGTTTCCATATCCTCATGACAGTCTTGGAATCCTGTGTAACTCAAGAATAATATCGCGGATTGCTATCCCGCAGTTTCGATAGGAGCGATTGTGCCACTGTAAGGTGGCTATAATTTCGCTCCTTCCAAGCACTCATCCACATATGTTGCCATGATCTACAGACGCAATTAGGTATTATGTGATAGGTTGTACATCGTATATATGAATATATAAAGGAGACTGACATTGTCACGTACATCTTGCAAATCACTGTTAACGCTTACTGCATGAAAGGTGACGGAGTGTCTATTATAAAAATGGCGTAATGAATGACTCCCTGTACTAGTAGAGGTTGGAGCGCCAGTGGAAATGAAACGGCTGGTGGAACTGAAGCCCTGGGTGGAAGACCCACACAGGTGTGTTGGTCCTGCTTAAACACAGGAAATAGCAAGACGGACGTCGTAGCACCTAAGCGCTGGAGCACAATAGAGTCGCGACCGGCCAGTGATCTAGCCGAACCGGGACGATTATACTTTGGAAACGCTGAAAATCTTGGACACAGTTGAGAGGAACGAAGAAGCGGCACCTCGGAAACCATGCAGGCTGGGTTATTTCCAAGGATTTTTACTCAGAAGCGTACGATTGTACGAGTATAGGTTTTTCCTTGCAAACCTTCCGCGCTGGACGACAAAAGACTAAAATATGGTTGGTCGATGTTCAGAAGAATCTGTAGAGAGGGAGAATATTCCGTGGTTTCGGGGATATGATTCGTTTTCGGAATTACGTTGGTGGGGAGCCAAGTTTTGCCGGGAAGCCAGCGGTGGAGAGACTAGGTCTTCCGTTGTGAGCGCCCGTGTGTGACGGTCGCTCGATATCAGCTTTTGTTGGTACAGACGGACTTGCTGTCTTTGCTCTCAGGAGAGTTTATAGTTAGAACAGTTAGGCACTGTACTGTTGCGAACCTATACGATTCTGGACTTCACCTCTGGGTTGGAAGTTGTCGCTGAGTACGCAGCTTTCAGTAATTGAGAGCACTTCCTCTGCCTATACTTACGTTGAGACATTATCTGAACTCCGTCCTTGTGGTTTGGGGATTTGCAACATTTCATTGGCCAGAGGATACGTAACTGTATTCGTACACTGAAAATGAAATCCACGATAAGTGGCAAAACTAAAGAAGTTCGGTTTGTGTCAAAGTGGGGGCTATGTGACTAACTTTCTAGTATTCACTGCGGATGTACTTCAACTAATCGCCACAAAAATGCGTATGGGTCTACGTGCCACCAGTTCTGAAGTAAAGCCTGGTGCTAGGTTACAGAGCCCCAGAGCTTCCATGTGAGCGTTGTCGTTAATTTCAGTTCGTGATTACACGGTGTAACATGCAGTAAGTGTTTATTAATAAATTGCGTTTTTAGTGCTGTGTTATGCTGTTTTCTGTACTGGACGCGATAAAGAAAGGCCGTAAAAGAGGTGGAGGAACTGTTTCTCAAATCAATAAAAAGCTTAGAGCTGAAGGGGAAATCCTACGACAATAACCAGGACGGGATAGTGCCTGAAAAACAAAATCCACCTGTTGAGCTAAGTTTAATTAGCTTTACAACTTCATAGACCTACCCTCAGCTTTTAACGTTACGGTTGTTTGTTCGTTTTTTTTTTAGTGCAATGTAGCAAGAAACAGGTTAACAAATGGTTCAAATGGCTCTGAGCACTATGGGACATAACTTCTGAGGTCATCAGTCCCCTAGAACTTAGAACTACTTAAACCTAACTAACCTAAGGACATCACACACATCCATGCCCGAGGCAGGATTCGAACCTGCGACCGTAGTGGTCACGCGGTTCCAGACTGTAGCGCCTAGAACCGCTCGGCCACTACGGCCGGCAAACAGGTTAACAGATGCAAGGATAGCGCCTATGATAACCATTTTTTTGTTGCTCTTAAAGGTTTCATGCCGATGCTGATACAAATTTTAAAGTCTTACCTTTGATCAGAAACTGAACATTTTTGATCAGTCTTATGGAATAGGAGATATTATCAAGTAAAATTCGTATCTAATGGGAAACGTAAGTGTTCAAGTTAAACGCAGGCGGCAGGGGTCATACACAGAGCTAGAAGAATAGCACCGTTCTTTTTGTTTGCAGGGAAAATATTATTTTCATATACGTAAAAGTTGAATGGTCAGTTAAACTTTGATAAGTATTTACAGAATAGTCTTAGACATCAATTAACAGGAAAAAATGGATATAATTTCAAACTGTTGTTGCTTTTTACTCAACACTTTCGTCCTGGCACTTAGCACAGATTTTGTAGTCAGTCTACATTCCATCTTATTATTTCTTTATTTTTCTGTCGGTTAAGGGTGACTAGTGTCAAACGTGTCGTTTAACTACCGAACCATTACCTGAGTAATTCTGAACTGATTGATCAAAAAGCTTTTGTATATTCAGATGTATTCGAAGTTGAACACTTGTGAATAACTAAAAATGCACAAATGTTATTGAACATTTCAGAGCCAGTGAGGTAATGATTCGATAATGCATGAACACATTAATTCAAACTATCAGTGCAACTGGGAGAGAGTAATAAAGAAAGAATAAAATTTGAGGCTTGTTGCATGGCGCCTTCATGCTGTAAGAGTTGTAATAGTCTCAGTGGACGATGAAATTTTACAGGTTGTACCGTCACATACATTAATTCATCGAGGCCGGTAACAGGACTGATTTCTAAGAGAGTCACTCTCGTCCCAAACATGGGGCCAGTAGCTGTTTTCAACAGCGATTGCAAGGTATTAGGGGAAATGCAGGCAAAAATACACAGCTGTTAAAATTTATTGAATTGTGCCATAGTGGTTAAATGTATTATCATGAAAGTAATACAGGAATCAACTGTTATCTAATGAAGAGTTTGCAAAATTAAAATTAGTACAGCTGCATAAACAGTATGTGATTAATTCACAAGTGCGAAATCATGGAATTGCGTACTCTTGGACAACCTATGGTATAAGAGTACTCAACCACTATATACAAGAGTACGTACTTGCAAATGTGTTCTTACATAAACAAATCATCCTGCCACAGTTACACTCTTTTTTGATTGAATGATCGTGGTAATGAAACGGAAATAGCTTTTCAGGTGTTAAAACAACTGAAAAATATGTGTAACGTTGGCACAATCATCACAAACAAACAACCCACGACCCATGAAATCAGTACTACGTCCTCGGCAAAAATTGTTACACTGTTGACACATTACCCGATCTGTTTCTGGAGGATCCACGTGTTTATATCTACAATGTGGGCAAGCGATTCCAGTACCAAGCGATTCCAGTCTTCTAGGCGGTTGCCGTCAGCCGCTTTGCAATCCTTCTTTCTGAATGACTGTTCCTTGGCTTGAAATTTCTTAAAAGGCGAAATTGTTAATATTTGAGAATTTTTTCTCTTGTGTTTCCTCTTCTTCCCATTTTGCAGTGGCTATAGAGGAGGATGAATGTCCTTTGGGGATAGGTGGAGGGAGTTACCTGTGGAGAAAGAGACCGCTGACTGTCTTCATTTTCTTCATTGGCCTGCAGATGGCGTTTACGGCACAGTGCATTACGTTAAGTAGCAGGCACAAAATCCTCATGACCGAAAACATCTTTGTTGTATGAGTACATATCACAACTTTTGAAAGGTATAACAGCATTGTGAATTGAAGCAACCCTATTGTAAGCATACCCAAACATTTCACCAACCTAACACTGTGTGATGGCCCTCTCCGATTATGAAACTTGCCATTTCTCATACTCTTTAGGAAATACTTTTTTTAATGGTCCAAAAAATCCCCTGTGAAGTGGTTGCATTTTGTGGCTACTGTGAGAGGGAATACTCAGGAGATGAAATAAATTTGTGCCGGCCAGAGTGGCCGTGCGGTTCTAGGCGCTACAGTCTGGAACCGAGCGACCGCTACGGTCGCAGGTTCGAATCCTGCCTCGGGAATGGATGTGTGTGGTGTCCTTAGGTTAGTTAGGTTTAATTAGTTCTAAGTTCTAAGCGACTGATGACCTCAGAAGTTAAGTCGCATAGTGCTCAGAGCCATTTGAACCATTTTGAAATAAATTTGTAGCTTAGACACAATTATCTCAAGCAAACAACGGACAGTCCCTGTAAACAGAACAATGTTCTTGATACCAATTATTGTACTGATGACACGTTATCCAATATTGTTCTGGAGGATCCGTGTATTTGCATTATCTGTGTTTAACAATCGCTCTAATGCTGATGTGCATCAAGTCGTTATCTAAAACCAACGACACTTGATTTTCTTTAGTTACCCTCGTGTTTCATGAAGCGTTCCAACCACTCAACAAAACGTTCACTCTTTATGAACCCAAAATCAGAAGGAACAGGAGGATTTCTGGCGGTGCTCTATCGATCAGTTAAGTCTTTCGTTTCTGCCTTGGAGAGATTGTGGCGTCGCAACTAGTGCACGATCGCCCATTTGTCTATTCAAAGCTTTACTTCAGAACGTATGTGGGCTGCAATGTAAGCCGGTAGAGTATTATACGGTCAGTAATGGACGAGTTGTGTCCTGCAGACTGACGTCACGACCATCTGTTGCAGCTGCGCGTGTGAAAGCAGTGGAGTAGCGCTGGCAGGCCACTTACATTATACGAAACTAAAAATAACTAATAAAGGAATAACCTGAGGAACGTCATATTTGATGTACATCCTTCTGTTGCGAAAACAAACCATACGTCAAAGTCTGAGATCAAAAATAGTTATATTTTGGAAGTTAGTAAAATTCCATAAAAAAACGTAATTTTCCGACAGTCAAGAATTTAAATAAACACAGTGAGGTAATCGTTCACCTTCAGTGACTATGTACGATGATATGATAACACTTTCAGTGTTCATATATAAATTTGGAAAGTTTTTAGTTTCAGAAAACCTCTGTGACTTTTCTATAATAATAATTCCAAGAATTCTAAGTAAATATGTGTATTGTGTGTTAGGGTGTGTGTGAATGAGAATGCGTGTGTGAGAGTATGAGGGACGTTCGGAATTATTAAAAATCATTCATGTAATTCTCTACAGGAACTGTCAAGTGTTCCAACTCTGTAACGTGGGAACGAATCCACTAGTGGTTCCCTGCTAGTGAATGTCGGATGTCCAAGTATGTATGCTTATGTATAAGAGAGCCAGAACATTCACGACTAAATAATAAATTTCCAGATATAGAGTAAAGCTTATAGTTCATTTTGTTATGTTTATTTAATCAGAGAGTTTTGTGTTACTTAATTTGATGACGTCAATGAGCCTAGAGAAGTGGTTGGTGCTTGCTAGATTTTATCGTGAGCCGCGCCATAGAAGTGAGTTCTCATTGGTCGTAAGTGCTGACAGCCAATGAGAAGCGAGACGATTGGCCGCCTAGCGAGGAGATATAGTTTTGAGTGTGGGAGAGTGAGAGTGGAGTCGCGAGCTAGCTTTGATTGGAGGCGGTTATGCTGGATGTGACTTTTCGCATCATGTGTAAGATGAAGTCTTGGGATGACTTCCGCGTTATGGCCCAATGCTAATGGTATCTGGTAGTGACCAGAAACTGTTTATGAAAACTTTAGTGTTGTAATAATTCGTTCCGATGAAAATCGCGAGTGAACTTTGAATTATATAGCGTGGCGGCACTGAGTATATTCTTACTGAGTATTTTATGGCGAGCATAAACTTTGGCCGATCATTGACTGTGTTACAAGTAATTGGTTTCGGAATTTGGGAAGGTAAAAGGTCTGGCTGTTTTAGGTATGATGATAACTGTGAGTAGAAACTTTAGTAATTTTCGTAAAGGTGGGCTGATGATCTTGCTTAACGGGGATAAAGATCTATTGAAGGTTTAAATTTGAACTTCATGTTTAAAGTACGAGTGACATCCCCTTTCCGAATCATTTCTTTAAAGTACATAGACAATTTTCAGCAAATTTTACTTATAGCGTCCTCCGGCGTGTAGCTTTGAGGTTACAGTTTCCTCAACACTGCTTTTCTCTGATCTCGTAAGTAGCTGCAATGAGGAGTTTACGTGCGAATATCTACCGCTGTAAAGAGGTAGGCGAACAAAAATTATAAAAGAAATTGCATTCTGGCAGCAACGTATAATCCGTCGCAATTGGTGCATCGCACGCACGCACGTAAAAAAAAAAAAAAAAAAAAAAAAACCAAGAAATAGGAAAAAATAGAAAAAATCCGTCTCAGTGAACCGAAATAGAGTCTACCGTGGTCCACTGTATTAACAAAACTAAGGAACAACGCTAGAGACAAAAGGAAACACTACTAAAAAGCAACGTGGAACTCGTACAATCATGCAAAACAAAAATAAAAGAATGAACTATGCAGGACCAGGTAGGATCACTGGATCAATTTTGTCAACACTCAACTGTAAAACAATACATCGGAGAAACCACTCAAATTTCAAGCAGGTAAAAACGAATGACCAGCAACATCACACATACTTACGAAGACAAATGTATGACACCTACACAAATGCCCCAGTTGCTGTCCCATTTGCCGAAGAAGATGTAGCGTTAGCAATTAAATAATTAAAGAATGTGTAGACCCACCGCCCAGATGGAATAAACTCAGAAACATTAAAAATATAATTGCACAGATCACCCGTTTTCTAACAGAGCTTCTGAATGAGGCATTGCTGAAAGGTAGAGACCCCGCCATGTGGAAAATTGCGAACGTAGTAGTCGGGACCCAAAAGACCCAAAGACTTACAGACCCATCTGCCTTTTGAACGGCTGAGATACAGAAGAGGTTCCTCTGCAATCGACTACAGTCATACAGGAGGTTCTTCGGCCTTAGTCCACATCAGTATGGCTTTAGATCCAGAAGCTCAATGGCTATGCAATTAACCGCGTGCTGGAAGTAATACAAGCCACACAAGAAAAATACCCTATACCGACAGACATAGCCGGCGCCTTCGACAACCTCTTGATGACCTGCCTTTTTCGCAGGGCTACGAGAGATGCAGAATCCTGTACAACAGCTTACTCGATTACTGCAAAGATAGGGTGGTTCAGTGTCACTCTGGAAAACAAAAGGTTATCAAGAAAGTATCAAAAGGGCACCGACAAGGCTCAATACGCGGTGCAGTTTTCTGGGATATTACCATAGAATCACTCGTAAACAATTTGGACGAATGGATATATCAGCCTATGCTGACGACTTCATACATATGAATGTGGAGAACGTGGATCCTCCGAAACACTAAAATGCGGCACTCTCACACACACTTAAGACATAGGGTAACGTTTAAGAGGCCCAGATAAATGGAGCATGTTTAACCAGATCACTGATGAAATGTCAAGACTTATAAGCAGCAACGACTATATGCAAGATCACGACGAGACACGAACCTTACACCACAACGTCATACACGAAACTACAGATTTTCAAACACTGATGTGGAAACTGATGATGACACGAAGACACCAGGATCACCAGATACAGATACGAATATGGCGTTGCAGCAGACCAGACGACTGGAACAACACTGCAGATGCTTCTCTCCCACTTGCGGTGTGGGCATATGAAGAGGTAATTGTAGTAACAAATAGTACTGTTAAGTCACATACACACTACATAGTGATAATCTCACGACATACATACACACAGTAGTAAACACAGTAGAATAGGATATGCTAATTAAAGTGAGACAGGCTCGCAGTGTTTACCGAAGCCCTCCCACCTTAAAATGCCAGATAAAGGTACCTCTTTTAATATCTAAATCTTTCCTTTCTTCTGTTATTTCTTCCTAAGAATGTAATAAAAAATTTTCCCTTCTCAAAATGTTCTTTACGTATCACATGTTTTTAATTAACAAACACTGCGAGAAGCTGTAGAAAAAGACAAGTCTGTTCTGGGGCTTCCAAGGCGGTGGGTCACTCTGCAATGTTAATAAATAAATAAACATTAACGATGACTGCTAAGATGATCTCCCAAGGGAGGTGGGTGTGGGGGAGGGTTACGTATTTGGATTCGAATCCAGGTGCATCACAAACTATTATTCTATAATTAATGATTCAGATATTTTGCTTAATTGTTACTTCATTTGTCCTTTATCGAATACACCGTGCAATATCATTATAGGATACTTGTCGAAATCCCGTAATTGCCCCGCATTGTGAAGCATCAATTGTGCTTTATCATATACTTAAGAAAAATTCTGTCTTTGGCAACTGAATGTTTTGTTTGTGCGTAAAGAAGATGCTTTTCATATTCATCTTCAGTGCTATTCATTTTATGTGTTCGGGCATCCATGTGTATTTGTGTACATGTGTGTGCGTGAGTGTTTGTTTGAATGTGACATATCACTTGTAATAAACCTGTACTATGTGCATCTAACCCATACACAAGCCCGCCCGGCTAGCAGCGTTATCTAACGCGGTGCTTCCTGAGCAGGAGGGCGTGCCGGGCCCTGGCACGAATCCGGCCGGCAGATTACTGTCGAAGACCGGTGTGCCAATCAGTCTGTGGACGGTTTTCAAGGCGGTTTTCCATCTGCCTTAGCGAATGCTGGCTGGTTCCCCTTATTCCGCCTCAGTTACACTACGTCGGCGATTACTGCGCAACCACTGTCTCCATATACGCGTACACCATAATTACTGTACCACGCGAACATTTGGGGTTACACTCGACTGGTATGAGACATTCCCGTGGGGTCCACTGGGGCCGAACAGCACAATAACCCTGGGTTCAGTGTGGGGCGGCGGTGGGGTGGATGGACTGCTGCCGGCCGCGGTGGCCGAGCGGTTCTAGGCACCTCAGTCCGGAACAGCGCTGCTGCTACGGTCGCAGGTTCGAATCCTGCCTCGGGCATGGATGTGTGTGATGTCCTTAGGTTAGTTAGGTTTAAGTAGTCCTAAGTCTAGGCGACTGATGACTCAGATGTTAAGTCCCATAGAGCCATTTGAACCAATTTTTGTGGACTGCTGTGCGTTGTTGTGTGGTTGGGAAGCAGTGAGGTTCAAAATAGTTCAAATGGCTCTGAGTACTAACAGCTGATGTCATCAGTCCCCTAGAACTTAGAACTACTTAAACCTAACTAACCTAAGGACATCACAGACATCCATGCCCCATGCAGGATTCAAACCTGCGACCGTAGCGGTCGTGCGGTTCCAGACTGAAGCGCCTAGAACCGCTCGGACACGCCGGCCGGCGAACCACTGAGGGCTACGGCGGGATGAAGCCTCACGATCGTTTCTAGGTCCCCGGTTCGATAAACAAGACACAGCACATACAGAAATACACATGAATGAGTGAAAACGACATAAAGCGAATATCAGAGTCGACGCCTACCACCAATGAGCGAAACATGTTTTGCATATGCAAAAATAAATTATTCTGTTGCAAAAGCCAAACTGAGCTCCTGAGGGCGGGCGGCCGTCCTAAATCCCCTTCCCCCGTGAGGCGTTTTCTCCGCGGTCCGCGCCCGTAGCCGCGCGTCGGCGGTCTCTGAGAGGCTGGCTGGCGTCGGCGTCTGTGGTGGCGTCGGTGTAAGTGCCTCGTCCGCCCTGGTCGCTCGTTCGTTTCCTTTGCTGAGCCTCTTTTTAATTAGACTCAGTGCTGGTTCCGACGCCTTGCTGAGGTTATAGCCGCAATCTCTGTTGATGTGTCCGTCCCTGGTACGAATTTAGATAGCCTCTCTAACGACGCTGTCCCAGTATTTAGAAGTCTGTGCCAAGACCCTGCTATATTGGTAGTCCATTTCGTGATTTTGGGACAAACAGTGCTCTGCGACTGCCGACTTGTTGGGGTACATAAGTCGAGTGTGCCTTTGATGTTCCCGGCAACGATCTTAAAAAAGATGTTCAAATGTGTGTGAAATCTCATGGGACTTAACTGCTAAGGTCATCAGTCCCTAAGCTTACACACTACTTAACCTAAATTATCCTACGGACAAACACACACACCCATGCCCGACGGCGGACTAGAACCTCCGCCGGCACCAGCCGCACAGTCAATGACTGCAGCTCCTAAGACCGCTTGGCTAATCCCGCGCGGCTCAACGATCATCAATGGTGCGCACTGTCTGTCCAATGTAAGTCTTCCCACAGTCACAGGGAATCTGGTATATGGCGGGATGTCTGAGCGCCTAAATATTGTGCCCGTTGGACACTATGGACCGGCAGTACACCCGTCGACTGTTCGAGCAAGAAATACGCCGGGAGAAGCTGAAGAATCAGAAAATTTTTCTGATTTGTATGATAAAGCTTAAAACTAATATTCTGTTACGAAATGTGGTCATTTCAACTGTCTGAGTCACTTCCTGTTGTAATGGTACTTGAATTACGTAACCATTACGGCACCTCACCTGGACCTCTCGATACCAGTAATATTCTACTGTGTTTCTGAAAAGTAGTTGACATATTTCTGAGACAACATTCAGATTTGATTTCATTTGTGATACATCGATATGTATATATTTTTGCAATGATATTATTCTTATGTGTATTCTTTCTTTTTTCACAATGATCTTTGACGTACTTGTAACTCTGATTTTTGGGCGCGTAAGCGATTGTTAGTTAGTTGTTAACTTGTTAGAGAGTCGGACCTTGAGATGGTCAAGTGTTGGACGTCACGTTGGAAAGACGCATAACGCAGTCAGCTTATAAAATGTGAACTTTAACAGTGACTGTGAGGCAGATGTTTTGAAGTATGTTTTGTATTATGATGTTTTGTGTTTACGTGATATTGCTATTAAAAGGAATTGTAACTTAAATTCGGAGTGCTGATTATTTGTTTACATCACCATTGTCCAGTAAAAGTGTAATCTTCAAGAATGGTTTGTGAAGCGCATCTACAAAACTTTTGAATATAGCAGAATAAAACCTAGGCCTCTTTGCATCCGAGCTTGGAATCATAACCACCTAGATTTCCAACGATTGAGCCATGATTTTACGACGAGACCAGCGTGGGAAACACAAAAAGATGAGTGCCTAGTTTTTTGATTATTACATGAAATGACTATTAACTGTGCTCTAATGACACCTGCCACATAATATGACTGATGTTTCCCGAAAATGCAGTATTTAGCAGCGTGAGCAACACCACAATCGTTATTAAAATTTTGACCTTCGTTGTGGTAGGGTTGTTAGAGTGTACAAACAGCCTACTTTTATCACTACTTCTACATCACCTGATGGTTGCGTTCTTTGATGTGTGTGATGAGGTACGAACTACACTCCTGGAAATGGAAAAAAGAACACATTGACACCGGTGTGTCAGACCCACCATACTTACTCCGGACACTGCGAGAGGGCTGTACAAGCAATGATCACACGCACGGCACAGCGGACACACCAGGAACCGCGGTGTTGGCCGTCGAATGGCGCTAGCTGCGCAGCATTTGTGCACCGCCGCCGTCAGTGTCGGCCAGTTTGCCGTGGCATACGGAGCTCCATCGCAGTCTTTAACACTGGTAGCATGCCGCGACAGCGTGGACGTGAACCGTATGTGCAGTTGACGGACTTTGAGCGAGGGCGTATAGTGGGCATGCGGGAGGCCGGGTGGACGTACCGCCGAATTGCTCAACACGTGGGGCGTGAGGTCTCCACAGTACATCGATGTTGTCGCCAGTGGTCGGCGGAAGGTGCACGTGCCCGTCGACCTGGGACCGGACCGCAGCGACGCACGGATGCACGCCAAGACCGTAGGATCCTACGCAGTGCCGTAGGGGACCGCACCGCCACTTCCCAGCAAATTAGGGACACTGTTGCTCCTGGGGTATCGGCGAGGACCATTCGCAACCGTCTCCATGAAGCTGGGCTACGGTCCCGCACACCGTTAGGCCGTCTTCCGCTCACGCCCCAACATCGTGCAGCCCGCCTCCAGTGGTGTCGCGACAGGCGTGAATGGAGGGACGAATGGAGACGTGTCGTCTTCAGCGATGAGAGTCGCTTCTGCCTTGGTGCCAATGATGGTCGTATGCGTGTTTGGCGCCGTGCAGGTGAGCGCCACAATCAGGACTGCATACGACCGAGGCACACACGGCCAACACCCGGCATCATGGTGTGGGGAGCGATCTCCTACACTGGCCGTACACCACTGGTGATCGTCGAGGGGACACTGAATAGTGCACGGTACATCCAAACCGTCATCGAACCCATCGTTCTACCATTCCTAGACCGGCAAGGGAACTTGCTGTTCCAACAGGACAATGCACGTCCGCATGTATCCCGTGCCACCCAACGTGCTCTAGAAGGTGTAAGTCAACTACCCTGGCCAGCAAGATCTCCGGATCTGTCCCCCATTGAGCATGTTTGGGACTGGATGAAGCGTCGTCTCACGCGGTCTGCACGTCCAGCACGAATGCTGGTCCAACTGAGGCGCCAGGTGGAAATGGCATGGCAAGCCGTTCCACAGGACTACATCCAGCATCTCTACGATCGTCTCCATGGGAGAATAGCAGCCTGCATTGCTGCGAAAGGTGGATATACACTGTACTAGTGCCGACATTGTGCATGCTCTGTTGCCTGTGTCTATGTGCCTGTGGTTCTGTCAGTGTGATCATGTGATGTATCTGACCCCAGGAATGTGTCAATAAAGTTTCCCCTTCCTGGGACAATAAATTCACGGTGTTCTTATTTCAATTTCCAGGAGTGTACTTACTGGCAAATATGAACTGGATGCGAATCAAAATCTGCCTCGTCGTTCGAGGTGATACCGTTTCTTTTCACCGTCGGTGTACACACATCGGCCTCCGGCGCAGGTTTCGGAGCGGTGCCTGCGTCACAGAGTGGCACGTACGCCAGACACCGGCCCGTGTGTTTACCCCGGCGGGCCGTAACGAAGCCAGCGGCGGCGGCGGCGGCTCGCTCCTCGCGTCGCGACGGTAATCGAATCGCCGGCGCGCGCCGCCCCAGGCTGCCGGCTGCGCGATTGGCCTGCTCCTGCCCTGCTCTGCTCTGCTGCGCCCCGGCGCCGCAATTTCCTCGGCGGGCCGCGCTTCCTGCCGCCCCCGCCGCCCCCGCCGCCTCTTCCAGCCGGCGAGAAATTTGCAGATCCGCCGCCGCCGCTACCGCCGCCTGTTGCTCTTTCTCTTGCTCTGTTCCGTCTCGAAATTGGCGACTCCCAGATACCTCGTGCGCAGGCGGCCCGCAGCTGAACACGACTGCGGAGTATTGTCGTTGAGTCTCTTACCAGATACAAACGAATTCTGTTCTGCTTTGCTGCTCCCCAACTTCTTTCTACGCAGACGCTTTTCTGTAGTTGGAAACATAGCATCCCTGTTGCATACTGTAGCAACTCCGGTATGTTCTTTCAAATTATTGTACTGGAAATACACTGCCGGAAAAAATTATTACACCCTTTTAGAGGTTCCCATTGTTGCAACAGTGGATATGGGGTACATGAAATAATTACACCTACAGATCAATAACACAAGTGCTACTGAGGTACGAGGGCAGTTCAATAAGTAATGCAACACATTTTTTTTCTGAAACAGGGGTTGTTTTATTCAGCATTGAAAAACACCAGGTTATTCCCCAATCTTTTAGCTACACAACACTATTTTTCAACGTAATCTCCATTCAATGCTACGGCCTTACGCCACCTTGAAATGAGGGCCTGTATGCCTGCACGGTACCATTCCACTGGTCGATGTCGGAGCCAACGTCGTACT
Source organism: Schistocerca serialis cubense (assembly GCF_023864345.2). Lineage (NCBI taxonomy): Eukaryota > Metazoa > Arthropoda > Insecta > Orthoptera > Acrididae > Schistocerca > Schistocerca serialis. Next base: position 1,142,389,131 of record NC_064639.1, on the reverse strand, counting down.
GCATCAATAACTTCTTCATCATCCGCGTAGTGCCTCCCACGGATTGCGTCCTTCATTGGGTCAAACATATGGAAATCCGACGGTGCGAGATCGGGGCTGTAGGGTGCATGAGGAAGAACAGTCCACTGAAGTTTTGTGAGCTCCTCTCGGGTGCGAAGACTTGTGTGAGGTCTTGCGTTGTCATGAAGGAGAAGTTCGTTCAGATTTTGTGCCTACGAACACGCTGAAGTCGTTTCTTCAATTTCTGAAGAGTAGCACAATACACTTCAGAGTTGATCGTTTGACCATGGGGAAGGACATCGAACAGAATAACCCCTTCAGCGTCCCAGAAGACTGTAACCATGACTTTACCGGCTGGGGATATGGCTTTAAACTTTTTCTTGGTAGGGGAGTGGGTGTGGCGCCACTCCATTGATTGCCGTTTTGTTTCAGGTTCGAAGTGATGAACCCATGTTTCATCGCCTGTAACAATCTTTGACAAGAAATTGTCACCCTCAGCCACATGACGAGCAAGCAATTCCGCACAGATGGTTCTCCTTTGCTCTTTATGGTGTTCGGTTAGACAACGAGGGACCCAGCGGGAACAAACCTTTGAATATCCCAACTGGTGAACAATTGTGACAGCACTACCAACAGAGATGTCAAGTTGAGCACTGAGTTGTTTGATGGTGATCCTTCGATCATCTCGAACGAGTGTGTTCGCACGCTCCGCCATTGCAGGAGTCACAGCTGTGCACGGCCGGCCCGCACGCGGGAGGTCAGACAGTCTTGCTTGACCTTGCGGCGATGATGACACACGCTTTGCCCAACGACTCACCGTGCTTTTGTCCACTGCCAGATCACCGTAGACATTCTGCAAGCGCCTATGAATATCTGAGGTGCCCTGGTTTTCCGCCAAAAGAAACTCGATCACTGCCCGTTGTTTGCAACGCACATCCGTTGCAGACGCCATTTTAACAGCTCCGTACAGCGCTGCCACCTGTCGGAAGTCAATGAAACTATACGAGACGAAGCGGGAATGTTTGAAAATATTCCACAAGAAATTTCCGGTTTTTTCAACCAAAATTGGCCGAGAAAAAAAAAAGTGTTGCATTACTTATTGAACTGCCCTCGTATATACCCATCCTGATACATCCAAATTAGCGCGTAGCCTCCACGGGCGGCAATACAGGCGCTGACGCTGACATTCAGTTGATCGTACACACGGCGAATACTGTCCTGGGTTACTTTATGCCACGCGTTCTCGACCTGTTCACGTCGTTCTATGAGAGTTGTTGGTTGACGAGTTACATGAGTCACTTCTTCGTATTTCAGGGGCCTTCCATAATTTTTCTCTCGCCTTAGAGAGATCCGGTGTCCGCGGCTGCTATATGGTTGTCTGGAGGTCTACTGCGATGGAAGAACTGCTAAGATAACGGCTCCTGGAGCCGTTGTAACTAAGAGAATATCCCGGGGTTGTCCCCAGGGATCTGTGTGTGGTCCCATTTTTTGGCATATCGACGTGGAAACACTGCCGAATGTCTTGCAGGGAGATACTGCAGTTCTGGGTGTCGTCGCATATGCGGATGATCTCTTAATTCTGGTAGAGGGTGACACTCGTAATGTGATTAAAGGAACGCTTTCGGCTGGCTATTGCTCTGTTAACAGGTCGGTGTCAGAAGACTAAAATGTCTATTGCGCCAGAGAAATCGCTATATATACTTTTGAAAGACAAGCTAAATAGGGACCCGATAGTCAGAATTACTGGCCAGATAGCATCGCGACAGAGATATGCCCGCTACTTGGGGGTATAGCTAGATGAGATACGGAATTTCATTCCGCATATCGTGCAAATGACAACTAAGTCCTGAGCTTTGTTCACCAAATTAATGTCAATTGAACAAAGAAGATTCCATCTACTTTCAAAGGCAATCCATATTTATCATAACAGTATGTTGTTGTTGTTGTCTTCAGTCCTGAGACTGGTTTGATGCAGCTCTCCATGCTACTCTATCCTGTGCAAGCTTCTTCATCTCCCAGTATCTACTGCAACCTACATCCTTCTGAATCTGCTTAGTGTATTCATCTCTTGGTCTCCCTCTACGATTTTTACCCCCCACGCTGCCCTCCAATGCTAAATTTGTGATCCATTGATGCCTCAGAACATGTCCTACCAACCGGTCCCTTCTTCTTGTCAAGTTGTGCCACAGACTCCTCTTCTCTCCAATTCTATTCAATATCTCCTCTTTAGTTATGTGATCTACCCATCTAATCTTCAGCATTCATCTGTAGCACCACATTTCGAAAGCTTCTATTCTCTTCTTGCCCAAACTATTTATCGTCCATGTTTCACCCATACATGGCTACACTCCATACAAATACTGTCAGAAGCGACCTCCTGACATTTAAATCTATACTCGATGTTAACAAATTTGTCTTCTTCAGAAACGCTTTCCTTGCCATTACCAGACTACATTTTATATCCTCTCTACTTCGACCATCATCATTTATTTTGCTCCCCAAATAGCAAAACTCCTTTACTACTTTAAGTGTCTCTTTTCCTAATCTAATTCCCTCAGCATCACCCGACTTAATTCGGCTACATTCCATTATCCTCTTCTTGCTTTTGTTGATGTTCATCTTATATCCTCCTTTCAAGACACTGTCTATTCCGTTCAACTGCTCTTCCAAGTCCTTTGCTGTCTCTGACAGAATTACAATGTCATCGGCGAACCTCAAATTTTTATTTCTTCTCCACGGACTTTAATAACTACTCCGAATTTTTCTTTTGTTTCCTTTACTGCATGCTCAATATACAGATTGAATAACATCGGGGAGAGGCCACAACCCTGTCTCACTCCCTTCCCAACCGCTGCTTCCCTTTCATGCCCCTCGACTCTTATAACTGCCATCTGGTTTCTGTACAAATTGTAAATAGCCTTTCGCTCCCTGTATTTTACCCTTGCCGCCTTCAGAATTTGAAAGAGAGTATCCCAGTCAACATTGTCAAAAGCTTTCTCTAAGTCTACAAATGCTAGAAATGTAGGTTTGCCTTTCCTTAATCTATTTTCTAAAATAAATCGTATGCTCAGTATTGCCTCACGTGTTCCAATATTTCTGCGGAATCCAAATTGATCTTCGCCGAGGTCGGCTTCTGCCAGTTTTTTCATTCGTCTGTAAAGAATTCACGCTAGTATTTTGCAGCTGTGACTTATTAAACTAATAGTTAATTTTCACATCTGTCAACATCTGCTTTCTTTGGGATTGGAATTATTATATTCTTCTTGAAGTCTGAGGGTATTTCGCCTGTCTCATACATCTTGCTCACCAGATGGTAGAGTTTTGTCTGGACTGGCTCTCCCAAGGCCGTCAGTAGTTCCAATGGAATGTTGTCTACTCCCAGGGCCTTATTTCGACCCAGGTCTTTCAGTGCTCTGTCAAACTCTTAACGCAGTATCGTATCTCCCATTTCATTTTCATCTACATCCTCTTCCATTTCCATAATATTGTCCTCAAGTACATCGCCCTTGTATAGACCCTCTATATACTCCTTACACCTTTCTGCTTTCCCTTCTTTGCTTAGAACGGTGTGTCCATCTGAGCTCTTGATATTCATACAAGTGGTTCTCTTTTCTCCAAAGGTCTCTTTAATTTTCCTGTAGGCAGTATCTATCTTACCTCTAGTGAGATAAGCCTCTACATCCTTACATTTGTCCTCTAGCCATCCCTGCTTAGCCATTTTGCACTTCCTTTCGATCTCATTTTTGAGACGTTTGTATTTCTTTTTGCCTGCTTCATTTACTGCGTTTTTATATTTTCTCCTTTCATCAATTAAATTCAATATTTCTTCTGTTAGCCAAGGATTTCTACTAGTCCTCGTCTGTTTACATACTTGATCCTCTACTGCCTTCACTACTTCATTCCTCGGAGCTACCCATTCCTCTTATACTGTATTTCTTTCCCCCATTCCCGTCAATTGTTGCCTTATGCTCTCCCTGAAACTCTGTAAAACCTCTGGTTTAGTCAGTTTTTGCAGGTCCCATCTCCTTAAATACCCACCTTTTTGCAGTTTCTTCAGTTTGAATCTACAGTTCATAACCAATAGATTGTGGTCAGAGACCACATCTGCCCCTGGAAATGTCTTACAGTTTAAAATCTGGTTCCTAAATATATGTCTTACCATTATATAATCTATCTGATACCTTCCAGTATCTCCAGGATTCTTCCATGTATACAACCTTCATTCATGATTCTTGAACCAAGTGTTAGCTATGATTAAGCAATGCTCTGTGCAAAATTCTACCAGACGGCTTCCTCTTTCATTCCTCTCCCCCAGTCCATATTCACCCACTATATTTCCTTCTCTCCCTTTTCCTATTCTCGAATTCCAGTCACCCATGACTAGTAAGTTTTCGTCTCCCTTCACTACTTGAATAATTTCTTTTATCTCATCATACATTTCATCAATTTCTTCATCGTCTTCTTAGCTATTTGGCATATAAACTTGTACTACTGTAGTGGGCATGGGCTTCGTGTCTATCTTGGCCACAATAATGCGTTCACTACGCTGTTGGTAGTAGCTTACCCGCATTCCTATTTTTTTATTCATTATTATACCTGCTCCTGCATTACCCCTATTTGATTTTGTATTTATAACCCTGTATTCACCTGACCAAAAGTCTTGTTCCTCCTGCCACCGAACTTCACTAATTCCCACTATATCTAACTTCAACCTATCCATTTTCCTTTTTAAATTTTCTAACCTACCCCCCCGATTAAGGGATCTGACATTCCACGCTTCGGCCCGTAGAACGCCAGTTTTCTTTCTCCTGATAACGACGTCCTCTTGAGTATTCCCCGCCAGGAGATCCGAATGGGGGACTATTTTACCTCCGGGATATTTTACCCAAGAGGACGCCATCATCATTTAACCATACAGTAAAGCTGCATGCCCTCGGGAAAAATTATGGCTGTAGTTTCCCCTTGTATATTGGCACCAATAGTAGGGCACGCATCCAGTGTGTGGGCCCACAGGTTAGCTCTGGTGCGGCCCGCCGCTGCTGTCAGGCGAGTACAGAAGAATGTTTTGATGAGGAGTATTGGTGCATTTAATACCAGTCCCACAGATACACTATTGCTAATCATGGGGCTATGCCCACTAGACTTGATAATAAGGCAGCACGCATCCTTCTATTGGCTGCATAAACAAAATATTGACAAAGTGCACAATATTATTGGCATCCCTCTGATAAGCCTCAAAGCTATCAAAGAAAGAATGCTTGACATTTGGCAGGAAGAATGGGATAGGTCTAATACGGGCCGTAGAGTCCATAGATTTCTACTTGCGGTAAGGGAAAGACTAAGGAACAAGGTAATGAAGCCCTCGCAGGGCCTAGTTCATTTCCTTACAGGACATGGTCCCTATCCCACGTACCTATAGCGAAGAGGGAAAAGGCCAACACCTGAGTGACTGTGGTGCCCCCGGGGGATCGCTTGAACATACGGTATTTGACTATCCAATATACGAACAAGCAGTCTCAGGTGAGAGGCAGCTTTTACAAACGATAAATGTTGAAGAAATTTCGAGGAATGTAGAATTATTCGACAATTTCGCAAAATTGGTAAACAAAATCTCAAAGGAGGCTCAACGAGCCTACCTTGGCAGACGCTGAATAGCATGTGCGCGTTCAAAATCTACTATCCAAAATGTAAATATATTGCTTGTTTAAGCCTCTGATTTGTAGTAGATTGTAGTTGTAGTTAGCTCAGTGTGGTGGTGGAGGAATCGCAAGTAAGGTATAAATGTAGTGGCCCGCCTCCCCGTGGCTAGGGACGGGCAAGTCTCTGCGAGGATTCCAGAAAGGCTAAGAGGCCATTCATTTGTTTATTATTCCTACCTCGTTTATTTACATTGCAGTGTTTAAAATTAATAAACCACTTTTGTAAAAGCAGTAGTAATGTTTAGTGTAATACATCCACTCAAAAGTGTTAGAAAGTGGGTGTATGAATAAATCTAAAAAAAAAAAAAAAAAAAAAAATCTGGAAGTCATTTCTTGTCTCATCAGTCCTACACGCGCTCGACTGGAGACAGGTCTGCAGATCGTGCCGGTCAAGGAAGTGCCTGTACGTCTTGCAGAGCACGTTGAGTTTCACGGGCAGTGTGTCGGCGAGCATTATCCTGTTGGAACAACACATCGCCTTCCTGTTTCAAGAACGGCAAAAGGAAAGGGTCTAACAACGTTCTGCGCTTACCAACGACTTGTCAGCTGTCCCCTCTGGAAATACCAAAACTGGACGACAGTTGGAGCTCATCGCACCCCAGAACATAGGATGTGACAAATACACTTACGAGACAGCGCCCACCAGGTCTACGCCTTAAGTGCAAACAACCATCAAAGCGTTCGGGCAGAATCTGGAGACGACGGCGTGCCATTACACCTTCCAAGTGATCCTCTGACGGCACCGGTCGTGCAGTGCACGTCGATAATGCGGCTAAGTGGAACACGGGCTAGGTTTGTGTGCCTCCATAAACACACTGCGAGTAGCCGGTTACCAGTCGTGTTGTCACATCTGGACCCAAAAGCCCTCTTATCTGTACTGTGGTAGCTGTATCATCTTCCACAACTGCTCTTACTGTACGACGATCGTGGCAGGCGTCTGGGCTCTGTTGACGTCCAGAACCTCGTATACGCGTGTGAAAATGTTGACTCGACCGCTGATACCAGCATCGTTGTACTATGGACGCAGCACATCCAACCTGTGTTGGCAGTTATCCGAAAGAAACATCCCATCCTTCGGAAAGCTACAATTTGACCCTTTTGAAACTCGCTCAGTTGGCTGTAGGAAACACGAGAGCATCTCCATGGCATGGCTACCTGATCGCTTCACAAGTTTGCACCACCCTGGGCCTTCTGGCTGTGACCTGTTAAAGAGTAGACACAGATGGCGCTCTGGTAGCTATGCCACTACGGTATATATGGCGAAAGACGTTGAAACTATTACCAGTACATTCAGTATCCCCGACGTGGCATGTGGCGTCATCGGAGAAAATCGATGTCGTCTTTCCACGTGTACTAATTTTTTTCAGGCAGTTCATGTCACTTTAGTATACACAGATGTTTATGAAAATTGCAGCATCTAGAATGAGTGGTCTGAATCCGGAGAATTTGTAGAACAGTGCACCCTGAATAAGTTAGTAAACTTGCAGACAGATGGCGAGCAAGTATACCCAGTAGAGTCTTGTTTTGTGTACCAGTCAGGTCGGTCTTTGTAAAGCTATGAAGTGAAAGTTGAAACATCCAAGTGCTGGTCTGCGTAGTCGAGGTCAAAGGGCTCAACGTCAGCATATGAGTCAAGTCGTGTAGCGCACCGTGACTGACCTCTGGTAACTAGGTTTATCATAGTGTGATATTGTGCCTCGTACGGGGCATGCACCTAGCTACAACAGTGCTTCGCGTGTGGAAGTAGCGATCAGAAGAGAATTGTACACAGTGATAAGTGAGTGCTGGACCGCACGATGTGACCACAGCGAGGAATGGCTACCTCATCCACATGGCCGCAACCGACATAAGCTTCGTCCACAGTTTTGGTTTTATGATGGAGCTGTTCAACGGGCGTGGACATGTCTGCGTCAATAATTTGACGCTATCTGGCGACGACTGGACTGGTGGCATGGATGCCATTACATCAGTCTCAGTCGATCTGAAACCAGCTCCGCCTCAGACTGCAATGGGTACATGAACACCGTCACTGGACCTACATTGTTGAATGGCATAACTGATAAATGTTAATTGTTATTGTTTGGGGCGTCGTTGGTTATGGCATGCGATATCGCCAGCTACATATTGAACTCAATCTGAACAGTAACCGCTACGTCAGTGAGGCTTTAGAAGCCAAGGAATTGCCCATCCTGCAGGCATCTCCACGTGCCATATTTCAGCAGGACAATGCTCGATTACATATGAAGAGGATATTGCAAGTCTTCTTGGAAGTATGACGGGTAGTAGAGGTGCCTTGGCATGTAATTTCACCTGATGTGTCGCCCCTCGAACATGCATGGGATATGGTCAATCGGCAGCTTGTTCATTCTGGTCTTTCTGTAACCGCTGTCGATCATTAGTGGACACGGCCACAAAAGACGTGGCAACGGGTTCCCCACAACATATCCAGACCCTCATCTTCTTGTGTTGCATTTTTCACAAGCAGTAGTATACCGGCTGTAGTTCAGTACGGTGTACATTTACTGTTTTACTTCATTGTCGGACTAGCGTCGATCACATGCCCGTCGTTAGCAACACCAGTACTACGAAAGATATATTACAGTATGTGATATATTTGTCTGTAGCACCGGTCTGAGTCCTGAGAAAACCCTAAAAAACCATGATTTTTTGGTACCAAAAGTACCAATTGTGGGTATGACTACTTCTATAATTTCTTTTCATGGCCGATTGTCGAATGTTTTACCGCATATTCTGATACATATATTCTTGTTTTGACCTTATATTATGAGAATTTATTTATTGTTAATGTGTGTCAAAGTATACAAATGTGTAGAAGCATATACATGAACCATTAAAACTTTACTGGCCTGCTGCTGGCAGGCGGTATCAAATCAGTCAGAATACTGATGACTAAGATAAACAAATAAAGTCGTTTTATATGCTGTAACAGGAGAAGGAAGGGAACCAGCGGAAAAATGCTCCTGTCTTTAAAAGACCGGGAGCCTCGAACCTAATTGCGCCTTTCTCATCGAAAATTTTGGCTTGTCAACTAAAAGAAAGTAGCAAAGAGACGGTGGAAGAAAGGAGGCAGAGAAAATGGCAGTGAGAGAGAAAGACAAGTGAATGATGACAATAGCTGTGGGAACCAAAGAGAGAGGACTTGTTGATGGTCAATGAGAGGCGGTGGCGCTAAAAAAGAAAGAGAGGTGGATTGAGGTAGAAGCAATGGGAGGAAAAAAGAGAGGAAAAATGCAGATCAGTGGAGACCACACACAGACCTGGGGATTAGGGGAGGGGGGGGGCATGTGACCCTCCCAGACCAGAGTAGTTTAAGACGAAGGTGTAGAGGAGGGCGTGTTTAGGACTGACGCGTGTGTATAGCGTAAAGAGTCAGTTGGACACTTCACAGTTTTGCTGCTGAGGTTCAACATAAAGATAGTGAAAGTGGCGGTGAGAGGGAGTTGTTGAGTATGAAGACATAACTTCAAAGAGAGAATGGGTAAAAGGATTTAAAATGTTCTTTGTTGAAAGAGCGCCAATATATTGGCATGACAAAAATTTAGGTGAGGAATGCGTAATGAAGGTAGAGGTTCCCTACTTTTCTGTCATTCTTTTAAAGAGGAACATATTAGTCTTTTACCTACTAGTATCTGCATTACAAAACGGCTCACCCGGTTCATGGTGCGCAGTCCCAGTGGCCGTTTTGTTATCTAACCGCTTGCAGGGGCAAAAAAGTTTTCACTGTCAATGTTAAATAGAATTGTTGAACAGATTAAAAAAATTAAAACGCTATCATAACCTACGGGGTGCTTATAATTACAGTGCAGTTATTCACGCAGGTCCAGTATGGGCTGCAATTACCGTATGGCAGCGAAACGTGGTAGATATGCTAATGCGTTAATGCGAGACCGATTCAGGCTGGAAAAAAAAAATTTGTTCCTGTTTTGGCCACCAGCTACAAATCTGGCACTGTGAATGCAAGAAAGACATATAAAAATGTTCCCAGATGTAATGGATTATGAAAGGGGCGTGGGCAGGAAAGGCTAAACAAGTGAGAAAGGGCATAATGTTGGTTTAGTTATTAACCGCCGAATGAGCACGAGTGACGTCGACAAAATGCTGCGTCAGTAAAAAGACATGAGAAACAGTTGCTCGCAGCAGTTCCGGTGGAATTTGAGCTACGTGTTCTTGTATACTGTTCTTCAGATCAGATAGAGACCGAACGTGTCCCTGGTAAACATTTTCTGTTAGATATCCCCAGAGTCAAGAGTCACATTGATTGAGATCATGTGATCTCGCTCGCAGGCCATCCATCTGGAATGCGACTGGAGATAACACGTTCGAGGAAGATTGCATTAAGCAGTATTTTACTTGGCGAACGACGGGAAATGTTGCCAAATCTTGCACAAAAACGGTGGTTTCCACATAATTGTGATCTTCCGAAGCAGGAATTACATGCTGCACAAGGACGCCTAGCTAACCTGCAGACGTCACAGTACACCTGACGGACTCTTTGGGTGTATTCTCTTTAAAGAAGAACGGACCTAAAATAAAAGTGCATGTGAATCCACAACGCACATTCACATACGGCAAGTTCAATGGCTCTTAGCACAGAACAAGAGGTTTTGTAGTACCCGCAATTCGGCATTTACTGTACAGGCCATTAAAATTGCTGCACCACGAAGATGACGTGCTACAGACGCGAAATTTAACCGATAGGAAGAAGATGCTTTGATATGCAAATGATTAGCTTTTCAGAGCATTCACACAAGGTTGGCGCCGGTGGCGACACTTACAACGTGCTAACATGAGGAACGTTTCCAACCGATTTCTCATACACAAACACCAGTTGACCGGCGTTACCTGGTGAAACGTTGTTGTCATGCCTCGTGTAAGGAGGAGAAATGCGTACCACCACGTTTCCGACTTTGATAAAGGTCGGATTGTAGCCTATCGCGATTGCGGTTTATCGTATCGCGACATTGCTGCTCGCGTTGGTCTAGATCCAATGACTGTTGGCAGAATATGGAATCGGTGTGTTCAGGAGGGTAATACGAAACGCCGTGCTGGATCCCAACGGCCTCGTATCACTAGCAGTCGAGATGACAGGCATCTTATACGCATGGCTCTAACGGATCGTGCAGCCACGTCTCGATCCCTGAGTCAACAGATGGGGACGTTTGCAAGACAGCAAATATCTGCACGAACAGTTCGACGACGTTTGCAGCAGCATGGACTATCAGCTCGGAGACCATGGCTGCGGTTACCCTTGACGCTGCATCACAGACAGGAGCGCCTGCGATGGTGCACTCAACGAAGAACCTGGGTGCACGAATGGCAGAACGTCATTTTTTCGGATGAATCCAGGTTCTGTTTACAGCATCATGATGGTCGCATCCGTGTTTGGCGACATCGCGGTGAACGCACATTGGACGCGTGTATTCGTCATTGTCATACTGGCGTATCATCCGGCATGACGGTATGGGGTACCATTGGTTACACGTCTCGGTCACCTCTTGTTCGCATTGACGGCGCTTTGAACAGTGGGCGCTACATTTCAGACGTGTTACGACCCATGGCTCTACCCTTCATTCGATCCCTGCGAAACCCTACATTTCAGCAGGATAATGCACGACCACATGTTGTATAGTACGGACCTGTCTGGATACAGAAAATGTTCGACTGCTGCCCTGGCCAGCACATTCTCCAGATTTCTCACCAATTGAAAACATCTGGTCAATGGTGGCCGGACAACTGGCTCGTCACAATACGCCAGCCACTACTCTTGATGAACTGTGGTATCGTGTTGAAGCTGCATGGACAGCTGTACCTGTACACGCCATCCAAGCTCTGTTTGACTCAATGCCCAGGCGTATCAAGGCCGTTATTATGGCCAGAGGTGGTTGTTCTGGGTACTGATTTCTCAGGAATTGCGTGAAAATGTAATCACATGTCAGTTCTAGAGTAATATATTTGTCCATGAATACCCGTTTATCATCTGCATTTCTTTTTGGTGTAGCAATTTTAATGGCCAGTAGTATATATATATATTCGCTGCACCCTTTATTTTCAAATGTGCCTCATTACTCCATATAATATCTCTTATAGGTCCTTCTTTATACAGCTGGTTGCGGGACCTCGACTGTTTATTATAAAATATCGAATCTAAACATGTTCATCCGTCTACATTTCCAGTTGATATTTTATTCGAGCCGGCCGGTGTGGCCGTGCGGTTAAAGGCGCTTCAGTCTGGAACCGCGTGACCGCTCCGGTCGCAGGTTCGAATCCTGCCTCGGGCATGGATGTGTGTGATGTTCTTAGGTTAGTTAGGTTTAATTAGTTCTAAGTTCTAGGGGACTTATGACCACAGCAGCTGAGTCCCATAGTGCTCAGATCCATTTGAACCATTTTTATTTTATTCGAGCTACCAGTGGCGCCGGGGCGGGTTATGAATTTTTTTGTTCGTCGTACTGCTCGACATTGAATGTCCACCTACCTCAGTGCGGCGTCAGCTCGTTGTCCCTTTTCTCTGCAAGCGTAGATACTTACTAGACGACGAAAAAGCAGCGTTGAAGAAAGGCGTCGCCTAATACCTATCCTGCAAAGTCCGCATAAACTCTAGTAGTATTTCAGGTCCTGCAATCATCGGGATTTCGTGCGGTAATATGATGCATTTGACTGGACTGAACGTCCTACAAGTTTCAGAATAGTAAAGTTTATTGCTGAATAACAAGCGTTTATGCGCTACCAGGTCCGCATTTTGTAAAGAACTATTCTGTCATTCTTAATGCTCAGTCAAACAACTAACTTCACACGCAAAGCAGGCAAAATTTTACACGAGTCCGACCCGATTGATGATGCGATCTCACAGTCACAGATCCGCTACTATGAATCAGTTACACATTCGGTCCTTTTCAGTGGGTTTCTTTAAAAGAAACTGCTCGCGAAATACTCCATAACTGAATACTCAGAGAAAATTTGAGTCTCGTAACAAATAAATACCCCACTCATACGGTTATAGTTGGTGGGGACGTCAACCTTCCTTCGATATGTTGGCAAAAATACTTTTTCACTCCGGTGGTAGGCAGAAAACATCTTCCGAGATTGTCCTAAATGCTTTCTCCGAAATTTATTTCGAGCAATTAGTCCACGAACCCACGCGAATTGTAAATGGTTGCGAAGACACACTTGACCTCTTAGCCACAAACAATCCAGAGCCAATAGACAGCATAATGACTGATACAGGGATTAGTGATCACAAGATCGTTGTAGCTAGGATCAATGCCATTTCTTCCAAATCCACCAGAAACAAACGCAAAATAATTTTATTTAAAAAAGCGGATAAAGTGTCACTAGAAGCCTTCCTAAGAGACAATCTCCATTCCTTCTGAACTGACTATGCAAATGTAGACGAGATGTGGCTCAAATTCAAAGATATAGTAGCAACAGCAATTGAGAGATTCATACCTCATAAATTTGTAAGAGATGGAACTGATACCCCATGGTACACAAAACAGGTCCGAACGCTGTTGCAGAGGCATTGGAAAAAGCATGCGAAGTTCAGAACGCGAAATCCCGAAGATTGGCTAAAATTTACATACATGCGAAATTTGGCACGGACTTCAATGCGAGATGCCTTTAATAGGTTCCACAACGAACATTCTCTCGAAATTTGGTAGAAAATACGAAGAAATTCTGGTCGTATGTAAAGTACACAAGCGCCAAGACGCAGTCAATACCTTCGCTGCGCAGTGCCGATGGTACTGTTACCGACGACTGTGCCGCTAAAGCGGTGTTATTGGACGCAGTTTTCCGAAATTCCTTCACCAGGGAAGACGAATGGAATATTCCAGAATTTGAAGCACGAACAGTTGCTAGCATGAGTTTCTTAGAAGTAGATGCCTTAGGGGTTGCGAAGCAACTCAAATCGCTTGATATTTTGTTGAGCCCAACCTACATAGGTAGGAATGATCATCAAAATAAAATAAGAGAAATCAGAGCTCGAACAGAAAGGTTTAGGTGCTCGTTTTTCCCGCGCGCTGTTCGGGGGAATGGTAGAGAGATAGTATGATTGTAGTTCGATGAACCCTCTGCCAAGCACTTAAATGTGAATTGCAGAGTAGTCATGTAGATGTAGATGTACCATTTCATTTTCTTTCTTCCTAATTAACTTTTTCTACTACATCTGTGTATATCTTGCAGTCGGTTACAAACTTCTCTGCAAAGGTATTACGCTTATTTAATCTACCTGCTTCAGCTTGACTAATGATACCACTTAGATTTTCATTGATCTTCTCTCTCACCTTTTTAGCACATACTGAGTCAATTTCTAATGTTGCTACCCTTAAAGTAAGCTCTTCTACAGCTAGAGGTACACCTTTATAGTCTCTGTTTAGTTTGTTAACGACAGTGTTACCTTTTTTACTGTCGAACACAACTTGCTTTGTGTGGCTTCGATATTTGTGTTTGCGTCTTCATCTGTTGCTCTACTAGATCATAATGGTCGTTAAAAGAATCTACTTTCTGTTTTAACTTCGTAATGTTACTGTTAACTTCAGAAAGTACTTCATACTTTACTTGTTTTTTAATATCATTCAAGTTTTCATAGATTTCAATGCGAAGATTTTGGCTATGTCAGTGAACTTCTGTGAGACCTTCCCTTGCAAATCCTTGAATACTTGTTTTTGTTCTTGTTTCATTGATCTTGATCTTGTCTAACAGTGTTTTGTTGCTGTTTTACCGTGTTCGTATCATGTGTCAAATTATCAATTCTTGTCTTCATATCTTGTTTCATATCACTGAAATTGGTGTTCATATTATCCAATTTCGTGTTTATATTCAATAATAACTGCCTTAGCAGCGCGCCAGTTGCACTACTGTGGTTGCTGTCAGCTGTACTTTCCAGGTTAATGTTTGTACTGTGAACAAGTGGTGTTTGTAACGTGTTGTCAAGATTCATATTTGTATCGCTCTTCAATGTTTCATTCATTAGCGGTATATCACGCTGGGGGATGCGTGACATTGTCTCGTCATTTGCAAGCATTGTGTCGTCAAGGTTATTCTGCTGTGGAGCGTCGCTATCATTTGTCACATCTGCGACGCTCATCTCTGACCTACTTAAACTTTCTCTGGTAGGCATGCATGGCGCCTGAACTTCAACTGTTCGATCACGTAATTCTACGCCATCTTGGCTATTGCGTTTTCGCGATTGCTATCAACAATGGACATGCACGCTGGATTAATATGCAAAAATAAAAATTTCACAAAAAATGGTAAAATTTCATATGCTAATTATTACACTTAATAATTGTAAATTAAGCGATGTCAAAGCCTGTGTTACGTCTATTATGATACGCAAACTATTGTGTCGCCTTTCTTTACCTTTTGCTGGCAACGCGTATCACACTGAAAAATTCCTGTAAATTTTCCAACATAAAATTCAGGGAAGGGGATAATGAGGAAAAGGTTTCTATCTACTGTAACAACTAAAACGGCTTCTGCCATCAAATGTATAAGTTGTGTTACTAAATGTGACACTTCTGTCACTCAATGTAACTGGGTTTTCTCTTTGGATGCTGTCAATTGTCAGGATGAGCATTCTAAAGCATTCTGTCAGGGTGAAAATATTAAATAAATTAACTTTTCTCTCTTACAACATGTGGGCAGGGTGGGTTCTTCCTTGGCTCGGGTATGAGGTCGAATGAAACATCATTTTTACATAAGATAACTTTTATTGAAAGTTTCGTACAACTGTATCTTACTGGGACGTTCTGGTTCGGAGAGCGGCAGCCGTGTCGTTTGCGTAGCCTTCTGCTGCGACAGCGGCGGCGGCGGCGGCGGCGGCGTCTGATTACGCGTAGCGGTGTGTATCTCGTGTCGCCGTCTCGCCCAGCTGACCGGAGACGCGCAGCGCGAGGTGGCCGGTTTTAACTATTGCGAGCGAAGTCGTGCATCGGATGATACCTTGGGTGTGGCGTCCCAGTGTTTCTCTTCTCTTAGCGGCCGCGTGTGTTGTGCGTCGACCAGCGGAGCGGCGCGGCGGGGCAAGGCCAGTGTCCCGAACTCGAACCACGGACTCCCGCTTGCCAGTCTTCGGCTGTCAGGTCTTTATCCCAGCTCACAGGTGACTGCTGAGGTGAGGCCGTCTCCTTCCCGTCCTCACGAGTCACCCGGGTACGTAAAAATCAGACTTCCAATACCTTTTAACTTCTGTCTTCTGGCGCCGCGGCTGCTGCTTGCTATTCCCTTACAGCGGCGGACTTGGTGCGTCTGTGCATGATGCAGTCTCTTCTTGCATGACGGTCTTCAGCACCGAAACTGACTGAAAACTACTGCTACTCTTCTTTTCTTCCTTCGTCTCTCGTCTTCGTCTCCGTCTGTCTTCATCTGTCTTCATCTGTCTTCCTCTGTCGGGCCCACCGGGTCTCGCGTATTTATTCACTTCAGTTCACTGGAGGTGACCGACTTCACGGCCATTGCCTCTTCTGTCACGTTGAAAAGCTTCTCGAAGAATCTTCTTGACCTCGGTCATTGGCTCTTGGAATGTAGGCGGGGGCCTCTGATCGCATGTGACGACTGAGAAACACGTGAGCCGGTCATTGCCTCTTCCGTCACGTTGAAAAGCTTCTCGAAGAATCTTCTTAACGTCGGTCATTGGCTCTTGGAATGTAGGCGAGGGCCTTTGCTCACATGCGACAACTGAGAAACACGTGAGCCGGTCGGGCGATGCCCTGACGGCTGAATCGACAGCACCCGCTTATGTGGAACTGCTGACTTCACGGTCATTGTCTCTTCTGCTGTTCTGCCCCTGAATGCCAGTATGTAACTCTCTAAACTAAACCAAGTTTTCCATTTATATTCTAATTTCTAGTTCACTTTGATTTCACTAATTTATTTACTTAAGTACCACTCAACATTCCTCCACCCTTCGGAGAAATTCGCCCTCGAATTTACCACTCAACATTCCTCCACTCTTCACACGGCAAAAGCACAAGCACTGAAAACTCTCGACTTAGAAGATTACACACGCTTCACATAAAGTATGTGGAAAATACTTAATCACTTTACAAAAGCACTGTACGGTCATGAATCACATAGTTCTTACATAAACAGTTGTAATAAGTGTAACAAATCTTGATGACAATGAATAAACAAAAAATAGATTTTGCACTTAGAAAATTACATAGCAACAGCTGTTTAATCTACGCTATACTAATGCAAGAATATATATTCTACAGTATTGTTTATGTTAACAAGAGACTGTTTAATAAAGAATGAAGTACAATAAACAAAATTAATACACTAATGCTCAAAAGTAACTACTGAAGTACATCAGTTAAGAATGTGGTATCCAGTTAACAGGGATTTGATGAAGTGGTATATTATTATTTGGCTTATTTTTTCGTCGTAAATAAAAGAAAACTGTACAAAGCAGAAACACCAACACAAAGGTTCCAGATATACCCGTTCCTAGCATTATAATTTTAGTTTTGTGTTCACCTTTTAATTTTAAGACATGTTGCATCATAACATTGGCATCAATTTTGCTTTGCTGTGAGTTTATGACTTCAGAAGGGAACTGTAAAGGGAGTCATTGAGGTAGGATAGGTTTTGTGTAGGAAATGCTTGCATGGCGTTGTCTGAAAAAAGCAAACATGGTTACAGACCTACGAACCTAGTAAAAGCAAAAACAAAGAAAAGAAGGAATACATTGTTAACTACAAGATCTACATATTTCTACGTTCAACTTTTTTTTCTTAAAAAATAAACCATTATAATTTATTAATTATTTACATTTGTATACCGTCCACAGTCTACTAAGATTCAACTAGGACATTCGCACCCTTGAACGAAGATTGTATGGTGCCATGTCTGTATGTTGTGCTGGCGTGGCCACTCTTTTTCCTTTACGGGAACTTCCTCCACCCTTCGGAAAAGCAGACACTATTGTTGAAGGAATTACATCTGCAGCGCCCTTAAAAGGTTTTAAACGACTTGCATGGACAATGGTAGTTCGGGTGGGCAGTTGCAATTTAACGTTGACTGGTGACGTGATCTCAATAATTTGATAAGGACCTCTGTAGTTTGTTACAAATTTCTTCGTTTTTCCTTTCGCTATGTAAGGAGTTGAAACCATAACCCACTGACCGATTTTGTAATTTGGATATTTAGCTTGGGTATTACCTAATCTTTCCTGTCGTTCCAAAGCCTTTGTATTAGATTTTTGAACCTTTTTCCATACATCCTTCATCATTCGACTGAAATCTCTTACTGTTTCTCCGACTTTTCCGTTTTTCTGCCTGATTACATCAAAAGGGGACGGCATTTTTTTCCCCATAGACCACTTCATAAGGTGACATGCCAGTTGCTTCATGCGTTTTGGCGTTGTATACCGACACGATTATTGGTAAATACGTATCCCAATTAGAATGTTGTTCGTTAATATAATAACTAAGCATCTTGCCAATTGTCCGATGAACTCTTTCTGTGCGCCCGTTGCACTGAGGGTGTAACGGAGTTGTGCGTAATTTGCGTATTTTTAATAAGTGGCATAGCTGTTTCATTAATTCAGACATAAAATTAGATCCCTGATCTGTGATAATAGCTTCAGGTACTCCAAATTTAAGTATCCAGTTGTTAACTAAAGCTTGGGCAACTGTATTTGCTTGCTGATCTGGGAGACTCACCATAGCTAGGTAGCGTGAAAAGTGATCTATAATTGTTAGAACATACTTATTACCAGCAGGTGTTTTATGAAATGGCCCGTAGAGATCCAATCCGCAGATTTGAAATGGACATGAAGCCTCGGGGAGCCGCTGTAAGGGTATTTTTGAACGAGAAAGTTCAGCTCGTTGTGCGCACGCAATGCAATTACGAACGTACTGCGCAACATCCTGCTTTCTGGTTTGCCACCAAAATCGCTCTGCTACACGTCTTTCGGTTGTCCGCTGCCCACCGTGTCCTGCAAGGATATGATCGTGGGCCTCTGCCATTATTTCTTGTCTAAGGTGTTGGGGGACAACAATTCGCGGTCCAAGTTTTGTTTTACGGCATAATACACCATCTTCAAAGCAAAATTGTTTTTGAGTTGCGTATTTTTTACATTCTGTATCCTCATCTTGTACCTTTCTCCAGTCCTCAGTATCTCGGCCTGTTGCTTCCAAAAGTGCTATTTTCCGACTTAGGCAATCTGCATTCGTGTGTTTTTTGCCTGGTTTATGGATAACTCGAAATCCATTTCGGAAAGACATAGGGCCCAACGGGTAAGACGACTAGATGGATCCTTTAATCCAAGCAACCATTTTAAAGCTGCGTAGTCTGTAATGACCTTGAATTTTCTACCATACAAGTAGCATTTAAAGTATTTGATACCATAAATAACACTTAACAATTCTTTCTCCGTTGTGGAATAATTTCTTTCTGCCGTTGTTAGTTGTCTCGAAGCGTAGGCTATGGGGTGTTCCGCGCCATTAATATTCTGACTCAAAACAACTCCTACTGAATGACCACTTGCGTCACAGGATAAAATAAATTCTTTATTATAATCTGGGTAGGCTAATACTGGACTGTGTGTTAACTTATCTTTAAGGGTTTGAAATGCAGATTCACAATCTTCAGACCAATGAAATTTTGCACCCTTTTTCAATAATTGGGTTAAGGGTCGGGCAATTTCAGCAAAATTTTGAACATATTTTCGGTAATACGATGCGAGACCAATGAAACTTTGTACCTCCTTAACGCGTTGTGGTGTTGGGAAGTCCTTAACTGCCGAAATTAATCGAGGATCTGTTTTAATTCCTTTTTCACTAATGACATGCCCTAGGTATGTAACCTCTGTCAATGCAAAACTACATTTTTCCATATTTAATGTTAATTTAGCTTTTCTAAGTCTCTGAAAAACATTACGCAGACGCACAGCATGTTCATTAATGTCTCTGGAGAATACAATAATATCGTCTAGATATACACAACATTGCTGAGTTTTGAGTCCTCGCAATACTCCATCGAGTAGTCTTTGAAAAGTTGCTGGTGCATTTTTCAAACCGAAAGGCATTCTTTTAAATTGCCAGTGGCCTCCAGGGGTAGAAAATGCTGTTTTATGCCTATCTTCAGGTGCAACTTCCAATTGATGATATCCGCTACGTAAATCGATTGTTGAAAAGTATTTACTGTTACCCAAACTGTCAATTATATCTGTAATGTTTGGAAGAGGATAAACATCTGAGATAGTTTGTTTGTTAAGGTGTCTGTAGTCACAACGAAATCTATATCGTTTCGTACCGTCGGGAGACTTCTTTGGAATAATTACAATATTTGAATTATAAGGCGAATCAGAATATTCTATAATTCCATCTTTTAGATGCTGTTCTATAAATTCATCCAGTACTGGCTGTAAGTGATGCGGAACTCTATAAGGCTTCCTATAAACTGGGGGGCTATTTCCTGTTGGGATCCTATGCTGTGTGATATCTGTTGCTGGCAGTGGACCTTCTGCATTAAATAAATCTTGGAACTCAACTAAAACTGCTTCTATCGTGTCTCTATCCTTTCCTTTCAAATGCTCAATCTTCTGGCGCAATGCGGTTTTGTAGGCGTCTGGTTTCTGACCATCAGTAATATCTGACCAAATGAAATCTTCTTCTTCAAAAGTACTGACTGTAGCCACTAATATTCCCTTATGCAACTCTTTGTCCTCCACTCCGAAATTGTCA
This sequence comes from Schistocerca serialis cubense, assembly GCF_023864345.2. NCBI lineage: Eukaryota > Metazoa > Arthropoda > Insecta > Orthoptera > Acrididae > Schistocerca > Schistocerca serialis. Next base: position 1,142,368,721 of record NC_064639.1, on the reverse strand, counting down.
ATATGTACCGGTACTTTTCTTTCTCCCTCAACGTCTTGAACCCGTACAACACTCCTGCGTACAAAACAATGTGATACATCTAATTCGTCATTTTCCTCTAAAGGCTCTATTAGACACACTGTATCTGTAGGTACTTCGTGGTCAACGGTCATCCAGAGAAGTTTTCCTGAGCCAGATGGTATCTGATCCCGCGAATCAACCTTCAAGGACGTTGGACGCAGTATAGTTGATTTCGCCTTCCGGTTAGGGAAATCTTGCGGCAGAGGGCCCTTTGCAGCGGTGTCACCTAGCTGAAACACTATTCCGCTAAGTTCTACAGTTTGCTGTCTGAGGTCGATTTTAGCGTGATGTTTATTCAGGAAATCCAACCCTAGGATCGCGTCGTACCCGTCAGTTACCTTTGTTACCATTTCTACATCTTCTTGAAATTGTACACCGTGAATATAGAAAATCAGTGATGTACATCCTAATGACTTCACTGTACCTCCTCCTACTCCACTCAATCTATACCTTGGAGGGTCATATTTCTTTTCTCCAATACATTCATTATTTACTATTGATACGTTTGCGCCTGTATCCACCAGTATCCTTGCCTCTTTATCCTGTATGGTAGCAGATAACCAGCATTCCGCCTTCACATTCGCCTTAATGGCATGAAATTTTATTGGGAACGCCTGGCGGCGGGTCCGACATTCCCGTTTGAGTTTAACTGATTTCTATTTCCAAAAACTTTCTTAGACCTGCATTCCTTGAACGTGTGACCTATTCTTTGACAATTAGTGCATTGAGGTTGTCTGCAGTTTTTTGCTATATGTCCCTGTCGATCGCACCTAAAACATCGTACTCCTGCTGAAAATATATTTCGCTTCTCCTTGTATCTGGTGGCAATGTCAATTTCTTCAAAAGCTGTCGCCACGGATACAGCTTCTGCTAAATTTTTAGGAAACTTTGCCCTGACACGACGGGACGTTTCAGGAGGTAACCCACGTAAAAATGTATCCAGAGCTCTATCTTCTGCCTCTTGTAAAATAACTTTATTTGCTTCATCACTAGTTGTCAACTGATAGGTGTTAATATTAACTTTTCTAATCCTATCTACAAAGCTTTCTAACGACTCGTTTTGCCTCTGAGTGATAGTGTGTAATTTTTCCCTATAAAATCTACAGCTGTCCTGTTTTTGAAAACGTTTAAGCAATCCTTTCTTCAATTCCTCAAATGTTGGAGCATTCCGTAATTCTTCATGGTATAAGACGTGTGCTTTAGCCTCTCCTGTCAATCTTAACTTTGTCATTTGTAAGAGCTGTTCATCTGACCATGATCCTAACTTTGCAGCTGCTACTAAATCATCAAAAAAGGCTGTTATGTCCTCGCCAGGTTTACCTGAAAAAGGAGTTACTAAGGCTGCTGCTGAGGAATCTAGGGTGGGAGGGATTGACTGGTTTGCCTAACCTCACTCAACTGTTTAAATAATGTATTATTATCATTTTTAAGCTGTGCTATTTGATTAACTAAGCTCTGAATAGCTTCCTCAGTAGAAACCGCTTGTGGTGCTGACTCTGGCTTTGTACGATTTCGTGTCATCATTTTACAAACTATTAGTTACACAATATTACTACACTGAATTTAAAAGATGTTGAAATATTTCCGACAAACTCTTAAAATCATGAGAGAAAATACACTTCTAAATAAAGAAAATATTACGACTGCTATGCAAACCTCTATCCCTTCACACATTAAACAATACTAACTGTGGACCTTTAGTGACTGTCATTCACACCTCATATTGAGCCAAGGGTTTTTTCTCTGACACCAAATGTAACAACCAAAACGGCTTCTGCCATCAAATGTATAAGTTGTGTTACTAAATGTGACACTTCTGTCACTCAATGTAACTGGGTTTTCTCTTTGGATGCTGTCAATTGTCAGGATGAGCATTCTAAAGCATTCTGTCAGGGTGAAAATATTAAATAAATTAACTTTTCTCTCTTACAACATGTGGGCAGGGTGGGTTCTTCCTTGGCTCGGGTATGAGGTCGAATGAAACATCATTTTTACATAAGATAACTTTTATTGAAAGTTTCGTACAACTGTATCTTACTGGGACGTTCTGGTTCGGAGAGCGGCAGCCGTGTCGTTTGCGTAGCCTTCTGCTGCGACAGCGGCGGCGGCGGCGGCGGCGGCGTCTGATTACGCGTAGCGATGTGTATCTCGTGTCGCCGTCTCGCCCAGCTGACCGGAGACGCGCAGCGCGAGGTGGCCGGTTTTAACTATTGCGAGCGAAGTCGTGCATCGGATGATACCTTGGGTGTGGCGTCCCAGTGTTTCTCTTCTCTTAGCGGCCACGTGTGTTGTGCGTCGACCAGCGGAGCGGCGCGGCGGGGCAAGGCCAGTGTCCCGAACTCGAACCACGGACTCCCGCTTGCCAGTCTTCGGCTGTCAGGTCTTTATCCCAGCTCACAGGTGACTGCTGAGGTGAGGCCGTCTCCTTCCCGTCCTCACGAGTCACCCGGGTACGTAAAAATCAGACTTCCAATACCTTTTAACTTCTGTCTTCTGGCGCCGCGGCTGCTGCTTGCTATTCCCTTACAGCGGCGGACTTGGTGCGTCTGTGCATGATGCAGTCTCTTCTTGCATGACGGTCTTCAGCACCGAAACTGACTGAAAACTACTGCTACTCTTCTTTTCTTCCTTCGTCTCTCGTCTTCATCTCCGTCTGTCTTCATCTGTCTTCATCTGTCTTCCTCTGTCGGGCCCACCGCGTCTCGCGTATTTATTCACTTCAGTTCACTGGAGGTGAACGACTTCACGGCCATTGCCTCTTCTGTCACGTTGAAAAGCTTCTCGAAGAATCTTCTTGACCTCGGTCATTGGCTCTTGGAATGTAGGCGGGGGCCTCTGATCGCATGTGACGACTGAGAAACACGTGAGCCGGTCATTGCCTCTTCCGTCACGTTGAAAAGCTTCTCGATGAATCTTCTTAATGTCGGTCATTGGCTCTTGGAATGTAGGCGAGGGCCTTTGCTCACATGCGACAACTGAGAAACACGTGAGCCGGTCGGGCGATGCCCTGACGGCTGAATCGACAGCGCCCGCTTATGTGGAACTGCTGACTTCACGGTCATTGTCTCTTCTGCTGTTCTGCCCCTGAATGCCAGTATGTAACTCTCTAAACTAAACCAAGTTTTCCATTTATATTCTAATTTCTAGTTCACTTTGACTTCACTAATTTATTTACTTAAGTACTACTCAACACTACATCAAAAGAGGCGCTACCAAGCGTAACCATGCAAGCAACTGGCATAGCAGTCCTGCCTTTGATTCGCCGAACAAAACAGCTTACTATGGAAAATTTTACGTAACCTGGGTCCAGTTCTTATTTATTTCCAAAATTTTCTCATTTTTTTCCTTTTTGCTTCGGTTGCTCCCCGTTGTGATTCATGTAAACAGAAAATACAGACAATAAGTTTTTATGACAAACAGTGTCAAAGAAATTTCTTACTATAAGAATAGTTAGCAAACTATACTTACAACCTAGGGACTGATGACCTTAGCAGTTAAGTCCCATAAGATTTCACACACATTTGAACATTTTTTTTATACTTACAACCGGTACCCTGAAGTCATGCCACAGTCGCCAGTTGTATTATTATAACAATAAAAATGATATATAATTAAAATGGAAAAATTAAGTGATAGTACAATTGCATTATAAGTAAATGTTCTGCGTGAACGTAATTGTGCTAGTCTTCATTGACTTTACCTTGCGTCGCTTCTCTTTTCTTCTTGTGTATGTGTGTGTGTCCATCACATATATAGTTTAATTATATTTGTCGTCTTCTTAAAGCTCTTATACTTCTGTTAATCTTACGAAATTGGACCACGGACTTCCTCTCTCACATTTAAATTGTAGATGCAGGCAGCCAACTCCAAGAACACCAGTGTCTTTCAAGATGAAGGAAATCTTCCCAACTTGGCTTCACCACACTTCAATAAAAATACCTAACAGTGTTGTCAAGTCTTCTCTTACTCAGGATCACATATAATACAAAACACTCGTAGCACGTCATACTTTGAGCAATACATCTTAACCATCCTTCTACGCGCGAGAGAGACAAACAAAATCATGTAAAAAGAATAGTGAATAATGTTTTTTGTTCGTTTGTCTGCGCCTTACTGCGCATTCATAATTAACGTCTTTGACGACGCTTATGGTCGGTCCTCTCTTCTGTAATTATCGCTGTTTTATTTTTTTAAATATATTTTAACTTTACCATATACTGAGGTCTGTCACCATGTACCTATACATGCACTACAACTCCAAGAGATACTTGTTTCTGGCATGCTGATAGCACAATGAACGTCCTTAAATAAATAACTTTAGTCATAATGATGAAGCTGTGACTTCGATGTGTTCATCGGTACAGCAAATGCACTATTGAGAACACAGAAATCGGATTTAACTTTCAGTTTGTCAAGGTTAAGGCACTTTCCAGTGAGAGTTGTACAGACAACAGTAAACCGCGATGCATTCATGGACAACGGCAAGGACGAAAACTATGAGGGAGGCGGGGGCACGCATCGTCGACGCACACTGATCGATACGCATCCCAACACCGAGCCGCTGATAATGGGTGATAAGCGCTGCCCCCTGGCGCCGTGTTAATAAACATCCCATTACCAATATTGCGACACATTAATTTAGATAACATCGATGTTTATAATCATTCGCAATGTAATCACACTCGTCGTAATGAAGGCCGAGCTGCTTTATTGCTGGTTTGACGTGCTGTCTGCCCCTATCAGCTGTGCATATATTCTCTCTGTAAAAGCTGTAGCCGAGCGTCAAATTTAAGGACGCATTGTTTTGCCGTTGCTGAATTAACTAGCGATATTACTGTTCGCAGTGGCGCTTTTCGGTGGCGAGCACAAAGGGCAGTTCACCTCTCTGGAATTTCTTCCGCTTTGGAACGATTCTGGTATTGTGCGACGCTGCGGTGAGAGACCATATCGTGCTCGCATCCGCTGTGGCACGCCGGCAAGTAGAAAAGAGTGCCGCAGAAAATACGAGGGAACTGCGACTGCCACTTCCTGACAAATTTTTTTTATGAAGTTAACGCTACCAGTTTGTTTCATTCGCAGGGCAATTCGAAAGTCTGCTACCTGCGTGCGTGTTGTAAATTGTATACTTTGCTTCCACTGTATACATTCGAAATCGAGTTCCAGGACACTCATTAGTGTCGAGGCAGTGTGAATACTGGTAGCATTATTTGGCTAGCGAAGTGTTGAAAGATTTCAGAACAAAATTTTCGATCTGCAGCTGAGCGTGCACTGATATGAAACTTCCTGGCAGATTAAAACTGTGAAACTGTGCAGATCGAGACTTGAACTCGGGTCCCGAAAACGTTACTCACTCAGTCTCACAGAATTGAAACCATGCGTGGTACTACGGAAAACTTACTATGATACATACATACATACATACATACATTAATACTTGTTCCATAGATCATGAATTCGACATTTCATAATGATGTGGAACATGTCACTGTAACATAAGTTTCCTTTACACAAAATAATTAAGTTTTGTTACAGTTACTACTTCATATCTAAAAATTCATCTATTGTGTAGAAGGAGTTGTCATTCAGAAATTATTTTAATTTTCTGTTGAACGTTGGTTAGGTATCTGTCACACTTTTAATGCTATTTGTCAAATGATCAAAGATTTTTGTGGAAGCGTAATTCACTCCTTTCTGTGGCAAAGTGAGATTTAATCCAGAATAGTGAAAATCTTCTAGTGTTGTAGCTATGCGCTTCGCTATTATTTCTGAATTAGGATGGGTTATTAATGACAAATTTCACAAGTGAATATATATATTGCGAAGGTACTGTGGATATCCCGAGTTCCCTAAATAAATGTCTGGAAGGTGATTTTGGGTGGGCTTCAGCTATTAGTGTGATCACACGCTTATGTGCAATGAATACTTTCTCTCTTAATTACGAATTGCCTCAAAATATGATGCCATATGAAAGCAATGAGTGAAAACAGGCATACTAGGCTAGTCCAATGATAGGTTTATCACCAAAGTTTTCAGTAACCCTAATACCATAAGTACCTGAACCTAACCGTTTCAGCAGATCATCGATGTGTTACTCCTAACTCTATTTCTCTTCAATGCACACATCCAGAAATTTTGAATATTCTGCCTTAACAACGGACTTCTGTTCATAGTCTGTATTTATCAATGGTGTTATGCCATTTACTGTAGAGAATTGTATAAACTGTGAATTCTCAAAATTTAGTGAGAGTCCATTTGCAGAGACCCACTTAATGACATTATTTGCAATATCCTCAGCTGATTCTTGCTTGTATCATCAGCAAAAAGAACAAGCTTTGCATCTTCATGAATATAGAGTGGCAAGTCATTAACATATATTGAGAACAACAAGGGATAAAGTCCGGGATTGTGTATTGGTGAACAGTTACCTACAATACGAGTCGTCCCCTAACCAATTTCTACCTCAGTCTTAGGGAATGAGACGACTGTAATATTGTGCAATACGTGGATATTAAGATCGGAGGATCCATTGCAGCGTATCCTTTCGTTCTCAATTCATCCACTACAACACAAAAAAACTCTAAACTGCACTAGCCCTTCTCATTGTTACACACAAAATACAGACAAAGCAGGTCACGAGCAGTTTTTAATCATTTACCACATTAGGTGAGAATGCTGACAGATGTTCAAAAATAACTTAAGGGTTTGCAGACAGATGACAACTTTGATAACAGCCGATGTTTCAAATGGTAACACCAATGACACCATGTAATGTTGAAGGTAAACCTCGGTTTGCACAGCATATCCAGGAAGATAACACACACACACACACACACACACACACTGTACACGCTGTCGCCACAACACAACCAAAGGCGACCGACGTCAGAAGTTATCGTTGCTGAATACTGATAACCAGTGGATGAGGTAGCAACAATACTATCCATCTGTTTCTTAACAAGGGAGAGAGTAGAAATGAGTGACGATAATAACGAGGTGGCACCAAAGTCTACGGTCCTTCTGTCTTAAGCAGGAAGCATTTTCGAAAGGATTTAGCGTATCTTGCGTAAACGTTATTTGAAATATGTTTTTCGACCACCACCTGAGATTAGTGCCTTTTCACGACCCGTAAAGAATGATCAAGATTTGTGTAAGGCTGGTGTGTACAGTTTCATTGCAGACATAACATGTCATACGGTCGTCAGCCCATCATGATCGTCGGAGACCAGTGTGTGGAGCACATGCGCCAGCTACGCCTACACTAGCCTAGCACATCTACCGTAGCAGAACATTGGCTTGGCGCTTTTCATCCAGCGGAATATAACCCGAAGAAGCAGTTGAAAGTAAATTAGCGAATGACGTTTATAAATAGAGAACCAAGTTTTTTCCTTGAATTCTGCGCAACATCTCGCCTTCCCGTTTGGAAAAAAAAAAAAAAAAAGAAACAGGGCGACAGAGTTATGCTATCTCATCCGTTGGTTATTAATATTCACTATCGATAACGCCAGACACCTGTCATTTTTAGTTGTATGGTGACGCGAGAGTCTACAGTGTTTGTGTGTGTGTGTGTGTGTGTGTGTGTGTGTGTGTGTGTGTGTGTTATCTTTCCAGGTACGCAAAGCGAACCACGGTTTGAAATTTCCTTACACTGCGCTTCGTTGCCGCATTTGTGCGTTGAAAATGACAGGGTGAGCGTCTGTCGAAATAGCGGCGTTTGTCAAAGATGCCAGCTGACTGCAATACCTTACGTTATTTGAACATTGTACACTCATGCTCGTAAATTAAGGATAATGGTGATACATGGTGAAACAATGCTCTGGTGGGCGGTTTGCGGGTTTAAATCACCTCGGGGTATGACCGTGCGGTGTATATGACCTGCGGTCGTCGCACGGTGGCGCTGGCAGCAGTCCACATACGCAGAGATGTGTTGGTGCATGTCAGAGTACGGTGTAGCGAGTAAGTGTGCAGACGTTCTCAGACGTGCTAATGGTGACTGTGTGTTGAAAATGGCTCAGAGAACACCTATTGATGACGTTATGAGTGGTAGAACACTAGGGCGCCTGGAGGCTGGTCGTAGCACGGGCCCTCCGTGTGCCACAAAGTGTGATCTCAAGATTATGGCAACGATTCCAGCCGACAGGAAACGTGTCCAGGCGCTACAGTAAGGGACGTCCACAATGTACAACACCACAAGAAGACTCATATCTCAACATCAGTGCCCGCAGACGGCCACGAAGTACTGCAGGTACCCTTGCTCAGGACCTTACCGCAGCCACTGGAACAGTTGTCTCCAGACACACAGTCTACAGATGACTGAACAGACACGGTTTATTCGCCCAGAGACCTGCAAGGTGCATTCCACTGACCCCTGGTCACGGGAGAGCCCGGAAAGCCTGGTGTCAAGAACACGGTGCATGGTCATTGGAACAGTGGTCCCAGGTTATGTTCACGGACGAGTCCAGGTGTAGTATGAACAGTGATTCTTTCCCGGTTTCCATCTGGCGTGAACCAGGAACCAGATACCAACCGCTTCATGTCTTTGAAAGAGACCTGTGTGGAGGTCGCAGTCTCTCTTACAGAGGAACTGTAACAGGTCAGGTGTATCGGGACGTCATTTTGCACAAGTATGTCCGCCTTTTCAGGGGTGCAGTGGGTCCCATCCTTCTCTTGATGCATGATAACACACGGCCCCACCGAGCTGCCGTCGTGTAGGAATACCTTGAAACAGAAGATATCAGGCAAATGGAGTGGCCTGCCTGTTCTACAGACCTAAACCCCATCGAGCACGTCTGGGATGCTCTTGGTCGACGGCTTCAAACCCCTACGACACTTCAGGATCTCTGACAGGCACTAGTGCAAGAATGGGAAGCTATACCCCAGCAGCTGCTCGACCACCTGATCCAGAGTATGCCAACTCGTTGTGCAGCCTGTGTACGTGTGCATAGTGATCATATCCCATATTGATGTCGGGGTACATGCGCAGGAAACAGTGGCGTTTTGTACCACGTGTGTTTCGGGACAGTATTCTCAACTTATCACCAATACCGTGGACTTACAGATCTGTGTCGTGTGTGTTCCCTATGTGCCTATGTTATTAGCGCCAATTTTGTGTAGTGCACGTTGTGTGGTACCACATTCGGCAATTTATGAGCATGAGTGTATATGCCAGGAGAAATTCAGTTTTAAAATAATGTTAAATGTTGAAGGCTAAGTTATAGTGTGTTTCATATCAAGAAGCAGCATTTTCTGAAGCCGACAATGTCATTATCATCAACCTGCTCAGTGTCCGCTACGATGTCGCTAGGACTGCAATGGCTGTACAGAAAAATTTAATAGTATTGACAAAAATACTTATATTCTCTACCGTGGACCGTGTAGCTCCAAAACCCTTGTACGTAATCAGTACATTTTTAAACAGAGTATTGAGTCAAATTTTGAGCATGGTTTGTAGTACCAGTGAAGCACACTGTGTTTCACCGGGTTCTTGTTACCGTAATTTGCGATGGGATTTGCTGTGCAGCAACGAATGGGCCTATTGTTTTGCTGTAACACAGCCAGCAATATCTACTGCCAAATCCTCACGTCAATCAGGTAAGAAAATTTAAAAGATAAAAAACATTCAACAGCCTAGATCGCATAAAATATTTCTTTATTTAAGACAACCGGTTTCGACAGACTTTGGTCTTATCTTAAGAATCTTTTTGTTGATAAAGGTGTTCGTTCTACGTCGAATCTCACGCTAAGTTGCCATGTGAATAAAAATTAGCGCTTGACGATTTGGCGTGAGGTTCAACGTAAAATGAAGATGTTTCACAACAAAAAGATTTTTAAGACCTGAAGATGACATCAAAGTCTGTCGAAAACGGTTGTCTTAAATAAAAATATTTTATGTGATCTAGGCTGATGCACGTTTTTTTTTACAAGTAAAACAGATCCCTCCTTCAGAACTCTCAATATGAGAAAATTCTATTGAAAAAATTTAAATTTGCAGTCTTGCCTATCTCTAAAGTTATGTTGGTGATGGAAACATAAAAATCAAAACCAGAAGCAAAAGAAAAAATTGCAACTTTGTGAAGCAAAAGCACGGATGCTGAAGAAGCATGTATGTAGGTGTACTTGTTGCAAACAACCCGTACAACGAAAACCGTTACCCTTCACGTTTTAGTGACAAAAAGGTAGATGTTATGGTTTCGGTAAATGAACGTCATACTACGAAACTTAAGTCTAATAACTAAGGGATTCATTAAATGTGATTAGTTGTTGTCACGTTGATTCCTACATGAATAGATTACTTCGCGGGTCACAAAGTCATGTAGTAGAAAATAATTTGTAGGAGAATTACCCTCCTGATTCACATATAAAGGGAATTCAGTGGCGAATTACAACAGTGTTCCAGATCAGGGCTTGAGATTAGTAGCCCGCGGTTGAGAAATTTTCGCGAAATATCGTATCATCCAGGAGCGATAGTCCAGCGGTGTATGCAGGAGAGCATCAATGAAGTTTGGAAAGTAGGATAGGAGTTACTACAAAATATGAAGCTGAGGACTGGTCGTCCTTAGGATGTAGAGAAAGGCAAGCTAAAAGATACTGCCAGAGATCCTTAGGGAAACAGAACGAGAAAGGAGGCTGAGTTTACACTGAACTGTCAAACAACAATATAAATAACTGTTACACTAAACTGGAAAAATGGGAGGAGACGTCAATGACCAAATAATAACAGCTATTTTGGGTTCTCCATACTAATGTGCAAGAGAGTTCGATCACCCACTGTATTATGAACGTTGAGACGACCCTATGGCACGATGATCATAGACTGGGGGCATCAGTATAGTACCTTCTGGGAAGACAGACAGTGTCTTCACCCTGAATTACTACAGCAACATGTGAATAATAGAATCATGATTCCGTTTGCCAAGAACGAAGTGAGGACGACACTAACGAAGTTAAAGAAGAAAGCGCCTAGGCCAGATAGACGTGTTGCACAAGCTAACAGAGGAAAAGTATCCATATTTTGAAAGTGTTATTAAACGAATGCATTTTGTAGGGACATGTGCCCGAAATCTTGGTATTCATTATATTAAAAAGTAGGAGGACAAATATCCAGGAGAACTGAAATGTTAAGGCCACTCTGGTAAACTTTGTAGTGAAAGTACAGCAAATACTTCTCTGCATCCGCCTGAACGATCACAGGTAACTGCATGACCCCCTGTAATATGGTTTCAGGAAATTGAAATCCACAGAGGATTAAAACACAACACATTTTGTGAACAGCTCAGCCGACAAGAGCGTTATAGACATAATAATTGATGTAGTTGGGGCGTTCGGTAAGTTCCGGAGACCTGCCCTCTCAAAACACTAAAGTAGATGGAATGTTCCAGGTGTCTCTGTAACGACCTAGAAAATATTTGCACAGACAGGCATATGGAATTGGAAAGCAGCGGGAAGAAAATTTTGATAAAGAGTACCAAGGCTGTCCTCAGGGCTCTGTTTGTGGCACAGATTTCTGGGATATTGGTATTGAGCCTCACTGAACCAGCTTCAGACTATGACAAACACTACTGACTGCAACGCCTACGCAGAGGATCTTCTACTTAGAGCATCTGCCAGCAATAGGGCCACATTAGAGGAAAATAGTAAGGAAGATCTTGAAACACAGTAACTGCTGCATATAAAAATTAACGATAGCAACACACAAAACAGTTTACGTGTTACTAAAAGTGCATTTTAGGCATTGACAAACCCCACAATTAGAGTACGTTACGGTCTATGGAGCAAAAAATAAATAAATAAATAAATAAATTATAAAACGAAGTATAAAAATCGAAAAATCAATGTATACGAAAGAATCGTTTGCCAGTGAGGCATTAAAATCCCGAACAAAATATCGACAATTGCCTCTAAGTGCAATAAGAACGTACCACAGCGCCATGTTAATCGCTGTAGTGGGCTATGTGTATCAGCTCTTACAGCAATAAATGCAAGACAGGCTCTTCTGCAGCACAGGTAAGTATACTCCTCCTTCTGGCAGGTGCGTTAGAACAGTACCCACTGAGCGCTGCTGAAGATACTTGCCTCAAAATGGGCGAATATGTTAAGGCAAGCAAAGAAAATCTAACACCAATGAAACAACAACAACGTCATACTTTCTTCTGACCAAGAGAGCAATACAATATCTGTCGGGGCATAGTCTGTATCCTAGTTTCTTACTGAAAATACGACAGCGCACGACAGATACTTGTGAATGTGGAGCAATCGGCAACCCGCACCACATCATCTGCCAGTGTGCCATTAGACATGACATTACACACGAGAATAGGAACGTCTTTTGTAGTGCATCTGCCCGTAATCCCAGAGAGAATGAGGAGCTGTTGCACAAGCTGCACTTGTTGATAGCCAAAATTTGATCTTACGAATTGCAAGCCTACGTGGGCGAGAGACAACCAAGAAGAGGCCATGACTTACAACAGACTTCCCATAGCAGCCAGCAGATGAGCCTAAAGGAGGATCAAGGAGGACTTACTGAGACACCTTGATTGGCACGCAGCACAGCTCGTGTGAATCCTGAAAAGTGCCTTAATGCTTCAGGTGCTAACTATCCGAAAATGTATGAAATCTAGTTTTGCTCTGATACCGAACACTGTAGTGTAATGGATACTGTGTTGTGAATTGGTGTCTAAAACTATAAATTACAAAATTGGTGTTGTAGCAAATGCAACATAATACGGTAGACCAGTAGAGCATGTGCCTTCTGGGCTTCAGGTGATTTCTGTGCGCCAGATGACCAAACGATAGTATGGAGATTTTAAAATTATTATATTATTTTTTCAATTTCATGCAGATTTTTCCCTTGAACGTAAAAGTTGTACTAACACATTTGAAATGTAAAGTATTGTGTGTTTCATTCATATACACTAATTCACATCTGTTCTTGTATCTTGATAACAAACTAAAATATCAAATAAATAAATAAACCAACAATGGTCCATCTGAACCTAATCTATGTTCCCTTTAACCTCTTGTACTTGGGCAAACAATACCGTTGAGAGTCATAGAGTACTAACTGTTACCTGTTGATATTGTAGGAAAACAGTAAGACTCTTGGCTGTACAATTACGACTGGGAAATTAAACTCATAATGGACTCACAGGAATATTCCTAGTACCGCAAAAGCACTATAGGTTCGAAGCTCAATGCGTTCCAAGGTACTGTGCACCGAGAGTTCACAACAGACGTCCTCTGCTCCATCCGACATGCTGCTCGGCGCCAAGTGACAACAGAAATGAACTAGTAGCTAACTCGTAATGCTCAGTTAGATATTTCTTGATCGAGTATGCCGTAATCTCCTATCATTCCTCCTTGTAAGTTCTGAACCTAGAGATACAAACGTCTCTCTTTTCAAGAGCTACGAAAGTAAGTAGAAGATGCGGTAGTGAAGATGCATTTCGTTACAAATAATACATTTCACTATATCTTCCAGGAAAGGGTAGACAAATGTTGAATATAGAAGGGCCTACTTTCAAGGAATAATGTATTCCAATCAGGTTACCACTGTGGCTCGATCAATTAAATCTCTTCCTATACAGAAATCTCACACACTATTCAGTAGTCTGCAAACGTCATAACACTTATCGATGAATACAATCAGAAAATGTGTTCATAGCTGAGGAAAAAACAAAGTAGTTACCCAAACTCGTGTTTCACACGAATTCTTCGCTAAAAGCTTTGTAGCCTCCAAAAAATTCATTTTAGACCGATGTCTATATGTACATCTACATCTGCTTCTGCTTCTACATCTACTTCTTCATCTATATACACACTCCGCGAGCCACCGTACGGTGCGCCGCTGGGGTACCCTGTACCCCTACACTTTACTGTTCCACTCGCGCACAGAGAGATGAAAAAAGGCAGTCTATACGCCTCCATATGAGATCTTATTTCTCGTGCCGTACCTTCGTGGTCCTTACGCGAAATATACTTTGGCGGCAGTAGGATCGTTCTGCAGTCAGTTTCAAATGCCGGTACTCTAAATTTTCTCAATAGTATTCTTCGAAAACAACGTCACCTTCCCTCCATGGATTCGCATTTGAGTTGCCGAAGCACCTTCGCAGCACCACAGTGTTGTTCGGACTTAGGGTAACACATGTAGCAGCCCGCTTCTGACTTGCTTCGATATCCTACTTGCATCCGACCTTGTGCGAATCCCAAATACTCGAGCAGTAGTCAAGAACATTTCGCATCAGCGCTCTATATTCGGTCTGCTTTACAGCTGGACCACTCTGTCCTAAAATTCTTCCAATAACCCGAAGTCGACCATTTGCCTTCGACACCACAAGTCTCTCATGCTCTATCCATTTCACATCGGTTTGCAACGCCACGCCCAGGTATTTAATCTAAGTGACTGTTTCAAACAGGACACTACTAATGCTGTATCCGAACATTACGGGTGTGTCTTTCATACTCATCTGCATTAACTTACATTTTTCTGCATTTGGAGCTAGCTGTCATTCGTTATTCCAACTAGAAATTTTGTCTAAGTCATCTCGTATCATCCCAGAATCACTCATCTTCAATACTTTTCCGTAAACCTCAGCATCATCAGTAAACAACTGCAACCTGCTGCCCACCGGGTCCGCTAAATCATTTGTGTATACAGAAAATAATAGCGTCCTATTACACTTACCTGGGGCGCTCCTGACGATATCCTTGCTATTGATGAACACTCGCCTTTGAGAACAACATACTGGCTTTTATTACTTAAGAAGTCTTTGAGCCACTCTGGGAACCTACTCCGTATGCTCGTACCTTTGCTAACAGTCGACAGTTGGATACCGTGTCAAACGCTTTTTGTAAATCTAGGGATATGGACTGCGCCTGTTGTCCTTCATCCATAGTTCGCAGTACATCGTATTAGGAACAGGTAAGCTGAGTTTCTCACGAATGACACTGTCTAAACCCGTATTGATTCGTGGAAATAAGCTTTTCGGGGTCTAGTAATTTTATCATATTCGAATTCAGAATATGCTATAGACTTCTGCAGCAAATCTGTGTTAAGGATATTGGTCTGTAATTTTGTGGGTCCGTTCTTTTACCCCTCTTCACCTGCACCTTTTTTCAGTCGCCTGGGACTTTACGCCGCACAGAGATTCGCTATAATTGCAAACTAAGAAAGGGGCCAACGCCTTGGAGTACTCTTTGTAAAACCTAACTGGGATTCCATACAGAACTGGCTACTTATTTGTTTCCATGTCTTTCAGTTGTTTTTCTACGCCAGGGACGCTTACTGCTGTATCGTCCATGCGGGACTCTGTGCGAAGGTTAAGCGACGGTATGTTTGTACGATTTTCCTGCTGGAACGATTTGTTAAACGCGGAATTTAAAACATCGTCTTTCGTTTTGATGCCTTCAGTTGCCACACGAGATTGGTCAGTGGGTGAGTAAATGGAAGCCTTAGGTCCGCTTGGCGATTTTATGTACAACTAGAATTTTCTGGGGTTCTTACAGTGTAGGATCCTCTTTAGGCTTGAGACTAAAGGTGTGATACATCCTATTTATACCATGCTTGCTTCTTATCAACTAGAGTTTAAGGAGGAAACATCACAAGTGTTTTACTTCGCCTTGTATTTCAGCCTATTATTTTAAGTCCTTCTCTGTAACAGCACGTGTACCGTATCCGCGTCGAGTGATGGAAGACATGCTGGGCACACGTAATCGTCGACTCGTGCAGGCAACGGCTCAGCCGTTCAGCGCCCTTTCCCACCCTCTCTGCACGTCGTTAGAACCTGCTACCCGCGCATGCGTAGAATGTTCTGCCGGATGAACACATATGTTGTTAGTGGCCATGGTACAGATAGTGACCTGTGTCATGATAAACGTACTGTACATGTAGGAACCTACAATTCTGTTATCTGCATGTACTAAGAGCGAGTACGTTAAAAAAATCCGTCAGTCAGTTTTCTTATACCGCTACGTGGTTCAGTGTTTCACACTATCATTTTTAGGCGGATAATTACGTAGTTACATTCATGGCATTAGTATGAAGAATCGACGCCTTCTCACAGATGCAGGGAAATAGTAAAGCAGAGCTGTTTTTTGGAAATAAAAATTATCACCTGCAAATGAGGATGTGTAACAACTTATTAATACGTTGGAGACTCCGCTAGATTCCCACTTGGGCACTAGCTGTGCCGGCTCGAAAAGGGTTAACATTACGACAAAACGAATCAATTGCAAGATCAGGAACATCTTCATCGTTATTGCTGAAATCATTTGAAAATACTGCCATCTTATGCATCTTTACGTATCTAACGATGTCAATGCACTAGAGTCATCCTCAGAACCACAAAAATATTCATTCACGCAGTCAGCCGGATCTTCACTAGGAACGTCTGAATGATCATTGTCAAAATCCTCCGAAAGTATTTCAGATTCGTTCATTCTTTTTGCGTTTTCTGAATAGGACCATCTAAAATCAGGAGGATCTACAAGACGAAAATAGTAACTATCTGGCATGTCAAAATAGACAAAATATAATCAAAACGCTACATAAACAAAAAGGACATGAAGATAATCAAGTTTGATAGACTGACTACCGGTGTTAACACCTAAGTAGATGAAATATTTAAAATATATCACAGCGTATGGCATCAACAGACAGCGTGGAGAAATCACGAATTATCTCGAGATCCTTCCGTAACGGAAGGCGCACGAAAGACGAGCAAACTAGTGAACCGTCCAATCTGTTTTAACTTCGCTACTGCTGTGAGAAGCCGTCTGCTTTTCTCACTAATACCAAGAATCTAATTACGTTATTCTCGATCGCAATCTATTACAAGTAATCTTGTTCTTGTAATCTAAGCGCATGCTGGTATTGTAACTGACCAGAAAAGTTTTACTTTTATTTCATTATCTGTCATAGTCTTCATCCTTTAGGGACGAAATAATTCAGCAGAAGAAGTTACAAATTTTAGGCCAAATATGTCATACAGATTTAGTGTGGTAACTACTTAATTTTCTAGTGCTCATTTAGCGGCTTCCTAGCAATTACATTACAAAATACTAACTCAGTACACGGCATTGCCCGGGTATAAATTTATTCCTGTCTTATAGTAGTTCATCTCCTCTTTCCCGTCTCTCATTCTATCTCCTCCTCTTCCTCTGCCCTCCTCCTTCCCTCTCTCGCTATCCTCCTCCCCCTCTCCCTTTCTGTCGTCCTCCAGTCTCTATCTGTCCATTGCCTCCTTCCCCTCTTGCCTCATCATCCCTCCCTGTATGCATCTCTTGGTCATCCCTCTCTCTGTCTCCTGCCTCCTCCTTCCTCCCCCCTCTCACTGTTTACCTCCTCTCCCTTATCGATGTATCTATCTCTTCCTTCCCTCCCCCCCCCCCTCTCCCTCTCCGTCTCCTGCTCCCTCACCTTTCTATTTCCATCCCCTCCACCGATGCAGGAGGTGGATGATAGTTACCCCACTGTATTTTTTTCCAGATAGTCAGTAACATTTGTACCAAGTTTGGTTGAAATCGATTCACGGGTTTAGCAGGAACTTTTTACCCGCGGCTTCACCCGTGTATGCACATGTCACATATATTTAACATGTTTCACATATATTTGTGCACATATTTCATCTATATCTACAGCTAATTTCGCACTGCAGTTTAGTTTTCGCGCAGTTCAATGTTAATATCGCCTTGTCTCCTGAACTTTTTATCCTACGATGATATAATTTTGCAGTACATTCAGCGGCAGATGCGGATACTGTGTTGGGAATAGGGTCAGTGTTTAAGACGTAATAAATTAAAACGACATGCACGATACTTAAGTTTTTCGATCATCACAGTGTTTATGACGTAATACCTCCTGAATTGTCTGTCGTGCAACGATATAATTCTGCACGTACATTTGGTGGTATATGTGAATACTTTCTGCAAAATGTTTTGCTAATAAAATTAATAGAAAAGAGGTAATGAACTAAAACGTCATGTCTGATGCGGAACTTTTACCGTTCGAACAGTGAAAATGTAGTAAACCATACACTTTTTCCTTTGATCATATTGAGGGAGGGCAGTGGGTATCTGCGAGAAGAAGTCTCGTAAGGCTTTGAAGTTATGCGTAAAGTTTGTTGGAAGTGACAAAGAGCTCACATTCTCAAATACTGCATGAGTAAATTCAGGTTATTTGCGCGTTGTGGGCTACACTTCTTTTTCACCCCCACCTCAACACCTTTGACAGGCAGATCTTCATGACGCTTCTTTCCAGACAGTAGGTGGTATAAACGCCAAATTCGTTTGAAACCGGTGCTGTAGTTTAGGAGGAGATGTGGAACGTATATAAATACATAGATTTTTGTGATATATATGGATTATAGTACAGTTTCTTGACTGCCGCATAATCTACTCGAAATGTTGGAGGGAATAGGATTATTTGTAACTGTGAGCTGCAACGTATTAAAATTTTACCAAGAAAATGATTATGAAACCTTGAAACTTTTGTGGTTTTATTTGCTGAATGATATCTGGTTATTGAGAATCCAAACACCCATACTTCTAGGGGAGGGGGGGGGGGGGGGGAGGGGAGGATATAAATGATACGCATTAACAGTTCTTCTTATTGCACCGAATTGACTCGACAGTTAACTAACACAGCAGAATCCCTCTCTCAGGTTACCCTCCATTCAGGGGCTGTGCACCTGCCCCGCATCTTGCAGAGTCATGCAGAGACAAACTTACCTCTTATGCTGAAAGAAAGAACATTTATGTACCAGGTGTGCACAATAGTACATACGAGTAACTGAATCTACCACAAAAAGGCGAAATTGTGACACTGGGGAAAGCTAGTCCTAGGGTTACGGAATTATAAAATATGTATCTGTAATCAGTAACCATAGTTTCAAGTTAATCTATACTGAGACGAATATAAACTCACTGGGGTTGCAATCAGTAGGTAAACATGCACATGGCAGAAAATAGGCACATAACGCGTGACCACGTGTTACCAAATGAAAGTACCTTTGCTTCTTACAATGAATGTAATTACGAAAAGACATTGAAAAACGCGCTGAAAATGGATATCAGAAAATACAAAGAACGAATAGTGGAAGCAAAAACGCCTGTATGGGCCAGAACAGGTGTCGAAATACCGGTCGGCCGTTCGGCACGTTAAAATTAACGAAAAACAATTAATTTAAATTCTGCGACTGTAATAAGTCCAGACTGTGGCTTCAGTATTCACACAGGTGATCTAAATGATCAAAATTGTTTCTTGAAAATGTGTAAGCACAACAGAGATTTTACTAATCACAACCTGCAGTGCAGCTTATAAGGAGTATGTCCTCTCAGAGTATATGATGAACAGTAATGGACCAAATATTGAACCTTGGGGAACCGCACATGTGATTTCTCCCCTGTCAGAATTATGTCCCTGGGCTATATTACTTGAATTACTATGTACAGCGTTCTGATTTTTTTGGGTTAGATATGACGTTATCCATTGGTTGGCTATACCATCAGTCCTGTAAATAGTTAATTCATCTAGGAGAATACTGTGATTCACACAGACAAATGCCTTAGAGAGGTCGCAGAAAATACTAACCGGTGCTATTTTATTATTTAATGCTTCTAAAATCTGGTGAGTGAACATGTAAATGGCATTCTCAGTAAAGTAACCCTTCTGAAACCCAAACTATGATTTGCTAAGGATACTATTGTTTTAGCTCTTCAGGCTTTCCCGGCAATCAAATGACATCTTGGGTTGTCAGGTGTTCTGCCGGATATCAGCGTCGTACTTGCACGATATTTCGGTCACGTAGCTCGTAACCTTCATCAGGTGCGACCTGAGACTGCTCCTCGAGTGGACCTGGTCCAGTATTTGTGTCTGTGGCTTTCCCCTCCGCCAACGGCTGCAGGCGCTTCCTCTGTGGTCCGCGCCCATTCCCTGCGACCTGCTGGAGCGTTGCTGCTCCGTTTTCCGTCCGCTGCGGTTCTAGGTGTTTGAACCGCAGCGGACGGAAAACGGAGCAGCAACGCTCCAGCAGGTCGCAGGGAATGGGTGCGGACCGCAGAGGAAGCGCCTGCAGCCATTGGCGGAGGGGGAAGGCCACAGACACAAATACTGGACCAGGTCCACATCTCCTTTATCATCTTTCTTAAAGAGAGGTTTAACAATGGTATATTTCAGTCTCTCTGGAAAAATGCCTTGAGTTAGCAATGCATTACATATTTCAAGTAAGACTGAGCTTATTACATTGGAGAAAATCCTTAGTACTCTATTGGAAACACAATGGGAACAAGGTGAGCTTTTATTTTTGAGAGAATGTATAATTTTCTTCATTGCAGAGGGAGAAGTTGGTAATACATTCATATGACTGAATTTAGTGAAAGTTACGTTTTCAACATACTGCAGTGATTTGGCTTTTGAACTGTTTGTCCCTATGCTTTCTACAGGATATAAGAAATGATTATTAAATACATGTGTTATCTGTGACTCATCACTTCTAGCCCTTCCATACAGTTGTTCCATACAGTGCTGTTGTGTTGTTCTGTGGCTGGTTGTCCAGTCTCTTGCTTCACTACACTCCATATTGTCTTGAGTCTGTTGTCAGAAGCACTGATTTCTGACATTATGTGCATGTTCATTTACTTTTTAATAACCTTACGTAGCAATTTTGAGTATTTTTGTAGTTTACAACTACTGCAAGATCCCTTCTTGTTCTTGCCAGAAGATACATTTCCCTCTTCCTTTCACAAGATACTTTAATCCCGCTAGTGATCCATGGCTTTTTACCTGGCTGTCTAGTGTCCTTCCTGAGCAGCTTACGCGGAAAGCTATTTTTAAATAATGAAATGAATAGATTAAATTTAATGTTAGCGTTTAGTTCATTGTAAGTTTTATCCACGTCATATCCTGCGAGCTAGTCTTAAAAAATTTGTACTGGAGGCATTACACCTATCTCACTAATGAAAGTTATTGTTATTAATATTTGTTGTTGTTCATACAGGTCACACAGAAAACTCTCTAACTGCTCGTCATTTAAACACGAGGTAGCGATCTTTGAACAGAAGATGTTGGCTGCAGAAGTAAATATTGCTTAATGAGGCTAGCAGAGGGTGTGGCCAAAAGGCGACGAAAATATCCTTGCTTGAAACGGTTCGGAGGTGACAGCATTTGTGGCACTGCGACAAATAGCGTGTGGTCTGCCAACATGCGGTGACATATCGTTAGTCATTCTTTGCACGGCTAACACTTCCCTCCAGGAACAGGCACGCCAGTTCTGTCGCGTGCTAATGGCCAGTGAAAAGACGCAAGGGCGTCAAGAACTGTTTCCCGCAGTTCCTCAGCTGCGTTTTTATTCGCCAAGCTGCGACGAGATCGTATGAAACTTTAATGTGGAAGAAAAACCACCTTTGCGTTATCCGTAGTGTCGTTATTGATATGTCTCAATCTAGAATCGTCTTATGTAACTCATAAAAAACACTTTATACTCATCAGTAGCTTCTTTGTTCAAATATGGCACAACATAGCACCTAAGTTCCCTTTTTAGAAATTTTGTTACAAGTTCCTTATTATTTTCTTATCTCCATGACTAAAATTAATTTTTAGAATCTATGGTTTGCATATAATTGCGAACAATTGTAATCTGCAAACCGTAGATTCTAAAAATTAATTGCTAGTGTTACCACGCCTATTACAGATATCGCACTCTGCGTGAATTAATTTTACTGTTAGTTGTCGTTTTCTGTTGCAGGAAAGTAACATCATTTCTACTTTGACCATGAACGTTTCTATTACTAGTTATCATCAACTAGTATTATGACTACTGTTTGCTAAAATTATAAAGAATGTAGCAACCAGTCACTGAACCATAATTTATTTATTTTATTGCAGATCGAGTTCGACTGAGATCAGTCATCATCGGTGATAAAACAAATACAAGAGACATTGCATAAACAACAACTGCTTTAACAAACGAAAAAACTGACAGTGAAACATAGTTATATCAATTACAATATATACAAATGTCTGAAACTAAAATTCAAAGTTATAACAACGATTTTTCTAACCGATACATGCCATAAGTAGAAGTACTGTCCTCGGCAGATTTATATCATGAAGTGACACATCATTGGTCAACACTATAACAAGACAACATGAGGTGGCGCCACGTTGAAATAAGCTTCCTCTATGTAAAATACAAAAGTAATGTAAAATACAAGCAATAAGGAAAATATCACATTACAAAAAAATTGTACAGTGATGGTAATTGATAATATCAATTTAAATTATTACAACAAGTGCAAATGTCTGAAACATTGTTTGTCAGATGATAATAACAAATTAAGTACATACATCAAAACTACGATCGTCAAAATTGTAAGAAGAGATAAACTCGCTAGAAATATGATTCCATTCACACAAATTTAGGAAATGAAAGTTATTTGTCATCATAAGAAACCTAATAGTGGTATCAATGGCCATCTACCGTTCTACATACGAACTACAAGTGCATCAAAATGCACATTTATGTTACTTCCAATAGATGACGCTACGTAACTGAATGCACAGATCCAGAGTTGACAGAGTTCAGTGAAAATTACAGTACGAGATAAACAATCGTATTACTTAAATAATGCGATTCACAAAGTTGCGCATATAAAGAACCTTTTATGTGGATAACGAGTTTAGATAAACTATGCGAACTATAGCGTCATGAACAAATGTACCATGCGCCCTTATATTTCTCATGAGTATGGTAGTAACCGGTACAAGGATTGCAATGTCACTGCCAACCATCGGCGATAAAATAGGTGCTCAAAAGTCAATCATAAAACAACAAGAGCAGCACGCTCACAACATTTAAAACCAAATCTAAACACCGAAAACCATTTACCATCCAACAACCACTTTTTGAATAAAAATGGCTCAGGTTAGGCGCGAAAATTGGCAATTGCATCAGATTTCACAAATTACATATTTTCTTTAAAATGTAATACATATAAGGAGATACAAAACCATTTATAAAACCAAAGTTAAAATTGTAGAATAAATAGATTTCACTCGAAGTAAGGTGACATAAATAATCATCAGGGAGATAACAATACAACATACTGTGTTATATCCTTCTAATGTGAACAGATATGAACAAACTTTTGATCACAGATCATCTGCTCAATGCAACAAACTAACATTCTAGTGGCCTAATGGCTGTTTTTATGTTTACTGCTGCTTTCCTAACTTTAATTCTAATACATCTAATGTGAATGCCGTCAAAATAAGTGCTGTTTACAATGTGGCTAATGCAATTTTCAGCACCTCCCCTTAGCTAATTGCAGGACCAATTTGTAGTCGCTGTAATCCTGATATGCTTACACTTTGATCAGTGCTGAATGTATGGAGTCCATAAACCTACAGGTAGGGTTCTCAAGTCTCAGAATGGGCAATGCCACCTAGATATGACTGATGAGTCGTGGGAGTCAATGACTTCGTACTGATTACCAGGAACCAAGATTGACAATTACCAGAATAGACGACTCGTCTCAGTGCCTGTGTCCTACGTAAGACGTTGCGGCATAGATGGAAGAGACGGTAACAGGTAACCACTTAACATACATTCTGATCAGCCAAACATTATGATCAAATCCTTAAAGGCGAAAGCAGTGTCACCTGGTGACACATGACATTTAGTTACACGCATGCACAGTGCATGTAATATCAGTAAGGGTGTTGTCTGTGTGTAAAATGGTGAAGGTGCGCTATCTACTGAGTTTGACCAAGGGCAGATTGTGATGACCCGGAGACTGAGTACGAACATTTCGGAAACTGCACGACTTTTCGGGTGTGCTGTGGTGAGTGTCTCGATCACGTGGCGAAACCAAGGCGAAATCACGTCCAGACGTCGTAGGGGTTGGGGGGTCACCCCTCATTACAGATGTCGGACGTCGTAGGCTGGACAGACTGGTAAAGCAGGACAGGCGGCGACTGTGGCAGGTGTGCCTGAACACACAGTGCGCCGAGCACTCAACAATGGACCTCCGCAGCCGAAGTCTATTCATGTGCTAATGTTAGCACCGCGTCATTGGCAACAATGGTTGTAAAGGGCACTTAACCATCGGAACTGGATGTTGGCTTAGTGGTAGAGCGTTGCATGGTCTAATGAATCCTTGTACCTTCTTCATCATGCCGATGAGAGGTCGGGAATCCGTAGTCTTCCAAGGGAACAACACCTTGACACTTGTGCTGCTGGATGGAGACACCCTGGCGATGGCTTCATTATGCTCTGGGGAACATTTATGGGGGCATCCATGGGTCTCGTGGTTGTGCAAGGCACCATGACCGTCAAGGAGTATCGTACACTGGTTTCAGAATACGTAAACCGCTTCATGATGTTCCCAAAGGCAGTGGAATTGTTCAACAAGACAATGCTCCATGTCACAAGACCAGGGGTGTAATGAAGTGGTTCAAGGAACACTGTGGCGAGTTCCAATTGATGTGCTGGCCCTCCAACTAACACATCTGGTATGCATCAGAGTTGATCGCCCTCCCCCTTGGAATTTACGGGAATTAAGTGACTTGTGTGTGCAGATGTGATGCCAACGACCTAACAAGGCCTGACTGCTTCCATGCCACAATGCTTCACTGCTGTTATCCTTGCAAAAGGTGGAATACCGACTTTTAGATAGGTGGTCATAATGATCTGGCTGATATTGTATTCCTAATATATTACTATGAACCAGAGCTACAATAAACGTCTCCTTTTGTGCAGGTTTTTCTAGCACACACCTATCTACACTACATACCTTTATTTCTTCACCCCTACTACATTGCCTAGATTTCCGTTTCTTGGATTATATTATTTCTTCGCCTAGTTTGATATTCGATACCTCTGCTACGTAGCACAGTAATTCAGTGTGAGGCTGCAGGTATTTTGAATTAATTACCGCTTTACTTATTTTGACTTTTTCTAAATCAGAGTTCTGGGCAGTCTGTTTATTCCACTTAATACTATGTCTGAATCCTTGTTACGGTAGCTGAAGCTAGTAATGCCTTCAGCCATAATCTACTGCGTTCTGAAGTAATGGGGAAAAGAAAACGCTCTTTTGGAGTGGGGCTAAGACACCGCAATGAAAGTTTGAGCTAATTAATGTAATGCAATACCGCCACTTACGTTTTAAGGCCTTCATTAGGGTCTCAAATGCGCTACTCAAATGTTGCTTTCCAGAAGCGTTTCACACAACGGATGCTCTCATAACACTGTCTTTAAAATGCTCGACGGTGAGAACGTCTAAGACATGGTAATCTTAACTGAGTCGTGACTTTTTTAAGTCAGATGCTGTGAGCCTTCTGTGTTGCGTTTTCGCTGCTTGACGTCCATTTGTATTCTCACAGCAGCGGATTAATCCTCTGCAGGCACTTAGCGGCGGAGTAAAAAAGCTTGCCATACCTAGGGACTTCAGCCGGGAGCAGGGCAGCTAATCTCTGTTTACTTTTATAGCCCCTTATTCAGCTTGCTCCAGCAATGGAACTGTCTCGCATAATTCCTGGAGACCCAACGAGTATAAGAAAGGATCGTCGTCATCCGTGTTGTCATAAATTGGCTCGAGGTTGTGAACACACTGAAGCACAAAGCACACAGTTTTACATCTTGGAATCAGTTTCAGCTCTAAAATGGCTCTCAGCACTATGGGACATCAGTCCCCTAGGACTTAGAACTACTTAAACCCAACTAAGGACATCACTCACATCTATGCTCGAGGCAGGATTCGAACCTGCGACCGTAGCGGTCGCGCGGTTCCAGTCCGAAGCGCCTAGATCCGCTCGGCCACACCGGCCGGCATTTTCAGCTCCAAATATACAAGAGTTCAGTAGACGATGAGTAAGTACAGGCAGAATTGAACACACGCAGGGTGGTTGCGTGGGACCTTTAACATACCACAGGAAACATGACGATTATTTAAGATCTACTTGCGCAGCTAACCGGTGTAGGTGTAGCAGTTTTCATGGACTGCATTAGATCAGCCTTTGGACGTTATTTATCCACCTTCAGTCCGACGATCTTTAATTCTTCTTCACCTTCTGCCATCAGTATATCATCTGTGTATCTAAGGTTATTTACATTTATTCCAGCTATTTTAATTCCTGTTTCTTCTTCATCTAAGGCGGTATATGTAACATCGCAACCTAAATAGCTCCAGTGTTCGACTTCTATTAGTCTGATACTTGTCACGAATTTTGTTGGTAGAAGGTGTTTTCAGGCAAAAGCCTTTGATTTTCACTTCTTTTCTGAAGTCATCAAATGATACTCTGCAGACGTCTACATAATACACGTATTTCTCTTTGTAGATACATAATGTGATCATAAGTATCCGGACACCTGGCTGAAAATGACTTACGAGTTCGTGGGGCGCTGCATCGGTAACGCTGGAATTCAACATAGTGTTGCCCCACTCTTAGCCTCGATGACAGCTTCCACATTCGCAGACTTACGTTCAATCAGGTGCTGGAATGGCAGCCCATTACTCACAGGGTGCTGCACTGAGGAGGGGTATCGATGTCGGTCGGTGAGGCCTGGCACAAAGTCGGCGTTCCAAAACATCCCAAAGGTGTTCTATAGGATTCAGGTCAGGACTCCGTGCAGTGCAGTCCATTACACGGATGTTATTGTCGTGGAACCACTCCACCACAGGCCGCGGATCATGAACAGATGCTCGATCGTGTTGAAAGATGCAGTCACCGTCCCCGAATTGCTCTTCAGCAGGGGGAAGCAAGAAGGTGCTTAAAAAATCGATGTAGGTCTGTGCTCTGATAGTGCCACGCAAAACAACAAGGGGTGCAAGCCCCCTCCATGAAAAACACGACCACACCATAACACCACCGCCTCCGAATTTTACTGTTGGCACTACACACGCTGGCAGATGACGTTCACCAGGCATTCGCCGTACCCACACCCCACCATCGGATCGCCACATTGTGTACTGTGATTCGTCACCACACACAGTGTTATTCTACTGTTCAATCGTCCAATGTTTACGCTCCTTACAACAAGCGAGGCGTCCTTTGGCATTTACCGGCGTGATGCGTGGCTTATGAGCAGCCACTCGTCCACGAAATCCAAGTTTCCTCACATCGTGCCTAACTGTCAAAGTACTTGCAGTGGATCCTTATGCAATCTGGAATTCCTGTGTGAACGTCTGGATAGATGTCTGCCTATTACACATTACGACCCTCTTCAACTGTCGGCGGTCTCTGTTAGTCAACAGACGAGGTCGTCCTGTACACTTTTGTCCCTTCACGTTTCCACTTCACTATCACATCGAAAACAGTGGACCTAGGGATGTTTAGGAGTGTGGAAATCTCGCGTACAGACGTATGACACAACTGACACCCAATCACCTGACCTCGTTCGAAGTCCGTGAGTTCCGCGGAGCGCCCCATTCTGCTCTCTCACGATGTCTAAGGACTACTGAGGTCGCTGATATGGAGTACCTCGTAGTAGGTGGCAGCACAATGCATCTAATATGAAAAACGTATCTTCTGGGGGTGTCCGGACACTTT
The DNA here is from genome assembly GCF_023864345.2 of Schistocerca serialis cubense. Lineage (NCBI taxonomy): Eukaryota > Metazoa > Arthropoda > Insecta > Orthoptera > Acrididae > Schistocerca > Schistocerca serialis. Next base: position 1,142,341,123 of record NC_064639.1, on the reverse strand, counting down.
TGATCACATAGTGTAAATCTAATTCTCCGCCAGCAACATGGCGTCGTCTGCATGGAAAAGGCAGTATGAATTGGAATTTCTGTTAATCTCAAGTCTCACGTTAAAAATCTCCTCCTATTTTTGGATGGCTTCATCTGTATAAATGTTAAAAATGTGATTGAAGTGCTGCATCCTTGTTTAACTCTTTTGTTTGTTATTATAGTATGATTATGGTGCGATTATAGTACCATTTACATCTAAAATTACAAGTTGTGTGTTGGTACAGTCTCTTTAAAACGTTTATTACTGTTGTGGATATCCTCTTTTCCTCATAATTATCCATAATTTCTATCTATTAGCATTATCGAATGCCTTTATGGAATCACTAAATACTAAGTGGGATTCCTTAATATATTCTCTCTCTTTTTCGATTATTTGTCTAACCGTTGTCGACCCGCCCCTCCTTAATCCCATTTTTTATTTACCTAATAAAAATACAATCTGCGAGGTTTTGAGATTTTATTGTGACAAATAGAATTTTTATTATCATGAATACAGTGTTTCAGAATGTAATTTATCTTCTCGATTTGCTTAGAATTTCGGTCGAATTGTACAAATTTCAGAAAAGACAATAATGCATGGTGTACGTTGTGTTGGCAGAAGAGCCAATACCGTGTTACTAGTGGGGGCCGAAATGCATGTGTTTTAGCTCACGCAAGATGGCGTGAGGAGGGAAGGACTCTCCTGACGTGAGGTCTGGAACATGACAAGGAATTAGAATTCAGAAAGCGGACATTCTCCAGATTTCTCACCAATTGAAAACGTCTGGTCAATGGTGGCCGACGAACTGGCTCGTCACAATACGCCAGCCACTACTCTTGATGAACTGTGGTATCGTGTTGAAGCTGCATGGACAGCTGTACCTGTACACGCCATCCAAGCTCTGTTTGACTCAATGCCCAAGCGTATCAAGGCCGTTATTATGGCCAGAAGTGGTTGTTCCGGGTACTGATTTCTCAGGAATTGCGTGAAAATGTAATCACATGTGAGTTCTAGAGTAATATATTTGTCCAATGAATACCCGTTTATCATCTGCATTTCTTTTTGGTGTAGCAATTTTAATGGCCAGTAGTACTATATATACACTGCTGGCCACCGTAAATGCAACAACCTGAAGGAAGCATCCGAATCAAGTGAAATTTACACCATGGGTTTGCAGCGATGAGATATGCAACTGATTAGAATTTCAGCGCAGACGCACATCACGCGCCCTGTGGCGCCACCTCATAGCGCCATTTAAGGCTTGGCTATTTCGACGAGTGTACGTTCGGCAAGTGTGTTTACCCTGTGGTTGTTTCACGAGACGATCAGTTATGCCTCGTAGACAACAGCGAACATCGTTTGATCAAGTATCCGAGTTCGACAGAGGAAAGATAGTGGCTTACCGAGATCATGGATTATCATACAGAGAAATCGCTAGTCGTGTTGGATGAAACCAAACAACTGTAATGCGGATATGTGACCGTTGGATGCAGGAGGGTACGACGGACTGACGTGGTCGATCGCATTCACCTCGGTGCACCACTGCACGTGCTGATAGGCAAATTGTGCGCATGGCAGTGACGGATCGCTCAGTGACATCCCGAACCATAGCACAGCACATTGCGTCTGAAACGCATCATTCAGTGTCTGCGCGTACCATTCGACACCGTTTACAGCAGAGTGGTCTGTCCGCAAGACGTCCATTGCTTCGTCTACCACTGATGCAGAACCACAGACGTCTCCGTCGCCAATGGTGTGATGACAGACGGATGTGGACGGCAGAATGGAATGACGTTGTCTTTACTGACGAGGCACGCTTCTGTCTGCAGCACCACGATGGTCGGATTCGAGTGTGGAGACACCGTGGAGAGAGGATGCTGGACAGCTGCATTATGCACCGCCACACTGATCTTGCACCAGGTAATATGGTATGGGGCGGTATTGGATATTACTCTCGCACGCCTCTAGTACGCATTGCCGGTACTTTAAATAGTCGGCGCTACATATCCGAGGTGCTGGAGCCAGTTGTCCTTCCTTACCTTCAGGGCTCGGCCACAGCCATATTTCAACAGGATAATGCGCGACCACACGTGGCACGCATTGTCCAAAGGTTCTTCGTCAATAACCAGATTGAATTGCTTCCCTGGCCGGCTCGCTCTCCGGATCTTTCGCCGATAGAAAACATGTGGTCCATGGTTGCTCAACGACTGACCCAGATTCTACATCTACATCTACATCTACATTTATACTCCGCAAGCCACCCAACGGTGTGTGGCGGAGGGCACTTTACGTGCCACTGTCATTACCTCACTTTCCTGTTCCAGTCGCGTATGGTTCGCGGGAAGAACGACTGTCTGAAAGCCTCCGTGCGCGCTCTAATCTCTCTAATTTTACATTCGTGATCTCCTCGGGACGTATAAGTAGGGGGAAGCAATATATTCGATACCTCATCCAGAAACGCACCCTCTCGAAACCTGGCGAGCAAGCTACACCGCGATGCAGAGCGCCTCTCTTGCAGAGTCTGCCACTTTAGTTTATTAAAGATCTCCGTAACACTATCACGGTTACCAAATAACCCTGTGACGAAACGCGCCGCTCTTCTTTGGATCTTCTCTATCTCCTCCGTCAGACCGATCTGGGACGGATCCCACACTGATGAGCAATACTCAAGTATAGGTCGAACGAGTGTTTTGTAAGCCACCTCCGTTGTTGATGGACTACATTTTCTAAGCACTCTCCCAATGAATCTGAACCTGATACCCGCCTTACCAACAATTAATTTTATATGATCGTTCAAATCGTTCCGCACGCATACTCCCAGATATTTTACAGAAGTAACTGCTACCAGTGTTTGTTCCGCTATCATATAATCACACAATAAAGGATCCTTCTTTCTATGTATTCGCAATACATTACATTTGTCTATGTTAAGGGTCAGTTGCCACTCCCTGCACCAAGTGCCTATCCGCTGCAGATCTTCCTGCATTTCGCTACAATTTTCTAATACTACAACTTCTCTGTATACTACAGCATCATCCGCGAAAAGCCGCATGGAACTTCCGACACTATCTACTAGGTCATTTATATATATTGTGAAAAGCAATGGTCCCATAACACTCCCCTGTGGCACGCCAGAGGTTACTTTAACGTCTGTAGACGTCTCTCCATTGATAACAACATGCTGTGTTCTGTTTGCTAAAAACTCTTCAATCCAGCCACACAGCTGGTCTGATATTCCGTAGGCTCTTACTTTGTTTATCAGGCGACAGTGCGGAACTGTATCGAACGCCTTCCGGAAGTCGAGAAAAATAGCATCTACCTGGGAGCCTGTATCTAATATTTTCTGGGTCTCATGAACAAATAAAGCGAGTTGGGTCTCACACGATCGCTGTTTCCGGAATCCATGTTGATTCCTACATAGTAGATTCTGGGTTTCCAAAAACGACATGATACTCGAGCAAAAAACATGTTCTAAAATTCTACAACAGATCGACGTCAGAGATATAGGTCTATAGTTTTGCGCATCTGCTCGACGACCGTTCTTGAAGACTGGGACTATCTGTGCTCTTTTCCAATCATTGGGAACCCTCCGTTCCTCTAGAGACTTGCGGTACACGGCTGTTAGAAGGGGGGCAAGTTCTTTTGCGTACTCTGTGTAGAATCGAATTGGTATCCCGTCAGGTCCAGTGGACTTTCCTTTGTTGAGCGATTCCTGATGCTTTTCTATTCCTTGGACACTTATTTCGATGTCAACCATTTTTTCGTTTGTGCGAGGATTTAGAGAAGGAACTGCAGTGCGGTCTTCCTCTGTGAAACAGCTTTGGAAAAAGGTGTTTAGTATTTCAGCTTTACGCCTGTCATCCTCTGTTTCAATGCCATCATCATCCCGTAGTGTCTGGATATGCTGTTTCGAGCGACTTACTGATTTAACGTAAGACCAGAACTTCCGAGGATTTTCTGTCAAGTCGGTACATAGAATTTTACTTTCGAATTCACTGAACGCTTCACGCATAGCCCTCCTTACGCTAACTTTGACATCGTTTAGCTTCTGTTTCTCTGAGAGGTTTTGGCTGCGTTTAAACTTGGAGTGGAGCTCTCTTTGCTTTCGCAGTAGTTTCCTAACTTTGTTGTTATACCACGGTGGGTTTTTCCCGTCCCTCACAGTTTTACTCGGCACGTACCTGTCTAAAACGCATTTTACGATTGCCTTGAACTTTTTCCATAAACACTCAACATTGTCAGTTCGGAACAGAAATTTTCGTTTTGATCTGTTAGGTAGTCTGAAATCTGCCTTCTATTACTCTTGCTAAACAGATAAACCTTCCTCCCTTTTTTTATATTCCTGTTAACTTCCATATTCAGGGATGCTGCAACGGCCTTATGATCACTGATTCCCTGTTCTGTACATACAGAGTCGAAAAGTTCGGGTCTGTTTGTTATCAGTAGGTCCAAGATGTTATCTCCACGAGTCGGTTCTCTGTTTCATTGCTCGAGGTAATTTTCGGATAGTGCACCCAGTATAATGTCACTCGATGCTCTGCCCCTACCACCCGTCCTAAACATCTGAGTGTCCCAGTCCATATCTGGTAAATTGAAATCTCCACCTAAGACTATAACATGCTGAGAAAATTTATGTGAAATGTATTCCAAATTTTCTCTCAGTTGTTCTGCCACTAATGCTGCTGAGTCGGGAGGTCGGTAAAAGGAGCCAATTATTAACCTAGTTCGGTTGTTGAGTGTAACCTCCACCCATAATAATTCACAGGAACTATCCACTTCTACTTCACTACAGGATAAACTACTACTAACAGCGACGAAACACTCCACCACCGGTTGCATGCAATCTATCCTTTCTAAACACCGTCTGTACCTTTGTAAAAATTTCGGCAGAATTTATCTCTGGCATAAGCCAGCTATCTGTGCCTATAACGATTTCAGCTTCGGTGCTTTCTATCAGCGCTTGAAGTTCTGGTACTTTACCAACGCAGCTTCGACAGTTGACAATTACAATACCGATTGCTGCTTGGTCCCCGCATGTCCTGACTTTGCCCCGCACCCGTTGAGGCTGTTGCCCTTTCTGTACTTGCCCAAGGCCATCTAACCTAAAAAACCGCCCAGCCCACGCCACACAACCCCTGCTACCCGTGTAGCCACTTGTTGCGTGACCTATCCAGCGGAATCCGAAACCCCACCACCCTATGGCGCAAGTCGAGGAATCTGCAGCCCACACGGTCGCAGAACCGTCTAAGCCTCTGATTCAGACCCTCCACTCGGCTCTGTACCAAAGGTCCGCAGTCAGTCCTGTCGACGATGCTGCAGATGGTGAGCTCTGCTTTCATCCCGCTAGCGAGACTGGCAGTCTTCGCCAAATCAGATAGCCGCCGGAAGCCAGAGAGGATTTCCGCGGATCCATAGCGACACACATCATTGGTGCCGACATGAGCGACCACCTGCAGATGGGTGCACCCTGTACCCTTCATTGCATCCTGAAGGACCCTTTCCACATCTGGAGTGACTGCCCCCGGTATGCACACGGAGTGCACATTGGTTTTCTTCCCCTCTCTTGCTGCCATTTCCCTAAGGGGCCCCATTACGCGCCTGAAGTTGGAGCTCCCAACTACCAGTAAGCCCACCCTCTGCGACCGCCCGGATCTTGCAGACTGAGGGGCAACCTCTGGAACAGGACAAGCAGCCATGTCAGGCCGAAGATCAGTATCAGCCTGAGACAGAGACTGAAACCGGTTCGTCAGACAAACTGGAGAGGCTTTCCGTTCAGCCCTCCAGAATGTCTTTCGCCCCCTGCCACACCTTGAGACGACCTCCTACTTTACCACAGGTGAGGGATCAGCCTCAATGCGGGCAGTATCCCGGGCAACCACAGTCGTAGTCCGATCGGGGGATGCGTGGGACGAGCTGGCCGTCTCCGACAAACCCTCATCCGGAACCCCACAGTGATGCCCATTGGCAACAGCCTCAAGCTGTGTGACCGAAGCCAACACTGTCTGAAACTGGGAGCGAAGGGATGCCAACTCAGCCTGCATCCGAACACAGCAGTTGCAGTCCCTATCCATGCTAAAAACTGTTGTGCAAAGAACGTCTGAACTAATCTACAGAGAGCGCAAACAAATCGACACAAAATTTAAACGGTTATTAAAATACAAGATTGCCTAGTAAATGCAGTAATGCTGCTACTTGCGCACTGCTGACACAGTGCTCGGCGGCGGAAGGAGACTACGCGATTTTACACTATTCAGGTACTAAAACGCGATGCTACAACTCTCAAAAACTATAATGCGCCCGAAATTTATGAATTAAACAATGCAAGTACTAAAAACACGCAAAGAAATAAACAATTAAACTATGTAACAAACGAGTGAGCTAGGAGTATACGACTTGCTGCTCAGCTGCTTATCCAACGACGGCAGGGAGCACACTGACTGTGACCAACCGACACTGGCCGTTCAAAACAAAAACAGAAGACAAACGACTACGCGAATTTACACTATTCAGGTACTAAAACGCGATGCTACACTCTCAAATACTATAATACGCCCGAAATATATGAATTAAACAATGCAAATACCAAAAACACGCAAAGAAATTAAGAATTAAACCATGTAACAAATGAGTGAGCTAGGAGTATACGACTTGCTGCTCAGATGCTTATCCAACGGCGGCAGGGAGCACACTGACTGTGACCAACCGACACTGGCCGTTCAAAACAAAAACAGAAGACAAACGACTACGCGAATTTACACTATTCAGGTACTAAAACGCGATGCTACACTCTCAAATACTATAATACGCCCGAAATATATGACTTAAACAATGCAAATACCAAAAACACGCAAAGAAATTAAGAATTAAACTATGTAACAAATGAGTGACCTAGGAGTATACGACTTGCTGCTCAGATGCTTATCCAACGGCGGCAGGGAGCACACTGACTGTGACCAACCGACACTGGCCGTTCAAAACAAAAACAGAAGACAAACGACTACGCGATTTTACACTATTCAGGTACTAAAACGCGATGCTACAACTCTCAAAAACTATAATGCGCCCGAAATTTATGAATTAAACAATGCAAGTACTAAAAACACGCAAAGAAATTAACAATTAAACTATTTAACAAACGAGTGAGCTAGGAGTATACGACTTGCTGCTCAGCTGCTTATCCAACGACGGCAGGGAGCACACTGACTGTGACCAACCGACACTGGCCGTTCAAAACAAAAACAGAAGACAAACGACTACGCGAATTTACACTATTCAGGTACTAAAACGCGATGCTACACTCTCAAATACTATAATACCTCCGAAATTTATGAATTAAACAATGCAAATACCAAAAACACGCAAAGAAATTAAGAATTAAACTATGTAACAAATGAGTGAGCTAGGAGTGCACGACTTGCTGCTCAGATGCTTATCCAACGGCGGCAGGGATCACACTCCTAGCTGCCACACCAGATGATCTTTGGCAACGTGTGGAAGCTGCTTGGGCTGCTGTACCTCAGGAACACATCCAAATTCTCTTTGACCCAATGCCGAGACGTGTGGCAGCGGTGATCTCCAACAATGGCGGCTACTTTGGCTACTGATTCTGGCAGGAACCACATGTCACAGACGTCTGTAAACGTAATCATTTGATACTTGGTCAACATGTTATCTACAAAATAAATTTTGTTGTGCTACCTCTTGTCTTTCTTGATGTTGCATTTACGGTGGCCAGCAGTGTATATTCGCTGCACCCTTTATTTTCGAATGTGCCTCATCACTCCATATAATATCTCTTATAAGTCCTTCTTTATACAGCTGGTTGCGGGACCTCGACTGTTTATTATAAAATATCGAATCTAAACGTGTTCATCCGTCTACATTTCCAGTTGTTATTTTATTCGAGCTACCAGTGGCGCCGGGGCGGGTTATGAGCTTTTTTGTTCGTCGTACTGCTCAACATTGAATGTCCACCTACCTCAGTGCGGCGTCCGCTCGCTGTCCCTTTTCTCTGTAGGTGTAGATACTAGACGACGAAAAAGCAGTGTTGAAGAAAGACGTCGCCTAATACCTATCCTTCAAAGTCCGCACAAACTCTAGTAGTCTTTCAGGTCCTGCAATCATCGGGATTTCGTGCGGTAATATGATGCATTTGACTGAACTGAACGTCCTACAAGTTTCAGAATAGTAAAGTTTATTGCTGAATAACAAGCGTTTATGCGCTACCAGGTCCGCATTTTGTACAGAACTATTCTATCATTCTTAATGCTCAGTCAAACAACTAACTTCACACGCAAAGCAGCCAAAATTTTACACAAGTCCGACCCGATTGATGATGCGATCTCACAGTCACAGATCCGCTACTATGAATCAGTTTCACATTCGGTCCTTTTCAGTGGGTTTCTTTAAAATAAACTGCTTGCCAAATACTCCATAACTGAATACCGAATACGCCACACGGAATTTTCATAAAGACTGAAAGTTCATATGCGACTAACTTTCCAACAAAACATTCCCGAAACTCCAAATTTTCATCAAACTGTTCGTAACTACATCAGCGTTAGTCGCTGTTGTGTTGGCAGAAGAGCCAACACCGTGTTACTAATGGAGGCCGAAATGCACGCGTTTTAGCTCAAGCAGGCTGGCATGAGGAGGGAAGAACTATACTGACGTGAGGTCTGGAACATGACAAGGAATTAGAATTCAGAAAGCGGACGTAATTAGTTTGATACTTAACTTTAATCCATTAATGATGAACGTCGGTCTTGACGGTACATGATTCACAATATTTTCTGTTCAGAATAGTAACTGAATATGGCGCCTTGCTAGGTCGTAGCAAATGACGTAGCTGAAGGCTATGCTAAACTGTCGTCTCGGCAAATGAGAGCGTATGTAGACAGTGAACCATCGCTAGCAAAGTCGGCTGTCCAACTGGGCGAGTGCTAGGGAGTCTCTCTAGACCTGCCGTGTGGCGGCGATCGGTCTGCAATTCGCTGATAGTGGCGACACGCGGGTCCGACGTATACTAACGGACCGCGGCCGATTTAAAAGCTACCACCTAGCAAATGTGGTGTCTAGCGGTGACACCACAGTATAAGTATTTTGCTGGAGGTTTCGCACCTTACTTTGCAGCATTCCTGGTTATGTGACCGCGTTGTCTTAATGTTTCGGCCACTGCTGCAAGTGGCCTTCGGAAGAGTATCAGCGGAAGAGTACGCCCGTGCCTTTCTCAGCATTAGGTAACCCGGGTGCATGGCACCGAAAAATGCATAGACCAACTTATCCATGACACAGATGGTCGAACTCCTTGGCTGTCGACTAAATTACTTGATCAAATGCAGCAAAACTGATATTTTATAGACGTCACTTGTTTAAAGACGCGTTTCGGACGTTCACAGGAGTTAGTATTCAACCTGAAGAAAATTGCCGATAATGATATATTCGGGACCCAGTACCTGTTGAGATATGGGCCAATCCTGTCATTCTCACGTGTCAGTCTTGTAGAAGCAGACTCTATAGACACTGCTGGACGTGGCTACCACGCATCCTGACGCATCCTTCAGCCCTTCTTCGCAATGAATTACGCACCCTTTCGAATACACGTAGCTCCATTCGAATTGCGTCACATGCATTCGTCGCATTCTCCTCTAACATCTGCACATTGTCGATGCCTTTAAGTGTCACCACAGGCCGAAATCCAACACATTCTGGTCCTGTGATTTAGGGGGCCATGCTAACGGACCTCCACGACTAGTAAATCGCCCATGAGACGTTGCGGTGAGGTATTGTCGCACGTTTCGTGGAAAATGGGTTGGTACCCCGCCACGCAGAAAGCACAATATTGTTTTTCTGAAAGGTTCACGAGTTTTATTTACAGCCTTTGGGTGTAAGAACTATAGTCAAGTAACCGACACATGTCCTGTTTAGTTATATAGTCCAGGAGAATACGCAGAACAGCTTCTGTCAAATTTGTGTGTGTGTGTGTGTGTGTGTGTGTGAGAGAGAGAGAGAGAGAGAGAGAGAGAGAGAGAGAGACGGTGGTGATGGTGGTACCGATGGTGGTGCCGCGGGTATTGGGGGGTGTGAGGGGGAGGCGGGGGGAGATTTCAGTTCGTAGATCATTCCCGTTCGTAAGAGATGAGTCCCCAGTTACGAGTCTCAGTCCTGCACCCAGTTCTGTCAGTAAGCTTCAAATCAGCGCGCACTCTGCTGCAGAGTGGACGATTCATTCTGATACTCTGAGTGCCTTACAGCTTTTATTGAGTTACATTCAGTGTTTCTCCACGCAGCGTAAGTACTTTCCTAACAAAATGAAATCAGTTAATTTCAGTGAAAAAATATTTGCAGTTGAAATTTGTGTCATGAGACAATGTGAGTCTAAAAATACACTGTCTGACAAGAGAAGTGAAACTACCACAAGGGGAGGAGGAAATGAAATAAAATTTCACCGGTTACTGCAGCGATTATAAAGTCCAGTACGTGACGGTATAACCCCACTTGTCAGTATGACCGTGCACCCCCTCTGGCCGCGATGCATACACTGACTGGATCGGGAGGGGTGTCATAATTCCGTGGTAGCCTATCCTGATGCACGCTGTCCCACAAATACTGTAACTGGTCCCTTACATCCTGGATACTGACGCTGAACATGGAGTTGACATCCAATTTGGTTCCACATTAGTTCTGTCTGGGGCGTTCAAGGAATCTTGCTGGCCACTGGAGTAACTCAACGTCACTCAATGTAGCACATGAGATGAGCATTGTCCTGTTGAAAAATGACTTCACGATACCTTGTCATGAGAGGGACCGAGCGGTTCTAGGCACTTCAGTTCGGAACCACGTGGCTGCTACGGTCGCAGGTTCGAATCCTGCCTCGGGCGTGGATGTGTGTGATGTCCTTAGGTTAGTTAGCTTTAAGCACTTCTAAGTCTAGGGGACTGATGATCTCAGCTGCAAAGACCCATGCCGGCCGGAGTGGCCGAGCGGTTCTAGGCGCTACAGTCTGGAACCACGCGACCTCTACGGTCGCAGGTTCGAATGCTGCCTCGGGCATGGACGTGTGTGATGTCCTTAGGTTAGTTAGGTTTAAGTAGTTCTAAGTTCTAGGGGACTGATGACCTCAGAAGTTAAGTCCCATAGTGCTCAGAGCCATTTTTTTTTTTTGGTTCACACCCATAGTGCTTAGAGCCATTTTTGAACACATGAGGACGCAGGGTGTCCGTGATGTACCGTTGTGCCGTCAGAGCTCCACTAATCACTTGCAGCCGTGGCGTGAAGTCATACCCGAAGGCTTCGCACACCATGATACCAGGAATAATGCCGCTGTGCTTCACCAAAACATTGGAAGAATGGGGTTTCTCGCGAGGTCGCTGCCACACTCGCCGACGATGGTTATCCGGGAGAGTGCAGAACCGCGATTCATCGGTGAACCAGTGCGACGTCAGTCATGAGCCGTCCCTGCCTCCCGGTCACAGCACAACTCAAAACGCAGCCGTTTATGTTGTGGAGTCAACGACAGCCTACGCATGGGTAGGTATGTCCCTAGAGCAACTGCTAATAGCCTCCGTTTAATTATGCGGAGCGACACAGAGTGATGCAGGGAATCGATTACTTGTTCTCGGACAGCAGGCGCAGATGTTAAGGTATTATGATGTGCTTGGCGCATTATACGGCTATCCTCCTTTGTGATGGTCGAACGCGGTCGGTCAGCACCTTGGCGACAAATGTGGCTGCCCACACGTGCCCGGGCGGTAAAAAATCGGGACAGGGTCTCATATGAATGCACCGCAAGATTGGATATTTCACGATTCCAGCATCCGGCCAAACGAAGACCCACAATGAGCACCCATTCAAACTCTTATCAGGGGCTGACAACGCTGTCTCACTGTAATATGCTACATCTCTGTATCCTTCACAGTGATCACTCATCATCTGACGCTGTTCAGGCCCTTTATATATTCTACCAAGTGTGGTGAAAACACGAAGCACGAACGATAGTAATGTACTCTGGTGGCCATTCCACTTGTCGCAGAGAAATGCAACTCCAATCATTTACACACCCGCCGATGAGAGTACGTGGACGAAATTACATTGATATGCCCGCCCGGCTAGCGGCGTGGTCTAACGCACTGCTTCCCGAGCGGCACGCCTGCCATTCGTCGGCACGAATCCGCCCGGCGGATTAGTGTCGAGGTCCTGTGTGCCGGCCAGCCTGTCGATGGTTTTTAAGGCGGTTTTTCATCTACCTCGTCGAATGCGAGCTGGTTCCCCTCATTCCGCCTCAGTTACACTGTGTCGGCGATTATTGCAGAAACACTGTTTCCACGTACGCGTACAGCATAATTATTCTACCACGCAAACATTTGGGGTTGCACTCGTCTGGTATAAGACGTTCCCGGTGAGGTCCACTGGGGGCCGAACCGCACAGTAACCCTGGGTTTGGTGTGGGGCGGCGGTGGGGTGGTGCTGGTCGTAGCCTCTTAATACAATACCATATTTCCTAAATCCTCTTTTTTTGTCAAGCAGTAGACATTTCTTTCCCCCCCCCCCAGTAAGAACTGCTCCCGCGTACAAATAATTATTTTGTTAACACAGAACAGACCAGTGAGCAGATTCGAACCTACCGCAATCCCTTCGTCCTGCTGTTACACGATTTATTTTACACTTAACTTTACACCATGCAAATTCCGATACTTCATCATCGACAAAATGAAAATGAACTGGTTTAGTTTTGAATAAATCGAGTGTTTAGTTGTGATTACTGTTCATACTTTTAGTTACAAATCATCATCAGCATACACATGGCTGTTTTTCAGAGCTATCAACAAAGCGCTGACTAACAGAACCAGTTTCCTGGAATTGTGTGCTTAAGGGTTGGATGTGAAAAGAAAGACACCATCTGTGGCGATTGTGTCCCAAATTAGAAATAACTGTGAAATACGCCTCGTACTTTCAGAGACGCGTCTATTTTAACCACAAATAAAACATGAGGGTGACAGGAAGAGGAGCATATTTCATGCATTCTGAAACATAGCAAACTTTCCACAGAAAACGCAATAGCTTTTCGGAGGATACAAATTTTGTGGGACAACCAAGGATGCGACAGAAAAGACTGAGTTTGTGAAATCGCGCTCTAATTGGAAAGGAAAAAGAAAACTTATAACGATTTAATTGCCAGAGACACAATATTTCTGCCGTCATTGTGCTTCCATTCAGCGCACGTTCATTGTTAGAGAGTTCCCTTTTCTTCCTTTCACTTATTTTTCTCCTATGCAGATCCATAAAGCATGGGACCGAGAGCTAACGTTGTTGGTTTTTACGATCCTCTGCATTCCTTTTCAATCTGCTGCAAGCCAGTTGCAGAGTGAATTATTACGGACATTGTTGTGTAACTAACGGCGTCAGATTGTAACAGGCATTTGTTTAGCGATAGCCTTCGTTGGGTAGTAGAGTGCAGCGGACTACTTGATTAATCTGCATCTACGTTTACAGTCAACAAACAACTGTACAGTACATGACAGAGAGGGTACAGTGTACCAATTTTGTTATTAGATTTCCTTCCCTATTCCATTACAGGGCTAAGAGAATGAAAATGACTTTCTATATGCTTCTGTACATGCCATAACCCCTCTTAGATTACGCGACATATTCGATGTTGGCAGCCTAATGGTGGCATAGTCTTCTTCGAATATACGTTCTCTAAACTTACACAACAGAGTTCCATGTTCTCTTCCAATGAACATCATTTAATTTCTGTTATGCCGTCTTGGCTACCTGACTAGGATCGTATTAGCATTGTGTCGCTCTACATTTTCCTTATAACAATTCCAGCAAGGCTGAGTCTTCCATTTTACTTTCCTTAATACAAGATTCTACATGATCGTCCCATTTCATATCGCATATTACAAGGAAACGTCACCAACTCGGTGTTGTATTTTAAGGGGCAAAATGCACACTCTCAAGACATCAGCCGAAGCAATCGATCCCGCGCAAAAATTCGGGCCGTAATTTTGACAGTACGCAATTATGTCTTTTCGAATGTACAGATTTTAAATTTCGCGACCATCGGTTGTCACTTACTCCGCCCCCTGCAGCTGCTTAATGTCCGAGTGCAAAGTATTGAAAAGCGGAAAGAATGAGAGGTTTATGTATCAATATATTTGTGGTAAGATCCTATAGGACCAAACTACTAAGCTCAACGGTCCATAAGCTTACACACTACTTAATCTAACTTAATGTAACTTACACTATGGACAACACACACACCCATGCCCGAGGGAGGATTCGAACCTCCGACTGGGGGAGCCGCACGGACCGTGACAAGACGCCTCAGACGGCTCGGCTACCCTGCTCGGCAATGAGAGTTTTGTGAAATACTGCTGTGACATTGGTAACATCCTTTGTTCACTATGACAAAGTGCATAGTTTCTAATCTGTGGCTTATTCCAGAGATTTCTCTGCTTTGAACATTGTCATGTCTCTCACAAATGGAGTGTAAAAGAAAGATACAAATGAGTGTCTCATTAAAGGTGTAGAGGAACTACATTTCACTGTTAACATCACTGCTGTGCTTTATTTTCTTTGGATTTTAAAGAAGACTGTTTTAAAGTGAAGTACATGCACTATTCTTCAACGCGCTTGGCGTGATTAAATTTTAAATCGAAAATAATTATTTCACTTTGTAATGATTTTTCATTTGCTTAGGATTATTCATTTTCCTTTTTTGATGTGTATTTAGCTACAGATTATCAACACCAGTCGTGAGGGTTGACATATTATTGACATATTATGTACCGCATTCCCAGTACTTAAGTATTTTTTTCGAACAAGATTTCACAACACGTTGGCAGATGTGTCCGTCTTCCAGCCCCTCGCCTTACCCCACCTTCAACATCATACCAATAGTAGGGCTCTGTTTGCCACTCCGCTGTTCAGTGCTTCGTGCTTGGGCCTTAGGCGGCTCCAGTACGGTGCAGCGGGTAACAATCGAATTGTACGTGCGAAATTTTAGAGCTGTCATAATAACGTCAATTGTTGCGTACTACCACAATTACGGCCCAAATTTTCGCGCTGTATCGATTGCTGGGGCTGATGTTTTGCAAGTGTACTTTTTTCTCCATAAAATATAGAGGCGCGTTGGTGATCTTTCGTTGTTTGTATTACTGCAAAATGCTTGTTTGGACATTCTCAGCATGATACCAGTATGTAGAGAGATGCAATCGAGGTCACACAAGCCGACCGCTGTGGCCGCGCGGTTCTAGGCACTTTAGTCGCAGGCTCGAATCCTGCCTCGGGCATGGGTGTGTGTGATGTCCTTAGGTTGGTGAGGTTTAAGCAGTTCTAAGTCTTGGGGACTGATGTCCTCAGATGTTATGTCCCATAGTGCTTAGAGTCATTTGAACCATTTGAGGTCATATACTCCGGGACTTTCACTTTTTTTTTATAGATATTACCTTGTATTTACCCTCATTTAAAGAGAGTTTCCGTTCATTGAAAGTGGAAATTTTGCTGAAGTCATTTAGTAGTTTACACACGGTCGTCCAACGACTATACCTTCCTGTAAACAACAGTATCCTTAGCCAATAGTCTTATAGTGCTGCTGCCGGCCGGTGTGGCCGTGCGGTTAAAGGCGCTTCAGTCTGGAACCGCGCGACCGCTACGGTCGCAGGTTCGAATCCTGCCTCGGGCATGGATGTGTTTGATGTCCTTAGGTTAGTTAGGTTTAATTAGTTCTAAGTTCTAGGCGACTGATGACCTCAGAAGTTAAGTCGCATAGTGCTCAGAGCCATTTGAACCATTTTTATAGTGCTGCTCATCCTATCTGACAAATCTTTTATGTGTCTTGAGAACATTAAAGATCCCGTTACACTTCCTTGGGTTCACTCGATGCTACTTTCCTTAATGTTCAGATTTATGTCCAGTATAACTTACTGGGTTCTACGAGTCAAATATTCCTCGAGCAAATCGCACCTGCATGAAGATGCTCCTATGACTGTATCGTGATTTGCACTCGACAATGTGGATGAACGCCTTTCGGAAACTTGCAAATAAGGACTTTGCCTGCTAATGTTCCTCTGTCGCTTGCACTGTCTCACTTGTGAATAAAGTGAGACGTGTATCACACCATCAGTTTTTCCTGAAACCGTTCATATTTTCTGAGACACGATTTTTTCCCTCCAGCTAATATCATAATGTTAGTGTTTGGAATGTTCTCCAGGACCCCGCAACAGAGGGACTTCAGAGATAGCAGTCTGTAAATTTTTGCAACCGACCCCTTACACATTTGGGAAACAATAGTGACTTAGAATTTCTATCCTGCTACCTTAAAGTATCCTCACCGAGTTTCGTACTCTGCACCACCTATAGGTTGTCTCAAGCAGCTGTCGCAGTTCTACAAGCGGTCCACTCCTTCTTCCACTCATCGAGAAATTCAGGGATTCGATTGAGGAAATACCCTGTGTAGTAGCAACGCTTCTTTCCGACTCTCCCCCTCTGGAGACGACAGGGAACTGCGAGCACTTTAAAAGGGAGGCTCCGGTAATCAGACCAGTATTGACACCAGCACTGCTGCGGTCGTTCCTAGGACACGTTCTTTGGCTAAAAAGCACGTAGGTAGTGCTCAAATTTTTCAGATGTGTGTGAATTCCTAAGGGATCAAACTGGTTAGGTCATCGGTCCCTAGACCTACACACTACTTAAACTAAATTATGCTACGAACAACACACACACACCCATGCCCGAGGGAGGACTCGAACCTCCGGCGGGAGGAGCCGCGCAATCCGTGACATGACGCCTCAAACCGCGCGACCGCTCCCCGCGGCCATGGTTAGTGTCAACAACGAAAGAAGACAGACGCTAATCTGTCAGATCATGTAGGCGTCATTCTGTCTGACGGTCTTCATGTTTACTCAAAGCCAGTGGGCTATAAAGTCTACCTGGAGCAATCTTCTCGCGTCAAGACTGAGCCTCCACCCATCTGCTACAGCCTCCTTACCTTGGAGCAGAGACAGAATGAAAGTATAACTCGCCTCCTCCAATATCCCACCTTGTATATGGATCCCGTACTACAGCAGAACGTATTTGAGTTCAGGACGCATGTGGAGGAACTCCTAGCACAGGAACGCACACTGTGCTCGTACTTACAAGAAACATATTTTAAATATACTGATGCCCTTGATATCTGGGGCTATACTCTCTACCACGAGGATGACTTGATTGGGCAAAGGACCAAGGGATGGGTCGCTTGTTTGTCTATAACACACACAAATCAGCTCTACACCTGGTTACTGTCCTGCAGAAGTTCATGTGGGTCAGCGGATTACAATTTGCTCTGTCTACTTGCCCATACACGGAGTGATCGATTCTGAGGCTATGGACGACTCCACCTCCCATTTCTCCCACTGGGAGATTTCAAAAACCATAATGTACTATGGCGCACCCTCTTTATCTGCCTCAGAGTTCGAGTTTCAGATAGCTTCATGATGTCCCAGGAGCTGTGCACTCTAAACGCAGGCATCTCAACGGTGCTATTGTGTCATCCTCAGCCATTGTCCTCTGGTTCTACTCCACGGCCGCCCTCACAATTAGGCTCAGTGGGAACTTACTGATGAAGTTCGTTCCAGTGACCACTTCCCACTCAGGATTCACCTATCGGTTAGTGTACTCTCAGATGGGACGCCGCCAAGTTGGATGATTACTAGAGCTGCCTGGAAGATGTTTAGCCAGCTGGCCATACCTGAACACCGACGTAGCGTCCAGAAATTCGTGGACCACATCACACGAGTAATCCATCATGCCGCTAACTTACCTGTCCCGAAGACCTTAGTCCTCTTAGGATGCAACCTGTAGCTTTTTGGACCAATAAGTCTCACTTAGCAATCCAGATCAGGCGTGCGGATCTGCGACCGTTTACGTTCCGCCCAACGGCAGGAAACCGAGCAGATTTACGACTGCAGAGATTCAAGGCTGGACGCATGATTAATTAGAGTAATAAAAGATCATGACACGTGTTCCTTGATTCTTTAAACCGCTCCCTTTGTTCTTCTACGAACGTATCGAAAGAGATCAGGACCATTTGCGGTAAACGCAGTCGGTTACCTGTAGCAGCAATACCGAAACAAGGGTGTCTCCGAATAACATCCAGAGACATCGCCCACACTATGGCAGTTCACTTTGCGATGGCTACAATATGGCAGACAGGCCAATTTCCCAAGTCTTCAAGGGAGGCAAATCTGTCCTAGTCGTTACGAAGGCCAGGAGCGAATGGTCTGGATTGGATCAGGCAGCTCCATCTCTCTACAAAAATGGTTCAAATGGTTCTGAGCACTATGGGACTTAACATCTGAGGTCATCAGTCCCCTAGAACTTAGAACTACTTGAACCTAACTAACCTAAGGACATCACACACATCCATGCCCGAGGCAGGATTCGAACCTGCGGTCGCGCGGTTCCAGACTGAAGCGCCTAGAACCGCTCGGCCACCACGGCCGGCTCCATCTCTCTCTTAGAGTGTATCAGGAGGTGTCGATCCACTGTCGACAACCTGACCCTGCTAAAGTGGGCTATCCAGTAGGTTTTGCTGTGTAAACAGCAGTGTATAATTACTGTACATTCTTTGGGATCAGTAGAGCATACAGCACTATATGGAGAGACAGTATTCTAGTGCAGCTCCACCACTGGGCATCTGTGACCACCTCGCCATCTTCATTCGGTCGTATTATCGGAGCGCTTTCTTAGACACCGAGCTGGTGATGTGCTGTCAATTTTGCGCAGGAGAACGGTGTTCCCCAGTGATGTGTTTTTATGTGTTACCCTCTGTATCACAGCCGTAAGCAGTAAGCAGCATAACGTCTATGGTAAGAAGTCCTGTACAATGGTCCTAATACTGGGCAGATTTTGAAGTTTTCTTCTCGCAAGAGACGGAACCACTAGAACACAGTTCAATGAAGTGTGGAGTCTCAGGCTTCCTTTCCATATGAGTCCCATCACTACGATGTTTCCAGAACAACCTGTGACACACCAGGTGGGGATAGTCACGCACACAGTACGCTTTGAGTCGAAACAAGCGCTGTATCATGTGTGAGATACAGAGGCGAGCGAGTGTGCCTGGACTCACCCCAGTTCACTGCTAGTAGCGCCACGTCACCTTAACGCGTCTGCGCGTAGCGCGGAAGCATTGCAACATAATTAAGTACAAAATTAAAAGTCAAAATTTTATATTCAAGCTTTGTCAACATATATGTTATTGTTATAACGTTTTAAATATCAATTCTTAAAGTAATTAAATAATTATATTTCGTAAAAATTTAGTTTTAAGAAAAAATAAGTGGCGTTAAAGAATAAAGCTAGAAAGGTGCAATTTGGTCAGAATGTGCCTGTGGAGGTTATAAATAAATGGTGCAATTTTCAAAACAAAAGAATAAAAATTACAGCCAGAAATGAAGTTTTTAAGAAAAATTGAAGACGCAGAATACTAGACTTAGAAACGTAAAAATTCCTGAGGTGCTTCAGGTTAACCTAAAAATAATAACTAAGAGACCACGTTATGCCACCTCTTATAGTTTTTGAGTAATTTAATGAAAAAAAACTTGTAATTAAAATATACCCATTTGTACCTGCAATTTTAATAGTAGAAAATTTTGGTTACAGCACATGATAAAACCTACTAACTAATAGAGCTATAACAAATTGTGGAATTGTAGTATTAATAACAGCCAATACAAGTTCTCGTAAAGTTATAGTTCAGAGGAAACGATCTACCGTTAGTTCCACTATAAAAATTCTAGAAGACAAAGTTTTTATTCAAGTAGACTGAAACTTTTTCTGTTCTTTCAAACAACTTACCTAAATACGTGCAAAATTAAGAAGTTTCTAAATAAATTAATAACTTTGTTATTAAGGATTATGTGTCCGAGAAAGCGGTCGTTCAGAAACTGCTGCCGTATACATGGCACATGACAACAGATGTTCCCTCGGCCGTCCGCTGCGGTACATATATAAAGGTACAGCCTGAGAGGCATAAGAGGTTCACTTCGCACTCAGCCACTGTAAGATCCGCGTCTTTTAAACGTTGGATTGCGCTCTGCCTCGGATGACGTCAGAGTCGCCCGTGACAAAACGCGTATTTCCGTGATAACTGATAGTGAACTCGCGAGGACTGTACACCGTCCTGGATCGCTTACATTTCGCTAAAGTACTTGTTAGTGTTCCGTCCTTGATAATTGCAAATCCGCGTGGGAAGTTGTAACTATTATTTCCACTTCTGTGGCGAACATTTATTTTGAACATTATCTGAGTATTAGTAGTCAAAGAAAAGGAGTATTTGGTAGGAACGCACCATAGAGATCGCCTCCGAACTAGTGATGTTTAAGATAGAAAGATTTACTGTAAATTGTACATAGTGATTTTCAAAGTGTTGCACGTGAGATATTTTACTCAATATATATTTGAACTAGAACTTTATATCTTCATTTATAATCATAGTCCTGATCTCGTTAAGTAGAAAGAGAACAGAAGCATTTCTTTCAGGGGGTTGGACCAAAATGTGGCCGTGCAGACTGGAAACTAAGGTCAGTATGTTCTCCATCGCTTTCTTGCTTACCACAAAAATAGTTGGCAGGTTCACGTGAGAAAGACGGCGAACAAAGACAATAAAAAACTAAATTAATTTTACCCGCCGCCCCACAGCTTTCATAACCATATTAGGCTAGGTTTGGAAACTTCGCGCTGGAGCTGCCCAAATCTTTGCATGCTGCAGGTTACGTAGCCCTATCTGTGAAACTGTTTGCCACACGGCGGCAGAAGGTCGTCTCTGGCTATTAACGCTTCCTGCCCGTTTCCGGCTTTGGCGCTGCTTCAGCGGAACATTTCCCAAGTGTTCTGATGACTGTATCTGGCGAGAATGAGATTCACAGCATCCCCATCTCGGCAACCGTGACGTTTCCTGATGTTCTGGGGGCAGTTATGGGCCCTGGAAGAACAGCACCTTTACAAGTGTACCGACGAACACAGGTTGTAGTGCCAACATTGGCAGCCTCCCCTTGTGTAGCAGTATCAGCTTTGGGGAGAGGGTTTTTAAGAGCAGCAGCGAGAGAAATAGTGAATACGAGAGGCTGCATGTCTTTATCGATGAACAGATACAAGAAAATTCCAGCTCTGTAACTTGTAGGCGGGAAAAGCGGCAATATGTAGGGCCACAGGTCTTTGTCTCTACAGTTCATAGTAACTCCGACTAATACCTTTGAAGAAATCACTTACACACGTTTGTGCAGAAGCGATCGACTCGGAGACCCACGCGTCAAATTGCAGTGATGATGCACATTTGAATCGTATTTGGGCAGTAGAAGAAGACGTGATGTTCATTTCTATCAGAGTCACAGCCTATGTTCTGAATAAACTTCTAATTCTCTTTGCAATGTTGCTGTACTGAAGCTATGGACCACTGTTAATGGAGGGGATCTCTAAGCTTCGTCACACCATCATCATCATCATCATCATAATCATCATCATCATCATCAACAACTTGAACACGACAGTTCACGATTTAAGGAAAGCATCATATTCGGCTGCATTTAACACGCAAACCGCCGAAATGGAGTCTATTAGTGAAGCTAACACAAGTGCAAGGGTGAAATGTGTAACTGAATGAATAAATAAAGGACGCGAAGTGGCTAAGCGGTAAAATAAGAAGCTCATACATGAAGGATTAGTTGAATTGTGAAAGGATGTTGTCGAGCGAATTAGTGTTGCAGCTGGAAGAGGTCATTAAGTGCAAAAGGCTTTTAAGACGAATCGTACAGTGATGCTGGCATTCTTTACAAATAAATAGCTGTTACTCTGTTTTACGCCGCTACGTCGATCATTTTGTAGCTGCCACAATCAGTACCTGTAGTGGATATTCTTTGAAATCTGAGAATGGCCCATTTATCATACTTGTGAACTTCTAGGCAGTTAACTAGATTGACGACAGAAACAAGCTGTCAAAAGTGTATGTCCACTTAGGCTGCAAACAAGCAGGGTAACTACATGTTCGCTGCCTTAAAACAAAAAGCGAAGTTCACAAGAAGGAGTACATGTAAGCCAGCAGTCTCGTTCACTTCGATGTCTTTCAATAATTAGCATATCATGTGTGTGGCTCATATTAGGTTTTCCATCGGTTTGAATCCTGTATGACGTAAAGTAGCTTTAACCGCATAACATACACTGAAGAGCCAAAGAAACTGGTACACCTGCATAATACCGTGTAGGGACCCCTCGAGCACGCGGAAGTGCCGCGACACGATGTGGCAGGGACTCGACTAATGACTGAAGTAGTGTTGAAGGGAACTGACATCGTGAATCTTGCGGGGGTCTCCATAAATCCGTAAGAGCACCCAGATATGCCCAACAGTGTTAATGTCTAGGGAGTTTGGTGGCCAAAGGAAATCTTTAAACTTAGAACAGTGTTCCTCCAGCCGCTCTGTAGCAATTCTGGACGTGTGGGGTGTCGCATTGTCCTGCTGCAATTACCCAAGTCTGCTGGAATGCACAGTGGGCATGTATCGATGCAGCTGATCAGACAGTATGCTTACGTGCGTGTCACCTGTCAGAGTCGTACCAAGACGTATCAGTGGCTCCAAATCACTCCAACTCCACACGCCCCGCACCATGACAGAGCCTCCTCCAGTTTGAACAGTCCCCTCCTGACACGCAACGTCAATTGATTCACGAGGGAGTCTCCATACACGTCCATCCGCTCGACACAGTTTGAAACGAGACTCGTCCGACCAGGCAACATGTTTCTCGTCATCAACAGTCGAATGTTGGTGTTGACGGGTCCAGGCGAGGCGTAAAGTTTTGTGTCGTGCAGTCATCAAGGGTACACCAGTGGGCCTTCGGCTCCGAAAACCCATATCGATGAAGTTTCGTTGAATGTTTCTCACGCTGACACTTGTTGATGACCCAGCACTGACATCAGCAGCAATTTGTGGAAGTGTTGCACTTCTGTCACGTTGAAGGATTTTTGTTCAGTCGTCGTTGGTCCCGTTCTTGCAGGATCTTTTTCCTGCCGTAGCGATGTCGGAGATTTGATGTTTTGCCGGATTCCTGATATTCACGATACACTAGTGAAATGGTCGTACGGGAAAGTCCCACTTCATCGCAACTTTGGAGATGCTGTGTGCAATCGCTCGTGCGCCAACTATAATACCACGTTCTGACTCACTTAAATCTTGATAACCTGCCAATGTAGCAGCAGTAACCAATGTAAGAACTGCACTAGACATTTGTTGTCTTGCATAGGCGTTTCCGACCATAGCGCCGTATTCTACCTATAATAGTATTTGAATACGCATACCTATACCAGTTTCTTTGGTGTTTTATTGTTTTTCCGGGCCGGCCGGAGTGGCCGTGCGGTTCTAGGCGCTACAGTCTGGTACCGTGAGACCGCTACGGTCGCAGGTTCGAATCCAGCCTCGGGCATGGATGTGTGTGATGTCCTTAGGTTAGTTAGGCTTAAATAGTTCTAAGTTCTAGGGGACTGATGACCTGAGCAGTTAAGGCCCATAGTGCTCAGAGCCATTTGAACCCATTTGTTTTTCCGCATTATATGAACAAAGCTGTCAGTATCCAGTAAACCAAATAAAACGAGAGCTTTTGAAATACTTTTTTGCTTAGTTATGGTCTTCCTCACCCATCTTTCAGTACTGTTTTTCGTCAGAGACGGTTGTTGTTGTTGTGGTCTTCAGTCCTGAGACTGTTTTGATGCAGCTCTCCATGCTACTCTATCCTGTGCAAGCTCCTTCATCTCCCCAGTACCTACTGCAACCTACATCCTTCTGAATCTGCTTAGTGTATTCATCTCTTGGTCTCCCTCTACGATTTTTACCCTCCACGCTGCCTTCCAATGCTAAATTTGTGATCCCTTGATGCCTCAGGACATGTCCTACCAACCGATCCCTTCTTCTAGTCAAGTTGTGCCACAAACAAAGACGGTATTGCTCGATAAAGAAGAGATGCCGCTCAGTTGCTGAAGCGTTACCACAGGTAAACGACTTGAGAGTGTTAAGGCTTTTTCGGGACGCAAAGATGTTTTAAATGGGTTTAAGGCTTCTAGGTTCTACAAGTATGGTGGATGGTAATAGCATGATACGTACGATTTGAGAGTTACTCTGCAGTCTATCAAATGATCACGCAAGAAACAGAAAACGTGTTATGTTTCGTTATTGCGGTACTCTCGAAGCATTATTTTACTTAGGACGAAGAATCTAGCCTACTAAAACTGGAATATGGGGAAACTGGTTCTGCTGATCGACTATGTCATTACCAACTTGATTAATATCGAAACATCGAGTTGACTGTGTAAGTAGGCTGTTTAGGTTTTTATGTTAGTAACGCCACGTAGCGCTCTGTATGAAAATACTGACTGTGCTAGGTGCAGTCTGTGGCTCGTTTGAATTGTCGGAATAGTCGCCATTGTAGTGTTGGGTAGTTGGCTGTTAACAGCGCATAGCGTTGCGCAGTTGGAGGTGAGCCGCAAGCAGTGGTGGATGTGGGGAGAGAGATGCCGGAATTTTGAGAGCGGACGATATGGACGTGTGTCCATCAGAAAGAGTAAATCTGTAATATTGGATATCATTGACTGGTCTATATATTATGACTTTTGAACACTATTAAGGTAAATACATTGTTTGTTCTCTATCAAAATCTTTCATTTACTAACTATGCCTGTCAGTAGCTAGTGCCTTCAGTAGTTAGAATCTTTTATTTAGCTGGTAGTAGCGGCGCTCGCTGTATTGCAGTAGTTCGAGTAACGAAGATTTTTGTGAGGTAAGTGATTTGTGAGACGTATAGGTTAATGTTAGTCAGGGCCATTCTTTTGTAGGGATTATTGAAACTCAGATTGCATTTTGCTAAAAATATTGTGTGTTAGTTTAAGCACAGTCCATGTATAATTTTTCCAAGGGGACGTTTCAACTGTACGGACGTTGCCTCTGTAATGCATCCACTTATAAACGGGGTAAAGTATGGACGATAGGTTTGCGGCAAAATAATGATTGTATGTGATACCTTTTCTGTTTTTAATATTCGAATTTGATATTTGATTTCTTGTCCCTGATTCAGTTATCGAAATATTTCTTCTATCTAAGTAGATTCAAAACTGTTTGTTCACTAAATGGTTTATATTAACTACATTTCATGTTATACCGTTTTTATATTCGCTGAGTTATTCAGCTCCTTTTGTAATTCTGTAGTGACGTTTCCCAGTCTTTAAACTGTACTTCTAAGCTCCTATATAGACAAATTGTTACCATGTCTGCTGTTGTCAGACAAAATATTGCCTCTTACTTCATGTATTACACATTTCAGCTGTCTGTATTTGGAATGTTAAGTAGCAGGTTTGTATTTGCGGCTACTTGATGGCACTCTTAGTATAAAGTTAACCTGCCCGCGATTGCTGGCGGCCGCTGTGGCCGAGCGGTTCTAGGCGCATCAGTCCGCAACCGCGCTGCTGCTACGGTCGCAGGTTCGAATCCTGCCTCGGGCATGGATGTGTGTGATGTCCTTAGGTTAGTTAGGTTTAAGTAGTTCTAAGTTCTAGGGGACTGATGACCTCAGATGTTAAGTCCCATAGTGCTCAGAGCCATTTGAACCATCTGAACCGCGATTGCCAACGCGGGCGCCTCAGTTTGATTGCTGCCGCAGCTCGACATTTCGTTCAGCCCTTAGTGGCCTTCCTCTATGTCTTCTATTTTAGTATTTAGCCACTAAAGCGTTATTGCTTCATAGTTATTTTATAAGTGACTTGCTATTTTTAAATGTTTTATTTCTGATGAAGGCATTCTTAGAAGTGGCCAAATCTTGGTCAAAATGACTTTATTTTCGCGAACGAGGTTTGCAATTGTTTTATTTTATGTTGTCGAAAATTACGTGAAACAACAAAACATGAGGTTCTCCTTGGAACCAGCGAGGAAAGCAATACGTGGAAAGCATTGTCAAGAAGAAGGGACAATGCGGTAGGACGGTTGTTCAGAGAAAAACTTGCATT
Organism: Schistocerca serialis cubense; assembly: GCF_023864345.2. Taxonomy (NCBI): domain Eukaryota; kingdom Metazoa; phylum Arthropoda; class Insecta; order Orthoptera; family Acrididae; genus Schistocerca; species Schistocerca serialis. Next base: position 1,142,315,079 of record NC_064639.1, on the reverse strand, counting down.
GCACTCTCGAGATAAATAGAGATAGTATCATATCCACCAAATAATTCAATGTGTTTCACGTAGGTGATACTCAGTTGAAAGGATGGCACAGAAAAGTATGTCGTGGCAGGACTCATGTAACCAGTGAGAATACAGACAAAAAATTACTATGTTCTTAGGTTACTTTCGATATTACTCTTATTTCTGTTCAACTTTTATTTAACGAATTAGGTTGTACTGGGCAGAAACTGAGGCTCTGAGAACTGTAAGGGCATAAAGTGCACTGTCGTCGATATTGAAACTGTAACATATGTGCATGCTCCTGACATCTATTGATCTTAGGGTAAAGCAGCTTTATCAGTGCTGATCCCCTACGTTTTACATACGAACATATGTGAAAATTTCTCTCACCTATTTCTCCGATATTCACTTCCGTATAGGCACCAAAGTACAACACCGTAGGAAGACTCACTGGGTACACTAACTCTAATACCTTCATAAAAGTTGAAAGCTCTTGAAGGAAATCCCCCAACGTTCCAATTTTTCAGTATTCCCGTCTGGAAAATAGACGCTGAAGATTTCAGAACCTTTAATAATGTTACCGACCTCACTACCAGTCCAAAAGTGGTAACAATGTACATTACAGAAATTTTACATTGATGATGTTTCCAACATGTTGCCATGAACTGTAGTTTGAAGTAACATATTCATCACTGGAGTAGTGGGACGCCACCATTTTGCCGCTCGGGATTAGCCGCGCGGTCTAGGGCGCTGCAGTCATGGACTGTGCGGCTGGTCCCGGCGGAGGTTCGAGTCCTCCCTCGGGCATGAGTGTGTGTGTTTGTCCTTAGGATACTTTAGGTTAAGAAGTGTGTAAGCTTAGGGACTGATGGCCTTAGCAATTAAGTGCCATAAGGTTTCACACACATTTGAACACAGACGCCACCATTTTCTCCAAGTCATTTTGATGGAGACCTCAGTTCGTTATTTCCCCACTCTGTGTAGATGTCTTGCTAAATATAGTGCCCAAATATGTACGTGGAAGGAAAATATCAACCTTGAAATACAAAGATTTATAAAATCTGCTAAATCAAACTTAAAACACACAGACTTAATAAGACTAATAGATTTCCTGCCAGGAAGTGAATTGTGTTATCTGAACCTCAAGTCAGGGAGTGTTCTTATTGAAATTGGTGATAGTGAGGACCGTAAAGTGTTGGGATAGGTCATAATCGTGTGTGTAGTGCGTAAAATGACTGTGCTTTACATTCTCATTACACTTTCACGTTAATTACAAACTACAAAACAGTCAAAATGGCGCTATAGGCACTAGCATGTGTATGAACATTTTGTGGATTAACATTAATAAGAATAATCTTAACTATTAATTAAAATTTCATTACATAAAGAGGTGTTCATTAGCTTTTTATTGGGAATGATGTTGAGAATAGGTTAAAAAATAAGTCAAGTTTTGCCTGCAAGTTTGACTTCTACAAACCTCTGTTTTTCTCTGTGCTTTGTGCCCTTACGGTTCTCAGTGCCTTCGTTCTTCCAGCAGATCGCTTATATGCGAATATACTATATATAATCTGAGGTGATTTATTATCCAACACACGCAATTCCTGGCAGTCATACCCCATGAACGTGTCAGTACACATCAGTTACAATCATACGAAGGCACCTTATAATTTACTATTTACATTCCGTTTTTTTTATTGCTTCCCTATACGAAACTAAATTGTAGGGAGCATTTTAAATAAAGAGTGAAGACAATCGAAACAATGTATGAGTGTTCATCTTACGGAGAGTGCATTGTAAGCAGCGCTGTTTAATACAGGTGTCGCTGACGCAGAGGCAGTCCCCGGCGGCAGCAGAGTGGCATCGCCGGCTGCCTATAGCGCAGGGGCGGACACTGGCGCTCCCCTGCCGCCGGCCGGCAGAACATTAATTAAATCTACTTAAGGGGAGCGGCACGGCGCCGACCGCCTTTTGCAGCCACGGATAGCCGGTAGCTGGTGCCCGTCCTGTCCATTGGGCATCCTGCCAGACTAAGCCGTTAGGCGCGCCGAAATTATTCAGAAATTGGACTTCTGCGGCCTGTGATCTGTGCCAGAGCTTCATCATGTTCATGGAAGTAACGACATCCATTATACTCGACCGCTTTACACACAGCTGCTCTACCAAAAACAAACAGATCGTTTTTTGTGACGTTAAGCTACTCCCAATCAACAATAAACAAGTGTATTGTAATTATGCGTCGCATTTGTCAGCCCTATTTTTTTCGATCGATTGTATAGAGCGACAGATAAAACCTAGTTAGTTACATTAGACGGCATATGTTCAACAGAAGCAAAAATACGTCATATGTACCAGAAGGAGAGTTAATAGAACAGTGTGTTATTGTGATGATTATTCATACTTTCGTGGATTATGGAGTACGCCAAACATACTAATCTGAAATAAAGAATACTGCGTCGGAACCGACCGAGTCGAATACAACGAAGCCAGATATAGAATTACCCTCACAGTAGAGTATGAGAACCTACGTTCCATTATTTGTATGATGTAATAAACTTATTTATTATGTGTGTGTCCAGAGTGAATTTTCACTCTGCAGCAGAGTGTCCGTTGATTTGAGACTTCCTGGCCCATTAAAGCTTTCTGCCACACCAAGACTCGAACCTGGAATCTTTGCATTTCGCGGCAATACTAAGTATGTAGTTGCTAGCGTTGTAGGGTAAGCAAACCAGGCTAATGTGTAGGCGTACGTCTCGAGGGTAACTCCACTAATGCTCTGTGGATGACTAGGTCTCCGTGACAAGAGTCTCAGATCACTTCGCATCACTTGCTCGCTAACACGTTCATCGATTGCTCGTCATATTTTGTGAAGGAATGACGCCACTTAATTTTTTTCTTGTGGGGTGGTTTGAAACGACTTGTGTACGACACACCTGACGAGTCTGAAGAAAATCTAATATGCTGGATTAGGGAAACAACGTCGAAAATCTGAAATTTTGCTTCGTATATACGCAGTAGGAAAAACCTTATCTCTTAGTGGGGAAATTATGAATGATTTATCCTATCTGTAGAGTGGAGTGGGGACTGTGAATAATTATGCTATTTTGGTTTTGTTTATCTTTAAGAAGATTACCAGTAAAATTGTCGAGATAGATCTGATTTTAAGTTCAGTTTCTCCGTTGATAAGAGCATCCGGACCATTTCTAAAGTGACTAAAAATTGATCTTCTAGAATATTGTTCTTCTTCCCTTTCATTGCGTGGTGGAGGAATTTTTGTTCGTTCATTAGATTTCTTGTGTTCTTTCGATCTAATCCGAAAATTCCTTCCGGTTTGCTAAGTGTATGATATGTAACAACCATCACATTCAATTTTATATTTATTTATCTTTATTTACGAGTTATGTTCTATAGGTGGTGAGTCTTGTCGTACTTTTAATGTAATTTTAAACAAAAATCCAATTCTGGTGTTCATATATCTAAAAGTTGGAAATGTCACCTTAATACAGGAGATGTGAAATGAGTCTTCTTGTTTAGCCATTTCTCTGCAGGGTAATGTCCTTGGTTGTTTTATGCCTAATTTTCAAATTTTGTTTGTATATTTCTTTAATTATTTACGTTTGAAAATTGTTCACTTTCTCTGAATTTTCAAAGATTGTTATTTCTTTGTTAATCTCATCATAAAACTGAAGATTTATCGTTTTCCATAATATTTCGTATAAATATGCTTCATGGTGGATTTCTGGATGCATGATCGACTAATTAATTAGTCCATAGTAGCTGATGCTTTCCAAAAAGTTCCGAATCTTAGTACTGAATCCTTTTCCTCGATTGTAAGATCCAGAGAGTTAATAGAGTTATGTTCTTTGACTTCATTGGTTAATTTGATCTTATCATGCGAGCTCCTTAGTTGTGAATGTACGTCAGCAATCTTCTCCTCTGAACTATTCAGCAACACTATAGTGTCATGATTTAGCGTTTACAGTAAATGGAGTTATCAGATTTCAGTTTAAATTTCTCAGAAACAGACTTCTTCAATATTTCTAATGAATATCTCAGAAAAGGCTCCTGTCATGCTCTTCCCTGTTCCCTGTCCAGTTGTGACTATATACAATTCTGAAAGCTAGTTATAATTGAACGTTGGTTCTCGTTTGTAGTTAAGATTTCATTTATGTATGCATAGGTCCTTAATGTGAATATTTATACAGAGATTAGTAATATATAAGGAAACCAGTTTCCTATTGTTAGTAATATCAGTATATTCTATTTGGTTATTAACTATTGCATATTCTTTGTACATGTATATAATTTGACTAGTAAATAATTGATTTTTTTGCAAAAAAATCCTAGAAACAAGAGGCTGAAGAGGCAAGTCTTTTTCTTGAATTTTTGGTTATATACATACATGGGGTTCATAATCAGGAATTTTCTTACTTCTTTGTGTGAAGAAGGAATTACATTTCTAAAGTTTTCCTAACTTGCATGTAAACCACTTTGCACCCTGATGGCAGAAATTACTGTATTTCAGACCAGGAGGCACATGCTATAGTGTTTTCATTTCAAAAATTTGAGCATTGTTTGCTTGGACACTGTGCCATTTTTTACAGTTGTTATAAGGCCGGTACGTTTTTGAAAATGTGTAGGTTAAATCACACAATGTTGAGAAGTGAGCAGTTTGACACTGAAATATATTTCATGTAGAAAAGGGAAACATGGCAGCGGATGGGCTGTTGAGGAATGCAGAATTGTGTCAGTTTCCGAGAGACCTCAATACTAACGGAAATCCAGCGCACATACTCAGGTTGATAGGACAAATAAAAGAGGAAGAGAAACACGTAAAAATATGAGAATGGAACAGAATAAAGAAGAAAATTCGAGAGTCCTAAATAGCAACCTTGCAAGTCCTCAGTACCCAAAGGTTGCTCAATATGTAGGAATCTGCTGTTACAAAGACGGAAAACGCGGAAATTTTTTGGTGTAAAAGGAAATTGTGCTTGCTCTCTGAGCACGTAGATTTATTCATTGAATATCCTCATCAGAAAAGTTCAAATTTTGAAGTTTAAAAGTGTATAGCTACAGTAAATGGTGACCTTTGACAATAGGCATAGGAGAATAGCTAAGAGACTTGTCACCTGTGTTTTATGCCAAAAAATTACGGCAAATAATGTTGTTGTCCAAGGTGATATGCATAGAGTGGAGTCTCAGGAGCCAATGGAGTTGGTAGCTGTGGATTTATTTGGGCCTTTCCTGTCGCTGGGGGAGGTTTTGCGTACTTTTTCGTCTTAATAGACACTTTTACGAAATCTTCCCAGTAAAAAAGACAAACACTACTTTCTTGACAGTAGGTGTGCTGGCTAATATTCTTTGAGACTGTGGGTCACAATTTGTATCAGAACAAATTCGAAAGGCATCTAAATAATAACAACGTTCATGACATAAAAATCTTAGCTTGTTTTCCAAAAGGAAATATGTGGGAGCAGGTAGTACATGAACTAAATAGACTGTGTAACACTTGCTGCTCTCACAGACACACTACATGGGTAGATTACTCAGAGCAGTTAGAGTAGATTATAAATGATATAATATATAGAGCTATTGGCTTTGTACCATGTAAGCTGATGACAGGTGAACAGGCTCACTAAGCCTTATTTTCTATGAATCAGTTTCCTGTGCTACAGGGTATGTGTTTGAACGAAAAAAGGCATAAGCATGAAACAATATATAGAAATGCGTCAAAGAAAGTAAGTTTAGTCATGATGCTCATGTCTCACTCACTAGTATTAAAGAGGAGACTTGATCCTAGTAAACACAGAAAAAAAGTTAAGCGAGGCTATCACATGAGACCAAAAAATTCATATATGTATGTCATGGCCCACTTAGAGTTCGTTGTGAACCCCATGATAATGGCTGTTAGTTAGAATCTTTTTGAAGTAAGAAAGATTTTGGACTTTGAAACATTACAAGTAATTAGGGCACATAGGGAATTAGTCACTACTGGCAGGCACATAAAATGGCGATTCATGCATCCCCAGCTCCATGAGAGCTAATTTAATGTCTCTTCATCTTTTATGCCCATAGTTACAGGCATTTGATTTACTTTACCTCTTAAATAGAATAATGTATCATAGAGTTAAAAATGGTTGCATTCCATGCTGGGCGCCTGGTACAACAACTAGTTATGAATTACATGAAATAAGGCAGTCTCGGTGGCCGGCTTGGAGAGCCGACGTATCCTGTTCTCTACCGCATTTTCTACTACTGGTCACCTATGCGCAGCGCTGCATGCTGTGTACGCCGGAACGCGGTTGGCTCCGTATTATTTAGATTTCTTAATTCTTCTTGGTTTGTCATAATGTTTTCCTGTCCAACAGACACTGCTGTACTTGGCATTGTATTCTCAGTTATATGTTCCGCAGTGCTTTCATTAATCCCTTGGTGAAAGGACGATTGTTACTTACAAAATTTTATATTAATGCCATATGTGGTCATTAACGGACGAATGTTGGTTTTCCGTATTAATTTTCACGTAAGTTCACGTCATGGTTAATTGTAGTGATGGCTACATAGCCTGGAAATTTGCCACTTTTGTGTTTTTATATTGACGCTGTTTACCCATTTAATCAGCATGTGCCTCACTATCGTCATTTTTCACAACTCAATCTGTTGATGTCCAAAAAGGGCGCAACGCTTCATTTCCTGTAAATAAAAAAGGTTTTGAAACCGATACTGTCTTAAAAATGGTTCAAATGGCTCTGAGCACTATGGGACTTAACATCTGAGGTCATCAGTCCCATAGAACTTAGAACTACTTAAACCGAATTAAACCTAAGAACACCACATACATCCATGCCCGATGCAGGATTCGAACCTGCGACCGTAGCGGTCGCGCGGTTCCAGACTGAAGCGTCTAGAACCGCTCGGCCACACCGGCCGGCGATACTGTCTTATTTCAAGTATGATAAAACTGGTGGACAGAGTGAATGAAAATGTGCTCATCACAAGGAGAGATAGGATGGAGGCAACAATTCAGTAAAATTGCACTTTCCAAAGACAAGTACCTTTGCGAAGTATGTGACAGACCATGAGGATAGTCAAAACTATTGTTTGATACATATTTCTGTATGCTGATTTATATTTGTAAGTGTGTTCAGCCCTTTTCTCTTGCACAAGGTGATTCCATGATGATGTTACAAAATTTCAGGGATGATGGAGAAGGGTAAACGTATCAGTTTAAGGTAAGTGACCTACATCTGGAGACGAGTGAGTCGAAAGGTATGAGCGAAAATCTACTCAAACTCTGCAATAGCCTCGTGCAGCACTCAAACTAAGGGCCCCAGCTTCTGAAGCCTGAACATGACAGAATTCCCACTGAATACTCCCCGATGCCTACAGACAATTTCCCCTGTTGGTGGACTAGTAATGGCGTATGTATGTTAATCTCAGAGAGACCGAAGATCCTAAGTTACTGTACAGTAATAATTAATTCCATTTGACTGCACGAATTTCACAAGCTGCTACATTTACAACAGTCTCCTATCGTCAATACCACTTCAAACATCACCCGCCGACTGCTAGATAGGATTTATCTAACAGTCGGCGGGTGATGTTTGAAGTGGTCACTGTAGCAAATATTTACTAATACCAATATTGCTGGTCCCTCTTTTGATCACAAACGAGGTAGATTATTCCTACACGTCGGTCAGGGGCCTGAAGAAGGCGTAGAGCGCTAGGTAGAGCGTTGAAACTGGTTGCCTAGTAAAATAAAGTTGAAAGTTGATGGCTGAAAGGTGTTTAATTTGACATCCTCTATCTAAAAGCCGAGTCCACGGACCATTGCTAAAAAGATGGATATACAGAGAATTGAAAAGTAGTCTTGATCGTGTTGAGCACCACGGCTCTCAGATTTGTAATGATCATAGCCGTATAACATACAGCAAAATATGAGGAATTATAGCTAATATAGAGGCTTATCGACAATCGTTCTTTCTTCCCACTCGGCATTCACGAGTGGATCGGGGAGAGGGGCATAACGTAGGGGTACCAGAAGTACCCCCCGTCAGTCACAGTTAGGTGGCTTACGGAGTATGATGTAAATTGTAGGATCAATAATAAAAGAAGAGTAAAAAAGTTCACCGACGATTTCAAGCAGGTTGCAGTGTGACGAGTGAACAGAACGTAAACTTAAGTTTCTGTCATCATACATTTGTTGCATATAAATTGCCCTCTGTATTTAGGTCTTACATCAGTGAGGAACAATCTTCATTATTCTGATTGGATCCAGAAACACAATGACCGGCACCAGAACTTGCACAACTTTAACCATATGATTATAGCATACAAATATGCAAATTTTAGTAACAACATCACTTAAAATGCATATGCTGGTGCAAAAGATACCTAAACATCGAACAAAAGCAAGGAGAGGTAAAGCAGGCAAACAGTACTAGAATGGAAATGACACAGCTAACGATGAGAACACTTTTTTTAAAATCTAGTTGCTATGGAATTAAGTTTATTGAAAAGTTTATGAAAATGAAGTTACACTGGAAATTGCATGAACTGCTTTCAGAATCTTTACGATGGGACAGTTTTGGGTGATGTAGCATTATGAACCCACTTATCTGTGCTTGATGGATGATTCCGTACGTCGTTGTCGGGAGCTTGGTGGTGAAAGCGGAGCAATTGTAGCAGGTCAACGTTAAAATGCAGCTGTTACAACCTTTTAAGGTGTGAATAATCCATTTGACGGCGATAACACCCTCCTCCGTTGATTTTTACTGGATATATATTGTATCAGACTTCACCGACGTTGTTGCAAGCACGACAACATTTCTGCCACATCTTGCATCTGTTAGTGTCAAATTTTTTAAAGTTGCATAATCACGCCAACTAGTGGAATACGATACTGCAGTTCCTGTTGCACGTGTCTCACCCACGAACTCAATCTGGCAGATAACATTCACATATGCTGTTTACTATCTCAACGTACGAGAAATCGCATTAACTCTCAAATAAAAAGTATAAAACTCATTATTTTTGCAACTCATATCACGGCGTCGAATTCTGCTTCACGAGGTAAGATTGCTGGCAGTATCCGCCTGCTTAGCTGAGTGGTCAGCACTTTTGATACCCATGCTCCCTGCCGTCGTTGGATAAGCAGCTGCAACAGCAAGTCGTATACTCCTAGCTCACTCATTTGTTACATAGTTTAATTCTTAATTTCTTTGCGTGTTTTTGGTACTTGCATTGTTTAATTCATAAATTTCGGGCGTATTATAGTATTTGAGAGTTGTAGCATCGCGTTTTAGTACCAGAATAGTGTAAAATCGCGTAGTCTCCTTCCGCCGCCGAGCAGTGTGTCAGCAGTGCGCAAGTAGCAGCATTACTGCATTTACTAGGCAATCTTGTATTTTAATAACCGTTTAAATTTTGTGTCGATTTGTTTGCGCTCTCTGTAGATTAGTTCAGACGTTCTTTGCACAACAGTTTTTAGCATGGATAGGGATTGCAACTGCTGTGTTCGGATGCAGGCTGAGTTGGCATCCCTTCGCTCCCAGTTTCAGGCAGTGTTGGCTTCGGTCACACAGCTTAAGGCTGTTGCCAATGGGCATCACTGTGGGGTTCCGGATGAGGGTTTGTCGGGGACGGCCAGCTCGTCCCACGCATCCCCCGATCGGACTACGACTGTGGTTGCCCGGGATACTGCCCGCATTGAGGCTGATCCCTCACCTGTGGTAGAGTGGGAGGTCGTCTCAAGGTGTGGCAGGGGGCGAAAGACATTCCGGAGGGCTGAACGTAGGCGTCTCCAGTTTCTCTGACGAACCGGTTTCAGGCTCTGTCTGAGGCTGATACTGATCTTCGGCCTGACATGGCTGCTTGTCCTGTTCCAGAGGTTGCCCCTCAGTCTGCAAGATCCGGGCGGTCGCAGAGGGTGGGCTTACTGGTAGTTGGGAGCTCCAATGTCAGGCGCGTAATGGGGCCCCTTAGGGATATGGCAGCAAGAGAGGGGAAGAAAACCAATGTGCATTCCGTGTGTATACCGGGGGGAGTCATTCCAGATGTGGAAAGGGTCCTTCCGGATGCTATGAAGGGTACGGGGTGCACCCATCTGCAGATGGTCGCTCATGTCGGCACCAATGATGTGTGTCGCTATGGATCCGAGGAAATCCTCTCTGGCTTCCGGCGGCTATCTGATTTGGCGAAGACTGCCAGTCTCGCTAGCGGGATGAAAGCAGAGCTCACCATCTGCAGCATCGTCGACAGGACTGACTGCGGAACTTTGGTACAGAGCCGAGTGGAGGGTCTGAATCAGAGGCTGAGACGGTTCTGCGACCGTGTGGGCTGCAAATTCCTCGACTTGCGCCATAGGGTGGTGGGTTTCGGGTTCCGCTGGATAGGTCAGGAGTCCACTACACGCAACAAGCGGCTACACGGGTAGCAGGGGGTGTTTGGCGTGGGCTGGGCGGTTTTTTAGGTTAGATGGCCTTGGGCAAGTACAGAAAGGGCAACAGTCTCAACGGGTGCAGGGCAAAGTCAGGACATGCGGGGACCAAGCAGCAATCGGTATTGTAATTGTAAACTGTCGAAGCTGCGTTGGTAAATTACCGGAACTTCAAGCGCTGATAGAAAGCACCGAAGCCGAAATCGTTATAGGTACAGAAAGCTGGTTGAAGCCAGAGATAAATTCTGCCGAAATTTTTACAAAGGTACAGACGGTGTTTAGAAAGGATGGATTGCATGCAACCGGTGGTGGAGTGTTCGTCGCTGTTAGTAGTAGTTTATCCTGTAGTGAAATAGAAGTGGATAGTTCCTGTGAATTATTATGGGTGGAGGTTACACTCAACAACCGAGCTAGGTTAATAATTGGCTCCTTTTACCGACCTCCCGACTCAGCAGCATTAGTGGCAGAACAACTGAGAGAAAATTTGGAATACATTTCACATAAATTTTCTCAGCATGTTATAGTCTTAGGTGGAGATTTCAATTTACCAGATATAGACTGGGACACTCAGATGTTTAGGACGGGTGGTAGGGACAGAGCATCGAGTGACATTATACTGAGTGCTCTATCCGAAAATTACCTCGAGCAATTAAACAGAGAACCGACTCGTGGAGATAACATCTTGGCCCTAGTCGAACTTTTCGACTCTGTATGTACAGAACAGTGAATCAGTGATCATAAGGCCGTTGCAGCATCCCTTAATATGGAAGTTAGTAGGAATATAAAAAAAGGGAGGAAGGTTTATCTGTTTAGCAAGAGTAATAGAAGGCAGATTTCAGACTACCTAACAGATTAAAACGAAAATTTCTGTTCCGACACTGACAATGTTGAGTGTTTATGGAAAAAGTTCAAGGCAATCGTAAAATACGTTTTAGACAGGTACGGAAAAAACCCACCGTGGTACAACAACAAAGTTAGGAAACTATTGCGAAAGCAAAGAGAGCTTCACTCTAAGTTTAAACGCAGCCAAAACCTCTCAGACAAACAGAAGCTAAACGATGTCAAAGTTAGCGTAAGGAGGGCTATGCGTGAAGCGTTCAGTGAATTCGAAAGTAAAATTCAATGTACCGACTTGACAGAAAATCCTAGGAAGTTCTGGTCTTACGTTAAATCAGTAAGTGGCTCGAAACAGCATATCCAGGCACTCCGGGATGATGATGGCATTGAAACAGAGGATGACACGCGTAAAGCTGAAATACTAAACACCTTTTTCCAAAGCTGTTTCACAGAGGAAGACCGCACTGCAGTTCCTTCTCTAAATCCTCGCACAAACGAAAAAATGGCTGACATCGAAATAAGTGTCTAAGGAATAGAAAAGCAACTGGAATCACTCAACAGAGGAACGTCCACTGGACCTGACGAGATTCCAATTCGATTCTACACAGAGTACGCGAAAGAACTTGCCCCCCTTCTAACAGCCGTTTACCGCAAGTCTCTAGAGGAACGGAAGGTTCCAAATGATTGGAAAAGAGCACAGGTAGTCCCAGTCTTCAAGAAGGGTCGTCGAGCAGATGCGCAAAACTATAGACCTATATCTCTGACGTCGATCTGTTGTAGAATTTTAGAACATGTTTTTTGCTCGAGTATCATGTCGTTTTTGGAAACCCAGAATCTACTATGTAGGAATCAACATGGATTCCGGAAACAGCGATCGTGTGAGACCCAACTCGCTTTATTTGTTCATGAGACCCAGAAAGTATTAGATACAGGCTCCCAGGTAGATGCTATTTTTCTCGACTTCCGGAAGGCGTTCGATACAGTTCCGCACTGTCGCCTGATGAACAAAGTAAGAGCCTACGGAATATCAGACCAGCTGTGTGGCTGGATTGAAGAGTTTTTAGCAAACATAACACAGCATGTTGTTATCAATGGAGAGACGTCTACAGACGTTAAAGTAACCTCTGGCGTGCCACAGGGGAGTGTTACGGGACCATTGCTTTTCACAATATATATAAATGACCTAGTAGATAGTGTCGGAAGTCCCATGCGGCTTTTCGCGGATGATGCTGTAGTATACAGAGACGTTGCAGCATTAGAAAATTGTAGCGAAATGCAGGAAGATCTGCAGCGGATAGGCACTTGGTGCAGGGAGTGGCAACTGACCCTTAACATAGACAAATGTAATGTATTGCGAATACATAGAAAGAAGGATCCTTTATTGTATGATTATATGATAGCGGAACAAACACTGGTAGCAGTTACTTCTGTAAAATATCTGGGAGTATGCGTGCGGAACGATTTGAAGTGGAACGATCATATAAAATTAATTGTTAGTAAGGCGGGTACCAGGTTGAGATTCATTGGGAGAGTCCTTAGAAAATGTAGTCCATCAACAAAGGAGGTGGCTTACAAAACACTCGTTCGACCTATACTTGAGTATTGCTCATCAGTGTGGGATCCGTACCAGATCGGTTTGACGGAGGAGATAGAGAAGATCCAAAGAAGAGCGGCGCGTTTCGTCACAGGGTTATTTGGTAACCGTGATAGCGTTACGGAGATGTTTAACAAACTCAAGTGGCAGACTCTGCAAGAGAGGCGCTCTGCATCGCGGTGTAGCTTGCTGTCCAGGCTTCGAGAGGGTCCGTTTGTGGATGAGGTATCGAATATATTGCTTCCCCCTACTTATACCTCCCGAGGAGATCACGAATGTAAAATTAGAGAGATTAGAGCGCGCACGGAGGCTTTCAGACAGTCGTTCTTCCCGCGAACCATACGCGACTGGAACAGGAAAGGGAGGTAATGAGAGTGGCACGTAAAGTGCCCTCCGCCACACACCATTGGGTGGCTTGCGGAGTATAAATGTAGATGTAGATGCAACGGGCCCGTGTTCGATTCCCGGCTGGGTGAGGGATTTTCTCCGCTCGAAGACTGGGTGTGGTGTTTTCCTCACTATCATTTCATCGTCATAGATGTGCAAGTCTCCCAGTGTGGCGTCTGCTGAAGACTTGCAACTCGAACTTCCCCAGGTCGTGGCGGACGGCTACCAATGCCATACGATCGCTTCATTTTACCACTGCCGGTCGACGTAGCTCCAGCACAAGAGACTCTTTGACAAGCAGCCGGTTTGATGACTTCAAGAGACACTTTGACAAGCAGCCGGTCTGATGACTTCAAGAGACTCTTTGAAAAGAATTCGACCTGATGACTTCAAGAGACTCTTTGAAAAGCATTCGACCTGATGACTTCAAGAGACTCTTTGACAAGCAGTCGGTCTGATGACTTCACTGTATTCAAATGCTTCTCTATACATGCCTGTATCGTAAATAAATATTGTTGTTCAGAGTGTTAGGATCGCGAGTTTACTCGTCGTAGTCATCTCCTATATCCGCGAATCTACAACGACTTACCCGAGTATACACTGATAAGCCAAAACATTATGACCACTGTCTTCCAGGAGATTGGTGGCGTTGCGGGAACTTGACGCGGTAAGGAAAGTATATACGTGGATCAAAGATTGACGGGGTCTTACTTCCAGCGACAACAAGGGCCGCAAATGGGGACATAAGCGACTTTGACAAAGATTATTATTACACTCCTGGAAATGGAAAAAAGAACACATTGACACCGGTGTGTCAGACCCACCATACTTGCTCCGGACACTGCGAGAGGGCTGTACAAGCAAGGATCACATGCACGGCACAGCGGACACACCAGGAACCACGGTGTTGGCCGTCGAATGGCGCTAGCTGCGCAGCATTTGTGCACCGCCGCCGTCAGTGTCAGCCAGTTTGCCATGGCATACGGAGCTCCATCGCAGTCTTTAACACTGGTAGCATGCCGCGACAGCGTGGACGTGAACCGTATGTGCAGTTGACGGACTTTGAGCGAGGGCGTACAGTGGGCATGCGGGAGGCCGGGTGGACGTACCGCCGAATTGCTCAACACGTGGGGCGTGAGGTCTCCACAGTACATCTATGTTGTCGCCAGTGGTAGGTGGAAGGTGCACGTGCCCGTCGATCTGGGACCGGACCGCAGCGACGCACGGATGCACGCCAAGACCGTAGGATCCTACGCAGTGCCGTAGGGGACCGCACCGCCACTTCCCAGCAAATTAGGGACACTGTTGCTCCTGGGGTATCGGCGAGGACCATTCGCAACCGTCTCCATGAAGCTGGGCTACGGTCCCGCACACCGTTAGGCCGTCTTCCGCTCACGCCCCAACATCGTGCAGCCCGCCTCCAGTGGTGTCGCGACAGGCGTGAATGGGGGGACGAATGGAGACGTGTCGTCTTCAGCGATGAGAGTCGCTTCTGCCTTGGTGCCAATGATGGTCGTATGCGTGTTTGGCGCCGTGCAGGTGAGCGCCACAATCAGGACTGCATACGACCGAGGCACACAGGGCCAACACGCGGCATCATGGTGTGGGGAGCGATCTCCTACACTGGCCGTACACCACTGGTGATCGTCGAGGGGACACTGAATAGTACACGGTACATCCAAACCGTCATCGAATCCATCGTTCTACCATTCCCAGACCGGCAAGGGAACTTGCTGTTCCAACAGGACAATGCACGTCCGCATGTATCCCGTGCCACCCAACGGATCTGTCCCCCATTGAGCATGTTTGGGACTGGATGAAGCGTCGTCTCACGCGGTCTGCACGTCCAGCACGAACGCTGGTCCAACTGAGGCGCCAGGTGGAAATGGCGTGGCAAGCCGTTCCACAGGACTACATCCAGCATCTCTACGATCGTCTCCATGGGAGAATAGCAGCCTGCATTGCTGCGAAAGGTGGATATACACTGTACTAGTGCCGACATTGTGCATGCTCTGTTGCCTGTGTCTATGTGCCTGTGGTTCTGTCAGTGTGATCATGTGATGTATCTGACCCCAGGAATGTGTCAATAAAGTTTCCCCTTCCTGGGACAATGAATTCACGGTGTTCTTATTTCAATTTCCAGGAGTGTATTATCCAGACTCTATGAATGAGCGTCTAGAGAACGGCGTAGCTGGTCGAATGCTCACGTGCTACTGTAGTGAGCATCTGTGAAAATGGTAGAACGACCGTGGAACTACCACTGGGCTGTAAGTAATTGCACGTTCACGAACCTTCAGTGAATGTTGGATTTGGAGACATACCTGCTCTGTAAAGCAGGACAGCTGCCGATGCGTGGAATCTCTGTCGAAAGAGCACAATGCTGGTGCACACCTAAGTGTTTCAGAACACACCAATAGTCGTTCATTGTTGAACATGGAACACTACAGCAGACGGCCCGTAAGATTCCAATTGCAGCGGCCACGGCATCGTCGAATATTGGGCCGTGGATCAATGCAACGTTTCGCCTCGTCGGGACAAATAGTTCATGCTACACTAGATCGATCGTCCACAAACGCCGTCATGCAAGCGAAAAGCTTTTCGAAATGTGCACTGTGCCAAGCACGCAGGCTGGTAGGAGCACTATTATGCTGTGGGAGGGATCCTGCTGTGCTCGCAATGGACCTGTGGTAGTAAACGAAGACACGCTGACAGCTATTGACCACCTTCACCACTTCATCCCTTACGCCTTTCCCGCCGGAAATGTCATCTTCCAGCAGTATAATTGTCCGTATCTCAAAGCCAGAAACGTGATACAGTTGTTTGAGGACCACGATAGTATACTCACGTTGATGAGTTGGCCACGAAATTCGCTTGATCTGAATCCAGTGGAATCGATTTGGGCCGCTTTCAGGTGCTATCAGAGAGTACACAAATCAGTGGCTCGCTCGTAAGGAAATTACGTGACTTGTGCGTGGGCATCTGTGGCGACATACCTCCACGAACCTACCAACAAACTGTCGAATCCATGATACACAGAATCGGTGCCGTTTTGGGTTCCAAATATGGACCAACAAGTTATTAAGCAGGTGGTCATAATATTTTGGCTAGTCAGTGTCCATTGTCAAGACAACCAATATTACTTAATGAGGTTCATACTGTTTGAATCAGTCTAATAACTATTTCACACAACGTTCTTTGTAATACTAAGACTATACAAAAATATTCTTAATATAAATATTGTGCCTCACTTTGCACATATATTATACCGGCACGACACTGACCGACTATGTTTCTGCGCAAACACGAACCCTCTCGTACATCACTGTTCGACTCTCCGACTATCAATATTTCACTCGCTCTCTCCCTCCCGTAATTCAGCGCATTTTACCTACTAGATAGTAAAATTCTCCAAAGATTTACACAAAATTTAAAATATTATGTATCCAAAAGTCCGTAGTATAGCATAATGTAGTATAATTAAATCAGGTGATGCTAAGGGTATTAGATTAGAAAAGAGACACTTAAAGTTGTAAATGAGTTTTTGTATTTGAGGAGCAAAATAGCTGATGATGGTACAAGTAGAGAGGATATAAAATGTAGACTGGCAATGGCAAGGAAAGCGTTTCTAAAGAAGAGAAATTTAACATCGAGTGTAGATTTAAGTGTCCGCTACGGTCGCAGGTTCGAATCCTGCCTCGGGCATGGATGTGTGTGATGTCCTTAGGTTAGGCAGGTTTAAGTAGTTGTACGTTCTAGGGGACTGATGACTTCAGATGTTAAGACCGATAGTGCACAGAGCCATTTGAACCATTTAGTGTAGTCGTGTATGGAAGTGAAACAAGGACAGTAAAAAGTTTAGAGAAGAAGAGAACAGAAGCATCTGAAATGTCGTGCTACAGAAGAATGCTGAAGATTAGGTGAGTAGATCATGTAACTAATGATGAGGTACTGAACAGAACTGTGGAGAAGAGTAATTTGTGGCACAACTTGACTAGAAGAAGGGATCGGTTGGTACGACACGTTCTGAGGCATCAGGGTATCACTAATTTAGTACTGGAGCGAAGCGTGAAGGGTAACAATCATAGAGGGGGACCAAGAGATGAATACAGTAAGCAGATTCAGAAGATATAGGTTGCAGTAGTTATTTGGAGATGAAGAGGCTTGCACGGGGTAGAGTAGCGTGGAGACCTGCATCAGATCAGTCTCTGGACAGAAGATTACAACAACAACAACAACAACAACACAATAAGAGTGATGTAGAGTTATACTTTTTGCTATAGAACAAAGACGTAAACTGACGATGATATGCTTAATGTTCCTGTATTTCCGTGATTTAAAAGGAGAAATTAAGCGAAAACAGATAACACTACCCAGAATAGGTCTTCACAGACCCACATGTGAGGAAACTAGTGGTAGGCCTACTGAAAAGAGTAAAAATGCGAGAAACTTATTTTGCGAGTGCCTGCCCCTGTGACTCAGTGATATTTGAAAACAATAAATTGTGCATTGATAGTTCCTGGCAAAGTGACAGAAGAACTCAGATGGCGTAGCCTTTCACGTGCAGACAGTGGATCGGAACAGAGAAGATAAAAAAAATTATTGTCGATAAACAACTAGAAGTGGAGCCCAGAAGAAGGAGTTGACTCTTCTGAAAACGTAAAAGTAAGCGAGAGAGAGAGAGAGAGAGAGAGCACAGAGCAATCTCTGCCTTCTTCCGACGGGCCACGGAAAAGTAATTTCCGAAAGTGGCTCCTCGCTGTTCCTCAGAGGCCTGCTATCGCTTTCTGGAAACCATGGACCTTACGGACTCCTTCGCGTCTTTTGTTGAAATTTCTCATTTTCGTCCCTTTCGCAGAAACATAATTTCTACTTCTTTGTCTGGCTATTCCACCCGCATCCGTTACCGAAGTCGCAGACAGACGCATGTGCGGGGGCTCTCGACCCTGAAGCAGCTGCTTCGAAACTTGGTTTCTGTTATTAATGTCTGCCTCAGGGGCAGATATTTGCACAATATTAGCTCCCTATCTTTCTACGTCCTTTGGTATTGTTTCTTTGGCATTATACAGGGTGTAATGATATTGCTGGTTGAGGACGGTGCACTGCACAACGTTACATTAGTACTGACGGTATTTGAAGACTAATAATTAAGTCAATACAAGTCGTATGCTTTTCAGTTGGTTAGTATCTCCAAATATATTTGGCAAGAGCAAGCATTTAATGCTTATCTTACCCTGGGCAAGTGAGAAGTGTGGACGTGCACACAAAACAGTTAGTCTCTACTGACAGGTGTAGCATGACCGTGCAGAAAGCATCAAGATCCGCCAACGTTAAAATGCAGGTTTCTATCTTTTCGACGAGCACATAATCCATGTGACGGCTCCTGCTGCGTGTAGGCTGGTCTGGAGTAGCACTGTTCTATAGCAGTTTTATTTCTGGTTAAAAGTGTGTAATTCTACGAGGGTAAGCCCAAAAGTAAGGTCTCCTATTTTTTATAAGTACAGAACTCTGTTTGTGTGGCAGTTGGTCACACTGTTATGAAGAGTGCTTCATCGCGCTGTGTGTATAAACATGTGCACGCCGCGCTGAGGCGCTCAGTCTTGGCTTGGCAGCCGTTGAGAATGGGGCTCCCGTTGGATGTTACCGCCAAGTGCGAATTGCGCGCAGTTACTCGGTTTCTGAACGCAAAGGGCACTGCGCCGATTGAAATCCATCGCCAATTGACGGAAGCGTATGGTGAGTCGTGCATGGATGTCAAAAATGTTCGTAAGTGGTGTAGAGAGATTGTAGGTTGTTGGACCGAAATTCACAACGAACAAAGGAGTGGGAGACCGTCAGTTTCTGAGGAGTCAGTGTTGAAGGTTGAGCAAAGCATGAGTGAAGATCGGCGGATCACCCTGGATGATCTCTGCACGTTGGTTCCTGAGGTTTCCCGAAGCACCGCTCATAGAATTTTAACTTAAACATTGAACTACCGAAAGGTGTGCGCAAGATGGGTGCCACGCATGCTGACTGAGGACACATGCGGCAACGAGTTGATGCTTCCCGCGCATTTTTTCACCACCTTGCAGCCGAACAGGACAACTTTCTGGACGCAACTGTCACGGATGACTAACCCTGAGAATACCACTTTACACCTGAGACCAAGCAACAGTCACGCCAGTTCATAATCTTCTGAACAGCATGGGGGCGAGCTGGCATGACATGGGCAAACAAAAATTGCCACAGCGTCTAGAAAATGTATCGACAGAAATGATGATTATGTCGAAAAATAGCTAACTGTTCACGCTGTAAACTGATGTAAACCATTGTAGAAATAAACAGGTCTATGTACTTATAAAAAAAATAGACCTTGCTTTTGGGCATTACCCTCGTATGTGATTTTCAATGAGAATTTCGCTATCAGGATAGTTTTCCTTTAATTTGAGTATTTATATATTATGAAAGCCATTATTTGCCCTAAATAGAGAAACATTTCGTACATAATTGTTGACAGTATCAGCTCAGTATTTACAACTGTTTTAGTACTCATATGTTAGTGCTCCCGCCTCGGTTGTGTATCACCATAAACACGGATGTCACCAAATCTAATCTCATAGTCAGTATCAGGAAACCTCAATTGTTAATGCGTTTGAAGTATTAAATTCTGATTTTTTTTTCAAATGGGTTGGGGGTTGGGTTGTTTGGGGAAGGAGACCAGACAGCGAGATCATCGGTCTCATCGGATTAGGGAAGGATGGGGAAGGAAGGTGGCCGTGCCCTTTCAAAGGAACCATCCCGGCATTTGCCTGGAGCGATTTAGGGAAATCACGGAAAACCTAAATCAGGATGGCCGGACGCGGTATTGAACCGTCGTCCTCCCGAATGCGAGTCCAGTGTGCTAGCCACTGCGCCACCTCGCTCGGTTTCAAATGGGTCAAATGGCTCTGAGCACTATGGGACTTAACATCTGAGGTCATCTGTCCCCTAGAACTTAGAACTACTTAAACCTAACCAACCTAAGGACAGCACACACATCCATGCCAGAGGCAGGATTCGAACCTGCGACCGTAGCGGTCGCATGGTTCCAGACTGAAGCGCCTAGAACCGCTCGGCCACACCAGGCGGCAATACTCGAAGTAAGAAATAAGCAAGTTAATAAGGAAAAATGCAGTAAATATGAATGGCTTTATATAGGGACTGATAATAGTTAAAGAGGGTATTGATATATTTTTGATGTTTCCAGAATATGCCTAGTCGGCAGCTCTGTCGATGCGTTCCTGAGCATTTCGGTTACGTTTTGTGGGGAACTCATATGTTCAAGAAATAGGAAGAAAATCTCACTCTCCATGGAGAAACCATAAAAACATTAGTTTGCAATAGCCGTTGGAGATCTGGGTAAAGAATGAGTGCCAAGTGTACGTTGCGCAACTTTTCCTTGTAAATTAATTGACCGATGGAAGGAAAGGAAGTTCACTATGTTACTTGTCGTACCTATGGTACGGAGAGAACCAAAAAAACATAACTCAGGTTGTTACATTTGTTTGACTAATATTCGTGGATGTACAAGCAAGAAATCAAAGAAATACATTGCTTGTCCGGACCTGCCTACTGCAAGAAGGCCAGTACCTCACTCTGACAGTCTTTCAAGATAAACAGATGAAGAAAACGATAGTGATATTAAAATTGACAGCAATGAAGATATGATAAACCGTCGTGAAAGATATGATCCTCTGTACCAGGACCCAAGTAATAGTTGAACATCACACTCATTAACAAAGGCAGATTTCAACTATTTAGTGCGTGACATAGTACTAAATAAACAAAAGACATAAATGCTTGGTTCGATGTTACAGGAATATAATTTTCTCCAGACACAGAGATGTTCAAATGTGTGTGAATTCCTAAGGGACCAAACTGCTGAGGTCATCGGTGTCTGGACTTACACACTACTTAAATTAACTTAAACTAACTTATGCTAAGAACAACAGACACACCCATGCCCGCAGCAGGATTGCAACCCCCGGCAGGAGGGGCCGCGCAATCCGTGTCATGGCGCCTCAAACCGCGCGGCCACTACGCGCGGCAGACACAGAGAACCTACCTCTGTTTCTTACTTCACAAACGAGGAGCACTGGCGTTTTGCAACAGTGATGACGATGGTTTGTGTGGCGATCAACTGCACGGTTATGAGCGTCCATACAAATTCCCAGTCTTTACTCAGTCCAATCTCGCCACTTCCATGAATGATGGTGATGATGAAGTGATGAGAACAACACAAACACCCAGTCCCCTGTAGGATTTTGCAACGATGCTGTAGG
The DNA here is from genome assembly GCF_023864345.2 of Schistocerca serialis cubense. Classification (NCBI taxonomy): domain Eukaryota; kingdom Metazoa; phylum Arthropoda; class Insecta; order Orthoptera; family Acrididae; genus Schistocerca; species Schistocerca serialis. Next base: position 1,142,293,529 of record NC_064639.1, on the reverse strand, counting down.
CTTAATGAAATTACTCTACTTGAAATACAATCCACAAGAGCGAAGAAAAGAGAGTTCTGCTCAAGAATGGAAGTAAACTGCCCTCTATCCCAGTTGCATACGCTAGTCTGGCTACAGAAAGTTACGAAATTTTAGAAAATGTTCTCAAATTAATTAAAAAGTGATTGCATTTTTATTGCAAATGCAACAAGGCTAGACAAAATAAGCTTGTTTTCTATGCGAGTGTGGTAGCTGTGACGGAAAATCTCACTAAATAAAAAATTAATTGGGCTTAATGAAATTGTAAAGTGGGTGGAAAAAAGTTCAGCATCAAATTGAAGATATCCTTCTTCCACCTCTTCACAACAAACTTGGTTTAATTGAACAATTTGCAAAGGTAATGGATCAATCTGGAAGAGAGTTTGAATCGTTGAAACATTTATTCTTCCAGCCGCTAAAATAAAAGAAGGATTATTTGTGGGCCCTTATTAAAGGGAATCATCTATATGAAAATGCTGAAACACGTCTGACTGACGCACAAGCTTGAGCATGAAAGTGTTTCAAGAAAGTATGAGGGAACATCCTTGGAAGGAGAAGAGTTGCAAATTACAAGGAAGAAGCGAATCAAGATCTTAGCTGCAACAAGTCTTTGAAAGCCCATTTCCTGGACTCTCACAGTTATATCTCGCTAGAGAGTTACAGTGCAGTATCTCACCAGCACGGAGAAAGACTCCGTAAAGGCATATCTAGCACGGAAAAATGGTACGAAGGGAAGTGGATAACTAGAATGCTGGTCGACTGTTGCTGAGTACCATTCGAGACAAGAAGGACACATTTCTCTTCTTCCGTATTTCTTTAAAATGCCTACTAGAAAGTGAATGCTTTTGAGAATAACCCCCCACCCCCTCCTCAAACCACTAGAGTTCTATAATATGTCAAAGTTAGATCACTCATCTGAAATACTCGATCTTATTATTCTTGAATTCCTAGAAATAATTTCAGATTTATTTAGTAACTAGCCCTTTCCCTGCAGCGTCATCCCCGTATTTATTCGACACATATATTCAACAAATCTCCTCATCTCTGTATCCACCTCTTCCTCCCCCTATCTGTCCAGCACCTCCTCCCACCTCTCTGTGGCTACGTCCTGCTCTCCACTCTCTCTGCCTCTGTATCTCATCTCTCTTTCCTAATTCTTTTCCTCCACCCCTTCATTCTTCCTCCCCCTCTTCCTTTCCACTTGCTCACCACCCCTGTACTCCTTCCACCTGCCTCACCACCTCCTCTCCTCTCTCTGTCCATTTCGTCCTCCCTGTCTCTCCACTTCTCTGTCCATCTCAACCTGCCCCAACAACACCAAGCAGGGCAGCCTAAACTTCGGGGTCCAGGAAACCGTGTCTCGGCCCTGACATTGTGCCCTGCAAAGCAGCTTCATTTGGCAGGGCGATACTGTTCCACACAATACGCTTGTCATGCAGCGCAGCTTATGCACCAGGCACTCGAAAAAATACATTTTTGCCTGATTCTCTGCTCCTATCGGAGCTAGGAAGCTATAAATCCCGCAGTGCTGATACTTGTGAAGCATGTTATTTTTTTGCCAAATTCTGTTGTAATCGATTGAGTGGTTTGGGAGGAGATCCCAGATACACACACACACACACACACACACACACACACACACACACACACACACACACCGACTGCTTTATAAATGTTTAACACACACATTAGATAAATACAGACATTATGGTTAAACTACCCCTGATGGGAAAAATGCTGAAAACAGATTTGGATTGACCTCTGACATTCTATTATCTTCTCTCAAGAACACAAACAGAAAAAAGTCTTCTTGTAGAACAGTGTAATTCGCATTTGCACAGCTGTAATGTTCTGCTACATGACACAGTTTTTCATATCAGGTTCATACTTTTTATACGGAATACCACACTGCAGCTCGACCGTTCCTGAGACATGTGTCACACTTATGACCCCACAGTCTCGCGAGTAACTTTGACACAAAAAATTTTTTTATGCGTTTTGATAACATTTAACATGCATGAAGTAGCATTAGCTACCAAAGGAAAAAAAAGTAAAACACTTCTCTTTTTGCGACTGCGTCACAATAGCTGATTCAGTCCATCCAAACAACAATAATGGCTTATCATTTATACAGTACACTGTCATAACTTTCAAATATAGGATGGCCTTGATCGCACAACTCTTTACTTCAAAGTTGCGCCAAATCTGAATGGTCGCCTGCCTCTAGCATGGATGTTTTCCTCCATCAAGTAACAGTACATGGTCATTGTAGCCTTTGGCTTGTTACGAGGCTCACTCTTTCTGAACCACTCAAATACCTTCTTAACACAGTGCTTTTCATCAGAAAAGTTGCAGTTGTGTCAGGCCAACACAGTCATGAGGTGCCTCATCACCAGGCTGCACGTTTACACCTATGTGCTTCGCGCCTATTCACCATGCGACTGGGCTTTCTCCTCACGCAAGCAGAGGCAAGCGTCTAGGTTGCATGCCTCTTTCTCAACTTGTCCAGGGCTACTACAAATGATTGAAGCGATTTCATAAATTCACTGTAGCTCCATTCACTGACATATGGTCACGACACACTACAGATACGTAGAAAAACTCATAAAGTTTTGTTCGGCTGAAGCCGCACTTCAGGTTTCTGTCGCCAGAGCGCTCGAGAGCGCAGTGAGACAAAATGGCGACAGGAGCCGAGAAAGCGTACGTCGTGCTTGAAATGCACTCACATCAGTCAGTCATAACAGTGCAACGACACTTCAGGTCGAAGTTCAACAAAGATCCACCAACTGCTAACTCCATTCGGCGATGGTATGCGCAGTTTAAAGCTTCTGGATGCCTCTGTAAGGGGAAATCAACGGGTCGGCCTGCAGTGAGCAGCGAAGAAACGGTTGAACGCGTGCGGGCAAGTTTCACGCGTAGCCCGCGGAAGTCGACGAATAAAGCAAGCAGGAAGCTAAACGTACCACAGCCGACGGTTTGGAAAATCTTACGGAAAAGGCTAAAGCAAAAGCCTTACCGTTTACAATTGCTACAAGCCCTGACACCCGATGACAAAGTCAAACGCTTTGAATTTTCGGCGCGGTTGCAACAGCTCATGGAAGAGGATGCGTTCAGTGCGAAACTTGTTTTCAGTGATGAAGAAACATTTTTTCTTAATGATGAAGTGAACAGACACAATGTGCGAATCTGGGCGGTAGAGAATCCTCACGCATTCGTGCAGCAAATTCGCAATTCACCAAAAGTTAACGTGTTTTGTGCAACGGTTTAAGGTTTACGGCCCCTTTTTCTTCTGCGAAAAAAACGTTACAGGACACGTGTATCTGGACATGCTGGAAAATTGGCTCATGCCACAACTGGAGACCGACAGCGCCGACTTCATCTTTCAACAGGATGGTGCTCCACCGCACTTGCATCATGATGTTCGGCATTTGTTAAACAGGAGATTGGAAAACCATTGGGTCGGTCGTGGTGGAGATCATGATCAGCAATTCATGTCATGGCCTCCACGCTCTCCCGACTTAACCCCATGCGATTTCTTTCTGTGGGGTTATGTGAAAGATTCAGTGTTTAAACCTCCTCTACCAATAAACGTGCCAGAACTGCGAGCTCGCATCAACGATGCTTTCGAACTCATTGATGGGGACATGCTGCGCCGAGTGTGGGAGGAACTTGATTATCGGCTTGATGTCTGCCGAATCACTAAAGGGGGACATATCGAACATTTGTGAATGCCTAAAAAAACTTTTTGTGTTTTTTTATGTGTTTGCAAAGCATTGTGAAAATATCTCAAATAATAAAGTTATTGTAGAGCTGTGAAATCGATTCAATCATTTGTAATAACCCTGTAGGTACGTTGAACCTGTTTTCACCTGTGTTCACACTGTGCGCCTCTATGGTACTTCCGTGTGATGTAAGCTTCGTCCTTTTGCCTGAACAAACCTGTGAACTCGCCGCAGCGGATCGCCGGTGGGAAAGCCAAGCAGAAACCTACCGTGCTGCAACTCGCACCAGGCTGTGTACAACGAAACTATTCTAAAAATCTGGAAATGGTCTTAATTTTGAAGGGTGGAAATACTGGTAAAACTTCGGTATATTCTGAAGTTCACGTTAGCAAGTTTATGGTAATATATTTCGCGAAATCTGAACAGCTACTAAGCACGCATTGTTCTTAAATGAAAATGCTCGCCACACCATTAAGTTTATCAGTGTCTAATGCACTCAGGTTTTTAGTCACCGATCTGCTCAATATGCCACGCGGAATTACTGTCTTTTCTCATAAACAAAATTACTTAAAAATCTGTACTTTCTAAAAACCACGCCGGAATAAGTATCCCTTCACATTAAAGCACTTTTGAGGCACGTAGCACAATTAAAACCGGCAAACTGTAACCTCCTTCGGCGCTCATAATACACACGACCGTACCATTGAAAGGCTGAGTTCCGAATAGTTTAGACTGCTGTAAACATTCTTTATGTCCAAGAGAAAAGACGCGCGAAGAATACTTCGTTCTGACTGGTCAGTTTTCTTTGAGGCCATTAGGAAAACATTATTCTCCCGCGTTTATCCGCGCTCTTCATGACTAAGCAATCAACAAATAACACTCTTTCGAAGTGTGCCTTTTATAGAAATAAATAATTAACATTCTGATATTTTGTTTATGCTTTATGTTATTAACTGTTTTCATTTGCACTCGCATTATCTTTCCTTTTACCATAAACTTACTTAACATATTATGATACAAAATTCGCCATCGTCTGCATTCACATTGTCTTAAAAAATTTATCACGCTAGTTCCTACAGCTTTTATCATTAGAACAATGATCTACATGTTTACTTTAGACCACGTTCATGCATCATTCACACTACGAAAAGCGTATACAAAACTAACATAAAGAAACGAAGAAGCCTTCAAGAAATAAACAGAACAATTCACAGAAACATTCTGTTGACCTGTTTCTTGAATGTGTCTGTCCGTTACTGTCCTCTAGCAGATGAAAATTAGAACTACATACTCGAGTGAACCCGCTTCAGACCATCTGTCACTGTACACGCATGAGTCATTCTCCCGATACATAGGCTCTAGACAGGAGCGATATAAGGCGCCACGCCTCAAGTAGAAGAGTCGTAAAAGGCAAAGACCCAGTCATCATGGGGCAAGATGATCTTGTAATTGCAATGGTGCAACACTAACAGATTATGATCGAAAGGGGGCAAACCGTAACAAGAATACACTGTTGAATCCTCCTGCCGAGGTTAAGTTAGGCTATCATGCGATGCGTAATGGGAAGCTCATGAAGGGAGTGTATTCCGTGGACCATACATCTTTAGAAGAAAAGCTAATTCTCTGGGGCACACATTTGCAGAAAAAAATTAACACCAATGACTGAAAAATTGCGAGTGCAGTGTTTATGGTATTTTAGCAATGATTATTCTATTACTACCGTAAAAGTTAAATCCAAACGCTCTTTGTCATTATACGACCTGTTCAGCACGTTGATAAATCTTGATATTCTGAATGTGTGTTACGTAAATATGTTTATGTAAGATAGTTGACAGGTGAATAGGATGAAAACCAATAAAGAACCAATAACAATTAGTCCCTCTTCTCCTTCCCTGTCTCTCTCTGTCCATCTCCTCCTACCCTCCTCTCTCTGTCCACCCTCTCCAGCACCACTCTCTTTCCATCCCTTTCTGCCCATCTCTCTACCTTCTCCAGCCTCTCTATGTCCATTTGCACCTCCCCCATCTGTGCAACAACTCTTCCCCCCTCTCCCAGTCCATCTCTCCCTACCCCTATTCATCTCCTCTTCTCTCCTCTCCTTGTCCATATTCTCCTCCCTCCTTTCTCCTTCCTTCTCCTCATCTCCCCTCTCACTGTCCATATCCTCCCCCTTCTCTGTTCTCCTAACCCTCACTCTGCCCGTCTCCTCTTCCCCATCTCTCTGTCCAACTCTTTCTGCCTCTGTATCTATCTCTTCTCTCTTATCGTGTTCACCTCTCCCCTCTGTCTGTGTATTTCCTCTTCTATCCTCTCTCTGTCCCTCTTCCCCTCTCTCTGTCCATCTGCTCCTACCTCTTTCCATCTCCTCCCCACTTTGCATCTGTCCGTCTCCTCGTTCCCCCTTCCATCCCCACGTTATCACCACCACTCAGAATTTCTTCCCAGATAGTAAGAAATGTATGTACCAAATTTGGCTCAGACCGATCTGGCGGTTACGGGCGAGATTTGTACCTGTGACTTTGCTCACGTACGCACATGTCTCATATGTTTCACATATATTTAATATATTTCACATGCGCTTGCACCCATATTTCAGCTGTATCTCTACCCAGTTGCACCCCGCAATTTCATTTTCGGGCACCTCAGTGTTAATGATGTAATATCTCTCTAATTATCTGTCATACAATGATATAATTTTGCAGATACATTCAGCGATACATGCAAAATGTATCTGAATAGAGATAATAGTAAAGAAATAGTTAATTAAAATGTCTTGTATCATGCGGCAGCTTTACTACGTGAACAGCGAAAATGTAAACGATAAAATTTTCTCCTTCATCATTTTGTGGGTTTGTCTCCGAGAAAAGAGCTCTCATTCTTAGGCACTGAGTAAATAAAGCATGGCGATTCTCGTTTCGTGCACTACACTACTTTTTCACCCCCACTCCCATCCCTTTGATACGTAGACAGCAATTCTTTCCGGACAGTCAGTGATATGTACACCGCATTTGGTTGCAATCGGTCCAGCGATTTAGGAGGAGATGTGAATATACATACATACATTTTTTAAATACATTTGAATATCAAGTTTATCCTAACCCCTCCCCCCCCCTCTCCCACGTCCCTACATTCTACTGAGAGCACCCAGAGAGTTTCTTCGATTGAAAATACAATTACGTGCACTTATTTCCAGAAGGACGACGTGAGTTTTCCAGATGGAACGCTCCGAGGACAACTCAAAACTCAGAGTTCTAAAACTACGGTCTCCACCACGTCTTTCTTCAACGTGAGAAAGTGTCGCATTGGAGAGTGAAAATGTAGAGTGAACCGTTCCAGAAATATCTCTGACTGTCAGAGAAACTGGTGTAGCTCGTGTTATTGGTGGCTAAGGAGAGTGTGTTCTGCTACAACAGTGTGATGTGTACATACAGTGCGGTTCAGTGCGCAGTTATCGCCATTAAAGGCGACGAAATTATGTTATGGAACAACTGCTATGATTACGATACAATGTCCAATAAGTGTAGCTGCTGTGTAAACACAGACATTACCGCCGTTAATGATATAATCACGCCTGATAGCGCTAAAATGACAATACAAAAATAACATTTATCTTCCTCTAGTTAGTTTGACAACCGCCCGGAGTGGTCACGCGGTTAGAGGCGCCATGTCACTAATTGCGCTGTCCCTGCCGCCGGAGGAGTCTTCCTTGAGGCACGGGTGTGTGTGCTGTCTGTAGCGTAAGTTAGTTTAAGTATTGTGTTAGTCTAGGGACCGATGACCTGAGCAGTTTGGTCCCTTAGAAATTCACAAACATTTGAACATTTTGAACATTAGTTAGACGAGTGTGCGAGTGTTTGATTTGTGACTTCCTGGAGGTTTGGAGGGAACTCGGGCTGTGCTCGGACCTCCGGAGTTGTTAAGGCGACCGCTCATGACAAGTGGGAAATCTGAGTTCGAGTCCCGGTAGGGCACTAATTTTCATTTGTCACAAGTAGCTGACGCTAATACATATTCACAAAATATGATCCCGTTTCGTGCAGCCATTTACGTTGGTTACTTTTTGAATCACGTTCTTTGACAGACATTGTGGTTGACGACCGCAGTTGTTTTGTTATTGTCATTTCTTATGGTGTTGTCCTTCTTGTTGTGTGTTTTGCATCACGCATTTGTCAGGCATTACGTCGCTTTAGTGTTGCCTTTTATGACGACCTCGTGTCCTGTTAAACTGTAGTGTATTTGTCCCCAGTATAAGTGCAGACTTTTGAATCGCTGCGTGAACGATAGCTCGCGCCACATTCCTGAAACACAATTTTTGACGTGAAGAGAGCGTGCCACGTTTTCCCCGAGTGCCGTTGACGCCGTTTTCCGGGTAGAGACGGTGTGTAAGGTATGAAGGACAGCGCAGGTCTGCGGGACAACGAGCCGGCTGTTCGTTGTGTCGCCCGTGTGACTTTCAGCCTGGCCTGGCTGAACATCTTCCGGACGGGGAGGACCTGCACCGGAAATGGGAGTGGACACATTATTCCTTTGGCCCGCCAGCTCTGGAGGCCAGCGGTGGGTCGTCGTCATCCCCACATCTTCTGGCGGTTCCGGGTTTTCCACTGTCTGTCTGTCATCGCGCAATGGTTTTGTATCCTCGGTGAGCTACTTTTAGTTCGTTGCTTCGGTGCCGAGACCACATGGAATTCGTAAAGAATGATCTTACCCTGAGGTGTGAGAGTGGTGACTGGTTCGTTTCCTGCTCGTGTCTGTGCGCTGCTGCTGCTTCTATATCGGACTCGTTGCAGTCTTCTGTTGTTGTTGTTGTTGTTGTTGTTGTTCCCTTTTCTTGCGTCTGTACAGGCAATTTGGGGAGCGTCTCGCTCGTATCAAAACATAATAGCTTTCATTTAATAATTGTCGTGAGACGTTTTTTGATGGAGTGTTTTAAATTATTGAGGTTTTGTAAATTCCCTTAATGTGTCATGCGTCATTACTTAGGACGTTCAATGTATTTGTTTGTCTGGTACGATGTGCACCAATTCGCTTTCTTTAGTTAACCGTATCCTACTCCTGGCGTGATTTTAAGTTGAATGTCAGTTGGCCGTTGAACTTCTTCACTATCAGGTGTAAGTGGCGGTGGTTGCCTTGGTCTGTTGCCTTATCTTTTAGAAACTTTTGACAACTGTTTTGTCCTCAATGTCAGCGTGTACTCTTACGAGTTATGTTTTTACCAATTTCAAGCTATCATTGTATGTTTGTGTTTTTGGGGCGTGTTACCACTGGTTGCTTAGAAACAGGCTGTGGTGGGAAACGTACGGGGCCGCCACAAAGTAATTTAGGATCTGTTCGTCCGGGCCACATGCCCGGCGTGTGTGGTTGTTTCACATTAATGAGCTTTAACTGTTTTTGTTCCCTTTCAGTGAATCTCTTTTCAGGTGAACCTCAGTAATTTGCTGTATTTTAGTGAAACACATTCAAGAAATGTTTGTGGACTACATATTTGAAGAATGTTTTTTGAGAACCTTTGAAGGGATTGTTATGTAAAATCAGTTGCTGAAATATTATCTTGCTTCTCTAATCAAAATTTACTGTAACTTTTTCAACAATAGTAACAATGACACACAAAATTGGTGCATTTTTAGAAAGAGAATAATATTTGTTGAAATTTAAATAAATTTAAATTGCTGAAACTTTATCTTTCTTCATTGGCGCACAAGATTTGTGCATTTTTGGAACGAGAATAATATTTGTTGTAAATTTAAATTTTCGTATTTCATGTTCCATGCATGACTTTTGGAGAGTTGAGAGCAAGTGTTCGAATTAACAATATAGCCTTTTGTTGTATAAGCTCACTGAAATATTTGATAAATTGTTAATCGATTATCAGTAACTGATTTTAAGAAATTTTATTCAGATTAACGTATTTGTCTGAATACGTCAAGGTTCTGTTGTCCTAATTAATAAAATTACTTTGCTGGCAAGTGTTAATAAAAATCTTCACATGAATGTTGGCACGGTCCTTCCACTGCCAGGCAACCTTACGGCACTGATAGGTACCAGCACTGTTTTCGGATGGCAAGATCTTTCCCCGTTCGCCCTTGATTAAAATTAGTATTAAGTTTGGTTTTCATTGATTGCATATGTTATATAGCATTGCGTCTTTTAAGTAATGACAAACAATGTCACGTTCGATAGGAAGTTTAATTAATGACATTTAGTACGATTATCTTGCTTTTAACTACTTCGCTGGTAGTGCCTGGTTTGTTCAGCACATGTTGGAATATTTGTGAGAACTATTGATGCAAGACTGCCACCATTTAACTGTTTTAGCCGGCCGCTGTGGCCGAGCGGTTCTAGGCGCTTCAGTCTGGAACCGCGCGACCGCTACGGTCGCAGGTTCGAATCCTGCCTCGGGCATGGATGTGTGTGATGTCCTTAGGTTAGTTAGGTTTAAGTAGTTCTAAGTTCTAGGGGACTGATGGCCTCAGATGTTAATGGCTCTAAGCACTGTGGGACGTAACATCTATGGTCATCAGTCCCCTAGAACTTAGAACTACTTAAACCTAACTAACCTAAGGACAGCACACAACACCCAGTCATCACGAAGCAGAGAAAATCCCTGACCCCGCCGGGAATCGAACCCGGGAACCCGTGCGTGGGAAGCGAGAACGCTACCGCACGACCACGAGCTGCGGACCCTCAGATGTTAAGTCCCATAGTGCTCAGAGCAATTTGAACCATTTAACTGTGCTATGGTTCAGAACACTAATGGCGCCAAGGCTACATGAGGGGTGTAATTGATTGTCCAGTGACCACCTGTAGAAAGCACAGATTGTTGCGAGACGTGCCAGAAGAGAGTCGGTGAGGTTCTGCAAGGTACCGACAGCGATGTGGAGCCGTGCTGAGTTCGATGTCGTGGCCAGCTGCGCTAGGCTACTCCTGTGAGGATCCATGGCGCGAACAGCCCGATCGAGGTGGTCCCACAGATTCTCGATTGGGTTTAAATCGGCGGAGTTTGGTGGCCAGGGGAGTACGGTAAACTCACCCTCGTGTTCTCCGAACCATGTACGTAAACTGCGACCTGTGTGGCACGTTCCATTGTTCTGCAGGTAGATGTCATCGTTCCGAGGAAAAACAAACTACATGTAGGGGTGAACATAGTCCCCAAGGGTAGATGCGTACTTTTGTTGATCCACTGTGCTTTCTAGAATGACAAGATCGCTAGGGAATGCCACGAAAACTTTCGCCAAAGTGTAACATATGCACGATGTTTATTTCGAGAGTTTCACCCCATACACGCCATGGGCCATCTGTCCGATGTAGCATAAACAGTGATATAAAAAAAATGGTTCGAATGGCTCTGAGCACTATCGGACTTATCTTCTAAGGTCATCAGTCCCCTAGAACTTAGAACTACTTAAACCTAACTAACCTAAGGACATCAACCACATCCATGCCCGAGGCAGGTTTCGAACCTGCGACTGTAGCGATCGCGCGGTTCCAGACTATAGCGCCTAGAACCGCCCGGCTACAACGGCCGGATGTTGTCTTGCAAACGTCCACATCTGTTGACTCAGTGATCGAGACGTGGCTGCACGATCCGTTACAGCCATGCGGATAAGATGCCTGTCATCTCGACTGCTAGTGATACGAGGCCGTAGGGATCCAGCACGGCGTGCCGTATTACCCTCCCAAAGGCACCGATTCCATATTCTGCAATCAGTCATTAGATCTCGACGAACGCGAGCAGCAATGTCGCGATACGATAAACCGCAATCGCGATAGGCTACAATCCGACGTTTATCAAAGTCGGAAATGATGTGTTGGCAGAAGAGCCAACACCGCGTTGCTAGAGGATGCCGAAATGCACGCGTTTAAGCTCACGCAAACTGGCGTGAGGTCTGGAACAGGACAATGAAATTAATATAGCCAATAAGGTACGTTGCTGCTGGAACTAACTTTAATCCATAATTGGTGTACATCGCTCTTGACGGTACATGTTTTACAATCTCAATATAAACTGGTAATGGCGCCTTGCTAGGTCGTAGCAAATGACGTAGCTGAAGGCTATGCTAACTATCGTCTCGGCAAATGAGAGCGTATTTGTCAGTGTAGCATCGCTAGCAAAGTCGGCTGTACAACTGGGCGAGTGCTAAGACGTCTCTCTCTAGACCTGCTGTGTGGCGGCGCTCGGTCTGCAATCACTGACAGTGGCGACACGCGGGTCCGACGTATACTGCCGGACCGCGGCCGATTTAAAGGCTACCACCTAGCAAGTGTGATGTCTGGCGGTGACACCACACTCCTCCCCCGCAAATCGGCGTGCGGTTGTGTTATAAGGCTTCCGCCCGCCGTGAGGGGGACCCCATGTTGACGTATGCGACGAGGTGTGGAGGCTAACAACAGGCGAGGCTGTGCCACCCGCACCCTGCCATTCGATCCGAGGGGAGCTAGGAAACGCCTGAAAAGTCCAGGGTGCACGCCAACATGCGGTGTATGCGCCCGTAGAGAGACAGGAGGGGCCGAAGAGTTGACCTCCATCGGGGCGGTGCACCCGACGGGCGAAGACGACATCTGGTCCGGAGCGGGCAACAGTTCCATGTCGGAGGACAGCTGATAACGGGAAGCGATCGGCGGCGCGTGACCCATGGAGGCACCCGGTGGTTGCAGCGACGCGTCCACTGCGGGCGTCGCCGGTGGCAGAACAGGCGGCGGCGGCGGCGCGTCGCCATGGGACAAAATGGAAGGCAGCGTCGGTAACACCTGGGGATGAGGCAAGCCACTAGATGGGTCCCCAGGGCGCTGACCGGACGACACCGTCGCTGAAAGCAGACGGGGAGCGGCAGAAACCGTGCGACGACAGAGGTGCAGCTGATTGAGATGCCGACGCACCTCACCAGAGGCCCCCAAAACCAGATACATAGCGCGGCCGAGGCAGCGAAGAATGCCGTGAACCTCGATAGTTGCGATAGTAGACAACGTCGCCTGGGGCAAAAGCAGGTGGCTGCCGCTGCACAGGAACCTGATGCGGCGGATGTAGCAAAGACATCAAGGTTCGATGAGGGCGACCGTGAAGCAACTCAGCCGGCGCGCGACCATCTCGGGGCTGAGAGCGATACAAGGACAAGAAGAGCAATAATGCGTCCTCCCGAGAATGCGACTCTTTCAACTTCAACATCTGTGACTTGAAAGTCCGGACCAATCGTTCAGCGGCACCGTTTGACTGAGGCGAAAACGGCGTGGATGTCAGATGTTGAATACCATCGGCCTTGCAGAATGACTGAAATTCTGTGGACATGAATTGTGGGCCATTGTCGGAAACAATAGTCTGTGGAAGACCTTCAATGCAGAAGATAGCAGATAACGCTTGGATAGTGGCAGATGACGTCGTAGAAGACATCCGGACAACAAAAGGAAAATTACTGAAAGAATCGACCACAACCAACCATCGAGCATTCCAGAATGGACCAGCAAAATCGATGTGTAAGCGTTGCCAAGGGGAAGTGGCTTTTGGCCATGCAAAGAATTTCCGCGGCGGTGCGGATTGTTGTTCGGCACACGCCATGCAAGAAGAGCACATTTTCGTAATCGCAGCATCGATTCCGAAAGTACAGTGCTGACGAGGAAGTTGTTTCGTTCGCACTATACCCCAATGTCCTTGGTGGAGAAGCCGTAAGACAGGGGACTGTAACGAACGTGGGACCACGACCCTGGACTGATCATTATCTGAACGCAACAGCAAAACACCACGTCGTACAAAAAGTCTCTCCTTGTGAGGAATCGGCGAACCAACGGAGCCCCGATCCATGACTTTGACGAAAGCCATTGCGTAGCAACAAAACGCAAAACTGTAGCAAGGACAGGGTCAGCAGCTGTGGCCGTAGTTACACGACGAAAATCAATCGGAAACGATTCGACCACGACATCGGTTTCCGAATCAATGAATATGCAAGCAAGTTCGGAAGAATCGAATGCTCTATCCTCCGCAACAGGCAAACGGGACAACGCATCGGCGTTTCCGTGCTTAGCAGTGGACCGATACAAGATATCGTAGCGGTACTGCGAGAGGAAAATAGACCAGCGAATGAATTTCTGCGCTGTACGTGGAAGTACAGGCTTGGTCGGATGAAAAAGCGATGTCAAAGGTTTGTGGTCTGTGATTATGGTAAAGTGACGACCATACAAGAAATCATGAAACTTTGTAACACCAAAGACGAGAGCCAATGCTTCTTTCTCGATCTGTGAATAATGTCTTTCCGCAGACAAGAACAATTTGGACGCAAAGGCAATAGGGCGATCACGCGATCCATCGTTGTACGCAAGCACAGCACCGATCCCGAAATCCGATGCATCCACCATCAACAAAAGGGGTTTCTGGGGATCGAATGGCGTAAGGCAAGTAGTGGAAAGCAACGCCGATTTCAACTGGCGAAAGGCGCGTTCGCATTCCGTTGTCCAGACGAACGGAACACCTTTACGGCGTAAGCGATGAAGCGGAGCTGAAATGGAAGAGGCGAGGCGCACATATCTGTTATAGTAATTGATTTTTCCCAGCACACTCTGTAGCTGCTTCAAATTCTGCGGCGAAGGCAAGTCTTGTATGGCACGGAGGTGCTCTGGACTGGGATGTATGCCTAGTGCACTGATTACATGTCCCAGATAAGGTAAGTCACGAGCAAAAAACACACATTTGTCCTTCCATAAGCGAAGACCATTTTGTTGCAAGACCTGAAATAATGTTCTGAGATTGGCTAAATGTTCTTCTTCTGTCTTTCCGGAGATCACAATATCGTCCAGATAGTTTGCTGCAGTAGGGACCGACGCACAAACAGTTTGCAGATATTGCTGAAACAATGCAGGGGCGGATGCACATCCGAATGGCAGTCTTGTGAATCGATACAAATCAAGATGGGTGTTAACCACCAAGACGCGCTGGGATTCGTCGTCCGCTGGTATTTGCAAGTACGCATCTGCTAGGTCCAACTTCGAAAAATATTTACCCGGGCACAGTTTGTCAAAAAGATCTTCCGGGCGGGGTAAAGGATAAGTTGCAATCACTAATTGTGGATTCACTGTTGCCTTGAAGTCCACACAAAGTCTCAATTTTCCGTAAGGTTTTGGCAAAATTACTAAGGGTGATGCCCAGAGAGAAGCCTGCACACGTTCAATCACACCTTGTGATTCCAAATCGTGTAATGTTCTTGCGACCTCACCACGCAATGCGTGGGGAACATTGCGCGCTCTGAAAAATTTTGGTTGTGCGTTTACTTTCAGTTCCAAATGTGCTTTATAGTTCGTAGCGCAACCAAGGCCCGGTGCAAAAATGTCCGCAAATTCTTCACATGGACGAGAAACACTGGCTGAAGGCACAGTCTGGTTCACTGATAGGACCTGATTGACTATAGACAAGTTAAACAACTGAAATAAATCTAAACCAAACCAGTTCACTGCAGAAGAAGAATGAAGAACGTAAAATGACACAAGTTTTGTTTGTCCCTTGTATGTTGCAAGAAGGCTGCACTGTCCTAACACAGGGATATTCTGACCGGAATAGCTAGTTAACATTTGCGGCACGCAACGGAGGTGTGCCCAGCTGTTTGTACTTGTCGTGATTGATCAGAGAAACTGCAGCTCCGGTATCGAGCTGGAAAGGTATCACGTTGCCATGAATGTCCAAGTCCACAAAACGTTTATTGTCCTGCTGACGACAAGAGCGACTGTCTCGTGCAACATGAACCGACACTGGTACAGAATCACTTGCTACTTGACGGGATTTCCTGCGATGTCGACGCACACTATTTGTGGGGCGAGCACAGTCACTGTTAGAGAGAGCGGCACTGGGCGGAGTGGAATGAACTGCATGAATGTCCATGGGCGAAGGTTCACGAGCCTGAGCATTCTTGGTTCGATTCTGGCGCGAAGCAAAGGGCCTGGAATGGTTGTGAGTGTTCGATCTAAGCTTTTTCTGGCAAACACTCTGAACATGTTCTTTTTTATTACAGAAAAAGCAAATAGCTTGGCGTGCCGGGCAATTCTCACGCGAATGTCTAGTTGCACACTGCAGACATGATTTTAGCACTGCATTTGCTTGCTTGTGCGGCACACGTAGCGGAGAGCTTGGCGGCAGCTGCGCAGACGGGCGCGAGGGCTGTTTACTGTTCCGTGCAGCACGCCCAGCGGGCCGGTTAATGTGACACACAGCTGGCGAAGTTTCAAATGATTCCTGAGCAAAGTCAAGTGTGTCCTGCCTATCCAATATGTCTATCACTTGTTGAAGGGAGGGATTGACTAGTTTCAAAATCTGTTCTCTTATACGAACATCAGAAACGTTCTCTGCAATTGCATCACGTACCATAGTATCTGAATAAGGGAGTCCACATTCACACTCAAAAGCACAATACCTAGTAAGGCCTTGCAAAGTTGCAACCCACTCCCAATTCGTCTGACCAGCCGTACGTTTTGTACGAAAGAAAGTATACCTTTTTGCAACTACATTGACTGATTCTTTGAAATATGCATCTAATGCCGACAAAATTTCGTCGTAGGACAGAGTTGCTACGTCGCGTCGGGGAAATAATTTCACTATCACCCGGTACGTCTGGACGCCTACACACGATAATAAGAAAGGCTGCCGCTCGTTACCTTGAATTCTGTAGGCGGCGAGATGGAATCCAAATTGGCGTGACCACTCCGTCCAGCTTTCCAGTGCCGCATCAAAAGGACGAAAAGGTGGTGCAACAGCGTGTTGTGGCTGCGGTAGCTGTGGAGCGGCGGCGGACGCATCGTTTTGCGTTACACGTTGACCCTGGACGAGCTGTCCAAGGGCACCCAATAAGGCCTGCGTCTGCTGATTCTGCAAGCGATAAAAGTCGGACAGTACATCAGGAGATTGTGGCGAAGCCATGACACAAGTAATTTAAGCAAGTATAAAGAAGAAGACCGTTTTTATACTCGTCGCCATGTTGTGAATTGGCAGAAGCCAATTCACGGGGTTTGGAGGAAGAGCCAACACCGTGTTGCTAGAGGAGGCCGAAACGCACGCGTTTAAGCTCACGCAAACTGGTGTCAGGTCTGGAACAGGACAATGTAATTAATATAGCCAATAAGGTACGTTGCTGCTGGAATACTTAACTTTAATCCATAATTGGTGTACATCGCTCTTGATGGTACATGTTTTACAATCTCAATATAAACTGGTAATGGCACCTTGCTAGGTCGTAGCAAATGATGTAGCTGAAGGCTATGCTAACTATCGTCTCGGCAAATGAGAGCGTATTTGTCAGTGTAGCATCGCTAGCAAAGTCGGCTGTACAACTGGGCGAGTGCTAGGACGTCTCTCTCTAGACCTGCTGTGTGGCGGCGCTCGGTCTGCAATCACTGACAATGGCGACACGCGGGTCCGACGTATACTGCCGGACCGCGGCCGATTTTAAAGGCTACCACCTAGCAAGTGTGGTGTCTGGCGGTGACACCACAGGAAACGTGATGGTATGCATTTCTCCTCCTAAACGAGGCATCACAACAACGTTTCACTAGGCAACGTCGGTCAACTGCTGTTTGTGTATGAGAAATCGGTTGGAAACTTTCCTCATGTCAGCACGTTTTAGGTGTCGCCACCGGCGCCAGACTTGCGTGAATGCTCTGAAAAGCTAACCATTTGCATATCACAGCATCGTCTTCCTGTCGGTTAAATTTCGCGTCTGTAGCACGTCATCTTCGTGGTGTAGCAATTTTAATGGCCAGTAGTGTAACTTGTAAATGTTTTTACTGCTTTGAAAGCCGAAAGATTTTTATTTTTCTATGTAGCAAATGTGAAGAAATACAGATGGATATTAAACTGCGCTTCGGTCAACGGTTGTGTAATTCGTCTTAGCGCAATGTATAATGCGCTGATCGTCTGTTTATCAGTGAATGATGAGTGGAAATTTACGTTCAGTGAAACCAACAGGACGCCATACTGCCAACGTCCACGCTCTTAACGTACCGTAGAGAAGAACTAAAACTGTGGTGTCACCGCCAGACACCACACTTGCTAGGTGGTAGCCTGTAAATCGGCCGCGGTCCGTTAGTATACGTCGGACCCGCGTGTCGCCACTATCAGTGATTGCAGACCGAGCGCCACCACACGGCAGGTCTAGTCTAGAGACTCCCTAACACTCGCCCCAGTTGTACAGCCGACTTTGCTAGCGATGGTTCACTGTCTACAGACGCTCTCAATTGCAGAGACGACAGTTTAGCATAGCCTTCAGCTACGTCATTTGCTACGACCTAGCAAGGCGCCATATTCAGTCACTATAAGTACTATCTTCAAGAATGTATTCTGAACAGATAATATTGTGAATCATGTACCGTCAAGAGCGCCGTTCATCATTAATGGATTAAAGTTAATTATCAAACTAATTACGCCCGCTTTCTGAATTCTCATTCCTTGTCATGTTCCAGACCTCACGTCAGTATAGTTCTTCCGTCCTCACGCTACCCTGCTTGACATAAAACGCGTGTATTTCGGCCTCCACTCGTGACACGGTGTTGGCTCTTCTGCTAACACAAAAAAATACTGTCACTTAGTTTCATTGTCGCAGCTCGATGTTTCCAAGGGGACACTTAAAACTTTACGACTGCTTGTAGTGTGTTGTTTGTGGCGGTAGCGGGCATCGCCCCCAGAGGCGGGATCTTGCGGAAGCGCGTGCGTGAGATATCGGGTGGCCCAGAGAGTGGTGTCCGGCCGCAGACCGGACCTCTGCGGGACGTGGGAACGAGCCGCCGCCGCCGCCGCGGCCGCCGCCGCAGCCCTGGCAATATTTCCACGAGGTGGCGCTCGGGGGCTCCGGCCATGATTTCCACTCGGCGCTGGCAGCATCCGCTCCTGCCGGCGGCCAATATGTTGCGCCTCTTCCTCTGCGCCAAATTTATGCCGTCGCATACAATCCCCTGCTCGCGACTCTCTCTCTCTCACTCCGTCCGTGTGACCCCGTCCCTTACCGGGAAATGCGAGGCGCTGCGGGCCCATGAAAAAATATCTGGGGACCGGTTGGGGCACAATTTCACCTTACCGTCGCGATGCTGCGTGTCCGCCTTTCATCCTCTTGCGAACTACCTTATGTCCTGCTTCCTCTTCCCGTCTCTCTTTCTGTTTTTCTCCCGTGCAAACACTGCTACTGTATTTCACTATAAAGTGTTTAGGCAGTGTTTACAGCCTGCGGTACTATACGTTTACTAAATCCTACCGATGGAGAATGACAGCCAGCCAAATAAACAGGCAGCATCGACCGGGGACTTCATAACGTGAAAAATGGGAGAATGCATAGAGATTATTTTGTGACGGCTCCCAAACCCATGGTCCTCGGCGGTACTTTTGGGGCAGCCACCACAAATTGTATGAAGCGTGGGTAGTGACCAGGATGTAGCTACGTCTGTTGGTCGAAAAATAATTACTGACAAGAATTGCGCCAGCTAGAATGAAGAGAGAACTTATCTTTATTTCTGACGAAACGTGCACCAGCAATACAAGTCCAAGTAATATCCAAGAGTAATCCGTGTACTGAGCCTAATGGAATACAATAGCAAATATCACACTGCAATGGCTCCGCTATAAACTCCAATCGGCAATAGACTGTCCGTCTCGGGATTTTTTTTTACTTTATTGTTATTTTAAAATCTGTACAACAGGCAGGCTGTCAGCAGCATTCTATGCTGCTCTTCAGCCATAGAATACACAATGAGAAAAAACAGTGAGAAGACACATAAGCTACAGAACAGTGGGCAATAAAACGGTAGACACATAAAGACAAACACGGAGCCGTTCACACTCGACGATAATCCACACTACAAACTGTTGACACGACGCACAAACACTGAAGATGGCGATGGCACAGGCGAACGATAGAGTGTGACGGTGAACACTGAACACTAAACACGACGGCACACACGAGACACTGATGGCGATGTTCTCCGGCGCGCGAATGTCCACTTAGCGTGTCCGGGGACCTGCCAAGAGGGGAATAGGGGTTAGGGGTGAGGTGGGAGAGAGGGGAGAAAAAGGATGCCAATGGCTGAGGAGACGGGGGCAGGAGGAGAGGGACAGGGGAGGGGAGGCCTGGGGGAGGAGGGGGAAGAAAGGGAGGAGGGAGGGAAAAGGGAGAGAAGGGAGGGAGGGTGCCCTGAGGAGCAGGCACAGGAGGAGGGCGGGAGGATCAAAGTTGGTAGGAGGGGTAGATGGAGGAGGGCATCATCAGGGAGGGGGAGCTGGCGGAAGCCACCTTGGGAGAGGGTAAGGAGGGTGGAGAGATGGAGACTGGGTGGGACGAGTGAATACAGGCGCGGCAGCAGGTGGGGGTGTGAGAAAATGGGCGAGACAAGCGGGTGAGGAGGATCGAGTTTGCTGGAGGTGTAGAGGATCCGTATCCTTGAAAGGAAAAGGAGGAGGTGGGGAATGGAATGAGATCGTACAGGATCCGCGTGGGGGAGGGGAGACGGGTGCGATAGGCGAGGCGGAGAGCAAGGCGTTCAAGGATTTGAAGGGATTTATAAAAGGTAGGGGGGGCGGAGATCCAGGCCGGATGGGCATAACAAAGGATAGGGCAGATGAGGGATTTATAGGTGTGGAGGATGGTGGAGGGGTCCAGACCCCACGTACGGCCGGAAAGGAGCTTGAGGAGACAGAGTCGGGAGCGTGCCTTGGCTTGGATTTTCCGGAGATGGAAAGTCCAGCAGAGGCGACGGTCGAGGGTGACGCCAAGGTACTTAAGGGTGGGAGTGAGGGCGATAGGACGGCCATAGATGGCGAGATAGAAATCAAGGAGGCGGGAGGAAGGGGTGGTTTTGCCTACAATGATCGCCTGGGTTTTGGAGGGATTGACCTTGAGCAACCACTGGTTGCGCCAAGCGGTGAACCGGTCAAGATGGGATTGGAGAAGGTGTTGGGAGCGCTGCAGGGTGGGGGCAATGGCTCCGCTATAAACTCCACGAAAGGCTAGCAATAGACAATCGACAACAGACTGTCCATCTCGGGGCCAGCGCTCCTCCTTATATGCAAAAGGCAGAGGGCGCTGCGGACCCGAGCTCAGCCACGGCACGACCTCTTCCGTCGGCGGTAACGCCCTGAGACGCCGTCGGCCGCGGCAGGAAGTGTGGCCAGCGTGCGCGAGTTGGTTGGTTGGTTGGGTCCGTGGATACAACAGATCATTTACCTATTCTACAAGGCTACGTAGATGTCACTATCGCACGGTTGTGCGATGGCTCTCGCCTCTGAAGCAGCCGCTTCGAATTTTGATGGAGGAAACCAATATTTGGCTGGAGTTGAGGAGGTGGCTTTCAGCTGTTGTCCTGCATTTAATCCCAACTCTCTCCACAGTGTCTCAAAAAAGCCAGGGCACGTGAAACTTTACGAAATAAATTCGCTGTTAGTGAATACGTATTGACGTCAGCTTTTGCGACTCATGACAACTCGTACTTCCCACTTATCGCGAGCGGCTGCCTTATCCACTTTGGCTGTCTGTGAACTCCTCCAGGACAGACCCAAACTTTTTGGACACATGTGTGAATAACATTTTGTAATGTTAAAGATACAGACACTGCATAAACGAGGAGATTCAGACCATCATTGATGTATCAATGCCTCGATGGACCAAGATGACGATAAAATACACTACTGCCCATTGAAATTGCTACGCCACGAAGATGACGTGCTACAGACGCGACATTTAACCGACAGGAAGAAGATGCTGTTATATGCCAATGATTAGCTTTTCAGAGCATTCACACAAGGTTGGCGTCAAATGTGTTACGACCCGTGTCTCTAGCATTCATTCGATCCCTGCGAAACCCTACATTTCAGCAGGGTAATGCACGACCGCATGTTGCAGGTCCTGTACGGGCCTTTCTGGATACAGAAACGTGCTGGCATGAGGAAAGCTTCCAACCGATTTCTCATACACAAACAGCAGTTGACCGGCGTGGCCTGGTGAAATGTTTTTGTGATGCCTCGTGTAACGAGGAGAAATGCGTACCATCACGATTCCGAGTTTGATAAAGGTCGGATTGTAGCCTATCGCGATTGCGGTTTATCGTATCGCGACATTGCTGCTCGCGTTGGTCGAGATCCAATGACTGTCAGCAGAATATGGAATCGGTGCGTTGAGGAGGGTAATACGGAACGCCGTGCTGGATCCCACCGGCCTCGTATCACTAGCAGTCTAAATGACAGGCATCTTATCCGCATGGATGTAACGGATCGTGCAGCCACGTCTCGATCCCTGAGTCAACACATGGGAACGTTCGGAAGACAACAACCATCTGCACGAACAGTTCGATGACGTTTGAAGCAGCATGGACTATCAGCTCGGAGACCATGGCTGCGGTTACCCTCTACGCTGCATCATAGACAGGAGTGCCTGCGATGGTGTACTCAACGACGAACCTCGGTGCACGAATGGTAAAACATCATTTTTTCGGATGAATCCTGGTTCTGTTTACAGCTTCATGAGGGTCGCATCTGTGTTTGGTGACATCGCAGGGAACGCAGATTGGAAGCGTGTATTCGTCATCGCCATACTCGCGTATCACCCGGCGTGACGATATGGGGTGGCATTGGTTACACGTCTCGGTCACCTCTTCTTCGCATTGACGGCACTCTGAGCTGTGGACGTTACATTTCAGATGTGTTACGACCCGTGTCTCTACCCTTCATTCGATCCCTGCGAAACCCTACATTTCAGCAGGGTAATGCACGACCGCATGTTGCAGGTCCTGCACGGGCATTTCTGGATACAGAAAATGTTGACTGCTGCTGGCCAGCACAATCTCCAGATCTTTCACCAATTGAAAACGTATGGTCAAAGGTAGACGAGCAATTGGCTCGTCACAATACGTCAATCACTACTCTTGATGAACTATGGTTTCGTCTTGATGCTTGCATGGGCAGCTGTACCTGTACACCCCATCCACGCTCTATTCGACTCAATGCCCAGGAGTATCAAGGCCGTTATTACGGCTACAGATGGTTGTTCTGGATACTGATTTCTCAGGATCTATGCACCCAAATTGCGTGAAAATGTAATCACATCTCAGTTATAGTATAATATATTTGTCCAGTGAATACCCGTTTATCACCTGCATTTCTTCTTGGTGTAGCAATTTTAATGGCCAGTAGCGTATTTGTCCCTCCAAGTGTGGGATTCGCGAAATGTACGAAGGTAAACGTTAAGGACTCTGGGGCATATGGACGTTTGAGTCGGCGTTCTTAGAGTGCCAAAGTGGGTAACGTGACCGTTTGCGACTGGTATGAAATAAAGGTTCGAGTCCCAAGCCGGAGCAAATTTTCATATGTTGCAGACAGCTGATGTCAATAGATATACGCAAGATACAAATGTATTGCGTAATGTTTACCGTAGCCGTAATCTTCAAGAGTTGTGCCTGTTCCTTGAGACATGCATGCATGCATGATACACTGTGTACACACAGACATTGTAACCATCATCGACGCATGTGACGCTGCTGTGGTCCGTCCGTGGGATGGGGACGTTAAGCTAGGCGGCGATAGGATGCTTCAATTTTAGTCGAAATAACTACGTGTGCGAGCAGTCCTGTCAGGCCAGCTGCCGTCGTTTTGTGAGACAGTAATGTCCACAGCACATTCATCACGGAGGTGCAGAAAAAGGGAAAACTTGTTTTCCGAGAACGTTGAAACAAAATAACAGTTATTGTTCACGGTAACTTTAGTGAGTGGGTCGAAGCCGTGGTGCAAAAACAACCGCAAAATATCACAGAACACCTCCTGCCAGAACTATGCACTCCACACAATGCCTCAGACGGCTCTCGGTGCACTCGACGTCTTGCAACATTTGGTAAGAGATTAAGTCGCGACACGCCAGGACATATTGCTTGCCTCCAGTCACATATCGTACCACTTTATATACACACATCAAAAAATGTTTTGCATCACCTCGGATCCGAGAGTTCCGGAACCTGTACAGAGAATTGGAATAGAAATCAACATAAACATCATTTCCGCCCTTTTAATTGGTCATGAAAACCACATATTGCGTGTTGTACCACCATACAGGGAGACCTCCAGAGGGGTGATCCAGATTGCTGTACACACCGGTACCTCTAATACCCTGTAGCACGCCCTCTTGCACTGATGCATGCCTGTATTCGTCGTGGCACACTATCCACAAGTTCATCAAGCCACTGTTGGTCTAGATTATTCCACTTCTAAACGGCGATTCGGCGTAGATCCCTCAGAGTGGTTGGTCGGTCACATCGTCCATAAACAGCCCTACCCCAGACATCTTCGATAGTGTTCATGTCTGCAGAACACGCTGGCCACTCTAGTCGAGCGATGTCGTTATCCTGAAGGAAGTCATTCACAAGATGTGCACGATGGGGGCGCGAGTTGTCGCCAATATGCTCCCGATATTGTTGCGGTATCGGTTGGAGGATGGCATTCACGTATCGTACAGCTATTACGGCGCCTTCCATGACCACCAGCGGCGTACGTCGCCCCATATAATGCCACCCCAAAACACCAAGGAACCTCCACCTTCCTTCACTTGCTGAATAGTGTGTCTAAGGCGTTCAACGTGATCGGGTTGTCTCGTTGTAGGCATATGCGACACTCATCGGTGAAGAGAACGTGATGCCAATACTGAGGTCCATTCGGCATGTTGTTGGGCCCATCTGTACCGCGCTGCATAGTGTTGTGGTTGCACAGATAGGCCTCGCCATGGACGTCGGGAGTGAAGTTGCGCATCATGCAACCTATTGCGCACAGTTTGAGTCGTTACACGATGTCCTGTGGCCGCACGAGATGCATTATTCAACATGGTGGCGTTTCTCTCAGGGTTCCTCTGAGCCATAATCCGTAGGTAGCGGTCATCCACTGCAGTAGTAGCCCTTGGGCGGCCTGGGCATGTCATCGACAGGTCCTGTCTCTCTATGTATCCTCCATGTCAGAACGACATCGCTTTAGATCACTCCGAGACGCCTGGACACTTCCCTTATTGAGAGCCCTACCTGGCACAAAGTAACAGTGCGGACACGATCGAACCGCGGTATTGACCGTCTAGACATGGCTGAACTACAGGAAACACGATACGTGTACCTCCTTCCTGGTGGAATGACTGGAACTGATCGGCTGGTCAGACTCCCTCCGTCTAACAGGCGCTGCTCGTGCTGCATGGTTGTTTACATCTTTGGGCGGTTTAGTGACATCTCAGAACAGTCAAAGGGACTCTGTCTGTGACAGAACATCCACAGTCAACGTCTGTCTTCAGTTCTGAGAACCAGGGTGATGCAAAACATTTTTTTTAATGTGTTTAGATAAAGCATTTTTATGGCAATCAGCTGGACATACGCTGCTTCAATCTACACCCGTTTCAGTTTTTAGAGCCATCATCACTTGAAGGAAACCATTTGATGTACCGGTTTTCTTCCAGTAATGTTCCCTTTATTTTTTTATTTTATTTTATTTTTTTTTTTTTTTTGAGTCATCAGTATTCTGCTGAAATGCGGCCGGCCACGCATTCTCCTTGACCAAAATTGCGACCTACGTCCTCAGTTATTTGCTGGATGTGTTCCAGCCTCTGGACCTTGGAAGTTTTTCCCTGTTGTCTTAACAGATGTCCTACCATCCTCTCCCTTCTTCTTGTCAGTGTTTTCCATATACACCTTTTCTTGTCGATTCTCCGGAGTACCTCAACATTCCCTACCTTCCTTATGACCATAGTTGTTTTTGCGACATAAAACAAATATTCCTTACATTATCCGTCCACTTAATATTCAACATTCGTCTGTAGCACCACATCTCAAATGCTTCGATTCTTTTCTGTTCCAGTTTTCTCACAATCCATGTTTCACTACTGTACAATACTACTCTCCAAACGTACTTTCTCAGAAATTTCTCCCTCAAATTAAGACCCGTGTTTCATACTAGCAGGTTTCTCTTGGCCAGGAATGCTCTCTGAGAAAGTGCTAGACTGCTTTTGATGTCCTCCTTGCTCCATCTGTCATACGTTATTTTGCTGCCTAGGTAGTAGAATTCTTAACGTCAGGATTCATGGACGCGACGTAGATGAAGTGAAGCTGCTCACTTTTCTCATTCCTGCTAGTTCTAATTACATTCGCCTTTCTTCGATTTACTCTCAATGCATATTCTGTAATCATCAGACTGTTCATTCCATTCAGCAGATCACATAATTCTTCTTCACTTTCACTCAGTAGAGCAATGCCATAAGCCAATCGCATCATTGATATCCTTTCACCTCCAATTTTAATTCCACTGCTGAATCTTTCTTTTATTTCCATCATTGCTTCTTCGATGTATAGAGTGAACAGTAGGGATGAAAGACTGCATTTTGTTTTACACCCTCTTTAATCTGAGCACTTCGATCTTGGTCTTTCGCTTTTATTATTCCCTCTTGCTTCTTGTACTTGTTGATGATGGCTGTAAAAACCGAAACCTCTCAAGAATAAAGTTGTATATGTATAGCTGATAGCTATAAAAATGTTTTTCTTCAGATACTGTCGAGTTTCTGTGTCGTTTGGCCCACTGAGAACATGGTAATCTATTTGCTATTGTTATCAATGGTCTTTTACGTGGTACCTAACTCAACTGTAGTCAGTTCGAAATGTCCTCTCGGAAACGGGTTGAGATGAACCTTGCATTCACTTACTACAAAAATTCCTGTCGGATTTGAGACTGTTATTTAGAAGGCGTGACATTTGTCTGCAGTCGACGCTGTGGTCATGGTCACCTCCCAACACCATAACACTTTTCTGCCATTCTGTCACGTCTCCATATCGACCCATCCTACTGTTCTAATTTCACACAGTTGACTGTCGTTGATGCACCACGTACCTGCCATCACTTACTGAAGAGAGCTTGGGTCTGGAACTGGTAAACTGCTGAGCATGAAGAAGATAATCATTTCCAACGTAATTATTTGCCACAGAGGCTAAATTTAATATAAACAATGGCAAGCAACATTTATTTGCCACAGAAGACAAATTTAACTGAAATAATGACGAACACTGAAGCTCAAGGGAACACCACAATAAGACGGGAAAATTTTAAATTACTGTTCTTCGAATATGTCAGGGAAATCCCTTTTTTAATTTTAACAAAGCAAAACCTTTGAACTTGATAAACATTAGAATATCTCCCCAGGGACATTCAGTGAATTTAACAATTCCTTTAGCTACTTGGAAATCAGTATTAAAATAGCCACAATATGAATAACACTTCAAACATAAAAAACGTATTGGAATATGTGACTTCTGCATTACATTTCAAATAAGAAATGGAGCATTTGCAAACTAATAAACGTAAGAAATTATTCACAGTAGCAAGCAAGTTTCAATTGAAAGCAAATAAAGAGATAGACACATGGATTAGCTAAAGCGCGACAAAAAGCTTGAGGTCGTCCCACGCTCAAAACGATTGCTCGATTCAGTACAGATTCTAAAACACATATGTAGATAACACATTATATTTTCATAACAAACAAACGGCAAATTTCACATGGCCCTCCGGCCATGACGAAAAATGAGGGTGGACAACTGAGTGCACATAACCAACAATTACCTTAAGGTTAACAGTAAAATTTACATAAGAAAGAAAAATGATAATGTGCACATGGGCCATTTAATCCTGACTGAGGAACCCAAAGCAAATAGTTGAGCCTATCTGACCTGCAAGGGGTTCAAGTTAACTGATATTGAAAAATACTAAAGAGGGCTTATTGCAGGTGATTGTATACAGCTGTTAAATAATTTGGAAAAAGCATATTTGTGCCATCAACTGTACAGTTTTATGTTTTTTCGCTACTAGTTTCGACTGTTACAGTCATCTTCAAAGAGAAAAACATTGTAAACCAATAAATAAAAGATACATTTCCGTCACATATATGTTCAAGACTTGTATGGCATATATATGATAGAAATGTGTGATTGATCCTTTGATGTGAAACGTTTTTCTCCTTGAAGGTCACTGTAACAATTAAAAATGATAGAGAATAAACATAAAATTGTACAACTGATGGCACAAATATGTTTTTTCTAAAAATATTAAAGATAACTGAACTTAGAAAATATATGCTTCAATAGTGCAGATGAGAACGAATCATCGTAAATCAGGTACACGTAAAGCAGAACTAGGTAAAATGAAAGCCTGTTTAGCACATCATCCATCTACAGCAACTGTAAGAGCAGTTGTTGAAAAAAGTCAGCAGCCAGTTTATTTATTGAATGGTTGCAGGCAGGGGCGGTCAAGTTGTCAGCTTGCGGGCCATATCCAGGCCCGAGGACCAAAGCGCTATGCCTCGCTTCACATTTCCCCCAACCACAATGCCACACTGCCTGAGCCCGAGGAGGGGAAGTGGGGGAAACTGCGAACGCAGTGCGGTCGCGCTGCATACTACTCCGTTTTATATTTTTACGTTTCTCAACAACATGGGTCACAAATAAAATAGATTTTCAGTATTTTTTTGCGCTCTGAAGGCCTAATATAAATTCTACCTGGTAAAAATTCCGCATCCTATTTCTTTGCGCACTGATTCTTCCTGACCAGTCTCGGCATGCAGGCAGACGCAATCAATTTCACAGAGTTTTGCACTCAAGTTGCCATTAATCGTGACTTATTTAGTTTCATAACAGAAAAAAGGTCTTTCTCACAAATATGTCGATCGAAATATTGTAGCATTTTCGCAATCTCATTACGGAGTCTGGGAACCTCTACCTAAGGAAAGCAATGTAGACATCCTCAACAGTTTTAACGTGAAAAGACTTGTCATTAAAAACGGAATTACCTTGCAGGTCAGGCCGGCCGCGGTGGTCTAACGGTTCTAGGCGCTCAGTCCGGAACCGCGCGACTGCTACGTCGCAGGTTCGAATCCTGCCTCGGGCATGGATGTGTGTGATGTCCTTAGGTTAGTTAGGTTTAAGTAGTTCTAAGTTCTAGGGGACTGATGACCACAGATGTTAAGTCCCATAGTGCTCAGAGCCAGCCACCTTGCAGGTCAGTCATTTACATCTGCACATGTACAGTGGCGCTTTCGACTGAAACGGCAAGCAGTCTCGAAAACAGCTCTGAAACGGATGTAAGATTGACTGTGCCTTCAAAATTTTTGTGACACTGTCCTTCCTTCAAGGCTACAATCAATTCTTCAAACCTCGCGTTTCTTTAACGCTAGTGAGTTTATGCAACTGGATGGTCTCTGTCAGAATGCGTCCCTCCTACAACGTGATTTTCTTTTTAAATTCACCCCAATCAGGTCAAAAAGAAGTTACCTTACTGTGCCTTAGTGTGGGCAGTGGGCAGTCCAGTCCACTTAAAATGCGAAGTCTGCACTCCATTCTGGATGTACCAATTTTCGTTTCTGCGCTCCTTTTTTCTTCAAAAATTCAAGTTTTTTTGAGTCATCAGTCTTACGACAGGTTGACGCACCCGCCATGAATTCTTCTCCTGTGCCAACCTCTTCTCTCGGATAGAACGTGCAACCTGCGTTCTGAATTATTTGCTCGATGTAGCACCACACGACAAACACTTCGATTCTCTTCTGTTCCGATTTTTCCACAGTCTGTGTTTCACTACCACAGAATGCTCTGCTCCAAGTGACTTTTATTTCAGTATTCCTAAATTTCCCTGAACATTTTCGTACTTGTTTCCTTCGTCAATCAACTGAAGTATTTCTTCAGTTAAACACGGTTTCGTCACTGTTACGTTCCTTGTGTTTATGTTTTCCTCTCCAGCTTCTGTGGCTACCTTACTTAGATATGTCCATTCTTCTTGAACTAAGTTGCCTATTGGGCTAATCATTACCGCAGTATCTATAGCCTCAGAGAACTTCAAGCGTATTCCTTCATTCCTCAGTACTTCCGCATCCCACTTCTTCGTGCATTGATTCTTCCAGACTAATCCTTCGAGCTTCAGCGTACTATTCATCGCTACTAAATTGTGATCTGAATCTTTATGTGTTCCAGGGTACTCCTTACAATCCATCATCTGATTTCGGAATCTCTGCTTGACCATGGTGTAATATAACTGAAATCTTCCCGCATCTCCCGGCCTTTTCCAAGTGTATCACCTCCTCTTCTGATTGTCAGAGAGAGTATTCGCTATTACTGTGTGAAACTGATTGCAGAACTCAATTAATTGTACTCTTCTCTCATTTCTAGTGCCAAGCCCATATTCTCCCATAACCCTTTCTTCTACTCCTTCCCCTACAACCGCATATCAGTCCCTCATGACCATTAGATTTTCATCTCCCTTTACGTTCAGTCCACTTAAAATGCGAAGTCTGCACTCCATTCTGGATGTACCAATTTTCGTTTCTGCGCTCCTTTTTTCTTCAAAAATTCAAGTTTTTTTGAGTCATCAGTCTTACGACAGGTTGACGCACCCGCCATGAATTCTTCTCCTGTGCCAACCTCTTCTCTCGGATAGAACGTGCAACCTGCGTTCTGAATTATTTGCTCGATGTAGCACCACACGACAAACACTTCGATTCTCTTCTGTTCCGATTTTTCCACAGTCTGTGTTTCACTACCACAGAATGCTCTGCTCCAAGTGACTTTTATTTCAGTATTCCTAAATTTCCCTGAACATTTTCGTACTTGTTTCCTTCGTCAATCAACTGAAGTATTTCTTCAGTTAAACACGGTTTCGTCACTGTTACGTTCCTTGTGTTTATGTTTTCCTCTCCAGCTTCTGTGGCTACCTTACTTAGATATGTCCATTCTTCTTGAACTAAGTTGCCTATTGGGCTAATCATTACCGCAGTATCTATAGCCTCAGAGAACTTCAAGCGTATTCCTTCATTCCTCAGTACTTCCGCATCCCACTTCTTCGTGCATTGATTCTTCCAGACTAATCCTTCGAGCTTCAGCGTACTATTCATCGCTACTAAATTGTGATCTGAATCTTTATGTGTTCCAGGGTACTCCTTACAATCCATCATCTGATTTCGGAATCTCTGCTTGACCATGGTGTAATATAACTGAAATCTTCCCGCATCTCCCGGCCTTTTCCAAGTGTATCACCTCCTCTTCTGATTGTCAGAGAGAGTATTCGCTATTACTGTGTGAAACTGATTGCAGAACTCAATTAATTGTACTCTTCTCTCATTTCTAGTGCCAAGCCCATATTCTCCCATAACCCTTTCTTCTACTCCTTCCCCTACAACCGCATATCAGTCCCTCATGACCATTAGATTTTCATCTCCCTTTACGTTCAGTATCCTTGTATACTTTCCTTATAATTTCATCTTCTCCTGGGGACGATGGCATGTTTATTTGGACAATTGTTGTCGGTGATGGTTTGCTGTCGAATCTGATGAGAATAACTCTTATCACTGAATCTTCACAGTAACTCACTCTCTGCCATATCTTCCTACTCATGACGAATACCACACCCGTTACACTATTTTCCGCAGCTGCCGATATTACACTACACTCATCTGACCAGAAATCCTTATCTTCTTTCCACTTCACTGACCCCTACTACATTTAACCGACAGGAAGAAGATGCTGTTATATGCCAATGATTAGCTTTTCAGAGCATTCACACAAGGTTGGCGTCAAATGTGTTACGACCCGTGTCTCTAGCATTCATTCGATCCCTGCGAAACCCTACATTTCAGCAGGGTAATGCACGACCGCATGTTGCAGGTCCTGTACGGGCCTTTCTGGATACAGAAACGTGCTGGCATGAGGAAAGCTTCCAACCGATTTCTCATACACAAACAGCAGTTGACCGGCGTGGCCTGGTGAAATGTTTTTGTGATGCCTCGTGTAACGAGGAGAAATGCGTACCATCACGATTCCGAGTTTGATAAAGGTCGGATTGTAGCCTATCGCGATTGCGGTTTATCGTATCGCGACATTGCTGCTCGCGTTGGTCGAGATCCAATGACTGTCAGCAGAATATGGAATCGGTGCGTTGAGGAGGGTAATACGGAACGCCGTGCTGGATCCCACCGGCCTCGTATCACTAGCAGTCTAAATGACAGGCATCTTATCCGCATGGATGTAACGGATCGTGCAGCCACGTCTCGATCCCTGAGTCAACACATGGGAACGTTCGGAAGACAACAACCATCTGCACGAACAGTTCGATGACGTTTGAAGCAGCATGGACTATCAGCTCGGAGACCATGGCTGCGGTTACCCTCTACGCTGCATCATAGACAGGAGTGCCTGCGATGGTGTACTCAACGACGAACCTCGGTGCACGAATGGTAAAACATCATTTTTTCGGATGAATCCTGGTTCTGTTTACAGCTTCATGAGGGTCGCATCTGTGTTTGGTGACATCGCAGGGAACGCAGATTGGAAGCGTGTATTCGTCATCGCCATACTCGCGTATCACCCGGCGTGACGATATGGGGTGGCATTGGTTACACGTCTCGGTCACCTCTTCTTCGCATTGACGGCACTCTGAGCTGTGGACGTTACATTTCAGATGTGTTACGACCCGTGTCTCTACCCTTCATTCGATCCCTGCGAAACCCTACATTTCAGCAGGGTAATGCACGACCGCATGTTGCAGGTCCTGCACGGGCATTTCTGGATACAGAAAATGTTGACTGCTGCTGGCCAGCACAATCTCCAGATCTTTCACCAATTGAAAACGTATGGTCAAAGGTAGACGAGCAATTGGCTCGTCACAATACGTCAATCACTACTCTTGATGAACTATGGTTTCGTCTTGATGCTTGCATGGGCAGCTGTACCTGTACACCCCATCCACGCTCTATTCGACTCAATGCCCAGGAGTATCAAGGCCGTTATTACGGCTACAGATGGTTGTTCTGGATACTGATTTCTCAGGATCTATGCACCCAAATTGCGTGAAAATGTAATCACATCTCAGTTATAGTATAATATATTTGTCCAGTGAATACCCGTTTATCACCTGCATTTCTTCTTGGTGTAGCAATTTTAATGGCCAGTAGCGTATTTGTCCCTCCAAGTGTGGGATTCGCGAAATGTACGAAGGTAAACGTTAAGGACTCTGGGGCATATGGACGTTTGAGTCGGCGTTCTTAGAGTGCCAAAGTGGGTAACGTGACCGTTTGCGACTGGTATGAAATAAAGGTTCGAGTCCCAAGCCGGAGCAAATTTTCATATGTTGCAGACAGCTGATGTCAATAGATATACGCAAGATACAAATGTATTGCGTAATGTTTACCGTAGCCGTAATCTTCAAGAGTTGTGCCTGTTCCTTGAGACATGCATGCATGCATGATACACTGTGTACACACAGACATTGTAACCATCATCGACGCATGTGACGCTGCTGTGGTCCGTCCGTGGGATGGGGACGTTAAGCTAGGCGGCGATAGGATGCTTCAATTTTAGTCGAAATAACTACGTGTGCGAGCAGTCCTGTCAGGCCAGCTGCCGTCGTTTTGTGAGACAGTAATGTCCACAGCACATTCATCACGGAGGTGCAGAAAAAGGGAAAACTTGTTTTCCGAGAACGTTGAAACAAAATAACAGTTATTGTTCACGGTAACTTTAGTGAGTGGGTCGAAGCCGTGGTGCAAAAACAACCGCAAAATATCACAGAACACCTCCTGCCAGAACTATGCACTCCACACAATGCCTCAGACGGCTCTCGGTGCACTCGACGTCTTGCAACATTTGGTAAGAGATTAAGTCGCGACACGCCAGGACATATTGCTTGCCTCCAGTCACATATCGTACCACTTTATATACACACATCAAAAAATGTTTTGCATCACCTCGGATCCGAGAGTTCCGGAACCTGTACAGAGAATTGGAATAGAAATCAACATAAACATCATTTCCGCCCTTTTAATTGGTCATGAAAACCACATATTGCGTGTTGTACCACCATACAGGGAGACCTCCAGAGGGGTGATCCAGATTGCTGTACACACCGGTACCTCTAATACCCTGTAGCACGCCCTCTTGCACTGATGCATGCCTGTATTCGTCGTGGCACACTATCCACAAGTTCATCAAGCCACTGTTGGTCTAGATTATTCCACTTCTAAACGGCGATTCGGCGTAGATCCCTCAGAGTGGTTGGTCGGTCACATCGTCCATAAACAGCCCTACCCCAGACATCTTCGATAGTGTTCATGTCTGCAGAACACGCTGGCCACTCTAGTCGAGCGATGTCGTTATCCTGAAGGAAGTCATTCACAAGATGTGCACGATGGGGGCGCGAGTTGTCGCCAATATGCTCCCGATATTGTTGCGGTATCGGTTGGAGGATGGCATTCACGTATCGTACAGCTATTACGGCGCCTTCCATGACCACCAGCGGCGTACGTCGCCCCATATAATGCCACCCCAAAACACCAAGGAACCTCCACCTTCCTTCACTTGCTGAATAGTGTGTCTAAGGCGTTCAACGTGATCGGGTTGTCTCGTTGTAGGCATATGCGACACTCATCGGTGAAGAGAACGTGATGCCAATACTGAGGTCCATTCGGCATGTTGTTGGGCCCATCTGTACCGCGCTGCATAGTGTTGTGGTTGCACAGATAGGCCTCGCCATGGACGTCGGGAGTGAAGTTGCGCATCATGCAACCTATTGCGCACAGTTTGAGTCGTTACACGATGTCCTGTGGCCGCACGAGATGCATTATTCAACATGGTGGCGTTTCTCTCAGGGTTCCTCTGAGCCATAATCCGTAGGTAGCGGTCATCCACTGCAGTAGTAGCCCTTGGGCGGCCTGGGCATGTCATCGACAGGTCCTGTCTCTCTATGTATCCTCCATGTCAGAACGACATCGCTTTAGATCACTCCGAGACGCCTGGACACTTCCCTTATTGAGAGCCCTACCTGGCACAAAGTAACAGTGCGGACACGATCGAACCGCGGTATTGACCGTCTAGACATGGCTGAACTACAGGAAACACGATACGTGTACCTCCTTCCTGGTGGAATGACTGGAACTGATCGGCTGGTCAGACTCCCTCCGTCTAACAGGCGCTGCTCGTGCTGCATGGTTGTTTACATCTTTGGGCGGTTTAGTGACATCTCAGAACAGTCAAAGGGACTCTGTCTGTGACAGAACATCCACAGTCAACGTCTGTCTTCAGTTCTGAGAACCAGGGTGATGCAAAACATTTTTTTTAATGTGTTTAGATAAAGCATTTTTATGGCAATCAGCTGGACATACGCTGCTTCAATCTACACCCGTTTCAGTTTTTAGAGCCATCATCACTTGAAGGAAACCATTTGATGTACCGGTTTTCTTCCAGTAATGTTCCCTTTATTTTTTTATTTTATTTTATTTTTTTTTTTTTTTTGAGTCATCAGTATTCTGCTGAAATGCGGCCGGCCACGCATTCTCCTTGACCAAAATTGCGACCTACGTCCTCAGTTATTTGCTGGATGTGTTCCAGCCTCTGGACCTTGGAAGTTTTTCCCTGTTGTCTTAACAGATGTCCTACCATCCTCTCCCTTCTTCTTGTCAGTGTTTTCCATATACACCTTTTCTTGTCGATTCTCCGGAGTACCTCAACATTCCCTACCTTCCTTATGACCATAGTTGTTTTTGCGACATAAAACAAATATTCCTTACATTATCCGTCCACTTAATATTCAACATTCGTCTGTAGCACCACATCTCAAATGCTTCGATTCTTTTCTGTTCCAGTTTTCTCACAATCCATGTTTCACTACTGTACAATACTACTCTCCAAACGTACTTTCTCAGAAATTTCTCCCTCAAATTAAGACCCGTGTTTCATACTAGCAGGTTTCTCTTGGCCAGGAATGCTCTCTGAGAAAGTGCTAGACTGCTTTTGATGTCCTCCTTGCTCCATCTGTCATACGTTATTTTGCTGCCTAGGTAGTAGAATTCTTAACGTCAGGATTCATGGACGCGACGTAGATGAAGTGAAGCTGCTCACTTTTCTCATTCCTGCTAGTTCTAATTACATTCGCCTTTCTTCGATTTACTCTCAATGCATATTCTGTAATCATCAGACTGTTCATTCCATTCAGCAGATCACATAATTCTTCTTCACTTTCACTCAGTAGAGCAATGCCATAAGCCAATCGCATCATTGATATCCTTTCACCTCCAATTTTAATTCCACTGCTGAATCTTTCTTTTATTTCCATCATTGCTTCTTCGATGTATAGAGTGAACAGTAGGGATGAAAGACTGCATTTTGTTTTACACCCTCTTTAATCTGAGCACTTCGATCTTGGTCTTTCGCTTTTATTATTCCCTCTTGCTTCTTGTACTTGTTGATGATGGCTGTAAAAACCGAAACCTCTCAAGAATAAAGTTGTATATGTATAGCTGATAGCTATAAAAATGTTTTTCTTCAGATACTGTCGAGTTTCTGTGTCGTTTGGCCCACTGAGAACATGGTAATCTATTTGCTATTGTTATCAATGGTCTTTTACGTGGTACCTAACTCAACTGTAGTCAGTTCGAAATGTCCTCTCGGAAACGGGTTGAGATGAACCTTGCATTCACTTACTACAAAAATTCCTGTCGGATTTGAGACTGTTATTTAGAAGGCGTGACATTTGTCTGCAGTCGACGCTGTGGTCATGGTCACCTCCCAACACCATAACACTTTTCTGCCATTCTGTCACGTCTCCATATCGACCCATCCTACTGTTCTAATTTCACACAGTTGACTGTCGTTGATGCACCACGTACCTGCCATCACTTACTGAAGAGAGCTTGGGTCTGGAACTGGTAAACTGCTGAGCATGAAGAAGATAATCATTTCCAACGTAATTATTTGCCACAGAGGCTAAATTTAATATAAACAATGGCAAGCAACATTTATTTGCCACAGAAGACAAATTTAACTGAAATAATGACGAACACTGAAGCTCAAGGGAACACCACAATAAGACGGGAAAATTTTAAATTACTGTTCTTCGAATATGTCAGGGAAATCCCTTTTTTAATTTTAACAAAGCAAAACCTTTGAACTTGATAAACATTAGAATATCTCCCCAGGGACATTCAGTGAATTTAACAATTCCTTTAGCTACTTGGAAATCAGTATTAAAATAGCCACAATATGAATAACACTTCAAACATAAAAAACGTATTGGAATATGTGACTTCTGCATTACATTTCAAATAAGAAATGGAGCATTTGCAAACTAATAAACGTAAGAAATTATTCACAGTAGCAAGCAAGTTTCAATTGAAAGCAAATAAAGAGATAGACACATGGATTAGCTAAAGCGCGACAAAAAGCTTGAGGTCGTCCCACGCTCAAAACGATTGCTCGATTCAGTACAGATTCTAAAACACATATGTAGATAACACATTATATTTTCATAACAAACAAACGGCAAATTTCACATGGCCCTCCGGCCATGACGAAAAATGAGGGTGGACAACTGAGTGCACATAACCAACAATTACCTTAAGGTTAACAGTAAAATTTACATAAGAAAGAAAAATGATAATGTGCACATGGGCCATTTAATCCTGACTGAGGAACCCAAAGCAAATAGTTGAGCCTATCTGACCTGCAAGGGGTTCAAGTTAACTGATATTGAAAAATACTAAAGAGGGCTTATTGCAGGTGATTGTATACAGCTGTTAAATAATTTGGAAAAAGCATATTTGTGCCATCAACTGTACAGTTTTATGTTTTTTCGCTACTAGTTTCGACTGTTACAGTCATCTTCAAAGAGAAAAACATTGTAAACCAATAAATAAAAGATACATTTCCGTCACATATATGTTCAAGACTTGTATGGCATATATATGATAGAAATGTGTGATTGATCCTTTGATGTGAAACGTTTTTCTCCTTGAAGGTCACTGTAACAATTAAAAATGATAGAGAATAAACATAAAATTGTACAACTGATGGCACAAATATGTTTTTTCTAAAAATATTAAAGATAACTGAACTTAGAAAATATATGCTTCAATAGTGCAGATGAGAACGAATCATCGTAAATCAGGTACACGTAAAGCAGAACTAGGTAAAATGAAAGCCTGTTTAGCACATCATCCATCTACAGCAACTGTAAGAGCAGTTGTTGAAAAAAGTCAGCAGCCAGTTTATTTATTGAATGGTTGCAGGCAGGGGCGGTCAAGTTGTCAGCTTGCGGGCCATATCCAGGCCCGAGGACCAAAGCGCTATGCCTCGCTTCACATTTCCCCCAACCACAATGCCACACTGCCTGAGCCCGAGGAGGGGAAGTGGGGGAAACTGCGAACGCAGTGCGGTCGCGCTGCATACTACTCCGTTTTATATTTTTACGTTTCTCAACAACATGGGTCACAAATAAAATAGATTTTCAGTATTTTTTTGCGCTCTGAAGGCCTAATATAAATTCTACCTGGTAAAAATTCCGCATCCTATTTCTTTGCGCACTGATTCTTCCTGACCAGTCTCGGCATGCAGGCAGACGCAATCAATTTCACAGAGTTTTGCACTCAAGTTGCCATTAATCGTGACTTATTTAGTTTCATAACAGAAAAAAGGTCTTTCTCACAAATATGTCGATCGAAATATTGTAGCATTTTCGCAATCTCATTACGGAGTCTGGGAACCTCTACCTAAGGAAAGCAATGTAGACATCCTCAACAGTTTTAACGTGAAAAGACTTGTCATTAAAAACGGAATTACCTTGCAGGTCAGGCCGGCCGCGGTGGTCTAACGGTTCTAGGCGCTCAGTCCGGAACCGCGCGACTGCTACGTCGCAGGTTCGAATCCTGCCTCGGGCATGGATGTGTGTGATGTCCTTAGGTTAGTTAGGTTTAAGTAGTTCTAAGTTCTAGGGGACTGATGACCACAGATGTTAAGTCCCATAGTGCTCAGAGCCAGCCACCTTGCAGGTCAGTCAT
This sequence comes from Schistocerca serialis cubense, assembly GCF_023864345.2. Taxonomy (NCBI): domain Eukaryota; kingdom Metazoa; phylum Arthropoda; class Insecta; order Orthoptera; family Acrididae; genus Schistocerca; species Schistocerca serialis. The sequence goes on along the minus strand of NC_064639.1, from coordinate 1,142,254,981 downwards.
TTACATCTGCACATGTACAGTGGCGCTTTCGACTGAAACGGCAAGCAGTCTCGAAAACAGCTCTGAAACGGATGTAAGATTGACTGTGCCTTCAAAATTTTTGTGACACTGTCCTTCCTTCAAGGCTACAATCAATTCTTCAAACCTCGCGTTTCTTTAACGCTAGTGAGTTTATGCAACTGGATGGTCTCTGTCAGAATGCGTCCCTCCTACAACGTGATTTTCTTTTTAAATTCACCCCAATCAGGTCAAAAAGAAGTTACCTTACTGTGCCTTAGTGTGGGCAGTGGGCAGTCCAGTCCACTTAAAATGCGAAGTCTGCACTCCATTCTGGATGTACCAATTTTCGTTTCTGCGCTCCTTTTTTCTTCAAAAATTCAAGTTTTTTTGAGTCATCAGTCTTACGACAGGTTGACGCACCCGCCATGAATTCTTCTCCTGTGCCAACCTCTTCTCTCGGATAGAACGTGCAACCTGCGTTCTGAATTATTTGCTCGATGTAGCACCACACGACAAACACTTCGATTCTCTTCTGTTCCGATTTTTCCACAGTCTGTGTTTCACTACCACAGAATGCTCTGCTCCAAGTGACTTTTATTTCAGTATTCCTAAATTTCCCTGAACATTTTCGTACTTGTTTCCTTCGTCAATCAACTGAAGTATTTCTTCAGTTAAACACGGTTTCGTCACTGTTACGTTCCTTGTGTTTATGTTTTCCTCTCCAGCTTCTGTGGCTACCTTACTTAGATATGTCCATTCTTCTTGAACTAAGTTGCCTATTGGGCTAATCATTACCGCAGTATCTATAGCCTCAGAGAACTTCAAGCGTATTCCTTCATTCCTCAGTACTTCCGCATCCCACTTCTTCGTGCATTGATTCTTCCAGACTAATCCTTCGAGCTTCAGCGTACTATTCATCGCTACTAAATTGTGATCTGAATCTTTATGTGTTCCAGGGTACTCCTTACAATCCATCATCTGATTTCGGAATCTCTGCTTGACCATGGTGTAATATAACTGAAATCTTCCCGCATCTCCCGGCCTTTTCCAAGTGTATCACCTCCTCTTCTGATTGTCAGAGAGAGTATTCGCTATTACTGTGTGAAACTGATTGCAGAACTCAATTAATTGTACTCTTCTCTCATTTCTAGTGCCAAGCCCATATTCTCCCATAACCCTTTCTTCTACTCCTTCCCCTACAACCGCATATCAGTCCCTCATGACCATTAGATTTTCATCTCCCTTTACGTTCAGTATCCTTGTATACTTTCCTTATCATTTCATCTTCTCCTGGGGACGATGGCATGTTTATTTGGACAATTGTTGTCGGTGATGGTTTGCTGTCGAATCTGATGAGAATAACTCTTATCACTGAATCTTCACAGTAACTCACTCTCTGCCATATCTTCCTACTCATGACGAATACCACACCCGTTACACTATTTTCCGCAGCTGCCGATATTACACTACACTCATCTGACCAGAAATCCTTATCTTCTTTCCACTTCACTGACCCCTACTACATCGAGATTAACCTTTACATTTCCCTTTTCAGATTTTCTACCTTTCCTACAACGTTCAAGTTTCTGATATTCCACACCCCGACTCATAGAACTATGTCCTTTCGTTGGTTATTCAATATTTTTCTCATGGTCGCCTGCATCCCTGGCAGTCCCCTCCGGCAGAACCGAATGGGGAGCTATTCCGGAATCTTTTGCCAATGGAGAAATTATCACGACACTTTTTCAAGAACTGGCCACATGTCCTATGTATACACATTATGTGTCACTAATGCAGTGGTTTCCATTGCCTTCAGCATCCTCGTGCCGTTGATCATTGCTGATTTTTCCGCCTTTAGGGGCAGTTTCCTACTCCAAGGGCAGGAGAGTGCCCTGCACATCTGTCCGCTCCTCCGCTCTCTTTGATAATGCTGCTTGCAGAATGAGGTCGGGAGATTTCGGTACCATTGCTAATAATTTATATTAAAAATTTAGGCGGTGGCGGGATTCTAAACAGGGCCGAGGACTTTTTGATTAATAATGAAAGACGATACCCATAGACCACGGGAGACATTAAAAATTCATTAATAGCGAGATTCAAATAAAAAAATATTTCCCGGCAAGCCCCGTGATTCAGTCAACGTACTTTGCAGTAATATGAGGTCTCCATGCTCTTCGTTCGGTTCCAGTGACAAATGTTGCTCATAACAATGGAATAATGTAAAAAATTGTACTGTTCGTATCACCAGTTTCTTCACCTGCTCCAGGCCTCCGAATTTTGCACAAAGTGCTTTCTGATGTACGGAGCAATGAATCCCGTCTGTTGATCGTTGAAAATTTTTTGCTCTTTCATTATCAATTAAATCTTTTAATTATTTCAATTTGGTTTTTAAGGTCGTTTCATAGCAAATACGCAGTGCCTGTCGCTTGTGTGAATTGAGAATTTTCACCTTTCTTCTGTCATTCCGTTCGTCTTAATTGATTGCGACGATAGGTCGCTAGACTAACTCTTTTTGTGCAAACAGCCACTGGACCTGTCAACGTTTTTCACACCACCAACAAATCGTGAAGGTTAAACGGCGACGACAGCACAATTCTGCCGAACTCAGAGAGCTGTGCCAATCGAGAAATGCCACACCGCAATGCTAAACGAAATGTATCGCTGCACCGAGCACTTTCGGGAAAGACCGAGCAAGGCTGAATGGCAAGGCAGGATTTGGCCTGCACGTGGCTCGCACACACTGCGCAGGTGAAGCATGATACGTCGTGACCGGTCCTGGTTCAGACATGTAGTGCCTTTATTCGGAAGATTAGAGTTACCGCCTCAAAGACATGGTGCTTACTGTTTATTCCTACGACAGGGCCGGGAGAATGAAGTCGGTGCATACGGCCACATTCACCAACGAAGATAGCAAGAAAGGGCCCAAGACAAATTCTCAGCTACAAAGCGGAGGGAAGCGGGGACCCACCACTAGACGTAGGATGTTCCCCAAAGTAAACATCCATCATCCAAATGCAGCGAACGGACCTATACTGTTAGCTGTGGCCGCGTTCCGCAAAGATTCTTTTACTGACACTCAACCCACAGAAGGCCTCCAGCGTAGGTGTGCCTATTCACAAATCACGCCCGAGTTGCCACAAGCCCGCCATCTTTCGAGATGCCAGACAAGCCGTAGCTAGGTAACAAAACCCAAAGACGTTCTGCAAACAAAAAATCGACATGCGCGCGTGCACATGCGTATACCTCACTTACTTCAGCGATGGAGGGTAACATGACTGCCTGGAACCATTTCTTCACTACAGTGGGCTGAGCTTCAGGCAGGTCTTGGCAACCAAGGAACAGGTTTGTGGGCCAGCCACTGACGTAATTCTTTAGTGCACGCAGCAATAGTGCGGTCACATCAATCTGTGGCATGGTGTTCTGCAGTCACTGGTTGTCTATATTTCTACATTATGCAGTAGAGTATGGTGTTTCCCCCTCTGGATGTGTGACCGAGGCATGTAACTGCTCATAAGTCATAGCACAACCTGCTAGAAAGTGTAGCATGATTATACTGGTGTAATGCATTAGATTGATGCAGTCTCTGGATTGTTGATGCAGTCTCTGGGCTGTTGATCAATCAAAAGTACAGCTAAGCTACTCCAGCCTCATCGAGCAGCGTCAGTGATTAGGTGAAGCAGATGAACTATCAGTCTGTAGGAAGTCGCGATGTTTCTGGGCTTCGAACTCGATGTGCTTAGGTGAGACAGCTTAGTGGGCACCATCGCCTGATACACCATCCAGTCTCTGAGGATGCTGGGTTAGACGAACGGCCTGGTCAACTTTCAGCAACTGTCACAGGGCGCTGGAGGTAGTTCGCCTCGTTTGGTCTCAAGGTTCCAAGATGGCAAGGAGGCCTGCAAACAAGGTTGCTAGCTGCCGCGAGCAACTGCTGCCTCAGCATTATGCCGCTGAAGATCTCACTCGGTGGTACTAGTATCGAGTGGCCTCTGGAGTGCTGACATTATAGTACTGTAGTGAAGACGTCAAATGATGAAGACTGTCCTTTTGTATGAATGTGTGGTTTCTGGTCTTTCGGACACGAACTAAAGAATAGACACCACACATTCACACACTACTGACCATTAAAGTTGATACACCAAGAAGAAATGCAGATGATGAACGGGTATTCAATGGACAAATATATTATACTAGAACTGACATGTGAATACATTTTCACGCAGTTTGGGTGCATAGATGCTGAGAAATCAGTACGCAGAACAACTAACTCTGGCCGTAATAACGGCCTTCATACGCCTGGGCATTGAGTCAAACAGAGCTTGGATGGCGTGTACAGGTACAACTGCCCATGCAGCTTCAACACGATACCACAGTTCATCAAGAGTAGCGACTGGCGTATTGTGACGAGCCAGTTGCTCGGCCACCATTGACCAGACGTTTTCAATTGGTGAGAGATCTGGAGAAGGTGCTGGCCAGGGCAGCAGTCGAACATTTTCTGTATCCAGAAAGGCCCGTACAGGACCTGCAACATGCGATTGTGCATTATCCTGCTGAAATGTAGGGTTTCGTAGGGATCGAATGAAGGGTGGAGCCACGGGTCGTAACACAACTGAAATGTAACATCCACTGTTCAAAGTGCCGTCAGTGCGAACAAGAAGTGACCGAGACGTGTAACCAATGGCACTCCATACCATCACACCGGGTGATACGCGAGTATGGCGATGACGAACGCACGCTTCCAATGTGCGTTCACCGCGATGTCGCCAAACACGGATGCGACCATCATGATGCTGTAAACAGAACCTGAATTCATCCGAAAATATGTTTTGCCATTCGTGCACCCAGGTTCGTCGTTGAGTACACCATCGCAGGCGCTCCTGTCTGTGATGCAGCGTCAGTGGACAGCAGCCACGGTCTCCGAGCTGATAGTCCACGCTGCTGCAAATATCGTCGAACTGTTCGTGCAGATGGTTGTTGTCTTGCAAACGTCCTCATCTTTTGACTCAGGGATCGAGACGTGGCTGCACGATCCGTTACATCCATGCGGATAAGATGCCTCTTATATCGACTGCTAGTGATACGAGGCCGTTGGGATCGAGCATGGTGTCCCGTATTACCCTCCTGAGCCCACCGATTCCATATTCTACTAACTGTCATTGGATCTCGACCAACGCGAGCAGCAATGTCGCGATACGATAAACCGCAATCGCGATAGGCTACAATCCGACCTTTATCAAAGTCGGAAACGTGATGGTACGCATTTCTCCTCCTTACACGAGGCATGACAAGAACGTTTCACCAGGCAACGCCGGTCAACTGCTGTTTGTGTATGAGAAATCGGTTGGAAAGTTTCCTCATGTCAGCACGTTGTAGGTGTCGCCACCGGCGCCAACCTTGTGTGAATGCACTGAAGAGCTAATCATTTGCGTATCACAGCATCTTCTTCCTGTCGGTTAAATTTCGCGTCTGTAGCACGTCATATTCGTGGTGTAGCAAATTTTAATGGCCAGTAGTGTATAAAAGATTCGCATCGATAGGCATTGAATCCACAACCCTTAATTGCGATGCACGTTTATGTTCGACGTTCAGTGGCAGTCTAAAGTTAGGGAGCATGGACACGGAAGGAGAGTGCAAATAGATTGCGTTCGGTAGGACTGTGGGTCTGCTGGGGAGCGTGCCGGGACAGTTTGTTCATTTGTTATTAGCACTGTGTCCATGTGGCGCTGTGGTTAAAGAAACTGCCTTGTAAGCAGGAGAGCCCGGGTTCAAGTCGTGGTCCGCCATACACTTTCACTCATCACCGCTGATTCCGCACTAAGTGCCTGTGCAGGTGATAACATTAATTCCTTCCTTTTAGTTTCCTTTCTCTCCCATTTCCCCTGCGTCTTAGTTACCGTTCTTCGAACTCAGCACAGTACAAGACAGCTAGAACCGGCCATTCCGTAACAACAGCATCAACACCGCTCTAAGCGACGTGTATAGTCGTTTGAGGGAGTAATTAGTATTTTTTTTTCTTTATTGATTTTCAATTCCCCCCGAAGCGGGCGGGCTGGTAGCAGCTTAGTACGCTGCTCTACAGCCTACAGACTTTTTTTAAATAAAGGAAGAAGAAAGAAACAAGGAAAAACAGGCGATAAAATGGTAATTTAAAGTGTAAAATGGCGTAAAATTGCGGAAAGTTAAAACAGAAAGCAAAAGGGGTTGGCAATGTAGATAAAATACACAGGAATCAGACAAGTAACATAGTAGACACACAATTAAAAAGCATGGCGACAGTCTGGTTTCTGTTCACAAGAGATAAAAAGCACACCCAGCGACAGTATGATGGCCGTTCGCAACAAGTCCCAAAAAACACAACACGGAACACTCATTGTAAAACACAGACTGGAGAACACTCACTGTAGAACACTGCACGAAAGTGGCAGCACAAAGACGACACTCACGAGCCAAAGGCAGATGGGGGGGGGGCGGGGACCTGCAGGAGGTGGAAAAACAAGGAGGGAGGAGAGGAAAAAACGAAAAGGGGGGGGAACAAGGAGGGAGAGGACTAATAAAGGGGGAGAAGGGCAGACGCGAGAGGGAATGAGAGGAGGCAGAGGAGTGAAATGTAAAAGTATGTGGGGGAGAGAAGGGGGCAAAGAGAGGGGAGGTGGGGAAGAAAGAGGATGGAAGGGGGGGAGAGGGAGCCCAGGAAAAGGACAAAGGAAAGGAGGGGGAGTGAGGATCAGAGTTGACAGGAGGGATAAATGGAGGGAGAGAGGGCATCATCCGGGAGGGGGAGTTGATGGAAGCCACCTTGGGAAAGGAGATGTAGGGCGTAGAAATGGAGGGTAGGGGGGAAACAATGGTGAAGACGGGGTAGGGGGCGGGGATCGGAGAGGAGAGGAGCAACCAGTGGGTGACGGGGTTCTAGACAGCGGAAGGTGTAGAGAATGCGGATATGTTCGAGGAATAGGAGCAGATGGGGGAAAGGAATGAGATCATAGAGGATCCGCGTGGGGGACGGGAGGCGTATACGGAAGGCGAGGCGGAGTGCATGACGCTCAAGGATCTGGAGGGACATATTTAGTATTTTGTCCTGCGAGCTTATTTGTAAAACTCCCGACACGTTTCACGTCATGGCGCGCCGTCGCAATCGCGGTTGACGGGAGAGGCAGATAACTAAACCAAACACGGCAGCAACAACCTGGGTGTCGCCGGTGGCGGCGCCGTGTTTTAACTCGATCCCCGGCGGTGTTACGGGCGGCGCACGGCGGCCCGTGATGACGCAATAAGCGGCCAGATAACGCTCCGCGATAACCGATTTATCCCCGCGCGCCAGCGGCCCGGCTAATCCAGAGCGGTGGGCAGCCAGCCGCGAGGCGGCGCGGCGCCGCGCGAAGCTCGCAGCCACAGGCCAGACACCGACCAACCAGTATATACTGCAGCGCGGCCCGAGCCAAAGTTGTCGCCGGCAGGAAATGTCGGTGGCTGAACGGCGCAAAGGGTCGCTCTACGTGGCGCGCCAGCTTCAGACCGATACCAATGACACTGTAATTCTGTCAGAGACAGCAAAGGACTTGGAAGAGCAGCTGAACGGAACGGACAGTCTCTTGAAAGGAAGATATAAGATGAACATCAACAAAAGCAAAACGAGGATAATGGAATGTAGTCGAATTGAGTCGGGTGATGCTGCGGGAAGTAGATTAGGAAATAAGACTCTTAAAGTAGTAAAGGAGTTTTGCTATTTGGAGAGCAAAATAACTGATAATGGCCGAAGTAGAGAGGATATAAAATGTAGACTGGCAACGGCAAGGAAAGCGTTTCTGAAGAAGAGAAATTTGTTAACATCGAGTATGGATTTAAGTGTCAGGAAGTCGTTCCTGAAAGTATTTATATGGAGTGTAGCCATGTATGGAAGTGAAACATGGACGATAAATAGTTTAGACAAAAAGAGAATAGAAGCTTTCGAAATGTGGTGCTACAGAAGAATGCTGAAGATTAGATGTGTAGATCACATAAGTAATGAGGAGGTATTGAATAGAATTGGAGAGGAGAGAAATTTGTGTCACAACTTGACTAGAAGAAGGATCGGTTGGTAGGACATGTTCTGAGGCATCAAGGGATCACCAATTTAGTATTGGAGGGCAGCGTGGAGGGTAAAAACCGTAGAGGGAGACCAAGAGATGAATAATACACTAAACAGATTCAGAAGGATGTAGGTTGCAGTAGGTACTGGGAGATGAAGCAGCTTGCACAGGATAGAGTAGCATGAAGAGCGGCATCAAACCAGTCTCTGGAATGAAGACCACTGAAGAAGACCAATGGACAGAAGTGCTCGTATTAAAACGGGTGTAACGCAAGAATGTAGAGTTTCACCTGTACATCATGGAAGCAATGGAGGTCATAATAGAAATGTTCGGAATGAAGGGTAAAATTCAATGTGAAGGAGATCGTAGATATCCCAACAGCCTTGCTCCCTGCTGGACTATCATTTGGATGGGTGACCATCCGGCTGCCGAGCGCTGTATGCAAGCGGGGTGCACTGAGCCCTTGTGAGGCAAACTGAGGAGCTACATGATTCAGAAGTAGCGGCTCTGGTCTCGAAAATTGATATAAAGCCGGGAGAGCGGTGTGATGACCACATGCCCATCCAATTACGTATCCAGTTACGCCCGTGGGCTATGGATTATACGGCGGCCGGTCGGTACCGTTTGGCCTTCATGGCCTGTTCAGTTTTTTAATAGTCTTGCTAATGACGTTAATATCTTGTTGTGTGAACGTATAGTCTAATTGCAACACAACATATCTATATTTTGTATATTGTTTCACATCATTGTCGTTGATTTATCATATCGATTTCCGACACCATACGGGGGACATCGTTTGGTTCACCGATGGGTCGATAACAGACCAAGACGTTGGGGCAGGGGTGTACGCGGTTCAGCCAAGACTGGAGAGCATCATCTCTCTAGGGAAAATGCCCTGTGCAACCCAAGCTGAAATTACTGCAATCAGGGCACGTGTGAAGGAGAATACACGTAGGTGCTACAACGAGCGTAGCATCTACATCTATTCAGACAGCCAGGCAGCCCTGAAATCATTGGCAGCTCCTGCAACAAGATCTAAGATTGTTGCAGATTGCCACAGGGCTCTGGTGGAGCTAGGGGGAATCAATAGGGTGTACCTAGTGTGCGTCCCTGGCCACTCAGGGATCTGTGGCTATGAACAAGCCGATAGATTGGCTAGGATGTGGGCAACAACTCCACTTATTGGACCGGAACCTGTCCTGACAATCACCAAGGCTGTGATCAAATTAGAACTATGAAACTGGCTTGGGAAACAGCACGTAGGATATCGGACCAAGGTCCATAAACAAAAACATGGTAAGGTAATGATGCCATGTTTTAAAAGAAGCTCTGTAATCCTGGGACTAAACAGGAAAGAGATCAAACTCATGACTGGACTGATGACCGGCCATGGGAACTTCAAAAAACACCTGCACACAATGGGTATAACGGAAGAGGACCCTAAATATAGGATCTGTGATGGGGGTGAAGAAACTGCATCGCACCTAATCTTCGAATGCATGGCATTCGAAAAACACAGAATCTTCGGGACAACTAGACCTGAAGAAATTGTGTCTAACAAAAAACTGGTAGAGGGACTCTTTGCACGATTTAAGGGCACTGGTTGGCTTTACTAGATATACAGGGAGCGAGCGATACCGTACAATAAACCTAGTTTCGGTGCGGGCAGTGGCGGGTCAGACATAAGCTGTTTTAGCTTCCCTCTTAAAATCAATCAATCATATCGATTACGTCCTATGTAAAGGCTTTCTGTTGTAACGCTCTTTGAAAGAAATAATCTAACATTTGGCGGCTTCACACAGCACACCACGAAAACTGCCTACTCCATTGCCTTTCGTCGCAGACAGCTACCCACAAATGTGCGCCAAGCGCTCTCTTGCTCCAACATATAATAATCTCAGACCAGAAGCAGTATCTTTGGGTCTGCTGTCTTACACAGTTAGCGATAAGAAGCCTATCAAAGACATACATCGTTTATAAAATCACATTCGGGTGCCACATACAAATGTGCCCCAGTAGACTCCCTTCACAACCCTCCAGCGGGGTTTAACAAATTTAACACATATTTCGAAGCACCCTGCACAACAAATGTGTGGTAAATTTATTTAACTGTATAACATCATTAAACGTGAAAAAATTCGTAGTGCTCAGGTGCTTTAGTATAAACCATAATTTGGCTATGATATGAGTAACTTGTCTAACAAACAAGATTGCTGACAAGTAAATCATGTGAAGCAGAATCAGTACACAATCCTTACCGTCAAGATAATCGTATAGGATTGGGCAAGGGAAAGGCAGAGTTATGATTGAAGCCTATGAATTTGTTGACGTGACTGCATCATAAAGTCTATTTCTTTTAGTTTTGGTGCAGGTTCAACAACTTACCAATGACCAGTGTGGATTGTATTCAGTGTACCAATACATCTGAACTCCATACAATTTTCCTCAATCATGTGAATAGATACAAGAGGTACTCGGCAAAAAATTTCCAACAACCATAGCTTGCGTTTGTCATAATGTCAGTAATGTGATGAGCAGCATCAACACTGCTCTTCATACTGGAGATTCTTCTGAGAGCCAAAGACATATATGGTCACTTACATTGACGTATGAATATCAGTAGTAAATTGCTCCAATACCATGAACAGAAATAGGAGACTGGATAATGGGAGGTACAAAAAAGTAGCAAAGGTAAGGTACCGGAACATGAGCATTTCTACCTAAGTCAACATCGACTAATCTATCTGATCAGAAAAAGTTCAGTATCCTGATGAAATTACAGACTGCACGAAGCAACAATGCTGTACATCAGATTGAACTGGTAAAAGTGAAAGTGAATTCTGAATAGGACAACATCAATAAGTGTGGCATCAGGCTGCCAATTAAACACAGAACAACCAAACATTACACAGAACATCACTGGTTCATAACATTATACTGTGGCTCCCAGTGTCCATATATACGCAATACTGATACGTAATTACTCAAGAAAACCTAATAGCAAAATCAAGAATTGGATGGCTTCAGGTGGCCTTGTAGTTGGAATATATGGAAATCTTAATAATTACAACAAATTTAGAGGAAATATCAATCAGAGGTTCCCAGTGGCCTTTCTACATACGTAAATACTGATCATAATACCTATAAAATGATTGGGGGTTGAAGTGGCCTAGTTTTACATGAAGTAACTGCTGATTTTAATAACCAAAAAGTAACAAAAATCATCTCTGAGGCTCACAGTGGCCTGGTTTTACATGATATAAATGTTAACCTTAATAGCAAAATATGACAGAAAACAGCTTTCTGGCTCAAGGTGACATAGTTTTACATAGCATAAACATCAAACCTGAGAAAGTGTCATAAAATATCATTTACCTATAACTTTATATGGCACTCAGAGGCCTATGCACAATTCATAATGAGAATACGTAACTCGACATGGATATTACAAGGACAAGGTGCATAAGTAGCACTATTATATAAAAATTCAGCTCTGTATGGCCTGTATGAGACATATTAGACAGATAGAATCATAGAATCAAAGTATGTTATGACGTGAGAAAAGACATATTTATAGGTTGTGTAGCACTCTCGGGGCTTCACTATTTTCAGTCTATTAAATGACCTATATCTCTACACAGAACAAAATAAGAATGATTGATAAGGGCAGAGCACTTAAACTGCAAAGAAAATCATTAACACTCAATCGCCATACGTCTTGAGTGAAGGACTGCTATATCCAAAGCAACGAATAATGGGACCATGTAATATGCAAGCATAAAGACAGGAGTACTAAGACCAATGTAGCTTACTGGCTAGGGAAATTTAACATATTACAGTAAATCATGAGATAAATTTCAAAGGTGCGAATGAATTGCAGAAATAGTGGAACATGTAAATGTGATTATTAAGCTAAAAAAGGCAGTCATACATACTAACATAAGACATCAGTATCATATGGAATGTCATAAGGAATGATGAAAAAATGTTTTTAGGTGCAAAATTTTTTGTGACAGCCTCCCACAAACACCTCCAATCATTTGGGACAAGGTAAGACCGATTTTCCTAGAAAGGACACAACATACATAAAATACATATTAACATCATACAATATCATTATAGAAAGATCATCAATATGTCAGTATAATCCTTATTATTGGAGTGCAGCTCAGTGCATGAACACTCATTAAACATCAACATTCCATCTTTATCAATAAAATTGGTGCAGCTCATAGCATTAACACTCATCTAACAATGCTCTTATACCTTACACAAAATGCAGCAAAAAATATCTTCAATCCTAAATCTTTATAGGCAATCTGCCTAATTTACCTAGTGCACCAAAGGAAAATCGTTATAAAAGCCTGCCTGGAAACAGTGCGACTAGTGTCAGTGATGTTTAGTATTACATATAAATTGCTTATGTCTTACTTTCAATGTAATGCACTTCTTGGACACCCTCACAGGTGCCACATTTCACTCTTTCATGTCCTTCTGTTTATGAGCATAATGTCTCTTTTGAGTACAATGAGGGTTTGGTACATTGGTTCTGCAGAATATACAAAATGGGTGAGTATATGCAACGGACACGAGTTACATGGTACATTAATTTCTGAAATCTACAAGGTGAAATCAAGTAAACTAGTGACAACATCAACCGCAAGAGATATATAGCAATATAGCACAAGACTAGGCATAAATGAAACGTGGCAACATTATAGATTAGAAAGAGTGACTAACCTAACAAAAAAATGTAGTAATAATTCATGAGACAACAGCATAAATGTCAGCAGTAATACTAGCTTGCATAAGGTGTGCAATAATGGCAAAGTGGAGTAGCATAGCATCACAAAAACTGGCACATTTCATGGTATCAGTAAAGACAAAGTATCATCTGAAATAAATGAACATGAGATATATAGGGGCAATATACGAAGTGACACAAATTCTTAATATGAAAAAATGTTTGAGTTACAGTTGGCAGCGGTCAGAGAACCCAAGGGATTTGATCGCGTCAAGTAAAAAGTCTGGTGTCTTTAATAGGAAGGTGGACTCACATGTAGAACCAAAATAAGCATGAGCTGAGATTTACTGTTAATGCAAATAACGACTTCTGCAAGATAAATTTCAGGTATCATATTTCACGTAAAGTAGCAAAAAAATGTATACAATGCTGATGAGTGTTAAAAAAATGTAAATAGCAGTAGTGTGATTTCTTCAGAATGCAAGAAATAATTTATGTCGTCAAAATTGGTGCATATCAGTAGTGTAAATAGCGTAGCTGGTCGTATAGAAATTTCGTAGAATAAATGCCGTAAAAGGTTATTCAGAAATTCTTGCTGCCGAAATAAGCGTGCGTATAATTTCGTTCACAAAACGCAGCTGTATTCTTGGCGCTAAAACTTACCTTATTGGTATTTCAGTAATTTCTCATTATTGATATACGATGGAAATTGAAATTCAGTACATATTCAAGGATTGCATAGCTTCAAAAGACGCAAAAGAAGGACAAATTCAGTGTATCAGTGTCAAAATCTTGTGTAACCTCGCAGTCCGGGAAACCACAATCGTAGAAAAAGTAATTTATGTGATGGCAGAATCTGCTATGTTGTATTTACATAGCGCAATATAACTAATCCAGCTCTGTGTTTGGCTTGGTATAATATTTTTGAGATGAATGTAGATGTGATTAGTTATAGAAATCGATGTTTTCAAATACATATGCTTGACAGTTTGGTGCTGGCGATATTGACCCTTGGTTGTTTTATTGTGGTCTGATTTGCTGCTCATGATTTTGCCATTATTTTCATAGGATGTATGCACTGCTGTTAAATCAGATTGGCTTCGTGAGTAAAAGGAAGTAACCTTGACGATCAGTGGGCTTGAAAATACGGGCAGAGTTTTGTTTTGGTCGGCGTAACGCCACATTGCTTTGAAATAAGCTGTGTCGTACCGTTGTGCGGCGCGCCTTCCGACGGTATTGTTGACCTCGCCGCTGTTGGTTTCAAGGACGGCATGCCACTTCCCTGTTGTAGATGTCACACTTCCTCTGTCCGTGGCCCCTATATTTTCAATAGGGTGTACCATCCATTGCCCTTGACCTTGTCTAATTTGTAACATTTCAGAAATCTTTATGTTATCAGAGGTGTTTGCAGTTTGTGCAGGATAACTGTGCGGGGTCGGTATATCGGAATTTGTGTGTTCGCTTGTATTAAATAAACGGTGAATTGAATATAAAATATTTTCTTCCTCTTGCGTAGTCTGTTGCGAAGATAATTTGGAACTGTTTTTGGCATTACCCTGACGGGCTGTCTCGTTAGATAGGACTGATTGATCGTAGACAATAAAATCTTGTTCATACAAAATGACAGCTGCGTATGTACTGGTCTTCTGCATATGCTTCCTACAACGTTGCTTTCGTGGCTTAGGCTTTTCCGTACTGGTGCTGAAAGTATTACTCTGAGCGGTTTCACAAATTTTATGTGAAGTATCACAGATGTTGCTTTGAGAATGTAAGGTCAGCTGTGCCAGAAGATATTTTTTTATAAAATTTGCTGTCAATTGTAGTTTTCTAACGTAATCAGAGTGAATATGCTGTTCGTTAGAATTAGAAGTGGTCTGTTGAAGTAAATTCTAACTGTTGTGACCATCATTCTTACGATCTGTGACGTCAGACTGGGGTGGCTTATTGACGATAGTAAAACTCTGCTCAAATTAACATCTGCATCTGTTCTGAAATTCTGAATGTGACTTCCACGAAGTTACTGTGTTTTATTTTCTGTAGTAGTGGATATCGTCTTTTTGCAGCTGTTAATTTCGCGTTCTGACTGTAGGCTGTCACGATTATACGTAGCTGCTTTGAAAGAGATAAACGGAATAGTGATATATTGCGTGGCTTGACAGGAATCCGTAGCAATAGTAGATCGAACAGAAGTGTTGTTACAAAAATTTCGCTTCTCAGAATGGGCAGCTAAGTATGTAAGAGAGCTGTGAGGGAGGGGGGAAGGGGTGTACGTAGTTTGCTTTTGTCCAGTATTAGTTGCACAATTCAAAGATTCAGTGTACGGGTAACCGTCTTGTCCTTCAAAAAATTTAGTCTTGTGACAATCTAATATTTCTGGTATGCGTCACGGAAGGAAACAGAGTCAGTTCTGTGTTGAGACTGAATGTGGCGTCTGATGTTTTGATTGTTCGCATCATTAATCTGAGGCAAATAAAAGTTATTTGTTGAGGTTGGATTTTGCCGTACGAATCTGGTCTGCAAATGGATCGGTGGGGAGTAGCATTTATCAGCACTAATGTTGACTGAAGTAGAAGTGTTCGCACACGATGAAGCGGAAACCTGCGGTGCGATAGGAAGGTTTTCATGACAAAAGGCGGCTTTGTGTGTATCATTTTTGGGTTGACAGGAATTGAACGGATATTTTTCCAGAAGATCTGACTGCTCTTTTCAGACACTGTCTTACTTCCAGTCATTTCCAGTGGAATAATGAGTTTTACGAACAACTTAATGGCGTAGCAATGGGTAACCCATTGGGTCCTGCAGTAGCTAATTTCTACATGGAGAAATTCGAACAGTCAGCCTTGAAAAAAGCAGATAAGAAACCATCTCGCTGGTATCGGTATGTAGACGATACATTTGTGGTCTGGCCACATGGTAGAGAAGCCTTAGGCGAATTTTTTGATTACCTTAATAATATAAATCCAAGAATCCAGTTTACTATGGAGAGAGAAAATGATAACAAAATACCGTTTTTGGATGTTTTAGTTATGAGACAGACGGATGGAAGCTTGAAACAACAGATTTTTAGAGAAGTAACGCACACAGACAGATACTTACATAAAAACTCTAACCACCATCCAAAACAAAAAAGAGGTGTGATTACAAGTCTCGTTGACAGAGCCAGACGGATTTGCACGCCGGAGTATACAGACGACGAATTAAAACATCTGAAGCACGCTTTTGAGAGAAATGGCTACTCAAAGAAAGAAGTAAGCAGAATTCTGCACCCAAACAACAAAAAGCTTAAGGACAAGTCCGAAAAACGATGGAAGAATACAGTCTCTCTCCCTTTTATAAAGAAAGTAACGGATCAGATTGGAAAGATTTTAAGTAAACATGATATTAGACCTGTTTTTAGACCAACGAAGAAAATTTGTCATGTTCTTCGGTCTGTAAAAGATAAACGCGCTCCTCTATCAGCCAGTGGCGTATATAAAATTCCGTGTACATGTGGTAAAGTTTATGTTGGAACAACAAAAAGAAGCGTAAATACACGGTTAAAAGAACACAGAAGTCTTTGCCGATTAGGAAAAACAGATAAATCGGCTGTAGCAGAACACGCTTTTCAGCCAGGAAATCATCAAGTGAAGTTTTCCGAAACAAAAATTTTATCTACGACGACGAACTATTACCCACGGCTTTGTAGAGAAGCAATTGAAATATATAAACATAGGGATAATTTTAATCGGAAAGAAGAGACCATGAAACTTAGTGATATTTGGACAGTAGCACTACAGAATTGCTAGACAGTTTTATCCGTGACAAGATTACGATCGATAGTTAAGTTTTATCTCTGACAAAGGTTATCTCTGCATATCACGTGTAACTCTGGTCACGCCCACTTTCTACGATACATAAGTCGCTCTCAGACGTCCGACCCGTCAGCCGGCAAGACTCACCGGAGGATAAACACCCCTCTGAAGATGTCCAGCGAAGCACTGGACGAAACGTTAGGAGCTGAAGAGTTTCATGGACCACGACCTTACATCCCGCAAGGTTTACCAGAAGATATGTCATCCGGTCGTGAAAGCCTTCATACTATAAACTTCTTTACTGTTTGTGTCATCATGCTTAATATGGGGCTTGATAAGTTCACTGTTAACCATTTCAGACGGCATGGCTGGGTCAACAGGGCGGTCATGAGCTGCACTCCAGACGGTATAGTTAGTAGCAATGAAATGTAATTACATTTCTGACGCGGGAAACTTAGCTTTGTTATCAGATTTGGTAAGCACAATGGGTTCAAAATTTTTTCTGTGATTATCAAACTGATGTCATTGACGGTAGCGTCGGAGGAAAAATTGACAATTTCTTGCCGCATAATAGAGATTATGGTTAATTTTTTAGTAAAATTTTGCACTGTACTGTCGGTGTAATTTGCAATAGGATGTCAGGTTTACAGCGTGGCAACGTCTGTAACGGACTCCACGGAATTTTTTTCAGTGGTCTTAGTATCTGTATCTACCTGTTCAAAACGGTTATCAGTCGTTTCCATGTGCGATTTAGGCTCGTCACGTATGCGGGAAAATTGTTCATTGAACTGTGAGTTGTCGTCATGTAGTTGTTTTTATATGCTGGCGAACTGTTCATCATTTTTATTCAAATGGCTCTGAGCACTATGGGACTTAACTTCTGAGGTCATCAGTCCCCTAGAACTTAGAACTACTTAAACCTAACTAACCTAAGGACATCACACACATCCATGCCCGAGGCAGGATTCGAACCTGCGGCCGTAGCGGTTGCGCGGTTCCAGACTGAAGCGCCTAGAACCGCTCGGCCACACTGGCCGGCCCATTTTTATTAAATCGTTAATTGATCTAAGCAGTGAAGGCATCTTGTTTTTCTCGTATGTTAGCGAACTGTTCATCCATTTCATTAAACCATTCATTGAACAGAGTATTTCCTTCGACCATCAATTGAATGATAGTTTGAAGCATCGCTTGCATAGTACTTTGAGTTGAAGTGTCGAATGTCAGCTGTGTTGTGCTTTGTGATGTGGACACATCATCTACAACCACGGACGTCTCGTTTGTTGAATTATCTGCATAATTACCGTTAGTGAAATGTGATGTTTTTTTTTTTTTTTTTAAAAAAAAAGAAAAGAGACTGAGTACTTTGCGCTACTGTGTCCCCATTCTGAGAGGCAGTACAAGAATTGGGAAGTTCATGGACATGATTCGGTAAAGACCCTTATTCTGACATCTGCGTGTTACCAATATCTACCTCAGCGTCACCCGCAATGCCGAAATCGAGTTTTAGCAGATCGTAAACTAGGTAAAATCAAGCTGTCAGTAAACTGTGTATTACTGTGGAAAGCGGAACCCACGTTATCTGTGGTGCTTTCCATTTGTTGCACCGCAAAGTGGTTACTACCATTCTCAACATTGTTGACAATAATCGGAAAATAATCTATTTCGGTAGCTCTAATTGTCAGATTACGCGCCGGAACCTTAACATTTTTGCGCCGCGTCGTAAATCACATACAGGGTGCAAATCAAAAGACAAAAAAATATTGTACAGTCAAGTCAATGGAAAACAATGCAGAGCATAAGAATGCCGATAAACTGTGGAAAAAATTTGGTACAAGTTAAAAAGTGTGTTGCGTCAAAAAATATCTGACTACTATTATTGTTACAGAGTGGTTGAGAGGACAGAATATACTGATATCTGATTACTTTAATAGCAAAGATTTCACAAAGCGAACTCGCATTACCAATAAAGAAATAGTCACTGCAAAATACATTCAGCCCCTTAGGTACTGAATCCTCTGGCTCTGTTCAATACTACACTCCTGGAAATGGAAAAAAGAACACATTGAGACCGGTGTGTCAGACCCACCATACTTGCTCCGGACACTGCGAGAGGGCTGTACAAGCAATGATCACACGCACGGCACAGCGGACACACCAGGAACCGCGGTGTTGGCCGTCGAATGGCGCTAGCTGCGCAGCATTTGTGCACCGCCGCCGTCAGTGTCAGCCAGTTTGCCGTGGCATACGGATCTCCATCGCAGTCTTTAACACTGGTAGCATGCCGCGACAGCGTGGACGTGAACCGTATGTGCAGTTGACGGACTTTGAGCGAGGGCGTATAGTGGGCATGCGGGAGGCCGGGTGGACGTACCGCCGAATTGCTCAACACGTGGGGCGTGAGGTCTCCACAGTACATCGATGTTGTCGCCAGTGGTCGGCGAAAGGTGCACGTGCCCGTCGACCTGGGACCGGACCGCAGCGACGCACGGATGCACGCCACGACCGTAGGATCCTACGCAGTGCCGTAGGGGACCGCACCGCCACTTCCCAGCAAATTAGGGACACTGTTGCTCCTGGGGTATCGGCGAGGACCATTCGCAACCGTCTCCATGAAGCTGGGCTACAGTCCCGCACACCGTTAGGCTGTCTTCCGCTCACGCCCCAACATCGTGCAGCCCGCCTCCAGTGGTGTCGCGACAGGCGTGAATGGAGGGACGAATGGAGACGTGTCGTCTTCAGCGATGAGAGTCGCTTCTGCCTTGGTGCCAATGATGGTCGTATGCGTGTTTGGCGCCGTGCAGGTGAGCGCCACAATCAGGACTGCATACGACCGAGGCACACAGGGCCAACACCCGGCATCATGGTGTGCGGAGCGATCTCCTACACTGGCCGTACACCACTGGTGATCGTCGAGGGGACACTGAATAGTGCACGGTACATCCAAACCGTCATCGAAGCCATCGTTCTACCATTCCTAGACCGACAAGGGAACTTGCTGTTCCAACAGGACAATGCACGTCCGCATGTATCCCGTGCCACCCAACGTGCTCTAGAAGGTGTAAGTCAACTACCCTGGCCAGCAAGATCTCCGGATCTGTCCCCCATTGAGCATGTTTGGGACTGGATGAAGCGTCGTCTCACGCGGTCTGCACGTCCAGCACGAACGCTGGTCCAACTGAGGCGCCAGGTGGAAATGGCATGGCAAGCCGTTCCACAGGACTACATCCAGCATCTCTACGATCGTCTCCATGGGAGAATAGCAGCCTGCATTGCTGCGAAAGGTGGATATACACTGTACTAGTGCCGACATTGTGCATGCTCTGTTGCCTGTGTCTATGTGCCTGTGGTTCTGTCAGTGTGATCATGTGATGTATCTGACCCCAGGAATGTGTCAATAAAGTTTCCCCTTCCTGGGACAATGAATTCACGGTGTTCTTATTTCAATTTCCAGGAGTGTAATAACTTTGGCTCCTGAGCACATAACAAATAAATTAAATTGTCTTACCTCTAAAGCAGCAACGGAATAAAACGATATATTCTGGTCCCCCATGAAAAACAAAAATATGCTAGCTACAGGTTCAGCAGTGTGCAATGCTGACCATAATACTTGAAATGCACTTTTGGCTGATAAGCCAGAACATTTAAGAAAATCCAACGTCTTTAAAAAAATATATGGTGTATTACAAACACTGAGTTTTCTTTGTTTTTTAGCCAAATTACATTGCAAGTTAAATTGTCTTTTCAAAAACATCTGACAATTGAAGTTATATTACTCTCAACTGATTGACAAACAATGAGATTTAAACGGCAAGTATGATCTAACTTCACTAATCCAACATCAATGCAAATAATAAAATTACGTATAGCTCTGTTAAGAAATCTTAGAAGCATTACAAAAATGAAATATCCAACTAGCCTTTGTATCAAAACAGTTTGCGTACATTCTGGAGTTGCTCAACAATTACAAATTGTGAGTCAACTAATCTATACTAACACGATGGCAAAAACAAAAATCATAATTATTTAACCGAGATCACTGGATGTTTGTGTTGTCCTCATCATTTCATCATCATCCACGAAAGTGGCGGGATTGGACTGAGCAAAGGTTGGGAATTTGTACGGGCGCTGACGACCACGCAGTTGAGAGCCCTACAAACCAAACATCATTATAATAATTATTTAACATCTTTACCTTGCTTGCTTGAAGACTTCTGCTTCCATGTTCAACAATATTGAGATAACTAAATTAATCTAACACTTGGTGGCTTCAAAAAATGGCTCTGAGCACTATGGGACTCAACTGCTGTGGTTATCCGTCCCCTAGAACTTAGAACTACTTAAACCTAACTAACCTAAGGACATCACACACATCCATGCCCGAGGCAGGATTCGAACCTGCGACCGTAGCAGTCGCACAGCTCCGGACTGCGCGCCTAGAACCACGAGACCACCGCGGCCGGCGGTGGCTTCACACAGCACACCACAAAAACTGCCGACGCCATAGTCTTTCGCTCACAGACAGCTGCCCACAACTGTGCGCCTAGCGCTCACTTACTCCAACGCTACAATAATCTCAAACCAGGAGCAGTATCTTTGGGTCTGATGTCTTACACAGTCAGAAATACAGGGTGTTTCAAAAATGACCGGTATATTTGAAACGGCAATAAAAACTAAACGAGCAGCGATAGAAATACACCGTTTGTTGCAATATGCTTGGGACAACAGTACATTTTCAGGCGGACAAACTTTCGAAATTAAAGTAGTTACAATTTTCAACAACAGATGGCGCTGCAAGTGATGTGAAAGATATAGAAGACAACGCAGTCTGTGGGTGCGCCATTCTGTACGTCGTCTTTCTGCTGTAAGCGTGTGCTGTTCACAACGTGCAAGTGTGCTGTAGACAACATGGTTTATTCCTTAGAACAGAGGATTTTTCTGGTATTGGAATTCCACCGCCTAGAACACAGTGTTGTTGCAACAAAACGAAGTTTTCAACGGAGGTTTAATGTAACCAAAGGACCGAAAAGCGATACAGTAAAGGATCTGTTTGAAAAATTTCAGCGGACTGGGAACGTGACGGATGAACGTGCTGGAAAGGTAGGGCGACCGCGTACGGCAACCACAGAGGTCAACGCGCAGCTAGTGCAGCAGGTGATCCAACAGCGGCCTCTGGTTTCCGTTCGCCGTGTTGCAGCTGCGGTCCAAATGACGCCAACGTCCACGTATCGTCTCATGCGCCAGAGTTTACACCTCTATCCATACAAAATTCAAACGCGGCAACCCCTCAGCGCCGCTACCATTGCTGCACGAGAGACATTCGCTAACGATATAGTGCACAGGATTGATGACGGCGATATGCATGTGGGCAGCATTTGATTTACTGACGAAGCTTATTTTTAGCTGGACGGCTTCGTCATAAACAGAACTGGCGCATATGGGGAACCGAAAAGCCCCATGTTGCAGTCCCATCGTCCCTGCATCCTCAAAAAGTTCTGGTCTGGGCCGCCATTTCTTCCAAAGGAATCATTGGCCCATTTTTCAGATCCGAAACGATTACTGCATCACGCTATCTGGACATTCTTCGTGAATTTGTGGCGGTACAAACTGCCTTAGACGACACTGCGAACACCTCGTGGTTTATGCAAGATGGTGCCCGGCCACATCGCACGGCCGACGTCTTTAATTTCCTGAATGAATATTTCGATGATCGTGTGATTGCTTTGGGCTATCCGAAACATACAGGAGGCGGCGTGGATTGGCCTCCCTATTCGCCAGACATGAACCCCTGTGACTTCTTTCTGTGGGGACACTTGAAAGACCAGGTGTACCGCCAGAATCCAGAAACAATTGAACAGCTGAAGCAGTACATCTCATCTGCATGTGAAGCCATTCCGCCAGACACGTTGTCAAAGGTTTCGGGTAATTTCATTCAGAGACTACGCCATATTATTGCTACGCATGGTGGATATGTAGAAAATATCGTACTATAGAGTTTCCCAGACCGCAGCGCCATCTGTTGTTGAAAATTGTAACTACTGTAATTTCGAAAGTTTGTCTGCGTGAAAATGTACTGTTGTCCCAAGCATATTGCAACAAACGGTGTATTTCTATCGCTGCTCGTTTAGTTTTTATCGCCGTTTCAAATATACCGGTCATTTTTGAAACGCCCTGTATAAAGCCTATCAAAGACATACATCGTCTATAAAATCACATTCGGGTGTCACACACAAAAGTGCCTCAGTAGACTCCTTACACTGTACAATGAAGCCATATACACTGAGATGGTGAAAGTCATGGGAAGCGATGTGCATTATACACGTATGGTGGTAGTACTGCGTACACTAGGTATAAAAGAGCAGTGCATTCGCGCAGCCGTCGTATCGTACCCAGGTGATACACGTGAAAAGTTTACCGACGTGATTATGGACGCACCACCCTATTTAACAGGCTGTGAACACGGAATGGTAGCTGGAGCTAGAGGCTTGGAACATTCCATTTCGGAAATCGTTAGGAAATTCAGTATTCCGGTATCCACGGTGTGAAGAGTGTGCCGAGGATACAAAATTTCTGTTTTTATCTTTCACCACGTACAACGCCGTGGCCGCCGGGCTTCACTTAACGACCGAGGGCATTGGCGTTAGCGTAGAGTTGTCAGTGCTTACAGACAAGCAACGCTGCTTGAAATAACCGCAGAAATGAGTGTCAAACTTATGACGAACGTACCCGTTAGGACACTGCGACGAAATTTGGCGTTAATCGACTATGGGAACAGACTACCTACGCGAGTGCCTCTGTTAATAACAGGACATCATCTGAATGCCTCTCCTGGGAACGTGACCATATCGGTTGGACTCTAGACACCAGGCATACCATGGCGTTGTCAGATGAGTCCAGATTTCAGATGCTAAGAACTGATAGGAGGGATCGAGTATGGCGCAGACCAGACGAAGCCTCGGACCCAGGTGGTCACTAATGCACTGTGCAAGCTGGCGGTGTCTCCATATGGGTGTGGGCTCCGTTTACATGGAATGCACTGAGTCCTCTGATCCAACTGAACCGATCATGGACTGGAAATCGTTATTCTCGGGTACTTGGAGAACAGCCAGTCATGGACTTCAAGTTCCAAAAAAACGATGTAATTTTTGTAGACGACAATGCGCCTTATCACCGGCGACAATTCGCGACTGGTTTGGACATTCTGGACATTATGAACCTTATGTACGGACTGACATGAACCGACGAACATTGTGGATGCTGGTCCGCATGAAATGAGCGGAAGAAATAATTGTGAGTTGTAACCTACTTCCAGTAGTCCAACTAGAGTAATGACTGTGCGGACGGAGTTACAAAAAAATGGGGTTACAATGCTAAGCTACACTTGAAGTAGTGTGTCAAGAGTACAGTGGGTGACTCGAAAAGAGTGATACGTAAAGGATCATGCTGTATCCTGTGACAATTCGATGGAAAGGGCTGTGTATGGCGAATGTCAGCAGAACCTTACCTGACATGATAGCGAAGTACAGAGAAGGTGATATGACGGTATGGCTGTGTTTTCGCGGTTATGGTGCGATCCCCTCGTTGCGTTTAAGAAAATCGTACACGCGGAAGGATATCAAATAATTTATAATATGGCGTACTCTGCACAGTAGACGAAAAGTCCGGAGGCGATGACTGGCATCTGCTATACTCGTCGGCAAAGCAGATGCCAGGCTGAGATTCATTGTAAGCATCCTAAGGAAATGCAATCCGAAAACAAAAGAAGTAGGTTACAGTACGCTTGTTCGCCCACTGCTTGAATACTGCTCAGCAGTGTGGGATCCGTACCAGATAGGGTTGACAGAAGAGATGGGGAAGATCCAACGGAGAGCAGCGCGCTACGTTACAGGATCATTTAGTAATCGCGAAAGTGTTACGGAGATGATAGATAAAGTCCAGTGGAAGACTCTGCAGGAGAGACGCTCAGTAGTTCGGTACGGGCTTTTGTCGAATTTTCGAGAGCATACCTTCACCGAGGAGTCAAGCAGTATATTGCTCCCTCCTACGTATATCTCGCGAAGAGACCATTAGGATAATATCAGAGAGATTAGAGCCCACACAGAGGCATACCGACAATCCTTCTTTCCACGAACAATACGAGACTGGAATAGAAGGGAGAGCCGGTAGAGGTACTCAAGGTACCCTCCGCCACACACCGTCAGGTGGCTTGCGTAGTATGGATGTAGATGTAGATGTAGATGTCAGCCTGACAATGCACCTTTTCTTAAAACGGCGTCTGTCAGGTAGTGGTTTGTGGACAGTAGTGTTCTTGAAACTATCTGCCCGGCGCAGAGTCCCGATCTGAACCTAATTGTACACCTTTGGAACGAGATAGCCGACACCGCTCCAGCACTCAGTGTCCGACCTTCTCTTGTTACAGCTCTTGAGGAAGAATAGGTTGTCATTCCTCCACAGACATTCATACACCTCACTGAAAGCGTACCCAGCAACATTCAAGCCGTCATAAAGGTGTTCGGATGCTTTTGATGAGATAATATAAGTGTATAATACGTTTCGCCAAAATAATGTTTCCTGTATTAAATAAAAAAGGTTGTTAATTTTGTGCAAAATAGAAAATGTAAGTTTAGAGAACTGATCTTTACCCGATGGATCGCAAAACTATTTCTGAACGTGATCTTATGCCATTCGGGAAGGGAAAGTACCATAATTTTACTTCTGCACCTTTTATTTCGTTGGTGAGAATTTATTAGTGAGTCGTCAGCAGAAGATAGTGAAGTCTTGGGCAAACGCCCTTAACGAGCAGTGCTGATGCTAATTGATCAGCTCTGCACGGTGTTTAGCGGAGGCTTCAGATGTTTTTAACTTTAGAAGTAGTGTATTTTGTTTTGTAGCCTCGGATGCAAGAGTTTTGAGGCTATAAATAGTTAAATATTGCTCGCCCCGAAAATTCAACGAGAATAATAGCTATTGAAAAGTAATATGACGATCTGGATGTATATCTGCTCTAAGATAACTGATAATACACGAGTGTGTCGCCTAATTACTGTTCATACACCTGTGCATCATCAGAAACGCATCAATATTTTCATTTCTGTGGAACTGTAACAGGGAAATCAGCTGTACTTGCGTTTATGTTTTTGAAAACATTGTTTTATAAAAAAACTATCATACTGTCATTGTTAATCACTGTGGACTAATCATTTCCTCTTATTCTTAGGGGTTGCTTTGAAAATTATTATAAGTGTTGATTAGTATTTGAACAGAAAAATAAGTGTTGTATAACATAAATGTTAATTCAGTGCACTGTTCATAAAGCAAATGCGGCCTATCGACTTTCTATTGCCTATTACCATTCTATAGATCCTTTAAAATATCTGAAAAGCTGCAACTGATACAACATTTACTAGATTTGCGTACTTACAAAGAATGGTCGTAATGTTAATATTTTGATGTTTAATAGACTTTTAATGTCTTGGAACTGCAATCTGAAACAGTTAAAGGTTTACGGTTTATTATGAAAAGGTTCAATAGTTCTGAGTAAGAAGTGTTAAAAAAAGAGCTTCCAATAAAGTAAACATTTTAAATCTCATACCAGGTTCATCCAGTAACTTTTTAGTCGTTATTAAAAATTATTTTTCATTTGTCCGTTCAGGACTGGCGGCCTTTTTTTCCATATTTAATGTGTTTACACAAAGAGGTAAGGTAATACTAATTTCTGTCCCAGATTTGAATACTGGCACTGTTCTTTGTTGGATAACATAAAATTATCCAAAATATAACTAAAGCAAACAATGTAATGTTACTGAAAACTGGTTTATCAACGAGCTACATTATACCCATCTGTCACTTAAAAAAGTCACGATAGCGTTTGTAATAGTTTTGGCAGGTTTCTAACACGGTTAGTCCTTTTAAGAATTAAAAACTGAGTGAGATGGCGAAGTGGTTAGCACAATGCACTCGCATTCGGGAGGACGGAGGTTCAAATCGCTGACTTTTTTTCGTGATCTCCCTAAACCGCTCCAAGTAAATGCCGGGATGGTTCCCCGTCCCTTCGTAATCCGACACTGTGCTCCGCCTCTAATGACTGCGCTGCCGACGAGGCGTTAAATCTTCCTGCATTTGGTTTTCCAAAATTAAAATCATTAAAGTTATTGTTAAATCGGTAATAGTTCCAGTAAAATTAATCATCAATGGTGTCACAATATGTCATTTTGCAAGATTCCTTGTTTCTTTTACCTGAAAAGGTTACGCATCTGTGTTGACTCAAGGCTGAAGCATAGTCACAAAAGTTAGTAAACACGACTTGATTCTGGGGCAGTAATAGTTAAAAACTCCACACCAAAACTGGGGACCACGAAGTAGAGGAAGGTGTGGAATTCTGTCACCTTGGAATAAAAATAGCGCATGATGCACAAAGCAAGGAAGGGATAAAAAGCAGAACAGCATAGGCAAAGAGAGCAATCCTCTCCAAAAAAGATTTACTTATATCCATTGAAACACACGCCTTAATTTGAGACAGAATTTTCTAGGAATATGCGTTTAGATGAAGTAAATTATAGGCTGTGCAGAAACGGAAAAAGTTTGAAATTTAGTGTTCGAAAAGGATGGTGAAAATTAGGTACCACGATGATAAGGAGTGAGGAGAATTTTCCGTAAAATCGGCGAGGGAGCGAATATGTAGAAAACAATTACCTATAAGAAGTATCAGGAAGATAAGATATTTGGTAATACGTCATACAATATATATCGTACGCAACTGAATATACCGGATGCCTGCGCTACTCTGTTAAGGGATTGATGCAAGAGATGCAATCATGGTGGTCCGCATTAAACCTAACAGTAGAATGATGGCCTTTGAGAAAGTCATTTAATCCGATCCCTCTCTACGTTTTTGCAGGGGTGGGGGTGGGGGGGGGGGGGGGGGGGGCAGTTTACGTAGTTGCTGCCCGCGTGAAATGAGGACATAGGATATTTCGGCAGTTTTATTTTGCTCTTGCACGTGTTACAACATCGTGATAACGGAAATAAGCGAGAATTTTACTGATATTTGAGATACATTTGTCTCTGTCACATTTGCTAGATTTGTAACTCTACCTGCTTCGACTCCTACGAATCATCGTGAGAACCAGCAGCGTCTTACGAAAGTAACACGTCAGTCATCTAGCGTGTATCTTCGCCACTTTAGTCACGCGATTTCAGATGACCTAAACGGTCACAAGACGACCATCTGACTTGTTACTTTAGCAACAAGATGCGGATTCAAATAATGGCTCGAAAGAATTGAAACAGGTAAATTGCTCACTAGATTCGATCAAGACGACTATACTTTCAGAGGCGGAATACGGGATGATAGATGCCTTTAGCGCGAGGCGGTGTACCTTACATAATCCAGACCTGAATAAAGTGGATAGTTTTAACTGACTGTTCCGGTAGTTCTCGGTAGAATATGTTTACGTTATGAATGACAATCCCACGACACTTGCGAAATATTCTAGCATTAATAAATAGGCGCCGTTTAGATTATGATGGTATGACCGTATCTCATATACATCACGTTCATCCGTGTGTAATGAAATGTAAACGTATTCGTTATCAGAATTGGTACAATGAGTTTTTTCTATGAAAGAGTTTGTTATGCAGATCGTCTGTACCGTTTCAGCGAGTGAGGATTATCGCAGCGTCGATCATTGGATTCTGAGAGAGGCAGAGGGCAGCACACAGCTCTTCGCCTTTGTATAAATTAAACCACTGAATTTTAACTGCCGTTCGTTGATGACGCTGATCCTTGCCGTGTCATTTCTTCGTAACGTACGCTGCGGCTTTCGTGTGTTCTGCCGCCGTTACGGAGCAACAGCTGGTGGCGCCCTCTCGGAAGCCCGTAGCTCGTCGCCATTTGCATAGATCCATTTGCTAACACGATCCCCAAATACAGTTTCCTGACGTACAGTGTACACACTCTCTCAATCGTCGTAATTAATTTCCTCGCCGACTACAACACACCTCGCCCTGTGTATATATCTGATGACTGCCGTCCCCCGACGTGCAGACCACACTGTCGCGTGCTGCACGCAAACCGTAACATCTCCCCATTCCAATTCTACATGACAGATGTTTGCTGTTATCACAGAACACTTTTTTTTAGTTAAGCAATTTACTACCGGAGTCTTCTTCCGGGTAGCTTGAATAATTACACACATCTACAAATTAATACTTCGCAATTTTTTGTCGTCTTAGGCGTTCCTAATGTTTCTTGATTCGCTCACTTCAGAAGTGCTAGTTTCTCTCCATCACGTAAAGCTTTTTTTCACAAAGTAATAATGAAGATCGAGAAATATAATTGCGTAGGTTTCCTCGGCCAGTTAGAGGTGACACAAAAGTTTTATAAATATGGTACCGCGTCAAACTGTTATAAACTATACTGGAGAAACCATAGTTTAGGCCACGGTTGCAGTAGACCTAGAAGAATCGTGGCCGACACGTTGGTTTCTCCAGTATAGTTTTTTACAGTATGATGCGGCACCATACATTGAAAACTTTCATTTAAATTGACTCTGGACGCAGAAACCTACCCTTTTTATGTTACGAACCTGCATGGGCAGGAATCATACAACAGAATAGACCCTGAGGAATGCTACTGTAACTGCGCTTGAAACGTTGGCTTCTCTAGTACAGCTTTTTACAGTATGACGAGGTACTATACTCAGGAAACAGTTATGTCAACTGACTCTATACGCGGAAGCCTACGCAATTATAGCCTGTACTGGCAGGAATCATTACAACAGAGTTGACCCTCAAGAATGCCACTGTAACTGTGGCTAAAACGTTGGTTTCATCGCTATAGATTTTTACATATACATCTACGTGATTACTCTGCTATTCAGAATAAAGTGCCTGGCAGAGGGTTCAATGAATCGCCTTCAAGCTGTCTCTCTACAGTTCCACTCTCTAATGGCGCGAGGGAAAGACGAGCACTTAAATTTTTCTGTGCGAGTCCTGATTTCTCTTATTTTATCGTGATGACCAATTCCCCCTATGTAGGTGGGTGCCAACAGAATGTTTTCGAAATCGAGGAAGAAAAGTGGTGATTGTAATTTCATGAGAACATCCCGCAGGAACGAAAAACGCCTTTGTTTTAATTATTACCACTCCAATTTACGTATCATGTCTGTGGCACTATCTCCCCTATTTCTCGATAATACAAAACGAGCCCCCCTTCTTTGTACTTTTTCGATGTCATCCGTCAGTCCCATCTGATGCAGATCCCACACCGCACAGCAATACTCCAGAATAGGGCGGACAAGCGTGGTGTAATCAGTCTCTTTAGTAAACCTGTTGCACCTTCTAAGTGTTCCGCCAATGACTCGCACTCTTTGGTTTGCTCTACCCACAACATTATCTATGTGATCATTCCAGTTTACGTTATTTGTCATTATAATCCCTAAGTATTTATTTGAATTTACAGCCTTCAGATTTGTGTGACTTACGGCGTAATCGAAATTTAGCGGATTTCTTTTAGTACTCATGTGAATCACTTCACACTTTCTTTTATTCACGTTCAAAAATGGTTCAAATGGCTCTGAGCACTATGGGAATTAACATCTGTGGGCCTCAGTCCCCTAGAACTTAGAACTACTTAAACCTAACTAATCTAAGGACATCACACACATCCATGCCCGAGGCAGGATTCGAACCTGCGACCGTAGCGGTCGCGCGGTTCCAGACTGAAGCGCCTAGAACCGCTCGGCCATCAACGGCCGGCTATTCAGGTTCAATTGCCACTTTTCACACCATACAGATATCTTATCTAAATCATTTTGTAATTCCTTTTGGTCACCTGATGACTTTACAAGGCGGTAAACAGCATCATCTGCAAACAATTTAAGACTACTACTCAGATTGTCTCCTATGTCGTTAATATAGATCAGGAACAGTAGAGGGCCTATAACACTTCGGGGAACGCCAGATATTACTTCTATTTTATTCGGTGACTTTCTGTATATTACTACGAACTGTGACCTTTCTGACAGGAAATCACGAATTCAGTCGCACAACTGAGGCGATACTCCGTAGGCACGCAGTTTGGTTAGAAGACGATTGTGAGGAACGGTGTCGAAAGTCCTCTGGAAATCTAAAAATATGGAATCAATTTGACATACCCTGTCGATAGCACTCATTACATAAAGAGCTAGTTGTGTTTTCTTCGAGGTGCTTCATATTGTTCGAATACAGTATGTGTTCCAAAATCCTACTGCAAATCGATGTTAGTGATATGGACCTGCAATTCAGTGGATTACTCCTACTTCCCTCTTTGGGTATTGGTGTGACTTGAGCAATTTTCCAGCCTTTAGGTACGTATCTTTCTGTGAGCGAGAGATTGTGTATAATTGCTAAATTGGAGCTTTTGTATCAGCACACTCTGAGAAGAACTTGACTGGTATACGTCTGGACCGGAGGCTTTGCCTTTATTAAGTGATTTAAGCTGTTTTGCTACACCGAGGATATCTACTTCTATGTTCTTCATCTTTGCAGTTGTTCTTGATTGGAATTCAGGAATATTTACTTCGTCTTCTTTGGTGAAGGAGTTTCGGAAAACCATGTTTAATAACTCTGCTTCAGTGGCATTGTCATCAGTGACTTCACCGTTGTCATCGCGCAGTGAAGGTATTGATTGCGTCTTGCCACTGGTGTGCTTTATGTATGACCAAATCTCTTTGGGTTTTCTGTCAGATTTCGAGACAGAGTTTCGTTGTGGAGATTATTAAAAGCATCTCGCGTTGAAGTACAGGCTAGATTTCGGACTTCCGCAAAACTTTGCCCGTCTTGGCGATTTGGCGTTCCTTTAAATTTGGCATGCTTTTTTCGCTGCTTATGCAGCAACGATCTGACCCGTTTTGTGTTCCATTGGGGATCGGTACCATTACTTATTAATTTATGTGGTATATATCTCCTTTCTGAAATCATTCCACAACTTTTCTACGCTTAAATGATCAGATCGGAAGGAGTGAAGACTGTCTCTTAAAAATACGTTAAACCATTTTTTCTCAGATTTTTTAAATAGATATACACTCCTGGAAATGGAAAAAAGAACACATTGACACCGGTGTGTCAGACCCACCATACTTGCTCCGGACACTGCGAGAGGGCTGTACAAGCAATGATCACACGCACGGCACAGCGGACACACCAGGAACCGCGGTGTTGGCCGTCGAATGGCGCTAGCTGCGCAGCATTTGTGCACCGCCGCCGTCAGTGTCAGCCAGTTTGCCGTGGCATACGGAGCTCCATCGCAGTCTTTAACACTGGTAGCATGCCGCGACAGCGTGGACGTGAACCGTATGTGCAGTTGACGGACTTTGAGCGAGGGCGTATAGTGGGCATGCGGGAGGCCGGGTGGACGTACCGCCGAATTGCTCAACACGTGGGGCGTGAGGTCTCCACAGTACATCGATGTTGTCGCCAGTGGTCGGCGGAAGGTGCACGTGCCCGTCGACCTGGGACCGGACCGCAGCGACGCACGGATGCACGCCAAGACCGTAGGATCCTACGCAGTGCCGTAGGGGACCGCACCGCCACTTCCCAGCAAATTAGGGACACTGTTGCTTCTGGGGTATCGGCGAGGACCATTCGCAACCGTCTCCATGAAGCTGGGCTACGGTCCCGCACAGCGTTAGGCCGTCTTCCGCTCACGCCCCAACATCGTGCAGCCCGCCTCCAGTGGTGTCGCGACAGGCGTGAATGGAGGGACGAATGGAGACTTGTCGTCTTCAGCGATGAGAGTCGCTTCTGCCTTGGTGCCAATGATGGTCGTATGCGTGTTTGGCGCCGTGCAGGTGAGCGCCACAATCAGGACTGCATACGACCGAGGCACACAGGGCCAACACCCGGCATCATGGTGTGGGGAGCGATCTCCTACACTGACCGTACACCACTGGTGATCGTCGAGGGGACACTGAATAGTGCACGGTACATCCAAACCGTCATCGAACCCATCGTTCTACCATTCCTAGACCGGCAAGGGAACTTGCTGTTCCAACAGGACAATGCACGTTTGCATGTATCCCGTGCCACCCAACGTGCTCTAGAAGGTGTAAGTGAACTACCCTGGCCAGCAAGATCTCCGGATCTGTCCCCCATTGAGCATGTTTGGGACTGGATGAAGCGTCGTCTCACGCGGTCTGCACGTCCAGCACGAACGCTGGTCCAACTGAGGCGCCAGGTGGAAATGGCATGGCAAGCCGTTCCACAGGACTACATCCAGCATCTCTACGATCGTCTCCATGGGAGAATAGCAGCCTGCATTGCTGCGAAAGGTGGATATATACTGTACTAGTGCCGACATTGTGCATGCTCTGTTGCCTGTGTCTATGTGCCTGTGGTTCTGTCAGTGTGATCATGTGATGTATCTGACCCCAGGAATGTGTCAATAAAGTTTCCCCTTCCTGGGACAATGAATTCACGGTGTTCTTATTTCAATTTCCAGGAGTGTACTTTGCGTTTATTTTTGATTGTCGTAGGTGTTACGGTATTCAGCCTAGCAGCAACTGCCTTGTGGTGGCTAATTCCTGTATTCTTTACGATACTCACTATTTGTCCGGGGTTATTTGTTGCTAAAAGGTCAAGTATGCTTTCGGAATCATTTACGCTTCAAGTGGGCTCATGAAGTAATTGATCGAAACAATTGTCTGAGAAAGCATTCAGTACAATTTCGTATGGCGTTTTATACCTACCACCGGATTTAAACGTTTAATTTTACCAGTATATCGATGGTAGATCGAGATCACCACCGACAGTAATTGCATGAGTGGGGTACCTATTTAGAATGAGACTCAAGCAATAAATGGGACTCAAGCAATGAATAAGCCACCACCAACTCTATTAAATCCATCCTTTCTGAATACTGTTAGATTGTTTGAAAAAATTTCGGCTGAACTTATTTCTGGCTTTAGCCGGCTTTCTGTACCTATAACTCTTTGAGCTTCAGTCCTTTCTATTAGGGCTTGTTCTGGTTCTTTCCCAACAGAGCTACGACAATTTACAATTACAATACCGATTGTTTCTACATCTACCTTATTGTGTTTTACATGCCTACTTTTAGACGGACGCCCTTTCTGTGGTTCCCTGAGACCCTCTAACCTAAAAAACCGCCCAGTGCCTTCCACACAGCCCCCGCTACCCTCGCAATCTCTTCCTGTGTGTAATGGACTCCTGACCTATTAAGTGGAACCCGGAAACCCGGCACCCGATGGCGCAAGTAAAGGAATCTGCAACCTACACGGTCACAGAATCGCCTGAGCCTCTGATCCAGACCCTCAATTCGGCTTTGCACCAAAGGACCACAGACGGTTCTATCGACGATGCTACAGATGGTGAGCTCCGCCTTAATCTCGGAAGAAAGACTGGCAGTTTTTACTATTTCCACTATCTGCCCGAAACCAGAGAGAATCTCCTCCGATCCAAAACGACGTACGTCATTGGTATCGACAAGAGCAACCACCTGACGTTGGCTGCACCCTGTACTCTTCATGGCATCCAGAAGCACCCTTTCCATATCCGGAATGAATCTGCCCGGTATGCATACAGAGTGCACACTGGCTTCCTTCGCCTCCTTGGTAGCCAAGTTCTTAAGGGACTCCATTACGCTAGTAATGATGGAGCTCCCAACCACCAGCAAATCCATCCTCTGTGTATACCCAGACCTTGCGGGCCGAGAAGCTTCCTCTGGAATAAGGTGGACGACTGCATCCAGCTCAAAAACATCTTCAGCCACAGATAACGCGCGAAACCTGTTCGTCAAACGAACCGGGAAGGCCCTACGATCGGCCCCTCGGAGAGGTTTTCGATGCCTGCTAGACTTCGGAATTATCTCCCACTCGACAACGGGTGAGGCGTCAACCTTAGTGCAGGCAGTATCCGGGGCGGCCACACCAGTGGACCGACTGGGGTACACGTGGGTAGTGCTCGACCCCCTCCCCCCCCCCCCCCCCCCCCATAGTGATGCCCCTTGGCAACAGCCTCAGGCTGTGTGACGGAAGCCCAAGCAGCCTGGAGGTGTGAGCAAAGGGTCGCCAACTCTCGCGTCTGTACACAGCAATCACAGTATTGCAGTTCGCTCCTGTTTGAAACTCTTAAAAATATGTAACAAACGACTGGTGTTCGTGCCTTATTAGCAGCAGGAACAGGAGGTGCTCTGTGTCTGACGGTCTATCCGACATTATGAAGCTCTTCCATACTCAGAAAACTTTTATGTCGAAAGATCGAGAAAATTCATACAAAATACGTGTACAAACATAAAAATGTTTCAAAGAAACATGGTAAAATAACGCACTCTTAACATTGCAATTAATTATTATGATTTTCTTCAGTAATAACATAGAAGCACTAATCGTAATGCCTCTTTTTCGTTAAAGCTCAGTTTCGAAGTTTTCCGCATTGCGTAACGAGACTCCCTGTGCAGCATACATAAACAGTGAGCTATATCGCTGACATCACATCGTCCCTGGAACGTCCATTACAACTGCACCTTGATCAATATTTATGCTGCGCATGTCACCTTACCGTGTGTGGCGGAGGGTACTTTGAACCTGACTCTCTCTCCCTCTCTCCGTCTCTCTCTCTGTGCCCCCCCCCCCCCCCTTTTTCCTGTTACAGTCGCAAGTGGCCCACGGGAGGAACGATTGCTATTACTTTCGAATGTATCTGCTTTTACCCTCATGTTCTCTTCACAAGATATACGTAGAAGGAAGCAATATATTTATTGACTCTTCCAGTATGGTGCGCCCTGGAAACTTGAACAGTAAATAAGGGTGTGATGCAGAACGCATCTCTTGCATTAATCTATACCGAAAAGCGCTTTCCTTCTTTTGACCTTATGTAATTCTTCTATCAGCATCATTTCGTGAGGATCGCAGACTGACGAGCAATATCCAATAACTGGTGAACCATATATTTACTTTCAAAATCTTTTCTTAAAGAATTTACTCTATGTACTAGCGATTCATCAAGAACATTAACACATTTAATCACACTAGATAGCGTGGAAGTAGTTGCCAGGAAGTAACTAATGGAAAATGAAATTATCTTTGACAAATGTGAATTTTATTCCTAAAAGCCGTTTCGAAAACAGATATAAAATTACAAGCAGAAAAGCACCTTCGAAATATCAAGTTACAATTTTATTTAGAGGCAGAAAGAACAATATTAACAGTGTGAGCCTTCGGGCTGAGAAGCTTGCCTGCTCCCTTTCAACACGGCCGTGGTCATGACCGCTCACAAAAACCTGTGGAAGAGTACACTGGTGCAAATCTGCAACATACCAGATTACTTTAAACTAAAAAATTTTTAACAATTCAGAGAAACACTTAAACTATGCACCCCGTAAGAGGGATGGAAGTGGTACAACACTCAAATCATTTGCCACCGAAAGTGCAATTTTTTTTCAAAGGACTCTTACGGTGGAAAGGTGGCAACCTTATAACCTAAAATGACTATTAAAAAAAAAAACCCATAAATACAGACTTACATAAAATGTACAACATGCTCTACATTGCAAAATGGTTCAAATGGCTCTGAGTACTATGGGACTTAACTTCTCAGGTCATCAGTCCCCTAGAACTTAGAACTACTTAGACCTAACTAACCTAAGGACATCACACACATCCATGCCCGAGGCAGGATTCGAACCTGCGACCGTAGCGGTCGCGCGGTTCCGGACTGCAGCGCCTAGAACCGCTCGTCCACTCCGGCCGGCGCTCTACATTACACGTATACCACCTCGCAAGATGATAGGCAAGATAAAAACAAATTTCAAGAATTCGGCCTTTAAGCAATAAATTCGTTAACACCGAATCCGACAAACATGACACAGACAGCTATTAACGTATGGCAGATTGACGGGGGGGGGGGGGGGGGGGGGTGGTACTAAACAACCCGAACTGCAATTCACAAATAACCACCTTCCCGCGGGTGGGAAAACGGAGAAGAATGGTAGGACGACCCCAAAACAAACAAAGCGGCTGGTGACTTCACCAAGAAAACAAGTAGAATTTAACAAGTAAATGAAACAACATATCTCCAATCACTTAACTTCTAATAAACTGCGATTTCTGGCGAAGACCTGGCGCAGCGCCCCCTACGTTCTCCCGATCCGTCCGTTGCCAGCCGCTTCAACGGACGCAGGATGGCGCGGCGATCTCCCGTCTCACGGCGTCGCAGCTCGGCCCGGCCAGCTCGATGTCATGGATTCGCTCCTGTTGCTCTCGTGTGAACCGTGAAGCCGCTACCCCTTTCTATACGGCTCTGCCCACTGGACTCACGTGGGGACCTGACATGCGCCGACGCCAAGGCGGACAAGTCATCTCGTGTGTCAGTGCGCGACCGACCAACCGACCGATCCCACCGCCAATGACCGTTGCCCGAGCAACTCGAGCAGACTGGCGGCGTAACGCACAGACTCAGATGCAGGAACTCCACCCCGACTGGGCGACCACTAGCTGAGTTCTGTTACTGGCGGAGTGGCAAGACTCTCATTTTCTGGCTCAAAGTTTGATCCAAACGACAAACACACTCGCACTCCGACGACAGACACACACCTACTGCCGCACAACTGCGAACGAGAGACAGGCCAGGAACTGGTGACGCGAGACTGACCCAGCCTCACTTCGACTAACCAATTGCCGCTGACGATTTTTTTTTTAATAGGTTTTTGGTGGTGGTGCTGAAGTCTGATCAACTTCGTTGATTTTTACTGCTGTAGGGAATGGAAAGGGTAAAAATTTTCTCTTTATTTATTTATTCTTCTTCCAGCTTTAGTTTGGGCACACAGAAGGGTCCTTTAACTCGCTGCTTTTGGTGTGTGCTTGGAAACATGTGTGTAGAAGTGCTAAAGGACTTTATGTCCTTAAATTACGTAGCGATATCATTTACGGAAGCTCAAATACTATCGCCTTCGGTACTTTATATTTGTGGTTGCGTAAGGGTTCTACGTGCCTACTGTGGTGAGCTGTGGTGTACTGTCACGTATCAAGTCCAACTTCCGAAATAAGGTTCGTGCCTTCTCCTTGACCTTGTCTGAGTGGTAAGATTCGCTTAAGGCTCGATGAATATCATGATTCCGGATCCACCATTGGGCTCCAGTGATCCATCGTAGGCATCTGCTTTGTACAACCTGTAACTTCTTGTAGTAAATGGCACACGTAGTACGCCAAGAAGTCGATCCATACTAAATAGATGCTTCGACTGTGGCGTGGTACAACTGGAGTTTCGTGCGTTGGCTGAGGTACGAGCTGTTCAGAAATGGGAGGAGGGCTTCCAGCATTTTGAGGCCAGACGTCTTCTTCTCCATAATGTGATGACTATACAGCAGTTTGGCGTCCAGATGCACTCCAAGGTATTTTACAGTTGTTGCCCAGGGGAGTGGCTGGTCTGATATCCGTAGACGTTCATTGACGATGGGTCTCCGACGTGTGAAGACAATAACTTTGGTTTTCTCTGCATTGACCGTTATTTTGTTCCTGTGGGTCCAGTGGTCCACTAAATCTAGTTGGCGCTGCATCCGTGTGACGAGGTGGTCCATTCTGGTGCCTGCAGTCAGGAGCGCTGTGTCGTCGGCAAAGAAACTGGCAGTAACAGGTGGCACCGTCGGGAGGTCGTTAGTGTGTAAATTAAACAGCAGTGGAGATATGACCGATCCTTGTGGAAGTCCTTGTCATCAATGCGAACATATAATCTGCGATCCTGAAGAAAATTGTCGAGAAGTTTCAAATAGCAGTCTGGTAGGGGAGTGGTATGTCGGAGCTTGACGATCAAGTTGCATCGCTGTACTTTATCGTAAGCCTTCTCTATATCGAGAAAGACTCGCCGCTGGCGAGCTTATAGCGCCACTTAAAAGCACGTGAACAGGAAACCTTTCCCCTTTCCCACCAGAGGGAGACACCAAAGCTGCGATTGCCACAGCGGCGCCACCGCCAGAAACGGTAGGCGACTTCCATACATGACGCGCTGCGGCGCGCTCTTCAAAATAGCAAATTTTACCACGGCTCAACTGGTCTAACGAGGGCTTTTGTAAGTTACCTCCTTTATGGGTGGAGTGCAGTTCCAAGAGGATTCTTGCATTGAATCTCAGTCTGCATCTGCCTTACCAGTTCTTGTGTTATACAGCGCCGTACTCTGCCTGTTTACATATCTCTGTATTTCGGTACGCATGCCTGAACTAGTTTCTTTGGGGCTTCAGTGAATATGTCATGGGAGAACGTCACCTTTCTCTTCTTCACCTTCAGTCTTTCAATTGAAACTTCTTGGCAGATTAAAAGTGTGTGCCCGACCGAGACTCGAACTCAGGACCTTTGCCTTTCGCGGGCAAGTGCTCTACCATCTGAGCTACCTAAGCACGACTCACGCCCGGTCCTCACAGCTTTACTTCTGCCAGTACCTCATCTCCTACCTTCCAAACTTTACAGAAGCTCTCCTGCGAACGTTGCAGAACTAGCATTCCTGAAAGAAAGGATACAGCGGAGACATGGCTTAGCCACAGCCTGGGGGATGTTTCCAGAATGAGATTTTCACCCTGCAGCGGAGTGTGCGCTACACCTGGATCTGTTAGAAGCGGAGAGCGGCTGTGCAGCTTCTCACCTGCGACACTGTAGGCTAGGCGGCGCGGCGCGGCCTGCGGCGGGCAGACAGAGAAGGCCTGCCTCGCTGGCCGCAGCTGCCTGCCTCATTACGGCGAGTTATCGGCCCATCACGGCGGCCGCGCCCTGCCAGCCCTGGGCTACGGTCGACCCTAGCATGGCACGGCACAGAACAGCACAGCCCAGCTCCGGCACTGCGCTCGGCGACGAAGCTGCCAGGCAGCCGGGCAGCAGGCGTGGGGGGCTCGTCTGTTTATAAGTGTGTCGAGTATAATGCACTGATGTGAAACACTTCAGGACGAGTCTAAAGTACGCAACGTGTCTCACACCCAATTAACATGCACTACTGGTCATTAAAGTTGCTAAACCAGGAAGATGACGTGCTACACATGAGAAATTTAACCGACAGGAAGAAGACGCTGTGATATGCAAATGATTAGCTTTTCAGAGCATTCACACAAGGTTGGCGCCGGTGGCGACACCTACAACGCGCTGACATGAGGAACGTTTCCAACCGATTTCTCATACACAAACAGCAGTTGACCGGCGTTGCCTGGTGAAACGTTGTTGTGATACCTCGTGTAAGGGGGAGAAATGCTACCATCACGTTTCTGACTTTGATAAAGGTCGGATTGTAGCCTATCGCGATTGCAGTTTATCGTATCGCGACATTGCTGCTCGCGTTGGTGGAGATCCAATGACTGTTAGCAGAATATGGAATCGGCGGGTTCTGGAGGGTAATAAGGAACGCCGTGCTGGATCCCCTTTTGCGTCGAACCAGTTCGTAAATTCCTTTCCAATTTTGTTTGCCTGTTCGGATATTTATTAACGGCCTCGTATCCCTAGCAGTCGGGATGACAGGCATCTTATCCGCATGGCTGTAACCGATCGTGCACCCACGTCTCGATCCCTGAGTCAACAGATGGGGACGTATGCAAGACAACAACCATCTGCACGAACAGTTCGACGACGTTTGCAGCAGCATGGACTATCAACTCGGAGACCATGGCTGCGGTTATCCTAGACGCTGCATCACAGACAGGAGCGCCTGCGATGGTGTTCTCAACGACGAACCCGGGTGCACGAATGCCAAACGTCATTTTTTCGGATGTATCCAGGTTCTGTTTACAGCATGATGATGAAACTTCCTGGCAGATTAAAACTGTGTGCCCGACCGAGACTCGAACTCTGGACCTTTGCCTTTCGCGGGCACTTGCCCGCGAAAGGCAAAGGTCCAGAGTTCGAGTCTCGGTCGGGCACACAGTTTTAATCTGCCAGGAAGTTTCATATCAGCGCACACTCCGCTGCAGAGTGAAAATCTCATTCAGCATGATGATGGTCGCATCGGTGTTTGGCGACATCGCGGTGAACGCACATTGGAAGCGTGTATTCGTCATCGCCATACTGGCGTATCACCCGGCGTCATGGTATGGGATGCCATTACTTACACATCTCGGTCACTTCTTGTTCGCATTGACGGCACTTTGAACAGTGGCCGTTACATTTCAGCTGCGTTACGACCCGTGGCTCTACTCTTCATTCGATCCCTCTGAAACCCTACATTTTAGCAGGAGAATGCACGACCGCATGTTGCAGGTCCTGGATACAGAAAATGTTCCACTGCTGCCCTGGCTAACACATTCTCCAAATCTCTCACCAACTGAAAACGTATGGTCAATGGTGGGCGAGCAACTGGCTCGTCACAATACGCCAGTCACTACTCTTGATGAACTGTGGTATCGTGTTGAAGCTGCGTGGGCAGCTGTACCTGTACGCGCCATCCAAGCTCTGTTTGATTCAATGCCCAGGCGTATCAAGGCCGTTATTACGGTCAGAGGTGGTTGTTCTGGGTACTGATTTCTCAGGATCTATGCATACAAATTGCGTGAAAATGTAATCACATGTCAGTTCTAGTATAATATATTTGTCCAATATGCATTTCTTCTTGGTGTAGCAATTTTAATGGCCAGTAGTGTAACTTAATGAAACTTGCGTCGTACATAGAATGAACTGCTACAGAAGAGTGCAAAAGATAACCGAAAGAAATCCGCAGCGAAGATAGACAGATATTCAGCCATCACAGGCTCTGCAGACCATTGTTTCCACAAACTGCCTCCATTCCTTCCTCTTTTGTGCCCGGTTCCTCCAGGTGTCTTAAATTCCCAGGGCTGCTAGGTCCTTGGCCAGGTCGTCCATCCAGCGCTGCCTTGGTCGTCCAGTTTGGTGTTTCGTTTCCCCGCTAGTGCCATCTTCGCCTGTCTTCCATCTGGTTCAAATTGTTCAAATGGCTCTGAGCGCTATGAAACTTAACTTCTGAGGTCATAAGTCCCCTAACTAACCTAAGTACATCACGTAATTCCATGCCCGAAGTAGGATTCGAACCTGCGGTCGTAGCGGTCGTGCGGTTCCAGACTGAAGCGCCTAGAATCGCTCGGCCACACTGGCCGGCCATCCATCTGGCATACGGGCTACATGACCCACCCATTGTATTCTTTTGCTCTTTATCTTCTGTACGATAGTTGGTTGTCACATCAGAAGGTAGATTTCTTCGTTATTCCTCCTCCTCCATTCTCAATTATCTAATACTGGTCCCCATATCTTCCTCACTACTCTACTTTCAAATATTAATAGTTTTTCCTTTTCAAGCTTAGTGGTGCTCCATGTTTCTGAACCGTACATTACTGCTGGGCATTTTCATCTTAGTGTTCACTGAGATAGATTTAGAACCAAGCATCTCTCTGAGGGAATGCATGCATTTGGTTCCCACTGCTATTCTTTCCTTGATGTCCATTTTTATTCTGTGTTCCGTTGTAAAACGAGATCCCAAGTATTTGAACTGGTCTACTCTCTTGAACCTCTTGCCATCTATGTCGCGAAATTCTGCCTACTCTTGTCTTCTTCCTAGTTGCATGAACTCTGGGTTTTGTCTCGATTCACTTTGAGCCCTACCTTCTGTGCATTATTGTCCATTTTCTGGCACATTTCTTTCAAGTCGTGCTTTGATTCACTTAACGCAACGAAACTAACAGAAATTACTCTTTTATTCAAAGACAACAGTTACACTGAAGTGACTGCGATTTATGTTGGTCCCAAAGACATTGAAAAAGACGCGACACGGTTCGCAGTAGGTTGCCTGATCACCAAGGCTGACAACGCATGCTCTGCAAAGTGCTCCCATGCAGACCACAAGCTTCTTGTGGAATGGCGCTCCATTCCTCCACGAAAGTGGTTGACAACTGCCGGATCATCGTGGTACACGGGGAGGCGCTGCATTATGTCTCCCCAACGCATGGGGCTTAAGTCGGGGAACGAACAGGCCAGTCTGTTCGCCATACGTTCTCTCGATCCAATACCTCCTCCATCTGCGCAGTTCGATTGGCCGCGCACTGCCGTCCACCAAAATCACGTCAAGACTTAATCCATTCGCGAAAAGGCGCACGTGGGGACGGATTGCAGTGTTACGATAAAGTTGACTTTTGAGTGTACTGTAT
The DNA here is from genome assembly GCF_023864345.2 of Schistocerca serialis cubense. Taxonomy (NCBI): domain Eukaryota; kingdom Metazoa; phylum Arthropoda; class Insecta; order Orthoptera; family Acrididae; genus Schistocerca; species Schistocerca serialis. The sequence goes on along the minus strand of NC_064639.1, from coordinate 1,142,212,264 downwards.
TCAAAGATGCGGAGTTCAGTACGCCCAGGTAATATTATACCTCCCCATACCATCACTTGACCCCCGTGATCCTTGGACCTTGCCGTTGGTGGGGAAGCTTGCGTGCCTCAGTGATACTGATAGCCGTACCGTAGGTGCAACCACAACGGAGGGGTATCTGTTGAGAGGCCAGACAAACGTGTGGTTCCTGAAGAGGGGCAGCAGCCTTTTCAGTAGTTGTAGGGGTAACAGTCTGGATGATTGACTGATCTGGCCTTGTAACACTAACCAAAACGGCCTTGCTGGGCTGGTGCTGGTACTGCGAACGGCTGAAGCAAGGGGAAACTACAGCCGTAATTTTTTCCGAGGGCATGCAGCTTTACTGTATGATTAAATGATGATGGCGTCCTCTTGGGTAAAATATTCCGGAGGTAAAATAGTCCCCCATTCGGATCTCTGGGCGTGGACTACCCAAGAGGACGTCGTTATCAGGAGAAAGAAAACCGGCGTTCTACGGATCGGAGCGTGGAATGTCAGATCCCTTAACCGGGCAGGTAGGTTAGAAAGTTTAAAAAGGGAAATGGATAGGTTAAAGTTAGATATAGTGGGAATTAGTGAAGTTCGGTGGCAGGAGGGACAAGACTTCTGGTCAGGTGAATACATCTACATCTACATTTATACTCCGCAAGCCACCCAATGGTGTGTGGCGGAGGGCATTTTACGTGCCACGGTCATTACCTCCCTTTTCTGTTCCAGTCGCGTATGGTTCGCGGGAAGAACGACTGTCTGAAAGCCTCCGTAGCGCTCGAATCTCTCTAATTTTACATTCGTGATCTCCTCGGGAGGTATATGTAGGGGGAAGCAATATATTCGATACCTCATCCAGAAACGCACCCTCTCGAAATCTGGCGAGCAAATTGCACCGCAATGCAGAGCGCCTCTCTTGCAGGGTCTGCCACTTGAGTTTGCTAAACATCTCCGTAACGCTATCACGGTTACCAAATAACCCTGTGACGAAACGCGCCGATCTTCTTTGGATCTTCTCTATCTCCTCCGTCAACCCGATCTGGTTATAAATACAAAATCAAATAGGGGTACTGCAGGAGTAGTATTAATAATGAATTAAAAAAAAATAGGACTGCGGGTATGCTACTACGAACAGCATAGTGAACGCATTATTGTGGCCAAGATAGACACGATGCCCACGCCTACTACAGTAGTACAAGTTCATATGCCAACTAGCTCTGCAGATGAGGAAGAAATTGAAGAAATGTATGATGAGATAATAGAAATTATTCAGGTAGTGAAGGGAGATGAAAATTTAATAATCATGGGTGACTGGAATTTGGTAGTAGGAAAGGGGAGAGAAGAAAACGTAGTAGGTGAATATGGATTGGGGCTAAGATATGAAAGAGGAAGCCGCCTGGTAGAATTTTGCACAGAGCACAACTTAATCATAGCTAACACTTGGTTCAAGAATCATGAAAGAAGGCTGTATACATGGAAGAAGCCTTGGAGATATTGATAGGTTTCAGATAGATTATATAATGGTAATACAGAGATTTAGGAACCAGGTTTTAAATTGTAAGCCATTTCCAGGGGCAGATGTGGACTCTGACCACAATCTATTGGTTATGAACTGTATATTAATACTGAAGAAACTGCAAAAAGGTGCGAATTTAAGGAGATGGGACCTTGATAAACTTACTAAACCAGAGGTTGTACAGAGTTTCAGGAACAGCATGAGGGAACTATTGACACGAATGGGGGAAAGAACTACAGTAGAAGAAGAATGGGTAGCTTTGAGGGATGAAATAGTGAAGGCAGCAGAGGATCAAGTAGGTAAAAGGACGAGGACTAGTAGAGCTCCTTGGGTAACAGAAGAAATATTGAATTTGATTGATGAAAGGAGAAAATATAAAAATGCAGTAAATGAAGCAGGCAAAAAGGAATACAAACGTCTCAAAAATGAGATCGACACGAGGTGAAAAATGGCTAAGCAGGGATGGCTAGAGGACAAATGTAAGGACGTAGAGGCTTATCTCACTAGGGGTAGGATAGATGCAGCCTACAGGAAAATTAAAGAGACCGTCGGAGAAAAGAGAACGACTTGTATGAATATCAAGAGGTCAGATGGAAACCCAGTTCTAAGCAAAGAAGGGAAAGCATAAAGGTGGAAGGAATATGTAGAGGGTCTATACAAGGGCGATGTACTTGAGGACAATATTATGGAAATGGAAGACGATGTAGATGAAGATGAATTGGGAGATATGATACTGCGTGAAGAGTGTGACAGAGCACTGAAAGACCTAAGTCGAAACAAGGACCCGGGAGTAGACAATATTCCGTTAGAACTACTGACAGCCTTGGGAGAGACTGGCCTGACGAAACTCTACCATCTGGTGAGCAAGATGCATGAGACAGGCGAAATACCCTCAGACTTCAAGAAGAATATAATAATTCCATCACCAAAGAAAGCAGGTGTTGACAGATGTGAAAATTACCGAACAATCAGTTTAATAAGCCACAGCTGCAAAATACTAACGCGAATTCTTTACAGACGATAGGAAAAACTAGTAGAAGCCGACCTCGGGGAAAATCAGTTTGGATTCCGTAGAAATATTGGAACACATGTGGCAATACTGACCCTACGACGTCTCTTAGAAACTAGATTAAGGAAAGGCAAACCTACGTTTCTAGCAATTGTAGACTCTGAGAAAGCTTTTGACAATGTTGCCTGGAATACTCTCTTTCAGATTCTAAAGGTGGCAGGGGTAAAATACATGGAGCGAAAGGCTGTTTACAATATGTACAGAAACCAGATGGCAGTTATAAGAGTAGAGTGACATGAAAGGGAAGCAGTGGTTGGGAAGGGAGTGAGACAGGGTTGTAGCCTCTCCCCGATGTTATTCAATCTGTATATTGAGCAAGCAGTGAAGGAAACAAAAGAAAAATTCGGAGTAGGTATTAAAATCCATGGAGAAGAAATAAAAAATTTGAGGTTCGCCGATGACATTGTAATTATGTCAGAGACAGCAAAGGACTTGGAAGAGCAGCTGAACTGAATGGGTGTGTGTGTTGGTCCATAGGATAATTTAGGTTAAGTAGTGTGTAAGCTTAGGGACTGATGACCTTAGCAGCTAAGTCCCATACGATTTCACACACATTGTTGGCCAAAATGGGAGCGCGTTGCAGGACATACGTTTCCGTTGGTAGTAATCACACACACCATTAAAAACCATGTCCCGCCTTTTGTAACGCCCAGACGAACACCATAATTTGTGGTGACTTCACTGCAATTAAAAGTGTCATTTCAATTCATCTCATTGCGTATTTCTTTCAGTTGACTTTTGTATTGTACTTTGGTACTCGTAGTTCCGCGTTTGGTTCATGTAACATCGGCTTATGTTACTTGGCAGCAACACATAATGCGAAAGTTATTTCCGTGCTGAAGTTTTGGACACCAATGGGCTTTATTTTACTTCCTTACTAATGCTAGCTCCAGATAAAATAATTTTTTATGTTCAGGCTACAGATTTGAGCGACGAGTACAAAATGGGAACAAAGATAAAAATACAGACGTACTAGTGTTTTATAGTGGTCAGCTTAAATAATCATAAAAATTGGGGAAACAAAATGAAACAAAATAATACAGATACAGCCGGTCGGTGTGGCCGAGCGGTTCTAGGCGCTACAGTCTGGAACCGCGCTACCGCTACGGTCGCAGTTTCGAATCCTGCCTCGGGCATGAATGTGTATGATGTTCTTAGGTTAGTTAGGTTTAAGTAGTTCTAAGATCTAGGCAACTGATGACCTCAAAGTTAAGTCCCATAGTGCTCAGAGCCATACAGATACACAGGCAGTACGACAACTGTAGGCGGAAGAAGAAAAGAGGACGTACAATAAAAAATTAGAGAAGGAAAGCAAAGTTTATGAATAATAGAAAAATGCTTTGTTCAAAAGAATACCGGAGTGAGGAAAGTGCTGGGCAACGGGTGGATTCGATGCGTACACCGCGTAGCTTTCAAACATAAACAAACAATAAAAATGAAGTTAAATCACTTAAAATATTAGAGGTGTGGTGCAGCAGACGACTGATAAAGATAAAGTGGAGATAAAAAACTACCAACCAGGAAATCCTACAAAGAATGGCAAAGGAAGTCTTTTAGGAGGACAACAGAGCCAAGAAGATTGATCACATAATACGACACAACCTGTTCATTATAAACGTCCTAGAAGAAACATTACAAGGGAAGACAGACCGAGGAAGACCACGACTAGCTTCAAACGAGCTGCACGCAATTACGTGACCGTGGTGGTCTAGCGTCAGAGCAGCAGCTTGTAGTTGTGGAAGTTCCGAATTAAATCCTGGAGATGGGTCTTGATTTTTGCCGGTTAGAGTCCGTCCAGGGCGGGTCCAGGTCCACTCCTCCTGCTATGATACAAGTGTTGGTTTCCTTCTCGGTTCGGAAAGTCTGCCCACCGCCAGGTGGAACAACCATTTGAAAGGTTGATGATGCAGAGGAAAACAAAGGTTATGTTCTCCAACTCCATATACACTCCTGGAAATGGAAAAAAGAACACATTGACACCGGTGTGTCAGACCCACCATACTTGCTCCCGACACTACGAGAGGGCTGTACAAGCAATGATCACACGCACGGCACAGCGGACACACCAGGAACCGCGGTGTTGGCCGTCGAATGGCGCTAGCTGCGCAGCATTTGTGCACCGCCGCCGTCAGTGTCAGCCAGTTTGCCGTGGCATAAGGAGCTCCATCGCAGTCTTTAACACTGGTAGCATGCCGCGACAGCGTGGACGTGAACCGTATGTGCAGTTGACGGACTTTGAGCGAGGGCGTATAGTGGGCATGCGGGAGGCCGGGTGGACGTACCGCCGAATTGCTCAACATGTGGGGCGTGAGGTCTCCACAGTACATCGATGTTGTCGCCAGTGGTCGGCGGACGGTGCACGTGCCCGTCGACCTGGGACCGGACCGCAGCGACGCACGGATGCACGCCAAGACCGTAGGATCCTACGCAGTGCCGTAGGGGACCGCACCGCCACTTCCCAGCAAATTAGGGACACTGTTGCTCCTGGGGTATCGGCGAGGACCATTCGCAACCGTCTCCATGAAGCTGGGCTACGGTCCCGCACACCGTTAGGCCGTCTTCCGCTCACGCCCCAACATCGTGCAGCCCGCCTCCAGTGGTGTCGCGACAGGCGTGAATGGAGGGACGAATGGAGACGTGTCGTCTTCAGCGATGAGAGTCGCTTCTGCCTTGGTGCTAATGATGGTCGTATGCGTGTTTGGCGCCGTGCAGGTGAGCGCCACAATCAGGACTGCATACGACCGAGGCACACAGGGCCAACACCCGGCATCATGGTGTGGGGAGCAATCTCCTACACTGGCCGTACACCACTGGTGATCGTCGAGGGGACACTGAATAGTGCACGGTACATCCAAACCGTCATCGAACCCATCGTTCTACCATTCCTAGACCGGCAAGGGAACTTGCTGTTCCAACAGGACAATGCACGTCCGCATGTATCCCGTGCCACCCAACGTGCTCTAGAAGGTGTAAGTCAACTACCCTGGCCAGCAAGAACTCCGGATCTGTCCCCCATTGAGCATGTTTGGGACTGGATGAAGCGTCGTCTCACGCGGTCTGCACGTCCAGCACGAACGCTGGTCCGACGGAGGCGCCAGGTGGAAATGGCATGGCAAGCCGTTCCACAGGACTACACCAGCATCTCTACGATCGTCTCCATGGGAGAATAGCAGCCTGCATTGCTGCGAAAGGTGGATATACACTGTACTAGTGCCGACATTGTGCATGCTCTGTTGCCTGTGTCTATGTGGCTGTGGTTCTGTCAGTGTGATCATGTGATGTATCTGACCCCAGGAATGTGTCAATAAAGTTTCCCCTTCCTGGGACAATGAATTCACGGTGTTCTTATTTCAATTTCCAGGAGTGTATTTATCTCGTCGCTACAAACCTACATATGTAACCTTACTTCAGGAGGAACATCTCTTCAGAAGATAAACGGAATTTGTTTTTGTATAACTAGACAAAAGTTGTAGTAGTAGTAGTAGTAATACACTGTAGCGCCAAAGAAACTGTATAGGCATGCGTATTCAAATACAGAGACATGTATCAGGTAGAATACGGTGCTGCGGTCGGCAAAGCCCGTATAAGACAACAAGTGTCTGGTGTAGCATTACTGGTGCTGCAATGGCAGGTTATCGAGATTTAAGTGAGTTTGAACATGGTGTTATAGTCGGCGATCGAGCAATGGGGCACAGGATCTCTGAGGTAGCGATGAAGTGGGGATTTTCCCCTAGGCCATTTCACGAATGTACCGTGAATATCAGGAATCCGGAAAAACATCAAATTTCCGACATCGTGGCGGCCGGAAAAAGAACGGAACCAACGACTACTGAAGAGAATCGTTCAACGGGACAGAAGTGAAACCCTCCTGCAAGTTGCTACAGATTTCAGTGCTGGGGCATCAACAAGTGTCAGTGGGCGAACCATTCAACGAAACATTGATATTGACTTTCGGAGCTGAAGGCCCACTCGTGTACCCTTGATGACTGCACGACACAAAGCTTTAAGCCTCGCCTGGGCCTGCCAACACCGACATTGGACTGTTAATCACTGGAAACATGTTGCCCAGTCGGACGAGTCTCGTTTCAAATTCTGTCGAGCTGTTGGACGTGTGGGGATATGGAGGGAGCCTCATGTATCCTTGGACCGTGGGTGTCAGCAGGGGACTGTTCAAGCTGGTGGAGGCTCTGTAATGGTGTGGGGCGTTTGCAGTTGCAGTGATATGGGACCCCTGACATGACAATATACGACTCCGACAGGTGATGTAAGCATTCTGTCTGATCACCTGGATCCATTGATGTCCATTGCGCATTCCGACGAACTTGGGAAATTCCAGCAGGCGTCCAGAATTGCTACAGAGTGGCTCCCTAAACACTCTTCTGAGTTTAAACACTTCCGCTGGCCACTAAATTCTCCAGATATCAACACTGTTAGGACTGTGGGATGCCTTGAAACGTGCTATTCAGAAGAAATATCCACCGCCTCTTACTCTTACGGATTTATGGGCAGCCCTGCAGGGTTCATGGTCTGGATTCCCTCCAGTACTACTTCAGACATTAGTCGAGTCCATGCCACGTCGTGTTGCGGCAGTTCTGCGTGCTCGCGTGGGCCCTACACTATATTAGGTAGGTGTACCAGTTTCCATTGCTCTTCAGTGTAGTAGAAATAGTAGTACAGTGCACAGCGGACTTAAGGCATCACTTTCTTGAAACCCGGCAATGGCTTACCATGGCGACGCATAAGTTCGACATTTAGTTCAAAAGTGTTTACAACCTTAAGGTGGAAAAGCGTAGCCTGGTTGAGGTTTCACACATCAAGCTAAAGATCTTAGATGAGAAGTTCATGTGATGTTTAAAGGGGCTTAATGATGTCCTAAGGCATCAAATTTCACCACAATCCGGCCCAACGCCACTATGGACATATCGCACCCTATCTTATCCGCATTTCATTCCTTCTTTTGACGCCTCTGCGCTGAAGATTAGAACCGAGATGCCTAGAGTCGGAATTACGTGGTTTTCGTATGTGGGTGAGTGGCCGAGGAATCATTTCAGACATTCCGCCACTCAGAATCAACACGAAAAGCCCCCAGGAGTCAGCAGAAAGAACGTCAATGAAATACCCCTCTCTTTGGGACGTTGATTCCTACAAATTTCGCGGTCGAAAACGTCAGTTTGCGGTGCGATCAGCAACAGCAAATCGTTCTTGACAATCATGGATACTGCTGGCATCTTCGTGACGCTTCGCCCTTTCCCTAAGAACATGGTGGACGAGGATCTCCACTGAATGTGACCTCATTCTTTTGGAGCGCAGTGTGTGCTTTGGTGTACAGCCCTTGTGAAGCCAACTGAGGAGCTACTTGAGTGACTGCATCCGGTGACGCCTAAGGGCTGAGGATGACACGGTGACCCATTGGTACCGTTGGGCCTTCAAAGCCTGTTAGGACTTTTTTTGTACAGGGTGTAATCACCAGGGTCTGTCGAAAACAATTCGACTAAATATGAATGCTAACCGAAACAGCAAAAGGTCCTTATATTTTTTCAATTCTCCTGTTTCAGGTTCTTTTGTGGCAAGATATAGGATGGATGTAACATTGAATCAAACCGCAGAGGCCCCGCAGTTCGGCAGTAACCTCGGTGACATCCCCGACATTTATTGAGAGTTTAAAAAATGTACTTGCACAGGGATGGACTAGGTTGTTGTGTAGGTTGTTCGGTGGGCGGTGGAGTACGAGCGGGAGGGGGTGGGGGGGGGGGGGGAGCGGAATAGTGGGTAGCAAATTCCTCATTTAAGGACACAATAAGAGGTGGTCAACACTCAGGAGGAGAAAGTGACCGAGTAGGTTCAAACAACATGTAAGTGTTATGAAGATTCTTCAGAAACTCAAATGGGAATCCCTGGAGGGAAGGCGAGGTCCTTTTCGATGAACACTATTGAAAAAATTTAGGAAACCGGTACCGAATGCGGAACAATTCTGTTGCCTCCAACATTGCATGTAAGGACTACAAAAACGAGATACGAGAAATTAGAGCTCACGTAGAGGCAAATAGACAGCCGTTTTTCCCTCGTTCTATTTGCAAATGGAACAGGAAAGGAGGTGACTAGTAATGGTAGGGGGGGTACCCTCCGCTATGCACCGTAAGATGGACTGTGGAATACAGACGAAGATTCTGGATTCCTGTAGATAGTCCATGAACAGGGTGGCGTAGAATGGTGCCATGAGAGTGCCCATTGCTGTACCACAGATTTGTTTGTACCTGATGCTTTTAAAGGAGAAGTAATTGTGGATGAGGACATAGTTAGTCATGGTCAGAAAGGAGGTTGTATGTTTCTGCTACCCACCAAACCTACACAGTATCCTTGCCCATTCCTACACAATCCCATCTCCCAACTCATTGCCGTATGGTTGTCATAGACCTAGATGCAAGACTTGGCCCAAAACTCTCCCACGACGACCACCTACTCCAGTACAGTCACTAGCACCACTTATCCCGTCAAAGGCAGATCTATGTGTAAAACCAGTCAGGTGATCTACAAGCGAAGCTGCACCACTTTGCTGTATTCTACAAGGACACAACAACTGACAAGATGCCTGTCTACATGAATGGCCACCAACAAAATGTGGCCAAGAAACAGCTGCCAAGCATGATACCTAACATGACGTTTTTCGTTTCAATGGCTGCTTCACAGCATGTGCCATCTGGATTCTTCCTACCAACACCAGCTTTTTTGAATCACACTGGTGGGAACACTCCCTGCAAAATATCGTATGTTCCCATAACCCTCTGGCATCAATCTTCATCAATCATTGTCCTTTACCCTCCAATTACCTTCTCTGTTCCTACACCAGCGGTACAAAGCTCTCTATTCGACCAACGCACCCAGTCGTTTTACTTCTTTTCTGCCCACCGCCCCACCCCTCCATTAAACCTCCTGACTGTACCTAACTGTCCTATCCTCTCTCCGTCTTGTCTCTGTATACTCGCACAAGCAGCACTTTAACATTCCCCAGCCCTACCGTGCCATCCCTCCCCCTCCCAACACCAGCCTCCTCCTTACCCCCGCCATCCAGATTGCTTCTACCATCATGTGCAGGTGCTCGCATTGTGACCATGGCAACCACAGGCAGTGTAAGTTGTGTTTGCGTGAATGTGTGTGTATATGTTGTCTAACTCGGAAGAAGGCCTTTTGGCCGAAAGCTTACTTCGGTAGCAATGTTTTTGTCATGCCTGTCCGCAGCTCAACGTCTCTGCTATATGGCGAGTAGCTATCTATCCTTTTCTCGGGCAGTAACTAGTGTGAAGTTTAAACCAGTGTGTCGAAGATGGTAAACAGATCCATCTTTGACCCACTGGTTTAAACTTCACACTAGTTACTGCCCGCCATCCATGTGGAATACGTATTGGTCTCACCGCGAACTTCTAGTACTCAGCCACACACAATTGATGTCATCAAAGTGTACAGGCTTGAAGATGACGTTGACGCAGCGTCGAAACTAGTAGCCAATAAATATGAAATCTTACGTAGAGCTGGAGGAGTTTCATATTTAATAAAAAATACATGTTATATAGACCGTTTTATTCAAATAATTAAAAAAAATTATTCAGATCATGCAGATCTTACCCTTGCATATGAAACAACTAATGGTTGCAGACATTATAATTTCAAAGACACCTCATTCCCCAAACATCTCAATCTACAAATTACAAAAATTCGAGAGGCAGTAATCCTGATTATGCAGTTGATGTTTACAGTCTGTGTGTAGATGGAGATTATTCTATTCATGCACATCTTACAGATACATAGGGAACTACTGTTAACATTAACTACAAAAATTCGAGAGGCGGTAATCCTGATTATGCAGTTGATGTTTACAGTCTGTGTGTAGATGGAGATTATTCTATTCTGCACATCTTACAGATACATAGGAAACTACTATTAACATTAACATTTTTTAATTATTTTTATTTATGAATTTGGCCAGCTATGGACCGCATACAACTTAACACTTATGGTGTTTCTTTTTCTTCCGTTCTTCCCAGTACTTCATTTTCTCGCCAACTGCTCGTCTCTGCTCCTCTGTCCACACTCTCTTGGGTCGAGGTTTGGCTAATCTTCTTCATAGTTTGCGTTTCCTATAAGTAGCCTAAAGTTATTCCTGTCACGTATTATTTCTTCTGTAACACCTATTTTGCTGGCATCTTTCTTTACTGCTTCTTTCCATCCTACAGTTTTTTTTTCAGCTTACTAACGTAACTAAAAATTTTATTTGTAATCCGTGTTTCTTCCATTCTTTTTAAATGTCCATAAAATTTTAGCCGTCTCTTCCTCATTGTATCTGTGATCTTTTCTTTATTTTTGTACAGTACTTCATTTCCCCTTTTAATCCACATATTTTCTTTGTTTTTCTCAGGACCTAGAATTTTTCTTAATATTTTTCTCTCTCTTTTTTCTAGTTCTCTTAATTCACCTTTCTTATTCAGTGTTAGGCACTCTGATCCATACGTTGCTTGTGTCCTAATAACTGAATTATAATGTTTAATATTTGCTTGTATGGATATTGATTTCTTATTGTAGTAGTTTTGTGTTACATCTACATCTACATCTACATGACTACTCTGCAATTCACATTTAAGTGCTTGGCAGAGGGTTCATCGAACCACAATCATACTATCTCTCTACCACTCCACTCCCGAACAGCGCGCGAAAAAAACGAACACCTAAACCTTTCTGTTCGAGCTCTGATGTCTCATATTTTATTTAGATGATCATTCCTACCGATGTAGGTTGGGCTCAACAAAATATTTTCACATTCGGAAGAGAAAGTTGGTGACTGATATTTCGTAAATAGATCTCGCCGCGACGAAAAACGTCTTTGCTGTAATGACTTCCATCCCAACTCGCGTATCATATCTGCCACACTCTCTCCCATACTACGTGATAATACAAAACGAGTTGCCCTTTTTTGAACCCTTTCGATGTCCTCCGTCAATCCCACCTGATAAGGATCCCACACCGCGCAGCAATATTCTAACAGAGGACGAACGAGTGTAGTGTAAGCTGTCTCTTTAGTGGACTTGTTGCATCTTCTAAGTGTCCTGCCAATGAAACGCAACCTTTGGCTCGCCTTCCCCACAATATTATCTATGTGGTCTTTCCAACTGAAGTTGTTCGTAATTTTAACAAATGGTTCAAAAAGCTCTGAGCACTATGGGACTTAACTTCAGAGGTCATCAGTCCCCTAGAACTTTGAACTAATCAGATTAAGAGCAGATAAGAAGATAGATTTATATCTATTGAAACCTAGGTAAAGATTACTTTATCCTTTGCAACTGGTCGGCTGCTCTTAATCTGATTACGTGGAACCGTTGCTGTAGCGCAGCTATGTTTAAAGTACTGAACTTTGAACTACTTAAACCTAACTAACCTAAGGACATCACACACATCCATGCCCGAGGCAGGGTTCGAACCTGCGACCGTAGCGGTCGCGCGGTTCCAGACTGTAGCGCCTAGAACCGCTCGGCCACTAGGGCCGGCGTAATTTTAACACCCAGGTACTTAGTTGACTTGACAGCCTTGATAATTGTACTATTTATCGAGTAATCGAATTCCAACGGATTTGTTTTGGAACTCATGTGGATCACCTCACACTTTTCGTTATTTAGCGTCAACTGCCACCTGCCACATAATACAGCAATCTTTTCTAAATCGCTTTGCAACTGATACTGGTCTTCGAATGACCTTACTAGACGGTAAATTACAGCATCATCTACGAACAACCTAAGAGAACTGCTCGTACTGTCACCCAGGTCCTTTATATAGATCAGGAACAGCAGCGGTCCCAGGACGCTTCCATGGGGAACACCTGATATCACTTCAGTTTTACTCGATGATTTTCTGTCTTTTACTACGAGCTGTGACCTTCCTGACAGGAAATCACGAATCCAGTCGCACAACTGAGACGATACCCCATAGGCCCGCAGCTTGATTAGAAGTCGCTTGTGAGGAACGGCGTCAAAAGCTTTCCGGAAATCTAGAAATACGGAATCAACTTGAGATCCCCTGTCGATAGCGGCCATTACTTCGTGCGAATAAAGAGTTAGCTGCGTTGCACAAGAACGATGTTTTCTGAAACCATGCTGATTACGTATCAATAGATCGTTCCCTTCGAGGTGATTCATAATGTTTGAATACAGTATATGCTCCAAAATCCTACTGCAAACCGACGTCAATGATATAGGTCTGTAGTTAGATGGATTACTCCTACCACCCTTCTTAAACACTGGTGCGACCTGCGCAATTTTCCAGTCTGTAGGTACAGATCTATCGGTGAGCGAGCGGTTGTATATGAGTGCTAAGTACGGAGCTATTGTATCAGCATAATCTGAAAGGAACCTAATCGGTATACAATCTGGACCTGAAGGCTTGCCCGTATCAAGCGATTTCAGATGCTTCGCAACCTCTAAGGTATCTACTTCTAAGAAACTCATGCTAGCAGCTGTTCGTGTTTCAAATTCTGAAATATTCCATTCATCTTCTCTGGTGAAGGAATTTCGGAAAACTGCGTTCAATAACTCCGCTTTAGCGGCACAGTCGTCGGTAACAGTACCATCGGCACTGCGCAGCGAAGGTATTGACTGCGTCTTGCCGCTTGTGTACTTTACATACGACCAGAATTTCTTCGGATTTTCTACCAAATTTCGAGACAATATTCGTTGTGGAACCTATTAAAGGCATCTCACATTGAAGTCCGTGCCAAATTTCGCGCGTCTGTAAATTTTAGCCAATCTTTAGCGTTCTTCTGAACTTCGCATGCTTTTTACGTTGCCTCTGCAACAGAGTTCGGACCTGTTTTGTGTACCACGGGGGATCAGTTCCATCTCTTACCAATTTATGAGGTATGCATCTCTCAATTGCTGTTGCTACTATATCTTTGAATTTGAGCCACATCTCGTCTACATTTGCATAGTCAGTTCGGAAGGAATGGAAATTGTCTCTTAGGAAGGCTTCTAGTGACACTTTATCCGCTTTTTTAAATAAAATTATTTTGCGTTTGTTTCTGGTGGATTTGGAAGAAATGGTATTGAGCCTAGCTACAACGACCTTGTGATCACTAATCCCTGTATCAGTCATGATGCTCTCTATCAGCTCTGGATTGTTTGTGGCTAAGAGGTCAAGTGTGTTTTCGCAACCATTTATAATTTGCGTGGGTTCGTGGACTAACTGCTCGAAATAATTTTCGGAGAAAGCATTTAGGACAATCTGGGAAGATGTTTTCTGCCTACCACCGGTTTTGAACAAGTATCTTTGCCAACATATCGAGGGAAGGTTGAAGTCCCCACCAACTATAACCGTATGAGTGGGGTATTTATTTGTTACGAGACTCAAATTGTCTCTGAACTGTTCAGCAACTATATCATCGGAGTATGGGGGTCGGTAGAAGGAGCCAATTATTAACTTAGTTCGGCTGTTAAGTATAACCTCCACCCATACCAATTCGCACGGAGTATCTACTTCGCCTTCACTACAAGATAAACCACTACTGACAGACACAAACACTCCACCACCAATTCTGCCTAATCTATCTTTCCTGAACACCGTCTGAGACTTCGTAAAAATTTCTGCAGAACTTATTTCAGGCTTTAACCAGCTTTCTTTACCTATAACGATTTCAGCTTCTGTACTTTCTATTAGCGCTTGAAGCTCAGGGACTTTCCCAGCACAACTACAACAATTTACAACTACAATTCCGGCTGTTCCTTGATCCAAGCACGCCCTGTATTTGCCATGCTCCCTTTGAGATTGCAGCTCACACCGTACTTTCCCGAGGCCTTCTAACCTAAAAAACCGCCCAGTCCACGCCACACAGTCTCCGCTAGCCGTGTAGCCGCCAGCTGAGTGTAGTGAACTCCTGACCTATTCAGCGGAACCCGAAACCCCACCACCCTATGGCGCAAGCCAAGGAATCTGCAGCCAGCACGGTCGCAAAACTGTCTGAGCCTCTGATTCAGACCCTCCACCCGGCTCTGCACCAAAGGTCCGCAGTCGGTTCTGTCAACGATGCTGCAGATGGTGTTAATTTATATGCAAATTCTAACTTTTTTATTCTTTCTTTATTTGTTGTGTTATCCAGTCCATTGGCTTGGATCCACTCCCCCAGGTATTTGAATCTATCAACTCTTTTAATTTTTCGTAAAAACTTTTCTGTATTATGTTTGTGTTCTACACTCCTGGAAATTGAAATAAGAACACCGTGAATTCATTGTCCCAGGAAGGGGAAACTTTATTGACACATTCATGGGGTCAGATACATCACATGATCACACTGACAGAACCACAGGCACATAGACACAGGCAACAGAGCATGCACAATGTCGGCACTAGTACAGTGTATATCCACCTTTCGCAGCAATGCAGGCTGCTATTCTCCCATGGAGGCGATCGTAGAGATGCTGGATGTAGTCCTGTGGAACGGCTTGCCATGCCATTTCCACCTGGCGCCTCAGTTGGACCAGCGTTCGTGCTGGACGTGCAGACCGCGTGAGACGACGCTTCATCCAGTCCCAAACATGCTCAATGGGGGACAGATCCGGAGATCTTGCTGGCCAGGGTAGTTGACTTACACCTTCTAGAGCACGTTGGGTGGCACGGGATACATGCGGACGTGCATTGTCCTGTTGGAACAGCAAGTTCCCTTGCCGGTCTAGGAATGGTAGAACGATGGGTTCGATGACGGTTTGGATGTACCGTGCACTATTCAGTGTCCCCTCGACGATCACCAGTGGTGTACGGCCAGTGTAGGAGATCGCTCCCCACACCATGATGCCGGGTGTTGGCCCTGTGTGCCTCGGTCGTATGCAGTCCTGATTGTGGCGCTCACCTGCACGGCGCCAAACACGCATACGACCATCATTGGCACCAAGGCAGAAGCGACACTCATCGCTGAAGACGACATGTCTCCATTCGTCCCTCCATTCACGCCTGTCGCGACACCACTGGAGGCGGGCTGCACGATGTTGGGGCGTGAGCGGAAGACGGCCTAACAGTGTGCGGGACCGTAGCCCAGCTTCATGGAGACGGTTGCGAATGGTCCTCGCCGATACCCCAGGAGCAACAGTGTCCCTAATTTGCTGGGAAGTGGCGGTACGGTCCCCTACGGCACTGCGTAGGATCCTACGGTCTTGGCGTGCATCCGTGCGTCGCTGCGGTCCGGTCCCAGGTCGACGGGCACGTGCACCTTCCGCCGACCACTGGCGACAACATCGATGTACTGTGGAGACCTCACGCCCCACGTGTTGAGCAATTCGGCGGTACGTCCACCCGGCCTCCCGCATGCCCACTATACGCCCTCGCTCAAAGTCCGTCAACTGCACATACGGTTCACGTCCACGCTGTCACGGCATGCTGCCAGTGTTAAAGATTGCGATGGAGCTCCGTATGCCACGGCAAACTGGCTGACACTGACGGCGGCGGTGCACAAATGCTGCGCAGCTAGCGCCATTCGACGGCCAACACCGCGGTTCCTGGTGTGTCCGCTGTGCCGTGCGTGTGATCATTGCTTGTACAGCCCTCTCGCAGTGTCCGGAGCAAGTATGGTGGGTCTGACACACTGGTGTCAATGTGTTCTTTTTTCCATTTCCAGTCCCGGCGGGGTCAGCGATTTTCTCTGCCTCGTGATGGCTGGGTGTTGTGTGCTGTCCTTAGGTTAGTTAGGTTTAAGTAGTTCTAAGTTCTAGGGGACTGATGACCATAGATGTTAAGTCCCATAGTGCTCAGAGCCATTTGAACCATTTTTTTTCCATTTCCAGGAGTGTATATACTCGGTTTTTTCGTAGGATATTTTTAGCCCAGTCTTTTCAGCAATCTCGTGTAACAGATCAAGCATAACTGTTGCGTCTGTTCGGTTTTCAGTTATCAATGCCATATCACCCGCAAAGGCTGAACATTTCACTTAAAATTTGTTCTTTCCTTGGCTCATGCTTATACCCTTTGTGCCTCTGTTTTTTAATGTGTTTTCCCATGTTTTTACTATTTTATCTAAAACCGAGTTAAAGAGAATTGGGGGCAGTCCGTCTCCTTGTCGAAATCCTGTTTTGATTTTGAATGGTTCAGAAATTTCGCCTTCAAACTTAATTCTTGATGTTGTATCTGTGAGCGTTTGTTCAACAAGTCTTCTGGTGTTTCCATCTATCCCTGATTCATAAAGTATCTGGAATAGTGTTTGTCTGTGAACTGAGTCGTAGGCCTTCTTGAAGTCTACGAAAGTAGCTAGTGTATTTTTATTTTGTATAGCTCTCATTCTCAAAATTGTTTTAAATTAAGAATCTGTTCTGCACATGATCTACCTTTTCTAAATCCTACTTGATAATCTCCTATATTAGGTCCTGCTTGTTCCTCTATTCTATTTAAAAGTGCTTTAGAAAGTATTTTGTATGTCACTGGTAACGAGGATATGCCCTTGTAGTTGTTGGTGTCTGTTTTATCTCCTTTTCTAACATTAACATTATAACTTCGAAGGCATCTCATTACCTATCACAAACCCATTAGTACCAAATTCGAGAGACAGAACCCTAATCAATATCTTCATATTTAAGGTCTATGCATGGATAAGAAAAAAAGCATGTCAGGAGATGTGAAGTATACAGTAGTTGGACGCCTCCACCTTTTCAAAGTAGCTAGTTAGCATTTGGAGCATCTAGATTTGCTGCTATTTTTTCAAGGTGGGAAGCATCACTATGACTGGATCAATAGCATATTCCGCCTACTTTAAGCCCAATTGTCATCACAGATACCACAACTGTTTCGCTAGGGTGTGAGTATTTAGAAAGCCATCTAATGGATTGCTAGATCCAGGAACTGGTACGTGTGGAAATGTCCACTGCGGATAGAAATTTCTTGAAGTTTAAGAATGCCCCTGACTGCACAATCCCTTAGTTGCAAATGCTGACATTGAGTGCTTCTTACTTCCTCTGATGCACTGTGAAGCTGGTCTCACAGCCTCTCACTCCGCTTTCACAGAATGACATGTACTGTGTGTGGCAAAACATGGAGTGTTTTCCTCATTTGATTCCCATCTCAACTAACTCATTTAAAATTATTTCAGTAAAACGGACTTGATTGCATTTTTGGATCATACCAGAGGGACAATGCTGCAAGATGGTTCCTCTCTGAACTTGAAAAAACTTGTGTTGGTTGTTAATTGTCATTATAGTAAAAACATTCATATGGCCAAATCGTGGGATGCCTTATATACACAAGCACTTGAATATCATATTTGTGAGCTGGCATGGGGTAGAAAAGCGGAAATTCCACGTAGAAATCATTGTCATCTAACGGAGAAGGTTCACAGTGCAGATTACTATGCACGCAACTTGAAGTACCAACTGCCAAGACACATTCCCATTCTCTCCCATAATTTGAATGTGTACGAAGCTAACTTTCTGGTGGACGACTTCGCTGATTTCACGTTGAAGAATGATAAGGTCGGTGTCATACATGACAATTTAGAAAAATAAATTCGATTCTCCATGCGAATCACGTCTAGAATATCGCTCTGCTTCTTGAATTAATTATGATTCAGGCACTCATACCTTCAGCAACTTGCTGAAGCAGTGCATCAGGAACATAAGCATATAGCCAGAGTTACATATTCCGACAATGCAAAATTTCAGCTTATGATGAAGAAAAGGGTCTTCCTATACAGATACCTGGATTCGACGAAGTGACTCCTTGAAACCACTCTGCCCAGTACAACTGCATTCACCAGCAGACAACAGGCCCAACCATAATGGATGCAGAATGCAGACATGCGGTGAATGTTTGGCAGTAGCTCAACATGTCTTATCTGGAGGGATAGGCAAAACTGTACATGGACACAAATGTGCACTTGCTCACAGACGTTTCTGAGAAATTCTAAAGTGCATGCTTTGGCACATACCCTCTGGATACTGTCTTCTATTTCACCGCACCATGTTTTGTGTGGAATGCAGTATTAAAACAGACAGTTTTGAGCATGAAACTGTCGATTGATGTTGATATGTTGCTTTCTTTAATGCTGAATTCGCAGGGGAATTTGCCAACTTGTCCATAGGTATACCAAGGCAAATAACACACGAATAAGTTAGGAGTAGTGCAGGCTATCTGACAATATGAGTTACACCCTTTACTTGGATGAGGACAACCTCTAAGGGCATGCCATGCATCAAACTCTACCGTTTGGAAGGTTCTGATGGCTATCCAAAGACTGACAGATGAGATCCAAGATGAGGCTGCTAATGCTGGTAAGCTGGAAGTAAACCTGGAATAGACAACTAAATTTGCATCAAGTGCACAGTGATTTGCCATTGTGTCTAGAGGACCTTATCTCGCTATATTGTTCCACACCCAATCTGATAATAAAGCTGAGGAACAAGCAAAGATATATTCTACACTATAGGAAGCTCATCAGTTTCTCAAATTAGGAACGCGACTTCTCAGAATCATCTGCAGCATTTCCCTCAAACAACGTCCTTGGTTGAACGAATATGTCGATGTTCATGTCGGAACAGGGCTCTTGCAACATGTTGTAGGCTGGTGGCTAAAAGTTCTTGGTTGGTTTGTTCTTTTAGTTTTATAAAGTTTTTGTGTTCGTTAGTCTTGTGCGATTTTTGGATGCCACAGCCTTTTACAAGGGCCTGAAAACTATTTGTCTGAACAGTTGGAGAGCGGTAGAGAACATACCATTCAGTAGTCATCAGTCCACGAGTCCATTATTCAGCTCGTCTAAAATGAAATAAAAGGTTCTAACTCTAAGAATAATGCAGAAAATGTAAATTGAAGGTGAAGGGGAAGAAAGGAATGAAGGGAAGGAACTAGTGGGACTTTATGCGCAATCAGTGGCGGCAAGTGAGAATGTGTGCCAGACTGAGACTCGAACCTGGAATGACCTGGTTACTAAGTGGTTGACTTAACCACTGCCCCACTCGCACACAGAGGTCATTGTAAATGCATAGACTGCCTCGGCGCACTCCACAGCCAACCCATATTCTGGCCACCTATATGCAGTTCCCACCCATATCCTCTATGCTCGCTAATTGTAAATTCCCACTGGAAGTCAAACATAAATGTGCATCTCCACTGAAGGCGGTGTCTGTTCTTTTGGACACATCTGAAAGAACAGATACCACGCGAAATCTGCAGCTGTGATACATATTATGTAAATTGAAGGTGGAGGGAGGAGAAAAGAACGAAAGGGAACGGATTACTGATATCAGCGGGATCGGAACTATATGCAGAATCAGTGGCGACGAGCAAGATCTCTTTGTTTATTCTGTTCACAGCATGCGTTAGGTGCTGCAATCTTAACTTTGGCCGACAGAGAAAAATCAGTAGCTTGATCCTCACGCTAGACATACCGATAAGTGCTTGCTTCCCAAGAGTTTGATTTTGAAAAAGTTGCTCATAAATAAATGAATAATTCAGTTTTTGGCAAACCCTGGTGAATGTTAGAAACCATCGGAAAATGGAGGTGTCCTTCGCAGATCAGTGACGTGATGATGTCTGAATTCAGAAAATGCTGATGTCATGTCCTTGATGCCACGTGACCAGATGGTGCCAAAGATTTGCTGCGGCGTTTTTGCCCAGAATGCCGATTGATACTCTAATCTATACGACTCTATCAACTGCTTATTTCCCAAACCAAAGCGATGATTTTACGTTCACATTTATTGTTACAATATCACTAGCGAACCCGACAATGATTCACAATACATATGTATGGGAACTGGATGTAGCTCTTAAACTCCGCCGCCACCCAATATCTGCCCAATTCCTTATCGCCCCTCTCTTTGTCCATTTGATCCTCCCCCTCCCCACCTCTCTCTCTCAGTCCATTTCCTCCTTCCCCCTTTCTAGGTCCATTTACTCCCCTCTCTTTATGACTTTGAGCCTTGTTTATTGCCGTTGGAAACGAAAATTTGACTGGGAACTGAAGCTGCTAAAATGGATAAATTTGTTGGAATCATTGACATACAGGGTATGAGTGAGAACCATGCGGCTGCTGGGTCTGTGGGGGTAGCTGCTTTGATGACAGTATTTCGCGTAGTTCTGATTTTTAAGAGGACATATAGGTTTACAAAATTTCGAACGATTCAGACGCCATAGTTAAATAATCATAAGGCAATAAGCCACAAATATTATTACTTGGCCGTTTCCTGTTAAAAACGACTGTGACGAAGAAAACAAAACAGCACAGTGTTTTGCATACTGTTTTGGTTTAAAGTTACATGTAAAGACAAGAAATTTATATGGGAGAAATAATTTATCTAATGCCTTAAACGCCCTAATTCCCTTGTGAAATCTGACTGCGAGAGAGAAAAAAAAGACCTGCACAATTTCACAGAACAGCATATTTTTTTATTGTAGTTGGTTTTAACAGAAAACCTGTACATTGTTGGTCCGCCTGAATGTCTATTAGAGTACTGCATAAAAATTCGAAGTAATCGATCAAGAACTTTGGAGAGTTTTGCTAAAAAGTAGGAGGAGATTAGTATTTGACATCCTGTCGACAACAAGGTGATTAGAGACCGAGCAGAAGTTAGGATTACGGAAGGATGAAGAAGGAAAGCGGCCGTGTCCTCTCGAAGGAATCATCCTGGCATTTGCCTTAAGCGATTTAGGGAAATCACGGAAAACCTAAATCAGGATGCCGGGATGCGGTTTTGAGCCCTCATCCTTCCGAATGCAAATCCATTGCACTATATATATATATATATATATATATATATATATATATACATATATATATCGGTCGCGAAATGGAAATCACAGTGAAAATCAAAATTGTTTTCTTTGCACATTTAGCCACACCTTCCAGGTACTTCTCTACATAGTCGCTGCTCCGACGTAGACATCTGTCGGAGCGTTATACCGAATTTCCAACACCATTGTCATAGAAGGCAGCAGCCAGCGCTTTCCGATAATTCTCTACGCTGGTCTATAGCATGTACCCTGCGCCCAAGTGTTGTCTTCGTATACAGCGTTTCGTGTGAACAGAGATGATACTCAGGACGAGCCAATTAGGGCCCTGTTGTGGGTTATCGAACACTTCCCACAGAAAAGGCTGCAGGAGCGTCTTCACTGCCCCTGTAGGTTGCAGGTAAGAATTTCCATGAAGAAGGAAGTGCGTGGCAGTTGTGTCAGGTGGGCTGCATCCACTAAGGGGAAGCCTCTTAGCGGGCCCGCCTACTTGGCGGGAGACGTCGTTGTTCTGGGCACCTTTACTCGCTCATGGTGCTCTCACAACTGAAAAGAGCGCCTTGATGCGATCGACGGGCATATATATATATATATATATATATATATATATAGTCAAGAATTTATCGAAATTTTTGGAAACAACGTTACAGAAAGTTCCGTCTTCATAAAATAGATTTTATAGACAGAAAGTCTGTCCTATGTGTAGTGAGGCGCATCTTCTCTGGTGTTTCGGCAGACATCTGCAATTTCTTCTTTGCACTGTGTAGATGGAGGCAGCTGAAACAAGTACTGCTCATAAAGTCTTTAATACGACTCTCATTGTCGACAGAAAGTTTCCTGTTAAAACTTGTGGGACTTACACTAAAGCTTGTAGGCCTGTTTCTCATCATCATCATCATCATCATCATTTAAGACTGATTATGCCTTTCAGCGTTCAGTCTGGAGCATAGTCCCCCTTATAAAATTCCTCCATGATCCCATATTCAGTGCTGACATTGGTGCCTCTTCTGATGTTAAGCCTATTACTTCAAAATCATTCTTAACCGAATCCAGGTACCTTCTCCTTGGTCTACCACGACTCCTCCTACCCTCTACTGCTGTACCCATGAGTCTCTTGGGTAACCTTGCTTCTCCCATGCATGTAACATGACCCCACCATCTAAGCCTGTTTGCCCTGACTGCTACATCTATAGAGTTCATTCCCAGTTTCTCTTTGATTTCCTCATTGTGTACACCCTCCTGCCATTGCTCCCGTCTACTAGTACCTGCAATCATCCTAGCTACTTTCATATCCATAACCTCAACCTTATTGATAAGGTAGCCTGAATCCACCCAGCTTTCGCTCCCATACAACAAAGTTGGTCGAAAGAGTGAATGGAGCACAGATAACTTAGTCTTGGTACTGACTTCCTTCTTGCAGAAGTGGGTAGATCGTAGCTGAGCGCTCACTGCATTAGCTTTGCTACACCTCGCTTCCAGTTCTTTCACTATGTTGCCATCCTGTGAGAATATGCATCCTAAGTACCTGAAACTGTCCACCTGTTCTACCATTGTTCCTCCTATTTGGCACTCAATCCGTTTATATCTCTTTCCAACTGACATTACTTTTGTTTTGGAGATGATAACCTTCATACCATAGTCCTTACATTTCTGATCTAGCTCTGAAATATTACTTTGCAAACTTTCAATCGAATCTGCCATCACAACTAAGTCATCCGCATATGCGAGACTGCTTATTTTGTGTTCACCTATCTTAATCTCACCCAGCCAGTCTATTGTTTTCAACATATGATCCATAAATAATATGAACAGCAGTGGAGACAGGTTGCAGCCTTGTCTTACCCCTGAAACTACTCTGAACCATGGACTCAATTTACCGTCAACTCTAACTGCTGCCTGACTATCTATGTAAAGACCTTTAATTGCTTGCAAAAGTTTGCCTCCTATTCCATAATCACATAGAACAGATAATAACTTCCTCCTAGGAAGCCGGTCATATGCCTTTTCTAGATCTGTAAAACATAGATACAGTTCCCTATTCCACTTGTAACACTTCTCCATTATTTGCCGTAAGCTAAAGATCTGGTCCTGACAACCTCTAAGAGGCCTAAACCCACACTGATTTTCATCCAATTGGTCCTCAACTAACTCGCACTTTCCTTTCAACAATACCTGAGAAGATTTTACCCACAACGCTGATCAAAGAGATACCTCTGTAGTTGTTGCAATCTTTTCTGTTTCCATGTTTAAAGATTGGTGTGATTACTGCTTTCGTCCAGTCTGATGGAACCTGTCCCGACTCCCACGCCATTTTAATTATCCTGTGTAGCCATTTAAGACCTGACATTCCACTGTATTTGATGAGTTCCGACTTAATTTCATCCACCCCAGCCGCTTTATTGCACTGCAATCTATTGACCATTTTCTCCACTTCCTCAAATGTGATCCTATCATCATTCCTGTCCCATTGTACATCGAAAACTGAAACATTACTGATCGTATTTTCACCTACATTGAACAACTCTTCAAAATATTCCCTCCATCTGCCCAAGGCATCAACAGGATTCACCAGCAGTTTTCCTGAGCTGTCCAAAATACTTGTCATTTCCTTCTTACCTCCCTTTCGAAGACAGCTAATTACACTCCAGAATGGTTTTCCAGCAGCTTGACCCAAGGTCTCCAACTTGTTTCCAAAGTCTTCCCAAGATTTCTTCTTGGATGCTGTAATTATCTGTTTGGCTTTGTTTCTTTCTTCAACATAACTTTCTCTCTCTACCTGAGTTTTAGTATGTAGCCATTTTTGATATGCCTTCTTTTTCCTTTTACAGGCTGCCTTGACTGTGTCATTCCACCAAGCTGTTTGCTTCATCCTACCTTTACACACTACTGTTCCAAGACATTCTTTGGGCACTTCTAGTACTGTGTCCCTGTACCTTGTCCATTCCTTTTCCAGTGACTGCAATTGACTACATTCAACTAACTGGTACCTTTCTGAGATCACTGTTATGTACTTGTTTCTGATTTCCTTATCCTGAAGTTTCTCCACTCTTATCCTCATTCACATGGACCTGACCTCCTGCACTTTCGGCCTCACAATACCAATTTCACTGCAGATTAAATAGTGATCAGTGTCGTCAAAGAATCCTCTGAATACTCGTGTGTCCCTCACAGCCTTCCTGGATTCCTGATCTGTTATTATATAGTCAATGACAGATCTGGTTCCCCTGCCTTCCCAAGTTGCCGGTGAATGTTCTTATGTCTAAAAAAGGAGTTTGTGATTACTAAGCCCATACTGGCACAGAAATCCAAGAGTTGTTTCCCGTTCCTGTTGGCCTCCATATCCTCTCCAAATTTACCCATAACCTTTTCATACCCTTCTGTTCGATTTCCAATCCTGGCATTAAAATCACTCTAACAACTACATCACTGAGTGCGTTATAAAAACTATCCATCTTATCTTGATCTGTCCCTTCACAATGCGAATATACTGACACGATCCTAACGTTCTTGCTAGACACTGTCAAATCTATCCACATCAGTCGTTCGTTTACATACCTTATTGCGACTACGCTGGGTTCCATTTCTTTCCTGATGAAAAGCCCTACACCCCATTGTGCTATTCCTGCTTTGACTCCTGACAGGTAGACCTCGTATTCTCCCACTTCCTCTTCTTTCTCACCCCTTACCCGAATGTCACTAACAGCTAAAACGTCCAACCCCATCTTACTTGCAGCCTCTGCCAGCTCTACCTTCTTCCCAGAGTAGCCCCCATTGATATTAATAGCTCCCCATCTCGTTACCATTCGTTTGCCGAGTCGTATCTTAGGAGTCCCTGGTTTGTCAATTAGAGGTGGGACTCCGTCACCTCCAAAGGTCCGAGGCATTTTGCTCTGATTGTTGCCAGCATCATATTTATAGTACCAGGGAAGCCAGTTGCTAGCCTTACTTGCCCCGGGTCCCATTGAGTTTTACCCCTAACGGTTGAGGGACTAACCGATGGATTTGGTAGTCTTTGCCGTCTGAGCACAAAGGTGGCCACGACTCGGAATATGTCCGAGATGCCCAGCCTTATTCCAAAGTAACTGGTATCCCGACTGTCAGGACCACTTACTTGGCCACTCATACGTTGCCCGTGGTTCATGAACTAGGACATGACTGCAGGAACCCACACCAGGCCGGTTTCTGCATCTGAAATATGGTGTCTATTCAAATTTCGCTCCTGTCGCCAGGAATGGCGCTAGTAACGTCACTATGAACATGAAAATCAGGTTTTCTTTAAATACACACTGCGCCCTTCGTGAGCGTTGGTTACACTATGTGATCAAAAGTATCCGGATACCTGGCTGAAAATGACTTACAAGTTCGTGGCGCCCTCCATCGGTAATGCTGGAATTCAATATGGTGTTGGTCCACTGTTAGCCTTGATGACAACTTTCACTCTCGCAGGCATACGTTCAGTCAGGTGCTAGAAGGTTTCTTGGGGAATGGTAGCCCATTCTTCACGGAGTGCTGTACTAAGGAGAGGTATCGATGTTCCTCGGTGAGGCCTGGCACGAAGTCGGCGTTCCAAAACATCCCAAAGGTATTCTATAGGATTGAGGTCAGGATTCTGTGCAGGCCAGTCCATTATAGGGATTTTATTGTCGCGTAACCACTCCTCCACAGGCTGTGCATTATGAACAGGTGCTCGATCATGTTGAAAGATGCAATCGCCATCCCCGAATTCCTCTTCAACAGTGGGAAACAAGAAGGTGCTTAAAACGTCAATGTAGGACTGTGCTGTGATAGTGCCACGCAAAACAACAAGGTGTGCAAGCCCCCTCCATGAAAAACACGACCACACTACAGCACCAGCGCCTCCGATTTTACTGTTGGCACTACACACACCCTGGCAGATGACGTTCACCGAGTATTTCGCTGTACCCACACCCTGCCGTTGGATGGCCACATTGTGTACCGTGATTCGTCACTCCACACAACTTTTGGCATTGACCAATCCTCCTATGTTTAATCTCCTTACATCAAGCGAAGCGTCGTTTCTCATTTACCAGCGTGGTGTGTGGCTTACGAGCAGCCCTTCGACTATGAAATCCAAGTTTCCTCACCTTCCGCCCAACTGTCACAGTACTTGCAGTGGATCCTGATGCAGTTTGGAATTCCTGTGTGATGATCTGGATAGAAATCTGTCTATTACACGTTACGACCGTCTTCAGCTGTCGGCGGTCCCTCTCAGTCAACAGACGAGGTCGGCCTGTAAGCTTTTGCGCTGGACGTGTCCCTTCACGTTTCCACTTCACTTTCATATCGGAAACAGCGGACCTACGGATGTTTAGGAGTGTGGAAATCTCGCTTACAGACCTATGACACAAGTGACACACAAACACCTGACCACGTTCGAAGTCCGTGTGTTCCGCGAAGCGCCCCAGTCTGCTCTCCCACCATGTCTCATGACTACTCAGTTCGGTGTTATGGAGTACCTTGCAATAGGTGGCAGCACAATGCACCTAATATGAAAAACATATGTTTTTGTGGGTGTCCGGATGCTTTTTATCACATACTGTATCATCGAGATTTGACGTG
Source organism: Schistocerca serialis cubense (assembly GCF_023864345.2). NCBI lineage: Eukaryota > Metazoa > Arthropoda > Insecta > Orthoptera > Acrididae > Schistocerca > Schistocerca serialis. The sequence continues at coordinate 1,142,185,361 of NC_064639.1, read as the reverse complement.
GTGAGTAGATCTTAGCCCAGAATGCCTTTAAAGCGACAGAGGCGCCGTTACCGCAGCTTCGCTGAGTTTGAAGGAGGTCGTGTAATAGACCAACGAGAAACTAGATGTTCCTTCTGCTATACTGCAGAAAGACTTTGCAGCAATGTAGACGCTATACATGACTGCTGACAGCTGTGGTCAGGAGACTATACGCTCGCAAGGAGACGGGTTCCTGGACGACCATGTCGCACTACCGAGAGGGAAGACCATCGTGTTTGGTTTATGTCTCTGGCGTATTGTACTGATCTGCAGCAACAATCTGAAAAACAATTCTCACCTTAGTCTCATAACGATCTGTTGCAAATTGGTTACTTCACGAACAGGTCGGAGCCAGACCACTATACTGTGCGTTCCACTGACCACAAACAATCGCCATTTGTGACTTCAGTGGTGTCAAACGAGAGGTCACTGAAGGGCCGGCTGGACATGTCATCTTTTTTTATGAAAGCTAGTCCTGCCTCACTGCCAGTGACGGCCGTGTTTTGGTTGGAAGTAGACCTGTTGAAAGCCTGTAACCAACCTGTCTGCGTGCTCTACACACTGGACCTAAACCTGGAGTTATTGGCTGGGGTGCGTTTTCATATGACAGCTGGAGCACTCTCGTTGTTATCTCTCGCACCCTGATTGCGAATCTGTACGTCAAACTACTGATTCGACCTGGGCTGCCACTCACGAACAGCATCCCAGCAAGTGTTTCCCAACAATTTAACTTTCGCCCAGATGCCGCTGTTGTAATCCCACATTCACTACGGCGTCTCGACATGTTGGCTATGCCTGGCCGATCACCAGATACGTCAGCAATCGAGCAAATATGGGCATCATGGAACGAAAACTCCAGCGTTCGTTAGCAACATTAGCCACCCCTGTACTGACAGGTGAAGTGCAGCAGACAGGGAACTCCATTCCACAAATTGACGTACAGCACCTGTACGAAGTATGGACGTTTGCACGCTTGCATTCAACATTCCGGCTATTACACCGGTTTTTAATGTACCAGCATTTAACATTTGCAGTGACTTATCTCGCGCTTACTTTAACCGATTCGCTAATGGTTCAAATGGCTCTGAGCACTATCTACATCTACATCTATACTCCGCGAGCCACCTTACGGTGTGTGGCGGAGGGTACTTATTGTACCACTATCTGATCCCCCCTTCCCTGTTCCATTCACGAATTGTGCGTGGAAAGAACGACTGCTTGTAAGTCTCCGTATTTGCTCTAATTTCTCGGATCTTTTCGTTGTGATCATTACGCGAGATATATGTGGGCGGTAGTAATATGTTGCCCATCTCTTCCCGGAATGTGCTCTCTCGTAATTTCGATAATAAACCTCTCCGTATTGCGTAACGCCTTTCTTGAAGTGTCCGCCACTGGAGCTTGTTCAGCATCTCCGTAACGCTCTCGCGCTGACTAAATGTCCCTATGACGAATCGCGCTGCTTTTCGCTGGATCATGTCTATCTCTTCTATTAATCCAACCTGGTAAGGGTCCCATACTGATGAGCAATACTCAAGAATCGGACGAACAAGCGTTTTGTAAGCTACTTCTTTCGTCGATGAGTCACATTTTCTTAGAATTCTTCCTATGAATCTCAACCTGGCGCCTGCTTTTCCCACTATTTGTTTTATGTGATCATTCCACTTCAGATCGCTCCGGATAGTAACTCCTAAGTATTTTACGGTCGTTACCGCTTCCAATGATTTACCACCTATGGCATAATCGTACTGGAATGGATTTCTGCCCCTATGTATGCGCATTATATTACATTTATCTACGTTTAGGGAAAGCTGCCAGCTGTCGCACCATGCATTAATCCTCTGCAGGTCCTCCTGGAGTACGTACGAGTCTTCTGATGTTGCTACTTTCTTGTAGACAACCGTGTCATCTGCAAATAGCCTCACGGAGCTACCGATGTTGTCAACTAAGTCATTTATGTATATTGTAAACAATAAAGGTCCTATCACGCTTCCCTGCGGTACTCCCGAAATTACCTCTACATCTGCAGATTTTGAACCGTTAAGAATGACATGTTGTGTTCTTTCTTCTAGGAAATCCTGAGTCCAGTCACAAACCTGGTCCGATATTCCGTAGGCTCGTATTTTTTTCACTAAACGTAAGTGCGGAACCGTATCAAATGCCTTCCTGAAGTCCAGGAATACGGCATCAATCTGCTCGCCAGTGTCTACGGCACTGTGAATTTCTTGGGCAAATAGGGCGAGCTGAGTTTCACATGATCTCTGTTTGCGGAATCCATGTTGGTTATGATGAAGGAGATTTGTATTATCTAAGAACGTCATAATACGAGAACACAAAACATGTTCCATTATTCTACAACAGATTGACGTAAGCGAAATAGGCCTATAATTATTCGCATCTGATTTATGACCCTTCTTGCGACTTAACTTCTGAGGTCATCAGTCGCCTAGAACTTAGAACTAATTAAACCTAACTAACCTAAGGACATCACACACATCCATGCCCGAGGCAGGATGCGAACCTGCGACCGTAACGGTAGCGCGGTTGCAGACTGTAGCGCCCAGAACCGCTCGGCCACTCCGGCCGGCATTAACTGATTATCTTCAACGTTAATCACTTAAACGTGTTACCTGGACAAATGTATTCCCGAAATTTCGTTACTCTGCATTTATTATTTTTTTGGTTTTGCGATCTTTTTCTCTCAGAGTATATAGTCTATGTCCGTCCCAGTGTTTACTAGAGCATTGTGTAAAAAATCTGAAGTAAAGTGGTCAACTTTCTGAGATTTTTTACAGCAGCCTTTCCAAATACTTAGCCTATGTGCATAGAAATGTTTTTTAGATAAGGTCTAAAAATTTGAAATAAATCAGGCGATAACTATCTGAGATCTTTGATAACAGCATTTCCCCATTATACATGAGCAATCCCAGAATCCTCGCAAGTAGAACTGTCAGTTCCATAGGGGAAGAAGCGAGTCTCACACACCGAGAAATAAACCACGTACAGCCTTTTACAAAATTTTATATTATCAGATAACTGTAATTAACATGGCGAACTTAAAAAATTAACAACTATAAAAGCCACCAAGGAAACAATTAAAATGTAAACATGAAATTAGATACAATTCCTTTGTGGAATCCAACTGCTGATAACAGCTTCGAAATAACAGCCGGATCTAGCCACCCATAATGCAGTAGGTTGTCTCAAAGACGTTAATTATGATACAAAGGGACTCACACAGTTCAGTAATATGAAACGCACGTAAGAAACGCTTACGCAACACGTCGTAAAATGAAACAATCCACTAGGTGCTTTACAACCTAATGAAGGAGAACACTTTCATGGTAAAACCAAGTAACGGAACTAAAAAAAGTCTTAAGTCAGGGGCCCCAATGAATAAACTGCTACACTTAACTATTATTTAAATAACAAGATTTTACCGATGCTTGGACAACTATCGGGCATCAAAAGATTAAAACAACTTTACCACAAAATGATTCCAAAAGTATCTTTCTTGACACGAATCGCAGTTTAGCCAGAATCTCCCCCCCTCTCCCCCCCCCCCCTCCATCTCTCTCTCTCTCTCTCTCTCTAAGGACAACAGATCACTATTATTAACACAGAACAGAGCTAGAAAATATATTTACTTTTTAAACAATTTAAAGAAGAAATATTTAGTAAAGTTAGGGACCTCCTCATTTATATATATATTACAAAGAGTAGTCCAAGAAGCACAAACATTTCTACGCAAAACTTAACAGCACTTGTCCGAAACCATAATGCCAAAAATCGGCGAACCATCTGGGTGTTGTGTGTACCACTTACAATAGAGAGTTGAATGTTGTTGAATGTTGTCAACACCGTGAGACTCTTCTACAAGATTGATCGCTGTTTTATCAAACTATAACACTCGCCGTTTATGCGTTTGCGCTATCCTTCCCCTGACACGATGAAAGTCTGCAGGCAGTACGGTGACATTCGGCCAAATGACCAGAGTGCTCGAGCCGTTCTCGCTGCGCCTGTTATGCTTTAACTAAAACAGGCAGCCTATTCAACCGCACAGACGCTCGTAAAATCGACGGTGAATTATCCTGGCCGGGAAGTGTATCGCCTTACTATCAAACCTCAGTTTAAGCTTCATTTATCACTTGAACTGCACATGCAAATGACGCTGCTATAAATTCCGAAATTCCGTTCAAGGTATCGAGGTATCACTGTGGTGCCAACTCTACTGTAGGAACTATACATGCGAAGAGCTCCCACAGTCCCACAAGACTCACTCGCTCTTGCATTCGCTGGAGGTGACATGACCGTTCGACGATGTGCGTACAGATCTTTAATGCCTCATCTTACTACCCCGCCGCCGCCTATCAATATATATACAGGGTGGTCCATTGATAGTGACCGGGCCAAATATCTTACGAAATAAGCATCAAACGATAAAACTACAAAGAACGAAACTCGTCTAGCTTGAAGAGGGAAACCAGATGGCGCTATGGTTGGCCCGCTAGAGGGCGCTGCCATTGGTCAAACGGTATCAACTGCTTTTTTTTTAAAAAAATAGGAACCCCCATTTTTTATTACATATTCGTGCCGTACATAAAGAAATGTGAATGTTTTAGGTGGACCACTTTTTTCGCTTTGTGATAGATGGCGCTGTAATAGTCACAAACGTATAAGTACGTGGTATCACGTAACATTCCGCCAGTGCGGACGATATTTGCTTCGTGATACATTACCCGTGTTAAAATGGACCGTTTACCAATTACGGAAACGGTCTATATCGTGTTGATGTATGGCTATTGTGATCAAAATGCCCAACGGGCGTGTGCTATGTATGCTCCTCGCTATTCTGGACGACGTCTTCCAAGTGTCCGGAGCGTTCGCCAGATAATTACGTTATTTAAGGAAACAGGAAGTGTTCAGCCACATGTGAAACGTCAACCACGACCTGCAACAAATTATGATGCCCAAGTAGGTGTTTTAGCTTCTGTCGCGGCTAATCCGCACATCAGTAGCAGACAAATTGGGCGAGAATCGGGAATCTCAAAAACGTCGGTGTTGAGAATGCTACATCAACATCGACTGCACCCGTACCATATTGCTATGCACCAGGAATTGCATGGTGACGACTTTGAACGTCGTGTACAGTTCTGCCACTATGCACAGGAGAACCTACGGGACGATAACAGATTTTTTTGCACGCGTTCTATTAAGCGACGAAGCGTGATTCACCAACAGCGGTAACGTAAACCGGCATAATATGCACTATTGGGCAACGGAAAATCCACGATGGCTGCGACAAGTGGAACATCAGCGACCTTGGTGGGTTAATGTATGGTGCGGCATTGTGGGAGGAAGGATAATTGGCCCCCATTTTATCGATGGCAATCTATATGGTGCAATGTATGTTGATTTCCTACGTAATGTTCTACCGATGTTACTACAAGATATTTCACTGCATGGCAGAATGGTGATGTACTTCCAACATGATGGAAGTCCGGCACATAGCTCGCGTGCCGTTGAAGCGGTATTGAATAGCATATTTCATGACAGGTGGATTGGTCGTCGAAGCACCATACCATGGCCCGCACGTTCAGCGGATCTGACGTCTCCGGATTTCTTTCTGTGGGGAAAGCTGATGGATATTTGCTATTGTGATCCACCGACAACGTCTGACAACATGCGTCAGCGCATTGTCAATGCATGTGCGAACATTACGGAAGGCGAACTACTCGCTGTTGAGAGGAATGTCGTTACACGTATTGTCAAAGGCATTGAGGTTCACAGACATCATTTTGAGCATGTATTGCATTAATGTGGTATTTACAGGCAATCACGCTGTAACAGCATGCGTTCTCAGAAATGATAAGTTCACAAAGGTACATGTATGACAATGGTACAACCGAAATAAAACCTTCAAACGTACCTAAGTTCTGTATTTTAATTTATAAAACCTACCTGTTACCAACTGTCTAAAAATTGTGGGCCATATGTTTGTGACTATTACAGGGCCATCTATCACAAAGCGAAAAAAGTAGTCCAACTAAAACATTCCTATTTCTTTAGGTACGACACGAATATGTAATAAAATGGGGATTCCTATTTTAAAAAACGCAGCTGATATCCGTTTGACCTATTGCAGCGCCATCTAGCGGGCCAACCATAGTGCCATCTGGTTTCCCCCTTCAAGCTAGGCAAGTTTCGTTCTCTGTAGTTTTTTCGTTTGACGCTTATTTCATGGGATATTTGACCCGGTCACCATCAGTGGACCACCCCGTATAGAGCCGGTTGAAACGATATGTAGTGCATGTTCGTCCATATTTTTATTAGAGCATTGTGAAAACATTTGAAGTAAATCGTTGAAGAACTATTCGAGACTTTTGCTAAACGTTTCCCCTTGAAGTAAATTGGTCTAGAACTTTTCGGTATTTCTGGCAACAACGTTAAATAGCGATTTTCGTTTATGTAGTACACCGAGCAACCAAATTAGTGGAGCACTTTTTCCAAACCCCAGAACTGTCTCGCAGTCTGACGCATAAGTTTGAAATTTGGTGCCTGCAACCTGCGTCGGTGCAAAAGCGTAGAAGCCTGCGACTTCACACTCCGGCTTGGCGACGATCCAAACAGCAAGGTGTTGACACACGTGAAAAGAAAACGACAGCTCAGAAGTTCAAGCGAGCTGTAAGGTAGGTTAATGATGCCACACTGGCACGCGAACTGATCACACTTCTCCTCAACACTACTGCGGATGTGTCACGTGACGGTGAGGTCGGCACACCGCTTCTTATACACATTTCACCCCTTCTTTTGACGCCTCTGCGGTTGAGGCCAGAACCGAAACACCCAGCATCACTCGGTTTTCGTATGAGCGGTGGGTGAAAACATTTCTGACACATCGTCTCTCAGAATCGACACTAAAAGGTCTCAGGGGGTGGAATAAATGCCGTAAATTAAACCACCCCTTCACTTGGCACTTTGATTGCCACATATTTTTCTGTCGAAAACGACAGTTCGCAGTTCGATGAGCAAGAGGGTGTTGTTATTGTCAAATCTGGCCACTGCTGCCAGCCCGTGGTCGTTTCAACCCTGCTCTATAGACATCACGGTGCTGTAACCCCATTGAACGTGATCTCACCCCCTTGTGGTGTATCGTGACAGTATATTCTTGCTGTGGCAGACAAGATAGAATTACTAGGGACCGTTAAAAACCATTTGACGAAAACTGAAGGTGATCCAAAACAGAAAACTGATTTTACGAGCCGGCCGCGGTGGCCGTGCGGTTCTAGACGCTTCAGTCCGGAACCGCGAGACTGCTACGGTCGCAGGTTCGAATCCTGCCTCGGGCATGGATGTGTGTGATGTCCTTAGGTTAGTTAGGTTTAACTATTTCTGAGTTCTAGGGGACTGATGACCCCCCCCCCCCCCCTAGTGCTCAGAGCCATTTGAACCATTTGATTTTACGATTTCTCATTCCCTCTTTTTCGCGTTCCCTTGCGAGATTATCACGGGAGTGCTCCATATTGACACGTGACACACTGTTCCTTTAAGACCACCCAGTTCGGTAAAGCACTCGATGCCAACCCTGCACATTTATTGAGCCAGTTGCAAATGTACCTTCAGAAAGTACAAGTTCAGTCTCGCGCTGCTCTAGCGCCTGAAGGGAGGCAAAGGCAAAATTCACAAAAGGGTGTCGAAGGGGTTGCCTAGTTCTCAGGTGCCATGGCAGCCGCTAAGCTCAATTGTTGTCGAAGTTTCTGACATATACATTTTTAGCTTGCTCAGGAAAGGTGTGTGGGCGGCACCGAGGATGTTGCCGAAATGGCTGATTATAGAGGGCCATTTTGCCATTTTATGAACGCAAGTGCCAATGTCGAAGCCTTTGTCATCACGGCACATGAGGGCTCCAAGAAGGAGGGATGAAAAAGCATAAAAACACTTTACTGCGTCGGATCACGTCCAAATTACGCTGAATGATTTTGAACTTTCCCTAGTGGTTGCACCCTGTATAGTACATCAAAACTGTTGCCACGCTACACTCCAAAGGGATGAGATCATATTCACCTGGGCTGCAGCAGCGCGATGTCCTTGGAGTAGGGCTGAAACGCCCAGAGTGCGTTGCTCATCGCTTTGTGAACAGACGTTTTCTAACGCGAAATATATGGGCATCAACGCACTGAGGGAAGAGCTGGTTTCATTGACGCCCTTTGCCCTGCCCCCCGAGATCTTTTTGTGGTGTCACCGCCAGGCACCACACTTGCTAGATGGTAGCCTTTAAATCGGCCGCGGTCCGTTAGTATACGTCGGACCCGCGTGTCGCCACTGCCTGTGATTGCAGACCGAGCGCCGCCACACGGCAGGTCTAGAGAGACTTCCTAGCACTCGCCCAGTTGTACAGCCGACTTTACTAGCGATGGTTCACTGACAAATTACGCTCTCATTTGCCGAGACGATAGTTAGCATAGCCTTCAGCTACGTCATTTGCTACGACCTAGCAAGGCGCCATTATCATTTGCTATTTATCTTGTGATGCATGTACCGTCAGACCGATGTTCACCAATTATGGATTAAAGTTAAGTATTCCAGCAGCTACGTACTTTATTTGCTAGACTCAAATCCTTTAACTGTTCCAGACCTCACGCCAGCCTGCGTGAGCTTAAACGCGTGCCTTTCACCTTCCTCTCATAGTGACTTGGCTGTCTTGCCAAGTCACAACACTTTTCATTTCGCTTCCGAGCGGCGATGTATATGGAATGTTTTATTCGGGCAGCCATACGAAAACTACGTGATTTGTACGCTGGATGTCACGGTTCTGACCATTGTAGAGGCGTCAAAAGAAGGGGTTAAAGAACAGTAGGAGAAGGTGTGACGCCCTTCCCATCGGGTGACACGTCACGGTGGCGTTTGGAAAAATTGTGGTGAAATTTGGTGCCAGTGTGATATCATTTAACTCACCTTAGAGCTGATACGATCTTTTAAGTTGTGACGTCTCGCATGTGTCGACACCTTGCGGTTTAAACCGTCGTCGAGCCCGATGGTGACATCGGTGGGGGCGGTCTTTTGCACCAGTACAGAGGTAGTTTGTAGGTACCTTTGTACCAAATTTCAAACTCATGTGCCGCAATGGGAGACAGTTGTGGGGTTTGAAATAAATAATACCTTAATTTTGTTGTGTAGTATAATGTAGTTTGTCGGTTCTACCTATAAATACTGTAGCTTTTGGTTTCTCCAAACATATCTACGCGTTCTGAGAATACTAAAAATACACAGGGTGTAAAAAAACTACTTATATAAATCTTTAGAATTATTAATGAAAGTAAGATGAAACACTTTTATTATGTGGTACAAATGTCACAGGTCCACTCTTTCTCCGTTGCGGATACTTGAGGGATTTGACTGCGGACTTCTCTTTGACCAACGTGCACAGTTGTTTCAATTGCATCGCTTGTGGCTGGAATTAGATTTGTAACACAACTACATCTTACTGCCAGGAAGGCAAAGTTTTCTTTACTGCATGCAGTGTCCATGTGTCCAGATAGTCAATTACATTCAATTACATTATTAATATTTATGTTCCAGTGTGGTTATACGAAATTTTCTTTTGATGTTTAAAGGTTATTTATGGCTGATCACTTTTTAACCGAGTTAGCTGACATGCATCTCACCTATGGGGAGGTACGGTGGAAGACGCCTGTATCTAGAGTGATTTACAGGTGGGCTAACAAATCGGGTCACATTTCAAATTCCTCGCGGGCATCTTCGTAAGTCAGAATCGTTTAGACCAGTGCTATGGGAGATTAGTAGACCACGCAGTGTGTAAACTGTTCACTCAGACAGCCATATCTGAATATCGCTAGCGGCAAAAATTTTATGGAACCCTAGCGGGAAAAAGTGTATCTGCGTAGTGAGTGTCGCATAAAAAACATTTCTTTTTATCTTTCCTAAACATTAAAATTGTGTACAAATAATTTATTTGCACCCTGTATAGTCGTGATTAAGTAACATCTGAATCACTCTCATATTTAGTTACTTACAGCGAAGTTCCCCCACAAACGACCGATTTTATAATTTTAATGTGTGCCCTAAAACCTATGATTGCTGAAACAGTGTCTGGTCCTCCAGATATGATGTTTGCAGCTGCTGTGATGGAGAGTATTTTCCTTTTTCTAGCGTGTCTCCCTGTATGTTCATTTCTTCTGCGATTTTTCTAATTCGCTACGTGACGGTCGGGCATTCGGATCTTAATTCTCTCTTCCTTTGGATTTACTAATTTTATGAATCTTTGCTTCTTCACTTTGACGTCTTTGTTGTCTGATGAATGAAGTTATAATTAATAAATCTATTTTGTCACTGCTGTTGAATAAGTTATGGGCTGTAGTGGCTCATAAATAAAACGAAGTTTTGTAATTGCAGTACTTGATGCAAGAGGCACTACAGCTCATATCTTATTGAACAACAAAGACAAACTGATTCATTAAGTGACATCAGTGATTATAAAATCAATTGCAATGACTGCAGTTTGTTGTATATCGTTCAAACAGGCAGAGTTAGAGCAACAAGGCTGACTGAACACGAACGAAGCTGGAGATTACATTTACCAGACTCCACCTTCGCCGAACATGTGATGAATAAAGGATGCAGATACCAAGTCTGCACAGAAGTACTCCATATAGCCAAAAAAGGAAGAAAACTAATCATGTTAGAAGTATCTGAGGTTAACACACATTTAGCTCAAAATCTCGAGCTTGTTCTAAATGATCGATTACAGCCGAGCACATCCCCACGTATAAGCTTCACGTGATGAAATCAACTTGCCACATACCCACAGACCATCTCAATGACACATATTGCTACGCAAAATTAAACCACGCTAAAATTTCATGTTCCTTACCTCCCTTACCTCACAAAATTGAACGTTACAACAATATAACTAATAAAACCGTAACACTGTGAATTTTTAATCAAGCAGTGTGTTTAATCTTTTCCATTACTTAAACTGTAATTTAGAATTTGTAAAACTTGTTTCCTCCACAACGTCAGTGACTAGGGCTCAATTAGACAGTTCTTAACCCATGTCACGAACTCACAAACTGTCGCATCATAACCATATAATCTGTAATAGTGTAATATTATACACTACTGCCCATAAAAATTGTTACACGAAGAAGAAATGCAGATGATAAAGGGTGTTCATTGGACTAATATATTATACTAGAACTGACATATGATTACATTTTCACGTAATTTGGGTGCATAGATCCTGAGAAATCAGTACCCGGAACAACCACCTCTGGCCGTAATAACGGCGTTGATAAGCCTTGGCATTGAGTCAAACAGAGCTTGGACGGCGTGTACAGGTAGAGCTGCCCATTCAGCTTCAGTACGATACTACAGTTCATCAAGAGTAGTGACTGGCGTACTGTGACGAGCCAGTTGCTCGGCCACCATTGACCAAACGTTTTCAAGTGGTGAGAGATCTGGAGAATGTGCTGGCCAGGGCAGCAGTCGAACATTTTCTGTATCCAGAAAGGCCCGTACAGGACCTGCACCATGCGGTTGTGCAACATGCTGCTGAAATGTAAGGTTTCGCAGGGATCGAATGAAGGGTAGAGACACGGGTCGTAACACATCTGAAATGTAACGTCCACTGTTCAAAGTGCCGTCAATGCGAACAAGAGGTGACTGAGACGTGTAACCAGTGGCACCCCATACCATCACGCAAGGGTGATACGCCAGTATGGCGATGACGAATACACGCTTCCAATGTGCGTTCATCGCGATGTCGCCAAACACGGATGTGACCATTATGATGCTGTAAACAAAACCTGGATTCATCTGAAAAAATGACGTTTTGCCATTCGTGCACCCAGGTTCGTCGTTGAGTACACCATCGCAGGTGCTCCTGTCTGTGATGCAGCGTCAAGGGTAACCGCAGCCATGGTCTCCGAGCTGATAGTCCATGCTGCTGCAAACGTCGACGAACTGGTTGTGCAGATGGTTGTTGTCTTGAAAACGTCCCCATTTGTTGACTCAGGGATCGAGACGTGGCTGCCCGATCCGTTACAGCCGTGCGGATAAGATGCCTGTCATCTCGACTGCTAGTGATACGAGGTCGTTGGGATCCAGCACGGCGTTCCGTATTACCATCCTGAACCCACTGATTCCATATTCTGCTAACATTCATTGGATCTCGACCAACGTGAGCAGCAATGTCGCGATACGATAAACCGCAATCGCGATGGGCTACAGTCCGACCTTTATTAAAGTCGGAAACGTGATGGTTCGCATTTCTCCTCCTTACACGAGGCATCACAATAACGTTTCACCAGGCAACATCGGTCAACCGCTCTTTGTGTATGAGAAATCGGTTGGAAACGTTCCTCATGTCAGCACGTTGTAGGTGTCGCCACCGGCGCCAGCCTTGTGTGAATGCTCTGAAAAGCTAATCATTTGCATATCACAGCATCCTGTACCTGTCGGTTAAATTCTGCGCCTGTAGCACATTTTCGTGGTGTAGCAATTTTAATGGACAGTAGTCTATATTTTAATTGTTTATTGCCCATAATACTGTCCATTGCATCCTGTGCAAATGGATTGTATCTTTCATTATAATGTTTGGTTACCCGAGACTCTAGTCAGTTGTTGCGTGAAGATGGCCAATAAGACGAGAACTAGTGAGGGTAAAAAAGGTTTATAGTTCTTCTAGCTAGTGCATTTTCTAATTTTCCAGCTATTGGTACTCCTACAGTTGAGGGAGACAGACTGCCTTAGGATTCATGTCCGGACGTCAATTTTCTGTTCACTTCACAAGTTCCGCTATCCACCACTGAAGCATGCTCTACAACCTACTGTGTCTCCTTTTCCTGCAACTCGTTTGCCTAAACAAGTAGTTTTCCAGCATTCATTAATTCGTCACCCAATCATCCGCTCATTAAGTGTCCTCTGTGACGCAGGTCTAACGGCCGCTTCACCCATTTCCGCTTCCGGCTGTTCTGAAAAGTGTGTCACGTTTGTTTACCTGTGCGGCACACTGCCGCTGCAGCCGGATGCGATGTCAGCGCCGGGCTCACCTTGAGCCTGCTGCGTCATCGTCGGCAGTTGGTGCGACGTCTGTGCTTGCGCAGCCCTGAGGAAGGCCGCTGATGCGACGCGCTGTCCAGCACGTACTGACGCACCGTTCGCGGAGACGGCGCAGATGATACTGTCCCATTAGTTGTTAGTCACATTATTCGTACGACAATTCCTAAGAGTTTCTAGCAAGTGCCGTATACACTGTTTTCTACCGAATTGGTATAAACAGTGTGGTTATCAAACTCGTGTGCTGGAGCGAGACTCGAACTCGGGGCTTTTGCCTTTCGCGGACAAGTGCTCTACCAACTGAGCTACCCAAGCACGACTCATGCCCCGTCCTCACAGCTTTACTTCTGCCAGTACCTCGTCTCCTACCTTCCAAACTTTACTGAAGCTCTCCTGCGAACCTTGCAGAACTAGCACTCCTGAAAGAAAGGATATTACGGAGACATGGCTTAGCCACCGCCTGGGAGATGTTTCTAGAATGAATATTTCACTCTACAGCGGAGTGTGCGCTGATATGAAACTTCCTGGCAGATTAAAACTGTGTGCCGGACCGAGACTCGAACTCGGGACCTTTGCCTTTCGCGGACAAGTGCTCTACCAACTGAGCTACCCAAGCACGACTCACACCCCGTCCTCACAGCTTTACTTCTGCCAGTACCTCGTCTCCTACCTTCCAAACTTTACAGAAGCTCTCCTGCGAACCTTGCAGAACTAGCACTCCTGAAAGAAAGGATATTGCGGAGTGTGTGGTTATCACTTTCGTTCAGATTTACAGACACAACGACGTGGGAGCCGTAGGCTCTTCAAAACTTCACACACATCGCAAAATACTTTTCCTGAAAAACCAGTTCCAATTTCCCTCTTCGCAGACACTACTGTACTGAGACACTGTCGCTGTTTCGCCTCACTTCATACAAATTCAGTCTTGTGGCGGAGACACCAAGGGGTTTAGCGGCGCGGTGCGGCTGCACAGTATCTGACCAAAAGTGTCTGGACACGACTATGTAATGTGGAATGGACGCGGTGGGTATTATGCTTTTGCTAGAGATGTGGTAACATCGTAACTGGTCGGCTTGGAGAGCTCAGTCACTTCGAACGTGTACTAGTCATTGGATGTCACCCGTGGCACAAAATCCATCAGGGGTCCTTCAACGATTCTAAAGCTGCACAAGTTGACTATTGTTCATGTGATAGTGAAGCATAAAACGAAGGAACAAATACAGTGAATTACTGAAAAGCCGCTCAATTTGCATTTTTAGAACTTCATTAAGTTCACACGAACGGTTTCGGGCTTTGTACTAGACCACAATCAAGTGCATCAGAAACTGACACATGTTTATACATCTACTTGATTTTGTTTTATGTTGTTTACTTTCAGCGTTTTATCCGAAAGACATTGTAATTTTGAAAAACATCAGATAACTCTTTTAAGGCTAAACAACGTTAACAGCTTTTATGTATCGGATTGTACAGCTTTTATGATGACCACTTGCCCATTTTTCCTATGTCCACTGTTCAAAGTGCCCTCAATGCGAACAAGAGGTGACCAAGACGTGTGACCAATGGCACCCCGTACCATCAAGCTGGGTGATACGCCAGGAAGGCGATGACGAATACACACTTCCAATGTGCATTCACCGTGATGTCGCCAAACACGGAGGCGACCATCATGATGCTGTAAACAGAACCTGGATTCATCCAAAAAAAAATGACATTTTGCGATTCGTGCACCCAGGTTCGTTGTTGAGTACACCATGGCAGGCACTCCTGTCTGTGATGCAGCATCAAGGGTAATCGCAGCCATGGTCTCCGAGCTGATAGTCCATGCTGCTGCAAAACGTCGTCGAACTGTACGCGCAGATGGTTGTTGTCTTGCAAACGTCCCCATCTGTTGACTCAGGGATCGAGACGTGGCTGCACGATCCGTTACAGCCATGCGGATAAGATGCCTGCTAGTGATACGAGGCCGTTGGGATCCAGCACGGCGTTCCGTATTACCCTCCTGAACCCACCGATGCCATATTCTGCTAACAGTCATTGGATATCGACCAACGCGAGCAGCAATGTCGCGATACGATAAACCGCAATCGCGATAGGCTACAATCCGACCTTTATCAAAGTCAGAAACATGATGGTACGCATTTCTCCTCCTAACACAAGGCATCACAACAACGTTTCACTAGGCAACGCCGGTCAACTGCTGTTTGTGTATGAGAAATCGGTTGGAAACGTTCCTCATGTCAGCACGTTGTAGGTGTCGCCACCGGCGCCAACCTTGTGTGAATGCTCTGAAAAGTTAATCATTTGCATATCACAGCATCCTCTAGCTGTCGGTTAAATTCTGCGTCTGTTGCACGCCATCTTCGTGGTGTAGCAATTTTAATGGCCAGTAGTGTATATCCTGCATGTCAATGAGCAAGAGGTGAAACAAGCTGCTGGAGGAAATGTTTCATTTGGAAACAGATGCGATTTGCGGTGTCCCAGGCGGAGTCACTCTACTCCTTATCCCAGTCATTTATTCTATATACGCTTATGCTCTCACAGGCGTTTCTGCAGATGTCTGACGAAAGAGAATGGCGACCTTGCCAGGATGGCAATTGGTCTGCCAGCATGGAAATTAGTCAAATTAGAAAGAGAAATTAAAGTTTAGTATTGAAAAGAAGGAGAAACAAAATTTTTGTTTTTGCGACAAGGTTACTCAATGTATGTGTCGACATAGTGGTCAGAATACTGTAAACGTCTGACCCACAGAGTAAAAAAAGGTGTATTAAAGAGTAAAAATGAAGTTTTGTGTTTGTGTAAAAGTAGCTTGTGCTCGACCTTGCTGGAGCGCACGCAGTTATTCACGGCGTTGTTGAGTTGGTTTGAATATCCAAAAAACAGTGAATGGCGTTGCTAATGACGTGTTCATAGTCTAATTTGTATGATATCTTGGAGACGTGTCAGGTCGTCTAACTTCATGTTGACTAGAGCTCAGGCTGGCGCAAATCGAGAAAGACGATCGGAGATGGTGGAAGGACGGCGAAAACCGCGTATAGGGCAAACTCAAGATCTTGATGGGATAGAAATTGACGTACAACAAAAAGTATCGAGGGAATGACACGAAACCGTACAAGGTGACAATGCAGAGGGAATGGTAGCAGTTTTGCGATTACTATCACAGTCTTGTGGCTGCACAAAAACGAACAAATGGCGGGTCTAGTGGGTCAGACGTAGAATCAGAGGACGAGCAACTTCGGTATGTTGAACGAAATGTTGTAATCCTGAATCAAAGAGGAAGTTTCCTACGGAAAGTATGTGTGTAAGTGCATCGGCACTATGTACGGATGTCGGTGATACGTCACGTGAAAGACGCGAACGGCAACCTAGTAGATAGTGTCGGAAGTTCCATGCGGCTTTTCGCGGATGATGCTGTAGTATACAGAGAAGTTGCAGCATTAGAAAATTGTAGCGAAATGCAGGAAGATCTGCAGCGGATAGGCACTTGGTGCAGGGAGTGGCAACTGTCCCTTAACATAGACAAATGTAATGTATTGCGAATGCATAGAAAGAAGGATCCTTTATTATATGATTATATGAAAGTGGAACAATCACTGGTAGCAGTTACTTCTGTAAAATATCTGGGAGTATGCGTGCGGAACGATTTGAAGTGGAATGATCATATAAAATTAATTGTTGGTAAGGCGGGTACCAGGTTGAGATTCATTGGGAGAGTGCTTAGAAAATGTAGTCCATCAACAAAGGTGGTGGCTTACAAAACTCTCGTTCGACCTATACTTGAGTATTACTCATCAGTGTGGGATCCGTACCAGATCGGGTTGACAGAGGAGATAGAGAAGATCCAAAGAAGAGCGGCGCGTTTCGTCACAGGGTTATTTGGTAAGCGTGATAGCGTTACGGAGATGTTTAATAAACTCAAGTGGCAGACTCTGCAAGAGAGGCGCTCTGCATCGCGGTGTAGCTTGCTGTCCAGGTTTCGAGAGGGTGCGTTTCTGGATGAAGTATCGAATATATTGCTTGCCCCTACTTATACCTCCCGAGGAGATCACGAATGTAAAATTAGAGAGATTAGAGCGCGCACGGAGGCTTTCCGGCAGTCGTTCTTCCCGCGAACCATACGCGACTGGAACAGGAAAGGGAGGTAGTGACAGTGGCACGTAAAATGCCCTCCGCCACACACCTTTGGGTGGCTTGCGGAGTATAAATATAGATGTAGAAAGTTTTCACCAAATGGTGACAGGTGACGATGGCGATGAATCTGATAGTGTGTTCGCAATATTGAAACAACTCACTATAGTCGTAACGCAATCAAATTCAGGGTTAGGAGACTTCAAAACTGAAACGACGAATTTAAAAACTGAAACGGTGAATAATTTAAAAACCGAAATGGCGAATTTAAAAACAGCAACAAATGCAGGATTAGGAGACTTAAAAATCGAAACAAATGCAGGGTTAGCGGACTTAAAAACGGAAACAAATGCATAGTTATCGGCGACAAATGCTGCCTTAAATGTTCTCAACTTTGAATCAGATGCTGGCTTCGAAACAGTCCGCAAAGATCAGTAAAAGTTGCGAACGGAAGTGTATGAACAGTGTACTGAAATCCGGAAAGAGGCGAGAGACTCGCGCGAACTAATTCAATCGGTAATGGCTGACCATAAATAGATGCGTTCTGACATTGACCAGGTGCAGGATGCAGTGTCTAATGTTAACCAAAGAGTCGATAAGTTAGCACGTAAGATGTCTGGTAAGGCGCAACAGATAGTGGAAGAACTCAATGTCAGAAAACGATTCGCGCGACATATTAAAAGACTCGATACACGCATTGAAAACATCGTTTCGAAAAACCAGCAACAGTATGAACAGATTCGTACAGAGCTGAAGCAGTGTATCGAGAACCGTACAGAAATCAGTAGTGGAGCAACGGAACGGGTAGTATCATCCAACATAGTGGTCGAGAAAAATCCAGAGGTAACCAAGTCAGTTATGCGATCATCCGTGGAAGTGGCGGAAACACAAAAAAGTAATGAGATTCTACTTGTATGTCCACGAGAGGTTGCATCGGTATTTTCCGAACCGAAACAGAAGCAGGTGGGAGGAGAACAGTTGAGACAGGTGACCGAAGCAGGTAATGTGCGTTCACAGCAGACAATGCTGCGAGAAGCGGTAACTACGCGCATTCCAACAGAGCGGCAGCCGACCCTCCGAACGTAAGCGAATGATGCGATAACAGAGCAATTTATGGCGGTTTACCAAGTTCTCAGTTTCCGAGTTATAGTACAACAGGTTATATACCGCAGGTCAATATGAACGGAATACAAAGACAAAACACTGGTCCAGT
The DNA here is from genome assembly GCF_023864345.2 of Schistocerca serialis cubense. Taxonomy (NCBI): domain Eukaryota; kingdom Metazoa; phylum Arthropoda; class Insecta; order Orthoptera; family Acrididae; genus Schistocerca; species Schistocerca serialis. The sequence goes on along the minus strand of NC_064639.1, from coordinate 1,142,166,928 downwards.
AACGGGAAATGTAAACCTATCTTTCAGTCCGATACGCGAGGAACGGTACGGCTTAGAAAATTACACACCTCTGCGTAGATGCGATGATAGATCGGACTCAAATATGTCATCTCAGGATCCAAATGTGGTAGGACGAACAAAAGAAAACATGACGCAGTTGAATGGAACTGAAAAAGTTGCGAAAACACAAACGCCGTATGGTGCAATAGAAACATTTGACAATGATCACTTTTTGACAGTCAGAAAATTCCAACATTACAAAGAAAGCGGGAATGGCTTACACCCCGCACGTTTATTCATCAATACCAGATCGGTTTACCAGAGCATTGGCCACTTAGACATAAACCTGACTTCATTTGTGGTCACATGGAAGGCGCAATAGCGGAAACCACGCAAAGAGTCGATGCAAACTGTCAGTCGTATGAACAATTTAAATCTGCATTCTTGGAGCGATACTGGTCCACGGAAACCCAAAATAGGATAAAATATGAATTGTTACAAAAATAGTCATTCGAAAATTCGGGAGAAAAGAAGCCAGTTAGAATTTTTAAAGACATGAAAAAAAAAAGAATAAGTGTCTAGGTAATCCATACAGTGACGGGGAACTGATACGTATGTGCACAATAAAGTTACCGTTGCGTTATCAGCAGTCGTTGGTTTGCAGAGCAGGAGATAATATACAGGCATTTAAAGGGACGTTAAGAGAACTTGAATGCATCCTCGGTGAAGATGACGCGAAGAAACAACGTACATTGCGAGAAAACAATGGCATAGGGGACAATAGCAACTGATAAGGCTTTAATAATGCTTACAATGGAAATAATAACGTAAAATATCTATGGTTTTGGTCGCTCACAGAGGTCAAATAATAACTACGGTTTTGGTGATCCGCGGAGTTACAATAATGGCTTTGGTCCCACAAACTGTGGTAGTAATTATAATCCACGATACGATCACCACGCAAACGAAGCAGGAAGGTTTAGGAGTTTTCCACCACAAAACCCAAGTTATTCAGGTGGAACTGGGATGCCTAGAAAGCAGAAATGTTGGGAAAATCAGACTTAAGCAGGACAAAACACGCGAAATGAACCGGTACAGGAAGTCGAGTTGAGGCCACCAAACCCTGGTAAGAAACAGAATTGACGAGATGAACGGTACGAAGACCAGTCATAAGTTATTCAATCGCCTAATGAAATTGATTTTATAATTAAACATGTAAGTAGACTTAGCTTTGATCAGCAATATTCGGAGGTAGGTTTAGGGGGTGATCAATTACAAACACCAGCATGCTGAGAAACAATTGACTGGAAATCGAACGATGATGAGGAACAAGAGTTGTTAACAGTTAATATAAACAGCGATACAATTGATGAACAAATTATAAAGGACATATTTCACCTATCCGAAACTGAGAGGCAAACGGTATGCCAAGAGGATAATGCACCTTCGACAACATCAATATTGATACCCAAGTCAGAATTAAATTCACACCAATAAACAGCGTACAACATCAACATCTAGTAAAATATTCACTGAGCAATCTGAAGACTGCGGCGTTAAATAGAAAGAGTCGAGAAGACAAAACGGAAAACTCACGAGTATTTTCACTAGAACAAAAGGAACTTGTAAAAACCCACTATCTCTCTAGCAGGCAAAAACATCAAAGCCACAAGTTCTTTTTAATATACAAAGGCCCTATGGAAATAAGTGTATTAGTCCATGATAATGCAGTCGAATTTATTAATCCAAAACAGGAAAATCATTGGGTTTGGACCAAGTAAGCAGTTTGAAATTGTATAAAGGCTAATAAAAGATATTAACTCCACAAAAAGTTTAGTTGTTTTAAATATCCAAAAGTCAAAGAGTAGGAAAGCTAAGAAAATGCAAACAGAGAAAAATTTTAATTTGTACTTATCTCATTTGAATATACAGAACAACTTTTGCAGTAACTTAATAGAATAATTGAGAAGGAAAAACAATAAAGTAAGAACTAAAGAAACTCTTCTGCAAACGAAATGTATTCTGGGGAAAGAGCAGAAAGCAAGGAGGAAGATAGAGATCAGCATGAGGATAGTTTGACGAAATAGTAGTAGATTCTGTCTTAAAAAGATAGTGTAAGGTGAAACCAGAAATTGATTTTATGTGGACGAAAGGAAGGCAAGAAGTAGGAAGGAAGTAAAGAATTAGGTAAGAAGGAGATAGTCATTTCTAATTTGTTCCATCAAGGAAAGTGAACATATAGTTGAGGAGATATTTTGGAGGGAAATGAGAAGCGTATATGAATTGTGGAAGGTACCACAAGTTGATATTAAAATAGAGATATGAGGGAAATAAATATGAAAGGTCATTAGGCGGTAGTAATTTAGAGAGAGAATTGAATTATTAAGCTAAGCGAGAAACATGTTATTCCATGGAAGGAAGTAGACAGAGGGATGTAAGATTAACCCAGAGACGATTTCAATAAGAAAGAGTATGTTGGGGGAAGAATGGAATACAAAAGTTAACTGTTTAGGAAAAATGGAAGGGATAAGTACACCTAAGAAAAATAATAAGTACAGCTTAGAAAAATAAGCTCTAGAGCAAGGCAATAGAATGATAGAAAAAGTTTTTGAATAAAAAGAGGGAGAGATTAATTGTATTTTGAAGTTCTGTTACATCTAATGCTGAAAAGAAGACATTGCAGAGAAAAAAAAGCTGGAGTCAGAGTCAAGGTGCGAAGTTTTCATGATGATATGCTGTACCTGCAGTCAGAAAGAAGGGGCAAGGAACTTACTAACACACTAACCTTCATCGCTTTCAATTTTACTCTTACTATCCATTGTGATGAAGATGAGGAACCATGTTAATGCTATGTAGAATGGAGATAAGAGATGTAAACTAATAAAAACAATAATAAGAAAAAATGTAAAGTTTAAATAAAGACTTTTGTAAAGTTTATTGAGAATTTAATGTATTTTAACGTATTTTAAGGGAGTGAAATATTATGGTACGATAGGTAATAATATGTAAATTAGAGAGTGTGTGATGATATAAGAAAAGTAAGACAGACAGAAGTTGGACGATATAGTATGATACACAATGTCGTCAAGCGTGACGCAGCTTTATTGTGGCCAGATCGACAACAGAACTGAGGAGAGCGGTTTGGCATGAGAAGAAGGGACAGTGAGTGTGAGTGCCTCATATATCAGTCTATTAGATGACAAAAGAAGAGGCCTTGTTGAAAGCAACAGTCCAAGAGGATAACACCTCTGTGGAAAAGTTTGGAGATCTAGAACACATCCTGGAAACGATCAACATGTACCATAACTCATGCTTTATTCATGTGAAAACCACATGCAATCGTTATAACAATGGTTTAGGGAAAGTGTTAGGTACTTATTACTTTTATTGCAAACTGTTTGGAGCAGCAGGATTATGCTCGTAAAGTTATGAGACTAATATGGTTAAGTTTAAAATAAATCAAGACATTAATGAAAGAAATGAAACTTTATTAAATTATAATTAACATGAAGGGTTGAGAATAGACAATACGTATTGAAAAAGGGAAGGATAATGTTAAATTAAGGTTTCCTCAACTTCAATACATCTCCATCATCATATAACATAAGTCTTAAAGCCAAAATTAAATCAGTCTCAAATTTAAAAATTTAGGAATGGAACAAATTTATACAGAAGCTCAGGTTTGTTTGAATTTAAATTGAAATTAAAATGCAGACAACCCTGTAGAAAGAAAAAACATTAGATTAGTTAAATAATTGTATTAAATCAGAAAATCAGAAAGAATATGTTCAATTTTGGAAAAACGTTACTTTAGTGAAAAAATATCCATTTGGATCTCCGGGCGGGGACTACTCAAGATGATGTCGTTATCAGGAGAAAGAAAACTGGCGTTTTACGGATCGGAGCGTGGAATGTCAGATCGCTTAATCGGGCAGGTAGGTTAGAAAATTTAAAAAGGGAAATGGATAGGTTAAAGTTAGATAGAGTGGGAACTAGTGAAGTTCGGTGGCAGGAGAAACAAGACTTCTGATCAGGTGACTACAGGATAATAAACACAAAATCAAATAGGAGTAATGCAGGAGTAGGTTTAATAATGAATAGGAAAATAGGAATGCGGGTAAGCTACTACAAACAGCATAGTGAACGCATTTTTGTGGCCAAGATAGATACGAAGCCCACACCTACTACAGTAGTACAAGTTTATATGCCAACTAGCTCTGCAGATGTCGAAGAAATTGAAGAAATGTATGATGAAGTAAAAGAAATTATTCAGATTGTGAAGGGAGACGAAAATTTAATAGTCATGGGTGACTGAAATTCGAGTGTAGGAAAAGGGAGAGAAGGAAACGTAGTAGGTGAATATGGATTGGGGCTAAGAAATGAAAGAGGAAGCCGCCTGGTAGAATTTTGCACAGGGCACAACTTAACCATAGCTAACACTTGGTTTAAGAATCATGAAAGAAGGTTGTATACATGGAAGAACCCTGGAGATACTAAAAGGTATCAGATAGATTATATAATGGTAAGACAGAGATTTAGGAACCAGGTTTTAAATTGTAAGACATTTCCAGGGGCAGATGTGGACTCTGACCACAATCTATTGGTTATGAACTGTAGTTTAAAACTGAAGAAAGTACAAAAAGGTGGGAATTTAAAGAGATGGGACCTGGATAAACTGAAAGAACCAGAGGTTGTACAGAGTTTCAGGGAGAGCATAAGGGAACAATTGACAGGAATGGGGGAAAGAAATACAGTAGAAGAAGAATGGGTAGCTTTGAGGGAAGAAGTAGTGGAGGTAGCAGAGGATCAAGTAGGTAAAAAGACGAGGGCTAGTAGAAATCTTTGGGTAACAGAAGAAATATTGATTTTAATTGATGACAGGAGAAAATATAAAAATGCAGTAAATGAAGCAGGCAAAAAGGAATACAAACGTCTCAAAAATGAGATCGACAGGAAGTGCAAAATGGCTAAGCAGGGATGGCTAGAGGACAAATGTAAGGATGGAGAGGCTTATTTCACTGGGGGTAGGATAGATTCTGCCTACAGGAAAATTAAAGAGACCTTTGGAGATAAGAGAACCACTTGTATGAACATCAAGAGCTGAGATGGAAACCCAGTTCTAAGCAAAGAAGGGCAAGCAGAAAATTGGAAGGAGTATGGTTCAAATGGCTCTGAGCACTATGGGACTCAACTGCTGAGGTCATTAGTCCCCTAGAACTTAGAACTAGTTAAACCTAACTAACCTAAGGACATCACAAACATCCATGCCCGAAGCAGGATTCGAACCTGCGACCGTAGCGGTCTTGCGGTTCCAGACTGCAGCGCCTTTAACCGCACGGCCACTTCGGCCGGCTTGGAAGGAGTATATAGAGGGTCTATACAAGGGCGATGTACTTGAGGACAATATTATGGAAATGGATGAGGATGTAGATGAAGATGAAATGGGAGATACGATACCGCGTGAAGAGTGTGACAGAGCACTGAAAGACCTAAGTCGAAAAAAGGCGCCGGGAGTAGACAACATTCCATTAGAACTACTGACGACCTTGGGACAGCCAGTCCTAACAAAACTCTACCATCTGGTGGGCAAGACTTCAAGAAGAATATAATAATTCCAATCCCAAAGGTGTTGACAGATGTGAAAATTACCGAACAATCAGTTTAATAAGCCACAGCTGCTAAATACTAACACGAATACTTTACAGACGAATGGTAAAACTAGTAGAAGCCGACCTCGGGGAAGATCAGTTTGGATTCCGTAGAAATACTGGAACACGTGAGGCAATACTGACCTTACGACATATTTAAGAAGAAAGATTAAGGAAAGGCAAACCTACGTTTCTAGCATTTGTAGACTTAGAGAAAGCTTTTGACAATGTTGACTGGAATACAAGGAGCGAATGGCTATTTACAATTTGTACAGAAACCAGATGGCAGTTATAAGAGTCGAGGGATATGAAAGGGAAGCACTGGTTGGGAAGGGAGTAAGACAGGGTTGTAGCCTCTTCCCGATGTTACTCAATCTGTATATTGAGCAAGCAGTAAAGGAAACAAAAGAAAAATTCGGAGTAGGTATTAAAATCCATGGAGAAGAAATAAAAACTTTGAGGTTCGCCGATGACATTGTAATTCTGTCAGAGATAGCAAAGGACCTGGAAGAGCAGTTGAATGGAATGGACAGTGTCTTGAAAGGAGGATATAAGATGAACATCAACAAAAGCAAAACGAGAATAATGGAATGTAGTAGAATTAAGGCGGGTGATGCTGAGGGAATTAGATAAGGAAATGAGACACTTAAAGTAGTAAAGGAGTTTTGCTATTTTGGGGTACAAGATAACTCATGATGGTCGAAGTAGAGAGGATATAAAATGTATACTGGCAATGGCAAGGAAAGCGTTTCTGAAGAATAGAAATTTGTTAACATCGAGTATAGATTTAAGTGTCAGGAAGTCATTTCCGAAAGTATTTGTATGGAGTGTAGCCATGTGTGGAAGTGAAACGTGGACGATAAATAGCTTAGACAAGAAGAGAATAGAAGCTTTCGAAATGTGGTGCTACAGAAGAATGCTGAAGATTAGATGGGTAGATCACATAACTAATGAGGAAGTATTGAATAGGATTGGGGAGAAGAGAAGTTTGTGGCACAACTTGACCAGAAGAAGGGATCGGTTGGTAGGACATGTTCTGAGGCAACAAGGGATCATCAATTTAGTATTGGAGGGCAGCGTGGAGGGTAAAAATCGTAGAGGAAGACCAAGAGATGAATACACTAAGCAGATTCGGAAGGATGTAGGTTGCAGTAGGTACTGGGAGATGAAGAAGCTTGCACAGGATAGAGTAGCATGGAGAGCTGCATCAAACCAGTCTCAGGACTGAAGACCACAACAGCAACAACATGAAATCAATAGCACTCTAAAATAATGATAAGGAGACTAGTGCGAACCACTGTTTAATTATGCCATATATTAAAATAGGAAGTTGGTCAATAAATATGTTAATTGCTACAGTCAGCAGTTGGAAACAATTTTGCACTGACTTCAATCAATTTCTCTAGCACTCATTGACCCAGCACAAAATTGAACATGGAAGGGGGAGGATATGTAAGGTGTCAGATTAAATGAAGCTCAATTTTACACTTTACATAAGAGTTTTCATACATTATAATGGGAAGCTGAATATGTCACCTGATTTACTTCAGCGAAAACAAGCAGATTAGCATACTAAAGTGTACAGTATGTAATGCAAAGGGGTGGTACTCAATCGATGGTATTAACACACCGAACCTATATCCTGCATGTCAATGAGCAAGAGGCGAAACAAGCTGCTGGAGGAAACGTTTCGTTTGTAAGCAGACGAGAGTGGCGGCGTACAATGGAAAGCTTTTAAAAGCGACCCACGGCGATAGACAACGAAATGGCGAGGTTGACTCATCTGTGAGGGCAAGTAGCAGGCCACTGGACTTGTATGGAAAGAAGCTTTAGGAAACTACATTGGGGAATTTCCAGATGGATACTAGCAAGTCAATGATGCAGTCGATCACGTGAACTGCGCATGGTATGCTCGTGATGTACGCATGTAACTTTTAGGCATCTGGAGCGGGCTCAAAATGTCTGATTGGCTGACACGAACTAGGAAGGAGTTAAGTGCCAAAATTTAATTGCATTTTAATGGTAGGACCTTTGCATTGGCAGAGAGAGTTTCCACAAAATAAGAGGAATGCTCCTATTGGTCAGAAAAAGCCATGAAATGGAGCAAGAAAGGACCCAGGTGGGGGACAGTATTGCTACGAGAGAGACAAGACCGAAAATGTCGACAACTCTCCTCTGTACGAACCAGCTACATAGTTAATTGATCTTGTGAGAACTGAGAGGGCGTTTTAATATGCACGCTGCTCTACCCATGTGCGTGCATATTGCCACATTTTTAGACTAGGGATGAGTGGATGTTTTCTCGCCTAATGCGAAACACAGGAAAGTTTCTGCCAATAAAATCAGCAAAGGTTTTGATTAGCTTTTACAGGAATTTCAGAGGACGAGAGCAGACGTCCAGATGACAGGTCATTGCAGCTAAAGTAAATACCGCGAGCAGAGGTGTAAACTTGTTGGATCACCAGCTTGCGTCCACTGTGAGCTCGAGCAACCTTGAGTAATCTTTTCCTCAGCTTGTGACAAAAAACTAACCATCCTCTATAGACTTGATTGCCATCCTAAATAGTACCGAACTTAGAACAGTAATTGGATGATTTGTCGTAATATTTGCCAACTTCAAGATGTTGTAGTAAGAATAATTTTGTAAAGAAACTTGTAGTAAGAAATTTGATATTGTTGTGTTTAGAGCTATTTCGATTACTCAGGACTAAATACGTTATTTTAACAACTGTCCTAACATTGTCACATTACAACGTATGTAAATTCATGTATATCCTTGACAATAATTCTGCGTTAAAAACCAATTTGTGTACAGCTTAAACACCATTGTGCTCTGTCATAGAGTAAGGGTCCTCTCCTTACTCCAGTCAGTTATTCCATAGACGTTTACGCATTCATAGGCGTTTCTGCTGATGCTTGATGAAAGACAAAAGGAGTGGAGTGTCAGAACCATGCAGACCTCATGTACAATGATTGTCGAGCATTGCCGAGGAAGGCTCTCAAAATTCACGCATCAGCGTCAGAAATCACTCATGAGGTTCAAAATATTTCCAGCAGTCCAACTGGCACAAAGACTATGCGTTGGAACTTAAAAAGATGGGTTACTACAGTCGAGCAGCTTTTCGAAGTCCCTCATTTCTGCAGTCAATGCTAAACAACGCTTGAGGCGGTATAAAGAGAGGCGCACTGGACACTGGATGACTGGAAACGAGTGACTGGAGTGATGAATCACGCTGTAACCTGTGGAAATCCGATGGAAATGTTTGGGTTTGGCGAATGTCCGGGTAACGTTACCTGCCACCATGTGCATTGCCAAGTGTGAAGTACGGAGGAGGTGGAGTTACGGTATGGTAGACCTTTTCGTGGCGAGTAGTTGGTCCCAATATAATACTCGTATATTTGGGATCAGTTGGAAGGTCGACTTCGCTCCACACCCAGATTCCAACATCGCTGTTCAAATGGTTCAAATGGCTCTGAGCGCTGTGGGACTTAACTGCTGAGGTCATCAGTCCCTTAGAACTTAGAACTACTTAAACCTAACTAACGTAAGGACATCACACACATCCATGCCCGAGGCAAGATTCGAACCTGTGACCGTATAGGTCGAGCGGTTCCAGACTGAAGCGCCTAGAACCGCTCGGCCACCCCGTCTCCTGTAGTTTCAGCTCTTTTGGAAGAATCGGCTGACATTGTTCCAGAGACATTCAGTATCCGTATGTGCGGAAATTACTAGCTTCTGTTCTATTTCCAGTTCATATATCATATTGTCATGTAAATTTCGTTAAAACAGTGTTGATACTCGTACACTGGAGAACTAAGCTATCTTGGTGGTGGCTTAACGAGAGAGAGTTGGTGGGGGGGGGGGGCGAGGGATGGTAGTGGTACATTATATGTTTGGAGCTCTTCATATTAGAGTAGAACTTGCAAGCTACGTCCTCTGTTAATTGTTGGATGTATTCCAATCTCTGTCGTCCTCTACAATTTTTATCCTCTACAGCTACCTCTAGTACCATGGAACTTATTCTTTAATGTCTTAACAGGTGTCCTACCATCCTGTCCCTCCTCTTTTTCATTCTTTTCCACGTATTCCTTTCCTCTGCGATTCTGCGCAACACCTCCTCATTCCTTACCTTATCAGTCTACCTAATTTTCAACATTCTTCTATAGCACCTCATATCAAATGCTTCGATTCTCTTTTGTTCCGGTTTTCCCATTGCCATTGATTCACTACCATGCAATGCTGTGCTCTAAACGTACATTCTCAGAAATTCTTTCCTCAAATTAGGACCTGTGTTTGACACTAGTAGACTTCCCTTCCATTCAGCAGATCCTGTATTTCTTCTTCACTTTCACTGAGGACAGCAGTGTCATCAGCTAACCTTACCATTGATTCCCTTTCACCTTGAGTTTTAATTCCACTTTTGAAACTTTCTTTTATTTTCGTCATTGGTCCTTAGATGCACAGGCTGAACAGTAGGGGCGAAAGATTACATCCCTGTCTTACGACCTTTTTAATCCGTGCACTTCGGTGTTAGTCATCCATTCTTATTGTTCCCTCTTGATTTTTATACATTGTACATTACGCGTCTTTCCCTATGCCTTCCCCTATTTTCCTCAGAGTTTCGAACATCTTGCACCATTGAACTGTGTCCAACACCTTTTCTAGGTCGACAAATCCTATGAACGTGTCTTCATTTTGCTCTTGGCTTGCTTCGATTAGAAATGCTTCTTTAATGCTTTTGTGCTTCCTACAGCCAAACTGATCGTCATTTAACACACCCTAAATTTTGTTTTACATTCTTCTTTTTATTATTCTTGTCAGCAACTTTGATACATGAGCTGTTAAGCAGATTGCGCGGTAATTTTCGCACATGTTGACTCTTGCAATCTGCGGAATTGTGTTGATGGTGTTTTCCGAAAGTCTGATATTATGTCGCCAGACTCATACGCTCTACACACCAACATGAATAATCGTTTATTTTTTTTTTTTTTGCCAATCCCTCCCGATGATTTTAGAGATTCCGATGGAATATTATCTATACGTTCTGTCTTACTTGGTCTTACCCCCACAAATGCGCTTTTATATTCTGATTCTAGTACTGGATCCCCTATCTCTTCTATATAAACTCCTGTTTCTTCTTCTACCACGTCGTCAGATAAGTCTATCTCCTCACAGAGGCCTAAAATGTAATCTTTCCACCTACCCGCTCTCTCTTCTGCCGTTACCACTGAATTCCCTCTGCACTCTTAATATTACCAACCATGCTTTTAATTTAATTCTGTATTTGTCTGATAATTAGGCTAGCATTTTTATGTCTTTTGGTGCAACTTGGTTGAAATCTGTCTGGTTGATGGAGCAGGCGCAGCGCCCGAAAGCGAAGCTAAGCCCGCGCTCGACTGAACGGTTAGGCTTTTGCAGCTGGTCCTGCACTACTTAATCTTTCCGAGGCCACTATGTCTTCCCAAAACAGGGTTGTATAGCACGTGGATTTATTTATTTGTGTTTCAATCATTGCGCGCCTACTGCAGCTCTCCTTTTAAAACTTTTTATTTTTAACTAATGTGAATTGTTGACGTATTAACCGTCTGATTGGCCAATTCAGTGGGTACTAGAATTGTTTAGTTAAATATGTTTATGTAAGTGTGGCTCGTCCAACTGAATGGTTATTAATCTTACTCCTTGTACGCATTATAGACCGAACACCGCCGCACAACAGTTAAAATTACAGCAACAATTTACGTGAGCAAATAATTTAAAAAAATGAGAGGCGCAGTAGGTGCGCAATGACTAAGAGAGAAATAAATACATTGATGTGCTATACAACCCTGTCTTGGCAAGTAAATAATCTTTCAGAATCAAATCGATGACACTCGTAAGGCGGCCAAAATCTAAACACAGTTCCTAATACAGTGACCGAGCAGCAAGTTAGACTGCGAACCACAAATTGTAGCAAACTCCCGCAACATGGGCGAGCGGTTGTAAGTAGGCTGTTTAGGTTTCTGTGTTGGTAACGCCACGTAGCGCTCTGTATGAAAATCACTGGCTGTGCTGTGTGCAGTCTGTGGCTGGTTTGCATTGTTGGAATACTTGCTTTTGTAGTGTTGGGCAGCTGGATGTGAACAGCGCGTAGCGTTGAGCAGCTGGTGGTGAGCCGCCAGCAGTGGCGGCTGTGGGGAGAGAGTTGGCGGAGTTTTGAGTTTTGAGAGCGGACGATCTGGACTTGTGCCCGTCAGAAAAAGGAAATTTGTAAGACTGGCTGTCATGAACTGGTACACACACACACACACACACACACACACATATATATATATATATATATATATATATATATATATATATTACGACTTTTGAACACTATTAAGGTAAATAAATTGTTTGTTCTCCATCAAAATCTTTCATTTGCTAACTATGCCTATCAGTAGTTAGTGCCTTCAGTAGTTAGAATCTTTTATTTAGGTGGCAGTATTGGCGCTCGCTGTATTGCAGTAGTTCGAGTAACGAAGATTTTTGTCAGGTAAGTGATTCATGAAAGGTATAGGTTATTGTGATTCTTGTGAAGATGGCTGAGAGGTTTCTAGCCGAAATATCGCAAGAAGAATTGTCACTGTCCCGAGTGCACGCCCGAAAGATGATGGAACGTATAGGTTATTGATAGTCAGAGCCATTGTTTTGTAGGGATTATTGAAAGTCAGATTGCGTTGCGTTAAAAATATTGTGTGTCAGTTTAGTGTTGATCAGAATAAGTCAAGAGAGAAATGTCTGAGTACGTTCAGTATTGCTCAGCTGTTTGAAAATCAAATAATGTAAGAGGTTTACTAGCACAGTCATTCTTAATTTTTCGGAGGGGACGTTACAGGGTAAAAAAACCAACCGGCTCGCGGAGCTGAGCGCTAAACCCCGAGCTAATGGATTCGGTTCGCTAACGAACCCCTGACTAACAGGAGACAGGATGTAACCAGAATATAACCTTGACGTAATAATCAAGATTAAGATACCCTGCCCTTACAAAAAAATAAGAAAAAAAAACACAGGCGAACATGGTAGTACAAACACCCAATAAGACAATAGATTTAATTGGACGCTCCAGTAATAGTACATGCAGGACTTAATTTAATATATATATATATATATATATATATATATATATATATATATATATATTATAAATACAGAATACGTAATATATAAATCCGCAGCCTTACAGAAGCCAACTAGGAAGTTGAGACCGAACTTGGCAAGTAACATTAAACAGAGAAATCAAATTCAGCAGTTTTATAGAAATATACGCACAACTTTCGTGCCTAGCGACTGAAGCTGGATCAATAAGCAGAAGTCTGAGAGGGAACGAACGTGTACCTCGAACAAACAACCAGGAAACTGCCGAACTGAACAGTCACAGTGCTGGTACAGGAAATGATGACTATAGCTATGGTTACTGCCGATGCTGGACTCACTCGTATCGGATAAACCGAGTCGGAAGCTCACCAGACACATCCATACAACGATCCAGAGAGGACAGCGTGGAGCCGAGACACAACTTCCACACAGTGGCGGTTAGCCGTCCGCTTCCAGCTCCGGTCGGTCGCTGAAGCACACAACACGCTCCTCACCTCGGTACGTGCCCCCCACGTCCAAAAGTTTGCAGCCTGCCTCAACCGAGGTAATAATGGTTTGCAATCCAGGAATCCGCCTGAGTGTCTCTTCCTGGTATCACCGCTACGCTCAGAGCTGGTGACTGTTAATTGCCGAACTTGTACTAGCCATCGACTGCCGGCACACTATTTGCCTCGTCGCCAGGTTCCAACCCGGGAGATTCAGCCGAGGGAACGCTTTTACCTTCCCTGTCTCACTGTCAACCCTCTCGCCAACGATCTCCGCGTGAATTACGCCCTCCTAATGCAAATAAGTTCTACTAGGGACCGTGGCGTTATCTACCGATCGCGCAGCAATTCAGATCAGGGATCTACAGTGTCGAGAGTGTGCTGAGAATACCAAATTGCAGGCGTTACCTTTCACCATGGACAACGCAGTGGCCCGCGGCCTATTTTTAACGACCGAGGGCGGCGACGTTCGGGTAGAGTTGTCAGTGCTAACAGACAAGCAGCACTGCATGAAGTATCCTCAGAAATTAATGTGGGACGTACGACGAATGTATCCGTTAGGACAGTGCGGCGAAATGTTGCGTTAATGGGCAATGTCAGCAGACGACCGACGCGAGTGCCTTTGCTAACAGCACAGAATCGCCTGCAGCGCCTCTCTTGGGCTGGTGACCACATCGATTGGATCCTAGACCACTGGAAAACCGTGGCTTGGTCAGATGAGTCCCGATTTCAGTTGGTAAGGACTGATGGTCAGGTTCTAGTGTGGTGCAGACACCACCAACCTATGGACCTAAGTTGTCAACAAGGCACTGTGCGAGCTGGCGGTGGCTCCATAATAACGTGAGCTGTGTTTACATGTAATGGCAGCGTCCCTCAGTCCAACTGAACCGATCAATGACTGGAAATGGTAATGTTCGGCTGTTTTCAGACCATTTGAAGTCATTCATGGGCTTCATGTTCTCTAACAGTGATGGATTTTTATGGATGACAATGTACCATGTCACCTAACCACAACTCTTCGCGACTGATTTTAAGAGCATTCTGAATAAGTCGAGACAATGATTTGGCCACCCAGATCGCCCGACATGAATCCAATCGAACATTTATGGAACGTAGTCGAGAGGTCAGTTCGTGCGCAAATCCTGTACCGGCTAGAATTTCGCAGTTGTGAACGACTGTAGAGGAAGCATCGCTCAGTATTTCTGCAGGGGACTTCCAACGGATTGTTGAGTCCATGCACGTCGCACTGCTGGACTACGATGGGCAAAAGGAGGCTCGGCACGAAGTTAGGAGGTATCCCATGAGTTTTGTATTGTGCCCATTGGATGTTATAGACCGGCAGTACATCCGTGGAGGCAACGGCCTTACTGCAGTGGTAACACCAGTTCCCATCAGATCACCGATGTTAAGCGCTATCGGGCTGGGCTAGCACTTCAGTGGGTGACCATCCGGTCTGCCGAGCGCTGTTGGCAAGCGGGGTGCACCCAGCCCTTGTGAGGTAAACTGAGGAGCTACTTGATTGAGAAGTAGCGGCTCCGGTCTCGTAAATTGACATACGGCCGGGAGAGCGGTGTGCTGACCACATGCTCTTCCATATCCGCATCCAGTGACGCCTCTTGTGTAAGGATTCCACGGCGGCAGGTCGGTACCGCTGGGCCTTCCAGGGCCTGTTTGGACGGAGTTTAGTTTAGTTTTTAGTACATCCGTTGACTGTTGGAACTCACAAAATAGTCTGGAGGAGAGACTTCATGTCTGAGAAAGAGGAGATTAACGGATATAATAGCAGCAGCTCTCGGGAAGTAACATACTTTTTTCCCAGTTCACAACAGTGAATACACTGCTATAGGGAATGTGTTGGCCAACGTCTTGTTAGATGTCAATACCTAATCGAATTCCACTCACGGTATCTGAAAGGGGCAAATGGTTCAAATGGCTCTAAGCACTATGGGACTTAACATCTGGGGTCATTAGTCCCCTAGACTTACAACTACTTAAACCTAACTAACCTAAGGGCATCACACACATCCATGCCCGAGGCAGGATTCGAACCTGCGACCGCAGCAACAGCGCTGTTCTGGACTGAAGCGCCTAGAACTGCTATGCCTCAGCGGCCGACTGAAAGGGACACTTGAGTAGAATGGTCACGTAACATATGATTCATTGTGTTTCGAGAACGTTGCAAGCGTTTCTAAAATAGACAAAATGCGAATTGCGTAATAACAATACAAGTTCCCAGAGTGAAATTTTCACTCTGAAGCGGGGTGTTCGCTAATATGAGACTTACTGCCAGAGTTTGAGTCTCGAGCCGGCACGCAGTTCTAATCTGCTAGGAAGCTTAACAATCATGTTGCTACTGTAAAAATAGCCGTTCAACTAATGATGATTACTTTAACCACTTACACGAAGTTAGTGTGTTCTGCAGTTGCATTATAAACAAATTTGGGGCCAGTACAATATAAGATGGGTACATATTCAACCTTACAGAATGAGAGGCGATTAGCAAACGCTACATTTCCTTTGTAAGAGGGCGGCAGGCGCTCATGCATTCCAGCTGGTTTCCAGTTTGTCCGATATATATTCATCGGTGTGACGGTCATGTCCGCAGCTGCTGTATAAATTATTCTTGCTTGTGGCTTCGTTATACAAATGCTAATTATGCAGCTTTTTGTCCCCACAAAAAATGGTTCAAATGGCTCTGAGCACTATGGGACTCAACTGCTGTGGTCATAAGTCCCCTAGAACTTAGAACTACTTAAACCTAACTAACCTAAGGACAGCACACAACACCCAGCCATCTCGAGGCAGAGAAAATCCCTGACCCCGCCGGGAATCGAACCCGGGAACCCGGGCGTGGGAAGCGAGAACGCTACCGCACGACCACGAGATGCGGGCTTTGTCCCCACATGTTTCTCTTTATTCGACACGGCATCGCCAGCGGTTTGCATACACGTTCTTTAATTTGAAATCGGCGTAACACTATTATACATTACATAGCTTTATTTACTGTGTGTTGTTGTTACATTTTACGGTGGAGCTCTTTTAGTCATAAATCCTGTGGCAGAATCCCACTTCTTTTAACGAAACCATCATTCATTTCATGCTGTAATTTCTCATTTCTGTTGTACAGAAATTCAGTGCAAGATCCATATTCATCCAGCAGTAGTGATGAGTGCAGGATGCTGAAAGTTTCTACAAGGCGATCTGAAATTCTAGTGACAAAATTTCTGCTGTTGCTCACGGATCATTAATGAGCATTTGTTATGAAAGACCCATGCTACCTTGTGGCGCGTTACAGAGTAACTACATTTTATTTTATTAGCTGCATTTATCCTTGTATTTGTGCTGCACTGCACATATGTACGCAACAGTCCATATGTCGACAGTATGTTCTGCGTGTCTTATTTGGAAACAAACTTGTTCCATGCAGTCCCGACGGTAATTGCTGTTGACAGCCCCCCCTTTCCTCACCTCCAAACTTGCTCGGGTCGACTTCCGATTCGGATTTATTTTTTCAGGCAGTACTAGGTGTGCGTTACACAGCAGTATTGATATGTTTTCCAATTCCGAGTTCTCCAGTACGCAGTTTGGGTTCACCGAATGCAGTGGAAGACCGGCACAACGACAGTTACTTGAGCTGTTCCCGCAGCGATACTTACTACATCACAGCACTTCTGTAGCTGCCTTAGGGGTGTTACATTACTCTTTGTATTATATTGACCGTTTTGATTATTATATATTGCTTGTTGCGAAGCTATTTACACAGAAACGAAGGTAACTTGGGTGTAGTTGTTGTGGCCTTCAGTCCTGAGACTGGTCTGATGCAGCCCTCCATGCTACGTACTGCAGCCTACATCCTTCTGAATCTGCTTAGTGTATTCATCTCTTGGTCTCCCTCTACGATTTTTACCCTCCACGCTGCCCTCCAGTGCTAAATTAGTGATCCCTTAATGCCTCAGAACATGTCCTACCAACCGATCCCTTCTTCTGGTCAAGTTGTGCCACAAACTCCTCTTCTCCAAATTCTATTCAATACCTCCTCATTAGTTATGTGATCTACCCATCTAATCTTCAGCATTCTTCTGTAGCACCACATTTCGAAAGCTTCTATTCTCTTCTTGTCTAAACTATTTTACGTGCATGTTTCAATTCCATACATGGCTACACTCCATACAAATACTTTCAGAAACGACTTCCTGACCCTTAAATCTATACTCGATGCCAACAAATTTCTCTTCTTCAGAAACGCTTTCCTTGCCATTGCCAGTCTACATTTTATATCCTCTATACTTCGACCATCATCAGTAATTTTTCTATCCCAAAAGCAAAACTCCTTTACTACTTTAAGTGTCTCATTTCCTAATCTAATTCCCTCAGCATCACCCGACTTAATTCGACTACATTCCATGATCCTCGTTTTGCTTTTGTTGATGTTCATCTTATACCCTCCTTTCAAGACACTGTCCATTCCGTTCAACTGCTCTTCCAACACATTTGCTGTCTCTGACAGAATTACAATGTCATCTCGCGAACCTCAAAAATATTTATTTATTCTCCATGGTTTTTAATCCCTACTCAGAACTTTTCTTTTGTTTCCTTTGCTGATTGCTCAATATACAGATTGAATAACATGGAGGAGAGGCTATAACCCTGTCTCACTCCCTTTCCAACCACTGCTTCCCTTTCATGTCCCTCAACTCTTATAACTGCCATCTGCTTTCTGTACAAATTGTAAATAGCCGCTCGCTCCCTGTATTTTCCCCCGCCACCTTCAGATTTTGAAAGAGAGTATTCCAGTCAACATTGTCAAAAGCTTTCTCTAAGTCTACAAATGCTAGAAACGTAGGTTTGTCTTTCCTTAATCTTTCTTCTAAGATAAGTCGTAGGGTCAGTAGTGCCTCACGTGTTCCAACATTTATATGGAATTCAAACTGATCCTCGCGTTAGTATTTTGCAGCTGTGACTTATTAAACTGATAGTTCGGTAATTTTCGCATCTGTCAACACCTGCTTTCTTTGAGATTGGTATTATTATATTCTTCTTGAAGTCTGAGGGTATTTCGCCTGTCTCATACACCAGTTAGTAGAGTTTTGTCAGGACTGGCTCTCCCAAGGCTGTCAGTAGTTCTAATGGAATGTTGTATACTCCCGGGGCCTTGTTTCGACTCAGGTCTTTCAGTGCTGTGTCAAACTCTTCACGCAGTATCATATGTCCCATTTCGTCTTCATCTACCTCCTCTTCCATTTCCATAATATTGTCCTCAAGAACATCGCCCCTGTATAGACCCTGTGTATACTCTTTCCACTTTTCTGCTTTCCCTTCTTCTCTTAGAACTGGGTTTCCATCTGAGCTCTTGATATTCACGCAAGTGGTTCTCTTTTCTCTAAAGGTCTCTATTATTTTCCTGTAGGCAGTATCTATCTTACCCAAAGTGAGATAAGTCTTTACATCCTTACATCTCTAGCCATCCCTGCTTAGCCATTTTGCACTTCCTGTCGATCTCATTTTTGAGACGTTTGTATTCCTTTTTGCCTGCTTCAATTACTGCATTTTTGTATTTTCTTCTTTCATCTATTAAATTCAGTATCTCTTCTGTTACCCATGGATTTCTACTAGCCCTCGTCTTTTTACCTACTTGATCCTCTGCTGTCTTCACTATTTCATTCCTCAAAGCTACCCATTCTTCTTCTACTGTATTTCTTTCCCCAATTCCTGTCAGTTGTTCCCTTATGCTCTCCCCGAAACTCTGTACAACCTCTGGTTCTTTCAGTTTATCCAGGTCCCATCTCCTTAAATTCCCACCTTTTTGCAATTTCTTTAGTTTTTATATACGTTTCGTAAGCAATAGATTGTGGTCGGAGTCCACATCTGCCCCTGGAACTGTCTTACAATTTAAAATCTGGTTCCTAAATCCCTGTCCTACCATTATATAATCTATCTGAAACCTTCTAGTATCTCCAGGGTTCTTCCATGTATACAGCCTTCTTTCATGATTCTTGAACAAATGTTAGCTATGATTAAGTTATGCTCCGTGCAAAATTCTACCAGGTGGCTTCCTCTCGCATTTCTTAGCCCCAATCCATATTCACCTACTGCGTTTCCTTCTCTTCCTTTTGCTACTGTCGAATTCTAGTCACCCATGACTATTAAATTTTCGTCTCCCTTCACTACCTGAATAATTTCTTTTATCTCATCATACATTTCATCAATTTCTTCATTATCTGCAGGGCTAGTTGGCATATAAACTTATACTACTGTAGCAAGCGTGGGCTTAGTATCTATCTTGGCCACAATAATGTGTTCATTATGCTGTTTGTAATAGCTTACCCGCACTCCTATTTTTTTATTCATTATTAAACCTACTCCTGCATTACCTCTATTTGATTATGTATTTATAACCCTGTATTCACTTGACCAAAAGTCTTGTCCCTCCTGCCACCGAACTTCACTAATTCCCACTATATCTAACTTTAACCTATCCATTTCCCTTTTTAAATTTTCTAACCTACCTGCCCGATTAAGGGATCTGACATTCCACGCTCCGATCCCTAGAACGCCAGTATTCTTTCTCCTGATAACGACGTCCTCTTGAGTAGTCCCCGCCCGGAGATCCGAATGGGGGCTATTTTACCTCCGGAATATTTTATCCAAAAGGACGCCATCATCATTTAATCATACAGTAAAGCTGCATGCCCTCGGGAAAAATTACGGTTGTAGTTTCCCCTTGCTTTCAGCCGTTCGCAGTACCAGCACAGCAAGGCCGTTTTGGTTAATGTTACAAGGCCAGATCAGTCAATCAAACTGTTGCCCCTGCAACTACTGAAAAGGCTGCTGCCCCTCTTCAGGAACCATAAGTTTGTCTGGCCTCTCAACAGATACCCCTCCGTTGTGGTTGTACCTACGGTACGGCTATCTGTATCGTTGAGGCACGCAAGCCACCCCACCAAAGGCAAGGTCCACGGTTCATGGTTGGGGAGGGGGGGGGGGGGGTAACTGGGGTAACAAACCGAATAAATCAGAATTACATTATTTGTAACGAGCCACCGATCTCCACAGATCTGTTATATCGAAATATTTAGAAAATGTACCTGAACAAATTTGGAAATTTTGTCGTTAGAATTCAGGTTCGCATGAGATACAGCTGAAAACAGATAATCACAAGATGTAGTAATACACAATATTCTGAACGGCGCAATCGATCAGTAGGAGTACGGAAAGAGGGAACATGCATTCTGCATATCCACGTACATCAACTGGACACGACTCACAGGTGGGCTTTACGTAACTAACGGAGTTCCGAAAGTTCCCGCAGATCGAAGATAAGCGTTACTTTGAATCGAGTTAAGGTGTTACAATTTGTTATGGGAGTCAGTGTCATATCTACAAATTTTTGAAATAGAAGCCTGTCAGATCAGTGAACGGAAGCAACCATCGCAATAAAGCATATGTTCAAGCGGCAACCTGTCCGGCATTACTTTACTTGCAGTCATTTATTTGATGAATAAAGTCATTTAGATCGATAAATAGTTCTCTTCATTTCTTGCGCCTTTTCTGCTACTGCCGTTGTCAGACTTCCGCAGTTAAGATTAAAGGAACATAAAGAGTGATAAAATTTTTTTTATAAGCGTCAAGCTGGAAAAAACTGAAAAATTAGCAAAATCTTTTGGAAGGATCACTCACCAAAAAATTTTTTAACTTGCGAAACAAGATTCAGTGTGAATATCAAAACCTACGCCTGATCAAGGAGTCAGCCAACGACTTGTTCAAAATTATACAAAGATATAAGTTCTACTTATAGTTGGCAGGTGGCGACAATGTAGGGGACGTTGCCTTCAAAGTTTACTCTTATTTTATTGTTATTCTGTTTTTCGTTCACACTTCATGCTTATAATATCACAGACTTTCTTTAAAGGAGTGGAGAACATACATAGCAAAATTACAAAACATGACTTGAATGAATATAATTTCGTACTGACGACATAAATCATGCAGATGATGAAATGATGACAATTAGCCTACGAGGAAATCACCTAAACATAATAAGAACTATTCATTGAACCTTTTAATAATGTCTATACAACAGCCGCTTTAATTCCAGTATAAAATAAAGCTTGCGTAATCGCAACTCTTTGTTAACTCAGAAACGGCTTAATAAATAGAAAAAATGTCATTTAGCGATCTAGACAGTTTCGGCCACAACATGGAATAATATCGGACTCATACAGAAAATATATTTCCATTGTTAACATGAATCAGGTGGAAAGGCAATACCTATTCTCCGGGTGTGATCAGATATAGGAGGCCCTTAATGAAAACAAAACGTCACTAACAGCTGTAAAGTGAAGTTAATTAAATTTGGGAGCTTTGTGACTTGTGACTTCAAATAACGTTCTAAACAGTCTGATCGAATCACTACATTCTGTTTATTGAAATCAGTGAAACCAGAATAACTCGAGCAGTTAACCTTTTAGGCTACACACTTGACAGGTCAATTACAAACTTCACAACTGTACCCAGTTCAATATTTTAAGTCTCAAAAGCGAGCGGACAAACCCAAGTTCTGCGGCAAGATACCATCAAGTATTAATTGACTCTCTCACCAGCTAAACGTCGAGAAGACTGTACGGTACCTGTGCGGTCCAGAATTCACCAACGTTCCGTATCCGGCCACTGACCGCTGCAAGATCACAGAAATTCCTTTAAATCTCTTCCTGGTCGCAAACAATCCCCTCCAATTGTCAGCTCGTAACCATCTTCTCACCATACCCTAGACAATCATTAAAATACAAAATGTGCGTCCCTCTTTAGTTGCTCATTTGATTGAAGATACAAATAGTATTAACAATTAGTAGTCCATCAATATTTTAATTAAAATGATTAACTGCAGATGTGCCACAGTTTTCAGTTTTAACTATGTAAAAGAAAACATAACTATAGTATGAATGGCACATCATACTCAATGATCTTTGCTTCTTCTTTCAAGTTGTGCTTGTGAAATTTGTGGAACTCGCGGTGCATCTGAGTAATTAGCAGAATTAACTTCACTAATAATTAAACTCCATACTACCAGTCAATACATGAAAATGTTTGCAAATTATTGTTTCTTAATCTACTACAATATTTATTTCATCACATGCTGTTGTCTGTTTCAATAAGCTCATTATAACTGAAATTTTCGGGGATTAATTAATTAATTTTTCTTTCGGTTCTACCTTTGACATAATTGTTCAGTTGTGCCAATAATGAGGTAATATATTAGAATTTCTCAGGACTTATCACATGACATCTCATTTTTAATTTTGGTATTTTGTGCGTCAGGTTAATGAATTTACAGAGAATTGCGCTAATCTACTATAAGCCTGTAGCTCCTGAAAGAAAAGTTATACAGTACTGATGGCTTCGCCAATGAATCTGTCATGGCGTAAATGAAGACGTTCCGTCCATAAGGCAGCATGGTCACTTCAAATGAGAAGAAATATCGTCCAGGACACTTCATTATTTTATTGGATAATCAATTTCGAAACTGATAAGCAGATCGAAGAGAAAGTTAATACATTTAAATATTTTGGATGCAGTATTACATGTGTGGCTAAAAATTAAATATAAAATAGGTTACACATTCAACTATTTCTCTGGATCTGCAAGCAGGAGATCAGGAAAAGAAGTCAACAGAGGTATTTTGCTGAAGTTCTATAAGGTTAAGGCTATACCTGCACTATTGATCTTTAAAAAGAGAGACGAAATGAGAGTAGAAGAACATGAAACGAATTTCCTTAGATACGTGACTGAATATACTTTAGTGCACAAAAGAAAAATGACGACGTTCGAGCTGAACTCAATATGTAAAACATAATTGAAACAATGAAGCAATATCAGCTAACATGGAAAGAACACATACTCACACACCGTGTGTCAGTTGCAGGAATCACTAAAGCCATAAAACAATATGAACCATGCGGGCTTTTAAATAGAAAATGTGATGAGTGGCCCTCAACTACGTACCCTCTGACTCAGAGTTGAAATATTAAAAGCATTGGCTGGTTTGGTTGTCTAGGTGCTGGGATACGTAGTTGCCGCATTTCAAGCCAAATACTGCTGAGTCTACAGTATGTAATATGAATAGACACACGAATCTAATGGACAAAGGTTCCTATCACTCGGCAATTGCGAATTTTGAACGTAACATAGGCACTTATAAATAAAAGATTGCAATTAAAGAATTTATGCAGGTACAATTTTTAACGACTTCAGATGATGAGCACGATAGCAGAAGTACCTTTAAGAATGCCCTTTATTACTCTATAACACTTATTGGTGTCGATGGTCGAGCAATTAAATAAAATATAATAACGTAATTAGTTATGAACAACATCACAGCTCGCGACATATTCACTTCTAAGCGCATACTATGTCTTCAATGCAGAAGCCACTGAAATCTCACAAGCGCACAAGTCGGCACTACGAAATATTTCTATCTGCTGCGACCACTCGCAAACTGCTCCACTCTCCAAGTCTTTACCGCGGCTGTCCGTCGCTGCTTCCCATCCGGCACTCCCCTCCGTCATGTCCAGCACTCCCCCACTTTTCGCCTCAACTCGCCCGTTACATCACAACCAAGAGACAAAAGGCCACTAAGGCGATCAATGAAGAGATGGCTTAACCAGTTTTGAAGTAGACGGAGCAGACCGAAACGGCAACCCCTAATGTAGATGACGAGGAAGACCAATTTCTGTCTTATTGAGGTAATTCTCAGAGTCATCAGCTCATGCAAATCATAATTAATTGGTCTCAGGATGACCTAAATACGGTTGAAATTTCTTATCCAATAAAATAATTATCTATACGGTGTTTGTCTCTATATACACTACTGGCCACTAAAATTGCTACAACACGAAGATGACGTCCTACAGACGCGAAGTTTAACCGACAGGAAGAATATGCTGTGATATGCAAATGATAAGCTTTTCAGAGCATTCACACATGCTGACATGAGGAAAGTTTCCAACCGATTTCTCACAAACAAACAGCAGTTGACCGGCGTTGCCTGGTGAAACGTTGTTGTGATGCCTCGTGTAAGGAGGAGAAATGCGTACCATCACGTTTCAGACTTTGATAAAGGTTGGACTGTAGCCTATAGCGATTGCGGTTTATCGTATCGCGACATTGCTGCTCGCGTTGGCCGAGATCCAATGACTGTTAGCAGAATATGGAATCGATGGGTTCAGGAGGGTAATACGGAGCGCCGTGCTGGATCCCAACGGCCTCATATCACTAGCAGTCGAGATGACAGGCATCTTATCCGCATGGCTGTAACGGATCATGCAGCCACGTCTCGATCCATGAGTCAACAGATGGGCACGGCTGCAAGGCAACAACCATCTGCACGAACAGTTCGGCGACGTTTGCAGCACCATGGACTATCAGCTCGGTCACCATGGCTGCGGTTACTCTTGACGCTGCATCACAGACAGGAGCGCCTGCGTTGGTGTAATCAACGACGAACCTTGGTGCACGAACGGCAAAACGTCATTTTTTCGGATGAACCCAGGTTCTGTTTTGCAGCATCATGATGGTCGCATCCGTGTTTGGCGACACGGCGGTGAACGCACACTGGGAGCGTGTATTCGTCATCGCCATGCTGGCGTGTCACTCGGCGTGATGGTATGGGGTGGCATTGGTTACACGTCTCGGTCACCTCTTGTTCGCATTTACGGCACTTTGAACTGTGAACGTTACATTTCAGATGTATTACGACCCGTGGCTCTACCCTTCATTCGATCCGTGCGAAACCCTACATTCCAGCGAGATAATGCACGAAGGCATGTTGCAGGTCCTGTACAGGCCTTTCTGGATACAGAAAATGTTCGACTGCTGCCATGGCCAGTCACTACTCTTAATGAACTGTGGAATCGTGTTGTAGCTGCATGGGCAGCTATACCTGTAGACGCCATCCAAGCTCTGTTTGACTCAATGCCGAGGCGTATCAAGGCCGTTATTACGGCCAGAGGTGATTGTTCTGGGTACTGATTTCTCAGGATCTATGACCCATATTGCGTGAAAATGTAATCATATGTCAGTTCTAATATAATATATTTGTCCACTAAATACCCGTTTACCATCTGCATTTCTTCTTGGTGTAGGAATTTTAATGGCCGGTAGTGTAACTTGTCTCGAAATTTTCATCAAAATACTTAACATTTTCGTAGTATTTGTAGTTGTACAATTACTGTCAGGTAGAACGGAAATATAAGGGACATTCAAATGAAAACGAGACGGATGGAAAACAGTAGGTAAACAGTTCAATATTTCAAAAGTAATCGCCTTTACAGTTAATGCGTTTATCCTTCTGTGAGACAAGACGGCCAAAGCCTTAATGGAAACATTTTTGCGGTGGCCTCCGGAACCATGAGTGTGCCCAGGCGCGCAAGTCTTCGCCCGAGCCGGCCGCTGTGGCCGAGCGGTTCTAGGCGCTTCAGTCTGGAACCGCGCGACTGCTACGGTCGCAGGTTCGAATCCTGCCTCGGGCATGGATGTGTGTGGTGTCCTTAGGTTAGTTTAGGTTTAAGTAGTTCTAAGTTCTAGGGGACTGATGACCTCAGATGTTAAGTCCCATAGTGCTCAGAGGCATCTTCGCCCGAAGCAATCCGACGCCCCAAACGTCTTTCTTGTGGGCTCCAGAATTATTTAAATCGCGCGGGGACAGATCGGGACTATATCTGGGAAGTGTAACGGCTTCATAGCGAAACGTCTACAGCGTAGTTGAAACAGCCTTGTTAAGTTGCGGGCCCGTGCCTTGCTGCATCTCGTCTTCAAAATCTGCTAGTCCCTCGACGATGTAGGCTTGCAGTTTGTAAATTGATAGTTTGCCTATCAGCGACTAAAGCTTGTGCCACTAATTTCTTATTATGCTGCTGTCCAAGGAATTCATGTCTTGATGTGTAACATCCCTAGAATCCATATTCACAGATTTCCGTGGTCCGTTGCCCTATTTTTAATATATGCGCGAGATAGGGAACAGAACATGTTTGCTTTGATTCTTATTGTAGTGTTCTGTGTATTACCTTTGTTTCCAATGACGATATAACGTATCAGATTTTGCCATTTTCTGTTCCAGCATTTCTGCCCGGCCATCTAGATTTTTTCGTGCCTTGGCTAACAGCCCAACAGCGCCTGCTGCGCCTCTCCTGAGCTCGTGATTATATCGGTTGAACCGTAGACGACTGGAAAATAGTGACCTGTCTCGATATCAGTTGCTACGAGCTGGTAGTAGGGTTCAATTGTGGCGCCGGCCCCACGGAGCCATCAACCAGCTTGTCAATAAGGCACTGTGCAAGCTGGTCGTGGTTCTTTAATGGCGTGGGCTGTGTTTATACGGAATGCACTGGGTCCTCCGCTCGAACTGAACCGATAATTAAAAGCAAATGGTTATGTTCGGTTACCTGTAGACCATTTGCAGCCATTAATGACTTCATGTTCCCATGCAACTATGGAATTTATGGATGACAATGCGCCATGTCAAAATTGTTCGAAATTGGTTTGAAAAACATTCTGGACTGTTCGAGCGAATGATTTGGCCACCCAGATTGCCCAACATGAATCCCATCGAACATTTGTGGGACCTAATCGAGAGGTTGTAACCTTCCCCTCACTTATCGACCTTAATGACAGTAAAAATTAAACCGCGTGTACCTAATGGAAATTTGGGAAAAGCAATCGTCACCGAAGTTAATCTGTCGGTAAAGAGGGAGGAAAGGGTTACATCTAAATGAAAGGAAAAATGCAAATGAAACTGGTGGAAATTAATTTTGAAAAAGGGTAAAGTTAATAAAGAAAGTAAATGTGCGGTCGTTACGTTAACAATTAACTGGCGTTAATTAGATATTTGAGATTTGGGGAAAATTACGGTTGCCAGTCCTATGGACAACTACTATCATAACTGAAAATGAAAGATTAATGCACATATAATTAGCACTAAAAGCGTGGCAACTGAAGGTTGACACATGTTGTGCGAAAACTGAATGTTTTGTCAGAGGTAATAAATTTCGCTACACTCTGACTTAATTTAGCAAAAGAATTAATAAAACCGGAAAATTGAAAGTTAATTTAGTGACTGAAATTAATAGTGAACTTTGTTTCTGAAGCACTACGAAATTCAATAAAATAAGGTTAGTCTTGGGCTACCTCAACAATCATTTCAAAAGCTACTTGAATCTACGCAATTTAGAATTAAGAGATTTAACTTTGTACTTGAATTAAGTGATTCTGAAGAATTAACAATAGTAAAATTTAGTATGTACCAAGCTGAGCTGCAGTCACAGGTAAGTGGTAACAAAACTCACACTCTTAATTCCTGCTTGTGTAATCTAAATAATGTAGCCAGCTATGAATACCTTAACTGAACTTTGAAATTAAAGCAGTGAAATCGAATGATGTTACTTTAATGCTGGCGTTTGAATTTCAACGACACTCGAGTTCATTTCGGAAAAGGAAGGGACCCTACTTGCTAATGCAATTGAGACAATGAGCAACTAAGGTTCATGCTAAGTTGATGTATTTTAGTGATGCTAATGGAATAGTTTGAAAAGCTGAGGTCTGCCATACAGTTCTAAAACTTTACGTGCTTTCAGTCTTCCTTGTTGGTTGATTGAAGGTTTGTCGGCCGTAGCTGTTGCAGAAGCTGGATGTTGGCGCGCCTTCTTCTCGATACGGTCACCAGGCGAAACGGGCTCTTGATGTGTGCCAGCTAATGCTTCCCGTGCGCGACACCATGTGAGAAACTAACATGGCAAGTCGAGCGCAATTACACGCTGCCAAACGGCGGAAGCACGGCAAGTCGCTGGGAGCGTCGCTCAACACACCCGCTCCACCGCCCTACTCCAGCCAGACTCCGCTCTACCCGCGCTCCACGCGGCAGAGTTAACACTACCAAAGATCCTAAACACTTTGGTCCTCCACACGACCTATCTATGTAATCGTTCGATATCATAGTTTTCCCTAGGCATGACCCAGCGTAAAAATACAAATAGTATTTACAAAACAAACCAATTATACATCGACATAAATGCATATATATATATATATATATATATATATATATATATATATATATATATATATACTCCTGGAAATTGAAATAAGAACACCGTTAATTCATTGTCCCAGGAAGGGGAAACTTTATTGACACATTCCTGGGGTCAGATATATCACATGATCACACTGACAGAACCACAGGCACATAGACACAGGCAACAGAGCATGCACAATGTCGGCACTAGTACAGTGTATATCCACCTTTCGCAGCAATGCGGGCTGCTATTCTCCCATGGAGACGATCGTAGAGATGCTGGATGTAGTCCTGTGGAACGGCTTGACATGCCATTTCCACCTGGCGCCTCAGTTGGACCAGCGTTCGTGCTGGACGTGCAGACCGCGTGAGACGACGCTTCATCCAGTCCCAAACATGCTCAATGGGGGACAGATCCGGAGATCTTGCTGGCCAGGGTAGTTGACTTACACCTTCTAGAGCACGTTGGGTGGCACGGGATACATGCGGACGTGCATTGTCCTGTTGGAACAGCAAGTTCCCTTGCCGGTCTAGGAATGGTAGAACGATGGGTTCGATGACGGTTTGGATGTACCGTGCACTATTCAGTGTCCCCTCGACGATCACCAGTGGTGTACGGCCAGTGTAGGAGATCGCTCCCCACACCATGATGCCGGGTGTTGGGCCTGTGTGCCTCGGTCGTATGCAGTCCTGATTGTGGCGCTCACCTGCACGGCGCCAAACACGCATACGACCATCATTGGCACCAAGGCAGAAGCGACTCTCATCGCTGAAGACGACACGTCTCCATTCGTCCCTCCATTCACGCCTGTCGCGACACCACTGGAGACGGGCTGTACGATGTTGGGGCGTGAGCGGAAGACGGCCTAACGGTGTGCGGGACCGTAGCCCAGCTTCATGGAGACGGTTGCGAATGGTCCTCGCCGATACCCCAGGAGCAACAGTGTCCCTAATTTGCTGGGAAGTGGCGGTGCGGTCCCCTACGGCACTGCGTAGGATCCTACGGTCTTGGCGTGCATCCGTGAGTCGCTGCGGTCCGGTCCCAGGTCGACGGGCACGTGCACCATCCGCCGACCACTGGTGACAACATCGATGTACTGTGGAGACCTCACGCCCCACGTGTTGAGCAATTCGGCGGTACGTCCACCTGGCCTCCCGCATGCCCACTATACGCCCTCGCTCAAAGTCCGTCAACTGCACATACGGTTCACGTCCACGCTGTCGCGGCATGCTACCAGTGTTAAAGACTGCTATGGAGCTCCGTATGCCGCGGCAAACTGGCTGACACTGACGGCGGCGGTGCACAAATGCTGCGCAGCTAGCGCCATTCGACGGCCAACACCGCGGTTCCTGTTGTGTCCGCTGTGCCGTGCGTGTGATCATTGCTTGTACAGCCCTCTCGCAGTGTCCGGAGCAAGTATGGTGCGTCTGACACACCTGTGTCAATGTGTTCTTTTTTCCATTTCCAGGAGTGTATATATATATAGTACAATAGATGGAAATAGGAGGATATGCATTTCCGGCGTTACAAGGTCTGTTTGTGCACAAAAATTCTATACCAGAAGCACTTTCGCAATTATGGACAGCTATAGAGGCAGCATTGGCGGCCGAAAACTTCCGGCATAAGAAGTCATCGTCACTCTGCCAACGGCCTAGTCAAAGATGGCGGAGGAGCGGATAGAGGTTCAGGGCACTCTCTTGTCCTAGGGGTGGGAAATTGCCCCTAAAGGCGGAAGAATCAGCAATGATCAACGACATGAGGATGCAGAAGGCAATGGAAACCACTGCATTAAAGACACGTAAAGTGTATCCACAGGACATGTGGCCTGTAATTTAAGAAGCGTCATGATGATCTCTTCATTGGCAAAAGACTCCGGAATAGTCCCCCATTCGGATCTCCGGGAGGGGACTGCCAAGGGGGAGGTTACCATGAGAAAAAGATTGAATAATCAACGAAAGGATAACGTTCTACGAGTCGGGGCGTGGAATGTCAGAAGCTTGAATGTGGTAGGGAAACTAGAAAATCTGAAAAGGGAAATGCAAAGGCTCACTCTAGATATAGTAGGGGTCAGTGAACTGAAGTGGAAGGAAGACAAGGATTTCTGGTCAGATGAGTATCGGGTAATATCAACAGCAGCAGAAAATGGTATAACAGGTGTAGGATTTGTTATGAATAGGAAGGTAGGACAGAGGGTGTGTTACTGTGAACAGTTCAGTGACCGGGTTGATCTAATCAGATTCGACAGCAGATCAACACCGACAACGATTGTTCAGGTATACATGCCGACGTCGCAAGCTGAAGATAAACAGATAGAGAAAGTGTATGAGGATACTGAAAGGGTAATGCAGTATGTAAAGGGGGACGAAAATCTAATAGTCATGGGCGACTGGAATGCAGTTGTAGGGGAAGGAATAGAAGAAAAGGTTATAGGAGAATACGAGCTTGGGACAAGGAATGAAAGAGGAGAAAGACTATTTGAGTTCTGCAACAAGTTTCAACTAGTAATAGCGAATACTCTGTTCAAGAATCACAAGATCAGGAGAAATACTTGGAAAAGGGCGGATGATACGGCAAGATTTCAGATTCCAAAATCGGATACTGGATAGTAAGGCGTACCGAGGAGCAGATATAGACTCAGATCACAATATTGTAGTGATGAAGAATAAGCTGAAGTTCAAGACATTAGTCAGGAAGAATCAATACGCAAAGAAGTGGGATACGGAAGTACTAAGCAGTGACGAAATACGGTTGAAGTTCTCTATGGCTATAGATACAGTAGTAAGAAATAGCTCAGTAGGCAGTACAGTTGAAGTGGAATGCACATCTCTAAAAAGGGCCACCACAGAAATCGGGACAAAGAAGGTAACCGCGAAGAAACCATAGGTAACAGAAGAAATAAAATTGATTGATGAAAAGAGGAAGTAAAAAGAGTGTTCTGGAAAACTCAGGAATACAGAAATACAAGTCGCTGAGGAATGAAATAAATAGGAAGAGCAGGGAAGATAAGAAGAAATGGCTACAGGAAAAATGTGAAGACATCGAAACAGAAATGATTGTCTAAAGCACAGACTCAGCTTACAGGGAAGTCAAGACAACCTTCGGTGACATTAAAAGCAAGGGTGATAACATTAAGCGTGCAACGGGAATTCCACTGTTAAATGCAGAGGAGAGAGCGGATAGATGGAAAGAATACATTGAAAGCCTCTATGAGGGGGAAGACTTGTCTGATGTGATAGAAGAAGAAACAGGAGTCGATTTTCAAGAGAAAGGGGATCCAGTATTAGAATCAGAACTTAAAAGAGCTTTGGAGAACTTAAGATTAAATAAGGCAGAAGGGATAGATAACATTCCACAAGAATTTGTAAAATAATTGGGGGAAGTGGCAACAAAACGACTATTCACGTTGGTGTGTAGAATGTTTGAGTCTGACGACATACCATCTGAGTTTCGGAAAAGCATCATCCACACAATCCCGAAGACGGCAGGAGCTGACAAGTGCGAGAATTATCGCACAATCAGATTACAGCTCATGCATCCAAGTTCCTTCCAAGAATAATACACAGAAGAATGCAAAAGAAAATTGAGGATGCGCTAGGTGACCATCAGTTTGGCTTCAGGAAAGGTAAAGGCACGAGAGAGGCAATTCTGACATTGCTGTTAATAATGGAAGCAAGAATAAAGGAAAATCAAGACACGTTCATAAGATTTGTCGACTTGGAAAAAGCGTTCGACAATGTAAAATGGTGCAACATGTTCGAAATTCTGAAAAAGGTAGGGGTAAGCTATAGGGAGTGACGGGTCGTACGATTAAGAAGGATGTAAGACAAGGATGTAAGCAATGGTGAAAATAAAAGTAAGATTCAGGAGCGGAATTAAAATTCAAGGTGAAAGAATATCAATGATACGATACGCTGGTGACATTGCTGTCTTGAGTGAAGGCGAAAAAAGAATTACATGATCTGCTGAGCGGAATGAATAGTGTAGTGGGTACAGAGTATCGACTGAGAGTAAATCGAAGGAAGACGAAGATAATGAGGAAACGAGAATAGCGAGAAACTTAACATCACATTTGATGGCCACGGAGTAGATGGAGTTAAGGAATTCTGCTACCTAGGCAGTAAAATAACGAATGACGGACGGAGAAAGGAGGACATCAAAAGCAGACTGGCAATGACAAAAAGGGCGGTCCTGGCCAAGAGAAGTCTACTAATATCAAACATCGGCCTTAATATGAAGAAGAAATTTATGATAGTCTGGAGTACAGCATTGCATGGTAGTGAAAAATTGACTGTGGGAAAACCGGAACAGGAGAGAATCGTAGCATTTGGGATATGGTGCTACAGACGAATGTCGAACATTAGGTGGACTGATGAGGTAAGTAATGAGGAGGTTCTGCGCAGAATAGAACAGGAAAGGAACATGTGGAAACCATTGATAAGGAGAAGGGACAGGATGGTTCAAATGGTTCAAATGGCTCTGAGCACTATGGGACTCAACTTCTGAGGTCATCAGGCCCCTAGAACTTAGAACTACTTAAACCTAACCAACCTAAGGACATCACACACATCCATGCCCGAGGCAAGATTCGAACCTGCGACCGTAGCGGTCGCGTGGTTCCAGACTGTAGCGCCTAGAACCGCTCAGCCATAACGGCCGGCAGGGACAGGATGATAGGACTTGTGTTAAGACATGAGGGAATGACTTCCATGATACTGGAGGGAGCTGTAGAGGGCAACAACTGTAGAGGCTGACAGAGAATGTAATACATCCAGCAAATAATTGAGGACGTAGGTTGGAAGTGCTACTGTAAGAAGGTTAGCACAGGAGAGGAATTCGTGGCGGGCCACATAAAACCAGTCAGAAGACGGGGAAAAAAAAACGGCATTGCTCCGATCCGACACGAAGTTAGGAGGTATGCCATGACTTATGTCATCTGATTGCAGAACGTTGAAAGAGCGTATGGGTTCAATGGCTTAATGTAATACAGCAAAGTGAGTGCTTTTTTATCTCCTTCATAGTAAACACTACTAGTTCTTTTTTTACTTAGCGGCCTCTAATTCTTATGTACGTTTTCGCGAAAACGGCTGCACCTTGGGGTTGGGTTGGGTTGTTTGGGGAAGGAGACCAGGCAGAGAACTCATCGGTCTCATCGGATTAGGGAAGGATGGGGAAGGAAGTCGGCCGTGCCCTTTCAAAGGACCCATCCCGGCATTTGCCTGGAGCGATTTAGGGAAATCACGGAAAACCTAAATCAGGATGGCCGGACGCGGGATTGAACCGTCGTCCTCCCGAATGCGAGTCCAGTGTCTAACCACTGCGCCACCTCGTTCGTTGGCTGCACCTTGATTCCACAATAAGCGAGGGTTACCAGCTGAAAGCGGTCTCTGCAGTATTTTCGAAGATTTTTACCACGAAAATTAGAAACAAGTAACAATGTGTAAGCTAAGCGCTGTTGCTCACATAGAAAAGTTATACGTGCGTTGAAATCAATACTTTCCACAGGAACGAAGCACGCTGCTGGAGATGCCGAAAAAAAATCGCCTGACCCATCTCCCCTTTATCAATGGGCGGCGCCATTGTGTCTTGGCATCACTAGTGGTGTGCAGCGGTGCTTTGGTAGGGGGCGGGGATTCTTCAATATGTATCTCGAATGCAGACGTGCAACTGCAAACAAACAAACAAAAACTGTTAACAAAATTCTTCTGGGCTGTTGCCAGCATTTTCAATATATAGAACTGTTCGACGTTTCAGCATTAGAGATACATCCGTCTGGGACAAACGCTGCGACAGCGGTTGCGGATAAGAAATAACATTCTGTGGTCCCGCGTACTGGCGAAACAGCCATTTACATTAAATACATTAAGGATGAAGTTGAGAGAGGCCAAGAGGATCCGCCAACGTGGATAGAGAGGACGGCAACAGGCTGCCGGCGTCCTGCTTGCCAGCAGTAACGGGGCTACGGGACGACAGCGAGCGCAAAGCAAGTCACACAGGCGCGAGGGAGACCCCGGTGGTCGTATGTACACGGAGCGAGCGCAACCATGTCACCGCCCGCACCTGGCAACAAGTAAACAGAGCTACATCGCAGCTAGCGCTCGTTTCTGGTTCGCCCGTTTCCACCACCACCATCATCATCATCATCATTTAAGAGTGATTATGCCTTTCAGCGTTCAGTCTGGAGCATAGTCCCCTTTATAAAATTCCTCCATGATCCCCTATTCAGTGCTAACACTGGTGCCTCTTCTGATGTTAAGCCTATTACTTCAAAATCATTCTTAACCGAATC
The DNA here is from genome assembly GCF_023864345.2 of Schistocerca serialis cubense. Lineage (NCBI taxonomy): Eukaryota > Metazoa > Arthropoda > Insecta > Orthoptera > Acrididae > Schistocerca > Schistocerca serialis. The sequence goes on along the minus strand of NC_064639.1, from coordinate 1,142,132,330 downwards.
CAGGTACCTTCTCCTTGGTCTGCCCCGACTCCTCCTACCCTCTACTGCTGATTCCATAAGTCTCTTGGGTAACCTTGCTTCTCCCATGCGTGTAACATGACCCCACCATCTAAGCCTGTTCGCCCTGACTGCTACATCTATAGAGTTCACTCCCAGTTTTTCTTTGATTTCCTCATTGTGGACACCCTCCTGCCATTGTTCCCATCTACTAGTACCTGCAATCATCCTGGCTACTTTCATACCCGTAACCTCAATCTTGTTGATAAGGTAACCTGAATCCACCCAGTTTTCGCTCCCATACAACAAAGTTGGTCGAAAGATTGAACGGTGCACAGATAACTTAGTCCTGGTACTGACTTCCTTCTTGCAGAAGAGAGTAGATCGTAGCTGAGAGCTCACTGCATTAGCTTTGCTACACCTCGCTTCCAGTTCTTTCACTATGTTGCCATCCTGTGAGAATATGCATCCTAAGTACTTGAAACTGTCCACCTGTTCTAACTTTGTTCCTCCTATTTGGCACTCAATCCGTTTATATCTCTTTCCCACTGACATTACTTTCGTTTTGGAGATGCTAATCTTCATACCATAGTCCTTACATTTCTGATCTAGCTCTGAAATATTACATTGCAAACTTTCAATCGAATCTGCCATCACAACTAAGTCATCCGCATATGCAAGACTGCTTATTTTGTGTTCACACATCTTAATCTCACCCAGCCAGTCTATTGTTTTCAACATATGATCCATATATAATATGAACAACAGTGGAGACAGGTTGCAGCCTTGTCTTACCCCTGAAACTACTCTGAACCATGAACTCAATTTACCGTCAACCCGTTTCCACCAAAGGCAAGAAATTATGTAAACACTAATCAAGCACGTCTTTATCCACCAGTGGCAAATAAGGATATAAACACCAATAAAGATCAACTAACACCCCTGCTCCTATCCACAAGGACCGTATAAAATTGCTACTATATAGAATCGAAAGTTTCTCTCTTTCACAGTCAGCTCAGCACAGCCCCCAAAGGTCTCACGCAACAGCAGCCGAAACGTCGGTCAATTTTATAGAGGATGAAAAGTATTTAAGCCGATAAACTCTGGGACTCTGGGAGGTTGTAGGGGACATCAAAACAAAATTTTTTGCCTAATGGCACTTTTTCCTATGAGGAGTATTTAGACCGGTAGAGGAAGATTTCTCTGGCGGCAAATTAATTAAACCAACAAATACTTTTCCATTTTTTTATGACCAAGAGACAACAACTAGGTAGCAGATACGGCCCAAGTAAACAGTCTCCAACAACACCGACCCACACATTAACGATGAACCGCACTTGATAAGCGCTAGTAACTGTGGCATGTGGGTTATCCTCACTCCAAACATGCGAATTGTGCATGTTGAAGACTCCATCACGCCCGAACGTTGCTTCATCGGTAAAGAACACAGTGGATGGAATTCTAGGATGCATTTCACACTGTTCCAGGTAGCACTGCGAAAACTGTGGTTCAAATGGCTCTGAGCACTATGGGACTTAACATCTATGGTCATCAGTCCCCTAGAACTTAGAAGTACTTAAACCTAACTAACACACCTAACAGCACACAACACCCAGTCATCACGAGGCAGAGAAAATCCCTGACCCTGCCGGGAATCGAACCCGGGAACCCGGGCGTGGGAAGCGAGAACGCTACCGCACGACCACGAGCTGCGGACAAGCGAAAACTGTGCTCTGGGTGGATAATCAACTGGTTCCAGGTTGTGGACACGCTGTAAGTGAAATGGACGTAACAATTGCTCTCGAAGGACTGTTCTTAAGTCGTCTCATTCGTCCCATGTGACGTGCAATTGGACGAGTGCTGATTGAAGGATACCGCTCCACATGCTGCAAGACAGCTTCCTCAACTTTCAGCGTTCTCACCGTGCGACGGCATCCCTGTCCAGGTAATCTGCTAAATGACCCTGTCACACGCAAAAAAAAAAAAAAAAATGGCTCTGAGCACTATGGGACTTAACTTCTAAGGTCATCAGTCCCCTAGAACTTAGAAGTACTTAAACCTAACTAACCTAAGGACATCACTCACATCCATGCCCGAGGAAGGATTCGAACGTGCGACCGTAGCGGCTGCGAGGGTTCCAGACTGTAGCGCCTTTAACCGCTTGGCCACCACGGCCGGCGGTCACACGCAGACGTTGGTACACAGCATCAAATGTCGTATGATGCGGGATACGGCGATTAGGATATTGTTGTTGATAAACCCGCTGTGCAGCTCGTCCGTTGTGGTGCGCTATGAAATACGCACCAACCATATCAGTGTACTCACTCCAGGTGTATCGCTCCATTAGTAAACAGAGACAATGCACTACTACACTGGTGGACAGCAGTTGCCTACAACTGAAGAGCGTAATACGCCCTCTAACTACTGAAGATCATAATACGGCCTCTACCAACGGAAGAGCGTAATACGGCCTCCAACGGTTTAAATAATCCTCATAGGAAAAAATGAGCCGGCCGCTGAGGCCGAGTGGTTCTAGGCGCTTCAGACGGAACCGCGCTACTGCTACGGTCACAGGTTCGAGTCCTGCCTCGGGCATGGTTGTGTGTGATATCCTTAGGTTACTTAGGTTTAAGTAGTTCTAAGTTCTAGGGGACTGATGACCTCAGAAGTTAAGTCTCATAGTGCTCAGAGCCATTTTTTTTCTGAAAAAATGACATTAGGGAAAAATATTTGTTTTGATGTCCCCTACAACCTCCCAGAGTTTGTCGGTTTAAATACTTCTCACCATGTATATTGACAATGTGGTACACAGCCGAAAAGACCTTTATTGACAGTGACAACGGCCACCGAAGCCTACGCTTACTTTAAACAAAAAAATTGATTATCTAAATTCATTTTTCCAATTTTTCTACAGAGATCAACACACTCGTCCAGCGCAGACTTCAGTAGGTAGCTGCGCCAAATCAGAATGGAGACCATAGAAAGAGTTTTTTCGTTGTGATAACTTTAAATATTTACACGCGTATTATTTCAGTTGTTGTTGTTGTTGTGGTCTTCAGTCCTGAGACTGGTTTGATGCAGCTCTCCATGCTACTTTATCCTGTGCGAGCTTCTTCATCTCCCAGTACCTATTGCAGCCTACATCCTTCTGAATCTGCTTAGTGTATTCATCTCTTGGTTTCCATCTACGATTTTTACCCTCCACGCTGCCCTCCAATACTAAATTGGTAATCCCTCGATGTCTCAGAATGTGTTCTACCAACCGATCCCTTCTTCTAGTCAAGTTGTGCCACAAACTCCTCTTCTCCCCACTTCTATTCAATACCTCCTCATTAATTATGTGATCTATCCATCTAATCTTCAGCATTCTTCCGTAGCACCACATTTCAAAAGCTTCTATTTCTTCTTGTCCAAACTATTTATCGTCCATGTTTCACTTCCATACATGGCTACACTCCATACAAATACTTTCAGAAACGACTTCCTGACATTTTAAACTATACTCGATGTTAACAAATTTCTCTTCTTCAGAAACGCTTTCTTTGCCATTGCCAGTCTTCATTTTATACACCCTCTACTTCGAGTATCACCAGTTATTTTGCTCCCGAAATAGCAAAATTCCTTTACTACTGTAAGTGTCTCATTTCCTAATCTAATTCCCTCAGCATCACCCGACTTAATTCGACTACATTCCATTATCCTCGTTTTGCTTTTGTTGATGTTCATCCTTTCAAGACATTGCCCATTCCGTTCAACTGCTCTTCCAAGTCCCTTACTGTCTCTGACAGAATCACAATGTCATCGGCGAACCTCAAAGTTTTTATTTCTTCTCCGTGGATTTTAATACCTACTCCGAACTTTTCTTTTGTTTCCTTTAATGCTTGCTCAGTATACAGATTGAATAGCATCGGGGATAGGCTACAACCCTGTCTCACGCCTTTCCCAACCACTGCTTCTCTTTCATACCCCTCGACTCTTATAACTGCCATCTGCTTTCTGTACAAATTATAAATAGCCTTCCGTTCCCTTTCAGGTATACAACAAAAATTTGGAACAGCATTTGAAGTATTGCTTTTTGAAAATGTTCTGATGTGGCTGAAGTTCTACTTTGCCCCATGTTTCCTGTCTTGGAATGGGTTTTACCTGTAATATGTGACGATTCACCAGCACGGACGCAGTCTCCAGTGAAACGGCTCACCGGTAACAAGTTCAGGGACGCCGGTGCTGGGTATATATCCGCGAACCAGCCCGTCAGAGGTGAGATAACACAATCTCAAAGTTCGCGGTACCTGCCTCTGCGGCGAACGCAATACCGAGCTGCAGCGACAGGCGCAGCAGCTCCACGTTATGTCCGCACAGGCCAGCAGGCGTAGCGTGGAGTCAGCTGCGGCCAACAGGTCCCGTATTAGTAACGACAAACTACGGAAAATATCTGCCTTACGGGCTATTTCTGCTGCTTCTAAAGCATGGCGTTATCACAAATAGGACACACTCACACGTTCAAAAGAACCACATGAACCTATACAAGTATAGGCTCTAAGACAAAATTTGATGCACAGCAAAGGAGTTATGGTCACAAACTGATGTTCATATATTTACTAACGGAAAATGAAAAACTGTAAACTTTGGTGCCTGGCGGATGAATGTGTGATGCTGCAGCGCAATTTCACCACGCATCTGCCAAGGATATTCAACAGGCAAGATGTCGATACCAGGGCATAAACCCTTACCGAATTTTATTCCGTGTACTCTGTTGAACAGTAACTATGCGTTGCAAACAGGCTTGTGAACAATACACGCAGATGTCAGTATTCGGCAGAGGGTGCATTTAGTAATAGCGAAAGCGTTACGGAGATGATAGATAAACTCCAGTGGAAGATTCTGTTAGAGACACGCTCAGCAGCTCGGTACGGGATTTTGTTGCAGTTTCGAGAACATACCTTAACCGAGCAGTCAAGCAGTATATTGCTCCCTCCTACGTATATCTCGCGAAGAGACCATGAGGATAAAATGAGAGATATTAGAGCCCACACAGAGGCATACCGACAATCTTTCTTCCCACGAACAATACGAGACTGGAAGAGAAGGGAGGACCGATAGAGGTACTGTATAGTACGAGACTGGAATAGAAGGGAGGACCGATAGAGGCACTGAAAGTACCCTCGGCCACACACCGTCAGGTGGCTTGCGGAGTATGGATGTAGATGTAGATTCAAAGAAACTGCCTGGAATAATTGGTGAATCGCTCGACATTTGTACAGGAGTGAAGTCACTCTTCGACGATGTTGGCAGGTATTGGTGAACAGTGGCCGAACACGGTGCCAAAAAGGGAGTGGTAGACCCAGAGAGACGACAGAGACCGAGAAACTAATAACCGTCAGAAAGGCACTCAAAGCCCCGGATTCATCACTATCATGGATCCGGCGTCCAACTGGTGCTGCAGCGACCACAACCACCAGTGGTACCGGGCTCACAGAAAGGGGGCTGAGCTCACGGGTCAATGGTGTTGGGAACATGCGGCCTGCAGTATCGTTGTCTGGAATAGAACTGTCTTCGAACTGAGTCCTGATGACCAGCGAAAACGTGTGGGCAGATGCCCCAGACTACGGTATGATATCAACCTGATGTCGCCCGCCATACGGCTCGACAGTCAACAATGATGGAATGGGGTGCCGTTTCATTTCCTAACACGACCGCTTTGGTTGTCATCAGCGGCACCTTACAGCACAGCGGTAGGTCGACGATATTCTGTGCCACGGTCCGTTGTCTTCCACGACAAGCCATCCTAGGCTTAGATTTCAGCACGGTAATGACCACCCGCACGCGGCGAGAGCTTCTGTTCCTCGCGTTCGTGCTTACAAAATCTACCTTGGCCATCAAGGTCGCTGAATCTCGCCCCAATTGAGAACGTTTGGAGCATTATCTGGACGGCCCTCTACCCAGCTCGGGATTTTGACAATCTAACGAGCCAACTCGACAGGAGTTGGCACGATATCCCTCAGGAGGACAACCACCAACTCAATCAGTCAATGAGAAGTCAAGCAATAACTGCTTGCATAAGGGCCAGATGTGGACCAGCGGGTTATTGCCTTGCTCAATTTCTGAAGCTCTTTCTCTTGAGTAAATCATCCAGTTTCTTTTTCTGAAATTGGAATATTTTGTTCGTCTACACATGTCTTAGAGTATATAAACCTGATTTTCTTACAATTACTTGACCACGAACCCCTTTTCGACTAGTTAAGCCACCAGGTTTGAGTGAATGTCGCAACCACTGATAAAATCACGTGCGACTCACACAGACTACGAATATCTACAGACAAGCATTCAGATGCGCATAATCGAATCTTATTTGCCCACATATTTTAATTTCGAAATTCAGTTGTCTGTGGTACAGCATGTAGTCTGTTCGTAACCACTTCGTAGAATTTTAATGTCATGACATTCATAGCATACGCTAAACCCGCTCAAAAGTATCGAGGAATTCGTACAAGCGTTTCATGTTAATCTTTGTAATTTGACATATGGAATGAACTTAGCTTAAACCTTAGAGCAGATAAAAGATATTTCGCCAGTTTGAAACTAGTACCACAGCTGAAATGTAGCTTTTTACTTTTGTTATAAGAAACGAGAGGGATACTCACTGGTGTTTTTAGCTTTTGAACTGAATTTGAATGTATTACAGAGTCTTTTTCACAAAATATGCTGTGGTGACATTGCAAAGTCGCTTCCTTGTACGCCACATGAAAGTGTCCGGAAAAATATCGAATTTGGAGTTAAGACGTTGAGCAAATTGGTTATTCATCTGCAGTTTCATGTATTTTCAGGAATGAAATTCTTCTGTTTTTTAATTTCTGATACTTTTCGCTTTCGTTGACTTCACGTATTTTAAGGAATGAAATTTTTAGGTTTTTTAATTTCTGACACTTTTCGCTTTCATTGATCCATACGCAAACTAAAATATTAATCACACATACTCATTCTTCACGTTACAGATACTGGTACTGCAATTGCCTTTTGTGAACATAAAGGTTTGGCGATCTATGTAATCCTAAAATAATGTCTCAGACTTTCATACACCCTTTCAGAGTGTTGACTAGAAGCATACTCCCACACTGCACAGTTTATATAGTGTTTATCTCGTAGTTATATGGTCATACAGCCACATAGATGAACCCTACAACTTTATGCCTTCATTATGCTGTGTAGTGATGAGTCAACACATACTAGTACAAAAACTATAATTACATTTTATTTAGTTTGTTTTTATTTTACACGTCTAGTTCCGTACGACCAAATTGAAGAGCAAATCTCCAACGAGATGGAACGTGTCAGAACCTGAAATTACAACATAAAAGTGTTAACAGATAAAATAAAATAATTATGAAGCCGAAAAAGAGGTGCCATAAGTTTATGTAAACTCAATCAACAATGTGACACAGGAATCAGCTTAATTTTTCAAGGAAAAGAAACAATGACCACTGAGGAAACTCTTCAGTTTCGATTTGAAAGCTCGTGGATTACTGCTAAGGCCTTTGAATTTTTGTGGTAGCTTGTTGAAAATGGACGCAGCAATATACTCCACACCTTTCTGCACAAGGGTGAAGGAAGCGCGATCAAAATGCAGACTGGATTTCTACCTAGTATTAAGTGAGTGAAAGTTACTAATTCTTGGGGATAAGCTGACATTGTTAACAATAAGCGATAGTAACGACTATATATATATATATATATGAGAAGACAATGTCAGAATACCCAGACTAATGAACAGGGGTGGACAAGAGGATCGCGAACATACATCACTTATTGCTCGAACCGCCCGTTTCTGAGCCAAAAAAATACTTTTATAATGGGAAGAGTTACCCCAAAAAAAAAAAAAAAAACCATATGTCATAAGCGAATGAAAATAAGCAAAGTAGACTACTTTTTGTGCCGAGCTATACTTACTTCAGACACCGTTCGAATAGTAAAAATGCCAGCATTAAGCTTCTGGACAAGATCCTGAACGTGGACATTCCACGACAGTTTACTACCTATCTGAACACCTAGGAATTTGAACTGTCCAGTTTCACTAATCATATGCCCATTCTGTGAAATTAAAAAGTCGGAATTTGTTGAATTGTGTGTTAGAAACTGTAAAAACTGAGTCTTACTATGATTCAGAGTTAGTTTATTTTCTCAAAGCCATCAACTTATGTCATGAACTGCACTATTTGAAACAGTGCCAGCATTGCAGACAACATCCTTTACTACCAAGCCAGTGTCATAAGCAAACAGAAATATTTTAGAGTAACCTGTAATACTAGAGGGCATATCATTTATATAAATAAGGAACCAGAGTGGCCCCAGCATTGATCCCTGGGGCACAACGCATTTGACCATGCCCCACCCAGACCCCACGTCGTAACCGTTCTCAAAACTGTGGATAAATACCTTCTGCTGTCTGTTGAAGCAAGAGGTGAACTAGCTGTGAGCTACACCCCGTATTCCATAATGGTCCAACTTCTGGAGCAATATTTTGTAATCAACACGATCACACGTCTTAGTTAAATAAATAAGAGGTGCCTAGGGTTGGAAACCTTTTGTTTAATCCATACAGTACCCCAATAGGAAAGGAGAATATTGCATTTTCAGTTGTTAAACTGCTTCTAAAACCGAACTCTACATCTGGTAGCAAATCATGGTAAATAAAATCATCAAATACCCTTACATATACAGCCTTCTCAATATCTTTAGCAAACCCTGATGGCGTGGAAATAGGTCTAAAATTGTCTACATTATCTCTTTCTCCCTTTTTGTAGAGCGGCTTTACAGCTGCGTATCGTTCAGGAAACTGACTATTTTTAAAGGAAAAATTACAAATATGGCCAAGTGCAGGGGTAACAAGTGCACCATAGTACTTTAATATTCTGCTAGGCCCTTCATCGTATCCATGAGAGTTCTTAGTCTTCAGTGATTTAATTATTGACTCAATGTAAGTATCACAGAGGCGTATTTCAGACATCAACCTGGGAAAGGCACTTTCCAAGAGAATTATGTGATTCCCTGTAGAAACTAAGTTTTTATTTAATTCACCAGCAATGCTCAGAAAGTGATTGTTAAATAACGTATTTATGAGTAACATAAATATTTTTACTACGAACTGACTTTATCTCGTTGACCTTGTGCCGCAGACCAGACACTTCCCTCACGAATGACCATACAGTTTTAATTTCATCGTGTGAATTAGCTTCTCTATTTTCGTACCACACACTCTTTGCCTTCGTGATAACATTTTTAAGCGTCATAAAATGCTGTTTGTAATGAGCTATTGTAACTTGATTGTGACTACTTCTAACATTTTGATACAATTCCCACTTTGTTCTTCATGATATCCTTGTCCCAGTAGTCAGACACGCAGGATACCTTTAACTGCTAGTACAATGTTTAGAACGTTCTAATGGAAAGCAACTTTCAAAGAGCATGACAAATGTGTTAAGCAAAGCATTATATTTGTCATCCATGTTATTGGCACTACAAACATCCTGCCACTCCCGTTCCTTAACGAGGTTTAAAAAACTCTCTATTCTCACCGGATTAGCTTTTCTACATAGTCTGTAATTACACTACTGGCCATTAAAATTGCTACGAGGATGGCGTGCTACAGACGCGAAATTTAACCGACAGGAAGAAGATAATGTTATATGCAAATGATTAGCTTTTCAGAGCATTCACACAAGGTTGGCGCCGGTGGCGACACCTACAACTTGCTGACATGAGGGAAGTTTCCAACCGATTTCTCATACACAAACAGCAGTTGACCGGCGTTGCCGCGTGAAACGTTGTTGTGATGCCTCGAGTAAGGAGGAGAAATGTGTACCATCACGTTTCCGACTGATAAAGGTCGGATTGTAGCCTATCGCGATTGTGGTTTATCGTATCGCGACGTTGCTGCTCGCGTTGGTCGAGATCCAATGACTGTTAACAGAATATGGAATCGGTGGGTTCAGGAGGGTAATACGGAATGCCGTGCTGGATCCCAACGGAGTCGTATCACTAGAAGTCGAGATACAGGCATCTTATCCGCATGGCTGTAACGGATCGTGCAGCCACGTCTCTATCCCTGAGTCAACAGATGGGGACGTTTGCAAGACAATAACCATCGGCACGAACAGTTCGACGACGTTTGCAGCAGCATGGACTATCAGCTCGGAGACCATGGCTGCGGTTACCCTTGACGCTGCATCACAGACAGGAGCGCCTGCGATGGTGTACTCAACGACGAAGCTGGGAACAAGAATGGCAAAACATCATTTTTTCAGATGAATCCAGGTTCTGTTTACAGCATCATGATGGTCGCATCCGTGTTTGGCGACATCGCGATGAACGCACATTTCAGGCGTGTATTCGTCATCGCCGCACTGGCGTATCACCCGGCGTGATGGTATGGGGCGCCACTGGTTACACGTCTCGGACACCTCTTGTTCGCATTGACGGCACTTTGAACAGTGGACGTTACATTTAAGATGTGTTACCACCCGTGACTCTTCTCTTCATTCGATCCCTGCGAAGCCCTACATTTCAGCAGGATAGTTCACGACCGCATGATGCAGAACCTGTTCGGGCCTTTCTGGATACAGAAAATGTTCGACTGTTGCCCTGGCCAGCTCATTCTCCAGATCTCTCACCAACTGAAAGCGTCTAGTCAATGGTGGCCCAGCAACTGGCTCGTCACAATTCGTCAGTCACTACTCTTGATGAACTGTGTTATCGTGTTGTAGATACATGGGCAGCTGTACCTATACACGCCATCCAAGCCCTGTTTGACTCAATGCCCAGGCGTATCAACGCCGTTGTTACGGCCAGAGTTGGTTGTTCTGGGTACTGATTTCTCAGTATCTATGCACCCAAATTGCGTGAAAATGTAATCACATGTCAGCTCTAGTATAATATATCTGTCCAATGAATACCCGTTTATCATCTGCATTTCTTCTTGGTGTGGCAGTTTTAATGGCCAGTAGTGAAGGAGCACTGACACCTATGTGATGCTGTTTAGAAATGTAAACACAGAAAGTCAATGAAGCGACTTAAACAGTGACGCTTCAAATTCAGAAGTGTGCTGTTACAGTTGTTACCGGAAGGTAAGATGTTCTTTTCACGAAATGTTTAGAAGGCTTAGAGAACTGCATCTGCGACAAGCTGCAGAAAGACTGTACTGTGTCCAACATACGTATCATACTAGGGTCGTGAAAACAAGATGAGAGACGTTAGGGCTCATTTGGAAGCATATTTTTAGTCGTGTTTCCCTCGCTCTATTTGCAAGTGGGACAGGAAAGGGGCTATGACAAGCAGTGTTACAAGGTACCCTCTGTCAAGCAATATAATGTGGCTTGCGAAGTATGTAAAGGAGTTGCACAAAATATGGAAACATCGCGAGATATTCAAGCTTGAACATAAATACAGATGCTAGCCAAGCCTGTATACTGCGCTCTTGTATCTGTCATCAATACGTTGTAAGTGACAGTCATATCCAGAACAGCGATCTATATGGTTGTGTGTGTATTTGTCGGAGCTTAGTCAATTAGAACATGAGCAAATTTCTGGTGCTCGGATGGTGGGTGCTTCCATAACCAAGGGACCCGAAGCGTTTGGTGTTTCAAGCGGCACCATATCTAATATTTACACCGCGTAAATTGATTAAAGGAGAAAATATAAAAATGCAGTAAATGAAGCAGGCAAAAAGGAATACAAACGTCTTAAAAATGAGATCGACAGGAAGTGCAAAATGGTTAAGCAGGGATGGCTAGAGGACAAATGTAAGGATGTAGAGGCTTATATCACGAGGGTTAAGATAGATACTGCCTACAGGAAAATTAAAGAGACCTTTGGAGAAAAGAGAACCACTTGTATGAATATCAAGAGCTCAGACGGAAACCCAGTTCTAAGCAAAGAAGGGAAAGCAAAAAGGTGGAAGCAGTATATAGAGGCTCTATACAAGGGCGATGTACTTGAGGACAACAATATGGAAATGGAAGAGGATGTAGATGAAGATGAAATGGGAGATACGATATTGCGTAATGAGTTTGACAGAGCACTGAAAGACCTGAGTTGAAACAAGGCGTCGGGAGTAGACAACATTCCGTTAGAATTACTGACTGCCTTGGGAGAGCCAGTCCTGACAAAACTCTAAGATTTGCTGGGCAATATGTACGAGACAGGCGAAATACCCTCAGACTTCAAGAAGAATATAACAATTCCAATCCCAAAGAAAGCAGGTGTTGACAGATGTGAAAATTACGGAACTAGTTTAATAAGTAACAGCTGCAAATTAATAAAGCGAATTCTTTACAGACGAATGGCAGAAACCGACCTCGGGGAAGATCAGTTTGGATTCTGTAGAAATATTGGAACACGTGAGGCAATACTGACTCTACGACTTACCTTAGAAGAAAGATTAAGGAAACGCAAACCTACGTTTCTAGTATTTGTAGACTTAGAGAAAGCTTTCGACGATGTTGACTGGAATACTCTCTTTCAAATTCTAAAGGTGGCGGGGGTAAAATATAGGGAGCGAAAGGCTATTTACAATTTGTACAGAAACCAGATGGCAGTTATAAGAGTCGAGGGGCATGAAAGGGAAGCAATGGTTGGGAAGGGAGTGAGACAGGGCTGTAGCCTCTCCCTGATATTATTCAATCTATATATTGAGCAAGCAGTAAAGGAATCAAAAGAAAAATTCGGAGTAGGTATTAAAATCCATGGAGAAGAAATAAAAACTTTGAGGCTCGCCGATGACATTTTAATTCTGTCAGAGACAGCAATGGACTTCGAAGAGCAGTTGAACGGAATGGACAGTGTCTTGAAAGGAGGTTATAAGATGAACATCAACAAAAGCAAAACGAGGATAATGGTATGTAGTCGAATTGAGTCGGGTGATGCTGAGGGAATTAGATTAGGAAATGAGACGCTTAAAGTAGTAAAGGAGTTTTGCTATTTGGGGAGCAAAATAACTTATGATGGTCGAAGTAGAGAGGATATAAAGTGTATACTGGCAATGGCAAGGAAAGCGTTTCTGAAGAAGAGAAATTTGTTAACATCGAGTATAGATTTAAGTGTCAGGAAGTCGTTTCTGAAAGTATTTGTATGGAGTGTAGCCATGTATGGAAGTGAAGCATGGACGATAAACAGTCTGGACAAGAAGAGAATAGAAGCTTTCGAAATGTGGTGCTACAGAAGAATGCTGAAGATTAGATGGGTAGATCACATAACTAATGAGGAGGTATTGAATAGAATTGGGAAGAAGAGGAGTTTGTGGCACAACTTGACAAGAAGAAGGGACCGGTTGGTAGGACATGTTCTGAGGCATCAAGGGATCACAAATTTAGCATTGGAGGGCAGCGTGGAGGGTAAAAATCGTAGAGGTCGACCAAGAGATGAATACACTAAGCAGATTCAGAAGGATGTAGGTTGCAGTAAGTACTGGGAGATGAAGAAGCTTGCACGGGATAGAGTAGCATGGAGAGCTGCATCAAACCTGTCTCAGTGTAACATGCGCTAATGCACACGATACTCTTTAAAGCCTGTACTATGGTACTATGGTAAGCTGACGGGCTTCACCTTATAGGAAAGGATGTTGACCGTGTGTACCTGAATGGAGGCTAAATCAGACTTACATCCACTCAGTAATAACCATGACACGTCAAGCAAGCCCGATGTGCAACTACACGTTAGGACGGACCATAAACAACACAGCAGATGCTACCAAATTTTTAATAATACGGTCGCCAGCCTAATTAGGCATTAACTGAGTTTCTTCCCTGTACAAGTTGATGTACGTTCATACAAAACAACACGTAATAACAGTGTTTAATATGGTAAATTTTAGAACCAGAAAATCTACTGAACTAATAATTTCACTTTCTGTACTAATATGGACAAGCCATAAATACACAACAATACACTATAATGTTTACTACAAACTCCGTACTGTCTATTGATCTGATTAAAATTGGGCATAGGTTACCCTAGAAATAGCACATTAGAAATGCACATACAATGTCAATTTTGAAAAAAGTAAAACACTGAGAAATTTTTTGTTTTATATTAACTTTTACTTTGCTGGCCAAATCAGTTCAGTACACTTCAGAATTCAAATGTATAGAAAAGAAAAAGGAGGGGGGGGGGGGGACCCTGAAACTGTTATGATCACTGTATTGAAACTATTAACTATTGAAAGCATTAAGCACTCAAGATTTTCAATATATGAGTTACTACTCTTTTTGTCTTATTTCCTGCTCATTTAACTACCATTATTTTTGTCTCAAATTAATTAAACTTCATTACTAAACCAATTTCAACATTATCTTCCAACTTTGTCAGACCTTTGTTATTTACCCATATATTCATTAACAACAAAGTTCTTTAAACATCATTCTAACATAGATTAGGTCTGCAGGTAATTATTATTAACATAAACTTTAAATCTTCATTTCGGGACACTTTATTGCACAAAATGTGGAACGGGTCCTGTCTAGGTTAGTTGTGAGGATAGTTATATGATAGGACAGTTCTGGTAAAATTTAAGTTGTTATTGAACAGTACGGAACAAAAGTAACACTGGTCCACACGAATACAGTACTAAATGTTTCAACCTGTTCGTATCGATGCGGCGGTCGGCGGGCGGCAAGATGGCGAGGTACAGAGCACACATACAATCACAGCAATGGCTCTTGATGTATCGGCACTTTGCTTCTTCTTAGCGTCGCAATACTTTTCCGTTTAGTGCCTATGGAATATTGCCATGCTGTATAGGCGTCGGAAACGGCACATCCGAGGCTCAACGAAATCACGTTTTCCAGGAGAGCCTCCCCGATCCAGAACGTGTTTCTCAGACCGATGCCCAACTCCGACTACTACTGCTGAGCCCGTTATGCCGTACAGCCCCCGTGTGCATTTTCCCGCGCTCACTTACCATCCACCTTTTACCGCTCCCCTAGAGACAGGGTATTCACCAAAGGTTTTGCATTCTACATATCCTAATACATTGCCTACGTATGGACCAGATGCACAATTACAACTTTGACGTCTTACAATAGTTTCAACGTTTCTTACATTTCAATTCTATTATAACATTGCTTAAAGTTTAACATAAACATTAATATTCACATCGAAAGTTGTTTATAGTTTCCTTAACATAATGGCATGAAACAAAAAAGAAATGAAATCAGAACATCGATTACACTAATTCATCGAAAATCAGAAGAAAAAATTATTATATGTGCAATAGTATAGCGTTGGTGTTGTTACATCAGGACTGAAGACCACAACAACAATATCACAGGGAAAATGGAAAAATATATTGCGCTAAGTCACAACGTGGAGGACGGTGTGTGTTGAGTGATCGCCACAGATGGTCTTTGAAAATAAGAGAACGATGGCTGCAAAAATTGCTGCAGAAGTGATTGTTGCAACCACGAAGCATGCGAGTATCAAAACAACAATAAGGAGGCTCCATTAGCCCGGAATTCCAGGACGGGCAGGAAGTCCACAATCACTCATCAGTGATGCTAATGTCACCAGCAGAAAACTCTGAAGCCATAAAACCTGGTCTACGTAACAATGAAAGAAAGTCATTTGTTCGGATGAGTCTTGTTTCACACTGTTTTCAAGTTCTGGCCGATTTTACGTCCAAAGAGTAAAACATTCCAGAGGGTTTGGTAATGATTTGGACAGCCGTGTTGTGGTTTTCCATGGGCCCCATGGGTACTCTGCTAGATCGGATTACTGCCAATGGATTGTGTGACCATGTTGGCTGATCAAGTCCATCCCATGGAACAATGTTTGTCCCACAGTGGTGATGATGTTTTTCAAGATGACATGGTCCGTGTTCACACAGCTTTCATGCTCCAGGACTGGTTTTGTGAGCATGAGGATGAACTTCCCAATCTCTTCTGGCTACCACAGCCATCACATCTCAATTTTATTGAGCTTTTGTGATCCACTTCGGAGAGAAGGATGGGTGACAAGCGTTCTCGCTTCCCACGCCCGGGTTCCCGGGTTCGATTCCCGGCCGGGTCAGGGATTTTCTCTGCCTCGTGATGGCTGGGTGTTGTGTGCTGTCCTTAGGTTAGTTAGGTTTAAGTAGTTCTAAGTTCTGGGGTACTGATGACCATCGATGTTAAGTCCCATAGTGCTCAGAGCCATTTGAACAATTTGATGGGTGACAGTTATTCATCTCCATCGTCGTAACCTAGTCTTGCCACTATTTAGCGGGAAGAATAGCATAAGGGTCCCTTGTAAACCATATTTATCCATGATGTAGGTGTAGTGACTAGATCATCAAAACACGAGAGAAGGATGATTCAACTTTTGTGGAACATCCTTAAATGATATAGCACTCATATGATGTGTCTGCCTCCATAGTCTTGGTAGCTGATCTTGTAGACGTTGGACTGTTGCTGTTGTTGCCAACTTCGTGACGTAGCCTAGAGCCAACTGTACTTTTCGTTTGAAATCCAATTTTTACTTTCGTTTTTTGAGAAGTTTTCAGTTTTGTCGGAAAACGCACAATTCAAACCTCTTACTCTTTGGACGTATTTTCCACTTCTTGCCACATATTTTGGACTTTAGCCTGCTATAAAGATTCGTTACATCACCATCCTTATATCCATTTTTGTGGCTACTTAATTAATAACAACATTTAATTATTTCCTTGCTGCTATGGTGAGAAGTGACCAGAAGCTGTTACCTTCATTATTCTAATTTTGTGTTTTCCATCTTTTTTAGTTAACATAAGACCTAAAAAACTTTTACTTTCTTCTGGTTCCAGTTCCACTGTGAACTTAATTCTTTCACATGTCTCACTCATTCCTTGTGTAGCCTTGCGTATTTCATTTTCGTCACCTATGCGCAGTACTATGACCTCTTCCACATAACGTCTGTAATAAATATTTTTCGCATAAGCCAGGATTTTGTTCACAAAACTTACTTTCTAGCTCATGTATGAAGATCTCAGCTAATGTACCTAGCAAAGTGTTGCTCATTGTGAGTCCATCCCTTTGATAAAGAAATCTTATCATTAAGTTTAACATAATTAAGTCTTGATGCAAATTCGAAAATTTCCATGAGGTCTATTATTCCTCCTTGACTAATCTTCTCATATGTTAACAGGTTCTTTGTTATAGTCTCCAACGTATCTCTTACTGGGATGTTAATACAGAGCTTAACAATATCAAAGGAAGCCAATGTAGCTCAAGCTGGGATTGGTAAATCTTTAATATCCCTCTCAAATTTATTGCTAATTTGGCCATTGCATGCCTTTTTATGAGTATACCCTCCTGTCAATCTTTGTTCACATTCTTGGTTAACTGTATAATTGGGAAATGACCTGTTGTTTATAACTGACCTAACTTGTTTCCCTATCTTGTGTAATTTTATATTGGCCAAAGCAGAAGGAATTTCCAGACTCGTTTTAAAGATCATACATATAGTCAAAATAAGGAGTCATTAGGTACACATTTAGACAAAGAAAAACATGTAAAGACGCTGCGGATGACAACAAAAGAGGTCCTGATATGAAATGAGATAGCTGCTCAGACCATCACTTATGGCTGTCGGGCCATATGGCGGCGACAGTCGGTTTGCCAATCCTCCGCTTGTAACGTCCCCCTTCCCTTCTATCGACAATGTTAGAAACATATGACCGTGTAAGCATGTGCCTAAACAATTGGAATAAAATTTTTGAAAAGGCTATCGTTCCGAAGATTCAATAGAAAGTCGATAAATGAGGGGGAGGTTAACAACAAGATGTCTTCTAGGACAACTTATTCCGCCTACCTAATTACTGTAAAATTTGGTATGGTTGTTCGAAAGGTTTGTGCTATCATTCACGTACTGTGCCAACGAGAAGGGGTGGATCGTAACAGAATAATAAGGGTTACTGAAATAATTATAGCTAAAAGAAATACGGTCGCCGGCCCAATTGGGCAAAATTTCTGTTCCGTAGGTGAATTAATGAGCCGAACAGTCAGTGTCAAGAATTACTCGAACACGCGCGGCAACAGAGGGCTGCACGCACGTTAGCAAAAACAATTGAAACATTTACGTAATAATGCGAGAAAGAAAATAGTTTGCACTCGAAATATCATTAACTAATAGAGCTGAAATTTTGAAAACATGCAAGATAACACTTAGATTAATGGTTACTTACTGTTGTAAGTGACAATGGCGCTACCTCACAATAAAGTCTACTATTTTCATATGAATTTTGGAAAATGGCAAAAAATAATTAAGAGAAACTCTATTGACTTCTGAACAGGGAAGCAGAAATTGATATTTTCTGTATCAAAAGGTAATTATTATACTTTAGCACGACTGCAAGTCAAAATGTGAACCAGAACTTTACTAACAACAAATTACAATAATCACTGATATTTGCACTCATTCATTAATTCTAGTTAGTGCTTTTGTTCATAGTGCCAGGAATCATTTTAATTTGATTAGTTGATGTACTATTTTGCTACAATTAGACCGTCTCAGATTAAAGTTCAAATTTAAAGTTAGTGAGACTGAAATTACTAAATGGTTTAAGTTCAAATCTTCACAAGCAAAATTAACTGGCACTGCAATTTTCATTTTTTATAAACGGTACTCGGATTATTGTAACATTAAGACAGGACATGAACCTACTTGGTGAACGATTTTAGGAGAATCACGGGTAAACCGTCTTGATTAAACTATGGTAATTATTCACTCGCAGAACACCACAAAGCTGAGTAACGCCGTTACAAAACTAGTTGACAATAAGCTATGATGCAGCAATCTTAATTCAGGCCATTCTCGCCGTGACGAAGTTTCTGACGACGATACTGCTGCTGGCTCCTTTCCATGATAATTAGCGAACACGGGAGTTATTGGCAATGATGTTGGCGTGGCGGGTTCTTGATGTTGCTGCAGCCAATATTTCCACTGCCCACGCTCATCACTTGCCACGTGCCGCCAAACAATCATTCCTCCGGCACAGTGCACGCCATCCATGCGTCCGCACTTCACCAAGTCTCCCACCAGAGTCCTCTCTCTGTGTAGCGCGCGCTCTGACGCAACATCCTCCCGCGTCCAGAGACGCCGCTACTCCAACGATACTTATTCGTTGACAAAAACCTAACGCTCCCCTAACATTCCCTCAGCGATTACTCAGCGACATTTACATAATATACAAAATTGATTAGACAGCAAAATAAACAAATTAATTTATACATCGAGTACATATAAATTTACATTAAGATAAAAGCAAGTATATATACTATAATAAACGGTCAAAGAGCACATCGGCATGAAAGTGTTACACGCTGTCCGAGGCGTATCTAGACTGATCATCTCGGCTCTTTTCCAAGCGAGACTCATCGCTGAAGACAGATTTACTCCAGTCAATGACATTGGGTGCCCACTGTGCCCGACACCACTGTAAATGGTGTTCTTGGTGTACAGAGGACAACGATAGCGCAAGGAGCTCCGAAAGCTCAACCCACCTTTCTGTGAGCCGCCTATTAAATTTGTCCTTGGGCTCGCTGAAACACCAGTTGCATGTTGGATCGATGATAATGATGAGTCCACAGCTCAGACGATTGCTAGGTCCTCAATTTCTGTCGTCTCTCTAGGTCGACCACATCCTTCTTGACACTGTGTTCGGCCATGGTTCACCCATTCCTGCCGCCATTAGCGAACAGTGGCATCGATCCTATTCAAGGGACGAGCGATTGGCCGAATATTCCAACCTCCCTCACTGAACACAGCTACACATCCTCTCTCAAATGCTGACACCTATCTACAGGGTGGTCTATTGATCGTGACCGGGCCAAATATCTAACGAAATAAGCGTCAAACGAAAAAACTACAAAGAACGAAGCTTGTCAAGCTTGAAGGGGGAAACCAGATAGCACTACGGTTGGCCCGCTAGATGGCGCTGCCATAGGTCAAACGGATACCAACTGCGTTTTTTAAAATAGGAACCCCCACTTTTATTACATATTCGTGTAGTACGTAAAGAAATACGAATGTTTTTGTTAGACCACTGTTTTCGCTTTGTGATAGATGGCGCTGTAATAGTCACAAACATATGTCTCACAACTTTAGACGAACAGTTGGTAACAGGTAGGTTTTTTAAATTAAAATACAGAACGTATGTACGTTTGAACATTTGATTTCGGTTTTTCCAATGTGATACATGTACCTTTGTGAACTTATCATTTCTGAGAACGCATGCTATTACAGTGTGATTACCTGTAAATACCACATTAATGCAATAAATGCTCAAAAAGATGTCCGTCAACCTCAATGCATTTAGCAATACGTGTAACGACATTCCTCTCAACAGCGAGTAGTTCGCCTTTCGTAATGTTCGCACATGCATTGACAATGAGCTGACGCATGTTGTCAGGCGTTGTCGGTGGATCACGGTAGCAAATATACTTCAACTTTCCCCACAGAAAGAAATCCGGGGACGTCAGATCCGGTGAACGTGTGGGTCATGGTATGGTGCTTCGACGACCAATCCACCTGTCATGAAATATGGTATTCAATACCGCTTCAACCGCACGCGATATATGTGCCGGATATCCATCATGTTGGAAGTACATCGCCATTCTGTCATGCAGTGAAACATCTTGTAAGAACATCGGTAGAACATTACGTAGGAAATCAGCGTACATTGCACCATTTAGATTGCCATCGATAAAAATGGGGGCCAATTATCCTTCCTCCCATAATGCTGCACCATGCATTAACCCGCCGAAGTCGCTGATGTTCCACTTGTCGCAGCCATCGTGGATTTTCCGTTGCCCAATAGTGCATATTATGCCGGTTTACGTTACCGCTGTCGGTGAATGACGCTTCGTCGCTAAATGGAACGCGTGCAAAAAAGTCTGTCATTGTCCTGTAATTTTTCTTGTGCTCAGTGGCAGAACTGTACACGACGTTCAACGTCGTCGCCATGCAATTCTAGAGATATGGTACGGGTGCAATCGATGTTGATGTAGCACTCTCAACACCGACGTTTTTGAGATTCCCGATTCTCGCGTAATTTGTCTGCTACTGATGTACGGATTAGCCGCGGCAGAAGCTAAAACACCTACTTGGACATCATCGTTTGTTGCATGTCGTGGTTGACGTTTCAAACGTGGCTGAACACTTCCTGTTTCCTTAATTAACGTAACTATCTGTCGAACGGTCCGGACACTTGGATGATGTCGTCCAGGATACCGAGCAGCAAACACAGCACACGCCCATTGGGCATTTTGATCACAATAGCCATACATCAACACGATATCGACCTTTTGCGCAGTTGGTAAACGGTCCATTTTAACACGGGTAATGTATCACGAAGCAAATACCGTCCGCACTGGCGGAATGTTACGTGGTACCACGTACTTATACGTTTGTGACTATTGCAGCGCCATCTATCACAAAGCGAAAAAAGTGGTCCAACTAAAACATTCATATTTCTTTACGTACTACACGAATTTATAATACAAAATGGGCGTTCCTATTTTTAAAAAAAAAACGCACTTGACATCCGTTTGACGTATGGCAGCGACATTTAGCGGGCCAACCATAGCGCCATCTGATTTCCCCCATCAGGTTATACAAGTTTCGTTCTTTGTAGTTTTTTCGTTTGATGCTTATTTCGTTAGATATGTGGCCCGGTCACTGTCAATGGACCACCCTGTCTATTGTTCGCAGACCTGTACACATGCCTTCAGAGAGGCGCAGTTACAGTCCACCTAAGCACATGGAATGAAATGCGCAATGTCTTGGTGTCGATAAGAAGTCTGTTTAATCTCCTCGCCAGCTGCACTAGGAAACTGTGCTACAGCGTCACATACTCAATCATCGGCCGCCAAATTGTGCACATTTGAATTTTTCATCAATGTCTGCATGAACATAAATTTGTGCCCAGTTTGCATAACTCCTTCGCAGTTCGTATTTTTTGTGCTTTGGGGTGTATTTTTGTATGTGATACATTAATATGTACACACATCAGTGTGCTTGTTGTCTTTTACTTTGTTTCAAACAGTCTTACCACAAACACCTCATAAACTATATTACCTGATATATTTTCTGCATGGCTTTACCCGTACCACAGAGTGAACGATGCCTGCCAGTATAGATAATCCACATTCGTTATCGAGAGGCATGCCGCACTGCTTCACCCCTCTCAATAGCCCCTCCCCTTCTCTCGAGGAAAGTAGACATTGATGGTATAATTGTGCCACGTATGTAAAGTGATACTACCAACCTAAAAGCATACGACTAGCAATAGTAATGCTTACTTGGCTGCAAATGATGTAAATAGTGATGTAATGTTGTCCAGTACACAGTCCTCAACCAACAACAATATCTGCATTTATACCAGTAACAACCATATGTTAAGAGTTGTCACACGTACTGCCCAAATATGAAATTACGGCTCTTCTGGTTAAGTAACATCATATGTGGAGTTACAGTGACTCATAGCTAAGACGTACTATGAAGAAGATAACATTTTTATCTCTGGATTATTAATGGCACTGCATATTACTGGCAACCAGTTTCCATTTGAATTAGGACCATTTATATGATGGCAGTGTGTACACTACTTTCTACAAGCAACCAACATCTATGACATTAAGAAAGACCCTCAATGATACAAATGTTTGAATATTACACTTCTGGCCATTAAAATTGATACACCAAGAAGAAATGCAGATGATCAACTGGTATTCATTGGACAAATATACACTCCTGGAAATTGAAATAAGAACACCGTGAATTCATTGTCCCAGGAAGGGGAAACTTTATTGACACATTCCTGGGGTCAGATACATCACATGATCACACTGACAGAACCACAGGCACATAGACACAGGCAACAGAGCATGCACAATGTCGGCACTAGTACAGTGTATATCCACCTTTCGCAGCAATGCAGGCTGCTATACTCCCATGGAGACGATCGTAGAGATGGTGGATGTAGTCCTGTGGAACGGCTTGCCATGCCATTTCCACCTGGCGCCTCAGTTGGACCAGCGTTCGTGCTGGACGTGCAGACCGCGTGAGACGACGCTTCATCCAGTCCCAAACATGCTCAATGGGGGACAGATCCGGAGATCTTGCTGTCCAGGGTAGTTGACTTACACCTTCTAGAGCACGTTGGGTGGCACGGGATACATGCGGACGTGCATTGTCCTGTTGGAACAGCAAGTTCCCTTGCCGGTCTAGGAATGGTAGAACGATGGGTTCGATGACGGTTTGGATGTACCGTGCACTATTCAGTGTCCCCTCGACGATCACCAGTGGTGTACGGCCAGTGTAGGAGATCACTCCCCACACCATGATGCCGGGTGTTGGCCCTGTGTGCCTCGGTCGTATGCAGTCCTGATTGTGGCGCTCACCTGCACGGCGCCAAACACGCATACGACCATCATTGGCACCAAGGCAGAAGCGACTCTCATCGCTGAAGACGACACGTCTCCATTCGTCCCTCCATTCACGCCTGTCGCGACACCACTGGAGGCGGGCTGCACGATGTTGGGGCGTGAGCGGAAGACGGCCTAACGGTGTGCGGGACCGTAGCCCAGCTTCATGGAGACGGTTGCGAATGGTCCTCGCCGATACCCCAGGAGCAACAGTGTCCCTAATTTGCTGGGAAGTGGCAGTGCGGTACCCTACGGCACTTCGTAGGATCCTACGGTCTTGGCGTGCATCCGTGCGTCGCTGCGGTCCGGTCCCAGGTCGACGGGCACGTGCACCTTCCGCCGACCACTGGCGACAACATCGATGTACTGTGGAGACCTCACGCCCCAAGTGTTGAGCAATTCGGCGGTACGTCCACCCGGCCTCCCGCATGCCCACTATACGCCCTCGCTCAAAGTCCGTCAACTGCACATACGGTTCACGTCCACGCTGTCGCGGCATGCTACCAGTGTTAAAGACGGCGATGGAGCTCCGTATGCCACGGCAAACTGGCTGACACTGACGGCGGCGGTGCACAAATGCTGCGCAGCTAGCGCCATTCGACGGCCAACACTGCGGTTCCTGGTGTGTCCGCTGTGCCGTGCGTGTGATCATTGCTTGTACAGCCCTCTCGCAGTGTCCGGAGCAAGTATGGTGGGTCTGACACACCGGTGTCAATGTGTTCTTTTTTCCATTTCCAGGAGTGTATTATACTAGAACTGAGGTGTGATTGCATTTTCACGCAATTTTGGTGCATAGATCCTGATAAATCAGTACCCAGAACAACCACCTCTGTCCGTAATAACGGCCTTGATACGCCTGGGCATTGGATCAAACAGAGCTTGAATGTGAACATGAGTTTGAAATATATGGGACATGTAAATACTCGGGCAAAGCTTTGGGCAAAAAGCTCCTCCTATACCACTGTATCTATTTCTGCCAAATTTGTTACACATATTATATACTATACGGAAATAAATACTGTTAGGTTGAGAACCAGCAGCCTGCTAGTGGGATGGAAGTGATTACTTGGTGGTAGGGAGAGAAGGTTGGGAGGAAGAGATGGACAGAGAGGGGGAAGGAGGAGATGGACACTGAAAGGGGGAGGGAGAAGGGCAGAGAGAGGGGGACCAAAAAATGAAAAGAGGAGGGGAAGAGATTGATATGGATGGAGAGATGGGGAGGACAGAGAGAAGGGGTGGAGGATATAGACAGAAAGAGAAGCAGTAAGGAGATTGACAGAGAGTAGGGAGAAAAAGAGATTGATATAGAGAGGGAAAGGAGTTGAATGTAGAGGGGGAAAGAGGAATGTACAGCAGAGAAGAGCCGATCTCCTTAGAGGGCAGAAGGAGGTGATGGATAGTGAGAGAATGGAGGAGGAGATGGACAGAGAGAGGGGGAGGAGCACATGGGGAGAGAGATGCAACAGATGGACAGGGAAAAGGGCAGGAAGAGATGGACAGAGTATGGGGGATTAGGAGATCGAGAGACGGAAGAGGAGGAGGTGGGATATGCAAATGATTAGCTTTTCAGAGCATTCACACAAGGTTGGCGCCGTTGGCGACACCTACCACGTGCTGACATGAGGAAACTTTCCAACCGATTTCTCATACACAAACAGCAGTTGACCGGCATTGCCCGGTGAAACGTTTCTGTGATGCCTAGTATAAGGAGGAGAAATGCGTACCATCACGTTTCAGACTTTGATGAAGGTCGGATTGTAGCCTATCGCGATTGCGGTTTATCGTATCGCGACATTGCTGTTCGCGTTGGTCGAGATCCAATGACTGTTAGCAGAATATAGAATCGTTGGGTTCAGGAGGGTAATACGGAACGCCGTGCTGGATCCTAGCGGCCTCGTATCACTAGCAGTCGAGATGACAAGTATCTTATCCGCATGGCTGTAACGGATCGTGCAGCCACGTCTCGATCCCTGAGTCAACAAATGGGGACGTTTGCAAGACAACAACCACCTGCACGAATAGTTCGACGACTTTTGCCATGGACTATCAGCTCGGAGACCATGACTGCGGTTACCCTTGACGCTGCATCACAGACAGGAGCACCTGCGATGGTGTACTCAACGACGAACCTGGGTGCACGAATGGCAAAACGTCATTTTTTCGGATGAATCCAGGTTCTGTTTACAACATCATGATGGTCGCATCCGTGTTTAGTGACATCGCGGTGAAAGCACATTGAGTCATACAGAGCTTGGATGGCGTGTACAGGTACAGCTGCCCATGCAGCTTCAACACGATACCACGGTTCATCACGAGTAGTGACTGGCGTATTGTGACGAGCCAGTTGCTCGGCCACCATTGACCAGACGTTTTCAGTTGGTGAGAGATCTGGAGAATGTGTTGGCCAGGGCAGCAGTCGAACATTTTCTATATCCAGAAAGGCCCGTACAGGACCTGCAAATTGCGGTCGTGCATTATCCTGCTGAAATGTAGGGTTTTGCAGGGATCGAATGAAGGGTAGAGCCACGGGTGGTAACACATCTGAAATGTAACGTACACTATTCAAAGCGCTGTTAATGCGAACAAGAGGTGATTGTGACGTGAGCCCATTGGCACCCCATACCATTACACCGGGTGACACGCCAGTATGGCGATGACGAATACACGATTCCAATGTGCGGACTTAAATTCTGAGGTCATCAGTCCCCTAGGACTTAAAACTACTTAAACCTAACTAGCCTAAGGACATCACACACATCCATGCCCGAGGCAGGATTCGAACCTGCGACCGTAGCGGTCACGCGGTTCCAGACTGTAGCGCCTAGAACCGGTCGGCCACTTCCGCCGGCAATACAAGCTTCCAATGTGCGTTCACCGCGATGTCGCCAAACACGGATGTGACCATCATGATGCTGTAAACAGAACCTGGATTCATCCGAAAAAATGACGTTTTGCCATTCGTGCACCCAGGTTCGTCGTTGAGTACACCATCGCAGGCGCTCCTGTCTGTGATGCAGCGTCAAGGGTAACCGCAGCCATGGTCTCCGAGCTGATAGTCCATGCTGCTGCAAACGTCGTCGAACTGTTCGTGCAGATGGTTGTTGTCTTGCAAATTCTCCATCTGTTGACTCAGGGATAGAGACGTGGCTGCACGATCTGTTACAAATAAATGGTTCAAATGTCTCTGAGCACTATGGGACTTAACTTCTGAGGTCATCAGTCCACTAGAAAATATTCAATTGTGTGTGAAATCTTATAGGTCATAACTGCTAAGGTCATCAGTCCCTAAGCTTACACACTACTTAACCTTAATTATCCTAAGGACAAACACACACACCCATGCCCGAGGGAGGACTCGAACCTCCGCCGGGACCAGCCGCACAGTCTATGCCTGCAGCGCCCAAGACCGCTCGGCTAATCCCGCGCGTCAGTCCCCTAGAACATAGAACTACTTAAACGTAAGTAACTTAAGGACATCACATACATCCATGCCCGAGGCAGGATTCGAACCTGCGCCCGTAGCGGTCGTGCTGTTCCAGACTGTAGCGCCCAGAACTGCTCTGCCACACCGGCCGGCGATTCGTTACAGCCATGCGGATAAGATGCCTGTCATCTCGACTGCTAGTGGTACGTGGCCGTTGAGATCCAGCACGGCGTTCCGTATTACCCTCCTGAACCCACGGATTCCATATTTTGCTAACAGTCATTGGTTCTCGACCAACGCGAGCAGCAATGTCGCGATACGATAAACCGCAATCGCTATAGGCTACAATCCGACCTTTATCAATGTCAGAAACGAGATGGTACGCATTTCTGCTCCTTACACGAGGCATCACAACAACGTTTCACCAGGCAACGCCGGTCAACTGCAGTTTGTGTATGAGAAATCGGTTCGAAACATTCCTCATGTCAGGACGTTGTAGGTGTCACCACCGGCGCCAACCTCGTGTGAATGCTCTGAAAAGCTAATTTTTCATATCACAGCATCTTCTTCCTGTCGGTTAAATTTCGCGTCTGTAGCACGTCATCTTCGTGGTGTAGCAATTTTAATGGCCAGTAGTGTACATGTTCTCAAATTATGACGGTTCACCTTTCCATTTAAATGGAATATTGCCTCGTCACTAAACACTGTAAGAAAACTGTAAATCCCCATTCTGCTAAGAACGAAATTACAGAACACCACACGTTGTTGTTTGTCACCTTCAAGAAGAGCTTGCAGTAGCTCAGTTTTGTATGGCTTCATGTGTAAACGTCGACCCCAGACGCACACCGGCAGCATGTTGGGCTGTCGAGCTGCATGGCGAACGGATTTCTAAGAACTCCTTATGAAACTATTTCGGATGTGTTCGATGTATGTGTCAGACACTTGGGGACGGCCCGACGGCATGCCTTTACACAAACAACCAGTTTCTCGGAATTGTTAATGCCATCGTCTAATGCTCTGTGCTGTCGGAGGAAGTGACGCTCAACAGTTATTATTCACCCGCACTGCGCAAAACGTAGAGCACAAAATGTTTTCAGTTGTCCCGACACCATTTTTACAAGAACTGAAGTTTGCCCACGCTACTGCTACCTAACGGGAACCATGTAAAACTCAAGAGTCTGCTCTTTCCAATAGTACAATGTGCACACACATACATCAAATAATATAATAGTTATGATATTTTCAAATCAGATGATTCTTTTTGTGCTTCTAAACCTGAATACTCCATTTCTTCCCATAGTTCGGTGATGGGTACAGAATCATAAGATTTTTCTAAATGCACAAATTTTAGGTGTGCTTTCTGACTCTTAGAATACACCTCTTTACTCATTTGTCTAAGGCTAAAAATCCTTACAAGATCCTCCAACTGAGAAAACTGAATATTCCCCTCACATCTTTCCTTCAGTCTCACTCTCCAGCCTGTTTTTCAGCACAACGCTAAAAAGTCTGCTGGTACAAGTCATCCCCTATAATAATTTGTGAGCTTCTTATTTCCTTTTTGTAGATAGTAGATATGTATGATACACACCAGAATATAGGCTGTATTGTAGGTGCAGGGTCGCTAGCTATTTTCATCTTCCTTATCATCCTCCATGCCTCTACCGATCAGTTGCCAAACGAATGCTCTATTTTCCCACATACGCTTTCCTTTCCTATTCCACAATCTGACTGAACAAGTTACGAAGAAGTCTTACCACTTGAGGGGGCCTATATTTCAACAATTCCATTAAAACTCCTCCAGATCCACTTGCTTTTCCATTTCATGCCTTTTCCAGCATCTCTTTTACTTCTTCCTCTAGTATAGGTTCTACATTACTTAACTTACTGTTAGACTTCTGTCACGTGGTCTTTTGTTTTTTCTACCAGAATTTCTTCAAAGTGCTTTTTGCTCTGCCTAATGCATATAGGCTGTATTGTAGGTGCAGGGTCGCTAGCTATTTTCATCTTCCACATCATCCTCCATGCCTCTGTGACCTATTGCCAAACGAATGCTCTATTTCCTCACATACTATTTCCTTTCCTATTCCTCTTCATATATATACCTTGTTCCTATTCCAGTTCTCTCCATTCCCAGAGCTAAACCATATGTGATATAGTATCTTCTTTTCCTCAACCACTTCCGACAATTCCGTGGTCATCCATTCAGTTCTTGTTCTTCCCTCTCTTTTCCTTCCTAAAGCCTCTTCCACTGCATCCTTAAACGACTGCTTCATCAAATTGTACAGGTCATTAACACTCCAGTCCTCCCCCATTGCATCCAGTCTTAGCTTATACAAATTTTCACTCTTTCTTCTTGTAACAAATGTATCCTATATTTCCAGCATCCTCCTCCTTTTCCTCCTGTTTTATTTTGGTCTTAATCGGAAAAGCAACATTTGAAGTAATTATAAAATGATTGGAGCTACAATCTATTCCTCTTTTTACGTGTACATCTTGCACCTTAATTACCCGCTGTCTCTGTAGTGTTAGATAATCTGTAATTGATTTTAGGTTCCGTGTGGATTGGGCCAGGAGAACTACGTATTTCTTTTTGTTGGAATTGGTCATTCATAACAGTATACTTCTGAACCTTACAGAAGTTAATCAACTTCCTTTCGTTGTTGTTTTCTACATACTCTCCCTATGGTTCTACAACGCTATCATTTCATCTTTGTCCAGTTCGTCTATGGACGATGTTAAGTCGGAAAAATTTGAAAAGTAAAGGAAATACAAATCAAACCATTAGCAGCACGATGTACTGCAAAACGCACGGGAGAGTGCATCACCAGCGGAAACAGCTTCTGTCGCCAAAGTTACTTTAAAAGACTGTTATCCACGAACACTACAGAGAGAGGCGCTTCTGAGAATTGGAAAAGCTAGCAAGAATACACTGTTTCATGAAATATAAGAAATTAGTAGAATATATTCTTTAATTTTAAAAAATAATTATCAAACTGATAAATGACGTAAGTGCTTATTTCCCATCCTAACTGATATCATGTAGCCCCGTAATCATGTCAGTAAGAGAAGTAATGAGGTTATCCACCTTTTCCTGTGTTGCTTTTCCATTTCATGCCTTTTCCAGCATCTCTTTTACTTCCTCCTCTAGTATAGGTTCTACATTACTTAACTTACTGTTAGACTTCTGTCTAACAGAAACAAAATTAACAGTTGCCTAGGGAGAATTTTTGAGGAGAAAAGAAGCATGGAGAAGGGAACGGCACGACCTTAAAGAAGCCAACAATTAAAATAGGACACTTGGTGCTGGTCTGAAACCGTCTTTGGTTTCACCTTGTCAAAAAGAAGATATCCAAATTTTATCTTTGTACGACGGCCTCTACAGGGTGAGAAAGTTCCTGGTCCATCACTCTTGGATACCGTAGTTGATCCTGACAGTAGAATCGAGAAGTGAATTTGAAACATTGGAAACATATAACTGTCCTTCCCTTTTGGATTTATATCTTCACTGTTAGCATCTGTTATTACTAAGTGTAGGGCCAGCTGACTTTTCGTAGTGGTATAGTTCCAAGAGTGAGTCAATGGTCTCTTTTCTGTGTGGTTTGTGAATGGTCTGGGTACCTTTTTTTATAGTTTGGATTGTATCGAACTGTCACAGTACTGATACATCCACTGTGTGATCTGAGAGGGAAGAGAGGAGAGAAGTACAGTTGCTTATGAGCTATAAAAATAGCTAGGAGTGGCTTGATTGAGTAGAGAGAGAAATAGCCGCGATTACCTACTTGTGTCCCCATGTGGGCTGGGTAACTGGCAAGAGTGGAAACAGAATGAGTTATATTACTCTTGAGAGAGCAGGCACTTAACAGGTGACTGTAATACGTGACTGGGCTTAGCCGACAAACTAAAACCGCCCAACTCCCCCCTTAAATAAACCAAGGGGATTTATCTGTGACACTGAACGGAAGGGAAAAAAGTTGAACAGCCACAATAAGGCAGAATATAAGTTAAGGAATAGGACTGGCAAATATTATAAGTACTTAAGAAATGGTGTGACGTCATAAGCGAGTGACTGCGTGTGAGATCGCTCTCTAAATTTTCATATATTTTTAGGTTTCAGCTACATATTTTAACGGGTTTTGTGATAATATTTACTATATAAGTGACGTATTAGTGGTTTCTTCATTCACCTCTGCCTTTCTTGTGTTGTGACCTGATATTTGTGAGTGTTTCGTATCGAGCAACTTAACCTCTTGCCTATGTTTACATTCCGCGCTGACCAGTTGCAGCTGTAGCGGCGCA
This sequence comes from Schistocerca serialis cubense, assembly GCF_023864345.2. Lineage (NCBI taxonomy): Eukaryota > Metazoa > Arthropoda > Insecta > Orthoptera > Acrididae > Schistocerca > Schistocerca serialis. Next base: position 1,142,101,187 of record NC_064639.1, on the reverse strand, counting down.
TCGAAAGCTAAGTACTAATTAATTGTTTGTGTATATTGGTTTATTTAGGAACTTTAGTAGTCTTCAACCGGTGTTCTTGGTATTTTCTGGTGAAATAATTTCAGAAGAACCTTTTGGGAACTGTTTTCAGCTTCGTTACTGTGTCATTAGACGTTTCATTCTCTTTCTGTATTAGTCTATTGTTATATTCACATTTGTTGTTTATTAATACTGTTAATAATAGTAGTTACTTCCCTTGTAGAGTAAGTTTGTGATTATTGTAGTCAGGCTTTTAACATCTTCTTATTGTAGTAGCGGAACTTAGAAAAAGTAAAATTTTACCATGAGTGAGAAGTGTGGGCTTTGCCGTAGGTTCGTGTGTAGTGGATTGCGGTGTGAGACTTGTTCGAAGTATTTTCACTGGGGGGAATGCAGTGGGGAAGCCAGTGGGCATTCTGGTGAGATCCTCTCCTGGAACTGCAGGTTATGTAGCAAGAGTAAGTTGATAGAGGAGCAGGAGCGTAAGATCTGTGCCCTTCAGGTGCAGTTGAAAAACGCACAGGAGGAGCTAGATAGGATGAGGAGGGAGAAGGGGGTTGGGGAATGGGAGCTGGCTGTTGGCAAGAGATCTGCTAGGAGAAGAAGATATTCAGATAGTTTTACTATTGGTGTTTACAGTAGATATGACCAACTGTCAGAGTCTAGTGGAGAGGAATCTCTAGTAACTGTAGATGTAGGAAGTATGCAGCAGACCTCAGTAGTTACTGTGCCTAGAACAGTTGCAAAGTCGAAGAGGAAGAAGAAGGTTCTGCTGTTAGGTAGTTCTCATGGCAGAGGTGTAGGCCAGCAGTTGCAGGAAGTGCTGGGGAGTGAGTACCAGGTCACCAGCATTGTGAAGCCTAATGCTCAGGTTACTGTTAACATAGGGGGGTTATGTAGGGATTTTACTAAAGAGGATCAGGTAGTGATTGTGGGTGGGGCTGGTAATAGTATTGATAGGGATGGGGAGTATAACATAGATGGTGACCTGGAAAAGATAGCCACTAAGACTGGCAACACGAATGTGCATTTCGTGGAACTGTTTCAGCGTCACGATCGGCCTCATCTTAATACAGCCGTCAGGCGTAATAACATGAGACTTGGGGGTGCGCTGATGACAGAAGGCATGAGTCACATTTCAGTGGTGTCGGTGGAGTCTATCAGCAGGACGGGTTTCACTAGACATGGCCTGCACCTCAACAGGTATGGGAAGGGGAGGTTGGCAAAGCTTATAGGTGACAGCATAGGTGGGGTTGGTGGGGTCAGTCATGGGAGAATTCCTGCAGTAGTGGGTGTTAGAGCTGCGCCTTTTTTAGATTGAAGTCAGCTGATAGGTATTCCTGCTTAAGGGAAGTCTCTCTAACAAGGGAATCACTTTTGACAAAGCTTAGGTATCCGAGTAATGAGGGAATTAGTATATTTCATCAAAATATACAAGTTATTAGAGATAAAGTTAGTGAACTGCTTATAGATGTTGACTCTGAAATTATTGGTATATCTGAACACTTCTTAAATAAGGAGATAATTCAGAGGCTTCCTTTACCAGGATACAGGTTGGCTGGCAGCTTTTCGAGGAGCTCTTTGCGGTGTGGGGGAGTAGCCATGTATGTGAAAAACGGCATCCCATTTGAGTCAATTGATGTTTCAAAGTACTGCACTGAAAAGGTGTTTGAATGTTGTGGAGGTGTGGTTAAATTTAATGGAGCTAAACTTCTAACTGTTGTTATTTATAGATCCCCAGACTCCGATTTCACAACATTTTTGCTAAAGCTAGAGGAGGTTCTTGGTTCACTTTATAGGAAATACAAAAAGTTAGTTATATGTGGTGACTTCAATATTAATTGTATAAGTGATTGTGCAAGGAAGAGGATGCTGGTAGACCTCTTTAATTCATATAATCTTATGCAAACCGTATTCTTTCCAACGAGAGTGCAAGGGAACAGTAGAACAACCATAGACAACATTTTTGTTCATTCCTCATTACTAGAAGGGCATTCTGTTAGCAAAAAGGTGAATGGCCTTTCAGATCATGATGCACAAATTTTAACTTTAAAAGGTTTTTGTGCTGCAACACGTGTTAAATATAGTCATCAGCTGTTCAGGAAAGCTGATCCAGTTGCTGTAGAGACCTTTGTAAACCTTATAAAGGAACAAGAGTGGCAAGACGTTTATAGCACTGATACAGTAGACGATAAATATAATGCTTTTCTCAAGACTTTTCTCATGCCCTTTTAAAGTTGCTTTCCGTTAGAACGTTCAAAACAGGGTACTAGCACAAACAGGCAGCCTGGGTGGCTGACTAGAGGGATAAGAATATCTTGTAGAACAAAGTGGCAATTATATCAAAACGTTAGAAACAGTCAAAATCTAAATGCAGCAGCCCATTACAAACAGTATTGTAAGGCGCTTAAAAAAGTTATTAGGAAGGCAAAAGTATGTGGTATGCAGATAGAATAGCTAAGTCTCAGAATAAAATTAAAACCATATGGTCAGTCGTAAAGGAAGTTGCTGGTCTGCAGAGACAGGTCGAGGATATAGGATCAGTGCGTAGTAGGAATGTCCGTGTTACTGATAAGTTGCATATATGTACAGTATTTAATAATCACTTTATGAATGTAGCAGGTGAACTAAATAGAAACCTAGTCCCAATAGGGAATCATATAGCGCTCTTAGAAAAAAGTGTTCCGAGACTGTTACCTGAAATGCTCCTCCGTGATACTGACAAGAGGGAGATTGAGTTAATAATTAAATCACTAAAGACCAAGAACTCTCATGAATATGACGGGGTATCTAGCAGAATACTGAAATATTGTTCTATGTATGTTAGCCCAGTTCTCAGCCATATCTGCAACTTTTCCTTTAGGAGTGGTCGGTTTCCTGACCGGTTAAAGTACTCGGTAGTGAAGCCACTTTATAAAAAGGGAGACATTGATAATGTTGACAATTTTAGACCTATTCCTATGCCATCGGTGTTTGCTAAAGTTATCGAGAAGGTTGTGTATACAAGGTTACTGGAGAATTTAAATTCACATAATTTGCTGTCAAATGTTCAGTTTGGTTTTAGAAATGGTTTAACAACTGAAAATTCTATATTCTCTTTTCTCTGTGAGGTTTTGGACGGATTAAATAATAGGTTGCGAACGCTAGGTGTTTTCTTTGATATAACGAAGGCTTTTGACTGTGTTGACCCCAAAATATTACTGCAGAAGTTGGACCATTATGGAGTAAGGGGAGTAGCTTACAATTGGTTCGCCTCTTACTTTAAGAACAGAAAGCGGAGGGTAATTCTCCGCAATATTGAGAGTGGTAGTGATGTTCAGTCCCAATGGGGCACTGTTAAGTGGGGCATTCCCCAAGGGTCGGTGCTGGGGCCACTGCTGTTTCTTATTTATATAAATGATATGCCTTCTAGTATTACAGGTGATTCAAAAATATTTCTGTTTGCTGATGATACCAGCTTGATAGTGAAGGATCTTGTGTGTAATATTGAAACAGTAACAAATAATGTAGTTTATGAAATAAGTTCGTGGCTTGTGGAAAATAATTTGATGCTAAATCACAGTAAGACTCAGTTTTTACAGATTCTAACTCACAATTCAACGAGAACCGATACCAGACAGAATAGGCATATTATAAGCGAGACGGAACAGTTCAAGTTCCTAGGCGTTCGGATAGATAGTAAGCTGTTGTGGAAAGCCCATGCCCAGGATCTTGTTCAGAAGCTAAATGCTGCTTTATTTACCATTAGAACAGTATCTGAAGTAAGTGACACTTCAACACGAAAAGTAGTCTACTTCGCATATTTTCATACGCTTATGTCGTATGGTATTATTTTTTGGGGTAGTTCTTCTGATTCAAAAAGGGTAATTTTTGCTCAAAAACGGGATGTTCGAGCTATATGTGGTGTAAGTTCGAGAACCTCTTGTCGACACCTATTCAAAAATCTGGGAATTCTGACATTGCCCTCACAGTATATATTTTCTTTAATGTCGTTTGTTGTTAGCAATATTAGCCTATTTCCAAGAGTTAGCAGCTTTCACTCAGTTAATACTAGGCAGAAATCAAATCTGCATGTAGAATGCACTTCCTTGACTCTTGTGCAGAAAGGAGTGCAGTATTCTGCTGCATCCATTTTCAATAAGCTACCACAAGAACTCAAAAATCTTAGCAGTAGCCCAAACTCTTTTAAGTCTAAACTGAAGAGTTTCCTCATGGCTCACTCCTTCTATTCTGTCGAGGAGCTCCTGGAAGAGTTAAAAAATTAAGCAAACTCCAGTGCTACATTGCTGATTTTCTTCATTTAAACTTACGACTTGTCACCTGAATAAGTTTTTTTATATTTCATTTCATCTGTTTCTAATATCGTGTTATAATTTCATGTATTGACTCGTTCCATGACCATGGAGACTTCTCCTTAATATGATCCCACGGAACAATAAATAAATAAAATTCACCAGAGGCCAGCATATTAAACAGTATGGTCTGACAAGACCTTGGAGGAAGGTATGATATGAACAATAGTACAGCCTGTGACGTAATTATGCACTGGAGGACGCACGACGACTTGACAGCTAGTTGGACTGTGTCTGTGTTTCACTTCCATTTCAGTCAGCGACTCTAAAAAATTCAGAAACGGATAACTTGTGAAGAAAAGAAAGGTAGTACTTAAAACTGAAAGGCATCTTTCTAACAGATTTCGCTTAAGTACAGAGGGCCAGGAGGTGGTAGTCCCCTATTACTACACAGAAAAATCAAAGAAAGTTAAGAGGAAATAGAGCGGCATCCGTTGATTAAAACTGAACAATGTAAAGTACCTTATTTGGGTGTTTGATACTGATTTATGATCGAAGAGAACTTTGTCACATCGTATTAAGTATTATTGTCATGAAACTTTATTAGTGAAAGACGTTCCCTAATTCAAGCGGTACCCCTTGGAAACAATGGCAGCCGGGAGAAATATAGCCCTAAGGAGACCATTTTTTAATGTTTAAAGTTGTATATGGGTTATAAAATGAATGTAACTAAAAACCTGGGGCCTGAGTGACGTCACCTTAGAACTGAGCCATCATAGACTGTTTGTTGCCTGCAATTCAGGACGAGAATGCTTTAAAGATAGTCAAACTACAGCGACTAAATAGGTTGGCCACTACAAAATAGTTCAAGTGACAACAGCCGGGTGTTAATCGGGTTGCTCTCAGATACCAGGAAATGTGAACTGAGAGAGAACGGCTGTGTTGCAGTCGAACAGGACGACGTATGCGGCTCCTGAGAGGACAGTTGTGGTCAGCTGGCTGCCTGAACCTGTCGCTGCCACGCCCAAAGCACGTGGACCAGCCTGCTGAAGCAAGCCGTCAGTAGCGGCCCACTCCATTCACAAGCTGGTCCCCCATACTGACTACACAACCCCTCCCCCTCCCTCCCTTCTGCTGAGACAACGCTTCTGGCTTTCTAGTACAGCCTAGTCTTTCAACCACTTGTGAGTGAACTAAAAGAGAAAGTAGCTAAGCGGAAAACGGGAAATGGTTTATAAGTCCTTACCAGTTTACCCGAGTGACTACATATACGAAGGCCGTTCAGTAAGTAATGCAACACGCTTTTTCTCTAAAAGCCGGCTGGTCTTATTCTTGACCTGCGAGGCGCCGGGATGGAGAAGAGTTTGCACCTCTTTAATTCTGACGAATTTTGCATGAGAACGAGACTTGCACTCGACCCCCTCCTTATCTACCACCTCATTAATTATGCACACAACGCAAACGAAAAGAAATGATGGTGGACCCTGCTAGTTGGCAAAATAAGGAGTGCACGCTCACAATATGTTAATAAAAATCGTAATCTACTGAGAGAGAAAAAAAAAACGGAACTTTATCATAATAAGCCGGCCGCAGTGGCCGTGAGGTTCTAGGTTCTGCAGTCCGGAACCGCGGGACTGCTGCGGTCGCAGGTTCGAATCCTGCCTCGGGCATGACTGTGTGCGATGTCCTTAGGTTAGTTAGGTTTAAATAGTTCTAAGTTCTAGGAGACTGATGACCTAAGGTGTTAAGACCTATAGTGCTCAGAGCAATTTTTTTATCATAATAAACAAGAGGAAATGGGATTCTGCATATATCTACGAAATGATATGCAAATTAAATATTACAGTGAGATTTATTATACATCAGAACATAAAGGCACATGATCATCAACACACGACGGCCGTTGTGGCCGAGCGGTTCTAGGCGCTTCAGTCTGGAACCGCGCTGCTGCTACGGTCCAGGTTCGAATCCTGCCTTGGGCATGGATGTGTGTGATGTCCTTAGGTTAGTTAGGTTTAAGTAGTTCTAAGTCTAGGGGACTGATGACCTCAGAAGTTAAGTCCCATAGTGCTCATAGCTGTTTGAACTATTATTATCAACACAAACGGTAGGTTAAAGGACAGGGTGTACTGAACTATTATGAGAATGAGAGTTGGCTCGCAAACAAGGGGCTCCTACTCTCTGGAATACAATAGATTGACGATAATGACTGGAGGTCCTAATGAATCAAACACTACTCTCCCAACTATATTGCAGTATCGCGATTAGTAGTGAGAGCTCAAATGGGATCACATGGAGGAACAAGCCAGGTGGACTTGTAGCAAAGCGAGCACGCTTGCTGCTGAGGGATTCAGTATAAAAAATGATAGGTCCTACAATGCCGAAGCCGCAAAATACTGTACCAAACCTGAAATCTGAAGCACATCATTGGTAGGCATCGTCCTAATGATTTAGGCGCCGACTTCTGCTGAGTAGCAATTTTGTTTCAACCCCTGGCCTCGAAAGCTGCCCGAGAATTCTAAGTTGTGCCGAAAAAGTGCGACTAAGTCGCAAGACCGTTCGACTCCAACGAAGATCAGATCCCCAATCCCTGCACCTGTGCAGTGCAAGAGCGAAGCCATCATTGCTCAACTCCCTACTACTCTCGAAAAAACCGCGAATCAGCATTCCCCAGAATTCCGCAGAACATCATTCGCTCCAATAGTGACCGTTCCCTCCAATTTCGAGCAGGGCTTTATGACGTCAACTAGTCTCAGTTTGAATTAACCAATCACGCCTCCGCTATTCAGCTGAGGTCACTGAACTTGCCGTTTGACCGGCTACGAAAACAACATGCCTAGACCACCGGCCATCGGGCGCCAGACAGTCGCACCAGCAGGACATGGTCCACAAGCGTTCTTAGAATCATGAGGACAGTGCAGTCAGTCGGTGTCAGCAGTCTTCATTCCGGACGCGCTGGAACGGTTGTAACCTCCCCCTCACTTACCGACCTTAATGACAGTGAAAAATTAAACCGCGTGTACCTAATGGAAATTTGGGAAAAGCAATCGTCACCGAAGTTAATCTGTCGGTAAAGTGGGAGGAAAGGGTTACATCTAAATGAAAGGAAAAATGCAAATGAAACTGGTGGAAATTAATTTTGGAAAGGGGTAAAGTTAATGAAGAAAGTAAATGTGCGGCCCTTACGTTAACAATTAACTAGCGGTAATTAGATATTTGAGATTAGGGGGAAATTACGGTCGCCAGTCCTAAGGACAATTACTATAGTAACTGAAAAAGAAAGGTAATTACACATATAATTAGCACTAGAAGCGTGGCAACTGACGGTTGACACGTGTAGTGTGAAAACTGAAAGTTTGTCAGAAGTAATAACTTTCGCTGCACTCTGACTTAATTTAGCAAAAGAATTAATAAAACCAGAAAACTGAAAGTTAATTTAGTGACTGAAATTAATAAGAAGCTTTCTTTCTTAAGCACATCGAAATTCAGTAAAATACGGTTAGTCTTGGACTACCTCAACAATCATTTCAAAAGCAACTTGACTCTGCGCAATTTAGGAATAAGAGATTTAACTTTGAACTTGAATTAAATGATTCGGAACAATTAACAATAGTAAAATTTTGTACGTAAGAAGCTGAGCTGCAGTCACAGGTAAGCTAAAATATGGTAACAAAACTTGCACTCTTAATTTGTGCTTGTGTGATCTAAATATTGTAGCCAGCTATGAATACTTTAACTGAACTTTGAAATTAAGGCAGTGAAATTGAATGATGCTGGCGTTTGAATTTCAACGACACTCGGGTTCATTCCGGAAAAGGAAGGGACCCTGCTTGGCAATGCAATTGGGACAATGAGCAACAAAGGTTCATGCTAAGTTGCTGTAATTTTGCGAGGCAAATGGAACAATTTGAAAAGCTGAGGTCTGCCATACAGTTCTGAAACTTTACGTGCTTTTAGTCTTCCTTGTTGGTTGATTGAAGGTTTGAAGCCGTCGATCGAGGAGGTGGCGCCAGTCACTCATTGTCGGCCGTCGCTGTTGCAGAAGCTGGATGTTGGCGCGCCTTCTTCTCAACACGGTCACCAGACGAAACGGGCTCTTGATGTGCGCCAGCTAATGCTTCCCGTCCGCGACACCATGTCAGAAACTATCACCGCAAGTCGAGCGCAATTACATGCTGCCAAACCCCGAAAGCGCGGCAACTCGCGGGAGCTACACACAACACACCTGCTCCACTCGCTACTCCAGCCAGACTCCCACTGCTCTGCCTGCGCTCCACGCGGCAGAGTTAACACTACCAAAGATCCTACACACTTTCGTTCTCCACACGACCTATCGATGTATTCGTTCGATAGTATAGTTTTCCCTAGGCCAGACCCAGCGTATAAATACAAATAATATTCACAAAACAAACCAATTATACATCGACATAAATGCATATATATACAAATAGTAAAACAATTACAATATACAAAGACACAGAAATGTTATATATTCAGGTAACAACATAAGGAAAAAATTATGGTACAATAGATGGAAATAGGAGGATATGCATTTCCGGCGTTACACGGTGAACAAATAAACTGCTGCAACACTCAGACATCTCACAGGTCGTTTCGCCTGCATACAATAGGCGAAACTGACCAACGTCAGTCTTTCCGCCAGACGCTTAAGCCTATTGATGCACGACCCTCTCAGTATTCAGAGAAGTGCAGCCCCCAACCAGAAACACAGTGTGCTGCGTCCTCCGGTGCACGCCCCGCACAGGCCACCCAGGGAACTAACCCAACATGCATAGGAATCAAATGAAAAGTATTTTGAGCGCTCAGTACAAATACTCTCATTACAATAACCTTATTCGGCCTGTTACCACGGTGCAATGACGTAAAACAGTACTAAAACTGATGAAAATGAGATGCGACGTGAAAAAGAGGTCATGGAACCTCTCAGATTTAAATGCACATATTTCCCAAATTCTTTGTCTGTTAACCGTAATGTCAACGCTATTTCCGTTCATTTCTGTGGGCTTATACCACCATAAGATGAGAACCTGAATACCGTCATGGTATCGCTCTACAGGTCTACATGCCAGCCAAGTTCTTACTGCATCAATAACTTTCCCATCATTGCGGTTGTGATGCTTACAGAGTCCAGCCTTCAATGTGCCAAAGACATGGAACTCAGGCTTGAGATCCAGGTTGTATGACGGAGGCGTAAGAACGACTTGTGTATCGCTTTAAATTATCATGGAGTAGAAGTTGTAACTAACCTGTTTCTACGGGTTATTACGTTATTATTGGGAATGTAAATACTTATTGCTTGGGAAGTTAACGTGAGAAGATTAGGGTCGCCACTGACTCTAGCCATATAATTAATCGAGGGTTTGGTCGAGTCGGAAAATAAATTAATTTGATCACAGACCAAAAACTCACAAAAATGCATACGTTGTGATGTCGCTCATAGCGGATACAATGTAATTAATAGTATTGCCCGCGCACTGTTCACGACAATCAAACATTTAAAATAAAATAGAAAATGCATGAACACTGCATAAGATCAGCTCCCAGAACACACCTGAAAATAAGACTTAATCTAAAGCACTTGTTTTAAAATAAAAAAGGAAGCTAATCACTGGACCTGTGCGTAAGGAAACGCGTTGGATGTGCTAATGGGAAAGCTATGAGGTGAGTGGCTTAGGTGCAAAAACGTAACCTCGGAACACAAGAGAAAATTGTGGATAAAATCATTTATTCCTAAGACATTAAAGAAAAGCATCGATACACTCACCGTTATAATCTACTCCTAAAATCATTGGTGTGAATCATTCATACCACTGCTGTTGGCTGATCGCAATAACTCGTAAAGCGGTACACGTTTCACAGTACACCCGCGTGCCCACGTGGTTTGTGGAGACGCACTTCGTGGGTATCGTGTCCAAGTTGCAACAATATCACATCACACAATCATGAGCGGTTAAAGTTCTTTAAAACAAGCATGAGACCGGACAGTTAGTGATGACGGTAGCCCAACAAAACTTTAATGTTCAACCACGTGGTCGGCTCCCCACGGACGAAAGATACATTAAATTTACGAGAAGGCAAAGCTATTAATATTTAGAAAAATGAAAGCTTATACAGGCACAGCTGAAGGCAAACAGACATTCATACAGAAGCGAGTCCTCACTTCTTATCGTCACCTTTGTGTGGCGCTCTTCCGGTGGATCCAAGTCTGCTATAGAAATTTACTAAGTGAAACATCTGCCAAAGTTTTGCATTCCTTGCTGCGACAAGGAAAAGCAATATTTCAGAGTTGAAAAGCGAGACCAAAAGCTAACAGCTCTCCCCTCGCCAAGTAACAACGCGCCACGCGGTCAGTCTAACTCACCCTTCTTGGCGGCAGACTGCCCTCCCTCTTCTTCTCCGGCCTCTTCCACGCTCCGCGTGGCCCGAAAAACCCAAAGATGCCATTTCCGCCACCAACCTAACGCAGGTGGATTTCTCACAAGTAGCGAAAACCTCTTTGCCTACTTGACCACTACGCGAGTTGGCTATTCTGTACCAGTGCTGCTTAATCTGTACGACTATCGCAGACTTTCTGTAGCAGACTACGCCACCGTCTAGCAACGTGACACACAACCACATTCATTCAATCACGCCACTATGAGAGTAAAGAGAAAAGAGAAACAAGGAAAAGAAAGAGAAATGGTAATGAAAACTACCGGACTAATGAAAGGTGGCTACAGGACCCTTTCAACGTGCATTCCCATTTTTGTGATCAAAACACTCAGTAATCGATTCTTCAATTTCCTGAGAATCTCTCAATAAACTTCAGAGTTGATCGTTTGAGCATGACAGAGGACCCCCTTTAGAATCTCAGAGGACTAACTATGACTTTACCAATAGAAGGTAATGTTTTAAGCCTCGACTTCGAATGAGGCGTTATGTGGTACCACTTCATGCAGTGCCACATTTCATCGAATGTGAATACGTTTGACAAGAAGTCACCTCCATCAGCCTTGTAACAAGCAGGCAGCTCGGCGCTGATGTTTCTTCTTTCCTCTTCATGATCTGTCAGGCTTTGAGGACGTTGGTGCCTCCATGTATGTGTTGCAAGAGCAAGCCATTACTGCTTACTTTCACCTAGGCAGCAGGTCAGGTGTTGACGTGTGAAAGCAAAACGTTTAGTCTGTACAGACAGGCCTTTTCCACTTAGTGGTGCAGTTACAACTATGCAGAAAACATCAGACCACTTCTCTGTGGATGAAGAGCCATGACATACCGCTACCATGGCAACGGACGCCGTGGCCATGGGATCACCATGTGAACACACCAGCTGCTACCATGACGACGGCGTCCTCGCTACACAGACTAGAGGGCGCCTGATATACGCTGTGTAATCCATGGCAACGACGTCCTCAGCACAAGGAGTACAGGGCGTTGTAGTCCTTCCACATTACCCGTTTTAGTAAATTGACTCAAATGTTTCCTATGTAAATGTGCGACTAGATATATTATAATACAAGACGACACCAGTTTTTGTATGCCACAAATTGTTTTACTTTATACTATGGCACATAATGTAATACACTTTTACGAATATTACGAGTTGACTACTTAACATTTGTCATTATTTTAAGAATTAACACTATAATTGTAACTCTTTTTAAATGGAATGGCTCCGTTTTGTATTATTTACTGTCACTTAAATTTATGTTAAATCATCAGCACGCTGTTTAAGGCCATACGAAGGGTTAGTCTCGCATAGTTTCCTGCCGTTATGTAGACAGGAGTGACACCACCAGCAGTCGACCAGTGGGTAACATATTTCAGATTTACGTAATTTTAGCTGTTGTACAGGGTGTTTCAAAAAGGTACGGCCAAACTTTCAGGAAACATTCCTCACACACAAAGAAAGAAAATATGTTATGTGGACACGCGTCCGGAAACGCTTGCTTTCCATGTTAGAGCTCATTTTATTACTTCTCTTCAAGTCACATTAATCATGGAATGGAAACACACAGCAAAAGAACGTACCAGCGTGAGTTCAAACACTTTGTTACAGGAAATGTTCAAAATGTCCTCCGTTAGCGAGGATACATGCATCCACCCTCCGTCGCATGGAATCCCTGATGCGCTGATGCAGCCCTGGAGAATGGCGTATTGTATCACAGCCGTCCACAATACGAGCACGAAGAGTCTCTACATTTGATACCAGGGTTGCGTAGACAAGAGCTTTCAAATGGCCCCATAAATGAAAGTCAAGAGGGTTGGGGTCAGGAGAGCGTGGAGGCCATGGAATTGGTCCGCCTCTACCAATCCATCGGTCGCCGAATCTGTTGTTGAGAGGCGTACGAACACTTCGACTGAAATGTGCAGGAGCTCCATCGTGCATGAACCACATGTTGTGTCGTACTTATAAAGGCACATGTTCTAGCAGCACAGGTAAAGTATCCCGTATGAAATCATGATAACGTGCTCCATTGAGCGTGGGTGGAAGAACATGGGGCCCAATCAAGACATCACCAACAATGCCTGCCCAAACGTTCACAGAAAATCTGTGTCGATGATGTGATTGCACAATTGCGTGCAGATTCTCGTCAGCCCACACATGTTGATTGTGGAAATTTACAATTTGATCACGTTGGAATGATGCCTCATCCGTAACGAGAACATTTGCACTGAAATGAGGATTGACACATTGTTGGATGAACCATTCGCAGAAGTGTACCAGTGGAGGCCAATCAGCTGCTGATAGTGCCTGCACACGCTGTACATGGTACGAAAACAACAAGTTCTCCCGTAGCACTCTCCATACAGTGACGTGGTCAACGTTACCTTGTACAGCAGCAATTTCTCTGACGCTGACATTAGGGTTATCGTCAACTGCACGAAGAATTGCCTCGTCCATTGGAGGTGTCATCGTCGTTCTAGGTCTTCCCCAGTCGCGAGTCATAGGCTGGAATGTTCCGTGCTCCCTAAGACGCCGATCAATTGCTTCGAACGTCTTCCTATCGGGACACCTTCGTTCTGGAAATCTGTCTCGATACAAACGTACCGCGCCACGGCTATTGCCTCGTGCTAATCCATACATCAAATGGGCATCTGCCAAATCTGCATTTGTAAACATTGCACTGACTGCAAAACCTCGTTCGTGATAAACGCTAACCTGTTGATGCTAAGTACTGATGTGCTTGATGCTAGTACTGTAGAGCAATGAGTCGCATGTCAACACAAGCACCGAGGTCAACATTACCTTCCTTCAATTGGGCCAACTGGCGGTGAATCGAGGAAGTACAGTACATACTGACGAAACTAAAATGAGCTCTAACATGGAAATTGAGCGTTTCCGGACACATGTCCACATAACATCTTTTCTTTATTTGTGTGTGAGGAATCTTTCCTGAAAGTTTGGCCGTACCTTTTTGTAACACCCTGTATAATAGAGTCTTTCTGACGGATATCTATAATTTCACAGTGTAAACGCCCAGAAGATGATCCCTACTTCGGGTTGAAACCGGTTGGCGGTATAATAATAATATTAATAATAAATGCGATTAAGACTGTTTTTGAATAATTGATCAATCATACTAATCGCTGCTTCTTCTCCACAACCATGTTGTCCAAAAAGTAAAATTTGTGGCGTGTTCGATGCAGAGAAAAAAAAAAACCAAGACACTGATTGTGTACGTACTAGGGTACCACATATAAAAATATCTGCACTTTTACCCCTTACATCCTGTACATATAGTTACTACAATGTCAGGGTAGAGGGCGTGCAGTGAGGGTACTTGCACTGAAAGGGGCGATTGGGAAAGGAGGCGGTTAAGGTTGGGGTGTAGAATCTTCGTCGACTTAGATGCAGGTGGACGAACAGTATTATTGTACAGTATACTAACCAAAAAATAATTAAAAAATGTATACAAATAACGAAACTGTAACGAAAAAGGTGGCAGGCCTAAAATGCAGAGAGCGAAGGGCTATTTACAATTTGTACAGAAACAAGATGGCAGTTATGAGTCGAGGGGCATGAAAGGGGAGCAGTGGTTGGGGAGGGAGTGAGACAGGGTTGGAGCCTATCCCCGATGCTATTCAATCTATATATTGGGCAAGCAGTGAAGGAAACAAAAGAAAAATTCGGAGTAGGAATTAAAATACATGAAGAAGAAATAAAATCTTTGAGGTTCGCCGATGACATTGTAATTCTGTCGGAGACAGCAAAGGACTTGGAAGAGCAGCTGAAAGGAATGGACAGTGTCTTGAAAGGAGGATATAAGATGAACATCAACAAAAGCAAAACGAGGATAATGGAATGCAGTGGAATTAAATCAGGTGATGCTGCGGGAATTAGATTAGGAAATGAGACACTTAAAGTAGTAATGGAGTTTTGCTATTTGGGGAGCAAAATAACTGATAATGGTCGAAGTAGAGAGGATATAAAATGTAGACTGGCAATGGCATGGAAAGCGTTTCTGAAGAAGAGAAATTTGTTAACATCGAGAAAAGATTTTAGTGTCAGGAAGTCGTTTCTGAAAGTATTTGTGTGGAGTGTAGCCATGTATGGAAGTGAAACGTGGACGATAAACAGTTTAGACAAGAAGGGATTAGAAGCTTTCGAAATATGGTGCTACAGAAGAATGCTGAAGATTAGATGGGTAGATCACATAACTAATGAGGAGGTATTCAATAGAATTGGAGAGAAGAGAAATTTGTGGCGGATCTCGACTAGAGGAAGGGATCGGTTGGTAGGGTATATTCTAAGGCATCAAGGGACCACCAATTTAGCATTGGAGGGCAGCTTGGAGGGTAAAAATCGTAGAGGTCGACCAAGAGATAAATACACCAAGCAGATTCAGAAGGATGTAGTTTGCAGTAAGTACTGGGAGATGAAGAAGCTTGCACAGGGTAGAGTAGCATGGAGAGCTGCATCAAACCAGTCTCAGGACTGAAGACCACAACAACAACGAAAAAGACGATGTTTAACAAACCTTATGTTTAAGAGCAGAGAAGTAGAAGGGTATTCATGGAAAACATTCTTAACTCGGATCGTCTTACTTATTTTGGGCTAATTCTGAGACAATTCGTTGAAGACCGTGGACAATACTCTCTCGTCTCCTTCCTCGATTTAGAGGTACCATCGCGAGGTAACTTGACACAGCTCTCACCATGCACTGATTAACTGTTTTACGGAAACATCTGAGATACTCGCGTTCTAGTAGAGGACTGAGCTCGGCGGAAAGCGACTCTGCGCTATCGGCAGAAAGGCATCGTCTCGCCTGGAATTCCTCGCCGGCCGCGCCGTTTCCGTAAGAATTATGCCGGCTGGGAGCGCGGCGACCTCGCCCGGACAATGGCAGACGGGCAGGCGGTGCGCGGCTGTTTTATTGCGACGGGTTCCGTGGCGCGTGGGAAGCCCGGCCGGAGCCACTGGCGGCCGTCTATCGCCGACTGCCGCCCACCGCCGCCGCGGTAACTCAGGGCCGCACCTGCCACCAGACACCTATTCTGTCGGCTGCTGCGCTCTGCGCTGCCGGCCGGTGAAAGTCGCTGCTACGTCAGACACGAAAACTGTACGAATACGCTGATCAGACGTAACTTTATGACCACCGAACTAGCGTTGATATAACTACTGGCCATTAAAATTGCTACACCAAGAAGAAATGCAGATGATAAACGGGTATTCATTTGATAAATATGTTATACTAGAACTGACATGTCATTACATTTTCACGCAATTTGGGTGCATAGATCCTGAGAAATCAGTACCCAGAACAACCACCTCTGACCGTAATAACGGCCTTGATACGCCTGAGCATTGAGTCAAACAGAGCTTGGTTGGCGTGTACAGGTAGAGCTGGCCGTGCAGCTTCATCACGATACCACAGTTCATCAAGATTAGTGACTCGCGTATTGTGACGAGCCAGTTGCTCGGCCACCATTGACCAGACGTTTTCAATTGGTGAGAGATCTGGAGAATGTGCTGGCCTGGGCAGCAGTCGAACATTTTTTGTATCCAGAAAGGCCCGTACAGGACCTGCAACACGCGGTCGTGCATTATCCTGCTGAAATGTAGGGTTTAGTAGGGATCGAATGACACACTACACTATTCAAAGTGCCGTCAATGCGAGCAAGAGGCGACCGAGACGTGTAACCAATGACACCCCATACCATCACGCCGGGTGATACGCCAGTATGGTAATGACGAATACACGATTGCAGTGTGCGTTCACCGCGATGTCGGCAAACACGGATGCGACCATCATGATGCTGTAAACAGAACCTGGATTCATCCGAAAAAAGGACGTTTTGCCATTCGTGCACCCAGGTTCGTCGTGGAGTACACCATCGCAGGCGGTCCTGTCTGTGATGCAGCGTCAAGGGTAACCGCAGCCACGGTCTCCGAGCTGATAGTTCATGCTGCTGCAAACGTCGTCGAGCTGTTCGTGCAGATAGTTGTTGTCTTGCAGACGTCCCCATGTGTTGACTCAGGGATCGAGGCGTGGCTGATCGATCCGTTGCAGCCATGCGGATAAAATGCCTCTCATCTCGACTGCTAGTGATACGAGGCCGTTGGGATCCAGCACGGCGTTCCGTATTACCCTCCTGAACCCATCGATTCCATATTCTGCATACAGTCATTAGATCTCGACCAACGTGAGCAGCAATGTCGCGATACCATAAGCCGCAATCACGATGGGCTACAATCCGACTTTTATCAAAGTCGGAAACGTGATGGTACGCATTTCTGCTCCTTAGACGAGGCATCACAACAACGTTTCACCAGGCAACGTCTGTCAACTGCTGTTTGTACATGAGAAATCGGTTGGAAACTTTCCTCATGTCAGCACGTTGTAGGTGTCGCCACCGGTGCCAACCTTGTGTGAATTTTCTGAAAAGCTAATCATTTACATTTCACAGCATCTTCTTCCTGTCGGTTAAATTTCGCATCTGTAGCACGTCATCTTTGTGTTGTAGCAATTTTAATGGCCAGTGGTGTAAATTTTTCCAGGCGATAGCAGCGTCTGCTGGCGGGGAATGACTGCTAGTCAGACACAGGCACGGCCCGTGTAGTATCAGTGATTGTGCTATCGGTGTGTAGAATGGGGAAGGTGTGCGTGCTATCTGCACACAGCATTTAGGAAACTGCACGACTTTTCAGGTGTTCGAGGCGTGCTCTAGTGAGTCTCTTGAACACGTGGCAAAATGAAGGTGAAACTACGTCCAGACGTCTTGGGGGGGTGGGTGGCCACCCCTCGTTAAAAATGACTCACGTCGTAGGCTTGGCAGACAGGTAAAGCAGGAGAGGCGGCTAACTGTGGCGGAACTAACATGAGACATAAATGGTGGGCAGAGTACGAGCATGTCTGAACACAAAGCGCACTGAACACCCCTAACGAAGGGCTTCCGTATGTGCCGACCCATACACGTGCCAATGTTAACACAACAACATCGGCAACCACGACTGAAGTGGGCCCGTGAACATCGGCAACGGACGTTGGGAGCAGGCAGCGTGAAGCGGCCACGCGGTTTGAGGCGCCTTGTCACGGATTGAGCGGCTCCTCCCGCAGGAGTTTCGAGTCCTTCCTCGGGCAAGGGCGTGTGTGTTGTTCTTAACATAAGCTAGTTTTAGTTTAAATAGTGTGTAAGTTTAGGGACCAACGACCTCAGCAGTTTGGTCCCTTAGGAATTCACAAACACACGTTGGCGCAGTTGCAGTTCGTTATATGGTCTGAATGAATCCAGGTACCACCTTCATCACGCAGACAGGAGGGCGCGAATCACTCGTCTTGTAGGAGAACAGCTCCTTGACACCTATACTCGTGCAAGGCACTATGTCGGACAAGGACCACGCACACCGCTTCATGACGACCATGTTTCACGACGGCAGTGGCATTTTTCAACTAGATAATGCGCCATGTCACAAGGCCAGGAGTGTGATGGAGGGGTTCGAGGAACACAGTGGCGAGTTCCAAATCATGTACTGGCCCCACGACTCAGCAGATCTGAACCCGATCGAACACATCTGGGATCTGATCGAACGCGTCGTCAGAGCTCATTGCCCCCCTCCCCGGAATTTACGGCAATTACGTGACTTGTGTGTGCAAACATGGCACCAACTCCAGTGACCTTCCAATGCCCCCTTGGTCCCATGAAACGACTCACCGCCGCTGTTAACAGTGTCAAAGTTAGACATACCGGCTATTAGATAGGTGGTCATAATATTCTGGCAGGTCAGTGTACAGCTGTAAGTGAAACATGTTTACTGTGTGGGATCCGCCTATTATATGAACAGCTGTCTTTCTTAATTTCCAAACATGTTTCACCATGTACGGTCTGTGAAGTAAGAGCGTGGTCGGTATTACTTAGTTCTTTCACAGCCCGGTAGAGGGAACGTTTTTCCATAAAACGTTAGTTTATTTTGAATTCTTGACTAAGGTACGCAAGAAGAGACATGAGTACAGCTTACACTTCGCGTATTGAGGCTGAGTTACTCTGTAGCCACCCCAAAGGTCCGAAAATCAGCCGTGCCATGACGTCTAAACATTTGTACAACGGCGGGTAACACGCTATAAATTAGTTAAAAAAGTGGATGACTTTGAAGAACGTGGCTCAGTAGGTAAGGCGACTCCAAAAGTGTAAAGAAATGATTATTAATCTTTTTACCGGAAACCCATTGTTAACATTGCGTCAAGTGTAAGCAAAATTCACTCTGAATTCGACGAATTTGGAAGTCTCTTCCAAGAGAATACGCGGAAAACTTGATTTCAAGCATGCCTCACTCAGAGATGCCAAGCAATTATCGATGCTGCAAGTGAGTGGACATGTTATTATTTTTAACTGCATTTTTCTTTGTTTATATTGATGTATGTATACGTTTTAGTTTGTTGTCAAGTACGTTTTTGTACTGGGTGACCGGACCACTATCTTACGGACTATACAAACAACTTACGTGAAAGGAGACAACCACTGATATTTCGACAAGTCAGCACGCTGTCATTTTCAAGCCACGAACACAGGATGAGTCCTTGATGATGTTAAAAAACTTCAGGGATGATGTCTCAGTCTGAGGCAGTCGAACCTAATCCACAAACGATCGAGTCGAAAATTATAAATGAAAACCGTTCTGATACCTCTGACAGTAGAATACATGTAGCGGTACGGTTGTTGCTAAGATTCCAGGCTAGGCAAGTTTCAGAGGTGTTAGTCAGGACCAAAACAAGACAAAACTTTCTAGTAAACACTGACCCTAATTCATACCTCAACAGCTATGAGCAATTGTTTATCTTCGATATTGTGGAACAAATATCTTCTACTGCAAGCTCTTTGGTTTCCAAATTTTTAGAGGAGGTAGCAAGGACCAAACAGGAAAAAAGTGTCAAATATGGGATCTAAAATGCATACCTTAAGAGCTACAGGCACATGTTCAGTAGAAGAGATGTGTTTCACAAAAGCGAAGCTGAACAAGGATGTATTTCAGAGACCACGTCTACTGTTTCTTCCTTGTTATGGTCCATGCCAGCACCTATCATGCTAGCAACCCAACTGAAGTGTCTGTTGGTGACGTTATTGTGAAGTGCCAACCACAACTATGTACAAGGTATACAGCACAGGGATCTTCAACCCCTGACGAGAGTGGTTGTAAAAAATCGCATATAATTAGCGGATAGAATCACTAGTGAGTTAAAATAGTGCTAGTAGCAGTCGAGCTGCGTTTAGGGACTTAAATAGAATGGGTAGCATGGTCGAGCAACTCCTCATAAGACATACATTTCTGTAATGCTAAGTGACTGGTGTAAAGAGCGACGGTGGACGAGTGGAAACAAGTAATTTGGAGTGAGAATCACACTATACCCTGTGGTAATCCAATGGAAGAGTTTTGGTTTGGTGAATTCATGGAGAACATTACCTGTCATGTTGTGTAGTGCCAACACTGCCCTACGCAGCAGGTGGTGTCACGGTATGGAATAGTTTTCCGTGCTTACTGCACGTAGAAAACGCTGAATGCGAAAGGATATGATCAAATTTTAAAACATTGTGTACTGAGAGCTGTAAAGGAATAGTTCGGAGACAATGACTGTATTAGCATAACAGTGTACCATGTCATAAACAGTGTCAATTAGGCAATGCGTTGTGGAGAATAACTTTGCAGAAAAGGACTGTCCTGCCCAGAGTGCCGACGTGAACCCAATGCAACACCTTTAGGACGAGGATGAATGTCGACTTCGGTCCAGATCCCGGCGTTCGACATCCATTTCTCTTTATGAAGTAGCAATAAACGAATTTACAACCATTCGTCAAGTAATGCTAAAATTCATGCATTCCATGCATCAAACGCCAGCAGCTTTGCCGCAGTGGTGACACCGGTTCCCGTCAGATCACTGGAGTTAAGCGCTGTCGGGCTGGGCTAGCACTTGGATGGATGACCTTCCAGTCTGCTGAGCGCTGTTGGCAAGCTGGGTGCACCCAGCCCTTGTGAGGCAATCTGAGGAGCTAGTTGATTCAGAAGAACCGGCTCCGGTCTTGTAAACTGACATGCGGCCGGGAGAGCGGTGGGCTGACCGCATGCCCCTCCATATCCGCATCCAGTGACGCCTGTGGGCTGCGGATGGCACGGTGGCCGGTCGGTTCCGTTGGCCCTTCCAAGGCCTTTTCGGACGGAGTTAAGTTATCTCTTAAAGAGAACAGATGTGTGCTTGTCCATTTCGGTAGATGGAATAATGGTGACGACAGTGGCGTCAAAGGATACTGCCTGAAACGCACACCAGACTTGAATCCTGACCCTGGTACAAATTTTCATTCGTCCTTTCAGTCAGCATATATGAATTACAGATGTTAGAGACTTGAAAAGCTCTCTTCAACCAAATAGTTCTACTTGAAATAAATATTTTAACTTGTTTGTATGAATTATTGCCGAAATGTCATAATAATTTTTGGTTACAAAATATTGTCAATAGTGAGTTTTTTGCATCAAATGCTCAGTCAGTATTTAATCTATATAATATCAGGTGTACATATCTATGGTATTACATAGAATATACAACTTCCAACAATAAGACAAACAAACAACTATTGAATTTCATGTAATGTTCAGACATGTGACACTGCAAGTAATATATCAATACACATAAACATAACAAACATACATAAATACAAACGATTTCAGATGAGAATAGTTCGAGGTTCTGCCGAGGCCTTCTCACTTGGAATAGGTTGAAATAGGCTATCATCAACCAAGAAGCTGCTTAGACTATGTTACACATCCAAAAATAGTATATTACTTCCCTCTACATATTATAACTTATTTTCACCACACTTATTACATTAATTTTTTATTTGACATATGTATTACATACATTGTATACTCATCAACTAGGCAGAAACAAATCATGTACAACGACTTTAACAACTGTTAAACATTCAATTCTCCGTAACCTTAGAGAAATTCTTATATATATTTTGTTCTCTACATTATTTCAAAAATAAAACTGTGTACCAATAAGATTTTAATAATAAGAAGTGTTTGCTGTTAGATTTAGAAGCATCCGACCTACTTTGCATTTCAAGGCGGTGGGTTACTCTGCATAACTTTGCCTGGTTTCGATTCTTGAGGAAGAATGGGGAGTCATTGTCCCACAGGAATTCAGACACACCACTGAAAGTCTACCCTGCACAGGCTAGACCGTAACAGAGATGACGGGTAGAAACTTCCCATATTAATGCCCACTAACAGGTTTCGAGATACTTTTGATAGGGTAGTGTATGAAGTCGACACTGTTGTTTTGCCTCGTGACAGGGAAAATTAGCATGGACATTTACAACATCTAAGTTGAAAAAAATGGTTGAAATGGCTCTGAGCACTATGGGACTCAACTGCTGAGGTCATAAGTCCCCTAGAACTTAGAACTACTTAAACCTAACTAACCTAAGGACATCACTCACATCCAAGCCCGAGACAGGATTCGAACCTGCGACCGTAGCGGTCGCGCATCTAAGTTGAATCCAATCGAATATTCACTTCATTGTAGAGATAGAAAAAGGATGGCTTCCTTCCGTTTCTTGTTGTGCAGGTCAGAAGGAAGGAAAACCGTTCTTTGTTGTTTGTGGGTATCTAATTTCTCGGATTTGTATTTTTAGGCTGATAGTTGTCACTATCTGGCCTAATCTCGAGGGGTACATCGTACCACCATTCAATAGGAACTTCATCATCTAACACTTTGAAAGCTTGTCAGCTTAGATAGCCCACCCCGACGTCACGTTTCGTCAAAATGGTTCTAGTGAAAGCCAGATCAGTCACATGGTGCGATATCAGCCAAGAATGAATCGGGTGAGTGATAAAACTAACAAGACTCTCTTAAGACTACGGCATACTGTGCTTTAAGCGTGTAGCATTTCCAAAGGGAGTAGCAGCGTATTGCGGAAACGCGCTGTGAAGTGTGTTTTTCGACCACTAGCGAAGATTAGGGTTCATTTAGGAAAGGATGACCTTGGTTTGTGTAACGCGTGTGGCTACCATAGCCCTTACAGTTGTGGCGTGTCTTACATAGGTCACTTCATCCGTGGAGGATCCGCTATAGAGCATAAGCGTCACACACGATTACAACTGAGTTAATCTGCTATTGCAGAACATTGTCTTGGTTCTCTTGGTTATCTTGGTTCAGGTCGTCATATGGAATACAATAGAAAAGTGCACTTGGACTAGTGTTAATAAGGACGTAGCTGAGATTAAATTAGCAAATCGCCTTATAAATGAAGACGGAGGTTTTAGCTTAATTTCTGCTTGATAACCTGCTCTCTCCTTTGCCAAACAGCAGAGGGACAAAGTTAGCTCTGCTCCTTCAGCCGTTGCTGAGTTATATTCTTTATCGATAACTTATAACGTTTGGTTATTTTTGGTTGTCTGTTGGCGCTAGTTGTTTATGTTGTGCATGTTGTCTTTCTGCTCATGCTGCATTATGGTTCGGCGTAGCCCCGCCTATCGAGGGTTTAAATTTCCTTGCACAGTTTAAATTTCCTTGCACAGCGCACTCCGGTTGTATTTATGATTTAAAAGCGACGGGATGTACACCTGTTAAAATATAACCGCTCGTGAAAGATGTCACCTGTCGGCGTTTCCGTATTTGGTCTGAATATTTTACACGCTGGAAGAAACTGAAGTTTCATATATTTCAACTTCGTGTTCATTATCCGTTGAACAGTATACTTTCTTCCTGATATCCAGCCTCGACATCGCAAATGTCTGTCAGCTGAACCCCATCTGCGATATGTGCAGATGTCATCTTAAAAAAATTAAAGCAGAATAATTATTCCCACCGTAATTTCTTATTTTCATTCTTGAGAAATGCTTCATCATGTGGAACAGAAATTTCAATTTGAAATATCCATTCGCAGCTGTGTCCGAAACGAGGAACATTTTACCAAATCGATTTTCAAGGACAAAATCTGTCTAACAACAGACGACACTGTAGTGCTTGTGTAGTTCAAAGTACGATAGAATGTTGCTTCGAACATGTACGTTGAATCGTACTTCTGAACACAGGCACTCAAATACCATACTTATCGGCGAACACCGGGCAAGCGACATTCCATTAAAATGTCCCTGTACGGGAATATACGAGTATAAAATATAAAAATGCAGTAAATGAAGCAGTCAAAAGGGAATACAAACGTCTCAAAAATGAGATCGACAGGAAGTGCAAAATGGCTAAGCAGCGATGGCTAGAGGACAAATGTAAGGATGTAGAGGCTTATCTCACTAGGGGTAAGATAGATACTGCCTACAGGAAAATTAAAGAGACCTTTGGAGAAAAGAGAGCCACTTGTATGAGTATCAAGAGCTCAGATGGAAACGCAGTTCTAAGCAAAGAAGAGAAAGCAGAAAGGTGGAAGGAGTATATAGAGGATCTATACAAGGGCGATGTACTTGACGACAATATTATGGAATCGGAAGAGGGGAAGCGGATGTAGATGAAGATGAAATGGGAGAAACGATACCGCGTGAAGAGTGTGACAAGCACTGACAGACCTAAGTCGACAAAAGGCGCCGGGAGTAGACAACATTCCATTAGAACTATTGACGGCCTTGGGACAGCCAGTCCTGACAAAACTCTACCATCTGGTGAGCAAGATGTATGAGACAGGCGAAATACCCTCAGACTTCAAGAAGAATATAATAATTCCAATCCCAGAGAAAGCAGGTGATGACAGATGTGAAAATTACCGAACTATCAGTTTAATAAGTCACAGCTGCAAAATACTAAGGCGAATTCCTTACAGACGAATGGAAAAACTAGTAGAAGCCGACCTCGGGGAAGATCAGTTTGGATTCCGTAGAAATGTTGGAACACGTGAGGCAATACTGACCTTACGAATTATCTTAGAAGAAAGATTAAGGAAAGGCAAACCTACGTTCCTAGTATTTGTAGACTTAGAGAAAGCTTTTGACAATGTTGACTGGAATACTCTTTTTCAAATTCTAAAGGTGGCAGGGGTAAAATACAGGGAGCGAAAGGCTATTTACAATTTTTACAGAAACCAGATGGCAGTTGTAAGAATCGAGGGGCATGAAAGGGAAGCAGTGGTTGGGAAGGGAGTGAGACAGGGTTGTAGCCTCTCCCCGATGTTATTCAATCTCTATATTGAGCAAGTAGTAAAGGAAACAAAAGAAACGAAAGAAAATTTCGGATAGGTATTAAAATCCATGGAGAAGAAATAAAAACATTGAGGTTCGCCGATGACATTGTAATTCTGTCAGAGACAGCAAAGGACTTGGAAGAGCAGTTGAACGGAATGCACAGTGTCTTGAAAGGAGGGCATAAGATGAACATCAACAAAAGCAAAACGAGGATAATGGAATGCAGTGGAATTAAATCAGGTGATGCTGAGGGAATTAGATTAGGAAATGAGACACTTAAAGTAGTAAAGGAGTTTTGCTATTTGGGGAGCAAAATAACTGATGATGGTCGATGTAGAGAGGATATAAAATGGCAAGGAAAGCGTTTCTGAAGAAGAGAAATTTGTTAACATCGAGTATAGATTTAAATGTCAGGAAGTCGTTTCTGAAAGTATTTGCATGGAGTGTAGCCATGTATGGAAGTGAAACATGGACGATAAATACACTCCTGGAAATTGAAAGAAGAACACCGTGAATTCATTGTCCCAGGAAGGGGAAACTTTATTGACACATTCCTGGGGTCAGATACATCACATGATCACACTGACAGAACCACAGGCACATAGTCACAGGCAACAGAGCATGCACAATGTCGGCACTAGTACAGTGTATATCCACCTTTCGCAGCAATGCAGGCTGCTATTCTCCCATGGAGACGATCGTAGAGATGCTGGATGTAGTCCTGTGGAACGGCTTGCCATGCCATTTCCACCTGGCCCCTCAGTTGGACCAGCGTTCGTGCTGGACGTGCAGTCCGCGTTAGACGACGCTCCATCCAGTCCCAAACATGCTCAATGGGGGACAAATCCGGAGATCTTGCTGGCCAGGGTAGTTGACTTACACCTTCTAGAGCACGTTGGGAGGCACGGGATACATGCGGACGTGCATTGTCCTGTTGGAACAGCAAGTTCCCTTGCCGGTCTAGGAATGGTAGAACGATGGGTTCGATGACGGTTTGGATGTACCGTGCACTATTCAGTGTCCCCTCGACGATCACCAGTGGTGTACGGCCAGTGTAGGAGATCGCTCCCCACACCATGATGCCGGGTGTTGGCCCTGTGTGCCTCGGTCGTATGCAGTCCTGATTGTGGCGCTCACCTGCACGGCGCCAAACACGCATACGACCATCATTGGCACCAAGGCAGAAGGGACTCTCATCGCTGAAGACGACACGTCTCCATTCGTCCCTCCATTCACGCCTGTCGCGACACCACTGGAGGCGGGCTGCACGATGTTGGGACGTGAGCGGAAGACAGCCTAACGGTGTGCGGGACCGTAGCCCAGCTTCATGGAGACGGTTGCGAATGGTCCTCGCCGATACCCCAGGAGCAACAGTGTCCCTAATTTGCTGGGAAGTGGCGGTGCGGTCCCCTACGGCACTGCGTAGGATCCTACGGTCTTGGCGTGCATCCGTGCGTCGCTGCGGTCCGGTCCCAGGTGGACGGGCACGTGCACCTTCCGCCGACCACTGGCGACAACATCGATGTACTGTGGAGACCTCACGCCCCACGTGTTGAGCAATTCGGCGGTACGTCCACCCGGCCTACCGCATGCCCACTATACGCCCTCGCTCAAAGTCCGTCAGCTGCACATACGGTTCACGTCCACGCTGTCGCGGCATGCTACCAGTGTTAAAGACTGCGATGGAGCTCCGTATGCCACGGCAAACTGGCTGACACTGACGGCGGCGGTGCACAAATGCTGCGCAGCTAGCGCCATTCGACGGCCAACACCGCGGTTCCTGGTGTGTCCGCTGTGCCGTGCGTGTGTCATTGCTTGTACAGCCCTCTCGCAGTGTCCGGAGCAAGTATGGTGGGTCTGACACACCGGTGTCAATGTGTTCTTTTTTCCATTTCCAGGAGTGTAGTTTGGACAAGAAGAGAATAGAAGCTTTCGAAATGTGGTGCTACAGAAGAATGCTGAAGATTAGATGGGTAGATCACATAACTAATGAGGAGGTATTGAATAGGATTGGTGAGAAGAGAAGTTTGTGGCACAACTTGACTAGAAGAAGGGATTGGTTGGTAGGAGATGTTCTAAGGCATCAAGGTATCACCAATTTAGCATTGGAGGGCAGCGTGGAGGGTAAAAATCGTAGAGGGAGACCAAGAGATGAATACACTAAGCAGATTTAGAAGGATGTAGGTTGCAGTAGGTACTGGGAGATAAAGCAGCTTGCACAGGATAGAGTAGCATGGAGAGCTGCATCAAACCAGTCTCAGGACTGAAGACCACAACAGCATCGGGAATATACATGATGTATGTATGAGAGCAGTTTGTTGACATGTGATTGACGCCATATGGAAGGTTTGGTATGGCCGTAGACGTGCTCAGATAGCCCAATTGTAAGGTAACCGATTGGCGATAAGAAGGAAACCCAGGCTCGGGTCCGGGTCGAAAACAGTTTTTCGTTGTCGTCATTCCATTATACAACTGGTGGTTGTTCATATTCGCAACTGCTTACACATTCCATATAACAGAAAATAACCTCGGATTTGTGTTAAACAAGCGTGTGGTATATAATTATCACAAGTTTACACGATATATGAACAGCATTACAAACTTTGCTAGGCTTCTTTTAGATCAGGGTACTATCTATTCCTATGTTTCTGATGTGAAGATATGTGTACCATATCCAGTCTGATAGACGAAGTTGTGCTGTTGTAGAACGAAAAAACTAAGAGATGCAAACTGGAATCAGTATAACTACAGAAATAACTGAAATTGTGTAGGGAAATACGAAGTAGACCGTTTCCTTATTTGCACTTGTAAAGGAAGCGTAAGAATTTTTTTTTTTTTGATAAGATACCTGAATTCTGAAATTAGCGATGTAGGTAAAGGGTTTATATTTTTCCATTATGTGAAATCTAAATGTAACTAAAGCAACAAGGAAATTCGAGCACTGCCACTTGGTTCATCGTTTTTTTATGAAACTTGTCACAGTGTGCACTACTGCACCACAACAAATGATTGTCTAAAAACGCAAGCAGTCAGCCATGTATCGAAAGCAAAGGATTATAACGACCGACATATCTTATTGACTCATGATAAGTTTTACAAAGTATCGTTTAATTTGGTCTGGCCTCTAAGAACAATGCTGGATACACGGTAATGCCAAAACCTTCCTGCAAGATTCCGTTAAGTAGTTTCCAATAAGGGATATCGTACATGGCGATTCAGCAGGAATCACGAAGTAAAATTACTCACAGCCTACCCGGAGGTATATAAACGCACATTCCTATAGCAGCGCAAAAGGACTTTATTGAAGAGAAATTGTGTTTGTTAACAACGAGTAGCTTGCCAACAATGCAGACAAAACTTACAAGAGCACAATTACAGATGCTTTTTCCTTGAGCCCCATTTGACACTATATGTTTCTTGAAACTTTCCTGGCAGATTAAAACTGTGTGTTGGATCGAGACTCGAAGTCGGTAGAGCACTTGCCCACGAAAGACATAGGTCCCGAGTTCAAGTCTCGGTCCAGCACACAGATTTAATCTGCCAGGAAAGTTTCATATCAGCTCACACTCCGCTGCAGAGTGAAAATCTCATTCTGGAAACACCCACAAGGCTGTGGCTAAGCCATGTCTCCGCAATATCCTTTCTTTCAGGAGTGCTAGTTCTGCAAGGTTCGCAGGAGAGCTTCTGTAAAGTTTGGAAGGTAGGAGATGAGGTACTGGCAGAAGTAAAGCTGTGAGGACGGGGCGTGAGTCGTGCTTGGGTAGCTCAGTTGGTAAAGCACTTTCCCGCGAAAGGCAAAGGTCCCGAGTTCGAGTCTCGGTCCAGCACACAGTTTTAATCTGTCAGGAAAGTTTTATATCAGCTCAAACTCCGCTGCAGAGTGAAAATCTCATTCTATATCGCCTGCTGATACATCGTCCGTCTTTGCACTGTCAATAAATTTCGAGCTATAATCAGAAAAAGATGGCATGATAAGCCTCAGGAACACCTTAAACAGTGCCGGTATTCGACGTTGAGCATTATTCCACCGTATCCTCTCTGTAAATAACGCAGTGTAATTCTCCCGCTTCCAGTTCCGTAGGTTTTTGCTTGGATATACCAGACCACTGCTTCTCCTTATAAAATAATGAGGTCGATCGGTCTTTAAATTTTAATGAGAGTCGGAAACAGGGAAGATTTGTCACTTACGGTCTGGAATATTTACTCGTATTAGGTGTTCTACATAATTCATGTCTTGAGACAAGCCAGCGGTAACGCTGGTGGTAATCTTGATAACAGACCGTCGCGCCGTTGTTCGTCAGTCACAGAGAATACTCAAGAGCTTCATGGAGCATGGGGTAAGTACGACAGCTTTCCCACTGCACCTAGAACGGTGCCGTCACACGTTTTTATGTGAATCTCCGATAATGATCGTAGGAAAACGCGACTTTCATGTCTTACTCCCAGGAAGTTTACTGCAGCGAACAACGAGGAAGTAATCATCCTTAGCTCTCAGCACATTTTAAAGCCCATTACAGAGTCTTCGTGAAATTGTGTTTTTAATGGAACATTAAAACGGAAGGAATGTTAGCGTGTAAAGTACTGTCGCCTGTCGATGGCGTAGTTATTAGCCATGGATCACTTGTTTAAACTGATAAGTATGAAAAGGGCAACAGGTCGTTGCATACTCGAATGAACCATTTAACAGATTTAGGTTAGTCAAGAAAAACCTAACATGAACGGCCGGATGCTTTCACCAAAGCAACTAAGCAACTGTTGTACCACTCCATTCGACAGAAAATAAATGTAGACTGTGAACAGAAGTCTGTTGCTAAGGCAGAATATTCAGAAGTTCTGGGCGTGTGCATTGAAGAGAAATTGTATTGGAAGGAACACATCGATGATCCGCTGAAACGGCTAGGTTCTGCTACTCATGCTATCAGGGTTATTGCAAATTTTGGTGATAAATATATCAGTGAATTAGACTACTATGCCTATTTTCATTCACTGCTTCCATATGGCATCATATTTTGGGGCAATTCGTAAATAAGTGAGAAAGTATTCATTGCACAAAAGCGTGTAATCAGAATAATAGCTGGAGCCCACCCAAGACCACCTTGCAGACATTTATTTAAGGATCTTGGGATATTCACTGATGAAATTTGTCATTAATAACCCATCCCAATTAAAAAATAACAGCGAAGTGCATAGCTACAACACTAGAAGAAAGGATGATATTCACTATTCTGGATTAAATTTCACTTTAGCACAGAAAGGGGTGAATTATGCTGCCACAAAAATTTTTGGTCATTTGCCAAATAGTGTTAAGAGTCTGACAGATAGCCAACCAACATTTAAAAGCAAATTAAAAGACTTTCTGAATGACAACTCCTTCTACTCAATAGATGAATTCTTAGATATAAAGTAGTAAAAAAAATTAATTAATTAATTATTTTGTGTAAAGAAAACTTATATTAAAGTGACACGTTCCACATCATTACGAAATGTCGTATACATGAGCTATGGAACAAGGAATAATGTATGTATGTATGCAGGTATGACGTTACGTAACGCATATAAGTGCATATATCAGCTCATACGAAACGTCTTTAGTTTCCTTAAATAACATGGCTGAATTTTGTGTCTGGAACGATTACAGCGTGGCAGAGAAATAATTCGTACTTTCAAAGCTCTTTTTGCACATTTCTTTGAAACTGAGTTATAAGAAGAAAATATTCGAAGCTTTTTTTTTTCTTTTAGACAGTCAATCCAGATTACACCTGACGTAATTCACGATCTCTATAGCTTCCTGGAGATACCAGTTTCCTCCTTCTTAGGTTTGTTAGACATCTGAGTTTTATCATCATTATTCAGCCCCTACCAAAATTCACTAATGCACAAATATTACGACGAAAATAATGAGAATAAGCACGTCGAAATACATTTCTATTACCTGTTAACAATTCATATTGCGTTTCTAAATTCTGACATATCACCAAAGTCTGTGCGTCGCAAGTACACAAGATATGTGCAGTCAACCTCTCGAACTGTGGACGTTCCGAGCCAGACAACAGTGTAGCTAGATTAGAAAATGTAGGCTGCTCATCTGCGCAATAATGCTATTTTAATTAATGAAAAGCACTGGTGTGCTTTTGTTGTACAGTATTACTTTTATTGTGTTAACCGGTTTTCGGCTTACAAAGCATCATCAGACATTCACTGAGTACTGTCACCAAAGAAGTTACAAAGTTTGTAAGCAACATTGGAAGAGAAGTTATATGCCTACATTGAAGCAGAAACATACAGCGAGTGACATCTTTGACAGTGTGGTGGTAATGTAATGTAAAAAGTAAATTTTTTTGAACAGTAGATAAATAAAAATAAAAACGCAGAAGACACGAAAAAACATTAAAGAAACAGCATGCCTACATAACAGTTTTTATTAATAAACAAAACTAATAAAATAAAATAAAATTAGTACTTGACAAGTCTACTTCCGGAGGTATAAAATATGGAGAGGGATACACAAATCAGTTAAAAGCAGAAAGAATTATAAATGTAACTACAGAGTATATGAGGAATGTAAGCAATAACAATAAGATAAAGAGAAATGCATAAATGCAGGAAATGGAGGAATATGAGGGAACATACTGTAAGTGCAATCTTGGAGAGTGTGGTGGTACTGCATTTTAAAAGGTACAAAAGGCTGACGAATACACAAATACAAAAGAAGCAGGAAAACATTAACATTATACTCGAAACTGTGACTATGTAACAGTTTTCATTAACTAAATGAACCAAGTAAAATAAAAACAATATTTGATGAGACAACTACAGGAGGTATTAAACATGGAAGGTAATACAAGTACCAGTTAGAAGAAAGCCTTAACAATTGAAACTACAGTTTATATGGACGACATACACAATTTCAAGAAAATAAAGGAACTTGATGAATACAGGGAACAGACGGCATGGGAAGTTATGAAAAACAGAGATGGTTACGTGAAGTTTAGGAGAGGGAACTGTTGAGCTGTGTCTGGTCATTTGGGATTGGATCAGGACTGTGAGCTAAATATTTGTTAATCTCCAGGGTTTCCAGCAGATTGAGTTTATGGCCTTTGTTTTCTAAGTGAAGGACATGGGACTCTGTCTAGTAGTTGTGACCCTCACTCAGTACACGCTCAGCGAATGCAGAGTCAAAATTCTGCAACCTCCAGCTGCGTTCGTGTTCAGCCAGGCTAGTTAGTATGTCTCTGCCTGACTGACCAACGTAAAACTTGTCAAATTCAGAACAGGTAATTCTGCATACCCCGCAGTTGGCTAATAACTGGATCTTATCTCTGCTATTGAAAATACACTGGGCTGTCGTGTTCTTAACATAGTAGGAAAGCCTATACCTGCAGGCTTTCAATGCTTTGGCTGTAATCTATGATTCCTCTCCTAGATATGGAAATGTGCACCATTTGTTGCAGACAGTAAATGGAGAAGCAGATAGGACTTAGAGGAGGGGTATAATTTTCTGTTTTTGTCTCCTATGAAAGATGTGGTCAATAAAGTCTGGACTGTAGCCACTGTGGACATGGGGAAAGATATGAGACGGTGTACCATTAAGTGAAGAGCTGCATGTTTCTGAGCTGTGGGGTGTTGCGAGCAAGGCAGGTCTCGAGATACGGAATAGCACTAGCCCCCAGTTGTACGACGACTTTGCTAGCGACTACACTGACGAAGCCCTTCTCTCATTTGCCGAGAGACCGTTAGAATAGCCTTCAGCTAAGTCCATGGCTACGACCTAGCAAGGCGCCATTAACCGTATCTGAAGATAGTCTTATTTGTATTATCAAGAGCGATGTACCACAGGGATAGAATAAAGTTAAGTATTCGAAGAGCTGCATACTTTTCTTATTAGAATTCACTTCTTATCCTGTTCCAGAATTCACACCCGTCTGCGTTAGATAGCGTGCATTTCGGCCCCGCCTCTATCTACAAGGTGTTGGCACATTTACCAACACATCACTTAACATGTGAGGTCATCAGTCAACTAGACTTAGAACTACTTAAACCTGACTAACCTAAGGATATCACACACATTCATGCCCAAGGCAGGATTCGAACTGGCGACTATAGCTACCGCGTGGTTGTGGACTGAAGCGCCTAGAACCGCTCGAACTTGTGGATTTATTACAAATTTTGAAATAATGTATCTGTGTGCTGATGACAATGGTGAGATCTAAGAAGTCTATGGATTGTTGCCAATGTCCATTGTGAACTGAATATTTTTATGTTGACTGTTAGGTTTTTCAAAAATGTGTTGAGTCGTCTTGTAGTAGCCTACCAGCCCACATACACAGGACATCATCCACATATCTAAACCAGTATTTGATATTTGCATTTAAAGGTTCTTTTTCCAGAAAATATTGTTCAAAATGGTCCATACATATTTCAGCCAATAGTGGACTAAGAGGGGAACCCATAGCTAAGTCGTCTAATTGATTCTAAAGAGTCCCTTGGATGTGGAATTAGTTCTGGTCAAGTATGTCTGAGTGGACAGTTTCAAATCATTCAATTCCACAAGATTGACATTAGACTCATACATCAGCTCTGTCAGGATATGAATGCATCCCACTACTGGCATGTTGGAAAACAAACTGCAGACAGCAAAGGATACTAATTTGTCACTGCATGAGACAGATATACCTTTTATTCTATTTACAAGGTCCACAGTGTTTGAAATACCATGCTTTGATTTGAATGTAGCCTTGCTCTTAATTAAGGCATCCGGTTTACTAGCTAGTTTGTAATATGGATCAGTAAATGATGATACAACTGCACGGATAGCAACATCTTGTTTATGTAGTTTAGGATGCCCACACATTGTAGGAGGCACTGGATTCATATTAATTAACACCTTTGCTTCAAAATCAGAGAGTATGTTTTTGCATGAATTGAGTGCATATTTAACATCCTGTGTGAATAATGTAGTAGGGCCTTTAGGAAGAACTTGGAAGCATGTGGTACTGAGGAAATCATGAACTTTATCCACATATCACGTATTTTCAAACGTACAGTACTGCTGCCTTTATTAGATTTTGTGGCAACGATATCTTGTTGTTGTAATTTCTGTTTTAAGGACTTGAGGGTATGAAAGTCAATAGCTCGTGGGATGTTACACTCGAATTGGTTTCTTTCTTTGGTGCAGTGGCAACAGTTTTTTTTTTTTTTTTTTTTTTTTTTTTTGCAGTGGTATCTTGCTAATGCCAATGCACTTTTTTGTGTGTTTGTGTACGTGTGTGTGTGTGTGTATCCGTTGGTGAATCAATGTTTATTTAATTATTGCTTTAATTTAATTTTATTTATTTATATTTTTTATTTGGTTTTTGTATATTTAGAGAAGAAAATGAGAAAATGTTAAATTCTCCATATTCACTAAATTCACCACTTCCAGCACAGCCATAAGCTAAACTCTAATCATTCAATTGTGCAAAAACTAGCTGGTTTCCAGTGTATGCTGCACATACAGAAAAAAACACTGATGACAACTTAGAAAATGAATTACAGACAACTAATATTATACAAACATTGTAGAGAAACTGAATCACAAAACTAAAACAAAAACAAAGAGGACACTCAGCACACAAAAACAACCTGTCACCAGCTTACAAACCCTGACACACAGAACATAAACACACTGAACACTATGACACAGAACACACTCACAAGCACACATGAACAAGGAACACCCATAATAAGAATCAGACGGCACACTCTCGTTTACAGCAAGAAAGCAGTCCATAGAATAGGCAACATATTCAAAAAACAAAGACTAAAAATAGCCTGCAGGACAGACAACTAAATTCAGAGAAAACTAAGGGCAACCAACACCAGCACAGACAAACAAAAATTTTGCATTTACCAGCTGATATGCCAAGACTGAAAATCGCTCTATATAGGGTAGACAAGTAGAAACTTTAATACCAGATACACAAAGCGCAGAAGAGCATTAAAAAGTAACAGCTGTCATTTTACATTTGCTTAAAACCTTATGGACATAAAAAACAGCCCAACAAACATTAACACTGACCAGAAAATTCTCAAAA
The DNA here is from genome assembly GCF_023864345.2 of Schistocerca serialis cubense. Taxonomy (NCBI): domain Eukaryota; kingdom Metazoa; phylum Arthropoda; class Insecta; order Orthoptera; family Acrididae; genus Schistocerca; species Schistocerca serialis. Next base: position 1,142,066,178 of record NC_064639.1, on the reverse strand, counting down.
GAAGCAACACCTACGCGCAAAAACTGATAACTGAAGAAAACTATCAAATACAAAAATCCACAGTTGAAGGAAAATAAGTAACAAATGAATATAGACTTCCCTCAATGGAACACATAAACACACAATTTAAATAAAATAAAAAGTAAAATAAATACATAAATGAATAAAGTTAAATTAAAAAGCAATAAGTAAATAAATAAAACTCACACCCTTCCACTATCGCCCGCACGCACGCACGCAAACACACACACGCACACACATACAAAATGACAGACATACTCCGCCAAGACTCACTCCGCCAAGATTCACTGCACCAAGATTCAAAACTCCCATCCACAAAGCATTCAATGTTCAGATGCCTGCCTTCTTGTTTCTATTGTTTGTAACCAGTGACAAGAAAAGTTCCTTAATGCAGGCCTTCACAGTGAAGAAAATGGGGAATCCGGCGAAAGTAAGTGAAACATATTGCAAACGCACACACACACACACACACACACACACACGCACACACACACACACACACACACACACACACACACACGCACAAACAAACACAGACACAGTACTCCACGTAGTATTAGTTAATGGTAGGCATAACCATAACAAGCTGAGTCGTAAATTTTCGAATTTAATAACTGTTCTAGCTTAAATTCTATATGGTAGCCACAAACAAATCAAAATCAATTTGCTTAAAAAAAGAAAAGATATTGTACATTACTTTATGAACGCCCGTCTTTGATGTAGTAAATCACCCAGCAAAATATCTGCGACAATATTTAGGCATCGTCATTTTTGAGCGATGCACTGTACTGTACTATAGTATACACTATGTATTATAGATTTTTTTCTCTTTCTGTGCAGGGATGTATACAGTCTCAAACTAACGAAGATCCTCACAAGAAACTAGAGATAATCCATTCACAATTTTGTGACACAGGTAATACAGGGCGTTTCAAAAAGAAAGAGCAGATTTCAAACATTTATTTCTCATAAACTACAAATGATAGAAACACAATTCAAACGTTTCTTGTCAGAGAAAGGTTCAAAGTTTTTCAATGGTCCGCGCAGAAGTTCCATGCAAATCCGCAGTGGCGCTGGCGTTTGTTTGTAGGAAAATGGCGACGACACCACAGGAACGATCATTTTGTGTGCTGCAATTTGCAAAGTTAGAGTCCATTGTTGGTGTGCAACGTGCATTCCGCCGTCAATTCAACAAACAGCCGCCTCGTCATAAGCAAATTTATGAGTGGCATCACAGATTCGTAGAAGATGGTTGCATCTGCAAGCGAAAAAGCACGGGTCGTCCACGCACATCGGATGAAAATGTCGAGCGTGTCCGTGCAGCTTACGAAAGGAGCCCTAGAAAATCCACGGCACGGGCAAGTCACGAACTAAACATGTCTAAAACAACGGTATGGCGCGTTCTGAGTAACCGTCTGCACATGAAGCCGTACAAACTGCAGTTATTGCAAGCATTGCGTCCTGACGACCACAACAAAAGGTTCGAATTTTCAACTGCAATTCTACAGGACATGGAAGAGGACAATTTTGCCGAACGATTAATTTTTTCAGATGAATCAACGTTTCACATTTCTGGTAAAGTTAATCGGCATAACGTACGAATTTGGGCGAGTGAAACTCCGAGGGACGTTATTCAACATGAAAGAGACTCACCAAAGGTTAACGTCTTTTGTGCAATTTCGGTAAACAAAGTTTATGGACCTTTCTTTTTCATGGAGAAAACTATCACAGGAACCATTTACCTGGACATGTTAGAAAACTGGCTATTTCCTCAACTTCAGGAAGATTCAAATCACTTCATCTTCATGCAAGATGGCGCCCCACCACACTTCTCTGAACCTGTACGACGGTACCTAAATAACACCATTCCAGGACGGTGGATTGGAAGAGCAGGAGCACAAGATCAATGTCATCGTCTGTGGCCTCCCAGGTCACCAGACCTTACTCCCTGCGATTTTTATTTGTGGGGGTACATAAAGGACTGTGTTTATGTCCCACCTATGCCCGCTACTCTTCAAGAGGTACGACATCGAATTGTTGCGGCCGTGAATTCGGTAACTAAAGACCAGTTGCGTCGTGTGTGGCAAGAAATGAGATACCGGTTTGATATTTGTCGTGTAACAAATGGTGCTCATATTGAGGTACAGTTTTGATATTTGTTGTGTAACATTTGGTACTCATATTGAGTGAAGGACCGTTGGGATTGTGTTTCTATCATTTGTAGTTTTTGAGAAATAAATGTTTGAAATCTGCTCTTTCTTTTTGAAACGCCCTGTATTAAGGCATATTTTAATCCTTGATGCCTGAAGTTGAGCACCAATGGCTTACAATGCTTCACAAATACGGTAACGTTACAGGCCTATAATTAGTTATCCATAAACATTGTGACTGAATAATCCACCGGAAAAAAGTATATACATCCTTTTAGGGGTTCCATTTCACTCTGTATTTATTACTGCACAGTGTATATGGAGTACACAAAATGATAACATTTACAGGTCAATAGCAGAAATGGCTCTGAAGTACACCCATATTAATGCGTCGTGTAGCCTCTACAGGCAGCAATGCTGGCGTTGACTCTGGTATCAAGTCTATCGTACAGATGTCGAATACTGTCCTGAGATACGTAATGCCTCGCCTGCCCCACCTGTTCATGTAATTGCGAATGAGTAGTTGGTTGACGAGTCGCACGACTTGTTTTCGTCCCATCGTATCTCACACTTGATAGATTGGAGACAAGTCAGGAGATAGTGCTACCCAGGGAAGTTGCTGCATGTCTTACAGAGCAGTTACACAGAGAGTGTGAGGGCGAGTCTTATCCTGTTAGAAGAAAACATTCCTGTTGCAAGAACGGCAAAAGATGATCTAACAACGTCTTATACGAGGCCTGTCCAGAAAGTAAGTTCCGATTGATCGCGAAATGGAAACCACAGTGAATATCAGAAATGTTTTATTTGTAACAGCTAGCTATACCTTCGAGCTACTTCTCTAGGTAGGCGCCGTTCTAACTTAGACATTTGTCGTAGCGTTGAACCAACATTTCAATACCCTCATCATAGAAAGCAGCCGCCAGTGCTTTCCGCCGATTCTCCACGCTGGGCTACAGCTCGTTGTCTGTGCCAAAATATTGTCTTCATAGACAGTGGTTTATGTGACCAGAGATCAAACTCAGAGGAAACAATTACGGGCTGTATTGTGGGTAATCAAACATTTCCGATTGAAAACGATGGAGGAGCATCTTCATTGCCCCTGCAGAATGCGGCTGAGAATTATCTTGAAGAACAAACAGCACGACAGTTATGTAATGTTGGCTACATAGCTTCAGGCGAAATTTCTCACCAGGCCCTCGTACTTGGCGGGAGATACTATTTTCTAGACATATTTACGCGCTCACGGTGAGCTCAGAAACGAGAAGAGCGACGTGATGCCATCTGGGGTCATAATAGAGACACTGCCCAACGCATCTGTGCAAAGCTTTATGGGATTTTCATAGTCGTTTCCATTTCGCGACCGATCGGAACTTACTTTCTGGACGCCCCTCGTACATACCGAGCGCTCGTTGGCGCCCCTTCAGAATGACCAACGAGAGTAGTAGCTCAACGCACCTCGGACAATAAGGCCTGGGGTATGGCCGGTGTGTCTCGAACGAATACACTCTACGAGAAGCACTCACCAGGCATACGTCGTATGTGGAAACAACCATCACTTGCGTGCAGGCAGAATCGAATTTTTTTTTTCGCTGAAGACCACAGCGCGCCATTGCATCTTGCAATTGATCCACTGACGCCATCAGTGCTGTGGAGTTAGTATAAGACGGGCCAGAGGTTTACGTGCCCGTACACGCCGTTCGCATCAATTCGTGTTGACACGTCTGGGATCACAAGTCCTCTTACCTGTCCTGTGATAGCTGTACGATCTGTCACTGCTGCCCTTACAATACGATGACCTTGCCGGGTGTCTGTTCTGGGTGGACGTCTAGTACCTCGTCTAAGGGTGTGAGAATGTTCACGTGATTACTTATACCAGCATCGTTACACAACTGACGCAGCACGTCCAAATTGTGTGACGGTTCTCCGCAAGGGCCATCCCACAACTCGAAAGGCCACAATCTGACCACTTTCAAACTCGCTCAGGCGGCTGTAGGAAGCACGAGTGCGTCACGGTGGTAGGGTTGCCTGCTTGCTTCACACGTTTGTACCACTCTGAACCTTCTGGCTGTGAGCATTCCCCATTAAAGACTAGACACAGATGACGCTCTGGTAGCTATGACACTATGATAACCGCACACGACGTTGAAACTATTATCAGTACATCTACTATCCCCCAGGTGGCATAATGGCGTCATCGGATCAGAATCAACATCATCTTTTGCCAGGTGTAGTAATTTTTTTTTGGCAGTGTATAACCTTCATGCAGGGGTTGTTTTGTTGGGAAAGGACATCGCTGATATCGATACCCCATGCGAGGTTGCACCCCGTATCTATTGACATCCTTTGTCGAGAAGATATCAGTCTCCAAATCATTCATTCATTTCCGTGTCCGATCAGCATTTCCAGAAGGTAGCAACTCCGATGGCCTTGTTGTTTCCCTCGATCAGGTCCTGTGTTGTGCAGGGTTGTTCAGGTTGAGGACAAATTAGCAGGCCGGTCGGGTCTTGTGTTGTTCCGCACTCACAGAATGTACCTCCATCAGCTGTACAAATGCCCCGTTTTCGCATGTTGGTCTTGCAAAGAGGAACGGCCACCCTAAGAGGATTGAGCGACCTCCAAATAGGGTAGGGCAAGTCATTTTCTGGAGCTAGCTCTTCCTATACAGAGATATCAGGTTGTAGCTTGCTCTTCCACCTGGTGATGCCGTTAGACTCTGGTGTTCCCTCTAGTGGTTGAGTCCTGGCGATGAAGCTCTTTCTCGACTTCAGTCGCCTGACTACAGCCGGACGATCATGCAGTGGATGTCGGTGATCATAAGTTTGCTTAGCCCTCTATACATCAGCAGTAACAGCCCTTCTAATAGTGTGCGGGGGGGGGGGCTATTCCAACAATTGGGTGGATTTTACTAATTGGAGTTGGCTTCATACATCCTGAAAAGATTCGGACGGTCTATATTAGATTAGATTAGATTAGTATTTGTTCCATAGATCATGAATACGACACTTCGGAATGATGTGGAACGTGTCAGGTTAATAAAAGGTGTCTATACAAGATATTACATTACACAAAATATTACGTCACTTGATATTTTCAATTTTTTTTTTTTGGTGGGGGGTTGGGGAAATTGCCCACTTACTATATCCAAAAATTCATCTAATGAGTAGAAGGAGTTGCCATTAAGAAATTCTTTTAATTTACGTTTGCTTAGCCCTCTATACATCAGCAGTAACAGCCCTTCTAATAGTGGGGGGGGGGGGGGGGGAGCTATTCCAACAATTGGGTGGATTTTACCAACTGGATTTGGCTTCATACATCCTGAAAAGATTCGCATGGTCTATATTAGATTAGATTAGTATTTGTTCCATATATCATGAATACGACACTTTGGAATGATGTGGAACGTGTCAGGTTAATAAAAGGTGTCTATACAAGATGTTACATTACACAAAATATTACGTCACTTGATATTTTCAATTTTTTTTTTTTTTTTGGGTGGGGGGTTGGGGAAATTACCCACTTACTATATGCAAAAATTCATCTAATGAGTAGAAGGAGTTGCCATTAAGAGATTCTTTTAATTTACTTTTAAATGCTATATGGCTATCTGTCAGACTTTTGAAGCTATTAGGTAAGTGACCAAAGACTGTTGTGGCAGCATAATTTACCCCCTTCTGAGCCAAAGTTTTATTTAATTTTGAGTAGTGAAGATCATCCTTTCTCCAAGTGTTGTAGCCATGTACACTGCTATTACTTTTTAATTCGTTGAGATTGTTAATAACAAATTTCATAAGTGAATACATATATTGAGATCTCTAGCTCTTTAAATAAGTGTCTGCAGGATGATCTTGGATGAGCTCCAGCAATTATTCTCATTGCACGCTTTTGTAAATGGACTGTGCTTAAACTGACACACAATATTTTTTTAGTGCAACGCAATCTGACTTTCAGTAAACATATACATCAGTGTTACAGGAATTATGACATAAGTACATACATAAAAGATCAGAATAACTTTTGAAACATCAACTTCACACATGAGCAACAAAACAGAACAGATAAATATTGTCTAAACATCTTTACAAAATAAATAACATATTATCAGAAAAATTCTACAACGTAAATCTTATTAGCTAAACACATAAAGACAGGAAAAACACAAATTCACACAGCGTAATAACACAAAAGTATAGGACAGGGTTTGTTTTCAGTGTGACATTTGGTACTGCAGTCCAACCCAAAACTTCATTCCATAGATCTTTCGTCTTATTTCAACATTTGTTTCCACCAAAAAATTCCTATCCAAGCATGCTTTCTGTATTCTGTTCACATCCTCTTTCAAAAATAGTTTTTCTCCACTGTGCACTACTTTTTTGGCCAAACCATTTTCTTATAGCTTCTCAATGCATTTCTTCCATTTCATCATAGTTAGTTGCTTATATAGTCTACCCCCTCTTAAGCTAAGTTAAATCTACTGAGCTCAGATATATATACCAAGGGACGAGGCAATGCAGCAGCACATAACAATTAACACAAACAGCAATGACAAAAAAATGCAAATTGGCAAAGCGAGCAGGAGGAAATCTAAATTAGCAAAGCAATTACAATATTACAACTAATATAAGGCACTGTGCAGCAAACAAGAAAAATAAATCATTAGTAAAACTAGCTTAATACAATGTAAAATTCAGTAGAAGTATGCCTGGCAAACAGCAGCAGAAAATGCAATAACTTATACCTAAACATGACAAACCTACAAGCAGAAAAAATATTACACTAAAGATTGCTATGTCTAATACCTATGTCACATCTTAACAGTAGAGTGATGCATCACCTTGACTTACTCTAGCAGACAAGTTACCAAACCGCTAAAAATTATTTTTGCAATTCCTGTGAAGGGAAATGTCTATTTGTGCTTTGTTTTCTACGAAAGTACATCATAAAATTATTCTTTACTGGGTCTGTAGACAGAAAATAGTGATATTAGTACATCTATTAAATTTTATTTTAACTAATGCTGCAGTGCAGCTAGAACCTAGATATGGAACAAAATGAGCAGTCTCTCAACTAGAAAGACAATAGATATAAAAATGTTTCTCATAATTTCATTAGGCATTTTAGTAAATATCATAAATACCATATTAGCTAAGGCTCCTTGTGCTTGCCAAACACATGGTACACAAAGTAAGCGTGTACCCCCCTGATGATTAATGTAATTATACCCTCAGGTGTTACAGATTACAGCAATCGAATGAAATGTATCACCCAAAACTTTCTTTGTATCTTTGTGATTCAAAAATCTTTAAAAATAAATGTTTTAAGTACAAAATTAATCACTCAAATCCGTGTCCTGTAGCGCTAAATGTGCTTCTTGCTGTAAGATAATTCTGTGGAAGTGTCGTAGTTATCGTCGACTGTAAACAAAGTTCTGCTTAAGTCAATGTACTTACCTCAGCATAAACAAAAGTGAAATGCTTTGCGTATAGATATCTTAGAAATTACGCTTATTGCCGTGATGAAGATAGTACTGTGCTATGAGGTATTGTTGTGCTACGGAAAAGGCTGTCTCATTGTAGCTATACCACAAAAGTTACTACTAAAACATATTTTACTTTCCAGAATAATACAGAAAAACTGTGCAGATATAAAACAGATACAGTGCAAAAGCAACAATGTAAATTGTGTCTCATATTAGTAGCGTCGTGATATAATCGTGTAGCTATCAAAGAAACCAAACACTAAGTCATCTTTAATCTCACCGAATGTACTTCAAATAATGAGTATCTTTTCAAGTAAACCAAAATGTTGCATTAAAATCTCATTAGCAGTACCAGTATATGTTCTAAGTATGTGAGCCTTATAGTCGTTACGTAATCGTGCAATTAACAAGCAAGAATGTACATACACAATACCGCCCTGTCCTCTGTTCACTATAACAATGCATTCGTAATTTCTCTTGGTTCTTGACTGGATATTTAACTTCAAACATTGTTGCATGTTAACAGATTCTAAGTCTGACAAAGCATACTAGTAACGTAAAGTGAAAAATTTTATAGCAAAGACTAAGTTAAAAAATCAGATTAACTCTCAATAACCGGTTTTACATGTGATATGTGGTGCAATCTTTTACTCTTCCTAGTACGCAGAGTTTCAACTTCAACGGAATTATCATGTGGTATATGGTACATCGGTAAAGAATATTCAAATTTTTCTCAAGGTTAGCGTCTATGTTATTTTTCTCTGAGCCAGCCAGCACACGTGGCTGCCTGCGGTGCAAGTCGTTGTCTGCCATCTTTTTGGTGGCGTGTGTCGTTGTTGGGATTAGGAGACCTAACTTCTACAAATTCACCTTGTCGAGAGGGTCCTGCCCTGTTTGAATCCCGCCAGTTCTGATGCAATTCAGGTCTGTCGTTACGATCATATCGTCTGTCGTCATGTCGGTAGATTCCATAGATTCTTTCTTGTCGGTCACTTGGTGGAGAATTTCTCCCCGAATCGTAACTGCGCGCTGGACTGTTGCCTCTGAAGTTATTGTCTCCCTTGATAACAATTATTTTGGTTCCCATATTGGACTGTAAGGCGTACCCAGGAGCAGATATAGACTCAGATCACAATACAGTGGTGATGAAGAGTAGGCTGAACTTCACGACATTAGTCAGGAAGAATCAACACGCAACGAAGTGGGATACGGAAGTACTAAGGAATGACGAGATACGTTTGAAGTTCTCTAACGCTATAGACGCAGCAATAAGGAATAGCGCAGTAGGCAGTACAGTTGAAGAGGAATGGACATCTCTAAAAAGGGCCATCACAGAAGTTGGGAAGGAAAACATAGGTACAAAGAAGGAGCTGCGAAGAAGCCATGGGTAACAAAAGAAATACTTCAGTTGATTGATGAAAGCAGGAACTACAAACATGTTCCGGGAAAATCAGGAATACAGAAATACAAGTCGCTGAGGAATGAAATAAATAGGAAGTGCAGGGAAGCTAAGACGAAATGGCTGCAGGAAAAATGTGAAGACATCGAAAAAGATATGATTGTCGGAAGGACAGACTCAGCAGACAGGAAAGTCAAAACAACCTTTGGTGACATTAAAAGCAACAGTGGTAACATTAAGAGTGCAACGGGAATTCCACTGTTAAATGCAGAGGAGAGAGCAGACAGGTGGAAAGAATACATTGAAAGCCTCTATGAGGGTGAAGATCTGTCTGATGTGATAGAAGAAGATACAGGAATCGATTTAGAAGAGATAGGAGATCCCGTATTGGAATCGGAATTTAAAAGAGCTTTGGAGGACTTACGGTCAAATAAGGCAGAAGGGATAGATAACATTCCATCAGAATTTCTAAAATCATTGGGGGAAGTGGCAACAAAACGACTATTCACGATGGTGTGTAGAATATATGAGTCTGGCGACATACCATCTGACTTTCGGAAAAGCATCATCTACACAATTCCGAAGATGGCAAGAGCTGACAAGTGCGTGAATTATAGCACAATCAGCTTAACAGCTCATGCATCGAAACTGCTTACGAGAATAATATACAGAAGAATGGAAAAGAAAATTGAGAATGCGCTAGGTGACGATCAGTTTGGCTTTAGGAAAAGTAAAGGGACGAGAGAGGCAATTGTGACGTTACGGCTAATAATGGAAGCAAGGCTAAAGAAAAATCAAGACACTTTCATAGGATTTGTCGACCTGGAAAAAGCGTTCGACAATATGAAATGGTGCAAGCTGTTCGAGATTCTGAAAAAAGTTTGGGTAAGCTATAGGGAGAGATGGGTCGTATACAATATGTACAACAACCAAGAGGGAATAATAAGAGTGGACGATCAAGAACGAAGTGCCGTATTAAGAAGGGTGTAAGACAAGGCTGTAGCCTTTCGCCCCTACTCTTCAATCTGTACATCGAGAAAGCAATGATGGAAATAAAAGAAAGGTTCAGGAGCGGAATTAAAATACAAGGTGAAAGGATATCAATGATACGATTGGCTGATGACATTGCTATCCTGAGTGAAAGTGAAGAAGAATTAAATGATCTACTGAACGGAATGAACAGTCTAATGAGTACCCAGTATGGTTTGAGAGTAAATCGGAGAAAGACGAAGGTAATGAGAAGTAGTAGAAATGAGAACAGCGAGAAACTTAACATCAGGATTGATGGTAACGAAGTCAATGAAGTTAAGGAATTCTACTACCTAGGCAGTAAAATAACCAATGACGGACGGATCAAGGAGGACATCAAAAGCAGACTCGCTATGACAAAAAAGGCATTTCTGGCCAAGAGAAGTCTACTAATATCAAATACCGGCCTTAATTTGAGGAAGAAATTTCTGAGGATGTACGTCTGGAGTACAGCATTGTACGGTAGTGAAACATGGACTGTGGGAAAACCGGAACAGAAGAGAATCGAAGCATTTGAGATGTGGTGCTATAGACGAATGATGAAAATTAGGTGGACTGATAAGGTAAGGAATGAGGAGGTTCTATGCAGAATCGGAGAGGAAAGGAATATGTGTAAAACACTGATAAGGAGAAGGGACAGGATGATAGGACATCTGCTAAGACATGAGGGAATGACTTCCATGGTACTAGAGGGAGCTGTAGAGGGCAAAAACTGTAGAAGAAGACAGAGATTGGAATACGTCAAGCAAATAATTGAGGACGTAGGTTGCAAGTGGTACTCTGAGATGAACAGGTTAGCACAGGAAAGGAATTCGTGGCGGGCCGCATCAAACCAGTCAGCAGACTGATGACAAAAAAAAAATAAAAAAAAAATAAAATAAAAAAAATTGTATGTTTCTCTGATTGTTTCTGTGATAGTCATTACTGCGGAGAGGTGATCTTTCCCTGTAATTATTACTACTCTGCCAACGGCTGTCATATGAGTGGTGTCTGTTTTGGTCACGATTTACGTTGTAAGAATAGCCTTGTCGTGTCCATTTATTATTTCTGTCGTCGCGGAATTGTGACGGATGTGACCTGTAATTGTTGTGTTCCTGTTTTAGCGTCCCGCGATTGTCAGTGTCAATTTCCAATTCTTGTAACAGTCCCTAAAAAGCTTAAATGTCGTCTTTGCAACGTCCTGCCAAAATAATGTCTTAAATGTTCAGGCGATTTGATTAAGCAAATGCGGATGAGCTCTGAGGGGCTGTAAGGCTTTGACAGGTACTGATTCTTGTGCAACATGTCTTCAAAATATTTCACATGACTGGAAAATTAAGATTGTTCGAAATGTTTCATCATTATAATGCTATGTTTTACTCGGTCTTGTGTGGCTTGAGACCAATATGTTGAGAGGAAGGCATGATAAAATTCTCCTTCACTGTGGCAATCGTGAATGACCGATTGCATTCTCACAGCTGGTTCATTCTCTAAGTAGCCACACATAAATTCTAATCTATGCTCTAATGACCAGTTGGGAGGAAAACAATGAGAGGATTGATGAAGCCACGCTTGTGGATGGATGTCGTTGCCAGAATTCTTAAATGTTTTGAATTTATGTGTAGTAATGAACAGCTTATAGTCAAAATCATCATGTCGGCGAGTCGTATATCGGTCATTGTTAGGTCGTGTCGGCGGTTCCATCTCGAAATTCGGTGCACCTTGCAAATTTCTTTCATAGTTTCCGAAATGCCCTGTGTTATTATTTTGTGGCTTTTCCGTATTTCTAAGTCCCTCTTCACGTGTTGGAGCGCGAGTGTCCTCTGAAATATGTAATTCTTGTATTACTTGGGCCAACTGATCTTGTACTTCCTGGATTTCTCTTTGGTGTTGCGTATTAATTTGATTCTGATTTTGTTTGAATTTCCTAATTTGTTCGTACTCTTCTGCATCATTCAGATTATCATCTACCTTCGTAGATAAACTATTTAGCTGATCCGAAAGTTCGACTACTTTCTCTGATAATGAACTAATTTCCTCCGTGTGTCTTTCTGAACCAATTTTCAGAGTATCTACTGTGTCCTTTAAGTTTTCGTGAGTTTTTGTAAGTAGCTTCGTGATTCTGTAATGCATTTTCACGCCGCGAAAAAATAGGTTGAAAATGCTCAAAAATGTGTGTTTTTACGTCATTACAGACTTTTTGACATTTCGATTCAATGTTATGTAACTCAGTAGTTAAATCTTCACGTGTTTGTTCAAGCGTAGTGTCTAACTTCCGAAGATTTTGTTCCATTGTGTCTAACTTTTGAAGCTTAGCTGTGTTTGTCTCTGATTTGTTCCATTGTGTCTAACTTTTGAAGCTTTTGCTGTGTTTGTCTCTGATTTTGTTCCATTGTGTCTAACTGTTGCTGTGTTTGTCACTGATTTTGTTTCATTTGTTGCATTAATTGCAATAATAATGTATTAGTGTCTGGAAACTGTTCCTCTATGCTTTTCGGCAGTGCATTTGCACCGGCAACATTCACATTTTGACAAGCGGAAAAATTGTCTTGACTTATTTGAGAAAACGGTGAGGACGCAAAACCTGAATCTACAGTATTTGCAAGATTGTGTCCTGTCATTTCGAATTCCTGAGGCGAGGTGTTGCCGACCGATCGATCGATAACGCTTCCCTGTTCACTAATTGTTTCACTGTCTACACCATTATTTGCAGCCCGTTCCATTTCCCTATGCACAATTACCAAATTACTACTTTGAACATTAGTTAATTCATTACTCGGCGGCGCTAAAACACTGCTTTCGTCTTCACTGTCATTTCTCAGTTTACTTTGGAGCCTAGTATTACGTTTTTCACACGCCATTATTGTCACAATATTTCACACGACAACACAGAAAAGCACAATTTGAAGAGCAAAATAAGAAAACACATTAACATAGCATTGAAAATAATATCTACTTAATTGCAAGCGCAGCTGCGAAATACTTGGTGCAAATCTACATGCATGCCACAACTGTTTTACTGTACAAGAATGAAAAACTACAACTATAAAGGAAATTCTCTCTACAATTACGCGCTAGCAATAAGCAAAGGCTGCACTAATTACACAAACTACAAGAAAAAATCAGAAGATTCCAGTGAGGTATCCTCGGCTAAGGGTAGACATATGAAACGGCCCCTTAGAAAAATTATACATGGACTGTGCTTAAACCGACACACAATATTTTTTTAGTGCAACGCAATCTGACTTTCAGTAATCCCTACAAAAGAATGGCCCTGACTAACATTAACCTATACCTATCACAAATCACTTAGCTCACAAAAATCTTCGTTACTCGAACTACTGCAATACAGTGAGCGCCACTACTGCCAGCTAAATAAAAGATTCTAACTACTGAAGGCACTAACTACTGATAGGCATAGTTAGCAAATGAAAGATTTTGATAGAGAACAAACAATGTATTTACCTTAATAGTGTTCAAAGGTCATAATATATATATAGCAGTTCATGACATCCATTCTTACAAATGTACTGTTTCTGATGGACACCCGTCCAGATCAACCGCTCTCAAAAATCCGTCGTCTCACCTCCCCACATCTACCACTGCTGGCGGCTCACCTCCAACTGCGCAACGCTACGCGCTGTTAACATCCAGCTGCCCAACACTACAATGGCAGACAACAATGCAAACTAGCCACAGATTGCACACCACACAGCCAGTGATTTTCATACAGAGCGGTACGTGGCGTTACCAATAAGAAAACCTAAACAGCCTACTTACAACTCTCTTACTCAATTGTGAGTTACCCCAGAATATGATGCCATACGAAGACAGAGAATGAAAATAGGCGTGGTAAGCTAATTTACTGAGATTATATCGTCAAAATCTGCAATGACCCTAATAGCATAAGTAGCTGAACTCTAACGTTTCAGCAGATCCTCAGTATGTTTTTTCCAGTTCAGTCCCTCATCAATGTATACACCTAGAAATTTTGAATATTATACCTTAGCTACCGATTTCTGATCGAAGTCTATATTTATTAATGGTGTCATTCTATTTACTGTATGGAACTGTATATACTGTGCTTTGTCAAAGTTTAATGAGAGCCCATTTGCAGAGAACCATTTAATGATTTTCTGAAAAACATTGGTTACAATTTCACAAGTTAATTCTTGTCTTTTGGGTGTGACAGCTATACTTGTATCATCGGCATAAAGTACCAGCTTTGCATCTTCGTGAATATAGAATGGCAAGTCATTAATATATATTAAGAACAGCAGAGGACCCAAGACCGAACCTTGCGGCACCCAATTCTTGATTGTTCCCCAGTTTGAGAAATCACCAGTTTTTTGCATATTATGTGAACTGCTTATGTGAACCTGCTGCACTCTTCCAGTTAGGTACGACTTAAACCATTTGAGCGCTGTCCCATTCTTACCACATTACTTCAGCTTATCTAGGAGTATTCCAATTTATTGCAATATCAACCGGTTTGGTGTGAGTGGATGCACTGCACACAGGTGAAACATACTCTGCAGCGGACACCTCAAAGCAGGAGCCGAAATTCTCAGGACGGGAGGACTTGCTCCCCAGGCGGTGGATGTGAGCTTCCTCAAGATGTTGTTCTGTGGACTAGCTTTCAGCCTGGTGTTACGGCAATGTGTCCAATGAGAGTTGGTCTTTTGTCAAATTCACAGCCTCACGTTACATACGACACATCAAGTGGAGTCTCCGGAGTCTAGTGTAGGGACTGAGTGTTACTGCTGTATTCGGGAGGAACAGAAGAGTTACGATGTCTCATACTGCAATGAAAGCAATAAAAATTAGGTAGGTGGGGGTAAAATAACTATGTGAGGACTATATACGAGTTGTAAACAATGATTCAGAGGGTAGAGTCGATTAAAACGGAGAGCCTTCCAGGAAAGGGATGGGGAGCAAAGAGTGCCTACACTATGCTCGCTTAGGAGAAATCGAAGAAGTGCGTGAGCGCGTCGGGGCCCTGCTTCGCGCCTGCGCACTGCGGCGACTGTGGACGCGGCGCGCCACGGACGGGCGCTCAGTCGCGCGCGGACCGCCAAACCGCGCACATCGCCGGAGCCACGTCTCGGCTCCCCCTCCCTCTGCGCTGACGCCCGACACTCTGCCGTCGGAGGCCGATAGCTGGGCGGGGTCTGGGAGCGCGCGAACCGCCGCCGTGTTGAGTGAGGTCGAGTGCGCTTCGCCGTAGTCGCCACCTTATCCGCACGATGACTTACTCTGGATTCTGAAGTGACGGACAACAGCCATGGAGACGGAAGAGATAACGAAGCTGGTCGACGGCATCTACAAGGTAAGTGACCACTGTGCGCGGATAAACTTGTACCACTCTCTCAGGACTCTGGCGATAGGTTCCATTGTTGCTGTCGACATTTCAGTATGAAATAACAGAAAAAATGTAGTCTATGATCAATCTGGCAAGCAGCTCCACTGGTACAATGCGCGATGAGCAGATCATTGGACACACCGGTACCGGGTTCGACCCAATACAGGACCACGAGTTGCCTAGCATCTTAGTATAACTCTCATCATTGTCATATACTGTTCTCTTAATGTCCTGCTGAAGAAAAAAAAAATTAAAGCAGACGTTCTTGTCGTATTACGCAAGTTCTTCTCACTTTGCAGAAGCCACTGATCACTTAATCTATGAAACACCGGGCTAAATAACAGTGCAATCTGTCTTGAAAGCGGCTTCTGGTGTGTATCTCATGAGCTGTTCATTTCATTCAGTGGCGCTGGGATTCTGTATTGGGGGACCAGTTTAATTACCTGCTTTGCCGTAAATATCACCGTAATGGCTGCCTATTATCTTTAGTTCTCTCAATTCATGATTTAAAATACCACTGTTTTGCACAAAACTTCTCTTTATGAGTACGATTTTAATATTCTTCTCGTTCGTTCCTACTTCTCGGGAACGATAAGGTAATGGGTGATTAAGGCCTCAGAATGAATAAGATCTGATTCTCATTGGCATTTGATGCACATACCATCCAGCCAACACTACATTATATAATACAGTTTTGCACGAAATGTTAGCCTATCAGCTTCTGTTACTCTGTGTTACCTGTTCTTCTGGATGCGAAACATCATAGGTGCATCAAGGTAAATGACTGACAGAAAAGCGATTAAAGAGCAGCATTGTTAAAAATGTCGCAGAGAGGGCGGTTTACTGTTTTGAGCCGCTCTAATAAAGATCGAAAACGCAATAAAGTTCCCAGATTTTTCAAATTTCTCGCGTTAAAGCAGACGTAGTCACACGTTCTTTTATTATCCTGATCACTGGATAAAATGAAATGCTGTCTTCTAAGCTACGTCTTCAGTTTTAGTACACTTACTTCTATTCTGAATTTTACATTTAGAAACTATCACAAGCAACGGGAATGGACTATTTAAATGCAACAATCCAACGACTGGATATACATCTTCTTCAATTTTAATTTAGGAAAAACGGAAATAGTTCAGTTAGTTAAATGGGAACCAAATTAAATAGTGAGAAGAAGAAAAAGGAGTAGCTTATGTGTGTGAAGATGATAATTGCTGTGTGTTCTCAACGGCCCTTACACTCTGGAAGTTATGTCACGTCGTATACCTACTGTGGAAAAAAAATAGCCACACAGTTTTCGTCGACATGGTTGTCTAGCTCTTTTCATCGTTTCTGACTTATCATGAATGACGAAATGGAGCAACGCTGCAAACCTGTGGCTGTGACTGAAAGTACTTTTTAAAATATAGGAGTGGCTTCGGGTGTGTGTTTAATACTAGTTTTTAAAATATCAAGTGACGCAAAGTGTGATTTTTGTAGCTGATTTATAACAATGCCCTTCTAGTGGTTGTCATATTGAAACGAAATACGAAGTAGCCAATTTTTAATAAATTTGTGTAATATAGTATGTGGGATTCAGAATACGTTACAGCTCGCTGATGAACTATATTTCTCGCCTATATCTGGATAATACCACAGAAGACAATGGCAACTGCTATTTTTTCCAAATTATTTTGTGATCACAACTTTTGAAACGTGTTTCTTTTATCTCGTCATAGAGAAAACGAAAGAACTGAGGGAAGTTATCCTCGAATCCTCAGCTGTTACCTAAAATTTCCTATCTGAATGCTTGTAGACCACTGTTAGACGTAGTTTGACGTTAACACTTCGAGCTTTCATCACACAGCCAAACAAGAGAATCGAACTTCTATAATATGTACAAGGCCATAAGATTCGATGACCACGTGATGGAAGAGTAAGATATAAAGGTAAGCTTATTATTTTGAGTAAATGCCTTCAACAATTCAAGGTAGGATTAAAATAAAAGGTCTGATTACTGATTTTTATTGCTTTTTAAATAAATGAAAATTATCAGTCGACAGGAAGTTTTCTTAAGGGGTACTGGAAGATCTTTATACATAATTTAATGCACAGTTTCCGCTCATTATCGACAACGCAAATTCCTGAGAAGGTTTCTCGAGAAGGAATAAAACGATAGACACAAAACCATTTAGGATTTGTAAATAAATCAGAGATTTCTTCGCTGTCTCCTCTCAGTCTTTTGCAATGAAGTAGGCCACTTCCCACCGCCCCCCCCCCCCCCCCCCCCTGCCTTTCGAAAGAGCAGCCCGAAGAATTACTCTGGCACAATTGAGTCTCATCTTCTTTGAAAGGCAGAAGTTCATTCTACATTATTCACGCTTTTCTAGGAGCTAATTTAATACCGCGAAATGTATAACACGTGCGAGGAATTCTTTATGCGACTCTTGGGAAATTTGTGGATAATAATCAGAGGCGAAACTCTGAAGAATGCATGAAGCTGCAAATGGTGCCCACCTACTATTGCAAATATACTGCGCGAAGTTCGCTGCAAGAGCCGTTAAGAAGATGTAGTTGTAACAAGAAATGAGTCCCTTAGGATCCTCGTCCAAGTTCCACGAACGACTGTGTGTCTCATAGCCGGATGTTCCCGCTGCCGCCAGAACGTGGAAGCTAATACTGCGGCGTGCTGAAAAGTAATGTCTCCGAACTTTTTATGCGAAAACCCTTAAAGCGTCTTAAATAAAACAAAACGCTACTAACATTTTACATCTTTATCTTCGTGTCTACATATTTAGGTTATTTGTCAACATAGTACCTCTGGCGACGAACACTTTGCCCCCAACGAGACAGTTTGTTGACACCGTCACTGTAGAATGTTTGACTCTGTCGACAGAGCCACAACCTCACGTCTCTTGCACCGCTTCATTACTATCAAAGTAAAATTATCGAAGGCGTTCTTTAACTTTTGGAAGAAAATGAAAATCGGATGGGGCCATGTCGAGGATTATCGATGACGGTGAACCAAGGCATCGGATTGTTGCAGATGTCTCAGGCTCGTGTGTGGTTTGGGACCGCCATGGTGAAAGAGAGGGCGCTCTACGTGTGGACGATCTCTTAGAATTCGATACTCGAATAAAGGATGCTATTTTTTACGCACCGACGTAGTTACGTTAAACAGCGTCATGTCACACGCTACAATTTAGAGTCCCCTAACGGCAGAGGGTTGCGAATATGTCGACATGAAGAATAAAGGTGTACAATACTGATAAAGTTTGTTTTACTTGAAATGCTTTAAGAGTTTTCACATAAAAAGTTCGAAGGTATTACTCCTCATCACGCATTCGTACTGTTGTTACAGCAGGGATCGTCGTTGTTCTCGTCCGAAGAGGCTCAAAGTGACCTCAGTGCATTGTCAGTCTGAATAATTCCAACATATACAAACTCAACACGAAAATGATGATAAACCCACTTTGGATGGTTGGCATCGATTAGGTTTATTTCTCATAGTGCATGTTTCAGAAAGTAACTCTCATCTTCAGGTGTGTTCAGGTGAAAAGTTTACGTTACTTTCAAGAAAAAATTGCCAAGATAATCACTATTGACAATATTTTGGAACCACAAATTATTATGACATGTTGTCGATAAGCTAAAATATTTATTTCAAGTGAAACTGTGTGGTTCCAGAGACCTTTTCAAGTCTCAGACATCTATGATGCATATATGCTGACCGAAGGGACGAATGAAAATTTGTACCAAGGCCAGAATTCGAACCTGGTCTGCGTTTCAGGCAGTGGTCCTTCCTTGCCACAGTCGTCACCATTACTCCATCTACGGAGACAGACAAGAACACATCTGTTCTCGTTAAGAGATAACTTAACTCTGCCCGAAGAGGCCATGAAGGCCCAACCGTACCGACCGACCGCCGTGTCATCCTCAACCCACAGGCGTCATTGGATGCGGATATGGAGGGGCATGTGGTCAGAACAGCACTCTCCCGACCGTATTTCAGTTTTCGAGACCGGAGCCGCTACTTCTCAATCAAGTAGCTCCACAGTTTGCCTCATAAGGGCTGAGTGCACCCAGCTTGCCAACAGCGCTCGGCTGAGTGGATGGTCACCCATCCAAGTGCTAGCCCAGCCCGATAGCGCTTAACTTCAGTGATCTGACGGGAAGCGGTGTTACCACTGCGGCAAGGCCGTTGGCTCTTTAAGAGATACTTTCTGCATACTGACACGAAATACTGTAAAACATCGCGCATATTGTTTACGAGTGTATAGCCATCTTACATAGGCATGATATTTTGTCTGTTAATATAAGTTCAGCCACCATATTACCATAGATGGCCTGATGGTGGCGTAATGGAATGCCGAAACCGGTTGCGTCTGGCATAAGCCAGAGATGAAAATAAAGCTGTTGAGTTATTTGCTGTTGAGTTATTTACTGGTGATATATATACCGGCCGCCGATATATATATATATATATATATATATATATATATATATATATATATATATATCGGCTGTCGTCCTAGGGTTCCTCCTAGCAAGGATTTATGAACTGAAATTAATTCGAGTATTCCCTGACAAATTGTGTCTCAGCGATTTTACAAGTTGAAACCAACTTTTTTCACATTTGCAGAAGATACAGGCGATCATGACGCGTATCGACCATAACAGGCCATCTTCAGGTCTGTACGCCATGACTGCCGTAAGATGAATCACTTTAATCGTTGTAAATGGCCACCTCAACAGTGAACACAATATTTTAATGAGGAGCCAGTCATCAGGATTGGGGTTCGGTACATTCTAACACAAGTGGTGACTAGAACTTTAATATTAGCGGCCGAAACTGTTCAGGCCAACAGTATTATTTCGCAAATATTATTGTAAGAAATAAGAGCAAAAGAATTCTCCAAGACACTCTACCAGGAAATATAGACGTACTTTGGCTATATAGACAGTTCAGTATTTTTAGCATCAGGAGGTTCCCCATCTATATTATGAGGGATGTTCAAAAGTAAAGGCACGGAACGACACCTTAGGTATAACCGAAGTATTTATTCAGAATGTAATTCCAGAGGTCTGATCACAACCACCCCACTATTTCACGAGCCGAAGAATTCCCAGTTTCCAGAATTCCTGTGGCTGTGACAGGAGCCATTCCTCAACTGTGTCCTACAGTTCGTGGTCCGAGTTGAAGCGCTTACCTTTGAGATGTTGCTTTAGCGGACCAAACACATGGGAGTCGCAGGGCGACATGTCCGGTCTGTAGGGCGAGTGCTGAAGCTGCTGCCACTTGTGCCTGGCCATTACACAGCGTGTGACATTGGGAACACGCGGTCGCACTTTATCGTGTAGCGGGAGCACTCCCTCCATGAACAGCGCTGGCCGTTTGCTCTCGATGGACTCGCATAGGTTACGCAGTGTTTCACAGTACACGTCACCACTAATGAATTTCCCGTGCTCGGGGAATTCAATGAGTATCGGACCTGCGACGTCGAAAGAAACAGTGAGCGTCACCTTGACTGCTGAGGGCACAGTTCCGAATTTTTTTAGAGGGACGTGACATGCACTAGATTCGCGTCCCTAGATATCTCGCTGCGTTACCCCAGAGTGGTATATGCAAATATCAACCGGTTTGGTTGTTATGACGTTTCGTAACATTTCATTTGAACACTCCCTTATACAGGACGAGTAACCGGGAACACCGTCTCCGTTGCATGTTGCCTATCTGACGGCTTCCAAGGGTAACAAACATGTGATTTTCAACATTTCAAATAATTATTGGCCGAATTTAAAAATTTACAATAACGTCGTAGTATCAGCATTCAGCGGTATAACCTTATTTTAAAAATTTAACACAATAAGCCAACTATTACAATTAAGCCTGTGTTGATGCTGTGAGGCAGCGTAAAGCATGGCGCACAAATTACCCGGAATATATTCATCCATTATATGAGAACGAGAGCATATAGCTCTCGTTGACGCCCTCCAAAAAATGATGAACGGTAAAAAGTTTATCGCTTACTACATTTTCGCTGTCCTTGCAAACTTCAGCATCAGACATGACGTTTTAATTTATTACTTTTTTACTGACTCTGTTCGCAACTCACGTAGCACTAAATGTACCTGCAGAATTATACAACTGAACAACACACAGGTCAGGAGATATGACGTCATAAACTTTGCTATGTGTGAAGAGCTATATTTTGCTTGAAACGGAGAGAAAATTAGCCAGACTGTATCATCTAGTGGCTAATAATGCAACCACTTAGCGATTTGCAACAACCTTAAAGATAATTTCAAAATTTTCGAAATTTATGTGCTTAACACCAAACATTTAACACATTAACTCTTTTCCAGAGCAATCAGACGTTTGTAGCTGTTTTATACATGGAGGGTCGTTTATGTGATGAGCAGCTTATTGTTATGGGTTTGATGGTTCAAATGGCTACGGGACTTAACATCTGAGGTCATAAGTTCCCTAGACTTAGAACTACTTAAACCTAACTAACCTAAGGATATCACAGACATCCATGCCCGAGGCAGGATTCATACCTACAACCGTAGCAGCAGTGCCTAGAACCGCTCGGCCACAGCGGGCGGCAATCGGTTTGAGTAAAAGTCGTTTACAGAGGGAAGCTCTTATACGAGACGTATTATTAATTCGATGGACGCTGCTGCTACATAGGCGTCTAAAACGACTTTAAATTCAGCATCTCGAACAAAAAAAAAAAAAAAAAAAAAGGAAACGATGTAACATACTAGAGTATTCTGAAAATTAACTGATATTACTAACAAAAATGCGCCTATGGTAAACACACATTATGTGGAACAACTGAGAAGAGAAAAGAGATTGCTGCTAATGTTTACATTCAACCAAATAAACAACAAAGCTGTGCAGAATAGACGAGTGAGAAAAGAATTTATACTGAATTCACAGAATATTTATTTCTCCCTGGACATAATTTATATTTAGAATCAATATCAGTTACAGCTATGTAAGAGGTGGAAACACGAGTCCCAACACCTACTTGTCCGGGCCAATAATCTTGAAATTGAGTCATCCGAGCACTCGTCATGAATGCGTTCAAAGCTTCGGATTGTTGTTTGTCTGTTCCGTCCAAGGACAAACCAGGACATTCCCGTATATTGACTTTCCACTCTTGAAATTTAAGTTCGCATCTAAAATGAGATCATCTGGGATGAAGTTATAGGGTCGCGTTCGAAGGAGAAAACAACAGGGGGCTTAACATGCCCCCAACGATAAAGTCAGAAGAGACAGAATAGATACTTACGTACGAGGGTAATCCCAAAAGTAAGATATTCTATTTTTTATAAGTTCATAAACTTGTTTATTTCTACAATGATTTGCATCAGTTTACAGCTTGAACATTTAGCTATTTTTCGACATAATCACCATTTCTGTCGATGCATTTTTGTAGACACTGTGGCAGTTTTTGTAAGCGCATGTCATACCAGCTCGCCGCCATGCTGTTCAGAAAGTTATGAACCTCTTCTTTCACCTTGTCGTCGGAGCTGAATCGCTGGGACCACAATTAACGCTGACAGGTACTGTGAGACTCTGAAAAAACTCAAACGGGCAATTCAGAACCGGAGAAGAGGAATGTTGAGCAAGGGCGTACACATTCTCCATGACAACGCTCGCCCACACGTCGCTCTTGATAAACCGTTGCTCTCCTGCGACAGTTTCAGTGGAACATAATTACCCACCCACCCTACAGTCCTGACTTGGCGTCCAGTGACAGTCACCTGTTCCCTAGATTAAAAGAATATTTGGCCGGAAAGCGATTCAGCTCCGACGATGAGGTGAATGAAGAGGTTCATAACTTTCTGAACAGCATGGAGGCGGTATGACATGGGCATACAAAAACTGCCACAGCGTCTATAAAAACGCATCTACAGAAATCGCGATTGTGTCGAAAAATAGCTAAATGTTCAAGCTGTAAACTGATGTGAACCATTGTAGAAATAAACAGGTCTTTGTACTCATAAAAAAATAGGAGACCTTACTTTTGGGATTACCATCGTAGAAGAATGTTTCTAAAGTTGGCCGCTGGATGCTTTTCAACGCAAACATCACAGAATGACCCTCAATGGGCATACAAAATCGTGGAAATTATAAATCTGACAGTAGAGACTGCTTTTTAACCCCTGATGATCCACAAAAAAAATTTTGTGCCTTGATTAATCCATCACCTCATTCGGTGTTTGGAAGTAATACTCACTTTAACAGGTGCAACAGCAAGTACATAATCTTAGTGAGATTTGGTCAGTATTTCGTAGACGATGCATCACAAATGGCTGAAATAGCTCTGAGCACTATGGGACTTAAGTTCTGAGGTCATCAGTACCCTAGAATTTAGAACTACTTAAACCTAACTAACCTAAGTACATCACACACATCCATGCCCGAGGCAGGATTCGAACCTGCGAGCGTAGCGGTCGCGAGGTTCCAGACTGTAGCGCCCAGAACCGCTCGGCCACTCTGGCAGGCGATACATCACATTTCTACTGCATAATGTCGATTTGTAGTATACAATCGTCACTGCTCTCTTTGAGACCGTTAACTCCTTTGGCATACTAACTGTTCTTTGTGCTTTATTAAACAATTAACTACAGAAACGACTTTACATTTGTCCATCTACGAAAAAAACACCTTCTTGTGTACTGACGCTTATCATCGTCTGCAGTTGGTGAATTGGTGCCATGGAAACCACAGTGAAAATCAGATGAAACCTTGCATAGAACCGGAACAAGGTGGCGCAGTGGTTAGCACACTGGACTCGCATTCGGGAGGACGACGGTTCAATCAAGCGTGCGGCCATCCTGATTTAGGTTTTCCGTCATTTCCCTAAATCGCTCCAGGCAAATGCCGGGATGGTTCCTCTGAAAGGGCACGGCCGAATTCCTTCCCCATCCTTCCCTAATCCGATGAGACCGATGACCTCGCTGTCTGGTCTCCTCCCCCACAAACACCACCTTGGATAGATGTGTTGGACAGTATCTCTAGTATGTCTGTCGATCGCGTCATGTCACTCATGAGTGGGCACCTAAAGATGCCAAGAAAATAGTTTTTCCCACCAAGTATGAGTGCCTGTGAGAGATTTCGCCTAATTTAATGCAGCCTACACAACGTAGCTGACATGCATTCGCTTCTTCGTGACAATTCTCGGCCGCACACTATAGAACCAATCAGGACACCCCTGCAGTGTTTTCAATGGGAAGTGTTTGGTCCCCGAACGTACAGCCCGGCCTTTTCTCCCTCCGATTTTTATCTATGCTCAGATGAACCATTGGCACAGACAACAAACCGCCGATCAGCCTAGAGAATTGGCAGAAAGCACAGGCTACTGCCGTCTGTGACTAGGATATCGCAAAGATGGTACAATACTACTAGAAGTGTTTAATCGAGAGCGGCGATTATGTAGAGAAGTACCTGGAAGGTGTAGCTACCTGTTGCAAATAAAACATTTTTGATTTTCACTG
Source organism: Schistocerca serialis cubense (assembly GCF_023864345.2). NCBI lineage: Eukaryota > Metazoa > Arthropoda > Insecta > Orthoptera > Acrididae > Schistocerca > Schistocerca serialis. The sequence goes on along the minus strand of NC_064639.1, from coordinate 1,142,041,273 downwards.
TGATTTCCACTTCGCGACCATACGGACCTTACTTTTCGAATAGCCCTCGTAGGTGGTGCCAAAACGACTGCTCCGACATTATTGTTCCTTATGTTATGTACACCAGTGATGTAACACTGCAGAAAGGCGTCCGCCTCTTTAGCGGAATATACAGGGTGTTACAAAAAGGTACGCCCAAACTTTCAGGAAACATTCCTCACACACAAAGAAAAAAAATATGTTATGTGCACATGTGTCCGGAAACACTTACTTTCCATGTTAGAGCTCATTTTATTACTTCTCTTCAGATCACATTAATCATGGAATGGAAACACACAGCAACAGAACGTACCAGCGTGACTTCACTTTGTTACAGGAAATGTTCAAAATGTCCTCCGTTAGCGAGGATACATGCATCCACCCTCCGTCGCATTGAATCCCTGATGCGCTGATGCAGCCCTGGAGAATGGCGTATTGTATCACAGCCGTCCACAATACGAGCACGAAGAGTCTCTACATTTGGTACTGGGGTTGCGTAGACAAGAGCTTTCAAATGCCCCCATAAATGAAATTGAAGAGGGTTGAAGTCGGGAGAGCGTGGAGGCCATGGAATTGATCCGCCTCTACCAATCCATCGGTCACCGAATCTGTTGTTGAGAAGCATACGAACACTTCGACTGAAATGTGTAGGAGCTCCATCGTGCATGATCCACATGTTGTGTTGTACTTGTAAAGGCACATGTTCTAGCAGCACAGGTAGAGTATCCCGTGTGAAATCATGATAACGTGCTCCATTGAGCGTAGGTGGAAGAACATGGGGCACAATCAAGACATCACCAACAATGCGTGCCCAAACGTTCACAGAAAATCTGTGTTGATGACGTGATTGCACAATTGCGTGCGAATTCTCGTCAGCCCACACATGTCGACTGTGAAAATTTACAATTTGATCACGTTGGAATGAAGCCTCATCCGTAAAGAGAACATTTGCGCTGAAATGAGGATTGACACATTGTTGGATGAACCATTCGCAAAAGTGTACCCGTGGAGGCCAATCAGCTGCTGATAATGCCTGCACACGCTCTACATGGTACGGAAACAACTGGTTCTCCCGTAGCACTCTCCATACAGTGACGTGGTCAACGTTACCTTGTTCAGCAGCAACTTCTCTGACGCTGACATTAGGGTTATCGTCAACTGCACGAAGAATTGCCTCGTCCATTGCAGGTGTCCTCGTCGTTCTAGGTCTTCCCCAGTCGCGAGTCATAGGCTGGAATGTTCCGTGCTCCCTAAGGCGCCGATCAATTGCTTCGAACGTCTTCCTGTCGGGACACCTTCGTTCTGGAACTCTGTCTCGATACAAACGTACCGCGCCACCGCTATTGCCCCGTGCTAATCCATACATCAAATGGGCATCTGCCGACTCCGCATGTGTAAACATTGCACTGACTGCAAAACCTCGTTCATGATGAACACTAACCTGTTGATGCTACGTACTGATGTGCTTGATGCTAGTACTGTAGAGCAATGAGTCGCATGTCAACACAAGCACCGAGGTCAGCATTACCTTCCTTCAATTGGGCCAACTGGCGGTGAATCGAGGAAGTACAGTACATACTGACGAAACTAAAACGAGCTCTAACATGGAAATTAAGCGTTTCCGGACACGTGTCCACATAAAATCTTTTCTTTAGTTGTGTGTGAGGAATGTTTCCTGAAAGTTCGGCCGCACCTTTTTGTAACACCCTGTATGAGTGTATTAAATGGTACGGCAAGCACATACGAACATGCTCCTCAGAAGTACGTCATCGCATGCAAGAGTGGTCCATTGTGAGGTACGTGGTGTTTGTAATGCAGCCGCCGCAGCAGGTGGGGCGCCAGAATGTGCTCACGTGGAAGCCCGAGGGGGTCAGGGCGCAGGGGGGGAAGCGTTAGCAGGTTTCCTCCGTCACCCTTGCTCGGGCGCCGAAACTCAATTCTGCTGAACCGCGCGACTGCGAGTGTGCAAGGAGCAACTGACATCACCGTCCCCTCGCCTGCCCCCTTTCACCACCCACATCTCATTGGTGTCAAAAGCACATGATATGCTTTGTGTTCCTGCCCGCTACGAACACCCACACCCACCTACGAAAGCACACACACACACACACACACACACACACACACACACACACACACACACACACACACACACTTACATAAATTCAACTTTGTACCTTCTCTGCCTCCTCGTGCTCCTACTTCCGCGACCATCTCTCCCCGCCCCCTCAACCCCTTTACCACCATCCTCCCCTCTCATTTCCTCCCTTCCTCACCACCATATACACAAAAAATGCGAGTACTACTCTCGGTACACCTAGTGTAGTGTCCGAACTATCCTTGACAGTTACGAAAATTTTCCACATTGTTGGTGTGACGTTTGATACCCACTACGAAATTAAAAAAAAAAAAAAAAAATGGCGCTGAGCACTATGGGACATAACTGCTGAGGTTATCAGTCCCCTAGAACTTGGAACTACTTAAAGTTAATTAACCTAAGGACATCACACACATCCATGCCCGAGGCAGGATTCGAACCGGCGATCATAGCGGCCGTGCGGCTCCAGACTGTAGCGCCTAAAACCGCTCGGCCACTCCGGCCGGCCACAACGAAATGACTGGCGAGAAAAATATAGAACCAGAAAGTACCTCTTTGTTGTTTTGCTGTAGCATTCCGTCAATGAGAAATACTATGTCCTGCAAGTGCATCAATTTTTGGCCGTAGAACCCTTACATATGTCTAAATAACTCACTTCATGGTGCACAAATACCTGCAGGTATGAGGGCAAGACGAAATTTTACAGTAGCAGAGTGTATTTACTACTATTCTGATGTTCAGCTACGTATCTGTTTCACACACATAAATGAAAAAAAAAGAAAAAAGAGATTAGGCTGAATGAACAAATGTTAAACGTAGTTTTTTCACAGGAAAGGAAACATATTCGGGAGAACGGCGACTGAGATCCACATCCGGCATCCAGATAAAAGTTTTGCGTGATTTTTCGAATCCGTTTTAGGCAAATGATAGGATACTTCGTTTCAAGCTAACGGTCGACTCCCTTTCCCTGTCCGCGCTCGTATTCAGTCACTAATGACAGCATCGTCGACCGGCCGTTGCACCCCAGCCTTTCTTTCTTCTTTCCTTTTCACTGGACCAGTTTCAGTATTGCCTTTATGTGGTTCTGGGAAGCTGTGGAGCCTTAAATTTCACTGGTCGAAAGTAGATCTGAAGTCTACTCCGCGCGATTGCAAATTTACTGACCAGTATGCTATCCCTTTCAATTATTTAATTTATGTTTACTATCTGAAATACGAACAGCTTCGAGAATTGTTTCTCGTCGAGAAGTCACTACATCTTGGCCTTCTTTCAGCAACACGACGATGTTTTGTAATTATCCTGTCTGTCACTTTGTAATGAGTAACTTATATAACGACAACGCTGAAATTTTGCTGCAGTTGTTAAGGAACAGACATCGATCCAAAGACTGGCTTGGACACAGCACAGTTTCATTAGCCTTTAACCGTATACATGCCGTCCATCGACCCGTGAACCGGCCTGGTTTCCTCGCTGGAACGTTGTTGATGCCCTTTGCTGGCCTGGCCTCTTGAGTTCCGGAGTTGTGAACTTCCGCGTCATCCGAACTTTAGGGGCTGAGTTTGCTATAACCCACACGATGCGTGACTGTGCAGCGCGTGTTGTCGTCGGCGCCTGCTGTCTCGGGCACTACGGCAGAGATGATGCAAGGAAGAGCTACGAATTTAATCATGGCATCGTTAACTAATTGGTAAAGCTTCAGGGTGATGTTCAACTCAGTGGGAGATGCCTAGAGGGAGGCGTTGTGGTTCATGGAGAGGTTTACTTGCGAAATTCCTAGAACATACGTTGCAAGAAGCGTGAAACAAAATATTCCTTCCTCCCAGATATGCCTCGCGGAATGATCACAATGAGCAGATCAGAGAAATTAGAGCTGATACGGAGCTTTATCGGTAGTCGTTCTTCTCATGTACCATTCGCGAATGGAAGAAGAAAACGTGATTTCAGATGAAAGAGAAGGAAATTTTAAGCAAAATGTCGAAGCCGTAGAAAAACATAAACATAAATAGGAATAGGAAAGGCTTGACATGACTTGAAAACAATGTCCAAAAGATAGTAAGAAAACAATATTAAGAAAACAAGTAGATATTATCGCACATTGTTCGCCCCTGTGGAGATGTTACAAAATCTTAATAATGTGTGAAAACTGATTTTTCTCTTAGAAGGAGAAGGTGTTTTAGACGTAGAACTAATTAGTCTGGGCAAGGAACAAGCCGGAAAAAGCCTTTGCCGATTTCAAGCTTTGGGATTCGCCTTAAAATAATCTACGGAAACCGCCAGACATACGAGACTAGGTAGCAGCCTCAGGATTCAAAAGACGCTCCTACAGTTTACGAGTCGTTTAGCTTGACCATTGCGCCATCTCTCTGTTACTGCCTCGTATGAGGAGCAACATAATCTCTATTGGAGTCGTATATCGTCATATGACTCACAAGAGATGCGTTACGCACGGCGTTTACACAACTCTGTGGGTTGGATGCGAAAGTGTACCTCATTTTATCGTTCACAAGCTATTTCCGTAAGCGCGCCACGTGAAGCGAAAAGGATATAAAACTTTTCCGAGAACTTCGAGAGGCTAACGCCATTTCATCGAACTCTGGTAGGCGGGATATTCCTTTCACCGAACGAGGATCCATTGCAGATCACACCACTAGCGCTGGGAACTGTTGGGGAGTAATGAAAGAGAGTCTAGAAGGCTCTTGCAAGTTGCGACAGCCATCCTCGAAGCATTTACCGATCCTAAGGCATTTCTGTCCAAGGTCTAGAAGTACAGGACAACATCAATAAACAATTCTATTTTGGGTAACACTGTTTAACTGTTTTATTCGTAACGGCATCTGTTCTTCTAGAGATGAAAATGTCTAAAATTTGAAAATGTCTAAAATTTGACTTACGTTTTCGATTTTCATTCACTAATGTCTTATGCCATGAGACTTATGGCATCTGGCATTCTGGGGTAACTCATCATTGAGGAAAAAATGTTTGTCTCACACAAACTTGTATTAAGGACAACACTCGTAAGTGGTGCCCACTCTATTAATAATAGTGATTATTACGAGAAAGTTCTTGTAGGGGCCTTGAAGAGATGTTCCCTCCCAATACGTTCTGACACAGCTATCGGCCAAGAAGCATTGTGGGCAACTAAAAATCACTAATGAGTCGAAATCTGTATAGCTGTGGTAATAAACCAAACATATACCAGCATTGATTGATAATCTTTACAGTGAAATTTAATAACCTCAAGCACGCTCTCCGCCAGCAACATCGCAAATACGAACTTATTTCGCAGCCCTTTCTACATGACCTGGGTACAATTGTAGTTTTGTCTAGTGTATCATCTCCACGATGAACAGCTAAAGGGCTTGGTCACAGCGTGACCGGTCTGTCGGCCTATTTTATCGATCGACGTTTGGTGATAAAGACTGGTGAAAAAGTGTCCTCCATCTTTGCCACATCCTCTGATATTCCAACCCATATGGAACCGAAAACAAAGACCATATCACCGTATGTTCTTTTTAGGAGTACTTTAGTTGTCTCACTTATTCTGTGATCACTTTTATCATCGCATTGCGTTCTGCAAAAGTCGATCCGTTTGTATCTTAATGGCTTCAGTGGTAGGAGCTGCAGCGTGATACTGAACCTTGTCTATAAGCACAGTCTGAATGGTTGGTTGTGGTTGGCCGCTTATCAACCATATTCATCAAAGGCGTTAGACAGAGGGTCCAAACTCATTTGGATAAATATGGGGAGGGAGGGAGGACGGAGGGGTTGGGTAAACATGCTGCGATATTCATGAAGGAACAACTTTGGCATTAACCGGCAATTATTAATTATGTCACTGAAAAAACCAAATGTAGGTAGCCAGATACGAGTATTAAGGTCAATCCTGCTGAATAAGAGGTCAGATTCTCATTCACTGTGACACCTAGCACGATGTGAATATTTGGAGCTCGTACAAACGGCTGTTGCAAGTTTCTGTGCCAAGTGAAATTGTAGACTTCAGTGTAACACGCAGTTAGGCACCTGAAGACGCAAAAAGACTAGAATGTCTGTTTCAAGGCATAAGGATCATACAAATGAAAAATGAGCCAGGTGACTCAGTGGTTAATTCAGTGGACTAGTACTTAAAGAGGACGGCAGCATTAATCTCCGTCCAGTCATGCAAATTTAGTTTTCCTGTGTTTTACTGCACGCAGATGTTGAGATGATTCTTTTGAAAAGAACACGGTTGATTTCCTTCCCTATCATTCTCCAATTCGAAGATGAGCTCCATCTCTAATGACCTCGACGTCGAAGGGACGATAAACCCTAACGTTTCTTCCATCAGCCATCTAAAGTAGAATCTCCTCTAGGGAATGGGATGTTGTATTGTTCTTACGTTCGTGTCGTCATAACTGACATGAAAATCGTCTCAAATACACTGTCGTATTATCTTTCCGTTATTGAGGTGGGTGAATGGGCCAATAAATTGAAAAACAAGAGTGCAACTGCCATTATAATTCATCGCGCCCTTGAGAAGATAGCTCTCCCACAAGACTGAAAAATTTCCGTACGAGAGCGGCAACAGGCCAGATCCGTCAGCAAACTCAATCTGTTCTAGAATACGCTAATCCAGATGCTGCTCTGCTCTTCAAAGTTCCCAGTCATATGACGTGGAACGGAATTCACCGTCGCGGTCAATTTATGTAAAGCGTCTGCTTCAGTACTTCACACATATCCACTGAAGAAAGGTTAGGTGAATGTAATGTGACTGAAACTTTATGTAACGGGACTGAAACTTCCGTGGCAGGCAGAATACAGCGCCGTCGTGTGGAGTGAGAGAGAGTTCCCAACGGTCTCTGAGATAACAGCAAGTGTGCCTCGGGGTTTCGTGAGGGGGCCACTTGTTTGTAATGTGTGTTAATGGCTCAACGCTAAACTTTAGGATGTTTGCAGATGACGCTGTTGCCTCTGATAAGGCAGAACCGAATAAGGCCCCCCGAATTTCCTGTCTGGTCTGTGGCGTTCAAGCTTAATGCAGCTGGTCTGAAGTGTGTGAGTAATTATGAGCGTACTTAAAGCGGATTTTGTCAAAGCCTGAACTTATCAATAGATATGCGAGGGAGAGTGGATTGAACTCGTGTATAGGCTTCTGTGATACTGAAACTCTAGCTCGAGGGTTAGTTCTGGTGATACGTTATATATGCTGAATACCAACAAATTTAGTACGGACCTGACAGTTCTCAGTGAAAAGCATTGATTAAAGTATAGCACTTAGCTTCATCTGGCGGTTTCAAGGTGTTCGTAATTAGAAGAGAAGCTTTTAGCTTTGTTCGGAGTGTTTCCTTCGCATGTCTTGAACATGAATCCAGCCGAAGTTCTCTTTTCGACAAAAATTACGCCTTAATTTTGATGAATTGTGTGATCAATATTTACACCCTCTCCGCAACAAACTCCTGAAACTGTGCAATGTCATCTAAGATATTCCACGTTGGTAGCCACCAGATAACTGAAATGCTAGTACATAAGGGAAGATATTCACCAGTATACAGCAGTGAACGGTCTGATGTGGGCCGCAGCAAGTCGGTCGAAACGTCGGCATTTTGTTGTTTTAGTAATTTACATTGACACACCCCAATACCCAAAATTATTTCATCCAAAGTATTTACCGCGTTTATTTATACATAGAAAAGTCATGTGGTTCAAGCACATGACGTCTTTAGAACGAGCGAAGATCATATCCCCTTTCGATTTTCGTGCTTTAAAATTTCCCTGAATTCTTCAACTGAGACGAATTATGTTTTTTTTTTTTCATTTGTCTTGGATCACCAAGATGGCCAGGAGACGTTAAATTCGAAGCTAATTCGGATTTAATTTGTGGAGCGATTCCATTGGTGTTTCAAGAATCACGAGATGGTTCCCCATTTCTGCGTCATAAAGAGAATTAACACGTGCTGCAAATTTGACAGTATGAATTTCATAGAAAAATTAACCGCTTTCAGTTACATGTAATGTTAAGATAAAACGTTGTGGTAGCAGACAGAAGAGAAGTCATAGAAATAAATACCTCTTCCAGGACGAGCTAATACTGGCCACAGATACATTCAGAGAAATATTGATTGGACTATAAGTATAGATAAAGTAGTGTTGGAGGAGATCTCTAATGAACTTCGCATAATATTCTAGATAAGACACCAGTTAACTTTCTTACGATTTTCTTGAACGTGTTTTCCTTGGAACGCTTTCACATTAGAATAATCGTTTACATATCTCCTTCAACTATTCCTGAAGCCCATATTAAATGATACGATAAAGAATTACGATGTCCTTGATTCAGCTCTTGCTCTGCTGAAAGAACTTTTATCTGCAAGAGCACTGTTACGCACACGCCGCTTTTAATCTTCTGGATGAGAATGTGGTACTCTGGGAAGAGACGTATCTCAGACTCTTTAGACTACCAGGTCTGTAGCAGAGAACGGTGATGCAGGTTTCATGTTCGAATCTTGATGGAGGGTCAAGTTTTCATCTGGAGTATATGGCCACAAAGTAGCATGTTACCACCACGTTTCTCTTACGTCCTTGAAAAACCAAACGTCCCCCGTCGTCAACAATGAGTGCGTATGACGCTGTTAATGGTACACAGACCGTTTAAAGGTGAAGTTAACGGCGACTGACATCTTTGTTCCGCTTAGGAATATTATCACGTTTGCCGGCAGCGTGTTTACGCTCTCCATTGCATAATATCATCGATAACTCGACGATTTACTATTTACACCCTCTTTACAGTCACCAGCACAAAGAAACACTTCCGCTTCAGACATCTGGAACACATATCGCCAAAATGGTGCCAAACAGAAAAAAAGTTTACGTAAGTTACCAACTGCTCTTTATACTGAGGAGATTTGTGTTCAGTCCTCGAGGTGGCACAATGTATTTGTTACAATGCAGAGTATTTTTGAGCGGTTGAGTGATTATCTATTATTTATTTAACCTGATCAGATTAGGGCCATCAGGCCCTCTCTTACATAGGGCCAGTGTTCCACACATGCAGCATTGCACACATCAGAGTTACATCATGACCATAGTTTAAATAAAAAATTTAGGTTACTCTAGTGAGAATATGAATAAAGAGTAATGACTAAGACCTAATAAAGTAAATTCTGGCAGTATTTTTACAACAGGTGCTATCCATACATATTATGATAAAAATATTAATAATGACAGTAAAAAAATCAAATAATAATGATAAACATGAGAAAAATTGGCAATAGTAATAAAGATTTATGCAGATGTACATTAATATCTTGGTGTGTAAAGTAGATGTTTACTAGCATAGCGAGTTTTGGGGAAGGGAGATTTAAGGAGGGGAAAGAGGGAAGTAATGAGGTGAAGTGCATTCATGTACAGAGGAAGGCATTACTGTTACTTAAGTAGATACGTCATTGACTGTTTTTTGAAGCCGGACATGTTTTTAATTTCTCTAACATAATGAGGGAGGTTATTTCGGAGTCGGGTTCCCGCTACTGTAAAGGACTTGGAGAAGGTGACTGAGCGATGCAGTGGAACAGAGAGGATTTTATTATGATGGGAACGTGTGTTTCTGTCATGTTGTTCCGACATAAGCGTTAAGTACGAGGAGAGATATGAGGGACAGTGTACATTTATAAGGCAGTAGATGAGACAGAGCCGGCCGATGTGGCCGAGCGGTTCTAGGCGCTGCAGTCTGGAACCGCGCGACCGCTACGGTCGCAGGTTCGAATCCTGCCTCGGGCGTGAATGTGTGTGATGTCCTTAGTTAGGTTTAAGTAGTTCTAAGTCTAGGGGACTGATGACGTCAGATGTTAAGTCCCATGGTGCTCAGAGCCATTTGAACCATTTAGATGAGACAGAGTATGTGGAAATCTCTGCATTTGTCTGCACACAACGAGGACAAATTTGCATATGCTGGTGAAATGTGATCAAAAAGTCGAACGTCACAGATATATCGGACGCAGGCATTCATGACCAATTCCAGACGTCGCGAATTTTCCTGAAAGAGGCCTTGTAGGATAATACCGCTGTAGTGAATGATTGGGAGTATAGGCCTTTGTACTAATTTCTTTTTCAGATCGAAAGGGAAGAGTTTTTTATATTTTTGTAGGACATGAAGGGATGCTGATGTTTTTTTGCGCACTACAATTACGTGCTCTGTCCAATTTAGATTTTCATCTATTATTACTCCCAAACTCTTTGCTGAGGGAGAGAAGTTAATATTTGTTCCATTTATGATAAGAGATGGTACGGATTCCCGATGTTATGGGCTAATGAGCTTAGAGTGACCAACAAGTACCGCTTGGGTTTTAGATGGGTTTAGTGTTAGTCCTATGTCCTGTGCCCATTTTGATAGTGCATCGAGGTCAGTATTGAAATTTTCAATAGCTTTCTTAAGATTGCTTGGTTTCGCACTTAGACACAACTGAAGGTCATCAGCATACATATGATATTTGCAATAGGTTAGAACCGATGACACATCATTGACATTCAGAGAGAAGAGTATAGGACCTAATACTGAGCCTTGGGGAACACCTGACACTACCTGCCGCCATTGTGATTTTATATTCTCGGACAGGACGCGTTGCTGACGAGACGTCATGTATGAGCGAAGCCATTGCACTGTACTTGGTGAGAAGTTTAGACCGTTAAATTTGGCTAGTAGGATGTCGAAGTCGACAGTATCAAATGCTTTGCTGAAATCTAGGAAGCAAATGACAGTCGCTTCTTTTCTGTCCATGGCAAATGTCAGGTCATCTGTCACCTTCATCAGTGTGGATGTTGTGCTTCGATGTTTACGAATACCTGATTGGTATTCGTCTAGTAGGTTGTTAGTTGTTAGGTAGTTGGTGAGCTGGACATGGACTATATATTCGAAGGCCTTTGATAGTGCAGGAAAAAGGCAGATGGGGCGGTAGCCAGGGGGTGCTGTGGCGATGTCCCTTTTAGGCAGTGGCTTAATTCGTTCCAGTTTCCAGACCTCAGGGAAAATACTTGTGGTTAATAAATCGTTGAAAATGTCTGTTATAGAGGGCATTAGTTGATCAGTAATAAGTTTTACCATCTGGATAGTGATCTATTAGTAGTTTTCATTACCACTAATGACTTTCATTCTATTTCACTGAATTTCGCATAATGCGAATTCCATGTTTACGTTAAGGTAAGGGCATAACATCTGCCTGGTCGCAGCTGCTTCACATACAGTGACCGAAAAATGGCGCAACACCAAAAAGAAGCAGTGGGACATCAACGAATGTTGATGATTCCTATACAATTTTCTCACCAGTGGCATAAGAGTGGCACTATTAGCACCACTGCGAGGATGTAAATCAGATTTGCTTTAGATGCTCGTTGTAAGGGTCGTGAGCGTTGGTTACCTTTGAGATTGGACGGGCTGAGTTGATGTTAGTCAAGAATGCCTTTAAGGCCACAAAGACACCATTATGAGACCTCACTGAGTTTGAACGATGTCATGTAATAGGTCTATGAGAAGCTGCAGGTTCCTTCTGCGATACTTAGGTAGGATTGTAAGGAATGTAGCCACTGTACATGATAGCTGGGATGGTGGTCACGAGAATGTACAGTCGGAAGAAGACCGGGCTTCAGACGGCCACGTGGCACTACCGGCAGCGAAGACCATCAAGTTCGGCGTATGGCTCTGGCGTATCGTACTGCATCTGCAGCAGCAGTCTGAGCAGCAGTTGGCACCACAGTCACAAGACGAACTGTTACAAATCGGTTACGTCAAAGACAGCTCTGAGCCAGACGCCCTGTAGCACGCATTCCACTGACCCCAGACCACTGCCATTTGCGGCTTCAGTGGTGTCAAGCTCATTGGAGAGCATGGTGCAGATATTTTGTGTTTACTGACGAAAGCTGGTTTTTCCCACGGGGCGATTGATGATCATGTGTCGGTTAGAAGGAGGGCAGTTGTGGGCTTGCAACCATCGTGTCCGCCTGGTGGACATACTGGGCCTCCACCTGGAGTTATGGTCTAGGGTGCGATTTCGTATGACGCACCCTGACTGCAAATTTGTACGTCAATCTGGTGATTCGACCTGAGGAGCTGCTGTTCGTGAACAGCATCCTAGGGAATTTTCTAACAGGATAATACTGCCGCAGATACCGCTTTCGCAACCCAAAATGCTGTACAGAATGTCGAAAAGTTGCCTTGGTCTCCTCGGCCCATCAGATCGATCTCCATGTGAGGACATATGGACATCATCGGAAGATGACTCCAGGGTCATCCACACACAGCAAATGGTTCAAATGGCTCTGAGCACTAAGGGACTTAACATCTGAGGTCATCAGTCCCCTAGAACTTAGAACTACTTAAACCTTACTAACCTAAGGACACCACACACATCCATGCCCGAGGCAGGATTCGAAGCTGGGACCGTAGCGGTCGTCCGGTCCCAGACTGAAGCGCCTAGAACCGCTCGGCCACACCGGCCGGCGCTCACAGCATTAACCATCCCTCTATTGACCGACCACGTGCAACAGGCATGGAAATCCATCCCAGAAACTGACAGCCGGAACCTGTACAACACAGTGCATGCAAGTTTGCATGCTTGCCTTCAACGTTCTGGCGGTTACACCGGTTTTTACTGTACCAGTATTTCCCATTTTCAGTGGCTTTTCTCGAAATTGCATTAACTGGTGATCTTACAATGTAAATCATTTAAATATGTTATCAAGACAAATGTACTCCTGAATTTTGGTTACTCTACCTTAATTATTGTTTGGTATTGCGATTTTTACCCTCTACATCTGGATATAATGTAACTTCTCTTGTTTGCTATACAATATCATGCTGGATAAGGCTGATAATATACAGTATTTTAAAGACATCATCAGTCAGTTTTTCGTTGATATCCGCTTCTCGTAAATTATACGCTGCTCTGAACTGATATCAGCTGCATGGACTTCAGACGTGACGACGTCCTATCGCAAGATCTTCAGGAGATTCCCTTTCAAACTGCTGGAATACGAACCTTCGAGATGAAATATATTGTGTCATTGTGCACCGCAACATTTACATTAGCATCCAAAACTCAGCACGTTGCCGGTACGGTATGCCGGAAGTGTTTGACACAAAGGTAACAACAAATTCTTATCTCATGTGTGTAATTAGGAAGTTCCTCGAAACGTCTGTGTACACAGGAAGAACAAAACTGTAATATTTCTTCCACATCAGTCAGTAGAGGTTACCCTTTACTGCCACACATACCTGGTAGCGATATTTGTTGAGTCTGTTTTAGATGTGCCATTCCATACAGGCCTCCCTATAGGACATTTTTCTAGAGTCGCAAATACTCGGGTCCTCGAGTGGTGATGGGAGGGGGGGGGGGCGCCTCTGGTACTAGGAGGTTACTGCTGAATATGTATCAATAGTCGGCTGCTGACTTAGGCACTGTGAGTCCGACTCTGAGGGCCTCTTGAAATGAAGGGCTGCTGCTGATTATCCTGAACGGCAGTGCTATGCCAGAGCCTATGGGCTGGCTGTGAGATCCGTTCCAGCTAAGGGATAGCCCATGCATAGGTACCAGGCCTGGCCTGCTGTAGTGGGAGGTTGATGCGAATAAACTGAAAAAGCGACTTGCGTGGGTCCGTCCCAGTGGACGGTCGCTACTGGATATAAGGAACAGGTAGTCGCAGATAGGTCCACAGAACCGGGTAATTGGCCGGGGCCATCGTTGGAGGAGTCAAGTTACGCTTCTTAACTTGGGAATAATTAGCAACCGAGTTCCATCACCAATGAGCATGGCCACGATACAACCATGACAACAGTCCAGCGATTACCCGTGGAAGATGTCCTGATGCTACCAAATCCCTGTTCGCGCCTTCGAGGAAGGGTACAGGACAACCTCAGCTGACCCAACAGTGTAGTAGAAGCTCGCATTGCCGACCTCGGCGGTTACTCGTCACACGCTGCGAGAAGAGTCTCGCAAATACAAGCAGTATGGTGGGTAAACACCATACGAACAAGCGGTAAACGTTGGGAAAGCTGTTAGAGATGCCGGTTCACGTGATGGCGTGAACTAGAATCCGAAACCTAAGTGATACAAGCGATGTCCGTTTACTTACAAAACTACCAGATTTTACTCACTCCTAGTGCGAAGGATTGATACTCTAGCGAAAGGCCATTTCCGGTAAAAGAGAGATGTGTGATAAACGCTCGCTATATAGCCTCGACATTGACTCGTCTGACTCTTGAGATAAAGCTTGTGTATCAAATAGGTAGCGGTTCTTTCGTACTGTGATTATCAGAAAGTAGGACGCGTGTTATAGAGAGAGGAATTGTGGCTGGTGTTCCGGAACACCTTCTATGATGACCATGTCATCGACTCGCTATTTGCCAGCAACGTCTCTGGTGTTCCGGAACACCTTCTATGATGACCATGTCATCGACTCGCTATTTGCCAGCAACGTCTCTGGTGTAACCGTTCCATCCTGGGGATTCATGGTCTGATCATTCAGATGTCAGCGTGATGTGCGACATAGAGAATAACAGTTGAGAATACGAAGGGGGGAGGACTTCTAGTTCCAGCATTTGCCTCATGACCATGAGAAACCTCCAGAAAACGTTAAGGAGGAACAAGGGATGGGAACTACTAAGGGTGTTCAATAAGTAACGCACCACATGTTTTTTTCAGCCAATTTCTGTTGAAAAAATGTAGAATTTCTTGTGGCACATCGTGGAATATACCCACTTCAGCCCCTTTAGTTTCCTGAAGTTCCGATAGAGGCGGGACTATACGTAGCTTTCCAAATGGTGTCGGTAACGGAAGTGAGTTCCAATCAGAGCTGTCGGCGGAAAAGCAGAACATCGCAGATATTCACAGGCGCTTGCACAGTGTCTGGGGAGACCTGGCAGTGAACAAAAGCACGATGAGTCGTTAGGCGAGGTGTCATCATCGCAACAAGGTCACGCAAAGCGGCTGACTCCTGCAATGTTGGAACGTGTGGACACTCTCATTCAAAGTGATCGACAAATGACAGTCAACACCTCCCTGCACAACTGGACGTTTCTGCTGCTAGTGCAGGCATACTCATCCACCAATTTGGATACGCAAAGGTGTGTAAAACTGAAGAAACCACTTCAGCGCGTACGTCTCCACAAAAATGCAAACGAACTTCTCCTTGTCAGTGACAGCTCGAGGTCTCACCCAAGTCTGCGCACCCGAGAGGAGCTCACAAAACCTCATGGGACAGTTCTTCCTCATACAGCCAACAGGACGCATCTCGCACCATCCGACTTCCATCTGTTTGGCCCAATGGAGGAAGCACTCCACGGGAAGCAGTACGTGGATGACAGGCAGGTTACTGATGAAGAAAGACGTTGGCTCAGACATCGACCGGTAGAGTGGTACCATGCGGGCATGCAGAGCCTGCCAGTAAGGTGGCATAAGGCCGTTGCATTGAACGTAAATTATGTTGAAAAAATAGGTTTTGTAGGAAAAATAGTTTGGATTAAAATGGTGTACTGGAATCCTGAATAAAACCACCTGTTTTCGGAAAAATACTGTGTTGCATTACTTATTGAGCGCCCCTCGTATTAGTTCTGGGCAAATATGTCACAGACAAAAACTTCAAAACTTCGTGTATTTGTATGCAAAGTAAAATCGGTGACAACACTCGAAATTTGCAGCTTACTCATACTGCTCTCGGCACACTGCATGCCCGTCGGCGCCACAGAGGCTGGACCGAGGTATACTTTGTAGTTGTGCACCCTCAGTGGCAGAAGGACAAAGCGCTCAAATGGCTGAGTTATTGCCCGATACACGGAATTCCCTATGGGGCAACACAGTTTTGAGTTCTCTGCGATTTAATTATAGTGGGGGCCCGATTACAATCTCGTCCAAATCAAGAATACTAATGTGATTTACTGAATGTGTTACCAATCGAATCTCCACGGCCTCCTCAAACACATAGTCCCAAGACGGTGAAGTGGAAGCTACCTGTAGACTCTTCACCCCCCTTTACTCCATAGAGTAGCTCATATCTGTGCAATGTTCCACCACTTCTGACATGTTTCGCTGTAGCTAGTGAGTGTACGGTTGGTGCCCATCGCGCCTCTCCCGAGTGGTTTGTGTTGTTTTGCTAATATCTGAACTACCACAACTTTCACGAGGAGTCTTTCGAAGCAACAAGTCATCCTTCGCAGTGGCGAGTAGGCCTGCAGTCTTCACAGGAGGGCAGATGATCTCTTGGTGTTTTCCGAGGATACTATCTATCTTCAAGCAAAGAGAAGTGACGTAAAGAAGAAAAACAATATCAGTAAGATACTGATACGAATTTGGGTATTTTGTCCAGCACCAAACGCCTTGTGAGTCTGTTGTTGGAAATATAACAAACGAATAAACATAAACTCTATGATGAGTGTATTCTATCTATAATGGATGCAGTTGAACTCCGTGACTGTTACTTTATAGGGCGTAGAATACAGACTGCTGCTAGTCACAACTGAAGGTGGTTTTATTTAACACTTAACCGGTTTAGCACGTGTGCCCATCTTCAGCTGGTTTGCGTTCATGTAGCTTTTCCCATACTACCGTTGGGATCATTGCGTAACTCAAAAACAAATAATATGATGATGAGTAAATAGAAACAAATGAAACATTTGGAAGTCGATAAGCGAAATGTGTTGTTAAATATTATAGTACTTACCTCTAGCTGGTGTACACATATCGTCTTCACATTACATTCATCACATTTTTCAAAAGTATTCCGTTTTTTACACACCAATGCTTCCACATTGTTGTTGTGGTCTTCACTCCAGAGACCGGTTTGATACAGCTCTCCATGCTAGTCTAACCTGTGCAAGCTTCTTCATCTCCCAGTATGTACTGCAACCTACATCCTTCTGAATCTACTTAGCGTATTCCTCTCTTGGTCTCCCTCTACGATTTTTACCTTCCACGCTGCCCTCCAATACTAATTTGCTGATCCCTTGATGCCTCAGAACATGTCCTACCAACCGATCCCTTCTTCTAGTCAAGCTGTGCCACAAATTTCTCTTCTCCCCAATTCTATTCTGTACCTCTTCATTAGTTATGTGATCTACTCATCTAATCTTCAGCATTCTTCTGTAGCCCTACATTTCGAAAGCTTGTATTCTCTTCTTATCCAAACTATTTATCGTCCATGTTTCGCTTCCATACATGGTTACACTCCTTACAAATACTTTCAGAAACGACTTCCTCACACTTATATCCATACTCGATGTTAACAAATTTCTCTTCTTCATAAAACGTTCTCCTTGCCATTGCCAGTCTACATTTTAAATCGTCTCTACTTCGACCATCATCAGTTATTTTGGTCATCAAACAGAAAAATACATCTACTACTTGAAGTGTCTCATTTCCTAATCTAATTCCCTCAGCATCACCCGATTTAATTCTACTACATTCGGTTATCCTCGTTTTGCTTTTGTTGATGTTCATCTTATATCTTTCTTTCAAGACACTGTCCGTTCCGTTCAACTGCTCTTCCAAGTCCTTTGCTGTCTCTGACAGAATTACAATGTCATCGGCGAACCTCAAAGTTTTTATTCCTTCTCCATGGATTTTAATTCCTACTCCGGTTTTGTCTTTTATTTCCTTTACTGCTTGCTCAGTATACAGATTGAATAACATCGGGGATAGGCTACAACCCTGTCTCACTCCCTTCCCAACCACTGCTTCCCCTTCATGTCCCTCGACTCTAATAACAGCCATCTTGTTTCTGTACAAATTGTAAATAGCCTTTCGCTTCCTGTATTTTCCCCTCTACCTTCAGAATATGAAAGAGAGTATTCCAGTCAACAATCATAATGTAAGGTAATTTTATTTAACACATGACCGGTTTCGGGCCTGTGCCCATCTTCAGGAGTTTATGTTGTGTACGATTTCAAACACAACGGTAAGGAGAGGTGGACTACAGAGTGGTGTGACAACTGTTGTCGTAAGAAAGCTGAACACGAGGAGAAACGAACGAGTCATCACAGTAAACAGAAGATTTACTTGATTTGTATTTCTGCAACTGTGCGAGTACTCATTACAAATACTGCGGCAAGAGGTAGGGTCCAACTAAAACAATGACAACAAGGATGAGACACTAAAGCACGAACGATGGTGTCTCTGCCGCGACTGGGCGGCGTCTGTGTAGGGTCACGTAGCGAAGTGGCTCCGAGTGCGAGTGTGCTCTGTGGCAGCCGCCGGCCATCGTACAGTATATTGCGGCGGCAGAGACCGCCCGCAGTCCTGAGCTGCTGGACGGGTGGCGCAGCAGGCGGGCGCCATTGGGTCTGCCACGACTGCAGTCGACCCTATCGAAGTCTGACGGAAACTTGCACTTCTGTTGCCCACTATAAGACGCCAGTACATGTTTCCGTACTCAGTGTTGGAGAACGCAGTTAAAATTAAAAACAAACAATGTGATAATGACGCAATAGACACAAATCAAACTTCTGGAAGTGGCTACGTGACATGTAAAATATTATAGCACTTACATGTTGCTTCCGTGTCCATATCGTTTTAACATTACACTTATTACATTTTTTTTACAAAAATAATACGTTTCTTACATGTGAATTGTATATTAGTCACCATGCTAATTGTTGGTGGTTATTTCTACGATCTCACGCTCTTCTGCCTTAGATGGGGCCATCAGTCGTGGTCAAAGATCACCTCTGCGTCCTTTCTCATTACACAATACTTCAAAACAATTGAGACGACGGCTGTGGTCCAGTGTTTCGCACTAGCCTTGCTCTCTTTCTCTTTCTATCTCTCTATCTCCCTCTCTCTCTCTCGCGTCGACCATGGCGTCATGGAAAAGAAACTGTTATATAGTTGTGTTAAATTTCATTTTCATAATCTGTAATATCTGTTGTGTATCTGTATGGGAAATATCTCTGTACTCCTCTGACCGAAGCTCTTTGACCATAACTTCTTTTTTCCAATGTAAAAGCGTTTGGATCTCGCGAATGGATGTGCTTCTGCAGTTACTAAAACCTTTATCGCAGACATAATATGGAAGCGACTTCAAGAAGAATATTATAATTCCAATCCACAAACAAAACAGGGGTTGACAGATGTAAAAATTACCGAACTATCAGTTTAATAAGTCACGGCTTCAAAATACTAACACGATTATCTACAGACGAATGGAAATACTGGTAGAAGCCGACCTCGGGGAAGATCAGTTTGGATTCCGTAGAAATGTTGGAACACGTCAGGCAATACTGACCCTACGACTTATCTTAGAAGATACATTAAGGAAAGGCAAACCTATGTTTCTAGCATTTATAGACTTAGAGAAAGCTTTTGACAATGTTGACTGGAATACTCTCTTTCAAATTCTGAAGGTGGCAGGGATAAAATACAGTGAGCGAAAGGCTTTTTACAATTTGTACAGAAACCAGATGGCAGTTATAAGAGTCGAGGGACATGAAAAGGAAGCAGTAGTTGGGAAGGGAGTGAGACAGAGTTATAGCCTATCCCCGATGTTATTCAATCTGTATATTGAGCAAGCAGTAAAGTAAACGAAAGAAAATATCGGACTAGGAGCTAAAATCCATGGAGAAGAAATTAAAACTTTGAGGTTCGCCGATGACATTGTAACTCTGTCAGAGACAGCAAAGGACCTGGAAGAGCAACTGAACGGAATGGACAGTGTCCTGAAAGGAGGATATAAGATGAACATCAAAAGCGAAACGAGGATAATGGAATGTAGTCGAATTAAATCGGGTGATGCTGCGGGAATTAGATTAGGAAATGAGACGCTTAAAGGAGTTTTGCTATTTGGGGAGCAAAATAACTGATGATGGTCGAAGTAGAGAGGATATAGAATGTAGACTGCCAATGGCAAGGAAAGCGTTTCTGAAGAAGAGATATTTGTTAACATCGAGTATAGATTTAAATGTCAGGAAGTCGTTTGTGTGGAGTGTAGCCATGTATGAAAGTGAAACGTGATGATGAACAGTTTGGAGAAGAAGAGAACAGAAGCTTTCGAGATGTGGTGCTACAGAAGAATGCTGAAGATTAGGTGGGTAGATCACATAACTAATGAGGAGGTATTGAATGGAATAGGGGAGAAGAGGAGGTTGTGGCACAACTTGGCAAGAAGAAGGTACCGGTTGGTAGGACATGTTCTGAAGTACCAAGGGATCACCAATTTAGTACTGGAGGGCAGCGTGGAGAGTAAAAATCGTAGAGGAAAACCAAGTGATAATTACTCCAAGGAGATTCAGAAGGATGTAGATTGCAGAAGGTACTGGGAGATGAAGAAACTTGCACAGGATAGAGTAACACAGCCGGCCGCGGTGGTCTAGCGGTTCTAGGCGCTCAGTCCGGAACCGCGCGACTGCTACGGTCACAGGTTCGAATCCTGCCTCGGGCATGGATATATGTGATGTCCTTAGGTTAGTTAGGTTTAAGTAATTCTAAGTTCTAGGGGACTTATGACCACAGATGTTGAATCCCATAGTGCTCAGAGCCGTTTTTGATAGAGTAACATGGAGAGATGCATCAAACCAGTCTCTGGACTGACGACCACAGCAACAACAACATTATGACTGTTAGCGGTTATTATTCTACACCATGTGAGTGTGGAACTCGCGGAACAACAGTACTGATTGTCTTGTTAAGCATACAAAATTGAAGTGAAACTGAAGAAACACAAATGCATAGTAAGGAAACGCGGGTTCAAAAAAGAGGAAAAACTGCGATAAGTGTTCTTCAGCAGGGTGGATGCACGCAGTTTACAGAAGGGCCTTTCTTTGCTGACACCTGTTTCGGAAACGACTTTTCCCCTCAACACGTCGACGGAAAATAAACATTCGTACTATTCCTCGGTATAGCACGAGGGGGCCGAGTAAATTTAAATAGGCGCCGCATCTCAATTTAAGTAGGAGCGACACCCGCCGTCTCGGACTGATGGACGGCCGCTCGGAAATCGCTTTCGAGGCGGCGCGGCGGCGAGAAATAAATATTTCCAGTTCCGTAGCCGGCGCGCTCCTTGGTGCCGCCCCTGAGGGCCGCGGGACAATTATAAGAGCGGCCTAAGTTGGATTGGTAGCGGCTGCCCCTCGCCACAACTCACGGCCGTGACAGCCGCCGCCTGGGGGTTGGGCGGCCCGGAGGAGGCGGCGGCGGGGGCGGCAAGGACAGGCGGGGGCGGACCTGCCGACGGCTGTCGGCCATGGCGCCTGCCTCTCCACGCTGAGCCTCGACAATTAACCGTACGGCATCTGCCCGTGACAACAGGGGCAGGACCGCTTCAGCTTGATTCTCCCGTGTGATAACACCATCACATATATCGCTTTGCGATGTTAAGTAAAACTAGTAACCTAATCTTCTTAACTGTTCTCGATGGAAATACATCGTTAGTTACCTGCTCCTTTGAAAAGCGTTACCACTGCAATAGGACAACGGTTGTGACTTTTGGGTGATGGGGCAATACTCCAGTTTCTTCAATGATACAGCATCAACGCAAACATTTAATGGCCGAAAATATCCAGTGTCGTTGTCTGACATACGCATCACCTTAAACCCTTAGATTTCTGGTTACGTGTCGGTTTGAAAGCTTTGCTACATTCCACACCTATCGATAACAGCTCACATTACAAAGCGTGTTCCACATGCATGGGGACCTAGCCAAGTGTCACAAGAAATGTTGGCAAAAATTCTTGATTCTTTGAGGAAATTTGGTTAGTATATAAGAATCAGCGAAAAGCAAATTGATCACCTCCTGCGGAATCAAAAGACTGATTGTCATCGTAGGTCTGGATGACCCGTATCTCAACCTACATTTCTTTCTGGACATATATCTGTAGGACTATCAGTTAGTTAATTAGTTACATGTTGCATACATCATTTGACCGATTCTTTGATCGAAATGTTGTCGAACAGGTTTGTGTACTTGATTGGTCTTAAAGAACACATCCTTCTTTTTCAGTGCTATTCATGCAGCTACAGTTTTTGCTTTTACTACCTATCACACGTTTTATGTTATCGGATAAATGACCAAATATTCCTGTTACTGCATATGTAACTCCTTTATGAGCCACTGATACCTGTAGTAATTGGTAATAATAGCCATTTTCCTTTTAGTGTTGTAGGTATGGACCTCACTGTTCTTCTCAAAATGTATTGTGGCCGTGCAGTTAGAATGCCTAGTTCCTTGAAGACACACCTAGACAACATCGGCAACTGGCTGCCTCGTGAGACCGGCCATCCTCCTACAAAGCCAAACAAACGCAGCATATCTGTACTTCGTGCAGGTAACGCTGCATTCCCTGCTGGAATATGAGCGTTTGGTGGCACAAACGATATTGTGACTAGTACACGATGGAGCTCCAACTCACTGCCCTCTTGAGTGTGGAGCTAGCTCGTTCAGGCAGAATATTCCAACTTTTCTGGCGTGTTCTCACGCGTGTTCTCAATCGCTGAAACCTACACGACTAAAGTTTCTCTATTTCCACCTCGAATGGTGTTCCTCTCCTGGAACGCATTTCCGTCCACATGTCTATTTCACTATTCTTTCTCTTTATCCTATCCTGCAGTTTACCCGCCATTTAGCAAAATCACCCTGCCTTAAGAATGCAGACGATGTTATTCTCGGTCTTTTTCAGCTGTTGCTGTTACACTTCATGCCAACTTGACCTTCGTTGTATGCTCCCTCGATGGATTTACAATGTTAATGGAAAGCAGTGTAGGCGCTTTGCCGCAAATATTCATTATTTTGATTTGCAGCTCCTTGCATTGACCACGTTTGCAGTTACAATTGTTGGATATGAGGTCTGCCAGTTATGCAAAACACCGTTTTTTCTCATTACCCAAACATATTTCGGCCCCACTGTGCCATCATCAGTGGGTTTTCGTTATTATTTATTCTGCAATGTGAACATTTTTGTTTAATGATCATAAAATTATGAGCATCTTTAGTTCAAACTACAGGTCGTTTCTTTTTGTAAATACCTTTACATTTGGTGTACCTGTAGTCATTAACAAACAAGTGATCCAGAAAATTCAAGGTATTTGCAAAAAGAAACGATCTGTTCTTTTACCTAAAGATGCACATCATTTTATAATCATTTAGCAAAAATGTTCACATTGCAGAATAAATAAAAATGAAAACCCGTTGATGATGGCACAGTGGTGCCGAAACATGTTTGAGTACTGGGAAAAAACGGTGTTTTGCATAACTGGCGGACCTCACATCCAACAATTTTTGCTGCAAATGTTTAAATTTCTCGGGCCGAAGCCAACAGTGATCCCGACAGCATATAATTTCCTTATTATTCGTTGCATCAAACCACGGCTGCAAAATACTAACACGAATTCTTTACAGACGAATGGAAATACTGGTAGAAGCGCACCTCGGGGAAGACCAGTTTGGATTCCGTTGAAGTATTGGAACACGTGAGGCAATACTGACCCTACGACTTATCTTAGAAGATAGATTATGGAAAGGCAAATCTACATTTCTAGCATTTGTAGACTTAGAGAAAGCTTTTGACAATGTTGACTGGAATACTCTCTTTCGCATTTTATAGGTGGCAGGGGTAAAATACAGGGAGCGAAAGGCTATTTACAATTTAGACAGAAACCAAATGGCAGTTATAAGAGTCGAGGGACATGAAAGGGAAGGAGCGGTTGGGAAGGGAGTGAGACAGAGTTGTAGCCTATCCCCGATGTTATTCAATCTGTATATTGAGCAAGCAGTAAAGAAAACAAAAGAAAAATTCGGAGAAGGTATTAAAATCCATGGAGAAGAAATTAAAACTTTGAGGTTCGCCGATGACATTGTAATTCTGTCAGAGACAGCAAAGGACCTGGAAGAGCAGTTGAACGGAATGGACAGTGTCTTGAAAGGAGGATATAAGATGAACATAAACAAAAGCAAAACGAGGATAAAGGAATGTAGTCGAATTAAATCGGGTGATCCTGAGGGCATTGGATTAGGAAATGAGACACTTAAAGTAGTAAAGTAGTTTTGGTATTTGGGGAGCAAAATAACTGATGATGGTGGAAGTAGAGAGGATATAAAATGTAGACTGGCAATGGCAAGGAAATCGCGTCTGAAGAAGAGAAATTTGTTAACATCGAGTATGGATTTAAATGTCAGGAAGTCGTTTCTGAAAGTATTTGTATGGAGTGTAGCCATGTACGGAAGTGAAACGTGGACGATAAATAGTTTAGACAAGAAGAGAATAGAAGCTTTCGAAATGTGGTGCTACAGAAGAAGCTGAAGATTAGATGGGTAGATCACATAACTAATGAGGAGGTATTGAATAGAATTGGGGAGAAGAGAAATTTGTGGCACAACTTGACTAGAAGAAGGGACCGGTTGGTAGGACATGTTCTGAGGCATCAAGGGATCACAAATTTAGTATTGGAGGGCAGCGAGGAGGGCAAAAATCGTAGAGGGAGACCAAGAGATGAATACACTAAGCAGATTCAGAAGGATGTAGGGTGCAGTAGGTACTGGAAGATGAAGACGGTTGCACAGGATAGAGTAGCATGGAGAGCTGCATCAGACCAGTCTCAGGGCTGAAGACCACAACAACTATACATACAGAATAAATGAGCGTTCCCACCAGCTGGCTGTACGCTACGGTCCGACCTCTACGTACGGCCCAGACACTCAGGGCGTTGTCCCACTGTGCAGACCGTCATTTGCAGTTCGCTGCACTGCCTTACGCCGCACAATCGTATTCTTCTCGTTCTGGAACAACGTGCTGCGGGGTACTCGTTACGGCCTGCCGTAGCTGCACCTGCAGAACAGACAGTGGCCTAGCTTGCCACAGGCGGCTGCAACGGACACGACGCCCGCGGCTCTCCTTCTCCACTGCAGGTGCGAGACGCCGTCCAAGGTCAGGGCCATGGGCGTGGCCGCACTAATTAACCAGGGGATGGTGGCGGCTGTTTACGCAGCCCGCCACTGCTACACGACGCTGTTAATTAGAACAAGTTCCCCGAGAACGGGCCGCCTGCTCGGGCGCCGACTGCGCGAGACGGCGCCGCCGCCTCCGCCGCCTCCCGCGCTGGCGACGGCGGGTGGTGGGAGGACGCCGGGCATCAAGATTCTATTACTGCAGTAACGACGTGGCGCCAGCCGGCGACGTCGGAGGGTGGTCGCCCCTTCTCAAAACGACAAGTGCGTCTCCCCTGGACGTAGCTTCCCCTGTCCCGCGCCTTGCTTGCATTGTCGTTACCGAGAATTATTTCATCGCGAAAGGGGGATGGCCAGCTAATAATGCCTGACGCTTTCTCCTTCCGCGTATTATGATCTCACATTCCGAAAGCTCTCGCTCGATGGCTGTAGTGAATGTTTGAGAGCTGCAAGTGTTGTGTCCCAACAGAAACTGAACGGCGCCGTTGTCAGAATGGCCAGTAATTCCTTTCAGTTCCTAGAAAACGCCTAAGGCGAACTAAGCACTTCCCAGCGTCATGCACTGAATAAAGAAAATAATTCATTGTCGGAAGAAAGTGTCATACGACAATGTCGTGTGACTACGGCCTGAAATTGGATTGGGCATATATTAAGAAAGAATGGTGGACTGATAAAACCAGTTTTAGAAGGTTATGTAGAAGGGAAAAGGAAGCGAGGAAGGAAGAGATTCCAGATACTGGATGACATGATGGACGGTACAACATACAGCAGCCTTAAGAAGGAAGCAATGGATCGCAGAAAATGGAGAGGCAAAGGACCTGCTAATATAGCAGATAACTGATGATGTTGATGACTAGGGCCTCCCGTCGGGTAGACCGTTCGCTGAGTGCAAGTCTTTCGATGTGACGCCACTTCGACGACTTACACGTCGATGGGGATGAAATGATGGTGATTAGGACAACACAACACCCAGTCCCTGAGCGTATAAAATCTCCGACCCACCCGGGAATCGAACCCGGGGCCTTAGGATTGACATTCTGTCACGCTGACCACTTTATTTTGTTATTTTTCACTTTTTTTTCATTTTTCTTTCTTAAGGGCCTCCCATCTCCCCTTCTAGCCCTTCCATTCGCTTTCCTTCATGCGCCTTCTTCGGCGAGCTTCAATGCCCCACTTTTTTTTTTATAGGTTATGAAACTGAATTGCATCTTGAAGACAATGTTAGAAAATTGTAATCCGGATAGATTACCGTGAAAATAACTCTCTCTATAATATTGTTGACTGCATTAACGGAACGCAAAATATTCTTCCATTAGAATTTAAACAAAAATGAGGAGAGAAGAAAAAGTAAAAATTAAGAGAGGAAGTTAAACTTCTTCAGTGATGCACGTCTTATGCATTTGAACAGTTTGTCCGTACTATTCTTGTGCTGTGGCATGACTCATGTTACTTTTTGGGAAAATATGCTTTTTCGGGGTTCTGTTGAGGCCTTCGCGGCTACCGTATCGGCCCCGGGGCACACGGAGTCCCCACCGTACTTCACCCTCAACAGCAACCCCCTACTTTGGCAGTCTATCTTGTTTCGTCGATTTCATATTATTCGGGTATTAACCGATGCCTCGTTTCTGAAACAAAATTTGCATCATATTCCCGAACTTCTTTTTATGGTCTTTGTTCCGGTATATTTTGAAGTATTCGTCTTTCATATATTCTCGATATTCTTGTAGATTGTCATTTCCTTTGTTGTTGACAGCATAATTGACAAAATTTCCGAATAGCCACAAGATGACATTTTTTTTGTGGTGGCCACTCAGCTACCGGGGGCGCACGGAAGAAAGTGTTGGAACGCCTGGATAAATCCGCAGGACAGAACAGGTAGTTGTAATTGTGGAAAGGGGCCAAAAATGAGTGGCTGTCAGTTACACTCAAACACATATACCTTTATTCAGTAGCCCAAACATTACAGCGCAAATTTCCGAGCTCGACTATCGACCGAATATGTCACACAACCTCTTTAATTTTTAAATCAGCTCAAGGCCCATTATTTAAAACACAACTAAAAGCATACAAATTCAAACCATCGGCTATGAGCCATTAAAATACAGAATCAAACACCAATGAGAAAAGGCAGTACAGCCAGTGGAGCTCAGACGTTTCCGGGGGTCGGTCTGCACTTGAAATATTAACGTTCGCTTAGGGGACACAGGTAGTCGGCCCAACTATATCTTCCCACCTGCAACCCAACAAAGAGACAGTCAACGGACCCACCGTCAAGACGATTTGATTCCTACCCAACCAGTACACAAGGAACTCCAAAGCCAAAACGTAAAAGGCGTAGCCGCCCAAATCCAAGTATGCATAAGCTGTCAAAACTACACACACTTGTTGGACAGCGACAACACGGTGAGGAAAGGACACTGCCTGAATTTAGCGTCAGCGGCCAGGGCAGGTAACCGGAACGCTAACGGCCAGAAGAGAGAAAATTCCGCTGGTGCACTTGGACTTCAAATAACCAAAATACAGGTAAACTCCACAGGATGGTGGCCAAACTTGCGCCAGCTCGAACACTCGCTGTTGCTCACGGGAATACCCCCAACAGCGAACCACGAAAACCAACGGGACAATCTGAACAGTCTGGCTTCGGTAATTAAATCACCTTGATGCCCTGGGTCGGTGAGCCACGAATCTCGTAGCAATCGTAACAGCTCCCACACACTCCGACACTGCGTAGAGACCGCCAACGCTCCCGGCCCACTGCGCCGCGCGAAGATTTCCTGGCTGATCCACACCAACCGACCGACTGCCGCACAACGGGTAGCTGGAAACTATAAGCACCAGACCAAAGATAGTACAAGGTGCGAATATCGATACACACCGCTGCTGCCACACGTAGAAAGACGAAGAACCACGGGTAACCGCAATAACTGCGGAAAACAAAATGCAGAATAACAGTCAAGGTTTAAACCAATACATCAGCCGGGGCCAGCACGGCTCAAGTGTGTTATCGTATTTTCTTGTGCCGATTTTGATCCGATGACGGCATATGTCACCTGGGGGGGCAGTAGATGTACTGATATTGATTTCAGCGTCGTCCGTCCACACATAGCGTGGTGGCGAAGCTACTACAGCGCCATCTGTGTCTAACCTTTGATCAAGCAATAATGCCACGGTGAGGCACCTGTGCTTCCTACAGCCAACTGAACGAGTTTGAAAGGGGTCTAACTATGGGCTTCCGGTTGGTGGGATGGTGCTTTCGGAGACGTGTTGCGTCAGTTGTGCAACGATGCTGGTATCAGTGGTCGCATGAACATTCTCACACCCATAGACGAGCTTATGAACGTCAACGCAGCATAGACGGCCGCCAGGATCATCATATTGTAGGGGCAGCAATGGCAGATCGTACAGCTGCCACAGCACAGATAATAGGGCTTGTGAGCTCTGACGTGTCAGTACGAAGTGTTGAGAACCGGTTACTAGCACTGAGATTATGGATACGGAGAACTTTGGTCTGTCTTCTATTCAGACCACAGCATCGATGTGCACGATTCGACTGGTGCCGTCAGAGGATCATTTGGAAGATGGAATGGCGCTCCATGGCCTTCAGTGATGAAAGGAGATTCTGCTGCACGCAGTTGGTGGTCGTTTGCGCGTACGAAGTAGGCCTCATGAACGCTGTCTCGTAGAGTGCATTCATCCAAGGCACAATGGTCCCAGTCCAGGCCTTATAGTCTGGGATGTGAGATGCTTCAGCTCTCGTTCACCTTTGATCTTTCTGGAGGCGCTTACCAGCTCTCGGCACGTGGAGAATGTTGTTAGACCCTCTCTTTGCCCATTTTTGCAACAGGAAGGTTATGTATTGTTCCAACAGGATAATGCTCGCCCACACACTGCCTGTGAAGCTCAACGTGCTCTTCAAGACGTGCAGAAACTTCTTTGCCCAGCACAATCACCTGACTTGTCTCCAATCGAACACGTGCGAAACATGATGGAACGAGAAGTGACTAGTGTGACTCGTCAACCAACAACTCTAACAGAAATACAGGGTGTTTATAAATGAATATCGGGTTTTTAACGGTTTATAATATTTATTATATTAAACGTACAGTTATAAATGATATGTCAAATGAAAGAGCAACTCAAACAGTTTTACCAAGAACCTTATAAATGTTGAATATGAGTACCTTTTGTCACACGGCACACATCAAGTATATAGCCGAGTTCTTCCCAAACGTTGATAAGTGTGTCTTCAGTGATTGTAGCAACAGCTGCTTCAATCCGGTTTCTTAATTCAGGGAGGTCTGCTGGTAGCGGAGGCACGTACACACGATCCTTGATGAAGCCCCAAAGGAAAAAATCGCATGGCGTTAGGTCGGGTGAACGTGGAGGCCTTGCAAAGCAAGCCCTGTCATTGGGCCACTTGCGGCCTATCCAGCACTTGGGTACAGTGAAGTTCAACCAATCGCGTACTTCGCTATGCTAGTGAGGTGGCGCACCATTTTGCTGGAAAACGAAGCTCATCTTCTTCCAATTGAGGGAACATCCACTGCTCTAGTGTGTCAAGGTGAGAAGTGCCAGTTGCACTAGGTTCACCAAAAAAGAAAGGCCCATAAACTTTCTGCCGGGATACGGCACAAAAAAACAGTCACTTTAAGGGAATCTCGTTGCGTTTGTACCACCTCGTGAGGATTTCCTGAGCCCCAGATGCGCACATTGTGAGTGTTAACATGTCCACTAAGGTGAAAGGTCGATTCATCACTGAAGACATGATCCAGAAAATCTTCATCGCCATGAAACAACGTTTCGTTTGCGAAGTTGACACATAATCCAAGGTTCAAAAACTGGTTCAAATGGCTCTGAGCACTATGCGACTTAACTTCGGAGGTCATCAGTCGCCTAGAACTTAGAACTAATTAAACCTAGCTAACCTAAGGACATCACACACATCCATGCCCGAGGCAGGATTCGAACCTGCGATCGTAGCGGTCGCTCGGCTCCAGACTGTAGCGCCTAGAACTGCACGGCCACACCGGCCGGCCATAATCCATGGTCTGCCGGCTTTACAGCCTGTAATAACCGTAAACGGTAAGGACGTAGTTGCACGCGTTTTCTTCAAACTTTCGAAACAGTCGACGCAGGAACTTGTAATTCGCGACTAGCCTTCCGGACTGATTTCTTTGGGCTACGAGTGAAAGACTCTCTCACACGCACAACAGTCCCTTCACTAACTCTTGGTCGTCCTATGCTCTTCCCTTTACAAAGGCAGCTGGTATCTTCAAATTGATGATATCATCTACGAATGTTATTATCACTTGGAGGATCAAAACCGAACTTCAGCTGGAACGGACGTTGCACAGTAACTACAAATACGGTCTTTGCAAATTTGCAAAACACAAAACGCTTTCTGTTCAGTAGTCGCCATCTTCGCTAATACCGCTCTCTAGCGGATTGCAGCGGAAACATTGCGCGCTGCGCAGTGGTGCCAAACACAATTGTTAAGAGTTGCTCTTTCATTTGACGTATCATTTATAGCTGTAAGTTTAATGTAATAAATATTGTAAAGCGTTAAAACCCCGATATCCTTTTATGAACACCCTGTACATGAATAGGTAGAGCAGGAGAGCATTCGCCATCTGTGCTATCGACTGGATACTAGAGTCTGCGCTTGCATAGCCGCCTCTGGAGGCTACACCACATAGTAATATGGGTGTTTCAGTGCGGGACGATACCTGGTAGCTCGGAAGTGATCGTGCTATTGAAGTGTAAATGTAATAATTTCATGTACTCGATGTGCACTGTTGCAACAATAAATCTCGAGTGAATTTTAAATCTCTGAAAGGGTGCACTATTTTTTTTCTGTAGTGTATATACTGGGGGGCCAAAACAAGGGAATGTTGTCCAATTTAATGATGTACCGCGTATGAAAGATGAATACTGAGGTCTGATACTGGGAACGACCTAAATATGGAGCCATTATCTGACCAGTCTGTTACAGACTCATGTGTGATGAATATGGAAGTACATCGTGAGTTTGTGTGGGATGATAATCGCTGCAGGACGCATGGTTCACAGTATATCTGAGGTTATACAAGAATTCGGCATTCCCAGCGAACAGTATCACTAGTGGACCTTGAATGCACAGAGACAGTGAATGTTTTCACACGCGTTTACAGGAGGATCAGAAATGAATTAGGAACGGACGTCACATGACCCCTTAATGGACGATCGACGGTCCCATACGAGTCAAACCGCCTCTGATTTTGTGTGTGTGTGTGAGAGAGAGAGAGAGAGAGAGAGAGAGAGAGAGAAAGAGAGAGAGAGAGCGCGCCCGCTCGTGAGTGAGAAATGGTGGTGGAAGTGGCGTCAGGTTGTCAGGAATTCGTTTCTACAAGGACTGTTCGAAAATCAGTCACAACCTGTTTCTTCCCAGTACTTTTGGTCTCTCGGTATATTTACACCACACATACGCACACACACACACACACACACACACACACACACACACACACACACACACACATAAAATGTTTACGCAATACAGGGCCTACGTCTGCGTGAAACTGACGAAACTGGAAATGGAAGCTCCGGATGGCTAAGAGTTTAGAAAGAATATCATCTTTGGCGCGGGTACGGCGCTGCATGATCCTTTCGTGTTATTGCGGAGTAGGGAACGGTAATCCAAGGGTCGTTGGGTAGAGTCCCTGTGCAGCATTTATTGGTTTTATTTTCCATTTTTACGTTACATACACTGCAAATAAATCGAAAAAATGCTCAGTATTTTGTATTTATTAACACTTCATAAAAGTGTGAAAAGAAAATGAGAAGGAAAATTTGGGGGAGGAGTACGTGGAAAAATAAAGGAATATCGTCACTGCTTCATCTAACCCTGGGGCACTTGCAGCAACCTTAAAGAAAAACTTTCTGACTCGTGTGATGGAGTCTTACGTGCAAGAGAATAAATTCCTTCTCTTGAGTGACTCGTGGGGAGAAAAGAGAAAAAAGAAATCTGCAACTATACGAAGAGATTTTTCATTTCAGTATTAAAGCGATTTCACCCCTTCGCCTCCACCACCATATGCAGTCGCTAGCGCAACCCTTCGATATCTGTTTTTATCGTCAGCTAAAGAGTTTGATCCAAAAGCTTCCAAACTGCTCTTATCTCATCGAGAGAGAAGGAGAAATCACATCCCGTGAAGACTGCATCAGATTATATTCCACTTCCAATACTTGCTGAAATGATGCGTTACTCATTTTTTGCTGCCACACTGTGCGATGGGAGAGAACCTTTTATTAATAAACCGAATCTGTTTTTCTGTAGATACTTTAAAACCACCACGTAGTTCTTAACGGGTGCAAGATGGCAAAACAGTTACTACTTTTCCTGTTTTTAAGATCAATACATACTAGCACCTCTCGCCATCCGCTGTATCTAAATTTTACCCAAAGTTCTCAAGCACGCCTTACGATGCCTTTCTGAAAACTTATTTGCAATCCTATATTTCCATTGGCGTTTCCTTCACGCCTTTTATGAAAATATTAATAAATACTATATACTGAGCATTATTTTGGTGTATTAGCAGTGGAGGTGAGGTAAAATTTAAAAATATGAGAAGGAAAATGATCTTTCCGCATTACTATTCTCTACTCTTTCTGCTGCGCCAACCGGTCCCTGGAAACTACACTAACGAAAACGGCTTATGATTCCCTCGATAGCTGCCGAAACGCTATTTTTTCCAAACGCTTGGCCACTTCTGTCGCTTTTATTTAATATACCATAAATTTGGACGAAATCGGTGATTACGAGAAGGCCAGTCTCCATGTTAGTGCCAGAAGACAAATACCGTGGGATGTAAGACATATGTAGTATCCATATTCTTGGGTGTGGCTATACAAATCTAGGGCACCTGGTATAATTTCTGTCAAATTTGGTGGCTCCATCACACTACTTTGAAGGAATATACTGTTGGTGTCAGCATGCTTTATAATTTGTAATCTGTATAAACGCTCCCAATAGAAGCATGGAAAAATCTGGGAGAAAGGGAACTGATAGTCTCTGGGATCTAATGCAGAAGATCTGGAAAGGAGAAAGAATGCCGCATGCGTGAAGAAGCAATATAATGGTTCCAATATATAAGGGGAAAAGTGGATATCCAAAGCTGTGGCAACTATAGAGGCATAAAACTTATGTCCCACACAATGAAAATTTGGGAAAGAATAATTGAGAAGAGGTTGCGTCTAGAAACAGAAGTATGTGAAGAACAGTTTGGATTTATGCCGGGAGACGAACAACCGACGCAATATATGCAATAAGGCGTAGAGAAGTACAAGCCAAACTGCAAATGCCCTTTATCGATCTTGAGAAGGTATATGACAGAGTTCCGAGGCAAGAGATCTGGAGGTGTCTGAGAAGTAAATGCCTGCCAGAAAAATATATCAGGGTGGTAGAAGACATGTATGAAAGTGCAATGACACACGTCAGGAGCTGTGCAGGTGTACATCAGGGACCTGCTCTCAGCCCATATATCTTTGACTTTGTCATGGATGTACTAGTCAAAGGTGTGAAAAATGGGCACTTTGGAGCATGATGTTTGTCGATGATGTAATCTGTGAACCCACCCAGGAGGCACTTCAAGACAAGCTTGAACAATGGAGAAAAGTTCTAGAGGAAAGGGGAATGAGAATTAGCAGAGTGAAAACAATGTGTACAAAGGATGCCAAAGACCTATATATTAACCTGCAAGGAGAACAACTGACGCTGGTCAAGATATTTAAATACCTAGGCTCTTATATGCAAAGCGATGGAGGACTGGAGGCCAAAATACAGTACAGGATAAATAGTGGATGGATGAACTGGAGGAAACTGAGCGAAGTAATGAGTGATAAGAAGTTTAGCTGCAGAGTGAAAGGAAAGCTTTACAAGTCTGTGGTGAGGCCTGCGATGCCGTATAGTGCAGAAACTTGGCCAATTAGCAAAGCCCAAGAGAAAAAGATGAAAGTGGCAGAAATGAGAATGTTAAGGTGAATGAGTGGGGTGACACGAAAGGATAGACTAAGGAAAGAGTACATCAGGGGAACTGTGAAGATGGGGCCCATAGGGAAGACGATCCAAGAAAGTAGGCTAAGATGGTATGGACATGTGTAGAGAAGAGGGGAGTACTACGTGGGGAGAAGAATTGAAGACCTAGAAGCAGAAGGATTAAGGAGAAGAGGAAGACCGAAACTGAGGTGGAAAGACAAGGTAGCAGCGGACCTACAGGAGAAAGGATGACTTAAAGAAGAACCACTGGAGGGGCATCTATGGAAGAGAAGGATCCAGCGAAGCAACGCCGACCACGCATGACGTGGGAAAAGGCTGAGATGATGATGATTTACACTTTTAAAAACATATAAACTAATTTTACACTCCTAACAGATATCCTATCTAATTTAAGATTTGAATAGGTGAGTAATTTCTAACAACATTTAAGTGCAACTTATTTCAGGTTAGACACACTTTAAACAATATTAAGTCTGCTTCCAAATTAAATCTTCAAGTGTAAAACATTTAATTGTGAATGGTTTCAATATTAGAGTAGATCTTTTGTTCCTGGTGGCCAGATTAGAATCGCGCACGGTTCTATACGCGACACTTCTGCATAGCTAATGGCCAGTGATAAGTATACGTATTTCTTTTTATTTTAAATTTTAAGTTAGTCAAAACAAGGCCGCAGACTGCAGGTTCTCACTCGCCTGACCAAGAGCCAGCAAAAAGAAACCAGAACCACACAAGTTATATAAAATGTCAAAAAAGAATTAGTTTCGCAATTAAGTATTGAGAAGAGCTCAATGATCGTATGAAATCACCAGTTTTTTGTAGCAGTTTCTTGACGATGAGCAGTGGAAAGCACGACACATTCAGGGTGTAAATTACAGTCAAAGAGCATGGAATAACCATTATCTCTTTTCTTTTTGTTCAGACCATGTGGAATGGAAAAGTGACTGCTGGATCACAGACAACAATACTCGCTGTGCGTTTTTACGATACTCGCTAACGCAGTACACTCTGAGCCATAAAACGTGATGTATATAACGAGACGTTGTACCAGGTAACCAGTTAACTGAAAATAAGAGAGGCAACAATAATCGCTGGAGCCTGATGCCAGATTTGAAGGCCAGAGCTGTAAAATGACCGGCTTTATACTGAGTTGTCTTTGGATGTCTTCTAATATCGTGTCGGAGCCCTTTTTGCCCAACGTAGTGCTAAACTCAACGTGTTATGGACTCAACAGGTCGTTGGAATTCCCCTTGAAAATACTGAGCAATGTATTGGCCGGCCGTTGTGGCCGAGCAGTTCTACGCTCTTCAGTCCGGAACCGCGCTGCTGCTGCGGTCGCAGATTCGAATCCTGCCTCGGGCATGGATGTGTGTGATGTCCTTAGGTTAGTTAGGTTTAAGTAGTTCTAAGTCTATAGGACTGATGACCTCAGATGTTAAGTCCCATATTGCTTAGAGCCATTTGAACCATTTTCGCCTCTGTAGCCGTCCATAGTTGCCGAAGTGTTGCCGATGCAGGATTTTGTATGAACTGACCTCTGGATTATATCTCATAAATGTTCGAAGGCATCAAAGTCTGGCGATCTGGGTGGCTAAACCATTCGCTCCAATAGTTCAGAAAGTTTTTTTTTTTCAAACCAGTTGAAAAAACAGTTGTGGTTCGGTGACATGATGCATTGTCATCCATAAAAGTTCCATCGTTGTTTGGGAACATGAAGACATAAATTGTTGCAAATGGTCTCCAAGCAGCAGCTCGACTAGAGGACCCAATGCGTTCAATGTAAACACAGCCGACACGATTATAGTGCCATCACTAGCTTGCACAGTGCATTGATAACAACTTGTGTCCACTGCTTCGTGGAGTCTGCCAAAACTCTGTCCCTACAATCAACTACTAAATGGAGTCGAACCTCATCTCACCGGACCACGGTTTTCCAGTCGTCTAGAGTCCAACCGATAGAGTGACGAGTCCAGGAGAAGCGTTGCAGACTGTTAGCAAACGCACTCGCGTCGGTTGTCTGCTGCCGCAGCCCGGTAACACCATAGTTTGCTGCACTATACTAACAGATAGTTTGGTCGTACGTCCCACATTGATTTCAGCGGCTATTTCACGCAGTATTGCTTGTCTGTTAGCACTGACAACTCTACGCATACGATGCTGTTCTCGGTCGTTAAGCGCAGGGCGTCGAAATTGCGTTGCCCGTGGAGAGAGGTAATACTTGAAACTTGGTATTCTCGGCACACTCTTGACATTGTGGATCACGGAATACTGAATTTACTAACGATTTCCGAAATGAAATATCACATGTGTCTACGCTCATGCTCATAAATTAAGGATAATTGCAGAATGTGGTGCCAGACAACGCGGCACTACACAAAACTGGCGCTAATAGCATAGGCACATAGGGAACACACACGACACAGATCTGTAAGTCCACGGTATTGGTGATAAGTTGAGGAAACCGTCCTGAAACACATATGCTACAAAACGCCACTGTCCCCTGCGCGTGTACCCCGACATCAATATTGGATATGATCACCATGCACACGTACACAGGCCGCACAACGGGTTGGCATATTCTGGATCAGGTGGTCGAGCAGCTGCTGGAGTATAGCGTCCCATTCTTGTACCAGTGCCTGTCGGAGCTCCTGAAGTTTCCTAGGGAAGACGTGCAGCGATACGTCGACCGAGAGCATCCCAGACGTGATCGATGGGGTTTAGTCTGGAGAACAGGCAGGCCACTCCATTCGCCTGATATCTTCTGTTTCAAGGTACTCCTCCACGATGGCAGCTCTGTGGGGCCGAGGAGGACGGTGGGACCCACTGCAGCCCTGAAAAGGTGGACATACGGGTGCAAAATGACGTCCCGATACACCTGACCTATTACAGTTCCTCTGTCAAAGACATGCAGGCGTGTATGTGCACCAATCATAATCCTACCCCACACAATCAAACCACGACCTCCATACAGGTCCCTTCAAGGACATTAAAGGGTTGGTATGTGGTTCCTCGTACACGCCAGATGAAAACCCAACGAGAATCACTGTTCAGACTATACCTGGACTCGTCCGTGAACATAACCTGGGACCACTGTTCCAATACCATGTACTGTGTTCTTGACACCAGGCTTTACGGGCTCTCCTCTTACCAGGGGTCAGTGGAATGCACCTTGCAGGTATCCAGGCTAATAAACCATGTCTGTTCAGTGGTCTGTAGACTGTGTGTCGGGAGACAACTGTTCCAGTGGCTGCAGTAAGGTCCTGAGCAAGGCTGCCTGCAATACTCCGTGGCCATCTGCGGGCACTGATGGTGTGATATCGGTCTTCTTGTGGTGTTGTACACTGTGGATGTCCCGTACTGTAGCGCCTGGACACGTTTCCTGTCTGCTGGAATCGTTGCCATAATCTTGAGATCACACTTTGTGGCACACGGAGAGCCAGTGCTACAACCTGCTGTGTTTGCCCAGCCTTCACTCGCCCTAGTTTTCTACCCCTCATAACGTCATCAATATGTGTTCTTTGAGCCATTTTCAACACACAGTCACCATTGGGACGTCTGAAAACGTCTGCACACTTACTCGCTGCAACGTACTCTGACATGCACCAACACACCTCTGTGTATGTGGACTGCTGACAGCGCCACCGTGCGACAACCACCGGTCAAAGGCACCGCACGGTCATATCCCGAGGTGATTTAAAACCGCAAACCGTCCACCAGAGCGTTGTTTCACCATGTATCAGCATTATCCTTAATTTATGAGCATGAGTGTAGCTCTAGCTCCCATTCCGGATTCAACATCTGTTAATTCCCTGTAGCACGGCCATTATCACGATGGAAACAGTTTCACGTGGATCACCTGAATACACATGACAACTCCTCCAATGCATTGCCCTTTTATACCTTGTGTATCGCTCTATTACCGGAACCCGTATATAAGCATATCGCTATCCTATGACTTATGGTTCAAATGGTTCTGAG
Source organism: Schistocerca serialis cubense (assembly GCF_023864345.2). Classification (NCBI taxonomy): domain Eukaryota; kingdom Metazoa; phylum Arthropoda; class Insecta; order Orthoptera; family Acrididae; genus Schistocerca; species Schistocerca serialis. The sequence goes on along the minus strand of NC_064639.1, from coordinate 1,142,003,264 downwards.
CACTATGGGACTCAATTTCTGAGGTCATCAGTCCCCTAGAACGTAGAACTAATTAAACCTAACTAACCTAAGGACATCACACACATCCATGCCCGAGGCAAGGTTCGAACCTGCGACCGTAACGGTCCCGCGGTTCCAGACTGCAGCGCCTAGAACCGCTCGGCCACCCCAGCCTGTGACTTTTGGTACCTCAGTGTACAAAATTGAAGTAGGACCGGCAACGAGCTGTTACTGCAAAGTATTCGTAGCTCCTTCAGACAAATTCCGTGACAGACTGTTGGTAAAGTGTAGGGCTTGATCAGCTCCATAAGCAAATTTCTATAGACGATGCAGTTTCAGTTGTTGGTTTGTGTGAGCTCGCTATGTACCGTTTTATTGCAATGCTATCTTCATCGACTGATTCTTTGGTCGAGGCGCTGTATCAGTATATGTTCAGGTGTTCCATATTTTTCTCGGATATACTTGTAGACGCTCCTTGTAATGAACTGGCAAAGGTAATCGGTATACCGTTCGTTGCATTTCAGAGTGTGGATCATATCCTTCGACATAATTAGATGATTTAGTTTCGGTCGTTCGCTAATGTCTGGTAGAATACTATACGTACGTTGTACCAGTAAAATGCATTTAAAAAGTCATAGTTTGTGAGGTATAACAGGGACGAAGTCGAACGTGTTGTAGTGCACAGAATATGAAATGATAGTAGATTTGCCGGCCGGAGTGGCCGAGTGGTTCTAGGCGCTACAGTCTGGAACCACGCGACCGCTACGGTCGCAGGTTCGAATCCTGGCTCGGGTATGGATGTATGTGATGTCCTTAGGTTAGTTAGGTTTAAGTAGTTCTATGTTCTAGGGGACTGATGACCGCAGCAGTTAAGTCCCACATTGCTCAGAGCCATTTGAACCATTTGATAGTAGATTTGGTTGAGACTCTGTGGGAATCTCAAAATCTATGGATCCTAGACGAAATGGTAATTCATAATTCTCTAATTTAGTTCATGACATACAGAACGTTCATAGAGCGATACCCACGTTTAAATCCTGCTTGTTTCTTTCGTGTTGTTAGGTCAATTTTTTTGTTTGTCGTATCACATCCAAAGGTTTACTTTTGAGAACCGTGTCGTTTAGTGCAAACAATAAACTCATCGATGATAGATTCAGTGCTCATCTCAGCATCATAGAACTTGTGTCGGGTTCTGAATCTATCGCTTAAAGCTGCTTATATAGGTGAAACAACTGATTTTCGGAAGGCAGATCAGAGTTTGTTTACATATAGCGGTGACAAAGTTTAGCATTTGTTACCAAACGTTTCGGTGTTCTGAAAGGGCAGTTAGCTTTGTATTTCAACACTGTGCAAGACTTACCTTGCAGCTGTGACAGGCGCTCTGTTTTCCAGGAAACTGGCGCAATGAGAGCGTGATTGCGCTTTAATGTAACGTCGTGCGCAGCGGCGCCCGCATCACTCATTTCGCCGGCGGGGCCGTTCCATTTCACTTTGGACCGCCAGAAGCTATCAATTCGGGCTGACAGTTACTGCTCAGTGATTGACAGTTGTGCCACGCAATTTACTTCCTGCTGGTTGGACGCAAATTTGTACGCCGCTGTCTGTTTTAGGAGACAGGCCCGGACGCGACGTCACGTGCAGCCTTTGAAATTTGATTTTTTTTCATTTCGTTTTTTTTCCCAGTTGGTTAAGAGGGACATTTCATATTTGGTGCCCGGCACGCGTGCACATACTTTTTTTTTATTTCCAAAAGCGCAGCAGTACTGTATGTAAAATTGAGTTACTCGATGCGCGTGATGCAGAGCTATTACGAAGAAGCGGATTTTGCCTGTCTGGTATTATTATGCCGGGGGCCGTGAGATGGTGTTCTAACTCCAAAACAGTTCCAGAGCCACAACTGTGTGTTTAGTTGCGAGAAATGCGGGACAGTGTCTGTGCATCAACATCACTTCCATCTCAGCTGCGAAAACATTCTGTTGGCACCCACCTACATAGGGAGAAACGATCATCACGATAAAATAAGAGAAATCAGGGTTCGCACAGAAAAATTTAAGTGCTCGTTTTTCCCGCGTGCCGTCCGAGAGTGGAACGGTAGAGAGTCCGCAGCTCGTGGTCGTGCGGTAGCGTTCTTGCTTCCCGCGCCCGGGTTCCCGGGTTCGATTCCCGGCGGGGTCAGGGATCTTCTCTGCCTCGTGATGACTGGGTGTTGTGTGATGTCCTTAGGTTAGTTAGGTTTAAGTAGTTCTGAGTTCTAGGGGCCTGATGGCCATAGATGTTAAGTCCCATAGTGCTCAGAGCCATTTTTGAACGGTAGAGAGACACCGTGAAGGTGGTTCACTGAACCCTCTGCCAGGCACTTTATTGTGAATAACAATCACGTGATGTAGATGTAGATCTCATGATTGACTGCTTGCAAGCTCTCGTTCTTGATCAAGTTATTCTTCTCCCCGCAGTAGTCCATGAACAGGCGATATATGTCACCTAGCGTAGAACGCAGAGGAATTCTATAGTTCTACTATTCACTGAAAAACGGTTGCCATGGTTAACGTTTATGCCGAAACATTGGTCGTGGTGCCATAAACAAGGGAATTATTGCCATACAGATACAAGTTCGCAGTTATTGTTGAAAATGAGACGATTATAATTTAGCACGACCACCAGAGAGCGATATATAAACCATTTCATGCAACATGAAATTGGGAAAGTAAGATTTACCTCTTCCAGTTGTTAAGCCTGCTATGCTTCCTTTCTCAGGAATAAAATAAGTATGATAGTCTCCTGCACTGTGCCAAGTAACGGAAATAACCAAATTTCTCCAGCAATTAAAAAAAAAATATCATTAGTAATACTAATGCGCTTATCATTTCGAAAGTCTGTCTTAGGACTCAGATGAATAAAAATTGAAACAAGAAATTTATCGAGTTGGGGAAAACTTATAAGCGGAAGGTCCGAACATGGGAAAATAAAATTTTGTGACATACAGAACCAGAATAGGACGGAACAACTAGCACACGTTTCCCTGAAAATCGCACACAACAATGTATCGCTCACTAAGCTGTATGGATCCCTAGACGAAGCACAGCTTTTTGTTGAAAGGGCCTGCATTTCTGAAAGCCAGAATAAATTGTGTAGGTGTTATGGCGACAAAAATAACAACGATTTGTCTTATAGTCTTCAGTCCAGAGACTGGTTTGATCCAACTCTCTATATTACTGTATCCTGTGCAAGCCTCTTCCTTTCTAAATAACTATTACAACCAACATCATCCTGAATACGTTAACTGTTTCATCTCTTGGTCTCCGTCCAAGATTTTTACCCCAGAACCTTCCCTCCAGCACTAAATTAGTGATCCCGTGATCTCTCACAATGTGTCCTATAAACCGATTCCTTGTTCTAACCAGGTTGCGCCACAAGTATTTTTCTGCCTCTTCATTACTTACGTGATGTTGTGAATCTACCCATTAAATCTTCAGCATTCTTCTGGAGCACCACATTTCGAAAGCTTCTATTCACTTCTGATTTAAACTGTTTATCGTCCATGTTTCGCTTCCTTACATTGCTGAGCACCATACAAAAACTTTCAGAAAATAAGAATTTTAAACATTGCAGAGCGTCAGAAGTCGTGAATAATTTAATGATTATAGAGAATCCGCCTCGATTGCAAATTGAAACCGGATGTCGACCTAGGTTTCGGTGCGGATAACCACGCCTTCTTCGAAACACATTTAAACTACAAACTGCCTAAAGAGGCATGGTCCAACATTAACGTTCTGTATTAATGTTGGACCATGCCTCTTTAGGCAGTTTGTAGTTTAAATGTGTTTCGAAGAAGGCGTGGTTATCCGCACCGAAACCTAGGTCGACATCCGGTTTCAATTTGCAATCGAGGCGGATTCTCTATAATCATTAAATTATTCACGACTTCTGACGCTCTGCAATGTTTAAAATTCTTATTTTCTGAAAGTTTTTGTATGGTGCTCAGCAACATTAACGTTCTGTATTAATGTTGGACCATGCCTCTTTAGGCAGTTTGTAGTTTAAATGTGTTCCGAAGAAGGCGTGGTTATCCGCGCCGAAACCTAGTCAACATCCGGTTTCAATTTGCAGTCGAGGCGGATTCTTTATAATCATTTCAGAAAACACTTCCTGACACTTAAATCTATATTCTGTGGTAACAAATTTCTCTTGCACAGAAATTCTTTTCTTGCCATTGACATTTATATCCTCTCAACTTCAACCTTCATCAGTTATTTTTCTGCTTAAATGTCAAAACCCGGTCTACTACTTTAGATGTCTCGGTTGCTAATCTAATTCCTTCACAATCACTTGGTTCAGTTCAATACATTCCATTTTCCTCGTTTTGCTTTTATTGATGTTCACCACATACCCTCTTTTCAAGACACTTTCTATTCTGGTGAACTGCTCTTGCAAGGCCTTAGCTGCCTCTGACAGATAACGTACTATAAAATACGTCGTGCAGTTTTATAGTAATCAGGTTTGTAGAAAAGCTGGTATATCGGAGATACTGGTTTTAAGAATGTCAGTTGCAAGTATAGACGCTGTATGTGTGGCAACACTAACGCCACTGGCTCTCCTATAGAGAACATCGACTTTTGTTAGTGTAGTTAGATTCGTCACACAAAGCAGTAGAGGGGGACTGGGTTGTCGCAGCATGACAGGAAGGGGGGTGGGGGTGAGGGGAGCACATTGGGATGTGGGACCGCAGCCACCGGCGAGCCGCGCTGGGGGAGCGTGGAGTAGAGTCGTGTAGGGCCACGCGCAGCAGAAATAGATTAGCATACGAAATTGAATTTCAGATTGATCGCCAACCTGACTTGCGCAGATTTATGCGGCAAAACTTCAAACAATCGTTTTCATCACATGTAAATTTTGCTAGTGCCGCTGCAGCGCTGGCACCCACAATTTGTTTTTCTGCGCAACAAACATTACATAGAGATGTTCCTCCGTGGAACCCTTTCGCTCTGAAATGCATTGATTACCGCGACACAGGATAGCGGAAAAAAAACTGAATTGCCTCCACTGATAGAGGTTCGGAATATATATATACTAAATTAAGCAAGTTTTGCGTACTGGCCGAGCTAAGCGGACATCGATTGAAATATCCAGACTCAAACTACCTACGAAATATATATTTTAGTTTCTTTCCTACTTTTCCTTTTCTCTATTTTTCCATTAAGTGTGTGTAGAAACATGCAACCTCAGTCAAGAACTAACCTCTTAAACTTAAGCCCCATCAGTAAATGAGCAACCATACTTGTGCATCGTTATTGGCATTACTGGAAAAAAAAATTGCAACACTCACAAGGACAAGACCATTTTAATTACAAGTGATGTAACTGGCAGTCCTTCAGTGTAGGAGTAGGTGATAAATGTAGACCAAATGAAACAGACAGTAAAGGGTACCCAAAAAATGGCATCAGTACACAAGGTACACAGGGAACCCCCCTCTGGCGGCATCACTGGAGTGTATTCTCGCATGCAAACAATCGTAAAGGTGTCGAATGGCTCCAAGAGATAGATTGTCCCGAGCGCCTTACACCTTTTGTTGCAATTCGGCAGTGGTTCTTGCAAGCTCTGGATAGCTAGTAGTCCCCGCTTCACCATGTAGAGTACCTGTTCAGCTGGCGAGAGATCGGATAATTTTACTGGCGGTTGTTCTGCACCACGAACAGCACATCCCATTGCACCAGCCGTACGTGGACGTACAGTGTCCTGCTAAAACACACATCACCTTCCTTTCGAAGAAATGGAAGAAGCATGGGGATAACAACCTGTGCAATGTAGCTGTCACTTGTTACTGTACCCTTCATAAACAGGAAATGTGACCGCGAATTGTAAATGATGCCCCCCCGCCCCTACACCATGAAGCCTGAGATGGTGTAATCCCTGACACAGTACTCGTTAAAGCCTGTGCTATGGTAAGTGAGCGGGATTCACCTTATGAGAAAGGATTTTCGTACAGTTATCGACCGCGTATACCTGAATGGTGGCAAATCAGACTTACATCCATTCTTTAATAACAATGATCCGTCAAGTAAGTTCGAAATGCAATAACACGTCAGGATGGACCAAAAGCAACCCAGAAGATAATAATATGGTCGCCAGCCTAATTAGGCATTAACTGAATTTATTCCCTATACAAGTTGGTATATATTCATGCAAAACAACAAGTTGTAACACTGCATAATATAGTAGAATTTTAGAACCAGAAAATCTATTGAACAGATAGTTTCACGTTCTGTACTGATGTGGATGAATACATAACACTACACTATAATGTATACTACAAAACTTTATACTGTCTATTAACCTGATTAAAATCGGGCATAGGTTACCCTAGAAATTGCACTTTCGTGCCACACACAAAATGTCAATTTTGATAAAGATAAAACACTGATAAATTTTGACTTTTGTATTGACTTTAACCAATTTAGAACACTTCAGAATTCAAATGAATGAGGGGGGACCCTGAAACTGTTATGATCGCTGTGTTTAAAAAATTGCTAACTGAGTTTATTATGCGTTCAAGATTTCCAGTGTATAAGTTACTACTCTTTTCATCTTATTTACTGCTCATTTAAATGCCTTTAAATCTGTCTCGAAATAATAAACTTCATTACTATATCAATACACAAAGTTATCTTTCAACTTCGTTAGACCTTCGTTATTCATTTACTGGTTCATTAACAAAACATTTCTTTAAACACCATTCTAACATAGCTAGTTCTGAAAATAATTAATATTATCACAAATTTTAATTTTCATTTCGGGACACTCGGATTGCGCAACATTTGGAAAGGACCCTGTATAGGTTAGTTGTGAGGATAATTAAATGATGGGAAAGTTCTGGTAAAATTTGAGTTATTATTGCACCAAACAAACATAGTGCACTCTGTGATCCACACGAATACAGTACTAAAAGTTTCAACCTGCTAGTATCGATACGGCGGTTGGCGGGCGGCGAGATGGCGAGCCACAGAGCACACATACAACCACAGCTATGGCTCTTGATGAATCGGCACTTTAATTCTTCTTAGCGTCGCAATACTTTTCCATTTAGTGCCTATGAAATTTTGCCATGCTGTGTGGGCGTTGGAACAGCATACCCGAGGCTCAGTGAAGCTATGTCTTCCAGAAGAGCCTCCTCGCTCCAGAAGGTGTTGCTCAAACCAGTGCCAAACTCCAAAAACTACTGTGCCCGTTGTGCCGTGCAGTGCCCGTGCGCATTTTCCCGCGCTCGCCTGCCATCCATCTGACAGACCGGGTATTCACCCGATGTTTTGCATTCTACACATCCTAACACATTGCCTACGTATGGACCAGACGCACAGTTACAATTTTAAACATCTTTCAACAGTTTCAACATTTGTTACATTTCAATTGTATTACAATATTACTTGACATTTAACATAAACATTAATATTCACATTGAAACTTGTTTACAGTTTTCTTAACACAATGGCATGAAAAAAAAAATTGAAATCAGAACATCAATTACACAAGTTTATCGAAAAATCAGATGGAAAAAATTACTTATATGTACAATAGTACACCGTCGTTGTTGTTACCTTGGGACTTGTGTGCCGCTGGCGAATGCATTTCGGAATACGCCACTCAGCAGGTGAATGACCATCGCCCGCATGTATACAGAAACCTACTCCCATCACTGAAGATAACACAGTGCCATTTCATTCCCTAGTCGGCTCTCTCTCGACACCAAGGTAGCCGTGCCTGTCACGGTGCCAGTAGTAGCCTGGCTAGATCTTAGTAATGCTGCAACCAGACTTTCAAAAAATGGTTCAAATGTCTCTGAGCACAATGGGACTTAACATTTGAGGTCATGAGTCCCCTAGAGTTAGAACCACTTAAACCTAACTAACCTAAGGACATCACACACAGCCATGCCCGAGACAGGATTCGAACCTGCGACCGTAGCAGCAGCGCGGTTCCGGACTCAAGCGCCTAGAACCGCTCGGCCACAGAGGCCGGAGCAACCAGACTTTGCCCAGTGATCCTCGGTGACACATGAGAAGCAACATGTTCCCACATTTGTTTCCCTGGTCACTGCTGCTCTCGTAACGCTTCGATATTGATATGCATCTGTTCTATTCGGACGCCCAGAATCTGTCTATATGTGCTGAAAGCGGCGGCACACCAACGATAGAATGTGCTCAATATGTGCCGCAACCCCTTGATGCGCCCATCTAACAAGTTTGTTTGTATGGCCATCCTCCGCAGCTTGCATATACATACTTGTTTAGCAAATCAAACTGCCTTTTCCTGCTGCTAGTTATTTTATTTATTCCATACGCGTTTCGCCTTCTCCTGTTCTAAGGCATCATTAGTGGGATGATTTGCTGATCTGCGTTTCCTCACATCTGATCTGGAGGTCGCACTACCACTTTTATCACTGTCCTACATTCATATCTTTGCGTTTTCGCCATCCACACACTGATCACCATGTTTCACACTCTTTTTTGAGGTGGACTTTTGTTCTTCTGTCACTCGATACAACTGTTTCCGAAATAGTTGTATCGAGTGACAGAAGTGTATGGTGAACAGTGTGCGGATGCCGAAAACACAAACATACGAATATAGAACAGTGATAAAAGTGGTAGTGCGACCTCCAGACCAGATGTGAGGAAACGCAGATCAGCAAATCATCCAACTGATGATGCCTTAGAACAGGAGAAGGCGAAACGCGTATGGGATAAATAAAATAACTAGCAGCAGGAAAAGGCAGTTTGATTTGCAAAACAAGTAGGTAATTTCTATTTTGATATACGTACCGAGGTGATAAAAGTCGTCAGATAGCGACTCACACACACACGGACGGCGGTAGTGTTGCGTACACAAAGTGTAGAAGGGCAGTGCATTGGCGTAGCTGTCATTTGCACTCAGGGGATTCACGTAATAAGGTTTCTGACGTGATTATGGCCGCACGATGAAAAATAACAGTCTTTGGATGCAGAGTGGTAGTTGTAGCAAGAAGTATGAGACATTCCACTTCGGAAATCGTTAGAGAACTGAGCGTTCCGAGATCCACAGTATCAAGAGTGTGAAGGGAATACTCCATTTCAGCCATTACCTTTCACCACGGGCAACTCAGAGGCCGACGGCCTTCTCAAAACAACCGAGAACCGCGGCGTTTGCATAAATTTATTAGTGGTGGTGGTGGTGATTAGTGTTTAACGTCCCGTCGACAACGAGGTCATTAGAGACGGAGCGCAAGCTCGGGTTACGGAAGGATGTGGAAGGAAATCGGCCGTGCCCTTTCAAAGGAACCATCCCGGCATTTGCCTGAAACGATTTAGGGAAATCACGGAAAACCTAAATCAGGATGGCCGGAGACGGGATTGAACCGTCGTCCTCCCGAATGCGAGTCCAGTGTGCTAACCACTGCGCCACCTCGCTCGGTATTTATTAGTGACAAGCAACTGTACAGTAGGGGGGCAGTTACTGAATGGGTTTATTAATATAAAAATTAGATTTTCGTTTTTTCACCTTATGTTCGTCAGAGCCTTCTGCCTGGCGGTAAGCTGCAGCCTCTCAGTCACGTTGCCCGGAACCGGATAGAACCACCCTGAAACTCACGTGCTGAACCATCAGCAGCTAAACTCACGTGTTGCTGACGAGGTAACGCTACCGAACTGCGCGTCTTACGATCTGACCGACCAATAGGGAGCCTTGGAGGTGGTCAAGTGGGGGTGGACCCGGGGCCAGATGCCGGGAGAGGGCACGGAGTTCGCTCTCTTCTGTTGGCAGCTTCCAAACCGACCAGACGTCCTCTTCTCCTGCTCTCTTGGACGGCTGCCCATTCAGTCTCGGCGGCTTCTCCAGGCCTGCCTTCCTTTACGGCATCAAAACTTCATACACTTTAAACTATGTTTTATTCTTCACCTCAACAGGTGTCTACTGCTTTCCCCTCCTGGCCATTCCTGACGCATTAACACAACACTGCGTCAAATCGACATGGCACGTACGACGAACGTATCGGTTACGATAATGCTGCGAAATCTAGCGTTAATGGGCAGCAGACGACCGACGCGAGTGCCTTTGCTAGGAGCACGACATCCCCTGCTGCACCTCTCCTAGGCTCCTGACCATACCTGCTGGACCCTAGACCACTGGAAACCCGTGGCCTGGTAAGATGAGTTCCGATTTCAGTTGGTAAGAGCCGATGGTAGGGTTCGAGTGTGGCGCAGACCCCACGAAACCATGGACTCAGGTCGTCAACAAGGCACTGTGCAAGCTGGTGGAGACTGTGTTTACGTGGAATGGACTGGGTCCTGATTATGTTGGCTGCTTGGAGAACGTTTGCAGCCATTCATGGACTTAACCTCGCCTAACAATGATGGACTTTTTATAGATGACACCAGGCCACAGTTATTCGCGATTGGTTTGAGGAACACTCTGGGCAATTCGAGAGAATCATTTGACTACCCATATCGCTCGACATGAATCCCATCGAACGTTTATGGGAATATTCGAGAGTTCAGTCAGTTTCCAAAATGCTGCAGCGAAAACGCTTTCGTAATTATTGACGGCAATATAGGTAGCACGGCTCAATATGTTTGCAGGGGACTTTCTATGATTCGTTGAGTTCATTGTACTTCGAGTCGCTGCACTATGCCGGGCAAAACGAAGTTCTCCGCGATGTTAGGAGGTATCTTACTACTTTTGTCGCGTCACTGTAAACCGATCTAGGTCAAACAGGAGTACGTGCTCATCGGCTGGTCATGGTTGTACCCTAGGATGAATGGTGCGAACACTGTTCACCTCGAAATCCAGCACTGTTACCGCCTGCAAGGTTAAAACAGAGGGAGCACAGACATGCTTCCAGAGCGCCATGTGATCATCGATGACCCTCAAAATGAATCATTAACACTATAGTCCATCAGCATGCCACTGAACACAGTTATTGAGACTGTTGCAGTTTCTTCCGGTGGTGTAGAAGGAAATGCAGTCACGGTAACGAAATTAGAATCCAAAGGAATAGCCATTAAAGTACACGTACCTCGCCATCAAATTTAGGACGACTAGAATATGAATAATAGATTACTGAAAATGTTGTATGCAATAATTTCTTTGACATGAAAATTTTGTAAGGTAGTAAACTATAGGCAGCATCAAATCACATGGAAAATAGCCTTCGTTTCCTATCGACCGTCTGGTTTTTATCGGAGTCTCTGCAAGGAACATGCTGGCTGGTACCGGGCGAGATCGCGTAGCGTTAAGACGCCGAACTCACATTTCGGAGGACAGTGGTTCAGATCCCACTCCGGTCATCTAGGCGTCGTTTTTCCGTGATTTCCCAAGTTCATCTGGTCGTATACTGGTGTAGGTTACACTTCATCCAACTTTGCATCAATATATTTTGTTCACCTTCACTTATACCAATCAATATTGAAAGGTAGAAAGCATGAAAGTGATGTAATAAAGGCAGTAAAAGGGTCAAATATGAATTTTGGTACACAAACAAAGCGTTTCAGATGTCACGAAGCTGTATACGTGTTTTTAAAGTTTATGTGGTGTTTCCCCACTTCGAGGAACAACAATATGGCATTTTCAGTGTATCATTTCTTTTAATATCGAATAGAACGTTGTCAATAGTTTTGCCTTTTTTTATATTTTCACTTTTAGTATTCCGTGTATAACCAATATTTATTTCAAATAAGAATAAATGTTTTTAAGATATTTTCCAACTATAATTCATAACTTGTTGGATTTGTAGATTTAATCGTGAGGATACAATTTCGGATAGTTGAACAAAGAAAGGTTGTATCCGTACTCATTTTAATAATATAAAGAGCTGTACTTTATGCAATGTGTCCCGAAAAACACCAATGCACAACGCTTAGTTGAAAGTTTACCGTCTAACCTCTTTGCCTAGGGACGCCAGATGAAAGTTGATGTCGTAAAGCCCTGAGTGAAAATTGCGCAACGGATAACTGGGGAGGGGAGCTTGAGAGCGCTACCTAGAGAGCGTGCCCTTTCTGTACGATACTAGGCAAGGGGCTGGAGGGCTCACACGCTGATGTGTGGGTCCCTGCATTCTATAGCTTTTATTTTAAATAAATTCCTTTAACTTGACTTCTTTGTGATTTTTAAGGTATGTTAAAGATGGATGACAGTTGGTTTCCTATTTATTTTAAACATTATCACTCGACTTTACAGCGATTGCAGCAATTGTTTCAGTTTACAGATATTACAATTTTACAACTTATATCTCGGGTATATTATATACTAATCTGCACGCACATTTCTACGGGTAAAACGGAATTGCGTTGGCCAAATGTATACCACCAAAGCCTCCCAATATTTTGCATAGGACATCCACTACGTGAGGAAGATAACAGGCAAACTGGGGACCAGATACATTAACACAGGGGGTCAAATTTCCGAAATTAAACGAGAACATTCATTTCCTTACACAATCCGAAGCTGTAAATAAAAGAATTAGTACAAATATTCAAATACCTCTCTTCCATGCTTGAACATTGAGACAGACGCACTGAGGGCACGTCTGCTCACTCAGCCGTCTTCTGTAACACTCCTTGAATATGGCGGGCACCCAGAGGTCTTCCTGGGCCCCGGTGGACGGGGTGGTCGAACCACTTGGCCGTGACCAACCTCTCCACCCCAAATCTTGTGACACAGGAAAGTATTTGACTTTTACCTGCCTGTGCTGTCTCTCTGATCCACTACCCGGGAGTAAGGTTGGCACTACTATACTACAGAACTACTTCCCAACAAAGATTTGGCCACGCTTTACGGAAAGTTGTGAGAAGGATTAGGAAAGTTCATGTGCAGATTCACATTCACGTACAAGAAATGCATAATACACGACACATATAAATACGAATTATGAAGCCTGACACATTTCTTTCCACCCGTCCACATGGGTTCTGTTGTACCCGCGGCCGGCCGCGTCGTGTAATAAAATTGGCTGCGGAGCCGCCTCTGTTTCTATTTCCCGGTCGAGCGAGCAACGAAACCTGCTGCTTATAGACGTGGAAACTACTGTACCGTTTCATAGTACGTCGTGCAGGAAGGCACATTGAACGGTTTTCAAGAAGGAATCCGTATCCCGTAAACGCACTCCTTGGGAGCTGGATAACGTCGAAGTCTGAGAGCTGTGACGTTGTGACGATTTGTCCAATTCGTTTTGGTATCTGTATGCGGAAGGTATGCAACCCTTTAGGCAACTGTGTATTGGGAATGGTCTACCTGAGCATAATAACAGCCCTGCGGCGCAGTCGCTACGTTCCTCCTTACAGCCCTTGTGCACATCCTAAGGCGGATCTTCTGTGGTGTGCCAGTGCACTAACGTTGCTGTAAATGTAAATGAGCGTACGACTTTGTGGGCCGGGAGTCCCCACTCGGGGAAGTTCGTCCGCCGAGGGCCAGTACTTATTGCATTCGACGCCATATTGGGCGACTTCAGGGTCGGAGATGGGGATGAAATGATGATGACGACAACACAATACCCAGTCACTTAGCGGAGAAAATCTCCTGCCCCAGCCGTGAATCGAACCCGGGCCCCTTGGCGTGGCATTCCGCCGCGCTGAACACTCAGCTAACGGGGGCAGACAGTGACGTTGCTGACAGAAGTATATAGCTGCGAAAATGACCAACATAGGGCTTGCATACGGCGAAGTGGATTGCAGTGGGAGATTTGCTGCAAGATTTATGCGGAAAGTTTTCCAAACTGACGTAGCAAACATTATTGCACGTGCGCGGCCATCGAGATGCGTCTCAGAGAAACCAGAATGTTGCACGTAGATATTTTCTGCCTGAGGTGTGTCTGTTGTACATTAAAGTAGTAGAAATTTGTGTTCATACTTCCGAATACTACCCACAGTCTACTGTTCGTTGTCCGGTAGCTGCTGATACGAGATGCGAGTCGCCCACGTTAGGCTCGAACACTAAAGGAGGAATCGCTGAGGACTCAGCCACCAGTACTCGACGGGTGCCACAGGGGTTGCAGACGAGTAAAAGTGTCGTGTGCCGTATTGTCCATGAACACCGGCTTCACCCATACCAGAAAGCAGAGAGTCCTCGAAGGATACAGTTCGCGCAATGGTATTGACAAAAACGCATACTCCAGCCACAATTCCCGAACTCGGTGCTATTCACGGACCATCACAGGGCCGGTGCTAAAAAGCGAGATGCAGTACTAAAAGCCTATACATACTAGGTGCATAAACTAACGTCTTAGCTAACAAATTTTACAAGCAGAAAGTTTTAGCCGCCACGTTGCTTTATTGTGGCGAGCGTAACCTTCCAATCCTTTCTTTCTTTCTTCTTCGCGGATGGATCACTTAGGACCACGCGTAATCAACATTTGTTGGCCTTCCTTTTCGCCCAGTATTCCTTCATAAACAACGAATGGGCTAGCTTTCGTTGCGTAGACCATATATGTCGGTTAGTTTTTCTCTCTTCTTCCTGAAAACCCCGTGTGTTCGTGATTTTTCTGATTTCATTTCTATCATGTAGATTTGGAGACCCTAATTCTCTCAGGTCTTTTTCCGTCTGTTTGTACCAGTTCGGTCTTGTAATTTTGTTCTTTAAAAATGTATGGGTTTTGTGCGTTAACCTGTTTGAGTCCATTCTTTCTAAGTGCCCCATGAATTGGATTCTTCTCATGCGCATTGTGTCTGTTATTTTGGAGATATTTTTATATATTTCTGCATTGGGTTTTGGATAATGTACCCCATCTTTAGTTCTTGGTCCTAGGATTTTCCTCATTATCTTACGTTCTTTCACTTCTAATTCCTCTTTTAGTGTTCTGTGTTGAAGGTTTAGTGTCTCAGATGCGTAGAGAGCTTCGGGTCTAATTACTGTTGTGCAGTGTCGTATTTTGCAGTTCCACGAGAGACTCTTTTGGTTGTAAATGTTTTTTGTTAACTGAAACGCCGTCTCCAATTCTATTTATTTTTTATCTTCTTTTTTCCCCCTCGTACGCGTACTTACAGAACGACAGATCTTTAAGTCTTCCCACACTCACAGGGAATCTGGTATATGCCGGCTTTCCGCAAACCGAGATGGTCTTTGACACTTCCCAATAATGTTCGTGTTTTATTGGGCGGGCAAAAGACAGTTCCTACTCGGTGTTTTCTCAATATTCGTCCTACTTTCCCCGATAGTGCGCCAGTATACGGTATATAGGCGGTGGCTGTCTCTTCCTCCGTGACTTCGTCCATCTCCACACGCTGTACTGTAGAGGTGGGGCGGAGAGCGCGTCTGATCTGCCATTCCGAGTACCCGTTTTTTCGAAATACAGTTTTGAGGTGTTCCAACTCATGGGGAGACTCTCTGCGTCCGAGATGGTGCGCGTCCTGTGCATCAGTGTTTTTGGTACCCCATTCCTCTGCGAAGGGTGGTGGCAGCCGTTTGCATGCAAATACAGGTCGGTGTGCGTTTTCGTCCTGTATACCCCATGGCCCAAGGTGACATCCGCTCTTCTTTTGACATGACGTCCAGGAATGGTAAACTTCCTTCTGCTTCGGTCTCCATAAGTTGGGTTGGGTTGTTTGGGAAGGAGACCAGACAGCGAGGTCATCGGTCTCGTCGGATTAGGGAAGGACTGGCAAGGAAGTCGGCCGTGCCCTTTCAAAGGAACCATCTCGGCATTTGCCTGGAGCGATTTAGGGAAATCACGGAAAACCGAAATCAGGATGGCCGGACGCGGGATTGAACCGTCGTCCTTCCGAATGCGAGTCGAGTGTTTAACAGTCTCCATAAGTAATTTGATGTTCGGATGTATGGAGTTCAAGTGTGTAAGGAAGTCTAGGAGCTTGTCCATTCCATGGGGCCATATCACGAACGTGTCATCAACATAACGTAGAAAACAAGTAGGTTTCAATTTGGGTGACGCCAAAGCTTCCTACTCGAAATACTCCATGTAGAAATTCGCGACCACAGGCGAAAGTGGGCTCCCCATTGCGACTCCTCCTGTTTGCTCATAGTATTCTCCATTAAACAGAAAATACATGGAGGTCAAGACGTGCCTGCAAAAAAGGTCGGTCGTCTTCTCGTCAAATTTCTGTGCAATGGGCTCAACTGACTCTCGAAGAGGCACCCTGGTGAATAACGAGACGTCAAAAATCACCAGGATATCTTCTTCTTTAACTGACAAGCTGGAAATGCGATTATTGTCGGACTAACAATATCGAGCCTAACCCTGAAGTTACTTTTGCGCTATGCTTGCGAATTTTACCTTGAATTCCATTTTCAAGCATAGTTAAGCCATCTAAATCTCTCCTGGCTATATAAATGAAATCAGGCACTGAGTGTGGTAAGATCTCCCATCACCGACTTGAGGGCAGCGTAACACGTCTTCTGTCTCAGAGCTCTCGACCGAAACTGCTACTTCCACTCTCGCGAACAGACCCCGTCTCACAGCAAAGCTTAGAATCACGCTCCCATGTTTCGCCCTCAGATGGTTACTATCGATATCTGAGTGCTTACACCATCCAAAGAATAGCGTTAAGTTGGGTATATTGTTTTCAATGTAATGCAGAGTTCTGACACACTCCTTACATTCGCCATATATAACATATATGCAATATTTACAGCCAATGTTGTCTATGTTCGTCTGTGAAAATAGATTCGATAAGCAACCTGAGCTGTCAGCAAACGGAAACTAACTTGCCCAACACTGTGTGCGTGTTGTATGAGCGTCAGTTTTGTTTACGACTTGTAGAATCACTATGGGACGGGGGCGCGAGGAGGAAGTGACATATGGAGCATTTGTAATACACACACACACACACACACACACACACACACACACACACATATATATATATATATATATATATATATATATATATATATATATACTCCTGGAAATGGAAAAAAGAACACATTGACACCGGTGTGTCAGACCCACCATACTTGCTCCGGACACTGCGAGAGGGCTGTACAAGCAATGATCACACGCACGGCACAGCGGACACACCAGGAACCGCGGTGTTGGCCGTCGAATGGCGCTAGCTGCGCAGCATTTGTGCACCGCCGCCGTCAGTGTCAGCCAGTTTGCCGTGGCATACGGAGCTCCATCGCAGTCTTTAACACTGGTAGCATGCCGCGACAGCGTGGACGTGAACCATATGTGCAGTTGACGGACTTTGAACGAGGGCGTATAGTGGGCATGCGGGAGGCCGGGTGGACGTACCGCCGAATTGCTCAACACGTGGGGCGTGAGGTCTCCACAGTACATCGATGTTGTCGACAGTGGTCGGCGGAAGGTGCACGTGCCCGTCGACCTGGGACCGGACCGCAGCGACGCACGGATGCACGCCAAGACCGTAGGATCCTACGCAGTGCCGTAGGGGACCGCACCGCCACTTCCCAGCAAATTAGAGACACTGTTGCTCCTGGGGTATCGGCGAGGACCACTCGCAACCGTCTCCATGAAGCTGGGCTACGGTCCCGCACACCGTTAGGCCGTCTTCTTCTCACGCCCCAACATCGTGCAGCCCGCCTCCAGTGGTGTCGCGACAGGCGTGAATGGAGGGACGAATGGAGACGCGTCGTCTTCAGCGATGAGAGTCGCTTCTGCCTTGGTGCCAATGATGGTCGTATGCGTGTTTGGCGCCGTGCAGGTGAGCGCCACAATCAGGACTGCATACGACCGAGGCACACAGGGCCAACACCCGGCATCATGGTGTGGGGAGCGATCTCCTACACTGGCCGTACACCACTGGTGATCGTCGAGGGGACACTGAATAGTGCACGGTACATCCAAACCGTCATCGAACCCATCGTTCTACCATTCCTAGACCGGCAAGGGAACTTGCTGTTCCAACAGGACAGTGCACGTCCGCATGTACCCCGTGCCACCCAACGTGCTCTAGAAGGTGTAAGTCAACTACCCTGGCCAGCAAGATCTCCGGATCTGTCCCCCATTGAGCATGTTTGGGACTGGATGAAGCGTTGTCTCACGCGGTCTGCACGTCCAGCACGAACGCTGGTCCAACTGAGGCGCCAGGTGGAAATGGCATGGCAAGCCGTTCCACAGGACTACATCCAGCATCTCTACGATCGTCTCCATGGGAGAATAGCAGCCTGCATTGCTGCGAAAGGTGGATATACACTGTACTAGTGCCGAAATTGTGCATGCTCTGTTGCCTGTGTCTATGTGCCTGTGGTTCTGTCAGTGTGATCATGTGATGTATCTGACCCCAGGAATGTGTCAATAAAGTTTCCCCTTCCTGGGACAATGAATTCACGGTGTTCTTATTTCAATTTCCAGGAGTATATATATATATATATATATATATATATATATATATATATATATATATATATATATATAGGGTGAGTCGCCTAACATTACCGCTGGTTATATTTCGTAAACCACATCAAATACTGACAAATCGATTCCACAGACCAAATGTGAGGAGAGGGGCTAGTGTAATTGGTTAATACAAACCATAAAAAATGCATGGAAGTATGTTTTTTAACACAAACCTACGTTTTTTAAATGGAACCCCGTTAGTTTTGTTAGCACATCTGAACATATAAACAAATACGTAATCAGTGCCGTTTGTTGCATTGTAAAATGTTAATTACATCCGGAGATATTGTAACCTAAAGTTGACGCTTGAGTACCACTCCTCCATTGTTCGATCGTGTGTATCGGAGAGCACCGAATTACATAGGGATCCAAAGGGAACGGTGATGGACCTTAGGTACAGAAGAGACTGGAACAGTACATTACGTCCACATGCTAACACCTTTTTATTGGTCTTTTTCACTGACGCACATGTACATTACCATGAGGGGTGAGGTACACGTACACACGTGGTTTCCGTTACCACTCATGGTAATGTACATGTGCGTAAGTGAAAAAGACCAATAAAAAGGTGTTAGCATGTGGACGTAATGTGCTGTTCCAGTCTCTTCTGTACCTAAGGTCCATCACCGTTCACTTTGGATCCCAACGTAATTCGGTGCTCTCCGATACACACGATCGAACAGCGGACGAGTGGTACTCAAGTGTCAACTTTAGGTTACAATATCTCCGGATGTAATTAACATTTTACAATGCAACGAACGGCACTGATTACGTATTTGTTTATATGTTCAGATGTGTTAACAAAACTAACGGGGTTCCATTTAAAAAAGCGTAGGTTTGTGTTAAAAAACATACTTCCGTGCATTTTTTATGGTTTGTATTAACCAATTACACTAGCCCTTCTCCTCACATTTGGTCTGTGGAATCGATTTGTCAGTATTTGATGTGGTTTACGAAATATATCCAGCGGTAATGTTAGGCGACTCACCCTGTATATATATATATATATATATATATATATATATATATATATATATACACAACTGGCCATTAAAATTGCTACACCAAGAAGAAATGCAGATGACAATGACAAACGGGTATTCATTGGACAAATATATTATAATAGAACTGACATGTGATTACATTTTCACGCAATTTGGATGCATAGATCCTGATAAATCAATACCCAGAACAACCACCTCTGGCCGTAATAACGGCCTTGATACGCCTGAGCATTGAGTCAAACAGAGCTTGGATGGCGTGTACAGGTACAGCTGCCCATACGGCTTCAACACGATACCAGAGTTCATCAAGAGTAGTGACTGGCGTATTGTGACGAGCCAGTTGCTCGGCCACCATTGACCAGACATTTCCAACTGGTGAGGGATCTGGAGAATATGCTGGCCAGGGCAGCAGTCAAACATTTTCTGTATCCAGAAAGGCCCGTACAGGACCTGCAACATACGGTCGTGCATTATGTAACACGCCCGGAAGTACAAATGGGTGGGGTACTTTATACTGACTTCTCGTTTCGTGACCATTGCTTTTCTTGACCGTGCGCCTTGTTCACACCACGTACCTGATAATCCCGCGGTGGTCGTACTGTTCTGCTCCACACTGCTGCTGGCTTGCCTGGAATTATCTATCGAAATATGCAAGCGGGTTTAGGGGAGCCACTCAACGTTAAAATTCAACACTGTCCTATGTCTGTTATGAACATCTATATTCTGAGACGATATGGAAATCACAGGTTGCACTGTTTACACTGCAAATCGTAAATGTTTATACCGATTAACAATCTTGATGATTAACAGTCCAAAAAGATCATTCGGACGAGCGTAAGCGTAACCGACACGACGCGGGTGATTGTTGATGATGTGGAAGCCGAATGATCGAACGAAAATTCTTACGCTCGTCACACATACACAGATATCTGGTAATAGTCTTCCTTGTGACTAGTAATGATATAACATTGTTCGTAAAGCTAATTTTTCAGTTCTCAGTTCTCACTTGTACGAGCGTGTGCGTAACCGTCGCGGCGCGGCTGATTGTTTATAATGCGGAGACGCGATGAACGAACGCACGTCCTCACGCTAGTTACAAGACGCTGGCACTTGACTGCACTCTTTTATGGTAACTAATTTCTACTGATTCACATCAGTTCATTCTGAGAGGCCGAACACGGCGCGGATGATCGATGCTGCACGGCACGACACGCAACGAGAGGATACACAAGTGCGTTATCGGTGGCACTGTTCATTTTTAATTACATCTTGACGCACTTTCCTCTGAATCACTTCCATATTTCATCACTTTACTGTAGTAGCACTTGTTGCAACACTTCATCCTGAATACTAACAATGCTTCTTGCATGCAGAGCTACACACTACACAACATAACAGTTTCGTGTCCCGTGCTAGACTCTCTACAGACGCGGCTTACCGCAAAGATACTCCACAACTAAGCCAGCGATATGACAATACGCTTACAATTGTTGTTGTTGTTGTGGTCTTCAGTCCTGAGACAGGTTTGATGCAGCTCTCCATGCTACTCTATCCTGTGCAAGATTCTTCATCTCCCAGTACCTACTGCAACCTACATCCTTCTGAATCTGCTTAGTGTATTCATCTCTTGGTCTCCCTCTACGATTTTTACCCTCCACGCTGCCCTCCAATGCTAAATTTGTGGTCCCTTGATGCCTCAAAACATGTCCTACCAACCGATCCCTTCTTCCCTTCTTCTAGTCAAATTGTGCCACAAATTTCTCTTCTCCCCAATCCTACTCAATACCTCCTCATTAGTTACGTGATCTACCCACCTTACCTTCAGCATTCTTCTGTAGCACCACATTTCGAAAGCTTCTA
Organism: Schistocerca serialis cubense; assembly: GCF_023864345.2. Lineage (NCBI taxonomy): Eukaryota > Metazoa > Arthropoda > Insecta > Orthoptera > Acrididae > Schistocerca > Schistocerca serialis. Next base: position 1,141,982,072 of record NC_064639.1, on the reverse strand, counting down.
TTCTCTTCTTGTCCATACTAGTTATCGTCCATGTTTCACTTCCATACATGGCTACACTCCATACAAATACTTTCAGAAACGACTTCCTGACACTTAAATCTATACTCGATGTTAACAAATTTCTCTTCTTCAGAAACGCTTTCCTTGCCATTGCCAGTCTACATTTTATATCCTCTCTACTTCGACCATCATCAGTTATTTTACTCCCTAAATAGCAAAACTCCTTTACTACTTTAGGTGTCTCATTTCCTAATCTAATTCCCTCAGCATCACCCGATTTAATTTGACTACATTCCATTATCCTCGTTTTGCTTTTGTTGATGTTCATCTTATATCCTACTTTCAAGACACTGTCCATTCCGTTCAACAGCTCTTCCAAGTCCTTTGCTGTCTCTGACAGAATTACAATGTCCACGCTTACAATTATCCTGCTGAAATGTACGTTTCGCAGGGATCGAATGAAGGACAGAGCCACGGGTCGTAACCCATCTGAAATGTAACGCCCACTGTTCAGAGTGCCGTCAAGGCGAACAAGAGGTAACCAATGGCACCCCATACCATCTCGCCGGGTGATACGCCAGTATGGCGATAACGAATACACGCTTCCAATGTGCGTTCACCGCGATGTCGCCAAACACGGATGCGATCATCATGATGCTGTAAACAGAACCTGGTTTCATCCGAAAAAATGACGTTTTGCCATTCGTGCACCCAGCTTCGTCGTTGAGTTCACCATCGCAGGCGCTCCTGTCTGTGATGCAGCGTCAAGGATAACCGCAGCCATGGTCTCCGAGCTGATAGTCCGTGATGCTGCGGACGTCATCGAACTGTTCGTGCAGATGGTTGTTGTCTTGCAAACGTCCCCATCTGTTGACTCAGGGATCGAGACGTGGCTGCACGATCCGTTACAGCCATGCGGATAAGATGCCTGTCATCTCGACTGCTAGTGATACGAGGCCGTTGGGATCGAGAACGGCGTTCCGTATTACCCTCCTGAACCCACCGATTCCATATTCTGCTAACAGTCATTGGATGGCGACCGACGCGAGCAGCAATGTCGCGATACAATAAACCGCAATCGGTATATGCTACAATCCGACCTTCATCAAAGTCGGAAACGTGATGGGACGCATTTCTCCTCCTTACACGAGGCACCACATCAACGTTTCACCAGGCAACGCCGGTGAACTGCTGTTTGTGTATGAGAAATCGGTTGGAAACTTTCCTCATGTCAGCACGTTGTAGGTGTCGCCACCGGCGCCAACCTTGTGTGAATGCTCTGAAAAGCTGTTCTTTTGCATATCACGGCATGTTCTTCTTGTGGGTTAAGTTTCGCGTCTGTAGCACGTCATCTTCGTGGTGTAGCAATTTTAATGGGCAGTAGTGTGTATACCCTTTCTTGTTTTCTGTGTCTGTGCAAAGCCCTGTGAAAATACAGCAAAACTGTAAAAACGCTGCAGTCATTTAAAATGACCTTGAACTTTGAGTAAAGTATGGGGAGTGGGATTAGAATTTGGTTGGGGTTGATCCGGCAGAGAGTTGTGTGCAGAACGATAGAGACAGGATGGAGTGGGAAACAGAGACGAGAATACTGCAGTGGGCGTGGCGCGCTCAGGTAAACGGATCGGCCGGTGGGGAGCGCGGAGACTGCGGCCTGCGGCGGCCGCTCCGCGTGGTGTGTGTACTGCACGGCGCTGGACTGGACGGGGCATATTGATGGCGAGGCAGCCGGCCCCTTTCTTAGCAGAGGACAGCGGCCGGCCGGCGGCCATTGTTCCTGCGGGCATTATGCCGCGTCTGCCCACAGCCCGTCCCGCAGGCAATATCTGGCGACGCGGCTGTTTGCCTTCCGCATTACTGGCACGGTCCCGCCACGCACGCGTGCGCCAGGGCCCACACTGTGCAAGTACAGAAGGGGGCGCGGGTGGGATTGGAGGTTACTGCCTGTGTCTCAAGGGGGAGCGCGCGCTACGGCCGTGTCGCTGAACGCTGAGGAGTCTGTGGTTCCAAACGAAGCAGTACAGAAGAAGCCAGTAGCCTCCTCCGAGGAAAACAGTGTAGGCTCCTGGATCATTTTTATCACGCAAAGCTTGGCGTCCGATTTTCTAACTTGCTTGGTTTTTTTGAGTCTTTCAAGAGTTTCGAAAAGCTTTCGATGCAGTATCTAAAACAATAAATCCCTTTGGAATATCTAATTACGTTTGTGACTTGATCGAAAACTTTGGTTTTCGACGTAGATAGTACAGAGAAAGCTAATAACCCTCTCCAACGGAATCATCCCGAAAACACCAATCATGCGACACTCATCAAACGGTATCCAGAGTCCCATAGTTAGAGAAACCCGATTTCTTCGGTCGCAATGGGAACATTCGAACTGCCCGTCACCGACTGAATTCAAATTGACATGATATGTAGGGCACGGCTAGGACTTCAACATATGTATGCAAATTTCACCCCTTTTCGAGGGGAGGAAGTTCAAAAATTTTAGAGGTGCTTATATACTTTGTGTGGTCTCTAGCATTCCATAAGTCAAAAACAGTGCGAGTAAGCTCTTGGATTCATAAGTGCGAGTTTGTGGTTCAAATCTCACTGCCGGTACATTTTCCTTTTCATTCAAATAACAGATATGTTTACTTGCGTTGAAGTCCTAATCGTGCCCCAGTCATCTTTTCAACATGAATCAAATTTCTGAGTGGAAGTTCGTACGGCCTCCTTTTCAGTTATCACGACAGTAGCATCTAAATAAAATACGTTCCTTCGGAATAGCTAAACGGATTTGCTACTGAATCGAACGTTTCCTGGTACGCTGGGCGCAGCACCTCATTTTGGATGGATGGTCGTCTACGGTCAGTGAATTGTTGTGTCCTCGGTGGGACTGTAATAGGACCATTGTTGTTCATGAATACGCTATTAGCGGAGAGATCTTTTCGTCATCAGGCTTCTGACTGATTCCATCCGATCTGCCACGAATTCCTCTGCTTTGCCAACCTCTTCACCAGAGTGTAGTTCTTACACTACTCCCAACGTCCTCGATTATTTGTTGATTACTTTCCGATCTACGTCTTCCCCACAAATTTTTGCTTTTATGGCCGCCTCTAGTACTGTGGAAATTACCCCCAATATCTCATCACATGTCCTATCATCATATCCCCTGCATTTATTTCCTCCCTCGATGACACTGTGGAGGATATCCTCATTACTTAACTAATTTTCGGCATCATTCTGTAACACCATAACTCTAATGCGATTATTTCTTATTTCCACAGTCCTTAGTACACATATGCTGTGCTACAGACTTATTTTCCCAGGAATTTCGTCAAAATTAAGCACAATGATAACTAGTGGATTTCTCTCTTTGAGGAGCGCCCTCTTTGTTTTTGCTAGTTTGTTTCTTACATCTTCTTTCCTTCGTGCTTCATGCACGTGTTTAGCAGGATTTCTTTGTCTGTTTCGAGGTCCCCAATTCTGATTTGAAGTTTATCACTAATCTATTACTTTTATCTTTCTTTGGTTTACTCTCAGTCCATATTCATTGCCAATTAGATTATTCAATCCAATCATCAGATTGCTTCTTCGACGTGTAAGGTGAGCAGTAGAGGAGAATGATTGCATGCCATCCTTAATACCTCTTTAATCCGAGTACTTCGCCTTTTGTATTCCAGTCTTATTGTTTCGTCTGTTTGTCACACGTTGTATGTGCCAACCGCATTTGCTCATAGTTTGCCCTTGTGTTATTGCACGCTGACCGACCCTTTTTCAGGACGACAACGCGACAGCAGAAGCCTCTATGTGAAGAGGACATAAGCGCCGCAACCTACTGGTCGCGGCTCAGCCGATGAGTAGCTTCAAGGCTAGCGATCTGAACAGAAGAGTGAAAGCTCATTACTTCACCTGTATTAGAATTGTTATAGTGAAGAAGCTTGTTTATTTCGGATGTCGCCCTTTGCTTGCGACACATCTATGTAATTCTCGCCCTTTGCTTGCGACACATCTATGTAATTCTCAAAGTTAAGTAATATCTTTTACTTTTCGTAATGAAACTCATTAATTCGATTTGCTTGAAATGTTGTCTAGCGATCTGAGAAAGCAGGTTTCTTAGACACCCCATATTCGACTACTAGGCAGGATTTAACTGTTCCTACTTTTATGAGAATTTAAAACATATTGTACCATTCGAGTCGCGGAAACCTGTTGTCTGAAAGCTTCGACAAGTCTCATACTCGTCACCTTCGTCTCAAGAGCAGGAAATCCGTCTAAACGTTGTGACAACACGACGCTACGATTCGGCTGATAGACAGAGGAAATACACTCCTGGAAATGGAAAAAAAAATACATTGACACCGGTGCGTCAGACCCACCATACTTGCTCCGGACACTGCGAGAGGGCTGTACAAGCAATGATCACACGCACGGCACAGCGGACACACCAGGAACCGCGGTGTTGGCCGTCGAATGGCGCTAGCTGCGCAGCATTTGTGCACCGCCGCCGTCAGTGTCAGCCAGTTTGCCGTGGCATACGGAGCTCCATCGCAGTCTTTAACACTGGTAGCATGCCGCGACAGCGTGGACGTGAACCGTATGTGCAGTTGACGGACTTTGAGCGAGGGCGTATAGTGGGCATGCGGGAGGCCGGGTGGACGTACCGCCGAATTGCTCAACACGTGGGGCGTGAGGTCTCCACAGTACATCGATGTTGTCGCCAGTGGTCGGCGGAAGGTGCACGTGCCCGTCTACCTGGGACCGGACCGCAGCGACGCACGGATGCACGCCAAGACCGTAGGATCCTACGCAGTGCCGTAGGGGACCGCACCGCCACTTCCCAGCAAATTAGGGACACTGTTGCTCCTGGGGTATCGGCGAGGACCATTCGCAGCCGTCTCCATGAAGCTGGGCTACGGTCCCGCACACCGTTAGGCCGTCTTCCGCTCACGCCCCAACATCGTGCAGCCCGCCACCAGTGGTGTCGCGACAGGCGTGAATGGAGGGACGAATGGAGACGTGTCGTCTTCAGCGATGAGAGTCGCTTCTGCCTTGGTGCCAATGATGGTCGTATGCGTGTTTGGCGCCGTGCAAGTGAGCGCCACAATCAGGACTGCATACGACCGAGGCACACAGGGCCAACACCCGGCATCATGGTGTGGGGAGCGATATCCTACACTGGCCGTACACCACTGGTGATCGTCGAGGGGACACTGAATAGTGCACGGTACATCCAAACCGTCATCGAACCCATCGTTCTACCATTCCTAGACCGGCAAGGGAACTTGCTGTTCCAACAGGACAATGCACGTCCGCATGTATCCCGTGCCACCCAACGTGCTCTAGAAGGTGTAAGTCAACTACCCTGGCCAGCAAGATCTCCGGATCTGTCCCCCATTGAGCATGTTTGGGACTGGATGAAGCGTCGTCTCACGCGGTCTGCACGTCCAGCACGAACGCTGGTCGAACTGAGGCGCCAGGTGGAAATGGCATGGCAAGCCGTTCCACAGGACTACATCCAGCATCTCTACGATCGTCTCCATGGGAGAATAGCAGCCTGCATTGCTGCGAAAGGTGGATATACACTGTACTAGTGCCGACATTGTGCATGCTGTGTTGCCTGTGTCTATGTGCCTGTGGTTCTGTCAGTGTGATCATGTGATGTATCTGACCCCAGGAATGTGTCAATATAGTTTCCCCTTCCTGGGACAATGAATTCACGGTGTTCTTATTTCAATTTCCAGGAGTGTAGATGAAATGTTACCACTGATCGACGAAAGAAGGTAGCACACAGATGTTGAGGGAAAGGCAAGCAATATAAGTCACTTAAGAATGAAATAAAGTCAAGGCAATATGGCTGAGAGGAAAAAGAAATCCAAAATAAAAATGGTTATCACAAGAACTGATTCAGCATGCAGGAAAGTTATAGCACCCTACTGCGAAATTAAAAACTAGGGCATCAACATTGAGAATACAATGTGCACTCCACAGTTAAGTGCAGAGGAGAGAGCCGGTTGTTGGAAAGAGTATACTGAAGGCCTCTTCGAGGGGGAGGACTTGTCTTACGACGTAACTGAGGAAGAAATTGGAGTAGATGAGGGAGACATAGCGGATCCAGTATTAAAGTTTAATACGGAAGGAATGGAAGATTATCGATCAAACAAGACGGAAAGGAAAGACAAAATTCCTCCGAAATTTCTAAAATCATTGGAGGAAGTGGAAACCAAGCTACTATTGAAAGTGGGTTTGAGGAACCTATGGGGCTAGAGACACCAGATGCTCGGAAAATACCGCTATCTTCCACAGAATCGCAATAAGTAACAAGAGCAGATAAGAGCGAGAACTAACGCACAAGCAGATTAACAGCTCATGAATCCAAGTTGCTGACAACAATAATACACAGGAGAGTGCAAAAGAAAATTTAGGATATGATGAATGACGACCAGTTTGGCTTTCGGGGAGGTAGCGACACTAGAGAGGCAGTTCTGACTTTGCTATTGTTAATGGAAGAGAGACTTCAGAAACATCAAGATACGTTCATATGATCTGTCGATCTGTGAAAAGCACTCGACAATTTGAAATGGTACAAGATGTTCGAAATTCTGAGAGAAATAATAGTAAGCTGTACGGAAAGACGGATAAGATAGAAACTTAACATCTAAACCTGAGACCACGAAGCTGACGAAGATCAGAAATTCTACTACCTTAGAAGCAAAATGACACACGACGGACGAAGCAAGGAGAACCTAAAAAGTAGACTAGCAAAGGGAAGGAGCGAATTCCTGACCAATAAAAAACTGCTAGCATCAAAAATATTCTTTAATATGAGGAAGAATTTCTGAGAGTGTACCTTTGGAACACAGCATTTTTAGATAGTATATCATGGATTGTGAAAAAAAAAAAAAGAAACAGGAAAGTAAGAGAATAGAATTTGAGATGTGGTGCTACAGACGAACGTTGAAAATTAGGTGAACAGATAACGTAAGGCGTGAAGGAGTTCTTCGCAGAATCGGCGAGGAAAGGAATATATGCATAACACTGACAAGAAGGAGGAACAGGACGATAGGTCACATATTAAGATACCAGGAAATAACTTTCACTACAGCTGTAGAGGGTAATACAGGACGCTAATACGAGACTGGAATATATTCAACAAATAATTGAGGACTTGGATTGCTAGTAATAGTGAAGTGTAAAAATTTTTGTGATCAAGACGGACGTGTAAAATAAAGTGACAGTCTCCTGGCGTCGCTACCTTCTTACTGACACGTACATCATCTTTGAACAGCCTCACGGAACTTCCGACGTTATCGACGACATCTTTTACATACATTGTAAATAGTAGATGTCCTATGGCACATCCCTGTACTCCTAAAAATACCTTTAGATCTGTCGATTTTGTTCCGTTAAGATCGACTTGTTGAGTTCTATTTGCAAGGAAGTTTTGTACTGAGTTCAAAAATTCGCTCTGATACTCAGTGATCTCGCATTTGTTTTACTAAGCGACGTCAGGAAACACGGCATCAACTTGCGATGTGTACTGCCCTCAGTCTTCATTGGCGAACAGAGAGATCAGAGTATTGCAGGATCTCTGTTTGTAGAACCCGTGTTACCTTTAGTTGAACAGATTTTCGTTCTGCAAAATCTTCACACAATACGTGAGTGTAGAACCTGTTACCTAAAATGTGTCGGATGGCTGTGAAGGAAGGTTGTGGGTTGTACCTGCGTAGCACCGTCGATAGACCTATGTCCATGAAAGTTTTAAGCTTCCACGAAATTTCAACAAAAGTCTCTTCAGACAGCAACTGGCATTATAACACCAGTATTGGCGTACTTCCAGTAGCAGTACGCATTGCTTTCGGAAGAGATTCACTTCAAAGAACTTTAAAATGATAGCATTAGCTGCCCCAGTTTTTTTGAGTCATCAGTCTTGTGACTGGTTTGATACAGCCCGCCAACCTCTCCATTTGATCTGTCAGGCTGTAAGATTTTATTTTATAGATGTTTTTAATCTTATACTTTTTTATACTTTTATACAATTGTATGTTTTACCTTGCCAGCTAGGAGTTTCACATTACTAGTATTTGCACTGTTTACGTGAATTTTAAGTATGGATCCAATTCCACGTGTAGTATGTCAGTACATGTTTTATTGTCAGATGCTCGTTTTGCTTTGAGAAGTAATTTTAATTAATGAGTACGCATGCCGCTGTTTAACCATTACATTTGCGACACTGCCCTCTGCTGGCCTCGGTTTCCTTGTATAAATACCGGAAATACCAGACGCATTCTGATCATCACCAGCACTTACTATATACCTACATGCTTAGTTTGACGTTGATACTACAGCAGAATATTTTATGAGATGTATGGCTGGTATACATGGCTGTTAATCATGTAAATACTTTCTATCTTTATTATGTAGCACCGGGACTTTTATAGATTTAGCTTCAGCAAACTGAACTTAGTTGGTTACACACTGTTTTCGTTTGTAACAAATCTGAAGATGGCAGTAGCCGAAACCGGCAACATTGAAGTGTAAAAATTTGTGTGATCAAGACGGACATGTAAAATAAAGCGCCAAAAATACGATCACAGACTCATTTTCAGAATTTATGTCTTCAATTGACAAGGGAACTGTAGCGAGTTGCTGGCCGGAGTGGCCGAGCGGTTCTAGGCTCTACAGTCTGGAACAGCGCGACCGCTATGGTCTCAGGTTCGAATCTTGCCTCGGGCATGGGTGTGTGTGATGCCCTTAGGTTAGTTAGATTTAAGTTGTTCTACGTTCTAGGGGACTGATGTCCTCAGAAGTTAAGTCCCATAGTGCTCAGAGCAATTTGAACCATTTTTGAACCATTCGTAGCGAATTGCAGAAATATCTCCAGAGGAGCGACGACTTGTGCAGGGTCTGGCAGTTGACCCTGAACATATGTAAAGGTAAACGTACTGCGCGTTAATAGCCGAATAAATCCACTGCTTTGCGATTGCACAATTGGCGACAAATCACTGGAAAGAGCAACCACCGTAAAATATCTAATAGTAACCATCAGGTGGGAATTAAAATAGAATGACCATATATTACGCCGGCCGTAGTGGCCGAGAGGTTCTAGGCGCTTCAGTCTTGAACCGCGCGACCACTACGGTCGCAGGTTCGAATCCTGTCTCGGGCATGGATGTGTGTGTTGTCCTTAGGTTAGTTAGGTTTAAGTAGTTCTAAGTTCTAGGGGAGTGATGACCTCAGCTGTTAAGTGCCATAGTGCTCAGAGCCATTTGAACCATATATTACGTTGCTGCGTAAGTTCGTAGCGTTATTTTTGCTTGTTGGTGTTCGGGTCGCTAGAGGTTTGCTTATAGATTGTCAATTTGTATTTGTAGTTCACAGTTGCTATTTGTGTTTACATATTGTCGGTTTGTGATCAGGAGTTAGAGAGCGGAGCTGTCTACACTAGAAAATTGAGTGCCAAGTGGAGAAATCGGCACATTTCCTTCCGTGTACTTCTATTTGAGTTTAGTATAGGGGTGACAGCAGCGGATGCGACCACAAAAGTTTGCACCGTGTAGGGTAATACGGCAAGAAAATGATTTTATCGTTTTAAGGAGGATCTTTTTGACATTAGTAACTCTCAAAGTTCAGGAAGTGTTTCGGGGTTTGATGAAGGATATTTAAATGCATTAGTCCTCAATTATCCACGTCAATATGATGGATTGTGATCATTCGACCATCATGCGACTTTAGCACGCAATGGGGAATGTTCAAAAATCGGGTGTATGGGTAACGCATGTTCTAAGCCAAAGTCACAAAAATCAACAGATGACCATATGTGCATCTCTACTAGCTCGTCATCAATTGGCTCGTGAACAGTACCGACCGTTCTTGCACTGCTCCTTTACAGATGGGGAGAAATTTTGACTTCATGCTAACTTAAGGAAAAGAAAGGAATGGCTGACCCAAAACGAAGCAGCAACTCCCATTACAAAGATCTGCGCGCATCCAGAAAAAATAATTCAAAAATGGTTCAAATGTCTCTGAGCACTATGGGACTTAACTTCTGAGGTCATGAGTCCCCTTGAATTAGAACTATTTAAACCTAACTAACCTAAGGACAGCACACACATCCATACTCGAGACAGGATTGGAACCTGCGACCGTAGCGGTCGCGCGGTTCCAGACTGTAGCGCCTAGAACCGCTCGGCCACTCCGGCCGATAGAAAACGTAATATTATGCATCTGGTGGGACAGCGACGGTGTGGAGTAGTATGAAATGCTTCCAAGAGGTTTAACCATCACGGCTGACATTTACTGTCAACAACTGAAAATTCTTGGAGACGCAGTTCAAAAAATGTTCAAATGTGTATGAAATCTCATGGGACTTAACTGCTGAGGTCATCAGTCCCTAAGATTACACACTCCTTAAACTAAATTATCCTAACGACAAACACACACACCCATGCCCGAGGGAGGAATCGAACCTCCGCCGGGACCAGCCGCACAGTCCATGACTGCAGCGCCTCAGACCGGGAGACGCAGTTCAAGGACAACGACGAGGAAGACTGCGTGAGGTGATACTAGTCCACGATAGCGCCAGCATTCTGCTATACTTACGAAGAACACTATACAGGAGTTGTGTTGGGAAGTCATTCCTTATCCACCTTATTCACCTGATCTTGCGCCTTCAGATTTTCAACTTTTGCGCTCTCTATCTAACAACTTTGAAGGAACTTCCTGTACGAATGAAAATGCGCGCCGAGCATGACTCGACGAGTTCTTCGCCTCAGAACCACGTGATTTCTACGGTCGAGAAATTGAAAAACTACCCCAGAGTTGGCAGACTATTGTAAATACTGAAGGAGAATATGCTATTCATGACTGAAGGCTGTGTTATGAGAATCTGTTGTGTTTACTGAACTTACGGAAAACGCTCAGAACTTGCGCACCAACCCCATTAAACAAATTGTTGGAAAAGTACATGTCGGGCTAAGATACATTGGAAGACTTTTAAGGGAATGTAATTCACCCAAGAAAAAAGTGTCATACGAGGTGCTTTTTCGACCGATTCTTGAGTTTTGATCATAAATTTGGAACCCTTTAAGGTAGGAGTGATAGAAGAGGTAGATATCCAACGAAGAGTGGCGCGTTTCGTCACGGGTCGTTTTGTCGGTGCTAGAGCGTTACAGACATTCTTAACAAACTCAGATTCTACAAAAGAGGCGCTGTGCATCACGCTGTGGTTTACTATAAATTCCGGGAAGAGTCGGGCAACATGTCACTTCTCTCCACACACGTCTCGCGAAAAGAAAATGCAAGATATTAGAACTAATACGGATGTTTACCAACCAGTACTCTTCCCACGCGCCAGAAATCTATCAAAGGGAAAACGAAAGTGGTACTTTCCCTCCGGCACCCACAGTAAGGTGATTTCTGAAGTGTTGATGGAGCTGAAGGTGTCGACTGAGTAGATCTAGTCACCCGCAACACCTGTAAATCTGTATGTGCCACAGACTGTTCGTACTCTTGATACGACGAGTTTGCCACGATAGCATTCCACTGTACGTAATCGATACAGAACATACTCCACCAAGAACAATTTTTTCGAAACTTTTTCCTCTGTGTAAATTTCGTTTTTGTTTCTGAAATTCCGGAAGTTTCAAATCTTAAAGAGGGGCTTCTACGGTGGATATGGATATGGAAATGAGCGTTTGGTGTCATTGGCCGGGAGGCCCCTTGCGGGGCAGGTCCGGCCGCCTTGGTGCAGGTCTTATTACATTCGACGCCACATTGGGCGACCTGCGCGCCGGATGGGGATGAAATGATGATGAAGTCAACCCAACACCGAGTCCCTGAACGGAGAAAATTTCCGACCCAGCCGGCAATCGAACCTGGGCCCGTAGGACGGCAATTCGTCACGATGACCACTCAGCTATCGGGGCGGACTACAATGGATATGATTAATTCCCACCTCTGTGAAGGATAATAGACTTTTTGTGTGCTGATAACGGTGTGATGTATACAAGCGCAAAACAAGACCGGGCAGAGCAAGCTGTCGTATTAAACAGCTGCCTGAGAGAGGTTTATCGACCACAGCAAACTGATTCTCGCCATATTTTAATTTAAAAACACAGTGTCTCTGTGCGTAAATATTTAATGTCAAAAGCCATTACTGTACGCGAACATAACAAGCTCTGTGTTTTAACGCGTGAAATGTCACGCTGGTCGCACTAGCATCACATGAAGTGGATACAACGCATTTCTCCGCAGAGAGTTTTTAAAATGTATGGAGAACTGTACTGCGTCCACAAAATAATTAACTTTTTTAAACTTTTTAGCGGAAAATTCTGTCTGGGCTCCGCATTATATCAAAGCAAAGAATTTATTTGTTCAGTGACGGTAAAAAGTGATTGAAGTACTAAAATAACGCCCAGTGTGAAAGGCATCAGGTTTAAAATGCAGTTATTCTAGATGCGTGACGGCTTAGTTTAAACGAAGAAGACATTTCTAACGAAAGTGCTTAACTGATTCACACTCGATTGATATAGCTTATATATATGGAGATGGTATCTATTCTAATGGAAAACTGACATGTCTGAAAGAACATATACCATCTTTATATATATCGTTAAGGCTCACCGGCCTTTTGACCATCTTCTTCTGTGCGGATGCATAAACAGTGCCTGAGCTCTTACGGGAATCGGCAGTAAAGCCGCGAGTAATGAGTATAGTGGGCAGCGGCACTATGAATATAGTGCGGGACAATAAGTTGCGAATGTGGGTCTCACGGTAGGTGTGCCAGAGATAAATCCTATGTGTCCTCGGTGGCTCAGATGGACATTTGATCAAGAGCAGACGACCGGGACACTTCGCCTGCTATTGAGACTATGTACTGCTTACGACGGGTCTAAAAGACTTCGCACCTCATTGCAAAGTTATGTATGCCCTGTATTTATTCATTCACCAGTACAGCCGGCACGGTAGCTCAGCGTGTTCGGTCCGAGGGCTGCGTGCTCTCTGTAATAAAAAAACTGAGTCAAGGATACAACGATCAACTTGAACGGATGTCTTGTGACGTCCGCCCAGACCAAACACAACGAACTATGTCGAAAAGAAAAAAAAAAGATGGATAGAGCGCCTGCCCTGTAAGCAGGAGATCCCGTGTTCGAGTCCCGGTCGGGGCACACATTTTCAACTGTCCCCGTTGACATATCAACGCCTGTACGCAGCTAGGGGTATTCATTTCATTGTAATATAGTTTATACCAGTTTTTTGCTGCCTAACACGGTCACTTAACCTAAGAATACGTAGTATGTTCCTACATATTGCGCTCCACATTTAACATTTTCAAACCAAAGCTTTAATGCAAATTGGTTAGCATGAGAATACTGAGAGTTGAGCAGTCTTCCATGTTATCTTCAGCTCAGTCAGTCCTTGAGAGCTGTTACATATCCAGTCTTCGAATAGCCTAAGTCCAATTATTATTGCTGCATTGATCTGATGAATATCTCTTTTTTACTTTTATTTCTCATTAGTTTTTTTCCTCCTGCTTCTCCCTGCTCTTCACCTTCTCCTTCTCCGCCTCCTCTTCCTCCTCCTCTTCGTTCTGGCTCTTCTTCTCCTTCTTCCTCTTATTCATGACCTAATCTTCAGATGCCATTGGAAAGCTCTTTATTTGTTACTGACATATTTTCTGAGAAATGGATTTTTATACATGACATGTAGAAGCCAGTCGAAATGAAAAGAGGATAGACTAATGCTCCGTCGATGTCAAGATCAGGAGATAACAAAGACGAAGGAGGGAAAGGAAAGTGACTGTAATGAGTGAACCATCGCGGCACTCTCCTGAAGTATTTCAAAGACTCAAATGTAATTCTGCTGCAATAAATAGTAACTCACTTGTGGAAAGAGACGACCTCGTGAATAACTAGTAACTCACTTGTGGAAAAGGGCGATCTGGTGATGTGGCATGAGCGTCTAAAGTACAGAGAATGGATGGAAAGACAAAGGTCTGAAAGAAAAGAATTAGACAGCATTTCGTACTCTGTTAAAGAAAGGATTGGTAGATTTCTGGCCGCATCTCATTGTCAGGAAGGAGTAGGTGGTTCAAGTTTCGTTGGAGCAGTATGTGCAATCCGCAAGAGTGTGAGGTTGGAGAGATGTGTTGGTTAGTCGTAGAACAGTACAAGTCTTAATAAATTAGGATTAAAAGATAGGGTGGTTGAAGTCTGTCGTAAGTGTAGGAAATCCTAAGGTGTTCATTGTAGGAGAGGCAAGGGGAGGAAGCCTTGTGAGAGAAGGGAGAGTGTGGCCGTGCGGTTCTAGGCGCTTCAGTCTGGAACCGCGCGACTGCTACGGTCGCAGGTTCGAATCCCGCCTCGGGCATGGATGTGTGTGATGTCCTTAGGTTAGTTAGGTTTAAGTAGTTCTAAGTTCTAGGGGACTGATGACCACAGCTGTTAAGTCCCATAGTGCTCAGAGCCATTTAAGCCATTAGAAGGGAGAGTTGTACGGAAGGCGAAATGGAGTGCGCGTTCGAAGGATTGGAGCCAAAGGTAACTTTACGGGGGGGGGGGGTGGAAACACAGGAGACGTGGATAGAGAGGGAACTGATCGGATTAAGGTCTAGGCGTCGCCGGCACGGTAGCTCAGCGTGTTCGGTCAGAGGGTTAGCTGCCCTCTGTAATAAACGAAAACTGAGTGAATGGATCAATAACGAACTTCAACGGGCGTCAGGTGACGTCCGTCACGAACAATTGAAACGAACAATAATGAACAAAATGAGATTAAAAAAAAGGGGGGTATCGTCTTTGATTCATAATCAGCATTGGCTGCCGAAGACTTCCGGCATAAGAAGTCAGCCTCATTCTGCCAACGGCCTTGTCAAAGAGGGCGGAGGAGCGGATAGAGGTTCAGGGCACTCTCTTGTCCTAGGGGTGGGAAATTGCCCCTAAAGGCGGAAGAATCAGCAATGATCAACGACATGAGGATGCAGAAGGCAATGGAAACCACTGCATTAAAGACACCTAACGTGTATCTACAGGACATGTGGCCCGTAATTGAAGAAGTGTCATGATGATCTCTCCATTGTCAAAAGATTCCGGAATAGTCCCCCATTCGGATCTCCGTGAGGGGACCGTGAAGGGGGAGGTGACCATCAGAAAAAGATTCAACAATCAACGAAAGTATCACGTCCTACGAGCCGGGGCGTGGAATTTCAGAAGCTTGAACGTGGTAGGGAAACAAGAAAATCTGAAAAGGGAAATGCAAATGCTCAATCTAGATATAGTAGGGGTCAGTGAAGTGAAGTGGAAGGAAGACAGGGATTTCTGGTCAGATGAGTATCTGGTAATATCAGCAGCAGCAGAAAATGGTATAACAGATGTAGGATTCGTTATGAATAGGAAGGTAGGGCAGAGGGTGTGTTACTGTGAACAGTTCAGTGACCGGGTTGTTCTAATCAGAATCGACAGCAGACCAACACCGACAACGATAGTTCAGGTATACATGCCGACGTCGCAAGCTGAAGTTGAACAGACGGAGAAAGTGTATGAGGATATTGAAAGGATAATGCAGTATGTAAAGGGGTACGAAAATCTAATAGTCATGGGCGACTGGAATGCAGTTGTAGGGGAAGAAGTAGAAGAAAAGGTTACAGGAGAATATGGGCTTGGGACAAGGAATGAAAGAGGAGAAAGACTAATTGAGTTCTGTAACAAGTTTCAGCTAGTAATAGCGAATACCCTGTTCAAGAATCACAAGAGCAGGAGGTATACTTGGAAAAGGCTGGGAGATACGGGAAGATTTCAATTAGATTACATCATGGTCAGACAGAGATTCAGAAATCAGATACTGGATTGTAAGGCGTACCCAGGAGCAGATATAGACTCAGATCACAATATAGTAGTGATGAAGAGTAGGCTGAAGTTCAAGACATTAGTCAGGAAGAATCAATACGCAAAGAAGTGTGATACGGAAGTACTAAGGAATGACGAGATACGTTTGAAGTTCTCTAACGCTATAGATACAGCAATAAGGAATAGTACAATAGGCAGTACAGTTGGAGAGGAATGGACATCTCTAAAAAGGGCCATCACAGAAGTTGGGAAGGAAAACATAGGTACAAAGAAGGTAGCTGCTAAGAAGCCATGGGTAACAAAAGAAATACTTCAGTTGATAGATGAAAGAAGGAAGTACAAACATGTTCCGGGAAAACCAGGAATACAGAAATACAAGTCGCTGAGGAATGAAATAAATAGGAAGTGCAGGGAAGCTAAGACGAAATGGCTGCAGGAAAAATGTGAAGACATCAAAAAGATATGATTGTCGGAAGGACAGTCTCAGCATTCAGGAAAGTCAAAACAACCTTTGGTGACATTAAAAGCAACGGCGGTAACATTGAGAGTGCAACGGGAATTCCACTGTTAAATGCAGAGGAGAGGGCAAATAGGTGGAAAGAATACATTGAAAGCCTCTATGAGGGTTAAGATTTGTCTGTTGTGATGGAAGAAGAAACAGGAGTCGATTTAGAAGAGATAGGGGATCCAGTATTAGAATCGGAATTTAAAAGAGCTTTGGAGGACTTACGGTCAAATAAGGCAGAAGGGATAGATAACATTCCATCAGAATTTCTAAAATCATTGGGGGAAGTGGCAACAAAACGACTATTCACGTTGGTGTGTAGAATATATGAGTCTGGCGACATACCATCTGACTTTCGGAAAAGCATCATCCACACAATTCCGAAGACGGCAAGATCTGACAAGTGCGAGAATTATCGCACAATCAGCTTAACAGCTCATGCATCGAAGCTGCTTACAAGAATAATATACAGAAGAATGGAAAAGAAGATTGAGAATGAGCTAGGTGACGATCAGTTTGGCTTTAGGAAAAGTAAAGGGACGAGAGAGGCAATTCTGACGTTACGGCTAGTAATGGAAGCAAGGCTAAAGAAAAATCAAGACACTTTCGTAAGATTTGTCGACCTGGAAAAAGCGTTCGACAATATAAAATGGTGCAAGCTGTTCGATATTCTGAAAAAAGTAGGGGTAAGCTGTAGGGAGAGACGGGTCATATACAATAAGTACAACTACCAATAGGGAATAATAAGAGTGGACGATCAAGAACAAAGTGCTCGTATTAAGTAGGGTGTAAGACAAGGCTGTAGCCTTTCGCCCCTACTCTTCAATCTGTACAACGAGGAAGCAATGATGGAAATAAAAGGAAGGTTCAGGAGTGGAATTAAAATACAAGGTGAAAGGATATCAATGATACGATTCGCTGATGACATTGCTATCCTGAGTGAAAGTGAAGAAGAATTAAATGATCTGCTGAACGGAATGAACAGTCTAATGAGTACACAGTATGGTTTGAGAGTAAATCGGAGAAAGACGAAGGTAATGAGAAGTAGTAGAAATGAGAACAGCGAGAAACTTAACATCAGGATTGATGGTAACGAAGTCAATGAAGTTAAGGAATTCTGCTACCTAGGCAGTAAAATAACCAATGACGGACGGAGCAAGCAGGACATCAAAAGCAGACTCGCTATGGCAAAAAAGGCATTTCTGGCCAAGAGAAATCTACTAATATCAAATACCGGCCTTAATTTGAGGAGGAAATTTCTGAGGATGTACGTCTGGAGTACAGCATTGTATGGTAGTGAAACATGGACTGTGGGAAAACCGGAACAGAAGAGAATCGAAGCATTTGAGATGTGGTGCTATAGACGAATGTTGAAAATTAGGTAGACTGATAAAGTAAGAAATGAGGAGGTTCTACGCAGAATCGGAGAGGAAAGGAATATGTGGAAAACACTGATAGGGAGAAGGGACAGGATGATAGGACATCTGCTAAGACACGAGGGAATGACTTCCATGGTACTAGAGGGAGATGTAGAGGGCAAAAACAGTAGAGGCAGACAGAGATACGAATATGTGAAGCAAATAATTGAGGACGTAGGTTGCAAGTGCTACTCTGAGATGAAGAGGTTAGCACGGGAAAGGAATTCGTGGCGGGCCGCATCAAACCAGTCAGCAGACTGATGACCAAAAAAAAAAAAAAAAAAAAAAAAAAAAAAAAAAAAAAAGGTATGGAGTGTGGTAGATGGATAGTCAGCAGTTTAGTTTTTGTGAGATTATTTTGTTGGAGTAAGTGCGGTTTGTTGACTCTCAAGTGTTAGTGCGAGCCACTGTAGAGCGTTATTTACTTGGATAGGTCTTCTGTAAATAGCTAAGTGTGGTCATGGGGAGGGGGACCGAAGCTGCTGGTAATTCGAGGTATACACTGCTGAAAAAAAATATTAATACACCCGGAAAGAAGACTTCGATTTTAATATGATGACGTCATATGCTGTGTGGGAGATAGTAGATGTAATGATAATAATTTCAACATCTGCCAGCAGGTAGTGTAGTGGCATAGCTAGCAGAGCGCCATTTGTATCTATCCTGTAATAGTTAATCAAATGGCTCTAAGCACTATCGAACTTAACATCTGAGGTCATCACTCCACTAGACTTAGGACTACTTAAACCTAATTAACTTAAGGACATCACACACATCCATGCCCGACGCAGGATTCGAACCTGCAACCGTAGCAGCAGCACGGTTCCGGACTGAAGCTCCTAGAACCGCTCGTCCACAGCGGCTGGCAATAGTTAATTCTCACAGCCAGAAGGCCCAGTGTGGTGCAAAAGTGTGAAGCGAGCAGACACTCGTGCTTCCTACAGCCAACCGATCGAGTTTGAAAGGCGTTAAATTGTGGCTTTCCGAGTGGTGGGATGGTCCTCTCGGATTACTGGCAGACAAGATGGACGCGCTGCGTCAGTTGTACAACGGTGCTGGTATCTGTGTCACGTGAACGTTCTCACACCTTTAGATGAGGTTCTGGACGTCCACCCAGAACAGACAACCGCCAGGACAGTCGCACTGTAAGAGCAGCAGTGGCAGATCGTACAGCTACCTACATCTACTTCTACATCCATACTCCGCAAGCCATCAGACGGTGTGTGGCGGAGGGTACCCTGAGTACCTCTATCGGTTCTCCCTTCTATTCCAGTCTCGTATTGTTCGTGGAAAGAAGGATTGTCGGTATACTTCTGTGTGGGCTCTAATCTCTCTCACTTTATCCTCATGGTCTCTTCGCGAGATATACGTAGGAGGGAGCAATATACTGCTTGACTCCTCGGTGAAGGTATGTTCTCGAAACTTCAACAAAAGGCCGTACCGAGCTACTGAGCGTCTCTCCTGCAGAGTCTTCCACTGGAGTTTATCTATCATCTCCGTAACGCTTTCGCGAATACTAAATGATCCTGTAACGAAGCGTGCTGCTCTCCGTCGGATCTTCTCTATCTCTTCTATCAATCCTATCTGGTACGGATCCCACACTGTTGAGCAGTATTCAAGCAGTGGGCGAACAAGCGTACTGTAACCTACTTGCTTTGTTTTCGGATTGCATTTCCTTAGGATTTTTCCAATGAATCTCAGTCTGGCATCCGCTTTACCGACGATCAACTTTATACGATCATTCCATTTTAAATCACTCCTAATGCGTACTCCCAGATAATTTATGGAATTAACTGCTTCCAGTTGCTGACCCGCTATTTTATAGTTAAATGATAAGGGATCTATCTTTCTATGTATTCGCAGCACATTACACTTGTCTACATTGAGACTCAATTGCCACTCCCTGCATCATGCGTCTATTCGTTGCAGATCCTCCTGCATTTCAGTACAATTTTCCATCGTTACAACCTCTCGATACACCACAGCATCATCTGCAAAAAGCCTCAGTGAACTTCCGATGTCATCCACAAGGTCATTTACGTATATTGTGAATAGCAACGGTCCTATGACACTCCCAAGCGGCACACTTGAAATCACTCTTACTTCGGAAGACTTCTCTCCATTGAGAATGACATGCTGCGTTCTGTTATCTAGGAACTCTTCAATCTAATCACACAATTGGTCTCATAGTCCATATGCTCTTACTTTGCTGATTAAACGACTGTGGGGAACTGTATCGAACGCCTTGCGGAAGTCAAGAAACACAGCATCTACCTGGGAACCCGTGCCAATGGCCCTCTGAGTCTCGTGGAGGAATAGCGCGAGCTGGGCTTCACGACTTCCTACAGAGTAGATTTCTAGTCTCCAGAAAAGTCATTATACGCGAACATAATACGTGTTCCAAAATTCTACAACTGATAGACTTTAGAGATTTAGGTCTATAGCTGTGCACATCTGTTCGACGTCCCTTCTTGAAAACGGGGATGACCTGTGCCCTTTTCCAATCCTTTGGAACGCTACGCTCTTCTAGAGACCTACGGTACACCGCTGCAAGAAGAGGGGCAAGTTCCTTTGCGTACTCTGTGTAAAATCGAACTGGTATCTCATCAGGTCCAGCGGCCTTTCCTCTTTTGAGTGATTTTAATTGTTTCTCTATCCCTCTGTCGTCTATTTCGATATCCACCATTTTGTCATCTGTGCGTGAATCTAGAGAAGGAACTACAGTGCAGTCTTCCTCTGTGAAACAGCTTTGGAAAAAGACTTTTAGTATTTCGGCCTTTAGTCTGTTATCCTCTGCTTCAGTACCATTTTGGTCACAGAGTGTCTGGACATTTTGTTTTGATCCAAAATTTCTTAGGATTTTCTGCCAAGTCAGTACATAGAACTTTACTTTCGAATTCATTGAACGCCTGTCGCATAGCCCTCCTCACACTACATTTCGCTTCGCGTAATTTTTGTTTGTCTGTAAGGCCTTGGCTATGTTTATGTTTGCTGTGAAGTTCCCTTTGCTTCCTCAGCAGTTTCCTAACTCGGTTGTTGTACCACGGTGGCTCTTTTCCATCTCTTACGATCTTACTTGGCACATACTCATCCAACGCATATTGTACGATGGTTTTGAACTTTGTGCACTGATCCTCAACACTATCTGTACTTGAGACAAAACTTTTGTGTTGAGCCGTCAGGTACTCTGTAATCTGCCTTTTGTCACTTTTGCTAAACAGAAAAATCTTCCTACCTTTTTTAATATTTCTATTTACGGCTGAAATCATCGATGCAGTAACCGCTTTATGATCGCTGATTCCCTGTTCTGCGTTAACTGTTTCAAATAGTTCGGGTCTGTTTGTCACCAGAAGGTCTAATATGTTACCGCCACGAGTCGGTTCTCTGTTTAACTGCTCAAGGTAGTTTTCAGATAAAGCACTTAAAAAAAATTCACTGGATTCTTTGTCGCTGCCACCCGTTATGAACGTTTGAGTCTCCCAGTCTATATCTGGCAAATTAAAATCTCCACCCAGAACTATAACATGGTGGGGAAATCTACTTGAAATATTATCCAAATTATCCTTCAGGTGCTCAGCCACAACAGCTGCTGAGCCAGGGGGCCTATAGAGATATCCTATTACCATGTCTGGGCCTGCTTTAACCGTGACCTTCACCCGAATTATTTCACATTTCGGATCTCCGTCAATTAGCACAGATAGGAAGGCCTGTGAGACCAGGTGTGTCAACATGAACAGTTGCGAAGTGGCTATTAGCAGTAGGACTACGGGAACGCACACCTGTAGCCCATCTTCCACTCGTACCACAGCATCTACGTGCACGGCTCGACTAGTGCCATTAGAGGATCACTTGGAAGCTGTAATGACGCGCCGTCATCTTCATCGATGAGGCTAGATTCTGCGTATACGCAAGCGATGGTCATTTGCGAGTAGATTTAGACCTGAAGAGCGCCAACTCATTGAGAGCTTCCGTCTATGACACACTGTTCCCACCCCAGGACTTACGGTCTGGGGTGCGACAAGCTACAACTCTCGTTCACCTGTGGTGTTTCTGGAGGGGACGCTATCCAGCGCTCGGCAAACGCAGCATGTTGTTCGACCTGTCCTTTGCCATTCTAGCAACAGTAAGGTGATGTGTTGTTCCAACAAGGTAATACTGGCACACATACTACACTCCTGGAAATGGAAAAAAGAACACATTGACACCGGTGTGTCAGACCCACCATACTTGCTCCGGACACTGCGGGAGGGCTGTACAAGCAATGATCACACGCACGGCACAGCGGACACACCAGGAACCGCGGTGTTGGCCGTCGAATGGCGCTAGCTGCGCAGCATTTGTGCACCGCCGCCGTCAGTGTCAGCCAGTTTGCCGTGGCATACGGAGCTCCATCGCAGTCTTTAACACTGGTAGCATGCCGCGACAGCGTGGACGTGAACCGTATGTGCAGTTGACGGACTTGGAGCGAGGGCGTATAGTGGGCATGCGGGAGGCCGGGTGGACGTACCGCCGAATTGCTCAACACGTGGGGCGTGAGGTCTCCACAGTACATCGATGTTGTCGCCAGTGGTCGGCGGAAGGTGCACGTGCCCGTCGACCTGGGACCGGACCGCAGCGATGCACGGATGCACGCCAAGACCGTAGGATCCTACGCTGTGCCGTAGGGGACCGCACCGCCACTTCCCAGCAAATTAGGGACACTGTTGCTCCTGGGGTATCGGCGAGGACCATTCGCAACCGTCTCCATGAAGCTGGGCTACGGTCCCGCACACCGTTAGGCCGTCTTCCACTCACGCCCCAACATCGTGCAGCCCGCCTCCAGTGGTGTCGCGACAGGCGTGAATGGAAGGACGAATGGAGACGTGTCGTCTTCAGCGATGAGAGTCGCTTCTGCCTTGGTGCCAATGATGGTCGTATGCGTGTTTGGCGCCGTGCAGGTGAGCGCCACAATCAGGACTGCATACGACCGAGGCACACAGGGCCAACACCCGGCATCATGGTGTGGGGAGCGATCTCACACAGGCCGTACACTACTGGTGATCGTCGAGGGGACACTGAATAGTGCACGGTACATCCAAACCGTCATCGAACCCATCGTTCTACCATTCCTAGGCCGGCAAGGGAACTTGCTGTTCCAACAGGACAATGCACGTCCGCATGTATCCCGTGCCACCCAACGTGCTCTAGAAGGTGTAAGTCAACTACCCTGGCCAGCAAGATCTCCGGATCTGTCCCCCATTGAGCATGTTTGGGACTGGATGAAGCGTCGTCTCACGCGGTCTGCACGTCCAGCACGAACGCTGGTCCAACTGAGGCGCCAGGTGGAAATGGCATGGCAAGCCGTTCCACAGGACTACATCCAGCATCTCTACGATCGTCTCCATGGGAGAATAGCAGCCTGCATTGCTGCGAAAGGTGGATATACACTGTACTAGTGCCGGCATTGTGCATGCTCTGTTGCCTGTGTCTATGTGCCTGTGGTTCTGTCAGTGTGATCATGTGATGTATCTGACCCCAGGAATGTGTCAATAAAGTTTCCCCTTCCTGGGACAATGAATTCACGGTGTTCTTATTTCAATTTCCAGGAGTGTATGATGCGACGAGAAGTGACTCGTGCAACTCGTCTGCAGACACCTTTTACAGAACCACATGAACGGGTTGAGCAAGAGTGGAAAATCGTACCCCAAGACATTATTTACCATTTGTACGAACGACTGCATGCCAGAGCCGGCGCATGCGTTGCAGTCCCATGGACAGTGCACTACTTAATAATACGGGTGCTTCAGCATGGGTTGATACCCGGTGCCTCAGAACCTCTTTTGCTAGTGATATGTAAAATTAATAATTTCATGAACTCCATATGGACTGTTACATCAATAAATCTTGAATGAACTGGAAACCCTTAAGTGGGACGTACTAATTACTTACAGACCTGTAGATATTGCCTGGGTCTTGAGAGCATCGACCTTGAAGAGCCGTTGGTTGCACCAGAGAGTAAACTGGTTGATATCGAGTTGAAAGAGTCATTGGGATTTGAGGGGGGGTTGGTATAGTAGTGTCGTCGAGGTAGTGGATGAGGCACATAGGGGGACGGGATTATATCGGCAGTGTAGAGGGTGGTTGTAAAAATACTGGAGTGTACCCCTCCCAGTTTATCGGGCGTAAAAACGAAAGTGCTGCCACAGTGAGCAGGCCCTAGTCTAGTTTGCCTCGTAATATGCTTCTGTAAGCAGTACACGCCATGCAACTCCCAAACATGAGTCGATGTCTCCTTTATTAGCACTAACAACAAAATGAGTTACAGCCAGCACCACGTAAACAAGGTTGGGGCGAAATGTATCACGCAGATCCTCAAATTCTCTCCTTGAAACATAAACGCTGTCTACATCTACATCTACATGGATACTCCGCAAATTACATTTAAGTGCCTGGCAGAGGGCGGTTCATCGAACTACCTTCACAATTCTCTATTATTCCAATCTCGTATAGCGGGCGGAATGAATGAACACCTATATTTTTCCGTACGAGCTCTGATTTCCCTTATTTTATCGTGGTGATCGTTCCTTCCTATGTAGGTGTGGTGCGCGTACTGTAAGACCTTCAGTACACACACCATCAGATTATTTGACTTGTCGCTCTAACGAAGTAGGCGAGTGTCGGCAATATGTCTCGTGGTCTTATCGTGGCGTGTTTATCTTCTGCCGTTAGGTCAGACGATAGAAATGCCACTTGCACGCTTAGAGTAGAAGATTGACGGTGACCAACTTTAAACAGAACTTGATTAATTTTCACACACATTTATTAAAAAATAACAAGCATAAAAATTACTTAACTTGGTTCTGGATGCTATTTACAATTGACAATCTGAAGTTCCTTTGGTATTGGCACGTTAATCTTTATTTTCACACATATCTCTGATACTTGAGAAAAGTGTCTATACATTTAATTTCATGGCTATGTACAGGAATAGGGTGATCTTATTAGGTGCAGACTGAAACTTGACTATAGACTTGTACAGACTAATGCAGACTGGTAGAGACTGATGCAGACCGATTAATCGGAGGTCTGTACACTCGTTATAATACCTCACGCATTCATGAATCACATCGTGAGTGTGATCCGTGAGGAGAAAAGGTTCTACGTTAGCAGCAATCTCATTGGCTGCATTACATATTAATACGCGGATCGGCGGAAGCAGAATTTGGTCCGTCTTTATGGCAGTGCCATCTCGTAGTGCGGAGACGGACGAGCGCTGCGCCTGCGCTGTTGTGCTAGCGGGGCGTGCTCTAGTGGGAAAGTTGTGTACGCGCTGACTACGCGGAATTATGTACACAACAGTTGGTCGATGTCATAAAAATATTTTCGCATTCGGAGGAGAAAGTTGGTGATTGGAATTTCGTGAGAAGATTACGTCGCAACGAAAAACGCCTTTCTTTTAACGATTTCCATCCCAAATCCTGTATCATTTCTGTGACACTCTCTCCCATATTTCGGGTTAATACAAAACGTGCTGCCTTTCTTTGAACTTTTTCAATGCACTCCTCAGTCCTATCTCTTAAGGATCACGCACGGCGCAGCAGTATTCTAAAAGACAAGCGTAGTGTAGGCAGTCTCCTTAGTAGGTATATTCTAAGGAAACGCGTATCTGATTGCAGACCACTTATTTTATTACGTGCCAAAACAGTAAATGTTAGGACTAACCCGGCATGGAATGCCGAACCTTTTGTTTTGCAACTGACGCGTACGTATACCACCACATCGCCGAAATGCGAGACGGTTACCTGGAAATTATTCCACGCAGCGGCGCTCTGGGGAATCTCGAATGAGAATCTTCATCCAAGGTAGGAAGTAGCACACCAGAGATCGGGAGCAGCCCCGCCGTCATATCTGGGCGAGGATCATCATAGGCCATCATTATCTGGCGTGGGCACGCATTCTGATGCACGGTGCATCACAAGGAGTGCAGTAATTAGCGGGTGTGCGGGAACTCTGGCTGGGAACGCCGCGGCATTGTCTCACACACAAATGCGCGGCGGCGCGCTGGGAAAGGAAGTGTGTTTTACTCCAAACGTGCAGCAGTCTAACCCCAGTAGCGTCCTTAAAGTCACCCAGATTTACGGTCAGCGCTACCGGTCCCCACGCACGCTGAACTTTAAGTTATCATTATATACATAACACTTCACACCCTGCGACCAACATGTTTTCAACAGTTGCTTTAGTAATAAACGACAAACGTATCTGTAAATTAATACTATTCTCTACATGAATGGAGGGCTTATAACGTCATTAGTACGGGAAACGTTGTTAACAAACAGTTCGATTTGAGCTGTCCGTGACTAGCTTCTATACGAATATTACATGTATTTTCTACTGATATTATGCTGTCTTTAGCCACAAAAGTTTATATTTCTATTGAAGTCCGCCGCATATCGGAGTTGTACCTCCGTTCTCCAGGGCTTTATTGACCTTTCGTGATTTTAAATGTCCTTCAGTTTATCGTCCGCACCAAAACATTCGCCATCGGCATTGGCGCAAAACTAACACAATTGTGTTGTCGACTACAATCATAAACATATTCAATCAAGTGAATACGTGCGGATTTTTCTCCAGTACAAAACACATGCCATTTACGACCAGACACGGGTAACAAACTGAGGGAAATATAACGCCCCAAAACGTCAATGTACTTCTCGGAGTGCCGGCCGCGGTGGCCTTCAGTTCGGAACCGCGCCACTGCTACGGTCGCAGGTTCGAATCCTGCCTCGGGCATGGATGTGTGTGATGTCCTTACGTTAGTTAGGTTTAAGTGGTTCCGAGTTCTAGGGGACTGATGACCTCCGGTGTCCCATAGTGCTCAGAGCCATTTGAACCATTTTACTTCTTGGAAATGTAGTTGAACATCTGAAACGTGTTGAACATCAACAAGAATAATATACTGTGGCTGGGGACGTACTATGAGTAAAAAAAAATCTGAACCTGGTATTAGTAAAAAATCAACAATAACGCATTAAAATTCATTCACATGCATGCAGAGTGGACGAATTTTGTATATTTTCGACTAACGTTGGTGAGCATCAATTTCCGATCGAAACAGTTGAATAAAAGGAGTTTCAGATTGTGGTGTGCGTACTGTAAGACCTTCGGTACACACACCATCAGATTATTTGACTTGTCGCTCTAACGAAGTAGGCGAGTGTCAGCAATATGTCTTGTGGTCTTATCGTGGCGTGTTTATCTTGTGCCGTTAGGTCAGACGATAGAAATGCCACTTGCACGCTTAGAGTAGCAGATTGACGGTGACCAACTTTAAACAGAACTTAATTAATTTTCTCACACATTTATTAAAATAATAACAACCATAAAAATTACTTAAATTGATTATGGATGCTATTTACAATTGACAATCTAAAGTTCCTTTGGTCTTGGTACGTTAATCTTATTCTCACATATCTCTGATACTTGACAAAGTGTCTATACATTTATCTTCATGGCTATGTACAGGAATATGATAATCTTCTTAGGTGCAGACTGAAACTTGACTATAGATTGGTACAGACAGGTACAGACTGGTGCAGACAAATGCAGACTGACTAATCAGATGTCTGTACACTCGTTATAATGCCTCGGGCGTTCAGGTATCACTGCGCGAGTGTGATCCGCGAGGAGAAAAGGTTCTACGTTAGCAGCAATCTCATTGGCTGCGTTACATATTAATACGCGGATCGGCGGAAGCAGAATTTGGTCCGTCTCTAAGACAGCGCCACCTCGTAGTGTGGAGACGGACCAGTGCTGCACCTGCGCTGTTGGGCTTAGAGGGACGCGCTCTAGTGGGAAAGTTGTGTACGCGCTGACTACGCGGAACTATGTACACAACACAGACTCAATTTCTTTCTGTTTTACGCCCTTTTGTTGAAATTTGTAATATCGGCGCCACAAATTGGGACTCGATACTATTTGCTCATTTCTGAAGCTCATATGGTTATAATTTTTTATTACGTTATTTTTTGCTATCGATCACAAAAACATATACGGATTTCCGCTGTTCATTCCACTTTCAGTGTCACAGTGAAGGAGGGAGAAGGCAAAAATGTGCTGTAACGAGAGCCATACATGATACACTCAACGATTTGAAAAACAAAATCCTATCCGTCTTAAAATCTCCTTGTTAAATCAGCATAAGGAACAAAGCTCTTTGTCCAGACACTCGATGAACGAAAGGGCATCGAAACGGCTGATGACAAAGACAACGCTGAAATAATAAATTTATTTGATTTTTCAGTTTCTCGCGCCGTATTTCTTGCTCCAACAGTCCACGGAAGTACTGCCGGTCCACAGTGTCTATAAGGCACTATGGACTGGCAGTACACCCGTGGACTGTTCGAGGAATAAATTTATTTCTCCGAAATTGTTTCATTGTGGAAAATTGATTTACGGTCCCTCCTTTCAGTCATTCTACGTACAGGAGTGCTGCTACGACAAAGTACTGCAGGATACCTTGTATGAAGTTTGGAAGCAGTAAGTGCGGTTCTCGTGGAAGTAAAGCAGTGAGGATGGAGGATGAACCATGCTTGGATAGTTCAGTCAACAAAGTGCTTCTTGCAAAAGGGTAAGGATCTAGGATTGAGTCCCATGTCCGGCACACAGTGAATTTTAGTAAAATGACAAATGTGAACGACCGCGGGAAAAGAAGTCGACTAAACTGGTTCATAAGAGGAAAGGCCCCTGAACTTGATGACATACCAGTACGACTCGAAATAGTGTATACGATTGATATTTTTCCCTTTCCAACAGAGTATACGGTAGGTAGTGTAATCTCCCCACGGAAAATGACCCTCTACCACGCAATAATTAATAATTATCAATCAAATCATCCACATTTATTCACCTTTCGAAAGTATCTGATCGGATTTTCTAGTAATATATGCGCCGACAACTCGTCGACGCCAAGGTATTTTTCTAGTACGTTTATTCTTTGGAAGAACAGAGATACATATATGTATTCTCCATGGTTGTTAGGGACGGATAACTAGGACAGCTTCGGAAGTATCTGTTGCAAGATTGTCGGGTCGCTAAAAGAGACATATTTGCTCTTCTTCTCGCTAAAGCGAGCTATTAACGTTTGTGCCACTAGTGGGTTATTTGAAGAGAGAGAAAAACTGTAAACGCAAATTAAGTAAGACTTGGAATCAACAGAAAACGGAACATGTAATGGAGATGGATTGAATATACAATTTTCCTCAGAAATAAGGTTTGTGACCCTTTTATTCTAGAGTGAATGACGAATGAGTTCTCTGTCTGAATCATTGATGATTGTCTTGGCCCTGTAATTGGTGAGGAAGTTTCAGTTGTGACGAAGAGAGCCTGCAATCACCGAGATTTTATAAAATCGTCAAAAAGGCTTCGGACACATCTGAAATTCTAAATCTGTCGTAAAATGAACGAATTGTTCAAACGATCGATTTTCCCAACTGAATGCAGCGCTTAACAATAATAATAGATATAAAGATCTTTTACAGCAAGCCAGCCGCTGAATATTAAGACGAAGGGCTCCACCAGAGATTCTATTGGGCTGAGTTCACGTAATGAAATATTATATTTAAAACTGTATATAGATAAAGGACAGAGAGAGAGAGAGAGAGAGCGAATGAAATTAGAGAAAATACGCAGAATCCTCCATTAGCATAATTGTTTGCCTGTCTTATCACGGATCAGCCTAAAGATAAAACAGGAGGCCCTTACTTTACTGTACAGGTTTATGTGTGAGAGACATTACACCAAGTTAGCGGCAAGCTGCATTCACATACTTTCATCATTTACAGTATAATCCATTATAATGGCGACCGCGGCTGTATTGCTTTTACGTGCATCAAGGTGTTGTGTCTGCTGTGCAGAACCAAGGAAGATGATCTTTCATGAAACTGTTATCAGGGTCTACCCATTCGGGAACTTTCTTCAGCAGGGAAACCTTGGAAAACCTCTTAAGCCTAGACCCCAAGCTTACGGTACATAGAAGATAGGAAAGCCTATAGAAGGAAAAAAAATAATTGTGGAAATAGGTCTCTAAAGGAAAGATAGGGATCGATTTATATAACGCTTTGGAGAAGAGTGATTTGTGCCTCTAGCAAAAAAAAAAAAAAAAAAAAAAAAAAAAAACTTTTTACAATAAATAACGTAAGTTTTCGTTTTACAATCTTGTTCCTAGGACAATCTCTTGCGGTGGTAAAACTCCCCCGGGTCTTGCATGTCCCCGACGTCCACATTTGTAGTCGGTCTTCTACGCGGCCCACTTTGTAGTCGGTCTTCTACGCGGCCCCCAATGGGAAGAGTAGAAGGAACAGGGATACTCGAATTCACATGCAACATTCATTCCGGAAGAATTAGCAATGACCAAAGGGGAAACTCTTCCTGTAAGAGAACTGGTTAGGTTGCACCGTCCAAGGTTCTCCTTTTTGAAAGCAAAATCCTTATGGCTTCATGCATCCTTTTTCTTACGACGTACTTCAAGGAATTTCACCATTAACTAATGCTGTTGCCAAAACATCCTCATATTTATTCTAGTTTGAATACGCTTTCGGACTTTGCATCCCCACTTGTGCTTATAAGTCCGAAAATTCTGACACATTTCTGTCAGTGATTTGTTCTTCGTAATTTAAAGGATTCATGCAACTTACAGTAGATTTTGGATTCAAATCATCGAATAATGGAAAGTGTGGTTCATTTTATACAAAGACATAATCCCTCATTTCCTTGAAAGTCATATAATTTATCTATACTCAAAAACTTTTTATCCTAAATACACATATTTCTTGAATTGATTGTTATAATGTAAAAGTTATTAGCATTGAGGAATGCGGATTCACTTCTTTCATTTATTCTCTGATTCATACGGCGTTCACACATGCACATATATGGAAATTTTTTTTTTCAAACAAAAATTCCAAACGAACACGACCCATTAAATAACTACTAATTCTATGAATATTACTTTCTTTAAACATTCAATAATAAATTAAAAACTCTTAACTTCTAATTATAACACCTTTTCTTTTTAAAGTTCAACATGAATCAGTTTACCCTCGCGTTTGGTGCGGATCTCTTACAAAGCATATCTGTGTCGTCTATATCGATTCTAACTCTCGCGCCGACGTCAACTGTTTTGCGCGGGAAATTATCTTTGCGGCGTTAACCGTCACTCATGATTCACTGCCTCAACACATCCCTTCACACGTTTACACATCTAAGCGTGCACTTGAAATTATATATGAACCTTCACTCGGAACCTCTTTTGATTATTCAGTGTCATTTACGGGAAACATTTCATTGTTCTTGAAGGTCAGTTAGATCCTTTATAAATCTTGATGACATTAGCAATGCTAAAGTTCCATGTTCACCCAAACACAGGTGAAGCCTATCTCCAATATCTTCTTTGCAACACTCGATAGTAATAGTTAGTCACTATTTCTATAGTCTATGTCACTGACTAATTATTTCAATTTAAAGTTTTCTAACACTACACACACAGTTTATTGTTATGTTTTTTTACGAGCGTTCATCTCTGTCACTCGCAACACCATTCCTCCCTATCTTCTAATCTTCATTAAATTTTTTCAAATCGTTATGGGAAAATAGCCCTTTTATTTTGTTCGATCCCGGGTATGCTAATAGATAAGCCCCAGGATTCGGAATTTGTAGGATAATGTATGGGCCAGTATATAGTAACTCCCATTTCTTTATACTTTTCTTTATTAAGGATGATTTGGTATGTCTTTTGACTAGCACCTTTTCTCCGACCCGGTATGTCCGTACCCCCTTGATTAATTTGTCAAATTGTTGTTTTCTCTGATCTGCTTTTTTCGTCATATTTATGATGGCTTGTCTTGTTTTTTCTTCCCAAGGCATCACAGTTTCCTGAGTTTTGGGCATATGTTCAGTCCAGAAGTTTTCCTCTTTTGCTTCGAACATCAATTCATGAGGTGTATATCCAGTTGAGGAGTGGGGCATGTTATTGTATATCTGCTCAAACTCTTCCACATAATTTGCCCACGCAGTCTGCTTATTATGGCAATACGTCCTCATAAATCGATTGAACTCTCTAAAAATTCTCTCAACCAAATTGCCTTGTGGGTGGTAAAATGATGTTAGTATGTGTTTCACACCGACTTGAGACAAAGTCTGTTTCCATCGGAGTCCCGTGAATATCTTGGCATTGTCTGTTATGATCGCTTTAGGGGTACCAACATGTGGAAGATAATCCCTTATCAATCTTAATACAATTACTTTGGCTGTAGCCGCCTTTATCGGGTATAGCTTTACGTATTTCGTACACACATCGAGAAATGCCAACACATATCTAACACCACCTCTTGAAGTAGGCAACGGTCCACACAGATAGCACGAAATTAATTCTTTTGGTTCTTGGACTAATATAGAGCATAATGGGTGCTTACTCCCTTTTGAATCCGGCTTTGTTTTTTGACAGAGTATGCATTTCTTTAAGACCTCATGCACTCTGCGCTTTATGTTGGGAAAATAACAGTACCCACTTATCTTGTCTGCACATTTTGTCGCACCGAAATGTCCCCAGGTTAAATGGGTGAACCATATGAGTTTCTCTATTTGCGCCTCAGGTATACAAACACACCAACGGACTTTGTTTTGCCTTCCACAGCGGAAAAATAATACGCCATTTACCAGTTTGTAATAATTTGCCATCTGATCCGAAGGATGGTGTTGTAACCTTTGAATGACACTTCCCCATTGAGCATCTCTTTTCTGTAACTGTGCCATATGCGCACACAAATTGACGTAGTACGTCTTAAATGGATTTTCCTGCAGCAGCAATATAGGGAATTCAGAGTTATTATTTACTTCAATCTCTTTAGTCAAACCCTGCGGTGACCTTGATAGAGCGTCAGCAATAATTTTTTGCTGTCCTGAGACATGCACGATCTTAAATTGGTATTGTTGCAGAGCGAGAGCCCATCTAGCGAGTCTGGGGTGTAACAGTTTACACGTTTGTAAAAACGTTAATGATTGATGATCGCAATATACGATAGTCTTTGACCCATATAGATAATAATGAAATTTTTTAAAACCCCAGACGACCGCAAGAGCCTCTAATTCTGTCGTCGTGTAAGTTCGTTCACAGTTGGACAAAACACGACTGGCAAACGCAATAGGACAGAAGGTGAGTTGTCCATTTATCTTGCGTACTTGGAAAAGGCACGCTCCAAGACCCACATTCGACGAATCTGTTGACAAGTAAAATTCTTCTTGCATGTCCGGATGATACAAAAGCGGTGCATTTACTAATTACTTCTTTATCTCCTCGAATGCTTCTTGACACTCTAATGTCCAGAGCCAGGGCACATCCTTCTTCAGCAAACTATTTAGAGCTGCTGCATTCATGGCCCGATTTGTTATAAATCTTCTAAAAAATGAGGCAAGACCCATAAACCTTTTTAATTGCCTCCTATTTCTGGGTGTTGGAAACTTACTAATCGCAATTAGCTTCTCCTTGGTTGGTAAAATTCCCTTTGCGTCAATTATATGCCCCAGGAACTTGATTCTGTTTACTGCAAAATGGGATTTCTGTAGGTTAGCAGTTATTCCCATGGTTTTGAACACGTCCAACACCCGGCTCAGTAAGGTAATATGCTCCTCCCAAGTCTTCGATGCAATAAGCAAATCATCAAAAAACACTGTTATCCTGGTTCTTAGTTCTGGGCCTAGTGCATAATCTAGAGCTGCTATAAAGATTCCAGCACTAATGTTGAGTCCGAAAGGAACTACAGTAAATTGGTAACTTCTTCCGGAATAAATGAAAGCCGTATATTTCCTAGATGACTCATCCAGCTTGACTTGCCAATAAGAACTCCGCAAATCAATGCTTGTCAAATATTGGACATGTTGGAACCGTTGTATAAGTTCGTCTATGTTTTCCGGATGTGTTCTCACTGGAATTATAATTTTATTTACTTCTCTGGCGTCGAGTACCAGTCTCACAGTCCCATTTGCTTTTGGCACGACCAACAATGGGGAGCAGTATGGGCTTGTAGAGGGTTCGATCAAACCCCATTTCAACATGCGATCTATTTCTTTCTGAACTTGAGCCTTTAACCTCCAGGGAACAGGATAGAAAGTTCTACTATACGTTTCGTGCGGCTTAACGTAGAGATGGCATATGTACCCCTTAATAACTCCTGGCCTTTCATCAAACACGTTTTTATACGCTAATAATAATTCTTTTAGCTGCTTCTTCTGATCTTCAGTAATGCAGTCGGATTCATTTAACTTCTCGTACACTAATTGACCGAAATCTCCTTTGACTTGGAACTCACTAATTACATGCTGTTTAGAATTTTGTGCCGTCCTGATTACTTGCACACTGAACTCACAATTATATTTTCTCGTAAGGCTTTCTTTTTTCAACAACTCCAACTCAATTTCTTGTTTATTAACATTCAACCAAATTTTTCCTGTTTTCAATATTTCTTTTCTTCGTCTGTCTTAAACATAATATTCTTTTCCAGTTGGAGGACTGACAATTATAACTTCCGGGTTATCCACACTAATAGATAGCTCGCGAAGTGTGTTCGGCAAATAAAAATTGAGCTCACAAACTCCGCTCGCAGCGAGGGGCATTGTAATCTCCCCACGGAAACTGACCCTCTACCACGCAATAATTAATAATTATCAATCAAATCATCCACATTTATTCACTTTTGGAAAGTATCTGATCGGATTTTCTAGTAATATATGCGCCGACAGCTCGTCGACGCCAAGGTATTTTTCTAGTACGTTTATTCTTTGGAAGAACAGAGATACATATACGAGGGCAGTTCAATAAGTAATGCAACACATTTTTTTTCTCGGCCAATTTTGGTTGAAAAAACCGGAAATTTGTTATGGAATATTTTTCAAACATTCCCGCTTCGTCTCGTATAGTTTCATTGACTTCTGACAGGTGGCAGCGCTGTATGGAGCTGTTAAAATGGCGTCTGTAACGGATGTGCGTTGCAAACAACGGGCAGTGATCGAGTTTCTTTTGGCGGAAAACCAGGGCATCTCAGATATTCACAGGCGCTTGCAGAATGTCTACGGTGATCTGGTAGTGGACAAAAGCACGGTGAGTCGTTGGGCAAAGCGTGTGTCATCAACGCCGCAAGGTCAAGCAAGACTGTCTGATCTCCCGCGTGCGGGCCGGCCGTGCACAGCTGTGACTCCTGCAATGACGGAGCGTGCGAACACACTCGTTCGAGATGACCGACGGATCACCATCAAACAACTCAGTGCTCAACTTGACATCTCTGTTGGTAGTGCTGTCACAATTGTTCACCAGTTGGTATATTCAAAGGTTTGTTCCCGCTGGGTCCCTCGTTGTCTAACCGAACACCATAAAGAGCAAAGGAGAACCATCTGTGCGGAATTGCTTGCTCGTCATGTGGCTCAGGGTGACAATTTCTTGTCAAAGATTGTCACAGGCGATGAAACATGGGTTCATCACTTCGAACCTGAAACAAAACGGCAATCAATGGAGTGGCGCCACACCCACTCCCCTACCAAGAAAAAGTTTAAAGCCATACCCTCAGCCGGTAAAGTTATGGTTACAGTCTTCTGGGACGCTGAAGGGGTTATTCTGTTCGATGTCCTTCCCCATGGTCAAACGATCAACTCTGAAGTGTATTGTGCTACTCTTCAGAAATTGAAGAAACGACTTCAGCGTGTTCGTAGGCACAAAAATCTGAACGGACTTCTCCTTCTTCATGACAACGCAAGACCTCACACAAGTCTTCGCACCCGAGAGGAGCTCACAAAACTTCAGTGGACTGTTCTTCCTCATGCACCCTACAGCCCCAATCTCGCACCGTCGGATTTCCATATGTTGGCCCAATGAAGGACGCAATCTGTGGGAGGCACTACGCGGTTGATGAAGAAGTTATTGAAGCAGTACGACGTTGGCTCCGACATCGACCAGTGGAATGGTACCGTGCAGGCATACAGGCCCTCATTTCAAGGTGGCGTAAGGCTGTAGTATTGAATGGAGATTACGTTGAAAAATAGTGTTGTGGAGGTAAAAGATTGGGGAATAACCTGGTGTATTTCAATGCTGAATAAAACAACCCCTGTTTCAGAAAAAAAAGTGTTGCATTACTTATTGAACTGCCCTCGTATGTATTCTCCATGGTTGTTAGGGACGGATAACTAGGACAGTTTCGGAAGTATCTGTTGGAAGATTGTCGGGTCGCTAAAAGAGACATATTTGCTCTTCTTCTCGCTAAAGCGAGCTATTAACGTTTGTGCCACTAGCGGGTTATTTGAAGAGAGAGAAAAACTGTAAACGCAAATTAAGTAAGACTTGGAATCAACAGAAAACGGAACATGTAATGGAGATGGAATGAATATACAATTTTCCTCAGAAATAGGGTTTGTGACCCTTTTATTCTAGAGTGAATGACGAATGAGTTCTCTGTCTGAATCATTGATGATTGTCTTGGCCCTGTAATTGGTGGGGAAGTTTCAGTTGTGACGAAGAGAGCCTGCAATCACCGAGATTTTATGAAATCGTCCAAAAAGGCTTCGGACACATCTGAAATTCTACGAGGGCAGTTCAATGAGTAATGCAACACATTTTTTTTCTGAAACAGGGGTTGTTTTATTCAGCATTGAAATACACCAGTCTATTCCCCAATCTTTTAGCTACACAACACTATTTTTCAACGTAATCTCCATTCAATGCTACGGCCTTACGCCACCTTCAAATGAGGGCCTGTATGCCTGCACGGTACCATTCCACTGGTCGATGTCGGAGCCAACGTCGTACTGCATCAATAACTTCTTCATCAACCGCGTAGTGCCTCCCACGGATTGCGTCCTTCATTGGGCCAAACATATGGAAATCCGACGGTGCGAGATCGGGGCTGTAGGGTGCATGAGGAAGAACAGTCCACTGAAGTTTTGTGAGCTCCTCTCAGGTGCGAAGACTTGTGTGAGGTCTTGCGTTGTCATGAAGAAGGAGAAGTTCGTTCAGATTTTTGTGCCTACGAACACGCTGAAGTCGTTCCTTCAATTTCTGAAAAGTAGCACAATACACTTCAGAGTTGATCGTTTGACCATGGGGAAGGACATCGAACAGAATAACCCCTTCAGCGTCCCAGAAGACTGTAACCATGACTTTACCGGCTGAGGGTATGGCTTTAAACTTTTTCTTGGTAGGGGAGTGGGTGTGGCGCCACTCCATTGATTGCCGTTTTGTTTCAGGTTCGAAGTGATGAACCCATGTTTCATCACCTGTAACAATCTTTGACAAGAAATTTACACCCTCAGCTACATGACAATTCCGCACAGATGGTTCTCCTTTGCTCTTTATGGTGTTCGGTTAGACAACGAGGGACCCAGCGGGAACAAACCTTTGAATATACCAACTGGTGAACAATTGTGACAGCACTACCAACAGAGATGTCGAGCACTGAGTTGTTTGATGGTGATCCGTCGATCATCTCGAACGAGTGTGTTCGCACGCTCCGCCATTGCAGGAGTCACAGCTGTGCACGGCCGGCCCGCACGCGGGAGATCAGACAGTCTTGCTTGACCTTGCGGCGATGATGACACACGCTTTTCCCAACGACACACCCTGCTTTTGTCCACTGCCAGATCACCGTAGACATTCTGCAAGCGCCTATGAATATCTGAGATGCCCTGGTTTTCCGCAAAAAGAAACTCGATCACTGCCCGTTGTTTGCAACGCACATCCGTTACAGACGCCATTTTAACAGCTCCGTATAGCTCTCCCATCTGTCGGAAGTCAATGAAACTATACGAGACGAAGCGGGAATGTTTGAAAATATTCCACAAGAAATTTCCGGTTTTTTCAACCAAAATTGACCGAAAAAAAAAGTGTTGCATTACTTATTGAACTGCCATCGTAAATCTGTTTTAAAATGAACGAATTGTTCAAACGATCGATTTTCCCAACTGAATGCAGCGCTTAACAATAATAATAGATATAAAGATCTTTTACACCAAGCCAGCCGCTGAATATTAAGACGAAGGGCTCCACCAGAGATTCTATTGGGCTGAGTTCACGTAATGAAATATTATATTTAAAACTGTATATAGATAAAGGACAGAGAGAGAGAGCGAATGAAACTAGAGAAAATACGCAAAATCCTCCATTAGTATAATTGTTTGCCTGTCTTATCACGGATCAGCCTAAAGATAAAACAGGAGGCCCTTACTTTACTGTACAGGTTTATGTGTGAGAGACATTACACCACGTTAGCGGCAAGCTGCATTCACATACTTTCATCATTTACAGTATAATCCATTATAGTAGCTGGGGAAAAAAGCGTTCCAATGGATTGGAAACATGCGCAGCTCATTCCTGACATCAAGGAAGGTGATCAAACAGACGCACACACCTATATCTCCGACGTCAATCTATTGTGGAATTTTGTGCTCACTTAATACCCCCTCTTTGGAGGCAGAAAATCTCCGTCTTAGGAAACAACATTGATTCCGCAAACAATGATCGCTCTTTTCGCCCACGATACACGAAAGCTACAGGCGCGTAGGTTGATGGCTTGATCATTGACTTTCAGAAGGCGCACAATACGGCTCTATACTATCGAATAATGAACAATATATGAGCATACTGAAAATAAGACCATCTTTGTGGTTGAAGTGAGGAATTGCCAACAAATAGAATGGCAGAGCACTTGCCCGCGAAAGGCAAAGGTCCTGAGTTCGAGTCTCGGTCCGGCACACAGTTTTAATCTGCCAGGAAGTTTCATATCAGCACACATTCCGCTGCAGAGTGAAAATCTCATTCT
This sequence comes from Schistocerca serialis cubense, assembly GCF_023864345.2. NCBI lineage: Eukaryota > Metazoa > Arthropoda > Insecta > Orthoptera > Acrididae > Schistocerca > Schistocerca serialis. Next base: position 1,141,943,497 of record NC_064639.1, on the reverse strand, counting down.
GGAAATAGAATACAGCCTTTCGCTCTGCGAGAAATCATCAGACAAAAAGGAACATTACCCAGACGATAACATCAGAAGCTCCATGAGGTTTTTCAAATGTTCAAAGTGTTCAGATGTTTTGGAACTCCTAAGGGACCAAACTGCGGAGGTCATCGGTCCCTAGACTTACACACTATTTAAATTAATTTAACGCCAAAGACAACACACACACACAGACGCCCATGCCCGAGGTAGGACTCGAACCTCCGGCGTGAGGGGCCGCACACTCCGTGACATGAGCCTCGAACCGCGCGGCCACTCCGCGCGGCTGAGGTTTTTCGTGGACGATGAGAAGTTACATTGCTAGACGACTTTAGCGAAATCCAGGAAGACCTGAAGAGGATCGATGTTTGGCACAGGAACATACAGTTGACCCTCAACGTAAACAAATGTAAAATTTTACCTGTTACTGTATGCCAAGAGCGTGCATTCCTAGAAGAGTCCAGCAGTATATTAATCTTCCTACATATATCTCTCAAACAGATAGTTAAGATATAAGGAGCGATGAAAACGTTTCCTTTCGAAGGCCGTCCAATCCAGAATCGGTATGCAAATCAGGAAAAATCATAATGAGCAATCATGTCACCGACACACCAGGTTGAAAATACCTTTCTGGTAAAACACCGTATCCTGCTGCGTGATGAAGTCCGTAACTCCCTGTTGCACATATTCGTCCGATACGAATAGTTGACCTTCAATGCCTTTTCTTTAAGAGAGCAATGGCGTAATGATCGCATGGGGAGAGATCAGGACTCTGGTGTTTCCCACCTGAGTTGGCGTAACTTCTGCGTTACGACATTTGATACATGGGAACTTGCGTTATCATGAAGCGCCCCTTGTCGCAGTTTCCCCGGATGTTTCGCCTTAATTTCGCGCCGCAATTTCTCCGGCGTAGAACATTCCTGTTCCCTAGTAACGGAGACACCAGGTCCCTTGAAATAAACTAGCACTGGGCCCCGGCAGTCAAGGAACAGGGTGCCATCATCTTTCCAGCAGATGGTTGGCTCTTGAGCTTCTTGGGACGAGGGGACGATGGTTGACATCACTGCACTGCCGACTATCATTTGCACTCAGGCGATTTATGTGAAAAGGGGTCCGAAGTGGTTATGGCTGGACGACGGGAGGGACTTTGAAAGCAGAATAGTGCAATAGTTGGAGCTAGACGCATGGGACATCCCATTCTGGGAATATTCGGAGATCCAAAGTGTCAAGAGTGTGCTGAGAATACCAAATTTCGGGCATTACCTCTCACCAAGGACAACCTTCACTTAACGAGCGAGAGCAGCGGTGTTTGCGTAGGGTTGTCAGTTCTAACAGACAAACAACGCTGCGTGAAATAACCGCAGAAATCAATGTGGGACGTACGACGAACCTATCCGTTAAGATAGTGTGCCGAATTTTGACGTTAATGGACTCTGGCCGCAGACGATCGACGCGACCGCCTTTGCTAACTGCACGAAATCGGGTATAGTGCGGTTCCTAGGCGAACTATAGACGACTGCAATATCGTGGTCTGGTCAGATGAGTTGCGATTTCAGTTGGTATGAGCTTTTTAATTTAATCGTATGGCTAAGGCCCCCCGTTGGGAAGGCCGTTCGCCGGGTTCCGGTCTTTCAATTTGACGCCACTTTGGCGACCTACAGTCGATGAGGATGATAGGATGATGATGAGGACAGCACAACACCCAGTCCCTGGGTGGAGAAAATTCCCCGACCCAGCCGGGAGTTGAACCCAGGCCCAGAGGATTGACAGTCCGTCACGCTGACCACTCAGCTACCGGAGGCGGACTTGGTATGAGCTAATGGTAAGAGTTAGGATGTGGCGCAGACCGTAGGAAGACATGGACCCAAGTTGTCAACAATGCACTGCAAGCTGGTAATGGCTCCGGAATGGTGTGGACTGTATTTACGTATAATGGACTGAGTCCTCGGTTGCGTTCGGCTACTTGGAGACCATTTCCAGCCATTCATGGATGTCGTGTACCCAAGCAACGATGGAAATTCTATGGACGACAATGCGCCATGTCACAAGGCCATAACTGTTGGCGATTGGTTTGAGGAACATCTGAACAATTGGAACGAATGGTTTGGCCCGACATGAATTGGACTCAATCGAGAGATCAGTTCGTGCACAAACCCCGCACCAACAACACCTCCGCAATACTGGACGGCTGTAGAGGCAGCATGGTTCAGTATTTCTCCATGGGACTTCCACCGGCTTGTTGGGCCCATGCCACACCATGTTGGTGCAGTATACATGGCAAAGGGCGCTCCGACACAATATTAGGAGGGGGACTTCCACCGGCTTGTTGAGCCCATGCCACACCATGTTGGTGCATTATGCATGGCAAAGGGCGTTCCGACACGATATTAGGAGGTGGACTTCCACCGGCTTGTTGAGCCCATGCCACACCATGTTGGTGCACTATGCATGGCAAAGGGCGCTCCGACACGATATTAGGAGGAGGACTTCCACCGGCTTGTTGAGCCCATGCCACACCATGTTGGTGCATTATGCATGGCAAAGGGCGCTCCGACACGATATTAGGAGGAGGACTTCCACCGGCTTGTTGAGCCCATGCCACACCATGTTGGTGCACTATGCATGGCAAAGGGCGCTCCGACACGATATTAGGAGGAGGACTTCCACCGGCTTGTTGAGCCCATGCCACACCATGTTGGTGCATTATGCATGGCAAATGGCGCTCCGACACGATATTAGGAGGAGGACTTCCACCGGCTTGTTGAGCCCATGCCACACCATGTTGGTGCATTATGCATGGCAAAGGGCGCTCCGACACGATATTAGGAGGAGAACTTCCACCAGCTTGTTGAGCCCATGCCACACCATGTTGGTGCACTATGCATGGCAAAGGGCGCTCCGACACGATATTAGGAGGTATCTCATAACTTTTGCAACCTCGGTGTGTAACATCGGGAATAGGTTAGAACCCTGTCTCATACGCTTCTTAACAACTACTTATCTAACGACTGCAGTCTGGTTTCTGTACAAACTGTAGATAACTGTCAGCTCATTGTATTTCATCCCTGTTACATTCTAATCTTCGAACATTGTATTCCGGCCAACACTATCAAAAACTTACTCTAAATCTACAAACGCTACAAAAGTAGCTCTACCCTTCCTTAACCTACCTTCCAAGAGGAGACGGAGGATCTGTCTTACCTCGTGTGTTCTTACATTTCCCCGTAACCCAAATTGATCTTCGCCGTAATTGGTTTCTACCACTTTTTCCATTATTCCATACATAAAATGATAGTTCGGTATTCGTGGGAAAGACTATTAGTTACTCGCTTGCAGCTATTCTTCGATGTTTCAGATTTTAATCGCCCCTGAACGATATGAACATTGGTAGGGGTAATGTGTTACTAGACCCATACCTCCAAATAAGTTTCCCGTTTGTTGCGATTAGAGTATTGCAGAAAGTACCACGTTTCTCGTAGAATTCTCTTATGGCTTCTTTACTTTAGTTACACACAAGGTGCGTTCCATAAGTAATGCGACCAAATTCATAAAAAACCATTTATTGAATATATTCTTACAAATAATCAAAAATTTTCAAAATAGCACCCTCTCGCGTCGATACACTTCTGGAAGCGGTGTTTCCATGCCTGGAAGGCATCCCGGAATGCCTTTTCCGGAATGTCCTTTAGAGCTGATGTAACATGCGCCTGGATGCTTTCAGTCGTGTCCCAATGTTTCTCTTTCATGACTCGGTTTAAGGGGGGCTAGGACGTCAAACGGGCCGACTTGGAGCAGGAGAGGCATCACAGGACATTTTAATTTCCAGTGTCTATACTTTTACAAATAAATTCATAAAACTTTGTCAGCATCACCAGGAAGGATTCAGGATTCACACTCATTGAAGTTCGAAAACATAACAAAATAATTTTTTTATGTGTGAAATTTCATCATTTTTTTCACTTAATAATGGCTGCATTTGTTGCTATAGGTACACTTTTCTTCGTAAGCTACAGAGATTCTTCGATGAATTTTGCACAGCATACATACCATACTTACAGGTGTATGGAACTCTAGAATTTATTTAATTTATGAAAAAACGAATTATCTGTTGTATTTTAAATTTCATGTTTAGAAAAAACACAAATTTTGTAGTTCATTTCCTAAATTTTTACCACAGTTTCTAATAGATTTGGAAAATTCTAGAGTTTCATACACCTTTAAGTATGGTTTGTGTGCTGTGCAAAATTCATCGAACCATCTCCCTTACTTATGAAGAAAAGTGTACCTATAGCAACAAATGCTGCCATCGGTAAGTGAAAAAAATTATGAAATTTTACATGTAAAAAAAATACTTCGTTATGTTTTCGAACTTCCACTGCTATGAGTGTGAATTCTGACTCCTTCCTGGTCATGCTGACAAAGTTTAATGAATTTATTTGTAAAGGTATAGACACTGGAAATTGAAATGTCCTTTGATGCCTCTCCTGATCCAAGTCGGCCCGTTTGACGTCCCACCCCCCTTAACCGAGGAAACAAAAAAAAGTCAGTGGGAGCCAGGTCAGGGCTGTAGGCAGGCTGGGGAACCATTGGGGTCTTGGTCCTGGCCGAGAAGTCGTTGACAATGAAGGCGCTGTGACTCGGCGCGTTGTCGTGGTGAACTTTCTACGTGTCCTTGATGTCCATTCGACAGAGCGAGACCCTCCTTTTCAGTCTTTTGAGCACTTCCAAGTAGAAAGCTGAGTTCACTGTAGTCCCGGTAGGTACGAATACGTGGTGGACAGCGTCTCTGACGTCAAAGAAGACAATGAGCGTGGTTTTGATCCTGGACTTGCTCATGCGTGCCTTCTTGGGACGGGGCGGCGATGAGGTGTGCCACTCTGAACTCTGTCTTTTTGTCTCAGGGTCGTACTCAAAAATCCACCTCTCATCACCAGTGATAACTGAGTTTTAAAAAATGAGGATCATTTTCACACATTTCCAACATTTCTCGGTACCGTAGCACTCGCATGTGCTTTGTTCGCCGGTAAACACTTTGGGGACGAGTTTGGCACACACCTTTCTCATGTTCAAATCTTGGGTCACAATGCGAAAAACGGTTGTTTTTGACATGTTTAGAGTTTGTGCTATCAATTGGAGGCTCAGCCGTCTGTCAGAGTTCAAACAATCGCGCACACGCGTCACATTTTCGTCGACTCGTGCGGTTGATAGCCGTCCACTGCGAGGTTCGTCGGTGCTCTCCTCTCGGCCCCCCATGAACGACTTTTGCCATCGGAGAACTTGTGATTTGGACAAGCAATCAGTCCCGAAGGCATGCTGAAGTAATGGAAACGTTTCGGTGGCGGACTTCCCAAGTTTAATGCAAAATTTGGTAGCGTACCGTTGCTCTACAGAATGGTCCATTGTGCCGTGTTACATAAACTCAAAACGAGGTTGACGGAAACGCAGCCGGCCGAAGTGGCCGAGCGGTTCTAGGCGCTACATTCTCGAACCGCGAGACCGCTACGGTCCCAGGTTCGAATACTGCCTCGGGCCTGGATGTGTGTGATGTCCTTAGGTTAGTTAGGTTTAAGTAGATCTAAGTTCTAGGGGACTGATGACCTCAGCAGTTAAGTCCCATAGTGCTCAGAGCCATTTGAACCATTTGAACGGAAACGCACGCCCTGACTCTCCGGCAGCTCGTAGCCGAATGAGACAAAGAACGTTTAGAAGATAACATGCCCGTCCACTTAGCCCAGCCGGTTACAACACGCTGCGGTGTACCGTTGCGTCAGAAAACAAAAAATGGTCGCATTACTTAAGGAACGCACTCTGTATGTACTATTCTGAGGCTTCGAATGAAGTTTTAAATTTATCATTAAGCTGAAGTTAAAGCTTCCCTCTTTCATTGGATTCAGTAGACGGCAGGCAGTGCTACGGTAAAGACTGCAGCGCCATTTTCGCGGACTGTTCCACCAAATGATAAAGCTTTGCAACTGCACGCACAGTCGAGCATTGGGAATGAACTGTCCGTTTCCGTTTAAATGGAGCTCAGTGTAAGCCCCCTCTCTCGCTGAACGCCTTCGGAGATCCAATTAAAGCGTCTCGATAAGTATCCGCACGAGAAAGAACTTTCCAAGTTCCCAATCCTATCGAGGAGTAAATTTAAAGTTGCTGCCCCGCTGAGGGTTTGGTGATGGCTCGTGCTACTCAGCGCTTTAGAGACGGTAAAAAAAAAAGTGGAATAGACAGGGACGTGCAGATTCAGATTTCTCAGGTTTGCACCTTCGGGTGACGAAAATCTGAAAAACGGAATTCAGGTGAAGAGAGAAATTCTCGCAGTTGTAAATACCTAATAAAAATTACTGTTAATTATGTTTCTGCACCGCATGGTACAGTGTGTAAGGGACTGAACTCATATTCGGGAAGAGTGGAGTTCAAATTGCGTATTGGATTTTCCATAGCTTCCCTTAATCGCTTCTGCTGAGTGAATGACACAGGCAAGTATAAAGCCTTTCTCATTCGATAGTTGTGCTTCTTTCTGTCTCAAATACATTACATTCTAAGCTTCCTTCTTCTGAAATTCCAGTTTCTTTTTTATGAGCAAAATACAGTCAAGATCACGTGATGAAAAAAAATTTAATCGTTTGTTTCAGCCGGATTTGGCCATCTTCAGATCTAAAATACAGGAGGATTGTAGGTACCATCGGCGCCATCAGTACCATTGAATTTTATTTGTATTAGAATTTTTAACATACACTGAAGAGCCAAAGAAACTGGTACACCTGCCTAATATCGTGTGGGGCCTCCACGAGCACGCAGAAGTGTCGCAACACGAAGTGGCATTGACTCGACTAAGTAGTGCTGGAGGGAAGTGATACCATGAATCCTGCAGGGCTGTCCATAAATCCGTAAGAGTACAAGGAGGTGGAGATCTCTTCTGCACAGTACGTTGCAAGGCATCGCAGATATACTCAATAATGTTCAAGTCAAGGGGTTTGCTGACCAGCGTGGTCGGAAAAGTGTTCCTGGAGTCACTCTGTAGCAATTCTGAACGTTTGTTGTGTCGCATTGTCCTGCTGGAATTGCGCAAGTCCATTGGAATGCACAATGGACATGAATGGATGCAGGTGATCAGACAGGATTCTTACGTGCGTATCACGTGTCAGAGTCGTATCTAGACGTATCGGGGGTCCCATATCACTCCAGTTGCACACGCCCCACGCCATTACAGAGGCGCCACCAGCTTGAACAGTCCCCTGCTAACATGCAGGGTCCATGGATTCAGGAGATTGTCAAATGTTTTTTTAATTCCAGTCTTTGATCACAATATAATGTCTTTCAATGATGAACGGTTTCAGTCAGTAACGACCATCTTCAGATCTACAACATAAAAAATATACACCTACTGGGCAGCCTATCTTTCAAAACAATACAGCATTTCATGTCACGATATACTCTCATACACACTGGGAAATGTACAGGTAAAAAAAGGTAAAGCGTACTTATTCTAGACCATGTCCTAACGTGAAAAAACCGTAATGGCATCGCCAAAACATATAATACACATAGCAAAGCATCGTCACGTAGAGCTAAAATATGGTGTAAAATAGGCCACACCGTCCGCATAGTCCTTTTGCAAACTGTCGTTACTGTACAAAACATACTGAAGTGCAATAGCTACAAGAAATATGTTTGTCTACATGCTTCACAGATGTCGGTACTGTGGGCTTAGATGTATTCTTCATTTACGTAAAAGCCATAATATGATGTAGGTAAAATACATGTAGTAGATTTTTAAATTTTGATACCTATTATAGAAATCAATTGTAATAAAATGAAAGACTAATACAGTTACCGAGCGAGGTGGCGCAGTGGTTAGCACACTACACTCGCATTCGGGAGGACGACGGTTCAATCCCGCGTCCGGCCATCCTAATTTAGGTTTTCCGTGATTTCCCTAAATCGCTCCAGGCAAATGCCGGGATGGTTCCTTTGAAAAGGCACGGCCGACTTCATTCCCCATCCTTCTCTAATCCGATGAGACCGATGACCTCGCTGTTTGGTCTCTTCCCTCAAAAACAACAACAACTAATACAGTTAAGGGGCTCCGGAACGCCCTATACTTGCAATGTTAAAATAACGCTTATAAATTACATCTTTCCTCACAAAGTATTTGAGGTAGGAAGTTGAACTTTTTACAGATTATTTATTGGAATATGGGCTACAACTTAACACAAGGATTTTACAAAATTTTAGTTCAGTTATTGAAGATGATTTTTTTTTTTAATTGTAATGAAAATCCACAACATTTTTTTGCAATTTTTATTTTTATATTCAAAAATATACAGTTTTTTGGAAAAAGGCTGTGTTAAATTATGCAGAAGGTACTGTGTAACATTTACATAAAGTTTGAAACAAATATGTTTGGAAGATCCTTAGAAAACATGTAATTAGTATGAGAAAATAAAAGTTTTGGGAACCGAGCGACAAAGATTGGATTAACATTTTAGTGCATTCCAGGCCCATAGGATGGATTATCTTCATCCTCTGCAAACTCCTCCTCCAGCTTCCTCTTGTTCCTCCTCCTGTTTACTCTTGCTTGTTTTTCTAGACTCTTTACAGCCCTGTCTGCAGCTCGAAGGCGTTCCTTGTCTAAAGCAAGTATCGCTCGTTGTCGTATTCGTAGAGTTTGCTAACATTTTCTTCAGTTGCAGTTACTGCAACACTGTTCCAAAAGGTGGTCATGAATGAACACTTATCACATTTCAGTTGTATTTCACTAGCAAGTCCTACGTGCTTTATTATGAAGAGTTCCAGACCAACTTCACTACAATGAATACATCTTACACAGTTTGAAAAAATTCCTTTGAGAACCGACATATCAAATATTTCATTCACATCCGATTCGCCCATAAAACATTCATAGTTTTCACTCATTGAACCAAACTTCTTCTGTGAAGTATTTTCTTTCCCACTTTGACTGCTATGGGCAGGTGTACTTGAGAGGTTAGGTTCACTCACTTGGTTATCGTCTTTATTGTTTACAGTAATAACACATACCTTTGGCTTTCCCACATTTGTCCTTTTCTTAAAAGCCTTCAGAGGATTTCTAATAACTTTACGTTTACTCATTATTATACTTCAACAAAACAGAGACTCAAGAAACAGAATTAATTACGAATATTTTCGAGATAACGACAGAATAAATAAACATGAAACAATCGACAATCACACCAGCGATATATATTGAACCATCACAGGTTATCCACAACACATACTTTATCTCACGTCACTAAAATGTAATTGATGAACACTAACGTTAATAATAACACCATTTGACAGCAGTTTAACAGCGCCACAGTGGGTCACGCCCATGTAGAACACATATCAAAAAAAATTTAAAAATAGTTGTAGTCTTCGGAATTGAATAAATTATATATCTATTAAAAGGTAATAGTCTGCAGATTCAGAAAACGCGAAAAAGTAAAAATTGAACTTTTCATGATTTTGAGCCTTTCCGGAGCCCCTTAACAAAAAATGGCTCTGAGCACTATGGGACTTAACATCTGTGGTCATCTGTCCCCTAGAACTTAGAACTACTTAAACCTAACTAACCTAAGGACATCACACACATCCATGGCCAAGGCAGGATTCGAACCTGTGACCGTAGCAGTCGCGCGGTTCCGGACTGAGCGCCTAGAACCGCATGGCCACCGCGGCCGGCTACAGTTAACATTTTGAAATTATTTAAAGGATATATATAATGCTAATAGGTCTGTCACTTTTATGTCATGAGGTCGTCTCCATATACTTGCACGTCCATCTGCTCGACACAGTCTGAAACGGGACATGTCCGACCAAGCAACGTGTCTCCAGTCTTCAACAGTTCATTGTCAGTGTTGGCGGGCCCAGGCGAGGCATAAACCTTTGTCTCGTGCAGTCATCAAGGATACACGAGTGTGGACCTTCGCCTTCGAAAGCGCATATCGATGATGTTTCGTTGAATGGTTCGCACGCTGACACTTGTTTATGGTCCAACATTGAAATCTGCAGCAAAGTGCGGAAGGGTTGCATTTCTGTAACGTTGAACGATTCTCGTAGTGGTCATTGATCCCCTTCTTGCAGGATCTAGATCCGGGCACAGTGATGTCGGAGATTTGATGTTTTACCGGATTCCTGATATTCACGGTACATTCGTGAAATGGTCATACTGGAAAATCCCCACTTCATCGCTAAATCGGAGACGCTGTGTCTCATCACTCGTGCTCCGACTATAACACCACGTTCAAACTCACGGAAATCTTGGTAACCTGTCATTGTAGCAGCAGTAACCGATGTAACAACTGCGCCAGGCACTTGGTTTCTTACATAGGCGTTGCCGACCGCAACCCCGTATCCTGCCTGTTTACATATCTCTGTACTTGAATGCGCATGTATAGTCCAGTTTTTTTGGCACTTCAGTGTATAATGGTACAAGAGACTGTCAGATGGAAGCGAAAGACGGAAAAGAAGTAAATAAACTGCCTATAATTTCAAAAGTAATCGCCGCGATTGTTAACACATTTATCTCACTGAGAGGCAAGACGGTCAACGCCTTCATGAAAAATGTTTGTGGCTCCTATGGGAATATGTTTATATCTAGGCCTGCAGCTTTTCATCCGGAGCAAGCTGACGGCCACGAATGCAGTTCTCCTGGGCTCCACATAAATGGAAATCGCGTGGGGAGCGATCGAGACTGTGTAAAGGATGTGTAAGCGTCACCCAGAGAAACTCCTGCAGCCTACTCGAAACAGCCCTGTCAACATTTAGGCTGCAGCAAGGCAATAGCAGCCACTGCGGACCATGGTCGTGCTGTCACCGCTGGAATACTGAATATTATTCGTGTTGTACTGTCCCTATTAATGCATATCTATAAACGGGATATTGCATTAGAGTAATTTGGGATTGGTGGTTAGCATTACGTACTCGCATTCGGGAAAACAATCTAGGTTTCCTGTGATTTCCTTAAGTCGCTCCCACAGAATGCCGGTATGGTTTCTATGAAAAGGACGCGGCTGATTCCCTTCCACATTCTTTGGTAATGAGAGTCTCTGCTGCGTCTCTAATGACCATGTTGCCAATGAGATGCTAAAGTCCAATTATCCTTCCCATTGCATCGGATTGTGATAAAGAGACGACGTACTGCCCCAACTTTTTCCCTTTCTTCCTCCGTCCCATTTGCACTTACAATAGAACCCAACTAGCTCCCCGCCAAATATGATGTTTCGCACCTTTGTTGTGATTTGTATCAGGAGAGAAATCTGTCACATCCCACTCACATCTTTTTCTTTTCCACACTGGTCTTTGACTTTTTCCACTTTCTGAATGTTTGTGAATACAATCAACCTCTCGGAGAGAAGTGTGTCATTGTTTTCTTTGGGTTCGCGTGCTTGATAAATGACTGTCTTGGTCAGCATTCCTAATCGAACTACTGCCAAATAAATCTGACAACAGGCGACAAAGAGGTAGATTAATAAAAGAAATATGCGAATATGCTGGCGCGTGTCTCACCACTTGCGTTATGATAGACACATCCGACTGCTGTGATTAAAAGTCGGTTAATACTGGTTTAACCATTAATTTCACTGTGTGCCTAAGCAGAGCAGAAACGATTGCTGCCACCTTCGTAATTAGCTCCTTTTAATATAATCCAGATAGACAGTTTGATACTCCTTGTAAAAGGACAAGCAACAAAAACTCTCTCTCATTCGTACAAGGAGGCCCACACAAATGTTTAAGATATTCCTCTACTGTATTCCACTGTACCTTTTCTTTCCTCTTCTTATCGGAATAATTTAATGTGTGAATAAGAGAGTGTAAGTAACATTTCAATGTGTATATTCGCAGGAGTGAGGTAGTCTGCTACTGTGACAGTATAGCCAACTTCAGGAAACACGTAATGGGTAGCTAAGAGCGCTCTGTTTGCCTTGGTCAGACTTTTCGTGTAGGCTGACACCCTACAAAGGGCTGGTCCTCTGGTCACTTCCTTTGGAGGACAAACACCGTTTGTCGGAGAACGATATCGCCGCTCTTCCGAGGGATACGAGATGGGTCCGGTCGGCTGCGCAGAGCAGTCCCTCTTCAATACTAAGTTAATGTTGTTTCATCTAAGTTTTCGAGTCTAGTCAAAGTTAGCGATTCCTTTCATCGTTCATACGTTATTGCCGCTGTGTAATAAAATTTACTTTCTACACTGAAGCGCCAAAGAAACTCGTATAGGCATGCATATTCAAATACAGACAGAATACGGAGCTGCGGTCGGTAACGCCTGTATAAGACTACAAGTGTCTGGCGCAATTGTTCATCGGTTACTGCTATTAAAATGGTAGGTTGTCAAGATTTGAGTTTGAGCGTGGTGTCACAGTCGGCGCACGAGCAATCGGACACAGCATGTTCGAGGTAGCGATGAACTGGGTATTTTCCCCTACGACCAATTTACTAGTGTACCGTCAATATCAGGTATCCGGTAAAACATCAAATCTCCGATATCGCTGCTAGAGCGCTACCAACAACGACTGAAGAGAATCGTCCAACGTGACAGAAGCGCAACCCTTCCGCAAATTACTGCAGATTTCAGGGCTGGGCCATGAACAAGTGTCAGCGTGTGAACCATTCAACGCAACATCATCGATATGGGCTTTCGGAGCCGAAGGCCCATTCTTGTACCCTTGATGACTGCACGACACAAATCTTCACGCCGCACCTGTGCCCGTCACCACCGACATTGGACTGTTGATGATTTGTTAACATGTCGCCTGGTCGGACGAGTGTCGTTTCAAATTGTATAGAGCGGATAGACGTGTACGGGTATGGAGACAACCTCAAGAATCCTTGGACCCTGCATATCAGCAGGATACTTCTCAAACTGGTGAAGGCTGTGTAACGGTGTTGGTCGTGTGCAGTTGGAATGATATGAGACCGCCCATACGTCTAGATACGACTCTGACAGCTGACACCTACGTAAACATCCTGTCTGATCACCTGCATCCATTCACGTCCATTGTCCATTCAGACGGACTTGGGCAATTTCAGCGGGACAATGCGATACCCCAAACGTCGAGAATTGCTACAGAGTGGCTCCAGGAACACTCTTCTGAGTTTAAAAATTTCCGCTGGCCATCAAACTCCCCAGACATGAACATTATTCAGCATATCTGGGATGTCTTGTATCGCGCTGTTCAGAAGAGAACTCCAACCCCTTGTACTGCTACGGATTTATGGACAGCCCTGAAGGATTTATGGTGTCAGTTCCCTCCAGCACTACTTAAGGCAGTCGAGTCCATGCCACGTCATGTTGCGGCACTTCTGCGTGCTCGAGGGGGCCCTACACATTATTAGGCAGGTGTACCAGTTTCGTTGGTTCTTCATTGTAGTTCGCGAGTGTTAAATGCATTAGAATCCACGGTGTGTGTAGGCTGTTGTTCAGTTCAACCGTTTGCTCTAACACGTGGAGCCGTATTAAGTGTATTTGTGAAACAGTTCATTTAGTTTATTGTTACTTTCACGAGCGTATCTATATTGCGGATGATTTCAGTGGTCTTATGACTGAATTTTCTGCATTTCGGCCCACATGTTAATTTTCAAATGGTTCAAATGGCTCTGAGCACTATGGCACTTAACATCTGAGGTCATCAGTCCCCTAGAACTTACAAGGGAACCTCCCCATCGCACCCGCCTCAGATTTAGATATAAGTTGGCACAGTGGATAGGCCTTGAAAAACTGAACACAGATCAATCGAGAAAACAGGAAGAAGTTGTGTGGAACTATGAAAAAATAAGTAAAATACACAATTTGAGTAGTCCATACGCAAGATAGGCAACATCAAGGACAATGTGAGCTTACGAGCGCCGTGGTCCCGAGGTTAGCGTGAGCAGCTGCGGAACGAGAGGTCCTTGGTTCAAGTCCTGCCTCCAGTGAAAAGTTTAATATTTTATTTTCAGTTTATGTGACAAACTCTTATGTTTTCATCACTTTTTTGGGAGTGATTATCACATCCACAAGAAAACCTAAATCGGGCAAGGTAGAAGAATCTTTTTACCCATTTGCCAAGTGTACAAGTTAGGTGGCTCGACAACATATTCCTGTCATGTGACGCACATGCCTTCACCAGTGTCGTATAGAATATATCAGACGTTTTTTCCTGTGGAGGAATCGGTTGACCTATGACCTTGCGATCAAATGTTTTCGGTTCCCATTGGAGACGCACGTCCTTTCGTCTACTAATCGCATGGTTTTGCGGTGCGGTCGCAAAACACAGACACTAAACTTATTAAAGTGAACAGAGATTTCAATGAACGAACGGACAGATCATAACTTTGCGAAAATAAGAAATTAAAATTTTAACTCCAAGGCGGACTTCACCGTTGACCTTTCGTTCCACGGCTGCTCACGCTAACCACGGGACCACTGCGCTCTAGAAGTCACACTATCCTAGATGTTGCCTATCTTGCGCATAGACAACTCAGTTTGTATATTTTGCTTATTTTTTCATAGTTCCATACAACTTCTTCCTGTTTTCTCGATCGATTTGTGTTCAGTTTTTCAAGGCCTATCCACTGTGCCAACTTATAACTAAATCTGAGGGGAGTGCGATGGGGAGGTTCCCTTGTTAGAACTACTTAAACCTTAGTAACCTAAGGACATCACAGACATCCATGCCCGAGGCAGAATTCGAACCTGCGACCGTAGCGGTCGCGTGGTTCCAGACTGAAGCGCCTAGAACTGCTCGGCCACACTGGCCGGCCATGTTAATTTTCTCCTTCGCTTCTTGCTTGTTCTTGTTAACGCTTGTCAGCGCTTAGGTCTAAGAGTCTTATACTCGTAGGTTTCCATGTAGTGAATTCTGTGCACACTCACTTCTTCATTTAATATTCCACTCTTACATTGTGCACGGTTTTGTTTGTGAGGACCACGTGTTCTTGTTTTACTGAAAACGTCCACAGTGCCATAACGTAAGTGATGTACCCCCAGAGAGTATCCAAGTTAATTGTGATTCTTAATTATCCTTCACTCTTCAATAAGTCATTTTAATAGAAAACAGCTCCTCTTGGTAACCATGTGTGCTGTAGTGTAGGTTTTTAGTTCTTTGCCTTCCTTTTAGTCTCTCAAGTGCGTGTGAATGAAACTGTTGTGATTAAAACCATCCTCTGATCATTCCTCTCCTATAGGTCATAAACCTTGAAGGGGATTCCGAAGTAAAGTTTATATACAGCGTAGAAGATCGCAGGGAACAACAACCATCACGTTACTTGCTGTACGTACTTTTGTGTGGAAATAAATTTACCAAATCAAATAAATGTCCTTTTTCCAGAGTTTGTGCTTACGCTAAGCTGCTAAAATCCCATTACATGCTTCATCCAAGTCTTATTTAGGGTACATCCTACTGCATTCCTTTTACGCGACAGTTAAACGAATGAAAAAGTTTACGATTCACAATTAATTGCCGGCCTGAGTGGCCGAGCGGTTCTAGGCGCTACAGTCTGGAACCGCGCGACCACTACGGTCGCAGGTTCGAATCCTGCCTCGGGCATGGATGTGTGTGATGTCCTTAGGTTAGTTAGGTTTAAGTAGTTCTAAGTTCTCGGGGACTGATGACCACAGCAGTTAAGTCCCATACTGTTCAGAGCCATTTGAACCATTTGAACAATTCACTGTGAAGATATCTCCGTAACAGTTTACCTTTCACATTCAAGATTAAGTATAAGCCAAGATTCACACGCAAGTCGCATGCGTCTTCCGGCAAGGTGACCCCTTGTGCCTTGCAGACAATAGAGAGCTCAAGTAATGTATGTATAACAGAGTCGCTGCCCAGGGCGGTCACTTTATTAGCCCGGCAGGGGTTCGTCATGATCTGCTCTCTGCCGTATGCGCCGTGGAGGAGACATCACTGATTAGCGGTGAAGACACGCCTCCTGCAGTAGCAAAGAGATAGCTCAGTAACTGACGACTGCTTACGCCTCCCAACGACACTATGTCGCCCTTCGAAAGTTGATAGTCTGCTGATTAAGTGGGAAGATACGCTCCCGGCAGACGTACCGATGCCAAAGGTGTTTACCAAAACCGTGGGAAGAGTTAAGACGGTTTTTAACACTATTCAGATTGGCAGGAGGAGAACGAGCATTTACTCGGGCTTGATAGGCGACTGATATATGATGTTCACCTTTCTGACCATCATAAGACGAGAGGACGGGACTCATTTCGAAAAATTTCTCCCTTCTTATTGTTGAAACAAATAAGCACGACCTCTGGTTGACTGTGTTTTTGGCAGAATTGTTTTTTGGTGAGACGCCAGAGTTTGAGAAACGAGAAAGTGGAGAGAACACTCAGTTTCGGAGAGCACTATAGAGAAGATTCGGTTTTGGAGAGCGGCGGAGAGATTTGGTGGACAGAACTTTTGGTTTGGGAGATTGACAGAGAACATAAACTTTCTGGTTCTGAGGTCAATGGAGAACAGATGGCGTTCATTATAGATACGTTGCAGCAGCCAGAATGGTGAGTATTCGAGCTGCAGTATTATGATTAATTGAAGTCGGCACCTTGTGAAGTTTAGGAACTTATCTGCCAATTTAGAGTCGTTTCAAAGCCATAGCCATGTTTCTTCACTATTCATTTAAATTTTTTTTCGATGTGGGACTTGACAATTGTTACGGTGAGGTTGAGTTGTCAAGACTTGCTCCTTAACTCACCCTGTCCACATATTAACTATGGTGTATGTCTAAACTCTCCTTTATAACATAGCCAATGCAATTACGAGTATTTCTGGCGCCTCATTTAAAGATGATTCAGTCGCGATCTCTGGAAGAAACGCCTCTTGCACAATGTGTTTTCCAGGTCTTTGCAGACCGACTGAGACAGTTTAATACTTGATTTACATCTTGTTATTCTTGAACGAAGACGTTCACCGTGTTTAGTTTGTACCATGTGCTAAGATCTTTGTAAAATAAATGTGATATAAAACACGTAAGGCCATCATCCATACATGTATGTGAGGGGATTTGTTTCTTATGACAGTTCCGTGGTGCAAATCTTCTTTTAAATAACAGTTTACGATTAGCCTACAGGCCATGGGATATAGTCCTTTATTTTGTATTGCTCGTTGATGCTCAAGCGTCTGGCGACCCTTATAATTGGTTCCTGAATAGAAACAAACAGCAGCAGCTTACTTAGTTCCTCCTCTCACAGTAATACGGAGGTTTCGATATAATTGTGATTTTTGTGTTTCGGATATTTGTCCTCATTCCTTTCTTCCTCCGTTGCCAAGGCTCAACGGAGGAGCACCTCTGAGGATGTCTGGCGCAGTCCTGGACGAAACGTCAGGAACAGAAGAGCTTGTTGGACCACGACCTGACATCCCGACGGTTTACCAGCAGCTATGTCATCCGGTCGTGAAAGCCTTTTATATGACTTCGTCATCCAGAAAAAGGAACGGGGATTGAGACTACTGCTTGCTTGATTCTACAGAGGGCCAAACAGAGGCACCTCTGCATGAAGTCAGGCTAGCTGTTTTGAACCTATGAAGCGTCAGCGATGCTAGCAAAACATTGTTGTAGTGCAGATATTTACTCACAACGTCTACAAGTCGTCCTTGTTCCGCACCAGCCTCGGCTGTTGCTCAGTCAGCCGTGTGTTGGATTCCAGCTGACGTCCATCGAGTCAGATCAGCATTTGCACCACTAGCAGAAGACGTCAGCTACCCTGGCGCAACGGCGTAATGCCGACGAGCTGCCGCTACCATCTCGGGCTGGCTACTGGAATGTCCTCGGTCCCACGCCAAAAATCTACGATGACCCCTGATGACCCACCTGCGATGTACGTGGAGTCAGCAGTCGTGTGGTCGGTTGATATCATCCTTACCCTTAGTAGGTGTCAGCACCGGAAGGCGCCTGAGTGTTGAACAAGAATGTGAACCCCATGTGGCCCTGTTGCTGGCTTCCGAGTTGAAGTAAGGTATTGGCAGCTCTGTGCGGTCCCATGTTATCGAAAGGTAATCAGTTTGTCAGTATGGTAGGCAGCGAGCAGCATGAACTTCTTCAGGTGGAGGCCATCGAGTATATCTTCGGCTCGTTCATAGATTGTTCTGGAGCATCTGGCACATAGATTCACTGCAGTATCGCAATCATGGAATCAAATGCTATTCATGTGAATGCCATCGATCTCAGTGATCAGCACATCGTTAGAGCTGTAGAGCTGGAGTATTTAAAGTAAGCTAGAATGAGAGAAAGTAAAATTTCTCGCTCCGTTATGACCGAACGTGTCCTACTCATTGTCTAGTCATTTAACAGGCTGTTAGCTGCTGTGTCGGTTTCTCTTACGAAAGAGACAGAGTCTCTTGAAATATGTCTCAGGAGCTAACGAATATGCTTGTCTCGCTTCTTTTGCATTTCTGTCGCAGTCTACTTTCTGCTGGATGCGTATCCTTATTCGGCAGACGGCATCGCCGATCTGACCCACTTGCAACATACTGGCTCCCTGCCTTCTTCCGCCTGTGTCTCTGGCATGACTTGAATTTTCCTGAGCCAATGCGAGCTTTAATACACTACTGGCCACTAAAATCGCTGCACCAAGAAAAAATGCAGATGATAAACGGGTATTCATTGGACAAATAAAATATATACTAGAACTGACATGTGATTACATTTTCACGCAATTTGGGTGCATGGATCCTGAGAAATCAGTACCCAGAACAACCACCTCTGGCCGTAATAACGGCCTTGATACGCCTGGGCATTGAGTCAAACAGAGCTTGGATGCAGCTTCAATGCGATACCACAGTTCATAACGAGTAGTGGCTGGAGTATTGTGACGAGCCAGTTGCTCGGCTACCATTGACCAGACGTTTTCAATTGGTGAAAGATCTGGAGAATTTGCTGGCCAGGGCAGCAGCCGAACATTTTCTGTATCCAGAAAGACCCGTACCGGACCTCCAACATGCAGTCGTGCATTATCCTGCTGAAATGTAGGGTTTCGTAGGGATAGAATGAAGGGTAGATGGTTCAAATGGCTCTGAGCACTGTGTGACTTAACTTCTGAGGTCATCAGTCGCTTAGAACTTAGAACTAATTAAATCTAACGAACGTAAGG
This sequence comes from Schistocerca serialis cubense, assembly GCF_023864345.2. Classification (NCBI taxonomy): domain Eukaryota; kingdom Metazoa; phylum Arthropoda; class Insecta; order Orthoptera; family Acrididae; genus Schistocerca; species Schistocerca serialis. The sequence continues at coordinate 1,141,924,377 of NC_064639.1, read as the reverse complement.
GCAGCACAAACATCCATGCCCGAGACAGGATTCGAACCTGCGACTGTAGCGGTTTCCCGGTTCCAGACTGTAGCGCCTAGAACCTCACGGCTATGAAGGGTAGAGCCACTGGTCGTAACACATCTGAAATGTAACGTCCACTGTTCCAAGTGCCGTCAATGCGAACGAGAGGAGACCGAGACGTGTAAACAATGGGACCCCATAGCGTCACGCTGGGTGATACGCCAGTGAGGCGATGACGAATACACGCTTCCAATCTGCGTTCACCGCGATATCGCTAAACACTGATGCGACCATCATGATGCTGTGAACAGAACCTGTATTCATCCGAAAAAATGACGTTTTGCCATTCGTGCACCGAGGTTCGTCGTTGAGTACACCATCGCAGGCGCTCCTGTCTTTGATGCAGCGTCAAGGGTAACCGCAGCCATGGTCTCCGAACTGATAGTCCATGCTGTTCCAAACGTCGTCGATCTGTTCGTGCAGATGGTTGTTGTCTTGAAAAAGTCCCCATCTGTTGACTCAGGCATCGAGACGTGGCTGCACGATGTGGATAAGATGCCTGTCATCTCGACTGCTAGTGATACGAGGCCGTTGGGATCCAGCACGGCGTTCCGTATTACCCTCCTGAACCCACCGATTCCATATTCTGCTAACAGTCATTGGATCTAGAGCAATGCGACCAGCAATGTCGCGATACGACAAACCGCAACCGCGATAGGCTACAATCCGACCTTTGTCAAAGTCGGAAACGTGATGGTACACATTGCTCCTCCTTACACGACACATCACAACAACGTTTCACTAGGCTCAACTGCTGTTTGTGTATGAGAAATCGGTTGGAGACCTTCCTCATGTCAGCACGTTGTAGGTGTCGCCACCGGCGCCAGCCTTGTGTGAATGCTCTGAAAAGCTAATCATTTGCATATGACAACATCTTCTTCCTGTCGGTTAAATTTCGCGTCAGTAGCACGTGATCTTCGTGGTGTAGCAATTTTAATGGCCAGTAGTGTATTTGTTGTACTGAACTGAATGTATGTGTTACTTCAAAGTTTAGGAAGAGTTCATTTCGAGAGAACCACTTAATAATTCTCTCTAATGGGAGTTATTATAACACTAGTATCGTTTGAAGAAGACACCAATTTTGCTTATTGAATTTTATGCGGAAGCTCCTTCACGCATATAAAGATTAGGAGTGGACCTTAAATTGAACATTGTGGGATACTCTTTGTTATTTTTTTCCTCCAGTCACTAAAGTTTCTACCTTTCCGATACTGTCTGAATTCTTTATAATTGTCTATAACGGATAAGAGGTCGTGGTTGTTACAGTAGTGTGTAAAATTTTTCTAATATCTCTCCCTTAGTATTCTGTCCCGTAACAATTCAGCAAACCTCTGATTTCTTGCTGTAACTGAGTTCCTGTAGTCTACTTACACATTAGTGACGGATGTACACGAAGGTTGATGGTAGCTTTAAGTTGCACCGTTCGGTCTGTCGAATCCACAGTGGCTGTGTCACTATGTTTGGTGCGGGTGGGTGGGAGACGGGCCAAAATGCCACCTCGCCGCCAGCTGCCTCCTCCCGCGACGCAGATACCGTTTGAAGCGCCACAGCAGCCGGCGGGGGGCCGTCCCTTTGCGACGGACAATACGGCCGGTGCTTATTGTTGCCGCGCTCGCTAACGCGCCCTTTTAGCGGCGTGTGGACGCGGGCGCACGCACGCACGTCGATGAACCCCAGAGGCGAAGGCACGTGGCGAGGGCCGTCCCTCGGCAGCTGCTGCGCGGGGCTGCGCTGCGCTGCGCCCTGGAAAGAGAGGAGACGGGGCGTCCGGACGGGGCACAAAGTGCACGCGCGCGGCTCGGGGGAGGTGGCGCGGCGCAGCTGTGGGGATGGCTGCGCCCACAAAGGTAGCCCAGCCAGCCAGCCCGCTGCCTGGCCGGCGGCAAGCGTTTCTCGCTGAAAGGCAATCTGTCCGACATCTGTACCGCGGGCGATTAGCTCCCTATACTGCAGCTAATGCTGTCAGTGTTATTACGTCGCATCTCTACTGCAGTGATTTATACAGGGTGTTACAAAAAGCAGAAATTTGTCAAAGATTCCCGTGATAAGATCCTGACGAACGATAGGGACATAGCTGAGAGATGGAAAGACTACTTTCGACAGCTGCTAAATTGTGATGAACCCGAACTGCAGTTTCATTTCCAGTACCCAATTACAGCCGATGCAGACTCTCCCCCACCCACCCTGGATGAGATAAAAACCAGAATCAGACACCTTAAACAGAATAAGAGTCCAAGTCAAGATGGAATACAGGCTGAAATCATCCTGGCAGGAGGAGAGAAACTTGCAGAAAAAATACAACGACTGATACAGGCAATATGGACCAAAGAAGAACTACCAGGAGAATGGAAAACAGCTCTGATTTGTCCAATGCATAAGAAGGGCGACAAACTGAAATGTGACAACTATCGAGGAATCGCCCTGCTTAACGTCTGCTATAAGATCCTGTCGAATTGCCTCATACACAGAATTCAGCCAGTGGCAGAATCGGTGATTGGGGAGTACCAGGGAGGTTTCCGGCCAGGACGGTCAACAGTAGATCACATTTTCAGTCTCCGGCAGCTCACTGAGAAACTGGGTGAATATGGTAAAGATTTGCAAATTTTATTCGTTGATTTTAAGAAGCCTATGATTGCGTACATCGCAAGAGCCTGCTCAACTGTTTAAGGGAATTTGGCATAGCAGAGAAACTCGTCAATCTGATAAAAATCTGTCTGAACGAGACACATGCAAAGGTGAAGATAGGAAATCGGGTAACTGAGGAATTTGAAATTGTGACAGGACTCAGGCAAGGAGATGGGTTGTCCCCTATCCTGTTCAACTTTGCCCTCGAGAAGATCATACGCGAGACCTTCCAAGAGAACGAAGGGATTGAAATTGGAGGAAAGAGACTGGCATACTTAGCCTATGCAGACGACATCTGTTTACTCTCTAGGTCGGAAGAGGAGTTGGAGCAAATGACCAAAGCACTAAAGGACGCTGCCAGCAAATTTGGGCTAAACAGAAACGAAGCTAAGACAGAGTACCTCGCTATGACGCGCGGTCATTGTCAGACTGCTGATCATCTACAATCACTGCAGGTTGGGGACCATTCCTACAAGAGAGTGCAAGAATTCAAATACCTAGGGGCACTTTTCACTGAGAACTCGTCATGTGAAGCAGAGATCAATGCCAGAATACAAGCAGGAAACCGATCTTATCACAGCCTAGCACAACTGCTTCGGTCCAAATCTCTCTCCAGACAGTTCAAGATTCGACTGTACAAAACCCTGATCCAGCCTGTTGTTCTATATGGCTGTGAGACATGGAGTATCCGGAAACAGGACTTCCATAAGCTCCTTGTCTTTGAGAGAAAAGTGCTTCGGAAGATCTTCGGTCCGGTTCTGGATGCAGATACGGGGGAATGGAGGATCAGATACAACCAAGAGCTTGAGGAACTATACCAGCAGCTCAACATAGCAGGAGCTGTCAAAGCCAAACGAATGCAGTGGGCCGGCCATGTGGCCCGGATGGAGGATCACAGATGGCCTCGGAAGCTCCTGGATTTCACACCTACAGGAAAGAGACCGCCAGGGAGACCCAAGAAGCGTTGGAGGGATGGACTCCATGAAGATTTAAACCAAGTGTCAACAGATGTGGACGGCTGGCGGATAGCAGCAATGGACAGAATACAGTAGAGGAGGAAACTTGTAGATGCGTGCGGTCCACTGGGCCTGATCACGTAGTAGTAGTAGTAGTTACAAAAAGGTACGGCCAAACTTTCAGGAAACATTTCTCACACACAAAGAAAGAAAATATGTTATGTGGACATGTGTCCGGAAACGCTTACTTTCCAAGTTAGAGCTCATTTTATTACTTCTCTTCAAATCACATTAATCATGGAATGGAAACACACAGCAACAGATCGTACCAGCGTGACTTCAAACACTTTGTTACAGGAAATGTTCAAAATGTCCTCCGTTAGCGAGCATACATGCATCCACCCTCCGTCGCATGGAATCCCTGATGCGCTGATGCAGCCCTGGGGAATGGCGTATTACTCGTATACTGCAGCTAATGCTGTCACCTTTATTCAAATGGCTCTGAGCACTATGGGACTTAACATCTGTGGTCATCAGTCCCCTAGAACTTAGAACTACTTAAACCTAACTAACCTAAGGACATCACACACATCCATGCCCGAGGCAGGATTCGAACCTGCGACTGTAGCAGTCGCGCGGTTCCGGACTGAGCGCCTGAACCGCGAGACCACCGCAGCCGGCGTCACCGTTATTACGTCGCATCTCTACTGCAGTGATTTGTACAGGGTGTTACAAAAAGGTACGGCCAAACTTTCAGGAAACATTCCTCACACACTTGTAAAGGCACATGTTCTAGCAGCACAGGTAGAGTATCCCGTATGAAATCATGATAACGTGCTCCATCGAGCGTAGGTGGAAGAACATGTGGCCCAATCAAGACATCACCAACAATGCCTGCTCACACAAAATCTGTGTTGATGACGTGATTGCACAATTGCGTGCGGATTCACGTCAGCCCACACATGTTGATTGTGAAAATTTACAATTTGATCACGTTGGAATGAAGCCTCATCCGTAAAGAAAATATTTGCATTGAAATGAGGATTTACACATTGTCGGATGAACCATTCGCAGAAGTGTAACCGTGGAGGCCAATCAGCTGCTGATAGTGCCTGCACACGGTGTACATGGTACGAAAACAACTGGTTCTCCCGTAGCACTCTCCATACAGTGACGTGGTCAACGTTACCTTGTACAGCAGCAACTTCTCCGACGCTGACATTAGGGTTATCGTCAACTGCACGAAGAATTGCCTCGTCCATTGCAGGTGTCCTCGTCGTTCTAGGTCTTCCCCAGTCGCGAGTCATAGGCTGGAATGTTCCGTGCTCCCTAAGACGCCGATCAATTGCTTCGAACGCCTTCCTGTCGTGACACATTCGTTCTGGAAATCTGTCTCGATACAAACGTACCGCGCCACGGCTATTGCCCCGTGCTAATCCATACATCAAATGGACATCTGCCAACTCCGCATTTGCAAACATTGCACTGACTGCAAAACCACGTTCGTGATGAACACTAACCTGTTGATGCTACGTACTGATGTGCTTGATGCTAGTACTGTAGAGCAATGACTCGCATGTCAACACAAGCACCGAAGCCAACATTACCTTCCTTCAATTGGGCCAACTGGCGGTGAATCGAGGAAGTACAGTACATACTGACGAAACTAAAATGAGCTCTAACATGGAAATTAGCCGTTTCCGGACACATGTCCACATAACATCTTTTCTTTATTTGTGTGTGAGGAACGTTTCCTGAAAGTTTGGGCGTACCTTTTTGTAACACCATGTATAGGGTGACCATTAATAAAACCGACAAACTGCAGGGACGGATTCCCGGCTGGAAATAGAGGAAAATAGGTCTTAAGAACATACCGGGTGATCAGAAAGTCAGTATAGATTTGAAAACTTAATAAACCACGGAATAATGTAGATAGAGAGGTAAAAATTGACACACATGCTTGGAATGGCATGGGGTTTTATTAGAACAAAAAAAAAAAAGAACACTCCATATTGCTAGACGCGTGAAAGGTCTCTTGCACGCGTCGTTTGGTGATGATCGTGTGCTCAGCAGCCACTTTCGTCATGCTTGGGCTCCCAGGTCCCGAGACCTCAGTCCGTGCGATTATTGGCTTTGGGGTTACCTGAAGTCACAAGTGTATCGTGATCGACCGACATCTCTAGGGATGCTGAAAGACAACATCCGACGGCAGTGCCTCACCATAACTCCGGACATGCTTTACGGTGCTGTTCACAACATTATTCCTCGACTACAGCTATTGTTGAGAAATGGTGGTGGACATATTGAGCATTTCCTATAAAGAACATCATCTTTGCTTTGCCTTACTTTGTTATGCTAATTATTGTTATTCTGATCAGTTGAAGCGCCATCTGTCGGACATGTTTTGAACTTCTGTATTTTTTCGAAGTGTCTAAGACAAGTAGATGGCCAAGGAAGAAGGTTTATATAAAGGCATAGTTGCAGGTCATCGCCGCTGTTATTCAACTTCTACAGCGAAGAAGCAGAATAGAATGTGAAGGAAAATTGTGGAAGTGCGGCAAACACCCTAAGCTTCACAGACAACATAACCCTCTTCGCTGAATGTGAGGAAGACTTAGGAAACAATGACGTACGTAGTACACAATATATCTCAAGAATAAACAGAGCAAAGATGAAAATGATGAAGAGTAGAAAAATGGAGAATTACGAGATGCTTAACATCAAAACTGGGAACGACGCACTTATGTAAGAGATGAATGAATTGTATCCAGGAAGTAATACTACACAGGACGGTCGAAGTCACGAAATTATCGGAAATGGACTGGCATAAACGACGAAAGTATGCTTCAATAAAAGAGATCTCCCTCAGTTTCGTATGAGTAACTGACATCGGAAGAAGTTCCTGACTGTGGACGTCAGGAGTGCAGAATTTTACGAGTATGAAAAGTGGTCCTTTGAAATGCTGGAAACGAAATTGGAATCATTTGATATGCAGTTCTTTCCAGGAATGTTGAATATTAAATGGATAGATAAAGTACAAAATGCAGACGTACTAAGAAGACTTGTTGAGAATAGAAGCCTATGGGAGACAGTTACCACAAATGGGACAATGCTACGGAATGGTTAAAGTGGTGGTAAAAGGTGTATTAGAAAAGAAAATTCGAGAGGACTTGAAAAAGTATGTACTATATTATTATCGTGGGCCAAGTAATTTACGTTCAATGCTACGCTATACGACAAAGTGACATAGACATGCGATGCTATTTTTTACCACAGTCTTCAAGCCTCTGTAAACAACAGATGCTGTACATAATGAATGACATCGATTATAAGGACGAGGTAGTTTAATAAATAAGTTATCTTTTTCTATCACAATTGATTGCACATAAAGGAAAATATGTATGTGCTGCAACTTTTAAAGTTACTTTTGCACGAGTGCGAAGTTTCAAAAAAGGGCCGTAGTAAACAATCAAACTGGTGCCTACGTAAAACATTCTTTACAGCAAAGTGCTGTAACCAAATTCTAGATTGTGGGAAAAGAAAAAGTGGTGAACATCCATACACGTTTGCGTACTGAAATGACGCAGATGATAGGAGTGCTGTGGACGATGGATAAAGAGAGTTAAGATGTCAGGAAGAGCGGAAACTGAGGACTATGATCGCCCACGTTCTTTGACAGACGCTGTTGCCGACATGGTGATTCGTGAGGATTCCATTATTCGTACAGATTGTTTCATCAAAACTCGATAGTTGGCCTACAACTATCGGTGAGCATTGAAAGTGAGTGTGCAATGACCAAGCAGTGTTCAAATGGGTTCCACAAATGCACACATCAGATCACAAGATCCAAAGAAACGCCATTTAATTTGAACTGTTGAAGGAGTTTGAGGCCAATCGAAAGTCCTTTCTCTCATGAAGCACAAACAGAACGGTAGTCAATGTGGTGACACCGCCAAAGATCACCAAATAAGAAGAAAATCGAGGCAGCTCCCTTTGTTGTCGGAGTCATGATGACAGTCTTATGCGATAGTGATTCTCGTGCGTATGTCACCAAAAGGGTTAATTAATCATTAATTCAGAGGCATATGGGATGACTCTGAATCAACTCGAGAACCATTTCCGATGTGTTCCTTCTGGCAAGAATCAAAAAGAAATTTTGCTTCGCTAAGACAATGCATACCAACGGCCTTGCCACAGTGGTAACACCGGTTCCCGTCGGATTACCGAAGCTGTCGGGCTGGGCTAGCACTTGGTTGGGTGACCATCCAATCTGCCAAGCGCTGTTGGCAAGAGTCCTTGTGAGGCAAACTGAGGAGCTACTTGATTGAGAAGCAGCGGCTCCGGGCTCTAAAACTGACATATGGCCGGTAGAATTGTTTGCTGACCACGTGCCCCTTCATATTCACATCAATTGACACCTATGGGCTGAGGATGACACGACGGCAGGTCGGTACCGTTGTGCCTTCACGGCCTGTTCGGGAGGAAGACAATGCATATTCCCACGCTCACCTGGGAATGCACCACCGAGTTGTATTGGACATCACTGCCTCGTCAAGCCTACAGCCTTGACCTTGCACCCTTGGATTTCCTTCTGTTTGGACCCATTGAGAGTTTGCTACATGGGTCACACTTTGAGATCACAAGAGCGTAATTCATGGAATGAAAAAATGGCTACGGAGCATAGGGCAAGATCTGGTACTAACAGGGAATACATGCTCTTGTTCAACGCTGGCGCAAGGGCAGCAGACGTGACATCTACATCTACATTTATACTCCGCAAGCCACCCAACGGTGTGTGGCGGAGGGCACTTTGCGTGCCACTGTCATTACCTCCCTTTCCTGTTCCAGTTGCGTATGGTTCGCGGGAAGTACGACTGTCTGAAAGCCTCCGTGCGCGCTCTAATCTCTCTAATTTTACATTCGTGATCTCCTCGGGGGGTATAAGAAGGGGGAAGCAATATATTCGATACCTCATCCAGAAACGCACCCTCTCGAAACCTGGCGAGCAAGCTACACCGCGATGCAGAGCGCCTCTCTTGCAGAGTCTGCCACTTGAGTTTGTTAAACATCTCCGTAAAGCTATCACGGTTACCAACTAACCCTGTGACGAAACGCGCCGCTCTTCTTTGGATCTTCTCTATCTCCTCCATCAACCCGATCTGGTACTGATCCCACACTGATGAGCAATACTCAAGTATAAGGCGAACGAGTGTTTTGTCAGCCACCTCCTTTGTTGATGGACTACATTTTCTAAGGACTCTCCCAATGAATCTCAACCTGGTACCCGCCTTACCAACAATTAATTTTATATGATCATTCCACTTCAAATCGTTCCGCACGCATACTCCCAGATATTTTACAGAAGTAACTGCTACCAGTGTTTGTTCCGCTATCATATAATCATACAATAAAGGATCCTTCTTTCTATGTATTAGCAATACATTACATTTGTCTATGTTAAGGGTCAGTTGCCACTCCCTGCACCAAGTGCCTATCCGCTGCAGATCTTCCTGCATTTCACTACAATTTTCTAATGCTGCAACGGAGATTATGTAAGGAAAAAATATAAAAATAAAAAATAAAAAGAAGATAGTACATTGTTATGTGACCGCCGGGAACTGCCACATCATAACGCACGAAAATTCGTAATGAAAGACTCACTTGCTCGGAATATTTAACTGACGCTGAGGAATATGATAAAAGACAGTACTAGTGATTGCCAGTTACTGACTAATGTAACGTCACTCTTCTTTTACTCTTGATATGTGTTTGCATGCCTCGTAGAAATGAAATAACAGTGCAAAAAGTCAGGGGCAGTAAGAGTCGGCCGCCACCCTTAGAATCATTTCGCAGAAGTCCCTCTGAGAAAGAGGCGAAGACCAGTTGTGCACGTCCAGGCAATTCTTTTTGGTGCTGCCCTGGAGCGCGCAAGGCTTCGTGGACACACATGTAGGACCTGCTGCAGCGCGAGCTCCCGCCGCCAGCGTTTTACAACCCGGAAAGAGAGAAACGTTTTAACAGAAAGCACTATTGTGGACTAAAGCAGAAATCAGAGTTGGATCGTGGACCCACAGTTTTGGGCCTTTGTATATGTGAGACACCGCTGGACGTATTGACTCCACAAAAAAATCAAATTTTCATGTCACAAAAGTCTCGCAGGGACTGACTCGAAAAAATTACAGGTTAAATTTAGGGGTGTCCGTCAGATTACATGGACGAGGGACTTCAGCTGTTAATATGTAAGAAAAATTACCAGCACAGCTGTATCTTTATTGTGGAAATGCGCCAAAGAAATCTAATGGTCTCTTGGCAGTGGTGGGGCCTGAAGATGGCGGTAATGTGCCACCGAAACTAATCGTTTGAGACAATGATGACATTCTCAGGATACAGCTGTGATGATACTTTTTCTCGTACAAACTACAGGTTATACAGAGAAGTTCGGCTGTGCCTACGAAGACCGCTTCATTGGTCACAGAGAGAGAGTGAAGTTACATTTTTCTACAAAACATGATAGGAAGAACGTTACTGGTTAACGAAAGGGAGGAGAGGAGAGAGGAGTGACTAGCACATTCTAAGGGGTGGGTTGGGTTGTTTGGGGGAGGAGACCAGACAGCGAGGTCATCGGTCTCATCGGATTGTGGAAGGATGGGGAAGGAAGTCGGCCGTGGCCTTTCAGAGGAACCATCCCGGCATTTGCCTGGAGTGATTTAGGGAAATCACGGAAAACCTAAATCAGAATGGCCGGACGCGGGATTGAACCGTCTTCCTCCCGTATGCGAGTCCCGTGTCACATTCTAAGGAGCATTTTTAATTCATCTATTGGATCTTTAGGAAGTACCAATGGTCTTTCGCCCACAGAGCTGGTGTATCGAGTGCAGATTTGCACTTTGCTGTTGGAAAGAGTTGTTGGTTCTGCCAATGACTGATTTAGGAGTCACTTTAGCTTCCACATAGAACACTCGAGTGAGATTCAGCTGTAACTGCGATCCGAAGTGTAGGAAAACTACAGCCACTTAATGAAATTTGGATCGTTTGAAACTTCACGTTGAAGATTTGTCTTTCGTATCAAACAACAGTATGATTTCAATTCCAACCACAGGTGTGACGTACTCCCTTCTGAAGTACTAAGAGTTTTCAGTTAACGCCGCGACAATCACGTGGCACTTCGCGACTGTAATTAATTCACTTTGACGGTTATTAGCACGTTTCCCCCTGATATTTATGTATGTTATGACACGGTCTTATTATATTAATGCTGCCACTGTTTTTCATTAGTTTTGTGAATAATTTTATTGGCATAAATCAAAGGAATTTTGATTAGTGTCTCGTTTAGTGGTCATAAGTTTCCTCATTCTTTAGTTTGGAGGGCACGCTAATATTTTGAGACGCTTACCAGGATTATAGTTCATTTAAAACCTAGTCACCTTGCAAAATGTAAAAGAAATTGTGGTTGATATTGTCCACATATTCTCTTACGAATGAATGTCATAGAAAGAAATAAGAAAAAAAAAGTGAGGGCATTCTTTATTGAACGAGTCATGTATGTATTTACTTTTCTCGTACTTTCCTCTTAGCCAACTCCTGTAACAAGTGATTTTGTTCATTGGAAATGTCAGAGAAAATGTCTTTCATGTGCCTGAAAATGGTAAAGTTCGCGTAAAAGGTTGCTATTTGTATCGGATTTTAGTAAAATGCTTTGTGATGTTGCCCCATCACTGAAACTGCTTCATTCAAGTTCAAAACGCAACAGCCCGCCTGCTCCGGGACTATTGATTACATAGGCGAAACGAGTGTCCGTACTAGAAAAGTGTGCCACGCTGGTCGGAATTAGGTCACTCTCGGGTGGGGCACTTATCCTCCGCGGCACGGCACGTATTGGCCGCTACGCCCGCTTCAGTGAGTAAGACGAAGCCCCTGGGTCGGCGAGGAAACCCCTGAAAAACCGCGCCTCGCAATGACGTCATCCGAAGCCGCGCGATGCGACTTACGGGCGCCGCTAAGAGGCTAAAGAGCGGCGGCAGCGGTGGCGCCGCCACGCGCTCGAAAAAGAAAACGCTCACGCGGCACCCGCGGCCCGAGAGCCAACTCAGCACGCTGCACGGCCAGCCTCAGGGGGCGGCCGTGCTCGAGCGGCGACTCCACTCGGCTGGCCGTGTGCGAGAGCGACGGCCGCGCGCCGAGGACAGCCTCAATTAAAAGGGCCTCTCAGCACGCCGGCAGGAGCAGCGGCCCATTTGCTTCCGCTGCTAGTGTTTTAGTTTCGCAAAAGTGTCGTATACAGCAGTGCTCGTCAAACTGCAGGCGGCTTGAGGCTCAGATCGAGTATTCATGATTTTAGAAAGAATTTGACAATGTTGACTGGAATACTCTCTTTCAAATTCTGAAGGTGGCAGGGGTAAAATAGAGGGAACGAAAGGCTATTTACAATTTGTACAGAAAGCAGATGGCAGTTATAAGAGTCGAGGGACATGAAAGGGAAGCAGTGGCTGGGAAGGGAGTGAGACAGGGTTGTAGCCTCTCCCCGATGCTATTCGATCTGTATATCGAGCAAGCAGTAAAGGAAACAAAAGATAAGTTCAGAGTAGGTATTAAAATCCATGGAGAAGAAATAAAAACTTTGAGGTAGTTCTGTCAGAGGCAGCAAAGGACTTGCGAGAGCAGTTGAACGGAATGGACACTGTCTTGAAAGGAGGGTATAAGATGAAGATCAACAAAAGCAAAACAAGGATAATGGAATGTAGTCGAATTAAGTCGGGTGATGCTGAGCGAATTAGATTAGGAAATGAGACACTTAAAGTAGTAAAGGAGTGTTGCTATTTGGAGAGCAAAATAACTGATGATGGTCGAAGTAGAGAGGATATAAAATGTAGACTGGCAATGGCAAGGAACGCGTTTCTGAAGAAGAGAAATTTGTTAACATCGAGTATTGATTTAAGCGTCAGGAAGTTGTTTCTGAAAGTATTTGTATGGAGTGTAGCCATGTATGGAAGTGAAATATGGACGATAGATAGTTTATACAAGAAGAGAATAGAAGCTTTCGAAATGTGGTGCTACAGAAGAATGCTGAATACTAGATGGGTAGATCACATAACTAATGAGGAGGTATTGAATAGAATTGGGGAGAAGAGGAGTTTGTGGCACAACTTGACTAGAAGAAGGGATCGGCAGGTAGGACATGTTCTGAGGCATCAAGGGATCACCAATTTAGTACTGGAGGGCATCGTGGAAGGTGAAATCCGCAGAGGGAGACCAAGAGATGAATACACTAAGCAGATTCAGAAGTATGTATGCTGCATTAGGTACTGGGAGATGTAGAAGCTTGCACACGATAGAGTAGCATGGAGAGCTGCATCAAACCAGTCTCAGGACTGAAGACCACAACAACAACAAAATGGTTCAAATGGCTCTGAGCACTATGGGACTTAACATCTATGGTCATCAGTCCCCTTTAACTTAGACCTACTTAAACCTAACTAACCTAAGTACATCACACAACACCCAGTCATCACGAGGCAGAGAAAATCCCTGACCCCGCCGGGAATCGAACCCGGGAACCCGGGCGGGGGAAGCGATAACGTTACCGCACGACCACGAGCTGCGGACAACAACAATAACAATGATAGTATGCATCTAGCAATTAACAGCGGACTCCAGAATAGTCGACCAACCTTAGACATTCTTAAGAGTGCAGTTCTCTTACTCACTAATAAACAAAAATTTTTACTATTAAAAACAGTCTTGATCACGATTTATTTATCAAGGTGACCGGTTTCGACCACTACTGTGGTCATCTTCAGAACCTCTTTCTGCTGGAGAATCACTACTGATTAATGATTCTCCAGCAGAAGGAGCTCAATGTTCTGAAGATGACCACAGTAGTGGTCGAAACCGGTCACCTTAATAAATAAATCGTGATCAAGACTGTTTTTAATAGTAAATATTTGTAACACATTGATCACTGTCACTCCCATAATGTATTCAAAAGTAATTAATAAACAAAAACACATAAGACAGAGAGTATTATTTTAAGCGGTGCTCAATTTTAACTGACGCTGGTAAGCTCGGCTATGAGCTAATTAAAGTTGGTCGGTTGCCCACAAGAAAGGCAGGCTTTGGGGCGTACGTCAGAGCACGTGACACTGCAGGTCTTACGAGTACCAGCAGCCGTCTCCAACGGAGAGCGAGTAACTATTTCAAACTAGTTTAACAATTATTAAATGCAGTTGAGTTCTCGATAGCACACGACAGAATTAAGATCTACAGTGGATACCTTTTCGATCAAATATTGATTTCACGTTTACCCTGCACGGAGCTGATCGTTCGTAAAATGTGGTGGACAAGGCGACTGGAGGCCTAAGAGAAAGACAGGCCGTGGCACTTACGCCACGAAGGCTGCTTGCTCGCTCAGCTCAGCAGACAAAATGCGTTTCTAAACCAGTTAACTCACAGCTGTGCATGTAAGTACTGACGGGAATTGCATCTTCTAATGGAATCTGCTACTATAAAGTCTCAATGATTAACAGTACAAAAAAAAATTTAATTTAAGACCAATACTCGATCAAAATGAATGTCGGTTTGTTTATAGCATTTAGTCTCTTCTGTTTAACAGTCCTTCTCTTAGACATGAAGTGGTGCCTTATGCAACTTGTAGTCATTTTGGCATGATTTTAACTACACTACTGGCCATTAAAATTGCTACACCAAGAAGAAATGTAGATGATAAACGGGTAGTCATTGGACAAATATATTATACTAGAACTGACATGTGATCACATTTTCATGCAGTTTCGGTGCATAGATCCTGAAAAATCAGTACCCAGAACAACCACCTCTGACCGTAATAACGGCATTGATACGCCTGGGCATTGAGTCAAACAGAGCTTGGATGGCGTGTACAGGTACAGCTGCCCATGCAGCTTCAACATGATACCACAGTTCATCAACAGTAGTAACTGGCGTATTGTGACGAGCCAGTTGCTCGGCCACCATTGACCACACGTTTTCAATTGGTGATAGATCTGGAGAACGTGCTGATCAGGGCAGCAGTCGAACATTTTCTCTATCCAGAAGGGCCCGTACAGGACCTGCATCATGCGGTCATGCATTATCCTGCTGAAATGTAGGGTTTCGTAGGGATCGAATGAAGGGTAGAGCCACAGGTCGTAACACATCTGAAATGTAACGTCCACTGTTCAAAGTGCCGTCAATGCGAACAAGAGGTGACCAAGACGTGTAACCAATGGACCAAGACGTGCAACCAATGGCACCCCGTACCATCACGCCGGGTGATACGCCAGTATGGCGATGACGAATACACGCTTCCAATGTGCGTTCACCGCCATGTCGCCAAACACGGATGCGACCATCATGATGCTGTAAACAGAACCTGGATTCATCCGTAAAAATGACGTTTTGCCATTCGTGCACCCAGGCTCGTCGTTGAGTACACCATCGCAGGCAATCCTGCCTGTGATGGAGCGTCAAGGGTAGCCGCAGCCGTGGTCTCCGAGCTAATAGTCCATGCTGCTGCAAACGTCGTCAAACTGTTCGTGCAGATTGTTGTTGTCTTGCAAATGTTCCCATCTGTTGACTCAGGGATCGAGACGAGGCTGCACGATCCGTTACAGCCATGCGGATAAGATGCCTGTCACCTCGACTGCTAGTGATACGAGGCCGTTGGGATCCAGCACGGCGTTCCGTATTACCCTCCTGAACCCACCGATTCAATATCCTGCTAACAGTCATTGGATCTCGATCAACGCGAGCAGCAATGTCGCGATACCATAAATCGCAATCGCGATAGGCTACAATCCGACCTTTATCAAAGTCGGAAACGTGATGGTACGCATTTCTCCTCCTTACACGAGGCATCACAACAACGTTTCACCACGCAACACCGGTCAACTACTGTTTGTGTATGAGAAATCGGTTGGTAACTTTCCTGACGTCAGCACGTTGTAGGTGCCGCCACCGGCGCCAACCTTGTGTGAATGTTCTGAAAAGCTAATCATTTGCATATCACACAATCTTCTTCGTGTCGGTTAAATTTCGCGTCTGTAGCACGTCATCTTCGTGGTGTAGCAATTTTAATGGCCAGTAGTGTATATTGTACCCCAGTACAGCCATAACAAGTTATCAGTACGTGTATGGACTGTCGATCCTTGTAGGACTAATAACAGTAAGTCTCCACAATAATGGATTCCAGTAGGTGATTCATTTGTCGTTTGTACGTACCCACCTAGTTACCCACCTGGTCCCGCTTCAGGGCCAGGGGGCGTAACTAGCACAGCCACTGCAGGGTGAAAGGATGTGACAGCGGGAATGTTTTACTATTTGTCAACTCAAGGGCGGACGCGACTCGCACAGATCAGCACCTAAGGTATAAATTTTGACACGTAAGTGAGATAGATTTGTGAATGTGCATTACAGAGACAGTCATCTTCAAGTGCGGTACTAATTTTTAGCATATAACATCATATTATGTTAAGGATGTTGAAATAAAACATAATGAATAGAAGAAAAATGACAATCAAAACATTTAATGAATTGTTTGAATCGAGTTTCCGATTGCATAACGCATTTAGACATAAGTACAATTACTGTTCTTAACCAGTTAACAATTACCTCATAGAGACAACACAGCACCACTTCGTTAGGCAGGTACAGCGTCACAACTGTGAGATTCCTGAAGGTGGCGCGATATGAAACAGAACAGTAGGCATAAAGAGTTCAGAATGGAGCCGTCTTTTAACGATGCGTACCTGAGGGCCGTGGTCTACTTACCAAGCCCTTACTATCGCTAGACTATTCGGAGCTCATAACATATTGTTTAACGTATAAGACCAATTAATAATAAGATCAGTGCATATGGGGCCGGAGTTGCCGCTCCACAATATCAGTATTGGCTCTTGAGAAAAAAAAGTATTGATGACCACTGGTGTAGAGCGCGTTTTCTTACGTTTCCCATACTGGTCCGTCATTGTCGTCCTCTGCCATGGCATCATTCGGAGGGGGCAGAGAGAGTACACCACTCTACGGGCTGCCGCCAGTTTCTGAGGACCCTCGAGGCGCTGTTTTCCGCACCACAGGGACAAAATATTTCACTAGTACTGGGAACTGAACCCTGGTCCTAAGCATAGGAACACGCACGCTGATCACTTAGCTGCGGGGCAGAAAATCGGTTTTTACGGCCTGATGTGAATTAGTTGGCGGCTGATGTTTAAGGTTCAAAGTTTCGACGATGTTGCCACAAGTATTGTCTGCAGGTAGCTCCCACAATAGTCTGCATTCGGCGGCGCTTTAAAGACTATCAGGGTTGGTTTAACATGGCGCGCAGCCCATATCATTGAGGAACTGTGAGACCCCTATGCAGCATTATGTACTCGCATTTTTCTTTCGTATATTTTGTTCTGCTTCCTCGTAAAATATTGAGAAAACATCTGACATAATTTTATTTCATACTTTAAACTCCATCTTGTCTAATAGATATAACAAAAATGTTGGTTTGAACACAGCATTGCTTTATTAGGCATTGTCTTATTAGAGATGATATGCCATTGCATTCCTCTGACTTTCGAGATTGGGGGATGGGTAGACTATGGGGGGGGGGGGGGGGCGAGAGGGGAGGAGGAGGGAGACCTACATTTTAAGGTCGATACGTCGATTGTAACAATGTAAATACTCGGAATTTATCACTTTATTAAACACTGACGTTGGTGTGACAAATGATATGTGGCAGAAAAAAAATCCCAGGAGTGACTGATTAGGATGATGAAATAAAGAACCCTAAATTTCTGAATCCACTTTATCACTAAGCCACTAAACCTCGGAGACTGTCATAACACTGAATGCAATTTTACAACCACTACCTACTTAGATCGTGTATACAATGATATTATCCGAGCGATTTCAGTGTTCTAGCTCTCGTTTTCACTGGATGGGACGAGTAAGATAACCGCTCTTCCAGGTTGTTATTGTTCGAACTACCGGTAAATGGAAATGACAATCACCCACCGTTGCAGGTGTTGACTTGTACAGCCAGTCTCTGAACTATAAATTATTGCAGCTCATGCTGAAATTAAAGTATGTTGTACTATAAACTTGGAGTCAATAGTCTTGCCACGGTGGTAGTGCCATTCCTGTCGGATCACGTAAATTGAGAGCTTGGATGTGTAACTGTCAGGATCTACCGAGCGCTGTTGGTAAATGGGGTGCACTCAGCCCTTGTGAGCACAAATGAGGAGCTACTTGACGGGGAAGTAGCGGCTCCAATCACGAAAACTATCAATTGCCGAGAGAGCGGTGTGCTGACCAAAGGCCACTCCGTATCATCCAGTGATGCCTATCGGCTGAGAACGACACGACTGTTGGTCAGTACCGTTGGGCCTCCCGACAACTGTTCGGATGGAGTTTAATTTTATTATAAACTTACAAAGCTTACACCTCTGTACATCACAAAACTTTGTGACTGATTCAATGGGAGTATACCATTCAGTAAAACAATGCGATGCATCCTTTTGGAAAGCGTGATGTGTATATTACTGAGCTTAGCGCTGGAAATTTGACACTGCAACAGTCTAAGGGAGAAAAATCAGCACAATGGCGAATCTGTATGGGGTTAAAATTAAAAATAAACATATGAAAACAATGGTTAAATGCCTTGGAACGTAGGAGATGAACCTACAGTGAAAGTACACTCACTGGATTTAAAACTAATGAAAAATTCCGAACTAATTTAGCTAAATGAACACTAACCTTAATTCAGATGGTTATGGGACGGTCAAAAAAACTGAGATCTTTGATGCTGTAGTATTACGCTGACCATCTCGTCACTGCAAAAAATAATGATACAAATTAGAAAATACCTAATTTATTAAGAACGTCATTGGGAAACTGACTTGTTGTGCCAGTACGAAAGTTTTTGTTCCAAGTGTCATTAACACAGAGGCAGTACGTTTTGTTTCTGATAATAAAAGTACGGAAATACAATAATAATATTTTAACTGGAAGTACTGCAATTAACAAGAACCATTTCTCATTTATTTTAAATTTTTGTAGGAGAATAACAGAAATTAAAAAAAAAACTCTCGGTACTGACGTCTGTTCCTTACACAACTCCATTCTTGCTATTGTTTGTTGCAAAATTGACAGTCTACAGAGTGTCTACAGGTCTCTCTGTTTTGTAGTAGACAAACATGGCTCGTCTTTCAGTTGGAGTAGTGCATGGCATACATTAACCAAGGTCTTCCCTCTTTTGAATACGTTGAAGTATTTCATCCTTCTGCTTCAGAGTAAGTATTTTATATAGCTGTTTGAGATGGAGGAGCATGAGAAACTTTGATCACACTGGATTAGGAAACCTTACAAGCCTGCATTGGCAACAGTGTTTCAGCAGCATCTTTAAGTCAAAGAAGTCAGTTGTATACACTGGAATTATACGGAGTGAGTTCATAGCTTTAGCAAACTGAACAATCTTGTGTAAATCCATCGACACAAAGACTTTACTTACCTTTCGCCGTTTCTTTATAATTGTAAAATCTCTCTCGCAGCTCAAAAAGATATGCCCACTCACCAAAAACTTCTGTGTTCTGTTTTCACACCAACCCCATGAGACCTTAGCGTATGGAAATTGGAACTCTACTGGGAGCACTATTTGGCAAAAAGACCATGCGCCTTCTAGTAGTGAATGTGTGAAACATTTTATCGATGACTGTCTCTTGGAACAAGTCTAGCGATATGTAGCAGAATACAGAGAACATAGTAGCAGTGTAAACATGTTTTGTGACCAAATAGCACGTAAAATGGTTTCCATTTCCACTAACCATATGATTTTAGGCTACAAAGTAAACCGAACAACATCTGATGACAATATTGTGACACAAGTTCGTATCAATACACAACAGACGACAAAGGAACCTGTAACTAAACCACTCGTGAAATTTTGTAGTACGTAAAATGTGGGCCAATAAAGTAAAATTACAATCACTGTATTCTTCAGACGTTTAGAAATACACAAAAATTTTTGGCGATGATCCATTATTTCTAGTGTTGCACAACCCTACGCACATAATTATTATTTTCAGTTCCGAGCTTCTAACTTTACTTTACCCCCAAACAACGGGCAGTTCGGTTGCGGAGTCTCTGGCAACGTGGTGCCTGTACTACATCTACCGTGTGGATAAACCGCATATAGACTATACTCTTGCAAAAAGCACGAAAAGATCTGAAAGTATGTCAAAAATGTGTTCCTAATCTTAATTTGTACCAGAATTATGGTATTGTTTTTGAAGTGCGTGAAATTTTCAATCCTGTTAAACAGATTCAGACTAATCACCTCGTATCTGGACAGCTATTAAACTCATTGCAACAAAGCCTTCAAAAGTTTTTTTATCGCAGTGCGTTTGATTTGTATAAATTTCGGAAAGTGGAGGCTTTAGCAATTTTATCAGTATTTAAATCGTAAGAAATATGAAATTTTCATTCCGTGTATCCCACAAAAATTGTGTAAAAACTTGAAATTCTCATTTACTCTAATCTCTGTCTCAACACCTCTAAAACCTGTTCTCATTTTTAATCAGGGTCGGAGTTGCGTTTCGTTCTTGAAATATCGACATTTCACGTCCGGAAAAGTGTCCTCCTTTACGAATGGCAGACAGTGCCTTTCGCAGCGGGAACGCCACCGCAGTGGGAGATAATAATACGAGGTGCCATTGTTGGACTGGAGGTTGAGAGCAGTTCAGCCCCCTAGCCGCCAGATACCTACTAATTTAAACTGGCTACATATTAGGCGCACTCTCATAGACTGCAACTAATGACCAACACTCTGCAGGATGTCTCACAAGATTTGCTCGAGAAGTTCGCTAGTGATGTGGTACCATATCTATGAAGAGTGGCTGTTCACTAGCCCCTTCTTAAATGCTTTGCCATTCTAGCACTCATTATCTATAATGAATATAGACTGTAGCGGCCTGTAGAATTCGATGAACGTCTGACATTTACCAGTAGAGAGAAAGCGGAGCCTACTGTTTTCTTCATCATTATCAATGATTGCTTGTAAGCCTGTATTCCTCACAGAAATTAAAATACAAATCAGACACCTGTCATGAAATAGCAGCGTAACTTCCTGTGCGAGGCTTTTGTTCCGTTTCGTCAATTTTTAGATCTTATATCCCTTATTGTGCACTTTAATTTTATCGCTTACAGTTCTTCGTAATGTGGAATGAGTCGATAAAAATTGAAAGGCTGTTTTCTTGAAACCCAGTTTTCTTTAAACAACTCTGTTCATTGTTTCACTTGCTGTTTGATTCGAAGCAACATTAGCACTGTGGTCGATGTGATATACCACCGAAATTATAACCTGTTAATGTTGACCTTGCATTATTTAGAGTGGTAACTACTGTATTAGACCTTTACAGCTGCCACAACTAGAGGGGATTAGAAGATACTAACAGGATACTCTTTCTGCGGTATATCAGTTCGATCACAGTGCTAAAGAGCTTCAAGGTGAAGGCGTAGTTGCTTCAGGATCAACTGCAAATAAATTAAAACTATTCAGCGAGCGAAAGAAATAATGATAAAAGCCTTTATTCTCAGTAACGAAATATTACGCAGCTGATATCGCCAGTTGCGCTATGGAAGCAACAAGATTGAAATACTGATCGCGGTTACCATGTAGTGGTAATTTTTATTTATCTAGAGAATTGAGGAAAAATTGTGACAAGAAATAAAAGGTGTACATTCAGAATGGTGAATGATTTCTGTAGCAATACCACAGGGATCAATATTGGGTCCGTTTTTGTTCTTGTTACACGGCAGTAATTGTACGCTGGTACATTCCCATCCATGACTCGCAAGCAGTTTCACACAGAGTTAACGCACTGCAATGGAATTGCCGACCATCAGATCAGAGATTCGTGAGTAGTCTGCAATCGCAGCTCAGATTAACATTTCGCATAACCAGTGTTTCGATCTCCTGCACTCACATTGGAGCACAAACAGGTACTTTGAGCAAATTTCAGTCACATGGTTGTAAATGTGTATCGATTTTCTCTCATGTTCATTACTGGTACTCGAATGTTTAGCACAGCGAATGGAGCTGGTTCATTGAGGGCGCATTTAAATCATGTAAATGTTCTTACACTCGCGCTGCCAGTTTGCTGAGTGATACATTTCGATAGTGTATTTGCATGTCATACATCCATTAACTCATTTCTGTAAGTAATTGTGTTTCTTCCACACGCTACTTTCAATGCCCCCCCATTTGTCAGTAAGATACGGTAAATGTTTTTAAAGGGTTGACTTTGTTGTGCTACTTGTGATTAAATTGCCTTTTCGTTTTGATGTCATAACGAATACGTTTTGTTAATGAGGGAACGTCCCAGCATATTTGAGTTTGCTCTGATCAGTCAAAACGTGACGACCGCCTATGTTTAACCGAGCTGATCCAATTTTGACTCGCAACAATCGTGTGTGTGCTCGTGAAATGGATTCTACTACTCTTTGGTGTTCCCCTAGTATAGTTAATTTTAAACGTTCAGCCAAAGTAGAGCTCTATCTGCAAACTATAACAAGAATCGGTCGCTATGATAGCATTCTATAGGATTCCAAAAGCCTCCAATAGGTTTCGAATTAAGCAAGGTTTGAGCAAGGAGCACAACTTAAATTAATTAGCGTACTCCTCATATCACTGTTATACAACTTTGCCATTGTAACGCGGACTTTTGTCCCGCTGTTGCTGTTGCAAATTCGCGAAACTGCAACAAGCACAGTTACATAACGTACTAACAGCCAAAGACTTTGACCCCGTTTTTTTTTCTTCTCAACGCTACACGATTTCCTTTCCCATGCCAACCTCTTCGTATGAGTGTAGCTCTCACAGACAACGTCCTTATTTATTTGTTGAACGCATTCAAATCTCTGTCTTTCCCTACGGTCCGCAGCTCGTGGTCGTGCGGTAGCGTTCTCGCTTCCCACGCCCGGGTTCCCGGGTTCGATTCCCGGTGGGGTCAGGGATTTTCTCTGCCTCGTGATGGCTGGGTGTTGTGTGATGTCCTTAGGTTAGTTAGGTTCAAGTAGTTCTAAGTTCTAGGGGACTGATGACCATACATGTTAAGTCCCATAGTGCTCAGAGCCATTTTTTTCTTTCCCTACAGTTTAGGATAGTTGTGAACTGACGCTGGCAAGAGTACGAGCTGACGGCTTGTGAATTCACAACCAGGGCAGAAATGGAGTGATACTGTAACGCCGGAAATGCATATCCTCCTATTTCCATCTATTGTACTATTATTTTTTTTCCTTGTTTTGTTACCTCAAGATATGACTTTTCTGTCTCTTTATATATTGTAATTGTTTTACTGTTTGTATATATATATATTTATGCACTTATGTCGATGTATAATTGGTTTGTTGTGTAAAGAGTATTTGTATTTTTACGCTGGGTCTTGCCTAGGGAAAACTGCTATCGAACGATTACATCGATAGGTCGTGTGAAGAATCAAAGTGTGTAGGATCTTTGGTAGTGTTAACTCTGCCGCGTGGAGCGCGGGCAGAACAGTGAGGGTCTGGCGGGAGTAGCGAGTGGAGCAGGTGTTGTGTGACGCTCCCGCGAGTTGCCGCGCTTTCGGGGTTTGGCAGCATGTAATTGCGCTCGACTCGCGATGATAGTTTCTGACATGGTGTCGCGGACGGGAAGCATTAGCTGGCGCACATCAAGAGCCCGTTTCGCCTGGTGACCGTGTCGAGAAGAAGGCGCGCCAACATCCAGCTTCTGCAACAGCGACGGCCGACAATGAGTGACTGTCGCCACCTCCTCGATCGACGGCTTCAAACCTTCAATCAACCAACAAGGAAGACTAAAAGCACGTAAAGTTTCAGAACTGTATGGCAGACCTCAGCTTTTCAAATTGTTCCATTTGCCTCGCAAAATTACAGCAACTTAGCATGAACCTTTGTTGCTCATTGTCCCAATTGCATTGCCAAGCAGGGTCCCTTCCTTTTCCGAAACGAACCCGAGTGTCGTTGAAATTCAAACGCCAGCATTAAAATAATATAATTAGATTTCACTGCTTTAATTTCAAAGTTCAGTAGCTGGCTACAATATTTAGGTTACACGAGCACAAATTTAGAGTGCGAGTTTTGTTAGCATATTTTAGCTTACCTGTGACTGCAGCTCAGCTTGGTACGTACTAAATTTTACTACTGTTAATAGTTGAGAATCATTTAATTCAAGTTCAAAGTTAAATCTCTTGTTTCTAAATTGCGTAGAGTCAAGTTGCTTTTGAAATGATTATTGAGGTAGTCCAAGACTAACTGTATTTTACTGGATTTCGATGTGCTTCAGAAAGAAAGCTCACTATTAACTTCAGTCACTAAATTAACTTTCAATTTTCCGCTTTTATTAATTCTTTTGCTAAATTAAGTCAGAGTGTAGCGAAATTTATTACTTCTGACAAACTTTCAGTTTTCACACTACACGTGTCAGCCTTCAGTTGCCACGCTTCTAGTGTTAATTATATGTGTAATAACCTTTCTTTTTCAGTTACTATAGTAATTGTCCTTAGGACTGGCGACCGTGATTTCCCCCAAATCTCAAATATCTAATTACCGCTAGTTAATTGTTAACGTAACGGCCGCACATTTACTTTCTTTATTAACTTTACCCCTTTTCAAAATTAATTTCCACCAGTTTCATTTGCATTTTTCCTTTCATTTAGATGTAACCCTTTCCTCCCTCTTTACCGATAGATTAACTTCGGTGACGATTGCTTTTCCCAAATTTCCATTAGGTACACGCGGTTTAATTTTTCACTGTCATTAAGGTCGGTAAGTGAGGGGGAGGTTACACGTGGCGACCTGGTGACAGGACAATCTTCAGATTTGAGGTTGTTCTGGACACGAATTTTCTTTGGTGCAAATGTCGTAACAAAGTACTGGTTACGTACAGGCCGTTACGTCAGCGAGAATAAGTAGTGGGAGTAATCCTAATTACATTTGAGATTTGTCATTTATATTGAAAATTATTAAAATGAGTGAAGGCAGCAATTACCAAAATTTGGTAGACTTGGATACGGAACAATCGGTCGAACAGTGGGAAACGCGCACGGCGGTTCCCATTGTTCAGGGGCAGGCGGCTAGCATGAAAGACGCGACCGCCGAAACGCAACAAAGAGCAGAAATGGAATTCCAAACTTTAGAAAATGTTTCGGAATCGGAAGCGAAAATCAAATCTGTACCCCTTGATGATGAATACGGGGGAACATGTATAGAGGAACCAGCTACGGAAGTAAAACTGGTAGTCTCCGGGAATTTAACTGATTTATTGAATGTTTTGATTAATGAAATCAAGAGTCAATCGGCAGAAATTATAGCTCTGTCTGCCAAGCAAGAAGCTCAGTCTGAAAAGATTGAACGAAAGCTAGGCAATCAGAACAAAGCTATTAATGTTGTTAACAACAATGTTGGAGTTGTTAATACAAAAGTTGATAAAATCAAAGAAGATATTGTTGTAATTAATACCGAAATCGGTAATCTTAAACAGGAAATGATAGGCGTTCAGGCGGAAATTGCGAGCATAAATACTCGTTTTGATTCCGAAATTAGCAGAATCGAGAAAAGTGTAGGAGAAGCAGTTGCTCCGATCATCGAGAATAAGGTGACGGAACAAATTCAATTAGTGAAAAAAGAGGATCAACAGAAGGTGGAAACTTTAAAGGCTTTAGTGTCCGAAGTAGACACTAAAGTGAGGGAGCAGGCTAATACCTGCGAAGAGAAAAAGAGGGAAGTGGAAACGCTTGCGACAACCACTTGCCAAGTAATTACGAGAGTGTCGGAATTAGAAAAGAAACTTGACGAAAAACAGAGCTATGTGCCAATCTCTACACATAGTTTGGAATTGTTGATGAAAGAGGAGCGGTTCGACCCCTTGAAAAAAGGCGGTATACACGCGACGGATTTCATTAAAAATTGTGAAAGAGTTTTACCCAGATCATGGACTAATGAGAGAAAAATTAATGCGGTTATTGGTGTGCTGGCTGGTGATGCCAAGCGTTGGGGCTTAAACCTCGACATTACGAACCTGACTTTTGACGAGTTTAAAAATTTGTTTCTGGCTGAATACTGGTCAGAGCAAAAACAGCAAAGTGTCTGGCGCGAATTTGTCGTATCGAGGCCTTTCGATGCGAATTCGCGCGGTTCGATGAGGGAGTTTTGTGAGGGCTGGATCCGCAAGTTGGAATATTTGCGTGATCGCCGCACGGAATCCGAAATAGTCTGGGAACTCTACAAAAAGCTTCCAGATGATACAAAACGCTACGTAGGAAGCAATTACAGGACAATAAATGATTTCCTGGAAAGAGTGGAGGACGAGGACAATTGGCGCAATAATCGCGACAGTGGTAGAGGCCGTGGTAACAACAACGGGTACCACAGCAACCACACCAACGATAACCATGGGAATAATGCATACCGCAACCATGGCAGCAATAACAATAATGGTTCGGACCGTAGTAACAATCGGTACAATGCAAATAATAACAGGAATGACGGAAACCAGTATCATACTAACGTGATACGGGCTTCACAGAATAGTAATAACGCCAGAGGGTGTGACCAGCCGCCTCAGCAGTATCCGGGGAGCGTATCTGCTGGGACGAGACAGGGAAACCGTTAGCCGCGCCGGTGAGGGGCCGAGCGGGCGTGGAGAAATTTTGGCGGCCCAATAACAGGAGAAAACCCAGGTATCGTCATTATGAAAATTCCGTATGGAATAATCAACGGCGGGAGAGTGTGCCAGTGTTAAGAGAAAAGAGTGCGCCCACAAGTAGTAGATCAGCTGTATACACGGCAGTAGAAAATACATTCGCTGTCAGTGAGAACAATTTAAGTAGTGTTCCGGAAATCGATTATAAAGTGGCAGCTGTAATACCCACAGCGGAACTGGAGATTGAGTTTAAGAATGATTCGCAATTGTTGAGAGAAGATCAGATGTCGGATAAAACGTCCGTCATCGAGCGAGGGGATGCAGAGAGGGATGAGGTCTGGTTAAGGCAGTTCGGTCGCTTATACGACGAACTAAGAGATTATAGGGGCCTGTACGGGAGAAGTGTTTATGGGGAGCGCGGGCAGGATTTGCCGCGTTTCGTCCCGCAGGAAGATAGTATTTGTGAAGTGATGGAAAGTTCTGGCCCTAACCGGCAGACTTTACCAGAAATAGTTGATGTTAAGGGGGAGCACGAGCAAGATGCGTCGTGTTTCGTCCCGCAGGAGTTGAATGTTGAAGTAGTAACGGAAAGTTCTGGCTCTAACCGGCAGACTTTACCGAAAGTTGTAGTGGTAGAAGTAGCCGACCCATCCGACGCGAACATCCAGTTTAAACATTGCGAGAGTATTAAGGAGAAAGATTATGAAAATTTTAGTGGTAGCCGGACACGATTGGTAGAAAACCACGTAGATTACAGTGTGTATGAGGTTAGAGCTGACGTTATACGGTCAGACGATAACAGTGTGGGTTGCGCAGATCTAGAGGAAGTAATTGCAGATACTACTGGGCACATTTCTCCAGGTAGATTGGCAGATGAGATCAATCTGGCTAAAGAGGAATCAACGAAGGTGACAATTAGTGAATCGATAGCAATGCAACACTCACTAGTTGACGAGTTACAGGAAAAGGTTTCGGTATTGGAGGCGAAGCTACAGACTAAGCCTCAGGACAGACGTGTTGAAATTAAAACTGTATGTGAACAGAGGCTGAAAAAGCCGCCAGATAAACCGGATTTAGGATCAAAGCCGGATGGTTTTTTCTGGAATGACCTGGATATAGACGAGGATTTACTGTGGGAAAATAAAGAAACAGTCGAGGACAAGTGTAGACAGATAGTAGTGTCTGTTAATATGCACGACCTACAACTAAACGTGTTGATTGACACCGGTGCAGAATTGAGTGCTGTATCTGGGAAAATATTTGAGTTACTGAAAGACAGACCTGGCATCGTAGTTATGCCAGTAACAGGAGTGAAAATTATCGGTGCTACTGGGAAGGCCAGTAAACCGGTCACAAAACAGATTTTTGTCAACTTCGAGATATGTGGGGCACGATTTGAACAAGAGTTTGTCGTCGTGCCAGACTTAACTGCGGAAGTAATTATCGGGTTAGATTGGCTATTAAAGTACCGTGCAGTGATTAACTGCGAAAGCAAACCGTTGACATGTACGTCCCAAGATAAAACAATAGTAGTTAGTTTTGACGAGGCAGGAGACGGTGTGCATAGGCAATACCAGCCTATACACATTGCTAACTGGCCGGATGGTATTGACGTAGGTATGAATCTGAACTACTGTAATGTGAAGAATCTCGGCATTGACAATAATGTAGAAAGTGGATTGGAAAGTATTGTAGACGGTGTGTCAAACGTAACACACGAACAAAGACGAGGCCGACTTTCCCGTACCTATTGCCATCACAACCATAGGGCATGGGGCAAATATGTAGCAGTATTTGAGAGAATTATGAACACCTTGAGACATGAATCTACGGGATTTTCTCCAGAGGAAATCCTGTTGGGTGACAGAAGTACAAGTTTAGTGGAAGAGATAATCAAATTCCCTTCACGGATTGACATTAGTATTGGTGTGAAAAAAGGATCGTTTGCGAGAAGTAATGAAGCTAAAAGCCGATGCTCGCATACGTCGTCATGACACTAAAGCGCGTTTTGATTAATCAATTTAATTTTAATCAATTTAATCATGATCTAATCAACTGAAAAATCCAAGCTGCTAGTTTAAGTTTTCAGCTGAGTCACAGTAGATTAAGGAATGTAAATATGATTTTGTAAATAGCTGTAAGATTTCATGAATATGTGTTTTACTAGTCATTGCCGATGTACTTAGACGCTGTTTTAAGTTTCAGGCTAGTACATGCGTGTGATGATGGACAGTGTTGAGTTATCCACTGTGATAGTATTAAGGGACTCCTTGAGATTACTCGGGAGTGAGTTTTTCCTAAAGAATTCAGTGAAACGGACGTTCTGGAAACGCCGTCACAAGGGCGAGTGAAATCAAGCGTGCCGCACACGCGGGCGCAACAATACTGGCGAGGCGAGCCGCTGTCGGCTCTGGTGCCGCTGTTGGCTCTTGGGCCGCTGTCGGCATTCTTTGTACTTGCGAGTACGGAAGGCGGAATTGTTTTTCTTCCTGGACAGCTGAAAGAATTCTACTGTCAGTATTTATGTTTTTTTCGATCTGATGTGTATTATTTTCTTGTTTAGCGTTAAGTAGATTCTCGTGACGAGAATATTAATTATGAAAAGGTTATATAAAATGTGTAGTCTATTTAATTATTTATTTGCGTATTTTGATCTACCTGGTTTTATGACCATGCAATCTAATTAATTTTGTAAATAGTATTCCATTTCTTGATACTGTTGGGAATTTTGACAATTTTAGAATAGCTAAACCATTTTCTATGTTTTCTATGAATTTTAATATGTTGTCAACCTGTTTTATTTTGTGCAAGATGACAGAGTGGAATAAGATTAGGAGTGTCTCAACTCAATTATTATGGTCTAAAAATTGATTTATGCTTAATTAGACGAATGCTAAATTTTGTTGATGTTTTGAGCATATGCATTTCCGCTGTTTCTTTTTTGGGACATTTTCTGAGTCTGTTTACGTTACACGAACATCCTCAGACAATGTGGGGCACGTGTAACGCCGGAAATGCATATCCTCCTATTTCCATCTATTGTACTATTATTTTTTTTTCCTTGTTTTGTTACCTCAAGATATGACTTTTCTGTCTCTTTATATATTGTAATTGTTTTACTGTTTGTATATATATATATATTTATGCACTTATGTCGATGTATAATTGGTTTGTTGTGTAAAGAGTATTTGTATTTTTACGCTGGGTCTTGCCTAGGGAAAACTGCTATCGAACGATTACATCGATAGGTCGTGTGAAGAATCAAAGTGTGTAGGATCTTTGGTAGTGTTAACTCTGCCGCGTGGAGCGCGGGCAGAACAGTGAGGGTCTGGCGGGAGTAGCGAGTGGAGCAGGTGTTGTGTGACGCTCCCGCGAGTTGCCGCGCTTTCGGGGTTTGGCAGCATGTAATTGCGCTCGACTCGCGATGATAGTTTCTGACATGGTGTCGCGGACGGGAAGCATTAGCTGGCGCACATCAAGAGCCCGTTTCGCCTGGTGACCGTGTCGAGAAGAAGGCGCGCCAACATCCAGCTTCTGCAACAGCGACGGCCGACAATGAGTGACTGTCGCCACCTCCTCGATCGACGGCTTCAAACCTTCAATCAACCAACAAGGAAGACTAAAAGCACGTAAAGTTTCAGAACTGTATGGCAGACCTCAGCTTTTCAAATTGTTCCATTTGCCTCGCAAAATTACAGCAACTTAGCATGAACCTTTGTTGCTCATTGTCCCAATTGCATTGCCAAGCAGGGTCCCTTCCTTTTCCGAAACGAACCCGAGTGTCGTTGAAATTCAAACGCCAGCATTAAAATAATATAATTAGATTTCACTGCTTTAATTTCAAAGTTCAGTAGCTGGCTACAATATTTAGGTTACACGAGCACAAATTTAGAGTGCGAGTTTTGTTAGCATATTTTAGCTTACCTGTGACTGCAGCTCAGCTTGGTACGTACTAAATTTTACTACTGTTAATAGTTGAGAATCATTTAATTCAAGTTCAAAGTTAAATCTCTTGTTTCTAAATTGCGTAGAGTCAAGTTGCTTTTGAAATGATTATTGAGGTAGTCCAAGACTAACTGTATTTTACTGGATTTCGATGTGCTTCAGAAAGAAAGCTCACTATTAACTTCAGTCACTAAATTAACTTTCAATTTTCCGCTTTTATTAATTCTTTTGCTAAATTAAGTCAGAGTGTAGCGAAATTTATTACTTCTGACAAACTTTCAGTTTTCACACTACACGTGTCAGCCTTCAGTTGCCACGCTTCTAGTGTTAATTATATGTGTAATAACCTTTCTTTTTCAGTTACTATAGTAATTGTCCTTAGGACTGGCGACCGTGATTTCCCCCAAATCTCAAATATCTAATTACCGCTAGTTAATTGTTAACGTAACGGCCGCACATTTACTTTCTTTATTAACTTTACCCCTTTTCAAAATTAATTTCCACCAGTTTCATTTGCATTTTTCCTTTCATTTAGATGTAACCCTTTCCTCCCTCTTTACCGATAGATTAACTTCGGTGACGATTGCTTTTCCCAAATTTCCATTAGGTACACGCGGTTTAATTTTTCACTGTCATTAAGGTCGGTAAGTGAGGGGGAGGTTACACGATGTCCTTAGGTTAGTTAGGTTCAAGTAGTTCTAAGTTCTAGGGGACTGATGACCATACATGTTAAGTCCCATAGTGCTCAGAGCCATTTTTTTCTTTCCCTACAGTTTAGGATAGTTGTGAACTGACGCTGGCAAGAGTACGAGCTGACGGCTTGTGAATTCACAACCAGGGCAGAAATGGAGTGATACAATGCATGGGAAGTCCAAATTCTTTATTTGAACCTATTTTGTACTATTACAATCGTTGTAACTGAACACACGGAAGTAGGGGCAACAAACTTGCAACTTGTTGTCACTGTCAAATTATACATGCCGAAGATAATCTTTACTGACAGGATGCATTTCGCCGATAACGTGCAACATTGCCTCTAGCCTTACTAATAGCCTCAGTTTGGTGAGGACGCTTGTTGTACCAGGGACAGATGGACAGAGAAAGAACAAGCTCCCTACTAGACAAGTAACGGTATATATTTAATTAGGAACAGCATAAATAACGAACCCGTCGTAGTCACGTGGGCTACCATTGAATTATTCATTGAAGAACACAAGAAGGAACTTCTGAATGTAGTGTGCACTGTTACAGTCTCATAGTTTTGTTAATCGATGACACTTCTTAATCAGGTGTGCGTGATGAAGCACAAACTCTGTGAGTCGTAGTCCAGCGTCTGTGTGCCGACAGGAAACAAACTGGACTGCAGCCTGGTGTTCACAAGAATAAAGTCTATGATAGTACTATATAAATTCCGATGACCTGAGTCCCCAGACGCCATGCTCGGAGATGACAGGCTGCTCAAGAGGGTGATGCTGGTGAAGACAAAGTTAGAGTCCCCAAAGATCACAGTCAGTGAGACTAAGACTTTGGATTGACGAACTTGCAACGCAGGAGTACAGTGCTTGTTAAGACGGAGAGCAAATCTGTGGCCAGAGTCTCGCAGTAAACCGTCTGGCTGCTCTGTGTCAGTGGCCGGACTGTGTCCTGCTTTGGCTGCTGAGTCTGACAGGTTCCGTGGGAAACAGACTGACAAGGGGGCGTTACAGCCTCGGAAATTCAGTTCGGGAGACACTCCACAGGATAGTAGCGGTCTCGCACTGCCTCGTGGGCGATCCAGGTTCCATTCTACCTTCTGATAACCTTTTATTTTGTGTTTTAAATTGTTTCAAAAATTATAACAACTTTTAAATAAAGCTAATGGCCTAAAATATTGGCCTTTAAATCATAAAGAATTTTATTTTTAGTGATATGATTATTACAGATAATTAACATAAAATGTCCATTACAATTAATACTTCTTTTTAAAACGTTTTATAATTTCAAATGCATTTTAATGGAGATAAATTAAAGCTGTGATTACAACTGTAACAAAATTTTGGGTATGGTTTTATTTATGTAGAACTGTACACAATATCGTCTTTATGTGCAAATTTTTTATTTTACACACAAGCGCTACAATAATAATTATGAAAACAGTGAGAACAAAAAAAATTTTGACATCTTGCACAGTTTATGAAGGACGACTGCTTCCACGAACAATAATCTTTTTTTAAATATCTGTTGGAAAACATATTCTATTAACATTCATAAAACATCTCTTTCAACATAAAACCTGATTGCATGTCAATAAATTAAAAATTGGAAATCATAGTCGATGATGCGTTACTGATTTTGTTTTTGTACAGTCTTCACAGAAATTTATTTCTCTATTATTTTTAGTCAGATAAGCGCTATTTTGTATATGTCGTTACATTTTTTGCGTACCTATGAAAACAGACGTCATGAGGTTGAACAGAAGTAGTACATTTTGGAGGGATCAGTTTAATTGTACATGTCGGTGATTTCTCGTCTTGTCCACCCCAAGAGTCAGCAGTTAATAAAAACTGACATTTTCCCACATAAGTTTGTAAACAACGGTTGAGATAGTCAATATATGGTCCTGTCGTTAGCTTCCCGGCTTAGGTGTAACATTTATTTCACAAATAATTTTTTTATGATTTAATTCATAATACCTTAGGTTACGAACTGTATTTAAAATTTGTTACGATTTTTAAACCAATTAACAACACTAAATAAAAAATGAACAGAAGGAAGATTCGAACATTAATCGCTCGCGTGGCAAGGCGGGTCCGTTACAGGCGCAGCCAATTCGCTTTGCTGCCGTTATGGCCGTGCGGTTCTAGGCGCTTCAGTCTGGAACTGCGGGACCGCTACGGTCGCAGGTTCGAATCCTGCCTCGGTCATGGATGTGTGTGATGTCTTTAGGTTAGTAAGGTTTAAGTAGTTCTACGTTCTAGGGGACTGATGACCACAGATGTTAAGTCCCATAGTGCACAGAGCCATTTACCGTTGTGTGTAAACAGACTGATGTATGAGCCGCTCGTAAACATTTAGACCCTTTTTCTCGGATTTTTTGGTTAGCGCGATTTACAATTTTTATGTGTGGACCCTTGAGGTATACTGCGAAGTCTCAATGAAGCGGGGTCAGTAGGCCCGCGTTGTTACTACTGTCATTCAGGACTGTTGCGTTCGTTAGTCGATGACGTGGCGCCAGCTGGCCCGTTATCCGGTAACCCGCCTAAACAATCTGTATTTGCTGGTGGACTACTTGTCCCGATTCAGCTATCCTTCCAAAAAAGATGGGAGACCATCTCGCCTCCTTGGAATCTGGCTGTGTCGGCGTTACACTACTGAAGCCACGCACTGATTATTAGATAGAGTACAGCTACCAACTTGCTGGGAAGTTGATTACTAAGTTTCACCCGCTGTTCCAAATTCTTGCAGACATTTTCTATGTGATTAGGATCAGCTACTTTAGCGGGCCAGGCCAGACGCAGTAGAGAGTCTGAGTGTTCGTAAGACTTAATTTTGCAGCCCCGTGAACACGTTTGTTGTCGTCTTGGGAGTGTCCACAGTATGCTCATCGTGAAGGAAAGGGACCCACGTGGTCATTCTTCAAGTTGATATGTATGAGTCAGTCTGTGTCACGGAACGAAAAATACCCCATAAACGCCACAGAACCATATCTGTCCTCAATTAACCCTACAGACATTGCTGGTTAAACGCCGCATTGGGTCGCTGGTCCTCTCAACGCCTTGATAATTGGAAAAAAAGGGGCAAAATGTCGACTCCTTGGACCATGCCACGCACCTACATTCATCTGCGTACAATTTATGTGTTGTTTGACCTACTGAAAACGTGCACCTTTACAGTATGTGCCACTGTGAGTTGTGCTGTTATGACAAATTGTATGTCTATTGAGCATCGTCTCACTTGTGCATCAAGATTCTTGCTTTGGTGTCAGCCGCGCGTGGTAGTCGTGCGGTCTGAGGCGTCTTGTTACGGTTCGCGCAGCTTCCCCTTCGGAGGTTCGAGTCCTCCCCCGGCCATGAGAGTGTGTTGTTAGCTTCAGTTAGCTTAAGTTAGATTAAGTAGTGCGTAAGCCTAGGGGCCGATGAACTCAGCAGTTTGGTCCCATAGTCCTTAACACAAATTTCCAATTTCCTTTGCTGTCATGAATGACGGGAATTCGTCAAGTGAAGCAGAACTGATATAGGCACTTTTCTGCTCCTGATCTCTAAAAATGATTTAGGCGACAATCTGAGCAGTTCTCTGAGATAGTTTTCAGGTGATGCTGTCGTTTAATGTCTAGTAACGCTCCTCAAAAGATCAAAAGAAACTGAAAAATGATTCAGACAAGATCCCTGCTTGGTGCAAAAAGTGGCAGTTGACTACGACCAATAAAAAGTGCGAGGTCATCCACATGAATGCAAAAAAAAGTGCGTCAGATTTAGGTTTCACGATAAATAACGGAAATTTCATGGTGTAGACTCTACTAAGTATTTAGGGAACTTACATTGGAACCAACCCAGCAGAAATTCTGCAGGGAAGGCGAATCAAAGACTGCATTTTTTTTTCAGAACACTTAGGAGATGCAACAAATCTACTACAGAGACTGCCTCGCCACGCTGCCCAGTCCTCTACTGAAGTGTTGCTAAGCGGTATGTCTGTCTGAGGTCACCGAAAAACTTAAAGGAATGACTCCTCATTTTAGGTTATCGCCAAGTTGGTGGAGGAGCTTTACGTATGAGCTTAAATAGCAGCTATTAAAACAAAGACTTGTTCATTGCGGCGTGAGATTTCCACGAAATTTCAATCACCAACTTTTTCTTTCTAATCTCAAAATATTTTATTAATTCCCACCTACATGGGGGGGGGGGGGGTAAATATCCATTGGCAGAAAGTAAGAGAAATCAGAGCTCACACGGGAAGATCTGAGTTTCCATTTATTGCAAGTGCTCTTCGAGAGGGGAACGGTCAAAAGATAGTCTAAAAGTGGTCCTATGAATCGTTTGACAGGCTCTTAAGTGTGAATTGCGGAGTAACCATGTAATACACTAACCAGCGGGCCGTATCGTGACTCAAACTTATAACACAAAGATTTAGTTCATGCGGATAACAAGTTCGAGGAATCTGGTGTTCGTGGAGTTATTTCCTTCGGATGGGTTGGAGAGAGAGTCGGAATAGCGATAGTAATGCGTATAGCCAATACTGGAAATCCATGCTGTATTTACCGCAGCGCGGCTCGAACACAATGATGTTGGAGTCAGTGATAAGTTGCTGTAACTGCATCGCATGTGATACCTGTATGACAGACGCTAATCTGCGAAGCCCTCAGTAATTACCTCGTCACAGAATCAAGTCGCGACTCTTCCCAAATAAAATGAAAACATGTGATCCTCTTCCGGGTAATTACTGAACATTAAAATTATCTCTCAGTCGTTCGTTGACAATATGCGCTTTGAAACCGACAACGCTTAAGTTACAGTTAAAAATGCAAATTAAAACCGAAACATTACTCCCTCAACTTTTTATGGTCAGAGTTTAACGCTCAATCGCCATAGAAGTAATTACTGGTGGGTATTTTAATTGGTGTATCACACCGCAGAATAGCCAACAATCAGAAGCTACCCACGAATGCTAAATATTCTGGAGTGGTGTGTTTAAACACGTTGCCTCGGTGACGCAAGCCACTGAAATTTCGACGTATCAAATACTTATTGTCTTGTACAGCTTCTATCTTTATACATTTTCAAGGCGGATTCCTCACACCAAAGCAAGAACAGAAGTCCATACAACAGTAAGTCCGAAAACCGTTACTAGTGAAAGATCATTTTACGGAGTCATCAAGTTATAAATTCGTAACAAATGTCAAAAACTCCTCCATTTGCTTCTACATATAAGTGGGCTCTCACTTAAAATCATAGTTGGATGATAATCTTAATGTTACAGTTCAGACCACACGACAGCAGTAGGTTAAAGTATGGGCATGAATTGTAGTTGTGTGTGTGACGTTGCAGCATGTTCAGCCCGACAACTGGATTATTTCAGACGGCTTTTTACTCTAAAATATGGTTTTCCGGTACAGTAGTACATTTCGTGGTACGGTATTTAAAGACTTTACTAAGTAATGATGTGATTACACTTTTATTTTAGTCTGTGAACTTGAGAATTGTTTCGCATTTGAGAGAGCAATTTCTGTCGAAAATTCTTTGCAACGGGCAGGGACAGATCGTGATACTAAACAGCCATAGACTCAGAAATGAAAATGGTGCCAACTGTTTAGCTAAAGAATAGCCAACACTCAAGGGTCACTTTGTAACTGTCTGTTAAGTCCTTATGTTTTACCTACACGACTTGTAGGCACTGTCGACAACTGCTTTATTTAGAATACTCTTCCAGATTTATCAAAGGATGAGGATCAGAGGATACGAGTGGAATAAGTGTAGCTGTTGTGCTACTTGGCTTCAGCACATTTCACACATTTTGTTCAAGATGCTCTGGATGCAATATACTGTGGCACATGGGTATGTAGGGGAGGACCTTGTGACAAGGCCTGCTGATCCTCCAAACATTAGTTCTCTGCATATTATATTTGGGGACATCTGAAACAATTCATTTATTCAGCAGACATTCCTACAGCATATACACTCTGTGATCAAAAGTATCCGGACACCTGACTGAAAATGACTTACAGGTTCATGGCACCCTCCGTCGGTAATGCTGGAATTCATTATTGTGTTGGCCACCCTTAGCCTTGATGACAGCAGGCATACGCTAAATCAGGTGCTGGGAGGTTTCTTTGGGAATGGCAGCCCATTCTTCACGGAGTGCTGTCTTAAGTAGAGAGGTATCGAAGTCGGTCGGTGAGCTCCTGCACGAAGTCGGCGTTCCAAAACATCCCAAAGTTGTTCTATAGGATTCAGGTCAGGACTCCGTGCAGGCCAGTTCATTACAGGGATGTTACTGTCGTGTAACCACTCCACCACAGGCCGTGCATTATGAACAGGTGCTCGATCGTGTTGAAAGATGCAAGTGCCATCCCTGAATCGCTCTTCAACAGTGGCAAGCAAGAAGGCGCTTAAAACATCAATGTAGGCCTGCGCTGTGGTAGTGCCACGCAAAACAACAAGGAGTGCAAGCACCCTCCATGAAAAACGCGACCACACCATAACGCTACCGCCTCCGAATTTTACTGTTCATCACTCCACAAAACGTTTATCCATTGTTCAATCGTGCAATGTTTACGCTCCTTACACCAAGCGAGGCGTCGTTTGGCATTTACCGGCGTAATGTGTGGCTTATGAGCAGCCGCTCGACCATGAAATCCAAGTTTTCTCACATCCTGCCGGACTGTCATGGTGCACGCAGTAGATCCTGACGCAGTTTGGAATTCCTGTGTGATGGTCTGGATAGATGTCTGCCTATTACACATTACGAATCTCTTCACCTATCGGCAGTCGATCTGTACGCTTTTATGCCGTACGTGTCCCTTCACGTTTCCACTTCACTATCACATCGGAAACAGTGGACTCAGTGTGTGGAAATCTCGCGTACAGACGTATGACACAAGTGACACCCAATCACCTGACCACGTTCAAAGTCCGTGAGTTCGGCGGAGCTCCCCTTTCTGCTTTCTCACGATGTCTAATAACTACTGAGGTCGCTCATATGGAGTACCTGGCACTAGGTGGCAGCAGAATGCACCTAATATGAAAACGTATGTTTTTGGGGGTGTCCGGATACTTTTGATCACATAGTGTTCTACAGAAGCTCATCAAGGAGCCTGTGAGACTATTTGACGCTACCCGGCGGTGTCTGAAATGGAGTATACATAGGTAGAAGTAAGCGAAGAACATATCGACTTCTCACATTTTAATGGTGACGTTAATAATCAACAAGGTTACTGTACATGGTATACGTTACTGTTAAACAATCTTTGGTCTTGTCGTGGCACAGTCTTTGGCTCTGCGCAATCTGATACATTCTTAGAGGAAGTGTGGTAGGGGGCATGTGTTTATATAAGATTTTGTTCTTGTTTTGTGTGAGAAATCTTCCCCTCCCCCCTTTCCCCACCCCCATATGTTGTAACCTATATTTGATACTCTTTGTACTTTAATTGAACAAAATAATGTAAAAACACTCATAAAATACACTCCTGGAAATGGAAAAAAGAACACATTGACACCGGTGTGTCAGACCCACCACACTTGCTGCGGACACTGCGAGAGGGCTGTACAAGCAATGATCACACGCACGGCACAGCGGACACACCAGGATCCGCGGTGTTGGCCGTCGAATGGCGCTAGCTGCGCAGCATTTGTGCACCGCCGCCGTCAGTGTCAGCCAATTTGCCGTGGCATACGGAGCTCCATCGCAGTCTTTAACACTGGTAGCATGCCGCGACAGCGTGGACGTGAACCGTATGTGCAGTTGACGGACTTTGAGCGAGGGCGTATAGTGGGCATGCGGGAGGCCGGGTGGATGTACCGCCGAATTGCTCAACACGTGGGGCGTGAGGTCTCCACAGTACATCGATGTTGTCGCCAGTGGTCGGCGGAAGGTGCACGTGCCCGTCGACCTGGGACCGGACCGCAGCGACGCACGAATGCACGCCAAGACCGTAGGATCCTACGCAGTGCCGTAGGGGACCGCACCGCCACTTCCCAGCAAATTAGGGACACTGTTGCTCCTGGGGTATCGGCGAGGACCATTCGCAACCGTCTCCATGAAGCTGGGCTACGGTCCTGCACACCGTTAGGCCGTCTTCCGCTCACGCCCCAACATCGTGCAGCCCGCCTCCAGTGGTGTCGCGACAGGCGTGAATGGAGGGACGAATGGAGACGTGTCGTCTTCAGCGATGAGAGTCGCTTCTGCCTTGGTGCCAATGATGGTCGTATGCGTGTTTGGCGCCGTGCAGGTGAGCGCCACAATCAGGACTGCATACGACCGAGGCACACAGGGCCAACACCCGGCATCATGGTGTGGGGAGCGATCTCCTACACTGGCCGTACACCACTGGTGATCGTCGAGGGGACACTGATTAGTGGACGGTACATCCAAACCGTCATCGAACCCATCGTTTTACCATTCCTAGACCGGCAAGGGAACTTGCTGTTCCAACAGGACAATGCACGTCCGCATGTATCCCGTGCCACCCAAGTGCTCTAGAAGGTGTAAGTCAACTACCCTGGCCAGCAAGATCTCCGGATCTGTCCCCCATTGAGCATGTTTGGGACTGGATGAAGCGTCGTCTCACGCGGTCTGCACGTCCAGCACGAACGCTGGTCCAACTGAGGCGCCAGGTGGAAATGGCATGGCAAGCCGTTCCACAGGACTACATCCAGCATCTCTACGGTCGTCTCCATGGGAGAATAGCAGCCTGCATTGCTGCGAAAGGTGGATATACACTGTACTAGTGCCGACATTGTTCATGCTCTGTTGCCTGTGTCTATGTGCCTGTGGTTCTGTCAGTGTGATCATGTGATGTATCTGACCCCAGGAATGTGTCAATAAAGTTTCCCCTTCCTGGGACAATGAATTCACGGTGTTCTTATTTCAATTTCCAGGAGTGTAGTTTCTGTTTACGTATGGCTTTCGAATCAATCTATTCTTCCTTAGGTACCTGAATGTGGTAAATAAGGCTTAGTAGGAACGAAGCACAAAAGAAACGGGCTCGGATTAAAACTGGTGTAAGGCAAAGATGGCGTCTGCCTCTCACGTTGGTGAACCAGTGTATGGTAGAAATAATGACGAAGTGAAGTGTAGGTTTAGCATTCGGATTAAAAGTGCTACGGTCGCAGGTTCGAATCCTGCCTCTGGCATGAACGTGTGTGATGCTCTTAGGTTAGTTAGGTTTAAGTAGTTCTAAGTTCTAGGGGACTGATGATCTCAGATGTTAAGTCCCATAGTGCTCAGAGCATTTGAAATGATATCAGTGATTAGATTAGCCAATGATAATGTTAACCTCAATGAAAGTGAGAAAGTATCACACGGCTTGTTGACTGGCATAAACAATCTAATGAGCACAGAATTTGGGTTGCGATTAAATCCTAGAAAGTAATGTGGAGTAGCAGAAATGAGATTGGCGACAAAAAACCTCAGAACTGGGGGCCGTACAGCAGACTGAAGAGATTCTATTTTATTAGGAAAAACTGCAAGTAAGACATAATAAGCAGACTAGAATACCCAAAGAGGGTAGTCCACACTAAAAGAAGTTTACTGGTGTTAAACAGACCTGTATTGGAAGACAAAATTTCTGATGACGAACATCTTGAGCCCGAAATTTATTGCATGATCATACGATTGCAGAACAATCACTGGAAGTAGTTACGTCCATGAAATATCTAGGAGGATGCGCGCGGAGCGATTTGAAGTGAAAGACAACATGAAGCTAATCGCGCGTACGGCAGATGTCAGACTAAGAATCATTGGACGAATCCTCAGGAAACGTAGTTACTTAGGAAAGGAAGTAGCCTACAAAACACTCATCCTACCAATACCTGAATATTACCCGTCACTCTTGGATCCGTAACAAAATTAGACCGATAGAGGAAACAGAGAAAATCCAAAGAAGAGCAGCAGGTTTCGTTACAGACGAAAGCGTCAGTTAACTTCAGTGGCAGACGCTGCAAGAGAGGCGATCTGCATCACGTTTTTTTTTTTTTTTTTTTTTTTTTTTTTTTTTTTTTTTTTTTTTTTTTTTTTTTCCTTGAAGCCTCAAACAATATACTGTTCCTCCAACGTATATCTCGCGGAAAGACCATCGAGCCCACACAGAGGTTTACCATCAGTTGTTCTTCCTGCTCTGGCGTTAGGATTTGCATATTCTGTATAAGAAATAGTAGCAAATAATAATAGTGATGCTGTCACTGATGGTTGGTAATATTTACTGGCAAAATTCAAACCCAACACTAGATTGCGTACTTACGGATATCCTGTGTGGCCGTTTTTCAGTACGACTTGAAAAGAGAGAGAGATTATTAACTGATCACCGATGCGTCGGTTCTCTGTTGTGTTCAGGAGACGTACGGACTGATTACGCGAAGGTGTTTCCGTAATCGACCTTTTGACCCGGACTGCCTTCATACAATCAGAATCTTCGATGAAAACACCTAAGGGACCTGTTTGAATATGAAAATGAAAGCAAATTGGTGGAATTTCGCAAGAAAAAGATTAACGGATCGGAAGCTGAACACATTAGTGGCCTGCTAAATACAACCGAGACACCGCGATAAAGAGCGAACCAGTAACAAAGCTCATATACAATTTGAACATAATTTTTGGTTAGTAAAAAATAAGAAGAAAAGTCCTGCCTCGTGAAATATTAATCTATTTTGAACAAATTGGCTTTAGACTTCTAGACATTGACAAACATACAATGAATACATGACTTACATCCGATATTTCTTTTGAACGTGGCGCAGTCCAATAATCGCTTCTTTGTCAGCCCGTTCCTTCCTAAAATTAAATGTCCTTGCGTGTGCGTAAGTACATTATATCTTCACCCGAGTTACCGAAACGTTTGTTCGTCGTTTCACGTAGCTTTTATACAAAATAAAAATACAACTTGTAACAATGTTATGTAGTACGTCTTAACATGTCGGCGACCAAAAGTACAAATGATAATTAAGTCTCTAGAATATTTCTTATCAAATGATGGATTGTTCTTTGTTCTGTTTCGCAGCTTATTGCTATCTAACTCTGCGGCAATGATTTTAAATATCTGCGCTCAGCGGGTCATAGTGTTTATTTAAAGCATTTAAACGCTGGACACGCGTCTTGGCATTGGCGCACATTATAAAAATATTTCGTCTGTTTAATCTCGCGCTGTGATGCTTAGAATCTTAACGAACTACAGCTCGTTGATTGTCCTTTTCTTT
This sequence comes from Schistocerca serialis cubense, assembly GCF_023864345.2. Taxonomy (NCBI): domain Eukaryota; kingdom Metazoa; phylum Arthropoda; class Insecta; order Orthoptera; family Acrididae; genus Schistocerca; species Schistocerca serialis. The sequence continues at coordinate 1,141,882,210 of NC_064639.1, read as the reverse complement.
TATGACAAATATCTCACATGCAAAGAATCAGAAATCGAATAATATTACACTGCGAACCACGCCCGACTTGAACAGGAAAATGTCTCAGTCGTACACAAAGTACACGCCGCCAAGCACCGTAAGGTTTCTTCTGGTGAATAAATGTAGATGAAGATGTAGAGATTATGTGGAAGTGAAAATTAGACTGTGGGAAAACCGAGGAACAAAGGGAATCGAAGCGTCTGAGATGTGGTGTTACATGAGGAAGCTGAAAATGCAGCTATAGTAAAAGAGAAGACAAGGTTCTCTGCAGAATTTTTGACGAAAGAAATATGTAGTAAACGACGACTAGAACTGAGGTCAGGATGAGAAGTGTAGTGAACTCAGAGAATAGCTTCCATAGTTCTGTAGAGATCGTAAAAGTGAAAAAACTGTAGAGGAAGAGAAAGATTGGAATGTACCAAACAAATAACTGATGTCGATGGTAAAACCTTCTTAATCGCTTTGCCGCATCGTCATACTCCTGTTCAAAGGTCTTCAGCGCTCGATGTTTCGATTCCTCTGCTGGGAGGATGCTTTCCAGGAGTCCACTGGTGTCCCTGGACAGCATCCACTCTTTTACATGAGGAAGCTTTCTTCACCTGTGCCAGTCTATTTCTCCTGCCTGTTTCGATTTAGCATTTTTGTATAATCTTGCTCAAAATGGTTCAAACGGCTCTGAGCACTATGGGACTTAACATCTATGCTCATCAGTCCCCTAGAACTTAGAACTACTTAAACCTAACTAACCTAAGGACATCACACAACACCCAGTCATCACGAGGCAGAGAAAATCACTGCCCCCGCCGGGAATCGAACCCGGGAACCCGGGCACGGGAAGCGAGAACGCTACCGCACGAGCACGAGCTGCGGACTATAATCTTGCTGTTCACGAAGGAAGACCCAATTAACGCATTTTAATTTTGAACCAAGTGGTGTGGATACCATTGTCTGATTCAAACGAAGGGAGGTACCAAGAAAAAAAACTGACGGCTTCGCCCTAATCTTCAGCCAAACAGCTTCTGATATTTCAGTCACTTCACATCACAGCACCCCCCCCCCCTTTCCTCGCCACCCATACCTCGATAAAAGCTGCAGAATTTTTTATTCTGACAATATGTGATCGAGATATACTCTGCAAGAGAAGTTATTCCATACAGCTAAACAGCAAAAAGAAAAAGAAAAGAAACAACTTTCTTTAGTTGATCTACATCTCGTATAGACACACGAAAGAGGCACATTCCGAGTTCTACAAGTAGGTATTCCCTGATTACGCCAATCACTAAGTGATCAACTCTTCAAAATTATCATCAAAGTACATAACTCTGAGAGTGAAACTGACCTCATTAAAAAAATAAACAAGGGGTAGATAGCGTTAATTAGGGACGTGGGATGAGCGGACGCCGTGCGTTGGTGCCGCAACACACCAGCAGCCGCAGTGAAATATGGTTTCCTGTGTAATTATGCAAACACACCCCAAGGCAACGCGCACGTGTACACCGGTTTCAAACGAGCGCGTGCTTCCCAATACTATCGCCCGCAAAGGCGATAATTTAGCGTCACTGATGATGTCAGCCACTCCGCCGATCCCAGCTAGCGGTGGCACTAATAAACATTAACATTTAGCTTTTTCACTTCTGGTAAACTAACACAAACGCGCTAGTTTCTGCATAAACTGCAATATCTGTACAGAGAGGGATTTGGATGCATAATATTCTTAGGACTGCTACAAATCGTTGAGTTTCTACATGTAATGTCGTCAGTTATACGACCACACCGCCGCCACAGAGATCGATCCGCCGGATGCGATTCTCTCGATAAACGGAACAGGTGAGCGGCTGTGCTAGCCAAAGAGTACACAGCCAGTCGCAGTACTTATGCTCGCCGTGACGCCACTTCATGTGTAGCAAGAGTGTAGTGCAGTAGTGCCAGTCTACAGTTCGTAGCCGCGCTCAGTGGTCAGCCAGTGCCATGTTAGTCATCGTCTGCAGCTCAGCCATTGCTGCCATCAACCAAATTGTAGTCTTCAGTCGTGAGTCTGGTTTGATGCAGCACTCCATGCTACTCTATACTGTGCAAGCTTCTTCATCTCCCAGTACCTACTGCAACATACATCCTTCTAAATCTGCTTAATGTATTCATCTCTTGGTCTCCCTCTACGATTTTTACCTTCCACGCTACCCTCCTACTAAATTGGTGATCCCTTGATGCCTCAGAACATGTCCTACCAACCGATTCCTTCTTCTAGTCAAGTTGTGCCACAAACTCCTCTTCTCCCCAATTCTATTCAATATATGCTCATTCGTTATGTGATCTATCCGTCTAATCTTCAGCATTCTTATGTAGCAGCACATTTCGAAAGCTTCTATTCTCTTCTTGTCTAAACTATTTATCGTCCATGTTTCACTTCCATACTTGGCTACACCCCATACAAATACTTTCAGAAACGACTTCCTGACACTTAACTCTATACTCGATGTTTCCTCGTTTTGCTTTTTGTTGATGTTCATCTTATATCGTCCTTTACGTCCATTCCGTTCAGTTGCTCTTCCAGGTCCTTTGCTGACTCTGACAGAATTACAATGTCATCGGCGAACCTCAACGTTTTTATTTCTTCTCCATGGATTTTAATACCTACTCCGAATTTTTCTTTTGTTTCCTTTACTGCTTGCTTAATATACAGATTGAATAGCGTCGGGGAGAGACTACAACCGTGTCTCACTCCCTCCCAACCACTGCTTCCCTTTCATGTCCCTCGACTCTTATAATAGCCACCTAGTTTCTGTACAAATTGTAAATAGCCTTTCTCTCCCTGTATTTTACCCCTGCCACCTTCATAATTTGAAATAGAGTATTCCAGTCAACATTGTCAAAAGCGTTCTCTAAGTCTACAAATGCTAGAAACGTAGGTTGGCCTTTCCTTAATCTATTTTCTAAGATAAATCTTAGGGTCAGTATTGCCTCACGTGTTCCAGCATTTCTACGGAATCCAAACTAATCTTCACCGAGGTCGGCTTCTACCAGTTTTTCCATTCGTCTGTAAAGAATTGGTGTTAGTATTTTGCAGCCAGACTTCAAATTCACCAGATTCGACATTCAAGATTACGAGAGATTAATTCGTCACTGCAAGATTTGTGACTTGTAAATTATGTCATTCTACAGACGCTTAGTCTGCTCACGTAATTTTCAACCAACAGATCATGGACTACAACCAAGTTCAGTGCTAAATACTTTCTTATTTTGTACTCCAGCTAATTAATTGTGTTTTCCTGTTGTAGCTACCAAGCAGTCTGGGCGCAGTAGAAACCACGTTTCCACCTCCTTGGCTACCTCATATTTGCTACCTAATGTTGATGGACTCGGTTATGGTGGAAGATCGAGAGCCATCACTACAGAAGTCTTATTGATGACAGTGTTTATTTACATCACACTACTGGCCATTTCCGTGTGTAAGTCACTATCTTTTGCATCTCGTACGCCTGAAAATGAGTCTAAAATTGCAATTATGTAAATAAACGTACAGTGAGGTGAGAAAGTCACGGGATAGCGATATGCACAAACACGGATGGCGGTAGCATCGCGTAGACAATGTATCAAAGGGCAGTGCATTGGCAGATTTGTTCCGATGTGATTCATGTGAAAAGGTTTCCGACGTGATTGTGCAAGCACGACGGGAATTAACAGGGTTCGAAAGCGGAATGGTAGTTGGAATCAGACGCATGAGACATTCCATTTCGGAGAACGTTACGGAATTCGGTTTTCTGAGATCCACTGCGTCAAGAGTGTGCTGAGAATATCAAATTTCAGGCATTATCTCTCAACGCGGACAGTGCAGTGACCGATGGCCTTCACTTAACGATCGAGACCAGCGGCGTTAAGTAGAGATCTCAGTGCTAACAAACAAGCAACACTGCGCGATATAATGGCAGAGATCAAATTGGTTCAAATGGCTCTGAGCACTATCGGACTTAACATCTGAGGTTATCAGTCCCCTAGACTTAGAACTACTTAAACCTAACTAACCTAAGGACATCACACACATCCATGCCCGAGGCAGGATTCGAACCTGCGACCGTAGCAGCAGTGCGGTTGAAGATTCAAGCGCCTAGAACCGCACGGCCACCGCGGCCGGCGTAGGAAGAACGTATCGGCTTGAAATTGCAGAGAAATTTAAGGTTAATGGGCTATGGCAGCGGACGACCGACGCGACTGCCTTTGCTAACATCTACATCTACATCTACATCTACATTTATACTCCGCAAGCCACCCAACGGTGTGTGGCGGAGGGCACTTTACGTGCGACTGTCATTACCTCCCTTTCCTGTTCCAGTCGCGTATGGTTCGTGGGAAGAACGACTGTCTGAAAGCCTCCGTGCGCGCTCTAATCTCTCTAATTTTACATTCGTGATCTCCTCGGGAGGTATAAGTAGGGGGAAGCAATATATTCGATACCTCATCCAGAAACGCACCCTCTCGAAACCTGGCGAGCAAGCTACACCGCGATGCAGAGCGCCTCTCTTGCAGAGTCTGCCACTTGAGTTTGTTAAACATCTCTGTAACGCTATCACGGTTACCAAATAACCCTGTGACGAAACGCGCCGCTCTTCTTTGGATCTTCTCTATCTCCTCCGTCAACCCGACCTGGTACGCATCCCACACTGATGAGCAATACTCAAGTATAGGTCGAACGAGTGTTTTGTAAGCCACCTCCTTTGTTGATGGACTACATTTTCTAAGGACTCTCCCAATGAATCTCAACCTGGTGCCCGCCTTACCAACAATTAATTTTACATGATCATTCCACTTCAGAAGTAACTGCTACCAGTGTTTGTTCCGCTATCATATAATCATACAATAAAGGATCCTTCTTTCTATGTATTCGCAATACATTGCATTTGTCTATGTTAAGGGACAGTTGCCACTCCCTGCACCAAGTGCCTATCTGCTGCAGATCTTCCTGCATTTCGCTACAATTTTCTAATGCTGCAACTTCTCTGTATACTACAGCATCATCCGCGAAGAGCCGCATGGAACTTCCGACACTATCTACTAGGTCATTTATATATATTGTGAAAAGCAATGGTCCCATAACACTCCTCTGTGGCACGCCAGAGGTTACTTTAACGTCTGTAGACGTCTCTCCATTGATAACAACATGCTGTGTTCTGTTTGCTAAAAACTCTTTAATCCAGCCACACAGCTGGTCTGATATTCCGTAGGCTCTTACTTTGTTTATCAGGCGACAGTGCGGAACTGTATCGAACGCCTTCCTGAAGTCAAGAAAAATAGCATCTACTTGGGAGCCTGTATCTAATATTTTCTGGGTCTCATGAACAAATAAAGCGAGTTGGGTATCACACGATCGCTGTTTCCGGAATCCATGTTGGTTCCTACATAGTAGATTCTGGGTTTCCAAAAACGTCATGATACTCGAGCAAAAAACATGTTCTAAAATTCTACAACATATCGACGTCAGAGATATAGGTCTATAGTTTTGCGCGTCTGATCGACGACCCTTCTTGAAGACTGGGACTACCTGTCCTCTTTTCTAATCATTTGGAACCTTCCGTTCCTCTAGAGACTTGCGGTACACGGCTGTTAGAAGGGGGGCAAGTTCTTTCGCGTACTCTGTGTAGAATGGAATTGGTATCCCGTCAGGTCCAGGATGACTTTGCCTGCAGCGCCTCTCCTGGGCTCTTGACCATTTGGGTTGGACCCTAGACGGCTGGAAAATTGTGACCTTATGAGATGAGTCCCGACTTATGTTGGTAAGAGCTGATGGTAGGGTTCGAGTGCGGTACAGAACCCACGAAACCATGGACCCAAGCTATCAACAAGGCACTGTGCAAGCTGGTGGTGCCTCCATAATGGTGTAGGCTGTGTTTGCGTGGAATGGACTGCGTTCTCTGGTTATGTTCAGCTACTTCGAGACTAATTGTAGCCAAGGACTTCAAGCTCCCAAACAACACCGGGAATTTTAAGGATGAGTGTGCCCCCTGTCACCAGACCACCGTTGTTCTCGGTTGGTTAGAAGAACAAATGAACAACTGGAGAGCATTATTTTGCCACCGAGATCGCCCGACTTGAATCCTATTGAACACAATCGAGAGGTCAGATAGTGCAAAACTGGTGCACCGGCAACTCTTTCGGAACTATGGACGGCTATATAGACTGCATGATTAATTTTTCTGCAGAGGACTTTCAGTAACTTGTTGAGTCCATGCCACGTCGTGCCGTTGCACTAATCCGGGCATAAGGAGATCCGACATGATATTAGAACGTATCCCATGACTTTTGTCACCTCAGTGTTGTGAGAAAACGCGTTTTCTGTTGGTCCAAACGCGATAATGCTCATCAGAATTACGACATCCTTACGTCCATCTTGAGACTTCAGCTACCTTTGAGCCACTTGTTAGCTTTTTGTGTCACATACTTAATGTAGGGCCGGCCGCTGTGGCCGAGCGGTTCTAGGCGCTTCAGTGCGGAACCGCGCTGCTGCTACGGTCGCAGCTTCGAATCCTAAGGCATGGATGTGTATGATGTCGTTAGGTTAGTTGCGTTTAAGTAGTTCTAAGTCTAGGGGACTGTTGACGTCAGATGTTAAGTTCCGTAGTGCTTAGAGCCATTTGAACCATTTTTTTTTATTAATGTAGGAACCATTTGGCACAGTGACTTCCTCATACTCTTCACTTACCTTCTTAGGTAATTTATTACTTGTTTCGGACCCTGTCTTTTCTTCTTGGTCTGCCAACATTTCTCTTCAGGCTTAAATTCTTTTTGTTATCTATTGGCAGCCTTTCAGGAAGCAAGAAATTTAAGGATTTGTGTTGTTAAACTGAATTTCGCAGCAGGGTTGCCTTCCTTCCCGCCCAGTCGGCAGGGGCAGTGATGCTGTATCGTTCTCAAAGTTTGACCAGAGGGTGTGGTTGACGCCGCAGCAGTGCCAGCCACGCCAAGCTTTCGGGTGGTTGTGAGGGGGGGGGGGGGGGGGATTGGCGCGACTTTGTTTACACCGATTCTTTTCGTCTCCATTTTAACCTGACTGCTAATGTCGCTCACAATAACCGGTTTCTGAAATAATCGATTTTCGCTTTTTTTATTGCTGTTACTTCCAGTAATAAACGTAGATTTCAAACAAAGACTGAAAAATTCTAATGGAGGTGAAGGAGCAGATCACGATTGACATGTGGATGAGGCTGCGGCTGGAGTCAGTGTCATTGTGTCCATCAAAGATTGTGAAGATGAAGGAGACGGACACAGCGATAAAGAGAGCGAAAAGTCACGAGTTGTTAACTTCTCTGCATCGTCACTTTTGAATGGTATCAGTTTTTCATCTTGCATCAACCAGAAAATTAAAGGTTTAATTATTATCGAAATTTTATAGCAAGCCATAAAATTACAGAAATATAAATCAATTACCGTGTGTTACTATGGTCTTCGTGGATATTTCTCTCCTTATGAGACGTCCAAAGTTTGTTGTTCCTCTTCCCGTTTTTAATCTCTTACAGCAAATGGAACATTGTACTTCATTGCTACCTCACGGCCGGCCGGTGTGGCCGAGCGGTTCTAGGCGCTTCAGTCTGGAACCGCGCGACCGCTACGATCGCAGGTTCGAATCTTGCCTTGGGCATGGATATGTGTGGTGTCCTTAGGTTAGTTAGGTTTAAGTAGTTCTAAGTTCTAGGGGACTGATGACCTCAGATGTTACGTCCCTTAGTGCTCAGAGCCATTTGAATCATTTTTTGCTACCGCACTCCGTAAAATACTTCCTAACTAGTGTGATCCTATTCTGCAATACAACTAGTGTCCGAGGACGACAGCGAGAAAGCACCAAAGAGACCACATGCTGGCAAGCCTTATAGACTGCACGTACATGCTTAATATCTAATAGGGCATGCCACACGGCAACAAGTACTTTACTATCTCTGCAGTGGTGCTTGTTACCTGTTTCTAAGTGTAGCCATCCGTTGCTATTAATATAGTGGCGAATGCTTTCTCCTATGTCCGTAATTATTCAATACTACGGAGCAACGAAAATTTTACGAATGAAAATTACTCGTTTCTTTTAAAAATACTGTTATATTTAAAAACAAAGAAATTAACACCACTGTTATGACAAATTGGTAGGACGTCTTTTTTTCTTTTTACTCAGTCGTTAATGAAAAGTTAAAAATCCTGTTATCACCCAGACCAAACACGTACCGAAAAATACCGATTATTCAGAACTGAGATACTGGTATCGGTCTTAAACAGTAGGTTTCTCCCATCCCTATGTACAACACACGAGAGATTAGCCAACTGCACCGAGTGGTGACGACAACCTCATCTGGAAGCCAGCACCACCGCTGTGGTGAAAGCCTCGGGAGACAAGCATCTCGTCGGGGCGAACGATCTCCACTGTGGTTGAGGTTCTCTGTATTGGCGGTCTGAGCCTGGACTTTTTGGGCAGTGGGAGGTGCAGATGCAGCCACTACTTCAGGCACTGCTGGAAATCGCAGAGGCTGGCAGCGGATGAGTCACGCAGCGGCGCCGGTCACGCTATGGGGTGCTATCAAGACTTGCGGTGGGTGTAGCGTGGCGGCCCACGTTGATGTTAGGCCAAATCTGCTTGGTGACAAGCAACTGGGACGGAAGTTCCCGTCCGTGACGTAGTGTGCTGCGGAGCGGAGCAGCCTGTCATGATGATCAACGAGGGGCGTGGCCGAGCTGTCGTGGACATGGACTATCTGGACGACAGACTGTGCCTTCTCCCGGATGCCAGAGAACGGGGCCAGCAGCCAGAGACGGGGGACAGTGGAGCTTTGATATTGCTGTAGTGTACCGAACCCTAGGAGTGTGCTTTGGATGTCAACAGTGGTTGGTTGGCAGCTGGTAAGTGTTAGGCTGATGTTATTGTACTGAGCACACTGATGATGATGTTTGGCTTGTAGGGCGCTCAACTGCGCGGTCATCAGTGTCCCAATTTTTTGACAGTCCAATTTTTTTTCACAGTCCAATCTAGTCACTGTCATGAACGATGAGAATGGTGATGAAATGAAGAGGACAACACAAACACCCAGTGTCTGGACAGAGAAAATCCCCAATCCGGCCGGGACTCGACCCCGGGACCCCCTGATCCAGAGTTAGCAACGCTGGCCACTAGACCACGGGCTGCTGACACTAAGCACACTGATACAGCCATTGAATGGTGTGTGTTTGAATATGGCGCGTTCGTTATAATGCTATACTGTACGTCGTTGTCATGTTCGCGTAAGAATGTATGTTCTGTAGTGTATTTTCGTGCTGGAGGATTGTTCAATTGTTGTACATAAGTTTTCTGAATTTTATATTGATGTTTGTCTTTATACAGGTTGGTCCATTGATCTTGTCGGGGCGAAATATCTCACGAAATAAGCGTCAAACGAAAAAACTACCAAGAACGAAACTTGTCTAGCTTGAAGGGGGAAACCACATGGTGCTACGGTTGGCCCGCTAGATGGCGTTGTCATTACACGTATTGCCAAATGCATTGAGGTTGACGGACATCTTTTTGAGCATTTATTGAATTAATGTGGCATTTACAGGTAATCACGCTGTAACAGTATGCGTTCTCAGAAATGATAAGTTCACAAAGGTACATGTATCAGATTGGAACAACCGAAATAAAATGTTCAAAACTACCTACGTTCTGTATTTTAATTTAAAAAACCTACCGGTTACCAATTGCTCGTCTAAAATTGTGAGCCATATGTTTGTGACTATTACAGCGCCACCTATCACAAAGCGAAAAAAGTGGTCCAATTAAAACATTCATATTTCTTTACGTACTACACGAATATGTAATACAAATGGGCCAACCATAGCGCCATCTGGTTTCCCCCTTCAAGCTAGACGAGTTTTGTTCTTTGTAGTTGCCGGCCGCGGTGGTCTAGCAGTTCTAGGCGCTCATTCCGGAGCCGCGCGACTGCTACGGTCGCAGGTTCGAATCCTGCCTCGGGCATGGATGTGTGTGATGTCCTTAGGTTAGTTAGGTTTACGTAGTTCTAAGTTCTAGGGGACTGATGACCATAGATGTTAAGTCCCATAGCGCTCAGAGCCATTTGAACCATTTTTTTCTTTGTAGTTTTTTCGTTTGATGCTTATTTCGTGAGATATTTGGCCCGGTCACGATCAATGGACCACCCTGTAGATTAGGTGGTGTGAGTAGCCTGGTGCGGTCCTGTTGTCTGGAGCAGCAGTGAGTAGCTCACACACGTCCTTGCTCCTATTGCGATTTTATTCACTTATTGCGCTGTGTTATTACGATTTTCCTACCATAACGTACTGCAGGCTGAAATTGTGAAGACGGTGACTGCTATTCTGCTGTTCTCGATTGGTACCCGCTTGTGTGTCTCAAGGTTTGAATCAGATTACAGTTATACGTCTTGCACTGGTGTGCAGCACTTAAAAATGAGAGCAACTTTCACATGATGTGGCACCGCCAAGTACCATAGCTCGATTATACTTTAACCACACGTAGAAAGAACTGCTACAGCAGACCACAGATGAAAACAGAAACAAGTACTCAATGAGGCGAGCAGCTATGATTCCTCCGTTCGAACACAATATTTACGATGAGGAAACTGTATGATTTTCTATTTCGCCCGTCTCAGTAACACTGACACAAATGTCTGTAGCAGTGGTTACCGGTTTTGGGCTGACACGTCCATTCTCAGACTATGCATCTTCACATTAACATTAGTTATTTGTACAATACGGCTACAAGTACCCTCACTGATATTAACCTATGCGTCTGTTGCAACTAACTGACACAACCAACTGGTGGCCTCTTTTTGCACAAGAACTATTTCTGGACAAAATACTGTTGATGTTTTGCTAACTGACAGTCATTTATGGTGATGTCATTCCACTTGCATAAACCCTAGCCCAAACCACATTCTAAACATATCCCGTGCCACGGATATGACGTCCTATCAAAGACGGGGTCATCAGAGACGGAGCACAAGGACGAATTGGGGAAGGATGTGGATGGAATCGGATTTCTTCCTTTATAAAGAGCCCACATCGACATTTGCCTTACGGGTCCACGGAAAAAGTGAATGTCGATTATCGGAGAGGAGTCTGAAAGGACGTTCTCGTGAATGCCAATGCAGTGTCTTATCTGTCATCTCGTTAGCCTTTCTAAACCCACAGTCCACAGAGCTTCACTCCACCTTCCATTTGTTTCTCGTAACCTTCCTAACACTTACAGTGATTTACGAATATCCGTTTTTACATACTGGTTTTCCACTTTACAGTCTGTTACAGAACTGTATGAAATTTGTATTTCCGCGAATGATGGACGATTTACAGAAAACTAATAATCTTTCGTTCTGCAGTGGAGAGTACGCTGTTTTGAAGCTTGATGGTAGATTTAAAATGTGTGTAGGGCCAGGACTCGAACCCGGAGCCTCACATTCGAGGTATGCGTTAAATGTGAAGAAGAGCTAATGCCTAGTATGGAAATTAGTAGGGAGGTACTAGCAGAATTGAAGCTGTGAGGGTGGGTCGTGTTATCTCAGTCAGTAGCATCATTGACCACCAAAGGCAAGATATTAAGTTCGAGTCCAAAACCGGGACGCAGATTTTGTCTGAAAGGAGGCTGCAATCGATAATTTTTCTGAAATTCATGAAATATCGTTCGTGTGAAACACAAATGGCTCTTTATTCAAATGAAGTAATGAATTCTATCTACAGGACATGCTAAATCCGTATTTATTGCTCTCCAGAAGGCTCTTGACACGATTCCTCATCAGAGGCTTCTAATCAAATTGTGTGTTATTTCCTGTCACAAGGGGCACAGGCCGTACAAGCTGACGGGAAGTCATCCACTGAAACCGAAGTGATATGTGGGGCTGCCAAACGAACTAGGGAGACAATCTGAAAGAACCCTCTTACACTGTTTGCACATGTTGCTATCGTTTATCGTCTCGTAAAGCCGTTAGAAGATCAGAATGAATTACAAATGATTTAAGACAATATATCTGCACGGTGCGAAAAGTACAGTTGATCATAGTCAATACAAAGTGTGAGGTACCCACCTTGAATACGCAAAAAATTCCATTAAAATTCAATTACACGATGAATCACGTGAAATTTGAGCTAAATACAATTAGTAAGAACTTAACTTGGGACAATCATATACAAAATGTTGTGAGGAAGGGGAACAAACAACTGTGTTTTATTAGCATAAAAGTTAAAAGGTGCAGCCCGAACGAGACTGTCTACAGTACGCTTGTCCGTCATCTTTTGGAGTATAGCTGCGCGGTATGATATTCTTACCAGATAAGACCGACGGAGGACATCGAGAAAATTCAAAGGAAGCGAAACACGTTTTATGTTATTGCGAAACAGGGGCGAGAGTTTCACGGACATGATAAGCGTGTTGGTGTGGCAATCCTTAAAACGAAGGCATTTCTCATTACTGTGAGACATTTTCACTAAATTTCAGTCAGACACCATCCCTTTCAAATTCCAAAATATTTTATTACCTTCCCCCGCCCCCCGCCCCCCCCCCACACATACACACAAAGAAAGAAACTACCGTCATTTAAAAGTGAGGTACATCATTGCTCACTTGGGAAGCTTTAGATCTTCATATCGGCCACATGCTGGTCAAGAGGAACGGACGATAAATAGTCTGAACGTGATTCTGTGAGCCTTCTACCAAGCAAAATGGTTCAAATGGCTCTGAGCACTGTGGGACTTAACTTCTGAGGTCATCAGTCCCCTAGAACTTAGAACCACTTAAACGTAACTACCCTAAGGACATCACACACATCCATGCCCGAGGCATAATTCGAACCTGCGACCGTAGCGATCGCGCGGTCCCAGACTGTAGCGCCTGGAACCCCTCGGCCACTCCAACCGGCTCTACCAAACACTTAGATGTGAATTGCAGAGTAAGCTTGTAGATGTACAGGGTGGTCAGCAATAGTCTGACATATTCGTAAGGATGTTGGAGTATAGGCTGTGCTCAGAAATAACTGTTAAGAAAAAAATTCGATAGGTTGCACCGTTTCCAAGTTAATTACCATTGAAGTTAACCAGTTAGGCCGTTGCGCACGCAAATTCAAGCACTCCGCCAGAGAAGGTTTCGCCAAACTTGTGCTTATTTGGTTTCCTGAAACGGAGCAAGAGAGCGATACAACAATCTAACATGCGACGGTAGTGAGGATCGAACCCGAGACAAAGGCTGTGTGGCTGGATTGAAGAGTTTTTAGCAAACAGAACACAGCATGTTGTTATCAATGGAGAGACGTCTACAGACGTTAAAGTAACCTCTGGCGTGCCACAGGGGAGTGTTATGGGACCATTGCTTTTCACAATATATATATAAATGGCCTAGTAGATAGTGTCGGAAGTTCCATGCGGCTTTTCGCTGTTGATGCTGTAGTATACAGAGAAGTTGCAGCATTAGAAAATTGTAGCGAAATGCAGGAAGATCTGCAGCGGATAGGCACTTGGTGCAGGGAGTGGCAACATAGACAAATGTAATGTATTTGAAGTGGAATGATCATATAAAATTAATTGTTGGTAAGGCGGGTACCAGGTTGAGATTCATTGGGAGAGTGCTTAGAAAATGCAGTCCATCAACAAAGGAGGTGGCTTACAAAAGACTCGTTCGACCTATACTTGAGTATTGCTCATAAGTGTGGGATCCGTTCCAGATCGGTTTGACGGAGGAGATAGAGAAGATCCAAAGAAGAGCGGCGCGTTTCGTCACAGGGTTATTTGGTAACCGTGATAGCGTTACAGAGATGTTTAATAAACTCAAGTGGCAGACTCTGCAAGAGAGGCGCTCTGCATCGCGGTGTAGGTTGCTCGCCAGGCTTCGAGAGGGTGCGTTTCTGGATGAGGTATCGAATATATTGCTTCCCCCTACTTATACCTCCCGAGGAGATCACGAATGTGAAATTAGAGAGATTAGAGCGCGCACGGAGGCTTTCAGACAGTCGTTCTTCCCGCGAACCATACGCGACTGGAACAGGAAAGGGAGGTAATGACAGTGGCACGTAAAGTGCCCTCCGCCACACACCGTTGGGTGGCTTGCGGAGTATAAATGTAGATGTAGATGTAGAGGTTCGAGTCCTCCCTCGGGCATCGGTGTGTGTCTTGTTCTTAGCATAAGTTAGTTTAAGTAGTGTGCAAGTCTAGGGGCCGAGGACCTCAGCAGTTTGGTCCCACTGGAATTCACATACACATTTCATTCAATCAGCAACTTTCTCTTTCAAATGTCAAAATATTTTGATACCTCCCCCTTCCCCCCCCCCCCATCCCCTGCGTAAATCAGTGCTCACTTAGTAAAGTTTAGATCTTCATATCGCCCACGTGCTGGTCAAGAGGAACGGACGAGAAATAGTCTGAACGTGATTCTGTGGACCTTCTACCAAGCACTTAGGTGTGAATTGCAAAGTAACCTTGTAGATGTCCGCCGTGGTAGCTGAGTGGTCAGCGTGACAGACTGTCAATCCTAAGGGCCCGGGTTCGATTCCCGGCTGGGTCGGAGATTTTCTCCGCTCAGGGACTGGGTGTTGTGTTGTCCTAATCATCATCATTTCATCCCCATCGACGCGCAGGTCGCCGAAGTGGCGTCAAATCGAAAGACCTGCACCAGGCGAACGGTCTACCCGACGGGAGGCCCTCGTCACACGATATTTCCATTACCTTGTAGATGGACAGGGTGGTCAGCAATAGCCTGACATATTCGTAAGGATGTTGGACCACAAATAACTGTTAAGAAAAAAGTTCGATAGGTTGCACCGTTTCCAAGTTAATTACCATTGAAGTTAACCAGCCGTTGCGCGCTCAAATTCAAGCAGTCCGTCAGAGAAGGTTTCGCCTAAGTTGTGCTTATTTGGTTTCCTAAAACGGAGCAAGAGAACGATATAGTAATCGAACATGCGACGGTAGTGAGGATCAAACCCGAGACAGGCTACGCAGTCTCGTGCGCTATGAGAACAACTGACCCTAATAGTATCTGACGTGCCGCTTGAATTTGCATGCGGAAAGGCATGACTGGCTCTCTTCAGTGGTAATTAACTAGGGAAAGATGAAACGCACCGAATTTTTTCTCAACAGTTACTTCTCATCACAACCCAACCTGCAATGGTTTTAAAAAATTTACAGGCTGTTTCTGACCATTCTGAAGATTCGGAAATGAATAATGTTCTTTTGGAGATGCCGTGAGATGTGTGCAAATTGTTCTTTTAAATCTACCTAGCTTGTAAAAGGTGGTTCAGTTCTTGTGGGAAAGTTTCGGCGCCCCTTATAGTTGTAGGCTGGAACGTACTGCCACGACAATACGCGTTGGAATAGGTGTCGTCGTCAGTGGGACAGCTGCGAAACTTCATCATCTACACTTTGCCGCGTGAGAGACGTTTGTCTCGCAGCCACAACAGAAGCCTACGATTACTGGAAATGGCCTTCCGGAGAGGCGCTTTACGTGAAAGCCGGCGTGGCGCGGACAGGTCCACTTTGCGAGAGACTTTCCGCCGGAAATCGAATGAGGCGGCGCCCCCCTTGTTTGCTCTCCTGCGGACACTCGCGACCCTCGACCACTTGTTCGTCCCTGCCGAGTCCCACCCGCCGGACACCGCGCCATCTGCGGTGCTACCAGTTTCTACAGCTGCGCGCTCGCTGTACTAGATGATGGTGTTGTCTTGCAACACTAACAGGCGAAGTTATCGGTTCGACAACATGATTTGGTGCAGGTGATACAGCACAGCTGCTAAAAATCACAAGAAAGACATATTTAACATGCGACAAGAGCTGCTCATGAAAACCTTAATTCACTGCTGGTAGTCGGAGACCGACGCTCCAAAAGAGTTCATAATTTTAAATGGTTCAAATGGCTCTGAGCACTATGGGACTTATCATCTATGGTCATCAATCCCCTAGAACTTAGAACTACTTAAACCTAACTAACCTAAGGACATCACACAACACCCAGTCATCACGAGGCAGAGAAACATAATTTTAAATGTCTGCGGGTAATCTTCACAAAGAACGCATCTTATGCGCCAGAAATGAAAGTGAGGATACAAGCAGCAAATCGATCGTACTTTAGTCTGAGCTATTTTTTTTTTTTTAAATAACGCAGTCTCTCAAGGAATTTCAAACTCCAGCTGTACAAAACAGTGATCCAATCAGTGAAGGTATGTGGCTGAAAAACTTGGAAAAAAAGACTTAACTAAGCTCCTCGTTTTCGAGGGTAAAGTGTTGAGGAAGATCTGTGGCCTGGTACAAGATGTGCTGGATGATATACACAAAATATTAAACATTGCAGCTCTGATGAGAACCAAACGGCAAGTATGGGCAGGGAATTGTTGCTCTGAGGCGTAACGCCTTCGCATCGCGCCTGTCACTTGTTAGGACGATATCGTTATAGGCATGAGTCATCGACAGATGTCACCAGCTCACATGGACCTGAGCTACAAAGCTGCACGTAGTTGTACTAGTAGGCGGCAGAGGTCAGCAGTTGACGGACAATGCTAGCAGTCATAGTCAAAATAATGTTGTAAAGTTATGTTTGACTAATATTTAATGTATTTGCATAATTATAATTATTTTATATGTGTAGTAATTAGCAGTGTGAGTGTTGAATGAGTGAAGAAGAACAGAAGTAAATGAAAATTGTTTTGTTTATTCACGAAGTACCAGTTAAACTATACAGGGGATTTACAATAATTAAATGTGCAGTCAGTTTATGGTACTAATAAATCGTGAGTAGAACGCAAATTAATAGGTAATTTCGGAAGGAGTAGTTTTAAATTTGATACTTTTCTAAATTTATTTATTTAGCAACTGCCATAGAAAGAAATGTTTTACTATGATTGGTCACTGAAGTAAAGCGCGGGTTAGCGCGGGCTAATACTGCAACCTGATTTGCTGTTTGTGATATCAGCCAATCAGAAAAATGCAGGCTCGCGCCAATCTATGCTGGGAACAAAGCGTTTGGTGTGATCTAGTCAAGTCGGGGCTGAGGGTTCGAACTAGTCATTGAAAGCAGTTCCGACGAAAGTACTGTAAAATTGCGGAAAATTGCTAATTACGAGTTCGCGAAGTAGTACAAAGCGTATTTAAGTGAACGGTATAGTGGAAGTCGTGTGGAATTTCAGACGGAATATCAAAGTTATTGTTAGTTAAAACCGCGTGGCGTGTTGTGCGATCTAAGACTGGAACAGGTATTACGTGTAGAGCAGAGTGCACAACATTTGAGCGAGCATTTTCATAACTAAACGATCCCGTGAACTCTATTAACTTCGGTAACGGTTGTAAATGCCATAAACTGGCTACGTGTGTGATTGTGGTGTGCGAGGGAACTTTACATTGTGTAACCACTTAGCACGGACTTGGCAGTATTAAATGTGATCTTTATCGTAAAAATACACCGGAAAATTTACATTGCCAAGTTAAAACTTTTATTTCAGTAGCTGGCCACATCCCGTTTACCGGACAATTCTATGTATGTTGCGACCTGCAGTAGACAGTAGTGGTCTAGTATTTTCTACTACAGCTTTTAGCTAGACAAATAAACATTGCTGGACACTGGCAGGGCGGTAAAAAGTAACGTTCCGCGCCGCAGCTCGGATGAAGAAACACCGATAAATTTTGAATTTCATGGATTTTAGTACCTCGGAAGAAGGCCTCTACACAGACACAAGAAAAGTGGAGAGACATAATGCATGAGGACTTGCTGCAGGTCGCCGTAAAGGGTGATGGGAGGTAAACACCAGGAAACAGAACTTAATGGAAGTGGAGCCTTGTTGCTGTATCTTTTCCGTTCTGCTTCATCGTTTAAAGTAAAGTACTTCCCATCATCCTCTTCATCATGAGGTAAAAAATTATTTACATCAGCCTGTATGATGCTGCGGTCTTCAGTCCAAAGACTGGTTTGACGCTCCTCTCCATACTAATCTACCCTGTATGGGCCTCATCATCTCCGAATAACTACTGCAACCCATATCCTTCTAAATCTGCTTCCTGTATTCTTCTCTTGGTTTCCTTCTACGACTTTTACTACCAACAGCTCCCTCAAGTGCTAAATTGGTGATCTCTTGATGTCTCAGAATTGTTATATCAACCGATCCCTTCTTTTAATCAAGTTGTGCAACAAATTTCTTGTCTCGTCAGTTACGTTCAGTACCTCCTCATTAATTCCCTGATATACCCATCTAATCTTCAGCATTCTTCTATAGCACCACATTTCACCCCTATCCTCTTCTTGTGTAAACTGTTTATCGTCCATCTTTCACTTCAGTCCATGGCTACACTCCAGACAACTACCTTAGGAAAATAATTTCTAAAACTGACGTCTATATTCGACGTTAACAAATATCTCTTCTTCAGAAACGATTTTACTGCCATAACTAGTTTACATTTTATATCATCTCTAGTTAAGCCATCATTAGTTATTTTGATGCCCAAATAACATAGGTTATCTACTGCTTTAAATGTCTCGTATCCTAATTTAATTCCCTCACCATCATCTGATTTAATTCCACCACATTTTATTATTATTGTCTTGCATGTGTTGATGTTCATCTTGTATCCACTTTCAAGACACTGTCCATTACATTCAGCTGCTCTTCCAATTCTTTTGTTGTCTCTGACAGATTTACACTATCATTAACAAACCTCAAGACTTTATTTTTATTTCTTCTTCCTGAACTTTACTTCCCACTCATTATTTTCCTTTGGTTTCCTTTAATGCTTGCTCAGTGTACAGATTAAATAACATCGGTGATAGGTTCAATCATTGCTTCCCTATCATGTCGCTGTACTCTTATAACTACCACCTGGTTTCTACAAAAGTTGTAAACAGTCTTTTGCTCCCTGTATTTTACCCGTGCCACGCCGAGTATTTCAAAAACGGTATTAAAGTCAGCACTGTCAGAAGCTTTCTCTAAGACTACAAATGCTCTAAACGTAGGTTTGCCTTTCCCTAACCTAACTTCTAAGGTATATCGTAAGGTTAGTATCACCATGCGTGTTTCTAGATTTCTTCGGAATCCAAATTGATCATCCCTGAGGTCGGCTTCTACCAGTTTTTCCACTCTTTCGTTAATAATTCGTGATAATATTTTGCAACCATGACTTATAACTGCTAGTTCGTCAATTTTCACACCTGTGAGCAACTGCTTCCTTTCGAATAGGAATTATTATATTCTTCTTGAAGTCTGAAGGTATTTCGCCCGTCTCGTACATCTTGCCCAGCAGATGGATGCGTTTCGTCATGGCTGGCTCTCGCAAGGTATCAGTAGTTCTGACGGAAAACTGTGAACTCCAAGGGCCTTGTTTCGACTTAGGCCTTTCAATGCTGAATCAATTTCTTCTCGCAATATCGTATCCTCTAAGTCATTTTCATCTACTCCCTCTTGCATTTCTGTAATATTACCATCAAGTTCATCTTCCTTGTATAGACCTTGTATATACTCCATACAACTTTCAGCTTTCCCCTCTTTGCTTAGCACTGGTTTCCCATCTGAGCTGCTGATATTCATGCAAGTCGTTCTCTTCTCTCAAAAAGTCTCTGTAATTTTCCTGTAGGCGGTTTATATTTTCCTCCAAGTGAAACATGCTTCTAAGTCCTTACATTTGTTCTCCAGCCATCCATGTTTAACTATCTAGCACTTCCTATCAGTCTCATTTTTTAGACGTTTGAATTTCCTTTCAGGTGCTTCATTTGCTGCATTTTTATATATTCTCATTTCATCAGTTAAATCCAGTATCTCCTGTGTTATTCATGGATTTTTACCACGTCTTGCCTTCTTACCTATTTGAGCCACTGCTGCCTTCACAGTTTCACCTCTTAAATCTACCTATTCGTCTTCCATCGTATTCCTTTTCCCTCTTGTAGTCAACAATGTCTAAGGCACCCTCTGAAACTCTCCACAACCTCTAGTTCTTTCAACTTATCCAGGTCCCATCTCCTTAATTTCCTACCTTGTTGCAATTTCTCCAGTTTTATTCTACATTTCACAACCAATAAATTGTCATCAGAGTCCACATCTGTCTATGGAAAATCTTACAGTTTAAAATCTGCTTACAAAACCTCTGTCTTACCGTTATATAATCAGTCTGAAAACTTCCGATGTCTCCAGGTCTTTTCCACGTATATGAACCTCTCTCGCTATTCTTAAACCAGGTCTTAGGGATATTTAAGTTATGCTCTGTGCACAGTTCTATCAGTCAGCTTCCTCTTTTATTCCTTTCCCGCAGTCCATATTCACCTACTACTTTTCGTTCTTTTCCTTTTCCTATTACGAAATTCCTTTGTCAAAATCACTGAGCTCAATGAATTTCCCTTTATCTTCGCTAGTGTGATTACCCTCTGTGACTGCTCCGGTTATATACTTTTGTTACCGCGTCACGCGCCAGCAACGCAGTCAGGTCGTATCCATCGTCGCTGTGGACCGTGGTCGTAATGTTTTGGCTGTTCACTGTGTTATCTCGTAGGTGATGATACACGGTCCAGTCACATTAATGTGACCACCGGCTATGTTCGACGTCAACGTGCAATAACCACTCAAGAACGGCAGGTGGTCATTGACAGTGGAGGGTATACAAAGCGTGTCTGGAGAAACGCGAAAACAGTGCAATCGTCGTCGTTATGCGGTAACGGTGCGATTTATCTGACATCCACAATGGCATAATGATTAGTTTTCGGGCCAAGGTTGAAAGCATTTCCGAAAAGGCAAAGTCTGTAAACTGTTTACGTGCCGCCGTGATTGAAGTATCACGTGCGTAGGAAAATGGCGTGATGCAAAACCAGCGCCGAGCCAACTATGGTGAACTAGGGGCCTTAGATCACACATGTGAACGACACCTGCCCAGATACGTAGGGGCGAATAGACATGCAGCAGCTGAGCAGCTGGCCACCCGGATGAAGCATTGTGCTACTGACAGTGCCTCTGCAACGGTCGGTCAGCGAACAATGTTACAGACGGGTCTCCTTAGCAGGTACCTGGTTCATGCATCCCTGGTGACTGCTACTCATTTGCGACGAAGACTGGAATTTGAGCACCAGTACGGCAGCTCGACGTCTTCTGAGTGGCAACAGGTGACCTTTTCGAATGAACCACGGTTTATGTCCCATCGGAGAGATAGCCGTTTGCGTGTGTGAATATCTGACAGCGAAGGGTCCAGACCAATAGAGGGAGCGTTATGGTTTGGGGAATGTTTTCGTGGCATTCCCTGGGTGATATCGTCATTCTGGAAGGCACACTGGATCAGGTATGTTTCTGGTTGCGGGGTTGCTGAGAACAAAAGCGCGGCGGGACCAAACGGGAGCGGTCTGCGAACAAACAAAACGAACGGGGAAGGACGGACACGAACAACGACGGCCGAATGAGCAAGACGTTATGAACAACAAGAAGCAAGAAGCAACGGGGTCACAAGCGAAAACCTCACGAATCAAGAACGTCCACGGAAACAAAGTGAAGTAAAAACGCTGTCTGTAGGCGAGATGCTGATAGGACTCCAGCGGATATCAGACTGCCTCCCTGATGGAGAGGCATGCGCTTAAATACACTACTGGCCTTTAAAATTGCTACACCAAGAAGTAATGCAGATGATAAACGGGTATTCATTGGGCAAATATATTATACTAGAACTGACATTTGATTACATTTTCACGCAATTTGGGTACATAGATCCTGAGAAATCAGTACCCAGAACAACCACCTCTGGCTGTAATATCGGCCTTGATACGCCTGGGCATTGAGTCAAACAGAGCTTGGATGGCATGTACAGGTACAGCTGCCCATGCAGCTCCAACACGATACTACAGTTCATCAAGAGTAGTGACTGGCGTATTGTGACGAGCCAGTTGCTCGGCCACCATTGACCAGACGTTTTCAGTTGGTGAGAGATCTGGAGAATGTGTTGGCCAGGGCAGCAGCCGAACATTTTCTGTATCCATAAAGGCCCGTACAGGACCTCCAACTTGTGATCGTGCATTATCTTGCTGAAATGTAGGGTTTCGCAGGGATCGAATGAAGGGTCGACCGACAGGTCGCAACACATCTGAAATGTAACGTCCACTGTTCAAAGTGCCGTCAATGCGAACAAGAGGTGACCGAGACGTGTAACCAATGGCAACTCTTACCATCACGCCGGGTGATACGTCAGTATGGCGATGACGAATACAGGCTTCCAATGTGCGTTCACCGCCATGTCGCCAAACACGGATGCAACCATCATGATGCTGTAAACAGAACTTGGATTCATCCGAAAAAATGACGTTTTGCCATTCGTGCACCCAGGTTCGTCGTTGAGTACTCCATCGCAGGCGCTCCTGTCTGTGATGCAGCGTCAAGGGTAACCGCAGCCATGGTCTCCGAGCTGATAGTCCATGCTGCTACAAACGTCGTCGAACTGTTCGTTTAGACGGTTGTTGTCTTGCAAACGTCCCCATCTGTTGACTCAGGGATCGAGACGTGGCAGCACGATCCGTTACAGCCATGCGGATAAGATGTCTGTCATCTGGACTGCTAGTGATACGAGGCCGTTGGGATCCAGCACGGCGTTCCGTATTACCCTCCTGAACCCACCGATTCCATATTCTGCTAACAGTGCTTGGATCTCGACCAACGCGAGCAGCAATGTCGCGATACGATAAACCGCAATCGCGATTGGCTACAATCCGACCTTTATCAAAGTCGGAAACGTGATGGTGCGCATTTCTCCTCCTTACACGAGGCACCACAACAATGTTGCACCAGGCAACGCCGGTCAACTGCTGTTTGTGTATGAGAAATAGTTTGGAAATTTTCCTCATGTCATCACGTTGTAGGTGTCGCCACCGACGCCAACCTTGTGTGAATGCTCTGAAAAGCTACTCATTTGCGTATCACATCATCTTCTGCCCGTCGGTTAAATTTCGCGTCTGGAGCACTTTATCTTCGTGGTGCAGCAATTTTAATGACCATTTGCTTACATATAGGATACGTCGCTATTGGCCGCTGGGACCACATGCGTGGAGCATGCCCTCACCCTATACGCGGGCCAGGAGAGCGCGCAGCCACGGCTTATGGCGCAGCGGCTGCAGAGACCTATCTAGTGGTAATCGAGGTGCATGCCTTCTGGTGCGGACTCGAAACCCGTGGCGCTCGGTACCAGAGAATGCTTCTACCTTTGGGAACAGTGTCCACGCCTACATGCAGTTTGTTTTCTTTAGTGCGATGGTATCTAGCACCAGAACAATGCAACATGTCACACAGCTCGCAGCGTACGTGTGTGGTTAGGAGAGCAGCAGGATGAGTTCACCATACTCACCTGGTAACCAAACCTCCCGGATTTAAACTGATTTGAGAATCTGTGAAACCACCCCAGTCGGTCTGTTTGCACCATGGATCCTCGACTGAGAAACCTAACACAGGTGGTCAGGGCACTTGAGTCGCCATGGCTTCGCATCCCTGTCGGTAGCTTCCAGAACCTCATCGACTGTCTTCCTGCACCTCTCGCGGTACAAAAGGTGGCTGCTCAGGCTTTTGACATGTCATCAAGTTAATATGATGGGACAATGTAGTAATGAATTATAACACTGTATAATTTTCTTTGGTTGCGCTTCGTAAAGCTTCTGCACGGCAGTTACCATTTTCTTATTTCTTTATATGTCTTTTAATTACGTACGTATGTTCACTATACACCTATTCTGATACATTTCGCTTTAGATTTTACTAATTTGTACATGCACTGTATTTGACAATTTAATTCGGCTATTTTCATCTTGAAGCAACAGGCTGAAGGAAAAAAAAATGTGTTAAGTATTTTGTTATGGAATGAACTGTTTTATTAAAGAAGTGCACCTTCTATGAAAAATTTAACAAATGTCTTTCCGTGGAAGTGCTTCATAACGGTAAAGAGCGCTTGAGTTCCGAATAGCATTTGCAATTTATACAATTAAATTACAAAACAACTACGGAAATACATTCTGCGTCATAATATACGAATCGACTAACACTCATGACCCGATTTTTTTCGCTATGTTCCTTATAATTTCGTGGACTACAGTACGCAGATTTATCTCTATTTTCTCGAATGAAAAACAGCCCACAGTTGCACTAAATTCTGTTTATTTTAAACCTTGACCATGGTTTCTGCTATAATAAAATAGTCTTCTTCAGAAGTCATACACTCTAATAAATGAAAAATGTCTTAGCCCAGCAGCTGCGCCAAGACCAATGAAATAACTTCAACAGACTTGAGCCTGTTTCGAACATAAGTAAAATAACACATGGCAACGTAGGTCCTCCGCCACTATAACAGAGGTAGTGGCGGAAGATATACGTTGCCATATGTAATTTTATTTATGTTCGAAACAGGTTCTGTTACACTGGCGGAGGACATACGTTGTCATATGTAATTTTATTTATGTTATAAACAGGCTTATGTCTGTTGAAGTTATTTTATTGGGCTTGACGCAGCCACTGGGCTAAGACGTTTTTCGTTTGCTAGTGTGTATGACTTCTGAAGAAGGCAATATTATTATAGCAGAAACTAAGGTCAAGGTTTAAAAGAAGCAGAATTTAGTGCAACTGTGGGCTGTTTTTCATTCGAGACAATTTCGTAACGATTGCTATTGTCGCTGCCATGATGAAAATAATATTTCTATTTTATTATAATCTCACCCGGATGTAACGTAGTAGTGATGCTAAACCATAGTCAGTATATTTTCTATTGCATGCTATAACAATTTGGGGCTCACGACCAGTTGAGAATATCGTGTGAAATTCAGTATCAGCAGACTGAGAAATAAGCAAAGGCAATGAAAGCAGCTGATAAAAATCTGTTTCTTCAGAAAATGTTTCGGCAGTAAAAATACGTACCTGCTCGTCGGTACCTTATTCGACATATGGCAGCGAAATGAAAAAAAAAAAAAACCTTCCCGGCACGACTCGGTATTTATTGAAACAACCAGAGGATCCTGAAAATGATGATCCGTTTGATGGACGGTACGCGCCACAGGTTCCCGCGTGTGTACACAACGCGAATATCTGTACGCGATATTGGAGTAGCGAGCAAATGTTTATTCGTTACCTGTTTTTATTTCGGCGCCAGCACCGGCGCCGGTGTGATTAAAGGCGTGTTTGCTCTGGGCCTCCGACCCCAGTCGATCAGAGGCGGTGGGCTGAGTTGCGTGTTCCTCCCATACATCTTCCAGGAACTGTAAGCTGCAACCCTGCTGCGGCAACAAGGCTTAATCCTCCGGTAGTAGGAGACTTATCACCTATCCCATGACCTATTTCCGTAGGTGACGTCCTTCTTAAATTGCAAACGTATGCCGCAATATAATATGGTGCTGGTACGTAGGAAATTAATCTAATATTGGTGTAGGACGTAATCTACTGACTAAAATACTTCTTCCAATCCATCTGTGGCATGAATCAGCAAACCAATGTTTAGTAGTATTAGTTGAAAACAGTCTTGGTTGCAATTTTAGTTTTTTATTTATCAACTACGCGTTTCACCTTATTTAGGAATCTTCAGGCTGATCTTGACGCCGCTGTGAACGTGATCGCGTTATGCAGGTCTTGGAGACACTCGTGTCCATCTAGAAGGTATTTACTGAGGTTAACGAAGGTGATGTTGGCCTGATGTACTCGACGATGCCCTTTATCTACATTGTCTACAGGATCGTACTAACAAATACCAAATTAAGATCAGCCTGAAGATTCCTAAATAAGGTGAAACGCGTAGTTGATAAATAAAAAGCTAAAATTGCAACCAAGACTGTTTTCAACTAATACTAAAATACTTCTCTTGGATTGTAACAAATGAGTCTCCTTCTGATAATGCTGAAACTATTTAGCATTTATTAGCTACACAGTTGTAAACAGTCGATCTGGTTGTCGTTGTTGTCCCTATTGATTCGGTGGAAATAAGATGCGCTGCCTATCGCAGTTTCCCTATTGGCAGATAAATGTACTCCCACCCGCCAATCTTCTGTCCCCTGACCGTGGAGACATCAGACGTCTTCTCCTACGGTAGATGTTTCTATCAGATCGGTTAGTAACATAATTAATGAAGGGGACAGAGAGAAAAATAAGACCAGTAACAGGGAGTCAAATGAGAATGAATAAAATAAATTGACGGAAAAAATTCCAACACCCAGAAATAATTAATGTAGAGTAGTGAAATTTAGACAATACTTTTCTGTAGTTAACATAGCACAAGTAAGATAGCAGCAGTTGACATAGCAAGTAATAGAACCCAGTACGTTGTCCTCGATGGTAACTGTTCATCGGAGGTGAGGGAATCATCTGGAGTGCCCCAGGGGAGTGTGGTAGGTCCGCTGTTGTTTCCTATCTACATAAATGATCTTTTGGATAGGGTGGATAGCAATTTGCAGCTGTTTGCTGATGATGCTGTGGTTTACGGGAAGGTGTCGTCGTTGAGTGGATGTAGGAGGATACAAGATAACTTGGACAGGATTTGTGATTGGTGTAAAGAATGGCAGCTAACTCTAAATATAGATAAATGTAAACTAATGCAGATGAATAGGAAAAAGAATCCCGTAATGTTTGAATACTCCATTAGTAAGGTAGCGCTTGACACAGTCACGTCGATTAAATATTTGTGCGTAAAACTGCAGAGCGATATGAAGTAGGACAAGCATGTAATGGCAGTTTTGGGGAAGGCTGATAGACGTCTTCGGTTCATTGGTAGAATTTTGGGAAGATGTGGTTCATCTGTAAAGGAGACCGCTTATAGAACACTAATACGACCCATTCTTGAGTACTGCTCGAGCGTTTGGGATCCCTATCAGGTCGGATTGAGGGAAGACATAGAAGAAATTCAGAGGCGGGCTGCTAGATTTGTTACTTGTAGGTTTGATCATCACGCGAGTGTTACGGAAATGCTTCAGGAACGCGGGTGGGAGTCTCTGGAGGAAAGGAGGCGTTCTTTTCATGAATCGCCACTGAGGAAATTTAGAGAACCAGCATTTGAGGCTGACTGCAGTACGATTTTACCGCCGCCAACTTACATTTCGTGGAAAGACCACAAAGACGAAAGAGATTAGGGCTCATACAGAGGCATATAGGCAGTCATTTTTCCCTCGTTCTCTTTGGGAGTGGAACAGGGAGAGAAGATGCTAGTTGTGGTACGAGGTACCCTCCGCCACGCACTGTATGGTGGATTGCGGAGTATGTATGTAGATGTAGATGTAGGATCACAAGTTAGCATAAGCGCGAGAAAAGCCATTGCCAATGTGAAATACAGGTACGTTAATAATCGGTTGCGAGCTAACATCCCCAAGATGTTCGGGCTCACATGCGGTTCCTCTTCGTTGAAATGTCTTGGCTCAATCTCGTCTATGGGTTGAACCGCACGTGTCACATCACACGCTCTAAATTACACACTTGTGACCCTTTGGTTAAATCGTCTGGCTGATGGCAAGTTTGCGAAATACAAAGTTAACATAACATATAATAACACTAATAATAATGTCGGGAATTAAATTAACGACCCGTAAAAGATGTAAGCCTCACGGTTGCGATTTGGTTAGAATAATGTTTATTCAGAAAGCAAAAGAATAGCGAAAGTGGTCGTATTTAGAGTTACTGTTACACTCGAGCGCATATCCATTTGACAGAGTTCGATCATTCACAATCTCCGTGAGAAATGCACACAACGCGAATTTTTCTAAGTCGTTTCACTTCCTAGCTCCATAAAGAGCGACTGTCCGCTTTCGCGTCTCAATCCGAACTGTACCCTTTGGTGTCTCCAGCCAAACTGTCCGCTTTCGCGTTTGCACCAGCACTCCCTCTGACCGTCCCCGGCCGCGTTTCCCGCGCGCCAAAAACCCTCGCTCAACTGACTATGGCAGTTCCCATTCCTGAAGTCGTCCATCTGATTGGCAACAGCTTATTCCGTATTACTTCACATTTTAACATACTTAAATAATCAAAACCTGAGCACTTTCACGTTCTAAATGTAGTAACAATAGCCGGCGAAGTGGCCTAGCGGTTCTAGGCGCTTCAGTCTGGAACCGCGCGACCGCTACGGTCGCAGGTTCGAATCCTGCCTCGGGCATTGATGTGTGTGATGTCCTTAGGTTAGTTAGGTTTAAGTAGTTCTAAGTTCTAAGGGACTGATGACCTCAGAAGTTAAGTCCCGTAGTGCTTAGAGACATTTGAACCATTTGAAGTAACAATAATATCCATTACATAATTAACGTTAAATTCTTTTACATAAAACCGATACAATTTCCTTCTTAACTTTGAATGTCACGGCAGGTAGCCTTGCACCACTGTGCTTTCTGATAAATAAATGAAGAACAAAAGTAACTATTATGCACTAAACTTAACAACAAATATTCTATTATCTAATGGTTCAGTAAGGTGTGCTGCTGTCATCGTTCAATGGGTTTGTGTGGAGGAAATGACGATCTGATGCTTAAGTGTAAATACTGATAATTTAACTTTACTGTATCTTTTAACCAAATAAAGTTGCAGAGTTGATATTTACAACGTATGTCGTTTTAATGATACGCTTCTATATGAAATGTCATTCGTTAAGATCGACCAAAGCGTTCAGATTTTAGCGTTCAGGTCTTTGTTACAAAACTTGTTAATTTCACTTAAACAGTAAATCATAAGCTATTATAGATTTGATCAATATTCAAGTTTTATTGGGACCACCATGAAAATTTATGGAGAATGGCAGATTAAAATTGCTGTGGCTTGATTCCCTGAAGTAGTACAGAATTAAATAGTTTGCATAATGTTTCCCTTTGTGGACGATCTTAGATCCGCCATATTTGCTAGTGCTACGTCTCATTGGCCACAAGAAGCTTCTACTGGGTTTCCCTATGATGACGTAGGTTCTCGTATGTCTCACTCGTACGCTTAGGCCTCAATAGACAGTGGACGCCTGTGAGTTTCCCTAATCTCGTGGTGAATCTGCGCCCTTTGCGGCACTCGATCCTGGACGACAGGGTTCGTTTCACAATTCCTGTAGGCCGACTATTTCGGCCATATATTTAAATGAGAGCTCAATGTTCGTTTGCTCATCTACATATACATCTACATCCATACTCCGCAAGCCACCTGACGGTGTGTGGCGGAGGGTACCTTGAGTACCTCTATCGGTTCTCCCTTCTATTCCAGTCTCGTATTGTTCGTGGAAAGAAGGATTGTCGGTATGCCTCTGTGTGGGCTCCAATCTCTCTGATTTTATCCTTATGGTCTCTTCGCGAGATATACGTAGGAGGGAGCAATATACTGCTTGACTCCTCGGCGAAGGTATGTTCTCGAAACTTCAACAAGAGCCCGTACCGAGCTACTGAGCGTCTCTCCTGCAGAGTCTTCCACTGGAGTTTATCTATCATCTCCGTAACGCTTTCGCGATTACTAAATGATCCTGTAACGAAGCGCGCTGCTCGCTGTTGGATCTTCTCTATCTCTTCTATCAACCCTATCTGGTACGGATCCCACACTGCTGAGCAGTATTCACGCAGTGGGCGAACAAGCGTACTGTAACCTACTTCCTTTGTTTTCGGGCTGCATTTCCTTAGCAGTCTTCCAATGAATTTCAGTCTGGCATCTGCTTTACCGACGATCAACTTTATATGATCATTCCATTTTAAATCACTCCTAATGCGTACTCCCAGATAATTTATGGAATTAACTGCTTCCAGTTGCTGACCTGCTATATTGTAGCTAAATGATAAGGGATCTTTCTTTCTATGTATTCGCAGCACATTACACTTGTCTACATTGAGATTCAGTTGCCATTCCCTGCACTATGCGTCAATGCGCTGCAGATCCTCCTGCATTTCAATACAATTTTCCATTGTTACAACCTCTCGATATACCACAGCATCATCCGCAAAAAGCCTCAGTGAACTTCCGATGTCATCCACAAGGTCATTTATGTATATTGTGAACAGCAACAGTCCTACGACACTCCCCTGCGGCTCACCTGAAATCACTCTTACTTCGGAAGACTTCTCTCCATTGAGAATGACATGCTGCGTTCTGTTATCTAGGAACTCTTCAATCCAATCACACAATTGGTCTCATAGTCCATATGCTCTTACTTTGTTCATTAAACGACTGTGGGGAACTGTATCGAACGCCTTGCGGAAGTCAAGAAACACAGCATCTACCTGGGAACCCGTGTCTATGGCCCTCTGAGTCTCGTGGACGAATAGCGCGAGCTGGGCTTCACGACTTCCTACAGAGTAGATTTCTAGTCTCCAGAAAAGTCATTATACGCGAACATAATACGTGTTCCAAAATTCTACAACTGATCGACTTTAGAGATATAGGTCTATAGCTGTGCACATCTGTTCGACGTCCCTTCTTGAAAACGGGGATGACCTGTGCCCTTTTCCAATCCTTTGGAACGCTACGCTCTTCTAGAGACCTACGGTACACCGCTGCAAGAAGGGCGGTGTAACCGCCAGAATGTTGAATGTAGGCTTGCAAATTGCATGGACTGTGTCATACAGGCGCAGGTTATCAGTTTGTGGGATGGAGTTCCATGGCTGTCGCACTTGGTCGCTCAATACAGGATGGTTACTGCTGTGGACGACGCCGGGATTGTCATCCGATGATGCCCAATACGCGCTCGATTGAAAGCAGATGTGGCAGTAGAGCAGGTCAAGGCAACATGCCAACACTCTCCAGAGAAATTTGGGTTACAACAGCGTTGTGTGCGCGAGCGTTATCTTAATAAGAAAACATCCCCTGGAATGCTGTTCGTGGATGGCAGCACAACAGGTCGAATCACCAGACTGATGTACAGATTTGCAGTCAGGGTGCTTGAGATAACCACTAGATTGCCCCAGCTATCATACGAAATGTCACTCCAGACTATAGCTCCAGGTATAGATCCAGTGCGTCTAGGCCGCAGAGAGGTTGGTTGCAGGCGACCACCTGGTCTCCTTCTAACAAACACACGGCCATCACTGCCACAGAGGCAGAACTACTCTCATCAGGAAACATGACAAACCTCCACTCCACCCTCACATCAGCTCTCGCTTGACACAACTTGTAACACCAAGATTGATTATAAATAGTTTATACTGTGTAATTTTATTTATTGTATGTAACTATGAACTGTTTGGTCTTTGGTGATTAATGTCTTTCAATTGCCAGAGGGAAGTGGAAGTTTGTGATAGATATTTGAAAAAACTTAAGAGTGTATTTAAGTAATGAAAAGGTGGATCTGGCAGTCAATCTTGGTGGCAAGAGAGAGAACACATTACGCAGAGGGAAGTGGAAGTTTTTGATAGATATTTGAAAAAACTTAACAGTGTATTTAAGTAATGAAACTTTGTAAAATATGCCTGTTTATAAAAGAGAAATTGTACGTATAAAACTGGTTCATACTTAGGGAAGTTGTATTATAAGGAAGGAAAAGGTGTAGGGAACCCCCTCCTCTACGGAAAGGGCTTGGCGCGTGGGAAAAGGTGGATCTGGCGGTCAATCTTGGTGGCAAGAGAGAGAACACATTACCCAGAGGGAAGTGGAAGTTTTTGATAGATATTTTAAAAAACTTAACAGTGTATTTAAGTAATGAAACTTTATAGAATATGCCTGTTTATAAAAGAGAAATTGTACGTATAAAACTGGTTCATACTTAGGGAAGTTGTATTATAAGGAAGGAAAAGGTGTAGGGAACCCCCTCCTCTACGGAAAGGGCTTGGCGAGTGGGAAAACGTGGATCTGGCGGTCAATCTTGGCGGCAAGAGACAGAACACATTACGCAGTCGGTGACCAGCAGTTGTACAGTCAGCACTGCGGGTGTCAAGTGAGGCATTCAGGAATGGCTCTAAAATGCTTAATACGTCGCCAAGAAGATTTGAATAGAGCATTAAACCGCTAGAGGCGAGACCAGATAGCAGCCACGTGCTTGCCACCTCTATTGCGCCACTGCTTCACTTTCAAAATCAGATATGTATTCCAGTATGAACCAGTACGCTTGTGTGTGAGTGTTTCTCAATAATAATTTCAATGATAAAAATTCGTGTTTGAACTTTGAAACTGTTCTCTTCATGAAACCAAGCAGGGTTATATTCAAAGCCGGGTATCCTGTTTATGAAGAAACACTAACTTGTTTCTACTCGAATGTGTACAGCATATAAATTTTGTTAGTTAAAATCACTTGCTTCACAAGTAATGAAAGAGGCACACGATTTCGAACCTACTTGAAACTTAATTTTACCTTGAACTTATTTTTGAAGTTAATTAAGAATATTGTCAGTGTAAATTTGTATAAAGCATTCAGAGATAAATAATATCAAGTGGGGTTGGAAATCGGTATTAGTGTGATGCAAATTGTTTATGAAATGGGTGCATAGTTTGCTTATAAAGGAAGTGAATGTTTATAGTCCCCACTTTAATCTTTAGTATGAGAAATTTATTCTAGTTATACTAGTAAAATATGAAACATTTTCACAGCAGAGTAAATATAAAATGTGTATATAAAGTGCCATGATTTGCATTTGTGATGTTTGGGTTTTAGTTAAATCAGGACTCTGATCATGCTCAAATTTGGTCTTGTGATGCCTTTGATAACATTTCGAACTGAATCGGCTAATTGTTGAGACGATAATTATTATTAATAGGTGTATAGGGCCAACTGTCTTTCTGTGACCGTCAATTAGGCGAATCATAACTACTGCTAACTACTGTTCAGTTCGACTGGTAGTTGCGTGTGTTCATTGCAGTTTACAACGCAACGAAAGTTTCCTTTCGTAAAATTATAGTTAAATTCATTGAACTTATTATTCTAAATTATTATGCCTAATTAGGCTGGCGACCGTATATTCGTTCTTTTACGTGAATTCAGTTATTTTCTTAACTTCCAAAAATAAAGTCTTTCAGTTTTTCTGCTAATTGCAATTTGTACGAAATCACAGTTTGTTACCCACTGTCCACTAGGTCAACACGGTTAAACTACGCAAAACTCCTCCCAGGTGTTGACGCTAGTAACAATGAAGTGTTATACTTAAGGTTATACACGACATGCATTTGCGTTACAAACTGAAGTCGCAAACGGCGGTGGTTTGGGGTCAGTGGAATGTACGTTACATGGCTGTCCTTGTAGTAACCGATTTGTAACGGTTCTTTGTGTCACTGTAGTGCCAATCGCTTCTGCAGCCGCAGTACGATACGCTTAAGCCATACATCGGAAACTACGGTCTTCCGTCTCCGTAGTGCCACGAGGCCGTCTTGCGCCCAGTCTTCTTGGGACCGTCCCTTTGCGCGACCACCGTTGTCACCAATCGTGTGCAGCAGCCACAATCCTGCCAAGTCTTTTTGCAATAACTGGGAAAGAACATCTAGGTTCTCGTAACTCTTTTACTCTGCCACTTTCAAACTCAGTGAGTTGTTTTTAATGGCGACTTCGTCGTCTTAAAGGCATTCTTGACTAACATCAACTCACTACGTCCAGTCTCAGAGGTCACAAACGCTGACGACCGTTACAGAGTGTTATGAAGCAAACATGATTTGCGTCCTCATAGCAACGCTACTACCGCATCTCTTATGTGTCTGGCGCAACGTGAATAGACATCATTTCTCAGATGTAGGGACACACCTACTAACTTTGTTTTGCACAAGTCTTTGGTGTTGAGATTATTTCTATTAGTGTATCTTACCTTAGAAGAAAGATTAAAGAAAGGCAAACGTACGTTTCTATCATTTGTAGACTTAGAGAAAGCTTTTGACAATGTTGACTGGAATACTCTCTTTCAAATTCTGAAGGTGTCAGGGGTAAAATACAGGGAGCGAAAGGCTATTTACAATTTGTACAGAAACCAGATGGCAGTTATAAGAGTCGAGGGACATGAAAGGGAAGCAGTGGTTGGGAAGGGAGTAAGACAGGGTTGTAGCCTCTCCCCGATGTTATTCAATCTGTATATTGAGCAAGCAGTAAAGGAAACAAAAGAAAAATTCGGAGTAGGTATTAAAATACATGGAGAAGAAATAAAAACATTGAGGTTCGCCGATGACATTGTAATTCTGTCAGAGACAGCAAAGGACTTGGAAGAGCAGTTGAATGGAATGGACAGTGTCTTGAAAACAGGATATAAGATGAACACCAACAAAAGCAAAACGAGGATAATGGAATGTAGTCGAATTAAGTCGGGTGATGCTGAGGGAATTACATTAGGAAATGAGACACTTAAAGTAGTAAAGGAGTTTTGCTATTTGGGGAGAAAAATAACTGATGATGGTCGAAGTAGAGAGGATATAAAATGTAGACTGGCAATGGCAAGGAAAGCGTTTCTGAAGAAGAGAAATTTGTTAACATCGAGTATAGATTTAAGTGTCAGGAAGTCATTTCTGAAAGTATTTGTATGGAGTGTAGCCATGTATGGAAGTGAAACATGGACGATAAATAGTTTGGACAAGAAGAGAATAGAAGCTTTTGAAATGTGGTGCTACAGAAGAATGCTGAAGATTGAATGGGTAGATCACATAAGTAATGAGGAAGTATTGAATGGGATTGGGGAGAAGAGAAGTTTGTGGCACAACTTGACCAGAAGAAGGGATCGGTTGGTAGGACATGTTCTGAGGCATCAAGGGATCACCAATTTAGTGTTGGAGGGCAGCGTAGAGGGTAAAAATCGTAGAGGGAGACCAAGAGATGAATACACTAAACTGATTCAGAAGGATGTAGGTTGCAGTAGGTACTGGGAGATGAAGAAGCTTGCACAGGATAGAGTAGCATGGAGAGCTGCATCAAACCAGTCTCAGGACTGAAGAGCACAACAACAACAACAGTGTATATTGACGATAACAACACGTTACATCAGAGATAGTCTTGTCACATAAATTGGAACTTAATCAACTCAAAGGCCGCCGTCTTTCTGTAGGAGACAACCAGAAACAAAATATAACGCGTCCCGTACCGAGAGAGGAGAGAGAGGGACAGAGAGAGAGAGAGAGAGAGAGAGAGAGAGAGAGAAAGAGAGGGAACGAGAAAACTGAGATGACTTCTGGGAAGTGAAAATCACGAAAGGCAGTTGTTAGCCATAAGAAGTTTCGTAATACGAACGCCTGGACGGGAGCAACAGGACAAAACTTACCGTGTAAACAGTTAAACAGTTAACGAAAGCGCAACTCCGGGTGCTCGTGGCGCAGTCGACGTAACCGCATAAAAACCAAGACTGAAGTTCTACCACAAAACATCTTAACTATAACTGAGTCTGCCGGCCGGAGTGGCCGAGCGGTTCTAGGCGCTACAGTCTGCAGCCGCGCGACCGCTACGGTCGCAGGTTCGAATCCTGCCTCGGGCATCGATGTGTATGATGTCCTTAGGTTAGTTAGGTTTAAGTAGTTCTAAGTTCTAGGGGACTGATGACCTCAGAAGTTAAGTCCCATAGTGCTCAGAGTCATTTGAACCATTTTTTTTTTTAAACTGAGTCTGCACATGGGTCCGTCCAAGGCTATGAGAGCCAGCCCATGTACAATAAACTCCCGCACTACTACTAATAACGCCTTGAAGCCCACCAAGAACTGCAGTGGAATGGATTCCGGATAGCATTTCTGTGCTTTTGTAAACTAGGATGCAACACAGCACAGTGCGTTCTCCGATAGACAAGACTGCCGTAGCCAACTTGTATGTGGGTAGCAGCGAATACTGTGGCTGCGGCTTTCAGCAGGTCGGCAGCTCGGCCTCCTGGCTCTCAAGTTGGGAACCTGTCCTGGCCCCAGTTCGCAGTAACGTGGGCGGAACATGTGACGCTACACGCCAGTTTTGCTGCAGCTAGAATCTGAAGGCCCTGACTTTCTACATACTGTATATTCGTTTTCTTATGAATTTTCTGAATTATATACCACGCTGTAATCTACACTTCAGCACTTTGCAGATGGTTCATTGAACCACTTCCATGCTGTTTCGCTACCGTTCCAATTCTTTAATAACACCTGGGAAAAACGAGCACCAAAATCTTCCCAACTGAGTAGCAATGTCTCTTATTAGAATTAGGGTGGGAGTCGGCAATATACGATTTTTTTTTCTAATTCTGTGGAGAAATTAGGTGACTAAAATTTTGTGAAACGATCTCGTCGCAACGAAAAACTTCTTTGTTTGTTGACTGTCACCCGACCTCGAATATCATGTCTGTATCATATCACCTTTTTCGGAATCTTGCAAAATGAGCTGCCCTTCCCAATTTTTCCAATTTGGACTTCACTAAGGTCCGAATAATACACTTCTAACTACACAAAACTCTGTTCTGACCACGGTTGACACTCGAGATGTATTGAGGACTTTGTTTGGATAACGTTCGTGGTGCAACTTGGAGACTAGGCTAGCATGTGTATTTATTTTGTTGATGCATAAGTTCGTTGCGTTTTTGATTTGCTATGGGTTTATTTGTCGCTTGTTATGTTTTTATTTGTAGTTCACTGTTGCAGTTTGAGTTTACATATTGTCATTTTCTTATTTGGAGGTGCTGAGTGGAGGCATGGACGCCAGAAAATAGAGTTCCAACTGGAGTAATCGGAATGTTTCCGATATATTGTTGTGTTTGAGATCAATGGATAAGTGACAGCAATGGAGGCAGACACATTTGCGCTGTGTGTGTGGATAATATCATTAAACAGCAAGGTAATGGCTTTTTTTTCTTTTAAGGAGGCTCGTTTTGACATTAGCGACTCTCCGCGTTTAGGAAGACGTTCGGGGTTTGAAGAAGATATTTTAAACCCATTAATCCTCAATGATCCACCTTAATGTACTCGAGAACTGGCAACTGTGATGAAGTGTATCATTTCACTATTGGGCGACATGGGAAGGTTCGAAAATCAGATGTATTAATACCGCATCCTCTAAGCCAGCGCGTTCCAACATGTACATTTATGATTGCTCGTCATAGATTGGTTATTGAGCAACAACGATAATTACTATGCTGTATCATTACGGGTCACGAGGCACGGTGTCTTTATGCTAACATAATGAAAAGTAAGGAATGACTGAGCCCGAACAAAGCAGCAACTGCCCGTACAAAGACGTGCGTGCACCCACAAGAGAATACGTTATGCTTCTGACGAAACAGTGACGGTGTGGTGTACCACAAATGGCTTCCCCGAGATGTAGCCATCACTGGTGACATTCACTGTCAACAACTGAGACGTGTTGCAAGTGCAGTCGAAGAACAACGACCGGGTAGACAGCGTGAAGTGCAGGCCGATGTGGCCGAGCGGCTCTAGGCGCTTCAGTCTGGAACCGCGCGACCGCTACGGTCGCAGGTTCGAATCCTGCCTCGGGCATGGATGTATGTGTTGTCCTTAGGTTAGTTAGGTCTAAGTAGTTCTAAGTTCTAGGGGACTGATGACCTCAGATGTTAAGTCCCATAGTGCTCAGAGCCATTTGAACCATTTGAACAGCGTGAAGTGTTGCTGCCCACGTGGATTCTGCTAGACTGACAAAAAAAAAAAAAAAAAAAAAAAAATACACTGTATAGGTGTTGGGCTGAGAAGTCATTCGGCAGCGCCCTCGTTCACTTGATCTTGCGGCCTAAGAGGGTTGGGGTTGGATTGTCTGGGGAAGGAGTCCAGACAGCGAGGTCATCGGCCTCATCGGATTAGGGAAGGAAGTCGGCCGTGCCCTTTCAAAGGAACCATCCCGGCAGTTCCCTGGAGCGATTTAGGGAAATCACGGAAAACCTAAATCAGGATGGCCGGACGCGGGATTGAACCGTCGTCCTCCCGAATGCGGGTAGAGTGTCTAACTACTGCACCACCTCGCTCGGTATTGCGGCCTAAGATCTTCATCTTTTCCCCTCTCTATCAAACAGCCTTCAAGGAACTTCCTTTCCAGATAGAAATGCACTGCGAACGTAGCTCGAAGAGTTATTCGCCTCAAAACCAAATGATTTCTATAGTCGCAGAATCAAAAAGCTACCCCAGCGTTGGCAGACTGTTGAAAATATCGAAGGAGAACATAATACTGAGGACTGAAATGTCTGTTATATGAATCTGTTGTGTTTATTAAACTTCTAGGAAAAAGGTACGAACTTATTCATCAACTAAAATAATATATTCTAGCGTGCTGTTCTCACGATATTTCCATATTTTTGTGCACCTTCCTCCAGATCACAAGTATCACACACCGTAAAGCAGCATGTGGAGCATATATGTAGATATAGTAGTGTACTTTTATTTATAGCGGTGCTATACATTTTAAAGACGGTCAACATGCTGTGAAACGTAGCAAGGTAGCGCGTAATCTAGGCCTGGCTGCTCGCCGATTCGTCTTCCTGACACCCGCCTTCCCTCCAAGCCGCTTCCTGCGGAGTGGCGTCGCCGGTGTCAGCGTCTTGCTGACTCGTGTTTATGATGCGCCAGCAGCCTCGAGCGTATCACGCCGCCGTCTCGACGTGCGCCGTGCGTAAGCCAAGTCACATTAATTATACCACAGCTTGACAGCTCTTTCGCACGGCTCTGTGGCCTTATGAGCACGCAAACACGCACGCACACACACACACACACACACACACACACACACACACACACACACACACACATTATCCGCAGTCAAGCTCCTTACATCTAACTCCTCTAATTATTATATGACCTTTGTATACGGTCCTGATAACAATACAGAATTTTTATTTGTCAGAAATTAATGATGTTCTCTTAATGCGATTCTGGTGCGGTGCAGCAGAAATGGTTCCCGCATGTGAATAGCACTCTGCCACATCTACGGGGAAAAATCAAAATAATTCTTTTTTCATCAAAGAAGCAACGCGACTTTTTCTGTGATTTATAAAAATGGCTCTGAGCACTATGGGACTTAACTTCTGAGGTCTCCAGTCCCCAAGAACTTAGGACTACTTAAACCTAACTAACCTAAGGACATCACACACATCCATGCCCGAGGCAGGATTCGAACCTGCGACCGTAGCGGTCGCGCGGTTCCAGACTGTAGCGCCTAGAACCGCTCGGCCACCCTGGCCGGCTATGATTTATAGTGATTATATGGTTCAAGAGACAGTTGTTGAGGATAACACATTGTTTTAGCAGTTCATCGTTCAGCCACTTGTCTGTGTAAAAATGTAAAGTAATAAAAATTATATACGGCAGTATATTCATGAACGTCTGTCGTATAGCCCCGATGAAAACTCTATGGTGCGCTATAAAGGAATTTGTCGTATGATATCAATGCGTTCACAATGAAGAAAATCGTATGACACTTCCATTACGGAAGTGTGTGGCCCGATATTGATGAACTTGTAGCCTATAAATCAAACAATTCACACCCTTTTGCGAGAGGAAAATCACCCAGGCCGTAGATATTTTTGGCACTCTCGATCTAGAATAATGTTTTTCACTGAAGGGACATAAAAGCTAAAATCTTTGCATGTAGTTTCCACTATTATTCAACAGTTAAAGAAAGTAATACGATTAGGAGGCAATGCTATTTCACCAGAGACACAATTAACATCGCTTAACATATCATGAATAATGGATGAAAAAATCCATCTTTATAGATTATTTTAAAAATACATCGTGCATTTTTTATGTAACAGTGCTCCTCAAGAATAAATTTACTCTGCAATTCTTTGTTTAAAAGTCTTGACTTTTTTTTAATACACTTTAGTGATATGACAATCTTACCCTTACGGCAGATAAATGTAACGACCACGCATATGAAAGGACCAACTCATTCGGTATCAGCTTTGGGGCTAATCAGTAAAACCTTATTATGTTATTTTCCATTATTCTATCATTTATAACATCTAAGATATTAAAAAATTTTCCCTGCACGGCAACGATGACCTGTTCTGCTACTTAAAGCAATTGTGTTCAACTTGCATTCAGTACTAAAGGACCACTATCAGTTGCCTGTGGATGTCTTCTGCCGGCAATTGTGTGCATCAAGATGGAGATTACCGTAAATTTTACGAGGGCACTGCGTACACACAGTGTAATATCGACAAAGCCTATGCTTCCAGTAAAATAAGAAGAGCAGTCTCAAACTGGAAGTATTTTTACATACACTTTTCCTTGTCCTTGCGCCTGTGCATTCTTAGATGTGTTTGAGTAGATCGGAATGTTGTCAGGCATAGAATCAGTAAGGTTTAACTGCGCCATTTGGAATGCTTACTGACATTTTTAGGAGCTTTGAACGAAATTTTTATCTTGAATATGCTCCAACATTGTTATAAAAAGAAATAAAAGTGGTGTTTCCACAGTTTCATTACTGTGGGTCTACGATGAGATATTTCTAAAATACTGTTACTGGTGCTAAGTGTTCCATAAATCCGTCTATGATCCTGACGTCTCAGTCATACTGGCAGACGGATTTGGAATGGTGTGAAAATTATTTCTGTTTATGAACTGTGAAAAGTTGACCGAAGTGCAATAGCCCTCACAATCGATTCACGCTGAAACGAGTACTGAATTTGATTTTCTACAAATGTGTCACTGTAGCACTACAGTGAACTCTAATGCTGGACGCCCTACTTCTATATACGATCTTTTGAATTGCGATTTTTGTATGTCGTGCTTCTTGGAACCGTCTTAGGTGAGTGCCAGTATGTTTCTTTAACGATGCCAAAGAAGATATACACTCGGGTGACGACAGTCATGGGATAACGATACGCACACTTACGTAAGGCGGTAGTATCGTGCACACGAGGTTGTTGTTGTTGTTTTCGTCTTCAGTCCCGAGACTGGTTTGATGCACCTCTCCATGCTACTCTGTCCTGTGCAAGCTTCTTCATCTCCCAGTACCTACTGCAACCTACATCCTTCTGAATCTGCTTAATGTATTCATCTCTTGGTCTCCCTCTACGATTTTTACCCTCCACGCTGCCCTCCAATGCTAAATTTGCGATCCCTTGATGCCTCAAAACATGTCCTACCAACCGATCCCTTCTTCTAGTTACGTTGTGCCACAAACTTCTCTTCTCCCCAATCCTATTCAATACCTCCTCATTAGTTACGTGATCTACCCACCTTATCTCCAGCATTCTTCTGTAGCACCACATTTCGAAAGCTTCTATTCTCTTCTTGTCCAAACTGGTTATCGTTCATGTTTCACTTCCATACATGGCTACACTCCATGCAAATACTTTCAGAAACGACTTCCTGACACTTAAATCTATACTCGATGTTAACAAATTTCTCTTCTTCAGAAACGATTTCCTTGCCATTGCCAGTCTACATTTTATATCCTCTCTACTTCGACCATCATCAGTTATTTTACTCCCTAAATAGCAAAACTCCTTTACTAATTTAAGTGTCTCATTTCCTAATCAAATCCCCTCAGCATCACACGATTTAATTTGACTACGTTCCATTATCCTCGTTTTGCTTTTGTTGACGTTCATCTTATATCCTCTTTTCAAGACACTGTCCATTCCGTTCAACTGCTCTTCCATGTCCCTTGCTGCCTCTGACAGAATTACAGTGTCATCGGCGAACCTCAAAGTTTTTATTTCTTCTCCATGGATTTTAATACCTACTCCAAATTTTTCTATTGTTTCCTTTACTGCTTGCTCAATATACAGATTGAATAACGTCGGGGAGAGGCTACAACCCTGTCTCTCTCCCTTCGCAACCACTGCTTCCCTTTCATGCCCCTCGACTCTTATAACTGCCATCTGGTTTCTGTACAAATTGTAAATAGCCTTTCGCTCCCTGTATTTTACCCCTGCCACCTTCAGAATTTGAAAGAGAGTATTCCAGTTAACGTTGTCAAAAGCCTTCTCTAAGTCTACAAATGCTAGAAACGTAGGTTTGCCTTTTCTTAATCTTTCTTCTAAGATAAGTCGTAAGGTTAGTATTGCCTCACGTGTTCCAACATTTCTACGGAATCCAAACTGATCTTCCCCGAGGTCCGCTTCTACCAATTTTTCCGTTCGTCTGTAAAGAATTCGCGTTAGTATTTTGCAGCTGTGACTTATTAAACTGATAGTTCGGTAATTTTCACATCTGTCAACACCTGCTTTCTTTGGGATTGGAATTATTATATTCTTCTTGAAGTCTGTGGTTATAAAAGGGCAATATACTAGCGGAGCTGCCGTTTGTGCTCAGGCGATTCATATGAAAATGTTTCCAACGTGATTATGGCCGCAAGACGGGAACTAACAGACTCTGAACACGGAGCAGTAGTTGGACGCATGGTATAGTTCATTTCTGGAATCGTTAGGGCATTTAGCACTCCGCTATCCACGGTGTCAAGAGTGTGTTGAGAATACCAAATTTCAGACCTTACCTCTCACCACGGACAAAGCAGTGGCCAACAGCCTTCACTTAACGACCAAGAGCAGCGACATTCGCGTAGAGAGTTCAGTGCTGAGAGACAAGCAACACTACGTGAAATAAAGTGGGATGTACGGCGAACGTATGCATTAGGACAGTGAGGCGAAATACGGCGATAAAGATATATGGCAGCAGACGACCGACGCGAGCAGTTTTGTCAACATCACGACATCGACTACAGCTCCTCTCCCGGGTTCATTGCCATTTCGACTGGACCGTAGACAACTGGAAAACCGTGGCCTCATCAGATGAGTCCCGATTTCAGTTGGTAAGAGCTAGTGGTAGGTTTCGAGAGTGGTGCAGACCCCTTGTCAACAAGACATTGTGGAAGCTGGTAGTGGCTCCATAATAGTGTGGGCTGTGTTTACGTGGAATGGACTGGGTCCCCTGATCCAACTGAACCGATCATTGACAGGAAATGATTATGTTCGGCTGCTTGGAGACCATTTGCAGCCATTCATTGACTTCATGTTTCTAAACAACGGTTATGGATGACAATCCGCCATTTCATCGGGCCACAACTGTTCGCGATTGGTATGAAGAACATTCAGGACTATTCGAGCGAATAATTTGGCCAGCCAGATCCATCGATGAATCCAATCCAAAATTTATGGGACACAGTTCGTAAACATGAAACATGAAGAGAATCGAAACTTTTGATGCTTGTGGGATATGGGCAATGATTAATTTTCCGAATGTCTGATGCAGCACAACTACAGATATTCACTGCCAGATCTGTGGCATTCACGTGGATAAGACAGAGAGTTAATCGGAGGTGGAAATGTTCAGTTCAGCTCGGAAAATGCTATTGATACAGAAGAAAT
Organism: Schistocerca serialis cubense; assembly: GCF_023864345.2. Classification (NCBI taxonomy): domain Eukaryota; kingdom Metazoa; phylum Arthropoda; class Insecta; order Orthoptera; family Acrididae; genus Schistocerca; species Schistocerca serialis. Next base: position 1,141,839,111 of record NC_064639.1, on the reverse strand, counting down.
CGAGCGAACATCAAAAGAGAGTGATATACTGGAAAAATTCTCTAAGAGATATCATTTCAGATTCCTGCAACGAAGATGTATAAAACTGATCACAAGCTAGCACGTTTCAGCAATGGAGGAAGTTACGTAGAAGTTTTGGACGTTGTCAAAAATGGTTCAAATGGCTCTGAGCACTATGGGACTTAACTTCTGAGGTCATCAGTCCCCTAGAACTTAGAACTACTTAAACCTAACTAACCTAAGGACATCACACACATCCATGCCCGAGGCAGGATTCGAACCTGCGACCGTAGCGGTCGGCGGCTCCAGACTGTAGCGCCTAGAACCGCTCGGCCACTTCGGCCGGCTTGGACGTTGTCTCCATACGTGAGGAATAATCAGTATCATTGTTATTATTTGCAACTTTTCAGTTTCGCCTGTATTAATATTCACACAAATAATTTATTTACCTTTTAGTACATTGGCACTCACTAAGCAATATGTCAATGGATGAACCGAATCTCCTGCCAATACGATCCTTTTTTCATTCCTACATAACGTTGCATTATATGGTAGTATTCTTTGGGCCACATATATATGTTCTCTTGATGCTCGAAGATGTGCCTTTTGCGTTCAATATAGCAAATGTCTCAGAGATATAAATTATTATATTAGGATCCTTTTCTCACTCCCACATCAAGTTGCATTATATGGTAGTATACTTTGGGTCCCATAGATATGTTCCCTTGATGTTCGAAGATGTGCCTTTTGGGTTCAATATAGCAAATGTATCAAAGACATAAATAATTATATTAGATTGTTAGTACGAAATCTACACGGCATTACCTTCATTAAATAATGACTGAAGTATATTACATTTCAATACAATTGTCTTAAGTATCTCGACGATTATACTTTTCAGCAGAGAAGAAGGACTTTATTTAAAGCAGGTTCCTCAGCTTTAAACTCCACTACATTGTCCTCAAGACACATATGATTTATTTATTAGATAACTATATCTATGTAAATCGTTTCTCTTCGACTCTTGAACTCTTTGTCGGATTTGTTTTTAAACGTAGCATTGTACTCGAGCTTTAAGCTGTTCTTCTAAATCTAAAAAAGTAAAGAATTTCTCAACGCACTCGGTCTCAGGCCCCTTACGTGGATAAAAGACGTAATTAAAACTTTTAAGCAACAAAATTTCGCAAGATGATTGCTTATTTTACTGTTCTTTTATCATTGATATCTGTAGCAAGCGGTATTATTGCTTTGAAGGTGCTTTCAGCTCCATTCCCTCCTTTTTGCTGAGACTGATGTTTGTATCAGAGCTAAGGAATGAACAGCAGTGAAGTTAGCAGAAGGAGTCTTCTTCAGATGAATTACGCTTTCCCAGCAGCCATTCAAACCTAAACAGTATACTAAGTCGTTCTGACGTTAGCAACAGTGCGCATCCATTACGTAATTGCATCTACAGAATTTTTTCCCCCATTAAGTTTGATTACTTGGAAGCAGGAGACTTCGTGGGTTGGAGAAGGAGAGTAAAGTAACGATTTGGTAAGAGTACAGCGAGTCTCTAAACTTCATAGGTTTCATGTGTAATACAAAGCAGAAAGAGTGAATAAGTACGCGTTAGAATATGACGGGAGAGCTGCGTTTAAAAACGCCATTGGTCACAAAAGTAATAAAACAATTTAATATATGGGGCGAATAAGCATTTAACACAATAGCTTCGTCTTGAATAAATTTCTTTCCGGACAGAATGCTGACTTATGCTATGAAATGAGGTGAAGTTTCGATAAATTTTGAAAGGTCCTTGTCGGGACGTCCAAATGTGGTATCAAATAAGCTCCATTGACTGATAGTGAAGCAAAATAGTATAGACAGTACATCAGTTCTCATCATTAGCAACTTTATATACTAGTGAACAGAAGAATAAATCTGTAGAAGAATCTATGGAATACCATATGAAACTAACGAAAGATGTAAATAGGAAATCTAAGTGAAGCTAAAGGGACTAATGTGGGTTCCACCAACACAAAAGGAATTTAGGGTTATAATGACAGGCGAACAAGCCATTTAACTAAAACGAAACGAAACTTTCAGAATCAGTCTTTTTTCTCAGCTGTCTTGAATTCCATTCACGATTCTCTCGCGTATTATTTTCTTTAATGAATGATCAGCAGAGGAGAGTAAAGTAGAAGAACGAGGAGCACGGAAAATGATGTAGGGGAGGTTAGTGATTAACATTCCATCTGCGACGTGAGCTTCAGAAACTGAACACGAACGTGGCGATAGTGTGGAAGTAAACCAGCGAGTGTCTGTCTTCTTTAAAAGAGCCATGCGGCTTTCGACGTCACTGAAACCCCTCAAAATCTAAATCCCGAGGGTCGGACCGGTGCTTGAACTCCGGAACCCCACTCCTCCCGGATGCGGGCTAATTGGCCTAACCAGTAAGCAGTCACGTAGGAGAACAAGAGGGATTAGTGAAAGGAGGAGGAGGCTGACGTCACGTGCCCTGTGGAAGTGATACGGTTGTAACATTTTACAAAGACCTTCGTACACAGGACAGAGGCAGGTATCCGTGATACATTTTGATAGTTAAATTTGACCGTTTACCAGTTAATTAGGGTCTGAATTCGTTTAGCCTGTGCTGATGCTGCTATTAAGCTGACTGGGACTGTAGGTACGAATGCGTTAAATTTACAGTCATACAGTCATACAGTTTGTGATGTGTCCGTAGCCGCGAGGCTTTCCATCTTCACTATATCAGCAAAAGCTTTCGTTTCGGTATTGCATTTTTTTATGTCTAGGCTATGGTTTTCGTAAGCAATTCTCACTGTTACGGCTTCTTAAACAGCCATTCCCCATCGCAGTGCAGCAGTTTTAGTGAAGTACGGTAATTACCTCCATATCAGCAATATATTAAGCTACTTTTATGTTACTGCTATGTACATCGATGACTTTATTTTGCAAACGTAGGACAAGTAGAAGATATTTACTTTACGATGTCATGGGTAACAACCCAAACTCTTTGCAGAGTCTAGTGGGACGAGCAAACTCGGCCGAGGTGATAGCGGATAGTAGGACGCATGGCCAGTAAAAAAGTGACAGTCATCGTAATTCTGTATGTGAGGAATATTCTGTGTGTCTCGATTTCCCTCTTCCGTGATAGATGACACGTCAATAATTTACAAGTTACAACAAAAAGTACGTAGAAACTTTCAGGACATATACCTCACACAGAGAGAATCCAGGACATTCGTGAAGTCTCTTTTCATATTCAAAAACGTATTACACTGGAAAATGAAAAGAAATTTATATGTGTTAAGGTTTCTGGCCATAACTGTTACACCTCAATATAGGCACGGTTAGATGGACGAAGTTCATGAATACGATATTCGTTTTCCTGCCATGTGCGCCGTAGCAGATGCTCAACAATTTTGGCAACGGCATCGGTAATCCTGTGCTTAAGTTCAGTGATGTACGGTACTTCTTTAATACAGTCCCACAGAAAGGAGTGATGTAAGGTGAACTAGGTAACTAGGGCATTGTGCTACACTTCCAGTTCACTGATATGGAAATGTTTCATTTATGAACTCACTAACATGCATTCTGTAATGCAATGATGCCTTATCAAACTGGAAAATGATGGTCTGTTGAAGGTCATGTAGTTCTGGAGTCTCGTAATGTGTTAAAAAAGTTCCCGATGAATATTTGTAGACATCTCACCGCACAAAAGGGCCAATGGTGCGATTACACGCATGTTTATTACATCGCTGAAGTTCCCTAGTTACATTGTTTTCTGATTCCCGGGTTCTGACATTGCGAAAGATAAAATGTTGCCTCATCAGTGAAAACAACTTGGTTGATAAATATTTCATGCGTGGACATTCTTTCCAGCACGTTTACTGCAAACTCTTTTCGTCTTAGTTTATCAGTAGGCACAAATTCCTCAACAGTGACGCATTAAAAATGCAGAATCGCAAATTTTGGTGTAGGACTTTGTGGACTGTTTAAAGCTGTAGCTGTAACTGCCTGACAACAATACGGAGTGACTATTTCGGAGAATGATCGTCTTGTCTTACACGAAGTTTTCCTCAGACTTCTCCCATTCTCTCCGTCTCCATAAATTTCCTGTGCCATGTTATAATTGATGAGCGCGAGTGTGGAGCTCTTTCATACTGCGTTCTGAAGTTTCGCTGAGTCTGCATGTCCGATTTTGTTTCAGTAAAAAATTAAACACACACACATAGAGCTTTCTCTTCAGGAGGAACCATTTATGGAGTTCGTTTTATTGTATCTCATCGATCAACAGGATACGTGAACTTTACAAATGCAATCTGAACAATTGCTTTTGTCGTAAATTTTTGAAACTGTAAAGAGGCTTTCTGGACAACTTTTATGTCAGACTGAGGACGCACCAGGCTGCAACATGAAAGTCTTTCATATGGAAACTGCCCACCTGTTTGCTACCGTAGGACCCACAACTGACAAGCAAGTAAAGGGGCTGAATCACGATGTTACACAAATCACATCCAAGTTGGTATATTTTGAACCTGCACAAAGTGTATGCCGCAATCTTTTAATGGCCCTGATATAAGTCCTATGCGGGAGGCAAGCCTTTCATATAATTTATTCATTAAATTAACTCAAGGACTTTCTCTCCAAAAATGACGATGGGAAAGGATTATGGTGAGTGTGATTGCTTAACAGATAAATGTCGTCCCAAAATATTACAATTACGTTTACTTTCTTTAAATGGAACACACACAAAAAAAAACTGGTTCAAATTGATCTGAGCACTATGGGACTTAACATCTGAGGTCATCAGTCGCCTAGAACTTAAAACTAATTAAACCTAACTAACCTAAGGACAGCACACACATCCAAGTCCGAGGCAGGATTCGAACCTGCGACCGTAGCGGTCGCGCGGTTCCAGACTGAAGCGCCTTGAACCGCTCGGTGAAAACGGCCGGCGAACACAAAATTGACATGAATCTGCACAAGGAACAATCACATATATTAATATGAATGAAATGTGTGAATACCCTCACCTGGTAGAGGTGTTGCAAAGAACCTAGTACAAACGACACTGCTTAGAATCTAATGTGCTTTTCTGCTACGAGAAGGGGGAGCTAAGAGACCAGTTAAAATATATAGTATCGAAAAACAAGTGGGTAATCGGCTGCAGTACCGTGATATCACCTAAGGAGGCAAAGTGGTACTATGGATGTCACCGCAGAGCAACCTCAATTCGAATTTTGCCTGGCTGAAAAATCGGCTGAAACCCTACAGACGGGAGCTGATTATTTTACCGTCAGTATTGCGCAAGGCGGTATGGTGATGGCAGTTTCTACTCGTGGTCGCCTCACGTACGTGGAAGTGGGCTCCCACTCGGACAGCAATCGAAGCGCAAGCACGGAAAAACTCTAAGAGTTTGTCCGGGTGGCCATACAAGTGAAACTGCGAATGAATCTACTGTGCAGAAAGGGGGGCAAAGTACGCGACCGACTCCTGCGGCAGGCAGGAACCAACTTCCCTCAAACTCTCTGCCGCCTGCGCCCAGAGACCGACTGCTCTGCTTGTGCGCATAAGTCGGCCAGTCACCGCGATAAACAAAGTTTTCGCCAATTACGGCCTTACAGCAGATCACAGCCACTGCGGGGACGTTGTGCGAGAAACTTTCTGCCGATGGGCGCCAAAGGAATATGATAGTTGGTGCGACACGTGTGGCGACTTTCTGTCGGCTATCCCGTGGAGCGGGCGTCCGTTTACCGGAAACGTCCAAAACAGGAGCGCAAATGTGCCATAGAGCTGACGCGTTCCTCTCAAAAACATGAAGCTTTCGTGAGAAAATTGCCCTAGCCACTGTAAAAATAGCGAGCGTCCTTCGCTCTGGTTCCTGAGACCTGACATCAAAAGGAGAAAGATGCCGCTGCGACGGATTAGTCGAGCGGTCTCAAGCGCTGCAGCCATGTACTGTGCGGCTCATCCCGGCGGAGGTTGGATTCCTCCCTCGGGCATGGGTGTGTGTGTGTTTGCCCTTAGGATAATTTAGGTTAAGTAGTGTGTAAGCTTAGGGACTGATGACCTTAGCAGTTAAGTCCATAAGATTTCACACACATTTGAACATTCAAAAGATGCCAGCCTCGGCTCGGGTTCAAAAATGGCCCAAAAGTTCCCACTCGTATCCAGCATGAAATGAATAGAATTATGATACGCATGCATCATACGCCCAATAATGTAATGCTGGTACATAGCATCCGATTATCTACTACGCATGACAGTGTAATACGTTAGCATAATGACGTAAATTTGCATTTGTGCAAATTCAGGTTTTAGAAATGCAAAATAGAGTAGTTTGATGGCCCTTTATAAGTGTATAAAGAGGCTAAAGGGTCGCCTTCCACGTACATGAGAAAATATCTATCTCTCTCTCTTTACGGAGAGTCAGGAGTGCCTCAGGGAAAATTGGTAGAACCACCGTTATCTTCTGTTTTCACTGATAAGCCAAAAATTATGACCACTGCCCACCACGACATTGGATGCCGGGTGGTGGTGCAGCGGGCGCGTGACGCAGTAACAAAAATATGGAAGCGGAGCAGACATCACCCTACCGATGATACGGGCTGCAAATGGCGAAATCCATTGAGACAAGCGGCTTTGGCAAAGGACAAATTATTGTTGCACAGAGCCTGTAAATGGAAATGAGCGTTTGTCGTCATTGGCCGGGACGCCCCTTGCGGGACAGTTCCGGCCGCCTTGGTGCAGCTCTTATTACATTCGACGCCACAGTGGGCGACCTGCGCGCCGGATGGGGATGAATCATGATGAAAACAGCACAACACCCAGTCCCTGAGCGGAAAAAATCGCCGACCCAGCCAGGAATCGAACCTTTTTTTGTAATCATATATATTTATTTAAATATATTAACAAAGATACATTTAAAATAAAAAATTTCATTCTATTAACCTATTTCTAGAGTTGGTTAACATTACTGTCATTTTATGGGCTTTCGTTTGTATATTCTTTTCGTTTTTCGCTTTTCTCTTATTGTTATTCCTTGAACCCTTTTACATGACCATTTGTCTTTTTTTTTTTTTTTTTATTTAAAAGTATTGCAGGACAGGCATAATAATTTATACGTAGCATCGACAGGTTGATTTTGAGTTCAAGTTTCTGTATGTCATGCATTTGTGTTGCCACATTCACATTGTGTATTCTTGTTTGATGTCTTCCTCTAGTTTGCACTGTTAGGTGGGACAATAAGAGGGAAAACATCAGCATGATAGATGGAGCAGGAGTGCAAGAAATTTTTTTACATGTGCTACATATTATACATAAACTGAATACGAAAGAAAAACTTATGTCTTATTATATATGAGAAGCAGAGTGGAAAGTGTGAGTAAACAATATAAATATTATTGGACACATAGTATAGGAAATCATTCAAAAAAAATTATGAGTAGTTGGCACTTTCCACTAAGTACCCCGGGCCCGTAGGACGGCAATCCGTCTCGTTGACCACTCAGCTGTCGGGGCGGACACACAGAACCTGTGAACGAGTGTGTCTAAAATAGCGAAGCTGGTCGACTGTTCACGTGCTGCTGTCGTGGGCATCTACGGGAAGAGGTAGAAGGATAATAAAACTATCGCTAGACGCTAAATAGTTGGACGTTCACTACTCGTCACAGAACGTGCGGTTCGGAGGCTTACTTGCTCTGTGAAGTAGGACTGATGGTGATCTGTGGCATCTCTGGCGAAACAGCACAATGCTGGTGGACGCACGAGTGCTTCGGAGCACACCGTTCACTGTAGATCGTTGAACATGGAGCTCCGCAGCGTGCCACCCTCTACGATGTTCACATGTTGACCTAACGGCATCGTCAGTTATGGTTATGGGTGGAACGGGACCATCGGCATTCGACCGTCGATCAATGGAAACGTGTCAGCTCTTCCGGTGAAACACATTTTTGCTACACTAGGTAATGGCCGCTATCGACAGGGGATGTGAGGTTGATTCCGTATTTCTAGATTTCCGGAAAGCTTTTGACACCGTTCCTCACAAGCGACTTCTAATCAAGCTGCGGGCCTATGGGGTATCGTCTCAGTTGTGCGACTGGATTCGTGATTTCCTGTCAGGAAGGTCGCAGTTCGTAGTAATAGACGGCAAATCATCGAGTAAAACTGAAGTGATATCAGGTGTTCCCCAGGGAAGCGTCCTGGGACCTCTGCAGTTCCTGATATATATAAATGACCTGGGTGACAATCTGAGCAGTTCTCTTAGGCTGTTCGCAGATGATGCTGTAATTTACCGTCTAGTAAGGTCATCCGAAGACCAGTATCAGTTGCAAAGCGATTTAGAAAAGATTGCTGTATGGTGTGGCAGGTGGCAGTTGACGCTAAATAACGAATAGTGTGAGGTGATCCACATGAGATCCAAAAGAAATCCGTTAGAATTCGATTACTCGATAAATAGTACAATTCTCAAGGCTGTCAGTTCAACTAAGTACCTGGGTGTTAAAATTACGAACAACTTCAGTTGGAAAGACCACATAGATAATATTGCGGGGAAGGCGAGCCAAAGGTTGCGTTTCATTGGCAGGGCACTTAGAAGATGTAACAAGTCCACTAAGGAGACAGCTTACACTACACTCGTTCGTCCTCTGTTAGAATATTGCTGCGCCGTGTGGGATCCTTACCAGGTGGGATTGACGGAGGATATCGAAAGGGTGCAAAAGAAGGGCAGCTCGTTTTGTATTATCACGTAGTACGGGAGAGAGTGTGGCAGATATGATACGCGAATTGGGATGGAAGTCATTACAGCAAAGACGTTTCTCGTCGCGGCGAGATCTATTTACGAAGTTTCAGTCACCAAGTTTCTGTTCCGAATGCGAAAATGTTTTGTTGAGCCCAACTTACATAGGTAGGAATGATCATCAAAATAAAATAAGAGAAATCAGAGCTCGAACAGAAAGGTTTAGGTGTTCGTTTTTCCCGCGCGCTGTTCGGGAGAGGGATGGTAGAGAGATAGTATGATTGTGGTTCGACCAACCCTCTGCCAAGCACTTAAATGTGAATTGCAGAGTAGTCATTTAGATGTAGATGTAGGTGCTCGTCTCCAGAAACGCCGTCGTCGAGGTGAATACGACGCGAAACGGGTACTTCGCCATGGACGCAGGCTCGTGGGAGCAGTATTATGCTGTGGGAGACATTCCCCTGTGCTTGCATAGGACCTGTGCTAGTAACCGAAGATACGCTGACAGCTGCGAACCACCTGCATGGTTACGCGCTCGATGTCTTCCCAGATGGCGATGACATCTTTCAGCAGTTTAATTGTCCGTGTCTCGGAGCCCGAACCGTGCTACAGTAGTCTGAAGAGCATTATAGTGAACTTACGTGGGTATCTCGGCGACCGAATACACGTGATGTAAATCCTATGGAACCCATCTGGGTCGCTATCAGGCGCCATCACTGCGGCCCCATTATTTACGTGGATTACACGACCTGTGGGTAGACATCTAATGCTACATACCTCTACAAACCTAGCAACAAACTGTCTGATCCCTGACACGCAGTATCAGTGATGTATTTCGTTCCAAAGATGGACAGACGAGCTATTAAGCAGATGGTCAAAATGTTTTCGCTCATCTGGGTACATAAATGATTTGACGGACCGGTTAAGCACCAGAATGAGATTTTCACTCTGCAGCAGAGTGTGCTCTGATATGAAAGTTCGTGGCAGATTAAAACTGTGTGCCCGACCGAGACTCGAACTCGGGACCTTTGCCTTTCGCGGGCAAGTGCTCTACCAACTCAGCTACCCAAGCACGACTCACGCCCGGTACTCACAGCTTTGCTTCGGCCAGTACCTCGTCTCCTGCTTTCCAAACTTCACAGAAGCTCTCCTGCGAATCTTGCAGAACTACCACTCCTGGAAGAAAGGATGTTACGGAGACATGGCTTAGCCACAGCCTGGGGGGTGTTTCCAGAATGGGATTTTCACTCTGCAGCGGAGTGTGCGCTGATATGAAACTTCCTGGTATATTAAAACTGGTAGAGCACTTGCCCGCGAAAGGCAAAGGTCCCGAGTTCGAGTCTTCGTCCGGCAGACAGTTTTAAAATGCCAGGAAGTTTCAGGTTAAGCACCAGTCGGCGGCTGTTTGCTGATGATGCTGTGGTGTTCGGGAAGTTGTCATTGTTGAACGACTGTAGAAGAATACAAGATGGTATACATAAAATTTATAGTTCGTGTGATGAATGGCAGCTACCTCTAAATGTAGAGACATATAAGTTAATGCAGATGAGCAGGAAAAATCAAATCCTTGAAGTTGGGATAAAGCGTCGGTGGCATCCCGCCTGACACAGTCATGCCAATGAAATCTCTAGCTATAACGTTGCTAAGGAATGTAAAATTGATTGATCGTGTAAGGTTTGTAATGGGTTGTCGGTTTATTCGGAGAATTTTAGGAAAGTGTGGTTCATCTGTAAAGGAGTCTGTGTGTAGGACACTAGTGCTACCGACTGTTGGGTACTGTTGAAGTGTTTGGGATTCGCACCAGGTCCAATTAGAGGAAGAAATCGAAGCAGGTGATAAGCGACTGTTACAATTGTTACCAATAGGCTCTAGCAGCATGCAAATATTACTGTGATGCTTCAGGTACTCAAATGGGAACCACTGTATGGAAGGCGTCATTCTACTCGAGGAGCACTATTGAGAAAGTTTAGAAAACTGTCATTTGAGATAGTCGGCAGAACGATTCTACTGCCGCCAACTTACATTTCGTGGAAGGGGCCACGACGGTAATTTTAGAAAGATTATGGTTCGCACGGTGGCATATGATGATGTTGAGTTCCCATACTCCGAGGAGCATAGGGAACTATGCGGGAGAGCCGCACCGCCGTCTAGGCAGGGTCCTTGCGGAGGTGGTTTTCCATTGCCTTCCTCCGACCGCAGTGGGGATGAATGATGACGATGATGATGAAGGCAACATAACAACACCCAGTCATCTCGAGGCAAGGAAAATCCCTGACCCCGCCGGGAATCGAACGAGGGACCCTGTGCGCGGCAAGCGAGAACGCTACCGCAAGACCACGAGCTGCAGACCGGTGGCATATAGAAAGTCGTTTTTCGCTAACTCTTTTTGCGAGTGGAACAGGAAAGGAAATGACTAATACTGGTACAGGGTACCCTCCACCACGCACCACACGGTGGCTTGCGCAATTTGTATGTTGGTTTAGATATACAGGGTGGTCGATGTTAGTACAAGATGTTTCACTTCATGACAGAATGGCGTTGTACTTCCAACATGATGGATGTCCGGCACATAGCTCGCGTGCGGTTGAAGCGGTATTGAATAGCATATTTCATGACAGGTGGATTGGTCGTCGAAGCACCGTACCATGGCCCGCACGTTCACCGGATCTGACGTCCCTGGATTTCTTTCTCTGGGGAAAGTTGAAGGATATTTGCTATCGCGATCCACCGACAACGCCTGACAACATGCGTCAGCGCATTGTCAATGCATGTGCGAAAAATTACGGAAGGCGAACTACTCGCTATTGAGAGGAATGTCGTTACACGTATTGCCACATGGATTGAGGTTGACGGATACCCTTTAGAGGATTTATTGCATTAATGTGGTATTTACAGGTAATCACGCTGTAACAGCATGCGTTCTCAGAAATGATAAGTTCACAAAGGTACATGTATCACATTGGAACAACCGAAGTAAAATCTTCGAACGTACCTACGTTCTGTATTTTAATTTAAAAAACCTACCAGTTAACAACTGTTCGTCTAAAATTGTGAGCCATATGGTTGTGACTATTACAGCGCCATGTATCACAAAGCCAAAATTGTGGTCCAACTCAAACATTCATATTTCCTTACGTACTACAGCAATATGTAATAAAAAATGAGGGTTCCTATTTTTAAAAAACGCAGCTGATATCCGTTTGACCTTTGGCAGCGCCATCTAGCGGGCCAACCATAGCCCCATCTGGTTTCCCCCCTGTAATTTTTTCGTTTGACGCTTATTTCGTGAGATATTTGGCCCGGTCGCGATCAATGGACCACCCTGTATATACGGTTGTTGTTCGTCTAGAACAACAATAAATGTGACCGGTAACTGAATGACTACACTTGAACTTTTCGCGAACAGAGCCCACGCTGCGGGTATGCTGTATTTCACGCTCAGTGTTCCTGGGGCCGGCAGGAAGACGTGTGCCAGCCCCCGACCCCTGCAGCCGCGGACACACTCAGGTTCCCGGCTGGCGACCTGCCACGTGGCCAGCCGGGCGGCAGAGCAGAGGAACAGGTTGCCGCCCACCGGCTACGCTGCGCTGATTGATTGCAGCCGCGGACACCGGGAGCCGTTCCCACGACCCCGAGAATCCATCATCCGCCGCGAGATACACGGCTCTGCGCATCCCAATAACTCCGCTCCTCACTTTTCATCCGCCGTAAACTTACTCTTCCAACTCCGTGGCGGAAGAGTGGCCACCTGGGATTCACCGAGTCCCAGCTGGTTGTGGCTACCAGTGCCAAGACGTAAGCAACGGAACATACTAACCACTACTGCAGCAATTGACAGAGATGGATTAATTTGTCGCTGTTATAAATAAATATGCGATACATTGTTGTTGTTGTGGTCTTCAGTCCGGAGACTGGTTTGATGCAGTTCTCCATACTACTCTATTCTCTGCAAGCTTCTGCATCTCGCACCTCCTACTGCAACCTACATCCTTCTGAATCTGTTTAGTGTATTCATCTCTTGGTTTCCCTCTACGATTTTTACCCTCCACGTTGCCCTCCAATACTGAATTGGTGATCCCTTGATGCCTCAGAATATGCCCTACCAACCGATCCCTTCTTCTAATCAAGTTGTGCCACAAATTTCTCTTCTCTCCAATTCTATTCTACACCTCCTCATTAATTATGTGATCTACCCATCTAATCTTCAGCATTCTTCTGTAGCACCACATTTCGAAAGCTTCTATTCTCTTCTTGTCCAAACTATTTATCGTCGACGTTTCACTTGCATACATGGCTACACTCCACAGAAATACTTTGAGAAACGACTTCCTGACACTTAAATCTGTACTCGATGTTAACAAATTTGTCTTCTTCAGAAACGCTTTCTTTGCCATTGCCAGTCTACATTTTATATCCTCCCTACTTCGGCCATCATCAGTTATTTTTCTCCCCAAATAGCAAAACTCAGTTACTACTTTAGTCGTCTCAAAAATGGTTCAAATGGCTCTGAGCAATATGAGACTTAACTGCTGAGGTCATCAGTCCTCTAGAACTTAGAACTACTTAAAAGTAACTAAAGTAAGGACATCACACACATCCATGCCCGAGGCAGGATTCGAACCTGCGACCGTAGCGGTCGCGCGGTGCCAGACTGTAGCGCCTAGAACCGGTCGGCCACACGGGCCGGCTTAAGCGTCTCATTTCCTAATCTAATTCCCGCAGCATCACCCTATTTAATTCGACTACATCGCATTATCCTCGTTTTGCTTTTGTTGATATTCATCTTAAATCCTCCTTTCAGGATACTGTCCATTCGTTCAGCTGCTCTTCCAGGTCCTTTGCTGTCTCTGACAGAATTAAAATGTCATCGGCGAACCTCAAATGTTCTCGCTTCCCGCGTCCGGGTTCCCGGGTTCGATTCCCGGCGGGATCAGTGATTTTCTGTGCCTCGTGATGACTGGGTGTTGTGTGCTGTACTTAGGTTAGTTAGGTTTAAGTAGTTCTAAGTTCTAGGGGACTGATTACCATAGATGTTAAGTCCCATAGTGCTCAGAGGCATTTGAACATCTTTTGAACCTCAAAGTTTTTATTTCTTCTCCATGGATTTTAATTCCTACTCCGAATTTTTCTTTTGATTCCTTTACTGCTTGGTTAATATACTGATTGAATAACATCGGGGATAGGCTATAGTCCTGTCTCACTCCCTTCCCAACCACTGCTTCCCTTTCATGCCTCTCGACTCTTATAACTGACATCTGGTTTATGCGATACATACAATGACAGGAAGAAAATCGCAATCCAAAAATATAATTAATGTAGAGTAATGAAATTTCGGGAATACATTTACCTCGGTAACATGAGAAACATTGCAAGATCACAAGTTAATGTAAGTGCGAGGTAAGCCATTGCAAATGTGAAATGCTGGTGCATTAATAACCGGTGTAACCACCAGAATGTTGAAAGCCAGCGTGCAAACGTGCATGAATTATGTTGTACAGCTGACGGATGTTGATTTGTGGGGCGGAGTTCCGAGCCTGTTGCAGTTGGTCGGTCAATACAGGACGGTTCATACTGGTTGTAGATGACGCTGGGGTTGTTGTCCGATCAGTCCTTTACTGGAGACAGATCAGGCGATCGAGCATGTCAAAACTACATGTCGCCACTCTTTAGAGCATATTGGGCTGCAACAGCGGTATGTGCGCGAGCGTTATCTTGCAGGAAAACACCGCATGGAATGCTGTTCATGAATGGCACCACAACAGACCGAATCAAGAGAATGACGTATAATTTTGCAAGCAGGATGCGTGGTATAACTATAAGAGTGGTCCTGCTATCATACGAAGCCTCACCGCGGACCGTAACTCCAGGTGTTGGTCGAGTGTGTGTAGAACGCAAATAGGTTGGCCCTTAACTGACATCCTTCTAACCGAGACACGGCCATCACTGGCACCGAGACAGGAACCAGCTATCATCAGAAAACACAACAGACCTCCATCTTGCTCGCCAATGAGCTCTCGCTTGACGCCACCGAAGTCGTAAGTGCCTATGGTTTTGGGTCAGTGGAACGCTCGAAGCTGTCCTTCAAGTAACTGATGTTACTGTGGAGCCAACTACTACTGAGATTGCTACTACAGATGCAGTACTATGCACCAGAGCCATACGCTAAACATAGTGGTCTTTCCTGTCGGTAGTGCCACGTGGCAATCCGGTCTTCTTGCGACAGTACAGTCCCGTGACCACTGCTACCAGCAGTCATGTACAGTGGCTTCATTCCTGCTACGACTTCCTGCAATATTTGCGGAAGCAATATCCACCTTGTCGTATCCCCATTACACTTCGTTCTTCGAACTCGGCGAGGTGTCGATAATGGCTTCTTTGTCACCTTAAACGCATTATTGACTGACATCAACTCACCAGTCTGAAAGGTAACTAACGCTGACGACAGTTAAAGCGTACCTGATTTACGTCCTGATAGAGGCGCTACTAGTGACATTTGAAACGTCCCCTTTGAACAATTATACAAGACTGTGCTTAACCTGACACACAATATTATGTTAGCGCAACGCAATCTGACTTGCTATATTATCCGCAAGACTCTTCAATGGTGATTGTGCACCTGCACAGTCACAACAGATGGCTGCTGGCTATCTCTACAAGGACTACAGTGGGTCTACATCTTTGATGATCCATCAATACCATTATCTCTACAATGACTACAGTGGGTCTGCACCTCTGGTGGCCCACCAATACCATACTCTCTACCAAGACTATAGTGGGTCTCCTCTGTGATGACCTACCTACCAGTATTCTTCAAAACGTCGAATGACTCTGCTGTGGGTTTGCTCTGTTGTGGCCCATTACCTGTATGCATGTCAAGAGTCAGCACTGTCTTTCCGTTGGAAGGACAACACTACTTCTTCAAGACTGCATGGAAATCCACTACTTCCGTGTGCATTTTCTTCTACTGCTCAGACTTTGAGAAAAACACTACTATTTTACCGTAATGAATGATCAGGACTGTCTTTATGGACTGTGAGAAATTTTTAGCTTTTGACCAACATTGTATCAATAAGTGTGTGCATTTGATTTCTTTGTTATTGTAATTACGATTATGAAAAATTTTTCAAATCTGTATTGGCCACTGCCCAACCCAATTTGTAAAATTTTTTGTGGGGAGCATGGGGGCTATGTAAGTAGGCTGTTTATGTTTTCTCTATGTAAGTAGGCTGTTTAGGTTTTTTATTGGTAACGCCACCTCTGTATGAAAATCACTGGCTGTGTTGTGTGCAGTCTGTGGCTGCTTTGCATTGTTGTAATACTCGCCATTGTAGTGTTAGGCAGCTGGCTGTGAACAGCGCGTAGCGTTGCTCAGTTGGAGGTGAGCCGCCAGCAGTGGTGGATGTGGGGAGAGAGATGGCGGAGGTTTGTAATTTGTCATGAACTGCTATATTTATATATGATGATATCAAGGTAAATACATTGTTCGTTCTCTATTAATATCTTTCATTAGCTAACTATCCCCATCAGTAGTTAGTGCCTTCCATAGTTTGAATCTTTTATTTAGCTGGCAGTAGTGGCGCTCCTGTATTGCAGTAGCTTGAGCAGCGAAGATTTTTGTGAGGTAAGTGATTTGTGAAAGGTATAGTTTAATGTTAGTCAGGGCCATTCTTTTGTAGGGAATTTTGAAAGTCAGATTGCGTTGCGCTAACAAAATATTGTGTGTCAGGTTAAGCACAGTCATGTATAATTGTTGAAAGGGGACGTTTCACATTGTTATGCTACTTGCGCGAAACTTGAATAGACGTCATGTTTCACAGGCAGAAACACTCTTACCAATCTTCGTCATGTCGCACAACTAGTTCTTGGTGTAGCGGTTTTTCTCCGTCAGTGTAGTAATGAAAAACAAATCATCTTATTCTGCCAGTCCAAGATTAGGCCTTGTGGCCTGTTCTGGACACAGCATCTCCTCCTCGGCCCCCTTATACACCTTCTTCCAATAGGATTGTATACCACTGCATGTCGAGAGATTCCAATCCTGCGTTTTTGGATTACTTTTTCAGTTAATGGCTGTAATCCCCCGTCCCCCGTTCTTTCCTTGTTTCTTCGTTTCTTGTTATGTCTTCACCGATCTAATGAACTTCACTTCTGACGTTTCAAGGTGTCTTAGGTCTTTTGACCTTGATATCCAACATTTAGGTCCATATAGTACTGTGGATAGTGCAACGATTTTATAAAATTTCATTTGAGTTTCTCTTCTAGTTTTAGTCTTTATTGTTCTTCTTATCGAGCCACCTGTTGGTTGAAAGGTGTTAATTTCTTTATGTTTTCCTCTTCTTCAAAAGTTATCTCATATCATAACTACTGGAAATGGGAGACTTGTTCTATTATTGTGTTATTTATGACTATCTTATTCCTTGCAAGGTACTTTCCTAAAAACGCCATTACTTTTAATTTTCCTGTTCATATCTTTAGATTGTAATTTATGCTTGTATTGTTTAAGCTACGTGCCACTGTTTCTAATTTTTCTTCATTGTCCTATCTGATTAAATGGTTCAGCAAAATGAATTGTACTTAGAAATTTGCCTGGCTCAATTCTTATGCCTTGAGGTATTCTGTCCATCATCCAGTACCTGACCAGGTCGTCGATGTAGACGTTGAACAGTGTTGGTGACATACTACAGCACTGCCTTACTCCCTGCTTTATCTCAATTTCCTCGTGTCAGCTATTTGCCTGTCTCTATCCTTATTTTGGTGTTTTTGTATAAACTGTAAGTAGGCTGTTTAGGTTTTCTTATTGGTAACGCCACGTAGCGCTCTGTATGAAAAATCACTGGCTGTGCTGTGTGCAGTCTGTGGCTAGTTTGCATTGTTGTCTGCCACTGGTGAAATCTCTTTGCTCCATTACTGACCAGAGTTTTTGCTGTTGATGCCGTCAGATGCCTTCTCGAAGTCGGTAAGTGCTGTGTTTGTTTCCAAATTAAAATGTCATCTTTTTTGTTCAGCAGCTATGCTTCCTTTTCGGAAGCGTGCCTGTTGTTCTAATAAAACAGAATCACAGATGTTTGAAATCCTGACGTTAATTATTTTGCTGTAGAGTTAATAAGAAGCATCCAGAAGACTGGTTGCCCTACAACTAGTTCTGCATCTTCTTTCTCGTTTCTTAACAATGAAATGACTTTAGCGCGCCTCCATTATTTCGGTGTTTCACCTGTAAACCAACACGTGTTGTATAGGTGGAGCACTCAGAATTCTAGAAATGTTTCGCCGTAAATTATCAGCCCTCAGTTAACTTCATCTAATGTAGGTGTTTTTCTATTTTTTGTTTGACTTGAATGACTGTTCTAATTTTGTTGAATCTGTTAGATTTATCCCTTCCTCCGCATTCTTTGCGTTGTCTTTTCTGCATCCAGATTACACAAGAATTTCATGTAGTGACTTATTCAGTCTTCTGAAGGAATGATATTTATATTTGCAGTATATATGTACGTTTTAAAACCACCATGAGCTCATGGTTCAAATGGCTCTGAGCACTATGGGACTCAACTGCTGAGGTCATTAGTCCCCTAGAACTTAGAACTAGTTAAACCTAACTAACCTAAGGACATCACAAACATCCATGCCCGAGGCAGGATTCGAACCTGCGACCGTAGCGGTCTTGCGGTTCCAGACTGCAGCGCCTTTAACCGCACGGCCACTTCGGCCGGCCCATGAGCTCATGATAATTTTCTTTTTAGCTCACTACCGTTTTCGATCAACAGTTCATCTTTAGACGAGTTACAGTTATTTGCGAATGCCAGGAAGACAGCATTATTAATCTACAAGCCATCCTACATCATTTTACAATGACTGTTCAAATTCTTGTTGTACTGTCCACATTTACCTTTCCAGTAGTTTTCTGTATTCACACAAGGTGAATGCTACCAAAACTGTGCCGATCGGGCTTCTGATCTCTTTCTTATTTGTTCGCTGTCAACAGGACGTTAAACATTACTTCATTAGAAATTCACCGGAGTCGCCTATTATGATGAACCTGATGTTAACGCTGTTCGCTGAAAATTCTAAGTCTCAGTTTATGCTGATATTGACTAATTCCGACGTCAAGCAACTTCAGCTATTCATAATTTCACTTGTAAACTATTCACTTTTCTGAAACGTATTGAAAGTGAAAACAATTGCATCACCTCATTTTCTCATGCCAAATTATCATATCGTGTCATGGAACTTTCGTTCTCTGGTTCCCTGCGTTCGTCCTGTTATACGTATTCTACTGTTATTTGCGATTTGGCAAATGTAATTTATTTAATTTTGTTGACCTAACGACAGGGAGTAATGTGCGTCACATGTCTGTACGTAATCGTTTTAACTGTTTGTACAGGATTATTCATAAGCACCTCTAGTGTTTCAGAACACGACTGCACCAAAACTACAACACATGCGGAAAAGAGACATACAACATGTCCAGCGAAGGAGCCCCTGGCTTTAAAATTAAATACCTCGAAAACTGAGATCGATAGACGAGTGCAACAAAAGGTGTGTTTATTCTGAAAGCTGTAACAATTTTACACAGATTTTAAACAGAAGTTTCGAAATAATTCGAAAAGTTGATAAAAGATGGCGCTGTAAACGCAATATGTAGAGTCTGTGAGACAAGAACGATCATTTCCACTGTTGAAACGCGAATGAGGTTAGTGTAACGAAGGGAGAGGTTTGAATAATGTATTCCCCACTACAATGTGTTTTCCTGGTACTGAAATATTTAATGAATCTTGCCTCGTTGGAACTTGCGTACATCAATTGAAATGAAACTTCCTGGCAGATTAAAACTGTGTGCCCGACCGAGACTGGAACTCGGGACCTTTGCCTTTCGCGGGCAAGTGCTCTACCAACAGAGCTACCGAAGAACGACTCACGCCCGGTACCACAGCTTTACTTCTGCCAGTACCTCGTCTCCTACCTTCCAAACTTTACAGAAGCTCTCCTGCGAACCTTGAAGAACTAGCACTCCTGAAAGAAAGGATATTGCGGAGACATGGCTTAGCCACAGCCTGGGGGATGTTTCCAGAATGAGATTTTCACTCTGCAGCGGAGTGTGCGCTGATATGAAACTTCCTGGCAGATTAAAACTGTGTGCCCGACCGAGACTCGAACTCGGGACCTTTGCCTTTCGCGGGCAAGTGCTCTACCAAACGCGAAAGGCAAAGGTCCCGAGTTCGAGTCTCGGTCGGGCACACAGTTTTAATCTGCCAGGAAGTCTCATATTAGCGCACACTCCGCTGCAGAGTGAAAATCTCATTCTGGATCAATTGAAATGTCCATTTCGTACAGATTCTGGCCAGACTTGGGTGAATTTCCACACTTAAATTGTATGTCTCACATCTGAAGATGTATTTGAAGTCATTTGATTGCCATAAGTCTATTATTCTGATAATATATTTTTTATTATTCATAACGATCCATTTCGTTGTGTCGATCTTGAACCACGATAATTAGTAATCATAGTTGTCCACACAATTGATCTAAAAACCACTCTACAGTAAAGACAATATTGATATGCTTCATTTTTCATTCTAACGAAGTTTTTGTCTTTTTCTAATTTTCTGATTAATATTATTAATATATAAAAATATATAATATGTGATAATATATATAATTTAAATATAATTAATACATAATAATGTTTATCATTTTTCTAATTTCACTATCGATAATTAAATCGATCTGATAAGATTGCAGGAAACTGCTATTCTCTATATTGTCAAAATTTTCAACCTTTGTTATAAATCTTCATGTATGTAATTATTTTCAGAAAACACTATACAAATTAAATATGAAAAAATTATTTCAGTTAAGACGGTCATGTTAATATTAATTTTTATTACATCGTATTCTAGAAGGTGATGAAAGCTAGGTTCATAATACTCATATAGATTTTGGCACCAAGTGCATCACAGTTCTTTTAGACATCTTAAGATGGAGAGAATGGGTTTAACTGACATAAATTTTGTTACATGTTACTCTCTGATCGACCATGTTCACCTTCTAGTTTAAGAATGTTGCACAATGTATTTTTGAGAAGTTATGTTGTAAAAACTGTGTCAATAACATAGAAATAAATAAAGACTGCCTTTAAAAGCAACACAATATTCCAGTGATCTGTTATCTTAAAAGACCTGGTCGGAATATTCTAACGGTTTATATAGGAACAATGACGCCAACCCAGGCACTGAGGCAGACTTTGCAAGATAAGTAACATTTATCTGGTACTGTAATGTAGTTTCCCTTACGTAATAATTTAAACATTGTCCTAACACTATATAGTTAGGACAATTATTGCACACATATTTCAGTTCTTCGGTATAGCTGAACATTAAGAGAATTAAATAATAAATACAAAAGATCAAAACACAGTCCTGCGCCAACAAGGCGCAGTTTCCAAGCACTATTTGATGTTCCAAAAGGATCCGATGCGAAAACCATTCACA
Organism: Schistocerca serialis cubense; assembly: GCF_023864345.2. Classification (NCBI taxonomy): domain Eukaryota; kingdom Metazoa; phylum Arthropoda; class Insecta; order Orthoptera; family Acrididae; genus Schistocerca; species Schistocerca serialis. The sequence goes on along the minus strand of NC_064639.1, from coordinate 1,141,817,892 downwards.
AGCTCTTCGCCAGATTCCGATACACAGGGAGGTTGGCCGATTATCTAGCGGGGAATGTAGGCCGACTGTAGTACTGCTAACAACGTCGCCATGGTTTGCAGAGTTATTCAGCAAAATCATAGGAAATCCGTCCGCAGAATTGCAACAGAGACTGGTTTGGAACGTTCCAGCATGCAAAAGTATTGAGACATAGCCTGCACACGTTTCCAGTTCAAAATCTAAAGCCACTATTGTTCCACCGGCATGAGTTGTGCGAAAGCGGGCTCAACATGCGAACCACATTATTGATTGATAATGAAGGATTCGATGTTGATGCATGTGGATCACAGGTGAAGCACACTTCCACGAGAATGGAGTAGTGAATAACCAAAAAGGGCGACTTTGGGGTTCCGAAAATTCTATTTTTAGCGACGCGAAACCACTGTATTCCCACAAATTTATTGTTTGGGCTCTAGTATGGAGCAGACGCATTATTTGAATGTTTTTCATGCAAAAACTGTCACTAGTGAACGTTACATTGAAATTTTGAAAAAAAAGTGTCACACAGCTAGCGCTGCGGGATCGACCAAGCACCGAGTGGTTCATGCAAGAATGGGCCAGGTAACATCACAACTAACAAGTGCAACACTTTTTTGATGTTTGCCAGATCTGAAAATGTAATAAACGAAAACACAACACTTTGCAACAACACACTCTTTACCGCTCTGTGAGAACTGACCTAGGACACAGAACAGAAAGCACACACACGCAAAAGAACCACTTCCGCATCACACACAGACATAAATAAGGGACAGAAGTCGCCTAATTCCCGCTACAGTTTTCATAGCCTTTCTCGCCTCATGGAATACACCTCTCACGAAACACGCGAACAGCAAGATGGCGTAATATTCTTGATCATAAACAAAGTGCGAAAGTTTTGTTTTTATGTGTATAGAATCAGCCACATACCATCCAACGAACGTGAGTACACGAATAGGTAAGTAACAGCTCAGTACACACCAATTACCTGGATTCCACTGCGCTATCGCAACCCCAAGTGTATATTGCTAACATACGAAGTTCACCTTTTAGTGTTTTGTCTAGTAACAGCCGCTCACACAGCTGCAGATGATATCATGTCCTCTGAGTAAAAACGGCAACAACAAAAAAAAGCGCACAGAAAATATGTCGCAAGCAGCGACAATAATTCTCAGAAACATGCTGTAACATACAATAAATAAGGTAGTATGAAAGTATCCATAGAAAACTATATTTCAAACACGTGTAGTGAAAATTTAATAATGTGTCACTGTGTTTTAGAACCATGCTATTTTCTGCATGTTTTAAAAAAATCCACTGATGATGGTGATATTTGTCGCCGAAACTAGGTTGGGAAAATAAAGAAATAAACAAATAACAAAATGTTTTGCATCAAGGTGGAGTCAGTTTCTGATATTGTTGTTGATCTGACTCCTTGTGACCTCTTTTTGTGGAGCGCATTAAAAGACACTGCCTACCGAAACCATCCCATCATCCTCGGCTAGCTTGAATCGGCGGTCTGTATGGTATCTAAATACGTTAAGTCACTACAGCACATGATGGCGAATTTGTCTGTTTTCGCCACATCCATACTGAGAGTGGTGGACATTTCTAAAAGATTGTGATGTGACTGTGAAGACTGCTTGCAAAGGATAAGTTTATTTTTGCACTCTGATACTGTACGAGCTGCACAGCGTACAGCTCCATGTGTTACCAGCTTTTCAAACTATTCCGAAACTTCTGTATAAAATTCTTACACCTTTCACAATAAACGTACCGTTTGATTCACTCGGCTGTCGATCTTAGTTTTCGAGATATTTAATTTCAAAATAAGGGACTCCTTCGCTGGACACTCTGTGTCGATGGAGAGAGCGTGTTTTGAATGTTTTTGACTCCCATTAGAGGTGCCCAACATGGGCAGTGTTTGCTACGCAGCAGACCTCGATGCTGCTGCTGGCCGGAAAGCAGTGACAGCTGATTGCTTTGGAAATATTTTCATTGGGTCGCCCATCCGCAGGCGGAAATTAATTCGATGTGACAATACGGAGAGGTGATTTGTCTTAATGTTCTGACACGCCGGCCTCTACTGGTGCCCTCGGCAGCTACGGCGTGGCCACGCATACGACGAATTACAACGACTGTGGCCCCTAAGCAAGGAAAAAGCGTAGCAGAAGATCCTTTATTCATCTGTATGTTGAGATAAGCTTCATTATAAAAATTTGACTATACTTACAAGAAGTTTCCGCAGTTCGTTTCTGAATGATGTAGTGAAGTTTTGTTTTTAGGGTCCCATATGAGAATGGATCCGGAATGAAACCCCATTTCTGTGCACCAAAAGCAGTGAAGCTCTTTCAATGTTGGTTTTTTCTTCAGTGGTTCATAATACCGAAGAAATTGCTGGGTAATAACACATCCATCCATACTGCTAAGCAAAAACTGTGTGCACTTTGCTTCTTCTTTTCAGCAGATACTTGAATACCTTGATCCTTGGCAATAAGCCACTCCTTCCCCAATTTTCAAACATTTTTACACGTTCGTCTTGCAGTGCCATTAATTTCCTCTTCTCATCATCAACATATTTAATGAGTTCAAAAGTTGGTCATTGCACCTGCCTGTGAAAATATTTTTCGCGATCACTACAACATACCAACGTACACTACTTTGAACTTCAACGAGGCTGTACTTGACCAGATGATCGAGTTAGCTATCGATACGGGTTGAAATGATGAATCGAAAAGTATGGAGATGCTCTAACCACTGATGAATGTCATTCTTCGGTATGGTTTGTAGTTTTCGCGTATTCGTCTTTTGTAACCCCAGAGGTGCTTACGGATAATCCTGCACATCATATTATCTGAAGCTGAGATTGGCGACCATCCCACCATTTGCTTAAATGATCTATCCAAACCTTATGTTCTGGGTGGATGTTGTACCAGATCAATGGTCGTTAAACTACCACTTCTGATCTCACAATCTTGAGCGTCCTGCTTCAACATATCCTAGTAGGTGCGTATCTTATCACTAATAATACCCCACTGTGATAAAATGGTAAGACTGAAGATTGCTCTGAGGACTGTCTTCTCTAAGTCATTTAGAAAGCCAGACATTTGCAGCCTCAAGCACACCTTTCTCTGATAAACCTTGCTGACGAAAGTAAGATAAATTCATAGGGAGACGCTCGTAGAGCAAGATGGTTAACGAGTTGTTGCAAGCCCTCAAACATCATTCCCACAATAAAGACAATTTTATTTAAGTTTCTCAGCACTGCGCACAACAATAAATAACAATACTATTCAGTTCCAGCAGATGCTCATTAAATCAGATATTACAATAATACAAATGCGGGCAGGACTCAAAGCTGGCACCAGTTCGCAATACTAAATTCGCTATACTGAGTAGCGCAGTTAATGATACTTCTGAAACATAAAATAGAAATACACTTAACGTACACACAAAATCAGTTTACAAAGCGAACACTTCTTCTAAGTTCGCCAAAATTACAGACTGCATTGCATGTATTCAGAAGAAGTTTAGAATAATCACTCAGCACACAAATAAATAATGTAAACCGCATGGATAAAATAAACAAGTTAAACCAACACTGCTTGTACGTTACGACAGCAACAGCTAACTCTGGAATAGCCAACCATCAGCCAGCAGCAGCTAACTCTGGAATAGCCAAGCATCAGCAACAAGTACTTGAATATATTAAATTGCACAAATAAAAACCAGAATGAATTCAAGCAGAGCTTGTGTCTGACGGCATTTTTTTTTTAAAATAATACTTAAAAAAGCAGGGAGTAGTTAAAACGCTAACAGCCATAATTTATGGCGATGGCTGTAAACTCTTGAACAGTCAAACGGGGAGTCCTGGCGAACTTGGTACAACAGTAATACAGCTAGCTTGAAACTTGTAAAGACAGTGTAAATGATTGGAGACTAATCAAATAACATTATGCAAAGCAGAGCTCCAAATAAAACAAGTTACCAAAACCACGTCACAAAAATTTAGAGCCAAACACGCTGACTAAGAAAGGTGAGACCAGTTGTATCGAACTTTTTTTTTAACAATTTACCCTGGGACACAAACTGATAAATGGTCAATTTAAACCATAAGCAAAAAAATCTAATTCTAACTGGCAATTTAAAAAATCTTACTGTGGGTGGAAACCATTTAACATGAAAAATAGTCCACTATCTTCTTAGGCTGTCGACAAGTATTAACCACCAAATAAAAGGTGACGGCGCTTAATAGAAAATAGCGCTAAACAGATTGTACTATATTTGAAAGTCAGCTTCGCGACACAAGCTCACTATGACAGGCAGAGTTCTGAAACGTGGTCACCGGGTATAGATCTTTTAGTTGAACATCGGGTGCCCCAAATGGCCATTGATACACCAGTCTTTCTGTGGCCACTTCCCGCGAGCCGGCAGTTTCTTGCTTAGTATACACTGAGGTGTAAAAAATCAAGGGGTACCTCCTAATATCACGTCGGAAGCCTCCGGCGTAGTGCAGCAACTGGGCGTGGCATGGACTCAACAAGTTCGTTGGATGTCCTCTGCAGAAGTACTCGTATTGAGCCACGCTACCGCTATAGATGTCCATAATTGCGAAAAGGCCCTTGCTGCATTTTGGGCAGGAACTGAACTCTCGATTACGTCCCATAAATGTTCGATAGCATTCATGTCAGGCGATTAGGGTGGCCAAATATTTCGCCCGAACTGTCCACAACGTTCTTCAAATGAATCGCGAACAATTGTGGCCCGGCGTAATGACACAGTGGTTTGCGAACATAAAGTTAATGAATGTCTCCAAATGGCCCCAAAGTAGCCGAATATAACCATTTCCGGTAAATTCCAAGAATGATTGCCTATTGAATCGCGGGGTCCAAACGACACATATCGAACGTGCGATTGTAACTCGATCATGCGAGTCTCGCGGCGCGTTTTGATCAATTATTTGTGATCATCATTTTTATCTGTTTTATGTTGTTCATTTACTTGCTCTGTTCTCCGTGAAATAGTTGTGACTTGCTTGGGAAACGCAGACGATTTCTGTGGATAGTGAGTGTGGTGTCCGGTGTTCCTGACGTTTCTTCGGTGGATTCTCTCACATGGAAAAATCTCATTCCATGCGTATCCACCTGAGAGAATTGACTTGCAAGCAACAGCATCAGAAAGTGAGTTATTCGCAAATAACGTGAGTGACTATTTCGGGTTTTACCGAGAAGTCTATTGTGTGGTAGTGACAAACAACAGTGTACCAATTGGTGGAGAAAATAAAGTTGTGGAAGTTGACGAATCTCATATAGCTAGACGGAAGAACCATAGAGGATGACCTTCAAAAAGTGAAATCGATCTCATTTGGGTATTCGGTTAAAAGAGACTCGCGGAAGTATTTCGATGTCAGAGTATTGTCCAGAGGGAAGGTCACTTTAGTGGGCCTGATAAAGCACCTCATACTCCCTGGTACTAAAAGACGGGTTTCAGTCATATAAGACTCTGAAAGCTGAAAAATTCGATCACGAATTCGTGAACCACTATGTGGAGTTTGTATCTTCGGATGACCCCAGCGTCCACACACAGAATATTGAGCGGTTATGGAAATCTGTAAAGTCTTCCATTAAAAGAGAAGGGCGTCCAGAACATCTTGCTTTTGCAGGGAAAAGTTAACGCATGTGACACTCTGCCGATATTCTTGCGTGATATTGGCAGCGTTTAACCAGGCTATGGGAAAAAGGGAATTGTCCCTGTATCGTACACATCACATGGACTTTCCCATGACGATAACAATGGCGACGATTAAGGTAAGACGTGTACTTTGTAATTACAAGTATTTTTTAACGCTCTTCTTTTGCCGTAGCCAGGATGGCCGAGCGGTTCTAGGCGCTGCAGTCTGGAACCGCGCGACCGCTACGGTCGCAGGTTCGAATCCTGCCTCGGGCATGGATGTGTGTGATGTCCTTAGGTTAGTTAGGTTTAAGTAGTTCTAAGTTCTAGGGGACTGATGACCTCAGAAGTTAAGTCCCATAGTGCTCAGAGCCATTTGAACCATTTTTTTTTTTTTTTGCGTTGCTTTAGTGACCACCGTAAACATACTCGTAACACCCACCACGAAACTCAAATGATCGAGTAACAATCGCACTTTCGATATGTGTCGTTTGGACTCCACAAGTTCGATAGGCAATCATTCTTGGAAAGTACCCCATTTCCAGTGAATGATCGGTTCAAATGGAGCCCCCACCAGCTTTGTCCACAACTAAGGTCAATGGCTTCGTGGAGTCTGCGCCACACTCGAACCCTACCATCAGCTCTTACCAACTAAAATCGGGACACATTTGATCAAGCCACGCTTTTCCAGTCGTCTAGGGTCCAACCGAAATGGTAGCGAGCCCAGCAGAGGCGCTGCAGGCGATGATGTCACGCTGTTAGCAAAGACACTAGAGTCGGTCGTCTGCTGCCATAGCCCATTAACGCCAAATTTTTCCGCATTATCCCAAAGAAACCATTCACGTTGATTTCTGCGGTGCTTTCATGCAGTGTTGCTTGTCTGTTACCAGTGACAACCCTACGAAAACGCCGCTGCTCTCAGTCGTTCAATGACAGCTGTGGGCCACTGTGTTGTCCATGGTGAGAGGGAACGCCTGGTATTTGGTATTCTCGGGGCACTCTTGACACTATGGATCTCGGAATATAGCATTTCCTAAGGATTTCCGAAATAGAATGATTCAAATGGCTCTGAGCACTATGGGACTTACCATCTGAGGTCATCAGTCCCCTAGACTTAGAACTACTTAAACCTAACTAACCTAAGGACATCACACACATCCACGCCCGAGGCAGGATTCGAACCTGCGACAGTAGCAGTCGCGTGGTGCCGGCCTGGAGGGCCTAGAACCCCTCGACCACAGCGGCCGGCCGGAATGGAATGTCCCAGGCGTCCAGCTCCAACTAGCATTACGTATTCAGAGTCTGTTAATTCCTGCCGTGCGAGCATAATGACGTCGCAAACTTTTTCACACGAATCACCAAAGCGCTGGTCTTTTTTTACTTTGTGTGCGCAATACTCCCGCCAACTTTATCTGTGCATATCGGTAGCCCATGACTTTTGTCACGTCAGTGTAACAGCTGCCGCCTACGCCTGCTGCGCGCACGCTCACGCAGCTGCCGGCGCAGAGTTCATGGACTCAGTCACGCCCTCCTCACCTTATCCGTCTGTAGGTGAAAGTCACTAGTTTGCTTCTTGGCCACCAGACCAACACACCAGTTTGCGAGTCCGGTGCGTCTGCAAAAGGCTGGGAACTCAACGCGCACCTCATTTGTTGCGACACGCGCGAAGCTGAGATTAGATTAGATTAATTATTCATTCCATAGACCCACAAAAGAGAGGATCCTCCTGGGTGTGGAACATGTCGGATAAACGCATTACAAAAATGTAATTATAAAAACTTGAGATTCATTAATTTTAATGATCCTCAGTCAATAAACGCTAAAATTATGTACATGAATTAAAATTAAACTTCTAATATTTACAGGTTTAATACTTACATTTGCTTTCATTAAATCCATCATTCACACAGTAGCTAGTTACTTGGCTATTACAACCAAGTATTGTCAAAAATTAAAGTAAATTATTCATTTCATTGATCCTCAGCTAAGAACAGTCAAATTATGTACAAGATTTAAAATTAAACTTCCACTATTCACAGACTTGAGACTTACATCTGCTTTCCATACGTCCATCATTCACACAGTAGGTATTTACTTCGCTGTTACAACCAAGAATTGTCAAAAATTAAAGTATAATAAATTTTCATTAAAATGATCTACTGCATTTGTTGAGAATTTCATGGATGGAGCAGAGGGAGTTGGGCACCAAAAATTCTTTTAAATTATCTTTAAACTTTGCCTTGTCTGAAACTAAACTCTTAATGATTGCTGGTAACTTATTGAAAATATGCGTTGCTGAATACTGGACTCCTTTCTGGGCAAGAGTAAGTGATTTTAAATCTGTATGTATATTTTTCTTATTCCTAGTACTGATACTGTGTACTAAGCAGTTAGTTGGAAAAAGAGATATATTATTTACAACAAACTTAATTAAGGAATAAATATACTGAGAACCTGTGGTTAGTATGCCCAATTCTTTGAATAGGTTTAGACATGATGTTCTTGGATTTACACTACATATTACTCTTATTATACGCTTCTGTATTCCAAACATTTTTTCTTGGTTTGTGGAGTTACCCCAAAATACGATACTATATGATATAATGGAGTGAAAATAAGCAAAATATGCCAGCTTTTTTATATTTATATCTCCTATGTCTGACTTCATTTGCATTGCAAACACAGACTTGTTTAGGAGCTCTAGAAGTTCGTTAGTATGTTGCTCCCAACTGAATTTATTATCAAGTTGTAATCCCAAGAATTTTACACTCTCACGTCTCCTATTTCCACACTGGAAGGAAATCTCTTGGAAATTCTGAACTGCATATAGTGGGTCTTTTCAAAGTTTAATGACAGTGAATTGGGTATGAACCACTTATTAATGTCAGTAAAAATATCATTAGCTGCCATTTCTAAATTTATATTTGATTTACTATTTATTGCTTGGTTTTTGTTGCTTAGTAACAGTGAAAGAGTCTAACCACCCGCAGTACGGACAGGAGCCGACACGCTTCACACAGCAGTACGAAAGAGTCTTTTGTATCCCATTTGTCAAGTTGTGTGCTGTCTTTGGAAAATGGTTAGAGGTTTAAAAGGAAACTTTTCCCAGCAAGAGCTGAACGAAAATATAAACCTACTTGTCTACGAGTTGTACATTTATATAATAATCTGCGATTTTTTGTAAGTAGTACATTTACTAATTATAATCTTTAATAGGACGGAAATAAAAGGAAGATATTGTTTGTTCCAGAATATCCTAGACAAGTTCAACCCAGGAGCGAGACAGCTGATTCAGGCTGGAAAGGCATACCTCAAAGCCCTGCATGGTGAGTAACAGAGGTCTCTCCTTGTTTAAGTACTTAGATAAAATCTTTAGTAAGATACTGTACATGTTATAAAACTCCCTCGCTTCGAATCTCACAATTTTTAACTCGACATACCGCAATTTAGTGATGCATAAATTTAACATGCAGATAAATATAGAAAATGAAATTTGTGTCCAACATTCACAAGAAAGCGATTAACACGAAATTAAATGAAACAAAATCTGGTTTCTCATTGACGCTATAGGTATTCTGCAAAAAATAATAAAGCGGCTACCTGAAATCTTGTTTTCGAGCAATATCCTTAGGTACGCTTCTGCGAAGATCGTAGAGGTAAGAAAATGATACCGGCAGAATGAACGTAGGATGCTGGAATGAGATATGGCTTGTAAGAGCAATGCCAGCGACATACTCTCTGTACTACAGATATTTTTTAAAATTAAAGACGTTTCATGGCAGCTTACTCTCTATACAGAAAGACTGAGTCATGGCAAAACGTCTTCTCCACGAAACATGTGGGTAGTGTTTAGAAAAGTGATCAACAATGCACGCAGACAGTTTCTCTTTGGGAACGCTTGTGACGACTCATTTCATTAACTCAGGCCGAAGAGACTGATATTTCAGACAGGTTATGAGACAAATAGTTGTTTTCCGATTACGATGTTGCTAGTGTGCCATCACCTGACACGTGTTCCTGTCATCAAGCGAGACGCTCAGCTAAATTGTAAAGTTTTCATCGATTGACAAAACCTGTTCAGATTCAGAAAAGAAAAGTTTTCAGCGACGATCATAAGGATTTGTAGTTGGTCAATGACAACTTTGAACCACAACTCATTCCTGAAGGTACATGCGTCGGGACCGCTGAACCAGACAGCTTAGCATCATCGAGGAAGATACGTTTTACGCAACCACTACAGAAAACGCAGGGGAAGAAGCTAGTATCAAAGTGCCAGTAGGATCTGGCTTCACTGGGGAACAACGTTGATGGGTGATACAAGTTCCGAATGCCTTAAGATCTTGTAGGAAACACAAGCGGCCCATGCTGAAGCACGATATCTACGACTGGGGATCACCCATCAATTAGCCAGCGCTCATACAGATTGTCGCCCGCTGAACTACAAATAATCCTCGAGGCAGTGGAGAAGATGCGGCAAGATTACACCAGTGAACCTTCAGAGAGTCCTTGGTCCTCTTCGGTGATCCTTGAGAAGGAAAAGACGGCACATAGCGTTTCTGCGTCGTGTACCGACAATTGGACAAACTCGAAAAGAAGATGTTTGTCCATTGCTGCTTGAAAGGAGCAAAGTGCAAGGTGCATCTGAAAAATTCCACGAATGGTCTCAGAAAATAAAGGAAAGAAGAGTTAGAAACAAATTACCTTTACTGTCCTTTCAAGTAATCGCCATTAACTGTAATACGCTTCTGACATTGGTTGTAAGGTTGTTGGAAACTGTGTGGAAACGCTTCTTGTCCAATCACTCGAAGCACAGTGGCCGCGCTTTGTTTGATAGCTGCGTCATTACAGGAGATTGGCGCTACCAGTACGATCTGGAGATCAAGCAACGATCATCATCTTCCCCACCTCCCTCAGCGAGAAATTCTTGGTGGATCAAGGCCTTGCTGTCAAGGAAGACGATCAACATCGTCTTAATATTGGATTTTGTAAGCTGATCTTTTTGTTTCGTTTTAGGTCGTTGAAGAACATCTAAGTCCATTGACAACTGTGTTGAAGTGTGGTCAGCTAACAGACCTCTACCTGAGTCTGAGGAAGTACTGTTTGCTACCACATAAATAAAAATCTTGCGGCACCTAATGAATGGTGATAGGGTCCATCCCGATACAAAGAAAATAAGATCAGTCACAAATTTTCCAATTCCTCGGAACATTCGTGACGTTAGAAGTTTTCTCGGAATGTGCTCTTACCACCTGTTACCAAATCACGCACCTTGCGAGAACTACCGCACGGAGATGCCAAATTCTCCTGAATCGACGTGTGAGAAAGATCTTTTCTTGTTCTTAAAAAGGCACTAAAACCTTCTCCAGTCCTAGTATTTGTGGTGTCACCGCCAGACACCACAGTTGCTAGGTGGTAGCCTTTAAATCGGCCGCGGTCCGCTAGTATACGTCGGACCCGCGTGTCGCCACTATCAGTGATTGCAGACCGAGCGCCGCCACACGGCAGGTCTAGAGAGACGTCCTAGCACTCGCCCCAGTTGTACAGCCGACTTTGCTAGCGATGGTTCACTGACAAATTACGCTCTCATTTGCCGAGACGATAGTTAGCATAGCCTTCAGCTACGTCATTTGCTACCACCTAGCAAGGCGCCATTATCATTTGCTATTTATCTTGTGATGCATGTACCGTCAGACCGATGTTCACCAATTATGGATTAAAGTTAAGTATTCCAACAGCTACGACCTTTTTTGCTAGAGTCTAACTTCCTTAAATGTTCCAGACCTCACGCCAGCCTGCGTGAGCTTAACGCGTGCCTTTCGGCTACCAATCATAGTGGCTTGGCTGTCTTGCCAAGTCACAACAGTATTATATAAGGAGAATACCGTGACAGAGCTTTACACGCTTGCGATAATGGTACAGGTGCAGTTATAGTACAAATTCAGCAAGGTGCTGAAAAGGTGTGAACTTAAGCTTCCAGAGTATTGTCCAAGACGGAGGTGAACTACCCTCTGACCGAAAAGGAGTGCCTTGTAGTTGTTTGGGCGACAACAAGTTCCACGCCTATTTATTTGGCAAACTGTCCATCGATGAGGTAGAATACCATTATCTTTGCTGGCTGACTAGCCTGCAACAACCGTTGGGTTGACTGTTGACGTCGGCGCTGTAGCTGCAGGAATACTTCATCACGGTGGTGTACAAAAGCAGACGCAAACACAAGGACGCCGACTGCCTTTCTAGGAATCCTTTGGCGGAACACAAGAGCGTGGATGAGATCTCAGTCATCGCTGCAGTAAGTGCCATTGTTGCTGAACGGAGCTAAAATCCATCACCGTTGGAAACAGAGAAACCCTGAAGAAATTTCAACTTATGAGGGTCTATTATCCAATTGGCGGATACTGTGTCTCGGCTTCTGAACATATGCATCACACACGCTTACAGCAACCGTGCAAATTTGCTATTGGCGAACATTGTCTTCGCACCGGTCATCCTATGGGTTATGACAACACTGAGATTCTAGGCCTGGAGAAATTAAAATTTCGTATAGAAGACCTAAAGCATGAGGGTGACGCTATAAACTAAAGAGTGATTTGGACTTTGAAATGAGATACAGGGAATAGGTGCAGTTCAACGGAACAGGAGGTCCGCAGCTCGTGGTCTAGTGGCTAGAGTTGCTGCCTCTGGCTCATGGGGTCCCGGATTCGATTCCCGGCCTGGTTGGAGACTTTTTCTGGCCAGGGACTGGGTGTTTGTGTTTTCCTCATCATTTCATAACCATTATCATCACTCGTGACAGTAGCTCTACTGGACTGTGAAAAAAATTGGGACTTCGAAGGTCGCTGATGAGCGCGCAGTTGAGCGCCCCACAAACCATGATCATCAACGGAACAGGAAGAGTGTAGCGAGTACACGGTAGGATGCTACCAGCTATACCTTTGCTACGTTATACGCTCGTGTACCACTGAGAACAGCGTGAACATGATTCCGACTTCAGTTATGGCTCGTTAGTACGATGAATCCCACGCATGAGAGGAACAAATGAGGCAGATAACTGCAGTATTCTCCAGTGCGACACGATTATCTGGGATGAAGCTGGGTCTGTCATATGTGTACCATCGATTCTCGTGGACGAGCAAGACGGGAAACTGTTCAGGTGAATCCGTTTGTCTGAGTACAACACCACTATGACAACCTGTATCTCCAAAAAGGAATTGCACAACCTCTTCGCTCCTTCTTTGTGTGCGAATAGTTTGAGGGGGGCACAGCGAATACTCATATCACCTGTCCTCAGTGGTTAGAAGGACATTTGGGACACAATGGCGCTAAATTCAAGCGTCTTGGACCCAGCTCTGAGTTGTTGGTGGAAGTTAAGTAGTCGCAGAACAAGGCAGCTCCACAATGCTAACTATGTTTCGTAGAGTCTATGGCAGGAAGTGTCGTCAAAGCGTCAGAGCAGAAGGAATTTTTACGCGCTGCTAATCAAGTTGTTCATAAGTATGTTAGTCAGACATTTTGATCCTTTAATATCTGCTTATTTAGTTTTATTTCACTATCTGCGTGTTTAATCCAGTTTGTATTTTATATATCTGCCTGTTCACTTCGGAGGAATAATAATTACATTTCTTTTTCGAGCCTTCAGTCTTCTGACTGAAATGAATTAAGTGGGAAGAACCTCGCTGATTAGCAGCCGGTAGTAATCTATGGAAATAACGGGAGGAAAAATCGGTGACATTAGATGTTTGAGTAAAGCCTGATGGTTAAGGCGAATGCCCACGATAAACAGAAAATCTGGGTTCAAGTTTCCGTCTGCCAGAAATCAACAGTTGCCATTAAATACACTGCTTGACAAAAAAAGTAAAGCACACACAATGATAGTAGGAAACGAAATGGAATTTCACTGGTCGAGAGGTTGTGTGCTATTACCGCAGTGATTACAAAATCGAGTCAATTCTACAAAGAACTTGTCAGTGTGAACCCACTTATCAGTATCACGCTACCCCGTCTCTGGCCTGGATGCTGGACTGACTCGGTCGGGAAGTGTGTCATTAATCCCTTGCATCCCCTCATGAGGCGAGCCGTCACTTGTAGCCAGCCGTTAATGTCCTCGATACAGCTACTGGGACAGAGTTGATATCGGAGCTGGTCCACACATGTTCTGACGAGGACTGATCTTGAGATGTTGCTGGCCACTGGAGTACCTCAGAATCACACGCTGTTTGAAAAGGCCGCCGCGATATTTTCAAGTAAAAGGAAATATAGGAAGACGCAAGGTGTCTGTGACGTACCGATGTGCCGACAGATGTCTCTCAATCACTACCAGGTATGATCTGAGATCATACCCTATCGCCTATCGTTCCCCGCATCATAGCGCCGGGAGTAAGACTACCTTGCCGTAAGGGGTTCAGAAGGAGACCCACGATGAGGCCACTTTCAAACTATCTCATGTACTGGAAACGCCATCTCACTGGAATAACTCCGTTTCCTCGAATCCCCGTTGCTCAATAATTTGTGATCACTCAATATCTGTCCACCCCCGGTAGCTGAGTGGTTCGTGGACATTCGCCTTAACCATTAGGCTTGACTCAAACATTCAGTGTCACCGGTTTTATTCAATGGATCCACTAGTATGGGCGTCTTTCGGGTAGCGTTCGCAATGTCCGCAAATCGACTATGATGCACATTGGGCGCGGCCTCCCGGTTATGGTGCCGACCCCACTCCCAGTCAGTACTATCCTTCGTTACTTGTGTATAGAATTTACGAGCTCTCCACACCGCGCAGTGAACCTCGCTTACTGGCGGCTTTTGCAGTCGATTCGGCACCATGTCCGCGGTCGAGTGGACCGTATCTTAAACAAACTTCAACGTGTTTCCTATGTCAACATGTATGTCGCCCCAAAACTTGTACACGTCACCCAGATTCTCGCAATGCCGTTACTCCTTGGCAGCCGCATCCAATCAGCCTTTCGATATTTCGTGTCAGCAGGGATACTTTTCAAAGTCCGCTACAACACTCTAACACCGCCTCCTGCAAAAGGTGGACTCGGTCTCGACAACATGCGGGCACGAGCTTCTGCACTCTTTGTCCACACTATGTTGCGGCACTGGCGGGGGCCGGTCCCGTCCTTAACACGCAGTCTCTTAGATATCCTCCGACCAGCTTCTCTCGATCCACCGATCAATGTGGCACCTATTTCTCCATTATTGTACCACGTCGCCAATTGTTTCATAGAATTCAGCTACGTTCTGGCCGATCTTCCAGTCACCCGTCTTCCCTGTACAAAAGACTGTTATCGTTTGTTTATGCTGTTCAACCCTTGCGACCCCATGGTGCTACAGCGCCCTGACATTAACTGGCGAACGGTTTGGTGGTGTGTGCATGCACCCTTTTTACTGTCTGCACTCTGGTATGTTTTAGTCTATGGCAAATTCCCGAGTAATAGTCGACTTCATCGCATAGAACTGACCACCTCCCCACTCTGCCCTGACTGTCAGCTCGAAGACACCGACGAGCACCATCTTACGTGCCCCTGAAACGAAACGTATGGCTCCTCATCCAACGAATCGTGGGCTTTTGGGCTTTTACCTCCGTGCCCCGCCAACGTCGGTAACCCCAGATTTCTTTTGTTGCCTCAGACATTTCAGTACCCTCTTACTAAGCACCAAACACTCATCTGGTTTTGAGGACAGGCTTTAGAATACCTCTTTCAGAGTGGTCCGCTTACAGTCCTCGACTTCTGGTACAAAGTTGTGACCGCGCATAGCACCCTAACCCGAAAACTATCTTACCGACAAATTTTTGCTGGTTATCTCCGCAGCGTCTTCCCTGACCCCCTCAAAGTTGGGGTGTGCCATGCCTACCCGTCACATGATGCAACACCATTATCCACGCTCACATGCATCGACAAATAAAGAAAAATAAATAAATAAATAAAATAAACACAGAATATCTTATATTTTGTTGTATTTAATGTTTTTCTAATATTTCTGTAAAATCAAAAAGAAAGAAAAAAAATGGTCAGCACGATAGACTGTCAACCATAAGGGCACGGGTTCATTCCCGGCGGGGTCGGAGATTTTCTCCGCTCAGGGACTGAATGTTGTGTTGTCCTAATTATCATCATTTCATCCCCATCGACGCGCAGGTCGCCGAAGTGGCGTCAAAGCGAAAGACTTGCACGTGGTGAACGGTCTACTCGACGGGAGGCCCCAGTCAGACGACAGTTCTTTTTACTCAATATCTGACGCTGTTCACCCTCCTTAACACCTTTCTAGGCCTTGTAGCAACACTAAACACGAAAAACATTAAAGTACTCTGCTGTTCGTTTTGCCTATCAAAAATGGTTGCAAATATAATCATTTACAATCCCGTCTAAGGTTTGCTTTGACATCCGACTATGTTCCATGTTTTCTGGGTCCTTTCCCCCTTTTTTCAGGCCGTGTACTTCAAAATGGTTGCAAATATAATCATTTACAATCCCGCCTAAGGTTTGCTTTGACATCCGACTATGTTCCATGTTTTCTGGGTGCTTCCCCCCTTTTTTCAGGCCGTGTACTTAAGCATTATACTTCTTTTAGCAATTCCTGATTTGATGCTCAATACTGCCATAGATGGACTCTTCTCAGAAGATACGAAGAGCGCGCTACAGTCCTCGTACATATTCTACAAACCATTTGTGCGTCCTCTTGTGATCGACACTGTCAATGCTTAGTTGCACTGCAGCAGCCAACAGCATAGGGCGAATCTATTCTACATCTACATCTACATTTATACTCCGCAAGCCACCCAACGGTGTGTGGCGAAGGGCACTTTGCACGGCACTGTCATTACCTCCCTTTCCTGTTCCAGTCGCTTATGGTTCGCGGGAAGATCGACTGTCTCAAAGCCTCCGTGTGCCCTCGAATCTCTCTAATTTTACATTCGTGATCTCCTCGGGAGGTATAAGTAGGGGGAAGCAATATAATCGATACCTCATCCAGAAACGCACCCTCTCGAAACCTGGCGAGCAAGCTACACCGCGATGCAGAGCGCCTCTCTTGCAGAGTCTGCCACTTGAGTTTGTTAAACATCTCCGTAACGCTATCACGGTTACCAAATAACCCTGTGACGAAACGCGCGGCTCTTCTTTGGATCTTCTCTATCTCCTCTGTCAAACCGACCTGGTACAGATCCCACACTGATGAGCAATACTCAAGTATAGGTCGAACGAGTGTTTTGTAAGCCACCTCCTTTGTTGATGGACTACATTCTCTAAGGACTCTCCCAATGAATCTCAACCTGGCACCCGCCTTACCAAAAATTAATTTTATATGATCATTCCACTTCAAATCTTTCCGTACGCATACTCCCAGATATTTTACATAAGTAACTGCTACCAGTGTTTGTTCCGCTATCATATAATCATACAGGATCCTTCTTTCTATGTATTCGCAATACATTGCATTTGTCTATGTTTGGGGTCAGCCGGCCGCGGTGGCCGAACGGTTCTAGGCATTTCAGTCCGGAGCCGCGCGACTGCTACGGTCGCAGGTTCGAATCCTGCCTCGGGCATGGATGTGTGTGGTGTCCTTAGGTTAGTTAGGTTTAAGTAGTTCTAAGTTCTAGGGGACTGATGACCTCAGATGTTATGTCCATTAGTGCTCAGAGCCATTTGAACCATTTATGTTAAGGGTCAGTTGCCACTCCCTGCACCAAGTGCCTATCCGCTGCAGATCTTCCTGCATTTCGCTGCGATTTTCTAATGCTGCAACTTATCTGTATACCACAGCATCATCCGCGAAACATCTGTATCAAACGATCGAGACCCTTCGTGAAACTGATGCGTCAGGAGTATCAATTTTTTTGGGACACAGATGATCTTGTTCTTGCCTCAGAAAAAATATGATAATCGCAGAAAAAGTGACACTACATAGACCTCTTGCACCCTCATTTAATTAAATAGGCGAGAAGGAAACTACTGCTGCGTAAATTACTCTGTAATTTGGCCCGGACTGTCTCATTCATCTACCTTCGCGAGGCGCTATTTCTCCCGAGAAGGTTTACTACATTCCGCGAGGTAGAGGTTTTCTTTCTGTGCAGAATTAAGTTTCGATAGAGCGCTTCTCCAGGAGCGCACCAGAGGCCGGCCCGGCAGTTAATAGCACCTCTCAGCGGCGTCCCGCCGTCGCTCCAGGGAGTGTGCTCTCCGTCCCTCCGGCTGGAGCATAACTCCAGGGCTGGAGAGTTACGACGCTCCCCGTGGCTTCGCAGGATTAATTGCCTTAATCGCGCTGGCGCCCCCTCGAATACATCTTTCTGGGCGGGAGGCACCTCCACTTTTATGAGCTGTGCCACGAGGCCGACGCCACACCCCTACCGCGCCCGAATTATCTTCCCATATTTTCTGTGCGCCACCTGTAAGAGGTACTCCGACTGCGTTTTTGTCCTGCTTTCATTAGCGCGTCCTGGCTCTAACGTACAGGGTGGTCAGAAACAGTCTGAAAAGCTTGTAAGGGTGTTTCAAGCGAGGCTGTCCTGAGAAATAACTGGGATTAGCCGAGCGGTTGCCGGCACGGTAGCTCAGCGTGTTCGGTCAGAGGGTTAGCTCCCTCTGTAATAAAAAAAAAACTGAGTTAATCGATCAACAACGAACTTAAACGGATGTCTTACGACCTCCGCCCCGAGCAGATGCAACGAACAAAATCGAACAAAATGAGATTTTTTTAAAAAAAAAAAAAAAGCGGTCTAAGGCGCTGCAGTCATTGACTGTGCGGCTGATCCCGGCGGAGGTTCGAGTCCTCCCTCGGGCATGGGTGTGTCCGTGTTTGTCCTTAGAATAATTTAGCTTAAGTCGTGTGTAAGCTTAGGGACTGATGACCTTAGCAGTTAAGTCCCATAAGACTTCACACACATTTGAACTTTTTTTTGTGGGGGGGGGGGGGGGATAACTGTTAAGAAAAAGATTTGACACGTTGCCACGTCCCCTTGTTATTTGTCACTGAAGTTAGCCAATGGGGTCGTTTGGCGCTCGTATTCAAGCAACTTGCTGGAGACTGTGCCGCCAAACGCGTTTTTCGTTTGGTTTCCTCAAACCGAACCAACGTATCTGTTGCTCACCTAGCTTAAATTTATCACTTGCGAAAAATGCTCATTTTAAGTGATAATGGGCGTTTCAAAGAGTCGCAGCAAATGGACCAACATACACTCCTGGAAACTGAAATAAGAACACCGTGAATTCATTGTCCCAGGAAGGGGAAACTTTATTGACACATTCCTGGGGTCAGATACATCACATGATCACACTGACAGAACCACAGGCACATAGACACAGGCAACAGAGCATGCACAATGTCGGCACTAGTACAGTGTATATCCACCTTTCGCAGCAATGCAGGCTGCTATTCTCCCATGGAGACGACCGTAGAGATGCTGGATGTAGTCCTGTGGAACGGCTTGCCATGCCATTTCCACCTGGCGCCTCAGTTGGACCAGCGTTCGTGCTGGACGTGCAGACCGCGTGAGACGACGCTTCATCCAGTCCCAAACATGCTCAATGGGGGACAGATCCGTAGATCTTGCTGGCCAGGGTAGTTGACTTACACCTTCTAGAGCACGTTGGGTGGCACGGAATACATGCGGACGTGCATTGTCCTGTTGGACCAGCAAGTTCCCTTGCCGGTCTAGGAATGGTAGAACGATGGGTTCGATGACGGTTTGGATGTACCGTGCACTATTCAGTGTCCCCTCGACGATCACCAGTGGTGTACGGCCAGTGTAGGAGATCGCTCCCCACACCATGATGCCGGGTGTTGGCCCTGTGTGCCTCGGTCGTATGGAGTCCTGATTGTGGCGCTCACCTGCACGGCGCCAAACACGCATACGACCATCATTGGCACCAAGGCAGAAGCGACTCTCATCGCTGAAGACGACACGTCTCCATTCGTCCCTCCATTCACGCCTGTCGCGACACCACTGGAGGCGGGCTGCACGATGTTGGGGCGTGAGCGGAAGACGGCCTAACGGTGTGCGGGACCGTAGCCCAGCTTCATGGAGACGGTTGCGAATGGTCCTCGCCGATACCCCAGGAGCAACAGTGTCCCTAATTTGCTGGGAAGTGGCGGTGCGGTCCCCTACGGCACTGCGTAGGATCCTACGGTCTTGGCGTGCATCCGTGCGTCGCTGCGGTCCGGTCCCAGGTCGACGGGCACGTGCACCTTCCGCCGACCACTGGCGACAACATCGATGTACTGTGGAGACCTCACGCCCCACGTGTTGAGCAATTCGGCGGTACGTCCACCCGGCCTCCCGCATGCCCACTATACGCCCTCGCTCAAAGTCCGTCAACTGCACATACGGTTCACGTCCACGCTGTCGCGGCATGCTACCAGTGTTAAAGACTGCGATGGAGCTCCGTATGCCACGGCAAACTGGCTGACACTGACGGCGGCGGTGCACAAATGCTGCGCAGCTAGCGCCATTCGACGGCCAACACCGTGGTTCCTGGTGTGTCCGCTGTGCCGTGCGTGTGATCATTGCTTGTACAGCCCTCTCGCAGTGTCCGGAGCAAGTATGGTGGGTCTGTCACGCCGGTGTCAATGTGTTCTTTTTTCCATTTCCAGGAGTGTATGTCTGCCACTATCCCATTTTAGCGCGTACATATGATTGAGTTAGCGCGCGAGGTCCTGACTGGATAACTTCAATGCCAAATCAGACTGATCTTTCATCGTGAGAGGATTAACAGCCAAGAGTATATCAGATTTCACCATTGCATGGGTGTACACAGTACTCTTACATATTTACGTGCCTGTCTGCATGAACAGACATTAATGACAATTGACAGCAGTCCGAAATTAAGACGAACGCTTGCGATAAGCGAGAAATCCGGGTTCGAGTCCCAATCCAATACAAATTTTCATATGACCAATAGGTAGTAATATCATATATACTTAACGGAACTGATGCCAAGATATTCACAGTCACTGAATATATTCTGAATTAAGTTCTTATACGGGGTGAATCAGGAGGAGAGGTACACACTTTGAGGCGTAATAGTCTTTGTAATTCTGAACAAATAACTTCATATAAATATCTGTTCCTAACGGTTTCCGAGCAAACTGATGAAAACAGTGGGGAACAGGGTAAATGCTGGTGATAGCAAATGAAACAATGTGATGTAATGTTCAGTTTGATTGTGTACATTTCCTCATAAAAGGAGTTCAAAAAGTCCACCGTCAACTGCAGTGTATTTTGCCGCTCTTGTAGACAGCTGCTGTGTTACTGATCTGAGCTCACTCGTATGCTCCAGTCGTTCTGGAAGTTGGTACGGGACATCCTCCTCTAGCATAACTTTTCCTCAACAGTAGTTATCGATACCAGAATTGTTTTTCCAATTTTGAACAGGTAAATATTATTTCAGCTGCTTTTCTGAAAAATTTCATAAAATTTTATGAAATATATATATATATATATATATACATATATATAAAATTTTATGATATATGTATATATATATATATATATATATATATAATGTTATATTTCAGGCTAAAATTTATGAAAAGGAATTACTTTATTTTAGATGTTACAATCGATAAGTACTATCTCTGGTGTACAATTAAAATTATTTATTTAGAAATATTTCAAATTACGAATTATTTGCCATACTTAAAGTATCTATTACTAATAATCTAATCTACTGTTTACTATTTTTATTTCTCGGATTTTTTTATGGAATAATAATCGAAACTAACAGAAATTCTTTTACCAAGAAAAATAGTAAACTCTTTGGAATATAATTATTACCGTAGACTCAAGTAGTACCAAGCATGCCTCTGATGTGATAGGACGTGTTTTTGTATTTTGTGTGAACAGTGTAATTTCGGTTTTGTTAATGTGAAAATTCAAAAGACTGTATGATATACCAAAGTGTGACAAAATATATTAACGTAACAAGAAAAATTCTACAACAAAAACCTTCAATTTTATTTAGATCAATTCAACGACGATGATCTAAAATATGAGAATTTCAGCTTGAAGAATCAGACCCCTAGACAAGAAGAACTGGAGCCAACTCTACACGAAAAACAAAGTAAACTAGAAATTTTATTGTTATCTTCGCTCCTTAAAATTTTTCATACGAGACTTTCATTATTGTGGACAATAACTGGAATTAGGAAGGGGAGAGGGGAGATTACAAAGTCCGATTGCAAAACCCATAGGCAACGATCATGTAAGCATACTCCGCATGTGTGAAGAGCTGTGACATTTTTACTACACTGACCCGTACTATTTTGACTGTACACGTAACAACACTGTAGTACTGAGACATTAGGTAAACAACGTGCCGACTTGCAGGAATTGTCGTCCCACCCTACGGAAGCGAAGTGCGCATTGAAATGCTCAGTAAAGACAGCACGGGACAGCTTAATTTCAGTTTCGTTGTATTCGCATGTGTGTGGTGGGGAAGCAGGACATGCGACTGACGCCTGTGACGTTTAAACAGCTGTCTGTCGGATACGGATAAGAAAAGGGCATATGTTCGTTTGGAGTTTTCTCTTCAGAACGACCAACACTATCACCGATAAGAGAATGCGTTGCAGAGGAGATAGTACTGAGAAATAATTGTTAAGAAAAAATGCGATACGTTGCGCCTTTTCCGAGTTAAGAATTGATCTTTTTTGCATATTAGTCAGCTTGATTATGAAGTGGTTTTCTTTCCGCTGTTGACAATAGCTATTGTGATTACTTACTTCGAAATGAAATAAAGCACAGCGCATATTTTGCAAAGTTTGCAGTAGAAAATGTAGTCGCCGGCCACTTTACGATTGGTGCATTTTAGGTCATACAATGAATGGGTACCAAATGTAGCTAACATATCCAGACTATTTTTAAATGCATGGTGTATTTGGAAGTTTTAGGCGACGAGGGTGGCAATTGCGCAATACTCGCAAGGCTCTTGCCGTCTGCTGTGTGTTGCTGCTTGCCGCATCACTCCTGTGGGTACACGAGTATCACACGGAAAACTGTCGTATGGTGCGACCTTTACTTAAACATGTAGTTCCCGATATCGTATTGTCTCAGTGAGAACCGCGCCTTACAGTGGAACTCAGGAAGGCTGTTGTCGTTCAGTGGAGTGTTACTATCTGTTTTTTGTAATTTTCTTTAATTTATTTCCTTTTTCAATTTAGTTTTTTTTATGTTTCTTAGGCTACTGAGAGATGAAATATTGAAGACAGCAGAGTATCACATGGGTAAAAAGACAAGGCCTAGTAGAAATCCTTGGATATCAAGCGACGTATTGAATTTAATTGTTGAAAGGAGAAAATATAAAAAATAATGCCATTGAAGCAGATGAAAACGAAGATAGGCATCTAAAAATGGCATTGACAGAAAATAACAAGTAGCTAACTGCCTATAAGAAAATTAAACTTAATGAATAACAAAAACTCAGATGAGAAACAGGTTCTAAACAAATAAGGGAAAGCTGGAAGGTGAAACGTGTATACAGACGGTCTTTATAAGGGAAATGAAGGCAATTTCATAGACAGGGAAGAGGACTTAGATGAGATAGGAGATACGGTACTGCGAGAAGAATTTGACAGAGCACTGAAAGAGCTAAGCTGGAACAAGGACCTAGGAGTAGACAACATTCCTTTAGATCTACTGACACCCTTGAGAGAGTACTCTGTGATAAAATTACTCCATCCGATACAGAGAGAAGGGAAATACCCTGAGACATAAAAAACGACGTAATAATTCCAGTTCCAAAGAAAGCAGTTGTGGACAGATGTGAATATTACCGAACTGTCAGTTTAATAAGTCATGGTTGCAAAACACTGACACGATTTATCTACAGAAAAGTGGAGAAACTGGTAGAATCCGACCTCGGGGAAGACCAGTTCCGGAAAATTTAAGAACATGTGAGGTAATGCTGTTCCTACGACTTACATTAAAGTAGTGGTTCCCACCCATCCTTAGATCATTACCCCTGAGTGCAATTAGACGTTAGTCAGTGTGCCTGCCCTCCCTCCCCCACTCCCATCCACCCCACCGACTGTGGCCCCTCCCCCGCCCGATATTATCACCAACTTTAGCACGTAACTGTAGAATGAAAGACTTTTCCTGGAATACTTTTATTTTTAAAATGATGAAAGATGAATGATATGTAGTTTGTGTGTGTGTTTGCTAGAATGAGTGACGAAGGAATTAGTGGTGCATTGCAAGTGCTAGTCAAAACTGTTTCTCAGATGAGAAAGCTATAACAGTGAGAGTAGACACTTGCTACATAACATACTACTTCTGCATTACTCCTCTTCATTGGGGCACTCCTCTTTAAAATCAACCAAGCTGAAATGTGTGCACCGTACTTAACGTTCCTGAATCACTTGACTGCTGCACTCCTTACGTCTGAACTGGCAGAAATTAAAAGACTTCAGGCTGTTGATGCTTACTAATAGTAATAATAATAACGATAATAATAATATTGCGTACAGCACCATGTAGACCTTAAGTAATTACAGCTGTGCCGTGCTGTCAATTAATTCATTTAGCTCGCTCGAAGCGAGTACTGAAGTAATTTCTGGACCTCTGCAGGTACTATCTACAACTTGGAAACGTCATTTTCTTGAGGTATTTAGCATTTGTTGCGTATTTGTCTCACTTTTCTGTACAGGATGTACAGGACAAACCACAACTTACGAGTGTAGTTCGTGGACTTAGTGAGAAACTTCCAACGCGTTAATGTTACTAATTGACAAAACGTGTCGGCCGCTGTGGCCGAGCACTTCTAGGCGCTTCAGTCTGGAACCGCGCTGCTGCTACAGTCGCAGGTTCGAATCCTGCCTTGGGCATGGATGTGTGTGATGTCGTTAGGTTAGTTAGGTTTAAGTGGTTCTAAGTCTAGGGGACTGATGACCTCAGATGTTATGTCCCATAGTGCTTAGAGCCATTTTTTGAGAAAATGTAATTATTGATAACTTATGTAACTGTATTAGAGTCTTATAAAATCGTGATAGTAGTAATAATATTTTGAAAATAATTTAGTTTCATGACTGAAACAGAATCGAATCTTTAGTTTTTACCCTTCAGAAAATTTCATTTCACTCCTCAGGGGGTAATTATCCCCAGGGTTTGGAACCACTGTTTTAGAGGATAGGTTAGCGAGAGGCAAACGCACACTTATAGCATTTATAGACTTGGAAAAAACCGGAATACATTCTTCGAAATTCTACTTGTGCGGAAACCAGGAGGCAGTTACAATAGTCGAAGGATGTGGAAGGGAAGTATTGGTTTATAAGGAAGTGAGACAGGATTGTAGCCTATCCCAAATGTTATTCAGTCTCTACAATGAGCAAGCAGTAGATGAAATCAATGGGAAATTGGGAGAAGTTCAGGGAGAACAAAGAAAAGCTTTGACGTACGTCGATGACATTGTTATTCTGTCAGAGGCAGCAAAGGACTTGGAAGAGCAGTTGGACGGAAGTGACAGTGTCTTGAACAACAGCAAAACAAAGGAAACAAAATGTAGTCGAATTAAATTAGATAACAGTGAGAGAATCAGATTAGGAAATGAGGCAGTAAAAGTAGCGGATCCGTTTCGCTATTTTAGGAGCGAAACAACTTATGCTGGATTAAGTAGAAAAGAGATAAGGTTTACATTGGCAATGGCAAGAAAAGCCTTTCTGAGGAAGAGAAATTTGTCAACACTGAATAAAAATTTAAATGTTAGAAAGTGTTTGTTGAAGGATTTTGTATGGAGTATAGATTTATACGGAAGTGAAACAAGGACGATAAGCAATTCGGACAAGCTTTTGAAATGTGGTGCTTCAGAAGAATACTACATATTAGATAAGTAGATCACGTAACTGATGAGGAAGTATTCAGTAGAAATGGGGAGAAAATAAATCTGGGGTATAACTTGATTCGAAGAAGGAATTGGTTGACAAGATACATTCTGAGACATCAAGGAATTATCACTTTTAATACTGAAAGAGAGTGTAGAAGATAAAAATTGTAAATGGAGACTAAGAATAGGTTCAGATGGATGTGGGTTAAAGAAGTTATTCGGATACGAAGAGGCTTTCATGGGATTGAGAAGCGTGGAAGCTGCATCAAATCATTCATCTGAATTGGGACCTCTACAATAAAAATCGACTTACAAGACTATATTGTGTATTAGGTGACATAAATATGCGACATGTTGATGCTAGTAGACTCAGGAGGATTGTTTCCAAAGTACAGAAGTCTGGGTAGTCACAGTCAGCATTCAACAAACAGAAAGACGTGTTTTATAGAAAATTTAATTATTGACTTAGAAAAATATGGTCTCCAACAAAATCTAGACTGTAGAGTATTATAAGGCATCCGCTATCGCAATTTGTTTTGAAAATATGTTAGTATAATAATAATAATAATAGGGAAAGTGTTAAAGAAATAATCCCTTGAAGCTGTTTGGTGGGACATCGCAAACAATGCCTAGTCACAGAGTACAATAGAAGTGCAAGTATCCTCTGTGAAGCCAGTTTCCTGTACATGCTACGCATAATGAATAAAGCTTCACTCAATGAGAAGAACTATAAAAACGGGCTGCATACAAACAAATAGCTGTTGATAATGTATATGAAACTAACATGATGGGAAAACCGAACAATAAAATTAAAACAAAGACGAAATGGACACCTGAAGAACAAAAATAAATAGAACGTTGCCAATAATCGGATATGGAAACTATAACATAAATACACAGAGCACAAACACAGAGTTGGTAACATGCTCACAAAACAAGGACGGGAAATAGCCTACTGGATAGATAAGTAAACACAAAAGGAACTGAGGACATTTTTAATCAAAAATGGTTGAAATGGCTCTGAGCACTACGGGACTTAACATCTGAGGTCATCAGTCCCCTAGAACGTAGAACTACTTAAACCTAACTAACCTAAGGACATCACACACATCCATGCCCGAGACAGGATTCGAACCTGCGACTGTAGCGGTCGCGCGGTTCCAGACTGAAGCGCCTAGAACCGCTCGGCCACACCGGTCGGCCATTTTTAATCAATACAGACAAAGACAATATATCCGGCAGTTACCAGGCACATGTTAAAACTGTAAGGCGATTTATATCAAACAGCCTGTTAGAAACTTTCATATTAGATTCTCAGAACACAGAAGGGCACTAAATAGCAACAGCTGCCATTCAGCATTTGCATAGCAGCTTATGGACATGAACGCCAAGTCCACAGACATTAACACTGACCTACAAATTCTTAAATTCAGCAACAGCCCTCCATAGAATTTAATAACCGACGAAAATTGCCACATACAGAAAGTCATAACAGCAGAGAATCAAATAAATGAATACACGACTCTCTGTAATGGAACTCTGTTGTCTGCTCTCAAAGAACTGTCAGAAGATCCAAACTCATATAACACAAAACAAAACTGAAGTTCTGTCTCTCTCTCTCTCTCTCTCTCTCTCTCTCTCTCTCCCGCCCCCTCTATCTCTCTCCCTCTATCACGCACGCGTACACGCACACACACACACACACACACACACACACACACACACACACACACACAGAGACACACACAAACTTCAAAGCATGAAGCTGTCAAAACAGAGTACGAAATTTCCTCCCGGAAAACGTAAAATGAGATGACCGAACATTTCGTAAACAGTGAGACAGTGTGTGTTTGTGAGTACAGTTTCACAGTTAACGTTAAACCCACGAAAAGTAAGTAAAAACAGGTACACCACCTGCCCCTATACACGAATTTACAAAGCCTTCACAACGAACAATTACAGTAACCTAATAAAAGTTGAAGGATAATTAACATAGGACTGTTTACACAGAAAATAACAACGCATTAATAGTAGTAAGATAATAATAACATTAATAAACGGCAAAAAAGCCAAACACGACATCTTTATTTTAGGCTCAACTTTTTCACTCCATATAAGCAGTGTGGTCTAGAGAAATTACTGTTATCTGTAATAAATGTACTGCAGACGGTAGACAAATACACTGTCTGAATAAAAGTATGTGGACACCTATTAGTAGACATTAATACGGGGAATGTCCACCCTTCGCCTTTATGACGACAGGCCATGTCTGGAGACGAAGTTATTTATTTTTGGCAGTACACAGTAGCAGTACATAAAACCTCAAATATATAAATATAAAATCTTAAAAATACAAAATACAATATACACTCCTGGAAATGGAAAAAAGAACACATTGACACCGGTGTGTCAGACCCACCATACTTGCTCCGGACACTGCGAGAGGGCTGTACAAGCAATGATCACACGCACAGCGGACACACCAGGAACCGCGGTGTTGGCCGTCGAATGGCGCTAGCTGCGCAGCATTTGTGCACCGCTGCCGTCAGTGTCAGCCAGTTTGCCGTGGCATACGGAGCTCCATCGCAGTCTTTAGCACTGGTAGCATGCCGCGACAGCGTGGACGTGAACCGTATGTGCAGTTGACGGACTTTGAGCGAGGGCGTATAGTGGGCATGCGGGAGGCCGGGTGGACGTACCGCCGAATTGCTCAACACGTGGGGCGTGAGGTCTCCACAGTACATCGATGTTGTCGCCAGTGGTCGGCGGAAGGTGCATGTGCCCGTCGACCTGGGACCGGACCGCAGCGACGCACGGATGCACGCCAAGGCCGTAGGATCCTACGCAGTGCCGTAGGGGACCGCACCGCCACTTCCCAGCAAATTAGGGACACTGTTGCTCCTGGGGTATCGGCGAGGACCATTCGCAACCGTCTCCATGAAGCTGGGCTACGGTCCCGCACACCGTTAGGCCGTCTTCCGCTCACGCCCAAACATCGTGCAGCCCGCCTCCAGTGGTGTCGCGACAGGCGTGAATGGAGGGACGAATGGAGACGTGTCGTCTTCAGCGATGAGAGTCGCTTCTGCCTTGGTGCCAATGATGGTCGTATGCGTGTTTGGCGCCGTGCAGGTGAGCGCCACAATCAGGACTGCATACGACCGAGGAACACAGGGCCAACACCCGGCATCATGGTGTGGGAGCGATCTCCTACACTGGCCGTACACCACTGGTGATCGTCGAGGGGACACTGAATAGTGCATGGTACATCCAAACCGTCATCGAACCCATCGTTCTACCATTCCTAGACCGGCAAGGGAACTTGCTGTTCCAACAGGACAATGCACGTCCGCATGTATCCCGTGCCACCCAACGTGCTCTAGAAGGTGGCCAGCAAGATCTCCGGATCTGCCCCCATTGAGCATGTTTGAGACTGGATGAAGCCTCGTCTCACGCGGTCTACACGTCCAGCACGAACGCTGGTCCAACTGAGGCGCCAGGTGGAAATGGCATGGCAAGCCGTTCCACAGGACTACATCCAGCATCTCTACGATCATCTCCATGGGAGAATAGCAGCCTGCATTGCTGCGAAAGGTGGATATACACTGTACTAGTGCCGACATTGTGCATGCTCTGTTGCCTGTGTCTATGTGCCTGTGGTTCTGTCAGTGTGATCATGTGATGTATCTGACCCCAGGAATGTGTCAATAAAGTTTCCCCTTCCTGGGACAATGAAGTCACGGTGTTCTTATTTCAATTTCCAGGAGTGTATTACTGGAAGCTTTGCAATTTTGTATCAGATTTGTAAGTCCACTGCCATCAACCAGGCTATGCATCGATTCGATTAGAACCCCGATAGGTCCTCGATACACTCTTGCTGGGCACTTTCACATTATGCGGTCTACAGTTCGCTCAGGTTACCCAAAATCACACGCCGGAGAAGTTGATAAACCCCACCCACCTGTCATGGAGCTGCATCGCGCCTGGCCTGTTTAGCTTTTCCAAGCGTTTGTAGGGAAATTCGTTCCTGGAAGTTCTTGCAATTGGATCTGCCATATCTAACATATCATCCTCCACATTTTACTAATACCGAAGTTTGGTTCTCTGATATTTTGCCAAATTGTTTTTCGGAACTTCAGCAGACGTTGTGGCAGAGGTTTCTGCTCATACGGGAAGGCTAGTTTTGCGTTGGGTTATGGTCATGAAATTCCTTGCACACTCGCAAAGCTGCCTGTTGGTCGTGTCTGAGGTGGCATAACCAGATACACTGTGGTGGCAGCGTAGTTTTGAAGTTACCTGCTTATTATACACGAAATTTCGTTGAGATATATATCCATTTTCTCACTGAACCTGCATCACTAGTATTTAATATTTGTGTCAGTGACATGTCAGCAATTTTTTTGGCTTGATCAGTCTTCTGACTAGTTTGAGGTGGCCCACCAAGAATCTAGGCGCTTCAGTCTGGAACCGCGTGACCGCTACGGCCGCAGGTTCGAATCCTGCCTCGGGCGTGGATGTGTGTGATGTCCTTAGGCTAGTTAGATTTACGTAGTTCGAAGTTCTAGGGGACTGATGACCTCAGATGTTAAGTCCCATAGTGCTCAGAGCCAATTATTTTCTGGGTGTATTCCAGTCTCCTTTTTTCCCTACAGTAACTTTTTCCCTACGTAACTTTTAGAGTGACCTCTAGTACGATGGAAGTTTTTCCCTAACCTGTCCTTTCTTCTTCTCAGTGTTTTCCATATGTTCTGCGGAGAACCTCCTCATTTCTTATCTTATCAGTCGATCTAATTTTAAATATTCTTCTATAGCACCACATCTCAAATCCTTCGATTCTGCTCTGTCTGGTTTTCCCGCTGTTCATGATTCAGTACCATACAATGCAGTGCTCCAAACATAAATTCCTGTAAGTTTCTTCTTCACATTAACGCTTATCTTCGATGCCAGTAAACTTCTCTTGCAGGAATTCCCTCTTTGCATGTGTTAGTCTGCTTTTTGTGTCCTCTTTGCTCCGTCCGTCATGACTTATTTTGCTTGTCAGGTGGCAGAATTCCTTGACATCTACATTATGACCACCAATTTTAATGTTAAGCTTCTCGCTGTTATCATTTCTGCGATATCTTACTCAAGGTTACTTTTGT
Source organism: Schistocerca serialis cubense (assembly GCF_023864345.2). Taxonomy (NCBI): domain Eukaryota; kingdom Metazoa; phylum Arthropoda; class Insecta; order Orthoptera; family Acrididae; genus Schistocerca; species Schistocerca serialis. The sequence goes on along the minus strand of NC_064639.1, from coordinate 1,141,787,249 downwards.
TTTCCTCCGGTTTACATTCAGATCATATACCGTACTCATTAGATTGTACTTTTTCATCCAACAGATCCTATAATTCTTATTAACTTGTATTGACAGTAGCAATGTCGTCGGCGAAGATTATCATTGAAATACGCTCACCTTGAAGTTTGACTTGACGCTTGGAACTTTATTTCATTTCCGTCATTGCTTCTTCATTGCATAGACTGAACAATAAGAGTGAAAGACTGCATCCCTTGTTACACCCTTTTGATCCAGAACTCTTCGTTCTTTGTCTTCCAGTCTTATTGTTTCCTCTTAGTTCTTGTACATACTGTGTTCAGCTGAAAAATGCTCCTGTCGCTGTACGAAAACGGCGAATACGCAGCTCTGTAAAAAAACCGTGTTAGGATAAAAGGTAATCAGCTGCTTCCATTCTCATTCCACCTCCCTCACTAAAAATTTTGGTGTGCGAACGTATTCGCAGTCTTTCAACGCAGCACATTCTACAACTTCTTCCCATTCTCTCTTTGTAGTGAAGCCTTCATACTCAGCATCTGCCTCTCACTGCCACTGTACAGAGTAAAGAAACATTCGCGTACTCGGACTTATCAGCGCGATTCCTCACATACCAGCAATAGAAAAAAGTCTCTCAGAAAATTTCGCCCTGCGTATATTTACGACAGTAAATGGACATTAAACTTTGGCAATCCGGCATCACTGTAATTACATTTACGGAGACTATCTGCGTCAGCATATAGGTTTAATGCTGTGCGGTAGGTGCAGTGGCTAGCGTTTTGGTTTAGCATCTAGGAGACCGACTGTTAGATTCAGGGTCTAGGCGTATTTGTTTTTGTTTGTTAATGTTGTCTGCATGGTACGGTCTCTGTCGTCTTAATCGTCATACAGCGATTAGAATGGATCTTCTACAAAATATTTGCACTTACGCACTACAAACGTAGAAATGGAAGTAGAACCTTTCCAGTGGTCAGCTTTTAAAGAAGCCGTTTGCAAGTCGTGGACGCGAATTGTTTCGCAGCAGTGTATCAACTGCATTCCAAACCTTTTTTCTTTGCATCCTTCTTCTATGATCCCATCGATTAGTAATGACTATTATTTTTGCTAAGTTCAGGTGTCTTCCAAGTTCAGGTCCATTACATTTCGTTAGGACCTTACGTCACCATTAGGGCTAGCAACTTTCTTGGCAAATAATTACCAAACTCGGTTGCTATTTGCATGTACACTCCTGGAAATGGAAAAAAGAACACATTGACACCGGTGTGTCGGACCCACCATACTTGCTCCGGACACTGCGAGAGGGCTGTACAAGCAATGATCACACGCACGGCACAGCGGACACACCAGGAACCGCGGTGTTGGCCGTCGAATGGCGCTAGCTGCGCAGCATTTGTGCACCGCCGCCGTCAGTGTCAGCCAGTTTGCCGTGGCATACGGAGCTCCATCGCAGTCTTTAGCACTGGTAGCATTCCGCGACAGCGTGGACGTGAACCGTATGTGCAGTTGACGGACTTTGAGCGAGGGCGTATAGTGGGCATGCGGGAGGCCGGGTGGACGTACCGCCGAATTGCTCAACACGTGGGGCGTGAGGTCTCCACAGTACATCGATGTTGTCGCCAGTGGTCGGCGGAAGGTGCACGTGCCCGTCGACCTGGGACCGGACCGCAGCGACGCACGGATGCACGCCAAGACCGTAGGATCCTACGCAGTGCCGTAGGGGACCGCACCGCCACTTCCCAGCAAATTAGGGACACTGTTGCTCCTGGGGTATCGGCGACGACCATTCGCAACCGTCTGCATGAAGCTGGGCTACGGTCCCGCACACCGTTAGCCCGTCTTTCGCTCACGCCCCAACATCGTGCAGCCCGCCTCCAGTGGTGTCGCGACAGGCGTGAATGGAGGGACGAATAGGGACGTGTCGTCTTCAGCGATGAGAGTCACTTCTACCTTGGTGCCAATGATGGTCGTATGCGTGTTTGGCGCCGTGCAGGTGAGCGCCACAATCAGGACTGCATACGACCGAGGCACACAGGGCCAACACCCGGCATCATGGTGTGGGGAGCGATCTCCTACACTGGCCGTACACCACTGTTGATCGTCGAGGGGACACTGAATAGTGCACGGTACATCCAAACCGTCATCGAACCCATCGTTGTACCATTCCTAGACCGGCAAGGGAACTTGCTGTTCCAACAGGACAATGCACGTCCGCATGTATCCCGTGCCACCCAACGTGCTCTAGAAGGTGTAAGTCAACTACCCTGGCCAGCAAGATCTCCGGATCTGTCCCCCATTGAGCATGTTTGGGACTGGATGAAGCGTCGTCTCACGCGGTCTGCACGTCCAGCACGAACGCTGGTCCAACTGAGGCGCCAGGTGGAAATGGCATGGCAAGCCGTTCCACAGGACTACATCCAGCACCTCTACGATCGTCTCCATGGGAGAATAGCAGCCTGCATTGCTGCGAAAGGTGGATATACACTGTACTAGTGCCGACATTGTGCATGCTCTGTTGCCTGTGTCTATGTGCCTGTGGTTCTGTCAGTGTGATCATGTGATGTATCTGACCCCAGGAATGTGTCAATAAAGTTTCCCCTTCCTGGGACAATGAATTCACGGTGTTCATATTTCAATTTCCAGGAGTGTATTATGATCATGGAACCACTAATTGTACCTTCCAGCACTGAGTCTGATAAGCGCATTTTTTTATTATCTCTATGCATTACTGTTATTATTTATTATTATTATTATTATTATCGATGAAAATGTGGAAACATCGCGTCCCTACCGCTAGGGAAACAGTGTAAATCGAAACCGAACATTTCGAAATTAGCAGAAACTGGATGGATCATGCAGAACAAAAGCTATAAGACAGGTGATGCGGGTTAGGTGGAGCAGCCCGCTGCCACTAATTAGGTGTTTATACTGTATGTGCTAGTCGCCAGACAGGGACTAGTTGCTAGCGCACTAACGCACGTGACAGCCCCTATGTACATCCCTACACATATCGTATTTTGTTCTTGTGTTATTCTAAAACAATGTGGCCGATGTATGGCATACACAAACGATGAATACGTGAATATAATTCTGGTCTCGGAGCGCCTGATAACTGGGCTGGTGTTGCCAGTCGCGGGTACGCTGCTAGATGTACTGGTCGACGTCCTCCAGATAAAATGTGTTCCCTCGTCTGGAGCTTCGCCTTCGGGAGACAGGTTCTCTCTTTCCACTGTACGTGTGATTACAGTGTTGCCAGATTGCCAGTCTTTAACGTCCATTTACTGCTTGAAATATGCGGAAGACGAATTTTTTTGACAGACATTTTTTGCACTGCACTGCACTGCACTGCGAAATCCGAGTGCGCGAATTTTTCTTCACACTGTCTCCTTTTCCTCCCGCGTTGTCCGCCTCTCACAGTGTCACTGTCTTCATCCTTTTCTTTCGCTCTTCTTTACCAACGTCTTCTTCTCTCCCACTTTCATTATCTCTCTGTCCCACTGACATTGTCTTTATCCATTCTTTCTCATCGCCACTGTTTCTTTCTTCCTTTCTCGCATATAGACTTGTGTTTTCCTCAAAGTTGGCCGGTCTGGAGCGGGGAAGGAAGGGCCGCGGGGGGGGGCGGGGGGGGGGGTGTGGGCGGTTGGGAGGTGTGTGGGAGAGGGTATGGGGTGGGGGGTCCAAGCACGTCAAATCTATACAGGGTGATTTACGAAGATATGCAAATATTTTAATATGTTATTCTAGAAGTAAAACTAAAGAAAAAGTTCATATAAACAGAGGTCCGCAAATTTTTAATTACAGAGTAACCGCTAATAAAAGATTTTGTCTGAAATTTAGCAGCTTGGCTAATATGAAGCCATCGAAAAACTGTACGAGGTTAAAGTAAAGCACGATTTCCATTTATTTTGTTGTTATTGGTCTGGTGAATCTAATAAAACAAGTTCCAGACGTGTATCTGCAGTAGTTTTCCAGAACAACCAGAGAAGCAAAGACGAAATTTTGTAAAATTTTTAATTTATTAATTACTTGGACCAATTTGTTTTTTAAATTCCAGACAAATGCATAAAGTTTTCAACAGAAGCTGCAGAGAATTTAATTTTGGAAAAATGATGACAATAACATTAACTGAAACTGTATGAATCTGCATTTATTAATACCATAGCACACTTGAATTCATGTTAAATCGGAAAAAACAATGCTTATTGGGTAAGGAACTTGTACAGTGTACATACAATTTCACAATATGTTCACAATAAATGTTCCAAAACGTCTCCACCGATTTCAATACATTTAGCTGCTCGTGTATGAACAGATTTTGTTGCTCGTTTCGGTTTCACAGGGTTATTCTTATTTTCTTCAAATAAACGTCTGAGACATGTTTTATTAGATTCACCACACCAGTAACAACAAAATATATGGAAATCGTGCTTTACTTTATCCTCGTACAGTTTAGCGATGGCATCATATTAGCAGTTGCTAAATTTCAGGATAAATCTTTTATTAGCGGTTACTCCGTAAGTAAAAATTTGCGGATCTAGGTTTATATGAACTTTTTCTTTAGTTTTACTTGTAGAATAACGTATTAAAATATTTGCATATCTTCATGAATCACCCTGTATATGGTCTCCACTAATGTCTATGTCTTTTTTAAAATCTTTTCTTCGCTCTTTTGCTCGCACTACTACTATCTCCATATCTCTCTCTTTTACACCGTCTCTCATTGACTATCACTATTTCCTCTCTCTTTGGCTCCCACTGTTATTGCTTTCATACATTTCTTTTCCTCTTCCACTGTCACTTTCTCTCTCCATCACTTATCTCATCCCTCTTTCTCTCCTACTGGCACTGTCTACTCGCACTTCCACTTTCACTGTCTGTATGCTACTGTGTGCTACTCTCTTTCAGCACAAAAATGAGCGAATATGTTCGCTTGCCAAATTTTTGCGGAGGAAGATGATATGACGATCGACGCATCTGGTTTCCCTCTGTTCTATCAGAGTCTTTTAAAGAGGACCATAGCTGGTTTCCTTCATCTTCTTGTTACAGCAGGGTGTGCTGCTCATATCAAACGAATTTAGTAGATCAATAACGTTCTGACAGTTTATTTATATACTACGATACAATTACATAGTTTGACGCAATAAACAACAAGCAGGAACGCATAATAAATTGTTAAAGAAAACCGTCTCCCATCCAATATAAGTCCCCTTCACATTAATTTACTTTGAAATGAACAATATATTTAGGATACACCTACAGTACACAAAAATGTGGTGTTTGAGTTGCAAATACAAAGGATTTCGTGTGACAAAACAGTTTTTGTAAGGTCATTACGCCGCCAGGTGAAATCAGAGAATAATTTCCAGGTCAAGACAGCCTATATAAGTGCGAGGTGCCTATTATATAGGCACAACGCGTCATAAAGTTTTACTGATGAAAGAATGTTGACTAAAAGTATAGTTTGGAGACCTCAGTACCCCCAGAACGCTTCTCACGTCTTCACCACGTCAGGCATAACTGCATTTACGCCTCAGACAGGAGATTATCTGAATAAGTACGGTAAATTTGAAACTGTGGATCTCGGTAACGAATAATGATATCGAAAAAAGTTTCAAGGTTTCTCGAGAACATCTTTTTAAGAATACATGATAAAAATTTTAACGATTTGCCATAAATAGAAATTAGAGAATTGTCTGTCCACACAATTGCTACTTTTGGCGCCCAAAAGTCACATTTAATGCAAAAGGACCAAGCAATTTGCTCAATTTACTTGGGCTGAAGGAAGTGGGATAGCTACACTATGCAAAATCGTCACTAGGCCAACAGCCATCCAAAGAACTCCGACCTCTTTTCTCTGTGATCAGTGGAACCTGATGTATGAATGCCTAAAGAGCTGCATTTTCATGCTCAACATTTTAGAACATACTGTGACCATGCACTATCGTGACGGACCAATTACATGCCTTCCCCTATAGCTTACTCCCATTTTTTCTCAGAATTTCCAACATCTTGACCTCTTTACAGTGTCGAACGTTTTCTCTGCGTTGACATATCCAATAAACTTAATTTTTTCTGTCTTTCTTTCATTATTAAGCGCAATGTCACACTGCTTATCTAGTGTATTTACCTTCCCTGAAGTCAAGCTGATAGTCATGTAACAGATCGTCAGTTTTCTTTTGCCTTCCCCTGTATATTATCTGTGTCAGCAGCTCAGATGCATGAGATGCTAAGCTAATTCTGCGTTAGTTTTCGCACTTACCTGCCCTTGCTAACTTCAGAACTGTATGGATGATATTTATTTTGATTGCCACTTTCACCAATGATTCTACCAATTCCGATGAAATGTTGTCTATTCCTTCTACCTTATTTGACCTAAGGTCTTACAGAGCAAAATACCTTCGCTCAGCAGCAGTTGCTATCGTCTATCCCTGTGTGATTCAAAAGTTCACAAGTTAAAAAAAAATTGATAGGAAGTGGTACGTACTGAACATGGAGAAAGATGAGTTCACATGAGTCTAATAACCACATAAAAAATAATAGTGGACGATATTCAGTCACAAGAGATACTGAAACTATTTGTTTTCAGTCTGGGTACATATACACGCTAACAGTAAAAATAAATAAACCTAATGGAGCAGAAATCGGTAGATGTAATATACATGTATGGACAAACAATACAATTTCAGAGAAACTGGATAGTTTATTCAAGAGAAAGAGCTTCACAAATTGAGCAAGCCAGTAAAGCGTTTGTTCACAACAGGTTATTATGCAAGCAGTTATTTGGTTTTGCGAGGTGGTGGTTGTCCTCTTGAGGGACATGGTGCCAAGTTTTCTCCAATTGGGGCGTTATATCGAAATTCACACCGTGTGTGGGCGGGCTTTATCTTGCTGAAATGTAAGCCCAGGATGACTCGAAGGGCAACAAAATGGGACATAGAATATCGTCGACGTACTGCTGTGCTTTAACGGAGCCACTGATGACAACGAAAGGGAAAAATCTGTGAAAATAAATGTCTCTGCAGGGCTGTATGGTAGGGGGGAAATCAAGTTGATATATCTCCCTTGTCCGGAGCGTCTCCAGAGACGTTTTCGCTGGGCATCAGGGCTCAGCTCTCGCAGCGTAGACGATAGCGCACGAGACTGCTCAGACACTGGCTTAGTTTCGATCCCCAATACCGTCCCAAGTCCAGTTTTTGTACTGCTCTTTTGTCCGGTTCTAAAAAACCAAGCGAAGAACAAGTTCGGCATCGCCGTCTGTGGCGGGCCACTTGAATCTGTACGTGCAACGTCCTGATTCTCTAACTTCAAAGCTAATTAACTCGGAAACGACACAATAATCGAATTTTTACTTAAGAATTTTGTCTCAGCACAGCGTACACTCCAGCACCCTTCCTTACAAACGTCTTGAGACTGTTTCCGACCACTCTGCATTTCCGCTTCACAGTCACGCCACGTTGTGTGTAACTGCACATGGTGGCATGTAGTCAAGGTATATTAGGAAATTGCTTTAACAATTTATTTCAGAGGGCGAGTCAAATATTTACAGGTTTTCTCACAGAGCAACTTCGGCTGTGCTCACGTGACACACATTTCCTGCCTTTCAGAACCGAGGCAGTTTTGTCCAGTTACAGCTTCTGACAAGGCACACCTTGAACCCTCTGCTGAAATTGGTAGTGAATTTACACCACCGGTTTTAGCCAACAGCGTGCGTGGGATTCAGGTCACGTGTGTGGACACTGGACGGTTCTGCAATGCAGTACACACTCGGTTCGCTCTCTTGTGAGCCAGAGCTTCGCTAGCACAGACATCTGATGTGGGAGGCACAACCTCTCGTTCTGTACCCCGTGATTGGTCGCCAACATAACTTAATCCATTCCGTTGCCCGTTTATTTAGTTGTTCGTCCTCCTAGGCTTGCCTACACATGTTAACTTCCTCCCCAGGCGCGCCCCTTTTATAGGGTACATTGAAATATATTCTTTTTATTTTACCTAATTTTCTGTTCTGTCATTCAACGGCAGCCCTGAATGCCCACTTACATGTCCTGACCGCTCGACCTCCTGTACATTGTCGTCATGGACGCAACTATCTTCTTCCCTCTTCCTGCCCATACACACACTCTGCAGAAACGCCTTCAGACGCAGACTTTTTGATCACCCCTTATACATTACAATCGGACATCGTCGATGTCTTTCCACGATATTTCGGCTGACAACTTTTCAGTCTTCTTCAATTCAGTCTTTTAGGCTGAAGGCTGCTGTTGTCTGTCTCGAAGTTTATAACAAAAATTTGCAGGGAGGCACATGTGCATAGACTAGCGCTGCGTCAGCGCCCTCTGCCGAGTCACCACCCTCTATCGAAGCTACAAATTCGCATACCAAAACAAAACTTTATCATTCCAGATTCCACTTAAGACGTCTTAATGTGAAAGCCAAAAAATGTCTGGAAGAAGTAAAATACATTGCAGCAAGAAAAGGCGGGTTTTATTTACAAAACGAATATTCTTCCATCTGAGGCATGTAGGCCTCCATAGTTGCGATACTGCTTTGCTCGCCCACTGTCAAATTGCGGGCCCGCAGAGTTAAGATTCAGGTCTCACAATAGAAAAATTACCGTCGCTAATAGTTCCCCCCCCCCCCAAATTCTATAAGTCCCTCCAGATCCTCGAGCGCCAAGCAGTCCACCTCGCCTTCCATATACACCTTCCGTCCCCCATGCGGATCCTCTATGACCTGGTTCCTTTCCCCCATCTGCTCCTTTTCCTCAAACATATTCACTTCCTCTACACCTCCTGCCGCCTTGATCCACTCATCTTCTGGATGCTCCTTTCCTCTACAACCCCTGCCCTATGAAACCCCTACACTGTAGTGTCCCCCCTACCCTTCAGCTCTACATCTTCCATCTCCTTTCCCAAGGTGGCTTCCATCAACTCCCCCTCCTGGATGATGACCTCTCTCCCTCCATGTATCCCTCCCCCTCCCTTCCTCTGTCCTTTTCCCAAGCTCCCTCTTCCCCCTCTTCCATCCTGTTTTTTTTTCCCCACCTACCATCCCTCTGCCTCCCTTCTTTCTCCCGAGTCCTTCTTACACTCCCATCCATTGCCTTTCCCACTCTTTCTCACGTCCACCCAGCCCGTCACCCTTTTCTATATCCCCTCCCTCCATCTGTTCCTCCTTTTTTCATTTCCTCTCCTTTCCCCATTACCCCCTCCAGTCTGGGTCCTCCCTCCCCCTGCCCCCCATATGCCGCTGTGTCACCTGTATAGTGCTGTTTTAAGTGAGTGTTCAGCATTGTGCGTCCCCTGTCAGTGTTGTGAACAGCCACCATACTGTTACTAGTTGTGTTTTATATCTCGTGCGAACAGAAACCAGACTGTCGCCTTGTTTTTTAATTATGCCTGTCTACTTATTGTGTGTCTGCATCTGCATCGTCACTGCAGTGCTTTTATATTTTAAATTCCACAACTTTCAGCCATTTTGCAGTTTTTTTATATTGTCACAGTTTATCGTCTTTTTTCTTTATATTCTCATTAGCTTTTTTAACTTTTCTGTAGGCTGTAGAGCAGCATATTACTCTGCCGCCATGCCAGCCTGCCGCCCCCCCCCCCCCCCCCGCACTCTGGAGTCGGGGGTGGCGGAAATCGAAAGACAATAAAGGAAAAAAAAGACGCTAAACGTGTCTTTAGCCGAATTTTCTTCTTTGTCTATATATTAAGTAAACCTCATCAAGATGTAAGCCGTTATCAAGACACGACAGCGGACGCTAAGCATGACAGAGGGCGCACAAGCAGCAGTAACATGTGCATTTGACTTAGCACCAATTTCCGGTACGAATTAATCGACGTGTACAAGCGATCTCCTGTATAAAACTCTCACTTGACGACGAGTTAATCGTCATCAGCTGAAACATCAAGACAAGATGACGACGTCATCCGGTTGCAATCCCTAAACCTCATTACGCCAGAAAAAGCTCCAGAGTCACATTAGTTTTAACTATTTAGAAACAGCACTGTCACTGTGCACTGTAAAAGTGGTAGACATGGGGTGTGTCTGTCACATCCCACAGTTATTTGAGCAGCATTTTTCGTGAAGCGAGGCCGCCCCTCGAACTCTCAAGGACAACAAATTGAAAAATGTTACTCTGCGCCACAGGAACGGGAGACGCGAACCGCGGATGAATGCATCTCTGCGGGGTGGGGTGGCTGGAAATGTTAATGACACGCCACCCCCGTCTCCGCAGTGCCGGAGTAGGGGGGAGGGAGCAGCGGGAGGGCTCTTAACACATTTCGGCGCTATACATCACGGCGCCCCTCCTATTGTCTGGCTTATCCCGCCGCCGGCTCCGGGCGACACCCCCTCCCAGCCGCCAATACTCGTCGCGCGGCCTCAATACAAGATTTACATGGGTCGGCCGCACCCCTGCCACCTGCAGACTCCCCCGATAGCGCCGTCCTAATCCTCTGCGAGACGAAATCTTTCTGCAAAGTGCCACGTCTGCCCGACCGCGACCCGGAGCTAGCGGCTGCAGGGCAACAGCAACCATTGCGACAGCGCGTTGAGTAGCACGCGGGGGGTTTGCCTTTTCGGACTGACTTCAAAGCCCCTGAACCTTAGGTGTTGCGAAACAACTCAAATCTGGTCCAGATGCTATACCAATCAGGTTCCTTTCAGAGTATGCATACACAATAGCACCTTTCTTAGGGAACCATATACAACGGCTCACTTTTGACGAAAAGTCCGTTCCTAAAGACTGCAAAGTAGCACAGGTGAACGAATATTCAGGAAAGGAAATAGGAGTAACCCATTGAATTACAGACTCATACCACTGACCTCAATTTGCTGTAGGATTTTGGAGCATGTACTGTACTCGAACATTATGAATCACCTTGAAGAAAATGGCTTATTGATACATAACCAACACAGCTAGCTCTTTATCCCCATGAAGTAATGAGTGCTGTCGACAAGAGATCTCAGATCGACTCCATATTCCTAGATTTCCAGAAGGCTTTTGATACCGTTCCTCACAAGCGACTATTAATCAAATTGCGTGCATATGGAGTTTCGTCTCAGTTGTGTGACTGTATTCGTGATTTCCACTTAGAGAGGTCACCGTTCGTAGTGATGGACGGTAAATCATCGCGTACAACAGAAGTGATATCTGGCGTTCCGTTAGGTAGTGTCATAGGCCCTCTGCTGTTCCTGATTTACATAAATGATCTAGGTGATAATCTGAGCAGCCCCCTTAGATTGTTTGCAGATGACGCTGTAATTTACCGTCAATTCCAATTACAAAATGATCTAGAGAGATTTTCTGTATGGTGCGAAAAGTGGCAATTGGCACGAAACAAACAAAAGTGCGAGGTCATCCACATGGGTACTAAAAGAAATCCGATAAATTTAGGGTATCTCGTGGTCGTGCGGTAGCGTTCTCGCTTCCCACGCCCGGGTTCCCGGGTTCGATTCCCAGCGGGGTCAGGGATTTTCTCTGCCTCGTGATGGCTGGGTGTTGTGTGCTGTCCTTAGGTTAGTTAGGTTTAAGTAGTTCTAAGTTCTAGGGGACTTATGACCACAGCAGTTGAGTCCGATAGTGCTCAGAGCCATTTGAACCATTTAGGGTATACGATAAATAGCACAAATCTAAGGGCTGTCAATACGACTAAATACCTAGGAATTACGATTACGAGCAACTTAAGTTGGAAAGACCACATAGATAATATTGTGGGGAAGGCGAAACGGAGACTGCGCTCTGCTGGCAGAACACTTGGTAGTGCTCAGAGCCATTTGAACCATTTGAAGGCACTTGGGTTTGAGCTCCGAAGTTGGCGGACTGGTCTAGTGTGTCTTTCCAGGTATCGTGGTATCGTCCGGCTATCACCTCTGATACTACCACCCTTCAGACAGATGTGTCGCAGAAATGGACTGCATTCCTCGACCACTCGCTACACGGACTGAGGCGATCATATGGAAACAAGTTCCCTGGGCGTGGAACCACAATCAGACGAAGGCTACGCTTGAGCGATTTGGTTGGGAAACACTGCAGCGTCCTCTGTACAGCCTGTATCTTTCGCCTTTCGATTTTGACACCTCTGGCGACCTGAAGAAAGACATGCAAGGACGTCGGTTTCAGTCGGACGAGGGAGTGCAAGAGTGGGTGCGGTTGTTGATCCAACAGCGACCGACGGAGTTCTACGAAACAGGAATTGATCGTCTCGTCTCCCAGCGGGATAAATGTCTTAAAGCGTATGGTGACAAGTTTTGAATGGAACCATTCCATGGTCCATGGTCCCATTGTGACGGGTGTTCGGTTTTCGTTTGTCTGCCCTCCATATTTCCATTTTAATCTAGATGGCCTCCAAAGTGGAATAACGTCGAGCATATACGAAATATATGCGTCTATAGTCTAGTGATATGTTTGTGTTGATAATGATGATGAACGTCCGAGGGTGAAAAGCACTGCCGGTACATATCCGACTCACCAACGGCCGTCAAGTCGCAGGGTCACCGTCGACAGTGTCATGTGTCCTCACTTCAGAAATGACACCGTGTGAAGGCATTGCTAATTACGCATATAAAATTTTTTTTCGTGATTTTCTTTAGATTTCTATTCTTTTTCTTTTGTTCATATGGGCATTTCTAATTGTGATTACGTAACATTCTACTGTGGTTTTTAATGTAAAGATGTAATTGTGATTATTTCTTTTGGCAATGGATAAATATGTTTCTTGCTTTGTACCTGTGGTAAAGTTTCTAAAGTTGTGAAAAATGCAGTCAATAACATTTATAAAGGTTTATGTAATTTTCGATAACGATGTAACATCTATAGACAGGGGACAGCGATAGTGATATCGAGAGTCGAAAGGTTGTTGCGTAGTAGAGGGGGATGGTGGGTGGCGTGTCTGTGAAGCGTGCGCGGGAAAAAATAGTACTGTGTTTCATGAAAAGCATACGTAATTGTATGGACAGTGATACCGAACTATCAGATTGTTAATTCTATTTACTACTGCGGTGTGTAATGCCGTCGCCAGCGAACTTTAAGAGCAAATAAACCGGACTGTGAAAGTGCCGCTAACTTTACTTTGTTGTGGCCGACACGAACTGTGCTTTTACGCGACTGAACTTTGCTGGTATTGGTTTTGGATGGTGGAACTGTTGTATACCACATTCTATCAAGCCATGAAGACTAATTAACTGTGCAATATAAATGGCTTTCAGTGACGTTGTCGAAGTTTGAAATGCGAGAACAGAGTGGACATTGCTTACGTGAGCTTCACACACAAGAACAATTCTTTGAACTGTGTATTTGTGGCTAAGACTATATGAATGTGACGAACCGTGTAATCATGGACGATAGCGTCACGGACAAGAGAGGACGTGTCAACAACGTTCGTATACTGGCGTCTTGTGGTTTGTTAATCACCACGGGGTTAATGATACAGCTGTGCTGGAACTTTATTTGCGTTTCGCCGGAGAAGATTAACCAGCTGAACTGCCTGTATCCTGCTCTCATCGTCGTAACCCGCCGACACCGTGCTGCCTAACGCAACGCTTCGTATGCAACAAAAAGTTAAGGGATTTCGCTGAACGCTATCCTCTGACCTAGAAACTTTCTTTCTCTATTAAAAGTATAAGAATTACAGACTCTGTTTAGTTAAATTCTTTGTTTAGTTTGTTTGCTTTCTGCTAACGAAAATAAAATTACAATCAGTGAATTAAAAGTTGCCTGGTAGTCATTGTTGAAACACCAGTAAATATAAACTTCTTCCTCTCATTAGGACTAATTCTCCTTGCATGTCAAAATTATTGTAGTTATTTTATGTAGTTTTATGTATTGTTATGAGACTAGATATATGACAGTAACTAATAAGAGTATTTTGTCGCTAAAGATGGCTTCGCGCGAAAATTACGGCGACTGCCATAATTGCTTGCGTTCTGACCAATAATTTAAAAGCTGCTATTCACGTATTGGTGCTTTTCCTGACGTGAGCGTGAATTATAAATGTCAGCTGTCAAATCACGTAGTGACTCTTTACCCAGTAATAAAAGTTTTTAATATTGTATTGCTACGAGTCGTAGTATTAAGAGACACTGGTTATACTCACAAGTGGGTAGATGTATGGTGAACCCCCCAGTGTTCATGCGATTATTAACAATATTGTGTGTGATTCACGAAATTTTATCACTTTTTCTAATTCCTTTGAAGTTTCAGAGAATATATACACAATTTTGTCAGTTCAGGTTAATTTCAGAGCAGTTTCTCGTGAATATTAGAGTTTTCAGTTCATAAACAAAGTGGGATCGTGACCAATTTAGAAGTATAACAAAGAGTGTGGTTTTCGAACTAGAATTTTGGATGACTTCACAGTTCAGATTTTGATAATTATTTTTCCTGTGGGTTGAGGTCATCACAAGCGGAGAGGTTTGGAATTTCATCCACGACATTGGTGCATAGACCAATGATTGAAAACCTATCGCCACCAACACCCCTCCCCTGACCGGTCAAATACTACCAGTGAAAATGTCATCCCTCACGAGAAGTCGAACTGACGTCTTTCCAAATGGTTCAAATGGCTCGGAGCACTATGGGACTTAACATCTGAGGTCATCAGTCCCCTCGAACTTAGAACTACTTAAACGTAACTAACCTAAGGACATCACACACAACCATGCACGAGGCAGGATTAGAACCTGCGACCGTAGCGGTCACGCGGTTCCAGACTGGAGCGCCTAGAACCGCTCGGCCACACGGGCTGGCATGTATCTCCAACTCGACGCCACCGGACACGCTTGAGTTAGTGCCCTCGGCTACGTGGCGGGTGTTAAACCGGGACTCCAAACCGTACCGATTAACGCATGCAGACACAACTGTCGCCACTCGCCTTGACCACATTATGTGGCGACGTTAGCGAAAAACACACACTCTTTAAAAGATGCACCAAATCCACAATTTTGAAAATACGGTAATAAATTGTTGTAGCACGCTTTATAAGAAATTAACACGTTTACTGTTAACTTCCTTGTATTATAGACATTTTACTTTTTCATTCAATTTTATTTTCAAAAAATAATAAATTTATCTTTTTCTCAGAAAATGTTCATGAGCTTTCTTCAAAATTTCCAGTGCTCACTTTGCATGTAGCAAGCTTCTCTCATCAGGCTTTCTTTTAAATATATATCGAATAGGACAATTTCAATAATTTTTAATTAAATTTCTGTAAGTATAACATAAAATTCATGCAAAGCTCCAAGTACTTCGCTCCATATCTCAGCTTACACTCAGAATTTCAAAATTTGCTGTTGGGATGACATTTATTGGGTTTATAGAAATAAGTGTACGAAATTTCATAATTCTGGCCTTCATAGATCCTGAGAAAGAAACCACATAAACCTTAAAAACATGATTTTCCTGAAATGCAATTTAAAATTCAAACTAATGTTTCCCCTTATTTCACATCCTCGCCGGCCGGGGTGGCCGAGCGGTTCTAGCGCTACAGCCTGGAACCGCGCGACCGCTACGGTCGTAGGTTCGAATCCTGCCTCGGGCGTGGATGTGTGTGATGTGTTTAGGTTAGTTAGGTTTAAGTAGTTCTAAGTTCTAGGGGACTGATGACCTCAGCTGTTAAGTCCCATAGTGATCAGAGAGCCACATCTTCATAAGGCCCCAGATTTGTGCAGATGACCCTCTTCCCTTTGTTTTCCGCCTTCTTTCCGTTACCAGGGCCTCAGCTGATTTTCCAGGTGCATAGAGGCGCCGTAAATCCATTTTTCTCAAGATGTCTTTCTAATACCATCCTCTCTAAATTCCCGTCATTAAATACAAGGACTTCATCATAAGTTGCAATTCTGACAACTGTAACAGGTGAAAATATGGTATTAGGGCATCGTCTTCATATGAATGAATTTAGAGACTCGGTTGGATGCTGGATTTTGCCGTAAATACGCTCATTTGGAAGTTCGGGATAGCTCAGGGGCCTATAAGTGGGCTTGACAACACGCAGTATACAATTTGGAAGCCTCTCCTTGTGAATGTAGCGGTTATTATCCCTTTGAGCGTGTAGACATTTACACCAGATTATGTGGCACAGTTGATGAATGGGAAGTTCATCTGTATTTTTCATACACTTCTGACATGAATTTCGTCATGGTAACTTTGGAACTTACTGTCCATGAGTTCTACTAATTAATAAAGAATATATTGAAAATTCCCATTTTCTGTCAGTTTCATGAACGTTCCCCATTTGCGGGTCGTGATGCCTGCTGGAAAATGCACTTTTGTAACTAGGTTGTCTGACTACGTAGAGAAAGCAAGACGGATAAAGAAAAGCAAACAACAAGGTCGTATACTTACACACTTTAAAGGATTCGTGACTGTGGATGCAAAAGAAAATCAACGAAACATTAGAAATCACGCAGTGGATACAGCGCGACGTATATGGACGAAACTGGGAGGGGAGGGGGGTAAGGGCAATGTTTGCCGGAATTATAATTCAGAAATTGTTCTGAAGTACGTGACGTAGTGAGCGAGTGCAGATATGTGCCGATGCGGCGTGCCAGTGTGCGCTATAACACGTACTCGCGATGCACGCCCCGAGCGCGCTTGCCGAATTCAAAATATACGCGACATATTGGTTAGAAGCTGTGTTCCGGACGAATTACTGCCAGTCTGAATTACGGTCTGCGCCGTCGAGTCGCGTCGTAACACGGACCTCAATTTATCCCGGCCGAGCCTGCAAATCAGCCCCCGCGCGCAGTGTTTATGGGGTCGTACAAACGCACGCGCGCACTCCTCCCCTTGGCGGCTTGCGGTCGCCCTGTTTCGTCCCCGGGGCGAGTGTTTGTTGTTAATTATAGACGCGCGCCAAGCGCCGAGCTCGGTGTCGCCCGGCCGGCCTTCGCTGTGAGCCCCCCGCGTGTCGCTTTGTTACGTCGCTACTGCGCGCCCACTGTGCGACGAACGCGGGAACAAGTAGGCAACACGCGGCCGGCGAGGCTCGCTGCTTTGTCGTGTTTGTCCCTAAGAGACACGGATGAGCACCAGCAATTGTTTACAAGGAAACGAAGTACCACAAATAGTACTCAGAATCTTCCTTCTTTCGTCAAGGGAAATTTCAAATGTTCCTTCCACAGATGATAGAAATGAATAGCGAATCTTTTCATCTTCTTCTTCGTGACTATACAAGCAGAATTTTCTTTCTCGGTCAGTAGCTGATAAAGTATTTTTCTGAGACAACCAGCTCTACACACATACTCCACTGTTTACATTTTCTTTATTTTGCTTTCTTTGCGACCAGTTTCGGGATCGTAGCCCCATCTGCATCTGTTGATTCTTATTCAAATGATACAAAACAACCAAGCTGTCAACATGGATCCTGGCATCATCAATGGTCACAGTAGGTCCCAGGAGTCGGGTGTTCCTGTTTGACAGGTTGGGTGATTCCAAGAACGAGAGCTTGAGAGTGGTGCAGCGAACCCTGAACTAGCTGGAAATAAATGTTGTTGTTGTTGTCCTCAGTCCTGAGACTGGTTTGATGCAGCTCTCCATGCTACTCTATCCTGTGCAAGATTCTTCATCTCCCAGTACCTACTGCAGCCAACATCCTTCTGAATATGCTTAGTGTATTCATCTCTTGGTCTCCCTCTACGATTTTTACCCTCCACGCTGCCCTCCACTACTAAATTGGTGATCCCTTGATGCCTCAGGACATGTCCTACCAACCGATCCTTTCTTCTAGTCAAGTTGTGCCACGAACTCCTCTTCTCCCCAATTCTGTTCAATACCTCATCATTAGTTATGTGATCTACCCATCTAATCTTCAGCATTCTTCTGTAGCACCACATTTCGAAAGCTTCTATTCTCTTCTTGTCTAAACTATTTATCGTCCATGTTTCACTTCCATACATGGCTACACTCCACACAAATACTTCCAGAAACGACTACCTGACACTTAAATCTATACTCGACGTTAACAAATTTCTCTTCTTCAGAAACGCTTTCCTTGCCATTGCCAGTCTACATTTTATATCCTCTCTATTTCGACCATCGTCAGTTATTTTGCTCCTCAAATAGCAAAACTCCTTTACTACGTTAAGTGTCACATTTCCTAATCTAATTCCCTCAGCATCACCCGACTTAATTCGACTATCTGGTTTTGCTTTTGTTGATGATCATCTTATATCCTCCTTTCAAGACACTGTCCAGACCGTTCAACTGCTCTTCCAAGTCCTTTGCTGTCTCTGACAGAATTACAATGTCATCGGCGAACCTCAATGTTTTTATTTCTTCTCCATGGGTTTTAATACCTACTCCGAATTTTTCTTTTGTTTCCTTTACTGCTTGCTCAATATACAGATTGAATAGCGTCGGGGAGAGGCTACAACCCTGTCTCACTCCCTTCGCAACCACTGCTTCCCTTTCATGCCCCTCGACTCTTACAACTGCCACCTGATTTCTGTACAAATTGTAAATAGCCTTTCGCTCCCTGTGTTTTACCCCTGCCACCTTCAGAATTTCAAAGAGAGTATTCCAGTCAACATTGTCAAAAGCTTTCTCTATGTCTACAAATGCTAGAAACGTGGGTAAAGATAAATAAATAAATGAAATAAACTAAAATCAGTTCCACAATGGTTCTAATTGCTCTACGCACTATTGGAATTAACATCTGAGGTCAAAAATGTTCAAATGTGTGTGAAATCTTATGGGACTTAACTGCTAAGGTCAACTGTCCCTAAGCTTACACGATACTTAACTTAAATTATCCTAAGGACAAACACACACACCCATGCCCGAGGGAGGACTCGAACCTCCGCCGGGACCAGCCGCACAGTCCATGACTGCAGCGCCTCAGACCGCTCGGCTAATCACGCGCGGCATCTGAGGTCATCAGTCCCTTAGACTTAGAACTACTTAAACCTAACTAACTTAAGGACATCACACACATCCATGCCCGAGGCAGGATTCGAACCTGCGACCGCAGCAGCGGCGTGGTTCCGGACTGAAGCGCCTAGAACCGCTCGGCCACCGCGGCCGGCTCCAAAATCAGTAAAATATAAAAGGTATCTGTAGAACTGTACACAGTGATGGAGGTTTGTTGTCCGTGAAACTCCAACAGTTGTTGTCACTTTTTTGTACTTTTCTTTTTTTAAAGACAAGCTTCCATATGTTACAGCTCTCTTTGTACGTCAGTTACAGCTCCATCTGCTTATGAGTACAAAATATGGAAGATTTTTTTAAAATTGTGTATCCAGTCAAAATAGCCGGAAAAATTTTGAAAATTGAATATGAGGCCAAACATTATAACCACCTGCTTAATAGCTTGTTTTTCCAATTTTGGAACGAAACACATCGCTGATTCTGCATATCAGGGATCCGGCAGTTTGTTGGTAGGTTTCTGGAGGTATACGACATTAGATGTCTACGCACAGGTCATGTAATTCGCTTATATAACGGGCTCCTAAGCAGCGTACGCGCTGATACGGCCGGATAGTGACCAAGATTAGTTTCATAGGATTTACATCAGGAGTATGTGGTCGCCGAGACATCAACATGAGTTCAGTATAATGCCCTTCAAACCACTGTAGCAGAGTTCTGTCTTCGAGACACTGACAGTTATACTGCTGGGAGGTGACATCGCCGTCAGGGAAGATATCAAGCGTGAAGGGATGCAGTTGGTTCGCAGCTGTCAGCGCGTCTTTAATTACTACCACAGGTCCGATGCAAGCGCAGGAGAATGTCTCCCATAGCATAATACTGCTCCTGTCAGCCTGCGTCAGTGGCGCGCTCAATGTTTCGAGTCGCCGTTCATCTCGATGACAGCGTTTGTGGAAAAGAGCATCGACCTTGTGCAGCAAAACTCGACACGTTTCCATCGATCGACAGTTGAACCCCCGATGCCCCCGAGCCCACTGCAATCGTATCTGACGATATTGTTGGGTCAACATGTGGATACCTAGGCGTGGTCTGCTGCACAGCTGTTCAACAGTGTTCTACGAAAGGGGTGTTCCGACATTTGAGAGTGCACCAGCATTGTGCTCTTTCGGTAGAGATGACTCAGGTCACCACCTGTCCTACTTTACAAAACGGACAAGCCTCCGAACTCTACTTTCTGTAAAGAGTCATGGACGTGCAAATATATGACGCCTAGTGGTAGCTTTACTGTGCTTCCCCTTCCCGTAGATGCTCACGACAGAAGCACGAGAACATTCAACCAGCTACGCCGTTTTCGAGATACTCGTTCACAGGCTCTGCATAATAATAATAATCTACCCTTTGTCATAGTCATTGATCTCAATGGACTTCCCCGTATCTTCGTTAGGGTGATTGAACCGTGAATTTACTTTCAAAACTTTTTTTTAAGAATTTACTTTATTTACCAGCGATTCATCAAGAACATTAACACATTTAATCACACTATGTGAGCGTGGAAGTAGTTGCCAGTGGGTGACTGATGAAAACAAATTAAATTTCTTTCAACAAATGCAAATTTTATTCGTAAAAGCATTTTTTAAAAACAGATTTAAAATTATAATCAGAAAGCACTCTCAAAATTTCAAGTCACAATTTTATTCAGAGGCAGAAAGAACAAATATTGACAGTATGAGCTTTTGGGCTGAGAACCTTGCCACTGCCTTTTGACACGGCCGTAGTCACGACCGCTCACAGCAACCTCTGAAACACTACACTGGTGCAAATTCTGCAGCACACCAGATTACTTTAAACTAAAAATTTTAACAACTCACACAAGAACATAAACTGTGCACCCTGTAGGAGGGATGGAAATGGTACAAAACACTAACATTAAAAAAATTAACTTCCCACCGAAGGTACAACCTGTGGAAGGGTGGAAACTTTATATACTAAAATGACCATTTAAATAAAACCCATGAAATGCAGTTTTACATAAAACATACAAACATGCTCTACATTACACATATACCGCCTCTGAAGATGATAGGCAAACAAACACATATTTCAGGAATTCGGCCGTTACAATTCAAGCAATAAATTCGTTAACACCGAATCCGACAAGCATGACAGAGGCAGCTATTAACGTACGGCAGACCAACAGACAGACAGACAGACACTAACTGCCTAACAAATGCGGATGAGAGACGGACGAGCAAGCTGTGGACGAGAGACTGACCAAGAAAAGAAGTAGAATTTAACAAGTAAATGGAACAACATATCACGAATCACTTAACTTCTAATACTGCGATTTATGGCGAAGACCTGGCGCAGCAGCCCCAAAACGCTCTCCCGAACCGTCCGCTGCAGCCGCTTCAACGGACGCATGAAGGCGCGCCGATCTCCCGTCTCACGGCGTCGCAGCTCGCAACGGCCAGACCATGTCGTGGGTTGACTCCTGTTGCTCTCGTGTCGGCCGCGAAGCCACTACCCCTCGCTATACGGCGCGGCCCACTGGACTGACGTGGCGACCTCACATGCGCCGACGCTCAAGACGGACAAGTCATCTTGTGTCTCAGTGCGCGACCTACCAACCAATCGATCCAACCGCCAATGACCGTTGCCTGAGCAACTCGAGCAGACTGGCGGCCTACACATACTAACACTCCGGACGACAGACAGGCACTGACTGCTCCACACTGTCCCGGCTGACCAACTGACCAGACTCACCGCTAGCGAGTTTTTGTTTTTTCTTTATTGTTATTGTCAAACCTGTTAACAGGCAGGCCAGCAGCAGCATGCTACGCCGCTCTTTGGCCTCAGAAAAACACACAAGATACAAATGAAGACATCGAGAGAAAAAACATGGTGGACATAGAAACGGAGACAAACACTTTTTAAAGTACATGGAGCCGTTCACGGGCCTAGAGTCCAAGATAAAATTTGTTCAGACACTTGGACAGAGACGAATATTGTCACACGTGAACGTAGGTGCACAAAAACGAATAACACTGAACCAATTAAGCACAAAACGACGACACACACAGAACACGAGGCGTTGATCTCTGGCGCGGGAATGTTCACTAACCATGTACGAGTCCCGGGACCTGCCAAGAGAGGAGGAGTGGGGGTGGGAGAGGGAGAGGGGAGAGCAGATGCCAAGGGCAGGGGAAATAGGGGGAAGGGAGGAAGGGGGAGGGGAAGCCCGGGGGAAGAGGGGAGGAGGGAGGGGACGGGGGAAAAGGAAAGAGAAGGGAAGGGAAGAGAAGGGAAGGAGGGTGCCGAAAGGAAAGGACAAAGGAAGTGGGGTGGGGAGGATCAAAGTTGATAGGAGGGTTAGATGGAGGGGAGGACATCATCAGTGAGAGGGTAAGGAGGGTGGAGAGATGGAGACCACGTGGGACGTGGGAATACAGGCGCAGCAGGGGGCGGGTGGGGGGGGAGAGGATGGGTGAGACAAGCGGATGAGGAGGATCGAGTTTGCGGGAGGTGTACAGGATCCGTATCCTTTTAAGGAAGAGGAGGAGGTGGGGGACCGCTAGCGAGCTCATAGCCCCCTTAAATGCACGTGAGCAGGCTACCTTTCCCCTTTCCCACCAGAGGGAGACACCAAAGTTGCGATTGCCACAGCGGCGCCACCGCCAGAAACGGATGGCGGCTGCATCACACTACGCGCTGCGGCGCACTCTTCAAAATTCGCAAATTTACCACGGCTCAGTGATCCCACATCGGTGTCTCCGCTTATATACTTTTTTTTTTTTTTTGTTTTATCGCGTCACGTGCCTGCAAAGCCACTGGCTGGCATCTAACGTCCCGTTGGGCAGTGGTCATACTGTTTTGGCTGTACAGTTCGTAATTGATAACACACAGTTGAGGGACGTTAATGTGACCACCGCTTATGCTCGACGTCAGCGTACAGTAACCACTCACAGACTGCAGGTGGTAGCACTAGCAATGGAGGCAAGCAATACTGTCGTTGTCGTAATGCAGAAACGGAGAAATTTGTCTGCAGCCCAATACAGTATGATCATCAGCTTTTAGGCCAAAGGTGGAAGCATTCTCTAAAAGGACAAGTTTGTAAACTGTTCACCTGCCGCTGCGTTTAAAGTATACCATGCTTGGCAAACTGGCGCTATCCGGAACCGGCGCTGAGGCAACAGTGGTACTCTACGGGCCATAGAAAACAGGGATGGACGATGGCTGTCGAAATGTGTGCGGGCGAATATACGTGTAGCTACTGGTCAGCCGATCGCCCAGATGAACCAAAGTGCTACCAATAGTGTCTTCTCAACGTTGTAGCGTATAGGCCTTCGCAACAGGCGACTGGTTCACGCACCGATGCACACTGCTGGTCATAGGCGACGAAGGATGGCATTTGCACGTCAGTAGAAGAAGAATGGGTAGCTCTGAGGGATGAAGTAGTGAAGGCAGCAGAGGATCAAGCAGGTAAAAAGACGAGAGCTGGTAGAAATCCTTGGGTAACAGAAGAAATATTGAATTTAATTGATGAAAGGAGAAAATATAAAAACGCAGTAAATGAAGCAGGCAAAAAGGAATAAAATCGTCTCAAAAATCAGATCGACAGGAAGTGCAAAATGGCTAAGCACGCATGACTAGAGGACAAATGTAAGGATGTAGAGGTTTATCTCACTAGGGGCAAGATAGATAATGCCTACAGGAAAATTAAAGAGACCTTTGGAGAAAGGAGACCCACTTGTATGAATATCAAGAGCTCAGATGGAAACCCAGTTCTTAGCAAAGAAGGGAAAGCAGAAAGGTGGATGGAGTATATAGAGGGTCTATACAAGGGCGATGTACTTGAGGACAATATTATGGAAATGGAAGAGGATGTAGATGAAGATGAAATGGGAGATATGATACTGCGTGAAGAGTTTGACAGAGCACTGAAAGACCTGAGTCGAAACAAGGCCCCAGGAGTAGACAACATTCCACTGGAACTACTGACGGCCTTGGGAGAGCCAGTTCTGACAAAACTCTATCATCTGGTGAGCAAGATGTATCAGACAGGTGAAATACCCTCAGACTTCAACAAGAATATAATAATTCCAATCCTAAAGAAAGCAGGTGCTGACAGATGTGAAAATTACCGAACTATCAGTTTAATAAGTCACAGCTGCAAAATACTAACACGAATTCTTTACAGACGAATGGAAAAACTGGTAGAAGCCGACCTCGGGAAAGATCAGTTTGGATTCCGTAGAAATGTTGGAACACGTGAGGCAATACTGATCCTACGACTTATCTTAGAAGAAAGATTAAGGAAACGCAAACCTACGTTTCTAGCATTTGTATACTTAGAGAAAGCGTTGACAATGTTGACTGGAATACTCTCTTCCAAATTCTGAAGGTGGCACGTGTAAAATACAGGGAGCGAAAGGCTATTTAGAATTTGTACAGAAACCAGATGGCAGTTATAAGAGTCGAGGGGTATGGAAGGGAAGCAGTGGTTGGGAAGGGAGTGAGACAGGGTTGTAGCCTGTCACCAATGTTATTCAATGTGTGTATTGAGCAAGCAGTAAAGGATAGAAGAGAAAAATTCGGAGTAGGTATTAAAATCCATGGAGAAGAAATAAAATCTTTGAGGTTTGCCGATGACATTGTAATTCTGCCAGAGACAGCAAAGGACTTGGAAGAGCAGTTGAATGGAATGGACAGTGTCTTGAAAGGAGGGTATAAGATGAAGATCAACAAAAGCAAAACGAGGATAATGGAATGTGGTCAAATTAAGTCGGGTGATGTTGAGGGAATTAGATTAGGTAATGAGACACTTAAAGTAGTAAAGGAGTTTTGCTATTTGGGGAGCAAAATAACTGATGATGGTCGAAATGGAGAGGATATAAAATGTAGACTGGCAATGGCAAGGAAAGCGTTTCTGAAGAAGAGAAATTTGTTAACATCGAGTATAGATTTAAGTGTCAGGAAGTCGTTTCTGAAAGTATTTGTATGGAGTGTAGCCATTTATGGAAGTGAAACATGGACCATAAATAGTTTGGACAAGAAGAGAATAGAAGCTTTCGAAATGTGGTGCTACAGAAGAATGCTGAAGTTAGATGGGTAGATCACATAAGTAATGAGGAGGTAATGAATAGGACTGGGGAGAAGAGGAGTTCGTGGCACAACTTGACAAGAAGAAGGGACCGGTTGGTAGGACATGTTCTGAGGCATCAAGGGATCACAAATTTAGCATTGGAGGGCAGCGCGGAGGGTAAAAATCGTAGAGGGCGACCAAGAGATGAATACACTAAGCATATTCAGAAGGATGTAGGCTGCAGTAGGTACTGGGAGATGAAGAAGCTTGCACAGGATAGAGCAGCATGGAGAGCTGCATCAAACCAGTCTCAGGACTGAAGACCACAACAACAACAACATCGCAGCTGGACGTCCGGTGAGTGGCGGCAGGTCCCTTTTTCAGATGAACCACTTATTATGCTCCAGCAGAAAGACAGCCGCTGGGCGTGTACGACCCTGCAACAATCGTCGGAAGAGGGAGCGTTGCGGTCTATGAAACGTTTCCATGGGCCTCGCAGGATAGTCTCGTTATTCCGGAAGGCACAGTGGAGCAAGAGAAGAATTCATCTATCGATAGGCATCATATCCAACCCCAAAATGCAGTTTGCTTTTCCTCGGCACGATGGCATATACCAGCAGGACGATGCAACGTTTTACACAGCTCGCAGTGCACGTGCGTATTTCGAAGAGCGCCAGCATGAGATACCGTACTCTCATTGCCACCAGACTTAAAACCTAGTCGAGAATCCGTGGGACCATCTCGACTGGGCTGATCGCGCCATGGATCCTGAGCGGCACTGGAATCGGCATGGTCCCACATCTCTGTCCGTACCTTCCAGAACCTCACTAATTCCCTTCCTGCCTGTCCACGCTGCAAAAGGTGACTATTCAGGCTTTTGACAGTTGGTCGCGTTAATGTGCCTGGATCGTGTATAACCTCACGAAAAATGATAAAGACAAACACAGCATTGTGTGTGGTAAGCTGTTTCGTCTTACAGATGGTAGCGACGCATCATGTCGTGGACTCTACGAGACATTAAGAGATTCGTGAGAGATCTTCTTCAGTGTTCTGACTGGTCTGATGCGGGCCACAACCATTTCCTCTTCTGCGACAGACTCTTCATTTCAGAGTAGAAAACTCAACGAATTCTAATATTTGTTGGATACATTTCAGTCTCTGTTATCCCCTACAGTGTTTGCCACATGCGGTTCTCCCTACCACCATTGAAGTTACTGCGTGATGTAACACATATCCTATTATTCTGTTCTTTCTTTTTGTCAAAACTTAACATAGGTTTTTGTTATGTATGAGGCCGACTATGGGCCTCATGAAAAAAAGCGTGACCCGCTGTGTCACACAATTTGACTCTTAGTCTGATCAAGAGGTGTGGCCATTAATTGCACGTGGTGATCACGTAGGCTGACATGAGGATCAATGAACTATACTTGACGGGATGTATCTGGAACATCTTAGGTGATTAGACAGTTTGTAGACAGGAATACTATTAAATACTTAGCTTTAATTCAGCATCAGCGGTGAATGTCGATCTTGACTTTGTGCAATAACGTTTACAAGTGCAGTTATAGACTGAACTGCGAATACTTCTTTACCATTCAGATTGCTTCACACATATAGACCAATTATCATTGCATAAACTGTGTGTGGCGCCTGGCTGAAGGCTATACTAACTAACGTCTCTGCAAATGAGATCTCTGAAGCTATCACAAGTGAACCATTCCTATTAAAGTCGGCTGTAGAACTGGCCAGTGCGCTAGCTCGTCTCCTAAGACCAGCCGAGTGGCGGCGCTCGGTCTGCTAGCGTCGACAGTGGCGACTCGCGGGTCCGATGTGTGCTGACGGACCGCGGCCGAATTGAAGCCTACAACCCAGCAAGTGTGGTGCCTTGCGGTGACACCACAGTTTCTCTACTCCCCGTTTTTGTGGAGAACCTTCTCATCCATACATTTTAAAAATGTATGTATCTATGTGAATATCACATCTGTTCCTAAACGACCGGTCCACATTCAACCAATCCTGGTACAAATATCACTTACTGTCTGGAAAGAGTCACTGTGGGTTTAAGAATCACCTACGTATCACAGGGATGTGGATGAGAGCGAAAAAACGGCATAGTCCATGACGTGCGAATATCCATATTTGATTCATGCAGTATTTGAGAAGGAGAGGAATTAGTGACTTGCAACAAATTTTACACATAATTTCAAACATTTACAAGACGTTGTCTCGATAAACCACACAAAATGATGAAAGGAAAAATGTTCATCGCTTACTGCATTTTCGCTGTTCAGGCTGCAAAACTGTCCCATTAAGTATGACGTTTTAATCTATCACTTCTTTACTACTAACTGCAGTCGGGAAAAATTTTGCAGACAGTATTTACATACACCACGGTATGTACCAGAAAAATCCTTGTACGAGTTCAGGAGATATGACTTCATAAACTGTGAGATTCGTGAGAAACTGTCGCAGCATGCATGACGTTAAAATTTATTGCTTATTTGCTTCTAACTGTATTCGCATTTCCCAGAAAATTGCCACATATACCGTTTTATTCCGAAATTCGCTAGAGACGTGTACAAATACGTGTGAACTATGTTAAATATTTGTGAAATATGTCTGAAATGTACTGATGAGGGCGAAACCAAGGATAAAAAGCACGCCGTAAGCACCTGGAACTGTTTCAACCAAATTTGGTACACATACAAGGGCTGTCCAGAAAGTAAGTTTCGGTCGGTCGCTAAATGGAAACCACTGTGAAAATCAGAAACATTTTATTTGGAAGAGTTGGCTACACTTTGAAGATACTTTTCTACATAGTTGCCGCTCCGACTTAGACATCCGTCGGAGCGTTATACCAAATTTCCAACACCATCGTCATAGAAGGCAGCCGCCTGTGCATTCCGATAATTCTCTACGCTGGTCTATAGCGCGTAGCCTGCGCCCAAGTGTTGTCTCCGTATCCAGCGTTTCATGTGAACAGAGATGATACTCAGGACGAGCCAATTAGGGCTGTGTTATGGGTGATGGAACACTTCCCATCCAAAAGGCTGCAGGCGCGTCTTCACTGCCCCTGCAGAGTGCGGCTGAGAATTGCCACGAAGAAGGAAGTGCGTGGCAGTTGTGTTAAGTCGGCTGCATTAATTAAGGCGAAGCCTCTCAGCTGGCCCTCCTACCTGGCCGGAGACATCGTTGTTCGAGGCACCTTTACTCGCTCACAGTGCACTCACAACTGAAAAGAGCGTCTTGATGCGATCGACGGGCATACTAGAGACACTGGCCAAAACATCTGTGCAAAGCTTCATCGGCACTTACTTTCTGGACAACCCTCGTATTATTTACGGTCTGGAAAGAAGTACTGTAGCAGTAAGAACCACCAGCCCTCTAGTGGAGTGGTGGTGATAACGTGAAGAGAGAAGGGGGATGAGGAGATGGGCAGACAAAGGGGGACGGAAGGAGGTGAACACTGATAAGAGGGACGAGGGCACGGGTAGTGAGAAGGTGTGAAAAGGGGGAGGGGTGGAGAGGAAGGTAAGAGGAGGAGATGTACAGAAAAACGAAAGAGGAGATGGTGGACACAGACAGGGTGAGGAAGAGGTGGGCAAAGAGAGGGGGAGGAGGAAACAGGCAGGGAGGGAGGGAGGAGGAAATAGTTGGAAAAATGGAAGAGAAAGAGATGGACAAAGAGAGGGGTGAGAAGGTGATACACAGAGAAAGAAAAGAGGAGGAGATAGACAGCGACAGGATGGAGGAAGATATGAAGAGCGAAAGGGGGGGAGGAACAGATGGACAGAGACAGGGGGAAGTGGAGAAAAACAGAGAGAGAAGGCGGAGGTGAAGGAGAGAGAGGAAGGGGAGGAAGAGATGGACTAATAGAAGATCTGAATAAATACATATACAGAGTGGTCCATTGATAGTGACTGGGCCAAATATCTCACGAAATAAGCATCAAACGAAAAAACTACAAAGAACGAAACTCGTCTAGCTTGAAGGGGGAAACCAGATGGCGCTATGGTTGGCCCGCTAGATGGCGCTGCCACAGGTCAACCGGATATCAACTGCGTATTTTTTAAAATAGGAACCCCCATTTTATATCACATATTCGTGTAGTACGTAAAGAAATATGAATGTTTTAGTTGGACCACTTTTTTCGCTTTGGGATAGATGGCGCTGAAGCAGTCACAAACGTATAAGTACGTGGTATCACGTAAAATTCCGCTAGTGCGAACGGTATTTGCTTCGTGATACAGTACCCGTGTTAAAATGGACCGTTTACTAATTGCCGAAAAGGTCGATATCGTGTTGATGTATGGCTACATTGATCAAAATGCCCAACGGGCGTGTGCTATGTATGCTGCTCGGTATCCGGGACGACATCATCCGTGTGTCCGGACCGTTCGCCGGATAGCTACGTTATTTAAGGAAACAGGAAGTGTTCAGTCACATGTGAAACCCCCACCACGACCTGCAACAAATGATGATGCCCAACCAGGTGTTTTAGCTGCTGTCGCGGCTAATCCGCACATCAGCAGCAGACAAATCGCGCGAGAGTCGGGAATCTCAAAAACGTCGCTGTTGAGAATGCTACATCAACATCGATTGCACCCGTACCATACTTCTATGCACCAGGAATTGCATGGCGACGACTTTGAACGTCGTGTACAGTTCTGCCACTGGCCACAAGAGAAATTACGGACGATGACAGATTCTTTGCACGCTTTCTATTTAGCGACGAAGCGTCATTCACCAACAGCGGTAACGTAAACCGGCATAATATGCTCTATTGGGCAATGGAAAATCCACGATGGCTGCGACAAGTGGAACATCAGCGACCTTGGTGGGTTAATGTATAGTGCGGCATTATGGGAGGAAGGATAATTGGCCCCCATTTTACTGATGGCAATCTAAATGGCGCAATGTATGCTGATTTCCTACGTAATGTTCTACCGATGTTACTACAAGATGTTTCACTGCATGACAGAATGGCGATGTACTTCCAACATGATGGACGTCCGGCACATAGCTCGCGTGCGGTTGAAGCATCTGACGTCCCCGGATTTCTTTCTGTGGGGAAAGTTGAAGGTTATTTGACATCGTGATCCACCGACAACGCCTGAAAACATGCGTCAGCGCATTGTCAATGCATGTGCGAACATTACGGAAGGCGAACTACTCGCTGTTGAGAGCAATATCGTTACACGTATTGCCAAATGCATTGAGGTTGACGGACATCATTTTGAGCATTTATTGCATTAATGTGGTATTTACAGGTAATCACGCTGTAACGGCATGCGTTCTCAGAAATGATAAGTTCACAAAGGTACATGTATCACATTGGAAAAACCGAAATAAAATGTTCAAACGTACCTGCGTTCTGTATTTTAATTAATAAAAATCTACCTGTTGCCAACTGTTCGTCTAAAATTGTCAGCCATATGTTTGTGACTATTACAGCGCCATCTATCACAAAGCGAAAAAAGTGGTCCAACTAAAACATTCATATTTCTTTCCGCGCTACAGGAATATGTAATAAAAAATGGGGGTTCCTATTTAAAAAAACGAAGTTGATATCCGTTTGACCTATGGCAGCGCCATCCAACGCGCCAACCATAGCGCCATCTGGTTTCCCCCTTCAAGCTAGACGAGTTTCGTTCTTTGTAGTTTTTTCGTTTGACGCTTCTTTCGTGAGATATATGGCCCGGTCACGATCAATGGACCACCCTGTATGGTCACCGCAGAATACTTAGCTAGTTACATATAAGTGCACCTAATTTTTAACATTCTTAAGGAGCGCGTACCTCATGCGCTGTTTCCGCTTTTTTTCCGTTTCTTCCTAAGTCCGTGATTGCGATTCATAAATTATGTGCTACAGATGTACTATGTGAAAAATTTCAGAGGCGCACAAATCTCTCTCAATGGCGTCCCAGAAGTCCTCCTTCGGACTGAGGTCTTCTGACAGCTTTTACGACCATTACATTAGTCTCATGTTCATTCCGATAAAATTTGCGAAAGGTGCATTACGCCATATGGCCAGGTAGACGAGAAATCGATGCACATGATCTGAGAGTAAGTTGCTATATCATGCTGATTGTGTACCTTCGTCACTTTACGATACAGTCGACTGCAAATGTGGTCATCAACACTTTTCCTACGTCAGTTGGCACTCTAATTTTCTTTGACTCAGTGATTTTTTAAAACTCCTTTCTTTGCGTGTCACGTAAGTGGTTCAAATGGCTCTGAGCACTATCGGACTTAACATCTATGGTCATCAGTCCCCTAGAACTTAGAACTACTTAAACCTATCTAACCTAAGGACATCACACAACACCCAGTCATCACGAGGCAGCACGTAAGTGGTGTGACATATGATCTGATGCCCTAGTTATGCCCACAGTCAACAACTCTGATATCGCCTCTTTCTCCCTTCTGCACTTGACTCTCACGCTGTTGACTAATGCTAAATCTGGCGTCGTTTCAGTCACGTGACACGCCGATGTATCCCATTACCTGAGATAACAGCTATTTATAATTCGATTGCTTGCAAGTGTAAGGTTATAAACGCCTCCCTTATGCAGCACCGCCTTCTCGGATACACATTTTCTGCATGTACATACATACTCCGCAATCCACCGTACGGTGCGTGGCGGAGGGTACCTCGTACCACAACTAGCATCTTCTCTCCCTGTTCCACTCCCAAACAGAACGAGGGAAAAATGACTGCCTATATGCCTCTGTACGAGCCCTAATCTCTCTTATCTTTGTGGTCTTTCCGCGAAATGTAAGTTGGCGGCAGTAAAATTGTACTGCAGTCAGCCTCAAATGCTGGTTCTCTAAATTTCCTCAGTAGCTTCCTTTCCTGTAGAGACTCCGACCCGAGTTCCTGAAGCATTTCCATAACACTCGCGTGATGATCAAACCTACCAGTAACAAATCTAGCAGCCCGCCTCTGAATTGCTTCTGTGTCCTCCCTCAATCCGACCTGACAGGGATCCCAAACGCTCGAGCAGTACTGAAGAATAGGTCGTATTAGTGTTTTATAAGCGGTCTCCTTTACAGATGAACCACATATTCCCAGAATTCTGCCAATGAACCGAAGACGACTATCCGCCTTCCCCACAGCTGCCATTACATGCTTGTCCCACTTCATATCGCTCTGCAATGTTAGGCCCATATATTTAATCGACGTGACTGTGTCAAGCGCTACACTACTAATGGAGTATTCAAATATTACAGGATTCTTTTTCCTATTCATCTGCATTAATTTACGTTTATCTATATTTAGAGTTAGCTGCCATTCTTTACACCAATGACAAATCCTGTCCAAGTCATCTTGTATCCTCCTACAGTCACTCAACGACGACACCTTCCCCTACACCACAGCATCATCAGCAAACAGCCGCACATTGCTATCCACTCTGTCCAAAAGATCATTTTGAATGACGTTATTAGAGGAAGATACGACCGACAGCACAGGGGCTAAAATATTTTGCAATGGAGATAGCGTTAAAGGTTATATAAATTTAAGGGATGACGCAGGTTCTAATTCATACCTCGTATTAAGGAGAGAACGGTTTAAAATAAAGTACACGAATTTTCAGGGAGTGGAACTGTGTAGAAAGGCACCTCAGACCACGTTCGTCTGAAAGAAAATTGCCCATAACGAGGTGCTTTTCCTCGACGAGTTCTTATTAGAGCGAGGAGCTCTCATTAATTCGCGCCGCCTCACCCCGGGCTGTCTGTTCGCGTCGCGTCGCGGGCACCGCCTCGACAGCGGGCAGTTTAGCGGCGCGCGGCCGCCGTAATTAAAGAGCCTCACGTGTGACTCTAAATGAAATTAATGAGGCTTTAAACGCTAAGCCGGAGCGCGCCACAAAGGAATTCCAACTTTAATCCGCTCAGCGCCGCCGGCGCAGCCAGCGCACCGCACCTCACCGCACTCCACCCTGCCGCGGCTCCGGAAGACGATCCCTCACGGAGCAGACACCACTCGCTATCCGTGTACTCGCTGCTCGCTCCGCCTCCGATGTCTCTCGAGGGAAAGCCACCCTGGTACAACGATAGCAACACTCTCCTACTCAACCCTCCAGGCGTGACAAAGTTCTGTCACCTCGAAAAAAATAGAGATTTGACCGTGAAACTTGGTGGTGGCGTTTGTTCATTTCTACTTATTCGCTCGTAAATGCGCAACACCTCTGCAAGCAGTCGATAACTTCGCATGAGACCTAAACTGCACAAAAGAATTAAAGGGCCCTCCACCTCCATGTTTCCCATAGCGACGCCTAAGTTTGAAATTTGGCTCAAACGTGCCCACAACAATGGTATATGTTCGTGGAGTCCTACATTTCAACGCCGGTCTTTCCAACTCTTTATCCGCAAGGTGCCTACACATGGTGAAAAAAAAGGAGAGAGAGAGAGAGAGAGAGAGAGAGAGAGAGAGAGAGAGATATGAAGAAAGAGAGAGAGAGAAAAGGAAAAGGGGGGGGGGGCGAGTTCAGACGTTCATGTGAGCTGTATGGTGGGTTAATGATGTCACATCGGCATCACAATTCCGCCCAGGTTGAGGCGTAGCGCCATATTAAACGATCCTGCCTTGGAGGCGGTTAAGTGGGAGATGTGTTTCCGAGCTGGATAGTGACAGATGGTGACGCGAGACTGGATGCGCACGTAGTTTATATACTAGCCGATAGAGGACAGTAGTGGTTAGGGGACTGATTTAGTTTCGATTGTGCCCAGTAGAGTGCGCTAAAATAATAGAATGATTTTCATAAACTGTTCTGGTATATTCATAAAGTGTTATTATGTCTTTTTCTGTATGTAAAATGTTATAAATGTGTTTTTAGCAGTATGAATGATGCGTGAGTGTGGATTAATGTTAATATGAAGATAATTGTTTAACGAGTTATGTAGTAGGATTTAGTGTGGGAACATTTCGAAGAGGTATGGATATGAACAAAGGGGATTTTTGTAGAATAGATTTGTAAAGTAAGTTTACGGTAAAGGGAAAGTTAATGCAGGTATAAATAACGTTAGTAAATAACTTTATGCATAAACAAAACTTCAGCATATTACATAATTACGTCGGTAAAAAGTGCAGTCATTAGGTTTGCTATTCTGCGATTGGTTATGGACGAAAAGCGCGGACTGACGCGGGAGAATGTTGTTTTGCTATTGGCTGTTGAGTAAACTGACCAATGGTAAAGCAATATTCTTCGCGCGCCTTTCTCTGCAGGTGGAGAAGACTGAGAGTATTCTAGAGACGAGTCGGAGCCTACCCATGAAAGAGTAGTAGTAAGTTGCCGGATCTAGCAGTGTTTCATACATCAAAAGTGTGGTAAAGTGACGGCATAATTATTCCGATGGGTGCGAAGAAATTTCAGAATTTTTAAGTGAATTTTGTGACGACAAAAGACATATATTCCGTGTGGCGTATTGAGCAGGTCGGTGGCTAAAAACTGTGACTGCATTTGGTACCGACAGACTTAATATTTGGCGAGCGTTCTCAATCAAAAACAATCAGTATTTTTGTAGCTATTACGTTTTCGGGAAATGCAACACCATAAACTTGCTAACGTGAGTGAAAGGGACTGTGAGTGACTGTGTTAAGAGTAGCACGGGCTTGGCGGTGATACTTGTTCACCTAAGTTTCAGAATGTATTAATTGAGGACAAAATTTCCAACCTTTCATTTCGTGTTTCTCCCGAAACGTAGATTAGTGATTATAATTGCAGCCTGGTTCACGTCGAAGTACAGAAGGTTTCACTCAGCTTTCCTACTGATGATCTCCTGAGACAATGTTCACAGGTAGGTGCAGGTTCGTCGTAAAGGGACGGAAAGAACCGCGCCGCCGCAAGCTCTCTGTTGACGAGTCACACGATGGGAAGTTCGTCACAGTCCTGCTTACCCTTCTCTCACTCCCTCTCTTGACGCCTCTGCCATGGAGGTCAGAACGGCGAAGGCCAGCGTCGAAATTACGCGGTTGTCTTAGAAGTGGCCGAGCAAAGCGTTTCAGACAGCGCTGTTCAGAATCGACAAGAAAAGGCCGAAGGAGGTGACAGGAAAGCCGTAAACGAAACCACTCCTGCTCTTGGGGTATTCACCGAACATTTTTTCCTGTCGAAAACGATATTTTACACTGCGGTTAGCAACAGAACGACAATCTCTACAACTTTTGACACTGCTGACACCTCCAGGCTATTCAGTCTTTCTCCAAGGACATCATTTTTCTGCGACCCAAATGAATGTGATCTGACCACTTTGGAGTGTAGCCAGACTGGAATTTTTGCCCTGCTATGAATGATGGAACCAATAGCGACTGATCAAACCATTCGACGGAATATCAAAGTGATTTGAGGCAACAAAGAGTGTTTATGCTTTTACAGCCCCCATATTTTGGAAACTTATGTGGCGTGATCAAGGGGAGGTGTCGTGGCGAGTGAGACTTAACACGTGTATGAATAGCAGTGCTAAGGGTTCATCTATGATCCCCCAGTTCAGAAACACTGAAGGTCATCTGACTGCAATTTTTGCTCTGCTGTAGAGGGCATAGTTAAAAATCACGAAATGTGAACGTAGCTGCAAAGCCTGTTTATAATTTTTCAGCACTCATATTTTGCAGTTTTATTTAGTGTGATCAATTAGGGGGGGGGGGGGAGGGGAGGGCGACGAGTGACATTGACACATGGAAGAATAAAACGCGGCTAAGGGTCTATTTGAAACCCCCAGGTCAGCAACGCCGTCGGTGGCACCCTCACACGTTTGTTGAGCACCTGTGCGGAGGAAACCTTTGACCGACTCCTGGCTGTCTGTGAGCAGGCAACCCCTTTGACTCCCCTCAGATTCTGCATAAATACAGGGCGAGTCAAATGTCCTTGGACACCTTCATAAGTTGGAAGATTAAAGTGAAAACTGAAATGTGATGAAGTGTACACTAGTTTGATGTGGGGCCGCAACTTTTGGAGTGAATGTCATTCATGGCTGCCATCTTGAAATCCGCCATTTTGGATTCAAGTAATTTTTTTTAGATGGGAAGGGGGGTGTATGACACATCAGATAACACTCGCTTGAGCTCTGTTATTTAGTGGTGTATTTTGTTTTTGTCTATCTTGTACAGTTTAGAGGTTATTAATGTTCAAAGTTGGAAATTACCTTCATACCGACTGCTACAACACATGTTCTACGTGTAGTCCATCCCGTGCAATGCACAACTCTAGTCACCGCAACCACTCTGTACAAGATAGACAAAAACAAATTACACCTCTAAATTCCAGAGCTCAAGTGAGTGTTATTTGATGTGTCATACACCTCACCTTCCTACTTAAAAAAAAAGACTTAAATCCAAAATGGTGGGTTTCAAGATGGCGGCCATGAATGACATTCACTCTAAAAGTTGCGGCCCCACGTCAAACCTATGTTCCCATAATCACATTTCAATTTTCCCTTTAATTTTCCAACTTATGAAGGTGTCTAAGGCCTTTTACTCGCCCTGTACTTTTGTTACAAAGTCACGATCGGTTTCGCATCAATGAACGTGAGGAAATGCATGTTCGCGTAATCTGTGCAAGAAATTGTAATATTAAAGAATTACAATGTGTCCTGTCATAAAGCGCCATATATCAATGACAGCCAAGAACCCATAGGTTATTTTTTAAATAGTCATGGTACGTCAAAGTGAATGCTTAGAGCAAAGTCCCATCGTTGAACCAATATCACGCTACAAGCGGTGATTTATCATTAGACTGACTGGGTTCAAATGGTTCTGAGCACTACGGGACTGGCCGTGCGGTTAAAGGCGCTGCAGTCTGGAACCGCAAGACCGCTACGGTCGCAGGTTCGAATCCTGCCTCGGGCATGGATGTTTGTGATGTCCTTAGGTTAGTTAGGTTTAACTAGTTCTAAGTTCTAGGGGACTAATGACCTCAGCAGTTGAGTCCCATAGTGCTCAGAGCCATTTGAACCAACCACTACTGGACTTATCTCCTGAGGTCATCAGTCCCCTAGAACTTAGCAGTACTTAAACCTAACTAACCTAAGGAAATCACACCCATCCATGCCCGAGGCAGGATTCGAACCTGCGACCGTAGCGGTCGCGCGGTTCCAGACGTAGCGCCTAGAACCGCTCGGTCACTCAGCCCGGCGACTGACTGGGATGGTGCTGCGCCAGTAAGTGACAAGAAGCCGCTTAGAACTATTGAAATTTCTGAGTCCTGCCTATTTTAAAATCGTTGTAATTCTTCAGTGTTTCAGTTTCTTATACAGATCACCTGAAGACACATCTTCATTGACGCGAAACCGGTCGTGACTTTTCAATTAAAGTATTTTAACAGCCAGTGCGGAACATTTTATTCACCATGTGCAACTTTGGCTGGGGTTGGCCGACCTCTAAAACAGTATGGTGTAAATGTGCTTTAGATTCAAAGGAACAATGTCGAGAGCTACTGAGAGACACATAGCAAATGAATTAATAAAAGGTGGTACAGATGCTACATAGTACACTAAACAGGACAGAATACTGTTACGGAAGCAATGAGAAAAGCATGTCTAATTTTAAAGAATGCAGAACCCTCAACACTGGCGATGTTTTACAGAAGCTCGAAGTTTAGCACGAACTTCAAACCGAGATTCTCTTCATAGTTTCTATAATGAAACTCTGTCTCGAAATCTGGCAGAAAATTCAAAGAGATTCTGGTCGTACGTGAAGTACACCAGTAGCAAGACACAATAAATATCGTATTTATCCATCAACAGCGGGTAAGCGACTTTCACGTAAAATGTCTCACCTGTAAGGGAATATACATAACGGATGTACAAGTTGTAGACGCATGGTTGACGTAATCTAGAGCTTTGGGTCTGGGATAACCAAATCGCAAGGTGACAGCTGGCGATAAGCGGGAAATCCGGGTTCGAGTCCCACTGTGGCATAAATTTTGATTATCGTCATTCCATTCGAAAGCTGATGGTTGTCCATATTCGCAATTGCGAATACGTTTAACGTATTTCATAACAGCTGTAGTCGACGCCGTGCCTGTTGCTCTGAACATGTATGCGTGTCCAAAGGAACTTTGCATCGTAAATCAGAATAACAGAGGCACTGCAGTACCATATAATACCGATTTTCAGCAGGATTTTGGAACATACACCATGTTCGAACATTATGAAATTCCTCGAAGAAAACGATATCCTAACAAACAGCCAAGATGGATTTAGAAAATATCATTCTTCTGAAACACAGCTAGTTCTTCATTCATACTAAGTAATAAGTGCTCTCGAAAGGGAATGTCAAATTGATTCCATATTTTTAGATTTCCAGAAAGTTTTTAACACGAATCCTCACAAGCGAATTCTAATAAAATTGCGTGCCTGTGGTGTATTGTCTCATTTGTACGACTGGTTCAAATGGCTCTGAGCACTGTGGGACTCAACTGCTGTGGTCATCAGTCCCCTAGAACTTAGAACTACTTAAACGTAACTAACCTAAGGACATCATACACATCCATGCCCGAGGCAGGATTCGAACCTGCGACCGTAGCAGTCGCACGATTTGTGCGACCGGATTCGTGTTGTTCTTTCAAAAAGGTCACAGTGATCGAGTAAAACGAGTAATATCTGATGTTCCCTAACGAAGTTTTATATGCTGTCTGCTGTTCCTGATCTACATAAATGATTTAGGAGACAATCTGGGCAGCCCTCTTAGATTGTTTGCAGAGAATGCTATCATTTACCGTCTTATAAAATCATCAGACGATCAAGAAATTGGAGAATGGTTTAGACAAGATATCTGTAAGGTGCAAAATTTGGCAGTTGGCTCTACAAAAAATAATTAAAAGTATGTAGTCATCTACAGGAGTACCATACTAAAGGGACTCCACCAAATTTCAGTTACTGGATAAATCACACATATGTAAAGGTTGTTAATTCAACTAAATACTTAATGATCGCAATTATGAATAACTTAAACTAGAACGATCGCATAGACAGCAATGTGAGGAAAGTGAACCAAAGACTCCGCTATACTGGCAGAACACCTAGAATACGCGACAGGTGTACGAAAGAGCCTGCCTACGCTACACTTGTCCGTTCTATTCAGGAGATGTCTCGCTCTTAGGACGTTAACTCAGCCACTCATTCGACCAAATGACATCTTTCCATTGTTCCATAGTCCAAGTTTTATGTCTTCGGCAGCACGTTTTCCTTTTATGTGCATCTGCATGATTGATGAGTGGTGCTGGAAATCCAGCTCGCGCTGGTTGAGATCCCTTCGTGTTGTTTTGGTGTTGACAGAGTTCCCAAGTGTGACAATCAGTTCAACAGCGATTTTTCCAGCTATCAGCCTCTTATTTTTCGTCACAATACTCTTCAATTAACGTCCGTCATTATCAACAGAAACGTTCTTCCGGGTTGTGACTGATCGAATCATGTATTTCCGATTTCCATGTAAAATATTCCATACGGTGCCTCTTGAGACACCAAACACTTGGGCTATCTTCGTTACGGAAGCTCCCACCGTACGAACACCAACAATTTTCCCACGTTCGAATCCACTTAGCTCTTACATACTGCACTCGTAACTACACAGAACGCTGTTATGACCGTAACTGACACTTGTTACGTTTTGAGGTCATATCACAGGTGCAGTTTGTGGTCAGATACTACAGTGAAGCCTGTAGGATTGGCTTGAATCTGCTTTTATATTCAGGCCTGTATTTTTCACAATGTTTTCATATTTTTGTCCAACCCCGTGTACATTGGGCTTAGAGTAAAGCAAAGAAGAACGCGATGAAGAGCAATAGCAGAATTTGGCGTGGTAAACTTGAAAACTATGGAAGACAGTAGAAAAAGTAAAAGAAATCTCCTATCGAGGCAGCAAGATTACGAAACTAACAGGAGGAGAGAAACTGAGAGGGAAATAACAGAAAAAAAATTAACGTAAAGTATTGTACTTGTTGATTAAACGCACTTTCCGGTAAATTAAATCTGTATGTTATTAACTTACGGGGTAATACCCTATTAAGCCCAGAAAAAAGTTGTGAGTCTGCTGGACGTTCTAAAGTACTTACAATGGAAACGTTATTCCAAAGTGCGATAGAGAGGAAGGCGTTAACGTGGAAGAAATAAGTAATTGGTATTGCTAAAAAAATCTGATGAATACTTGCATGTTTCAGCTCAAATAAGTACAAGGAAATACGTACGCTAACGCATGAA
Organism: Schistocerca serialis cubense; assembly: GCF_023864345.2. Taxonomy (NCBI): domain Eukaryota; kingdom Metazoa; phylum Arthropoda; class Insecta; order Orthoptera; family Acrididae; genus Schistocerca; species Schistocerca serialis. The sequence goes on along the minus strand of NC_064639.1, from coordinate 1,141,747,113 downwards.
GTTCTAAAAGCGCCAGAAAGTAGAAACGTAAATCTGTGAAACTAAAAAAAGGAAACGAGAATTGGAGGGTAACAAGTGCCAGTGCAGATAAGTGTAAGTGCATCGAATACAAGCACCATTGATTAGCGGGGTGAAAGATAAATTACTAATTAAAGACAAAGAAACAGTAGCAGCAGAAGTAGTGAAATCTTTGCTACATAAGATGCAGGACTGTAGACGATAGACAGAAGGAGATCGACATGGGCGAACAAATATTTCTTCAACAGTATGGCCGTACTCTTGACAATTACTGATAAGGGGTTGTGGGAAAATTTTTAGAAATAGTATGTCTGTAGTTGAGTATTGTGAGGAAGCGGATCATGGACAATGGGAGGAAGAAGAATTGTACCAACGATTGAAAATAAGAGTGAAAATATTAGCACTAGATGGAAAGAGATGACGGACTAAACCGAAATAGATTTGTGGAAAAAGAAAGAAAAAAGTTTAGAGATACAAAGATAATGCCAACGGCCTTGCCGCAGTGGTAACACCGGTTCCCGTCAGATCACCGAAGTTAAGCGCTGTAGGGCTCGGCTAGCACTTGGATGGTTGACCATCCGGTCTGCCGAACGCTGTTGGCACGCGGGGAGCACTCAGCCCTTGTGAGGCAAACTGAGGAGCTACTTGACTGAGAAGTAGCGGCTCCGGTCTCCGAAACTGACATACGGCCGGGAGAGCGGTGTACTGACCACATGCCCCTCCATATCAACATCCAGTGACGCGTGTGGGATGAGGATGACACAGCGGCCAGTCGGTACCTTTGGGACTTCATGTCCTGTGCGGGAGGAGAGAGAGAGTGATACAAATATAATCAAAGGGATCCAAATTACTGTAGATTATATAACATCAGACATTTCGATCATACATTTCTCGTGATGTTATTACGTTATTTCACAACCTCTTCGTTCGTATGATCAGGCCAAAACAAAAATAAAGGTGTTGCTTGCGCTGCGCACCCAATAGCACGACGGCACATGAACTTCGTCTGTAAGAAAAAAATGGCTCTGAGCACTATGGGACTTAACTTCTGAGGTCATCAGTCCCCTAGACTTAGAACTACTTAAACCTAACCAACCTAAGGACACCACACACATCCATGCCCGAGGCAGGATTCGAACCTCTCGCGGTTCCAGACTGTAGCGCCTAGAACCGCTCGGTCACCCCGGCCGGCCGTCTGTAAGAAGTATTTGATACGAAAATATGATTCACTTCAGAGAATACGATTTCTTTAGTTATCTGCGTCCTTATTTCGCGTTAGGGTAACATGGTGACAGGCTGTTTATGCAGCTGTTGTAGAATCTCTTCTGGAACAGGCGGCGAGCTCTGCACTTCGACCATTGACAATAATTTTTGTCCCTCATGATGACGTACCCGACAGTTCGCGGTTTGTTGATGGGCCCTGTGGACACGAGAGAAATTGCTCTGCTATGAAGTTGAGAGGATCGTTAGGGTTTAAAGAGCCGCATTATTCATGTCAAGCGATAAGCTCGACGACCCCGAGCCGTAATTTGAGAGGCGTACGCTGCGCGGCGCCACTGCGCTCCAAGCCCACCCCCACTGTGCCTCTCGTCAACAACATAAACACAGCACTCTGTACGCCCTTATCGTAGCATCTATAACTGGGCTAATGGTTTCCAACGGGGGTGGCATCGTCCACTTGGATGATCCAAGGGAGCTTCTTCGACGACAGAATTTTGAGCACTTCTCCCCCGTTTCCTCTTCCTCTCCCAGTCTCACCACTAACAGTTTAAAAAAAATTGCACTGAAATATTTCACCTACATCTGTCCATACCCATACATGAAAGCGGATGAGCGTTCCACATCTGCTCCTAATCCACGGGATCGATTTCAATCAGACTTGACCTTGAAGCTAATGCATCAGGAAGCGTGCAAGTCGACGCGCTACGAGCTTGTTTCTCAAAGTAAGCACCTCTGCAACGTTCGAGGCGGTCAGATGCAAGGACGTTGCCATAGAGCCACAGAAATTAACAGCAGAATAATGATAACATGAAACATCTCTTGCTACAAGTCGATTGTGGTCCCACTATTGGTAATCATCTTTCTAGATAATAAATAACATTCTAAAAACAGTTCTATAGATTCTTGTGTCAAAATGCTCGACGTCGAATTATTCTAATGGTAAAGGATCTGAATCAAATATTCTGATATATGGAATTAATGATCAACTACCCTCCCCCCCCCGCCCCCCCCACCATTTTTTACGCAAATCTGTATCTGTACTACTACATAGAGACCAGACGGTGTTTAACGTTTTAACCAAAAATCCGAAACTTTCTTAACAGATTTTCTTCATATTCTTACACGATACGCTAATAAAAGTTCCGACGGAAATAGACTACATAATTTTGAATGTATGCGGTGTATAAAGGGGAAACTTTGTTAGCAAAAATTTCGAAAAGTCCCTGGCGATTTACTTCCAGTTTTTACGCAGTGCTCTAATAAACTTTCGGATGGACATGGCCTACAATACATTATATGAAAAGTTTTTAGCAGAAATCTCGAAATGTTCTTCACTGACTTCTTTCAAATGATTACACCATTCTCTAACAAACATTCGGATGCAGATAGGCTCTATATATATTTCAAACAACAATGTACAGGTTTTCTATTACAAATAACTGTACGAAAGAAAATACAATGATATGAAAATACTTGATTTCGTTTTCTTCCCCGCACCCAGTTTTAACTACAGTGCCAGGACATGTAAAACGTTAGACAAATGGTTTCTCCCACATATGTTCTTACTCCTTATATACAGTTTTAAACGAAAATTGTATACACAACTATGTGCTGTTTTTCTTCTTCCTCGCAGTCATTTTTAGCAGAAAGCAGGGTAGTTATATTTAAGACTTATCGGCCTGTGATTAGAATACTACTACGGAATCTGAATGGTCCGAAACTTTGTAATTCAACAGTTTGCAAAGTAAAACTGTGCAGAATACTGTCATCGAAGGTACTATCGTCACAGATCATCAGCAGCAAGAGTGGTCTCTTATGTCTCGTGTATCAAATAATCCCAAGCGATTTACCCATTCATTTGAAGCGACTTAAATTTCCATCAAAGTTTCATTGACAACAACAAAAAATAAGGCTCAAGGTCAGAGAGAGAGAAGAGGGGAAATTCATGTAGAGAGGAGGGAAGGTAATGCACATAGAGGGGAGGGGGGAGGAGGAGTTAGAGAGAGGGTGTAGGAGAAGGTAGAGAGACATAGGGAGTAGGAGGAGGCAAGGAGAGGGGGCAGCTACTGATAGACGAAGAGAGAGGACAAGGAGGAGATGGAAAAATAGAGAGGAGGAAGAGATGGGCAGAGGGAAGGGGCAAAGGCGATTAAGACATAATCCAGATCCCATACATACACTCCTGGAAATTGAAATAAGAACACCGTGAATTCATTGTCCCAGGAAGGGGAAACTTTATTGACACATTCCTGGGGTCAGATACATCACATGATCACACTGACAGAACCACAGGCACATACACACAGGCAACAGAGCATGCACAATGTCGGCACTAGTACAGTGTATATCCACCTTTCGCAGCAATGCAGGCTGCTATTCTCCCATGGAGACGATCGTAGAGATGCTGGATGTAGTCCTGTGGAACGGCTTGCCATGCCATTTCCACCTGGCGCCTCAGTTGGACCAGCGTTCGTGCTGGACGTGCAGACCGCGTGAGACGACGCTTCATCCAGTCCCAAACATGCTCAATGGGGGACAGATCCGGAGACATTGCTAGCCAGGGTAGTTGACTTACACCTTCTAGAGCACGTTGGGTGGCACGGAATACATGCGGACGTGCATTGTCCTGTTGGAACAGCAAGTTCCCTTGCCGGTCTAGGAATGGTAGAACGATGGGTTCGATGACGGTTTGGATGTACCGTGCACTATTCAGTGTCCCCTCGACGATCACCAGTGGTGTACGGCCAGTGTAGGAGATCGCTCCCCACACCATGATGCCGGGTGTTGGGCCTGTGTGCCTCGGTCGTATGCAGTCCTGATTGTGGCGCTCACCTGCACGGCGCCAAACACGCATACGACCATCATTGGCACCAAGGCAGAAGCGACTCTCATCGCTGAAGACGACACGTCTCCATTCGTCCCTCCATTCACGCCTGGAGGCGGGCTGCACGATGTTGGGGCGTGAGCGGAAGACGACCTAACGGTGTGCGGGACCGTAGCCCAGCTTCATGGAGACGGTTGTGAATGGTCCTCGCCGATACCCCAGGAGCGACAGTGTCCCTAATTTGCTGGGAAGTGGCGGTGCGGTCCCCTACGGCACTGCGTAGGATCCTACGGTCTTGGCGTGCATCCGTGCGTCGCTGCGGTCCGGTCCCAGGTCGACGGGCACGTGCACCTTCCGCCGACCACTGGCGACAACATCGATGTACTGTGGAGACCTCACGCCCCACGTGTTGAGCAATTCGGCGGTTCGTCCACCCGGCCTCCCGCATGCCCACTATACGCCCTCGCTCAAAGTCCGTCAACTGCACATACGGTTCACGTCCACGCTGTCGCGGCATGCTACCAGTGTTAAAGACTGCGATGGAGCTCCGTATGCCACGGCAAACTGGCTGACACTGACGGCGGCGGTGCACAAATGCTGCGCAGCTAGCGCCATTCGACGGCCAACACCGCGGTTCCTGGTGTGTCCGCTGTGCCGTGCGTGTGATCATTGCTTGTACAGCCCTCTCGCAGTGTCCGGAGCAAGTATGGTGGGTCTGACACACCGGTGTCAATGTGTTCTTTTTTCCATTTCCAGGAGTGTATATATATATATAAAATCTATTAATGAATTGCTTATGCATGTTGGTGAAGGCGGATCGCTCTCCAATTCAATTGTACCGCCTCCATTTTTCCGTTTTTTTAACAGGGTGTACCAAAGCTCTCCCATCCGCACTGATTTTCGACGATGTTATAAGTTGCATGCGCTAGGGACCGCATCTACCTTCTTTCGAAGTTAGCATGCAACTACGCTGCATGCGGCGGCTCGTTTCGACCCATTCAACATCTGTCCTTCAAGTGTAACGAGCGAGTAACGGAGTTTATATTTCATACCTACCACAGCAAATTTGTGTTCGTGGGGTCTCTATTCTAATTCGAACGTTTGACTTACGCTATACGTATTCGTTTCGGAATATCGTTTCTACGTCTTCTGTTAACTATACGTGGTTAACATTATGAAGAGCCGGCCGCGGTGGTCTCGCGGTTCTAGGCGAGCAGTTCGGAACCGTGCGACTGCTACGGTCGCAGGTTCGAATCCTGCCTCGGGCATGGATGTGTGTGATGTCCTTAGGTTAGTTAGGTTTAAGTAGTTCTAAGTTCTAGGGGACTGATGACCACAGCAGTTGAGTCCCATAGTGCTCAGAGCCATTATGAAGACAATTAATAACATTTGTGAAATACAACTTTGTTTGCGGAAAACATAATGATGTTCGAAGTCGCCAGTTTTTCCACGACAAACTACTTTCAACAACTTATTATATGCATAATTGTTGCAACTGATTGCCGGGAATTATATATATATATATATATTTGAATTACAAAAAAACAAATAATAATAAAAAAAATTGCATGGCGCGAGATTCGATCCAGCGACCTTCGGATTACCAACCTGAGCGCTTACCGCTGCGCCACGACGCTGTAGAAATTTATTAATCGTAGAGAGTATTTCACCGCAACGGTTTCATTTAAACGTCGATTTTCTCGACAACGGCTGAGAAGTGCATCTTGGTGCTTTGCCACATTACACCTCTGGCCATGACCTTTTATCATGCTCAGTATGAATCGAATCTGAATTTCACAATTGGCGGCCTTCCCTTGTCAGTGTTTTCTGTATGTTCCTTTCTTCGTCGTGAACACGTCCACCCAATTTTCAGTGTCATTATATAGCACCACATGTCACCTGCTAAGGTAGCCGAGGGCGCTGAGGCCCTGCTTCCTGGACTTGGGTAGGCCTACTGGCCCCGGATCGAATCCGTCCAGTGGATTAACGACGAGGGTCGATGTGAGCTGGCCAACCTGTATGTGGTTTTTAGGCGGTTTTCCTCATCCCGCTACGTGAATACTGGGCTGGTCCCCATGTTCAGCCTCAGTTACACGGCTCGCCGACATCTGAATACATTCCACATTCGGACTCTTCCATGGATTACACTAGGCGCAGACAGTTGGGATCCACTAATTCCTTCCCAGGCTGGCGACAGGAAGGGCATCCCGCCACCCCTTAAAAGAAAAAAAAACTTTCGTCTGCCTGCGGTTTAATCTCAGTCCACTGTATGTGTTCACTAGACTGTTCATTCCATTCGACTGAATCAGTTACTATTCACTTTCGCTGTGTATAAATGTGTCATCAGTGAATTTTAATATTGCTGTCCTGTCCTCTGAATAACAATAGGGGTGATGGTTGAAATGGCTCTGAGCACTATGGGACTTAACATCTATGGTCATCAGTCCCCTAGAACTTAGAACTACTTAAACCTAACTAACCTAAGGACAGCACACAACACCCAGCCATCACGAGGCAGAGAAAATCCCTGACCCCGCCGGGAACCGAACCCGGGAACCCGGGCGTGGGAAGCGAGAACGCTACCGCACGACCACGAGATGCGGGCAATAGGGGTGAAAGGTTACATCCTTGTCTTACACCCTTTTCAATACGAGCTCTTCGTTCTTGGTCTTCCACTCTTATTACTCCCGCTTGGCTGTTGTACAAATTGCACATGACCCGTCTCTCCCTATAACTTACCCTACTTTTCTCACAATTTCGAACATCTTGCAGCATTTTACTATGTCGAAGGCTTTTTCCAGGTCGACAAATCCTATGAACGTGTCTTGTTTTTTCTTTAGTCTTGCTTCTATTATTAGCCGTAACGTCAGAATTGCCTCTCTCGTGCCTTTACCTTTCATAAAGCCAAACTAATTGTCATATAGCACATCCTCAATTTTCTTTTCCATTCTTCTGTATATTAGTCTTGTCAGTGGTAGTTCTCGCACTTGTCACCTCTTGCAGTCTTCGGAATTATGTGGATGACGCTTTTCCGAAAGTCAGATAGTATGTCGCCATAGTCATACATTCTACACAACGACGTGAATAGTCGTTTTGTTGCCACCTCCCACAATGATTTTACAAATTCTGATGGAATGTTATCTATCTCTAGTGCTTTATCTGATCATGAGTCCTCCAGAGCTTTCTTAAATTCTGGTTCTAGTACTGAATCCCCTATCTCTTCTAAATCTATTTCTGTTTCTTCTTCTATCACATCAGACAAATCTTCCCCCTCACAGGTGCTTTCAAGTTATTCTTCCCACCTATCCGCTCTCTCCTCTGCATTTAACAGTGGAATTCCCACTGTACCACACAATAAACGTCTGCCTCTGTGTGACACTCCACGACTGGCAACGAAAAATGAATAACGAAGACATCAGTGCGGACGTGTCGCAGACGATTGTCACCTAAATTTCGACGTAACTCTACCACCGTCTTCATGATAAGCACTTTTTTGTTAGGAAACGTTATTAGTTTACAAACGTGTGTCTCACAACCGATGCCCATACAATACCGCATACATCCGGAAATTTGACTTGAAAATACTCTTCATATTAACAGAATCTTCCGTCGGTTCTTGGTAGAATAACCTTATAATAAATGAAAAGCACCAGTTTGCTTTTGTTCTACAGTAAAAAAGAAAACTGGTGCTTTTCATTTATTATCGAAAATACTCTGTTGGTGTGTGGTGCTAAAAGTGGTAAATTACGCCAAACAATATAGAGGGTACTAATTCAGTTAAATACCAATACGAACAACTTAAATTTGAACCACGCACCAAAAATGTTGTGGGGAAAACGAACTGAAGACTGCTTTTTATTGGCAGAACACCTAGAAGATGTAACGGGTCTTCTTAAGTAACGGTCTGCACAAATCGCGTCCATCCTCTTCTGGCGTATTGCTTCGTGAAATGGGATTCATGCTAGATAGGGTAGACAGAGGACATCGGAAAACTTCAAAGAACGGCAGCTCGTCTTGTATTATTGCGAAATAGGGGAGAGTATGCGATGGATATGATACGAGAGTTGTGGTGGCAATAATTTAAACAAAGGTGTTTTTTAAATTAAACAAACACTGTTTTTAGCCTTGTTTCACAGTGCTTGTTTAGTTAATTTACAATGTTTCACCAAGAACCCACAGTTGATTCAATTAAAATGTTTTTATTTAGTTATTTTTAATTTTTTTTTTTTTTTTTGTTTACGAAATTTCAATCGCTAACTGTCTTCTTCGAATTTTAAAATATTTCGTTGACTACCACCTACACAGGGAGAAATGACTATTGTAATTAAACAAGTGAGCGCCGAGCTCGTATGAAAAGATGTGGGTACTCATTTTCGCCATGTGGTGTTCGATAGTGGAACAAATGAAAAATAAAGTGCTCCTGTGAATCTTACACCACAAGTCTGAATTGCAGAGTAGTGATGTAGATACAGATATTTAGTGATCTGGAAGGTATGTGTTATGATAACATTTAGGGTTTTGGATACCTAGTAGAGTTTGATGACCCACGCACTGAGATAGGCATTTCTCCTGTGTGGAGAGAACCCTTTGATCTGACACCTAGTTTGCAACTCCTGTATTAATGTAGCAGTTTTCTAACGAAAACAACCATTTTATTAGTCATATATACCATACGGATAGGAAAAGAAGCGAGTCAACTCACAAACCTAGTGTAATTGTGCTTAGAGTATTTGTTTCCACCAGTACTTTGTTGTTCTAACCAGTGTGATGGAAATGTAATTGTGAATGTTGTCTCTTCTACTGAATGAAATGGCAAGAACGTCACGTGAAGATGGTTTGCCTTACATTTCATGCTATGATAATGGTATCTCCATCGGATGATATCATAGGTTTTCTAAACACACTTTACGAACTACGAAACATCTAACAAGAACTAATCCATTCGGCTGTCAGAGATTCCTCCCTCTTAGTGGTGCAATGTGTTTGGAAACGATGTACCCTGTGTTACTGTGGCGGACGACAAGCCATACTTGCTCCGTGTAGAATGTAAAGCCATAAAGTTCCCCCTACTTCCTGAGAAATCCACTTAATAGGTTGGAAAACGCAGTGACAGATGACTGCGAACGCTGCACGCGACGGCTGCGCGAGGTTCACATAGTCCCCTCTCTGAAGGACAAAAAAAAAAAAAAAAAAAAAAAAAAAAAAAAAAAAAAAAAAGTTGGACTCGTGTGATTACATACTTTAAATGAGGAGGAATAGATTAGGGGCCAGGCTGGTGCGTATGCTGATATTCTTTAAACGTAAGATGTACGTGTACTTGAAAGAGAAATATAAGAAAGCAAATGTAATTACGTCGTGTAAGTATACATGAAAGACTAAAACATGGATTCCCGCCGGCCGGAGTGGCCGTGCGGTTCTGGACGCTACAGTCTGGAACCGAGCGACCGCTACGGTCGCAGGTTCGAATCCTGCCTCGGGCATGGATGTGTGTGATGTCCTTAGGTTAGTTAGGTTTAAGTAGTTCTAAGTTCTAGGGGACTGATGACCACAGTAGTTAAGTCCCATAGTGCTCAGAGCCATTTGAACCATTTGTTTTCGAGGCATTTGACATGTCTTGAAAAGATACTTCTTGTTGCTTTCAGTCAAACGTTTCGCGAAACAGTAATGCAAATGAGGTAAAGACATGGTAGATGTTTACCGACACGGGTTAGTTTTAATTTCACGACTTTAGTTTCCTCTTGCTAGAAGGAAGGAGAATTGGAATTCAAGGTCCCGTTGAAACTGGTGTTTCGAGTTAATGGACCATAACATGATGACTCTTTTGGGTTGGTGTACGAGGAAGTATATAGAACTTAAGGATTTATCTGTCAATATACTGATTCGTTACATACTGGTCCCGATCACTTTAGTTTGTAGGTTGTTTCTGGAATATGCCAAGGTCCTCTGAAAATGAAATAAATAAATTCAACAGGTAACAAAACGTTTCGAAAGATGTATGGTGTTCATTACTTACACTGCGCACAGAACCCGCACTCCAGAAGCGTAAAGAGAGTCGTTGTTTAATTAAAGTTGTAAGATGGTCGGCAAAAATAATTCTGGGCGCAGGTCATTTTTATTGCGACTCCGTAATTTGTGTATGGCACATGAGTACAAAATTTCTCGATGGTCACACCACGCCGAATTTGTGTTAAGCTATCGAAGATAATCACCACCTTTCGTCATCTCTTAAATAAGAAAATGATCACCTTCGATAATTTGAGCTTTAACTCAGACTTGATGCGGTCTGAACACAGAGAAAATTTTACTCAAGAATTTCGCCGCAAAAAACTGTCGATATCGTGTCATATAATGTCTGTTCTTTATATGAGTTACTTCAATAAAAGTTGAAGATTGACTAACATGATGTGTGGAAGACATGGCACGAGGAACGTGTTTTTCAGCTGAGAACCTTCAATAATGATCGCCACCACAAAGGGAGGTAAGACCACCTTAAAATCAATGACTTCGTGGCAACGTATGTCCTTGATTTCCCTAAATCGTACTCTTCAAACTTATCGTTGCTCTTCGTTCCTATAACGATTTCAGGACTTTTTCTTAGTTCCTTACCGACCGCTGTGGCCGAGAGGTTCTAGGCACTTCAGTCCGGAACCGCGCTGCTGCTACGGTCGCAGATTCGAATCCTGCCTGGAGCGTGGATGTGTGTGATGTCCTTAGGTTAAGTTAGGTTTAAGTTGTTCTAAGTCTAGGGGACTGATGATATCAGATGTTAAGTCCCATAGTGCTTAGAGCCATTTGAACCATCTAAATTCCTTGAATGTGTCAACGAGGTGTAAATTAAATGCTGTAGAATTTCTGCAGTCAAAATAGTACTGTACTACTTAGCGAACGCAAGGGAAGACTGGTTAAAGCACTGGACTCGCATTAGGGAAAAGCAGGGTTGAACTTCACCTTTGGCAATCTAGATAAAGTTTTCTGTCGTTTTTTACCATAGCCTAAGATCAATGCCGGGTTGGTTTCTTTAAAACGTACGTACTCTGTATCTTTCCCCTTTTTTGTCTTATTCGAGACCGCTCATCATCTCTGGCGGGACGTTTAAACTTAATCTATCTAGTTTTTTCTCCCTCCTTCTCTTTGTGGCGGAGATAATAACGTTGTGGAGCTGTTGACCGTAGGAATGGTGGACATGAAGCTTAATTTCTGCTTCAGGATTGTCTTTGTAACGATGGGCATCATTTATAATGATATACGCTCTGCGTAGAACATCTGAACACAAAAAAGTTCGCTTACTTTGAAAGGTGGCTACACTGAGCCACTGCGCCAGAGATTGCGCCAAAGAGTATTATTCTGTCGCCTCCACAGTGCTTGTCGAGAGCTCGTAGAAGTCAGTGCTTGTCGAGAGCTCGTCGTAGTCAGTGCCTGCCGAGGTCTCGTGGTAGTCTGTGCTGAGATGTTGTAGCAGAGAGTGTTTGTGGAGATGTGCTATTAGGCAGTGCTTGCTGAGATGTGATATTGGAGAGTTCTGGTTGAGATATAATGTAAGGATTAGAATGATTTTCATCAATATAAATGAGGTAATTAACTCCGTTTGTTTTAATTTCAGTATCCTAAATAATGCGTCATTACAGGTTCAGTCAACAAAGCATCTGGCGTGTGTTCTTGTATTAGAGTTTAATTCTGCTTTCCTTACGCAATTATAGTATTTGTAATTTTCTTTTATCACGTCAGTAAAATTGGTATTAAAAAATTCTTGTCTTGTTGAAGAAGAACCGTGCCAGATGTGCGTTGAGTCATACTTCCACATACAGAACAGTTATACTTATGCTTTGGTTTCGTAGGTTTCATAGTTGCTGGGGACTCAATTAATTAATTGTGTTAACGAAAGTTTTCATTTCATTCTTTGTTGTTGTTCTTTGCAGTCAGATTGCGTAATAATTCTAGTCAGGGCCAACCGATTACGAAACAGCGTAATCGGACATACAGCTACTGAAAACTAAAAATATTTTCAATCATATTTAATTAAGCCCCCATGCACGTGGCGACCGCTGCTTCGGATCGTCCCTTGGAATTCTTCTGATTGTAAAAATAGTAGACAGTAGTATTGTTGTAGTAATTTGAGTTTAGTAATTGTAGTCTATTTTGCATGTGTAGATTTGGTAATTGTCATTCTTCTAATGGTATTTTCCAAAATTTAAATTTGTTGTCTTGTCTATGGGTTTGACAATTTAGTGCAATTATTTCAATTGTTCGTTAATCGTGTTTGAGGGAAACATCTCGGGTGTATGGTATAGTTGGAGATAAAGAGTCATTGTGTGTAATTTTCATATAGCGACGAGTTTGGTATACTTTGTAAATGATTACGCGATCAATGAAAAAGGCAAAAATGATGGATAGTGAGAATGACGAAATTGTTGACTTGGCGAACTCGCTAACACAGGACAACAGTATCATGAATAATGAAGTGGAAAATAATTTAATCAGTCGAGAAAATAGTCCGGAACCATTTCAAAATTTTTCTCAATCAGGAAATTCACAGAATACGAGATTAACGATAGAAGATTCTGGAATGGTATCGAACACAGATAGCTTTACAGCTATGACGAAGGAAACTGGTTTTGCGGGAAATGTTAGGGGCGAAAAGAATTTCGAACAAGTTAATATGGAGCAGTTGATGAGTGTAATATTAAATTTTCGATCTGAATTTAAAACAGAGATAGGAACAATGGGATCACAAATAGGAACAATTAAGACTGAGATGGGAACAATGGGATCACAAATAGGAACAATTAAAACAGAGATGGGAACTTTGGGAGTTGAATTAAAAACTGATATGGAAACAATGGAAACACGGTTAGACTCACGAATAGGGACATGTTTCAAAAATATGAAAGATGAGTTAAAGAAAGAAATCAGAGAAGAAGTACAACCGATTTTGAATTCTCACAATAATAGATTAATTGCAGTAGAGATTAGACAAAGGGAACAGGATAGAGAACAGGAAGAAAGAGATCGCGTGATAGTACAAAAATTTTCAGAGTTAAATTTACAACGTGCACACGATAAGAAAGAAATATTTGGGAGAATCGAGGAATCCGTACCAAATGAAAGAATAAATAATCTAACACACTAATATGAACAGTTAACCACCAAATGTGTCAACACTGAAACCCGAGTCGCGACTCTTACGGAAGACGTAAATAAGCAGAAAGAAAAAATAGGTGATTTAGCGGAAAGAGTTGAGGAGATATCAGATAAATTGACAAATCTTAGTTTACATGGGGACAGAGATTCAGATGATACAGCACCATTGCCATTTGCAGAAACCGAAGAGTATCAGAACATAAATAAGCATGTTGAAAATCAGGGAAAATTTAACGAACGCGTGAAAAGGGAATTTGAGGCATTACGAAAGCAAGTCAAACAAATTGAAGGCGAAATAGTAGGAAAAGACAGTAGAAGGAACTTAGAATCACAGATAGCAGAGGGGTATGAAGAAAGTAATTTATTTCATTTACGAGAAGCAACAAGAGAGCGCCAGGCGCGCGAACTTGACAATAATCGACATTCGGACTGGGACAGACGCGGTAGGTCTTTGTCGCCACGAGGCGAAAACTTTGACTATAAACACTTTTTGACTGTTCGGAAATTTAAGATCTTCCCCAACTCTAAGAATGACATACATCCATGCGCATGGTTAGATCAATTTATGTACGCACTCACGCCAAATTTGCCATTAAGTTACAAACTGGAAATTATGTGCGGCTATTAATGTCCTCAGGGGATTCACTACTCTAAGTGAATATGTGCCGTAGAGAGCATAGGGCCCCGAGCTGTAGTGGTGCTATTTCTCTTTTAGTTTTCTGCACCGCTGCCTACTCTGTTACTATTCTTTGCATCTGTCAAAACAACTCTTCGACTATCAATCTATCTAGACAGTAGACAAACAATAACCGGATATGACGATTGTACCCAAAAGAAATTTCGGAAATTACCGTTTGGACTTACTGTACCTTCAGCAGCATTCATTTCTAGTTTAAATGAAATTTTACCTGTTTATCTTCGTGACAACATTACTTCATATGTTGACGATATTCTTATTGCTAAACATTCTTGGAGTGAGCACAACAAAATTTTGGATTCGTTGTTACGTATCTTTGCAAGAGTTGGCATTACAGTGAACTTAGAAAAATCTGAATTTGGTCGTTCACAGGTGAAATTTCTCGGTCACATTATTTCTACAGAAGGTATTCTTCCTGATCCAGAAAAATTAGACGCTATTCGTAATTATGCTGTTCCTACTACAAAACGTGATGTTCGTAGTTTCCTTGGTGTCTGTAATTTTCTTCGACGCTTTGTTAGATTGGACCATTTGGCCACACCTCGTTTATGTGAACTATCCGGAAAGAAATCTAATTGGTGTTGGGATGAGGAAGCTCAGTCAGAATTTGCACAACTTCGTGATGCTTTAGTTGCTGCTCCACTTCTTTCACATCCGGATTTATCTAAAGATTTTTGTTTGGCAACGGACTCATCATACAAGGGCCTAGGGGCACACTTATTTCAAGAGATAGAAGAAAACGGCGTTGTAGTACAGAAAACTATTGCATTTGGAAGTCGTGTTCTTTCTAAATCAGAAAAGAATTATTCGATTACGGAACTTGAAGCTTTGGCTGTTGTTTGGGCTTTCACAAAATTTCGCACATTTTTGTTTGGCAGACATACTAAGGTTTACACCGATCATCGAGCTCTGGAATTTCTTATGTCGACAAAATTAACTCATGGCAGATTGTCACGATGGGCGTTGTATCTACAGGAATTTGACTTTAGTATTGTTTACATACAGGGTTCTTCAAATATTGTTGCTGATGCTTTATCACGTGCACCTATGGGTTTGAAACAAAGTGCTGAAGAGGACTGCATAGAAAACAATTATTGTTTGATGTATATCCAAGGTGTTGCGTTTGAGAACTTTATTTCGTCTTCGCTCCAGGACATCGCTAAGGAGCAAAATAAGGATCCAATCTGGAAGGACATTAAGGAGAAGTGGAGGAGAAAGGAAAGCGTGGCGATTAGACAGCATTATTTAGTCCGCAATGACATTCTTTTTAAACGAAAATCGGTCGACAACTCTGTTTGGTTAGTTTGTATTCCTGATGAGTGGGTCAATAAATTGATTTGGTATACGCATTTCAGTTATGCACACTTTGGTCCCAGAAAATGCTTTCATAAATTACGAGAAAATTGTTATTTCAGTAATATGGAAAAACGTATTCGATCTGTTCTGGCCAAATGCAAATTATGTCGAAAGGCTAAGCCGCCAACAGTTTCTCACAGAGCACCGTTGTTTCCTATCATTCCAGCGAAATTAAAGGAGATGGCTGCAGTCGATTTGTTCGGTCCAGCGGTTCGTTCTACTAATGGTTTTGCGTACATTTTCGTAGCAGTGGAGTTGACGTCAAAATATGTATGTTTTACACCTTTACGCAAAGCAACAGCTCGTTCAGTATCTAACGCTTTCATCAAACATTTTCTTAAAGAAGTTGGTCATGTTGATAAGATTATATCAGATAATGGATCACAGTTTCGTTCTAAAATTTGGCTACAGCGTTGTAAAATTAAACCAATTTTCATTTCACTTTTTCACCCTCAATCTAACGCTTCAGAGAGATGGATGAAGGAAATCAATAAATTGTGTCGTCTTTATTGTCATCAGAATCACAGAACGTTGGATCAGTATCTTCATATTTTTCAAAACATTCTGAATGAACTCCCTAATGATTCAACTTCTTTACCGCCTATATTGATATTAAAAAACAAAGCACCGACAAATCGCATTTCTGAAATAGTTCCTTTTCCGTCTTCACGGAAACTGCGGCATTCTGAAGTTGTCAACCTGGCTCTACGAAATATTGCATCTGCGACTGCTAGAAGAGAGAGATCAGCTAAACGTCCTGGTCGTTTAAAAATCTTGTCACTTGGTCAGAAGGTGTTAATTAAGTCCCACCGTTTGTCTCACAAAGGAAAAGGCTTGTGTCGCAAATTTTTTCTGCTTTATAACGGTCCATATAGAATTCGCAAAATTATACATGAAAACACTGTTGAAGTAGAAACTCTTAAATCACTACGCTCTAAAGGAATACATCATGTATCTAACGTAAAAATTTTTGTGGAATGACATACTTTTGAGAAACCAACAGCTAGATGCAAACATGCGGAGAGTACAAGGATACCGCGCTGTGTTTTGGCGGCGGCACATACTCAAAGCAACAGTCAAGTCTGCGCGCCGCACAAGGCAGTCGTTGACCGCGAACAATTGCTTCGTACGTCACGCGCCTACAGCTGATCGAGCGCTCAGTGCGAATGCATTGACAGCCATAAACAAATACACAGTCTAATTCTCCGATTAAATTCAGTATAAAGCTATAGTGACTTGATGAATTATGTTATTAACATTCAGTATTTTTCAGGATACGGTTCTATAAAATATTTAAGAACTTCAGGTAAATTCTGTGTGTCTCCGACGTTAAGAGGACTTGCTATCGAGAAATTTTCAGGAAGAATGTAATTTCGAAGAAGAAACTAATAAACTAAAAAAGGTAATTATTAATTGAGTTTATTTTTCAGGTAACATACTTCCACTTAGGTACGTACTTTAGACGTAATTCGCTGCTCGCGATTACGTGATTCATACTTTGTGCTAATTTCATGTTCTATGAATTTACGTGTGAAGCGACGTGCTTGCGTACATTTTCTGATTTTTGTCAATGTTTTATTAATGAACAGGATTGTTATTTGTATATATTATGCATCGCTTGGCTGCTATGCTTTTTCACTGATGTCATATTTTTTTTAAATTATGTGCCTGCTGTACTTATTTATTTAAATTATAATTGTCACCTGATTAATTGTGCTGACTGTGATTATGTATGTAAGTTATACTTCGTGATTTATCTGCTTGCGCCTTCATGTTTACTTATTAAGATGACATATGAACATTTATTTGCTTATGCTGATATGATGCTAATGACATGTTCACTGCTTTGCGTATGGATGGCATATTTACACATTTCTGTTTTGTTGTCATAACTACTCTTTAATTTGGTATATAGAAATGCTGATATACTGTGTATGAACGTAGAGTTTAGGTCACACTATTGGATTAATTATAGATTGTTCGCTTGGCAGAGCGTCGTTGTAAGGATTGTGCTGCATCCACTTGTTGACATTCTGTTCTCTACTGGTATATTTACTCGCTAATGCTTGTTTTGCTTACGCTCAGTGCCTTATATTTTGAAGATAAGAAAATGAACTGCTATAATTCGACGAACGACATTAGTACAAAGAACTTCGTTGAAGTCACATGAGCTGAGGTTTTATGGAAGCTGTATAAATTTATGCTAATAGGAAGGAGGCTAACGACATGACATACCAATACTAGGTTTAGACCATTGACAGTTATTACACTGCATTTTTCGTGAGCAATTGAAATAGGAAGTGGCACTTGACACACGAAATACTCCACATGTTTGCTTCTGTTTGCCATAATTCTTGAAGTGGTGTACACACTGTGAAATATTGTGATCATTCACATTCCGTAATCGTACTTAATTACTGAGAGTTATTCGAACTAAGTCTGTTAGAGGTCATGTATGCATTTCTTTGTTTATAATTCATAATGAGTAGAAGATTTGGCTCAGATGGATTACACAGAGGTTGTGTGTTGACAATGTGTCTTCGGATTGTATGGGATGATGAGGTTTGCATTAGGATTTTATCTGTACTTGTTCGAGGACACTGACTAGAGGAAAGAGTTGTTATGGAAGTGAAATGATATTGGTAATAAGGTTTATATGTATCGACCCATTGAAGAGGTATTATTGAGGTATTATTGAGATTGTGTGAAGTTGATGATTATTGGAGTTTTGGTGGATAAGAGGTAAAGTAAGTGAGGAGCATATATTGGCAATAAGGTTTATATGTATCGACGTATTGAAGAGGTATTATTGAGGTATTATTGAGATTGTGTGAAGTTGATGATTATTGGAGTTTTGGTGGATAAGAGGTAAAGTAAGTGAGATGCATATTTTTTTTGTTGGTCTTATGGAACAAGGAGGATGAAGATAGCAGACTAGAACACTAAAGTAGAAGGAAGATAGTCTATACACACACTTTGTTAAATCACTAAGCAGTATATACTTTTTTTTGAAGAGAGGAGGTATTTGCATATCTTGGCTCACTGACAGTTGTTCAACAACAGTACATTTGATCTGGCTTGGCAAACATTGGTCTTGACATGATGACTATGACGTTGTCTTAACTATTATTGACTGTTATACATTGCTGCCACTACTACTTGATACACATGATGAACATCAGATTTTGACAGAATTACATTTACACAGTTAACACCATTCAATTACACAGTAGTATTTAATGTGGATGAAAGATGAATGAGTGTGTTTTGTGTGTTTTCCTTTCCTAATCCTACCCACCTATCTCGTAAATATTATTTTATTTGTTTGTAGTGGCTTGCACTGACACCCATAAATATTATAGGTTTACTGATATTTGAGTATTTGTAATAGTTAATATGAAAATTATCTGACATCATTTGTGTGTTTTTTATGATTTGTATGTGCATTCAAACTATTGTTCATGCCTGAACTGTCTGATTAGTGAGGGTAAATATAATGAACTGTTACCTGCACTTTTTCAACGTAATGTGTGACACTTAGGAATGATTAATTTCTGCTGATGAACTGTGTGATCAGTGATAGTGAATATTATGGACTGTTACTTGTACTTTTTCTACATGATTGGTGCCACTAGGATATGTTTAATTTCTGCTGATGAACAGTGTGATCAGGGATAGTGAATATTATGGACTGTTACTTGTACTTTTTCTACATGATTGGTGTCACTAGGACATGTTTAATTTCTGCTGATGAACAGTGTGATCAGGGATAGTGAATATCATGGATCGCTCTCTGGACCTGCTCATCATTGCTAGGTGTAACTGATGGACTACTTGTATGGAAATGAAGTCACTTGTTGCTGTCTGCACCTACTCAACATTGCTGGGTGCCACTGATGGACTGCTTCTACTGAACTAATGTGACTTGTTGCTGTGTCTACCTCTTCAACTTTACTGGGTGCCACATATGGAACTGCTTCTACTGAAATGATGTCACTTGTTGGTGTCTGCACCTGCTCAACATTGCTGGGTGCAACTGATGGACTGCTTCAACTCAAATGATGTCACTTGTTGGTGTCTGCACCTGCTCAACATTGCTGGGTGCAACTGATGGACTGCTTCTACTGAAATGATGTCACTTGTTGGTGTCTGCACCTGCTCAACATTGCTGGGTGCAACTGATGGACTGCTTCTACTGAAATGATGTCACTTGTTGGTGTCTGCACCTGCTCAACATTGCTGGGTGCAACTGATGGACTGCTTCTACTGAAATGATGTCACTTGTCGGTGTCTGCACCTTCTCAACATTGCTGGGTGCAACTGATGGACTGCTTCTACTGAAATGATGTCACTTGTTGGTGTCTGCACCTGCTCAACATTGCTGGGTGCAACTGATGGACTGCTTCTACTGAAATGATGTCACTTGTTGGTGTCTTCACCTGCTCAACATTACTGGGTGCCACAGATGGAACTGCTTCTACTGAAATGATGTCACTTGTTGGTGTCTGCACCTGCTCAACATTGCTGGGTGCAACTGATGGACTGCTTCTACTGAAATGATGTCACTTGTTGGTGTCTGCACCTGCTCAACATTGCTGGGTGCAACTGATGGACTGCTTCTACTGAAATGATGTCACTTGTCGGTGCCTGCACCTGCTCAACATTGCTGGGTGCAACTGATGGACTGCTTCTACTGAAATGATGTCACTTGTTGGTGTCTGCACCTGTTCAACATTGCTGGGTGCAACTGATGGACTGCTTCTACTGAAACGATGTCACTTGTTGGTGTCTGCACCTGCTCAACATTGGTGGGTGCAACTGATGGACTGCTTCTACTGAAATGATGTCACTTGTCGGTGTCTGCACCTGCTCAACATTGCTGGGTGCAACTGATGGACTGCTTCTACTGAAATGATGTCATTTGTTGGTGTCTGCACCTGCTCAACATTGCTGGGTGCAACTGATGGACTGCTTCTGCTGAAACGATGTCACTTGTTGGTGTTTGCAGTTGTTGACCATTGCTGGGCTGGAATTATCAACTATTTTTTTTTTTTTTTTGAATAATTAAAAGTATTTTATGTGAACATTTGTATAAACTGATTTTTTGTGTATTGTGCAAACTATTATGTAAAGCCACATGTATGAAAAGAATTTGTATTGCCTACTGTATTTTATATATTAGGTTATTGAAAGGTCAGTGCAAAGCCAAAATTTTAACTAATTATGTGATATTTAGGTATTAATATTATCTTTTATTTTTGTCTGTATTTTTCTGGACGAATTTGGTGGTATTTTCACCACCAATGCTGGCAAAAATTCCATCAAATTTTGGCCTGTGGAGGAGGGGCATATGAAAGGTGGCTACACTGAGCCACTGCGCCAGAGATTGCGCCAAAGAGTATTATTCTGTCGCCTCCACAGTGCTTGTCGAGAGCTCGTAGAAGTCAGTGCTTGTCGAGAGCTCGTCGTAGTCAGTGCCTGTCGAGGTCTCGTGGTAGTCTGTGCTGAGATGTTGTAGCAGAGAGTGTTTGTGGAGATGTGCTATTAGGCAGTGCTTGCTGAGATGTGATATTGGAGAGTTCTGGTTGAGATATAATGTAAGGATTAGAATGATTTTCATCAATATAAATGAGGTAATTAACTCCGTTTGTTTTAATTTCAGTATCCTAAATAATGCGTCATTACAGGTTCAGTCAACAAAGCATCTGGCGTGTGTTCTTGTATTAGAGTTTAATTCTGCTTTCCTTACGCAATTATAGTATTTGTAATTTTCTTTTATCACGTCAGTAAAATTGGTATTAAAAAATTCTTGTCTTGTTGAAGAAGAACCGTGCCAGATGTGCGTTGAGTCATACTTCCACATACAGAACAGTTATACTTATGCTTTGGTTTCGTAGGTTTCATAGTTGCTGGGGACTCAATTAATTAATTGTGTTAACGAAAGTTTTCATTTCATTCTTTGTTGTTGTTCTTTGCAGTCAGATTGCGTAATAATTCTAGTCAGGGCCAACCGATTACGAAACAGCGTAATCGGACATACAGCTACTAAAAACTAAAAATATTTTCAATCATATTTAATTAAGCCCCCATGCAACTTCTCATTTAGAAGTTTAAAATACGGACACAGAGGAGGAACAGTTTTAAGAATTTTATATCTAACCTTGTAGTCTCCCCAGCTTCCCACGGGAATGCAGTACTGTGTACGAGGCAATGGCTTGATACTTTCCAGTCGACGTCTTAAACCAGCACGGGTGGAACTGCGTCTATTTCAGTTTCGTTTGTGGCTTCGTGCACCGCCAGCGTCAGCAACACCGGTTGTTCGGAAGCGGCATTGCTGAACGCGTGTAGATGATTGGGAACATTGTCGGACAACTAATGTGGATGAAGTTCAACCTGATGTATTCTTATCAAGGTATTGAATACGTAAATATATTGGTCCCGGCCAGTTTTATAATCTACAAATCATTTGAAGTGAACTTTTAAGTCAATACGAAACTAGAGAACCGAAATAAATTACGGTTCGTAAAGACAAGCGGGACAGTTCTACTTTTCGGTAGTAGTGCACTTGGTATTTCGTGTTAGGATTTAGCAGGTCTGTAGTCCCAGGGCACCTCAATTAGGACTGTGTCACCCCGTTTAAACACAGGTAATAAATTAGAATGACCCGAGCCTCGCGTCCCTGCTTAGACCAGACTTCCTGTGGCGCTCTGATGGATTCTGTCGGATTACGGATTGTTTACGCAGCAGCCATTCACTGTTTTAATCTGGAGTCTAGTCCTGGATTTCCGCAACAAATTGCTCAACTAATTCCCCGCTGCAACTCACGGAACTGGGGCGAAGCTGGAAATAGCCCAACTGGTTTGCAGAACTGCCGTTCGGAAACCGCGGATGTTTCCAGAACGTTGTTGGATGCAAAAGATCAGCACATTTCGTATCTATGGGATTTTCAACAAACATTACAATTTATCGTGAGAGACCAGGTGGATTTCATCATTTCTCACACTTGGTGTGACTACATAATCCACACATTCATTCCTATCACAAAGATGTGTGTATGTATGTGTGTATGTTCCACGTCCCCTCCTGAACTACTGGGCAGATTTCAACCAAACTTAATTCACACATCCCTTACCGTCAGGTAGCAATCGAGGCGAGGTTAAGACCATCCATCTATGATAATTCAGGAGATCGGACGGCATAAACAAGATCCATGAAACAATGCCGCATCATGCATGACGTTCTAATTTATTACCTCTGCGGTACTATATTATCAATGAATTTCTCAGATAGTATCCAAACATGCCGTTAAATGTAGCAAAATTTTTTTATCATGGTAGCATACATAATTGAGGACATATGGCGTCATAAACACTGAGATGGGTGAAAAATTGCGTCATCGAGCATGACGTAGATTTATCATTTCTTTGCTACTATATTCGCATAATATTTCACAGACAATATCCACATATACTGCTGGATTTACCTGTCATTGTACGACGTGCTAACCACTGGGATGCGTGAAAAAATGTCGCACCGCACATGAAGTTTTAATACATTTGTTATTCGCTACTAAGACAATCCTACAGTCGAGACAACTTAAGAAAACCCCTGACACCTGCCAGCGCTTTTGACAGTTTTCAGCTGAGAAGCGCGAAGGAGTGTAGGGGGAAACAATATTTGTTTATATAGCTATGAAGAAGCATTGCCATAGAGAAGCTTGCAAAATCGAGTTGTAGGTACGGGAAGCAGGTATACCTATTATGCATATTTCTTTGTACGACTGTTTCTTAATTTCAAAGACGTTTTGACGAATACATGGAAATGAAACATTTGTAATTTACTCTACAAACACAGTGCATTTTTGTTATAGATTCTAATAGAAAATTGGCAAAATGAGTACCTGGGCTACACTCCGTTTTGAAAAGGAAAATTGTCACTTAATCAATAACTAAATACAGAACATGATTAAAAATACAACTTACGCCATTATGATCAGTCTAGAAGGTTGAATAGCACTATGTGCAGGTAAGGTTCATCAGTGAATTACAAAATTCGTATGTTTCGCGTACGCAGATAAGTGACAATGGCAGTTTGCTTTATACTGACCTTCACCCGGCTGGCATCCTCACATATGTGGGAATCACAACAGAGTGCTAGAGAAGAAATCGGGAAGAGCTCCACTGTTAGTCACATGATCGTTTGGTTATTGTGAGAGTCACACAGAGGTGCTCAACAAACTACAGTATGGGCGTTACCAGAAAGGCGTTGTGCATCATGGTGAGCATTATTAAAAAATACACTCCTGGAAATGGAAAAAAGAACACATTGACACCGGTGTGTCAGACCCACCATACTTGCTCCCGACACTGCGAGAGGGCTGTACAAGCAATGATCACACGCACGGCACAGCGGACACACCAGGAACCGCGGTGTTGGCCGTAGAATGGCGCTAGCTGCGCAGCATTTGTGCACCGCCGCCGTCAGTGTCAGCCAGTTTGCCGTGGCATACGGAGCTCCATCGCAGTCTTTAACACTGGTAGCATGCCGCGACAGCGTGGACGTGAACCGTATGTGCAGTTGACGGACTTTGAGCGAGGGCGTATAGTGGGCATGCGGGAGGCCGGGTGGACGTACCGCCGAATTGCTCAACACGTGGGGCGTGAGGTCTCCACAGTACATCGATGTTGTCGCCAGTGGTCGGCGGAAGGTGCACGTGCCCGTCGACTTGGGACCGGACCGCAGCGACGCACGGATGCACGCCAAGACCGTAGGATCCTACGCAGTGCCGTAGGGGACCGCACCGCCACTTCCCAGCAAATTAGGGACACTGTAGCTCCTGGGGTATCGGCGAGGACCATTCGCAACTGTCTCCATGAAGCTGGGCTACGGTCCCGCACACCGTTAGGCCGTCTTCCGCTCACGCCCCAACATCGTGCAGCCCGCCTCCAGTGGTGTCGCGACAGGCGTGAGTGGAGGGACAAATGGAGACGTGTCGTCTTCAGCGATGAGAGTCGCTTCTGCCTTGGTGCCAATGATGGTCGCATGCGTGTTTGGCTCCGTGCAGGTGAGCGCCACAATCAGGACTGCATACGACCGAGGCACACAGGCCCAACACCCGGCATCATGGTGTGGGGAGCGATCTCCTACACTGGCCGTACACCACTGGTGATCGTCGAGGGGACACTGAATAGTGCACGGTACATCCAAACCGTCATCGAACCCATCGTTCTACCATTCCTAGACCGGCAAGGGAACTTGCTGTTCCAACAGGACAATGCACGTCCGCATGTATCCCGTGCCACCCAACGTGCTCTAGAAGGTGTAAGTCAACTACCCTGGCCAGCAAGATCTCCGGATCTGTTCCCCATTGAGCATGTTTGGGACTGGATGAAGCGTCGTCTCACGCGGTCTGCACGTCCAGCACGAACGCTGGTCCAACTGAGGCGCCAGGCGGAAATGGCATGGCAAGCCGTTCCACAGGACTACATCCAGCATCTCTACGATCGTCTCCATGGGAGAATAGCAGCCTGCATTGCTGCGAAAGGTGGATATACACTGTACTAGTGCCGACATTGTGCATGCTCTGTTGCCTGTGTCTATGTGCCTGTGGTTCTGTCAGTGTGATCATGTGATGTATCTGACCCCAGGAATGTGTCAATAAAGTTTCCCCTTCCTGGGACAATGAATTCACGGTGTTCTTATTTCAATTTCCAGGAGTGTATATATCGAGAGACCAAATTTCAAACTGAGTAAAGAAGCAAACTACTTTATTCAAAATAACATATCGCTTTATCACCAGCACACTAAGAGAAATTCGTGCCCTTTGAGAGACATTACGACAGCTCGTGAATGAGAGAGGAAGAGCAAAAACCTTAAGTCGTCTGCTGTCAGATGTACTCGTATTTCAAGCCGTGTATCCTTGTGCGTTCGGTAGGCGCTTGTCTGTTTCAGAGAACATGTAGCTGCCTGCTGCGATAGCATATCGCTAGGTGGAAACTGCAAGGTATGTCTTAGCAATTCGTCTGAAATTTGACACGACGCAGCCAATAGAAAGGCCAGGTGGGCGGAATCGGTTAGCGAGTTGTCTGGACTGTCGGTTCTTCTTCGTGCTGCTGTGTGGACGTCATGACCTGTTTAGTACAGATACTTTTCTTGTGATAATGAAACGGGCTCATTGAAGCTACTTCGTTGTGGATTATAGTAAGATGGTTGTCGGCTCGCATACTTACACTGCATTCGTGTAACTGTACGTTTTGTGTTTCTAGATTGCGGAACATTAGACTGTTTCCTTCGGATATTTTGCAATCTTATTTAACATGGGAAAAGTTTAGTCTTTGTTTGAGTTCAGAACTTCGTTAGAACACGTGAGAATCAGTATTTAAGTATTATTCAGTTATCCTAGCTTTCAGGTTGTTTATGTCATTGTTTTTCCCATGTTAAATAAGATTGCAAAATATCTGAAGGAAATAGCCTAATGTTCCACAATCTAAAAACGCGAAACGTACAGTTACACGAATGCAGAGTAAGTATGCGAGCCAGCAACCATCTTACCATAATCCACAACGAGGTAGCTTGTTTCTTTTCAGATAATTCCGGGCTTTAACGCTAATATATGATGATTATATTTGTCGTATGTGGATGGTCATGTAAAGATATGTGATCCGTCCCGTTGAATGGGATTTGTTTGGGAAATATGGGATATTGTATTCAGTTTCTGAATACAGTATTAACTGAACACATCAGTTGGCCTTCTTACGAAGTTACTAATCCTGTGTGAGTCACATTTTTACAACTGTACATCTACATTTACATCTACGTGGAAACTCTGAAAATCAAACATAAGTGCCTGACAGATGTTTCGTCGAACGACCTTCAAAATAATTCTGTATTATTCCACTCCCGAACAGCGCGCGGAGAAAACGAAAATCACCATCTTTCCGTGCGACCTCCGATTTCTCTAATTTTATCGTGATGATCGTTTCTCCCTATGTAGGTTGGTGCCAACAGAATGTTTTTGCAGTCGGAGGAGAAAACTGGTGACTGAAATTTCGTGAGAAGATCCCGCTGCAAGAAACGCCTTTGTTTTAATGATGTCCACTCCAAATACTATATCATGTCCGTGACACTCTCTCTCCTATTTCTCGGCAATAGAAAACGTGCCGCTCTTCTTTGAAATTTCTCTTTGTATTCCGTTAATCCTATCAGGTAAGCATTCCAGAACGCGCAGCAGTACTGCAAAAGAGGAAGGGGAAGCGTAGTGTAAGCAGTCTCCTCAGTAGATCTGTTTCATCTTCTAAGTGTTCTGCCAATAAATCGGAGTCTTTGGTTTGCCTTCCCCACGCTCGTAATTCCCAGGTTTTTAACTGAATTTACCCATTTAGATTTGATTGATTTATTGTGTAACCCAAGTTTAACGGATTTCTTTGAGCACTTATGTGGATGCCTCAAATATTCAATTATTTGTGGTCAATTGCCAATTTTTGCACCACACAGATATCTTTTCTACAGCGTTTTGCAATTTGTTTTGGTCTTCTGATAACTTTGCTAGACGATAAAGGACGGTATCATCAGCAAACAGTATAAGACGGCTGCTCAGAGCGTCTCCTAACTCGTATATAGATAAGAAACAGCAGAGGGCCTATAACACTACCTTCGGGAACGAAATCACTTGTGTTTTACCCGATAGCATTCCGTCAATTGCTACGAATTGTGACCCTTCTGACAGGAAGTCTCGGATCCAGTCGCATAACCGAGACGATATTCCATAAGCACGTAATTTCACTACAAGCCACTTGTGTGGTAGAGTGTCAAAAACTACAAATACGTAGTCAATTTTTCAGTAGCATTCAACACTTCGTGTGACTAATGAGCTAGTTGTGTTTCATAAGAACAATGTTTTCTGAATCCTTGTTGACATTGTGCCTAGAGACAATTTTCTTCGAGGTAATTCGTAATGTTCGAACACAGTATATGTTCCAAAACCCTACTGCATATAGACGTTAATGATAAGAGCCCGTAATTTAGTGGATTACTCCTATAGCATTTCTTGAATATTGGTATGACATGTGCAACTTCCCAGTCTTTGGGTACGGATCTTTCGTCGAGTGAGGGCTTGTATATGATTGTTAAGTATAGAGCTATTGCATCAGCATACTCTGAAAGGAACCTAACTGGTACAACGTCTGAACCGGAAGACTTCTTACGTGATTTAAGTTGCCTCACTAGTTCAAAATGGTTCAAATGGCTCTGAGCACTAAGGGACTCAACTGCTGAGGTCATTAGTCCCCTAGAACTTAGAACTAGTTAAACCTAACTAACCTAAGGACATCACAAACATCCATGCCCGAGGCAGGATTCGAACCTGCGACCGTAGCGGTCTTGCGGTTCCAGACTGCAGCGCCTTTAACCGCACGGCCACTTCGGCCGGCCGCCTCACTAGTCTGAGGTTATCTAGTTATAAGTTAGTCGTGTTGGCAGCTGTTCTAGATTCGAATTCTGGAATATTTACTTCGTCTTCTTTGGTGAAGGAATTTTGGAAAGATGTGTTTAGTAACTCTGCTTTAACAGCACTCTCATCGATAGTATTTCCATCGCTATCTCGCAGAGAAAGTGTTGTGTCTTGCCGCTAGCATGCTTTACAGACGACCAGAATCTCTTATCTTCGTTGATCCATTATGGATCGTGGGACGACGGCTGGCATGAACTTCTTGATGCAATAATTTACCAACAGCCGTATGTAATGCAGAAATTTATTTTATCTTATGAACATCTATGTGCTACCAGTTTCGGCATTATATTGATGCCATCTTCAGGCCCCACTCGTTATAGTCGTAAACCACCACACACGGAAGGAGCCGCATAACTGGATCGGTGAATCAATTCGTCCTGCAAACAGCTC
Organism: Schistocerca serialis cubense; assembly: GCF_023864345.2. Taxonomy (NCBI): domain Eukaryota; kingdom Metazoa; phylum Arthropoda; class Insecta; order Orthoptera; family Acrididae; genus Schistocerca; species Schistocerca serialis. Next base: position 1,141,718,961 of record NC_064639.1, on the reverse strand, counting down.
TTGGTGGCCTGCGTGGGTTGGACGGTTGGTGGTACAAGAATGCGAGAGCGCTGTCGTCAGTTCTGTGTTACGTAGACGAATGTCATTAAAGTGCAGGCACCCCATGACTAAGACGTCAACGACTTTTGTGTTGATAGCTAGTGGGTGGGTTGCGAATGGTTTGTCCAGTGTCCAGTGGTTCAGTGTGATCGGGTGAAGTTATACGACGACTGCCATATGTTAGACCAACGCGAGAAGGACTAGCTACGGGAGATACTAGTGAAGGGAAGAGACATTTCATTAAAATGTGTTGAACTACACTGCCGAAAAAAAAACGCAACACTGGCAAATAGTTATGCAAAATAGATGAAATTTTGAAGACCTGTTTCTGCATCTGGAAGATGATGTCTAATCATATTTCACAGCAGTCTCATAACAGTGGCTCTAGTTGCGCCACTATAAGGATGCAAATTAGGTTCGCCTTAAATACACGCATTAACGATCATAAACGTTAGTTGCCTTTGAGACTGGGAGTGGTGAATTGATGTTAGTCAAGAATGCGTTTAAGGCGACAAAGTCACCATTTACAATCATTCACTGAGTTTGTACGAGGTCGTATAACAGGTCTACGAGAAGCTGGATGCTCCTTAATCGATAGTTCACCAAGGCTTGGCAGGAGCCGCGCGGATTGGCTGTGCGGTTTGAGGCGTTGCAATCACGGACTGCGCGGCCCCTCCCACCGGAGGTTCGAGTCCTCCCTCGGGCATGTGTGTGTGTGTGTGTGTGTGTGTGTGTGTGTGTGTGTGTGTGTGTGTGTGCTGTTCTTAGCATAAGTTAGTCTAAGTAGTGTGTAAGTCTAGCGACCGATGACCTTAGCAGTTTGGTCCTTTAGGAATTCACGTACACACTTGGCAGGAATGTAGCCACTGTACATGACTGTTGGTAGCGGTGGTCACGTGAATGGACGACCAGAAGAACACCGGGCTCCAGACGGCCTCGTGGCGCTACCGAGAGGGAAGACTGTCGTGTTCGGCTTATGGCTCTGACGCATCGTACTGCATATGCAGTAGCAATTTGAGCAGCATTTGACACCAAAGAATCCTAAGGAAATGCAATCCGAAAACAAAGGAACCAGGTTACAGTACGCTTGTTCGCCCACTGCTTGAATACTGCTCACCGGTGTGGGATCCGTACCAGATAGGGTTCATAGAAGAGATAGAGAAGATCCAATGGAGAGCAGCGCGCTTCTTTACAGGATCATTTAGTAATCACGAAAGCGTTGCCGAGATGATAGATAAACTCCAGTGGAAGACTGCAGGAGAGACGCTCAGTAGCTCGGTACGGGCTTTTGTCAAAGTTTCGAGAACATACCTTCACCTAAGAGTCAAAGTACATTGCTCCCTCCTACGTATATGTCGCGAAGAGACCATGAGGATAAAATCAGAGAGATTAGAGCCCACACAGAAGCATACCGACAATCCTTCTTTCCACGAACAATACGAGACTGAAATACACTCCTGGAAATTGAAATAAGAACACCGTGAATTCATTGTCCCAGGAAGGGGGGAAACTTTATTGACATTCCTGGGGTCAGATACATCACATGATCACACTGACAGAACCACAGGCACATAGACACAGGCAACAGAGCATGCACAATGTCGGCACTAGTACAGTGTATATCCACCTTTCGCAGCAATGCAGGCTGCTATTCTCCCATGGAGACGATCGTAGAGATGCTGGATGTAGTCCTGTGGAACGGCTTGCCATGCCATTTCCGCCTGGCGCCTCAGTTGGACCAGCGTTCGTGCTGGACGTGCAGACCGCGTGAGACGACGCTTCATCCAGTCCCAAACATGCTCAATGGGGAACAGATCCGGAGATCTTGCTGGCCAGGGTAGTTGACTTACACCTTCTAGAGCACGTTGGGTGGCACGGGATACATGCGGACGTGCATTGTCCTGTTGGAACAGCAAGTTCCCTTGCCGGTCTAGGAATGGTAGAACGATGGGTTCGATGACGGTTTGGATGTACCGTGCACTATTCAGTGTCCCCTCGACGATCACCAGTGGTGTACGGCCAGTGTAGGAGATCGCTCCCCACACCATGATGCCGGGTGTTGGCCCTGTGTGCCTCGGCCGTATGAAGTCCTGATTGTGGCGCTCACCTGCACGGCGCCAAACACGCATACGACCATCATTGGCACCGAGGCAGAAGCGACTCTCATCGCTGAAGACGACACGTCTCCATTCGTCCCTCCATTCACGCCTGTCGCGACACCACTGGAGGCGGGCTGCACGATGTTGGGGCGTGAGCGGAAGACGGCCTAACGGTGTGCGGGACCGTAGCCCATCTTCATGGAGACGGTTGCCAATGGTCCTCGCCGATACCCCAGGAGCAACAGTGTCCCTAATTTGCTGGGAAGTGGCGGTGCGGTCCCCTACGGCACTGCGTAGGATCCTACGGTCTTGGCGTGCATCCGTGCGTCGCTGCGGTCCGGTCCCAGGTCGACGGGCACGTGCACCTTCCGCCGACCACTGGCGACAACATCGATGTACTGTGGAGACCTCACGCCCCACGTGTTGAGCAATTCGGCGGTACGTCCACCCGGCCTCCCGCATGCCCACTATACGCCCTCGCTCAAAGTCCGTCATGTGCACATACGGTTCACGTCCACGCTGTCGCGGCATGCTACCAGTGTTAAAGACTGCGATGGAGCTCCGTATGCCACGGCAAACTGGCTGACACTGACGGCGGCGGTGCACAAATGCTGCGCAGCTAGCGCCATTCGACGGCCAACACCGCGGTTCCTGGTGTGTCCGCTGTGCCGTGCGTGTGATCATTGCTTGTACAGCCCTCTCGCAGTGTCCGGAGCAAGTATGGTGGGTCTGACACACCGGTGTCAATGTGTTCTTTTTTCCATTTCCAGGAGTGTAGAAGGGAGAACCGATAGAGGTACTCAAGGTACCCTCCGCCACACACTGTTTGGTGGGTTGCGGATTATGGATGTAGATGTAGATGTAGACACAAAGAACTGTCACAAGTCGGTTATTTCAAGAACAGCTGCAAGGCTGACGCCGCGTAGTGTGCATACCACTGAGCCCAAATCGCCACCATTTGCGACTTTAGTGAAGTCAATCGAGAATTCATTGGAGGGCAGGGTCGAGGTTTGTTGTGTTTTCTGATGAAAGCTGGTTCTGCCTAGGTGTCAGTGAAGCATGTGTGTTGGTTAGATGGTGGCTAGTTGATGAGTTGCAACCAACGTGTCTGCGTGTTGACACACTGGGCGTACACTTGGAGTTATGGTCTGGGGAGCGATTTCGTATAACAGCAGGAGCTCTCTCGTAGTCCTCCCAAGCACCCAGACTGCAAAACTGTACGTCAGTCTGGTGAGCCGACCTGTTGTGCTGCCATTCATGAACAACATTCCAGAGGGTGTTCTCCAACAGGATAACGCTCCCACAAAAACCGATGTTGTAACCCAACACGCTTGCCTGCTCGATCATCAGTTCTGTCTTTCCAGTCGAGCATATATGGCACACCATCGAGCGACAAATACAACGTCATCCACCGCAATATCCGTCCCAGAATTGGCCGGCTAAGTGCAACTGGTGTGGAACTCCATTGCACAAAATGGCATCAGACACCTGCACAACACACAGCATGCACGTTTGTGTACTTGGATTCAACATTCTGCCAGCTACACCGGTTATTAATGTACCAGCATTTCACTTTTGTAATGTCTTATCTCTCCCTTGTATTAATCTGTGATCTTGCAGTGTTACTCAGTTAAATACGTTACTTAGACAAATGTATTTTCGAAGTTTCGTTACTCTACATTAATTATTATTTGGTGTTGCGATTTTTTTCGCAGTGAATTTACCCCCTTGAAACACTGAGAGGTTAGCTGGGAAGCTAGTATCCGAACTTGATAAAGCTGAAGAAATAAATAAGTCACTGAGACAACGACCACTTTTGAACCTGAAAACGTTCATAGCATAAAAAAATACAAGTTCTAATCTGTCCTTGATAATGTTTTAATTCTGGTACCATAGTGTCGATTTTCGAGTTACATTCATTCGTGCCCTAGTGGGAGAGGCAAATACTGTGCGTTGGCCTATTCACGGACACGGCAAATAACCACAGAGACGCGTGTAAGCCATTTCTCTTCACGTTAACTGCTCCACACATCACAGATTGCGGTTATCGGCTGCCCTGATCTATGGTCTCCAACGTTGTGGTTACTGCGCTTGTGGGAACGAGAACCACAAGTACTTTCAGCAGAACTTCACCAGTCACAGCCATATGTTATACGACAACTTTGGTGGGATGAAAGAGCAGTAATTGTTTGTTTTGTAATATTGTGTGTATGTCAGTATCTTTTAAATGGTTCTGTGCACTGAGGATCCGATAAAATTTGGTTCCGATAAATTCTACTGGGTTGTTAATAGTGTGACGACCAGACGTTTCGATCACTAGAGGTGTCATTACTTCCGTATCACCCAGTCAGTTTTAGAGGACATATAGTGTTGAATGTGGAATCAGAACCGTGGTTAACTTCGTCATTTCTCACACATACAAAAAGGCCCTGACGGTCCCGTTATAAGGTGTTCCTCCCTCTCTGTATAAATCTATATTTGTATGTATAAACGAAATTTAATTACGACGCTGACACATCGGAATTACGGTGTCAACACTACAAGTAGCGGCACATCGATGGAAAAAATATTCAAGTATTGTACCTTGAGTGTTATACATTGATCATAACATGTTAACCAAAAACACAAAATCCTTTCACAGCCTGCAGGATGGCTTCTCGCAAAAACAACACAACGTTGCCACGAATATTTTGTCCATACACCGCTACTGACACAAAACTTGTTCTTTTGGATCGGAGGAGACATTAAAAAAAAAGTCATCACCCCTGAGAAACGTAAGTGCACCCCTTTCACGATAAAAAGAGGGGAATTCCTTTGGATTTGAATAAGCGTTAAGTACGAAAATTGTTAGGTTGGTATGAGGGCTACAATTAATTTAAAAATTATGTCGTCTACAAAACATGATTTCAGTTGTTGCTACTTGCTTCTAGAATACGAAGACAAAAATTTAAGGATAGGTATCATGCTCGAAATTTTCGTATTATAAAAAATTCTGTCATTCTGCCGTATAGATTTTTCCGAACAATACTCCTACGTCCTCTATCTTTTTCGGAGGAAATATGTTAGTATTAAATTGATAACAAGCAAGTAAAAATTATATCTTTTATGAACTTTCTACGCTTCCTAAATACATACCCAATATAATTTCTTTTTCTACATTCAGTTACTTCCAGCAGTTTACTTCACACTTTTGTGAGCACCTCTTTGCCTATCACTCTGAAGTTTTTCGTACTCAACTACTTTCTTTAGGCGTACCGTTTTTTTCCAATTCTTTACTTGTACTTCAGCCTTTAATACACTACGATCGTCATCTGTTTTTCTCAACCCCATTAATATACATTTCTTTCAGATCAAATATACTCGGCGACAGCAGCTTCACCAAATTTATCATCAAAACTATAAAGCGTGAGCACACGCACACACACACACACACACACACACACACACACACACACACACACACACACACACACATAATATATCGGCCCGTACATTAAGCAGACATCTTAGTGTCTGATACGTTAACGCAGTAATAAAAATGTTAAAATGTTTTGTAATCTCGCAGTTATCTATTTGTCAACCACGAAGCGACTATTTAAATAGGTAACAAACGTCTTTTATCAATAATATAGTAATGTTCACTAAACTAAGTCCCCGAATACATCCACAAGTATCTCGCGTGAACAGTTGTATCAGACAGGCTGCATTCCATTTTTCCCGCCAGTGTAACCAGACACAGTAACTGTTCCATGCAAATCTCGCGGTGCGCGACCGCAACATGACGCGGAGCGTGTTCCTCACCCATCATTTGAATATAGGCTTACGCCGTCACCGACACAGCTGTCTCCACTGAGTTGAGGAATGCATGCATCAGCTTTGGCTTTCTGACAGAGCAGCCTGCCTGCTGGAACGAGGTTCACCGTTGTGTTCGCCTCAGCACTCAGTACAAGCCAATCACCAACGACACGCAGCCGTTCTGTATTTAAAAACTCGCAGCACGTGTAGTGAGGCACATAAATACCGGCGCAGCTTTCATAGCAGCTCCGTGAATTCTCGCGGCCTGGCACGGGCCCAGTTCCGGTTCGCCGCGGACCAACAAGCTGCCGCACCGAGCCTGAAAACCTGCAACCCACATTACGGAGGTGCATCGCAGGTAGAGTACATGCCAGTAGTCACGGTCGCTGCACGTTGAAGAGGTGACGTTATTCACACCTCGAGAACAGGGAAGACAAGAGGGCACACATCGAACAGGTTCTATAAAATGGTACAGTTTCCGAAAGTAGGCAAGATACTTACTGGTTCAACTACATCTATATATTACGAAAAGAAACTTACGTAGTGAAGCGGGGATATAACTTCCACCATTATCTTTTTCCCTGTTCCATTTACGAATGGCACCTTGGAAGAGTGAGTGTCGCTAAACCACCGTACTAGCAAATAATTTCTCTGATTTTCATTTTCATATCGCGGTCATTTCGCAGGACTCTTCTTCGAAAGTAAGATCTCTGAATTTGAACAATAAACGTTTCCATAATCCACAATCACTCTCTTCATCTGCCTTTCTAAGTTTCTTGGTCATCATAACGCTCTCGTGTCGATTAAACGCTCACGACACAAAACCCTGTGATCTCATCGATGTCCTCTGTTGCTTCTAGTAATCCTATTTAATAAGATATCTTGGACATGACAAATACTCAAGTATCAGTCGAACAAGTGATTATTATGAAATCTCTTTAGTGTATACAGTCCTCTTAAGGAATCTCATCCTGGCATCAACTTTCACTATATTTTGTTTTACGTGTTAATCCTAGTTTACGTCTCTCTGGATAGTTCCACGATCCGTTACTAGTCGGGCCACTCGGGACTGACCGACCGCCATGTCATCCTCTGCCAATGGCGTCATCGGAAGCGGTGTGGAGGGGCATGAGGTCAGCTCTCCTCTCTCCAGCTAGTGTCGGGTTTCTTGACCTTGGAGCAGCTACTATTCGGTCGACCAGCTCCTTAGTTGGCCTTATGACGGTTAGTAAAGCCCATACTAGTCATCTAGCCAAGGAAAATTCCCGGGTGGTACCGAAAATCGAAGTCGGGTTCTCCGCTTGGTATTCAGCTGTCCTGATCACTCAGTTACGAAGACAGATTCTCTGAATAGCTACTGCTACGTGTTTTGTGGTAGTCATTGTCGTATAGCCATTTGTCGACTAAGCGTAATCGAACTGTAGTAGTTTTTTTTTTTTGCGTTTTTACACGAAACACGTTTACTTATTTACTTAAGAGTTAACTGGCAGTCCTGCTCTAGTTGTCAATCCTTAGTAAGTCTTAATGCGTTTCGCTTCAGTTTGTTGCCTTTGTAGCCTTCCCATAGATAAGAGCATTTTCTGTGAATAGTTTCACGGAGCCTCTTTATCCCTCAAGATCATTAATATAAATTCTAAAATATAGTGGACCCATAACATTCTCTTGTGGTGTTCAAGAAACTGCCTTTACGTCTAGTGGTACTGCTCAGCTAAGAACAACACGTTGAATTCCATATGTAAGGCAATGCTGAATCAAAATATGATCCAATAGTCGGTAAGCTGGTATACTTTCCACTAAGCAACAGGTCGGAAATGTATCGAAAGCATTCAAGAAGTTAAGGATTAAGGCATGAACCTCGGAGTCGTTTTTCTTCAGCACTTCTGTTCTCGTGCTCGAACTGAGCGAGCAAATTTCCTAAGTTCTCCGTCTGCGGAATACGGGAGAGTTCCGTCCTTCAAAAAGTCATAATACGCGAGCGTAAAATATGTCCCATAGCTCTACAACAGATTGTCGTCAGCGACGTGTTCCTATAACTATGTGCTCCTGTCGGATGCCACTTCATGAAAGCAGCGATATTTTAAACTTTTTTACCGATCGCTAGGTAAAGGTATTTGTGGTGGACTGAATCAGTTCAGTCAGAAGACGATAAAAATGTCTCTCCGTACTTTCGTTTCTACCATATACTACTGCAAGAAGGGGAGCAAATTGGGATATTCTCAGTAGAGCCTCATATGCATCTCACCCGATCCAACTGCTATTTCACTGAAGAGCAGTTCCATTTGAGTTTCCATTCCGCGATTACTGATCTCAGTTTACGCAGTTGTAACATCTTAGAACAGTTCTAGTGGTGGCTTCAGCCCTTCTTTCCCGATTTGTGACCGCATCTTCATGTTTCCTAAGTAAACGTCTCGGCGACTGTTGCAAGTGGTCTTCATCAGGATGATGTGTTTACTAGCAGCATAGAAATCCTATACAGGGTGAAAAGTATTTAAACCGACAAACTCTGGGAGGTTTTACCGGACATCAAAACAAATATTTTTCCCTAATGTCATTTTTTTAGGATTATTTAAACCGGTGGAGGCCCTATTACGCTCTTCCGTTGATAGAGGCCGTATTACGATCTTCAGTTGTTAGAGGGCGTATTACGCTCTTCAGCTGTAGGCAACTGCTGTCCACCAGTGTAGTAGTGCATTGTCTCTGTTTACTAACATGAGCGATACACCTGGAGTGAGTACACTGATATGGTTGGTGCGTACTACGTAGCGCATCACAACGGACGAGCTACACAGCGGGTTTATCAATAACAATATCCTAATCGCCGTATCCCGCATCATACGACCTTTGCCACACACCGTCAGTATGGATGTAGATGTAGATGTAGATGTGTACCAACGTCTGCGTGAGACCGGATTTCCATCCTCTGTGTTGTTTACCGATGAAGCAACGTTCGGGCGTGATGGAGTCTTCAACATGCACAATTCGCATGTTTGGAGTGAGGGTAACCAACATGTCACAGTTACTAGCGCTCATCAAGTGCGGTTCTTCGTTAATGTGTGGGTCGGTGTTGTTGGGGACTGTTTAATTGGGCAGTATCTTCCACCTAGGATATTAAATGGTAGGCACTATTACAATTTTCTCGCAAGAGCATCGCCAGAATAGCTGGAATACGTCCCGCTCCCTACAAGACAACGCGTGTGGTTCAACATGACGGGGCGACGGCACATTTCAGTCGTCGTGTGCGTCGATTCCTCGACCGACGGTTCCCAGGAACGTCGATTGGCAGAGGTGGTCCTGTATCATGGCCTGCTCTATCCCCAGATATGTCCCCTCTGGACTTTTTGTGTGTGTGTGGGGGGGGGGGGGGGGGGGGGGTGCGCAACCTTGTTTACGCAACCCCTGTTGCATCAGAAGAGGATCTGGTTGCCCGGATAGTAGCAGCAGCAGGAACAATTCAGGATAATCTTGGGGTTTTTGCCCGTGTCAAACAGAACATGATCCGGCGGTGTGTTTACGTGTCAATGGAGGCATTTTTGATAATCTGCTGTAATTGGAATTGGGTTGTGTTAATGTGTTGTCTCTTGGTCATAAAAAAATGGAAAATGTTTGCAGGTTTTATTAATTTGCCGCCAGAGAAATCTTCCTCTACTGGTTTAAATACTCCTCACAGGAGAAAATGACACTAGGGAAAAATATTTGTTTTGATGTCCCCTACAACCTCCCAGAGCTTGTCGGTTTAAATACTTTTCACCCTGTATAGTGTAAGTTCATCCAGCTCGCAGAGTAAGTTTGTCAGGAGCTTAACTGAGTTTAGTTGTGATTGGATGACACGAGAAGTTTTTATTATAGTTCATATTGGCTAACATCGGTGAAAACATTTACATCTACATGCCTAGTCTGCAGTTTGCACGTAAGTGCCTGGCAGAGGGTTAATCGAACCACCTTCAAGTTTTATCCCACCATTCCATTCTCCAACAGCTCGCGGGAGAAACAAACACTTCAGTCTTTCCGTGGAAGCTCAGATTCATCTTGCTTTTTTCCTTTTTAATTTATTTTTTTTTTTTTGGTGGTGATCATCTCTGCCAAATATTTTCACATTCGGAGGAGAAAGTTGCCGACTGAAATTTCGTGAAGAGAGCACGCCGCAACTAAAAACGCCATTTTTATATTCTCTCGCGCATCATATTCGCGACATTCTTAATATTTTGCAATTATTTTGCAATAATACTAAACGAATTGACCTTGTTTGAACTTTCTCAGTTTCCTCCTTCAATCCTGTCTGTTGTGGATTCCACACCGCGCACCAGTATTCCAGATGAGGGCGGACAAGCGTAGTGTACGCATTCCCTTTAGTAGAACTGTTACATCTTCTAACAAAGGAAACTTCCCATCACACCCCGTTCAGATTTATGTGGTAAGATGGCTCAGTCGGTAGCCCGTCAAAAACAGAAGACAGATTAAGTATGAAAAGAGGAAGAACGTATACTTAAAGGTGAAAATTAAGAAAAATACACTCCTGGAAATGGAAAAAAGAACACATTGACACCGGTGTGTCAGACCCACCATACTTGCTCCGGACACTGCGAGAGGGCTGTACAAGCAATGATCACACGCACGGCGCAGCGGACACACCAGGAACCGCGGTGTTGGCCGTCGAATGGCGCTAGCTCCGCAGCATTTGTGCACCGCCGCCGTCAGTGTCAGCCAGTTTGCCGTGGCATACGGAGCTCCATCGCAGTCTTTAACACTGGTAGCACGCCGCGACAGCGTGGACGTGAACCGTATGTGCAGTTGACGGACTTTGAGCGAGGGCGTATAGTGGGCATGCGGGAGGCCGGGTGGACGTACCGCCGAATTGCTCAACACGTGGGGCGTGAGGTCTCCACAGTACATCGATGTTGTCGCCAGTGGTCGGCGGAAGGTGCACGTGCCCGTCGACCTGGGACCGGACCGCAGCGACGCACGGATGCACGCCAAGACCGTAGGATCCTACGCAGTGCCGTAGTGGACCGCACCGCCACTTCCCAGCAAATTAGGGACACTGTTGCTCCTGAGGTATCGGCGAGGACCATTCGCAACCGTCTCCATGAAGCTGGGCTACGGTCCCGCACACCGTTAGGCCGTCTTCCGCTCACGCCCCAACATCGTGCAGCCCGCCTCCAGTGGTGTCGCGACAGGCGTGAATGGAGGGACGAATGGAGACGTGTCGTCTTCAGCGATGAGAGTCGCTTCTGCCTTGGTGCCAATGATGGTCGTATGCGTGTTTGGCGCCGTGCAGGTGAGCGCCACAATCAGGACTGCATACGACCGAGGCACACAGGGCCAACACCCGGCATCATGGTGTGGGGAGCGATCTCCTACACTGGCCGTACACCACTGGTGATCGTCGAGGGGACACTGAATAGTGCACGGTACATCCAAACCGTCATCGAACCCATCGTTCTACCATTCCTAGACCGGCAAGGGAACTTGCTGTTCCAACAGGACAATGCACGTCCGCATGTATCCCGTGCCACCCAACGTGCTCTAGAAGGTGTAAGTCAACTACCCTGGCCAGCAAGATCTTCGGATCTGTCCCCCATTGAGCATGTTTGGGACTGGATGAAGCGTCGTCTCACGCGGTCTGCACGTCCAGCACGAACGCTGGTCCAACTGAGGCGCCAGGTGGAAATGACATGGCAAGCCGTTCCACAGGACTACATCCAGCATCTCTACGACCGTCTCCATGGGAGAATAGCAGCCTGCATTGCTGCGAAAGGTGGATATACACTGTACTAGTGGCGACATTGAGCATGCTCTGTTGCCTGTGTCTATGTGCCTATGGTTCTGTCAGTGTGATCATGTGATGTATCTGACCCCAGGAATGTGTCAATAAAGTTTCCCCTTCCTGGGACAATGAATTCACGGTGTTCTTATTTCAATTTCCAGGAGTGTAGAAACAGTGAACGGTCGAACTATAAGAACACCATTTGAGAGCAGCCGGGAACAGCAACGGCGCCATGTGTAGTTGCTACGATGTTGGACTACTGTGCGGGTGACCCATGTTCTGACCTCTCTCGTGCTTTTTTTTATTTATTTTTTCACAACCTTACGAACTGCTCGTTCGGACAGTGATATGTTTGTTCGCTTTCTGTAGTCTTGGTAGTTGTCGCAATATACACAAGTTATAAAATATAAGTCATGTGGTCAGTATACGTTAACGTCGCAAGTAAACGTGATTAATAGTGAGGCGAGGTACCACATAGGCGTTACGCAGAAATAAAAACAACGAACAGACGGGTGTGAACTATGTTAAAACAAAGAAATTCAGGAATCAAAACTTCCAAAACGGGACACATCTTAAAGAACACTAGAAACATATGTTTTGGCAGAGCACAGAGAAACTGTGTGATTCGAAAGTGTTACGTTAACTTGTTGCAGCTTGTATGACAAACTATTTCCTTGAGAGTGAACAAATTCATACGAACACCTGAATTGGACAAGGCGGCATATCTCAGTCACTTAGAAGACGTACAAATTAGATGCGCCGGTAAGAGACTGCTGCCATATGACTCACGTACTATCACTAGTGGTGTGTATGACATACCAGACGTGTTTTTCGGTGGAGGATTCGGTTGACTTGTTGCCTTGTCATTAGACTTATGCGGTTCCCATTCTCAAGCCACAACTTTCGGCGGTTATGGGAGTAGTTTTGGAGGATCACTATCATTATAGGTCCCTTCCTCACACCTCGCTGTTGCAAACGGACGTTACACCACTACACAGATACAAGTTTGAATACGGCGAACAGCGACAAAAAGGAAACAGCACTAGCGAGTCTTGAAACCGGATCGCTCCCATGGCACTTCAACACCGTGAACACTTAGCCACAACGACATTGCTGTCGCTGGCTACTCCACATTTTACTTCTTGTTATTCGACTGTTCACGGTTTCTAATGCTTTTTTTTTTTTTTTTTTTTTTTTTTGCGCAGTTCAGTGCACCTTCATCCTGTTTTCATGCTTGATCTGTGTTCAGTTTTTGACGTGCTTTCGACTGAGCCATCTAACCACTACATCTGACGGGGTACAATAGGAAGTTCCCTTGTAAGTGTTCTGCCAGTAAGTCGCAATCTTTTGGGAATACACGCCGCGCGGGATTAGCCGAGCGGTCTAAGGCGCTGAAGTCATGGGCTGTGCGGCTGGTCCCGGCGGAGGTTCGAGTCCTCCCGCGGGCATGGGTGTGTGTGTTTGTCCTGAGGATAATTCAAGTTAAGTAGTGTGTTAGGTACTGATGACCTTAGCAGTTAAGTCCCATAAGATTTCACACACATTTGAACATTTTTTTGGAAATACACCAAAGATGCAGCTATTTTTGCACTTATACATGAAAACGAAACTTCACAACTGGACCCTGCACGTATTACTGATTCATTTATGTAGAACTTCAACAACTGTGATCCTATCTTTATTTCCTGTTTTTATCTGAGAGTGTCCTCGTTGGCAACCCTGTTATAATATCATGTTATCTTGCACGTGAAATCCTCACTCCAGTAACGATTCACATGTCCCGTGGAACCATTTATTCGTAAAAAGTATATGATTTCGTACAAGGTTATTCACGTTGTGCATCCAGAATCGTAGACTGTATCTGTTATTATTGCGGCCGGCCACTTGTAGCGAATCATGTGGAGCGCGTGATATGGGTTTCTCACTAGCGGCGAGTGATCCGCTTCCCACGGCGGTAATCCCACGTTGATCGGTCATAAATGTCTGTATTGGTTCCGCTAGCAGCGCCCTTCCTATTAGCCAGTCGCGCCTGTTCGCTAGAGACCTCTCAGGCTATGAGCCGTCGGTCGTCCCGGAGCAAACAGCTAAATGCGCGCGAGCTGGTGCTCCACCGGAGCGATGTTTGTGGGACTCCGATACTTAACAAGGCGATAATTGCTGACAGCCTGCTGTTTCAGCTCGTGAATTATCTGGCCAACTTCAGGTCTAGAGAAACAGCTGACAAGGGACACCTTTGAAATCGAACGCTCTGAACCGCACGAAACCATGCTTAGAATAACAGTCGATCATAAAAAACAGCGGTCTGTGGCATTTCTATGGAAAACTTTGTATTCCACTACAACTGTCATTTTAATAGGAAAAACAAATTAACAAGACATCAGTACCACAGGAGATAAAATTCACGTAATTCAGTGACGGCAGCGTACCGTTACATTGTCAACGAACAGTGCCAAAAACCCTCTGCTAAAAGTAATTATAATAGCGCTAAACACAAATATCCTACACAGCTGATAGTGCTTGTATTAATCCTCATAATGCATAAGTGGGATTTCGCTGAAGTGGCTAAAACAATGTGGGAAGAACAATTGCACGTCTCACTAAAGCCACGTTTTTACATTCAAAATCACTTTCGCATTCAAACAGCTCTGTATCAAAACCCACACTAATTACACTTTTCAAATGATGATACGGGTATGTTCGTGTCATAACCTGCCTATCGCCAAGCATATCGTGATACAGGCGTGTACTTTGGTGCAGAAAATGGATTGTACATCACATAGAGGAGTTCATGATAAAATAACGATAATGTATCTTCGCTTGTGGTTTGGTGCACTTCAGTCTCACAAAATCAGCAATCCTTCTGATATAGAGCTTATATTGCCAAAAGAAGTAAACGTGAAAGGGTTGATAATACTTTTTTTTGTTTTCGATGGAAATATCTACACCTTTGTGAGGAAAATTTGCATCTACAGGGTTATTACAAATGATTGAAGCGATTTCACAGCCCTACAATAACTTTATTATTTGAGATATTTTCACAATGCTTTGCACACACATACAAAAACTCAAAACGTTTTTTAGGCATTCACAAATGTTCGATATGTGCCCCTTTAGTGATTCGGCAGACATCAAGCCGATAATCAAGTTCCTCCCACACTCAGCGCAGCATGTCCCCATCAATGAGTTCGAAAGCATCGTTGATGCGAGCTCGCAGTTCTGGCACGTTTCCTGGTAGAGGAGGTTTAAACACTGAATCTTTCACATAACCCCACAGAAAGAAATCGCATGGGGTTAAGTCGGGAGAGGGTGGAGGCCATGCCATGAATTGCTGATCATGATCTCCACCACGACCGATCCATCGGTTTTTCAATCTCCTGTTTAAGAAATGCCGAACATCACGATGGAAGTGCGGTGGAGCACCATCCTGTTGAAAGATGAAGTCGGCGCTGGCGGTCTCCAGTTGTGGCATGAGCCAATTTTCCAGCATGTCCAGATACACGTGTCCTGTAACGTTTTTTTTGCAGAAGAAAAAGGGGCCGTAAACTTTAAACAGTGAGATTGCACAAAACACGGTAACTTTTGGTGAATTGCGAATTTGCTGCATGAATGCGTGAGGATTCTCTACCGCCCAGATTCGCACATTGTGTCTGTTCACTTCACCATTAAGAAAAAATGTTGCTTCATCACTGAAAACAAGTTTCGCACTGAACGCATCCTCTTCCATGAGCTGTTGCAAAGCGTTTGACTTTGTCATCGGCTGTCAGGGCTTGTAGCAATTGTAAACGGTAAGGCTTCTGCTTTAGCCTTTTCCGTAAGATTTTCCAAACCGTCGGCTGTGGTACGTTTAGCTCCCTGCTTGCTTTATTCGTCGACTTCCGCGGGCTACGCGTGAAACTTGCCCGCACGCGTTCAACCGTTTCTTCGCTCACTGCAGGCCGACCCGTTGATTTCCCCTTACAGAGGCATCCAGAAGCTTTAAACTGCGCATACCATCGCCGAATGGAGTTAGCAGTTGGTGGATCTTTGTTGAACTTCTTCCTGAAGTGTCGTTGCACTGTTATGACTGACTGATGTGAGTGCATTTCAAGCACGACATACGCTTTCTCGGCTCCTGTCGCCATTTTGTCTCACTGCGCTCTCGAGCGCTCTGGTGGCAGAAACCTGTAGTGCGGCTTCAGCCGAACAAAACTTTATGAGTTTTTCTACATATCTGTAGTGTGTCGTGACCATATGTCAATGAATGGAGCTACAGTTAATTTATGAAATCGCTTCAATCATTTGTAATAGCCCGTATAAGGGTACGATCAGTATAGCCTGACCAGGAAAGCCACAGGAATAGGCTTTTTTCACTTTTTATAGGCTTTTGTTTCTTTCGGTTAGGCTAGTTCAGTAAGGGTTAGCTCGTCTGTGACAGAGCACCTCGAGTTCCTGCTGCTAATAAGGCGAGTACACGCTCGTTTGTTACACATTTTTACGAGCTTCAAACAGGAGCGACTTCAGTAAGGGATAGGAACCATGATTGCTGTGTACAGATGCAAGCTGAGCTGGAGACCCTTCGCTCACAGCTTCAGGCGGTGTCGGCTTCCTCACACAGCTAGAGGCTGCTGCCGAGGGGCGTCACTGTAGGGGGGTCGGTTGCGGGGATGCGAGGGACGTCGAGCATGTCCCACGTGCTCCCCTATCGGCCCACTGGTGTGCCCGCCCCGAGTACTGCCCCTTTCTAATGGGGCCCCCAGTGGATTGTCACCCGCAGCGGATGGTCCTGCAACTCCGAGTAAGTGCGCTGGCATGCGCGACAGCGGCATCTCCCATCCGTCGTCAAAGTGATGTGTAGCGTCGTCACGTGACCGGTGCTCCGTCGAATTAGAAGCTGTGTTATGTTGGATATCCTCGGCTTGTTGACTACTACTGGTAGCATTTTCATACTGGCTTCTTCTGAATCCCAGAGCGGTACGCAATTGTTTTTGAAGAATTTGAGTGGTCTAGGTGGCGTCCGTATGCGTCTATTTTGAAGCGCATAGTTGAGGGACGACCTGTGACCGTTAATGTGAAGAACAAGCCAGGCATGGTTATCAAACACCGAGGCTTGGTCATATTTGTGTCAAATGAATTTGCTATAGGTGATGAAGCTTTAATATCACGTTTGGACGTAGTGCATGCTGATTGTCATATTATTCATTGTTTATCTATGAAGGCGGAAATGGCGTCGAACTCGTCGGATGTGGAGGCCCCGGAGGAAGTTATTTGCGTTTCGTCGGATGAAGATGAACCGCAGGGTTCGCGCTGCGCGCCCGAGGCGTTGGATACGCCGTCGGACGATTCTCAGTAGGCCGTTTTTCAGTCGTATGTGTAGGTGGCGCACCGAATATACGCATTCGGATTCTGCTAGGTTCGAATATGGAAAGATGGGTGCCACCGAGAAATACGATGAGAATGCCATGAATTTTACTACATTAAAACATTATGACATAACAGATGAGTTTAATTTTTTTGCTAACAAATATGCATCAGTAATAATTAATAAAGTAGTAATGTATGTATGTAGAATTAATGTAAGAGTGGAACGTTTAACATTGGACGATAGAGCAAATAAGAAAATCTTTGAAGACCAAGGAGCTTTGGAAAAAGTTCGTATAGCCTGTAGCAATAAAATAGGTCCATTTAGTCTCAGACCTGAACGTTCATCTGGTGTTCCTTGGCGTAAGTACACTAGAAAGAATCGATTCAAGTTTGTAACGTATTCCAAGCCTGAGACAAGTGCTGATATTTCAAAAGTTAAATCATGGACGGATTTGGAGACCCAATGTCGAGCAAAAAATAAGATATTTCAAGGTGTTAATGCTTTTTATATTGGTTTGCAAATTGCTGGAGATCAACCTGCTAAGAATGATGTAGTACAAAGTGAAGTGAAATATGTAACGTTTGTTGTTAGAAATAGTGTGTACATGACTTTTTGTAAACGCAAAGGTACAGTAACGTTCTGAATAAAGATTGTTGTTTACAGCTAATGTCTGCGTTGACCCCTCTCCGGTGGTCGATTGGGAGATAATTCCAATGTCTGGCAGGCAGCAAAAGACTTTTCGAGGGCCCGATCGTAGGGCCTCCGCGGTTCGTTTGACGAACAGGTTTTGGGCGCTATCTGTGGTTGACGATGTCTCTGAGCCGGATGCAGTCGTCCACCCTGTTCCAGAGGAAGATTCTCGGCCCACAAGGTCTGGGCATTCACAGAGGGTGGGTTTCCTGGTAGTTGGGAGCTCCAACGTTAGGCGCGTAATGGGGCCCCTTAGGGACATGGCGGCCAAGGAGGGGAAGGAAGCCAGTGTGCACTCCGTGTGCATGCCGGGGCCAGCCAGCGTGCAGCCAACTGTAGGTGGTAGTTTATGTCGGTACCAATGACGTGTGTCGCTTTGGATCAGAGGAGATACTCTCTGGTTTCGGACAGCTTGCGGAAATGGTAAAGACTTCCAGTCTTGCTTCTGAGATTAAGATGGAGCTCACCATGTGCAGCATCGTCGATAGAACCGACTGTGGTCCTTTGGTACAGAGACGAGTGGAGGATCTGAATCAGAGGCTCAGGCGGTTCTGTGACCGTGGTAGGCTGTAGATTCCTTGACTTGGGCCATCGGGTGGTGGGTTTTCGGGTTCCACTTAATACGTCAGGAGTCCACTGCACACAGGAGGCAGTGCGGAAGGGACTGGGTGGTTTTTTAGGTTAGAGGGTCTCGGGGAACCACAGAAAGGGCGTCCGTCTAAAGGGGAACAGGTAAGACACAGTAAGGTAATTGTAGAAACGATCGGTATTGTAGTTGTAAATTGTCGTAGCTGTGTTGGGAAAGAACCAGCCAGAGCTCCGAGCCCTAATACAAAGCACTGAAGCTCAATTAGTTATAGGTACGGAATGCTGACTAAAAGCGGAAATAAGTTCAGCAAAATTCTTTTCAAACGGCCTAACAGTGTTCAGAAAGGACAGATTAAATACAGCAGGTGGGGCCGGCCGCGGTGGTCTAGCGGTTCTAGGCGCTCAGTCCGGAACCGCGCGACTGCTACGGTCGCAGGTTCGAATCCTGCCTCGGGCATGGATGTGTGTGATGTCCTTAGGTTAGTCAGGTTTAAGTAGTTCTAAGTTCTAGGGGACTGATGGCCACAGATGTTAAGTCCCATAGTGCTCAGAGCCATTTGAACCATTTGAACAGCAGGTGGTGGAGTATTTATTGCTGTCAGAAGTAGTTTGCCTTGTTGTGAAATTGAAGTAGATAGTTCCTGCGTAATAATATGGGTAGAGGTTATACTTGAAAATCGGACTAAACTATTAGCTGGATCATTTTACCGACCCCCCCCCCCCCCCCCACACACACACACACCGACTCAGAAGATGTAGTTGCTGAACAGTTCAAAGAAAGCTTGAGTCTCATTTCAAATAGACACCTCAATCACACAATTATAGTCGGTGGTGACTTCAATCTACCCTCGGTATGCTAGAAAAATTATACGTTTAAAGCCGGCGGCAGGCATAAAACATAATCCGAAATTATACTGAATGTTTTCTCAGAAAATTATTTTGAACAAGTAGTTCAAGATCCCACTCGAAGAGTAAATGGTTGCGAAAGCACACTTGACCTCTTAGTAACAAATAATCCTGGACAGACAGGGAGTGTCTTGACGAACACAGGGATTAGCGACCAGAAGGCAGTTCTGCTCGGCTGAATACCGTGACACCCACAACCATCAAAAAGAAACGCAAAGTACATCATTTAAAAAAAGCTGATAAAAATGCTCTTAACGCCTTTTTAACAGACAGTCTCCACTCCTTCCGATCTGATCGTGGAAGCGCAGAAAAGATGTGCAATGATTTCAAAGGGATATTATCGACGGCAATTGAGAGATATATACCACGCAAATTAATAAGTGATGGTACTGATCCCCCGTGGTACACATTACGGGCCAGATCGCTGTTCCATAAGCAACGAAAAAAGCATACCAAATTTAAAAGCGCAAAATTCCCAAGATTGGCAAAGTTTTCCAGAAGTTCGAAATATAAGGCGTACTTCAATGCGAGTTGCTTTCAATAATTTCCACAACGAAACTCTGTCTCGGAATCTGGCAGAAAACCAAAAGAGATTCTGGTCATACATAAAACACACCAATGCCAAGACGCAATCAATACCTTCACTGCGCCATGACAACGGTGAAGTCACTGATGACAGTGCCACTAAAACAGAGCTATTAAACATGGTTTTCCGAAACTCCTTCCCCAAAGAAGACGAAGTAAATATTCCTGAATTCCAACCAAGAACAACTGCCAAGATGAGAAACATAGAAGTAGATACCCTCAGTGTAGTAAAGCAGCTTAAATCACTTAATAAAGGCAAGGCCTCCGGTCCAGATTGAAACCAGTCAAGTTCCTTTCAGAGTACGCTAATACAATAGCTCCATATTTAGCAATCATATAGAACCGCTCGATCACAGAAAGATCCGTACGTAAGGACTGGAAAATTGCTCAAGTCATACCAATACCCAAAAATGGAAATAGGAGTAATCCCCTGAATTACAGGCCCATATCACTAACGTCGATTTGCAGCAGATTTTTGGAACATATACTATGTTCGAACATTAGGAGTTACCTCGAAGAAAACGATTTATTGACACATAGTCAGCACGTATTCAAAAAATATCGTTTTTGTGAAACTAGCTCTTTATACTCATGACGTAATGAGTGTATCGACAGGTGATGTCAAAGTGATTCCATATTTTTAGATTTACAGAAAACTTTCGACACCGTTCCTCGCAAGCGTCTTCGAACCAAACCGCGTGCCTGTGGAATGTCACCTCAGTTGTGCAACTGGATTCATGATTTCCTGCCAGAAAGGTCACAGTTCGTAGTAATAGACGGAAAGTCATCGAGCAAAACGGAAGTAATATCCGGCGTTCTCCAAGGAAGTTTAATAGGCCGTCTATTGTTCCTGATCTATATTAACGACATAGGAGACAATCTGAGAAGCCCTCTTTCATTGTCTGCAGATGATGCTGCCATTTACCTTCTTGTAAAGTCATCAGAAGTCCAAAATACATTGCAAAGATAAGTAATCTGTATGGTACAAAAGGGGCAATTGACCCTGAATAAAGAAATGTGTGAAGTTATTGACATGAGTACTTAAAGGAAACCGCTAAATTTCGATTACGTGATAAATCACACAAATCTGAAGGCTGTAAATTCAACTAAGTACTTAGGGATCACAATTACTAATAACTTGACTCATCACGATAAAATAAGAAAAATCAGGGCTCACACAGAAAAATTTAAGTGCTCGTTTTTCACGCGCCCCGTTCAAGAGTGGAACGGTAGAGAGACGGACTGAAGGTGATTCACTGAACCCTCTGCCAGGCTGCTTATTGGGAATAGCACAGTAGTCACGTAGACGTAAATGTTACATTATCGCCAAGGACTGAAGTTAGAAAACGTTTCACGTGTTCTTTAGTCTTTTGTACACTTCTGCTTACCTCCACGTGAACGTTACGTTGGCAGGTTGTTTCAAGATTCTTTCAAATATGTGGTCCGAAAGTGAATTGTGTCTCCTGAAAACAAATGTTCAACTTCTTTGCTAGTCTGCCTGTTATTGGCAAAACCACATAAATTGCTTAGCTGCAGCTAGAGCTACTTTATGTACGGGCTAAAGCACACTAGTTGGTTGGTGGTTAGTGTTTAACGTCCCGTCGACAACGAGGTCATTAGAGACGGAGCGCAAGCTCGGGTTAGGGAAGTATTGGGGAGGAAATCGGTCGTGCCCTTTCAAAGGAACCATCCCGGCATTTGCCTGAAACGATTTAGGGAAATCACGGAAAACCTAAATCAGGATGGCTGGAGACGGAATTGAACCGTCTACAGCACACTATCTGCAGTTTTCTCTGCTCTATGAGACAGTATTGATGATGAAGACATTCCATGCTGGAAATGACTCTGGTCACTGTCCCAAACAGTTCCTTATCCTGCACCCTGCACTTTTATCAGCCTGTTCACTTCCTCCACAAACTGTCGTATATTATTATCGTCTTTTACGTACTTACGTGCAACAAATGTAGTAATATACCTGAATGAAATAGAATACTCAGTTGTAAGATTGCAGATAAAAGAAATCGAAGCTTTGAAATTTCCCAAGTAAACCATTTTACACGATTCTAGTGCCCACATTTACAGATGGCTATAGTGAATTTTAGATCCTTACAACCTTGCTCTAACAATTAACGATATTACTTGATCTTTTATAATTTATAATTGCGACAGCCTGTTTCTTCTGAAACAAGCTCCTGCTCGCCTCTTGCTAGACATAATTTAGAATTAAGATGCAATTTGAATAAGTTTTAATGCACTTATAGCG
This sequence comes from Schistocerca serialis cubense, assembly GCF_023864345.2. NCBI lineage: Eukaryota > Metazoa > Arthropoda > Insecta > Orthoptera > Acrididae > Schistocerca > Schistocerca serialis. Next base: position 1,141,696,891 of record NC_064639.1, on the reverse strand, counting down.
CCTCATTGGTTCGCTATGGGAATTGAAGTCACGATTATAATAGTCATCATATATTTTCTTTAGTACTATGTCACCAATATTTTCTAATACACTGGGCCTCGACTAGCTGATTGGAGATAGTGCAAGTTCCTCTGGAGATGAACGTCGTGTACTACTGGAATAGTAAACTTCAGATTCAAGTCCTTCCTGTCCTTCAAAATCAGTATATCTATTCAACGTAAAGTCATGTATTTCTGTGTCATCCTCGATATATTTATGAATTATCCGCTAACTCTCTGTCCTCGACCCCGATTTCATTTCCGTATTCAGCACTTCGCATCTTTGTCCCTAACATTTGGTCCACTTTCGTAGGACTAATTCTGTTCATGAAGTAACTGTGTACAGTTTACACAGTAACCCGCACGTGAACACTCGAAGAGACACATTCGTACTGCTGCTGTACCATTAACATAAGTCGAGCACTTGTTAGTGCAGCTACAACATACCACCATCTGGTGACGCTACCAGACAAGTGAAGAGTTTTTCTTGGAAATGACACAGACCACTGTTGTGCTTGTGATTGAATGTTAGTCTAAGATCGATTTCGTGTGATTCCGAACGTTCGAGGTCAAAGTTGCCCTTGTGAATAGCATATACTGTATAAATAACCAATTGATCTGGTTAAGCCGGAGACATAAATGTTTTCACTCGATTTATCACTGGATGAAAACTTCACAAGAGAGCGACGATTGGCGCCAATTTTGTTTAAGATATAATGAAGTATCTCTGATCAAAGAAATGTAGACGATTATGTTTTAAGAGTCGGGGAATTGGTATGTACAATTAGTTGATGACAATGCTATTAGTCATGAGAGAAATAGATTGAAGGAACTAGCCATGATTACACTATTCCAGACGATATGTTGGGTCTCTGAGAAGAATGTAGTAATCCCAATTCCAAAGAACGAAGGTGCTGGCAAGTGTATATTGAACCATTAGTTTAAGGTCATGACTGAAACATCCTAACAGCAATATCTACAGAAGAACAGCCGAGCCGGCTGGGGTGGCCGAGCGGCTCTAGGTGCTACAACCTGGAACCGCGCGAGCGCTACGGTCGCAGGTTCGAATCCTGCCTCGGGCATGGATGTGTGTGATGTCCTTAGGCTAGTTAGGTTTAAGTAGTTCTAAGTTCTAAGGGACTAATGACCTCAGGAGTTAAGTCCCATAGTGCTCAGAGCCATTTGAACCATTTTGAACAGCCGATGTAGCGGAAGATCAGTTTGGGTTCCAGAGATATATAGGAACACGCGAGTCAGTACTGATCCTATACACATCTGAGAAGGTAAATCGAAGCGGAGTCACATTCAAAACATTCGCAGATTTAGAAAACGCTTTTGACGGTGTTGACTGGAATACACAGATTGAAATTATTAAGGCAGCACGGACAATGTACAGGGAGAGAAAGGTAATCTACAAGTTGTACAGAAACTAGCGTGCAGATGTTAAGAGCTATAATTATAACAATTTCGTGTGATTCACTGCGCTGGTGAAAGTCTTTAAATTGTATACCACATCGGCGACTTGTAGTCTTCAGTTATTCGACTGGGGGAAGGGTACCTACAGTGTAACATGATCCGGTTCATGTGACTTTTCTGTCGAGTTCTCACATCCTTGAGAGACGAAGACTTGGTTTAAAAGTAGACTGAAAAATCTGTCGTCCCACCAGGACTCGATCCCGCGATCTCTCAGTGTCCAGACACGCGCTTTATCGATCTCTTTTTTCTTTTTTCGATTCTATCTTTCTGTTGCTTCGTCACTTGTCGCATGACATCTCTCAGATTTCGTCGATGAAAACTTCACTCGGTTTTTTACTGTAGAGGATGGACAGTCCTCTGACGGAACCACAATGACGACCGTTCCGATTTCTGTTGGACCACCAGGCCTGAGAGTAAGAGTGAAGGACATGAAAAGGAGATAGTAATGCAAAAAATAACGAATGACATACATTGTTAGTGTATCTGCATATTGAGTGAGAAGTCAATAAGCTAGGAAGAAATCTAGGAAGCAATTATGGTTCAGGGACAAGAAATAAATCTTCAGTTTTTGCTGACGACACTAATAGTGAAAACTGACAAGGGGGAAAGTGCACGGTAATACAAGCAAAATCGTCCTAGTATACGTGGATCCGCAAACGAGCTGCTTGGTACAGAATTGCAAATGTTTCCTTGTGTGTCACAACTGACTTCAGTATGAAATCTGGCACTCCTAAGTAGAATTGTATTTGAAGCGGAACTTTTAGGTTAAGTCCCCATTTAACTCGATTTAAATGTCATGTCTGACCCGTGGTTGAAGAATGCGGTACATGCCTATTGGGACACTAACGTATTTTGCTGCCTATGTAAGGCATTCGATGCAGCAGTATGACCCATGTTTACTGGAACGGTTATCGATTCTGGAAACATGTACTTCGACATATGTTAATTTATGCTAGTAATGATACAGCCTGTATATTAAGTGCCAGTTAAAGTCCAGGTTGTGTCCACTGACGACCATGCAATATGTAAGTGGGTACAGCATGTGACTTTTGATACGCAGTGATAAGGAGGATGTATCTCGATCCGTTTGTAAATAATTTCACTATGTGTGTGAAATCTTATGGGACTTAACTGCTAAGGTTATCAGTCCCTAAGCTTGCACAATACTTAAACCTAAATTATCCTAAGGACAAACACACACACCCATGCCCGAGGGAGGACTCGAACCTCCGCCGGGACCAGCCACACAGTCCATGACTGCAGCGCCCTAGACCACTCGAATTTCACTATATCTTGTGAAACATTCCATCGATCTTTTATTACTTTTACCACTTATATTAAAACACTGTATCCAGTCCAGTTCTACAGAATTTTGTATTTTTGATTTCTATTCTACTTTGGTATGCTTTTATTTTGCAACTGTACTTGTAATCACGAGCTCCGCAAAATCAAAGCATACCGCATCAACCGAGGTGCCTCATTCTTTAAGGGACGGACACTTTCTTGTGGCAATGTCCTGTTAACATTGTGAGTTTTCGATCCGAAAGCGCTGACATTCTCTGTAGTCATTTGGTAGGAGCCCAATGTGGAAGGGCGTCGCGAGCGGAGGTAGAGAGAATCTATAGTGTATCAAAGTTATACTGATTATTATTGAAGTATCATCGTCCTGAGGAGTGATCTAAGACACTTTGAAAGAATTACTGTTTATTAACAAAACAGAACTCAAATATGATGCCCCTGGATGAATATCCGGTCTATGACGCTGCAGTCGTGGACTGTGCGGCTGGTCCCGGCGGAGGTTTGAGTCCTCCCTCGGGCATGGGTGTGTGTGTCTGTCCTTTGGATAATTTAGGTTAAGTAGTGTGTAAGCTTAGGGACTGATGACCTTAGCAGTTAAATCTTATAAGATTTCACGCACCTTTGAACATTTGGATGAATATCCACTCAACTACGAGGCCTGTTCAGAAAGTAAGCTCCTATTGATTGCCAAATTGAAACCACAGTGAACATCAGAAATGTTTTACTTGTAACAATTAGCTACACCTTTCAGCTACTTCTCTACGTAGTCGCCGTTCTGACTTAGACTTTAGTCATAGCGTTGTACCAACTTTTCAATAGCCTCATCATAGAAGGCAGCCGCCAGTGCTTTCCGCCAATTCTCCACGCTGGCCTACACCTCGTTGTCTGTGTCAAAATGTTGTCTTCAAAGACAGCGGTTCATGTGACCAGAGATGAAACTCAGGGGGAGACTATTGCGGACTGTATTGTGGGTAATCTAACATTTCCATTTGAAAACGATGCAGGAGCATCTTCATTGCCCCTGCAGAATGCGGCTGAGAATTGTCGTGAAGACGAAACAGCACGACAGTTATGTAACGTTAGCTGCATAGCTTCAGGCGAAATTTCTCACCAGGCCCTCGTACTTGGCGGCAGACACTATTTTCTAGACATCTTTACGCACTCACTGCCAGCTCAGAAATGAGAAGAGCGACGTGATGCTAACTGGGGTTATACTAGAGACACTACCCAACACATCTGTGCAAAGCTTTATCGGATTTTCATAGTCGTTTCCATTTCGCGACCGATCGGAGCTTACTTTCTGAACGCCCCTCGTACATACAGCAGAAATGATTTTTCTGTGACGTTGTCTGTGATGTGCCCACAGAACGAACCCCAGAGCCTTGGTACGTGGTAGTCTGATGTAACTGTCAGAAATTTCACGGGGGATATTCCAGGGTGACAGTAACCAGACTAAAAATAGTTTTGTGAAGGCAATTGCGAGTCTGACTGCAGATTAAAGTGCTGTTATGATGTTACTGTGATTTTAATTGTAAGTGCCTTTACTTAATTATTTAATGCCAACAAAGAAACTATGGAGGATGAATCCGTGATGATGGATAAGGGTATATGTATTAATCTGAGGTAACAGAGCCTCGTCTGGAAACAACCGGGTCGAAAGATACACTCCTGGAAATTGAAATAAGAACACCGTGAATTCATTGTCCCAGGAAGGGGAAACTTTATTGACACATTCCTGGGGTCAGATACATCACATGATCACACTGACAGAACCACAGGCACATAGACACAGGCAACAGAGCATGCACAATGTCGGCACTAGTACAGTGTATATCCACCTTTCGCAGCAATGCAGGCTGCTATTCTCCCATGGAGACGATCGTAGAGATGCTGGATGTAGTCCTGTGGAACGGCTTGCCATGCCATTTCCACCTGGCGCCTCAGTTGGACCAGCGTTCATGCTGGACGTGCAGACCGCGTGAGACGACGCTTCATCCAGTCCCAAACATGCTCAATGGGGGACAGATCCGGAGATCTTGCTGGCCAGGGTAGTTGACTTACACCTTCTAGAGCACGTTGGGTGGCACGGGATACATGCGGACGTGCATTGTCCTGTTGGAACAGCAAGTTCCCTTGCCGGTCTAGGAATGTTAGAACGATGGGTTCGATGACGGTTTGGATGTACCGTGCACTATTCAGTGTTCCCTCGACGATCACCAGTGGTGTACGGCCAGTGTAGGAGATCGCTCCCCACACCATGATGCAGGGTGTTGGCCCTGTGTGCCTTGGTCGTATGCAGTCCTGATTGTGGCGCTCACCTGCACGGCGCCAAACACGCATACGACCATCATTGGCACCAAGGCAGAAGCGACTCTCGTCGCTGAAGACGACACGTCTCTATTCGTCCCTCCATTCACGCCTGTCGCGACACCACTGGAGGCGGGCTGCACGATGTTGGGGCGTGAGCGGAAGACGGCCTAACGGTGTGCGGGACCGTAGCCCAGCTTCATGGAGACGGTTGCGAATGGTCCTCGCCGATACCCCAGGAGCAACAGTGTCCCTAATTTGCTGGGAAGTGGCGGTGCGGCCCCCTACGGCACTGCGTAGGATCCTACGGTCTTGGCGTGCATCCGTGCGTCGCTGCGGTCCGGTCCCAGGTCGACGGGCACGTGCACCTTCCGCCGACCACTGGCGACAACATCGATGTACTGTGGAGACCTCACGCCCCACGTGTTGAGCAATTCGGCGGTACGTCCACCCGGCCTCCCGCATGCCCACTATACGCCCTCGCTCAAAGTCCGTCAACTGCACATACGGTTCACGTCCACGCTGTCGCGGCATGCTACCAGTGTTAAAGACTGCGATGGAGCTCCTTATGCCACGGCAAACTGGCTGACACTGACGGCGGCGGTGCACAAATGGTGCGCAGCTAGCGCCATTCGACGGCCAACACCGCGGTTCCTGGTGTGTCCGCTGTGCCGTGCGTGTGATCATTGCTTGTACAGCCCTCTCGCAGTGTCCGGAGCAGGTATGGTGGGTCTGACACACCGGTGTCAATGTGTTCTTTTTTCCATTTCCAGGAGTGTATAAGAGAAAGTCACTGATACCTCTGACAGTGGAACATACGTACCAGTACTGGTGTTGCAAGGATTTTGGGTAGGCAACTTTGTGAGGTGATATTATGGGCCAAAATAAGGAAAAAAAGTACAATAAACGTGGTCTCTGAAATGCATACCTTAAGAACTGTCAGCACATGTTCATCTTCGATACTGTGAAACACATGTCTTCTACTTCAGATTTTTGGTTTCCTTACTATTGGAGGAGGTAGTACGGACCAAAAGAAAAGGCCAGTAGATATGGGTCTTCTACTCCATATTTTTGGTTTCTGTACTACTGAAGGAGGTAGTAAGAACCAAAACAAAAAAAGTCCAGTAAATATGGGCTCTAAAGTGCACATCATAAGAGGTATGAGTACCTGTTCATCTTCGATAATGTGAAGGACGTCTCATCTACCCGACAAGTACTGTTAATGTTTGCATTTTCGAGCCCATGTTTACTAGACTTCTTTCTTTTTTTGGTTTATACTACGAGGACTATTCGGAAAGCAAAGCCCAGTCGGTCGCGAAATGAAAACCACAGTGAAAATCAAAAATATTTTGTTTGCAATCGTTAGCTACACCTTGCAGCTACTATCTACATAGTCGCCGCTCCGACTGAGACACTTGTCGTAGCATTGTACAAACTTTCCAGCATCCTCATCATGGAAGGCAACCGCCTGTTTTTTCTGCTAATTCTCTACGCTGATATGCAAATTCTTGACTCTGTCAAATAGTTGTCTTCGCAGCTAGTGGTCCATGTGAGCGGTTTGTATGGTGGGTGATCAAACAGTTCCCATCGAAAACGCTACAGGAACGTCCTTATTGCCCATTCAGTTTGCGGCCGAGAACTGACATGAAGAAGGACATGTCTGACGGCTAAGTTGTTTGGGCTGCACGAAATCAGTCGAAAACTCTCACAGGCACTCATATGTGGCGGGAGATACTATTTTATAGGTGTCTTTACGTACTCACTGTGCGCTCAGAGCTGCAAAGAGTGACGTGACGCGATCGACAGGCGTAATAGCGAAACTGTCCATTACATCTACGCAAAGCTTCATCGGATTTTTACTGTAGTTTACTTGCTGCTGCCGATCGAATATACACTATTTGCCATTAAAATTGCTACACCACGAAGATGACGTGCTACAGACGCGAAATTTAACCGACAGGAAGAAGATGCTGCGATGTGCAAATTATTAGCTTTTCAGAGCATTCACCCAAGATTGCCGCCGGTGGCGACACCTACAACGTGCTGACATCAGGAAAGTTTCCAACCGATTTCTCATACGCAAACAGCAGTTGACCGGCATTGCCTGGTGAAAAGTTGTTGTGATGCCTCGTGTAAGGAAGAGAAATGCGTACCATCATATTTCCGAATTTGATAAAGGTTGGATTGTAGCATATCGCGATTGCGGTTTATCGTATCGTGACATTGCAGCTCGCGTTGGTCTAGATCCAATGACTGTTAGCAGAATATGGAATCGGTGGGTTCAGGAGGGTAATAAGGAACGCCGTGCTCGATCCCAACGGCCACGTATCACAAGTAGTCGAGATGATAGGCGCCTTATCCGCGTGGCTGTAACGTATCGTGCAGCCACGTCTCGATCCCTGAATAAACAGATGGGGACGTTTGCAAGACATTAACCATCTGCACGAACAGTTCGACGACGTTTGCAGCAGCATGGACTATGAGATCGCAGACCATGGCTGCGGTTACCCTTGACGCTGCTTCACAGACAGGAGCGCTTGCGATGGTGTACTCAACGACGAACCTGGATGCACGAATGGCAAAACGTCATTTTTTAGGGTTAATCCAGGTTCTGTTTACAGCATCACGGTGATCGCATCCGTGTTTGGCGACATCGCGGTGAACACACATTCGAAGCGGTTATTCGTCATCGCCATACTGGCCTATCACCCGGCGTGATGGTATGGGGTGCCATTGATTACACGTGTTGTTCCCATTGACGGCACTTAGAACAGTGGACGTTACATTTCAGATGTGTTACGACCCGTGGCTCTACCCTTGATTTGATCCCTGCGAAACGCTACATTTCAGCAGGATAATGCACGACCGCATGTTGCAGATCCCGTACGGGCCTTTCTGGATACTGCTGCCCTGGCCAGCACATTCTCTATATCTCTCATGAATTGAAAACGTCTGGTAACTGGTGGCCGAGGAACTGGCTCGTCACAATACGCCAGTCACTACTCTTGATGATATGTGGTATCGTGTTGAAGCTGCATGGGCAGCTGTACCTGTACACGCCATTCAAGCTCTGTTTGACTCAATGCCCAGGCGTATCAAGGCCGTTATTACGGCCAGAGGTGGTTGTTCTGGGAAGTGACTTCTTAGGATCTATGCACCCAAAATGCGTGAAAATGTGATCACAAGTCAGTTCTAGTATAATATATTTGTCCAATGAATACCAGTTTACCATCTGCATTTCTTCTTGGTGTAGCAATTTGAATAGCCAGTAGTGTACTTTCCGAGTAGCTGTCCATCACCTCTGAAAGTTGCTTATCCTACAATCTGGCAACAGCAGTACCGTTAGATGCATTCTACTGTCAGAGTTAGATGGACGATTTTCGCCTATAATTGTTCATTCGCTAATTTCCGGATCATGGACCAGTACCTCAGATCGATACCTTTACCATTCTCAAATATCCCTGAAAATTTGTAATATCGACGCGGAATCATCTTGTATAACCTATTAATTTACATTGAACATTGCATTAAATAGTAGTAAAAAATGGAAAGAACGACATGGGATTGGTATCAGATACACGGTAACATCTTTTAACCTTCACTCGTTCTCCTGTCTGTAACTTCCTCTACCCCAGTTAAATATTTTCCAATCATCTTTTATTCAAATTCGCGAATGATAAATGAAAATTATTAGTGGTGTGAGAGGGAGGGGAGCGTTACATACAGAAATTACTTACTCGAAGCAAACAACTGGATGGTAATGATGCCGTTCTTCGTACTACGACAGTAGTCTGAAATGCGCTCCCTGAAGTGTAGCACGTTCCTATTTGAGAAAGTGTGGCCCGTGGGAAAGATAGCACCACCAGATGTTGTACAGACCCTAATGAAGAGAGACGCCAGCCGATGCTGCTGCCTCGGTCGTGAAGCAGCTATTTACAGTTAGTCCGGACATCGGGGTACACCACTGGCCGCGCAGAAGCGCTGCATCCAGGGCCGCGGCTGGCTTTACGAGCGCCCCCGGCCGGTCCTAATGGTAACCAGGTGTGGCGGCCCAAATTGGACTTTACTCCGCAATCAGCAGCCGCTGCTTAAGTCGCCGGCCAGCGGCACAAGTTTTAATGAAGCTGTCAGTGGGTCGCGGGGCGCCGCCGCCGCCGCCGCCGCCGCCGCCACAGCCACAGCCCGCTCCGGACGCGCCAATCATTGACACGCCTGCCATCTCGTCGCGGATTCTGCTGCTCCGGGCTAACAACCATTTTCCGGAGTTCCGGCGCTACCAATCCGATAAATTATGTACGCGTAGGAGTTTCTGTTGTGAAGATTATGCCAGTTCCAGATTCTCACAAGGGAACCTCCCTATCGCACCCCCCTCAGATTTAGTTATAAATTGACACAGTGGATAGACCTTGAAAAACTGAACACAGATGAATCGAGAAAACAGGAAGAAGTTGTGTGGAACTATGAAAAAATAAGCAAAATATACAAACTGAGTAGTCCATGTGTAAGATATGCAACATGTAGGACGCTTTAAGCTGAGGAGCGCCGTGGTCCCGTGGTTAGAGTGAGCAACTGCGGAACGAGAGGACCTTGGTTCGAGTCCTCCCTCGAGTAAAAATTTTACTTGCTTTATTTTCGCAAAGTTACAATCTGACCGTTCATTCATTGACGTCTCTGTTCACTGTAATAAGTTTGGTGTCTGTGTTTTGCGACCGCACCGCAAAACCGTGCTATTAGTAGACGAAAGGACGTGCCTCTCCAATAGGAACCGAAAACATTTGATCGCAAATTCATAGGTCAACCGATTCCTCCACAGGAAAACACGTCTGAAATATTCTATACGACACTGGTGACGCCATGTGCGTCACATTACAGGAATATGTTGTCGACCCACCTAACTTGCACACTTGGCTAATGGGTAAAGAGATTCTTCTACCTTCCCCGATTTAGGTTTTCTTGTGGATGTGATAATCACTCCCAAAAAAGTGATGAAAACATAAGAGTTTGTCACATGAACCGCAACAAATGAATGCAACAGTTTCACAGTCGCACCGTTTTCCCTATGCTCTGTCAAAACATACGATTTTTACGTTTTAAAATGTTTCCGTGTGTAGACCGTCAAATCCTGCATATGTCCAAGCAAATCTGAACATGTTCTGGAATTTTGGAGAGCGAAGTTGATTATGTGTGAGTGCCTGAGCTTTGATAATTGTCTGAAAACAGAAAATTAAACTTTTCACTCGAGAGAAGATTTGAACCAAGGACCTCTCGATCCGCAGCTGCTCATGCTAACCACGGGACCACGGCGCTCGTAAGCCGACACCCTCCTTGATGTTGCTTGCCTTGCGCATGGACTACTCAGTTTGTATATTTTGCTTATTTTTTTCATAGTTCCATACAACTTCTTCCTGTTTTCTCGATTGATCTGTGTTCAGTTTTTCATGGCCTATCCCTGTGCCAACTTATAAATAAATCTGAGGGGGATGCGATGGGGAGGTTCCCTTGTCAGTACTGATCCCAACAAATGTAGACTTCCCTGCGAAACACAGGTTCATTACCTGTTAAAACGTCAGCTGAACCACTTACTTACAGTGTAGAACACACTAAAATTCACACGTTTCTAAGGTCAAGACTTCATCATCAGCATTGAACAGAAGAATTTCATGACCTCGAAGTGTATAAATTTAAGTTTTTTACATTGTAAACAAGTGGCTGAGCCGACGTTTTAACACTACTGTAACAATCACGACCTCTTCTCGTTATAGATAATAAAAAATAGCTCAGACAGTATCGGAAAGGTAGAAACCCTTAGTGACTGGGGAAAAAATCACAAAATGAGTCCCACAAAGTTCAATTTTGGGTCCACTCCTATTCTTTATATGAGTGTATGAGCTTCCACATAAAATTCAACAATCAAAATTGGTGCTTTCTGCAAACGATACTAGTGTTATAATAACTCCCATTAGAGAGAATTATTAAGTCGTTCTCTCGAAATGAACTCTCGCTAAACTTTGAAGTAACACACTACATTCAGTTCTGTACAACAAATAGATTCATAACAACAATTAATATAGGACATTGGCAGTAATCCGTAAATAGGATAGAATATTCCAAATTTTTGGGTGCAGATACTGATGAAAACGTGAACTGGAAGAAGCAGATTACTGAGCTTCTCAAACGGCTAAGTTCATGTACTTTTTCTCACGTATAATTCTTTCAAAAATGGTTCAAATGGCTCTGGGCACTATGGTACGTAAATTTGAGGTCATCAGTCCCCTAGAACTTAGAACTACTTAAATGTAACTAACTAGGGCCATCACACACATCCATGCCTGAGGCAGGATTAGAAGCTGCGACGGTAGCGGTCTCGCGGTTCCAGACTGTAGTGCCTAGAACCGCTCGGCCACCTTGGCCGGCGTATTATTCTTTATTCTGAAATCAAACGTATCAGCCTCGTGGTATAGTTTACACATTTCCACTCAATAATGTCTTGAGAAATAACTTTCTGGGGTAACTCATCATTTAAAAAGAACGTATTGATAGTACAAAAGCAAGGAGTAAGAATAATATGTAGTGTTCACCGACAGATGTTATTGATGCACAACTTCAAGGTGCTAGGCGTTTTAATGTGCCGTCACACTACATATATTCGCTAATCAACTCCGTCATAAATAACCCATTGCACTTTGAGAATGACAGTGATGTTGATATCTGCAACACTAGAGACAAAAATGATCTTTATTACCCATTGTTAAAACTGTCAGTGGCCCATAAAGGGGTTCAGCATGCTGCAACAAAAATTTTTGATCGTTTGCCCAGCAACACAAAATTTCTGGGCAACACATTCTATTCCACTGGCGAATTTAAGTGTACCAGGACTAAAAATAACAATGTGTTCCTTAATGCACAAGATTTTGAACGTAGGAAATCCGCAGTTGAGAGACACGGTAATTAACTTAGAGAGAATCCGTTACAGTTGTACTAATATTTATTTAAACCACGACCAATTTCGGGACTTAAAATCTCATCTTCAGGTGTATGAAATTATTGTGTTGGTAATACACAACGTGCAGTCGGGCCAGTCAGTGCAACAGTTCGAATCACTGCATGTGGGCGGAAACTGTCCGCCACTGGGCAGCCACACGTTACGAGCGCCAACCACTACCTTCCACTTCTGCTATTGCCTGCCTGTCGTCTGTGAGTGTTTATTGCACGTTGACGTCGAACACAGGTGATAACCACATTACTGTGATTCAGCCGTGTACGTCCATGATGTGCGGACTACCATAAAGTGTAGTGTAAAAAGTATGCCACGTTGTACCCATTATTAGTTCTTTTCCCATTTCAGTTAACGTATTGGGCGCGGAAGGAATGGCTGTTCGAATGCATTTGTGCTCTCTGAAAAATAACCAAATTTTGTCCTCACCACCCCAATGGAAGCGATACGTAGGGGGTGTAGTACATTCCTAATGTCATCATTTAAACCTGCTTCTTAAAACTACGTAAGTAGGCTTGATCTGGATAGTTCGCATCGATACTCAAGTGTCTGCCAGTTCATTTTGTTTAACGTCTGTGTGACACCCACGAGTCAAAAGAAACCTCTGAACAGTGGTGCTGCCCTTCTCTATATGCCTCTGTATCCCCTGATAGCTCTATGTAGTAGAGGTCCAACGAACTTGAACAATATTCTGCGATGATTAGCACAAGTGGTTTGTAATGATCTCTTTCGTAGACTTACTGAATTGCGTAACACTGCTTAGTAAAAAAATATGGCTTTCATAGAAAGGAGAATATTTCAACAAAACTTTTAAGAAACCCAAATACAATAACATAGATGGCCATCAAGATAGTATCTTGATATCCATTAATGACATCCCAGGAAAGTGTTAGGCAGCGAACCATCCTGTTGGTGGATCATATCAACAAGTTACCTACAGGTAAAATGCCTCCTGTTAGTGGAAGAAATTTTGAACCTTGAGAGACGTTTACAGTTGGTCAATAGCAGTAGGCTGAGGCTAAATGTAAAGAAAAAAATCACATGGATTTCAGTTTCAAGAATGTTAGTATTACTGTCAAACTTAAGACGGACGACATTTCCGCAGACTAACAATCTCACAAGCTCTATCGATGGATACTGTTTGAATACATGTAGGAAAACTTCCCTCAAGGACAGAGGAATCAACAATGATCAACAGCCCGAGAGTAAGGAATGCAGTGAAAAGTGGTGCATAAATACACATACTGTGAAGCCGAAGCAAATCTGCCCTAGTACTGAAAAAGTGTGATAATAATGTTTCCAGATTAGTTCTTGTTCCCATGTTCGTATCTTCGGGAGGGGACCGCAGAGAGGAAGGTGAACATGAGAAATAGACCGGAAAACTAACGAAAGGGTAACGTGCTACGCATTGCAGCGCGAAATATCAAAAAGTCTGTATTATGTAGGGAAGTTAGAAAATATGATGAGGGAAATATACAGTCTATATAATGCTGCATTAGATGACAGTGAAGTGAAATGGAAAGAAAATAAGTACTTCTGGTCTGGCGAATTCTGAGTAATGTCAGTACCATAACAAAATGATGTTACTGGATTAGGATTCTCTATGAATACGAAGAAAAGGCAAATAGTAAGTCACTGAAAACAGCTCAGTGACAGAATAAATGTAATCATGATCGAATCCACAGCAACGCCTATAACTGTGGTTCAGGTATAAATGCTACTCCGCAGACAGAAGATGGCAGAGTGTGTGAGAGAAATGAAGGGATCTTTCAGTATTTGAAGGGGGATAGGGTCTAGTAAGGGACTCGAAAGCTGTAGCAAAATAGGAACAGGCAATGAAACCGAAAAATATGGAATAGACGGTATGAACGAAGTAGGAGAGTGAGACTTTAAGTTTTCCAAATAGTTACAGCCAGTAACAGCAAGTACTCTGCTCAAGAACCACAAGAGGAAGTGGTACATATGAAGAGGCCTAAAACATTGAAAGATACCAGCTTGATTACATCGTGATGAGTCAGGTATTTCGAAATCAGTTATCGGATGTAAGCTGTATGCAGGAGCACGTTTACATTTACCCAACATTTATTAATGTTGAAGCGCAGGCTAAAGTCGACTAGAATCAAGAGAAAGAGTCAACGTACTTTGAAGGGGATATTGAGGTACTGATGATAAGATGCGTTCGAAGGCTGTAGATCCTATGACAATGAATACCACAGATTGCAGTGCAATTGAGGAGAAATAGCTCCTAAAAACTGTGGAATCAATAACCCACAAAGAAGTCTTGCACAACGAAAGAAATATCTCGATTAAGAGTAAAAAAAGATACACAAAATGTTCAGAAACCGCAAAAGCTCTCACGAGTACCCCGTGATTAGGATTTCTCGCATTGATTTGGGGCTGTAATTTGGACTCTGGTCATGAATTCAATCCAATCAAATGCACAGCTGCACATTTTTGTTTATTTACAAAATTCTACATTCCCGACAAGAAACTGCTCCTGAAACGGACTGATACATTCGGAAAGCTCCACTCTGCCATTTGTTCTAGGTTATATAGGTTTCTTGAGTGCGAATATAAAACGTTTTTCGCTGTAAATCGGTTGTCCAGTGGACTATTATTACTTTGATATCACGCGTCAGCCTGTCTCCGCTACCATCTCCAGGGTTCTATCCTGGCAGCTAGATTTCTATGTGTACCAGACGTTACGTAATATAGTCGCGTCGTAGCCCTGAAATATGTGAAGGCCGCGTAATGCAAATCGGACCTTGAGGCAACATAGTGCAGATCCAGTAAATTTCTAAGTTACTCACACTTTAGTAAGCCAACCCAGAGTTCGACAGGAGACTGCACTAGTTCTATTAAATTGTGCAATTGATCTCTAAATCAAGTGTTCAAAACAATTTTGAGAATGTTTTGAAGAAGATAAAAGTGTCTGAAAGTTTGTCCCGTGAACTTTGGCTCCCGTGCAAAAACAACAACGCGTAGACGCCTGCCGCGACTTCTACATCTACATCTACATCTACATTGATACTCCGCAAGCCACCCAACGGTGTGTGGCGGAGGGCACTTTACGTGCCACTGTCATTACCTCCCTTTCCTGTTCCAGTCGCGTATTGTTCGCGGGAAGAACGACTGTCTGAAAGCCTCCGTGCGCGCTCTAATCTCTCTAATTTTACATTCGTGATCTCCTCGGGAGGTATAAGTAGGGGGAAGCAATATATTCGATACCTCATCCAGAAACGCACCCTCTCGAAACCTGGCGAGCAAGCTACACCGCGATGCAGAGCGCCTCTCTTGCAGAGTCTGCCACTTGAGTTTATTAAACATCTCCGTAACGCTATCACGGTTACCAAATAACCCTGTGACGAAACGCGCCGCTCTTCTTTGGATCTTCTCTATCTCCTCCGTCAGACCGATCTGGTACGGATCCCACACTGATGAGCAATACTCAAGTATAGGTCGAACGAGTGTTTTGTAAGCCACCTCCTTTGTTGATTCAAATACGAAAAGAGAACAATTATTTTCTGTAAAAACCGTATCTAGTGAGTCTATTTGGTATTATCAATAAGAACCTACCAGCGAACGACAAAGTGCAGAAATTCATACGAAAGATCTACACTATGATGTAACCGACATTCAAATTAGTCGGACGTGTGAATTGCACAACATCCAAATAATAAATTTTTGACAGTATCACATCTTTATGTGGACGTTCTGTGAGTCACAACAAAGAGGGTGAAAAGAACACCTGAAGCATTAGAGCCACCATCTTAAGTTTTCTCGATTTCGTTATCAATCCTATCTCGAAGCTTTTTGGACGGAATTTACAAAGAAATACGCATGCCGATAGATATTAAAGCACTTTGGAACTGCATATAGTGGTTGTTAAATTTGTGAGGTACCTGTAATTATAAATTTTATTACGAACTTCCAGCAGGCTGGAGTAATTGCAGGGCAGCAACTTGTGTTAATCAGTATAAGTGAAAGCACCCTAAGATGGAAATTTCACTCTTACTTATTTGACGATTATTTTCGTGTCGGAAACATTTTCCAATCATCCACATAGTCAAAATGGTTTTTCCCAAAATACAGGCACCATGCAAAGACAGTGAACATATACATACATCAAAGTGCACTTTTTTATAGGCATATGTTTATTGTCTT
The DNA here is from genome assembly GCF_023864345.2 of Schistocerca serialis cubense. Lineage (NCBI taxonomy): Eukaryota > Metazoa > Arthropoda > Insecta > Orthoptera > Acrididae > Schistocerca > Schistocerca serialis. The sequence continues at coordinate 1,141,680,613 of NC_064639.1, read as the reverse complement.
GACATGCTTCTTACATAATACCATTATGACTATCTGGATGATCTGAAAATGGGTCTCGGCCCGAAATTAGTCATGAAGTAATTAAAATTAAGTTTGCTACTTTGGCTGTTTCTCCGTTGTACAAATTTTATTATCTCGGTACCTTCCTTCCGCATCATGTAATGATTCTATGGATAACTATTCGACCCAGGAAGACGAATTATTTGATGCGCTGCAAATCAAGTTCCGGAATCAGTTTCATTTCGCAACGTTAGAGTGCCACTAAACGACACGTTAAAAATGAAAAGTTTCTGAGGAAAATTTAAAACGTTAGGATATTTTACGCTTTTCCTTCTGATTGTCTTCCAAATTTAACTGTCACCAATTAACTTGCTTTACCCTCTTGTTCTCGTCCGTATTCATTCTTTAAGTTTTTCTGTTATGCATACTGAAATACATTTGAACAATGAATAAGACAATGTTAGAAGTAAATTCTAGGATCAGGTTTACTTGATGTTTGTTGGTTACGTTGAATAGGATAATCTTAACGTGATAAAAGAAGAAGAAATGCAATCGCATATATATGAAATATCTCAATCGATATCTCTGAAACTACTCTTCCTCACGGGAAGACCTATTTCACTTCTTAGGAGATAGTTGGTGGTTGTGGTGCTATTTTTAATTAGTGTTATGAATACTCGGTGTTCTTCCTCAGTTCTTTTCACTTCAGTACACCACTGCAGTTAGCTTTCGGCTTTTACACTGCCAATTTAATAAGCCATTCAAGGATATTTAATCTTAATCCTAGACCACAGTTCAATACTTCCAGCTGTTCTCTTCAAAATAATGATGCTTTCCCTGTGGTAGTTCCTTTTATGACTTTCTTCCTTTGCTTGTATCGTTTCCTGAGAAGAAAAATACCGTCATATTTTTATCTACTGAATCGTTCTTAGCCTTCACATTCATTATCTCTCTCTCGTTTTTTACATTTAATTTTTCTTCATATTTACTCTAAATTCGTCCCTGCAGAGGTTCTTACTTCTTTGTAGTAGCTCGTAAGGTCTTATTTACCTTGAAAGACCAGGAAATGAGGAAATATTTTTAGCGAAAATTGATGCACTTCATTTCCACACTGTCACTTTTTCTTCTCGTACTGCTACTGGTACTACAACTATTATTACTTCGTGTTTTCCTTTCGTGTACTACAATATATAAATTAGCCAGTTGACACAACTGGATTGATTCCTACACTGTGCATGACAATGTGTGTCATTTCCTTAATAATAAAAAACAGGAATATTTTCAGTCAACGTCGACTTTCTCGCCTTTACTTCACAGTCTAAACACGAGTATCAGTAAGTACTTTTGATATCTTCTTCTAATGGTTTCAGAATGTGTGTTATGGCTGTAAGACTGGTGCATGTTATTGCGCGAGAGCTCATTTCACCACATTGTATGTCACTGTCCCTGTGCATTCACTTCGGTAACTTCTCAGCTGGCCTCATAGAGGTGAGTGCATCCCGTCCCAGACGTTTCCATGGAAAAAAACCGTCTGAAGCCATGACAAAGTATCGAATCTGAGACATACGTGTCAACAGCCAATTACGTTAACCATCACATTCATGGCGAGTCGTTAAAATGATACCGCGTCTCGAAACGGCGTCAGTGTGAGGCATGCCAGCGAATCAGTCTCGTTTAATGGAAGTGAATATGTTTAGTTGCAGAGCATAATAAATATTAACACGAAATAAAATTAATGAAATACGCGAATGCAGTGGAGCGGCACACTGAGATTACACCGTTTGTTTGAGTTGCGATGCAGAGTCACAAAACTGGATAAATGTGTCAGTGTAGCGCCATACGTCACGCCCGCAGAAAATACGGCAGAGCAAATAGCAGCAGGGTTGTGGAATGGGGTAGGGGTGCGAGTGGGCGGGGCGACGGGGGTGGGTGGTTGGGGTGGCGGAAGGGGTAGCAGAGGGTAAATAAGCCGGAAGAGCGCGCTCCGGCCTTGCGCCGCCAAACACCGCTCATCGATGTGTCATTCTCTGGCGGCGAACCTTGTTTGGCGAAATGATTTACAGAGGCTATGCAACGCGCTGTTCCTCGCAGCTTTTTGGGGAAACTCTTCATGCGGCTCCGCTTCCTCTCCTTTGCTCCACAGTCTAAACACGAGTACCAGATTCATTGACAATTTCATCTACACATGGGTATGAATTGCAGGTAGAGCTTTAACTACTGGGTTATAAAAAAGTCAGTATAAATTTGAAAACTGAATAAATCCCGGAATAATGTAGATAGAGAGGTACAAATTGACACACATGCTTGGAATGACACGGGGTTTTATTAGAACCAAAAAAATACAAAAGTTGAAAAAATGCCCGACAGATGGCGCTTCATCTGATCAGAATAGCAATAATTAGCATAACAAAGTAAGGCAAAGCAAAGATGATGTTCTTTACAGGAAATGCTCAATATGTCCACCAACATTCCTCAACAATAGCTGTAGTCGAGGAATAATGTTATGAACAGCACTGTAAAGCATGTCCAGAGTTATGGTGAGGCATTGGCGTCGGATGTTGTCTTTCAGCATCCCTAGAGATGTCGGTCGATCACGATACACTTGCGACTTCAGGTAACCCCAAAGCCAATAATCGCTCGGACTGAGGTCTGGGGACCTGGGAGGCCAAGCATGACAAAAGTGGCGGCTGAGCGCACGATCATCACCAACGAAGCGCGCAACAGATAATTTAACGCGTCTAGCAATATGAGGTGGAGCGCCATCCTGCACAAACATCGTACGTTCCAGCAGGTGTTTATCAGCCAGGCTGGTGATGATGCGATTCTGTAACATATCGGCGTACCTCTCACCCGTCACGGTTACAGTTACAAAACCAGAATCACACATTTCCTCGAAGAAAAAAGGCCCGATAACGGTAGATGTGGTCAATCCAACCCATACCGTGAGTTTCTCGTCGTGAAGTGGAGTTTCCACGACAGTTCTAGGATTTTCGGTAACCCAAATTCTGCAGTTGTGGGCGTTGACAGACCCTCAGAGCGTGAAATGAGCTTGGTCGGTCCACAACACGTTACTCAACCAATCGTCATCTTCCGCCATCTTTTGAAACGCCCACACCGCAGATTCCCTCCGCTTCACTAAATCGCCAGGTAACAGTTCATGATGCCAATGGATTTTGAACGGCTAGCATCGGAGGGTACGCCTAAGTGCGAACCAAACAGTACTGTATGGAATGCCGGTGCGACGTGCGACTGCACGAGCGCTGACTTCCCCGTGCATAGACGAATCCGCTACAGTCTCCATTTCTTCCTGAACTGTCGCAGCAGCATTACGCCTTGTGCTCGGTCGGCCACTACGGGGTCTATCGTCTAAACAACCCGCGGCTTCTCGCCACAGCTGATTTGTCTACGGACCTGTACCCGTTCGAATCCCCTTCCTATGACGATAGGATCGTAACGCTGAACTAGCACATTCCCCATTATGATAATACAGCTTCACTAAAAGCGCCTTTTCAGTGAACATCAACATACTGCGACTGCTGGCGCATTTGATTCTCTCTCTCATTACAGCTCCTTTTGACACGATTGTCATGCACAGTCACTGACGTTTTGCTGTCCAGCGCCATCTGTCGGACATTTTGTGAACTTTATTTTTGGTTCTAATAAAACCCCGTGTCATTCCAAGCACGTGTGTCAATTTTTACCTCTCTATCTACATTATTCCGTGTTTTATTAAGTTTTCAAATTTATTCGGACTTTTTGATCACCCGGTATATAGTATAAAAACCTAACATCGTTCCTGTCAGCTGAGGAGAAGACCACCGTGGCTGTATCGGCTGGTTCCCCAACTTCAGCAAAACGTTATACAGGGAAAATTTTTCGAAAAATGGTCATAAAGTTCAGTTCAAATACCGTCACTTAATTAACAGTGAAGAAATTGGGTGACAATCAACTTGGCAATAGGGAAGGTGGAGGCATCAATGCTTCTTACACTCTCCTTACTTCTTCACGCACTATTCCCTGAAGTATTAGCACATATCATTTCATCGTGTCACCTCTTCAAGTCAGAGTTTTTTACGTATCATTACTCCGACGATTACTCGGAGAAACTCCGGCTTTTATCGTATAAGCCCACTACATTTTCAGCATCCTTGTGTAATATTACTTCTGAAACAGTCCCATTCTTTTCTTTTCCTGTTTTCACACTATCCAAGATTTATTTCCATGCAATGATGTGCTCCAGATGAGCATTCCTAAAAATTTCTTCCTCAAATTATGTCCTTTTTGGGTATTTGTAGGTATCTTTTAGTGTAGAATGCTGTCTTTGCCTGTTCTGTTCTACGTTGATTCGTCCATCACGCGTCCTTATGCTTCCAGGGTAGCAGAGTCACTTTAGTTCATCTACAACATGGTTTTGTCACCTTTATCAAGCGCAACGACAGTTGAGGGCCTGGGACCAACCTGTCTGCGTGTTAGAAACCTATACCTACACCTGGTGTTATGGACTGGGATGCGTTTTCGTATGATAACAGGAACACTGTCATGGTAACCCCACGCACCTGATTGCGAAACTGTACGTCAATCTGGTGATTAGTCCGGTCATGCTGCCGTTCTTTGACAGCACTGTTTTCCAACAGTTTAACTTTCGCCCACATACCACTGTTGTTACCCAGCATACTCTAGTGTCGACATGTTTCCTTGAGCTTCACTATCACCAGATTTGTCTCCAATCGTGTGTAACTGGGACATAAAGGGACGGCAACTCCAGCGTCATCCACAAACGGAATTAACTGTCCCTGTAGTGACCGACCAAGTGTAACAGCCATGGAACTGCATCCCACGAACTGACACCAGGCACCTGTACAACACAATGCATGCATGTTAGCATTGTTACGTTCAGCATTCTAGCGTTTACGCCGGCTATTAATGTAGGAAAGTTGCAGGCACCTTGCCGGCTGCGGTTCTAGGCGCGCAGTCCGGAACCGTGCGACTGCTACGGTTGCAGGTTCGAATCATGCCTCGGGCATGGATGTATTTGATGTCCTTAGGTTAGTTAGGTTTAAGTAGTTCTAAGTTCTAGGGGACTGATGACCACAGCTGTTAAGTCCCATAGTGCTCAGAGCCATTTGAACCATTTTGCAGGCACCTTTATTAAAACTAAACTGATAATCTAACGACTACCTCCTTATAATGTGCTTACGATATTGTGATAAAGTTTCATTTCTGCAATGTGATATGGGGAGAAAGAAAGAAAAGTATAAATGGCAAGAACGCAGTAGCTTATAGTACCTATATTTGTCATTACATATATTATGACAGCCTATATTGGACTAAAAACTTGCTTTGCTACTAAGAGCTTCACTTTAGCTTGTTAATTTTATTTAATTTAATGTCTGTGGAGCTATTTCCCATTAGCATGCTGTTAATATGCTCAGATAATGTCACAGACTGGGTGCGTCCGTGCTGTGCAGACTTGCTGGCCTGCCCTTATTATATGGCATTGGATGTTTTCCACCGCCAAACATTTTCTTACGCGTTGGCTACTTGTCCCACTAACATAATCGTTTTAACTAAGAAGGCTGCGCCTTCTACATTCTTTGCAATGTTGTGTACCGTATATTAATCTTTATATGCACCTGATGATTGGGATACAAGCCACCAAACCTGTAGTGTCTTAATAAAATTGGTTTAAATACAGCTGTTTGTGCATTTCTTGCTACAAAATGCACCACAGCTGTATTAAAGTACATTTACTATGCCACAACGGGTTTCGTTCATTTAACATTAGGTGCCACTGCCTAAGTGAAGACAATGAGTAATTACTATAAGAATACGTGTGTATGTGAATGCCTATAGACGAAGTTTGTGAGCATGTTTAAGTATCTCATGTCATAATATTCGTGCAAACATGCAGTATTTTAATATTTTCTGTATTCATATGGCTTATTTCCATACCTTAGGCGGAATGACGGACATATTACACCATAGATAAATCTAATTTTGTGGAGTACCTTAAGCAATAAAATTTCATTAACTTTCTGTTAGCATTTATGGTGACTAGCGTAACAAACGTTTAATTCTAAATTTTCTTTATTATGTGTAGCAATTGGCCACTTTTCAATATTTCCTTAAATATCACGTTTGTACACTCACTGATTCAATTATATTGCCAGATTGCGAAGCTATCGTAACTTTACGTATGTCTGGTGTTGCCCGAGATCCCGATAACAAGTAGTTTCAACTATTTTTTGCGAATGCTCACGACACCTGTAAAGTAGTTCTTCGAAGAAAGAAAACTAAAATCTCTTCGGAAGTCTTATAAAGCGTCATATCACGAATCTAGGGGATATGAAAAGCAACAACATTGCGAATTTCTGTCAATTTGTGCAAATCAGTAACTTCTGTTTTGTTTTGATCTTAACAGAATCATTTACTACCTATACTAACAGTGTAACTGTTGAGAAATGTAGCACTCATATCCCTCTCGGCACAGCAGAATTCTGTGATTGTTCTCTGTTTAAAGCGTGGTTAAAACAATACAGTAACTAAAAGGGCTTTTGTCGACTTTGACAATGGTAGTAAACTTCCTCCTTTAGCGGTACCGTGCAGGAATGGTTATCTCCAGTGAATTCTGCCTGCAGCAACATTTATTGTGCTGGAATGTGCAGGAGGCCTTTCTCACCCAAAAAATGACCGTAAGGTTGCTGATATATCCGAAATTTTATGACTAACGTGAATAAATGTGAGTGTTACCATTAGGAGCCAGAGTTCGTTTCAGTAGATGTCTTTTGTAGTTGTGAAGACGCCATTGTAAAAATACTGATGCCAAAATTTGGAATAATATTACAGGCGGCTGTCAGCTGACTATGGTAGGATAAAATAAAAGAAATCCTCAAAAACGTTGGTACCAGTGCTGTGCTGTCATATAAAAGTGCTCGCCAGTATTTTTTCACAATTGCAAACACCTCTAAGCAGTAACGTCTACAAACTTGATGAATGATAATACTTACTTGAGATGTAACACTCTAAACGACTTGGCCATTTTATTGGCAATTGTTGACTTGTAGTTCTTCGTTGCACGAGTATATGATAATAAATTCAGACCATATGAACCGCACATGTCACAGCAAAGCATGCCGAAATAGTCGTATCAATACACATTGTACCCCCCTCTGGCAGCAACGCAAGTGTGCATTCCCGCATGCAAACAATCGTAAACATGTCGAATGGCAGCCTTTGATAGATTGTTCCAAGCACCATTCACCTTCGGTTCCAATTCGGCAATGATTCTTGCAGGTTCTGGAGAACGAATGGGTTCCCACTTCACCATGTCCCATACGTCTTCAGTTGGCGAGAAACAGAATGATCCTCCTGGCCAGGGCATTACTGTACACAATTGCACAATGGTGGGGGAGAACAATGCATCGCAGCAGTCGTATGCGAACGTGCTTTGTCCTCCTGAAAAATCATATAACATTCCTTTAGAAGTATTGGCACTAAACCTGGAATAACAACCTGTTCACTTTGGCGGATACTGGTTACCTTAGCTTACAGAAACACCAAATGTGACCTCACACCATGAGGCCTGGGGTGGGACTCGTGTGTGGTGGGTGCATATACCCCAGAATAGGCCGCTCACCAGGTCTATGCTGCACATATGTACGTCCACCACTCACATGAAGACAGAACCTGATCTCTTCACTGAAGACCACAGAGCACCATTCCACCCTCAAATCGACTCTTTCACGACACCAGAGAAGCAGTGCTTTAACGTTATTGTGGTGTCATTTGTAGTCTGGCCACAGGCACATGTGATCTTAGTCCTGCAAGCACACAGTTCCCAGTGGTCTTCAGTGACGTTTCAGGGGCAACATGTGCCCACACTTCTTCTCTGCATGATGTTAGACTGGTCACTGCTTCTCGCACAGTGTGTTGATAGTCAGGTTAGCCTGCCCTGCCCGAGCGATCACAACCTGTTCTACGGCTGTGGCAATGTTGTAAGACGTCGTGGTCTCCTGACCTTCATTCCTTACATATTCCGCCCTCACAGTCATATTCCGTACGCCAAGACGCTTCATTCGAACCCAAACTCGATAAGATAAAGTCAATGTTGTATGAATTCATGTAAACGATATGTGAATAACAAGTAAATCGCTACTGCGCACCGAGGTTGAAATACTCGAGGCTGGCATACACACATTCAAGACACGATGGTCACAAAAGCTTTTAGTTCAGGAGAGGCAAACCACTTGCCAGGAGGCCGGTCCCTTTAGAGGATGAGTCAACCTATCTATGTCGGCTGGCGACTGCACATAGAGCACACAGTGTTTGCCTGAGTGAAAGTGAGAATGACCCCGTGTTCAGCTTAAAAGCAAATTCCGCTACATTGTGTGGGAGCGCCCAGCCTACGCATTCTTTTCAAACATAGCACGCAGTTTCAGAGGTTTTCACAGGGAGACAGCAAACGCCAAACGCCGATGCTACAGATTTCCGGATTGGTCGCCTTAAATGAAATGTCATTCTCCCGTTTTAGAAGAGCAATGCTGATTGGCAGACAATATTCCTGACGCCTTGAGCTGAAGGAGTAATGGAAGAGACCGAAAGATATACCCCTTCACATCTGGCGTGGAGAGGAGCCGTCCCGTTGTCGCTTTTGGAGCGAGAACACGTAACGAGAGCGTGCGTGCTGGTACGTGTACTCATAGAGCGAGGAACAAGTCTCTTCTCAGTACTTCACTGGGAGAGCACCTCTGTTGAGAGCGAATCAGAGTGCGAATCTATATTGAGTCCTTGCGATTAAGTGTTGTTCACTGTGTTGGCTGCCACACTTATTGTGTGGTGTGAACAGACAGAGTTATAGTTAAACGCCTGCTAGCGAATTTTTGAGTGGCACCGTGGTGGACTGGTTATCTGACCAGTGCACTACGCCAATAGTTAGACTAGGGGCGAATTGAAGTCCTTGACTTCATCAAGGCGTAGGGAGAGTTTGATTGGCGAAGGTCAATCCAGACAGAACGAGAGTTATCTTACTTGTCAGCAGCGAGCGGCGCACACAGCAGTCATCGCAGCTTATGGTACTGTGGGCTACAGCTCTTGCGAGCCCCATATTTCCTCCACAACAGTACACATCACTGCATTTCACACGTGACAGCCTTGACTGTACCTAGCAAGATTCTAACGGATAATTATTCAAGTTGAGTAGGTGCGGCTCTCAGCCATTCTGCCAAGTCAATAACAATCTTAAACTTTGTATAGAAATTTCATTAGCGAATCCTATCCTTAAGAGGTAACTTCACATTCCGAAAAGAACCCGGAAATAACTTGTTCAATTCATAACTAAAAGTGCCATTGTGATTTCTCAGAATTTTTGCAAAATAAATAATAATTTTCGTTAGTTTCATGTTTTTCTTACACTGACTAGCACTACTCCAGTACCCAAGTATCCCACTAGTTAGGTAAGGAATTTTGTGAATTTTTGTGTCATTTTCTTACAGCGGACGACTCCAGAAGATATTTATTGCTGAAAGTTTTTCAGGCATTTCTCTTTAGAACGTTAGGAGCGTCTGTCTGACTTCTGTAGTAGTGTAGGGGGGTGGAAATTGCGTCTTGCAGGAGCCACAGGGTAAAGGGTTCATCTCAGATTAATCCGTTGCGCAGAATGACAGAATAGCACGCACACGTTCACCACAGAATGTTCCACAGACCACTGTGGCAACACACCACCGATATATCGTGCCCTTGTGCCCAACATGTCTGGCAACCCGTCACTACTTCCATCCAGCCTACCGCAGGCCTATAATGCAACTCTAATCAAATGGCCGACGCTGTCCAACAGAAGTATGTACCAATCGGTAGGGCGCGGTTGTATCCACTGTTCGCCGGCCTAAGTGGCCGTGCGGTTAAAGGCGCTGCAGTCTGGAACCGCAAGACCGCTACGGTCGCAGGTTCGAATCCTGCCTCGGGCATGGATGTTTGTGATGTCCTTCGGTTAGTTAGGTTTAACTAGTTCTAAGTTCTAGGGGACTAATGACCTCAGCAGTTGAGTCCCATAGTGCTCAGAGCCATTTGAACCATTTTTTTATCCACTGTTCCCCACTAAACTGAGCAGAGTTACTGCCTGCGACGCCAAAACAGTGGGCTCACAGAAGGGCCTCCAGAGTGCCATCTGATTGCCGATGACCGCGACAAATGAATTACTAACACCAAAACCCCTTAGTATGCACACTACCGCCACTGAACGCAGTCCATGAGGGCGATGGAATTTTTTCCTGTAGTGTATGTGTTACAGTATTTCACTTACTGGAGTATAGAAAAAACATAGCCAGCGACATGTAGAAAGGGTTAGTTTCCTTCTGAATGCAAGTATTTAATTTAAAACGCCACGTGTTCTTTCTTGGTTAAGTTATTCACATATTTGCAGGAAGATGATGTTAACGATTGTGTACATTATTCCGTCAGATGTTCTTTCCAGATACACGAGGTGTTGCATCGTGGGAGTCAAACATGATATTAGATGTGATGGAAGTTGGGCAGGGCAGGAAATTCTTACTGCGGTATAATACCGTACCGCACCGACGATGTGTTGCGGTATTTAAAACACTGGAGTCCCTTTTGGCAGACTCTACCTTCCAATTTCCGATCACAGTCCAAATTCTGTGTGGATTCCTTAGGGTGAACTATTGGATGGTTCATTTGAAACCGAAAAGGTCGATTTCCTACCCCAAACCTTGTCCTGCACTAGACTGATGTTAGACTCAAATGATTGTTGCTTGTTTTATGACTAGATGCCTTGACTAGCCTGCTTATTTAGGCGAATACGCAACTACCATACTAGTCGCTGAATCACGACGCTGAAATTAGTGGAAAATATGTGTCAACGTGACATACTGCGAAAACCCTTCTTCGTGGTTTTTTGTTCCTAGCCCAGAAAACTAATTGTGGGGACGCCACTTCTTTAAAATCTACGCTAGTGATTTACATGTAGGTTGCTACCACGAGTTATAAGGCTCTGAGGCATAGATACTGAAGTGGGGAACCTGAGTAATAAATAATGAGGTAGAAAAATTTCTAACAAAAACCATCTTTAGTTTAAACTTCGCTTATTATCACAAAACAGAGAGACAGCGACGAACGCCGTCTGCGTGAAACTAATGAGTACTGGTTATTTTGGATTACAGAGTTGCTCTCCTGTCTCCCACATAGACACGGTGAGCTGAGACGCAATTTGAAACTCACGTTTACTCTACGAATTCCTGACAGAAACAGCGACTGGAAGCTTGCAGTCTGCTAACGAAAATCATGCACTCGACACATGTAGCTGATGGTGAGACTGGCAATCGAATCGAGTCACCTCAGGCGAGGGACAAACTGACTTATTTCGCCGGTGCTGCCTGCAGTGCTCACCTTGAATTGTACGCTGTGATGAATGGTGCTGATATGGATGTGTCTCTGCAGGGAAGACGAGGGAGAGTCGCGATAGTTGTAACTGCGTCTCTTGCTGGTCTGTTTAGCTGCGCTACTGTCCACCTCAGCTAAAATCCGCAATCGAATATTCGTCTCCTCTCCACCCGCTCGAGGCCCGGACGCCTGATTCCTAGCGCCCACGGTCGGTGACCGAATCTCCTCAAAATGTCTTTGGTCTGCGCTCATTCCTCACCAAGCAGTGCCTGGCGTGTTTTTTTGGGGGGGGGGGGGGGACTCCTGCAAGCTGGCAACCCGCGACGTAGCATCGCTATGCGGGTCATCGCTCCAGTTCCGTAGGCGCAGCGACCGAAGTCGCCCGAACTTCGCTTGACCTACAGGAAGCTTGCTAGTTCAGAGGGCGCGCGCAAAAGCAATAGAGGCAGCCACCTGAATGGACCTTTTGCCGCATCCGCCCCACCATTTACCTTACCCAAAATGAGATTACAACGCTAGACCAGTAGTTGTCTGGTAGTCATTCGCCACGTGGGCATAACTGCCCTCGCCCCCCGAGCAGCAGGCAGTTCCGTCTCCGCCTGCTGAATTAGATCACCAGCAACACACGGCCACTCGGACTCGACTTCGCACTTGCCACGCGGGACCACCGGACATTGCGATCTGCTGCTCCGTCCGTGGACTCTGTTGCTGGAACTCCGTGGCCTGCTCGTGGGGGGCGTCTAAGAAGGTAGTCCGTTTCGTTTGCAAGAGAACTTTTCAGTAGATCGTTTCACGCAGAGACTTACTTGTGTTGTTTTCCCATAACTTTAAGTTCTCAAAGAGGTCATTCTTTTAGTTTCAAGAAGAACGTTCCTTATTTCTTTTGAACTGCTAACGGATCGCGAATAAAAACTGATTGTGTCAATAAATTGGTTTTTGAGGGTAATCAACAAACTTGCAGTGAAAGTCCCCTAAGCCAGGACGTTTTAGTATCCGTTGCAAGTAGAAAACCTGCAAAAGCACTGCGGCCTAATAGCGATGTCTACCTCCAGAACAGACTTCCGCCAAAACAGTGCATCATCTTGAGACACCAATCACGTCATACAGTGCCCCCACTACAACCAGAAAACATGCGCCCTCGCTACGTTACCGTGACATCACATTCGAACACTCCAATCCCGTGCCTTCACGCCCACGGCAATAGTCTTGCATCTGAGGGCTCCCGAAATGAGGAAAATGCTGCTAGCAAGACGAGCACGTTATTTTGTGAGCCTTCCATCTTCCGAAGTGACCGATGGCGATCTCCAAAGCCACACTGCAAAAGCACGCAGAAACAGCCCTGGCCTCCCTCCCGTGATTCCTCCACCCCTGACGCCTCGGCGTCCCACACGCAGCTAGAGGCTGGAAACGCAGACAATGCCTAGCCGACGCCGGAGCACCTCGGTTGGCTCGGTTCCACGAATTCGCCACATGATCCTCCGGTCTTCCCGCACGGGGGCGCTGCCTGAAGCATTTCCTGTTTCCCCAGTCTTAGTTCCATTACACCGTGTCTTCTCACAATGCTAAAAACATTCAGAACGATTGAGTACTTCACCATGTTAGAGGAAAGAATAGATACTTAGGGAAACGTACTATCAGGCATAGTGGTACTTGCTCATTAATAAAGTACTCAGTAACCCCGTTAGTTCTCCTTATCTAAATTATGGAATCAACGGCCGAAGAAAAATGAAACAGCCATTCAAATTTCCCTGTCGTGTTTCAATATTTTCGAAATCGAATTTAAATTGCTCCACAAAAAATCGCATTCCCGAAGTGTTAGCTGTCGAATTTTGTGCTAATATTCCTAAAAACCATTTCTTTGCCTCAGAACTGCCAATATAAGGTTTCAATGCTCAAAAGCAGAGATATCGTGATTCCAGCCACAGGTTATCTGTAATCGTTGTGCAGCACCTTACGAAGCAAAAGTCAGTGTAAGATGAAACGTTATTCACTTTTAGGAATAATGTGTACCTCCAAACATGGGAGTAGCTACATTATGATACTACTGTGTTAGTATTTCGTAATAATGTTAGAGTTGGAAAATGAAGTCGAGAATATAAATGGGTGGAAAAGTTATAAAGAATAGAAACGTTGAAATAAGGAAGAGGAAAAAGTGGCTCAGATTGGAGTAAGGTACACAAAACGGTCTGTGCCTTCAATTACCATCCCGAAAGTAATTTAGGGAACATACGAAAAGCTTAAATCTGCATAGTCGGTCTTGTAGTTGAATCCTTATTTATATTTAGACATAATTTTTCCCCTTAAAACAACCTACGGTATATGGCATAGGCCAAAACGTTACATAATCCCATACCTTATGTTTGATACCAAAAATGTAGTTAGAGGCCTGTGCATATTTCGCGATATTAACTCAAAGTAATTTTGGTACTTTTAACTACCTTTTGGAGAAGATAAGTTAACTTAGTCATTACGTCACCTCAACTCCAACACAGCATCCAAATCACTGTGGAAATAATGAAACAATGTGTTCCGCCTTCTTAGACAGTTTGGTTAGACGAGAGAATGATGACACTGTAGTGCATTCAATTTCTTCATCTACATGGATATTCTGAAAATCACACTTGACTGCGTGGCAGAGGATTCATCGAACCACCTTCACAATAATTCTCTATTATTCCGATCTCGAACAGTGATCGGGAAAAACGCACACCTATATCTTTCCGTACGAGCTCTGACTTCCCTTATGTTATTGTGGTGATCGTTCCTCCCTAGGTAGGTCGGTGTCAACAAAATATTTTCGCATTCGGAGGAGAAAGTTGGTGATTGGAATTTCGTGAGCAGATTCCGTCGCAACGAAAAACGCCTTTCTTTTAATGATTTCCAGCCCAAATACTGTATCATTTCTGTGACACTCTCCCCCATATTTCGCGATAATGCAAAATGTGTTGCCTTTCTTTGAACTTTTTCGATGTATTCTGTCAGTCCAATCTGGTAAGGATCCCACACCGCGCAGCAGTATCCTAAAAGAGGACGAACAAGTATAGTGTAGGCAGTCTCCTTAGTAAAAAAATGGTTCAGATGGCTCTGAGCACTATGGGACTTAACATCTTAGGTCATCAGTCCCCTAGAACTTAGAACTACTTAAACCTAACTAACCTAAGGACAGCACACACATCCATGCCCGAGGCAGGATTCGAACCTGCGACCGTAGCGGTCGCTCAGTTCCAGACTGTAGCGCCTAGAACCGCTCGGCCATCTCCTTAGTAGATCTGTTGCATTTTCCAAGTGTCCTGCCAACAAAACGCAGTCTTTGGTTAGCATTCCCCACAACATTTGCAGGCCGGTGTGGCCGAGTGGTTCTAGGCGCTACAGTCTGGAACCGCGCGACCGCTACGGTCGCAGGTTCGAATCCTGCCTCGGGCATGGATGTGTGTGATGTCCTTAGGTTAGTTAGGTTTAATTAGTTCTAAGTTCTAAGCGACTGATGACCTGAGAAGTTAAGTCGCATAGTGCTCAGAGACTTTTTTTTAGTTTCTACGAACTGTAACCTCTCTGACAGGAAATCACAAACCCAGTCACACGACTGAGACGATATTCCATAAGCATACAATTTGGCTACAAGCCGCTTGTGGTTGTGAAGGCAATTCGGAAGGCTGTGTTTAGTAGCTCTGCTTTGGCAGCACTGTCTATCGCGCAGAGAAGGCATTGATTGTTTCTTGCCGCTAACATACTTCACATACGACCAGAATCTCTTTGGATTTTCTGCCATGTTTCGAGACAAAGTTTCATTGTGTAACTGTAAAAGCATCTCGCATTGAAGTCCGCGCTAAATTTCGAGGTTCTGTAAAAGATCGATAATCTTGGGAATTTAGCGTCTGTTTAAATTTGGCATGTTTGTTTCGTTGTTTCTGCAGCAGTGTTCTAACCAGTTTTGTGTACCAATGAGGATCATCTCCGTCGTTTGTTAATTATTTTTGGTATAAATCTCAATTGCTGCCGATAGTATTTCTCTGAATTGGTTCAAATGGCTCTGAGCACTATGGGACTTAACTTCTGAGGTCATCAGTCCCCTAGAACTTAGAACTACTTAAACCTAATTAACCTAAGGAAATCACACACATCCATGCCCGAAGCAGGATTCGAACCTACGACCGTAGCGGTCGCGCGGTTCCTGAGTGTAGCGCCTAGAACCGCTCGGCCACTCCGGCCGGCTCCTCTGAATTCAAGCCACATCTGGTCTCCACTTATATTATTAATGTGGAATGAGTGGAGATTGTCTCTCAGGAAGGCGTCAAGTGAATTTTTATCTGCTTTTTTGAATAGGTATATTTTTCGATTATTTTTGGAGGATTTGGGGATTACAATATTCAATCTCGTTATAGCAACTCTGTGTTCACTAATCCCTGTATCGGTTTCGATGCTCGTTAATAACTCAGGATTATTTGTTGCTAGAAGGTCAAGATTGTCTTGTAAATCGTTTATATAGATAGATAAGGGGGAGAAAAGGGCTGTAACACTACATTGGGGAACGCCAGAAATAACTTCTGCTTTATTCGATGATTTTCTGTCAACTACTACGAGCTGTGACCTCTCTGACAAGAAATCACTAATCCTGTCACATACTTGAGATGATGCTCCGTAAGCATGCAATTTGACTACGAGCCACTTCATCATAGGCCAACTCATACCTATTGGCATTTACGGAAGTCGAGTCGTCATCACCCGTCGCGTAGTATGAGCGTGCCTAAATGATTTGCTCACAGAGCTCACACAGTTTTGGGTACGGATAGTTTGTCTTAAGAACTAAAGACAGCATTCAGAGTAGATTAACAGGTTAGTACTAGTTAAAGCGAGACGTAGATAACTAGGAGAACATGTCGACAAAATCTCCAGCATTTCTTTCCTTTGCTGTCAATTTTTCGTTCAAGACAGAAGCCCCCGAAAAATTTCAGATTAAGATCGTTTTACACCCACCACCTAAGACTGCAGACATTCTACGATCAGTGAAGAACGCTTTCTTAGTGCGGAATTTACAAAATACCTCGCCAGTGTAGTACGGCTTTAACGGCTTACATAGGACAGATCACGAGCACCATGGTAGAACGCTGCTGCGACTATCAATGTTGCAGTCACCTTTTGCGAAAAATTCCTAGTCTATTATTGCTAAACATTTTATTTCTACAATAATGCTACACAGTAACATCTTTTGCGGACTCCATTGTTACAGAATCCGTCAAAATACGCACTGTGGAAAACCTGTTGAACTATGATAGCGGATACAAGTTGGATTTTCAACACTTGCGCAAAACTAAGGCGACAGAGTATTCCAATGGCCACGGCTTGTGTCAAACCTGACAACAGTTGATTGTGAGTTCTCCAATTTCACCAGCGACATCACTGCCCACCGCGTTGTGTGCTCGGTGTGTCATCACGATCGTAAAGCACGCGCAGAGAAATTTGTAGAACATCACAGTTACACATAGGCAACTGCAACAAGAATGGAGTTTCATTAGGTACTACAGCTGTGCAATGCGTAACTGAATACCTTTACGGAAGCCGAGCATGGTCACATTCATGACTGAAATCATCATTTTTAAAAAAAAAAGAAATAGTAAAGCTGTGTATTACACAACATATGTGTAAACTCCATCATACCTGTGCAGCAACGCCTACACATAATATTTCAAATTATTGGTTTCCTTTTTATGAATCCACTTCATAGAGCTATAGTTAATCTTTTTTTTTTAAACGCTATGGATTTCGAAGCACTCGAGGTAGCCGTGGTGATCATCCCGATCCTGTGAGATCGCATTTTTCTTGTGTCTGGGACATCTAAAGGATGTTTTCGTTTCTGAAAATATGGTTTCTGTCTTGCACAGGAATCACTGGACAGAATATTCGAGAGGCGCTTATAATTAGAGAGTCGCTTGATAAACTCTGTCCGTGGATTGGATCATTTTGTATTGCGCATGTAATGTAATAAAATAAAAAATAGTTGTGACTCTTTTTCTTCACTATCAGTGTAATGTAATAGAATGAGTATGAGCCGTGACTTACATTAAAAAGAAAAATACATTAATGCAATGGCTCAGCATAAAAGAGAAATAACTAATGTAGGAATATTATTAACCGTGTAACGTGCTGTTTAATTTAGCCCGACATGTATAAGCACTCAGTAAACTAGCTCAGTTCTCAGGGGTTACGGAATCGTAAATACTCATTTGTTTAACTATCAAAACACAACAGATAGTCCTCAATGTATGCCTAGTGGACGTCAAGTTAAAAGTCGTGCTTGTAGCACCAGAGAATACTTCACCAGTCCGTTCACTGTACAACAATAAATTCCGTAACTCAAAATCGTGTTTTCGTCTGGATTCCCAGTATAAGATAACAAGCGTAGCTTTTGCAAATGAAATCTTATACCAGAACTAGAATCCTGTGAGCAGGCCTTCCTGCCTGGGATGTTATCTGGCAACTTTGAGAAAATCTGAAAGTGAATCTTATGAAATTATTTTCAGTGACCGCCAGGCTCGTAGAATATAAAAGAAAGGTTTAGTTTCATAATCGGCGGTACGGGTCGACAATGAGCTAAAAGAAAGTTATTAATTATTTTTTAAGATGGAGCCTAACAATGAAGAATTTCTGTTAAGGCTCATGTCTACTCTAGACAAGCAAGGTTTGTGTCCGTATTGAAGAATACGGACACAATTTTTAGGTCACAAACAACTCTATTTCCAGTTTTGTTAATAACTTACATTGGCTGATACAGCAAGATGAACCTTCGTTAAATGCTCCTTACGGTTCAAGTCCAGATTTACATCTACATCTACATCCATTCTCCGCAAGCCACCTGACGGTGTGTGGTGGAGGGTACCTTGAGTACCTCTATCGCTGCTCCCTTCTATTCCAGACTCGTATTGTTCCTGGAAAGAAGGGTTGTCGGTATGCTTCTGTGTGGGCTCTGATCTCTCTGATTTTATCGTCATGGTCTCTTCGCGAGATGTACATAGGAGGGAGCAATGTACTGCTTGACTCTTCGGTGAACGTATGTTCTCGAAACTTTAACAAAAGCCCGTACCGAGCTACTGAGCGTCCCTCCTGCAGAGTCTTCCACTGGAGTTTATCTATCATCCCCGTAACGCTTTCGCGATTACTAAATGATCCTGTAAGAAAGCGCGCTGCTCTCCTTTGGGTCTTCTCTATCTCTTCTATCAACCTGATCTGGTACGGATCCCGCACTGCTGAGCTGTATTCAAGCAGTGGGCGAACAAGCGTACTGTAACCTACTTCCTTTGTTTTCGGATTGCATTTCCTTAGGATTCTTCCAATGAATCTCATTCTGGCATCTGCTTTACCGACGATCAACATTATATGATCATTCCATTTTACATCACTCCTAATGCGTACTCCCAGATAATTTATGGTATTAACTGCTTCCAGTTGCTGACCTGCTATTTTCTAGATAAATGATAAGGGACCTATCTTTCTATGTAATCGCAGCACATTACACTTGTCTACATTGAGATTCAATTGCCATTCCCTGCACCATGCGTCAATTAGCTGCAGATCCTCCTGCATTTCAGTACAATTTTCCATTGTTACAATCTCTCGATATACCACAGCATCATCCGCAAAAAGCCTCAGTGAACTTCCGATTTCTTCCACAAGGTCATTTATGTATATTGTGAATAGCAATGGTCCTACGACACTCCCCTGCGGCACACCTGAAATCACTCTTACTTCGGAAGACTTCTCTCCATTGAGAATGACATGCTGCGTTCTGTTATCTAGTAACTCTTCAATCCAATCACACAATTGGTCTCATAGTCCATATGCTCTTACTTTTTCATTAAACGACTGTGGGGAACTGTATCGAACGCCTTGCGGAAGTCAAGAAACACGACATATACCTGGGAACCCGTGTCTATAGCCCTCTGAGTTTCGTGGACGAATAGCGCCAGCTGGGTTTCACATGACCGTCTTTTTCGAAACCCATGCTGATTCCTACACAGTAGATTTCTAGTCTCCAGAAAAGTCATTATACTCGAACATAATACTTGTTCCAAAATTCTACAACTGATCGACGTTAAAGAGATAGGTCTATAATTCAGCACATCTGTTCGACGTCCCTTCTTGAAAACTGGAGTGACATGTGCCCTTTTCCAATCCTTTGGAACGC
Organism: Schistocerca serialis cubense; assembly: GCF_023864345.2. NCBI lineage: Eukaryota > Metazoa > Arthropoda > Insecta > Orthoptera > Acrididae > Schistocerca > Schistocerca serialis. Next base: position 1,141,661,040 of record NC_064639.1, on the reverse strand, counting down.
TACGCTCTTCTAGACACCTACGGTACACGGCTGATAGAAGGGGGTAAGTTCCTTCGCGTACTCAGTGTAAAATCGAACTGGTATCCCATCAGGTCCAGTGGCCTTTCCTCTTTTGAGCGATTTTAATTGTTTCTCTATCCCTCTGTCTGTCAGTTGCTCAACCTTTACGCGTGTATTCTTTACACTTCTCCGCAGGTGTCGTTCACCCCAGTCATTTAGGCCCGTGGTGCACCACATATGCCTCAGCGCCTGTTTTGGATAGCGCCATTTTGCCAAGCGTGGTATACTTTTAACTACGGCTGTACAAAACGGTTCCACCCTTGGTCCGAAAGCCAACGATCATGACCTTGTGGATGTCAGATGACTCGCTCTGTTTACGACAACGTCTCCACTGTTTCCACGTCCCACCGACACGCTTGATATACCCTCCACTACCACTGTTGCCACCTGCCGTCTGTGGGTTAAAACAGAGATGGGGCCCCTCCATACCCGCACGAAAGTGGTGACCAAACCAAAAGTTCTACTGTCATCTCCGTCAACACGTTAGTTATCTAATAGGTGGATCACAGGGTGCTGGGCTGTGATGTTATCCGTGCGTTTGGGTAAGACTACGCATTAACACGGTCCATCAGGTGATAGTGGACGAAACGCGAATGAGGGTAGCAATTTGAAAAGCAGAGGAAAAAAAGTGCCATGGCTCGCGCTGAGGGACAAAAAACCTCTGCGACAGTGGGATGGGTAATAAGAGCAGTACTAGCTGCTATAGTTGATGCAGGGTTGTGTTTGGTAGTGTGGGTATCATGCATCAATACCGTGGCAGGCGATGGCGATGTATCCCTGTTTACTGCAGCTGCTGCATTCCTGGAACAATCGGGATCGTTATATATTAGTGGGAGATCGGCCATAGATGATCTCACTGTGTGGGGTGAGTGTGGAGCTTGTCTGCATGTAGTGTACGGTACGGCTTCCCTGCGTGGTGCCAGTTTTTCGGCAGTGTGTTCCAACTGGATATCCAGTAAATATGGCTGATTAACGGGGGCTCACCTGTACCGTTGTGTACGCGTGTCTTGGCCATAGATGTTAAGTCCTTGCAAGTATGTCTTTTGGTCTGCTATGTTTCCATCTATGGTTGTGGTCGTAGTTCCCCAGATTCAGCATAAACGGTTTCTGCGAATGTCTGGAGTTTCTGTATAGTCTTGTGGTGAGTTTGTGGATTATCTCCGTGAGAGTCTGAAGTCGGTATTCCCGTTGAAGATCTGCAATGCGCGTGTATCGTGGAGCATTGCTTATGAACTCGAGTACTTCGTTTTGCATGATCTGCAGACGGCGCAGGTGTGTGGGCGCAGCGTATCCCCAGACAGGGGCTGCGTACGTCATCAGGGGTGGAGTAAATGTCATGTACATGGACCTCGACGCCCGTCTGTTCAGTGTGCTACGCCTGTTGAGCATGGGGTAGAGCTGTTTGAGCCTCGCGCTTGCTCTGTTGGTCATGTGTTGTATGTGGTCCCCTCCGAGTATTTTCCGGTCCAGCCAGACACCAGGGTATATGACTTTCTTGCGGAAACGTATTGGGCGTGCATGTAGAGTAATTGGTCTGCAGTATCGGTGTTTGGGCAGTTGCTTCGGTCTTCTAGTCAACAGAACGGCTTCGCACTTGTCGACGTTTACTCTAACACGCCATTTCTCTAACCAAGGCTCAGCCAATCTGAGTGCAGTCTGCAGTCGTGACGTAATGTTTCGGGTGGTTACTGCACGTTAACGTCGAACATAGCCGGTGGTCAAATTATTGAGAAAAATTTGGAAATTTGTGGCAAGTTCCTATGGGACCAAACTGCTGAGGTCATCGGTCTTACACACTACTTAATCTAACTGAAACTAACTTACGCCAAGGGCAACACACATACCCATGCCCGAGGGAGGACTCGAACCTCCGACTGGGGTAGCCACGAGAAACGTGCCAAGACGCTTTAGAGCACGCGGCTACCCCACGCGGCAAATTAATGAGACTAGCACTTATTTATCTGTGCTGTCACATGGCACCAATCGTTTGATTAACAATGGCATAATGGTAAAATTACAATAGCAAAATTAAACTTCTACACCCGTAAGCGGGTGTGAAGTCCTTCCGTCAATTACACTACTGCCCATTAAAATTGCTACACCAATAAGAAATGCAGATGATAAACGGGTATTCGTTGGACAAATATATTACACTAGAACTGACATGTGATTGGATTTGGGTGCATAGATCCTGAGAAATCAGTACCCAGAAGAACCAACTCTGCCCGTAATAACGGCCTTCATACGCCTGGACATTGAGTCAAACAGAACTTGGATGGCGTGTACAGGTACAGATGCCCATGCCCCTTCAATACGATACCACAGTTCATCAAGAGTAGTGACTGCCGTATTGTCACGAGCCAGTTGCTCGGCCACCATTGACCAGACGTTTTCAGTTGGTGAGAGATCTGGATAATGTGCTGGGCATGGCAGCAGTCGAGAAAAGCCCGTACAGGACCTTCAACACGCGGTCGTGCATTATCCTGCTGAAATGTAGGGTTTCGCAGGGATTGAATGTAGGGTAGAGCCACGGGTCGTAACACATCTGAAATGTAAAGTCCACTGTTCGAAGTGCCGTCAATGCGAACAAGAGGTGACCGAGACGCGTAACCAATGGTACCCCATACCATCACGCCGGATGATACGCCAGTATGGCGATGACGAATACACGCTTCCAATGTGCGTTCACCGCGATGTCGCCATACACGGATGCGACCATCAGGATGCTTGAACAGAACCTGGATTCATCCAAAAAAGTGACGTTTTGCCATTCGTGCACCCAGGTTCGTCGTTAAGTGCACCATCGGAGGCGCTCCTGCCTTTGATGCAGCGTCAAGGGTAACCGCAGCCATGGTCTCCGAGCTGATAGCTCATGCTGCTGCAAACGTCGTCGAACTGTTCGTGCAGATGGTTGTTGTCTTGCAAACGTCCCCATATCTTCTTCCTCTCGATTAAATTTCGCGTCTGTAGCACGTCATCTTCGTGGTGTAGCAATTTTAATGGCCAGTAGTGTAATTAATACAAGCTTTGCACATTTATTACAAGAAGTTGTTTTTAAATAAATTCTGAGACGACTCACTAAAAATGGAAATCTCAATCACGTGTGTTCTGAAACTGTGAAAACGAGAAAAAAAAGAAAATACCGGATGCTAGGTAGCAAACGTGAGATTATATAGAATGGAACCGAAAACCTAAACCGGCTGTGCAGCCAAGTTTCGATAGTCGAAAACTCTCTTAGGATGCGCTGGTTATCTGACAGAGATGGACAGAAAAAGTGTTGAAACCGGTGACGCGAATAATTAATAAAGTAATACTCGAAAGAAGCGTTTTCCTCGAGAGGCAATTTACCAGGGATCTGGCCGTAAATCTCTCGCTGAACGGTCGCAGCTAAATTTACTCCTTTCCGCAATAAGAAATTTTGCCAAAGAAGAGCAACAGACTTGGGTCTTAATGAAACGGGCGAGGCGCACAACGACCCTCGCCTTGCCACCTACTAGGTGGCATTATTTAATGGTCTGATTCGCCCCGACCTTAGAAAGATAATTAAGGCACACGAGGCAAATAACTTACACGGATGATAAACATCTTTCGCATTAATTTCGTTCCAGCGCCTAATTGAGCAGAAGGCGCGACGGAGGAGCTCCGTAACTGAAACCGTGCCGCGTGAAGGACAGGCGAGTTCGCCCCGTGGTGTGCGGACATTCGCCACGCCGGACATTTGCCACGATTTTACCTGCTCCGAAGGGTTGGGTCCCTTGTCTCCTCCTCCTCCTCCTCCTCAACGCTTACTGAGCCTTTCCGCTGCTTTTCTTAACATAGGACCAGAATCTCTATGGATTTTTCGCCACATTTCTAGAGACAGTTTCGTTGTGGAAACTATTAAATGCATCTCGTATTGAAATCCGCACCAAATTTCGAGCCACAGTAAAACTTCGCCAATCATGGAGATTTCGCGCTCGTCTAAATTATACTTGCCTTTTTCGGTGCTTCTGCAGCAGCTTTCTGTCGTGTTTTGTGTACCATGGGAGATCAGTTCCGTCTGATATTAATTTAATTGGTATGAATCTCTCGAATCTTGTTGATACTATTTCTTTGAACCACATATGGTCTTCACTTACATAGTTTGGAAGGATTGGAGACTGTCTCTTAGAAAGACGTCAACCGAAATTTTAGTTGCTTTTATAAATATATATATTTCGCGTTTAGTTTTGGTGAATTTCTTTGTTACGGAATTGAGTCTCGCTACGACTGTGTATTCACTAATTCCTGTACCCGTCATGATGCTCAGGATTATTTGTGGCTAAGAGGTCAAGTGTGTTTTCGTAAGCGTTTACAATTTGAATGGCCTCGTGAACTAATTGTTCAAAATAATTTTATAAAAAGCATTTAGAACAATTATGGAAGTTGTTTTCTATCTACGGTAGGGTCTGAAAATATATTTTTTTTCGACCTACGGAAGGTAGATTGAAGTCACTGCCAACTATAATTGTAAGAGTAAGGTACCTATTTTCGATTAGACTCGAGTTTTCTTTGAAATGTTCAGCAACTGTTTCATCTGAGACCGGGGGCTGGTAAAAGGAGCCAGTTATTAATTTATTCCGGTTGTCGAATATAACCTCTGTCCATACTAAGTCACAGGAACTAACTGCTTCAATGTCGCTTGTGAGCTGGAATACACATTACATTACTTTTCCTTAAGTTGTGCTTCTTGTTTCTGTTGTAGTGGAGATCATTACAATTACGGCTATTTCCTCCAAAACCTAGGATGCATTCTCTGTGACCCTGTAAATGCCAGAGCTAAACAATGCAGAACAACAACGTACGGTACGAGCGTAACATTGTGTATTACTTCATTTCCTTACTTCTGACATTTTAAAATTGTACGTCGACTTTAGATGACATGTCAATCATAGACGTTCTTATCTCTGTTTATGAACGTACTTTCAGTCATGTTTTGGACATTGTCCCGCTACACTTTATTAACTAATGTTTCGCCGCAAGGGATATCGGATTTTAGAGTAAATTAATATGAAGTATGTCGTCCTTCTTTTCAAACATTCACATACCCATTTCTTCTTTCCTTATTGTCTTTTGGGCATGCAGTTGTAGCAATTGAAGTAGGCACAAATGCAGCGATCAAAAAGAAATGCTTAGCGCACATTCGCGTTCTGCTTACAACGTTCCTTTCTTGTTGCTACCATGGCGATGGACTTTTGTATCGCAATTAGTAAGCGTGAAAGGAAGCTACCGTACAGACAGAGGGATCTACACTCCTGGAAATTGAAATAAGAACACCGTGAATTCATTGTCCCAGGAAGGGGAAACTTTATTGACACATTCCTGGGGTCAGATACATCACATGATCACACTGACAGAACCACAGGCACATAGACACAGGCAACAGAGCATGCACAATGTCGGCACTAGTACAGTGTATATCCACCTTTCGCAGCAATGCAGGCTGCTATTCTCCCATGGAGACGATCGTAGAGATGCTGGATGTAGTCCTGTGGAACGGCTTTCCATGCCATTTCCACCTGGCGCCTCAGTTGGACCAGCGTTCGTGCTGGACGTGCAGACCGCGTGAGACGACGCTTCATCCAGTCCCAAACATGCTCAATGGGGGACAGATCCGGAGATCTTTCTGGCCAGGGTAGTTGACTTACACCTTCTAGAGCACGTTGGGTGGCACGGGATACATGCGGACGTGCATTGTCCTGTTGGAACAGCAAGTTCCCTTGCCGGTCTAGGAATGGTAGAACGATGGGTTCGATGACGGTTTGGATGTACCGTGCACTATTCAGTGTCCCCTCGACGATCACCAGTGGTGTACGGCCAGTGTAGGAGATCGCTCCCCACACCATGATGCCGGGTGTTGGCCCTGTGTGCCTCGGTCGTATGCAGTCCTGATTGTGGCGCTCACCTGCACGGCGCCAAACACGCATACGACCATCATTGGCACCAAGGCAGAAGCGACTCTCATCGCTGAAGACGACACGTCTCCATTCGTCCCTCCATTCACGCCTGTCGCGACACCACTGGAGGCGGGCTCCACGATGTTGGGGCGTGAGCGGAAGACGGCCTAACGGTGTGCGGGACCGTAGCCCAGCTTCATGGAGACGGTTGCGAATGGTCCTCGCCGATACCCCAGGAGCAACAGTGTCCCTAATTTGCTGGGAAGTGGCGGTGCGGTCGCCTACGGCACTGCGTAGGATCCTACGGTCTTGGCGTGCATCCGTGCGTCGCTGCGGTCCGGTCCCAGGTCGACGGGCACGTGCTCCTTCCGCCGACCACTGGCGACAACATCGATGTACTGTGGAGACCTCACGCCCCACGTGTTGAGCAATTCGGCGGTACGTCCACCCGGCCTCCCGCATGCCCACTATACGCCCTCGCTCAAAGTCCGTCAACTGCACATACGGTTCACGTCCACGCTGTCGCGGCATGCTACCAGTGTTAAAGACTGCGATGGAGCTCCGTATGCCACGGCAAACTGGCTGACACTGACGGCGGCGGTGCACAAATGCTGCGCAGCTAGCGCCATTCGACGGCCAACAGCGCGTTTCCTGGTGTGTCCGCTGTGCCGTGCGTGTGATCATTGCTTGTACACCCCTCTCGCAGTGTCCGGAGCAAGTATGGTGGGTCTGACACACCGGTGTCAATGTGTTCTTTTTTCCATTTCCAGGAGTGTATATTTATACTTGGCAGAACTAATTACATACTGACATAATCGTCGGCATTGCTTTCGTTTGCCAAAAGATACAAATATTTCGATTTCGGAAAAGAAGCTCTGTATTTGGCCAAGATGTCGAAGAAGAAGGTCCCTTACGTACTGGTTGTATCGAGTAAGATGTGGAGACGGCGTTTTGAAAGCGGACAGAAGAAGTACGAGAAAGGGCGTCCCTTACGTGAGGGATCGCTACCTGGCGAAGGGGCAAGTGTGGCAAATGTCCGGCGTGGTAAATGTCCGGCATTCCGCCCCGTCGGGACCGGCAACACCTCTCCGGCGACCGGAGGCGACTTGAAGGACGTCGGGACAGAACAGAGCAGCGTCGTGTAGCGCACGCCGAAGCGCCTTAGCGGCAGCTTTCCGCTGCGGCCGGAAGGGCTAATTGTAAAATTGCTCGCGGTTTTAATTAAAGCCAGGAGATGTAATCTCAGGATGGATGTCCTGTGTTGTTGTTGTTGCCGTTAGTGGGGGAAGCGCCCGCGCCCTTGTAATTTACAGCTGTTTGCGCGACCCCGCGCCGCTTGTAGCGCTGTAAGCCGGCCCTGTAAATCTCTTCCGGGGCATCGCCGGTCGGAGCGCCGCTGTCGGCGTTTATCCCACCGGACGTGATTGGTGGCCGTCAAGGGGCGCCTTGCCCGCTCGCCGACGTCACGGGCGGGTGCTGGGTGTCGCCACACGCCTCACTTCGAGGTCGCGGTGCTCGTCCGAGCTGTTGATTCCATTTTCAGCACCATACTTCCTCCTCTTCAGGTACTACTATAGTTCAATTCTTTTATCTCGGCGGTTCGCTCATGCCCGCCCAGACGCGGGAGATAGCTGCGTTGCCAGTTGTACACACCAAGAGAAGCAGCGCCATAGTATAGTTCGCAAACTTACGTTTAGGGGGGAGCGCGCAGTTCACGAAGTAAAGCCACCACGGCCGCATTAACCCTCTCGCTGCTACAGATACGTGCTCCCCGCATTCCGCGCTGTGCGCGATTTTATCATTGCACTGCTCGCCTGTGCATACACATGGTGTTTCGACTGCTTTGACACACTTCATCATTCGATTTCACAAAAACTATTTGGCCCAAAAATTTGATTTTTACACATCTTCTTGACTGATACCTCCTCCCCCCCCCCCCCCCCATAAATGACTTAATTTTGTTTCGATGTTCAACGCAGTTATTGTGCAGCATTAGATGTAGTAAACCATTGCATGAAATTTTTGCAGAGGTAAAAATCCATAGCGTATACTTTCCGTATGGTCGATTTTAGTTGCCACTAGAAATTTCAAAAAATTACATTCAAGTGAATAAAATTCATGAAGTAAAACACTTCAATATTGTTTTTAAAATAATGAAAACATTAATCACCGATCAAGGTTTGAACATATTTTTTTTTTTTTTTTTGTAACCCAGCTTGGCATTCAATATGTCTCCCGGAGAACTTAAACATATCACGCAAAATACCGACAAACACTGTTGGTATGATTATGAATTACTCACGTTTCCTCGAAGTACAATAGGAAATAAACAATTACCGCTGTTCTTCATTGCGAAAAAGCGGTTAGTGAGAATTATTGAAACACCTTTCCTTGCAATCGCCTGAATTAGGAGATTTATTGCTTGTTTGTTGTAATTAATTAATAGAGTATGAAGCAATTGGTATAAAGAATGCTTTTTCCAAACTTTGTATAAAAGAAAGTCTGCTATCAAGACATTTCTTTTGTTCAATTACTTTATTTATGAGTGAACGTTTCTAAAACTGAACACACTCGTCCGTGCTCTGCACTGCAGTCGAGCTCTGGCAACGTCGTTCTCTGTTCATTGGCTGACTGTGTTTTGTGACGTCATATGCGCAAAACGAATCTAAACTCGGCCGCTGTCATAAATGACGCGCACTTTAGCTGTGTTGTTACCTGTATTGGCTGTCCGCACGAGACTGTCAAGTAAATGTAACTGTATTTTGGATTGAGGACAGTGACAGAGCGACTGGTCGACGAGATGCAATAATACTGTACCAACAGCATTTATGTTGTTGTTGTTCTATTAGGCAACCAGTTTCGACGATCCGATGATGTTATCTTCAGGCCTGTCGCATGAATTACACCGAGTGCCCCTCGTGCATGTATAACACAAGACAGTTGTTGTTGTCGTTGTTGTGGTCTTCAGTCCTGAGACTGGTTTGATACAGCTCTCCATGCTACTCTATCCTGTGCAAGCTTCTTCATCTCCCAGTACCTACTGCAACTTACATCCTTCTGAATCTGCTTAGTGTATTCATCTCTTGGTCTCCCTCTACGATTTTTACCCTCCACGCTGCCCTCCAATGCTAAATTTGTGATCCCTTGATGCCTCATAACGTGTCCTACCAACCGATCCCTTCTTCTTGCCAAGTTGTGCTACAAACTCCTCCCTAATTCTATTCAATACCTCCTCATTAGTTATGTGATCTACCCATCTAATCTTCAGCATTCTTCTGTAGCACCACATTTCGAAAGCTTCTATTCTCTTCTTGTCTAAACTATTTATCGTCCATGTTTCACTTCCATACATGGCTACACTCCATACAAGTACTTTCAGATACGACTTCCTGACACTTAAATCTATACTCGACGTTAACAAATTTCTCTTCTTCAGAAGCGCTTTCCTTGCCATTGCCAGTCTACATTTTATATCCTCTCTACTTCGACCATCATCAGTTATTTTGCTCCCCAAATAGCAAAACTCCTTTACTCCTTTAAGTGTCTCATTTCCTAATCTAATTCCCTCAGCATCACCCGACTTAATTCGACTACATTCCATTATGCTCGTTTTGCTTTTGCTGATGTTCATCTTATACACTCCTTTCAAGACACTCTTCAACTGCTCTTCCAAGTCCTTTGCTGTCTCTGACAGAATTACAATGTCATCGGCGAAACTCAAAGTTTTTATTTCTTCTCCATGGACTTTAATACCTACTCCGAACTTTTCTTTTGTTTCCTTTCCTGCCTGCTCAATATACAGATTGAATAACGTCGGGGAGAGGCTACGACCCTGTCTCACTCCCTTCCCAACCACTGCTTCCCTTTCATGCCCCTCGACTCTTATAACTGCCATCTGATCTGGTTTCCGTGCAAATTGTAAATACCCTTTCGCTCCCTGTATTTTACCCCTGCCACCTTCAGAATTTGAAAGAGAGTATTCCAGTCAATATTGTCAAAAGCTTTCTCTAAGTCTACAAATGCTAGAAACGTAGGTTTGCCTTTCCTTAATCTTTGTTCTAAGATAAGTCGTAGGGTCAGTGTTGCCTCACGTGTTCCAATATTTCTACGGAATCCAAACTGATCTTCCCCGAGGTCGGCTTGTATCAGTTTTTCCGTTCGTCTGTAAAGAATTCGCGTTAGTATTTTGCAGATGTGACTTATTAAACTGATAGTTCGGTAATTTTCGCATCTGTCAACACCTGCTTTCTTTGAGATTGAAATTATTATATTCTTCGTCTTTTTCAGGTACCACTAGCTGTGTTGTTACCTGTACTGGCTGTCTGGACGAGACTGTGAAGTAAATGTAAATGTATTTTGGATTGAGGAAAGTGACAGATCGACTGGTCGACGAAATGCAATAATACTGTACCAACAGCATTTATTTTGATGTTGTTCTATTAGGCAACCAGTTTAGACGTTCCGGTGATGTCATCTTCAGGCCTGTCGCATAAATTACACCGAGTACCCCCCGTGCATGTATAAGACAAGGCAGCTATATTCGCATATCGTACCGTAGATATCCAAACTTCATGAGCGTGTGTGCTCTTTCCACATGTGACTGCAGACTGTTAAGTGGTGTTTTTCTTTTCCTTTTTTTTTTTTTTTTGGCGATTTTACTTCTTGTTTGCGAGTAAAGCAAAGTTTGATAGCACTTTATTTACACTCACGCTCATAAATTAAGAATAATGCTGATACATGGTGAAATAATGCTCTGGTGGGCGGTTTGAGGGTTTACATCACCTCGGGGTATGACCATGATGTGCATTTGACCTGCGGTCGTCGCACGGTGGCGCTGGCAGCAGTCCATATACGCAGAGATGTGTTGGTACATGTCAGAGTACGGTGTAGCGAGTAAGTGTGCAGACGTTTTCAGACGTGCTAATGGTGACTGTGTGTTGAAAATGGCTCAGAGAACACCTATTGATGACGTTATGAGGGGTAGAATACTAGGGCGCCTGGAGGCTGGTCAAACACAGCAGGTCGTAGCACGGGCCCTCCGTGTGCAACCAAGTGTGACCTCAAGATTATGATAACGATTCCAGCAGACAGTAAAAGTGTCCAGGCGCTACAGTAAGGGACGTCCACAATGTACAACACCACAAGAAGACTCACATCTCACTATCAGTGCCCGCAGACGACCACAGAGTACCGCAGGTAGCCTTGATCGGGACCTTACCGCAGCCACTGGAACTATTTTCTCCAGACAATAGTCTACAGACGACTGAACAGACATGGTTTATTCGTCCGGAGACCTGCAAGGTGCATTCCACTGACCCCTGGTCACAAGAGACCCATAAAGCCTGATGTCAAGAATACAGTACATGGTCATTGGAACAGTGGTCCCAGGCTATGTTTACGGACGAGTCCAGGTATAGTCTGAACAGTGATTCTCGCCGGATTTTCATCTGGCGTGAACCAGGAACCAGATACCAACCCCTTAATGTCCTTGAAATGGGCCTGCATGGAGGTCGTGGTTTGATGGTGTGGGGTGGGATTATGATTGGTGCACGTAAACGCCAGCATGTCTTTGACAGAGGAACCGTAACAGATCAGGTATATCGGGACATCATTTTGCACCAGTATGTCCGCCTTTTCAGGGGTGCAGTGGCTGCCACCTTCCTCCGGATGGATGATAACGCACGGCACCACCGAGCTGCCGTCGTGGAGGAGTAACTTGAAACACAAGAAATCAAGCGAATGGAGTGGCTTGCCTGCTCTCCAGACCTAAACCCCATCGAGCACGTCTGGAATGCTCTCGGACGATGTATCTGCACCTCTTCAAACCACTAGGACACTTCAGGAGCTCCGACAGGCACTGGTGCACGAATGGGAGGCTCTACCCCAGCAGCTGCTCGATCACCTGATCCAGGGTATGCCAACCCATTGTGCGGCGTGTGTACGTGTGCATGGAGATCATATCCCATATTGATGTCGGGGTACACGCGCAGGAAACAGTGGCGTTTTGTAGCACATGTGTTTCGGCATGGTTTTCTCGACTTATCACCAATACCGTAGGCTTACAGATTCGTGTCATGTGCGTTCCCTAGGTGCCTATGCTATTAGCGCCAGTTTTGTGTAGTCCCGCGTTGTCTGGCACCACATTCTGCAATTATCCTTAATTTACGAGCATGAGTGAATTACACTTTGGAGGATTAATAAATGGGACTGGTAAGGTAACATTCGGCCCATTTCTTCTATAAGATTCGGTTTTACAGGAACTGAGCTAAAATACTTGGAATTTTATACACCTTCCAGTGACGTTATATGAACACCGCCTATGTTCGGCGTCAGCGTGCAATGACCGCTCACACATGGCGGGTGGCAGCACCAGCAGCGGAGGAATATACACTCCTGGAAATTGAAATAAGAACACCGTGAATTCATTGTCCCAGGAAGGGGAAACTTTATTGGCACATTCCTGGGGTCAGATACATCACATGATCACACTGACAGAACCACAGGCACATAGACACAGGCAACAGAGCATGCACAATGTCGGCACTAGTACAGTGTATATCCACCTTTCGTAGCAATGCAGGCTGCTATTCTCCCATGGAGACGATCGTAGAGATGCTGGATGTAGTCCTGTGGAACGGCTTGCCATGCCATTTCCACCTGGCGCCTCAGTTGGGCCAGCGTTCGTGCTGGACGTGCAGACCACGTGAGACGACGCTTCATCCAGTCCCAAACATGCTCAATGGGGGACAGATCCGGAGATCTTGCTGGCCAGGGTAGTTGACTTACACCTTCTAGAGCACGTTGGGTGGCACGGGATACATGCGGACGTGCATTGTCCTGTTGGAACAGCAAGTTCCCTAGCCGGTCTAGGAATGGTAGAACGATGGGTTCGATGACGGTTTGGATGTACCGTGCACTATTCAGTGTCGCCTCGACGATCACCAGTGGTGTACGGCCAGTGTAGGAGATCGCTCCCCACACCATGATGCCGGGTGTTGGCCCTGTGTGCCTCGGTCGTATGCAGTCCTGATTGTGGCGCTCACCTGCACGGCGCCAAACACGCATACGACCATCATTGGCACCAAGGCAGAAGCGACTTTCATCGCTGAAGACGACACGTCTCCATTCGTCCCTCCATTCACGCCTGTCGCGACACCACTGGAGGCGGGCTGCACGATGTTGGGGCGTGAGCGGAAGACGGCCTAACGGTGTGCGGGACCGTAGCCGGGCTTCATGGAGACGGTTGCGAATGGTCCTCGTCGATACCCCAGGAGCAACAGTGTCCCTAATTTGCTGGGAAGTGGCGGTGCGGTCCCCTACGGCACTGCGTAGGATCCTACGGTCTTGGCATGCATCCGTGCGTCGCTGCGGTCCGGTCCCAGGTCGACGGGCACGTGCACCTTCCGCCGACCACTGGCGACAACATCGATGTACTGTGGAGACCTCACGCCCCACGTGTTGAGCAATTCGGCGGTACGTCCACCCGGCCTCCCGCATGCGCACTATACGCCCTCGCTCAAAGTCCGTCAACTGCACATACGGTTCACGTCCACGCTGTAGCGGCATGCTACCAGTGTTAAAGACTGCGATGGAGCTCCGTATGCCACGGCAAACTGGCTGACACTGACGGCGGCGGTGCACAAATGCTGCGCAGCTAGCGCCATTCGACGGCCAACAGCGCGGTTCCTGGTGTGTCCGCTGTGCCGTGCGTGTGATCATTGCTTGTACAGCCCTCTCGCAGTGTCCGGAGCAAGTATGGTGGGTCTGACACACCGGTGTCAATGTGTTCTTTTTTCCATTTCCAGGAGTGTAGTTTGCGTGTAGCGAGCGACAGAATATGAAAATCATGTGAGTGGTATTTGAAGGTGTTGCAAATTGTATAAAACCCATGGGATGAAGCACGCTGTATAGTGGGTAATACTTTATAATAACGTAAAATTCGTAATAAAGGATACTATTATATTATATATTCCAATTTGATTATTAACGACTCTAATGACTTTCGTTTGATTACTTAAGATCATAATTGGACTCGTACTTTTTTTGTTTTAAAAGCTTTTATTCGTAGAGTGACATAGTTTTTACGCGAGCCGGATGCCACTGCTGATAGCTATACGGGTATGAACACATACTAACCTTGGTTCAAACCATTTCTACTTACATCAGACAGGTATCAAGGAATCAAGACGGTCAGAAGAAGGAAGATGATGTAAATCACTTGCTGCTTTACTGCAGTTTCTTAAAAACACAGCCGGCCGAAGTGGCCGTGCGGTTACAGGCGTTGCAGTCTGGAACCGCAAGACCGCTACGGTCGCAGGTTCGAATCCTGCCTCGGGCATGGATGTTTGTGATGTCCTTAGGTTAGTTAGGTTTAACTAGTTCTAAGTTCTAGGGGACTAATGACCTCAGCAGTTGAGTCCCATAGTGCTCAGAGCCATTTGAACCATTTTTTTAAAAACACAGAAAACTTCTTACTACAGATCCTTTTGAAAATGAAATTACACCTACGAACAAGAGCTTCTGTCTTGCCGTGAATGTACTAAAAATATACAAAGCCCTCTTCGAATTTATATGACAGTAGCTTGTGCTTATGAAATTTGTTGTAACATCAGCGGTTACATACACATTTCTATCTCCTAATATATGCTTCCCAATTTTCTTTTTCAGTTTTGTAATCTGTTTTGCATACAGTTGATAACACGTTAAGATTCTTTAGCGATAAGTGTGTGGATCCTGTAAAATAATATTAAATCATTGCTCCAACTGCGTACTTTGTCGGTTCTACAGTGTTTTTACATTTGTCGGTGATGTCCACATCCAGCTGAGATGTTACTGGTGTCGGGCTGGCAGCAGACGGCGGCCTGGGAGAACACTGCAAGCCTTCCATCTCACAAGCGTGTCTTCAATGTTTCAGGAGCTGCGGCGGCGTCCCGGCTGTACGTGGACGCCATCAGCAAGCTGGCCAAGCAGGCACAGCAGGGCACCTGGGGAGCCTCCGCCGATGTCGGTGAGTGCGCGCGTTGTGTCATCAAAGTTTCATGTTTAGAGACCAATACGATAATAAGGCTAAGAGGCTACGCATCCACTACACAGACTGTTGAGCAAAAGTTAAAGACGACAGGTACTCTCACATCGTGTGTCACTCTACCATTCAACGTACATCGACTAAACTTGGGCCTTACGTAGAATGAACTGCTACAGTACATTACAGAAGGTAAATGAAGGAAATACACAGTAGGACAACAAGAACTGATGCTATTATTCAGAATCATTAATTATATTGAAGTCACCGCAATTCATGATGTCCCATGAACATTATAAAAGGCGAGACATGGTACTTAATAGTGTGTGTGATCACCACTGACTTCATTTCTTGCTCTGCATCGTGCTCCCACGGTGGCCGCAAGGTTGGTAAGGACTTCTTGTGTTAGCTCCTCCCATTCTCCACCAGCGCTGCTGACAACCACTGGCTGGTCGCTCCTACATGCGGATGTGGTGCAATGTGTCTCCCCAACGCATCCCACACGTTCTAGATAGTGCTGAAGCCGGGGGAACGGGCAGGACAGGCCGTTTTCCGAATATCATATCGTTCAAAAAGCTCCTCCAACTGAACTGTTCGATTCGGTCGCACATTATTATCCATAAGCATGAAGTCGGGGGCCAAAGAAGCCCTGAAAAGCCGCACATGCGGAAGGAGTATAATGCCACAAGAACATCGGCAGGTGAGCTGTGGTGAAAGATTTGGAGACCAGCACAACTAAGCAAGATTATGCCTTCTGATATCATAGCACCTGGGCCACCAGAACGCTCACATTCTACAGTAGTGGACGTACTTTCATACACTACGTGATCAAAAGTATCCGGACACCTGGCTGAAAATGACTTAAAAGTTCGTGGCGCCCCCTATCGGTAATGCCGGAATTCAGTATGGTGTTGTCCCAACCTTAGTGTTGATGACAGGTTCCACTCTCGCAAGCATACGTTCAGACAGGTGCTGGAAGGTTTCTTGGGGAATGGCAGCCCATTATACACTAAGCAGAGGTATCGATGTCGGTCGGTGAGGTCGGGAACGAAGTCGGCGCTCCAAAACATCCCAAAGTTGTTCTGTAGGATTCAGGTCAGGACTGTGTGCAGGCCAGTCCATTTCAGGGATGTTAATATCGTGTAACCACTCCGCCACAGGCCGTGCATTATGAACAGGTGCTCGATCTTCTTGAAAGATGCAATCACCATCCTCGAATTGCTGATCAACAGTGGGAAGCAATAAGGTGCTTAAAACCTCGATGTAGGTCTGTGCTGTGATAGTGCCACGCAAAACAAAGAGTGCAAGCCCCCTCCTTGAAAGACACGATAGCACCATAACACCAATCTCTCCGAATTTTACTGTTATACACTATACACGCTGGCAGATGTTCACCGGGCATTCGCCATACCCAGACCTTGCCATCGGATCGCCACATTATGTACCGTGATTCGTCGCCCCACACAACGCCTTTCCACTGTTCAATCGTCCAATGTTTACGCTCCTTACAGCAAGCGAGGCGTCGTTAGGCATTTACCGGCGTGATGTGTGGCTTATCAGCAGCCGATCGACCATGAAATCCAAGTTTTCTCACTTCCCGCCTAACTTTCATAGTACTTGCAGTGGATCCTGATGCAGTTTGGAATTCGTGTGTGATGGTATTGATAGATGTCTGCCTATTACTCTCGGCGGTCTCTGTCAGTCAACAGAAGAGGTCGGCCAGTACGCTTTCGTGCTGTTCGTGTCCCTTCACGTTTCCACTTCACTATCACATCGGAAACAGTGGATCTAGGGATGTGTAGGAGTGTGGAAAAATATGACTAAGCACTGAAGCGCCTAGAACCGCTCGGCCACAGCGGCTGGCGACAACGAGGTCATTAGACACGGAGCATAAGCCCGGATGAGGGAAGGATGAAGGAGGAAATCGGCCGTACCGTTTCGAAGGAACCAGCACACCATTTTCCCTGAGCGACTTAGCAAAATCACATAAAACCGAAATCAGGATCGCCAGATGCGGGTCAGAATCGTCGTCCTTCCGAAAGCGAGTTCAGTGCACTTACCACCGCTCCATCCGACGTCGCAGTGTTAACAATGGCACATGCGTGGTTCGTCGGCTGCGGAGGCCTATCCTTAGGACTGCCCTGCACTGCGTGTATGTTTGGGATCTCCTGCAAAACCCCTGAATGGATTGCAACCAAGTCTCACACAGAAACAGCTGACATCACAAGCATTAGCACTGTAGCACTTATAGGCTCCTACCTCCTATAGGAGTGGAGACGCAGACATGTTTTATCCTCACTCTGGCATACATTGTGCCCTGCATGACAGGCTTGTTGTGTGGGACTGTATCGGCCTGCAAAATCAACTTGCTTTGTATGGCAGCCTACATGTAAGGGGTAACAATCTGTTTTTGTGACCTCAACATGTAGCCTGCTCAGCATTAAAGTCTGATATTAGTTATGCCACAATTCGCCACCTGTCCTCTTTTACCAGTCCTCCCAGCATTCGACGTCCAATATCCGTAATGATGTGTGGCCGCCCAGCCCACCGACGTCTAGATGTGGTTCCACCTTGGATTCGCCACACGTTGAAGCCACTCACCAAAGCACTCCTCGAACATCCGACAAGTCGTACAGTTTCTGAAATTCTAGCGCCGAGCCTCCGTGCCGTCACAATCTGCCCTTGCTAAAACTCAGATAGATCGCGCGCCGTCCCTCTTCCACACACGAGCAGCACGATCATTGACCAGCAGTCATTCCTCGCCAGGTGACGCTGCTATCGCCTGGTCGGGATTATAACAATAGTATGTCGGTGGTGATAATGTTCTGGAAGGTCAGTATATGTTGGGACAGTTGCGCGAGAATGCTACTCATTTGCATTTCTGTCCGCCCCGATAGCTGAGTGGTCAGCGCGACGGAATGGCGTGAAAAGGGGCCCGGGTTCAATTCCTGGCTGGGTCGGAGATTTTCTCCGCTCAGAGACTGGGTGTTGTGTTGTCTTGATCATCACCTCATCATCCCCATCAACGCACAAGTCGCTGAAGTGGCGTCAACTAAAACAAGTCTTGCACCAGGCGATTTGTCTACCTGACAGGTGGCCCTAGCCACATGACATTTCATTTCATTTGAATTTCTAAGCTTGCAGTTTGTCATTTGTCGCCTTTCGCCTGCATGGTGCTGCAGTTTTAATGGGCAGCAGTATATGAGAAATTTGGTGCATCTCTGACATAAGAAATAACGCTATCAATTACAAAAATCAAGCCGTTTCTGGACGTTTTGGTCAGATGGAAAGTGGATGGATCATTGGTGCATTCCATTTACAGTAACTCTTCATATACAGATCTGTATTTGCAGGAGTCTGTTTGCCACCACCCATCAGAAACTACGGGCGTCCTTCGAACAGTAGTACACTGGGCACATGTTGTTTCTGACGGAGATAGTCTTGCAAAGGAGGTGGAACACTTAGTCATTGTTCAAGGATAGCAAATATTCTCCACATGAGATCACCACAGCTTTAAAGGAGAAGGAACATGACCACCCACAAGATCAAAGAGGAGAAGGAACGGTGCAGTCCCGGGCGTTCTTCCCTTGCATCGGCAGTATTTCGTTGAAATTAGGCGGAATCTTAAGGAAACTGTGGGGCAGCTGGTTGAATTAATGGTGTGTTATAAAATTTTGTAGAAACCAGTCCTATTATTTATGCTGTCTTTTGCCGTTCTCAACACTGGCTCTCTAACTACAATATTGGCAACCAGAAAGTGATTAGCAAAACGTGAAGCCTGTAATTAGAATTTCTAGTGCCCACTTCATCTGAGAAATACACTTATAGCTACAGCTTATAGCTCTGAGAAATTAGGAGATTGTCTGGGATTCATAATGAAAAACGATTTTGATTAAAAATAGTTCAGTATATTCTGAAAGTCACGGATGAAAAAAAAAAGAAGAATCCACACAATCTGACTAACAGAGCAGTTCAGCTGATGCAACTATAACTGTCCAAATTAAATGTTTAAGTGAATGCTCGTCATAATTTGATGATATTGCTCATCAAACGCCACGCTAAATAATGGTAGAATGTCTGTCCCGCTGCGGCACGTGAAAATACGACATACGCAAACTGAAGATAGATTATTAAAGTCATCCCAGAATTAACGCTTCACTCGAAAATGATTTCATGGTTACGCGTATCCCGAGTAACTTAATACGGCATCCGAGGCTGTTTATAGCAATGATACCGACGCGACGCGACTCCCGACACAGATGGTGTGCTATTCAGCGTCTGGAGAGAACTGGGGCCTTTCTTCCTCTCGCAGCGTTCTTATATATGAAGCCGCGGTGCGGACGGCTAAGGGAACGCCTCATCAAATCGGCTCTCCCGACTAGCCTTTAGTTACCGAATAAATCATCGCTTCCTTTGCTGATGGCAGATGAAGCTCAAATTTAAATGCGCAATCAGCACACACATAAGTAATCATAATAAATGTTTGACGTGGCTAAGTTAAATATTTTGGGCGAGAGAATTAATTTAATTACACTACACGCAGTAGACGAGCTCTGAACTTGCCATTTGGAGATACGCTATCGCTATAGTTTTATAGTTATTCAAATGAAACTTCTCACACCTTTATGGTTATAGCGGATCTCCATTCTACTTAAATATAAACATCCTAGCCTTATTTATTAGCCTACTTAATCTATGTTGCTTCCTTAATTTTTAAGACAAAAACCATAAAATTATGAATTTCAACTAAAATCTTAATTTGTGAGATCCAAAGTACTGTTTCTATTAAATAATTATGGAAAAGGAATCTAAATATAAATTTTTAAGTTTCTAGCTCTTTTCTGTTGCGCCAATGGTTTTTACAGAAAAACATCCAAATTTCGAAAATGGTTAAAGTTATCGAACTGATATTCAACACATATTAATTAAGTATTACTCCTGACATGCTAGAACCGTTTCAGGTTATTCACTTGATTTTTAAAGTATTGTGCAACATTTATGACGTCAGAGCTAGTTACAGGGACTGGCTGGCACACAATGGAAAGACTGATGTGAATTCACTACGGCGTGAGTAGGCTGCTTCCCTACAAAACATCATGCTAGAGTAATTTTCCGCCAGTCTACAAGGTCTTGTGATTTTCTCGGTTGGACAAAGTACGATCTGTGTTTGCGGAAGGCTGGAATCTACAGAAAACCTTGCCAGTGTGGCAAAGCGTACGTTGGTAGGACGATGCGCACAGTGCATGATAGATGCGTCGAACTTGACTGCCACACTCACCTTTTGCCGCCCAGCAAGTCAGCCATAGCCAAGCATTGTATCTCCACAGGAAATGCTATGGATTATTCTACCACGGAAATCTTGGCCTCGATGAGATCCTTATGGGATTCAGTTATTAAGGAATCGGTAGAAATACGTTGAGCGCAGATCTTATTAATCGTGCTGGCGGCTTTCAACTCGATTAGGCATGGGACCCGGTGACTTATTTAATCTTCTGAAGGAAAACATTTCATGACGAATGACACGTTGAACGACATTTAATTTTATTAATTCTGACAGCTGAAGTTTAACTTTGCAACCAGCAGAGATGGCCGAGTGGATCTAGGCGCTTCAGTCCCGAACCGCGTGACTGCTACGGTCGCAGGTTCGAATCCTGCCTCGGGCACAGATGTGTGTGATGTCCTTGGGTTAGTTAGGTTTAAGTAGTTCTAGGTTCTAGGGGACTGATGATCACAGATGTTAAGTCCCATAGTGCTCAGAGCCATTTGTGCCCCGCCCCTTTTTTTTTTTTTTTAACTTCGCGAGTGTGCATTTCGACAGAGAGAGCGCTTGTTGTATCAAATCACGCATGCGCCTCCGATTATTTAAACTCCCTACCTCATCCTTCAAAACAACCTGCCCTTTCTTCACGACCTGAGCAAAGCCAGTCACTTTGCCTCCTATCTCTCTGACCTCCATACCTGACGACCCTCGCGTTTACTACTCCAACTTCCCTACTGATCATGGACGCACCGATTCCACAGTCCCACCCCTGGCTCCTAACTTACGGTACTTGAACAACATACCAGAAACAGAATCACAGCACAGGACGTAAAGCAAGTTATTAACAAAAAACGCAACACATCTCATGGTCGCATCCGTATTAGCTGTCGCCACCTCAGAGAATGGCCTATCTTCTTTCTCATCGCTCTTGCAGCCCTTTATACCCTTATTCTCTCCACAGACTACAATCCAGACGTGTGGAAAACATCCAAACCAAACAAACCCATCACTGCAACGTCCTCCTACAGCCCTGGTACGTCCTCCTACCGCCCCATCCGCCTCACCTCAGCGTTTAGCCTTTGAATCCATCCCCTCTCGACGTATCCACCGTCATCTGCCCAACATCATCTGCTTTCTATTACCCAGTGTGGCTCCTGTCCCTTCTTCTATGCTGATAATCAATTCCTGAACCTCACCCATCTCATATCCCAACAACTCAGAACAGTAAACCCGCCATCTTTGTCGCCCTTGACCTAGGAAAAGCATACGACCGTGTATGGAATTTCGGTCTCCTCTTTAAACTCCAGATTACGCACTTCCAATCAACTATATCCGCCTTATCTCATTCTTCGTCTCCAGTCGCCCATCCCATGACCTTGTTAACAAGATCAATTCCCATACCTTGTAACCCACTGCAGGAGTGGCCCAAGATTCCGTTCTCTCCCTTCTTCTTTACCTCTTATACACTGCCGGTATGCCCAAACCACCTCCTCCCATCCACGTCCTTTAGTATGCTGATGAAACCGCTTCCATCGCTCTCTGTCCAGAAATCCCAACGATCCATCCGAATCCATCTGTCAGTTTACCTCCTGGTGTAATCATTGGCTCCTTAAGATTAACCCCTCCAGACCCAAGGCGATACTTATTGGACGCACCAGCCATAGACATCTACATATACGTAACCCTACTTAAACTAGATGCGGGTTATGGACGGATCGGTTGAAGTGTTGTTTAGAAAAGGATTCTTTCGCAGGCCTTAATCATTTAAGAGGAATTGCGGATAGTTAGAACCACGACATACGGTCAGGTAGTTACAAGACATGCACTACGTATATACATGTTCAATGTCTTAACTGCGGCCTACCTGGACCAATATAATCAACATGGTTTGATGAACTGGCGATAGTTGACGTAGGTTTCATTATTTTTGTATCTGTCGAAAGTTTGTGCAAAATTTTTTGCAGCGATGTGATGTTCTTCTTTAACTGTGTTACAATAAATGCATGAGGATTAAAACGAATGTAGTATACTGGAAAACATTAATTTATTGCTGTGGTTGTTCGAATAAAACAACGAAGCTATTTTACAGTTAATTACTTTTCACCGCTGACAAAGATTATTTTTGTCAGCGTAATACCTTTAATTTCATTTTTAACTGAGTGTGTTTAGCAAATATGTGGAGCTATGGCGTAAATAATCGAAACCGCTCGCATGTAAATATGGAATGTAACACAGATGCTACACAGAAACTCGCCAAATTCCCACCGTTTCGATAACTAACAAACTGCAGTTTTGATAGTGTATACAACTGTTCGTAGAAATTAGGACGTCACAAAGGGTCTGAATATAAAATTTGGGCAGTATAGAATGTTGTAGTGGTGTCGAATTATTAGTCTTGGATTGCACTGAGTACAGCATCGAATGAAATTTGTTCCAATGTCTGGTATCCCCCTCTCCCTTCTCTCATCATCTTCATAGACAAACACGAAGCTACGCTTAACATGCTCTGATTATAGTCATCTACAGCAGAGATACGCAAAGACATCTTACACGCAAGCCGCCCATTGAGTAAACTCGTATCGGGCAATAAGGCACAAGATTAAATATAACAAAATAAAATAATAATAATAATTTTCGGGATAACTATTCATCCTCTGAATTGCATAAATAGGCACATAGAATATTTCCAACGATTATTTATATTGAAAAAGTAAATCGTGTAGCCACACTTATCACACGTTTCATTACACTATCTGCACTTGATCGTACAGAGGATCACGTTTTTTGGACTGCCGGGTACCGACGAAGCGATCCTCCGTCAGTAATTTGATCACGTGACGCTAAAATGAGATCGAGATAACTTCGTTCGCCTCTGATATTACCCAGTTAACCTAGTTACTGTTAAATGAAGAATTACATGCCTAAAATCTATGCTCTCAAAGACCGATAATTTCATTCGGTTTGTATATAAATGCCCATCTTTTAGTCGCAAACGGAAAAGCAATCTGACGCTCTTCACGTCCGTGCTGTTGACGAAGCGCTAAACCGAACCAATGAAATAACGTGATTCAGCGCTGACATCAAAAAATGCGACCGTGGGGGTGGAGAGAAACGCTACATGTCGTAACACTCGACTTAATATACTGCCCACTGGCAGTGCGTTACCAGTAAATAACGTCTGAACTGTGTCCCAATTACTACACGACAGAAGAGAAAGAGAAACAGGAGGCAACATAAGTTACAATACCACACTCTGATGTTTGATCTTCTCTTCAGATCAACTTAGTTACTCTCCTTCTCATATTACATTTATATCTATAACAGAGCAGTATATAATAGGATTTGAGGGAGATAAAGTTAAACATGTAATTCAATTACCCTTCAATTTTTTCTCATGAGCCCATCATAATTAATGGGGATTACACAAATTATCCAAAATACAGGATTTATAATGCAGCTCTTCTGCTGTCAAAACCGTCCTCGCCTGGAATGTCTCAAGCAATGTGACCGCAAGGTCTATGATGGGTGGCCGGCCGGAGTGGCCGAGCGGTTCTAGGCGCTACAGTCTGGAACCGCACGACCGCTACGGTCGCAGGTTCGAATCCTGCCTCGGGCATGGATGTGTGTGATGGCCTTAGTTTAGTTAGGTTTAAGTAGTTCTAAGTTCTAGGGGACTGATGACCACAGCAGTTAAGTCCCATAGTGCTCAGAGCCATTTGAACCATCTATGATGGGTGATCTGACATCTGTTGTCAACAAATCTTAAAACCACAGCGGAGCATGTCTAGGCGACTCTGATTCCACGTGTATTGGGGCGTACGGTGCCCTCACACTGTTATTATTTACGAAACTTACATTTTCCTGCGATACTTTCACATGTGATTTTGTGAGGGCTTTAACGTTTTCAGTGGTCAGCCTACAGAGTAAACATCGGTTACAAGGGCTTGACATAAGATTTTAATTACCAGTTCGAAAAAATAAATTTACTGGCGAGATTGTGTTAGATGGCTCACAGATATCTTTGAAGTAGCTGCCACCCTGCATATGGCACCACAATGTAGGTACTACTTACTTGATGCTGCAGGCACAGTGGTTTGTCTACAAAGAGTTTCGTGATTTCATGAAGGTCCTGCTGAAATTGAGGCTGTGCTTCGAAACGTTAATTGGGTAAGAGCAGAAATAAGAGAGTTCTAGCATTAATTTTCCATTCACTTCAACGCCTCTACTTGGCAAGAAAAATCACTGTCGCTAGCAAGCCTAGCACAAGAAATAAAAACCTCTCCAAACAGCTAATTGTATCAAAAGCGTAGGCGGGTTACTATCGGATAAATGTGTCAATCCTATATAAATATATGAGTAAAACACGACGCGTTCCATTTGAATAAATAATTCCTATACCCTCACAGCCTAACCTCCTCCCGCCATCCTCGCGCCTCATGCGTTTGGAATTAACTTATATTTGTTCTTCTGTGTTGTTGCGCTGTACAGCATTCGTAAAGATTGTCTCTGACAGTACTGAGAGGTTAGTCATGTGTCTGGAAGAGAAGGAAACGTATAAAATGATTACATGTGAGGAATTTAAATTTATGACAAACACGACAGCACACTTCTTGGCACTCTGCAATAATGGAACCATCCGACAGATTTATTTGTACATCACACGCGTGACAGTCGAATATTTGCGATATTTTCCGCAAAATGCATTGTTAATCAGGTGCAAATATGGAGAAAGACCCTTTAGTGTACAACACCACGGTTACGGAATGACCACGGAAAGCAGTGGAACGATCACATGTAAATAATCGCTGGAAAGACACATGCCAGATTGTCATTGATTGGAAGCATCCTCAGGAAGTGTAGTGGATACACGAAGGCGACAGCTTACGAAACCGTCCTTCGACCGATGGTTCAGTGGTACTCGACAGCCTGGAAGTTACTCGTCAGCCACTGTCCACTGTCAGGACTGGTACGTTATGTAGAGAAATTCCAAAGAAGTACTGTGCATTTTTTTTCAGAGGGCCTTACTTTTTCTTGAGCCACCAGTCTTCTGAATGGTTTGACGAAAAGAATTCCTATCCTGCGATAGGAAGGCCCTCTTCATCTTAGAGTAGAACTTGCACACTACGTCATCAATTATTTGTAGGACGTGATCAAAGGCCTGTCTTCTCCTACAGGTTTTAACCACTACATTTCGCTCTCGTACCACGGAGATTATTTCGTGATACTTTAACACGTGTCCTGTCATCCTGTCCCTTCCTCTAGTCAGCGCCTTACGTATGTTGCTTCCTCCTTCAATTCTGCGGGAAACCTCCTCACTCCTTATCAGTCCACCTGATGTTTTACACTCCTCTTTAACACCAATTTTAAATGCTTCGAATCCCTTCTGTTTCGGTTTCTCAAAGTCCATCATTCATTGCGAAACAGTCCGTTCCTTAGCTGAATGGTCAGTGCGGTTGGTGGCCATGAAGCGGACCTGGGTTTGACTCCCGGTCGGATAGGAGATTTTCTCCGCCCTGGCCTGGGTGTTGTGCTACCCGCATCGTCATTTTATCATCATCAACACACAAGTCTAAGAGTGTGGCGTCAACTGAGAAGACTTGCAACTCGGCAGCCTAATTTCCGCGCGTGGAGAGTCCCGGTCGTCAATGTCATTCGATCGCTTAATTTTCATTTCACAGCCATACAGTACTGTGCTCCAAAGATACATCCTCAGAACTTTATTCCTCAAATTAGGGCCAATGTTGATAACAGTAGATTTCTCTCGCCCAGGAATGTCTTCTTTGTCCGTACTAGTCTACTTTTTATCTCCTGCTTGCATCGTACGTTGTGGGTAATTTTGTTTCCAAGGTAAAAGAATTTCCTTTCGTTCGTGATCACAAATTCTGATGTTAAGATCTCGCTGATCTCATCTCTGCTGCTTCTCATTGCTTTCGTCTTTCTTCCATTTACTCTCAGTCCATATTATGTACTCATTAGGCTCTTCAATCCATTCAGCAGATCCTGTAATTCTTCTCCACCTTCACTGAGCATAACAATGTCATCAGAGAATCTTATCATTGAAATAATTTTACCTTCAGTTTAACCCCACTCTTTAAACTTTCTTTTATTTCCGTCATTGCTCCTTTGATGTACAGGTTGAACGTTAGAGGCGAAAGACTACATCCCTGCCTTACAATCTTTTTAGTTCGAACACTATCAACCGCAACTTCAGAATTGTTTCTGTGCTGTCTTTATCTTCCCTAAAGCCAAAATAACCATCATCTAACACACCCCCAACTTTCTTTTCCATTGTTCTGTATATTACTCCTGTCAGCAACTTGGATGCATGAGCTGTTAAGCTGACTTTTAAGCCTTACAAAGCTGCTTTAAATTCTAATGCTGGATCCCTTATCTCATCTAAATCGACTTCTGCTTCTTCTTCTATCGCATGGGACAAATCTTCTGCCTCACAGACGCCTTCAGTGTACCCTTTCCACTCATCCGCTCTCTCTTCTGCATATAACAGTGGAATTCTCGTTGCACTCTTCATGTTACCGCCCTTACTTTTAATTTCACCTAAGGTTGTTCCGACTTTTTATATGCTGAGTCAGTCCTTCCGACGATCACTATTTCTTCGATTTCTTCACATTTCTGATGCAGCCATTTCTCCTTAGCTTCCTTGCACTTCCTCTTTATTTCATTTCTTAGTAACCTGTGTTGGTGACTTCCTGAATTTCGCTGAAACTTTTTGCGCGCTTACTTCTTTCGTCAATCAACTGAAGTATTTCTTCTATTACCCATAGTTCCTTCTCAGTAACCTTCCCTGTATCCATGTTCTTTCTTCAACTTCTG
This sequence comes from Schistocerca serialis cubense, assembly GCF_023864345.2. Taxonomy (NCBI): domain Eukaryota; kingdom Metazoa; phylum Arthropoda; class Insecta; order Orthoptera; family Acrididae; genus Schistocerca; species Schistocerca serialis. Next base: position 1,141,633,952 of record NC_064639.1, on the reverse strand, counting down.
TGACTGCCTCTTTTAAAGATGTCCAGCGTCCTGAGCTATTCATTATCACAGTATCTATAGCCTCAGAGAACTTCGAGCTCATCTTTTTATTCCTTAGTTATGTTATCTTATGTTAACCGGAGACCTAGAAACGACGGAGAGCCTCCGTCCCCGCCGCAGCCGCAGTGGTCCACAACCCCACGACGACTACCGCAGTCCACTTCACCCCTCCGCCGCCCCACACCGAGCCCAGAGTTACTGTGCGGTTCGGCCCCAGGTGGACGCCCCAGGGAACGTCTCACACCAGACGAATGCAACCCCTATGTTTGCGTGGTAGAGTAATGGTGGTGTACGCGTACGTGGAGAACTTTGCCCAGCAATCGCCGACATAGTGTAGCTGAGGCGGAATAAGGGGAACCAGCCCGCAACCGCCGAGGCAGATGAAAAACCGCCTAAAAACCTTCCACAGACTGGCCGGCTCACCGGACCTCGACACAAATTCGCCGGGCGGACTCGTGCCGGGGACCAGGCGCTCTTTCCCGCTCGGAAAGCCGTGCGTTAGACCGCACGGCCAACCGGGAGGGCTTCATTCCTTAGTACTTCTGTACGTCAGTTCTTTATACACTGATCCTTCGTGACTGGTCTCTTAAACTTCAGCCCACCCTTCATAAACTTCAGCCTACCCTTCATCGTTAAAAAACTGTGATTTGGGTCCACATCTGCTCCTGAGTACGTTTTACAGCCCAGTATCCGATTTCTGAATCTCTGCCTGACGATGATGTAATCTAATTGAAATCTTCCCTTATCTCTCGCCCGTCTCCAAGTATATCTCCCCATCTTGTGATTCTAGAACAGAGTATTGGTTATGAAATTTATTGCAGAACTCAATTAGCCTTTATCCTCTCTCATTCGTATTACCAAGCCCATAATCTCCCCTAACTCCTTCTTTCAGTTCTTCCCATACAAGTGGATTCCAAACCCCCATGGCTATTAGATTTTCATCTGTCTTTACGTACTGAATCAACCATACACTTTCTCCAGCTCATGATCATCTACTTGTGACACCGGCATGTATACCTGAACCATTGTTGTCGGTATTGGTTTGCTGACGATTCTGTTGAGAATAACTCTATCACTAAACTGTCCACAGCAAGCAACCCATTCTCTGCCCTGCCTTCCTATTCATAACGAATCCTACTACCGTTATATTATTTTCTGCTGCTGTTTGTATTACCCAATACTCACCTGACCAGAAAACCTTTCCTCTTTACCATTTCACTTCACTGACGCTCACTATATCTAAATTGAGCCTTAGCATTTTCCGTTTCAGACTTACTAGCTTCTCCATAAAGCCCAACGTTCTCCCCGTCGGCTACAAAGTAACTCTTTCGTTCGTTATTCAGTCTTCTTCTCATGGTCACCTCTCCCTTGGCAGTATCCTCTGTGATATCCGGCTGCACGGCTACTCTGGAATATTTTGCCAATGGACAGATGATGACGATACTTTTTCAACTGTAAGTCACTTGTCCTGTGGATACATATGAAGTGTCTTTAATGCATCCTCTTGGCGTTAAGCATTGCTGATTCTTCCACCTTTTACGGGCAGTTTCCTACCCCTAGGCGAGTGGAGTGCTCTAAACCTCTCTCTGCTCCTCCGCCCTCTCTAGCAGACCAGGGGTGACTTCTTATGTTGGAAGTCTTCGGCCACTTTTACTAATGATTTTTATTCAGAATTAAAGGAGCGTCTAGGTTGTAACCCGAGACATTTCAGTTAATAGTCAGAGACGCTATCACTAGAGCCCGAGCGTATCGTTTGATCGTTTGTTTAGCAGGCGAAAAAACGTCACAAAGGTCTGCACCAAGCTCCAGTGGCAAACGGTACAAGAGAGGCGTTGTGGATCAAAGTGCGATTCACTGATAAAATTCAGAGAGCATACCTTCCTAGAACATGCAACCATCAAATTGTTTTCTCTTACATTTACGTCGCGAAAACATCATGAAAAAAAATAGGCAAATTCAAGCGTTCGGGCGAACTTAAAAGCAGTTTCTTTTCCTTCGATCCACGCGCGACTGGAAGAGGAAAGTGGGGAAATGACAGTGGTAGCAGATTACCCTCCGACGAGCACCAGAAGGTGTCGTTCAGAGTATGGATGTAGTAATACATGTAGATGCTTTCTTAAGCGTTTAAAATTTTTTACACTATCAATTTCTTTAAAATGATGAAAGCAATCATTTATCGCCTTGTATGCCGGTCCTTCTGTGCTGTTTGTCTTTCAAACGTACGCAGAAATGCCGCAAATCTTAGGACATATTTTTCTTGCGTACACGTAATTTCGTGGATAGCCAGTACTAGTTGTAGTACAGTACTAGTGACAAGAAATTATTATTGACCAACGATGATGTGGAGATAGAAAACTTGCCTCAAACAGTGCGAAGTGAGGTGGGCGTGCCCTGTTGCTCTTCTGCTTCGGAAAGCGTGCAGAAACAGACGAGAATTCCGCTCGAGTGTACGACCAAGCCCTCCCTCGCGGGAGTTCGCCACGGGGCTGCCCGCACGTTTCCGTGGCGCTGCGGCAGAGAGACAGCTGTCTGCTCCGGCTGTCCACTCGTGTTCCCTTCCATTCACCTTATCAGCAAAAAAGTTCCCCTTTGTTCACCGTACTCAATTTTTTTCACTTGGTTTAACGTCGGGAAACGTAAAAAAAAAAAAAAAAAAAAAAAAAAAAAATCCTGTGTGGAGCGCATAAAATGAATTACCGTACTGCAACGATGAGCAGTTGCAGGATAGCTCGCTTTACTCTCGACGAACGTGGTAGTTCTACCTGTCACCTGACCATGGTCAAACGTGCACCGTCGAGCGTTTTGTGTACAAATGTTTCACTAACTTAACAACAACTTTCATTTCATATGCCATAGGAGAAGGTAGCTCTTACTTTTCGGATTTGAGTTCTGTCTTTGTGTTACATACCAGTTAGTTATATCGTAAATAAAAATAAGTTGTGTATAGTTCGAGGTCAACAGGGAAAGAGGAAGGCGTGCATCCTCAGGCACTACAGGCGAAAACTACTTAAAATTCACGTAAAGAATAATCAATAACATTACTATTTTCAGCCTGATGTTGCTTATTAACTTTATCATTATAATCCAGAAAGCTATTACGCAAAATGACTGTGAGTCAAAAAATGAAGAAATCCAATTTTCTTTGAGTCATCTCTCTCCCGACTGGTCTGATGCGACCCGCCACGAATTCATCTCGTGTGCCAGCCTCTTCATCTCAGAGTGGCGCAACCGTCCTCAGTTATTTGCTGGATATATTCCGATCTCTGTCTTCCTCTACAGCTTTTACCCTGCACAGCTCCCTCTGGTACACTGGAAATTATTCCCTGATGTCTTAGCAATTATCCTATCATACTGTCCCTTCGCACTGTCAGTGTTTTCCGTATATTCCATCCCTCGTCGATTCAGCGAAGAATCTCCTCATACCTTACCTTACCAGACCACCTAAGTTTTAAACATTCCTCTGTAGTACCACATCTGAAATGCTTCGAGTTCCTTGTCCATATTTCACTAACATACAACGCTTTTCTCCAGACGTATATTTTCAGAAGTTTCTTCCTGAAATTAAGGCCTATGTTTGATACTAATTAGTCTTCTCTTAGCCTGGAATGACCTTGTCTAATGTTCATAACGTCCTGCTCCGTCCATCACGGGTTATTTTGCTGCCTAGGTAGCAGGATTCCTTAACTTCCTCTACTTCGTGTATCCCCAATTCTGATGTCAGGTTGCTTGTTGTTCTCATTTCTGCTACTTCTAATTACTTTCGTCTTCCTTCACTTTACGCTCAGTTCATATCCTGTACTCATTAGGCTCTTCATTCATTCAACACCTTCTGTAATTGTTCTGCAGTTTCACTTAGGAGAGCAGTGTCATCGGTGAATCTTATCAATGATATCTTTTCACCCTGGGTTTTAATCCTATTCTTGAACACCTCTTTTGCTTCTTTCATTGCTTCTTCAATGTATAGAATGAACAGTAGCTGCGAAATACTGCATTCCTGTCTTACATCCTTTCAAATCCTAGAAACTGCGGTCTTTGTCTTTCCGTCTCATTGATCCCTCTTGGTTTTTATACATATTGTACCTAACCTGTCTTTCCCTACAGCTCAATCAAATTTTCTCAGAACTACGAACATCTTGCACCATTCTACCGCGTTGAACGCTTTTTATAGGTCGACAAATCATATGAACGTGGCTTGGCTTTAGTCTTGGTTCCAATAAGAAACGCAGTGTCTGAAATGCCTCACTGGAGCCTGTTGTGAATTATTGTAGGGCCAATTTTGTGTTGTTTGGAGTCACAACATAATACGTTCTGTGTTGAAGACATTTTGTAACTTTGAAGACATTCAGTTCATCTAAAGAAAGAATGAATTATATGAATGTGTGGTGTCTGTCCTTTCGGACATGTCCAAAAGAACAGACAACTTGCATGTATATAACTGATTCGCCTAGATGAACAATGGATCCACTTTCTTCACTGTGGATGAACAACTACGTCCGATCTCCTGCGGGAATCTCACAGTAGCGAGCATGGAGTAAACAGAGAGGAACTGCTGCGAATGGTTTGCACCCGGCGTGACTGTGGGTCGGCCATGGGGCAAGCCGATATAGTCTGCGCATTTGCCATGAACACTGTGACACGGATGGCCCAGTAGTTGACGCACCTAGTAAGCACGAAACGATGGGTTCGAATCCCGGTCCGATACACAGGTTCGTTCGTCGTCGCTGATTCCGTGTAATGTCCCAATGTAGCTGGCATCAGTGCACTCGTCCATTTCCTTTCTCCCTTCCTCTACCTTCAATTTTCATAGAAAGATGATTTTCTTTTTCGATCTCAGGCAGCCTCCTCCCATGAACCATGGACCTTGGCGTTGGTGGGGAGGCTTGCGTGCCTCAACGATACAGATGGCCGTATCGTAGGTGCAACCACAACGGAGGGGTATCTGTTGAGAGGCCAGACAAACGTGTAGTTCCTGAAGAGGGGCAGCAGCCTTTTCAGTAGTTTCAGGGGCAACAGTCTTGGTGACTGACTGATCTGGCCTTGTAACACTAACCAAAATAGCCTTGCTGTTCTGGTACTGCGAACGGCTGAAAGCAAGGGGAAACTAAAGCCGTAATTTTTCCCGAGGGCATGCAGCTTTACTGGATTAAATGATGATGGCGTCCTCTTGGATAAAATATTCCGGAGGTAAAATAGTCCCCCATTCGGATCTCCGGGCGGGAACTACTGAGGAGGACGTTGTTATCAGGAGAAAGAAAACTGGTGTTCTACGGATCGGAGCGTGGAATGTCAGATCCCTTAATCGGGCAGGTAGGTTAGAAAATTTAAAAAGGGAAATGGATAGGTGAAAGTTAGATATAGTGGAAATTAGTGAAGTTCGGTGGCAGGAGGAACAAGAATTTTGGTCAGGTGAATACAGGGTTATAAATACAAATTCAAATAGGGGTAATGCAGGAGTAGGTTTAATAATGAATAAAAAAATAGGAGTACGGGTAGGCTACTACAAACTGCATAGTGAAAGCATTATTGTGGCCAAGATAGGCACGAATCCCACGCCTACTACAGTAGTACAAGTTTGTATGCCAACTAGCTCTGCAGATGACGAAGAAATTGATGAAATGTATTAGGAGATAAAGAAATTATTCAAATAGTGAAGGGAGACGGAAATTTCATAGTCATGGGTGACTGGAATTCAAGCGTAGGAAAAGGGAGAGATGGAAACATAGTAGGTGAATATGGATTGGGGCTAAGAAATGAAAGAGGAGGCCGTCTGATAGAATTTTGCGCAGAGCATAACTTAATCATAGCTAACACTTGGTTTAAGATTCATGAAAGAAGGTTGTATATATGGAAGAACCCTGGAGATACTAAAGTGTATCAGATAGATTATATAATGGTAAGACAGAGATTTAGGAACCAGGTTTTAAATTGTAAGACATTTCCAGGGGCAGATGTGGACTGTGACCACAATCTATTGGTTATGAACTGTAGATTACAACTGAAGAAACTGCAAAAAGATGGGAATTTAAGGAGACGGGACCTGGATAAACTGAAAGAACCAGAGGTTGTACAGAGTTCCAGGGAGGGCATAAGGGAACAACTGACAGGAATGGGGGAAAGAAATACAGTAGAAGAAGAATGAGTAACTTTGAGGGATGAAATAGTGAAGGCAGCAGAGGATCAAATAGGTAAAAAGACGAGGGCTAGTAGAAACCCTTGGGTAACAGAAGAACTATTGAATTTAATTGATGAAAGGAGAAAATACAAAAATGCAGTAAATGAAGCAGGCAAAAAGGAATACAAACGTCTCAAAAATGAGATTGACAGGAAGTGCAAAACGGCTAAGCAGGGATGGCTAGAGGACAAATCTAAGGATGTAGAGGCTTATCTCACTAGGGGTAAGATAGATACTGCCTACAGGAAAATTAGACCTTGGGAGAAAGGAGAACCACTTGCATGAATATCAAGAGCTTTGATGGAAACCCATTACTAAGCAAAGAAGGGAAAGCAGAAAGGTGGAAGGAGTATATACAGGGTTTATACAAGGGCGATGTTCTTGAGGACTATATTATGGAAATGGAAAGGATGTAGATGAAGATGAAATAGGAGATATGATACTGCGTGAAGAGTTTGACAGAGCACTGAAAGACCTGAGTCGAAACAAGGCCCCCGGAGTAGACAACATTCCATTAGAACTACTGACAACCTTGGGAGAGACAGTCCTGACAAAACTCTACCACCTGGTGAGCAAGATGTATGAGACAGGCGAAATCCCCTCAGACTTCAAGAAGAATATAATTATTCCAATCCCAAAGAAAGCAGGTGTGGCCAGATGTGAAAATTACCGAACTATCAGTTTAATAAGTCATAGCTGCAAAATACTAACGCGAATTCTTTACAGAGGAATGGAAAAACTGATACAAGCCGACCTCGGGGAAGATCAGTTTGGATTCAGTGGAAATGTTGGAACACGTGAGGCAATACTGACCCTACGACTTATCTTAGAAAAAAGATTAAGGAAAGGCAAACGTACGTTTCTAGCATTTGTAGACTTAAAGAAAGCTTTTGACAATGTTGATTGGGTTGATTGGAATATTCTCTTCCAAATTCTGAAGGTGGCAGGGATAAAATACAGGGAGCGAAAGGCTATTTACAATTTGTACAGAAAGCAGATGGCAGTTATAAGAGTCGAGGGGTATGAAAGGGAAGCAGTGGTTGGGAAGGGAGTGAGACGGGGTTGTAGCCTATCCCCGATGTTATTCAATCTGTAGTAGGTATTAAAATCCATGGAGAAGAAAAAAAACTTTGAGGTTCGCCGATGACATTGTAATTCTGTCAGAGACAGCAAAGGACTTGGAAGAGCAGTTGAACGGAATGGACAGTGTCTTGAAAGGAGGATATAAGATGAAGATCAACAAAAGCAAAACTAGGATAATGGAATGTAGTCGATTTAAGGCAGGTGATGCTGCGGGAATTAGATTAGGAAATGAGACACTTAAAGTAGTAAAGGAGTTTTGCTATTTGGGGAGCAAAATAACTGATGATGGTCGAAGTAGAGAGGATATAAAATGTAGACTGGCAATGGCAAGGAAATCGTTTCTGTAGAAGAGAAATTTGTTAACATCGAGTGTAGATTTAAGTGTCAGGAAGTCGTTTCTGAAAGTATTTGTATGGAGTGTAGCCATGCATGGAAGTGAAACGTGGACGATAAATAGTTTAGACAAGAAGAGAATAGAAGCTTTCGAAATGTGGTGCTACCGAAGAATGCTGAAGATTAGATGGGTAGACCACATAACTAATGAGGAGGTATTGAATAGAATTGGGGAGAAGAGCAGCTTGTGGTACAACTTGACTAGAAGAAGGGATCGGTTGGCAGGACATATTCTGAGACAGCGAGGGATCACCAATTTAGTATTGGAGAGCAGCGTGGAGGGTAAAAATCGTAGAGGGAGACCGAGAGATGAATACACTAAGAAGATTCAGAAGGATGTAGGCTGCAGTAGGTACTGCGAGATGAAGAAGCTTGCACAAGATAGAGTAGCATGGAGAGCTGCATCAAACCAGTCTCAGGACTGAAGACCACAACAACAACATCTCAGGTAGTGCTTTTCCTTCCTGTGATGATGGTCAAGTACCGAAACCGATGAAAGATGAAGAGTAATTCGAGAATATGGAGGGTAAAATTCAGTTCTTCAGGTTACCGACAGCTGTAGGAAGTCACCTCATTAAAATATTTGCTACAATGCACTACATTATAGATATTTTGGCTTACGTAACTTATTCTCATGTGTGAATATGTGCAATTTTGCCTGTTTGTCCTGCTGTAGTGCATTTCTAGAAACTTAGTGTGCAAGATAGTATTGTATGTTTTTAATATGTAACTCTCTATTTCTTAAGGACTGCAAGAATTGTAAGTAGATTTCAGGACTTTTATTGTATGCACAAAAGATGAACTGGTTCTTTATTTAATCGTCACCAATCGATTTCTGTCTACACTGGGCGATATTCAGGTTATATAAATATGAAGAGCTGAAAACCACATAAAATTGTACTTAAAATTACTGTACAGCTCATTGACGAAGTTGTCTGAACGCCGTGCCACTGAAACTGATGAAATCCCCTGGTAGTCTTGCCTGTTCTGCTCGCAGCCAAGGAACATTTTATACATGACTTCTGCAAAATTTTTGTATGCCGTGAAATGGTCATATTGTAAATATAGTTTCGCGCGATACTCCACTGATCGTGTTTTATATACCTTAAAGATGTTAGGGTGCAGACCGAAATCTGTTATTGACTTGTAAATTAAAAAAGAAAGAACACAACGTGTGGTACATACACTGTTGATGTTCCATAGATACAGAGCGTAACGGGCATAAGTGTAGACATTTCTGTATGTGGTAACTTAATATGTCCACACATCAGTCTGTTAGTTACTTTTCTCTGCTTTGAACTGCCTCCGCACAAAAATTTCACAATCTTTAAGAACTGATGTTTTCTGCATGGTTGTCCTCTAAGTGGACAAAGCCTGTCAGAATAGATTAACCTTCTACGTCCATACATCCACACTTTAACACTTTACTTGCTGCGCAGGCGAAAATACACTAACAGCTTGCTATCGCTCCACGTACTTAGAAATACTAACCTATCTAAAAACATACGAGTTGTAATTAGTAAACATGCTTATCAATATGTTCCAAAACGCCACTAATAAAAAAGCGATCTTATGGTCTCATACCTCAGATTCTATTGGCCATAAAAAGCTGGAGTCAAATGTTTTGGATAGCCTTTAAGTGAGGGACCATTTGTACAACACGCAGAAGAATCATTTTAGCGAGACTGTCCTACAGTATAGAGTCAAGGTAAGAATATTATACACTTCCTCCAACTTGAGGAAATAGAGCAAATCGGGTGGTTCTTTTTTCATTTAATGTGGTCTAGATGCGCATCATGGGGCTTATGGAGGCACCACTGGTTCATCGGCGGCTCCTCGGAAATTTTTAGAAGTTCTGAGGAAGGTAGAATGAGGCAGCTGGTTCGCTACCTTTCCGTCGGAGTCTTTTAATACAGAAGAACATGTTCATTTTTTATGCTCCAGTAGGAGCGTTTGCCGGCCGAAGTGGCCGTGCGGTTAAAGGCGCTGCAGTCTGGAACCGCAAGACCGCTACGGTCGCAGGTTCGAATCCTGCCTCGGGCATGGATGTTTGTGATGTCCTTAGGTTAGTTAGGTTTAACTAGTTCTAAGTTCTCGGGGACTAATGACCTCAGCAGTTGAGTCCCATAGTGCTCAGAGCCATTTGAACCATTTTTTTTAGGAGCATTTTTCCGCTAGTGGCTATAATTATTATTCTACAAATGATGTAAATACTGATGTATATTGTTACCCAGTCACCAATAGAAGTGTTTTCACTTATACTCGTGGGACGCTGTACCTTTCAGCTGTCAGTGACTGGATGCTCAAAATAAAGTTGTACTGTTGTGCCGACCTGCAGAGTAGACACTTTGCGTACTGCTATATAGGCGGATCGGAAGACCGTTTAAACGCAATGCAGGCGGCGGGAGAGGCAATTTTTGGAAGGGCAGCGCGGCGCTGGGTTTGGCGACCGTGCCAGGACGCGCGTTGCCGTCGGCGAGGAGGGTCGCCGGCGCCGGACAAAGGGTTGTCACCCCGTGCCCTGCCCGCCGTAGATCACGCGCCATAATTATGTATTGGCAAATGGTGGACGCCCAGCTGGGGAGGCACCGCGGCGCGAATTTTCCGGCCCGAGGCTGCGAGCGCGTGCTAATGAACGTCCGGGGCTGCGCGCGGCCGCTTCTCGTCGTCTCGTGTCACGTACATTGCGAGCTGAAAAAAAGGGGGGCGCTGTTAAAAAAGGAAGAGCCGTAAAATGGAGAGAGGAATGTGGAATGTGCGCGAGAGCGGCGGTCACCGCAGCGTTTCAGAACTCGGTGGCCTACTGGAAGCAACAAAATGAAGTGCGACGCTACAGGGACGACGACGAATTCATAAATCTCATTCCAAAGGTAGTTCCTCTCCAGCGCAAAGGTAAAAAAAAAAAAAAAAAAAAAAAAAAAAACACGCAGAACAACAGTGTTCACTCATATCGGGTGTCCCCAAGATTCGCCAGGTGCATTTTCTCTGCTATTTCGGCAGGTATTTTCAATTTAGCTTGTGCTATGAGTAGCTGGCATTAGCCCAAACAATTGCTGCTCATCATGTCTTTCATGTGAAGCCCAGTGTCGACGAAAAACGTCGGTTGTTTCCAGTTACAAACGAAACAAGTCCACTAAAACACAAAGTATAATCATTATAATCATTAATCCAAATTGACTGAGCAGCGCTGCCGCGTGGCGGTAGCTGAAAGTGCTGGCCAGAAATGGCTCTGAGCATTATGGGACTTAACATCTGAGGTCATCAGTCCCCTAGACTTAGAACTACTTAAACCTAAGTAACCAAAGGACATCACACACATCCGTACCTGGGGCAGGATTCAAACCTGCGACCGTTGCACCAGGGCGGTTCGGGACATCAGACACATCCATGCCCGAAGCAGGATTCGAACCTGCGACCGTAGCAGCAGCGAGGTTCCGAACGGAAGCATCTAGAAGCGCTCGGTCACAGCGGCCGGCGAAGTGCTGGGCAGTGTCGCGCTGTTGCTGATGGAGTACTAGCTATTCTTCGTTTTCAGTGTCTCAGTTAAGGCACGTGGATAAAGCGAATGTCGCACAAAACAAATTTGAGACCGCTTTATCGAATGGACACGTAAAAAATTCTTCTTTAAAAATCATCTTGTTTGTAACTGGAAACAAACTTCGATAATGGGCTTCACATGAAACACGAGATCAGGAGTATTTACTTGGGCGGACTACAGATACTGTTGGCAAAGACAAAATTCCAAATATCTACCGGGACACCAGAGAAAATTCGCCTGACATCTCTTCGGAGGGACACCCAGTATATCCAAATATGCAGCGACCACTACTTTTCTACACAGTAGCCGTTTATCAAAAGTATCTTACGGCATTACTAAAAGGGTGGGAGAGTAGGTAGAATCAGTAAAAGTGTATGAAGGGCAACATTTACGTAGAGGTACTTTGCTTCAATAAAAAAAAAAAAAAATAGAAATTGTGTGATGATGGTGAGATTAACAGTTTGTTTCTCAGGCTTCATCAATGAGTCAGAGCTGTTCAGTTATATTGGTGTGACTGTAACGAAACATTTGTGGATATAGGGTGTTTCACTATTCCCGTTAAAGGCTTCTAGGGATTGTGGATGTGAATTGATAGATACAGTTGTGATATCGAACCCATGTCATGAAATATGTCTGATAATAGGATCACTTTCATAATTCTCGCTCACGGTACAGTATTTAGTCGTAGAGTAGCACAATGCATGTACCGAGTACTTCTCCCAGTCGCCACAGTCCATTACGTACAACAACGACTGCGAGGAACTGACTGTGAGCAGTAACATTTAAGTTAACAAACTAAAGGTTCAGAAAATAGGTGCAATAGCTATAAAAGCACGGGAAAGTATCAATTAAATATTAATGAACAAACAGGAATGCACGAATAAAACATATGAACTATTGCAGAAAAGTAATATTGAAAAACTGAAGTCTGATTCAACTAATACATTTGAAATAAAATTGAAAAACGTATTAAATGATATAAAAACCATTCTCTAAAAATACAGAAACAAAACGTAATACAGAAACATCCAGCAGCACCAGCGCTCCGAAGACAGCCAAAAATAATTAAAGACTATATTCCTATGGGACCAATCATTTTTTTCTGGAGGCATCCGCATATCACATCGTAAAGTTTGTACACAAATACTTAACTGAACATTTAAGACTAGAGAATAATACAAGATACACATACCTCATAACTGAAAAAATGATCTCCTTTGATGTGAAAGACTGCACTCTTCTATTCCACTTGATGACACCCTTAACACAGTAAGCGAGCAACTGACAGGAAGCCAAAAATCTCCAAACAAGCCCTATGGAAGAACATATACAACCCATAAACCCATAAAAGTGGTCACTTAGCAAAACTACTTTTCATACATTTAGACAATATGATACAAAGGAGGAACAGCGATCTGGTAATACAACTGGGTTAAAACAATAGTCTAGATCCATCTAATATTTTAATAATGACTGGTTTCAACTTCATGTAGAAGTCATCTTTAGAAAACGAGCACAATCTGGCAGTTTGGTATTGTGTATCCACGTGAGCATCCGAGGAGGTGCCAGCAGCAAACGGGTGATCCTCACGTTTTTAAGATGACTTCTACATGAAGTCAAAGTCGTTCATTAATGAAATATTATTCCGATCTAGGCAGTTGTTTTAGCACAAAACTACTTTCAGTTTAACAGTTAATTCCATTTACAGTATGGAGGCCTGCCAACGGAAAAATCAGTCTCATACATCCGCATGAATCACACTGAAAACAGAATTTTTGTAGAAATGTATTTTCATGTTCTGAATTTATGTATTTTCATGTTCTGTTATGTATTTTCATGTTCTGTTATTGATATATGGACTATATATGCCTCGTAGATGAATCACAAGAACATACAAATAGTTTGCACAGATAAATAACATAGACCACAACCTTAAGTTCACGAAGGAAACAGAAACAGAAACAGAAGAGACACTACACTGCCTTGACCTCAAAATCATTAAATGTGAACATCAGACACAATTTAGATATCTTCAGAAAGGAAACAAGTCGTATACAGACTGTGCAAAATCCTCTGACCAAAGAGAACTATGAAGAAGAAATAAACGTGACCATTAACATGGCACAAGATAATGAAAACAGCAGCAGCACGGTACACAAATCACATGACACCATTAAAAAGAAAATGCAGATACAAGACAGCAAAATTAAGAACAATCCAGCTATATCATCAAATAACAATAACACACAATGCATCCCCGCACCAGGAAACACACCCCTGAACAATACAAAATGACACACCGTGACATGTCACAGCCAACTCACACACAAGATTAGTAACATCGTCAATAAACATAAAAGTACTATATACTTCAAGACAACTACCAAAATACAAAAGAAACTGAAAAATGTGACAGAAGAGAGAGATAAATACAGTTGAAGAATACATGAATTACCTTGTTATAGCTGCAACCTTAAATATATTGGAATCACTATAAGAAATTTTATCATCAGGTACAAAGAACATACACTATGCAATCAAAAGTACCATGACACCTGGCTAAAATGTCCTTCAAGTTTGTGGCACCCTCCATCGGTAATGCTGGAATTCAGCATGGTGTTCAAAAATGGCTCTGAGCACTATGGGACTTAACATCTATGGTCATCAGTCCCCTAGAACTTAGAACTACTTAAACCTAACTAACCTAAGGACATCACACAACACCCAGTCATCACGAGGCAGAGAAAATCGCTGACCCCGCCGGGAATCGAACCCGGGAACCCGGGCGTGGGAAGCGAGAACGCTACCGCACGACCACGAGCTGCGGACTCAGCATGGTGTTGGCCCACCCTTACCCTTGATGACAGCTTCCACTCACGCAGGCATAAGTTGAATCAGGTACTGGAAGGTTTCTTGAGGAATGTCAGTCCATTCTTCACGGAGCTCTGCACTGAGGAGAGGTATCGATGTCGGTCGGTGAGGCCTGGCACGAAGTCGGTGTTCCTAAATATCCCAAAGGTGTTTAGTAGGATTCAGGTCAGCACTCTGTGCAGGCCAGTCCATTACAGGGATGTTATTGTCGTGTAATCAATCCGCCACAGGCCGTGTGTTATGAACAGGCGCTCGATGGTGTTACAAAATGCAATCGACATCCCCGAATTGCTCTTCAACAGTGGGAAGCAGGAAGGTGCTTAAACATCAATTTAGGCCTGTGCTGTGATAGTGCCACGCGAAACAACAAGGGGTGCAAGGCCTCTCCATGAAAAACACGACCACACCATAACCCCACCGCCTACGAATTTTACTGTTATGCACTACACACGCTGGCAGATGACGTTCACCCGATATTCGCATTTCCACACTCTGTCATCGGGAAGACACATTGTGTACCATGATTCGTCACTCCAAACAACGTTTTCCCACTGTTCAATCGCTCCTTACAGCAAGCGAGGCCTCGTTTGGCACTTACCAGAGTGATGTGTGGCTAATGAGCAGCCGCTCGACAATGAAATCCAAGTTTTCTCACCTCCCGCCTAACCGTGATAGTACTTGCAATGGATCCTGATGCAGTTTGAAACTCCTGTGTGACGGTCTGGATAGATATCTGCCTATTACAAATTACGACCCTTTTCAACTGTCGGCGGTCTCTGTCAGTCAACAGACGAAGTCGGCGTGTACGCTTTTGTGCCGTACGTGTCCCTTCACGTTTCCACTTCACTATCAAATCGGAAACAGTGGACCCAGGGATATTTCGGAGTGAGGAAATCTCGCTTACAAACGTATGACACAAGTGACACCCAACCCACGTTCGAAGTCTGTGAGTTCCGCAGAGCGCCCCATTCTGCTCTCTCACTATGGCTAATGACAACTGAGGTCACTGATATGGAGTACCTGGCAGTAGGTGGCAGCACAATGTACGTAATATGAAAAACTTTATAATTAGAGGCGTCCGGATACTTTTGGTCACACAGTGTATAAGGCCACTGAAGAGTGAATATACCCCCGCCACAAATGCTGAACACCTGATAAAAGAGAATTACATCACAGAGGGATGCAAACAGGCATATCAGTCTTGTGCCATAACAATAAGAGAAAGGGAACGATCATCCTACAGGAAGAATAGTTCAAACAGAAGGCCGTAAATAAAAATGAAAATGATCATATTTGCGAAAAGAGCAACAACAGAAGAATATTACTCATTCTAATTCATAATGTACCATAAAAAAGATAAATCATAAAAATACAAAGCACACAGACACAAACACACACACAACACACATAGACTCACCCCGCTCCACTGTCCTCTTGTACAGGTCCTATGATTCATCAGTCAGCTTTAAGCATATGACCAAGCAGTGCAGACATGTGAAGTACATTATAGCACAGGTTACGTGCAAAAAAAGTTTACTGGAAGAAACATCTACTATGTGCATCTAGCGAATATCGTTGCATGAAGCGGACACAAAATGAATGAATATAATAAAAAAAAGCAACCGTTTGACTATAGATAGAAATAGCTACATTTAAACAATACTGCCAAAGAATCACTAAAAGTCTCATAAGAAAAAATGTAAAATTAAATAATTTTTAAATATTATAGACCACTGAAGATGCCTAACATGAATACTAGAAACATGTGTGGTACATAGAAATAAATCCAGTTGTAAAGGAGGACGAAATTTTTATTATTTTTATTAAAAATGTGACCTGTCCACATTATTTTAGTTTTGATACACAACTGACATCGGCGGAAACAAAATCTGAGAATTAAAGTTTGAAATCGTGTAGCTAACTGAGTAAACTACCCTTTTTGTGAACATCAAGTACCGGAAGTAACTGAAAACATTTTACAATACAAACACAGAGCACACACGTTATTACGCGAATATACTCTTCTTTGCGTTCTGTATTCGAAAACGTCGCAAGCTGGACTGTTTACTCTATAAGACAGCAGAAAAATAAAGACTCGTTTCACAAGTTCGCTCAACATAAAACTCAGATAGACCTTGGAAAGATTAACTGTAGTATTTGGATTTAGCCCTTGGGGTTAAGCGTGATGAACCCTCTCGCGCAGCAGTATATCATGAAGTATGTTCCCCAGTGACGTACTTTGGTGCACAAGAATTGGAATTGTGTAAAAGATTTCTTCTTTCTCAACATGTATTCAGGAACAACCTATTTTCTTTTTACTTCTCAAGCTTGTCAATAAACGGTAATGAACATAGTAATTCTAGTTCAGTGTATTTTATAATAGGAATTTAGTAATAGCGTGAAATGAGGTTAAAACAGTAATCCCATATAATGAATGCACTAACTCGAGAAAATTGCGACGAGGAACTTGGAAATAAACTCCGACATTTAAGCGCCTTGTAATCCCTAATGTTATCGCACTTGCAAGGGGATTATTACTCCGAACAGCACTCTCAAGAGTGCCCTAGCCGACAGGACGTGGTAAACTCGTCGAGCGATTATACGTAAGGGCTATAATTAATCCTCTAAAGGCGCTTAAGTGCATCGCATCGTGGAAGAGTATTTTGTAGCCGCATTCCGTGTCCTATTACCCCTTTCGGGTCTGATAATTTTAATTAACGAGCTGCGTATAGCAAGTGATGAAAACTGTTTTGGGCTTTTCCTCAACAAATCGATGAATTGTTAAAGCATATGATACCCTGCTTGAACATAATCTTCTCCATTAGAGCTCCGATTATAGAAAAGAACGTTCAAATTTTTATTTAAATATACAAATGAAATCCTCAAAATTAAAATAAAAGTCCAGAAAGCTGTACTACTGATTTGGCACTAGCCAGTAGTAATTGCTATGTCGCGCTAAAAGACCAACAGTTGGCAACATTCTGGTGCATTACGGAAAAGGAAACTGCGTCAGTGCAAAGTTGGCTGCTCCATTGTCGACTTGTGCCGCGATGGTGCAGCGATTTGTGATACGAGAAACTGTTGAACTTATGGTAATTCATCACAGGATTAAAGCACAGTATGTTGACTCGTGCGTGTGCGTGCGTTCATGTGTGTGTGTGTGTGTGTGTGTGTGTGTGTGTGTGTGTGTGTGTGTGTGTCTCCTGCAGCAGTTGTAGGAATGGTACAAAAAGCGCGCGGCCCAGGCACACCGAGCTGTCATGTATGTAAGTATGTTACAGTAAACGAAATAGCGGGAGAGAGAGAGAGAGAGAGAGAAAGAAAGCGAAAGCGGGGAGGGGGAGGGGGAGGAAGGGCAGATATCTAAACACGATCGAAGAAATAAACATCACTACTCTCATGGAAAAAGATCCGAGCATTATTCTAAGTGAGCCAACCGACCTAAGAAACAAAAAATATGTTCGAAATTTTACAAATACCCACTGTAACACGCCCGGGAGTACGAATGGGTAGGGCGGGGGGGGGGGGGGGGGGGGGGTACCATATACTGAGTTCTCGTTTCTTGACCGTGCGCCCTGTCCACACCACGTACCTGGTAATCCCGCGGCAGTCGTATTGTTCTGCTCCACAGCTGGCTGTTGGCTTGCCTGAAATCATCTATCGAAAAAATGCAAGTGGGTTTAGGGGAGCCACTCAACGTTTAAACACAACACTGTCCTATGTCTGGTATGGACATCTATATTCTGAGACGATATGGAAACCACAGGTTGCACTGTTTACACTCTATATCGTAAATGTTATCCCAATTAAGAATCTTGATGATTAACAGTCCAAAATACAATTCAGACGAGCGTACGCGTAACCGACACGACGCGAGTGATTGCTGATGATGCGGAAGCCGAATGATCGAACGAAAGTTCTTACGCTCGTCACACATACAGACACCTGGTAATAGTCCTCCTTGTCACTACTAATGATATTTTAACACTGTTCGTAAAGTTACTTTTTCATTTCTCAGTTCTCACTTGTACGAGCGCGCGCGTTAGTCGCGGCGCGGAAGATTGTTGATAATGCGGAAACGCGATGACCGAACGCATGTCTTCACGCTCGTTACGAGACACTGGCACTTGACTGCGCTCTTTTAAGGTAACTAATTTTTATTGATTCACATCGGTTCATTCTGGGAGACCGAACACGGATCGGATGATCGATGCTGTGCGACACGCAACGAGAGGAAACAAACACGTTATCGACGGCATTGCTCATTTCTTCATTACTTCTTGACGCACTTTCCTCTGAATCACTTCCATATTTCATCACTTTACTATAACAGTACTTGTAGCAACACTTCAACCTGAATACTAAAAAAAAAAAGCCTCTCACGCGCAGAGCTACACACTACACAACACAACAATACCGTGGCCCGCGCTCGACTCTCTAGGCGCGGCTGCCCGCAAAGATACTCCACAACTACGCCAGCGATATGACAGTACGCTTACACCACGTCTTGAGATGAAAACCCTTCCAAAGTTTATACTAATTGTATTTTATACAGGGTAGTTTCCAGATTGTGTTACAAAGTTTCAAGGATTTTGGCGAAGGGCAAATGCTTCAATTTGAAGTACGGTACCCTCGAGGGGAAACGTTATAAGAGGAAATCGGACTGATACGACATTGGAATACATGTTCCGGTACCGGTACCTGAAACATATTCCACTTGTTTAAAACATAATGGAGCCCCGCCTCGCTCTGGACTGAGGTTTCGTGAACACCTGGATCTGACATTCCCTGAAAAGTGGATAGGCAGAGGGGGTCTTGTTTCGTGGTTAGCTTGCTCACCTGACCTTCCCTAACTTGATTTCTTCTTGCATGGCCTTCTGAAAAGTTTTGTGTGCGAAATGCCTGTCGAGACTGAAGAGGATCTCCTGTCAAGAATTAGAACTTTGTGCGACGATGCCACGCCAGAATTGGAGGAGGCCATTTTGAACAACTGTTGTAAATATAATAGCGTGTGGAACTTGTGCTGGTAAGTCGAATCCATTATTACTGTACTGTAGGATTTTAGGTCTTTCTGACATCAAGGTACATGCACCATTACTAGCCCATCAACAGGGGAAATTATCTAATGGTATAGGGGAGTATTTAGCGGGAAGTCTGCAAGTCATGATCGGGGTTCGGTTGTTGGGGCCATTACTTCGAGCGTCGAGCGAGGGTAACACGGAACGTGCATTGATTTTCGCTTATAGCTTTCGATCGCTCTTTTGCGGACTAGGGTCGCTCTCCTCAAATTGATACATCTGCCCTTCTTATTCATCCCAGAAATTTCTGTCTTTGCACCATCAGGAAACCACCCTGTATACTCATTATCAACAAACGAAACAAAGTTACTAAATAAAACTTTTACACACATCAAATAATGCACAAAGAAGCACTATGCATGAATTGATATTTTTGACGACATCGGTAGTGTTGTTTAGCACTCTGCCTCACCCGTAAAACTATGAGGACGTACTGAAAACCACCTAAAATTAAAGAATAATCTCGAAAAGTTAATCAAACGTTAACTACTGTGCATTCTAGCATAAAATTGTGTAGATGTCACAAATCCCGTAGCATAGGTTATGTACTCTATTATTGTGTGTCTTCTGTAGGCTCCTGATGATGGAAATGTAGACCGATACAGGTCCGTCAAAATAAAAAGTAAACAATCAGCCTTTAGTTGGCTGCCAGTCAGTTGACTGCTGAATTGGGAGATCGTCGCCTATGGCTATGAGCTGCTCTATTACTCGCACCAACCTGAAACTAAAGTCTTTTGTCATGTGACGATGTATCAGTTCACTGAAATTTTAAATGACTTGATGATGTTCAGAGTGCTTAACTATTTGTCTGTAACGAAGCTATCTGTGGGTTAAGCACATCTGAAGATAGTTCCTATTTGCCTATAGAGGTAAAATGCTATTCTTTTACACCTAAGCTATCGTTGGCATAGTAAATTATTATACAAACACTACAGAGGTCGCATACTTCCAGTCGTCAGTATGTCTATTTTTTTAAAAAAATCTTACAGGATCACCTATCAAGGCCTGTGGTGGTCAAGACAGTAGACTTGTATTTTAGAGAGGTGGAGCTCAATCCACTGTCTTGTCGTTTGAGTTGTAGCGTCCCCGGGAGTTGATAGGTGGTTATGTGACGTGGTTGCGGATATATAGTGTCAATCACCGAAAACATCAGTGTTGACGTTGAAACTTTTCGAAAAATCATTCTCGAAATAAATGAAAATTTAAAGACCATGCGGCCAAAATTGGCTACCACGGTGTAAACTCCGCAAGTTGAGTCCTTCATTCCAGTCTCCGTCGTTATATACAAGAAGAACATAGGCGTAGCTACTGAGACAATACTTATATACTCTTGATGAAACTTTTGTACTACACTGTCACAAGACCAACTAGGCCAGTCGTGAATGGAAATGTACGAATATGCTAACTTCTGGTGTACCATGAAGGGTTGACGAAAACCATTTCAACTTTTTGTACATATACTTGTTTACGTGAACAGCTTAAATACTTGATACGGCGAAGCCTGGCAAGAGAGCCACATTTGTTCCTCCGAGACTACAAAGTAGCCGAATAGACACAACCAGCTGACTTTGGAAGGACTACATATTGTCTGAACTTCGTGTGTCTTAGGCCTCAGATAACTTTCTAAGGACTAACATTCAGGCGGTGAATTAAACAGGGTGTTTCAATAAGGACTTTCCAACTTTGAAAATTCATATAAATTAGTTCATAGTACCTAAACAGGTAACTGTAGTGTCAATTTGTAGGGAAATACATCAAGTTTTGTCTCGCGTAGTTCGCTAGTGCCAAATCGCAACGTAAGGAGCGCTAGCGGCAGTTGCGTTGAACATGGCTGCCTTCACTGGATCCGAGCGTACAAGCTGTGTGTTTTGGTTTGAAGAATCGAAGTCAGCGACAACAGTTCAGCGTAATTTCCATACCAATTACGCTAAAGATCCTCCTAGTAGACCTATAGTTTATGAGTGGCATAAAAATTTTGTAGAAACAGTGTGCTCGGTAAGACATGGGAAATTATCAGATCATACAAGCACATCTGACAACGTCGTTGAGCGAGTGTGACAACGTTGTGTCAACAGCCCTACGAAATCGACCCGGGGTTCATCTCGCGAACTGCAAATCTCACATATGACTGTTTGGCATGTGTTGAGAAACAGTTTGCATTTGCAACCGTACAAACTGACGATCGTACAAGCAATAAAAGACATTGATAAAATTGCTCGCAAGAACTCCTGTGCGGATATATCAAATCGATTACATGAGGATGAACATTTCTTGGACAAGACCATCTTTTCTGACATGTCGACTTTTCATTTAAGTGGAAAGGTTAGAAACGTAATAGTGGCATTTGGGGCAGTGAAAATCCACATAAAACATTGCAACATGTTCATGATAGCTCTAAACTGAAGGTTTCTTGTGCGTTGAGCAATAACAAAGTGTACGGCTCCTTTTTTCCGTGAGAGAACCATCAACGGGATAGTGTACCTGCATATGTTACAACAATTTTTGATACCACAGATCGACGAGAATGACCAAGAAGGAAAACTTTACTTCATGCAAGTTGGTGCACCACACTACTACCTGGCTGACGTCCGGGATTTTCTCAGTGACCACTTTCCAGGTTAATGGTTTGGCTGTGATGTGCCAATTGCATGGTCCCCACATTTCCCATATCTGACACCACTCGATTTTTTTATGGTGATTCATCAAAGATATCGTGTTTGTACCTCTAGTGCCGGCTTCTCTACCTGAACTTAGAGTAAGAATTTACGCCACCACTGAGAAAGTTACACCTGCAATAGTACAGCGAGTTTGAGAAGAAACTGAATTCGGTTGGGATGCGTGCAGGATAACCAACGGAAGCCACAGACAACATCTTTAGTTCAAGGTAAAAAAAGACTTGATATGTTTCCCCACAAAATAACCCTAAACCCAGCTCTGTATCTTCTTTCAATAAATTTATAAGAATTTTTAAAGTTGTAAAGTCCTTTTTGAAACACCCTGTAAGATAGTGTGTTACTTGGTTCAAGTGACAGGTAGCTCGTATCAGGACGGCTAGGTGAGCTTGTACAAACTGATTTTGCTGACTTGGACTCAGTAAGAACCTTCTCGAGTCATGTCTTAAACGATGACAATTGTCTGTTAAGTAGTCAAAATTACACTTCTTTGGTCTAAGGAATATGAAGAAACCATCACATATCAGAGTGGCGCAGAAGTTCCATAATTTCTACCACATCTGTTAGGGGGATTGTAAGAACACTGCTCAAAAATTAGCTATCCCCATGTGTCATCATACTAACAGTGTGTAAAACAGACTCTAGCCTTGATTGGGGCCTCAGTTTGGAGGCGATGAGAGTCATCAAACTTTTTCAGCTATTACATTTCCAGCTTTGGCCTCACATTCATGATTACATCCAGCAAAGCAACTTAATTGCGGTGGTGTTGGTTGCTATTTTTCACCCGCTGTTCCAAATAGTCCCACAATCGTCAATTGGGCTGAAATCGTGTAATTTAGTGAACCAGTCAATCTGCAATAGGGTATAGAGTGATAAGTATTCGTCGAACAAAGAACGTGTGAATGTTTGCAGTAATCTGAACTAGTCGGCTCAAGTCATGGTACAAATAAATACCACAGAACCACCTTTATCTTGCACTACATACTCGTAATATCAAAGGTTACATGGCTCATTGTACTGTAGGTGCACTCGATGTCTTTGCATCAATCACCAAGAGGCAAATTGCCGACTCTTAACACCACACTACACGCCCCCAGTCATCTATTCTCCAGTTTCTGTCTTGTATGGACAATTGAAGAAGTGCTGCTTAATGTGCCCTTGTAAGCAATGGTCTTTTGTGAGGTATCTGACTCCAAACGTTCATTCCAAGCACTTCCCATTGCAATGTTCATTTGGAAAGTGGTTAAAATGGACTTGTATTCAATGACAGCAGAAATTCCTCTCGGCTTTGCAACTGTCACTGACAAGGCGTGATATTCGTAACTGTGACATGTCAGTTAAGATGTCTTTATTATCACTGTTCTTATGCCGTATTAACATTTTCCAGCTAGATATGACTAACCTCGTATGTTTTGGATCTACTTCACTGATAGCCAATCCTTTCTAGAACCTGTTCAGTTTGACTTATTCACAGTTCTGTTTTTACGAGAATATCCAAGACATGAGTTCGGGAAGCGAGTGGAGGTCGAGGGTGGGTGGTGGTTAGGCAGTGGGGAGTTCATATTGGTTTTGTGCTGAACAGCGATATAGCTTTGAGATTTCATGATAGATGGTTCTACGTGCAGTTGGTACTGAACTGATACATACAGCAGCTGGACAAAATATGGAAATATCACATTGCCATGCTTACAGCGGTGTAGGAAACCAATTGACATTGTTATACCATAGACAATAAGAGAGGTAGACATTAAAATTTTTCTTAAGTACACACTACTACAACCACAGGCAACACGAGGCTTAGGTGGTGACATAGCTCTGCAGCAGAAAGAAACAACCAACACAGTAAGTTGGTCCCATACATGAGCACTAATTCAGATGTGATAACACATGTCAGAGACTTCACAGCGCAGTTAAGATCTCGTAACAAATTATTAAGCAAACACAGCAGAACTAGGACTGCTACCACCAGTACAGAAGCTGCCCACATTCGGTCGTAACGAACAGATCCTCGCATAATTACCTCCCGGCCGTCTCCATAAATAACGCAGTTCTCCAGCTCTGAATTAATTTGGTCATTAGGACTGATGGCATTCATACTGAAGCACCCGATTCAGGGATTATTAAGGTGCTGTTACATCTGTGTGTAAGTTTTCCAGGACTTTGTAATGAACACACTGCTTCCCATTCCCGGGATGATAACATCCAAGTAACGATGACCTCCCGCTCGTGTGACTTTGCATTGGCTAGCACCTACCACATTGTTCACGGGGAGACCGAGTGTCTACCAACCCTGTACATCTCACGGTGTTTATTGCTCTGACATCATCTTCACTGTTGGGTGAGAGGGCCATCTGGTGTCTTTGTTCCTGATTGTCGCTAAAAGCACGTCAGTGACCCAGACCTACCTGTATGGTGGGGACAGCATCAGCCGACTACGCGACTTCCTGCAGTATGTGACATCATGATGGGACATCAGGGGTCAGTTTTATCTTCCGGAGTGGGGTCGAGGATGCTCCAACAGTGTGGGAGCGTATTCTCACGCTATGGCTTCGCCTGCAGACTGCTAGGCTGCAGCCCGCAAGACTTCAGCCGAATAGCTGATGTAGTGGCCTTGGCGAACAGCCAGCCGTGTCGGAAACCGGAATCAGTGGAATTCTGCCGTGTCACTAGCAGGGCGCATCAGCTGAGCCTGACCGAACGACACAGAACTGTAAATATGAACGAATAAATGTCAATTTTTTAATCACGTTTTATTAGTGCCGAAAGATGCTCTATAGGTCCACAACTCCATGTCCGCCCCCGGTAGCTGAGTGGTCGTAGTCTGCGTTCGGCAGGGCAGCAGTGAGCACCACGCTCGGCCGTCCACGCCGCTGCGCGCGCGGAGTGTTTTGTTTACTTCCTCGTCACAGCGCTTTTCAGTCGAACAAGCTCTAATGGCCAACTCTTACAGGAAGAACACTCTTAAGTTCACCTTCTCAAATGAATACGCACGACCCAAAGCACTGGCCGTCGAACGCTTCCTACGCGAAGACGTGAAGATCCCGCGTGACGCACTCATCGGCATACACCTATCGATCATTAGCAGCGTCGTTTATGTTAAGATGACTTCCGACGCTGCCTGCAACGAGATTATTCAAAGGACGCGACATGGACTAAAATTTCGGCGCTCCGACGGAAACGTCGGGCCTGTGGATGTCGACCATGCAGGACTTGGCCTTCGGACGATCCGTGTATTCGAACTGCCTTTCGAGGTGAATGAAGATGAAGTCATCGCGGCGCTAAGCCCGTTCGGCAAAGTCCAGAGCCACGTAGCCGAGACATGGCACAGTTTACGACGTATCCGGTGCTTAATGGTGTGAGACAAGTCCGAGTCGATCTCAAACGGCACGTTCCATCGTACATTTCTATCGGCGGCTGCCGTGCGGTGGTCATTTACGACGGACAACCTCGAACATGTTCCGGTTGTGGCAAAGAAGGCCATGTCCGTAATGAATGCCTGCAACGCCGCATCACACAACTAAGGCCCGACGATACGAACACCGACAGAACCACGACCACCCTTCCAGTCACCTATGCGGCGACACTGCACGCCCAGCCCACACAAGACGCCGTTCATGAGCGTCTCTCTGGTCCGATACACCCGGAAGCGTCCCAGCACATTGACACCGGCGATGCCGCCCGTGAACATGTCCAACAGCCGGACACACCCATGCTAGAAGATCACAAGGATACCAATGAGAGTGTTCTGGAGAATGACGACCGCATCATAGCACCCGCGGCTTTTGTACCGGAACGACGTGAATCTCTTCCTTCCTCAGACACCGAAACTCATTGCCGAAAGCAGAAGTCGCCCAAACGACAAAAAAAACGCCGCAAGACATCAGAATCGACCATTGAGCCTCCTCCGCAGGACGAAGAGATGGCACATCACTCTGACGGAGAACACGATAACACTTTCTCCTCTGCCACGGAGACGCGTCATCCACAAGACGGTGAACCTTCCAACAGAGATCGTGCGCAAGCACCGCGCCCAGAAGCCATGGAACACAGCACTCCTGTTGTCACCGACGCAATTGAGCCGACTCGGCCAGCGCTGCCGCCTCTCGCCGATGTCAAACCTGTCGGACATTTTTCATGGGTGGATGACACGGATTTTCCACCTCCATCTGATGCGGAAATGACATCTGTTCCTCCGTTAGACCGACACTAAAATGGGGGAAGTTTCAACGGCGACTCCTGCGACTTCTATGGACTTCCAGCATCCACCACAACAATCTTCACCAGCTACGAACCTATCGGCAGCACGGATCTCCCATCAGGCGTACCGAATAGCTACTATCAATACTAATAATATCGGCTCCCACGCTAAACTTCAACTGCTCCGTGACACGCTAAGAGCAGCGGACATCGACATCGCCCTGGTACAAGAACTGAGGACAGCAACTTGGAGTGGGTGTTATGGATATGAGACGTACGCCGCCCCTGCAGCTATGGAACACACAGGCGCAGCTATCCTCCTCCGCGAAGGGATTGCAGTTTCCGATGTCGCATACCTCCCAACAGCGCGAGGGGTGGCCATAACAGTTGAAGGACTCAAAATCATAAATCTCTACGCCCCATCGGGCACTGATAAACGGAGAGATCGCTCCCAGTTCTACGCAGAAGATATCACGCCTTTATTCCTCGGCCGATACGATCATCTCATCGTAGGTGGAGATTTCAACTGTGTTCTCGAGCCCACAGACCAATACCCCCATTTCACTACATGTCCGGAACTTCGCTTCCTCGTCCGCCGCCTTCGTCTCCTCGACACTTGGCGATTGGTACACGGCGACCGCCCGGGGTATACACACATCACGAGCCACTCCGCCCGCCGGTTTGATAGAATATACATCTCTAACGCTCTAAAATCGGTTCTCCTCGACGCGGAACGTTGGCCGTCTGCCTTTTCGGATCATGACATCTACATCTGTACCATGAACCTACGTCGACAATCTATATGGCGCAGTGCAGGACCTTGGAAACTCAATGTCGCGCTACTGCGGGACCCTGAATGTCGACAACAGGTCACCGACACGTGGCACACCTGTGTTCAGCGCATTATGCGTTACGAGACCACACTGCAGTGGTGGTTGCTGTGCGCCAAACCGGCCATCCGACGCACATTGACACACTATGGCAGAGCCAAAGCCAGGTGGAATCACAATACAACTGATTTCTACTATAGCGCTCTACGTGAACTCATGGATCAACCTCCATCCCCGGAACGTCTAAAAGAAACTAAACGCATCAAGGCAAAGATTTTAACCTTGACCATATGCCGTCTAGAGGGAGCTATTGTACGCGCACGCAGCCAAGATAGGATTAACGGTGAAGAACCTTCTATGCATCATATTATTCAAAATGTTCGTCGACGCCGACAGGCTTTAATGACAACTTTAGTCTTACCTGATGGACGACGGCTGACTTCGCAAGCTACCATTGCGGATGCATTCTCAACGCACTATAGACTTTTCTATCAGGAAGTACCTGCCGGTGCAGAGGCCATTGCTGAGGTTGCCCAGGAGACACTTGGTACTCTAAACGCAGCAGCTGCAACCCTCCTGACTTCTGAAGTGACCACCGACGACGTCCAAGGCGCTGTGGCCAAAGGGTCTCTGAATCGATCTCCCGGCCCGGATGGTTTACCTCTCGAATTTTACAGAACCTTCCAAGATTTCATGATGCCACGATGGAGGGACATGTACTGGGAACTTTTGTCCGGCGCGGCGAACCCGCCACCAATGTTCATGGAAGGCTTACTTGTACCAGTCCCGAAACCCGCTGGAGGAACACGACTCGACAGTTATCGGCCGATCACGTTACTCAATTCCGACTTCAAGATTTTCACACGCCTTCTAGCAGTGCGACTCAAACATGTCTTACGAGACATTGTTTCCCACGAACAAACATCTTTAGGTGGCGATTGTAATATACAGACAGCCCTCAGTGAATATCGAGATGTGATCGCTGTGGCAACACACTCGCGACTGCCAGGCGCTTTAATCTCCATCGACTTCAAACAAGCGTTTGACCGCGTCAATCATGCATTCCTCAAAGCAGTGATGGACCGAATGGCAATTCCCCCGACGTTCACGGAAGTGATTATGCGGCTCCTTCGTGGAGCAACGTCCAGACTTCTCGTCAACGGCAGACTTACAGAACCTATACGGATTGAACGCTCAGTACGGCAGGGTTGCCCTTTGTCGACTGTGCTTTATGCCATTGCGATGGAACCACTCATTTGCGGATTACGGCGACGTTTGATAGGTATTCCACTCCGGGATCATATGATCCGCTGCCGAGCTTACGCGGACGACTTGGCCCTCGTCGTAAGTTCAGCGGCCGACGTACAAGCTGTCATGCAGTGGATTACCCGTTACAGTGCAGGGGCAGGAGCGCTATGAACGTGGCAAAATCATGCGCCATGAAGATCGGCCGCGGCCTTCCCGCAGACAGCGTAGTCCCATTTCAACTGGTGGACACCCTTCGTTGTCTCGGGTTGGTGTACACGCGAGACATTCGCCGCACCTCGGCGATCAATTTTCGGGCGCTGCTGCAACGCATCCGGGGCAACATACAAAATCACATACTACGCCCGCTGAATATGTGCCAGAGAGTCACCTTCGTCAATACCCATCTGGCAGCCCGGATACCCCACATAGCGCAGATTCTGCCCATCACTGCGACAATGGCGGCCAGATTACAGGCGGCTTTCGGCTATTTCATTTGTTCTGGACACATATTCAAAGTCCAGTATGAAGCTCTTACCTTACCGAAGCGGGATGGTGGCCTCGATCTGGTTAATGTGAGAGCCAGGTTTACGGCACTTTACACCAATACTATGCTCCGGTAATGGAAAAGCCAAAATGCTAGTTTTACTGGAATGTTGACCGCCGAGCTCGCACCTGTTTCGAGACGCCCACCGACGTCTTTGGCATACATCCCACCTCCGATGTCACATGTCGGCCGTTTCTTTTTGGAGTACAGCTACATATGCACCGAGCTCCCCACGACCAGGAAGACGACCACCCGCGACATCTACCGCCTTCTCCGAAAGTCCCCACCCCGCAACCCCGTCGAAACACGTATCACACCACTGACACCACCTCTATGTGGCACCTTCTCGTCAACGGCAAGTATACTACAAGACAGAAACTGCATCGCATCGCACTGGTGGACTCACCCCTGTGCCTCAAGTGCAATGTCGAAGATACAGATTTACATCGTTTTGAGTGTGGGCCAGCAGCAGCTGTCTGGACCCTCGTACAGAAGATTGTGGCTTTCTACCTCAGAGTACCACCACATCACGTTTCTCCTACCATGATGATATATCCCGACACGACCTACTTTCCATCGGCTAAGAGGCACGCCATCACATGGATCAGTGGCATGGCTGTCAACTACCTCTTCCGGGACGACATCGTCGATCCGGTGGACTTTTGGACACGCCTCCAAGTACATCACCACACCCTTCGCCGACATCGACACTATCGGGCCACTTTCGCGAACTATTTACACAGTATTTTCACCAACCCGCCTCAAAGCTGGAATCTCAACGAACCGTGCCAGCCAAGACTGGACGATCCTACGTTCCCCTTCAATGGTCAATGATAGAATGCATTTTGTTCTGATGGCGCGCCAAAGTGGAGCATGGCGCGGAAAGTATTCCTATTTTATTTCACTTCTCTTTTCTCCTCCTCTTCTAAGTTTTTTTTCTCCTTACACATGTTTATTCCTTTCACACATAGCTCTCTATCTGCAGCCTCTTTGTTTTTCTTTCTCCTGTGCTCCCAAAAAAAAAAAAAAAAAAGAAAAGATTGCTGCTGACGCTGTATACTCATTTATGTCAACAAAAAATAAAACTAATAAAAATAAAAAAGAATAAAACAAGAAGGCCGTTGCGGAAATATAGCTACCTTTTATGTTTTCCGTTTTCAAAGGATATTGTGTTATTTTATGAAGAACGTCGTCTTTTATTTTCACACACAAGAGGTTTTTATTTGTTTTCCTATAAACTGCAAAAAAAATCTAACAAAAAATAAAATAAAATAAAAAATACAAAAAATAAAATAAAAAAGGTAAAAAAAGATGGTAGAGCACTTGCCGACGAAAGGCAAAGGTCCCGAGTTCGAATCTCGGTCGGGCACACAGTAAAAAAAAAAAAAAAAAAAAAAAAGTGGTCAGCGCGACAGATTGTCAATCCAAAGGGCCCGGGTTCGATTCCCGGTTGGGTCGGAAATTTTCTCCGCTCAGGGACTGGGTGTTGTGTTGTTCTAATCCATTTCGTCACCATCGACGCGCAAGTCGCCGAAGTGGCGTCAAATCGAAAGACTTGCACCAGGCGAACGGTCTACCCGACGGGAGGCCCTCGTCACACGTCATTTCCATTTCCACAACACCATCCTGACAACATACGGGTGCCTCCATGCAGCCCCCCTATAGCGTTCAAAACAACTACCAATCGTCTCGAAATGGTTTTCAATTGAATTTTGTACCATTCACCCCGAAAATTATCGGAAAGTCCCGCTAAAGATTCTGGTGATAGGCAGTGGTGACACACTCTTCTCTGCCGCCTAGGGTGGCCGAGCGGTTCTAGGTGCTACAGTCTGGAACCGCGCGACCGCTTCGGTCGCAGGTTCGAATCCTGCTTGGGCATGGGTGTGTGTGATGTCCTTAGGTTTAAGTAGTTCTATGTTCTAGGGGACTGATGACCTCAGAAGTTAAGTCCCATAGTGCTCAGAACCATTTGAACCATTTTAACACTCTTCTCTCCAAAGTAGACCACCCCAATTGTTTTGGGATCTGGTGATTGTGGGGGTCAGAGGACATATGACAATTCATCCTCGTGTACACAATGAGAGTTTTGGGCCACGCGAGCTGTGTGAACAGGGGCGCTGCCATGGTGGAACACAGCGTCACCATTGAAGAACAAACATTTGTGTCAATGGGATGGACCTGATCTGCCAAAATGATCACATAGTCTTTGACAGTAATGCGACCTTGCAGGGTAATCATGGGGCCTATGGAATACTTCGATATAGCTGCTCATATCGCCAATGAATTCCCGCCGTGTCTCACTCTTGGGAAGTAAACTAGTTCAGAAGATGGAAACAGTGTGGAACAAGACTCGACCAAAAGACGTCCTTCCACTGCTCCACAGTCCAGCATTTATGACTTCTGCACCATGTTTTAATGTAATGGACATTTGCATCATTGTCGAGTGATTTTGTAATTCTAGCTCGCCTTGCAATTCCCTACTTTTGGAACTCCCGTCTTGTTATTTTGGTACTGACAGGGTTCACGAGGGCTTCGTCCAGTTCCGCAGTGATTTTTCAGCTGTAGTCTTAGTTTTTGTCGCAGTCCTCTTCAACGACCATTTGTTACAATCACTAATTTGCTATGCAGTCCTCTTCAGCGACCATGTGTCACAATCACTCAGCACACTTTCTTTGCGTTATGACTTAGCGGATGATGTTTTCCACTTTCCGACGCCGAGCGGCGTGGCGCAGTGGTTAGACACTGGACTCGCATTCGGGAGGACGACGGTTCAATCCCGCGTCCGGCCATTCTGATTTAAGTTTTCCGTGATTTCCCTAAATCGCTCCAGGCAAATGTCGGGATGGTTCCTTTGTAAGGGCACGGCCGACTTCCTTACCCATCCTTCCCTAATCCGACGAGACCGATGACCTCGCTGTCTGGTCTCCTTCCCAAAACAACCCAACCCCACTTTCCGTGTATGCGGTGCCTCTACAACAGCAAATAATTTAGCTACCTTTGTTATGGAATCACCTACGGCCACCAGCAAGTTGCCACTTTCGAATTCGCTTAGCTCCGACATAATGCATTCACAGATACACACAAGACTGTTCTGTGGAGGACTGACACTTCCACACATCGATTTGGACATGGCACAGGTGACAGTCTGGTTCAAATACAACAGCGCAACCTGCAGAGCTTGGGGAGAATCTATATTTATGTTCAAGCATGCACTTATTAATGTGTTACAATATTTTTGTGCAAACCATGTACACTTCTGGACATTAAAATTGCTACACCACGAAGATGACGTGCTACAGACGCGAAATTTAACCGACAGGAAGAAGTGGCTGTGATATGCAAATGATTAGCTTTCCAGAGCATTCACACAAGGTTGACACCGGTGGTGACACCTACAACGTGCTGACATGAGGAAAGTTTCCAACCGATTTCTTATACACAAAGAGCAGTTGACCGGCTGTGCCTGGTGAAACGTTGTGATGCCTTGTGTAAGGAGAAGAAATGCGTACCATCACGTTTCCGACTTTGATAAAGGTCGGATTGTAGCCTATCGCGATTGCGGTTTATCGTATCGCAACATTGCTGCGCGTGTTGGACGAGATACAATGATTGTTAGCAGAATATGGAATCGGTAGGTTCAGGACGGTAATACGGAACGCCGTGCTGGATCCCAACGGCCTCGCATCACTAACAGTCGAGATGACAGGCATCTTATCCGCATGGCTGTAACGGATCGTGCAGCAACGTCTCGATCCCTGAGTCAACAGATGGGGACGTTTGCAAGACAACAACCGTCTGCACGAACGGTTCGACGACGTTTGCAGCAGCATGGACTATCAGCTCGGAGACCATGGCTGCGGTTATCCTTAACGCTCTATCACAGACAGGAGCGGTTGCGATGGTGTACTCAACGACGAACCTGGGTGCACGAATGGCAAAACTTCATTTTTTAGAATGAATCCAGGTTCTGTTTGCAGAATCATGATAGTCGCAGTCGTGTTTGTCGACACTGCAGTGAACACACGATGGAAGAGTGTATTCGTCATCGCCATACTGGAGTATCACCCGGCGTGATGGTATGGGGTGCCATTGTTTACACGTCTCGGTCACCTTTTGTTCGCATTGACGTCACTTTGAACAGTGGTCGTTACATTTCAGATGTGTTACGACCCGTGGCTCTACCATTCATTCGATCCCTGCGAAACTCTACATTTCAGCAAGATAATGCACGACCGCATGTTTCAGGTCCTGTACGGGCCTTTCTGGATACAGAAAATGTTCGACTACTGCCCCGGCCAGCACATTCTCCAGATCTCTCACCGAATGAAAACGTCTGGTCAATGGTGGCCGAGCAACTGGCTCGTCACAATACGCCAGTCTCTACCCTTGATGAACTGTGGTATCGTGTTGAAGCTGCATGGGCAGCTGTACCTGTACACGCCATCCAAGCTCTGTTTGACTCAGTGCCCAGGTGTATCAAGGCCGTAATTACGGCCAGAGGTGGTTGTTCTGGGTACTGATTTCTCAGGAGCTATGCACCCAAATTGCATGAAAATGTAATCACATGTCAGTTCTAGTATAATATATTTGTCCAATGAATACCCGTTTATCATCTGCATTTCCTCTTGGTGTAGCAATTTTAGTGGCCAGTAGTGTATGCATGTATGGCCAGTCTTGCTATGAGTTCTGTGGCGACCAGCTTCACCTTTGCACACAACAGAGTGTGGTTCGCCCTGCGTGGCAACAAACTCCACTCTCTTGTGTCTGGTACTGTGCGGATCAGGCGGGATAGAAAGGGCAGACGTGCGCTGCGCTTAAGAGGCGGCGGGTGCAAATGCTCTCGCTGCTCTGTGATTGTACATTCAGTGGTTTCCAAATCGTCGGGTGCCAGATCCACGCACATTCATCGCCCATAAGAGATACAGGTGCTCTAGGGTTTAGTTGTCCAGTCACAAGGTTTCGTAATGTGCACATGCGCTCTGAAGACCTGCATCAAAACCCAGTGCATTCATTTTGTGATACAGCTGCGCGGGGTGGACGGACATGGTCGTCAATGCACACAGCGTTCAACACAGTTTGAAGAGAAGACGCAAGCACTGCTGCGAAACATACCCTCAGCTCGCGCAGTGTTGCTCGAGAAATTGGTGTGGTTGTCCCAAGGTCTGACTTGTGTGAAATGAAGATAATTTATACATTTGCCGCTTTAGTAAAGGTTGTATACCGATCTTCCCGGCGGCAAGCGACTCTTTTAGATGATGCCTAGTGAAGAACGCAAAGGGATGCAAACATCGCTTCATCCATGAAAGATACTTGTTTTGACCCATTCTATCAGCCTTTTCATTTCTTATATTTATTTTAGAAACACACTGTATATACAAACTCAAACGATGCCTGTGATGAATATCAGCTGTGAAAGGTAAAGTATAATCACGGGCACCTCATTGCCAAGAACACAGTCTATCATGTCAAAAAAACAGTTGCAGCGCACCAAGATTTTTTGTCTTAATTTCTATGTATAATTAAAAGAAGCTGATAAATACTGGCCGTGGATTCTAAACGACATACGAAAATAACTAAGAGTTGAGATACCAAGAACGGTTCAAAATTGAATAAAAACGAGAGATCTCAATGAATGAAAGGATCTAGATACTGAATGAAGAACGGTGGGGCTGGAGAGAGGAATGAGTGATAGTCCCAAAAGGAATGAAACCGAATCGGGAGCACCGAAAGGCGGAACGGGCACAAGCAATAACTGACCTCTCGAAACGGAACGGGATCGACCGAACGATACTGGGACAGAAAAGGGACGTAACTGAAGGGAACGGTGAACGACCGTACTTGGAAGTCGTCAATCCGTCCTTGGGTTGAGTTTAGTGAAGCATTCCTTTAAACACGCCGAGCAAGGTGGTGCAGTGGTTAGCACACTGGACTCGCATTTGGGAAGATGACAGTACAGATTCGTGCTCGGTCATCCAAATCTAGGTTTTCCATGATTTCCCTAAATCGCTCCAGGGAAATTCCAGAATGGTTCCTTTGAAGGGGCATGGCAAATACCCTCCCTCCTCCTCGAAACAGTCCGAGCTTGCGCTCCATCTCCAATGACGTCGATTATGACGGGAAATTAAGCTATAATCGGCCTTCCTCCCTTCGAAAAAAATGGTTCAAATGGCTCTGAGCACTATGGGACTTAACTTCTGAGGTCACCAGTCCCCTAGACTTAGAACTACTTAAACCTAACTAATCTAAGGACATCACACGCATCCATGCCCGAGGCAGGATTCGAACCTGCGACCGTATCGGTCGCGCGGTTCCAGACTGTAGGGCGTTGAACCGCTCGTCCAATCTGGACGGCTTCCTTCCTTCCTTCCTTCCTACCTTTAGACCCGTTATTTCCCGTTTGCTTTCGCGTTTTGTACCGGTTCGTAGTTTTAAAGTAGAACATCACTGAAATTTATGCCGAGCGAATGTGCGTTGTGTCAGAGGAAGTCTCCACTGTTCCATAGGGGAGACTCGTGGACGTTCAGCTTTTGTTTACTTCAATAAGTATCAGTAATACAGGCCATTTCATTCTATAGAGGAGACGGGTAGAGAGAGCGGACCGGAAGATGGCGCCTAGGCTTGTCTTCGTGCCGGAACGGGCCGCTATTGTTATTGCCTGGTGGGGAAACGGAGGGACCGACCCCCATCTTATTTAGTCGGGGCCGGCGCGCTCCCCGGATTGGGAGAGAACTTTATTGGCAGCCTGTGCTCGCAATGTCCCGTCCCGTCTCAGCTCCCATCGTAAACTTAATGGACTGGTCGCTCGCTGCCGCACAGACGGCAAACTTGGGAGCCTCCGCAAGCCCGCTGCGGACATCTTCTCTGTGTCTGGCGGCCCTGCCTGCTGCTGCCTGCGGGCGGCAGGCTCCAACGCGGCCTGCGGAGGAGAAGCAAGCAGTATCGCAGCACACACACACACACACACACACACCCACCCACACACACACACACACACACACACACGGACGCACGCACACTTATCCCCTCGTACCTTCCATGTAAAAACTTCCGCGGGGGGCAGCAAAATGGGCAGTCAACACTGTCTTTATAGAAAGTCATGATGGCGTCATATACTGTGCAACGCAAGTGC
This sequence comes from Schistocerca serialis cubense, assembly GCF_023864345.2. Classification (NCBI taxonomy): domain Eukaryota; kingdom Metazoa; phylum Arthropoda; class Insecta; order Orthoptera; family Acrididae; genus Schistocerca; species Schistocerca serialis. Next base: position 1,141,598,158 of record NC_064639.1, on the reverse strand, counting down.
AAACAGAAAATGTTTATATGCTATACTACTGGTCATTAAAATTGCTACACCAAGAAGAAATGCAGATAATAAACGGGTATTCATTGGACAAATATATTATACTCGAACTGACATGTGATTACATTTTCACGCAATTTGGGCGCATAGATCCTGAGAAATCAGTACCGACAACAACAACCTCTGGCCGTCATAACGCCCTTCAGTCGCCTGAGCATTGACTCAGACAGAGCCTGGATGGCATGTGCAGGTACAGCTGCCCATGCAGCTTCAACACGATACCACAGTTCATCAAGAGTAGTGACTGGCGTATTATGACGAGCCAGTTGCTCCGCCACCATTGACCAGACGTTTTCAATTGGTGAGAGATCTGGAGAATGGGCTGTAGAACATTTTCTGTATCCAGAAAGGCCGTACAGGACCTGCAACATGCGGTCGTGCGTCATCCTGCTGAAATGTAGGGTTTCGCAGGGATCGAATGAAGGGTAGTGCCACGGGTCGTGCCACGGGTCGTAACACATCTGAAATGTAACGTCCACTGTTCAAAGTGCCGTCAATGCGAACAAGAGATGACCGAATTTGTAACCAATGGCACCCAATACCATCACGCCGGTGATACTCCAGTATGGCGATGACGAATACACGCTTCCAATGTGCTTTCACCGCGATGTCGCCAAACAGGGATGCGGCCATCATGATGCTGTAAACAGAACCTGGATTCATCCGAAAAAGTGACTTTTTGCCATTCGTGCAACCAGGTTCGTCGTTGAGTACACCATCGCAAGCGCTCCTGTCTGTAAAGCAGCGTCAAGGGTAACCGCAGCCATGGTCTCCGAGCTGCAAACGTCGTCGAACTGCTCGTGCAGATGGTTGCTGACTTGCAAACGTCCCCATCTGTTGACTCAGGAATCGAGACGTGGCTGCACGATCCGTTACAGACTTTCGGATAAGATGCCTGTCAACTCGACTGCTAGTGATACGAGGCCGTTGGGATCCAGCACGGCGTTCCGTATTACCCTCCTGATCCCACCGATTCCATATTCTGCTAACAGTCATTGGATCTCGACTAACGCGAGCAGCAATGTTGCGATACGATAAATCGCAATCGCGATAGGCTACAATGCGACCTTTGTCAAAGTCGGAAACGTGATGGTACGCATTTCTCCTCCTTACACGAGGCATCACAACAACTGCTCACCAGGCAACGCCTTTTAACTGCTGTTCGTGTATGAGATATCGGTTGGAAACTTTCCTCATGTCAGCACGTTGTAGGTGTCGTCACCGACGCCAACCTCTTGTGAATGCTGTGAAAAGCTAATCATTTGCATATCACAGCAGCTTCTTCCTGTCGGTTAAATTTCGCGTCTGTAGGACGTCATCTTCGTGGTGTAGCAGTTTTTATGGCCAGCAACGTACTTGTCTTACCTGCTAGTAAAATTCGTAAATAAATCTTACTTTACATAAACTAAGATAAAGTTAATCTTCGGAAAAAAAATCTCTACCGAAGTTGCGCTTTCAGTGTCACGAAAGAAAATAGATGGTTTACTGGAAATCATCAATTGACTATTTACCCTTAATATAAAGAATTCGGTTATTTGCAATCAGGGACGCAGTCACTTTTAAGTTCACCTGAACATTCCCTGTTAATATGTAAATGATACAATTACAGTATCTTTTGACGTCTAGTCGCTGGTTTTACAGAGAGAGACAGAATGGCGTATTTTGATATGCGAATACCGTATTTTATTCATTAATTGTTCTAGCGAGCTGAAAAGAATAACGGCAAGAAACCATAAATTCCCGCCCATATACCGCCATCAGATCTCTGCTCGAACACAAGCAGAGATAAAACATTGCACTAATTACACGTAACGTGATCAGTTACAGTGGAGTGACAGAAGTCATGGGATAGCGATATGTACGCATTCAGATGGCGGTAGTGTCGCGTACACAAGGTAAAAAAAGGGCAGTGCATTGGCGGAGCGGTTTTTTGTACTCAGGTGATTCATGTGAAAAGGTTTCCTACGTAATTATGGCCGCATGACGGAAATTAGTAGTCTTTGAATGTTGAGTGGTTGTTGGAGTTAGAGGCGTGGGACATTGCATTTCGGAAATCGTTAAGGAATCCAATACTCCGAGATCCACACTGCCAAGATTGTGGCGAGAATACCAGATTTGAGGCATTGCCTCTCACCATGGGCAACGCAGTGACCAGCCGCCTTCACTTAAGGGGCTCCGGAAAGGCTCAAAATCATGAAAAGTTCAATTTTTACTTTTTTGCGTTTTCTGAATCTGCAGACTATTACCTTTTAATAGATATATAATTTATTCAGTTCCGAAGACTACAACTATTTTTAAATTTTTTTTGAAATGTGTTCTACATGGGCGTGACCCACTGTGGCGCTGTTAAACTGCTGTCAAATGGTGTTATTATTAACGTCCGTGTTCATCAGGTACATTTTAGTGATGTGAGATAAAGTATGTGTTGTGGCTAACCTGTGATGATTCAATATATATCGCTGGTGTGATTGTCGATTGTTTCTTGTTTATTTACTCTGTCGTTATCTCGAAAATATTCGTAATTAAATCTGTTTCTTGAGTCTCTGTTTTGTTGAAGTATAATAATGAGTAAAAGTAAAGTTATTAGAAATCCTCTGAAGGCTTCTAAGAAAAGGAGATATGTTGGAAAGCCAAAGGTATGTGTTATTACTGTAAACAATAAAGACGATAACCAAGTGAGTGAACCTAACCTCTCAAGTACACCTGCCCATAGCAGTCAAAGTGGGAAAGAAAATACTTCACAGAAGAAGCTTGGTTCAATGAGTGAAAACTATGAATGTTTTATGGGCGAATCGGATGTGAATGAAATATTTGATATGTCGGTTCTCAAAGGAATTTTTTCAAACTGTGTAAGACGTATTCATTGTAGTGAAGTTGGTCTGGAACTCTCCATAATAAAGCACGTAGGACTTGCTAGTGAAATACAACTGAAATGTGATAAGAGTTCATACATGACCACCTTTTGGAACAGTGTTGCAGTAACTGCAACTGAAGAAAATGGTAGCAAAATCTACGAACACAACAACGAGCGATGCTTGCTTTAGACAAGGAACGCCTTCGGGCTGCAGACAGGGCTGTAAAGAGTCTAGAAATACAAGCAAGAGTAAACAAGAGGAGGAACAAGAGGAAGCTGGAGGAGGAGTTTGCAGAGGATGAAGATAATCCATCCTATGTACCTGGAATGCACTAAAAAGTTAATCCAATCTTTGTCGCTCGATTCCCAAAACTTTTATTTTCTCATACTAATTACATGTTTTCTAAGGATCTTCCAAACATATTTGTTTCAAACTTTCAGTAAATGTTACACAGTACCTTGTGCATAATTTAACACAGCCTTTTTCCAAAAAACTGTATATTTTTTAATATATAAATAAAAAATTGCAAAAAAATGTTGTGAATTTTCATTACAATTGAAAAAAAATCATCTTTAATAACTGAACTAAAATTTTGTAAAATCCCTGTGGTAAGTTGTAGCCCATATTGCAATAAATAATCTGTAAAAAGTTCAACTTCCTGCCTCAAATACTTTGTGAGGAAAGATGTAATTTACGAGCGTTATTTTAACATTGCAAGTATAGGGCGTTCCGGAGCCCCTTAAAGACCGAGAGCAGCGGTGTTTGCGTAGAACTCTGCCAGTCCTAACAGACAAGAAACACGGCGTGAAAGAACCACAGAGATCAACGTGGGACGCACGACAAACGTGTCCGATAGGACTGTGCGGGGAAATCTGGCGTTAATGGACTACGGCAGCAGACGACCGACGATGTCCCCGTTGCTAACACCACAACATCTCCTGCAGCGCCTCTCGTTGACTCGTGACCATATCGGTTGGACCATGCACGATAGAGATGGGTCGCTCGCGAACTGACGGGTCCATAGGACTGGTTCACCAAGATGAACAGAAAGAACGAGGAACGAATTCTAAGGAACGGTTTCTCATAGTTCACTTCGGTCGCAGCTTTCTACTTATGGTTCCCGGAAACGCAAAACGGTCGGTCTCGGTCCCGCAACGGCACGTCGGCCGATCTCGTTCCAGCCTCGGTCCCGTTCGTTTCTGTCTCGGCCTCGGGCTCTCTCGGCCTGACTCGTCCTTCTTCGTGTGGCTGCGCGTTTCGTTCGCTGCGCACTCCCATTTTAGATCTGTTTCAAACATTTTTTTGAACTCTGGACTTTTGGTTCTTCTCATATGCTATTCAACGTCCAAGACCAGTAATTAAAATATATTTTATAATTACGCAGATTCCATGAGAATTATTTAGTATGCAATACATGCATCTTTTCAGGCAACAAAAGGGCATATCAGCTTACTTCACTATTACGATAAACAGCAGAAGACATGTTTACAAAAACGCAAGTTTTTTGTTGTTACACATGCAAAAGAAGTCGGCATTGCACAGACGAGTGGCCATTTTCCGTCCTTTCTTGATCCATTGTAAAACAGCATGTTCATTGTTATGGAAGGCAGACCGACTTACAACCCAGTAACGCCCGCACTCCATAATAGAGTGTCTGGTGTCACATTTTATAAAGAGAATGTGATAACTTCTGCAATATTATTTCAGTGGTACAGGGCGGCGCACGAAAAATCGACCCCGAGTACTAGACTGCTCATTGTCACCCACCAATCGTCATCTATTGTTTCGAAGTTGTTGTTTGCATTACCTTATTTGTTATTTCTTCAGTGCCTAATCATGACATGTTTATTTACTCTGCTCGTAGCGGTCACAAATCGTGCGTATTAGGCGAGCAGTCTGTACTCGTGGCCGGATTTTCGTGTTCCATCTTATATTATTTCACTGCGATGAGCCACATAACGCTACAGTTGGCTAAACGAGAGTTTTTGCGGAATCACGAAAATTATTTCTACAAGTGTGTGAGAATACTGTAATGAATAAAAACTCTGTACTCCAGGGGCAGGCAAGTGCCCGCTTTTGGCGCATTCAATCTTCAGTTACCCATGCTACTAATTTTCAGTTTTTCATAAGAACCATATTCCACGCTCAAATGAACAGTAAACGAGTAAAAATGAACGGTTCCCAAAAAAGAGCGATTACCAGTGAACTAGCTCCCAAGGATGAATGAGTTTTCCCATCTGTACCACACGACCGGAAAACCGTGGCCTCGTCAGATGAGTCCCGATTTCAGTTGGTAAGAGCTGATGGTAGGTCTCAAATGGAGCGTAGATACCACGACGCCATGGACCTAAGTTGTCAACAAAGCACCGTGGAAGCTGATGGTGGCTCCATCATGGTGTGCCCAGTGTTTACATTGAAGGGACTGGGTCCTCTGGTCCACCTGAACCGATCATTGCCTGAAAATGATTATATTCGGCTACTTGGAGACTATTTGCAGCCATTCATGGACTTCATGTCCCAAACAACGATAGATTCTTTTGATTACAGTGCGTCGTGTCACCAGGCCACAGTTGTTGGCAATTGGTCCGAAGAACATTCTGCACAATTCGAGCAAAGATTTTGCCACACGTCGAACGTTTATGGGACAAAATCGAGAGGTCAGTTCGTACACAAAATCCTCCACCGGCAGCACTCTCGCAATTATGGACGGCTACAGAGGCAGCATGGCCTAATATTTCTGCAGAGGATTTCCAACGATTTCTTGGGTCGCTGCCACGTTGAGTTGCTGCACTACACCGGGCAGACGTGTGTCCGGCATGGTATTAGAAGCTGGACCGTCACATTTGCCGCCTCACTGTACATCACCCTCAATGGCGACTGCATAGGTATGCCGCCATTCTATTCCAGTTGCTTTTACAAGTCAAAATATATTTCGAGTCTGAATAGGGTTTTACCTTGGCTGAGTATACATGTTTCAGGAAAAGATTTTCGTACGATACAGAAATTTTTCCGTTTGTTATTTGGCTCTAGAGTGAAACACATATTTCTCTTCCACCGCAAGTTTTTATCATTTTGTGAATGAGTTTTATAGCCTGGAGTTTTCAAAATTAGGTTCAAGAAATTTCCAATAGTGGAACAAAGCACAGAAAAGTTTCGTTACATTTGAAAAGTTTGGCGTTATCGTTGCTCGTGCTACTAATGAGGTTGGACAGCTTTTTCTGTCTGGGGTATATTTATTACTTATGCTTTCCCATTATGGCTTGTTCCGCGGAAAACTCAGCAAAACTGAAAATCGCCTGCAACCTCATGAGACATTTATTGTACAATGAACTATTTCACTTTCCAAGATATGCTTCAAATTATTTCAGATTTTTACATATGAGGTTTCTTTTTATAAGCGATTAGTTTCTTCTGGAAAAAGTCCTTTGATATTGTAGTTTGCGATCCACAAAATATTTACATACTCCTTACTACAATACCTTTATACTCATGTGTGACACGTTTTAATAGCTAAGCGGAGATGTGACACTTTCGTTCATCAGGAATTTTACCGAATTTATTTGTTTTATCAGTCGATTCGTTGTTGCATTAGTCTTTAACAGGCTTTAACAGGTAAGTTACTCTTTGTTTTGTTGCTTGGTAAATATGCTGTCTTGAAGTAATCTTGATCGGCAGTCAGTTGAGTTAGTAGGATTGAGCAAGCTGTTGTGAGGATATGACTGGTTAAGACATCTTATGGGTTTTCAGCAAAGACGAAGTTACTGCTTGGCCCTCCATCCCAGATGGCCGTGAACTAAGGGTATGAAAAATAACTAAACAGGCATAAAATTATGGGCTTCCTGAGGAAGAAATAGTGGAAACGATTACACAAACAGGAGGTAGAGGTATGATCTCTTGCCACATCTCATCTCAAAATGACACTACCATAGAGCCCGAAATCATGAATGTTAGAGGTCAGCGGTCCGTAAGGAATCATTTCTAATGACTTTACACGAAGTTCTCCTTCTTTCCAGACCAGTTTCCTCATTTTGCTTGGGTCCCCACTCAATTGTCTGGTTTTGTAAATATTCGCCACTTACACACAGCAATAATTAACCGTCTCTGTAGTCTTGCCTTTCGTTAGAATTTGTGGATAGTAAAGCATTACATTCGCTGCTGTAATGTGACAAAACTCATGGCATACCACCTAATATCGTCTCGGACCTCCATTTTCCTGACGTAAAGCAGCAAAAGGATGCTGCAAGGACTCAAAAAGTTGTTGGAAGAACCCTACAGCAATACTGAGCCACACCGCCTGGATACCAACACATATTTGCGTAAATGTTGATGGCGCGGGATTTTGTGCACAAACTAACCTCTCGATTGTGTCCCATAAGTGTCGATGGGATTCTTGACGGGTGATCTGGTTGGCCTGATCATTCACTTGAATTTTCCAATCGCGAACAATTGTCCCGTGACATGGGGCATAGTAATCCACAAAAATAAAGTCCATCAAAGACTGCAAATGGCCTACAAGTAGCCGAACATAACCATTTCCAATCAATGATGGGTTCAGTTGGACCAGAGGACGCAGTCCCTTTCATGCAAACACAGCCTACACCATTATGGAGCCGCCACCAGCTTGTACAGTGCCTTGTCGACAACTTGGCTCGGATCAGCACCACACTCGAACCCCACCAGTAGCTCTTACCAACTGAAATCGGGACTCATCTGACGAGGTGGTAACGCCGCAGTGACGTATTCTCGGCACGGCATTATTGACACTGTGGATCTCGGAATACTGAATTCCGAAATGGAATATCCCACGCATATAGCTCCAACAACTATTCCGCGTTCAACTTCTGTTAACTCCAAAGGTACAGTCGTAATCATGTCGGAAACCATCAAGTGAATTACCTACGTACAAGGGGAGTTTGAAAAGTCCGTGCAAAGTCCTAGAGATGGCACCACCGGCACGTATCAACCTCATATTTAGTTAGTAGCATCTTTGAAAAGAACGCACACCAAGTTTCGGCCATATTGGGCTATTTCTTTGTGTTTGGCATTCATGTGAATCAAGGAAGTCGAGTGATTGTCAAAACATGGACGAAAAATAATTTCGTGTGGTGATTAAACATTATTTTATGAAAGGCAAAACGCCTCAGGAGACTAAAGAGATGCTTCGTAAACATTACGGTGACTCTGCACCTTCGATTAGAACAGTTTATAGGTGGTTTCAAAATTTTCGAAGTGGCCATATGGGCACAAGTGATGCTGAACGTTCTGGTCGCCCCATGGAGGTTACGACTCCAGAAATCATTGATAAAATCCATGATATGGTGGTTGATGACAGAAGAGTTAAGGTGCGTGAGATTGCTAGTGCTGTGGGCATCTCGAATGAACGGGTACATAATATTTTGCATAAACATTTGGACATGAGAGGGCTATCCGCAAGATGGGCTCCGCGATTGCTCACGCATGACCATAAACGGAATCATGTAAAGTGTTACAAGGATGGTTTGCAGCTGTACAGGAAGAATCTGCAGGACTTTAAGCGTCGTTTGCGTCGTTTCGTCACTGTGGATGAAACATAGATACATTACTATACTCCTGAGACCAAACAAAAATCTGAACAATTGGTTACCAAGGGAGAATCTGCAGAAAAAAGGAGAAGACCATTCCTTCGGCAGGAAAGGTTATGGCGACTGTCTTTTGGGATTCGCAAGGGATAATCTTCATCGACTATCTGGAAAAGGGTAAAACTATTACAGGTACATATTTTCCAGCGCTATTGGACCGTTTGAAAACCGAGCTGCAAGAAAAACGCCGTCGATTGGACCACAAAAATGTCTCTTTCCATCACGACAATGCACCAACAAACACCTCAGCAGTTGTGGTCACAAAATTATTGAAAATAGGATTCCAACTCGTCCACATCCCCCTATTCTCCAGACTTGGCTCCCTCGGACTACTACTTGCTCCCGAATTTGAAGAAATGGTTGGCGGGACCAAGATTTTATTCAAACGAGGAGGTGATTGCAGCAACTAATAGCTGTTTTGCAGACTTGGACAATTCCTATTATTCGGTAGGGATCAACATATTAGAACAGCGTTGGACGAAGTGTATAGGTCTAAAAGGAGACTATGTCTAAAAATAAAAATAGGTTTACCCCAAACATCTAAGTAGTTTTTATTTTTTCACGGACTTTTCAAACGCCCCTCGTACGTATCACAGCTCCGTCATTGTACTGCACTTTTATATCTCGCGTAGGTGATGCTACCGCCATTTGTGTATGTGCATATCGCTATGCCATTACTCTGTCACCTCAGTTTATAACGCCACATCAATAATGTTGGCATCTGGCAACCTGGATTGCCGCTCCGCCCACGCTGCTCAGCCTCAGTTCGTTTACGATTGTGTTTGTGTGAGTTATGCACAGTGTTTTTCTCTAACACACGTATGGGTTCGCGTTCACTTCTGGGACTGCTTCCACACACAGGCACACATTCTTGAGTTTCACATGCTTCCAGGTGAAATTTATATTTTTAAGGTATATGTCACTTATTGTTTGCGTCAAATGTACACATCTTTTGTTGCTTAGTACCTTACTTTCACTTAAATGTCACTTCAGTTACTAGTTACTCCACAGCTTAGCAACTACCTTTTCACACAGACGCTCTGCGTATATCAACCCGTGCGATTCATATCGCATGGCTACAATATTATTTTCCTAGACCACCATTCCAACTCTCTCGCCATCGCAGATCATCCTTCACTGAATTAAAATTAATTATTTATCACTACTGAATCATGTAATTATAATCTCTCAAATTCCACTCGCACCTGTGCTTCACATTATCCTGCGTGGCTCTCTTGTCTACTGGTTCAGCACGTTCACACAAACATGAACAATTCAGAGTGCGTCTTTTCGCATTTTTACTCTTTCATACTGATTCTACTTGTATCAAGCTCGTCGAAACAAACATGTGACCTGAAGATAAAGTAAAGGAATCGAATCAGCTAAACAAGTCGAATTGGAAAACATCAGTTCAACTCTGGATTTAAACTTGAAATCTAGCCTGTACTACATCGCTCAACTTAGAATTTTTCTCAGTTCACTATTTAATTCAACACTTATGGGTTTAATAGCGATTTACTTTGCTCAGCTTTCTCTTAAGTCTCCTGCTTTCCACGTACAAATGAACTTCAGTTTCCATCGCCCTTAAGAAAGTTAGGTATCTACACGAACAGTTTGTCCATTCATCACAGAAGGTTAACTTTATCATTCTTCGTTTACGCCACTACGTTCTATTTCTGATAATGCAACAAGATTTAAACACTAAAGATTAATCTCTAACTATATTACCTCTAATCAGCAGATTGGACTGTCCGCCTTTCATGCCCTTGTACCATGTCCTTGTAAATATTTGTTTTGTGTAGCATTACCTTCACATTTCTTTTCATCGCCTTCCTCTTTTGTTGTGTCCCGGCATAGATGAACTTAGGTTACTCTTTTTCTAGATCACTCTTCACATTCATCCTTGGATTCAAAACCTGAGCTAATTTCATTGAAGTCAAATATCTAGTATACACATATACAAATATTGGGTTGGTGCATAAATTTCGTAGCGTTTTTCCATAAGTTTAATAAACAGAACATATACAAATAATAGAGACTTTAGTCATCAGTAGTATATTCTCCTTCACTATTTACATCAGTCTGTCAACGCTGGGTTTACTGTTCGACACCGCGACTGTAGAAATGACGTCATTTTGAGGCGAAGAACTCGTCGAAGCGTGTTCGGAGTCTTCCGAAAAGGTAGTTCCTTGAGGTTGTGTAATAGAGGGCGGAAAAGATGAAAATCTGGGGATAGATGAATAAGGTGGTTGCAGGGTGACTTCCCACATCAATTCCTGTATGGTGTTTTCTGTCAGTGTAGCAGAATGCAGGCACACATTATCATGGCATAGCATCACTTCACGGCCGTTGTTCTTGGACTGCGTCTGCTAGATATCTCAGTTGTTGACAGTAAAAGTTAGCAGTGATGGTAACACCTCAGGGAAGCAGTTAGTAGTACACCACACCGTCACTGGTCCATCAGACGCATAGTATGATCTTTTGTGGATGCAAGCAGGTCTCAGTACGGAAAGTTACTGCTTTGTTTGGGCTCAAAGAGTGCTTTCTTTCCCTTATGTTAGCATAAAGACGCCATTTCTCGTCACCAGCGTCATACAGGATAGGAATAGTCGGTGTTGTTCGCATCCAAGAGACGACCAGCAAGCAGAGATGTTCATATGGTCACACCAGCAGATTTTTTTTGTGATTTTTGCTTGGAACCTACGGTACTCACACACTCGGTTTTTGGATCTTCTCCATTGCACTCAAAAGCCGCACGATAGGGGAATGTTCACAGTGAACCACATGTGCCAATTCTCGAGAACGCTCACGTGGATCATTGTCGATTAATGCGTTTAAGCGATCTTCATCAGACTCTGGAGGTCTTTCTGAACGTGGAGAGTCCCTCACGTCAAAACAATCCTCCTTAAAACGAGAAAACCATTTTCTTGCCGTGCTCTGTGCAGTGGCATTATCCTTATAAATGGTGCACAAATGTTTTTGGCGGCCTTTGCTGCTGTCACCACTCTATTCAACTCAGAGACATACGTCGAAAAATGTTCCGATTTCTCCACTTGTCACTCCATTTTCTAGCGTCCACAGCTCCACTCACTATCTCCAAATGACAATATGTAAACTCAGACAGAACAGTGATCTGCAGATAAAAAAATCACCATCGATAAATAAAACCATAGCAACCCGAAAACCAACATGAAGACAAAAACGCTATGAACTTATGCACCAACCTAATATCTGTGTAGCGCACTCATCTATAAATATAGGTACATAGTTCATTTTCACTTACAGATTATTAACGAGATGCTAATCAATCATTAACTAGTGTGTGTGTGTGTGTGTGTGTGTGTGTGTGTGTGTGTATGGGGTGTTTGATGAGGAAAGGTCAATATTTTACACAGTGATAGTATATGTAATTCTGAACAAAAAATTTTAAATGAACATAGGTCCGCACGTGCTTCGTTAGGGAGGTATAAGTATTGAAAGGAACTTCAATTTCGCAAAATTAATGTGCACAACGTGAACGTATATGCAATACAGCTGGACCGTAACGAGCTTTTCCTGAAAACAATGTACGAGTACATTTCATGTTTACGCTATGCAACCTACGACGTATTATGACCATGTGACGTACGTAGTGCAATCACCACCCGTTGTTTGCGCAGTTGTGCCGTGTAAGCGGCATTGAGTAATTACCGGCGACGCATCGGTTACCTGTGTAGTGTATGGTGTTAACAGTATTCGTAAAAGCGCTGTTAACAATGCCACACGTCTACATTATTGAGGAATACGCAGATACGGTGTACGTTTATGGCTTCTGCGGCGGTAGTGCTACCGCTGCAAGAGAATTATACCACAGGTGCTTTCCGACTCGCAGGGTGTTTACCAATGTGTTTGCCGGCCGCTGTGGCCGATCGGTTCCAGACGCTTCAGTACGGAACCGCGCACCTGCTAAGGTCGCAGGTTCGAATCCTGCCTCGGGCATGGATGTGTGTGATGTCCTTAGGTTTTTTAGGTTCAAGTAGTTTCTAAGTCTAGGGGACTTACGACCTCAGATGTTAAGTCCCGTAGTGCTTAGAGCCATTTGAACCATCTTAACCAAAGTGTTTATCACTTTGGATGCAATAGGTTCTCTTCCAAGTAGACATTTTTCGTCCGAGCATGCACGTCAACAAACATTGCAAGAAGCGGAAGATATTATCTCAAGTGTTGAGCGAAGTCCCGGTACGAGCATACAAAGAATGTCCCTGCGTATGAATGTCCCACATACAGGTGTATGGGAAACATTACATGCGGAAAACCTGTAACAGCGTGTTCAAAATCTCCACGTTGGTGACAATGCCCAATGACTTCAATTCTGTCACTGGGTAATTGACTATATTCATTTGCTTTCGTACATACTATTGACTGACGACATGGAATAAACAACAAACGCAATAATCATCGATGGTCACGGGAAAATACACACGCTTCAGTGGATACCAGTTTCCGAGTTCGTTCTGCCATAAATGTTTGGTGTGGCATGATCGGTAACCTTTTGATACGTCCAGTTATTATCAGTCAGCGATTGACGGGAGAGAGGTACCTGCATTCTTTTGGAAAATTCATTTGTGGAACTATTGAAAGACGTTTCTTTAGCCAAGCGAACTGGAATGTACTTTGAACTTGACGATGACCCTCCACATGTTATCTTACGTGTGAGGGAGCATCTCAACCGCACCTACCCTAATCGCTGGATTGGCAGTGGCGGTGCTATTACCTGGCCTACAAGGTCACCTGAACTCACACATTTAGATTTCTGTTAATGGGGTTGGATGAAATCAGAAGTGCACAAAGTGAACGTAAATACACGAGATGGACTGCTTCGTCGCACCATGGACGCGGCTGAATTGATTAGCAACCAAGCACAGGCAACTGAACATGCAACACAACATGTTATCGCTAGAGCTCAAAAGTGCATTGACGTTCTTGGTGGGATATTCGAACCTGTTCTGTGAACTGTACAACATCTGTACGATAAGTATTGAATCCGTTTGGAAAAGACGTGGTACGTTAAACTTTGGTATGTTAAACTTTAATCTTACTTCTCCATGCAAGATAACATGCAGCGTCCACCGAATACATATTCAGTCCAATCACAAATTTCGTTTGATAGCCCATATGATCGTTCTTCCATTAATACGTGTTGATATGGTACTGAATCACACGGTTTGTGGAAGTCAAAGACACAACATGCGCTTTATCCATGTGACGGAAGTGTGACGTTTTGGATTTAACCAACAGTGGCGTATCATCCGGTTATAGAAGAAAACACGTAATCACCTCCCCTTTGTATTTCAAATAATGGAGACGAAAATTTCTTTCACCTGTAAGATTCGTACCTTAATTACATGTAATTAACGTATGCAGAGAAGAGATCAGTATCTCTTAGGGCTCAATTTAATTTACTGTAACAGTCTAATCATTTCTAATGTGCTAGATCTGGTTCGCCTAATAAAATGGCACAATTTTTTCCTTATTAATCAGTACTGTTTATTTTACTTTGCAGGGTCGGCGTTGATGCAGATTGTGGACGTCTACAAGGAGACTCACGCGCAACAGATGAATATTGTAAGTAACAAAAATACGTTACTGGCTAACTTAGCGGATTTGAATAACAGGGTACTTTAGATGGCCTAATTTCTGTGTTATGATAACGAGCATTAACCAGCTTTCTATTTCTTTTTCTGTTGAAAAATCGATGAGTATCCCAAAAATAAAAATATAGGTCGGGATCAGGCAAGTTTATCAGTTTCACGATTAAATACGAGATGTAACCAATAGCTACGGCCAAACGTTAGGGACGTACTGCTCACAAACAGATGTGAAAGTATTTTATTTGAAATGAGTCGAGAAACACTTTATTTACAGTCACTACTTATGTTACCAAATTTATTTTGTTGTTCTTAACTGACGTCGGTTGTTTTACCCTCATCTACATAAGGTTCACACTTAGGCCATTATGTAAAGCAGATAATTGGTCTAATATCTGCTCTTAAAACTCAAATTTATTTGCTTTCGTTAGTGAGAATACTGAAATATGAGTATACTACAGCGGAATCGCATAAACCATCGAAAGAATTATGTCTTTTTTCCGAGATGAAGCTCAATTTTCTGCAAGTTTTCATACTACGTTAATCATAAGAACCACAAAGAATTGAACGTATCAGTGTACAAACGCCTCATTCGAACACATGTTCAAAATACCCTCAGTTAGCTTTTGACCCTGTCATCATTACATTGTTGCATTGAATCCTGGATACTCTGATGTATCCATGGAGTATTGCGCATGATTTCAAAGTCTTCACATTACGGTCTCGACGATAAATTCCAGACATAAACCCACTATTCAGAACTGCAGTGGCTGTGTTGTTAAGAGGAACGATGCAGTGCTCCCTCGGATTTGCATGTATATCCGAAGGAAAATTTCATCGTTCTCGTTAACAACACATACACTGCAGTATCGTATTTATCCGCAGATACCAAGCGGCGACTTCCAATTAAAATGTTCTCCCTTGTAAGAGAATTACATAATGTGTGTGCGAGTACAGTTGTGACGAAGGAAAGACGTCTTATTGAAGTCTAGGTCCGGCCATGAGTCGTACACAGATAGCCGAAGCGATTAAGGCGGCCGCTGCCATAAAATCGAGAAATTTGGATTTGAATCCCGGTTCGGAACAAATTTTCATTGTCGTCATTCTCTTATAGTCCGCTCCTGGTAGCTGAGTGGTCAGCGAGACGGAATGTCATATCTAACGGCCGGGTTCGATTCCCTGCTGGGTCGGAGATTTTCTCCGCTCAGGGACTGGGTGTTGTGTTGTCCTTATCATCGTCATTTCATCCCCATCGACACGTAAGTCACCGAAGTGGCCTCAACTCCAAAGACTTGCACCAGGCGAACGGTCTACCCGACGGAATGCCCTAGCCACACGGCATTTCCATTCTCTTATACAGCTGATAGTTGTTCCCATTCACAACAGCGAACGAAGAGCGACTGTTGTTATGGATTCACATAAAAGCTTTCACACCCGTGGAGAGGGGTAGTATCTCTAAGTATTAATCAAAACGTCCTGGATCCCGCGTTGCATCGCAGCCACTGCTTAAGTTTTGAATAAAAACTAGCAACAATTTTAATAAGAAATAACATACAGGAGGTGTTGCGGTCATTTCAAAAGCTGTGGCTGCCCCACTCATCAAGTGATCTGTAAATTATAAGCAATGGCGACCGAGGACTTCCCAATATAACTTGCCACTCCCGTTGAGCCAATGGACTTGTCAAGAACAGTGGAGCAGCAGACCGAGTTGGGTGTATGGAATCTCTCGTACAAAGCGGAAGCATCAGCAGTGATTAACTGCATGAGAAAGTAACGCAAACTGCTGCATTAAACATCCATAATGCGTGTCCCCAGAGCATCTGGCTTGTCACTGAAAATGAGTCATGATGCACTCTTCATTGGCTAAAGGTTTAGGATCACGCCCCATTTCGGATCTTCGTGCAGGGGAGATATCAGAAGTTTGAATGCTGTAGGGAACCTTGGAAATCTGAAACGGGGATTTCAGAGACTCTATGTAGGTAAAGTGGGGGTAAGTGAAGTGAAATGGATAGAAGATTAGGTGATGCTGATACTAGCGGAAGAAACTGGTATAACGGGAGCGGTTTGGTGAGAGGGTCGTGCTCATCCTAATCGATAACAAACGAACGCCAACAAAAATAGATCAGGCATACAGGCTTACGTCACAAGCATAAGAGGAAAAGATACAGAAATGTAGAAAGGTACTGAACGGATTATTCATAACATAAAGGGAGGTGTTAATATAATACTCTTGCAGAATTGGAAAGCTTTAGTAGGAGAAGAAATAGACGAAAGAGTTAAGGATAAAGACAAATTAAGTCCCGTAAAAAATTTCAGCTAGTAGTAGATAACAAATAAACACAAGAAGGGGAAGTATATCTCATAGAATCGGGTGTACTGCTGGTGGTCTGCGTTTTTCTAACACAATATTTCGACGTAGTACCTCGGCGCCTTCATCAGGTGCGTCCAGTCACAGGAAGCACCTGATGAAGACGCCGAGGTAGGACGTCGAAATATTGTGTTAGAAAAACGCAGACCACCGGCAGTACACACGATTCAACGAGATGTCACAAAACCGCCGGGAAAGTGTAAGAAATTACAGGGGAGGTATACTTGGAAATGGCCTAAACACACGCGAAGATTATAGCTGGATTACATCACGCCCAGAGATTCCGAAGCAGATTAAAACTGTCTGTCAGACCGAGACTCGAATTCGCAACCTTTGCCTTCTGTGGGCAAGAGATTTGCTGACTGATCTACCCAAGCATGACTCACGACACGTCCTCACAGCTTTTCTTCCGCCAGTGCCTCATCTCTTATTTTCCAAACTTCACAGAAGCTCCCCTGCGAAACTTGCAGGACTAGCACTCTTGGAAGAAATAACATCGCGGAGACGTGGCTTGGCCACAGTCTGGAGGACGTTTCCAGAATGAAATGATCACCCTGCAGCGGAGTGTGCGCCTATATGAAACTACCTGGCTGATTAATACTGTGTGCCGGACTGAGACTCGAACTCGGGACCTTCGCTTTTCGCAGACAAGTACTGGCAGCAATAAGGCTGTGAGGATGGACAGTGAGTCGTTCTTGGTTGTTCAGCCTGTGGCAGTCTGCCTTTAGGTAGCGGTGAGGCGAGGGCGCCTTATTTACGTCCAGCCTGACGTGCAGCACGGCCACGAATGTTTCCTGTTTACCCTCTCGCAGAAGTAAGTGTATCGTGTCCGTCTTTCGAGAGGGCCACGGCACCCTCGTACTGCCAGGCAACGATTGATATCGCTTTTCAAGCAGAACACACAAGATCTCCGGCACACAAACCTGAACGTTTTATCTGGGACGATCTGCAAATTGCACCTCATGACATCACTGGGTTCCACTTATCCATTACTGGCAGCGGTATCTGTATTAAACTGATCAATGGGGAAATGTGTAAAGGCGTCGTGTGCAGACACATTCGTAATCTCAAATTTAGGCACTCTGACGGCCATAAATGGGTGTGAAAACTTATGGGGCTTAACTGCTAAGGTCATCAGTCCCTAAGCTTACACGCTACTTAACCTAAATTATCCTAAGGACAAACACACACACCCATGCCCGAGGGAGGACTCGAACCTCCACCGGGACCAGCCGCACAGTCCATGACTGCAGCGCCTCAGACCGCTCGGCTAATCCCGCGCGGCTGACGGCCATAAAGGCGCTTTCACGACAGAACACGCTGGATTTGGCCTCCGCACACTGTCTTCGGCATCCCTTTCGAAGTCCCATCAGATGTTGTGATGAGAGCATTCAGACCGTATGGTACCTTGGTAAGCCACCTCGCCGAAAAGTAGCAAAGGTTTGTGACATTTCGTGTCATGTGTGCGGCAAATGAAGATTGAATTCAGAAATCATGCACCGTCCTGTTTAGTTAGTGGAGGCTGCATGGCCATGGTCATGTATGATGGACAGTCGCGTATTAGCGCCGGTTGCGGCCAAGAAGGCCGTGTCCTACCGGCGTGTATCCAACGCAGAGTGCTTCAGGCACTGGTCGGCGGCGTTGCAGCCCCTGCGACGCCCACTGCACTCCCCCTTATCTTCCCGGTGGTTAAGAAAGGAACAATGTTCTTGCCCTGGATAGATACACCATGCCGCCGTCGATGGTCGGCGACAGTGCTTAGGACCACGTACCTCCTTCCATATTGTCTCTGGCCTAATTGCCTAAGGAAAGCGAGCGCTCGCACCCAAAGGCTGAGTCTCATCGGAACATTGGTGCTGAATGAGGAGTTGCACCAACTTCTACCTCTCTCCTGACGGGGGCAGCGACGGATGATTTCCACTCTCACTCCGACACGAAGTAATATCTTCGTTCATCCATATTTAAACTTGATTAAGGTGGGACAGAGCTGGTATAATTTTTATTAAAAATGAAACTCCTCCAGCTGTACTAAGATTTTATATTTACTTGACTACTAGTTTCGGCGTTGCATCAACGCCATCTTCAGACACATACACTTTGATGAAATCAATTGTGTGTGGCTCAGTACCGGAAGTCCGCGGTGAGACCAACACTTGCTCGACATGGATGGCGGGCAGTAACTGGTACTGAGCCACACACAATTGATTTCATCAAACTGTACGGTCCTGAAGATGGCGTTGATGCAACGTCGAAACTAGTAGCCAAGTAAATATAAAATCTTAAGTACAGCTGGAGAAGTTTCATTTGTAATAGAAATACGAAGTAGTGTGTCCGCAGACAATGGTTCTCATGAAGACACAAGAAGCGGCGCCGTAACCCAACTCACGACTGTCTTCTTGGAAGGCATGCTCGAGAACCTGACATCAGATGACGCAAAGGACCCTACCACCCAGTCGTCGGGTGGAATTACCCCCCTCCATAGTGCCGTAGCCCGTCTTTCCCTTCACGATGTCGCAGCGACTGCAGCACATGCGCCTGCCGCCGACGGTACACCTTCTGCTGCTGAGCATGCTCGCGAGGGCCCTGCTGACAGTACTGTGCTGCGGCTACGGGGTTTTACACTTGACTCTTGGACGGACGACGTCGAAGATGGACCAGAGCACTCCATGGGCGCCGAGGGTGGAGTGCCCCGCGGCCCTGTCGAGCACTATCGCTTCACAGCTACCGCCGCTGCACCGGTAGCTTTGATGACACCGACTCTGGGAGCTGCAAACACTGTACTAAACAACTTATTGAAAGGGGCGACTGATCAGACTTACCGCCTAGAAACAATTAATATCAACAACACACGTGCTCGCCATAAACTGGCCACGCTTCAAGACACGATCAATGTAGCGGACACTGACATTGCCCTCCTTCAGGTGGTGCGTGTGGAAGGTTTCACAGGACCATTCGGATACACGACTTGTGCCTCACATGTGTCTACATTTATAGTGGAGTGGCGGTCTTCTCCGCGAAGGTGTACTTGCCGAAGACGACGTGTATCTCCCTGACGCCAGAGATATGGCTTTTACTGTACAAGGAGTCAGACTCAAACATCTGTGCGCCTTCCGGATTCGGTCAGTGTCGTGAACGACATACCTCCGTCGTGGATATGATCAAGTCTCTCTTTACGGGAAAGCAGAACACCTTGTTACTGGTAAGGGATTCCCACTGTACTCAAGCTCCAAGGTTCAGCTATCACGTCACTCTCCATGTGCAGAACTTGACACAATTGTGAATAACCTTCAGCTTGTTGATTCATCGGAGCAGGTTCATGGGGACGGTCTGGATTTACAAATTACACTAGCCATTCACCTAGCCACATCGGATTTACATCTCGTGCTCCATTGTAAGTTGGACGAGAGCTGCCGAAGTGTGTTCTGTAGCGTTTCCGATAACGCGGAATGACCTACACTCGCCGGCTCTTACCAGTCTGCCCTTTTGTGGTGATTACTCTGCCCCAAAAGTGCACACTAGAAGCCCTTGATTGCCTAGAGACATGACGGCAATCAGGTGACATTCCACGGACTTCCATTACAGCACTATGCGGGAATGTTCCACACTGCCGCACTTTCCCGCACGGCAGAGGATGGCGAATTGTGCGAAGGCCCAGAACGCCACTCTCACACGCCGTCATCTTGAGGGGGAGACCATGAAGGCGCACACTCAAGTCAGAGTGGTACAGGAGGAACCGTCCGTGTATCATATCACTATTGAAACAACACGCTGGCTACAGGCTTTGATTGCTGGATTGTCACAACGAACGATGGACGACGCCTAGCTAGCGCTATAAAGGGAACACCTTCCACGCCCTCTACACTAGGTTAAACTCGAAGCATCGCCATCTACAAGAGATGATCACAGAGGTCTCTCAGCTCACTTTTAGCACAATTCCCCTCCCTGCAGTAACGGATTTGATTGAAGGTGTAGCTGAGATGGAGGTCCTTGAATCAATACAGACGGGAGCTGCTTATAAGCTACGTCGCCGGGGTCAGACGTTCTACTGAGCTTTCCAGCAATTACTGGCGCCGTCCTGAACAGACGTTTGCCGCGATCTACTGTTCACCATTGCGCAGCTCCCTGGAGCCTTCGGTAAACGACTGATCCTAGCCACACATATACCACGAGGAGGGTTCAAGATCCGTGATTATCAGCCGTTGATCTTTTTCAGCAGTGATATTAAGACTTTCACTCGACTACGAGCGACGTGTCCCAACACCCACACTACAATCTGTCGGTATCGCGACATGATTTCACATGCCAGACCTCGCCAAATGCCTGAGGTCTTGGCCTCCCTCGACTTCAGCCAGGCCTTTGGTAGAGCTATCCACGCGATTTCGACAGTGGTGCTGCGGCAAGTGGGGTATCCGGACATCATCGTTGAGGTAGTGATGCTTCTTCTTCATGACGCGATGTCCAGGGCGCTGTACAACGGCCGCATCACGCCGCCGATCCTTATCCAGCGCTCGATGAGACAGGACTGTCCCTTTTCAGCGACATTATACGCCTTCGCTTTGGAAACGCTGCTTTGTGGCTACTGACGACGCCTGATTTGGAGTGGGTGGTGACGTTTTCGCGCAATCGGACAGTAGTGTTAACGTCTAAAAATCACATGCTCTCTCTATAGATAAGGGGCAGTCCGATGTGCGCGTCGCCCCATGTGAGTAACTGACATGATGCTTCGCCTGGGCGCATGATAGCCATCAGCTACAGGCATCTGTTAAACCAGATCAGAGCAGGCCTAATTAATGACCGTCTTAGGACCGTAGCGTCTGCAACGGGCGCGATATGCCAACCTTTATTTGGCAGCGCTCATTCCCTATGTTGCGCAGAGACTTCAGATCCTACCATCTCTGCTTCGCCTTATGCTGGTGGCTTTAGGATCCTTTGTTAGTATGGGCATGCTTTTTAAGATCCAGGACGAGTAGCTCACCCTCCAGAGGGGCAGAGGGAGTTGATGTCTTTGTCATGTTCAGGACAAAGTGAAGGCCTTACTTATAAGCTCTCACATGAAGATGTGGTAACGTTGTTCGACGTGTCTTACAAGCCTGCTGCAGGAGGCCTTAGTGCCGATTTCTCTCTCTCTCTCTCTCTCCCTCCATCTCTCTGTATGACTTTCCACCAGTGCTGCCCAGCGCCTTTTTTCAACATTAGCCAGTTCTTCCTTGAAATAAGTTGCATCCACACTGCACTATTACCCACACGGCTTGCACCTGAGAGAGCGATACACGATAACAAGAACCAGGTAGGGCAGCGAATATGATTGAAAGGAAACGCCCCCACGTAGTATGGCGTGTTATGTGGCAGGTGGTGAGTGCCGCCTCTCTTGATACGGACGTTCAGTCCGCTTGGTACATAACACTTAACGGGAAGCGGATGTGCCAATCTCGCCTACATCTAATTCACATCCCGGACTCTCCATTGTGTATCACCTGCCGAGTTATGGATACGGATGGCCTTCTCCCTGTCTGCGGATCGGGGAAGGATGTTTGGCATTTGGTGCGTCAGATGTTGGCTTTCCTCAAACGCTTGACTTCCGCCGGGATAACTGCACAATCTTTACTCTTCCCGGATGGGGTGTATTTTTCGAAAGCAAAATCGAATTCTGTGACGTACGTATACGGCCACACCGTCCATTGCTTGTCTCATATTTTGGCACTACTTAAAGGAACTGCTCTGTGCCATCATACACAACTCCTGTTGTCAGCAATACTTCTCAAATTTTCTCTGTAAAACGTTCCATAACCCAGGCCACAGCAGGACTATCCATGACAGAAGAAGTTCAAACATGAACTTTTTTTATTTTGTTAGAATTGAACTACCAAAGGCAACGACATTGATACCAGAAGACATGCATTGATGATTCCGCAGTGAGTAGCACCATAGAGCGCTGTCACCTACAGTGCGGAGCTCTTGTTTTTCATCCTGTTTCGCAGCAGACGAGGACCGGCTTTCATTTACCTACCCGTTGGTATTGTGAGGCATGCTATAGCACGAGCCTTTGCAACACATTGGTGATGCTGATATATATTTTAGTGTGCCAGAAAGTTTCTTATCACTGCACATTCGCCCCAGAGTGAAAATTTGATTCCAGATACTGGACTCTATGACTTACTCTGGAGGAGATACATACTAAGATCACAGTTTAGTAATTATGTTTAAGAGACTCGTCGAAAAGAATCAGCATGCAAGCGAGTGGGATATTGAAGTAGTGGGCAATGATGAGATCCGATTGAAGTTCTCGGAGGCTATAGACACTGCGGTAATGAATATCGTAATAGACAATTCAGCTGAAGACGAATGGACGTCTCTAAGAAGGACAATCACGGTAGTTGCAAAGACAAATATACGGAGAAGGAAGGTAAATGCAAAGAAACCTTTGGTAACAAAAGAAATACTCCAACAAATATGTAAAAGAAGGAAGTACAAAAAATTAGAGGGAAAGATGTGAATAAAGAGACATGAGTCACTTAGGAATGAAATAAATAGGTCGTGCAGAAAAACCAAGGAGAAATAGCAGCAGGAAATGTGCTGAAAACGAAAAAGTAGTATTCTTTGGAAGGAACTATTCAGCATATTGCAACGTCACAATAAACATCGGTGAAATTAAAAGCAAGTGGTTTAACATTCAAAGGGTGCAATAGAAATTAGATCCTTAAACACAGGGGAGACAGCTGACAGGTGTAAAGTGTACACTGGAGACCTCTACGAGGACGACGAAATGATAGAAAAATAAACGAATGTCGGTGTGTAAGACTGAGCTTTTGAAGACTTGCAGTGAAATAATTCGGGAGGTAAACAAAACATTCCTTCGGAATTTCTGAAATCGTTGAGGGAAGTGGTTAATAAACGACTGTTCAATCTCATCTGTAGAGTCTGAGGATCTGGAGACATACCATCAGACTTTTGAAAGAGCACAAGGGCAGAAAAGTGCGAAGACACAGTGAGCTTACATTCCATGCTTCGAAACTGTGAACAAGAATAATATACAGAAGAATGGAGAGTCTTTTAGATGACGATCGGTTTTTTCGGAAACACAGAGGCACCAGAGAAGTAGTTCTGACGAAGTCCTTCATAATGGAACCAAAACTTAAAAAAATATATCTTCGTGGCATTTGTTGATGTAGAAACAGCGTACAACGATGTAAACTTGTGCAAGACTTTTTAAATTCTGATAATAATAGAAGTAGAGGGAAAGACAGGTAATATACAACACGTACAAAATCAAGGGGGAGGAATAAGAATGGAAGACCAAGAACGATGTGCTCGGATTAAAATTAATGACGAATGGACATTAATGACAAGATAAGCTTATGAAATTACTATCCTTAACATAAGTGTAGCAGAATTACAGGACCAAATGAGTGGAAAGAACAGTCTGATGAGTACGGAATATGAATTGATGGTGACCAGTAGCAAGATGAAAGTGACGCGGAATAGTAGAAATGAGTATCAATAAACGTAACATCAAACTTTTTGACTAAGAAGACGAAATCAATAAATTTTGCTACATTGGAAGTTAAACGACACATAACGGAATAAGCAAGCAGCACATAAAAGACAGATTAGCGTAAAAAAGATGGCATTACTGGCAAAGAGAAATCTACCAGTATTAAACATTGGCCTACATTTCAGGAGGAAATTTCTGAGAACGTACGTTTGAAGCACAGTATTGCTTGAAACTGAATCATGGACTGTGGAAAAACCGGACAAAATGAGAATCGAAGCAGTTGAGATGTGTGAATATATGAGGGGGTTCTCCGCACAGTCGGCGAAGAAGGGAAAATACGGAAAACACTGATAAGAATTAGGAACAGCAGGATAGGAAATTAGGAAATAACTTCAATGGTATCAAAGGGAGATATAGAGGATAAAACCCGTAGGAAAAAGAGAGAGATTGAGATAACAGAACATACTGTTGAGAATGTAGGTTGTAAGCGGCACGTTGAGATCAAGAAGGAGGTACGAGAGAGGAATACGCCGCGGGCTGCTTAGCCCAGTGAGAAGACTGATGATTCAGAATCGCATCAGGATCGGACAATGGTACAAGATGCTATGGCTGTCGATATTTTGTAACAGTAAGAATAAAGACTCTGCTGTAGCCTGAAGTGCTGGTAGTGGATACGTACCGAGCGAAAACCTAGTGAATACTTACCAGAGAAAACCATCTGCAAAAAGTCTCATGTGTTTCGTCACGTTCCCCATGAAATGAAGTCAGCATTTTTGGGAGCGGAGTACTACGGTAAACTGTCACAAAATGCATCTGCGCAAATGCTAGGTCATCGAAATGATAACCGATAGCGTGTTACCATTCTAGAAACCAGACACCAAAACATTTCAGTTTGTCTGGAAGGCATTCGTTATGACCTAGTGGCCTTCTAGAATCCCAAGAATCGCTGGTAACATAAATATGGACCAAACTTGAAGGTACACAACCTTCTTCTGCGGTATTCCCGCCGTGAACGACGCAGTTGCTCCGATCTACGCCGTTGGCTTTTCTCGTCTATGAACCTCAAAAAGAAAAGATTGTTTTTCTTTCTGTTTACAGTTTCATTTTCTTTGGTTGTATAATAATTAACATCTACATGGTTTCTCTGCAATTCACACTTAAGTGCCTGGCAGAGTGTTCATCGAACCATTTTCATACTACTTCTCTACCATTCCACTCTCGAATGTCATCTGTAAAAGGGAGACCTAAATCTTTCCATTCGAGCTCTGATTCATCTTATTTTATTATTATGATAATTTCACCCTACGTAGGTGGATGTCAACAAAATATATACGTCTTCGGAAGAGGAAGTTGGTGATTGAAATTTATTAAATAGATCTCGCCGCAAGGAAAACCGCCTTTGTTTCAGTGACTGCCACCCCAACTCACGTATCATATCAGTGACACTCTCACCCCTATTGCGCGGTAACATGAAACGAGCTGCCCTTCTTTGCACTTTTTCGATGTCCTCCGTCAATCCCACCTGGTAAGGATCCCATACCGCGCAGCAATATTCCAGCAGAGGACGGACAAGTGTAATGGAGGCGGTCTCTTTAGTATGTTTGTCGCATATTCTAAGTGTTCTGCCAACAAAGCGCAGTCTCGGTTTCGCCTTCCCCCAATAGTATCTATGTGGTCTTTCCAATTTAATTTGCTCGTAATTGTAATTCCTAGGTATTTAGTAGAATTGACAGCCCTTACATTTGTGCGATTTATCGTATACCCAAAATTTACCGGGTTTCTTTTAGTACCCATGTGGATGACCTCACCCTTTTCTTTGTTTAGTGCTAATTGCCACTTTTCGCACCATACAGAAATTCTCTCTAAGTCACTTTGTGATTGGAATTAATCGTCTGATGATTTTACTAGACGGTAAATTACAGCGTTATCTGCAAACAATCTAAGGCGGCTGCTCAGATTATCACCTAGATCATTTACATAAATCAGGAACAGCAGAGGGCCTATGACACTACCTTGCGGAACGCCAGATATCACTTCTGTTATACTCGATGATTTACCGTCTATCACTACGAACTGTGACCTCTCTGACAGTAAATCACGAATCCAGTCACGCAACTGAGACGATACTCCATATGCACGCAGTTTGATTGATATTCGCTTGTGAGGAACGGTATCAAAAGCCTTGTGGAAAGCTAGAAATATGGAATCTATCTGAGATTCCTTTTCAACAGAGCTCATTACTTCATGGAAATAAGGAGCTAGGTGTGTTGCAGAAGAAAGATATTTTCTGAATCCGTGTTGGTTATGTATCAATAAGTCATTTTCTTCAAGGTGATTCATAATGTTCGAGTACAGTATATGCTCCAAAACCTAATTCAAATTGAGGTCAGTGATATGGGTCTGTAATTCAATGGGTTACTCCTATTTCCCTTCTTGAATATTGGTGTGACCTGTGCTACATTCCAGTCTTTAGGAACAGACCTTTCGACAGTGAGCGGTTGTACAGGGTGTCCGAAAAGTCTTTCCCTGATTACATTAATTGATAACTCAGGCTAGAAGTAAGATACAAATATGAAACTGTTGTCTAATTGTTTACAAACTATCAAAGTTTTTTTCACACATCAGTAAACTTCGACATGAGCACCCTTGGTAGCACGTAGCACATCTAGGCGATATTCAATTTCCGGCCACACATTAGCCAACATCACTGGAGGGATCGGTTCAACGACTGTGGTTATCGGTTGCCGCAGGGTTTTAAGATCTGGTACACGTGTTCGGTAGACCTTTGTCCTTGACATAACGCCATAAAAAGAAGTCTAATGGGGTTATGTCAGGAGAGCGTGGAGGCCAAACCGTTGGCCCATCACGACCAATCCATCGCCCAGGAAATGTCATATCGAGATAGGCACGGACTTCCAAACCCTAATGAGGCGGTGCACCGTCTTGCTGAAACAAGACATCGGGGTGATACTGAAGCAGCTGAGGAACAGTATACAGTTGCAACATGTCCAGATACCCTACAGATGTGATGGTAGACCCAGCGAAGAAGAATGGCCCGATAATTCCATCGTGCAATAGCGCGCACCAAACATTCACCTTTGGACTGCCTCTGGTGCACTCCATGACTTCGCCAGGGGGTTGTGGATCCCAAATGCCCGCATTATGGTGATTCACTACTCCACTGACAAAAAAGGTCGCTTCGTCGGAAAAGCCAATTCGTCTGAGATAACCATCATCGTCCTCAATACGTGATAGCATTTCGACCGCAAAGTCATTGGGCAACAAGGCCTGAACGATTTGCACTTTGTATGCGCGAAACAATAAAAGTTTGTGTAGAATGTAATGGAGAGAGCTTTTTGGCATCTGTAATTCCCGTGAGGCCCTGCGCACCGATTTCTTCGGACTTCGCAGAAGAGACTTCCTTACAGCTTCCACCCTGTCTAAATGGTTCAAATGGCTATGAGCACTATGGGACTTAACATCTGTGGCCATCAGTCCCCTAGAACTTAGAACTACTTAAACCTAACTAACCTAAGGACATCACACATATCCATGCCCGAGGCAGGATTCGAACCTGCGACAGTAGCAGTCACGCGTTTCCGGACTGAGCGCCTAGAGCCGCTAGACCACCGCGGCCCGCTCCACCCTGTCTGCCGAGGTTCTTGGTCGACCAGACCTCGGAAAGTAAGCAACCGATCCTGTGTTGTTGAACTTCTCATACCAGGCTTTAATGCTCTTGACATCAGATGGATTCCTTCCAAATGTTGTCTGGAAGTGTCTCTGCACTGTGGTTGGTGATCGTGTCTCATGGTACCACAGGACTCACTGTGCCTTCTCCTGATTGGCTAACATGGGTTCTTGGACACTGCACCTCATCCACTACTTACGTACTGCGAACCTAAAACAGAAAAAAACTTTGATAGTTGTAAACAATTCGACACAAGTATCATATTTGTATCTTACTTCTAGCCTGAGTTATCAATTTATGTAATGAGGGAAATTCTTTTCGAACACCCTGTTATTGCTAAGAAAGGTGCTATTGTGTCTGCATACATAAGCTAAAAGTCCCAGAAATGTAATAATACGGGAAGAAAAAAAAGGCAACTTCCGTATGCACTAACCTATTGTTCCCCGATGTAAACTACCATTCTGACCTGGCGATGGCAGAAAACGGTTCACTCCCGGCAGCGAGTGGAGTCGCGTGACGCCGTGCGCTGCAGCCCTGCCCATTCCAGAACTCCCGCCCCCACATCTACCCCCACCCCTTATACCCCCACCCCTGTACCCCCTGGCGATACCCTTCCCCGCGGCTTCGGTCCCGCGATTGGCGCCAGCCGCACTAAATCTCAGCCGACTGCCGCCAGGGGACCAGCTTCTGCGCTCAAGGGGTATTACGTGTCACTGTGCGATAATTTACGACTGTGCTCCAATTTTATTCTGTTAATCTCTATAGAGCGGCGATAATTTAAGAGATTGGCGATATTTTATCGTCATCTGACGCACTTTCGGCTGTTATTACCACAAAGCGCCGACACAAGGAAATATGTCTGTCAGACTGTTCGTCATGCTCGAACCTCATTTGACGTGAACTGCAGACGGATTTACTGGCACGTGTCAAATTAGACAGGCAGAACGATTTGCAGTTACCTAATGTGTGGCAGGATAGCTGTTGCTGTTGGCAGAATATGCGAGTTATACACACTGTGTTCACATAAGATAGCTGTATTTCAAGCCTGTGCGGTATGGAAATGAGCCAGGTCTTGATATAATCTGTTAGTTGTTTACTAAAACCGCTGGTGTGGATGTCGCTTGTATATGTTAAGAATAATCTTAAGCTTTCCTGGCGAATCTACTGTTTGTATTGTTCTCGTGTGCCCAGTCAGTGATACCTGCAGAATGAGTGTCTTCGCTCTACATCCGGCCTCCTTTGTACTGCGATCGACCCCACTCCTTCCGCTACCTGGTCGCATGACTTTTTGGGTGAAGAGATGGGTGGATGGCGTTGTCGAAGGCTGGGCACGAACCCCAGTCCTTCAGTGCTTCTGCACCTGCCATCGGGCGCAGAAGTAGCTCTCGGTCGATGCTGAGGTTTTAGCCGGCAGAGCGCCGGATCCCAGGCTTTTATTAGGGTCTAGCCGCTGTCTCTAAAGATCAGCCCATCGGATATTCGAATTTCAATAGCTTCTTTCAGCAAACACTCTGAAAACGACGAGATATGTCTTTACACTTTCGTTTCTACATCCATAGTTGAGTATCCTATAGACATGGAATTTTCTTTACCATGTTTTACACTTATTGCTGATGTGGTATCTCTTGATGTGCAGAACAGAGTATGTTGTGAATTTCTGAAAACGAGAGTGAGACAAATTGCTACAGACCAACGATACTTTTGAGATCATTATTGACCGTTTCTTCTATATGCTGTATGTATGCTGGTATTGATTACAATACTAGTGGCATCCACAAAAAGATCTAAGTCTACTTTTTGTGTATTATATGGAAGATCGTTTATTTACATGAGGGACAAGAGCAGTCCTAAAACTGAGCTTTTGGCAATCTCATTCGTAATTTCTCCACAGTTCTAAATATTTCCGCCGATTAAATTGGTTGAATTATTTAGTACAACTTTCTGATTACTTAGG
The DNA here is from genome assembly GCF_023864345.2 of Schistocerca serialis cubense. Classification (NCBI taxonomy): domain Eukaryota; kingdom Metazoa; phylum Arthropoda; class Insecta; order Orthoptera; family Acrididae; genus Schistocerca; species Schistocerca serialis. The sequence continues at coordinate 1,141,568,499 of NC_064639.1, read as the reverse complement.
GTTAGATATGACGTTACCTATTGGTTGGCTGTACCATCAGTCCCATAAAAACTCAGTTTTACCAGGAGAATATTGTGATTTACACTGTGGAATGCCTTAGACAGTTCGCAGAAAATACCAGCTGGTTTTGTTATTTAATGCTTGCAAAATTTGGTGAGTGTATGTGATAAATCGCTCTCTGTTACGGCCTGGTACAATCCATCACACAGCGGTCTTCTGGTTGACGCCAACATTTAAACCAACATTTAATATAACCCAGCAATTGATATAATCGTCTAATCTGCTCTTATTGCTGAGTAGCGATTCCTTCCATTCACCTCACCAGCTGAATCTTTCACTACAGTATTTCAGGCTGACACTTTGGTGGCAGGGATTGATAATGTGCTTAGGTATTGACACACTGTCTCGAAGAAATGTCTACGTGCTTATTAGTCCAGTAAGATGGATCAGTCATCAGATATTAACGTCACGATCTCAGCGTTTCCAACTCAGTATATGGTTCCTACTCCTTCCCCAGACCGGCGATATCTTCCACTGTTATAGAAAGTGTGGCAGACGCTTCTTCGGCCTTGATGCTCATTGACGTTAGGAGAATTGTCTTCAGTGACGAGCCTCTCTTGGAATTGAGCCCCTCTGACTAGCGAAGAGGTTTCTGCAGACGCCCCGGACTGTGTTAGGGTACCAACCGGACTGAACCCCTCCATTCGGCCAGACAAGTAGGAGGGATGGTCTGGGATGCCATTTCTTTCCACAGCAGGACCCCCCCCCCTTTGGTTGTCATCCGCAGTACCCTTACAGCACAACGGTGAGTGGACCATATTCTAAGCCCCATTTTCATTAACTTCATGGCAAGCCATCCTGGGCTTATATTTCAGCAAGATATCGCATCCGCATATGGAGAGATTTTCTACTGTTTCTCTTCGTGCTTTCCAAACCATACCTCTGCCAGTGAGGTCGCCAGATCTCTCCTCAAAGGAGAACGTTTGAAGCATTATGAGTAGGGGCCTCCAACCACTAGGGATTTTGACGATCTAACTCACCAGTTGGACAGCATTTGTCACAAAATCCTTACGGGAAACATCCATTAACTCTACTAATCAATGACAAGCAGAATAATTGCTTGCATAATGGCCAGAGCTGAACAAACGCGTTATTGACTTGAAACTCTTGTTGAAGCACCTGTGTGAAACTCTTTTTCCTGAATAAATCGGTTTTATTTAAATCGTTATCATTTGTTTGCTTGCACATATACAGTACATCTGCCGATTTCCGTCCCATTCGCAAATTCCGTCGTAGTCGTCGTTTTTGTCTCAGAGTGTAACTAAGTAACGCAAAGTTCATTACTCGAAAACTCCGAACGAATTGCCATGCAAAATCACCATTTTAGTGGACACAGAAGTAGCACATCTTACTTACCAGCACCGCGACTCGCCTGCGACTCGACTCTTCCGCGACCTAGTAACTCATCCCCAAAATTAACTTGCCTCATCTCCGAACACAGAGACCAAATAATACCTGGAACAGGCGAACTAACCAATCAACAAGACGAATTCTTTAGTGCTGTCAGACATCTCCTCCAATCAGAAGTCTGGAGAGATGACCCATGTTTACTCATTCTCAACAATTTTTCATCGGTTCAACGTCAGACTTCAGTAATTTGAAGGAAGGCGTCCCTCGCGCTTGGCTCTAACAAGGGGACCGTACGAATGTCTCTTCAATGGTTTGATTCATACTGGCATGGTGTGCAGGGATCGATTAGTACTTGACCATATGCAAACTGGATATGCAACCGTCAATAGTTTTGAGGAAAATTGAGTCTGGTAATTTTAGGCGTCCTGACGTACTTTCTATGATCAAGGTGTTCCAAGCCGAATGAGTAAGCATTTAGTTAGTGAGATTTATGCATTTAATTTCACTGCGAGTACATCCTTTTTTTTGATTCTCAGATTATTCTAACAACAGATTTATTATGACAGTGCAAATTCTCAATATTAAATGATTCATATATTTTTTTCATAACCTTTTTCCAAAAAAAGGAGACAGAAGCTTTTGTGAGGAGATTGGGTATAAAAATCAGTGTAGCTATTCTATTTGTATTATTGTACCTACATTTGTGAATATAATGTGTAATCTGTGGAGCGCTGTACGAATCCGAGTGATTCTGATCATCTACATCTAAAATATAATTATTGCGACATAAAGCACATATAATGAAAGCTGTGTTTGGCATGGGTACGGTCTTTTGAATGTGTCTATTGCAAAACAAACTTGGTTCACATTTGTAAGCGATTCTCCGTCATCCCACAATTTCGTCGCTTACCACGCATAGCAATTGTTAGAATTACGCAGAATGAAAAAGAAAAGGACCGAGATTCGATTCGGAGACCTTGCAGTTATGAAACTGCCCGCTTACTCGCTCACCTGCGTATTCCTTGAATGCTAACGACCATATGAGGTGTACACTGAGATGACCAAAGTCATGGGACACCTCCTAAAACCGTGGTTGTGGCGGACCTCTTCTTGCTCGGCGTCGAGCAGCAACTCGCCGTAGCGTGGAGTCAACAAGTCGTTGCAAGTTCCTTGCACAAATGTTTACGCGTGCTGCCTCTATAAACGTCCGTAATTGCGGAAGCGTTGCCGCTGCAGGATTTTATGCACGAACTGACCTCTTGACTGTGCCCCATAAATGTTCGATGGGATTCATATCGGGAGATCTGGGTGGACTAATCTTCGCTCGAACTGTCCAGAATGTTCTTCAAATCAATTGTGAACCATTTTGGCCCGGTGTCATGGTGCACTGTCATTCATAAAAATTCTATCTCTGTCTGGGAACGTGAAGTCCATGAATGGCTGCTAAAGGTATCCAAATAGCCGAATATATCCATTTCCTCTTGCAATACAACAGCTGTTCAGTACAAAATGTCGAATCAAAAAATCTTCTTCCTCTACATTTCCAGTTGTTATTTAATTTGAGCAACCAGTTCAGCGCTACATTACGCAAGTGCTGATCAAAGAGATCGCTGTGTTAAAAAGAAATCTACGGATACCAGTCTCTGAATTCTGGCGTCTATTTTCACCGGACCAGAGGTGGGATTCTTCCTACGCGTCGGTCACGTGGCCTGAAAATGGCGTAATGTATCGCTGAAGATGGTTGCTCAAATAAAATATCAAGTGGATATTTAGGTGGCTGACTGTGATTTGATTTAACTTTTCGCAGCCATTCCTAATCAATTGTCGATTCAGTTGGAACAGAGGACCAAGTCCGAGTGGGGCCACTAGCAGCTTGCACAGTACCGAGTTTACAACTTGAGTCTATCGCTTCGTGCGGTTTGCGCCATCCTCGAAACCTACCGTCAGCTCTTATCAATTGAAATCGGGATTCGCCAGACCAGGCCACGGTTTTCCAGTCGTCCAGGGTCCAACCAAAACGCTCAAGAGTCCGTGAGAGGCGCTGCAAGCGGTGTCGTGCTGTTAGCAGAGGCACTTGGGTTGGTCGTCTGCTGTCGTAGCCTACTCGCAAAATTTCGCAGCAATATTCTAACGGATACGTTCACTGTAAGTCCCACATTGATTTCTGCGGCTGTTTCGCGCAGTGTTGCTTGTCTGTTAGCACTGATAAACCTACGCAAAAAGTCGCTGCTCTCGGTCGTTAGGTGGAAACCGTCGGCCACAGTGCTAACCGTGGTGGGACGTAATGCCTAAAATTTGCTATTATCGGCACACTCTTGACACCTTACCTCGCGGATTATAGAATTCCCTAACGATTTCCGAAACGTAATATCCAGTACGTCTAGCTCCAAATACCACTCCGCGTTCAAAGCCTGTCAATTCCCATCATACGACTGTAATCACTTCGGAACCTTTGGCACAGGAATAACCTGGGTACAGATGAGATCACCGCCAAAATGGTTCAAATGGCTCTTCGGAACCTTTGGCACATGAATAACCTGGGTACAGATGAGATCACCGCCAAAATGGTTCAAATGGCTCTTCGGAACCTTTGGCACATGAATAACCTGGGTACAGATGAGATCACTGCCAAAATGGTTCAAATGGCTCTTCGGAACCTTTGGCACATGAATAACCTGGGTACAAATGAGATCACCGCCAAAATGGTTCAAATGGCTCTTCGGAACCTTTGGCACATGAATAACCTGGGTACAGATGAGATCACTGCCAAAATGGTTCAAATGGCTCTTCGGAACCTTTGGCACATGAATAACCTGGGTACAGATGAGATCACCGCCATAATGGTTCAAATGGCTCTTCGGAACCTTTGGCACATGAATAACCTGGGTACAGATGAGATCACCGCCAAAATGGTTCAAATGGCTCTTCGGAACCTTTGGCACATGAATAACATGGGTACAAATGAGATCACCGCCAAAATGGTTCAAATGGCTCTGAGCACTGTGGGACTTAACATCTGAGGTCATCAGTCCCCTAGAACTTAGAACTACTTAAACCTAAGTAGCCTAAGGACATCACACACATCAATGCCCGAGGCAGTATTCTAACGTGCGTAGCAGCAGCTCGATTCCGGACTGAAGCGCCTAGGACCACTCGGTCGCAGCGGCCGACCCGCATCGCCAAAGAACTGCCATTTTACACATCGTGTACTCAATACTACCGCCATCTCTATATGTGCATATAGCTTTCCAATGACTTTTGTTACGTTAGTGTACACGAACGCCTAAAATTTTCAAACTCGTTTTCCCCAAAAAAGTTGATTGTTGTGTCTCCGTGTTTATGTTTGTTGAAGTCCTAGTTGTTCCCTAGACACAGCTATTAATGTCAACGAGAACGGTGAAGCGAATTTCATACGGACACCTTCTAATGGACCCAACCGCACCCCTGGCTACGAAACCCAGATGAGGCAACGCTTCAACGCGCCGCCTGAATGGCACCCAAAGCCAGTTTTGAAAGTTGAAAGTTTCCAGGCCTCTTCCGCAAAGGTAAACCAAGTATACAGTGTCATTAATATCAAATGCAATAAAAGGGAGTATAAGGCACAACTTGGGTTCGCGTAGTGGTCTTCCTTCCTGGCTTGAAAAATACTTGAGACAATAGAGGCACAGAAAAGACACTGTGCCGAACATGTTGGAGCCTCTTAATTATAAAAGCAACTAACGTATGTGAAAGACGGATTGACTGCCATCTATCGGTGGTGTGTAGAACAGTCTTAGTTATCGTCAGGACAGAGCAGGGTTGGGGCGCGGCAGCGTGTGTTCACGATACAGAGCTGCACGTCGGATGGTGAATCCCGGCGAGAGCTCTCGGAGAGGGACAAACGAGCCCTCCGCCCTCGACCGCAGGCCGCCCTTTGTGCGTGCACGCACGCGCGTGTGCGGCCGTGTCACGCTGGCCGCTTTGTGCCGCGCATAACAAACTGCGCGGAATTACCCGCGGCTCGGCGAGTAAATGATCCGATCCGGCGATTGTCATCAGACGGGTCCATTGGCCGCTCTAACAGGCTGAACACTGATTACGTGCCCATACACTTCTAGATTCCATCCTGCTGCCTGATGTCAGCTGAGGAAAGCTAAACCTTTGCGGCAGCAACGCGCTAGTGTTCAGTCCGGCTTCATACAACCAGGCCTCTTTGCCAGGTGTAGAGACCCTGTATCAGTGACCCAATAATATCACGCAATACATCGCTATTGTTCTATGTAGTTTTATGAAAGCAACGTTTCTGAGTTCCTTGCTAATTATCTGATGGCGATGGGATAAATAACACTCCTACAGAATTTCTGAAGCCTTTGGTTGAACTGGCAACAAAACTACTACTCAGCTTAGTTTGTAGAATCTGTGACTCTGGACAGTGGCCATTTCACTTTCGGAGGGATTGACATCCACACAATTCAAAAGATAGCAAGGGCAGATAAGTCCGAGAACTAACGTACAAACAGCGTTAATAGCTCATTCACCCAAGTTGATGATTAGAGTGACATATCGAAGAATAGCAAAGAAAACTGAGGATCTATTAGACGATCACTTTGGCATCAGGAAAGTTAAAGGCAACCGAGAGGCAGTTCTGATATCGTGCAAGACTTAACGAAAAATTGAGACACGTTCGTGCGATTTGACGACCGGGAAAAAGCGTTCTCCGACATAAAATAATGCTATACCGATATTCTCAAGAATGTATGTGTAGGTCGTAGGAAAACATGAGAGCAGTATTTAATATGTACAACAACCAAGAGCGAACAATAAGAGTGGAAGACGAAGAACACAGTACTAGTATTGGAAAAACTATCAAACAAGTATGTTCTCTTTCTTTCCTGAAATTCAATCTATACATCGAAGGAGTAATGAAGTAATAAAAGAAAGGTTCAAATGGCTCTAAGCACTATGGGAGTTAACTTCTGAGGTTATCAGTCCCCTAGAACTTAGAACTACTTAAACCTAACTAACCTAAGGACATCACATACATCCACGCCCGAGGCAGGATTCGAACCTGCGACCGTAGCGGCGCGCGGTTCCAGACTGTAGCGCCTAGAACCGCTCTGCCACAATAAAAGAAAGGATCCATAGTGAAATTAAGATTCAGGGTGAAAGGATGTCAATGATAAGATTCCCTAATGACATTTTCGATCTCAATGAACGTGAAGAAGAATTACAGGAGCTGCTGAACGGAACAGAGTAATGAACATATCTTATCGATTGAGAGGACTCCAAAAATGACGGAAGTGATGACAAGTAGCAGCAATGAGAACAGCGATAAGTTTAATATCAAAATTGGTGACCACGAAATAGACTATTTTAAGAAACTGTGCTACCTTGGAAGAAAAAGAACGTATAACGGACGAAACAAGGAGTACACAAAACGCAGAGTACCACATGCATTGACAGATTTTTCTAGCCGAAATAAATCCTTTAGAATGTAACACCGACTTTAATTTGAGGAACAAATTCCTGAGAATGTACGTTTGGAGAACAGCATTTTATTCAGGTGAATCACTGACTATGCAAAAACTGGAAAAGACGAGAATCGAAGCGTCTAAGATGTGATGCTACAGAAGAAGTTTGAAATTTAGGTGGACTGATACGAATTGACGATGTTGTCCGCAGAATCGTAGATGAAAGGAACTTAAGGAAAACAAGACAAGAAGAAGGGATAGGTTGAAAGTTCATGTTTTTCGTCATCAGCGAACAACTTACATAGAGCTACAGGCAGCTGCAGAGAATATAAACCGTAAGTGAAGACCATGTCAGGAACGTATCAAACAAGTATGAGGGCGTGCTGGAAAGTAAAACCTCCGACTTTTTACGTGAAAACTCTTAATATATTTTAAGCAAAACAAACGTTATTAATATTCTGCAATTTTATTCTTCCTGTCTACATATTTATTCGTCAGCATAGTCACCCTGGCGACGAGCACATTTCTCCCAACGAGAGACCAGTCTGTCGACACCGTCACTGTAGAATATTTAACTTTGTTGAGTGATCCACAACGTCACCTCTGCTTTTGCCGCTTCGTCACCACCAAAGTGAAGTCCTCGACGGTCTTCTTTAAGTTCTGGGAATAGACGTAAATCGGATGGGGCCAAGTGGGTACTGTACAGAGGGTGACCGTTGAGAGCGAATTGTTGCAGATATCGCAGCGCTCGTGTGTGATATGGCATTGTCATGTTGCAGGAGAGAGTGATCCATGTGTTGATGAACTCTTTGAGTTTGAAACTGGATTGCAGCACGCAGTTTCTCACGCGCAGATACTTTGTTACACACCGTCATGTTTGATGCTACAAGTCACAGCTCTCTAGTGGCACAGGACTTCAGATATGTAGACACGAAAAATGAATATGGAGAATGTTAATAGCCTTAGTTTTATTTTAAAGTATTTGAGAGTTTTGACATGAAAAATTCGGAGACATAATTTCAGCACGCGCGCGTAATTGAGTACGTATTGTAATAGTGTTATTCCGACATGAATCAGGATAGCACCGAAGAGGAATTCATGGAGGGGAAATCAAAGTAGTCAGGAGTCTGACGACCAACTCCCTTCCCCCTCTCCTTAAAAAAAGGATAGAAGGAGGAAGGTGGAGTGAAACCACTTTGCGCAAAAACAGAAATTAACATATACAAAAGTCGTGGCCTTCATGATACAAATTTTCAGATATGATGGAGAACGGGAAGTGTCTCAATTTCAAATACCGAATTGCTGATCTGGAAACGTCCGGACCGAAAATTATGGAGCTAGACTTATTGTGGGATAATACTCTCAGTGGAATAGTGTCACCTGCGAAGCAAACTGTGTACTTTGTAATAAATTTTCATATTACTTAATTGTTTCCTAATGTTGTAGCGTAGTCAAAATGCGATGTACTTCCAATAATTCTGTGAAGTTAGCGTGATGTGTACAACGATGATGTGAGTGCTGATGTGAGGGTCTGTGTCAGAGCTCACTTTGCGCATCTTGTTCATAAACAGCGACTTCAGACAATTAGGCGTTTTGAGGAAGATGGATAGGAAGTGCAGATCCTGTCTCGTTACCAGTTTGTTTGCCTTAGATAACTCCCTTTGATTTCCTCTTGTAGGGTGATATTTGATATTTTATGTAGGAGGCAGCTGTAGAAACTTAAGGCAGTATGCTGTCAACAACTCTTCATTCCTGGGCCATTGTTGTCCAGCATAGTGGAGAGATCCGCGACAACAGTAGTACAGTACTTTACTAAAGAATGTTGGAGCCCTTAGCTAAGTGTTACAATAGACCGCAGTAAGAGACATTACTAACATTGAGGTGCTCGAACAGGTGCGGCACTGTATAATTATGAAGGTAGCACCTTGTACCAGTTGTGGTGAGAAATAAAGTTACTGCAAAAAATTAATCTAGCTGAGTTTTTGTCATCGTCCGCAGATCAATAGCAAATTTTACATATTCTCGTTTACACTTATAAATGTCGACTATGTGATTCGAGACGAAGGTACCTTATCTCAAAACCATACATTTCTTTTGTCCATAAAAAATGCCTCATCACATAGACACTCATTACACATGTAGATATGTGAATTTTTTTCACCTTGAACAATATTGTACTGGCGTACAAGAGCACATCATCCAAGAGATTGTTTGCTACACTGAGGCTGGACGCTGATAGGACAATATCAGGAGTGCAAGTACAACAAGCTATGCACGAGGAATACTGTGGATTTTGGAAGAACAGACTTACTGAAGTTTTGAGTCACGACAAGTGGTCGTCACAGATAGCTCAGTTGGTTAAAACATTGCTCACGAAATGAGCAAAATGGTCGAGTTTTGATTCTTATGTGGAACACTAAGCCATCAATTAATGTGATGCCGTAGCAGATGCTAATAATGCGGTTTTGGCCTTTACATTAGACCATTTTGAAGTCCGTTTGAAGGTCGCAAAATGATTGTGGACTTCGTAAAGTTCTTATTAGCAACTGCAGCGGTATTTCAATAACTGAACAAGCAGGATCTGCACATGGAAAAACTAATACCTAATCCTTCAGGTACTTTCGTTAACAATGTCTACATGTAGTACAATGATAGCTCAATGTCTTCTGTTAGTCTGATAAATCTGAAGTCGTGGTTCGTTCTATTTTGACTTGAGAAATAAACAGGTTTTGGCTGGCGGTTATTAGTATTCCACCAGTAAATCTCCGGTTCTTTAAAGAATCGCACTACCAAATAGGAGTACGAGGGTTGTTTGGAGCGCAAGGTCCGATTGGGCCTGAAATGGAAACCGCAGTGAAAATCCGATGAAGCTTTGCACGGCTGTGTTGGCCAATCTCTCTAGTATGCCCGCCGGTCGCATCACGTCGCTCTTATCAGTTCTGACTCAGAACTAGGCACACAGTGAGCATATTAGGGTGCCTAAAAAAATTAGTGTCACCCGCCAATTATGTGAACCTGCCATGAGATATCGGCTGATTTCATACAGCCCACATAATGTAACTATTATGCAGATCCTTCTTCATGAAGATTGTCGACAACACACTGCAGGTGCAACGAAGACGCTCCTGCAGCGTTTTCGATGAGAAGTCTTTTGATCGCCCACCGTACAGCCCCGACGTGGTTCCCTCTGATTTTCATTTCTGCCCACATGAACCGCTGGCTGTGAGGACAACATTTTGGCACAGGCAACGATCTGCAGACCAGCGTAGAGAATTGTCGGAAAGGACAGCCACCTATCTTCTGCGACGATCGTGTCGGAAAATTGACGCAATTCTATGTCAAATGTTAAATTCGGAGCGGCGACAACGTAGAGAAGTTGCTGGAAGGTGTAGCTAACTGTTGCAAACAACACATTTTTGATGTTTACGCTGGTTTCCATTTCGCAGCCGATCGGACTTTACCTTCGGAATAGCCCCGTATAAAACTTCAGATTACTTTACAAATGAATTAATATGTTCAGTAGTTGGTGTCAGGAAAATAAGAGAGAAAAAATTTAGGTAAGGTTTGATATTATGTGTGATCTCATTCTCAGACACTTCATGAATATAGTCTGGGTATTTAGGCGCTGTGAGTTACGCTGCCCCAGACATACACAGTTTCTAGCTGTAACACTTGTCGCACTGTGTTGATAATGTCGAATGTGAGCTTTCACAGTTACTGCTCACGATACTTTGCCCTACTGAAGCGAGAGCACCGAAAGCGGCTACTTATATTGCTCCTGCAGTTTAAGGAAAGAGCGAAGACTAGGGTTAAGCGTCTCGTTGACGACGAGGTGATTAGAGACGGAGCACAAACTCGGATTAGAGCAGGATGGCGATAGAAATCGGCTGTACCCTTTCAAAGGGATCATTCCGGAATTTGCCTTAAGCAGTTCATGAAAAGTATGGGGAACCTAGATGTGGATGGTCGGACGGGGATTTGAACCGTTGTCCTTCCGAAAGAAAGTCCAGGGTGCTTACCACTGCACCACCTCACTCCGTTTCTGCAGTTCACTATCACAACACATACAGCACGTTTAGAATATCGAGTCATATGTTTATTACCGACGTTTATAGTAAACTGCAATTTGTAAAGTACGGTACAAGGATGTCCGAAGTAGTACAGATCCATAAAATTTCATTCGAAGACAGCACGCAGTTGGGTGAGGATATGTGGTTCTCAAAATGCAGTAGGGTTGTGCTGGTGCCTAGTAGATGCAAAAGTGGTAATAAGTGTCATAATAGGAGAAAAGATGATGGAAAAGAAAGAAATATACTTTAAAATGTAGTGTGACTTCCTCCGGCAGCCCGATCATCCAAACGAAGAAAACTGTGAAATAAATTATGAAAGAAAAGTTGTTGTATGGTGTGAATCCTGACATATTAGGCAAACATGGATTAGGGCCAAAGAGAATCGAAACATTGTTTACTAGGTGTAAAGTAAATACACATATTTAAAACTGATTGTGGCAGATTTTTTCATGTCACCCTAACCTTAACGGATTCTATTTTCCTCCCTACGCAATCGTATTGTTTACATGCACCCTAAAGATGAATACATGAGAAACCATTATAAAAACGAGCATTCAGTTCGATTAGGCAAGGAATTATCGCACCGTTTACCGAGAGAAACAAAATAAGTGTCTTTATTGTATTGCCTCACGTGGAGTAAGAGCCACAAAAAAGTGTGCAGAAGCCTTCAGCTGAAGTAGTCATTTCTTCTAACCATAATTGTTACCAGTTTTTTAATCTTTAAGTGAAGTCAGCTATCAAAGACTCGCTCCGTATACCTTTCAAACGCTTGCAATGAAGAAAAGCATTGTGCTGCCATATTATGATGGGAATCTCGTTCACGGACTATTCTAATCCCCTTATGTCGAATACCACTATTCAGTGAATATCACTATTCAATGTAAATTTGAAAAAACACGCTTAGAGAGGAGAGAGAATACTTCTTCTGTATGCAGCAGAAAACTACGATCAGCTGTTCACTGTCTATGAACAAGCAAAATATTTTTGAGATTGTGTTGCCAAGTCTTATGTAAGTGTAACATTCTCTCCTATCGGTATTTTGTCCTCCTTTTGTAGCATGACATTTAGATATAGCTGTTTCCATAAGACCTTCATTATATATGATATTTGAAAGAAAAACAAGAAACGGGAAAGAGAGGAAATTTTTCTGAACGCAAAAAATTCGAAACAACAACTGTTCAGGAACATGTTTATACGGTACTAGTGAAACGGTTTGGGTTAGGAGCGTTTTATCGTTGAGAGAATGGCGAAACATTTGTACAGAATTTGTAGCTGCTCTAAACTTAGGGAACGCAAGGATACGCATTCAAAAAACTCTTTAAAGACCCACAAAGAACCAAAAGTCCACAGCGTGACACCAGAAAAGATCAAAGAAGCAAAGAAGGAGGACAAAGGCAGCGTGAGAGGGCTACTCAGCTTAATTAGAAACGTGAAGAGAAACAAGGACAAGTTATGAGACTGGAAAGAATGACTAAATGAGTTGCGGCAACAGCAACTACCGTATTTTCTTCTAAACCACAAACTCCCCTCACCCAATCCTGAAATAACCGAACTCACATGTATAAAACAGATTCAAACGTCTGATTGTAGATAAGTTAATATGATAAATATTTGACATTAAACATTTCGAAACCTTCATGCTTGAACACACAAAGCCCTTATTATACTGGTTTCATTAATTTTGAATTATTCGCCCACAGAAAGTTGAAAGAGTCGAACTCGAAACTGGTAAAACAAAAAAGTCATAAACCGTTTACATGTTCGTGTAACACCTTTTTGGCAAGTAGTGCATAGTGACAAACCGTTAGAGAAAAAAGATGTCAAATACTGCATGGAAATAGTTCGTGTAATTTACGCGCGCAGTAAGTTTTATTGCAGAAGACATGTTGGTAGTTACTGATTTCAATATTTGACATATCGCGTTAAAGCTTTAACGTAAGAGTCAACCTCTCAATGAGTAGCGTATGATAACATTGTAAATTTGTAAACTTACTCAGTGATGTTATATGACTTACTGGAAATCAATTTTTGCTGCCTCTGGAAGGCATTATACAGGCAGCCTGCAGCTGTGATCTAGCACCGTTTCAAATGTTTAGTAATACAGGTATTGCACTATGAATGACAGTAATTCACAGTGTTTTGACGTGGCTAACGTCGCCTCGATACTACGACTGCCCGGGTGTAGTATCAGGAACAACTGTGCAGGAACTGCTCCCTGTTTAAGAACTATTTATTCACTCAGTCTCGTAAGAATTGAAAAAAATGAACGTTCCTGGAACAAGTCCCTCCTAGCACGTAAGTTCAACACTCACGGGTGCAAATAGTCCGACATAGCCCCATGTTAAGTGCACAGCCACCAATTACACTTCCGAGCACACGTCCCGGAAATCGTCGGCGGTGACGTTGGTTGTAACTGCGGCTACAGGTTCGCTAAGGACTGCCGCACAGGCTCGGCGGGTCTGATTGCAATATCACAGGGAGGGATATGCTCCTTCCCCGTGATTGGCTGCCACCGGTCGCGATAACGATTTGCTCGCTAATTGGCTCGTCGGACGAGATAATGTCATCCGACGTTTGATTGGCGTCTGAGTAGGGCATGGAAAAGTAGTTTCCCTCGTTTGGAGTGCTCTCTGGAAGAGCCGTCGATGTTTGCGTTGCTGAATGTCCGCGTCTGCTGCGAGGCAGGCTGCTGGTAGCATCGTCACGTGTGGAGGGCTGTCGCCCTACAGGCGCTGAGGCCTGTAAAACGGCGTCAAAGACCGCATGACTCGCTGCTACAATCACACGAAAAGCGCTAGTTTCCTAGGAGGCGGGATAAGGTAGACAGACAACGATCGTACCCCCCCCCCCCCCCACCCATATAATATATACATATCCTGCAGGACTGTCCATAAATCCGTAAGAGTACGCGGAGGTGGAGATCTCTTCATCGACATCTTCATCGTAATCCACAACCACCTAATGTTGTGTGGCGGAGGGTACTTTCGGGACTACTATCTGATCCCTGAAACCCAGTTCCACTCGCGAATAGTGCATGGGAAGAATGATTGCCGGTAAGCCTCTGTATTGGTTCTAATTCCATGAATTTTCTCCTTCTGGTCAATAAGCCAGATGTATGTGGGGGTAAGTAATATGTTGTCCGACTCCTCCTGGGAAGTGCTGTCCCGACATATCAATAGTGAATCTCTCCGTGAAGCGCAACGCCTCTCTTGTAACGTCCGCCTGTGGAGTTTGTTTGGCATTTCCGTAACGCACTCTCGCCAGCTAAACGATCCCGTGACGAAACGCACTGCTCTTCGTTGGATCTCCTCTATCAGTCCTACCTGACAGGAATCCCAAATAGATGAACAATACTCAAGAATCGGGTGAATAACTGCCTTGTAAGCCACTTCTTTCGTGGACGTGTTACATTACCTTAAGATTCTTCCGATGAATCTGAGTGTAATGTCTGTTTTTCCCAGTATTTGCTTTATGTGGTCACTCCACTTAAGGTCATTCTGGATAGTTTCTCCTAGATATTTTATGGCAGGTGCTTTCTCCAGGTGTTTGTCATCACCGGTGTAGCTGTACAGTATTAGATTTCTTTTCCTATGTATGCGCAGTATGTTACATTTATTTACGTTTAGGGTCAACTCTGCAGGTCGTTCTGCAAATTCTTACCATCTTCTGGCGTTACTACTTCGTTATAGACAACTGCATCATCTGCGAATAGCCTTAAAGAGCATCCGACACTTTCTACTAGATCATTTATTTTACTGTATATATTGTAAACGGCAACGGTCCTATCACAATTCCCTGTGGTACTCTGAATATTACCTTTACATCTGTCGATTTTGTTCCGTTAGGAGCGATGTGTTGAGTCCTATCTACAAGAAAGTCTTGACTCTAATCGCAAGTCTGCTCCAATAGTCTGTTAGCTCGCATTTTTTTCATTAAACGGCAATGCAGGACGAGCTTTTGAACAGCACGTTCCAAGGCACCCCAGATATGCTCAATAATGTTCATGTCTGGGAAATTTGGTGGACAGTGGAAGTGTTAAAACTGGGAAGAGTGTTCCTGCAGCCACTCTGTAGCAATTCTGGACGTTTAAGGTGTCGCACTGTCCTGCTGGATTTGCCCAAGTCCGTCGGAATGCACAATGGACATGAATGGATGCAGGTGATCAGACAGCATGCTTACGTACGTGTCACTTGTCAGAGTCGTATCTAGACGTATCAGGAGTCGCATATCACTCCAATTGCACACCTCTCACACCATTACAGGGCCTTCACCAGCAGGAACAGTCCCCTGCTTACATGCAGGGTCCATGGATTTATGAGGTTGTCTCCATACCCGTACACGTCCATGCTCTCAATACAATTTTAAACGGGACTCGCGCGACCAGGCAACATGTTTCCAGTCATCAACAGTCCAATGTCAGTGCTGACGGGTCCAGGCGAGGCGTAAAGGTTTGTGTCGTGCAGACATCAAAGGACACACCAGTGGTCCTTAGTCTCCGAAAGCCTATTTCGATTATGTTTCGTTGAACCGTTCTTACGCTGAAACTTGTTGATGGCCCAGCATTGAAACCGGCAACAATTTGTGGAAGGGTTGCACTTCTGTCACATTGAACGATTCTCTTCAGTCTTCATAGTCCTCTTGCAGGATCTTTTTCCGGCCACAGCGACATCGGAAACTTGAAGATTTACCGTATTCCTGATATTCACGACACACTTCTGAAATGGTCGTGCGGGAAAATCCCCACTTCATTGCTACCTCGAAGATGCTGTATCCCATCCCTCGTGCCGGCCGAAGTGGCCGTGCGGTTAAAGGCGCTGCAGTCTGGAACCGCAAGACCGCTACGGTCGCAGGTTCGAATCCTGCCTCGGGCATGGATGTTTGTGATGTCCTTAGATTAGTTAGGTTTAACTAGTTCTAAGTTCTAGGGGACTAATGACCTCAGCAGTTGAGTCCCATAGTGCTCAGAGCCATTTGAACCATCACTCGTGCGCCGACGATAACACCACGTTCCAACTCACTTAAATTTTGATAGCCTGCCATTGTAGCAGCAGTAACCGATTGGCGGTGGCCGTTGCACCTGTCAAACGGCATGTACCCCCTTTCCCTCCCACCAGCCCCGTTCTCCAGTTCCATTCACAAATGGTACATGGGATGAAAAACTCTCGGAATTTTATGGGCAAGTCTCTGTGTGATGCAACCCTTTTCTGGGACGTCTCTCACAGAAGTTGTTTGAGCATCTCTGCGACAGTCTCTTAGAGCTAAAAAAAACTTGTGACGAGTCGTCCAGTTCTTATTTGAATAGCCTTTATACATTCAAACATTCCTATTTAGAAAGGATGCCAGGTAGCCAAACAATACGCAAGAATTAGTCGAACGGAGGTTATTTTAAGCGTTTCTCGCACGTGAATGACACTTAGTTATGGTTCTTGCAATGCATCCGAATGTCACATCTTATACATGAAGTAAACGATATCTGTATACAGTGTAGGAAAGTGGTGAAAGTGACGTCGAGACGAAAAAATTGATTTAGAACACTTGTGGTGTACCAATTTGGGAAACAAACTCTAATTGACCTACAAAAGTGCAATTTGCATGAAAATACTTTGTGACTGGACGTACTTTAAAAACGTTTTTTATGTCTTGACCACACTTCTATTATTTCCAAACGCACCTCACGCGTTTCGACATTCCGTCATTTCTGAAGACAATATTATGTCAATTATTTAAAATTCTTCATTAGATGGTTTGTATCACGTCAATATCCCCAATATCGGGACAAGTTCATATAGCTGACATAACACACTGCCTTTGAAAATGGCAGAATGTCGAAACATGTAAGGTATTTTCAGAAATAATAAAAGAGTGGTCAAGAGATATGAGAAGTTATTCTTCCGCATATAAAATTTAAAACTTAAGTGTGACTCACTTTTGTCTCAAGATATTGTGAATTTTAATAGCATTAAATTAACAATTAAGTAGTTTTATTTGTCTTGATTTCTTGATACAAAACTACCTTGCTTGTAAGGGTTAGAGTTAGACCGAATTGTAAACTTAATTAGTTTTTACCTAACGTTTAAAAATGTCTGTTTTCATTACCTTCACGAGAAGTTTATATATAATGTGAACAAAATGGGTGACAAGCCGCAGGCAGAGGACGACGATACGATATTGAAAACCTCCCGCGGCGCGCTTGCGCGGTTACTTAGACGGCTTTTGTAGGCTAATATGAGGTTGTTTACCAGCTTGTAGCCCAAAATAATTGACCTGGCGGACAGTGTGCGCAGCAATCTACACTTATTTGCTGGTGATTATGAAGTTTACGGGAAGATGTCATCGTTAAGTGACTGTACGAGGACAAAAGCGGACTTCGACAAAATTTCTAGTTGATGTGATTGAGGCGTACCGCCGTAGAACGATCCTGCCTTGGAGGCGGTTAAGTGGGAGATGTGTCTCACAGCTGGATAGTGACAGATGGTCACGCGAGACTGGACGTGCACGTAGTTTATGTATCAGCCGATAGCGGACAATATTGGGTAGGGGGACTGTGATTTTAGTTTCGATTGTGCCCACTAGAGTGCACTAAAGTAACAGAATGTTTTTCATAAACTGTTCTAGTATTTTCATAAAGTGTTATTCCTTTCTTTTTGTCTATGTAAAATGTTATAAATGTGTTTTAGCAGTATGACCGATGCGTGAGTGTGGTTTAAGGTTAATATGAAGATATTGTTTAACGAGTTATGTAGTAAGATTTAGTGTGGGAACATTTGGAAGAAGTATGGATATGGACAAAGGGTATTTTTTGTAGAATAGTTTTGTAAAGTACGTTTATGGTAAAGGGAAAGTTATTTCTGGTATAAATAACAACAGTAAATAACTTTATGCATAAACAAAACTTCAACATATTAGATAATTACGTTGGTAAAAAGTGCAGTCATTAGGTTTACTATTTTTTGCGATTGGTTATGGATGAAAAGCGCGGACTGACGCGGGAGAATGTTGTTTTGCTATTGGCTGTTAAGTAAACTGACCAATGGTAAAGCAATATTTTTCGCGCGCCTTTCTCTGTTGCTAGAGAAGACTTAGAGCATTCTAGAGAAGGAGTCGAAGCCTAGCCATGAAAGAGATCGGACGTGTGCAGTAGTAGTTCCGATGGAAATGATAAGTTGCCGGCTCTAGCAGTGTTTCATACATCAAAAGTGTTGGAAATTGACGGCATAATTATTCCGATGGGCGTGTAGAAACTTCGGAATTTTTAAGTGAATTTTGTGACGACAAAAGACATACACTCCTGGAAATGGAAAAAAGAACACATTGACACCGGTGTGTCAGACCCACCATACTTGCTCCGGACACTGCGAGAGGGCTGTACAAGCAATGATCACACGCACGGCACAGCGGACACACCAGGAACCGCGGTGTTGGCCGTCGAATGGCGCTAGCTGCGCAGCATTTGTGCACCGCCGCCGTCAGTGTCAGCCAGTTTGCCGTGGCATACGGAGCTCCATCGTAGTCTTTAACACTGGTAGCATGCCGCGACAGCGTGGACGTGAACCGTATGTGCAGTTGACGGACTTTGAGCGAGGGCGTATAGTGGGCATGCGGGAGGCCGGGTGGACGTACCGCCGAATTGCTCAACACGTGGAGCGTGAGGTCTCCACAGTACATCGATGTTGTCGCCAGTGGTCGGCGGAAGGTGCACGTGCCCGTCGACCTGGGACCGGACCGCAGCGACGCACGGATGCACGCCAAGACCGTAGGATCCTACGCAGTGCCGTAGGGGACCGCACCGCCACTTCCCAGCAAATTAGGGACACTGTTGCTCCTGGGTTATCGGCGAGGACCATTCGCAACCGTCTCCATGAAGCTGGGCTACGGTCCCGCACACCGTTAGGCCGTCTTCCGCTCACGCCCCAACATCGTGCAGCCCGCCTCCAGTGGTGTCGCGACAGGCGTGAATGGAGGGACGAATGGAGACGTGTCGTCTTCAGCGATGAGAGTCGCTTCTGCCTTGGTGCCAATGATGGTCGTATGCGTGTTTGGCGCCGTGCAGGTGAGCGCCACAATCAGGACTGCATACGACCGAGGCACACAGGGCCAACACCCGGCACCATGGTGTGGGGAGCGATCTCCTACACTGGCCGTACACCACTGGTGATCGTCGAGGGGACACTGAATAGTGCACGGTACATCCAAACCGTCATCGAACCCATCGTTCTACCATTCCTAGACCGGCAAGGGAACTTGCTGTTCCAACAGGACAATGCACGTCCGCATGTATCCCGTGCCACCCAACGTGCTCTAGAAGGTGTAAGTCAACTACCCTGGCCAGCAAGATCTCCGGATCTGTCCCCCATTGAGCATGTTTGGGACTGGATGAAGCGTCGTCTCACGCGGTCTGCACGTCCAGCACGAACGCTGGTCCAACTGAGGCGCCAGGTGGAAATGGCATGGCAAGCCGTTCCACAGGACTACATCCAGCATCTCTACGATCGTCTCCATGGGAGAATAACAGCCTGCATTGCTGCGAAAGGTGGATATACACTGTACTAGTGCCGACATTGTGCATGCTCTGTTGCCTGTGACTATGTGCCTGTGGTTCTGTCAGTGTGATCATGTGATGTATCTGACCCCAGGAATGTGTCAATAAAGTTTCCCCTTCCTGGGACAATGAATTCACGGTGTTCTTATTTCAATTTCCAGGAGTGTATATTCCGTGTGGCGTATTGAGCAGGTCGGTGGCTAAAAACTGTGACTGCATTTGGTACCGACAGACTTCATATTTGGCGAGCATTATCAATCAAAAACAATCAGTATTTTTGTAGCTATTACGTTTTCGGGAAACGCAACACCATAAACTTGCTAACGTGAGTGAAAGGGATTATAAGTGACTGTGTTAAGACTAGCACGGGCTTGGCAGTGATACTTGTTCACCTAAGTTTCAGAATATATTAATTGAGGACAAAATTTCCAACCTTTTTTAGTGTTTCTCCCGAAACGTAGATTAGTGACTTAAATTGCAGCCTGGTTCACGTCGAAGTACATGAGGTTTCACTCGGCTTTCCTACTGATGATCTGCTGAGACAATGTTCACAGATAGGTGTAGGTCCGCCGTAAAGTGACGGAAAGAACTGCGCCGCCGCATGATGAATGGCAGCTAGCCCTAAATTGATACTAATGTAAGTTAACGTAGATGAGTCGGAAAAATGAAGGGATAATGTTCGAGTATGACATTAGTAGTGGTTGCTTGACTCTATTACGTCGTTTAGAGATGTGGGCGCAACGTTGCAAAGCGGTATGTAATGGAACGAACATGTGAAGTTTGTGGTAGGGATGGTCAATGGTCGGCTTCGGTTTTATTGGGAGAATTTTGAGAGAGTGTGTTTCATCTGTAAAGGAGACGGCATATAGGACTCTAGTGCGACCTGTTCCTCAGTACTGAAAGAGTGTTTGGTATCGGCACCAAGTCGGATTACAGGAAGACATCGAGACAAGTCGGAGGCGGGCTCAAATCGGAATCTCTGCATAAAAGGCGAAGTTCTTTTCGAGAAAGACTACTGACAAACTTTAGAGTACCGGCATTTGAAGTTGACGCAGAACGATTCTACTTCCGCCAACGTACATTTAGCGTAAGGACCGCGAATATAAGATAAAAGATATTACGGCTGATACGAAGGCATATAGACATTCGTGTTTCCCTCGCTGTATTTTCGAGTGGAACACGAAGGTAAATGACTAGTTGTGTTACAGGGTACCCTCTGCCACGCCCCGTATGGTGACTTGCGGAGCATGTATGTAGATGCAGAAGTATACAAATCAAATTCCTCAACTTCCCTTACATCAATGTGGTACGTTGCAACTAGCTTTCTTTTACAGCCCGTATCATTTCATTCTCTGGGTAGAGCAAACTGTTCAAGTAATGTTACATCTAGGGTCAGGGACGTTTCAGCCAAATACTAGAGGAGATGGTAGTGGGTATCTCAGTTTGGAATATCATCCAATACTGTTTCTCGCCGAGTTAAAGTCCTTCGCCAGAAGGTAATGGAAGTGACACACATAGAAACATCGCGCCATTTCGTCAAACTCACTAAGCGGGAAAATCAGTAGCGCCGTAAGCCTATTAGCCCAATTGGGAACATATCAGAGGCGATTTGCAGTTCCGGTATTCGCCTTACAACCAAGGGAAACCTCTTGAAAAGGTTCCTCGGAACTGAGGAACTGAGAATGGGAGCTACCGGGTGGTTATAATTAATGTGAAGCAATCGCAGAGGTCCAGTGTGTGCCGTAATTAACGTATGACAGCAAAATCTGGTAGATATTCTAATGCGTTAATGCGGAACTCCTTTACGCTTGGAGAAAAAGCCAGTTCCATTTTAGGGCTCGAGACGCAAATCTGGCTCTGTGAACGCAAGAACGACGTATAGAAATGAAGTATCATCCATCCCTTTAAGCCGTCAGATACATCCCATTAAGCCGTCAGATACAGTAACCGTACTTAATTTTTAAAAAAAGTATAGAAATATTTCCACATACAATAGATTATGAGCAGGACCTGTGCAGAAACGGTGAAGCCAATAAGACAGGCATGATATTGACATTAATGTTAACTGAAGCTTACACAATTTGTTCAATATGAGCGCCGAATACGTCGACGGGATACTAAGCAGCTTGAGATTTGCATCTGGAGGCCAAAATTGGAACTAATTTTTTTCCTGCATAAATCGATTCCGCAGTAACACATTAGGATGTCTACTAAATTTTGCTGCCTTACGATAATTACAGCCTACACTGGAGCTCTGCAAGCAACTGCACTTTCATTATAACCACCCGCTATTTTTAATTTTATTCTGCGACACTATGTACCATACGAAAAAAGGAAAGAACCTAGTGTATTTGTTTGGTAGTATTCTTGTTCGAAATGTGCAGTGCACCCATCTCGTTACCTTTCACAAGCAAAGCATCTGACTTGACCACGCCTAAATTTTAGCGGTAATCCCGTCTTAAGCCGTTGTAGGCATTTCTGTACACATTATTAATATCCCCTGCCGTCAGAATGAAATTTTCACTCTGCAGCGGAGTGTGCGCTGGTATGAAAATTCCTGACAGATTAAAACTGTGTGCCGTCCCGAGTCACGAACTCCACACTTTTGCCTCTCAAGGGCAAGTGCTTTACAGACTGACCGAGAGAGCCCACAACAGGCTAAGATCCGATGTTCGGGTCTCTGTCCGCCACATACTTTTAATCAGCTGGGAAGTTCCATCCCCTGCAGTATTTTTTATTGTGTTTGTATGCGAATGTCAGTCCCAGAAGCTACTGTAGGGCTTTTGATAAAGTTTTCAGTAATATACAAACCTATCCGAACAACATCGGTTTGGTTCACTCCGAGACTCCTGGACACTTCCCTTGTTGAGAACCCTTCCTGGCAGAACGTAATAATGTGGGCGCGATCGAACCGCAGTATTGACCGTCTATGCATGGTGGAGCTACAGACAACACGAGTAGTGTACCTCCTTCCTGGTGGAATGATGGGAACTGATCGGCTGTCGGACCTACTCCGTCTAATAGACGCTGCTCATGCATGGTTGTTTACATATTTGGGCGGGTTTAGTGACATCTCTGAAAAGTCAAAGGGACTGTGTCTGTGATACAATATCCACACTCCACGTGTATCTTCAGTAGTTCAGGGAACCGGGGTGATGCAAAAAATTTTTTGATGTGTATCACTCGCGTACCGGTAAAAACTTGTACGCACAAACCTTCCACGTCAGTCAACCTATTCATTAGTGAAAATCGTGTCAAAATCCTTGAAGTAGTTGCTGAGATTAGCTTCCACATTCGAAGTGTAAAACGCGCCGGAGAACGTTTAATTCATCGTAGTTCAGCCAACCTGGACGAATATTTTATAAATTATAGACACAAACCTGCGTCGTGGAGGAGACAGAGAGACAGGTTTCAGACAGATTACATAACGGTAAGGCATAGATTTAGGAACCATGTTTTAAATTGTAGGACATTCCCAGGGGCAGATGTGGACTCTGACCACAATTTATTGGTTATGAACTGTAGATTAAAACTGAAGAAACTGCAGAAAGGTGGGCATTTGAGGAAATGGGAACTGGATAAACTGACAGAACTATAGGTAGTAGACAATTTCATTGAGAGCATAAGGGAACGATTGACAGGAATGTGAGAAAGAAATAAAGTAGACTAAGAATTGGTAGCTTCGAGGGATGAAATAGTGAAGGCAGCAGAGGATCAAGTAGGTAAAAAGACGAGGGCTAGTAGAAATCCTTGGGTAACACAAGAAACATTGAATTTAATTGACGAAAGGAGAAAATATAAAAATGTAGTAAATGAAGCAGGCGAAAAGGAATACAAACGTCTCAAAAATGAGATCCACAGGAAGTGCAAAATGGTTAAGCACGGATTACTAGAAGACAAATGTAAGGATGTAGAGGCATATCTCACTAGGGGTATGATAGGTACTGCCTACAGGAAAATTAAAGAGACCTTTGGAGAAAAGAGAGCCACTTGTATGAATATCAAGAGCTCAGATGGAAACTCAGTTCTAAGCAAAGAAGGGAAAGCAGAAAGGTGGAAGGAGTATATAGAGGGTCTATACAAGGGAGATGTACTTGAGGACAATATTATGGAAATGGAAGAGGATGTAGATGAAGATGAAATGGATGATATGATACTGCGTGAAGAGTTTGACAGAGCACTGAAAGACCTAAGCCAAAACAAGGCCCCGGGAGTAGACAACATTCCATTAGAACTACTGACAGCCTTGGGAGAGCCAGTCCTGACAAAACTCTACCATCTGGTGAGCAAGATGTATGAGACAAGCGAAATACCCTCAGACTTCAAGAAGAATATAATAATTCCAATCCCAAAGAAAGCAGGTGTTGACAGATGTGAAAATTACCGAACTATCAGTTTAATAAGTCACAGCTGCAGAATACTAACGCGGATTCCTTACAGACGAATGGAAAAACTAGTAGAAGCCGACGTCGGGGAAGATCAATTTGGATTCTGTAGAAATATTAGAACACATGAGGCAATACTGACCCTACGACTTATCTAAGAAGATAGATTAAGGAAAGGCAAACCTACGTTTCAAGCGTTTGTAGACTTAGAGAAAGCTTTTGACAATGTGGACTGAAATACTCTCTTTCAAATTCTAAAGGTGGCAGAGGTAAAACACAGGGAGCGAAGGCTATTTGCAATTTGTACAGAAACCAGATGGCAGTTATAAGAGTCGAGGGGCGTGAAAGGGAAGCGTTGGTTGGGAAGGGAGTGAGGCAGGGTTGTAGCCTATATCCGATGTTATTCAATCTGCTTATTGAGCAAGCGGTAAAGGAAACAAAAGAAAAATTCAGAGTAGGTATTAAAATCCATGGAGAAGAAATAAAAACTTTGAGGTTCACCGATGACATTGCAATTCTGTCAGAGACAGCAAAAGACTTGGAAGAGCAGTTGAACGGAATGGACAGTGTCTTGAAAGGAGGATATAAGATGAACATCAACAAGAGTAAAACGAGGGTAATGGAATGTAGTCGAATTAAGTCGGGTGGTGCTGAGGGAATTAGATTAGGAAATGAGATGCTTAAAGTAGTACATGAGTTTTGCCATTTGGGAAGCAAAATAGTGACGACGGTCGAAGTAGAGAGGATATAAAATGTAGACCGACAATGGCATGGAAAACGTTTGTGAAGTAGAGAAATTTGTTAACATCGAGTATAGATTTAA
The DNA here is from genome assembly GCF_023864345.2 of Schistocerca serialis cubense. Classification (NCBI taxonomy): domain Eukaryota; kingdom Metazoa; phylum Arthropoda; class Insecta; order Orthoptera; family Acrididae; genus Schistocerca; species Schistocerca serialis. Next base: position 1,141,543,822 of record NC_064639.1, on the reverse strand, counting down.
GTGTCAGGAAGTCTTTTGTGAAAGTATTTGTATGGAGTGCACCCCTGTATGGAAGTGGAACATGAACTATAAATAGTTTGGACAAGAAGAGAATAGAAGCTTTCGAAATGTGGTGCTACAGAAGAATGCTGAAGATTAGATGGGTAGATCACATAACTAAAGAGGAGGCATTGAATAGAATTGGGGAGAAGAGGAGTTTGTGGCACAACTTGACTAGAAGAAGGGATCGGTTGGTAGGACATGTTCTGAGGCATCAAGGGATCACCAGTTTAGTACTGGAGGGCAGCGTGGATGGTAAAAGCCGTAAAGGGAGACCAAGAGATGAATACACTAAGCAGATTCAGAAGGATGTAGGTTGCAGTAGGTACTGCGAGATGAAGAAGCTTGCACAGGATAGCGTAGCATGGAGAGCTGCATCAAGCTAGTCTCAGGACTGAAGACCACAACAACAACAATAACAACATTACAATAGTCATTGTATCAGACACATTAAATTATTATTCACCAGTTAATCAAACATATGTGTCTTCCTGTTAGGTAACGTCATGCTACTGTACTACATTCACAGTAATTAGACAGTCAAAACCTCCCTCCAACTAATTTAAATCCTAACGAATGAACCTAAAGACATCTAGGCGTATTTACGTATCCATGGGTCCATCCACACTTCCATGGAGCATAAAATCAGGTACGAGACGTGCCTCTCCTGTTGCAAGTCCCAAGTCTCTCAAGACTCCTCTCACAATGAGCTCTTGGCTTTTAGTTTCTAGCAGGCTGACGTTCCTTTGCCTCCAACTGCTCAATTCCGAAATAAATCAATGGGCGGCTGCCAAATCCCCCACCACAACCAGGCCTCATTTCCTTAGATTAAAACTATATTATATATATTAATTTTTCACGAGAGGTACGTCTCCCTACATTAAACATGTGTGTTTGTCCTTTTTTACTCGTAATTATTAAATTAGAACCCTCTCTGTGCTTCTAACTCTTATATAACTGGCGATTTCGCGCTAGGGACTGTTCCCACAGCTCCTTCAGTTGTGATTCAGTTCTACTTGCTTAACGCTCTTCTGATATCTTGAACAGAGTCTTTATTTCATGTCTGGAAATATAAAATAAATTACCTCCTCGCTCGATACGAGAAATAAACTTACCAAATCCTGGTGACAATTGTACTAAGGTAGACTCCATTATAGACTACAATATACAATGGCTTAAAAGAAAATGCTAAAAAAATTATAGCTGGAAGTTAGTTTGATGTACAAGAATGTCGGAAGATTGTTCGATTGTGTGTGAATTCATAAGGGACCAAACTGCTGTGGTCATCGGTCCCTAGACTTGCACACTACTTAAACTAACTCATGCTAAGAACAACGCACACACACACGCTCGAGAGAGGACTCGAACCTCCTGCGGGCGGGACCGCGAAATCCGTGACATGGTGCCTCAAACCACGCGGCCTGTCCGCGCGCCAATGTCGGAAGAAGAAAAACTATACAATAAAAGTGGAACTTCAATGGCTGATGCTAAAAAATGTGCTTCGTAATTGTGATTCCTTACAACGTGGAGCAACTGAATAACAAGCTGCCTATATAAACAAATTTCTGAGGTAATCTTATGAATGTAAGTTCTGATGGCCTTAATGCAATCAATTGTTGCAAATTAATCTGGAGGATTTATGCGTGAAATTTAAAATCACACTACTGAGTTGAAAGGACGTTATACTAACCAAGCAAAAAGTACGTTATCCTAGATGAAATACCTGTAAGAATACTGTTCCTTTGCTAAAATTCGAAACGACAAGTGAGTAGGTTTTTCACAGCGTTTTCACTAAAGAACCCTTATAGATCAGAACATTCTGATACGCTTTGAAGACATCTAATGCAAGTGATAGGTGCAGAAAATCGGTGTAGCTTTTACAGAGTTATTTTTGCCACAGAAGGATCTATTTTATTGTCATCTATTACAGACTGGTTTTCCGTATCCGCTTAAATGGTGATTTTTGATGATACCGATATAAAGCGGTGTAGAACTTTTAGCGTTTTCTAGTTCTGCTTGTTCAGGGTAATATATATTTTTATCTCAATGCTGTCTTCACATGTCACTCAAGATCATTTTTTTGCTTATATATGTTATATAGCTTTTAATCACATACGGCTGAATGGTACCCAACGTGATCATATAAGGTAGAGATCCGTTCCATTCCCTTTAACGGCGCTGTTTTTCTGTGATTTTCCTACACCACAACATGCAAATACCAAATGGTTCTTTCAACGTCGATTGAGGGAAAGACAATATCGAAAGGTTTATAACTTGAAGTGTGGTGTGGCACATATTTATTAAAAAGTAAGAGAGCAGTTTATCACGAAATCAAATTTTTTTGGTATTGATATATTATCAAATCAAAGTCTGTGAACTTATTAATCTTTACAGATCACGTTATTACTTCCGTATTGCCTTATAACAGTAATTTCACAATAGCGGTTTCGGTATTTTATTGCGACCTTCAGATGTGATTAACCCACTAACAGTTTCGTCATTATATATTGTAATTTAAGTTATGGACTTTGAACATAATAAAATAATATAAAATACGTCAATCAATAATGGATCATGTCGACACATAGTAGAAGAGAATTCGCCCCTTGATGTTCAAAGCATATGACTTGAATTTCTACTGTATATATCGCGACGAAGCTGTTAGTGGATTAATTGCCACATCTGAAGATGGAAACAAATTGAAAAAACTGGTAATGTGAAATAATGGTTGAGGGGCGACCTTGACTAATAAATAAACGAAATCAAGAAGTAAAGAAATTAATGTGTGTGGGAAGAAATCTCTAAGAACAAGAGACACGGCTAAGGCATCTGGGAATAGGCAACTAGGTAAAGGAAGGTGTTGTAGGAAAGTCAGGATCTACTGGTTATATGATAAAAAAAAGTCCGTTTGTGAGCCTATTTTATTGTGTCTACGAGTGTACTTCTTCCGGTTGAGTGCCAGCTTCGAGAGATGACAAAACCGTTAACGTTGATGCTTAAAGCAAGACAGAACTTGTGTTCGCACTGCATACGTTTTATGAATCGTATGCGAGCGGATAAAAACTGAAGACGCAGAATGAATGGAACGCACAGTTTAGTAAGCTCAGCTTAAGTCGATTACCCATATAGTTTTAGCAGTTACGTTGTTTATTTTTGTTCTCTGAATGTCGTTCGGCGTCAGTCTGAAATCAATTTTAATATATATTACATTATTCGTCAGTTAATAAAAGGTACTACAATGCGACTGTGGATAGTTTATAACCTAGGAAATACAATCGTTATTCCTACATCTTACTTTTTTTATTATCCAATATACTAATAAAATGAATACATACAAATAATTACCTAATACTTGCTACTTTTGTTACAGTTGAAAGCCTTCTACGTTGACCTCCTCGTCCCACTGGAAACTAACCTCGAAAAGGACACCAAAGTCGTACAGGTGAGTGAAATGAACACTTTTTTCATATTTATGGTCTAGTTCTAATCAGGACCAGAAAATTAAACATTTCAAAGGTATGAGTGTATATTACTTAATGGAATTATATTGGTGACGGTTGGGACTAGTATAAGGAACAGAGCTTCCGGTTTCTCTCTCTGACGGACTGTTTTCTCCGCATTTTCTGTGAGTATGGATCATGAAAAGTGAGTCACAAGTCTGGGGAAACTTTTCTGGGAGAAAGCCAATTATAAAACGATTTTTTGTGTCTCATGCACAATTTCTTTCTTAAAGTAGAAAATAACTTCCAGAAAACTTTTGACAAGAGAAGATGTTTTCCAGTATTACAGACTATCTCAGAGTATGAATTGCTTCGATTTGTATAGAATAGTGTGTGAGTGCCATCTGAGGGATGGGAAACGATTTTGGCCTTCGTTAACGAACTATTTCAGCACTCGCCTGCGGATTATTACGCAAATAAATTTGGAAGAAATGAAAAAAAACTACAGTGTGCATTTAAATTTCCCACCACATACACTAATAGTGGAAAAAGCCTTTCTTTTAGGAATAATCTGTAGTATACTTTCTGTCTGTTGAAACAGTATGATCACACAGTCGCGAGATATTTAGTCAGTTGTTTGTGGGGTTTTAATGACGATTCAGTTTTCTTATTATTTAAGACTCTTTCTTTCCACTTCTGCTTTCATTATGTCCGCCCATGGTAGTTGAGTGGTCAGCGCGAATGAATGTCATACCTAACGGCCCGAGTTCGATTCCCAGCTGGGTCGGAGATTTTCTCCACTCAGGGATTGAGTGTTGTGTTATCCTTATCATCACCATTTCATCCCCAACGACACGCAAGTCGCCGAAGTGGCGTCAACTCGAAAGACTTGCACCAGGAGAGCGTTCTACCCGACAGGGTGCCCTAGCCACACGGCATTTCCATTTACTTTCATTATTAGCTTAGCTGCGTTCGTCAGAAATGTAACTGACCTATCTTGAAGTATGAAGCAGTAGCCTTCCAGGACTTTATTCAATAAATTCAGTTTCTTGATAGAGTATGTTTCTGATTTCCTACCTATACATGTTCCACCCGAATCTTTCCCCCATTTCTAATTTCAGCCTATAGTAGTAAATAAGTTTTTATAGGTTCGGTACCTTGAATCTGAGTGAAAACGCAGAAGATAGTCGTTGTATTTTGAAATTTGTTCACAAAAAGGGATGTATGCATATAAAGTTGTCAAACAGGATTTGTAATGTTAGTCTTTCGGCTAAGTAGACCACGACAAAACTGATGTTCCCACGCTGCCCGGTGAATGAGGATGCAAACGCAGCTTAATTTTTAACAATTAAACACGCTGACCACACTGGAAACATCTGATCCTGTTTCTATTTGTTGATTTCGAAATGTATTTCCTTTTACGAAAAAAGGTATAAATCTGTGGAAGTTCTACATCTACATATTTACTTCGAAATAATTCGCAAGCACTGTTCAGTACACGACGAGGGGTATGTATGACCAGTATTATCAAGTTTCTTTCTTATCCCAACACGTGTCAAACTACAATAAATTATTGTTTGTATAGTTCTGTATGTGGCCTAATCTGTCTTCATTCTCATCATCTCTAAGCGAGAGATCCGATGGAACCAGCATATTTGTCGAACAGTCTTTCTCGGAAACAGGCTCTCTAAATTTACCAAATATTCTTTCATGTGAATTTCGCTGTCTCTCTTCCAAAAGTTCTTATTGTTATCCCCCGAGCACTCCTGTTATACTATCGTACGAGCTACTGCACAGTTACTCGATACGCTGAACTATATTCCAGAATCGATTTTCTCACGGTCGGGGTAAAAAAAATGCACAAAGATTCTCCGTATTATCCTATCTTTCGGAAATTTAGGTGCTGTTTTGGAACAACTCAGTCATTGGACGTCTTCAGCTCCAGTGAAATGTCGTCCTTCGCAAAACACTTTTGGTGCTCAGGGCCACGTGAAATGCTTTCCTGGTCTGTGGGTTGCTGACCAGTGTTCTGTAGCAACTCATCTTAGCTTTCCTTTAGCTCCTTGCTGAATTACCTTCCTTATACACATCCGTACAGTGGGACGCGACTCGGAGTTTAGCTGGTTCGAATCCTGGTGGTGGATGAAATGTTCACTGTCGGTATTTGGAAAGCAAGCAGAGAAGAGGTGGTGGCGTAAAGTTTCTGATCACCAGTCTTTGCACCAATGTCCTGGATTAAATACAAAACCAATCCGCAACGTCTCACGAAATGAAGGCATCTGACACTTTTGTGGGACGTTAAGCTCGACGGTTGCTAATCGAGACGAGTGGGTTATGAGGGGTTACTGTGTTTCATCCTCTACTTCTCATCGTCATAAAACACAAACATAACATGACACGCATCCATTACGCTTACCAAGTTTCTAGAAGCACGCATAAGACACAGCTCTCATACATCCACAAGGAAAGGGGCCAAAGTGCGCGGAGAAAGAACACCCCTTCCGACAGGCGGCTTAACGCTCCCCGTGGTTCATGCCAGCCAACGACGTCGTAAAACATTTACAGTCAACACAAATGAGTTTTCCGTCGGTGCTTCCCTGAATATTATAGTACTGTTAAATAGAGAACACTTCCTAATGCTCTGCAAAGTTATGTTTATTTGGTCACTCTCAGCTTTCGGCTTATTAGGCCATCTTCAGGTGACAACTGAATATCGCAAACACAGATAAAGTTACGTGCGACATATACAGTTATTGTTTATACAGAACATACAAATATGAATGTAAAGCGTTTACATAAGAAATATTTACATATTCTGACACACAGAAGTAGTTACATTAAGGAAAAAAGGGAATCAAAGTTTTTTAATGTGGAAATACACTTAACAACAGATGAAAAATAGCGTTGAAATTAGAATTTTAACAAAAGCCTAATTTAACACAGCGGAGAAAGGAAACTGACTATTGCCATTTGATATGAAGCTGGCATTCAGTGACATAAGTTTGTTGATTTCCAGTAGTATAATCTATTTGCTTTTCTTAACAACTTAAAACTTTATAAGCTACGTCATATGAGTGATTTGTTAAAAGATGATCAGCAATCCTTCTTTCTTAATCTCCAGCTTGTCTCATGTTCATCCAACTTATCTACCACAACTCTGCCTGACTAGCCAATATAGACTTTTCCAGTGTTTGCACTTGATTTGTTACGCACTACATCGGGCCAAGGGAGCCAGTTCGTCTTTATTATTGAATAAAAATTTAGATTCGCTGTTGGTATTACAAATTCAGGTTTTTAGTTACGAGACTTTAATTTTTTTACGAAAATAAATAACATTTTGACAATATATGTTTATAGTCCGGAACCACGACTACAACATTTAAACGCCCAACAAAAGAAAATTCTGTTTACAATGGAGTTGGGAGATTCTTTTATAAGTTTATTGAACCTTAAAATAGATATTAGCACTTGTTTAGCATTTACAGAAAAACAATAGCTAAAGATACGCTAATCCCTGCAAGTTCCCAGCAGTCACACAGCCACAAACATGCAGCTTTCCATTCGATGACGCATCGCCTCGCATCTGTTCCATTGACTAAATCTGGCTTTCATATAGAACTACACACCGTCAAACATATAGTTTCCAGTAACGACTATACCTCTGCCCAGTACCAAACTGTGTAGTGAAGAAAGGTCTGTATTATTAAAGCGCAAAATGACAGCTCCAACATTTATTAACTGAACACGTAGAGCTTTTTAATATATTTTTTAAAAGAAACAAAGCGTATATGCCAAGGAAGAGAGTAAAACAACTTACATAAGCACAGTAATACAAAAAGTAGCTCTGGTAACTACTTAGGCAAGGGCACATCTACAAGGTACAAGTCGTTAGTACTTAAGTTCCATGCTGGCTACTCTGTTACGGGATAGAGGCCTATTTGAAAGTGACTCATGTCATCTGAAAAATAAAATGTATTGCCACTGGCCAATTGTTGTCCAACTAACTCGCGCTTGTGGCTGTCAGACTCCTTCCAGCCCGCCGTACATAAGAAGGTTACAAAACGGCCCCAATTGGAAGTTAAATTCTTCAAAATGCATTAACAATCCACCAACCATACCCCGTTAAATAATTAATATTTACTCGAGAAGATATCTTAAAACAAAACCCACTCAGACCATGGTACAAAATTTTACAAACATGTCAGTAACATACGTTAAAGTAACACCACATTAGATTACTATTGCACGATACTTGCTTTCCGCAAAGCCTTGGAGGCATCCTAAACTTGAAAATGGCACCTCTGTCGTTTATGAAAGACATCACTACACAAAACTTCTGCTCAACGGTTCGCTTGAAGTTGAAGTTTTCAATAACTTGATTGAAATGCTGACGGAAATATGGCGTTTCTGTGTGAAACCATGTTAAGAATTCTACATAACAACAACCATTACATCCTAAAAACATGAAAATATTACTCACTTTACTTAATAATTCGATTCTATGGAATGCTGGCCCATCATAAGTAATACGAAATTAAAATAGCAATTTTATCCAACCTATCTCTCCTAACTAAGATTATAGGAGCCATCACGCAGAGCGTCTATAGTCACCAGAGTCTCAGAAGGGAATGCCTAACCGTCTCCCCTCGTCCGGCGTCCACACACGGTGGCCAGAAGAGCTCAGAGAGTCAGCACAGGTGCTATTTGCCAACCTAACGGGGCCTGATAACGCGCGAGGAACTTACGTCTCTGTGGTCAAGTGCAGCCGCACTCTGCTTAATACCACGGTTGGCTAAACTGCATCAACACATTCATAGACCCCACAGCAGGCAGCCCACGCATACATCAACAGACGACCGCATTCACACTTGCAGACAATACTAAGAATGATAATTTTAGTAATTAACTATACTAAACACGATTTCGAATAATGAATCGAAATTGATCTTCCCTGAGTGTCAGAGGGACACTCAGGTGTGTTGTGTCAAGCCGTGTACCGGCTCACATGGAGCCATTACACCATCATGGGGAGGCCCAGTTATATTCTAAAGCCCTAAGAAAACCTTGGTAGATATAAAATAACTTACAAGACCGAGTTGCTAACCATTACAAGATACTTCTTAAAATATAATACATAAAAATTTACATCACACCGTCAAGTCATCACTGTGGCCCAGAATATTAAATCAGCTTAACACGTAAAGGACCAGTGTAAAATTTGTGTCAAGTTACCACTCGTTAGAGCTGGCTCGTAGAACATTAACGCTCAACACCCAAAGAGGTAACAACTTCACAAACACAAGCCACTGTGCCTAGTTAGCTGTGTCAGAAACAGCCACAACCAAATCAGAGGGCCGCGCGGAATGGCCGCACGATCAGAGGCGCCATGTCACGGATTTTGCGACCCCTCCCGCCGGATGTTCGAGTCCTCCATCGGGCAGGAGTGTGTGTTGTTCTTAACATAAGTTAGTTTAAGTTATTTTATATAGTGTGTACGTCTAGGGACCGATGACTTCAGCAGTTTGGTCCCTTAGGAATTAACACACACACACACACACACACACACACACACACACATACATACACACACACACACACACACACACACACACCATAGGCGCCGCCTGAGAGCTCTGAACCAGTTTACATGCTTAAATCCAACCACACGAGTTAGCAAACGAAACCTCAGACAGCCAGTATGAAATACACAATCTAGTAACGGGAATACTCTCGTAGATAGTCTAGATTAAAGAAACTTCTTGGCAGATTAAAACTGTGTGCCAGACCGAGACTCGAACTCGGGATTCGCAGGAGAGCTTCTGTAAAGTTTGGAAGGTAGGAGACGAGATACTGGCAGAAGTGAAGCTATGAGACCGGGCGTGAGTCGTGCTTCGGTAGCTCAGTTGGTAGAGCACTTGCCCGCGAAAGGCAAAGGTCCCGAGTGCGAGTCTCGGTCCAGCACACAGTTTTAATCTGCCAGGAAGTTTCATATCAGCGCACACTCCGCTGCAGAGTGAAAATCTCATTCTAGATTAAAGAAGCCTCTTTAAGCAACAGAAGAAATGTACCTTCTTGTATGTCATATTCCTTAGAACGCCTAACCATATCCATTCAAGTAACATTTTTCCCTCCTGTATGTTCAGTTGTACTTTTATAATACTCCGAAGTATCGTAGATAATTGCCATTCATGTAGTGCTGGGCGGTAATGCGGATTCCGGTACAATTACACGCCTTACGACGTGCTGCAATAAAACTGGCCAACATTCCTACAACTACCACGGCACACTTCTCGCAACTCCACCCTGTAACGGCAACCGGCATGTTACAAGTACTGCAGGTACCTTCTAGGTCGCAGGCCCACAACAAACTGCCCACCTTGGCCATTTCCGACACTCTTCACGGCAACCGCTTACAGGTTTCGCCACCGCACGGAGCGGAACATCCCCACGACAACTAACAAGTGTCGCCAAGTAATGCAACCCTGATTAACACATTACAAAGAAGAAAATACGTACATTTGCACTGCTTCTGTACGCTGGGCAACAGAAACCAGCCGTTAGGTGCAAAAACTGTTGCATCATTCTCTGTGGCCAAGAATCTAACTTCTTTTGAGGAGTTAATGGTTCAAATGTCTCTAAGCACTATGGGACTTAACATCTGAGGTCATCAGTCGCCTAGACCTAGAGCTACTTAAACCTAACTAACCTAAGGACATCATGCACATCCGTGGCCCAGGCAGGATTCGAAGCTGCGACCGCAGCAAGAGCGCGGTTCCGGACTGAAGCGCCTAGAACCGTTCGGCCACAGCGGCCGGCCTTGAGGAGTATACAACAGACCCTTGCACAGTTACTTCTTGCGAAGCTCGAACGTATTTCAAAGACGGAATCGATAAGGTCGGTGTAGGTGGCGCTCGCTCCCGGGAGGGAGCGTCCACTCTGGCGGACTGTCGCCCCCTGCTGAGACAGGTAATGGACGCTGAGCGCCACGCTTAAGAGGCCGTTGTTTGCGCCGCCCCTGCTGGCTGCAGCGTGGCTGATCCTCTGGCCAGCTGCGCCTCCCACGGCGCTTACCGGCGGCCCGCCAGCTGCTTGGCCCGCCTCAGCGCCCCACGCAGGTTGTGACACCTGCTGTCGCCGGGAGGGACGCCGTCCTCCGTCCACTTCTTTGTGTGCGTATCCTGCTGCCTGCGGGCCGAGACAAAGCCGAAAATCGCATTTGCGAAATGGTGCGCGCCCACCGGGAGATATCCATTTTGTTCTCCATTGGCTGCTTTCATCTCCATTCCTCACAGGCACCGCCGTTCTCTAGCCCTTCTGTAGTTTTCCCCGCTTCTCCAGACAAGAGAGCAGGAATGTCTTCTGAGAGAGGATAGCGAACCGCGCAATTCGCCAACGTAAGGCCGGAATTGAAGATATCGACTGTAAAGGATGGTTAAGGGGCAGGGCGACGAGAAACAGTTACTATACGTAGAGCATAGTGCGTTGACAGTTCCGCTACAACTGAGAATTGGCAGCTCCATTTCTAACTTTAATGGATGGATTGATGATTTGCCGGCCGCTGTGGCCGAGCGCTTCTAGGCGCTTCAGTCCGGAACCGCGCTGCTGCTACGGTCGCAGGTACGAATCCTGCGTCGGGCATGGATGGGTGTGATGTCAGATTAGTTCGTTTTAAGTAGTTCTAAGTCTAGTGGACTGATGACCTCAGATGTTAAGTCCCATAGTGCTTGGAGACATTTGAAACATTTCATGGATGATTTGGCAGAGGGGACCAAACAGCTTGGCCATCGGCCCCATCAAATTGGGGTAGGATTGGGAAGGAAGTCGGCGGTACTCTTTCGAAGGAACCATCCAGGCAATAGCTGAAGCAATTTCGGGAAAAAAAAACGGAAAACCTAAATCAGGGTGACCCGACGCGGGTTTGAACCGTCGTCCTCACTAATGATAACATTCTCAGGATGTGTACCAGAAACACTACTACCAGTAACAGTAACGTGTGCTGTGTTCGTGCCAGGAAAATGCTTCGAAGGGGCCATTTGTACACATCCGAGAGTGAAAGAGATGACTACGACTCAGACAAAACTGCTGAATATTTTCCTGAACACAAATGCGCTTCGCCGCACGGTCTACGGCGCCTTGTCACGGTCCGCGCGGATACGTCCGTCGGGACTTAGAGCCCTCCATCGGGCATGGGAGTGTGTGTTGTCGTTAGCGTAAGTTAGTTTAAGTTGGATTAAGTAGTGTGTAAGCTCAGGGACCGATGACCTCAGCAGTTTGTTCCCATAAGATCTTACCACAAATTTCCAAAAAAAAATTTACAAATGCTCTTCAAAAGTTCTTGCTAATAATGTAAAAGTGAATCATTATTTAAGCTAATAAACAATGTTCAGTTGTGTCCCTTACCATAGTTTACATGAACTCACATGACAGAGTGGTGGAAGAAATGTTAAGGATATTGCTTAACACTGTTTATATGCTGTAGTAAGGCAATAATAAAATTGATTATATACTGAGCTGAATTTTAATTTCTAAGGTTGTTATACCATATTGGTACAAAAACAGGTAATGCAAATCTTGGTATCATAAGCTAAAACACCATGGGCCTCATAAAAGTTTTTGAACGGTATCGAAGTAATGTTTCATTGACTCTACCAGCAAGTAAACAGTGGTAACTTAATGGTAATCCATGTTGAGTGTACTCAGTTTGAGTGTAAACAATGTTAAGTGCACATTGACGTATTTTAAGAACAACACTGTTCATAGAATTTACGATTTAAAAAAATGAATATTTGTAAACAGTGACATATCCCAATAAACAAATCACATTGGATATGTTTTAAATATGTGATTTACGGAATTTTATTGAACTTTTACTGCTCAGTTTCTGAAAAGAAGCAATTGATCCCTTAGCATTGTTTACATTCGAGATTCTCGATTATCACGTGACTTTAGTATAACACTCCAACTTACACCGAAATTTTAATAGAATTATTTGACCTGATCTTACACATTTGTTTATTATTAGCAGATGAATAATTTACGATGGGATGTTCTCAAATCGATTTTATGACAGGAAGGAAAATTACGTAGCATAGGTAATTTGCTAAATGCCTAATTATGGCTATTGCGCCAGAAAGAGGCGCATTATGTGTTGAAAAGTGTCGAAGATACTACTCTGTCAGTTATTTCCCAATCTACGACATGTACTGTCACTAGAATGATACCCCATTATTCTCTTTTCTGCTGCTTATACACTCCTGGAAATGGAAGAAAGAACACATTGACACCGGTGTGTCACACCCACCATACTTGCTCCGGACACTGCGAGAGGGCTGTACAAGCAATGATCACACGCACGGCACAGCGGACACACCAGGAACCGCGGTGTTGGCCGTCGAATGGCGCTAGCTGCGCAGCATTTGTGCACCGCCGCCGTCAGTGTCAGCCAGTTTGCCGTGGCATACGGAGCTCCATCGCAGTCTTTAACACTGGTAGCATGCCGCGACAGCGTGGACGTGAACCGTATGTGCAGTTGATGGACTTTGAGCGAGGGCGTATAGTGGGCATGCGGGAGGCCGGGTGGACGTACCGCCGAATTGCTCAACACGTGGGGCGTGAGGTCTCCACAGTACATCGATGTTGTCGCCAGTGGTCGGCGGAAGGTGCACGTGCCCGTCGACCTGGGACCGGACCGCAGCGACGCACGGATGCACGCCATGACCGTAGGATCCTACGCAGTGCCGTAGGGGACCGCACCGCCACTTCCCAGCAAATTAGGGACACTGTTGCTCCTGGGGTATCGGCGAGGACCATTCGCAACCGTCTCCATGAAGCTGGGCTACGGTCCCGCACACCGTTAGGCCGTCTTCCGCTCACGCCCCAACATCGTGCAGCCCGCCTCCAGTGGTGTCGCGACAGGCGTGAATGGAGGGACGAATGGAGACGTGTCGTCTTCAGCGATGAGAGTCGCTTCTGCCTTGGTGCCAATGATGGTCGTATGCGTGTTTGGCGCCGTGCAGGTGAGCGCCACAATCAGGACTGCATACGACCGAGGCACACAGGGCCAACACCCGGCATCATGGTGTGGGGAGCGATCTCCTACACTGCCCGTACACCACTGGTGATCGTCGAGGGGACACTGAATAGTGCACGGTACATCCAAACCGTCATCGAACCCATCGTTCTACCATTCCTAGACCGGCAAGGGAACTTGCTGTTCCAACAGGACAATGCACGTCCGCATGTATCCCGTGCCACCCAACGTGCTCTAGAAGGTGTAAGTCAACTACCCTGGCCAGCAAGATCTCCGGATCTGTCCTCCATTGAGCATGTTTGGGACTGGATGAAGCGTCGTCTCACGCGGTCTGCACGTCCAGCACGAACGCTGGTCCAACTGAGGCGCCAGGTGGAAATGGCATGGCAAGCCGTTCCACAGGACTACATCCAGCATCTCTACGATCGTCTCCATGGGAGAATAGCAGCCTGCATTGCTGCGAAAGGTGGATATACACTGTACTAGTGCCGACATTGTGCATGCTCTGTTGCCTGTGTCTATGTGCCTGCGGTTCTGTCTGTGTGATCATGTGATGTATCTGGCCCCAGGAATGTGTCAATAAAGTTTCCTCTTCCTGGGACAATGAATTCACGGTGTTCTTATTTCAATTTCCAGGAGTGTATAAAGGATGTCCATAATTAAAGTTCTGGTTTCAAGACACAGTAGGGAGAGGACCTCAGAATGACATCAAATTTGAATGGCACATTTGTTGTGTACGACTTCATACACAACGGTGAGCGGAGGTTGGCTACGGAGCGGTCCAGCAACTGTCTTCATAGGAAAGCTGTACAGGAGCAGAAATGATTAGTGAACAAGTAACTCTAAAAACAGAATATTTAATTAACTTGTATTTCTCGAAACATATGAAGACTCATTACAAATGATACAGCAAGAAATAGAGTCCGTCTATCGGAGTGTTACAAGCAAGAGGCTCCAAGCGCGAGACGGCTGGGTCACTGCTGCCTGCCATCCTATATCGTGGCTGCAGAGGGCGCTCGTAGTCCACAGCCGCTGGAAGCGTGGCTGAGCTGGCGTGCTCCAGTGGGTTTTCCGAATCCTGCCTGACAGCTACCAGCGTTGGACGGAAACTTGCTACTCAGTTATTAACTGTGACACGCCTGTGGGGGAGGTGTGGACACGTGATACCTCAATACAGTGTATAGCAAAAAGAATCATCCGATTAGGCATGTCTACATTTCTGAACCTAATGAACATTTATAATGAATTTTGTTTTTTGATGAACGGGAAAGTCAAAAAGTTTTTTTTTTTTCATACCTTTTCATAGGCGTTCAGCATGCCCCCCTTGAGGTGCATGACTTATGTGAATGCGGTATTCATATTGTTCCCACATCGCAGCGAGCGTGTCTTGAGTTACAGCTTCCACAGCTCCTATTGTGCGATGTCTCAGTTCATTCACTGTTGCTGGTAACGGAGGCATAGAAGCAGAGTCTTTTATAAGCCCCCACAAGAAATAATCACGTACAGAAAGGTCCGGTGACCTTGGAGGCCAGTAACATAAGGCTGAATCATTTGGTCCAGTGCGACCGGTCTATCGTTCAGTAATCCTCTGATTTAAAAATCCCCGCACTTCTAAATGCCGGTGTAGCGGTGCCCCAAACTGTTGGTAAATGAAGCCTTTCAAATTAGTTTTTCAGTTGTGGGAAAAGAAAGTTCTCCAGCATGTCGAGATATGTTCTTCCTGTTATCGGCAAAGAAAAATGGACCATACACCTGTTACCACGAAACAGCGCAAAACATACTAAATTTTGGAGAGTCCCCCCCATGTTGTACAACTTCAGGTGGTTGTTCCGAAACCAATATTCTCACATTATGACAATTCACCTTTCCATTTTAATGGAATGTTGCCTCGTCACGGAACACTAAGCGTGGAAAAAAACTGTCATCCTCCATCTTTCCAACAACGAAATTACATAACTCCGCCGGCTGCTGTGGCCCAGCGGTTCTAGGCGCTTCAGTCTGAAACGGCGCGACCGCTACGGTCGCAGGTTCGAATCCTGCCTCGGGCATGGATGTGTGTGATGCCCTTAGGTTAGTTAGGTTTAAGTAGTTCTAAGTTCTAGCGGACTGATGACCTCAGATGTCCCACAGTGCTCAGAGCCATTTGAACCATTTAAACAGAACACACGTTGTTGTTTGTCACCTTCACGAAGAGCTTGCAGTAGCTGAAGTTTGTATGATTTCATGTGCAAGCGTCGACAAAACACACGCCAGACGGACATCGGGTCCATGTTGTGCTGTTGAACTGCACGGCGAACGGATTTCTGCGTACTCCTTATGAAACTATGGGGGATGCTTTCGACATCTGTGTCAGACAATCGAGGACGGCCCGACGATTTGCGTTTACACAAACAACCTGTTTCTCGGAATTGTTCATGCCATCGTTTAATGCTCTGTGCTGTAGGAGGATCCACACCACACCTAGTACGAAAGTCACGCTGAACAGTTAATACTGAGCGACGCTGCGCAAAACGTAGAACACAAAATGCTTTCTGTTGTCCCGACACAATTTTTACTAGAACTGAAGTGGGCGCACCTCTGCTACTAGCGGGAACCATGTAAAATTTGAGTGTTTGCTCTTTCCAATAGTACGTTGTTCACGCACATATCTCAAACAACACAATAGTTATAATTATTTTAAAAATCGGATCATTCTTTTTGATACACCCTGTATTATTGATTTTTGACACAGCTGGAAACGTCGAGCAACAAAAAAGTTTAACAATAATGTTACCAATAAATTGCACTGTAAGTGTCTGAACGTCATTGGGGTCAGCTACAAATGACAGATGAATCGCAATACGACGGCTATGGTTTTAGTTGCACATTACTGTATCTGTACTGCTCAGTCTACATGCCTGTACTAAAATTCTGCTGCAGAGTGAAAATTTCATTCTGATGCCAGTACTAGTTCGACAATCAAAAGTTGTGGCACTGTTTACTTGGGTAAGCCTATCCACTACGGAAAGCGTACCACATCGCACAGGAAAAATCAGTTTTTTAATGTCCTGAGGCCAAAAAACATATAAGAATCAAAATTACAACGGGTTTTGATTGTCCTGGGATCAAAAAGCACATAAAATGCAAAATAGCATCGGTTTCTAACTATCGTGAGACTGATGCAAAACCAGTTCAATACGCTGTCCACCGTTTCCTGTCGAAACTTGAAATCGAGAAACAGCATCTTACACAACTGATAGGATTGTCTCAGGGTTCACGTTCAGCATGTTTTGCGCAATACGTGCCTTCAATTCATCTACGTTCATAATTGGAGCACTCAACACAACATCTTTCAGAAACCCACAGCCAGAAGTCACACGGATTAAGAACGGACGATCTAGATGGCCAGACTGAAGGGAAATAGCGGCTGATAATTCTATCATTTCCGAAATACCTCTGCAGCAGCAGCTTCATTCGCTGTCCAATGTGTGGAGGAACGCCGTCTTGCACAAAAATGATCCTGCACTCACGCATCTACACTGTTGAAGGGTTGGAATGACGTTGGTGCGCAAAAGAATCTCATAGCGTTTACCAATGACGCTGCACGTAACAGAATATGCAGGATTCCTCTTCTCGAAGATTACGGGCCTACGATAAACGAAGCCGTCAACCCACACCACACCACACAGTCACCTTTACAGAATGAAGTGGTACTGACTGATGCGCATGCGGATTTTCAGTTGCACAACATATGCTGCAGTTCGCCGAATTGGCATATCCTTGGAGATGGAAATGGTCTCGTCTGTCCAGAAAATGTTCCATGGCCAGTCATTGTCCACTTCCTTGGCTGGTTCAGATGGTTCAAATGGTTCTGAGCTCTATGGGACTTAACATCTGAGGTCAGTAGTCCCCTAGAACTTAGAACTACTTAAACCTAACTAACCTAAGGACAGCACACAGATCCATGCCCGAAGCAGGATTCGAACCTGCGACCATAGCAGCAGCGCAGGTCCGGACTGAAGCGCCTAGAGCCGCTCGGCCACACCAGCCGGCTTCCTTGGGTGGAAGAAATTCCAGATCTAACATTTGTCTTGCCGGTAGATCAGCAGGAAGGAATTCCTCAACATGGGTGACTGTGTATGGATAGCAATGCAGGACGTTTCGTAGGATTCTATGCATCGTGTACGCAGGCAAATCAAAAGTTTGTTCATTTCCCCGTGCACTGCACCGCTCGATCCCTCACGAAACTGTTGTGGCCACGTCTCCTAGCCGGCCGGATTGGCCGAGCGGTTCTAGGTGCTACAGTCTGGAACCGCGAGACCGCTGCGGTTGCAGGTTCGAATCCTGCCTCTGGCATGGATGTGTGTAATGTCCTTAGGTTAGTCAGCTTTAAGTAGTTCTAAGTTCTAGGGGACTGATGACCTCAGGAGTTAAGTCCCATAGTGCTCAGAGCCATTTGAACCACGTCTTCGACAATCGTCGGATTAGCTACTTTGTCGGATCAGCTGCTTTCCTCTCTCCACCACACCGCACTTCAAAAGGACCTGTTATTTCGAATTTTGTAATCACTTTCTCCTTACCCTTAGCATACTTCGGAAGAACTCCTTTGTTCATACCCTTGAGTGTCAGGAACTTCTGGAGTGCTACTGGCGCACAGTAATCGAACTGTAAAAGAGGTTTACCAGTAGCGCGCGCTCCGTGGCGACAGTTATGCGAGGCGTCTCTGATGCAAACCGAGGAACAGCCGTGTGCAGCACGTTTGTTGGTGCACGTATTCTGACCTTTTTTTTTAGCTCCCGGGTCAGCACGTCTGACCCGAGTTTGATTCCAAGGAGTATCAGAGATTTTTTTGAAACTTCCTGGCAGAGTAAAACTGTGTACCGGACCGAGACTCGATCTCAGGACCTTTGCTTTTCGCGGGCTAGTGCTCCACCATCTGAGCTACCCAAGCATGACTCACGACCCGTCCTCACAACTTCTGTTCTGCCAGTACCTCGTCTCCTACCTTCCAAACTTCGCACAAGCTCTTCTGTCAACCTAGCAGAGATTTTTTATCGCTCGGGGACTCCTCATCATCATCGAAACCCAAGTAGTCCACTGAAAAGACATGAAACTCGGCGGCCGAACATCTCCGGATGGGGACTCCCGTCATCAGTGCCATCCGATCTTTCCATTTCAGCTCATTAGCGGCATTTATTTCATCTACATCTACATCTACATGATTACTCTGCAATTTACATTTAAGTGCTTGGCAGAGGGTTCATCGAACCACAATCATACTATCTCTCTACCATTCCACTCCCGAACAGCACGCGGGAAAAGCGAACACCTAAACCTTTCTGTTCGAGCTCTGATTTCTCTAATTTTATTTTGATGATCATTCCTACCTATGTAGGCTGGGCTCAACAAAATATTTTCGCATTCGGAAGAGAAAGTTGGTGACTGAAATTTCGTAAATAGATTTCGCCGCGACGAAAAACGTCTTTGCTGTAATGACTTCCATCCCAATTCGCGCAGCATGTCTGCCACACTCTCTCCCCTATTACGTGATAATACAAAACGAGCTGCCCTTTTTTGCACCCTTTCGATGTCCTCCGTCAATCCCACTGGTAAGGATCCCACACCGCGCAGCAATATTCTACAGAGGACGAACGAGTGTAGTGTAAGCTGTCTCTTTAGTGGACTTGTTGCATCTTCTAAGTGTACTGCCAATGAAACTCAGCCTTTGGCTCGCCTTCCCCACAATATTATCTATGTGGTCTTTCCAACTGAACTTGTTCGTAATGTTAACACCCAGGTACTTAGTTGAATTGACAGCCTTGAGAATTATACTATTTATCGAGTAATCGAATTCCAACGGATTTCTTTTGGAACTCATGTGGATCACCTCACACTATTCGTTCTTTAGCGTCAACTGCCACCTGCCACACCAAACAGCAATCTTTTCTAAATCGCTTTGCAACTGATACTGGTCTTCGGATGACCTTACTAGACGGTAAATTACAGCATCATCTGCGAACGACCTAAGAGAACTGCTCAGATTGTCACCTAGGTCATTTATATAGATCAGGAATAACAGAGGTCCCAGGACGCTTCCCTGGGGAACACTTGATATCACTTCAGTTTTACTCGATGATTTGCCGTATATTACTACGAACTGCGACCTACCTGACAGGAAATCACGAATCCAGTCACACAACTGAGACGATACCCCGTAGGCCCGCAGCTTGATTAGAAGTCGCTTGTGAGGAACGGTGTCAAAAGCTTTCCGGAAATCTAGAAATACGGAATCAACTTGAGATCCCCTGTCGATAGCGGCCATTGCTTCATGCGAATAAAGAGCTAGCTGCGTTGCACAAGAACGATGTTTTCTGAAACCATGCTGATTACATATCAATAGATCGTTCCCTTCGAGGTGATTCATAATGTTTGAATACAGTATATGCTCCAAAACCCTACTGCAAACCGACGTCAATGATGTAGGTCTGTAGTTCTATGGATATGCCTCGGAATGTTTGCTTCGTAAGTTGAGGAGACTAGGAGTTTGTGCCCGCTGTGTTTCAGAGCGAGCAGAAGCGCTTTCTCCAGCAGCACAAGCAGCGGTCGGAGACGTACAGCAAGGCGGCGGCGGCGGTGAAGAAGCAGCGTAAGAAGACGCGCACGAAGCCGCCGTCGGTGGCGCTGGACCGCGAGGTGAAGAGCCTCCAGGCGCTGGAGGAGGAGCGCGCCAAGCTGGACGCCTTCTGCGAGGCCAGCCTCAAGACGGTGAGTCGCTGGCGGCGATGTGCTCTCCTGGTCGATCCGTGTCCGCGGGGAAACAGTATTGATCTTGTGAGTCTGCCGCGAGCAAGCCACTTTGTTTCTAGTCATCGAACTAATTGCAGCAAAAGTCCACCACCATCAGACACATCTGAAGTGGCATTTTTCAACAGCGAAGAACTGCTATATTTACTACTTGTTACAAACACATTTGATCATCACGCTCGCTAACTACAGTCCACCTATGCCAGCTGTTCCCATTCTCCAAACGAAATTTCTCTTACGGGATCCTCCCCATCTAGTAAACTTTAGATATAGCATCGAAGGGCAGTCCGTTCAATTGAGGCATACGCCACAGCTGTGCTGAAGTTGGCTCTACAATTACTTCAGTAAATGAACGAACAATTCCTTTCGTGCCTTACTGTCAACCACTTCCACCGTATACTTCGGCTAAGATGGATCCACGATGTATGTAACATGTCACGCAAACTTAAACACATATACAAATGTACACAGTGCGTTTTGAGTGCTTCTGTGAGTGCTATGTATGCGAAAGCACCCACATGCACAACATGCTTCTTAACTGCAAATGTGTATAATTTGCTGCAGTTTATCCTCCATAACGACAACATGGAATGAGAGACTAATACACAGTGGAACACCTTTTATAACAAAATTTTTTGACGCTATGTAAATGTACAGCGGCAACGGCCTTGCCGCAGTGCCTATACCGCTTACCGCGAGCTCACCGAAGTTAAGCGCTGTCGGGCGTGGTCGGCACTTGGATGGGTGACCACCCGTGCCGCCATGCGCTGTTGTCATTTTTCTGGGTGCACTCAGCCTCGTGATGCCAATTGAGGAGCTACTCGACCGAATAGTAGCGGCTTCGGTCAAGAATACCATAACGACCGGCAGAGCGTTGTGCTGACCCCATTCCCCTCCTATCCGCATCCTCCACTGAGGATGACACGGCGGTCGGATGGTCCCGGTAGGCCACTCGTGGCTTGACCACGGAGTGCTATGTAAATGTACAGCTTCCATTTCTGTATTTGTAATGTCAAATAAAATTTCCTTCCTCAAATATTTTTTCATAAATTATTATAGGAGATTTGTTAAAAGTATAGGGCATTATGATGAAGACCAGAAGATGGCAGTTACAAGTTCGAAACCGATTGTCAACAATGAAGACTAGTTTATACGATCTTGACTATTGAAAGATTTTTCCCAAGCAAAACATAGATCGCTCCCCCTACGTTCACAGTATGAGAATATTCAGCCTTCGTCCAGTTTTCCTTTGGACTCCACTGATGGAATCATCGCCTAGCGGCCCCAGGCAGATGATGGCTGTGCTTTCACGCCACGAAGGAGGAAAATAATCAGCCATGGTGCGCAGGGAATAGAAGTAAGTACTAGGGACCACCTGTGGGCACGACAACATTTTGGTGTTCTCCCTCTCTTGGCCTGATCCGCTCTAACACTCACGCAGTCGTTCGCCTTCTTAGTTACGTGTTTGTATTGATTTTATATCTTTCTACTGTTCAGTTTCGAGATATGCAAACTAAGAGTATCTTTCATTGTGTTAAATTTAAAAGTCTGTCTTAAAGGATGACCCTGTCACTCATAAATATCCCCCTAGCGAGATGTATAGAGCACAAATTATAGAAAACATGGACGGTTGCCCAATAAGAGTATCTTTCAGCATGAACTTATCTAATAGAGTGTTCTCAATATAGTAGTCTCAACGTATTAGCTGCAATAAAAATTGTCAATATAACAGCTTTTGGCGGTATGAAGATGTCATTTCTGAACAATTTGCCAGCTGTGGACCACTACCTGCAAAAAATATTCTTGACAGAAGAATGTGTGCCTGGGAATCTTCGCAGTCTCACAAGGCAAGAAATCAAATGAGATTTTATTGCAGAGTTAGAGAGCATATAAGATAAACCTAATTTGTCAGAATGCGGACTAAATGTTCAAAGTTCGCGTATATGTTTAAAAGACATCCACAGGAAATGAAATTCCACTAGTGGAAGTGAGAAACCCTGTACTGGGGTCTTCTGGTGAAGCCATCTGGAGGCGGTGGGTGTCAAACACTGTCCACCTCGAGATTTTAAAATAGAAGTGCAAAATAACGCTGTCTGGTCTCCTAGAAGGATGTACTTTGTTATTGTGTTCTGTAGTAAGTCAGTATAACTGAAGGACTGGGGCTACAAAAGTGTGGTCAACAGAGATATCAGAAAAGTAACAAGCTTGACCTACATCTGTTGTTTGTGAACTTTTTGCCGCAAACACGACAACGGAATAAGCGTCGGTTGTCTCCTTGCATTACTCGATGAGCCACATTTTCTTCAGGTTACCGATGAAACCTGATAACAGAAGACTGGAAGGGATCAGCTAGCGAGCCATACTTACAGCATGAGCCAGAAGACACACAATCCCAAATTTTAAAAAAAGTAGTCTTTTAAGAAACTAAGTTTATTACCGCGATAATGTTTCTCTCGACAACGGATGACCTTGTGGGAGATGCACAGTAATTGATATCCAAACACTTGCCCACCGTTTTGATTCAGTGTAGAGTTAGTTGTGTTTTTCTCAGTCTGAACGTGTGTTCAACCTTGAAAGTAACTTCAAATAGCAAAAATCTCAGGAAGACTCTAGGGTAACTTTTCCTGGAACAAGGTTGCCTAACAAACCAATGATAGCCGCTTGTCTCAGAAAAGCTAGTAGCGTGAATGTATGTGGACATTCCTGACGACTTTCGACGTTAAGTGAGACCCAACTGGAAAATATTCGCGCATCTTTGCTACTTTAACCAAGGACGTCGACGCGGAAACTGTCAGTAAACTGGAATGTCTTACGGAAGTGTTTGTACAACCACAAAGAAGCAAACTCTGTCCGTAATGCATTCACGTTGTACATGAAATTCGAGAACAGTGGAAAAAGACTACATAACTGTGAATTTTATTTGCGTTTTATTCGGAGCGGTGTTTCGGTGTTGGACTATGTTTTCTACTCTGATGAAGAAAAGATTCATCTAAGTAACTATGTAAACAGCCAGGACGACAGAGTTTGGAGTTCAGAAAACCCTTTCACTCTCTATGGGACCCGAATGCATTCACAGAGGGTTGGAGTTGGTGGGCTGAACGTTACCAAAACATTATCATGCAATACTCAGAGTTGCTAGAGCCTGATGAACGACATTGTTGGATGCAGTAATTTGGTGCAACAGTGTTGAGGGCGAGTAGCAGAATGATAATGTTGCTTGAGTTCGATGGGGGACACATCATTTCAATGACCTATGGCGCCAACAACCATAGATTTATCTCTCCACACACTTTTCTGTTTGGAAACATCTGAAGAACTATGTCTATGAGAAAAATCCTCACACAATCGACCAACTGAAGCACAACATCGATAACGTAACAATCTGGATAAGTATAGCGACCATCCAAAAAGTAGCAGCCAACGTCAAGAAACGTATTGAAATGTGTGTAGCAGCATATGGAGGATATTTCCAGCATCTATTGTGGGAAAATACCTATTGCAAATGAGTACATTTTAAGTATATTAATAAAGATTTGAATTTTTTAAATTTCAGGTTGCATAACGTTTGGCCCAAGCTGTGTAAGTAACGTTGTAATAAAGTCAACAACATGAGTAAAAATGCGAAATCGATATAAATGAGTTAATAAACTGAGAAACTGAAGAATGAAATACTCACAGGAAAAATTTAACCTGCCTACAGGAAGTGTAAAGTAACTAAGCAAACGTAGCGAATAAAGGTGTTTATGTACATCGCTAATTTATGTATAACGCGTAGCTGAGCAGCAGCGGAGAAGATTGATGCGTAAGAAATTTTTATTTATGTTTTAGAACCGTTCGTCGCCTTCAGATGTCAATGTAATTGAGACATGCGAGTAATTTTAACCAGTCACTCTATATTCCCTGTAAGCGTTTCGGAGGATTACATTTGTATCATCACATAGTTTTATTTAAAAAAGGCATAACATAGACGTTTCTATGGGCATCCCGTGACCGCTGGATTAACATCACATTGGGTACCAGAAAAACTTTGTTACTTAAAATTTCAATAAAATCACCCGATGAAGTAGTAATATACATCGAAAAGCGTAGTGGCATTATAAATAAAGTGACTAAATACAGTTATTTGTATCTATCAGTTCATATTAACAGGAGTAACTGTTATGCTTAATATAAAACGTTTTCAATCAGAGCTCAAGTTAACTTTAATAATAAACAATAAATTTCAGTTTGTCATTCATTTCCTTAATTGTGGAAATTACTGTGCCTCTCATAGAGCACTTTATTACATTAAAGATAAATGTTATCAAATGATGTGAATCATTTTCGCAACAGCCACACGAGTCTTCATAACCAGACGGCATTTCATTAGAGTAAAGCAATAAAATTCCTATTGTTTCGTTTTCTATGTATTTTAAAGGTACTGTGAATTCTCACCTGTAAAAAAAAAATATATTGATGCCTTCGTTATTGTTACATTTTATACAAATTACTTATGCAATCGTAAATCAAAATTTCATTTTCGTATATATTTTCACTAGATAGTTGGTTGATGCTTTAAAGGAGATTCTATAACTATCACAAGTTAGAAGTAGACTTCAAAAACTGGCACAAACAATAAATGAAAAGTGGTAAAGCAGGAATGGCTAGAGTAGTAACATGCTTTACTATAACAAAGAAGAGTTATTTGAAGAAAATACACTGTGGTGTATACACATCAGGAGCTTAGATGGAAAGCTAGTATTAGACTAGGAAGAGAAGGCTGAAAGGTAGAAGAGAGCAGAGAGGGACTATATAAAGGAAAGAAAATTAATTACAGTATTACGGAAAGGGAAGAGGATGTGGATGAAGATGGGATGGGAATGCTATACTACGAGACGAGTTTGACACAACGCTAGAAGACCTTAGTCGAAACAAAAGATTTGAAATGGGTGACTTACCCAAGTAATTACTAATATAGGTGGTGAATCAATTATGACTAAACTAATCGAACTGACATCTAGTCTTTATGAGACAGATGAAATATCCTCGGGTTTAAAGGGGAGTGTAATAATCTCAATTCCGAAGAAGGCAGTTTCTGACAGATACTTCCGGTTTAATAAAAAATGCAAACAAATAACACAAATTACGTACACCATAGTAGTACATGCAGAAGTTAATCCTGAGGAGAATCAATTGGATTCCGGAGAAATGTAGGAATTCGTGAGGTAATATTGACCCTACGATTTGTCTTAGAAGACAGGTTGAAGGCTCGCGGTCCTACATTTATAGCATTTGGAGATTTATAAGAAGATTTCGCAATGATAACTGCATTGCCTGTTTGAAGTTATTAGTTATCTGGAAAAAAACACAAGGAGTGAAGGATTATCTACAACCTGCAAAGAAATCAGACTGTAGTTACGATTCGAAAGGCACGAAACAAAGAGAGTGGTTGACAAGTGAATGAAATAAGTCGTAACTCATCCTACACGATATTCAGTCTGTACGAAGAACAAGCGGTAAGGGAAACCAAGAAGAATTATTGAAAAGGAATTAATGTTCAGAGAGGATAAAGGAATTCGCTGAGATTTGCCGACGACGTGATTCTGTGAGAGAGAGCAAAGGAATTGAAAGATTGGATCTAATATGGGCAATGTCTTCGAAATATTCTATAAGATGTATATAAATGAAAGTAAAATATGGGCAATGGAAAGTAGCCGAAATTTATTAGCCGATATTGAAGGAATTAATCAGGATATCAGCTGTCGAAATATGATACAGTGAACTGTACGTAGAATTTCTTGTCTGCCCGCCACACTGCCAGAAGAATATGTATGATCAGTGTTTTTGGATTTTATCTTCAACGTCAACTACTACAGCCAACTAGACTGTTTATATCAAGAGGCCGGCCGCTGTGGCCGAGCGGTTCTAGGCCTTTCAGTCCGGAACCACGCGGCTGCTACGGTCGCAGGTTCAAATCCTGCCTCGGGCATGGATGCGTGTGCTGTCCTTGGGTTAGTTAGGTTTACGTAGTTCTATGGGACTGACGATCTTAGATGTTAAGTCCCATAGTGCTTAGAGCCATTTGAACCATTTACATCAAGAACTCGATATTTATGGGAAAACTTGATTAGAAGAAAGGATCAGTTAATGGCACATATTCTGAGACATCAAAGAATCGTCAGTTTCAAAAAAGAGGTGGAAGAACGGGCGAGGGGGTGGGGCATAAAATTGCGAAACGAGACAGAGACTTAGCTGCAGTAAGTAAAGTCGGTTGGCTGTAAGTTGTGAAGAGATGAAGAGGCTTGCACAGGATAGACCAGCGTGAACAGCTACAGCAAAATTCGTCTTCCGACTGAAGATAATAGCAACAAGTAAGGTGACGGCAAATTGTATCAATCAGACATCTTTAGCTCAACAATGTTATATGACCGCAATGCCTTTGTGTTCTGTGGTGCGTGATTTAACGTTACTGAAAACAAGGTCCACGTGTTGCAGGCGATGACGCAGGAGCGGAGGCGGTACGGGTTCGTGCTGGAGCGCCAGTGCTCGCTGGCGAAGCACTACCTACTGCACCACACGCAGGGCAAGCAGGCGCTGGAGGAGCGGCTGGACTCGTGGCAGGACGTGGCCCACTCCAGGGAGGCGCTCCCGGAGGGCGTCGAGGCCGTCCTCACCGCCAGGCTCCGACAGGTGAGTGCGACGTGCAAGTAGATGGTTCAGGTGAGGACCACTCCACGTCGGAGGCATCGAAGCCGGAGCACTGCTGTAAGTTGGAGAAATGTTTTCACAACATTTTTTAATACTGTAAGGGCGTCACCCAGCACATGCCTGTCTCACAAGTTCAATCTATTTCTTTCTTTCTAAGACGTTCTTTGTCTTTTGTATTCCAATTCAACCTTGTGACGACTTCGTCGATGTTTTTTCGGCCATCTACTTCCGAGTTTTTCTGTTTCTCGCCTTCCATTATGTGTTTGGTAGTTCATCTTCGGACGTCTTACTGTATTAGCACCCTACGTAAACCACCCCTTCTTCAGCAGTCACACACGTTTTTGATACCACTCCAGTACTTCATGTTTCTTCTAATCCGATACCTGTTATCTGCATCAAATTCGGAGGCAAGTAAAAAAAGAATACTTTTGTTCTTCATGTGGGGTAACTTCAGCTATTAATTAGTAAATGCTAGGGACATGGTCGATTTCGGCTGTGATTGCCTGAGTTTCAATCATTTAAATTTACTCACCTAGTAAGTAGCGTGAATAAAATGTCGCTATGTGTAAGAAGCGTGAAGCGCACTTTAACTGCATCCTGATAGCTACAGGAACCACGCGCACTTTGAATAAGAAAATGCTATCTGACATTCAAATCAACGTAAAAGAGTGGGTCGCCATCAACTCTAGGCTCACGGCAAATAAGAGGTTGCACCGAGTCGGAAAATTACTTAATTTATTCATAAGAAAAACTCACAAAAGAACATTCATGGTAAAGTCACTGATAGAGAATGGGATGTACTTATTCATATGATCCAGGCATTGTTCCCGTGAATCAAATATTGAATAAAGTGAAGAGTGCGCGAACACAGTGCATAAGTGCAGCTTGTAGCAACATTTCTGAAAACAAGATCTGTTCTGGAACATTTGTTTTAAATACAAAAAAGGACATTAATTACTGGACCTGTGAGCATGGAAACGCTGTGGATGGGCTAACAAGCAAAACTAAAAGGTAAATGTCATAGGTAACGGAGACGTAACATCGGTACAAAGGATAAGATTGGAGGCAATATTATTTATTGCTTAAAACATTGAAGTAATGCATCTATAGAACTGCTGTTGTCTGGTAACTAAGTACAATTGCTTCTGAAACGCTATACGTTTCACAGCAGACTCATTTGTCCACGTGGTTCACGGAGACACAATTTCTACCTGCCGTGGCGAAATTTTAGTAACATCAAACCACGCAGTCGCAAACAATTAACATTTTGCAGAGGACACATTTGAATAGACAAAGGATAATGACAGACGGCCAACAAACTCTAATATTAATGCATGTGGATGGTTTTCACCAGACATAAAGTAATGAGACAAAGAAAATTCACTAAGAAGCAAAAATTACCAAGATTCAGAAAAGATCAGAGTGCACACACACGCAGTTGCAGGCACACAGACATTCGCACTGAACCGAGGACGCTTCAACATATACAACACCTTTGTGCTACGTTCTTCTTACGGATCAAAGTCAAGTCTGCATTAGGAATAGGAAATCAATCTTTATAAGATGAAACGCGAGACCAAAACCTAAAAGCTCCCTTCTTCTTATGAGACAACGCCCCACGAGGTTAAGTCAACTCACCCTTCTTCGAAGAGACTTCGGCTGCAGACCTTCCGCGAGCTTGAACCAGACTGACCGTCTCACACACTCCAGCGTTTCCCACGCGACCCCTTTGGCAGGAAAACCCAGAGATGAGGCTTCCGCCACCAACCTAACACCGGTAACTTTCACACAAGGGGAACAAACCTCTTTGCCTATCTGAAAAGTGCAACGCTTGGCCATTCTGTACGACTGCCGCTGATTCTCGGTAGCAGACTAAACCACCGTATAGCAAAATGAAAGACACCCACATTCATTCACTCACGCATGCCAGAGAGTTCTGTATCACTGGAAAGCAAATAAAATGAGAATGAAAAGGAACTACAGGACCCTTTCAATCTTTACACGAGCTGCCGTAGTTATCAAACCCAATAACATGTAGCCATTCTCTCATTATAGCTCCCAATATCCTCCATGGCAGGTGGAAGAAATGACACCAATGTACCCTATTGTAATTAATAGATACAGCATGCTCGCCCAAACGCGAATTTTAAAAATAATAGTTACTGAAATAAAGAAACGGTCGTCGTTCACGCTATTAAGACGTCAAAAAACTCTCGTCCTCACTTAAGTGCTGCCTGACAAATTTATCAAAAGTAACGCAGCACGAAAAGGTACTTGACATGTAGCATTTAACATGTCGGTGTTTCAAAATGACACTTTCTCCACGTATCGCAGGTAAGAGGTTAGTGGTCCCAATACAGTTCTTCACGGGAATAGGGACCACCGCACCTGTACGAGAATATCCTACAGTCTACTGCTTGGTAAGAGGAACGTCAGTTTATAGCTGATCTCTTCTTGTGTTTTGAAGCTATTGGCAGTAGCTGAAGGTGGCAGAAAAACCTGTACCAACACTAAGAGCTCTGATCAGAAGCACACTGCGATACTGCTGGCTGGTGAAACCTGTCCCTATCACTGTACTCGAGGATTAAAAGAGAACAACCAATATTTTTAGTTGTATTTTGTCTTTTTTCATAATCTTGAACTGCATAATGGTGTGGGCAACTTTGCTGGCCGTTTGTCCACCTATTGCACAGCTGAAACAAAAAGATTTTTCATTTTTTAATTTTTATTTATTTCTCATTATTACATTTTTTGTAACTACCAGTCTTTTCTCTATAATATTTCTATTATTTCATCTTCAAAATCTTATTCCACAATTTTCAGCACTGATCATGACATGAAAATGTCAGTCGTACGTTTCAGTCTACGATCGAAAAATATGCTACTAATCTTTAGTACCCTTCTTTAGCACTGGATCTCAGATTCTTTTATTCTCTTCCTTTTCGGTCTTCCTACACTCCATGATTCACTGCCATTCAGTGCTGTTACCGCAACGTACAATCTCTGAAATTTCTTTCTTAATGGCTACATTTGATAGTCGTATAGATGTTTCATCGAGTAATGCTCTCATAGCAAGTGCTAGGCTCCTTCTTAATCTTCCGAACGTCTTCGTGATGCACATTTTGTATCCAAGGTAGCAGAACTCCCTCACTTTATGTACTGCATACTCCCCAGTTTTGTTGTTAAATTTGTCACAAATCTCATTTACGCTGCTCTGCAACTCATTTGTATCACCGTGATTAATTTTTAGTCTGTACTCTGGGGTCCAGAAGGCTATTCATTCCATTCAGCAAGTCGTGTCATACTTCGGGATTTTACAGACGATGGCAATGATACAGCGAAATCTATTGCTGTGAATCATTGTCAGGCCTCTGCGACATCTTGAAGAAGGGCAACCTTTTGTAATTGAAGTATATAGACCATGATTTTGAGGATGTACGTATTGATTCCGTCGCAGCTTCCTGCACATTTAGGAAAGTTCCAGAAAGATACATTATTCGCCATCGCTGTGAGAATTTTCAGCAGACAGTATAGGAATATTTTTCTTCTGGAGTTTCACTTGAATGAATTCACATAAATCACTTCAGTAAATCAGCGGTATCGCATAGTTGATGGAAAAGTTTCTGTCGGGTAGTAACGGCAAGATGAATCTGATGGTGAACACTAACCCATACTAGTTATTAGGGAAACCAGGTATTCGGGAAGGTTATGCAGAAGAAATGCGATTTGGACACTACATTGTAATGAAGTGTTAACAAATTGTAAGCAAATATTTGCTATTAAAAGCAGTCTTGATCACGATTTATTTAGTAAGATAACCGGTTTCGACAACTACTGTGGTCATCTTCAGACCATTTAGTAGGAACCTCTGTCTGCTGGAGAATCACTAGTGTAGTGAGTCTCCAGCAGAAAGAGGTTCCTACTCAATGGTCTGAAGATGACCACAGTAGTGGTCGAAACCGGCATCTTAATAAATGAATAGTGATCATGACTGCTTTTAAGAGTAAATATTTGTAACTCATTGATCACTGTCACTCCCATAATGTATTCAAAAGTAATTTGTAAGCAGTTGTGGATGCAATGACTTGATCGCTTTCCTTGTTGACAAAAGCTGAAAAAATATTTAGTCAACACGATGTACAAAAAATATTTTGTGAGGAAAAGACACTTAACACAATAAACCATTTCAAAGCTCTGTCACAATATGAATTATTGTTCGAATGTGTCTGAAAAGGTGTTACATCCTCTTATGTAATAGTAACTAAGCAATCATTTAGTCGCATATATCAGTAGAGTGACGAACCAAAATTATGGCTTTCGAGGAGTAATTATGTTATGATATTTATCCTTAGGATTCCTTCTTGAATTAAACTTGTAAGTTTTGTTCAGATAATCACAGGAGCCATTTTTAGTGATTTCTTGCCGGGATAGTCGAAACCTGTGTTGTGATTCTTCAATTTTACCAGGCGTGTTTTATGACGAAATAAATCTCGGGTGAACAGCCTGGTATGAGTGTGCATAGGACGCTCTATTTCGGCAATCGACCACGTTGTCATCATCAGGTGCGCTGATGTACTGTACATCAGCGCATCTGATGATGGCAACGTCGTCGATTGCCGTAATATTGTGTCCTATGCACACTCATACCAGGCTGTTCATCCGAGATTTATTTCGTCGAATCCTGTGTTGTTTAATCAGTTTCAAAACTAAAACCGTTTTAGTGGGACTATCTCATCCACATCTGCTGTGGAACGTCCGACACTAAAGATTAATCACCAGATGTACTCAGACTCAATGTTTCAAACTGACCGCAGGTGAGCTTCTGGCCAGAGGACAGTCCGGGAGGCACGGAGGACGACCGGCTGTCGCTGACGTCACAGCTGCGGAAGACCAAGTCGATGGACGCGTCGTGCCTCGACATGCGGTCCATCGGCGAGGCGGTCAACCACAGCCCCATGAAGCCGCTCTCCAGGGCCAAGTCCGACTTCAACCTGGCCGCCTCCACGCACTCGCTCGAGCAAGGTAGGGCCGTGGACTCTGTCACAAAGTGTAAAAACCATCTGTAAACAGACACTTAAACGTTCCTGAAAGATGTGGTTAAAAAGTGCGAAAAAACTATGTAGCTGCTACCTCTACTGATAATAAGTGTGCAAAACTCTCTTGTCTGTTTGAACACGCTAATCTCTAAAACCAGTAGACGGATTTTTATGGGGTTTTAACGGGTAACTTCAGCGTAGCTAAAGACACCGCATACGCCATACTTCATTAAAATCGGATGACGAAAAGAATATACACTACTGGCCATTAAAATTGCTACACCAAGAAGAAATGCAGATGATAAACGGGTATTCAGTGCACAAATATATTATACTGACATGTGATTACATTTTGACGCAATTTGGGTGCATAGATTTTGAGAAAACAGTACCCAGAATAACCACCTCTGGCCGTAATAACGGCCTTGATACGCCTGGGCGTTGAGTCAAACAGAGCTTGAATGGCGTGTACAGGTACAGCTGCCCATGTAGCTTCAATACGATACCACAGTTCATTAAGAGTAGTGACTGGCGTATTGTGACGAGCCAGTTGCTCGGCCACCATTGACCAGACGTTTTCAATTGCTGAGAGATTTGGAGAGTGTGCTGGCCAGCAGCAGTCGAACATTTTCTGTATCCAAAAAGGCCCGTGCAGGACCTGCAACATGCGGTCGTGCATTATCCTGCTGAAATGTAAGGTTTCGCAGGGATCCAATGAAGGGTAGAGCTACGGGTCGTAACCCATCTGAAATGTAACGTCCACTGTTCAACGTGCCGTCAATGCGAACAAGAGGTGACCGAGACGTGTAACCAGTGGCACCCCATGGCGATGACGAATACGCGCTTCCAATGTGCGTTCACGGCAATGTCGCCAAACACGGATGCGACCATCAAATGGCTCTGAGCACTATGGGACTTAACATCTATGGTCATCAGTCCCCTAGAACTTAGAACTACTTAAACCTAACTAACCTAAGGACAGCACACATCACCCAGCCATCACGAGGCAGAGAAAATCCCTGACCCCGCCGGGAATCGAACCCGGGAACCCGGGCGTGGGAAGCGAGAACGCTACCGCACGACCACGAGATGCGGGCGATGCGACTATCATGATGCTCTAAACAGAACCTGGATTCATCCGAAAAAATGATGTTTTGCCATTCCTGCACCCAGGTTCGTCGTTGAATACACCATCGCAGGCACTCCTGTCTGTGATGCAGCGTCAAGGGTAACCGCAGCCATGGTCTCCGAGTTGATAGTCCGTGCTGCTGCAAACGTCGTCGAACTGTTCGTGCAGGTGGTTGTTGTCTTGCAAACGTCCCCATCTGTTGACTCAGGGATCGAGACGTGGCTGCACGATCCGTTACAGCCATGCGGATAAGATGCCTGTCATCTCGACAGCTAGTGATACGAGGCCGTTGGGATCCAGCACGGCGTTCCGTATTACCCTCCTGAACCCACCGATTCCATATTCTGCTAACAGTCATTGGATCTCGACCAACGCGAGCAGCAATGTCGCGATACGATAAACCGCAATCGCGATAGGCTACAATCCGACCTTTATCAAAGTCGGAAACGTGATGGTAGGCATTTGTCCTCCTTACACGAGTTATCTCAACAACGTTTCACCAGGCAACGCCGGTCACCTGCTGTTTGTTTATGAGAAATCGGATGGAAACTTTCTTCATGTCAGCACGTTGTAGGTGTCGCCACCGGCGCCAACCTTTTGTGAATGCTCTGGAAAGCTAATCATTTGCAATCACAGCATCTTCTTCCTGTCGGTTAAATTTGGCATCTGTAGCACGTCATCTTCGTGGTGTAGCAATTTTAATGGCCAGTAGTGTATATTCATACGTATTACAAAAGTATGTCTGTGTACGTATGTCCCACATCTGCACCGAAACAGCTGAACCGATTTCAACCAAACTTACTGTCTGGAAAGAATCACTATGAGAGTAAGAATCACCCAACAGTCAAAGGGATGGCGGTGAAAAAGAAGTAAAGGTCACGATGGGTGAATACTCAGATTTTATTCTATTCAATATTTCAGAACGAGAGCACTTATTGACTTACAACAAACTTTACATATGATTTCAATTTTTTAAGAAACTCTTTCTCGTTCACAACATGCACAAAATGATGAAAGAAAAAATTTATCGCCAATTTTCGTTTTACATGCAGTAACAGTGAAACTGTCGCATCAGGCATACTGTCATGGTGTTTTCATTTATTGCTTCGTTTGTACTAACTATAATCGTAACACATTTGGCACACAGTATCCACGTATGCTGTTGAATGTGCCTACAAAATTATATCATTTTACTACATATAATTCAGGAGGTATGAGGGAAGGAGAAATTGGACAGAAAGAAGGTGAGGAGGAAATGGACAGAGAAAAGGTAGAGGAGGAGAGGTCAGAGATAGGGGAAGGAGCAGATGGAGAGAGTGAAGGAGGAATGGACAGAGAGGAGGCAGAGGAGATGCACAGAGAGATGCACCAATAAAACTGCAAGAAATACATACCAAGACAACACGGGGTACTCAGCCACAAACATGTAGCAGTGTCATAATTGTTATACTTCATGCACGTACTGGAAGAGTGGAGGGAAGTGTGCTTTTCAATCTCAGAAACCCCTTAGGCACGACATTAAAATTTAACCGTTTCAGTTGCTGAAATTGACGTTGGTTTTTGGATTCATCATCATGTTTAGTAGAGCTGGTTGTCGACTTTGGCCATTTAGAAGAGGGTGACTATTTGATTTTAGTTGAATTTTCTCCCTTAACCTGATGGAAAGAGGGTCTTCAGTCTATCTATTAATTATGTCAGCGTTTCATACACAGACAACTTCTGTATCACGGTTAAATAAATATAATGATGAATAAATACATCTTAAACAGAAATAATGATACTGAAGAACGGATTTGAAGAATCTGTAGCATTCGCAGTCTTGATCAGATGTTAATAAACAGCGGTGAAGAGGACGTGTAATCGTAGATATTGCGTATCCTTTCCGTCGTTATCTGATCGAAGCTGTAAAGTTGAATCGTTGCTCCCTTCAGATAAATTATAATGTGTCTACGACTATCATTCTGCCTTTTAATTAGGTATCAACCTGTTGGGTTAGGGTAGGAGGGGGCAGTGTCTCCTCCAAATTACTTGAGTGATAGATGATTTGAACTAGTTTAAGTTACTTAAGCCAAAATCAATTAACTTAATTTCACTTGTAGTACAATAATTAGCGATATAGCAGTTAAAGGTTAATAGTAATAGTAATGATAATTGACACGATAATGGGTAAGCCAATCCTTCGATGTAACACAGTCGATGAAACTGAAAAAGCTAGCTTCCTCTCTTAGACATAGCTTTAACCAACACCCACTATTTACAAACCACCAGAATTGAAAAGATGGCAATATTCAGAAACCAGGCGGGTGATATAAATGCCATGTGCAAACACAAATCGGTACACATCGTCCGTTTGTAATATCTGACATCGGCGTTGTCCCAAAACTGACTGAAGAGCCTACAGCACCTAAAATGGCATCCTTCACCCAATTGAAAACCGCCAAACAGAATTTCGGTTTCTTGCACAATACAATTAATCTAATGATAACTTTTTATTTAAACCGTCGTCATTATGTCAATACCATGAAAAATTAGTGAAGAAATAATAAGAAGAAGAAAAATGTAGGAAGAGTATTTCAGATAGAAGCTTTGGCATATGGCAAGTGAGAATTAAAGTTTGATGGTCAAAACTATAATTTCAAAAAATCTGCAGAAAACGCTAAGGTAATGATATTCCAAGGAAAATTACATGTGCGTTCATAAATAGCGATAGTAAAGAAAAGAATCAAATAAGTACGTCATTTTAACTACCTGGGCTGAAACCCTTGTTTCGGTTATAATAAATATATAAAGAATAAGACAGTAAAATAAAACAAAGAGACATGCAAAGAAACACAAGTGGAATTCTATGACATAAGTCGGATAGTTACGTCAGATATGAAATCCAAAAGATCAGTTAAATGATGTAAAGGAGAAGATAGGTTAAGAGACGAAGGTATTAGAAATGAGCTTAAAATATTTCCAATAACTGAAAAAAAGGAACTCGCCACGTATAAGTAGAAATGGCAGGAACATGTAAACGGAACGCAACAAGACAGATCCATACCAGTATTATAAATGCGAAAGTAACTCTGCATGTTACGTTTTCACCATTAAACCGCTGAATCGATTTTGATGGAATTTGGCTTGGAGGTTGTCTGAACGCCGAAGAAGAACACATGCTACTTTAGAAATTGTGTAGTACGAGATATTTATTGATTTCAAGAATATGACGTGAAACATGGAACAATAATTACTTTATGAAAAAGCTATTTACTGTTTGTCTTATTTACGAAAACGCCTAACTGTTTGATATGTTCTGCATAAATATGATTCACCGTATGAAGACAGTCGTTATACAATCCTCAATGACGTTAACTCTAACTTCGTTACTAATTTCAGTGCCGTGCTCGTAGCATTTCAGCTGCTAAGCGTCACGCAGTCCTTACTGCTTCTGAGACCCATGAAGACACACGATGCAGTCTTCATTTAAATGCTGTTCGACAAACAAAGAAACCTTGTGCGTTTACACGTACTATGTGGGAGGCTTTCAATGAGGCTGATTTGCGAGCACAGTCGCGGGTAACAAACAGACACGTGAGGGCAGCTGACGTTGTTGCATGTACAAATGTTGTAAAATATCTGCTGCACCGAACTACAGATTATTCACTTTCTTTCTTCGTCTGTTTAAGATTATTTAATAATTTTAGAAGGTCCACTCTTTATTTTAGTACTGTTATGATCACTGATCGCAACACAACTACTGAGGCTACTGACAGCTCGTGGTGTGGTTAACATTCCTGATCCTGGCTCACGCAGCCCGGGTTCCATTCCCGGCCAGGTTGGATTTGCTCCATTCGGGACTATGTATGTGTGTGTGTGTGTGTGTGTGTGTGTGTGTGTTCTCATTGTCACAATAACATCATCGGCACGCAAGTCGCCGAAGTGCCGTCAAATAAAGAGACGTGCACGGCGTCTCCTGGCCAATATGGCCAAACGCATAGGGTTGAGTTGGGGGTTGGGGTTATTTGGGGGAAGAGACCAAACAGCGAGGTCATCGGTCTCATCGGATTAGGGAAGGAAGTCGGCCGTGCCCTTTCAAAGGAACCGTCGCGGCATTTGCCTGGAGCGATTTAGGGAAATCACGGAAAACCTGAATCAGGATGGCCGGACGCGAACTGTCGTCCTCCCGAATGCGAGTCCAGTGTGCTAACCACTGCGGCCAAACGCATATTTCATGTCATTTTACTAATATGTTAGCGCAACTGCGTGTAGCAGCTAGTGTTTCGTAAAGCTTTACAATATATACACAAAGCCGTTAGGTACATGGGTTGGCCCATGTGCAGCTGAGAAGCTGAAGCCGGAACAAGTTCCTCTAACCTAATCCGTAAATGTAGCTAATGATGTGATGATGGTGATGATGAAATATGCTATAAGTGATACAAATCATTAACATGGGACCCACTTCATATCGAACCATGGACATGCGGATTTCTAGTCAGTCAGTAACCCACGAAGCTAAAGAGACACACACCACTCGCGAATGGAAAAGGAAAGAACAGTACTGGTGGTGGTGCACGAAGCACCTTCGATCACACTCCGACGTGCGTAGATGTGGATTTGGATGCAGAGACATAATGTGGTGGTACAGTGCCTACCTTTCTATGCACAGAGCCGGAGCCGCGACCCAAGTCTATGGCGGTGGCGTCTGGCTGGGACAACCAGCTGGCGCGGGCGCTGTACGCCTACCTCTCCAGCGGCGACAACCAGCTCAGCTTCCTGGAGGGCGACCTCATCGCCCTCATAGGTGAGTGTGCCTCAGCTCCGGTACCACAGTCCCGCCAATAGATGGTGAATATACTTCATCTTCATCTTGGGTATTATGTGTCTTACAAAATAGAGGTTCATCCGCTAATGCTCTCCACATTCCTAATCGGGTAGTAAAGGACAGCAGCACATTGATAGATAACACTTTTATAGACCAAGATAGGTTTAAAAACATAAATTCTTGTCCTGGTGAGATTGGACTTTCTGATCATGGTGCTCAGCTAGTTACAGTATATGACATAGCTCCATTCAGTAATTCAAAACTACCCTTCAAACTTGTGCGTTCAATTAATCACTCAACAATTACAAATTTCAGAGAAAATCTTCACCAGTTAGACTGGGATGATGTGCACAAGGAACCCGATGCTAATTTAAAATATAACTTATTTCATGATACATTTGTAAGAGAATTTGAAAACTGTTTCCCCCAGAAAGTAGTTAAATCTAATTATTAGAAACCATGCAAAAAAACTTGGCTTACTAAAGGAATAAAGATATCTTGTATCCAGAAAAGTAAACTGTATCTAACAACAAGAAAGAGTAATGACGCAGAAACAGCCAAATATTATAAAAACTATTGTGCTACATTAAGAAAGGTTATTAAAAAATCCAGAAGCATGTGCATCAGGTCTGAGATTAATACCTCTGATAACAAAATCAAAACAATTTGGAATATTATTACAAGGGAGACAGGGAAACCAAGAGTACAGGATGATGGCATTACCATCATAGCGAATGGAAACTTGACAAACAACAAATTGGAAGTCGAAAACATTTTGAATAATCATTTTTTAAATGCTGTAGAGAAAATAGGATCTAAATGTTCATTAGAAGAAGCAAGGCAGTTAATGGCAGAAGCCTTACCCACACCATTTGATACAATTAAAATTCCACCCACCTCTCCTTCTGAAATTAGGAAGATAATAAATATTAAATGCTCTGAGTAACCGGAAGTCACCCATTGGGATTTTTTGTGATCTCTCAAAGGATTTTGATGTGTAAATCATGGAATACTTCTAGATAAGCTCAAGTGCTGTGGTATGAATGGGACAGTGCTCAAATGGTTTAAATCATACCTAACTGGAAGAGTGCAGAAAGTTGAAATAAGCAATTCACATAATATGCAAAAAACTGATTTCTCAAATTGGGGGAACAATCAAGAATGGGGTGCCGCAAGGTTCGGTCTTGGGTCCTCTGCTGTTCTTAATATATTATATTAATGACTTGCCATTCTATATTCACGAAGATGCAAAGCACAAGAATTAACTAGTGAAATTGTAAACGATGTTTTTCAGAAAATCATTAAGTGGTTCTCTGAAAATGGGCTCTCATTAAACTTTGACAAAACACAGTATATACAGATCCACACTGTAAATGGAATGACACCATTAATAAATATAGACTTCGATCAGAAATCGGTAGCTAAGGTAGAATATTCAAAATTTCTAGGTGTGTGCATTGATGAGGGGTTGAACTGGAGAAAACACAATGAGGATCTCCTGAAACGTTTGAGTTCAGCTAATTATGCTATAAAGGTCATTGCAAATTTTGGCGATATACATCTCAGTAAATTACCTTACCGCACCTATTTTCATTCTCTGCTTTTGTATGGTATCATATTCTGGGGTAACGCATCATTGAGTAAAAGAGTGTTCACTGCACAAAAGCGAGCAATCAGAATAATAACTGAAGCTCATCCAAGATCATCCTGCAGACACATATTTAAGAGCTAGAGTTATTCACTGTAGCCTCACAATATATATATTCACTTATGAAATTTGTTATTAACAATCCGCGAACTAATTCAAAAGTAATAGCCGTGTACATGGATAGAACACTAGGAGAAAGGATGATCTTCACTACTCAAGGTTAAATCTAACTTTGGCTCAGAAGGGGGTAAATTATGCTGCCACAAAAGTCTTTGGTCACTTACCTAACAGCATTGAAAGTCTGACAGATAGCCATATAGCATTTTAAAGGAAATTAAAAGAATTTCTTAATGGCAACTCCTTCTACTCAATAGATGAATTTTTGGATATAGTAAGTGGGTAATTTCCCCAATCCCCACAAAACAAGAATAAAAATATTAAGTGTCATGTAATATTTTGTGTAATGTAGTATCTTGAATAGACATCTTTTATTAAGCTGACACCTTTCACATCATTACGAAGTGTCGTATTCATGATCTATGGAACAAGTACTAAACTAATCTAATCTAATCTAATCAGTGCTGCACTTCTTCCTTAATCTGCTGCTAACTTCATACTCTTTTGTGTCATTCGGCAGTCCTTCTTCCTGTTCATTTCATACTGCATGGTCACTGATTCTTCGTTACGAGCAATTTCTTTCTAGTGCATCTCCCAGCCGTTTTCCTAACTAATTTTCATTACTTTTCTCTCCTCTCCACTTCTTTGGAGTACTCCTTCATTCGTCATACTGTCAGTCTATTTAACTTTCAACATTTTACTCCACAACTGCATTTCAGAACTGTCCAAATACACGGTTCAGTCTTATTAATGTGACCACCGCCTACGTTCGGGTTCAATGTGCAGTAACCATTCAAAGACGGCAAGTGAAACACTAGCAGGGGAGAGTACGTAAAGCATGTCTGCGGGGCGTGGAAAACAGTGCAGTCGTTGCCGTGACGCAGAAACTGAGCGATTTATCTGGCTTTCGATCCAAGGGTGGAAGCATTTCCGGAACGGCAAAGCTTGTAAGCTGTTCGCGTGCCGCCGTGGTTAAAGTAAACCACGCACGGCAAAATGGCGCTGTCCAAACCCAGTGCCGAGGCACCTCTGGTTCACCGCAGGCCATAGATGACGCGGCTGAACGACGGCTGCGGAAATGTGTACAGACGGACAGCAACTGACCGCTCTGATGAACCACGAGGCCACCAACAGGGTCTCCTCAACGACCATTTGTCAACGTTGCAGTGTACGGACTCCACAGCAGGCACCTGGTTCGTGCATCCATTCTGACTGCTATTCATCGGCGACGAAGGCTGGAATGTACAAGCCCGTACTGGAACTGGACGTCCACTGAGCGGTGACAGGTGCCATTTTCATATGAATCACGTTTTATGCTTCACGCGTGAAACGTCTGAAAGCAAACACTCTGCAACTATCGTCGGAAGCGTCCAGGCCGGAGAAGGAAGCGTTATGTTCTGGGGAATGTTTGCATTCTGGAAGACACAGTGGATTAACGAGTATGCATCTGTCCTACACCATCCCTACATGTAGTTTGTTTTTCCTAGGCACGAGAGCATCTGTCAACAGAACACTGCAACGTGCCACACAGCTCGCAGTCTAAGCACGCGGTTCAAGGAGCACCTAGGATGAGTTTACCGTTCTCCCCTGGCCACCAAACTCCCCGGATTTAAACCATATGGTTGAAATATTTCTTAATGTATTGATTAATATTAATTAGATTACTATTTTGACAGATTAATGTGTTGAATTTAGAATTAATTTATGTAGATTTTTTCTACAAATAGTCGAGAATCTGTGGAACTGCCTCGATCAAGTTGTTCGCGCCATGGATACTCTGCTGAGAAAATCTACCGCACCTGGCCACGACACTGAAGTCGATATGGCTGCACATTTCTGTCGAGTCCTTCCAGAGCCTCACTCTCTCTCTCTTCCTGAAAGTCTAACAGGCGGTCCTCCCTGCAAAAGATGGTTATTCAAGCTTTTGATTGGTGGTCACATTAATATGTCTGGACAGTGTATTTTCCTCATTGTTTTTTACTGTCCAATACTCGAACCTACATTTTATACAAAGTTATTACCTATCGACAGTCTGTCTCCTTATATCCTCCACATAGCTTCCATTATCTGCCACCTAACTTAATGTGAAGCGCTTCAAAGATTTCACTCATTCCAAAGTCTATCCTTTCAATGATATTCCAACGGAACCTTCAAGTTTGCTAATTTTCACCACTTTGGTCTTTCCTCTGCTATTCCCTGCAGGTGAACGGAACAAGGGGTGGCAGTTCGGCGAGAACCTGCGCACGCAGTGCACCGGCTGGTTCCCGCTGGCCTACACAGAACTGCTGCTGGACGGCGTCGACAGGTAGGCAGCGCGTCTCCAGCACTCTCCCACACAACGCTATACTTTGAGTGACATTTGAAACTATTCTGAGGTCAGTGCAAAACTGTTAAACTTGCAGAGACCTTTCTGTAAACCAGATAAAGTAGAACAGATCCACTCAGTTACAGTGACTGCTGACATGTAGTAGTTTTTCAAGAGGTAATTGCTTTACAAATGAAGATGGGAAGAGTGTATGTCTCTAGATACAACTAGTACCTGCAACTATTTAAAAATGCATACTTTTAATCTAAGCACCAATAAGAAAAACTACAAAAATCCACGAGAGTCTTTATCAGATTCCAGTTATCCAGATCTACGTCGTATCGAAATCATTTTGTTACATCTTAAATATTTGTAATATTTAACCTAGAAAAAATACCTGAGAAATTACAAAAAACATCAGCCGTTTCTTAATTTT
Organism: Schistocerca serialis cubense; assembly: GCF_023864345.2. Taxonomy (NCBI): domain Eukaryota; kingdom Metazoa; phylum Arthropoda; class Insecta; order Orthoptera; family Acrididae; genus Schistocerca; species Schistocerca serialis. Next base: position 1,141,501,368 of record NC_064639.1, on the reverse strand, counting down.
TTTGAGAGAATTTTCTATTTAATGAACAGCAAATTTCCAAATTTAACTTATGTAAATATTAAAGTGAATGTCTCTTAAGACAGCAAGGTAGACTAGATTAGATTAGATTTACTTTCATTCCAATTGATCCGTAGTCAGGAGGTCCTCCAGGATGTAGAACATGTGAGAAAAACAATAATAAATGACAAGTATTTACAACTGAATCAAATAAGCTAATGTACCTTCCACAGGTCCCAAGTGAAATGATCATAATTTTTTTAATGAAGACTATATGAGAGAATCATTTTACAAAGACTAATGCACTGAATTTAGAAAAAAAAAAGCTTTTTTTATTTATAAGGTAATAAATATGTAACAGAACTACTATAATACATATTTACAATGAACACATTACTGCACTGAAATGGTGCAGAACTTAGATTGTACTTACTTACACACACACACACCACTCGATGTCATTTTTCAGCAGGGGTGCTTCCCCCCTCCCCTCATCCCCCTCACCCCTCATCACTCCCCACTGCTATCATGGTGATGTTACCACATTTCTCCATGGTTTCCTGAGCATTGGTTCCGAAAGTGTGTCCCAATGTCAGGCTCCATCGATCTCCCAATCTGACTCCACTGTAGCTCATTGGACTGGGGTTCATAAAGGACATTTTTTCACAGAATAAGCCACTTGACAAAATATCTTAAATTTCGTATTCACAAATGTTACAAATTACTGCACGAAATGGTGTAAACAAAAACCAATGTTCCGTAGATTAGGCGGTCACACTCGTTTCGAACGAACTGCACTGTGCATGTGTAAAATGCGGCGGACCTACGCTGGCGCCGCCTCTAGCTTGTGATTCTTCGAAGTATTCCCATTGACTTGGTCCTATATTGTTTTTGTGGTACCTTATCATTATTTCTTGGATTGCGGTTAAAGACTTTTGGTCTACGATGCACTGAGCAGTCATTTATCGTGTAAAATGATTCTCGGAAACGCCGTACACTATGCTTGCTACTGTTTCTGCAGTAGTACCTCTGTGTCCCATTGCGGGGACCGAGCGTGGTGGCGCAGTTGTTATCACACTGGACTCGCATTCGGGAGGACGACTGTTCAATCCCGCGTCCGGCCATCCCGATTTAGGTTTTCCGTGATTTCCCTAAATAGCTCCAGGCAAATGCCTGGATGGTTCCTTTGAAAGGTCACGGCCGACTTCCTTCCCCGTCCTTCCCTAATCCGATGAAACCGATGACCTCGCAGTTTGGTCTCTTCCCCCCAAACAACCCAACCCTATTGCGGCCGGCCGGTGTGGTCGAGAGGTTCTAGGCGCTCCGGAACCACGCGGCTGCTACGCCCGCAGGGGACTGATGACCTCAGATGTTAAGTCCCCAAGACTTAGAGCCATTTGAACCATTTTTGAAGTCCCATTGCTTATTTTGTGTCCAGAATATTGAACATTATGGTTTGGTATATATATACGTGGTAATTAACTAGAAACAAATTACAACGTTAGTTGCAATTTTATTTTCAAGTTGTTTGTTGCTACTTTCTCTTTTTATGTAACTTGTGGTGCAACTGCTGTAACGTTACAGTCCATATTTATTCAGTTTATTCTAGCTTCCATTCGGTTGTTCATTAGCACTACGTTGTACCGCTGGCTGTTTGCATATGTTATGTGGACCTCGGTCTACCTCCGTTACGTTTTCCCCATCAGCAGCAGCAGAAGCAGCAGCGACGTCAACACCCACACTCAGGCTCTTCATATAGTGAAGCAGGCGTCCGAGGTCAATTATATTGCTCGTATTTGCGGACTGACTGCTCATTTTTGGGTCCATTAGGGCAATACCGCTATAATTATTAACTGTATTTTGCGCCCTATACATTAGCACCCGATATTCTAGTTATATTTAGGACACATATCACCGCGTTTTAGTAAATTTACGAATTTTTCAATTTTTAAAATTAAGAGACACCTATGCTTCTGAGCCTTTGAGCTACATGCTTGAAGCTCGGCGTGTGTTGCAACATACACACTCAAGAATGAACTTTCACTGTGCACTAGAGTGTGCATTAATTTGAAACTTTCTGGCACATTAAAACTGTGCACCGGATGGAGACTCGAAGCTGGGACCACTGTCATTCACGGACAGTTGCCGAACCGACTGTGATTTCCAAACAAGACACACGACCCATCCTCACTGCTTTACTAAAGCGCGTTCCTCACCTCCCACCTTCCAGGTATTAGAGAAATTCTTCTGTAATACTGGAGTACTAACACTCCTGGAAGTAGCACTGTCATAAAATTCAGTCTCTCCTCTCTTTCTCTCTCCGTTTTATCTTCTTTTTACGACGCCTGTTGGTCTAATTGCAGCCGAGTTATTGAAGTGACATTGAAATGAGTACATCGTCAAAAACTATCACTCACTTCCGTGCGCTGCCGTTCCAGGTCCAGCATCGAGTTCCACGTCGAAAAATACTGCCTGGTTAATACAACTAAAGAAAAAAAACTGTAGCTATACACATTTTCTTAATGATTTATCTTGCTATAATTAGTTTCTGGTCTAGGCCTACCATCAGAAGGCAGTGAGGATTTTCGTACAATCTTTTTCTTGAAGTTTTACTTTATACAGACTGTTCGGAGATTCTCGTTTCAAACTTCTAGGACTTGCAGAGGGGTGTGGGTAGATAATACTCCGAACTGGAACTCATGTGCGGAAACGTACCGTTTCCGTGATACGACCATTTTGTTGACAATGCGACCGTATATTTATGTAACTGATTCGGTAACAGTCGAGAAGAGGAAAGAAGCCAGGATGCTGTGACTGCATTATAAGGAGAGTGAGGACAGGAGAGAGAAACAACAAGAGTTCTACCAACAGAGAAAAGGAAGTGTCTATCTGGAGTCCTAGGATCTATAGAAGTGGAAAGTAAGAATAGAAACTCAAAGAAGTTGTTTCAGTAAACAAAGAAAAGTAAGACAGGTTATCAAAGTGAAAACCTATTCATAAAAGATAAAAATCAAAATATGCCAACACAGCTGGAAGATATCCTCGAAAGATGGACAGAGTATTTCTCAGAAATGTTAAATTCTACTGATCCGCACATAACCTTCAATTACGCAATGTCTGCGAGTAACAGCATTAATAATGACGAATGTAGAATCACAGAACAGGAAGCGATCCACACCACTCAAAAGTTGAAAAACAACAAGGCAGCAGGCGATGACCACATATCAGCAGAGACTTAAAAGAGAACGGAAGCAAGCTACACAAAGAAATGATGACCTTATCACAATGGTATGGAAAACTGAAACACTGCCTGAATAATGGAAAACCGCAATAATTTGTCCCACACACAAGAAAGGAAAGAGAATGGAATGTGGAAATTATAGAGGTATCAGTTTGCTGAACATAAGATACAAAATCCTGTCAATGAACATTCTGGAAAACCTTAAACCTTACGCAGAAAATATTATTCAAGATTACCAGGCTGGATTTCGAACAAACCGTTCCACAACTGATAGTTTGTTTACTATACGACAGATCTTTGAGAAATACTGGGAATTCAACAAAAACATCCACTATCTCTTCATTGACTTCCAGCGAGCCTATGACAGCATCCGCAGAAGTAGCCTGTACAACGCATTACGAGAATTTAGTACACCAAGTAAAATCATTAGGATGATACAACTGTGCGTGGATGGCTCCCAGGCAGCAGTGAACTTCAGAGGATCCACATCCCCGCCTTTCCAATTACTATAGGCTTACAACAAGGAGACGCTCTTTCGTGTGTCCTCTTCAACCTTGCATTAGAGAAAGTGTTTCGGGAGAGTAATCTACATCTATACAATGGTCTCCGATTCGAACACAGTGAAGTAAAATTCCTGGCTTATGCAGATGATAGAGTGTTGCTGAGTGAAACTGAAGAAGAACTGAAAGACAAGTACAGATCTCTCCGGCGCAGTGCCAGCAAAATGGGGCTTTTGATTAACCAAGAGAAAACAGAATATATGGAAATAGATCTAGTCATAGACCCAAATCTTTACTTTTAAATTGACCAACATTCTAAATTCAGAAAAGTTCTTCAGTTTAAAAACCTTGGATCACGTTTGAACAGCAAAAATATCATAACAATGGATATAAACGAAAGAATAGCCTCAGGGTCAAGATATCTCTACTCACTAAGGAAGCCGGCCGGTGTGGCCGTGCAGTTCTAGGCGCTTCAGTCTGGAACCGCTTGACCGCTACGGTCGCAGGTTCGAATCCTGCCTCGGGCATGGATGTGTGTGATGTTCTTAGGTTAGTTAGGTTTAAGTATTTCTACGTCGTAGGGGACTAATGACCACAGATGTTAAGTCCCATGGTGCTCAGAGCCATTTGAACCATTTCACTAAGCAATACACTCAAAAGTAAAGCTTTGTCAATCACCATGAAGATGAATATACGCAACACTATTATCTGCCCCATAGTACTGTACGGTTCAAAAAGCTGGACGCTTACAAAGAATGAAAGAGAAAAACTGAATGTTTTCGAAAGAAAAGTAATGACAAAAATCTGGGGACATGTTTTGGAGAATGTCGTATGGAGAATTCGAAAGAACAATGAAATTTATCAGCTAATGAAGCAACGCATAATCATGCAGAAATTAAAAAGTGGGAGACTTCAGTGGGCTGGACCTTTGACTAGAATGGAAAACAACAGAATCACCAAGAAAGCGTTTGAAGGAACTCTCCATACAACAACACCATTGGGCCGACTTCGTACAAGGTGGAAAGATGACGTAGAGAAGAACATGGCAGCATTGGGAATTTCCATAGGGTGGAGAGAGGCTGCGAGAGATAGACGGCGGTGGAAGCAGATAGTTGATGCAGCGCATGGTCTACAGGGCCTGTGACCGCTGAGGAGAAGGAGAAGAAGAAGATTAGTTATGACCCACTGCATCACTTGTTTTACAGTTCCACTCATTAATAGCCAAAGAAATAGTTCGTGTTCTCATTGACGGATTCTCTTCAACGTGATGCCGTACGGCCTCTTCCATTTCGGGTGTGCGGGGTCTCCTTGGAGCACCACAGTCAAGCCTGCTGAAGTTGAAGGTACCCTTTCTCGAAGAAGCTGCGTGGCGGAGAGGGTATGCCGTGGAGTCGGACCTTGTGGAGGACGAAGAGCAGCTTTTCCATTAACATGAGCTTCGCTGTTCAGATGGGTGGTGTCGGTGTATTCTGGAAACGTGTACTCAACCGTGTTTCTCTAACACTCACAGACACGTGAACAAGGCCCGAACCAAGTCAGAGAGGTCGGACAAAAGTAAAATTGCTGCAGCCAGTCCGACGGAACAACTCCTCATCATGAGTACCCTGTTTCCGGACAGGGGTTCCTATTCAAAATATTATATACCCACTCCTCTCTAAAAGTCCTTGAAGAATTTCCGAACACCCTGCATACAATGTGATTCAGCTGCCTGAACCTATCGGTTTCATGCAACCTGCAATGGCTTCAAATACCAAGGGCAAATTTCCATATTCTCTCGCTCGCTCCGCGAATGCTGTTGGTCCTACAGAGAAAATGAACAGGACTTTTCTGTACGAAATTTAATGCAGTTAAATTTTGTCTCAGATACTTTTACGCTAGAGGCCATAGTTTCGAGTTATTCAAGAAGACCCTACGGGTAGTCCTTGAATAACTCGAAAACCGTGGTCTCCAGCAAAAACATATCCCAGTACAAAATTTAACCACATTAAATTTGCTCCAAAAGTTCCTGTTCATTTTTTCTGTACGACTAATAATTTGCGCCTAGCGAGCGGGAGAACACGAAAATTTGCATGTGATGTTTGTAGGTATTGCGTGTTGCATAAAACCTACATCTACATCTACATCCATACTCCGCAAGCTACCTTACGGTGTGTGGCGGAGGTTACTTTGAGTACCTCTATCGGTTCTCCCTTCTATTCCAGTCTCGTATTGTTCGTGGAAACAAAGATTGTCGGTATGCCTCTGAGTGGACTCTAATCTCTCTGATTTTATCCTCATGGTCTCTTCGCGAGATATACGTAGGAGGGAGCAATATACTGCTTGACTCCTCGGTGAAGGTATGATCTCGAAACTTCAACAAAAGCCCGTAGTGAGCTACTGAGCGTCTCTCCTGCAGTCTTCCACTGGAGTTTATCTATCATCTCCATAACGCTTTCGCGTTTACTAAATGATTCTTTAAAGAAGCGGGCTGCTCTCCGTTGGATCTTCTCTATCTCTTCTATCAATCCTATCTCGTAAGGATCCCACACTGGCGAGCAATATTCAAGCAGTGGGCGAACAAGTGTACTGTAACCTACTTCCTTTGTTTTCGGATTGCATTTCCTTAGGATTCTCCCAATGAATCTCAGTATGGCATCTGCTTTACCAACGATCAACTTTATATCATTCCGTTTTAAATCACTCCTAATGCCTAGTCCCAGATAATTTATGGAATTAACTGCTTCCAGTTTCTGACCTGCTATATTGTAGCTAAATGATAAAGGATCTTTCTTTCTATGTATTCGCAGCAACCTGTAGGCAGGCACAGCTGTATACCCCTGTATAACAGCATTGAGATCAGCTTCATGAATATATAACACGCTGATATATAAGCAATGAGCTAGAGTTCCATCCGACATCGAGACACGGAAAGGCAATCATGATTGCCATGCGACAAATCTTGAAACAAGTAATGCAACTACGCAAATTCGTATGCTGTAGATTGAGCATAGCCATTGCAGCATAGTACAATTAATTAAATCTATTGTTTTGATGACCATAAACGTTATTAACGTTTATCATATACGAGCTGTTACCCAAGGCTGCCCTAAGTACTTCTGTTATGACGAGTGATGGGGAGTTACACGTGCATACGAGCGGTACAGTCAGGCATTCCCCTCATGTCTGTTCCTGCTAGCACAGCTCGTGGTGGGTGACCCCTTCCCCCTCCTCATCCTACTCGCCCCCCTCACCACCCCTCCCCCTCTCTCCCCCGGCCAAACTGCCCCAAAGCATGACGCCGCAGCACACGCAGTGTCGCTGCTCACAAGGGGAGGCCGCCAATTGTGAAATTCAAATTCGATTCATACTGCGCATAATAAAAGCTCATGGCCAGAGGTGTAATGTGGCAAAGCACCAAGATGCACTTCTCAGCCGTTGTCGAGAAAATCGACAGTTAAAAGAAACCGTTGCGGTGAAATACTCTCTACGATTAGTAATTTTCCACAGCGTCGTGGCGCAGGGTAAGCACTCGGGTTTGTAATCCGAAGGTCGCCGGATCGAATCTCGCGCCATGCAGTTTCTTTTATTATTATTTTTTTGTAATTCAAATATATATATATATATATATATATATATATATATATATATAAACTAGTAATGAATTGCTTATGCATGTTGGTGAAGGCGGATCGCTCTCCAATTGCACCGCCTCCATTTTTCCGTTTTTTTAACAGGGTGTACCAAAGCTCTCCCGTCCGCACTGATTTCCGACGATGTTATAAGTTGCGCTAGGGACCGCATCTACCTTCTTTCGAAGTTAGCAGTCAACTACGCTGTTATGCGGCGGCTCGTTTCGGCCCATTCAACATCTGTCCTTCAAGTGTAACGAGCGAGTAACGGAGTTTATATTTCATACCTGCCACAGCAAATTTGTGCTCGTGTGGTCTCTATTCTAATTCGAACGTTTGACCTACGCTATACGTATTCGTTTCGGAATATCGTTTCTACGTCTTCCGTTAACTATACGTGGTTAACATTATGAAGACAATTAATAACATTTGTGAAATACAACTTTGTTTGCGGAAAACATAATGATGTTCGAAGTCGCCAGTTTTTCCACAACAAACGACTTTCAACAACTTATTATATGCGTAATTGTTGCAACTGATTGCCGGGAAATATATATATATATATATATATATATATATATATATATATATATATTGAATTACAAGAAACAAATACTAAAAAAGAAAGTTGCATGGTGCGAGATTCGATCCGGCGACCTTCGGATTACAAACCCGAGTGCTTACCCTGCGCCACGACGCTGTGGAAAATTACTAATCGTAGAGAGTATTTCACCGCAACGGTTTCTTTTAACTGTCGATTTTCTCGACAACGGCTGAGAAGTGCATCTTGGTGCTTTGCCACATTACACCTCTGGCCATGAGCTTTTATTATGCGCAGTATGAATCGAATCTGAATTTCACAATTGGCAGCCTCCCCTTGTCAGTGGTGGTGCTTGCGGAGGGGCATGGGGAGAAACGTATATCTCACCATCGTGCTATTCGAGTAGCTGTTGTTATATAACGTGTACGTTATTCATCAAATTTAGAATTTTTTGGACATGGTTTACGTTCACTGTGTAATAGGAGACGCTCCAATCCTTGCTTCACTCTCTCAATGGCCTTTTTTCCCTACTTTCTAAGGTAGCCTATTTTCTCCCTTAGGGTCTAGCTATCTCCATTCTAAATTTCACTGAAATTGGTTCAGCGGTTTAGTCGTGAAAACGCAACAGAGATACTATCCCATTCAATAATATTACTATTGATTAAATGCTTCGAGGGCTGTATACGCATCGTATTGATTATTTTAAATCGTATTATGTAAACCATGTTATCAACCAGCAAAAGCATTTCGAGAAATATGATAAAGTTCAAAGATGAAAGAGTAAATAGCTGTTTCAAAAAGTAAATATTTCTCCTGATTCGCTTTACATTCTTAAAATCGATAAATACCTTGTACTGCACACTTTATAAACTAGCCTATGTTATTACTATGCTATAAAGCTATTTCCTTATCAGATTTCCTCGAAGTAAGCTCAGCTATTTAGTCGTGATAGGCAAGAGACAGAGTTACTTTCATCTTTATGTATGCTGGGGCACATAGACTTAAAAGTGGCAAAAATTGGGTCTCATTCGGATTTCCAGAATCACTCACTACATAATGAGTGAGGTAAATACAGGAATGGCTGGGGCAATGCCTGCCGACTATATAATAACTCCCAACTGCTTCGACAAGTCTTACAACATAATAATTGCAAGCAGGGAGCAGTGGGAGAAAACAGTTCGACACCGTACGGGGGACATCGTTTGGTTCACCGATGGGTCGAAAATAGACCAAGCCGTTGAGGCAGGGGTGTACGGGGTTCAGCCAAGACTGGAGGGCAGCATCTCTCTAGGGAAAATGGCCTCTGTATTCCAAACTGCAGTTACTGCAATCAGGGCATGTGTGGAGGAGAATATGCGTAGGTGCTACAAGGACCGTAGCATCTACATCTATTCAGACAGCCAGGTAGCCCTGAAATCATTGGCAGCTCCTGCAACAAGATCTAAGATTGTTGCAGAATGCCACAGGGCTCTGGTGGAACTAGGGGGAAGCAATAGGTAAAACCAAGTGTGGGTCCCTGGCCACTCAGGGATCTGTGGCAATGAACAAGCCGACAGATTGGCTAGGATGGGGGTAACAACTTCATTTTTTGGACATGAACCTGTCCTGTCAATCTCCAAGGCTATGATCAAATTAGAATTACGGTACTGGCTTAGGAAACAGCACGTAGAATATTGGACCAATGTCCATAAACAAAAACATGATAAGGTAATGATGCCTAAGCCATGTTTTAAAAGAAGCTCTGTAATCCTGGGATTGAACAGGAAAGAGATCAAACACATGACTGGACTGATGACCGGCCATGGGAATTTCAAAAAACACCTACACACAATGGGTACAACGGAAGAGGACCCCAAATGTAGGATCTGTGATGAGGGTGAAGATACTGCATCACACCTAATCTTCGAATGCATGCCATTGGAGAGTAAAAGATATAGAATCTTCGGGACAACTAGACCTGAACAAATTGTGTCTAATAAAAAACTGGTAGAGGGGCTCCTTGCACTATTTAAGGGCATTGGTTGGCTTTACTAGATAGGCAGGGAGCGATACCGCGCAATAAACTTAGTTTCGGTGCGAGCAGTGGCGTGTTAGACCTAAGCTGTTTTAGCTTCCCTGTTAAAGTCAAGTCAAGGGACGATCGAAAGGCTTCCGTTCGCAAGAGAAATGGTCCGGCATCGCTATGCCAGTTAGGTAAAAGCTCCGTGTCCGTTGAAGCTATCATCCCATCGACGCAGTAGGTTGAAGATATCGTTTGGAAAAGCACAGTGTCGTGCTACATGAAGGAATCTGTAACTTCCTGCTGCACATCCTCGTCTGACAGTAATCATCGACACTTCAAGGCCTTAAGAGACTGTCTGCGTGATAATCGTGTGGGGAGAGATCAGGACTATAGCTCGGGCGCTCGAGGGTCTCCCACTTAAGTTGGCGTAACATCTGCGGTATGACATTGGTCATGTAGGGACGTCCTTTAATACGAGGCAGCAACACGCCTTGATGCACCATTCGAGAATGGTGGTTTTGGACACATTCTTCATTCTCCAATGGATTTCTACCGGCGTATATCTTTCGGCAGGTGTGGAAAACTAACGGACGCATATGGTAATAACTCCGCTACGGTTCACGTTTTCGCGTTTACCTCACACACACCGGAAAGACGTGAATGCCACACTAATCCCTTGCTACATGTCGGTGTTTATATACCTGCATCGTACTCTCGTTATGTTGCATATAACGCTGCTGCAACGCCCTCAAATCGAAACTTTCTGGTCGCTCGTTATAGTATTAGTATGGTTGGGTAAACAAAATAATCAGCCCATGATAATTGTGGATATTTAGTGTGTAAAGCGTTTTGGTCACTTAACATTTGTCTGTATTTATAATGTCTTTCCGGCTGCCACCGCCATCACATAAAATCTTAGAACGCTTGAAACGACGTTTCGTGTCAGTAACTGCGGCGGCGCGGTTCTTTCCGTCCCTACCTGTGAACATTGTCCCAGCAGATCGTCAGTAGGAAAGCCGAGCGAAACCTACTGTACTTCGACGTGAACCAGGCTGCAATTTAAGTCACTAATCTACGTTTCGGGAGAAAGTTTTCATACAAATGAAAGTTTGGAAATGTTGTCCTCAATTAATACATTGTGAAACTTAGGTGAACAAGTATCACTGTCAAGCCGGTGCTAGTCTTAACACAGTCACTCATAATCCCTTTCACTCACGTTAGCAAGATTATGGTGTTGCATTTCCCGAAAACGTAATAGCTACAAAAATACTGATTGTTTTTGATTGATAATGCTCGCCAAATATTAAGTCTGTCGGTACCAAATGCAGTCACACTTTTTAGCCACCGACCTGCTCAATACGCCACGCGGAATATATATCTTTTCTCGTCACAAAATGCACTTAAAAATTCCGAAATTTCTATACGCCCATCGGAATAATTATGCCGTCACTATCCAACACTTTGATGATTCAAACACTGCTAGATCCGGCGACTTATCGTTTCCATCGGAACTACTACTACTACACACGTCCGAACTGTTTCCTGGCTGGGCTTCCACTCTTCTCTAGAATACTCTAACTCTTCTCTCCCAGCAGAGAGAGGCGTGTGAAGAATATTGCTTTACCATTAGTCAGTTTACTCAACCAGCAATAGAAAAACATTTTCCCGTGTCAGTCCGCGCTTTTCATTAATAACTAATCACAAAATAGGAAACCTAACGACTGCACTTTTTACCGAAGTAATTATCTAATATGTTGAATTTTGCTTATGCATAAAGTTATTTACTATTGTTATTTATACCTGAATTAACTTTCCCTTTACCATAAACTTACTTTACAAATCTATTCTACAAAAATCCCCTTTGTCCATATCCATACTTCTTCGAAATGTTCCCACACTAAATTCCACTACTTGGAAGAGCAGTTGAACGGAATGGACAGTGTCTTCAAAGGAGGATATAAGATGAACATCAACAAAAGCAAAACGAGGATAATGGAATGTAGTCGAATTAAGTCGGGTGATGCTGAGAGAATTCGATTAGGAAATGAGACACTTAAAGTAGTAAAGGAGTTTTGCTATTTGCGGAGCAAAATAACTGATGATGGTCGAATTAGAGAGGATATAAAACGTAGACTGGCAATGGCAAGGAAAGCGTTTCTGAAGAAGAGAAATTTGTTAACATCGAGTATAGATGTGTCAGGAAGTCGTTTCTGAAAGTATTTGTATGGAGTGTAGCCATGTATGGTAGTGAAACATGGACGATAAATAGTTTGGACAAGAAGAGAATAGAAGTTTTTGAAAGATGGTGCTACAGAAGAATGCTGAAGATTAGATGGGTAGATCACATAACTAATGAAGAGGTTTTGAATAGAATTGGGGAGAAGAGGAATTTGTGGCACAATTTGACAAAAAGAAGGGACCGGTTGGTAGGACATGTTCTGAGGCATGAAGGGATCACAAATTTAGCATTGGAGGGCAGCGCGGAGGGTAAAAATCGTAGAGGGAGACCAAGAGATGAATACACTAAGCACATTGAGAAGGATGTAGGTTCAAATGGCTCTGAGCACTATGGGACTCAACTGCTGTGGACATCAGTCCCCTAGAACTTAGAACTACTTAAACCTAACTAACCTAAGGACATCACACACATCCATGCCCGAGGCAGGATTCGAACCTGCGACCGTAGCAGCACCGCGGTTCCAAACTGTAGCGCCTAGAACCGCTCGGCCACCCCGGCAACAACAACAACCTTAAAACACACTCACGCATCATTCATACTGCTAAAACACATTTATAACATTTTACATACACAAAAAGACATAATAACACTTTATGAAAATACTAGAATATTTTATGAAAAAAATTGTATTTCTTTAGTTCACTCTAGTGGCCACAATCGAACCAAAAATCACAGTCTTGCTATCCAATATTGTCCTCTATCGGCTGATATATAAACTACGTGCGCGTCCAGTCTCTCATCACCATCTGTCACTCTCCAGCTCTGAGACACATCTCCCACTTAACCGCCTCCAAGGCAGGATCGTTATACGGCGCTACGCCTCCGTAACAAAAGACGAATGCTAACCACGTATACGACCTGGGTTAGTGGGGCGTCACTCAGCCTTGCTAAGGCATATGTTTTATAGTTACTGTCAGTAAACGTTCCTTTACAAGCGCTAGGTATTGATCTGATGATGGCGGTGGCCGAAACAGAGTCATAAAGAAAGACATATATTAAGTGATCTAGACGGTTGCTTTCGCTAAACAGCCTATCGTGTAACTTTACCGCATTGCATCACTCAATGCGTAGAGACGACTTGGCTCGCGAGGGTGGCTTCGGTACGCTAACAACGACGTGCCATTGTCTCCTGGACAGCCAGTCGGCGACGGGTCATTGGAAGGGCTGTCAGGCCCTCCATTCGGGCTAGAGCAACCAGCGTCGCACCGCTGGGCCTAATGGCAGCGGGCCCTTCACGGACAGCCGCCCTTCATGGCTCGTTACGGGAGGGTAGGGTCCGCTTTAGGGCAGGCCGCGTATGAGCGGCGCCGTCGCCGCCGAATTAATGCGGCTGTGTACGACCTCGCGGCCGGCACTCCGGAGCGACCATTAGCCAGAGGCGAGGACAGGGCGCGCGCCGTTGTCCCACCTAATGGCCGGTGGCCGGCCCTGGGCCCGCAGGACACCCGCCGCTGCAGATAAGGGCGGCGGCTGCCGGCGCTGTGTTTATGGAGGCGCCAGGTATTATGCTAAAGCGGTTAGCACGTCTGTGGCGAAGGCGCAGTCAGATTCCTCTGGCTGGCGGCTCTGGGTCGTTTCGCGACGTCGCTGAGCATACCGCGCAGGTCAGTGGGCTGCAGCAGGAGAGCACTGGTAGCGTGGCCGTAGACTGCTCGGCTTTGTTTTCATATCGTGTAGCCACTCACGTTTCAGTATCATTCTTAGGCGGCGAGCACCTGCGTGGAACGATTCAGGCAAAGGGGTGGCAGTGGAAACTGTAGCTGTGAAAAGATCTCGGAACGTGGTCAGTGAACCATATGAGTGTAATCAACAAACCAGCAGTGACCTATTAACCCAAAATTTGCAACAAGAGATGAAGGTGCCAGAGGATGAGATCTTCAGTGTCATTGCTGGTCTGAGGCAGAGCTCCACGCTAGCCTATTCTGTGGAAGCCTCTTATTCTCTGCATATCTACATACACATTAGACTATTTTCGGGTTTTAAAATTCCCTTCTCAACGAGTAATAGTTTAAAGCGAAATTTGGTTCATACCCTTGAGAAAGACTGTGATAAGTAAGCGAAATCAGGTGTATATAAGATTATGTGTGATGATTGTCCATGTTATTACATAGGTTAAACAGGCAGAGCTATAGCAGTAAGAACATTTTCCAATAAAGGGCGTAGGAACACGGGGTCAGCCTTTGCGGAACATCTGGTGCAAATGGCTCATACACCTAAATCTTTACGTGACATAGAGCTACTACATCATGAAGTTAAGGGTTATAGACTAGACAAGCTTGAGGAACTACAAATTTATGCACACCTAACTACAGACAGAGGCAATTTACTGAACGATCAGCTGTATCTAAAAAATAGGGCATACTTCGAAGGCTTCCAGCCCATATTAGGATTACAATAATTCATAATGCCTGTGACCATTACAGTTTCTGTAATAATAGAACCTTTCCTACAGATATTCATACGAGATTTGTTGGTCAGTTCATAAGACTATGTAGTAGAATGTAAAACGTAGTCATGCTGGATACTGTAATTAACTTACAATGGTAAAGTATAAAATTAATTCATAGCAAAAAGGTTATCTGACCCATGCGTAATAAGAGTTTGATTCTATACGTCTCGCGAATGCGCGCCGCCCTCTGTGAGGCAGACTGAGAAGACCTCGCGATCCGCAGTCTCTAGTCACACGACGAGGGCCATACAACGGGCTTAAAGTGAATTTCTACAGTTGGTTTAATAGAAGTGACAAAGCCTTATGGTTATGCATCAAGTTTTATAAAGTTGACTTAGGACATGGCTTATTTTAGGCAAACATTTAAATAATATTTTATGTAAGTACTACACGTTGCATCCTGTAGGATGTCCATATCTAAAATAATTTACTAGCACATTATAATATGAACATTTGCAGGTTCTTAAGGCCACCCCCACCAGTTCACCTTCTCCAATATGCTGATGACACCGCCTTCCTGGCTCTCTATCCTACCCTTCAACGGTCTCAACGTACCCTCCAAACCCACCTTAACCAGTTCACCACTTGGTGTAACCAGTGGCTCCTCCGTCTCAACCCCTCCAAAACCCAGGCAATCATCATAGGCCGTACCACTCGCTCCTTTCGGCTCCAAGATTTCTACCTCACCATTTATGGTCGTCCTATCCAACTCACCCCCACCCTGAAATACCTTGGCCTCACCCTTGACCGACACCTCACCTGGACCCCTCATGTCCTGACCATCCAGCAGAAAGCCCATTCCCGCCTCCGCCTGCTGAAACTCCTGTCCGGCCAGACATGGGGATTGCATCCTTCTACCATCCTCCACACTTACAAATCCCTCATCCGTCCTATCCTCTGTTATGCCAGCGTCGCCTGGATCTCCGCCCCCACCCGCTTTTACAAGGCTCTCCAAATCCTTGAACGCCATGCACTCCGCCTTGCCTTCCGTATCCGCCTTCCTTCCCCCACACGGCTCCTGTATGAACTGATCCCCTTCCCCCACCTCCTCTTGTTCCTCCAACATCTCCGCATCCTTTACATTGTTCGCAGGGTTGATCCCCCCCACGCTCTGGTTTCCTCCTTCCTCTCCACCCCCTGCCCGTTGCCGCGCCTCTATCGCTGTATCCCTCCCTCTCTCCACCTCCACACCCTCCATCTCCTTCATCAGGGCAATTTCCAACGCCTCCCCCTCCCGGATGACGAACTTCGCCGTGACATATACCCTTCCTTCCAACTATAACCCGGCCTTGTTCCCCCCCCCCCCCTCCCCAGGGCCCCCTTCTCCTCTTTCCTCCTTCTCCCAGAGCGGATTTTCCTCCATCCCCCCCTCCCCTGAGACCCTGCACCCCATACTTGCCTCTCTCCTTCCCACATCCCTCCCTACCTGGCCCTCTTCCGAGCGCCCCCCATTCCCCTCCCCAACCTCTTCCCCTCCCTCCCTTCTTCAGGTCTCCCTCATCTCCTTGAACCTGGCAGATCCTCTGTATTGATCATCATCAGTGTGCCACGTCAGTGTTGTGTTTCATGCTGTTTCTCGTGTGCATCAAGAGGTGTGATTTTAATTGTGCACTGCCTTGAGGTTTGCCGTCAGTGTTACGTTGAGTTCTATGCCATCCGTCAACACCTTTATGCTCCAGTCATACTGTGCCTTGTGTTCTTTTAATCGTCGCAGTGTGTAGCCTTTTGTGTGTGCTACTTTTAAACAGTTTTTTATCTCCATTTTACAGTCACCCCGTTTTTTGTATATTGCCTTCCATGATGTTCTCATTTTTTTTATATCTATGTTCGCCTTCTTCTCTCCTTTGCTGTTTTTAAATGTCTTCTATTGTTTTGTTCTATGTCTTTCGGCTGAAGAGCAGCGCATAAGCTGCTGCCAGCCCGCCCCGATGGGGAATTGAAATACAATAAAGAAAAAAAAAAAAAAAGGTTCTTAAGATGTTATTGCTAACGTTGAAACCTAGGTAAACGATAAAGTTAACCCGCAACGGTAGGCTGTATATTCTTATATAAACAATATCAGTTGCTGTTGCTGCATAAAAATGTTAAAAATTAACACATTAGACTGCTTTCTGAACCCAAGTTTTAATACTATAGTGGTCGAAGTTTTTAAATTATATGTTATTAAACTGCATTTCAATGCAACATTATCATCCATACACATTACTAAAACGGTAGGACAGGTGTACATATGTATATATGTATCTACTTATGTTCCACATCTCATAAACCAATGGACTGTTTTAAACCAAACTTGCTAAACGCATCAGTTAACGTCTGGAGAGGATCACAATGGCGGTAAGGACCACCTATACAGACTCATCCAGTATTTGAGAATAAAGAGAACTTAGTGTCGTGCCACTAACTTTTCAAATAATTTCTAACCTTTGTCAAACTTTTTTAACTGACAACTCCCACAAAACGACGGAAGGATAAATGTTTATCGCTTACTACATTTTCGGTTTTCAAGCACTAAAATTGCCTCATCAGGCATGGATTTCAAATTTATTCCTTTTTTGCTACTGATTCCATTGATAAGAAAATTCAGATGCTGCTGAATGTTCCTACTACATTATATCATTGTACGACACATATTTCAGTAGGTATGACTTCATACGCACTGAGGCCCGTCAAAAACTGTCGCATCGTACATGAAGTGTAAATGCATTACCTCTCTGCTACTTACACTTTTCACACCGCGTTTTTAACATAGTATCCACATATACCACCGAATGTATTGCAACATTACATCGTTTCATGATGCACAGATTAGGAGATATGATTCCATAAACATTCAGATGCGTGAAAAACTACCGCACAATGTATAACGTTTTAATTTATTACGTTTTTACTACTATCTCGATTAGGAACACATTTCGCGGACAGGATAATAATATTACACTGAGCGTACCTGTAAGATTGTACCATAGTACGACACAGTGCTCAGGAGATATGACGTCATAGAGATTGAGTTGGGTGAAATCGAAACTGCAGGATGAAATTCGCTACAGACGCAGATGATCTATGTGTACAAATTTTTATGGAATATGTAAAACATATGTGAAATGTGACACTTTCATAATGCGGTAAGGCCGTGGCTAAAAGTCTCCTTCAGAAACCATGACTAGATTTCTACCCAACGTGGTACACATCTGGAAAGAAATACAATTCAGGTAAGGAGTGAGTGAGGGTGATAACATGGAAAGAGAAGGGGCAGGGAAGAGATGGACTGACAATGGGAGAAGGAGGGTACGGACACAGATATGAAGGTGGAGAAAGTGGACAAGGTGAGGGGGAGTGGGAAACTGACAGAGAAATGGAAGAGTAGGAGATGGCAGAGAGAGGGTGAGGAGCAGATGGCCAGAGGATAGAAAGAGGAGGGAAGGACAGAGAGGGGGGGGGGGGGAGAAGGAAATGGACTGAGGGTGTAAAAGGAGTTGAGCAGAGAGATGGGGAGGAGGAAGTAAATAGGAGGGGAAGAGGAGATGGACAGAGAGAAAGGAGAGGAAGAGATAGAAAGAGAGGGGAAGGAGAAAATGGACAGAGGGAGAGGAGGAGGTAAAGGGAGTGAGTAGGAGATACATGGACATGAGAAGATGGGCTCAGAGGAGGATGGATGGAGAAGAGAAGGGAGGAGATAGAGATGCAGAAGCCGATGGACAGAAAGAGGAACAGGAGGAGACAGACAGTGGGGGGTGTGGAGTGTGTGGAAGAGGTGAACAGAGAGATGGGGGAGGAGCAGACTGACAAAGACAGGCGAAGGAGGAAACGGCTACTTAGCCAGTATCAAATAAAAAATGAATCAATCGAAATGTGTGGCATTTGCATGGACAATAAAAATTGTTAGAGATGCCAGCAGAAAGAATTTAAGGAGATTAGTCATACACATTTATTTGTAGAAGCAAAATGTTTTTGGAGCACGGTTATTCAAATAAAATATCAAATTAAATTTACTCGCTAGAAAAGAAAATAATAATTTTCCCGTTAACAATTACAAGTTCTCAGTATCATTACCAGGATGTTTAAATTGTGCTTGCTATGAGACAAACGGAACTGGCAGGCGGACATACAATGAGATGAGAGGGCTAGCTGCAGCGCATTTTACTGGGCAGTGACCGTTCTGTTGACGGCGGAGCTAACGGCGCACTGTGGCCGGTGAACGACCTCTTGTGGCAGCGTGAAGTCTGCAGTAGGCGCCCTGGAGTCGGCTGTCCCCATCTCTCGTGGACTGGTGGCTCTTATGTGGCGGGCAGTGCGTGTGTTTGGCTGCTACCGGGGCTGGATTTCCGGCTCAGACACGAGTCGAGAAGTGTCGCTGCTTCCGTCTCGATCACAAGTGTCCCCTTTAATCGACTCTATCGCCAGTGTTCTTCAAATTATTTTCACGTTCTATAGAGTCCTTTGGCTTGGCGTGGACACTCACCCGATCGGCTATTTAATGTTATTTTCTTCTTCCAGTCAGTAAAATTATTGAAGTTTTAGACAACATAGTTGTATGGAGATAAACAACGATTAATTTACTTATAATCAATTATTCAAAATGACAGTCACAATCGCGTTATTTATTTTGCCGCCAAACCGGCTTCAACGCGCGATGGGGTCGTCTTCAGGGTAATTTACACCATTTGGTCGCTCGCTGGACTCGTCACCCTGCCTGTGCACGGTTGATAACTATTAATTATTCCTATGTTATTAACAGTTGGTCGTATAGGCCAGCCTTGTTTGTACAGTTTTATTTGGACTCTAAGACTTGGTATTTGCGTGTTCATTATAATGAGAAGGAATTTTTCTTTGGGATGAAATAGATTTTCAATCTCGTCTATCACTTACCGATTTTTTGCTTGAAAATTGGGTAATGGGACCTTTGTAATTACGTTAATGTCATTCTCTTGACAAAATACTTTAATTTTGGAAATATAGTCACTTTCGGTTATGACTACAAGGGTGTTGCCCTTATCTGCTTTCATAATGATTGATCAGCGATAATTCGTTTCTTCTTCTTATTATTATTTGTGGGGGAATGTTGTATTTTAATCCTTTATTAAGTAATTTTAATGCAGCTGATGAAAAATCGATTCTGGTTAGATTTGCAAATCTTGGGTAAAAATTTATGGTGGCATTCAGAAAATTGTAATTTAGGAGCGATTTCTTCGCTTATTAGTTTCTGTATTTTCTTCTCTTATAATCGTATAATAGTTTTGATACACTGATCTATCTTTTGATCAAATGCATTGAGAATAAATGAAAATATTAATGGTGATAAAAGATTACTTATCTTAAGGTGCATTTCATACATTCTAATGTTCAAACAATCTTTCTGTTTGTACGCCATCCTAACCTCATTTTTCATGAAAAAAATACTACTTCCCATTTGTACATCATATGTTACATGGTATTTTTTATTAATAATTTTCTTAGCATAATTCGGAATAATGTTCTGTTGCAAACATTTTCTATTAAAAGATATTTTAGTATTTAATTTCATAATATTAGTTCTAATTTTCCTAAATGTCTTAAGTTCTCAAACAACCTGACTTGGTAACTATCACCAACCGTGCACAGGCAGCGTGACGACTCCAGCGGGCGACGGAATTGTGTAAATTACCCTGAAGATGACCCCATCGCGGGTTGAAACCGGTTGGCGGCAAAATAAATAATGCCATTGTGACTGTCATTTTGAATAATTGATTCTAAGTAAAATTATTGTTCATCATCTTTGTTAAATTTTCAATGCTGCTTACAATTACCACTGCTGGACGACCACACGCAGACCTTCTTGTAAGTGCAATTTCTTCAACGTGCGATCTCCAAATCGTAAGTTAAGAATAGATACCCTGTATTCTGTCCATTTGTCACCTCGTCCTGCTCTGCTAAAATCTCCTTCCACTTCAGTGCTATCTTTCCCATATTTCCTCTCCGCAGAAGAACCCATGCAAATGCTAAAAGGCCCACACAGCAAGCGTTCTTTCCCCTAGCAAACTTCAAACCGCCCATTTCACATCCGTAACTTACGCCCGTAGAGGGTTTTACCAGTCTCCTGTGCACTTTCATCTGATCATGGGTGCCTTCTACTCTTCTCAGCAGCATTCTGAAGCACGATCGCGGCTTCCGAAGGAGACGGGCAGTGTGTCTCGCTTCGGTTGGTCTACCTGCCTCCCACAGAGTAGGCCAGTGACTGCAGGCGGAGTGATCACGACTTTTTCAGGTTCATTACAATGTCCTTCTACAGTTTCCTTCAATCTCCGCCCACAAGCAATGTATGTTGGCAGCATTAGAATCATTCGCTAGTCAGCTTCAAATGCTCTAAATTTTCTCAACAGTGTCTCTCGAGAAGAACGTCGCCTTCCCTCCAAGAATTTCCATTTGAGTTCCGGAAGCATCTCCGTAACACGTTTTGTTCGAACCAACCGGTAACATATCTAATACTCCACCCCGTAGTTGCTTCGATGTGTTCCTTCAGTCCGACCTGGTAAGGATAACAAACACTCGAGCGGTACTCAAGAATAGGTTGCACCTCCGTCCTATAGTGGGTCTCCTTTACAGGTGAACCACTCTGCCCTAAAATTCTCCCAGTAAACCGAAGTCTACCATTCGCTTCTCTACCATATTCCTCACATGATGGTTCCACCTCATATCACTTTGGAACGTTATGCCCGGACATTAAAACGACATGACTGTGTCAAGCAGGACACCGGTAGTACTATATCCGAATATCGCAGGTTCGATCTTACTACTCATCCACGTTAGCTTACATTTTTTCACATTTGGGGCTATCTACCACTCATCATACCAACTGGAAAGTTTGTCTAAGTCGCCTTGTATCTTCCTGCAATCACTCAACTTCACCATCCTACCGTACACCACGGTATCGTCAGAAAACAACCGCACATTGTTGTCCACCCTGTCAGCCAGTTCATTTAAGTATATAGCGAATAACAACCCCCTCTCAAACTTCCCTGGAGCGCTCCTGACGATACCCTTGTCTCTGATGAACGCCCGTCGTCGAGGACAACATACTGAGTCCTATTATTTATGAAGTCTTCGAGCCACTCACATATCTGTGGACTTATTCTATATGCTCGTAGTCGGCCGGAGTGGCCGAGCGGTTCTAGGCGCTACAGTCTGGAACCGCGCGACCGCTACGGTCGCAGCTTCGAATCCTGCCTCGGGCAGGGATGTGTGTGATGTCCTTAGGTTAGTTATTTTTGAGTAGTTCTAAGTTCTAGGAGACTGATGACCTCAGAAGTTAAGTCCCATAGTGCTCATAGTCATTTGAACCATTTTATGTGCTCGTACCTTCGTTAAAAGCTTGTTATGGGGCATCGTGTCAAATGATTTCCGGAAATCTATAAATGTAAACTCTGCCTGTTGCCCTTCATCCATAGTTCACAGCATATCATGTGACAAAAGGGCAAGCTGAGTTTCGCATCAGCGATGCTTCTCAAAACTATGCTGATTCGTGCACATAAGCTTCTTAGTCTCAAGAAAGTTTATTATATTAGAACTGAGAGTATGTTCAAGGATTCTGCAGCAAA
This sequence comes from Schistocerca serialis cubense, assembly GCF_023864345.2. NCBI lineage: Eukaryota > Metazoa > Arthropoda > Insecta > Orthoptera > Acrididae > Schistocerca > Schistocerca serialis. The sequence goes on along the minus strand of NC_064639.1, from coordinate 1,141,479,217 downwards.
CACAAGTTAGGGATATTGGTCTGTAATTTTTCGGGTCCGTTCTTTTACCTTTCTTATATACTGGAGTCAACTGCTCTTTTTTCCAGGCGCTTGGGACTTTGTGATGGGCGGGAGGTTCACGATAAATGCAAGCGAGGTAAGGGGCCAATGCCTTAGAGAGCTCTCTGTAAACTCGAACTGGAATTCCATCTGGACTTGGTGATTTATTTGCTTTCAATTCTTTCAGTTGTTTCTCCACGCCAGGGATGCTTAACAACATGTCGTCCAAATGGGAGTCTGTGCGATGGTCAAACGACGGTATGTTTGTACGCTTCTCGTGCGTAAACAATATCTTGAACGTGAAATTTAAAACTTCAGCTTTCGTTTTGATATCTTCAACTACCACACCAGACTGGTCAACAAGGGACTAAATGGAAGCCTTAGACCCCCTTAGCGATTTTGCATACGACCAGAATGTTCTCGGATTCTCTGACAGGTCTTTTCCTAAGGTGGTAGTTGTTGTATGCTTCGGGCATAGATCTTTTCACAGACGCACGAATCTCTACTAACCTTCGCTTGTCGTCATTTATGCGTTGCCTATTTTGAACCGAGAGTGTAATACTCAGCGTCCGCCGAATTTCGTTATTAAACCATGATGGGTCTTTACCATGCTTTATTCACGTATAGGCACATAACTCTCCAGACCAAGATTTACAGTCTCCTTAAACTTTGCCCGTAATTCCACTACATCCGTCTTACTGAAACTAAGTGATGCCAAATCAGTGTCTAAGTGAGATATTAATAACAGCTTACCTGCTCTATGTAGAAGAAACGCTCTCCTAGTAACATGAAGGTGGCTAATCCCCGTTTCTATACTGAATTGTCCATGAAGTTCGGCCTATTTGTAGCTACAAGGTCTGAGACATTTCCATTGTTTTTGGCCTACCGAGCTAGCTGCTCACGAGAATTTTCAGAAAACGTGTTTAAAAGTGTTTCGCTTGACTGTCTGCCAGTACCCCCGCGGTGAATCTATAGACATCCCAGTCTATACTCGACGGGTTAAAATCGCCTCCAACGAGTATTGCATGATCTGGGTATTTACGCGTTATTGGCCGCAGAGCTACTTTGAATGACTCTAGAACTGTCACAGGAGAATCTGGTGGTAAAAAACATTCAACAATTAACTTGGTTTCACCTATACCTACTATACGCGACCAGGTCACACTCAAGTTCGAACTCAATAGAGACAATATTTTTATCTACTGCAGTGAACACTCCTTCTTCTATGGCCTCTAATCTGTCTTTCCGATGTACATTCTACGACTCGCTAAATATCTCTGAACTTCGCACTTTGGGTTTCAGACATCTCTCGGTACCAAGAATAATTTGAGGGCGAGAACTTCCCTGGATGGCAGTATATTAGGGAACTTAACAACGAATACTTGGACAGTTTACTTATAAAATTGTGACAGTCGAAGTGTCTTTATTCTGAACGCCGTTTGACTTCACTTGCTGCATATCGACTGGTAAGTGTTCATCAGAGCACATCGAACTACTGTCTAGCTTAAAAAACTCTCATGTGCAATCCACAAGTACTCTGTTTCCCGAGTAGCTACTTCCTTTGTGTAGTGCACCCCTGATCTATGAAAGGGAGATCTAGAAATCCCAACACGACAACGCAGGTCTAGAAATCTGCAGCCAACACAGTCACAGAGACGACGATGCCGTTGTTGTGACCTTCCTCTCGGCTCCAAACCAAGGGACCCCGATAAACTATGGGAGAACATTTGGAGCATTATAGTCATGGCTCTTCATCCAGCCTGAGATTTTGACGATCTAACGCACCACTTGGACAGAATTTGGCACGATATCCCTTAGGAACACATCAAAAACGCTGTCAGTTAATGCTAAGCTGAATAATTGGTTGCATAACAGCCACAGGTGAATCAAGGCGTTACTGACTTCCTCAATTTGTTAAGCTCTGTCTTTTGAATAAATCGTCCAGCATTTCTGAAACTGTAATTATTTGTTTTTCTGTACAGGTGCATCACATCTATCAATTCGCGTCTCTTTCGGGTAATTCCTTCCTGGTGCGTTTTTCTTTGTCTTACTGTGTCACAAACATTATTCCCAGATGTCTCAGAAAACGTCCTTCCTTCTCCTAGCCAAGTCGTGCTATTAAATTACTTTTCCTTGCTCTATTTAGCACCTCATCATTAACCAATCTACCCATCTAATATTGAACATTCTTCTGTAGCAACTCATTTCGAAAGCTATTATTCTCTACTTGAATATATTACTTATGGCGCACGTTTCACTGCCAAGATCACACTCTAGACAAAAACATTCAGAAAAAAACTCTGTAGGACTGATATTTACATTCCATGTTAACATATTTCTCCTTTCCAGGAAAACTTTCCTTACCTACCATTGCAAGTCTGTTTTGATAGCCTCTTTGTTTTTGACGTCGTCCTTTACATTCGTATCCAAGTAGCAAAAACCTTTTACAACTTTTAGTGTCTCAATTACTAATTGAAAATCTACAACATCAACAGATTTACATTACATTACCCTTGCCTTCACTCTTTATTTGACATTCGTCTTGTAACCTCTTCTCCGTGGCTGCGAAAAACGTATTATAACTCGATAATGCACTTCATCAACGGCCAGTGCCACTTTGTTTTGGCCACTCACTCTAGCGTCGAATAACGGTACGCTGGCATTCCACTGTTCACCAGCATTGCAGACATGTACCTGCAGACAAAAAAATAATTAATTATGTAACTACTTCGCCAGTTGATAATTAAAATTTGTTACTACTTCTCGTATTATTGTGAGCCAAAACATAGTAGACAAGAGCATTACGCACGGGTTATTTGTTGTATATTCGGAGAATTTGCGACCGTTGCATCTGTGTGGAAAAAGAGGGTATCGAAAAGTATAGTTCTGCAGCGACATGTGACAATAGCGACGTTTTTTTAACCGCACCATTTCTGCAGGAACATTTCAGCGGAACGCGCGACCTTCAGCTCGTGTCAGCCAAATACGAGGAAAGGGTAAAAAAAATTGCGCTATAAAATTTAACAAACATGCGAAAAATGCGGATGCGTGGCTGCTGTCTCCACATGTCCCGCGAGGCGTGTTGCGCCGTGCCGTTAGTTTGTTCAGTGTCTGGTCTGCTCTGTGGCGCGCGAAAAAAAGGGAGGGGGGGAGGGGGTTGGATGGCGGACGGGGTGACGGGCGCTGTGTTGTTCTAGCGTCGACTCTACGGCTACCGAGTGCTATTTTACGCTTGAATATTCACGGTTTTTCCGAAACGAGTGGTGAAAAGCAACTTTTTATTTGTCAGACGTTGCGTCACGCAGCGCGGCTCTTGGACGGCGTACCAGTTTCATTACCACTTTTGCGCTACCGTTCAAAACCCATGTGCTAATATGGGCAGGTCGGTAATCGACGTCATACCCCGAAATCTATGGCACATCTCACAGTTGAGCAATTTGCCACTCAGAGCTCTGTAAATGAACACAGTTCTGCTTCAAAAAACTATAATACTTCAAAAAATAATCATGTAGAACACGTAAAACTCTATTTTCTTATAAAAAATTCAAATATATATATATATATATATATATATATATATATATATATATATATATATATATATGTGTGTGTGTGTGTGTGTGTGTGTGTGTGTGTGTGTGTGTGTGTGTGTATTGTTCAGAAGTTTTTAAATTATGCTATCCGAGCGCTAACAATCCGAAAAAATTATCAGTATTTACAAAAATTACACGGGTGTCTAAAAGCAGCCGGCCGGGGTGGCCGAGCGGTTCTAGGCGCTACAGTCTGGAACCGCGCGACCACTACGGTCGCAGGTTCGAATCCTGCCTCGGACATGGGTGTGTGTGATGTCCTTAGGTTAGTTAGGTTTAAGTAGTTCTAAGTTCTAGGGGACTGATGACCTCAGATGTTAAGTCCCATAGTGCTCAGAGCCATTTGAACTACAAGAAGATTCGTACCTAACGATAGGAAATTGCTCAGGTCATACCAATACACGAAAAGGGAAGTAGGAGTAATCCGCTGAATTACAGGCCCATATCACTAACGTCGACTTGCAGTAGGATTTTTGAACATATACTGTATTCGAACATCATGAAGTACCTCGAAGAAAACGATTTATTGACACGTAGTCAGCACGGATTCAGAAAATATCGTTCTTGCGAAACGCAACTAACTCTTTATACCCAAGTAATGAGTGCTATCGACTGGGGATATCGAATTGATTCCATATTTTTAGATTTCCAGAAGGCTTTCGACACCGTTCCTCACACGGGTCTTGTAACCAAACTGCGTGCCTACGGAGTATCGCCGCAGTTGTGCGACTGGATTCGTGATTTCTTGTCAGAAAGGTCACAGTTCGTAGTAATAGACGGAAAGTCATCGAGTAAAACAGAAGTAATATCCGGCGATCCCCAAGGAAGTGTTATAGGCCCTCTTTTGTTCCTGACCTATATTAACGACATAGGAGACAATCTGAGTAGCCCTCTTAGTTTATTTGCAAGTGATGCTGTCATCTACTGTCTTATAAAGTCATCGGATGACCAAAAAAAGATTTAGATATCTGTATGGTGCAACAAGTGGCAATTGACCCTGAATAAAGACAGGTGTGAAGTTATTCAAAAAAATGGTTCAAATGGCTCTGAGCACTATGGGACTCAACTGCTGTGGTCATCAGTCCCATAGAACTTAGAACTACTTAAACCTAACTGACCTAAGGACATCACACACATCCATGCCCGAGGCAGGATTCGAACCTGCGACCGTAGCAGTCGCACGGGTCCGGACTGCGCGCCTAGAACCACGAGACCACCGCGGCCGGCGAAGTTATTCACATGAGTACTAAAAGAAATCCGCAAAATTTCGATTACGCGGTGAGTCACACAAATCTGTAAATTCTACTAAATTCTTAGCGATTACAATTACAAATACCCTAAATTGGAATGATCACATAGATAATGTTATGGGTAGAACCAACCAAAGACTGATATTCATTGGCAGAACTCTTAGAAGGTGCAACAGGTCTACTAAAGAAACGGCTTACATCACACCTGTCCGCCCTGTTCTGGAGTATTTCTGTGTGGTCTGGGATCCGCATCATATGGGAATGACGGATGACATCGAAGAAGCACAAAGAGGGGCAGCTCGTTTTGTACTATCATTCAACAGGAATTTGCCTCGGGCATGGATGTGTGTGATGTCCTTAGGTTAGTTAGGTTTAAGTAGTTCTAAGTTCTAGGGGACTGATGACCTCAGATGTTGTCCCATAGTGCTCAGAGCCATTTGAACCATTTTTCTAAAAGCAGGGAAATCAAAGGATATGACGGATACGAGATGCTTATGAAAACAGCTTAAGGAAACGTCGTATTTCGTTACTTTTGCTGGGAATCTTTTATGTTGTCACTCACACAAATGGATTAAATTTCCGACTCAAATGTGCAAGAGCAACACGCCGCTTTGTTGGGTTCCGAAAATTGAACATTAGTAGGAGAGTTAAGGAGATGTTCTTTGTAGAAATTTCTTAAACGACAGAAAGATCACTTTATCGAGTCACAAGAAAGGACATTAACATCCTGATGAGCGAAAAAAGAACTTGTATGCATCGTCAAAGATGTTAAGGAATACAGCCGTCAAGAATAAAGAATGTAGAAACAAGGAAAACAAGTGAAACATGTTAGTGTAGGTAACAGATTCCTTAAATAAAAAATGAAAAGCAAAGATTATTCCCGTAAACTGTGATTATCAATTCCTGAAACCTTCATGTTACATGAAATGTATAATTCCCATTCCCCAGAAATACCGCGTGATCAAAAAGTCAGTATAAACTTGAAAAATTAATAAACCACGGAATAATGTAGATATAGAAGTAAAAATTGACACACATGCAAGGAATGACATGGGGTTTTATTAGAATAAAAAAAAAAGTATTGCAAGACGCGTGGAAGATCTCTTGCGCGCGTCGTTTGGTGATGATCGTGTGCTCAGCCGCCACTTTCGTCATGCTTGGCCTCCCAGGTCCCCAGACCTCAATCCGTGCGATTATTGGCTTTGGGGTCACCTGAAGTCGCAAGTGTATCGTGATCGACCGACATCTCTAGGGATGCTGAAAGACAATATCCGACGCCAATGCCTCACCATAACTCCGGACATGCTTTACAGTGCAGTTCACAACTTTATTCCTAGACTACAGCTATTGTTGAGGAATGATGGTGGAAATATTGAGCATTTACTGTGAAGAACATCATCTTTCCTTTGTGTTATTTTGTTATGCTAATTATTGCTATTCTGATCAGATGAAGCGCCGACTGTCGGACAAATTTGAACTTTGTATTTTTTTGGTTCTAATAAAACCCCATGTCATTACAAGCATGTGAGTCAATTTGTACCTCTCTATCTACATTATTCCGTGATTTATTCAGTTTTCAAATTTATACGGACTTTTTGATCACCAGGTACAATTTGAAATGCTGTCTGATTCGTGAAATTATGCACACATATGTATTTTCGTAAATTCAGTGCACCGGAAACTAAAAGGGACTTACATGGCTTGTTCTTGAATATCTCACACACAGGATTGATTCGTGGAGGACAGTGAATTAAACTGAACATGTGGTAGCTTTCTCCTTTCAGCGTACAACTGACGTTTCCTCAGTTTTATAATTTTGCCTCAGAGTATAAGGTCTATGTAAACCATACGACTCAAAAGTTGATTTATGTATGTCACTTTTACGTAGCGGAATCTATCCACACGATGTATAATCAACAGCAGTCGTTGAAACGGCTCCTTGACCTACCATTACTGTACCTGGAGCCTAACATCATGCAAAGGAAAGACGCTTTTATTAATGTCTTCTGAGTTCGGAAATTAGTAACTGGTTGCCCGTACATCCTGGATGGTTGTGGATTATAAAGCGATGCCGCAAGGTTTAACAGGGTGGTACCCATGCGATGTGGCACAGTTCAGTGGCATTATACTAATAATGATAAGGTGTACTATGCAATAATTCGGCAAGAATGGCTTGATAAGGAATTGCACGGTGTAACTGAACCAACGGAAATGATTTCACATCCCAGCAGGAGTACTCGAACCTACCAGTACAAGATTCGGATATACGACAAGCAGTAGGAGCATGATATTCTCATACGACAATTCTTAAATAAGTACTTCAGGAGGGGCAGTATCTCTGAATTTGCCACACGACGAAGTGAAAAATAATGTACGATGCTATAAGCATCTCCGATTCAGCAAAGTTTGAGCAGCCAATGAGCATCCGTTTTGTTATGTGAGCACATGCCCAATTCCCACTCATAAAGTCATCGCAAACATACTGAGTCAGTCTAACCTGTCCACAATAACTAAGCTTCACCACGGAAAGTAAACTGAAACGGTCTCACCAAATCTTCATTCATTCTAGAATCGTACAGCATGAACCTCCACAACATAAATGAAGTCTTCTCTCCAAACACAGCTCCACCGACTAGTATCCAACCATCCCGGAACAACACAGAGACTCGAAAATAAAGTAACGACGAATTATATTTCATACAAGCAGGACCACATGAACTGCAACCTGCGAACAATTCCTGCTGGCCGCAAACAAACTGGCTCCACAGTCACTTAAAAGTGCTTCACTGACCAAGCAAAGAGGACAGTGCAGTTAATCGAAACTGATTATAGCAGACTCAAAGTATTGAAAAGATAAATACCATGATTTACTAGAAATGAAAAATAACGTAAGAAATGAAAGTGTTAAATGAACAGGCAATTTTAAATATATCAAAATAGTCAGTAGTTGAGAAATACGTTTATGAAACTTCTTTTCTGAAAGGAAGTGTAGTGTGGAAGTTAAACTGAACTAAGGGTGGCTGGTGAGGGAAAAAGTAGAAAGTAGGGAATAAAGTGCTGTTGAAACGTATTAAAATTTAAACAGATACACATAAATGCCAAACGGTAGAGTTACTACAAGAAATAAGGAAGCTATGGAAAAGCGTTACGAAAAGTAGCAAGCCTATGTTACACATTCTAAGCCATTTATGAAGAACTAGCTGGGGTACCCGGCTTCGCTCAGGGAGTTGAAATCAGGTCGTGTGGTAGTTGGAATAAAAGGATAAACTTAAAGTATAAGAGGTAAAAAAATTTGTTAAAAATATATTCCATTTTCAATACTAGTTAAAGTGTAAGAGGTGCAAAAATTATTAAAAACATATTCTAACTATTTTCAGTACTTGTTAAAGTATAAGAGGTATAAAACTTTATTGAAAACGTATTATAACTATTTACAATGCTTATTCACAAACAAAATTTTTCATTTTGGTATCTGTTTTTTTTTTTCTAATTTTCTACTCGAGAGCAAGCTACGTATAGCTGACCATGAGAAAAGCAGGAATCTTTGAGGTTGATGCCGCAACATTTTAAACTTCGTCCATGCGTTTGTAATTGTAGAACTGTAGCCTAATATGATTGGAAATTGCAGTCTTTTAAAATGTAATGGTTGTTCAGTAGAGATCGGTAATACTCTGGGCATAAATAGAGAGTGTCTTTTGTAATTTCTAGTCGTAAGTTCGGTTTCGATGATGTTATTCGATAGCTGTTTGGCGATGATCCTTGTCTCAATACATAGTTTTGGTGAGCTGAGGCCCCGTGGGATTAGCCGAGCGATGTGAGGCGCTGCAGTCATGGACTGTGCGGCTGGTCCCGGCGGAGGTTCGTATCCTCCCTCGAGCATGGGTGTGTGTGTTTGTCCTTAGGATAATTTAGATTAAGTAGTGTGTAAACTTAGCGACTGATGACCTTAACAGTCAAGTCCTATAAGATTTCACATCCATTTGAACAAGATTTCTGAGTAGATGACCGGAGATCATACTACACTTTTGGTGAGTTGAGATTTCTGGGTAGTATGATGGGAGATTCAATTTGAAGTCTAAGGCAATGTAATGGCATCCCTGGTACTCGCAAAGAGTTTAGAAATTCTGTAGGGTAGTTCACACTGTCTTCAGTGTTTATTATAGTGTCTATCGATTTGTATACTCTCTCTTCCCTAGGAATTTTGTTTTGAATATTAAAGTTGACATCATCATTAATATTATTTTTAGTTGCCAGAAATGCCCTTTCAAATAGCCAGTCCGGATTGGTGTAGTTGTCAAGAATGTTTGTATAAATTTGGTCGATGAGTTCGTTTTCAGCAGTGTCTATGTCGTAGAAATCACTGTTGATTTTAATGACGCCAGCCATCTGGTCGGTAGGATATGTGCCTTCGCAATTTTGTAAAACTTCCTGAGCAAAATGTGCTGCTGTTCCGTCTTTCGATACTTTCATTTTTTTGTGTGTATTCGTATGTGTGATCAGATACGTGATTTTTTTAAGCATCCACTGATCTCTTCTGCTGGTGTTGACTTGAGGATAATTGGAAGTGTTTCTTAAAAATCTCCTGAGCGTATGAGTAGAGCTCCTACCATCACTTCAGAGTTTCCTCGCATTTCTTGTAATATTCTATCCATGGCTTCGAGTGATTTTTTGCGTGCCATTGTGCGTTCGACCCAGTAGATAATTTTAGGTTGCTTTAGAAGTTCACCGAGTTCAGATGCTCACGAGGCTTTACATTCCGGGAATTGTTCTTCGGCCATATTCGGCCGTAGTTGTAGGGCAAAATGAGCACTTCGTCCTCCTTCCGTAAGTGTGGCTGCAATGCCGGATGAGGCCGTGCAAGTGCGATGTGTTGTTCAGCACGTATTTCCGCCAACAATAGATTTATTAGAACCGTTTTACCGGTGCCTCTTGGAGCGTCCAAGTAAATATCTTCGATTTATATTCATTCACTGTATCACTTTGAATACTCACACTTCACTGAAGGTTTTTATTCACTCACTGCACTACTTTTTCCGTTCCTCCCTTCGTCACTGATAAGAAACTGACGTCAGAACCCACGACGGGTACCTCTACCAATGGATAGCAGCACCAGTGGCGAATTACGGAACATACCAAACGGGCTTTGAATGGTCCATAATATTCCAGGTCATTCCAAAACATTGAGGCGTGTTCTGAAATGTTCCACAATGGTCTGGGATGTTCTGGGATGATCCCAAAAATTCTGGAATCTTCCAGAATATTCCAAACTATTCGCGAACATTCCAGAACTTCCTGGACCATTGTGAAACATTCAGGAACATTCTGGAATTTTGTGCAATGCTCTCGAATACTGAAAAATGTTCTGAAATGTTCTAGAAATTTCTGAAGGGTGAAACTGCCCAGGTCTTATATCTCCTAAGCCACGCCCTTCTGGTACAAACGGGAACCTTCTCCATGGATAGGAGATGGAGGGCTACCACACTGTGTAACTCCCTCGATCGTACCGGGAATCGTTTCTGAGTTTTGTCGGCATGCACATTGTACACTAACTTTTACAATAGATGTTCTTCGAATAGCTTGGAATGAGAACAATACCGACGAGGCAACATTTTAGGGATGGAATCGGAATATCTGTCGTAAGCTAGTGCATGCTAGAAGGTTGTAAATCGTCAAGGATAAGGAAATTTATTTTTTCCTTTACTGAATTTCGATTCCCCACAAAGGGAGGGAGGGGGGAGGGGGTGGTCTGGCAGTAGCTTAATATGCCGCTCTTCAGCCTACAGAAGAGTTAAAAACTTAATGAGAAGATAATAAACAATTAAAGCAGGCGATAAAACGGCGAATTTTTCAAACTGCAAAATGGCGGAAAGTTGTTGAAGTTAAAATAAATACAAAAGCGTTAGTGATGCTAATTAAAACACACAGTAAGTAGACAGACACAGTTAGGAAACACGGCGACAGTCTGGTTTCTGTTCGCAGCTCTTATAAAAGGGGACGCACAACACTTCAATACTGCACTATAGAGTAGACACGAAGATGACACACCACAGCCTAAGGTAGATGGGGGGAAGGAAATTTATAAACGTGTATTTTACATTAAACATACATAAAATATATCAGATGTGATCCAAATTTTCTGAACTTTCCGATAATGTCTTTTTTTTTTTTTTTTTTTTTTGCTAAGCCTTTTAGTTTACTCATAAGTTACAGTTTTGTCAGTATAATCGTTATATTATGACTCTTTGCTGTGTAAGAACCGTACGGTCCGATCACAAGTTCGGTGTCAACGTGCAGTAACCACTCACACACGGCAGGTGGCAGCAATAGGAGTGAAGAGGGTCGCAAAGCCTGTCCGGAGACGCAGAAAACAGTGTAGTGGTTCTCGGTATGCTTGAATCGAGCGACTTACCTGACTGCAAAAGGGCGTGATTATTGAATTTCGACCTAAGGGTGGAAGCATTTCAGAAACTGCTAACTACTGGTCTGATTGAGGGCTCGTTTACATGCACATACTCGTCTGGTTTTCCCTTTTGTGTAGAAGTGCTTAGTTAGTTATTTTATACCCATCTTGGTTCGTGTTTTGCACAATATTGATTTATTTAGACAATGTAGTATTTTCCCCCCCATGAACCATGGACCTTGCCGTTGGTGGGGAGGCTTGCGTGCCTCAGCGATACAGATGGCCGTACCGTAGGTGCAACCACAACGGAGGGGTACCTGTTGAGAGGCCAGACAAACATGTGGTTCCTGAATAGGGGCAGCAGCCTTTTCAGTAGGTGCAGGGGCAACAGTCTGGATGATTGACTGATCTGGCCTTGTAACATTAACCAAAACGGCCTTGCTGTGCTGGTACTGCGAACGGCTGAAAGCAAGGGGAAACTGCAGCCGTAACTTTTCCCGAGGACATGCAACTTTACTGTACGATTAAATGAAGATGGCGTCCTCTTGGTTAAAATATTCCGGAGGTAAAATAGTCCCCCATTCGGATCTCCGGGCGGGGACTACTCAAGGGGACGTCGTTATCAGGAGAAAGAAAACTGGCGTTCTACGGATCGGAGCGTGGAATGTCAGATCCCTTAATCGGGCAGGTAGGTTAGAAAATTTAAAAAGGGAAATGGATAGGTTAAAGTTATATATAGTGGGAATTAGTGAAGTTCGGTGACAGGAGGAACAAGACTTTTGGTCAGGTGATAACAGGGTTATAAATACAAAATCAAATAGGGGTAATGCAGGAGTAGGTTTAATAATGAATAAAAAAATAGGAGTGCGGGTTAGCTACTACAAACAGCATAGCGAACGCATTATTGTGGCCAAGATAGGCACAAAGCCCATGCCTACTACAGTAGTACAAGTTTATATGCCAACTAGCTCTGAAGAAATTGATGAAATGTATGACGAAATAAAAGAAATTATTCAGGTAGTGAAAGGAGACGAAAATTTAATAGTCATGGGTGACTGGAATTCAAGCGTAGGAAAAGGGAGAGAAGGAAACATAATAGGTGACTATGGATTGGGGGGAAGAAATGAAAGAGGAAGCCGCCTTGTAGAATTTTGTACAGAGCATAACTTAATCATAGCTAATACTTGGTTCAAGAATCATAAAAGAAGGTTGTATACCTGGAAGAATCCTGGAGATACTAAAAGGTATCAGATAGATTACATAATGGTAAGACAGAGATTTAGGAACCAGGTTTTAAATTGTAAGACATTTCCAGGGGCAGATGTGGATTCTGACCACAATCTATTGGTTATGAACTGCAGATTGAAACTGAAGAAACTGCAAAAAGGTGGGAATTTAAGGAGATGGGACCTGGATAAACTGAAAGAACCAGAGGTTGTAGAGAGTTTCAGGGAGAGCATAAGGGAACAATTGACAGGAATGGGGGAAAGAAATACAGTTAAAGAAGAATGGGTAGCTCTGAGGGATGAAGTAGTGAAGGCAGCAGACGATCAAGTAGGTAAAAAGACGAGAGCTAATAGAAATCTTTGGGCAACAGAAGAAATATTGAATTTAATTGATGAAAGGAGAAAATATAAAAATGCAGTAAATGAAGCAGGCAAAAAGGAGATCGACAGGAAGTGCAAATTGGCTAAGCAGGGATGGCTAGAGGGCAAATGTAAAGATGTAGAGGCTTGTCTCACTAGGGGTAAGATAGATACTGCCTACAGGAAAATTAAAGAGATCTTTGGAGAGAAGAGAACCACTTGTATGAATATCAAGAGCTCAGATGGCAACCCAGTTCTAAGCAAAGAAGGGAAGGCAGAAAGGTGGAAGGAGTATATAGAGGGTTTATACAAGGGCGAAGTACTTGAGGACAATATTATGGAAATGGAAGAGAATGTAGATGAAGACGAAATGGGAGATAAGATACTGCGTGAAGAGTTTGACAGAGCACTGAAAGACCTGAGTCGAAACAAGGCCCCGGGAGTAGACAACATTCCATTAGAACTACTGATGGCCTTGGGAGAGCCAGTCATGACAAAACTCTACCATCTGGTGAGCAGAATCTATGAGACAGGCGAAATACCCTCAGACTTCAAGAAGAATATAATAATTCCAATCCCAAAGAAATCAGGTGTTGACAGATGTGAAAATTATCGAACTATCAGTTTAATAAGTCACAGCTGCAAAATACTAAGGCGAATTCTTTACAGACGAATGGAAAAACTGGTAGAAGCGGACCTCGGGGAAGATCAGTTTGGATTCCGTACAAAAGTTGGAACACGTGAGGCAATACTAACCTTACGACTTATCTTAGAAGAAAGATTAAGGAAAGGCCAACCTACGTTTCTAGCATTTGTAGACTTAGAGAAAGCTTTTGACAATGTTAACTGGAATACTCTCTTTCAAATTCTGAAGGTGGCAGGGGTAAACTACAGGGAGCGAAAGGGTATTTACAATTTGTACAGAAACCAGATGGCAGTTATAAGAGTCGAGGGGCATGAAAGGGAAGCAGTGGTTGGGAAAGGAGTGAGACAGGGTTGTAGCCTCTCCCCGATGGTATTCAATCTGTATATTGAGCAAGCAGTAAAGGAAGCAAAAGAAAAATTCGGAGTAGGTATTAAAATTTATGGAGAAGAAGTAAAAACTTTGAGGTTCGCCGATGACATTGTAATTCTGACAGAGACAGCAAAGGACTTGGAAGAGCAGTTGAACGGAATGGACAGTGTCTTGAAAGGAGGATATAAGATGAACATCAACAAAAACAAAACGAGGATAATGGAATGTAGTCAAATTAAATCGGGTGATGCTGAGGGAATTGGATTAGTAAATGAGACACTTAAAGTAGTAAAGGAGTTTTGCTATTTAGGGAGTAAAATAACTGATGATGGTCGAAGTAGAGAGGATATAAAATGTAGACTGGCAATGGCAAGGAAATCGTTTCTGAAGAAGAGAAATTTGTTAACATCGAGTATAGATTTAAGTGTCAGGAAGTCGTTTCTGAAGGTATTTGTATGGAGCGTAGCCATGTATGGAAGTGAAACATGTACGATAACTAGTGTGGACAAGAAGAGAATAGAAGCTTTCGAAATGTGGTGCTACAGAAGAATGCTGAAGATAAGATGGGTAGATCACGTAAGTAATGAGGAGGTATTGATTAGGATTGGAGAGAAGAGAAGTTTGTGGCACAACTTGACTAGAAGAAGATATCGGTTAGTAGGACATGTTTTGAGGCAACAAGGGATCACAAATTTAGCATTGGAGGGCAGCGTGGAGGGTAAAAATCGTAGAGGGAGACCAAGAGATGAATACACTAAGCAGATTCAGAAGGATGTAGGTTGCAGTAGGTACTGGGAGATGAAGAAGCTTGCACAGGATAGAGTAGCATGGAGAGCTGCATCAAACCAGTCTCAGGACTGAAGACCACAACAACAAGTAGTCTTTTACTTCCGCCAGGGAAATGGCTCCAATGGCTGAACGCCGCCGGGTTTTTCCAGATCACGTGCCACACTGTGGTGTGCGTACTGTAAGACCTTCGGTACACACACCATCAGATTATTTGACTTGTCGCTCTAACGAAGTAGGCGAGTGTCGGCAATATGTCTCGTGGTCTTATCGTGGCGTGTTTATCTTCTGGCGTTAGGTCAGACGATAGAAATGCCACTTGCACGCTTAGAGTATCAGATTGACGGTGACCAACTTTAAACAGAACTTGATTAATTTTCACACACATTTATTAAAATAACAAGCATAAAAATTACTTAACTTGGTTCTGGATGCTATTTACAATTTACAATCTGAAGTTCCTTTGGTATTGGTACGTTGATCTTATTCTCACATATATCTCTGATACTTGACAAAAGTGTCTATACATTTATCTTCATGGCTACGTACAGGAATATGGTAATCTTATTATGCGCAGACTGAAACTTGAATATAGACTGGTGCAGACAAATGCAGACTGGTACAGACTGGTGCAGACAAATGCAGACTGACTAATTGGAGGTCTGTACACTCATTTTAATACCTCGTGCGTTCATGTATCACTACGCGAGTGTGATCCGCGAGGAGAAAATGTTCTACGTTAGCAGCAATCTCATTGGCTGCGTTACATATTAATACGCAGATCGGCGGAAGCAGAATTTGGTCCGTCTCTATGGCAGCGCCATCTCGTAGTGCGAGACGGACGAGCGCTGCGCCTGCGCTGTTGTGCTTAGCGGGGCGCGCTTTAGTGGGAAAGTTGTGCACGCGCTGACTACGCGGAACTATGTACACAATACACACCAACAGTTGAACTCGCATTCCTGCGGCCGTGGTATTCTCGTGCTACAGTTTCCGCCAGTCGACAATCTGAAATCTGTCGCCTGCTTATCTAGGTGACTCAAATCTCCCGCCATCTACTAGCGAACACTACGACTCTCTGGCTGCCGCCTCGTGAATCTAGACTAGCACGAGCAGCACGCCCCCTTGGCTGTCGCGCCTCCTTTACCGCCGTAATAAGTCACACGCGCAGGGCTGCGTCTCTTTTTTAAAGTTCTGGGGTCGGGCCGTATCTGTCTATAACTCATACGGCTACGGCCGATTTCTCTTTCCTATCTTTGGCAAACGGGGGAAATTCTTCAGTGCCACTAACCATGACAAAAAAAATAAAAATCCTTTCTTTCTTATTGTTACTGATTCCTCCATTTTGTCCGTGTATAGCGTATTCCAAACAAAAGAAATAAATAATTCTCCCCAAGATACGACAGACAATAAATAATAAAGGGAAATAAGTACAGGAACGCTGTTCATAAATTTCGCTCTGTCATTTCAGCAAACAGCCATTTCGTCGTACACATTACACCCAGAATCATTATACGAGCGATGCAGTGTATTCCGTGTTGCGCGTACCACCTCTTTCACAGAAGCAGAATAATTTTCACTAATTTTAGAAAACAGTTGAAGTTCATCAACGACCTCTGGGAGAGCAACAACTCAGCTTTATTATATTTTATTCTCAACGCCTGAGGCTGAAAATAGTTTCATTGAATCAATAAGTGGAGAGTTCTGTATGATGGCCTCCTACGAAGGAAACAGTAGATACTGATACTAGTGAATCAATGATGATTAGTAATAGCCTTGACTTGAATAATGAGTTCTAGAGACAGATCTAGAAATAAAGGGTTCAACTTCAGCCCGGTGGGCACCATTTAGCGATATTCATCACCCTTAACGCATCCACATTCCACTCGATCAGATGAACTTACCAGTAGCCTCAAAGCTGTGGTGAAGGGTAAGGGGCAAGCTGAGGTCTCATGTGTGTGAACATAGCAGCACAATACACATTGATTGGCAGTATGATGGGCTGTATCTTAAGTTAATTTCTTTTAAATAAACTTTACATGGTTTTAAATCGTCAACCACATTTTTTGTGTTTATTGAATTCAAGTAGGAGAAATTCTTCTCAGTCGTATTCTTTGGAAGCAGCCTCAGACTAGGACTCCCTGAGTTGTTTCCTACTACACAGAATTGTTTGCTACTCTCAGGACATGGGAAGAATTGAGAGGATGTCGTGTCAAGAAATCTATCTGCACCAATCCGGAAAGTACGCTTCTTGGTGTTGGGCAGATACACCCAGCTGAGGGATCGTTTGTATCGTTTACACGCTCATTTTTGTGAATTACAATGAGGCGGTAGTGATACGGGATTCAAGATTTTGCGTGTTGTCTAGCCTTCTTCCAAAATACTTAGAGCGACATTTTAGCGTGTTTCAGAATAGTTGGGCTCCGAATTATTAATAAGTTGTCAGGTACTCGCAGTAATCAGACCCTGTATTTATCCTGCAACTTATAACGGATTTGATCAACAGATACTCATCGTTACTCTTATCCGTAACTCGAATTATTTTTGGCCTTTATATCAAGTCAGTATTGTATTTTGAATCCTGTTCATTGTGTTTGTACGTTTCTCCCATATGCTTCCAGATTTTATTGTTCTTTCAACCGAACTACAGTCGTTTCCGTTCACCTTGTATAAGGGCGCTGATGATGTTGCAGTTTAGCATCCTAATCGTCATCAAAATCACATTCATCATCAACAACAACATCGTAATTATCCATCAAAAACTGTTGGTGTTTTGTGCAGGTAGACCCCCCACAACATGTAAGGATTTGGGTGCAGATGGTTGTCTACAGCTCGTAAGTATTTGAAAAAGGTCATACGAGGGCTATTCGGAAAGTAAGGTCCGATCGGACCCAAAGCTTTGCACAGACGTGTTGGGCAGTGTCTGTAGTATACCCGCCGAACGCGTCATGTCGCCCTCTCCAGTTGTGTCTCAA
Source organism: Schistocerca serialis cubense (assembly GCF_023864345.2). Classification (NCBI taxonomy): domain Eukaryota; kingdom Metazoa; phylum Arthropoda; class Insecta; order Orthoptera; family Acrididae; genus Schistocerca; species Schistocerca serialis. The sequence goes on along the minus strand of NC_064639.1, from coordinate 1,141,461,579 downwards.
AACTTCTCAGCGCACAGTGAGCATATAAATATATCCAGAAAATAGTGTCTCCCACCAAGTGTTGGCGCCTGCCGTAAGATATCGCATGATTTCATGAGCCCATATAATGTAACTGTCATGAAGTTCCTTCTTCATGATAATTCTCGGCGGCACACTGCAGGGGCAACGAAGAAGCTCCTGCAGCTTTTGATCGCCCACCACATAGCGCGGGCGTGGCTCTCTCTGATTTTCATCTCGGCTCACAGGAACGACTGCTTGTAAGGACAACATTTTGGAACACACGGAGAGAAGTAGCCGGAAGGTGTAGCTAACTGTTGCAAATAAAATACTTTTGGTTTTCACAGTGGTTTCCATTTCGCGACCAGGATCTTACTTTCGGAACAGCCCACGTACAATAAGTTCTTGATCATCCAGGATAATCCCGTTTGCGGACTTTACGTGGGTAATTCAGCGATTTTAGAGAAAATTAAAAACATTGTGTTATGTTATAAGTAGAACAAATATTTTCGTTTAGAGTTGTGCTTCACTACAGGAAGGTGATGTGGAACCATATCCGAGTCTCTATAATAGGAATTTGGCGACATCGCGGTGAACGCACATTGGAAGCGTGTATTCGTCATCGGCATACTGGCGTATCACCCGTCGTGATGGTGTGGGGTGCCATTGGTTACACGTCTCGGTCACCTCTTGTTCGCATTGACGGCACTTTGAATAGTGGACGTTACATTTCAGATGTGTTACGACCAATGGCTCTACCCTTCATTCGATCCCTGCGAAACCATACATTTCAGCAGGATAATGCACGACCGCGTGTTGCAGGTCCTGTACGGCCCTTTCTGGATACAGAAAATGTTCGACTGCTGCCCTGGTGAGCACATTCTCCAGATCTCTCACCAATTGAATACGTCTGGTCAATGGTGGCCGAGCAACTGGCTCGTCGCAATACGCCAGTCACTACGCTTGATGAACTGTGGTATTGTGATGAACCTGCATGCGCAGCTGTACCTGTACACGCCATCCAAGCTCTCTTTGACTCAGTGCCCAGGCGTATCAAGGCCGTTATTACGACCAGAGCATGGGTGTGTGTGTTTGTCCTTAGGATAATTTAGGTTAAGTAGTGTGTAAGCTTAGGCACTGATGATGGTTCAAATGGCTCTGAGCACTATGGGACTCAACTGCTGAGGTCATTAGTCCCCTAGAACTTAGAACTAGTTAAACCTAACTAACCTAAGGACATCACACACATCCATGCCCGAGGCAGGATTCGAACCTGCGACCGTAGCGGTCTTGCGGTTCCAGACTGCAGCGCCTTTAACCGCACGGCCACTTCGGCCGGCGGCACTGATGACCTTAGCAGTTAAGTCCCATAAGATTTCAAACACATTTGATTTTTACGGCCAGAGGTGGTTGTTCTGGGTACTGATTTCTCAGGATCTATGCACCAAACTGAGTGAAAATGTAAACACATGGCAGTTCTAGTATAATATACACTCCTGGAAATGGAAAAAAGAACACATTGACACCGGTGTGTCAGACCCACCATACTTGCTCCGGACACTGCGAGAGGGCTGTACAAGCAATGATCACACGCACGGCACAGCGGACACACCAGGAACCGCGGTGTTGGCCGTCGAATGGCGCTAGCTGCGCAGCATTTGTGCACCGCCGCCGTCAGTGTCAGCCAGTTTGCCATGGCATACGGAGCTCCATCGCAGTCTTTAACACTGGTAGCATGCCGCGACAGCGTGGACGTGAACCGTATGTGCAGTTGACGGACTTTGAGCGAGGGCGTATAGTGGGCATGCGGGAGGCCGGGTGGACGTACCGCCGAATTGCTCAACACGTGGGGCGTGAGGTCTCCACAGTACATCGATGTTGTCGCCAGTGGTCGGCGGAAGGTGCACGTGCCCGTCGACCTGGGACCGGACCGCAGCGACGCACGGATGCACGCCAAGACTGTAGGATCCTACGTAGTGCCGTAGGGGACCGCACCGCCACTTCCCAGCAAATTAGGGACACTGTTGCTCCTGGGGTATCGGCGAGGACCATTCGCAACCGTCTCCATGAAGCTGGGCTACGGTCCCGCACACCGTTAGGCTGTCTTCTGCTCACGCCCCAACATCGTGCAGCCCCCCTCCAGTGGTGTCGCGACAGGCGTGAATGGAGGGACGAATGGAGACGTGTCGTCTTCAGCGATGAGAGTCGCTTCTGCCTTGGTGCCAATGATGGTCGTATGCGTGTTTGGCGCCGTGCAGGTGAGCGCCACAATCAGGACTGCATACGACCGAGGCACACAGGGCCAACACCCGGCATCATGGTGTGGGGAGCGATCTCCTACACTGGCCGTACACCACTGGTGATCGTCGAGGGGACACTGAATAGTGCACGGTACATCCAAACCGTCATCGAACCCATCGTTCTACCATTCCTAGACCGGCAAGGGAACTTGCTGTTCCAACAGGACAATGCACGTCCGCATGTATCCCGTGCCACCCAACGTGCTCTAGAAGGTGTAAGTCAACTCCCCTGGCCAGCAAGATCTCCGGATCTGTCCCCCATTGAGCATGTTTGGGACTAGATGAAGCGTCGTCTCACGCGGTCTGCACGTCCAGCACGAACGCTGGTCCAACTGAGGCGCCAGGTGGAAATGGCATGGCAAGCCGTTCCACAGGACTACATCCAGCATCTCTACGATCGTCTCCATGGGAGAATAGCAGCCAGCATTGCTGCGAAAGGTGGATATACACTGTACTAGTGCCGACATTGTGCATGTTCTGTTGCCTGTGTCTATGTGCCTGTGGTTCTGTCAGTGTGATCATGTGATGTATCTGACCCCAGGAATGTGTCAATAAAGTTTCCCCTTCCTGGGACAATGAATTCACGGTGTTCTTATTTCAATTTCCAGGAGTGTATTTCTCCAATGAATATCGGTTTATCATCTGCATTCTTCTTGGTGTAGCAATTTTAATGGCCAGTATTAATATATATATATATATATATATATATATATATATATATATAGAGAGAGAGAGAGAGAGAGAGAGAGAGAGAGGGAGGAAAACATTCCACGTGGGAAAAATATATCTAAAAACAAAGATGATGAGACTTACCAAACAAAAGCGCTGGCAGGTTGATAGACACACAAACAAACACAAACATACACACAAAATTCAAGCTTTCGCAACAAACTGTTGCCTCATCAGGAAAGAGGGAAGGAGAGGGAAAGACGAAAGGATGTGGGTTTTAAGGGTAGAGGGTAAGGAGTCATTCCAATACCGGGAGCGGAAAGACCTTAGGAGGAAAAAAGGACAGGTATACACTTGCACACACACACACATATCCATCCGCACGTACACAGACACAAGCAGGATGGATATGTGTGTGTGTGCGAGTGTATACCTGTCCTTTTTTCCCCCTAAGGTAAGTCTTTCCGCTCCCGGGATTGGAATGACTCCTTACCCTCTCCCTTAAAACCCACATCCTTTCGTCTTTCCTTCTCCTTCCCTCTTTCCTGATGAAGCAACCGTTTCTTCTGGTAAACCTTCCGGGATGTAAGGTCGTGGTCCATCAAACTCTTCGGCTCGTAACGTTTCGTCCAGAGCTGCGCTGGACATCTTCAGAGGGGTGTTTCTCCTCCGGTGAGTCTTGCCGACTGACGGGTCGGATGTCTGAGAGCGACTTATATATCGTAGAAAGTTAGGAGCTGAAGAGTTTCATGGACCACGACCTTACATCCCGAAAGGTTTACCAGAAGATATGTCATCCGGTCGTGAAAGCTTTCATACTATGAAGCAACCGTTTGTTGCAAAAGCCTGAATTTTGTATGTATTTTTGTGTTTGTTTGTGTGTCTATCGACCTGCCAGCGCTTTTGTTTGGTAAGTCTCATCATCCTTGTTTTTAGATATATTTTTCCCACGTGGAATGTTTCCCTCTATTATATTAATATCATTAATTTGAACCCAACAATTACGTTTGTTATTGTCACTGTTTCATTTCGAAATCTTTTCTGTCGTCTTATTTTCTCTTTTTGTTTTTTGCCAGTAGTTTCACTTTGTAATCACCTTCTCCTTTTTACCGTAATCTACTGTACAATTTTATCCCGCCGATATATACTCAATAATACGTAATAATACGTAACCCACTTCCCAACCATAACGAAAAAAATATTTTTTTCCGCTTTCAACACTACCGCTGCTATAAAATCCACCGGTTCTAGTTCACAAACAGTTCCTTTCACCTATTAAACTACCATTTCGGCTAGTTCTAATAACTTTTGCTTTATTTCCATTTCCGTTTTTCTCACATCACTGATCATTTTTAGCCGCTTCCCACAGGTTTTAACGTCATTATTTCTTCGTCAGACAATTGTTAGCCGCATATTCATAATCTGCCACCACAAAACCATTCCCTTTAATACATTTACACGTAGTTTCTTCGAAATTTTCCCGAATTTCTCCACCCTTTAACGTGTTTTGGCGGCAACACAACCACCTAACCTTTATGCACATCGTTGTCTACCAACCCAAGTTCACCACAGGATCAACATAGCTCAGCTCTAACCAACACTTTTTCGCCTTTTTTCACACCAGATCTCCAGTTGCTTTTTAGTTCACCTTTATCTCTCCCCATATATTTTTATTTTTATTTTCATTTTCATTTCAGCCTCATGTTACACTTTCCACCATCTAATGCCATGTCACCCTCACAACACCCCCACAACGACCCCATTAAGTTTTATTTACATTCCCTCCGCAAACATGCCTTCGCTCTAGCCAGATTACATTCCCATATTTTATTTTCTCAGGCTTGTCTGACATTTGGCATTACCCCCAAAGGCCTCACACTAAAAGTTCCCATCTCTGACTGCAACCCTTATTTCCATCAGTCCCTATACCAGTTCCAAACTGAACAATCCATTGCCCTCACCCACCCCTGCTTGTGTCTGTGTATATGCGGATGGATATATGTGTGTGTGTGTGCGCGAGTGTATACCTGTCCTTTTTTCCCCCTAAGGTAAGTCTTTCCGCTCCCGGGATTGGAATGACTCCTTACCCTCTCCCGTAAAACCCACATCCTTTCGTCTTTCCCTCTCCTTCCCTCTTTCCTGATGAAGCAACCGTTTGTTGCGAAAGCTTGAATTTTGTGTGTATGTTTGTGTTTGTTTGTGTGTCTATTGACCTGCCAGCGCTTTTGTTTGGTGAAGCATCAGGAAAAAAGGAAATGGAAAACAGAAAAAGGAGAAATTAAACGATCATATTCCGAACATTAACTAAAAGCAAAATATAAGAAGTACAGTGTCGCTTCGAAGTGTAATTTTGTAAGGAAGTGTCAGCTTCCAACAAGTAAAGCGTAAGTAATGTAGTGGTCATTCAGATATGGCATGTAGCATGTTCTGCAAATATAGTGAATAGGGAGTAGTGGAAAGGCAAAGGTTCTGGGTAAGAGTCTGGATCCGGGGTACAGTTTTAACCCACCAGAAAGTTTCATACCAGCACACACTCCATTCGAGAGTGAAAAAATCGTTCTGGTCGTTATATAGTAGTTTACGCTAAGAGCTAGTTTTTCTTGGTTATCCATGCAACCTCGATTTTACATTGACGCGGCTTGGGTTGGGTTGATTTGGTGAAGGAGACCAAACAGCGAGGTCATCGGTCTCATCGGATTAGGGAAGGATGCGGAAGGAAGTCGGCCGTGCCCTTTCAAACTAACCATCCTGGCATATGCCTGAAGCGATTTAGGGAAATCACCGAAAACCTAAGTTAGCATGGCTGAGTTAGCATGGCTGTCGTCCTCCCGAATACGAGTCCAGTGTGCTAGCCACTGCGCCACCTCGCTCGATGTGACCCAGGTAATCGAAAACTGTATTTCAAAACCACGAAGAGAAGCAGGATTTTTCATAATATTTACTGCCGATTTCCATGTTCTTGAGCTATCCGCCTATAACGTTATTTACAACAATCTACTTGGAAATCTTATTACTGTGGAATAAAGTGAAATCCCTCTTGTCAGTTCGTGATGGTACGAAACATTGTACAAAGTTTAATTAAAGACATATCATCTGCGGTGTGAACTTTATTGCAATGTGGTGTTCAGGTCTATATGACCACCTTCTGGCGCTGTACATAATGTTTTATCATCCTGCTTTGTGATCGGTTATGCATACCATATGGCACTGCTATCAATACCGATGTTTGTGTGTGGAAGTCATCATTAAGGGAACTATTTTGAAAACATCAGAATGCAAGATGTTAAAACGGCTTTTGGTCCCGTGTCAGTACAATTTACGTAACAGCTGATTGCGTACGGAGTGATTCAATGATGATGTTACAAACTTTCAGAGATGATGGAAAAGGTAAATGAATCAATTTGAGGTAAGGGAAACTGGTGCACAATTGACCAAGTCGGAAGCTATAACCGAAAATCACTGCCATACCTGTGACAGAGTAGTACATGTAAATGTGCTCTGGCCGCTATGACTGAAGGATGAGAAATTTTCAGACGCGATAATACGGACCACACAAAGATAAATACTCTATTAAATATGGGCTTTAAAACGAATACTTTAGGAGCTATGAGCACTTCTTCGTCTTCGGTACTTCTCTTATACTACAAGCTCTTTGGTTCCCATATTTTTTAACGAGGTACTGTAGACCAAAACAAGATAAATGTCTCTAGTAAACATGGGCTAAAAAACGCATTCCTTACGAGCTATGGGCACTTTTTCACTACACTGATGTGTTTCACAGTACCGAAGACGAACAAGTTCTCATAGGCCTTAAGGTATGTATTTTAGAGCCCCTGTATACCTACTTTGAAAGCTACCTACCCTACCGAGGGCGCTTCGCTGCTTGTTGACTTGTTTAGCGTCAGTGTACGCTCTGCTTCAAGACTACTTGTGTCGCACTTATAGTCATATGTTATTGGACACTTTCCTTGAGTTGTAAAGACTGTATGCCTGGTTGGTAACCTACCCTAAAGCCTTTGCGACAATAGCACCGGTACACATATTCCACCGTCAGAGGCATCAGAACGATTTTCGCTTGTAACTTTCGTCTCGGTTGTTTCCGTATCTCAAACAGACTTATTTCCTCTTCTGTTTCCTCCCTGAAAGTTTGTAACATCATGACGGAGTCACCCAGTATATCTTTCAGTAAATATATTGCAGTTCTACATCTACATCTACATCCATACTCCGCAAGCCACCTGACGGTGTGTGGTGGAGGGTACTTTGAGTACCTCTATTGGTTCTCCCTTCTATTCCAGTCTCGTATTGTTCATGGAAAGAAAGATTGTCAGTATGCCTCTGTGTGGGCTCTAATCTCTCTGATTTTATCCGCATGGTCTCTTCGCGAGATATACGTAGGAGAGAGCAATATATTGCTTGACTCCTCGGTGAAGGTATGTTCTCGAAACTTTAAAAAAAGTCCGTTCACTCCTGCAGAGTCTTATGCTGGAGTTTATCTTTCATCTCCGTAACGCTTTCGCGATCACTAAATGATCCTGTAACGAAGCGCGCTGCTATCCGTTGTATCTTCTCTATCTCTTCTATCAACCCTATCTGGTACGGATGCCACACTGGTGAGCAATATTCAAGCAGTGGGGGAACAAGCGTACTGTAACCTACTTCCTTTGTTTTCGGATTGCATTTCCTTACGATTGTTCCAATGAATCTCAGTCTGGCATCTGCTTAACCGACGATCAACTTTATGTGATCATTCCATTTTAAATCACTCCTAATGCCTACTCCCAGATAATTTATGGAATTAACTGCTTCCATTTGCTGACCTGCTATATTGTAGATAAATTATAAAGGATCTTTCTTTCTATCTATGTATTCGCAGTACATTACACTTGTCTACATTGAGATTCAATTTCCATTCCCTGCACCATGCGTCAATTCGTTGCAGATCCTCCTGCATTTCAGTACAATTTTCCGTTGTTACAACCTCTCGATATACTACAGCATCATCCTCAAAAAGCTTCAGTGAACTTCCGATGTCATCCACAAGGTCGTTTACATATAATGTGAATAGCAACGGTCCTGCGACACTCCCCTGCAGCGCACCTGAAATCACTTGCTTCAGAAGACTTCTCTCCATTGAGAATGACATCACTTCCTTCGGAAGACTTCTCTCCATTGAGAATGACATGCTGCGCTCTGTTATCTAGGAACTCTTCAATCCAATCATACAATTGGTCTGATAGTCTATATGCTCTTACCTTGTTCATTAAGCGACTGTGGGGAACTGCATCGAACGCCTTGCAGAAGTCAAGAAACACGGCATCTACATGGGAACCCGTGTCCATGGCCCTCTGAGTCTAGTGGACGAATAGTGCGAGCTGGTTTTCACACGATCGTCTTTTTCGAAACCCATGCTGATTCCTACAGAGTAGATTTCTAGTCTCCAGAAAAGCCATTGTACTGAAAGATAATACGTGTTCCAAAACTCTACAACCGATCGACGTTAGAGATATAGGTCTATAGTTCTGCACATCTGTTCGACGTCCCTTCTTGAAAACGGGGATGAGCTGTGCCCTTTCCCAATCTTTTGGACCGCTAGGGTCTTCTACAGACCTACGGTACACCGCTGCAAAGTGACTGGAAGGTTCAAACCAGTGACAGTAAATAAGGAATTATTTGAGCTTTTACTCATGTTGCTTTTGACTTAGAACGTTTACTTGTTGAAGGTAGCTAACATGTATATAAGTATTGTAGTAACGTATTTAAGCAGTTAGTTATTCACTTTTTGAAGAGTGTGGTCGATGTGGAGCTACACGGAGTCGCTTTTCATTTAATGTGTGCCGAATGTACGAGGTTTGTGTCGTTGCTGTGCTGACCTGGGCTCCTGCGTGTGGCAGGTCGCCGACGCACGGGCGGCCGCCGGACGGCCAGAGCGTGAGCAGCGGCGGCAGCGGCAGCAGCGGCGCCGGATCCTCGTCCGCCAGCGCCACGACGCCCGGCTCGCCCACCGGCAGCTCCGTCAGCGGCGGCGGGGGCGGCGGGGGCGGAGGTGGAGGCGTGGGGGGCGGGCCGCGCAGCCTGCCCCTGCTGACGGGACGCTGCGTGCCGCCCGCACACGCTTCGCTGCCGCCTGCCAGGAGCCGGCCCCCACTGCAGGTCAGCGCCTGCGCTTCCTGGGGCACCCCAACCGACACCTGCCACCTGCCACCTGCTCCCTACACATCCCTGTTCTGGGGATGTCGCTTACATCCTGTACCGTCATGTGACCATCGTGCGGGCTAGGATCTACATCTACATCTGGATCTACATGAATACTCTGCAAATCACATTTAAGTTCCTGGCAGAGGGTTCATCGAACCACCTCCACAATTCTCTACTATTCCAGTCTCGAACAGCGCGCGGAAAGAATCAACACCTGTATCTTTCCGTACGAGCCATGATTTCCCTTATTTTATCGTGGCTATCGTTCCTCCCTATGTAGTTCTGTGTCAACAAAATACTTTCGCATTCGGAGCAGAAAGTTGGTGACTGGAATTTCGTGAGAAGATTCCGTCACAGCGAAAAGCGCCTTTCTTTTAATGATGTCCAGCCCAAATCCTGTATCATTTCTGTGACACTCCGTCCCATATTTCGCGATAATAGAAAACGTGCTGAACTTCTTTGAACTTTTTCGATGTACTCCGTCAGTCCTATCTGGTAAGGATCCCACACCGCGCAGCAGTGTTCTAAAAGAGGACGGACAAGGGTAGTGTAGGCCTGTTGCATTTTCTAAGTCTCCCGCCAATAAAACGGAATCTTTGGTTAGCCTTCTCCACAACATTTTCTATGTGTTCCTTCCAATTTAAGTTGTTCGTAATTGTAATACCTAGGTATTTAGTTGAATTACGGCTTTTAGATTAGACTGACTTATCGTGTAACCGAACTTTAACGAGATCCTTTTAGCACTCATGTAAATGACCTCACACTTTTCGTTATTTAGGGTCAACTGCCACTTTTTTCACCATTCAGATATTTTTTCTAAATCGTTTTGATCTTATGATGGGTTTATTAGTCTATAAACGACAGCGTCATCTGCAAACAACCGAAGACGGTTCCTCAGATTGTCTCCCAAATCGTTTATATAGATTAGGAACAGCAAAGGTGCTGTAACACTACTTTGGGGAACGCCAGAAATCACTTCTGTTTTACTCGATGACTGTCCGTCAATTATTACGAACTGTGATCTCTTTGACAGGAAATCACAAATCCAATCACATAACTGAGACGATATTCCAAAAGCACGCAATTTTACTACGAGCCGCTTGTGTGGTATAGTGTCAAAGGCCTTCCGGAAATCCAGAAGTACGGAATCGATCTGAAATCCCTTGTCAATAGCACTCAACAGTTTATGTGAACAAAGAGTTAGTTGAGTTTCACAGGAACGATATTTTCTAACCCATACTGAATGTGTCAATAGACCATTTGCTTGGAGGTAATTCACAATGTTCGAACACAATATATGTTTCAAAATCCAGCTGCAAATCGACGTTAACGATATGGGCCTGTAAGAATAAGATCGGCCAAGATGTATTGTCTTGCAGGGTCTTCTTTTCCTCTTATCCTTCTCCCTCGAACATTAGATCAGGTCCTACTTTGCTATTCTTTCATCCATGCCTTTTGTCTTGGGTCCAACAGTGCTCTTTCTTCTTGTAGGGATACACAGTAACAGTCGTTTCGGAATACGTTCCTTTGTGGTCTTTATATTCTTTTCTGTATTCCTTCTCTTCTTCCTGTTCCTCTTAGGGTTTTCCCCCTAGGGAACCGGTCATCTAGCCCTAGAATTCTATTTTTCATTGCTTCCTGTATGTAATTCTCCAATTTTATCCTTCCGGGCGGCTCCCAGTTTAAAAGCTTTCTACGGTTGGGTCGTCTTCTGTACGTCCCGTATAACTGAAGCGCTTTATCCTCCAAGGCTTTTGTTACGGGGCACGTTATTTCCCTTCGCCTTCAAACCTCCTCGTTTCTTGTCATATCTTACGTCGTTAACAGCAGCATATTCCCATATACTGCATCATTTTTCGGGAGTGCATCCGTGATCTTATTAACTCTTCTCCGGAATTTCGGCTGGCAGCCTTTCGGCCATTCTCAAGGTGCGTGGCTTGTAAGATTTTTGAAGTACTTTACACTGTGGAGAAAACGCCCATGAGTCAATGATTACACTGTTGGTAACAAGAGCTTCGGTTATAGATAAAACTTTACGCCTCTAAGAATAAAACAAAGCAACCGCAGACTCAGCGAATCCACAATGCTTACGAAGTATTTGGCTCATTATTATGGATGGCATTTGTTGGGATACCAGGCACTGTAAACAAAGAACAGTATTTCCTTTGACATCGCAGACGTGATATGAGTGGTGAGTCCGATTTTTTGAGGTGGAATCTCTCGTCTCGGTTGAGCGGGTTTCCTACTGGTATTTCCAGAGCTTCCTTGACCACTTCTATACCAGTAGAATGAGGCCGCCACCAGTGCTTAAACTTTCCCGTAACACATGGAATGGCCAGTGGTAAACGATACATTGGACAAACAATAAGCACCGTAGAAAGATATTGCATTTAACACCAGCGATTCACTCGCCTACTACAGCCCACCAAATCTGCAATGGTTGGAAATTGTATTTCCGCGGCCATTCCATGGATTTCCGGAGAATTAAGATACTGGCCATATCCTCATCCTACTGGGACTCTGTGGTTAAGGAATCTGTGAAAATACATTTAGCAGACATCCTGCTCAACCGAGACGAGGATTTTCAGCTCGACAAGTCATGGAAATACCTCATTTCACGTTTGAGCTCTCAAAGGAAATACTGCTATAGGTCTCTACTGCCTGGAATTTCAACTTATGCCATCCATATAACCAGCCAAATACTTCGTAAGCAATGTGGATTCGCAGACATCAAGCTTGTTTTCTTTTACTCTTAGAAGCGCAAAATTTTGTTGATGGCAACGCATTGGCATTTATTCCACTGAGCAAAGTACTTTACGAATCTTACGAGAGACTCACCTTGAGAATGGTTGATACGCTGTCAGTCAAAATATGGGTACAAGAGTTAATCATAACTGGGAAGCACTCCAGAAAAATGACGGAATATTCTAGCCACCGGGAAAACTTCAAGAAACAATCTTCTCATATAGTCCACTTCCACAGTTATCATTTTTCCCTTAACTTCCTTGTTTGAGGCCACATCTCAGCTCCAGGCAGATGTCCTCCACCACACTGTGAAATATTATTTTCTTGTTGTCCTGCTGATGATGACTATTATCCTATATTATTCATTGCAAAGCTGTAGTAGCTCTACATGAAATGTATTTACAGTTGCGAATACGAATAACCATCAGCTGCATAAGGGAATGACGACAATGGAAATTTGTGTCGGACCGGTAGTCAAACCCGGTCTTCCCACTTTGCGCGAGCGGTCGCCTTCACCACTTTTTTTTCCCCGTGCACGATTCACAGCGAGACCTAAACTTCTATATGTCGTCGTTCCTGTGTCACAACCTGTACTCGTACACGCATTATGTAATTCCCGTGCAGGGGAGGACATTTTGCCTGAAAATTCCCTGCTCAGTACCGGCAGATAAGTACCATATTGCAGTGACTGTGTTGTTCAAAAATAGTCAACCAAATTTGGGCTGCACCGTTCACAACTACCTAATTAAATAACCGACGTAACAATTTATTGGCACTTCAGCCACCTAATATGTTACATTGTAGTTGCGAAACATTAATCACTCATCAGGTTGCCCTCCATGGGGTGGGTGCACGCAACGACTGTGGTTATATTGGGTTAGATAGAGCAGCAATCAGTCGTAGAATTAAGTTGCTTTAATATGACATTTATAGTCACAACGCAGATCAGATTTCGACCTGTGTCAGGTCACTATCAATGCAGTGCGGAGTTGTAGCAGTTGTTCGTGCTCAAGTGAATGCTTACATTAATGGGCGAACTATGTAAGCATTCACTTGAGCACGAACAACTGCTACAACTCCGCACTGCATTGATAGTGACCTGACACAGGTCGAAATCTGATCTGCGTTGTGACTATAAACGTCATATTAAAGCAACTTAATTCTACGACTGATTGCTGCTCTATCTAACCCATTAATCACTCAGTTGAAATGTTTGGACCACAAACACATAAAACCAACAGTTCAAGTACGTTGCAATCAATCTAGACGATTGACAAAGTTCTTGCAGTTCGCATTAAGCCTTTCTCGTGGCATCAATAGCTTTTCTCACGAGAGCACGGGAGTCCGATTGTGACGCATGTGTTTGATGTTTTAGCGATACAATATCCGAATGAAAGAGTCTACGTTAGTGATTTTTGTCAAACCGACTATACAGTGTGTTCGGAAAATCCCGTCACAGTCTTCTAGGACATGTAGAAAGGGAGTTATTACATAAAATTTTGAACAGGAACTCATGCCCGGAAACGTACCGTTTCCTTTCCACGACGGTTTCAATTCAGATGTGTAACGCATACACGTACGCTGAGGGAAAGAGAAAATTCTCAGAGTTGCTGGTTCTTGTATGGAGTACGGCAGACAGGACGACGTGTAGTACGTCAGACGATCATGTAATGTCACTTAACGTCTGCAAAGTTGAAATTACGTGACTCCTGTAGAAACACAGGAAGATCTGCTGTCCCTTATTGTGGCTGCTGTACTAAAAACTGAAGAGACACCAAGTGGGATGAAGAGCGTGTACCAGAACATGTCTCGTAGGAATAGTGTTTGTAACGAAATTGGAGGTCGTCACATCGACCTGCTGCTGTAAGGCATAGGTACTGTTCTGTATGTTCGATCTCTGTCTTTTTTTTTTTTTTTTTTTTGGGTACTGTGAACACGTAATGTTAAAGTGTTAATACAAAGTACTTAAGATATTTCTTTACCTTTTCTTTCGAATTATTACCTGATTACTGCACTGTGTTACGTTTAATTCAATTCCTCAAGCAGAAGTGGATGAGTTAAACATTTGAACTGAAACCGTCGCAGAACGGAAGCGCTACGTGTCCGGGCATTGGTTCCTATTTAAAATATAATGCACTTACGCTCCACTTCAGGTAGTAGAAGTTTGTAATGGGAATTTCGGAAGTGCCTACATGACTCTCTCTCCACCACTTTTAATGTTCACCCGAATAATTGTTCTGTACACAATATTTGTTCCGTAATTGCTCCAATGGTTCATTGTTGTTCTCGCGACACGACACACAATTTTGGAGTCATCAATATCGATGTGTGTGTGTGTGTGTGTGTGTGTGTGTGTGTGTGTGTGTTTTACGTTACTAAGGAATCAAACTGCTGAGGTCATCGATCCCTCGGATTACACACTACTTAATCTAACTTAGCCTAACTTACGCTAAGAACAACACACACACACAAACATATACAGGCCCAAGGGAGGACTCGGACCTCCGACGGGGAGAGCGGCGCCAACCGTGGCAAGACACCTGAGACCACTTGGATACCCAATGCGGCTCAGTCTCGTATAAATCACCAACACTGAACCGGTAAATACGCAACTGCCGTGGCAAGACTTCTAATTACTTCGACATATTTACTGTAAATGGCGTTCAGTAGCGGCTGCACCAACACTGCATGATGACACAACGCTAAAGAAAAGCCACCGCTCTCCTTCAGTCGCACGCTGTGCTCACCAGAGTGGCGGGTATCGATATCCGCATGCGGTACAGACAGCTGTAGTAGAATACGCTTACAAACTATTCACTTTTTTTTCTATGTCTGGTTTTAGCTTGACTCCCTTTATCCTTGCCGTTTACGTGATCTTCCTATGTTCAAGTTAACAAAGCTGCAGGCTCCATCGGCGCGTAGCTGAAACAGAGCATGTGTGTGCTGCAGACGCCGACGGGCGGGGGCGGGATGCTGGCGGGGGGCCGAGCGGGCCCGCCGCCCCCGCTGCCGCCGGCGCCCGTCCCGCGGCGCGTGCCGCCGCCCCCGCTGCCGCCCACCTTCCGCATGGGCGCCACCAACACCAGCAGCCTGCACAGTAGCAACGACAGCGGCTTCAGCAACCCCACCCCGGAGGCCGACTTCTCAGACGACGACAGCGTCAGGTGAGCACGAGCCGTCCCTCGACAATCCTCACTTCTTTACTGTGAGGTGACCAAAGTCATGGGATAGCAACATGCAAATATACAGAAGACCGTAGTATCGTGTACGCAAGGTACGAGGGGTGTCCATAAAGTAAGTTCCGATCGGTCGCGAAATGGAAACTACTATGAAAATCCGATAAAGCTTTGCGAATACGTGTTGGGCAGTGTCTCTGGTATGACCCAAGATACCATCACGTCGCTCTTCTCATTTCTGACCTCACAGTGAGCGAGTAAAGATGTCTAGAAAATAGTGTCTCCCGGCAAGTACGAGGGCCTGGTGAGAAATTTCGCCTGAAGCTATGCAGCCAGTATTACATAACTGTCGTGCAGTTTCTTCTTCAAGACAATTGTCAGCCACATTCTGCAGGGGCAATGAAGATACTCCTGCACCGTTTTCAATTGGAAATGTTTGATTACCCACAATACAACCCGTAATTGTCTCCCGTTGAGTTTCGTCTCTGTTCACATGAACCGCTGGCTTTGAAGACTACATTTTGGCATTGACAACGAGCTGTAGGCCAGCGTAGAGAATTGGCGAAAAGCACTGGGGGCTGCCTTCTTGATGAGGGTATGGGAAAGTTGGTACAACGCACGACAAACGTCCAAGTCAGCACAGCGATTACATAGAGAAGTAGCTGGAAGGTTTAGCTAATTGTTACAAATAAAACATTGCTGATTTTTACTGTGGTTTCCATTTCACGATCACTCGGGACTTACTTTCTGGACAGCCCTCGTATAAAAGAGCAGCCCATTGGTGCATCTCTCATTTGTACTCCCTTGGCTCATGTGAAAAGGTGTTCGACTTGATTATGGCCACACGACGGGAATTAACAGACATAGACCGCAGAATGATAGTTGGAGCCAGACGCATCGGGCGTTTCATTTCGGAAATCGTTCGGGAATTTAGTATTCCGAGATCTGTAGTATCAATGGTGTGCCGAGAATACGACATACATAGCTTACCTCTCCCTACGGCCAACGCAATGGCCGATATCATACAATTGACAACCCAGAGGTTTTACTGCTAACAGACAAGCAACACTGCGTGAAGTAGCCACAGGAATCAATGTGGAACCTACGACGGAAGTATCTGTTAGCACAATGCGTCCAAATGCGCCGTTAATGGGCTATGGCAGCAGACAACCGACGCGAGTGCCTTTGCTAACAGCACGGCATCACTTACAGTGACTCTCCGGGGCTCTTGACCATATCGGTTGGACCATAGACTACTGGGGAACCGTGGCCTGATCAGATTAGTCCCAATTTTAGTTGGTAGGAGATGATGGTAGAGTTCGAGTGCGGCACAGACCTCACGAAGCCCTGGAGCCAAGTTGTCAAAAAGGCACTGCGCAAGGTGGTGGTTCCATGAGGTTGTGACCCGTGTTGGCATGGAACAGACTGGGTCTTCTGCTCTAACTGAAGCGATAGTTGACTGGAAACAGTTATGTTCGGCTGCTTGCAGACCACCTGCAGTCATTCAACAGTAGAATTTTTATGGGTGACAATGCACCATGTCACAGGGCCACAATTGTTCACTATTGGTTTGAAGAATATTGTCGACAATATGAGCGGATGATTTGCCACCCACATCTGCGGACATGAAACCCACCGAACATTTTGACACATCTCAGTTCTTGCAGTAGCAGCACTTTCACAATTGTGGATGGCTATAGAGCAGCATGGCTCAATATTTCTGCAGGGGACTTCCAACAACGACTTGTTGAGTCCATACGACGTAGATCTGCTGCACTACCCCGGGCAAACGAAGGTCCGGTAAGATATTAGGGGGTGTCCCATGACTTTTGTCACCACAGTGTGTATGTCCCCAACTTGAACTGAGTGCATAAAATTCATGGAGTGATTCTAGATATAAAATGGAGCTAAAAATCTATATGTTCGCCCCACGAACACAGGCATAGGGAGGGGGAGTGAGGAGGGAGGCAGTATTATGCTCCTGGGGAGACTCATCTGAACTCCTATGAGACCAGCGGTGGTAATCGAAGGCACTACTAAAGCTCTGGACTACGTGGTCATTATTGCTGACCACCTCCATCTCTTCATGCTTGGTCTCTTACCCAACGCTGATACTATCTTTCTGTCCGCGTTACAAGCGGAGAATTGTGCTTCGTTGATTTGAGGAGCATGATAGCCAACTTACCCTGATGTCTTGGCCGCCATATTCTTCTGATGTGAACCATGATGGAACTCATCTCGGGCCATACAGGGCACCATCTCCGCGCTCAGAAACCACTGGTCCCTAATTTATCGGACTGCGTGTCCTGTGCGTAGACATCTGGTCCTTCATACCTTCAGAAACCTACCGAGGTCTTGTCGAAGCCATGCCACGCAAAATCGCTTCTGCATTTGGTTCCAAGCAGTTAATCATGATGTTGTAACTCATCAGTGTATTTTAACATATCTCGTTTCAAACGCTTTTATAGCTTTTTGCACAGCGACACCGAGCGAGGCGTCTCTGTGGTTAGCACACAGGATGATGGTTAACCGCCATCCGGCCATCAAGGTTTAGTTCTTCTGTGATTTCCCTAAATCGCTTCAGACAGATATCGGTACGGTTCCCTTGAAAGGGCACAGTCGATTTACCTCCCCATCCTTAACATAGTCGGAGCTTGTGCTCCGTCTCTGCTGACCTCGATGTCCACGGGACATTAAGGCCAGACTTCCTTCCTTCCTTTGTAGAGCGACGCGTGGCTCTACAGTCTTAAGAAACTTTTACCTTCGATATCGGTGCTACAAAAATGTATGGGCCTCAGTATGTGGTGCAACAATATGTCTCTGTATGTTCATTCAGTTTATTTGCTTGCAGTCGTTTCGGATGGTGAACTTCACTTGTTGAAGCAAGTGGGAGCACTATTACTGTAGACTGTTCTTCAATCACTCATTCTGAGTTTCCTTCCAGTCAGAAATGGTTTCTCGTCAGCCTTTTTCTTCCTCGTTGCATCTTCGATACACTAATTAATCAACAGTGCTGATAGGCCGCAGATCTATTTGAATTCTGTTTTGTTTGTCGTTAGTTTAGAGTTTACCTAATTCCAGTTGGTTTCTGTGGATAAACAGGTTAGATGTAGGAAGCCATCCATTCTATGTTGTATCACTACGGTTGACCAAGTCAATCGCAGTTCCCCTGCCCTCTTCATCCTGTCCCATCAATTATCAGCATCTTAGTCGGCTCTGTGATCATTCCCTCCGATTCTCTTCGGGGGGTGGGTGGGGAGAGGGGGGGGGGTTCGCAAGTCAAATACTCTGGAAGCCTTACTTCATATTATACTAATTTGTCCCTTCTCGTCGGTTTTGGCAGTTCCTTGCCTATGCTTTGGCCATAACTTTTCTTCCGCTACTTTCTCTTACTTTTCTGTCTAGACGGAATTCTTCTGTCTAGACGCCTTCTAATACTGAGATGCTGAGTAAACCACATTAAAATGCAGAGGGAAATGTATCAACGCACTTGTTATGAATGTGGCCATCACTGGTATCCGAGACAAATGGGAATTCCGATAATGCCTTTTGCAACGGATGCATATGCCTTTGTCTCTATTCATGGAGCCATTGTAGCGTGCTCCATCGTCGGTCACGGACCACGTAGAATTATGCATTATGGATTGTTATACAAGGTGTACAACGGGTATGTAGCGCTGGGACATTGAACAACAGTTTGGAAGGTTGGGCTAGGCAACGGAGAGGGGTCACGTATAGACACTGAAATACTTTAGGAAGCGTCGCAGGGAAATTAAAATCTGCCAGGAAACTGCACACCACCTACACAATAGTGTCATTCCTGATGGAAATATAATAATCTGCTATGCTCCCAACCTTACACGTACACACCCTCCGCATCCTATACCAATGAAACTTTAACTATCTCCCCGTGAACCACTTCATGACTATGAAATACACTTAGAGATCTACTTATCATTCAATCTCCAACAAAATTCCTATTTTCCTCTCTGGATCAGGGACACTCTTCTACCTACTCTTCTTCCTTTCCAACAGCTTCTTTATGTGCCAATATCCGCAACGCTTCAGTTTCTCATTAGTTCCAAATCACTCGCCAGCAAGAATACTCATTATGTACTTCTCACTTTCATCATAAAAATAACAAATCCTATTTCTTATCCATTCCTTCTTCCACACTTTCGCAAAATCCTGCAACATTAGCGGAATATATCATTAGAAAACAGGGTTTTACATTCACAGAACATTTCATGATAGTAATAGGTTGTTGAGCTCATAACTCTTGTAATTCAACACCTGTCAGTGTCTTTAAGTCACTTTTATAGTTTTTTAAATCTTTCTGACTGAAGAACCTATGAATTACTGTTGACAGCCTACATTCTGCTGTGTGGGACAAGAGAATAAAAATAACAATAAAGGGAAAAATAGTACAGGGAAATGCGATGAAGCTTGCCATTAGTGTTCGTAGCCATCTTATACTTGTTGCATATGCCGAAGATCTTTGTAAGAAAGTGTGGCAGTAATGACTAATCACGTCTTTGGGAAACGAAAGCGTAATACAAAGTAGGGCAGTTTACTCTCAATGTAAGGAAACGAACAGTCCTGCAGTACGCTTAATATAAATATTAAGGAATTTTTGACTGTTCGATTAATGTGGCCAAAATGGAGTCCGTGACAGCACACAAATAGTTGAAAATAACTATGAGCGCTGCTACATATTTCTCTGATCACATAGTCTCAGATGTAAACTTTAGTTTCCATTCTTCGTGTCCGGAAAATTTCTTAGCAGTTTTTTAGTCCAATATTGGGCTACCTCCAACGCTTCTTCCTTGTCAACTCTTAGGTCGTCAAGGGTACATCTCGTGGGGTAGTAGCGACATTGATGAAGATGTTCGATAATCTGTATTTCACCAGTGGTTAAGCACCGTGTTGAGAGTGGCACTCATCCGAAGTCTAAGCAAATTTATCTATATGCTCATGCTCAATTCATCTAATCTGGCTCCTCGTTTACTATCCACTAGTTTCCTCAAGATGTTGTTCCAGGTGGCCACCTAACGGCGGATCTCCTAGCAATGATATTTGTAAGTCAGCTGTCTCTCCAGCACGACACACAGGCATGTGGGTTTGTCTACGTGTGTTCCAGGTCGCTCCCATTCCAGTACAACTTTCTGAAACAGCCTGTAGTTGCGTTTTGTGACGTAGTAGGGTAAAGAGATTGGGGACTTATCTGCTCGTTCTTCAGTTCGCGGACCTGCAAACGAGATAAGTGCAGGACCACAATGTGGCGGCCTGGCTTCCGTGACTCGTCTATCCTCGACCTTCCTCCGGACCGTTACACCCCAGAACACAATCTTTCAATACATTTATACTCCACTTAGATGTGGTTCATCCATTTAATAAGTGTTCTTAACCCAATTCTATTATCTATAAAACCTATTTTATATGATTTAAATAATATTTTTAATACCTTCCGATTTTTCATCCAATGGGACGCGAAAACTATTAGTTGTAAGCAAGAATTAACAGGACATTTTTTCAGGAAATTTAATTTAGTTTAATTTTGTTCCTGAAAACATTTTCGCTAGAGACCGCGGTTTTCGGGTTGTTAAAGGAAAACGTAAACTGATGCGAAAGGACAGCCAGAGTTGCGAACGAAGCAGGTATTTCTTCTGTAGGTTATCGGTTTCAGGGTAATGCCCAATTTCGAGCATATATATATATATATATATATATATATATATATATATATATATATATATATATATATATATATAGAGGGTGATTCAAAAAGAATACCACTACTTTAGGAATTGAAAACTCTGCAACGACAAAAGGCAGAGCTAAGCACTATCTGTCGGCGAATTAAGGGAGCTATAAAGTTTCATTTAGTTGTACATTTGTACGCTTGAGGCGCTGTTGACTAGGCGTCAGCGTCACCTTGTAACCTCCCCACCGTAATTTTAAAAGGAATGAAAAGGACAATACTCAATACAAATGGGAGCCGAGTGTAACCTCCCCACAAAAATTTGAAAGAAAGAAACACGACAATATTTAATTATGAATGCTAATGGACATTGCGCTAATTGTAACCTCGCCCACAATGAGAGGTATTGAAAATGGCAACAAAAATGTGAAATTCGCAATCTGACTCAAATATAAATTCCTCATGAAAAATTAAAGTCCATTCAGTGATAAGAAAATTTAATTAAACCGAAATATCGGTCTTTGGCCCTGTGTAAAACAATCAGAATTAAAGTCTTACCTCGGAATAAATGGATGTCACATATCTGCTCTTGTTGTTGCGCACCGCTTGGAGGAACTGCATTGCAAATAATAATATTCTGTTTTTTTTTTTTTTTTTTTTTTTTTTGATTCTAGTGAAATTTTCCTTCAAAAGAAGTGGAATGAAATGGGAAGTGCAACGAAGTCTTGAGTTCAATAAAAATTAAACTTTTGAGAAAATGCTTTTGAAATAAAAATTATTATTGGGAGACTTGTTGGAGAATAATTACAATAAATAAAATTTTTCATTATCTAATGATTATATTAATTAACAGTATACCTTATTCCTCATCTTGACCATTGTTGCCGACCGCCTACATCACACAACCGCACTGGGCTGCTACTACTGACCGACCGCTCTGCATGACGACTACAGACTGAGTACTGCTCTCAACTAGACGGAGCTACAGACTCGCAACGACTGACTGACTGCTACTCTGCATAGCGACAACTAACTCGCAAAGACTACTACTGACTGAGAATCGCTCGCAACACTCGCGCGGTCAAGCGCATACTCTCTGGTCACAGATGCTACAATGCCTCGCCATCGCTGCTGCGTTACATACGTGTTTCATAACCCTCCACTCGGGGGGCAAAAATTTGGCAGCGATGGTGAGTCATTTGGACTTGCCAAGCGCGGCAAAATTTTTCTTTAATTAACAAAACCCTACAACCTACAGAATATTTAAATGTTGTGCACACGCACTAAGTACAAAATATATCAGACAAGGACAAAATGTGAATACTAAACATAGTAGCAAATCAGAAAAAAGTATATACAAACTTTTTGACAGATAACAAAGTGCACAGGCACTGAAAAAATTCTTTAGCATATTCAGAACAAATAAACAGACTGGCAAGAATAATTAGATGTAGTACATAAAGTAAATGTTGTGCACACGCACTAAGTACAAAATATATCAGACAAAGACAAAATGTGAGTACAAAACATAGTAGCAAATCAGAAAAGTATATACAAATTATTTGACAGATAACAAAGTGCACAGGCACTGAAAAAATTCTTTAGCATTTTCACAACAAATAAACATAATGGCAAAAAAAAAAAATTCATGTCCAAAGTGCACATGCACTGAAAAATGTCTTTAGTATTTTCACAACAAATAAACATAATGGCAAACATCATGTCGACCAGTGACATAAGTGTACTCACACTGGAGTTTAGCGAATCGAAAAATGTATAACCTATGAACATAAATGATGTTACCAAAAAAAAAATTTTTTCTTTATGTGACAAGAATCAGGATAGGAAAGGGAAGGATTGCATCATGGTTGTAGCACTTTAGATTGCACACAGCTGCTCTGAAAGTCCATATCTTTCCACAGTAGTACAACACCAAGTGACACAACTTGAAGTTCTTTTCCCATCAGAATTTATCAGTGTAGCCAAGACACTGAACTGTCGTAGTAATGTTCCATGTTTTCATTTTGGCAGTACATTAGGTACACCAAACAGTGGGACCATAATAATGTCTTCATCGCTCATGGTGGTGGACAGCATGTCGTGTCAACACCACACTCTTACAAGGCACACCAACGTAGAATTAGTGCAAAACCAAATATAGTGCTCCATGATCACTGGGATAAACAGGACAAATGGACATTGCAGTAATTCAGGGTAGTCAGCTTATGAGGTGAAGGACATCAAGTCACATAATATTGACAATTACAGTCTTCATTGATAGTTCGTGGCATTCATAGCCCAGTTATTGAACATTTCTGTACCAAGTATGTAGTATTACAGAAAAATGTTCATTAATTGTTTTACATAGAATCAGTAGCCTTCTTTTCCTGGTTACAAAATATTATGAAATAATCGCATTCTTTTCAGTTACAGAGTATAATTAAGAATCATTAACCTTCTCCTAATTACAGTTAATTAATCATTTGTCTTTAATTAATCATTTGTCTAGTTACAGTTAATTAATTATTTGTATAATTACAGTTAATTAATCATTTGTCGTTAATTAATCATTTGTCTAATTACAGTTAATTAATTAATCATTTATAGCCTTAATTAATTACAAAGCATTATTAAACAGTACCATAGTTAATTAATTATGTGTCATTCCAATCTATTAAGAATCATTAGTCTTTTCCTAATTACAAAGCATTATGAAACAGTCACATTTATTTCCAATTACAAAGTATGAACATTGAAAACAAGAGTTAATTAATGGCATAATTAATAACAATTTCGTTGATTGACATTAATTATTGGCACTCAGTGGCCATCAAGTATTGAATAGAATAAAACATAGTTCATCATTCAGTATTATTCAGATCATTACAAAGTCATTATTAAAAATCAGTTAATTACAGTCAAATCATTAGTAATCACAGGCATTACAATAAACAGTGGCAGTTATTAGCTAGTGACAAAGCATTATTTTGAATATAGTCTCATTAAGAGGTCATTACTCGAGTGACATGCTATTCAGAGTTGATCAGTATTATTCAGAATTATCATAAACTAGTGACATTATGTGGGACTGGTAATACATTTTTTTTGGTAGCAATGCATTGCGTTGGGATCGATAATTAATTGCTGAGGCATAATACTTTTTGCTTTTGACCTATTGCTGCAAATGAGGATAGGTAACGTCATTCGTCATGAGTCAGCTGTAGCAAGATTATGTAACAAGGCAGTACATGTGATCACATTTATAAATGATAAACACAAATGGGTAAAAATATAAAAATGCAAGTACTAGAACAGGTATAATAAGTAACAGGTTTAGTAAGTGTCATGAAAAACTTCTCCTGGAAAAAATACAAAAACGGATTATTGACCTGAAAGAAGAAACGCACACTATGCTGAAAAGTAGTGAACTTCGAATTAACAAGTAGTGAAATGTGTATAAAATGTGTTCCATAGCTGTCCTTTCCAAAACTTTCCGTCATCCTACTATGCAATGTAACACCTGCTGTCAAAGCAAACCGCAACAAATACTTAAATAACTACGTAGCATAAAGAAAAAAAACTTCATTATCCATATCATCATAACTTCACCATTATCATCACCTGTAAAGAAAAACTTCATTATTCATAATACCATTTCCTTCATCATTATTCATCAGTATTCACTATCATCTGCAAAAAATCACTTCATTACTCATTACCTAACTATTCCTTATCTCTAGCATATTTCATCACTAAAAATAAGATGTGTAGTTCTCTCTGACAGCCTGCATCAATCACCTTGTATTCTGAAAGAAAAAATTAGTTAAGACTGCTATTCTGTGATGAGTATAGTATAGTCTTGTTAATGCTTGTTAATCCTGATCCCTTTACTCTTCCTCATAAAGTTATTGCATCTCCTTTCGTTTATTTCGTAGGTGAAATTCCCATTTATGTTAAATTTATTTCTTAGAATCATCATTCCTTTCTGAAATTGATGAACAAAGATTAATGTCTTGCATTTAAATCCTATACCCACTAAATAATGACTGGTTTATGGTGACACAATTAACCATACAGCATAACATGACAGAAAACGTAATATGTCCAAGACATTGACAGTGTTCGGATGCGAAAAAATGTACACAGAATAATACAATGCAGTAGCAAAAAAAAATGTGAAACAGTCACGATGTTGAGATGTCATAAGGCAAAAAAAAAATGTCAAAGTCGACTGGTGTGTGTTATATCTTAACTATTTCATAGTGCATACAAACAAAACTGGAGTACAGTCATATACACAAAAAAATGGAAAATGTGCACGGTCTGATGTGTAACGACAAGAAAAGCGACCTGCTAACCTTACCTTGCCGGGCACTTGCCAAAAAAAAAAAAATACGATAATCATCAATAAGTAGTCACATAAATATAATTGCAGAAATAGTCGTAAATGTGTAAATTCATCTGGAAAAATATGCACGGTCTGATGTGTGACGACAAGAAGAGCGACCTGCTAACCTTACCTTGCCGGGCACTTGCCAAGAAAAAAATACGATAATCATCAATAAGTAGTCACATAAATATAATTGCAGAAATAGTCGTAAATGTGTAAATTCATCTGGAAAAATATGCATGGTCTGATGTGTAACGACAAGAAGAGCGACCTGCTAACCTTACCTTGCCGGGCACTTGCCAAGAAAAAAATACGATAATCATCAATAATTAGTCAGGTGAATTAATTGCATTAGTAAATGGCATCATAGTGTGTTGAATCATACAGTGGTTTCACTCAATAAACGGTTTAATGTTTGAGATATGGTGATTGCCTTTCGATTTTCTGGTTCTCAAAGTCTCGACGTGTACAACATTGGGGTGAGGGATGCTGCGAATCCGATACGGACCTGCGTATAGAAGTTCAAATTTACTGCACTTACCTTTTAATTTGCTGGATAAATAGTGTGTACGTACTAATATCTTCTGTCCAACGTGAAAGTCGCGGCGTGTACAAACCTGTTTTTGCTGTCTTCTCCGGCGCTCTGCGGCACGTTTGATGTTGTTCAGCGCAATGTCAATTATTTCGTGGTGTCGTAGGCGACGATTTTTGGGGAATTCTATTAATTCTTTAATTTTGTTCGGTGGTTCAACGTTTTTCAGTATAACAGTCGGAGATAGCATAGTGGATTCATTTGGAATGGAATTAATTACATCTTGGAATGAGAGTATGTGTGTATCCCAATCAATATGTCTTTTGTGGCAGTATATTCTGCACAGCTTACCAATTTCCTTCATTAATCTTTCACAAGGGTTCGAAGAAGCGTGGTACTTGGATATATAAATCGGAGAAATGTTTCTGGCTCGTAACATGCGTGTCCATACACTACTACGAAATTGAGATCCATTATCAGAAATTACTTTCATTACATGCCCTACATGAGATAGAAAATGTTTTACAAATGCTTTCGAAACAGTTTTAGCAGTAGCTTTGCGTAACGGAGTGAAAGTAACAAATTTTGAAGTGAGCTCAACAGCGACAAAAATGTAGCAAAAACCTCTGTTAGTTCTCGGAATCGGACCAAAAATATCTACTGCGGCCATGTGTCTTAATTTCACAGGTATAATGGGATATAAAGGAGGAATATGTGAAGTGGTGTCTGATTTAGCTTTCTGGCAAATTTTACAAGACGCTAAAACTCGTCGTATACGTTTCTCCATGTTGGCAAAGTAACAGTTCTGTCTCAGTATAAGAAAACATTTTCGTGCTCCGTAATGTGCGTAACTTAAATGAGTGTACCAAATTAATTTGTTAACCAGTTCGTCAGGTATGCATAATAACCAAATGTTGCTGTCAGGATGAGAGCGGCGAAACAGAATGTCATTGCGTACAGTGTAGTGGTTTCTAATCGTAACATTATTCTTATCTTCCCAAAGGTGTTTAATTTCTTTCCACACATTGTCTTTGTTTTGTTCTTGCGCTATGTCCTGTAATGACGATGAAATAAAGTTTTCAAATGCAACTTGCTGAATGTACATGACACTGAAATTTGCTTTGCAGAAGTGGGTTGCTACGTCTTGCTGATTGTTGCTGAGAGAACGCGATAGTGCGTCTGCTATAACATTTTGTGTGCCGGGAATGTGGACAATCGTAAAATTAAATTCTTGTAAATAAAGTTTCCATCTACTTAATCTGTCATGAGTAAATTTAGCTGAAAGTAAAAATTGTATCGCTCTGTGATCTGTGTAAACGGTGGTATGTCTGCCATAAAGAAAGTCCCGAAATCTCGTAAAAGCCCAGACAACGCATAATGTTTCCAATTCTGTAACAGAGTAATTTCGCTCAGCAGGTGACAGAATGCGGCTTGCAAATGCGATGTTTTTAATTACTGTAGAACCATCTTCTTCAATTTCCTGAAAAATATATACACCTAAAGCGGTGTTAGAGCTGTCGGTGGCAATGGAGAAATTTCTGGTAAGATCTGGGTGCGATAACAGTGGTGCATTCAACAGAGCATGTTTCAAATAACATTCTCGTGAACAAAATTCTGCGTGTCAAAAGTAATGTTTGCGTTACTGTAATATAAAACCTGTACTGTATCTGGTTAAATTCTATCGTACGTGTTATTATTTACGGGAGAATGTTGTGGCATATCCACTATATGAACTGTTCTGTCATTTCATACTGACGTGTTACGCTATGGATGACACCTATTGTCTGTTTCATTCGTGATAATATGTTGTTGCTAATGTTCTTGCTGCTCATAATATCGACTGTTATTAAATGTACGCTGAAAATTGTGCTCGTTATTTTTGCGTCTGTCATGATAGTAATTTCTATACGGCGCATTGCGATACGAGTTGAAATAGTGTGTTGTCTGTACGTAGTTATTTCTTTGCTGCTGTGCGTTACTATTTGTTGTAGCTGAGACTATACATGCACGCGGCGAAACATTAAAGTTTGGTTGACCTTGTAGACTGCATTGTTGGTTACGTATGCTAAGCGGTTGACTTTCATGCTATTGTGGTGAAAAACATCTATTGTTACCAAAAAATGCGTTTGCTGTTAATTTTACTTTTACACATACTGATGATTACGATTTTATCTGTAATTAAAATTACGGCGGTAGTTGTCATTACGGGAGTGCCTACTGAAAATTGTCACATTCGGTAAAAGTTTGTCACATCGGATATTCATTACATGTTTCTTAATACTACAAAGAGCAATAGTTAAAGAGCAGTTTGGATAGATATAAAGGATAGTAGAAGAGAAGGCAGCAGTGCAGAAAACTAAAGATGAAACAGCACTACTACAGCTCGGGGCCCTATGCTCGCTACGGCACATATTCATTAAAGCGTAATGAATCCCCTGAGGTCCATTACGCACTGCAAATAAATTTTAGCTTTTGCGTTGCACGCAATAGCGGTAAAAATTCAAAAGCAAATAGTTGTATCCATGTTAATTCTAGTTTCCTCATTACAGGCAATGCTGATGAAAATACAATAGCAATTTGTCGCTTCAGGTTCAAAGCTAGTTTCTCCATTACAGATAATAGCGGTGAAAGTACAAAAATAAATTGTCGTATACAGTGCAAATCGTGTATCTGTGTTCTGCCATTATTAAATTCCTTACATTTTCTTACAAATGCAAACTGCTTATTATCAACGTTCTCGTCACTGAATTTGAGAACACGTTCGGGTTTGTGTGTGAATCTGTTCGTCTCTGTCATTTCGGTTTTCAAGTTGCGTAGCTTTTCAGATTTTAATTCGCGTGGCTTTTCGGATTTTAAGTCGCGTAGTTGCTGTAAATTGCTCACATTATACACGCTGCGTGAGTCTGACAAATGTTCATAAAGTGGCGTCTGTTGTGGTATGTTATTAACTGAAATGTTTTTCATCTCTGTTACTTCTTGTTGTAAATTTGATAACTTCCGACGTAACGTGTTGTTAGATGAATCGATTTCATTAATTGTCAGCTGTAAATTTTGAAATTCAGGTGTTTGGATAAAAGAAACCGGTGCAGTATCGTCTGATTTATTGTCATTAGCATTTTCGATAACATCAATACGACTGGCCAATTCATCACATTTTTCAGTCAGTATTTTAACCTGATCATCGGTTTTAGAATCAGACGCATTAATCTGTTTTTGCAAATTGCGCGTAGTTTCGCTCAGTTTTTTAACATCAGCTTTGATGACATCGCAATCCTGTGTTAGATCTAGTTGTTCGAATCTATCTGTCACTGTTTGAATATTTACTGTGTGTGTATCCGTTTTTGCTTTAAGATCAGAAATTTCATCCCGTAATTCCGCGTTCAATTGTTCTATGGTATTAATTTTGTCGGACACAGTAGTAATATTATTGTCTACATACGTCTTCGCTTTCGCGAATATTTTACGTTTGTCCTCTTGTCTTTGTGCAGTGATTGTTTCCATGACTTGTCGTTTTACTTTGTTTTGATCCTGAATAAATCTGCGGAAACGCGTATCACTGTTCTGTATGTGCTGATTAAAGCGCTCGTTAATCTGAGTGTTCTGCTGTTCGAATTTCGCGTCTATCTTTGCGTCCATAGTGCGCGAAAGTTCTACCGTCATTGCTCTAAACTCGTCCCGTAATTGTGTAGCTTTTTCAGAGCACTGTTTGGCGACTCCGCTAATTTCGTCTCTGAGTGTATCTGTTGCGGCTGTTTGCATTTCCCTTAATTCTTGTGCAACAGACTTTATTTCTTCGCTATTTTTTCGTGAACAAGCCTCAATTTCCACGCGCAACTGTTCCTTAGTGTCATGGCACTGCGCGGCAACGTCTCTAATTTGTTCACTAAGCTGTCTGTTCTGTTCCCTAAGTTGTTTGAACTTTTCACTCTGTTGTCGGACCTGTTCACTAAGTTTGTCTTGTTTTTTGTCATTATTGTCAAGTTTTTCATTTAAGTGTTTGAAATTTTCGTCATTTTTGTTCTTAGACTGTAGCATTATTGTCATAAATTGTTCCAAAGTAACATTACCTACTTTATTCTCACTACTGTTTGATGGTGTATCTACAATTGTCGCGTTTTGTATGACCATTTGGTCATTCTGTAATTTACAAAAACGTTTATCAGTCGGATGTACATTGTCAGACACTGTTCCGGAATTAAATAAATCCGTCGTACTTTGTGTATCCTGATCACTTTCTTTAGACAAATTTGCCTGTACGTTACTTGAATTTTCCAAATCGGGTGTGTTAAGCTCTGCAGCGCTCATTACCATAGAGCATTCTGCGTCATCAATTGTCGTCAAGTTAACAGACGAGACAATTGAGTTCGTTTGTTCATCATTAAGGTGAAAGTCATCATTAGTGGTTGGAATGCACTGATTGTTAGTGAACGCAGGATTGTCATCATTACGTTGCGTATCACAATTACTATCGGTCACGTTGTTTAAGTCGGTAATTTCATTCACAATACTTCGCGATACACTATTCACAGTCTTTCGCGGCATTTTTACAATAGTCAAAATTTTTCACAAAACAAATAAGCACAATGCAAAAGCAACACACAAATACAACAAAGCAGCAAATTGCCGTTGACCTGTAGAAAGAAAGTCACAATATTATTAAAAGCGTTGCGCCAAATCCTAATTATCTAAGCAAATAAGAGCAGATATCTGACTGTCGCTCAAAAGACTCTCAACGAAATACGATCCTGGACTGGGTGTCGCCAAGTGTAACCTCCCCACCGCAATTTTTAAAGAAAATATAGCAATACTTAATAGAAATGGGAGCCAAGTGTAACCTCCCCACAAAAATTTTAAAAGAAAATAACGATACTAATTAGAAATGCTGATGGACATGGCTCTATGCGTAACCTGCCCACAATCAAATGTACTGACAATGGCAACAAATGTGTGAAATTCGCAATCTGACTCAAATATAAATTCCTCATGAAAAATTAAAGTCCATTCAGTGATAAGAAAATTTAATTAAACCGAAATATCGGTCTTTGGCCCTGTGTAAAACAATCAGAATTAAAGTCTTACCTCGGAATAAATGGATGTCACATATCTGCTCTTGTTGTTGCGCACCGCTTGGAGGAACTGCATTGCAAATAATAATATTCTGTTTTTTTTTTTTTTTTTTTTTGATTCTAGTGAAATTTTCCTTCAAAAGAAGTGGAATGAAATGGGAAGTGCAACGAAGTCTTGAGTTCAATAAAAATTAAACTTTTGAGAAAATGCTTTTGAAATAAAAATTATTATTGGGAGACTTGTTGGAGAATAATTACAATAAATAAAATTTTTCATTATCTAATGATTATATTAATTAACAGTATACCTTATTCCTCATCTTGACCATTGTTGCCGACCGCCTACATCACACAACCGCACTGGGCTGCTACTACTGACCGACCGCTCTGCATGACGACTACAGACTGAGTACTGCTCTCAACTAGACGGAGCTACAGACTCGCAACGACTGACTGACTGCTACTCTGCATAGCGACAACTAACTCGCAAAGACTACTACTGACTGAGAATCGCTCGCAACACTCGCGCGGTCAAGCGCATACTCTCTGGTCACAGATGCTACAATGCCTCGCCATCGCTGCTGCGTTACATACGTGTTTCAACCTTTCTTCGAAGGTGCTACTGTAACTGGACTACAGTATCTGGAGATGTTAGAGAATTGGCTGTTCCCTCAGCTCGAACAAGAAGCACAACAATTCATATTTCAGCAGGATGGAGCGCCACCACATTGGCACTTATCTGTCCATAACTACCTGAACGTCAACTACCCGAGGCGATGGATCGGCCGCCAGGCAGCCCGTGACAGAGCACTTCATCACTGGCCTCCAAGAAGCCCTGATCTTACCCCCTGCGATTTTTTCTTATGGGGGTATGTTAAGGATATGGTGTTTCGGCCAACTCTCCCAGCCACCATTGATGATTTGAAACGAGAAATAACAGCAGCTATCCAAACTGTTACGCCTGATATGCTACAGAGAGTGTGGAACGAGTTGGAGTATCGGGTTGATATTGCTCGAGTGTCTGGAGGGGGCCATATTGAACATCTCTGAACTTGTTTTTGAGTGAAAACAAACCTTTTTAAATACTCTTTGTAATGATGTATAACAGAAGGTTATATTATGTTTCTTTCATTAAATACACATTTTTAAAGTTGTGGTATTCTTTTTGAATCACCCTGTATATATATATATATATATATAACTTTTTTTCCCCTTCATTGTGTTTCAGTGCCCCATCTGGGGTGGGCTGCAGCAGCATATGCGCTGCTCTCCAGCCGAAAGACAGCAATTATACATAGAAGACATTTAAGATAACAGAATGGAGAAAATATGGCGTACATAGATATAAAAAAATGCGGAACAGTACAGAAGAGAACAGACAAAAAACGGGGGACTGTAAAATGGAGATAAAAACCATAAAAAGTTAGGGCACACGAAACAAAACCACACACTGGATCATAAAAGTATCGACGGACGGCGTAGCACACAACAATCAGTGACAAGAACACTATGTCCAGCGCACTATTAAAATCACAGCTCTTGACGCACAGGAGAACAGCACAAAACACAACACTGACGTAGGACACTGATGACGATGAGCAAACAGAGAGGATCTGCCAGGAGCATATTGACGAGGGAGGTGGGAAGAAAGGAGGCCGGGGAGGAGATGGGGTAGGGATGTATAAAACGTCAAAATTACAATACATAAAAACACACGTTTACACTAAGTACGAGTGCAAAGCATAAATAGGCTGCATATCGTCACCAGTACATACCAAGACTCGCGTAGTTAAATGTACGTCGAAAATAACATTAAATAATTGCGATACTTACATGTCTGGGATCCAAGTGGACGTCACTGAAGTTCGTAGACGAATGATACTGATCAGCTTAGAAGCTACTAGAAGAAGTAGGAGAGATGGCGACCTCATTTGGCCTTGATTCTTCTACTTCTGGAAATGTTACTTCCGCAGTAATCCACAATCTTAAAAACAAGCGATATATTAAAAAGGATTACACATCATTCGTCGCAGATGCACAGGTTTTGTAAGTATGCTAATCTACATAAATATAATACTCTGAAATAATGAGTGCTACAATATAAAACCAAAAACTGTAGGACGCACGTGCCGTAAGTCGTGAAACATATCAATACATCGTCGTCGGAAGTACGAAATACACTCCTGGAAATTGAAATAAGAACACCGTGAATTCATTTTCCCAGGAAGGGGAAACTTTATTGACACATTCCTGGGGTCAGATACATCACATGATCACACTGACAGACCCACAGGCACTAGGCACAGGCAACAGAGCATGCACAATGTCGGCACTAGAACAGTGCATATCCACCTTTCGCAGCAATGCAGGCTGCTATTCTCCCATGGAGACGATCGCAGAGATGCTGGATGTAGTCCTGTGGAACGGCTTGCCATGCCATTTCCACCTGGCGCCTCAGTTGGACCAGCGTTCGTGCTGGACGTGCAGACCGCGTGAGACGACGCTTCATCCAGTCCCAAACATGCTCGATGGGGGACAGATCCGGAGATCTTGCTGGCCAGGGTAGTTGACTTACACCTTCTAGAGCACGTTGGGTGGCACGGGATACATGCGGACGTGCATTGTCCTGTTGGAACAGCAAGTTCCCTTGCCGGTCTAGGAATGGTAGAACGATGGGTTCGATGACGGTTTGGATGTACCGTGCACTATTCAGTGTCCCCTCGACGATCACCAGTGGTGTACGGCCAGTGTAGGAGATCGCTCCCCACACCATGATGCCGGGTGTTGGCCCTGTGTGCCTCGGTCGTATGCAGTCCTGATTGTGGCGCTCACCAGCACGGCGCCAAACACGCATACGACCATCATTGGCACCAAGGCAGAAGCGACTCTCATCGCTGAAGACGACACGTCTCCATTCGTCCCTCCATTCACGCCTGTCGCGACACCACTGGAGGCGGGCTGCACGATGTTGGGGCGTGAGCGGAAGACGGCCTAACGGTGTGCGGGACCGTAGCCCAGCTTCATGGAGACGGTTGCGAATGGTCCTCGCCGATACCCCAGGAGCAACAGTGTCCCTAATTTGCTGGGAAGTGGCGGTGCGGTCCCCTACGGCACTGCGTAGGATCCTACGGTCTTGGCGTGCATCCGTGCGTCGCTGCGGTCCGGTCCCAGGTCGACGGGCACGTGCACCTTCCGCCGACCACTGGCGACAACATCGATGTACTGTGGAGACGTCACGCCCCACGTGTTGAGCAATTCGGCGGTACGTCCACCCGGCCTCCCGCATGCCCACTATATGCCCTCGCTCAAATTCCGTCAACTGCACATACGGTTGACGTCCACGCTGTCGTGGCATGCTACCAGTGTTAAAGACTGCGATGGAGCTCCGTATGCCACGGAAAACTGGCTGACACTGACGGCGGCGGTGCACAAATGCTGCGCAGCTAGCGCCATTCGACGGCCAACACCGCGGTTCCTGGTGTGTCCGCTGTGCCGTGCGTGTGATCATTGCTTGTACAGCCCTCTCGCAGTGTCCGGAGCAGGTATGGTGGGTCTGACACACCGGTGTCAATGTGTTCTTTTTTCCATTTCCAGGAGTGTACAACATTGCCATTTTGTATCATATACATCGTTGTTACTGGGTAGCATAATTGCGCGAAAAACACAACAAACACAAAAGAATATTTAAAAAACAGTATGAAAAGATGTCCACAAACATACACGTTTCGGTAATTAAACTGAACTAAAAATAGACCAATAAGGGTTGCGCATGAAATCATACTATATGTGGCAATAAGATCACGTTCAGTAACATATAAATCAGAAAAAGAGACCATAATTATATTGACAGTAGCATTTGGGCAATCAGTATAATTACAAGGAAAGGGTAGGGGAAGGGAGGAGTATGAGGGGTAAGGGGAAGGAGTGGAAGGAAAAGGGGGGGGGGGGTAAAACGGAAAGAGGAAAAAGAAAAGTGCTAAGGGAAGGAATGTGGATAAGGTAGGTAGGATAAAAAGAATCAAAAGGAAACATGTGTATGTGCTGCTTATGTTGTGTAATCATATTTTGTTCATTGCTTCGTTGAGCCGGGTGCGGTGGTTCAAAATGGTTCAAATGGCTCTGAGCACTATGGTACTTAACATCTGTGGTCATCAGTCCCCTAGAACTTAGAACTACTTAAACCTAACTAACCTAAGGGCATCACACTCATCCATGCCCGAGGCAGGATTCGAACCTGCGACCGTAGCAGTCGCGCGGTTCCAGACTGAAGCGCCTAGAATCGCTCGCCTACAACGGTCGGCGGCTGCGGTGGCTGAGCGGTTCTAGGAGCCATTTGAACCATTGCTTCGTTTTAAGATTGTGGATTACTATGGAAACAACATTTCTCGAAATAAAAGAACCAGGGCGCCACGAGTGCGCCACCTTCCCTAGGTTTCCTATTAGCTTCTAACTTGTCTCCATCGTTCATTAACGAACTTTAGTGATGTTCACTTGGTTCTGGACATATATTTTCGGAATTGTTTAATGTAGTCTAGGACGTACCTTCAACTTTGCAAACTTTGGCGATATGCAATCTGTTTATACTTTGCACTTGTACTTAACGTAAACAGGTGTGTTGATACATTGTAATTCTGATTTTTTCTACATTCTCCACCTACGTGATTGCCGCTGACCTCAATATCCACAGCCGTGCTCCTGCCGAACTCCAGCGATGGCATCAGTTTATCACCACCCTCCAGGGAGACCAGGTTCCCCTCCCCCAGCAGATCCGACCCGAATCCAACACCACTCCCAACGTGATAGTAGCCTCTCCCAATCTCCTTGGGCGCATCACCGCCGATGTCCTTGACCTCATTGGCATTGACCATGCTCCCGTCTTCCTCACTATCTCTGATGTTCGCCATCCCCTCCCCCCCACTCTTCGCCCTGACATCCCTCCTAAACTTGTCCACGATTACTCTTGCGCCAACTGGGATGCCCAACGGGACTCCATACACACTCAAATCGAACACCACGACCTTACCCTCCAATCTCCTGATGACATCTCCTGCACCGCGGCCTTCCTCCACCAGATCTTGTCTGACGGCGTCGCCACCCATATCCCTACCAAAGCCATCCACCCTCACCACTCAGCCTTGCTCCCACAGGCCGTCCTCCTCCTTCGTGAATCCCGCCGCCTCTACCGCTGTGTTCTCGGCACTCGTGACCATAAGACACTCACACGCCACCAGCAATTACGACGACACATCCGCAACATGCTTACT
Organism: Schistocerca serialis cubense; assembly: GCF_023864345.2. NCBI lineage: Eukaryota > Metazoa > Arthropoda > Insecta > Orthoptera > Acrididae > Schistocerca > Schistocerca serialis. The sequence continues at coordinate 1,141,425,541 of NC_064639.1, read as the reverse complement.
GCGAAGAAACGCCGTGCTTGGCGACAGAAATGAAGACAACTCAACACCATGCTCCCAAGTATTGGTCTGCTTTCCACCGCCTTACTGGGAACCGCCCTGCCTCACAGTACCCTCTTCTCCTTGATGACCGTCCCTTTCCTGACAACCTCAGTAAGGACAACCACTTTGCCTCCCACCTATCTGATGTCTTTTCCATTCCAGGTGATCTACAATTTGATTATCCCTCCTCCCTGACATCATCGAATGTACGGATACCTCTGTTCCTCACCTTCCTCCTAGCTTACAGTACTTGAAACACACACCAACATCTAAACTTAACACTCCCACCACTTCACACGACATCAGCTGCACACACTGCATTAAATGCAACACTGCTCCCGGCCACGATCACGTTACCTACCGCCATCTCAAACACTGCCCTCCCTCCTTCCTAGCAGTCCTTGCCACCCTCTACAACGTAATCCTTGCCACTGGCTTCTACGCCGACCTGTGGAAAACCTCCTGTATCTTGATGTTCTCCAAACCCAACAAGCCTCTATCTGATGCCTCTTTCTATCACCCTATATGTCTCAGCTCAGAATTCAGCAAGGTCTTGGAATCCATCCTTACCTGGTGTATCCATCACCATCTCCACTGACACCACTTTCTCCTCAACACCCAATGTGCCTTTCGACCTCCCTTCTCTGCCAACGACCAACTCACTCATCTCCTCTCCCTCCAGGATAACTGCCGTCACTCTGCCAATTTTGTCTCTCTCAACCTCGAAAAGGCCTACGACCATGTCTGGCATCCAGATCTCCTGTTTACTCCATACCTATGCCCTTCCTATCAACTATGTCCGTGTGATTGCCTCCTTCCTCTCCCACCGCCCCTCCTACGTTACCACCCATAACGCTGATTCCTACACTTTCTACCCCTCTGTGGGTGCCCCAGGGCTCTGTCCTCTCCCCTCTTCTCCACCTCCTGTAAACGGCAAATATGCCCCAATCCCCCCTCCAGTACACCTGCAGTATGTCGATGACACCGCCTTCCTTGCCCTCGCTCCTACCCTTCAATAGTACCAATGCCTTCTCCAGAATCACCTTGACCTTTTTGCTCCATAGTGTAACCAATGGCTCCTGAAAATCAATCCTTCCGAGACCAGACAATCATCGTTAGTCATTCCACTCACACCTTCCTGCTCCTCGATTTTCCCCTTACAATCTGTGCCCATCCTATCTGTCTATCCCCCACCCTCACCTACATTGGCCCTGCCATTGACTGTCACCTCACCTGGATCCCTCATCACCACTCTGTCCAATCCAAAGCCCACAACTACCTCTGCCTCCATAAACTCCTCTCTGGTCAGACATGGGGGTTAAACCCCTCTACCATCCTCCACACCTACAAATCCTTAATCTGTCCCATCCTCTGTTATGACAGTCCCACCTGGATATCTGCTCTCACAAATTCTGTATGTCCCTCCAGATCCTTGAGTGCCATGTGCTCTGCCTCACCTTCTATATAGGCCTCCCATTCCCCATGCAGATCTGCTACAACCTGATTCCTGTCCCCCATCTGGTCCTTTTCCTTGAACATATCCACACCTCCCACCAACTTGATCCCCCTCATCCCCTGGTTGATCCTCTCCTCTCCAACGTTCTCCCTGTGCTGCGCCTTCACTGTTGTGTCCCCCCTACCCTCTCCCCCATACCATCCACCTCTACACCCTTCATATCCTTTCCCAAGGCAGCTTCCATCGACTCCCCCTCCAGGATGATGCCCTCTCTCCCTCCATTTATCCCTCCTATCAACCCTGATCCTCACCTCGCCCTCTGTCCTTTTCCTGGGCTCCCTCTCCCTTCCGTCCTGTTTTTTCCCCACCTACCCTCTCTCTGGCTCACTTCTCTCCCCTGAATCCTTTTGCTCTCCCCTCCACTGCCTTTCCCATTTCTTCTCACATCCGCCCTGCACCCATTTTTTCTGTATTATCTCCCTCCAATGCCCCCCTTTTTTCTTTTCCTGTCCTGCCCCCTTTTTCCCCCCTCATTGGTCTGGTTCATCCTCCCGCCCCCACCATCTGCCGCTGTGTCGCCTCTATGGTGCTGTTTTAAGTGAGTATTCAGTGTTGTGTGCCCCTGTCAGTGCTGCACTAGTTGAAACCAGACAGTCCCGTGTTTTTTTTTTTTTTAATTGTGCCTGTCTGTTTACTATGTGTTTTACTCAGCATCACCGACCGTTTGTTTTGTATTTATTCGCATCTTTTTCGCCAGGTTTCAGTTTTTACCAGTCACCATTTTATCACCTGCTTTTATTGTTCTGCTATCTCGTAATTCTGTTTTTTCAACTTCTCTTCTTTCTCGGGGGGGGGGGGGGGGGGGGGAATCGAAATCCAATAATTAACACTAAAATGGTCACTTACGGATTAAACATCTGTTTTACTTGCTACTGTGGCTGTTCCTTTGGATCGTAAGCGAATAAGAGTTGCTGTTCAGCAACATCCTGCACGCTGTAAATATGCAGAAAGGTAAAAAATCTGATCTTTAAATGCTCACCCCCTTCCTGTATCCCAACGATCACACCTCACCGGTCAGAAATTTTAGTATGTTGTTCATGACGCAACCTCCTATCACTACACAACAATTTGCGAAAACAAGAATTTTTTCCTACAATTTTCCTTTGTTGAGCTGTCTACTATGGGAAAGCGTTGGAACAGCTTCACCAGCAGATTTCAGAATGCCACTATTCGTGAAAGTAAATAACACTAATAATGATTCAGAGAGAAATATATAAGATAGCAATCCTCTCACGCTACATCCATAATAGAAGAAGAGATGATTCTTCTTCCATTATTTTCTTTTTCAGGGGTTTCCAAGTAGTGTGTACAAGCTTGCATCATATGTTTTCTCGTTTGCTGCAATTTCTGCTAGAGATGAAAGGTAGCCTTGCAGAGTATGTATTTTCCCACAGTGCAATTTAAATAAAATAAATGTCTCTCGCTTATGCAGCGCGTGTTAGTGACGCAGCATGCAAATGTGTAAAAAATGGAGTGGCCTCACACGGCTCACCCGTCTTTCTGTCTGTCGGCAGGAGCAACGTGTTCGCCACGGTGAAGCTGCGGAAAACCAAGACGAACGACCGGTCGGCCCCGCTCATCCTGTAGGCGGCGCACACATCCACACACACACCTGCCCTGTTTCTCTTCCTGCCAGCCGCAGAACCGCGGGGCTCCCCCGCGCTGCATAGCTTCGCTGTTTTCTCCGAGTCCGACCAGCTATTACGTAGTATGCGCTAGAACGAGTCCCTCTGTTCCCGTCTGGCTGTACGTGACACCGGCGGGCTGACGTGGAGGGGTTCAGAGGGAAATATTTTTAAATTAGATTCCTACAAGACACAGGCGACGAAGAACCGTGACGCAAAAGGGTGCAGAGGGAATAGAAACCATCTAGGGTTAAATACATTGTAAGTGGCTGGAAGTGTTCCAGTTTACAGCTAAGGAAAACTGTTGAATTGTAAATTAGCTGTAAATAAATATCCTAATAAAAGTTTATCTCATATATAAACACCTCCTGTACCACCACCACCTACCAACCAATTTAGATAAAGAACTCAGCCAGTTCTCTTAGTCGCCTCCCCCTCACCTATCGACCTTAATGACGGTAAAAATTAAACCGTGTGTACCTAATGGAAATTTGGGAAAAGCAATTGCCACCGAAGCTAATCTGTCGGTAAAGAGGGACGAAAGGGTTACATCTAGATGAAAGGAAAAATCCAAATGAAACTGGTGGATATCAATTTTGAGAAAGGGTAAAGCTAATAAAGAAAGTAAATGTGCAGTCGTTACATAAACAGTTAACTGGCGTTAATTAGATATTTCAGATTTGGGGAAAATTACGGTCGCCAGTCCTATGGACAACTACTATAATAACTGAAAAAGAAAGTTCATTGCACATATAATTAGCACTAAAAGCCTGGCAACTGAAGGTTGACACGTGTTGTGTGAAAACTGAATATTTGTCAGAGGTAATAAATTTCGCTACACTCTGACTTAATTTAGCAAAAGAATTAATAAAACCGGAAAACTGGAAGTTAATTTACTGACTGAAATTAATAGTGGACTTAGTTTCTGAAGCACTACGAAATTCAATAAAATAAGGTTGGTCTTGGGCTACCTCAACAATCATTTCAAAAGCTACTTGAATCTATGCAATTTAGAAATAAGAGATTTAACTTTGAACTTGAATTAAATTATTCTGAACAATTAACAATAGTAAAATTTTGTATGTACCAAGCTGAGCTGCAGTCACAGGTAAGCTAAAATATGGTAACAAAATTCGCACTCTTAATTTGTGCTTGTGTAATCTAAATATTGTAGCCAGCTAAGAATACCTTAACTGAACTTTGAAATTAAAGCAGTGTAATCGAATTATATTACTTTAATGCTGGCGTTTGAATTTCAACGACACTCGGGTTCATTCCGGAAAAGGAAGGGACCCTGCTTGGTAATGCAATTGGGCGAATGAGCAACAAATGTTCGTGCTAAGTTGCTGTATTTTAGTGATGCTAATGGAATACTTTGAAAAGCTGAAGTTTACCATACAGTTCTAAAACTTAACGTGCTTTCAGTCTTCCTTGTTGGTTGATTGAAGGTTTGAAGTCGTCGATCGAGGAGGTGGCGACAGTCACTCATTGTCGGCCGTAGCTGTTGCAGAAGCTGGATTTTGGCACACCTTCTTCTCGACACGGTCACCAGGCGAAACGGGCTCTTGATTTGTGCCTGCTAGTGTTTCCCGTCCGCGACACCATATCAGAAACTATCATAGCAAGTCGAGCGCAATTACATGCTGGCAAACCCCGAAAGCGCGGCAACTCGCGGGAGCGTCACTCAACACACCTGCTCCACTGCCCTACTCCAGCCAGACTCTGCTCTGCCCGCGCTCCACGCGGCAGAGTTAACACTACCCAAGGTCCTAAAAACTTTGGTTCTCCACACGACCTATCGATGTAATAGTTCGATAGCACAGTTTTCCCTAGGCAAGACCCAGCGTAAAAATACAAATAGTATTTACAAAACAAACCAATTATACATCGACATAAATGCATATACATATATACATACATATATATATATATATATATATATATATATATATATATATATATATATATATATACACAAATAGTAAAGCAATTACAACATATAAGGACACAGAAATGTTATATCTTGAGGTAACAAAATAAGGAAAAGATTTATAGTACAATAGATGGAAATAGGAAGATATGCATTTGCGGCATTACACTCTGCGCAAAGCATTGTTCTGAAAGCGAAAATTACGCCCCTTTGAAGAAAAATCCAACTTAGGCACTAATTTAAGAACATATCGTCCATATAATTTGAGACGGTATAAACGTCTAGGCTATACGTGAATTTCAGAATTGTTACGTGTTTCTTGTGGATCAAAGAAACTTCGGAAACATCAATTGCTGAGGGAGGTATTTTTGTATCCAACGGAAAAAAGTGCATCATTGAGTTCAATGGTTTAAAACATATGAGCTTGAAGTTCTGGAAGAGTAAAAAGTTCACCCGATTTTTAACAATTTTCACAAGATACAGAAAGGACGTCTATACAACTAATGAGTTTTTAAAAATTATGTGGTTAATAATTGTCGCCATGTCCTAGGACGCATAATTTCCATTGCTATAATAAATACACTAATACTGCATGCATCATAACTTTTTATTTCCAACTGCCGGTTACGATCTCCACTGCAAATTATCTTCAGGTGGAGGAGGGAACAGGAGAAAAGCAAGAAAACGCCATTGCATCAGGTCTTGAAGGCTCAACGGCACCGACCGGCTGCCGTGTCATCCTCAGCCCTTAGGCAACACCGAAACCAGACACGGGGTACCGCTACTTCTCAATCAACTAGCTCCTCAGTTGGCCTCACTAGGAGTGAGTTCACCCCGCTTGCCTACAGCACTCGGCAGACCTGGATGGTGACCCATCGAAGTGCTAGTCAAGTTCGAATGCGCTTAACTTTGGTTATCTGACGGGAACTGGTGTTTCTACTCCAGCAATGCCGTTGGCTAAGAAATACGTAACAACAATAAAAAGTTATATAAGAGTGATATTACATACAATACTCTCAAAGATTGTACAAGTAACAGAAAGTACTATGACTCACACATACCTGGCAGTGCCAAGTGCAGTTGTAAATAGTTCCACAAAACTAATGTAAAAAGCATGGATGTAGTGGTAAGAAAGCTTTTTCGTACTGTCACTTGTGTAATCCTTAGAAGAGCACACTGAAACAGCGTAAAAGAGATTCCTCGATCGTAAAAGAAAATAACTGATAAAATTTAAGGATTGAAAGACACTTTAATGTAATACATTTCGGGGTGTATTATTTGTTACACACACACGAATATAATAAACAACCTCAAAGTGCATTGCACACCGTATATTTTTTGTTCTTATTTATATATTGTAAAAGACAATGCGAATTTAACGAACACATGTCATTTGCATAGCTTGAATAATCTATCTGTTAAAATAAAACTTTAAGAATTTGCTTTTATTTTAATGAGTAGGGAATAAAATACACGTAGGATCCTTATTGTAAGTTGAAAACTCGGAGTAAAGACTTACAGTAAGAGTACGATAGAAACATAGTGAACCAGTGAACCCTATGCACTCCACCGATGCGACTTGTTTCTGCATCATACCGTGAGTGGCATTGCGTATCATATCTTATCGCCTCAGGGAGAACCGGGCCTTAGGTACCGTCTGTAGTTCAGGGGCCGTACATAGTCCAATTTCATCACAAATTTCGGACTCAGAAGAATTGTGGGGCTTCGTCAGAATAGGTGTTTGCTGAAAAATAGAGTGAAAACGATCTAGAAGTTGAGGAAAGAATTAGTTAATATCTTAGATTGTCTATAGATGAGATTCGCTATTGTCTTTGAGGCTGTGGGCTCCGACGTCAGAACTTTCCAATTGGGTACTGATATTGTGAAGTAAAAAAAGATGACATAGACAAGGTTGTTATAATTTAAAATTCGTAGAATGGTTAGGAATACACCACACACTTTCAGTAAAAAGTAAATTATGGCTTAAGTCAACCATTCCCGTGGGAGTTTACTTGAATCCGTAAGTCTGTCAACAATTTCATAAGTAAATAATGGAAGACAAAAAATAATAACCAGGTTTGCACTTCTTTACTGTTAAATCTCTTGTGTGGCGTAGAATATACCTGACAGTAAACAGTACGTCTGTGGCAGCAGAATAGGCAGAATACACAGAATGGCAGACATTAAATTTCACTAACGTTCAGCAATGTTGCGTCATGTGCTATAGAATGCAGAGAACACCAGATGGCCTAAATGTTGTATCTGAGTCTAGCGACAGCAAGTCTGATGAAGAATTATGCAGACAGCTCTGTGGAGCACGATCGAGGTCAACGCCATCACGGAGCTGAGCGTTCTAGAAGGATACGCCAGCCGTACCAGGCGGATAAATAACGCCGCATTTCCACAGCCAGCACAGTCCATCAGGTGTACCCACTGCAATGTGATGGCTACGCCGTCTTCCATGCTGCAGCCAGTCAGCCATCCATTAATGTCGACAATACCTCCAGCATCATCTCAACAATCCGCTTCTGGGGTATCTGGTGCAACCATCAACCCTGCAAAATACAGGCAATTACCAACGTACACCCTACGCTCCTATCGGAGCACAAAAAAAGCTAAAATGTTCCTGTTGACTTAGAAGGCTGTGACTGCAAAGTGAATACCAGTTGCCTCATTCTACCTTGCTCAGCACCTTTAAAAATTTCCCCAAAGCTTTTGGCATGCGTGCATTGTTGCTATCGTGGTTATCAGTCCCAAGACTGGTTTGATGTAGCTCTCCATGATGCTCTATCCTATGCGACCCTCTTCATCTCTGAATAATTACTGCAATCTACATCCTTCTGACCCTGCTTACTGTAATCATTTCTCGGTCTCTCTTACGACTTTTACCCCCCGCCTCCCCGACACACACTTACCCCCAATACTGAATTATGGTCACTTGATGTCTCGGAATGTGTCCTGTCAACCAATCCCTTCTTTTTGTCAAGTTGCGTCATAAACTTGTTGTCTCCCTAGTTGTTTTCATTACTTACTCGATAGGGACGTGGTCGACCCATCTATTCTTCAACATTCTTCTGTAGCACTACATGTCGAAAGCTTCCATTCTCTTTTTATCCAAAGTGTATATCGTTCATGTTTCACTTCTATACATGGCTACATTCCAAAAAAACCACAGAAAAGATTCCCTAACACTTAAATCTATATTTGGTGATAGCAAATTTCTCTTACTAAGAAATTCTATTGCCAATCTACGTTTTATATCATCTCTACTACGGCCATCATCAGTTATTTTGCTGCCAAGTAGCAAAAGTCATCTACTACCTTAAACTTTTGTTATTTGGGGCCTGCGGTGCAAAATATGTCTTTTAATGACATGATTATTTATAAATAATATCCAGCTACACTGCTATGTAAGTTGTTTATATTTTATGTAGTCCAAAATGAGCTAATTACGGCAAATTTCCATCGTCAGGTGGTCTGTAAATACATAGATAAGCGATGGTCTTAATATAATGGTTTTGTAATAATATTCTGAAAATTTATAATATATCATTAGGTGTTTTACCTCACACGTAACATCGTTGCTGTCATATCCTGTCTGTTTTGCAATGATTACTTTCTCCCAGGTGTAGAGTGGAGATGTATATTAGATATCAGTTGCTTGTTTCCCAAATATGCTACTTTTCTGACAGTTGGATGACAGTGCGTCAGCGATGTTACAAGTTTATATAGTAACCATTAACAATACATGATGTGTGTAATTCAGTTATTTGTTATTATTTTTTCATATAGGTTTGTTTCTAATTATATTTTTGCCTACAGTTAGTTTCAGTTTTATTTTACGTTTTTAATTTTTCGTAATAATTGTTGTCTATTATTTATGTTGGTGTTCTGCCGTTGGTGTTCTGTCTCTGTTTTACACTACTCATGTTTTCACTGTTATATGGATATGTGTTTTTTAGAGTTACTGGTATTATTATTTACCCGTTTTCCCTATTTATAATGTGATACAGTTTTCAATATACTTTTTGTAGTTTAGGTCGTTATGTTCGTTCAGTAAATTTGTTGGGTTGTTGTATGCGCGTGAATAATCTCTATTTTCTCAAGGATGTTCAACAATGTTCCCTTTTGCGTAATATGGAAGATTTCTAGTGCTTCGTTTATGGATTTTACACAGTGTTTCTCTGCTTGTAAATGTTGAAAAAAAATGTAGATGCGTTATTTTCACTTTCTCTCGTGTACTCATTATATCTAATTTTGAAGTTTCTACCATTTTGTCCTATGCAGAATTTTTGACATCTCTTACACGAAATTTTGTAAACGCCGGGATTGTTGTGTATGGGAATATTCGAGATGCCTCTGTGAATTTTGTGTTTGAGGCTGTTTGTGTTTTGAAATGCAAATGCGATGTCGGTTTTGTTGAATGATTTGTTTATTTTATTCGAGATGTTTTCTAGATAGGCCGTGGTTAAGTATTTTGTTTCCTTCTTTTTCGTTGTATGTATGGTTACTGTTATTTCTTTATGTATATTGTGCCTTTCAGGTTGTGTTTTACTGTGGTATAATTGTGTTACCATTTTGGGGTCATAATCGTTTTGCTGGGGTATGCATTCTAAGATTTCTATTTCCCTATGAATTGCTTCGACTTCCAGTTGTAAGTTTATTAATCTGTTCAGCATTGTGTGAACGAATGCGAGTTTGTGGGCTTTTGGATGACGTGAGTGTGCATTGATAATACAGTCTGTTGTAGTAGACTTTCTATAAATTTGGACGCAATGTTTGTTGTTAGTGTTCTTAATAGTTAGGTCGAGGAAGTTAATTATTTTGTTAGTTTCGTATTCTATGGCGAATTCACATTATAAATCGGGAAAACGGGTAAATAATAATATCAGTGACTCTAAACAACACATATCCATAGTAACAACAATAACATGAGTGGTGTAAAGCAGAGACAGAAGACCAACATAAATCATAGACAACAACGATTATTACGAAAACTTAAACACATAAATAAATTTGGAGCTAACTTTAGGCAAAAAGATAATTAGAAACAAACCTATATGAAAAAAATAATAATAAACAACTGAATTTCACACATCACTTATTTTTAACTATGTAAACATGTAACATCGCTGACCCACTGTCATCCAACTGTCAGAAAAGTAGAATATTTGGAAAAAAGTAACTAATATCTGATATACATCTCCACTCTACACCTGGGAGAAAGTAATAATTGCAAAACAGACAGGACATGACAAGCAACGATGTTACGTGTAAGGCAAAACACATTATAAATTTTCAGATCATAGTTACTCGTATTAAGACCATCGCTTATATGAAGAACTTACATAGCAGTGTAGCTGGATATTATTCATAAATAATAATACCTTAAAGTGTCTCGATTCCTAAATTAATTCCCTTAGCATCACCTGATTTAATTCGACTACATTATATTATCCTTGTTTTGTTTTTGTTCTTACATACCCTTTTCAAGAAAATGTTTATTCCGCTCAGTTGCTCTTCCAAGTTCTTTCTCATCTCTGACAGATTTAAAATGTCATCGGCAAACCGCAATTTTTTTATTTCTTTTCCCTGAACTTTCATTCCTGCTCCTAATTTTTCTTTAGTTCCAGTTACTGCTTGTTCAATGTACAGACGAGTAACATCAGAGATAGGATACAATCCTGTCTCATTCTCTTCTCAAATACTGCTTTCCTTTCATGCGCCTCGACTCTTACTCCGTCCATCTCGTTTCTGTACAAATTGTAAATATCCTTTCGCTCCCTGTATTTTACCTAGGCTATCTTTATAATTTCAAAGAGAGTATTCCACTGAACGGCAAAAACTTTCTCTAAATATCCAAATGCTACAAATGTCGGTTTGCATTTCCTTAACTTACCTTCTAAGATAAGCCTTAGAGTCACTATTATCTCGCGTGTTCCTATGTTTCTCCGGAATCTGATGTACCTCGAAGTCTGCTTCTGCCAGTTTTTCCATTCGTCTGCAGAGAATTCGTGTTAGTATTTTGAAATCATGGCTTATTAAACTTACTTTGGAAATTTTCCCACCCGTCAGCAAATACTTACTTTGGAAATGGAAGTATTATATTCTTCTTGAAGTCTGAGTGTTGTTCGCGTGTCTCATACATATTCCACACCAGATGGAAGAGTTTTTTCTTGGCTGGCTCTCCCAAGGGCGTCAGTACTTCTGACGGAAAGTCGACTACTCTCAGGGCCTGTTTTCGACTTATGACTTTCAGAGATCTGTCAAATTCTTCTCGTACTATCGTATTCCCCATCTCATCTTCATCTAGTCCAATTCCGTTTCGATAATACTTCCTTCACATATAGACACTGTATGTACTCCTTCCACCTTTCAGCTTTGCCTTCTTTGCCTAAGACTGGTTTTTCATCTGTGTTCTTCATAGTCGTATTGTTGCTTTTCTTTTCCCCACAGGTCTCTTTTAATTTTTCTTTAAGCGGTATCTATCTTTCCCTAATGAAATATGTTTTAAACCCTTACATTTGTCCTCTAGCCATCACTGATTAGCCATTTCGCTCTTCTTGTCAATCAGATTTTCTAAACTTTCTATTCCCTTTCGCTCACTTCATTTGCTACATTTTTATACACTCCTGGAAATTGAAATAAGAACACCGTGAATTCATTGTCCCAGGGAGGGGAAACTTTATTGACACATTCCTGGGGTCAGATACATCACATGATCACACTGAGAGAACCACAGGCACATAGACACAGGCAACAGAGCATGCACAATGTCGGCACTAGTACAGTGTATATCCACCTTTCGCAGCAATGCAGGCTGCTATACTCCCATGGAGACGATCGTAGAGATGCTGGATGTAGTCCTGTGGAACGGCTTGCCATGCCATTTCCACCTGGCGCCTCAGTTGGACCGCGTTCGTGCTGGACGTGCAGACCGCGTGAGACAACGCTTCATCCAGTCCCAAACATGCTCAATGGGGGACAGATCCGGAGGTCTTGCTGACCAGGGTAGTTGACTTACACCTTCTAGAGCATGTTGGGTGGCACGGGATACATGCGGACGTGCATTGTCCTATTGGAACAGCAAGTTCCCTTGCCGGTCTAGGAATGGTAGAACGATGGGTTCGATGACGGTTTGGATGTACCGTGCACTATTCAGTGTCCCCTCGACGATCACCAGTAGTGTACGGCCAGTGTAGGAGATCGCTCCCCACACCATGATGCCGGGTGTTGGCCCTGTGTGCCTCGGTCGTATGCAGTCCTGATTGTGGCGCTCACCTGCACGGCGCCAAACACGCATACGACCATCATTGGCACCAAGGCAGAAGCGACTCTCATCGCTGAAGACGACACGTCTCCATTCGTCCCTCCATTCACGCCTGTCGCGACACCACTGGAGGCGGGCTGCACGATGTTGGGGCGTGAGCGGAAGACGGCCTAACGGTGTGCGGGACCGTAGACCAGCTTCATGGAGACGGTTGCGAATGGTCCTCGCCGATAACCCAGGAGCAACAGTGTCCCTAATTTGCTGGGAAGTGGCGGTGCGGTCCCCTACGGCACTGCGTAGGATCCTACGGTCTTGGCGTGCATCCGTGCGTCGCTGCGGTCCGGTCCCAGGTCGACGGGCACGTGCACCTTCCGCCGACCACTGGCGACAACATCGATGTACTGTGGAGACCTCACGCCCCACGTGTTGAGCAATTCGGCGGTACGTCCACCCGGCCTCCCGCATGCCCACTATACGCACTCGCTCAAAGTCCGTCAACTGCACATACGGTTCACGTCCACGTTGTCGCGGCATGCTACCAGTGTTAAAGACTGCGATGGAGCTCCGTATGCCACGGCAAACTGGCTGACACTGACGGCGGCGGTGCACAAATGCTGCGCAGCTAGCGCCATTCGACGGCCAACACCGCGGTTCCTGGTGTGTCCGCTGTGCCGTGCGTGTGATCATTGCTTGTACAGCCCTCTCGCAGTGTCCGGAGCAAGTATGGTGGGTCTGACACACCGGTGTCAATGTGTTCTTTTTTCCATTTCCAGGAGTGTATTTTCTCCTTTCATAAATTAAACTCAATATCTCAGTATTTGTTATCCAAGAATTTCTACTACGCCTTGTCTTTTTACCTGTTTGATTCTCTGTTGTCCTCACATCTTCATCTCTTAAAGCTACCCATTGTCTTCTAGTGTATTCTTCTCCCCTTTTCTAGTCAATCGTTTCCTAATGGTACCACTGAATCTCTGAGCAGCCTTTGGTCCTTTCAACTTATCCAGCTCCTACCTCCTTAATCCAATGTCTCCGGTTTTACTCTACAGTTCATAACCAATAAATTGTGGTCAGAGTCCGCATATGCGCCTGAAAATGTTTTACAACTTAGCACCTGGCTCCTAAATCTCTTTCTTACCATTATATAATCAATCTGAAACATTCCGGTGCCTCCAGGTCTCTTCTAGGTATACAACCTTCTTTCACGATTCTTAAACCAACTGTTAGCGATGATTAAATTATGCTCTATATTTCCTTCCCTTCCTTTTCGTACTATCGAGTCCCGGTCCCCCATTACTATTAAATTCTCGTCTCCCTTAACTATCTGAGTAATTACTTTTATCTCGTCAACCATTTATTCAATTTCTTCATCATCTGCGAAACTAGTTGACTTATAAACAAGCACTGTTGTGGTGCTTGTGAATTTCGTGTCTACCTTGGCTATAATAATGCGTTCACCACTCTGTTCAAAGTAGCTTACCCGTATTCCTATTTTCTTATTCATTATTAATCCTACTCCTGCATTACCCTTATTTGATTTCGTATTGATAACCATGTGTTCTGTAACCGGAAGTACTGTTCCTCAAGCTCCCGTATTTCACTAATTCCCTCTATGTGTAACTTCAACCGATCCATTTCCCTTATTAAATTTCCCAATCCACCTGCCCAACTAAGGGATCCAACATTCCATGATCCCATGCGTAGAACGCCAGTTTTGTTTCTCCTGATGACGACGTCCTGATTAGTGCCCGCCAGGAGATCTGAATGGAGGACCATTTTACCTCCGGAATATTTTACCCAAGCGGATGCCATCGTCATTTGACCACACAGTAGTATGGCCCCGGGAAAAATTACGGCTGTAGTTTCCCCTTACTTTCAGCCTTTCGCAGTACCAACACAGCAAGGCCCTTTTGGTCGATGTTACAAGGCCAGATCAGTCAATCATGCAGACAGTTACCGCTGCAATTATTGAGAAGGAACCATACGTTTGCCCGGCTTCTCAACAGATACCTCTCCGTTGTGGCAAGATTATCTGTATCGCTGAGACACGTAAGAAGACCTTCGATTTGAAGGTGTATGGTTCATGGGGGAGGAGGGGGTGGCGGGTGGGGGTAGGTATGGGGGGAAAAATCATGCGGACATATTCGCCCTTTTTTTCTAACATGCAACTCACCTCTAACTCCCACAATCTCCTCTAGAAGTAACTCATTGACACCCTAGTCTATCGTTTATTCCCAGTTGCCCCTTCTCACACGCTCAGTCAGTCCAACTCATTGTCATTATTTCTTAGTGTGTCTCTAGGATTGTTTCCAGTCCCAGTCGTCTTGTCCTACTCTACGGTCTTCTTTCTCTGTCACTGCCACTGTCTTCCTCTTGCTCTCTCTTACTGCAAACACTTCATTCCTTCCTTCCTACACCCGCTGCCCCTTCTCACTGTCACTATCTCTCTCTTGCTGGTTGTCATTATCATACACTCTGTCTCTCATTATCACTGTCGAACCGCACAACGGATTCGGTGTGAGGCGGTGGAGTGTTGAGTGGACTTCTGTAGCCTGTTGTGGAGTTGTGTACCACTGAGGACTACGGCGGGAACGAAGCCTCTCAGTCGTTTCTAGGTCTCCAGTTCAATACAATACAATACAATATATAAAGCCTTCTTACTCTTCAATCAATTCCATCGAAAATTGTTGCAACTGACAGTGGAATACTGTGTACCACTTGTGACATTTTACTGTCGTGTCACCATTTTATTCACGTGCTCCATTTAGCAAAAACTGCTTCTCGATGAACAGCTGACGATAGTTCTAATTTTTTGCTCTTTCACTGTCACCTAAATGCAAAAATTATTTCCGCTTAGTGCTGTAATGTCGTTCCACAGCAAATTTGCGGTATCCGTCGATTATATTGCTGTATATCGCTTGATAAATATTGAAAATTCTTATACTGCTCCTCTGCCAGACACATTCACTTTTAGAGGCTTGTAACGATAGGTCGCTAGACTGTTTCCTGTTGTGCAAATAGCCCCTGGACGCTTCCTGTCTGTAATGATACCCACCTACCAACATCTGCACCCAATCCATTACCACTCTATTATATACAAACCAAAATCTTTCCATGACCTGCGTAATACTTCTCTCTCTTGCGCTCATATTGCTTTTATTGCCGTCTGAAGCATATTACGTATTGCAGCAGGTAGCTGCCGTCACAAAAAAATACTGAAAGGTGTTTGGCACAAAGAAAAGCCGCCACATCTCGGTTTGGTCACAGTACTACAGTTCGGTGAACTCCTGTTTTTATCTGAGGTGTAACCAGACGAGCGTGCCACACTCTGATTTCCTATTGGTGTCGAATTGCACATAATATTTATTAATTAAAGAAGACTAAAATAAGAATTGTCTAAAGAGCAAAAATGCCTATCTTCGGTGAACTGATTAGGGCGTATTAATTAAAATAATCTAACAGTAACATTTGTAAAACAAGAAAAGATATTAAAAGAAACAACAAGTTTACTGTTACCAGTCACCGTTTTATTTTTTCCACGACGCGTTTCGAAGGTTTAAACCTCCATCATCGGGTGGATTTACATTAGTTAGTATTACATATGTGTGTATGTTGTGTTACGGCTTTGGAGGAACTTGAATCACTGCCTCCAGTGGTCACAGGTTCCTTTTACTGTCGTGACACTTAACATGTATACTGCCACATTTGTACTGGAATCAGCTGGGTGCAAGGTGCAGACGCCATATTTGTTTACAAATGTGGCAGTATACATGTGAAGTGCTACGACAGAAAAAGGAACCTGTGACCGCTGGAGGCAGTGCCACAAGTTCCTCCAAAGCCGTAACACAACATACACACATATGTAATACTAACTAATGTAAATCCACCCGATGATGGAGGTTTAAACCTTCGAAACGCGTCGTGGAAAAAATAAAACGGTGACTGGTAACAGTAAACTTGTTGTTTCATTTAATGTCAGTAACAGTCACGGTAAAGCCTAACCTAAAAATGTTCGCATTTAAAGAAAAGATATGAAAGACTTAAACACTTCGTGAATTTTCGGGTTGTAACGAGCAATGATCGAGTAAGTGATCCACGCTGGCAAATTGTAATTGGCTGCTCACCTTGGCGGCAGCAGTGTAGTTGCGTGATGTTGCGAGCATGCGAGTGATGCAGACTAAATAATTATTAGGAAAGTTATTTGTTGCTCATTATGCGTGGAAAGATTTCTTGCACTATACGTCGATTATAGATCGTTGATCGTTGTGAGCACAAGACCTCGTGATTATGACTTTGTTATTTTACTAACGCCAATGTCTTGATGAACATAACTGGCATCCCTTGTAAAATTTCGACTACATCGCTTGATAGTAAACTTAAGACTTGATATCCGGGTCGCGTATACTAGCAATCCATTTCAGACTACATAACCTGATACACAACCGACTCCTCGGCTAACACTGCGCTGGGACAACTGTTTGGAGTGAAGATGCCACGTTAGTGCAACTTTGATAACTCTGTGATCTTTTTCGACGTGTTAAGATCCATAATCCAACTGCGACCCACACACCGACTACAGTATCAGCATAAATGAGGACAACACCGTGAATACAGTCATAATATTTGTAAAAAATGTTTTTCTTACAAATACGAGAAGTTTTCAACAATGTAGGTATAACTGAAGTCTTTATTTAAAAGTAGTTACCAGAGGCCTTAGCAGAAGTATCTCAATGTTCCACGCGTCAAAGGATTCCCTGTTCCCAGAACTACTGTTTCTGTGATAGGATCCATTTTGTGAACTGTGTCCTTCAGTTCGTCATCGGAGCCACAGCGCTTCCCTTTGAGACGCTTCTTTGGCGAACCAAACACAGTGAAGACACAGGAAGACAAGTCCGGGCTGTACGGTGAATGCCCTAGCTGCTCCCGCGTGGACTTAACCACTACGCTTTGTGTGACCTAGCAGTTTCTCTGCCTCGTGATGACTGGGTGTTGTGTGATGTCCTTAGGTTAGTTAGGTTTAAGTAGTTCTAAGTTCTAGGGGACTGATGACCATAGATGTTAAGTCCCATAGTGGTCAGAGCCATTTGAACCATTTGATCTAGGAGACTTGTGGATGTGCGTATTTGTGGAACAGGATCGCTCTCTCCGGGAGCAGCCCAGGCCGTTTGCTCTTGATGGACTTGTGTAGGCTACGGAGTGTCTTGCAGTGCGCGTCAGTGTTAAAGGTTTTTCCATTCTTCAGGTATTCTATGAGTATCTGACCTCGGACGTCGAAAAAGATGGTGATCATCACCTTGCCTGCTGAGGGCAGAGCTTTTAATTTTTCAGGGCGAGGCGAGGACGCTACTTTCGCGTCCCATATATCTCACTACGTTATCCCAAAGCTGCGTATGCAAACTTCAGTCGGTTTGGCTGTTGCGCTGTTTGTACCTTTTCATTTGAATATGCCTTATACGCTCATGCTCATAAATTAAGGATAATTGCAGAATGTGGTGCCACACAACATAGCACTTCACAAAACTGGCGCTAGTAGCATAGGCACATAGGGGACACACACGACACAGATCTGTAAGTCCACGGTATCGGTGATTAGTTGTGAAAACCGTCCCGAAACACAAGTTCTACATAACGCCGTTGTTTTCTGAGCATGTAACCCGACATCAATTTGGTATATGATCACAATGCACACGTACACAGGTCGCATAACGGGTTGGATCAGGTGGTCGAGCAACTGCTGGGGTATAGCCTCCCATTCTTGCAACAGTGCCTATCAGAGCTCCTGAAGTGTCGTAGAGGTTTGAAGACGTGCAGCGATACGTCGACCGAGAGCATCCCAGACATGCTCGATAGGGTTTAGGTCTGGAAAACAGGCAGGCCACTCCATTTCCCTGATATCTTCTGTTTCAAGGTAATGCTCCACGATGGCAGCTCGGTGGGGCCGTGCATTATCATCCATCAGGAGGAAGGTGGGACGAACTACACCCCTGTAAAGGCGGACATACTGTTGCAAAATGACATCCCGATACACCTGACCTGTTATAGTTCCTCTGTCAAAGACAAGGAGGGGTGTACGTGCACCAATCATAATGCCACCCCACACCATCAAACCACGACCTCCATGCAGCTGCCTTTCAAGGACATTAAGGGGTTGGTATCTGGTTCCTGGTTCACGCCAGATGAAAACCCGGCGAGAATCACTGTTCAGACTATACCTGGACTCGTCCGTGAACATAACCTTGGACCACTGATCCAAATACCATGTACTGTATTCTTGACACCAGGTTTTACGGGCTCTCCTGTGTCCAGGGGTCAGTGGAGCGCACCTTGCAGGTCTCCGGGCGAATAAACCACGTCTGTTCAGTCGTCTGTAGACTGTGCCTGGAGACATCTGTTCCAGTGGCTGCGGTAAGGTCCCGAGCAAGACTACCTGCAGTATTCCGTGGCCCTCTACAGGCACTGATCGTGAGACATGGGTCTTCTTGTGGTGTTTTACACTGTGGACGTCCCGTACTGTAGCGCCTGGACACCTTTCCTGTCTTCTGCAATCGTTTCCATAATCTCGATATCACACTTTTTGGGACACGGAGGGCCCGTGATACGACCTGCTGTGTTTGACCACCCTCCAGTCGCCCTTGCATTCTAACCCTCATAACGTCATCAATATGTGTTCTTTGAGCCATTTTCAACACACAGTCACCATTAGCACATCTGAAAACGTCTGCACACTTGCTCGGTGCACCGTACTCTGACAGGTACCAACACACCTCTGTGTATGCGGACTGCTGCAGCGCCACCATGCGACGACCGCAGGTCAAATGCACCGCATGGTCATAACCCGAGGAGATTTAAACCCGCAAACGACCCACCAAAGCGTTGTTTCACCATGTATCAGCGTTATCCTTAATTTATGAACATAAATGTAAATTAATTGTCACACTTTTCCGCTCCAGTTAGTCTCCTTTGGATCGTCCTCCTCCACAACTATCATTCACAAACATTCCTGCTTCGTCCAGTTAATAATTGTATTATTTTCACGTATATTAATTAAAGGGTGAAGAGTGGAATCTTGGATGCTGCCAGCCCGCCTCATGTAAGGGGGTAATGTAGGTAATAAATAACCATTACATCTGACATAACTTGTATATTGCAGACATGTTTGTCAGGACCAGCTACGATAACATCCACACATCACAAATCTTTCTGTGGGACTTTCTGTGAAACTTGAGTGTACACAGCTGACCATCCTAAGCTTCCACCGTGGACTGTCACTTGTTATGGTGTCTGTACTTCCGTGCTGGTGGCACCGTACTACTCACGTCCGGTGTACTTGAGTATGTGCTACAGCCCGTCATGCAGCAAAAATTACGACTGACCTGGTCATTTTAATGTAATGAGTTCCTTTCGGGTTTCTTTTCGTGTAAATTTGTAGTTCGTCAACTTCTGGCAAAAAGATGGATTAAATGGGCTACAGAACGAGGTCGAGTCTTGCGTATTGATGAGTGTTGTATTCCGAACACACTGAGGTGAATTACGACCAGTTCTATTCTTGTACATCATTAAATCTTTGAACATCAAACTAATGCATTTAACACTTTTATCTGAAGGTCCTCTGCCAATTAATGGCTGCATATTAGCATTATTTGATTGTTAATTTCCTGGCGAAAAGATTCGTTATTTAGAAGAGGCATGTATCGTCTGGCGTAAGTGTTTCATCTTTACTATGTAATTGTCGCGGTTAATCGGAATATTAATATGCCATTTTCTTACGTCACGGCATGTTCTATTAATAGAACAGTATAATGATTTTTAATTTAAATTTAAAGTACTTAAATAAATCGTAAGTGAAAAAGCTACAGTTACAAGACTTGTGGAAAGTGTTTTGGAGTATCGTGTATTGTCTTTTCTGTGATAATATCTCTTGTTAATGATACAGTGCACTGATACATATTGAAGAATAAGAGAACACTAAACCATGGGAACTTATTGTCACTATTTCAGCTGAGTTCACCAATGTTTATTTCACTATTTTACAAAGATCACAAATAAAATACAAAATACTCTCTTGATCCGAACATCCAACATATGTCCAGTCTCTACGCGTGGAACACAGCACCCAGTGTTCTTCGAATGGCTGCAAAAACGTAATACACTTCAGAGTCTCTTCTGTTGGTCCATTATTTCAAGTAAATTCCAGTTTTTTCCCACACTTTTGCGTTTTCCTTCTATTCTTTTTTTTTTTTTTTTTAAGCCTGATTTAAGTTCAGCTATCTTTAAGCTCTTTTCAGACTATATTTTTTCTGCCTTTAACCTATTCTCTTCGGTGGCGAATTATTTACTTTCCTCTCGTTTTCCACCATTTCGATCTAACTATAAATAAAAAGAAGAAAACGTAATTTAAAAATTGAGATTACTTCTGGCCGATATTGAATGACTGGTACTGCACGACGAACACACAGTAGGATCTAATTATATTGGGCGTTCTGTTATGGAAATTACCATGAGAGATTTGTCTGATACCATTCCTTATATACCACAAAAAATGGTTCAAATGGCTCTGAGCAGTATGGGACTCAACTGCTGTGGTCATAAGTCCCCTAGAACTTAGAACTACTTAAACCTAACTAACCTAAGGACATCACACACATCCATGCCCGAGGCAGGATTCGAACCTGCAACCGTAGCGGTCGTGCGGTTCCAAACTGTAGCGCCTTTAACCGCTCGGCCACTCCGGCCGGCTATATACCACAGATAACCGAAATATATCAATGAAATTAGTCACTTAAAAACGGTAACCACAGTCCTCAAAATCTCTTCCATCCGCCAAGAGCTATAGCAACACCACCAACCCTCAGAATAGGCAGAGCACTGAAGAGAGGAAGAAGAGACCCGACTCCAGCGCACATGGGTACACAAGCTTACTTCGGCTTACCTCTGGACCGTAGTTTATGTTTTAAAGTGGTTGTTAATTCGGAATTCTGGGTTCTTGATGATCAACGAGGTTACTTTTCTGGCACGCAAAAGCAAGTATTTGAAATTGAGTTTCCCTGTGCGGGCGTTCGAACTCTATTTGGCGCACTTTCCTGTTGTCCTCGGCCAGTGTTGCAGATTAGTGAGAAGACGCTACAGAGCTGAGAGTCGAGCTATTAGTTAGCTGGAGATAGAGATGGATAAAGTAACGCACCTGTCTAAGGTTACCTGGTACCTATAATTTTCATTTGTATACGTATAAATTAGAGTGTCGTGTATTTGTGGGACGTTTTCGTTATTAACTTTGGACTGTATACTGTATTCCTGTTTTACTGTTGTGGTGATAATGCGAAATACCAGCATGAGCCTTCAGCTGATCTGTGTCAGTCTCGACCTCCTGTGTGGCAAATCGCTTCCCCAGACTCAATGCTTAATAAAAGTCAGGCAACGGATCTGACGAACACAATTAGTGCAAAAGGGTGCCCTCAATTTTGAATTCGCATAGTTTACTGTTAACTAGATTTATGAAAGAGATTTACTGTCTACAAATGAAAAGTTTGGCCCCGGTACATCTTAGTACTAATTATAAATCTCTTTGTGTACAAATTTATGAAGAACATTGCAAGATTTCTGATGCGGCACACAGAAAAATATCGAATATGACGCTTAAAACTAAGTTATAATAAGGAAAGGTACAGTGTGCAAAAATAATTTGACAGGGAAATACTTTACAAAAAAACAGTGAAGTGAAACCAGTGACAGCAAGGACGTGTCGAAAGAGAACGTGAGATTACTTGCAACATTTACGTCTGCCTAGTCATGAAAAGCTAGTGTGAATTTACTGGAACGTTAGCTAATATTTAACATTTAACCAGCCTACCATCTGATATTCTCACCATTATATGCCTTTGTACGTGCAGATTGCTTGTTGCAGATGGATGTCTTGGCCCAGCCTGCTCTACAACTGAACTCTGTCTCTTTGTTTGTAAGTCATCCATCCAAAAGCCGTCTGCTGCAAGGGGTGAAGTCTGCCACCTGAGAGAAAAACTGCTACTCGAACTAAATCTGCCACAATCCGCTCCGAGAGTGAACTTTGTGAGAATGAATGCGAGAATGCTACAAGAGTGAATCACAGCACAACTCCCCTGTGTTTTATTGCTCATATTTTCCTTCGAAAGAACATCACACATCAATGAGCATAAAGTTGTCTTGGCGCTAGCCAGTCTTGTAATTTTTAAGTTCCTAAATACTTCCATCATGTACTGCCTAAAAATCATCCTCTAATCGTTCATTCTCCCATGCGCATCATTCTGAAAATCACAGGGAAGAGGGCCCACGTCAGAGACTATGTTTTTAAAGACCAGTCAGTAGTCTCCTATAGAAAATTTTGGCAAGTGGTCTGTGACCACCGTTTCTTAACTATCATTCTCAAAACACTCAAGTCATAGTTTCCATGACTGTGGGATGCAAAAGTTTTCGATCATTACACTTCCCTTCTACGAACTCGCCAGCCAATGCACAATTCCCTCAGCAGTAACATGTTGCCGGAAAGATATACACTACTGGCCATTAAAATTGCTACACCACGAAGATGACGTGTTACAGACGCGAAATTTAACCGACAGGATGAATATGCTGTGATATGCAAATGATTAGCTTTCCAGAGCATTCAGACAATGTTGGCGCCGGTGGCGACACCTACAACGTGCTGACATGAGGAAAATTTCCATCCGATTTCTCATACAGAAACAGCAGTTGACCTGGTTGCCTGGTGAAACGCTGTTGTGATGCCTCGTGTAAGGAGGAGAAATGCGTACCATCACGTTTCCGACTTTGATAAATGTGCGATTGTAGCCTAACGCGATTGCGGTTTATCGTATCGCGACATTGCTGCTCGCGTTGGTCGAGATCCAATGACTGTTAGCAGAATATGGAATCGGTGGGTTCAGGAGGGTAATACGGAACGTCGTGCTGGATCCCAACGGCCTCGTATCACTAGCAGTCGAGATGACAGGCATCTTATCCGCATGGCTGTAACGGATCGTGCAGCCACGTCTCGATTCCTGAGTCAACAGATGGGGACATTTGCAGGGCAACAACCATCTACACGAACAGTTCGACGACGTTTCCAGCAGCATGGACTATCTGCTCGGAGACCATGGCTGCGGTTACCCTTGACGCTGCACACAGACAGGAGCGCCTGCGATGGTGTACTCAACGACGAACCTGGGTGTACGAATGCCAAAACGTCATTATTTGGGATGAATCCAGGTCCCGTTTACAGCATCATGATGATCGCATCCGTGTTTGGCGACATCGCGGAGAAACCCATACTGGAAGAGTGTATTCGTCATCACCATACTGGCGTATCACCCGGCGTGGTGGTATGGGGTGCCATTGGTTACACGTCTCGGCCACCTCTTGTTCGCCCTGACGGCACTTTGAACAGTGGACGTTACATTTCAGATTTGTTACAACCCGTGGCTCTACCCTTCATTCAATCCCTGCGAAACCCTACATTTCAGCAGGATAATGCACGACCACATGTTTCAGGTACTGTACGGGCCATACTGGATACAGAAAATGATCGACTGCTGCCCTAGCCAGCACATTCTCCAGATCTCTCACCCATTGAAAACGTCTGGTCAATGGTGGCCGGGCAACTGGCTCGTCACAATACGCCAGTCCCTACTCTTGATGAACTGTGGTATCGTGTTGAAGCTGCATGGCCAGCTGTACCTGTACACGCCATCCAAGCTCTGTTTGACTCAATGCCCAGGCGTATCAAGACCGTTATTGCGGCCAGAGGTGGTTCTTCTGGGTACTGATTTCTCAGGATCTATGCACCCAAATTGCGTTAAAATGTAATCACATGTCAGTTCTAGTATAATATATTTGTCCAATGAATACCCCTTTATCATCTGCATTTCTTCTTGGTGTAGCAGTTGTAATGGCTAGTAGTGTACATTATAAAAGGTCCACTACACGGGAGCCAAGCCATCAAAGAATATCTTTTTAACGTATGTAACACGACCACGTGCACTTCTTCGCTTTCCAGATTTGTCAGTAGTTGACGATTGGGTCCGCCAAAGTGGCGCAAACACAACAGCACACAACACCCCCGCAGCCCGCTTGTAAGTTGCCACAAGGGTGCCCTGAGAGTTTCGGGGCAGGGAGTGCCGCTCACTGCCCTTCACTCTCTGTTAGCAGTCTGCTCACGGCTTCCGTTTGCAAGCGAATATTGAACATAGATGCACCAAGTCCCAGTTACCAGGTTGCAAGGTGATTAGTAAACATAACTTGATCTACACAGTGACTGCCATAATCCTCTTTATTTGACTAAACAAGAATGATTTGATTGACTTGCACATTACTTCGATCGGTGTCTGATGTGATTTGCTTATAAAAATTAAAGGTGTCAGACCTGGAAAAGCTCAATTCTTTTCAATTGTCGGCAGGAATCCCTAGTAGTGAATTGGAGGTATTGTATTGATCTGTTAACAGTGAATATTCCAGTCCATTGGTCGAATCACAGAATCTTTCCTGAGAGTAGTTACATAACTACAGGGCTCTTAATTACTGACACTGAAGTTGTGCTAAATTTAACACTACCTGTCATTATGAGGCTGGCGACCCTTATTTAAATTCATTTTACTTGCGTAGTAATGCCAAGAGCTAATCTGCGCCCGCTAATAAACGCTTCCAATTAGTCTGCGGAGTAGTATGTTAAATAGGTCATCTCAAACTCCGGACTTCACCGACAGTATGTGGATTCTGGCAATGGCCACGAGTGTGATTTTGTAGTAGGCCATGGAAGCTACAGTGAACTAACGAAAGAAACGTTCCAAGGTAAGTAACTTGAAGGAAAAGCATTTAAGGTCTTCCTAGAGGACGTGTGTGAAAATGTGGTTACTTTAAACGCCGTAAGATTTTTTTAAAAAGATGTTGGAGGTGTTGGCAGATTTCTGGTCAGATTTTATGGGTAAGTAATTCAGTTTTGTGAAGGACTTCATTTTTAATAAGTTTTTTATTACCTTGCTAATTATCAAGATTATGTAGTCGATAAAGCAATGCTGCGCTGATCATTGATCTGTCTTTCTTTCAGTTACTTTGTCATATAGACATTTTATCTTTCATAATTTATAGGATGCTACAGGCAATGTATTACATATATTTTATTTTTGCTCGTAAATTCACCATTAAAGTTTCAGACCTATTATCTTTATATGTTTTCTTTCAACAATTGTATACGGATAACTGTATTCGTCTTTTACTTTATCACAATTGGTTTCTATAATAGTTATCAGTATTTAAAAGTCTGCTACATGTATTTTACCTAATGTGTTTTTATCACATTACGTTTCTTATGTAAATGATGACTACATCTAAGCCCACAGTAGCGACATCTATGAAGAATGTAGCCAAACAGATTTCTAGTAGCTACAGCACTTCAGTAGGTTTTGTACGATAACGCCAGTTGCAAAATGACTGTGTGGACGATGTGGTCTATTTTACACCATATTTTAGATCTATATGACCATGCTGTACTAAGTATATTTATATGTGTCGGCCTTATCACATTAGGACATGGTGTAGAACAGGTACCTTTTACCGTATTTTATCTGTGCATTTCTATGGTTGTATCCCGCCCCCTGCCACGTCTTCGCAGTTGTGTCCCCCCTACCCTCCATCTCTACACCCTTCATCTCCTTTCCCAAGGTGGCTTCCATCAACTCCCCCTCCCAGATGATGCCCTCTCTCCCTCCATTTATCTCTCCTATCAACTCTGATCCTCACCCCCCTCCTTTCCTCCGTCCTTTTCCTGGGCTCCCTGCCCCCCCTTCCTTCCTCTTTTTTTCTCCCACCTACCCTCTATCTGCCCCCCTTCTCTCCCCCGAGTCCTTTTCACACTTCCCTCCTCTGCCTTTTCCCATTCCCTCTCGCATCTGCCCTACCCCTCCCGCCCCTTATGAGTCCTCTCCCTCCTTTGGTTCGTCCCCTTTCGTTTTTCCTCTCCTCCCTCCTTGTTTCCCCTCCCCCTCCCCATTTGTACAGACCCCACCACCCCATCTGCCCTTGGCTATGGTGTGTCATCTTTGTGCCGACATTTTAGTGCAGTGTTTACAGTGAGTGTTCAGTGTTGTGTATCTTTTCCCAAGTGTTGCGAACGGACATCATACTGTCACTGGGTGTGATTTTTATGTCTCTTGCGAACAGAAACCAGACTGTCGCCATGTTTTTTAATTGTCTGTCTACTATGTTACCTGCCTACTTCCTGTGTATTTTATTAGCTTTGCGAACCCTTTGCTTTATGTTTTAGCTTTCCACAATTTTCCGCCGTTTTACAATTTAAGTCACCGTTTTATCGCCTGCTTTTATTGTTTCTTATCTTCTTCTTACGTTTTAAAAAGTCTGCAGGCTGCAGAGCAGCGTAATAAGCTGCTGCCAGCTCGTCCCCCTTCGGGGGGAATCGAAGTTCAATAAAGAAATAAAAAAGTGGTTGCATGATAGTATATGATGATACGTAATGGTGTACTGTGTTGGAAGGCAGACTGCCCACTATGTGTATATATCTTTTATATTGTAGATCTGATTGAAACCGGTTATCGTCAAAGGAATTGATATTGTGATCAAAAACTGGAATAAAAAACGTTTGCGAGAAGAATACTTGTTGACGACATTACAGGACACTGATACATGTGACGGAGATGATTTCGGATCAGCTATGAGCTCACACTGAAGTTTCTGTATGGCCATCTAAATTATGTAGTGCAGTGTCATTGCGAAAAACATTTCTCCACGCTTGCCCAAACCGAGTTCCTGCTCATACCTAATGATTTTTCCGACACCACATTAAATGTAACCGTCAGTACCAGTTCACAGATAAAACTTAGCTCTTGTTGTGATAGCAATTAATACCGCATCTAACAATTATGTGGCCAATTTTGCTTAACTAAACTGATGAAAAGAAGTTTTTCATTGCCTGAATGCTTGTAAAAGTGTTGTGATAAAGCAATATATATTTATGTATCTCCAGGAATTTCTAAAGCTTTGGATCGCTGTTAGCCAAGTTTGGCACACAGCGAACTTTACAAGTGTCAGCACCGTCAAGTTCATATCCTCCTAATACCAACAGGCACATAGACAAATTAAAAGGTGTTTCTTAGTCGATGCCGAAAACGCTACCAGCGCGAGAAGCATTCATTGTGGAAATAGTATTGGTCTACCTTGCCGACATGCTTTGCGGAGGCAGCCCCTGACATGTAGGCCACCCTGTGCAACAGGCATGTTGCATTGCAAAAGTATCAGCCTGTATTGCAACGATTTCATATGCAGTTGGGCATGGATGGGAAAGCTTGAGATGGACAGAGCAGGGGATGACAACAAACAGAGTGGCGGAAATGTACAGTGGAGTTCTCAGTTGTGTGAAAGTGCGAAATGAAAGGATTTATTGGTTATAGTAAACAAGTGGTATGAAACAGGGCAGTGTATTGTCACCTATCCTCTTCATTGTGGCTTTGGTTGAGATAATGATGAAGAAGGCGGACAAAACTGGAGAAGAAAATATAAAAGCGACGATATTTGTGGATGAATTGATGATCTGGGTAAACAGGAAGGAGGAGATTCAAGAACAGCTAGGTGCTTGGAAAGAAACGGCGAGACAGTATGAAATGAAATTTAATGTAAACAAATTTGAGATCCTGGTTACAAATAGCGGAGTAAAGATTGGAGGTGAACAACTGAAGGAAGTGGACAGTGTTAAGTAGTTGGGAAGTGTGACAGAGGAAAATATAAGAAATGAGAAAGAGATGAGTGAAAATGGCAGACAGGCAGAAGCGTTCCTGCGATGTGTTAGGAACCTGATTTGGAATAAAGACGCACCACAAAGAAGCAAAGGAGTGATATATAGAAGCTACAACAACCTGATAGTGACCTATGCATCTGAAAAATGGGTAATGGAGAAACGAGATGTAAGCAGATTACAGGCACGTGAAGTGAAGTTCCTTATTAGTAGGATAGGAGTAACAAGGAGAGACAGGATGAAGAATGAAAGGGTAAGGGAAACAGGAAAAGAGGAACCCTTGCAGAGGAACATAGAAACGTCGAGGCTAACATGGTATGGGAACTTAAAGAGAATGGGAAACGAGAGGATTCCCAAGGAGGTACATGAAATGGAGATGCAAAGGAAACGATCAAGAGAAATACCAAAGGAAGCAGGCGTCTGTTGAAAAAAAGAGGCGAGGTCTGGACCAGAGACAACACAGAAATATGTTGGGAAAACAGTACTGTATGAAGAGGCTTATGTTCCAAACAGACCCATCCTGGGTCTGGAAACTGTTCAAGATATTGATGATGATGATGATGATAAATGGGGATGGACAGAGAGAGGAACCAGGAGAGGGTAGGTAGGATGAGAGGGGAACAGAATTGGATGGAAGTGTGAAGGGGCAGGAGGTGATGGACTGAAAGGGGGGAAGGAGAGGAGGGACAGAGTGTAAGGAGGATTGGTTGGTTGGTTGGTTTGGGGGAAGAGACCAAACAGCGAGGTCATCGGTCTCATCGGGTTAGGGAAGGACGGAGAAGGAAGTCGGCCGTGCCCTTTCAAAGGGACCATCCCGGCATTTGCCTGGAGTGATTTAGGGAAATCATGGAAAACCTAAATCAGGATGGCCGGACGCGGGATTGAACCGTCGTCCTCCCGAATGCGAGTCCAGTGTGCTAGCCACTGCGCCACCTCGCTCGGTGTAAGGAGGAGGAAATGGCTGGGGAGAGGGGTGGGAGGAAATTGATAGAGTAAAGGGGACAGGAGGAGATGAATAGGGGGAGGGGGGGTGGGCCGTAGATACGGAGACATGTATATAGAGATGGTGGACGAGGAGATGTGCTTAACGTATGTGTCGACCGTGTATGTAGTAGAACCTGCGGGGAAGAGGCTAGCACTAAATAAAAACGTGAAGGAATTAGCCTCATTACATCTATAGCTGTATCTATTTAAAAACAACTTACGGGAATTCAGCCAGGTAATATTAACAGCGACTGCCGATATTTCAGCGGGAGCACATCCCGTCATTTTCAAGGCAAACTGTCACTTTGCCTTGAAACTGGCGGGGTGTGCTCCCGCCGAAATATCGGCAGTCGCTGTTAATATTACCTGGCTGAATTCCCGTAAGTTGTTTGAAAATTGTATACGCCAGGAGAAACTCAGGTCTCACAGGTGTATCTAAGTTCCAAAGCCAACTGGGGGTAGAGTACATCTAGTATCACTATCATTTCCCCCTTCCCTGTTTCATTCGCCAATGACTTCGGCCACTTGCTAGCTGTTTGAGCGTGTTATCGACCTCTCCGAAAGAAGTATGTCATTATACACTTCAAGTTTTCATCGTTTGTAAACAACGATATGAGCCGGGACGTATTACTGCTTTCCCAAGCCAGCTTCTATGGAAATTCAGACCGACAACGGATAACACAGAGCAAAGAGAAATTATTTGGGGGGGGGGGGGGGAATAATAAATAAGAGAACTATCCTTGCCACAGAAGTTAACTTCTTGTCGAAGAAACGTATCCATTATATGTAAGTTGGTTGATGGCACTACTTTATCGATGATCAAAGGATAACAGAGGTAACTAACGAGATGATAAAAGAATTTCAATTGCTGCACTTTTTTTCACAAGAATTTATATACATGGGGAGAAACTAAACATATCGAACGTGTTCGTTCACCATTAATACAATGACATGAGGCATTAAAGTGCCTCAGTTATGCATAATATACAATGATTTGCCCCTTAAGGAACTGGGTAACAGAGCAGATGTTACTGCCACAGATCGCAACTGAATCGATTTCATACGATGTGACAGAAATAATTCCTTAAGCCATGCTACAAGGAGAGATGGTATCCAAATTTGCACTTCGCGAGATAACGAGCAAGACGTGGTAACAGAAGATTCCTTGTCACAAGATCCACTCCCAAGTGGCGAAAGATTCAAATAACTAAACTAAGAGTCATGCTTTAGCAACACCTAACGTTACTGTGATATTACTAAAATTCACACGGAACCAGACTCGGTTAAATTCATACACCGAAGCGACAACAGTCGCCAGTCTTCATCGTACCAGACTCACAACCACATTTCTGTACTGATGCACCCTTGGACCTCCCGTGCTCTTCACACCAATATCAAAACCCGAATATCTACTCGACGTTCTCTAATTCTGGCGTACCATCAAGAAAAGCTACCATCAAAACCCGCGTCAGCCAACCATGGCTGTATTATTTGTTGATCTATCTGAGAGAGAAAATTTCTGATGAGCACCAGAGAAATCAATACTAGCCGCCAATCAGAGGTCAAGTCTTGCCGTTAGCCTGTGTGACAAGCACCATTGATAAACATAGCAAGTGGATATATTTTTCATTAAAAGAAAAATCCAAAACCAGAAGTTCGTTGCGGAGTTAATTACGATGAAGCGCCAAAGAAACTGGTATAGGCTTGTGTATTCAAATACAGAGATATGTAAAACGGCAGAATACGTCACTGCGATCGGCAACGCCTATGTACGACAAAACAGATGTCTGACGCAGTTGTTAGATTGGTTGCTGCTGCTACAATGACAGGTTATCAAGATTTAAGTGAGTTTCAACGTTGTGTTGCAGTCGGCGCACGAGCGATGGAACACAGCATCTCCAAGGTAGGAATGAAGTGGGGATTTTTCCTTACAACCGTTTCACGAGTTACCGTGAATATCAGGAATCGGGCAAAACATCAAATCTCCGATATCGCTGCGGCCGGAAAAGGATCCCGCAAGAATGGGACCAACGACGACTAATGAGAATCTTTCAATGCTGAGACATCAAAAAGTGTCAACGTGTGAACCATTCAACGAAACGTCATCGGTATGGGCTTTCGGAGCCGAACGTCCGCTCGTGTACCCTTGATGAGTGCAAGACACAAAGCTTTACGCCTCGCCTCGGCCCGTCAGCACCGAGATTGGACTGTTGATGATTTGTTAACATGTTGCCTGGTCGGACGAGTCTCGTTTCAAATTGTATCGAACGGATGGACGTGTACGGGTACGGAGATAACCTCGTGAATCCATGGCTCTGTAATAGTGTTGGAGTGATATCGGACCCCTGGTACGTCTAGATACGACTCTGACAGGTGACACGTACGGAAGCAATCTGTCTGATTACCTGCATCCATTCATGTCGATTGTCCATTCAGACGGACTTGGGCAATTCCAACAGGAGAATGCGACACCCCACAAGTCCAGAATTTCTACAGAGCTGCTCCAGCGAAACTCTTCTGAGTTTAGACGCTTCCGCTGGCCATCAAGCCTCCCAGACATGAACATTATTGAGCATATTTGGGATGCCTTGCAACGTGCTGTTGAGAAGAGGTCTCCACCCCTCGTATTCTTACGGATATATGGGCAGCCCTGCAAGATTCATTTTGTCAGTTCCCTCCAGCACTACTTCAGACATTAGTCGACTCCAAGCCACGTCGTGTTTTGGCACTTTTTCGTGCTCGCGGGGGCCCTTCGCGATATTAGGCAGTTGAACCAGTTACTTTGGCTCTTCATTGTGTAAATGTCAGTAAAACGGGGCCTGGCTACTAGGCTGATTGCAGTTCCTTTTGCTGTGCTTGTGCTTACATTGAAACAATTGGAGAAAATTAATTTTAAACGACTGTTCATCACAGCAGGAGAATGTATCACTCAAAGTTCAAGTAGTGAGATGTACACCAGCATCTTCATATGTTTCTTTATTAATTTACCGTTTTGTTATCCGTTGTTGCAATGGATTTCCTGATTAGTTGGCTTCGGAATGGAGTTAGGAGTGCGAGCCCACATCATTATTTGTGAATCATGAAAACATAAAGAATACAATGACACTTTTCTTTCGGAGAGGTTGGCAACATCACAGACTGATATCATATGGTAAAAGCAAATGTACAGCTAAGAAAGGCAGAAAGATATGAGAGGGGTCTGACAGGTTTCTCTCAACATGGGAATTTCATGTGGTCGAAGGAGCGTCTACAAAACTTCCCGATGAAATAAAATATACACGTTGCTTCATAGTCGTACTTATTGAGGTGGGGATATTACCCGAACACGTGATGGAGCATAGCTAGTACACTAGTCGGAGGCTACTTAGTGAGCGTGCAACAGGTTTCTGCGTACAATGTGTTCAACAGTATCTTCTGTGTGTATCGCATGTTCGTGTGGAACGCAGTACTCCTGTTGTAGGGAAGCAGAATACCCCTGCGCACACAATGCGATGACGCTGTGCAGGCCAGTTTACTTGCAGATTAGTGGCCGCCACAGTCAGCGAGGGGTGGGGGTGAGAGCTCATTGTCGACATTACCGTCATTTCACGCCTGCGGAGAATAAAGCAACAGGGAAGAAGTAGTCGGTAGCGTAAACGTTGGATTTCGTTCTCAAATTTATCCTTAGTTTCCCTCCTAACTTGCACTAGGCAGAGATTAAATAACTTGGCTGTAGATTACAACTGTATTTCATCCAC
This sequence comes from Schistocerca serialis cubense, assembly GCF_023864345.2. Taxonomy (NCBI): domain Eukaryota; kingdom Metazoa; phylum Arthropoda; class Insecta; order Orthoptera; family Acrididae; genus Schistocerca; species Schistocerca serialis. The sequence goes on along the minus strand of NC_064639.1, from coordinate 1,141,392,674 downwards.
TTCTCTGTTACTGCCTCCAATGTTCTTAATGTAACTGCAGTATGGCTTTTTCTTTGTTTTTAAGTCATCAGTCTCTTGACTGGTTTGACGCGGCCTCGTACGTCTTCCTCTCCCATGCCAACCTTTTTTTTCTTTTTTTTTTCACCTCGGAGTAGCACTTGCAACCCACTACCTTAATTATTTCCTGTTTCCTGGATGTGTTCCAATCTCTGTCTCTCTCTATATTTTTACCCTCTACAGCTCTCACTAGTACCACGGAAGTTACTCCCAAATGTTTAAACAGATGTCCTATTGTCCTGTCCCTTCTCTTTGTCAGTGTTTTCTAGTTATTCCCTTCCTCGCCGATTCTGCGGGAAAACCTCCTCATTCCTTATCAATCGACTCAATTTTCAACAGTGTTCTGTAGCACCAAGTCTCAAATACTTCGATTCTCTTCCGTTCTAGTTTTCTCACAGTACATGTTTCGCTGCCGTGTAATGCTGTGCTCCAAACGTAGGTCCTCAGAAATTTCTTCCCAAAATTAAGACCAATATTGATACTGGTAGACTTCTCTTCGCCAGAAAAGCCATTTTTATGTCCTCTTTGCTCCTTGCACCATGGGTTATTTTGCTGTCTAGTGTCTGATGTCAAGTTTCTCGCTGTTCTAGTTTCTGCTACGTCTCATTACTTTTGTCTTTCTGCGATATATTCTCAATTAATTCCATTGAACAGATCCTTTAATTCTTCTTGATTTCGACTGAATATAGCAATGTCATTGGCCAATCTTATCACTGATATCATTTCACCCTGAATTTTAATCCCACACTTAAAGCATTCCTTTATTTCTGTCAATGATTCTTCGATGTACAGATTGAACAGTAGGAGTGAAAGATTACATCCCTGTCTCACACCCTTTTTAATCGGAGCACTGCGTCCTTTGTTTTCCAGACTTACTGTTCCCTCTTCGTTCTTGTACATATTGTATATCGATCTCATAATTGGATAATTCCCGCCACAATCAGAGCTTACATGTTTCATTTATATATCTTGCCACAGATACACGACTCCCACACTGCTGCAGACAATCAATAACTACGTACCATCTGATGATGAATCGCTCGGCGTTTCAAAACCGGTAATGGAACAATAAAAATTGAAGAACAAAACAAAGCGCACTGGTTGCAGTAATTTCAAGAAAGCTTTCAATACATAATAGTCTCACGAAATGAAAAAGTACTGCCTGCTAGACGCGTGGCTCGAAGCCTGACCCTCCACGCACATTGGAGCGGAACCCCTCCTATGCGAATACTTTCTTGGGTTGGGATGGTCTGGTGCGACAGATAAGCAGACTCAACCACTTCACGTGCGGCGAGGTACGTCACCTGCTTTTTAAATGTTAGTAAGAATCAGACCGTAAAGTGAAAAATAATGTTTACGATTAGGATCAAGCAACCCAAGAGCTCGTACAGACCAATCAGCTCACCAGAGTGGATTGCAGCACACCAGACGGCGGAAAGTAAAGCCGACAACTTCCATGAAATCAGAATTATCGTCCCTGTTCAAATGGTTCAAATGGCTCTGAGCGCTATGGGACTTAACATCTATGGTCATCAGTCCCCTAGAACTTAGAGCTACTTAAACCTAACTAACCTAAGGACATCACACAACACCCAGTCATCACGAGGCAGAGAAAATCCCTGACCCCGCCGGGAATCGAACCCGGGAACCCGGGCGAGGGAAGCGAGAACGTTACCGCACGACCACGAGCTGCGGACGATCGTCCCTGTGACAAGATTGTGACGTCAACAAACAGAGGTAAAGCGGCATGTGAGCTGTGTGACTTGCACCGATAATTCGACATTGGACAATACATTGGGGAGCTGGAAACTAAAGACACTTTTCACAGTGTGCTGTCTGTTTCTACAACTTGGTTTCAGTGATGCACCACAAGCATTTTGGTCACAAGCAGGCGGGTCATGGTTTGGTTCGGCGATGGTAATACCTTGTCCGGTGTTTGCATAAAAAGAAACATTTACGAGTACATAGTGTCATGCTCATGAGCGTATGACGATTTAATCTGGAAAAAAGGAAGGAACTAAGATAAATTTTTATACGCGTCTCGGCAGATGGACAATTACCTGCAGCAAGAAAAAAATCATTGTCTGTGAAACGTTCTTGCTCTTAAATGTCCACAACAGAGGGGAGGTGTCATCGCCGACCGTGCTGGAAAACATGACGCACCGTATACGGAAACGTTGTGCATCCCGTACTGCCAAACGAGGGAAGCACATCCCGTACTGACATTCGGTACGCCACTGGCGGAGGAACGGTAACTCAAAGGACCGCCTCCTGCTCACGGATGGATGTATGGATTACCTTATTTCCGTGTCACTCTGTCCATGTAACAGGAGGGCCTTTAGCTGCTTATATTGCCGCTATGTTTCATTTTGTGAATCGCGTGTATCCCATAACTTTTGGACATGAGTGTTTTAGTTAATAGTGTGCGAGAAAATTTGGTTGAACTATGAAATATGACGCTTAAGATTCTTATAACTATATACTAAAAATCCAGTATGTAATTGTTTTCTAGGTTCCGTTGAGGTCTCCTCTAACCAAATATGTGTTCGTGGTACTGATAATTTATTAGTGATCAACAATCTGTGTTGAGGGGGGAAGTAGAGCAATCTAAGAGGGTGAGAGCGTGGTAGGGGGCGTGGTATCGAACAAAATGTTGCAAAAAGCCGTCGGTCGAAAATGCAACGCTATGGAGCTACAGCCACAGCACAGAATTTTTCCTGTAGGTAAACCCGTTTTCGTGTGTCTAGCTGCTGCTGTGTAATGCCTTTTAACTTAACAAATTAACGGCATTACGGCACTTTTAGCGTAGTTGATGTAACGGCCAAAGGTTACCCAGTAAACGTCACAAAAAACTTAATGCGTAACGTAACCAGCCAAGGATAAGTATTTAATGTTTGCTTAGTTTTTGCTGGTCAGCGGTAATTACACAACCGGGAAAAATGCAGCATTTCATGAACAAGGTCACTTTAATGACAAATGAGTTGGCAGTTAGTTCATCGTTATAAGATAATGTGACAACAAAATCAGACGAAATGACACACGCATCAATGTAGAGGGTGCACAAACTGTCACATCAATATACAGTGTGCCCCTCCCCCTCCCCTTCTGGCGCAACGTAGGCGTGTATTATATAAGTCTGCAGGCTTTTTTCGTCGTTGTCACTGCAGTTAAAATGTTCTGGAAAGTTAGGAGCCGCTTCATATTTCTTCGAACAATCAACGTTTCGACCCCTCTGCTGGGATCTTATTCAGGATCTTGCGGCGCCCACCGTAGCACTCAAAAGACCAGTGCCGCCTTCTCTTATAAAGGGGACTTTTCTCTCTCTTGCGATGAACAAGTAAGATTACTGGGTGAAAATATTGGGCTACCGTTGGTGGCCATGGTGTCTAGACAGTAAGAGAAATTGTTTGAAGAAAAATGACGTGGCCTAACAACCAAGGAGATTTTACCTTTAGGCGTGTATTCTTGAATGTAAACGATACACTACTGGCCATTGAAATTGCTATACCACGAAAATGACGTGCTATAGACACGATATTTAAAGGCAGGAAGAAGACGCTGTTATATGCAAATGATTAGCTTTTCAGAGCATTCACACAAGGTTGGCGCCGGTGGCGACACATACAACTTGCTGACATGAGAGAAGTTTCCAACCGATTTCTCATACACAAACAGCAGTTGACCGCCGTTGCCTGGTGAAACGTTGTTGTGATGCCTCGTGTAAGGAGGAGAAATGCGTACCATCACGTTTCTGACTTTGATAAAGGTTGGATTGTAGCCTATCGCGATTGCGTTTTATCGTATCGCGCATTGCTGCTCGCGTTGGTCGAGATCCAATGACTGTTAGCAGAATATGGAATCGGTCGGTTCAGCAGGGTAATACGGAACGCCGTGATGGATCCCAACGGCCGCGTATCACTAGCAGTCGAGTTGAGAGGCATCTTATCCGCATGGATGTAACGGATCGTGCAGCCACAGATGAGGACGTTTGCAAGAGAACAACCATCTGCACGAACAGATCGACGACGTTTGCAGCGGCATGGACTATCTGTTCGGAGACCATGGCTGCGGTTACCCTTGACGCTGCATCACAGACAGGAGGCCGGCCGGAGTGGCCGTGCGGTTCTAGGCGCTACAGTCTGGAGCCGAGCGACCGCTACGGTCGCAGGTTCGAATCCTGACTCGGGTGTGGATGTGTGTGATGTTATTAGGTTAGTTTAATTAGTTCTAAGTCCTAGGCCACTCATAACCTCGCATAGTGCTCAGAGCCATTTGAACCATTTTTTAACAGACAGGAGCGGCTGCGATGATGTACTCAGCGACAAATCTGGGTGCACGAACGGCAAAACGTCATGTTTTCGGATGAATCCAGGTTCTGTTTACAGCGTCATGATGGTCGCATCTGTGTTTGGCAACATCGCGGTGAACGCACATTGGAAGTGTGTATTCGTGATCGCCATACTGGCGTATCACCCGGCGTGACGCTATGGGGTGCCATTGGTGACACCTCTTGTTCACATTGACGGCACTTTGAACAGTGGATGTTACATTTCATAAGTGTTACAACCCGTAGCTCTACCCTTCATTCGATCCCTGCGAAACCTTACATTTCAGCAGGATAATGCACGACCGCATGTTGCAGGTCCTGTACGGGCCTTTCTGGATACATAAAATGTTCGACTGCTGCCCTGGCCAGCACATTCTCCAGATCTCTCACCAATTGAAAACGTCTGGCCAATGGTGGCCGAGCAACTGCCTCGTCACAATACGCCAGTCACTACGCATGATGTACTGTGGTATCGTGTTGAAGCTGCATGGGCAGCTATACGTGTACACGCCATCCAAGCTCTGTTTGACTCAATGCCCAGGCGTATTCAAGGTCGTTATTACGGCCAGAGGTGGTTGTTCTGGGTACTGATTTCTCGGGATCTATGCACCCAAATTGCGTGAAAATGTAATCACATGTCAGTTCTAGTATAATATATTTGTCCAATGAATACCCATTTATCATCTGCATTTCTTCTTGGTGTAGCAATTTTAATGGACAGCAGTGTATATTGTCCCAGGTATTTTCCATCGTTTGCTGCAGATCGGTGATGTCTCTCCTATTCCCTGAAGAACGCCGAATCTTCGGAGGACAGGCACACCGCACGGAAGCCGCACTAATTCGTCCCTGTACGGCCTGCACACGGACGTCTGCAGCCACTCTGGTCGCTACGCGCAAATCCGTGCTTCGCACGTAACGAGTGAGGCGGGTCTTTCGAAACAGGTGTACACGCACTAGCACACGCACAAGCACGCGCTCACGGGGCGGGCAGTGCGTCGGGCTGCTGCCGGCCTTTGTGCGACAGTAATGAAGTGTTAATGAAGCGGCCGTGCGCGGCGAGGCGTGCGCGCGCCGCGTCACAAAGGGGCTCCCCCGGGCTCGAACCTGGGCTCCCGCCAGGATTACACGGCTTTGCTCTTGTTCAATAATTTGTACTAAGTCGATTTGCCGCGGTGCGAGGAAATGGAAGCCGTCCGCGCTAAACGCTTACGGCTCGGCATCGCTGGGAGCGTTGATTGCGATCGGCCCGATACTGGAGGCCGGGATTTGTGGCTGCGGTTGCGCAGTCTCTCGATTGCTTTGTTTATCACCACCAAAGTGCTCTTTGACTTTCGCCTGCGTTGATGCTAGCAGTACTCCGTTCGGCTGTGACCTGGTTTCGCTGTAGGTGGTTAGCCCGTACAGCGTAGCCGTTCCATCTGTGGCCCTTCATTGCAAAGGCTTGAACTGAATTTACACATAACGGTGAAAAATTGTTCGTCCACATGAACAACAGGCCAAACACATTCGGAGTACTCAGCCAAACTGCAAACCTTTCACACAGTGCAAAGGTACGTGTTCCACGAACTCAGTTCCATAAAATTAATAACGCCTCAAAATACTGACCTGCATTGCAACCGACTGAAATAATATAGAAAGTTGTCTTGAGTAATTCAGACTGTGTTTGTAGGAAAGAAAGTTTTAGGAATTAGAAATAAATTTCGACTGGTATCCAAAAGGGTCCCATTTTTTTCCCCAGTCCAATACCTGATACATCAACATGGCTACTTCGCAAATCAAACTGAAGTGTCAGGCACATGGTTCACCGAAATAACCCTCCATTGAACATACATAAAGCAAAGTTAGTCTTTTTCCTAATTACGAAGGTAATCCCAAAAGTAAGGTCTCCTATATTTTTATAAGTACATAGACCTTTCTATTTCTATAATGGTTTACATCAGTTTACAGCTTGAACATTTAGCTATTTTTCGACATAGTCACCATTTCTGTCGATGCATTTTTGTAGACGCTGTGGCAGTTTTTGTATGCCCATTTCATACCAGCTCACCGCCATTCTGTTGAGAAATTTATGAATCTCTTCTTTCACCTCGTCGTCGGAGCTGATTCGCTGGGACCACAATAAACGCTGACAGGTACTGTGAGACTCTGAAAAAACTCAAACGGGCAATTCAGAACCGAAGAAGAGGAATGTTGAGCAAGGGCGTACACATTCTCCATGACAACGATCGCCCACACATCGCTCGGCAAACCGTTTCTCTCCTGCAACAGTTTCAGTGGAACATAGTCACCCACCCACCCTATAGTCCTGACTTGGCGCCCATTTCCCTACGTTAAAAGAACATTTGGCCGGACAGCGTTTCAGCTTCGACGACGAGGTGGAAGAAGAGGTTCATAACCTTCTGAATAGCGTGGCGAAGAGCTGGTATGACATGGGCATACAAAAACTGCCACAGCGTCTACAAAAATGCATCGACAGAAATGGTGATTATATAGAAAAATAGCTAAATGTTCAAGCTGTAAAGTGACGTAAACATTTGTAGAAATAAACAGCTCTATGTACTTATAAAAAAAATAGGAGACCTTACTTTTGGGATTACCCTCGTATATAAAGGTTTTTTTAATTCTATTAAAGAGACAGGAACAGAAGACCGTGGTAATAATGAATTTGTTAGGTCGACCACTACAAATAGATTGCATTCAAATACGCACAACGATAAGAATAACGCTAACAAATAATGTTGCACATGAACAGTACTACGTAAATATGATTTTTTAAGAGTGCGTACGGAAGAAAATCTGATATGAAAGAAACATGTTACTGAACACCTCTACAACTACATGGGTACTCTGCATATCACACCTAAGTGCCGGGCAGAGGGTTCATCGAACCACCTTCAGACTAACTCTCTATTACGATAATGATGGACGCTGAAGAAATTATTTCAACAGCTCGCGGAAAAAAAGAACACCTATATCTTTCTGTACTACGTCTGATTTCCCTTATTTTATTTTGATGATAGTTTCTGTGTATTTGGGTCGGGGTCAACAAAATATTTTCTCAATCGGAGGACAAAGTTAGTGATTGAAATTTCGTGACAAAATCCCGCTGCAACAAAGAAAACCTTCGTTTTAATGATTTTCACCCCACACCCTGCATCAAGTCCGTGACGCTCTCACCACTATTCATCGATGATACAAAACGCGCTGCCCTTCTTTGAACATTCTCGATGTACTCCGTTTATCCTAACTGGTAAGGATCCCACACTGCCCAACAGTACTCCAAAAGATGACGGACAAAGCTAGCGGAGGCAGTATCTTTAGTAGAACTGTTTCATCTTGTAAGTGTTCTACCAGTAAAAAGTAGTCTTTTGTACGCCTTCCCCACAACATTTTCTATGTTCGTAAATGCAATTCCTAGCTATTTAGTCGAATTTCTGTCCTTTAGATTTGATTGATTCATCGTGAAACCGAACTTTAACGGACTTAGTGTGAATAACCTCACACGTTTCATTATTTAGGGTCAATTGCCAATTTTCGCACCATACCGATATCTATTCTAAATCGTTTTTCAATTGGTTTTGATCTTCTGATGAATTTACTAGACGATAAACGACAGAACCATCTGGAAACAACGTAAGACGGCTGCTAGGATTGTCTCGCAAATAGTTTATAAAGATAAGGAACAGCAGAAGACCTGTAACACTACTTTGAGGAACGCCATGAATCACTTTTGTTTTACTCGTTGACTTTCCGTCAATTATCAAAAACTGTGACCTCTGTGACAGGAAGTCACGAATCCAGTCTCAGCTAATCTCTGCTTTACTTATAATTGCTAGATTCGAAAACAAACAAATAAACATCCCAACACATTTTGCGTAATTCCACTCAACCCTGTCTTATATTGTTTTTCCCTGGTGTAACTCGTCACGTAGGAAAGAAGTAAGGAATGCACAAAAGGGAGCAGCGGAAGTAATATGTGGTCCTTACTCACAATAATTTTCACGCATAGTGGTTAATGAAATCCGTTACAAATAATTCATCGCAGTCTGAGACGAAGGGTAATTTCCATAGCAGTAACGCTGGAATATCGTAGCTGTAACACTAGAAGAACGTTGTTTAAATTGCCTTATTACTAATGCCTTCAGTGACTCATAAAACTTTTCAACATGCTATCAGAACATTGCTCTGCCAAATCGAAAACAAAGTGTTACAGCAAAGCTAATTTCAAATGCAATCTCATCTACTTTCTTCTGGACGACAGCAGTAGTTGTATAAACGAATTTTTAATTAAAGTTTGGTGAAGATAAATATTACCCTTCCTCCTTATTCAGTGTTTCATTAGTATCATATACTGTGTACCTGAGTGAAACCGATTTTGAATATGAAAATTGCTCGACAGCTTGTGTAAGCTTTCTTTTCGACAGTATTTTGCTACTGGGCACGAGACGGTGAAGGTATTATGTAGGAAGGTAGTGTTGGAGTGTAAATTGTGAAATTTACCGTTCGCCATTCCTAAAGTAATGAATAAATGGTAGAGAATGGTTCGTAGTGTGAATGACTAAAACAGCAATCGAGATTACAGCTCTGGAAGTCTTTTACTCATGCTCTTTAGTCGACACCACCCGGTATTCTCACTTATTGTATAGCTTTAAAATCTTTTCTTCCTGTTTTTTCTAACTTGCTATGAACCTTTATAACGCCTTCTTAAACATGGAGAACTGCAACGCATAGACTAATACACGACATTAGTAGATACTAACTGGTCAAAGATGCTTATCATGGATGACAATAAGTCTAACAGATTCTCATACGAGGCGAGTTGGTGTATTGGGTAATGTAGTGGACTCGTACACGGGAACAGGGAAAAGATGTTTCCACTGAACCGTCTCAGTTCCGCTTTCTTGTGGTTTCCCTAAGCATTTCAAGGAATGCTGCGTTGGTTCCTGGAAAAGACCCTACTTGATTCCTTCTCTGATCAAATCAGTAGATATCCCTGCCAAAGAGATACTATAAGAGGCGATCAAAAATATCGTTTGAAAGCCACCCAAGATGCTACTCCGGGCGGGAGTAAAATGAATGTGCGCATCGGAAAATAATAAACCCTAAAATGAAGATTTGGCCCTGTCTGACTATCCTCTGAAGCAGATCTTAGGATCTCTTAATTCTATAAATTACAATCTAAACATAAGTGAATGATAAAGGCAACTAATCCTAGTAAACGATAAACGTTGTTCCTGCTTGTATATGTATTGTACACTCCTGGAAATTGAAATAAGAACACCGTGAATTCATTGTCCCAGGAAGGGGAAACTTTATTGACACATTCCTGGGGTCAGATACATCACATGATCACACTGACAGAACCACAGGCACATAGACACAGGCAACAGAGCATGCACAATGTCGGCACTAGTACAGTGTATATCCACCTTCCGCAGCAATGCAAGCTGCTATTCTCCCATGGAGACGATCGTAGAGATGCTGGATGTAGTCCTGTGGAACGGCTTGCCATGCCATTTCCACCTGGCGCCTCAGTTGGACCAGCGTTCGTGCTGGACGTGCAGACCGCGTGAGACGACGCTTCATCCAGTCCCAAACATGCTCAATGGGGGACAGATCCGGAGATCTTGCAGGCCAGGGTAGTTGACTTACTCCTTCTAGAGCACGTTGGGTGGCACGGGATACAAGCGGACGTGCATTGTCCTGTTGGAACAGCACGTTCCCTTGCCGGTCTAGGAATGGTAGAACGATGGGTTCGATGACGGTTTGGATGTACCGTGCACACTATTCAGTGTCCCCTCGACGATCACCAGTGGTGTACGGCCAGTGTAGGAGATCGCTCCCCACACCATGATGCCGGGTGTTGGCCCTGTGTGCCTCGGTCGTATGCAGTCCTGATTGTGGCGCTCACCTGCACGGCGCCAAACACGCATACGACCATCATTGGCACCAAGGCAGAAGCGACTCTCATCGCTGAAGACGACACGTCTCCATTCGTCCCTCCATTCACGCCTGTCGCGACACCACTGGAGGCGGGCTGCACGATGTTGGGGCGTGAGCGGAAGACGGCCTAACAGTGTGCGGGACCGTAGCCCAGCTTCATGGAGACGGTTGCGAATGGTCCTCGCCGATACCCCAGGAGCAACAGTGTCCCTAATTTGCTGGGAAGTGGCGGTGCGGTCCCCTACGGCACTGCGTAGGATCCTACGGTCTTGGCGTGCATCCGTGCGTCGCTGCGGTCCGGTCCCAGGTCGACGGGCACGTGCACCTTCCGCCGACCACTGGCGACAACATCGATGTACTGTGGAGACCTCACGCCCCACGTGTTGAGCAATTCGGCGGTACGTCCACCCGGCCTCCCGCATGCCCACTATACGCCCTCGCTCAAAGTCCGTCAACTGCACATACGGTTCACGTCCACGCTGTCGCGGCATGCTACCAGTGTTAAAGACTGCGATGGAGCTCCGTATGCCACGGCAAACTGGCTGACACTGACGGCGGCGGTGCACAAATGCTGCGCAGCTAGCGCCATTCGACGGCCAACACCGCGGTTCCTGGTGTGTCCGCTGTGCCGTGCGTGTGATCATTGCTTGTACAGCCCTCTCGCAGTGTCCGGAGCAAGTATGGTGGGTGTGACACACCGGTGTCAATGTGTTCTTTTTTCCATTTCCAGGAGTGTAGATTAAAAAAAGCCTTTATATTACAAAGTTTACACATCCTAAGTAAAATTACTAATCAATTGCCCGACTCTACCCCTTATTATGACTGCGCGATCTAATCAATAACGCGAAATGACTGACATCATCTACGTGACAAGCACTAGAAGACACTACTTTCAAAGATGATCTACGGTGGTGTGGAACCTCAGTGGAAATAAGCTAACGTGATCACAGCTGCTTGGCTTTATAGCACAAATAGACAGATGCAATTTGCGATATCACCGTCTGGTGCGTCGGCGTGCTGATTCTCTCACGCGTCTACGTCGATGGAAGAACTCCAGCCGCAAAATAAAACTCTTTCAAACACTAGGACAGCAAAAGGCGGTCCTCTGACTACTATTCTCTAATACTGTCTTCTCCTCTCTGTGTTCTACACACGAGAAACGCGAACTTCCAGGCGCAAGGACGGAGTTCAGATAACGTCTGAACGCAAGCATAGGCAGAAGGAGTGCCCTCAATTACTGAATACTGCGCACTCAGAGACGACATACAACCCGGAGGTGAAGTCGAGAATCGTATAGGTTCGCAACAGTACTGTACCTAACCGTTCTAACGATAAACTCTCCTGAGAGCAGAGACAGCAAGTCCGTCTGCACCAACAATGCTGATACTGTGCGACCGTCACACACGGGCGCCCACAACGGAAGACCTCGTCTCTCCACCACTGGCTCAACAGCTAGCCTCGTAATTCCGAAACGAATCATATTCCCGAAACCACGGAATATTCTCCCTCTCTACAGATTCTTCCGAACGCCGACCAACCATATTTCAGTCTTTTGTCGTCCAGCGCGGAAAGTTTGCGAGGAAAAACCTATATTCGTACAATGGTACGCTTCTGACTAAAAATCCTTGGAAATAACCCAGCCTGCGTGGTTTCCAAGGTGACGCTTCCTCGTTCCTCTCAGCTGCGTCCAAGATTTTCGTAGTTTCCGAAGTATAATCCCTCTGGTTCGGTTACAAACCGGCCGGTCGCGACTCTATTGTACCCCAGCGCTCAGATGTCCCAACGTCCGCCTTGCTGCCGGCCGCGGTGGTCTCGCGGTTCTAGGCGCTCAGTCAGGAACCGCGCGACTGCTACGGTCGCAGGTTCGAATCCTGCCTCGGGCATGGACGTGTGTGATGTCCTTAGGTTAGTTAGGTTTAAGTAGTTCTAAGTTCTAGGCGACTGATGACCACAGATGTTAAGTCCCATAGTGCTCAGAGCCATTTGAACCATCAACCATTTCCGCCTTGCTACTTCCTGTGTTTAAGCAGGGCCAACACACCTATGCGGGCCTTCCACCCACGGTCTGAGTTCCGTCTGCCGTTTCATTTCCACTGTCGTTCCAACCTCTACTAGTATGATAATAAAGACACTCCGTCACCTTTCATGCAATAAGCGTTAACAATTACACAGCTCTACAAAATACAATTTTTTTTTCGTTGCCAGGGAAGTTTGAACGAAAATGGGATATTATTATGATACTCATTCCGAGTATATTTGTACTTTTTCCAAATTGGCTCTGGTTTTTGAGATATAGGTTATTTGTGGAAATGAGAGTTTCATGTGGATAATATCGACTGCAGGGTCCATATATGGTGTAATGTATTTGCTACCTGTTTTTTAATTAGTGATATTGTACTATCTTTATTAAACAATTGTGCTCAGGGAGTGCATCTGTGTGGTTGACGATTACATCATGCAAACATCAAACTGTCAGCATGTGTTCAGTCCTGTTGTGCGGTGCGTGTGTTGAAGATATTGAGGGTTGTGCAGATTTGAATTCGGCGGTACTCGACATTCATTTGTTGGCCGAGGTAATCCCCGCAACAGCCGATAAGTAGCGTTCAGTGTAAACAAGAAAAATGGCGATGGTCGAAAGTCACACACATGTGCAGTGCAGCTTCAAGGAGATAGAACCTTTTCATCGTGACGTAGCAAATAAGAGGTGAGTATTCATTTCACACAAAGCAATTAATGATGTTTGTTGGATGTGATTGACATGCAAATACAAGAAAGTTCTGCATAATATGTAGTATTTGTGCAATTTTGTTTTAGGAAAAGATGAGTTCTTCACGCCGTCTTTGCGTGAACCATCCAGATGAGTTCTGCTACATTTGTGGTGAATACGTTCTTCAAAAGAACAGGAAGAATATCACTCCTTTTGTGAAGCAAGCGTATCTGGCATATTTCGGAATTAAACTTGGAGATCAAGACAAGGCGTGGGCACCCCATAAAGTTTGTAAATGCTGTGTGGAGTGCTTACGGCAGTGGACAAAACGAAAAAGGAAAAGCTTAAACTTCAGAGTGCCTATGGTATGGCGAGAGCAGAAGAACCATACAGATGATTGCTATTTTTGCATTGTTAATGTGAAAGGTTTTAATAGGTTCAAAAAACGAAAGTGGGAATATCCCGATTTGGAGTCAGCAAGAAGACCGGTGATGCACAGCAACGATGTTCCTGTACCAACCTTCACAACATTACCCACGCTAACATCATCAGATGACGATGTGCACGGCGAGGAATGTACAAGTAGTGGTTCGGAATACGAAGGACGTGAGACACAACCCCAGCAGTTCGACCAGAAGGAGCTCAGTGACTTGATACGAGAACTCAATCTTTCAAAGCAAGCATCAGAACTCTTAGCATCCAGGCTTAAGGAAAAGAACTGTCTTCATCCAAGTGTTAAAATAACAGCTTACCGGACGAGAGAAGAAAACCTTCTTCCATACTTCAACCAAGAAGAGGTTATAGTGTATTGCAGCAATATACCTGGACTTTTACTTGAATTGGGGCTGCCGGAATATAGACCAGAGGACTGGCGTCTCTTCATAGACAGTTCCACTAGAAGTTTAAAATGTGTTCTCCTACACAATGGCAATCGTTACGCATCTATTCCAATTGCCCACTCAACAAAACTTTGTGAAGCATATGCTAACATCAAGATGGTTCTGCAGAAAATTCAGTATATGCAGCACCAGTGGTTGATTTGTGTTGATTTGAAAATGGTGAACTTCTTGCTTGGACAACAAAGTGGATACACAAAGCACCCATGTTTTATCTGCATGTGGGATAGTAGGACAAAGCACGAACATTGGAAGCAGAAAACATGGCCTCCAAGGGAACATATGGCTGTTGGTGAAGCAAACATCATTAATGAACCTCTGGTTAGTAGGGACAAGATTGTTCTTCCACCATTACATATTAAGTTAGGACTAATGAAGCAATTCACCAAAGCCTTAGACAGAAATGGTAATTGCTTCACATACATCTGCAATACGTTCCCTGGACTCAGTAGTGAAAAACTTAAGGCAGGAATATTTGGTGGTCCTCAAATTCGCAGGCTCATCAACGATACCAATTTTACAAGTGTCATGACTGTCACTGAAGCATCGGCCTGGAACAGTTTTGTCGCTGTTGTAAAATGTTTTTTGGGCAATCATAAAGCTCCCAATTACGAGGAACTGGTCAAAAACATGCTCACTAACTTTCGAAACATAGGAGCTAACATGAGCATAAAATTGCACTTCCTTCACAGCCACTTGGATCGATTTCCTCGTAATCTAGGTGATTTCAGTGAGGAACAAGGAGAGCGGTTCCATCAAGATATGAAAGGAATAGAGGAAAGATATAAAGGAAGATGGGACAGGCATATGATGGCAGATTATAGCTGGAATCTGCAACGTGATTGTTCTGAAGAGACCTATAAAAGGAAAGCGTGCAGGAAGCGGTTCGTCATGGACGGAAAATGATATACTTATAGAGAAACCTTTCAATTATGTTTTGTACGTGGACAAATGCCTATCAGGTTTTCATAGAAGCTATTTAGAAAGATTATTTTCTTTTTTCATTGTAGTTTGTAGCGCTCGAGTTCAGTATTAGCAATTTTTTCTAATTTTTTGAATAAATCATGCATTATCTCAAAAACTAGAGCCAAACTGCATAAATGGTTGCTATATTCGTCCTCAGCACCACTAACCCATCCTAAAGCCACTCAAATATCCTTGGCAAGAAAATGAGTGTTGACCAGTGTTATTTACAAGGCGTACGTGACAATGTCAGTCTCCTTTATATATTCATATATACGATGTACAACCTATCACGTGATACCTAATTGTGTTTGTAGGTCATGGCAAAGTATGAGGATGGGTGCATGTAAGGTGCGAAATGATAGCGACCTTAGAGCAGTACCGTCCAGGACTGGTATGTCAGTCAGACAAAATCGCCGTAAGCAATGAGGCAATCGTACCATCGGCAAACTAGGTTGAAGATATCCGTTTGGTAAATGAAAGTATACTTTTGCGTGAAGAAATCCGTAACTGCCTGCTGCACATGCACGTGCGACAGGAATCGTCGATCTTTCAAGACCTTTTTTTTTCCTAACAGGCAGAATGTGTAATAAGCGTGTGGGGAGAGATCAGGACTATAGGGCGGGTGCTCGAATGTCGCCCACTTCGGTTGGCGTAACTGCTGTATTAAGTTATTTGTGATATGGGGACGTCCGATAGCAAGAGGCGGCAGCTCCCCATGCTGCAGTTTTCCACCACGTTGGTTTTCGACTGACGTGCTGCCCCACACACATTCTTCATTTTCCTGAAGGATGTCGACTGGTATTTGTTCTTTGGCAGTCGAGAAAAGAATGACAGCGCGTTGTTCCTGTTTGGAAGCATTTGGCAATAACGTCGCCACAGTACAGATTTCCGCATACACCGGGAAGACGCGTGTGCCACACTAATCCCTTGCCTACACGACGTGCTTATGCAGGGTGAGTCACTAACTACTACCACGCGGAATAACTCCGAAAGTATGACAGTAGCTGAAAAGTTTGTCGGACAAAACTTGCGTGGGACAAAGCGGGCCATAATATGACGATGGTTTTTTATTGCTAACTGGGGTCGCTTCAGAGATATGAAGGTCAACATAGTTTTTGTATTTTAAATGGGTTGCTATAGTTTAGTACTTATTTTGTGATAGCGGCTATCGTAACGAATGCAATGATGTGTAACAGCAAGATCTTTGAAGGTCAACAAAGGTCACGAAGGTGGCATAATTGTTCAAATGCGTGTGAATTCCTAAGGAACCAAACAGCTGAGGTCATCGGTCCCTAGACTTACACACTACTTAAACTAGCTTAAACTAACTTATGCTAATGACAACACACACACCAATGGCCGAGAGAGGACTCGAACCTCCGGCGGCAGGGGCCGCATGAAAGTTCATTTACAGAAGGTGTTCCAAGTGATGACCATTGCTATCAATGCAGTACTGCAATCTTCTCATCATGGACTCAATGGTATTCCTTATTACATCATGCTCTGACAGTTCTCTCTCGCATATCTTCAGATGTAGTTGGAACGTCTTTATAAACAATGTCTTTTACGAATCCCCAAAAGAAAAATTCAGAGGCGTCAAGTCTGGCGAACGAGCTGGTCACGACACATCTCCGCGTCCAATCCAACGATTTGGGAATTGTCTCTGCAACTCATTTCTATTCATCATCGAAAAATTTGGCGGACACTCATCATGTTGACACCACATCCTGTTCCTTGTTTCTAAAGGTATTTCTTCCAATAACAGACCTAATGTTTCTTGCAGGAATGTTGTGTACTTCCTACGACTAAGATTTCCTTCAATGAAATACGGACCTATAATTCTGTCCTCCAGAATCCCACACCATACCTTCACCGACACGGTTTTTGGTATGCAACTTGTCGCAGCCAACATGGATTTTCAGTTGTCTAATAATACCTGTAATGCAAATTAACAATTCCGTGGTTCGTGAATGTGTCATCCTTCTGAATCTGAAACTGACCCCATCGGCAGAATTCAATGCGACGCACACAATCCGTACCAGTTAATTCTTGGTGGAGATCGATATGGTAAGGATGATATTTATGTCAATGCAGAACACGAACAACACTACTCTGGCTCATGCGATTTGACGCGAAACTAACACAAGGGTCTCGAACCACAGCGGCATGAGGACCAATTTTCGTTTCCTCGTTAGTAATTTTCCTTTGCCGCATATGTTTCCGATGTGTTAAAGATCCAGTTGTTCTCAAGTTATCATACACGTATTTAAATGTACGACGTGTAGGGTGAGTACGTTGAGCATGTCTTTCAGTATGTAAGTGTCTAGTTCTCACTGAACTTCGTTGGCATTCTATGTAAATGAGAAGCATATCGACTTTGTCTTCGAGGGAAAACATCATTCACACTCGCTTGATTTTAATATACTAGTCTTACCGTTCCTATTAGTGTTGTATTGCGAAAGCGTCGACTCGTGTTTACATGCCAATGGCAAGTTAGATGGATACGCCGTATTCGGCGAATGTTTACTATTTGCCGGATACACGAGACAGAAATGTCAGAGCACGTGCTTCGATAAGAGCCGATGTGATAAAGAAAACCACTCAATACATGATAAGAAGATTGCAGCTCTACATTGGTAGGCCTGCCAATTGCCATCACTTCGAACATATTCTGTAAATGGACGTTCATGCCACCTTTGTGACCTTCGTTGACCTTCAAAAACCTTACTGTTACACATAATTAGATTCGTCTCGATAGCCGCTATCAGAAAATAAGTACTAAAATAATTTTTAAAAAAGTAGAAAAAATAAAAACAGAACAAAGTTGACCTTCATATCTCTGACGCGACCCCACCTAGCAACAAATACCAACGTCATATTATGGCCCCCTTTGTCCCATGCAACATCTGTCCCACAATCTTCCCAGCTACTATCATACTTTGGGAGTTATTCCAGGTAGCAACAGTTAGTGACCCACCCTGTATATCAACATCAGAGTCGCGATACGTTGCATATACGCTGCAACAACGCCGTCAAACAGAAACGTTTTGATCGGCCCCATAAGTGATATAATATTCTACTTTTTAAGTAAATATACTTAAGAAAATCTGACATGAAACGAACATGTTACTGGACGTCTCAATCAGATAAGTTCAGAAGCTTCTGCTTTTCTTATGCTTGCTGTATTCGTAAAAAAACTTCCCATCAAATTTCGCATAATTCCAGTCATTTATATTTTACCGCATAACGTCATGGCGTAACTCTTCACGCAATAACGAAGTACTGATTGCACAAATCGAACATTGCTCAGCATCCACAGTCATTTTCTATACATTCTTGGTACTGAAAAACGTCACAAATAATTCATCACAACTTGAGACGAATGGCAATGTCCATAGCCGCAATACTGGAAAAACATTAACGTAATTCCTTCATTCTTTCAGCGACTCATAAAGGTCTTCAGTATGCAATCACAAAATTCCTCTGTCAAATAACGTAAAAAATTCCTGACAGCAAAGCACGTTTCAAATGTAATCTCGTATGTTTTCTGTCATCGGCAATAGTTGAATAGACAAATTATTAATTAAAATTTGGTAGAAGATAAATACACTAACGGAAAAAAGGCAACATAAAAAAGTAATTAATGTAAAGTAATGACATTTCGGGAAATACATTTGTCTAGGTAAGATAGTGAAGTGAATAACATTGTAAGATCACAGGTAAACGTAAGCGTGAGATGAGGCATTGCATGTATGAAATGCTGCTACATAAATAACCGGTGCAGCCGCCAGAATGTTGAATGCAAGCATGTAAACGTGCATTCAATGTGTAGCACAGGCACCGGATGTCAGTTTGTTGGCTGGAATTCTATGCATGTTGCCTTTTCGCTCAGTACAGGGACGGTTAATGCTGTTCGTTGATGACGCATGAGTTTTCATCCGATGATGTCCCATATGTACTCGATTGAAGTCAGATCTGGTGATCGAACAGGCGAAGGCAATATGTGGGCGAGCGTTACCATGTTGGAAAGCACCCCCTTGAAATTCTGTTCATGAATGGCAGCAGTACTGAAGGCCGTTAAAACGGCAACACTAGGAAGTATAGAAAACGAAAATTTTCAATCTGGGCGTAAATAGTATCAAAAATACATTACTGGATTACAGGTTTCAGAGAATGAATGCGATGTTTGCTACTCAGTGTTATCATATCTGACAGTAAAAATGGTTTTAACCCAATTGTATAACGAATCGAACATACTTTGAGCGGCAGAGAAGTGTATACCATTGCATATAGTTTCAACTGGAAAGGTTTATATGTCATGAGTGACGGAAGTTTTGTTCGGAATCTTTGCCATTTTTAATGTCTTTGGTTACCCGAACACGTGAATAATATGTAACCCAATTGTATAACGAATCGAACATAGTTTGGGCGGCAGAGAAGTGTATACCATTGCACATAGCTTCAACTGGTAAGGTTTATATGTCATGAGTGACGGAAGTTTTGTTCGGAATCTTTGCCATTTTTAATGTCTTTGGTTACCCGAACACGTGAATAATATGTTACTCTTTGGCTACCATAGGTTGTAATAAAAATAGTAGCGGAAACACAGCTTAAATCTCCTGCGAGAAAGCGAGAATCGTCAGTGAGTGAAGAGCTTTGAAGAGGGATGTGCAGAACAGAGGATGATTTTTATTTGTGATGTTGCCTGGTGTGAATGAGGATAGAGAATAATTTTTAGATGATGTCAAAGAGTGGCAGCACATTTGGAAAAAAAGTAACATGAAGAGAGTTTATTTACTGCAAGGGATAGCCGAGTAATTATTGAAGTGTAAGGATTCCATTTTATTCAACAGTATACACGTTTTTGGTATCTAGGGTGAATTATCGGTCATGTGTTCAAAATATTAATTATTATTCGTCACCGTTTATTTCTACTCGAAAGTGTTTTGCAGGAAAAGCAAAGAGTAAATTTGTAACTCATGTACTGTTTGTCTGATCGCCCGGTTAGCCGTTGGGCTTAACGCACTTTGTAATGGTTCTTTATTTACGCGACCTTTACGGCACTCCAACCCCAGTTCTCGATACGAGTAATATCGTACTACTTTTCTGCATAGTAACAGACATACTTTTGTGACAATATTCACATTTGGTTTTATTAATGTATAGGTACTCCGATGTATCGATATAATTACAGTGATATGGTTCTTGTGTGTATTCATTTCTGTGAGACTGTCATAATCTTTGACTTACTTGTAACCGTTTTGGCGCGAATGCGCACAGAGCAGTCTTTGTTTTACTTTGCAGAAGTTAACTTGTTATTTCAGTTTCTAAAAGAACAGTCAAGTCTTGTGTTTGGATAAAGTGGAAATTAAATATATGAAGATTGATACAAAACTGTTCTCTTGATGATGTGTCAATTAAGAAGAAGTATATGTGAATTTAGAGGAAGTTTAATAAAAATGTGGATCGTGAACACCAAGTCAAAATTATTTCTACTATACTATTGTTCTGATCTGGGATTGTTTGATCATTAAGAATTTCCTGAAAAACGCATTTGTTAGGTCTTCAAATATTGCTAAAATACAGATCTGGACCTTCTAGCGGTCAAAGTTGAATCACCCTAGACTCAACAAGATGAGCCATAACAACTTCGACGAAATCTACGTGGGAATCCATTCAAGATAAGTGCCAAAATTAACGTCTTTTTTACAGTGACTTTATTATTTCCTTTCTGATGATACCACCCACAGTCAATAACTTTGTTGTTGCCCGATAAAGAGAACATATGCTGCTTGAGCAACATTATTAATCTGATTTCTAACCTACTTTGCAAGTGGTCGTATTGTTAGAACTTCTTTAGGACGTGAAGGCATGCTGGTCCCCGGCACGACTCCGCCCGGCCGATTAGTGTGGAGGTCCGGTGTGTCAGCCAGCCTGTGGGTGGTTTTTAAGGCGGTTTTCCATCTGCCTCGGCGAATGCGGGCTGGTTCCCCTTATTCCGCCTCAGTTACAATATGTCTACATCTACATCTACATTTATACTCCGCAAGCCACCCAACACTGTGTGGCGGAGGGCACTTTACGTGCCACTGTCATTACCTCCCTTTCCTGTTCCAGTCGCGTATGGTTCGCGGGAAGAACGACTGTCTAAAAGTCTCCGCGCGCGCTCTAATCTCTCTAATTTTACATTCGTGATCTCCTCGGGAGGTATAAGTAGGGGGAAGCAATATATTCGATACCTTATCCAGAAACGCACCCTCTCGAAACCTGGCGAGCAAGCTACACCGCGATGCAGAGCGCCTCTCTTGCAGAGTCTGCCACTTGAGTTTGCTAAACACCTCCGTAACGCTATCACGGTTACCAAATAACCCTGTGACGAAACGTGCCGCTCTTCTTTGGATCTTTTCTATCTCCTCCGTCAACCCGATCTGGTACGGATCCCACACTGATGAGCAATACTCAAGTATAGGTCGAACGAGTGTTTTGTAAGCCACCTCTTTTGTTGATGGACTACATTTTCTAAGCACTCTCCCAATGAATCTCAACCTGGTACCCGCCTTACCAACAACTAATTTAATATGATCATTCCACTTCAAATCGTTCCGCACGCATACTCCCAGATATTTTACAGAAGTAACTGCTACCAGTGTTTGTTCCGCTATCATATAATCATACAATAAAGGATCCTTCTTTCTATGTATTCGCAATACATTACATTTGTCTATGTTAAGGGACAGTTGCCACTCCCTGCACCAAGTGCCTATCCGCTGCAGATCTTCCTGCACATCGCTACAATTTTCTAATGCTGCAACTTCTCTGTATACTACAGCACCATCCGAGAAAACCCGCATGGAACTTCCGACACTATCTACTAGGTAATTTATATATATTGTGAAAAGCAATGGTCCCATAACACTCCCCTGTGGCACGCCAGAGGTTACTTTAACGTCTGTAGACGTCTCTCCATTGATAACCATATGCTGTGTTCTGTTTGCTAAAAACTATTCGATCCAGCCACACAGCTGGTCTGATATTCCGTAGGCTCTTACTTTGTTTATCAGGCGACAGTGCGGAACTGTATCGAACGCCTTCCGGAAGTCAAGGAAAATAGCATCTACCTGGGAACCTGTATCTAATATTTTCTGGGTCTCATGAACAAATAAAGCGAGTTGGGTCTCACACGATCGCTGTTTCCGGAATCCATGTTGATTCCTATATAGTAGATTCTGGGTTTCCAAAAACGACATGATAGTCGAGCAAAAAACATGTTCTAAAATTCTACAACAGATCGACGTCAGAGATATAGGTCTATAGTTTCGCGCATCTGCTCGACGACCCTTCTTGAAGACTGAGACTACCTGGGCTCTTTTCCAATCATTTGGAACCCTCCGTTCCTCTAGAGACTTGCGGTACACGGCTGTTAGAAGGGGGGCAAGTTCTTTCGCGTACTCTGTGTAGAATCGAATTGGTATCCCGTCAGGTCCAGTGGACTTTCCTCTGTTGAGTGATTCCAGTTGCTTTTCTATTCCTTGGACACTTATTTCGATGTCTGCCATTTTTTCGTTTTTTGCGAGGATTTAGAGAAGGAACTGCAGTGCGGTCTTCCTCTGTGAAACAGCTTTGGAAAAAGGTGTTTAGTATTTCAGCTTTACGCGTGTCATCCTCTGTTTCAATGCCATCATCATCCCGGAGTGTCTGGATATGCTGTTTCGAGCCACTTACTGATTTAACGTAAGACTAGAACTTCCTAGGATTTTCTGTCAATTCGGTACATGTAATTTTACTTTCGAATTCACTGAACGCTTCATGCATAGCCCTCCTTACGCTAACTTTGACATCGTTTAGCTTCTGTTTGTCTGAGAGGTTTTGGCGATTGCTGCAAAAAACTTTCTCCACGTACACGTACACCATAATTACTCTACCACGCAAACCGTAACATTAATTCACAGTCACACCTTATAGTTTGCAATGATTCCTTGGACAGCTGGCTACGTTTTTGTAAAGATAGTAAAATTCTTATTTGCCAAAGCAGACTAAAGTAAATGATATGGTAACCAGCATCACAGTCATTTAAATGACGATCAGGCAGTGCAGCACTTGGTATCCTTGTGATCGAACAGATAGAGAAGAGCTAAGTTATTCGTTGGAAGTAAGAAACAACTTCAGGACCTAAACAGATCTTGTGAGATGGGATTAGGAAAGTGGATTCATTTGAAAAAAATTAATATAATTCAGTACATGTGTCTTCTAGCAGGGTACAGTTTCAATAGGCCACAGCTGCCCTGTGTTTTGAAGTTTATTGATGGGGAAGCTATTCTGTATAATGTTGGTGCTATTCCTTGCATTCAGTTGCATTTACAAACAGTTGGATTCATGCTGGACTAATTGGCATCACACATCTCGAAATTAGAGGGTTATTCGGAAAGTAAGGAACGATCGGTCGCGAAATGGAAAATACAGTGAAAGCCTGATTAAGCTTTGCACAGACGTATTGGGCAGCGTGTCTAGTATGCCCGTCGATCGCATCATGTCGCTCGTTTCAGTTCTGATCTCACAGTGAGAACGTAAAGATGGCTGAAAATTAGCGTACCCCCCCAAGTATGAGGGCCTGGCGAAAGATTCCGCCTGAAGCTATGCAATCCACATAACATAACTGTCATGTGGTTCGTTCTACACGACATTTTTCGGCCGCACTCTGCAGGTAAAATGAAGATGCTCATGCAGCGTTTTCGATCGGAAGTGTTTGATCACTCACGATACAGCCCATAATTGGCTGCCCCTGAGGTTCATCTCTGCTCAAATGAACCGCAGTGTATGAAGACAATATTTTGACACAGCCAGCGAGCAGCAGTCCATAGTAGAGAATTATGAAAAGCACTGGTGACTGTCTTCTATAACGAGGGAATTGAAAAGCTGAAACAACGCTACGGCAAATGTTTAAGGCTGAGCGGCGACAGTGTAGAGAAGTAGCTGGAAGGTGTAGCTAACCGCTGTAAATAAAACAGTTTTGATTTTCAATGTGGTTTCCATTTCTCGACCTAGCGTTCCTTACTTTCCCATTATCCCTCGTAATTTAAATAGTTAATATTCGTATTTAAAAGTAGGGAAGCAAAAGCTATTGTTGATAAGCGTACATGGGCGACTCGGTAATCGCCATTTAGTTCGCTAGGTTTCATATTGCTACAATACACTGAGGCACTCTATTATTGTATAAACAAAAAAATAAAAGAGTTCATGCTACTGCTAAAAGTGTACAAAATATACAGTAAAGTTAATGGGAAAGATTCTTAAATCAGATGTCTTGTCGCACACAGTTTCCAAGTATAAGCACATAACTTTCAAATTCTATGCCACTTCTCAGTCATGACGGATGGCGGGTGGCGGTGTGCCAGTATCTCGGTAGTCCTCGACCAGAGGTACCCAGTGGGTCAGATATCCGGAGAACGTACGAGACAGAACAACTTTCGAACAAGGAAGTAGATCAGGATAATGCTGGGTAACACACAGTCTTCCGTTGTCTTACTGGAATATACCGTCAGGCATATCACGAAGATAGCACACAGCCACCAAACTTCAGACATACAAAGCTTACTATCGAAATTATCGGCTATACGAATCAGAGGCGGTCGTGTTACGTACCCACTGGAACCCCTTACCATCGTGACAGGTTCTGAACCAGTATGACAATGACTAATGCAGTATAACAATGTTCACTCTCCTCGAAGCCTACATATCCTGATACATCCATCGTGATGCTGTACGCAGATCTGCGATTAGTCTGAGAAGATGGTGTCGTTCCAGTGCTCAGAGTAGTTATTGGACAGTGCACTGTTAATGAGACTCTCAGTGCTGTAGAGCAAAGGGAAGCTGTCACAGTGGTCGCCCTACAGACATTCTTCCTTCCTCTAGGCGTTTTAATACTGTCCTGGAGTCAACGTTCGTTACATGACTCTACGATGCTGCACGCTTCAGTCGACAAAGTATTAGCAGGTGTGTTAGCTGTGTGATGCTGTTGAGAAGACACTGAGTGTCCCCATCCTCAGCGCAGCGGCTCTCTCTTCGAATGGCTCTCTTCGAGCAGCAATATCTTGGAATGGGAAACTGCCATCTCGATAGGCCGCGATCCTGACTCTGTCTTGTAGACGTTTCTCCTTCTTGCACAAGGCATAACACAGTCTTCTCACAAGCATCAAACGCTGTTTCTGAAGCAGGAAGCGTCAGCGTAGTTTTTACTTCTATACAGAATATGGATGGCGTCCATCATACTTTGAGAGGTGACAAAAGTCATGAGATTACGATAGCAACATATACAGATGGCGATAGAGTCTCCAACATAAGCTATGAAAGGCCAGTACATTGGCGGAGCTATCATTTGTACACGTGAAAAGGCATACGACATGATTATGGCTGTACAACTGGAAATAACAGACTTTGGACGCGGAGTGGTAGTTGGAGCTAGGCGAATGGGATATTCCATTTCGGAAATCGTTACGGAATTGAATGTACCGCGATCCACAGCGCCTAGAGCGTGCCTAGAGTACCAGATTTCAGGCATCATCTCTCACCATGGACAACGCAGTACCGATAGCCTTCACTTAACGACCGACAGCTGCGGCTTTTCCTTAGAGCTATCAGTGCTAACAGACAAGCAGCACTGCTTGATACAGAACAGCGAAATCGAAGTGAGACGCACCACATGGCCACATCTGTTGGACCTTAGACAAGTGGATTCCCGATTTCAGTTGGGTTGGTAAGAGTTGTTGGTAGAGTTCGCCTGTGGCGCATGCTCCACGAAGCCATGGACCCAAGTTGTCAACAAGGCATGTGCAAGCTAGTGGTGGATCCATAATGGGGTGTGGGCTGTGTTTACACGGAATTCACTGGGCCTCCTGGTCCACTGAACCAATCATTAACTTGAAATGGTTATGTTTGGCTACTTGCAGGTCATTTGCAGCTATTCATGGACTTCATGTTCCCAAACAACGATGTCATATCACTGCGCCACAACCGTTCGTGATTGGTTTGAAGAACGTTCTGAACAACTCGAGTGAATGATTTGGGCATCCAGATTGCCGACATGAATCCCGTCGAACCTTTATGAGTCGTAAACGAGAGGTCACTTTGTGCTCAGCATCCTGCACCGGCAACAGTTTCGCAATTATGGACGAGTATAGAGGCAGCATGACTTCTAACTACTTGTTGAGTCCATGCCACGTCGAGATGCTGCACCAAGCCGTGCTAAAGGCGGTCCGACACGATATTAGGAGGTCTCCCACGAATTCGGCAGCATGGCATGTCATTTTTTGTTGATCGAGTCAAAGCCCTATCCCCCATATTCACTTTTGCGTTAGCGGAAGAGCCAACACCGTGTTACGAGTGGAGGCCGAAATGCACGCGTTTTAGCTCAAGCAGGCTGGCGTGAAGAGGGAAGAACTATACTGACGTGTGGTCTGGAACTTGACAAGGAATGAGAATTCAGAATGCGGACGTAATTAGTTTGATACTTAACTTTAATCCATTAATGATGAACGTCGCTCTTGACGGTACATGAGTCACAACATTATCTGTTCAGAAGACAAAGTAACTGAATATGGCGCCTTGCTAGGGCGTAGCAAATGACGTAGCTGAAGGCTATGCTAAACTGTCGTCTCTGCAAATGAGAGCGTATGTAGACAGTGACCCATCGCTAGCAAAGCCGGCTGTACAACTGGGGCGAGTGCTAGGGAGTCTCTCTCTAGACTAGATCTACCGTGTGGCGGCGCTCGGTCTGCGATCACTGATAGTGGCGACACGCGGGTGCGACGTATACTAAAGGACCGCGGCCGATTTAAAGGCAACCACCTAGCAAGTGTGGTGTCTGGTGGTGACACCACATTCACTTTCCTTGAAACTACCCTAAGAAGCATAATGAAATACATGAGATTGATCACATGTAAGTAGGACTCGTGCACTGAAAATTCCGTACAAATTTAATTATATATATGACAAGTTCATTCATCCCGGTTATCGAAAGTTTCCTCGATTTTTGCCTGTCGATATAAATAAACAGTTCATTTATACCGTGAATCGAAAATTTACTCGATTTTTGCCTGTTACCGACACTGATACTGGCAAGATATTGGTCCTGGAAAATACTAGACTTTCGACAATCTTTCATTTTCGTTTGATGTGGAATAAAAATGACGAAAGGAATATTTTTTTCGTGTGATTTCATTAAAAATTTTAATTTTTCTGTTTTTTTTTCCTTTACTTGTTCTGTGAAACCTGGCTTCCTGTGAAATTTCATGATGGTAGGGCAACTGAAGGAAACCAACAAGTTTTGGTGAATGAGTTTGCGAGTATCGAAGTATGTGACGTAAATGACGGTACCATTTGATTACATTGACTTAGAAGTTTAGCTGTTTTACGCCAGCAAGGGGAAATAGACCTCAGTATGTGACATAAATTTCAGCTTCATTCTTTCCTGCAAAAAAAAAAAAAAAAAAAAAAAAAAAAAAAAAAAAAAAAAAAAAAAAACCGGCGTTTTAACGGACGGACTGACAGACAGTCGGCTCACAAATGAGAAAAACATTTTTATCGTATGTTATAATCTCAAATTAACAATATCGGATTTTTATCTTTACTCGCACAGTGACGCCTTTCTCCTTGCCAGATGTCAAGATTAGAGACCAACGTGAAGTACGCTATAGGCGAGTGAGTTTGCGAATGACATCAATGACTGCATCTTTCCATTGTATTCACTTGGAAGCTTACGTTCATTTAACCGCCAACAACCAAGTTTCAAATTTATACGTCGACCTCTTCCTGTACAAATGGGTTCTTAACAGATGGACGGTCAGAGAGCAGAGTCGGATGAAAAACTTTTTTTCCTGTCATATGATGACAAATTAACAGTCTGCGAATTTATTCTGTTAGCTGTACTGTGAAACCTTGCTTCATGGCAAATTTCAAGGTTCTAGGGCACCATCAAGTACACTACAGGGCTATTACAGATGACTGAAGCGATTTCATAAATTCACTGTAGCTCCATTCATTGACATATGGTCACGACACACTACAGATACGTAGAAAAACTCATGAAGTTTTGTTCGGCTGAAGCCGCACTTCAGGTTTCTGTCGCCAGAGCGCTCGAGAGCGCAGTGAGACAAAATGGCGACAGGAGCCGAGAAAGCGTATGTCGTGCTTGAAATGCACTCACATCAGTCAGTCATAACAGTGCAACGACACTTCAGGACGAAGTTCAACAAAGATCCACCAACTGCTAACTCCATTCGGCGATGGTATGCGCAGTTTAAAGCTTCTGGATGCCTCTGTAAGGGGAAATCAACGGGTCGACCTGCAGTGAGCGAAGAAACGGTTGAACGCGTGCGGGCAAGTTTCACGCGTAGCCCGCGGAAGTCGACGAATAAAGCAAGCAGGGAGCTAAACGTACCACAGCCGACGGTTTGGAAAATCTTACGGAAAAGGCTAAAGCAGAAGCCTTACCGTTTACAATTGCTACAAGCCCTGACACCCGATGACAAAGTCAAACGCTTTGAATTTTCGGCGCGGTTGCAACAGCTCATGGAAGAGGATGCGTTCAGTGCGAAACTTGTTTTCAGTGATGAAGCAACATTTTTTCTTAATGGTGAAGTGAACAGACACAATGTGCGAATCTGGACGGTAGAGAATCCTCACGCATTCGTGCAGCAAATTCGCAATTCACCACAAGTTAACGTGTTTTGTGCAATTTCATGGTTTAAAGTTTACGGCCCCTTTTTCTTCTGCGAAAAAAACGTTACAGGACACGTGTATCTGGACATGCTGGAAAATTGGCTCATGCCACAACTGGAGACCGACAGCGCCGACTTCATCTTTCAACCGGATGGTGCTCCACCGCACTTCCATCATGATGTTCGGCATTTCTTAAACAGGAGATTGGAAAACCGATGGATCGGTCGTGGTGGAGATCATGATCAGCAATTCATGTCATGGCCTCCACGCTCTCCCGACTTAACCCCATGCGATTTCTTTCTGTGGGGTTATGTGAAAGACTCAGTGTTTAAACCTCCTCTACCAAGAAACGTGCCAGAACTGCTAGCTCGCATCAACGATGCTTTCGAACTCATTGATGGGAACATGCTGCGCCGAGTGTGGGAGGAACTTGATTATCGGCTTGATGTCTGCTGAATCACTAAAGGGGCACATATCGAACATTTGTGAATGCCTAAAAAAACTTTTTGAGTTTTTGTATGTGTGTGCAAAGCATTGTGAGAATATCTCAAATAATAAAGTTATTGTAGAGCTGTGAAATCGCTTCAATCATTTGTAATAACCCTGTATATGTTTGGATGACTGAGATTGCGAGTATCGAAATACGTATCGTTTGATTGCACTGATGTAGAAGTTTACATTTACCTCACCGCCAAGCGACTATAGACCTCGGTATGTTGTAGAAGTTTCATCCTGATTCGTCTACCTGTTCACCAGAAAAAGGGTTTGTAACAGTCGTACAAATAGACAGACAGGCAGACAGATGAACAACAAAGTGATCGTATTGTGGTTCAGTTTCTATAACAGTATCAATAAATTATGGCAAATATCCTCTGCTTTTTCTGGCATTCTTAGACGCAAGTCTGAAATTCACAACTGATTATTAAAATAATTTTGAAAATACTTAGTAAATTTACAAGCTGAAATCATAGCTGCTGCTTTTACAGGTTAATGATGTCATTAAGATTAATCTGTATTAGTGTAGACTGAACATACCAATGAGATATGGTAACATGATTCCTCTTACGTCTACGGTTTATTAAAGTGCAGTATATGGAGGCGGAGGTACTTACAACATACATATTTATTTAAAACGTACATCTTTGATACATATACTTATTTGCGTATACTCAAGAACGTAATAACTTTCAAACAGCATGGAACTTTCACATTTAAACAAGACGCCAATTAGGAAGATCATTCATGTTGGCACTGCTGATATCATAAATGTGGTGCAGATTGGCAGGTTTTGAGGGCATGGACACCCATATCTTTGATTCACATCTAGTTATAAGACTGTAACTGAAAACGTGCTGTACATACTCTATGACGGAGCATCAGGAATCGGAAGAAAAGCTGTTTTCATTTTCGGTTATACATTACCACCAAGTACTTCACATTTGCACGCATTCTTTCGCATTTTATTTGCTACTTCAATTACGTTTATAACCAGAACGAAAAATGCTCGTAATGCAGCACAAGAAAGGCGAATATATTCTGGGCATAGTTGGGGATGTAAAAGAAAGGTACTAGCCGTTAGCCTTATCTGGCAGCTCCAAAACGTTTAAGTAAAAACATCTTGTCATATTAGCGCCTTTTCACTTGGATCAGTATCAATGATCGTCTCAAGTAAAGTAACATGACACATGATGTCATGTCGTATAACGTGACACGTGCCATCACGTCACATGGCATTTGTCATGTCGTGCACTATGACACAATGCGACATTAAAGCTTAGGATGCATGCATCCCCACTCTCGGATACTTCCTATTGTAGATAAACTTGTGAATATTTGTTCTTACATACCATACCATGCATGTAACAGGGTCTGGGTCTAAGAGAGCTCATTGCGCTGGGCAATTAAGATTAACTCGTGAAAAAACGGCGAATATTTCAAGATGTTTTGATTCAACTGTCTTTGAGTTGGGTTGTTTGGGGGAGGAGACCAGACAGCGATGTCATCGGTATCATCGGATTAGGGAAGGACGGGGAAGGAAGTCGACCGTGCTCTTTCAAAGGAACCATCCCGGCATTTGCATGGAGCGATTTACGGAAATCACGGAAAACCTAAATCAGGGTGACAGGACCGGGATTGAACCGGCGTCTTCGTGAATGCGAGTCCAGTGTACAACCTCTGCGCTACCTCGCTCGGTCAACTGTCTTTGAAGCTGCCAATAAGTCGAAAAGCTAGTTCCCTTCTTTTACATCACTAACACTGCCCAGGATATATTCGCTTCTTTGGACTACGATAGCAGCATTTTTCATTCCAGTTCCCATCTTTTAATCTACCATAATTTTGACACAGTTTGTCGACCGATGTAGGTTTATGTTGAGTCGGGCGACTACCAATCCGATATAGGTTTTTATATTGTCTTTCGAACCATGTTGCTTACATCGTGGCTTCGGATGAAGCTTTCACAAAAAACAAGATGCCTATTAATTACGTGTATTTGTCTACAAAATTTGAACCGATTTGCACAGGTTTGAGGCATACAAGTGGTTCGCGTGAGAAAACTCACAAAAAAGTCGTTTTTGTTCGTAAAATGCGAATGAGGCGAGATTCGTGAGAGATACTTTCCAGTTTTATTGTAAGAATGCGTTTTTTGTTTATCTGATTCACTTTAAACCGTTTCCGTGCACTCAGTTCACGTAAGAATGAATTTTATGTGCTATATTTAGAACGATTAAAAACTAGCGTATGCTAAAAATTATCTGATGGAAAAAACGGGATTTTTTTTCATTCGTTTATTTAAGTGTGAAGCGATTCGTAGAACCTTTATATATAGGCGTGTCGCTCTTCAAAACCCTCACAGAAAAACGCGTTTTTTAGACGTAAAATCCAAACGAAGTGAGATTTCTTCAAACTGTTAAGTCTTAGTCCAAGTTTCCATATTGCGGTGCACCAAATGTGGAACACCAGTCTCGCTGCAGACCGCTGTTATTTAAGGTTGACTGCTTTTCTACGTGAATCCCAAACGAGAGTTACTGTTTTCGCACGTAAAATCCGAACGGTGCACTTACAAGTGGGACCATTAGCTGAGCATTAATTTGAAACCAGTTAAAATCCTTAGAAGAAGAAATTATCGATTCGTACATTTTGCCTTGATCGTAGCTCCGGTTCGTCTTTCAAGCCTTGCGTAATTTACTGTAACGGAGCTGCAGTAAGAGGGATGTTTGAACGGCTATAAAAATGGCCACAGGTCCAGGCTAAGCGAAAAACTTTTCACCCCACGTTCCTAGCTCAAATAGGAACCGAGCATTAAGAACTCCAAACAGCGTCTCTGCACATGACGTTTTCCGCGCTGTAACGATAAAGATGAAAATAGTATTCGTATTACGAGTAATCAGTGGCTGTGATGTCTCGTAGTCTTTCTTGTGCTAATTGATTCGTGTGTATGCCTTACAGTTAAATAAAAAATTTCAACGATATAGACGTATCATTGTTTATGAATAAAGAGCGATTTAGACGCACCTCAAGATGGTAAGGAAAGAAACTGTGTAAAGTATGTATGTAGAACTGTAAATTGATCCTAGCCAAGGCATACATACGTTACGTACCAAGAATAATGGAGCTGTAACCCTTGTGCGCAATTTTGGTTAACCCACCTCACAAGGACAATTATAAATTTAAAAATTACAGGGTCGCCACCAGCCCAACCCCTTCTTAACAATTAAAAAAAGACCGGATTGGAAATTATCACTTCAATTAAATTAAGAATTTAATTATAAGAATGCAATTTTCTTAAAGACACTACAAAGACAAACAGCATTGCATGTCGTATATCAATGTGCTTGTTTAATTAAATTGTTTTTCCTCCCATTTTTGTTCATCACAAGCAAGCAGATTAACTTAAAAGAATCAGGGAATAGAAAATTAATCTGAAAACTGGCAACAATGAGAAAGATAAGGACGCAGAGTTTATCTTTTACGTAGAACATTTATTTCATTACTGAATTTGATACACATCCTATGAATACACGTGACTAGTGCCTGAATGAAAAATTTAACTAAATAATTCGCCTAAAATGGTAGAACAGCGCAATTAAAAAAGGAAAAACACACAAAAGGGAAGTGGAACACAATAATTCAATCTTTCAATCTACATACCCACGACAGAAAAAGTTCAGAGAGATACCTATCACCATAAGCTCATGTACTAGCTTGGAAAGAGGTTTATCCTATTCGCAAGGTTTGTGTAGTAGATATACGACATGGAATCCGCGCCTGCCGCTTACGAACGCCCGAACTTCAGCACGTGGTAAACTTGATTACGAGTTAACTGTTCAGAAATTAGACATTAAACCAGGCACAAATGAATAAATTTTAATGGTGCAATAGCACAATGATTTTGCCGTCACGAAATAAAATTAACTCGGCACGGCAGAAACCCTGTCTAGGAGCTACGAACTGTACTCACCAACCGCTAGCTGCAGAGTGTCCTTTCTCCATCGAGCTTCGCCTAACTACCGGGCAATGGAAGCTACCAGAGGGGTAGGCTTCCGCCACCAACCTGACAGACAAACCAACCTCAGACTAAAAGGGGTAAACCTCTCTGTCCAGGTACTGGGATCCTAAGTTGGTCATCCTGTACTGCCCTCCAAACGAGAAACAAACATCACCTGCTCCTAGCAGACGACAACCAACTCAGCGTCCCCCACAAAAGAAACCCGAAACCATTCGTAAAAACACTCATTCAGTCACAGTTACGCACACGTACTGTAGGGTGAAGGGAAAAACGTAATAAATACAGGACATGATTTCCTATGGAACACAAAAAAATCAAACACAAGAATTATCATTTAATAAGCCTTAGTTTGAGTGCTCAGTCTTTCTGGGAGAGTTAATAAATTAAACCGCAATCAGCTGGTGGACAGAATAGCACGCACAGAATCCAGTGAGACAAGCGTCTATGAAACGACTTCACAGAGACGTTTCAACTGGTTACATTTTCTAATGCATGTCCTTATTCGCGTCTTGTACCGAATAATTAGAGTACTCGTCGTAAATATTCGAGTTCGCTGCGGCTCCATACTTCGTGTTTTATGTGCAACTACCGCCCTCCAAAAGCCCTGGCAGTTCTCGTGTCTCCTTTACGACCACCGCGAGACATCCTGCTTCCATAAGGGAAACTGCGCCTCTGCAGACACGACTGGCAAACAGCGAGATGCCTGTCACGTTACCGAAATTTATGCCTTGGACTCCCCCCTGCCCAGATGTCGTTTGTTATGCTTCGTTGTTGCTAACTTTTAAGCCCTTTGTTGAGCTCCTCGTCCCATGCATAAATTTTACTCCTCGTAATCGATTTCCAGTCCCCCACTTCTTCCCCGCCCTCCGTATTCTTAACCCAGAATTGATGCCTCCCGCGGTAACTTGATTGCGTCGCTTGTCCCGGAGCCTGCAACGTGCTGAATCGCATTAAATTTCGCTAACTATTTTCAGCTCAGATGACAACCAAGTAATTTGAAAATAACATCGTATGATGTCTTACCTAAAGTAACTTGTAAACTAGGTGAAACTGTGCTAAAAAGCTGTAACGTCACAGAGACTACATTGTATACATAATGGATGTAAGTGTGAATTTTTGGACGTAATTCGGGATGTCCTCAGCAAAATTTGGTACACAATCACAGGAATAAGATACAGTGACCTTAAGACATTCCTAGCGCTGTTAGTGGTTTTTGTAGGGTGGGAATGGTGTAGCACGCAAAAGTATGTATAACTCTAGGAAGTCTCGAGCGCTTTTAACGACACTTGGTTACAAGAAGAAAAACTTTGTCTATGACACCCGTAGCATTCTACCAGAACAACACACACTAACGCCAAAACCGCTGCTACAGGTCCTTCAGTTGAGTCACAATCAGAGTTCCATGATCAGTTGAGGGAATAATATCATGAACTACGAGCTCTCAACACGGCGGACAGGCCGTTTCATTGTTCTCTGCCAGTCGTCAGAAAGAAGCATTTAAGAACTCAGAATAGTTGTAGACGTTGTTTCCTACGACGTCAGCCTTAATCTGCAAATGGTTGTTATCTTTGCCTTGAAGTACTGCTAGGAGGGTCTATCCAGACATTCCCCAGCGACTCGCATTTAGCTGATCTAATTCTCCTTCATTCACCTGGCCCGATGAATGTAGGGTAATATTAACAATAGCAGAAAATAGTGTAACGGGAGTATGATTTGTTATGAATAGGAGATTGGGGCTACTGTGAACAGTTCAGTGATAGGGTTGATCTCTTCAGATTCGACAGCGAACCACGCCGAAAACGATGGTTCAGTTATACAGGGTGATTCAAAAAGAATACCACAACTTTAAAAATGTTCTTTTAATGAAAGAAACATAATATAACCTTCTGTTATACATCATTACAAAGAGTATTTAAAAAGGTTTTTTTTCACTCAAAAACAAGTTCAGAGATGTTCAATATGGCCCCCTCCAGACACTCGAGCAATATCAACCCGATACTCCAACTCGTTCCACACTTTCTGTAGCATATCAGGCGTAACAGTTTGGATAGCTGCTGTTATTTCTCGTTTCAAATCATCAATGGTGGCTGGGAGAGTTGGCCAAAACACCATATCCTTAACATACCCCCATAAGAAAAAATCGCAGGGGGTAAGATCAGGGCTTCTTGGAGGCCAGTGATGAAGTGCTGTGTCACGGGCTGCCTGGTGGCCGATCCATCGCCTCGGGTAGTTGACGTTCAGGTAGTTACGGACAGATAAGTGCCAATGTGGTGGCGCTCCGTCCTGCTGAAATATGAATTGTTGTGCTTCTTGTTTGAACTGAGGGGACAGCCAATTCTCTAACATTTCCAGATACTGTAGTCCAGTTACAGTAGCACCTTCGAAGAAAAAGGGATCAAAAACTTTATTGGCTGAAATGGCACAGAAAACGTTCACCATAGGCGAGTCACGTTCATACTGAGTTGTTTCCCGCGGATTCTCAGTGCCCCATATACAGACATTGTGACAGTTGACTTTCCCGTTAGTGTGGAAAGTTGCTTCATCACTAAACACAATCTTTGAAACGAAAGATTCATCTGTTTCCATTTGAGCAAGGATAAAATCACAGAAATCGATTCTTTTAATCTTATCAGCTGCAGACAGTGCTTGAACCAATTTCAGACGATAACGTTTCATATCTAACCTTTTTCGTAGGACTCTCCATACAGTTGATTGTGGACTTTGCAGCTCTCTGCTAGCTCTGCGAGTCGATTTTCCTGGGCTGCGAACAAATGCTTGCTGGATGCGTGCTACATTTTCATCACTCGTTCTCGGCCGTCCAGAACTTTTTCCTTTGCTCAAACACCCATTCTCTGTAAACTGTTTATACCAACTTTTAATACACCACCTATCAGGAGGTTTAACACCATACTTCGTTCGAAATGCACGCTGAACAACTGTCGTCGATTCACTTCTGCCGTACGCAATAACACAGAAAGCTTTCTGTTGAGCGGTCGCCATCTTAGCATCAACTGACGCTGACGCCTTGTCAACAGCGCCTCAAGCGAACAAATGTACAACTAAATGAAACTTTATAGCTCCCTTAATTCGCCGACAGATAGTGCTTAGCTCTGCCTTTTGTCGTTGCAGAGTTTTAAATTCCTAAAGTTGTGGTATTCTTTTTGAATCACCCTGTACATGCCGACGCCGCAAGCAGAAGATGAAGAGATAGAGCAAGTATATGAGGATATCAAACATGTAATTCAGTGTGTATATGGAGATGAATACTAATAATCATGGGGAATTGGCATGCGCTTGCATGGCAAGGAATAGAAGAAGGGTTTACTGGGAAATGTGGGCTCGGCAGTAGGAATGAGAAAGGAGAAAGACTAATTGAGTTCCGTAACAAATTTCAGGTGCTAATAGAGAATACGCTGTTTAAGAATCACAAGAGCAGGAGGTACACACGGCAAACGCCGGTAGACATGGGAACATTCGAACTGGATCACATGGTAAGATAGAGGTTTCGAAATCGGGTGTTGGACACCAAGGCTTAACCAGAGTACGTCAAAATTTAGCGATAATGAAGAGTAGACAGAAGTTCAAGAAAATTACCTGAAAGGATCAGTGTGAAAGGAAGTGAGATACTGAAGTATTAAGGAATGACAATACGCGTATGTACTTCGGGAATCACAAATGGTGAACAAACACAGATGCAAAGAAGGAAGCTATGATGAAACCTTGAGTTACTGAAGAAATGCTTCGGTGGCGTGAAGGAGGAAGTAAGTACAAAAACGCTCAGCACTGTATATCAAATGTTTCTGACATAAACAGTCAGAAAAGTGGAAACAAGAAACTGCCTCATCGAGAAGCTATGAGGTTCAACCTGGGAAGCATCGGCACCCCTCCGGTGTTCCTCTGTTATGTTTGACCATACACCCACAGCCGGCCGGTGTGGCGGAGCGGTTGTAGGCGCTTCAGTCTGGAACCGCGTGACCGCTAAGGTCGCAGGTTCGAATCCTGCCTCGGGCGTGGATGTGTGTGATGTCCCTAGGTTAGTTAGGTTTAAGTAGTTCTAAGTTCTAGGGGATTGATGACCTCAGATGTTAAGTCCCATAGTGCTCAGAGCCATTTTTGAACACCAACATGCAGAAAAAATAGACTTCGACTTAAATAACACCATGACAATGATTTCTGGTGGTGCCAAACATACCCCTAAGCAATAGCTGCTAGTACTAACCCACATTTCACTTTCTCAACTACGACACTTAATTGCTTTCACGAATTTTTGCGGAAGGATCGTGGATGGTAAAAATCAAGGTACTGAGCATGTAAACCATTCTTGTATTCAAGAATGGACTGGAGAGTAAATAACAAGTGAGGTTTGACCTACCACGCAAAACGTGGTCGATGCTTAACATAATTAGAATCATCATGACTTATGTGCATAGTTCAGACACACATAGGGTAAGCAGCTATCTCTACATTGTGATTGCACAAAATCACGAATCCTCTATCACATCACACAAAAAAATTCGTCACAAGAGTGTATTATGCTATGTCAGCAGACTCCCTGTTGGCGACTCAAAAGCCGACAAATTACGTAACTACCATGCATGTTTCTTTGTGAGTTTTAATATTGCATATAAGTGTATTATCCTCTACATTGTACGTGTTTTTTAAATCTATATACATAAAAGAAAGTCGTGTTAGTTACACTATTTATAACTCAAGAACGGCTGGACCGCTTTTGGCTGAAAATTGGTGGAGAGGTAGATTAGAACCAGGAGACGGACATAGGATACTTTTCATCCAGTTCGACCGCTATGAAACGTGGTATAACAAAAACGCATCTGGCATGGAATCACAAAACGCAACTGTCAGCTAAACGTCACTGTAAAACGTGGTATAACAAAAACGCATCTGACATGGAATAACAAAACACAAATGACAGCTAAAAGTCTATCGATAAGTATCAGTATATATCATTAATTGAAAATTTAAAGAAGTAATTTGTATTTTCTTTGAATCATCATTAACAATGCCGCGACCAAGACGATCGAATATTTCCCGACAAAGCCGTAATGCAAGAAGGATACAAAACATTGCGAATGAAAGGACTGAAGAAGAACAACAAATTGCCCGTGAAGAGCGCCGCGTTAGTCTGGCGAGACTTCGTGCTTCTCAATCACGAGAGCAAAGTGAGGCACCCCATGAAACGGCTCGGTTGGCAATGCGAAATCGTCGGGCGAACAACAGAGATCAACATGTAGGTACTTTTCGACGCACAAGAAGAGATTTATCACCTGATGATTTGAATCGAGCAGCGTTTAGATACGATTGCAGCAATGATTACTGCTTGCATCCTTGCATTTGTGTTGGGCCGATGGACGTTGTTTGCTAGTATTGTGGCGCATTGAAGTTTTCAGAAGAAACGCACGAATTGTGCTGCCTTACTGGGAAAGTGAAATTGCCGTTAATGACTGCCACCTGAGCCATTGCATTCATTGCTTTGTGGCGACACACCCGAATCACGTCATTTTCTTGCAAACACCAAATAATACAATAGTTGTTTCCAAATGACCTCATTTGGGGCAGACAGTATCGAACAACGAGGACTTAATCCCACATTCAAGATATTTATTTATTTATTTTTCTACTTACAATATAGTAGAAGAATAACTCACTATACTTATTCGTACGTATTATGTTTGCTAAATACTCTCTTTCAAATTCTAAAGGTGGCAGGGGTAAAATACAGGGAGCGAAAGGCTATTTACAATTTGTACAGAAACCAGATGGCAGTTAGAAGAGTCGAGGGACATGAAAGGGAAGCAGTGGTTGGGAAGGGAGTAAGACAGGGTTGTAGCCTCTCCCCGATGTTGTTCAATCCGTATATTGAGCAAGCAGTAAAGGAAACAAAAGAAAAATTCGGAGTAGGTATTAAAATCCATGGAGAAGAAATAAAAACTTTGAGGTTCGCCGATGACATTGTAATTCTGTCAGAGACAGCAAAGGACTTGGAAGAGCAGTTGAATGGAATGGACAGTGTCTTGAAAGGAGGATATAAGATGAACATCAACAAAAGCAAAACGAGGATAATGGAATGTAGTCGAATTAAGTCGGGTGATGCTGAGGGAATTAGATTAGGAAATGAGACACTTAAAGTAGTAAAGGCGTTTTGCTATTTGGGGAGCAAAATAACCGATGATGGTCGAAGTAGAGATGATATAAAATGTAGACTGGCAATGGCAAGGAAAGCGTTTCTGAAGAAGAGAAATTTGTTAACATCGAGTATAGATTTAAGTGTCAGAAACTTGTTTCTGAAAGTATTTGTATGGAGTGTAGCCATGTATGGAAGTGAAACATCGACGATAAATAGTTTGGACAAGAAGAGAATAGAAGCTTTCGAAATGTGGTGCTACAGAAGAATGCTGAAGATTAGATGGGTAGATCACATAACTAATGAGGAAGTATTGAATAGGATTGGGGAGATGAGAAGTTTGTGGCACAACTTGACCAGAAGAAGGGATCGGTTGGTAGGACATGTTCTGAGGCATCAAGGGATCACTAATTTAGTATTGGAGGGCAGCGTGGAGGGTAAAAATCGTAGAGGGAGACCAAGAGATGAATACACTAAGCAGATTCAGAAGGATGTAGGTTGCAGTAGGTACTGGGAGATGAAGAAGCTTGCACAGGATAGAGTAGCATGGAGAGCTGCATCAAACCAGTCTCAGGACTGAAGACCACAACAACAACAACAACAATTCTAAAAAAGTGTATTTAAATCAGTATTATTTTATTTTGTAGATACAAGGACAGATTCACCATCGAATTGGATCATTGCTACCTCTCGAAGATGCACAGCATAATTTTTTACAATTGTACTTCATGGGAAAGATAGAAGAACAATACAGCAATGAAAAGAGCAACTCTTCAAGAACTCTTCAACTACTTCATGAACATCATGCGTTGGTCAGGCTGTTCAAGAGTGCTTTAGAGCGCATACCAAATGATGACTACAAAGTCGTGATCAGAGCAGATAAACGACCATCTGGAACACACGAACGCACATTTAACGCCACAACAATTGTAAGTAGGCTGTTTATGTTTTCTTTATGTAAGTAGGCTGTTTAGGTTCTTATGTAAGTAGGCTGTTTAGGTTTTTTATTGGTAACGCCACCTCTGTATGAAAATCACTGGCTGTGCTGTGTGCAGTCTGTGGCTGCTTTGCATTGTTGTAATACTCGCCATTGTAGTGTTGGGCAGCAGCAGCTGGATGTGAACAGCGCGTAGCGTTGCGCAGTTGGAGGTGAGCCGCCAGCAGTGGTGGATGTGGGGAGAGAGATGGCGGAGTTTTGAAATTTGTCATGAACTGCTATATTTATATATGATGATATCAAGGTAAATACATTGTTTGTTCTCTATTAATATCTTTCATTTGCTAACTATCCCTATCAGTAGTTAGTGCCTTCCATAGTTTGAATCTTTTATTTAGCT
The DNA here is from genome assembly GCF_023864345.2 of Schistocerca serialis cubense. NCBI lineage: Eukaryota > Metazoa > Arthropoda > Insecta > Orthoptera > Acrididae > Schistocerca > Schistocerca serialis. Next base: position 1,141,352,079 of record NC_064639.1, on the reverse strand, counting down.
GGCAGTAGTGGCGCTCGCTGTATTGCAGTAGCTTGAGCAGCGAAGATTTTTGTGAGGTAAGTGATTTGTGAAAGGTATAGGTTAATGTTAGTCAGGGCCATTCTTTTGCAGGGATTTTTGAAAGTCAGATTGCGTTGCGCTAACAAAATATTGTGTGTCAGTTTAAGCACAGTCTTGTATAATTGTTCAAAGGGGACGTTTCATAATAGATGAAGTTGCCATCCTGATTGTTAGTGAACACTTGGAAACACGTGATATTGTGCTTACACGTCGCGATACTGGGCAACTGCAACGAATATCTGAAACACATCGTTCATACGAACGTTGCAATACCTGCTGATATTTTGACAAGGAGAAGATGGATATTATATCAGTATCAAAATGACAAATCCACTGAATGGTGAGTATTAATATCATAGTTCAACATGACGTACATTTTACATTGTATGGTATTGTTGTTTTACAATAAAAGACCAATTTCACTGCTTATTACCAGGAAACGATTAGGAGTTGTTTGTGTGGATAAAATTGGACAAATGACTAGCCACCGATTTTAAATAATTTAGCTTCACCTCTTTATAATTATCAGTGATCGGATTAGGTAGTGCAGTTTGGAGTGAATGACCTCAAACATTATGCTTAATATGGATAAGACGCGGGACTACGGGACTCTTATTTTTCAACAGGATATTTTTTTGATGTGACAATATTTACACTTACTCTTACCTATGGGATAATGCTTTTTTAAAATAAAACGTTTTGTCATTTTCAACCAACTTAAAAAATGAGGTTACTCAATTAAAAAGTTTATATTTTTTTAAATATTTTTTCATGGTTTACTCAGAAATTACTGGGCCAATTGAAATGCTTTTTGTTTGTTGCATCAAATGTTCCTTAAGGGTAGTTTCATAAAAAAATCATGAATATCAAGCCTAGTAAAAAATTGAACTTAACATCCAAAATCTGATTATTTGTTGGCTTTAAAGCGGAACAGAGTTCGCCAGGTCAGCTAGTGTGTTATAAAGCCATACTATATTAGTAAACAAGTGTATTTTTTCCGGTTTTCTCAAAGTCCATGATTCATTTCCCTACAACGCTGTGCTCTGAACGTACATCCTAAGGAATTTCATCCTCCAATTAAGGCAGACATTTAATACCAGTAGACTTCTTTTGGTCGGGAATGCTTTCTTCTCCTGTCCTCCATACTTTGTATGTAATTTGTTAATGTGCTTCCAAGGCACCAGAATTCCTTCAGATCGTCTAAGCAGTGTTCTAGTCTAGAGTTAAGTTTGTCGCTAATCTCGTTTCTGGTACTCCTCATTACTTTCGGCTTTCTTCGGTTAATCCATATTCTGTGCACAGTACACTGTTCATTTCACTCGACATGTCCTGTAATGCTTTTTTGCTTTCACTGGAAAGAGAAAGGTCACCAGTGAATCCTACCGTTAATATCGTTTCACCTTGGAATTTAATCCCAGTCCTGAACATAGGTTTTGTTTCCAGCATTGCTTCATCGATGTAGAGACTGATAAATAAAGGTGAAGCTTGCATTCCTGGCTTAGAACATTTTTAATGCGAGCAGTTTGTTCTTGGACTTTCATTCTTGTAGTTTACGTCATTTGCAAATGAATTCTGTTTGAAATATCTGAATTTCCTGTGCGTTTATTTCTGGAGTAGATACAGCATCTGCTGAAACAAAGCACTTAACATCAACGGAGCCAGAAATGTTTTCCCGTATTCGACTTATACTTCGGAACGTGATACATGAAACGAAACATTACAGTCGTAATGATGATTGATGCCTTATATTAATTTTTCTTTGTGAAATTTTGATTTCTCTGCCAGTCAGGATTCCACAACATAGATTTGTTCTTATCTTCATACCTGTAATTACGGAGCTTTCTTTTGTAATGTTCCCTAGCCAGTTTTACTAGTTTAGATGAGGGAATTACGGATTAAGTGGTACAAACGGCCATCTCCATAAATTAAACGTACATGCTTGGCTCTCAATACTTATATGTGCTGTGTACTGTGTCTAAGTCAAAGAGCTGGAGAAATGCATTTTTGCTGTCACATTACTTATTTCTATGTCGGCTAATAGCTGTGTGTCTCAGTTGCCAGCAAATTAATCTCCTCTGCCTGCTACGGGCGATAGGAATCATTGCCGCCGGCCGCTCAGTGCTCTAATGTATTTCCGTAGTGCCATCCGGTCCCTTACTCCCCCTTACTTCGACGACGAGGAATAATTAATACATCTGAAAGTTGCTTTATCAATCAATTTATCATGCAGTCCATTAATCACGCTGGAGTGTGCCGGATGTCCTCCCCCCACCGCAACTTTTGTGTGCTTCTTTGGGCCATCTCCTGGTGCGTCTGTAGGCGCCATTTACTTCTTCTAGCCTACTGCTTGTCCTTTGCACAGTCACAAATTTTGAACTGTTTTCAAAAACGTTGTGTCACGTGGCGATGTTTTGCTAGTACTTAAACTTGCAAGTGCCGTGGTTAACGAGAACATGTAAGAATGCCTGCAGATTGTTTTCCTGATTAAAACTCCCACTTATAAACTATGAACACCGACGAAACTTTTATTTTCTCGCTATCTGACTTTAAGAATAAGCTCACACAGGGATCACATGGATAATCAATAGATTTACATGAATATTTAAATGCATCTCTAGTTGCCTACAAAGGATCAATCAGTTGACTTACGAAATGTCTAAATGCTCCGTCTCGTAGGCGAAACATGTAATATGACCATGCCTGGCTCACGATTGTGTCTTAAATGCCATTCCAAACAATGACAGAAAATACTGCATGACACAAGAGTAGTGATTAGTTCCTGGCACATCATTAACTGCTCCAATGATCTCCACGTAAACCCTCCTTCTGCAACCTGAACTAATTATATGGAAAGGCTACTAGCGATATTGTCCTCAATAAATGCGTAAATACGTGAAAGTCACTTACGTTCGCTGAAGTCAACCGATCATAGCAGATTCCCAACTACCGTATCTTCTGTACAGCCCATGAGCAAATGGCTTTCTAGATAGGATCGTTAAACGTGTGCTATCAATTTAACAATGGCAAAGAGTTTGAGTAAATTCAGATAGATCGTGTGTAAGTTACTATTTCTACTCAAAAACACAGCTCATAGCACGTGGAAGAACATAATTAATCTTGCATGAACCACATGGCATTCTGTTCCACTGCTTAACGAAGAATTTATTCACAAGTATTAGAGAAAGCGACGAACGGATTTATATAATTTGTCTATGATTCACATGTGTAATACAAAGAAAACGAGTTACAGTCAACTTGAATTGGGGCTGGCTGCTTCGTAGTAGAAGACAAGTTGAATAATATAACTGCTCAGCACTGACGTGAATTCTTTGTGCTAATGTAACACGCCTAGCAGTTCTATGCAGTTAGTTACCTCGCTACTTGGATCCCGTAACCGCAGAATGCAGGAAACAAATCTCATAGCAGCTTTCCAGACACAAGTTCAAACAGCAACCATCACCCAACCTCTCCGTCTACATACATCAAAACAACCTCAGACTAAGGAAAAGAAAAGATTCCTTTGCGTCCCATTTGAATAAAGAATACGTTCATACCCTACTGGTCGAGATATTCAGCATCGTTTACAGCGTCATTTAGACTTCCCATTTCGACTAAGCAAAGACTCTCTTCGCCTCAGACATCGATTAGTGGGCACGGATTACCTTATTAAATGTGTCTGCTTGTTAAGAGGTGCGGAAAATATGAGAATCAGACAGTAGACATATGCCACAGGCAATTTTAATGAATAATGCGTCCGAATTATGGACTAAGGGGACTGTAGATTTATATTATAGTTACAGCTTCTAGGAGACCGTACAACTTCTGTCTGTAACAGTATCAACAGCACGAAACGCAGTAACCACAAAACCTTGCACCATTCCTGAACTGTTATAATGATACGCCTCGACAAATGAATGGGCAATTTTTTTCAGGCTGTTAATCATAAGAGGAAGTCTGAAATGGGAAAACAGAATAGGAGCACGAGACATATCTCACTAACCATTACTTCTTAATTTCCACCAATATTGTAATTGTTTTGTTTGTTTTGTTTTGTATGTTGTTGTTGTGGTCTTCAGTCCAGCAGCTCTCCATGCAGATCTATCCTGTGCAAGCTTCTTCACCTCGGAGTAACCACTGCAACCTACATCCTTCTGAATCTGCTTAGTGTATTCATCTCTTGGTCTCCATCTACGATTTTTACCCTCCACGCCTTCCTCCATCACTAAATTGGGATCCCTTGATGCCGCAGAACATGTCCTACTGACGGATCCCTTCTTCTAGTCAAGTTGTGCCACAAACTTCTCTTCTCCCCAGTCCTATTCAATACTTTTTCATTAGTTACGTGATCTACCCATCTACTCTTCAGCATTCTTCTGTAGCACCACATTTCGAAAGCTTCTACTCTCTTCTCGTCTAAACTATTTGTCGTCGATGTTTCACATCCATACATGGCTACACTCTATACTAATACTTTTAAAGAAGACTTCCTGACACTTAGATCTATACTCCACATTAATAAATTTCTGTTCTTCAGAAACTCTTTCCTTGCCATTGCCAGTCTACATTTTATATCTTCTCTATCTCGACAATCATCAGTTACTTTGCTCCCCAAATAGCAGAACTCATCTACTACTTTAAGTGTCTCATTTCCTAATCTAATTCCCTTAGCGTCACCTGATTTAATAAGATTACATTCCATTAACCTCGTTTTGTTTTTGTTGATGTTCATCTTATATCCGCCTTTCAAGGCACTGTCCATTCCGTTCAACTGCTCTTCCAGGTCCTTTGCTGTCTCTGACAGAATTAAAATGTCATCGGCAAAACTTAAAGTTTTTACTTCTTCTCCATGGATTTTAATTCCTACACCAAATTTTCCTTTTGTTTCCTTTACTGCTTGCTCAATATACCGCTGTTTCCCTTTCATGCCCCTCGATTCTTATAACTGCCATCTGGTTCTTGTACAAATTGTAAATAGCCTTTCGCTCCCTGTATTAGACCCCGCCACCTTCAGAATTTGAAAGAGAGTATTCCACTCAACCTTGTCAAAAGCTTTATCTAAGTCTACAAATGCTAGAAACATACGCTTGCCTTTCTTTAACCCATCTTCTAAGATAAGTCGTAGGGTCAGTATTGCCTCACGTGTTCTAACATTTGTTTTATATACAGGTCTTTTATTCTTCAGTCCCATGTGCGTATATATTTTAATGTGAATGTTCTGCCAACCTTCGCTCACGTAAAGGCTATCTGATGGAGAGAGTCACAAAAAAAAAAAAAATGGTTCAAATGGCTCTGAGCGCTATGGAACTTAACATCTTAGGTCATCAGTCCCCTAGAACTTAGAACTACTTAAACCTAACTAACCTAAGGACATCACACACATCCATGCCCGAGGCAAGATTCGAACCTGCGACCGTAGCAGTCCCGCGGTTCCGAACTGAAGCGCCTAGAACCGCACGGCCACCGCGGCCGGCTAGGTTGAGTTCCAAAAATGAACAGCATAGAGACAGAAGTGGTAAAACTTTCTGCAGGACCTTGCCAATATTTTGCAGGACAACGCTGAAGCACGTACAGTGCAAGCTGTTACTGATTTGTTTGACTGACGGGGCTGCTAAGTGCCATACCACCTACTGCACTCCCCTGACTTAAGCCCTCGTAAGTTCAACTCGATTTCTGAACTGATGGAAACACTTCACGGCATTCGCTTCAGAACTGCTACAAATTCGTCTGGCAATAGACCGCTCCGCTCGAACTGTCAATATAACTGGCACTGCTAAGAATATCTTACGACTTCCACATCGCTGGCATCGGATTATACACAATGCTGGTGACTACTTTGAAGGTCACTAAGACTTTGAAATACGTATCTATTTTGTACGAGCTGTAAATAAGTAGTTGCCACTATTAAATTCACAACCCTCGTATATATATTTCTTTGAATTTCAGTCTGTAGTCGCATTTGTTTTTACTACTGGTTTCGCTCCATTGCATAGCAACCTGTGAGTTTCATGTGCTGTACTCATGTTCTATAAGCCACTGTCGCACATATAACTGTAGGTTAGCTCTGCAGGTGAAATAGATCTGAAATGGAACGAAGCTAGGAATGATTGCAAACACAAATGGAGATATAGACTGAAATAAAAAATATTAATATAGTATCATCTCTAACCAACAAAAAATGGCCTTCTAAAACGTTCGTATAGATTGAGAACAATACAGGGCCTACAGCTCTTACTTGGGGGATGGCATACGTAACTTCGTCCGCTACATTACTAAGTGTCAGTTACTACCAACTGCGACCTTTCTGACAGGAGATGACACGTCCAATTGCACAGCTGAGATGATATACCATAAGTATGCACTTTGAATGGAGGCTGCTTGTCAAGAACTCTGTCAAAGGTGTTCAGCAAATACAGAAATGTGAATCAACTTGTGATCCTCTATCTTTATAACTCTTTACCTCGTGTAAATAAAGAGCCTATTGTGCGTTTTCTGAATGTGTGCTGCTTGTGTTTCGATACATCGCTTCCTTTATAGGTATTTTATAACGTAGGAACACAGTATACATTTTCAAATGCTATGACAAACCGATGTCAGCGATATGGGTCTATAAGTCAGCAGCTGGCTTATATTTCCTTTTTTGTGATCAGTGCAACTTTGAGTCTTTCTGTACGAATTTTTCGTCAAGCCAATGGTTTTATGACTGTTAAAAGCCAAGTTATTTGATCAATATAGTCGACATTAATTCAGAAATGCTGATAATGTTGAGAGAGCCTGCTAAGTTAAAACTATTCCACCCCGAGTGCAAGAGCCGGTGCTGACAGGTGTAAATATTCCAAAACTATTTAATAAGTTCTAGTTGCAAAATAGCGAAATGCTGACACGAATAATTTACAGAAGAATTAAAAAACTCCTTGATGCCAACCTCGGGGAAGTTCAGTTTGGGTGTCAGAGAAATGATGGAAAATGCGAACCAATACTAACTGGTGTGTGGTGCCTAAGGACACACCGAAATCACAATCGAAATCAGTTGTAGTTGCCACACACTTCTTTATTACAAATACGTAGCTCATAATACATTCACAGGAACGATAATTACAACAAAGCTTCTCTTATAGAACACCAAAATCTTTTAAGATATCTTCCACATATCGTTTTCTTTCAACCACTTTCATTAATTTAAACCATGTCCATGGACTCATAATTAATACAATATGACTGACAAATAAATCACACCTACATCATCACTAGCTCGGTAACTCTTTTATCTATCTTTTCTTCACATCCAAGTTCGGAGTTCAACAGACAGTAATGTTTCAAGACTCCTTTGGTCAACTTTTCGTAATTTACAGACAACATTCATAAAAAGCATCCTTCGTAAAATATAACTGACTTAACTAGTTCACATGAAGGTTCTGAGTTCAACAAATACCAATACTTTTAAGGTTTACTCGGACAACTTTCCATTAAATGAAACTCTATTCAAGAAACGGTTATTACGATAAATTTGGCCGACATAACCTACGCAGTGTTCAACTGAGAATAATGTTTTAAGGCTTCCTTTGCCAACGTTTCATAATTCAAACACAATATTCATAAAAGCATGCTTGTAAAATATGACTAACGTAACTATCTCAGATAAAAGTTCTGAGTTCAACAAACATCAAAATTTTAAGGTTTACTCGGCCAACTTTTCATTAAGTAACACAATATTCATAAAATCCTGATTCATAAAATAGGACTAACATGACTAATTCACATCAAAGCTCTGAGTTCAACATTCCAAAAAAATTTTAAAGTTTACTTGGCCAATTTCTGATTAATTGGAACAATACTACTTGCATATACCAGGTTCGTAAGATTTCCTTACCTGACTATAACGAGAAGATATTCCCAAGAAAAACTTAACACAGGCCGCTTCCACTCTACAGGAGAATTAGTGATGGACGCGAGCTCACCACAAAATTTTAACCAATACAAGAAATCCACGGGACAGGAAATGAAATAAAAAGGTACTCAACTTTGCACTGCGATTGAGCTTCAGAAACGATGTCTCTCCACCGAAAGGATGGAATTACATGACAGTAACAACATCACCCGAAACGCAGGGCCTTAAATACCACTCTGCCATACCAATTATCTGCAACATAAAACATATCAGCGGCAGACAATATTCTGAGGCGTGAAATACACAATCGTAACTGCACAACTAATTATCAATATCTTTCAGTGATATACTCCACAAATGAAACCAACAGAATTAACCACCGTGACTCAATTGGGCAGTCACGGTTCTTAAATTTTGGTTAGTCAGCCCCTTAAAACCATCACTAAAATAATGGCATAAAATTTAGAATAGCAAGAATAATATCGGCGCACATTTAAAGGCCAGACTAAAATAAGGCGTAACAGGTAGAACGGCAAAAATACTTCAGCGTAGCTGGGAACGCCAAACACAGACTTGCGCACTATTTAGTTACACTTCAAGCTACGTGTTTAGCCATCCTTCATGTCTGTTTGGTGGGCATCGTTACACTTCCGTAACTGCCGTCAAGGCATCAAGTAACGACACCAAATCCAGTGATAAGCATCCGAAACAATTCCAAATGGTTTTTGGTACACTGGAATATTTAGTTAACATGAACATCATCCACCGAAGCAGCTCGACGACTCCAATTCATTCGGCCTGCTTAACTTGTAACCAACTGGACGGAACTTGTCCTTCCAACCTCGAGGAAATCCCAATCACCATGGACCGAAGATCTGCATTGTAACGGTTAAATTCGCAATAGCGGCTGGTCACGCTCCTTCGTCGTGGCGACTCGGCCTCTCGCCGTGATACGAACAAACGCAGTCCCACGTCACTTCATCTCACACTGCCGATACCCACACACCAGCCCCCCAGCAGAGCGCGCGGATTGCAGTTAAAATCCCTTGCGGCGAAAGATGTGAAGAAGACAAATAAGCATCGAAGTCGACTCAACGATCAAAAAATAATCGATAGAAACTGGCGCCAGCAACGCACCAGCTCACTGACCTTACGATTTATCTTAAAGGATTAGTGAATGAAAGGCAAATCTGCGATTCTAGCTTTTGTACACTTAGAGAGCTCTGAAGGTGGCAGGGATGAAGTACAGGGAACGAATGGTTATATACAACTTCAGAAATCAGGTGGCAGTTATAAGAGTCGAAGAACATGAAAGGAAAGTAGTGCTTGGAAAGCGAGTGAACGAGGATTGTAGCGTACCCCTGATGTTATTCAGTCTGTACATCGACCAAGCAGTAAACGAAGCTGAAGAAAAATTTGGAGAAGGAATTAAAGTTCAGGGATAAGAAATAAAAACTTCGAGGTATGCGGGTGGCAATGTAATCCTGTGAGAAACAGCAGAGGACTTGCAAGTGTGTTGAATGGAATCAACAGTGTCTTGAATGAAGCGTATAAGATGAACATTTAAAAATAAGCAAAATGGTTCAAATGGCTCTGAGCACTATGGGACTCAACTTCTGAGGTCATCAGTCCCCTAGAACTTAGAACTACTCAAACCTAACTAACCTAGGGACATCACATACATCCATGCCCGAGGCAGGATTCGAACCTGCTACCGCAGCGGTCTCGTGGTTCCAGACTGTAGCGCCTAGAACCGCTCGGTCACTTCGGCAGGCTAAAAAAAGCAAAATAAGGTTAATGGAAGGCATTCGAATTAAATCGCGCTCTTCAGGGTGAGTCAGATCAGAGAATGAGACGCTGAAAAGTAGTAGATGAGTTTTGGTAATAGGGCAGTAAAATAACTGATGATGGAGGGAGTAGAGAGAAAAAAGCGTTTGTAAAGAAGAGAAATTTGTCAACATCGAACGCAAATTCTAGTGTTGGGATGTTTCTTCTGAAGGTATTTGTCTGGAGTGTAACCTAGTGTGGAAGTGAAACGATGACGGTAAACAGTTCAGACAAGAAGAAAAGAGAAGCTTTTTAAATGTGGTGCTGTAGCAGAATGTTGAGGAGTTAATGGGTCGATCGTGTAACTAATGAGGAATTAAGGGACAGACTGTAAATTGGAGGGAAGTGTGGGAATGCAGCCTGGGGACGGGTGCAACAGGCGGGTTCAGCTTGTAACGCCGCTGCGCAATGTGAACTGTCGGTTCTATTGTGTATAGCGACGTATATATATTATTACCGTCACATCTGTCAATCTGTCATACATATTAAAGTGCAACAGTCGTCTCATACATTTGTTTGCCAATGTCCCATCTGTCATATACATTAAAATGCAACAGTGGTGTCATACATTTGGAGGGAAAGTGTGGGAATGCAGCCTGGGGACGAGTGCAACAGGCGGGTTCAGCTTGTAACGCCGCTGCGCAATGTGAACTGTCGGTTCTATTGTGCATAGCGATGTATATATATTATTACCATCACATCTGTCATACATATTAAAGTGCAACAGTCATCTCATACATTTGTTTGCCAATGTCCCATCTGTCATATACATTAAAATGCAACAGTGGTGTCATACATTTTCTTGTCAATGGATTGTACAGTCGGTTCTATTGTGCATAGCGATGTATATATATTATTACCGTCACATCTGTCATACATATTAAGGTGCAACAGTCATCTCATACATTTGTTTCCCAATGTCCCATCTGTCATGTACATTAAAGTGCAACAGTGGTATCATACATTTGCTTGTCAATGAATTGTACACCTAATTACACTAAGGCAGCGGAGCGTTTAACTAGTATTATTGTAATATTCCGACTGCGAGTGCAAGCAATGATGCGCTACCGTAATTGAGACGACAACGCTTTTTGCTATGAAAAAGAGCATCTATGCCTTTTGGAATTTTGTAGAGAAGAAATGGCTATTGGACATTGTTTATTTTTTTGGGGGAGGGGGGGGGGGTCAGATATGTCGTTTGCGTGTAGACGTAATTTGAAGTGCAGAGAAGAGACAACATGTAATCGCAATTGTCAAGAAGAAAAAATCTGTTTTATGAAAAATATCGTCTACGAACTTTTATTCGATCTTGGATCCTCGGACCTTCATAAAACGATTAGTGTGTTTTTTTGCAATCTAGTGCATAATGATTTCCTCGCAAATTAACAATACTGGGCGAATCTGCTACTATCACGGTCCGAATGACGCGAAATATTTCGCGGCCAGCTTGTGTGTTAAAAGACGTTCCCTAAGCGACCAGTTTGTTAGTAAGAACAATTACCCTGCCACTGTTGTTCAATCTTCTCACTCTAAAAGTGTTTCCAGAAAATCTTACGACGACCGTGAGTACTTTAGCTGTCACGAGAGACGGAGCTTTCATCGCGATTTGTAGCAGTTTTCTCCGACTTTGCCTCGCGTTCTCTGAGAACCGGAGAAACGTAAAACCCCGACCGCCATCCTGTACCGAACCCCTTTCTCTCGTTGCAGCAGCCACGATGAAGACATATTCATCTATAGGTAACTTTTTTACAGAGTTTTATATTAGACAGGCCTAAATTTTAAAATCTATGCATCTAGGCAAAAAATCGAAAGTGAGTTTAAACGCAGTGCCTCTCGTATCTGTGTAGAAGGTCAAGTTCATTAATTTTTTTTACGACGTGGCAGTGCATTATAAGCTTGATTTAGGAGGCGCTAGTTATTCGGAGACGAAGAGGCTATCACAGGATAGAGTAGCACGAAGAGCTGCATGAAAGTAGTCTTCGGACGGAAGACCACAACACTCGGAAACAAACCTAGTTAGTGTACAATTTGGACCGAAAAGCTTCACTTTATTAAATGACTTAAGCTGCTTCACTGCACCAAGAGTATCTTTTCTGATGTTGGCAACTGTTCTTTATCCGAATTCAGAAATGCCTCTGAGCGCTATCGGACTTAACTTCTGAGGTCATCAGTCCCCTAGAACTTAGAACTACTTAAACCTAACCTAACCTAAGGACATCAAACACGTCCACGCGCGAGGCAGGATTCGAACCTGCGACCGTAGCGGTCGCGTGGTTCCAGACCGTAGCGCCTAGAACCGCTTGGCCATTCCTATCCGAATTCAGGAATATTTCTTCATCTTTAGTGTTGAGCCGTCCGGCTTGCTTTCAGAAGATTCTTTTACGATGGTTCTGCTGGGCCGTCTCACTTCTTGGATAATTCGACTGTTGCCTAAAAATTTTTCCGTGACATAGTGCAGGGATCGAGAGGCTATTTGGGCTCATGCGCTTTGCTGTGAGGTTGTCTTGGAGGGTGGGGCCGTTGGTTGTTCGGTGACCCTCCGCTAGGTGTCGCGAGTGACGCGGACTGCGACGACAGGTGCAGGGACAGTCCACTGTAGCGTGTCTGAGGTGCCTGTTACTTGTGTAACAGCGGTGGTCCAGCTTGCCATTGCTAGAGGCGTGTGTCACCGAAGGTTCCATTAGCATCCTCAAGAGCAGATCAAGAGTGTGTGCTCTTTTGGAATTCTGTGGAGGGGGCTTTTGTGGAGTCTGCAATGAACTGGTGACGTTGTGGCAGAGTCTGGAATTCTGACGCCACGGTATTAATTCTAGCTGGTCTAGAGAGCTAACCTATGAGCTGGTAGTTTCCTTCTTCCTCGTCCTCCAGCAGGTGCTGAAAATTTTTTTACTACTTATATTGTTCCCGCTCCCTGGTTACATTGTAACCTCCCCGTGAAAATAAAAGAAATTTATATTTAAATGTTAATGGACATCGTGCTAAACGTAACCTCCCAGCAGAAATAAAAGAAAAGTCTATGATAATGAAAACGAGCCAAATATTTGGTCCCCACAAAAATTATAGAATAATAATGATCCAAATGTAAACTCGACACAAAAATTGAGAAACGAAATTTAATCATTAAACCCACAATAATCGGGCAGCATCGCTGACCTTAGGCCCTGTGCAATAATTAATCTGATGAATTGAAGGGCAGCATCGCTGACCTTAGGCCCTGTGCAATAATTAATCTGATAAATTGATTCTGGGAGGAAAAGCATAGGAAATATTGTTTCAATTGGAATGATTCTTTTCTTAAAAACGATTGCTTTGAAAACAAAATTATTATTGGGGCATTTCTTGAACAAATTAATTACAATTAACAGACGTTATTGGCTGAGAGCAATGCTGCTTCATTACCTTTGATAACAATATACCTCGTCCTGAATCGTGACCAGAGACCCATGTCGACGACCGCCGACTCCTCACATACGACTACTGTCTCGCGCGCGCTACTAGCACAGACTGAGTGCAACTAACAATTGAACTCCCGCGCGGTCAAGCGCAGACTAGCAACGATAAATAACTCTCTGGTCAGAGATTCTGTCATGCCTCGCCATCGCTGGTACATATGAGACGTACGCGTTTCATAACCCTCCACTGGGGGGGGCAAAAATTTGGCAGCGATGGTGAGTCATTTGGACTTGCCATGGGCAACAAATTTTTTCTTAAATAATTAACTTTTACAATCACAGAATATTCAGATGTAGAACATGAATTAAATGTGGTGCACATGCACCAAGTACAAAACATATTAGACAATGACAAAATGTGAGTACAAAACATATTAACAAATGGCATAAGGGCACACGCACTGAAAAACTTTTTAGCATTTTCACAACAAATAAACATAATGGCAAAAAATCATGTTGACAAGTGACATAAGTGCACATGCACTGCAGTTCAGAACATATCAGCAAATCAAAATGTACATACAATAAGTAGCAATCATGTTAGAAAAATGATAAAAGCGCACACGCACTGAATTTCAGAATATATCGAAAAAAATGTATAAGCCATGAATACAAATGATATTAGCAAAAAATGATTTTCACTATGTAACAAGAATTAGGATAGGAAAGGGAAGGATTGCATCATGGTTGTAGCACTTTAGGTTGCACGCAGCTGCACTGAAAGTCCATATCTTTCCACAGAAGTACAACACCATGTGAGACAATCTGAAGTTCTTTTCCCAGAAGTATTTATCAGCGTAGCCAAGACACTGAAATGTCGTAGTAATGTTCCATGTTATCATTTTGGCAGTACATCAGGTACACCAAGCAGTGGGACCATAATAACGTCTCCATCGCTCACGGTGGTGGACAGCATGTCGTGTCAACACCACGCTCTTACAAGGCACACCAACGTAGAATTAGTGCAAAAACCAAATATCGTGCTCCATGATCAAGAGGATATACAGGACATACTAGTCTTCATTGGGAATTACATTAGCAGTTTGCGGCATTCGTAGCCCAGTTATTGAACATTTCTGTACCATGTATGTAGTATTACAGAAAAATGTTCATTAATTGTTTTACAGAAAACATAGATACTCATTATCTAATTACAAATCATAGAAGTCATTCGTTTTACAGAGAACATTGAAATTCGTTGCCTAATTACAAATCATCAGAAGTCATTAGTTTTACAGAGAACATTGAAATTCGTTGCCTAATTACAAATCATCAGTAGTCATTCGTTTTACAGAGAACATTTTAGAGAGAACATTGGCATTCATTCCCTAATTACAAATCATCAGAAGTCATTACTTAAAAACAGGAGGTAGTCAATATCATAGTATTACAGAATAATGTTGATAATTAATCATTGGTCATCCCAATACAGAAATCAGTAGCATTCATTTCCCAGTTACAAAGCATTATTAATTAATCATTGGTCATCTCAATACAGTAATCAGTAGCATTCATTTCCCAGTTACAAAGCATTATTAATTAATCATTGGTCATCCCAATACAGTAATCAGTAGCATTCATTTCCCAGTTACAAAGCATTATTAATTAATCATTGGTCATCTCAATACAGTAATCAGTAGCATTCATTTCCCAGTTACAAAGCATTATTAATTAATCATTGGCCATCCCAATACAGTAATCAGTAGCATTCATTTCCCAGTTACAAAGCATTATTAATTAATCATTGGTCATCCCAATACAGTAATCAGTAGCATTCATTTCCCAGTTACAAAGCATTATTAATTAATCATTGGTCATCTCAATACAGTAATTAGTATCATTCATTTCCCAGTTACAAAGCATTATTAATTAAGCATTGGTCATCTCAATACAGTAATCAGTAGCATTCATTTCCCTGTTACAAAGCATTATTAATTAATCATTGGTCATCTCAATACAGTAATCAGTAGCATTCATTTCCCAGTTACAAAGCATTATTAATTAATCATTGGTCATCTCAATACAGTAATCAGTATCATTCATTTCCCAGTTACAAAGCATTATTAATTAAGCATTGGTCATCTCAATACAGTAATCAGTATCATTCATTTCTCAGTTACAAAGCGTTATTAATTAATCACTGGTCATCTCAATACAGTAATCAGTAGCATTCATTTCCCAGTTACAAAGCATTATTAATTAATCATTGGTCATCTCAATAGAGTAATGAAATTATGTGCATAGTATTTATGCATTCATTATTCAAGTGACATACTATTCAGAGCTAATCAGAATTACTCAGAAGTCTTTTAAACTGGTATCATTATTTGGGACTGGTAATACATTTTTTTGTTAGCAATGCATTGCTTTGGGTATTTATAGGGGACAGCAAGAAGAGAAAAAGAAAAAATTTGCTTCTGGGTTGTTCCTGTATATGAAAATGTGTAACGTATTTCGTCATGAGTCACCTGTAGCAAGGTTATGAAACAAGTAGAGTATATGTAATCACATTCATAAATTACATAGAGTTAATGAACAACTGCTTATAGCACATTAATTTCATAAATAATTTCTCCTGCGAAAATATATAAAAAAATGGATTATTAAGCTAAAAGAAGAAACGCATTTCATGCTGAAAAGTAGTGAACTTCGAATTAACAGGTAGTGAAATGTGTATAAAGATGTGTTCCATAGCTGTCCTTTCCAAAACCATCAGTCATTATACTATGCAATATAACACCTGCTGTCAAAGCGAACTGTAACAAATACTTAAATAACTACATAGCATGAATACATAACTTCCACATTATCCTTATCTGTAAATAAAAACTTCATTATCCACCACTGCATTATCTATATTATCATAACTCCATTATTATCATCACCTGTAAAGAAAAACTTCATTATCCATAGTAGCATATTTTTCATCATTATTCATCAGCATTCATTATCATCTGCAAAAAATCACTTCATTACTCATTATACAACTATTCCTTATTTCTGTCATATTTCATCACTAAATCTAAGATGTGTAGTTCTGTCTGACAGCCTGCATCAATCGCCTCGTATTCTGAAAGAAAAAATTAGTTAAGACTGCTATTCTACGATGTGTATAGTATATTCTTGTTAATGCTTGTTAATCCTGATCGGTTTACTCTTCCTCACGAGGTTTGCATCTTCTTTCGATCATTCCGAAGGTGAAATTCCCATTTCTGTTTGATTTATTTCCTTCACGCATCATTTCTTTCTTTGATAACAATATACCTCGTCCTGAATCGTGACCAGAGACCCATGTCGAGGCCCGCCGACTCCTCACACACAACTATCAACTGAGTCCAACTCGCAACTGATCTCTCGCGCGGTCAAGCGCAGACTAGACACGATAAATAACTCTCTGGTCAGAGATTCTGTAATGCCTCGCCATCGCTGGTACTGAATACATACGCGTTTCAACATGTGAAGGCAGAGTTACGTTTATTCTCCTCTTAAAGTTCGAACAGTACTGTGCCCTCAAGTTACTTGTGTTTTGTTAAATTCTAATAAATAGCTTTTGCTCGTAACAAGTGTATAAGTGGCATACCATGTGAAGGGCTTATTTCAATAGTGGTACAAGGCCATTTTTGTCCATTCTGAGAAATAGAGTCCTAAATTTAAATGAGCGCTGAAAAATCTACAGTTGAGATACCAGAAATATTCAAGCATATGGCTTCTTGCTAGAGATGAACCTTTCTTTCTGTTTGTTTCAACCATTAATTTCAGAAGCATTATAGACAGAATGGTGGAGGTAATGGACTTCTACCTCTATGGAATATGTTGTAGTTATATTTGTTGCTTGTGGGAACAAATCTATGTATCAGGTGTTACCACTCAAATTTTCTTCTTTGTTAACACATCGTAAAGGCCACCTTGAACACAGTAGTTTTGTTAAGGACCCAAAAAGTAGCCATTTGACACTGAGGCTTGTACCTGTGTGTTATTCTTTGGAGCCAGGTCCTTAAGTTAAGTAATCAGGGTTTTAATTTGTCTTGTTGCAATCTAGTTAATGTTTTTCTTGGAACTGCCACTCTTTCTAATGACATGCTTTGGCTCCTATGGTAGATAATGTTTGAAAAACCTGTGTGCCTGTGATTTACGTTACTTTGTATTTTTGCATTCAATCTTTGCATTTTAAAGTGTTCACTACCTGAAGTCATGTAATTATTGTTACTACGCTACTGGCCATTAAAATTGCTGCAGCAAGAAGAAATGCAGATGATAAACGGGTATTCATTGGACAAATATATTATACTAGAACTGACATGTGATTACATTTTAACGCAATTTGGGTGCATAGATCCTGAGAAATCAGTACCCAGAACAACCACCTCAGGCCGTAATAACGGCCTCGATACGCCTGGGCATTGAGTCAAACAGAGCTTGGATGGCGTGTACACGTACAGCTGCCTATGCAGCTTCAATACCACAGTTCATCAAGAGTAGTGACTGCCGTATTGTGACGAGCCAGTTGCTCGGCCACCATTGACCAGACGTTTCCAGTTGTTGAGAGATCTGGAAAATGTGCTGGCCAGAGCTGCAGTCGAACATTTTCTGTATCCAGAAAGGGCCGTACAGGACCTGCAACATGCGGTCGTGCGTTATCCTGCTGAAATATAGGGTTTCGCAGGGATCGAATGAAGGGTAGAGCCACGGGTCGTAACACATCTAAAATCTAACGTCCACTGTTCAAAGTGCCGTCAATGGGAACAAGAGGTGACCGAGACGTGTAACCAATGGCAGCCCATACCATAACGCGGGTGATATGCCAGTATGGCGACGACGAATACACGCTTCCAGAGTGCGTTCACCGCGATGTCGCCAAACACGGATGCCACCATCATGATGCTGTAAACACAACCTGGATTCATCCGAAAAAATGACGTTTTGCCATTCGTGCACCCAGGTTCGACGTTCAGTACTCCATCGCTGGCGCTCCTGTGTGTGATGCAGCGTCAAGGGTAACCGCAGCCATGGTCTCCGAGCTGACAGTCCATGCTGCTGCAAACGTCGTCTAACTGTTCGTGCAGATGGTTGTTGTCTTGCAAACGTCCTCATCTGGTGACTCAGGGACCGAGACGTGGCTGCACGATCCGTTACAGTGAAACGCGTACGTTTCATATGTATTCATTACCAGCGATGGCGAGGCATGACGGAATGTCTGACCAGAGAGTTATTTATCGTGTCTAGTCTGCGCTTGACCGCGCGAGAGTTCAGTTGCGAGTAGGATGTTGTGTGTAGCGAGTCGCGAGAGGTAGTAGTTAGCCGACTGTAGTAGCGAGTGGACGGTAGTACTGAGCGGGCGTCGGCATGGATCGGCGGCGTGCGACCTTTACATCTCTGGTCAAGGTTCGGGACGAGGTATATTGTTAAATAAGGTAATGAAGCAGCATTGCGCACATCTGATAATGTAATGTATGTTAATTGTAATTAATTTGTTCAAGAAATGCCCCAATAATAATTTTGTTTTCAAAGCAATCGTTTTTAAGAAAAGAATCATTCCAATTGAAACAATATTTCCTATGCTTTTCCTCCCAGAATCAATTTATCAAATTAATTATTGCACAGGGCCTAAGGTCAGCGCTGCTGCCCTGTTATTGTGGGTTTAATGATTAATGTTCATTTCTCAATTTTTGTGTCGAGTTTACATTTGGGTCATTATGATTCTATAATTTTTGTAGCGAAGGTACAGTCGCTTTTATTTCAATTTAACGATATTTTGTGGGAGCTCAACAACATTTGGCTCTATTCCGATTAACATTCAAATATAGTCATTTAAATTACTTGCCGGGAGGTAATTATAGTTATTTACGTTATTTGTGGGAAGGTTACTCTTGGCTCCAATTTCTTCCTTTCTTTTATATTGTCAAAGAATTTTTTGCGGGGAGGTTATTGTTTTGACATTATCTGCGGGGAAATTATTGTCATTTACAATATTTTGCGGGGAGGTTACACTAGGGCATATTCACATTAACATTTGTATTGTCTTGTAAAAATATGCTGGGAGGTTACGTTTAGCACGATGCCCATTTAAATATAAATCTCTTTTATTTCTGCGGGGAGGTTACAACAGCCATGCGGATAAGATGCCTGTCATATCAACTGCTAGTGATACGAGGCCGTTGTGATCCAGCACGGCGTTCCGTATTACCCTCCTGAACCCACCGATTCCATATTCTGCTAACAGTCATTGGATCTCGACCAACGCGAGCAGCAATGTCACGATACGATAAATTGCAATCACGATAGGCTACAATCCGACCTTTATCAAAGACGGAAACGTGATGGTACGCGTTTCGCCTCCTTACACGAGCCATCACAACAACGTTTCACCAGGCAACGCCGGTCAACTGCTGTTTGTGTATGAGAAATCGGTTGAAAACTGTCCTCATGTCATCACGTTATATGTGTCGCCACCGGTGCCAACTATGTGTGAATGTTCTGAAAAGCTAATCATTTCTGTATCACAGCATCTTCTTCCTGTCGGTTAAATTTCGCGTCTGTAGCACGTCATCTTCGTGGTGTAACATTTTTAATTGCCAGTAGTGTACTTTTAAAATATGTTCACTGTAGTGAACTTGCCGTAACACCTTTCAAAAGTTTTAATTATTTATACGGTAACTGCAGGTTCTTTCTTCTGGAATTAAATTAAGTGAAAATTCGCGTTAAAAGAGCTAAGTTTTCTAACTCATGCTTAAACTAAAATAGTTATCACCTAATCTCTATGAAATTTGTCGGTTTTGAAACCTTCTTTTCCTGAGTTATAATCGGTATGTAAAACTTGCGGTTTCAGCGCTATTTCAGGTGGATCATCATCACATTCTTAAAATGCTGTTGCTTGTAGCACTATGTCATCATAAATTGTAATATGAAGTACTTAGCCCGTGTTATTCATCCTATGAAAGATAAAAAAAGGATTTTGAATGTTAATACAAAAGTTCGATTTTCTGTGTGGTAAATTATTTTAAGGAAAATGTGAAATGTAACCTCCGCCGAGCATCTTAGTACTTCGCTCGCGCTCCTACCACTCCAAGTGTGATTCTCGTTTAATGACACTGTCGTCGTTAAGATTACCACTGCTGTTGTGTGGTGTCTTACAGGTGACGAGGTAAGTGCAGCAGTTTTGTGGCATCAGTAGGCTTACGCGTGGGACCCACGAGCAGGCACGTGGTTCGACGCCAGGACGTTGGGGTCCGCAGCTCGGCAGCTGCGGGGGGCGCGTCAGTCCGCAGGCGGGGGCGTGGCCGGGACAGAGGCGGGCAGTCAATGCGGCGGTCGATAGCGACCAGCGGCTCCGCGTGGCCTGGCGGCTATCTCGGGCGTGAAAGCGGCCAGACTTGCTGAACTCCGTGCAGCCGGGATCAGCGCCGCCGCAGCGGCGACCGCCGCCAGCCCCTAATCGCCGCTAACTGCTGCCGCTGCGGCTGCGGCGGCTGCCGCGCCACCCCCGCGGGGGTGGATCACAGTGCGCCAGCCGCTCTCCGATGCTCTGTCGGCGGAAACACTTTGACCGTCTCGGTGTACTGACGCTGTCCTGTCCGCCAGCTTCACAAGCTGTATATCACTTGCCATACCTTACTGTAAGAGGTATCTCATAACCTTCAGTAGCGTTCGAAGAATCCCTCGTATGCATTTTTTATTTGTATCTTTAAAGAACGAAAATGGGGAACTTTCCAAGTGTCATATCTCACATCTGTCAGGAGGATGAAAAGAAAAACGTAGATCTACCGTACGTAATGGATTTGTACCCAAAAATCGGATAAGATATTCTGATACAAAAGAACTATTCTGTTCACTGCACCATCGCAAAAAACAAAGTAATTAAAACATAAATAGTTTATCACGAGTATCTTAAGCGTCATAACAAGAGACTGACTGGTTCAGGGTGCCAATAACAAAACTTTTTACAAGCTGAAATTTCCTGGTAGGTTAAAACTGTGTGCCACACCGAGACTCGAACTCGAGACCTTTTCCTTTCGCGGGAAAGTGCTCTACCAGCTGAGCTACCCAAGCGCGACTCAGGACCCGTTCTCACAGCTTTAATTCCTCCAGTACCTCGTCTCCTACCTTCCAAACCTCACAGAAGCTCCTCTGTGAACCTTGCAGAACTAGCACTCCTGCCAGGAAGCTTCTTCATATCAGCTCTCACACCGCTGCAGAGTGAAAATCTCACTGTGGAAACATCCCCCAGGCTGTGGCTAAGCCATGTCTCCGCAACATCCTTTCTTCCAGAAGCGTTAGTTCTGCAAGTTTAGCAGGAGAGCTTCTGTGAGGTTTGGAAGGCAAGAGAAGAGGTACTGACGGAATTAAGGCTGTGAGGAAGCATCGTGAGTCGTGCTCTGGAGTGGCTCAGCTGGTAGAGCACTTGTCCGCGAAAGGCAAAGTTCCCGAGTTCGAGTTCCGTCCGGCACACAGTTTAAATCTGCCAGGAAGTTTCATATCAGCACTCATCCTGCTGCAGAGTGAAAATCTCATTCGTTTTACAAGCTGATTCTCACAAATTAATGTAACCAGCAACGAATGTAATTTACGCGTGAACACCCGTCTGAAGACGGATCTCCCGGTTCGCAACAGTAACACGGCGCTATTTCTGTAAGTAAATAGCGTTATTAACAGCGGCAGGGTGCTGATACCTTCTCTGCAACAATCGGCTGTGATGCTCAGACCAGTTGACATCACAGCAGCTGAGAAGATTGCTCCACCTACCATCTTCGAAGGATGCCATTGGTCTGATGATGGTCCTGTGATATGAACGAAACCGGTCATTTATGTCCTTGCAGCATACGTGGTGCGATCAAGACTGAATTTTAAACAGAAACATTTTTTGCCTAGAGACTTATTGACGGGCTGAAGTTGGAATATTGCACGATGTCCCATATCATATTCCGTATCTTTTCGACCGAAATTGTCCGAGAAAAAAATGTCTTGCGTTACTTATTGAACGCCCCTTGTAATATCACAGATAAACCGCAATGCCTCAGTATTAATGGCACACGGAGCAGAAACGTTCGCTCTGCTATTTTGTCGACAACTGATTTTTGACACTGTGGCTGTGTACAAAGTACAAGCTGATTGTTGCAGAGAAGGTAACAGCACCCGGCCGCTGTTAATAACGCTACAGTCTGGAACCGCGCGACCGCTACGGCCGCAGGTTCGAATCCTGCCTCGGGCATGGATGTGTGTGAAGTCCTTAGTTTAGTTAGGTTTAAGTAGTTTTAAGTTCTAGGGGACTGATGACCTCAGAAGTTAAGTCCCATAGCGCTCAGAGCCACTTGAACCATTTTTTTACGTGATATGAATTCTTATCTGTTGGTGTATCAAGCCTGGTAATTACGTAGCAACTTTTATGAAATACTTTGACAGGAAAATACTTTATTGTTGTGTGCGTGTGGTACTGTGCGACAAAACTGTTCAGTTTGCTCAAAGAAAAGTGTTGCCACCTCGAGATAACAGTAGCGTTAATTTGATAAACGATCTCCAACAAGCAAAGTCTTTAGAATAACAGCTCGGAAATTAATAAAAATCATTAATCTTGTATAGTTCAGATTACTTATCATACATTTATCTTGTTTGTTGGTTATAAATGATTATTTTCGTGAATGAACTTTGTGACAACATGAGACCACATTGAGAAACAACACTGCTACGCGTTCCCAGGTGGAGAGTTCTTTAATAAAATGACGGTCATTTGCCGGGAAAAGTAGTGATAAACTAAAGCCTCATGTCACATTAATAGTAAGTAAGTAATTCTATTATAATCTTGCTGAACTTGTAAAACACAACACACCCACAATTACACCACACGTTACAACAGAGGGAAGTACAGCTTGACAGCTTGGTACAAATCGACTAACATGTTTGACAAACTTTCTCCATGTTTTGTCACCTCAACAAGTCTAAGAACATCTACATCTACATTTATACTCCGCAAGCCACCCAACGGTGTGTGGCGGAGGGCACTTTAAGTGCCAATGTCATTACCTCCCTTTTCTGTTCCAGTCGCGTACGGTTCGCGGGAAGAACGACTGTCTGAAAGCCTCCGTGCGCGCTCTAATCTCTCTAATTGTACATTCGTGATCTCCTCGGGAGGTATAAGTAGGGGGAAGCAATATATTCGATACCTCGTCCAGAAGGCACCCTCTCGAAACCTGGACAGCAAGCTATACCGCGATGCAGAGCGCCTCTCTTGCAGAGTCTGCCACTTGAGTTTGCTAAACATCTCCGTAACGCTATCACGGTTACCAAATAACCCTGTGACGAAACGTGCCGCTCTTCTTTGGATCTTCTCTATCTCCTCCGTCAACCCGATCTGGTACGGATCCCACACTGCTGAGCAATACTCAAGTATAGGTCGAACGAGTGTTTTGTAAGCCACCTCCTTTGTTGATGGACTACATTTTCTGAGGACTCTCCCAATGAATCTCATCCTGGTACCCGCCTTACCAACAATTAATTTTATATGATCATTCCACTTCAAATCGTTCCGCACGCATACTCCCAGATATTTTACAGAAGTAACTGCTACCAGTGTTTGTTCCGCTATCATATAATCATACAATAAAGGATCCTTCCTTCTATGCATTCGCAATACATTACATTTGTCTACGTTAAGGGTCAGTTGCCACTCCCTGCACCAATTGCCTATCCGCTGCAGATCTTCCTGCATTTCGCTACAATTTTCTAATGCTGCAACTTCTCTGTATACTACAGCATCATCCGCGAAAAGCCGCATGGAACTTCCGACACTATCTACTAGGTAATTTATATACACTCCTGGAAATTGAAATAAGAACACCGTGAATTCATTGTCCAACGAAGGGGAAACTTTATTGACACATTCCTGGGGTCAGATACATCACATGATCACACTGACAGAACCACAGGCACATGGACACAGGCAACAGAGCATGCACAATGTCGGCACTAGTACAGTGTGTATCCACCTTTCGCAGCAATGCAGGTTGCTATTCTCCCATGGAGACGATCGTAGAGATGCTGGATGTAGTCCTGTGGAACGGCTTGCCATGCCATTTCCACCTGGCGCCTCAGTTGGACCAGCGTTCGTGCTGGACGTGCAGACCGCGTGAGACGACGCTTCATCCAGTCCCAAACATGCTCAATGGGGGACAGATCCGGAGATCTTGCTGGCCAGGGTAGTTGACTTACACCTTCTAGAGCACGTTGGGTGGCACGGGATACATGCGGACGTGCATTGTCCTGTTGGAACAGCAAGTTCCCTTGCCGGTCTAGGAATGGTAGAACGATGGGTTCGATGACGGTTTGGATGTACCGTGCACTATTCAGTGTCCCCTCGACGATCACCAGTGGTGTACGGCCAGTGTAGGAGATCGCTCCCCACACCATGATGCCGGGTGTTGGCCCTGTGTGCCTCGGTCGTATGCAGTCCTGATTGTGGCGCTCACCTGCACGGCGCCAAACACGCATACGACCATCATTGGCACCAAGGCAGAAGCGACTCTCATCGCTGAAGACGACACGTCTCCATTCGTCCCTCCATTCACGCCTGTCGCGACACCACTGGACGCGGGCTGCACGATGTTGGGGCGTGAGCGGAAGACGGCCTAACGGTGTGCGGGACCGTAGCCCAGCTTCCTGGAGACGGTTGCGAATGGTCCTCGCCGATACCCCAGGAGCAACAGTGTCCCTAATTTGCTGGGAAGTGGCGGTGCGGTCCCCTACGGCACTGCGTAGGATCCTACGGTCTTGGCGTGCATCCGTGCGTCGCTGCGGTCCGGTCCCAGGTCGACGGGCACGTGCACCTTCCGCCGACCACTGGCGACAACATCGATGTACTGTGGAGACCTCACGCCCCACGTGTTGAGCAATTCGGCGGTACGTCCACCCGGCCTCCCGCATGCCCACTATACGCCCTCGCTCAAAGTCCGTCAACTGCACATGCGGTTCACGTCCACGCTGTCGCGGCATGCTACCAGTGTTAAAGACTGCGATGGAGCTCCGTATGCCACGGCAAACTGGCTGACACTGACGGCGGCGGTGCACAAATGCTGCGCAGCTAGCGCCATTCGACGGCCAACACCGCGGTTCCTGGTGTGTCCGCTGTGCCGTGCGTGTGATCATTGCTTGTACAGCCTCTCGCAGTGTCCGGAGCAAGTATGGTGGGTCTGACACACCGGTGTCAATGTGTTCTTTTTTCCATTTCCAGGAGTGTATATTGTGAAAAGCAATGGTCCCATAACACTCCCCTGTGGCACGCCAGACGTTACTTTAACGTCTGTAGACGTCTCTCCATTGATAACAACATGCTGTGTTCTGTTTGCTAAAAACTCTTCAATCCAGCCACACAGCTGGTCTGATATTCCATAGGCTCTTACTTTGTTTATCAGGCGACAGTGCGGAACTGTATCGAACGCCCTCCGGAAGTCAAGAAAAATAGCATCTACCTGGGAGCCTGTATCTAATATTTTCTGGGTCTCATGAACAAATAAAGCGAGTTGGGTCTCACACGATCGCTGTTTCCGGAATCCGTGTTGATTTCTACAGAGTAGATTCTGGGTTTCCAAAAACGACATGATACGCGAGCAAAAAACATATTCTAAAATTCTACAACAGATCGACGTCAGAGATATAGGTCTATAGTTTTGCGCATCTGCTCGACGACCCTTCTTGAAGACTGGGACTACCTGTGCTCTTTTCCAATCATTTGGAACCTTCCGTTCCTCTAGAGACTTGCGGTACACGGCTGTTAGAAGGGGGGCAAGTTCTTTCGCGTACTCTGTGCAGAATCGAATTGGTATCCCGTCAGGTCCAGTGAACTTTCCTCTGTTGAGTGATTCCAGTTGCTGTTCTATTCCTTGGACACTTATTTCGATGTCAGCCATTTTTTCCGTTTGTGCGAGGATTTAGAGAAGGAACTGCAGTGCGGTCTTCCTGTGTGAAACAGCTTTGGAAAAAGGTGTTTAGTATTTCAGCTTTACGCGTGTCATCCTCTGTTTCAATGCCATCATCATCCCGGAGTGTCTGGATATGCTGTTTCGAGCCACTTACTGATTTAACGTAAGACCAGAACTTCCTAGGATTTTCTGTCAAGTCGTTACATAGAATTTTACTTTCAAATTCACTGAACGCTTCACGCATAGCCCTCCTTACGCTGACTTTGACATCGTTTAGCTTCTGTTTGTCTGAGTGGTTTTGGCTGCGTTTAAACTTGGAGTGAAGCTCTCTTTGCTTTCACAGTAGTTTCCTAACTTTGTTGTTGAACCACGGTGGGATTTTCCCGTACCTCACAGTTTTACTCGGCACGTACATGTCAAAATCGCATTTTACGATGGCGTTAAACTTTTTCCATAAACACTCAACATTGTCAGTGTCGGAACAGAAATTTTCGTTTTGATCTGTAAGGTAGTCTGAAATCTGCCTTCTATTACTCTTGCTAAACAGATAAACCTTCCTCCCTTTTTTATATTCCCATTAACTTCCATATTCAGTGATGCTGCAACGGCCTTATGATCACTGATTCCCTGTTCTGCACTTACAGAGTCGAAAAGTTCGGGTCTGTTTGTTATCAGTAGGTCCAAGATGTTATCTCCACGAGTCGGTTCTCTGTTTAATTGCTCGAGGTAATTTTCGGATAGTGCACTCAGTATAATGTCACTCGATGCTCTGTCCCTACCACCCGTCCTAAACATCTGCGTGTCCCAGGATATATCTGGTAAATTGAAATCTCCACCTAAGGCTATAACATGCTGAGAAAATTTATGTGAAATGTACTCGAAATTTTCTCTCAGTTGTTCTGCCACTAATGCTGCTGGGTCGGGAGGCGGGTAAAAGGACCCAATTATTAACCTAGATCGGTTGTTGAGTGTAACCTCCACCCCTAATAATTCACAGGAACTATCCACTTCTACTCCACTACAGGATAAACTACATCTAACAGCGACAAACACGCCACCACCGGTTGCATGCAATCTATCCTTCCTAAACACCGTTTGTGCCTTTCTAAAAATTTTGGCAAAATTTATCTCTGGCTTCAGCCAGCTTTCCGTACCTATAACGATTTCTTCTTCGGTGCTTTCTATCAGCGCTTGAAGTTCCGGTACTTTACCAATGCAGCTTCGACTGTTTACAATTACAATACCGATTGCTGCTTGGCCCCCGCATGTCCTGACTTTGCCCCGCACCCTTTGAGGCTGTTGCCTTTTCTGTACTTGTTCGAGGCCATCTAACCTAAAAAACCGCCCAGTCCACACCACACAACCCCTGCTACCCGTGTAGTCGCTTGCTGCGTGTAGTGGACTCCTGACCTATCCAGCGGAACCCGAAGACCCACCACCCTACGGCGCAAGTCGAGGAATTTGCAGCCCACACGGTCGCAGAACCGTCTCCGCCTCTGATTCAGACCCTCCACTCGGCTCTGTAGCAAAGGTCCGCAGTCAGTCCTGTCGACGATGCTGCAGATGGTGAGCTCTGCTTTCATCCCGCTAGCGAGACTGGCAGTCTTCTCCAAATCAGATAGCCGCCGGAAGCCAGAGAGGATTTACTCCGATCCATAGCGGCGCACATCATTGGTGCCGACATGAGCGACCACCTGCAGATGGGTTCACCCTGTACCCTTCATGGCATCCGGAAGGACCCTTTCCACATCTGGAATGACTCCCCCCGGTATGCACACGGAGTGCACGTTGGTTTTCTTCCCCTCTCTTGCTGCCATATCCCTAAGGGGCCCCATTAGGCGCCTGACGTTTTAACTCCCAACTACCAGTAAGCCCACCCTCTGCGACCGCCCAGATCTTGCAGACTGAGTGGCAACCTCTGGAACAGGACAAGCAGCCATGTCCGGCCGAAGATCAATATCAGCCTGAGACAGAGACTGAAACCGGTTCGTCAGAAAAACTGGAGAGGCCTTCCGTTCAGCCCTCCGGAATGTCTTTCGCCCCCTGCCACACCTCGAGACGATCTCCCACTCTACCACAGATGAGGGATCAGCCTCAATGTGGGCAGTATTCCGGGCAGCCACAGACGTAGTCCCATCGGGGGATGCGTGGGACGAGCTGGCCGTCCCCGACAAACCCCCATCCGGACCCCCACAGTGATGCCCATTGGAAACAGCCTCAAGCTGTGTGACCGAAGCCAACACTGCCTGAGCGAAGGGATGCCAACTCAGCCTGCATCCGAACACAGTAGTTGCAGTCCCTATCCATGCTAAAAACTGTTGTGCAAAGAACGTCTGAACTAATCTACAGAGAGCACAAACAAATCGACGCAAAATTTAAACGGTTATTAAAATACAAGACTGCCTAGTAAATGCAGTAATGCTGCTACTTGCGCACTGCTGACACACTGCTCGGAGGTGGAAGGAGACTACGCGATTCTACACTATTCAGGTACTAAAATACTATAATACGCCAGAAAGTTATGAATTAAACAATGCAAGTACCAAAAACACTCAAAGAAATTAAGAATTAAACTTTTTTTTTGTCATCAGTCTACTGACTGGTTTGATGCGGCCCGCCACGAATTCCTTTCCTGTGCTAACCTCTTCATCTCAGAGTAGCACTTGCAACCTACGTCCTCAATTATTTGCTTGATGTATTCCAATCTCTGTCTTCCTCTACAGTTTTTGCCCTCTACAGCTCCCTCTAGTACCGTGGAAGTCATTCCCTCATGTCTTAGCAGATGTCCTATCATCCTGTTCCTTCTCCTTATCAGTGTTTTCCACATATTCCTTTCCTCTCCGATTCTGCGTAGAACCTCCTCATTCCTTACCTTATCAGTCCACCTAATTTTCAACATTCGTCTATAGCACCACATCTCAAATGCCTCGATTCTCTTCTGTTCCGGTTTTCCCACAGTCCATGTTTCACTACCATACAATGCTGTACTCCAGACGTACATCCTCGGAAATTTCTTCCTCAAATTAAGGCCGGTATTTGATATTAGTAGACTTCTCTTGGCCAGAAATGCCTTTTTTGCCATAGCGAGTCTGCTTTTGATGTCCTCCTTGCTCTGTCTGTCATTGGTTATTTTACTGCCTAGGTAGCAGAATTCCTTAACTTCATTGACTTCGTGACCATCAATCCTGATGTTAAGTTTCTCGCTATTCTCATTTCTACTACTTCTCATTACCTTCGTCTTTCTCCGATTTACTCTCAAACCATACTGTGTACTCATTAGACTGTTCATTCTGTTCAGCAGATCATTTAAATCTTCTTCACTTTCACTCAGGATAGCAATGTCATCAGCGAATCGTATCATTGATATCCTTTCACCTTGTATTT
Source organism: Schistocerca serialis cubense (assembly GCF_023864345.2). Lineage (NCBI taxonomy): Eukaryota > Metazoa > Arthropoda > Insecta > Orthoptera > Acrididae > Schistocerca > Schistocerca serialis. The sequence goes on along the minus strand of NC_064639.1, from coordinate 1,141,322,566 downwards.
TAATTCCACTCCTGAACCTTTCTTTTATTTCCATCATTGCTTCCTCGATGTACAGATTGAAGAGCAGGGGCGAAAGGCTACAGCCTTGTCTTACACCCTTCTTAATACGAGCACTTCGTTCTTGATCGTCCACTCTTATTATTCCCTCTTGGTTGTTGTACATATTGTGTATGACCCGTCTCTCCCTATAGCTTACCCCTACTTTTTTTCAGAATCTCGAACAGCTTGCACCATTTTACATTGTCGAACGCTTTTTCCAGGTCGACAAATCCTATGAAAGTGTCTTGATTTTTCTTTAGCCTTGCCTCCATTATTAGCCGTAACGTCAGAATTGCCTCTGTCGTCCCTTTACTTTTCCTAAAGCCAAACTGATCGTCACCTAGCGCATTCTCAATTTTCTTTTCCATTCTTCTGTATATTATTCTTGTAAGCAGCTTCGATGCATCAGCTGTTAAGCTGATTGTGCTATAATTCTCGCACTTGTCAGCTCTTGCCGCCTTCGGAATTGTGTGGATGATGTTTTTCCGAAAGTCAGATGGTATGTCGCCAGACTCATATATTCTACAGACTAACGTGAATAGTCGTTTTGCTGCCACTTCCCCCAATGATTTTAGAAATTCTGATGGAATGTTGTCTATACCTTCTGCCTTATTTGACCGTAAGTCCTCCAAAGCTCTTTTAAATTCCGATTCTAATACTGGATCCCATATCTCTTCTAAATCGACTCCTTTTCTTCTTCTATCACATCAGACAAATCTTCACCCTCATAGAGGCTTTCAATGTATTCTTTCCACCTATCTGCTCTCTTCTCTGCATTTAACAGTGGAATTCCCGTTGCACTCTTAATGTTACCACCGTTGATTTTAATGTCACCAAAGGTTGTTTTGACTTTCCTGTGTGCTGAGTCTGTCCTTCCGACAATCATATCTTTTTCGATGTCTTCACATTTTTCCTGCAGCAATTTCTTCTTAGCTTCCCTGCACTTCCTATTTATTTCATTCCTCAGCGACTTGTACTTCTGTGTTCCTGATTTTCCCGGAACATGTTTGTACTTCCTCCTTTCATCAATCAACTGAAGTATTTCTTTTGTTACCCATGGTTTCTTGGCAGCTACCTTCTTTGTACCTATGTTTTCCTTCCCAACTTCTGTGATGGCCCTTTTTAGAGATGTCCATTCCTCTTCAACTGTACTGCCTACTGCGCTATTCCTTATTGCTGTATCTATAGCTACTATGTAACAAATAAGTGAGCTAGGAGTATACGACTTTCTGCTGGCAGCTGCTTATCCAACGGCGGCAGGGAACACACTGGTTGTGACCAACCGACACTGGCCGTTCAAAACAAAAACAGAAGACAGACGACTACGCGAATTTACACTATTCAGGTACTAAAACGCGATGCTACAACTCTTAAATACTATAATACGCCAGAAATTTATGAATTAAACAATGCAAGTACCAAAAACACGCAAAGAAATTAAGAATTAAACTATGTAACAAATAAGTGAGCTAGAAGTATACGACTTGCTGCTCAGCTGCTTATCCAACGGCGGCAGGGAGCACACTGGTTGTGACCAACCGACACTGGCCGTTCAAAACAAAAACAGAAGACAGACGACTACGCAAATTTACACTATTCAGGTACTAAAACGCGATGCTACAACTCTCAAATACTATAATACGCCAGAAATTTATGAATTAAACCATGCAAGTACCAAAAACACGCAAAGAAATTAAGAATTAAACTATGTAACAAACAAGTGACCTAGGAGTATACGACTTCCTGCTGGCAGCTGCTTATCAAACGGCGGCAGGGAGCACACTGAGTTCAAGAGAGCACCGAGGACAAAATAACATTGCAAACGTGTTTGATCAAAAAATGGGACTTAGAACCATTTCCACTCCTCATTTCGTTTTGCTGACGTCCGATTTCACCACATAAATATTGTCAAAAAATATTGACGTGATCCATATAAACCGACTATGAAATATCTCTTCATTTCCGTGAACTACTTTTAGAGCATTTAAAACAAAATGTCGTGAGACTGGGGCCTCCCGTCGGGTAGACCGTTCGCCTCGTGCAAGGCTTTCCATTTGACGCCGCTTCGATGACTTGCGCGTGAAGAGCCTTTTAAGACATGCAAGATAAGGCATGAAGAAGTTTACATATTCATGTTTTAGCATGACGCCGGGTACGAGAGATTGCTTTACTGTGACAAGAAAATAGGAAACACTTTGCATCGTAGCAGAATTTCTTTACTTATTGTCGTAGTACAGAAGGCGCCGGCATTGACATCCAGTTTCATTGACTATATGCCACAGAACTAAGTTCTGTTATAAACTCTGTCACCAAAAGCCGGCAAGCATTCTGCATTTGCAGATGATTCTCGCCAAAATACTACGACTTTTTGGGTATGTAATAGTTATGTTTGTTTGGGCAAATACATTGAAATAGACTGTGGTTAATAAGAATATACAAGAACATCCTTGCATTAAATACAGAGCCAGAAAATGACAGTTGATATTATAGTGTTGTATTTGCATGACCTTGTGCTGTTGCCTGGTGATAAACACGGTTCGTTTACTGCAGATAAATGGCTCTGAGCACTATAGGACTTAACGTCTGAGGTCATCAGTCCCCTAGAACTTAAAACTACTTAAACCTAACTAACCTAAGGACATCACACACATCCACTCCCGAAGCAGGATTCGAACCTGCGACCGTAGCGGTCGCGCGGCTCCAGACTGTAGCGCCTAGAACCGCTCGGCCAGTCCGGCCGGCTACTGCAGAGACACATAAACAAAATACATGGCACAGAAAACGAAAATGGCTCTGAGGCAACCGTATATGTTCATCTTCAACGTGTCCAGATCACCAAATAGAGAGCACAAACATTTGTGGAAAGACAAAATCGTTTGCTTCCTATGGAGTGTTCTTCACAACATTTCTTATGAACATCAATACTTGATGGAATGTCCCCCTGCAGGCTAATTTCATGATATTGATTTTGAGAAATTTACATATTGCTTCCACTGTAGAAAATTCCCAATAAATGGTTGTAAAGTAAGATCTATTGCCCATCTAGAGAGGATTGTTTCTAATGTTATGACCGTTTTCCGTTTCATCTTCAGAATGTTCATATTCTGTAGAAATAAGAAAAATTAATTAAGTTAGCGGAATTACATGAATTACATGAGTTGAAAATGGAGGGAAGGGAGCCAGCAAAATTTCAAGAAATCTCATTGAATGGGAGGGGCGGGGAGCAATGCAAATCATATGTCATCTTTTTCAATCTGAGAATTTTATCACTATTGTAATATATAAGAGTTTGTTTTATAAAATTAATGCTAAGCATACACAGTATTAAAATGCACACCAATTTTCATGGCCTCTCTCTGAAGTGAACTGAATGCCTGCATGCCCGGGATTCCCCGATATGAAACAAGTGCCACACAAGTGTCAGATTTCATCCGTGGAGCTCCGTACCGCACTGGTGGAATTCACTGTCAGAGAGCCAGTCGAGATATCCTGCTACGTGTATAAAACTGGTGTTATTGTGCTCACCATCAAGTTGTACCAGCACTTAGTACGAGGGCTGTTCGGAAAGTAACATCCAATCGGTAGCGAAATGGAAACCACAGTGAAAATTATAAATTTTTTATTCGCAGCAGTTAGTCACACATTTCAACTATCTTTCTAAGTAGTCGCTAACCCGATTTACACATTTGTCGTGGCGTTGTACAACTCTCCAGTACCTTCGTCACAGAAGACAGCCACCTCTGCCCTCCACCAGTTCTCTACGCTGGCCTGCCTATCGTTGTCTGTTCCAAAATGTTATCTTCGTAGCCAGCGGTTCATGTGAGCAGAGGTGAACATCGCAGGGAGCCAAGTAAGGGCTGTATTTTGGCTGATCAAACACTTCCCGTCGAAAACGCTGCAGGGGTGTCTTCATTGCTCCTGAAGAATGTGGCTGAGAATTGTCTTGAAGAAAGAAACGCATTACATTTATGTTAGGTGGGCTGCATAGCTTAAGGCGATGTCTCTCACCAGATCCACACACTTGGCAGAAGACACCGTTGTCTTAGGCATTTCTACGTGATCACTTTGCGCTCTGAAGTGAAAAGAGCGACGTGAAACGATTGACAGGCACACTAAAAACACTGTCCAACACATCTGTTCCATAGAATTTTCACAGTGGTTTTCATTTCGCGCCAAATCGGACCTTATTTCCGATTCCACCTCGTATAACGAGCAAGTTAAGCGGCAAGCTGACAAGTAGAAATAAACTTGCCAATGGCTAATCGTTCGTGGAAGGAATGTAAGATGAAGTTCACTGACAAGAACGCTACTTGTGATCGTATAAATCAAGAAATTGAAAAGCTGTGAAATCATACCGTTCGAAGGAAGGTATAAAATATGTCTTTCATCTCCAAAGTAAGTAATGATCAGTGCCGTTCTGTCAATCTGTCTCTGTTTGCCTTCCTGTCCATCGGAATACTATTCAGGGTGTAATTGCGTGCTTATGGAATATCGTCTCAGTTATGTGACTGGATTTGTGATTTCCTGTAGGAGAGGTCACAGTTCGTAGTAATTGACGGAAAGTCATTGAATAAAACAGAAGTGTTGTTTGGTATCCCCCAAGGTAGTGTTATAGGCCCTTTGCTGTTCCTTATCTATATAAACGATTTGGGAGACAATCTGAGCAGCTGTCTTCGGTTGTTTGCAGATGACGCTGTCGTTTATCGACTAATAAAGTCATCAGAAGATCAAAACAAACTGCAAAACGATTTATAAAAGATATATGAATGATGCGAAAAGTGGCAGTTGACCCTACATAACCGAAAAGTGTGAGGTCATCCACATGATTGCTAAAAGGAACTCGTTAAACATCGGTTACACAATAAATCAGTCTAATCCAATAGCCGTAAATTCAACTAAATACCTAGGTATTACAATTACGAACAACTTAAATTGGAAGGAACACATAGAAAATGTTATGGGGAAGGCTAACCAAAGACTGCGTTTTATTAGCAGGACACTTAGAAAATGTATCAGATCTACTAAGGAGACTGCCTACACTACGCTTGTCCGTCCTCTTTTAGAATACTGCTGCGCAGTGTGGGATCCTTACTAGATAGGACTGACGGAATACATCGAAAAAGTTCAAAGAAGGGCAGCACGTTTTGTATTATCGCAAAATATGGGTGAGGGTGTCACAAAAATGATACACGATTTGGGCTAGACATCATTAAAAGAAGGGCTTTTTTCGTTGCGACTGTATCTTCTCACAAAATTCCAATCGCCAACTTTCTCCTCCCAATGCGAAAAGATTTTGTTGACACCGACCTACATAGGGAGAAACGATCACCACGATAAAATAAGGTAAACCGGAGCTCGTACGGAAAGATATAGGTGTTTGTTCTTTCCGCACGCTATATGAGATTGGAATAATAGAGAATTGTGAAGGTGGTTCGATGAACCCTCTGCCAGACACTCAAATGTGATTTGCAGAGTATCCATGTAGATGTAGAATTATTCAGCACATCCATTTGTATTCTGTTTGGTAAGTATGATTCAAGCCAGCTCTGCATAAAGTAGTCAGTTCCTTGAAACATGAGTTTTTCAACGAGAGTAACATGATTTACACAGTCAAAAGCCTCGGAAATTTCCCAAAAATTTCATCTGGCGATATTTTATCATATAAGGGTCCTGCTATCTGTTTAGTGAATGTACAAACACCTTTTTCAGTCAAGCAACCCGTCTGGAATCCTAACTGATTAAATTATTTCGACTTAAGTGTGCGACTGCTCTTGAGTACATCATATTTTCGAATATTTTGGAAAATGTTATCAGCATGAAAATTTTTCGATGGTTGTTTAAGTCTGTCTTCTCACCCTCTTATCAAGACGTTTAACAATCGTATATTTTAATCTGCCTGGAAAAATTTCCTTTGCCATTGATGCATTATGTCTATAAATATGGACCTTACTTATTATGATTGAACAACATTTCAGAATTCCGTTTAGAATTACATTAACACCACATGCATTTTTTATATTGTTTTATAATACTATTACTATCAGTGTAGAATGATGGTGCTATTTCTAGTTGCTTAAAGCTTTGTAAAATGGTAGTTTTATATATATATATTCTCTTGCTTTTTCAAATGAACCATTTACTCCTATTTTTTGCTGCAATATTTACAAAATTATTGTTAAAAGTATTTGCAACTTGTGAATTATTAGGCACAACACTGTCATTTAGTTTACCTGTAATGGTATCTTGTGTACTGACTGGCTGCCCTGACTCCCATTTGACAATAAACCACGTTGTTTTCATTTTATTGTCTGTGTTAGTTATATCTTTCTCGATGTGCATACTTCTGGACATTTTCATTCGACTTTCCTTAAAATGTTACCGTTCGTTTTAATTTGTCGTATGAAAGTAATGTCCGATCTTGACTTACTCTGGCGTTTATATCAATTTCCGCGGCTTACTTGTTTTTTTAATGTCTCTCCTTGTACTTTTTTTAGGACTTTCTGTCCAAGAAATGAAAAAGCAAGTAGATCAGGAGGAGTTGTGAAAATATGGGCCCCTTCAAATTATGAGACTTATATGCAAATTATTCAATCAGATTGTAGAGGGGGAGTAAATTTCAAGGAGAGTGGTGTGTATCATAAATATCTGCTATCTATGAACAGGGAAACAAGAAGCATCCAAGTAATTATAGGGGAATTAGTGTCTATCAGCAGACGTTTTGGCGCTATACTGTAAAACAAGTTTATTTATATATTTATTTACTCGTTAAGTTCCGTAGGACCAAATCTCCAAGGTCATGGAACGTGTCATGTTATGAAATTACAACATAAACGTAAAACAGATAAAAATAAATGTTCATGAACCTTAAAAAACTCAGTCTGTAAGTTTAAGTAAACGCTATCAGCAATGCAATAAAAATCAGCTTAAATTTTCAAGGAACTCCTCGACAGAGTAAGTAGAAGGAGTGACCCATGAGGAAACTCTTCAGTTTCGATTTGAAAGCGCTTGGATTACTGCTAAAATTTTTGAATTCTAGTGGCAGTTAATTGAAAATGGATGCAGCAGTATACTGCACAATTTTTTGCACAAGAGTTAAGGAAGTCCGATACAAATACAGGTTTGATTTCTGCCGAGTATTAACCGAGTGAAAGCTGCTTATTCTTGGAAATAAACTAATATTGGTAATAAAAAACGATAATAAGGAATATACGTATTGAGAAGCCAATGTCAAAACAACTAGACTCGTGAACAGAGGTCGACAAGAGATTCATGAACTAACACGATTTATTGCCCGAACCACCCCTTTTTGAGCCAAAAATATCCTTTTAGAATGAGAAGTGTTACCCCAAAATATAATACCACACGAGAATAGCGAATGAAAATAAGCAAAGTAGACTAATTTTCGTGTCGAACGATACTCACTTTTGATACCGTTCGAATAGTGAAAATGGCAGTATTAAGACTTTGAACAAGATCCTGAACGTGGGCCTTCCACAACAGCTTACTGTTTATCTGAACACCTAGAAATTTGAACTGTTCAGTTTTGCTAATCATATGCCCATTCTGTGAAATTAAAGCGTCAGATTTTGTTGAATTGTGTATTAGAAACTGTAACAACTAAGTCTTACTGTGATTTAGCGTTAGTTTATTTTCTACAAGCCATGAACTGAGGTCATGTACTGCACTATTTGAAACTGAGCCAATGTTGCACACAACATCCTTTACTACCAAGCTAGTGGCATCAGCAAACAGAAATATTTTAGAGTTACCCGTAATACTAGAGGGCACATCATTTATACAAATAAGGAACAGGGTTGGGCCCAAAACTGGTCCCTGGTGAACCCCGCACTTGACTGTACCCCACTCGGGTCCCACATCACAGCCGTTATCAACATTGTGAATAATGACCTTTTGCTGCCTGTTGCTAAAGTAAGAAGTGAACCAATGGTGAGCTATTTCCCGTATTACGTAATGGTCCAACTTCTGGAGCAATATTTTGTGATCAACACAATCAAATGCCTTAGTTAAATAAAAAAATATGCCAAGCTTTCGAAATCTTTTGTTTAACCCATCCAGTGCCTCACAGAGAAAAGAGAATATAGCATTTTCAGCTGTTAAACGACTTCTAAAGCCGAACTGTACATTTGATAGCAAATCGTGTGATATAAAATGATCAATTATCCTTACACACATAGCCCTTTCAATAACCTTTGCAAACACTGGTGGCATTGAAATAGGTCTAAAATTATCTACATTATCTCTTTCTCCCTTTTTATAAAGTGGCTTCACTACTGAGTACTGTTGAGTGGTACTTAAGATAGGTAAATAAATTAGTGAAATCAATGTCAAGCGAAGTAGAAATTAGAAAATAAATGAAAACTGAGTTTAGTTTAGAAGAATTACACACTGGCAAACAACAGGCAGAGTAGAAGAGGCAATGACCGTGAAGACAGCACGTTCAGGAGAAGCCATCGCCTTCCCCACATAAGCGGAAGCTGTCGATTCACCCGTCAGGGAATCGCCCGACCGGCTCACGTGTATCTCAATTGTCACATGTGATCAAAGGCCCTCGTCTACATTCCAAGAGCCATCGACCGACGTTAGGAAGATTCTTCAAAAAGCTTTTCAATGTGATAGAAGAGGCAATGACCAGCTCACGTGTTTCTCAATTGTCACATGTGATCAAAGGTCCTCGCCTACATTCCAAGAGGCAATGGCCGACGTTAAGAAGATTCTCCGAGAAGCTTTTCAACGTGACAAAAGAGGCAATGACTGCGAAGTCGTTCACCTTCAGTGAACTGAAGTAAATAAATACGCGAGATGCAGTCGGCCCAACAGTAGTAGAGTAGTGTTCAGTTCCAGTACAGTTCACTCGGTGCTGAAGACCGTCATGCAGGAAGAGACTACATCATACACAGAAGCACCCAAGTCCACCGTTGTAATGGAATAGCAAGCAGCAGCCTCGCCGCCAGAAGACAGAAGTTAGGAGGTACTTGAAGACTGATTTTTATGTACCCGGGTGACTCGTGAGGACGGGAAGGAGACGGCCTCACTCCAGCAGTCACCTGTGAGCTGGCAAGCTGGAGTCCGTTGTTCGAGTCAGGGACACTGGCCTTCCCCCGCCGCGCCGCTAAGCTGGCCGACGCACACCACTGACACATGCGGCCACATAGAGAAGAGAAACACTGGGCCGCCACATCCAAGGTATCACCATCCGATTGACGACTTCGTTCTCAATAATTAAACGGGCCATCTCGCGATGCGCGTCTCCAGTCAACTGGGCGACACACCGACACGAGATACACACCGCCAGGCGTAATCAGACGCCGCCGCTGCCGCAGCAGGTGGCTTCGCAAACGACACAGCTGCCGCTCTCCAAGCCAGAACAACCCAGTAAGGAAACCGTTGTACAAATCTTTCAATAAAAGTTATCTTATGTAAAAATGCTGTTTCATTCTACCTCATACCCGAGCCAAGGAAGAATCCACCCTGCCCACATGTGGTTAAGGGAGAAAAAGTAATTTATTTAGTATTTTTCACCCTGACGTAATGCTATAGAATCAAATTCCCTTTGCAGTAATGCTCATGCTAACAACTGACTAGCATCAAAAGAGGTTACCCATTTACAATACTGACAATTTGCGTACATGTGTTGGACATCTCATATTGACCTGGAAATTGCTTTCCACACTACAAGCAAGTCAGATTGCGTTGCGCTAAAATATTGTGGGTCTGTTTAGAAATGATCAGAATAAGTAAAGAGGAAACTGTCTGAGTACGTTCAGTTTTACTCAGCTGTTTCTGTATCAAATAACATAGAAGTTTACCCGCACAGTCTTTCTTTACATTCAAAGGGGAAGTTTCAAACTTAATTAAAAATGGTTCAAATGGCTCTGAGCACTATGCGGCTTAACTTCTGAGGTCATCAGTCGCCTAGAACTTAGAACTAATTAAACCTAACTAACCTAAGGACACCACACACATCCATTCCCGAGGCAGGATTCGAACCTGCGACCGTAGCGGTCGCTCGGTTCCAGACTGAAGCGCCTAGAACCGCTCGGCTACTCCGACCGGCAAACTTCATTAGAAATAAACAGTTTTGATCATTTTAACTTTATACTGTGCGTGCATAGTATATTTGAGAGAAATTTGAAATAAAAGTAAATCTGTTGTGCGAGTGCTTTGACAACGTATACACTCCGTGTTTTACCCACAGCTCACATCTAAATCCCACCGCGCCGTTTTACGGTGAAAAGACGACAACGTTTCACGTCAGACAATCGATTTTTGGATTTGTGAATTGCAGAAAAATACCTTTTACGTAATTTAGAACGTGTGAATCGGGAGTCAGTGCCAGGTACCAGCATTCAGGCCTAGCTCATCCTGAAAGTCAGACATCGCAACAGTTCTCTTTCACTTCCTGCAACTATGACTAGTTTAGGCACGAAGCAAGAAATTAATATCTTTGGAATTGTTCCATCCAAACAATAACACAGAAAAGTTAGTATGTCACCACACTATAATGCATAATCCGAAATGTCAGTGAAGTCTGAGACTTAATAAAGTACAAGAAACTCTTATGTAAGACCGGAAGTAACAAAAGCGAAATTGTTGTTGCCGTTGTGGTCTTCAGTCCTGAGTCTGGTTTGATGCAGCTCTCCATGCTACTCTATCCTGTGCAAGGTTCTTCATCTCCCAGTACCTACTGAATCTGCTTAGTGTATTCATCTCTTGGTCTCCCTCTACGAATTTTACCCTCCACGCTGCCCTCCAATGCTAAATTTGTGATCCCCTGATGCCTCAGAACATGTCCTACCAACCGGTCCCTTCTTCTTGTCAAGTTGTGCTGCAAACTCCTCCCCAATTCTATTCAATACCTCCTCATTAGATATGTGATCTACCCATCTAATCTTCAGCATTCTTCTGTAGCACCACATTTCGAGACCTTCTATTCTCTTCCTGTCCAAACTACTTATCGTCCATGTTTCACTTCCATACATGGCTACACTCCACACAAATAGTTTCAGAAACGACTTCCTGTCACTTTAATCTATACTCGATGTTAACAAATTTCTCTTCTTCAGAAACGCTTTCCTTGCCATTGCCAGTCTACATTTTATATCCTCTCTACTTCTACCATCATCAGTTATTTTGCTCCCCAAGCAGAAAAACTCCCTTACTACTTTAAGTGTCTCATTTCCTAATCTAATTCCCTCAGCATCGCCTGCCGGAGTGGCCGAGCGGTTCTACGCGCTACAATCTGGAACCGCCTGCCGAAGTGGCCGCGCGGTTCTGGCGCTGCAGTCTGGAACCGTCAGACCGCTACGGTTGCAGGTTCGAATCCTGCCTCGGGCATGGATGTGTGTGATGCCCTTAAGTTAGTTAGGTTTAACTAGTTCTAAGTTCTAGGGGACTAATGACCTCAGCAGTTGAGTCCTATAGTGCTCAGAGCCATTTGCACCTCACAATCTGGAACCACGCGACCGCTACAGTCGCAGGTTCGAATCCTGCCTCGGACATGGATATGTGTGATATCCTTAGGTTAGTTAGGTTTAAGTAGTTCTGAGTTCTGGGGGACTGATGACCTCAGATGTTAGGCCCCATAGTGCTCAGAGCCAATCTGAACCCTCAGCATCACCCGACTTAATTCAACTGCATTCCATTATCCTCGTTTTACTTTTGTTGATGTTCATCTTATATCCTCCTTTCAAGACACTGTCTATTCCGTTCAACTGCTCTTCCAAGTCCTTTGCTGTCTCTGACAGAATTACAATATCATCGGCGAACCTCAAAGCTTTTATTTCTTCTCCATGGATTTTAATACCTACTCCGAATTTTTCTTTTGTTTCCTTTACTGCTTGCTCAATACACAGATTGAATAACATCGGGGATAGGCTACAACTCTGTCTCACTCCCTTCCCAACCACTGCTTCCCTTTCGTGCCCTCGACTCTGATAACTGCCATCTGGTTTCTGTACATATTGTAAATAGCCTTTCGCTCCCTGTATTTTATCCCTGCCACCTTTAGAATTTGAAAGAGAGTATTCCAGCCAACATCGTCAAAAGCTTTCTCTAAGTCTACAAATGCTAGGAACGTAGGTTTGCCTTTCCTTAATCTTTCTTCTAAGATAAGTCGTAAGGTCAGTATTGCCTCACGTGTTCCAAACTGATTAAACCAACAATTTAAAAATTGTTGGAATCCGACATTCGCCAAACTTGTAATAATGTACACGGCGCTAATGTCCTTTCTCGCATTTATTTGCCACACACCTCGAATACAAATACAATTAATTATGCTTACCTGTGGTACATACACAAGAGATGAAATATATGGTTCTGTTGAAGTATGCTCGAGTTGTATTATATACTTCTAGTAAATGCACGAGAGATGAAACATATGGTCTCGTTGAAGTTTTAATACGCTGATTGGTACGCGGATCAGACTACGTCATTTAGTCAAGTGAATATTGTGTTGTAGGAGGATTTGAGACAGAATAACAGAAAACTCATTAATTCACCAGTTCGGTGACTCACGGACGTACCGCGCCCTGGGTGGCGCTATGCTTGTGAGTCGGTCAAATATCAAAATGGTTCAAATGGCTCTGAGCACTATGGGACTTGACATCTAAGGTCATCATTCCCCCAGAACGTAGAACTACTTAAACCTAACTAACATAATGACATCACACATCCATGCACGAGGCAGGATTCGAACCTGCTACCGTAGCGATCGCGCAATTCCAGACTGAAGCGCCTAGAAACGCTCGGTCACATCGGCCGGCAGGCCAGGACCCACAGGGGCGGCAAGCATAACGTCCCCGCAGGATTGCTTGCGGGCAAGTTCCGGCGAAGTGCAGTACGGCGCAATGTACTGGAGTAGGGGACACCCTTCTTGTTCTGATTTCTTTTGAAGATAAGCATCCGCCGCTTGTAGAAATCACAGTTCACACGAAACAAAACTGTAGCCTCGTAATGGTCCTCTGTGAATTTCTCGGACCCAGTTGCGAGGCTATGGACATTGGCACGAGAACGTGCGGTTGGCGTAAGGATGGTTTTTTTTTCCGAGGGAATCCTCGTGACTGGACCGCAGTTGTTAGTACGTTTTTGCGGCAAGGTATATGCGTGGTGTTAAGTGAGCGCCAGAAGAGAAGCTCATGGCGGTAGGACGCTGGCACTGTGAAAATATTCTAAGTCCAAGCTATTGCATATACTATATAAGCGAGCGAGAGCCGCGCAGAGGCTGATTGGCGCTGCTGCTGCTGCACAGGCAACTGCATTGAACGCCGCCACAATGCCTTACAGGAGAATTCGTCGCCGTTCTAAACAGACAGTTTATAAAACGATCGATAACATCGAGTTCGCCACAACATCTGGAGACAAGAAGAACCGCGTACCAGTTAAGAGTGTTGCGGCTACCGCACTTGTCGACGGGCCTTGTGTGTTCTGTGGCTGTAGACTTAATTTTAGTATTGACATTAATGATACTTTCGATCATGGTAATGGTTGGCTCACCGTAGCCATTGTACGTGGAGGTACGGGAGTTCCTAACGTACCTGGACTTGAAAGTTTTGTTGATAGAGACATTATTGCCTATCCTGATCGACTTTTCGTAACAGCGCTGTAGAGGCCGCCACGTCACAGTGTCCCGCAAAGGTACGGAGGACTTCATCTTCGTGATGGGGCCAGCACACAGCCATATTTACAGTGAGCATAAATCGCAGTACCGGCAGAGTAGTTCAATTTGATTTCACACCTGTGGAGCCCAGAATGATCGCCTGTCTCATCTCCTTTTGCACTGGCATTGAATGTGTTAACTTCTGTCACTGTTCCGATCGAGAATTACGGAATTAAATAGTTGTGAATTACCGTGAACATAGAGAGAGATTACATTGTTAAGAGGGCAATAAGTCACTTAACTGATTGTAAAGTAACACTGCTTACCACGTAACCTTCAGTGAGTCTGCATAGAAATAAGTGTCACTGTCTTTTTATTACTCACTTTGTATGTCGATCACATAATTGTGTTTGTGAATAAATGGGAGATCTGAAGTTGATCATCAAAGGTCTGACAGATAGCCATATAGCATTTGAAAGGAAATTAAAAGGATTCCTGAATGGCAACTCCTTCTACTCATTACATGAATTTTTGGATGTAGTAAGTGGGTAATTTCCCCACCGCCTCCACAAAAATTAAAAATATTAATACCTTGTATAGACACATTTTATTAAACTGACTCGTTCCACATCATTACGAAGTGTCGTATTCATTATCTATGGAACAAGTACTAATCTAATCTAGCCGGCCGCTGTGGACGAACGGTTCTAGGCGCTTCAGTCTGGAACCGCACGACCGCTACGGTCGCAGGTTCAAATCCTGCCTCAGGTATGGATGTGTCTGATGTCCTTAGGTTAGTTACGTTTAAGTAGTTCTAAGTTCAAGGGGACTGGTGACCTCAGATGTTAAGTCCCATAGTGCTCAGAGCCATTTGAACCATTTAGTTTAATCTAATCTAATCTAATCGCTCTCTTAACACGTATTAAGTTACAGGCTTGTAATTTATATTCTGGAAAATATTAGTAATCAGATCAAAACCATAACCAACATAGCATTCCAGTCAGATAGCGATAGGTTTTCTTTCCACTCTAAGAGCTAGACTTTCGTTATCGTGTGGGGATTTGTAGGAACCCCCTCGATAGGGCATGGTGCACTACACAAAGAAAGCAGCTACTTGGGTATCAGAGGACTTGTGGAGCCCACGTGAGAGCTTTTTAGGCTAGATAACAGTTTGAGGTGCTCTGATGAACACTCGCCAGTCGATATGCACCGAGGGGAGTCAAACAGCGTTAAGAAAAAAGAGACTTCGACTGTCACAATTTTATCAGTAGACTGTCGACGTAATCGTAATAAAGCTCACGAATTTACTGCCCTCCAGGAAAGTTCTCGCGCTGAAATTATTCCTGGTGCCGGTACCGAGAGATGGCTGAATCCCAAAGTGGAAAGCCCTGAGATATTTAGCGAGTCGTGGAATGTATATCGGAAAGATAGATTAGAGACCATTGTAGAGGGAGTGTTCATCACAGATGACAAAAATATTTCTATGCGAAATTCGAGATTGGGGGTTTAGGCCGTGTCACGTGGACTATGGTAAACACAATTATCCGCCTGGCTAACTGGGAATAAATTACAGTTTTACCTCAAGTCCTTTCCAAAACATTTCGTATCCTCATTTCTCGTAACAACTTACATACGAGTCAGAAAGGAAAGTGTTTTAATTACATCCACATGGTTTTGTGCAATTGTGTATTCGTCCTGTAAGTTGGGGACTTTAAACCATGTAAGGTGGTTTCTGATAAGAACGATTTTCAAAAAGTAATTTCTAGATATTTAATAGGAGATACGTAATTTTATGTCCACATGTCTGTAAACATGGTAATGGGAATTTGTGAGCATGTACTGCAAATGTGACGTAACTGTGTTATGGGGATGGCTATGGTGAGTGGATGTTAAGTGCAGTGTTATTTTTGCTGTATGAAGTTGAAAATGAAAATAATGGATACGATAAAATATGGTCGGGCCATCAATCGAGGAATATACAGTGTGATTAGAGTTCGCACATGCGAGCAGCGGCGTAATGAGATTAGTGGAGGGCTGTAATTGCGTAATGGACTGCCATTACTGTTAGAGTGTGCTCATCGCGCGAAACTCTTCTAAAATGCTTCACACGTGATATCTCATCATTTCCGTAGCTTTTAAATTCTGGAGACCGAGCGTTAATAATCGCTGAGTGAAGGTAAGCTAAGTGATTTACTTACCCCACTTGGGAAAATAGTATTTCAGTTTTTTCATGCAGCAAAACCCATTCGGCAGCTGCCGTACTGATGAACATTTACGCTGTCCTAGCTCTTTCACCGACTCGCCAGTTACATAAACTGTTATTTAGTGACATCGTAAGGAAGACTACCTATCAGCATCTTTACCGCCCCAGTCAGGAGGAAAGCGAGGGCCGAAGTACCGCCTAAATGGCTCGTGGTTCCTTGAATTCACAGACTTTTTAATACTGTCAAAATGATGTGTGGTGTGCGTACTGTAAGACCTTCGGTACACACACCATCAGATTATTTGACTTGTCGCTCTAACGAAGTAGGCGAGTGTCAGCAATATGTCTCGTGGTCTTATCGTGGCGTGTTTATCTTCTGCCGTTAGGTCAGACGATAGAAATGCCACTTGCACGCTTAGAGTAGCAGATTGACGGTGACCAACTTTAAACAGAACTTGATTAATTTTCACACACATTTATTGAAATAATAACAGCCATAGAAATTACTTCACTTGGTTCTGGATGCTATTTACAATTGACAATCTGAAGTTCCTTTGGTATTGGTACGTTAATCTTATTCTCTCATATATCTCTTATACTTGACAAAAGTGTCTATACATTTATCTTCATGGCTATGTACAGGCATATGGTAATCTTATTAGGTGCAGACTGAAACTTGACTATAGACTGGTACAGACAAATGTAGAACTCGTACAGACTGGTACAGACTAATGCAGACTGGTACAGACTGATGCAAACTGACTAATCGGAGGTCTGTACACTCGTTATAATACCTCGCGCGTTCATGTATCACTGCGCGAGTGTGATCCGCGAGGAGAAAAGGTTCTACGTTAGCAGCAATCTCATTGGCTGCGTTACATATTAATACGCGGATCGCCGGAAGCAGAATTTGGTCCGTTTCTATGGCAGCGCCATCTCGTAGTGCGGAGACGGACGAGCGCTGCGCCTGCGCTGTTGTGCTTAGCGGGGCGCGCTCTAGTGGGAAAGTTGTGTATGCGCTGACTACGCGGAACTATGTACACAGTAGATGACAACGAGCTATTCTTCTCAGGGGTGCTATATAGGCCTACACTCAGGTGACGAAAGTCATGGAAAAATTTTGTGTTAAGTTCCTACGGGAGCAAACTGCTGAGGTCATCGGTCCCTAGACTTACACACTACTTAACCTAACTTGAACTTACGCTAAGGACAACACACACACCCAGGCCCCAGGGAGGACTCGAGCCTCCGCCGGGACCAGCCGCACAGTCCATGACTGCAGCGCCTGAGACCGCTCGGCTAATCCCGGGCCGGTGGAAGTCATGGGATAGCGATATGCACATATACAGATGACGGCTGTATCACGTACACAACGTGTAAAGGGTCAGTGCATTGGCGCAACGGTCGTTTGTACTCCGGTGATCCACGAGGACAGGTTTCCGACGTGATCATGGCCGAACGATGCAAATTAACAGACTTTGAACTCGAAGTAGTGGTTCGAACTAGACGCAAAGGACATCCCATTTCGTCAATCGTTAGAAAATTCAGTATTCCGAGATTCACAGTATCAAAAGTGCGCAGAAAATACTGTATCATATTCCAAGCACTACCTCCGACCATGAACATCGTAGTGGCTCACGGCCTCCACACATCGAAATTCAAATTTTGATTTTGTGTTGCAAAGAATCGCTCATTTCACGTTTTATGTACCTGAAACTTCAATTGAAAGATTTTGTGTGTAGGTGGCACAAGATGTTTGTAATGAACTTAATGCAGAACTGCAGGTGGTAACTTAGTTTTACTGAAACCGATTGTCTACAATAATGGTTTCTTCTCCTACGTAATCACTGCAGGTTGCCCCTACGAACTCAGTATGAGAGTAAACTAGCTGTACCTTTTCTTTCCTTGAACCGCCAGCTTTCTCCTGGTTCGGATCCACTCGATGGACCCGATCCGTCTTCTCATCTTCTATCCTTAATGTAACAGGAGTTGGCAACTCAGTTGCCCGACACGATCCGACAAAACTAGGGTATAGCTTTCCCAAGGTCTTCTCTGCTTGATCACGCCGATAGGTAAGCTTAACATTAACCATCTCCCCCATCTTAACGCTGACTGGCCGGCGACCACTGGCCGGCTTCTCTCTGACGAACTCCTTACTCCTCTTTGTCCGTTCTCAATAATCTTAGGACTAACCTCAGCGGGAAACAATTTGTAAGAAACCAAATAGCGGAAAGAAGAGAGTTCAAAGAATAGCAGATATTAAGGAGGCCAGATTAGCGTTGTGTACTTCATGAGTAGCTGTATTAAAAGACAAACTTAACCATGATCTCTCAGATCCGGCAAGGTAAATAATTAACGCTGTTTTTTTTTTATTTCTGGTAAATCTCTCACTGTAAGATGGCTGAAGATACAAGCGCGTCGGGGTCACCTGAGTTATACCATGCCGAAAACAAAATTTCTTAAACTCTTCTGGTGGACAAAAGGGCGAGAAAAATGCCAGTTAAAAGCCTAATACTCAGACTGGCAGGCACCAGCCAAACAAAAGGAGGAAACGCATCAGCCGCTACAAAGATGAACGAACTCCCCTTTGGGTGCAGAGTAAAGGATGCACGTAATCAATATATAGGCGCTCCATAGAACGTTGAGAAGGGACTGATGAAACTACCCTCTACAACCATCATAATTACGCTTCGCAACCTTGCTCGCTTGACGCTATCTCACCATTCTTCTCACATCCAAATAGAGCGAGGGCCAACATGGGATTTACTTTACTTTGTTAATGGTCTTATAAGCCCCCAGATATCCGCAAATTATGGAATCATGTCCATACTGAAACACTGCAGGGACCAAGACTTCCGGAGACAAATTTTCAGTTGGCCATTCTGTCCCCTACAGTAACACACTATCCCTTTCTGAAGCTCATAGTCCTACTCCTGTTCGCCCTCGCCCAAGCGACGCCTGATAGATTCTATGTGGGTCACCCTCTTGCTGTTTCTTGATGTCATCAGATAACGCCAAAGCATTGCTTGGGATGGCATACGCCGAGTCTTCGAGCTCGTCAGGAAGACGAATTTTCGATTCATCATCATAGCGCATAATGTAACAGACTATCCTCTTCTGGAGCTCATAGCACATCAGCTGCTTGCCCTTGGCCAGGGGAGTTCTCATAGTTCCTAAGTGGACGCCGAGCTCCTGCTGTTCCTCTATGTTATCACATTACGTTGAACCCCATCCTCTTCTACCTCAAACATCCTGCTCAGTGTATCCACAACATTTTTAGTGCCCCTTATTGGTTTGAAAGTGCACATAAAGGCTGAAATTCGTACTGCCCAGCGTGCTATTCTACAACTCTCCCTAGGAGGTGCGAAGACCCGACTGAGAGCCTGAGAGTTGGTCTCAAGACAGAAATCCTTGTTTTCCAGGTAAAATATAAACCTTTCAACTGCAAAGAAGACCGCAACTCATAGGTGCAATAACGGCTTTCAGCTTGAGTAAAGCCCCTGCATGCGTATGCAACTACCCTACGCCATAGTTCTGTAACAAGACGGCAGCCACCCCTGAGTTAGAAGCTTCGGTCTGCATGATAAAACCCTGTTCAAAACCATGGACCACTGACATGGGAGCGTTGTTCAAGGCGACCGCCAGAGCAATAAAAACGGGCTGGTGGCTTTCGGTCCATTTGAAAGCTTCCCCATTCTTACGCAATTGATTTAAAGGGGCGGCAAGTTCTGCGAATCTGGGCACAAACTTACGAAAGAGTCACTTTTCCTGTGAACTCAGCTATTCCGTTTTTGGCCCCGCGGTTGAAAGTTTTGGGTAGCGCGAGACCGCATATGAATTCCTCAGTGGAGACAAGATGCCTCAAAACGGAAATCTCCTTTCGCACTAGCTTGAAAGGTTTGTGGTCAGCCGCATTACCCTCAAGACCTGCTTAATATGCTCAAAGGGTTCTGAAAAGCTTCCACTGTAAATCACCACACCAGCAATACAATTGTAAACGAATTTATATCCAAGCAGAATCACACAGTCTGTACAGCGCCGCCGCACCGGTGGGTAAACCAAAGACTAACTGGTTGAATTCGCACAGACTCCAGTTGATGGAAAAGGCAGTCAGCGGCTTGGATTCCTCTGCTAAAGGAATGTGGTAGTAGGCCTGATGAAGATTGAACACACCGGAAGATTCCGTAACATAGACAAGCTCTAAAGGTATTGATATCAAGGTATACAATGTGACATTCGCCAGTTTGTCATCATACCTGGCCGTGAGTATGTTGTTGGCAACGTCATGCTCTTAAGAACGATGGACAATACTATCTCTAATGCATCTTTCAACAAACAGATTACAAGCGGCAATTCTGCTTTTTCATTTTCAGCAAAGCATCACACACACACACACACACACACGCACACACACACACACACACATACACACATACCAAGTCAGGTTAGGTACTGTGCATGGTCCATGTCATATGTTTGAAGGTAAAGACCTCGAAAGTTTCCAAATATGTCTACAAGGAGCATCACGTCACCTTCCTGGGAGACAATACTCACTGCTCCCTCCAGTTGCTTGCAGAAACTGCAACACTGAATGGGGAGAATAGCATGCACAAGCAATCAATGGAGAAAGATTTAAGTTCGTTAAGAGTAATATGTATTCGTTAGGCTTACAATTTGTGGTTGCACACGTCTTATTGGAAGAAAAACTGTTGAACGATGTTGATGGTTAACATTAGACGACACCAATGCCTTGCCTTGAATTGAAGCTCAGCTTTTATAACCCCTGATGACTAAACAGGTGGTGGGGAGGGAATTCCCTGGAATTTCTTATCTCATGTGAAATACTGTTGAATGAGAAAGTGGTACACTATCGAATTACTCTCAGTTTCATATTTCATGTTAAATGCCTACTCATAGGTTTCCAGGCGTTTTTCCGACGGCCGAAAAAGTGATAAGTCCTCTCTTGTCAAATTATGCTTTTTCTTCTAGATTTGAAATAGGAAACAGATACGCAGATTCAAGGTACTCAAATTTAGGTGTCGCTTCCTGACCTTTGTAATGCATAGATATACATGCTAGCTGTAATTATAATTTCACAGTTAAATTAACTTGATTGTCTAATTCTAACCATTGCATGAGGATAGAAAAATCTTATCACTCTCAGCTGCAGGCATCGCCAGCTACGCCCTCAATTATTTGTTTGATGTATTCCAACCTGTCTTCCTCCACAGCTTTAACCCTACACAGCTCCCTATCGTACCATGGAAGTTGTTCTGTGATGTGTTAAGAGATGTCTTACTATACTATCGTTTCTTCTTGTTTGTGTTTTCCACGTATTCCATTCCTCGCCGATTCTGCAGAGAACCTGCTCATTCATTACCTTATCAGTGCACATGATTTTCAACATTTTTCTATAGCACCACATCTGAAATGTTTCGATTCTCTTTGTCTGTCTTTCCCACAATCCATGTTTCACTGCCATACAGTACTGTGTTCCAAACGTACATTCTCAGAAATTTCTTCCTAACATTAATGCCTATGTTTGATACTAGTAAACCTCTCTTGGCCAAGAATGCCCTTTTCGCCTGTGCTAGCCTGCCTTTAATGCTCTGTCCACCCCGTGTTATTTTGCTGCCTAAAGAGCAGTATTCTTTACCTTCATCTACTTCGTGTTCACTGGATAAAACCAGTTAGAAGACAAGGTCGAACTCGAGCCCTTGTGAGCTATTTTTCGATCTAGCTTGTGGCGAGTATATTTGCAGTTGATCGGTAGGTGGATCTTTGGTGGTTGTTGTGGTGTCACCGCCAGACACCACACTTGCTAGGTGGTAGCCTTTAAATCGGCCGCGGTCCGTTAGTATACGTCGGACCCGCGTGTCACCACTGTCAGTGATTGCAGACCGAGCAACGCCACACGGCAGGCCTAGAGAGACTTCCTAGCACTCGCCCCAGTTGTACAACCGACTTTGCTAGCGATGGTTCACTGACAAAATACGCTCTCCTTTTGCCGAGACGATAGTTAGCATAGCCTTCAGCTACGTCATTTGCTACGACCTAGCAAGGCGCCATTATCATTTGCTATTTATCTTGTGATTCATGTACCGTCAGACCGATGTTCACCAATTATGGATTAAAGTTAAGTATTCCAACAGATACGTACTTTATTTGTTAGACTCAACCTTTAACTGTTCCAGACCTCACGCCAGCCTGCGTGAGCTTAAACGCGTGCCTTTCGGCTTCACCTCGTAGTGGCTTGGCTGTCTTGCCAAGTCACAACAGTTGTCATCAGGGAGCGGCCGGAAGATGGGGGATAGAGAGGCGGTCATGCGCGGGTAGTGGTCTGGCGACAGTGTTCTTTGAGCGGAAACAAGAAAAGTGCTTTCGTCCGCAAGCAGTGTGAGCGCGATGTTCTCTGCAAAAACGTTCAGTTGCGTTTCCGGGTTGGAGTGCAGTTTGGTAACCGGCAGTAAGGTTAAACGGTTCAAATGGCTCTGAGCACTATGGGACTTAACTGCTGAGGTCATCAGTCCCCTTAGAACTACTTAAACCTAACTAACCTAAGTAAATCACACACATCCATGCCCGAGGCAGGAGTTTCGAACTTGCGACCGTAACGGTTGCGCGGTTCCAGACCGTAGCGCCTAGAAACGCTCGGCCACTTCGGCCGGCAACCGGCAGTAAGAAACAGAGTTCTGTCTCCTGTACAGAGAGTTCGCTAGGGATAGCCGACGAATTTACCTCTCCAGTGGTGGGCCTTGGGAGACGCCTTTCCGAAGACAGTACTGCACTCGATCTTGCTGTGGTTGCTGTTATGGTGTTTGACCAGCTTACTTCGAGTAGATTTAATATTAACCCACGTTTCAGGTATGTGGTTCTGTAATAATTGTAATGTATACAGTTAACTCATGCAAGTCCTCCCTCAAATCTGTTATGTTATACCTTCACATATCCGGTGATGGCACCTGCAGAGTCCTGAAACCGGTCATCTAGTAAACGGTATTGAAGCGATCGTGGCTTTTCAATTATTTTAAAAAACAGAGTGATCGCCCCACGACACACCACGTCCTCACTACAAAATACTGTTATGTGTAGTTGTGGGTGCATTACGACGTAGCTAAGTGAAGTAGAATGTGAACAAACGTTGCTGCTCTTATGTTGGTTGCACCTGTAACCGAGGTAGCCTAGGTGTTTGGTATATCAATAGCCGACGGAAAACAAGTGAACGACAGTTGCAAAACTGCAGAACTGAATATCTCACTCGCAAACCCTGTCAATAGAAAAAGAAGGGAGCTCAATAAGCAGGGAATTGCAAAAAAAAACAAAAAAAAACAATAGGTTCAAATGGCTCTGAGCGCTATGGGACTTAACTGCCTAGGTCATCAGTCCCCTAGAACTTAGAACTACTTAAACCTAACTAACCTAAGGACATCACACACATCCATGCCCCAGGCAGGATTCGAACCTGCGACCGTAACGGGTCGCGCGGTTCCAGACTGTAGCGTTTAGAACCGCTCGGCCACTCTGGCAGGCAGGGAATTGCAGTGCACGCTGGAATTCAAAGATCATTCATCAGTGAAGCAAGTGCTCATAACAGGAAAATGTAATGCCGAAACCATAAAACTTGGGCTTTGGAGTCACGGAAGACTCATTCAGTCGTGCGGGCCTTATTGCGCACTGTTTCCAACACCTGTCCGAGATACCATCCCAAATGAAACATGATTGTGGTTTAATGTTCATTTAGGCATTCACATCGTGATATTCCATAGGCCCTTTGGTTACTCTGTAAGGTAACTGCCAACGATTATGCTACCAGTTTTCCTTATCAGGTCCATCCCATGGCACAATGTTCCTCAATGTTGACGCAGTTTTCCATGACGAAAGGACCGCCGTTCACATGAGTAGCATCACCCAGGACTGGTTTTGTGAGCATGAGGATGACCTGTCACATCTCTGCTGAGTCAGCAGACCTCAATATTACTGAGGCTTTGTGGTCTACTTTGGAAGGAAGAGTGACTGGTCGCTATCCACCTACGTCATCGTTACCTAACTTGCCACTATTTAAAAGGAATAATGTTATACGATTCCCTTGGAAACCGTACAGGACCTCTATTTATGCGATCAGAGACGACCGGAAATAGTTTTGAATTCCGGTACTTTTCCTACACCGCATTGGTGTGGTAAAGTGTTCCCACACGTTTGTCTATCGCCTGCCGTCAAGATTCCCAACTATCAGTGTGGTGAACTTTACTTTCTGAACTGATATATCACAGAAGAGTAAAGAATATGGACCCAGCTGATTTCGAAATTATTCACACATGTTGTTGTTGTGGTCTTCAGTCCAGAGACTGGTTTGAGGCACCTCTCCATGCTACTCTATCCTGTGCAAGCTTCTTCATCTCCCAGTACCTACTGCAACTTACATCCTTCTGAATCTGCTTAGTGTATTCATCTCTTGGTCCCCCTCTATGATTTTTACCCTCCACGCTGCCCTCCAATGCTAACTTTGTGATCCCTTGATGCCTCAGAATATGTCCGACTAGCCGATCCCTTCTTTTTGTCAAGTTGTACCACAAACTCCTCTTCTCCCCAATTCTATTCAATACTTCATCTTCAGTTATGAGATATACCCATCTAATCTTCAGCATTCTTCTGTAGCACCACATTTCGAAAGCTTCTATTCTGTTCTCGTCCAAACTATTTATCGTCCATGTTTCACTTCCATACATGGCTACACTCGATACAAATACTTTCAGAAACGACTTCCTGACACTTAAATCTACACTCGATGTTAACAAAATTCTCTTCTTCAGAAAAGCTTTCCTTGCCATTGCCAGTCTACATTTCATATCCTCTCTACTTCGAGCATCAGCAGTTACTTTGCTCCAAAAATAGCGAGACTCCTTTACTACTTTAAGTGTCGCATTTCGTAATGTAATTCCCTCAGCATCACCCGACTTAATTCGACTACATTCCATTATCCTCGTTTTGCTTTTGTTGATGTTCATCTTATATCCTCCTTTTAAGACACTGTCCATTCCGTTCAACTGCTCTTCGAAGTCCTTTGCTGTCTCTGACAGAATTACAATGTCATCGGCGAACCTCAAAGTTTTTATTTCTTCTCCATGGATTTTAATACCTACTCCGAATTTTTCTTTTGTTTCCTTTACTGCTTGCTCAATATACAGATTGAATAGCATCGAGGATAGGCTACAACCCTGTCTCACTCCCTTCCCAACCACTGCTTCCCTTTCATGTCCCTCGACTCTTATAACTGCCATCTGGTTTCTGCACAAATTGTAAATAGCCTGTCGCCACCTGTATTTATCGCTGCCACCTTCAGAATTTGAAAGAGAGTATTCCAGTCAACATTGACAAAAGCTTTCTCTGAGTCTACTAATTCTTGAAACGTAGGTTTGCCTTTTCTTAATCTTTCTTCTAAGATAAGTCGTAGGGTTAGTATTGCCTCACGTGTTCCAATATTTCTACGGAATCCAAACTGATCTTCCCATAGGTCGGCTTCTACCAGTTTTTCCATTCGTCTGTAAAGAATTCGCGTTAGTATTTTGCAGCTGTGACTTACTATACTGATAGTTAGGTAATTTTCACATCTGTCGACACCTGCCTTCTTTGGTATTAGAATTATTATATTCTTCTTGAAGTCTGAGGGTATTTCGCCTTTCTCATACATCTTGTTCACCAGATGGTAGAGTTTTGTCAGGACTGGCTCTCCCAAGGCTGTAAGTAGTTCTAATGGAATGTTGTCTACTGCTGGGGCCTTGTTTCGACTTAGGTCCTTCAGTGCTCTGTCAAACTCTTCACGCAGTATCGTAGGTCCCATTTCATCTTCATCTACATCCTCTTCCATTGCCATAATATTGTCCTCAAGTACATCGCCATTGTATAGACCCTCTTCCTGCTTTCCCTTCTTTGCTTCTAACTGAGTTTCCACCTGAGCTCTTAATATTCATACAAGTGGTTCTCTTTTATCGAAAGGTCTCTTTAATTTTCCTGTAGGCAGCATCTATCTTACTCCCAGTGAGATAAGCCTCTACATCCTTACATTCACACATACTTTTTTTTCATACATATGTGCCCTGTACAAAAACTGTGTATAAGATGTCAGTTTTTACTCATACAGTATCACTCACTCCGTCTTCAGGCCACGAGTGGCCTACGGGGACCATTCGACCGCGGTGTCATCGTCGTAGAGTATCACGCAGTAAAACTATAAGTGATGTTAATGTCAGGTATCTGAAAAAAGGATACAGGGGCTCCATGATTAAATCATAAACGTTCTTCATTCTTAGATATAAAGTCATTGGTTTTGGTTACGATTTAAATGCTCTTCCAGAGCTGAATGTGAAAATAATGTACTGGCTAACGATGAAGCACTCTACTGATTCTGGACACTTCATAATCTATGCCACACCGCGGGAAAACGTGATCCGTTTTTTATAATAACTAAACAAAATAAATAAACAAATACTGTCTGGATCACTTCTCTTATTACCGGCTATCGGTTTCAATCTGCACTACAAATCCTCATATCAGAGATATATATACAGGGTGTCACCTAACGTTACCGCTGGATATATTTCGTAAACCACATCAAATACTGACGAATCGATTCTACAGACTGAACGTGAGGAGAGGGGCTAGTGTAATTGGTTAATACAAACCATAAAAAAAATGCACGGAAGTACGTTTTTTAACACAAATCTCCACAGACCGAACGTGAGGAGAGGGGCTAGTGTAATTGGTTAATACAAACCATAAAAAAATGCACGGATGTATGTTTTTTAACACAAACCTACGTTTTTTTAAATGGAACCCCGTTAGTTTTGTTAGAACATCTGAACATATAGACAAATATGTAATCAGTGCCGTTCGTTGCATTGTAAAATGTTAATTACATCCGAAGATATTGTAAACTGAAGTTGACGCTTGAGTACCACTCCTCCGCTGTTCGATCGTGTATATCGGAGAGCACCGAATTACGTAGGGATCCAAAGGGAACGGTGATGGACCTTAGGTACAGAAGAGATTGGAACAGCACATTACGTCCATATGCTAACACCTTTTTATTGGCCTTTTTCACTGACGCACATGTACATTACCATGAGGGGTGAGGTACACGTACACACGTGGTTTCCGTTTTCAATTACGGAGTGGAATAGAGTGTGTCCCGACATGTCAGGCCAATAGATGTTCAATGTGGTGGCCATCATTTGCTGCACACAATTGCAATCTCTGGCGTAATGAATGTCGTACACGCCGCAGTACATCTGGTGTAATGTCGCCGCAGGCTGGACTGCAACAATACGTTGTTTCATATCCTCTGGGGTTGTAGGCACATCACGGTACACATTCTCCTTTAACGTACCCCACAGAAAGAAGGCCATAGGTGTAAGATCAGGAGAACGGGCTGGCCAATTTATGCGTCCTCCACGTCCTATGAAACGCCCGTCGAACGTGTACCTCACACCTGATGGTAATGTACATGTGCGTCAGTGAAAAAAGACCAATAAAAAGGTGTTAGCATGTGGACGTAATGTGCTGTTCCAGTCTCTTCTGTACCTAAGGTCCATCACCGTTCCCTTTGGATCCCTACGTAATTCGGTGCTCTCCGATACACACGATCGAACAGCGGAAGAGTGGTACTCAAACGTCAACTTCAGGTTACGATATCTCCGGGTGTAATTAACATTTTACAATGCAACGAACGGCACTGATTACATATTTGTCTATATGTTCAGATGTTCTAACAAAACTGATTACGTATTTGTTTATATTTTCAGATGTCTTAACAAAACTAACGGGGTTCCATTTAAAAAATCGTAGGTTTGTGTTAAAAAACATACTTCCATGCATTTTTTTATGGTCTGTATTTCACCTCTCCTCACGGTCGGTCTGTGGAATCGATTCGACAGTATTTGATGTGGTTTACGAAATACATCCAGCGGTAATGTTAGGTGACTCACCTTGTATATATGCGTGTGTACTCTGCTATTCACAATTAAGTGGTGTCTGGTAGAAGGTTCAATGAACCACCCTCAAACTGTCTCTACCGTTCCACTCTCGAACGGCGTGCCGGCCGGTGTGGCCGTGCGGTTCTAGGCACTTCAGTCTATAACCAAGTGACCGCTGCGGTTGCAGGTTCGAATCCTGCCTCGGGCATGGATGTGTGTGATGTCTTTAGGTTAGTTAGGTTTAAGTAGTTCTATGTTCTAGGGAACTGATGACCACAGATGTTAAGTCCCATAGTGCTCAGAGCCATTTGAACCATTTTTTTTTTCAAATGGCGTGCGGGAAAAAGAAGCACTTAAATTTTTCTGTGGGAGCCCTGATCTCCCTTATTTTATCGTGATGATGTCGGTAGGTGCCCACAGAATGTTTTCGTAAGCGGAGGAGAAAACTGGTGATTGAAATTTCATAAGAAGATCCCGTCGCAACTAAAAACGCTTAAATGTTAGGAGAAGATCCCGTCGCAACTAAAAACGCCTTTGTTTTAGTGATAGACACTCCAATTGACGTATCATGTCTGTGCTACCATCTCGCCTCTGTCACGATAATACAAAATGAGCCACCCTTCTTTGAACTTTTCCGATGTTATCCGTCAGTCCCACCTGATGCGTATTCCGCATCGCACAGCAATACTTCAGGATAGGGCGGACAAGCGTGGTGTAAGCAGTCTCTTTAGCAGATCTGTTGCACCTTCTAAGTGTTCTACCAATAAATCACAGTCTTTGATTTGTTCTACCCACAACATTATCTATGTGATCGTTCCAATTTAGGGTATTTGTAATTGTAATCCCTAAGTATTCAGCTGAATTAAAAGCCTTCAGATTTGTGTGACTTATCGCGTAATCGAAATTTAGCGGATTTCTTTTAGTACTCATATGAATAAATTCAAACTTTTCTTTATTCAGGGTCAATTGCCACTTTTCGCACCACACAGATATCTGAATCATTTTGCAATTCGTTTTGCTCATCTGATGACTTTGCAAGACGCTAAATGACAGCATCATCTGCAAATAATCTAAGAGGGCTACTCAGATTGTCTCCTATGTTGTTTATATAGGTCAGGAACAATAGACGGCCTATAAGATTTCCTTGGGGAACGCCGGATATTACTTCTGTTTTACTCGATAACTTTCCGTCTATTAGTATGAATTGTGACTTTTCTGACAGGAAATCAGAAATCCGGGCGTACAACTGAGGCGATATTCCATAGACACGCAGTTTGGTTAGAAGACGCTTGTGAGGAACGGTGTCGAAAGCCTTCTGGAAATCTAAAATTATGGAATCAATTTGACATCTCCTGTCGATAGCACTCATTACATCATGAGAGCTGGTTGTGTGTCACAAGAACGATGTTTCCTGAATCCGTGCTATGTGTCAATAAATCGTTTTATTCGAGATAATTCATAATATTCGAATACAGTTTATGTTCCAAAACCCTACTGCAAATCTACGTTAGTGATATGGCCCTGTAATTCAGAGGATTACTCTTATTTCCCTTTTTGGGTATTGCTGCGACTTGAGCAATTTTCCAGTCTTTAGGTACCGAACTTTCTGTGAGTGAGCGGTTGTATATAATTACTAAACATGGCGCTATCGCATCAGCATACTCTGAAAGGAACCTGGCTGGTATATAATTTGGATCGGAGACCTTGCCTTTATAGATTTAAGCTGCTCATTATTTTATACTATTAGCTTGCCAAAAAATATAATTCAGTAACATTTAGATTTTATTAAGGCAGCTGTCAAAACTTTGTTGTCTGATAGAGCTGTCTGAAATATTTACTCAAATTGTAACACCCTTCCGTTTGCAGTGGATGATATTCTAAAAATAGACGAAAATGATGATTAAATTCGTATTTTTCCACTGTGTGTGGGAGTAAGTCAAAGTTCACTGTAATTAACAATATGAAAATGCAAACAAATTATGAAAATTTGGTAATATTTTGGTGTTGTATGGCCACACATTTGAGATCAAATTTAATGATGAGGCACAGAGGGAAAGAGGCAATTTACTGCCGTGTATAAATCACAGAGATGATCAGACAGATGCGTAAATATTGTTTATAATTTATGACATTGTGTGCACACACATTTATGAGATGAAATTTAATGACAAGGCAGAGGTGGAAAGAGAGAGAGAGGAAATTTACAGAGATCTGTAATTCAGGGAGATGATGAAATATCGTGTACACACGTGTCAGGAAATTCAATAGTGAGGCAGTATAGTATTTTTAGAAGTGGAACATTAAGCAGTGTGTGTGTGTGTGTGTGTGTGTGTGTGTGTGTGTGTGATGCCAATATAAGCAGTTCAGAGACAAATAACGCCTTTTATACCATCTAGTGGCAAATACTTTTGAATATTTGAGGAGAGACCCGGGCCCCTATCTCGCCCATGTTAATACACCAATGTTAATGACCCATTATCTCAGAGACTGTTGTAGATACGGATTTGAAATTTCTGCATTATATTAACTACTGTCTCTTTATTCTACCGATCTATGATGGAAGGTTCTCCATCAAAACAAAAGGTTTTACAAATTTTTTACTCAATGTCTGTATTTCTGCAAAAATTTTGTTAACATAAATATACATAGAAATAGCTGAGCTGAACGCATATTCTTGGTTGTGGATCCATGGCTTACTGGATAGCTGTGCAGGAGCCTGTAAAAGTTTCAGTGCAATAGGATGAATAATTTCTGAGAAAACGGGGCATTTGTAGTGAAAAATGTATAAACTGAGAAAAGGACGTTTAAAGTTTTAATATGAAATTCTTTACCCTTATTGTTACATAATGTTATTAAAAACACCCTGCTCCATATTCTAGGTCATCTTCACCACCAGTTCTATCAAGTAACAGCTGCCTTCTCCTTTTCCTTGCCTCTTTGGTCACATGTTTTGCTGAAACCTCAGCTTTTTTCACTTTTCTGATGTCCACTTTGTAAAGACCTTCCACTGTATGCTTCCCCAAAATCACTCTGCCACTAGATTCATCATGAAATGTGATTAGAGTGTCATACGTTCCTAACTATAGGGTCTTCATCCCAACAAATACACATTTGGTGTGCGAGTCCAGAGAAGATTGTTGAAAGATTCGTTGACGTTTTGTGTTTTCCCATGCAAACACCTTTTCAACAGATCTGGATGGGCCAGATCTCTAAATAGAGGCTTCACAGCCACACTGTTTTTATACTTAAAATCTGCCACAGATCCTTCAGCTTCAGATTTTCTATATTTTCACCATGTCTCAGGAGGAGGAGACACAAACAATGTTCGGAGTTGTTATCAGTTGAAATTTTATGATAGTAGATAGCCCACACCGCTCTCACCATCTTGTGCAAATAATTGGTGTTGTCCCTGATAGCTTTTCCATAATAATCTTGAAAATGATGTATCACCTTGTCAGTCGGTCTGCCAGGACCTTTTATTGTTTTACAATCTGACGGCTTTTCGTTGCCAAGTTTTATTTTCAGCTGTCTGAGACGTGCACCCATACTCTTTTTTCACATGGCCTACACACTCTAGTTTAGTTATGGGTACACTGTAACGTTTGCTGTCCACTACTGCTTTGAAAGACTTGCTGTCTCCATCTCCCAAGAACTGAACGAACCTAACTCCCCTTAGTTCCTCAGATTGCTGAAAAATATTTACTGTAGCAGCCATTTCCATCCCTCCACTTGTTCCCTCATAATTTTTTTCCACAGCTTGGCTTATGGGATTCTACTCTCTCTCTACCCACGCCAGCACATGTGCATCCTTGACAATATTTCGTCAAAAATCTCAAGATCCAGGACTTTTCCTGTGTCAACACTTGTTGCCGTTGCAACTCCATTCTTATACTTGTGTCCTCGTCTCTGGCAGGAACCATCAAAGGCGACACCGATATCAGTGCAATCATCATTTGCTTCCACTGCTTCTTTTGTTGCAAATATCATGGAATCTGTAGCCACTTCCTTTACACAATCATCAATAACATTTGTGTAGTGTTCATACTCTGTAGGAGGACCTGGCAAATTCATGATGCTGCACAACGTTTTCCCAGCTGCCTGACCCTTTCCAATGCACCTCAGTCCATATACTAATCTTACGTCATTAGTATACAAGTTATTTTTGCACTTGCTTGATGTGCAAAACGATTTAGAGAATTCGCAGTTCTGACAGGAAATACGTAAATGACAAACAATTCCTTTCGTATCTGATTCATCTTCAGGCAGTGTTATTGCACCACTACAAAGAGAGTAACTCATTGCTTCACTTAGAACACGAACCAAAATACCGAACTCCACAATTACATCGTATCCATGACTTTTTCTACACTGAGCTCTTCATAAACTCTAAAATCAATTTTCCTTTTCGAAGCACTGTGGGGGGGGGGGGGCAGAGGGGGTGTAGGCACTGTACTTCCCTTGTCACTGCTGTCTCTTGTAGTTCCTTGTGATATACTCAAACAAGCTTCATCAGCTACACATTTTTGGTAAAATCTGTTATCTTTGTTGCTTCGCTTCTTGAATATTCCACGTGGTTTTGTGATTTTTCTTCTGCAAAATGCTGTCAATGTCTGCTTGCTGAGCGATCTAAAACCCACTAAACAGAAAGTAATTCACGAAACACTTCGCTCCATTCAAACCAAGAGCTACGGAAACAATACACTGTGTAGAGCAGACTGTCAACTACAAAACAGCAATACCACAGCCCTCTATAGTGAATAGTTTCGGAAACATGACCGTTCAAATGAGTGAATGTAAGTCTGAGGAGGAAAACTGACAATGCAGATATACAGTAATGGACGATAATACCAACAAGATAATATTTCCACCAAATAAATATCAGAATGTTCAGGAGAGTCCGTAGATTTTAATGGAACAAAAAAATAATAATCAATTTTTTTCCATTTTTTGCCCCAGGTCTCCCCTTGAATATCACGCCAGTTCAACGGAGTCTTTTTTTTTTTTTTTTTTTTTTTTTTTGTAAGTACTGCACATCTTCAAACATGGCTCCATTTTTACACAATTCAAGTGAATGACAGCCTCATTTTAATACTGTGCTGAGATTGATATTTGGTGGAAGGGACAGAGGACGAGCGTAACGGAAGTGGGGGGGGGGGGCGGAGGGGAGGAATATGAGTCGTGTGGCTCGATCAGCGATATTCCCGCCGCCGGTGTGGGTCATCTTTCCGGTGGTGTGCGCAGAACGCGCTGTGGCGCCACCTACCGGGCCGATCGGGGAGCGAGGGGTAAGCTCAAGCAGGTAGCGAGGGTTTTTCCTCTGGGACGCCTAGCAGTAACGTCGTTTGGGAAGTCTGGCGGACAGTACATGCGCTGTGTGAGGCAGCAGGAAGAGCGCAACTAAAAGGAACTGTTTACCCCGGTGACGGCGCCGTAGCAAATATCGCCGGCGTGGAAGCAGTCGCGTTACTGGGAAGCCGTAGGTGTATTTCGCTTCTTGCATTTCTCCTGGCACCGTGATCTGCGGCTGCTGGCTTCGTCGAACAAGCAAGAGGGTGGGGGCTTCGCTTGTGCTGTAAATTGTGGCCGGAATCGACTACTGGTTCAGTGCTGTTGACTTCATTTTCGTCGCTGGCCGTTGCTACTCCTGCTGTCTGTCCTCGAATGTGTTGATTTTAACTTGCTTAGTGCCCAAGGTTCTAGTGAGAGCTGTATGTGATGTGATGATTAACATTTACTAGGGCCTGGAGTGCTGATACATTCTGTTTACAGATTGCTACTGTCAGTGTTTCTGATTTAATCAGAAATTTAAGTGTGGCTACTTGCTGTAAGTCGCCTTGTATGTGGTCTCGATATTTCGATATACCCTTAGACTGCACGCTAGTTACTTGCATTTGATTTCGTTTTATCGGGACTTCTGCTGTTTGTCTTGGTAGCGGGTGCGGGGTTCTGGGTCCTGCTTGTGCTGTTGTGTATTTTCCACCCCCTTTACCGGCGCGTGCCGGCTGACCGTGTACCTAGTTCGCTCGCGACTTAATGTATCATTGGCCTTACTCACATAAGATAATAGATTTGTACTGCTTAGCTGATGTTCGTTAATAGGTTGATTAATTCTATAGATGATGTGCTGTAATGAATTATTGTGTTTCTAGTTTCTTAAGGGAGATGTCAGTTTGTTGTAGATCCACTAGTTCTGGGATTTTTCATGTCTATTTCTGACCGTTGCTGCTCCCGTTTGGGGGGCATGGACACCCAAATATGCCGAGCCTGTGTTGGAAACAACTGAGGGGGCAGGCGTCATCTTCTGGGCATAGTTTGTGGAAATTTTTAGACAACATAGTTGTATGGAGGTAACAGCGATTAATTTACTTATAATGAATTATTCAAAATGACAGTGACAATCGTATTATTTATTTTGCCGCCAACTGGTTTCAACCCGCGACAGGGTCATCTTCAGGGCAATTTACACCATTTGGTTGCTCGCTGGAGTCGTCACCCTACCCGTGCACGGTTGGTAACTATGTATGGTGTAAATTGCCCTGAAGATGACCCCATCGCGGGTTGAAACCGGTTGGCTGCAAAATAAATAATGCGATTGTGACTGTCATTTTGAGTAATTGATTATAGTTTGTGGAATCCCACGATGTTGCTTGGTCAGAAGAAATTTTATATTTTTTATCCTACATTGTAGGGTGCCTGCCATTAACTACCGGGGATGTGTGCCATAGCATCTGATTTGTTGTTGCCTGTACTCTGAATTACTTTGGTAATACCAATCACTACAGTAAGGAAATACTACATTTCCTCGTTAAATTTTACTAAATTGTTTATCAGGTTGTTCATAGTTTTTGAGTAAATAATTTTTAACTTATTTCACTAAATGTGTAACAGGCCATAAGTGCCATGGTTTATGAATGTTTGAATTTTGAAGTAATTTGCTCTCACCTAAATGTGTTGATGGTTTTATTTGTTATTTGTCTTGTTTAAATGTGCCAAATAAATGTTCAGGGCAACTGTCGATGGTGATTGCATGATGTGTAACTTCGTCCAGTCCTATCCAGTCCTGCCACTCCACAGCCTATTGTGCTGAGCTTGTGTCGTTGTGTAAAAGTTGAATTCCATGCTGTGATGGCACATCATAATGTAGCTTATTGTTAGGAAGAACTCCAATTACACCTGGCATGATTGCTGTTTATTAAAATACGGCCGCTTTCGCGGCTTCGAGTGGCGTCATCAGGTGAAACTACACGCTAAAATCCAGAGTACAGTGTTACCTGATTTTGTGGGTATTAAAATTAACAAAGGAATGTCTAAAATATTCTCACAACATTAAAAGATCTTAGGCACACCCATCTCTGCTTGTCAAAATGTACTATTCAAAGAATGTCGACAATACTATGGAGAGCGGAAGGTAAAGTCAATGTGCTCCATTGCCTAAAATTTACCTGCACCTAAAATGAAAATGAAAATATTTTACAGTGAACGAACACAAAATTTTTAAGAGAAGCTCGACTGTCAATAAAGAATTATTACTGCTAACATGATGCAAATTACTATGTGGAAAGTACCCACTGGCAGTGTCTTACCAGTGTGACAGCAGAACAGCTCAGTGCAGGTCAGGGCAAAAGCGGCCTGCACGAACGACAGAGAGAGACTAGGTGGCTGACGGATGATATCCATGTGGTCAATGTGACGTCATACTCATGACTGGGAGCACTGGGTCACTACCTTTCAAAGCGAGAATAACACAGAATTTTTTTTCATACTAACACCTCATCATACAAACAACAAAAATTAGCCAGAATGTGTTTTTAATACTAAAATTAGCAGGATGTCGGAAATGTTTATTCAGATACTCAACAAGTTGCCTTTTCTACTTCATAACCTGCGCTCTCCTCTCCCCCCCCCCCCCCCCCCCCTCCAGACATTCACAATCGGGTGAAGCTTTACAGTACATCGTAATTTTGGTGCAGTTGGTTGCATAACTTGAGATATGCATTAAGAGCGCACTTTCTCGATGAGGGCCACAGCATCAGAAGCCCTTCAGAAAAGTTAAAAGTACTTCCCAAAAAAGAGAAAAAGCAATATTTTTAATATATCAGCGGAAGTGGAAATTTTTAGATATAAGAAAACAACACGCACATTTCACTTTGAATAACCAATTGAAACGCCATAGTGACCTAGTAATTTCAGTATTAAAACTAGGAAACAGCGTATAAACAGCTAAGACGATCTAATCACACCACCAACTATACATATGATAGCATGTTACGTCAATAACATATATGCTAATACACCTATTGCACAGGTACAAAATATTATCGTGAAGAATCTGAGTACCTCCGCGGAAGAGCCCACCTAAAGAGGTGGAAGAAATGCTGGCTTCATTGAAAACCGTTTCATCTTTCAATTATTTTAAATTCGGGAATGATTTTTATTCACAAAAATAAGGCTTAGCCATGGGCTCTCCACTTGACTACTGCATAGCAAATATTTTTATGGCCAAATTTGAGCAACAATTTATGGCTAAATTTCCTCTACCTGTTAGAACATTAATTTATGGAATAGATGTGTTGACGATGTTATCATGTTATAAGTTGATAATAATGTTGAAAGTGGCCTGCTTCTTCGGGATCTAAATAGTTTGAACCAAAAGATACAGTTTACTGGGCTATGCGCGAACGATGACACTTTGCCGTTTTTGGACCTCCTAGAGTCCATGAAACATGGAAATATAGGCTTCGATGTTTACCGAAAGCCAACCACAACAGATCTTATTATTCACAGGCAGTCATGTCACCCAGTGAAATATATATCTGCAGCATTCCGAGCCATGTTAAACCGTATGTATGAAGGGCCCCTTACCAGAAAAGCTCAAGTAGCTGAATATGACATAAGTATACGAGGTTTGTTTTCCAAAACAAAAGTAATGTCCAACAAATGGGTCCCAGCTGGAGATGTGAAGGTCAAGGACAGTCTGCTAGAAGAGGTCAGTGAATATGTCTACCTTGGCCAGATTATAAATATGAAGGGAGACATAAGGCCAGAAATCTATCGACGCATCAAGCTTGGCTGGCAAGCATTTGGAGAGAATTCAGAAGTATTCAGATCAAGAATGCAAGTAAATTTGAAGAAAGCAGTATTTGATCAATGCATTCTTCCTGTGATGACGTATGGCTGCGAGACATGGACACTGAACTCATTTACAAAAGGAAAACTTAGGACTGCACAGAGAGCCATGGAGAGATCAATGCTGGGCTATACAAGAAAGGACAGGAAAAGGGCAGATGACATCCGGTCTGTGACGAAGGTTAATGACATCTTAGAGACAGTAGGTTCCTTGAAATGGCAGTGGGCTGAAGAAGAAAAGACAACAGATGGACGAAGCTAGTACTGGAGTGGAGTCCAAGGGAGCACCGGAGGCCTAGAGGAAGACCACCAGACAGATGGGACAAAGACATCAAGAAGATCGCTGGTAACACCTGGCAGAGAACTGCCCAAGACCGTCCCCCTTGGAGAAGACTGCTGAAAGCCTACCTGAATCCACGACTCGAAGAGGCCTCATCATTTAATGATTGAATTGGCTGATGATGGTGATGATGATGATGATGATGATACGAGGTGCGTCAATAAAGTAATGAGACAGATGCTGCTTATCGTTTTAGTCAAGTTTAGTTTGTCTCCTTTAAAGTAGTTACCTCCTGATTGCACACATTTTTGCCAGCTCCTCTGCCATTGATGGTAACATTTCTGGAACTCATCTTCTGTAATATCCTTCAAGACACTCGTCACAGTTTTTGGACATCTTGTGTTGTTTGAAAATGGTGTCCCTTGACCGCCGTTTCGACTCTTGTAAGTAGAAAAAAGTCCCACGGAGCGATATCTGGTGAATAAGCTGGCTGTGGTAGTACAGAAATTTGTTTTGAGGTTAAAAATTGCTGTATTGACAAATGACGCATTATCGTGATGCAGAATCCAATTATCAGCAAATGTTGGCACGG
Organism: Schistocerca serialis cubense; assembly: GCF_023864345.2. Taxonomy (NCBI): domain Eukaryota; kingdom Metazoa; phylum Arthropoda; class Insecta; order Orthoptera; family Acrididae; genus Schistocerca; species Schistocerca serialis. The sequence goes on along the minus strand of NC_064639.1, from coordinate 1,141,284,742 downwards.
ACACGTAGAACTCTTTACCAAGTCTTTCTAAAATTTCTTTGTAGTAATATTGGTTAACTGTTCGTGCAGGAGGCACCCACTCTTTATGAACAATTCTCTTGTAATCAAAGAAGCACATAAGCATGCATTTCACTTTTGACTTTGACATGCGAGCTTTTTTTGGTCTGGGTGATCCCATTGAGCACCATTGCGAACTTTGGCGTTTTGTCTTTGGATCGTACTGAAAAAACCAACTTTCATCACCAGTGATAACACCGCTCAACAATTCTGGATTGATTTCCGTTTGCTCTAAAGATCGGCGGCCACGTTTTTCCGTGTTTCTCGCTGTTGTGGTGTTAGATTTTTGGGGACCGTTTTTTCACAAATCTTTCTGATACCTAGATCTTCAGTTATTATTAGACGAACCTTTTCTCGATTGATGTTCAGTTCTTCTGCAATTATTTTCACAGATAATCTTCGATCAGATCGTACGAGTTCACGCACCCTGGCCAAGTTGACATCCATCCGTGAGGTTGATGGTCGTCCACTGCGGTCTTCATCTTCAACATTCGTTCTGCCTTCACTAAACATTTTATGCCAGAAAAAAACTTGAGCTCTTGACATAACATCCTCTCCAAAAGCCTTCTGAAGCTTACCGTAAGTTATCGTCGCGTTTTCACCCAAGTTAAAGCAAAAAGAAATGGCATACCTTTGCGCAATATTATGCGGTTCCATTTCCGTGACGAGAGACACAAACACGAGTTAACTTTTCGCAGCACAACTCACGCCTGAGCAGTTGCATCGATGTGCTGCTTGGACTAGAAGCAGCTTATACACCAAGGTCAAAGATACTGTGCCTATTACTTTATTGTCGCACCTCGTATATTTTATCAAAACTGTTACAATCCAGAATTTGTTAATGCAGTTAATATAATAGCGGATTGGAGACAAATTTTATAACGCTTAGACCAGCCGAGCAAACAAAGGAAGGCCCTATTTTTTGTAGAAAACAGTAACTGGGTGCAATATACGAAAAAATGGACAGACGTATGAGATCCAAAAACATTATTCCTGCGTATTTTACATTTTCAGATCCAGGCATAAAACTCAGGCACAAAGAAAAAGCTATGGTATGTAAATACAGGGAATATAGGGAAGATTGCATTACATGCAATGAATGCTCTAAGAAATATATAGGACGAACCGGTAGGTTATTTCTAATAAGATTTCATGAACACCTCGACTTAAATAACTCCCGCGATCTGCATTAACAGCGCGTTTGCCCGATGAGGGGCATAGCATCACAAGTCCTTCAGAAAATTTTAAAATACTTCACAATAAAGAAAAAAAGCCATGTTTTGAATATATTACAGGAATTGGAAATTTGTAGACATAAAAAAAGAAAATGTACATTTCACGTTGAATAACCCATTGGAATTAAAGCAACATAGCATTCTCTCTAATTTTGTTTCTTTGTATGATTATGTGTGAGTATGTAATAAAATTGTGTATTATTCTCGGATTTAAAGGTAGCGACCCAGCGCTTCTAGTCATGATTATATGATGTCACACTGTCCACATGGATCTCTTCCGTTCCGTCAGCCAGCTAGTCTGTCTGCCTCTTTTCGTCGTTCGTGCGGGCCGCTTCTACCCTCCCTGCACTGAGCTGTCCCGATGCCACGCTGGTAAGACACTGCCACGTGATACTTTTCACACAGTAATGTTGATTGCCGGGGACTAATCATGTTAGCAGTGACAATTCTTTATGGACAATCCGGCCTCTTTTTTCAAAAATTTTGCGTCCGCTCACTGTGGAGCCGCACAGGACAGAATTTTGCACCGATAAAGTCGCAGCACTACGGTTCAACAACTCCTTCCGTAAAACAGTAAATGGGTTCTTTAATATCAGCCAGTGATTACTTAGCCTTCAAATTCGACGAAAGTAGCGTTGCTAACCAAACGATACAGCTGAGGATCTGGGGGCCATTGTGCTTTGTTTCATTCGATTCGATCACCCTGACCACGCAACACCTTCGATATGTCCAGTCGCTGCAGAGTAGCTGGCCACAGACACACCAGCGGTCGCGACAGCCTGACTAATTTACTAATCGAGCAGACTGCTTCATATTGCGCTCTCACCCTGAGGTGTCTTGGAACGTCGATCTGCGAAAGGTAGTTTTCTAGTAATGAGCAAGCATGTTGTCTTCATTGGCCAACGACCACTTCATGTACTCTCGAACACATTCGTGCGCATTTATATGCAGCCACGACCTGTTCACACAAAATATCTACTCCATTGTAGAGTTGTTAACAGTCTCACATGTGCGTCTGCCGAACTCGTATGTGCTAGCCTATGCGTATCAGTTTCTCGAGAACTAGCTAGCATGCGCTCTAAGTTGGCTCAGCGTTATGTTCACTCAGAAGTTCCAAGTTTTGTGTCTATATTACGATGTACCAAGGCTGGTTTGCGTTTTACGTCACTGAAAAAGTCCTACGAAAGGAAGACTGCTCCTTCAGGAAGAGAGAGATTTCGGAGAGGCGCATATCTTGTGCTGAGTGAAAGCTTTCGCTTCCGCAGCTGGTAACAGAGCAGCCGATCGAATTTACTTCCGCCACTCACGCAGCTTTTATCGAGTAGCAGAACGCATTTGGTGGGATCAATAGAGACGTAATGCAGAGACAAGAGGGAGGGCTGGAGAACACGCTACGGGAAGAAGCACACTATCAGCGTCTACATCTGTTCCGGAGATCTCCCAAAAGGTCATTAACGGAAAAGAGTGTAAAATTTTATGCTGCAGCCGTTGTCGAGAGGAGTATTTGTGAACGGATAACTTTAATCAAACCGTAGATATTCATTACATGAACCATCAGCTTTGTCCCAGTTATTTTTGTGGTGTCACCGCCAGACACCACACTTTCTAGGTGGTAGCCTTTAAATAGGCCGCGGTCCACTAGTATACGTCGGACCCGCGTGTCGCCACTGTCAGTGATAGCAGACCGAGCGCCGCCACACGGCAGGTCTAGAGAGACTTACTAGCACTCGCCCCAGTTGTACAGCCGACTTTGCTAGGAAAGGTTCACTGAGAATTACGCTCTCATTTGCCGAGACGATAGTTAGCATAGCCTTCAGCTAAGTCAATTGCTACGACCTAGCAAGGCGCCATTTATCCTTTGCTACGTATCTAATGAAGCATGTACAGTAACAAGACCAATGTTCACCAATTGTGGATTAAAGTTAAGTATTCCAGCAGCTACGTACTTTTCTTTATAGCATTCATTACGTATCCTGTTTCAGACCTCACGCCAGCCTGCGTGAGTTTAAGCGCGTGCCTTTCGGTTACCCGTCACTGTGGACTGGCTGTCTTGTCAGTCCACAACAATTTTTATATTGAACGTCATCATCACAGACGTCTCCCCGCATTACGATTTACAGCGATACACATCCGCGTTGATTCTGACATTAACTGCAAACTTCGCTTTTCAGGACATCGAGAATAGTCTTGCACCCTTTCTTTAACTTATTATAAGCACTCTTCTTGGTTATCTCGGGTGTCTTTTAAAGTAGAATAATTAAACCCCCGTCCCTATCTACATCTACAACTACATCTACCTCCATACTCCGCAAGCCACCTGACGGTGTGTGGCGGAGGGTACCTTGAGTACCTCTATCGGTTCTCCCTTCTATTCCAGTCTCGTATTGTTCGTGGAAAGAAGGATTGTCGGTATGCTTCTGTGTGGGCTCTAATCCCTCTGATTTTATCCTTATGGTCTCTTCGCGAGATATACGTTGGAGGGAGCAATATACTGCTTGACTCTTCGGTGAAGGTATGTTCGAGAAAATTTAACAAAAGCTCGTACCGAGCTACTGAGCGTCTCTCCTGTAGACTCTTCCACTGGAGTTTATCTATCATCTCCGTAACGCTTTCGCGATTACTAAATGATCCTGTAACGAAGCGCGCCGCTCTCCGTTGGATCTTCTCTATCTCTTCTATCAACCCTATCTGGCATGGATCCCACACTGCTGAGCAGTATTCAAGCAGTGGGCGAAGAAGAGTAATGTAACCTACTTCCTTTGTTTTCGGATTGAATTTTCTTAGGATTCGTCCAATGAATCTCAGTCTGGCATCTGCTTTACCAACGATCAACTGTATGATAATTCCATTTTAAATACTCCTAATGCATACTCCCAGATAATTTATGGAATTAACTGCTTCCAGTTGGTAACCTGCTATATTGTAGCTAAATGATAAGGGATCTATCTTTCTATGTATTCGCAGCACATTACACTTGTCTACATAGAGATTCAATTGCCATTCCCTGCACCATGCGTCAATTCGCTGCAGATCCTCCTGCATTTCAGTACAATTTTCCAATGTTACAACCTCTCGATATACCACAGCATCATCCGCAAAAAGCCTCAGTGAACTTCCGATGTCATCCACAAGGTCATTTATGTATATTGTGAATAGCAATGGTCCTACGACACTCCCCTGCAGCACACCTGAAATCACTCTTACTTCAGAAGACTTTCTCTCCAGTGAGAATGACACGCTGCGTTCTATTTTGAGGAGTTGTCTTCATTCGTGGGCATTCTGTAAAAATTTAGCAAATTCTTTTTGCATTACTTTGCCTATATTACTAGTAAGGCAGCATCACCTTCTCGCCCCTTTTTCCTGCATACCTCGAATGACTTTGTAGACCGTATCTGCCACTACGTCCAGAGTGTTATTATTTACATGTAATGCCTCACACAAACTGCGAAACACCCAGAAGGTGAAAAGGAAACGAAATAAATCTACGTCTTGGGAGAACATATCATGCTATTTCAGTGGTTATAGAACTGATTTAAAATTTTTCGAAGAACTTGTTAGTGTCAGCTCACGTATCAGTGTACGTTGCACCATCTCGGGCATGGACTGATGCAACGATTCGGTTGAAAAGGATGTTACAAAACCGCTGAATCATCTCTTGAGGTAAACTGGTCGACTACTCCAGTAACTGGTCCTTGATATCATGGATGCTGGCACCAGGATGGAGGTGACATCCGAGCTGTTCCCAAGCATGTTACACTCCCGACAGATTTGGGCATCTTGATGGACACGGAGGTAGCTCAGCATCGCGTAGTTCATAGACACATGTGCAGCATGGTCGAGCATTGTCCTACTGAAAAATTTCAGCACAATACTGTCACATGAGAGGTAACACATGAGGATGCAGGATCTGTGTGACCGTCAGAGTTCCCTCAGTCACTGCCAGTCGCTGAACGAAGGCTCCCCACCGGGAGTAACACTTCTGTGCCTCTCCAAAACAAAGGAAGAATAGGACCTTTCCCCATGTCGTCGCCATATTCACCGACCATGGTCATCCAGGGTAGTGCAGAACCGCGATTCATCACTGAATACAATCTGACGCCGCTGTTCATTGACAGTTCATGCTCCCCAATCACAACATACCCCAAACGGCGGCATTTGTATTCCGATGCTGACCGCAGCCGACTTTTTTTTTTTTTTTTTTGGCGTCAGTCTACTGACTGGTTTGATGCGGCCAGCCACGAATTCCTTTCCTATGTTAACCTCTTCATCTCAGAGTAGCACGTGCAACCTACGTCCTCAATTATTTGCATGACGTATTCCAATCTCTGTCTTCCTCTACAGTTTTTGCCCTCTACAGCTCCCTCTAGTACCATGGATGTCATTCCCTCATGTCTTAGCAGATGCCCTATCATCCTGTCCCTTCTCCTTATCAGTGTTTTCCACATATTCCTTTCCTCTCCGATTCTGCGTAGAACCTCCTCATTCCTTACCTTATCAGTCCACCTAATTTTCAACATTCGTCTATAGCACCACATCTCAAATGCTTCGATTCTCTTCTGTTCCGGTTTTCCCACAGTCCATGTTTCACTACCATACAATGCTGTACTCCAGACGTACATCCTCGGAAATTTCTTCCTCAAATTAAGGCCGGTATTTGATATTAGTAGACTTCTCTTGGCCAGAAATGCCTTTTTTGCCATAGCGAGTCTTCTTTTGATGTCCTAATTGCTCCGTCCGTCATTGGTTATTTTACTGCCTAGGTAGCAGCATTCCTTAACTTCATTGACTTCGTGACCATCAAACGCGATGTTAAGTTTCTCGCTGTTCTCATTTCTGCTACTTCTCATTACCTTCGTCTTTCTCCGATTTACTCTCAGACCATACTGTGTACTCATTAGACTGTTCATTCCGTTCAGCAGATCATTTAATTCTTCTACACTTTCACTCAGGATAGCAATGTCATCAGCGAATCGTATCATTGATATCCTTTCACCTTGTATTTTAATTCCACTCCTGAACCTTTCTTTTATTTCCATCATTGTTTCCTCGATGTACAGATTGAAGAGTAGGGGGCGAAAGGCTACAGCCTTGTCTTACACCCTTCTTAATACGAGCACTTCGTTCTTGATCGTCCACTCTTGTTATTCCCTCTTATTGTATATGACCCGTCTCTCCCTATAGCGTACCCCTACTTTTTTCAGAATCTCGAACAGCTTGCACCATTTTATATTGTCGAACGCTTTTTCCAGGTCGACAAATCCTATGAAAGTGTGTTGATTTTTCTTTAGCCTTGCTTCCATTATTAGCCGTAACGTCAGAATTGCCTCTCTCGTCCCTTTACTCCAACTTACGGGACGGTAATTCGCTACTCCGGCTGTTGCTGCTCTTAAACCAATTGTGACACATAATGTTTTAGTGAGACCATAGTTAGTCCTCTGGTGGCAGGGGCAGACGCTAAGGGGCTACAATGTGCTTGGTGCACAACATAGTGATCCTCCATTGAGGTGGTCAGACGCTATCGACAGTAACTTTGATGGGAAGTGTGAGCCTGTTCTCATGTAAGCCTGTGCTCCTGCTCCCATACAGTCCAAAATAGGGCTACTATCACATGCGAAAGCCTTAGAAATCAGGACATTTCACGATTCGACCAGGTGACGAAATGAAGATGTACAATGAAGACCCTTTACAACTCTGTTAGGTGCTGATAACGCTGCCTCACCTTGACAGACCTTGACAGTACTCACTCAGCATCTGACGCTGTCCAAGCTCCTTATATATCCTATCAGATCTGATGACAGCACTACACACGAACAACCCTAACGCGCTCTGGTGGCAACGTACGTATCTTTACGAAATTATGTTAACATCCGACCATGTATTCTAAGTGCTTCCATTTTTGTGTCTACATCTACATCAGCTTGTCAAGCTCTGTATTTGTGTTTCAGATATATCTGATCAACTGAACAGATGTTTAATAAAACAAACTATACAGATATTTAATAAAACGTTCTAATGCTTGTACTATTTCTCTCTGTAATTATCTACTGTGTGATACTGCATACAACTCATGACATTGTGAGGCATTTCTGTGAGAAAATTTTCCTGGTGGCATTATTTACATTTATTTTCTTTTCTCTTAGTTAAAATTATTTATGTTACCTAAAATATGTCAATTCATATACACTGACGCGCCAAAGAAACTGGTACAGGCATGCGTATTAAAATACAGAGATATGTAACAAGGCAACTGCAAAAGGCGCTGCGGCCGGCAACGCCTATATAACACAAAAATCAAAAAGTTCAAAAAATGGTTCAAATGGCTCTGAGCACTATGGGACTTAACATCTGAGGTCATCAGTCCCCTAGAACTTAGAACTACTTAAACCTAACTAACCTAACGACATCACACACATCCATGCTCGAGTCAGGATTCGAACCACTTCGAAATTTCCAAGAAACTTATTCACGGTGTAGTAAAATTATTCAGGAAAGGAACGTTACGGTTTTAGAAAGTGTTTTCCATAAATACACTCCTGGAAATTGAAATAAGAACACCGTGAATTCATTGTCCCAGGAAGGAGAAACTTTATTGACACATTCCTGGGGTCAGATACATCACATGATCACACTGACAGAACCACAGGCACATAGACACAGGCAACACAGCATGCACAATGTCGGCACTAGTACAGTGTATATCCACCTTTCGCAGCAATGCAGGCTGCTATTCTCCCATGGAGACGATCATAGAGGTGCTGGATGTAGTCCTGTGGAACGGCTCGCCATGCCATTTCCACCTGGCGCCTCAGTTGGACCAGCGTTCGTGCTGGACGTGCAGACCGCGTGAGACGACGCTTCATCCAGTCCCAAACATGCTCAATGGGGGACAGATCCGGAGATCTTGCTGGCCAGGGTAGTTGACTTACACCTTCTAGAGCACGTTGGGTGGCACGGGATACATGCGGACGTGCATTGTCCTGTTGGAACAGCAAGTTCCCTTGCCGGTCTAGGAATGGTAGAACGATGGGTTCGATGACGGTTTGGATGTACCGTGCACTATTCAGTGTCCCCTCGACGATCACCAGTGGTGTACGGCCAGCGTAGGAGATCGCTCCCCACACCATGATGCCGGGTGTTGGCCCTGTGTGCCTCGGTCGTATGCAGTCCTGATTGTGGCGCTCACCTGCACGGCGCCAAACACGCATACGACCATTATTGGCACCAAGGCAGAAGCGACTCTCATCGCTGAAGACGACACGTCTCCATTCGTCCCTCCATTGACGCCTGTCGCGACACCACTGGAGGCGGGCTGCACGATGTTGGGGCGTGAGCGGAAGACGGCCTAACGGTGTGCGGGACCGTAGCCCAGCTTCATGGAGACGGTTGCGAATGGTCCTCGCCGATACCCCAGGAGCAACAGTGTCCCTAATTTGCTGGGAAGTGGCGGTGCGGTCCCCTACGGCACTGCGTAGGATCCTACGGTCTTGGCGTGCATCCGTGCGTCGCTGCGGTCCGGTCCCAGGTCGACGGGCACGTGCACCTTCCGCCGACCACTGGCGACAACATCGATGTACTGTGGAGACCTCACGCCCCACGTGTTGAGCAATTCGGCGGTACGTCCACCCGGCCTCCCGCATGCCCACTATACGCCCTCGCTCAAAGTCCGTCAACTGCACATACGGTTCACGTCCACGCTGTCGCGGCATGCTACCAGTGTTAAAGATTGCGATGGAGCTCCGTATGCCACGGCAAACTGGCTGACACTGACGGCGGCGGTGCACAAATGCTGCGCAGCTAGCGCCATTCGACGGCCAACACCGCGGTTCCTGGTGTGTCCGCTGTGCCGTGCGTGTGATCATTGCTTGTACAGCCCTCTCGCAGTGTCCAGAGCAAGTATGGTGGGTCTGACACACCGGTGTCAATGTGTTCTCTTTTCCATTTCCAGGAGTGTAGTTGTCTGTAAGGAGGAAAATACAAATAATGGCAGCGAGTGGGGACCGTTAGAATCGTTGTGGTTGATAATCAGTAAACTATCAACCATTCGCCTGCTGGTCTACAGTTGAAGCCCATGACCGGAAGCCGAAGGGTTACGAGGTCGAATCTCCGATAGACTACGAAATTTTTCACTTTGTCTTTAAGCTAGGCTTCACCTCCCAACGGTATAAATATACCACAGGAGCGAAACGCGTCTCGGAGTTCATGTAAAACTGCAGGTGCCCCTTCCCCGGTAGGGTAACTACGGCAGGTTAACGCTGCTCAAGTCTACAAAGCGGCGTACAACTGACAGGACTTGCGAACAGGCGCCTGAACAAACAGCCAGCCAATCATACGACGCGAATATGCTTTACTCTTGAACACAAAAACCATAAACAGTACAACCGAGCCAACATGAATTGACCCGCATGTTCATTCAGAGTGTAACAATAATTTATACTTTAAACCAATACGCAAATTAACTGTTTCCCTTTCGTCATTAAAGGAACAAATCATTTTAGAGGCATTCTCATAGGCTACATTAACTGAACAGTTGTTGCATTTACTTCGTTTTTACCAGTTGGGATTCCCTCTGCTCCAGTCCCAGCCTACTGGGATGCCTGAGTGAAGAGGAAAAGTCTGCCCTGCTCTCACGAAATGGAAAGAAAGACGCAAACTAAAGACGTTGTGCTCTAGATCATGTATTTAAAAACTGACAGGCCGTAGTTTACAAAGGCTGCTAAAATCCTTCCCCTTGGTTTCTGCCTCAAACTACGGTGTTATGAATATTGTTTTGAAGTATCAACGCCTTTTACCGTTCTATGAATGTTCAAAGGAACGGGGGGAGGGGGGGGGGGGTTGCTACATCTTTGTAGAACAGTGTGACGTGTTTTATACACTGTGTGATCAAAAGTATCCGAACACCCCCAAGAACATACGTTTTCCATATTATGTGCATTGCACTGCCTCCTACTGCCAGGTACTCCATATCAGCGACCTCAGTAGTCATCAGACATCGTGTGAGAGCAGAATGGGGAGCTTCGCGGAACTCACGGACTTTGAACGTGATCAGGTGATCGGGTGTCACTTGCGTCATAGATGTGTACCCGAGATTTCCACACTCCTAAACATCCCTAGGTCCACTGTTTGCGAAGTGATAGTGAAGTGGAAACGTGAAGAGACACGTACAGCACAAAAGCCTACAGACCGACCTCGTCTGTTGACTGACAGAGACCGCCGACAGTTGAAGAGCGTCGTAATGTGTAATAGGCAGACCATCACACAGAAGTTCCAAACTGCGTCAGGATCTACTGAAAGTTCTATGACAGTTAAGCGGGAGATGAGAAAACTGGGATTTCTTGGTCGAGCGACTACTCATAAACCACACATCACGCCGGTAAATGCCAATCAACGCCTCGTTTGGTGTAAGGAGAGTAAACATTTGACGACTCAACAGTGGAAAACGTTGTGTGGAGCGACGAATCACGGTACACAACGTGGCGATCCGAAGAGGGGTTGTGGCTATGGCGAATGCCCGGTGAACGTCATCTGCCAGCGTGTGTAGTGCCAACAATAAAATTCGGAGGCGGTGGTGTTATGGTGTCGTCGTGTTTTTCGTGGACGGGGCTTGCACCCTTTGCTGCTTTGCGTGACACTATCACAGTACAGGCCTACACTGATGGTTTAAGCACCTTATTGCTTCCCGCTCTTGAAGAGCAATTCAGGGACGGCGTTTGCATCTTTCAAGACTATCGAGCACCTGTTCGTAATGCACGGCCTGTGGCTGAGTGGTTACACGACAATAACATCCCTGTAATGGACTGGCCTGCACAGAGTCCTGTCCTGAATCCTACAGAACACGTTTGGGATGTTTTGGAACACTGACTTCGTGCCCGGCCTCACCGACTGACTTCGATACCTCTCCTCAGTGCAACACTCCCCGAAGACTGAGCTGGCATTCCCCAAGAAACCTTCGAGCAAGGACTGAACGTATGCCTGCGAGAGTGGAAGCTGTCATAACAGCTAAGGGTGCGCCAACACCGTATTGAATTCCAGCATTACCGATAGAGGGCGCCACGAACTTGTAAGTCATTTTCAGCCAAGTGTCCGGATAATTTTGATCACATATGCAGTTATCATATTGAGATTAGTGGTGGTGGTAAGTTCCTATGTCACCACACTGCTGAGGTCATCGGCCCTAGTCACTACTTAATCTAACTTAAACTAACTTACGCTAAGGACAACACAGACACTCATGCCAGAGGGAGAACTCGAACCTCCGAGGGCGGGAAGCCCTTGAACCGTGGCAAGGCGCCCAAGGCCGCGCAGCTGAGATCAGTGGCAGTAAAAGGAAGTACACCTAAAAGTGCTGGAACGTAAATTTCAGTTTTTCTTACTACCTTTACGAATGGTTTTGGCAATCAATCAGTCGAGTAATATGAACAGTTATACATCTCGGAATTATGTGAAAATTAATTAAATTGAAGCTCATTTACTGCTTCTTATCTAACACCGTAATTATTTAGGCGTTATGAGTTTACCGAAGTTTCGAGATGTGGGATTATGTGTAGGAAAAGTGGGAAATTCCTTTCAAACGTATTGCATGAAGTGGTGGGTGATTGAAAACTGTTTGTCTAAGTGGTTTCAAAGTGAAACCACCTCCTGAAAACAACTGATTGGTTACTATTCGTGAATTTTTTCTTATATCCGTTGCTTACTGCGACAAAGGTTAATCATGTGAAAAAGTTTAAAATTATACATTTTTTCGTATTGTTGGGACTCTGAGTATTAATAACTGACGTGTTACAGCCAGTAACAAACTCACTTACTGCAAGTAGCATAACAGTTCTACTTACAACAACTGTTCACAAATGATGATTTTTTTTTAATGGGGTGCAGAATAATAAGCGTTAGACTCACAATCGTTGCTGTTGTGACTGGTAGCGGTTATTATTCTGCACGCTATAACTGAACAGTCACAGACTTCGGCTGCGCGTATTAGAGTAGAATTAACATTTTCCAATGTTGAGCATATGCATGGAATTTTATTTGTAAGTTGTTAATACACTGTGATGCCGAAGTAAAGATACATAGTGAGAGAACATTAGTAAGAAATAAAATATAATAAAGGACACTGATACAGTTATATCCGCATCATCAGTTGTTGTTGTTACGTTTTTTCCCGTTCTTACATCACTTTCAGTTGTTTCTTTTCAATATTTTCATTTTATTCTTTCGCGTTCTCCCGAAGATACTTCCGTATAGTACTAGAAGATACCAGAAGATGCAATAAACATTAGATAAGAAGAACAATTGCACACAATAAGTTGAAAGAATCACTGTTACCAACTTGTAGTAGATACCACAACTATTACAACATGATTCGGGCAGAAATATTAACTAGTCACGATTTATTGGCTTGAAATATTAATTCCCCAATGACTTGACATTGAAACCAATGCAGGCTCAGTGTCGGATGAGAGATTAACTGTAAGACTGTCATGAAGTTGTGGCAACAGGAGCCAGGAGGTTGTCCGTAACTACACGCCCAAACAAAAGGGCACTACGACTAATATATTATTATGAACCAGCATGGTTGAAATCTTTTGAAATGGGTGATGTTTGTTTGTAGTTGTAACCTACTCTCTTTCAAAGCAATACAAATTTTGTTCAAAATACCAGGCTAACCTAAGCTAGTTTGGTGTGTGTTAATAACCCCTAAAGATCAGTAAATAACCGTTGTGTGGCATAACAATTCATAGATGTTGCAAAATCGTTCAACAGGTATCTTGGCCTCTTCTTTTTAGTTTTCTCGATGTGTCTGATTTGTAAATTATGTCTAGAAGTAAGTTTGCTGTTTAAAGACGGGAAATCTAGGATCGTAATTGTGGTTATGCTCTGACTTTATAGATGACTGGTTGCCAAACTCTTTCTCGTAATTGTCTCCCTTTTTAATATTGTTAACTACAGACCTTGCCGTAGGTCGGGTGGCTTGCGTGATTCTGTGATTCAGAAATCCGTACCGTAGGTGCAATCACAACGAGTGGGGGGGGGGGGGGGGGGGGGGTTACTGAACGGCCAGAGAAACGTTTGGTTCCTGAACAGGAGCAGCAGTTCAGTAGTCACAGAAGTAGTCGTCTGGATGACTGACTGATTTGGTCTTGTAACATAACTAAAATGGCGTTACTGTGCAGGTACTGCGAACAGCTGAAAGCAAAGGGAAACTACAACCGCAATGTTTCCTGGAGCATGCAGCTCTACTGTGTGGTTGAATGATGAATACGTACTCTTGGGTAACATATCCAGGAGGCAGAATATTTCGCCATTCACATCTCCGGGTAGGTACTACTCAGAAGGATGTCATCATTAGGAGAATCAAAACTGGCGCTCTAAGAATCGGAGCGCAGAATGCTTAATCTAGCAGATAGGTTGGAAAATTTAAAAAGGGACATGGATAAATTAATGTTGGATACAGTGGGAACTAGTAAAGTTCGGTGGCAAGAGAAACAGGAATATAGGGTTATAAATACCGAATCAAATAGGTGTAACGCAGGAGTGGGTTTATTAACAAATAAGAAAATAGGAATGCGGGTAAGTTACTACGAACAGAATAGCGAATGCATTACGGTGGTCACGATAGACACGAAGCCCACACCTGCGACTTTAGTACAAGTTTATACGCGAGCTAGCTCCGCATAAGATGGAGAGATTGACGAGATGTATGACTAAGTAAATGGAATTATTTAGATAGTTAAAGGAGACGAAAATTTGTGATCTGGGACTGGAATTCGATACTAAGAAAATGAAGAGAAGGAAAGATAGTGGATTAATGTGGGCTGGGGAAAAAGAATGAAAGAACCAGCCGCCTGGAAGAATTTTGCACAGAGCATAATTTAATCATAGCGAACATTGGTTTGAGAATAATGAAAGAAGGTTTTATAGGTGGAAAAGACCAGGAGACACTGGAAGATACCAGTTTGAAGACATAAAGTTCGGAACCAGATATTAATTTGCAAGGCATTTCCAGGGGCAGATGTGGACACCACAATTTATTGTTGGTGAGTTGTAGATTAAAACTGAACAAACTGCATAAAGGTAGGAAATTAGAGAGATGGAACTTGGATAAGTTGAGAGAACCAAAGGTTGTTCAGATTTTCAGAGGGAACGTGATAAAACGATTGACTAGAGGAGGGGAAAGGAATACAGTAGAATTCGAGTAGGTAGCTTTAACAGATGCAATAGTGAAGGTAGTAGAGAATCCAGAAGGTAAAAAGGTCACAGAAATTCTAGGATAGCGCAATAGATATTGAATTTAAATGATAGAAGGAGGAAGGCAATACAAACATCTAAAACTGATTTTGACAGGGAGCGCACAATCGCTAAGCAGGAATCGTGAGAAGACGAATGTAAGGATTTAGAAGCATATTTCTCTAGGAGAAAGGTCGAGAGGTCTTTAAAGAGAAGGGAAGCAGTAGCGTGAATATCAAGAGCTCGGATGAAAAACCAGTCCTAAGAAAAGAAGGGACAGCTGAAAGATAGAAGAAGTATATAGATGACATGAAGGCCATTTGATAGAAACGGAAGAGGACGTATATGAAGTGGGACATACGATAATGCAACAAGAATTTGACACAGCACTGAATCACTTAAGTCTACACAAGGCCTGGAAGCAGACGACATCCCGTCAGAGCCACTCATAGCCTACGGAGAGCCAGTCACGCCAGTACTTTTCCATCTGGTGCGGAAGATGTATGAGACTGGATAAATACGCTCAGACTTCACGAAGAATCTAATAATTCCAAATTCCAGGCACTCAAAGGTGTGAAAATTACTGAACTATAAGTTTAATAAGTCATGTTTGCTAAATACTAACAGAAATTCTTTATCTAATAATGGAAAAAAGATGGAAAAGCCGATCTCGTGGGAGATCAGTTTGAATTCTGGAGAAATGTAGAAATACGCAAGGCAATACTGATCCTACGACTTAGAGGATAGGTTAAGGAAAAGCAAACCTATGTTTATAGCATTTGTAGACTTGGAAAAAGAGTTTGAAAATAGCGACTGGATCTTTCTTTTGGAAATGCTGAAGGTAGTAGGGTTAAAATACAGGGATCGAATGGCTGTTTATAACTTTTATAGAAACCAGACGGCAGTTATAAGAAGGGTATCATAGGGGAGCAGTAGTTGAGAAGTAATACATGGTTGTAGCCTATCCCCGCTGTTATTCAATTTTTACACTGAGCAAGCTGTAAAGGAAACCAAAGAAAAGTTTGGAAAAGGAATTAAATCCAGGGATACGAAATGAAAACTTTGATGTTTGCCGTTGACACTAATTCTGTCAGAGACAGCAAAGGCCTTGGAAGAGTAGTTGAGCGGAATGGACAGTGTCATGAAAGGAGGATATAACAACAACAACAAAAGCAAAACAAAAGTAATGGAATGTAGTAGAATTACATAAAGTGATGCTAAGGGGATTAGATTAGGAAACCAGACACTTATAGTAGTAGATGAGTTTTGCTATTTGGGCAGCAAAATGATGGTGACCGAAGTAGAGGGGATATAAAATGTAGAGTGGCAATGGCAAGAAAAGCATTTCTGAAGGAGAGAAATTTGTTAACATCGAATATAGACATCAGTATTCGGAAGTATTTTCTGAAGGCATTTTTCTGGAGTGTAACCGTGTGTAGAAGTGAAACATGAACGATAAACAGTTTAGATAAAAAGAGAATAGAAGCTTTCCAAATGTGGTGTTAGAGAACAATGCTGAAGATTAGATGGGTCGATCATGTAACTAATGAATAAGTACTGAAAAAATTGGGGAGACAAGAAATTCGTGGCACAACTTGACCAAAAGAAGGGGTCAGTTGACAGAACACAGGGGATCACCAGCTTATTACTGGAGGGAAGTGTGGGGGACAAAAATCGCAGAGGGAGACCAAGAGATGAATACAGTAAGCAGATACTGAAGGGTGAAGGTTGCACCAGTTATTCAGAGATGAAGAGCCTTGTACAGGATAGAGTAGCTCGGAGAGCTGCATCAAACCATTCTTTGGGCTAAGGACAGCAGCAACAACAGCAATACTTCGTTTTAAGAACACATTATAACACACAAAACAACGAATAAGAAATAAATTTTTATAAACATTTCCACCTAAGCACCCCATCTGCACACAACACACCTTTCTCAATAATGTGCTATAAAGCTCGTCTCACGACTACTGAAGATGCCCCAAAAAGGTGAAGAAATCAGCGATGTATTTAGCTTTACAAAGAAGTTGTTAGAAAACGATCCACACAAGAGGACAATTTAATGAACAATTTATAATTTTTAATTACTGACATAAATATTATAAGCGATCATAAAAGGTGTAGAGATAATAATAATAATACTAATAATAACAATCATTACTGATGTTTTTCAAAATTGTAAAATAGCGTCGTTTTGTATGTTTACACTGTAGGAGCTTAAAAATCATGGAGACATATTCCGTCTTTGCGACTAAATGGAAGGCGATTCTTTTATCGAATTAATGTGGCACGAATCAGTTTACAGGATATGTATACATTATTAGTGTTAACATTAATTAACGGATTATCATTCTATTCCTGAACCTGTAACTACAGTTTTAAAATTTTTACTTTTCTTTTTCTTCTTACTGGATACCAATTTTTAAGTAGAAGTTCGTCGGTGGAATAGAAGGACCGGTCCAGAAGAAATGATGTTAAACTAGATTCATAATTTGCTTCGCTACTCGTCGGACGTTTTATGTCATTGGGCAAACGACCAATATTGGATACTGATCTGCTCTCTGAGCCTCTGAGGGCTTTAGCATTCTGTAAGAAACGACCTTTTCCCCTCCAGTGTTATAGGTATCAACATCACTGTTCTCAAATTCTGATGTATTATTTATGACGAATTTCACTGGGGAAAATATGTATTGTGCCGGCGCATTTAAAATGCCCTCTTTGAAGAGGTGCATACATGACATCTGTGTATGCACACCATATATAGTTTTGACTTCTTTTGTGCAATCAATGCTTTCTTTCGAAGTGATGAGTTACTCCAGAAAATCATCCTTCATGAGATTACTAAGCGGAAAAATGGAAACTAAGAGATTGAATCTTTGTTCCCAAGGTTATCAATTATACGGCTGGTCCCGGCGGAGGTTCGAGTCCTCCCTCGGGCATGGGTGTGTGTGTGTTTGTCCTTGAGATAATTTAGGTTAAGTAGTGTGTAAGCTCAGGGACTGATGACCTTAGCAGTTAAGTCCCATAAGATTTCACACACATTTGAACATTTTTGTTTTTTTTTAATCTCTGTAGCTGTATTAATTTCAGTGAAGGATGTTAGTGCTACTTCTTGATGCTTTAAATTTTGTGGTATGAGGTTCTTAATATGATCTCTTTCTTCTGCAACTGAATCATTTAACATATTTGCTACTACGTTTAGAAAGTGATAATCAAAAATATTGGAAGTTGTGAATTATCTGTCAAATCATTGTTATTTAGTTTAATTGTAATGGAATCTTGTACACCGACTGGATGCCTCCCGTTTTGCAATATCCTATTTAGTTTGAACCTAAGTATCTGCATTATTTATTTCTGTCAGGACTTTCTTACTTCTGGAGATTTTAATGACTTTCCTTAAAAACTAAAACATTTTTGTTGTATGCTAATAATGTCAGATCTTGAGTTTCTCTGGCCTTTACATTAATTTCTCCCTTCCTGTTACATGAGACTTTAATTCCCTACTTATTTTTTACTGGCTATTTTGGATAATTTTTTTAGAAAATCAACTTTCAAATATTGACACAGATTTATTATGGAATAAATTGAATTGGACATTTGTTCTCACTACTATGACTCACTTATATGTAGGGACCTGCCCCTGGGTTGTAAAGTGCTGTGTTCATTATTACCATTCATTGTGCATCATGATCACATAGTTCATTACAGTGAGTACACATTAATTGTTTCAGCCTGAACACTGTCTATGAAATGTTATGAATCAGTGTCTTACTATATTGCTGCACACGAGCTAGAAAATTAAGTAGTGAAATTAGTTTGAAACACCCAAATAAGAATTGTAGTTCATTTTTCCTGTCCATATGTTTTAAGAAATCTACATTGAAGTCTCCACAAACTACTAACTGTTTCTTTTTGTCTGACAGGTTGCTCAATAATGCATCCAGATTTTTCATAAGGATCTGAAAGTTTCCTAGAGGGGAGCTGTAGACTGTTACAATTATCAGAGACGTATTCTGTAGTAATAACTCACAAGCTTATGCTTCCAGGTTCTGATCATCACAGAACCTATTTGTTTCAATACTTTTGTTTTCTTGAATTTTACGCAACAACTTTTGAAGAGCATATTTCGTGAAGTTAAATTACTATTTGGTGTTACGACTTCTGATGATATTACTCTATGTGTGTCGTCCTAGAAATGCATTTAATTGGTCTGAAGAGTCAGGTGAAAAACCAGGTAAGACAGTTTTTATGTAACCTGAGAAAAAAACTATTTTATTGTTTTAAATATGATTACATCAATACAGAACTGCCGTACATAAAATAATTTCATAAACTAAACTTCTTGGGTGCATCGAACGTCGAAATAGCGTTATTGGCATCCAGTGTTTTCCTAGACTGAAGTAAAATGAAGTTATTTCGCAAAATACAGTCAAACGTCAGTGTGTAAAGGGAAAGAACCACGGTATATTGATAATTTTTACTTATGGACCGTCTGACAGCAACTGAATAAAACACAATTTTAGTGCCATACGCGTTTACCGTCAACCGAAAGTACATAAAGACGGACTGCCAATGAGAGCTGTTATCAACTTCAAGAAAGCCCCAACATACCGCATAGCCAAACACCTCCAAAAATTAGTTACAAAACACTATAAAGCAGAAAACAACAGAACAGTGATAAACACAGTCACCTATCACAGAAACAATAGAAATCATAGAACAAAATCTCTCATCCCACAGCAACCTCACCACAGACGCAATAAAAGAAATAACAGATATGCTCAGGCTGACAACTGAACAAAACTACTTTCAGTTTGAGAAAGAATATTATCTACAAACTGATGGACTGCCCATGGGATCCCCAATATCAGGAACACTAGCAAACATTTTCATCAGTCACCTAGAAAATCAAATATTTGATAAGATAACCAAAAATGAAAGTTTCAAAATCATATGTTGGTACAGATACGTGGATGACATTATTTGTCTGGTAGATGAGCCAAGTGAAAAAATAGATGAACTCCATTCAGAAATAAACAAAGCTCATCAGAACATAAAATTCACACTTGAAAAAGAAAAAGAAAATCAAATAAATTTTCTTGACATTACAATTAAAAAAGAAAATGGTAAACATACATTTAAGATCTTTATAAAACTAACATCCACAGATACAATAATACATTCCACATCCAACCACCTCCACAGCCAGAAACGTGCAGCACTAAGACACATGTTACATAGATTAAACAGAATCCCAATCAGCAAGAGAAACTATGAACAAGAAATGAGTATAATCATACAAATAGCTAGGAACAACAGGTACGACACACATGTGGTACACAAGCTCAATCAAAAAATAAAAACACAAATAAAAAACAAACACAACAGTTCCACAATACAAAAGAACTCACAAGCTGATAACTTACAAACACACTCAACAAACACACACAATGACAACACCACACAGAAAAGAACCAGATGGTACACCATGACCTACACACATAAACTAACACACAGAGTTGCAAACATCCTAAAGAGACGGCTTCAAAATAGCATATAAGCCTGGGCAAACCCTTCAATCACACCTGAGCCAGCCAGCTACCAAGAGGGACAAATTCCAACAATCAGGAATATATAAATTTGAATGTCAAAGTTGTGATGCAGTATACATAGGCATGACGTGCAGGAATTTTGAAACAAGATACAAAGAACATATCAGATGCTGGAAGTATGAAACAAACCATTCCACATTTGCACAGCATTTAAAACACTACAACCATCACCCTACAAACATGGAACAAGAAATGAAAATAATGAAAATAAGCAACCATGACAAACATCTTATACAAATGCAAGAAAACTTCCACATCCAGAAAGCCATAGCAGAAAACAAACATGTGATAAATGAACAAACACACATCACTACAGGCTCCCTACTACAATTAATAAAGGAAATGATAACATAAAACAAAAAACTCTTCCCCATACCATCTGAAGACACACACACACACACACGTACATAGCAATATATATATATATATATATATATATAACACCAAAATACACACACACACACAGTTGTTGTTGTTGTTGTGGTCTTCAGTCCTGAGACTGGTTTGGTGCAGCTCTCCATGCTACTCTATCCTGTGCAAGCTTCTTCATCTCCCAGTACCTACTGCAACCTACATCCTTCTGAATCTGCTTAGTGTATTGATCTCTTGGTCTCCCTCTACGATTTTTACCCTCCGCGCTGCCCTCCAATGCTAAATTTGTGATCCCTTGATGCCTCAAAACATGTCCTACCAACCGATCCCTTCTTCTAGTCAAGTTGTGCCACAAACTCCTCTTCTCCCCAATTCTATTCAATACCTCCTCATTAGTTACGTGATCTACTCTACAGTACAAAAAAATATATATCACACCAAAAAACACTCACTCACACACACACACACACACACACACACACACACACACACACACACATACACATACACAAACGCACACACAAATGCATACACGAACAGACCACAGATACTCCAATAGTTACACTCATACGTTTGGCAATAACATTCGATCTTTGGCAGAAACATTTGACAGTCGGCAACAGAACCCAAAACATTGCATTAAAACAAGCGTTCAGTGTATAGTGCTGTGGAATGTGGAAAAAACCGCAAATTGGCGTTCATAAGAAGAAGAACAACACCAAAAATGCAACAGGAGCGTAATATGTAAGAAATTGTCCACGCAACCTGTAAGTACGGTTCAAAACATTACTACTTAATAGGAAATACCAACCACCAGAACTGTTTATAACCTATAGTCCCAATGACAAAAATGTAAATGAAATAGCTAACATATGTACATATTCCAGGCCACTGATGATGCCTTGCAGAAAATAAAGGCGAACGCATATGGCACTAAAATTGTGTTTTATTCAGTTGCTGTCAGACTGTCCATAATTAAAAATTATCAATATACCGTAATATTTCACGCAACTGAGGAAGACAGGAATATAAAAGGGAAAGAACCACGTAAATCAAGCAAAAAAAGATGCAGTAATTCCATATTAATCATGACTAATCTAATTTCTGGTTGTGGTAATACAACGACAGTACCCGCATTATGTATATTTAGCTTTGGGGCAGCAGACTGAAGAACTTCACAGTACCAAGACGATGAAACTTCATCAGGCTTTGCAAATCTTATTTTAGCCTGGAAACTGGAAGGAGATCTAGAATAAAGAACAGAATTTATTGAGCTATACTGCAACGAACAGAAGGTAACTGCAAAGATATTGTGCACTAAACAGGTAAGGAGCTCTGTAATTAAACATGCACTTAAAAGCAGGAACGGTGATTGAAACAGCCCACACATTTAGTAGATATTGTTGTGGTGCAGTCTGCATTCCTCCATAGTAAATAGCGTGAAATCTGAGCTTACGTGGTGGCTGGATACAGATGATATCTTAATAGGCTTCGTTTTGAAAGGGAATCTGGCAGAGTACTTTGAGTCTAACAGTATTATCCAGTCTAAGACCTTTCCCTGTTTAAAACTGACCGCAGTGAAAGGGAATGGCTAACATCTGGATGCTTCGCTTAGTCCCTTGAAATCTACAGGTGTTTCCACCAGTGCCTTACCGTTTCGTGACCCAACACTTTTATTGCATTCCTAATACGAGTGGCCACATACAGGGAATGTAATTTTGATCTTCTTCAGGCCACTAATTTGACTGAGAGTTACATAATCAATGAATTGGAAGAGCTCTTCAACATCCTTCTCAAAACCATGAGTGGTAAAGCGAGAAAGGAATGACGCCGCTTCATTTTCTCCCGTTTTCGCAATGCATTCGGGACATACATAAAAATACGTCGGATTCGCCTGATGCAAGAACGTGGATATTGAACGAGTATATCAAAAGATTTTAAACAGGACAAATCAAACAAGGGTACATGATCTGTCACCAGGGTAGTCAGACATAGACTGTCCACGTATATTTGAAAAAAAACATGTTGACAAAACGCTTAGTAGAGCCAGTCCACACCCTTGGCTGAGTGGTCAGCACGTCTGACTGCCGAGCAGCGGGCCAGGGTTCGGTTCCCGATGTGATCGGAGATGTACTACCATTGGGGACTGCGTGTTGCATTGTCCTCATGACCATTTCATCTTTACTGACACGTAAGTTGCCAAATGTGGCGTGAACAGAAAAGCACTGCAAATCGGCAGCTGATCTTTCGGGGAATCTTTGCCATCAATGCCATACGATCACCTTTTTTTGTTTAATAGATCCGATCATGAAATGAATACAGCCCATAAACAATTTGATGTGCCCCACTTGAGCATAATCGTGAGCACAGTCTGCTATGCATACAATATCGGTGCCTAGGGAATCTCGCCATCCACTATAGTTCGGCTTACATTCAGTTGTTTGATTCAAAATAGTTGCATGAAAAGAGCTCTAACTTTCATGTTTCATTTGAAAAATACACATACATTGCCACTTTTATAATCAGCTATCCTTCTTTCTTCTGATCAGCATACTTAAATGCAGTCATTTTTATTAGAACATCATAACAAACGGTCAGCAAAACACACTTTTTCTCTAGCATAGCCTTGAACCGGACCGGACGAACAAGTTTGTCCGTGATGAAAACTTGCACAGTATACGTGGCGTCCTTGCGCCCTGGCTTCTCAGCGGCTGAGGCCACAGTCGCTTCGTGAATCATCAGCAGGACGCACCGTAGGAGATATACGGAGGTCGACCAGTAGGTTCAGAGATAAAGCAAAAGTCGCTAGAGAGCAATAATAAACCTAATATCTAGAAGTTGACAAACATAACAGATAACTTTCAGAAGGTGAAAAAGTTGCTGTGGTCCGCATCGAAGTAGTCTTAACAACGATTAAAAGAAAAAAAAAATCCGCAGCCCTTAGCATTTCTTCGCTTAGGTTATAATTACCAGAAAGAGGCTGAGAGGATAGGAAGATTCCAACTAAACTTTTTCAAGGACAGGTATTGAATCTGACTCACTTACGTTGCAATCAAATGGTCTGACAGCTGAGTTGCTGACGCAGACACGATTTAAAACTCTGAAATTTAGTCTGACCGAGACTCGATCCTAGGAAATTTTCACAAAGTGTTCTACCCGCTGATCTATCCACGAATCACTCCATGATTCGCCATCACAGCTTCAATCCGTCGTCCAAAGTTCGGAAAAGATGTACTGGCGAAATTAACTTATGAGGACTGGCTATGAGTTGTGTTTACATAGAGGAAGGCAAAGGTCTCAGGTTCCAGTCCCGGTTCAGCATGCATTTCTATCCAGCTGAGAAACTTCAAATCAGCATACACTACGCTGCAGAGTGAAAATTCGTTCTGCAAGAGTAAATTCGTCTGAAAGACGTATACTCAAAAGAAATCACTGTCAAATTCATAGCTTTACAATGAGAAGACAAACGTCATAGGATACCTCATAATACCGTGTCGGACCGTCTTTTACCCAGCCTAGTACAGTACCTCAGCGTGGGATGGACTCCACAAGTCGTTGAAATTCACCTGCAGAAATACTGAGCTATGTTCCCTCCATAGAAGTCCCTAATTGCGATACAGTTGCCGGCGTAGGTTCTGTGCACTAACTGATCTCTCGATTATATCCGATAAATGTTCGATGGGATCTATGTCGGGCGATTTGGGTGGCCCGATCTTCTGCTCGAATTGTCCAGAACGATCTTCAAGTGAGTCGTGAACAGTTGTGGGCCAGTGACACTGCTCATTGTTATACATGACAATTCCATCTTGGTTTGGGAACATTAAGTCCATAAACATAACCATTTCCAGTAAAGTATCGGTTCAGTGTGACCAGAGGGCCAAGTCCACTATTTAAACACCGCCCACACCATGATGGAACCACCACCAGCTTTTACAGTCCGTTGCTGACAACTTGGGTTTATGACTTCGCGGGGTCTGTGCCACGCTCGAAGTCTACTATCAGCTCTTACAAACTGAATTGGGGCTCATATAACCAGGCGACGGTTTTCCATTCGTCTAGTGTCCAATCGACATGTTCACGAGCCAAGGAGAATCACGGCAGACGATGTCGTGCTCTTAGCAAATGCACTCGCATCGGTCGTCTGCTACCATAGCCCAGTCACAGCAAATTTTGTCCCACTGTCGTAACGAATACGTTCGTCGTATGTCTCACATTGATTTCTGTGATTATTCCACAAGTGTTGCTTGTCTGCTGCGCTGATAACTCTAAGCAAACGCAGTTAAGTGAATGCCGTCGGTGACTACGTTGCCCGTGGTGCGAGCTCATGCCATCAATTTGGCAATCTAGGTACACTGTTGACAATGTGGATCTCGTAATACTGAATTGCCTAACGGTTTCCCAAATCAAATAACTCATCCATCCAGCTGCAACTGACATTCCGTGTTCTAAACCTGTTACATCCCGTCGTGCGGCCATAATCTGTCGGAAACCTTATCACACGAATCACCTGAGAACAAATAACAGCTCCGACAGTTCACCACCCTTTTATACCTTTCCTACGCGGTACTTTCGCCATATGTATACAGTGTGTATCATAGTTAATAGCGTAAACGCATACAGATGAAAGTACACGACACTAGAAGCAAAAAAGTCGGAGTCAACGTAGGATCGAAAATGCATACCTTAAGGGCTACGGGCAATTTTTCATCTTCGATACTGTGAAACTAGTCTCTTCTACTGCAAGCTCTTTGATTTCCATATTTTGGGAAGTGGCAGTATGGACCAAAACAAGAAAAAAAGTCCAGTAAACACGTACTCTAAATGCATACTTTAAAAGCTACGAGCAACTTTTCATCTTCGCTACTTCAAAACATAACTCTTCTAATGAACAAATGCTCATAACTTTTAAGGTAAGCATTTTAGAATACACGTTTACTGGACATTTTTTTCTTGTTTTGGTCCATACTGCCACTTTCCAAGATATGGAAGCAAAGAGTTTGCACTAGAAGAGACTTGTTTCGCAGTATCGAAAATGAAAAATTTCTCGTAGCTCTTAAGGTGTGCATTTTCGACCCTATGTTTACTTAGACTTTTTTTGCTTCTAGTGTCGTGTACTTTCAACTGTATGCGTTTACTCCATTATTTATGACACACGCTGTATGTGTACACCGCTATCCCAAGTCTTTTCGTTACTTCAGTATCATTTGTTTCTATGGAAGCGTGATCACAACACAGCTGTGGAAGTAATATAAAATGTATTCGTTATTATAATGGTGCTTATATCTTAAACAGAGTGGAACTTGCGTCAAAGCCAGGCATGCAGGCAAACACTTTGCCGGCGGCTGCAAGGAGAGGGGGCTTGGCGGCAGCACTTCATTTACCACCGCCACCTTTCCTCCCCCTCCCTCACACTCTCCCGCCGAGCGACGATAGCTCACCCCTTAGACAATCGCCGCGGGCTGCGTGGGGTCGCCCGATCTACAGGGACGACGGCAGCGGCGGCGGCGGCGGCGGCGGCCTGCCTTTGTGCTCCTGGAATGTGTCTATTACATTCCGCGCACTAGCCGTGGGAGGGGAGAGGAGTGGAGAGGAGAGGGGAGGAGGATAGAAGCGCCTCTCGTTCAGTTCGCCTCGGGGCGCGCGGGGTCGCACCCCTCCCCAGGCGGCAGAGTGGGGCAGCCGCCTCCCCTCCCACCTCCCGCTGGCTGGCTCCGGGCTTTTCCCGCCCTGACGCGGCAGCACGCGCCGTGCATCAATCAGGATTCGCGGGTCCAACTTTGGCTGCGGCGCCGCGGCTGGCCTGCAGTAGAGAGATGGCGGCGCGCATCCGGATCGTGTTTCACGGGACGCCGGTCACAACGGGCTACAGGAAATGGCTGCCGAGGCCCGTGATCCTCCGCGGCGGCAGCGCCAGCACGCTGCGTACAAGTGACACGTAACCTATCCGTGTAAATAAACCCCCGTACATTGTGCATACCAAAAACTGGAAAGATAGTTAGGTCCTAAGAATGGTTTGTTCTAGCTCTCTACGTCAGTCTACCTTGAGGCAACTTCTTCATCTCTCCGCAACAACTGCTACTTGAACCCATATCGAAATGAACCTCTTATACAATATATATGACGGTAGTATCTGTTGCCGAAAGAACAGTTACCGTAGATGACTATGCAGCTTTTGCTGGAATGAAATGATAATTAAATAGACGCCCTAGCTGCAACCAGGCGGTGATATACTTCATTGCGGACACGCTGAAACTGTGGGCCCCGATCGGGACTCGAACCCGGTATCTCCTGCTTACATGGCAGACGCTCTATCCATCTGAGCCCCCGAGGGCACAGAGGCAAGTGCGCCTGCAGCGACTTATCCCTTGCACACTCCTCGTGATGGATAGAGCGTCTGCCATGGAAGCAGGAGATCCCGGTCGGGGCACACATTTTCAGCATGTCCTCAATGAAGTATAGCAACGCCTGGCTGTAGCTAGGGTGTCCATTTAATTATCATTTCAATCTTATACAATGGTGAACAAAACTTAAGAGCGAAAGTCACTTCCGCATTACATGCTACTGCCGAGTCAATGTGGGGTAGATTTTCACCTGAATTCAAATTGAACTCATAGATTGGGTTGTCGCCTACAACTCGTCCAAATTCCGCTTTGTCTGATTATTCATTACGTAGAAATTTACAATTTAACAAAGAAAAAACTCTTGAGTTTTACCCCACATAATAGGGTAAGGCCTGTCAGCGCAGGCCTGGACCCAGTCTGAGATAAATATGTATAAAATAAGATGACTGCATAATAAAAACACTTTGAATAACCTTACATAACACTGTTGTATTGTAGCCTAGTTAACCAACATAATACTGACCTTAAAATTTCAACATAACACTTGTACAAAATCAATACTTCCTTCTCCACGAAAGTATGAGTATTCATCATTTTGATTTGCAGCTCCTTGTATTGGTCATGTTTGCAATTAAAATTTTTGGATGTGAAGTCCGCCAGTTATGCAAAACACTGTTTTTTCTTAGTACCCAAACAAGTTTCGGCACCACTATTTCATCATCAGTGGGTTTTCGTTTTTATTTCTTCCTTATATTTGGTGAGCATGAATTTTCCAGGTCACTTCTGTGTTAATTACTACAGATTGCTTGTCATGTTTTCATGTGGCAAGCAGCTTCATTTTCCGCGTCATGGTGAGGTGTTGTCATGCGCACGTAACTATAACAAGTATTTTGCGCATATGACGTAGTAAAACACTTTTCACTTCACCAAAACACAGTGTGAATCTCATGACAAGCTACCTGTAGTAATTAACACACAAGTGATCCGTAAAATTCATGCACACCAAATATAATGAAGAAATAAAGCGAAAACCCACTGATGACGGCACAGTGGTGCCGATACATATTTGGGTACTTAGAAAAAACGGTGCTTTGCATAGCTGGAAGACCTCACATCCAACAAAGAATAATTGGTAGGATAACCTGAAAGAGTTCAGTGAGGCTAAGCTATATAGGTAAATAGTGTATTTTATTAGGTCCTCTGAAAAAGTTATTGCGTTATGGAATTGTGCTGTGTTCATATCTGTGGGTGTCACATCGTCAGTGCTACTGAATGACTCTTCATGTGTCTCGAGAAATTTGGAGGCTCCAGCGGTGTCGTCACATTGTTGTAGCTGTGGGCATTTACCCCAAAACACTTACAGTGATTTTCCCTGTTTCGCCATTGTCTCACATATGCGCCAAGGTGAACTGGGGGACCAGCTGGAAAAATTATTACCACCAAACTGTGGAGCTGAAATGCAGTAGCGTCAATGAATAATTCGTTGAATCTTCTTCTCAAGCTCTAGATTTTACGGTGTTCAAGTGAAACACAGGAAAGTTACAAATAAGTAGTAAAACACCGACTTACCTCACTTTCTCACCTCTTGTGTGAGCTACCCGGACGAACTATAAACCTGCCACGAGGTGGGGATCTCCTGAATCTAAGGAGGCCAGTTCAAAAACTCAGTTCGGACTTTTATCCCAGACAGGGATTTACCCTCACCTATCCTTCATAGAAAAAAATTGCTACAGTATAGAAGGTAACTGAAAGAAATACGCAATGAGACGAACAGAAATGACACTTTTATTCAAGGACATTAATTTGCAACGAAGCCACTGTGATTCAGGGTGGTCCTGTGGATATACAAAAGCGGGACATGGTACATAATACGGTGTGTGATTACCACGGACGGCCATGCATGCTCTACAACGTACGCACTTCCTGGCTGCAAGATTGCTAAGGAGTTCTTGTAGAAGAGCGTTACGTTCCTCCACAATCGCGGTTTACAGTTGGTGGGTGGTCATTAATGCATATAGACATGCAGCAGTACGTCTCCTCAACGCATTTCACATGTGTTCGATTACTTTCGTTTCGAGGGAAAGGAGAGACCAGTCGATTCATTGAATGTTCTCTGTTCCGAGACCGTTTCTACCTCTCCTGTTCGACGTGGCCAGCCATTGTCATTTATAAAAATGAACCCAAGGTTAGATGCACTCTCGCAAAGACGCAAATGGGGAAGGAGTACAGTCCCAGAGTAATGTTAACCGGTGAGTGTGCCACGGCTAAAATTTGGTAACGTTACGCCTTCCCACGCCTCTGCTACCAGTACTAGCATCTTCGACAATGTTTCTGTGTTCCCAGCTACCGTCATATGAGAGTGCATCAAAATCTCCTGTTAGGCTGAATTTGCTCTCATCCGAAAAGAGCACGCAGCCCCACTCATCATTGATCCATTTCCTACGCTTTTAATACGAACGCAAACGATCCCGCCAAAGTGCGCGTACAAACGGGACACAACGTACTGGTCGACGGGCTAAGTAGGAGCCGGCTGCTGTGGCCGAGCAGTTCTAGGCGCTTCATTCTGGAACCGCGCGACCGCTACGGTCGCAGGTTCGAATCCTACCTCGGGCATGGATGTGTGTGATGTCCTTAGGTTAGTTAGGTTCAAGTAGTTCTAAGTTCTAGGGGACTGATGACCTCATATGTTAAGTCCCATAGTGCTTAGAGCCATTTGAAAAGCTAAGTAGGCACCCCGCGCCACTATGGAGCTTCGGGTTGCCTACCCTGCACTCCTTTTAAATGTGTTTGCATTTTGACGTGAGTCCCTTCTTGCCTGTTGCACTGTATACTAGTGCTACGAGCATCATCTGCTGCTGTAATTGACCGTGGTCGACCATCCCTCCTCCTTCGGGTAACAGTGCTTGTGGTTCGGATGCTGTTCACGCACGTGAGAAAATACCGTGAGCAATACCGCACACGTGGGCTACACTCGGCACACTTCGTCCTTCTTCCAGTTTCCGGATGATTCTTCCCCGTGTGAAGTCATCCAGTTGTTTTCTCAGGAGAATGTTGTAATGTAGATCACCATCACAGTGCACTGTAACTGCTCGCAGATTCAAGAACATTAGTTTCCCAGTCCTTCAACTGCCTCGCGTTGTGTGGCCATCCCCATTAAGCGGTAGTCACCCTGACCTCACGCCACTGACGTCCAACATTCCGTACACGACTGGGAGACGTCTGGCAACATTCAATCGCAGTTTCATTCATTCCCACCTGGTAGTTAATATCTTACGATACTTTACCTACATTGTCCTTAACTTTTGCAGAGCAATGTACATTATGAAAGTCACTGTGGAGAGCATGATGCAGGGCACATCCTACCAATATTATCAATTTTTTTAATACATTCGTGTAACGAGTAAGGAAAAAGTGTCACTGTAGGAGCAATATTCTCTATCGTACTACTGTCACTGTCTCTACACGACATATGATGTGATGTGAAGAGATGTCCTCTTCGCCGTCAGTCGTTTAGTCCGTATGGTGGCGGACTCGGATGTGGCTTGCAAAACCCAGCTTTGCTTTGAAGATCCGGTCACACGAAGTGCAATACAGTTGACGTACGTATGATGGCTAATTCTCCGGAATCTCTCCAAACATTGTAAGTAGGCTGTTTAGGTTTTTATATTGGTAACGCCACGTAGCGCTCTGTATGAAAATCACTGGCTGTGCTGTGTGCAGTCCGTGGCTGGTTGGCATTGTTGTAGTATTCACTATTGTAGTGTTGGGCAGTTGGATGTGAACAGCTCGTAGCGTTGCGCAGTTGGAGGTGAGCCGCCAGCAGTGGTGGATGTGGGGAGAGAAATGGCAGAATTTTGAGAGCGGACGATCTGGACGTGTGTCCATCAGAACTGATATATATTATATATGATGACTTTGGAACATTATTAAGGTAAATACATTGTTTGTTCTCTATAAAAATCTTTCATTTGCTAACTATGACTATCAGTAGTTAGTGCCTTCAGTAGTTAGAATCTTTTATTTAGCTGGCAGTATTGGCGCTCGCTGTATTGCAGTAGTTCGAGTAACGAAGATTTTTGTGAGGTAAGTGATTCATGAAAGGTACAGGTTATTGTTAGTCAGGGCCATTCTGTTGTAGGGATTATTGAAAGATTGCGTTGCGCTGAAAATATTGTGTATCAGTTTACAGTTAATCAGAATAGGTGAAGAGCGAAATGTCTGAGTACGTTCACTTCTGCTCAGCTGTTTGAAAATCAAATAATGTAAGAGGTTTATCAGCACAGTCATTCAGAAATTTTTCTAAGGGGATGTTTCAACATACATGAATCTGATAAATGACTCCTGCAGGAGATTTGGTTTAGTCGTAAGCATCACCAAGACGCAAGTCCTTCAACAACCACTTAGGGTGAAACGTCCCCTTTGAACAATTTATACATGACTGTGCTTAAACTGACACACAATATTTTGTTAGCGCAACGCAATCTGACTTTCAAAATTCCCTACTAAAGAATGGCCCTGACTAACATTAAACTATACCTTTCACAAATCACTTACCTCACAAAAATCTTCGCTGCTCAAGCTACTGCAATACAGCGAGCGCCACTACTGCCAGCTAAATAGAAGATTCAAACTACTGAAGGCACTAACTACTGATAGGGATAGTTAGCAAATGAAAGATATTAATAGAGAGCAAACAATGTATTTACCTTAATATCATCACAAGTCATTATATATATATCAGTTCATGACAAATTACAAACCTCCGCCATCTCTCTCCCCACATCCACCACTGCTGGCGGCTCACCTCCAACTGCGCAACGCTACGCGCTGTTCACATCCAGCTGCCTAACACTACAATGGCGAGTATTACAACAATGCAAAGCAGCCACAGACTGCACACAGCACAGCCAGTGATTTTCATATTGAGCGCTACGTAACGTTGCCAATAAGAAAACATAAACAGCCTACTTACATAGAGAAAACATAAACAGCCTACTTACATAGCACCCATGCTCCCCACAAAAATTTTACAAATTTTTTTTTGGGCAGTGGCCAATAATGATTTGATAAAATTTTTCATAATTACAATAACAAAGAAATCAAATGCACACACTTATTGATATTATGTTGGTCAAAAGCTCAAATTTTCTCACAGTCCATAAAGACAGTCCTGATCATTCATTACGGTAAAATAGTGTTTTTCTCAAAGTCTGAGCAGTAGAAGAAAATGCACACGGAAGTAGTGGATTTCCATGCAGTCTTGAAGAAGTAGTGTTGTCCTTCCAACGGAAAGACAGTGCTGACTCTCGACATGCTGACAGGTAATGGGCCACAACAGAGCAAACCCACTGCAGAGTCAGTCGTAGTTTGGAAGAATATTGGTAGGTAGGTCATCACAGAGCAGACCCACTGGAGTCCTGGTAGAGATTGTGGTATTGGTGGGCCACCAGAGGTGCAGACCCACTGCAGGCCTTGTAGAAATAATGGCATCGTGGGTCATCCTAGATGCAGACCCACTGTAGTCCTTGTAGAGATAATGGTACTGGTGGGTCATCAAAGATGCAGACCCACTGTAGTCCTTGGAGAGATAGCCAGCAGCCATCTGTTGTGACTGTGCAGGTGCACAATCACCGTTGAAGAGTCTTGCGGATAATATAGCAAGTCCATAAACCACCACTTGTGCACTCACAAAGTTTTTGGAATTGTCCTTAGAACCAGCAATGCTGTTATCCAGTCCCTTGCTGAATTATTAACACACGTGCAAACATTAACAGTCCCTACTTCTCACATATTGTCCATATACTATGACCAACAGAAACGTGTGCAGTGAAATGTAACTTAATTTGAAGAACTGGTAACAATTACAATTTGGTAACATAAAAATACAATAACAAAGGTACAAAATACATCATTAAAGAACATAACAATACAGAGAACATTTGTAGTACAAGCTTTACAAAAGAATCGAAATAACATATACATCAGTGTTCCAGGAATTATGACATGAGTACATACATAAAAGATCAGAATAACTTTTGGAACATCAACTTTACACATGAGTATTAAACAGAACGGAATTAATAATGTCTAACATCTTTACAAAGTAAATAACATATTATTAATGCTAATTATATTCGAGGATAACAGTATTCCTCATCATAGTGAATGTAGCTTAATATTAAAAGAAGAAAAAATTCTATGAAACTACACAGAGACAGGAAGAAAACAAATACTCAAGGGTACACAAACACATAGTGGGATAACACCAATAGGAAAGGACAGGGTTCGTTTTCAGTGTAACATTTGGTACTGCAGTCCAACCCAAAACTTCATATATCTTTCCTCTTATTTCATCCTTTGTTTCCACCAAAAAAAATTCTAACTAAGCATCCTTTCTGTGTTTATATGTTCACACATTTCTTACCTCAGTTTTATTTTCCATTATCTTACCTCATCATTTATTTCCAAGAAAATCCTACCTAAAATACTTTTTTTTTGGCCAAACCATTTTCTTATAGCGTCTAAATGCATTTCTTCCAATTCATCATAGTTAGTTTCTTATATAGTCTACCCCTCTTAAGCTAACTTAAATCTACTGAGCTCAGATGCTAAACTAAGGGACGAGGCAATGCAGCAGCACAAAACAATTAACACAAGCAGCAATGACAAAAAATACAGATTGGCAAAGCTAGCAGCAGCAAATGTAATAACTTATATCTAAACATGACAAACGCAAGCAGAAAAAATATTACATTAAAATGGCCATGTCTAATACCTATGTCACATCTTAACATTAGAGTGATGCATCACAATTTATTCTACAAAAGAAATTACCAAGTACTTGAAAAGAAAATTATGTGTTACTGTTACTAGTTCCTTCTTATTGTTCTTTCCTTTCCAAGTGCTCCTTTTTTTAAAGAATGTGGATCACAAAATTATTTAATAGATCTGTTGACAGAAAGTGTTCACATTAGCAAATGCATTTCATTTTATGAAACCAATGCTGCAACACAGCTGAAAAACAGGTATCAAATGAAATAAGCAATTACGCAAACCAAAGCATAAAAATATCATTCAATAGTCATGTGACATTTCATAAGTTAGTAGAAATTCTCTCAACTCTCGTAGAAAGACGCTTGTCGTAATCAGGTGTGCAGATGTACGAATATTTCCCATCAATTCATAAGCATTTCAGTAATTAGCACAAAGTGCGAGTAATCATATGTTTTCAAGTAACGAGGGTGTCGCATTAGCGATGAAAGGCACACCCTAATGGCTTGTTCTCCAGGTGTTTGACACAGCTGTGTGCCCACAACGCATTACAAAAATCATATGTTTTCAAGTTCGACCGTGTCGTTTTTGCGATGCTTTCTACAAAGGAATGTCAGAAGCGAGGTTAATGGCGTCCCCTTTTTTTTCTACCTGTGCCGCTGAAAAGGGCTCGCAATAATGGCTTTTCTCCAGGCGTCTGACACAGCTGGGTGCCCGCGACGCATTATGTGCAGGTGGTCACTTAACTTTTTTACGGAAATATTTACCACTACAGTGACAGTCTCACATAAAAATATTTCACAGGTCAAGAATTAGCGTTGCAAATCTGTAGAAACAAAATCCTATGAATATAACAGTGTCCAAAAAATGTTCAGTGGCATTGTGATACATTCACACATGATTCACACATGTCATAACTCTTAAAGTACGATTCTTGGTTTCCAACATCCTTTTTCACAAGTCAAGAGTCCCTACCCACTATTCATTACTCCTTACCTTATTACACATATACGTATCCATCGACACTCGTCAATATTTCGTCATTATAAATATGAAGCATAATCAAATAACTTATATAGCCTCAGCCTATTAATCGTAAACATACCTCAGCAGCATAATACACATCGTCGTCGTAAAAATAACATCATAACACCTCAGTCAAATCTCAAAATCGTCGTAGCTTCCTCCAATAATTAAAAAAAATTCTCTGCTCATGTCAAAAGTGTCATCTGCCTCAAACGTACTTTAAAAATCATAATCCCTTTACCAAATACATCATTCAAAGCTCTCATAGTATCACAATGGTTCCGAAAAAATATGAACAGTTTACAAAGTACAGACAAAATACAGTTTCATAAGTGTGAAGTTATCCAACTGTGTAATTACGTAAACATCTGTCACTGATATAGTAAAAATAAATGTTTGTCTCTCTCAGTTAAATGATCAGATAGCTGTGTAATTTGTGTGTTAGAGAAATATGGTACCGATGTGTAAAGTTGTATAAGCAAATACCATATTAGCTAGGGTTCCTTGTGCTTGCCAAACACATGGTACACAAAGTAGGCGTGTACCCCCCTGAGGATTAATGTAATTATACCCTCAGGTGCTACAGATTATTGCAATGGAATGAAATGTATCACGGAAAAACTTTGTATCATTGTATTTCAAATATCTTTGAAAATAAATGTTTTTAGTACAAAATTGATCACTCAAATACGTGTCCTGTAGCGCTAAACATGCGTCTTGCTGTAAGATAATCTCTGTGGAAGTGTCGTAGTTATCGTCCCCCAAAGCTAAGTTCTGCAGAAGTCAATGTACTGACCTCATGATAAACAAAGTGAAATGCTTTGCGTATAGATATCATACTTATTACGCTTATTGCCGTGATGAAGAAAGTACTGTGCTGTAACGTATTGTTGTGCTACAGAAAAGGCTGTCTCCTTGTAGCTATACCATAAAAGTTACTACTAAAACATGTTTTACTTTCCAGAATAATACAGAAAAACTGTGCAGATATAAAACAGAAACACCGCAAAATCAACATTGTAAATTGTCACTCATTAGTAGCGTCGTGATAAAATCGTGTAGCTGTCACATAAACTAACTATTGTCTCATCTGGTATCTCACAGAAAGTACTTTAAATCCGGAATGTATTTTCAAGTAAACCAAAATGTTGCATTAAAATCTCATTAGCAGTACTGGTAAATGTTCTAATCGTGCAACTAACAAGCAAGAATGTACTCACACAATTACACTGTGTCGTCTGTTCGCAATAACAATGCATTCGTAATTTCTGTTTAAATAATTTCTCTTGGTTCTTGGCTGGATATTTAACTTCAAACATTGTTGCATGGTAACAGTTTCTAAAGCATACTAGTAACGTGAAGTGAAACGTTTTATGGCAAAGACAAAGTTAAAAGGCAGATTATCTGTCAATAAATGGTTTTACATGAGAAATGTGGTGTAAACCTTTACTCTTCCTAGTACGCAGAGTTTCAACTTCAACGCAATTATCATGTGGTATACGTCGAATTCTGTAAGGTCCATTGTAAACTAGAAAGAATTTGTGACTCAAGTGTTTCTTCTTATGTGACAATGAATGAGCTTTAATGAGAACTTTCTGACCAATACATAATTTCTTTGCATTTGCTTTACCGTTTTGTTTTCTCCGTTTGTCTGCTGCAGATTTTATATTTTTAAGAGCCAAATCAATTATGTTTTTGTGTCGAAGTTTACGTGTATTCGGGAAAGGTACAAGCTCTCTGATTCTGTTCGGAGGTTCCACATTCTTCAGCAAGAGTAGGTGGTAAAGCAGTAGAATCATGAGGCATTTCATTCAGCACATTTTGAAATAAGTGTAAATATCTGTCCCAATGCTGATGCTTTCTGTGACAATAAAGTCTGCAAAGCTTATTGATTTCTTTCGTAATCCGTTCAGACGGGTTACAATGTGGTGAGTACAATGAAATAAAAACAGGTTTGATTTTATGGTTGCGAAGCATGCGTGACCAAACAGCAGATCTGAATTGCGGTCCGTTATCTGAAATGACTTTGCTAACGTGTCCAACTTCACGTAAGAAATTTTTAACAAAGGCGTTGGATACAGACCGTCCAGTGGCTTTACGTAACGGTGTGAAAGAAACAAATTTTGAAGTAAGTTCAACAGCAACTAGAACGTACGAAAATCCATTAGATGTTCTGACAAGCGGTCCCAAGAGATCAACAGCAGCAAATTCTTTTAATTTAGAAGGAATGATAGGAAACAGCGGAGCACTATGGGAGATAGTAGATGGTTTCGCCTTTTGACAAAGTTTACAAATAGACAAGACTCTTCGAATTCTCTTTTCCATATTGTTAAGATAACAAGTCGTTCGAAGAATATGATAACATTTTCGTGGGCCAAAATGTGCGTAGCTGAAATGAATGTACCAAATGAGCTTATTAACAAAATCGTCTGGAATGCAAAGTACCCATAGCTTGTCATCAACAGTGCAGCGTTTGAAGAGTATGTTGTTTCTAACCAGGTAATAATGCCGAATCTGAGTGTGTGTCTTTTCATGCCATTTACTTTTGATGTCTCTCCAAATCGGATCTTTATCTTGTTCATGAGCAATGTCTTTTAAAGATGTGGTGATGAAGTTTTCAAAGGCGACTTTCTGAATGTAAAGAATACTGAAATTTTTCTCGAGGTTGCCTTCTTTGTTACTTTTCTCAAGCCCAGCCGGTGCGCGTGACAGTGCGTCCGCAACAATGTTCTCCTTGCCGGGAATGTAGACTATTGTGAAGCGGAATTCTTGCAGAAACAATGCCCAACGTTTTAACCTGTCATGATTTAATTTTGAAGACATAAGAAATTGTAATGCACGATGATCACTGTATACTTTTACGTGCTTACCAGAAAGAAAGAAACGGAATTTGTTAAATGCCCAAACGATAGCTAAAGCTTCTAATTCAGTAACGGAATAATTTTTTTCAGATTTT
The DNA here is from genome assembly GCF_023864345.2 of Schistocerca serialis cubense. NCBI lineage: Eukaryota > Metazoa > Arthropoda > Insecta > Orthoptera > Acrididae > Schistocerca > Schistocerca serialis. The sequence goes on along the minus strand of NC_064639.1, from coordinate 1,141,247,151 downwards.
GTTAGCACTCGGCTAGCAAAAGCAATGGTTTTCTGAACAGTAGTGTCATTTTCTGTGGCTTCTTGAAATAAATGAACACCAAGACCGACTTTAGAAGAATCCGTGCTAAGGCAGAAATCTTGTGACAGATCAGGATGAGCTAGTATTGGCGCGTGAAGTAACGCTTCTTTCAAAGAATTGAATTCCAACTGTGCTTATTCGTCCCAGTTCCAAATAGTATTTTTTCCAGTGAGAGAACAAAGTTTTGGTGTAACTAGAATTTGCATATTCAGAAAACGGCAGTAAAAATTTACGAGACCTAGAAAACTGCGGACTTGTCTTTTTGTGGATGGAACTGGAATGGCTCTGATTGCTTCTAACTTTTCAGGATCCGGCTGAATGCCTTCAGAAGAAATAATATGTCCCAAAAACTTCACCTTTGACCTACCGAATTCAGACTTTTCCAAGTTAACTGTAATTCCAGATTCTGCAAAAATACGTAACAAACTGTTGAGGATGCGATTATGTAGTTCCCATGAAGCTTCTGCTATTAGAATATCGTCCACATATAAGGTGATGTGACGTTTTAAGAACTCAGGTAATATGGAATTTAGCCCGCGAATGAATGCTGCTGAAGAAATGTTCAAACCAAAGGGAAGTTTCCGAAACTGATAACAAACGCCGAAACAAAGGAAAGATGTGTATTTTCTGCATTCTGGAAGAAGTTCGATCTGATAAAAGCTGGATCTGAGATCAATGGAAGACAACACTTTTACACCATTAAAATTTTGAAGAAGTTCTTCCATCGTCTGCGGCCTGTCTGTTTCAGGAATAATGATAGTATTGATTTGTCTCGAATCTAAGACAAGTCTGATCGATCCATTTTTCTTCTCAACAACATGTAACGGATTGTTGTATGAGCTTACTGCAGGCTCAATAATGCCCTCGTCAAGCATAGATTGTATTTCTGTTCTAACACGGTCCCTATAATGTGCTGGAATTACGTATGGTCTAACACAAAATTTTGTATGTTCACGAACACGAAATTGGTATTGAAATCCCTTGATTGTTCCTGTTTTGTGAGTAAAAACTGTGGAATGTGCTTGTAAAATCTCAAAAAGGTCCTGCCTATCAGTGTCATTACAATTCTCAATTGTTTGAATTTTATTCTGAATTAACTCATTAATTTCAAATATGCCGTCGATGTCATCCCTGTCAGTACTTGCAGAGTGATTGTTAGTGTCTAGTTCCGTAGAAAATTCCGAACTGTTATCTAACAGAAGGTAAAGCCGATTAATTTCCTCATCATGGTTTGAGAGCCAGTCTTCAAATTTCAAAGCTATTGACTTACCTTCTTTCTCTAAACTTATTTCAGCATCGTGAAAGCTTAAGACTGCTTTGTATTCATTCAAATAGTCTACTCCCAGTATAATTTCCGTCGACAATAGTGGAACAATAAGAAAGTTCATAGAGAAGCTGTGGCTTTGACAAAAGAATACTAAGTTGGTTTGTTGGCGTACATCTACACTTTTTCCAAAGATTGCACCTTGTAATTTAATCTTACGTAACGGAAGTGTGGGGCAATCGTTCGATTTGTTGCACTTGCTAAAAGCTGTTTCACTAATTATTGAAATAGGACTGCCAGAGTCAAGTACTGCCGTAAATTTTACGTCATTTACAGTAATGTGAATCACAGGATATGCAATGTTGTTATGTTTTACGTCGTGTTCCTGGAGTAAGATGTCCCTAATGTCTTCCATTTTTACGTAATTACTAGCTACGGCAGCTGCGTCGTCAGTTTCATAAGTACGTATTGTGGCTGCCAGCTGAGTGAGTCATTGCCTATTGTCTCTTTGTTGGCGCGCGTCGTTATTGGGATTTGGAGACCTAACTTCTACAAATTCATCGTGACGAGAGTGCTCTGCTCTGTTTAAATCTCGCCAGTTCTGATGCAATTCAGGTCTGTCGTTACGATCATATCGTCTGTCTTCATGTCGGTAGATTTGATAGTATCTTTCTTGTCGGTCACGTGGTGGAGAATTTCTCCCTGAATCGTAACTGCGCGCTGGACCGTTGCGTCTGAAGTTATTCTGTCTCCCTTGATAATAATTATTTTGGTTCCCATATTGTCTGTTTCTCTGATTGTCTCTGTGATAGTCATTACTGCGGAGAGGTGATCTTTCCCTGTAATTATTACTACTCTGCCAACGGTTGTCATACGGGTGGTGTCTATTTTGGTCACGATTTGTGTGGTGAGAATAGCCTTGTCGCGTCCAGTTATCGTTTCTGTCGTCACGGAATTGTGACGGATGTGACCTGTAGTGATTGTTTTCCTGTTTTCGCATCCCGCGACTGTCTGTGTCAATTTCTAATTCTTGTAACAGTCCCTGAAAAGCTTCAATATCGTCTTTGCAACGTCTTGCTAAAATAATATGTCGTAAATGTTTAGGCAGTTTGATTAAGCAAATGCGGATGAGTTCTGAGGGGCTGTATGGGTTTGACAGGTATTGATTCTTGTGCAACATGTCTTCAAAATATTTTACAAGACTGGAAAATTCAGATTGTTCGAAGTGTTTCATCATTATGATGTTATGTTTTACACGGTCTTGTGTAGCTTGAGACCAATACGCTGAGAGGAAGGCATGATAAAAATCTCCTTCACTGTGACAATCGTGAATGACCGATCGCATTCTTACACCTGGTTCATTCTCTAAGTAGCCACACATAAATTCTAACCTGTGCTCCAATGACCAGTTGGGAGGGAAACAATGAGAGAATTGATGGAGCCACGCTTGTGGATGAATGTCGTTGGCAGAATTCTTAAACGTTTTGAATTTACGTGTAGTAATGAACAGCTTATAGTCAAAATCATCGTGTCGGCGAGTAGCATCTCGGTCATAGTTACGTCGTGTCGGCGGTTCCATCTCAAAATTCGGTGTACCTTGCCAATTTCTTTCATAATTACCGAAATGCCGTGTGTTATTATTTTGTGGCTTTTGCGTATTTCTAAGTTCCTCTTCCCGTGTTGGAGCGCGAGTGTCTTCTGAAATACGTAATTCTTGTATTACCTGTGTCAGCTGATCTTGTACTTCCCGGATTTCTCTTTGGTGTTGCGTATCAATTTGATTCAGATTTTGTTTCAGTTTCCTAATTTGTTCGCTCTGTTCTGTGTCATTAAAGACTACCGGTTTTGCGTCATTCAGATTATCATCTACCTTCGTAGATAAATTATTTAGCTGATCCGAAAGTTCAACTACTTTCTCTGATAATGAACACATTTCCTCAGTGTGTTTTTCTGAACCAAGTTTCAGAGTGTCCATTTGTGTTGAAATCGAATCTACTGTGTCCTTTAAGTTATCCTGAGTTTTTGCAAGTTGCGTAACCGAATCGGTAGATGCAACTGAGTCAAATTTAGCTTGCAAGGTCTCATGATTTTCATGAACAATAATTTGAAGTTCTTTTATGGCTGCTTCGTGATTCTGTAATGCATTTTCATGCCGCGAAAAAATAGGTTGAAAATGCTCACAAATTTGTGTTTTTACGTCATTACAGACTTTTTGACATTTAGATTCAATGTTATGTAACTCAGTAGTTAAATCTTCACGTGTTTGTTCAAGTGTGGTGTCTAACTTTTGAAGATTTTGTTCCATTGTGTCTAACTGTTGCTGTGTTTGTCTCTGATGTTGTTCCATTGTGTCTAACTTTTTAAGATTTTGTTCCACTGTGTCTAACTTTCGAAGATTTTGTTCCATTGTGTCTAACTTTCGAAGATTTTGCTGTGTTTGTCCCATTTGCTGTATTAATTGTAATAACAATGCACTGGTGTCTGGAACATGTTCCTCAGTGCTTTTCGGCAGTGAATTTGCACCGGCAACATTCACATTTTGACAAGCAGAAAATGTGTCTTGACTTATTTGAGAAAACGGTGAGGAACCAAAACCTGAATCTACAGTATTTGCGAGATTGTTTCCTGTCATTTCGGATTCCTGAGGCGAGCTGTTGCCGACCGATCGTTCGATAATGCGTCCCTCTTCACTAATTGTTTCACTGTCCACGCCATTGTTTGCCGCCCGCTCCATTTCCCTATGCACGATTACCAAATTACTACTTTGAACATCAGTTAATTCATTACTCGGTGGCGCTAACACACTGCTTTCATTTTCACTGTCATTTCTCAGTTTACTTTGGAGCCTAGTATTACGTTTTTCACACGCCATTATTGTCACAATATTTCACACGACAACACAGAAAAGCACAATTTGAAGAGCAAAAATAAAATAACATAGCAATGAAAATAATGTCTACTTAATTGCCAGCGCAGCTGCGAAATACTTGGTGCAAATCTACATGCATGCCACAACTGTTTTACTGTACAACAATGAAAAACTACAACTACAAAGGAAATTCTCTCTATAAGTACGCGCTAGCAATAAACAATAGCTACACTAATTACACAAACTACAAGAAAAATCAGAAGATTCCAGTGAGGTATCCTCGGCTAAGGGTCGACATATGAAACGTCCCCTTTGAACAATTTTACACGACTGTGCTTAAACTGACACACAATATTTTGTTAGCGCAACGCAATCTGACTTTCAAAATTCCCTACAAAAGAATGGCCCTGACTAACATTAAACTATACCTTTCACAAATCGCTTACCTCACAAAAATCTTCGCTGCTCAAGCTACTGCAATACAGCGAGCGCCACTACTGCCAGCTAAATAGAAGATTCAAACTACTGAAGGCACTAACTACTGATAGGGATAGTTAGCAAATGAAAGATATTAATAGAGAGCAAACAATGTATTTACCTTAATATCATCACAAGTCATAATATATATATCAGTTCATGACAAATTACAAACCTCCGCCATCTCTCTCCCCACATCCACCACTGCTGGCGGCTCACCTCCAACTGCGCAACGCTACGCGCTGTTCACATCCAGCTGCCTAACACTACAATGGCGAGTATTACAACAATGCAAAGCAGCCACAGACTGCACACAGCCCAGCCAGTAATTTTCATATTGAGCGCTACGTAACGTTGCCAATAAGAAAACATAAACAGCCTACTTACATAGAGAAAACATAAACAGCCTACTTACAAGGGGTTCCAATACAGACGACTGCGGTATTAAGTTGGACAACAAACATTTGGAAAACCTGTCACACTTTGAATATCTAGGTAGCCAAATGAGAGGCGATAACAGCCTGACAACAGAAATTGCAGCTCGTATAGCCAATGCAGCCTCAGTTTTCGGCAAACTGAATCACCGAGTATGGAAATCACATGATCGCAGACTACAAACTGAAATTGCGGTCTACAAAGCAATAATATTACCAACTTTACTCTACGCCACGGAAACCTGGTGCTGTTATAAAGCTGACATTGGGAAGCTAGACACCTTTCATCTTCGCTGTCTGAGATCAATTCTCCGCATGAAATGGGAAGACCGTGTTCCAAAAACGAAGATTTTGCGTCGTGTGTAACTGCCTGGCATTGAAGCTCTCTTAATGAAACACCGACTGACATGGAGTGGCCATATCATACGCATGGACGATAGTAGACATCCCAAAGCGGTGTTCTACTCAGAGATCTCTTGTGGAAAGTGGTGGCAAGGTGGCCAACACCTGCGATATAAAGACACCATCAAGCTTTGCAAAAACAGACATAATGTCTTATGGGATAACAGCAATCAGTGATTTTATAATGTTACTTAAAATCCGTCTTGATTGCAATTTTTTTTATTATTCATATGACCGGTTTCGGTTAATTCAGAACCATCTTCAGATCTGATATTTCAGTTACAGGAGTAACCCGTCCAAATCCAGCAACTTTCACATGCTACGTCACGTCTACGTCACGTAGCATGTGAAAGTTGCTGGATCTGGACGGGTTACTCCTGTAACTGAAATATCAGATCTGAAGATGGTTCTGAATGAACCGAAACCGGTCATATGAGTAATAAAAAAAAATTGCAATCAAGACGAAGTAACATTACACCATCAAACGCCATCTCACAGCCTGTGGCATTCCGAGCAAACGTTGGGAGTAGCTTGCATTGCACCGATCAGAGTGGCGACAACTGTACACAAGAGTGTGGAACAATTCGAGCATATCCGCCTAAAGAACATGGACGATAAACGAAAGCTCCGCAAATCTAAGCCCCGCCTAATTACATCAATACGTATAACTCCACACGATATATATAGTTGTATCAGCGTAATTGAAGCACTTTCTTCGATTACTGAGTCTCTAAATTCAATCAAAATTTGGAAAAATTACGTCATCTTTCTTGTTAGGACTCTTTTAAGCTTTTAGAACATTTCTGCGACCCTTCTGTGTGGCGTATTACTCCTCTAAGGATCCTAGCAACGGCTCTCTGAATTCGTTAGTTGTCTGCTGTTTCGCCTATCTGATAAGGAATCCAAAAACTGTGACAACAATCTAGATTGGTCGCACTAGCTGCTTACATACTATTTCTTAAGCGTATGCAGTAAATTTTCTCAGAACTCTCGCGACAAGTCTAAATTTTCCTTTCGCCTTCCCTAATACTGATTTCATGTTATCGTCTCGTTTGATATAGCTTCTCTGTAACAGGCCAAAGTATTTATGCAATGTCGCATTTTGGAGATGTTCATTGTTAACTTTTTAATCATACCCTAAATGAAACTTCCTGGCAGATTAAAACTGTGTGCCCGACCGAGACTCGAACTCGGGACCATTGCCTTTCGCGGGCAAGTGCTCTACCATCTGAGCTACCGAAGCACGACTCACGCCCGGTCCTCACAGCTTTACTTCTGTCAGTATCTCGTCTCCTACCTTCCAAACTTTACAGAAGCTCTCCTGCGAAACTTGCAGAACTAGCACTCCTGAAAGAAAGGATACAGCGGAGACATGGCTTAGCCACAGCCTGTGGGATGTTTCCAGAATGAGATTTTCACTCTGCAGCGGAGTGTGCGCTGACATGAAACTTCCTGGCAGATTAAAACTGTGTGCCCGACCGAGACTCGAACTCGGGACCTTTGCCTTTCGCGGGCAAGTGCTCTACCATCTGAGCTACCGAAGCACAACTCACGCCCGGTCCTCACAGCTTTACTTCTGCCAGTATCTCGTCTCCTACCTTCCAAACTTTACAGAAGCTCTCCTGCGAAACTTGCAGAACTAGCACTCCTGAAAGAAAGGATACAGTGGAGACATGGCTTAGCCACAGCCTGTGGGATGTTTCCAGAATGAGATTTTCACTCTGCAGCGGAGTGTGCGCTGATATGAAACTTCCTGGCAGATTAAAACTGTGTGCCCGACCGAGACTCGAACTCGGGACCTTTGCCTTTCGCGGGCAAGTGCTCTACCATCTGAGCTACCGAAGCACGACTCACGTCCGGTCCTCACACCTTTATTTCTGCCAGTAAAGTTTGGAAGGTAGGAGACGAGATACTGGCAGAAGTAAAGCAGTGAGGAGCGGGCGTGAGTCGTGCTTCGGTAGCTCAGATGGTAGAGCACTTGCCCGCGAAAAGCAAAGGTCCCGAGTTCGAGTCTCGGTCGGGGACACAGTTTTAATCTGCCAGGAAGTTTCATATCAGCGCACACTCCGCTGCAGAGTGAAAATCTCATTCTGCATACCCTAAATGTTGGCCTCAGAGTCGTGTCACCGTTGATTGTTATGACCCGCATACTTGGGACGCGCCAGCTCGATGTTGCGTCTGACCCTTCTCCAATTATACTCGATACCCTGAGGAATTACCTGATCAACAAGCGTCTCATTCATGGACAATAAATTCGACAACGAAGAATTCAGTGCAAACATTAAGGCGAAAGGTGTTGCCTCCATCGCTTCATGCTGAGCAGAATTAAAGGCGAAGTTGAGTCAAGGAATTGACACATCCCAATTCTTCTGCGACATTGTCACAGATATAATATCTCCGTTCACCCTCTCCGCGAAGAATGGCTGCGGATAATAACGGATAGTGGTAATATGCCAAACAGCGTTCTCAAAAACAAAACTTTTTAAATTCCTCAGAAATAAAGGCAGGATCACTGTCGAATATCAGGCTCTTGAGCAAACCAAATATGAAAAATGTCTAGCAGTAATTATTAATGAACAAATCCAAAAACTCAATAAAATTAAACTAAAGGGAGTATAATCAACACAAAAATATATATAATTACGTTCAAATCAATATGAATATAGACTGAAAGGCAGTTACCCCAGAGCTCGGAATTAACGAAGTACACCTAGAGAACACATCTACCACGACAAGGACATAACAATTTCCACATCAAGTACGTGAGAGGGATCCGACGTAATCAGTAAAGACCATACCCCTAAGACAGCTCTCCTGCACTGACTACGAGATGGCTCGATTTGGCAACTTTACATAATTCACACTCTCCCACCAAGCATCGAGTTGGCAACTTTACATAATTCACACTCTCCCACCAAGCGCCTAATATCCTTATGCTCTCGTGTCTCAGTAAGAGTCATGTGAACATCCAAGAGCTAATTAACAAGAAATTATGAAAAGAATGGAATATCGGAGGTGCTAACTCTTTAGGTAAACAGATCTTAATTTTTTTTTTGATAGACTTAATCAACGGGTCCTCTTCCTGCTTACTAGTGAGATAACTAATCAATGATGGCACTTCTGACAAGACGCCCGACGCTAATGCAGCCTGTTGGGATTTACCCTCGACGCTCTCATTGTTATCTTCTTCAAACATGTGGCGCAATGCGTCTGATATTCTGTTCTACAGACCCCTAATATCTTTGACCGTAAACCGTAAATGCTGCAGCCCACCGCGCTATACTGTCGGATTTCCGGCGGCGTGGGATTAGCCGAGCGGTCTCAGGCTTGCAGTCATGGACTGTGCGGCTGGTCCCGGTGGAGGTTCGAGTCCTCCCTCGCGCATGCGTGTGTGTGTTTGTCCTTAGGATAATTTAGGTTAAGTAGTGTGTAAGCTTAGGGACTGATGACCTTAGCAGTTAAGTCCCATAAGATTTCACATACATTTGAAGATTTGAATTTTTTTTTTTTTTTGTCAGATTTCCTGGGGTGGGCCAAAACACAGCTAAGTGCCTGATTGTTCGCTTGTAAGGTGAACTCCCTGTGTTCCATGATGTAAGAATCAAACTTCTCAAAGCCTGAAAGGACCACCAGAGCATCCCAATCATATACCGAACACTTAAATTTGGCCGGCACGCACACTAATATTTCTGCATGAGGACAGCCTCAACGATCGACTTCGAGGAATCGGTTTAACCACAAACAGACGTTCATAAGAAATGCGAAACCGAAAGATTGCTAAGGGTCGCCTTAGCAGCTTCAAAGGATGTTTGATGATCAAATGCTTGAACCTTCTTGCGTAAGTTGTTAGGAAAGGCCGCTAATTTTGGAAAATATGGCATGAATTTGTGAAAGAAGTTGGCCGTGCCTATGAATCTCTCGGTACCCTTCCTGTCCTTGGGAGAGGGACATTTTGGCAAATTTCAAGTCCGCTCTTGTTCAATACTAACCCCAATAGCCGAAACTAAGCTCCCCTAAAGGGAAATTTGTCGACGGGCCAAGGTAATTTTTGAGAGTGTAATAGAGAGCCCAGTCTCTCTTCCACGGACCAGCACCTCCTGCAAATGTTGAAAATGCTCAGAAAATGAGCATTATAGACAATGATGTCATCTAAGTAGTTTTAAACTAATTTGAATCTGAGCTCATCCAGCACATTGTCTAAGAGACGTAATAATACATCAGCCCCTAACGAGAGTCTGAAGGCACCTCGCTTTACCTCGTATAGATTCCAGTTCGTACAGACGCCAGTCACATGCTTACAGCCATCCATTAACGGGATCTGATAACAGGCTTGGTTAAGTTCGAGTACAGTAAAGAAATGTGCACCCGCAAAGCAGATAAATGAATTACGGAGATCGGCGAGTGGAAGCGATTGCAAAACAGCTTTCTGATTTAATGCTCTATAGGCCACGACTGGCCGATCCTCCCCAGCCTGCCACTTAGGGAAAAGATATGCGGGAACATCTGTTGAAGGCCGAATCACCCCATCACCGATCATACTATTCATTATCCCCTGAAAAATTTTCGTCTTGTGAGGAGAAAGCCTGTACAGTGTTTGTCGGGCCAGAACCTCGTCCGTTATGTGGATTTCTTGCTTAATTTTACTACCAGTCCACAGTTGGTTAGACAGGATGGCAGGGAAATGGCCAAGATCTTACAAAAGTTGGGTAGCCTCTGCTGGATGGCCAACCACAAAATCAGAGTGCATAGGCTGAACGCTATTCACGCCTTGGAAGACCTGACAAGAACATAAGGCTGTCCTTTCACAAAGGTGGAATAAGAAAAAAAAGAAACCTCCACCAGGGTAATCCAGAGCCACGACAATTTTCTACATGAAATCACATCCCGAAATAAGGTTAGCAGAACAATTCTTAACCAAATTTAAATCTACATACCATGGAAAACAGAGTACACTGAGCATGTCACGCAACTCCACCAGAGGCAACACGTGTTCATTGACAACCTGGCATGTCTGAGACAAAGTGCTCAGGGAAGGCATCTTACAAACTGTTCTAAACTCAAGGCACCAATTACAGTCCAACACGGAAACAGTGCTACCAGAATCGACCCCGATTAAGCTGAGCACAAACATAGAGGAGCGCCTAGCTAGGAACTGCCCTAATATGAGCGCACCGTGACAGTGCGACAGGAGCATGCCCCATTCCTCATTTTTGATGGCATCAGCTGTCCGAACGCAGGACACGCCTTACTGGACAGTCACGCACAAAATGACCCCCATCCCCCCATCGGAAACACACCTTCAACTTGGATTTGCGCGGAAGGATACTTCTAGAATTCCCCTGCTGGACCTAGGGATGAGACGGTTATCCGCTACCCAACCTTCACAGCTCATCTGAGTCCTAAGGCATTTAGTGTCAGCGAACCAGGTATTAAGCTCCACGAATGTAGCGGATTTCCGTGAGTAGGTTATAAACAAACGATCATCAGGTTTCACTTTCCAACGTGTTGGTAACAGTTTCCCCATCAGTGACCTGTAATTCTAAAGCAGAGGTTGCCATGAGAATATTCTCAATATATTTTTCCAGTCTTTCTCTCAGGGATTGCACTCGCCAAAAATGTTTAACTTCAAGTTCACTTCTAATTCATGGAGATAATTTAACTAAATAAGGCCCTTTCTTAAATCGCACAACAACTCTTGATCCTGTTAAACCTCCGAAAATATCCTACGTAATAGACCACAGGTTAATAGATACAATAGCTGGATAACGACAAGACGTGATACTTCCGAGGCATCGGAATGAAATCCAAAACGAACCGTCAGCCATAAAATAAACTCAATGTGTTCAACAGAAGGTTTACTAACTACCTGAAGTGAATGAACCGTCTGATTAGGCAGTCAAGTGAAAGATTCATTACTCAGTCTACTTCCTGCTATTTCCCCTTCATGACCACTAAGTTGGAATAACTGACAACTGACCAATGGCCAAAGCACTTTCCTCGATAGTTCACAGCATATCATCTACATCAAGAACACTGATATGCCCCTGTAATTATCTAAACTGACCGAGCACGTGATCAATAGAATTAGCCTGTCTAACACTCCCAGTTGTTTTAGATACACAAGGCGATTACTTCAGTGAGTGGCTTCAGCCTGAAATATACACACTTGCTTTCGGGCAAAGTGGATAACTTCCAGAAATCCGATATTAGCGTGTATCATTCCAAGAGCACCCACAAATGCTAAGAGAACCACACCACCTACCTCACTAACACTGTTAGGGGTGAGGGTCAGCAGTAAATCAAAGGCAGTTACAAACTTGTAGCTAACTCTGCCATGGTATCATCCGCCACCAGCTGACGAATTCAAAGTTCATACAGCAACTGCTTCTGCTTCAGAAAATCAAATACTGAAATGAGGAAATTTCACCCCGAGGAAGTTTTAGGAAAACACTCATATGGATGGATTTGGTCCAGAAGGCATTCACTGTTTAACTTCGAACACAAGTATATGTTTATTATAACCGTACAGAAAACAACAATTTAATTACATAATTAAAAGAAGATTATTTTAAACCATCAGTTAATCCAAAATTTGTTGTACCAGTCTCAAGAGTATGTCATGAATCTAATAACATCAAAATCAAGGTTCACAGGATGACTAATGCTTCGATTAAAAATGAACATTCAGTTTTTTTTCTTTTTTAAAAAAATAAAATTCATTTACCACAAAGAACAATCCCCCTAAGGACAACTAGATGAATAAAGAAAATTGCACCCTTTAAGAAAATCAACTGAAAAAGTTACAAGGGTAATCAAAATTAGTCATGTTGCCATAGAGAAATAAGAGTAAAAACAATACATAATTAAGGGAATATTAGGCCTGTAGAACTATTAACCATCACAGTAACAGACCATATGCAAGGACATGAATCAATACATTACGCAACTTCTTGGAAAATGAAAAACAAATGTTTCATGGGAGTGGTATTCCGCCTTATGGAAGACAGCTTTGTTGCTTCCTTTCCACCCAGACCTATTTCATCACTTTTTGTATTATGTTCATTGGTTTATTTATTTTCTTATTTGCAAAATTGTTGTTACATATAAACCTTTAATGAAATCTTTGGTAAAACTATTTACATTTGTAAAATGAGCGATTCTTTTCAAGTACTGTACATTTATTTGCATACAGTGGAGAGCTGAGACATATAGACTTTCTTGAACCATTCTATGTTCTTTATTTACGATGTGTGTAAAGGTTCAAATTTTGTACTACATGTAGTGGATGTGTGCATTTGTTTACTTATCTCACATGAAGCTATGGATGTTTACGCTGGTAACTCAACGTCTACTTTTTTTTGTATCCGGATTCCGCTCCAGCTGCTGCCGGGTCTGGGTGCTTGCGAGTCCTCTTCATTCGGCTTGGTCCTCCCACCACTTTTCTTCCTCCACTTGCTGCCAGGTCACACCTCTCCTTTCCACAGATATTCTCACTCCCGTTTTCCACCGTGTTCTTCGGCGCCCTCTAGGTCTTTTTCCATCCATCTTTAGTTCTTTCATAATTTTAGGAAGTCTCTGCTCACGCATCCTCTTAACATGCTCATACCATCTTAATCTCTTTTTTTCCATTTTTTCTCTCATACTTCCTTGTTTAAGGTCCTTTCTAATATCTGCATTCCTTACGATGTCCATTCTTGTTTTTCCCTTAACTGCTGCGAAAAATTTCATTTCCTCTGCTTGCAGTCTGGTCCGGTCCCTTTCTGTCATTCTCCATGTTTCTCCTGCATAGTTGACAATGGTGAAGTAATAACTCTTATAAATAAGGACACTTGCTTTTTGCAGAAAAACTTCCTTATTTCAAGTCAGGTGTTTTATTATTTGGTAGAAATTTCCTCCTTTCTGTAACCTCCTATTAATTTCGTTGGTCAACGTCTATTACTCAGTCTATAATGAGTCGTCTGCAAACAGCAAAACATCATTTTCTTTTTCTGTTTCTTATGCATTTTTCACCGACGACCATTATGTATCGACATAATTAGCGTGTTACTTACAGTTCTGGAAGTTATGGTGTTCTCATTTTGTGTCGAGGTAATACGCTTAGTTCTTGTGCTTCTGTTTATTATGCATTTCCAACGGAGAATCAATATGTACCGTGTTAATTAACATGTACTTACAGTTTTTGGTGTTACGGTGTTGTTACTTTGTATCGAGGTAACAGACTTATTTCTTGCACTTTTGTCGAGGCACATGCGTTTCTTACGATTAGTTCACCAAGCACAGGGTTTCCATCGTTTGGTATTTTCGTGTCTTGGGCTATTGATTTTTGAATGTGATAGTTTGCTTGTATCGTCAATTTTTGGTATAGGCTACTACTACTTTTAAGGATTTTGAAGTCGGTTGCGAAGTTCGTTGGGTGGTTATTCTTAGTTATTAGGTGGTCAAGAAATGTTGACTGAACTTTCGCTTAATGTGCTTTCAGGTGTGTTGTACACTTGGTTCTAAGATTTCTGCATGTTTGACTCCCAATGCTGGTTGTATTTCTTCCAGGTCTCTTGTGTATTTTGTTTTTGGTTCTGTAAGTTATGTTGAGTTCTCTGGTGAAGTTAATAAGGGGGTGTATAGGGGTACCTGGTTCGTGAATTTTGGGCAATGGTTTTTAGAGTGGCGGCATTGGGATTTTTCTGTATCACTTTTTTAATCTGTATGTCTGTCAAAATTCTTCCTATGTTTTTCTGAGAGTCTTTGGTATTGGTTTTTTGGATCACTTGTTAATTCTGAAACGTTCTTTTGGATGAATTCTAATATTTTGACAATGTATTCCTTTTCTTCTATAAGTGCAATCGACCTGCCCTTGTCAGATTTTGTGGTAATAGCATACGGAGTATCGGTGCTCTTAACGGAACTAAATCCACAGATGTAAAGGTAATGTCTGGAGTACCACAGGGAACTGCGATAGGACCGTTTCTGTTATATATTATATATATGTACCATATAGTAGAAAGCGTGGAATGCTCTTTAAGGCTATTCGCAGATGATGCAGTTGTTTATACCAAAGTAGCAACGCCAGAAGATAGTAAGAATTTGCAGAACGACCCGCAGAGAATTGATGAATGATGCAGATTCTGGCATTTGACCCTGAACGTAAACAAATGTAACATATTGCGAATTCAGAGGAATAGAAATCCACTACTCTACAGCTACACTATTGATAACGAACAGCTGGAGACAGAATCTGCCGTAAAATATCAAGGCGTAAATATCCAGAGCGACCTTAAGTGAAATGTGTTGAGACTGACAATTCGCGATTTTTCAAAAACATAACTTTTATTTATGTACGTTTACAAGGTTGGCGACTGAACTACAAAAGAAAGGTAACAATAACGATGCCAGTTAACGTCTCCTAATTGAGGCAAACAAAAGTCCACTTCTAAGTTTCCACAAAGGTTCGTGGTAACAGACACACACACACACACACACGCACACACACGAACTAAACAGCTCAATCGTCAACAACACTTGAAATCCTGGTGTGACATCCCAAACGAACACACCACGAAACAAATGAACACCACACAGCTGCAGCCAATGGTGGCGAAACGTCTGTGTTTGACGAAGAAATCGTAAGAAATGCATGTGCCGCGACAAAATAGCAACAAATAAGCGTGTTACCTTGACACAAATTAAGAACACCGTAACACTGAAAACTGTAAGTACACGTTAATTAACACGATACATATTGAATCTACGTTGGAAGTGCAAAATAAACATAAAAATAAAATATTGTTCGTTGCAGATGATAAGATACAGATTGCACAGCTGACCCAGAGATACTATCATTAACATCCATACCATCGTGGGAGGTATGTAAACAAATGCATACGTACACATGTACTACAAAATTAACACCTTCATAAATAAACACAGTGATACACGTCTCAGTCCTTTACTGTATTCAAACCAATGTAAAATATTTGACAAGAGTCGCACATTTTAGAAATGTAAATAATTTTACTAAAAGTTTCTTTAAAAGTTGGCATGTAACAACAATATAGCAGAAGAAAGATAAATAAACCCACTGAAGATAGCAAAAAAAGTGCTGAAACATGTCTGGGTGAAAACAAAACAAGAAAAATGTCTTGCATACGACGGAATTCCTCTCCAATTGTCTTTGCAAGCACGGGAATAAGAACTGCAGCACTCACAAGATGAAAATAAGTTTCAGTTATTAAATGAAGTACTAAGGGCCCAAATCAAGTTTTCCACCACAATGAACAACAAATTAACTTTGTCAATTAGTTGCGTTGATTCGTTGCAATGGGCACAATACACAGAAGGAGTCCCTCGGGAATAGATACACACAAGGCGTTTCGCCCGATGCCTACTTGCCCCTGATGTGCAGACTGGCCAGCGCTATCCTCTCATCGGCCCAAACATCAACGATTAACGCAGGCAAGAGAGTACCACGCAATTAAGATCATCAGCAACTAGGATGAGAGGCAGACATAGGATACAAAGACTTGCTAGTCGAGATACAAGAGGGACACCTCGCTTTAACTGCACAGAGGGGTACACCACATTTTAACTACAGTATGAGTATTAAATTTTCATTAGCAAAACCTTGCACCATGTCAGACCGAATGGGACAAAACAAATTTAAGCAATCGCCCAAGATACCTGAGCCTTACTACTTCGAAACCTCAGTAACACGAACAAGCTTACAAACACGATAAAATGCGATTAATCTGGTGACTACTTAGCACAATAAATTTACTGAAATTTGCAGTAAAATATTAGCTAGTTTAAAGTTCTTATTTTTATTCTCTCTATTATTTAATGGGTGTTTTATTACTGTGATTGCTTATTATTATTATTTGATTTTTATTTGTGGTTTGGTTTAGCGATTACTTTTCACTGTTTGCCCCTTATATTTCAGTCCTTTTAATTATGTTTCTGGTGGTTATGAAGTCTATATTGCTTACTGTTCTCCGTAAGGTAAAGAATACGGTAATACCATATGCGTTTCGCAGCAGCTGATCTCGTTGAGTCTCCTTGCTGGAACTTCTCCACCTGAAATCGCTTAAGATAATTTTTCGCTCTACGGAAATCGATCGGTGAAGCGAAGCGCTATGCTGTATCTTGTGTACTGAATGTGGCTTCCAACTTTAGTTAGTAAAATTATTTAGGTCTTCCGAGAAATATTCTCGACGAATCCCAAAACCGTGTACAACTGCAGGTTCGCACCATCAAACCACACAACACTTCCGAACGACTTGCGTCTTTATAATCACTGAATATTTCTTTTTAAATGATTATGGGTTATAAACTCTATACACCTGATACTCCTTTGGTGCTTTTATATGTATATATTTTCTTCAATACCATAAAACATAGATTACTGCCTTAATGGCGGCTTCCAACAATCTTCTCTCAATCCGACATAGAACATCTCTCTTTCAATGTCCAACATAGAATAATTATCTCTTTGCCGTAGCTTAATACAGTCTGTATATCAGTGTTATCAAGTTCACATGAAGATGCTTAAATTCCACAGAGTATTTACCTCCCGCGCAGGTATTTTACATTTATCGTCGTATATCTATGGGCTCGTACATTACTATATGCTGTACTAGGTCAAAGTCTTTAATAGCTGAGACGTATAATGCTACAAAAAGTTCTCCGTCTATTTCAATACAAATAATGAACAAATTTAAAACAGATCACTCACGTGGTAACTTAAGCAATATCACATTACATATAGATAAAGCAATGAAGGCAGTCATCTAAAATACAATGCAGAAGGAATCAATTACAATGCTTCGATCCAGAGTTCGGAACAGTAATACCTTCTCTTCGGGAAGATCGGTTTCCTCCTCACTAGAAAACACCATGCACTTTGTAAATCAATTAAGCGTCTAAAGTAACAAATCTCTAGTTCTGATATTCACTGGGCTCATGACTTCCAGTTCCACATGACCGAGAGACAGTACTGTCGTAAACATACCAAGTAAATTGCGTATCAGTTACGCTAGAGAAGGTTAGCTCTGGACTGGTGAACCGGTCGGAGTGCCAACAAGGCATATCGCCAATATAACAGATGTCAGCGATTGTCACACAACCTCACAGTGTGGCAGGTAGAAACGCATAGACTGACGTGCTACATAAAAAGGCTATGTGAGGCGACACTACATACGTACAAAGCCAGAGCGCCACTGCGAAATCAAACGTGGGCAGAAAGAACAGGGCTCAGTGACGCAGAATAATTACTATAGCGGGGCAAGGAACGCAGCAGGTCAGATAAACGAGAGCAAGTGCGCTCATACCTGGAGAGCTTGTACTTTTAAATACCGAGGCTTCCGGTGTTCGGAGAAACACTGTCGTGCCGCCATTCTGTCAGTGTAGCTAGAACCAGAGAGAATGACAATCTATAGAGTTCCAGTGGAACGACAGGATGATCGGTGGTTGACTGCCTGCTACGTGCTTGTTGACTTCAGTCCCGAGATGCGGATAACCTGATGCTTACCGCAGTCGTGGAGCGACGGTCTGTCTTTGCTGCTTACTGGGACATCGCGGATGAGAAGACTGTGGTGCTGCCAGCCCTGCACTATGGGTCATCGCGGATGATCTGCAACTTGCCATCTGCACACCGATCAGGTGTGGTGCTTCCTCTCTTCCCCGTGAGCATCTGCAGTAGTCTTGGCCGGTTCATGGTGGACCTAAGTTGGCACTCTCCCCCTGCATATACATCTACATCTACGTGATTACTCTGCTATTCACAATAAAGTGCCTGGCAGGGGTTTCAGTGAATCACCTTCAAGCTGTCTCTCCACTGTTCCACTCTCGAAGGGCGCGAGGGAGAAACGAGCACTTAAAATTTTCTGTGCGAGCCCTGATTTCTCTAATTTTATCGTGATGATCATTTCTTTCTTTGTGGGTGTCTGACAATAGAATGTTTTCGCAATAGGAGGAGAAAACTGGTGATTGAAATTTCATGAGAAGATCCTGTCGCAACGAAAAACGCCTTTGTTTTAATGATTGCCATTCCAATCCACGTATCATGTCTGTGGCACTATCTCCCCTACTTCGCGTTAGTACAAAAGGAGCTGCCCCTCTTTGTACTTTTTCGATGTCATCCGTCATTCCCATCTGATGTGGATCCCAGACCACACAGATACTCCAGAACAGGGCGGACAAGTGGGATGTAAGCAGTTCACCTTCTAAGTGTTCTGTCAATGAATCGCAGTCTTTGGTTGGCTCTACCCGCAACATTATCTATGTGATCGTTCCAATTTAAGATATTCGTAATTATAGTCCCTAAGTATTCAGTTGAATGTAGAGCCTTCAGATTTGTGTGACTTATCACGTAATCGAAACTCTACGGATTTCTTTTAGTATTCAAGTGAATACCTTCACACTTTTCTTCATTCAAGGGCAATTACCACTTTTCGCACCATACAGATATCTTATCTGAACTATTTTCTAATTCGTTTTGGTCATTTGATGACTTTACAAAGCGGTAAGTGACAGCATCATCTGCAAAAAATCTAAGACGGCTTCTGAGATTGCCTCCTATGTCGTTAATATAAAAGCGGCACCACCGTTTAGGATAGGGAAAATTAGTTTTGTGCAATATTCTATGCACAAGTTACAGCCAGGTGAGGGCCGAATTCCATTGAGTTATGCATACCAACAGTTGCGAAGTAGAATAAAAGCCACAGGGCCATCAAATTGCTGAAAGAGTATACGTAGCAGTTTTGAATGTCGCAAATCACAGGCAGAAGGGGCCCACTGGCCAACCTAGCGTGTTATGAGTACCCGACGCGAAGCGGTGCATGTGGCAAAACAGAGGTGCACTGCCGTGTATTCATTTAAGTGTGGCAGCTCTCCTGGATGGCTGGGTGTGTCACACCACCAGCTAAACGCAGCAGCAGATGGGGCGCTAGCGTTCCAGTCCACGGCGGGTCACTGGTTCAAGCCTCTCAGGTCGAGCGGGGTCTGTAGCCAGCCAGCGGTGTGCCTCTCCATGGCTCGCTACTGCGGGCAGTCGTCCTGTCTTCCAACACACACTGGAGGCATCCTGAGGCGTTGGCTGCAGATTCGGACTCCGGATCGCAGGCGATTGTTGTCACCGCGATCTTAGCCACGCCAGAGAGAAGCACACAGCTGGCTGCCTGTGGCTCACACCAAGCAGACTGCGTTGGCAGGGTTGCAGACAGCTGAGTCACTACCGGAATCCTGATGACAGTGCAACTCCACTGCCATACAAGGCCGACACACAGCAGCGTGTGCATGGGGCGCTGAGGCAGCAATTCCGCGCCAAGCCGTTTCACAGACAGCGAAGTGGCGTCCTCAGTATTGCCGGACCCATTGACACAGATAGAGTGGAATGAGGGCACTGTAGTTGGAACCAATAAATCACTTGGAAAGCTCGGATGACTCTTAATATGGTTCTATCAACCTCTTCCTGCTACATTTGGGCCGGCCAGAGTGGTCGAGCGGTTCTAGGCACTTCAGTCTGGAACCGCGCGACCACTATGATCGCAGGTTCGAATCCTGCCTCGGGCATGGATGTGTGTGATCTCCTTAGGTTAGTTAGGTTTAAGTAGTTTTAAGTTCTAGGGGACTGATGACCTCAGATGCTAAGTCCCATAGTGCTCAGAGCCATTTGAACCATTTTTTGCTACATTTGGAGTTGCTATTACATTCGGTGGCAGAAGTTGCCTCTACATTTGGTGTCCGAATAGCAGATGTCATCTGTCCAGTACGACGTTCGAGCCCACCACCAGCATTACGTTCACGAGATGTGAGTTTTAACCTGTTTGCTTTTCAGTATTGGACGTTTACTTGCGTTTTTGAGTTTTTTAGTATGGCCCATGGCAGGCCTTTGTAGATGTTTTGCGTAGGCTTATTATTTTTTTTGTCTGAATAAGTGTTAGTGTAAGGTTTTTTTTCGTGGCATTTAATTACTTTTGTACTGGTTTGAGTATGTTGTTACCGAGTATGATGATACTGAAGTCTAGGTAGCAAGGTTATTCTTGTACTTGAACGTTTTGTTTCTGGACTAACTGCGAACGAAAGCAACACAATGGCAGGGTCAGGGCCGTGAGGTGTGTCGAAACCAGAAGTGGTGCCAGCCAGTGTGGCCGTGCAGTTCCAGGCCCTTCAGTCTGGAACCGCGTGACCGCTACGGGCGCAGGTTCGAATCCTGTCTCGGGCATGGATGTGTGTGATGTCCTTAGGTTAGTTAGGTTTAAGACGTTCTAAGTTCTAGGGGACTGATGACCATAGATGTTAAGTCCCATAGTGCTCAGAGCCTTGAACCATTTTTTCGGCCAAAAGCGGTACGGATTTTGTTGGAAAAAGTAGCTCAATTGACAGCGGACAATACGCAGTTGAGAAATGAATTAACATGTAGAAGTGAGTAGTAAACCTCGTCTAATCAGTCGTTGTTGCCTAGGGTGCAGGAGATTGATCCAGCTGCCGCGAGTTTGATTATTCCTTTTTCTGGCAAGGCATCTGAGTGAGTCGACAGGGTAAGGGAAATTAATGAATATACTTAAGAGTTGGGTCAGAGCAATGGAGCGAGTAGTATTCTGTTGCAGGAGGCCGAGCAAAGGGCACTTGATGTATTTTTGAGAGGGTTACCGGCGGCATAAGTCACGGAAAGTGTGTGAAGGGACTCCGAAAGATTTGTATTCAGTCATTCAACTGGCATTTCAATGTGAAGAAATAGATGTGCCAACAGGGGTATGCGAGAGGCAAACAGTGTTTAAAGCGGGTGTGAAATGTTTTATGTGTGGTCATACGGGATATGTGCAGAGGCAGTGTACATAGTCACTGAGGAATAAAGGAACGGCTGGAAGTTAGCAGTGGGGAGGCTGGAGAAGTGGAGATAGGAAAGGTGTACAAGCGTTAAACGGCAGAGGGAACCCAATATCTACCTAAGAGAGCTCCTGTTTAATTTCTATGCTACAAATACGTATGCAGAGATGGAATGTTCAGTGTAGGGATCCATAGGAACTAAGAAGTTTAAGATTTTGTTGGACTCAGGGGCACAGGTGTCAGTGGCTACTAAGACTATAATGTGATGACGGAAGTTAGACCCATGACGTTATAGGTTGCGTAGAGTGGGGGATAAGGAGGTCATGCCTTTGGGGTCGGTGACAGTTGACTTTCGAATAGAGAAAGTCCAATTTAATGTATGTATTGAGGTAGTAACATGGGTAAGCGAGGGCTACGACGTGATCCTAGGAGTAGAGTTCTTGCATCAAGCCAGCCGGTGTGGCCGTGCGGTTCTAGGCGCTTCAGTCTGGAACCGCTTGACCGCTACGGTCGCAGGTTCGAATCCTGCTTCGGGCATGGATGTGTGTGATGTCCTTAGGTTAGTTAGGTTTAAGTAGTTCTAAGTTCTAGGGGACTGATGACCACAGATGTTAAGTCCCATAGTGCTCAGAGCCATTTGAACCATTTGAACCATCTTGCATCAACATCATGCGAAAATTGACCTTGGATAACGAACTGTGGAACTTGGCGGAATATTATTTCCGCTAGGGGAAACTGTTGTCAATGCAGAGCTGTCGTGAGGGGCGTTCAACGTAATGACTGCACCAACTGAACTGTGTACATTAGCATTAAGGCTTAATTCGCGCGAGTGTGTGTCTAGTGGCACCAGGAAGTCACTTTGGGTAAGTGTGGAGTCAAATCTACCTGCGAGTACAGTGTGTGTTATTGAACTATTAGAGGATAATGAAGTTTTGGGTCCATTGGATTGTTTTGTAAAAAATAGTGTTGTACGCGTACAGGATCCTCGACGGTCGAGTAGTTCCCGTGAACGTGGATAATTTTAGTGCTGTAGACGCGAATTTGAGGAAAGGAGTATTAAGAGCAGATTTGGATGTGCCAGATGGGGAAGACTAGTGTTCGAGAGGTCGGCGAAGCGACCAACCACTAACTGCCGATAGAATTGCATTGCGTGACAAAATTAAGCATTTGAAAGGAGGGGAAAGAGAGCATATGGAACAATTATTGTGGGAATTTAAGAATTTGTTTTTTCCACAAGGACTATTACCAGCAATTCCATTAGTTCAACATAGGATACCAACAGGGAATAAAGCATCTATTTACCGTAAACCATACAGAATACTGAGGTATTTGCAGCCTATTGTGGAGGATTTCATTGATCAGCAGCTTGCGGTCGGTATTATAGAGCATAGTAATAGTTGCTGGGGAACGGGCATTGTCGTTATGCCTAAAAAATCTATGGATGGAACTAAGAAATACAGGTTCTGTTGTCACTACTGATACCTCAACAATAAGACAGTAAGGAACAAATACCCCATTCCAAACATATCGGAGACTTTGGATGACTTAGGACAATGCCAGTATTTTTCTACGATGGATGGGACGAGTGGTTATCATCAGTTGAAGGTGGCTCTAGAGGATCTCCACAAACTGCATTCTCTACTCTTGGAGGCCATTACCAGTACATTAGAATGCCATTCGGTGATAAAAACTCTCTGGCAACGTTTCAGAGACTGCTAGACAGTGTCTTGAGGGGTTTGAAACCACGGCAGTGTCTGATCTATTTGGATGACATTATAGTGTTCTCAAGTAGTATGGAGCAACAAAGACTGGTTAAGGGTAGTCCAAGTCCGAGTGGATTGTATACTGAGGGCGTGAGACGAGTAGGTAAGGGGTCGATCGAGCAGTCATCGTCCAGTAAGGAATTTTTTCGTTTTGTTTCATGTCATGGTTTTAAGGGGCACTAGACCACATTTAAGTTGTAATTTCTTAGACTTTCCCGGCGATTTGATGACATTTCGTGGAAATCGGGTTTTCTGCCGGATATCAGCGTCTTCCAAACACGATATTTTGACGTCATTACTTGACGTCTTCATCAGGTGTTCCCTGATGAAGACGTCAAGTAATGACGTCGAAATATCGTGTTTGGAAGACGCTGATATCCGGCAGAAAACCCAATTTCCACGAGATCACATTTAAGTTTTCTAATAGTAAGGAAATATGCCATAGGTGCCGATCCAAACAAGTTAGGAGCTAGTTAAGGTTCGACCCAGGGACCGAGTCTTTCCGAAGGGGGGAATAATGTAGTGGCACTACCGTTTAGGATAGGGAAAGATAGTTTTGTGCAATATTCTGAGCACAAGTTACAGCCAGGTGTGGGCTGGATTGGAGTGAGTTACGCATACCAACAGTTGTGAAGTAGGATAGAGGCCACAGGGCCGCCAAATTGCTGAAAGAGTATACGTAGCAGTTTTGCATGTCGCAAATCACAGGCAGAAGGGGCCCACTGGCCAACTTAGCATGTTATGTGTACGTGATGCGAAGCGGCGCATATGGCAAAACAGAGGTGCACAGACACATATAAATAGATGCAGGTTTCTAACGAGATTCATACAAGTGTGGCAGCTCTCTTGACAGCAGGGCATGTCACACCAACAGATAGATGCCGCAGCAGATGGGGCGCCAGCATTCCAGTCCATGGCAGGTCACTGGTTCGACCCTCTGACGCCGACGCAGGGTCCATAGCCAGCCAGTGGCGGGCACTGCATGGCTTGCTACTGTGGGCAGTCGTCCTGGCTTCCAACACACGCCAGAGGCATCCTGAGGCGAGGGACACAGATTCCCGCTCCAGATGGCATTCTCTTGTTGTCACTGCTGTCTTAGCCACGCTGGCGAGAAGTATGCAGCTGGGCGCCTGCGGCTCACACCAAGCAGTGCTGAGACGGCAGGGTCGCAGACCACTGAGTCAACTGCCAGCATCTTGAGAACGCCGTAACTCCGCTGTCGTACAAGGCCGACACACAGCAGTGTGTGCATGGGTCGCTGAGGCAGCTATTCCGCGCCGAGCCATTTTGCAGACAGCAAAGTGGTGTCCTCAGCATTGCAGGACCCAGTGATGCAGATCAAGAGGAACAGGGGCATTGTGGTTGGAATGAATAAATGACTTGGAAAACTTGGACGAGTCTTAATATGGTGTCTTCTTCCTCTTCCCACTACATTTCATGTTGCTGTTACATTCGGTGGCAGACGTTGTCACTACAATATAGATCAGGAACAATAGAGGACCTGTAACTCTCCCTTGGGGAACATCGGATATTATTTCTGTTTTACTCCATGACTTTCTGTCTATTACTACGAACTGTGAACTTTCTGACAGGAAATCATGAATCCAGTCGCACAACTGAGACGATATTTCATTGGCCCGCAGTTTGGTTAGAAGATGCTTA
This sequence comes from Schistocerca serialis cubense, assembly GCF_023864345.2. Classification (NCBI taxonomy): domain Eukaryota; kingdom Metazoa; phylum Arthropoda; class Insecta; order Orthoptera; family Acrididae; genus Schistocerca; species Schistocerca serialis. Next base: position 1,141,222,401 of record NC_064639.1, on the reverse strand, counting down.
TGAGGAACGGTGTCGAACAGCTTCTGGAAATCTAAAAATATAGAATCAATCCGATATCTCCTACCGATGTCATGAGTATAAAGAGCTAGTTGTGTTTCACAAGAACGACATTTCCTGAATCCATGCTGACTAAGTGTCAAATCGTTTTTTCGAGGTGCTTCATAATGTTCGAATAGTATTTGTTCCAAAATCCTACTGCAAATCGACGTTAGTGATGTGGGCCTGTATTTTAACGGATTACTCCTACTTCCCTTTTTGTGTATTGGTGTGACTTGAGCAATTTTCCAATCTTCAGGTACTGATCTTTCTGTGAGTGTCTAACGAGCTGCCTTTGACATGATTGAGGAGTGCGCCTCACTGTCGTGGGACATATGGCATATGACGCCATCCAACTCCTACACTGTTGCCATTACAACACACGGCCCTGGCTCTGACCCGCGGGGCGATGGTGCGACTTGCTTACAAGGCATCAGCACTTCTCCATTGCACTTGCGTTTATGCGCGGCCACTGATTCCTCTTCTCTACAACTGTGTAATTCTGTGCACTTTGCACAATAAATCAATGTTATTGGAAATATCACTGTGCTACTAAAGCATCCGAGTGTGTGCTGGACCACTCCCTACACTCCGCACACGGCCTGCTATGCACAATGTGATCTGAGTTCTCCAGGTCCAAACGGCTGGTTGCCGAGATGAGCATGCCAACGACTACTCTGGAGGTGTTCAAAAATTCCTGCTCAATACACAACATCAGCATATGAAAAGTTGTCTGTTTTGTTCCATTTTACTTTAAGGCGCAGAAACAGCTGGGGTCATACGTGGAGTCAAAACTATAGAACACGATGACAGAAAGGTGTTAAAAAACAACTATACTTCAGTCACAAGTGACGTAAGAGAAGACAACTAAAAACAGGGACATGGAGAATGGGCTAAAAAAGACACAATATAGAAACGGAGGTCCAAAACTAAAAATTAAATGGCCTTCGCCATATTGCTTTGGCGGATAAAAAGGAAAACTTGGTCGACAGCCCGCGCGTCATTTGCTAAAACGGCCGACAAATCAGACGGCAAACACAAGCGGGAACGTAAACGGTTCAAAAATGGGCGTCCCGTCTGAAAGTGGCAGACAGTTAAAACTGGTTGCCTAGATAAGCATGCCAACGACTACTCTGGAGGTGTTCAAAAATTCCTGCTTAATACGCAACAACAGCATATGAAAAGTTGTCTGTTTGTTTTGTTCTATTTCGCTTTAAGGCGCGGAAACAGCTGGGGTCATTCTTGTTGTTGTTGTGGTCTTCAGTCCTGAGACTGGTTTGATGCAGCTCTCCATGCTACTCTATCCTGTGCAAGCTTCTTCATCTCCCAGTACCTAATGCAACCTACATCCTTCTGAATCTGCTTAGTGCATTTATCTCTTGGTCTCCCTCTACGATTTTTACCCTCCACGCTGCCCTCCAATGCTAAATTTGTGATTCCTTGATGCCTCAAAACATGTCCTACCAACCGATCCCTTCTTCTGGTCAAGTTGTGCCACAAACTTCTCTTCTCCCCAATCCTATTCATTACCTCCTCATTAGTTACGTGATCTACCCACCTTATCTTCAGCATTCTTCTGTAGCACCACATTTCGAAAGCTTCTATTCTCTTCTTGTCCATACTAGTTATCGTCCATGTTTCACTTCCATACATGGCTACACTCCATACAAATACTTTCAGAAATGACTTCCTGACACTTAAATCTATACTCGATGTTAACAAATTTCTCTTCTTCAGAAACGCTTTCCTTGCCGTTGCCAGTCTGCATTTTATATCCTCTCTACTTCGACCATCATCAGTTATTTTTCTCCCCAAATAGCAAAACTCCTTTACTACTTTAAGTGTCTCATTTTCTAATCTAATTCCCTCAGCACCACCCGATTTAATTTGACTACATTCCATTAACCTCGTTTTGCTTTTGTTGATGTTCATCTTATATCCTCCTTTCAAGACACTGTCCATTCCGTTCAACTGCTCTTCCAAGTCCTTTGCTGTCTCTGACAGAATTACAATGTCATCGGCGAACCTCAAAGTTTTTACTTCTTCGCCATGAATTTTAATACCTACTCCGAATTTTTCTTTTGTTTCCTTTACTGCTTGCTCAATATACAGATTGAATAACATCGGGGAGAGGCTACAACCCTGTCTCACTCCTTTCCCAACCACTGCTTCCTTTTCATGCCCCTCGACTCTTATAACTGCATCTGGTTTCTGTACAAATTGTAAATAGCCTTTCGCTCCCTGTATTTTACCTCTGCCACCTTTAGAATGTGAAAGAGAGTATTCCAGCCAACATTGTCAAAAGCTTTCTCTAAGTCTACAAATGCTAGAAACGTAGGTTTGCCTTTCCTTAGTCTTTCTTCTAAGATAAGTCGTAAGGTTAGTATTGCCTCACGTGTTCCAACTTTTCTACGGAATCCAAACTGATCTTCCCCGAGGTCCGCTTCTACCAGTTTTTCCATTCGTCTGCAAAGAATTCGTGTTAATATTTTGCAGCTGTGACTTATTAAACTGATAGTTCGGTAATTTTCACATCTGTCAACACCTGCTTTTTTTGGGATTGGAATTATTATATTCTTCTTGAAGTCTGAGGGTATTTCATCTGTCTCATACATCTTGCTCACCAGATGGTAGAGTTTTGTCAGGACTGGCTCTCCCAAGGCCGTCAGTAGTTCTAATGGAATGTTGTCTACTCCCGGGGCCTTGTATCGACTCAGGTCTTTCAGTGCTCTGTCAAACTCTTCACGCAGTATCGTATCTCCCATTTCATCTTTATCTACATCCTCTTCCATTTCCATAATATTGTCCTCAAGTACATCGCCCTTGTATAAACCCTCTATATACTCCTTCCACCTTTCTGCCTTCCCTTCTTTGCTTAGAACTGGGTTGCCATATGAGCTATTGATATTCATACAAGTGGTTCTCTTCTCTCCAAAAGTCTCTTTAATTTTCCTGTAGGCAGTATCTATCTTACCCCTAGTGAGACAAGCCTCTACATCCTTACATTTGTCCTCTAGCCATCCCTGCTTAGCCATTTTGCACTTCCTGTCGATCTCATTTTTGAGACGTTTGTATTCCTTTTTGCCTGCTTCATTTACTGCATTTTTATATTTTCTCCTGTCATCAATTAAATTCAATATTTCTTCTGTTACGCAAGGATTTCTATTAGCCCTCGTCTTTTTACCTACTTGATCGTCTGCTGCTTTCACTACTTCATCCCTCAGAGCTACCCATTCTTCTTCTACTGTATTTCTTTCCCCCATTTCTGTCAATTGTTCCCTTATGCTCTCCCTGAAACTCTCTATAACCTCTCGTTCTTTCAGTTTATCCAGGTCCCATCTCCTTAAATTCCCACCTTTTTGCAGTTTCTTCAGTTTCAATCTGCAGTTCATAACAAAGAGATTGTGGTCAGAATCCATATCTGACCCTGGAAATGTCGTACAATTTAAAACCTGGTTCCCAAATCTCTGTCTTACCATTATATAATCTATCTGATACCTTTTAGTATCTCCAGGATTCTTCCAGGTATACAACCTTCTTTTATGATTCTTGAACCAAGTGTTAGCTATGATTAAGTTATGCTCTGTGCAAAATTCTACAAGGCGGCTTCCTCTTTCATTTCTTCCCCCCAATCCATATTCACCTACTATGTTTCCTTCTCTCCCTTTTCCTACTGACGAATTCCAGTCACTCATGACTATTAAATTTTGTCTCCCTTCACTACCTGAATAATTTCTTTTATCTCGTCATACATTTCATCAATTTCTTCATCATCTGCAGAGCTAGTTGGCATATAAACTTGTACTACTGTAGTAGGCATGGGCTTTGTGTCTATCTTGGCCACAATAATGCGTTCTCTATGCTGTTTGTAGTAGCTAACCCGCACTCCTATTTTTTTATTCATTATTAAACCTACTCCTGCATTACCTCTATTTGATTTTGTATTTATAACCCTGTAATCACCTGACCAAAAGTCTTGTTCCTCCTGCCACCGAACTTCACTAATTCCCACTATATCTAACTTTAACCTATCCATTTCCCTTTTTAAATTTTCTAACCTACCTGCCCGATTAAGGGATCTGACATTCCACGCTCCGATCCGTAGAACGCCAGTTTTCTTTCTCCTGATAACGACGTCCTCTTGAGTAGGCCCCTCCCGGAGATCCGGGGTCATTAGTGAAGTCAAAACTATGTGTACAAAGTGGTGGGGTAGCGCCACTTATCAAATGACGATGGCTAAAAAGGAGTGCCCAATACGCAGCCTAGTTAAAATGACCTCCTCCCTGCGGGAGGGCAGAGAGAATGTCGTCCAAGCCGCTGGGATCTTATTCCCATGAAGGGAGGACCTTTGGCGATGCCAAAGGCACACCACCTCCTGACAGACGGCAACACAGACACAGTCTGAGGGAATATAGGTACTCGCGGGCTGAGGTACGAGGACTGCAGCCTTGGCAGCAGCGTCAGCAGCCTCGTTTCCTGGCAGACCGACTTGACCAGGGACCCACAGAAACATCACAGTGGGTCCACCAAGAGTGAGCAAGTGACAGTTTTCCTGGACCCGTTGCATTAAGGAATGTACAGCAGTGTACGACGCACATAGACTTTGGTGGGCGCTGAGTGAGTCGGAGCAGAGGACACAATTGAAAAGTCGGTGACGCCGGATGTAGCATATCAAAGTGAAATTCTTGTTAAAATGATTGCAGTTTACAAAAGATTGCCAGAATCTGGGTGTGCTGTGTACACTATCTCTTGCTCATCAGGTGCGCCATGCGCATGCATAGTAGACTGACACTGAATATATCACCGCAGATCCTATAAAATGATAGATTACCCCCCCTGAAGCTAATAGGCTTTTTAAAAAATCAACGGTCACTTGATATCGGACAACGTATTTTGATAAGTTCCTAAACGCGTAAGGGGCCACGTCTCTTGAAGATGGTTTAAAGACTCGGACATATCATTTTTCTTAACTGAATTATTTACTTTAATGATTTATGAATGATAGATTATGATCTGGTAAAGTAATTTCTATTCAAACGATATCTGAAAATTACTCATAACAGATAAACTTCGAGGTTATAAAACAATTCGAGAACGAATTTATATCATTAAAATAGAGCAATGATAAGAAGATCAATCGTTATTAGGGTCGCCACAAGCATGATGCTGGACAATTACGGTTGCCCAGACACGTAAAGGAAACGAATTATGCTTTCAACCGTGATTGCTAACTTTAAAATTATACAGTAAGGTATGAATTTGAATCGAGCATACAACATATCAATGAATAAAGGAGGAATGAGAAAGAAAATCGCTCAGTGGGCGAGCTCCAACTAGTTAACTAAACAGCGAAACAAACATGATTGGTTACGCAAAAGAATCCCCTATGCACCAAGAATCAGATAATAGAGAAACTTGCATACCAGTGCGTGAAGCTGGTAGATGAAGTTAGGAATGCTACAAGTAAAAAACCAGGAATGAGCTCCTCTTTCGTCAATATACCGTGATTCCTGAAGTCTGGAGCGCACATTGCAAATGTGATACTGCCATGACTGTCATTGAGGTGGTTGCCGATAAGTCGGGGTGCTTTGAACTGCGGCCGCAGTCAACTGTTGTTGGGCTGAACTGATGTGATGAGATTTCAAAACGCGGATATCATTCTCCTCCTGATTTCTCGCCGCAGATGCGTGTAAGTTCAAAAGACTTAGCAGAGGGTCGACATCAAGAAAACCACGCACGAGCGCAAGTCAGGAGTAGCCTCACCAAGTTGAAGTTCGAATCAGAATACCCTGCGAATCCGAATGCGACGACGTATACCTCAGTTTTTGTAGCCTTTCTTCGGACTTCGGAAAGGCCAGCCGCTTTGGCAGAGCGGTACTAGGCGCTTTAGTCGGGAACCGCGCTGCTGCTACGGTCGCAGGTTCGAATCCCGCCTCGGTCATGGATGTGTGTGATGTCCTTAGGTTCAAATGGCTCTGAGCACTAAGGGACTTAACATCTGAGGTCATCAGTCCCCTAGAACTTAGAACTACTTAAACCTAACTAACCTAAGGACATCACACACATCCATGCCCGAAGCGGGATTCGAACCAGCCACCGTAGCGGTCGCGCGGTTCCGGACTGAAGCGACTAGAACCGCTCGGCCATCACGGCCGGCTTAATGTCCTTAGGTTAGTTAGGTTTAAGTAGTTCTACGTCTAGGGGACTGATGACCTCAGATGTTAAATCCCTTAGTGCTTAGAGCAACTTGAACTTCGGAAAGGCGTCCCAGAAGGAACCTTAGTGCCGTTCCAACTTGGGGTCTGCAATTTCCCACCCTCTCTTCCACCATAAAGTTAAAATGTATCCGCCGGTGAGATTGTGTATGCGGAAACGAGAGACGAGTGTCGACTCGTTCCCATGTCAAGGCTTAAATGTCGGAAATTCAGGAAATTTTGTTGGCCTTGCCACACCGTTCCCACCGGAGGGACGTTCTTTGCAATTTTGCGGATACACGATTAGCTACATATTTTGCTTCAGGAAACGTAGCATAATGACGAGTGGGCAGCCGAGGATTCCATCAGAAGTTTACTAACAAACCAGAGTTCTCACTCCTTCCACCAACGGTTTGTCATTCTGCTACTGAGGCCACCAGTCTTCCTTTCCGCCACTCACTCTCCGCGGAAGCTCAAGCGGGAGGATAGTCCATGCACTGGCTCTTTCGACTGTCCATGCAGCCCAGTAGCCTGAGACCTTGAACTCTAAATGCTTTGCAAACCTTCCGGAACGTGCGAAAGTTCCTAATGTTTTCGCTCCAGTAAAAACAAGTTCCCTGGTAAAGACCAGATCCATTTAATGGAAAAAAACTACTACAAGAATGAAACGTTAGAGGGATGTGTTACTACATTGCTACATGCTAACCCCTGGTCACCCATATAAACAACACGCGATACAAGTGGAAAATCGACAGATAATACTGTATTTGAAAGTAAATGAAGCAAGAGAGTCTCGTATGCAAATTTAGTATGCAAATAGGATAAAATGTGAGAAGAAAAGCCTGAAACAGGCAGACACCTTACAAGATAAGTTATGAGTAAATCTATGTGTGTTTTAATATTAAATATCGGCTAAACTTTGCCCCAGTCCCACCTATGATGAACTTTGTGACTACATATCCTTGTATTACTATTGTCAGACCTACAAATTTTCGTAGATATTTTACTGCTGGCTACCACTGAAACATCTATACCTGCCTTTTGTAAGCTACCTACTCTTATTTTGTAACGATCTGAGTACATGAAAGTATATTTTCAGAAAAACGCCCTCTCACCATCACTTATAGAAATTTCATAATCTGACTCGGATGATGTATAAATAATGTTCCTCGTATGCAGATCACGTGGATTGAGCATGTGTGGCTCCGTCTGATATCCTAACACTCTTCCACACAGAACTTGAAATGTAAATACGTACAAAAACCACTTCAAATGTAATCTAATAAGCAGCAAGCAGTCACTGTCGCTTACCTTCCAAGCCGTCAGGCAAGCAAAGAGCAATAAAAGTTTTATGCTGATTGCAGTTCTAAAAGAGCGTATGCTGATTCCGGTTTTGCTTCACACTGACAAATGTTCCTGTTTAAGCCAGAACTTTGACTAAAGTTCCTGCTTTAAATTAAGTGTGGATTGGAAGATGAGCACAAAGCCTCGTAGTTAGTTACAGTTTTGGATAAGTCATCATAAATGACCTGGGAATGCATATATCTCGTAGGAGCTTCGGTTGAATTGATGATAATGAACACAATCGATAACCATTAAAACATGAAAAGTCACAACAGTCCATACGTGGACCACAAGCCATAAAGGCTTTCACATAAGAAAGAACTGAACAAAGAGAAATTCTAGATACATTAGAAACTCCTAAACAAATTAAAATAATTGAGGTTATGATGTTGTCAGTATGACTACGATACAGATGTACCAGGCGCATCGATAGCTAACTACCTCAGCTGGATGTCGGCGCGCCTTCTTCTCGACACGGTCACCAGGCGAAACGGGCTCTTGATGTGCGCCAGCTAATGCTTCCCGTCCGCGACACCGTGTCAGAAACTATCATAGAAAGTCGAGCGCAATTACATGCTGCCAAACCCCGAAAGCGCGGCAATTCGCGGGAGCTTCACACAACACACCTGCTCCACCGCACTACTCCAGCCAGACTCCTCTCTGCTCTGCCCGCGCTCCAAGCGGCCGAGTTAACACTACCAAAGATCCTAAACACTTTTGCTCTCCACACGACCTATCGATATAATCGTTCGATATCATAGTTTTCCCTAGGCAAGACCCAGCGTAAAAATACAAATAATATTTACAAAACAAATCAATTATACATCGACATAAATGCATAAATATATACATACAAACAGTAAAACAATTACAATATATAAAAACACAGAAATGTCATATCTTAAGGTAACAAACAAAATAAGGAAAAAAAATTATAATACAATAGATGGAAATAGGTTGGTTGGTTGGTTTGTTGGGGGAAGGAGACCAGACAGCGAGGTCATCGGTCTCATCAGATTAGGGAAGGATGGGGAAGGAAGTCGGCCGTGCCCTTTGAAAGGAACCATCCCGGCATTTGCCTGGAGCGATTTAGGGAAATCACGGAAAACCTAAATCAGGATGGCCGGACGCGGGATTGAACCGTCGTCCTCCCGAATGTGGAAATAGGAGATTATGCATTTCCGGCGTTACAAAGTACATAAAAATAATGTTTGGTGCGTGTTTCTCAGACAAGTGCCTAATCATTGGTTTCTGTTTAATTTATGGGAATTTATGGGAATCGCAAGTATCTCGAGTTCCTGATGTACTGCTGCCGCAGTTACTGGAAGACATCCCACTAGACATAAGGCTATCAGTGTGGTACCAACATGACAGATCCTCTTAAGAGAACATCTGGAGAACACTGTAACGGTCGTTCAGGAAACATAAAATTGTCTTCACACTTAACAAATTTAATACTTCCATGTTTCGATCTGTGGCGAAAATTAAAACCAGAAGTCTATTGGGAATCACCTACTACTCCCGAGGACATGAAATGCCATACAAGGAGAGCCCGCGTTGCTCTTAACTCCAGATAAAAATCAATGTGCAAAATCACTTTACATCGTCTAGCGATGCTCATTATCGACATTTTGGGTACTTGATATGCCAGCCGTGATAATAAACACTCGAACGTACTTGAGTTACGTGTTGGCTTATTTACATTTGGTATAATGTGTGGAAACACTTCTCCTAACGGCGATCACTGTTCCGCGGCGCTATTACCTTGATACTATGTTATTAAGTCCCATTCATGTTATGTCGTTGAAGTTCTCTCAGAAGCTTCTCACAAATGCCACTGAAAAAAGTATACAGTTCCATTAGTAAAAACGGAATTGGTGTCGTAATTCGACGACTATAAACGATAAAAATTACTTGCGGACGTGAGGAAAATTCCCATATTATCTGCTATAACTTGGATAAAACCGCACTTCGATACATCCCTTCATTATGGGCCTGTTTGGAGTACCCTGTCTTAAATGCCTGACATCTCACTGACTGGAGTAGAATTATCTTTAGTCACGAGTCTTCGAACTGAGCCCCTATGACCAGTGAAGATGTGTCTGGAGAATCCCCGGACAGCGGTGGGATACGGATCTCACTGTCACCTGCCATGCGAACCGACAACCGGAAGTTCCATTTCTTTTCATAGTAGGATCTCTTTGATTGTCAAAAATGGTTCAAATGGCTCTAAGCACTATGGGACTCGACATCTGAGGTCATCAGTCCCTTAGAACTTAGAACTACTTAAACCTAACTGACTTAAGGACATCACACACATCCATGCCGGAGGCAGGATTCGAACCTGTGACCGCAGCAGCAGCGCGGTTCCGGACTGAACCGCCTAGAACCGCTCATCCACAGCGGCCGGCTCTTTGATTGTCATCTGCGGCACTCTTACAGCGCAGCGGTACCGTGCAACGACGATTCTACGCCCCAAACTGCTGCCCTTCATGGCTAGCTATCATCTATCATTTCAGTAAGATAATGCCCGTTTGCACATTTAGAAAGGTTCTACTGCTTGCCTTCGTGCTTGCCAAACCGTCTCCCCAAAAGAGTACGTTTGGAGCGTTGTGGGCAGGGCTCTCCGACCGGCTATGGAGCCAATTGGACAGAACTGTGCACTACATCACTCAGGAGGAATCCAACAATTCTGTCAGTAACAAGCTGAATAACGACCTGTAATATGGGCCAGAGGTGAACCAAAGCGTTATTGACTTGCTTAATTGTGAAGCTTGTAACCACCCCTCACTTATCGACCTTAATGACAGTGAAAAATTAAACCGCGTGTACCTAATGGAAATTTGGGAAAAGCAATCGTCACCGAAGTTAATCTGTCGGTAAAGAGGGAGGAAAGGGTTACATCTAAATGAAAAGGAAAAATGCAAATAAAGCTGGTGGAAATTAATTTTGAAAAGGGGTAAAGTTAATAAAGAAAGTAAATTTGCGGCCATTACGTTAACAATTAACTAGCGGTAATTAGATATTTGAGATTTGGGGGAAATTACGGTCGCCAGTCCTATGGACAATTACTATAATAACTGAAAAAGAAAGGTTATTACACATATAATTAGCACTAGAAGCGTGGCAACTGAAGGTTGACACGAGTAGTGTGAAAACTGAAAGTTTGTCAGAAGTAATAAATCTCGCTACACTCTGACTTAATTTAGCAAAACAACTAATAAAACCAGAAAATTGAAAGTTAATTTAGTGACTGAAATTAATAGTGAACTTTGTTTCTGAAGCATATCGAAATTCAGTAAAATACAGTTAGTCTTGGGCTACCTCAACAATCATTTCAAAAGCTACTTGAATCTACTCAATTTGGAACTAAGAGATTTAACTTTGAACTTGAATTAAATGATTTTGAACAATTAACAATAGTAAAATTTAGTACGAACCCAGCTGAGCTGCAGTCACAGGTAAGCTAAAATATGGTAACAAAACTCGCACTCTTAATTTGTGCTCGTGTAATCTAAATATTGTAGCCAGCTACGAATACTTTAACTGAACTTTGAAATTAAAGCACTGAAATCGAATTATATTATTTTAATGCTGGCGTTTGAATTTCAACGACACTGGGGTTCATTTCGGAAAAGGAAGGGACCCTGCTTGGCAATGCAATTGGGACAATGAGCAACAAAGGTTCATTCTAAGTTGCTGAAATTTTGTGATGCAACAATTTTAAATGTTTGAAAAGCTGAGGTCTGCCATACAGTTCTAAAACTTTACGTGCTTCCAGTCTTCCTTGTTGGTTGATTGAAGGTTTGAAGCCGTCGATCGAGGAGGTGACGACAGTCATTCATTGTCGGCCGTCGCTGTTGCAGAAGCTGGATGTTGGCGCGCCTTCTTCTCGACACGGTCACCAGGCGAAACGGGCTCTTAATGTGCGCCAGCTAATGCTTCCCGTCCGCGACACCATGTCAGAAACTATCATAGCAAGTCGAGCGCAATTACATGCTGCCAAATCCCGAAAGCGCGGCAACTCGCGGGAGCTTCACACAACACACCTGCTCCACTGCACCACCCCAGCCAGACTCTCTCTGCCCGCGCTCCACGCGACAGAGTTAACACTCCCAAAGATCCTAAACACTTTGGTTCTCCACACGTCCTATAGATGTAATGGTTCGATAGCATAGTTTCCCTAGGCCAGACCCAGCATAAAAATACAAATAATCTTTACACAACAAACCAATTATACATCGACATAAATGCATATATATACAAATAGTAACACAATTACAATATAGAAAGACACAGAAACGTCATATATTCAGGTAACAAAATAAGGAAAAAAAATTATAGTACAATAGATGGAAATACGAGGACATGCATTTCCGGCGTTACAAGCTCTTTTTGTTGAATAAATCAACCAGTTAGACCCTATTTCTGATATTGTAGTCACTTTTTGTCTGTAAATGTGCGCTACATCTACCAATTTGCGTCCCATTCGAATAATTCCTTCGTGTTGCGTCATCTTTTTGTGTCTCACAGTAGATTGGAGAATCAGTTTCTCAGCAAGTCAGTTCTTTGAATCTAGTGAGATCACCAGGATCTTTTTTCATTCTGAACGAAGTGGACGATCTTCGTTCAAAATACGCTTGATTCCACGGTCTTCAGAATGTTTCTCGCAACTGGATGTCTACAAAAAGGAACGTTCCCTTCACAGCTTGTTTAAACCGAAATTTTCTGTCGTATTCCATTCTTGGTGACGCACGCCGTTGTAAATGGTGATTACTAGGTAGAAGTAAAGAATATTTTATCCATGACACAAGTTCACTAGTTAGTTTTATTAACAACTGTATGATCGTTGGTGATCACTTGAGATTAACGGAAACAAAAGGTGACTGGCATGGTACCAGATCCGACACGAACCTCATACCGAGCGGTTTGTAGAACGGCCTTCTTATGGGCCACGTCGTGTCGAGTAATGTGAACCAGTGCGGTGTAGACCGCAGCGTCCGGGCTTGTCTCGGCGAATTCCGAGTTCCGATTGATGAGGTACGGGGCGCAGCCGGCTCCTGGCTCGAAATTGAGGACGCTATTGAATCCCATTGCTGGAGGTTGCGCTTCACCTGAAGTGTCGCCCTGGCAGAAGGAAGTCCTCGACCACGTGACATTGTTTTCTCGATAGCAGCGCCATCGGTTTCGTGATGTTCGTGCTGCTCGGCAGCGTGGCTAGTGCCCCTGATGGAGCCTGCAACAAACGGTGTACCAACAAACCATTTGCACACAGTATTGTGTCCACAACACGCGTTGCCCATGCGGTTGCTGTAAATAGACTCCGCAGTTTTGTAAATAGACTCCGGAGGTCCAACGCCTGCGGGCCAGTGGTAAGCAACCCGCAGGGTGGAGACGTTGTTCTGGAAGCCTAACGTAGTCGGCCAAGAGTCGAGGTACGAGTTACTGTTGCACAATTTAAGCTTCTTGAAAAGCGTACTATGTAAGTTAGCTGTTTAGGTTTTCTTATTGGTAACGCCACGTAACGCTCTGTGTGAGAATCACTGGCTGTGCTGTGTGCAATCCGTGGCTAGTTTGCATTGTTGTCTGCCATTGTAGTGTTGGGCAGCGGCAGCTGGATGTTAACAGCGCGTAGCGTTGCGCAGTTGGAGGTGAGCCGCCAGCAGTGGCGGATGTGGGCAGAGAGATGGCGGAGTTTTGTAATTTGTCATGAACTGCTATATATATTATGACTATTAAGGTAAATACATTGTTTGTTCTCTATTAATATCTTTCATTTGCTAACTATCCCTATCAGTAGTTAGTGCCTTCCATAGTTTGAATCTTTTATTTAGCTGGCAGTAGTGGCGACTGCTGTATTGCAGTAGTTCGAGTAACCCAGATTTTTGTGAGGTAAGCGATTTGTGAAACGCATAGGTTAATGTTAGTCAGGGCCATTCCTTTGTAGGGATTTTTGAAAGTCAGATTGCGTTGCGCTAAAGAAAAAAAAAATATTGTGTATCGGTTTAAGCACAGTCTTGTACAATTTTTCAAAGGGGACGTTTCATATGTCGACCCTTAGCCGAGGATACCTCACTGGAATCTTCTGATTTTTTCCTTGTAGTTTGTGTAATTAGTGTAGCTCTTGTTTATTGCTAGCGCGTAATTGCAGAGAGAATCTCCTTTGTAGTTGTAGTTTTTCATTGTTGTACAGTAAAACAGTTGTAGCATGCATGCAGTTTTACACCAATTATTTCTCAGCAGCGCGGGCAATTAACTAGATATTTTTTCAGTGCTATGTTAATGTGTTCTCTTATTTCTGCTCTTCAAATTGAGCTTTTCTGTGTTATCGTGTGAAATATTGTGACAATAATGGCGTGTGAAAAACGTAACACTAGGCTCCAAAGTAAACTGAGAAATGACAGCGAAGACGAAAGCAGGGTGTTAGCGCCACCGTGTAATGAATTAACTAATGTTCAAAGTAGTAATTTGGTAATTGTGCATAGGGAAATGGAGCGGGCGGCAAACAATGGCGTAGGCAGTGAAACAATTAGTGAACAGGGAAGCATTATCGATCGATCGGTCGGCAACAGCTCGCCTCAGGAATCCGAAATGACAGGACACAATTTTGCAAATACTGTAGATTCAGGTTTTGGGTCCTCACCGTTTTCGCAAATAAGTCAAGACTCATTTTCTGCTTGTCAAAATGTAAATGTTGCCGGTGCAAATGCACTGCCGAAAAGCGCTGTGGAACATGTTTCAGACACCAGTGCATTGTTATTACAGTTAATGCAACAAATGGGACAAAGGCTACAAAAGTTAGACACAATGCTTGAACAAAATCAGAAACAAATGGGACAAAATCTTCAAAAGTTAGACACAATGGAACAAAATCTTCAAAAGTTAGACACAATGGAACAAAATCTTCAAAAGTTAGACACGATGGATCAACATCCTAGACAAACACAGCAACAGCTTCAAAAGTTAGACTCATTGGAACAAACACTTGAACAAACACGTGAAGATTTAACTACTGAGTTACATAACATTGAATCGAGATGTCAAAAAGTCTGTAATGACGTAAAAACTCAAATTTGTGAGCATTTTCAACCTATTTTTTCGCGGCATGAAAATGCATTACAGAATCACGAAGCAGCCATAAAAGAACTGCAAACTATTGTTCATGAAAATCATGAGACCTTGCAAGCTAAATTTGACTCAGTTGCATCTACTGATTCGGTTACGGAACTTGCAAAAACTCAGGAAAACTTAAAGGACACAGTAGATACTCTGAAACTTGGTTCAGAAAAACTCACTGAGGAAATAAGTACACTATCGGAGAAAGTAGCCGAACTTTCGGATCAGTTCACTAATTTATCTACGAAGGTAGATGATAATCTGAATGACACAAAACCGGTAGTCTTTAATGTCACAGAAGAGAGCGAACAAATTAGGAAACTGAAACAAAATCTGAATCAAATTAATACGCAACACCAAAGAGAGATCCGGGAAGTACAAGATCAGCTGACTCAGGTAATACAAGAATTACGTATTTCAGAGGACACTCGCGCTCCGACACGGGAAGAGGGACATAGAAATACGGAACAACCACAAAATAACAACACAGGACACTTCGGAAATTATGAAAGAAATTGGCAAGGCGCATGGATTTTGAGATGGATCCGCCGACACGACGTAACAATGACCGATATGCGACTCGACGACTCGATGATTTTGACTATAAGCTGTTCATTACTACACGTAAATTCAAAACATTTAAGAATTCTGGCAATGACATTCATCCACAAGCATGGCTCCATCAATTCTCTCATTGTTTTCCTCCCAACTGGTCGTTAGAGCACAGATTAGAATTTATGTGTGGCTACTTAGAGAATGAACCAGCTGAAAGAATGCGATCGGTCATTCACGATTGTCACAGTGAAGGAGATTTTTATCATGCCTTCCTCTCAGCATATTGGTCTCAAGCCACACAAGACCGAGTAAAACATAGCATCATAATGATGAAACATTTCGAACAATCTGAATTTTCCAGTCTTGTGAAATATTTTGAAGACATGTTGCATAAGAATCAGTATCTTTCAAACCCATACAGCCCCTCAGAACTCATCCGCATTTGCTTACTCAAATTGCCTGAACATTTACGACATATTATTTTAGCAGGACGTTGCAAAGACGACATTGAAGCTTTTCAGGGACTGTTACAAGAACTGGAAATTGACACTGACAATCGCGGAACGCGAAAACAAGAACACAACAATTACAGGTCACATCTGTCACAATTCCGCGATGAAAGAAATAATAACTGGACACGACAAGGCTATTCTCACAACACATATCGTGACCAAAACAGACACCACCCGCATGACAACCGTTGGCAGAGTAGTAATAATTACAGGGAAAGATTACCTCTCCGCGGTAATGACTATGACAGAGACAATCATAGAAACAGACAATATTGCAACCAGAACTATTATTATCACGGGAAACAGAATAACTTCAGACGCAACGGTCCACGGTGGAGTGATAATTCAGGGAGAAATTCTCCACCACTTAACCGACAAGAAAGAAACTACAGGAACTACCGACATGACGACAGACGATATGATCGTAACGACAGACCTGAATTGCATCAGAACTGGCGGGATTCAAACAGAGCAGGGTCCTCTCGGCAAGCGAATTTGTAGAAGTTAGGTCTCCTAATCCCAATAACGACGCGCGCCAACAAAGGAACAGACAATGACTCGCACCGTAGGCAGCCGCGGGCGCCGGCTGGCTCAGAGAAAAATAACATAGACGCTAACCTTGAGAAAAATTCCAGTTTTCTTTATCAACGTATACCGCATGATAATTGTGTTCAGGTTGAAACTCTGCGTACTAGGAAGATTAAAGGTTTACACCACATTTCACATGTAAAACCGTTTATTGAAAGATAATCTGCTTTTTAACCTTGTCTTTGCCATATAACTTTTCACTTTACATTACTAGTATGCTTTGTCAGACTTAGAATCTGTTAATATGCAACAATGTTTGAAGTTAAATATCCAGTCAAGAACCAAGAGAACTTATTTAAACAGAAATTACGAATGCATTGTTATTGTGAACAGACGACACGGTGTTGTATTTGTACATTCTTGCTTGTTAGTTGCACGATTACGTAACGACTATAAGGCTCACATACTTAGAACATTTACCAGTACTGCTAATGAGATTTTAATGCAACATTTTGGTTTACTTGAAAATACATTCTGGATTTAAAGTACTTTCTGTGGAATTAATGATGACTTATCATTTGGTTTCTTCGACAGATACACAATTATATCACGACGCTACTAATGAGTGACAATTTACAATGTTGTTTTTGCGGTGTATCTGTTTTATATCCGTACAGTTTTTCTGAATTCTTCTGGAAAGCAAAACATGTTTTAGTAGTAAGCTACAATGTGAGAGCCTTTTTCGTAGCACAACAATACTTTACAGTATAGTACTTTCTTGATCACAGTAATGTACGTAATAACTACGATATCTATACACAAAGCATTTCACTTTCGTTTATGATGGGGTAAGTACATTGACTTCTGCAGAACTTAGCTTTCGGAGGACGATAATTACGACACTTCCACAGAGATTATCTTACAACAAGATGCACATTTAGCGGTACAGTACACGTATTTGAGTGATTACTTTTGTACTTAAAACATTTATTTTTTAAAATATTTGAAGTACAATGATACAAAGTTTTTCCGTGATACATTTCATTCCATTGCAATAATCTGTAACACCTGGGGGTATAATTACATTGATCCTCAGGGGGGTACACGCTTACTTTGTGTACCATGTGTTTGGCAAGCACAAGGAGCCCTAGCTAATATGGTATTTGCTTATACAACTTTACACATCGGTACCATATTTCTCTAACACAGAATTACACAGCTATCTGATCATTTAACAGAGAAAGAAACTTTTTTTACTACATCAGTGACAGGTGTTTACGTAATTACACAGTTGGATAACTTCACACTTATGAAACTGTATTTTGTCTGTACTTTGTAAACTATTCATATTTTTTTTGGAACCATTGTGATATTATGAGAGCTTTGAATGATGTATTTGGTATCAGATCATGATTTTTAAAGTATGTTTGAGGCAGATGACACTTTTGACATGAGCAGAGAATTTTTTTTAGGTTTTGAAATTATTGCAGAAAGCTACGACGTTTTTGAGATTTGACTGAGGTGTTATGATGTTATTATTACGATGACGATGTGTATTATGCTGTTGCGGTATGTTTATGATCAGTAAGCTGATGCTATATGAGTTATTTGATTATGCTATATATCTGTAATGACGAAATATTGAAGAAGTGTTGACGAATAATGTAAGGAATAATGAGTAGTGGTTAGGGACTCTGGTTTGTGAAAAAGGTTGTTGGAAACCAAGAATCGTACTTTAAGAGTTATGAAATGTGTTTATATGCGTGAATGTATCACAATGCTGGCGAAAATTTTTTGGACGCTGTTATATTTACAGGATTTTGTTTCTACACGTTTGTAACGCAAATTTTCGACCTGTGAAATTTTTATATGAGACTGTCACTGTAGTGGAAACCAGTGTCGTAAATATTTTGGCAAGAAAGTAACCTTCACGTAATGCGCCGTGGGCACGACGCATCACGTAGGCAGCTGCACGACAGACGCCTGGATAAAAAAAAGCCTTTCAGAGGCACAGGTGAAAAAAAAAGGGGGAGGCCATTATCCTCGCTATTGACTTTCCTTTGTAGAAAGCATCGCAAATACGACATGCTCGAACTTGAAAACATGATTACACTGTAGAATTCTTAATTTATGATATTTACTGAAATGAAATGATGAGAAACATTTTATGTCTATTGTCTTGCTAGTTGAAAGATTGTTTACTGCATTATGAAATGCCATATGGCTAGTGAATGATGTTTGACGCCTTGCTTTGCCTATTTTGTTTAATATCTAGTTCCTAGCTGCACTGCAGCATTGGTTAAAATAAAATTTATAGATGTACTAATATAAATATTTTCTGTCTACAGATCGAGCAAATAATAATTTTTTTTCAAAAAAATGAGGGAGCACAGAAAGACATTTACCTTCACAGGAACTGCATTCATAATTTTCTTTTCAAGTACTTGGTAACTTTTTTGGTAGAATAACTTCTTGTGGTGCACCACTTTAATTCCATAGACATTAAGAGGTGAATATACATTTCCCTTATCTGGATTGTTGTCTTTAGTGTACTATTTTTTCTGCTTGAGCTTTGTCATGTTTAGGTACTAGTTACATCATTTGCTGCTGCTGATTGCCAGGCATAATGTTACGGAATTTGACTTTGTATTACGCTGTTAAGCCAGTTTTACTACTGATTTATTTTTCTTGTTTGCTGCACAGTGCCTTATATTAGTTGTAATTTATGCTGCTTGCTTTGCCTTTTGGATTTTTTTATCATTGCTGTTTGTGTTAATTGTTTTGTGCTGCTGCATTGCATCGGTCCTTAGTTTAGTATCTGAGCTCAGTAGATTTAAGTTAGCTTAAGAGGGGGTAGACTATATAAGAGAATGAGTTGCGATGAAATGCATTGAGAAGTCATACGAAAAAAGAACTGAAAGCAGGAATAGATAGGACTTTTTGGGAATAATGAAGAACGAAGGGAGATCTCCAAGAAGTAAAGAAAGTTTTGTTTGCAAAATACTGCAGTAAAAGAAACCCTGTCCTTTCCTTTTGTGTTATCCCACTATGTGTTTGTGTACCCTTGTGTATTTGTTTTCTTCCTGTCTCTGTGTACTGTTTCATAGAATTTTTTCTCTTCTAATACTAAGCTACATTCACTATGATGAGGAATACTGTTATCCTCAAATATAATTGATATTAATAATATGTTATTTACCTTGTAAATATGCTTAGACATTATTAATTCTGCTGTGTTTTAATGCTCATGTGTGAAGTTGATGTTTCAATAATTATTCTGATCTTTTATGTATGTACTCATGTCATAATTCCTGTAACACTGATGTATATGTTATTTCGATTCTTTTGTAAAGCTTGTACTACAAATGTTCTCTGTATTGTTATGTTCTTTAATGATGTATTTTGTACCTTTGTTATTGTATTTTTATGTTATCAAATTGTAATTGTTGCCAGTTCTTCAAATTAAGTATCATTTCACTGCACAAGTTTCTGTTGGTCATAGTATATGGACAATATGTGAGAAGTAGGGACTGTTGGTGTTTGCACATGTGTTAATAATTCAGCAAGGGACTGGATAACAGCATTGCTGGTTCTAAGGACAATTCCAAAAACTTTGTGAGTGCACAAGTGGTGGTTATGGACTTGCTATATTATCCGCAAGACTCTTCAATGGTGATTGTGCACCTGCACTGTCACAACAGATGGCTGCTGGCCATCTCTACAAGGACTACAGTGGGTCTGCATCTTTGATGACCCACCAATACCATTATTTCTACAAGGACTACAGTGGGTCTACACCTTTGCTGACTCATCAGTACCATTATTTCTACAAGAACTGCAGTGAGTCTGCACCTCTGGTGGCCCACCAATACCGTAATCTCTACCAGGACTACAGTGGGTCTGCTCTGTGATGACCTACCTACCAATACTCTTCAAAATTTCGACTGACTCTGCTGTGGGTTTGCTCTGTTGTGGCCCATTACTTGTCTGCATGTCAAGAGTCAGCACTGTCTTTCCGTTGGAAGACTGCATGGAAATCCACTACTTCCGTGTGCATTTTCTTTTACTGTTCAGACTTTGAAAAAAAAGAAAAACACTGTAATTTTACTGTGATGAATCAGGACTGTCTTTATAGACTGTGAGAAAATTTTAGCTTCTGACAACATTGTATCAATAAGTGTGTGCATTTGATATCTTAGTTATTGTAATTACGAAAAATTTTATCAAATCATTACTGGCCACTGCCCAAAACAATTTGTAAAATTTTTTGTGGGGAGCATGGGGGCTATGTAAGTAGGCTGTTTAGGTTTTCTTATTGGTAACGCCACGTAACGCTCTGTGTGAGAATCACTGGCTGTGCTGTGTGCAATCCGTGGCTAGTTTGCATTGTTGTCTGCCATTGTAGTGTTGGGCAGCGGCAGCTGGATGTTAACAGCGCGTAGCATTGCGCAGTTGGAGGTGAGCCGCCAGCAGTGGCGGATGTGGGCAGAGAGATGGCGGAGTTTTGTAATTTGTCATGAACTGCTACATATATTATGACTATTAAGGTAAATACATTGTTTGTTCTCTATTAATATCTTTCATTTGCTAACTATCCCTATCAGTAGTTAGTGCCTTCCATAGTTTGAATCTTTTATTTAGCTGGCAGTAGTGGCGACTGCTGTATTGCAGTAGTTCGAGTAACCAAGATTTTTGTGAGGTAAGCGAGTTATAAAACGCATAGGTTAATGTTAGTCATGGCCATTCTTTTGTAGGGATTTTTGAAAGTCAGATTGCGTTGCGCTAAAGAAAAAAAATATTGTGTATCAGTTTAAGCACAGTCTTGTACAATTTTTCAAAGGGGACGTTTCAACTTCAGTTCTATGTTTTTCTCCGATCGTTCAGCAATCTTGTGTAATTATTCGCGACACGGCTTGGCTCCGTATCTATCACATTTCGTTTAGTAATTTGATTATATCAGAATATAAGCCCACAACTTCGTGTCTACGGTGACTCAAAATATTTAAACACTACACTCGCGCCGGCCGGTGTGGCCGTGCGGTTTAGACGCTTCAGTCTGGAACCGCGTGACCGCTACGGTCGCAGGTTCGAATCCTGCCTCGGGCATGGATGTGTGTGATGTCCTTAGGTTAGTTAGGTTTAATTAGTTCTAAGTTCTAGGCGACTGATGACCTCAGAAGTTAAGTCGCATAGTGCTCTGAACCATTTGAACCAACCACTACACTCGCGTTGGTGTGTCGACGAGGCTGCCATAGTGACCGACAGCGCCTTACCCTAGCTATACACTGGAGCGTCTTTAGCCTCTCACTATCTTCATATAAACACCAACGATTCTTCAGTCTTGTTAGTATAATGTAAGGTATTTTACGTTTAACTATTATGGACCTAAATGGGTAGTCTGACGACGATATTTTGTGACTATCGACTGGAGCTGTAGAAACAAATTTTGAATGTTCAAAAGACTGACAACAGATTTTTTAAATTTACGTTTACATCTATTTCCCAGAGATTAGTGTAACTGACCTTAGCTGTTTGAAAGGAAAGAACTGACCAAGCTCCTACAAGAGCCATGAAAGGAGAGATCCATTCAGTGTCAGCGAATAAATTTCTACACAATCTACATTAGAGGCCAAAACAAAGAACAGAGCTGTAGATAGAGAGACTGACTACCGTAGTAGAATCTTATCGAAAGGTCTCCCACGAGACGCCCAAAAAGCTTAGTCACATGTAAAGGCAGTCAGTGGCCCAGTTGTTTGTATCTATATACTGATGTATGAGAGGCCAACCGACATTGGAGGTAGCAGTGCAGAAACAGAAATATTGATTCCTGTTTTCATCGCCTGTAGAATCCTAGAACACATTATGAGCAGAATGAACTGTACGGAGTCCACCATAAGCCTTACTAGGAAAGAAAGACCGCAACCTGATATATCAATAGCAAAATATGTCGGTAGAAAACTGCACCAAACAGATTTACAGACCAAAACCTCACGAAGTTTATCGTCTTTAGCAAATTATTTCAAATATAAAAGCAATAGCAACATCACTTTTAGCAGACAAATAAAAACCAAGTTCAATTCAAGCTGCAACTATAGTAAGCGCAGAAAAAGTGTCATACGCAACTATTTTATAGAAATTTACAGTTCGGAAGTTACTTTCTAAACAAAAATTCAGACGTATCACTTACATACCTGAGTTGCAGATGACATGTGTATTAATTCAGACTTATGATGATTTCTGTTAGCAGTCACAGGGCATATATAATGTAAGAAAAACATAACGTACACACGCACACTCAAAAAATCCTTTTTGTAGTGCCCTTGTCCCGCATCGAATCATGATCAGTATGATTGTGTACGGATTGGGCTACCTGTCACCACTCCGTTAACCTCCAGGACGTAATATGTGACTCCCGAAAGTCTGTGTTTAGCGTTTTTCATATGAAAGTGAACAATTTTTTTATGTTTGCAATCTTTGTAACTGAGACCAGCCCAGTATTCACCTGTAGGTATAGGTACCAGGTGTGACATAAAGTAACGGGAATTTTTCTTTTTCTTAAAAAAGCTTTATTTTTTCATCAACATCAACTTTGTCCCCTTCAAAGTAATATCTCACATGTAGTACACTTGTGCAAGCGCTTTTTCCAATCTTAGAAGCACCTCTGGTACTTAGGTTTAGTTATAGTATTCAGCTCCTTATGAGACTCTGTTTTTATCTCACCACTGATGGAAAAACGATGTCCTTTCGTGGTTCTCTTCAGGCTCGGGAATAGTGGGGCCATGTGCGGTGAATATAGAGGCTGAGGCCATATACAGGTTTTGTTCCCTGCCAAAAAATAGTGAATAAGCATTGAGGTGGGAGCGGGAGCACTAACGTGATGCAATTTCCACGAGTTGTTTTTTCCACAATTCTGGTAGTTGACTTCGTACGGGTAAACGCAAACTGCGGGCCCAGGTAGTATTCCTTATTCAGCGTACAACCGTCAGGTAGAAACTCATAATGCATTTCCCGCTTTTCTTCTCTTCTTCTTTTCTTTTTTTTTTTTTTTTTTTGAGTTGTCAGTCTTCTGACTGGTTTGATGCGGCCCACCACGAATTCTTTTCTTGTGCCAAGCTCTTCATCTCAGAGCAGCACTTGTAACCTACAGCCTCAATTATTTGGTGGCTATATTTCAATCTCTGCCTTCCTCTACAGTTTTTGCCCCTATAGATCACTGTAGTACCGTGGAAGTCATTCCCTGATGTCTTAACAGATGTCCAATCATCCTGTCCCTTCTCCTTGTCAGTGTTTTCCACATATTCCTTTTCTCCCGATTCTGCACAGAACCTCCTCTTTCCTTACCTTATCAGTCCATCCAATTTTCAACATTTGTCTGTTTCACCACATTTCAAATGCTTCGATTCTCTTCTGTTCTGTCCATGTTTCACTACCATACAATGCTGGACTCCAGACAAGTGTTCACAGAAATTTCTTCCTCAGATTAACGCCCATCTTTGATACTAGTAGACTTCCCTTGGCCAGGAGTGCCCTTTTTGCCATTGCTAGTCTGCTTTTGATGTCCTCCTTCCTCCGTCTGTCATTGGTTAGTTTGCTGCCTAGGTAACAGAATTCCTTCATCTACTTCGTGACCTTCAATCCTGATGTTAAGTCTCTCGCTATTCTCATCTCTGCTACTTTTCGTTACTTTCGTCTTTCTCCTTTTTACTCTCAATCCATATTCTGTACTCATTAAACTGTTCGTTCCATTCAGCCGATCACGTAATTCTTCTTCACTTTCACTCAGGATAGCAATGCCACCAGCGGATCAAATCATTGGTCTCGTTTCACCTTGCAATTTAATCCCACGCTTCAAGCTTTATTTTATTCCTATCATTACTGCTTCGATATACAGACACAACAGTAGGAGCGAAAGACTGCATCCCTGTCCCACACCCTTTTTTCTCCGAGCACTTCGTTCTTGGTCGTCCAGTCATATTACTCCCTCTTGGCTCTTGTACATATTGCCCGTTTCTTCCTATAGCTTACCCCTATACCCCTATTTTTCTGAAAATTTCGAACATCTTGCACCTTTTACATGGTCGAACGCTTTTTCCAGGTCGACAGCTGCTATGAACGTGTCTTAATTTTTCTTGAGTCTTGTTTCCATTATCAACCATAACGTCAAAATTGCCTCTCTGGGGCCTTTACCTTTTCGAAAGCCAAAATGATAATCTTCTAATACATCCACAATTTTATTTTCGATTCTTCTGTATATTATTTTTGTCAGCAGCTTCGATGCACGAGGTGTTAAGCTGATTGTGCGATAATTCTCGCGCTTATCATCTCATTTAGTCTTTGGAATTGTGTGAATGATGTTTTCCCAAAAGTCAGACGGTATGTCGCCAGACTCATACGTTCTACATGCCAATGTGAAAGCCGTTTTGTTGCCACTTCCCCCAACGATTTAGAATTTGTTCCACTGCAATCGAATAAAACAATGAGAAGAACCTTCACATGTGATCGAACTTCTTGAAGTTTTCTCGGTCTTGTCTCTTCAAGCCGTCTTCTTTGGGACGATTGGGCCTTTGTTTCAGCGTTATCCCCATATACCTATGTTTTATCACCTATCTTCTTTAGACGTTCTGTACCGTTGTCGACTTTATTCAACAATTCCTGAGCGATATCCACGTGACGTTGTTTTTGCTCGAAATTCAATATGTAGCAACAGTATCGGAACGAAATTGCTCCTACACGTTTCATACCCAAAAAAATTGAAAAAATTGCTTGGCATTAGCCAAAGGATATGCCGATATCATTAGCGACCTCTCTGGTGGGAAATTCGGCGATTTTCCTGAAACAATTAATTTACTTCTTCAATATTGTCGTCAGTAATTGACTAAACCAAGCAGAAAGATATATATCTTCAGTAATCTAGATAAAAAAATTAGTAATGTCTTAGTGAGGAACTTGAAACTTTGTCAGCATAGGTCAGGAGCATGCTCAAGTTTAAAAGAGTAGATGACCATGTGCTGGATAGATAAGGACGCAGAAGAGCAGTTCATAATGTGAGGAAACTTCCATGTTATACAGTCACTGTAAAGAAGCTTCCAGAAAAACAAAGGTTCCTGCGTAATAGATTTAAAACAAAACGTAGGGCTAAGTTAGAGAGATGCTGAATGAAATGTGTTTTGCTGTCAAGAGAGCAATGCATGATTCCCTCAATGACTAGCGTAGCACAATATTGTCAAATGATCTTTCACAAAATCCAAAGAAATTTTGGTCCTATGTAAGGGATGTTAGCGGCACCAAACTAAGTGTCCAGTCCCCAGCGAATGAGATAGGAACTGAGGTTTAAGGGTAGCAAAGCAAAAGCTGAAATGCTTAACTGTGCTTTCAAATGTTCCTTAGAAAGGAACATCTGGGAGACTTACCCCAATTTAATCCTCGTATCACTGAAAAGATGCATGAAATAACTATTAGCGTCAGTGTTGTTGAAAAAAGCTGAAATCATTAAAATTCAGCAAAGCTCCAAGACCCGATAGAATCCCTATCAGATTCTACACTGAATTTGCGGCTGAGTTAGCCGCTCTTCTCACTACAATCTAGCATAGATCCCTCGAACGAAAAACTATACCCAGTTCTTAGAAAAAGGAACAGGTCACACCTGTGTACAAGAAGGGTAGTAGAAGTGATCCACAAAACTACCGTCCAATATCTTTGACATCAGCTTGTTGTAGAACCCTAGAATGTATTCTGATCTCAAAAATAATGAGGTATCTTGAACAGTATGACCATCTCACTGTCAACTAGCATGGTTTTCAAAAACATCGATCATGTGAAACCCAACTCGCACTTTTCTCACATGATATACGAGATCACGGCAACCAGGTAGATGCAGTGTTTCTTGATTCCCGAAAAGCATTTGAATCAGTACCGGTGCCGCACCTACGCTCATTGTCAAAAGTACTATCATATGGGGTGTCAAGTAAAATTCATGACTCGACTGAGGACATTTTGGTAGAGAGGATAGAACATGTTATATTCGATGGAGAATCATCGTAGAAGTAAGTTGGGTGTGCCCCAGGGATGTGTGTTGGGACCCTTGCTGTTCATGTTGTGTATTAATGTCCTTGCAGACAATGTTAAAAGTTAGATCAGAGTTTTTTCAGATGATGGAGTTATCTATAAAATACTATCCGAGAGAAGCTGCATAAGTATTCAGCCATATCTTGATAAAATTTCAACATGGTGTAAAGATTGGCTACTTGCTCTAAATGTTCAGAAATGTAAAGTTGCGCCCTTCACAAAACGAGAAAACGTAGTATCCTATAATATCAATGAGTCACTGTTGGAATTCGCCAACTCATAGAAACAGCTGGGCTTACGCTTTGAAGGGATATGAAATGGAATGATCACGTGGGTAAAGAAGTTGGTAGACTTTGTTTTATTGATAGAATACTGGGGCAGTGCAATCAGTCTACTAAAGAGATTCCTTAGAAGTCACTATAAAATACTATCCGAAAGAAGCTGCATAAGTATTCAGCCATATCTTGAT
Organism: Schistocerca serialis cubense; assembly: GCF_023864345.2. Classification (NCBI taxonomy): domain Eukaryota; kingdom Metazoa; phylum Arthropoda; class Insecta; order Orthoptera; family Acrididae; genus Schistocerca; species Schistocerca serialis. The sequence continues at coordinate 1,141,195,582 of NC_064639.1, read as the reverse complement.
AAAATTTCAACATGGTGTAAAGATTGGCTACTTGCTCTAAATGTTCAGAAATGTAAAGTTGCGGACTTCACAAAACGAGAAAACGTAGTATCCTATAATATCAATGAGTCACTGTTGGAATTCGCCAACTCATAGAAATAGCTGGGCTTACGCTTTGAAGGGATATGAAATGGAATGATCACGTGGGTAAAGAAGTTGGTAGACTTTGTTTTATTAATAGAATACTGGGGCAGTGCAATCAGTCTACTAAAGAGATTCCTTAGAAGTCACTCGTGCGATCCGTTCTAGAATATTGCTGCAGTGTGTGGGACCCATACCAGATAGTAATAACAGGGGATATTCAATGTATACAGAGAAGGGCAGCACGAATGGTCACAGATTTGTTTAATCCAGGGGAGAGTGTAATGGAGGTACTGAAGGAACTGAAATGTCAGATGTAAACCATCCCGAGAAAGTCTATTAATAAAGTTTCAATAACCCGCTTTAAATGATTACTCTAGGGATATGCTACAACCCTCTACGTTTCTCTCACACAGGGATCATGAAGATAAAATTAGAATAATTACTGGCATTCAGACAATCATTCTTCCCGCGCTCCATTCGTGAACTGAACAAGAATAAATCCTGATAACAGGTACAATGTGACGTACCCTCTGTCATGCACCTGACGGTGGTTTGCAGAGTATAGATTTAGATGTAGGTAGAGCGTCGAGGGTGGTCGTAGCATTCGACTTCTTCTCGACTCTCTTTCACACGTTTGTATCAATCGCAAACTTTTGTCTTACTCACAGTAGATTCGCCAAAAGCCCCAGTCGACATTCCGAATGAGGTGCTGCACTTTATCCCATTATTAAAAAAAACTGATTCATTATTTAAAGCTTACATGTTATGAAAACTGATTCATATTTCAGCTGAGCAACCGGAAAACATGTAACCTTTTTCAATGTTAACAAGAAACTGAATATTCAAAACAGCTGAAAATGCAAACATGCATCAGGAACATGTGTATGAACAAGATAAAGAAAAACAGATATTTGTTGTGGCGACTTCTCCAACCTAATGTGTCAGGATGACCAAACCCAGTGGGAAGACACCAAATGTAGTGGGTGATGCCAGGAGGTGCCGCATTAAAATTTAGCGAGCACTTTCTGAATGATTTATTTGTTTCCACCACAGCGCCCCCTACACCTTTGTCCTCATCACAGGGTCCCGAAATGCTGAGGCCACCACCTCAGTGACCCAGTGCAATGCGCTGTGTGTCCGCCATGTACGCCAGCGGAGTGCGTCATTGTCAGGATGCCAGGAGTTTGCTTTGTGGTCTGCGTCACTGCCAACTCAGCTCAGCTTGGTAATAGCCACGGGCAGCCAGCTGCTGCTTCTTCACACCAGCATGGCTGAGTCCGTGGCGACGAACAAGGGCGCATTATCCAGCGTCCGAATCTGCAGACCTCGCCTCGGGAAGTCTCCGGCGTGTGTCGGGAGCTGAGACGACTGCTCGCAGTAGCGAGCTGAAGAGTGACCCGCTACTGACTGGCTATGGACTCCGTGTCGGCCTCAGAGGGTCGAACCAACGACCCACCATGGACTGGGACGCTGGCAACCCATCTGTTGATGCGTGTAGCCAGTGGTGCGACATGCCCAGCCGTCATGGAGAGCTGCCACACTTGAATGTCCCGCATTGGCCTCAGAGGTTCGAACCAGTGGCCTGCTGTGGACTGGAATGCTGGCGCCCCATCTGCTCTGCGTGTAGGCGGTGGTACGACACGGCCCGCCATGCAGGAGAGCTGCCACACTTGAATGAATATCGTTAGAAAACGGCTCCTATTTATACTCGGCTGTGCGCCTCTGTTTCGCTAACGCATTGCTTCGAGTCGCGTACACACTGCACCCCGGTTGCGCCAGTGGGCCCCTTCTGCCTGTAGCTTACGTCATGTGAACCGCTGCATTTAAGCTTTTCAGCAGTTCGACGGCCTCCATTCCACTTCTCAACGGTTCGTCAGTTTAACTTACTGCTATCTGGCCCGCACCTGGCTGTAACTTGTGCGTTCCGAAATATTGCACCAAATCTAATCCATTGTGGTGCCGTTACATATTTTAATCCTGTGAAATTAAAAAAAAATTGCCATTACTTTTTGATGACATGTCGTATGTGGGAAACTGCCTAAAAACCACATCCAGGCTGGCCGCTACAAGAACCCTTGTCTTCAATCCGCCATCCGGGAAGTGGCGCTTTAACAACACGTACGTGTGTTCAGGCGAGTAAAAGAAAACAGCAGAATCTGTTACCAACATATTCCTAGCCTACTAAAATTTGTGTGTATATAAATTTCTAAAACAGTAACACGAAAAACCCGCTGAAGAAGCCACAGTTGTAGTGAAACGTGTTGGAGATTGAACAAAATATATTCTTGTAGGAAAACAGATCCTGTTTAATTCATTATATTGAGAACCCTCTGCCATATTCCACACAGTGGTTTGAGGTGTATGTATGTATGTAGATCATATATGCAGATATGGATGTAGACAGTGGATTACCATACTATATGCAAGTTATTCGAAATAAAGGATCACGTTGTGCTGATGCGAGGTGCTCATAACGCGTTACGGGTGATGGCGTATGCGAAAGTATGTATGAATATTCGGTGGAAGGATTATTGTGTTGCAACACTGAAACAGAAGATGATGAGAGATTATCATCTAGTTCTCTGGCTCAGGCGCCCTGGCGCATTGTAACTGCCCTCTGAGAAATCGACGAAATCGGTGCGTCGAAGACAACTGCTGTTAAGTGGCACAATATTGCCATCGGCTTTTAGCGCTTATCAACGTGACATATACGGCCGTACTAACTACTGGCCAATTACTCCGTTATCGCTGGCGCGCTAATCTGGCGACAAACGGTGGAGTGGCGCTTCGCTTATGGCCCGCCCGCCTCTGCCTGCGTTTACGACTGAGCGGGGCGCGGTCGGAAGAAGCCGGCCGATTTGCCAGGGTACACAGTGTTATTACGGCCGTCCCCCGGCCGCGGGCCGCATTTAGTGCGCGAATTACCATTATTCATGAGCGGGCGGCGGGGGGCGGCGGCAGGGACACTCTTTGATGCGCCGCGGCCCGCGCGGGTCGACAATAAGGCGGCGCGGTCGTTTGCAAGCTGGCGGGCGGGCGTCAGCTGACGCAATCTCCGCCAGATGGCGACTCGGCGGCGGACGTCGAGTTACGTACACCACGGAGCGCCTTTCTCAGAGCTGAACATGCAGCGTTAAAATGTCACACACATACAGCTTGCAGCATCCTATCGTTCAGGATACTTTCTGCATAACACTGAGCTGGGCCCAGAAAGACAAGGCGGATTACGAACACTGTTGTCAGGCAGTTAGATTGTACCACACCTACGAAATGATTACATTCTTAAATTTGAAGAAGCGAAATTTATCGCGCCATGCGGCCACAAAACGTTGCTAGCGTTCTCCATTACGAGAAGCGTCAGTTTTATACGTTATATTTGCCACAGAGAGCGTCTTTACAGACCTGCAAATGTGTGTGGTATGCAACTCTTTGGTTCTCCATCTACATTTATACTCCGCAAGCCACCCAACGCTGTGTGGCGGAGGGCACTTTCGTGCCACTGTCATTACCTCCCTTTCCTCTTCCAGTCGCGTATGGTTCGCGGGGAGAACGATTGCCGGAAAGCCTCTGTGCGCGCTCGAATCTTTCTTAATTTTACATTCACGATCTCCTCGGCGGGTGTAAGTAGGGGGAAGCAATATATTCCATACCTCATCCAAAAACGCACCCTCTCGAAACCTGGACAGCAAGCTACACCGCGATGCAGAGCACCTCTCTTGCAGAGTCTGCCACTTGAGTTTGCTAAACATCTACGTAACGCTATCACGCTTACCAAATAACCCTGTGACGAAACGCGCCGCCCTTCTTTGGATCTTCTATATTTCCTCTGTCAACCCGACCTGGTACGGATTCCACACTGATGAACAATACTCAAGTATAGGTCGAACGAGTGTGTTGTAAGCCACCTCCTTTGTTGAAGGACTACATTTTCTGAGGACTCTCCCAATGAATATCAACCTGGCACCCGCTTTACCAACAATTTATTTTACATGATCTACATCTACATCTACATGATTACTCTGCAATTCACATTTAAATTCTTGGCAGAGGGTTCATCGAACCACACTCTGCACCATTCCACTCCCGAACAGCGCGCGGGAAAAACGAACACCTAAACCTTTCTGTTCGAGCTCTGATTTCTCTAATTTTATTTTGATGATCATTCCTACCTATGTAGGTTGGGCTCAACAAAATATTTTCGCATTCGGAAGAGAAAGTTGGTGACTGAAATTTCGTAAATAGATCTCGCCGCGACGAAAAACGTCTTTGCTTTAATGACTTCCATCCCAAAAAAACTGTTCAAATGGCTCTGAGCACTATGCGACTTAACTTCTGAGGTCATCAGTCGCCTAGAACTTAGAACTAATTAAACCTAACTAACCTAAGGACATCACACACATCCATGCCCGAGGCAGGATTCGATCCTGCGACCGTAGCGGCCGCTCGGCTCACGACTGCAGCGCCTAGAACCGCACGGCCACTCCGGCCGGCCTTCCATCCCAACTCGCGTATCATATCTGCCAAACTCTCTCCCTTATTACGTGATAATACAAAACGAGCTGCCATGTTTGCACCCTCTCGATGTCCTCCGTCAATCCCACCTGGTAAGGATCCCACACTGCGCAGCAATATTCTAATAGAGGACGAACGAGTGTAGTATAAGCTGTCTCTTTAGTAGACTTGTTGCATCTTCTAAGTGTCCTGCCAATGAAACGCAACCTTTGGCTCGCCTTCCCCACAATATTATCTATGTGGTCTTTCCAGCTGAAGTTGTTCGTAATTTTAACACCCAAGTATTTAGTTGAATTGACAGCCTTGAGAATTGTACTATTTATCGAGTAATCGAATTCCAACGGATTTCTTTTGTGACTCATGTGGATCACCTCACACTTAGCGTTATTTAGCGTCAACTGCCACCTGCCACACCATACACCAATCTTTTCTAAACCGCTTTGCAACTGATACTGGCCTTCGGATGATCTGACTAGACGGTAAATTACAGCGTCATCTGCGAACAACCTAAGAGAACTGCTCGGATTGTCACCCAGGTCATTTATATAGATCAGGAACAGCAGAGGTCCCAGGATGCATCCCCGGGGAACACCTGATATCACTTCAGTTTGTAACCTCCCCACAATAATTTTAAAGAAATGACAATATTATTTAGAAATGCTAATGGACATTGCGCTAATTGTAACCTCGCCCACAATGAGAGGTACTGAAAATGGCAACAAAAATGTGAAATTCGCAATCTGACTCAAATGTAAATTCTTCACAAAAATTAAAGTCCATTCAGTGATAAGAAAATTCAATTAAACCGAAATATCGGTCTTTGGCCCTGTGTAAAACAATCAGAATTAAAGTCTTACCTCAGAATAACTGGATGTCAAATTTCTGCTCTTTTTCGTGCGCACGGCTTGGAGGAACTGCATTGCAAATAATAATATTCCTTTTTTTTGTGATTTTACTGAAATTTTTCTTTAAAAAAGTGGAGTGAAATGGGAAGTGCAACGAAATCTTTAGTTCAATAAAAAATAAAATTTTTGAAAAAATGCTCTTGAAATAAAAATTATTATTGGGGCATTTGTTGGAAATTAATTACAATAAATAAATCTCTACATTATCTAATGATTATATTAATTAACAGTATACCTCATTCAGCATCCCGACCAGTGTCGCCGACCGCCCACATCACACAACCGCACTGGGCTGCTACTACTGACCGACTGCTCTGCATGACGACTATTAGCGTACTGCACTACATGACGACTAGTAGCGAACTGCACTGCACGACTACTACTGACCGACTGCTCGTAACTAAATCGAGCTTCAGACTTCCACGACTACAGACAGAGTACTGCTCTGCATAGCGACAACTAGCGAACTGCTCGCAACACTCGCGCGGTCAAGCGCATACTCTCTGGTCAGAGACGCTGCAATGCCTCGCCATCGCTGCTGCGTTACATACGTGTTTCATAACCCTCCACTGGGGGGGCAAAAGTTTGGCAGCGATGGTGAGTCATTTGGACTTGCCAATCGCGGCAAAATTTTTTTCTAATTAATAAACTTCTACAATTTACAGAATATTTAGATGTAGTACATGAATTAGATGTTGTGCACACGCACTAAGTACAAAATATATAAGACAAAGACAAAATGTGAGTACAAAACATAGTAACAAATCAGAAAAAGTATATACAAATTATTTGACAGATAACAAAGTGCACAGGCACTGAAAAAATTCTTTAGCATATTCAGAACAAATAAACAGACTGGCAAAAAATATTATGTTGACAAGTGACATGTGTGCACATGCACTGCAGTTGAGAACATATCAGTAAATGATGAAATGTATATACAATTAGTAACAAATGACATAAGTGCATACGCATTGAAGTATTGAATATACAGAATAGTACAAATCATATTGAAAAATGAGAAAAGTGCACAGGCACTGAAGTTCAGTAGAAAACATATTAACACACAACATAAGTGCACATGCACTGTAATTCAGAACATATCATCAAAATAAAAAATGTATATACAATATAAAAGACAAGAGTGTACATATACCGTACTTCAGAACAAATCGAAAAAATAAATGTCTTTAGCATTTTCGCAATAAATAAACATAATGGCAAAAAATCATGTCCAAAGTGCACACGCACTGAAAAATGTCTTTAGCATTTTCACAACAAATAAACATAATGGCAAAAACATCATGTCGACCAGTGACATAAGTGTACTCGCACTGGAGTTCAGCGAATCGAAAAATGTATAACCCACGAACATAAATGATGTTATCAAAAAATGATTTTCACTATGTGACAAGAATTAGGATAGGAAAGGGAAGGATTGCATCATGGTTGTAGCACTTTAGATTGCACACAGCTGTTCTGAAAGTCCATATCTTTCCACAGAAGTACAACACCAAGTGACACAACTTGAAGTTCTTTTCCCATCAGAATTTATCAGTGTAACCAAGACACTGAACTGTCGTAATAATGTTTCATGTTCTCATTTTGGCAGTACATTAGGTACACCAAACAGTGGGACCATAATAACGTCTTCATCGCTCACGGTGGTGGACAGCATGTCGTGTCAACACCACGCTCTTACAAGGCACACCAACGTAGAATTAGTGCAAAACCAAAGATAGTGCTCCATGATCACTAGGATAAACAGGACAAATGGACATTGCAGTAATTCAGGGTAGTTAGCTCATTAGGTGAAGGACATCAAGTCGCATAATATTGACAATTACAGACTTAATTAGTAGTTTGTGGCATTCATAGCCCAGTTATTGAACATTTCTGTACCAAGTATGTAGTATTACAGAAAAATGTTCATTAATTGTTTTACATAGAATCAGTAGTCTTCTTTTCCTAGTTACAAAGTATAGCATGGTTAATTAATCATTTGTCATTCCAATAGTATTAATCATTAGCCTTTTCCTAATTACAAAGCATTATTAAACAGTCACATTCCTTTCCAGTTACAAAGTATGGCATCGTTAATTAATTATTTGTCATTCCAATATAGTAAGAATTATTACCCTTCTCCTAATTACAAAGCATTATTAAACAGTAATTAAGATTCATTAGCCTTCTAATTACAAAACATCCTAATTACAGTTAATTAATCATTTGTCATTCCAATCTATTAAGAATCATTAGCCTTCTTCTAATTACAAAGCATTATTAAACAGTCACATTCATTTCCAGTTACAAAGTATGAACATTGAAAACAAGAGTTAATTAATGGCATAATTAATAACAATTCATCGACTGACATTAATTATTGGCACTCAGTGGCCAGCAAGTATTGAATAGAATCATCATTCAGTATTATTCAGATCATTACGAAGTCATTATTAAAAATCAGTTAATTAGTCATAGCATTAATAATCATGGGCATTATAAGTAGTCTCATTACAATAAACAGTGTTCCTCATTCAGTAGTATTTAGATCATTACAAAGTCATTATTAAAATCAGTTAATTACAGTCACAGCATTAATAATCATGCGCATTATACATAGTCTCATTACAATAAACAGTGGCAGTTATTAGCTAGTGACAAAGCATTATCTTAAATATATACTTTTTTTGTCTCATTAAGAAGTCATTACTCAAGTGACATACTATTCAGAGCTAATCAGTATTATTCAGAATTTTCTCAAACTGGTATCACTACTTGGGACTGGTAATACATTTTTTTGTTAGCAATGCATTGCGTTGGGATCGATAATTAATTGCTGAGGCATAACACTATTTGCTTTTGACCTATTGCTGCAAATGAGGATAGGTAACGTCATTCGTCATGAGTCAGCTGTAGCAAGATTATGTAACAAGGCAGTATATGTGATCACATTTATAAATGATAAACACAAATGGGTAAAAAATAAAAATGCAAGTACTAGAACAGGTATAATAAGTAACAGGTTTAGTATCATGAAAAGCTTCTCCTGGAAAAATATACAAAATGGATTATTGACCTGAAAGAAGAAACGCACACTATGCTGAAAAGTAGTGAACTTCGAATTAACACGTAGTGAAATGTGTATAAAAATGTGTTCCATAGCTGTCCTTTCCAAAACTTTCCGTCATCCTACTATGCAATATAACACCTGCTGTCAAAACAAACTGCAACAAATACTTAAATAACTACGTAGCATAAATACATAACTTCAACATTATCCTCATCTGTAAAGAAAACTTCATTATCCATATCATCATAACTTCACTATTATCATCACCTGTAAAGAAAAACTTCATTATTCATAACAGCATATCCTTCATCATTATTCATCAGTATTCATTATCATCTGCAAAAATATCACTTCATTACTCATTATACAACTATTCCTTAGCCGGCCGAAGTGGCCGTGCGGTTAAAGGCGCTGCAGTCTGGAACCGCAAGACCGCTACGGTCGCAGGTTCGAATCCTGCCTCGGGCATGGATGTTTGTGATGTCCTTAGGTTAGTTAGGTTTAACTAGTTCTAAGTTCTAGGGGACTAATGACCTCAGCAGTTGAGTCCCATAGTGCTCAGAGCCATTTGAACCATTTTGAACTATTCCTTATCTCTAGCATATTTCATCACTAAAACTAAGATGTGTAGTTCTGTCTGACAGCCTGCATCAATCACCTTGTATTCTGAAAGAAAAAATTAGTTAAGACTGCTATTCTACGATGAGTATAGTATATTCTTATTAATGCTTGTTAATCCTGATCCATTTACTCTTCCCCATAAAGTTATTGCATCTTCTTTCGTTTATTCCGTAGGTGAAATTCCCATTTCTGTTGAATTTATCTCTTACACGCAACATTTCTTTCTGAAATTGATGAACAAAGATTAATGTCTTGCATTTAAATCATATACCCACTAAATAAAGACTGGTTTATGGTGACATAATTAACCATACAGCATAACATGACAGAAAACGTAATATGTCAAAGACATTGACAGTGTTCAGATGCAAAAATGTACACAGAATATCACAATGCAGCAGCAAAAAAATGTAAAACAGTCACGATGTTGAGATATCATAGGGCAAAAAAAATGTCAAAGTCGACTGGTGTGTGGTATATCTTAACCATTTCACAGTGCATACAAACAAAACTGGAATACAATCATATACACAAAAGAAATGGAAAATGTGCCTGGTCTGATGTGTAACGACAAGAAAAGCGACCTGCTAACCTTACCTTGCCGGGCACTTGCCAAGAAAAAAATACGATAATCATCAGTAATTAGTCAGGTGAAATAATTGCGTTAGTAAATGGCATTATAGTGTGTTGAATCATACAGTGGTTTCACTCAATAAACGGTTTAATGTTTGAGATATGGTGATTGCCTTTCGATTTTCTGGTTCTCAAAGTTTCGACGTGTACAACATTGGGGTGAGGGATGCTGCGAATCCGATATGGACCTGCGTATAGAAGTTCAAATTTACTGCACTTACCTTTTAATTTGCTGGATAAATAGTGTGTACGTACTAGTATCTTCTGTCGAACGTGAAAGTCGCGGCGTGTACAAACCTGTTTTTGCTGTCTTCTCCGGCGCTCTGCGGCACGTTTGATGTTGTTCAGAGCAATGTCAATTATTTCGTGGTGTCGTAGGCGACGACTTTTGGGAAATTTTACTAATTCTTTAATTTTGTTTGGTGGTTCAACGTTTTTCAGTATAACAGACGGAGATAGCATAGTGGATTCATTTGGAATGGAATTAATTACATCTTGGAATGAGAGTATGTGTGTATCCCAATCAATATGTCTTTTGTGGCAGTATATTCGGCACAGCTTACCAATTTCTTTCATTAATCTTTCACAGGGGTTCGAAGAAGCATGGTACTTGGATATATAAATCGGAGAAATGTTTCTGGCTCGTAACATGCGTGTCCATACGCTACTACGAAATTGAGATCCATTGTCAGAAATTACTTTCATCACATGCCCTACATGAAATAGAAAATGTTTTACAAATGCTTTCGAAAAACAGTTTTAGCAGTAGCTTTGCGTAATGGAGTGAAAGTAACAAATTTTGAAGTGAGCTCAACAGCGACAAATATGTAGCAAAAACCTCTGTTAGTTCTCGGAATCGGACCAAAAATATCTACAGCGGCCATATGTCTTAATTTAACAGGTATAATGGGATATAAAGGAGGAATATGTAAAGTGGTGTCAGATTTAGCTTTCTGGCAAATTTTACAAGACGCTAAAACTCGTCGAATACGTTTCTCCATGTTAGAAAAATAACAGTTCTGTCTCAGTATAAGAAAACATTTTCGTGCTCCGTAATGTGCGTAGCTTAAATGAGTATACCAGATTAGTTTGTTAACCAGTTCGTCAGGAATGCATAATAACCAATTGTTGCTGTCAGGATGAGAGCGGCGAAACAGAATGTCATTGCGTACAGTGTAGTGGTTCCTAATCGTAACATTATTCCTATCTTGCCAAAGGTGTTTAATTTCTTTCCACACGTTGTCTTTATTTTGTTCTTGTGCTATGTCCTGTAATAACGATGAAATAAAATTTTCAAATGCAACTTGCTGAATGTACATGACACTGAAATTTGTTTTGCAGAAGTTGGTTGCTACGTCTTGCTGATTGTTGCCGAGAGAACGCGATAGTGCATATGCTATAACATTTTGCGTGCCGGGAATGTGAACTATTGTAAAATTAAATTCCTGTAAATAAAGTTTCCATCTGCTTAATCTGTCGTGAGTGAATTTAGCCGAAAGTAAAAATTGTATAGCTCTATGGTCTGTGTAAACGGTGGTATCTCTGCCATAAAGAAAGTGCCGAAATCTCGTAAAAGCCCATACAACACATAATGTTTCAAGTTCTGTAACGGAGTAATTTCGCTCAGCAGGTGACAGAATGCGGCTTGCAAATGCGATGTTTTTAATTACTGTAGAACCATCTTCTTCAATTTCCTGGAAAATATGTACGCCTAAAGCGGTGTTGGAACTGTCAGTGGCAATGGAAAAATTTCTGGTAAGATCTGGGTGCGATAAAAGTGGAGCATTCAACAAAGTATGTTTCAAATAACATTCTCGTGAACAAAATTCTGCGTGTCAAAAGTAATGTTTGCGTTACTGTAATATGCAATCTGTGCAGTATCTGGTTAAAATTTATCGTACGTGTTATTATTTACGGGAGAATGTTGTGGCATATCCACTATATGAACTGTTCTTTTATTTCTTATTGACGTGTTACGCTATCGATGACACCTATTGTCTGTTTCATTCATCATTATTCGTTGTTGCTGATGTTGTTGCTGCTCATAAGATCGACTGTTATTAAATGTACGCTGAAAATTGTGCTCGTTATTTTTACGTCTGTCATAATAGTAATTTCTATACGGCGCATTGCGATGCGAGTTGAAATAGTGTGTTGTCTGTACGTAGTTATTTCTTTGCTGCCATGCGTTACTATTTGTTGGAGCTGGGACTATACGTGCACGCGGCGAAACATTAAAGTTTGGTTGACCTTGTAGACTGCATTGTTGGTTAGGTATGCTAAGCGGCTGACTTTCATGCTATTGTGGTGAAAAGATCTATTGTTACCAAAAAAATGCGTTTGCTGTTAATTTTACACATACTGATGATTACGATTTTATCTGTAATTAAAATTACGGCGGTAGTTGTCATTACGGGAGTGCCTACTGAAAATTGCCACATTCGGTAAAATATTTGTCATATCCGGTTTTTATTACATATTCTTAATTCTAGATAGAGCAATAGTTAAAGAGCAGTTTGGATAGATATAAAGGATAGTAGAAGAAAAGGCAGCAGTGCAGAAAACTAAAGATGAAACAGCACTACTACAGCTCGGGGCCCTATGCTCGCTACGGCACATATTCATTAAAGCGTAATGAATCACCTGAGGTCTATTACGCACTGCAAATAAATTTTAGCTTTTGCGTTGCAAGCAATAGCGGTAAAATTCCAAAAGTAAATTGTTGTAAGCACGTTAATTCAAGTTTCCTCATTACACGCAATGCTGATGAAAATGTAATAGCAAATTGTCGCATCAGGTTCAAAGCTAGCTTCTGCATTACAAGCAATATCGGTGAAAGTACAAAAACAAATTGACGTATACAGTTCAAAGCGTGTACCTGTGTTCTGTCATTATTAAATTCTTTACATTTTCTTACAAATGCAAACTGCTTATTATCAACGCTCTCGTCACTGAATTTGAGAACACGTTCAGGTTTGTGTGAAAGTCTGTTTGTCTGTGTCATTTCGGATTTCCAGTTGCATAGCTTTTCAGATTTTAAGTCGCATGGCTTTTCGGATTTTACGTCTCGTAGTCTCTGTAAATTGCTCACATTATACGCGCTGCGTAAGTCTGACAAATGTTCGCAAAGTGGCGTCTGTTGTATATTATTAACTGAAGTGTTTTTCATTTCTGTTACTTCTTGTTGTAAACTTGACAACTTCCTACGTAACGTGTTGTTAGATGAATCGATCTCATTAATTGTCTGTTGTAAGTTTTGAAATTCAGGTGTTTGGTTAAATGAAATCGGTGCAGTATCGTCTGATTTATTATCATTAGCACTTTCGATAGCATCAGTACGACTGGCCAATTCATCATATTTTTCAGTCAGTATTTTTGCCTGATCGTCAGTTTTAGTGTCAGTAGCATTAATCTGTTTTGGCAATTTACGCGTAGTTTCATTCAGTTTTTTAACGTCAGATTTGACGACATCGCAATCCTGTGTTAGATCTAATTGTTCGAATCTGTCTGTCACTGTTTGAATATTTACTGTGTGTGTATCTGTTTTTGATTTAAGATCAGAAATTTCATCCCGTAATTCCGCGTTCAATTGTTCTATGGTATTAATTTTGTCGGACACTGTAGTAATATTATTGTCTACATACGTCTTCGCCTTCGCGAACATTTTACGTTTGTCCTCTTGTCTTTGTGCAGTGATTGTTTCCATGACTTGTCGTTTTACTTTGATTTGATCTTGAATAAATTTGCGGAAACGCGTATCACTGTTTTGTATGTGCTGATTAAAGCGCTCGTTCATCTGAGTGTTCTGCTGTTCGAATTTCGCGTCTATCTTTGCGTCCACTGTGCGCGAAAGTTCTACCGTCATTGCTTTAAACTCGTCCCGTAATTGTGTAGCTTTTTCAGAGCATTGTTTAGCGACTCCGCTAATTTCGTCTCTGAGTGTTTCTGTTGCGGCTGTTCGCATTTCCCTTAATTCTTGCGCAACAGACTTAATTTCTTCGCTATTTTTTTGTGAACAAGTCTCAATTTCCACGCGCAACTGTTCCTTAGTGTCATGGCACTGCGAGGCAACGGCTCTAATTTGTTCACTAAGCTGTTTGAGATTTTCGTCATTATTGTCAAGTTTCTCATTTAAGTGTTTGTTATCTTGTTTGTTATCTTCCCTAAGTTGTTTGACCTGTTCATTAAGTTTGTCTTGTTTTTCGTCATTATTGCCAAGTTTTTCATTAATTTGGTTAAGTCGTTGCAGCAATAGTACCATAATTTGATCTGAGCCAAAATTAGCATTTCTATTCTCTGTGCTAATTAATGGTGGAACTGGAATTGTTTCGCTTTGTGTGACCATTTGGTCATTCTGTAATTTACAAAAAGGTTTATCAGTCGAATGTACACTGTCAGACACTATTTCGGAATTAAATAAATCCGTCGTACTTTGTGTATCCTGTTCATTTTCATTAGACAAATTTGTCTGTACGTTACTTGAGTTTTCCAAATCGGGTGTGTTAAGCTGGGCAGCGCTCATTACAATAGAGCGTTCTGCGTCATCAATTGTCGTCAAATTAACAGACGAGACAATTGAGTTCGTTTGTTCATTATCAGGGTAAAAGTCATCACTAGTGGTTGGAATGCACTGATTGTTAGTGAACGCAGGATTGTCATCATTACACTGCGTGTCACAATTACTATCGGTCACGCTGTTTAAGTCGGTAATTTCATTCAAAATACTTCGCGATACACTATTCACAGTCTTTCGCGGCATTTTTACAATAGTCACAATTTTTCACAAAATAAATAAGCACAATGCAAAAGCAACACACAAATACTACAGAGCAACGAATTGCCGTTGACCTGTAGAAAGAAAGTCACAAGTTAATAAAAGCGTAGCGCCAAATCCTAATTATATCTAAGCAAATAAGAGCAGATATCTGACTGTTTTTCAAAAGATTCTCAACGAAATACGATCCTGGACTGGGTGTCGCCAAGTGTAACCTCCCCACAATAATTTTAAAGAAATGACAATATTATTTAGAAATGCTAATGGACATTGCGCTAATTGTAACCTCGCCCACAATGAGAGGTACTGACAATGGCAACAAAAATGTGAAATTCGCAATCTGACTCAAATGTAAATTCTTCACAAAAATTAAAGTCCATTCAGTGATAAGAAAATTCAATTAAACCGAAATATCGGTCTTTCGCCCTGTGTAAAACAATCAGAATTAAAGTCTTACCTCAGAATAACTGGATGTCAAATTTCTGCTCTTTTTCGTGCGCACGGCTTGGAGGAACTGCATTGCAAATAATAATATTCCTTTTTTTTGTGATTTTACTGAAATTTTTCTTTAAAAAAGTGGAGTGAAATGGGAAGTGCAACGAAATATTTAGTTCAATAAAAAATAAAATTTTTGAAAAAATGCTCTTGAAATAAAAATTATTATTGGGGCATTTGTTGGAAATTAATTACAATAAATAAATCTCTGCATTATCTAATCATTATATTAATTAACAGTATACCTCATTCAGCATCCCGACCAGTGTCGCCGACCGCCCACATCACACAACCGCACTGGGCTGCTACTACTGACCGACTGCTCTGCATGACGACTATTAGCGTACTGCACTACATGACGACTAGTAGCGAACTGCACTGCACGACTACTACTGACCGACTGCTCGTAACTAAATCGAGCTTCAGACTTCCACGACTACAGACAGAGTACTGCTCTGCATAGCGACAACTAGCGAACTGCTCGCAACACTCGCGCGGTCAAGCGCATACTCTCTGGTCAGAGACGCTGCAATGCCTCGCCATCGCTGCTGCGTTACATACGTGTTTCAAGTTTTACTCGATGATTTGCCGTCTATTACTACGAACTGCGACCTTCCTGACAGAAAATCACGAATCCAGTCGCACAACTGAGACGATACCCCATAGGCCCGCAGCTTGATTAGAAGTCGCTTATGAGGAACGGTGTCAAAAGCTTTCCGGAAATCTAGAAATATGGAATCCACTTGAGATCCCCTGTCGATAGCGGCCATTACTTCGTGCGAATAAAGAGATTGCTTTGCATCTGAAAGTAACCTAATCGGTATACAATATGGACCTGAAGACTTGCCCGTATCAAGCGATTTGAATTGCTTCGCAACCCCTAAGGTATCTACTTCTAAGAAACTCATGCTAGCAGTTGATCGTGTTTCAAATTCTGGAATATTCCATTCGTCTTCCCTGGTGAAGGAATTTCGGAAAACTGCGTTCAATAACTCCGCTTTAACGGCACAGTCGTCTATAACAGTACCATCGGCACTGCGCAGCGTAGGTATTGACTGCGTCTTGCCGCTTGTGTACTTTACGTATGACCGGAATTTCTTCTGATTTTCTACCAAATTTGGAGACAATGTTTCGTTGTGGAACCTATTAAAGGCATCTCGTATTGAAGTCCGTGCCAAATTTCGTGTGTCTGTAAATTTTAGCCAATCTTCGGGATTTCGCGTTCTTCTGAACTTCGCATGCTTTTTCCGTTGCCTCTGCAACAGCGTTCGGACCTATTTTGTGTACCATGAGGAATCAGTTCCATCTCTTACCAATTTATGAGGTGTGAATCTCTCAATTGCTGTTGCTAGTATATCTTTGAATTTCAGCCACATCTCGTCTACATTTGCACAGTGAGTTCGGAAGGAATGGAGATTGTCTCTCAGGAAGGCTTCTAGTGACAATTTCTCCGACTTTTTAAATAAAATTATTTTGCGCTTGTTTCTGGTGGATTTGGAAGAAACGGTATTGAGCCTAGCTACAACGACCTTGCATCAGTCTTGATGCTCTCTATTAGCTCTGGATTGTTTGTGGCTAAGAGGTCAAGTGTGTTTTCGCAACCATTCACAATTCGCGTGGGTTAGTGGACTAACTTCAAATCGTTCCGTGCGCATACTCCCAGATATTTTACAGAAGTAACTGCTATCAGTGTTTGTTCCGCCATCATATAATCATACAATAAAGGATCCTTCTTTCTATGTATTCGCAATACATTACATTTGTGTATGTTAAGGATTAGTTGCCACTCCCTGCACCAAGTGCCTATCCGCTGCAGATCTTCATTGCAATTTTCTAATGCTGCAACTTCTCTGTATACTACAGCATCATCCACGAAAAGCCGCATGGAACTTCCGACACTATCCACTAGGTCATTTATATATATTGTGAAAAGCTAACACTCCCCTGTGGCACGCCAGTGGTTACTTTAACGTCTGTAGACGTCTCTCGATTTAGAACAACATACTGTGTTCTGTTTGCTAAAAACTCTTCAATCCAGCCACACAGCTGATCTGATATTCCGTAGGCTCTTACTTTGTTTATCAGGCGACAGTGCGGAACTTTATTGAACGCTTTCCGGAAGCCAAGGAAAATGGCATCTACCTGGGAGCCTGTATCTAATATTTTCTGGGTCTCATGAACAAATAAAGCGAGTTGGGTCTCACACGATCGCTGTTTCCGGAATCCATGTTGATTCCTACTGAGTAGATTCTGGGTTTCCAGAAATGACATGACACGCGAGAAAAAATCATGTTCTAAAATTCTACAACTGATCGACGTCAGAGATATAGGCCTATAGCTTTGCGCATCTGCTCGACGACCCTTCTTGAAAACTGGAACTACCTGTGCTCTTTTCCAATCATTTGTAACCTTCCGTTCCTCTAGAGACTTGCGGTACACGGCTGTTAGAAAGCGGGGGTGGGGGTGTGGGGGGGGGGGGGGGCAAGCTCTTTCGCGTGCTCTGGTTACCAGGGGTTGTGTTAGGAGCGAGACCCACGACAAGGACAAATGATTGTGAATACGTTACAGCACGTGACACAGTAGGGCTTCGAATGCCAGCGCCCCCTCTTCACAGGGATGATGATGATGAGGTCCCATACTCCGAGGAGTGTAGGCACGATGCGGGAGACCCGCACCGCCGTGCTAGGCAAGGTCGTAACGGAGGTGGTTTGCCATTGCCTTCCTCCGACCGTAATGGGGATGAATGATGATGATGAAGACAACACAACACAACACCCAGCATCTCGACGCAGGGAAAATCGCTGTCCCCGTCGGGAATCGAGCCAGGCACCCCGTGTGCAGGAAGGGAGAACGCTATCGCAGGACCACGAGCTGCGGACTCTTCACAGGGAGGCGAGTAACTATTTCAGACGATTTAACAGTTCTAGATTTCGCGGTTAAATGCCTGCACATTCTCGATAGTATACGAGAAAGTTAAGACCTGTAAGGGATACCTTTTCAGTGAGATATTGATTTCCCACAGGCCCTGCACGGGCCGCGTGTTCGCGAAGTGTGGCGGACAAGCCGACTAATGTGACGTCACAAGTTTGTTGCGGGGCCTGTCTTTCTCGTGAGCGTGGGTTAGGAGCAGACGCCATCACTGTTCTGCCGTATTAACCCATTAGTAAAGACGAAATAATTGAGCATCTCACTGCATTTTCAATTAGTGTATTCATTGCAATTTGTCAAGTTACTTGCGCCTTTTTTTGTTTGAAAATGCGAACCTGAAAGCTTTAGGAAACTGACCACACGATATCAACTGTAGATGGTAAATTAGCAGGTTTACATGATATGTCATAGTAGCTCACTCAAAAACAAAAAACAAAAAAGAGGAATCTACCAAGCCGGCGGAGTGGCCGAGCGGTTATAGGCGATACAGTCTCGAACCGCGTGACCGCTACGGTCGCAGGTTCGAATCCTGCCTCGGGCATGGATCTGTGTGATGTCTTTAGGTTAGTTAGGTTTAAGTAGTTCTAAGTTCTAGGGGATTGATGACCTCAGATGTTAAGTCTCATAGTGCTCAGAGCCATTTTTGAATCTACCAAGAATCTGATTTTGTTTTCTATCTAAGCGAAAAATGCGTCAAGTAAGCAAAGCAGAAAGGAATCCACATTAAACTCGACTAGCGTAAACTACCAATACCAGAATATGGTGTTATTGGAAATTCTCATATGTCCGACATCCGAAATGCAACAGTGTCGTCATACGTCTGTTTACGCCAAAACTAGAAATAAAATGAGCTGGAGCTCAATGCAGACATTACAGTGAATTTGTAAACACTACGAAATACACACTTCGTAAAAATGTCTAGTTAATTAGAAACAGGGTCTAATTACTGTAACGCCCAAGTTCTTCTAACTGAAAATGTGTTACTTTAAAATGGTTATTAATATTTTCTATAACTACATTCAAAAGGAAGTCAATATTTCTGTCATTTTAAGCAGTAAAATGCGTTGAACACATTTCCCATGCTTTATCGTATATACTACTCATGTTTGCCCTATGAAGATAGTTTGGCTGGCCGGTGTGGCCGATCGGTTCTAGACGCTACAGACTGGAACCGCGTGACCGCTACGGTCGCAGGTTCGAATCCTGCCTCGGGCATGGGTATGTGTGATGTCCTCAGGTTAGTCAGGTTTAAGTAGTTCTAAGTTCTACGGGACTGATGACCTCAGCAGTAAAGTCCCATAGTGCTCAGAGCCAAGATAGTTTGGATATTCACCACAATACTATAAAAATTTTGGACATGGCCAATGGCAATGAACATAAGGAAAGTAGTCCGCCGTTGCACACGAAACTTAGTACATTGCGTTTAAATGTCGAATATCATAGCAAGTAACAGAGATTATTTCTCCAAGTAGTTTAATATGTTTAGCCTACTTTACTTGATAGTCAACTTGTACAGAATTCTTCTATCTAGTATTTGTAAGTGCGGAAAGTAAAGGTCGGATGAGGAATGTTAACAAAGTTGTGCATTTTACTCATTTGAAGAACCTTTTGTATATATTGCCAGCACAATATGTTCACTTGAGACCTGTACTTGAGAAAATATCTCTTCGATCATCTATGTACAGTAAAAGTGCCTTACTCATGAGGAGTGGGGGGGTGGGGGAATGTGCCAGAAAGTAAATGAGAAATTAATTTTGCAATATGGTGGTCGACTTGGAACCTCATTTATTGGATATATTAAGATGGTATCTGCTCTTTCGGACATGTCCGAAAGAACAGGTACCATCTTCATACAGTTAAGGCGAACCGGCCATTGACCTTCTTCTTCTGTGCCGGATGCACACGCATCGCCCGAACTCTTACGGGACTCGGTAAGATTGTCTGCCGCGAGTAATGAGTGTAATGGGTAGGGGCACTACGAATCTAGTGCGTGGACATTAAGTTGGGAATGTGGGTCTCACGGGAAGCGTGCAAGGGATAAATCCATGCACTCACACTATTCTCCGTGCCCTCGGTGGCTCAGATGGATAGAGTGTCTGCCATGTAAGCAGGAGATCCCGGTCAGGGCACACATTTTCAACTGTCCCCGTTGATGTATATCAACGGCTGTCGACAACGTAGGGTCTTCATTTAATTACCATTTAATTCATTTATTGGAGTCGAATTGTGACTTCAGAGATGAATCTCGGTTTGAACTGATCCCCGATGGCCAGAGAAGACATGTCTGATTACGCCCCGGTGAATGCTGGGATAACAAACTGCCCGACGACGTGCAGTAGTAGTGTGGGGTGCCACTTCTTTCCACAGCAGGATCCCTTTGATTGTCATCCGCGGCAGCCTTACATCACAGCGGTTCGTTGGCGACATTCGACGTCCTGTTTCGTTGCCCTCCGTGGCAAGCCATCCTGGATCAGCAAGACAGTGCCTGCCCGCACACGGCGAGAGATTCCACTCCGTGCTTGCGAAACCCCACCTTGGCAACAAGGGAGCCAGATCTGTCACAATTGAGACCATTTGGAGCATTGTGGACAGGCCCCTTCAACCAGATCGGGATTTTGAGTATCTAACGGGACAATTGGACAACATTTGGCACGGTATCCCTCAGGAGCACATCCACAACTCTGTCAGTCAACGCCAAGCCGAATACCTGGTTGCGTAAGGGCAAGAGGTGGACCAACGCGTTATTGAGTTATTCGATTCGTCAGGCTCTTTTGAATAAATCATCCAGTTTTTCTGAAACTGTCATCATTTCTCTGTCTGTAAATGGTCGTCACATCTACCGATTACTGTCCCATTCTGCACTTTCTTCACGCCTTCATCTGTCTCTTGCGACTTTCCACGTATACCTGAATTATCGTTGTGGACGCTGGTTTGCTGCCTATTCTGATGAGGACAGCCCTATCCCTGTGCTATCCTCAGTAGCTCACTGTCTGCTCTACCCTCTCATTCATAACAAATCCGACCCCCTTTATAACTTTCTCTCCTCCTGCTACTACTGCTGATATTGCCCTATTTCCGTCTGACCAGGAATCCTTCTTCCCATCTGACTTCACTGCTGATTCAGCTGCTTCTACACTGGATTTTATACATCCCACACCTTCAAATGCCACGTGTAAGATTCTCAATCTCTCTCGCTCGCTACGCACAAACTGTTAGTCTGACAGAAAAAAATGAACAAGACCTTTTTGTTGTAAAATTAATGTAGTTAAGTCTTGCACTGGGATGCATTTGCGCTAGAGGGCATAGTTTTCGAATTATTTATTCATTTATTTTAATAATTCGGAAACTGTGACCTCTAGCGATAACGTATCCCGCTACGAAATTTAACTTCATTATATTTCCTACAATAAGATCCTGTTCATATTCTCTGTAGGACTAACAGTTTGCGCATAGAGCAAGAGAATATGAAAATTTGCACATTGTATTTGAAGGCTTTGCAGGCTGCATAAAACACAGCGGTAATGACAGTGAATCACTCTGTTTCGTAGACTGAGCCTTTCCATCTCCATTTTCAAGATTTCTAGCTTTCCTGCTGTGTTAAAACTTCTGACTGACAGTCCATGCTACGATTCGTAGAATGTTATGCCGTCGTTGGCTATTCCTTCTTTTTCTCGTGGTCACCTCCTCCTTGGCAGTCCCTCCTGAAGAACTGAATGGGGGACTTCTGCGTCATCTTTTGCCAATGGGGAGATAATACTTATTTGAGTTTCAGTCCACATGGAGTGTCGATACACATTACGTGTCTTCAGTGTATTGGTTTCCATTCTCTTCTTCCAACTTTTAGCGGCAGTTACCAAAGGCAGGAGAGTGCTCTGAATCGCTGTTCGCTTCTCTGACCTCTTTGCCTAGGCCGTTGGCAGAATGCGGCTGCCTATTTATTGCTGATGAGTGTCATCTAAAGTTTAACCAGTGTGTGGGTTCGAATCTGGGACTCTGGACGTTTTGGTCAGTAGTCAAAGACGCTACTCTTAGACCATGAGTGACCAGTTACTGGCTATCGCACTTGAAAATGAGCTGTTAGATCGAGATTGGCCAAACATGTACGTATATTCCATAATACATTGGCTTTTATACTTCTAGATTTCAAGGTTGTGGTACCATCAATCACACAAGTTAGAGGTAGCTTACAAAATCCTCGTTCGACCCATTCTTGTATGTTGCTCTTAAGTGTGTGCATTCCATCTTCACTATAGGTAGGGAAGAAGAATCCTGAACATCACTTGGAAATGGGCGCAGATTTAATTACTGTGTTCACCCTAAATTCCTGGGGTGAAAATTGGGTAGTGTATTAACATACAAGCAGCAACGGATAAACACCAGACGGAAGGCGTATACCAGGAGCAGTCTCGCCTGCAAATTGACGCCGGCCGGAGTGGCCGAGCGGTTCTAGGCGCTACAGTCTGGAACCGCGCGACCGCTACGGTCGCAGGTTCGAATCCTGCGTCGGGCATGAATGTGTGTGATATCCTTAGGTTAGTTAGGTTTAAGTAGTTCTAAGTTCTAGGGAACTGATGACCTCAGCTGTTAAGTCCCATAGTGCTCAGAGCCATTTGAACCATTTGCAAATTGACAGGTACCACAAGAGAAGCGCAACCCACCGTAATACGCACCTCCACTCTTTCTCTGTATTTCCCCGCTACATTGTAATCCACGCTAGTCTGGAGAAACTCTACACCTGCTAATGAACCTGATGTGCCTCTTCATGGGACAGGCCGCATAGTCACCAACGCTAAGACCACCTCCAGTCAATAAGGTCGTTCCACCAACGGGAGTAGCACATGCAGATGTAAAGAGGCAGGTGGCAGCAGAGACTGAAAAGAAGAATCGAGAAACCAAATCAAACGCGTCCGTTTTTTGGAATTCATGCTTATCCATCACGACTAAAATCCAGGAAAATTTTTTTCGCCATCGAGGGTTATGGACAGAGAGGTGTCGTCTGACTATTATCTCTTGAACTGAACTTGGAAGGCTATCAACAGAGTGAGAACAGGAGTGACATGGTGCAAAATTAATTTTGAGAAGAAGGGCATCAGGAATGACAAATTTTGTGAATGTGGGGTAAGGCAGGAAGCTGAACGTTGTAAGTCTGCAGTAACATGAACGAATTCTGTGACGTGCGAGTTCTACTTGTAGGCAGTGACAGTGCCGTTTTGAATGTGTAACATTGGATTCACCAGGAATGAGATACTTTCCGTCATTAATATTACATTGTAGGCGTAGGACTACAATGTGATTTAGTCCTTTTGACTCGGATAAATAAAATCTATTAGAGTTGATGGAGACTGTGTAATAAAGAGGAACTTATTCCATTATAGATTCATTAATCAGTTCCAAGAACTTTACACTTCTACTAATACAACTTAGGTGACAAATAGCAAAATACTGCTCCCCGAAGTCAATAAACACGTACATTGCGTAAAGACCATTTATAGCTCCAAATAGATATACACTCTAATAAAAAAAACGACTATGAAGGAATTATTCGAATGGGATTGAAATCGGTAGATGTGATGTATATGTACAGCCAAACATATGATCACAATTTATTCATGAGAAGGAGCCTTAAAAATTGTGCAAGTCAGTAATGCGTTGGTCCACGTCTAGCCGTGAGTCGAGCAATTATTCGGCTTCACACGGCTAAAGTCATTGTGGACAGGACCCTCCAACCAGCCTGTGATTTTGACGGCCTTACGCGTCAGCGAGGCAGAATTTGGCACGATATCCCCCAATGTTGATTGGAATACTCTCTTTCAAATTCTAAAGGTGGCAGGGGTAAAATACAGGGAGCGAACGGCTATTTACAATTTGTACAGAAACCAGATGGCAGTTATAAGAGTCGAGGGACATGAAAGGGAAGCAGTGGTTGGGAAGGGAGTAAGACAGGGTTGTAGCCTCTCCCCGATGTTGTTCAATCTGTATATTGAGCAAGCAGTAAAGGAAACAAAAGAAAAATTCGGAGTAGGTATTAAAATTCATGGAGAAGAAATAAAAACTTTGAGGTTCGCCGATGACATTGTAATTCTGTCAGAGACAGCAAAGGACTTGGAAGAGCAGTTGAATGGAATGGACAGTGTCTTGAAAGGAGGATATAAGATGAACATCAACAAAAGCAAAACAAGGATAATGGAATGTAGTCTAATTAAGTCGGGTGATGCTGAGGGAATTAGATTAGGAAATGAGGCACTTAAAGTAGTAAAGGAGTTTTGCTATTTGGGGAGCAAAATAACTCATGATGGTCGAAGTAGAGAGGATATAAAATGTAGGCTGGCAATGGCAAGGAAAGCGTTTCTGAAGAAGAGAAATTTGTTAACATCCAGTATAGATTTAAGTGTCAGGAAGTCATTTCTGAAAGTATTCGTATGGAGTGTACCAGAAGAAGGGATTGGTTGGTAGGACATGTTCTGAGGCATCAAGGGATCACCAATTTAGTATTGGAGGGCAGCGTGGAGGGTAAAAATCGTAGAGGGAGACCAAGAGATGAATACACTAAGCAGATTCAGAAGGATGTAGGTTGCAGTAGGTACTGGGAGATGAAAAAGCTTGCACAGGATAGAGTAGCATGGAGAGCTGCATCAAACCAGTCTCAGGACTGAAGACCACAACAACAACAAACATCCCTCAGGAAGACATCCAATAACTATATTAATAAATGTCAAGCCGAATAACTGCTTGCGTACGGGACAGAGTTGCACCAACGAGTTATTAATTTTTCTCCCTATGTGCAGCTCTTTCTCTTGAATAAATCATGTAATTTTACTGAAACTGTAATCATTGTTTCTGCCTGTACATAATCTCTCCGATTTCCGTCCCATTCCGATAATTCCTTCGTGGGGCATCGCTACTTTCTTATTTGAAGAGTGCATTTTACGGAGGTGAAGCCCCCCTGGTTGTATTTATTTGAACAAGAATCGTGTTTGAGGACCCCAGGAGCTGCCGACACATATCATTTGATAATATACTTTTATTTATTGAATATTTCATTTTATCCCACGGTAAGAATGAAGTAAATAATTGTAAATAATTTTACGTCCCCTGAAGTAGATAAGATGGTCGAAACCAGTAGCTGATACACATTTTCTTGTCAGGTATTCGGTTTCAAAATAAGACTCGTTCAGTTCTTTCATGCAACACGTTAGTTGTTCTTGCGTACATTTTGCCTAACGATCGTAACGGAAAAATCGGAGAAGGTGGAGCTTACGGTTCTCGTTCAACCCGTGCATCATTTCAGAATGTAAATGGAAAGAGGGGACAGTTATAGTGTGGTAACTAAAGTAGCCTCAGAATATTCCGTAAGGTGATTTCCATATCACGATGTAACACTGCCGAAAAAAAATAAAGAAACAGCACGCTCAAGGACTACGTTCAACGACACATGTGTGCCTCTAGCCAGTATACCACTGACACCCCAGTACTCCCAAGCACAGCTACTCTGGTGTCGTGACAGAGTTGATTTGAGGGTGGTGTGGACATATATTGCCTATTCCAGAATACATTTGTCCACATTACATGGCTTGAGGGATGAAGGCGGCATCAGTTACAAATAACGCTTAGATTTGACGATTCTGCGGGGTAAAGTAGCAAGCGTTGCTACTGAAGTGTCGAGACAACATATAATTCCACCTTTTACGCAACGACACAAACTCAGCACAATAGGCTGTAGGGTAGTAGGACTGGACCGAAGTAACGCATCAGGCAATTGCCATTGACGGTTGCACTACACATTTTATTTGGTACCTTTAAAGAAGAGAACTTGACAAATAAAACCATAACATGTTTAAAACTACCACACATCTTTAAAACTACCATTCAGGTGAAAATAAATTAGTTCAGTTTTAAACATTCATAAAAACGCGGCACTTACGGCTTATTACACATTTACTGAAATGAGTTAAGTTTTATGTACTCTAAACTGTAATCAATCTGAAGAACAATTTACTAAAATTTAACTAATGTATTCTTTCATTACGACAATAATTCACTACCAAAATAATTCAGAGTTCAGGCAACAATCATATGCCATGGCACACAGCAGGTTACTTGAATGGTAGGCACCACATAATTTAGCACATAAAACATAAAATTTCATGTGAGCAAACAAGATCGTGAGATTCAACAAGTACGCTAGGGAAACGGACGCCCGCCCGTTCAGCTGTTTCCAGTACAGGCTCGACGTGGACCTCCAGACAGGAGCAGCAACAGTCGCGAATAGGCACGAGAAAATCCAAGAACTAGTGGATATCTACAACAGACTGACATCTGCATTAAATAACTAGAAACACAATAACTCATTACAACACATCATCAGTAAAATTGATACATGAAATTACTTACAATATCGACCTACTGTCATTGAAGGAATTCTAGTAGCAGCATCAATAGAATCCGCTTCAAGCCATTAAACACACAATAACAACTGGCCTTTCAATGACTGATAAGAATTTAGGAAAGTACTGATTCCAAAATTATACACGTGTCTCTAGGACACGTTATTAATTCAAACAGAAACGTAACAATAATGTTATTACAATTCAGAGATAAATATATCCAGGGGAATAATAGTGACTAACCATCTTAACTCCGTGGTGTGATATAAATGCAATAACCAGGCGGAACTTAAACAAGGACCAGCAAAGCTTTCAATGGCGGTCAAATGGTTCTGACAAGGGAAACTCCCCATCGCACCCCCCTCAGATTTAGTTATAAGTTGCCACAGTGGATAGACCTTGAAAAACTGAACACAGATCAATCGAGAAAACAGGAAGAAGTTGTGTGGAACTATGAAAAAATAAGCAAAATATACAAACTGAGTAGTCCATGCGCAAGATAGACAACATGAAGGATAGACAGAATTCAGGAGCGCCGTGGTCCCGCGGTTAGCGTGAGCAGCTGCGGAATGAGAGGTACTCGGTTCAATTCTTCCTTCGAGCAAAAAGTTTAATTTTTTATTTTCAGACAATTATCAAAGTTCAGGCACTCACACATAACCAACTTTGCTCTCCAAAATTCCAGGACATGTTCAGGTTTGCTTGGACATATGCAGGATTTGACGGTCTACACACGGAAAAAATTGAAAACGTTAAAAACATGTTTTGACAGAGCACAGAGAAAAGTGTCCGACTGCGAGACTTTTGGATTCATTTGTTGCAGTTTATGTGACAAACTCTTGTGTTTTCATCACTTTTTTGGGAGTAATTATCACATCCACAAGAAAACCTAAATAGGGCAACGTAGAAGAATCCTTTTACCCATTCGCCAAGTGTACAAGTTAGGTGGGTCGACAACATATTCCTGTCATGTGACGCACATGCCGTCACCAGTATCGTATAGAATATATATCAGACGTGTTTTCCTGTGGAGGAATCGGTTGACCTATGACCTTGCGATCAAATGTTTTCGGTTCCCATTGGAGAGGCACGTCCTTTCGTCTACTAATCGCACGGTTTTGCAGTGCGGTCGCAAAACACAGACACTAAACTTATTACAGTGAACAGAGACGTCAATGAACGAATGGACAGATCACAACTTTGCGAAAATAAAGACAAATTTTTCGCTCGAGGGGAGACTTGAACCACGCATATCTCGTTCCGCAGCCGCTCACGCTAACCACGGGACCACGGCGCTCCTGGGCTCAGATTGTCCTTGATGTTGCCTATCATCGCGTGGACTACTCAGTTTGTATATTTTGCTTATTTTTTTATAGTTCCACACAACTTATTCCTGTTTCCTCGATTGATCTCTGTTCAGTTTTTCAAGGCCTATCCACTGTGCCAACTTATAACTAAATCTGAGGGGGGTGCGATGGGGAGGTTCCCTTGTGAGCACTATGGGACTTAACATCTATGGTCATCAGCCCCCTAGAACTTAGAACTACTTAAACCTAACTAACCTAAGGACATCACACAACACCCAGTCATCACGAGGCAGAGAAAATCCCTGACCCCGCTGGGACTCGAACCTGGGAACCCGGGCGTGGGAAGTGAGAACGCTACCGCACGACCACGAGGTGCGGAAAATGGCGGTTAAACCTAGACAGTAGGGATCTACAACGGAATGTCTCAGCACTCCAGACCCTCGTAAATGTTAATGATCACCCCACATACACCTTAAAACATTACGTATTAAACCAATTAAAATCAACACACTGAAGGCCAGTCTCAGTAGGAGTAGCAACGGCCGCCCAATAAAATACAATCAACCGCACAGAACCCAGTAGTGGATTCCGACCACAATCTACAAGGCAAGCAAGGTCCTTAGCCTCTTGCTTGTTCGACGAAGGCAGCCACCGCAGATCCCGAAGCCAGGAGACATGAATCAAGCAGAAAAAACAACACCAACGGCTTCCCAGTAACGTCTCTTTCCACGCCGGCGATATTTGCCACGGCGCCGTCACCCGGGTAAACAGCCCCTTCTAGACGTGCCCTGCTTGCTGTCTGACACCGGACCTTAGCTGTCCGCCACAGTTCCCAAAACGCCGTTAGTGCTCCGCGTCCCTCACCGTCTTCCTCAGCTTTTTCTCTCGCTTTCGATCGGCCCGGTAGGTGGCGCCAGCGCACTCTGGCCACACCGCCGGAAAGATGACCCATAGCGGCGGCGGGAATATCGCTGTTCTAGCCACACGGCTCAGCTACGTTACACAGTCTGTAATCCTCATGCTGTTACCAGTTTTTCAACACAAAGGTGAGGTATTTTTTTTAGTAGGACAATGCACGTCCACATATGCCAGCTGCGACGCAAGGTGTTCTTCGTAGTGTACAACAACATTCCTGGTTAGCAAGATCACCACATCTCGCGCCAACTGAACACGCATGAGACACTATGAAGTGGGAACTTACTCGTTCTCCAGAGCTTGCGAGAACAATTGCCTAATTGCAACAAAAAGCGAAAAGTTCTTGGCGCAACCCATCGCAGGATGCTATTCAGCACCTCTGTGAACATTAGAATCCGAAATACTCGTCTTAATTGCCGCCATACGGGGGTACACTGTGTTTTAATGAGACTATTTGGGTACTCTTCATTGTGTCGTACGTACTTCATTTGGTATTAACTGTGTAACCTCCCCACAAAAATATAAGAAATATATTCAAATGTAAATGGACATAGAGCTAAGTGTAACCTTCCCGCAAAAATGAAAGATAATTTTTAAATGTGAATATTCATTCTGTTAAGTGTAATCTCCCCGGAATTATTTTTAAATGATATGAATTGAATGAAAAAATGCAAATAGTGCCAAATGTTAGCTTCCCACACTAATAAAACTCAATGATAATAACAATGTGCAAAAATGTTAAGTCCCCACAAAATTAACGTTAAGATCAACCTGATAAATTGATTCTGGGAGGAAAAGCAAAGGAAATATTATTTCAATTGTAATGATTATTTTCTTAAAAGATTGCTTTCAGAACAAAATTATTATTGGGGCAATTCTTGAATAAATTAATTACAGTTAATATACATTACATTATCAGATGTGCGCAATGCTGCTTCATTACCTTATTTAAAAATATACCTTGTTCCGAATCTTGACCAGAGACCCATGTCGACGCCCGGCGACTCCTCACACACAACTCCGACTGTCTCGCACGCGCTACTAGCACGAACGAACTACATGCTCTCGCGACTCGCTACGTACAACAACTTTCTCGCAACCCGCAACAGACTGAACTCTCGCGCGGTCAAGCGCAGACTAGCAACGATAAATAACTCTCTGGTCAGAGATTCTGTCATGCCTCGCCATCGCTGCAACTGAATACATACGTGTTTCAACTGTCACCGCACTTGTCAATAAATTTGCATTTATTAAGGCAACGTAAGATACCGTACGGTAGGTCTGTCCCGCTGCTGGTGTTGATTCGCGCAGGGCAAGCCGGGGAGACGATCGGCCGATCCGGGTCTCGTGTTTTCGATCGTCTCGTCTCGTCTCACCTCATCTCGCGAGGCTGTGCGGTGGTAGCGGCAGCCTGTTATCTGAAGCAGTGGCCGGCGCGCGTGTTCTTGAAACGCGACCTTTAGGCCGGCAACGCTGCCCCGGGGGCTCAGGGCGTGCAAGCCGAGACTGCCGCAGGGGGCGCAACGGCGCCAGCGGCGTCGATTTCTCTAAGGGTGTACGCCCAGGACGTCCTACGTCTGCTAGAACTGTGGTGGATCTCGGTGCTTGGTCTTCACTCGTAAAAAGAATATCTGTACCGCCATGGACGCGAGGCCGAGCAATTGAAAGCAGGGGTTGTACCCTCATCTACTGATCCGGCGAAAAACCTTTACATACCCAATTACTTTAGTTTTACATATAGAGGGTGTTTCAAAATTACTCTGGCGACCTTTCAGGGGACGTGGAAGGTGTCTTGAAGATCAAAATGAGGATAGGAGCCCGTGTCTGTAAACATCAACCAACGACGCTGCTGAGAGCCGAAGTTTCAAGCGCGGGAACCTGTTTAAGTATTTATACAGGGTGGTCCATTGATCGTGACCGGACCAAATATCTCATGAAATAAGCGTCAAACGAGAAAACTACACAGAACGAAACTTGTCTAGCTTGAAGGGGGAAACCAGATGGCGCTATGGTTGGCCCGCTAGATGGCGCTGCCATAGGTCAAACGGATATCAACTGCTTTTTTTAAAAAAAAAAAAAAAAACAGGAACCCCCATTTTTATTACATATTCGTGTAGTACGTACAGAAATATGAATTTTATAGTTGGACCACTTTTTTCGCTTTGTGATAGATGGCGCTGTAATAGTCACAAACATATGGCTCACAATTTTACACGAACAGTTGGTAACAGGTAGGTTTTTTAAATTAAAATACAGAACGTAGGCACGTTTGAACATTTTATTTCGGTTGTTCCAGTGTGATACATGTACCTTTGTGAACTTATCATTTCTGAGAACGCATGCTGCTACAGCGTGATTACCTCTAAATACCACATTAATGCAACAAATGCTCAGAATGATGTCCATCAACCTCACTGAATTTGGAAATTTGTGTAACGACATTCCTCTCAACAGCGAGTACTTAGCCTTCCGTAATGTTCGTACATGCATTGACAATGCGCTGACGCATGTTGTCAGGCGTTGTCGGTGAATCACGATAGTAAATATCCTTCAACTTTCCCCACAGAAAGAAATCCGGGGACGTCAGATCCGGTGAACGTGTGGGCCATGGTATGGTGCTTCGACGACCAATCCACCAGTCATGAAATATGCTATTCAATACCGCTTCAACCGCACGAGAGCTATGTGCCGGACATCCATCATGTTGGAAGAACGTCGCCATTCTGTCATGCAGTGAAACATCTTGTAGTAACATCGGTAGAACATTACGTAGGAAATCAGCATACATTGCACCATTTAGATTGCCATCGATAAAATGGGGGCCAATTGTTCTTCTTCATAATGCCGCACCATACATTAACCCGCCAAGGTCGCTGATGTTCCACCTGTCGCAGCCATCGTGGATTTTCCGTTGTCCAATAGTGCATATTAAGCCGGTTTACGTTACTGCTGTTGGTGAATGACGCTTCGTTGCTAAATAGAACGTGTGCAAAAAATCTGTCATCGTCCATTAATTTCTCTTGTGCCCAGTGGCAGGACTGTACATGACGTTCAAAGTCCTCGCCATGCAATGCCTGGTGCATAGAAATATGCTACGGGTGCAATCGATGTTGATGCAGCATTCTCAGTATCGAATTTTTTGAGACTCCCGATTCTCGCGCAATTTGTCTGCTACTGATGTGCGGATTAGCCGCGACAGCAGCTAAAACACCTACTTGGGCATCATCATTTGTTGCAAGTCGTGGTTGACGTTTCACATGTGGCTGAAAACTTCCTGTTTCCTTAAATAAAGTAACTATCCTGCGAACGGTCCGGACACTTGGATGATGTCGTCCAGGATACCGAGCAGCATACATAGCATACGCCCGTTTGGCATTTTGATCGCAATAGCCATACATCAAAACGATATCGACCTTTCCCGCAATTAGTGAACGGTCCATTTTAACACGGGTAATGTATCACGAAGAAAATGCCGTCCACACTGGCGGTATGTTACGTGATACCACGTACTCATACGTTTGTGACTACTACAACGCCATCTATCACAAAGCGAAAAAAGTGGTCTAGCTAAAACAATCATATTTCTTTACGTACTACACGAATATGTAATAAAAAATGGGGGTTTCTATTTAGAAAAACGCAGTTGATATCCGTTTGACCTATGGCAGCGCCATCTAGCGGGCCTACCATAGCGCTATCTGGTTTCCCCCTTGAAGCTAGACGAGTTTCGTTCTTTGTAGTTTTTTCGTTTGGTGGTTATTTCGTGAGATATTTGGCCCGGTCACTATCAATGGACCACCCTGTATGCAGGGTGATTCCGTGATGATGCTGCTGCAAAATTTTCAGCTGTGATGGAAAAGGATAAATGCACCAATGGCGTAATGGACCCTGCCCGGAAACGAACGAATCGAAACTTATAAGCGAAAATCGTTATCATATCTCTTTTTTGTTCCGCCTTTTTCGTGCAGTGTTTTACAGTGTTTTTTTTCCAGTGCGTGCTCCGTGTTGTGTCTTTTGGGAAGTGTAGCGAACAGCCATCATACTGTCGCTGGGTGTGCTTTTTATTACTTGCGAACAGAAATCAGACTGTCGCCATGTTTTTTATTGTGTGTCTACTGTGTTACTTGTCTGATTCCTGTGTCTTTTATCTACATTGCCAACCCCCTTTTGCTTTCTGATTTAACTTTCCGCAATTTTACGCCGTTTTTCACTTTAAATCGCCATTTTATCGCCTGTTTTTCCTTGTTTCTTTCTTCTTCCTTTATTTAAAAAAAGTCTGTAGGCTGTAGAGCAGCGTAGCAAGCTGCTGCCGGCCCGCCCCCTTCGGGGGGAATTGAAAATCAATAAAGAAAAAAAAATCATATCTCTGGCGGTGGAATGCACGTACAGGTACTGTTGTTGCTAAGATCGTTGGGTAGATAACTTTCAGAGGTGGTAATACCGATCACAAGAGAACAAAATGTCTAGCAAACATGAATTCTAAAATGCATACCTTAAGAGCTCTGAAGAGTTGTTCAGTAAAGGAGATGTGTTTGACAGTAACGAGGATGAACAAATGCTCATAGAATTTTTTTTCTTGTTTTGGTCCATAATAGCACCTCTAAAAGCTACCTACCCTACAATCTTATCAGGAACAGTAACGGTACATCTATTCCACTTTCCCTTATAACTTTCGATACCTTGGTTTCTTGAATATTTATACATTGGTCCCTCTATAGCATTACTGAAAGTTTGTAACATCAGCATGAAATTACTCTTTATGTACATACTTATAACGTACTTATATAGGCCCCAGCACCTATAACTTCGACACTCAACAGCGTGCTTGGTTTACGTCTCCAGACACTGGTTCCTCCCATCTTCATTTTGATCTTCAAGACACCTTCTAAACCCATCGAGGTCTTCGGTATAATTTTGACACAACCTGTATTTACTTGCTCTCATTATGATACTTCCATATCGATACGCAATAAGCTAGCGTCAGCCCGCCCTGTTGGCCGTGCGGTCTAACGCACCGCTTTCCGGGCGGGAAGGAGCGCCTGGTCCCCGGCACGAATCCGCCCGGCGGATTTGTGTCAAGGTTCACCGGTCCGGTGCACCGGTCAGCCTGTGAATGGTTTTTAGGCGGTTTTCCATCCGCCTCGGCGAATGCGGGCTGGTTCCCCATATTCCGCCTCAGTTACATCATGTCGGCGATTGCTGCGCAAACAAGTTCTGCTCGTACGCGTACACCACCATTACTCTACCACGCAAACATAGGGCTTACACTGGTCTGGTGTGACGTTCCCTGGGGGTCCACCGGGGTCCGAACCACACAATAACCCTGGGTTCGGTGCGGGGCGGCGGAGGGGTGAAGTGGACTGCGGTAGTCGTCGTGGGGTTGTGGACCACTGCGGCTGCGGCGGGGACGGAGCCTCTCCGTCGTTTCTAGGTCCCCGGTTAACATACAATACAATACAATCTAGCGTCGCTGCCTTGACTTGTGATGTCTAGAGCGTCGTTGACGCTTCGCAGGTCTACTTAGCCCACAAGCACAGTGACGATTGACAACTGGGAAAGGCGACTAGTTTTTCAGTTTGGAGCTGGTTGTGTGATTATTAGCCACATATAAATTATTCGGTTCTTTCCTGGCGTTTCCTGTGCTGTTTTTGAACATTTGTATGCGGCGCATCCGGGTCTTGATGCCGCATCTAAAGTAGTTAACCGAGGAATATCTGCTATGAGCTCATTGTGGCAGTCATCATCCTTATATGGTGAACTTCCGTCTGCTAAGTTACATCTTAGTGGTGCTTACCTGTACGAAAGTGAACCTTACGTGGGTGAATCTCGACAGTGCTTGTCAAGATCGGCTGCCCCATCATTTAAGTGTCGACAAAAATTGGTTCCGTGTTTGATGTGTACAAATCTGGTGCCACCTATTGTGATACAGTATTGAATTTTTGTGTTATTATAAGATTCTTAATGGAGTGACAACTGTAACTTCGTGCGCTCCTGCGGTTTAATTTAATCTGTTAAGTATTGCGTCCCTGGGCGGGTTTTGTGTTTTGAACTGTCTGAGATGGTCTTTAACGGTATTAAAGTAACTGTCAATTAATATTGTGTAAAGGTGTCACCGTACTACCTTCGCTTGAATTATAGATAATAGTTTTTAATACGTTGTGTCATGTGTGGTAATTCCGGCGAATGTGAATAACGCTACCAGCTTTAGAACGAAGTTTTCCTGGATGTGTTTTTAACTCCCTTTGTTGGCTATTGACCGATTGTTTTGGTATTGTAATTAAGTTGTGGATTGTAATTTAACTCTTATTATTGGAATTCTGTCAGTTACTAGTTTTGAATTAATTGAACTTTGATGCACAGAGATCCTTTAAAGGGAAAATATCCTGATGTTTGAAGTGTCTGATTTACTTGTTGGCGATTTTAAACAGTTCATCAATTACATTTCGAGTGTTAAATAATCAAGTTTTCACAGACTACTAGCGTGCTCCTTATGTAAAACTATTGGTGGGAAAGAAATAGTGAAATTTTATTTTGCGAAGTGTGAGCTAGGCAGCTTACACTCCCGGATTTTCATATTCTTATCATTTCACTACCTGCCTTCCCCACAACGTTATCAGCTCGTAATTGTAGATCATAGACATATAGTTGTATTGACAGCCATTAAATTTGTGTGACTTATCGTGTTACCGAAATTTAACGTACTTCCTTTCGAATTTACCTGGATGACCTAAAACATTTCCTTATTCAGAGACAATTGCCACATTTTGCACCACGCAGACATTTTATTTAAATCATTTTGCAGTTCGTTTTGTTATTCTAACGACTTTTGTATACGGTAAATGACAAAATCATCTGCAAAGAGTCTAAGACGACTGCACACATTGTCTCGTAAATCGTTTATATAGATTAAGAACAGCCGTGGACCTGTAACACTTGCTCGGGAACGACGAATATCAGTTTTGTTCTACTCGATAATTTTTCATCGATTACTACATATTGATACTTTTCTGACAGGAAATCACGAATCTCATCGCATAACTGAAGCGATACTCCACTGGAGCGCAATTTCACTAGCAATTTCTTGTGAAGAATGGTGTCAAAACCTTCTGGAAATCTAGAAATGTGGAATCAATTTGGATCTCCAGTCGACACCACTCATCACTTTGTGATAATACAGAGCTAGACGTGTTTCCGAAGAACGAAATTTTCTTAATCCATGCTTTGTTTCAACCGATAGTTTTCCTCGAGGTAATCCATAATCTTCGAAAACAGCATTGTTTTTAGAAATCTACTGCAAATCGACGTCAGTCATACGGGTCTGTAATTCATCGGATTAATCCTACTTTGGGGAACTGACCTTAGCTGTTTAGTCCCCCTTAAACATCCCAACAACCACCATCACTAATCCTACTTCCTTTCTCGACCCTGGAGATTTACAGTCCTTGTGAACGGATCTCTCATAGAGTGACCTGTTGCATATAATTGCTAAGTATGTGGCTATTGTAACAACATACAAGTACTCTGAAAACAAGGTAATTGGTATACTGTCTGGACCGGAAGATTTGCCCTTATTAAATGAGTTAAGCTGCTTCGTTACACTGAGAATATCTCTTTTTAAGTTTCGCTTTGGACTTTCTGTTAGATATCGAGACAGAGTTTCTTTGTGGAAACTATCAAAAGCCTTTCGCACTGAAGTTCGCTCTAAGTTTCGAGCTCCAGTGAAGCATAGGTTTGTATGCCTTTGTCTTCCTTCTGCAACAGTGATCTGAACTGTTTTGTGTACCATCCTCTATTAATTTATTCGGTAAAAGTCTCCCAATTGTCGCAGATTCTATTTCCTTGATTTCAAGTCGCATCTGTGCCCCACTTACGTAGTTTAAAAGGGGTCGAGACTGTCTTAGAAAAGCGTCAAGCGAATTTTTATCTGATTTTTTTAACTGACATACTTTGTGTTAACTTTTGGTGTGGTTGGAAGTTGCGGTGATCAGCCTCGCTACAACAACCTTGTAGTCACTAATCCCTGCATCCATCATGTTGCTCCCTATACGCTCAGGACTGCTGAGAGGTCAGGAATGTTTTCGGAACCATTTACGTTTCGAGTACCTTCTGATGTAACTGCTGAAAATTATTTTCGGAGGACGCATTTAGTACAATTTTTGACGATATGTTAACGAACCACCGACTTTGAACATGTATTTTCGCCAACATGCGGAGGGCCGGTTGAAGCCACTATCAAGTGTACTTGTATGAGCAGAGTACCTGTTTCAGATGATACTCGAATTTCCTTTCAAATTTTCAGCAGCTGAATTTACGTAGTAAAATGGAACACCTATAGCCATCCTTACCATGTTACTCGTATTTATTATATGGCTACCAGTTTCGCTGCTTCAGTAAACCACTCTCGGGCCTTAACTGACGCTAAGAAAGTTAACTCCAACCGTATACACGGTCCCACCGGTGGCCGACATCTGAATTGGTAAACGCAGTCTACTTGTAACAACGATGTTGTGCCTCCAACCATCGATACCAAATGACAACATCATTGCTACAAGTAATCTGCGAAAAACAATTCACAGATGTTGACCACTGATGGAGTCGTGTAGACGATTGGATTTAACCTCCTCAGCTTCAGTTAAGTCCTGAAACACTGAAACGTAGCCATACAATAAATAACATCGTAAGGACGGTTATAGGTGTTCCATTTTATTACGTAAGTGGAGGGCCGACGTTCCTCAAACTTCCAATCATGGACATGCAAAAAATTATTAAGTTGTTCCGTTTGTCGAGATAGCTTCTATCCACACAAGCTCACAGGAACTATCTACTTCAGCTTCGCTACAATATAAACTACTTCCAACAGCAACAAGTACACCACAAGTGTTATAATGTACCCTTTCTGAACACCGTTAGGTCCTTTGTCAACATTTCCGTTGAACTTCGGCTTTAGCCAGTTCTCGGTACTTATAACGATTTGAGCTTCAGGGATTCCTATAAGTGCTTGGAGTTCTTGTTATTTTCCAACACAACTTCAACATTTGACGGTTACAATACTAATTGTTGCTTTGCCTACCCTCTCCCTGTGTTTATTCTCCACGCTTTGAGGCTTAAACACCCTCTAACCTAAAAAGCCACCCAGTACCCACTACCAGTGTAGAGGCCTCTTGTGTACAAATAAGCCAATAGCACCCCCTAACCAATCTGGAACCGACCGTAAAATTGCGTAGGCAAATAAGAAGCATCATTGTGGTTGCATGTGAAACGGCATTACAAGTGGATTTACTGGCACCAAATTGTCTGAATCTTCTAGAAGATTCGGATTAAGTAAGCGTAACATATTGTTTTCAATATCTCCATTTAATCCTAAAGGTTTGTTGGATCCTGCTTGGTGAAGAAAGAAAACTTATATCGCAGCTATAGCTGTAATAGTAAATGGTAATACAAAAAGCAATGTGAAAAATCTGTTTGAACTAGCACTATCTACAGCAAAACCTGACATGTCAAGAGGAACCCAAACCCCAACACCCTGTGGCATAAATTGAAAAATATGCTTCCTACATGGTCGCGTAACTATCTGAGCCTCTGATCCAGACTCACCACTCGATTCTTTACCAAAGGTCCGCAATCGGCCTGTGTTGACGCTACAGATGTTGAGCTGTGCCTTCATCTCGCAAGCGAGACTAGCAGTCTTTATCACTTCAGCTAGCTGCCCAATCCAAAGCGACACACATCGTTAGTACCGACAGGAGCAACGACCTGGAGTTGGCCGAATCTTGTGCTCTTCATGGCATTCTGAAGCACTCGCTCCGGGTGTGGAACGACTTCTCCCAGTATTCACACAGAATGTAGACAGGTTTTCTTACCATCCTTGGCCCCTGTATTCAAATGTGGCACCAACTGTTGGTAATCCCACTCTCTGTAAACGCCCAGATCTTGCAGACCGCGATACTTCCCCTAGAATAGGGCGAGCAACCACATTAGGCTCATGATCTTTGTCGCCACAAACAACGCCCAAAACCTGTTTAATCAGACGGACTGCGGAGGCTCTGTGATCAGCCACCCAGAGTCTTCCACTGCCTGAAACACCTTGAAACCCTCTCGCTCGGCCATGGGTGAGGGGTCACCCTCAATACAAGCAATAACCAGTGTGGTCACAGTAGTTGGCGAATAGGGGGACACGAGGAACGTGCAAGATATAATCTGCGTCCCCTTGTCAGTTCCTCACAGCGATGCCTATTGGCAACAACCCCAAGCTGCGTGACTGACCGCAACTCTGCCTGCTGCTGTGAGCGAAAGTTCAACGACCCAGCTCGCATCTGGATGCAGCAATCAAAGTCGTTCTTATCTATTATTTATTATTATTTACATTTTATGGCCTTCATTGGACCACTCTAGCCAACTTTATACAAAGGATTTTTCAGTTTCCTGTCAGCCCAGTACTTCTTCATTCTCTCGGATATCATCCTTCTTTCTTCATCGGAGTTCACCCTTCCTATTGTCTGTTTATTGATTCTCGTTTGCAGTCTGATTTTACCAATTTTGTTTCTTAGGTCTTCCATTGTAATCTGTAGCTCATCCATATCCTTCCTTGATTTCTGTAATCGAATTAATGTTGCACTTACCATTCCACAATTTTTCTATTATTCTCCTGATGATCCTGCTCTCTGGTGTTTTGATTACATGTCCGAAAAATGAAACGCGTTTCTTCCTGATTGTACATATTACCTGTTCTACTTCCTTGTAGGCTGTTTCATTTGTAGCTACTCTCCAGTGTCCATCTTTCTGGTACGATTAGTTGATGCACGTTCTGATGATTCTTCTCTCTATTTTGAGTATTTTGTCTATTTTTGCAGTGTTAGTTGTTTTGAAGATGGTTTTACTTGCGTATGTTATTCCTGGATGAGTGACTGTCTTGTAGTGCTTTAATTTTGGTGTTATTGACAGGCTGTTTGAATTGTAGGTGTTCTTGGTGGTGTATTATGCTCTAGTCAGCTTGTTTATTCTGTTATGCCAAGTTGGCTTTACATTGAGGTTATATGTTATGATTTCTGCCAGACATTTAAATTTATCTACAATTTTCATTTCTTAGTTTCCTACGGCAATTCTGTTTACGAGTGGTGGGTCAGTTAACACGATGTCTGTTTTTTTCAAAGGATATTCCAAGACCAATTTTCTGTGCCATTTCCTGTAGTGAGATAACTTGTTGTTTGGTTTACTGAATACTGTTGGACAAGAGAGTAAGGTCATCACCAAATCCTAGACAATTTAAGCATATGTTGTCTTTGGGTCTTCCAATATGGATGTTCTCTGGGTTAATCTTGTACCATTCCCTCATTATGTATTCTGAACCACAGTTGGACAGCAGGGGTGCCATGGAATCTCCTAGTCTTAGTCCTATTTTTGTGATGAATGGCTCAGAGAGTTCCCCCCTGAACTTGACTTTTGATACAGTGTTGGTTAAAGTGCGTTCTATCAATTTGATTAATTTTGAATGGAGTCCGAAATTTCTCAAGATTTTTAACGTTGATGGTCTGTGGATACAGTCATATGCTTTTTTAAAGTCCACAAAGTTTATTACAAGAGGTTTATTTCGCTTCTTGTAATATGCCATGACTAATTTTAAATTGATGATCTGTTTTGCACAACTTATCCAAGGTCTGAAGCATACTTGGTAATCACCTAATTCTTCCACTAGTTGCTCTTTATCCTCTTGTATACGATTCTGGAGAAAATCTTGTGTGTGCAGTCTAAGAGAGAGATATATATCTCTGTAATTATCAGGGTTGCTTTTATCTCTTTTTTTGTGGAGTGGGTTGATTATGGCAGTGGTCCTTATCTATATTATAGACAGCGGAAATATATACCTCACACTTAAAAAACGCGGAACTGTGGCTACTAAATGCACAAATACGTAAGAAATTTAAGAGTTCGGACTGAAATGCACACAGCAAATAAAAAATAATTCGCTTTTTGTTATTAGAACCACGTTATAACTCACAAACGAAACGCTGTGCTGACGTCACGGAGCTGTTGTCCAAATACAGAAAACACATTCGAGTGGAGTAGATTGCCTTTCAAAGACTTGCACAGGAGGGACTAGAGAACTACATCAAACTAGTGTTATGACTTTACGCCATAATAACAACAAACACATTATAGCAGCATAGAAATATTTCACAAATTTATTGTACTATTAAAGAAAGCAAAACTTGATTATATATACCATTTTTGATTTCTCCTCTGCGTACGACTGACTGTCCCTTTAATATATAGATCTCGATCGAGAATGCAAGTCTCAGTGGAAATTGAAATCTCTTACGGTTAAAAGGAATGAACACTACCTGTGGGATAACCTCTGTTTTACTGGGTTCTTTGTCTGTCATTAATATCATTTCATTAAAATGTCCAGCATGTTCTTTATAAACAGTCTTCTGCTAGTGAACGTTTTGGTGCGTTCCAGTTCGGTAGTTAAATAGGTGATGACTGTACCTTTTTTAGGACGATATAGTTGGAACTGTGGTAGGACAAGCGCGTTTAGGAGCTGTGATCGCCAGTTCATGACGTCACCATTCAGCCTGACTATATAAGATATTAATGATTAATTTGTAATATTCGCCAGTTTCTAATATTTTTACGTCATCTAATTCCCGACTCCAGTCTCCCCAAACAAAAATTATTGACTCGAAACTGATATCGTTCGTTTTCAGTTATTCCGACGTAATCCCATTCTCATCTCGATTTTAACCCCATTCCTATCAGTGCTAGTGTGGTCTTACCCCATAATATTTTTTCCTTGGAGGTAGACTGTATGTTAACTAAGTAACGTTGAAATATTTGTAGATGTTTCAGAGTTATGATTGCATGTCGTACACCTTATCTCCCTCTGTGGAGATGTCGGGAGTGACCTCCCGGGATTACTTTTTTTCAGAAAGTAAGCTATATGAACACAAAGTCTTCTACAAATTTCCCCAGGGGTTTTCGTGAGATTCAGGAACACACATTCATCAAATACTTGTATGTACATATTTGGCCTGTACCGTAATTACCCAGTCAAACTGGTTTTCAAGAAACACGGTTTCAGAGGTCTGTTGATTTTGCTGTAAGCAGTATGGAATAAAGTAAGCCATTTCAATCTGCTGAAGATTTGTATATTTTCACTTATAGATTGTCACTTAAACAGTTGTTCACATTAAAATGGCTTCTTTGAGCTGTATCCTGAATTTCAAAATGATGCTTTTCTGTTACATTTTTCTGTCTTCCTTCGGTGTATTAGTGCAGTTATTAGCTGCTATTTGGGACCATTTTACAGCCTTACGACAAATTTCATTTGAAAAGTTACATCAAAATATGTTTCATTTATAAAGTATTTACTGATGAGATTTGGTGGTATTCAACTCTGCTAATAAATTCCTGTTTTTACAGGTACAAAGTGTGTTGAAATAAATTACACAATACATAAATATTGATAAGTGAAAGTAATGAAAAGAAAACTGATACCGTTTGATTTTAATTCAGATAATGATAGCCTCGTATTTCATTTGTCACTTATTGTCATCAGTGTATTAAAAATTGTGTTATAAACTACAGTGCGGATTTTTGTGCCTATCTGAGCTACTGAAGCAAATGAAGTCGTATGTCAGTGTCAAAATTTGGCGATTCGACATGCATTATACAGTGGCTTGTTGAAGATACATGTGTACGCAGACCGAGTAGCCCTTTTCCACATGCCAGTACCAGTCACATAATTTGCTCCTCTCTGACGTCAACTACATGTAAATTGTGATGCCAGTTATGTATTTATAATATAAACTACCTAACAGAAAATAGTACAGGGCGAATCATTTCAAGAGCATTATTAATAATTCTTGTGTGTAAACATGTACACACTACGTTAGGTGAGCAACTTTGTGTTACAAACTGTTCCAATAAAGCTTTGCACCACTTCATTGTCTTTTTAGCCCACAGGAACCCGCTAGGTACGACTAGTAGCATAATAGAGGTAAAAGCGTAGAAGTAATTTTCATTGCGGTTCGACAAAGTGCGCTGTGCCTGCAAGTCGCCTCACGTACACGTGTATGCCAAGCCCTAATGGGTCGTTTCAAGATCGTGCGCCGATTGGGAAGAATGGTTGTTAGCAGGGGAAGCAGCCCTCCACCACTGGCCGACACCACATCGACGTCATTAGCAAATTTAGTCGCTTCGTGAGACACAAAACTCTGAAGATGTGTCTTCTACTGCTCACCCACAGTCACCAACACCAGCTGATGTCTCACACATTTTCTATTTTCACGAATTAAATGCACTAGTGTCACCATAGGAACTATCTGAAGTGTCATATTACTCCTTTCACACATTAATGGCACTGAAGGAGTTAATAACTGTATATAACACATTTGAACTCTCAACATCCAATTTCTTCACATTGGAATAAAGCGGTTATGGTGTAAGAACTCTAAGAAGTACAGAGATGTCAGACTTAACGAATCATGGAAGATATTACAGATTACGAGAATGAAAATCGTTACATGTTTGTAGAACCACACTGTCATACAAAAAGCTTGTAAATAATGGCGGTGAGATTGGCTATTTGTCTTGCTGCAGTGAATGATGTGCAGTTGTAGATGATTGTTTAGTGCTGAAGGGCATTTTAAAACCAATGTTGCGAAAAAGGTTAGTAACTTCACGTAAGGTTTTTCCTATGACGAGAAAGGGTGCAAATTTGTTTACTTGTTCTTGTGAATTTGGTTTAGGAGGAGTGCTTTGTTTCATTTAAATTTTGTTGGGAACTTTATCGGTCATGTGTGGGTTGTATAAATTTCTGTTTCCTATATTTCTTGATAATTTTAATTACTTTTTGTTGATCAAGAGGACTGAATGGGTCAAGCGTAGATCTGAACGATACCGTTCGGTGTTATATACGGTGGCAGGAGGACTTGTTTCTGTGGTGCTTTTTCGATAAATTTGGAAAACATGTTTGTTATTTACATTCGAAATTGTAAGGTCAACAAAATTATTCGTTCATCTGGTTGATATTTCATAGTGAAGCCATGTTGTTGTAAATGTTACTGAGGACATCTGAAAACTCTTCAGTCAGTTCAGTTGAGTCGTAAATATTACAGGTCCCCT
Organism: Schistocerca serialis cubense; assembly: GCF_023864345.2. Classification (NCBI taxonomy): domain Eukaryota; kingdom Metazoa; phylum Arthropoda; class Insecta; order Orthoptera; family Acrididae; genus Schistocerca; species Schistocerca serialis. Next base: position 1,141,151,789 of record NC_064639.1, on the reverse strand, counting down.
AAAAGTTTAGAAATGAGTTCTGAGATGCCTAATCCTGAGAAGGATATAGATTACCGTTTGTTCTGAACTAGGTAGAATGTAAACAGAGACACGATATTCTGTTCACAAAAGCTCACATAAACTAGAAAAATAAAGGCTCAACAGAAGAGTGGGGCTGAAATCGGTAGATGTTATATACAAGAATAGAAAACAAATAATTACAATTTCATAAAAATTGTCTTATTTATTCTAGAGAACGAGCATCACAAATTGAGAAAGTCAATAATACGTTGCCCCACTTCTGGGCCTTGTGAAAGCTGTTATTCCGCTTGACATTGATTGATAGTATTGTTAGATGTCCTGCTGAAGAATGTTGTTGTTATTGTGGTCTTCAGTCCTGAGTCTGGTTTGATGCAGCTCTCCACGCTACTCTGTCCTGTGCAAGCTTCTTCATCTCCCAGTACCTACTGCAGCCTACATCCTTCTGAATCTGCTTAGTGTAATCATCTCTTGGTCTCCCTCTACGATTTTTACCCTCCACGCTGCCCTCCAATACTAAATTGGTGATCGCGTATTGCCTCAGAACGTGTCCTACCAACCGATCCCTTCTTCTAGTCAAGTTGTGCCACAAACTCCTCTTCTCCGCAATCCTATTCAGTGCCTCCTCATTAGTTATGTGATCTACCCATCTAATCTTCAGCATTCTTCTCTAGCACCACATTTCGAAATCTTCTATCCTTTCTTGTCTAAACTATTTATCGTCCACGTTTCACTTCCATACATGGCTGCACTCCAAACAAATGCTTTCACAAACGACTTCCTGACACTTAAATCTATACTGGATGTTATCAAATTTCTCTTCTTCAGAAACGCTTTCCTTGCCATTGCCAGCTTACATTTTATATCCTCTCTACTTCGATCATCATCAGTTATTTTGTTCCCCAAATAGCAAAACTCCTTTACTACTTTAAGTGTCAAATTTCCTAATCTAATTCCCTCAGCATCACCCGAATTAATTCAACTACATTCCATTATCCTAGTTTTTCTTTTGTTAATGTTCATCTTATATCCTCCTTTCAAGTCACTGTCCATTCCGTTCAAATGCTCTTCCAAGTCCTTTGCTGTCTCTGACAGAATTACAGTGTCATCGGCGAACCTTAAAGTTTTTATTTCTTCTCCTTGGATTTTAATACCTACTCCGAATTTTCTTTTGTTTCCTTTATTGCTTGCTCAATATACAGATTGAACAACATCGGGGAGAGGCTACAACCCTGTCTCCCTCCCTTCCCAACCACTGCTTCTCTTTCATGTCCCTCGACTCTTATATCTGCCGTGTGGTTTCTGTACAAAATGTAAATAGCCTTAGCTCCCTGTATTTTACCCCTTTCCACCTTCAGAAATTGAAAGAGAGTATTCCAGCCAACATTGTCAGACGTTTTCTCTAAGTCTACAAGTGCTAGAAACGTAGGTTTGCGTCTTCTTAATCTAGCTTCTAAAATAAGTCGTAGGGTCAATATTGCCTCACGTGTTCCCATATTTCTACGGCATCCAAACTGATCTTCCCCGAGGTCATCTTCTACCAATTTTTCCATTCGTCTGTAAAGAATTCGCGTTAGTATTTTGCAGCCGTGACTTATTAAACTGATAGTTCAGTAATTTTCACATCTGTCAACACCTTCTTTCTTTGGGATTGGAATTATTACATTCTTCTTGAAGTCTGAGGGTATTTCGCCTGTCTCATACATTTTGCTCTCCCGATGGTAGAGTTTCGTCAGGACTGGCTCTCCAGAGACTGTCAGTAGTTCTAATGGAATGTTGTTTACTCCTGGGGCCTTGCTTCGACTTAGATCTTTCAGTGCTCTGTCAAACTCTTCACGCAGTATCGTATCTCCCATTTCATCTTCATCTACATCCTCTTCCATTTCTATAACATTGCCCTCAAGTACATCGCCCTTGTATAGACCCTCTATATACTCCTACCACCATCCTGCTTTCCCTTCTTTGCTTAGAACTGGCTTAACATCTGAGCTCTTGATATTCATACAAGTGGTTCTCTTTTCTCCAAAGGTCTCTTTAATTTTCCTGTAGGCAGTATCTATCTTACCCCTAGTGAGATAAGCCTCTACATCCTTACATTTGTCCTCTAGCCATCCCTGCTTAGGCATTTTGTACTTTCTGTCGATCTCATTTTTGAGACGTTTGTATTCCTTTTTGCCTGCTTCATTTACTGCATTTTTATATTTTCTCCTTTCGTCAATTAAATTCTGTGGTGTCACCGCCAGACACCACGCTTGCTAGGTGGTAGCCTTTAAATCGGCCGCGGTCCGTTAGTATACGTCGGACCCGCGTGTCGCCACTATCAGTGATTGCAGACCGAGCGCCGCCACACGGCAGGTCTAGAGAGACTTCCTAGCACTCGCCCCAGTTGTACAGCCGACTTTGCTAGCGATGGTTCACTGACAAATTACGTTCTCATTTGCCGAGACGATAATTAGCATAGCCTTCAGCTACGTCATTTGCTACGACCTAGCAAGGCGCCATTATCATTTGCTATTTATCTTGTGATACATGTACCGTCAGACCGATGTTCACCAATTATGAATTAAAGTTAAGTATTCCAGAAGCTACGTACTTTTTTTTACTAGACTCAACCCCTTTAACTGTTCCAGACCTCACGCCAGCCTGCGTGAGCTTAAACGCGTGCCTTTTGTCTACCTCCTAGTGGCTTGGCTGCCTTCACTACTTCATCCCTCAAAGCTACCCATTCTTCTTCTACTCTATTTCTTTCCCCCATTCCTGTCAATTGTTCTCTTATGCTCTCCCTGAAACTCTGTACAACCTCTGGTTTAGTCAGTTTATCCAGGTCCCGTCTCCTTAAATTCCCACCTTTTTGCAATTTCTTCAGTTTTAATGTACAGTTCATAACCAATAGATTGTTGTCAGAGTCCACATCTGCCCCTAGAAATGTCTTACAATTTAAAACCTGTTTCCTAAATCTCTGTCTTACCATTATATAATCTATCTGAAACCTGTCAGTATCTCCAGGGTTCTTCCATGTATACAACCTTCTTTTATGATTCATGAACCAAGTGTTGGCTATGATTAAGGTGTGCTCTGTGCAAAATTCCACCAGGTGGCTTCCTCTTTCATTCCTTACTCCCAATCCATATTCACCTACTACGTTTCCTTCTCTTCCTTTTCCTACTATTAAATTTTCGTCTCCCATCACTATCTGAATGCTGTTCGTAGTAGCTTACCAGCATTCCTATTGTTTTATTCATTATTAAACCTACTCCTGCATTACCCCTATTTCATTTTGTTTTTAAAACCGTGTATTCACCTGACCAAAAGTCTTGTTCCTCCTGCCACCAAACTTCACTAATTCCCACTATATCCAACTTTAAACTATCCATTTCCCTTTTTAAATTTTCTAACCTACCTGCCCGGTTAAGGGATCTGACATTCCACGCTCAGATCCGTAGAACGCCAGTTTTCTTTCTCCTGATAACGACTTCCTCCTGAGTAGTCCCCGCCCGGTGATCCGAATGGGGGACTATTTTACCTCCGGAATATTTTACCCAAGAGCACGCCATCATCATTTATCCATACAGTAAAGCTGGATGTCCTCGGGAAAAATTACGGCCGTAGTTTTCCCTTGCTTTCAGCAGTGCCAGCACAGCAAGGCCGTTTTGGTTGGTGTTACCAAGGCCAGATCAGTGAATCATCCAGATTTGCCCCTGCAACTACTGAAAAGGCTGCTGCCCCTCTTTAGGAACCATTTGTTTTTCTGGCCTCTCAACACCGCACCTACGGTACGGCTATCTCTGTCGCTGAGGCACGCAAGCCTCCCCACCAACGGCAAGATGGAATATCGCGCTTAATTATGCCCAGCTGGCGCGTTAGATCCTGCCAGTCCCGAGCTGGTCGGAGAGTCCTACCCACAACATTCCAAACATTCTCATTTGGAGAGAGATCTGATGACCTTACTGGCACGATGAGAAACAATAGAAAGTCTCATAATGAGTGGGCGGGCATAATCTTTCTGAAATGCATGTCCAGGATGACTCGCTATGGAGGGCAACAAAACGGGGCAGATTACACCGTCGACCTACGGCTGTGCTGCAAGGATTCCGTGGATGACAACCAGAGGGGTCCTGCTGTGAAGTGGAATGGCACCCCAAGAGCACGACTCCCGGTTTCCGGGCCGTATGACGGGCTAAAGTCAGGTTGGTCTTCCACCGCTGTCTGGGGCGTCCGCAGACACGTCTTCGGCCTGGAACGTCATCGACTGAAGTAAAATTCAATTATGGTCCTGTTTCGAGCTCTGCCCCCATGATCAGCGAAGACGTGTCTAGAGGCGTCCCTGACAGCAGTGGGTTACCGATCTGACTGTCGCCTGCCATACAGTCAGACGAACAGGAGTGATGGGGTGTCGTTTTATTGAAGAGCAGGTTCCCTTTGGTTGTCATCTTCAGGACCCTTGCAGCACAGCGTACGTCGACGATACCCCTTTTCGCTGCCCTTCATGGCAAATGGCAAACCATCTTGGCCTTCCATCGCAGCATGATAATGCCTGCCCACACAGGACGAGTGTTCCTAATGTTTTGTATGTTTGACATTGCGTCAGTCGCTGAGAGCGATCTGAAAGTTATATAATCTTGAAGAATCATGTTTCCAAAATCGCTAGTAACATTTTTATTATTATTACTGGTTTCGAAAGATCTACGCTGTCATTATTGGATGTTGCAATATTATTAGATGTGCATGCCTTTTACGAAATCACTATGTTACTTCCACCGTTGTAAAAAGCATGTACGTCTAATAATGTTACAAGATCCGATGATAACAGAGAAGATATTTCGAAACCGGTAATAGTAATAATAATAATAATAATAATAGGAAGAAGAAGAATTACTAGCGATCTTGGCAAACTAGCATCTGCAAGAATAATACTTCTACTGTTTGTCTTCGTGATTGCCAATGCTTATCTTCACCAACAAGGTCATCTAATCTCTACCCAATTCTAAACTTTTGGAGCATTATGGACAGAGCTCTCTACCAGCTTGGAATTATGACGTTCTGATATGGAAATTGGACATAATTTGACACGGTATCCTTCAGGAGGACATCCCAAAATCTTTCAGTCAATGCCGAGCTGAATAAATGTTCTCTTCTACATCTACATCTACATCCATACTCCGCAAGCCACCTGACGGTGTGTGGCGGAGGGTACCCTGAGTACCTCTATCGGTTCTCCCTTCTATTCCAGTCTCGTATTTTTCGTGGAAAGAAGAATTGTCGGTATGCTTCTGAGTGGGCTCCAATCTCTCTGATTTTATCCTCATGGTCTCTTCGCGAGATATGCGTAGGAGGGAGCAATATACTGCTTGACTCCTCGGTGAAGGTATGTTCTCTAAACTTTAACAAAAGCCCGTACCGAGCTACTGAGCGTCTCTCCTGCAGAGTCTTCCACTGGAGTTTATCTATCATCTCCGTAACGCTTTCGCGATTACTAAATGATCCTGTAACGAAGCGCGCTGCTCTCCGTTGGATCTTCTCTATCTCTTCTATCAACCCTATCTGGTACGGATCCCACACTGCTGAGCAGTATTCAAGCAGTGGGCGAACAAGCGTACTGTAACCTACCTCCTTTGTTTTCGGATTGCATTTCCTTAGGATTCTTCCAATGAATCTCAGTCTGGCATCTGCTTTACCGACGATCAACTTTATACGATCATTCCATTTTAAATCACTCCTAATGCGTACTCCCAGATAATTTATGGAATTAACTGCTTCCAGTTGGTGACCTGCTATTTTGTAGCTAAATGATAAGGGATCTATCTTTCTATGTATTCGCAGCACATTACACTTGTCTACATTGAGCTTCAATTGCCATTCCCTGCACCATGCGTCAATTCGCTGCAGATCCTCCTGCATTTCAGTACAGTTTTCCATTGTTACAACCTCTCGATACACCACAGAGGTGGACCAACGCCTTACTGATTTGCTCAATTTTCACGAAATTGTAATCATATGTACACTTGCATCACATCTACCGATTTCCGTTCAATTTGGATAATTACTTTGTGTTAGAGTGTATTTCCCACCTACTGAAAGCAATTGCAATGCTGAGATATTATCCAAATAACGATGTTTGCTATTCAAATACCTCCATATTGACACAAGACTGAAAGACTACTTACTGTGGGATAGTACTCTGGACGACTATCGAAAACGAAGGAAACATTGTCACAAAGAGAACCCGACTCTGTCGCCTTTTGTGGTCATTGGTCGAAGACTCTCAAAGACCTCAGCTAGTCCTACGAGACTCTGCATGTGGTGTCACCGCCAGACACCACACTTGCTAGGTGGTAGCTTAAATCGGCCGCGGTCCATTTAGTACATGTCGGACCCGCGTGTCGCCACTGTGTGATCGCAGACCGAGCGCCACCACAAGGCAGGTCTCGAGATACGGAATAGCACTCGCCCCAGTTGGACGACGACTTTGCTAGCGACTACACAGACGAAGCATCGCTCATTAGCCGAGCAGATAGTTAGAATAGCCTTCAGCTAAGTCAATGGCTACGACCTAGCAAGGCGCCATTAGCCTTACATAGTTTGATAGTTATCGTATGAAATGTCTCATCAAGAACGATGTATACAACAATGAATTAAAAGTTAAGTATAATAGCAGCTACGTATTTTTCTTGTTACCATTTATTACGTATCCTGTTTCAGACCTCTATCTAGCCTAAGTGAGATTACGCGTGCCTTTCGGCTACTTCAGTGTGGCGTAGCTGTCTTGTTACGCCACAACACTGCACATCTTAGAACTGGCAACGATACGTCGTCCTAGAAATAAGAGACGTCATGTGAATGACCGTCTTCTTTCAATAAAAGTGACTCACTTCGAGCGTAGAGCTGTCGCGCAATACATGGAAGGCATCGTCTTTCAAACGGAGCACCTGGAACAGAGACTGGATCACTGAGTCGAGTTCCTTCCCCGACTGCAGGATTTTTCTGACACCTAAAGACAATCGTAGAGAACTGTGAAGATAATCAGTACCAAAACACATCTCAGGGATGCAATGCCACGATTAGGAACAGGGAATGGGGTATCGTGTATGTATGACTAAGTGTAATGGGTGTAAATCCAGGAGTGTGCAGTATTGGGACATGAGTCTCAAGCCTCTTTTTCAGTCCTGCAGTCAGCATATCGACGGTGGGTTCACCTTCCACGGCGACGATGCACGGGCGCACCACATCCCGCTCGGGAACACCTCTCGCTACCAGGCAGAATTCAGTGGAACAGAACTGTCTGCGGTATATACTTCCGTAATGCAAATCTGGAGCGTTTAAGACAAGTCGAGACTTACAGGGCGTCTTCCCGGAAATCCTTTCGCATGCTAGGTGAAGTGAGCCGAGCTACTTGAGAGCAACGCCTCTCTTACGTTGTGAGCGTGTGTCAAGACGGAACATCTACGTCTACATCTACATGGGTACTCTGGAAATGACACTTAGTGTAAGCAGTCTCTTTAGTCGATCTGTTGCATCTTCTAAGTGTTCATCAATAAAACACAGTCTTTGGTTCGCCTTCCCCACAACATTTTCCATGTATTCTTTCCTACTTAATTTGTCCGTAATAGTAATTCCTAGTTACTCGACGACTTTCCGACAGTTGCTACGAACTGTGACTTCTCTGAGAGGAAATCACGAATGCAGTCACATAACTGGGACGATATTTCATAAGCACGCAATTTAATTACAAGATGCTTGTGGGGTATGGTGTCGAAAGCGTTCTGAAAATCTAGAAGTACGAAATCAATTTTAATGCCCTTGTCGAAAGCTCTAAGTACTTTGCGTGAGCAAAGAACTAATTGTGTTTCACAAGAACGATGTGTTTTAAATCAGTGTTGACTGGGTCCCAATAGACAACTCTCTTCGAGATAGTTCATAATGTTCGAACACAACTATATTACAATATACGAGGTGCAGAAATAGTGTTGAATGTTACCAGCAGAACATTACGACGCCACATATAATTCATAATGTTCGAACACAACTATATTACGATGTACGGGATGCAGAAATGCAGTACTGAATGTTACCCAGCAGAATATTATGATGCTCCAGGTGTGCGCTTTCTAATTTCCTTTACTTTGGTAATTATTTTGTTTTCGTGCATAGTATAATTATTTTTTTAATTTCATTTCTTGCTCCCTTTAAATGAAAGCTGAAATACATCATGGATGTAAAGGTGGCGTAAATCTTTTCTTATGTGGATTTGTTCAAATGCCTCAGGTGACTGACCGTCTAGTGACCATTTTAGTGTACTTTCCCGACTGAACTTGGATATAAATAGAAAAAAAACATGCATTAATTTTGTATACAGCTGCGGCCAATTAAAATATCACATGCTGACGAGTAAACATATCGACTCGGCCCAACTGAATCGATACACAAAGTGTTATGACCGAGTACAGCCGTAACATTTCTGATACCACAAATTACAGTACACCCTCGATGAAGTGTTTTAATTGAAACATGGAAGCAAGGCTACATCATAATGTACAACCATTGCATAATTTTGTAATGAAACAAAGTCTGGAGGGCCCAGTCATGAGGGTACATTTGCTACCTACAATCTCAAGTTACATTTCCTTCGTTTACGGTTTCATTCCCTCTCTGATTTTCGAGATACAACAATGACAGGACCTCAGGAGAATGAAGACAACAGCACTTGCCCTACTAAGGTCCCTGAGAAGGTAAACAGTGCGAATGATCTGTTTTTAATTGCAGCACGACGAGTCGGTGCCTTGTGAAATCCGTGCACAAAGCGAATAATCCGGCTGACTCTGAAAAGACATTACAAAGGGTAACGGGCACAAAGAACGGAACGGAGAAGGCGGATCTCCCAAGGAGCTTAATTCCCCAGAAGGAACTGACGTGCCAGGGGATCGCAAAGGATTAAATGATGAGAAACGCGTCTGGCGCTACTTTCACTTTTTGTGTGAGCAGCGAAGTATCTCACTGTTGACTTTAAATTTTAATACTGTCGGAGAAGTAGTATTTATAGTCAAATATGTACATATCCTCTGATTGGTTTGCTTGAGATGCCAGTGATATGTGCTGATAACAGACAAGCTTGTAGAATATTCAGACGTTTAAAGACAATATATTCACGAACATAATTTTAATTTTTTCTTCGGAATTGCAGCCTGTGAAATCGTCTTGTAGGTAACAGCAGCTAAGGTTTCTTTATAAATCATTCATATAATTGTTGAGTCGTCTACGATGTTAAGCTCAAATACTTCCTGAACCATTTAAGAACATTATTCAGTTTAGAGCCAGAAAAGTTGTAAAACACTCTTCACTGAATTAACGTGTAGTCTCTCTCTCTCAGCATTACTCATCACATGTATCAGTATCAACTGCTGCCAGTATCACAGATCTGAGGCATGGCTACATACTGAAAGTACGATTTATGAGACGTGACGGTCTTGTTCTCCACTTATAACGAAACTCTCATCGTAACCACAAAATAATTATTTTATTTCTTCCTCACACCTTACGGTATTTCTTAGTTGTCAAAGGAACGTGACTCCGGAGTTTGCAGTTATGATAAGCAAGAGAAAGCTGGAAGCGACACTTATCAACAGCGAAATGCCACAGCGTGTAAGGAAGAAAGTAAACAAATATACTGTGGTCAAGACGAAAGATTCATTACAAGCTCCAAAGCACCAAAATTCAACAGCGTTACACTCTCTAAAATCGTATAAGTTGTTTCAGAGATTTTACACTTATTTTAACCCTTCGAGCCTCAGCAATATAAAAAAATTAAATTTTGCAAGAAATGGACCTTCATCACTACAGTAAGCAACGAATGAAAGAAGAAACTGGGAAAATACACTCCTGGAAATTGAAATAAGAACACCGTGAATTCATTGTCCCAGGAAGGGGAAACTTTATTGACACATTCCTGGGGTCAGATACATCACATGATCACACTGACAGAACCACAGGCACATAGACACAGGCAACAGAGCATGCACAATGTCGGCACTAGTACAGTGTATATCCACCTTTCGCAGCAATGCAGGCTGCTATTCTCCCATGGAGACGATCGTAGAGATGCTGGATGTAGTCCTGTGGAACGGCTTGCCATGCCATTTCCACCTGGCGCCTCAGTTGGACCAGCGTTCGTGCTGGACGTGCAGACCGCGTGAGACGACGCTTCATCCAGTCCCAAACATGCTCAATGGGGGACAGATCCGGAGATCTTGCTGGCCAGGGTAGTTGACTTACACCTTCTAGAGCACGTTGGGTGGCACGGGATACATGCGGACGTGCATTGTCCTGTTGGAACAGCACGTTCCCTTTCCGGTCTAGGAATGGTAGAACGATGGGTTCGATGACGGTTTGGATGTACCGTGCACTATTCAGTGTCCCCTCGACGGTCACCAGTGGTGTACGGCCTGTGTAGGAGATCGCTCCCCACACCATGATGCCGGGTGTTGGCCCTGTGTGCCTCGGTCGTATGCAGTCCTGATTGTGGCGCTCACCTGCACTGCGCCAAACACGCATACGACCATCATTGGCACCAAGGCAGAAGCGACTCTCATCGCTGAAGACGACACGTCTCCATTCGTCCCTCCATTCACGCCTGTCGCGACACCACTGGAGGCGGGCTGCACGATGTTGGGGCGTGAGCGGAAGACGGCCTAACGGTGTGCGGGACCGTAGCCCAGCTTCATGGAGACGGTTGCGAATGGTCCTCGCCGATACTACAGGAGCAACAGTGTCCCTAATTTGCTGGGAAGTGGCGGTGCGGTCCCCTACGGCACTGCGTAGGATCCTACGATCTTGGCGTGCATCCGTGCGTTGCTGCGGTCCGGTCCCAGGTCGACGGGCACGTGCACCTTCCGCCGACCACTGGCGACAACATCGATGTACTGTGGAGACCTCACGCCCCACGTGTTGAGCAATTCGGCGGTACGTCCACCCGGCCTCCCGCATGCCCACTATACGCCCTCGCTCAAAGTCCGTCAACTGCACATACGGTTCACGTCCACGCTGTCGCGGCATGCTACCAGTGTTAAAGACTGCGATGGAGCTCCGTATGCCACGGCAAACTGGCTGACACTGACGGCGGCGGTGCACAAATGCTGCGCAGCTAGCGCCATTCGACGGCCATCACCGCGGTTCCTGGTGTGTCCGCTGTGCCGTGCGTGTGATCATTGCTTGTACAGCCCTCTCGCAGTGTCCGGAGCAAGTATGGTGGGTCTGACACACCGGTGTCAATGTGTTCTTTTTTCAATTTCCAGGAGTGTATATATAATTAATTATTTTAAGGAGGTGGTTCCACTTTGGAATGTAATTTTAAAAATTTTCACAAAATTCACCTTTATTACCATAACAAGCAATGAATACAAGGAAAAAATTAACAAAAAGTCGTTGTTTCAATCTGAAACCACTGAGACATACAGTTTTCAATGACTCATCTTTTCATTAGACATATTTGAAAACAATGCCACTCTTTTCCTAGACGCAATACCACATTCTAAACTTCCATCAACCCTAAATATCTAAAACAAATTATAGTCCTTAATAACCAACAAAAATGATACTAAACTTTAATAAATTTATATCAAAAGTATGCACTGCTCCAGTGGTTGGATAACACTAGTGCTGTCAACTCAAACTTACGTTACAATGACTTTAGGTATACGTACTTTCTCTATCAGTGATACCCTTAAAATAATCGCTATAAAAGAAGCACATGTGACAATCTCCCACAATCCCGTAGGGCTATCCCCGCGCCTGCCGTTGCTTTGAACGTTGTGACTGACTGCTACCATGCGCTACATTCTTAGAAGTGCCACTAGATGTCGGTTGTTTCACGAGAGAAACACTAGTACACTAGAAACAATTATTCAGCACGGAACCACTGATACTGAATGGGTTAGCTTAGGATATTTCTTAGGCGGAAATTGGTGATATGGCATGAGACTGTCTTGCCCGGTAGATGGGTTGTTCCAGACTGACGCAGCTCACTAAGACTACCCTCAAATTCGAAACAGAGGACAGATTGAAATAGAGAACTGCTTACTTTTCTGTCCCTTTCATAACGGTATCGGGAAGGTAGTTTTGATTATTACGGCATAATATCACGATCTCCTCCAAAAGGCGTCCATCAGTTTGATTTTCAGAGAAGGGAAATCGTAATTTCATTGTAACTGTTCTCGGATATGGGAGAGTGAAGGGTCACTCGATTCCTCTGTTTCAGCTTTATACTAACAGATGATACGCCTAAAGTTCGATTTGAAAAAGGAAAGTTGGCTGGAATTGTTTGAAGATATATGACACCGAATAATACAGTGTCCGATACGTATCATGAACTATTTTTGGATTCTGCTTAGTAACACCTTTTCATTTACTTGTCCTGCTCTCATGTCCCAGTTATCTGCTTCTACTATATGTTGCTCACACCAATAATGTGTATTCGTTCGACGGTAAGCTGTAATAAATCTCCGCAGAAATACAGCTTTCTATCATTTCATGAAAAATATGAATAAGAAACAAAGATGTTGCTGAAGATCAGATTTTGGAGAGAAAAAAAAAGAAAAAAGAAACCGCTTGGTACAGCCGAGCGCGTTAACACACTGTTTCAGATATTCGGGGAGGAGTACGTGCCCAAGATCGAATTCAACTCGTGGATTAACGACGGGAACTGGTGGGGAACTCAGCCTCGATTTGATTTTTAGGTGGTTTTCCACATTCAGCTAGGTAGATCCACGTCCCGCCTGAGATGCACGCTACGCAGACATTTCGGAACGTACTCACTCTTGGACATAAGATTTACTCCAGACGCAGACGGAGTATGAAGCTACTATCCCAGCCAGTGGGAAGGCAGAAATGGTGGCTGGTGAAGAGCAGAGGATCAAGTAGGTAAAAAGACGAGGACTAGCAGAAGTCCTCGGGTAACAGAAGAGATATTGAATTTAATTGATGAAAGGAAAAAAATATAAAAATGCAGTAAATGAAGCAGGCAAAGGGGAACACGAACGACTCAAAAATGAGATCGACAAGAAGTTCAAAATGGCTAAGCAGGGATGGCTACAGGACAAATGTAAAGATATAGAGGCATATATCACTAGGGGTAAGATAGATACTGCATAAAGGAAAATTAACGAGACCTTTGGAGAAAAGAGAACCATTTTTATGAATTTCAAGGGCTCAAATGGAAAACCAGTTCTAAGCAAATAATGGAAAGCAGAAAGGTGGAAGGAATTTATAGAAGGTCTAAACAAGGGCGTTGTACTTGAGGGCAATATAATGGAAATGGAAGAGGACGTAGATGAGGATGAAATGGGAGATATGATAGTGCATAAAGAATTTGACAGAGCGGTGAAAGACCTAAGTCGAAACAATACCCTGGGAGTAGACAACATTCCATTAGAACTACTGATAGCCTTGGGAGACCCAGTCGTGACAAAACTCTACCATCTGGTTAGCAAGATCCATGAGACGGGCTAAATATAAGTCACGGCTGCAAAATACTAACACGAATTGTTTACAGGCGAATGGAAGAACTGGTGGAAGCCGACCTCGGGGAAGATCAGTTTGGATTCCGTAGAAATGTTGGAACACGTGAGGCAATACTGACGCTAAGATTTATCTTAAAGTATAGATTAAGGAAAGGCAAACCTACGTTTCTAGCATTTGTAGACTTAGAGAAAGCTTTTGACAGTGTTGACTGGAATACTCTCTTTCATATTCTGAAGGTGGTAGGGGTCAAATACAGGGAGCGAAAGGCTATTTACGACAGTTTGTACAGAAACCAGATGGCAGTTATAAGAGTCGTGGGGCACGAAAGGGAAGCACTGGTTAGGAAGGGAGTGAGACAGGGTTGTAGCCTCTCCCTGATGTTATGCAATCTGTATATTGAGGAAGCAGCAAAGGAAACAAAAGAAAAATTTGGAGTCGGAATTAAAATTCCATGGAGAAGAAATAAAAACTTTGCGGTTGGCCGAGGATATTGTAATTCTGCCAGAGACAGGAAAGGACCTGGAAGAGCAGCTGAACGGAATGCACAGTGCTGTGAAAAGAGGATATACAATAAATATTAACGAAAGCAAAAAGAGGATGATGGAATGTATTCGAATTAAATCAGGTCATGCTGAGGGAATTAGATTAGTAAATGAGACACTTAAAATAGTAGATGAGTTTTGCTATTCGTACAGCAAAATAACTGATGATGGTGAAAGTAGAGAGGATATAAAATTTTGACTGGCTTAGGAAAGGAAAGCGTTTCTGAAGAAGAGAAATTTGTTGACATCGAGTATAGATTCAAGTGTCAGGATGTCTTTACTAAAAGTATTTGTGTGGAGTGTAGCCGTGTACATAAGTGAATTATGGACGATAAATAGTTTAGACAAGAAGACAATAGAAGCTCTAGAAATGTGATACTACAGAAGAATGCTGAAGATTAGATGGGTAGATCGTGTAATGAATGAGGAAGTACTGAATAGGACTGGGGAGAAGAGAAATTGGTGGTACAACTTGACGAGAAGGAGGGATTGGTTGGTTGGACATGTTCTGAGGTATCAAGGGATAACCAATTTGGTATTTGATGGGAGCGTGGAGGGTAAAAATCGTAGAAGGAGACCAAGAGATGAATGCACTAAGTAGATTCAGAGGGATGTAGGTAGCAGTAGTTACTTGGAGACGAAGAAGCTTGCACAGGATAGAGAAGCATGGAGAGCTGCATCAAACTAGTCTCTGGACTGAAGACCAAAACAACAACAACAAGGAACTGTGTCACATATAACGAACATGTAATGAAGATCATTTCCTCGAATTGTCCAGAATGCTCTACAATCCAACCGCGAGCAATTGTGACCCGCAGTGTCATCCATAAAAATTACAACGTTTTTTGGGAACATGAAGCCCTTGAATGGCTGCAAATGGTCTCCGAGTAACTAAACGAACCACTTCGAGTCCGGTCGGTTCAGTTGGAAGAGAGGGCCCCGTGTACTCGAGGGAAACACAGCTGACTCCATTATGGGGCCACCAACAGCCACAGTGACTTACTGACAACTTGGGTCCGTGGCTTTGTGCGTTCTTTGTCACACTCGAACTCTACCGTCAGCTATTGTCACCTGAAATCTGGATTCATCTGAACAGGCCACGGTTTTCCTGTCATCTAGGGTCCATCCAATATGATCACTAGCCCAGAAGATGAGCTGCAGGCGATGTCATACTTTTAGCAAATGCACTCGCGTTGATTTTCTGCTGTTGTAACCATTTAACGCCAAATTTCCCAGACTGTCCCACATTTATTTCTGCGGTTATTTCAAGCGGTGTTGCTTGTCTGTCAGCACTAACAGCTATACGCCAACTCCGCTGCTCTCGGGATTTGAGTGAAGGCCATCGGCCACTGCGTTCTCCATGGTGAGAGGTAATGCCTGAAATTTGGTATTCTCGGCACACTTTTGACACTATTGGTCTCGTAATACTGAATTCCCTAATGATTTTCGAAATGGAATGTTCCACGCGTCTAGCTCCAACTAATATTCGGCGTTCAAAGTCTGTCAGTTCCCGTCATTCGGCCATAATCACGTCGGCAACCTTTCCACATGAATCACCTGATTACAAATGATAGCTCCACCAATACACTGCTCTTTCATACCTTGTGGGCGGAACACTACCGCCATCTACATACGTGCACATCACAATCCCATGTCTTTTTTCCACGTCACTGCAGTGAATCCTTGATTATGAGAGGGAAAGCTTGTAGTCATGTGAAGACAGTTGAACTGAAATACTTACGAGCAGTGGCCCTAAGCTCGTCATGTTTCCTAGTGAAAACCTTAGGCAAGCACTGAATATTGATCTTAAGTAAATGGCATAAACAAAACAGGAAGGAACATGTGAACAAATGTAAGAAGCAATAACACAAAAGTTGTCCTTACGAAAGTAACACAACGGAAATAAGGGTATAGGGCCCTCAGTTTAACGACGAAACTAAGGCCAGAACAGATGGATGGGACTAATCTGTGAAAGGAACAATAAGAGGAGGAAGAGGAAGAATTCAAAATATTACCAGTTCTCTAAGACAAGGTCTACTAGAAATCCTTAGATATCCGTGGACGTATTAAATGTAATTGGTAGAGGAGGAAATACAGCAAATAAAGCGGTTGAAAGGGAATACAAATGTCTAAGAAATGAGAGCGACAAGAAGAGCAAAACAGCTAAGAAAAAATCTCTACATGACAAGTGAAAGGGCTTAGAAGCTTGTATCACCAGCGGTAAGATAGATACTGCCTACAGGAAAATTAAAGAGGCCTTTGGAGAAACGAGAAACAGTTGTATGAATATCCTCTTCCTGCTAGTTTTATATAGCATGTGGCGTCCCTCTCATCCAGGTTTGCGTCTCGTTCTAGCCTGCCAGTCCTCTTATATGACCCTGTGCTGGATAACACGACTGACTCGATGTTTCCAATGTAGCCTGGGTCTTCCTCTTTTTCGGTGTCATGGAAGTCTCTACTGGCATATTTTAGAGGGACGTCTTTCGTGCAGCATTCTTCTAGGATGTCCTTTCCATGTTATCCGTTTATTTTCAACTCTATCTACAATATCTTCTGCGATTTTAGGATAAGACCCTTTCCTGTTAAATCCTTAGCAACCATGCCACAATCCCTCCTTTTCCCCGATCGTCCCTTGCCTTCTTTGCCCGCTCTCAATTCCCCTCCCTCCATTTCACTATTTTACGCTGTTTACATTTTACATACACTATTAGTGTTTCAACGAGAACTTCTACATAACTATAAGTTCTATAATTGTTATATCACATCCCCACAACCCTCATCTTTCTTTCCCCTCCACCAGTCAGCTTTACTCCATTTCCCCTTCCACCCTCCCCACCCGTTAGCCAACATATATCTATTCAATACAGTGACTGAAGATGGAAAACGCAGCACTTTGATATGTCGTTCTGAGTAGATGAGACAGATTGCTGACGCAAGCACTTAGATAAGTTTTACGTTTATGTACAGTTCTTTTCTTTTCTACTTATTGTTAAACATGAGATGATACACGTTAATTTGTCCTTCCCTTTAGATCTGAAGATGTTCCAAAGAAACAGAAACATGTAATTAAAAATATGCAGCTGAGACCGGATGAATAAATGGGAATCATCTTAAATATCTAGACAGTTTGTGAATGTCTCAAGACGATTATGTCAACTATATTGCAAAACTTTGAGGTTTGCCGATGGCAATTGGGACAATGAGCAACAAACGTTCATGCGAAGTTGCTGTATTTTTGTGAGGCAAATGGAACAGTTTGAAAAGCTGAGGTCTGCCATACAGTTCTAAAACTTTACGTGATTTCAGTCTTCCTTGTTGGTTGACTGAAGGTTTGAAGTCGTGGATCGAGGAGGTGGCGACAATCAGTTATTGCCGACCGTCGCTGTTGCAGAAGCTGGATGTTTGCACGTCTTCTTCTCAACATGGTCACCAGGTGAAACGAGCTCTTGACGTGTGCCAGATAATGTTTCCAGTCCGCGAAACCGTGTCAGAAATTATCATAGCTAGTCGAGCGCAATTACATGCTGCCAAACCCCGAAAGCGCGGCAACTCGCGGGAACGTCACTCAACACACCTGCTCCACCGCCCTACTACAGACAGACTCAGCTCTGCCCGCGCTCCACGCGGCAGAGTTAACACTACCAAAGATCCTAAACAATTTGGTTCTACACATGACCTATCGATGTAATCGTTCGATAGCATAGTTTTCCGTACGCAAGACCCAGCGTAAAAATACAATTATTATTTACAAAACAAACCAATTATACATCGACATAAATGCATATATATATATATATATATATATATATATATATATATATATATATTGTAAAACAATTACAATATATAAGGACACCGAAGTGTCATATCTTCAGGTAACAAAATAAGGAAAAAATGTATAGTACAATAAATGGAAATAAATGCATTTCCGGCGTGCTATCCTCCTGGCACGTTCCAACCGACTCCACGACAAACGCCAACCGGGAAGTAATAGCAGTGCAGCAAAGATAACACGTGAGAGCTAAATCGATAGGCGCTGCTGCTGCTGCTGGCGGCCAGACAAAGCAGCAACTCAGTGACAACAGAAATTGAAACTAACATAACGAGGTGGCAACACGAAAAAAAAAAACAGGATGTAAAATAAGAGATGGCACGAGCGCGAGCCACGCATGGCTCACCCGTCTTCAGACTGAAGACCACAACAACAGCAGCCACCCAGTAAACGTACGTGGAAAGTAAATGGAATCTGTTCAGTCTGGTGATGAATGATTTCGACAGAGACAGGAAGAGGCTTTTTGAGCAAAACAGATCAAATAGGGACCGAATCGCTACACTTGTATATTTTGCAATTTACAGAATTGCCAAGGATTTAGCGAAGCAAATAACAGCCACAGACAGAAGAAAATTCTTCGTTATTCTGGGAATAAATCTGGAAAACGTGTTACCCGGTTATCTGTGTCGAAGGAGGCTCGATCGCCATTTTTCCCGCGCCCCCACAGTCAGAACTAATGTGCGGTTCCGAGGCGCAGTAGGGTGCGGTCGTAGCGGCAGCCAACCCAGGGAATTCGTTATCGGCTTTCGAATTTTAATTCCTAATAGGCGTTTCTGCGTTAAGCCGAGAGCCCGGCTATTTTTCACAGCTGATGCCGGGAAGCTGGAGGGGAGGAAGGGTTGAGGGTTGGCCGGCTCGCGGCCGCTCGGCGGGGGGAGCATGGCCGGGCTGCTGGGATGCTAATTCCCGGCGTAAAATATTCCTTATCACGGGTTGTAAAGGGGGGAGGGGGGACGTCTTACCGTCGCCGACGCACCTAGCGAATGGCGAGGGGGTTGTTTAGGCGCTCAGACACACAGGCAACTGCTCCACACTCGCATACAGCACACGCCACTAAAACTGTTAACGTTACATTTTGTATCAGAACACTCTCAATAAACGTTAATCAACTAACCATGGTCGTCCAGAGTTACAGTCCCAAGCATAATTTTAAACATGGCTGCCAGCAGTGGCTGTACATAAACTTTCAATAAATTACGTATAAATCTGGTCAGCTGCATACACTTTATAGTAATACGCCAGTGACCAGGTTTCAACACCACTAGGATTACCTTCTGCAGAACAAACAGTGAACTTAAGAATAATCAGTGTCTCTTCTTATAATGAGCTTTACCTGTGGAGTAATTCATGCTGTTTCTAATGGAAAACCTAATCTACACTACTGGCTGTTGTGTCCCTTTTGCAATATTCACCATTATCGAGGTGAAACATAAATAAAAATGACTGTATTTGCCTCAAAATGAATTGCAAACATCGATTTATCCTCGAAAGGTAATAACACTAACTGTAAAAATATACAATATAGATCGATAAATGCAGAAAAGACATTATTTTTATTGTATGAGATTATAATGTGTAAGTAATTAAACGAAGTATTATCATCTTTGTAAGAGTATAAAACACAATGCAATGTTCATTGTTCTGTCTAGTCTGTTTTGTTCTGTTCGATCAGGTGTTAGCTGGAATAAGGTACGAAAGCTATTGTGCTGCGATAGCATTTGTTTCTGTCGTAACGTAATTGCAAATATTTAATGGTGTAAACTGTGTCCTAGTAAGAATATATTAGTATAAAGTGATCTCCGTGTGTTATTTCAAGAACCTACGGCACATTTATCTTATGAAAAGAATATTTAATGAAAATTATTTAGCATGTTTCCAGCTGCTGCGGAGCGAGTAACAGTGATCTCTGGCTGTTAACAATTAGCCGCCATTACGCGGTACATTTAAAAATATTTTTCCATAGCACAATGTCTGATAGCCAGAGCGGAAGAAATTATGTAAAAATATTCATTGAGGTTAATTGAAGGAATCCAGTGAAATAATTTTATTAAAACTTGTCTATTTTCTGTGATAGTAATATGGAGTTGAGTAATACTACGCTATTGCATTTACAGTAATTTGTAGGGAGCTTGGCGCTCGATAAAACCAGATATAATACGTAATTGGCAACCTAAGAAATTCATTATTTTGCTTATTATATCTCTTTTGTATTTTTTTGAAAGCTAAAAGTAAAAACTAACTCCACTAAAAATCAGTAACAGATCACGATAAATCAAAGGACAAAAGAATTTACTGGGAGAGTGTTTCCTCAAAATAAATAGTTACATTTTTTAAGAGATATAATATGGCCATTAAAATTGCAACACAAAGAAGAAATGCAGATGATAAACGGGTATTCATTGGACGAATATATTATACTAGAACTGACATGTGATTACATTTTCACGCAATTTGGGTGCATAGATCGTGAGAAAACAGTACCCAGAACAACCACCTCTGGCCGCAATAACGGCCTTGCTACGCCTGGGCATTGTCAAACAGAGTTTGGATGGCGTGTACAGGTACAGCTGCCCATGCAGCTTCAACACGATACCACAGTTCATCGACAGTAGTGACTGGCGTATTGTGACAAACCAGTTGCTCGGCCACCATTGACCAGACGTTTTCAATTGATTAGTGATCTGGACAATGTGCTGGCCAGGGCAGCAGTTGACCATTTTCTGTAACCAGAAAGGCCTGTACAGGACCTGCAACATGCGGTCGTGAATTATCCTGCTGAAATGTAGGGTTTCGCAGGGATCGAATGGAAGGTAGAGCCACGGGTCGTAACACATCTGAAATGTAACGTCCACAGTTCAAAGTGCCGTCAGTGCGAACAAGAGGTGACCGAGACCTGTAACCGATGGCACCCCGTACCATCACGCCCGGTGATGCGCCAGTATGGCGATGACGAATACACGCTTCCAATGTGCGTTCACCGCGATGTCGCCAAACACGGATGCGACCATCATGATGCTGTAAACAGAACCTGGATTCATCCGAAAAAATGACGTTTTGCCATTCGTGCACCCAGGTTCGTCGTTGAGTACACCATCGCAGCCGCTCGTCAAGGGTAACCGCAGCCATGGTCTCTGAGCTGATAGTCCGTGTTGCTGCAAACGTCGTCTAACTGTTCGTGCAGATGGTTGTCTTGCAAACGTCCCCTTCTATTGACTCAGGGATCGAGACGTGGTAGCACGATACGTTACAGCCATGCGGATAAGATGCCTGTCATCTCGACTGCTAGTGATACGAGGCCGTTGGGTTCCGTATTATCCTCCTGAACCCACCGATTCCATATTCTGCTACCAGTCATTGGATCTCGACCAACGCGAGCAGCAAGGTCGCGATACAATAAACCGCAATCGCGATAGGCTACAATCCGATCTTTATCGAAGTCGGAAACCTGATGGTACGCATTTATCCTCCTTACACGAGGCATCACGTTTCACCAGGCAACGCCGGTCAACTGCTGCTTGTGTACGAGAATTCGTTTGGAAACTTTCCTCATGTCAGCACGTTGTAGGTGTCCCCACCGGCGCCAACCTTGTGTGAATGCTTTGAAAAGCTAATCATTTGCATATCACAGCATCTTCTTCCTGTCGGTTAAATTTCGCGTCTGTAGTAATGGCCAGTAGTGTATGATTTCTGCTATTTGACTTGAGCGTTTCAGCTTCTAATATAAGCTTACAATTTTAGTGTAATGTAGGTTATATGACTTTGTATCTTCTGAACAATATACCCCTAGTGGTACAGAAACCTGATGAAGGCTTATTACAGTAAACATAATGCAACCGGTAGACTGATACACCTCGAACCACGATGAAATGTTCATAACAGTTGCGTAAATTTGAAGTAGCAAATTCAAAGCAGCAAATTGAAAACAGCAAATTGAAAGCAGCTATTCATAGCGGCAAATTCAAAGCATTACTAACGTTCACTAGAGAATTTTACCCTTCAACAGCAACTGTATTTCTGTTTATTGAAATAATCAGCAAACAGTTGCACAAAAGAAATTTTATTTCTTTACCGGTTTCAGGCACCTAGTGCCTTCTTTCAGAACATTGTAACCACCGCACTGTTTGCGAGCATTAAAGGTATGATGTGGGCAGCATCTTGCTGTGAGGATGTGTTCCATAGAGCCTTACAAAAATTGTATAAGGAAACCAAAAAAGTGCAGACATCAAACCAGAACTTTAGCTAATCAGCCATTGGTATTTGTTGTTGGGTTTCCTTATGCCATTTTTGTATGGGCACTATGAACCACATGGGCCGGCCTGGTGGCCGAGCGGTTCTAGGCGCTACAGTCTGGAACCACGCGACCGCTACGGTCGCAGTTTCGAATCCTGCCTCGGGCATGGATGTGTGTGATGTCCTAGGTTAGTTAGGTTTTAGTTGTTCTAAGTTCTAATGGACTGATGACCTCAGACGTTAAGTCCCAAAGCGCTCAGAGCCCCCTCCCCCCTTTGAACCACATGGTCACATACAATATATCTAAATTTTGACCCTTCCAAAGAATGTGATGGTTGTAACCTTCTGAAGAAGAGCACTAGGTGCGTGAAACTGCTAAGGTAATAAAATTTCTTTTGTGCAAGTGATTCCTGATTAGTTCAGAAAATTCACTTAATAGTCTTCCTTTGGGTCAGTATCAGTGTCGTGCACGATTCAATTCTACACAGATTTGCAAGATGTGTGACATTTTCCAGTTCTTTTTTAAAGGCTGTCACTAAACAAAATTTTAACCTGTGAGTTCATGCTGTGCTATTACTCTAGTTTTAAAAATTTGAAAAATGCCCCTTTATATACTTCAAATAGATCCAAACATTTAATAAAACACTTATAAGAACCAAAATACATTAATATATAGGTTCCATAAGGTAGCATATTAGGACCAATACTATTCCTGATGTACATCAATGAGTTCCCCAGTAGTGTTACTCATGGTGAAAAAATTCTCTTCGCTGATGACATCAATATTATAGTCGCTGAGAAAACCAGATAACTCCTTGCAGAAACAGAAAATGAAACTCTCAAGGAAGTTTACGTTTGGCCAGTAAACGATAAAGTGTCATTGAACATAAAGAAAACTAATGCCATGAATTTCAGTTAGAAGAGGGAAAATGAAAATGTTAAATTAAATGGAGATGGCACTTCTATAGACTGTGTAACAAATGCAGAATTTCTAGGAATGAACATTAATTCTCAGTTGAAGTGTTGTGAACACACAAGATACTTGCAAACACAATATCATCAGTATGTTATTCCCTTAGAATCCTATCATCAGTGTGTAACATGCAGTGTCTTTTAGTTACAAGCTATTCATATCTGCACTCAGTTCTTAGCTACGGCGTTCTTTTTTGTGGAACAAATGCACAATATATGAACACAATTTTCAAACTCCATAAAAGAGCCATAAGAATAATAACCAAAAATAGTAGTCGAGCTCATTGTAAAGATCTGTTGAAAACACTGGGGATTTTAAATGCTCTGTGTAAATACATTTACCAGTCAGCTGCACACATCAGAAATAATATTGGTAATTACTAGACAAACAGCTCTGTCCATGACCATGGAACAAGAGCTAGACTCGACTTACATTACAAAGAAAATACAAACATAAAACTCAAAACAGCATTTTCTACTAAGGAATAAAACCGTATAACAAATTACCAATAGAAATTAAAGAAACTTCAAAAATACGCTTATTTAAAAAGGCAGCTAAAGAGCACCTGTTATTCAATACATTTTATATGTTGATGCATTACTTAGGTAAAACAGAGTAGGGGTTTGGTAAAAAAAGAAAGTTCTAAAAATAAGTAATAATAATGATTATAAAATATCCAACATACCACATAACACCTCAACACTATGTTTTTTCCTTCTTTTTACCTTTTCTAGAAAAACTTACCCCCAAGCTATGCATAACACAATACTAACACCTCTTCCTCATTCTGTGCTCCACATCTCACTCATTATAGAGGGATGCTGACTCAGTTTTTCAAGATAGCTAATGGGAAGATGCGGTACAGAAAATGGCCCAGAGATCACCAGTGTGTATTGTTTGTGTGTGTAGTGAGTGAAGTGTTATGAAAGAATGTGTGTGTAGTGTGTGCCGTGACTGATAGTCAGATAAGATTGAACAGTGTGGCATTAAATTATTTAATAAGTTATTTGTAAGGTAAGTATTGTATACCAGGAGTAAATCTAATGATTGGGATGAGAAGTTCTGCCTTCTGTATTTTCTTAGCAAGCACGGAGACAACAAGAAGAAAAGCACCACAAGATGATTAAATCTAATGATTGTCTCTAACTAGAAGTCTGTAAATGTATGTATATACGAATTAGGTTATTTTAAATTAGTCTAAGCTTGTAAGTACTTTGACATGTCCTATGCCCTTGTAAAAAGAGATCTACGGATGACTCAAGCTACTACTACCACTACTACTACGCCCACTGCTACATGTTACCATTTCAATAAAAAAAAAAACAAGACGCAGTTTGACTAGCTTTACCGTATATGCTGTAGTGACCTCGAAATTTCTCATAGCGCAGTGAAATAGTAAATGGCGAATTAACATAAGCTAACCCAAGAGATACTGAAACAATAACCTTTAAAACAGAATTCATGTACCTACTCCATGCTTGTGTTAAGGATTCATTTCTAGTAGGTGCAGTGCAAATGGACTTACACAGTGTATCCTACAACAAGAAATGAAACGAGCTCGCGTGGCAGCTAAATATCAACGTCATTTTTACTGCAAACACGTGCCGTCAAGCTCCACTGCAGCATGCACTTACCTTCTTAGTTGAAACTTTGACTTAAAAAAGGAGAAAGTATTGTCCTTGCTGAAGGCATTTCATTCCCTCCAGCGTTTGAATAATGTGAATTCGAACGAAATTTCCTCACGAACGAAGTTCCTAAGTGAGCACATGTGAGGATTTCTATAACGATCAGATGAGTGAAAACAATCTGGTAAAATTTTTTGAATACAGTATAAGCATGTATACATTTTGCAGAATCTCATGTCTTACATGCAAGAACTCCTCAACAAGCCACCTTACTTTAAATAACTATATTTACAAAAAGTAGAGAAATAATCCAGTATTCATATTTACAATCATAATGTTGCATAATTAGTGGAAAAGCAATGAGGTAACCTACTTACAGGCCCAGATGACTGAACAGGAAACGGATGTTCATTCCCATGTACTTCAAGTTGTGAAACGGAACAAAGAAATTGCGTTGGTCACATAAAGTTACAGCTGCAAAGATACCTTCTGTAAATAAACCATAAAAACAAGATCAGGTAAAACTATTAGTAAAGACAGTGCAAGCCAGAAACCATCTCACCATAATACTGCACTAAGTCATTTCATTATGCTCCTTTCAACAACCCAAGGCTACGCCCCTATATTACAGTTTCAGCACGAACGAGGAAAGAAGAATGCACTCACGGTAGCAAAGGAAAGCGGTCGGTGTCCATTTGTGCACAAATCGTGCAGGCCCAGCTAACTCGCTGTGCCATGTAATACGACGATTTACCCAGAATCATTTTATCTACATTCAGGTCCTGCACATAGCCTATGAAATAATTAATCTCTTATAAGTGTTGCACAATGTACACAGTTTGCAGTCTTAATAATATTTCACCATGTTGTTGAGTGCCTTATCTTTAAGAGTTTGCTTCTTGCGGGGTCCCGCCCACTCGTCTTGTATTGGGTGCCTAAAGGATGCTTTGTTCTCGGAATGCTATACAACAATTCCAGCAAAATCACATTAATAGTTTTCATTACAAATAAGAAGACTGACAATACTTGTGTTTACAACGAGTGGTCGCAAGCGATGGGCGACATGTAAATAAGTGTCCTTTACTATATACAATGTCCATGCAAGCAACTGATATGGATCGCACGTCACTGCTATAGTAACACTCCGTGCTAATACTGTCCGAATAAAGAGCGCCCGAGGCTGGCAGGAGCGGCCTTATATTCTCTTCCTGTAGAGGCCGCTCATGTCGTGGTGTGGGCCTAATCAGCGCACCATTGGCCGACGTCGTCTCACCACCTTCTCTTCTCTTGCGTTCTTCATCTTCGTTCCGGCGCTTGTGGTTACGCTAGAACACTTCTAAATTCTAATATTTCGTGTTGAAATCTAAAATGTGTACAAGCTTGCTCTTGCCCTTTATACGTCATTGTGATGGCATTCCAACGGGATTGCTATTTCTAGTTATTTGAAGTGTACAAGGAGATACCTTACCACAAGGCAACTTAACCTAAAATTTCATGTTCAAATTTGATGTGCTTTAATTTATCAACGAACTAGTTTGGAAATAAGGTAGAAATTAATCAAAAATCTTCGTAGAGAATATAACTATAGCGATGAAATAGGGAAGTTTCAAAGTGCTGTTGGCATTTTTTGCATGTTTCAGGCTAATATCCTACCTTCGTAATATAACAAATTTTGCGGAATTTAGAGTCCTCAGTGTGAGCGCTGCGCAAGGCTAAGTCGCAACTTGAGTCGATTATCGTTTACATCGTTCGACTCGGTCGTTTCTGGATTAGGATCCCTAACCTCAAATTGACGCATTTCGCCTTCTCCGTCATCCAGAAAGTTTGTAACATCATGACGCATTCGCCCTGTATAATGCTAATTCATATAGTGAGGTAGTTTTA
Source organism: Schistocerca serialis cubense (assembly GCF_023864345.2). Classification (NCBI taxonomy): domain Eukaryota; kingdom Metazoa; phylum Arthropoda; class Insecta; order Orthoptera; family Acrididae; genus Schistocerca; species Schistocerca serialis. Next base: position 1,141,125,176 of record NC_064639.1, on the reverse strand, counting down.
CAAATTTCCCATTTTAATGCACGAATCTCTAATCTTGTGTATGTGTTATACTAATACAGCCTTGCCCAGTCCTTTAGACAGAGAAGAGAAGGATAATTTATAACTAAAATAAATATATTAATTTTTACATTAAGAAATGGGTACAGTCTTTATAGTTACCTCTAAGTTTTTCACAGCAGAGGCCTTGTGTGAAATATTTTCGGTGTTGAAGCCATTGTGACATTTCAGGAGAAAGTCGAGCTTTGGAATGTTTACTCAACCTTCGTTGTGAGGTGTCTCATTGCTGATATCGATTTACTATAACTGGAATGACGTTGCCATAGAGGTTTGTGGAGGCTAAGGCTCGCATGTCCAAAATCAGGAAGTTAGTAGCAGATAAGTCTAACCCCCTCCTCATGCAGGCCAGGGTTATGTTGTGGAGTGGAATGGGGACTTTCACTTCAGGTTCTTAATTTTTTTCTCATTGTGACTTCCCAGATTTCAGACGTCGCCCCTCTAGTACCCATCCAAACGCACCACCAAAACTACAGCTTTTCTCTCTATTAAATTTATACGCTTATGAATTTATCTCATTATTCTGCTATAAAATACCAGTAACAAAACCAAGCAATAGGACATCGCTACCTTAAAATCTGATATTATGCCCTTTGTAAGGTTATGTCCCACTATCATCGACTTTTCAGACTTTGTGTAACAAATCAACCATTTATTATTCAAGTGAGGTCCCTCCCTCTGTTTTAGCTTCCAAGAAGATGCTGTTTTAAAATTTTGTAAACCATCCAGACTCCAGCCTTAGTTTTTAGGTTGGAGGTTGCAGCTTGTTGCAGAGCAGCTGGCCCGTTACTTTTATTTTCAGGCATCATCATATGGATCTACTGCACTATTCTAATATCTGCTTCACTGTATGTCTTTATTTAAGCCCATATGTTTAGAACTAACATCTGATATGCTTTGTTGTGTGTGTGTGTATGTGTGTGTGTGTGTGTGTGTGTGTGTGTGTGTGTGTGTGCGTGGTTGCGTAAGTGTTAAGGTTTGTGTGTGTTTATGTATGACTGTGTGTATGTGTATGTGTTTCACGTATGATATCTTAGGTAGAAATCTTATTTATCATCCTTATGTAATACTAGGTATTGTCAAACCAACGCCGAATATCTTTGAATCTAAAATTCATTCAATTTCCTTCGGTGGTCCCAACACTGACAAGGGAACCTCCCCATCGCACCCCCCTCAGATTTAGTTATAAGTTGGCACAGTGGATAGGCCTTGAAAAACTGAACACAGATCAATTGAGAAAACAGGAAGAAGTTGTGTAGAACTGTGAAAAAATAAGCAAAATATACAAACTGAGTAGTTCATGGGAAGATAAGCAACAATAAGGACGACAGGAACGCAGGGGCGCCGTGGTCTCGTGGTAACGTGAGCAGCTGTGGAACGAAAGATCCTAGGTTCAAATCTTCCATCAAGGGTAAACTTTAATTTTTTATTTTCAGTTTATGTGAAAACTCTTATGTTTTCATCACTTTTTTGGGAGTGATTATCACATCCACAAGAAAACCTAAATCGGGCAAGGTAGAAGAATCTTTTTACCCATTCGCCAAGTGTACAAGTTAGGTGGGTCGACAACATATTCCTGTCATGTGACGCACATGCCGTCACCAGTGTCGTATAGAATATATCAGATGTGTTTTCCTGTGGAGGAATCGGTTGACCTATGATCTTACGATCAAATGTTTTCTGTTCCCATTGGAGAGGCAAGTCCTTTCGTCTACTAATCGCACGGTTTTGCAGTGCGGTCGCAAAACACAGACACTAAACTTATTGCAGTGAACAGAGATGTCAATGAACGAACGGACAGATAATAACTATGCAAAAATAAAGAAAGTAAAATTTTCAGTCGAGGGAAGACTTGAACCAAGGATTTCTCGTTCAGCAGCTGCTCACGCTACCACGGGACCACGGCGCTTCTAAGGACACTTCGTCCATGATGTTGCTTATATGGCCCATGGACTACTCAGTTTGTATATTTTGCTTATTTTTTCACAGTTCCACACAACTTCTTCCTGTTTTCTCAATTGATCTGTGTTCAGTTTATAAAGGCCTATCCACTGTGCCAACTTATAATTAAATCTGAGGGGGGTGCGATGGGGAGGTTCCCTTGTGAGTAACACATTTTCCTGGCAAGCGGCCTATCATGCTTTAGGTAGCTCCAAAGTGTAAAAGGAATGCTACGGGTCTAATTTCCTTTGCTGGGTTATTTGGTTTGTACCTTCTTTAATAAGCGAACGCCTATGTGATCTGTGGCTGTTCATATGTGTTCTTTCTTAGACCAACCCTTAAATGTTTGGATTCGAGGGTGTAGTGTAATACGGAATGGTCTGAACTCTACACAGTTAAGAGTTCTGGATAATGTACTTCAAATCTGAAGTTTGGAAACTGCGCTTTTAGAAAGTGATCAGCATGAATCGGCTTCCAGTACATGTAATAGACTACCTGAGAGATTTCTTCTTTAAAATAATAGAACCTCTTATTTGTTTTTCTATTTCAGTCACAAAACGTACGACGAATGCATTTCCTGTAGTCGAAGAAGCGATAGTTCTACACAGCATTTATTCAGTTAGGTCGCAAATGTGTTATTTGCATAATGTAAATAAAGATTTTATTGTGAGGAGCAGTCTTTAAAGGTCCTTTCTCACATCCTTTCGTGAAAAAGTTGATGGTTGTCGGTATTAAACAGTCACCATAAATTTCAAAATTGATCCCACTGGAAAGAAAAGGAAAGCTCACAAGTATAACATCACTACGTAGGCTTCCGCAACCAGTGTGTTGATGATTAAAATTCTCCTGGGTGTTGTACCGCGTTACTGTATAAAATGTTTCATTTTAAAATATAAAACCAATTTTCGACTGTATTACAATGGCCTTCTTCAGGACCGTATTGGTTTTCTAAAATGGCGAAACGGTTTGATTTACTTCCCAAAGTCTTATAACTCTTATCAGTTTCTCTTAGAAACCTGTCCATGTACTCTAACAGTGACGTTCTCAGTTACTGGGGCTCAGAATCTCTAAGGTAATTAATACCACTGTCTCAAGTACTGAGTGAGTATTCTTAACAAGCGTCCAATAGCTATATGTCGCTTATGAGCACCTCGCTGTTTCTATGTTTTCTTCCTCGCTCACTTCACTGACACAATTTGAAAATATATAATCTCCTCTTAGAAGTAAATTTATCAGTTGAGACAGAAGTTACAGAGGTTATTGTGGGCTGCAAGAAGACGATGTTAATGCAGTTAATGTTAATGTTGTGTACACCACACTGACTTGGTATCACACTTCCAGATTTGTTGACACAAATCAGAATATTTATATTGCTACATGTTTTCCTGAACTCACAGTCAAACATCGTCTTCTTGCAGCCCACGATGAATACTGTAACTTCTGTGTTAACAGAGATTTTTTGTATCGTCCGTGATCGTCTGTAAACAGAACTTCGTTTAGATGACCAATTATTTAATTTTTACGGTGTTTGTGAATAATTTTCAGTCGTGGACGTAAAGTTCCACTTGAAATTATCCTGATTAAAGATGCTCTCCTTATGAGAAAAATACCACAAATAAAATAACTTTATTACTTGATCGCAGTATTTTTCAAGATTGAAATTAATTACCATTGATCACTGATTAACTTTCATAGTAGTGCACTTAAGTTTGGATCTCAGAAGCAACATCTTTATCTCGCGATTTCAATTATGAGCAGATAATGTAATGTTATCTCAAAACATGACGAAGAAGCTGCTGCCCTGAAGTTCTAGAGTCAACTTACCTTTTGTGACCTGAAAACAACATGTATACGTGAAAGAAATCTATCTATATTTTTCTCTCATAACTCAAGATATGAACCCGCTAGGCATAATCTAAAATTTTACATAATAGGCACCCACCGCACACCTGTACCCTCACTTTTACAGTGAAGGAAGTTGTGTTTAACTATGCAGGACCCTGATCATCTGTGTAGGAACTTTCGAGTTGTCTTCATTTCGAGGAGTTCGCCTGCTGCTTCACTGATTAATAAATGTTTACATGTCGTCCAGAGCACTGCGACCACTGTGTCAGTAACAGATTTCACTTTAGCAGACGGGGACGTTAAGTCTTTTCAAAAAATTGCTGGCTTTGGATTACAAAGAGTCCATCTTCAGTTCTATTTTAGTTACAAAGTATCTTGATAGTTCAAAATTTCCTCTGATATTTGGTGGCAGGTCAATTACTTAAACGACGTTACTTCTAATGAGAGAAAATCTGAAGATGGATTGGAATGTCAAAATTGGAATGTCAAACCCAATACATTTGAAACTACTTTTCAATCTCGGACTGCTATATTAAAAATTCATTCACTAAGTATGCCACTACTGTAATGCATCAGAATGCCTTTCCTAACAGAATCATGTGCGAGAAATTGAATGGATTTTTGATATAATTAATTTGTAGCAGAGAACCAAGACTGTTTTCCTTCAACACAGTGTTCACATTAATATTCAGTTCCTGGACTACATAATTATTATGTTCTTATCATCAGCAAATTACTTTTGTAGCTACCAGGTACATTCTAGTTATGTCATATATATGAGGACAAAGAAGAGGTTATGAACTAAACTCTGAGGAATATTTATTTACTTATTTACTTAATTGTTTATTTAATCTGGGCTGGGGCCATCAGGCCATTGGTTACATTGGGTCGGGGATTCACACATACAATATCCTTTTTACATTGTAGTTACCTAAGAAATAACAATTTCAGTATGACAAACATTATTAAAATGGTTTTATTGTTTAGAGAGACAATGTGAATAAATGAAGCTTACTATGAATTATTAAAGTTAATACAGGCAGTATATGTACTACCCATGCTACAGACACTATAATAATAACAGTGACAATAACCATGACAAAAAGAATGGTAGATATAAAAATCGATGTTTATAGCGAACTCTGGAAAAAGGAAATTGAAGGATGCTGCACTATCTAAGAGCACTGGGAAACGAGGAAGATCTGATGGGAAAGAAGGATGTTGTGAGCGTGTTGGTGCTATTCTGTCATTATGGGCAACGGATTAATCTGAGATGTACCCTTTACCCTGTGGCTCCTGCAAGATGCAACTTCCACCACCACACTACTATAGAAGTCAGACAGACGCTCCTAACCTTCTCAAGAGAAATGCCTGAAAAACTTTCAGCAATAAATATCTTCTGGAGTCGTCTGCTGTAAGGAAATGACACAAAAATTGACAAAATTTCTTACATAACTAGTGAGAAACTTGGGTACTGGTGTAGTGATAATTAGTGAAATAAAATCATGAAACTAATGAAAATTATTATTTATTTTGCAAAAATTCTGAGAAATCACAATGGCTCTTTTAGTTATGAACTGAACAAGTTATTTCCGGGTTCTTGTTGGAATGTGAAGTTACCTCTTAAGGATAGGATTCCCTAATGAAATTTCTATACAAAGTTTAAGATTGTTATTGACTTGGCAGAATGGCTGAGAGCCGCCCCTACACAACTTGAATAATTATCCGTTAGAATGTTGCTAGGTACAGTCAAGGCTGTCGTGCATGAAATGCAGTGAAGTGTACTGTTGTGGAGGAAATTGGGGCTCGCAAGAGCTGTAGCGCACAATACCGTAAGCTACCATGACTGCTGTCTGCGCCGCTCGCTGCTGACAAGTAAGATAACTCTCGTTTTATCTGGATTGACCTTCGCCAATCAAACTCTCCCTACGCCTTGATGAAGTCAAGGACTCCTATTCGCCCCTAGTCTAACTATTGGCGTGGTACACCGGTCAGATAACCAGTCCACCGCGATACCACTCAAAAATTCACTCACAGGCGTTTAACTATAACTCTGCCCGTTCACATCGCACAATAAGTGTGGCGGCGAACACAGTGAACAACGCTTAATCGCAAGGACTCGATATAGAGTCGCACCCTGATTCGCTCTCGACAGAGGTGCTCTCCCAGTGAAGTACTGAGGAGAGACTTGTTCCTCGCTCTTTGAGTACACGTACGAGCGCTCCAAGAGCAACAACAGAATGGCCCCTCTCGACGCCAGACGTGAGGGGATACATCTTTTGGTCGCTTCCATAACTCCTTCAGCTCAAGGCGTCAGGAATATCGTCTGCCAATCAGCATTGCTCTTCTAAAACGGGAGAATGACGTTTCGTTTAAGGCGACCAATTGGGTAATCCGTAGCATCGGCGTTTGGTGTTTGCTGTCTCCCTGCGAAAACCTCTGAAATACGTGCTATGTTTGTAAAGAATGCGTAGGCTAGGTGCTCCCACACAATGTAGCGGAATTTGCTTTTGAGCCAAACATAGGGTCGTTCTCCCTTTCACTAGGGCAAACGCTGTCTGCTCTACGGGCTGTCGCCAGCCTACGTAGATAGGTTGACTCGTCCTCTGAAGGGACTGGCCCCCTGGTGTGCGGTTTGCCTCTCCCGAACTAAAAGCTTTTGTGACTCTGATGTCTTGAATGTGTGTGTGTACGCCAGCCTCGAGTATTTCAAACCCGGTGTGCACTTGCAATTTCCTAGTTATTTGCAGATCGTTTACATGAATTCATACAACATTGACTTTATCTTACTGAGTTTGGGTTCGAATGAAGCGTCTTGATCTGCGGAATATGATTGTGAGGGCGGTATATGTAAGCAATGAAGGTCAGGAGACCATGACGTCTTACAATGTACATACAGTAACAATGGTAATCCTTATTGTTCTTTTAGTAAGTATTTCATCAACTGTTTTCTGAAGCTGGAGATGTTATTCAGTTCTCCAATATAATGTGGGAGGGTATTCCACAGTTGCGCTCCTTTTACTGAGAAGCACTTCAAGAAAGTGGCTGAACGATGGATTGGTACAGAAACGATTTTGCTCTGATGGGTAAGGGAGTATTTGTAGACTTTTTTAGGGCATGGAAAGATGTTGATTCCTTCTTGCACACTGCAGCTACATGCAGAGTCCAATTTAGATTTTCGTCTAGACTCTTTACTGTGAGAGAGAAGTTGAAATTTATCCGACTTAAGGTTAAAGATAATAGAATTTCCCGGTATTTCGGACTAATGAGCCTAGAATTACCATTCCACACCACTTGGGTTTTCGATGGGTTGAGCTTTAACCCTACATTCTGTGCCCATTTTGATATCGCATACAGGTCTTATTGAGATGCTCGACAGTTGTCTTCAGGTTTATCGATTTTCCATGTAAATACATCTGGAGGTCACCAGTGTGCATATCGAATTTGTAGTATCATAGAACATGACACATCATTGAGATACATTGGAGAGAATATAGGACCTAATACTGAACCCCGAGGATGCCTGATAATACCTGTCTCCATTGTGACTTTATGACACGAAGTGTTTCAATCAGTTAATTTTATGAAACGCGGCAGCCCGTAGCAGAATTCCACCTCTTGGCAAATACACTAATCTGAAGCCGTCTGTAAAAAAGAATTATTTTGTATATAACCTGAAAAACGATAAACATAATAATTGGCTTGTTGTCAACAGCAGATTCTCGGTATATGTTTCCGCAGTTCCTACTCGCCCAACCGTGTTTATTTTCGACAGTGAACAGTTTTTATTCCGAATCGGTAATAAACGGCAGCCACTGCGTATCGCACATTACAATCACCGCCACCACCGAAGAACCCAATACACAGAGCGAGCAGCGGGACAAAGCCGCTGGAAGCCGGCGCGTTTTGTTTCTGCCACGGCAGCTGCGTGTTTTATCCGAGGGCTGATCGCGTTATAAAGCACCGCGGCGAGACTGCAGCGGCGGATCCGCGCAGATTAAAAACAATGCGCGCCCGACAACAAGTAGGCGGCTCTGCGTTTGCCGGGACACACACCATTGTCGCGACACACAGCGCCGAGTGCCGCCTGCGCTTTGAAAGCGTGCCGCTGATGGACTTACGCCGACGCTGTTAATTCTGCCTTATGGCCAGCCGTTTCTACATTTTGCGCCTTTGCGTTTAACACCATAAGCTTCTTCTCTCTTCCGGCTGAGTGATATAATAATTGGAATAAGCTGTTTGTAGTAGGTTCTGTACGTGTTTTATACGCTTTTACCGCTTTTTAAATCCGAAACGTAAGTACGAAGTTTACGAAATTTTTTCGCAGTTGCGGCATCTTGTTAACATCAGTTGCATTAGATACGAAGATAACACATTTTGGTGACACTTGAATATCTGCACTGGATCGGGACTCAAAAACGGATAACTTGCTTGTCGCGAGACGTCGCTTTAACCACTTGAGCTATCCGAGCCTGTGTCCAGGACCGACCCAAACTTCCGTATGACATACTGTCTACGACGCCATGGCTAGCAACTGTAGTTAGATTTCTGCCACAGGATATCAAGGAGGGAAATGTTGGAGCGGTTACAGTTGAACACGTCAGCATGGGACTACCAATGATCTGCGTCTTTGAGCTTCCATTCGAATTACCAGACGAATTAGTGACAGATGCATTGCGTCCTTACGGAGCGGTACTACCCCATGAAGTTGAAAAATGGGCGAGTTTCAAGACGTACCCTGTCCTCAATGGTGTCAGTCAAATACGGATCGCCGGCCGAAGTGGCCGTGCGGTTACAGGCGCTGCAGTCTGGAACCGCAAGACCGCTACGGTCGCAGGTTCGAATCCTGCCTCGGGCATGGATGTTTGTGATGTCCTTAGGTTAGTTAGGTTTAACTAGTTCTAAGTTCTAGGGGACTAATGACCTCAGCATTTGAGTCCCATAGTGCTCAGAGCCATTTGAACCATTTTTTGAAATACGGATCGAACAACAAAAACATATTCCATCGTACTTTTAAATTGCTGGTTGTAGGGCGACTGTCATATGTGACAGACAACCACTTACGTGCCCTGGGTGGGGAAAGAAGGGACACATACATTCTGAGTGTACCCAACGAAGGTTGTTACAGGTGCCTCGGGATGATCCACCGCTCACTCCACATCCGACGGTGCTCCCAGTGACCTATTTAGCAGCATTACACAGTGACGTAGGTCGCGGGTCAGAAACGTAATGGAGCGTACAGGCAGAGGGAGACCGTGGCGAACCACGGAAGGAAGACGTTGAGCTGTATCGCCTACGTCAGTCACAGGACGTGCTTTCTTCGGCGCCGCTCATGGCCCCTTCGGACATGTCACTTAAGGACGTTCGATGTGTGGCGGTACGCCACATGACGTGAAAAGATAATATTGAAGAATTTCTCAAATTTAACAAAACTGACGTCCTAAAGAAATAAATGTTGTCGCAGAAAAATCGAAAAGACTATGTAATCAACGAATATGATCTGTGATTGTTATTGTAATCTCTGTTCCTTTTGATAAATTATCGCACTCACTTCCTTTTAGTTTCTTGATTGTGTAAAATCCATTTTGGGACGAGGCACAAAAACATGTACGTTTAGTGTAATATTTAGTGTAAATATAATAAAAAATGGTTCAAATGGCTCTGAGCACTATGGAACTTAACATCTTAGAACTACTTAAACCTAGGGACAGCACACACGTCCATGCCCGAGGTAGGATTCGAACCTGTGACCGTAGCGGTCGCGCGGTTCCAGACTGAAGCGCCTAGAACCGCTCGGCCACACCGGCCGCAAATATTACTTAAAAGTGTCGCTAATGTTTTAGTGTAACAGATCCTATGCTCATGGATGTGAGACTTAAATAATTTATGCAAGTTTTATAGGGGAACATTGGTGCAGAGATCAGCGCCATTGTTGTACATGATAACATAGTAAGTACATTAATATTTGTTAGTTTTGATAAATAGTAAAAATAAATGTAAATGTAGGAGATTTCTCTTGATTAGCGGTTCTTCTTTTGAAGCAGTAATAGCAGTAAATTTTTCTAATTTGGAACCGCACTCATATAACGTGATTTCAGCAAATTATTTTGGTCCCCACTTACCAGAAATTGCGAGAACCTCCAAAGCATCACAAATTAACAAAAGTAAGACAAATTATTAAAAATTCAGCTGAGTATCTGGGATAATGAGTGCTGGACTTTTGTTGTGATGTGATACAATACAGTATCGCCTGTGTAGGTGAGGTTTATTGTCTTTTAATATAAAAACAACTTGTCGGGCGAACTAACTGCGAGAAGTACCATAACTTAGTCAGTGACGTATATACGAGGTTTGGAACTTAAACAGTGGCAACTGTTTATTCACAACCGATACAAAAGAGTTACATGTTTGCACCTGTTACTGTCATTCAAAGTAGACACCAGTGTTGTGTAGAATCTGTTGCCAGCGATGTGAAAGGCGTAGTATATCATTAGCACAGCCTGTTCTACTGATGGAGCTGTCTACTGCCTGTCGAATCTCTGGAACAGTTCTGAAGCGAATGCCACGAAGTGGTTCCTTCATCTTCGGAATCAAATCAAAGTCACAAGGACTTAAGTCCGGGGAGTATGGTGGATGGTACAGTACTTCCCAGTCCTATCGACCGAACAGAGCAGCCACATCTTGCGCTGATGGGTCTGCTCATTGTTGTGCAAAATGATGGGTGGTTTGTGCGGAAAGTGTCCGCCGCTTCTTTCGCGAAGCTGGTCGCAGGCGATGCTCCAAAAATGAATAGTAATACTGTGTATTGACGCTTTCTCCATACTGGGGCTGCGACGCACTTCCGACTTTCGCGGCGACCCATGATGACGCGATTCGTTGGACTGGCGTTTCAGTTTTGGCTCGTACGATGTGGCCCTTCTCTCACCCAGTGTTACGATATGGCGTAAGAAAGCCTCTCCTTCACGCTCATAGCGCTCCAAGTGCGTCTGAGCAACGTCGTAACGCATCCATTCCTGTATTTGCGTCAAGTCATGCGGGACCCATCGTGATGCAATTTTTCGCATCCCCTGGCACTCCTTCAGGATGCGAAGCACAGTCGTATGCGCTAACCCGGTTTCATGGGCGAGCTCACGAATCGTATGGTGTCGATCACTGTCCACTAACGCGGCAACAGCATGCACTTCTTCTTGAGAGACGCTAGGACAACCTGCTCGATCCATGTCCGCCACAGTTTACCCACCTTCGTTGAAGGCTTTTACCCAACATGCCACTGTTCTGTAACGCAGTAACGATTTCCCACACGCCTCTTGAAGACCTTGATGATGCTGTCGTTCTGTACGAACTCGGGCACATTCAATCTTGATCTAACTCCGTTGTTCCTGTTTCGAAAACATAGTGACACCGTTACGTTAGACCGCACGCTCACAAGTGACTATGTTTCACCCGACTGTGCGCACGTCGGTGACGTGGGACGGGCGAGTCCATTTGGTCGGATGTAAGGTAGGCATGTCAACAACGTGTGGTATCAGCGACAATAGTAGTGTCTCCACAGCAATGTTGCCACTCTTTAAGTTCCAGCTTACTTAATTTTTTCAGTTGTGAAGCAGGCAGAATAATACTAACTCCAGCTTTACATAATAAACAAAGCTGATACAACTTGCAATCGTAGGAATGGTGGTTACGATGGTACCCGAGAGGTCGCAGGACTGTCTGCCCAACGAACTTCCCTCGATGTGCTACAGGAAATAATAAGAAGACGAGATCGTGTCCGGCGATGGACGCTGTTTTTCAACACAAAGGGGCATAGCACAGGCGTTCACGGGACATCTTAGCAAATTTTATGCGAGCGACGGTGAGGGCCAGAGGGAGATGGCAACCGTCCTAGACGAGATCCCAGACGAGACGCGTGCGAACGGGGAAGCTGACGCGTTATCTGAAATTACGTGTGAGGAGCTGGAGGAAGCGATAAGGTGCCTCCATCAGGTCCGCAGGTCCTGATGGATTCCTGTTGGAATTTTACCGTGCCTTTGTGACCATTATGACACTGATCTGGGCATGCATGTCTAATAAGTTGTGCCGCATGAAGTCACGGTTCCCGTCGAGTTCACGCAATGGCGCGTGATCTCGATACCCAAGCCACGTGGCTGCGAACGACCATGTGATTACAGCCGCTTGACTCTCCTTAATAGTAACTACAATATCTTTACGCGCATACTGGACACATGTATCTAAACGTTCAAATGGTTCAAATGGCTCTGAGCACTATGGGACTTAACACCTGAGGTCAACAGTCCCGTAGAACTTAGAACTGCTTAAACCTAGCTAACCTAAGGACATCATACACATCCAAGCCCGAGGCAGGATTCGAACCTGCGAACGTAGCGGTCGCGCTGTTTCTAGACTGAAGTGCCACAACGCCTGGTACCAAAACGTCGTTGGCAGATTGAATACAAGCCGATCAGAGATGTCTTGGCGGTATCAGATATGTCCACACAGCCTTGAGGACTGGAAAGGAGAGAGAAAACTAGAATCATTGGAATCGTGACGTCGTCGCCCACCCAGCAGCTTGCCGCCGCCGGTGGGCACTGGTTGCTATAGATTTCGATCATGCCTTTGATCAGGTGGATCATCTGTAATTCAAGTTCTAAGGCCTCCGATTTTTTTCCTAATTAACTACTCACCCGAAATCGATGAAACTGGCGTTACTTGTCGACGTAATCGCCCTGCAGACGCACACATTTTTCACAACGCTGACGCCGTGATTCCATGGCAGCGGCGAAGGCTTCTTTAGGAGTCTGTTTTGACCACTGGAAAATCGCTGAGGCAATAGCAGCACGGCTGGTGAATATGCGGCCACGGAGAAAGTCTTCCATTGTTGGAAAAAGCCAAAAAACACTAGGAGCCAGGTCAGGTGAGTAGGGAGCATGAGGGATCACTTCAAAGTTGGTATCACGAAGAAACTGTTGCGTAACGTTAGCTCGATGTGCGGGTGCGTTGCCTTGGTGAAACAGCACACTCGCAGCCCTTCCCGGACGTTTTTGTTGCAGTGCAGGAAGGAATTTGTTCTTCAAAACATTTTCGTAGGATGCACCTGTTACCGTAGTGCCCTTTGGAACGCAATGGGTAAGGATTACGCCAACGCTGTCCCAGAACATGGACACCATCTTTTTTTCAGCACTGGCGGTTACCCGAAATTTTTTTGGTGGCGGTGAATCTGTGTGCTTCCATTGAGCTGACTGGCGCTTTGTTTCTGGATTGAAAAATGGCATCCACGTCTCATCCATTGTCACAACCGACGAAAAGAAAGTCCCATTCATGCTGTCGTTGTGCGTCAACATTGCTCGGCAACATGCCACACGGGCTGTCATATGGTCGTCCGTCAACATTCGTGGCACCCACCTGGATGACACTTTTCGCATTTTCAGGTCGTCATGTGGGATTGTGTGCACAGAACCCACAGAAATGCCAACTCTGGAGGTGACCTGTTCAACAGTCATTCGGCGATCCCCCAAAACAGTTCCCTCCACTTTCTCGATCATGTCGTCAGACCGGCTTGTGTGAGCCCGAGGTTGTTTCGGTTTGTTGCCACACAATGTTCTGCCTTCATTAAACTGTCGCACCCATGAACGCACTTTTGACACATCCATAACTCCACCACTACATGTCTCCTTCAACTGTCGATGAATTTCAATTGGTTTCACACCACGCAAATTTTAGAAAACGAATGATTGCACGCTGTTCAAGTAAGGAAAACGTAGCCATTTTAAGTATTTAAAACAGTCCTCATTCTCGCCGCTGGCGGTAAAATTCCATCTGCCGTACGGTGCTGCCATCTCTCGGACGTAATGACAATGAGCGCGGCCTCATTTTAAAACAATGCGCATGTTTCTATCTCTTTCCAGTCCGGAGAAAAAAAATCGGAGGCCTTAGAAGCTGAATGCACCTCGTATATGCTGCAGCGAGCCTTACTCGTCAAACTTCATCTCGCTTTCATGATGTGCCACCCTGACGCATCTCCTCCCCTTGATGCACACGATGCCTGAGACAATTTAGGCGGCTTTCTATGTAAGCTTGGGACAGCTCTTTAAGGTACAGTACAACATACCCTCTCAGCGCGAGAAGGGGACGCTGGTTAATCAACGTACACAAGAAGGCGTGTTACATGTATGAGTATATTAATACCATGCACAAACAGTGGCGCAGCAGGAATCACAGCCTCACAGGGACGATCATCGAAAACTAGTACCAGCATCGCATCTTTCCCCAGTGTCGGACATATATTGCCCCCATTAATGTATGCGTGTAAGTTCATCATTGAACAGAGTTACGTCCAGGCACATTTACAGACTTCCCTCCAGCCGACATCAAAGGACGTGTACTGTCTGCTTCGTCAACAGATCGCCCGGAACAAGGTGGAACGGAAACATCCAGCCGTTAATTGACAAGTGGTGTGGCGCACGGTACACCACTCCCACCCACATACAACATTCCGGTCAACATGGGACATTGTCGTGAACTGTAAATACCCAAAGAATGACAAAGAGCAGGCCACACATTTGACGGATTCGTCCAAGTGTCAACTATGTGGCATGCTGGATATGGACGAACACCGGCCGGTCTACGGCGAAGCATTGGCCGGGCTCTGGCAAGGAACAGCATAGCATTCATGCAGCGCGCTATATATGCATCAATCTCTTCTGACATTGATGTTTTTTCGTAGAAAACGTATTTTTCGTGTCATAAGACGAACGCAGTGGCGGGAATCACAGGAATGACGATCCATTGCATATATCGAGATACAGATGTATATAAACGTACTGGATTACTAGCAATACTTGTAAAACAGACATACAAAACAGTTACAGATAAGAAAGTACAAGGACTGGTATGAAAATTTCCCAGGAACGGTTTTTGCTGACCCGCCAGATGGTTGGGGCGTGTCGTGTACGTAAAGATGAGCGATGCTGCTGTCATTCGTGGAACCGACCAAGTAAAGCAATCAGGTAAGGAAAACTACGCGAGTATACGACCCAGGAAGAACCGACAGTTACAAAGGTAGAGTGGAATGTTTCATTTAATTTTGTTCATGGCAGCGAGGTTCCTTCCAGGACAGTTGAATGTTGTAAAGACATACTGTGGTTTTGTAAATGATAAAAGTTTCTGCTTATCCTACCTTCCAACGATGAAAAGGGATTATGAAGAGGTGAGGTAACATCTGAAAACCGGATCATCCGGAAAAAAGAGTCTCAAAAATGTGGCTAAGGCGACTATTCGCGACATACGGAAACGCCGGTTTCGAGTCCCAATCTGGCACAGATTTTTATGTGTCGCTAGTAGGTAATATCGAACTATCTGTTTAATAAGTCACAGCTGCAAAATAGTAACGCGAATTCTTTACAGAAGAATGGAAAAACTGATAGAAGCCGACCTCGGGGAACATCAGTTTGGATTCCGTAGAAATGTTGGAACAAGTGAGGCATTACTGACACTACGACTTAACTTAGAAGAAAGATTAAGGAAGGGCAAACCTACGTTTTTAGCATTTGTAGACTTAGAGAAAGCATTTGACAATGTTGATTGGAATACTCTCTTTCAAATTCTGAAGATGGCAGGGGTAAAATACAGAGAGCGGAAGGCTATTTACAATTTGTACAGAAAGCAGATGGCAGTATAAGAGTCGAGGGGTATGAAAGGGAAGCAGTGGTTGGGAAGGGAGTGAGACAGAGTTGTAGCCTATCCCCGATGTTATTCAATCTGTATATTGAGCAAGCAATAAAGGAAACAAAAGAAAAGTTCGGAGTAGGTATTAAAATCCATGGAGATGAAATAAAAACTTTGAGGTTCGCTGATGACATTGCAATTCTGTCAGAGTCAGCAAAGGACTTGGAAGAGCAGTTGAACGGAATGGACAGTGTCTTGAAAGGAGGGTATAAGATGAACATCAACAAAAGCAAAACAAGGATAATGGAATGTAGTCGAATTAAGTCGGGTGATGCTGAGGGAATTAGATTAGGAAATGAGACACTTAAAGTAGTAAAGGAGTTTTGCTATTTGGGGAGCAAAATAACTGACGATGGTCGAGGTAGGGAGCATATAAAATGTGGACTGGCAATGGCAAGGAAACCGTTTCTGAAGAAGAGAAATTTGTTAACATCGAATATTGATTTAAGTGTCAGGAAGTCGTTTCTGAAAGTATTAATATGGAGTGTAGTCATGTATGGAAGTGAAACGTGGATGATAAATAGTTTAGACAAGAAGAGAATAGAAGCTCTCGAAATATGGTGCTACAGAAGAATGCTGAAGATTAGATGGGTTGATCATATAACTAATGAGAAGGTATTGAAGAGAATTGGGGAGTTTGTGCTACAACTTGACAAGAAGGGACCGGTTTGCAGGACATGTTCTGAGACATCGAGGGATCACCAATTTAGTATTGGAGGGCAGCGTGGAGGGTAAAAATCGTAGAGAGAGACCAAAAGATGAATACACTAAACAGATTCAGAAGGATGTAGGTTGCAGTAGGTACTGGGAGATGAAGAAGCTTGCACAGGATAGAGTAGCATGGAGAGCTGCATCAAACCAGACTCAGGACTGAAGACCACAACAACAACAACAACAACAACGACAGTAGGTAATATATTCATCCCTAATGCAGATAATGCCATAACGATTCTGCGACTGTGAATAAATTTCATTAACTTAGTACAGCTGCCAAATCGTCACGAATGTCAATTTATTCATACATGGCGAAAAATAAATACGAAAGTTTGTCATAAAGTTTGAATTATCGACTCGAAAAATGTAGCTGCGATCATGAAATTCGGTGAACGTGCTGATCTTTCCTTGCATATTTACTTCTTTCTTAGAATCGATGAGATGGCGGAGAACTTCGTTATAGAAATCTTTATTGTGGGCTTCCAGGAAACGTTCCGCCTCGAATAACCTCGTCTCCATTCTGCAAATATCCGCCATGCAATGTCTTCTTATTCCGAGGAAACAGGACTATGTCAGTGGGTTCCAGTAAATAAGAGGGAGAGGGGAGGGGAGCAAAATAGGCCTGAGAAGCAGTATGTTTCTGTTCTGAATGGACAGAAGTCTTTATTGTGGAGCAAGAACACCCCCTTCAACATATTCCCGTTACGCTTGAAACGTCCCCTTTTGAAAAATTATATACGTGACTGGGCTTAAACTGACACCCAATATTTTTAGCGCAACGCAATCTGACTTTCAAAAATCCCTACCAAAAAATGGCCCTAACTAACATTAACCTATGCGTTTCACAAATCGCTTACCTCACAAAAATCTTGGTTACTCGAACTACTGCAACACAGCGAGCGCCACTACTGCCAGCTAAATAAAAGATTCAAACTACGGAAGGCACTAACTACTGATGGGCATAGTTAGCAAATGAAAGATTTTAATAGAGAACAAACAATGTATTTACCTCAAAAGTATTGATAAATCATAATATACATAGCAGTTCATGACATCCAGTCTTACAAATTTCAAAACTCCGCCATTTCTCTCCCCACATCCACCACTGCTGGCGGCTCACCTCGAACTGCGCAACGCTACGCGCTGTTCACATCCAGCTGCCCAACACTACAATGGCAGAAAAAAATGCAAACTAGCCACAGACTGCACACAGCACAGCCAGTGATTTTCATACAGAGCGCTACGTAACGTTGCCAATAAGAAAACATAAACAGCCTACTTACACGCTTCATCCCGATAACCTCATGATTTCAATCCTGTCGGGAGATTTGGTATTAGGACCTCTGAGGCTCTGCCACTTATGAACCCGATCTATTACCACACTGTGGCAGTCCCTGAAATGCACGCATTTTCAAAAAGGCGATGACAGCTGGCTCTTCTCGGATTTCGACGATGGTGAATCAACAAATTTGAACTACTTCAATTGCTGCGTGGTCGTAGTGCTACTCCAAGTCATCTACACCAGCCTAATACAGTTAAAACTTTTGAGCTGCTACCTCGGTTCGCTCTGCTCTCACAATGAGTGGAAGCAGTTGTGGAAACAAGTGGGGTGCGACAATCGTTAGCGCGCAAAGCGTCGTGGAAGATGACGAAAACTGATTCATACCGCCGGCTAGGGTGGCCGAGCGGTTCTAGGCACTTCAATCTGGAACCGCGCGACCGCTACGTTCGCAGGTTCGAATCCTGCCTCGGGCACGGATGTGTGTGATGTCCTTAGGTTAGTTAGGTTTAAGTGGTTCTACGTTCTAGGGGACTGATGACCTCAGACGTTGAGTCCCATTGTGCTCAGAGCCATTTGAACCATTTTGATTCGTACCTATCAGCACTTTTCTACTGTTGTCTCGATTGTTGTGCTGTGCTCTTCGGCCACAGGGGTCTTGAGTTCACTTGCGATGCATCCCACCGTGCGGAGAGATGGTCCGCCATTTCGTTTTTTGTCTTGTAGATATGTTTGAGCACATTAGATGCTTATATATTGTGTGTCATATGATACCTGATTGTTGACATACACTTCCACTAACTCAGCATGGATTACTACAGCGTTCTTCTCTTTCAAATGTAGAAAACGCATTATCGCACATTATTCAAGTTTATCACTCGGTTACGCCATTTTGTTTGGCTGCTGTAGTGGCGTGCTGCGGTACAGTGGGGCGGTGATTTCAGTTTGTACCTGAAATGCAAACAAACCAAAACATTGATTAAGTAATTTTTCTTGAAGTTATAATTAAAGCTTTGGTCACATTAGATTCCCACGACCGTGATGTAATCCGGGACAGAAGGAAGGTATGCGTCGATTGTAACATCACCTATCTTTTTTATTGCATGTCTAGATTCCAGTTCACAGTGCTGCTGTCATCATTGCGTCATGGGTAATCATGTAGGCTCAACGTAATTATAACGACACGTATTCAAGTTTAACTTAACGTGTGTGTAAGCATTAGTCTGGATCTGATCTCACAATTAAAACTGCTTCATAAGAATGAGAAGGAGATTTTTGTATTTATGGGAGATGGAGATTTTGTGCCATCACCGATATTATGACGCTTTCTTGCACAATGAGTAAGTGGCAATGCGTAGCCCCTATTTTAGGAGTTTTTTGAAAACCGCCTTCTTGCTAGATAGTATGATGAAGACCCATGCAGAACGCATTCAGCTAAGTTTCTTATTGCTATTTCGTCCCCCAGTGCCCCATATGGGCAGGGCAGTTGGCTTTGAGCGGTACACTAAACCCGCGCTTCAGACAACAATGACAACAAAAAACTGGAGAGAAAACAAGATTCAGAAAAGTGAGAAATTTACAGTGAATTTAAAATTTTTTAAAGATGAAAGCAAAATGGAAGAGATATGACTTCTTGCAGTTACTAGTTAAAACAGTAACAATAAAACGTACACTGAAACACCAAGAACCTGGTACAGGCATGCGTAATCAAATACAGTGATATGTAAACAGGCAGACTGTAAGACAACAAGTGTCTGGCGCAGTCCTTAGATCGGCTACTGCTGCTTCAAAGGCAGGTCATCACGATTTACCTGAGTTTGAACGTGGTGTAATAGTCGGCGCACGAGCGATGGGACACAGCACCTCCGATGTAACGATCAAGTGGGGATTTTTCCATATGACCATTTCACGAGTGTACTGTAAATATCAAGAATCCGGTAAAACATCAAATCTCGGACATCGCCGCCGCTGGAAAAAGATCCTGAAAGAACGGGTCCTACGACGACTGAAGAGAGTCGTTCAACGTTACAGAAATGCAACCCTTCCTCAAATTGCTGCAAATTTCAATGCTGGGCCACCAACAAGTGCCAGCGTGCGAACCATTCACCGAAAAATCATCGATATGTGCTCTCGGGGCCGAAGGACCACTCATGTACCCTTGACGACTGCACGACACAAAGCTTTACGCCTCGCCTGGGCCCGTTAACACCGACATTGGACTGTTAATGACTGGAAAAGTATTGTCTGGTCGGGCGAGTCTCATTTCAAATTGTATCGAGCTGACGGACGTGCATGGGTATGGAGACAACTTAATGAATCCATGGACCCTGCATGTCAGCAGGGGACTCTTCATGCTGATGCAGCAGGCCGGTGTGGCCGAGAGGTTGTGGGCGCTTCAGTCTGGAGCCGCGCGACCGCTACGGTCGCAGGTTCGAATCCTGCCTCGGGCATGGACGTGTGTGATGTCCTAGGTTAGTTAGGTTTATGTAGTTCTAAGTTCTAGGCGACTGATGACCTCAGAAGTTAAGTCCCATAGTGCTCAGAGCCATTTGAAAATGCTGATGCAGGCTCGGCAATGGTGCGTGGCGTGTGCAGTTGGAGTGATAGGGAACCCCTGATAAGTCTAGATATGATTCTGGCTGGTGATACGTACGTAAGCATCCTGTGTGATTGCCTTCATCCATTCATGTCCCTTGCGCATTTCGATGGACTTGGGCAATTCCAGCAGGGTACTGAGACATCCCTCACGTCCAAAATTGCTACAGCGTGTTTCCTGGAACACTGTTCTGAGTTTAAACATTACCGCTGGCCACCAAACTCGCCAGACTTGAACATTATTCTGCATATCTGGGATGCCTTGCAACTCGCTGTTCAATAGATGTCTCCACCCCGTCGTACTCTTACGGATTTATGGACAGCCTTGCAGGATTCATGGTGCCCGTTCCATTCAGCACTACTTCAGACATTAGTCGTGTCCATGCGTCGTTGTTTTGCGGCAGTTCAGCGTTCTCGCGGGGGCCCTACACGGTATTACGCAGGTGTACTAGTTCCTTTGGCTGTTCAGTGTAAAAACATTTACAACCATGATGAAAGAACACTGATGTTTTAGAGAACCACTTCCCTTGCACTGAAACTGGAAAGACGTGCCCTGACATAGCAAGTCTGCTGAAAGGACGAACGTTCGTCGGTAAAGAGGGGATGAATGTTGTAGTTTACGGATGGAGAACTGGTGGATAGCATTGATAGGATGGGAGCAGCTGTTGGGGCAGAAGAAGTTGTGGCCTTGGACCGGGGAGTAATTGGTAAGGCTAATACTTGATGGGGATAGGGGGTGGGAAAAGAAATGCAGACAGGAGAAACGGTGGGGTAAATAAATGAAGGAGAGAGGTAGCCCTCATGAAGTGGAATGAGTCGGGTGGATTTGGAGCTCAGTGGGTAAATGTTGGGTCCGACTTCATGATCTAATAGGGGGAGATGGCTGATGTTCCTTTGGGAGTGTATCTGGAGGGTGTCTAAGCGTAAGGTTGATGGGATGTGTTAGTAATTGCGTGGCAACATACGAGGATTGGAAAGAAGAGAGATAACTAAAGAATTCTTGGAATCAACTTTGTGGATGGTGTAGGTTGGTTGGAGGTGTTCCATCTGAGTGCAGAGAGGTGGGATGATTGAGTTGGTAACGGATCCTTGTGAGGGAAGGAATTCTTCCCTTTTATTGTTATTTCATCCTCCCTTGCCCCTTGTGGGCGGGGCGGTGGGCCGGCAGCAGTACAAGCGATCTGTTCTTCAGCCACTTGAGCTTGTCTCTAACTTATATGCTAGAAAATGAACAAGGAGACACATGTACAAAGAACTTAAAATTGTTTTAAAAAGTAATATTAGTGAGAGAACATAAGTAATACAATGCTGCCTTCATGGATTGCTTAGAAACAATGATAAAACCAGGCGGCACAGTTGAAAATGCTTGAGAAACACTCGAAAAGCACTAAACACTTGGAGAAATACTTAAGAAACACTGAACATGACGGAAGATACACTGACCCTTAAGAACCAGGAACAGTAATTTTCACCAAAATTGTAAAGAGACCTGCCTTGGGACAGTAGATTGTAGATGAAAAGAAGGGTGTATATGGAGATAGAGGGTGATAGTGATATGGACTGAGGACTGGTAAGAGGTGGTGACGAGAGAGGTGTGTATGTGGCTGACAAGAAGAGAGGGGTAGCTGGTACTGGGATATACAGATTTGAGAGGAAAACGGGATTGGAGCGACAAGGGAGAAGGGAAAGGAGGAGATCTGGGCTCGGGAGAGAATGAGGAGAGAGGACTTGGGGGGAGGGTGGATGGGGTACGAATGGGGTACGATGGATTCAGAGTTGGTAGGATAGGTGTATGTTGGGGCAGAGCCCATGGTTCAGGAGAGGACATGGAGGATGCACAAGGTGAAGGTTGGTGGGATGGGTAGGTAGAGGCACAGCAACACTCTAAGTCTGAATAGGAGAGGGTACGCAATAGAATTGTTGGAGTCAGTTTTATGGACGTTGTAAGTTATTTTTAGGTTCAGTGCGAGTGAGGAGAGGTGGGAAAAGCATCCTTGAGGGTGAAGGCTAGAATTATGAAGAAAACCGATGTCAAGGCTATTGGTTTGTAATACTGTGGACCTATTCTTTTACCCTTCGTATGTACAGGAGTCACCTGCGCTTTTTTCCAATCACTTGGCACTTTGTGCTGGCTGAGAGGATCTGGAGGGACCGACAGAACTTAGGAGGGTGGATATAATGCAACGTTTGCGTAGCAAAGGGTGAGGTGGATCAGGGATTGGTACATGTGAAAGATAGTGGTGGGGTGTAATCCGCATGTCTACATTCATCTACATCTACACCTACATACAAACTCCGAAAGCCACCGTATGGTGCGTGAGCAGGGTACCCTTTACCACTGACTATGTGGCTCCCCTTGAGCCCTAATCCCTCCCGTCTTATCTTCGTGGTCCCTATGTGAAATGTATGTTGACGGCAGTACGATCGTTCTGCAGTAAGCTTCAAATGCCAGTTCTCAAAACTTTCTCAGTAGTGTTCTTCGAAATGAATGTCTTCTCCCCTCCAAGGATTCCCATTTGAGCACCCGAAGCGTATCTATAACACTTGCATGCTGATTGAACCTAACAGTAACAAATATAGCAGCTCGCCTCTGAATTGCTTCGATGTCTTCTTACAATTGGACTTGGCGCGGGTCCCAAACAGTCGAGTATTAATCAAAAACAGGTCGCTCTTGCGCCCTAAATGCGATCACCTTTGCGGATGAAGCACACTTTCCTAAGATTCGACCATTCGCCTTCCCTACCACAATCCTCACGTGCTCGTTACAATTCGTATCGCTTCGCAACGTTATGCCCAGATATTTAAACGACTTGACTGTCAAGCAGAACACTGCTAATGCTGTATCCGAAAGTTACGGGTACGTTTTTCCTACTCATCTGCATTAATTTACGTTTTTCTACATTAAGAGCCAGCTGCCATTCATCATACCAACTAGAAGTTTTGTAACTTGAAACTTCCTGGCAGATTAAAACTGTGTGCCGGACCGAGACTCGAACTCGGAACCTTCGCCTTTCGCAGGCAAGTGCTCTACCAACTGAGCACCCAAGCATGAGTCACGCCCTGTCCTCACACCTTTACTTCTGCCAGTACCTCGTCTCCTACCTTCCAAACTTTACAGAAGCTCTCCTGTGAACCGTGCAGAACTAGCACTCCTGAAAGAAAGGATATTGCGGAGAGATGGCTTAGCCACAGCGTAGGGCATGTTTCTAGAATGAGATTTTCACCCTGCAGCGGAGTGTGCGCTGTTGGTAGAGCACTTGCCTGCGAAAGGCAAAGGTCCCGAGTTCGAGTCTCGGTTTGGCACACAATTTCAATCTGCCAGGAAGTTTCACATCAGCGCACACTCCGCTGCAGAGTGAAAATCTCAATCAGTAGAAATTTTGTCTAGGTCATCTTTTATCAAACTACAGTCACTTGTCTTTAACACCTTCCCATACATCACAACATCATCACCGAACAGTCACACATAGCTGCCCACTCTGTTTTCCAGATCATTTACGTATTAAGAAAATAACAACGGTGGTGCCACACTTCCCTGGGGCACACCTGATGTCACCCCCGTCTCCAATGAGCAATCGCCCTCGAGGACAACATACTAGGTTCTATTACTCAATAAGTCTCCTAGGTAGTCAGATATCTGGGAGCCTCTGCACGTACCTTCGTTGATAATCTGCACTGAGGTACTGTATCCAACTCCCTTCGAAAATCTAGAAATATGAACTCTTGCCCTCCATCCATAGTTCACAGTTTCTGACGTGAGAAAAGAGCAGCTGCATTTCATATGGGCAATACTTTCTAAAGCCATGCTGATTCGTGGACATGAGCATTTCGGCCTCTACGAAATTTTTTGTGTTCGTATTCAGAATTTGCTCTTGAATTCTGAAGCAAACCGATGTCAAGGATATTCGTGTGTAATTCTGTGGACCGGTTCTTGTACCCTGCTTGTACAGAGGAGTAACCTATGCTTTCTTTCCAATCACTTGGCACTTTGAGCTGGTTGAGAGGTTCGAAATAAATCCAAAATGTCCAATTGGTAGTAGTTTTAGCCTGTTGTGAGCTCTCTGTTGGATAGTTAGTAGGTGAAGTTTGTGCGTTAATTGCCAGTCGAAGATTAGTCAAGATATTTTAGCGTGTTAGCTGGACGGGACGGTCGTAAAGGTGATGAGAAGTCACGGAGACGGAAAGTGCAGGTGCCGCGCCTTGTAATTATTGTCTGGGTTTTGTCGGGGGTCAGTTTTAAACGGCCACTGGTTACACCAGGAGGTAAACCGACTGATGTGGATTTGGAGGGATCGTTGGGATTTCTGTAGTGTAGGACAGAGGGCGATGGAAGCGGTGTCATCAGCATATCAGCATACTGAAGGAGGTGCATGGGAGGAAGTGATTTGGGCATATCATCAACATGTAAGAAGTAAAGGAGAAGGGAGAGAACGGAATCTTAAGGCACTCCTGCAGTATGGTGAAAAGTATGGGAACTTATGTTCTCAATTATGACATAGGATGGGCGATTGGAGAAGATAGATGAAATAAGGTGGACATAGTTGACTGGAAGTGAATATCTGTGGATTGAAAAGGGGCCAGAATGCCATACATGGTCATATGCTTATTCTAGGTCAAGGCAAACAAATACGGTGGATTGACGGTAGATGAGCTGTTGCGATAGGACACGAATAAGATTCATGAATTGATCATTACCAGAGAAGGAGGGATGCAAGCCACACTAATAGGAAGCAGAGTGAAAATCTCATTCTGGAGGCAAATGTTGTTGGTGCAGGCGGCGGTGGACATTTCGTGAGAGGATATGGATTCAAAGACCTTGCTAAACACAGGTGTGAGGCAGATGGGGTTGTACAAGGAGGTATCAGTGGTTTTTTTTGGGGGGGGGGGCGTTGCTTGGTTTTGAATAAAAGTAAGATTTCCACAGTTCGCAATAGCAGTGATATACAGAGAGTTGTAAGGGTAATGAGAAAGGAGATAGCACATTCTTTGATGTGAAAATAGGTATTACAGTCATGACCAGGTATCTGTGCGTTTATGGACAGTAAGAAATTTGGAGCAGTCAAAGTGAGGGTCGTTAGGGATGGGGAAACTGTTGAAGAGATACGATGAAAAGTGATTGGCTTTGCTCATGTCGTCGTCTAAGGAAATGTTGTTGTGAAGAATCGGGTCATTAGTAGTGGGATGGGTGCCAGCAAGTCGGTGGAATAATTTCCAGTACATCTAAGAGTTAACTGCGAGTATAGCATTGAGTCTGATGCATGTCATGCACTAGTCCTGGCGTTTTTTGGCGTTGAGTATTTCTAATGTGTCGCTTTTTTTGCCAGTTGTATGTGAGTGTATCCTAGTGATTACTCTGTAGGAAGCAGCGATGTAAGTAACATGGTTCTTGGAGCAGGAGGAAGGCTTGTGGTGGGTGAATGAGGATATATGGCTTTAGTACGGATATGGATGAAGACAGCATATGACAAGATCTTTTGAGGAAGAATGTGACATGGGGGATATAATCAGGTTGCTGGAAGGTTGGGTGGTAGCTTCCAATCTGGGTATCTATGGATTCCCACTAAGCATTCCAGCTGGCATGGGAGTAATGGTGGAAAACTTTTGGATAGATACTGGGAAGGTGTGCACAGGGACAGCGTAGTTTGGAGGATATAGTGAGGAGGACAGATTCGTGGTCACTTCCAATTGGATCAATGACTTCAGCGGTGAGGCATCCAAGGAGGTTTGGAGATGCTCGGATGACCCCTGGGGTGGTATTTATTTCCGGGCAGGTGTGCTGTGGGATGGAAACAATGTCACCATAGAGGGATTTGGAAAACTGACGGCACTGTTGGAATTCTGCAGGGCATCCACTAGGGATGTTGATGTAAGGAGCAATAATATAGATGGGAAAGGTGTAATTGATGTGGGTGAGGAAATCATAGATGGGATTATTACATCAGATGTAGATGGTAGCACAGGTAAGAGTTAGGGTTTTGAAGAAGAGGACTAAGGATGAGTTGTCCATTGAGATTACTGAGTAAGGGTTGTGGCCCAAAAGCTATGTTTCTGTGACAGCCAACTGCTGCTCCACCTCTGGTCAGGAGAGGGAGAGGGTGTACCAGGGCAGTGGAATATGTACAGAGAGGTGCAGATGGTGTGGTGTGGTAGGAGAAACGTTTTGTTGGGGTTGACGGTATCGATATTGTGTTGGGTCAGAGAATGCAAAAATGGGGAATGTCAGTGGGCAGAAAGTAAATGTTGCTGTATAGGATTCTGTAGTGCTGTCACCACACCATGATGAGAGGCTAGAGATTAGGTGCTGGAGTTTAGGGCTAGAGAGACTTACACAGTGGTGTTGTGATCGGTGAAGACAAAGTGGACTTGGTTTCAGGTGTATGTGGTTAGGGTGTTGAGGAGGACTAGTGAATGCGTAGAAAGAGGATTATGCTGAAAGGTGTTTGGTCGTTGAAAAGGGTGGCTAATTGCGAGGATGATGATAAGGACGCGGATGATAACCTCAGCAGAGGGGTGGGGGTGGGGGATGGGATGGGCAGAAGGTGTTGCTGGGATGGGTGCGATAGTCAATGAAACAGACAGGCACAGTTTACTCAGGTTTGATGGGTAGAGTTTCATCTTGCTCTTGGCAGAGTTAGTACATTGAGCATCATTTGAGGTGTTGCAGGTACAGGTGGGGAGGGAGTAACCTGGGTTGGGATTGCTTGCAGTGGGGGCAGACAGGAGTATTCTTACAGTCAGTAGTCTGGTGGTCGCTGTTTTCTCTGGATGGTTTCATGTAGCCTATATCATGAACTCCTGTGCCAATCTCTACAACTCAGAGTATTACTTGCAACCTATGTTCTCAATTCTCAATTATTTGCTGGATATATTCTAACCCCTGTGTCCTCTACAGTTTTTGCTCTCTACAGTTTCCTCTAGTACCACAGAAGTTATTCCCTGATGTCTTAACAGTCGTACCATCTTGTCCTATCTCCTTCTCAGTGTTTCCCAATACATCACTTTCCTCACAGATTCTGCAGATGACTCCTGATTCCTCACCTTATCAGTCCATCTAATTTTCAACATTCTTCTGCAGCACCACGTCTCAAATGGTTTTCCCACAGTCCATATTTCACTACTGTACAGTGGTGTGCTCCAAACGTACATTTTCAGAAATTAATTCCTCAAATGAAGGTATATGTTTGATACTACTAGACTTCTCCCGGTCAGGAATGCCCAGTTTGTCAGTGATAGTCTGCTTCTGACGTCCTCCTTGCTTCGACCATCATGGGTTGTTTTGCTGCCTACATAGCAGAATTCGTTAACTCTATTTACGGTCACCAATTCTGTTGTTAAGTTTCTCGCTACTGCTACTTCCTATTGCTTTCATATTTCTTCTATTTACTGTCAGGAAACATTCTGCACTCATTACACTGTTCATTTCATTCAGCAGCTTTTGTACTTCTGCTTCACTTTCACTGAGGGTAGCAATGTTATGAGCGAATCGTATCATTGATATCCATTAACCTTGAATTTTAGTTCCATTCGAAAAGTTCTTGTATTTCTGTCAATAAATAAATCAGTGAAGACTAAGGACTCTCATGGATACGATGGAGTGCCTAGCAGAATATTAAAGTGCTGTGCTGCACATGATAGCCCTGTATTTAGCCATATTTGTAATTTTCCTTTAGGAATGATCAGTTTACTGAACAAATAAAGTACGCAGTAGTAAAACCGCATTATAAAAAGGGAGGAAGGGATAATGTGGACAATTTTATATATATTCGTATGCCATCAGTGTCTGCTAAAGTTATTGAAAAGGCTGTGTATGTAAGGATAATTGATTACTTTATATCACACGATTTGCTATCGAATGTACAGTTCGGCCTTAGAAGTCGTTTAGGAAGTGAAGATGCTATATTATCTTTTACATGTGAGGTACTGGAAGGGTTAAACAAAAGGTTTCGAACGCTAGCCATATTTTTTGATTTAACTAAGGCGTTTGATTGTGTTGATCACAAAATATTGTTCCAGAAGTTGGACCATTATGGAATAGCTCACAATTGGTTCACCTCTTACTTTAGCAGATTAGATTAGATTAGTACTTGTTCCATAGATCATGAAAACGACACTTTGTAATGATGTGGAACGTGTCAGGTTAATAAAAGGTGTCTATACAAGATATTACATTACACAAAATATTACATGACACTCAATATTTTTAATTTTTTTGTGGAGGTTAGGAAAATTACCCACTTACTACATCCAAAAATTCATCTGATGAGCAGAAGGAGTTGCCATTAAGAAATTCTTTTAATTTCCTTTTAACTGCTATGTGGCTATCTGTCGGACTTTTGATGTTATTAAGTAACTGACCAAAGACTTTTGTGGCAGCATAATTTACCTCCCTCTGAGCCAAAGTTAGATTTAACCTTGAGTAGTGAAGATCATCCTTTCTCCTAGTGTTGTAGTCATGTACACTGCTACTACTTTTGAATTCGTTTGGATTGTTAATAACAAATTTCATAAGTGAATATATATATTGTGAGGCTACAGTGAAGATTTCTAGCTCATTAAATAAGTGTCTGCAGGATGATCTTGGATGAGCTCCAGCAATTATTCTGATTACACGCTTTTGTGCAATGAACACTCTTTTACTCAATGATGACTTACCCCAGAATATGATGCCATACGAAAGCAGAGAATGAAAATAGGCGTGGTAAGCTAATTTACTCAGATGTATATCGCCAAAATTTGCAATGACCCTAATAGCATAAGTATCTGAACTCAGACGTTTCAGTAGATCCTCAGTGTGTTTTTTCCAGTTCAACCCCTCATCAATGCATACACCTAGAAATTTTGAATATTCTACCTTAGCTACCGATTTCTGATTGAAATCTATATTTATAAGTGGTGTCATTCCATTTACTGTGTGCAACTGTATATACTGTGTTTTATCAAAGTTTAATGAGAACCCATTTGCAGAGAACCACTTAATGATTTTCTGAAAAACATCGTTTACAGTTTCACCAGTTAATTCTTGTCTGTTGCGTGTGATAGCTATACTTGCATCATCAGCAAAAAGTACCAGCTTTGTATCTTCGTGAATATAGAATGGCAAGTCATTAATACGTATTAAGAACAGCAGAGGACCCAAGACCGAACCTTGCGGCGCCACATTATTGATTGTTCCACAGTCTGAGAAATCACCAGTTTTTTGCATATTATCTAAACTGTTTATTTCAACTGTCTACACTCTTCCAGTTAGGTATGATTTAAACCATTTGAGCACTGTCCCATTCATACCACAGTACGTGAGCTTTTCTAGAAGTATTCCGTGATTTACACTATCAAAAGTCTTTGATAGACCACAAAATATCCCAACGGGTGACTTCCGGTTACTCAGAGCATTTAATGTTTCATTAGTGAAAGTATATATAGCATTTTCCGTTGAGAAACCCTTCTGGAAACCAAACTGACATTTTGTTAAAGCTTTGTTTTTACAGAGGTGTGAAGCTAGTCTACAATACATTACTTTTTCAAGAATTTTGGATAAGGCAGTCAGAAGAGATATTGGGCGGTAGTTGTTGACATCAGACGTATTCCCTTATGTATGCAGTGTTTTAACAATGGCATACTTAAGTCTATCTGGGAAAATACCCTGCTTCAGAGAGCTATTACATATGTGGCTAAGAATCCCACTTATTTCTTGGGAACAAGCTTTTATTATCCTGCTGGAAATGCCATCAATTACATGTGAGCTTTTATTCTTGAGAGAGTTTATGATCTTCCTAATTTCAGAAGGAGAGGTGAGTGGAATTTCAATTGTATCAAATGGTGTGGGTAAGGCCTCTTCCATTAACTGCCTTGCTTCTACTAATGGACATTTAGATCCTATTTTCTCTACATTTAAAAAATGATTATTCAAAATGTTTTCGACTTCTGGCTTGTTGTTTATCAAGTTTCCATTCACTCTGATGGTGATGCTGTCATCCTGTACTCTCGGTTGCCCTGTCTCCCTTGTAATAATATTCCAAATTGTTTTGATGTTGTTATCGGAGGTATTAATCTCAGACATGATGCACATGCTTCTGGACTTTTTAATAACCTTTCTTAATGTAGCACAGTAGTTTTATAATATTTCGCTGTTTCTAGGTCATTACTCTTTCTTGTTGTTAGATACAGTTCCCTTTGTGGTTACAGGATGTTTTCATTCCTTTAGTAAGCCAAGGTTTTTTGCAAGGTGTCTTATAATTAGATTTGACTACTTTCTTGGGGAAACAGTTTTCAAATTCTCTTACAAGTGTATCATGGGTTCCTTGTGTACCTCATCCCAGTCTAACTGCTGAAGATTTTCTCTGAAATTTCTAATAGTTGAGTCATTTATTGAACGCACAACTTTGGAGGGTAGTTTTGAATTACTGAATGGAGCTATGTCATATACTGACAGCGAAAGGTCATTATTCACAATGTTGAGAATGGCTGTGATGTGGGGTAAGAGTGGGGTTCAGTCAAGTGGGATGTGCCCAGGGATCAGTGTTGGGGCCATACCTGTTCCTTATTTATATAAATGTCATGCCCTCTGGTATTATTGGTAACTGTAAAATATTTCTGTTTGCTGATGACACTGCGTTTGTAGTAAAGGATGTTGTGTGCAACATTGGCTCAGTTTCAAATAGCGCAGTTCATGACATAAGTTCATGGTTTGTACAATAAACTAACGCTAAATCACAGTAAGACTCAGTTTTTACACTTTATAACACAATTCAACAAAACATGACGTTTTAATTTCACAGAATGGGTATATCATTAACACTTCAAATTTCTAGGTGTTCAGATAGATAGTAAACTGTCATGGAAAGCCCACATTCAGGATCTTGTTCAAAGACTTAATGCCGCCATTTTTACTATTCGAACTGTAAATGAAGTGTGTGATCGTTCGACACGAAAATTAGTCTACTTTTGTTATTTTCATTCGCTTATGTCACATGGTATTATATTTTGAGGTAGCTCTTCCCATTCTGAAGGGATATTTTTGGCTCATAAATGGGCGGTTCGGACAATAAGTGGTGTAAGTTCACGAACCCCTTGTCGACTTCTGTTCAGGAGTCTGGGTACTTTGACATTGGCCTCTCAGTATATATATTCCTGACTGTCATTTCTTGTTAACAGTATTAGCTTACTCCCAAGAATAACCATTTGAGGAGAAAACCTGTATGGAAGTTGTGATTGGTTGATTTGATGAGGACTGAGTCTTTGGGGAAAATGATTTTGGTGATAGGAATGTGGGAAATGTACTTTCTGGCTTCGAGGGTGAGGAATTTGGGGTTTAGAAATGTAGACGGGTCCTATCAATGTGATGGAGTCAGCGCAGCTGCCAGTGGATGGCATTGTGACGTCTGGTGTAGCGACAGTGGAGCAACGCGATGTAACTAGTGCAGGTGTTTCAGGGGTAGTAGTAATAACGGGAAGGATGAGAATGGAGGATAGGTGAATGAAAAATTTGATGGTAGCAAAGGTGTTACAGAGAGGTGAAGGTGGCTGATCAGAGTGTGGATGGAGGATGAAACTCTAGGTAGGGGGAGGGAGGGTGAAGGGTGGAGATGTGGTGGTAGACCGGAGGAAGCACTCCATCTAGTGATGGTGGGAGCATTGGAGGGAGGTGGTTGGACTGTCGGTCACAGCTGGAGTATAAGGTTGATACATACCAGCGGCGCAGCATTGTCGAGATGGTGTAGCACGGCCTCTGTGATGTTGGAGATGATGTGATGACGGCAGCTGGAGACGAAGGCAAGCAGATGGAGGCGACGAGGAGGCTGCGGTGGCGGCGGTGACGATGAACTCTACGACAGAGACGGAGGCGGTGGCGGTGACGACGGAGGTTGTACAGCAAGACGGAGGGTACGACAAGAAGAGAACGAACCGCAAGTAAGCGGCGATGAACACACACACACACACACACACAGAGAGAGAGAGAAAGAGAACAGAGAGAAAGAGAGAGAGAGAGAGAGAGAGAGAGGGGGGGGGGGAGAGAGAAAGAGAATAGAGAGAGCGAGAGAGAGACAGAGAGAAGAAAGTGTCGACGACAAAAGTAAAAATAGACTAATAAACGGATACGGACGCAGAGCATAGGGGGAAACCAAATAGTAGCAACAAACTAACTAGTTCAATAGGCTTCTAGTCGGTTGGCACTGATGATGCCGTGGGGGAAAGTAAACGGATCCATTCCTGTGTGGTAACGTTCTGACAGTATCAAAGCGAACACAAACGCTATAACTAAAAATGAAAACAGCATGTCCAGCATTTGTAGATGGTATATTTAGTAAGATAGTGGTTAACATCAATGCATGGCATTTATATTGCTTGAAACTGGCTTATAAACGTCTTATAAGTATTTTACTGAATGTTACATTCCTGTGCAGCTAAGACACCTGCTTCAAAATTTCATCACATAGTGCATTAACGCAAGTATATGATGACTATGGTTTACATTTAGGCTATAAAAATAAGTAAAAAATGTTAACTTATAATTAATACACCAATTTGTTACTCCATTTTTTTCCATACAGCTAACACCTGTTTGGATGTTCAAAAATGGCTCTGAGCACTATGCGACTTAACTGCTGAGGTCATCAGTCGCCTAGAACTTAGAACTAATTAAACCTAACTAACCTAAGGACATCACACACATCCATGCCCGAGGCAGGATTCGAACCTGCGACCGTAGCGGTCACGCGGTTCCAGACTGAAGCGCCTTTAACCGCACGGCCACACCGGCCGGCTGTTTGGATGTAACTGGATAGGCAGTGCCGTCTATTTAATGTCCTTAAATGAAAAACTGGGTTAGGATAAAAAAAATTATACATAAAAACAGCGAATTCGAATAGTAATTGTAATAAAACACACTATATACACTATATATAGTGTCACATTACATCACATTGGATACCTAACGCCCTCTATTTTCATTGCCCTTATGTAAAAGATTGGGTAGAGATAAAAAAATTATATATATAAATAATGTTTGTACGTGCCTAAGTTACACTGGAACATGTCACTATAACTGAGTCCACACGACTAACGTCAACACAGTGATGGTAGCTGCACTTTTAGTTGAAATCAAGATTGGATACATGGTGACCCAAAAAATCTGACTGGTACATCTGGCATACAACAAGGATCAGTAATAACATAGGAACTGGAGGTCGCAAAGGACATCCAGGACTACTAAATGGCGTCGCAATATTTAGTTAAATGGTACAAATGGACGTCCACTACAGAATATGCTCAAACTTTTTTCCAGCTGCATCGAAACACGCCTGGTATGTACGCTGAATTGAGCGACGCATCTTCTGAAAGATACCTGGTGTTTCTCGAAGACATTCTGCTGTCGCAACAACCCTGGCCACACGGTCTTCCGGAGATATACGCAAAGAGCTTCAGATTCTGCCACAGGAAAGACAGTCGGTTGGGGACAAAAAGGATGATCGTGGTGACCATGCGACTGGACCCCTGCGACTAATTCAGCTGTCGGAGAACGTTGGCTGCAGATGCGCCCTCAGTTGTCTCCTGAAATGCGTGGGAGTATCCGTCGTGCTGAAATAGAATGGGCGACAAATAGGCCTGGGAACATCATTCGGCATGTCCGGCAGAACTTCTTGCAGGAATACGACGTTAGTGCGAGCATCAAGTCAGTCTGGGAGAATGTACAGTCCAATTAAACAGTCTCCGAAGATACCAGCCCACACGTGACCATAGCACCCTGTCGGGGCGTTTGTGATCCCCGCTTCCTATGTAATTATTAATCATTGTATGCCCGATGTACCATGTCAGTTGGGAAACGTGTTTTTTTTTAGATTACCCTGTAATTAAAAGGCAATATCCTGACTGACTGAATCGTCATCGCCGAGGCAAAACTGCTAAAGTTAAAAACTTGAAATTTGGAGACGGTGTTTATCATCTACGGTAGTCCTCTGTGGAGGTGAAATAGTGAGTGAATTGGTTTTTCAAATAAATCATCAGTAAAGAACTACTAAAGTAGTTTCGAAGCTAAATCTATGAAAATTGGTATTTGGCTTTTCGGTTACAAATAAAAGAACTACGTTAGTCTCGGCCATAATTGCTATCTTTGTGAATCGTGACTGTGTGGGATAATTATTTATTTCTAATTTCTGCTACCAATCACTTTTTTATTTTATGTTTAATCTAACATAATACGACGTGTTTCGAACATGTTCTGTTCATTTTCAGGCGTTTATACATACATACATGCAGAGAAATGTTACTTAAAAATAAACAATTTTAAACTGGATTAATCTAGATCTCTTTGTCCATTGTTTATTACTGTAGCGGCTGGTGTGGCATTTGGGGGGGAGGAGCGGTCCAGTGGAGGGCTAGAAATCGAAATCAGTGATGTCTTCTGCTCGTGTCCTTCCTTGTGGTAGACTATGTGTGATGTTACAGCCTGTATAGGATGCAGATAGATTTGAACCAGTTATTTTTTAAGAAAATCGTGTGAAAGGCTTTTATACGACAGTTGATCACTTACGATTTCATTATCTTGCTGCTCCAGTTGCATCACAGGTGTAATGGCGGAGCTGTTGATTAATTTTACGCTATTGCACGTTCTATTTTATCACTGATTGCCAACGTAATTCGCTGCCCAAATTGCTTGGGCATATATGTAAACGTCATGCACACAACACAAGACGGTGGCCTGTAGCATTTGAGTCTGTGTCGATTCTAGAGGTTTTGTATCGATATTCTTGGTACTGACAGATTTGTAGTCAATTATTTACATTCAGACATCTTGAATCTATTGAGTTAGAACTAGCTTAAGACTGTTGAAGAATTTTGAGTTTTTGAATTCGGTTATTTTATTAAGAATGTTAACTCCATGCTTTGTATTATGTATGAAAATTTCCTTTTCTTCCACGTTATCCGTTCTTTTACTTTTTCTTATTTTGTGTAAAATTTCGAGGTTGTCTTCGATTTTCAAAGGATGGCCTGTGTCATTAATGTGAGTTGTTACTGTTGATTTGTTACATTTATCACCATTTAGACTGTTACAGGCTTGATTATATTTTTAATATTTATCAGTCCATGTTAAAACCGTGTTATAATAAAAAGATTTTCTATTTAAATAGCTATTTTGTGCTTTTTAGTCTTGTGTTCGTGAATTTTTTTCAATTTATTTCAAACATTTTATTGAGATTACAACGGAGACATGTGGTGCACTTCAGGTTTATTTCAGTTTCTCTTCAACTGAGTCAACCAAGATGTTGTTTCCTCCTACACATTTCACGAAAAGAATGCGAATGTAGACGTGAGAGAGAATTGAGCTCACAGGGAAGCTTACCGGCAGTCATTTTTAGCCGAGAAACATTCGCAAACAGAACAAGAAAGCTGGGAAACAGAAGTGGTACACTAAGTATCTTGTCTCCGCCACACACCAGAAAGGAAAGTAAGTTAATGTTGCACTGTCATCCAGCTGTCACTTAAGTTGAAAATTTCAAGTCCTTAGCTCATGGACAAGTTCGTTTAAAATCAGTGGCAAAATTTATACCGAACAGACAGACAGATGAAAAAAAGTACCGTCCACCACACACCAGATTCGAAAGCAAGTTAATATTGCAATGTCATCCAGTTCTGAACTATCATGAAAATCTCAAGTGTCTAGCTTGTTGGGAAGCTACTATAAAATCAATTGCAAAATTTGTACGGAAAAAACCGACAAGAAACCGACCTAATGAAAACGTCTTAGAAAGTGATTGTTCATATATAAATACACAAATTCACAGTACAACACCAGATATTAAACTTTTGAAGCCAACGAAAAATTGATATTTAATGCCACAAGTACGAAAATACTTCTTTCAGGAAGTATATAGATACACTTCGAATATGTCTTAATTTTAGAAATGTTCTTTTTATTCACATCTCCTTGAAACAAGATGCTTTATTTGTCTCTAAAAGACTTGTCAACCCTAGTTATGGGTCATGTATAACCGAAAACGCTGAAAAAGTATGTAAATAATATCACTCAAACCCGTTAGGTGATCGAAAACATTCATTTAACGACCACAACCTACGGAGACTTGTTTCAGTCGGTTCTCTCACACTGAGTGAAACCTCTGAGATACGGTGACTGAGTGATAATATTCGTATACCTGACGTTGGCGCAGAGACTAGTTTCATTCGGTTGTTACATTCGACTGAAAAAACCAACTGAACGAAAAAAAATAATCGACTGACCAATCGATCGATAAAAACAGGCGATTGACCTCCACTATAAAATAGTGGTTAAAGTTTTTTTGAAAATAAATCAGTATTAAAGAACTACTAAAACATTTTAAAGCTACAACTGTGGAAACCGGTATTTGACTTCTAGGTTAGAAACAAAATATAGTGTTTCAGTGTTTTTGGAAACTCAACCACCTCAGGGAGTGAAGTAGATGACGAAAATTTTCATGGAATTACTTCATTGTGAAATTATTTTCAAGGCTAAATCTATGAGAATTCGTATTTGTCTTCTCTGCTATAAATTTAAAAAAAACTACGAGCTTTATTGTTTTTGAAAATTGAGCGCTTATGTGGTTAAAATAGAGGATGAAAATTTTTAAGAACTTATTTCTTTATATTAAAAATTTGTAAAGGAAAATCTGTGAAAATTGGTGTTTCACTTCGCTGTTAGCTATAAAGAAATATATGTTAGGGAATGAAAGGTTGTATGCAAATGTTGCCACAAGAACGAGAAAAGCGTGATTAAGTAAAATATTGAACATCAGCTACCATAATCGCTTCTCGGTCAGAAATTCATTCGAAAAATACCATGCTTCTTAGACCCAAATTAGTGTGAACAGTTTTGAAGTGTTGCAATTTGTGGACAACATAAAAAATTCCATCAATGAAAAACGGACGAAAAAGTATGTGCAGCGGGCGAGTGAAGCTGCGGGCGCAAAGTTGGTCTGTAGCTAAAAGACAGATGACATTACGACGTCCTGAAGTTAAAATCTTCTGGGTCATTAGGCCGCGTCATGTTTCTTCTAAAATGTACTAGTGTTCTAGCGGTAGTGGACACCAAAAGATCCTGAGGAAGTTCCCAGCAGAGGGGTCGAAACGTCGAACATTTTAGAAGAAACATGACGCGGCCTAATAACCCAGATGATTTTAACTTCAGTGACAACGGCCACGAAAGCCTGCAGACTTACATAATAGGACGTCCTGGTTTAAATCTTTGGCTACCCCTTATATACCTATTACACTGTAATAAAATGATTCAAATGGCTCTGAGCACTATGGGACTCAACTGCTGTGGTCATCAGTCCCCTAGAACTTAGAACTACTTAAACCTAACTAACCTAAGGACATCACACACATCCATGCCCGAGGCAGGATTCGAACCTGCGACCATAGCAGTCGCACGGTTCCGGACTGCGCGCCTAGAACCACGAGACCACCACGGCCGGCACACTGTAATAGTTCAATTGTAGTATATGAGAAAAGTCATGTGGACAACACCGACAGCTCCTAAGTTGAACAACTTTAACATCTGTCACTTTCGATTATCCACATGCAAATTAACCAATATCTCTATATACCAATGCAGTAAGAGCTCGTTCACTTTTGTAGCTGAGTGGTCAGTGGAGATGGCTGCCTTGTAGAGGACCCGGGATCGATTCCCGGTAGTGCCAAAGATTTTTCCTTGGTGTGAGGAGTGGACGAGGTTGCACTCAGCTTCGTGATGCCAATTGAAGAAGACCCGTGACTGAGAATGAACGACTCCAAGGTCTAAACGTCTACAGTGGCCGAGAGGACGGTGTGCTGATTCCATGTTCCTCCATACAGCACGTGCATGACACTGTACGTGGCAGAAGACCACCAGTCGGCATCGCCTGATCTCCAGAGAATGATCGAAGAATTCCGTTTCTCAGTAACAACCTTGGAAATGATCATCCCCTATTAATAGTTACAAAGTCAATTGTATCTCAAAAATCTTACTTCCGGTAAGAGCACTTGCAGTGAAGTTCGAAATTATACTATCAATATTAGTAGCAAAAAGATGATGCAGAATAATTAATAACATCGTTGAGAACATCTGGTGGCTGTTTACAAATGTTAACACAAGGTGTAAAACGTATTGTGGAGGAAGATAGTTCGGAGAGCTTGAAAATTGCTTCCTGTTTCCCGTTCCATTCGCGAAAGGAGCGGGGGAGGAGGACTTCTGCTACGTCTCCTAGAGTAATCTAATTTTTCTAATTGAAGTGTTATGGCCGTTTTGCAAGGTGTGCGAAGAGGTAATACGTCTCTCGCACAGAATTTTATCAGAAACGCTTTCCACGACGTACAGGTGTCGCTTGTGGTATCTGCAATGTTTGAGAAGATGTCTGCAACGCTCCGGCGCTTCGTAAACGAAGTCCCGCTCTTGTTTGGATTTCCACCTCCTCTATTTACTCCACGGTGAAGGATATCAAAAATAAGATTCACTAGAAGCACTACTGCCTTCTGTGTACAGGAGTAATTGGAAGTCTCATGAGTGAGGTGGAAAGGTCTACTGAAGGCAGAATACGGACTTTGAGTAAAGGACAGACAGAAACAAGAATTACAGCAATGAATTTTAAATGAAAATTGAGGAACACGTATTAGATAAAGTCAAGAAGTTCTGCTTCTGTGAAAGCAAAATAACTCATTATGTACGAGCAACAAGGATACAAGAAGCAGTCTAGCACAGTCAAGGAGAGCTTCCTTACTCTGTGACTAACAAATATTGCCCTCTGTTTGAGAATGGAGTGTGTGCGAATTTACGTCGGTAAGTGTGAAAATTAGAAAAGAAGAGAATCGCAGCATTTGACATGTGTTACTTTAAAGTAAAAAGGGCTGCCAAAATGGAAAATGTGAAGTTAACAGTGGAATTGGAGAGGAAATATAAAATACAAAAGTCACTTTGTAGAAGAAGTGTGAATACGACAAGACTCGAATTAAATCATTATAAAATAACTTCGACTCTGGTAGATGGAGACATGGGGGAGGGAAAAATAATATAGTGGAAGATAGAGATTGCGCAGCATATAAAAGGGAGATGTGTGTCAATGTTGCTCCCAGACGAAGAGGTGTCAACCTCTTGACATAGGAAAGGAAATCTAGGGAGATCGCTACAAAACAGTGTGAAGAAAGACTAACAAAGAAAGTTTTTGCTCCCAGTGGCTAAGAAAACTCAGGAAAATTCGATAATATATATCGATATCAACAGACATCTCCGTAAGCCAATGTACGGTGCATGACGGAGGGTACATTGCACCACTACTAGGCATTTCTTCACTGTTCCGCTCGCCAACAGAGCCAGAGGAAACCGAATGTCTAAATTCCTCCGTACGACCCGCAATTTCTCGTCTCCCTTTTGCAAAATGTACGTTGGCAGCAGTAGAAGAGTTCTGCTGTTGGCCTCCAAAGCCGGTTCTCTAATTTTCCGCAGTACTACCTCGCGAAAAAAGTGTCTTGATTCGTAAAGGGATTCCCATTTGAGTTCACGAAGTATTTCCGTGATACTTCTGCGTTGATCGAAGCTATTTCTAACAAATCTAGCAGCACGCCTCTGAACTGCTACGATGTCTTCCTTTAATCAGGTCTTGTGGGGCTCCAAAACACTCTAACGGTGCTCAAGAATGGGTCGCACTAGCTTTCATACGCCTTGTCTTTATTGGATGAGCTACGCAGTCCCAAAATTCTCCCAATAAAACGAAGTCGAGCATTCACCTTCCCCACATCACTCAGACGGGTGCACTTTCTTGCTGAAATGCTAACCTTCTAAGACGTCGCTGTATGGAGAAGTCTCAAACGAAGAAACAGTTTGTCTCGGAGGCCAACGAATATCAAGTTTAACATGACGCGATTTCCAGATATTTTGCTTACGGCGTCAGTCACATATTGTGCAACATACTCGACTAAAATGGCTCTATTGATCTGATGCTACGTGTTTGAATATTAAACGCGCGTAGCCAAAACAGTTTCTGTACGAGGCCATCGAATATCACAATTTAACATAACGCGATTTCCAAATATTTAGCTGACCGCGTCAGTAGCATATTATGCAACATACTCGACTGAAACGGCTGTATTGAACTGACACATTGGGGGTTTGAATATCAAAATTGCGTAGCCATGAAACTTGTGCAAAAATTGTTCCAAAATAAAATAGGAGTGTCCTGTTGTTACTATACCCTCGACACTTTGAAAACAATAGGAGTCCACGAATTTCTTCCACCTACAATACTGGAAATGATACTGAGGATTAACAAGTTCGAAGAAACACGGGATCAGCGTTTGTCTGAGAGAACTACAATAAAGTTAATCAAAGCAAGTCAAAAACAGTTTATGAGTTATAAGTCGACTGCTGCCGATGTAAAGAGGGTCCAACAAGGAATGCAAGATTAGGAGATGCGTTCACTGGTAATTAAAAATAATGGTTTTTTATGGCTCGATGATAATACTACGGTTCTTCAGTGATCAGAGCTGACTTCCCAAGGCTAAACACAATTTCGTGCACAGTGTTAAGAAAACAATGATATGTGAAAATGTTATGAAAGTAGCTGAAAACCTGGTGATGCAGTTTGGATGAATAATAATACAATGTATCCAGCCTATTTCAGACTAACAATTGACTAATAACAGATAGAGAAGACTGAAGGTACCTTTCTTCTAGACATAAAAACTGTGAAATTATAGTATCTTAGAATGTACGATAGAGTCATACTGATAACAACATAAACAAATAAAGTTTCAGTTGTAATTCTTCATGCTTTCCCGGCGATCTGTTGACATCTTGGATATTCGGGAATCCAGCCGGATGTTCGCGTCGTTCTCGCACGATATTTCAACAGCGTGCCTCGCTGTCTTCTTCAGGTGCTACCTGAGACTGGTCCTTGGGTCGATCGAGTCCAGTATTTATGCCTGGGAGGAGCTGGGCGTTCCCTAATCTGTCCGCGCCGGGTCGAGTGTTCCATCTGTGGTCCGCGCCCGCCAGACTCGGCTTCAACGGACCCCTCCAGTCGCGGATGTTCTGACTGCCGTCGGCGCCCGTTCTGGCCGTCCTCAACGGATGTGGTAGTCATCTGAGATGTGCCAGACCCGATCTGAGATGTTGGGTACTCTATCTCCTGACTGTTGCTATGATTTCCACTTCTGTTTCGTGCTGGGCGCTCCATAATCGGTCCGCGCCGTGTCGTGTGTTCCGTCTGAGGTCCGCGCCCGCCAGACGCACCGCCTGCATGATGACATATAAATAAACGTGAAGCACCTTATTTCCTTATTGTAATCTGATGTTAGTAGTAAATGCCTCCTTGGTAAAAACTACCTTTCCTAAGTAGACGACACTCTGATGATGCGGACCGGCGCCCGCAAGACGCGGCTACATTGTCCCTCTCTGGTCGTCGGTGTTCGCTCCGCCGTCCGCGTCCGGCCCGACCGTCTTCTGAAGTCGAGTTCATGATCTGAGGTGTGTCAGATCTAGTCTCTAATGTCCGACACGTTGTCTCACGGCTGTTCTCTCGGTATCCACTTCTATTTCTTGTAGAATCCCGGAGTGTCCTGCGTTGAGTTTTCACAAGCTCAAGCGCTGGATTCCAGACAGTGCTGATTTGGTATCCCGAGTCACGGTTGATTAGATTGTCTGTGACCTTAATCTCAATGGCTTCTTTAATGACACTGTCCCAAAATCTTGAGGTCTGTGTCACAATCTTGGTGTCATTGTAATCCATTGAATGACCAAGTTCCAGACAATGCTCTGCTATGGCTGATTTAGTTGCCTGCCTGAGTCTGGTATGTCTCTGGTGTTCTTTACACCTGATGTCCACAGTTCTGGTGGTCTGGCAATTGTATGACATCCCACACTGGCATGGTGTGTTGTAAATACCTGGCTTGCATAGCCCCAGGTCATCTTTGACATTGCCCAGCATAGCCCCAATTTTGGTGGGTGGGCAAAATATGCTCTTGGTGTCATATTTCTGGAGAATCCTGCTGATGTTGGCAGAGATAGGTCCAGCGTATGGCAGGTATGCCATCTTCTTTGTCTCTTCTGGTTCTTCTTCTGGACCCTTTGGCCGGTTGGCAGGTTGAAGTGCCTTCTGGATATCTCTAGAGGAGTACACTTTCCTGCTGAACACTGATAGTAAGTGTTCTATTTCTGTGGCCAAACTATCAGGATCTGACAGAGTTTG
The DNA here is from genome assembly GCF_023864345.2 of Schistocerca serialis cubense. Lineage (NCBI taxonomy): Eukaryota > Metazoa > Arthropoda > Insecta > Orthoptera > Acrididae > Schistocerca > Schistocerca serialis. The sequence goes on along the minus strand of NC_064639.1, from coordinate 1,141,082,837 downwards.
TGCTCTGTGGACCAGTGTTCTGAGCACTCCATTCTTCTGTGCTGGATGGTGGCAACTGCTGGATTGTAGGTATAAGTCCTATGCACACTGCAATGCCTTGGAAGACTGGGCTGCCAAATGGCATATCGGTCTCAATCCCGCTAAGACGCAAGCCATCATTTTCACGTGGAAGAGGTCGATGCTCCGCCGCCAGCTGCGACTTTACAATACCGACCTCCCATGGCAGGTGACGGTGAAATATCTTGGCGTCCTCCTGGACAAGAAGCTGACATGGAGGCTCCATACTGAAGACGTCCGGGCTAAAATCAACTGCCGCCTGGGTGCTCTCTACCCTGTGTTAAATGAGCATTCCGCCTTATCTGTAGCGAATGGTCTCCTTATCTTCCGGCTCTACCTTCGCCCGATTTTCGACTACGCCTGTGAGGTCTGGGGCGGTGCAGCCCCCACCTATCTTTCCCGGCTGCAGACGCTGCAAAACAAGATCCTGCGCCGGATTTATCATGTTCCTGCGCGTTTCCCTCATCGCTACCGACAAGACGGCGCCAACGAGCTGGAGGTCGTGCAGCGCCATCAAGTCATCGCTCGTCGATTTCATGCTAAGCTGGAGTCTTCGATTAACCCCCTCATCAGGCGACTGGGGGAACCAAACCCACAGCGTGGGCCGCATAGGCGTCCCCTCGCACTGCTCGACCTTTAGCGTTGCCGGGGCAACGCCCCCCTCCGTTCATGTCTGGAAATTAGAAGTTCCCACCTACTGTCCCACACACACCTCTGATACACACCAAAATAAAGAAGAACAGTACCTACCGTCCTTGATGACCCCATGATGAAGGACATGCTACATAGTAAACCCTTCGTTTCATAGCTGCCAGGAGAAGCCACCAGAATGTGGGCAGGAGAAGGGCGCGGACCTCAGACGGAACACACGACGCGGCGCGGACCGATTAGGGAGCGCCCAGCACGAAACAGAAGTGGAAATCATAGTAACAGTCAGGAGATAGAGTACCCAACATCTCAGATCGGGTCTGGCACATCTCAGATGACTACCACATCCGTTGAGGACGGCCAGAACGGGCGCCGACGGCAGTCAGAACATCCGCGACTGGAGGGGTCCGTTGAAGCCGAGTCCGGCGGGCGCGGACCACAGATGGAACACTCGACCCGGCGCGGACAGATTAGGGAACGCCCAGCTCCTCCCAGGCATAAATACTGGACTCGATCGACCCAAGGACCAGACTCAGGTAGCACCTGAAGAAGACAGCGAGGCACGCTGTTGAAATATCGTGCGAGAACGACGCGAACATCCGGCTGGATTCCCGAATATCCAAGATGTCAAAGTTTCAGTTGTCTGCACCGAAGGCGGAGACCCCAGAATCACGCCTAATTCCTGGTTCAATGAGAAAAGGCAAAGCAAGATGAACGTTCTCGTACAGCTAAGACGATGATGCAGTTGTCGTCAAAGACATATGGTTCCACAAATTCAGTAATAGAGAGTACCCCCATGAATGATTGTATAGTACTGAAGAAAAATCGCGTGAACATTGACAGCCGAAAGAAGAAAACCATCATTATTGCTTAAAGTGTTAAGAATAATTCGAGACCCAATTCGCTTTTTTCACCATTACAGGTGACTTTTATCATTGTAAGTTACCAAAATATATTGCTCCAATATTTACGTATCGCGATTTCTTTCAGCTTACAATCAATCTTTAGGTTTTGAGGCATCATACAGGGAGCAAAGTAAGGAAACACCGCGAGAAGTATATGGGTCAATTTACACTGAAGCGCCAAAGAAACTGGTATAGGCATTCGTATTGAAACAGGCAGAATACGGCGCTGCAGTCGGGAACGCCTATATAAGACAACGTCTGCGGCATATAGTAGATCGGTTACTGCTGCTGCAATGGCAGGTTATCAAGATTTAAGTGAGTTTTAACGTGGTGTTATAGTCGGCGACCGAGTTATGGGACACAGCATCTCCGCGGTAGCGATGAAGTGGGGATTTTCCCGTATGACCATTTCACGAGTGTACAGTGAATATCAGGACTCCGGTGAAACATCAAATCTCCGACATCGGTGTGACCGGAAAAAGATCCTGCGCGTACGGGACCAACGACGACTGAAGAGAATGGCTCAACGTGACAGAAGTGCAACGTATCCGCAAATTTCAAAGCTGGGCCACCAATAAATGTCATCCAACGAAACATCATCTATATGGGCTTTCGGAGCCGAAGGCCCACTCGTCTATCTTGGATGACTGCACTACACAAAGCTTTACGCCTCGCCTGGCCCCCTCAACATAGGAGACACAAAATAAAGTTTTTTTCTTTGTGTGTTATTCTCATATTATACAGAAACACATGCAACATTATTAGCAACCACGATTGTACTGTAAAAGCACGTAAGTACCTTGTTCATGCAGAACTGCTTTCGAAGATATTAATGTTTTGGATATACTGGTTCTTTTTCACCATCATCTTTTCGCTCCTGGAATTTGTAATACAATTATCATTGTCGTGGAAGATACGTCAATAAGCAACCGCTTCGATTTTCATGGAATAAAGTAATTTAGTGATTAAAATGTTGAATTTACTTGGTAAAGGGTGGATTTCAAATCTAAGTTTCCTTAAATCACTTCAGCAGAATTCCAGTTGATTCCTTTGAAAAATCGGAGGAAATTTCTTTTCCCATCCCTATCTCATCTGAGTAAATTGGGAAAACAACATCACCTGTTTTCATGTTTCGCCCATTACCGATGCTAAATGCCTTCATTCGGCAGGCATTTTTGAAAATACGAGACATGAAATGTGCGTCGCAGCATGTGACGTGGTCTGCGGAGTGATGAAGGGACTACCTCTTGACTAATTTTCAGACTGGCTTTTTATGACACTATACGCGCAAGCAACGGAATGGACGGAATACTATTCGCAGATGTTTTGAAATAAAGATACGTTCAAATGACGTGTCGAGCTGGAAAAAGCGCTCGATAATGTAATATGGTGCAAGATGTTCGAAATTCTACGACAAATACGGGTAAGCTATAGGGGAAGGTTATACACAATATGTACAAGAACCAAGAAGAAACAAAAATATTGGAAGATCAAGAACGAAGTATACTGGTTAAAAAGGGTGGAAAACAGGGATGTAGTCTTTCGCTCGTACTGTTCAACCTACACATCGAAAAAGTAATGAAGGAAGTATAAAAATGGTTAAGGACCGAGATTAAAATTCAGAAAGAAAGGGCATCAGTGATAAGGTCCGCTTATCACTCCTTAGTCAAAGGGAACATGAGTTAAAGGGTCCGTTGAAAGGAATGTACAATCCAATGAGTATAGAATGTAGTATGACAATAAACTGAGGAACGACGAAAGTACTGAGAAGCAGGAGAATTGAGAACAGCTAGGAACTTAACATTAGAATTGGGGGTCACGAAGGAAACAAAGTTAAGGAATTCTGCTACCTAGGCAACAAAATAATCCAGGATACGCGGACCAAAAAGGACCTAAAAAGCAGACAGACTCGCGTAAAGGGTATTCCTGGTTAACAGAAGTTTTCTAATATCAAACATAGCCATTAATTTTAGGAAGAAATTTCTGAGGGAGCACAGCAGTGTATACTAGTGAAATATGGACTGTAGGAAAACCAGAACAGGAAAGTATGTGGTGCTACAGAAGAATGTTGAAAACTGGATGGTCCTATAAGGTAAAGAATGAGGTGGGTTTCTGCAGAATCGGAGAGGAAGGGAATATATAGAAACCACTGAAAAGAAGAAGGGACAGGCAGATAGGACATGTGTTAAGACATCACGGAATACCTTCTATGGTAATAGAGGAACCTGTAGAGGCTAAAAACTGTAGCGGAAGGCAGACGTTGGAATAAATGCAGCAAATGATCGAGGACGTGGGTTGTTTGTGGTACTCCGAGTTGAGAGGAATTCGTGGCTGCTGGCCGCATCAAAACAGTCAGAAGACTGATGATTATACACCCCACCCCACCCTACCCCTTCCGGAAAGAAAAAAAAAGACAGAGACAAAAGTTGAAGCCAAGAATAGGATTGAAATACATAGTGGAATTGTATAAAATTATTGTGCATGTGACGTATTTTATCAGACAGAAAATAGTGCTGGAGTATGAGCGTAATGGTATCTATATAGCAACGTTGTCAGGATTCATTAATACTCTGAGGGAAAAAGATTAGCACACTTGTAGAGATAACGTCGATGTCGATTCTGATCCGATGACGGCACATGCCACCGGGGGATATTTGATGTACTGATAAAAACTCTTGGTGAAACCTTCAGATGTCCTTTATTTTGCACATTAAACTACTTGTTTCAGTCAATGACCATTATGAAGCTTAGCGGACATAAATGTCAGGAAAGCTACACCATAAATTGAACAAAAGTAATTTGCTCTTTTGAGCCCATCACAGTACGTAAAAAATTTTCACAATAATAATTTTGTACAATAGTTTTCGTCAAGAAGCAAAGTCCATATCGACAGCTAGTAACACACTCAACGTCGTCCGCCAACAGATGGCGTAGTGACATAGCTGTGAGGGTGCCATCTTTTTCTACCCTTTCATAGGCAACACTCACAGCTAGAAACCTCAGTGTGGTGCAAACGTGTGAATCAAGCAGGCTACCAACCCATGGAGACCTGCTCGTGCTTCCTACAGCCAACTGAGCGAGTTTGAAAAGGGTCACACTGTGGCCTTCCAAGTGGTGGAATTGTCCTTTCGGAGAACTGCCATACAAGTTGGACTAGCTGCGTCAGTCGTGCTGCGATACTGGTATTAGTGGTCACGTGAACGTTCTCCGACTGTACATGAAATTCCAGATACCACACAGTACAGATAAGAGGGTTTGTGAGCCCAGAAATCTCAACACGAACTGTTGCGAACCGGTTTTTAGCAGTGGGATTAAGGGCACGCACATCTCCAGCCCGTCTTCCACTCATACCACAGCATCGAGGACCACTTGGGAGATGGAATGGAGTGTCATGGTCTTAAGCTATAAAAGTATATTCTGCCTGCATGCAACTCACGATCATTTGCGCGTATGACGTAGACCTGGCCAGCTCTGTCTCGTAGAGTGCATTCGTCAAAGATACATTGGTCCTATAGCAGACCTTATGGTCTGAGTTGTGATAAGCTACAACTCTAGTTCACCTTTGGTGGTTCTGGAGGGGACGCTAACCAGCATTCTGTTCGCACTTTGTTAGACCCGTGCTTTGCTGTTCTTGATGTGTTACTCCAACAGGATAACGCTCGCCGACACGCTTTACGAGAAACTCAACGTGCTCTGCAAGAAGTGCAGCAGTTGCCATGCCCAGAACGATCTCCGGACTTCTCTCCAATCGAGCAAGTGTGGGATAGGACGAGAAGTGAAAACTTTGGAAATTTTTGGTAAGATTGACGCGTAACGCCGTATAACGATCCTGCCTTGGAGGCGGTTAAGTGGGAGATGTATCTCAGAGCTGGAGAGTGACTGATGGACACGCGAGACTGGACGCTCACGTAGTTTATGTATCAGCCGATAGAGGACAATATTGGATAGGGGGACTGTTATTTTAGTTTCGATTGTGTCCACTAGAGTGCACTAAGGTAATAGAATGTTTTTCATAAACTGTTCTACTATTTTCATAAAATGTGAAAGGTGGCTACACTGTGCCACTGCGCCAGAGATTGCGCCAAAGAGTACTATTAAGCCGCCTCCACAGTGCGTGTTAAGAGCTCATGGCAGTCAGTGCTTGTTATGAGATCGTAGTAGACAGTGCGTGTTAGGAGTTCGTGGCAGTCAGTGCTAGTAGAGAGCTCGTAGAGGACTGTGTGTGTTAAGAGTCCGTAGCAGTCAGTGCTTGTCGTGAAGTCGGAGCGATATGTTGTAGTAAAGAGTGTTGTTCCATGTTTTATGCAGTTATTTGGATGGGAGAGATAGCAGATGTTGTTGTAATGATCAGAGTGCATTTCGTGAATATATATGAAGGTAAAAACCATAATGTTCTTTTATTATTTGTGTGTCTGAAATAATGCGTAACTACAGGTTCAGTCAACAAAGCATCTGGCTTGTGTTCTTGTATTAGAGTGAATTCTGGTTTTCTTGCGTAATTATAGTTTTTCTAAATTTCTTTTGTCACGTCAGCATAGTTGGTATTTAAAAATTCTTGTCTTGTTGGAAAAGAACCGTGCCAGATGTGGACGTTGAGTCACACTCCCACATACAGAACAGTTACTCTTGTGCTTATTGGTGTTGTAGGTTTTATAGTTGCTGGGGACTTAATTAATTAACTGTGTTTACGAAAATTTTCTTACATTGTTTGTTGCAGTCAGATAGCGTAATAGTACTAGTAAGGGCCAACCGATTACGAAACACAGCGTAATCGGACATACAGCTACTAAAAACTAAAAACATTTTCAATTAATATTTAATTGAGCCCCCATGCACGTGGCGACCGCTGCTTCGGATCGTCCCTTGGAATCGTCTGATTGTGAAAATTGTAGACTGTAGTATTGTTGTAGTAATTTGAGTTTAGTAATTGTAGTCTATTTTGCATGTGTAGATTTGGTAATTGGCATTCTTCTAATGGTATTTTTCAAAATTTAATTTTTATTGCCTTGTATACGCGTTTGACAAATTAGTGCAATTATTTCAATTGTTCGATTGATCCTGTTTGAGGGAGTCATTGCATTTGAATAGCATTGTTGGAGATAAGGAGTCATTGTGTGTGATTTTCGTACAGTGACGAATCTTTCGTATATTTTGTAAATGATTACGCGATCTATGAAAAAGGCAAAAATGATGGATAGTGAGAATGACGAAATTGTTGACATGGCGAACTCGCCAACAGAGGAAAACAGTATGGTGGATAATGAAGTGGAAAACAATGTAATAAGTCGGGAAGACAGTCCGGAACCATTTCAAAATTTTTCTCAATCGGAAAATTCGCAGAATCTGAGATTAACGACAGAAGATTCTGAAACAGTATCGAACACAGATAGCCTGACAGCTGTGACGAAGGAAGTTAGTTTTGCGGGAGATGTTAGGGGCGAAAAGAATTCTGAACAATTTAATATGGAGCAGTTGATGAGTGCAATATTAAATCTGGGATCACAAATGGGAACAATGGGAACGAAGTTAGACTCACTGGTATCACAAATGGGAACAATGGAAACACGGATGGGAACAATGGAAACTCGGTTAGGATCTGAATTAAAAACAGAGATAGGAACAATTAAAAAAGAGATGGGAACTTTGGAAACACGGTTAGATTCACGAATAGGGACATGTTTCAAAAATATGAAAGATGAATTAAAGAAAGAAATCAGAGAAGAAGTGCAACCAATTTTGAATGCTCACAATAATAGATTAATTGCAGTAGAAATCAGACAAAGGGAACAGGATAGAGAACAGGAAGAAAGAGATCGCGTGATAGTACAGAATTTTTCAGAGTTAAATTTACAACGTGCAAAGGATAAGGAAGAAATATTTGAAAGAATCGAGGAATCCGTACCAAATGACAGAATAAATAATCTAACACGACAATATGAACAGTTAACTACCAAATGTGTCAATACTGAAACCCGAGTCGCGACACTTGCGGAAGACGTAAATAAACAGAAAGAACAATTAAGTGACTCATCGGAAAGAGTCGAGGAGATCTCAGATAAATTGACAAGTGTTAGTTTAGCAGAAGGGTTTGAAGAAGATAATTTGTTTCATTTACGGGATGCAACAAGAGAGCGCCAGGCGCGCGAACTTGACAATAATCGACATTCGGATTGGGACAGACGCGGTAGGTCTTTGTCGCCACGAGGCGAAAACTTTGACTATAAACACTTTTTGACTGTCCGGAAATTTAAGATCTTCCGTAATTCTAAGAATGAGATACATCCATGTTCATGGTTAGATCAATTTACGTACGCACTTCCGCCAGATTTGCCACAAAGTCACAAACTAGAAATTATGTGCGGCTATTAATGTCCTCAGGGGATTCACTACTCTTAAGTGAATATGTGCCGTAGCGAGCATAGGGCCCCGAGCTGTAGTGGTGCTATTTCTCTTTTAGTTTTCTGTACCGCTGCCTACTCTTTTACTATTCTTTGCATCTGTCAAACCAGCTCTTCGACTATCAATCTATCTAGTGAGTAAGTAAACAATAACCTGATATGACGATTTTACCCTAAAGAGATTTCGAAAATTATGGTTTGGACTTTACCTTCAGCAGCATTCATTCCTAGTTTAAACGAAATTTTACCTGTTTATCTTCGTGACAATATTACTTCTTATGTTGACGATATTCTTATTGCTAAACATTCTTGGAGTGAGCACAACAAAATTTTTGGATTCATTATTACGTATCTTTGCAAGAGTTGGCATTACTGTGAACTTGGAAAAATCTGAATTTGGTCGTTCTCAGGTGAAATTTCTCGGTCACATTATTTCTACAGAAGGTATTCTTCCTGATCCAGAGAAATTAGACGCTATTCGTAACTATGCTGTTCCTACCACAAAACGTGATGTTCGTAGTTTCCTTGGTGTCTGTAATTTTCTTAGACGCTTTGTTAAATTGGACGATTTGGCCACACCTCGTTTATGTGAACTACCTGGAAAGAAATCTAATTGGTGTTGGGATGAGGAAGCTCAGTCAGAATTTGAACAGCTTCGTGATGCTTTAGTTGCTGCTCCACTTCTTTCACATCCGGATTTATCTAAAGATTTTTGTTTGGCGACGGACTCATCATACAAGGGCCTAGGTGCACATTTATTTCAAGAGATAGAAGAAAACGGCGTTGTAGTACAGAAGACTATTGCATTTGGAAGTCGTGTTCTTTCTAAATCCGAAAAGAATTATTCGATTACGGAACTTGAAGCTTTGGCTGTTGTTTGGGCTTTCACAAAATTTCGCACATTTTTGTTTGGCAGACATACTAAGGTTTACACCGATCATCGAGCTCTGGAATTTCTTATGTCAACAAAATTAACTCATGGCAGATTGTCACGATGGGCGTTGTACCTACAGGAATTTGACTTTAGTATTGTTTACATACAGGGTTCTTCAAATATTGTTGCCGATGCTTTATCACGTGCACCTATGGGTTTAAAACAAAGTGCTGAAGAGGACTACAAGGAAAACAATTATTGTTTGATGTATATTCAAGGTGTTGCGTTTGAGAACTTTCTTTCGTCTTCGCTCCAGGACATCGCTAAGGAGCAAAATAAGGATCCAATCTGGAAGGACATTAAGGAGAAGTGGAGGAGAAAGGAAAGCGTAGCGATTAGACAGCATTATTTAGTTCGCAATGACATTCTTTTTAAACGAAAATCGGTTGACAACTCTGTTTGGTTAGTTTGTATTCCTGATGAGTGGGTCAATAAATTGATTTGGTATACGCATTTCAGTTATGCACACTTTGGTCCCCGAAAATGCTTTCACAAATTACGAGAAAATTGTTATTTCAGTAATATGGAAAAACGTATTCGATCTGTTCTTGCCAAATGCAAATTATGTCAAATGGCTAAGCCTCCAACGATTTCTCACCGAGCACCGTTGTTTCCCATCATTCCAGCGAAATTAAAGGAGATGGCTGCAGTCGATTTGTTTGGTCCAGTGGTTCGTTCTACTAACGGTTTTGCGTACATTTTCGCAGCAGTGGAGTTGACGTCAAAATATGTGTGTTTTACACCTTTACGCAAAGCAACAGCTCGTTCAGTATCTAATGCTTTCATCAAACATTTTCTTAAAGAAGTTGGTCATGTTGATAAGGTTATATCAGATAATGGATCACAGTTTCGTTCTAAAATTTGGCTACGTACTCTACAGCGTCGTAAAATTAAACAAATCTTCATTTCACTTTTTCACCCTCAATCTAATGCTTCAGAGAGATGGATGAAGGAAATCAATAAATTGTGTCGTCTTTATTGTCATCAGAATCACAGAACTTGGGATCAGTATCTTCATATTTTTCAAAACATTCTGAATGAACTTCCTAATGACTCAACTTCTTTACCGCCTCTATTGATATTAAAAAACAAAGCACCGACAAATCGCATTTCTGAAATAGTTCCTTTTCCGCCTTCACGGAAACTGCGGCATTCTGAAGTTGTCAACCTGGCTCTACGAAATATTGCGTCTGCGGCTGCAAGAAGAGAGAAATCAGCTAAACGTCCTGGTCGTTTAAAAATCTTGTCAGTTGGTCAAAAGGTATTAATTAAGTCCCACCGTTTGTCTCACAAAGGAAAAGGCTTGTGTCGCAAATTTTTTCTGCTTTATAACGGTCCATATAGAATTCGCAAAATTACACATGATAACACTGTCGAAGTAGAAACTCTTAAATCTCGACGCTCTAAAGGAATACATCATATATCAAACGTTAAAATTTTTGTGGAATAACATACTTTAGAGAAACTAACAGCTACATGTAAACATGCGGAGAGTACAAGGATACCGCGCTGTGTTTTGGCGGCGGCACATACTCAAAGCAACAGTCAAGTCTGCGCGCCGCACAAGGCAGTCGTTGACCGCGAACAATAGCTTCCTACGTCACGCGCGCACAGCTGATCGAGCGCTCTGTGCGAATGCACTGACAGCCGTAAACAAACACACAGTCTAATTTCTCCAACTAAATTCTGTATAAAGCTATAAGGACTTGTTGAATTGTGTTATTAACATTCAGTATTTTGCAGGATACGGTTGTATAAAGTATTTAAGAACTTCAGGTAAATTCTGTGCGTGTCCGACGTTAAGACGACTTGCTATCGAGAAAATTTCAGAACGAATGTAATTTCCAAGAAGAAACTAATTAACTAAAAAAAGGTAACTATTAATTGAGTTTATTTTTCAGGTAACATATTTCCACTTAGGTACGTACTTTAGACGTAATTTGCTGCTCACGATTACGTGATTCATACTTTGTGCTAAATTTCATGTTCTATGAATTTACGTGTGAAGCGACGTGCTTGCGTACGTTAACTGATTTTGACAATGATTATTAATGAACTGGGTTGTGACTTGTATATATTATGCATCGCTTGGCTGCACTGCTATTTCACTGATGTCATATTTTTTATTATGTGCCTGCTGAGCTTATTTATTTAAATTATAGTTGTAACCTGATTTATTGTGCTGATGTGGTTAGGTATGTAAGTTATACTTTGTAATTTATCTGCTTGCGCCTTCATGTTTACTTATTAAGATGACATATGAACATTTATTTGCTTATGCTGATATGATGCTAATGACCTGTTTATTACGTAAGATATATGTTTACTGCTATGCATATGGATTACATATTTACACATTTCTGTTTTGTTGCCATAACTGCTCTTTAATTTGGTGTATAGCAATGCTGTTGTACAGTGTACAAACATAGAGTTTAGGTCACACTACTGTATTAATTATAGATTGTTCGCTTGGCAGAGCCTCGTTGTAAGAATTGTGCTGCATCCACTTGTTGACATTCTGTTCTCTACTGGTATATTTACTCGCTATTGCTTGTTTTGCTTACGTTCAGTGCCTTATATTTTTAAGATAAGAAAATGAACTATAATTCGACGAACGACATTAGTACAAGAAAGTCATAGAAGTCACATGAGCTGAGGTTTTATGGAAGCTGTATAAATTTATACTAATAGGAAGGAAGCTAACGACATGACAGACCAAAACTAGGTGTAGACCATTGACAATTATCACAGGAAGTGACACTTGACACAAAAAATACTCCACATGTTTGCTTCTGCTATGATTCTTGAAGTGGTGTACACACTGTGAAACATTATGATCATTCACACTCCGTAATCGTACTTAATTACTGAGAGTTATTCGAACTAAGTCTGTTAGAGGTCAGGTATGCATTTCTTTTATTTAATGATGGACAAGGAACCAAAATGTATCTTATAATTCATAATGAGTAGAAAATTTGGGTCAGATGGATTACACAGAGGTTGTGTGTTGACAGTGTGTCTTCGGATTGTATGGGATGATGGGGTGTGCATTAGGATTTTATCTGTACTTGTTCGAGGAGACTGACTAGAGGAAAGAGTTGTGTTGGAAGTGAGATGATATTGGCAATAAGGTCCACATTTATCGACGTATTATTGAGGTATAGAGATTATATGAAGTTGATGATTATGGAGTTTTTGTGGACAAGAGGTAAGGTAAATGATATTGATGATAAGACGTATTGAAGAGGTATTATTGAGGTATTATTGAGATTGTGTGAAGCTGATGATTATTGGAGTTTTGGTGTATAAGAGGTAAAGTAAGTGAGGAGCATATTTTTTTGTTGGTCTTATGGAACAAGGAGGATGAAGAGAGCAGACTAGAACACTAAAATAGAAGGAAGATAGTCTATACACACACTTTGTTAAATCACTAAGCAGTATATACTTTTTTTTGGAGAGAGGAAGTAATTGCATATCTTGGCTCACTGACAGTTGTTCAGCAACAGTACATTTTGATCTGGCTTGGCAAACATTGGTCTTGACATGATGACTATGACGTTGACTAACTATTATTGACTATTATACATTGCTGCCAGTACTACTTGATACACATGATGAACATCAGATTTAGACAGAATTTCATTTACACAATTAACACTATTCAGTTACACAGTAGTACTTAAGGTGGATGAAGGATGAGTGAGTGTGTTTAGTGTGTTTTCCTTTACTAATCCTAACCACCTATCTCCTAAATATTATTTTATTTGTTTGTAGTGGCTTGCACTGACACCCATGAATATTATAGGTTTACTGGTATTTAAGTATTTGTAATAGTTAATAGGACAATTATCTGACATCATTTGTGTGTTTGTTATGATTTGTATCTTACTGTAAAAGCATTTGTATGTGCATTCAAACTATTGTTCATGCCTGAACTGTCTGATTAGTGAAGATAAATATTCTGAACTGTTACCGGCACTTTTCAACATGATGTGTGACATTTGGTCGTGTTTAATTTCTGCTGATGAACTGTGTGATCAGTGATTTTAAAAAAAAAAATTATGGACTGTTACTTGTACCTTTCCTTCATGATTGGTGCCACTAGGACATGTTTAATTTCTGCTCATAAACTCTGATGAACAGTGTGATCAGTGTTAGTGAATTTTGTGGAACTGCTTCTGCTGAGAAATGTGACTTTTTGGTGTCTGCACCTGCACTCAACATTGCTGGGTGCAACTGATGAACTGTTTCTACTGAAATAATGTCACTTGTTGCTGTTTGCACCTGCTCAACATTGCTGGGTGCAACTGATGAACTGTTTTTACTGAAATGATGTCACTTGTTGGTGTCTGCACCTACTCAACGTTGCTGGGCGCAACTGATGGACTGCTTCTACTGAAATGATGTCACTTGTTGGTGTCTGCACCTGCACTCAACATTGCTGGGTGCAACTAATGAACTGTTTCTACTGAAATGAAGTCACTTGTTGCTGTCTGCACCTACTCAACATTGCTGGGTGCCTCTGATGGACTGCTTCTACTGAAATGATGTCACTTGTTGGTGTCTGCACCTGCACTCAACATTGCTGGGTGCAACTAATGAACTGTTTCTACTGAAATGAAGTCACTTGTTGCTGTCTGCACCTACTCAACATTGCTGGGTGCCTCTGATGGACTGCTTCTACTGAAATGATGTCACTTGTTGGTGTCTGCACCTGCACTCAACATTGCTGGGTGCAACTAATGAACTGTTTCTACTGAAATGAAGTCACTTGTTGCTGTCTGCACCTACTCAACATTGCTGGGTGCCTCTGATGGACTGCTTCTACTGAAATGATGTCACTTGTTGGTGTCTGCACCTGCTCAACATTGCTGGGTGCAACTGATGGACTGTTTTTACTGAAATGATGTCACTTGTTGGTGTCTGCACCTGCTCAACATTGCTGGGTGCAACTGATTGACTGCTTCTACTGAAATGATGTTACTTATGAACTGCTTCTGCTGAAATGATGTCACTTGTTGCTGTGTGTACCTCTGCAACTTTACTGGGTGCCACAGATGGAACTGCTTCTACTGAAATAATGTCACTTGTTGCTGGGTGTACCTGCTAAACTTTGCTGGGTGCAACTGATGGACTGCTTCTACTGAAAAGATGTCACCTGTTAGTATCTTTTTTTGTATAAACTAATCATTGAAAGCATTTTATGTGAACATTTGTATAAACTGATTTTTTGTATATTGTGTAAACTATTATGTAAAGTCACATGTATGAAAAGAATTTGTATTGCCTACTGTATTTTATATATTAGGTTAGTGAAAGGTCAGTGCAAAGCCAAAATTTTTAACTAATTATGTGATATTTAGGTATTAATATTATCTTTTATTTTTGTCTGTATTTTTGTGGACGAATTTGGTGGTATTTTCACCACCAATGCTGGCAAAAATACCATCAAATTCTGGCCTGTGGAGGAGGGGCATATGAAAGGTGGCTACACTGTGCCACTGCGCCAGAGATTGCGCCAAAGAGTACTATTAAGCCGCCTCCACAGTGCGTGTTAAGAGCTCACGGCAGTCAGTGCTTGTTATGAGATCGTAGTAGACAGTGCGTGTTAGGAGTTCGTGGCAGTCAGTGCTAGTAGAGAGCTCGTAGAGGAATGTGTGTGTTAAGAGTCCGTAGCAGTCAGTGCTTGTCGTGAAGTCGGAGCGATATGTTGTAGTAAAGAGTGTTGTTCCATGTTTTATGCAGTTATTTGGATGGGAGAGATAGCAGATGTTGTTGTAATGATCAGAGTGCATTTCGTGAATATATATGAAGGTAAAAACCATAATGTTCTTTTATTATTTGTGTGTCTGAAATAATGCGTAACTACAGGTTCAGTCAACAAAGCATCTGGCTTGTGTTCTTGTATTAGAGTGAATTCTGGTTTTCTTGCGTAATTATAGTTTTTCTAAATTTCTTTTGTCACGTCAGCATAGTTGGTATTTAAAAATTCTTGTCTTGTTGGAAAAGAACCGTGCCAGATGTGGACGTTGAGTCACACTCCCACATACAGAACAGTTACTCTTGTGCTTATTGGTGTTGTAGGTTTTATAGTTGCTGGGGACTTAATTAATTAACTGTGTTTACGAAAATTTTCTTACATTGTTTGTTGCAGTCAGATAGCGTAATAGTACTAGTAAGGGCCAACCGATTACGAAACACAGCGTAATCGGACATACAGCTACTAAAAACTAAAAACATTTTCAATTAATATTTAATTAAGCCCCCATGCAAATGTTATTATCTCTTTTTGTGTATGTAAAATGTTATAAATGTGTTTTAGCAGTATGAATGATGCGTGAGTGTGGTTTAAGGTTAATATGAAGATAATTGTTTAACGAGTTATGTAGTAGAATTTAGTATGGGAACATTTCGAAGAAGTGTGGATATGGACAAAGGGGATTTTTGTAGAATAGATTTGTAAAGTAAGTTTATGGTAAAGGGAAAGTTAATTCAGGTGTAAATAACAATGGACAATAACTTACGCATAAGCAAAACTTCAGCATATTAGATAATTACGTCGGTAAAAAGTGCAGTCGTTAGGTTTACTATTTTGCGATTGGTTATTGATGAAAAGCGCGGACTGACGTAGGGAAGTGTTGTTTTGCTATTGGCTGTTGAGTAATCTGACCAATGATAAAGCAGTATTCATCGCGCGCCTTTCTCTGCTGGTAGAAAAGACTTAGAGTATTCTAGAGAAGAGTCGGAGCCTACCCATGAAACAGTTCGGACGTGTGTAATAGTAGTTCCGATGGAAGTGATAAGTTGCCGGACCTGGCAGTGTTCCGTACATCAAAAGTGTGGTAAAGTGACGGCATAATTATTCCGATGGGCGTGTAGAAATTTCAGAATTTGTAAGTGAATTTTGTGACGAGAAAACACATAAATTCCGCGTGGCGTATTGAGCAGGTCGGTGGCTAAAAACTGTGACTGCATTTGATACCGACAGACTTAATATTCGGCGAGCACTCTCAATCAAAAACAATCAGTGTTTTTGTAGCTATTATGTTTTCGGGAAATACAACACCATAAACTTGGTAACGTGAGTGAAAGGGATTGTGAGTGACTGTGTTAAGACTAGCACGGGCTTGGCAGTGATACTTGTTCACCTACGTTTCAGAATATATTAATTGAGGACAAAATTTCCAACCTTTCATTTCGTCTGAAAACTTTCTCCCGAAACGTACATTACTGACTTTAATTGCAGCGTGATTCACGTCCCAGTAGGTTTCTCTGGGCTTCCCTACTGATGATATGCTGAGACGAAGTTCACAGGTAGGTGCAGGTTCGTCGTAAAGGGACGGAAAGAACCGCGCTGCCGCAAGGTCTTATGGGACCAAACTGCTGAGCTCATCGGTCTCTAAGCCTACACACTACCTAACGTAACTTAAACTAACTTACCCTAAGGGCACCGCACACACACCCTCACACACACACCCTTGCTCGAGGGAGGACACGAGAAGTGACTTGTGCGACTCGTCAACCAACTACTCTTACACAACTACATCAACAGGTTGAGCAGGCGTGGCACAACGTATGCCAGGACAGTATTGTCAACTGTACAATCGATGGATGCCAGAGTCAGCGATACCATTGCCACCCCTGGGGGCTACAAAACTTACCATTATGGATGTTTCAGCATGGGTCGATAGCTAGTACCTCAAAACCGTTTGTGCCATTATTCTCTAAATGTAATCATTCCATATACTCCATGTATATCGTTACTATCTTCTGGTAAACCTTCCGGGATGTAAGGTCGTGGTGCATGAAACTCTTCAGCTCCTAACGTTTCGTCCAGAGCTGCGCTGGACATCTTCAGAGGGGTGTTTTTCCTCCGGTGAGTCGGCAAGACTCACCGGAGGAAAAACACCCCTCTGAAGATGTCCAGCGCAGCTCTGGGCGAAACGTTAGGAGCTGAAGAGTTTCATGCACCACGACCTTACATCCCGGAAGGTTTACCAGAAGATATGTCATCCGGTCGTGAAAGCTTTCATACTATATCGTTACTACAATAAATACTGACTGCATTGGAGACCTCTAAAAGGGTGTACAATATCTTTTTTTCACGGCAATGTAGAATGTAGTTGCCGGCTGAGGTATCGTACTTTATCGGTGGGTTGCCACAGTATAAGTGAACTCCTGCAGTTCTGGGATGTGAAAAATTCCCTGGCAAGTGCTCGGGCGTCAGAAGCGCCGCACAGCTGTGGCGCCGCATGCGTCGGTCCGGCTCCGAAGCGCCGCCTGGCCCGAATTAGAGTGATCCGATTTATTGTACCCAGCCAGCCTGTAATAAAATCCAATATGGCCGCGGATTCGACTGATATTCCCTTTCGGTTTCCGATTCGAACGAATCAGGGAATGAAGTCAGCTTCGTTATTTAACTCCAGTGTCACAGGCGACGGATTAGAGAGAGTAATTTTGACGGCCAGAGGCCATTTTAGTTAGAAAATGCCAGAGAATGCACCTCGTCGAGAGACACTCGCTGGGAAAATTCCCGTAACAATGAAAATATTTCAAGAGATAATCATCGTACCTGCATTAGTTATAATTCAGGAAGAAGTGGTGGTTTTAAAAAAATTAAAATCTGTACACTATGTCAGCAATCATTTCTCTTTGTTTATGTTACAGTCGATTAAACGAACATTTGTGTAGTTGTTCCTCAGTGATAGGGATGATTTGTTCTTTTTACCCGCAGAATGTATCATAATGGGGAGTTTGAACATTTCTTAGTGTTGAAATGGCGAAACCATCTTATGAGGACTCCAGCAGCCGTTGAGGAAATGGTAATCAACAAATATCTTGTGAGCGTGGGTGCTATTCTGTCATTCTGCGCAACGGATTAATCTGAGATGTAACCTTTACCCTGTGGCTCCTGCAAGATGCAATTTCCATCCCCACACTACTACAGAAGTCAGACAGACGCTCCTGAAAAACTTTCAGCAATAAATATCTTCTGTAGTCGTCTGCTGTAAGGAAATGACACAAAAATTCACAAAATTTATTGGGTATTGTAGTAGTGCTAGTTAGTGTATGAAAAAGATGCAACTAACGAAAATTATTATTTATTTTGCAAAAATTCTGAGAAATCACAATGACACTTTTAGTTATGAACTGAACAAGTTATTTCCGGGTTCATTTCGGAATGTAAAGTTACCTCTTAAGGATAGGATTCGCTAATGAAATTTCTATACAAAGTTTAAGATTGTTATTGACTTGGCAGAATGGCTGAGAGCCACACCTACTCAACTTGAATAATTATCCGTTAGAATGTTGCTAGGTACGGTGGAGGCTGTCGCGTGTGAAATGCAGTGAAGTGTACTATTGTGGAGGAATTATGGGGCTCACAAGACCTGTAGCGCACAATACCGTAAGCTGCGATGACTGCTGTCTGCGCCGCTCGCTGCTGACAAATAAGAGAACTTTCGTTCTATCTGCGTTGACCTTCGTCATTCAAACTCTCCCTATGCCTTAATGAAGTCAAGGACTCCTATTCGCCCCTAGTCTACCTATCAGCGTGGTACACTGGTCAGATAACCAGTCCACCGCGATGCCACTCAAAAATTCGCTCGCAGGCGTTTAACTATAACTCTGTCTGTTCACAGAGCACAATAAATATTGCGACCAACACAGTGAACAACGCTTAATCGCAAGGACTCAATATAGAGTGGCACTCCGATTTGCAGGTGCTCTCCCAGTGAAGTACTGAGGAGAGACTTGTTCCTCGCTCTTTGAGTACACGTACGAGCGCACACGCTCTCGTTACGTGTTCTCGCTCCAAGAAGTACAACGGAATGGCCCTTCTCCACGCCAGACGTGAAGGGGTGTATCTTTCGGTCTCTTCCATTACTCCTTCAGCTCAAGGCGTCAGGAATATCGTCTACCAATCAGCACTGCTCTTCTAAAACGGGAGAATGAAGTTTCGTTCAAGGTGACCAGTCCGGAAATCTGTAGCCTCGGCGTTTGGCGTTTGCTGGTAAAGACCTCTGAAACTGCGTGCTATGTTTGTAAAGAATGCGTAGGCTGGCCACTCCCACACAATGTAGCGGAATTTGCTTTTAAGCCAAACATGGGGTCATTCCTCCTTTCACTCAGGCAAACACTGTCAGCTCTACAGGCAGTCGCTGGCCAATGTAGTTAGGCTGACTTGGACCAGCCTCCCAGCGTGCAGTCTGCCTCTCGCGAACTAAAAGCCCCTGTGACCGTCGTGTCTTGAATGTGTGTGTGTACGCCAGCCTCGAGCATTTCAGTCTCGGAGCGCACTTGCGATTTACTAGTTATTAGCATATCTGTTTACATGAATTCATACAACATTGACTTTATGTTATCGAGTTTGGGTTCGAATGAAGCGTCTTGATGTGCGGAATATGATTGTGAGGGCGGAATATGTAAGCAATGAAGGTCAGGAGACCACAACGTCTTACAATCTGTACCTTCGAAGAATCTCAGAACACTCATTATGAAAATGTTTCTTCTTGTCTCGGACGATGGATAACATTTCTCAAAAATAGAATTAAAAGTAGTACAAATTTCCTGATTCTGGCCCAGGTTTTCGAGAGTTTTGCCACTGTGCGCGCTAACATCCCAAAGATGTTCGGGATCACATGCAGTTCTTCTTCATTGAAATGTCTTGGCTCTAAAGATTGAACGCCACGTGTCGCATTACACGCCCTAAATTAGACACTTGTGACCCTCTGCTTAAATTGTCTCGCTGATGCCCAGTTTTCGAAGTATAAAGTTGACGTAACATATAATAATAGTAATAACAATATCGGGAACTAAATTAAGGAGCAATAAGTGATGTAGGCCAAGCTGTTGCGATTTTGTTAGAATAATGTTTACTCAGGAAGCAAACCAATAGCGAAAAATGCACGCCCGTTTAGTCGTGCGGTCTAACGCACGGCTTTACGGATTGGGAAGGAGTGCCTGGTCCCTGGCACGAATCCGCCTGGCGGACCTGTGTCGAGGTACGGTGAGCTGGCCAGTCTGTGGATGGCTTTTACGCTGTTTTCCATCTGCCTCGGCGAATGCGTGCTGGTTCCCTTCATTCCGCCTCAGCTACTTTATGTCAGCGATTTCTGTGCAAAAAACTTCTCCACGTACGCGTACACCACCATTACTCTACCACGCAAACATAGGGGCTACACTCGTCTGGTGTGAGACGTTCCCTGGGGGGTCCACCGGGGGCCGAACCGCACAATAACCCTGGGTTCGGTGTGGGGCGGCGGAGGGGTGAAGTGGACTGCGGTAGTGGTCGTGGGGTTGTTGACCACTGCGGCTGCGGCGGGGACGGTGCCTCTCCGTCGTTTCTAGGCCCCCGGTTAACATACAATACATACATACAATAGCGAAAGTGGTCGTATTTAGAATTACTGTTACACTCGAGCGCATATCCATTTGACACACTTCGATTATTCACAGTCTCATCGCGAAATACGTGTTATCTTAGGCGAAAAGTTAGAGTTCACACCAGGCGCGCTGCTGCTCACCGCCCAGAGACTAAGTCCCACGATACCACACAACGCGAAATTTTCTAAGTCGGTTCAAATCGTAGCTGCCTAAAGACCGACTGTCCGCTTTCGCGTGTCAATCCGATCTGTACCCTTTGGTGCCTCCAGCCGAACTGTTCTCTGCCCGTCTCCGGTCGCATTCCCCGCGCGCCGAACGTCTTTGCTCAACTTACTAGTGCAGTTCCCTTTCCTGAAGTCGTCGGTCTGATTGGCTACGGCTTATTCTAAACTGTTTTACATGTTAACATATTTAAATAATCAAAGCTTGACCACTTTATTGTTTTAATAAAGTAACAGTAATATCCATTATATAATAATTGTTACAATCTCTTACATAAAACCAATACAATTTACTTCTTAACTTTGAATGCCACGGCCAGCAGCCTTGCAACAATGTGCTTTCTGCTAAATAAGTAAAGGAAAAAAGTAACTATCATCCATTAAACTTAACAACAAATATTCTATTACCTAGTGATTCAATAAGGTGTCATGCTGGCATCGTTCAATGTGTTATTTGTGGAGGAAATGACGATCTGATGCTTAACTCAAAATACTGATAATTTTAATTAACTATATCTTTTAAACAAATAAAGATACAGAGTCGATATTTACAACATTTGTCATTTTAATGATGCGCTTCTATATAAAATGTCTATCGTTAAGATCGACGAAAGTGTTCAGATTTTAGCATTCGGGTCTTTGTTACAACACTTGTTAATTTCACTTTGACAGTAAATCCTAAACTATTATATACATGATGAATATGCAAGTTTTATTGGGATCAGCATGAAATTTTATGGAGGATGGAAGATTAAAATTACTGTGGCTTCATTCCCTGCACCAATACAGAATTAAATAGTATTCATAAAAATGGTTCAAATGACTGTGAGCACTATGGGACTTAACATCTGAGGTCATCAGTCCCGTAGAGCTTAAAACTACTTAAACCTAACTAACCTAAGGACGTCACACACATCCATGCCCGAGGCACGATTCGAACCTGCGACCGTAGCGGTCGCGCGGTTCCAGACTGTAGCGCCTAGAACCGCTTGGCCACAACGGCCGGCAGTTTTCATAAATTTTTCCCTTTGGCCGACCTTAGGTCCGCCATATTTAACACTGCTACGTTTCCTTGGCGACAAATGGCTTCTACTGTGTTTCCCTATGACTCTTCTGTCTCACTCGCACACTACAGCGCTTAGGCCTCAATAGGCAATAGACGCCTTTGAGTTTCCCCATCTCGTGGTGAATCTGCACCCTTTGTGGCAAACCGTCCTGGACGACAGGGTTCGTATCACAATTCCTGTAGGCTGAATCTTTCGGCCATATATTTAAAATGAGAGCGCGATGCTCGTTAACTCACAACTGGTGTAAAGAAACATGCGATCCCTCCTATCTACTTTCAGTTGGGGAAACCTCTGTCCAGTTTCCAGCGCTACTGATAAAATTAGTGAACAAAATTTTACTTTTTCCTGTAACCGGCATGAAAACTGCTAATCTTCATGTTATTGAGTGTGCTGATAACGAAAATGTTAATGGAAATGCAAGATTAGCTCTCTTTTGAAGTTATGATAGCTTAATGTTATTACCTATATGAGCTTACGTGCGTATTTATCTTGTTGTTATCGTCGGAGGAACGTCGTTTATGGTGCAACCACTTTGACTGGCGTTTGTAGTTTCCTGCTGGCGATTCCCTGATTAGTGTCTGGCAGCAATCAGCTAACAGTGTCGCACTCCACTTTACCTGGTATGTCCGAAATTTGCTGATGGAAGCATTGTCCGTGCTCGTCGGTTGCAGAACGACAGTTGTCAGGAAAGAAATCCAAGTCGGAATCTAGGCAACTAGCTTTTAGGACATGTTGCACCCCAGTCTGTTGTAGCAGTGCAGAAGATTTGCCACAAGATTCCTATAGATTTGTTGCATCTTATTTCCTAGAAAGTTTGTTGACACTTGAACAATGGTATCCCAGGCTAACTTTTGATTACCTCTCAGAGCGGTGTTATATGCTCATCTTTGTACAATTTGTGTATCTGGAGACCAACAGAAATTTCCTCTTTTATTTTCACCTCACTAAGACATGGAATTTCTTGCGACCTTAACGAAGTTTTTCATTAGGTCCAATTTTACATGAAGAGCAACGAGAATTAAGTTCTTGGAATATTCAAGTTCATCGTGCATAGCATTGTGAGATCCTGGTTCAACTGATTGACGCTTAGGCCATTTTTTGTTTTATAATGAAGTACTTCGGCGCCGCTATCCCAGAGGCACAAGATGCAAAAGAATTTGATGTAGCCGTGCTGCAGCGCAGTAAAATGCCTATGACTTTTAGATCTCCGGATATCTGCCATTCATCTTGTCATAGTTCAATCGGAAATAACTATTGTTTCGTATTATCATACGGTTATTTCATGTAAGGTACATACCCAATTGTAATCGATGGTAATACGTTGCCATTATGTGGTAACATACACTTGAGGCCTACTTTGGATCAGTCGTTGAACAGTCTATATTTGATCACTTTTATAGTCAATGCCATTAGTTCATAACCACAAAAAAACAAGTTCTCTTCACTTTCGGAAAAATGGAAGGAATGACATATGGCGGTTATGGAACGCAGTCAATTTACCGTCTTACCAAAGACAATTCTACTGCTGTAGTTTTGACGCCAACAGTTCAGCATTACCTTTCGGTAATTCCAGATCTCTGACTACGTCGTTCAGTCCGGAACCACGCTGCTGCTGCGGTCGCAGGTTCGAATCCTGCCTCGGGCATGGATGTGTATGATGTCCTTAGGTTGGTTAGGTTTAAGTAGTTCTAGGTTCTAGGGGACTGATGACCCCAGGTGTTAAGTCCCATAGTGCTCATAGCCATCTGAACCATCTGATTAAGTCGTTAAGTTCAAACTGTGTTATTTTGGGAATCTCTGTACACTCATCGTTACGCAAAAAATTAGGATATTTCTAAGAACCGAATTTTGAAGGTGATTGCGCAGCACTAGTTTCAGTACAGCTCTAGTCACCATCGCAAACAGGTTGGACAGGGCAGGCAGTCCGTCCCCGTGAAGCACTGGTCGCAAGGCCGGGGGTATGTTAGGACACGTCAGGGAAGTCTTTTTCTTCTGGGGAATATAGTGTGTTAATGAAGTTGTCATAAATAGTAACGACCATTTGAACGGTTTGATGGTTCTCACCACATCATAGGTACAGCAAAGTCCAAGGAAGATCTCTTACGATTCAAAACCACAAATGAAGACTGGCAGTACAAAATATGCAACATACATGCGAAGCCCGGGGTTATCCTGATCCCACATTTCACAGCCAAAGTACAGTCTGTAAGTCTTCCTAATATATGGCCTCCTTTGCGGTTTTAATGTATCCTATCCGCAAATATAACAAAAATTGTCAGAATTGTTTACGCATTTACGAGGCATATTGAATCACAGGAACTACAATGACCACACGCACAAACTACACTTCAGTAACACGTTCTTCCAGACTACGAACACGACACAACTTGTAACAGACTGAAACTACGCTTAAATGAAACATGCTGCGCTTCTCCCTTCGTCTTCCCCTTTCCCTTTTTGCTACAACTTCGGGCGAAAAATAGCGACAAAGGACACACGGTTATTGTCGCCTGAAATTTCGTAACTCTGTCTATCATCAGCAGGATTTCGAAGCCTATATGGGGAGAGAATGATAAAGAACCACCTCACTTTAGCTTGGAAACTAAAGCTAATTTCACTGTCGTCTTCATTAATAGCGTGGTCGATATAGTTAAAAACATGTATTTCATACCAGTTACATTTTCACGTTTGGCTAGTGTAACTGGAGGAAAAGAAGCCAGGCTCTGTAATGTGTCATGTCTGCAACAGCCCACTCTACTCCTTGGAGTAAAAAATGAAAAGTACGAAAAAAGCTCAAGAAGAATATTGGCAATACAGGTGTGAAAGACTACACCGCAATATCAAACTGGCTTTGTTGAGAAAGCAATATTTACATCCAAGAAATTTGAAAACAACATTTCTACCATAGAGAATTAATTCCCTTATTTTATGGATAGTAATTCCAGTGATGAGCATATTTGCCAATTTACAACTGTACAGCGGCCCAGGGTTCGAATCTGGATCCGTACCTTCCCCAGGCAGTACACTACCAATTGCGCCATCTGAGCACACCTAACAGACAGGTTCAGAACTTGTCATCGAATCTACTTCCTAGCTATAATTGCAAGGGTGGTAGATTCGAACACCATGTCGGTACGCAGTTTTTAAATTGTTACACAAAGTCATTTTTGTTATTGGTAGGGGTCATATTTATAAAAATAACAACGTGATTGAAAACGACTCTTTCTCTTAGTTGAAGAGACATGGTCTAAATCATTTACCATTATCAAACAAATCACTTTGGCATTGACTTGCTACTACGAGACAATAAAAATAGCTGAACGTGCAGTAGAATACTACGCAACTCGAGTAAGAGCAGTGACACGTGAAGTCAGTTATCTTCCTGGTGATACTTTTTGGGGACAATGGAACTATTTGAAACTGTGACAGTAAAATTTAATTCGGAAATATGAGTCGAAAGTTATGAGCAAAACTATGATAATGCTATGTTTAAATAAGGACTGGTGAAGGAGGTGGAAGACGAAAGATAGAAACATCGTTTTAATGTTTATCTACACAAATTTCATAAGATGATACATTGGTCAATGTTGTTCAAAGCAGTGTCAGACAGTTTCTTACCGAGCTTGTCGTTTGTCGTGCAATACTGATACCGACATTGATTTGTCAGTGATAATGATGGCTTAGATCCATCGTTATGAAGTAAATTCTTTGAAGAAAAACAGCAACCAGTCACTATTTATACACTTTTTTATGTCAAGACGCGTTTTATGTTTCATGCGTTTTCAATAATTGACGTAGTACGTCAACACTCCATCAGTACTACGTTTTGTTTTTTCGAATGTACTTCGGACGCCGCTGCTGCCCTGCGGACAGTAACAATTCAATGTTCCCTGCGTTCGATGTACACGTTAGGAAGACGAATGGTTAATGCTATACGTAATTAAAAATGAGATAAATAGTTTATTTTGCTCATTAACGTTTACGAATAGGCTAAGAAACGCACTACATGTGAGAAACGCAACTTATGTGGATCAAAGTTTTCAAATACGAACTATATATGGTGTTCGTTCTAGAACGCTGTGCAGAGAAATCAGCAATCATCTTGGTATTTTGTCACCTGTTTCATATTTCAGTAATGTTGACCGTCGTGCCCGATTTTTCTCTGTTCTCGAAATATGGTATAGTCATTAACGTTTAATTATGACCTCAAAAAGTAATCCTAGGATGACGAATTTGCTGATAAAAGCAAAACATGGATTATGGAACATATTCGAAGTAAATCAGGTGATGCCGAGGAAATTAGGTTAAGAAACGAAACGTTTAAAGTAACACATGATTTTTGCTATTTAGGCAGGGCAATAACTGATGGTGACCGAAGTAGAGAAGACACATAATGCGGACTGGAAATGACAAGAAGTACGTTTCCGAAGAGGAGGGAATTTGTTAACATCGAATATAGATTTAAATGTCAGGACGTCTTTCCTGAAGGAATTTGTGTGATGTGTAGCCATGTACGGAAGTGAAACACGGACAAAAAACATCTTAGACAAGAAGAAAATACAACCTACTGAAATGTGGTGTTACAGAAGAATGCTGAAGATCAAAAGGGTAGAACGCATAACTAACGAGGATGTACTGGGTAGAACTGGGGAGAAAACAAATTTGTGGAACAACTTGACTAAAGGAAGGATCGGTATCCTTTATTCATTCTAAGACATGAAGGGATCACCTAAGAGTTTTTAGTATTGGAGGAAGTGTGGGGTGTGTGAATCGTAGAGGGAGATCAAGAGATAAATACAGTAAGCAGCTCCAGAAGGATGCGGGTTGCAATACTTCTTCAGACATGAAGACAGAGTGGCTTGGAGAGTTGCATCAAAGCAGTCTTCAAACTGAAGGCCACAGCCACAACAATAGTCACATTCCAATAATACACTTTTTCCAATGATGAATGACTTAGCTGACAATTTCAGGAACTGTGCATTAATATCCCATTCTGAGCGTCGATTAGCCACCATTCTTGGAATACATGGCACGCAATGGTTTCTTCATACGAAGAAAAGGACATAAGTAATTGGGTACTATGTCAGAAGAGTATCGAGGTGACGCCAAATTTGTGACGACAAAGAAGCAGCATGTGTGGTTCCGTACTGTTTACAATGAGCCGCGACGTTTTCGAGGAGTAAAACAACCCATTGCATAGTTTTCCACCACGTTTCATATAGACAGATGTTTCCAGAACCTATGTGCCTTTGTCAGTGTGTTTTCTTTATAGAAATCTGTAAAATATGAGCATGTTTTAAGTAACAGTTAATCTAACACAGTTTTCGTTTGTTGTTGTCAAATGAAATAATCTTATAGCATTATTGGCCAAGAGATCTCATATAGTGGCAGTTTGGCTGTCTAGTCCTTTTATTGGACGCCATTTCAGTTATTTTAATGTCGAAGATGACGAAATGGTGAGGACAACATCCAGTCCGCGAGCGGGTAAAATGTCATTAGTTTTACGTTTAGGTGCAGGATCACTTACCTTATTGTATACATGTATCACATCATACAGGTTTCGACAGATCTGTGCTGTCATCATTGAATCTCGTAACGTATGAACAAAAGTTCATGATCTTTAAAAATTTGCAAGGTACATGAACTTCTGTTAATATGTAACAAAATTCGATGGCAACAGCACCGAAACCGGTAACGAACAAAAGGATTTACGGGGGATTATCAAGAACCTGATTTTATAAGACTACAATAACACATTTAGTAAAAGCAGTCCTTGTCGCATATGAGTTGGCAATTTTTATTTTTAGATGACCGTTTACGATCTTCTTAAGAGATCATCATCAGATCTAGATTCCCTGATGACAGTAGGAACCGCTAGCGTGGTGCAGGCCCGTCCATCCTGGCGTGCAGAACACGCAGTGAGCAGTGTTCATCTAAAAATAAAAATTACCAACTCATATGCCACAAGGACTGTGTTTTTTTCTTTTCTTTTCTCTTTTTTTTTTATACGTCAAAGTATTAATACGTTGCTGTTTTCCTTGAACAAAGATCGAAACAATTGTAAATAATATAGAAATTCAGATCGACCCCAACAGACAACACAATATCAAACATGTATTTGTTATACAGGGTGTTACAAAATGGCACGGCCAAACTTTCAGGAAACATTCCTCACACACAAATAAAGAAAAGATGTTATGTGCACATGTGTCCGGAAACGCTTAATTTCCATGTTAGAGCTCATTTTAGTTTCTTCCACCACACGCTCAATGGAGCACGTTGTCATGATTTCGTACGGGATACTCTACCTGTGCTGCTAGAACATGTGCCTTTACAAGTACGACACAACATGTGGTTCATGCAAGATGGAGCTCCTGCATATTTCAGTCGAAGTGTTCCTACACTTCTCAACAACAGATTCGGTGACCGATGGATTGGTAGAGGCGGACCAATTCCATGGCCTCCGCGCTCTCCTGACCTCAACCCTCTTGACTTTCATTTATGGGGGCATTTGAAAGCTCTTGTCTAAGCAACCCCGGTACCAAATGTAGAGACTCTTCGTGCTCGTATTGTGGACGGCTGTGATACAATCCGCAATTCTCCAGGGCTGCATCAGCGCATCAGGGATTCCATGCGACGGAGGGTGGATGCATGTATCCCCGCTAACGGAGGACATTTTGAACATTTCCTGTAACAAAGTGTTTGAAGTCACGCTGGTACGTTCTGTTGCTGTGTGTTTCCATTCCATGATTAATTTGATTTGAGGAGAAGTAATAAAATGAGCTCTAACATGGAAAGTAAGCGTTTCCGGACACGTGTCCACATAACATATTTTCTTTCTTTGTGTGTGAGGAATGTTTCCTGAAAGTTTGGCCGTACCTTTTTGTAACACCCTGTATATGCTTCAGCCAGTC
The DNA here is from genome assembly GCF_023864345.2 of Schistocerca serialis cubense. Classification (NCBI taxonomy): domain Eukaryota; kingdom Metazoa; phylum Arthropoda; class Insecta; order Orthoptera; family Acrididae; genus Schistocerca; species Schistocerca serialis. Next base: position 1,141,054,308 of record NC_064639.1, on the reverse strand, counting down.
ACGAGGACTTTTACATGTCTGAACTACATTACCGAAATACCACGGTTAAGCTCATCTAACTGTACACCATATTTAAAACAAACAAACCAATTTGCATGCATACCTTCTCTTAAATAATAATCCTCAACAGCAGTGTAGTGTGAGGACGCTATCACTTATGATACTTTGAGGAATCGTTTGTGGAGAAGAACGTTGTTTTTTTCTTCAAATGATGTGTACACGTTACAACCACGCATTACTTTAAATTTAAGTTCATATACGGTTGAAAGCAGTTTATTTCTCAAATATGGATTACTTCAGCTGCAGTTGTCCATAACACAAAAGTATTATCTGAAGAAACTTCAGATACCTACAACCATTATCTCTGCAAGTGCTTCATTCTTGCGACAAATGTGTCGCTGTGAATCGTGTAAGGACAAACACCGGCACCAAGTCCATGGTCGCAGCTTTATCTTTAAGATGTTATAAGAAAATCTTGATTGATTCTCATAAAATTGGTATAAATAGTTTACATTGTTTTTGAGTCATCGGTCTTCTGGCTGGTTTGATGTGGCCCACCACGAATTTCTCTCCTGTGCCGACGTCTGACTCTCAGATTAGGACTTGTAATCTACGTTCTCAGTTAGTTGCTGTCTGTATTCCAGTCTCTGTCTTCTTCTACAGCTTTTACCCTCTACAGCTCCCTCTAGTATCGTGGAAGTTACTCCCTGATGTCTCAACAGATGTCATACCATCTTGTCCTTTCCTCTTTTCTGTGTTCCCCATATATCCTTTTCCTCGCCGATTCTGCAGGGAACCTCCTCATTCATTACCTTATCAGTCCATATAATTTTGAACATTCTTCTATAGCATCACATATCAAATACACCGATTGTCTTTTGTCCCGGTTTTCCCACAGTCCATATTTCAGTATCATATAATGCTGTGCTCAAAACATATATTCTCAGAAATTTCTTCCTCGAAGTAAGGCATAAGTTTTATATTTATGTTGTCTAGGAATGCCCTTATTTCCAGTGCTAGTCGGCTTTTTATGTCCTCCTTGCTCCATCAGACATGTGTTATTTTGCTGTCTAGGTAGCAGACCGCCTATGTGTTTTAACAAACAAAAATAAAATAAAATAATAATAATAAATTGTAATAATTATTGTTTGGAGAAGTAATTGAGAGATTAAAGTTTGTTTCGCCTTTGAGATTGGAACTGAATTTCTTAATGTTTCATAATATCTTACGTAGCATTGCTCATTGAGGTCACACAATAAAGTAAATGCAATTTACGCCGTGAATTTATCGAGCTTCGCATGTCCGAAGATGTACGGAACGTAGCCAGGGCTCATTATATATTTTTTGTAGACAAAGTCTGATATCTGACCTCAGCTTCAATCATGACAATGGGGTGACTAAAACTACTAAAACAGAGAAGAGCATACGATTAAATAAAACATGTATTCATATCAACATATACATTACGATATGAATGACACTTACGTAAAATTCTAGGTAAATAACTGCAGATAATTCACAAATGAGAGCGACTTATTAATTCTGCGCCTGTTTTCTGCAAGTAAGTATCAATATGGCTAACTGTGGAGCCACACAAAATATTACGTCCTTCTAGGACAACGAATGACATAAGAGTGCTGATGCCTGCTGGCTGCGACAAGAGAGCGGTGTTAATTCTTTTGTTTTGCTTTATCTTGTCTTAAGAAATCGATACATATAATCTATGTTCAGTAAATTAAATATCGTCTGTGCTCGAGTGCAAATGGTTCTTTAAAGTTTGCATTAATTCTCAGGTGTGTACAGACACTAGGTGTTGATTTTCTTGCTTTCCCGCGACTTCGTACTTCGAAGGCGGTCTCAGCTGTGTCGGACTCCCGCTTACAGCCTTCACCTTGGCCCTCGCACTTGCCGGCTGGTGCCCAGATCGACCCCGAATCGTCGGCAGGCGTCCCACACCCCCGCCGCCTCCGCCTTCGGCCCGCCCCTAATTCGGTGGCGGAGTTTACTGCCGGCTCTGCGAAGTCTGGGCGTGACCCGTGCTACTCCTGCCCGGCCCTCTCCAGGGACTGCCGCCGGCTTTTATGACTCCGTTTGTAAAGTAGCCTTCGCTATCAGCTGGAGCCGGGGCACTCCTCTGCAACCTTTCTCTCGAAGCCGGAGTAGACAGAGAGGCCTGCTTTCTTCAGAAGGAAGAAACCCCTGAAGCTTACGTAAGTAAACCCAGAAATGCAATACCTTTACCACCGTCGGGCAGTAAACAAGAACTCCGTTTCCAGTGTAGTAAGAGCATTTCTTTGCATATTGAATACGAATTCCGTTGAAGAAGACTCGAGGATATTCAGAGTGCTTTGTCATTTAATACCGTAATGCTGTAATAAGTAATGCAATACATTTATTCTCGCCCAATTTCGGTTAAAAAAAATGCGGAAACTGTTGTGGGATACCGAAGAATATTACCACCTCAGCCCCTATAATTTGATGAGCATTAAAATGACGTCTATTACGGAAGTGCTTTGCAAGGAGAGAGCTGTCGCTGAATTACTTTTGGCAGAAAACAGATATCAGATGTTCATAGGCGCTTGCAGAATGTCTGCGGAGTCCTGGGAGTGAACAAAAGCACGGTGAGTGGTTGGGCGAGGCATCTTTCATCATGCAACAAGATCGCGCAGACCTGTCCGATATCCCACATACTGGCCGACAGCTGTGACTCCTCCAACCTTGCAATGTGCTGCACACTCATTGGAGGTGGTCTAAGGATCACAACAATACATCACTGTGCAACTGTCCGTCTCTGATGGTAGTGCTGGCACACGCATCAACCAATTTGGATAATCAGAGGTGTGTGCCCCCCAGGTCGTTCTCCGGTTAAAAGAATGCCATAAAGACTAACGAAGAACAATGTGTGGTGAACTTGGTTCAAATGGCTCTTAGCACTATGGGACTTAACGTCTGAGGTCATCAGTCCTCTAGAACTTAGAACTACTTAAACCTAACTAACCTAAGAACATCACACGCATCCATGGCCGAGGTAGGATTCGAACCTGCGACCGTAGCAGTCGCGAGGTTCCGGACTGAAGCGCCTAGAACCGTGTGGTGAAGTAATCGCTTGCGCATTAAAAGGGCTGACCGTGACAAGTCTTTGTCGAACGTCGTCACAGTCACCTCGAACCGGAAAAACAACAATTTATGGAGCGGCTGCTCCTCCGAAGAGAAGGTTCTAAGCAGCAACCTCAGCGTAGAGTCATGGCGACTATCTTCTGGGACTTTGAAGGGGTTATTCTGTTTCTTGTCCTTCCTCATGCTGCTACACTATGTGATCAAAAGTATCCGGACATCTGACTGAAAATGTGTTACAAGTTCGTGGTGCCCTCCATCGGTAATGCTGGAATTCAGTATGGTGTTGGCCCACCCTTAGCCTTGATGACAGCTTCCAATCTCGCATTCATACGTTCAGTCAGGTGCAGGAAGGTTTCTTGGGGAATGGCAGCCTATTCTTCACCGAGTGTTGCACTGAGGAGAGGTATCGATGTTGGTCGGTGAGGCCTGGCAATAAGCTGGCGTTCCAAAACATTCCAAAGCTGTTCTATAGGTTTCAGGTCAGCACTCTGTGCAGGCTAGTCCATTACAGGGATGTTATTGTCGTGTAACCACTCCGCCACAGGCCGTGCATTATGAAGAGGTGCTCGATCATACTGAAAGATGCAGTCACCATCCTCGAATTGCTCTTCAACAGTAGGAAGCAAGAACGTCCTTAAAAAATCAATGGACGCCTGTGCTCCGATAGTGCCGTGCAAAACATGAATAACACGACCACACCATAACGCCACAGTCTCCGAATTTTACTGTTGGCACTACACACGCTGGCAGATGACGTTCACCGGGCATTCGCCATACCCACACCCTGCCATCGGATCGCCACATGGTGTACCGTGATTCGTCACTCCACACAACGTTTTTCCACTGTTCAGTCGTCCAATGTTTACACTCCTTACACCAAGCTAGGCGTCGTTTGGCATTTAGCGGCGTGATGTGTGGCTTATGAGTAGCCGCTCGACCATTAAATCCATGTTTTCTCTCCTCCCGCCTAACTGTCATAGTACTTGCAGTGGATCCTGTTGCAGTTTCGAATTCCTGTGTGACGTTGTGGATAGATGTCTGCCTATTACACATTACGACGCTCTTCAACTGTCGGCGGTCTCTGTCAGTCAACAGACGAGGTCGGCCTGTAGGCTTTTGTCCTGTACGTGGCCCTTCACGTTCGCACTTCACTATCACAACGGTAACAGTGGACCTAGGGATGTTTAGGGGTGTGGAAATCTCGATTACAGGCGTATGACACAAGTGACACCCAATCACCTGACCACGTTCGAAGTGCGTGAAACCCGCGTAGCGCCCCATGCTGCTTCCTCACGATGTCTAATGGCTACTGAGGTCGCTGATTTGGGGTACCTGGCAGGAGGTGGCAGCATAATGCTCCTAATATGAAAAAAGTATGTTTTTGAGGGTGAGGGGATACTTTTGCTCACATAGTGTACGACCAACTCTGAAGCGTGTTACGCTACCCTCAGGAAACTGAAGAAACTTCAGCAAGTTCTTCAGCACAAAATTGCCAACGAACTTCTCCTTCTCCATGACAACATAAGGCCTCACACAAGTTTGCGCATCCGAGACGATCTCACATAAGTTCACTGGACCATTTTTCCTCTTCCACGCTGCAGTCCGGATCTCGCACCTTTCGAATTCCGTCTGTTTAGCCCAACGAAAAATGTACTCCGCAAGAACCAGTATGTGGGTGATGGTGTGTTGATTTATGTAGCAAAACGTTGGTTCTGAGGTGACCAGTATAGAGAACATACAGGCCCTCTCAGTAAAGTGGCATCTGGCCATCGTATTGGAGGGAAATGAAAAATAGGGTTTTGTAGCCAAAAGAGTGGGGAATAGTATGATGTATCGGAATCCTGAATAAAACCATTCTGCTTTAAGAAAAAAAAGTGTAGCATTACTTATTGAACGTCCCTCATAATTTTTTTCATATTTAGACATCGCACTGCTTGACTAATGACAGAGCTCACATCAGTAGGCCGCATTTGTAGCCACCAACAACGGTGTGCTTTAACAAATATTACGGCAAATTTATCGTGCGAACTGTACACAGTGTTTTAAAGTGCACAACAAACTTCTAGGGGTGACAGATAATATAATTAGATACAACTTTGGTTAGATGCGAAACGTTCGCTGATGCTTTCCAGTGACGCTAAGCTCCGCTTAAGACTGGTTATGAGCGTTAGTGGCGTCAGAGCATAGGCTGTAACGTGCGTATGCAATGTGAGTTTTTTATCATTGAATGATCTGCTCTGCATGAAAGGTGGTAGAAACAGACATTAACGTTCGTCCTTAGCTTCAAAAATTTTTTCCTATTACAGACATTCATTCTCGTACTTATTTTGTTCAGAATCAATCTATACATTTTTGACACTCATTCTTCTGTTTTACATTGTTCAGAATCAATCCATCAGTTTATTGAGATAGGTAATATGCTTCACACCTGGCTAGTAGCCCCTGCTAGTTCAGTAAAATCTCGTCTTCCCAGGGCTGGCAAATACACACATCAAAAGAAGTTTTACCTCACCCCGGTTCCGAGAACTCCTGAAGATGTTGACTGTGGATATTGTACCACAAACACAGTCCCTTCAACTGTTCAGACCCGCCCGAAGATGTAAACAACCATACATGAGCCGCGCCTATTAGACGGAGGGGGTCCGACAATCGATCAGTTCCAGTCATTCCACCAAGAAGGAGGTACTCGGCTCGTATTGCCTGTAGTTCAACCATGCCTAAACAGTCAATACCGCAGTCCGCATTGTTAGTTTGTGCCAGGAAGGGCTCTCAACAAGGGAGGTTTCCATGTGCCTCGGAGTGAACCTAAGCGAAGTTGTTCGGACATGGAGGAGATACAGAGAGAGACTGGAACTGTCGATGACATGCCTCGCTCAGGCCGCCCAAGGGCTATTACTGCAGTGGGTGACCGCTACCTATGGATTATAGCTCGGAGGAACCCTGACAGCAATACCACCATGTTGAATAATGCTTTTCGTGCAGCCACAGGACGTGCGCAATAGGCTGCATGATGCGCAACTTCACTCCCGACATCCACGCCGAGGTCCATGCCGAGGTCCAACTTCGCAACCGCGACACCAAGCAGCGCGACACAGATGGGCCAAACAACATGCCTAATGGACCACTCAGGATTGGCATCACGTTCTCTTCACCGATGAGTGTCGCGTATTCCTTCAACCAGATAATCGTAGGAGACGCGTTTGGAGGCTACCCGGTCAGGCTGAACGCCTCAGACACACTGTCTAGCGAGTGAAGCAAGGTGGAGGTTCCCTGGTGTTTTGGGTGGTATTATGTGGGGCCGAAGTACGCCGCTGGTGATCATGGAAGGCACCGTAACGACTGTACGATACCTGACTGCCATACTATGACCGATAGTGCAACCGTATCGGAAGCATATTGGCGAGACATTCGGACGAAAATTAGCGCCCCATCGTGCACTTCTTGTGAATGACTCTCTTCGGGATAACGACATCGCTCGTCTAGAGTGGCCAGCATGTTCTCCAGACATGAACCCACCAACCACTCTGAGGGATCTACGCGGAATCGCTGTTGAGATGTGGGACAATCTGGACCAACAGTGCCTTGATGAACTTGTGGATAGTATGTCACGACGAATACTGGCATGTATCAATGCAAGAGGACGTGCTACTGGGTATTAGAGGTACCGGTGTTTACAACAATCTGGACCCCACCTCTGAAGGTCTCGCTGTATGATGTTCAACACGCAATGTGTGGTTTTCATGAGCAATAAAAAGGGCAGAAATGATATTTATGTTGATATCTATTCCAACTTTCTGTACTGGATCCGGAACCCTCGGAACCGAGGTGATGCAAAACTTCTTTGATGTATGTATTAAACGACGCCTAGCAGTGCTGGAAGGCTTCAGCCAACAGTTTGTCTTCAAACAAATGTTGTCCCCCATGATATGATCTATCGCCCATAGATTTTTGTCATCAAAACTTTGAAACACCTGGCAACTTGCGGTTGCAGCCAAGTGCCTCTAAGACAGAAGTTTCACCTAAACAACAAGATGTCCAATTAGGTGCTCGCTGTCTACCTCGACAGAAGATAACTCAGACACAACTGAAACTCAAAATATATAGAGATCACATACAAGAAACGTATTCGCAATTGCAAACAATGATTCGTAATTTGGAACAACACAGGCGCTGCAGCATCATATTTATCCACAGATATACCGGGCACGTGGTTATCAAGTTAAATGTCTCCCCTGTACGGGAATATACATAATGGTTGTACAAGTACAGTTTGTAGACACAAGATTGACGACATATGGGATTTTTTGTCTCGCTGTGAGTCGTGCTCGGATAGCCTACTTGTAAGGCGAGCGCTCGCGATTAACGGGAAATCCGAGTTCGAGTCGCAGTCCGGCGCAAGATTTCATTGCTGTCGATCCATTATACAGCTGATGATCGCCCATATTGGCTTCTGAGAATAACTTTCTTGATTGTCCACAAGGTGAAACAATTGTTCAAATAGCTCTAAGCACTATGGGACTTAACATCTGAGGTTATCAGTCCTCTAGACTTAGCACTACTTAAAGGTAACCAACCTAAGGACATCACACACATCCATGCCCGAAGCTGGATTCGAACCGGCGACCGTAGCAGCAGCGCGGTTCCGGACTGAAGCGCCTAGAACCGCTCGGCCATACCGGCTGGCTGTCCACAGGGTGGATCAGTACTGATTCTGGCCTAGTGTTGCGTACTGTCACTGCACTTTAGAGGAAAACGTCGTCCATCAGAGCGATAGACGAAGGGAAGAAGGGCAGTGCATATTTCAATTTCAGAATGATCCCCTAGCTTGTTCACTAAAAGCTTTGGAAGAACTAAGATTGTCTAGTAAATTTTCGAAGACATACTAACGCTGTTAACTACACCAATAGTTGCAGGTCACGAAAAATTAATTTATTTTGTTGTTGTAGTTACGAATCGAAAGTTGTACTCTACGAAAGATAGTCAAAATCGTGATAAGATGCGACGAAAAACTCGTAACATAAAATTAATTTACCAATAGGAAAGATGGGAGTAGGGTCGTTACAGTCCATGAAGTACGTTACAGGTCTTGAGATACGAAGTCCAGTCTGTATTGTCCTGCATCACTATATTTGCTTCCTATTCGGTTTTATCTATAGCGAGTTCACAGTTTTTACTGTCTGACAAATTTCTCATTAGTAAGAACTGATTTGCTGCCGCCGCTCATTCTATAGTACGAAAGAAAGTTCAGTACACCAAGATAGATTTTTTTTATACCTTATAGTTTGTGAGGTGTATAACGGTATCCACATGATCAGCTCATATCGTAGAGGGCCTCAAGATAGTGTAATATAACACTGATATTGACTGAAAATAAAATAAAGCCTATAAATAGAGATAAAGTTATGATCGGTACTACTTGACTAGCGTCACTAGTTCCTCTCTGTCCTATTCTTTTACTATAGCGTTACCGCGCAAAATGATCGTGGAGCTATTGGATTTCTTTCACGTCCTCTGGGCTCAGTTAGTGGATTTACCTTTTTTTCTCTTGTAGCTATGTCTTGCTCTCTCCCATACCGCACCGTCTAGATGATGTAATCGAAGTCCTATTTTCCTCCTAAGATGTAGATACTTTTAAGACTGCCTCGTTATAGCCGGCCGCTGTGGCCGACCTCTTCAAGGCGCTTCCATCCGGAACCGCTCTGCTGCTACGGTTGCAGGTTCGAATCCTGCCTCGGGTAAGGATGTGTGTGATGTCCTTAGGTTTAAGTAGTTCTAAGTATAAGGGACTGGTGATCTCAGATGTTAATTCTCATAGTGCTCAGAGCCATTTGAACAATTTTTTTGCCTCGTTATGGGTGCTGTGTTCCCATCCTCGATACATTCTCGTAAGACACTGGAGTTTCCTTTTCGCCAGTCACAGCACACTTCACAATTGCGATCAAATATGTAGGATGGGACCATTGTCTGGGTAGGTAATGGGAAAAACTTTTTTATCTGAAGCCTCGCGTTTATCTCAAGAAGAAACTGGAATTGACCCCAGATGATTTCCACCTACGCTGCGAGTTTGCAGACTTTATTTTTTGAATTCATTTCATTCATAATTGGCTGTTCGAGAATCACGTGTAGCTTCCCGCACTATAATTTTTTTCTCTCTCAAGTAAATTTTTGTACACCACACTCGGCGCATTGGGGTGTATGACGTGAACAACAAATCGTATTTTTAGACTATGTGTTGCTCACTGACGTCTATTTCAAGGGAATATGTTCCGTCAGTACTTGAACTCGTGGCTGTACAGTTGTCCCGTAGATTGAACTTTTTAATGTCGGTCAAAGCGGGTAGAGCACGGGGAGTGTGGTGTTAGCAGTTTGCGGACGAGTCGCGTGTGAAGTCCGCTGTGTAGTGGGGGGAGATTGAAGAGCGCGGCTTAGCGTAACACGGCGACACCGACCAGCACTTCATTGCCGCTGTCGGGTTACATCAAAAGTCGTGTTCGTGCTCTGGCTGGTGCGTTACGGAGAGCAGGAAAAATGTTCTGTCTGCTACAGCGGAAGATTTACGGACGTCCCGCTGTTAAAAATTGCACGCGCGCAGGGATATAAAGACACTGCTCTACACCGCGGTCTGTGTCCGCCGGCGGCGACAATGTTTATAGCGATGTAGCGTCAGAAGCAGAGATATGCTATCCAGGGCACCGCTGTTTGTACTGTCCGAGAGTTATTTTTTACTCTCAGCTGTCTGATTGTGAATCAAACGAAATCGAACGCCTGTGGGCGAACATTGTATTCGTCATTGTCTACGATCAATGTAACACTTTAGAATCGATTCTGGCTTTCATCCTGTAATTTATTTACTGTGTTAGTTTTAGGATGATCGTCAATAAAGACACTCCATAATTACATCTGCTATTGTTTGCTGAAAATCCTTTGCATATTAAAGGACTAATTACCCCGTGATCGGAGGACTCCAAGATTTTAGCACGTAAAAGGAACGTAAGAACAAAATGTTGTTTACTCCAGCCGGCATGATTATTTGATTACGATTACCCACGGTAGACAAAAAATAAGACTGACACGGAACTGACGTTTCTTAATAATCTCATGAACTGCCTACCACCAAAAAGGGCGGAACCCGTGGTTTCGGTGCACCAGTCGGCCGCTGGCTCATGTCTATCCATCTCCTGCATCCTCTGTCACGAGTATTTTTGTATTTAACAACCAGTTGAATGCAATACAAAATGGCTTTCACGATAAGGCACCGCGTGTTCTTAATCGAGTGTTACCCATAGCAGAATTCGTAAAACGTGTGCACAACATTTTGAACATGTACATATGACTGGAAGTGTTTTGGTGAAACCTCCATGAAAGCATGAAAAGCAAAACTTCGTGGAAAAATGGCCCAAACAAGCTCTGTAGCGAACCTCTAGAAAATAACTGATGTCTCATGTTGTACGGAGACATTCGCAAGAGAGGCAGGCAGTCACAATATATCTAGTTTATTTCTCGAACACAACTTTAACAAAGTCATCATTGTTTGACGGGAGTAAAGTTTCCTCAAGTCGGAAAATAAACGAAGTTCTTCCACATTTAAAAAAGGTCAATAGTTTTTTCGTGGGCAAACAAAGTACTCAATAAAAAGTTAATTAAGCTCCTCAACACACGAAAAGTGTCAGCTGATAAATCAGAAAACAACAACCTTCAAAGTCGGGCAAAAATCGTGAAGTCTGAGTGAAATAAGTTCCTGAAGAGGTGGGGAACACTGCACCCGTGCTATAGGGGTAAAGTCTCTCATTAATAATCGAAACGTCTTCGGTCATGGGTTAGAATTCACCCACTGCTTAGATTTTGGTTAATAATCAGCATTGGCGGCTGAAGTCTTCCGGCATAAGAATTCCCCTCATTCTGCCAACTGCCTTGTCAAAGAGGGTGGAGGAACGGACAGAGCGTCTCTAATCGTACCGTTGCCGTACCCACGACCAATTTCCGTAATTTTTCTGTTAATCTCGTTTACCGTCGTGGCAATATCCAATATTTATCGAAGATTTATCCAAGATTTTTTGCTCTGGAGCATGAAACGTATGATTAATTACGTAGAGAAAACTCTAAATATAGTATGTACTTTAGTATTTTCATTCATTCTTTTGACAACACCAAACTGAGCATACATATTATATTTAAATATGTGATCATAATAAGCACCCAAATACGTCGCCAAACTGCAATGGCGTCTCTTATACGTAATGGCGGAAAACATCGTTATTGCGTCGTGTTATTTACAAGGACCAGGTAAAAATAATTTATCAGTCTGGCGTCGTTTTGGACTCCATAAAGATGAAGACAAATAGGCGTCCAGAGAGCAATGAAGATAGTTGCAATGATGTTGATTTTTCCTGCGCTTGAGTCAGCAAAATGATCAGATATTGCAGCTTCCAAGGTAAACTACCCCCACGGTGTGAGAGTTCTGTTGTGGACTACGAAGCGGCAAAGGTACAGAAGAGAATGTAGCATGTGCATACGTGCTCGCAAAACTGTGGGAAGAGTTGGGTTTTTGTTGTGTGTCAGGTGGAAAGTGCATTGAACATTTGTGAAAGGTAAATAAAATCTTTCACTCTAAACGTAATTGTAAAAAGCACTCCCCATGATTACATGTGCCTACATGTACCAGAAGTTCCCTTGTAAAATCAGTCGGTTATTTTGAAAATGGAATACGAAACTTAAAATTTAGCTCATGTTTCTATCTTCATGCATGTAGAAGATTGTGAAATCGATTGAATAATTTTGACACAATGATTACATGAGACACGTGAAACACACAGGAGTAGAATGTTTCAGAATAACATAAGAAACTCTTCGTTACACGGACTGCTGATAATGCCTTCCACTACCATGACACGTGCACCAAGAAACCGTCGCACTGAACGTTGCATGCGCTGGCCCATCCTTTCAGTACTGGTTATGGTTTCGCAGTTTTTTATTGCACGAAAATAAATACTCTCTGCATCTTGCACCGAGGTTCCATGCACGAGATCTTTCAAATAACATAACAGATAAAAGCTTAGTGAGGCTAGATGCGGAGAACGTTGAGACCTCCGTCTTTTTCTACATATCTCACGCGAAATCTGCAATACAGGAGGCGGCGGATATTAACACCGAAAAAAGAGAGGAATCCTAGTACAAGTTGAACATGCGTCACATTTGTTCGCATCGATCAACGCAAATCTCTCAGCACATCACGTAGGTATGCCAACATTCTTTGTTCTTGTGTGTTTTCCATCATCAGTGCACTAGGAAGAGTTGTAGAAAATGCTCTCTAAAATGAAAATAAAGCGTTACCATACCTCCAACATATTCCGCTCTCCGATGAATCAGGAACAACGGAAATATATATTTGTAACATCGTATAGAATTTTCAAAATATAAAAATCAATAACAGTGATCTTTACCGACCATGTAATCAGTAATCACTGCTGTATTTATTTAAATGTGTGAGTAAATAAAAGCCATTAAATGCTCTTTAAAAAGAACTTCACGAGTGGCTCATTCTGGCGATGAAATGCGATTAATCGCCGAAACGGTATTACTGCATGAAGCACTCGCTTCTGCTGATAGCTTTCATCCATCATTTGTCATGCTGTTGCAACAACAACAAACGTGATCAGCCGATGAATTACGGTTCCAGTGTTGTGAAACTCTGTCAGAGAGATAACATTGACACAATGCAGACTTTAAGTGCATTACTTGTTTTGAACATAAGCGATGATCGGTGGGGGAAATGGGGGACGATAGGTGGGGCGTGAGGGAGGTGAGGGGGTGGGGAGGGGGAGGGGGAGGGGAGAGGAGGAAGAGTGCGATAGCGGCGTTATTTTGTTTATCTCTTGCTGCAGTGCTCTGGTGAGAGCTCTGGAACAAGGCTGGACTGCGTGCGAAATCTGATCATCCGGGCAGGCAAGTAGATAAACGACGGCGACTTCTTCATTCCATTTACGAATTCACTTTCATTTTATAGGATTAAATACATTTCTTTTTGACGGCACAATTGTGTCAGAAATAACAAATATGGCAGTAAAAGTGCCACAAAAATTGAAAAGGACATGCAAATAACGGAGAACGAAATTATTTTGAAATTCTTCTTTCTTTCGCACTGACTGCATTTAATGGTTTTTCCCTTCATCGTTAGAAACCACACGTGCTATCTCATTAGATGAAAACCTAAGGCAAATGATATGAAACCTTTTGCAGATATGACTCAACCTTTTTTTCCGAGTCATCAGTCTTCTAACTGGTTTGATGCGGCCCACCACAAATTCCTCATCTGTGCCAAACTCTTCATTTCAGAGTAGCACTTGCAACCTACGTTATCAACTATTTCCAGGATGTATTTCAATCTCTGTCTTTCTCTACAGTTCTTGCTCTCTAACAATTAATGCAATTAAAATGTCGTGCGCTATGTGCGTGATATTTTATATCTCATGTGACGTCAGAGAACCCTGGAAGTTTTCCCTAATGTACAAGTAAGCATTCTACTCTCACTGCACAGAATTACTTGTGGTCGTTGTGGTCTTCAGTCCTGAGACTGGTTTGATTTAGCTCTCCAATGCTACCCTATCCTGTGCAAGCTTCTTCATCTGCCAGTAATTACTGCAACCTACATCCTTCTGGATCTGCTTAGTGTATTCATCTCTTGGTCTCCCTTTACGATTTTTACCCTCCACGATGCCCTCCAGTGTTAAATTTGTGATCCCTTCATGTCTCAGAACATGTCCTGCCAACCGGTCCCTTCTTGTCAAGTTGTAGCACAAACTCCCCAATTCTCTTCAATACCTCCGCATTAGTTATATGATCTACCCATCTAATCTTCAGCATTATTCTGTAGCACCACATTTCGAAAGCTTCTATTCTCTTCTTGTCCAAACTATTTGTCGTCCATGTTTCACTTCCATACATGGCTACACTCCATACAAATACTTTCAGAAACGGCTTCCTGACACTTAAATCTATACTCGATGTTAACAAATTTCTCTTCTTCAGAAACGCATTCCTTGCCATTGCCAGTCTGCATTTTACATCCTCTCTACTTCGAACATCATCAGATATTTTGCTCCCCAAATAGCAAAACTCCTTTACTGCTTTAAGTGTCTCATTTCCTAATCTTATACCCTCGGCCTCACACGATTTAATTCGAATACATTCCATTATCCTCGTTTTGCTTTTATTGGTGTTCATCTAATATCCTCGTTTCAAGACACTGTCCATTCCGTTCAACTGCTCTCCAGGTCCTTTGCTATCTCTGACAGAATTACAATGTCATCGGCGAGCATCAAAGTTTTTATTTCTTCTCCAAGGATTTTAATACCTACTCCGAATTTTTCTTTTGTTTTCTTTACTGCTTGCTCAATATACAGATTGAATAACATTGGGGAGAGGCTACAACCCTGTCTCACTCCCTTCCCAACCACTGCTTCCCTTTCATGCCCCTCGACTCTTATAACTGCCATCTGCTTTCTGTACAAATTGTAAATAGCCTTTCGCTCCCTGTGTTTGACCCCTGCCACCTTCAGAATTTGAATGAGAGTATTCCAGTCAACATTGTCAAAAGCTTTCTCTAAGTCTACAAATGCTAGAAACGTAGGTTTGCCTTTCCTTAATCTTTCTTCTAAGATAAGTCGTAGGGTCAGTATTGCCTCACGTGTTCCAATATTTCTACGGAATCCAAACTTCTTCCCCGAAGTCGGCTTCCACCAGTTCTTCTATTCGTCTGTAAAGAATTCGTGTTATTACTTTGTAGGCCTTATATTGGCAATGAACTCTGTCGTTTCGTATTAGACAGTGCCTATTTATTTCGACGAGAAATGACTAAAAATAAAGACAGAGAGAGGGGGAACGTAGGGCAAAGAAGGCATGCAGGGATCTGTGTTAAAACAGCTGAAGTAGTACAGTCCTGAACGGACTTCTAGCCTACTAGCAGGATTCATCTGAATGTAAATACAGTCTGCACACGGCTGAGTCACATTGTAAACACAACATGTGGACTACTTTTGCTTTCGAATGTTCGAATGTGTGTGAAATCTTATGGGACTTAACTGTTAAAGTCATCAGTCCCTAAGTTTACACACTACTTAACCTAAATTATCCTAAGGACAAACACACACATCAATGCCCGAGGGAGGACTCGAACCTCTGCCGGGACCAGCCGCACAGTCTGTGACTGCAGCGCCTTAGACCGCTCGGCTAATCCCGCGCGGCTACTTTTGCTTTAATTCTAGCTATAAACTGACGGGAAATGAAAACATTATTCGTATGTGGCTCACGCATGCGAAGTTTACAGAACCATTCATGGATGTGTGACGCAGATTTTCTCGATTATAATTAGCATAGTGTCATTTACTCATCGTTCAATGTATTTACACAGGTTTTTTCATTTTTTAATTTTTTTTTACACAAATGATATACACTGAAGCACTAAACAAACTGGTGTAGGCATATGTATACATATACAGAGATATGTAAACGGGTAGAATACGGCGCTGCGGTCGGCAAGCAACGCCTGTATAAGACAAAAAGCGTTTGGCGCAGTTGTTAGATCGGTTACTGCTGCTACAATGGAAGGTTATCAAGATTTAAGTGAGATTCAGCGTGGTGTCGGTCCTAGAGCGGATGGGACACAGCATCTTCTAGGTAGCGATGAAGGGGGAACTATTTCACGAGTGTATCGTTAATATTAGGAATCCGTTAAAACATCAAATCTCCGCCCGCATCTCGTGGTCGTGCGGTAGCGTTCTCGCTTCCCACGCCCGGGTTCCCGGGTTCGATTCCCGGCGGGGTCAGGGATTTTCTCTGCCTTGTGATGGCTGGGTGTTGTGTGATGTCCTTAGGTTAGTTAGGTTTAAGTAGTTCTAAGTTCTAGGGGACTGATGACCGTAGATGTTAAGTCCCATAGTGCTCAGAGCCAGCCATCAAATCTCCGACATCGCTGCGGCCGGAAAAAGATCCTGCAAGAATGGGATCAACGACGACGGAAGAAAAAGGTTCAACGCGACAGAAATGCAAACTTTCCGCAAATTGCTGCAGAGTTCAACGCTTGGCCATCAAAAAGTGTGAGCCTGCAAGCCAATCAACGAAAAATCATTGATAATGGCTTTCGGAGCCGAAGACCCACTCATGTACCCTTGATGACTGCATGACACAAAACTTTACACCTCGTCTGGGCCCGTTAACACCGACATTGGACTGTTGATGACTGGAAACATGTTGCCTGGTCGGAAGAGTCTCGTTTCAAATTGTATCGAGCGGATGAACGTGTACGGGTATGGAGACGACCTCTTGAATCCATGGACCCTGCATGTCAGCGGGGGATTGTTCAAGTTGGTGGAGGCTCTGTAATTGTGCGGGTCGTGTGCGTTGGAATGGTGTGGGACCCCTGATACCTCTATATACGACTCTGATAAGTGACGCTACGTAAGCATCCTGTCTGATCACCTCCATTAATTCATTTGCTTTGTGCATTCCGACGAACTTGGGGAATTCCAGCAGGACAATGCGACACCAAACACGTCCAACGCTGCGATAGTGTTGCTCCAGGAACACTCTTCTGAGTTTAAACGCTTCCTCTGGCCACCAAGCTCCATAGGCGTGAACATCATTGAGCATATCTGGTATGCCTTGCAGCGTGCTGTTCAGAAGAGATCTCCAACCCCTCGTACTCTTACGGATTTATGGACAGCCCAGCAAGATTCATAGTGTCAGTTTCCTCCAACACTACTTCAGACATTAGTAGAGTCCATGCCGCGTCCTGTTGCGTCACTTATGCATGCTCGCGGAGGCCCTACACGAATTTAAGCAGGTGCACCAGTTTCTCTGGCTCTAAAAAGATTTGCATCACCTCTGTTCCGATAGTTCCGGAACCTGTGCAGAAAATTGGAATTAAGGCCAACATAAACATCATTTCCGCCCTTTTTATTGCTCATGAAAACAACACACTGTATGTTGTACCACCATATAGCGAGACCTTCATAGATGCTGGTCGAGATTGCTGTACATTCCGGTACCTCTAATACCTGGTAGCACGTCCTCTTGTATTGACGCATGTCTGTATTCGTCGTGGGATACTATCCACAATTTCATCAAGGCACTGTTGGTCCGGATTCTCCTAATCCTCAACGGCGACTCGACGTAAATCCCTCAGAATGGTTGGTGTGTCACGTCGTCCATAAACAGCCCTTTTCAATCTATCCCAAGCATGTTCGATAGGGTTCATGTCTGAAGAACATGCTGGTCACTCTAGTCGAACGACGTCGTAATCCTGAAGGATGTTCTTCACAAGATGTACACGATGGGGACGAGAATTGTCGTCCATGAAGACGAATGCCTCACCAATATGTTGCCGATATGGTTGCACCAGCGGTCGGAGGATGGGTTTCACGTGTCGTACAGCCGTTACGGCCCCTTCCATGACCAACAACGGCGTACGTCAGCCCCACATAATGCCACCCCAGAACAGCAGGGAACTTCCACTTTGCTGCACTCGGTGGACAGTGCGTCTGAAGCGTTCAGCCTGACAGGGTTGCCTCCAAACACGTCTCTGACGATTGTCTGGTTGAAGTAAGATGCGATGCTCATCTATGAAAAGAACGTGATGCCAGTCTTGAGTGGTTCATTTGGCATGCTGTTGGGTCCATCTGTATCTCGCTGCGTGGTGTCGTGGTTGCAAAGATGGACCGCGTCATGGACGTGGTGAGTGAAAAAAATTTGGAAATTTGTGCCCCTCCGTCTAATAGGCGCTGTTCATGCATGGTTGTTTACATCTTTGCGTGGGTTTAGTGACATCTCTGAACAGTCAAAGTGACAGTAGCTCGGTACGGGCTTTTGTTAAAGTTTCGAGAACATACCTTCACCGAAGAGTCAAGCAGTATATTGCTCCCTCCTACGTATATCTCGCGAAGAGACCATGAGGATAAAATCAGAGAGATTAGAGCCCACACAGAAGCATACCGACAATCCTTCTTTCCACGAACAATACGAGACTGGAATAGAAGGGAGAACCGATAGAGGTACTCAGGGTACCCTCCGCCACACACCGTCAGGTGGCTTGCGGAGTATGGATGTAGATGTAGATGTAAGGTCTTATGGGACCAAACTGGTTAGGTCATTGGTCCCTAAGCCTACACACTACTTAATCTAACCTAAACTAACTTACGCTAACACACAAACCCATGTCCGAAGGATGACTCGAAGCTCCAATGGAGGTGGGGGGGGGGGGGGGGGGGGGGAGAGCCGCACGGACCGTGATAAGACGCCTGAGACCGGGCGGCTATCCTGTGCGGCTCGGTAGTGAAATTGCGCACCAATCAGCCTATTGCGCACTGTTTGAGTCCTAACATGAGGTCCTGTGGCTGGACGAAAAGCATTATTAAACATGGTGTAGTTGCTGTCAGGATTCCTTCGAACCATAATCCGTAGGTAGTGGTCATCCACTGCAGTAGTAACCCTTGGGCGGCCTGAATGAGGCTTGTCATCGACATTTCCTGTCTCTCTCTGCCTCCTGCATGTCCGAACAATATCGCTTTGGTTCACTCCGAGACGCCTGGACACTTCCCTTGTTGAGAGCCCTTCCTGGCACAAAGTAACAATGCGGACGCGATAGAACCGCAGGATTGACCGTCTGGGTTTGGCTGAACTACAGCCAACACGAGCTGTATACGTCCTTCCTGGTGGAATGACTGAAACTGAACTGCTATCGGACCCCCCCCCCCCCCCCCCCCCCGTCTAATAGGCGCTGTTCATGCATGGTTGTTTACATCTTTGCGTGGGTTTAGTGACATCTCTGAACAGGCAAAGTGAGAGTGTCTGTGATACAATATCGACAGTCAACGTCTATCTACAGGAGTTCTGAGAACCGGGGTGAGCATAACTTTTTTTGATGTGTGTATATTTATGTTTCCTGTATTACATGTAGCATCATATATAAAACTCTGTGTAAATATTATCTGTAAATGAAACCACTATGGTCCAATTGGATAATGTTATATGTCTGTCACTCGAAAATTAATGTGAGAAGAGTCGGGACCTAGAACCTAGGGACAGAGGTATGTGTCGGTTGGTGTCGTGGACGTTCGTGTTCGGAAATTTCGAGGCGAATAAGCCAGATTTGGTTATGGAACAGCAGCGAGTTTATGATGCAATTTGAAGGAAACAGCTCTCTGAAGATCAGCATTAGAGGGAAGAAGACTCTACCAGAAAATCACCATGGTGTCATCTTTGCAATGTATCTTTAATTTTAAAAAGGAACATCGAGAACGAAGACTTACGGAGGAGAAGAAAGAAGACGGATGTCCCAAAGGCTGAAGATGACAACAAAGAAGGTTTTTGTAAGAATGTATACGCAGAAGATGACCGAAGTGTCAATATACCAGAACAGAACGAGGATCGTGGGCGATTTTCGTCATAGAAGCGCGATATTGGTGTATTAGGAGTTTTGCGTATGTAATAAATACCAGTTTTTATTTTGACTGAGATTGGAAAAGAGACGGTGACCTACAGTGCAGAGGCGAATGATACAACAGAAAGGCTGTTCTGCAACCTGTACTGAAGACAGATAAAGAAATGTAATGCGTTTATTAAAGTCATTTGCTGCGAGGGCCATAGAACACGTCAATTTAAAAATAAAAGTCTTAAAATATACTCACACACAGTTTCTATTAAATGCTTAGGTGGGTGTCCTTTATTGAAATCAGATAACCATCTGTTCGTAATATACGCGGGAAACGCAATCTCCATAGCTCATCTGAAGTGCTTTGTGCTTTTATGACATATGATCAATTTTTGGAGCAATCAATGGAAAAATAGTAATTAAATAATTTTCGGTGTTCGGATTGGGAATTCGTCGCTATCTTAGCGGGTTGCTGTGAGCCGCAGAACATCTGCCGCACTGCAGATCCAAGGACAGTCTTCCACTGCAGCAGTTACTGACCACGTGAGAGAAGCCATCCAACGTGTATGGGCACCAATTCTTACGACTCATCGGCGAGTGTTCATCTACGAGTTGAATCAAACTATTATGGACAGTATTTTAGATGTATATACCAACAATGTGCAATGTATTAGCATCAATGCTAAAGGTAATAACGAAACGAAACAGATATTTGTAAAGCACTTGTATGAATAGAATGTATGAATCTGGCTAGATACCATTTGACTTTTGGAAAAATCATTCACACAATTCCGAAGATATAAAGAGCCGACAACTGCGAGATTTGTCGCACAGTCAGCTTAACGCCTAATGTATTGAAGCTGCCGACAAGAATAACACACAGAAGAATTGGAAACAAAATTAACGACCTGTTAGATGACGGTCAGTTTGGCTCTAGTAAAGGTAAAGGCACCAGAGAGGCAATTCTAACGTTGCCGTTGATGCTGGAAGCTATGCGTGTTCACGTGATTTGTCAAGCTGGAGAAAAGCGTTCGGGAGTGTAAAATGGTGCAAGATGTTCGGAATTCTGAGGAAAATAGGGGTAAACTATAGGGAAAGACTGGTAATATACAATACGTACAAGAGCTAAGAAGGAACGATAAGAACGGAATACCAACAACGACAGAAGCAGCAATCAGGGAAACAAAAGAAGGGTTCAAGAGTGAAATTGAAATTCAAAGTGAAAGGGTATCAGCGATAAGATTCACTGATGACGTTGCCGTTCTCGGTGAAAGTGACGAAGAATTAGAGGATTTTCTGAAGGGAATGAGCAGTCTAATAAGTATAGAATATGGACTGAGAGTTAACTGAAGAACAATGGAATATCAGTAATGAAATTAGCGGTATAATCAACTTCAAAATGTAATAGACGAAATAATAGACCTTGCAAGCAAAATAGCGGACGTTGAACAAAGGAAGGAGGACATGAAATAGACTAACACACAAAGAAAGCATGTATCGTTGAAATAAATGTGCTACAGGATAAACAGAAACTTTAAGAAATATGATATTAAGGAGAAAACCTGTGAAACTCTGTTAGTAGCAGGGCGACCATTTTGGAAGCCGTATCGTTGATACGACTCGTAATTTTTATATGAGATGGGGGTCGTGTGACATATTAAAGAGATAGAAGAATAAACGAGAAAAGCAATGGTGCAATTTAATTTGAGTAAAAATTTATTTATTCTCGAGTTATGACTGATGTTTATTTCTTACTGCTCACGAGAAAACTGATCTGAACTTGACCCGAACACGTTAAGATTTCCCTGATATCAGGAGTGAGGAGCAGTCGTTGAAGCGTATAAGATTTCTAGCAACAACACCCAGACAGACCACTCATTACCCGCGATGGTCTTGTGAAACTTCTAGCGAAATTTTGGGAAACTAACTTCTCACAGACTAAACGAAAGCTGGACAATTGGAAAGAGTACGGATGAAGTAACATCAACTGATGCTCCGGCGTCGTCCAGCAAGAGTCTAGAGCAGCATATCTTGTAGTAAACTAGGGTCAGCCGAACATCAATAACGAGAATGCAAATGCTACATCTCAGTAAGAACGATCCAAATCAATGGGCATAGTTTTAAGAACGGGTGACCCATACGCTGGACGAAAAGTGAGGTTTCCCCTGTGATGTTACGAATGAAGCTAATTTCTGCATTAAGGAAGAGTAAAATAACCGCAGATATGGTATCAGATGTCAACTCTCACTGGGAACCGCGAAAGGTAGTTGGCACCTCAATAAAAGATTTGATGTGGAGCGTGGGTATACCGTAGTTTTGAGCACTTATTCCTTCAGGGGTGCTAACAGCAGCCCATAATATTGAGTGGTCAGACGAAGATCGGCTGCTTTCGCTGCTATCTGGAGAAGAGACAGTTTCAATATTTCTTTCAGTACCATGGTGTTCCATCTCATTACTCGCTAGCTTTCTGTGTGTACGTGTATACACAGTTCAAAAATGTTCAAATGTGTGTGAAATCTTATGGGACTTAACTGCTAAGGTCATCAGTCCCTAAGCTTACACACTACTTAACCTAAATTATCCTAAGGACAAACACACACACCCATGCCCGAGGGAGGACTCGAACCTCCGCCGGGGCCAGCCGCAAAGTCCATGACTGCAGCGCCTCAGACCACTCGGTTAAGTATACGGAGTTCCCTGGGGGGGAGTGGGGGGGGGTAGATAGGTCGTAGACGTGTGGTGAAGCGGCCACCATTTTCCCGCATTGAAGTCCACTTAATTCCTATGTGCCACATGTGAAGGAAGGTATGCTTTCAGTGGAGACCAGAAACCTTGCACACACAAAGGCGCGAGTAGTGAACTGTTGATGCTTGAGCTCACATTCAGATATATGTGTTCGTTAAAGTGGATGAGGATAACAATAAGCTTACAACGTTATGGACAACGCAGCTAGCACATCACGTAATCTTTATACGTTATCACACCATTTGCCTTCTTTTGTATAAAATTTAAAATATCTGAGAAAGAATGAAGCTATAATCAAACGAAAGATGCCATTGTTTTCCTGTTTGCTGTGTCACAAGGCCCTTTTTTTTGGTCGCGAGACCCTTCTTCCTTTTGAAAATTACTAGTTGAACCCAAGATGGCGGCTTCTAATCTAGCCGCCATGTTGTCAACATAGGTCCACACGTCTTTCCCACTATCCGGCCGGAGTGGCCGAGCGGTTCTAGGCGCTACAGTCTGGAACCGCGAGACCGCTTCGGTCGCAGGATCGAATGCTGCCTCGGGCATGGATGTGTGTGACGTCCTTAGGTTAGTTAGGTTTAAGTAGTTCTAAGTTCTAGGGGACTGATGACCTCAGAAGTTAAGTCCCATAGTGCTCAGAGCCATTTGAACCATTTTAAACACCTGTTTATCAACCTGTTTTTGTTTTAGAGGAGTGGTTTCACACCTATGGACAACCCTGTTGAATCAAACAGCCTTAACCGCAGACTGAAATTTCCAAAACTGTGTGTTTGGCAGAAAGCTCGGCATTTTATGGAAGTGAGTCACGGACTCCACGAAAACCCAAATAGAAAACAGCCTTTTGTTGTGGTGTGTTAAGGAATGTTTACAATTAAGGGAGTGATAAAGAAGTAAATAGGAAAGAGAATCTGGGAGGAAAAGATGTGCGGAAAACACGGAAAGTTTGTGAAGAATACAGAGCATAGCTTCCACGACACTAGACAGAAACGTAGAGGGTAAAAGCTGTAGGGAAGCATATCCAACAAATAACTGAGAAAGTTTAGTGTAAGTGCTATTCTGAGATGAAGAGGTTGACAGAGAAGAGACCATTCCACCAAGGTGCATCAGCCTACTCTGAAAACAGATGTCATCCCCCCTCCCCCCCCCCCCCCCTTCCCTCAGTTTCTACAGAAAGCAAAGAAAGAAGATACTTCTAAATTTTGTTACAGAGCGGTCAACGCAGGAACAAAGCTTCAGTGGGGACAGAGATTCCAATATATAGCATTATTTGCCGTCAAAGTGTTTCAGTTTAGCAGAAATATGAAGTAGATAAACATTTAAAATTATCTTTTTAGAATTTTTTACGCAGAAATACGTAACTGTTACACAGCTACTTCCTTTTTTTGTATGTTTCTCGGGTAGGCAAGCCTACTCTCAAGCGCTTATTTTCGTTCAAGTATTCGAAGCAGACGTGTTGGATTATTTTATTTGGGCACCATTACAGCTTGCCTGTTATGTAAGCGAGTGGCCGCTTCAGAATGAAGCCAGTAACGATCAAAGAAATAGAAAAATAAATGCGTATCTATGAAAGCGTTATCTCTACGAGATTTACCTTATCAGCTACGGACAGGTGCATGCGAATACTATTTATAAAATAACGAGGATGATCACGAAGCAAAACTGGAGAGACCGCTGCCGGATTCCACAGTGGCGCGTTGCAGTAACGAGCAGAGCTGGAATGAGAAGGCGGGGTGGCGGTGGCTGCGTCGGTGCCAACTGCGGCCACGTAGCAACGACCCCGTGACCGCAGCCTCTGCCGCCACAGACACCACTGCAGAAAATAGCAGTCTGCTAGCGATAGCACAGGACGAGAGCGGTTCGGAGGTAAGCGTTTCCCGAAGCTCTATAGATGGGGATGTTTCGAGGATACGAATATGTTACCAGCCACACATTGTGTGTGGCTTCCCGTGATTAGTAGTCAGACTAAGCCGAGATGCTAGTTTGTATTATGAAACAAAAATGTGTCAGTATCTCTTTCGACCTATCAGTTTAATAAGTCACAGCTGCAAAATACTAACGCGAATTCTTTACAGACGAATGGAAAAACTGGTAGAAGCCGACGTCGGGGAAGATCAGTTTGGATTCCGTAGAAACACTGGAAGACGTGAGGCAATACTGACCTTACGACTCATCTTAGAAGAAAGATTAAGGAAAGGCAAACCTACGTTTCTAGCATTTGTAGACTTAGAGAAAGTTTTTGACAATGTTGACTGGAATACTCTCTTTCAAATTTTGAAGGTGGCAGGGGTAAAATACAGAGAGCCGAAGGCTATTTATAATTTGTACAGGAACCAGATGGCAGTTATAAGAGTCGAGGGGCATGAAAGGGAAGCAGCGGTTGGGAAGGGAGTGAGACAGGGTTGTAGCCTCTCCCCGATGTTATTCAATCGGTATATTGAGCAAGCAGTAAAGGAAACAAAAGAAAAGCTCGGAGTAGTTATTAAAATCCATGGAGAAGAAATAAAAACTTTGAGGTTCGCCGATGACATTGTAATTCTGTCAGAGACAGCAAAGGACCTGGAAGAGAGCAGCTGAACGGAATGGACAGTGTCTTGAAAGGGGGGTATAAGATGAACATCAACAGAAGCAAAACGAGAATAAAGGAATGTAGTTGAATTAAGTCGGGTGATGCTGAGGGAATTAGATTAGGAAATGAGACACTTGAAGTAGTAAAGTAGTTTTGCTATTTGGGGAACGAAATAACTGATGATGATCGAAGTAGAGAGGATATAAAATGTAGACTGGCAATGGCAAGGAAATCGTTTCTGAAGAAGAGAAGTTTGTTAACATCGAGTATTGATTTAAGAGTCAGGAAGTCGTTCAAAAATGGCTCTGAGCACTATGGGACTTAACTGCTGAGGTCATTAGTCCCCTAGAACTTAGAACTAGTTAAACCTAACTAACTTAAGGACATCACACACATCCATGCCCGAGGCAGGATTCGAACCTGCGACCGTAGCGGTCTCGCGGTTCCAGACTGCAGCGCCAGAACCGCGCGGCCACTTCGGCCGGCCAGGAAGTCGTTTCTGAAAGTATTTGTATGGAGTGTAGCCATTTATGGAAGTGAAACATGGACGATAAATAGTTTAGACAAGAAGAGAATTGCTTATGAAATGTGGTGCTATAGAAGAATGCTGAAGATTAAGTGGGTAGATCACGTAACTAATGAGGAGGTATTGAATTGAATTGGGGGAAGAGGAGTTTGTGGCACAACTTGACTAGAAGAAGGGATTGGTCGGTAGGACGTGTTCTGAGGCATCAAAGGATCACCAGTTTAGTACTGGAGGGCAGCGTGGAGGGTAAAAATCGTAGAGGGAGACCAAGAGATGAATACACTAAGTAGATTCAAAAGGATGTAGGCTGCAGTACGTACTGGGAGATGAAGAAGCTTGCACAGGATAGAGTAGCAGGGAGAGCTCCATCAAACCAGTCTCAGGACTGAAGACGACAAAAACAACATCTTTTTCGTATGAGGCATTCAATACATTTATAAATGTTAGCGAACATATGACAAACCCTCCCACCGCCGCTTCCAGTGTCACACAAAACCATAACCATTTGCTTGTCTGTACGCGTAAAACCGACTTCCGTACCATTCGGAAAATTCCTTTGGTTGGTTGGTTGGTTGGTTGGTTGGCTGAGTCGGGGAAGGAGACCAAACAGCGAGGTCATCAGCCCATCGGATAAGGGAAGGAAGTCGGCCTGTGCCCTTTGAAATGAACCATCCCGGCATTTGCCTGAAGTGATTCAGGGAAATCACGGAAAACCTAAATCAGGATCGGCGGACGCGGGCTTGAACCGTCGTCCTCCCGAATGCGAGTCCAGCGTGCGAATCTCACTCGGTGATAATTCCTCTGTGGAGTATCTTCTTACAATGGGTGTTCAGACATAAGTGTCCAACACTGTGAGAGGTGGTAGTACTCTTCGGAACAAGAAAAGTAAGTCCAATAAACATGGATCTGGAAATGCATACTTTCCGCTATAAACAAGTGTTTACAATTCACCCCTCTGCAAAAAAATGGTTCAAATGGCTCTGAGCACTATGGGATTCAACTGCTGAGGTCATTAGTCCCCTAGAACTTAGAACTAGTTAAACCTAACTAACCTAAGGACATCACACTCATCCATGCCCGAGGCAGGATTCGAACCCGAGACCTTAGCGGTCGCGCGGTTCCAGACTGTTGCGCCTAGAACCGCTTGGCCACTCCGGCCGGCGATGTACACCCGGTTGTTGTTGCACTCACTGGCACGCATTGAAGACGTGGCTCCATAGTGACCTCACATCGTTGATTGGTGTAGCGTAGACCAATTCCTTCTAGTTTCCCCATGATGTCTTGGTGCTTGAGGTCTGAGGTCTGGTGTACGAGTAGGTTTTGGCCACCCCTCCCCCCCCCCCCCCCCCCCGCAATGCAGCGGTCCTGAAATGTCTGCGTCAGATGTGCGAGCACACTGTGACGATAATGGGTGCTGGTGCGCAATCATGCATTAACCACATTTGTATTCGTTGCTGCAATGGCACAGCCTCCAGCAAGGTAGCAAATACTTTAATGATAAAGTCAAGATAATAAGCCACAGTTAATTCTTGTGGTAGAACGTACGGCTCCATTAATCAGTCGCCAAGTACGCCTGCCATTGACGTTGATTGAGAATCGGTGTTGATGCCCTCTTTCCTGAATTGCTTGGTGATTTACATCTGCCTATACATGCTGGTTATGGAAATAACAACACCATTTCTTGTAAACCTTCCCTCATCGGCAAATTAAATCTTGGACATGAACAGTGAATCTCCAGGACCCTTCTGCAACAGCCATTGACAGAACAACCATTTGCTATAATGATCCTGTGGCCTTAGGGCCTGAACGCTCTGGGTATACCAATTCTTCATGAAGCACCCTCCCCCACCCCCCACCCCAAATAAGAGAGTAAGACATGAGACATGCCTTCTGCCGCTGCCAATCATTGCACACCGGACCCAGGCGTTTCTTCCACTGAAAGTAGCACACGCTCCTCCATGTCAGTTGTGCGGACTCTGCTGGGCCTTTCACTGTCAGTCTTCCGAGGTGCAAGGGTACCTGTGTTCCTCAATGCTGAAAAAGTCTGTCGAACATATCCGCCACTTCACTTGTCGAGAAGTAGTCTTACATTGCTAACAAGTGGTGGAAGAGAGAAAATGTAAATGTGCTGAACCATTTGTACGTACAAACACCGCAGTAACTGTAAACGCATATGTGAACCATTTTGGAAGAAGGAAAACCACCATGATAGATACCCCGGGTTGACAGTTCTGTATAATAAGACACACAAACATGACGAAAACTAACGTAGCCTACAACACGACTCAAACAACACAACTGACAGCAGTCTACATTATGAAAGATAGAGTACTGTAAGTGAGACATCATAATATCCTCTGACGTCATAAATGTTGCACAATACTTTAAAAATCAAGTAAATAACCTGAAACGGTTTTAGCATGTCAGGAGTAATACTAAATCAATATGTGTTAAATATCAGTTCAATAACTTTAACCATTTTCGAAATTTGGATGTTTTTCTGTAAAAATCATTGGCACAACAGAAAAGAGATAGAGATTTAAAAATTTATATTTAGATTCCTTTTTCATAATTATTTAATAGAAACTGTCTTCTGGATCTCACAAATTAAGATTTTAGTTGAAATTCAATATTTTCTGGTTTTTGTCTTAAAAATTAAGGAAGCAAGATATATTAAGTAGGCTAATAAATAAGGCTAGGATGTTTAAATTTAAGTAGATGGGAGATTCGCTATAATCATAAAGATGTGAGAAATTTCAACTGAATGACTATAAAACTATAGCGATAGCGTATCTCCAAAGGGCAAGTTCAGAGCTCGTCTACTGCGTGTAGTGCATTTAAATTAATTCTCTCGCCCAAAATATTTTAGTTAGCCACGTCAGACTGTTACTATGATTACTTACCTGTGTGCTGATTGCACATTTAAATTGAGAGCTTCATAGGCCATCAGCAAAGGAAGCAATGATTTATTCAAAAACTTAATGTGGTGCATTACTAGCCCAGCGGCTAGTCGGGAGAGCCGATTTGATCAGGCGTTCCCTTAGCCGTCCGCACCGCGGCTATATATATAAGAACGCTGCGCGAGGAAGTAAGGCCCCAGTTCTCTCCAGACACTGAATAGCACACCATCTGTGTCGGGAGTCGCGTCGCGTCGGTATCATTGCTATAAACAGCCTCGGATGCCCTATTAAGTTACTCGGGATACGCGTAACCATGACATCATTTTCGAGAGAAGTCTTAATTCTGGGATGACTTTAATTATCTATCTTCAGTTTGCGTATGTCGTATTTTCACGTGCCGCCGCGGGACAGACATTCTACCATTATTTAGCGCATCGTTTGATGAACATTATCATCAAATTATGGCGAGCATTCACTTAAACATTTAATTTGGACAGTTATAGTTGCATCAGCGCATTAGACTCTGAACTGCTCTGGTAGTTGGATTGTGTGGATTCTTTTTTTTTTTTTTTTTTCATCTGTGACTTTCAGAATATATAGAACGTTTATACACGATCGTTTTTGATTATGAATCCCAGACAATCTCCTAATTCCTCAGAGCTATAAGCTGTAGCTATAAGTGTATTTCTCAGATGAAGTGGGCACTAGGAATTCTAATTACAGGCTTCATGTTTTGCTAATCACTTTCTGGTTGCCAATATTGTAGTTAGAGAGCCAGTGTTGAGAACGGCAAACAACAGCATAAATAATAGGAACATTTTAAACAACAAATACTCCACCTGCCGCCCCACATATGGTGCATCGGCCGGGAAACAAACTGAGTAAAGTGAAAGTGATTTTTAAATATTCGGATTCGCGAGTGAAATACGACACGCAACTGAGTAATAGAACAGTGAAAGTGTTACATGTGCATGTGGACGACGCAATTGGATTAACAACGGACCTGGATTGACGGAGCTGGCACTGAGTCTAGCGGCGCTGCCGGCATCGCGAGAAGCCAGTTTCGCCTCACCGCAGTCGTCCGCCGGAGCAACCGGAGCCGCGCCTGCAGTTGCAGGGCACGCAAACACACAACAGCCGTCTGCGTGCCGTCTACAGTTCAACGCGCTGCGTCGCATCAGTAATCCTGGTACGCCGCGCCGGCAACGCCATACGTCGTGCAGAAGGAACTAAGTTAAGTGAAAAGCTGTTAAAAATTTTACTAACCTGCACTAAAGGACTGTCGGAGATGGAACTGCCAGAAGATGCTGAGGTGAAACTTAAATCAGAACCTATGTCTGTTGAGGGAACTGTAAATCCAGACAAAGGTTCAAGTGTAAATATGCTTAAAAGTAGTAAAGTGAAATATGAAGTATTGTCTCCTGGCAGTAGTGTGAAAAGGGGCAATGATTCAATAATAGAGACCCCTGTAGTAAAGCAGAAATTAGAAATTGTTAATTTATTGGATGATAGTTTATCTGATGAGTTAAAAACGAAACAGTCATCAGAGATGGTAGAGTTTAGGAAGGAGAAGTTAGATATGACTGATAAATCAGAAGTTTCATTTAGTTTTGATGATTCTGGTGTTGGAGCTAGTTTTTTGTCACCTGAGTGTGAAAAGAAACCAGCTAGTGAGCAACCCAAAGATACTGGGGCTATTGATTTAAATGTTATATTACAAGCAATAGTTGCCAATAATGCAAACATGACAGCTGAATTAAAGTCTGAAATAACTGAGGTCAAAAGCAGTAATGCTGAATTAAAATCTAATATAATTGAGGTAAATAACAGGATTGTGGCCAGTCAAACCAATTTAAATAAACGGTTGGAGGTAATGGACGATACCTTCAAGGCTGGTTGCAGTAAGTTGAAAGAGGATCTGGACAGTTTGAATTATAAAATTGATTACAACCATGAGGATATTAAGAAAAAGGTTGCTCAACAATTTTCTGAAATGTATAAAACAGTAAAATCCGAAGTTGCTGAAGTTCTCAAAGACTTCCAAATGGAAGATGCGAAGCTGGAGCACAAGTTAACAGAAAAGATCGAGGCGGAATCTGAACTGTGCTCAGATAGGTTTAAAGATGTTAATATAAAAGTAAACATATGTCAAGCAGAAGTGGATGCAATCAAAACTGATACTACTCATATTGAGCAAAGAGTAGATAATGTTGAAATGAGAGTAGAAAATATTAGTACTAACATTGCTAACATTGAGAGTAAAGTAGCTTCAGTAACTTCTGGTAATGGTAATATGCAACAAATTGTAGCTGCAAACGCCGCTTTTATCGGGTGTCGGCAGTTCTTGCGGTTCGATCCTGATAAAAATATCCACCCGCTAGATTTCTGGAACGATTTTGAAGATGTGATTCCACGAATTTGGTCTGAACGAGAGAAAATCTCATTTATTAGAAGCCATTTAGCAGGTGGCGCCATGCGTTGGTCAGCTGATGTTATGTTGAAATGTAAAACATTAGCGGAATTTAAAACAGCTTTCATTAATGAGTATTGGTCTAGTAATAAGCATAATGAAGTGTTGAGAGAATTTTGGAGTGGAAAACGCTTCAATGCAGGCTAGGAATCTATTAAAGAGTTTGCCAGGTCATGGATCTCACGTTTGTCACATTTGGCTGAAAAGCTAAAACATGAAATGATAATACTGGGTCTTGAAGCCAAACTGCCATGGTATTGGCAAACTAGAATTATATCTGCCCCTAGAGACAATCTGGATCGTTTCATTGAATATTTGGAACATGTAGAGCGTGTGGCTGCCAATGAGAAGCAAGCACGTAATAACAGAAATGCTAATAACAATAGTAGTAATTTTAAGAACGATCAGAATGGAAACATAAACAT
This sequence comes from Schistocerca serialis cubense, assembly GCF_023864345.2. Classification (NCBI taxonomy): domain Eukaryota; kingdom Metazoa; phylum Arthropoda; class Insecta; order Orthoptera; family Acrididae; genus Schistocerca; species Schistocerca serialis. Next base: position 1,141,023,136 of record NC_064639.1, on the reverse strand, counting down.
CAGAACAGTAGGTGTTCGCCATCCTAAGAGAGGTAGGAATTGGAGAAATAATTATCAGAACCAACAATGGCATCCAAATGACAGTAATTTTGTTCTGAACAAAATTATGCAGGTAAGCAACAGTGCAGAAAGCAATGCTGTGCCAGTTAACTGTAATGGAAATAGAGGAAACAGTAGTAGGCCGAGGCAGGAAAACTAGTTTCCGTCTATGAGGACACTGGCGCTCACCAGGCAGTTACTTTTCCTAAGACAGTAATTACAGTAATTGGTAAGGCAGATCAGAATACTCAAAGTGAACATGTGGATGAAGAGTCGGTAGCATCTAAGGATACAGCAGAAATATTAGATCACTCACAGTATTTGATAGATACCGTGTTGAAGACGCTTTCTAAGTGGGAAGAGAAAGAGAAGGCGCAGCAGTGTAATGGTATGGAAGAGCTACAAAATACTGAATTGACAGGTGAAGAAGCAGAAGAAATTCATGCTTATATTTACGATGTGGATGATGTGCTCTTATCTAAAGTGCCTGTGCAGGATGTTGATACTGTACTAATAGATTTAGGACGGGAGGTAAGTGAGAATGTAGAGGGTAGCCTGTTGGGGGTCGATGAACCCAGTAGCTGTGACCAGTTGTCACTTGAGAAGGAACCCGACGATAATAATTAAAGTGGTTTAGCTGTAACTAGTATTATGCCCGGTCTGGAGGCACAGAATCGCTCAGACTACAGTAATTTGGGTCATGTTCAGCAAACTAAGTGTAATGAAGTCGTGCGGTGTTTCGATTTGAAATTAATAGACCGACTGGAATAGGCAGCTGAAAATGTAATTCAGGAAACCCCTACACACTTTGACCTAAATGTAATGAAGACAGATGTCAATCACTTTAGTTGGAGACAAATCCAAAAGGAACTATTGGATCAGTTTGAGGAACCACCTGTGCAAACTAGAATAAGCCACCCTATAATAATAGTGAATATGTTGGGTATCAATGTACGTTGTCTCTTAGACAGTGGAAGTGAGGTGAGTGCGATATCTCAGTCCTTCTTTGATGCATTACCTGGTAAAGACAAGCTTACAGTAATGAGGGTATCAGGACTAAGAATAATTAGAGCTACTGGCAAGGTGTCAAAAACGGTAAAGCAAGAAGCTTTGCTGCCCTTTAACATTAATGGTAATTTAATTGATCATCCTTGCTTAATTGTAAACAATCTCAGTATTGAGGTTTTAATTGGCATAGATTTATTGTCGAAATATCAGAGTGTTGTTGACTTTGAAAGAAGCCAGTTAAAAATGGTCTTGCCGATAAACGGAGTAATTACGGTACCTTTTATTGATAAACATGTAGTAACTAATGATGAAACTTGGGAGCTGCCTATACGAGTTCTGAAAAATCGGAGATATTGGGACGAAGGTGTTAATCTTAGTACAAGTAAGCTAAACACAGAAGAAGAAGAAGCAATTATTTTGGACAAAATAGAAGCTAAATTGCAGGAAATCGATAAAATTTCAGCTAATCAGAAGGAAGGACTGAGACAGGTTTTAAAAAGGCATCATAAGATATTTTCAAATAGACCTGGCGTGGTCAAAGGTTATGAAAGTCAATTAAAGGTGAAACTGGGCCAAGTGTTTTTCAGGAAGCCATACCAAATACATGTAGCTAGGAAGGAGGCGGTTCGAAAGGAGATACAGAGAATGCTAGAATGGGGTGTGATTGAAAAAGCGGTCAGTGAATACAATAATCCTCTTGTTGTTGTACCAAAAAGAGACGGGAGTGTCAGATTGGTCTTGGACGCTCGTTGGTTGGATGAAATAGTGGTTAGGGAAAGTGATAGACCGCAGAACATGGACGAGTTATTGTAAAAGTTCCGGGGAGTAAAATTCTTAACTTCTATGGACATCACGTGTGGATATTGGAATTTGCCACTGGCGGAAAGTTCAAGGAAGTACACAGCTTTCTTGTACGAAGGAGTTTGTTACCAGTATCGTGTGGTACCTTTCGGACTTAATATCTCTGTTTGTGCTTTCGTACGTGTGATGTGCCATGTTTTAGGACCAGCCTTAAGTAATAAAATAACAGTCTACGTAGATGATCTGTTAATAGCAACTCCTACCTGGGAAGAACACATAGCTTTATTAGAGGAAGTGTTAGAGGCTATTGAGAGAGGTGGCATGAAACTAAAGATTGAAAAGACAGAGTGCCTTAAAGTGGAAATAGGTTTCTTGGGATATATGATAAGTGGAAAAAATATTCTGCCTTACCCAGGCAAACTAGCAGTCATTGAAAAATTTGAGGCTCCCAGAAACAAGAAGCAGTTGAGATCGATGTTCGGTCTTTTCGGCTTCTATAGGCGTTTTGTTAGTGATCAGGCTTTTAATGCGCCCTGTCTTCACCTCCTGCTGAAAAAGAATACCCCTTGGGTTTGGACAGCAGAATGTCAACAGGCGTTCGAGGTGCTTAAACAATCTTTAATTAATAGTCCTATTTTACATCATCCTGATTTTGAAAAACCATTCTGTATGTCTGTTGATGCTAGTGGCTATGGTATAGCTGTGGAGGTATTCCAAGTAGAAATAGAGAACGAACAAGAAGTGCACAAGACTATAGCTTTCGCAAGTCGATCTTTACAGGCAGCAGAGAGAAATTATGGAATCTCAGAACTGGAAGCATTGGCAATTGTATTTGGGGTACAGAAGTTTAAGCAGTATCTATTGGGTCACAAGATAATTGTTTACAGTGACCATAAGGCGTTGACCTTTTTAAAGACCTGTAAGTTGAGGAATGCTCGCTTGGTAAGATGGTCATTGTATCTCCAGCAGTTTGACCTTGAGATTAGATATATTCAAGGGAAAGACAATCTGGTAGCTGATGGGTTATCCAGAAGTGCGGAGGTCTGTGATGACGCGGGAATTACAGCAACAGACCTAAGTGAAGTACGAATGTTTGCGTTGCACGAAGTGAAGGAAGAAAGTGCATTAAAGAGAGTAATTAAGAACTTGAGATGTGAGCAGAATGCAGATGACCAACTGAAATTAGTGAAGAGCTATTTAGGAAATGCGAACTATCCTAAGGTTTCGCAATACTATTGTCTGCATAAACGTATTCTGTTTAGGAGGAAAAAGGTAGATGTTTCTGATTGGAAGCTGTGCTTTCCCTCACAACATGTAGACTTACTAATCGACTATGTACACCTGAGGTATGGGCACTACGGTGCAAAGAAGTGCATTGCAAAATTAAAAGAGAAGGTTGTGTTTGACAACATGTACCACCGTGTGGCCAAGAGTCTAGCATCTTGTGTAGTGTGCCAGAAAGTCCGTGCTGCTAACACCAGAATACAAGGGGATATGCATTCAGTAGAGCCAACTGAAACCCTAGAATTACTGGCTTGTGATTTGTTTGGCCCTCTTCCTGCTTCGAGAGGTGGTTGCACCCATGTTTTTGTTGTTGTGGATGGATTCAGTAAATATGTTAAGCTATACCCAATTAAAAGAGCAAATGCAAAAACGTTGGTAGGAAAGTTGGAAAAAGATTTCTTCGTGAACGTTGGCGTTCCGAAGAATTTGCTGTCAGACAATGGGCCTCAATTTACTTCTGATAGATTTAACGAATGTCTAGATAAGGCCGGAGTGAAACATCTGAAAATATCTGCGTATTTCCCCCAAGGAAATATGAGTGAACGTATTATGAGAGAATTGAATACGCTTTGCAGGACTTATTGTGCTCGGAAACACTCAAGTTGGGCAGAGCACAATAAGTATTTTGAGAATGTAATTAACAACTTAAGACATGATGCAACTGGTTTTGCGCCTTGCGAATTGATGTTTGGCCAAGAACCGCACAATGTGATTGCAGATATGGTAGAATTCCCTATTCTAACGCAAATATCCACAGACGAGAAGAAGTTAAAGGCTAGGGCAAATATAAGAAAAAGAGCATTGGAAAGGAAGAAGCGTCATGACGTAAAAGCTGTACCAACCAGTTTTGAAATAGGTCAGTTAGTCCTTGTCAAAACCAAGGAAAAATCAAAGAAAATAAATGCAGAAACAAAGAAATTCATGTTCGTATACCAAGGACCTTTCAAGATCATAGGAAAACCACATGCCAATGTATATAGGCTAGAGTACCCTAAGAGTAAAAAGCTATTAGGTCTCAGGAACGTGATCGACCTAAAGAAGTTCATAGGTAGTGAATGATTTCTGTAGGGAGGAGGTTGTTCTGTAACCTCTACACAGTGTGGCAGCTGTGCAGTCCCAGCTGTGTGAGATTTTCTTTCCTTTTCAGATCTCACTCATTCTTCATCTTTTCTATCCACCTAAAATTTCGACCTCTTCTTTCCAACACATTAAATTTTCCATTATGACTATCAAGCCAGCATTAAGCTAATGAACTCTGTACAGAGGAGGTTGTTCTGTAACCTCTACACATTGTGGCAGCTGTGCAGTCCCAGCTGTGTGAGATCTTCTTTCCATTTCAGGTCTCACTCATTCTTCATCTTTCCTATCTACAAAAATTTCGACCCCTTCTTTCCAATATGAAAAATTTCTGAAACCGATGAATTCTGTAGGGAGGAGGTTGTTCTGTAACCTCTACACAGTGTGGCAGCTGTGCAGTCCCAGCTGTGTCAGATCTTCTTTCACATTTCAGGTCTCACTCATTCTTCATCTTTCCTATCCACCAAAGTTTCGACTCTTACTCTCAAATACTAAAATTTTCAGCCATGGCTATCAAGCCATAAGTTCTGTAACCATTCTATCCACCGATTAGTGAAGAAAAATACCTAATGTGACAAACCTAACAGTGACATAAACAACAGAGAAGTATGACGTAATTAAGATACAATGTATTTGAGTAACAATTATGTATAGAACCCTGGTAATATTATAAGTACAAAGTTGTTGTTTTATTGGAAATGGTCCACCAACATTAATTTAAAAAGACATACAAATTCGTGTAGAAGCAGGATCTGAAGTGGCATTGAAACCTATTGTATGCTGTAGAGCTAGCTAATTAATAGTAAAAGAGATTGCTTAGTGTTATGAAAAATATGCAGATAAGTTGTAAGAACGAACTCACCTTGTGTAGCAAGGAATGGCAGTGTAATAGAATTGAGTAGTGTTTGTGGTTGAGACGTGAAGGACACGTCCCTGAAGTATTTATAAGGTTGGAGCTGGCCATTATTTTGGTGTAGTGTGTGACAGGACACACCTACACGTGTTGAGGTTATGAGTTGTTGGAGGCGTGAATGCGACCATAGGTACCCTTATGTTAGATGAGACAGAGCAGCTCATGGTGTCCTATAGGTTTAAGGAATTACTTGATGCACTTTAGTGGTAGGTCGAGAGAGACTACCTGTGGTTTCAGCGTCCGATCGAGTGGAAATGGATTGCCACGTGAGCAAACTGATCAGCTGCAATACAATATAGATATGAAATAAATGTGCTATCCTATGCTTTAAATTTTAATGGAGTGAGTATTACTTAAGTTCATACACTAGAAACATTTGAGCAACATAATTTATAGCTCAGCATAAATACACTTCGGTGGAGTAAGTACATAATTGCAGATGTGGAACTGACACAGCAGCAGAGGACCAATAAGTGGATTTAGTAGTCAACTAAACGTAGTGTGTTTAGAACACTCCGAACTGTACTATTACCAGAAGTTACTCACATGTACGAAGAAGCTGAGAATACAACTACTAATCAAATATACTCATACTATCTCTAAGAATAAGGTAATCGAAGATGAGTCAGCTAAGTGAATAAAATACAGAAATGTATCAGGAATGTACCGAGCATTGGTTCAGTGTTCCGGCCCAGAAATAATAAATTGAGATTAAATAGGATTCATGATTGTATGCCTTGAGCATAAATTTTCTCTAGTACGTCACTAAAGGCGATTTGAGCCATTTTTTACCGATTTTATGACAATTAAGTAACCACTAGAGTAAAATTGAAAAAGGTCTGTTAACTTTGTTCCAGCTAAATATTGAAAGATAAAATGTGTATATCCCCATTTCATTGTGACCCACCCTTAGATATTAAGTGAACAGAGTGTGAGGCTCTCTTTTTGTTTGTTCTACAGGGCAAACGAGAAAATGGCAGCCTGGTAGCTGCGTGAAAGCGTGGAGTGACTTGGACACAACTCACAGTGACCCCTCTCCTTTCCCCATGTAATAAGAGTGAACGTGAAGGACGCACACCATAGCAACTTCCCCTCCTCTACCCTTGTGAATGGAAGTGTAGAGCGGCAGCCAAAGCGGCTACAACCACGTGTGTAAAAATGAAATTGTCATGATTATAAAATTTTCTTTCAGGTTTAGAAATGACTGCTAAGATATAATCATCTGTTTATGTATCATGAATAACTGTGTTATTTTCTTTGAATTTGTGTATGTAAAAATGTATTTAATGGATTTAAGATTTTCATAATTTTACATCTTTTTATGTGTTTGTTTGTCTAAGGCAATATATATGCCAAAGTGTTTCATTGATTTTGCTTAAATTTTGAGGGATAATATTGCTTAAGAGGCAGTGAACATGCCAGTAATTTAAATAATTGAAGTAGGTAATCAGTTTTCTTTTAATATTTCTATATGTTTACAATTCAATTTTAATTTTTCATAAGGAGTTAAGCTGTACTCTTGCTTCCCCTTTTGTAATTAAATTTTTTTTCTTCGTTCATTAACATTCAAAAACAAAAAAATTTAAGTAGAGGGTGATGTAGGGAAGCAGCCTACTCACGCCGTAGTAAATTCACATCAGCCTTTCCATTGTGTGCCAGCCAGTCCCCTGTAACTAGCTCTGACGTCATAAATGTTGCGCAATACTTTAAAAATAAAGTAAATAACCTGAAACGGTTCTTGCATGTCAGGAGTAATACTAAATCATTATGTGTTGAATATCAGTTCAATAACTTTAACCGTTTTCGAAATTTGAATGTTTTTCTGTAAAAATCATTGGCGCAACAGAAAATAGCTAGAGACTTAAAAATTTATATTTAGATTCCTTTTTCATAATGTAACAACTATGACGGCTTCTGACATCAAATGTATCAGTTGTGTTACTAAATGTGACACTTCTGTCACTCAATGTAACTGGGTTTTCTCTTTTGATGCTGTCAATTGTCAGGATGACAGGGTGAAAATATTAAATAAATTAACTTTTCTATCTTAACAACATGTGGGCAGGGTGGGTTCTTCCTTGGCTCGGGTATGAGGTCGAATGAAACATCATTTTTACATAAGATAACTTTTATTGAAAGTTTCGAACAACTGTATCTTACTGGGACGTTCTGGTTCGGAGAGCGGCAGCCGTGTCGTTTGCGTAGCGTTCTGCTGCGGCAGCGGCGGCGGCGGCGGCGCCTGATTACGCGTAGCGGTGTGTATCTCGTGTCGCCGTCTCGCCCAGCTGACTGGAGACGCGCAGCGCGAGGTGGCCCGTTTAATTATTGCGAGCGACGTCGTGCATCGGGTGATACCTTGGGTGAGGCGTCCCAGTGTTTCTCTTCTCTAAGCGGCCGCGTGTGTTGTGCGTCGGCCAGCGGAGCGGTGCGGCGGGGGAAGGCCAGTGTGGCGGACTCGAACCACGGACTCCCGCTTGTCTGTCTTCGGCTGTCAGCTCTTCATCCCAGCTCACAGGTGACTACTGATGTGAGGCCGTCTCCTTCCCGTCCTCACGAGTCACCCGGGTATGTAAAAACCAGACTTCAAATACCTTTTAACTTCTGTCTTCTGGCGCCGCGGCTGCTGCTTGCTATTCCATTACAGCGGCGGACTTGGTGCGTCTGTGCATGATGCAGTCTCTTCTTGCATGACGGTCTTCAGCAGCGAAACTGACTGAAAACTACTGCTACTCTTCTTTTCTTCCTTCGTCTCTCGTCTTCGTCTCCGTCCCCGTCTCCGTCTTCGTCTTCATCCCCGTCTTCATCCGTCTTCATCTGTCGGGCCCACCGCGTCTCGCGTATTTATACACTTCAGTTTACTGGAGGTGAACGACTTCACGGCCATTGCCTCTTCTGTCACGTTGAAAAGCTTCTCGAAGAATCTTCTTGACCTCGGTCATTGGCTCTTGGAATGTAGGCGAGGGCCTTTGCTCACATGCGACAACTGAGAAACACGTGAGCCGGTCGGGCGATGCCCTGACGGCTGAATCGACAGCGCCCGCTTATGTGGAACTGCTGACTTCACGGTCATTGTCTCTTCTGTTCTGCTGTTCTGCACGCTGAATGCCAGTATGTAACTCTCTAAACTAAACCAAGTTTTCCATTTATATTCTAATTTCTAGTTCACTTTGATTTCACTAATTTATTTACTTAATTAACACTCAACAATAATTATTTAATAGAAACAGTCTTCTGGATCTCACAAATTAAGATTTTAGTTGAAATTCAATATTTTCTGTTTTTGTCTTAAAAATTAAGGAAGCAAGATAGATTAAGTAGGCTAATAAATACGGCTAGGATGTTTAAATTGAAGTAGATGGGAGATTCGCTATAATCATAAAGATGTGAGAAATTTCAACTGAATGACTATAAAACTATAGCGATAGCGTATCTCCAAAGGGCAAGTTCAGAGCTCGTCTACTGCGTGTAGTGTAATTAAATTAAATCTCTCGCCCAAAATATTTTACTTAGCCACGTCAGACTGTTATTATGGTTACTTACCTGTGTGCTGATTGCACATTTAAATGTGCCGTATTAAGTTACTCGGGATACGCGTAACCATGACATCATTTTCGAGAGAAGTGTTAATTCTGGGATGACTTTAATTATCTATCTTCAGTTTCCGTATGTCGTATTTTCACGTGCCGCCGCGGGACTGACATTCTACCATTATTTAGCGTGGCGTTTGATGAACATTATCATCAAATTATGGCGAGCATTCACTTAAACATTTAATTTGGACAGTTATAGTTGCATCAGCGCATTAGACTCTGAACTGCTCTGTTAGTCAGATTGTGTGGATTCTTTTTTTTTTTTTTTTCATCTGTGACTTTCAGAATACACTCCTGGAAATTGAAATAAGAACACCGTGAATTCATTGTCCCAGGAAGGGGAAACTTTATTGACACATTCCTGGGGTCAGATACATCACACGATCACACTGACAGAACCACAGGCACATAGACACAGGCAACAGAGCATGCACAATGTCGGCACTAGTACAGTGTATATCCACCTTTCGCAGCAATGCAGGCTGCTATTCTCCCATGGAGACGATCGTAGAGATGCTGGATGTAGTCCTGTGGAACGGCTTGCCATGCCATTTCCACCTGGCGCCTCAGTTGGACCAGCGTTCGTGCTGGACGTGCAGACCGCGTGAGACGACGCTTCATCCAGTCCCAAACATGCTCAATGGGGGACAGATCCGGAGATCTTGCTGGCCAGGGTAGTTGACTTACACCTTCTAGAGCACGTTGGGTGGCACGGGATACATGCGGACGTGCATTGTCCTGTTGGAACAGCAAGTTCCCTTGCCGGTCTAGGAATGGTAGAACGATGGGTTCGATGACGGTTTGGATGTACCGTGCACTATTCAGTGTCCCCTCGACGATCACCAGTGGTGTACGGCCAGTGTAGGAGATCGCTCCCCACACCATGATGCCGCGTGTTGGCCCTGTGTGCCTCGGTCGTATGCAGTCCTGATTGTGGCGCTCACCTGCACGGCGCCAAACACGCATACGACCATCATTGGCACCAAGGCATAAGCGACTCTCATCGCTGAAGACGACACGTCTCCATTCGTCCCTCCATTCACGCCTGTCGCGACACCACTGGAGGCGGGCTGCACGATGTTGGGGCGTGAGCGGAAGACGGCCTAACGGTGTGCGGGACCGTAGCCCAGCTTCATGGAGACGGTTGCGAATGGTCCTCGCCGATACCCCAGGAGCAACAGTGTCCCTAATTTGCTGGGAAGTGGCGGTGCGGTCCCCTACGGCACTGCGTAGGATCCTACGGTCTTGGCGTGCATCCGTGCGTCGCTGCGGTCCAGTCCCAGGTCGACGGGCACGTGCACCTTCCGCCGACCACTGGCGACAACATCGATGTACTGTGGAGACCTCACGCCCCACGTGTTGAGCAATTCGGCGGTACGTCCACCCGGCCTCCCGCATGCCCACTATACACCCTCGCTCAAAGTCTGCCAACTGCACATACGGTTCACGTCCACGCTGTCGCGGCATGCTACCAGTGTTAAAGACTGCGATGAAGCTCCGTATGCCACGGCAAACTGGCTGACACTGACGGCGGCGGTGCACAAATGCTGCGCAGCTAGCGCCATTCGACGGCCAACACCGCGGTTCCTGGTGTGTCCGCTGTGCCGTGCGTGTGATCATTGGTTGTACAGCCCTCTCGCAGTGTCCGGAGCAAGTATGGTGGGTCTGACACACCGGTGTCAATGTGTTCTTTTTTCCATTTCCAGGAGTGTATATAGAACGTTTTTACACGATCGTTTTTGATTATGAATCCCAGACAATTTCCTAATTCCTCAGAGCTTTAAGCGGTAGCTGTAAGTGTATTTCTCAGATGAAGTGGGCACTAGGAATTCTAATTACAGGCTTCACGTTTTGCTAATCACTTTCTCGTTGCCAAAATTGTAGTTAGAGAGCCAGTGTTGAGAACGGCAAACAACAGCATAAATAAAAGGAACATTTTAAACAACATAATTCCACCCGCCGCCCCACAACACATCTGACGGAGCGCCAACGCAACGAGTGTGCCAATGTCGGCAACTAAGCGTAGCGCAGCCCTTCCTACAAACGTGTTTATTTCCGCGTTCCCGGACCAGTGTTTAAAGAACTTCTCTTCTTTGTTTCGATGAGTACCTATTCTCAACTTATTGGACAATATATGGCTGCGTTCAGCACCTGACGCTTGGCTTCTATTTTAAGCCACATAATAGCCCCCCCCCCCCCCCCCCCCTATAAACCATGGACTTTGCCATTGGTGAGGAGGCTTGCGAGCCTCAGCGATACAGATAGCCGTACTGTAGGCTGAACCGCAACGGAGGGGTATCTGTTGAGAGGCCAGACAAACGTGTGGGTCCTGAGGAGGGGCAGCAACCTTTTCAGTAGTTGCAGGGGCAACAGTCTGGATGATTGACTGCTCTGGCTATGTAACACTAAAAACGGCTTTGCTGTGCTAGTACTGCGAACGGCTGAAAGCAAGGGGAAACTACAGCCGTAATTTTTCCCGAGGGCATGCAGCTTTAGTGTATGGTTAAATGATAATGGCGTCCTCTTGGGTAAAATATTCCGGAGGTAAAATAGTCCCCCATTCGGATCTCCCGGCGGGGACTACTCAGGAGGACAATGTTATCGGGAGAAAGAAAACGGGCGTTCTACGGGTCAGATCACGGAATGTCAGATCCGTTAATCGGGCAGGTAGGTTACAAAATTTAAAAAGGGAAATGGATAGGTTAAAATTAGATACAGTGGGAATTCGTGAAGTTCGGTGGCAGCAGGAAGAAGACTTACAAGAAATTTTGTCTGGTGAATATAGGGATATAAATACAAAATCAAATAGTGATAAGGCAGGAGTAGGTTTAATAACGAATAAATAAAAAATACGAGGGCGGGTAAGCTACTACAAACAAGGTGAACGAATTATTGTGGCCATATACACTGAACCCACTCTTACCACAGTAGTACAAGTTTATATGCCAACTAGCTCCGCAGATGACGAAGAGATTGATGACATGTGTGATGAGTTAAAAGAAATTATTCAGATAGTGAAGGGAGACGAAAATTTCGTAGTCAAGGGTGACTGGAATTCGACAGTAGGAGATGAAAGAGAAGGAAACGTAGTAGGTGAATATGGAATGGGGTAATAAATGAGAGAGGAAACCGCGTGGTACAATTTTGCACAGAGCATAACTTAACCATAGCTAACGCTTGGTTCAAGAATCATGGAAGAATCATGGAAGAAACCTGGAGATACTGGAAGGTTTCAGATAGATTACATAATGGTAAGACAGAGTTTTACCAACCAGCTTTTAAATTTTAAGTCATTTCTAGGGGCAGATGTGGACTATGACTACAATCTATTGGTTACGAACTGCAGATTAAAACTGAAGAAACAGCGAAAAAATGGGAATTTAAGGAGATGGGACCAGGATAAACTGAAAGAAACAGAGGTGGTAAGGAGTTCCATGGAGAGCTTTAGGGAACGATTAACAAGAATGTGGGAACGAAATACGGTAGAAGAAGAATGGGTAGCTTTGAGACGTGAAATAGGGAAGGCAGCAGAGGATCAAGTAGGTAAAAAAACGAGGGCTAGTAGAAATCCTTGTGTAACAGGAGATATTGAATTTAATTGATGAAAGGATAAAATACAAAAATGCAGTAAATTAAGCAAACAAAAAGGAATACAAACGTCTCAAAAATGAGCTCGACAGGAAGTGCAAAGTGGCTAAGCAGGGATGGCTAGAGGACAAATGTAAGGTTGTACAGGCGTGTATAACTAGGGGTAGGATAGATACTGAATACAGGAAAATTAGAGAGACTTTTGGAGAAAAGAGAACCATTTGCATGAATATCTAGAGCTCAGATGGAAATCCAGTTTTAAGCAAAGAAGTGAAAGCAGGAAGGTGGAAGGAGTATACAGCGGGTCTATACAAGGGCGATGTTCTTGAGGACAATATTATGGAAATGGAAGAGGATGTAGATGAAGATGAAATGGGAGATATGATACTGCGTGAAAAGTCTGACAGAGCACTGAGAGACTTAAGTCGAAACAAGGCCCCAGGAGTAGACAACATTCCATTAGAACTACTGATAGCCTTCGTAGAGCCAGCCTTGACAAAACTCTACCATCTGGTGAGCAAGATATGTGAGACAGGCGAAATAGCCTCAGGCTGCAAGAAGAATGTAATAATTTCAATCCCAAAGAAAGCAGGTGTTGACAGATGTGAAAATTACCGAACTATCAGTATAATAACTCACGGCTGCAGAATGCTAACAGGAATTCTTTACAGAAGAATGGAAAAACTGGTAGAAGCCGACCTCGGGGAAGATCAGTTTGGATTCCGTAGAAATGTTGGAACACGCGAGGCAATACTGACCCCACGACTTATCTTAGAAAATAGATTAAGGAAAGGCAAACCTACGTTTCTAGAATTTTTGGACTTAGAGAAAGCTTTTGACAATGTTGGCTGGAATACTCTCTTTCAAATTCTGAAGGTGGCATGGGTAAAATACAGGGAGCAAAAGGCTATTTACAATTTCTGCAGAAACAAAACGGCAGTTATAAGAGTCGAGGGGCGCGAAAGGGAAGCAGTGGTTGGGATGGGAGTGAGACAGGGTTGTAGCAACTCCCCGATGTTATTCAATGTGTATATTGAGCAAGCAGTATAGGAAACAAAAGAAAAATTTGTAGTGGGAATTAAAATCCGTGGAGAAGAAATGAAAACTTTGTGGTTCGCCGATGGCATTGTAATGCTGTCAGAGACAGCAAAGGACCTGGAAGAGCAGATGAACGGAATGGACAGCGACTAGAAAGGAGGATATAAGATGAACATTGAAACGTCCCCTTAGAAAAATTAGTGAATTACTGTGCTGGTAAACCCCTTACGTTATTTGATTCTCAAACAGCTGAGCAGAACTGAACGTACTCAGACATTTCGCATTTCGCTCATTACCTATTCTGATCAACACTAAAATGACACAATAATTTTTAGCGCAACGCAGTCTGACTTTCAATAATCCCTACAAAAGGATGGCCCTGACTCACATTAAACTATACCTTTCACAAATCACTTACCTCACAAAAATCTTCGTTACTCGAACTAGTGCTATACAGCGAGCGCCACTACTGCCAGCTAAATAAAAGATTCAAACTACTGAAGGCACTAACTACTGATAGGCATAGTTAGCAAATGAAAGATTTTGATAGAGAAAAACAATGTATTTACCTTAATATTGTTCAAAAGTCATATTATATATGTCAGTTCATGACATCCAGTCTTACAAATTTACTGTCTCTGTCCAGATCATCCGCTCTCAAAACTCCGCCATCTCACTCCCCACATCCACCACTGCTGGCGGCTCACATCCAACTGCGCAACGCTACGCGCTGTTCACATCCAGCTGCCCAACACTACAATGGCAAACAACAATTCAAACTAACCACAGACTGCACACAGCACAGCCAGTGATTTTCATACAGAGCGCTACGTGGCGTTACCAATAAGAAAACCTAAACGGCCTACTTACAACATCAACAAAAGCAATAAGAGGATAATGGTATGTAGTCGAATTAATTCGGGTGATGCTGAGGGAATTAGATTAGGAAATGAGACGCTTAAAGTAGTAAATGAGTTTTGCTATTTGGGGAGCAGAATGACTGATGATGGTCGAAGCAGAGAACATATAAAATGTAGACTGGCAACGGCAAGGAAAGCGTTTGTGAAGAAGCGAAATTTGTTAACATCCAATATAGATTTAAGTGTCAGGAAGTCGTTTCTGAAAGTATTTGTATGGATTGTAGCCATGAATGGAAGTGAAACGTGGACGATAAATAGTTTCGACAAGAAGAGAATAGAAGTTTTCTAAATGTGGTGCTACAGAAGAATTCTGAAGATTAGATGGATAGATCACATAACTAATGAGGAGGTATTGAGTAGAATTGGGGATAAGAGAAATTTGTGGCACAACTTGACTAGAAGAAGGGATCGGTTGGTAGGACATATCCTGAGGCATGAAAGGATCACTAATTTAGTATTGGAGGGCAGCGTGGAGGGTAAAAATCGTAGAGGAAGACCAAGAGATGAATACACGAAACAGATTCAGAAGGATGTAAGGCGCAGTAGGTACTGGGACATGAAGGAGCTTGCACAGGATAGAGCAGCGTGGAGAGCTGCATCAAAACAGTTTGTGGACTGAAGACCACAACAACAAAAACAAGAATTATAGTTTTTGTTATGAAAAAAGTTTCATCATATTGCTGCAGATGCTGTGATGGTGTGTGCACTTGCACTGTCTTGCATGTGGTACTAACAGTAAGCATCATTTTAAGTAAGAAAATGAAACACCTTCAGCCATCCTTATGACGTCTTTTGGGTAGCTACCAGGTTCGGCTCTCCAGTGCACCATCTTCAGGCCATTATGCATAAAAAGGATTGATAGAATTATCAATTTATCAACCATGCAATAGAAATATTAAAAACAGAATGACAATTAAGGACAAGACTATACAGGTCAATTTACAGTACTCATTTGGTAGAACTAATTATACCTAAAGTATACCATAACGGATTTCCACTCATTTCATTGTACACTTGTATTATATATTGTATATTAAGAACATCATTAAAGGAATATTCATCTTTGATTTTTATTGCCCAGTCGGAGGATACATTATCCGCATAATGCTGAAATAACCTAATGAACGACAAAATAACTGTAGAAATTGATGAAAGTATGAATGAACTACTATCTTCAGAAACAAGTAAACTGAAGATACGTGATCTATCTGCTGTGTCAAAATAGGAAATGCTGACGTGCAAACCTCTCAGGGGTACACTTATGCCATGTACTTAAATTGGATGTCCAAGGCGTGTCAGAGCACCAAATATACGACGACACGGATGATCGTAACATACGAATAACATAAGAAAAACTCGCGCAAGAACTGCTCATGGTGAACAACATTCATGTGCGAATGGATCCATGTATCATATATTGCCATGACACAGTAGCACCCAAGGACACTAACTAGCCTGCGAGGATGCACTGCAGCCGGTCGTTGTGGCCGAGCGGTTCTAGGCGCTTCAGTCCGGAACCGCGCTGTTATTACGGTCGCAGGTTCGAATCCTGCTTCGGGCATGGATTTCTGTGATGTCCTTAGGTTAGTTGGGTTTAAGTAGTTCTAAGTTCTAGGGGACTGATGACCTCATATGTTAAGTCCCATAGTGCTTAGAGCCATTTGAACTATTTTGATGCACTGTACCATAAAGTTTGACTGACTAGCAAACCACTGAAAAAGGATTCATATGTACTAAAACTAGTGAACACAACACTAGTCCAGTCTCTTCATTTCAGAATATAACTTGCACCCCACATCCTTAAATATTTGTCTGCAATATTCCAGTCTCTCTCTCTTTTCCTACGGTTTTTACCATCTACGTCTCCTTTTAGTACCACATAAGCTATAACTTGATGTTTTAATACATATCCTGCTATGCTGTACTTTCTTGATGTCAGTGTTTGCCGTAACGGCCTTCCCTTGCCGATTCTGCGATGGGCTTCCTCATTCTTCACCAGTCGTCCATATTTTCAACATTCTTCTATAGCAACACATCGCAAACGCCTTAATTCTCTTCTTTTCCACAGTTCACGAGGCACTACGATACAATGCTGTACTCCAACTACATCATCAGAAAGTCTGTCCTAAAATAAATTTCTTTTGCCAAGAAATGCTTCTTTGCCTTTGCTAGTCTGCCTTTTAGGTCTTCCTTCCTTGCTTCGGTCCACCATATGTTACTGGGCTTCCCAGATAGCAGAATTTCTTCGCCTAAAACGTGGTCCAAAATTGTAACGGTTTGATTCTCATTGGTCTCATTTCGGCTCCTCCTTATTACTTTCGTCTTTCTTTGGAATGTTCAGAATTGAAGGTGATTTGTAGCACGGAATTACTTTTGAAAAATCACGATTTTCGGAATAACTTTTTGTCATTTTATTACAAACAGCCGTTTGTTCAGTCTTCCATATGGTACAATGAGCTCGTAAGTTCAGTTAGTTTAGATACATTAATTTTTAAGTCGTTAGGTGATAGAACAGTTACCACATGTTAAGTTGTCAATAATGTTTTTAATATTTCATAGACACAAGAGTTTTATATCCTATGACTAACATTTACCATTAGTAAACATCTTTGGAGATGATTCTACAATCTTTGATACTGTTTATGTGCCACTTCAGTCTGACAATCTGGTGTGTAAAACGTAGTGACGAAACTGACTTTTGCGTGATGCGTTACTGCCAAATAGCGTAGCTCGATGAAACGTGATGCATACAAAGAACAGTTATACTGAACACAAAAGGCAAGAGAAAGAAATACGCTATGAGACTAACAGAAATGACACTTTTATTCAAAGGCAATACTTACATTGATGTCATCGCGATTCATGATGGTCCCTAGGACATGAGAAAAGGAGGGCTAGGGTTCTTAAGACGGTGTATGATCACCAATGACGGCAACGCACACTCTGCAGCGTGTTGCCATACTTGCCACAAGATTGATGACGGGTGTGGTAGAGCGTTCCATTCCTGTACTAGCGCAGACGGCAACTGTTAGATTGTTGTTGGTGCCTGGGAAGTGTTGCAGTACGTCCCCTCAATGCATCCCAAAGGTCCTCAGTGAGATTTAAGTCGGGAGAAAGGGTAGGCCAGTCCTCTGAGTACCCTCTCCTTCCAAGAGCTCATCCACCTGCGCTGTTGGATACGATCGCGCATTTTCATTAAAAAAAAAAGGAAAAAAATAAATTGTCGAACTGAGAAGACCCCCGAGGGGAAGGGGTTGACTGTAGCAAAAACGTCCACTAGTGTGAGCCTTCCGTGTTCAAATGTTTGGAGGACAGTACGCTCATGAAACATTATGCCTCCCTATTCCATAACGCCAGGACCACCAGAACGATCATATTCGACTATGTTCGTCTGTGCCTTGCGTGTTGCCATCTCTCGCCTTACGAGGTAAAGTCCAGAATCACTACTCCTACTGAATCGGCTCTCATCAGAAAAGAACACGCTACCCCCCCCCCTTCCCCTCCTCGTTGGTCTAGTCCCTACGCTCTCGGCATAATTGCCAACACTGCCGCCACCGATGTGCGGGCGCCAACGAAATACAATGCACAGGTCGCCGGCCAGAGAGACTCCCAAGCAGTGGGCGTGTCACTACGGAGCGCGGGACTTCACGCTAACCGCGAATGTGGTTGTAATTGCACCCGCTAGTCAACGTGGGGCCCATCGTGCCTGGTGCTCAATGTAACGGTCATCTTCTGTTGTATTTGACAGTGATCGACCACCTTCTCTGATTTGGACACTGGTGTCTGTCGTTCGTGACGCTCCCCAAGCTCGCGAAACAAAGCTGTGATCCAAACCAGACTCTTGGGTTTCGCCCTTCTTCCGGTTTCCCGATGACTCCAGCCTGCGTGCATTCATCCAGATGTTGTTTCTGGACCATCTTGTAATTATGAGCACCACCACACTGGACCGTAACTGCTCGCTGATCGCCACGCAGTGTCTTTCCAGTTCCTTCACCTGCCTCGAGTTGGGGGGGGCCAGCCCATTTGGCACTACGGCAAAGTTCACCACACGCCATGTGATGACCAGCTTATTTTCAAGGCTGAGAACCTGTGACAACCTCCGTCAAGAAAGCCGAACACTCCACAGTGACAGTATCAAGAAACTACCTTGTTGGGAGAAATGCGTTCGTCACCAGGGTGACAGTGTTGAGAAGTATGTAGACTCGAAGAGTAAAGGTGTACGATGTTAATAACGTTTGCTTTATTTAAGATACCTTAAGAGCTTCCACCCAACAAATTTGGAACCATTCCGTTCGTCAATTTGATATGCACATCTTTAAACACAATTGTTAATAGAACTGACACTATGTGTTATGTCCATTTTTTTTTTTTTTTTTTTTTTTTGTGACAACCTCATCGTCTCAGAGTGTCACTGCACTTGCAACTTACTTGCAACTTGCAGCTTACAGCCGAGCGGTTCTAGGAGCTTCAGTCCGGAACCGTGCGAGTACTACGGTTACAGGTTCGAATCCTGCCTCAGGCATGGATGTGTGTGATGTCCTTAGGTTATTTAAGTTTAAGTAGTTCTAAATTCTAGGGGACTGATGACCTCAGATGTCAAGTCCCATAGTGCTCAGAGCCATTTGAACGATTTTTTTGCAGCGTACGGGAGAAGATAACGAAGATCACTGCTGCTAGTTTTCGCATATTCTCTTCCCTACTCTACAGTTTAATTGAAGGAAAGGGTTCATTGAGAAATATGGCGTCAGTTTTGTAATAGGTTGCAATTGGTGTAAAATCCTCCACATAATGAGAAAAATTGATTTATTTACCTCGTTTTCAGATCCCCGGATGACACATGTGTGAGATCCATCAACAACTGTGTATAAGCGCGATTTATAACTATGTATTTCAAAATGGTGAACAATGACTTAACGGAAAAGTTAGTTTTTGGTGATTCACTTTGCCTTGTTCTTGTGGTGAGGACAACTTTTTATTTCTGTTTGTTGAATCGGAGGCTATTAACGGGCCAATTCGCGATGTGTTACACGGCGGTGTTGGAGATGCTCTCACATTGGGAAGTGCTTTTTTTCTTTAGTTTGTTGAACTGTATCGTCCGAGAAAGCAATTATGACTCAGCACCTTGAGTAGGGGAAGCTAAGAACTGAAGGTACATATACCTTAACCACAGCAAAACCCTTGTAGATATCCTTTGGTTACTGTTCTCTCTTTTCGAAGATTGTTGACAGTCAACGTTGCTGTTTTGCGGCTAAAGTAGCTGCCTGTCAAATTCCCAAAAAATTGAAATTCACGCAAGGTTTTTCGAATACTTGCTCACCAAGCTGCGCCGAAGGCTCCTTGTACATCATGATCACGTATAGTTAGACTGTAAGGGTGCTACTGAGAAATTTTGTGATTGCCCATAACGTGTAAGTCGTTCCTGTTTGTGGGGAGAAACCATACTGATTTTTACGTAGAAATATCTGGAGTAGCTGAAATGCACTATTCGATTTATTAAAAGTTTGTCCAGGGTATTTGCTTCTGTGTATAAAAGACTTATTGGGTGAAACATTGTGATTTTGCTGCTGCGTTCTTTTGCGAGCTTGACGGTTGGTTTTATTTTACGTCCATCTCATAGTTTTAGAAAACATTCACTTGTAAATTTCTGTAAAAAAATCCAAGGAAAGCCTTAAGTATGTACTATTGTACTACGGAAACACTTTTTTCTCTTTGAGTATTTTTCAGCCTCGATGTTCAAGTACGTCACAGATTCCCTGTTGCGTGAAATCCTTACCGTCTTCGTTTCTTCCTGGAATTGCAGTAAAGCGCCTGCCTTCTTTGTAGTATTCGATGTCATCGCCTTCTTTATCTACTGGTATGAAGTAGTACAACGAGGCGTTCAACGTATCCTCTAAGTTTAATGTCACCTCACCGTCTTCTTTTAGCAGACTCGTCATGAAGGACGCCTTCCTTACTTTGCATGGTGCTGAACGATCAGCTAGATTCCATAGATTGTTTCCACTACTACAATCTTCCTTAAATGGTTGTAGTTTTTCTTTACGAATTGCACCTCTCTACGTAGAGTTCTTGATGTCTCGTCGATTTTCGTTCCTTGATACAATCGCGTTGCAGCATTAGCCTTTTTTCTCTGGATTGTTAATTGGACTTTCCACCAAGGGACTGACCACCTTTCAGGCTCAGATCGTAATGGTTCTTATCCAATGAAGACGTCATGCACGCCGCGCCTATAATGCGAGGGCATGCTGAAAAGCAATGCCTCCTAAATTTTAATGTGAAAATTCTTGAAGCTTTTTAAACAAAACAAACGTCATCAACATTCTATATCTTTATTCTTCAAGTATACACGTCTGCAGCCCTCTGCCGCTTTGGGGCTCCGAATTGTAGCGCATGACATGGCGGTGTGTAAGGTAACTATGTCGCTCCGTGAGAAACAGTGTTCTGTAATCGAGTTTGGAATTCGAAGAATTCGTCCACAGATGGAACATCCTTTCAGCACAACAATGCCAGACCACACACGAGCCCTACGACATCTGCGATAATCAAGAACAATGGTTGACAGGCATCGATCATTCTTTTAGCCTCCCAACTAGGACCTGTTTCGAAAACTTAACGAACACTGCTGGGAACTTCTCTTTGACTGTGATGAAATGGCTCAAACAGATGTGAAGTTGTGGCTCCGTCAACAAAGTCAAACATTCTACAATGACAGTACCAAGAAAGTATCTTGTTGGGAGAAATGCTTTCGTCACCACGATGACAGTCTTAAGATGTATGTAGACACGAAGAGTAAAGATGTAGAATGTTAATAACGTTTGTTTTACGTAAAACGGGATGCAAAGCTAGTTCGCGTCCGTAGTTGAAAACTACACGTGCACCCTGGGTAACGCTAAATGAACTAGCACCATACTGGCGACCAGACAATCGGTAAACGATCTCGTGGTCACAATCAAATCACGATGACTCACAGAAAACGGAATGCTGAGTGTCCTTCTGAGGGCAACTTGACTAGACAGCTCGGACCGATCGTACGAGCCTGCCAACGTAATATTGAAGGCATCAGTAAAGCCAAATGCCAATACATGCATAAACTTTAACATTGTACAACATTGACATAGTTGCAATCCAGGAGACCCATACAGAAAACGATGAGCAGCTAAGATCAAGAGGTAAAATAACGGGCTATGACCTGGTAGGTGCCACACATCACAGGCATTATGGTACAGCAACAAACATTAGAAAGGACATAGAGGATGCAGTCCTTATTTCTACATCTACCACATGTGATATCCACGAAGTTACTGTAAAAGTAGGTGAACTAACAGTAAACAACATCCACAAACCTCCAGGCCACTCGTGGCCTCCACAAGTTCTACAACCCCTGCCTCACCCCACAATACATGTGGGTGACTTCAACGGCCACCACGAACTGTGGAAATACCGCACATCTGACCAGAATAGTGAAGACTTGGTGAAATGGGCTGAAGATTGCAATACACAGCTAATCTTTGACGCCAAAGACCAAAGTACATTTAAGTCAGCTACATGGGGAACTGAAACCCACCCTGATATATGCTTTGTTACGGCAGACACTAATAACAAACCTATACCAGCCTCCCGCAGAATACTTGGGGACTTGCCTCATTCCCAACATCGTCCGATGCTCATAGAAATAGGCCTTACTATCCCCCTAATTTGCTCGTATCCTCGGCCCAGATGGAACTCTGGGAAAGCGGACTGGGCTACTTTCTCAGAGAAACTTGATAAACGCCATGGATGGATACATCCAACTTGCAAAATTTACAAAAGATTTGTGGGAGCAGTCATCAGCTCAGCTAAGAACAGCATTCCCCGGGGATTTAGAAAAGAATACGTGCCGGGGTGGAACGAAGAGAGTGAGCGCCTCTATAAACAGTTCCTAGAGCATGGAGATAGGGAGACTGCAGATGACTTATTGCCCAGTCTGGACGCTGCCAGGTGCACTAAATGGATAGAGACTGTTGAGGAAATGGACTTCACAAAATCAAGCAGAAAGGCGTGGTCGCTACTTCGGAAGCTTGGTGGCAGTAGCAGGAACCAACGACCAACCAGCTCTATTTCTCCAAACACAGTTGCGGCGCACATCAGTAAAACCTCTAGAGCTCCAGGGGATCGAGCTCATACCATAAAAGTTAAAAAGGAACTTAAAAAGTTGGAATCTTTAGTAGGAAACAATTCATTACACTCGCAGCCCTTCTCAATCGAAGAGATAACACTGGCTCTGAGAGACATCAAGCCACGGAAAGCCCCAGGGTTTGATGGAATTCATCCAGAGTTTCTGATTCACTGCGGTAAATTTGCAAAATTATGGCTTGCACAGTTCTTCTGCAGCATGATGGAAACTGGAAGAATGCCAAATACGCTTAAGAAAGCAAAAATCATAGCGATACTGAAACCAGGTAAATCGAATGACCAACCAAACAGCTACCGCCCACTTGCCCTTCTTAACATGATCTACAAACTACTGGAGAGACTTATATGTAACAGAATAAGTCCAGATATCCTAAAGTGTATCCCTGTGGAACAAGCAGGCTTCTGGCCAAACAGGAGCTGCACAGATCAAGTCCTCTCACTAACTTCCTACATCGAGGCAGGCTTCCAAAGACAAGAAAAAACATCCGTGGTATTTATAGACCTGACAGCGGATTATGATACTGTATGGAGGCAAGGCCTGATTTACAAACTACTCCGCATCGTGCCATGTTTGAAAATGGCTAACCTTACCAAGGAGATGCTTTGCAACAGACCATTCCAAGCGATACTTGGAAATTATAGGAGCAAAACAATGAAGCTCAATAATGGCTTGCCCTAAGGATCAGTCCTGGCACCGCTACTTTTCAGCATGTATATAGCCGATATGCTTAATACTAAATCTGAAAAGTTTGGATATGCAGATGACTGGGCCATAGCTACACAACATCGAGATATGGAGCATACTGAGACTGTCCTGACAAGCGACTTGTCCTGAGGCTATGTGTTTCCACCTGAATAATAAATTGGCTAATAGACGCCTTAAGATATATTTTGATAACAATATTCTGCCTTATAATAAAAATCCAAAATACCTGGGAGTGACCTTAGATAGAACCCTGAGCTACAAACAACACCTCATCAACACTGCTGCAAAAATCCGTACTAGGAACAATATCATTCAGAAACTATGTGCTACCAGCTGGGGCTCCTCCGCCTCTGCTTTGGGACTTGTCTACTCTGCGGCAGAGTACTGTTCCCCTGTTTGGCAAAAGAGCTCTCACACCAAGATGGTGGACACAGTACTGAACCAAACTATGAGGATTATTTCAGGTACAATAAAATCAACCCCCATTCACTGGCTACCTGTACTGAGCCACATACCACCACCTCACTTACGAAGAGAACATGCGCTTCTCAGAGAATTTAAAAAAAATACAAGACAACCCGCAACTTCCGATTCACGCTTTGAGCAATGGCATTGACAGAGATAGATTGCGCTCTAGACATCCACCTCTTATAAGGGCCAAAGATCTGGAGGAAAATGGTTTCTGTCTTGCAGAACGCTGGAAAGTGGAATGGGAAGAATCAGCACCACCACAGGTAAACACCTTACTGAAACCGTCGAACAGACCTCCAGGCTTTGGATTACCGCGTAAAACCTGGACCATCCTCAACAGGATCAGGTCGGGCCACGGTCAATGTGCGGACTCTCTACACAAATGGGGAAGAGCACCACCCCCAAAGTGCGACTGCGGCGCTGAGAAGCAGACGATCCGGCACATCATTGCAGAGTGCCCTCTGAGAGCCTACTCAGGTCAAACAACGGACTTACTAGGTGCGACTCGAAGTGCAGTTCAATATATTAAAAACCTAAATGTTAATTTGTAATTATATATATGTTGTTCATGACATAACTGTATTTAATTCTTTATGTCTTGTTTTTAGTGCCAAAGTTATAAAGTTATTGTAGTAGCTTATTTCTCTATAAACGTGATTTGTACTTGCCATACGGTAAATAAAATAAAATTACGTAAAACGTCTTAAGAGCTTCCACCTAAAAAATTTAGAACCATTACTTTTCAGTACGCCCCAGTAGCATCGTAGTCTACCACGAAACTGTCGACGTCTGTTCCATTTTCCACCAAGTTAATCTGCAGATGTTTCTTAATTGTGACAGTTGGATTTAGATACCTTTGTTCCAGTTCTTGTTTAATACTCTGTTCAAAATAATTCAATTTTTTCTCATTCATTTGGTATTTGATACCGCCTAAACGAAGGACACAACGATGTAGTGAAGGTGTCCTATGCTAATACTCTGTTCAAAATAATTCAATTTTTTCTCATTCATTTGGTATTTGAT
The DNA here is from genome assembly GCF_023864345.2 of Schistocerca serialis cubense. NCBI lineage: Eukaryota > Metazoa > Arthropoda > Insecta > Orthoptera > Acrididae > Schistocerca > Schistocerca serialis. The sequence continues at coordinate 1,140,998,509 of NC_064639.1, read as the reverse complement.
ACTGCCTAAACGAAGGACACAACGATGTAGTGAACGTGTCCTATGCTAAAACCGATGAATCTGTAATCCGAGCAACTTTCTTCGTCGCACCATTTCCATAGACTCAGTGCTCATACAAGGGAGCTGCTATTTAGATTAGATTGAAGTTGGTGCTACAGTGCTATCTCGAACTTAATAATGTCACTCGGTTCGTTCATGATAAAAAAGGTTATTAGCTCTCACATATGGTTCCATTTCTTTCCCTCTGAAATTAGTAATTTTATTGTTCCACGTTGTCGATCGAGCATTACGATCGACGAAAATTAGAGCTCCAATTCCATTCTTAAAACTAGAATGTTACCTAGTTTATCAAACTCAGTATTAGAACTCTTGTTATGTCTCTGCACATGCTGGCTCCATCAAATTTGTGAAACTCTTTGCTGAGCTCCAACATCATCGTGTAAATCTGAAAATTGTTGCAGCATTATGGCATCTATTAATTTGTTGTTAACAATTACTGTTGCCCATATTCCCTTCATTATTCTATAATTTCGTCCTATTCCAAGTACATTAGTGCTTAAACATAGGTTCTTGGTGAAATATGAAGCCAGTTTTGTACTATATTTCAGCGTATGTAAAAGCCTCCACAAAATGAGAACAAATTGATTTATTTACCTTGTTTTTAGCTTCAGGATGATTACCAAAACAGGAATAAAAATACGTTTAGCTGATTGTACGGAGAAAGCTTTCGGTTCCGTTCGACGTCATCGTGTTGCTTATAAACTAAACCACACACAACAACCCACACACTTGTTCAAAAAGAGAAATTGCAAGTGCGCTTAGGGAAAATACATAAATCAGAACATATCGCAACAGAAGGCACAACACATCATACGATCACCTTAGAAAGAACAAAGAGAGACACAAAATATAATAACATATGAGTACATAGCATTGATGTCTTATGTAACAGACAGTAAATCCCAGTAGCCTGAAGGATAGACACATCGACATCGAAAATAGTGATGTCAGAGGGTAGAGCCTAGGGAATTGAAACAGTATCGAATCTTACCAAAAATTGAAATACTTGTGTTTCTGACTATTCACGACAAATCTGCAAGACATCTAGAATCAGGAGAAACAAATGAAGTCGCTAAAGGTTGACAGTTACATTCTATTTTTCAAGAATACCGACACCACAACCTCTTAAAAGTGTTGAAGCACATCTACATATGCTGAAAGACAATTCTCTTATATCCTACAGAAAGACAACTGCACATAAAAGGCAATAGCGAAAAAGGCACTTCGTATTTCCCACTGTTTTTGTTTGATCAGTAAGCAAACAATTCTGCCACCTATGAAATCTGAAGACATACCGTCTCAAGAAGCTAAAAGTATATTAACAATCGGCATCTTTAAATGGAACATCACTGAAAAATTATATACAATCGATTTTCACTGAGGGTTGAAGTTTCCCAGGTAGATGAAGACACATAGATGAGGATACACGAAATAAACGTCTGAAACTGCTAAAACATGTAGAAAATCCGAAATACGTGCCATGTTAGTGTAATCGGGACAGTAATGTAAAACTCGAGAGTGCATGTTCCTGACATGTCACAGATAATGCAAAGACACAAGAATAGTGTATATTATACCTACATTTTCCACTTACAGGTGAAGATTCCAAATAGTTATCAAGTAAACGGAAACCACTCACGAGAGCAACACATGTTCGTTCCACGAGAATATTCCGCTACCGCCGTAGATCCGTTATTTAGTAATGTAAAATTAACGTCGGTAGTAAATCTACGTAACAAAATGTGCCCATGTCTCGCAGTTCCTCGAACGTTACATTTAAGGCAAGGAAAAAGTTTTTGGACGTTTCAGAGTATTGCAACTGACAACATGACAAATGAAGTTAACTTCATTTCAATTTTTTTCCTTTTTTCGTACGCTATTCAGAATTCTAGTAATGTAAAATGAACAGCGATGGTAAAATGATGTCAACAAAAAGCGCCCGTATTTTACAGTGCCTGCTACGTCACACAAAAGCAAGGAAAAAAGTTTTGGGACGCTTCAGAGCATTGTAAATGATAAAATGGAAAATATTACCTTCGTTTCATATTTCTCCTTTTTCTGAAGGCATTTCAGAATGTATATGCCCTTAATGATAGCCGAGCTTCTCTGAAATTACGATTAAGTGTTTCGTATGAAGCTGAAGCCAAAAATCCCACATGGGTTTCCACAGACACGGAGTAATCAGAAAAAAATTATATAAAAAGTACTGTTCCTGTATTGTAGATACGATCTCTTGTGATAAGGTATCAGCGAACGAGGCGACACACTCTTAGGACACTGCGCTCGTATTCTCGAGGATGACCACTTAAATATCCGTATGACCACCGAGGGCGATTCCGTTAAATCGCTGTAGGTGAATGCCAGGGTGGTTATTGTGGAAGGTTCGGAAGATTTTCTTCTCTTTCCTTCACCAATCGCAGGATCTGCTCCCTCTCTTATGCCTTCGTCGTCGACGGGACGATAACGCCTAAACGTCCCTCCTTTTTTCAACGTACATTCTCCAAATTTCGTCAAGGAACTCCTGCATGCGAAACACTTTGTGCATCACATTTAGAATTAGTTGTTATCATTGGCCGTATCACAAATATTCGTAAAAGAGAAACGAGTGTAAGGTCAGTACTTATAGTGATTGCACACGTGTCTGCTACAGCGAGCTATATAAAACCATAAACGTCACAACAAGAAAAATGTTTTTAAAAAAGTTCAAATGGTTCAAAATGACTCTGAGCACTATGGGACTTAGCTGCTGGGTCATCAGTCCCCTAGAACTTAGAACTACTTAAACCTAACTAACCTAAGGACATCACACACATCCATGCCCGAGGCAGCATTCGAACCTGCGAATTCAGCGGGCATGCGGTTCCAGACTGTAGCACCTAGAACCACTCGGCCACCCCCGTCGGCTAAAGAAGTAAAATACGCTGCCTGCAAGGATGAGTCAGAAAAATATGCTTAATACATGATTAATACTTTGTTTCTTGAAATAATTTATGTATAAATAGCTTACTTAATTACATTTAGGCAGGGCCACAAAATAAGTTGTGACGGTGTAGAATAAGAACATGAGCGATGGTAGATATAGCGAAACCCCCCTTAACCAACTACAGGGGGAGGGTCGGTTTCGGACAATAAATATTTCGGTTACAACAATATTTTGTATTGTAATCACAGTACATAAGTGCAGAGTGCCGTACCTGTTATAACCCTATCCAACCATTCAGAGATTGAAGAAAGAATTGTTCCTGCCTCACCTAACAACTCAGCTAACATTTCAACTTTTTATTACAGTCTCAGGCCAGTCGAGGCCATGCTTTTTTCTTGTTGTTGGGCGAACTAAAGAAAAACTGCTTCGCCTGCTTTTCCGACGTCGGATGTGTTCAATGTTTATCTGAGGTTTTGTCACAGCTTGCTCTAGAAATTTAGCTTTAGATTTCATCTATTCTGAGCGCGAACCCCGTAATTAGCTGCAATAGTTTTCAATAAACTTCCTTTTTCACCTTCAATGATAGCAGTTAACTTATCAGCTTAAGTAATCGCAACATCTTTCCGCTTAGCCACCATAGCATAAAAATACATCCGCAATCGAAAGAAACAAACAGTCGAATGCACTATTGTTGCCAGTGAAGCTTCGTTTAGACTGGTGAATCGATGGCTTGGTAAGCAACCCAAGGTCATGCATTCACGTCATCCCGCTCTCCGCAGCCTGGCATACACCAACCTCGAATCATTTCCGCACAGTGCATTTTTGTCTGCAATTTTCGGAGGCGTTTATGGTACCCTGGGTTTCGGTTGTCCAAGTTCGGTTAACCGTGGTTTTGCTGTATATTATTTAGCTAATCATGTATTGCAGGTAATTTAGCATAAAGTTCGGTTCACGGGTATCCCTAAAACGTTAGAGGCTTGTATCGGTACGAAGCGATACGGTAATTTTCCTTCTACATGCTTCCACAATCCGAGCCCGCCATCGACGAGACGGTAAACCCTAAGCTCTTCCTTCCTTCCTTCAATTCAAACGACAGATATGTTGGTATCGGGAAATGTTTTTTATTCGTTTGGAACGATCACAAGCCAGTTATGAACGCCCTTGCTTACGATCACTGGAATGAGAAGGAAAGTAATAAACATGCAATGTATTCGCAACTGCGAATACGAAAAACCATCATCTGTACGAGGAAATGACGAAAATGAAATTCTATACCGGATCGGGACTCTAACCCGCCTTCCCCGCCTTACCATTAGACTATCCCAGCACAACTCACGGCTAGACTCAAACTACCATATGTTGTCTCTACAGCCTACACTGCCGTCCGGGATGGCCGAGCGGTTCTAGGCGCTACAGTCTGGAACCGCGCGGCCGCTACGGTCGCAGGTTCGAATCCTGCCTCGGGCATGGATGTGTGTGATGTCCTTAGGTTAGTTAGGTTTAAGTAGTTCTAAGTTCTAGGGGACGATGACCTCAGAAGTTGAGTCCCATAGTGCTCAGAGCCATTTGGACCAGCCTACACCCGTTCATTAATTCTGTATATTCCCGTTCAGGGGAGACATTGGGCAAGTGACATTGAATAATGTCGCCCCTATAAGGGAATATACACAACGAATGCGCTAGTGTAAGCTGTACACACGTGATTGGCGACGTGAGTCCTGCTCGGATAACCTAATGGTAAGGCAACCACTGGCGATGAGAAGGAAATCCGATTTCATGTCCCGGTCCGGCACAAATTTTCGTTGTCGTCACTGCCTTGTACAGCTGATGGTTGCTCGAACTCGCAACTGCGAATACATTTCATATATTTCATAGCGGCTGTAGAGGCCGCAGTGCCTGTTCCATTCGGATGTGTGTGCGTGACCGAAGCAACATTGCGTTGTACTTTCGAACAACACATCATCATCATCATCATCATCATCATCATCAATGTTCTGGCTAAATGCATGTTTTCATATGGTAGCTCTCCAGGCTGTCCGGTCTTCTGCCATTCTCTTCGGGTCTGCATAATTTCCTCTTCCCTTTATGTCGTCTTTCATCTTGTATCTCCTTCTTCCTCTCAGTCTTCTCCCACAAACCAGTCCCTCCAAAGCATCTACTAGCAAGCACTCCCTTCTCAATGAATGTCCCAACCAGTTCTTTTTCCTTTCTCTTACAACCGTCAGCAGACATCTTCTCTCACTAACCCTTTCCAAGACTCTTTCATTACTCACTCTTTCCATCCAGCTTATTCTCTCCATTGTGTTCCACATCCACATCTCAAATGCTTCTAACCTTTTTTCATCCTCTCGTCTCAGTGTCCATGTTTCTGCCCCATGTAGTGCCACATTCCAGACAAAACATTTGCCAAGCCTTTTTCTTAGTCCTTTATCTAATTTGGCACATAAGAGTCTCCTCTTTCTGTTGAATGCCTCCTTCGCTATGGCAATTCGAGTTTTCACCTCCTGGTTACATCTCAAGTCTTCAGTTATTGTGCTTCCGAGATATTTAAATTCACTTACTTGGCTAATGGTAGATTGTCCTAATATTGGACAGTCTGCGTCTTGTACTGATGACCATACTCTTTGTTTTTGCTGTGTTTATTTGCATCCCATATTCCATACAAGCTTCGTTCAGATCTTTGAACATGTTATTCACTGTCGGCTCACTTTCTGCCACTAATACCATGTCATCAGCAAAACTTATACATTCTATTCTCTTTCCACCAATACATATTCCTCTTTTTCCATCTAAGCTTTTCGCAACCATCTCTTCACGGTATACGTTAAACAACAGTGAGGAAAGGCAACAACCTTGTCTAACACCTCGACCAATGCTGCATCCTTCTGACATTTCATTTCCATTCCTTATCCTTACTTTTTGGTGTAAATATAGATTCTGTATCAGTCGTCTCTCTTTCCAATCTACACCTTTCCTCTTGAAAATATCCATCAGCTTGTTGTTGTTGTTGTGATCCTCGGTCCTGAGACTGGTTTGATGCAGCTCTCCATGATACTCTATCCTGTGCAAGCTTCTTCATCTCCCAGTACCTACTGCAACCTACATCCTTCTGAATCTGCTTGGTGTATTCATCTCTTGGCCTCCCTCTACGATTTTTACCCTCCACGCTGCCCTCCAATACTAAATTGGTGCTCCCTTGATGCCTCGGAACATGTCCTACCGACCAATCCCTTCTTCTAGTCAAGTTGTGCCACAAACTTCTCTTCTTCCCAATCCTACTCAATACCTCCTCATTAGTTACGTGATCTACCCACCTTATCTTCAGCATTCTTCTGTAGCACCACATTTCGAAAGCTTCTATTCTCTTCTTGTCCAAACTGGTTATCGTCCATGTTTCACTTCCATACATGGCTACACTCCACACAAATACTTTCAGAAACGCCTTCCTGACACTTAAATCTATACTCCATGTTAACAAATTTCTCTTCTTCAGAAACGATTTCGTTGCCATTGCCAGTCTACAGTTTATATCCTCTCTACTTCGACCATCATCAGTTATTTTTCTCCCCAAATAGCAAAACTCCTTTACTACTTTCAGTATCTCATTCCCTAATCTAATTCCCTCAGCATCACCTGACTTAATTCGACTACATTCCGTTATCCTCGTTTTGCTTTTGTTGATGTTCATCTTATATCCTCCTTTCAACACACTGTCCATTCCGTTCAACTGCTCTTCCAGGTCCTTTGCTGTCTCTGACAGGATTACAATGTCATCGGCGAACCTCAAAGTATTTATTTCTTCTCCATGGATTTTAATGCCTACTCCGAACTTTTCTTTTGTTTCCTTCACTGCTTGCTCAATATACAGATTGAATAACATCGGGGATAGGCTACAACCCTGTCTCACTCCCTTTCCAACCACTGCTTCCCTTTCATGCTCCTCAACTCTTATAACTGCCATTTGGTTTCTATACAAATTGTAAATAGCCTTTCACTGCCTATATTTTACCCCTGCCACCTTCAGAATTTGAAAGAGAGTATTCCAGTCAACATTGTCAAAAGCTTTCTCATCCATCAGCTTGTTCCACTGAATTCTGTCAAAAGCCTTTTCTAAATATATAAAAACAGCAATGATTTGTCTACTCTTTTCCATATATCTTTCCCCTATAGTTCTTAGCAGGTCAGTAGCATCTCTTGTTCCATTTCCTCTTCTAAATCCGAACTGCTCCTCTAAATCCGAACAACACAGGCAGTGCAATATCGGAAACGTATATGATTGCGGACAAAAAACGTACACGAAACGGATGCAATAAGCTTTTTGCGTTACATATGTGCATAAGTTCCTAACTGCCAATAACGTTTCTGCGGAAAAAGAAACATTACGAATATCGAGAAGCAGAACGGTGTACAGCTGTATCAGCAGTGGAGAGGAGCGAGGCGCGGTATTGGTATTAGTGACGCTCCACTACTGGCCTGATATTCCCCGCCGCCCGCGGCGCCTTGCGGGTAGGCCACCCACTCTGCGCGACCCACTTCTCCGGGGATGCGATGCGGACATTAGCCTACATCGGCGCCGGCGCTTGGCTGCGATCGCCTCGTAAATTCGGCGCCGTGACCCAGTCCCGGCAGACATCGTTCCCCGCCGCCTCACACACCCTATGCTCCACCCTCTCTCGTATCCTCGCCACACTGACAGTGCAATCCAGCCGCCAGGGTATGATACAAGTTCTTCTGCGTGGCACCATAGTGCAGAGTGTCCAGGCTAAGTACACACTGAGGTTTCAAAAGTCATGTGATAGCCATATGCATATATCAGATGCCGGTAGTGACAAGTACACAAAATATAGAAGGGTCTTGCATTGGCGGAGCTGTCATTTGTACTCATGTAATTTATGTACAAAGATTTCCGACATGATTATGTTTCCTTCAATTTAGAAATCGAGTTGAACTTACGAGGGCTTAAGTCAGGGGAACGCAGACCCATCTGTCAAACAAATCAGTAACAGCTTGAACTGTAGGTGCTTGAACATTGTCCTGCAAAATGATGGTTAGGTCCTGCAGAAAGTGTCGTCACTTCTGTCTCTATGCTGTTCATTTTTGGAATACAGCCCATGGCCAGCTTAGAGACAGAAGTGATGACACTTTCTCCAGGACCTGACCATTATTTTGCAAGACAATGCTCAATCACGTACAATGGAAGCTGTTACTGATTTGTTTGACTGATGAAACTGCTAAGTGCCATACCACCTACTGCGCTCTCCTGACTTAAGCCCTCGTAAGTTCAACTCGATTTCTAAACTGAAGGAAACACTTCACTGCATTCCCTACAGAACTGCTACACCGTCCGCAGCTCGTGGTCGTGCGGTAGCGTTCTCGCTTCCCGCGCCCGGGTTCCCGGGTTTGATTTCCGGCGGGGTCAGGGATTTTCTCTGCCTCGTGATGACCGGGTGTTGTGTGATGTCCCTAGTTGGTTAGGTTTAAGTAGTTCTAAGTTCTAGGGGACTGATGACCATAGATGTTAAGTCCCATAGTGCTCAGAGCCATTTGAAGTGCTACACCAAGCGGTCTAAGGCGCTGCAGTCATTGGACTGTGCGGCTGGTCCCGGCGGAGGTTCGAGTCCTCTCTCGGGCATTGATGTGTGTGTTTGGCCTTAGGATAATTTAGGTTAAGTAGTGTGTAAGCTTAGGGACTGATGACCTTAGCAGTTAAGTCCCGTAAGATTTAACGCACATTTGAACATTTTTTGAACTGCTACAAATTCATCTGGCAATAGACCGCGCCGCTCGAAATACCAACACAACTGTCACTACTAAGAATATCCTACGACTTCCACATCGGTGGCAACGGGTTATACGATATGGTGATGACTACTTTGAAGGTCAGTAAAACTTTGAAACACCTATCACTTTTGTACGAGTTGTAAATGAATAGTTGCCACTATTAAAGTTACAACCCTTCTATTTATTGGCGGTTTGCTTCTACGAGTGTGGTTCGTAAATCATATTAATTTCTGTATTTGCTTGCTGCAGTTGCTACCGAATGTGCATGCAAGTATCTGCTTTGTTCACGTAAACGCGCGTGTTCTCTATAGCAAAACGTGTTATGTGTGCTTTCTCTTGATGACCTAAAGTCTATTACATAGGTACAACGTCGTTTTCGACGTTCTTATGGGCTGAGACCAACTGAAAATGTTCGCAGTTGCGTAACAGTCAAGAAATGGGACAAACGTCTTTTGCAAATTGGGAGTTTTCTTTCGATGTCGGCTCACCACGCGAAAGCAGCAGTTCCAGAGGCTTCTGTTGAATTAATCCGTACGGACTCGAGCGGAGCCCTCGTAATTGAATCCGACAAGCAAGTAGACAGCTACTGTTACCTCTTTCTACAGTACACGATGCCATCCATAAAACATTGCGCCAATGGGCGTACTACCTGCGGCTTCGCCACAAAATCAAGCCTGAGGATAGGCAGCTGCGGACGGCATTAGCGGAAAATATTCCCTTAGAAATGGATGAAATAAAGGATTCCTCGATTTCATCTGTTTCCCGGACGACGTTACATTCCACACTCCCGGCAACGTAAATACGCATAACTGCCGCATATGGTGAACTGAACCTCCACGTAGTGACAGAGTGCGAACGTCACTCTCCGAATATGAGTTGTGTATTGGTGAAGGACAGAGTAATAGCCCCATTATTCTTCCGGATAATATACACGTACACATGTATGCTAGGCTACAACTTCCTCTTGAGGTGATCTTTCAACAAGATGATACACTATGCCGTTTTGGGAAAGGAGGCGAGGGGGTTACCAGATCGCTGGCTTGGAAGAAGCAGTCAGACGAATTCTTGGCACCCTAGAAGCCGATAAACTACGCCAAACGTTTTTTGGGGGGTTTATGAAGAATCAAGTGTACCAAACACCACTTCGCGATTTAGCAGATCTGCGATATCGTATTCGTGCAGCTATCGCATATGTTATGCCTGCAATTCTGAAAAAGACTTGGAAAGAAGAGGAATGCAGATTAGATGTCTGTCGGGCCACTATGGCGTATATACCGATGTGTATTAGGTGTGTAAGTAAACATATTGAGGTACCATACTTGTACAAACATACCGTCAACAAAATTTCTTTTACAGTCGTGAACACGTACGCTGTTTGGATGTGTTAGTATATAGAGATGATATCATCCAGTTGCAGCAAAAACAGAATCTAAATGAGTTTCTAAAATCTAAATCTAAAGGAGCTGCTAACATACACCGAACTGTGGCAACATGCGAAAGACTTTCTTGACGATTTTCTCAACCACCTAAATCACGCTAGTAAGATGATCAATACACGATGGAAATCAAGGAGAATACTTCCCTCACGTCTCTGGATATCAATAGTCAGAAGAAACATAACTGAACTCTACGAAGTAGCGTTTCAAAACTTAGCGTCTGTCTACAATCGACAAACTGCTTCTACCCGGGACAGAGATTTTCGTGTCTGATGTGTATACAGCAAGGATGACATCTGACAAGACAAGAAACTCCAATGGAGGTGGAATATCTGGAAAAGATCCTTGTTTGCATCTGCAAAAATTAGAAATCTTTTGGGCAGTGTAAACATAACCTTGGGCTTCGTACATCTGAAGTCTACTGCGTCCCATCAGACGTAACGCTTCGCCTCCGAATTGTCAACCCAATATGGACGCAATAGCTGAGCAGAGCTTAACAGCCGGCCGAAGTGGCCGTGCGGTTAAAGGCGCTGCAGTCTGGAACCGCAAGACCGCTACGGTCACAGGTTCGAATCCTGCCTCGGGCATGGATGTTTGTGATGTCCTTAGGTTAGTTAGGTTTAACTAGTTCTATGTTCTAGGGGACTGATGACCTCAGCAGTTGAGTCCCATAGTGCTCAGAGCCATTTGAACCATTTTTAGAGCTTAACAGATGAGCTTATGGAAATAAGAGAAAACGTCTCTTATCTGTCCAGTGACTTGTTTCTGGTACAGTAGTAATAATGGGGCACTCGAAATATGTGCATGGCATTAAATTTAGTGATCTATGACAGTGGGTTTGCTCTCCGTGCCCCTTGGCAACCTCCACTGTGATGACAAAAATCATGAGAGACATCCTAATATCGTGGAGGGCGGACCTCCTTTTGCCCGGATTAGTGCATAAATTCGACAAGGCACGGACTCAACGAGTCGCTGCAAGTCCCCTGCAGAAATATTGAACTACGCAGCCTCCACAGCCATCCGTTACTGCCAAAGTGTTGCTGGTGCTGGAGTTTCTGCACGGACTGACCTCTCGATTATGCCCCATAAGCCGGCCGCTGGTGGCCGCGCGGTTCTGGCGCTACAGTCTGGAACCGCGCGACCGCTACGTTCGCAGGTTCGAATCCTGCCTCGGGCATGGATGTGTGTGTTGTCCTTAGGTTAGTTAGGTTTAAATATAACTCTTCAGGCTTTCCCGGCGATCTAGTGACATCTTGGGTTGTCGGGTGTTCTGCCGGATATCAGCGTCGTACTTGCACGATATTTCGGTCACGTAGCTCGCAACCTTCATCAGGTGCGACCTGAGACCGCTCCTCGAGTGGACCTGCTCCAGTATTTATGCCTATGGCCTTCCCCCTCCACCAACGGCTGCAGGCGCTTCCTCTGTGGTCCGCGCCCATTCCCTGCGACCTGCTGGAGCACTGCTGTCCCGTTTTCGGTCCGCTGCGGTTCTAGGTGTTCCCTCTGCGGTCCGCGCCCACCAACCCCGCTCCTGGGGGTTTCATCTACGGTCTGGGGTACCAAGCGTTCCCCCTGCGGTCCGCGCCCGCTCACCATGACCTGTTGGAGCGTCGTCGCTCCATTTTTCGTCCGCTGCGGCTCTGGATGTTCCCTCTGCGGTCCGCGCCCACCAGTCCCACTTCTGGGTGTTCCATCTTCGGTCTGGTGCGCCTGGCAGTCCGTCAGGGGCTCGTTTTCCATCTCCATGTCTCTGGTTCTTCTGTTTGTGTAGTGTTGCAGCTGGCCCCGTTGCTCCTTTAACAATTCCAGAGCCGGATCCCAGGCTCTGCTTAGCTGGTACCCTGTGTCACGGTTCATAAGATCGCCAGCCATTTTAATTTCTATCGATTCTCTTATAACACTGTCCCAAAATCTGGGCGTTTGTACTAGAATCTTGGTATCCTCATACTTCATGGCATGATCTAGTTCTAGACAGTGTTCAGCAATAGCTTAGTCACACTAGATTAAGACAGGTCGCAGGGAATGGCCGCGGACCACAGAGGAAGCGCCTGCAGCCGTTGGTGGAGGGGGAAGGCTATAGGCATAAATACTGGACCAGGTCCACTCGAGGAGCAGTCTCAGGTCGCACCTGATGAAGGTTACGAGCTACGTGACCGAAATATCGTGCAAGTACGACGCTGATATCCGGCAGAACACCCGACAACCCTAGGTTTAAGTAGTTCTAAGTTCTAGGGGACTTATGACCTCAGCAGTTGATCCCATAGTGCTCAGAGCCATTTGAACCACATGCCCCATAAATGTTAGACGGAATTAATGTCAGGCGATCAGGGCGATCAAATAATTCGCTGGAACTGCCCAGAATGTTCTTCAAACAAACGCGAACAACAGTGACCCCGTGACATGGAGCATTGTCACTCATAAAAATTCCGTCGTTGTCCGGAAACACGAATCCTATGAGTAGCTGCAAATGGTCTCCAAGCAGCTGAACATAAACACTTCCAGTCAGCGATCGGTTCTGTTGAACCAAGGGACCCAGTCCATTTCAATTGAACACAGCCCACAACTTTATAGAGCCACCACCAGCTTACACAATGTCTTGCCAACAACTTGGGTCCATGGCTTCCCGTAGTCTGCGCCGCATTCGAACCCTACCATCAGCTCTTAGCAACTGAAATCGGGACTCACTTGACCAGACCACGGTTTTACGGCCGTCTAGGGTTCTACTGATGTGGTCATGAGCACAGGAGATGTGCTGCAGCCGATGTCGTATTGTTGGGAGAGGCACTCGCTGCATCATTTCCTGCCATAGCCCATTAACGCAAAATTTCTCCGGACTACTCTAACGGATACGCTCGTCGCACGTCCCATGTTGATTTTTACGGTTGTTTGACGCAATGTTTCTTGTCTGTCAGCACTGACAAAGCTATGCAAACGTCACTGCTCTCGATGCAATTGCGAAAGTCGTCGGCCATTGCGTTGTCCGTGGTGGGAGGTAATCTCTGAAATTTGGTAGTCTCGGCACACTCTTGATCTTGGAACATTGAATTCCCTAACGCTTTCCGAAATGAAATGTCCCAAGCATCTAACTCCAACTATCATTTCGCGAACAGTTTCTGTTAATACCAGTCGTAGAGTCATAATAATGTTGAAAACACTGTCACATGGATCACCGGAGGACAGATTACTGCTTCGCCAATGCAGTGCTCTTTTATACCTTGTGTACACGAAGCTACCGCAATCTGTGTACCTCCTTGTCGCTATCCCTTGATTTTTGTCACCTCAGTGTTTATTGAAACCCGTAAGAGCGAGCGACGATACGCAACATTTCGTGGAGCAGCGGTGGACAGCGATTTTGCCTTATCAGCCACGTAAACACCCTACTAGATAGCAATTAAAGTGTTGTGGAACAGTATTTTCGGAGATTTAAATGTCAATTACCAGCGAAGAATAGATAGTGAGGTAAATTCGTAGACAGTGGCACTTAGAGGAGATTGAAGGAGATAATACTTACGCATTATGAAACTTCGTCGTTTCACAACGACATGGCTCCGAAAGAAACCCCAGAATATCTTACTGCACTGAACTGTTAGTGATTCAGTAGGTGACGATAAGACACCACAGAAATCAGGAGTCATACTGCCTGCATTTCTATCCTCAGGTCACGAAGAACCATGGCGAATATTCACAAGCATAGTGGTCCCATATAGTTTCACATCGGTGAGGATTCGAATAATTTGAGGCCAGTGAAATATTTTGTACCTCTGTTCTACGTATTTCTTGTATACATTATTGGTGAAAAGTTTCGAATCTCCCATGATAAAATGTATATTCTTTATTCCAATGTACACACACATCGTACGAACTAAACAGAACAGCAAAATATATATTTTCTCTCTCTGTTAGTAAGTACAGTACAATATAGTACAGATTTAAGCCTCTTCAAAGTATTCACCCGTTGTCCTCAGAACAGCTCCACAAATTCTTTGCATTATGCAGGCAAGATTTTGTACTGTTTCTGCAGATATTGCAGTCCAACATGTTAGTTGTTTATTACATAGATCTTCAGTATTATATAATCTAAGTTTTCTGACCTCTCTCTTAAGTTCATACCATTAGAGTTCTATGGGGTGTAAGTTATATGACTGACTTGGAGAAATCATATTCTGCATTTCCCACATTTCTGTTTTCTAAATACATACTTCTGCACTGTTTAGAAGCATGTATGGTATTATTGTCCTGCTGGGGAATAAACCCACGACCATTAAGTATCTTTGCATATGGAACTGCATTGCTGATGAGTGTCCTGTGATATCCTTCCTTACCTGACGTTCCAATAATTCTCTCTAGACCATCGACTTTATCACCCGCAAGACATGCCGACTTCATGACTGACCTTCCTCCATGTTTCAATGTTTCACCATTGGCGTCACAGTCTTCATGCATTCTCAATGAAGTCACGAACAAACACTTGACAATGGCTTCCAAATATTTCAAACTTTTATTCGTCCGTGAATAACACAGTGGACTATTGCCGAACGCGCCATTTGTGTTGTTGTGCCCGTTGCCTCTTTTATATGTTATTTTGTTTGGACTATAGAGGTTTTATGGACACTATGCACCCCTTTACACCTTGTACATGAAGATGGCGTAACACCGTTGACACAAAGATTGGGCCGCTCGAATACTGTTTACTTTCTCGCGAATTTCGCGTGTATATCTATATCTGTTTTATTATCCTAACGGGAATATGACAAAATATTCAGAACGAAATCCATGCTGTAACCACAAATCCGTTGTTTCATATGATCAAACACTTTGCACCTATTGTGTACATTGCCAGCTGTGTACTATGGTGTATTCTTTTGCTGAAAAATCTCATCGTCTCAGAGCAGAAAGACATATTTGAGTTAAAAAGAACGAGAATGATTCAAGTATGCCTTCCACGTCGAAGAATGGTTGTAAGGAATAACACAGACTCATTGACATGTTGTAACGTTCTCTTCCTCTAGCGACAGCAGGGGGTTGTTTCGTTCTCAGATGTTTCTCGCTAGACATACTTTTCGTCCATCTATTCAATAAAATGGATGAGATCATGCGTCAGTTAAGTCTAGCCGCGGCCGGAGTGGCCGTGCGGTTCTAGGCGCTGCAGTCTGGAACCGAGCGACCGCTACGGTCGCAGGTTCGAATCCTGCCTCGGGAATGGATGTGTGAGATGTTCTTTGGTTAGTTAGGTTTAAGTAGTTCTAAGTTCTAGGCGACTGATGACCTCAGAAGTTAAGTCGCATAGTGCTCAGAACCATTTAAGTGTAGTCTTCGTCAGTCAGCTGTAGTGGTTTCCAGCAAATCCTTTAGTGCCGGGCAGTACAGCTTTCACAGGATACGGTGACCGAAGTGTAGTGACCAGTTTTTGTCCAAAGCGCTAGGCGAGTTCATTCGTTTGTTCGGAAGGGGTGGCCGATAAGTATTTCCCACCTTCCGGCCGGTCAGCGATGACAGGATCGAGCCGCACACACTACAATTTTCCTCAAACGATTCTACAGAAACTAGTTGGTAAAAAATTTCATTTTAGCTTTACTTATACCTTTATATGTCAGGTTCATGATGTTGTGTCCATCATTTCGTTAGTGGTCATAGTTATTGTGTTATTTACGTGAAAGTAAGATATTGCGAGAAATTCGGAAAACTGTGCAATGAAAAAAAGAGGTCGCTATGAATTGTGTCTGATGTTGCGTACGAAATTTAGTTAATATATTGAAGTTTTCTTTTGACATGGGTAGAGGTATCACCCTCTCACCAATCGCGTGAAAACTGAACTGATGAAGCACACTTATTTGCAATCGCGCCGCACTAGCGATAAAGCTATGGCGAAATATCCACAACATCCGTCATGTTTCATGAACGGTTTGAGATATCGAAATGGGATTCTGGAAAATGATAGCACACAAAGAGGAGAGTTTATTGCCATATAGATATTATGTAAAATTTCATTATCTACCGTGTTATTTCAATAACTACAGACTTTTTCGGTGCAAGAATGAAATTTTTAAGGGACATCGATAGCTGGTGAAAAGAGAAATGCTATGGGTTTTGGAACAGCTTATGTGAAGGCATTACAGGTTTTCTGGTACTGAGGATGTGCTTTTTAATAAGCTACCGACTTTACTTCTAGTCAACTTCTCCCTTAATAAACCACTGTTTCAGAGGTGTCTCGTAACTGTGTCTACACAATATGTTAGTGAATTGAGTCAGTGTAATCTCCGCTGTGTTTTGGGAAAAAAGCAGTTTTGACATGGCCACCAGAGAAATGTGTAGGCTTGAAACTTCCTGGCCGATTAAAACTGTGTGCCGGACCGAGACTCGAACTCGGGACCTTTGCCTTTCGCGGGCAAGTGCTCTACCACTTGCCCGCGAGACTGAAGAAGCGACAATTCTGGGAACGTGGAAAAGACTTGTGCCCTTATGCACTGAAGCAGCTGTAGCTCGAAATTGAAAACAACAGTTCGGAAACTCTACCGAATTTCACCATCTTGCAAATTATTGGCAACTAGCTTAGCGCCCTCTGCTTCACTTGGGTAGACAGTATGGTCTACACAGATTTTTTGTTTTAGGTTTTCTCGACTCAAATTTTTATGTTGTTCACAAATTACAATATCTTTCACACTAATTAATGCCATAGAAGGACGGTCTTTTCAGAAGCCATTTCTGTCCAAAAGGCGATTCTGGTAGCTTGGTCATTGTTATTTCTGCCTTTTGAGTTGTGCCATGGAAAGTTTCAACCCCAAATAAACATTTCTTTAGGAGCCAAATACCAGTTCCATAGATTTAGCTTTGAAAATGTTTTAACATAACTAACATTTTCATAAAAATTTTCATATGTTGTTTCACCACCTTAGGGGTTAAATTTCTAAAAACACAGAGCAAGTATTTTTTAATTTTTAGCCAAAAGCCAATTGAAACTTTGAAAGACTTAGCTTCAAAAATAGCATTTTTAATTAAATATTTCCACAAAAACTTTATTCCCTACTTCATCCACTTAGCGGTCGAATTTCGAGAAACACATTTTTTTTTATTCTAGCAGTGCTTTCATAGACATAAGTTTAAATATTCTTTAGTAGCTCTTTAGTAACGATTAATTTTTAAAAATATCTCTCTTCCATTATTTCACCCCCTGTAGGGATTACATTTCCAAGAAGGTGAGCACGTGTATGTCTTTACTTGCGACCAAGAAATTAAATAACTGTTTGCATAGTTCTAGCTTCAGAACTGCCTTAATAGTTACAAAATTTTCGCGAAGTGTGCTGAAGAAGTACGGCTGTCGACAAGCCTCATTATGACGAAATTAAATGATTCTTCCGACATTGCCACGCTTTGAGATATACAAAGTGATTATAATTAAATTTAAACTTCAAACCGCTGTAGAAATAACACCACTGGTCAGAATGACATCAAATTGCAACAGAACATTATCGGAGAAGGGGCAAAACGCATGACTGAAGAAAAATAAATAGTTACAAAATGTAGCAATAGATGGCACTGTAAGCATCATAATTTAATAGTGGTCGACTACAAACGACAAATTAATCATACAATAATGCCTAAGGAGTACGTTTGACGTTAAACAAACTGCACTACTCAGTGTACATGGGAGTACAGGCGTGAAACTGTTAGTTACATAAGCCCATCCACCAGGGCAAGGTCTTGAGGCCAAAAACCAAATAAAAAGCAAGTCACATCGGTTGTCAATTGTCCTGAGACCAAAACCCCCATAAAAAGCATCAATTACACCAGTGTTTAATTGTCCTGAAACCAAAAACCGCATAAAAGGCATCAATCAAAATCAAATCGGATTATTAATTTCCGTGTGACTGGGGCAAAACATGTTCGAAATGCTGTCCGCCGTTTTCTGCAACAAGTTGCAATGGAGAAACAGCATGTTCTACAGCTGATCGAAGTGTTTCCTGCGTCACGTCCAGAATCTGTTGCGCTTTGTGTGCGGTCAATGCAGCTAAGTTTGCAGTCGGAACACTGAACACAACGAAGTGGTTCAAATGGCTCTGAGCACTATGGGACTGAACATCTGAGGTCATCAGTCCCCTGGACTTAGAACTTCTTAAACTAATCGAAGGACATCACGTACATCCATGTCCGAGGCAGGATTCGACCCTGCGACCGTAGTAGCAGCGCGGTTCCGGACTGAAGTGCCTAGAACCACACGGCCACAGCGGCCGGCTGAACACAACGTCTTTCAGAGAGCTTCACAGCCAGAAGTCACACAGATTAAGATCAGGTGATCGGGACAGCCACGCTGTAGATGATTGGCGACTGATAACTCTAGCAGGAGTAGGTTTAATAATGAATAGGAAAATAGGAATGCGGGTAAGCTACTACAAACAGCATAGTGAACACATTATTATGGCCAAGATAGATACGAAGCCCACACCTACTACAGTAGTACAAGGTTATATGCCAACTAGCTCTGCAGATGACGAAGAAATTGAAGAAATGTATGACGAGATAAGAGAAATTATTCAGATAGTGAAGTGTGACGAAAATTTAATAGTCTTGGGTGACTGGAATTCGGTAGTAGGAAAAGGGAGAGAAGGAAACGTAGTAGGTGAATATGGATTGGAGCTAAGAAATGGTAGAGGAAGCCGCCTGGTAGAATTTTGCACAGAGCACAACTTAATCATAACTAACACTTGGTTTAAGAATCATGAAAGAAGGTTGTATACATGGAAGAACCCTGGAGATACTAAAAGGTATCAGATAGATTATATAATGGTAAGACAGAGATTTAGGAACCAGGTTTTAAATTGAAAGACATTTCCAGAGGCAGATGTGGACTCTGACCACAATCTATTGGTTATGACCTGTAGATTAAAACTGAAGAAACTGCAAAAAGGTGGGAATTTAAGGAGATGGGGCTTGGATAAACTGAAAACTCAGAGGTTGTACAGAGTTTCAGGGAGAGCATAAGGGAACAAATGACAGGAATGGGGGAAAGAAATACAGTAGAAGAAGAATGGTTAGCTCTGAGGGATGAAGTAGTGAAGGCAGCACAGGATCCAGTAGGTAAAAAGACGAGGGCTAGTAGAAATTCTTGGGTAACAGAAGAAATATTGAATTTAATTGATGAAAGGAGAAAATATGAAAATGCAGTAAATGAAGCAGGCAAAAAGGAATACAAACGTCTCAAAAATGAGATCGACAGGAAGTGCAAAATGGCTAAGCAGGGATGGCTAGAGGACAAATGTAAGGATGTAGAGGCTTATCTCACTAGGGGTAAGATAGATACTGCCTACAGGAAAATTAAAGAGACCTTTGCAGAAAAGAGAACCACTTCTATGAACATCAAGAGCTCAGATGGAAACCTAGTTTTAAGCAAAGAAGGGAAAGCAGAAAGGTGGAAGGAGTATATAGAGGGTCTATACAAGGGCGATGTACTTGAGTACGATATTATGGAAATGGAAAAGAGTGTAGATGAAGATGAAATGGGAGATTTGATACTGCGTGAAGAGTCTGACAGAGCACTGAAAGACCTGAGTCGAAACAAGGCCCCGGAAGTAGACAACATTCCATTGGAACTACTGACGGCCTTGGGAGAGCCAGTCCTGACAAAACTCTACCATGTGGTGAGCAAGATGTATGAGACAGGCGAAATACCCTCAGACTTCAAGAAGAATATAATAATTCCAATCCCAAAGAATGCAGGGGTTGACAGATGTGAAAATTACCGAACAATCAGTTTAATAAGCCACAGCTGCAAAATACTAACACGAATTCTTTACAGACGAATGGAAAAACTAGTAGAAGCCGACCTCGGGGAAGATCAGTTTGGATTCCGTACAAATACTGGAACACGTGAGGCAATACTGACCTTACGACTAATCTTAGAAGAAAGATTAAGGAAAGGCAAACCTACGTTTCTAACATTTGTAGACTTAGAGAAAGCTTTTGACAATGTTGATTGGAATACACTCTTTCAAATTCTAAAGGTAGCAGAGGTACAATACAGGTAGCGAAAGACTATTTACAATTTGTACAGAAACCAGATGGCAGTTATAAGAGTCGAGGGACATGAAAGGGAAGCAGTGATGTTAATCAATCTGTATATTGAGCAAGCAGTGAAGGAAACAAAAGAAAAATTCGGAGTAGGTATTAAAATCCACGGAGAAGAAATAAAAACTTTGACGTCCGCCGATGACATTTTAATTCTGTCAGAGACAGCAAAGGACTTGGAAGAGCATTTGAAGGGAATGGACAGTGTCTTGAAAGGAGGATATAAGATGAACATCAACAGAAGCATAACGAGGATAATGGAATGTAGTCGAATTAAGTCGGGTGATGCTAAGGGAATTAGATTAGGAAATGAGACACTTAAAGCAGTAAAGGAGTTTTGCTATTTGGGGAGCAAAATAACTGATGATGGTCGAAGTAGAGAGGATATAAAATGTAGACTGGCAATGGCAAGGAAAGCGTTTCTGAAGAGGAGTTTGTTTATATCAAGTATAGATTTAAGTGTCAGGAAATCGTTTCTGAAAGTATTTGTATGGAGTGTAGCTATGTATGGAAGTGAAACATGGACGATAAATAGTTTGGACAAGAAGAGAATAGAGGATTTCGAAATGTGGTGCTACAGAAGAATGCTGAAGATTAGATGGGTAGATCACATAACTAATGAGGAAGTATTGAATAGGATTGGGGAGAAGAGAAGTTTGTGGCACAACTTGACCAGAAGAAGGGATCGGTTGGTAGGACATGTTCTGAGGCATCAAGCGATCACCAATTTAGTATTGGAGGGTAGCGTGGAAGGTAAAAATCGTAGAGGGAGACCAAGAGATGAATACACTAAGCAGATTGAGAAGGATGTAGGTTGCAGTAGGTACTGGGAGATAGAGTAGCATGGAGAGCTGCATCAAACCAGTCTCAGGACTGAAGACCACAACAACGTCAACAACTCCATTTCAAAAATGGCGCTTCAGCAGCTGCTTAAGTAAATTTGCAATGTGCGGGGGTGCACTATTTTGCATAAAAATGATCCCATCCACCCATCCACGCTGTTGGAGAGCTCGAATGACGAGGTTGCGCAAAAGACACTCATAGCACTTACGAGTGACGGTGCAGGTAACAGGACAGGAAGCAGTTTCTCTTTGAAAAAAATAAGGCCCTATCATAAATGATACCGTAAACCCGTACCACACAGTGACCTTTTTTAGGATGAAGTGGTACTGGTTGATTTGCCTGTGATTTTCCGTTGCCCATATTCTACAATTCTGTGTCTTGCCAGATGGAAGTGGGATTCATCTGTCCGCGAAATCTCCCGTGACCGATCATTGCCCATTTCCAAGGGAGCAAGAAATTCTAAAGCAAAGGCCTCTCTTGCTGGCAGATCAACAGGAAGCAACTCATGCTCATGGGTAATTTAGAATGGATAGCAAAGAAAGATGTTTCGTAGGATTCTACGCACCGTGCTCACAGGTATGTCCCATGTTCGGGCAATTCTCCGTGCACTACACGTTCGCTCACCGCCACTCCTCTCCTCCTGAATTGCTGTGGCCACTGCTTCCACTGACGTCTAACAGGTTGCACACCAAAAGAAACGTCTTTTCGAATTTCCGAATCTGTTTCTCCAGACCCCCGGCAGTTATCGGACCAATGATTTTCCGCAGAGCGACGTGTGCACATCATCATTCTCTAACACAGCTTTACAACTAGAGCACGAATGTCATGGCGAACGTCGCAGACGCGAAAGAAGGAAAAGCCTTGTACTCTGCGTGTTTATACCAACTTCAATGGGTCGTTCGCATGACAAGTGCTTACATTTACGTATTCTGACACATACAGTGCCATTTATTGATCAATTTTCACACTTTTTTTTCTTCTGCCGTACGTTTTTCCCGTTCTCCGATAATATTCCGTTGCAATTTGACGTCATTCTGACAAGTGGTGTTATTTCTACAGCGTTTTCAAAGTTTAATTGCAGTCACCCTATACGTCGCATTAAGTAAGATGTTCAAATGGTTCAAATGGCTCTGAGCACTATGGGACTCAACTGCTGTGGTCATAAGTCCCCTAGAACTTAGAACTACTTAAACCTAACTAACCTAAGGACAGCACACAACACCCAGCCATCACGAGGCAGAGAAAATCCCTGACCCCGCCGGGAATCGAACCCGGGAACCCGGGCGTGGGAAGCGAGAACGCTACCGCACGACCACGAGATGCGGGCGAAAGTAAGATGTTGCTTTACCTTTCGTGTAACGTGCTTTCTGCTAAGAGCTAAATGTGCAAGACAGACGGAAAATGCTCATACCGCACTATTTCTACATTTGAGACCCTATATCTGCCTTTATTACAATTAGCTGACAGCAATCAGAGTAAGCCTCGTTTGCTGCAAACACAGAAACTAGACGAGCTCTTGTTGAGTCAGTGGTGTTGCTAGATCTCCCCTGACATCATGGACCAGGACAATACAAAATGTTCTTGTTCTCCTTACCGCATCGAAGTAGAAGAGAAACTCAATCTACCGACACCTACCTGTTTCGTCAGAAGCAACTGATTGTCGCAATAGATGCTGTGATTGGTTTCTATAGCAAGTAGTCTGCCTGTGATTGGTTGATCTATGTCATCACAAACTTCTTGCTCCCAGAGGTCATGTCTATGTCAGAGATGTAAAAGTCAGAGGTGCCACTGCTCACTTTGGCACATAAGTAACTTGAATATCTCTGCTGTCTCTCAATGTCATGAACTTGATTCCGAGGAATACAAGGACGTCTACCAAAACAGGTAGAATACCACCCAGACGGGGAATTTTCTGACAACCCATGCAGAGAAAACTACCTGCGCAAGGATAAGGTTAATTTTAACCTCAGGGTTTCTGGAATGCACAATACTAGTCATACCTTATCTCTCTGTCAATCTGTACCAATTCCGAAATGAGAACAATTAACTCCAGATTAAAAATCGAGAATTGATAACAGAGCACTTGCTGAGCGCAGTCGTATGAATAACAAAAATATTTCGTTTGATGCAACAATCATCTTCATGCGTGGAACTATCTGTTGCGACTTCCGTCATCCGGTGTCCACCAGTCTCTTCTAGAGATGTGGCAAGAGGTGTTTCTGATGGAAGGTGATCGCGCTAGGCACACAATCATGTACAAAAAAATATTCTGTAAACAGAGATGTATTGAAGGACTTCAGTGTGTTTCAACAACGCAATCATGGAACCACCAAAAGCTGTTGTAAGGTGTATTTATTCATGGGCAAACAGTTTCCGTCAAATGAGAGTCTTCAAATCGTCTACATACTAATAAAAATATATACGGAATTTTTATTTGCCAAAACAGTTACGCTGAACAATGTATTGTACACAGCAGATACTCACAGATTAATATTTCATCAGGTCAGATGAATCCCACTTCCATCTGGCAAGACACAGAATTGTAGAATATGGGCAACGGAAAATCACAGGCAAATCAACCAGTACCACTTCATCCTTAAAAGGTCACTGTGGTACGGGTTTACGGTATCATCTATGATAGGGCCTTATTTTTTCAAAGAGAAACGTGCTTCCGGTCCTGTTACCTGCACCGTCTTTTGCGCAACCTCGTCATTCGAGCTCTCCAACAGCCTGGATGTGTGGATGGGATCATTTTTATGCAAAATGGCGCACCCCCGCACATTGCAAATTTACTTAAGCAGCTGCAGAAGCGCCATTTTTGAAATGGAGTTGTTGCCGTTGTTGTGGTCTTCAGTCCTGAGACTGGTTTGATGCAGCTCTCCATGCTACTCTATCCTGTGCAAGCTTCTTCATCTCCCAGTACCTACTGCAACCTGCATCCTTCTGAATCTGCTTAGTGTATTCATCTCTTGGTCTCCCTCTACTTTTACCCTCCACGCTGCCTTCCAATACTAAATTGGTGATCCCTTGATGCCTCAAAATATGTCCTACCAACCGATCCCTTCTTCTAGTCAAGTTGTGCCACAAACTTCTCTTCTCCCCAATCCTTTTCAATACTTCCTCATTAGTTATGTGATCTACCCATCTAATCTTCAGCATTCTTCTGTAGCACCACATTTCGAAAGCTTCTTTTCTCTTCTTGTCCAAACTATTTATCGTCCATGTTTCACTTCCATACATGGCTACACTCCATACAAATACTTTGAGAAATGACTTCCTGACACTCAAATCTATACTCGATGTTAACAAATTTCTCTTCTTCAGAAACGCTTTCCTTGCCATTGCCAGTCTACATTTTATATCCTCTCTACTTCGACCATCATCAGTTATTTTGCTCCCCAAATAGCAAAACTCCTTTACTGCTTTACTAATTCTGTGGCATGTAAGATTTCGTACACTTTTTTTATTATTATGAAGGTGGCTCAAAGATGCTTACTTAACGGAAACTGGTTGCCGGTGAATAAATACTCGTTCCCCGAGCCATAATTTTTTTTTTCCTCAGTCGCTTCTCTCCGGACATTCCATCGACCGTCTGTAAAATAAAACAGAAAGCTGCATTTACCTGAAAAGACTCACGGTCAGCAATCAGCGCCAGTGAGGTTCCAGTGCTGTCAAGCAGACCTTTTCCAGAAGTACGCTGCTCACAGATATGACAGCTCAGCAAGATTGTAGGACATTTTATTCAGTTTGCTCCACGTTTTATTTGGGTGCTAAGTTGTTCTATTGCAGGAATTTGATTGTATAACTGTGGGACTGCGAAATCAATATCTTTGATACCAGCAGCCGTACTTCTACAGTCTACCTGCCGGTGAGAGGAGAAGAGTGTGTCGAGTAGTACTATGGTTGACCGCCTTTCCTGATGCCATCACGTGACCCGATGAGAGGTGACCAATATGTCTGCGGGGAATGTTGTACCAACTGCAGCAATAAAACATCGTGTTACAACAATGGCTATGAAAACCGTGGTGTCACCGCCAGACACCACACTTGCTAGGTGGTAGCCTTTAAATCGGCCGAGGTCCATTAGTATACGTCAGACCCGCGTGTCGCCACTATCAGTGATTGCAGACCGAGCGCCGCCACACGGCAGGTCTAGAGAGACTTACTAGCACTCGCCCCAGTTGTTCAGCTGACGTTGCTAGCCATGGTTCTCTGACAATTACGCTCTCATTTGCCAAGACGATAGTTAGCATAGCCTTCAGCTACGTCATTTGCTACGACCTAGCAAGGCGCCATAGCATTGGATATTATTTTATATTGTGGTTATAACATGTACCGTCAAGAGAGATGTTCTACAATTGTGGATTAAAGTTAAGTATTACATCAACTACGTACTTTATTTGCTACTATTAATTCCTTTAACTGTTCCAGACCTCACGCCAATCTGCGTGAGCTTAACGCGTGCCTTTCGGCTTCCTCTCATTGTGACTTGGCTGTCTTGCCAAGTCACAACAAAAACATACTGAACGTCAGAAATCGGAGACGAGCGTCACGTATTGTCTATTACAATCGTGTTCAGACCCGAAACGAAAAGCTGTTATCAGTGAACGCACGTCGATGTCACCCAGCAGGGTGTCTACACAAACTTGCAGAACATATCCGCTAGAATTACAGAGTGATTGTGTCATAAGAGGCTCCTGATAAGTCAAACGAATGGGGGAGAGGCCCGGAGTATCTCGCATTACAATGACGACTTTCGGCGTTCCTCTCCCTCACGGCTGAGACATACCGAGAAACGCCGAAGCAATAGGACTCATCACTTCCCATTCCACAATACCTCATTATGCAGACTAGTCTGTTTTTTATTTGCAAATTAGCGTCAGTCTGACCTGCAAATCAATTACGCCTCAAATTAATTTCAATCGAAATCAGGGAGACTGCAGAAACGCACGTTTATTTCTAATGGCAATACGACAGCAGTATTTGTGTAGGTGTTATCTTTCTTTTCTTCCGTGTAGACACATGTAGATTTTCCACTGCATGTACTGGGTATGTGGTAAAACTATTTCAGCATGCTGTGCCAGCCACAAAGCAACAACGTCAATTCAAAAGAAGAATCTTTCGAATCCCTACTGGTTTAGCAGGCAAAGAGTGCGTTGGCCTCTGGTGCCGGACTCATACGACAACGGGTGCTGGAGACAGCAGTTCATTATACTCTCGCTGCATTCTGAAGGGACTTTGTCAACCAGGCACACTCTGCAACTTTTTTACAGCCAAAGACAATCTGCGAAACGTCTCCATGGTGGAAAGAGAATTTGGTGAAAAGCACGGCCAGTTTTTGAACCATTTGTAACACCACAGCTTAGACATTACATACCTTTTGTTGATTCATTTAGTCTTCTGTTTTGTTCAACATCCAATCATTGAACTTCTGTAATTAGTGTATGATTAATTTGATACTGTAATTTAGTGTAAACTCTGTAATATGCACAATATGCGCAAATGATTTGTTTTGTCTTTCTCACATAATTTCTGTGGTTGTCTTTAAAATCGAATAATTTTATTTACATAATTTTGCGTACAGTTACCAATATGCGCAAGTTATATGTTTTGTTTAAAGTGATTATTTGCTATTATGTAAACTGCTGACCTTCACTTAGAGTTCTTAGTTATTTTGTATGTAAAAGGTGGTGTGGTTCCCCTCCGGAAGGGAACTTATTAGCGCGCGCAACTTGTGGTTGGCATAGGTAGAAGAAGTGGATTTAGAGTCTGTCGGTGACAAGCTACCAAACTGTCAACTGCTCATGTAAAAGTTGTGTATTTTGCTGGTGCCGAGAGAGGCTTTTTCGTACCGTTTTCCAATGCCTCGGACGAGCGGATAAAGAGCTGGAACTATTCAGGAATTGGTACCTAACATCGCCACCAAGAAAAGACAGAGTCCAGCATTTCCGGCTGCAAATCCACCCGCCGACATGCACTCGCCACCACGTTGCGCCATCACTGAAAAGGAACCAAGGAATTGTAGATATGTAAAGTGAAGGATCAGCTCATTGGATGTTTTAGTGTGTTCAGTTATAAGGTAACTTATAACGAAATTTACATACCTGCCTTGATTTTTTCCTTATCAAAACACCTCTCAGGTTCCTCTCCGTTTGACCGAGTGTCCTTGTTGCGGAAAAAATGAAAGCCTCAAAGCCAAACAGTTAATTAAATAATGTTGTTTGATATTTGGGGAGTATTCAGAATTACTGTGGATTTGGTAAAATTGTGGGAGGTAGTAAATGTAGCTTTGTGAACGCCTCCCAGTGATTGAAACAGTCGAATTTAAAGTTTTGTGGACTTTCAAAGTTACGTATTTAATCATTCACTTTAAAGTAGAAGACTATGGTAATAAAGACAGGCAATAAACCATCTTGAGGTTAGTTCCAAAAGTAAATATTACTAATGTTTGGCTTGAAATGTTCTTCTTAATAAACAATTTGCTGTTACTTGAAAGTTGTTAAAACTGAGGCTTATACAGTTTTGCTTAGTTAATGATCATAGTGCTACCTGTTGTAAAATGTAAAAGGTGAGTCAGTTTCTTACAAATATATCAATATTGTATCTCACTGCAGTAAAAGTTGTGAACTGTGTTTGTGGAAAGTTATATACTCATGTTTGCGACGTGCTTGTCTCTCTTGTGTACTGAAAGTGCAAATTAATAGTGTAACTTGATCCAAAGTTTCTCTGTTGTGCTTATCCTAGGTAACAAGTAACAGAAAGACCACTATGTATGAAAACAGTACCTTCTTTTATTCAGAGGACAGTGAGGAATAGTTTATAGTGAAATATTTTTTTCCGTGTCAGATAGAAATGTAATTGGCAGAAGAGAGACTAAAGCTATATCCAATTTATAAATTTATACTAAATATTAATAGTAATATTATTGGAACCATGCAGTCTGACTAAGCCCTGAAGGCAATAGTGTATGTCGTGATCTGTTGTACTTACGCAAATAGCCTTGTTCTTCTGTAACTGTTAGCACGTTCTTTAACGTCAACAAATCCATGTGGCAGAGTTCATTGCACTCTAGTGTGGCAAAGTATAGGTTGTGTTTGTCCGTTAAAGTTACTCATACCTATTTTCTTGAACAAGATTGTTAATCATTCTGCCGGCCTTGGTGGCCGAGCGGTGGTCTGGAACCACATGACCGCTACGGCCGCAGGTTCGAATCCTGCCTCGGGCATGGATGTTTGTGATGTCCTTAGGTTAGTTAGGTTTAAGTAGTTCTCAGTTCTAGGGGACTGATGACCTCAGCAGTTGAGTCCCATAGTGCTCAGAGCCATTTGAACCATTTTGTTAATCATTCTCATGCCTAATTAGGCTGGTGACCGGTTTTATCATCATTTGGACACTCTGGATAGGTAAATTATTGTTTATTACTGTTTAAATATTTACGTAGTTCTGACTTTCACTTCCGATATGCCACCTCCGTTAGGTACATCACTGTCAACACAACAAAATTCCTTTCAGAGGGTAATACCACTCTGGTTCTTTACACTGCTGTTTAATACCATAATTGCTTTAACAGGATAGTTCCATTTTACGATCGGCCTCAAACGTCAGTGTCATGGTTTAGCAGTAGCAGACGGTAGTGTTATACGTGGCTTTTCCGTGACAGGACTATTTGTTTTGTTCGGGCATACTGCGTAATAAGCCAAACTTGGTATTTGATAGCACATGATACGTAAATGCAGTTATAGTATTATACATTCTTAAGAGAAAACTCTCTAGGAAAGACGCTGATCTCGACGCCTAGTCGCCGGCTGCGGTGACTGAGCGGTTCTAGGAGCTAGGAGCGTGACTGCTACGGTCGTAGGTTCGAATCCTGCGTCGGGCATGGATGTGTGTGACGTCCTTAGGTTAGTTACATTTTCAAGTAATTTGGGTGCATAGATCCTGAGAAATCAGGCCGTAATAACGAACGGCCTTCATACGCCTGGGCATTAAGTCAAACAGAGCTTGGATGGCGTGTACAGGTAAAGCTGCCCACGCAGCTTCAACACGATACCAGAGTTCATCAAGAGTAGTGACTGGCGTATTGTGACGAGCCAGTTGCTCGGCCACCATTGACCAGACGTTTTCAATTGGTGATAGATCTGGAGAATGTGCTGGCCAGGGCAGCAGTCGAACATTTTCTGTATCCAGAAAGGCCCGTACAGGACCTGCAACATCCAGTCGTGCATTATCCTACTGAAATGTAGGGTTTCGCAGGGATTGAATGAAGGGTAGAACCACTGGTCGTAACACATCTGAAATGTAACGTCCACTTTTCAAAGTGCCGTCAATGCGAACAAGAGGTGACCGAGATGTGTAACCAATGGCACCCCATACCATCCCGCCGGCCGGAGTGGCCGAGCGGTTCTAGGCGCTACAGTCTGGAACCGCGCAGCCGCAGGTTCGAATCCTCCCTCGGGCATGGATGTGTGTGATGTCCTTAGGTTAGTTAGGTTTAAGTAGTTCTAAGTTCTAGGGGTCTGATGACCTCAGATGTTAAGTCCCATAGTGCTCCGAGCCATTTGACCCTAGAGCCATACCATCCCGCCGGGTGATACGCCAGTATGGCGATGACAAATACACGCTTCCAATGTGCGTTCACCGCGATGTCGCCAAAGACGGATGCGACCGTCATAATGCTGGATTCATCCGAAAAAATGACGTTTTGCCATTCGTGCACCCAGGTTCGTCATTGAGTACACCACCGCAGGCGCTCCTGTCTGTGATTCAGCGTCATGGGTAACCACAGCCGTGGTCTCCGAGCTGATAGCCCATGCTGCTGCAAACGTCGTCGAACTGTTCGTGCAGATGGTTGTTGTCTTGCAAACGTCCCCATCTGTTGACTCAGGTATCGAGACGTGGCTGCACGATCCGTTACAGCCATGCGGATAAGATGTCTGTCATCTCGACTGCTAGTGATACGAGGCCGTTGGGATCCAGCACGGCGTTCCGTATTACCCCCCCCCCCCCTGAACCCACCGATTCCATATTCTGCTAACAGTCATTGGATCTCGACCAACGCGAGTACCAGTGTCGCGATACGATAAACCGCAATCGCGATAGGCTACAATTCGACCTTTATCAAAGTCGGAAACATGATGGTACGCATTTCTCCTCCTTACACGAGGCATCGCAACAACGTTTCACCAGGCAACGCCGGTCACCTGCTGTTCGTGTACGAGAAATCGGTTGGAAACTTTCCTCATGTCAGCACGTTGTAGGTGTCGCAACCGGCGCGAACCTGATGTGAATGCTCTGAAAAGTTAATAATTTGCATATCACAGCATCTTCTTCCTGTTGGTTAAATTTCGCGTCTTTTGTACGTGATCTTCGTGGTGTAGCAATTGTAATGGCCAGTAGTGTATAATCTGTTAGAGAGCTGAACTTCCATCAGGTGCTTCCCTCCCTGCATGTTGTAAATCGCGCGTCACTTCAATTTAATCTTGTTTTGTCTTTATTATTATTGTCGTTGTATCTGGAGTAGCGTTCACTGTATTACTTGGCAATGTTTTTAACAAATTCAGCTTGTGCTAACAAACTCAGGGGTTTATCGCAACTCTGAATTTCATTTCACAGAGAGTCACCCGTGGCCATAATTAAGGAAACTATGTGATTACCCCTATCTACTGATCCAGTGCTCGGCCGAGAATGAGCGTTTATTAACTCTGTTGCACACGGTTTAGTTAGCGTGATTCCTTGGGGAGAGACCTGATACATAACTTACTAGCATATCTCTCACTCTCTTTAATAGTGAGGGCGGTTTCGCAATACTAGCCAATAATCAGTATTTTGAACGCGGTTTTTAAACATCAGTCATTCATATGGAATAGTATTTATACGATGAAGACGATTTTAAATATTAACTATTTTAAAATTTGTGATTAACATAGCTCAATGTTACCTACCTTAGTCAACGTCATCCTTGCTGGATAATGATGATTAACCCAATGACAGACAGTTGCCTCTTACGGAACCATAGCATTCCATACGTGTTAAATGTTTACTGAAATTCAAGAGTACGATGTGTTTGTGAATAAAGGTCCATCTAGTATGAAGTTAGTTTGTTAAAGGTTTCCTCAGGGTGCACACCAGCACGCCATTCCACGTCACGCGGTTATTAACTTCATGTACCCTGAAGAGGAAAGACTGCGAGGCTTTTAGTAAAGCTCAATCCCTGATCGGTCGACCTGGAGTCCGGTAGTTGGATTTCCGTTGCTCGGTTTCTTTTGATGGGACATGAGCCAAAATTCAGTTAATGTTTATATGACTCTGCTTTCAGCGATACTTAGAGAACGATAAGCGCTGATTTCCTCAATACGAAACTCACTGCCACGAAGTCCATGTCATACGACAAAAGTGTCCTACCAAACAACCATTTACCAATATTTAGAATTTTCTGTTATTTTATAAACATTTGACAACGGTTAATTTTAAGAAATTAATTCAGTCCAGACAGACAACAAAAGATATTTGTTTCAAAACTAATGATTGCGGATTTTCTCCAAGGACATACTGTCAATTTTTGCAAAATATTGTCGTGATGTTTCTTCTGGGTGACCGATTTTGTAGCTGGTATTCTTAGCTCTAAATTACTAAACCATTTCAAAATTTATGATTGCAGCTGGTACCAATTCGCGGTTTCCTCCAATCTGGTATCGTTAGTATAGAGTATAAAACAGAACATTTTGCACTTATTTTCTATGGGACAGATTACACTACAGGCCATTAAAATTGCTACACCACGAAGATGACGTGCTACAGAGGCGAAATTTAACCGACAGGAAGAAGATGCTGTGATATGCAAATTATTAACTTTTCAGAGCATTCACATCAGGTTCGCGCCGGTTGCGACACCTACAACGTGCTGACATGAGGAAAGTTTCCAACCGATTTCTCGTACACGAACAGCAGGTGACCGGCGTTGCCTGGTGAAACGTTGTTGCGATGCCTCGTGTAAGGAGGAGAAATGCGTACCATCACGTTTCCGACTTTGATAAAGGTCGGATTGTAGCCTATCGCGATTGCGTTTTATCGTATCGCGACATTGATGCTCGCGTTGGTCGAGATCCAATGACTGTTAGCAGAATATGGAATCGGTGGGTTCAGGATGGTGACACGAAACGCCGTGCTGGATTCCAACGGCCTAGTATCACTAGCAGTCGAGATGATAGGCATCTTATCCGCATGGCTGTAACGGATCGTGCAGCCACGTCTCGATCCCTAAGTCAACAGATGGGGACGTTTGCAAGACAACACCCATCTGCACGAACAGTTCGACGATGTTTGCAGCAGCATGGACTATCAGCTCGGAGACCATGGCTGCGGTTACCCTTGACGCTGCATCACAGACAGGACCGCCTCCGATGGTGTACTCAACGACGAACCTGGGTGCACGAATGGCAAAACGTCATTTTTTCGGATGAATCCAGGTTCTATTTACAGCATCATCATGATCGCATCCGTGTTTGGCGACATCGCGGTGGACGCACATTCGAAGCGTGTATTCGTCATCGCCATACTGTTGAATCACCCGGCGTGATGGCATGGGCCGGACGGAGTGGCCGAGCGATTAAAGGCGCTACAGTCTGGAACCGCACGACCGCTACGGTCGCAGGTTCGAATCCTGCCTCGGGCATGGATGTGTGTGCTGTCCTTAGGTTAGTTAGGTTTAATTGGTTCTAAGTTCTAGGGGACTTATGACCACAGCAGTTGAGTCCCATAGTGCTCAGAGCCATTTGAACCATTTTTTGATGGCATGGGCTGCCACTGGTTACAAGTCTCGGTCACTCTGAACAGCGGACGCTATATTTCAAATGTGTTACAACCCGTGGCTCTACCCTTCATCCGATCCTTGCGAAACCCTTCAATTCAGCAGGATAATACACGACCGCATGTTACAGGTCCTGTACGGGCCTTTCTGGATACAGAAAATGTTCGACTGCTGCCCTGGTCAGCACATTCTCCAGATCTCTCACCAATTGAAAACGTCTGGTCAATGGCGCCCGAGCAACTGTCTCGTCACAATACTCCAGTCACTACTCTTGATGAACTGTGGTATCGTGTTGAAGCTGCATGGGCAGCTGTACCTGTACACGCCATCCAAGCTCTATTTGACTCAATGCCCAGGCGTATCAAGGCCGTTATTACGGCCAGAGATGGTTGTTCTGGGTACTGATTTCTCAGGATCTATGCACCGAAACTGTGTGAAAATGTAATCACATGTTCCTTCTAGTACAATGCATTTATCCAAGGAATACCCGTTGATCATCTGCAGCTCTTCTTGGTGTAGCAATTTTAATGGCCAGTAGTGTTTTTGAGACCTTATAACTAAAAATATGTTGTCGCAAAATTTACGATGGTGGTAGTAACAATGCAACATTTGCCCTCATTTCGTGGTCTAGTGTTAAACGGGTGTAAAAGTGGAAGAGAGTCGCTGTTGGCGGAATTTATAAATTCGTTACTGGAGGGAGAATGTGCGGCAGTTCTACATCGTCCGTCGCGTATTTCTTGCAGTTACCGTGAGAGTAAGAAGTCCACTCCAGGTGAGACGAGCAGTTTGCTGGGAGGCACCAGTTGCCCGCACGTTCCGGGCAAATTGCGCTGCGAGCGGACACACAGTCCTTGACGCGTGGACAGGTGGCGCCACGGAAATGTCAGATTCCAGCGCGGCCTGGCCTGCAGCGGACTGGCGAGGTATGCCCTTGCATTGTGGCCGCGCCAATTAAGCCGCCGCCGTGTAATTAGACCGCGCGCGCTTTGACATTTAATGCCTTCTGCAAATAAAAGATTGCGCCGTAATCACGCCGCCACAGAGTCACCGTGACGCGTACAATGGCTTCATTATTGTACTCCTACCAGATCAGGGAATAATAGTGGATACGAGTATAACAATAGGGATACTCCGCTCCTTACAGAGATTCAACGAAACATGAATTTTAAATTATGAGCCAGTGACGTAGTGCAGCGGTGAAGTCTCCGGACTCTTATTCGAACAGTGCAGTCCAGATCCACTTCCGAGAATCCCTCATTGTGCTTTCTGTGATTCTGCTCAACACAGGGGTTGTTCCTTGGACAAGATCACGACTGGAATATCATTGCTTCCAGTCTATGATCACAAAAACTGCCTTCAGACTATCGATTTCGGTCAGTGATGACCATATTCACGAAAGGGGAATCCCAATACACCTAATGGACAGTGTGCACCTCGTAAACATTAAATTACGACATTTGTGCTTGTAGGTTACATGAGCTCTAAAATGTGGCGAGGCGTACCTATTTAAAAAGTATTCTAACAAAGCCAAAGTGGCATTTTCAGGAGTTAAAAACAAACTTAACTAGGCACCGTTTAAGATAACATGATGAGAAATGGACCACAGTGCCGGCAATGGCAACACGTGAACGGCGGTACTGTTGCAAACTGGGGCGCAATGCTTACATCGTGGACTCTTCGGGTGTCGTTAATGTACAAATATAAGGGCTGGACAAAAATATGCAAACACTGCGAGAAGGTCATGCTTGAACATAAATGCAGATACTAGTCCAGCCTGCAGGTTGAGCTGTTGCATTTGACCGCGAACGGCATCCGTACACCAATTCGTTGCAAGCGTCAGTCGTGGTTGCAACAGTGTTGTGCCTAGTTCTGAGTGCGTTATGTCGAAAGCATGTGAATTCGAAAGCAGGCGTGTTTTTGGTGATCACAGGATGTGTGCTTCCGTAACCAAGGTAGCCCAAGTGTTTGATGCTCCAAGAGGCACCGAATCTACGATTACTACCGCATAGAGGGATAGCGGTTAAACATCATCCACTAAGCCACAGTATTGACGAAAGTGTATGTTGAGACATCAACACAAACTGTCATGGAAGATGATTGTAGCGAAAAATAAAAGAACAAATACTTCAAAACTCGCGGCAGAACTAAACACTGTCAACACCGAAACAACACGAATGTAGCATGGTAAGCGGGAAACTGCAGCGTGAGTTGAACTTCCAGAACCACTGCTCACTGCAGCAAATGTCCAGAGCAAGAATTATAGTTGAGTCCTGTGTCGCACTGTTTCCAACTGCTGGCCGTCCCAAGAATGAAACATAGCGGGGGATCAATAACAATTTATGGAGCCATTTCGTGGTATTCCATGAGCCCCACGATTACATTGTCGCGCTAAACCAAGTATTAGGGCCGCTAATTGTTGATTTTAATTCAAGAAAACTTATTGACATACGACAAATTACCTGTAGACAATATTAATGAAACAACCAAAACCATCAAAGCAATCACATCTCAAAATTACTTCTATTTGAAAAGGAATATTACTTGCAAAAAGATGGGCGTCCAGAGGTCTCCCCAATATCAGCAACATCGAGAAACATATTCCAAGTGTGTAGAAAACAGAATCTTCGTTATGGCCATCACAAAGAAAAGATACATAATTGTATACTGGTGCAGATATGTGGATGACATAATCTGTATGGTTGCTGAACCAATGGACGAAATAGATAAACTTCATACATACACAAACAATACACATCAAAATCTTCAGTTAGCTATGGAAAAAGAAACACAAAAGCAAATACGTATCTTGGATACAACAACAAAGGACAGCAAGAATCACGCATTTGACGTCTTCAGAAAGCCAATAGACACAGACAAAATTATGCATGGTTCATCCAACTACCTGCAAAATCAAAATTAGCGGGCGTACAACACACGTTACACATACTGATCAAAGAAAACTATGAAAATGAATTACAAACAATACAACTCATAGCCACAAACAATGGTTACGACACGCTTGTAGTATAAAGACTCAACCAAAAAATCGAAACACAACTAAAGATAAATGAAAACAAGCAGAGAACATGAACACTTAACAAAAGCACAGACACAACAGCACACGCGGAAACACAAAACAGGAACACTCATGACATGGCTAATAGAAAGAAATTGTACACTTTCACATACAAACACACGGGATAGCAAATGTATTAAAGAAACATTGCTAGCAGAACGTGAATCCAACTCTAGTCACATTTACAAACAACAACAACCAAACCAAATATATACCAAGTACCAGATATATACCAGTTACAGTGCCAAGAATGTGAATCAATATATCTACGATACTAGAAGGTATAAGATGTGGACTCTGACCACAATCTATTGGTTATGAACTGTAGATTGAAACTGAAGAAACTGCAAAACGATGGGAATTTAAGGAGATGGGACCTGGATAAATTGACTGACCCAGAAGTTGTACAGAGTTTCAGACAGACCATAAGGGAGCAATTGACAGGAATGGGGGAAAGAAGTACAGTAGAAGAAGAATGGGTAGCTTTGAGGGATGAAGTAGTGAAGGCAGAAGAGGATCAAGTAGGTAAAAAAATGAGGGCTAGTAGAAATCCCTGGGTAACAGAAGAAATATTGAATTTAATTGATGAAAGGAAAAAAATATAAAAATGCAGTATATGAAGTAGGCAAAAAGGAATGAAAACGTCTCAAAAATGAGGTCGACAGGGAGCCCAAAATGGCTAAGCAGGGATGTCTAGAGGACAAATGTAAGGATGTAGAGGCTTATCTCACAAGCAGTAAGATACATGCTGCCTACAGGAAAGTTAAAGAGACCTTTGGAGATAAGAGAACCACTTGTATGAATATCAAGAGCTCAAATTGAAACCCAGTTCTAAGCAAGGAAGGGAAAGCAGAAAGGTGGAAGGAGTATATAGAGGGTCTATACAAGGGCGATGTTCTTGAGAACAATATTATGGAAATGGAAGTGGATGTAGATGAAGATGAAATGGGAGGTATGATACTGCTTGAAGAGTTTGACAGAGCACTGAAAGACCTAAGTCGAAACAAGGCCCCGGGTGTAGACAACATTCCATTAGAATTACTGACAGCCTTGGGAGAGCCAGTCCTGACAAAACTCTACCATCTGGCGAGCAAGATGTATGAGACCGGCGAATACCCTCAGACTTCAAGAAGAAAATAATGATTCCAGTCCCAAAGAAAGCAGGTGTTGACACACGAATGGAAAAACTGGTAGAAGCCGACCACAGGAAAGATCAGTTTGGATTCCGCAGAAATATTGGAGCATGTGAGGCAATACGGACCATACGACTTATCTTAGAAGATAGATTGACGAAAGGCAAACCTACGTTTCTAGCACTTGTAGACTTAGAGAAAGCTTTTGACAATTTTGACTGGAATACTCTCTTTCCGGTGGCTGGGGTTAAACACAGCGAGCGAAAGGCTATTTACAATTTGTACAGAAACCAGACGGCAGATATAAGAGTCGAGGGATGTGAAAGGAGAGCAATGGTTGGGGAGGAAGTGAGACAGGGTGTAGCCTCTCCCCGATGTTGTTCAATCTGTATATTGAGCAAGCAGTAAAGGAAACAAAAGAAAAATTCAGAGTAGGTATTAAAATCCATGTAGAAGAAATAAAAACTTTGACATCCGTTGATGACATTTTAATTCTGTCAGAGACAGCAAAGGACTTGGGAGAGGAGTTGAACAGATTGGACAGTGTCTTGAGGATATAAGATGAACATCAACAAAAGCAAAACGAGGATAATGGAATGTAGTCGATTTAAGTCGGGTGATGCTGAGGGAATTAGATTAGGAAATGAGACACTTAAAGTAGTAAAGGAGTTTTGCTATTGTGGGAGCAAAATAACTGATGATGGTCGAAGTAGAGAGGATGTAAAATGTAGACTGGCAATGGCAAGGAAAGCGTTTCTGAAGAGGAGTTTGTTTATGTCAAGTATAGAGTTAAGTGTCAGGAAGTCGTTTCTGAAAGTATTTCTATGGTGTGTAGCCATGTACGGAAGTGAAACGTGGACGATAAATAGTTTGGACAAGAAGAGAATAGAAATTTTCGAAATGTGGTGCTACAGAAGAGTGCCGAAAATTAGATCGGTAGATCACATAATTAATGAGGAGGTATTGAATAGGATTGGGGAGGAGTTTGTGGCACAACTTGACTAGAAGGAGGGATCGGTTGGTAGGACATGTTCTGAGGCATCAAGGTATCACCAATTTGGTACTGGAGGGCAGTATGGAGGGTAAAAATCGTAGAGGGAGACCAAGAGATGCATACACTAAGCAGATTCAGAAGGCTGTAGGTTGCAGTAGGTTCTGGAAGATGAAGAAGCTTGCACAGGATAGAGTAGCATGGAGGGCTGCATCAAACCAGTCTCAGCACTGAAGACCGCAACAACAAAGGCAACATATCTGGAATGACAGGCAGGAATTTCAAAAACGTATAAGTTACATATAAGAAGCTATAAGTATGAATATAGCTATTCTACCGTTGCTGATCACTTGATAAAACATGAACATGTACCATCATACATGGAACAAGACATGAAAATTATTAGAGTGAACAATCACAACAAAAAACTCCTGACATTACAAGAAAACTTTCACACACAAAGAGCCCTTAGAAAGAAAGAGAAAGTAATGATTAAATCAATGTAAGTAATATCTCACTGATCACATTAGCCACTAAATCAATAGAAATCTGAAAACATATCAGAGTAAATATTTAACGAATCATCCTCCTCTCTGGCTCTCTCCCTATCTCTCTCTCTTACACCTCCCCCCCCCCCCCCTCACACACACACAAACAACGAAAAATGACAAAGACACAACACAAAACAAAGAAAAGATCAAAGATAAACACGCAGCGACAGTTGGCAACATTACACACTGTAATGACACACATGTTGATCACAAAATGAAAAGTGCAAGCGATGTATTGTAATAAATGTGGGTGAAAAAAGCCCCGGAAATAGGCCAGCCGGAGCTGTTGGACCCGACGAACACATCTCCAGGACCAAACATTAACTGACGACAGTGGAAACCGTAACACCAACGACAATTTAACCCCACGAAATTTGTTCTGCAAACTTTGTTTCTGAGCTGAAAAACAAGAGAAAACAATGAAACACGTAACTACCACAGAATATATTTATTATATCCACAAAAAGAAACAAGAATTACACGCCTAAGAACTTTCTTGAAAAATAAAAGAAGCGAAACGTGTATGGCAATAAGCAGACTGTTTTTCATTTAGTTGCATAGAAGGAATATACCTTCATGAATTTTGAAGCTACTAAGGAACGACGTAAAATGCAAAAAATAGCGATAGTTTAGATATCTAAGCTATAATCAGAATTATAACTGGGAAGGAACTTGTTAGTATGTCAACTTTCAAAACTGATCTTATTTCCACAAATTCTGATCCACAAGCATATTGAAAAAACGTTCTATACCAACTGATCAACTTTTTCGCTGACGACTGGAGTGGTAGCTTGCTATGTAGTTGCAGATAGTCATTCGCATGCAACGTGTTACAAAAGGAAGTTGATTTTGTAGATTGTCATGATACCTGCCTGCAATATTTTAAGATCTTTAACATTTCTATACTCGTGTTCAAACTTAGCGTCTGTTGTTCAGTGAGATGGTTAGCTTTTGCTGCACGTCAAAAAATCTTGGGTTTTCATCGATTCATCCGCATACTAGGCGTGTTACGTACATCACACTCTCGTTTGCTTAAATGCTTCCAGTATTTTCTAATGTATCTAGGCTTTTATGTTTAATACTCTCTCTTGTGGTGGTCCTGTATACCAAGCTGTCGGCGCACGTTCACTTGGATTACTTCTTGTAACAATCATTACAGACTAATTACATTAATTACATTTAACTGAAAGTTCTACGATTTATTTACATTCTCATGTTATTGATGAATTTATATTTAAAGATATGGCTACTGAAGTACCTTGCAATCTGCATTTTATTTCAGATACGATGTCTAACTCGTGCTCTGCCTCCAACAGGAATGT
This sequence comes from Schistocerca serialis cubense, assembly GCF_023864345.2. Taxonomy (NCBI): domain Eukaryota; kingdom Metazoa; phylum Arthropoda; class Insecta; order Orthoptera; family Acrididae; genus Schistocerca; species Schistocerca serialis. Next base: position 1,140,958,528 of record NC_064639.1, on the reverse strand, counting down.
TAGTCATTGCGAACTGTAATCAGCAGATACACTTTTTTGTTCTTTGCGTTTTTTACGGGTTTCAAGTTAAGTTAAGGGGTACAGACATCGAGACTGTTTATCGTATTAAGGTTCGACGCGGCTCTTGTGGACCTTTATACTTCAAATTTTGTGTTATCAGCGGTTACGTTATAAGACGGTGCCACGCATATGATTTAACTGTAAGGTGGATGACGTACACGATCTTTGCAAGTGATTATTAAATTGCTAGAGATAAGTGTGATATTTAAATTTATTCAAGTATTCGTTTATGCCCCCACCGTTTCAGTTCTTTCAGTTACTTAAAGTAAGCTTTATCTACTCCTGAATATGTTTCTGAAATATAGTCTTATTGCGTTGTAAGTCATATCTTGGGACAAAGATGTATGCCGAAAAGGGTTCTTAGGGCATTTTTCTGAAGACGTATGTATTCAAAACGTTATAAGAGAAAGAATGTGTGGCTTTCAAACTTGTAAACACGACAAACAGAACTTATAATAGTGTAGTCCTACATCATAGCAAACGATTACACGTGAAACGTTACGCGGGTGAACGGCAACCTTCACACCATTTTATTTAGCTGTATTTGAGGCGAAAATCTGAACAATGGTCCGGGGTGCTACTAAGTTAGAGCGACGCCGACCACTCTGAATTTTGCTAGTTTCAATGTCTGTTCCTTCAAGCAGAAGTGGGCAGCGTAGTGTGCTTCCCTCCCTTCACTACATACCTGGACAAGTTGAAAAGATTATTCATTCAATATCTGAACGACATAAACGGTTTTTCCTAAAAGTAGCACACAGTTAACACATCCGGCTTTCAGTTGGTCAACTGTTACCAGTTAGCTAATTATCTGTGTAGCTATACACTTGATTTATATGCTGAACCATTTCTTTGCACCCCTATTGATGCTGAATGCATTAAGATTCATCCATTTCAAATTAAGAGTCCTTAGTGCACATTTTTCCGCAAATGGGAGAATAAATTGCATAAAACACTGTATAGGTCGTTGCACAGTATTGGAGAGAAAGTAATACTATTCAGCTACATTCTTTCTACTAGCATCCATAGCCCTGCAATGTTTCAGAAAGGACAATGTTTTCCACTTGTACTGTAAGAAATTTATTTAACCACCCCGATCGTGATTTCCGCTTATTATGCCATTCTCAAGTGTCGATGGCATTCGTAAATCCATTTTAAAAAATAGACGGAAAATTCTTCCGAAATTACTTAAAAGAATTCAGAGGATTCATGTTGTTCTGAACACACTAAGTGTGAAAACTACAGATGGGGTGGACGTACTGTAACTTAAAAGTGCGGACAAGAGCGTCGTAATATTCTGTGATGTTGAAAACCTAAAAATACTTGGCGTGACACAATAAACATTGTTGGAACTTCGAAGTGCTGCACAAATCTTTTGTCATCTATTTATGATCCATGGGCATGTTAACGGACGTTGTGTTAAGTAGTTTTCTTCTTTGTTGAGCGATAAGAAAACTTCACCTCATCAGCATGTCTCTTCAACAGTTGTTGATAAAGGTGATAATGTCTGAAATTATGTCCGTCAGGAATGTTTTCAGACTTTGAAAAAAGCATAATGAAAGTTGGAAGGGAAGTGCGGACTAATGTAAAAATCGTTCGTTGTAAATTTCATCAGACACAGAGCTGGAAGCGGAAGATACAAACGTTGGGATTTGGACATTACTACTGTTCCAGAAATGAAATCGGGAAGTTTCCATTTTATATACTTGATCTGCGAGTACTGGATCATGATATGGTTGGTGACTATTTTGTTGAGGTCTTAATGTACCTGAAAAACTGCAAACTTTCTTGTAGCCGAACATACAAACGTTCGGATTTGCACCTGACTAGTATTGTACAAATGAAATCTGAAGTTTCTGGCTCATATATTTGGTTTTCCAGTGCTGGATCCATCCTGATATGATTGGTGACTGATTTGTTGAGGTCTTACTGTATGTGAAAAACTGAAAACGTTCTGCGATTAATTAGTAGATACTTATATAGACAAAAAAGCACTCTTTCCTCCACCTATGTGGTCAGAAGTAAGTTGCAAGGGACAGAAACCACCAATGTTTGTGAAAGTTCCCACAGCAAGTACAATACTAAGTTATACTCCTGTAGCACAGATATATACAGATTTATTGAAGTTCAGATCGACATCAAAACTACAACCAATACCTCAAAAACAAAAATAAGTAAATTTTCCCGGATTTAAAATTCATGAAACAAAAGGAGGAAAACTTCAAAGGCGGAAAAATTACAAGAATGCAATATGTGAAATTAGTTTCCTGTAAAGTAAACCCTAAGCAGTTTGCTTCCTCGCGGTGCACTCTGGGTGGTGCTAAACTAACTGGTGCAGAAACCACTATTTCATATTCCAGCAATAGCACGATAATCATTGACGTTTTTCCCTATTACTGATGACAGAAAAATGGTTCACAGCTTCGGCTAAAATTACGTATTCCATCCTTGCCTGGAGGAGGTCTGGGTCCTTTGCCTGCTTCCCTTACCTTTGCCGGCCATACACACAAAAGAGAATTTCTCTCATCAGTATAATATGAAATGGTTATCTCCGAGGACAGAGCCACTGAAAAGGCTTGTTACGAAAACGTGTTTCTAGAAAGATTATATTGATTACCTTCATTTATTACCATAATTTTCACAAGATAATCATTTCTATGTAATTTAAGAAAATATCTACTAATTTCTGGACTGGGATAGTTATTAGGAAAATATTAGGAAAATTACGACCTAGAAGCTCTTCATGGTCCGCTCGAAGAGGTGCTATAACACATTTCACGCCTTCTTCGATCTCCTAGTACGAGGTGCATTCAAGTTATAAGGCCCCCGATTTTTTTTATAATTAACTACTCACCCGAAATCGATGAAACTGGCGTCACTTCTCGACGTAATCGCCCTGCAGACGTACAAATTATTCACAACGCTGACACCATGATTCCATGGCAGCGGCGAAGGCTTCTTTAGGAGTCTGTTTTGACCACTGGAAAATCGCTGAGGCAATAGCAGCATGGCTAGTGAATGTGCAGCCACAAAAAGCGAAAAGTCACTAGGAGCCAGGTCAGGTGAGTAGGGAGCATGAGGAATCACTTCAAAGTTGTTATCAGGAAGAAACTGTTGCGTAACGTTAGCTCGATGTGCGGGTGCGTTGTCTTGGTGAAACAGCACACGCGCAGCCTTTCCCGGACGTTTTTGTTGCAGTGCAGGAAGGAATTTGTTCTTCAAAACATTTTCGTAGGATGCACCTGTTACCGTAGTTTCCTTTGGAATGCAATGGGTAAGGATTACGCCCTCGCTGTCCCAGAACATGGACACCATCATTTTTTCAGCACTGGCGGTTACCCGAAATTTTTTTGGTGGCGGTGAATCTGTGTGCTTCCATTGAGCTGACTGACGCTTTGTTTCTGGATTGAAAAATGGCATCCACGTCTCATCCATTGTCACAACCGACGAAAAGAAAGTCCCATTCATGTTGTCGTTGCGCGTCAACATTGCTTGGCAACATGCCACACGGGCAGCCATGTGGTCGTCCATCAGCATTCGTGGCGCCCACGTGGATGACACTTTTCGCATTTTCAGGTCGTCATGCAGGATTGTGTGCACAGAACCCACAGAAATGCCAGCTCTAGAGGCGATCTGTTCAACAGTCATTCGGCGATCCCCCAAAACAATTCTCTCCACTTTCTCGATCATGTCGTCAGACCGACTTGTGCGAGCCCGAGGTTGTTTCGGTTTGTTGTCACACGATGTTCTCCCTTCATTAAACTGTCGCAAACACGAACGCACTTTCGACACATCCATAACTCCATCACCACATGTCTCCTTCAACTGTCGATGAATTTCAATTGGTTTCACACCACGCAAATTCAGATAACGAATGATTGCACGCTGTTCAAGTAAGGAAAAAGTCGCCATTTTAAGTATTTAAAACAGTTCTCATTCTCGCCGCTGGCGGTAAAATTCCATCTGCCGTACGGTGCTGCCATCTCTGGGACGTATTGACAATGATTGCGGCCTCATTTTGAAACAATGCGCATGTTTCTATCTCTTTCCAGTCTGAAGAAAAAAAATCGGAGGCCTTAGAACTGGAATGCACCTCGTATGGCACACTCGTTTCGTCATCAGCTAAAATGGATGGCTGACCTTCACCTAGAATTGCCTCTGTCGTCTGAACACAAGATGAAATCCACTCGATGTTCTGATGATACCATTAGTACGCTAGGTCCAGGTACGGGAACAAAACCGAGAGTGGAAATTTAATGTTAACAGACTTCCTGGGCAGTTCTGTGTGACATTTTTTGCATCCGGTGCCATTGTTTCGCCGGCGTTTAACCTGTCTGGTGAGGACCACTGGCGCAGCCTCGTTGGCGCCACTCAGCGGGGTAATTCGCTGGCGGCTGAGCCCTGTGAGGGAGTAGCGGCGTCGTGGGCGACCGTCTAACAGGTGGCCAGCGAGATGGGCCGCGCAGATAAGCCCGCGGCTGCGGCTGCGGCTGCACTGCCCCTCTGACCCGCCAGGCCCCCTTCCTCTCTGTCGCGCTGTCACCACCTGCTGCAATCACTTCCCCCAGCCCATCACCACGTCACCATTCCGGGAATCACCGCACGTCTTCTGAGCTAACATGTGCAACACTCTGGCCAATGTTAAAAGTTAGGCGAGGATTTCTGTTCTAAGTTCTATTTTTTTTTTTTTTAAGAAACGACGTATCAGTGGTGATGGAGACATTTGTGACTGTTAAATTCATTTTTAAAAAGTCACGCAGAATCGCACAAAATTTCGAAATTACAATACCATCCATCTTCAGATCATAAGACGAATCAGTTGCACATTGAAAAACAACGTTGTTAATGTCCCCAACTAATCTCCTTAGACAATGATAGTTTCACTTTTGAAAAAACTTTATTCTAGGTACTGGAAGCAAGACACGAGAAAAAAAAATTCGTATGGGGAGGCTGCCAATTGTGAAATTCAGATTCGATTCATACTGCGCATAACAATAGCTCATGGTCGGAGGTGTAATGTGGCAAAGCACCAAATGCACTTCTCTGCCGTTGTCGAGAAAATCGAGTTAAAAGAAACCGTTGCGGTGAAATGCTCTCTACGATTAATATTGTTCTACAGCGTCCTGGCGCAGCGGTAAGCACTCGGGTTCGTAATCCGAAGATCGCCGGATCGAATCTCGCGCCCTGCAAACTTTTTTTTGTGTTTGTTTTTTGTAATTCAAATGTATATATATATATATATATATATATATATATATATATATATATAATTCCCGGCAATCAGTTGCAACAATTATGCATATAATATGTTGTTGAAAGTCGTTTCTCGTGGAAAAACTGGCGACTTCGAACATCATTACGTTTTCCGCAAACAAAGTTGTATTTCACAAATGTTATTAATTGTCTTCATAATGTTAACCACGTATAGTTAACGGAAGACGTAGAAACGATATTCCGAAACGAATACGTGTAGCGTAAGTCAAACGTTCGAATTAGAACAGAGACCCTACGCACACAAATTTGCTGTGACAGGTATGAAATATAAACTCCGTTACTCGCTCGTTACACTTGAAGGACAGATGTTGAATGGGCCGAAACGAGCAGCCGCATAACAGCGTAGTTGCCTGCTAACTTCGAAAGAAGGTAGATGCGGTCCCTAGCGCAACTTATAACGTTGACGAAAATCAGTGAGGACGGGAGAGCTTTGGTACACCTTGTTAAAAAAAACGGAAAAATGGAGGCGGTACAATTGGAGAGCGATCCGCCTTCACCAGCATGCATAAGCAATTCATTAATAGTTTATATATATATATATATATATATATATATATATATATTTGAATTATAAAAAACTAATAAAAAATAGCATGGCGCGACATTTGATCCGGCGACCTTCGGATTACGAACCCGAGCGCTTACCGCTGCGCCACGACGCTGTAGAACATTATTAATTGTAGAGAGTATTTCACCGCAACGGTTTCTTTTAACTGTCGATTTTCTCGGCAACGGCTGAGAAGTGCATCTTGGTGCTTTGCCACATTACACCTCTGGCCATGAGCTTTTATTATGCGCAGTATGAATCGAATCTAAATTTCCCAATTGGCGGCCTCCCCTTGCTGGAAAAAAAATTCGACTATGTAAATTGGTGTAAAATATTTTAAATGGACGGAAAAATATATGGGCGCTGTATAGAAAGACAGGTAACAGACAATAGGAATAGGAAAAAGGCGGAAAAATGAGAATAGAATATTAATTCGACAACGTAAACGGGTGTAAAATGTTTCACATCCGCGGAGAAATATGTGGGCACTGTTTATAAAGACTTAATAGACAAAATGAACACCAAAAAAACAGACCAATGAGAACATCAGATTAACAAAGTTGTGCTCGCATTTTAAGAGACGCAAGACAAAGATGCAGTCTTTCCGCTCTACCACTGAACCCTCACACCGAAGAAGCAATAAATCAGGAGGATATTAACGAGGATTCATTGCTGTCTTCTGTGAAAGTGTGAAGGAGCTACAAGGTTTGTTGACCGGAAGGAAGAAGTTTCTGATAATGCAAGTCTGAAGCATAGAATAAGTAATGAGAGTAAACCAAAGACGAACAAAGGTACTACGGAGCAAAAGAAATTACATTGGTGACAGAACTAACATAAAATTTGGAGGTTTCGCGATAGCCTGAAAGCAGAATAGTGAATGTCTGAAGAAGGAAGCAGGATACAAGGAGCAGACCAGCACAAGCGAAAAGGGTATTCCTCGGTATAAGAAGGCGACTGTTAAACATCGACTTTATTTTCAGAAAGGAGATTCTGAGAATGTACGTTTGCAGCACATAACTGTATGAAAGTGAATCATACACCGCGATAAACGCGACAAAGAAGTGAAACGTACCGTTAGAAATGTAATGTTACAGCAGGATGCTGAAAAGTAAGAGTACCAATAAGAACTGAGGTTTTCTGTAGAACCGGAGAAGACAGGAATATGTGAAAAGTAGTAAATAGAAAAAGGGATAGGACGATGGTACATACGTTAAGACATCAAGGAATAAACTCCGCAGAAACTAAAAAGTATAGGTGGATCGAGACTGTTACAGATCCAAGTCACCTAACATTACCGCTGGATATATTTCGTAAACCACATCAAATACTGACGAATCGATTCCACAGACCGAACGTGAGGAGAGGGGCTAGTGTCACTGGTTAATACAAACCATTAAAAAAATGCACGGAAGTATGTTTTTTTAACACAAACCTACGTTTTTTTAAATGGAACCCCGTTAGTTTTGTTAGCACATCTGAACATATAAACAAGTACGTAATCAGTGCCGTTTGTTGCATTGTAAAATGTTAATTACATCCGGAGATATTGTAACCTAAAGTTGACGCTTGAGTACCACTCCTCCGCTGTTCGATCGTGTGTATCGGAGAGCACCGAATTACGTAGGGATCCAAAGGGAACGGTGATGGACCTTAGGTACAGAAGAGACTGGAACAGCACATTACGTCCACGTGCTAACACCTTTTTATTGGTCTTTTTCACTGACGCACATGTACACTACCATGAGGGGTGAGGTACACGTACACACGTGGTTTCCGTTTTCAATTACGGAGTGGAATAGAGTGTGTCCCGACATGTCAGCCAATAGATGTTCAATGTGGTGGCCATCATTTGCTGCACACAATTGCAATCTCTGGCGTAATGAATGTCGTACACGCCGCAGTACATCTGGTGTAATGTCGCCGCAGGCTGCCACAATACGTTGTTTCATATCCTCTGGGGTTGTAGGCACGTCACGGTACACATTCTTCTTTAACGTACCCCACAGAAAGAAGTCCAGAGGTGTAAGATCAGGAGAACGGGCTGGCCAATTTATGCGTCCTCCACGTCCTACGAAACGCCCGTGGAACATCCTGTCAAGGGTCAGCCTAGTGTTAATTGCGGAATGTGCAGGTGCACCATCATACTGATACGACATACGTCGACGCGTTTCCAGTGGGACATTTTCGAGCAGCGTTGGCAGATAATTCTGTAGAAACGCGATCTATGTTGCAGCTGTTTGGGTTCCTGCAATGAAGTGAGGACCAATGAGGTGGTCGCCAATGATTCCGCACCATACATTTACAGTCCACGGTCGCTGTCGCTCTACCTGTCTGAGTCAGCGAGGATTGTCCACGGACCAGTAATGCATGTTCCGTAGATTCACTGCCCCGTGGTTTGTGAAACCCGTTTCATCGGTAAACAGATAGAATTGCAACGAATTCTCTGTTAATGCCCATTTACAGAATTGCACTCGATGATTAAAGTCATCACCATGTAATTGCTGATGTAGCGACACATGAGACGGGTGAAAGCGGTGACGATGCAGTACGAGGTGCGGCTAGAAAAAAACCGGACTGATGCTGAAAAAAACATTTATTTACAATTATTTACAATTTCATGTTAGCTCCTTCAATGTACTCTCCTCCTCGGTCTCTACACCGCTCCATACGAATTTTCCACTGTTCATAGCAATGCTGCAGATCATTTTCGGTAAGTCCATACATTACTTCCGTCGCTTTTTCTTTTACTGCTTCAGCAGTCTCAAATCTAGTTCCTTTCAAAGCTGACTTGACTTTAGGGAAAAGAAAAAAGTCACAGGGGGCCAAATCAGGTGAGTAGGGTGGATGATCTAAGATGGGAATGTTGTGTTTTGCCAAAAACGTCTTCACTGACAACGCACTCTGAGCTGGGGCATTGTCTTGGTGAAGGATCCATGACTTTTTTCTCCACAAATCGTTCCGTTTTCTCCGTACTCGCTCACGTAGGGTAGCCAGGACGCTAATGTAGTAATGCTGATTCACTGTTTGTCCCTCTGGTACCCAATCAATGTGCACAATCCCTTTGATATCAAAAAAAAAAAACAATCATCATTTCCTCGAATTTCGATTTTGACATTCGTGCTTTTTTTTGTCGTGGAGAACCAGGAGTTTTCCAATGCATCGATTGGCGTTTAGTTTCGGGATCGTAAGTAAAAAACCACGATTCATCGCAAGTAATAACATTTTGTAAGTAGGTGGGATCAATTTCAATGTTTTCCAGGATGTCAGAACAAATCATTCTTCGGCGTTCCTTCTGTTCAATTGTGAGACACTTTGGAACCATTTTTGAACACACTTTGTTCATGTTGAAACTTTCATGAAGAATCTGCCTAACACTTTCCTTGTCAACTCCTGTTAACTCAGACACTGCTCTGATTGTTAAACGGCGATCTTGTCGAACAAGTTTACCGATTTTTTGAATGTTTGCATCAGTTTTTGCTGACAATGGTCTGCCAGTGGAGTGTCATCACTGGTGTCTTCGCGGCCATCTTTAAATCGTTTAAACCACTCAAACACTTGTGTTCGCGATAAACAATCATCGCCGTACACTTGTTGTAACATTAAAAACGTTTCACTTGCAGATTTTCCTAGTTTGAAACAAAATTTGATGTTAACACGCTGTTCTTTCTGTACACTCAACATTTTCCGACGCACAGACAAAACGTCAACTACTTAAAACAGACGCCACGGGCAGACTGAGTGCAGGAGGCAGATGAAACTCGAGCAGTAGGCGGAGCGAGAGTCACGTGACAGGCCACGCGACTTTCAGCCTTATTGCATTCGTTTTATTGTTTCACCAGTACTAGTCCGGTTTTTTTCTAGCCACACCTCGTATGCGCATGACACTACTTTGACTCAGTCCACCGGCTCTCGCAATGTCCCGTGTACTCATGTGTGTATTCATGGCAACAGCAGCTAACACACGAACTGCACACGCTTTTCCTGTGACAGGCCTGTTACGGACCCGTTTGCGTGCTACGACCATACCTGTTGCATACAGTTGGCGGTAGATGTTTTACAATGTGCGGCACGTTGGATGCTCTCTGTCCGGGTACCGTTCTGCATACACCCTGCAGGCTTCAGCTGCATTTCGTCGACGCTCGCCATAGATGAGTATCATCTCCACTTTTTCAGAGTTCGAGTACACCATGGCCACAGTTCCTGCAACACTACACTATCACAGACGTCTGGTAACACGGTGTACTACAGTTGGTCTGCGTGCGGAGACGAATGCAAAATAACAATAGCACAAGCGCTACATGCGGACACTGCGACAGCTAGACCAAACCACAACAGTGCACTACAGCCACACTCGTAAACATGGTCGTCATCGTAAACATGTCCCTGCAGAAGCTGCTCGCCGACCGTGGCCCGTGTTTGTTAGAACACGCAACTGAACGTCGGAGGTTTCAGGCGCCAACTTTAGGTTACAATATCTCCGGATGTAATTAACATGTTACAATGCAACAAACGGCACTGATTACGTATTTGTTTATATGTTCGGATTTGCTAACAAAACTAACGGGGTTCCATTTAAAAAAACGTAGGTTTGTGTTAAAAAACATACTTCTGTGCATTTTTGTATGGTTTGTATTAAACAATTACACTAGCCCCTCTCCTCACGTTCGGTCTGTGGAATCGGTTCGTCAGTATTTGATGTGGTTTACGAAATATATCCAGCGGTAGCGTTAGGTGACTCACCCTGTATATGCAATTCCGAGATGAAGAGAGTGGTGTACAAGAGGAATTCTGGAAAGTCGTATCAAACTATTCAGTAGAAACATGGGAAAAGGACCTTCATTATCTCATGTCTTACAAGTTTCACAATTATCATCTGAAAACATTCCCGCCAGTTACTTATCTGTCAAGCAGTCCTGCCTCATCAGTGAACATATTCCAGTGTCTGTGGCGCAACCTCAAGAGTGACTAACAGTGTGAAGCCGTAGGTTACCAGAAACGCTGATGTTTACGGAGTTTACCATGAGTTTGGTTTTCTATTCAATGACCTCTGCATACGTAAGGATAAAGTTTCTTCCATGGAGAATACGGCTACCAGAATTATTCTGCTGCCTCCCATACAGCTACATATTGTGCACGCGTTATTCTGGGAAAAAATAAGACTCAAAAACTAACTTTTAAAAACTATTGCAATTTACTAAAAATCGTGGCATGTAGCAAATATGCTATATCAAGACTCAAACACCATTTTTATCCTCATAACGACTTGTTTTCGGGGATTAATTTGATGTAAATTTATTTAAAAAGTGACAACTTAAATACGTAAGTATATTTAAGTAAATACCACAAAATATTATTTTACTGTTACATATACCTGAAAATACAATCAGAAAATTGTTCATACGTGAGTACTTCAAAAAGTGAGTTGCTATGGCAGGTCAAATTCTGCTACACTACACTTTAATGTGATTTTCAACGTAGCCAAGTCTCTGTAAACAACGGGCGGAAAGTTCTACCAATCGTTCACTTCCTCGACGATAGAAATCAGCTCTTTGATCACAGAACCACTCGACAATCGCTGTGTGAACGTCTTCGTCGTCGAAAAACGCGAATCAGTTCCTCGACCGCCTGGAGATTTTCGCCCGTGGCCAATGTCGATTGTCTTTTCTTCCGATCAGCATCACCCACCGTTTTGCGACATTGGTCCAGTTGTTGTAATTGTTTCACTACGACGGGACGCTACAATTCATTTGGTCCGTATGCTGCACGAATTTCTCAATGAAACTAACAAGGGAACCTCCCCATCGCAACCCCCTCATATTTCGTTATATGTTGGCACAGTGGATAGGCCTTGAAAAACTGAACACAGATCAATCGAGAAAACAGAAAGAAGTTGTGTGGAACTACGAAAAAATTTAGTAAGATATACAAACAGAGTAGTCCATGCGCAAGATACGCAATATGAAAGAAAATGTGAGCTCAGGAGCGCCGTGGTTCCGTGGTTAGCGTGAGTAGCTGCGGAAAGAGAGGTCCTTCGTTCAAGTCTTTCCTCAACGGAAAATTTTATCGCAAAGTTATGATCTGTCCGTTCGTTCATTGACGTCTCTGTTCACTGTAATAAGTTTAGTGTGTGTTTTGCGACCGCACCGCAAAACCGTGCGATTAGTAGACGAAAGGACGTGCCTCTCCAATGGGAACCGAAAACATTTGATCGCAAGGTCATAGCTCAACCGATTCCTCCACAGGAAAACACATCTGATATATTCTATACGACACTGGCGACGGCATGTGCGTCACATGACAGGAATATGTTGTCGACCCACCTAACTTGTACACTTAGCGAATGGGTAAAAAGATTCTTCTACCTTGCGCGATTTAGGTTTTCTTGTGGATGTGATAATCACTCCCAAAAAAGTGATGAAAACATAAGAGTTTGTCACATAAACTGAAAATAGAAAATTAAATTTCTCACTCGCGGGAAGACTTGAACCTAGGACCTCTCGTTCGGTAGCTGCTTTCGCTAACCACGGGACCACGGCGGTCCTAGACTCCCATTCTCCTTGATGTTGCCTATCTTCGCATGGACTACTCAGTTTGTATATTTTCTAATTTTTTTCATAGTTCCACACAACTTCTTCCTGTTTTCTCGATTGATCTGTGTTCAGTTTTTCAAGGCCTATCCACTGTGCCAACTTATAACTAAATCTGAGGGGGGCGCGATGGGGAGGTTCCCTTGCAAGTGTAATTTGCACGTTTTCGCCACAAGAATCAGATCGTCCCACGTATTTAAATTTTTAACTAAGTTTACGGTTGGTGCGCCATTTCATTCCCATAATGCGATCCACTAGTTATGCGCACCACAGCAGAACTGTGTCTGCGGGACACTTATAACATCTACTATCTTCTGACTGCTCCATCACGCAGTGGTCTTTGCGTGCGACAAGTTGCATGACTTGCTGTTTAAGTCCCTACGACTTGGTGTGGTGCAATGCACAAATGTAGAATCTTTACGTCCAGGAAACCCACATCTGACATGACTTTCCAGAACTTTATTCAGTATGTCAGGTAGACATGCATGGCATGGAACATCTTAGGTGTTGGTGATGGCACAGACTCTGATGTTCTGAAAATATCACTCATTGGAAATTCATCTTTATCATCACAGTCTTCTTCTTCTTTAGTACGTTCTCCCCTTCTGTTTCGTCTTGTGAATGTGAAAGTACAGATCGTTGCCGAATGTAAACCCACTGATACATAGAAAAAATTTAGCGCCGTATTCTTATGAGAAAATAAATCATCACTTAACTGATAGTGTCTGTTTACTAGCATATTGCGACATATGCTAAAACACTTTTTATTTCAGAGTTACAAACAGAAGTAGAAATTACCTTTATTTCTCGAAGCCATGCTAACACTGCAATAAAGAGCTTTCTTCAAACAGATGCTACTACTCATAAACCGCAGAAATGAAAGCAAGTTATGTACACAAAAGACATGATGTAAAATACTTGCTACAGTCATGCACAGCAAGTTTAATTAATTGCATTAGCTGGGAAAAAATGGTAGTTGGACGGGTCTCGTAATGCTGACTATGAATAAGGAAGAGTGTGTTTCGGGCCCCTTACGTACATGCAGCCAGCATCTCAGCGTTGCTACGGGTTTGCCTGATTGCTAGGATATACCTGCAAATACATCCTTCGAAACAGTGTTTCTTAAACAGTGTTCCATGGAAATCACTCAAGGGTTCGATGAAATTTTTGTTCTTTTTTTATAACATTGAAGAAAATAACTTACAAAAACGAAACAAAACCGAATTTGGTTAGGAATGCGACACTTTGCGAGTAAGACTGTATTTATCAGAGGACAAACAGCAACCTCGCAGTGGAGCGCTTGATGTGGGAACGAGTCCACACAGCGTCACTGTAGGTCCGTCAGACCACCAACGTCGTTCACCTCGCAGTGCCCCCGTAGCCACAACAGAACGAATAATTCTGTCCTCTTTCCCATGAGATAACCGAGCCACGTTGCGCTAACCAAAGTTAATCAGTGTGTATAAAGAAGAAATCTAGTTTTACTCGTACTGTGGGGCGGCGGGTGGATATTATACTTGTTAATATAAGTTTTGTTTGTTTTGTAGAAATACAGCATTTCCCGGCCGTTTAACCATATGTGGGGCTGCAGGTGGAATTATGTTGTTTAAAATGTTCCTATTATTTATGCTGTTGTTTTGCCGTTCTCAACACTGGCTCTCTAACTACAATTTTGGCAACCAGAAAGTGATTAGCAAAACGTGAAGCCTGTAATTAGAATTCCTAGTGCCCACTTCATCTGAGAAATACACTTATAGCTACAGCTTATAGCTCTGAGGAATTAGGAGATTGTGTAGGATTCATAATGAAAAGCGATCGTGAAAAACGTTCGCTATATTCTGAAAGTCACAGATGAAAAAAAAAAAGAATCCACACAATCTGACTAACAGAGCAGTTCGGAGTCTAATGCGCTGATGCAACTATAACTGTCCAAATTAAATGTTTAGGTGAATGCTCGCCATAATTTGGTGATTAGGTTCATCAAACGCCACGCTAAATAATGGCAGAATATCTGTCCCGCGGCGGCACGTGAAAATACGACATACGCAAACTGAAGATAGATCATTAAAGTTATCCCAGAATTAACACTTCACTCGAAAGTGATTTCATGGGTACGCGTATCCCGAGTAACTTAATACGGCATCCGAGGCTGTTTATAGCAATGATACCGACGCGACGCGACTCTCGACACAGATGGTGTGCTCATTCAGCGTCTAGAGAGAACTGGGGCCTTTCTTCCTCGCGCAGCGTTCTTATATATAAAGCCGCGGAGCGGACGGCTAAGGGAACGCCTGATCAAATCGGCTCTCCCGACTAGCCGCTGGGCTAGTAATGCACCACTTTAAGTTATCAAATAAATCATTGCTTCCTTTGCTGATGGCCGATGAATCTCTCAATTTAAATGTGCATTCAGCACACAGGTAAGTAATCATAATCAAAGTCTGACGTGGCTAAGTCAGTTATTTTCGGCGAGAGAATTAATTTAATTACACTACACGCAGTAGACGAGCTCTGAAGTTGCCCTTTGGAGATACGCTATCGCAATAGTTTTATAGATATTGAGTTGAAACTTCTCACATCTTTATGATTATAGCGAATCTCCCTTCTACTTAAATTTAAACATCCTAGCCTCATTTATTAGCCTACTTAATCTATCTTGCTTCCTTAATTTTTAAGACAAAAACCAGAAAATATTGAATTTCAACTAAAATCTTAATTTGTGAGATCCAGAAGACTGTTTCTACTAAATTATTATGAAAAAGGCATCTAAATATAAATTTTTAAGAGTCTAGCTCTTTTTTGTTGCGCCAATGATTCTTACAGAAAAACATCCAAATTTCGAAAATGGTTAAAGTTATTGAACTGATATTCAACACATATTGATTTAGTATTACTCCTGACATGCTAGAAACGTTTCAGGTTATTTACTTGATTTTTAAAGTATTGCGCAACATTTATGACGTCAGAGCTAGTTACAGCAGACTGGCTGGCACACAATTGGAAGACTGATATGAATTTATTACGGCGTGAGTAGGCTGCTTCCCTATAGTACCTTGACAGAATTTTGCATAACTGAGGCTTAGAATAATCGAAGGTCCTCTCCATGTGCCTCATTTGCATTTTCCAACCATTTAAGGCAAATTATGTGTACGAGATTGCTTGCATGAATAAGTGTGTATCTACAGTACGTTGGCAACAGTATAAACGTAAATTCAGGCGGTGTGCAAAAATATGGAAAAACCAAAACCGCAGCCCAATACCACACCAAAGATTGTGTAAGCTTACCGTTAGCATTCAGAACAGCTTTCAGCCGTGTCAAAACGGATATTTAAAGGTCTTGTACGGTTATGAAGGGAATCTTATGCATTTCTTCCTGCAAAATGGTGGCAAATTCAGATAACGATGACGGAACTGGCCACCGATCACGCAACCTTCTCTCCGAACTTGGCCACAGACTCTCAATAACGTTGAGATCTGGTGAATGATGATTAGGCAGCAATTGGTTCCCTTGCTCACAAAATCATTCCGGGCCGCTGCAAGCTGCGTGTATAGAGGTCCTGCTGTCCTGGAACACAGCATCTGCTTTGAGGAGCAAATATCGTACCATGGAATGGGTACGTAATCCTTAGCAGTAATGAGGCCTCACACAGTAATCACGGTGCCCATGGAATAGCACGATATGGTTCCCAAATAGTAGCTGAACCCCCGCCATGTTTCACTCTTCGCGCGTAAACTCGACCGGAAGTTTGAAACAATGTGGAAAAAGACTCATCCGACCCAATGACTTTCTCCCGTTGCTCCTTACCCCAGGTGTTATGTATTCGGCACCACGTTTTCCCCTTAGGGGCATTTATTTCACTGATACGTGCTTTGGGTTTCCAGCTGGCCCTCTGGTTCAGTGCTTATGAAGCTCCCTTCGCGTTGTATTGGTGCTCACAGGTTCGCGTGCAACATTCAGTTATGCAGTGACTTTTTCATCTGTTGTCGTCTTAGTTCCATCATAACTGTCTTCAGTGGCCGTCTGTCGCGAACATTCACTTTGCTCTCCGTTGTGACTTGGCGGATGATGTTTTTCGTATTCCCGCTTTCTCTGTTTGAGGTGTAAATCTTCGATACAGTGCCTCGTGAATCAACGAACCCTTCCTTTACCTTGGTTACGGAAGCATCCACCATGCGAACACCAACACTGTTTCCACTTTCGAATCTACTTACTCCGACGTAATGTCTTCACGACTACGCTAAGCACCGTTATGATCACGACTGAAATATGCAAGGTGTTGAGGACATTGCACAGGTGCTGTTCGTGGCTCAACTTGCAGGCTTGGCTAGCATTAATCATGGTCTTCTGGAGGGTATCTTTGTCCAACCCCAGTAACTGACGTACTGCACCAAACATAGGCCAACAGTTGGGGTGTTTACCTAAACACCTGAAGTTATCAGTCTGTGCTAACCTGTTACAGCGATCAGACAGCTTGCTCGTACAGCTATTCACTTTCGAAATACATACGACAGTCAAAAAAATGTGTACGGTTGTCTTTCTTGGTGAAAGTCGAAAACTGTTAGATACGTGGTGCGGTTGTATGCTGAAGAGTATCGTGATGTCATTTCTACGTAACCTTCTTTGAAAAAATTACA
The DNA here is from genome assembly GCF_023864345.2 of Schistocerca serialis cubense. Lineage (NCBI taxonomy): Eukaryota > Metazoa > Arthropoda > Insecta > Orthoptera > Acrididae > Schistocerca > Schistocerca serialis. The sequence goes on along the minus strand of NC_064639.1, from coordinate 1,140,941,428 downwards.
GAATTTCATAAAACATTAACAGTGGAGAATTGAATACTCGGACGAAAAAAAGTGATGAGGAAAATGCAACAAACATTTGTGGAGTGATAGAACACGATCCGCCGTACAAGGCAGCTTGAACGTGTGAGTGACACCAAAGGGCGATGCAATTACAAGGGCTCTTCAGAAAGTAAGGGCCGATCGGTCACGATTAAAAATTTTCTATTCGCAACAGTTAGCAACACCATCCAGCTTCCTCTCTAAATAGTCGCCACTCCGACTTAGACATTTGTCATGGCGTTCTACAAACTTCCCAGTACCCTTGTCACAGAAAGCAGCCGCCTGTGCTTTTCGCCAATTCTCTATGCTGGTCTGCCTTTCGTTGTTTGTGCCAAAGTTGCCTTCGTAGCCAGGGGTTCAAGAGAGCAGAGATGAACAACGGAGGGAGCATATTAAGGGCTTTGTTGTGGGTGGTCAAGCACTTCCCACCTAAAACGCTGCAGGAGCGTGTTCATTGCCGCTGCAGAATGCGGCTGAAAATTGTCTTGAAGAAGGAAACGCATGACATTTATGTTATGTGGACTGCGTAGCTTCAGGAGAAATCTCTCACCAGAACAACGTACTTGGCGGGAGACAATGTTGTTTTAGGTATTTCAAAGTGATCACTTTTCGCTTTTTCTTCTTCTTCTGCTTCAGGTTCCTATCCGTTCCGGATGTTGGCAACCATCTTGGCAGTGCTTTTCCTGTCACTTGCAGATCTAAACAGCTCTGTAGATGTTTTTGATGTCTACGCTCTGATGTTCTTAAGCCAGGATATTCTTCTCCGGCCAAGGCTTCACTTCCCTTTGCGCTGTCTGTGCAAAACTGCATCGGATTTTCACATCGGTTTCCATGTCACTGCTAACCGGACCTTATTTTCCGAATACGCCCCGTATAACGTTGCAATGCGCGCATCCTTTCCTCATTTCGCTCCATGAACAGCTTCGCAGCTATGGTTTTCAAACGCTGTTACACTTCTCCAAAGGATGTCTAACGAAAATGCAAAATGATGCGCTTTTTTTATGCAAGATTTTGTATACGGATGAAGCCTCGTTTAAAACACATAGGAAGTTCAATCTTCGTTATAAGATTACTGGCAAGTTGAAATGCCACGTTGGCAACGAGCAGCGCGGGCTTTTCAAAAATTCCTTTCAAAATACTGTTCCATTGATGGGACTCTAAATAAACGCAAGTACCCACACTTCCTTGCAGATGTGCTACCGAAGTTACTGGAAGACACACTACATCATGCAGAACGCCGCGACCATCAGCACGGGTAATTATAGACATCGTAGATTGGCTGTAGTGGTTGGTGAGCGTCACCAAGTCTGTAGGTAGATAATTCTGTAGATGCACAATTAACAGAAGAATTCAGACGTACTGCATATCACTTTTGCCTATTAGTAGATAAAGTGATTTCGTTTGCCAGTCTTCTGTCTGTTACCCGCGGAAACGTCAGACGTAATTTCCTACTACAAGTATTTCAATCCTCAAAATAAACAGCGTAAACAATGAAGAGTAGAGGGCAAAAATACGGATCCGCGGCAGACTTTCAAATAAATCGATATGTAACGGTAAAACCACGTTTTAGTTACAACGCGTTCTTACCAGGTAATGGCTCTGAGCACTATGGGACTTAACATCTATGGTCATCAGTCCCCTAGAACTTAGAACTACTTAAACCTAACTAACCTAAGGACAGCACACAACACCCAGCCATCACGAGGCAGAGAAAATCCCTGACCCCGCCGGGAATCGAACCCGGGAACCCGGGCGTGGGAAGCGAGAACGCTACCGCACGACCACGAGATGCGGGCTCTTACCAGGTAAAACTGGATTATACTGAACATGTATGTTACCACTAGAATATACTGCTGGTCAAAAATGAATGGCAGTTAAAACTGATTGTAACCAGACAAAATGTGTTTTAACAAAACGCCTCAGTTAAAACTGTTCTATCCAAATCAAGGTCCATATAGCTTACACGTTAGAACAATTCTGGCTGGTCGAGCAGAGTCGCATGGGTCGCGTGGCGAGCCGGTCGACAGGACGCCAGCCTGCGCACACCCGCTCAGTTCGTCTTCCGCTAAGCACTTGTACATCGACTTGTACGAATTTATCTCCCTCTTTTTCTGAGTCATCAGTCTTCTGACTGGTCTGATGCGGCCCGTCACTAATTCCTCTCCTATGCCAACCTCTTCATCTCAGAGTAGCACTTGGAACTTCATCCTCAACTATCTGCTTGATGTATTCCAATCTCTTTCTTCTTCTACAGCTCCCTCTAGTACCGTGGAAGTCATTCCCTGATGTCTTAACAGATGTCTTATCAGCCTGTCCCTTCTTCTTGTCAGTGTGTTTCACATATATCTTTCCTCTCCGACTCCTTACATTATCTGACCACCTAAATTTCAACATTCGTCTGTAGCACCACATCTCAAATGCTTCGACTCTCTTCTGTTCCGGTTTGCCTACAGTCCATGTTTCGCTACCACTTAATTCTGTGCTCCAAACGTACCTTCTCAGAAATTTCTTCCTCAAATGCAGGCCTATGTTTGATACTAGTACTATTGGCTAGGAATGCCCTTTTTGCCGGTGCTTGCCTTCTTTTTGATGTCCTCCATACTCCGTCCGTCATAGGTTTTTTTACTGCCTAGGTAGTAGAATTCTTGGACTTCATCTACTTCGTGACCATCAATCCTGATTTTAGGTTTCTTGCTTTTTGCATTTCTACAACTTCTCTTGACCTTCGTCTTTGATTTACTCTCAGTCCATACTCTGTACTCATTAGACCGTTCATTCGGTTCAGCATATTATGTAATTCTTCTTCACTTTCACTCATGATAGCAATGTCATCACCGAATCATATCATTAATATTCTTTCACCTTGAATTTCAGTTCCACTACTGAATCCTTTCTTTTATTTCCATTGTTGGTTCTTCGATGTAAAGATTGAACAGTAGGGGCGAAAGACTACATTCCTGCCTTACACCTTTTTAATCCAGGCACTTCGTTCTTGGTCGTCCACTCTAATTATTCTCTCTTGGCTCGTGTGCATTTCTCATAGCAGAGCTAGATCAAGACATTTGATGAAAAGAAGGGTCTTTGAAAATGTTGTCACAGATTGATAAACACGAGAAAGAAAGAACGACTGCAATGTAATGAGTTATGACAAAATAGGAGCACAGTACGTTGTACTCAACAGATGTAGAGGAAATATTCTATATTTTCGAAGCAACTCACGGAGTTCGATACAGTTAAAAAGTGATACATTAAGAAAGTATGAGAACACTGCAACATAGGTGAAAAATATTTGTCAGTCTATGTACGAAATTTGACACTGTTAAAACAGTATGAGGAAAGGGGACTTGTTACGAAAGCTATACTTAATTTAGAAATTAACATTACGGTAGGGGTTAGAACATCGTGGATATAAGTTTATAATGGAGTATCAGGATCACCTCATATTGATTTTTTTTTTTTTTTGATAAATTCACTGGAAAGCAAGAGAGCTGTGGAAGTGGAATATCAATCAACAAGTGAATATCTTTCTAACATTTGCAGCTACTTGCATTTTACTCTCTGGCAATGACAGAGAATATGTTAATTCTGTCAGAAGTGAGATTTGCTAACAACACAACGTCGCTTGCAGCGCCTCTACTGGATTCTTGGCCATATCCGTTGGACCCTAGACAACTGAAAAACTGTGGCTTCATCAGATGAGTCCCGATTTCAGCAGGTAAGAGGTGATGGTAGGATCGTGTGTGGCGCAGACACCATGCAACTGTTTAGTGGCTCCATAATGGTGTGGGCTGTGATTACGTGGATTTGACTGGAAATGATTATTTTCGGTTATTTGAAGACCAGTGGCAGATATTCATGGCCTTCATGTCCCCAGACAACTACGGAATTTTTATGGATAACTTTGCGCTCAGTCATTGGGCCACGATTATTGGCATTTAGTTTGAAGAATATTCAAGGCGATTCGAGTGAATGATTTGGCCACCCATGGAACATAATCGAGAGGATAGTTCGTGCACAGAATCCTGCACCGGCAACACTTTCGCAATTATGGACGGCTACAGAACAGAATGGCTCATTTGTGCGGTGGACTGCCAAGAACTTGTTGACTAGATGTGACGTCGAGTTGCTGCAAAAGGCGGCTCTACAGGAAAATAGGAGGTATCCCCTGATCTTTGTCACCTCAGTGTATTTGTGTGAGTCACGTGTAAGAACGGCGGAATCAAATACGACAATGGAGGGGCTGTTCGTCTACGAGATCACCTTCAGAAGAATAGACTGTCCACAGTCGATCAAACATGTGGCTCAGAAACCTTTAAAAAGATCAGAAAAGACGTTGAGAACCACTTCCGAAACAATTAATGAAACATCGATGTCCACTATGACTTCGACCTCACATGATTTGTAACGTGAAACGGGGAAATTGTGTACTAAAACCAAGTTTTCTTATTCATAAATAACTTCCGCATTTATCGCTAATAGCAGTCACCAGAAAAGAAGGAATTCAAGATAACCTCCTCTGGCTGAAAATTCTTGGTGACACTCTTTTGGGATTGTGTTGGCGTCATTCTCGTGAATGTGAAGCCAAGAGGGTCAACCATCACTTCAGAGGCATACGTGAAGACTGAACAAACTCAAAAGCAATTTCCGAGGTGTTCGATCGGACAAGAATCCATCAGAAGTATTGCTCCAACACGATAATGTACGCCCACACACAAGTCTGAGTACCCCGGAACACATCACCAAATCGGGTTGGACATCACAGCCTCATCCTCCCTGCAGTCTAGTCCTGGCGGCCTCGGACTTGCATCTCATTAGGCTGCTTTAAGATTCTCTACGGTGACACACTTTGAAGATGAGGAGAGTGTCAGTCATGCAGTGAAAACATGACTACGCCTACAGGACAAGAGCTTTTCTACAACGTTAGTGTACGGAAATAGAATGTGATGGAGACTACGTAGAAAAATAGAACGTGGACAAGACATGTTGATGTACATTGTCATCAAATTATGACTCTTAATAATGAGTATGTTCTGGGAAAAAAATTTTGACTTTACTTATTGAACGACCCTCTTAGATTAGGAAACGAGACATGGCCGAAGTAGACAGGATATAAAATTTAGACTTGCAATGGAAAGAAAAGCAGTTCAGGAAAAGAGAAATTTGTTAACATCGAGCGTGGACATTAAACAGCTTAGACAGAAAGAGGATAGAAGCTTTCGAAATATGGAGCTACATGAGAATGCTGAAGATTAGATGGATCGATCACGTAGCTAATGAGGAGGTACTGAACAGAATTGGGGAGACAAGGCATCTATTTCTTTGAAGTCAATACCGCCATTAGACTGTTTATTTACAGTGTTACATTTACACTTACAGAATCATGATTTCGGCTTCAAAGTGCCATTATCAAATGTTTTAAGTGTTATAAATTGCCTAAGATAACATACTTGATAATGGCACTTTGAAGTCAAAATCATGATTGTGTAAGTTAAATGTAACACTGTAAATAAACAACAGTCTAATGGCGGTACTGACTTTAAAGAAATATATTATGACTGTGGCCCCGCATTACGAAAAAATTATTACAAGGCATTTACGCCACAAGTTGACCAAAAGAAGGGATCGGTTGCTAGGAGACAAAAGACATCAAGTATCGCCTGAGAAGGGAGGGGTAAAAGCTTTAAAGGAAGGCTGTGGCGACGCAACTAGTGCGCGATCGCCCATTTGTCTATTCAAAGCTTTACTTCAGAACGTATGTGGGCTGCAATGTAAGCCGGTAAAGCATTATACGGTCAGTAACGGACGAGTTGTGTCCTGCAGACTGACGTCACGACCATCTGTTGCAGCTGCGCGTGTGAAAGCAGTGGAGTAGCGCTGGCAGGCCACTTACATTATACGAAACTGAAAAATATTAATAACTAATAAAGGAATAACCTGAGGAACGTCATATTTGATGTACAACCTTCTGTTGGGAAAACAATATGTCAAAGTCTGAGATAAAACATAGTTGTATTTTGGAAGTTAGTAAAATTCCAAAAAAAAAACGTAATTTTCTGACAGTCAAGAATTTAAGTAAATACAGTGATGTAATAGTTCACCTGCAATGACTATTTACGACGATCTCATAACACTTTCCGTGTTAATATATAAATCTGGAAAGTTTTTAGTTTCAGAAAACCTCTGTGACATTTCTATAATAATAATTTCAAGAATTCTAAGTAAATATGTGCATTGTGTGTTAGGGTGCGTGTGAATGAGAATTGGCAAGTGTTCCAACTCTATAACGTGGGAATGAATCCACTAGTGGTTCCCCTACTAGTGAATGTCGGATGTCCAAGTATGTATGCTTATGTATAAGACAGCCAGAACATTCGCGACTACATAATAAATTTCCAGATGTAGAGTAAAGCTTATAGTTCATTTTGTTTCGTTTATTTAATTATAGAGTTTTGTGTTATTTAATTTGATGACGTCAATGAGCCTAGAGAAGTGGTTGGTGCTTGCTAGATTTTGGCGCGTACCGCGCACTAGAAGTGAGTTCTCATTGGTCGTAAGTGCTGACAGGCAATGAGAAGCGAGACGGTTGGCCGCCTAGCGAGGAGATATAGTCTGGAGTGTGGGAGAGTGAGGGAGTCGCGAGTTAGCTTTGATTGGAGGCGGTTATGTTGGATGTGACTTTTCGCATTATGTGTAAGATGAAGTCTTGCGATGACTTCCGCGTTATGGTCCAGTGTTAATGGTATCTGGTAGTGACCAGAAACTGTTTATGAAAACTTTAGAGTGTTGTGATAATTCGTTCCGACTAAAATCGCGAGTGAACTTTGAATTATATAGCGTGGCGATACTGAGTATATTCTTACTGAGTATTTTGTGGCGAGCATAAACTTTAACTAAAGACAACCACTGAATATCGTGTGCAGAAGTAATTGGCCGATCATTGACTGTGTTACAAGTAATTGGTTTCGGAATTTGGGAAGGTAAACGTTCTGGCTGTTTTAGGTATGGTGATAACTGTGAGCAGAAACTTTAGTAATTTGCGTAAATATGGACTGATGATCTTGCTTAACGCCAATAAAGATCTATTGAAGGTTTAAATTTGCACTTCATGTTTAAAGTACGAGTGACATCCCCTTTCCGAATCATTTCTTTAAAGTACATAGACAATTTTCAGCAAATTTTACTCATAGCGGCCTCCGGCGTGTAGCTATGAGGTTACAGTTTCCTCAATACTGCTTTTCTGTGATCCCGTAAGTAGCTGCAGTCAGGAGTTTATGTGCGAAGATCTACTGCTGTAAACAGGTAGATGAACAAAAATTATAAAGGAAATTGCATCGCAGCAGGAACATATAATCCGTCGCAATTGGTGCATCGCAACGCACGCACGAAAAAATCCGTAGCAAGGCCAAGAGATGAATACATGTGAGCGTATTCAGGAAGATGTGGGTTGCAGTAGTTATTCTGAGATGAAGAGCCTCGCACAAGATAGAGCAGCATGGAGAGCTGCATCAATGCAATCGGGCTGAAGACCACAGAAGCAACAACATATACTCGTCATGAATATGTTACGTGTGACCTGTTTTAAATGGCTCGCAGTGTCTAAAAAGATCACGAGCATTTACAATAGTTTCTTATCCAGCATTTGGAGCACGTTGGTGCAGGTTCTGCGACTGTAGGGTCGGTTTTGAATGAAATGCTGGTAGCACCATTGTATATTTCTCCTTATTTCAAAAACGATGACTGGATTCGCCCCTCCTATGACCAATGTCCAGTGGTACTGAGAGAAGAACGGCCGTGGCTTTTAAAATCAAATGGGCAACTGGTGCTGATATTTTACTCAAAACATTGAAAACTACTCGCGTTTCCGGTCCGATCACATTGACAACCCGATAGAAAGTATCCCGACACCACTGTGAAATGCGGCATTGACCACTACACGCCACAGGAGACGGGCCTGCAGGTATAAAAGCAGCAGAGAAGCAGTGAGAGCAGATTGGGTCGGTCAGGAAGACTCAGTGACCTTGGACGTGGGCTTGTCACTGAACGTCAACTGAGTAACAAATCCATCAGGGACATTTCAACCTCTCCACAGCTGCCCAGGTCGACTGTTGGCGACGTGTCTGTGAAGCGGAGACGCAAAGGAATAACCTTAGATACACGACGGTCAGGCGGATCTGATGTACTGCGGAGAGGGACGGTCGAGCGTTGTGGAAGGTGGTTGTAAAAGTCGAAAAACTGTGCGTGGGTAGTTGAAAGAATGGTCGAGCAGCTCTTCATAAGCCACAAATTTCTGTAGTTAACGACAATCGACGCTTGAGGTGGGGTAAAGAGTGACGCCATAGGACAATGGATAGATGGAAATCAATGGAAAGTGTTATATTACCGCCGGCCGTTGTGGCCGAGCGGTTCTAGGAGCTTCAGTATGGTACCGGGCGACTACTACAGTCGCAGGTTCGAATTCTGCGTCGGGCGTAGATGTGTCTGATGTCCTTAGGTTTAAGTAGTTCTAAGTCTACGGGACTGATGACCCCAGCTGTTTAGTCCCATAGTGCTCAGAGCCATTTTTGTTATATTACCGGCAAGTCTACGGGACTGATGACCTCAGCTGTTAAGTCCCGTAGTGCTCAGAGCCATTATTGTTATATCACCGCCCTGAGAAGTTCATAAAACACTTTAACTATACAATCAGTTTCAGTGGTCTGACCATCATCAGGTTCATAGAAGTAGTCACAGTATCATGTTAGGCGAAATATGGAATTGTTATCAGGTAGTAAAGCGAAGAATAATACACTGTCGCCGTATCGTAATACGAGGGTTGGAACTTAAATAATGCCAACTATTTATTCACAACCGATACAAAAGTGTTACATGTTTGCCTCTGTTCCTGTCCTTCAAAGTAGTCACCAGCGTTGTGTAGAATCCGTTTCCAACGATGTGGAAGGCGTAGTATACCGTTAGCAGATCCTGTTCTGTTGATGGTACGAATGGATCTACTGCCTGTCGAATCTCTGGAACAGTTCTGAAGCGAATGCCACGAAGTGGTTCCTTCATCTCCGGAATCAAATCAGAGTCACAAGGACTTAAGTCCGGGGAGTATGGCGGATGGTACAGTACTTCAAAGTCCCACTGACCGAACAGAGCAGCCACAGCTTGCGCAGTATGCACCCGAGCATTGTCGTGCAAAATGATGGGTGGGTTGCGCAGAAAGTGTCGCCGCTTCTTTCTCTAAGTTCGTCGCAGGTGACGCTCCAAAAGCGAACAGTAATACTGTGCATTGACGGTCTGCCGTGGAGGAACGTAATGCATTAGGATAACACCATCACAGTCGCGCACAAGAATCACCATATCTTTAGACCGCTCCATTCGCACCCTCAACAGAACAGGCTCTGCTAACGGTATACTACGCCTTCCACATCGCTGGCAATTGGTTCTACACAACGCTGGTTACTACTTTGAAGGACAGCAACACGTGCAAACATGTAACTCTTTTGTATAGGTTGTGAATAAGTAGTTGCCACTATTTAAGTTCCACCCTACATACACAGAATTGTGTCTTGGCACACAGTAACTGAGACACTAATACTGGTACTGAAAGAGGAAGGTATTATTTGTGAAACAGTTGTGTATGCAGACTACATCTACTAGTAATTGATATGAATTCCCGGGCAGGATTGGAGGTAAGAGAATGGTATAGTTTGTGATTTAGTTATGTATGGAGACTGCATGCAACTGGTAATTTACCTGAATTCCCGAACAGATTTGGTGATATGGGCAAGAGTTGTGCTTGCCCTTATGCACCGCTGGTAAGCAGAAAGGGGAACTGGCTGTAGCAGCAAACAAGACGACCTGCATGTACTACTCAACAGGCAATCTCTCACAGAGTAGGAATTTATGCCTAAGAATTCAGAACTATCCAAAATCAAGTAGCATCATTCTCGTTAATTGGAAATGGAAATCTATGAGAAATTGTATGAGTTACGTTAACTATGCTATAGGAGAAACTGCAAAGTTAATCTACGAAACTGTTTATACTGGCACTATGGACAATGAAATACATTACAGGTTGTACGGATGCCCCACAGTTCAGTTTCAACGCTCTTGTTGGCTTTTGTAACGTTACGTGTATGTAGCCGAGCTAGTCTGCCTCATAGAACTGGTAAAGGTATCTACATTCCATAGCACAGTTTTTGTAGATTCCGATATATTACAATATGATGACAGTATATCATTCATGGTTTTATCACCTAACGTTAACGATTTTATATTTTTCCTAACTTGCTGCCGTGGATACTTTTATGAACCTGATTATGGACAGACGACTGAAACTGGTTGCATGCGTAGTATTTTAAGAGCAGCTCAAGCTGGTAATATAACATTTTTCAAATATATAAGAGCTGTGGGACATCAACTTCTGAAAATACATTGTGTAAGACGTCATGGCCTCCTGACCTTTATTGCTCACATATTCCGCCCTCACAATCATATTCTGCACATCAAGACGCTTCATTCGAACCCAAACTCGGCAAGATAAAGCCAATGTTGTATGAATTCATGTAAACGATATGCAAATAACAAGTAAATCGGAGGTCAAGTGCGCACCGAGGTTGAAATACTCGAGGCTGGTGTACACACACACACATTCAAGACACATCGGTCACAAAAGCTTTTAGTTCGGGAGAGGCAAACCGCATGCCAGGAGGCCAGTCCCGTCAGAGGACGAGTCAACCTATCTATGTCAGCCGGCGACCGCCCATAGAGCAGACATCGTTTGCCTGAGTGAAAGGGAGAACGACCCCGTGTTCGGCTTAAAAGCAAATTCCCCTACATTGTGTAGGAGGGCCCAGCCTACGCATTTTTTACAAACATAGCAGGCAGTTTCAGAGCTTTTCACAAGGAGACAGCAAACGCCAAACGCCGATGCTACAGATTTCTCGATTGGTCGCCTTAAACGAAACGTCATTCTCCCGTTTTAGAAGAGCAATGCTGATTGGCAGACGATAATCCTGACGTCTTGAGCTGAAGGAGTAATGGAAGAGACCCTTCACATCTGGTGTGGAGAGTGGCCATTCCACGGCCACTCTTGGAGCGAGAACACGTAACGAGAGCGTGTGCGCTCGTACGTGTACTCAAAGAGTGAGGAACAAGTCTCTCCTCAGTACTTCACTGGGAGAGCACGTCTGTCGAGAGCGAATGAGAGTGTGACTCTACATTGAGTCCTTGCAATTAAGCGTTGTTCACTGTTTTGGCCGCCACACTTATTGTGCAGTGTGAACGGACAGAGTTATAGCGAAACACCTGCGAGCGAATTTTTGAATCTCATCGTGGTGCACTGGTTATCTGACCAGTGTACATGCCAATAGTTAGACTAGGGGTGAATAGGAGTCCTTGACTTCATCAAGGCATAGAGAGAGTTTAATTGGCGAAGGTCAATCCAGATAGAACGAGAGTTATCTTATTTGCCAGCAGCGAGCGGCACAGACAGGAGTCATCGCAGCTTACGGTATTGTGCACTACATCTCTTGCGAGCCCCATATTTCCTCCACAACAGTACACTTCACTGCATTTCACATGCAACAGCCTTGACTGTAGCTAGCAACATTCTAATGGATAATTATTCAAGTTGAGTAGACACGGCTCTCAGCCATTCTGCTAAGTCAATAACAATCTTAAACTTTGTATAGAAATTTCACTAGCGAATCCCTATCCTTAAGAGGTAACTTCACATTCCGAAAAGAACTAGGATATAACTTGTTCAGTTCATAACTAAAAGTGCCATTGTGATTTATCAGAATTTTTGCAAAAAAAAATAATAATTTTCGTTAGTTTCATGTTTTTCTTACACTAACTAGCACTACTCCAGTCCCCAAGTACCCCCCAATTGTTATGTAAGAAATTTTGTGAATTTTTGTGTCATTTCCTTACAGCAGACTATTCCAGAAGATATTTATTGCTGAAAGTTTTCCAGGCATTTCTCTTTAGATCGTTAGGAGCGTCTGTCTGACTTCTGTAGTAGTGTGGGGTAGAAATTGCATCTTGCAGGAGCCACAGGGTTGAAAGGTGGCTACACTGAGCCACTGCGCCAGAGATTGCGCCAAAGAGTATTATTAAGCCGCCTCCACAGTGCTTGTTGAGAACTCGTAGTAGTCAGTGCCTGTCGAGGTCTCGTGGTAGTCTGTGCTGAGATGTTGTAGCAGAGAGTGTTTGTTGAGATGTGCTATTAGGCAGTACTTGCTGAGATGTGATATTGGAGAGTTCTGGTTGAGATATAATGTAAGGATTAGAATGATTTTCATCAATATAAATGAGGTAATAAACTCAGTTTCTTTTTATTTCAGTATCCTAAATAATGCGTCATTACAGGTTCAGTCAACAAAGCATCTGGCTTGTGTTCTTGTATTAGAGTGTAATTCTGCTTTCATTACGCAATTATAGTATTTGTAATTTTCTTTTATCACGTCAGTAAAATTGGTATTTAAAAATTCTTGTCTTGTTGAAGAAGAACCGTGCCAGATGTACGTTGAGTCACACTCCCACACACAGAACAATTACATTTGTGCTTGGGTTTTGTAGGTTTTATAGTTGTTGTTCTTTGCAGTCAGATAGCGTAATAATACTAGTCAGGGCCAACCGATTACGAGACACAGCGTAATCGGACATACAGCTACTAAGAATATTTTCAATCATATTTAATTAAGCCCCCATGCACGTGGCGACCGCTGCTTCGGATCGTCCCTTGGAATCTTCTGATTGTAAAAATAGTAGACAGTAGTATTGTTGTAGTAATTTGTAGTTTAGTAATTGTAGTCTATTTTGCATGTGTGGATTTGGTAATTATCATTCATCTAATGGTATTTTTCAAAATTTATTTTTTTTGTTGTCTTGTATACGCGTTTGACAATCTAGTGCAATTGTGTCAATTGTTTGTTAATCGTGTTTGAGGGAAACATTTCATGTGAATGGTATTGTTAGAGATAAAGAGTCATTGTGTGTAATTTTCGTACAGTGACGAATTTTTTATGTTTTGTAAATGATTACGCGATCTATGAAAAAGGCGAAAATGATGAATAGGGAAAATGATGAAATTGTCGACATGGCGAACTCGCCAACACAGGACAACAGTATGATGAATAATGGAGTTGAAAATAATTTAATAAGTCGGGAAGATAGTCCAGAACCATTTCAAAATTTTTCTCAATCAGAAAATTCACAGAATCTGAGATTAACGACAGAAGATTCTGGAATAGTATCGAACACAGATAGCCTTATGGCTATGCAGAAGGAAGTTAGTTTCGCGGGAAATGTTAGGGGCGAAAAGAATTTCGAACCGGCTAACATGGAGCAGTTGATGGATGCTATATTACATTTGGGATCACAGATGGGAACTTTGCGATCTGAATTAAAAACTGATGTGGGAACAATGGAAACACGGTTAGGATCTGAATTTAAAACAGAGATTGGAACAATTAAAACAGAGATGGGAACTTTGGAAACACGGTTAGACTCACGAATAGGGACGTGTTTCAAAAATATGAAAGATGAGTTAAAGAGAGAAATCAGAGAAGAAGTACAACCGATTTTGAATGCTCACAATAATAGATTAATTGCAGTAGAAATCAGACAAAGGGAACAGGATAGAGAACAGGAGGAAAGAGATCGCGTGATTGTACAGAAATTTTCAGAGTTAAATTTACAACGTGCAAAAGATAAGGAAGAAATACTTGAGAGAATCGAGGAATCCGTACCAAATGACAGATTAAATAACCTAACACAACAGTATGAGCAGTTAACTACCGAATGTGGCAATACTGAAACTAGAGTCGCGACACTTACGGAAGACGTAAATAAACAGAAAGAACAATTAAGTGACTCATCGGAAAGAGTTGAGGAGATCTCAGATAAATTGACAAGCGTTAGTTTAGCAGAAGGGTTTGAAGAAAGTAATTTATTTCATTTACGGGATGCAATAAGAGAGCGCGCGGCGCGCGAACTTGACAATAATCGACATTGGGACTGGGACAGACGTGGTAGGTCTTTGTCGCCACGAGGCGAAAACATTGACTATAAACACTTTTTGACTGTTCGGAAATTTAAGATCTTCCGCAATTCTAAGAATGACGTACATCCATGTTCATGGTTAGATCAATTTATGTACGCACTCCCATCAAATTTGCCACTAAGTCACAAACTGGAAATTATGTGCGGCTATTAAAGTCCTCAGGGGATTCACTACTCTAAGTGAATATGTGCCGTAGCGAGCATAGGGCCCCGAGCTGTAGTGGTGCTATTTCCCTTTTGGTTTTCTGTACCGCTGCCTACTCTTTTACTATTCTTTGCATCTGTCAAACCAACTCTTCGACTATCAATCTATCTAGACAGTAGATAAACAGTAACCGGATATGTGTCCTCAGGGGATTCACTACACTAAGTGAATATGTGCCGTAGCGAGCATAGGGCCCCGAGCTGTAGTGGTGCTATTTCTCTTTTAGTTTTCTGTACCGCTGCCTACTCTTTTACTATTCTTTGCATCTGTCAAACCAACTCTTCGACTATCAATCTATCTAGTGAGTAAGTAAACAATAACCGGATGTGACTGTTTTACCCAAAAGTGACTTTGGAATTTACCGTTTGGACTTACTATATTTTCTGCAGCATTCTTTCGTAGCTTAAATGAAATTTTACTTGTTTACCTTCGTGACAATATTACTTCATATGTTGACGACATTCTTATTGCTAAACATTCTTGGAGTGAACACAACAAAATTTTGGATTCATTATTACGTATTTTTGCAAAAGTTGGCATTACAGTGAACTTAGAAAAATCTGAATTTGGTCGTTCTCAGGTGAAATTTCTCGGTCACATTATTTCTACAGAAGGTATTCTCCCTGATCCAGAAAAATTAGACGCTATTCGTAATTATGATGTTCCTACCACAAAACGTGAGGTTCGTAGTTTCCTTGGTGTCTCTAATTTTCTTAGACGCTTTGTTAGATTGGACGATTTGTCCACACCTCGTTTTTGCGATCTATCTGGAAAGTTCTTTTTAAACGAAAATCGCTCGACAACTCTGTTTGGTTAGTTTGTGTTCCTGATGAGTGGATTAATAAGCTGATTTGGTATACGCATTTCAGTTATGCACACTTTGGTCCCAGAAAATGCTTTCATAAATTACGGGAAAATTGCTACTTCAGTAATATGGAAAAACGTATTCGATCTGTTCTGGCCAAATGCAAATTATGTCAAAAGGCTAAGCCGCCAACAGTTTCTCACAGAGCACCATTGTTTCCTATCATTCCAGCGAAATTAAAGGAGATGGCTGCAGTCGATTTGTTCGGTCCAGTGGTCCATTCTACTAATGGTTTTGCGTACATTTTCGTAGCAGTGGAGTTGACGTCAAAATATGTGTGTTTTACACCTTTACGCAAAGCAACAGCTCGTTCAGTATCTAACGCTTTCATCAAACATTTTCTTAAAGAAGTTGGTCATGTTGATAAGGTTATATCAGATAATGGATCACAGTTTCGTTCTAAAATTTGGCTTCGTACTCTACAGCGTCATAAAATTAAACCAATTTTCATTTCACTTTTTCACCCTCAATCTAACGCTTCAGAGAGATGGATGAAGGAAATCAATAAATTTTGTCGTCTTTATTGTCATCAGAATCACAGAACTTGGGATTAGTATCTTCATATTTTTCAAAACATTCTGAATGAACTCCCTAATGATTCAACTTCTTTACCGCATTTACTGATATTAAAAAACAAAGCACCGACAAATCGCATATCTGAAATCGTTCCTTTTCCGCCTTCACGGAAACTGCGGCATTCTGAAGTTGTCAACCTGGCACTGCAAAATATTGCATCTGCGGCTGCTAGAAGAGAGAAATCAGCTAAGCGTCCTGGTCGTTCAAAAATCTTGTCAGTTGGTCAAAAAGTGTTAATTAAGTCTCATCGTTTGTCGCACAAAGGAAAAGGCTTCTGCTTTATAACGGTCCATATAGAATTCGTAAAATTATTCATGATAACACTGTCGAAGTAGAAACTCTTAAATCTCGATGCTCTAAAGGAATACATCATATATCTAACGTAAAAATTTTTGTGGAATGATATACCTTAAAAAAAAAATTTTTTTGTAGAATGACATACTTGTGAGAAACTAACAGCTACATGTAAACATGCGGAGAGTACAAGGATACCGCGCTGTGTTTTGGCGGCGGCACATACTCAAAGCAACAGTCAAGTCTGCGCGCCGCACAAGGCAGTCGTTGACCGCGAACAATTGCTTCCTACGTCACGCGCCTACAGCTGATCGAGCGCTCAGTGCGAATGCACTGACAGCCGTAAACAAACACACAGTTTAATTTCTCCGACTAAATTCAGTATAAAGCTATAGTGACTTGATGAATTATGTTATTAACATTCAGTATTTTTCAGGATACGGTTGTATAAAATATTTAAGAACTTCAGGTAAATTCTGTGTGTCTCCGACGTTAAGAGGACTTGCTATCGAGAAATTTTCAGAAAGAATGTAATTTCCAAGAAGAAACTAATAAACTAAAAAGGTAACTATTAATTGAGTTCATTTTTCAGGTAATATATTTCCACTTAGGTACGTACTTTAGACGTAATTTGCTGCTCACAATTACGTGATTCATACTTTGTGCTAAATTTCATGTTCTATGAAATTACTTGTGAAGCGACGTGCTTGCGTACGTTAACTGATTTTGACAATGATTATTAATGAACTGGGTTGTAACTTGTGTATATTATGCATCGCTTGGCTGCACTGCTTTTTCACTGATGTCATATTTTTTAATTATGTGCCTGCTGTGCTTATTTATTTAAATTATAATTGTCACCTGATTTATTGTGCTGATGTGGTTAGGTATGTAAGTTATACTTTGTGATTTATCTGCTTGCGCCTTCATGTTTACTTATTAGGATGACATATGAACATTTATTTGCTTATGCTGATATGATGCTAATGACCTGTTTGCTGCTATGCGTATGGATTGCATATTTATACATTTCTGTTTGTTGTCATAACTACTCTTTAATTTGGTGTATAGAAATGCTGATATACTGTGTATGAACATAGAGTTTAGGTCACACTATGGTATTAATTATAGATTGTTTGCTTGGCAGAGCCTCGTTGTAAGAATTGTGCTGCATACACTTGTTGGCATTCTGTTCACTACTGGTATATTTACTCGCTATTGCTTGTTTTGCTTACGCTCAGTGCCTTATATTTTTAAGATAAGAAAATGAACTGCTATAATTCGACGAACGACATTGGTACAAGGAACTTCGTTGAAGTCACATGAGCTGGAGGTTTTATGGAAGCTGTATAACTTTATGCTAATAGGAAGGAAGCTAACGACATGACATACCATTACTAGGTTTAGACCATTAACAATTATTACACTGCATTCTTCGTGAGCAATTGAAGTAGGAAGTGACACTTGACACAAGAAATACTCCACATGTTTGCTTCTGCCATAATTCTTGAAGTGATGTACACACTGTGAAATATTATGATCATTCACACTCCGTTATCGTACTTAATTACTGAGAGTTATCCGAACTAAGTCTGTTAGAGGTCATGTATGCATTTCTTTGTTTATAATCCATAATGAGTAGAAGATTTGGGTCAGATGGATTACACAGAGGTTATGTGTTGACAATGTGTCTTCGGATTGTATGGGATGATGAGGTTTGCATTAGGATTTTATCTGTACTTGTTCGAGGAGACTGACTAGAGGAAAGAGTTGTTATGGAAGTGAAATGATATTGGTAATAAGGTTTATATGTATCGACGCATTGAAGAGGTATTATTGAGGTATTATTGAGATTGTGTGAAGTTGATGATTATTGGAGTTTTGGTGGATAAGAGGTAAAGTAAGTGAGGAGCATATATTGGCAATAAGGTTTATATGTATCGACGTATTGAAGAGGTATTATTGAGGTATTATTGAGATTGTGTGAAGTTGATGATTATTGGAGTTTTGGTGGATAAGAGGTAAAGTAAGTGAGATGCATATTTTTTTTGTTGGTCTTATGGAACAAGGAGGATGAAGATAGCAGACTAGAACACTAAAGTAGAAGGAAGATAGTCTATACACACACTTTGTTAAATCACTAAGCAGTATATACTTTTTTTTGAAGAGAGGAAGTATTTGCATATCTTGGCTCACTGACAGTTGTTCAACAACAGTACATTTGATCTGGCTTGGCAAACATTGATCTTGACATGATGACTATGACGTTGATCTAACTATTATTGACTGTTATACATTGCTGCCACTACTACTTGATACACATGATGAACATCAAATTTTGACAGTATTACATTTACACAGTTAACACTATTCAATTACACAGTAGTACTTAATGTGGGCGAAAGATGAATGAATGTGTTTTGTGTGTTTTCCTTTCCTAATCCTACCCACCTATCTCGTAAATCTTATTTTATTTGTTTGTAGTGGCTTGCACTGACACCCATAAATATTATAGGTTTACTGATATTTGAGTATTTGTAATAGTTAATATGAAAATTATCTGACATCATTTGTGTGTTTGTTATGATTTGTATGTTTAGTGTAAAAGCATTTGTATGTGCATTCAAACTATTGTTCATGCCTGAACTGTCTGATTAGTGAAGGTAAATATTGTGAACTGTTACCTGCACTTTTTCAACATAATGTGTGACACTTAGGAATGATTAATTTCTGCTGATGAACTGTGTGATCAGTGATAGTGAATATTATGGACTGTTACTTGCACTTTTTCTACATGATTGGTGCCACTAGGACATGTTTAATTTCTGCTGATGAACAGTGTGATCAGGGATAGTGAATATTATGGACTGTTACTTGTACTTTTTCTACATGATTGGTGCCACTAGGACATGTTTAATTTGTGCTTGTATACTCTGATGAACAGTGTGATCGGTGATAGTGAATATCATGGACTGCTCTCTGGACCTGCTCATCATTTCTAGGTGCAACTGATGGACTACTTGTATGGAAATGAAGTCACTTGTTGCTGTCTGCACCTACTCAACATGGCTGGGTGCCACTGATGAACTGATTCTACTGAACTAATGTGACTTGTTGCTGTGTGTACCTCTTCAACATTGCTAGGTGCCACTGATGAACTGCTTCTACTGAAATAATGTCACTTGTTGCTGTCTGCACCTACTCAACATTGCTGGGTGCCACTAATGGAACTGCTTCTACGGAAATGAAGTCACTTGTTGCTGTCTGCACCTACTCAACATTGCTGGGTGCCACTAATGGAACTGCTTCTACTGAAATGAAGTCACTTGTTGCTGTCTGCACCTACTCAGCATTGCAGGGTGCAACTGATGGACTGCTTCTACTGAAATGATGTCACTTGTCGGTGTCTGCACCTGCTCAACATTGCAGGGTGCAACTGATGGACTGCTTCTACTGAAATGATGTCACTTGTTGGTGTCTGCACCTGATCAACTTTACTGGGTGCCACAGATGGAACTGCTTCTACTGAAATGATGTCACTTGTTGGTGTCTGCACCTGCTCAACATTGCAGGGTGCAGCTGATGGACTGCTTCTACTGAAATGATGTCACTTGTCGGTGTCTGCACCTGCTCAACATTGCTGGGTGCAACTGATGGACTGCTTCTACTGAAATGATGTTACTTCTTGCTATCTGCACCTACTCAACATTGCTGGGTGCAACTGATGGAGTGCTTCTGCTGAAATGATGTCACTTGTTGGTGTTTGCACCTGTTGACCATTGCTGGGCTGGAATTATCAACTATTTTTTTTTTTTGAATAATTAAAAGAATTTTATGTGAACATTTGTATAAACTGATTTTTTATGTATTGTGTAAACTATTATGTGAAGCCACATGTATGAAAAGAATTTGTATTGCCTACTGTATTTTATATATTAGGTTATTGAAAGGTCAGTGCAAAGCCAAAATTTTAACTAATTATGTGATATTTAGGTATTAATATTATCTTTTATTTTTGTCTGTATTTTTCTGGACGAATTTGGTGGTATTTTCACCACCAATGCTGGCAAAAATACCATCAAATTCTGGCCTGTGGAGGAGGGGCATATGAAAGGTGGCTACACTGAGCCACTGCGCCAGAGATTGCGCCAAAGAGTATTATTAAGCCGCCTCCACAGTGCTTGTTGAGAGCTCGTAGTAGACAGTGCCTGTCGAGGTCTCGTGGTAGTCTGTGCTGAGATGTTGTAGCAGAGAGTGTTTGTTGAGATGTGCTATTAGGCAGTACTTGCTGAGATGTGATATTGGAGAGTTCTGGTTGAGATATAATGTAAGGATTAGAATGATTTTCATCAATATAAATGAGGTAATAAACTCCGTTTCTTTTTATTTTAGTATCCTAAATAATGCGTCATTACAGGTTCAGTCAACAAAGCATCTGGCTTGTGTTCTTGTATTAGAGTGTAATTCTGCTTTCATTACGCAATTATAGTATTTGTAATTTTCTTTTATCACGTCAGTAAAATTGGTATTTAAAAATTCTTGTCTTGTTGAAGAAGAACCGTGCCAGATGTACGTTGAGTCACACTCCCACGCACAGATCAATTACATTTGTGCTTGGGTTTTGTAGGTTTTATAGTTTCTGGGGACTTAATTAATTAACTGTGTTAACGAAAAATTTCATTTCATTCTTGTTGTTGTTCTTTGCAGTCAGATAGCGTAATAATACTAGTCAGGGCCCACCGATTACGAGACACAGCGTAATCGGACATACAGCTACTAAGAATATTTTCAATCATATTTAATTAAGCCCCCATGCAGGGTAAAGGGTACATCTCAGATTAATCCGTTGCACAGAATGACTATAGCACCCACACGTGGCTCACAATTGGAAACAAATGATTTAGTGCGACGAATCATGTTATACCCCACTGCAGTCAGGTGGAAGGGTTGAGTTTGTGAAAAGCCCTCATGTGTTGTGCCAACGTGAAGTATAGAGGAGGTGGGGTTTTTTCGGTGTTATGGCGTGGTCCCTTTACAGCAGACAATAAACCACTAAATGCGGAAGGATGTGAACACATTTCCCATAATTGCGTAGTGTGTAGAAGAACAATTCGGAGTCGACGATTCTCCAGACCCCAGCATCCTACATTACTGAGCCGGAATTGGGTGCCATTCCTCCACATTCCTTTCAGACACCTCACTGACCGCGTCCTGAGCACGGTTCAAGAGTCATAATGGCGAAGGGCAGACAACACGTCGTATAATGTACACCATTAAGTGCCCGGATACTTTTGATGAGATTATCTGTAGGTGTATTGGCGAGAATTTGTGACGGTACGTCGACAGTTTCGCCTTGAAAACACTGCCACCGTACATTTGAGAATGAAAGTGTTGCCAGTTACCCCGAACGGAATGTACACTGACGTGACTTTTCGCCCGGTCCGTTATTCCAGCGCAGACCGATTTGCGAGGCTCTCCTGCAGGTAGCAGGAATCGGTGGGGTCTGACGGATGGCGGCCCGGCGGCTGGAGGGCACATATTCCTCCTGGGATCGCCGCCGCCGGGGAATTGGATTCTGCCGGCCGCAGACGTCACGGGTAGTCTTCTCTCAGCACGTTCGCGCTTTTCGCTCCCACGTGTAATCCTGACGCACGGCTCCGGGATACGGCCGATCGCTACCAGCAAAACCCTCCCTTCCACCTCTAGTGCCTGCCTTCTTTCCGCTCAACCACCGCTGTTGCTTCTCTGCTTGGCACGATAGACAGGATGCAAGCTCGGGTGAAACAGCCTACACGTAAACTTGATTGCACAGACTATCTCTGTAGTAGTGATTAAAATTCTTCGGGTATCATGCCGCGTCATTGCTAAAAACTAACAACAATAATAAACTAAAACCGACGTTTCGGCCGAATTGCAACGGCCTTCCTCGTGCCCTGAGGAAGGCCGTTGCAATTCGGCCGAAACGTCGGTTTTAGCTTATTATTGTTGTTAGTTTTTAGCAATGACGCGGCATGATACCCAGAAGAATTTTAATCACTATGACACCGGCCGCGGAACCCTACGTTCTTGCCGGCCGGTGTGGCCGTGCGGTTCTAGGCGCTTCAGTCTGGAACCGAGTGACCGCTATGGTCGCAGGTTCGAATCCTGCCTCGGGCATGAATGTGTGTGATGTCCTTTGGTTAGTTAGGTTTAACTAGTTCTACGTTCTAGGGGACTGATGATCACAGATGTTAAGTCCCATAGTGCTCAGAGCAATTTGAACCATTTGCCTACGTTCTTATATCTCTGTAGTGTTACGTTTTCATTAGAATATTTCATACATAATGTTAACGAGACGGTGGACAAAATTTAAAATCACAGCACACATTTTGCAGATGATGTAATTATCTAAATGAAGTACTGCACGAAATTAGCTACACAAATGTTCAACAACCGCATCTTGATAATTCGAGGCAGCTTCAAAAAGTAAGTTACTTTTTTTTTACAGGCCAAACTACTTTCATTATACTTCAGAGTGACACACACAAAAAACATTTTTTTTAACATAGTGAACCAAATCTATGGAAGTAACAGTCGGTACGTTCTACCCGTCAGACAATTCTTCGAGGACCGAAGTACAGCCGCGCGGGATTAGCCGAACGGTCTAGGGTGCTGCACTCATGGACTGTGCAGCTGGTCCCGGTGGAGGTTCGAGTGCTCCCTGGGGCAAGGGTGTGTGTGTGTGTGTTTGTCCTTAGGATAATTTAGGATAAGTAGTGTGTAAGCTAATCGACTGACGACGTAAGCAGTTAAGTCCCATTAGATTTCACACACATTTGAACATTTTTGAACCGAAGTTCACTCTTCGTACACAGAACCATTCGAGAACTATTGCTGGTGTTAAGACAGCAACCAGCCACAAAATTATTTTCAGTTCTTATATTCAAAAGGTACCGTTACCAGTTTCGAATCATTACGATTCATCTACAGACGGTTTTCATCCTTTCATTGCAACATGTGGTGCGTTTTGCTACAGGTTAATTGTCGTGAAATGTCAGTTTGGAGTGTTTGGTTTCATAGTTTTCGTCCAACACGTGTGAATACATTCCCACCAGCCACAAAATTATTTTCAGTTCCTGTTTAGGATCATTACGATTCATTTACACACGGCTTTCATGCTTTCATTACAAGATGTGCATTTTTTTACGGAGTAACTGTCGTGAAGTATCGGATTGGAGTGCCTGTTTTTATAGTTTTCGTTCATCAGATCTGAATACATTCCCACCGCATTCTGTTGGACGAAAACTATGAAAACAAACACTACAAACCGACATTTCACGACAATTAATCTGTAAAAAACGCATCACATTTTGTAATGCAAGCATGAAAACCGTCTGTATATGGATCTTAATTATTCGAAACTGGTAACGGTACCTTTTGAATAAAGGAACTGAAAATAAATTTGTGGCTGGTTGCTGTCTCAACACCAGCAACATTAATCTTAAAATAACAGCCACGGTCTCCAACCATGTCATCACATGACAAAATTACATTCGAGAACTGCTGTGACAGCGGCGTCTTCGTCGGAAAACGTGCGACTGCTGCGAATCACTTCCTCTATTGCCTGCAGATGGTAGTTTGTGGTTGATGTAATGACTGTAGTCTACCTTCTCGATAAACATCACCCACATCTGTCCGGCCTTGGTCAAATTGTTGGCGTCATTTAACTACGATAGGACATGACACGGTATTTAGTTTGTATACCATAGGAATTGCACGGTGAGTCTACGCACACTTTAGGCGTTTTCCCGACAAGAAGTGTGTTATATCGTCTATTGCTTCTTTGGAATATGTTTCCCGCGCTGTGGTGGACGTGTTACCCGTTGTTGTTGTTGTGGTCCTCAGTCCTGAGACTGGTTTGATGCAGCTCTCCATGCTACTCTATCCTGTGCAATCTTCTTCATCTCCCAGTACCTACTGCAGCCTACATCCTTCTGAATCTGCTTAGTGTATTCATCTCTTGGTCTACCTCTACGATTTTTACCCTCCACACTGCCCTCCAATGCTAAATTTGTGATCCCTTGATGCCTAAAAACATGTCCTACCAACCGATCCCTTCTTCTAGTCAAGTTGTGCCACAAACTTCTCTTCTCCCCAATCCTATTCAATACCTCCTCATTAGTTACGTGATCTACCCACCTTATCTTCAGCATTCTTCTGTAGCACCACATTTCGAAAGCTTCTATTCTCTTCTTGTCCAAACTAGTTATCGTCCATGTTTCACTTCCATACATGGCTACACTCCATACAAATACTTTCAGAAACGGCTTCCTGATACTTAAATCTATACCCGATGTTAACAAATTTCTCTTCTTCAGAAACGATTTCCTTGCCATTGCCAGCCTACATTTTATATCCTCTCTACTTCGACCATCATCAGTTATTTTACTCCCTAAATAGCAAAACTCCTTTACTACTTTAAGTGTCTCATTTCCTAATCTAATTCCCTCAGCATCACCCGATTTAATTTGACTACATTCCATTATCCTCGTTTTGCTTTAGTTGATGTTCATCTTATATCCTTCTTCCAAGACACTGTCCATTCCGTTCAACTGCTCTTCCACGTCCTTTGCTGTCTCTGACAGAATTACAATGTCATCGGCAAACCTCAAAGTTTTTACTTCTTCTCCATGAATTTTAATACCTACTCCGAAGTTTTCTTTTGTTTCCTTTACTGCTTGTTCAATATACAGATTGAATAACATCGGGGAGAGGCTACAACCCTGTCTCACTCCTTTCCCAGCCACTGCTTCCCTTTCATGCCCCTCGACTCTTATAACTGCCATCTGGTTTCTGTACAAATTGTAAATAGCCTATCGCTCCCTGTATTTTACCCCTGCCACCTTCAGAATTTGAAAGAGAGTATTCCAGTCAACATTGTCAAAAGCTTTCTCTAAGTGTACAAATGCTAGAAACATAGGTTTGCCTTTTCTTAATCTTTCTTCTAAGGTAAGTCGTAAGGTTAGTATTGCCTCACGTGTTCCAATATTTCTACGGAATCCAAACTGATCTTCCCCGAGGTCCGCTTCTACCAATTTTTCCATTCGTCTGTAAAGAATTCGCGTTAGTATTTTGCAGCTGTGACTTATTAAACTGATAGTTCGGTAATTTTCGCATCTGTCAACACCTGCTTTCTTTGGGATTGGAATTATTATATTCTTCTTGAAGTCTGAGGGTATTTAGCCTGTCTCATACATCTTGCTCACCAGATGGTAGAGTTTTGTCAGGACCGGCTCTCCCAAGGCCGTCAGTAGTTCTAATGGAATGTTGTCTACTCCCGGGGCCTTGTTTCGACTCAGGTCTTTCAGTGCTCTGTCAAACTCTTCACGCAGTATCTTATCTCCCATTTCGTCTTCGTCTACATCCTCTTCCATTTCCATAATATTGTCCTCAAGTACATCGCCCTTGTATAAACCCTCTATATACTCCTTCCACCTTTCTGCCTTCCCTTCTTTGCATAGAACTGGGTTGCCATCTGAGTTCTTGATATTCATACAAGTGTTTCTCTTCTCTCCAAAGGTCTCTTTAATTTTCCTGTAGGCAGTATCTATCTTACCCCTAGTGAGACAAGCCTCTATATCCTTACATTTGTCCTCTAGCCATCCCTGCTTAGCCATTTTGCACTTCCTGTCGATCTCATTTTTGAGACGTTTCTATTCCTTTTTGCCTGCTTCATTCACTGCATTTTTATATTTTCTCCTTTCATCAATAAAATTCAATATTTCTTCTGTTACCCAAGGATTTCTATTAGCCCTCGCCTTTTTACCTACTTGATCGTCTGCTGCCTTCACTACTTCATCCCTCAGAGCTATCCATTCTTCTTCTACTGTATTTCTTTCCCCCATTCCTGTCAATTGTTCCCTTATGCTCTCCCTCAAACTCTCTACAACCTCTGGTTCTTTCAGTTTATCCAGGTCCCATCTCCTTAAATTCCCACCTTTTTGCAGTTTCCTCAGTTTCAATCTGCAGTTCATAACCAATAGATTGTGGTCAGAATCCACATCTGCCCCTGGAAATGTCTTACAATTTAAAACCTGGTTCCTAAATCTCTGTCTTACCATTATATAATCTATCTGATACCTTTTAGTATCTCCAGGATTCTTCCAGGTATACAACCTTCTTTTATGATTCTTGAACCAAGTGTTAGCTATGATTAAGTTATGCTCTGTGCAAAATTCTACAAGGCGGCTTCCTCTTCCATTTCTTCCCCCCAATCCATATTCACCTACTATGTTTCCTTCTCTCCCTTTTCCTACTGACAAATTCCAGTCACCCATGACTATTAAATTTTCGTCTCCCTTCACCACCTCAATAATTTCTTTTATCTCGTCATACATTTCTTCAGTTTCTTCATCATCTGCAGAGCTAGTTGGCATATAAACTTGTACTACTGTAGTAGGCATGGGCTTTGTGTCTATCTTGGCCACAATAATGCGTTCACTATGCTGCTTGTAGTAGGTAATCCGCACTCCTATTTTTTTATTCATTATGAAACCTACTCATGCGTTACCCCTATTTGATTTTGTATATATAACCCTGTATTCACCTGACCAAAAGTCTTGTTCCTCCTGCCACCGAACCTCACTAATTCCCACTATATCTAACTTCAACCCATCCATTTCCCTTTTTAAATTACCCGTACA
Source organism: Schistocerca serialis cubense (assembly GCF_023864345.2). Classification (NCBI taxonomy): domain Eukaryota; kingdom Metazoa; phylum Arthropoda; class Insecta; order Orthoptera; family Acrididae; genus Schistocerca; species Schistocerca serialis. The sequence continues at coordinate 1,140,914,715 of NC_064639.1, read as the reverse complement.
GCGGTATAATTGTGTTTGCGGGAAACCCACGACATTTACTCTCTTCTGCCAATGGGCGCTCTCTTGCTGCACAACAGTCTTAACATGGGACGACATCTCTAGCTTGTTTTCTGAATTTGGATAATTGCTTCAAATGTCCAGAAATTTTAAAAAATGTACTTCACAAGAAACGAAAAACCATAGCAACTTATTCCTGTCCAATGGGAATCAGCCAACGCATACAAATACATCGGTACAACATCGTACGTCGCGACTGCAGTATAGGCACTCTTTATTCCAGGATGACCGGCTTAAACAGTCTTGTGCTGCCATCGTCTGATCTTATGGAACTCGTTATGAGATTGCCATGCTACATTACATAAGTAAAAAAAAGAAAAATGCACCTCCACATATACACGTCTCGATAAAATTCCTGTTGATAAAATGCACACATTTGATAAAATGCACGCAGACAATAAAGTGTGCACAGGCGATAAAATGTACATGGCTGACAAAATCTTCCTGTCGTCAATGCATGTTGGTGGCGAACATGGTTCTGGATTTTATCAACTGTATACATTTTATCGTTTGTGTGCATTTTATCATCTGAGTGAATTTTATCAACTGTCTTCAACTTTTGTAGTCCTGTCTTCCTTAGTTGCGTGTAATATTACGGTATGTTGATAATTTTTACTTATGGACCGTCTGGCAGCAACTGAATAAAACACAATTTTAGTGCCATAAGCGTTTCGCATTTATTTTCTGCAAGGCATCATCAGTGGCCTGGAATATGTACATATGTTTGCTATTTAATTTACATTTTTGTCACTGTGCCTATAGGTTATAAACAGTTCTGGTGGTTGGTATTTCCTATTAAGTAGCAATGTTTTGAACTGTACTTACAGGTTGCGTGAACAATTTCTTACATATTACGCTCCTGTTGCATTTTTGGTGTTCTTCTTCATATGAATGCCAATTTGCGGGTTTTCCGCATTCCACAGCACTATGAACTGAACTCTTGTTTCAATGCAATGTTTTGGTTTGTATTGCCGACTGTCAAATGTTTTTGCCAAAGATAGAATGTTATTGCCAAACTTTCGAGTGTAATTATTGAAGTATCTGTGATCTGTTCGTGTATGCATTTGTGTGTGTGTGTGTGTGTGTGTGTGTGTGTGTGTGTGTGTGAGAGAGAGAGAGAGAGAGAGAGAGAGAGAGAGAGAGAGAGAGAGAGAGAGTACTGTTACATTTCCCTTATATGCTCTTGTTATTAAAAATAATTGTATATATATCACACCAAAACACACACACACACACACACACACACACACACACACACACACAACCCATGCTTAAAAGTCACATCTCTGACCACACATACAAATGTACGACTAACAAAAAATAGAGTTGAACCTTCCGAAAGACGAAACTACCCTTTTTGCTTAAAAAGTTGTACAAATTGGCGAAGGCCAATATCCAATGTACCAGACGTCTGGCCTCACTAAAATCAACAGTGATTTCCGTAACATAGTTGATGTCTAAGCAGGGTGTGGAATTCAACTTTTACACAACGACAAGCTCAGAACAATAGGATGTGGGGTTGTAAGACTGGACTAAGTGACACATCAGGCAATCACCATCGACAGTTGCACTGAACATTTATTTGGCACATTTAAACAAGACAAATAACAAATAAAACCATCAACAAATTTTTGAAATTACCATTTTGGTGAGAGAAAGTTACTTCAAAATTTAAGCATTCATAAACCACTGCACTCATGGTCTATTACACAATTAGTAAAATGAGTTAGAAATTATATGCCGGTACTCAAAAACTATGGTTACTCTGAAGCACAATTTACTAAAATTTAACGAAGAAATGTAGTCTTTCGTTACTGTTGTGATTAGTATTACTCAAGTAATTCAGAGTACAGGCAACAACATTCATTAATAGAATCAGTTTCAAACTATTTAAACACACAATATTAACTTGCCTCTCAGTAACCTGTAAGAATTTATGAAACTACTCATTTAGATCTAGACACGTGTCTCTCACACACTCTATCACTTCAGATAGAAACGTAACAGCAATATTGTAATTCGCAGCAAAATATATCCTGGGAAAATTTTATGCATGTATATCTGTAACAATCGGCCAGCTTAACTCCGTCGTGTGATATAAATTCAATTACCAGGCGGAACTTAGACAAGGACCAGCCAAATGGCTTTAAGCACTATGGGACTTAACATCAGAGGTCGTCAGTCCACAAGGACCAGCCAAACTGTTTTCAATGGCGGTTAACACTGACAGTAGCAACCTACAAACAGAATGTACCAGCACTCCAGGCCCTAGTAAATGTTAATCATCACATCACATACAGCTCTCACTAGAACCTTGCATACTAACCAAGTTAGAATTAACACATTCGAGGACAGACTCAGTAGGAGTAGCAACGGCCGGTCAAGAAAATGAAGTCAACAGCACTTAGCCCAGTAGTCGATTCCGGCCACAGTTTACAGCACAGGCAAGGCCCCCACCCTCTTGCTTGTTCGACGAAACCAGCTGCCGCAGATCCCCGTGCGAGGAGACATGCAGGGAGCGAAATACACCAACGGCTTCCCAGTAACGCGACTGCTTCCACGCCGGCGATATTTGCTACGGCGCCGTCACCCGGGTAAACAGCTCCTTCTAGTTGCGCGCTTCCTGCTGCCTCGCACGGCGCCTGTACTGTCTACATCTACATCTACATCTACATTGATACTCCGCAAGCCACCCAACGGTGTGTGGCGGAGGGCACTTTACGTGCCACTGTCATTACCTCCCTTTCCTGTTCCAGTCGCGTATGGTTCGCGGGAAGAACGACTGTCTGAAAGCCTCCGTGCGCGCTCTAATCTCTCTAATTTTACATTCGTGATCTCCTCGGGAGGTATAAGTAGGGGGAAGCAATATATTCGATACCTCATCCAGAAACGCACCCTCTCGAAACCTGGCGAGCAAGCTACACCGCGATGCAGAGCGCCTCTCTTGCAGAGTCTGCCACTTGAGTTTGTTAAACATCTCCGTAACGCTATCACGGTTACCAAATAACCCTGTGACGAAACGCGCCGCTCTTCTTCGGATCTTGTCTATCTCCTCCGTCAACCCGATCTGGTACGGATCCCACACTGATGAGCAATACTCAAGTGTAGGCCGAACGAGTGCTTTGTAAGCCACCTCCTTTGTTGATGGACTACATTTTCTAAGGACTCTCCCAATGAATCTCAATCTGGTACCCGCCTTACCAACAATTAATTTTATATGATCATTCCACTTCAAATCGTTCCGCACGCATACTCTCAGATATTTTACAGAAGTAATTGCTACCAGTGTTTGTTCCGCTATCATATAATCATACAATAAAGGATCCTTCTTTCTATGTATTCGCAATACATTACATTTGTCTATGTTAAGGGTCAGTTGCCACTCCCTGCACCAAGTGCCTATCCGCTGCAGATCTTCCTGCATTTCGCTACAATTTTCTAATGCTGCAACTTCTCTGTATACTACAGCATCATCCGCGAAAAGCCGCATGGAACTTCCGACACTATCTACTAAGTCATTTATATATATTGTGAAAAGCAATGGTCCCATAACACTCCCCTGTGGCACGCCAGAGGTTACTTTAACGTCTGTAGACGTCTCTCCATTGATAACAACATGCTGTGTTCTGTTTGCTAAAAACTCTTCAATCCAGCCACACAGCTGGTCTGATATTCCGTAGGCTCTTACTTTGTTTATCAGGCGACAGTGCGGAACTGTATCGAACGCCTTCCGGAAGTCAAGAAAGATAGCATCTACCTGGGAGCCTGTATCTAATATTTTCTGGGTCTCATGAACAAATAAGGCGAGCTGGGTCTCACACGATCGCTGTTTCCGGAATCCATGTTGATTCCTACATAGTAGATTCTGGGTTTCCAGAAATGACATGATACGCGAGCAAAACGACGTTACTGCTAGGCGTCCCAGAGCGAAATCCTCGCTCCTCGCTACTTGCTAGAGCAGGGCTTAACAACTGGCCGGTTTTGAGGGCGAGTACTCGCGTCTGCTCAGCCACGTGCTCGCGAGCAGGTGCAAGGTCGCGGAGTAGGGAGGTAGGGTAAATGCGCGCGCACGTTTGAACAGGGCCGCAGCGTGCCTATCGAATTCGCGCCAACTGTGTAACGTTTAAAGTACTACGATCAGCTACAACAGTCACTACGCTGGTTAAGAATCATGTCAAGTCGCCGTTGTGTAACCTCAACCATGCTTTCGCAGTTCAACCCCCATTGGGAGGAACTGTATCTGTTTACAGAAAAAGATGGTGTTGCAAAGTGTTTAGTATGTCACAAAACGCTGAATTCTTTTAGGAAATTTAACTTGCAGCGACATTATACGTCGTACCACGCGAAAGTCTACGGAAGTGGAAAATGTGATGGACCAGATCGTGCACAGGAAGTTATTAATCTTAAAAGGAAACTATCCGAAGAAGATCTGGACGACGAAGAAAAATCAACTGAGGCAGCTCTCAGTTACAAAATTGCTTTGCTTTTAGCAAAATCCCTGCGCCCCTTCACTGATGGCGATTTAATAAAAGAATGTTTGGTAGTTGCAGCGGAACATTTGTGTCCATTTCAAGTTGAACAGTTTCAGATTGTCACATTATCTAACATGACCATAATGTGTCGCATACAGGACATGGCAGACGATGTCCAGAGCCAAGTTGGAAATATCTGTAAAGATTTTATGGCGTATTCTCTAGCTCTGGACGAAGGTGTTGATATCACTGGAACAGTGCAGCTTGCCATATTTATTGGAGGTGTTAATAGAGATCTTCAGGTGAGGGAGGAGCTCCTCGATGTAGTATCCTTGAAGAACACTACAACTGGAGGTGATATTTGAAGTAGTGTTGAAGAGAGTGTTGAAAATATAGGATTGTCGTGAAACTCTTTAGTTTCAGTGTCTACAGACGGTGCACCAGCGATGACAGGGAAAAAATCAGGTTTCGTTGCGCTGTTGAAGGAGAAAATGCAAAAACTGACAGTGCCGAATGAAATAATGGGCGTTCACTGTGTGATCCACCAGGAAAACTTATGTGCAAAGAGTATCACTCTAAAAAATGTGAAGTGTGTTTTTGTTCGTACAACCAATTATATAAAGAAGCATTGGCTACAACAGGCAATTTAAAAGCTTTCTTCAGTATGTAGACAGCCAGTATGGTAGCCTGACTTATTACAGCGAGGTCCGCTGGCTTAGTCGTGGCGAATTATTAAATCGATTTTTTTTGCCTACTGCATGAGATCAATACGTTCAGGGAAATAAATAACATGTGTGTTACTGAATTGAAAGAGCCTTCATGCAAATGTGATCTCGCATTCTTAGCAGATTTAACTAGCCATCTGAATGCTTTGAACATTTCACTACAAGGTAAAGATCTGCTAATTACTCATTTCATAGATCGAATACGAGCTTTTAAAATGAAATTGACACTTTGGGTGAGTCAGCTGGAAACAGGAAATCTAGTTCATTTTCCTAAATTATCATCCATGTAAGATGTTCCCAAAGACTGTGAACGTTATTCACATAGTTTAGTTGCCCTTAAGGAAGAATCTGATCAACGCTTTCAAGATCTGACAGCACTAGACAGTGATTTTGATCTGTTCTCCTCTCCATATTCAGCGAATATTGAAGAGATTCGTCCTGAGCTGCATCTAGAAATTATTGACCTGCAGTGTGACAGAAAATACAGAGACAAATTTCAGAACAAGAAAAACATTTTGGAATTCTACAGACACTTCCCTCAGGATAGATTTCCTCGTTTGCACAAACAGGCGGCTACAATTATATCAATGTTCGGTTCCACGTATGTTTGTGAACAACTGTTCTCTGCAATGAAATGTAGCAAGACGCACCTGAGAAACGCATTGTCTGATCGAAATTTTAACTGCACGCTGCGCCTAAAATGCACAAGAACAATTACTCCGAACATAGACGCAATTGTAAATGGCAAAAAGTACAAGATAACCGAGAATCCCACACTTCAGTGATACCTTTTATAGTGTAACAGTTCACAAATTAATACGAATGTAGAGGCAGACACTATGCTAATAAAATTATGAGGCACGTATACATTCTCCTTTATTTGTTTCATTTGTCGCAGTAATAATTCGTGAGTGATATCCCTGCAGGTGGCCGCGGATTTACATTGACTGGCGGCAGCTGTTGTGTGCCCGACGTGACTCTCCCCACTCTCCGCTCTGGTCCGGTAGTGGGGGTAGCGTGCTCGCGCTGCTCCGTGCTCGCGCCTTGCTGCTCACAGCTTGATCCGCGAGCACGTATGTTGTGAAGCCCTGTTCTAGAGCTTACCCCTCGCTCCCCGATCGGTCAGGTAGATGGCACCACCGCGCGCTCTGCGCACACCACCGGAAAGATGACCCACACCGGCGGAGGAAATATAGCTGATCGAGCCACACGGCTCAATAGCCACTGCTGAAAACGAACTCATCGACCAAATTTACCCAAACATTGCTCACAACTGTATCAATCCGGACTGGTTATTTGAAAGGGCAGTTTTGGCAACTAAAACTAATGTTCTCGACGACATCAACTTTAATATTTAAAGAAAAATCCCGGTGAAGAGAGAATATACATATCGACACGATGATAATGTTGAAGAAAGTGTGAATTTTCCTACAGAGTTTCTAACCTCTTTGCAAGTACCACGACTGACATTATGCTGACTTCGACTTAAAATTGGATCTCCGATCGTACCACTCAGAAATCTCAACTCACCAAACCTATAGTAATGCAACAAGGGTGGTAGTGAAACAGCTGTCGAATAACATCATCGAGGCCGAATTTATGACTGGAAAGTACAAAGGACACCCACTGCTTATCTCCAAAATACCACTGATCTCTACCGGAGTGCTATTCCAATTTAAAAGACTAATTTTCAATCATATTAGCCTACTGTTTTACAATTAACAAAGCGCAAGGACAAAGTTTAAAATTTTGCGGCACCAACCTCAAAGACCCCTACTTCTGTCGCGGTCAGCTATACGTAGCTTGCTCACGAATAGGAAATTTGAAAAATTTATACATGTACACCCTGGATAGCAAAATGAAAATGTTGTTTACAAAAATTTATAGTTAATAGTTGGAATACGTTTTCAATAAACATTTTTACCCCTTATACTTTAACAGGTATTGTAAATAGGTAGAACACGTTTTCAATCATTTTTTTACCTCTTTACTTTAAAGTTTATCCATTTATTTCAACTAAGAGGCAATCTCTTATCCACTCCCTGAGCAAAGTCGGTTACCGCAGCTAGTATTTTAATACAAATAGACGTGTTCGTTATATACACAAGAAAATAATCAATATGCATCCGTCCATAAAGACTGTAAAGCTTTTCTTTCTTAGTGGCTGTCTGAAAGGTTAAGAGTACTGCAATCGTAACGATTTCACTTTCATACTGTGAAGAAAATTCAAAATAAATGTGAACCAGAACGGTACATGGCATACTTCGTAAGAGATTTAGTTGGTATTAAAAAGAATAGTTGAAACGGCTCTGAGCACTGTGGGACTTAACATTTGAGGTCATCAGTCCCCTAGAACTTAGAACTACTTAAACCTAACTAACCTAAGGATATCACACACATCCATGCCCGAGGCAGGATTCGAACCTGCGACTGTCGCGATCGTGCGGTTTCAGACGGAAGCGCCTAGAACCGCTCGGCCACAGCGGCCGGCTAGATGGTATCAGTTATTACGAGCTCGTAGAAACTTTATAAATATCCCTTTCCATTAATTATCAGTTTACTGATGAATTACACAGCATGGTGGTTACTTTTATTAGGAGAAGTGATTGTCTGTAGTGGATCTCATAATAAACAATCGCAGATCAGCTATGCACAGACACGTTAAGCAAACCTGGTAACAAATGACAAGAGGAAATTAGAACGTAATGTTTCCTTGACAGCCAAACATCGGGTGACTACATACACTGACATCGTATTCGTGAGGACGTAAGTCCTTATCATGCCCTCCATTTGAAAATAAAGAGGTATTCGACTTGTGCAGATAACTCGACTTTTTTTATATGGAAATTTGAAGTGGCCTGTGTGTGAAATTCTGATGTGTCATAATTAAGAGAAAGCAGGGTGTAATTGTTGAGTCGGAGAAGTACAAGGAGGAGGCAGGGCAGGAAGGTAGAGGTAAACTGCATAAAAGAGACGTTAAGCCCATTCAGGAGACGTGTTCTGTGATTTGGTATAATGAGTGTGAGACTACTGCGTCCGTAGTTTGTTTATAATTGGGCGCTAAGACACATCAAGCAGCTGCTAAATGAACATTAGAAAATGTGAATCTCTAGTGTCTCCCGACACACCGAATGTTCAAAGAACTTGAGGGAATGTCGCCAGCTACACTACTGGCCATTAAAATTGCTACACCAAGAAGAAATGCAGATGATAAACGGGTATTCATTGGACAAATATATTACACTAGAATTGACATGTGATTACATTTCACCCAATTGGGGTTCATAGATCCTGAGAAATCAGTATCCAGAACAATCACCTCTGGCCGTAATAACGGCCTTGATACGCCTGGGCAATGAGCCAAACAGAGCTTGGATGGCGTGTACAGGTGCAGCTGCCCAGGCAGCTTCATCACGATACCACATTTCGTCAAGAGTAGTTACTGGCGTATTGTGACGAGCCAGTTGCTCGTCCATCATTGAACAGACGTTTTCAATTGGTGAGAGATCTGGAGAATGAGCTAGTCAGAGCAGCATTCGAACATTTTCTGCATCCAGAAAGGCCTGTACAGGACCTGCAACATGCGGTCGTACATTATCCTGCTGAAATGTAGGGTTTCGCAGGGATCGAATAAAGGGTAGAGCCACAGATCGTAACACATCTGAAATGTAACGTCCACTTTTCAAAGTACCGTCGATGCAAACAAGAGGTGACCGAGACGTGTAACCAATGGCACCCCATACCATCACGCCGGGTGATACGCCAGTAAGGCGTTGACGAATACACGCTTCCAATGTGCGTTCACCGCGATGTCGTCAAACATGGCTGCGACCATCACGATGCTGTAAACAGAACCTGGATTCATTCGAAAAAATGATGTTTTGCCATTCGTGCACCCAGGTTCGGCGTTGAGTACACCATCGCAGGAGCTCCTGTCTGTGATGAAGCGTCAATTGTAACCGCAGCCATGGTCTCCGAGCTGATAGTCCATGCTCCTGCAAACATCGTCGAACTGTTCGTGCAGATGGTTGCTGTCTTTTAAACGTCCCCATCTGTTGACTCAGGGATCGAGACGTGGCTGCACGATCCCTTACAGCCATGCGGATAAGACTCCTGTGACCTCGACTGGTAGTGATACGAGGCCGTTGGGATCCAGCACGGCGTTCCGTATTACCCTCCTGAACCCACCGATTCCATATTCTGCTAACAGTCATTGGATTTCGACCAACGCGAGCAGCAGTGTCGCGATACGATAAACCGCAATCGGGATAGGCTCCAATCCGACCTTTATCAAAGTCGGAAACGTGATGGTACGCATTTCTCCTCCTTACACGAGGCATCACAACAATGTTTCACCAGGGAACGCCGATCAACTGCTGTTTGTGTATGAGAACTCGGTTGGAAACTTTCCTCATGTTAGCACGTTTTAGGTGTCGCCACCGTCGCCAACCTTGTGTGAATGCTCTGAAAGCTAATGATTTGCATATCACAACATCTTATTCCTGTCGGTTAAATTTCGCGTCTGTAGCACGTCATCTTCGTGGTGTAGCAATTTTAATGGCCAGAGGTGCAATATCCTAAACAGCTCATCTCCGGCCGGCCGCGGTGGCCGAGCGGTTCTAGGCGTTCAGTCCGGGACCGCGCGACTGCTACGGTCGCAGGTTCGAATCCTGCCTCGGGCGTGGATGTGTATTATGTCCTTAGGTTAGTTAGGTTTAAGTAGTTCTAAGTCTAGGGGACTGGTGACCTCAGATGTTAAATCCCATAGTGCTCAGAGCCATTTGAACCATTTGAGCTAATCTCCTATTCCAACAGAAATACACAGTGCCATTTTGAGGGCTGATTTTTGTCCTGAAGATGACGGCGAATTCATCTGTCGAAACATCGACGATTGTCGAGGACGTTACCCACCGCAAGTGGCCCACAGACGAGACGGCTCTGGACTCGCGAATAGGACGTTGCCACCCAGCTCACCGTTGTAAATAGCTGGAGAGAAGCGTAAAGGAGAGAGGAAATGGAGACTCACGCGCCGGCAATCGCGACGCCGGCCCGGCGCGAAAGAGCGCGTCCTAGTATTTATTTATTCGCACTCGCGCTGCCCGCCATATGAGACAATTTATGCGAGAGCGGGCTGGGCGCCTCCGCCCGCTTGCCGGTTTAATTTCCCGGCGAATAAATCCGCTTCCTCGCAGTTAATTGGAATTCTTGCTGGCGAGCGGCAACTCCGGCGCAACACTACGGGCCGGACTACGGTGCCGCCGCCGGACGCTCCGCCACGGTATTCAGGATGTGCGCGAGACCGGCGCGCGGCCGAGCGCCGCCGAACACGCCCGAGCGCGCCCGAGCGGCCGCTGCAATAATCTGCGCGCGCATTGTCACTGCGGCACAAAAGTGCCCGCCCGCGCCACGCGAGAGTCTCTCTCTTTCCGCGCTTTTCCTCGTTCTCTCTTTTGATACCGCCTTTCCTCCACCTCCTCTTCCTCCACTCCCTACATTTTTTGTGTGTGCCGAACGATGCTGGCCGTTGGGCTAAATACGTCAGTGACGGCACGGCGAGGAGTAATCCCAGTTTAATTGTCCAACATGATTTACGCGGAGCTCACGCGAGGCTTAAATCACTGGCGGGAGGCGTGCAGTCGCGACTGCGCAGCGCCGTCCAGAATCTCGGCCGCAGCGTGAGTGCGCTGTCAGCTTGTGACAACGTGTCTGCTTTGTTTCGCGTCGTCGGCAGCGTCAACGTCATCACGTATTCGAAGGTGCGAATGAGAATGTCATCTGTCTTGCTGTCTGTCGCCTACTGTAGAAAACCATCTGATCGTTCACATTCACGATAGTGCTAGTCTTTGTGAACTCGAGGCTGGGCCGTAAATTTAGGTGTTCTCTTTAGTTTTTATCAATCCTTTATAAAGGTGTTAAATCTGCACCACCAATCTCTGTCTAGTGTAGTTAGTTTGTTGCTGGAATAAGAGTCTAATACTGTCCCTTCGTAATCTGAGGCTGATGTGATTACTACCTTCCTTAACGGCTTTATGGTCGATAGCATTATAAGCCTTTAATTTCTCATCTATAAAATATAGCTTCTTATGTCTCTGTCCATTTCCCATACTCTTCCGCAGCCAAACGAGACTTGTTCGTTTGTCATTGAGTCTTTGTAATGACACGTGGGAGTAAAAAGTCACATCGTGCAACCAATTCTCGGTTATTACCCGTTTGACGATTGGCAGTGTCATGAAAATTTACTTCATAGCATTGGGCAGTGTTCTCTGGTCTCCTACTGTTTCTATTTTAATGACAACTTTATACTCATATCTTCGGCTTTCCGGCCGGGAACGAGCGCCGGTCCCCGGCACGAATCCGCCCGGCGGGTTTGTGTCGAGGTCCGGTGAGCCGGCCTGTCTGTGGATGGTTTTTAGGCGGTTTTCCATCTGCCTCGACAAATGCAGGATGGTTCCCCTTATTCCGCCTCAGCTACACTATGTCGGCGATTGCTGCGCAAACAAGTTCTCCACATACGCGTACACCGCCATTACTCTACCACGCAAACATAGGGGTTACACTCGTCTGGTGTGAGACGTTCCCTTGGGGGGGGGGGGGGGGGGGGCGAGGGTCCCACCGGGGACCGAAACACGCACAATACCCCTGGGTTCGGTGTGGGGCGGCGGAGGGGTAAAGTGGACAAGTGGACTGCGGTAGTCGTCGTGGGGTAGCGGACAACTGCGGCTGCGGCGGGGACGGAGCCTCTCCGTCATTTCTAGGTCCCGGTTAACATAACATAACATAACTCATGTGCTTCTATGTTTGCCCGTCGTATGACGGCGGCTGGACAGCTACGTGGCAAGCCCTCATGTCCATCCACTACGGTTTGACAATGGCATAACAGCGGAAAATGGTCGATGGCGAAAATGTTGTCATTTCAGCTTTCTACAACGATACAAGAGGAAATATGGCGCGAAGGACCGAAAGTACACTAAACAAACTAGAGAAATTAAGACAGTATACAGCAGTTATACGAAGCGAAATGCACCTTATGCTGTTGGTATTGGGCCAGCAAGAGCGATACTACACGATCCTGTCACATTAATGTGACCATCTGTCAAAAACGGGAATAACAACCACCTTTTGCAGCGCAGATCTGCCGGAAGAGAGGTACTGACAGAGTATGAAGCCATGTCGACTCCAATGCCGTGGCGTTCTGCACTATGTTTCACAGCTGAGGTTGCGGAATCCGCATTTAACATTTGACGATGCCACTACGGCTGCATTACATTAGGACTTTGTTTCTATGAAATAGATCTGATGATGGTCATTAAGGACCGAAACCGGTAATCTGTTAACAAAAATTTTGTGACCATACACGTAAATTAAAGAAAACGTATTACGTATACGGTATGAAACGTTCCCTTAGAAAAATTTCTGAATTACTGTGCTGATAAACCTCTTACATTATTTGCTTTTCAAACAGCTGAGCAAAACTGAACGTACTCAAACATTCACTAAAGTGACACACAATACTTTTAGCGCAACGCAATCTGACTTTCAGTAATCGCTACAAAGAATGGCCCTGACTAACATTAACCTATACCTTTCACAAATCACTTACCTCACAAAAATCTTCGTTACTCGAACTACTGCAATACAGCGAGCGCCACTATTGCCAGCTAAATAAAAGATTCAAACTACTGAAGGCACTAACTATTGATAGGCATAGTTAGCAAATGAAAGATTTTGGTAGAGAACAAACAATGTATTTACCTTAATAGTGTTTAAAAGTCATAATATACATAGCAGTTCCTGACATCCAGTCTTACAAATTTCAAAACTCCGCCATTTCTCTCCCCACATCCACCACTGCTGGCGGCTCACCTCCAACTGCGCAACGCTACGCGCTGTTCACATCCAGCTGCCGCTGCCCAACACTATAATGGCAGACAACAATGCAAACTAGCCACAGACTGCACACAGTACAGACAAAGATTTTCATACAGAGCGCTACGTAACGTTGCCAATAAGAAAACATAAACAGCCTACTTACAACGGCTCACTGTTTTTTTCGCAACGATGTCGCAGCTTGTGAGGTTCTGTGAACTGTCTGTGGTACGTTGAGGTTTTCTTGTGACAAGCAAGATCCCAGATAGATCGCATGTGGAAACGTCTCGCATGTCAACCCCTTCCCAGTTCCAACATCCGAGATACACTGAAGCGCCAATGAAATTGGCATAGGCATGTGTATTCAATTACAAAGATATTTCAACATGTACAATACGGCGCTGAGGTCGCGCAATGCCTATATAACACAACAAGTGTCTGGCGCAGTTGTTAGATAGGGTACTACTGTTGCAATGCCAGTTTATCAATATTTAAGTGAGTCTGAAACTGGTGTTATAGTCCTCGCATGAGTGATGGGACACAGTGTCTCCGAGGTAGCGATGAAGCGGGGATATCGCCGTGCAACCATTTCATGAGTGTACCGTGACTCACATCGCTGCGGACGGAAAAAGATCGTGCAGTAACGGGACCAACGACGACTGAAGAGAATTGTTGTGCGTGACAGAAGTGCAGCCTTTCCTCAAATTGCTGGAGATTTCAGGAGGCCATCAACAAGTGTCACCGTTCGAACCATTCAACGAAACATATCGATTATGGGCTTTTGGAGCCGAAGGCCCACTCGTGTATCATCGATGACTGCACGACACAAAGCTTTACGCCTCGCCTGGGCACGTCAACACCGACATTGGACTGTTGATGACTGGAAACATGTTTCTTGGTTGGACAGGTCTCGTTTCAAATTGTATTGAGCGGATGGACGTGTGCGGGTATGGAGACAACCTCATCAGTATATGGACACTTCGCGTCAGCAGGGGCTGTTCAAGCTGGTGGAGACTCTGCAATGGTGTGGGACGTGTGCAGATGGAGTGATATTGGAACCCTGATAGTCTAGATACGACTCTGACAAATGACACATACGTAAGCATCCTCTCTGATCACCTGCATTCATTCATGTCCATTGTGGAATGCGACGGATTTGGGCAATTCTAGCAGGACAATGAGACACTCTGCATGTCGAGAATTGCTAAAGAGTGGGTCCAGGATTCAAACACTTCCGCTGGCCACCAAACTCCCCAGACATGAACATTTTTGAGCACATCTGGGATGCCTTGCAATACCCTGTTCAGAAAACATTTCCAACCTCTCACACTCTAACGTATTTATGGACAGCCCTGCAGGATTCACGCTGTCAGTTCCCTCCAGCACTGCTTCAGACGTTAGTCGAGTCCATGCCACGTCGTGTTGCGGCACTTCTGCCTCCTCGCAGGACCCTACACGATAGTAAGCAAGTGTACCAGTTTCTTTGGCTCTTCAGTGTATAAAGTACTATCTTTCCTCAGGATAGGATGCAGTGGCATTATGAGACCCTTCCAAAACGATTCAGTGCGTGCCTGTGGACCAGAGGGGCTGTGCAACGTCCTAGTCATATGCGAGCACAAACTGTTTGAAAATTTGACTTGCGTTTGTAGTCCTTGAAATAATTCACATACACCGTCAACTGTGCGAAGTAGATGTATGGTGGTACGCAGGGTAACAGCGGCCTCGGATAATGAAGTACGAAGGTGTGCTTGAAAAGTAATGCCTCCGAAGTTTTTATTCTGTTCTTAATATGCATCGAGGTATTATATGTCATGCATATTATTTGGTCGACTTTCCCGCATCGCTGACGCAAGTTTCAACCCTCTGCTCCTAAGTGTAGGGTGTACCACGGCGTTGTGTATCATAACTACGTCTCTGCGTGAGGAACAGTGTGCTGTAACCATCCACACACGGAGCACCCTCTCTTTCAGCATGAAAATGACAGACCGCACACGAGCGTCGCGACATCTGCAACACTTCAACCCCTTGGTGTCATTTTCATTGATAATCCTCCCCATACGTTGCTGACTTCGCCCCATGTCATTTTCTTCTGTTTCCAAAAGTTAAAGAACTCCTTCGCTGATTTGATTCTGTTAGTGATGAAGCTGTGGCTCGTCAACCAAGTCAGACATTCTACAATGACGGTATCAATAAACTGGTCCCTCATTGGGAGATACGTGTTTGTAACTGGAGTGGCTTTGTTGGCCGGCCGCTGTGGCCGAGTAGTTCCAGGCGCTTCAGTCCCCAACCGCGCTTATGCTGCGGTCGCAGGTTTGAATCCTGCCTCGGGCATAGATGTGTGTGATGTCCGTAGGGTAGTTAGGTTTAAGTAGTTCTAAGTCTAGGGGACTGATGACCTCAGATGTTAATTCTCGTAGTGCTTAGAGCCATTTGAACCATTTGACTCTGTTCAGAAATAAATATGTAGACATAAAGAATAAATATTAAAAATTCTGCAAGAGTTCTCACATAAATAATTACGATGCATTACTTTTCAGCAGGCCCAAGTACTAGGTCGCGGACGATAATTTTGGGTTGTTGTTGTTGTGGTCTTCAGTCCTGAGACTGGTTTGATGCAGCTCTCCATGCTACTCTATCCTGTGCAAGCTTCTTCATCTCCCAGTACCTACTGCAACCTACATCCTTCTGAATCTGCTTAGTGTATTCATCTCTTGGTCTCCCTCTACGATTTTTACCCTCCATGCTGCCCTCCAATGCTAAATTTGTGATCCCTTGATGCCTCAAAACATGCCCTACCAACCGATCCCTTCTTCTAGTCAAGTTGTGCCACAAACTTCTCTTCTCCCCAATCCTATTCAATACCTCCTCATTAGTTACGTGATCTACCCACCTTATTTTCAGCATTCTTCTGTAGCACCACATTTCGAAAGCTTCTATTCTCTTCTTGTCCAAACTAGTTATCGTCCATGTTTCACTTCCATACATGGCTACACTCCATACAAATACTTTCAGAAACGGCTTCCTGACACTTAAATCTATACCCGATGTTAACAAATTTCTCTTCTTCAGAAACGCTTTCCTTGCCATTGCCAGTCTACATTTTATATCCTCTCTACTTCGACCATCATCAGTTATTTTACTCCCTAAATAGCAAAACTCCTTTACTACTTTAAGTGTCTCATTTCCTAATCTAATTCCCTCAGCATCACCCGATTTAATTTGACTACATTCCATTATCCCCGTTTTGCTTTTGTTGATATACATCTTATATCCTCCTTTCAAGACACTGTCCATTCCGTTCAACTGCTCTTCCAAGTCCTTTGCTGTCTCTGACAGAATTACAATGTCATCGGCGAACCTCCAAGTTTTTACTTCTTCTCCATGAATTTTAATACCTACTCCGAATTTTTCTTTTGTTTCCTTTACTGCTTGCTCAATAACATCGGGGACAGGCTACAACCCTGTCTCACTCCTTTCCCAACCACTGCTTCCCTTTCATGCCCCTCGACTCTTATAACTGCCATCTGATTTCTGTACAAATTGTAAATAGCCTTTCGCTCCCTGTATTTTATACCTGCTATTTTGTAATTTTGGGTAACGGGATGTAATGTGATTCGCATAAGTACCATACATTGCAGACACTTGTAGAGGAAACATTCAGAAATAACTCGGTTGAATAATGCCAAAGGAAGTAGAAAATCTTAACCGTCAATGTGTGCCTGTGTTTGCTGGTGGCGGTGGTGGTGGCTGTGATTGTGGTGTGCGCTTGTGTGTGTGTGTGTGTGTGTGTGTGTGTGTGTGTGTGTCTATAAATTTATTCTGTCGAGTTATGTGACAAAGTGCTTATGACACTAGAGGGACGAACAATTATACCGCACATTGTCTTAGGACACCTCCTAGTAAACAAACTGCAGATATCAGAATTCCGAATCGAACCCGTAACCTCATTTCTTTATTGCAAATTTAAAGACATTTCACCTTGCATTTTAAAACAGGTCGTACATATTCCAATTTTCGTTTGTCATCTTTTTTCTAGTTTTTCGTTTCCATTTTATCTGCAGCATTTGACACGGAATAACACTTTTTTAAAAAAACAATATTTCGAAATATCAATAAAATTTTGTTGTTTTAAGAAGAACGTAAAAAGAGGAGAGATTTGTTAGTGCAATCACCGATTTTGAATGGTGATGAATACCTCGAAATGGAAGAACTTTAACGGTAATGAATTTCTTCCATTTGTATGCATAATGCGTTATATATATTTACGTTCGGGATCAAGTATCAATCTCTGCACAAATCTCCGTTAGTCTGCAGTCCTGCTGAAATTCACTACGGCCTTCTGACGTTAACACCTTCATATACACAACTGCGTTACCTGCGAACAGTAGCAACGAGCTTTGAACGTTGTCCGCTAAATCTTTGAGATATATAATGTAAACAGTAACAGTGGAATCACAGTTCGTTTTTGTATTTGTGAAGTTACCTTTCCATCGGTCTTGTTTTGTTATGAACGACGTATTGTCTATTTTCAAGGGAGTCGCAAATACAGTCGCAAAATCTGATCCGATATTCGGTAAGTTCCTATTTCTTTTCACTAGACGGCAGTGCGGGACGGTATCAAATGCCTTGGTGAAGTCAAGGAACACGGAATCTACCCGAGAGCTGTTGTCCACAGCTCTAAGGATCTTTTTGTCTAACACAGCGGACTGAGTTTCGCAGGATCTCTCTTTGTCGATCTATGTTCATTTTTATAGAGGAGATTTTCGTTCTTCACAAACCGTCACGATACTCTAGCATAAAACATGGTTCATGATTTTACAACAGGCTGACATCAACGATGTATTTAGGACTACAATTATGCCCATCCACCTTACGACCGTTCTTGAAAATGGCAATGACCTGCTGTTTTTTTCAACCGATAGGTACCCTTCGTTATTCTAGCTACCTACGATAATCTGTGTGCTAAAAAGGGAACAAGTACTTTCTACACTCCTGGAAATTGAAATAAGAACACCGTGAATTCATTGTCCCAGGAAGGGGAAACTTTATTGACACATTCCTGGGGTCAGATACATCACATGATCACACTGACAGAACCACAGGCACATAGACACAGGCAACAGAGCATGCACAATGTCGGCACTAGTACAGTGTATATCCACATTTCGCGGCAATGCAGGCTGCTATTCTCCCATGGAGACGATCGTAGAGATGCTGGATGGAGTCCTGTGGAACGGCTTGCCATGCCATTTCCACCTGGCGCCTCAGTTGGACCAGCGTTCGTGCTGGACGTGCAGACCGCGTGAGACGACGCTTCATCCAGTCCCAAACATGCTCAATGGGGGACAGATCCGCAGATCTTGCTGGCCAGGGTAGTTGACTTACACCTTCTAGAGCACGTTGGGTGGCACGGGATACATGCGGACGTGCATTGTCCTGTTGGAACAGCAAGTTCCCTTGCCGGTCTAGGAATGGTAGAAAGTTGGGTTCGATGACGGTTTGGATGTACCGTGCACTATTCAGTGTCCCCTCGACGATCACCAGCGGTGTACGGCCAGTGTAGGAGATCGCTCCCCACACCATGATGCCGGGTGTTGGCCCTGTGTGCCTCGGTCGTATGCAGTCCTGATTGTGGCGCTCACCTGCACGGCGCCAAACACGCATACGACCATCATTGGCACCAAGGCAGAAGCGACTCTCATCGCTGAAGACGACACATCTCCATTCGTCCCTCCATTCACGCCTGTCGCGACACCACTGGAGGCGGGCTGCACGATGTTGGGGCGTGAGCGGAAGACGGCCTAACGGTGTGCGGGACCGTAGCCCAGCTTCATGGAGACGGTTGCGAATGGTCCTCGCCGATACCCCAGGAGCAACAGTGTCCCTAATTTGCTGGGAAGTGGCGGTGCGGTCCCCTACGGCACTGCGTAGGATCCTACGGTCTTGGCGTGCATCCGTGCGTCGCTGCGGTCCGGTCCCAGGTCGACGGGCACGTGCACCTTCCGCCGACCACTGGCGACAACATCGATGTACTGTGGAGACCTCACGCCCCACGTGTTGAGCAATTCGGCGGTACGTCCACCCGGCCTCCCGCATGCCCACTATATGCCCTCGCTCAAAGTCCGTCAACTGCACATACGGTTCACGTCCACGCTGTCGCGGCATGCTGCCAGTGTTAAAGACTGCGATGGAGCTCCGTATGCCACGGCAAACTGGCTGACACTGACGGCGGCGGTGCACACATGCTGCGCAGCTAGCGCCATTCGACGGCCAACACCGCGGTTCCTGGTGTGTCCGCTGTGCCGTGCGTGTGATCATTGCTTGTACAGCCCTCTCGCAGTGTCCGGAGCAAGTATGGTGGGTCTGACACACCGGTGTCAATGTGTTCTTTTTTCCATTTCCAGGAGTGTATATAGAATCTTACAGGTATCTCAGCCGGTCAGTACATTCACACTACGAAGCGATTGTAGTAATTTTTCTAATCCGCGATCACTGGCCTATCATTTTCTTAACCGCTTTTCGTGCATCACATTTACTCAAGGCACTCCATTCACTCCAGTATGTTGAACATTTTTAGGTGAAAACGCAACCCTTACAGGATCACGTGGTTGTCAGTTTATCTGTCCGTATTTTTGTCCGACTGTTAAGAACCATACTTTTCAGGGACGGATAGATGTATCACGTTGAAATTTGTGTCACACGTTAAGGTCTGCGTCTACCTTCCCTCAGTGGTATGAGAAAATAAAGCTTCTAAGTCTGTTTAGCAAAAATATGCTGTCATTTAATTCACATATTTTATGCTAGCAGACTCACTCATTTAACTATTTTATATTCCGGGTAACCACAGCTGTTGGGAGACATGATATTAGGAAGAACTCCGCTCACAGCTGGTAAATGTTCGTTTATTAAGACACGACCGGTTTCGCGGCTTTAGGCCGTCGACGCCGTTCTCCAACTATGCCCTCTACATACACACTTTTCTCCTAAGTTCACGGTACATGTATAACTTACACGATGATAGGGCAGCACTGCCAGCGTTCCTTACCGCCTTACTTCCCTTTCGCATTACCGGTATTTCTATTATACCACTGTGCTGGCACTGTTTTCAGATCGGAGGTGGTACGTGGAAAAATATAAACTGACTGACAGAAACGTTTCGTCGTACTGCTTTGTCAGGGCTCCTTCAAGTGAAAGTACAAACGGTTAATGGCGGCAGAGTGCTGACGTACTAGCCGGCAGATCGTCCGGCGCTTCAGACCGAATGCAAGGTCATGCGGTTGGCGAATCGGAGAACGCGCTACGTGAGAGGCGTAGTGAGCGAGGCGGCCGTTTTATTTGCATGCCTGTATGATGCTGCAACGTGTGGATGCCAGCTGGCACCGCTGCGAGCGACGGTTACCTGGGACGCCTCGTACGTGATTCGCGTGGACGATCGTGACGTAAAGATCTTTGGACTCTCAGTGTGCTGTACTTCAGGTTATTATTCTACATTTCGTAGCTAACTACTATTCTACATCTGCATCTACATCTACATACATACTCCGCAATCCACCGTACGGTGCATGGCGGAGGGTACCTCGTACCACAACTAGCATCTTCTCTCCCCGTTCCACTCCCAAACAGAACGAGGGAAAAATGACTGCCTATATGCCTCTGTACGAGCCCTAATCTCTCTTATCTTTGTGGTCTTTCCGCGAAATGCAAGTTGGCGACGGTAAAATTGTAATGCAGTCAGCCTCAAATGCTGGTTCTCTAAATTTCCTCAGTAGTGATTCACGAAAAGAACGCCTCCTTTCCTCTAGAGACTCCCACCCGAGTTCCTGAAGCATTTCCGTAACACTCGCGTGAGGATCAAACCTACCGGTAACAAATCTAGCAGCCCGCCTCTGAATTGCCTCTACGTCCTCCCTCAATCCGACCTGATAGGTATCCCAAACGCTCGAGCAGTACTCAAGAATAGGTCGTATTAGTGGTCTCCTTTACAGATGAACCACATCTTCCCAAAATTCTACCAATGAACCGAAGACGACTAGCCGCCTTCCCCACAACTGCCATTACATGCTTGTCCCACTTCATATCGCTCTGCAATGTTACGCCCAAATATTTAATCGACGTGACTGTGTCAAGCGTTACACTACTAATGAAGTATTCAAACATTACGGGATTCTTTCTCCTATTAATCTGCATTAATTTACATTTATCTATATTTAGAGTTAGCTGACATTCCTTACACCAATCACAAATACTGTCCAAGTCATTATGTATCCTCCTACAGTCACTCAACTACGACACCTTGCCGTACACCACAGCATCATCAGCAAACAGCCGCACATTGATATCCACTGCTTCTAAGAGATTTCAAAGCCAAGGCTATAAACAAATTCCAAACTGAGATGCGTAGGCACTGAACCACGGTTCGAGCCGTAGCTTCCTGAAGAAAGTATCTCTCTTCTCTCCCGTCCCCTGAGTGGTATGGTTTTGATATTGTTCTCCACAAGTAGGTTAGGCTCAACTACGGGATTTATAGACGAAAAGTCATCAGATATATATCGGAGCGCTCGTAGCTATGGCCCAGAACTCACATCTCTCCTGGGAAGCTGTCGCCTAGCTGATAGCTGCTCAAGACCGAAGCAACAAGTACAAAAAATTTCGACCACGCGGGGAACATATACCACAAAAATAAACTGCCCATTGTGAAAGAAAGAACGTCTAGCCTTGTCCAAAATGATCTAACTAACTGCGAACATATATGAGTGAGAGTAACGTGGCTGGTGAATTTAGTTTAACAGTTTTTGCATTCTTACTGGGTGTCAGATTTATATCAGTCACAAAGTTATTCAGAAATAGTAGCAGAACCACACGTATATTATGCTCAGTAAGAAAAAATAATACTGCTAAGTAATATCGAACAGATTGTCACGTTGCAGTTATTTAAAAAAAAAGGCATTTTCTTTGAAACAAGTGCAGCTTATATACAGCTGCTGCGAAAATGGCCACTACAATAAATCTTTTACGTAGGTAATTGCACCTAAAAACTAGCCGGGCATCCCACACGCGTAAAAAAATTATCACCAGTACTACAACTTCCAGCTTCAAGCTAATCCTGCTGGGTGAAGCAAGTATCCCACTAATTGTCCCTTTTCCTTATTAACCTGAAACTTTTTCTAGATGTTTCCCACTACATGGAGAGGTCTTAGTAAAAGTTACTTCCAGCCTTAGATAGAAAGGGTAGTGAACTGACATACAGTTGACATCAAATTCAGTCACACATTCATGCCGGCGGGTAAGTTACGAACCCAATAACCGAAAATCCAAGTCGACTGCATACCTGTTAAATGTAAATTTCCAATAAAATCGATTTTATTTGGGATGATGGACCCGCTAAAGTCTTGCTGTAATATAGGGCTGGTGGATGGTAAGGCCAGAACAATTTTGACACCCTACAAGCATATATTAAAAGGTATTCCCTAGGCAGCGAGGATCATTGAATGAAACAGAGC
The DNA here is from genome assembly GCF_023864345.2 of Schistocerca serialis cubense. Classification (NCBI taxonomy): domain Eukaryota; kingdom Metazoa; phylum Arthropoda; class Insecta; order Orthoptera; family Acrididae; genus Schistocerca; species Schistocerca serialis. The sequence continues at coordinate 1,140,892,095 of NC_064639.1, read as the reverse complement.
TTCGTAGCCACATTGGCGCAGAGGAAAACCTTTTTTCTCGGTGTGCCCGAGAGGCGGCATTCGCCAGCCTGAACGTCTACTTCTACGTCTACATCTACGTCGATACTTCGCAATCCACATTACGGCGTGTGGCGGAGGATATCCCGTACCACTACTTGTCATTTCCTTTCCCTTCAAATTCAAACATAACGAGGCAAAAACAATTGACTATATGCCTCCGTAACAGCCCTAACTTCTCGTTGCTTACCTTTGTTATCGTTACGCGCAATATTAGAGGCAGCAGAATCGTTTTGCAGTCAGCTTCAAATGCCGTTCTCTAAATCTAGCAGCCCGCCCCAGAAATGCTTTGAAAAAATGGCTCTGAGCACTATGGGACTCAACTGCTGAGGTCATTAGTCCCCTAGAACTTAGAACTAGTTAAACCTAACTAACCTAAGGACATCACAAACATCCATGCCCGAGGTAGGATTCGAACCTGTGACCGTAGCGGTCTTGCGGTGCCAGACTGCAGCGCCTTTAACCGCACGGCCACTTCGGCCGGCGAAATGCTTTGTCTGTCCCTTTAATCCGACCTGGTACGTATCCCAAACATTCGAACAGTATTGAAGAATAGATCACATTAACGTTCTATAAGTTGTTCTAAGTTCTAGGTGACTGATGACCTCAGATGTTAAGTCCCACAGTGCTCAGAACCATTTGAACCATTCTTTTTTTTATGTGGACTGATTAGATGAGGAGGTTCTGCGAATAATAGGCGAGGAAAGGAATATGTGAAAAACACTGTCAAGGAGAAGGGACAGGATGATAGGACGTCTGTTAAGGCATCGAGGAATGACTTCCATGGTACTAGAGGGAGCTGTAGAGGGGAAAAACAGTAGAAGAAGACAGAGATCGGAATACATTCAGCAAATAATTCAGGACCTAGAGTCCAAGTGCTATTCTGAGATGAATTCTTGGCGGGCCGCATCAAATCAATCAAAGGGGCTCCGGAACGACCTATACTTGCAATGTTAAAATAACGCTTATAAATTACATCTTTCCTCACAAAGTATTTGAGGTAGGAAGTTGAACTTTTTACAGATTATTTATTGGAATATGGGCTACAACATAACACAGGGATTTTACAAAATTTTACTTCAGTTATTAAAGATGATTTTTTTTCAATTGTAATGAAAATTCACAACATTTTTTTGCAATTTTTTATTTATATATTCAAAAATATACAGTTTTTTGGAAAAAGGCTGTGTTAAATTATGAAGAAGGTACTGTGTAACATTTACTGAAAGTTTGAAACAAATATGTTTGGAAGATCCTTAGAAAACATGTAATTAGTATGAGAAAACAAAAGTTTTGGGAATCGAGCGACAAAGATTGGATTAACTTTTTAGTGCATTCCAGGTCCATAGGATGGATTATCTTCATCCTCTGCAAACTCCTCCTCCAGCTTCCTCTTGTTCCTCCTCCTGTATACTCTTGCTTGTATTTCTAGACTCTTTACAGCCCTGTCTGCAGCCCGAAGGCGTTCCTTGTCTAAAGCAAGCATCGCTCGTTGTTGTGTTCGTAGATTTTGCTACCATTTTCTTCAGTTGCAGTTACTGCAACACTGTTCCAAAAGGTGGTCATGTATGAACACTTATCACATTTCAGTTGAATTTCACTAGCAAGTCCTACGTGCTTTATTATGGAGAGTTCCAGACCAACTTCACTACAATGAATACATCTTACACAGTTTGAAAAAATTCCTTTGAGAACCGACATATCAAATATTTCATTCACATCCGATTCGCCCATAAAACATTCATAGTTTTCACTCATTGAACCAAGCTTCTTCTGTGAAGTATTTTCTTTCCCACTTTGACTGCTATGGGCAGGTGTACTTGAGAGGTTAGCTTCACTCACTTGGCTATCGTCTTTATTGTTTACAGTAATAACACATACCTTTGGCTTTCCAACATTTCTCCTTTTCTTAAAAGCCTTCAGAGGATTTCTAATAACTTTACTTTTACTCATTATTATACTTCAACAAAACAGAGACTCAAGAAACAGAATTAATTACGAATATTTTCGAGATAACGACAGAGTAAATAAACATGAAACAATCGACAATCACACCAGCGATATATATTGAACCATCACAGGTTATCCACAACACATACTTTATCTCACATCACTAAAACGTACCTGATGAACACGGACGTTAATAATAACACCATTTGACAGCAGTTTAACAGCGCCACAGTGGGTCACGCCCATGTAGAACACATTTCAAAAAAAATTTAAATATAGTTGTAGTCTTCGGAATTGAATAAATTATATATCTATTAAAAGGTAATAGTCTGCAGATTCAGAAAACGCAAAAAAGTAAAAATTGAACTTTTCATGATTTTGAGCCTTTCCGGAGCCCCTTAAGGCATCGAGGAATGACTTCCATGGTACTAGAGGGAGCTGTAGAGGGGAAAAACAGTAGAAGAAGACAGAGATCGGAATACATTTAGCAAATAATTCAGGACGTAGAGTCCAAGTGCTATTCTGAGATGAAGAGGTTGGTATAGGAGAGGAATTCTTGGCGGGCCGCATCAAATCAATCAGGAGACTGATGACTCAAGAAAAAAGTAAGAAAATAAACCCACAGGAGTTACCTGTGCTTTTTTCCAGTCGTTTGGCACTTTGCACTGGGCGATAGAGTCACGATAAATGCAAGCTAGGTAAGGGACCAATGCCGTCTTTGGAAAACCGAATTCGGATTCTATTCGGACCTGGTGACTTATTTATTTTCGACTCCTTCAGATGTTTCTCTAGATCAGGCATGCTTATTACTATGTGGTACATATGGGAGGCTGTTTGATGGTCGAATGACAGTATGTTTGTACGATTATCCTGCGTGAACGATTTCTTGAACATAAAATTTAAAACATTTTGAGAGGCACCCACTTGCCTTTCTCATACTGTGGCATCAAGCAGTCAGGCCTGCAAGATGAGTGGTTTGCCAAGCGAGTGGAATCTTCCTTAATTTATCGAGCAACATGAATTCTCGTATCTTACTATTTAGTTACAAATTATCCTCCTGTATGAATAATACGCAACGGAAACACGCATCTGACTATCAGTGATTTATAGAACTCTGACTGTACACTACGCACTGGCAATACCACATTTACCTTTTGTCTTTGATTTAACGGCTTTTATATAAATTCGGGACATTACGATAACATACAATTTAATGAAAAAGGCCACCAATCTCTTTCTTTTCACTATTTGATTTATTCCTAAACACACATTCTACAACCTACAACAAAATCACATGAGAAATTCCGCCCAGTGGGCATGGCTTTACGTTAGTGAATCTCTATACTATGGTCTCGTAATCTATTTACCGCAACAGTGCACTCCCTGGATCGGATGGTGGATCTTTTATTATACCTCACACTTCGCCTCTCACAATTATCCTCACGAAACTTTCCTCCAGATCGAGCGATACAGAAGGAACAGGCATACCCACAAATCTTTCGAAACTACCTTGCTACTCCCATGCAAAACACACATACCCAAATTACAAGACATACACAACACAACAATATGAAATATTACACAAAGAACGGTTACAACTTCATCACTTTCCGCTTTCCCACTTCAATCAATATTTATCCCAGTTTCACACGACACTGCCCCACTTTGTAATTTCTACTTTCCTAATGTGAACTCTGGAGATAAACGCACGTCTTCCTGTGCAATGCAAGCCATGTGGCGTTGCTGGAAAAACGGCCGACTCACCTTAATTCTCTCTCAGAGTTTAAATTCAGCGTCACACGGAATGATATTTCTTAAATACTTCAACTTATGATACACACGCTATTTCTTAAATATTTCAGCTTATTGTACACACGCTATTAATTCTTAAATATTTCAGCTTATTGTACACACGCTATTAATTCTTAAATATTTCAGCTTAAGCTCACGGAAGTATCTCAACTTATATCTACACGTGGGCTCTTTGTGACCGTTGGTTTACTACAATCCCCTTAAAATTACCTGCCTCACTTTGTAATTTTCCCCACAAAAGGTCCTGTGAAAGAGAAATTATTAATTCTAACTACTCTTAAATATTCCACATCCATACCATGCCTCCACTCTTTCATTCCGGAGCACAACAAAAAAACAGGTCTTTACAGCAGAAGGTTCAGCAGCAGAGTGCTGAAACATGGCCGTTCCTGAGGTTCTCTCCCATCTCTGTCGAGGTGGGGGAAGCACCTTGCTATCGTATTGGTCAGCCACATTTCAGACGCTCAAAGCTCTGGTAACTTCCATCTCTTTGGTCTCACCAAAGGTAGCCAAAGGATCGACTCAAAGATGATCATATATTCCGATTCACTATCTGTGGTTAGCAGACGACCATACATTCATTCCTTTCACAGATCTCACCAAACTGGATGTAGGGATTTATTTTGAGGGAGTGCACATGTGATCAATTAAATAAATAAATTGTCATTCTTTCCCACACTGGTATCCGGCTTCGCTGTATTAATTGAAATTGAGTTACTTTTACACAAAAAATGTGTTGTTCTGACAAGAATTTCGTACCTATTTTCAATGTTGGGCGGTACTGTACCCTTTCACCACCGGCTACCCATGCAGAAAAAAATGGCACGGTACTATCCTTGCAATGCGAGGGTAGTTCCGAACATTTTTTTTAAGAAAACTGTATTAGAACAAACGTAGCAAATCATCAAAGTAACCAGGAGGAGACCTTAGCCCCTGGTGACCTCAAATTGACGACCAAATGTTGTTACTTTACCAAATTGGCAGTTGTTGCATTATTGTACTCTCCACAATCCGGAGTAACGTACACATACTAATTTACAACAATCTACATGACAAATAAAACATCACATCATAGAAATGAAAAAATAATCTTGAGATAAAATTTTGCTTTAGTTACTGGGATCTTCGTTATTTTTATGAGTAATCCAAATTTCAATAGTTCTAAAACAAATAAAAAATACTTTCTCTGTTGTCACACATATGGACGACAAGAACTTGCATTTCGACTAGCCTTCGTTACACTTTAATGTGAAATGTCACCACTGTGATAATAAAAATAAGTGGCTTCAGTCAAAACACCAACAAGATTATTACTATGGACGACATCAAAATACATCAGTTAATTCCGATATTTGTTGTGCAATGCAAACTCTTGTCCCCTGTGACAATCTTACTGATCAATGCTACATGAACCGCTACGTTAGTATTACGCCACTGGCTTATAATTAGAGCATCATTGTACTAAATATTCTAATAAACATGCTACGTGAACTTGATAACCCAGAACAGACAAAAAACAAACACTAACTATTCTGAACACAAATGTTGATGAAATACAATTACACTTGCTGTCCCTTCAGGAATGAAACACATAAAAAAAACATTTACACAATTACAAATACATTATTCCCTATCTTGCGAGTCACACGGAAACCTTTCATTCTGTGATTTTCTTGGGGTCAAAAATTTGCTGATAGTTTTCCTAGAAACACTGTCTCGGTGTCAAAGCTCTCCCATGGTTACCCGGACGAAAGTCTTTAAGTCACTCAAATCGGCATTTTGAACACGCACCGAACAGTAAACTGTATCTCACATTAAACACAAATGTCATAGTCACTGCCAGAGTACCATCCACACGAATCTGTTCGTCCAAAAAAATGGCCCTACAACTACTATTACCCACGGTTCTGTCCTTTCAGTTCATGGTGTAATTAAAAGTCGTAAGTTTCAACAAACAGCACTTATTCCCGCACCACTTCAAGAAATGTCTCCTACTACAGACGCAAATGTCAATGTCCCACTCTAGTTTCTTGCCTTCATACAATAATTGTTCACCAAACGACAACTGTCCTCTAAGTATACCAAGTGTCCCACATGCAATTCACAAAGCACACTTAACAAGTCACTGCCAAAAGTTTATGGATCCCACCATTCAGTGGTCAAGACAAAACAAAACGATCGTCCTGTCTGCTAAAGACAAAATCTTTTCCACCACTCACAACGTGGAAACACCAGTCCTTCACTTTCCACATTATGGAAAGTCGCAGCCATCTTGTTTCACGGCTCCACAGTCCAGTACTAGTTATTAGCTGCTGGTAAAAAAAATGCTCGCCGGGCTCTGCCGCGCCTCGTCCATTCTGCAGTAGCGCCGCTGCGCGCGCCGTTGAGCAGAAGAAACCACCCGCTGTTGCCTCCGCGGGATACCTTCCCCAGTCGTAAGGGTGGCGGAACTCATGAATGGCCAGTGGTACCTGCGTGTCGCCCCAGGCCGTTGACCTGCTGTAGCGGGCGCGTGGAGTGTACCCCGTCCGACAGTGGAGTGGGGAGTGCCGCGGCTCTGTCGCCTGTCGCCATGGCATCGTCAGCTCGGCCCGCTAGCGGTATGGGCGTTACGACACCCAATCAGTTAGCCTTCCGTGCATCTCGCAACATTACAGACAAAAGGAAATTCTTACATTAAAATTATACACCCTAGTTTTCTACACATACAACATCAACATTTATCTCTTTTCTATAGACAGCCCACACGTTCTATTCATTGTACCTGTCGTCCCTCATACAAAACATGAAAGTGTAAAAAAAACAAAAGGAATAATAAACAATCTATACAGCTCATAATTACAATATCAAATAGTAGGCTACTCTAACATCCTATCACAGTGAAAATATTATAAACTTTATCCTAAAACTACCATATACAATGAACTTTTGTGCTTGTGACACACTGAAATTAATACCCCTTGAAAGTGTTCTAACAAAAAAAATAAGAAATAATCTACACAGCTCACAATTACCTACCACAGGTTATTAAATATTAAACTACTTTAACCTCCTATCACAACAAACATTTTAGAAACTGATGACTCTAAATCTACAACATACAATGCACCTTTGTGCTTGTGACAGACTGAAATTAGTATCTTTCTATATATTTTACCTTTTTATTATATATAACAACATTTCTAGGACATGTATGAACCATCCACATGATGTCAGATCCTGACCTGCCATCGAGGTTCATCCCAATCAAACAATACATAATAATGTTGTAGTTACAGAACGGTAGCATCCCCTTTACAGGAGTGTGCGCATTGATCACACTACTCTACGACTCTCACTCACCAGACATCACATTTTCCCTCTCATTCAAACATTTTAGAAACTGGTGACTCTAAATCTACAACATACAATGCACCTTTGTGCTTGTGACAGATTGAAATTAATACCACTTGAAAGTGTTCTAACAAAAAAAACAAGAAATAATCTATACCGCTCACAATTACCTACCACAGGTTATTGAATATTAAACTACTTTAACATCCTAAGACAATAAACATTTTAGAGACTGGTGACTCTAAATCTACAACATACAATGCACCTTTGTGTTTGTGACAGACTGAAATTAGTATCTCTTTATACATTTTACATTTTATTATATATAACAACATTTCTAGGACATGTATGAACCATCCACATGATGTCAAATCCTGACCTGCCATCGAGGTTCATCCAAATCAAACAATACACAATAATGTTTTAGTTACAGATCGGTAGGATCCCCTTTACAGGAGTGGGCGCATTGATCACACTACTCTACGACTCTCACTCACCAGACATCACATTTTCCTTCTCATTCAATCCATTAATACACTAACAGAATAGGTCTAGAAGTCAGTTAACCTTAACACCACCACACTCACGACAACATACCATACCTTTGCTCCCTTATACTTATAACACCACCACACTCACGACAACATACCATACCTTTGCTCCCTTATACTCAACCACATAACACATGAAGCTCTTCCGGAGATAGCTTTCCAGTCTCCGAATTCGTCCTTTCACTCTGGCACCTCTCTCCATCGGCTTACCTCCGCATTCACTTCATGCTAAATATCAACTTAGAATTGCGACATTTCATCTAAGAAACAAAAATACACAAATTATTCAACCTGCAAAATAACTGTACACATTCTTGGTACCGTTTTGATTAGTTATCCTGGTACCAGGCTTCAACAACAACAACAATAAATATTATTTTTGCCAAATCGCAAATGTTATGCTAAGAATTAGATCTTACACTTATATTACATCTTACGTCAGTGTTCCACAACGTTCACCATCTGGATCTCATACTCCCTTTATGTCCTTTCACATTGTGCAGTTGTCCTCATCTCTTCATTCGTATTTCGGCTCTCCGTCCGTCCATTACTCCATCATTTCCTGGTCTTCCTTCGCCATTCGCATCAATCTCTATTGCAGCATACACAGGTCTCTCTGTAACATACATCTAAGACATCTCCACATTATTCAGTTCTACTCACCTTTATTTACCACTGTTTCATCACGTCGAATCTCTATTTATTAATCACACTGCTTCACGTCGCTTCTTCCCTTACCTATCACCTTTATCCACTACTATTTATCACGTCGCTTCTCTATCTACCATCTTTATTCCCTCATAAATCATCACGTCGTTTCTGCTTGATCCTTATTCATACGACAAAAAATACGTACATACACCACTCTGTCGACTCCTGTTCATGACTCATTTGACCAGTCTATTCCGTCATACTTCCTGACATCCCGCCTGAAAATTCTTATGTTCGATTTGACTCTGCACAACGTTACACACCACAAATAAATACACTGACTATCTACCATAAATTGCCTACTTTGGATCTATCCTTAACTTTTCCACAATTTGATGTTTGAAATGTGATGAAGCCCACGCGATTGTTTTTCCCTTGATCGTCTCAATCAGTACAGCATTTTCATGGACAATCCGCCTCGCTCTGAATGGTCCACTATAAAGAATTTGCTAGTTAGGAATCTAAGCTTACATGAAAATTAAATGTATGCAGAGAATATACAAGCTGGGAGAAATGGGACAGCCCAAGTGTTAGAAACTTTGGTGCTAGTAGCCTCTTTCACTAACACCAGAATCCGAACAACCATACACAGCACCTCATTATAACTGTCACCACGACTATGACATACTATAGATCAGATGGCATCTAATTTAAAAACTTCGATCACATTACTGATGTTACCTGTAACAGCAGTATAAACGTACCCTATTCCATACAGATCACAATGTTTACTTTTTACATTACGTGTTAAGTACCTGCAATAGTAAAATCGCAGTAATTATACTGGACTCCTTGGCATTATTACATAACATTTTAGCAACTGGTTTCTTTGAAGAAACAGTTCTTTTACTTTACAGTTCGAAATAAAAATTTGCAAATTTTGCTCTGAGAGACCAGCCTAACAGATGCCATTACTGGTGGTTTATTCTCTGATCAGAAGTATGGTATTTGCACTCCTACATATCAGTAGAGTATGTCCGCTACATAGACAATTTTCAGTGCCAGCCGCATGTGTTTTAAGGCAAGATGCTAAGGGCTGATATGTTGGATTTGTTTCTCCTATCCATCAATCTATTACGACAAGAAAGAAATACCAGGATTCCATGCTCTCCTGTCATTCTGATAGTTTCTGCCGTTCCTATCCTCGACTCTGTCTGACCTATGAGTCGTGTCTCCGTTCACGATATTGCTCTCATTACCCAATTCTTGTAACAAGTGCTGAAATGACGCAGAATCGTCTAAGCCTCTGCCTGCTATCACTATATCTCTGCGCAATTTCACTGGCAACTTCGCTCTACAGATCCTAATGAGCTCCCCAGGTTCGTATGTCACATCCAAATACCTATTTCCTCTCAGGATTTTCTGATAGCACGACACTGGATCTCTTATACCACCTTCGTTACAATTTGGCATCATCAATATGCTTTGCTTAACCTGGTCCTGCTTACTTTTCGACCAGAATTCATTTAAAAATTTGTCACAAAACATCTTGTAGCTACTACAGTCTTTAATAACTTCCTGCATTTTCGCTCTAGCCTCGTCCCTCAAATGGTTACACACAAACTTCATTTTTAGGAGCGGTCCCCACGATGAAGGTAATGAATCTTGAAATTGAGACAGCCACAGGCATGGATGTTGGTAATTATCAGGATCCGGAAAACAAGTGTACGTTTGTACCGACACGAAGTGTCTCCTACATTCTTCTTCCGCATTTATGTTTTCCGACCTTGGGCTATACCCAGTTGGGTTTGCCACCTGTTTTATCCGACACAACCGTTCTTCTGACTCTCTGAATTCGTCTTGCTCTTTCTGCCTATTTTCGCTTTTTGAGTTTATCTCACTCTCCCTCTGCAATCCACCTGGTGGTGTGTCACCTTCGCTACTGCACGCTAATTGCAACTGTGCTAGTTCTTCCCTATGTTTCCTATTTGTTTCCAATTGTGCCTCTTTAAACTGTAATAGTGATTGTATCTCCTCCTGGTCGGCATAAACCTTTCGCTGCGTACTGTCAGAGCCTGTTTCGCCTCTTATACTGATCTTTTCTACATCTGCGCTAATCGTATTCATTCTGACCACTACCTCCGCAACTTCATCCCTGTGTTTATTTAGCGCCATTTCCTGCCGTGTGACTTGAGCTTCCACGCTGTCTAATGCCCCTTGTTTATCTGCCAGTAAGTCCCCCACTATCTCTTTGATTCGCTCATCCGGCCACACGCCCCTATGTTCTGTAATATCGCTTTCTATTGCACTTATTCGTACCTCCAAATTATTGGCTTTTTCTTTCACAGCATCACATTCTTGCTGCACCGCATCCAGATTCTTCTCCCCCTCATCTAACCGATTATTAACTGCGGACAGACGCTCATCGATAACTGTGTGTAGCTTCCTCATTGCCTCTTTATTTCCCTTATCAATTGCCTCCAATCTTTCCTTATTTGCTTCCAATCTCTCCTTAGTCTCCCTATCCATTGCTTCCAATCTCTCCTTAGCCTCCCTATCTCTCTCCTTATTCTCCCTATCTCTCTCCTTATTATCTCTATTAATTGCTTCTAATCTTTCGTTAGTTGCTTCAAATCTTTCCTTAGTCTCCCTACTCATCGCTTGTAAAAACTGCAGTATCACATCGTTATTTCCTACTTTCGACGCGCTCACCTCGTTCGCCTGAGAAACCGTAGCTTCGCTAAGGGTAGCTGCACTTTCACCGCGCACCTGGCCTAGTCTCGGCTCGCCCGCGTCGTCGGGAAAAGCCCGCGTTTGTGGACAAAGCCCACCGCATAAAGGTTCCCCTTGCAGCGGTCCACTGAACAATACAGCCCGTTCGGAGCGTTTGTCTTTCTCGCTCATTAACCCATGGTCAACAGCTACTTCCTGCTGCACTGCTACGTCCACCCCAGAATCGCTATTCTCCATGGTGGCTACACTTTTCGACTGCGACCTAGTTACTACGGACATTACGCAAAAAAAATTATGAAACGATCTTCCAGCCTTGTGCGATATAGCAATTAATTACATAAAATAAAATAAAAGATCCTCACCAATCCAGAAAGAATTTGCAAACAGAAAAAATTTTACTTCTTAGCGCTATCACAATACATTCCATAAAAAAAATCTTAACAGCAAACCCTAACAACAAAATATCCTAACAAAAACGATCCTGGCAAAGGAATCCTGGCAACAAATTAAATATCCTGGTAACAAAATTATCGTGGCAAAAAACGGAATCCTGGCAACAAATTAAATATCCTGGTAACAAAATTATCGTGGCAAAAAACGGGATCCTGGCAGGGTCGAAATTATGAGAGGCACCCACTTGCCTTTCTCATACTGTGGCATCAAGCAGTCAGGCCTGCAAGATGAGTGGTTTGCCAAGCGAGTGGAATCTTCCTTAATTTATCGAGCAACATGAATTCTCGTATCTTACTATTTAGTTACAAATTATCCTCCTGTATGAATAATACGCAACGGAAACACGCATCTGACTATCAGTGATTTATAGAACTCTGACTGTACACTACGCACTGGCAATACCACATTTACCTTTTGTCTTTGATTTAACGGCTTTTATATAAATTCGGGACATTACGATAACATACAATTTAATGAAAGAGGCCACCAATCTCTTTCTTTTCACTATTTGATTTATTCCTAAACACACATTCTACAACCTACAACAAAATCACATGAGAAATTCCGCCCAGTGGGCATGGCTTTACGTTAGTGAATCTCTATACTATGGTCTCGTAATCTATTTACCGCAACAGTGCACTCCCTGGATCGGATGGTGGATCTTTTATTATACCTCACACTTCGCCTCTCACAATTATCCTCACGAAACTTTCCTCCAGATCGAGCGATACAGAAGGAACAGGCATACCCACAAATCTTTCGAAACTACCTTGCTACTCCCATGCAAAACACACATACCCAAATTACAAGACATACACAACACAACAATATGAAATATTACACAAAGAACGGTTACAACTTCATCACTTTCCGCTTTCCCACTTCAATCAATATTTATCCCAGTTTCACACGACACTGCCCCACTTTGTAATTTCTACTTTCCTAATGTGAACTCTGGAGATAAACGCACGTCTTCCTGTGCAATGCAAGCCATGTGGCGTTGCTGGAAAAACGGCCGACTCACCTTAATTCTCTCTCAGAGTTTAAATTCAGCGTCACACGGAATGATATTTCTTAAATACTTCAACTTATGATACACACGCTATTTCTTAAATATTTCAGCTTATTGTACACACGCTATTAATTCTTAAATATTTCAGCTTATTGTACACACGCTATTAATTCTTAAATATTTCAGCTTAAGCTCACGGAAGTATCTCAACTTATATCTACACGTGGGCTCTTTGTGACCGTTGGTTTACTACAATCCCCTTAAAATTACCTGCCTCACTTTGTAATTTTCCCCACAAAAGGTCCTGTGAAAGAGAAATTATTAATTCTAACTACTCTTAAATATTCCACATCCATACCATGCCTCCACTCTTTCATTCCGGAGCACAACAAAAAAACAGGTCTTTACAGCAGAAGGTTCAGCGGCAGAGTGCTGAAACATGGCCGTTCCTGAGGTTCTCTCCCATCTCTGTCGAGGTGGGGGAAGCACCTTGCTATCGTATTGGTCAGCCACATTTCAGACGCTCAAAGCTCTGGTAACTTCCATCTCTTTGGTCTCACCAAAGGTAGCCAAAGGATCGACTCAAAGATGATCATATATTCCGATTCACTATCTGTGGTTAGCAGACGACCATACATTCATTCCTTTCACAGATCTCACCAAACTGGATGTAGGGATTTATTTTGAGGGAGTGCACATGTGATCAATTAAATAAATAAATTGTCATTCTTTCCCACACTGGTATCCGGCTTCGCTGTATTAATTGAAATTGAGTTACTTTTACACAAAAAATGTGTTGTTCTGACAAGAATTTCGTACCTATTTTCAATGTTGGGCGGTACTGTACCCTTTCAATTTTTTTTTTCGTTTTGCTTTTGATTTGCCACTTCAGACGGTCAACAAGTGGCTGGATAGAAGCCTCAGAGCCACTTAGCGATTTTACCTAGGACGAGAATTTTCTTCGATTTTCTGCCAGATCTTCTGCTAAGGTTTGACGGTGGTAGCGGCTGTATTTTTCGCTCATAGATCTTTTGACAGGCGTCCTCTACTAAACTTTGCTTCTCGTCATTTGCGCGTTGTGTTTTAAATTGAGAGTGCCAAAGCCTCTGCTTCGCCAACAGTTTGCGAATCTCTTTGTTAAACCCTGGTGGGTCTTTTCCATCCTTAATTCACTTAGTACACACAAAATTGTCCAGATCACGATTTACAACGTGCTTAAACTTTGTCCATAATTCCTCTGCATCCATTTTACTGGAATTGACTGATGTCAGTTCATTGTCTATGTGAGATACTAACAACTGCTTATCTGCTCTATCTAGCAGAAGCACTCTCCTAGACTTCTTGACTGACTTACTAACTTTCGTAACCATAGTTGCTGCAATAACGTCATGATCGCTAATCCCCGTTACTGACACTGTCGATAAGGTCTACATCTACATCTACATCCATACTCCGCAAGCCACCTGACGGTGTGTGGCGGAGGGTACCCTGAGTACCTCTATCGGTTCTCCCTTCTATTCCAGTCTCGTATTGTTCGTGGAAAGAAGGATTCTCTGTATGCTTCTGTGCGGGCTCTAATCTCTCTGATTTTATCCTCATGGTCTCTTCGCGAGACATATGTAGGAGGGAGCAACATACTGCTGGACTCTTCGGTGAAGGTATGTTCTCGAAACTTTAACAAAAGCCCGTACCGAGCTACTGAGCGTCTCTGCTGCAGAGTCTTCCACTGGAGTTTATCTATCATCTCCGTAACGCTTTCGCGATTACTAAATGATCCTGTAACGAAGCGCGCTGCTCTCCGTTGGACCTTCTCTATCTCTTCTATCAACCCTATCTGGTACAGATCCCACACCGCTGAGCAGTATTCAAGCAGTGGGCGAACAAGCGTACTGTAACTTACTTCCTTTGTTTTCGGATTGCATTTCCTTAGGATTCTTCCAATGAATCTCAGTGTGGCATCTGCTTTACCGACGATCAACTTTATATGATCATTCCATTTTAAATCACTCCTAATGCGTACTCCCAGATAATTTATGGAATTAACTGCTTCCAGTTGCTGACCTATTTTGTAGCTAAATGATAAGGGACCTATCTTTCTACTTTCTCATGACTGTCTGTCTGTACCCCCGGAAATGAATCCATATACATTCCAGTCTATACTCGGTAGGTTACAGTAGCTTCCAAGTAGTACTGCGGTATTAACATGCAACTGACTCTAGGCCTGTCGCAGCAGAATTGGATGACCGGCAAAAGCATCCAACACTTAAAATTTGTTTCACCTACACCTGTTGTACGCGAACAGAAAACCTCACTATTACACTGAAGTTCAACACGAATAGAGACCATTTTTGTGCCGGCCGATGTGGCCGAGTGGTTCTAGGCGCATTTTTTGACATCCTGTTGAAGATGCATGATCATGAAAAGAAGAGCTGAAGATATTTTGGAAAATTATGGCAAAACAGTAGATGTGTTAAGTTTCGAGAAATTTTGTAGCTGAAGTACATGGTAACAATACGTAAGAGTGGGAGAAACGAGAAAATCTGTCAACATCAAACGCTAACAATCTTGCTATAAAAAGGGCTCAATTGTAAAGCTGTTGAATTATCAGTGCATACAGACCGTTAAAATTATATGCGAACGTTCGAAATAACAACCTTATTATAACTATTACATAAGTTGTGAGGGTACAGTATGAATCTATACATGAAGTGATATAGCTAATCAATGCCCACCTTCTCAGACACGTAGATGCAGTCAGGCGTGTGCTATTTATTACAGTAAGACTGTGTCTTATCTGAAAGACGAAGAATCCTGTCCAGCAGTTAAATGAAATGTTTTTTTTTTCATCAAATCTGTGGATGGAATGCTTTCAGGGCCGCCGCGCGGGGTAGCCGCGCGGTCTAGGGCGTCTTGCTACGTTTCTCGTGGCTACCCCCGTGGTAGGTTCGAGTCCTCCCTCGGGCATGGGTGTGTATGTTGTCCTTATCGTAAGTTAGTTTAAATTAGATTGAGTACTGTGTAAGTCTAGGGACCGATGACCTCAGCAGTTTGGCGCCATAGAACATTACCACGAATTTCCAAATTTCCTTTCTGGGGCAAGATTTTGGTGACTAGGATTTTCGATGTAACTGATCTTAAATAGTTGCCACTGTAGGGAAGCAGCCTACTCACGCCGTAATAAATTCACATCAGTCTTTCCATTGTGTGCCAGCCAGTCCGCCGTAACTAGCTCTGACGTCATAAATGTTGCGCAGTACTTTAAAAATCAAGTAAATAACCTGAAACGGTTCTAGCATGTCAGGAGTAATACAAAATCAATATGTGTTGAATATCAGTTCAATAACGTTAACCACTTTCGAAATTTGGATGTTTTTCTGTAAAAATCATTGGCGCAACAGAAAAGAGCTAGAGACTTAAAAATTTATATTTAGATTCCCTTTTCATAATTATTTAATAGAAACAGTACTTTGGATCTCACAAATTAAGATTTTAGTTGAAATTCATGATTTTCTGGTTTTTATCTTAAAACTTAAGGAAGCAAGATAGATTAAGTAGGCTAATAAATAAGGCTACGATGTTTAAATGTAAGTAGAAGGGAGATCCGCTATAATCATAAAGATGTGAGAAGTTTCAACTCAATAACTATAAAACTATAGCGATAGCGTATCTCCAAAGGGCAAGTTCAGAGCTCGTCTACTGCGTGTACTGTAGTTAAATTAATTCTCTCGCCCAAAATAATTGACTTAGCCACATCAGACTTTTATTATGATTACTTACCTGTGTGTTGATTGCGCATTTAAATTGAGAGCTTCATCTGCCATCAGCAAAAGAAGCTATGATTTATTCGATAACTTAAAGTGGTGCATTACTAGCCCAGTGGCTAGCCGGGAGAGCCAATTTGATCAGGCGTTCCCTCAGCCGTCCGCACCGCGGCTTTATATACAAGAACGCTGCGCGAGGAGAAAAGGCCCCAGTTCTCTCTAGACCCTGAATAGCACACCATCTGAGTCGGGAGTCAAGTCGCGTCGTTATCATTGCCATAAACAGCCTCGGATGCCGTATTAAGTTACTCGGGTTGCACTTAACCATGAAATCACTTTCGAGTGAAGTGTTAATTGTGGGATGACTTTAATTATCTATCTTCAGTTTGCGTATGCCACATTTTCACGTGCCGTCGCGGGACTAACATTCTACCATTATTTAGCGTGACGTTTGATGTACATTATCATCAAATTATGGCGAGCATTCACTTAAACATTTAATTTGGACAGCTATAGTTGCATCAGCGCATTAGACTATGAACTGCTCTGTTAGTCAGATTGTGTGGATTTTTTTTTTTTTTTCATCTGTGACTTTCAGAATATATCGTACGTTTTTTTGCACGGTCGTTTTTGATTATGAATCCCAGACAATCTCCTAATTCCTCAGAGCTATAAGCTGTAGCTATACGTGTATTTCTCAGATGAAGTGGGCAATAGGAATTCTAATTACAGGCTTCACGTTTTGCTAATTACTTTCTGGTTGCCAAAATTGTAGTTAGAGAGCCAGTGTTGAGAACGGCAAAACAACAGCATGAATAATAGGAACATTTATATAACAATTAATTCCACTCGCCGCCCCACATATGGTTAAAACGGCAGGGAAATGCATCCGTTGCTACATTACATGCGCCCGCATCTCGTGGTCGTGCGGTAGCGTTCTCGCTTCCCACGCCCGGGTTCCCGGGTTCGATTCCCGGCGGGGTCAGGGATTTTCTCTGCCTCGTGATGGCTGGGTGTTGTGTGCTGTCCTTAGGTTAGTTAGGTTTAATTAGTTCTAAGTTCTAGGGGACTGATGACCATAGATGTTAAGTCCCATAGTGCTCAGAGCCATTTTTTACATTACATGCTACATTATTATCAACATTAATTCCACCCGCCGCCCCACACCACCATTTACAGAAACGACTTTCAGCAGAGGGCCAAAGGTGGCCCAGCATCTCAACGCAGCAACCGCTACCGTCAGCAAGTAAGAAAACATCACCGACCAGCCAGGACATTATGACCACCTACCTAGTGGCCGGTATGTCCACTGTTGGCACCGATAGCAACGGTGATGCGTCGTGTCACGAAGGAGTGTGGCCTTGGTAGGTCGCTGGAGAGAGTTGGAATCACTTTTAAACATACAAGTCACCCAGTTCTCGTAAATTCCGGAGCGGGAGGTGATGAGCTCTGACGCCGTGTTCAGTCGCATCTCAGATGTGTTCGGTCGGGTTCAGATTTGATGAGTTGGGGTCTCATCATATCAATGACTGGCCTTGTGACATGGAGCATTATCTTGTTGAAGAATGCCACTGCCGTCGGGAAACACGATAGCCAGGACGGGCGCACATGGTTTAAGATCAGTGTACAGTACCCGTTGGCTGCGATGATGCTTTGCACGAGCGCCACTGGACCCACGGATGTCCACCTGAATAATAGAGCCGCCGCCTGCTCGTCTCCATGAAAAAGATAGGTGTCAAGGAGTTGTTCAGCCCGAGGAAGACGATTCGTGCTCTCCCATAGGCCTGATCGACAAGGTATCGGGAATCATCAGACCATGAGAATGCACTGTCACTGCGCCAATCTTGATTGCTCTTTTCAGTTGCAGCTGCCGATGTCGTGATGTGAACATTGTCACACGGACGGGTCGCCGGCTGCGGAGGCACATCGTTAGTGTCCAACTCCGCCCAGCGTTAGAGACTGATGTTCATTTCACTGCAGTTCGCCGCCTCTCCTGTTTTACCACTCTTCCCCGCCTACGACGTCCGACATCTGTAATGATGGGTGACCGCCCATTCACCAGACTCTGGACGCTGTTTCGCGTTTGTTTCACCACATGCTGAAGACACCTATCGACAGCACTCCCCGAACACCTGACCAGTCGTGCAGTTTCCGAAACGCTCGCGCCGAGCCTGCGGGTCATCACAACCTGCCCCCTGCCAAACGCAGATACGAGGTGCATTCAAGTTCTAAGGTCTCCGATTTTTTTTTTCTAATTAACTACTCACCCGAAATCGATGAAACTGGTGTTACTTCTCGACGTAATCGCCCTGCAGACGTACACATTTTTCACAGCGCTGACGCCATGATTCCATGGCAGCGGCGAAGGCTTCTTTAGGAGTCTGTTTTGACCACTGGAAAATCGCTAAGGCAATAGCAGCACAGCTGGTGAATGTGCGGCCACAGAGAGTGTCTTTCATTGTTGGAAAAAGCCAAAAGTCACTAGGAGCCAGGTCAGATGAGTAGGGAGCATGAGGAATCACTTCAAAGTTGTTATCACGAAGAAACTGTTGCGTAACGTTAGCTCGATGTGCGGGTACTTTGTCTTGGTGAAATAGCACACGCGCAGCCCTTCCCGGACGTTTTTGTTGCAGTGCAGGAAGGAATTTGTTCTTCAAAACATTTTCGTAGGATGCACCTGTTACCGTAGTGCCCTTTGGCACGCAATGGGTAAGGATTACGCCCTCGCTGTCCCAGAACATGGACACCATCATTTTTTCAGCACTGGCGGTTACCCGAAATTTTTTTGGTGGCGGTGAATCTGTTTGCTTCCATTGAGCTGACTGGCGCTTTGTTTCTGGATTGAAAAATGGCATCCACGGCTCATCCATTGTCACAACCGACGAATAGAAAGTCCCATTCATGCTGTCGTTGCGCGTCAACATTGCTCGGCAACATGCCACACGGGCAGCCATGTGGTCATCCATCAGCATTCGTTGCACCCACCTGGATGACACTTTTCGCATTTTCAGGTCGTCATGCAGGATTCTGTGCACAGAACCCACAGAAATGCCAACTCTGGAGGCGATCTATTCAACAGTCATACGGCGACCCCAAAACAATTCTCTCCACTTTCTCGATCATGTCGTCAGACTGGCTTGTGCGAGCCCAAGGTTGTTTTGGTTTGTCGTCACACGATGTTCTGCCTTCATTAAACTGTCGCACCCACGAACGCACTTTCGACACATCCATAACTCCATCACCACATGTCTCCTTCAACTGTCAATGAATTTCAATTGGTTTCACACCACGCAAATACAGAAAACGAATGATTGCACGCTGATCAAGTAAGGAAAACGTCGCCATTTTAAGTATTTAAAACAGTTCTCATTCTCGCCGCTGGCGGTAAAGTTTCATCTGCCGTACGGTGCTGCCATCTCTGGGACGTATTGACAATGAATGCGGCCTCATTTTAAAACAATGCGCATGTTTCTATCTCTTTCCAGTCCGGAGAAAAAGAATCGGAGGCCTTAGAACTTGAATGTACCTCGTAGATTGCGCGCCTCCCCATTCTATACATGGACAGCGCGCCCACATACACATGCACCGTGCGTGTGTCTGACTAGCAGTTATTCCTCGCCAGGTGACGCTGATGTCACACTGACAGGTTTATACTGATAGTAGACCAGTGGACGTAATGTTTTGGCCGATCAGTGCATATCGCTACTCACCGGATCAAGTACTGACGAAAACAGTGAAGATGATTAGTTACCACAGAATTTCAGGAATAACTGTAGGCTGTAGGAAATGTAATGTAATAGCTGGGATTATATAGGTAATTTATAATAATGAAAGGAATAACAACATTACTCAGTCAGAACTGTTGCCCTGATACAGCGAGAATGCGAAGTATTTCCCGCAGGCAAAACTCCATTAAATTAGGGATATAAACCCACTTAAAATCGTAAACTTTCGATGGGAATCAAAATGCTATGTGTTAATAGATGTGAGGGGCTGTTGGTGTCGGCTGAGCATTGTTGGTAATATAGGTTCTGTTGCTTGTTTTATTGCACAGCGGTATACTAATCAAAACTAGCTGTTATCAGAATGATTTATGTAACATTAACTCCAGATGCTATAGATTCTTCGCTCATGCATGTGTGTCAATGTCGCTAGTCTAATTTGGAATGTACATGTTGGACTAGCACTGCCTGACAACAGGCTGTAAATATTCAGTTGCTTACGTTACTACACTGAGTGTATCCTAGAAAAGCAGAATGATAAACAATATTAAGTATTATCAGAATCCCTTATGACATTAACTCCAGATGGTATAGTTCTGAGTTTCCGTTCATGGAAGCTTTTGTTTTTTAAGTTACCATATATATGATGAACCTCTACTACAATATTATTTCGCGTTCTTCTACTGCTTTTGAATGAGTGTTTGCAGTCTACGCAGTTTAAAGACAACCTACTGAGGAAGCAGCTTATTCGAATTTAATAATCCACGCAGTTTACTAAAGTGAAGGTTGTCGTAGTTCAGAGAAAGTAGTAGAGAAAGGATAATCAATGCGTTCTAACCACCACACTGAATTACAAAAAAACTAATTTCTTGCGAATGAGGACAGACCACCTTCCTGCCAGACACAAGCATATTCTGGGCAAATATAAACGTTACATCACGCAGTAATGCGTAAAATTGGATTGAAAATGCACGACTACTCGCAACAAATTTTATGTTGTTCTCCGAATGCGGAAGGCTAGGCAGCTTGGTGGCGTATGCTCGTGTGTAAAAACTACCTCTTGGCAACGGCATAAGGCCCGAAACTGGCTAATAGAGTAAAGTAAATAGTAATTACAATCGATGGTGGAAATAATATCGTTTAAAACATTTTATATGACTGTGGCACATGTCCGAAGGAAAATAATTAAATCTATGTCTTTCTCGCTTCCCGCATGAAGAACACATGCAAAAAAGGGTGTAAATCACATTTTACACGTTTTCAAGAAGAAGAAATTTAAAGTTCCAAGATAACAAAAAAAATACTTAAAACACTCCTATCGAGTGTAAACAACATGGTCATGAACAAAAATTTAATGATCATACAGGAAGATCATTACAAAAAATAGCAGTTGACATTCTGTGATAAAAGAAAGAAAATATGCAAATAAAGTACATCTTTGCCACAAAAAGAACGTGGTAAGTTCATCAGTTTTTCGTAGGCTTTCGTTACTTCCTTGCGTTGTTTACCTTTGGAAGTTTCTTCTAGTTGCTCTCGGATTTTGGTTCCTTATGTGATTGACAGGAACAGAAATTTCTTGCTGCTTCACAAAAAAACTGTTTAAGTTCTTGGAGGTCTGCATATTTTTCATAAGATATATGCAGCGGCTCTCAAAATAGACCCCTAGGATTCGTCACTTGCAAAAAAAAACTTGATTTACCTTAAAGAGTTTCATATTACAGGCACTTACCATTTTCTGCTCGATAATGCCATATGAACTCATCAGGTCCCTGCGGCTGATATTAGGGCTCGAAGTATACTTGTAGATCACCAGAACGTTACAAATCTGTTGGTGTTCAGTAGCCTCCATCATAAATAATCCTGTACTGGAATGTCTTTTCTTCCTTCATAATCAGAGTGGTCAGGTCCTGAAAGAACGCTTTTGTATGTAACGTGCTCCTAAAAGGTCTCCTAATCTCGTAGAATTTCTTGCTGAACGTGCTTTAGATCCACTTTTGTGGTATCAAATGCATTAACCCGGTCTGATGGTAATTCTGCAATAGTTTTCCTTTTTATTAAACGGAAGTTTTTATCATATTTTATGTAAGTTTGTCCTCTTATTGGAAATACTATTTTGTCAACAATGGTATGACGACGCAGTGAAGGTGCAAGAACACTGCATAGTTCTTACTCCATACTGAGCGCTAAAATTACAAAAACCCTCCGTTTTGTTTCATCGACTTAACTCGCATAATTGTGCAAAAAACTAATATCTCCATTCACTATTTATTCACAGCATGAATAAGATGTTGTCTCAGCGCTGGACATTTGATAAATGTTTGAATTCTAAAACGGTAACTGATGCTCGTAATAAACATCACTACTGTTAATACTTGGGAAGTATAATTTTTATATAGTAAATGCATACTGCTCCATTTTCCGCTATCTTTTTTCTTTCTTACACCGCTTTTCGCTTTCTCGAATGAAATGTGTAAACTCTTAGCTTGTGAACCTGGTCTTCCACACTAAATACTTTAATTTTATTCTTAATTCCTAACTTTTCTGTTCCAGAGGCATTTTGTGAAAACTTTGCCTTCAGACTTTTTCTCACACTTTGAGCTGATATCAGTATTTTTTTCTTCATATAATTCTTGGCATTTTTATTCATATTTCTTCTGGAAGGCAAATTCTGTCTGTCTTTCCCTTCTCATAGTGGCTCTTTCTCCTCTTTATGTGCACCACTGTGGTTTATAAGGGTTGCCTGCTTTTCTTTGGACAGTTTCCTAGACGAGTTATCATTCACACCTCTTCAGTATCTGTGATACCTTCCATACATTTCATACTAAGGAGTATAGCCTGCAGTCTGCACTTTGGTATTCCATGCAAAGCAGTGAACGTTTTTTGGCAAACAGGAATTTCACCCATAGTATCACTTCATTTGATTCTTACAATGTATTGGAAAGAGCATTGGAATCGTCATGCCTAGGTCTCGCCCGAGCAATCACTGTCACGGAAATGAAGCTGTCTCATTAGGAAGATTGATCAATCCAGTTATCCACCTAATTAAAATTCTTGATAAGAAGTTCTCTTTCGTGGGGTCTGACCAGTTTGAAACATTCAAACAACAAGCATTTGCAGTCATCGACTAACTCATGAACATTGCCCTAAAGTCCCTATTAATATTACCGATTCTACCATAAATTTTTGTCATTGTAGCCAATTAACATACGACATCTCAACTTCATTTTGTGATGATCCACACATTTTAAAGACCCTAAAAGGATCACACAACTAGCACACATCAAAATAAACACCTAATAGAGGAAAACAACGCAGAGTAAGAAACACAACCGATCACGTCTATCGTAGCAACCCAGCTCATCAGCATGTACGAGGGCTGTCCAGAAAGTAAGTTACGAAATGAAAATCACAGTGAAAATCAGAAATGCTTCATTTGTAACAGTTAGCTACACCTTTCAGCTACTTCTCTACGTAGTCGCCGTTCTGACTCAGACATTCGTCGTAGCGTTGCACCAACTTTCCAATACCCTCATCATAGAAGGCAGCCGCCAGTACTTTCCGCCAATTCTCTACGCTGGCCTAAAGCTCGTTGTCTGTGCCAAAATGGTGTTTTCATAGCCAGCGGTTCGTTTAAGCAGAGATGAAACTCAGTGGGAGACAATTACGGGCTGTATTGTGGGTAACCAAACATTTCCAATTGAAACGATGCAGGAATATCTTCATTGCCCCTGCAGAATGAGGCTAAGAGTTGTCTTGAAGAAGAAACCGCACGACAGTTATGTAATGTCGGTTGCATAGGTTCAGGGGAAAATTCTCACCAGGCCCTCGTACTTGGCGGGAGACACTAATTTCTATAACATCTTTACGCGCTCACTAAGAGCTCAGGAATGAAAAGAGCGAGATAATTCTACCTATAGTCATACTAGAGACACTGCCCAACACATCTTTGCAAAGCTTAATCCGATTTTCATAGTAGTTTCCATTAGGCGACCGATCGTAACTAACTTTCTGGACAGCCCTCGTATAATGCAAGCAGTGGAATTAGACATTGGACTTGCCCGTTCTTTCCGTGAGAGACCCGACTTAAAACTTTATTTTCGTTACTGGTAAAAGTGAAACCCTTTGTATTCAGTGGCTTGCCACGTTATTTGAAAGTCATTTTAGCTGCACTGTAGTACCGACAGCTGGCCATCAGAATGTGCTATAAAGTCATTTCCCAGATACACGGGCATACCCTGTTTCTTTCTGTAAGTTCTTCACATACTAATATTTTCACACTTGCAATTGGTAAATAGCTAATGTTCAGTGGAAGGATACTGGGCCAACAATTTGTTAACACATTTATTAAAAGCACAAAACAATTTATTAAAACACAGAAAATGATTCAAGACAATCTGAGTAGCTACCCCCGGAATTAATTAAATTAATTTCCAACGACGGAACTGTTGGTAGCTATTACACAACGTTCAGAAATGACTGGATAAAATTGAAACAAAACATATTTTTTTGAGAATAACAATAAATTTAAAAGAAATGGTTGAAGTTTAGCACAGGGGTCTAAACAGATCACAGGTCTATAAAGTTGGCCTGCATGTTGCTCATTACAAGTTTCAAAAACATATTGAAAATAGATAACAGGTCGTTAATATCAGCCATCCACCATCAGGTGATTACTTGCAGACAATTCGAAGGAAGAGCACTTGTTCCAAGCAGGCGGATTAGCCTGACAACATTAAATTCAAAGTATGATACATGTGGAAATTGCAGAGCCAAGTAATTTCTCCTTCTTCACCTAATTGAGGATGGCGATCGCCACTAGAGAGATAGACACTCTCGGTAAAAAAAGGCATTTGTCGTACACAGGTGTCTTTAGCTGGATCCGCAATCTAAACAACAGATACGTCAAGCTATTCCGTAGCATTCGAAACACTGCTTAACAGTTTGCATTCACAACACAAATAGACACTGTAAGTACACTTTAAAAAGGCAAATGTGGCTCATGAAACACCCGATTCTTAAATAAACCACAAATTTTAATTACAGGTGCGGCCAAATTTAGTGCAACAGCTTGAGCACGACAACTTGACTCATACACATTCACAGAAACGTAACTTGAGTGAGATCATTTAAGGTCTTTGTGAATGTAGATGTTTACATGTTCCGATGAATAGCCACGATGGCGACTTAGAATAGCCACTGCCAATACAACATAATCATACACACGATAATCGGGCGCTTACTATAATCTCTTGCACATCGAAACGTAAGTTGAGAACCGCTCGTCCAATGGCTGCCATCAAGTAGGTGTTACGGCAAGCTTAGTAAGAATCAGGAACCAAAGGATGCTATTCTCCAGATGTCCTCGCCCGAGAAGCTAACGCAGGCAGAGAGGCTAATAATGAGCGGGAACTACAGATACCAAATGTGCCTGAACGACGCAATTATATGAGAGATAACATGCTCCAATATGAATTAGAAGACGTAGAAAAGTAAAGACGAAGAAATTAACAACAGAAAATAGATGGAAGATCTAGGTTACCTTCAAACGAGGTAACGCCTATAGACACCGAGGCGTTGGTGAGTAATTTATGTTTGCGGACGCACTTGCACAAGCAGGTGTATCTCTTGTTGGCGCTGCACAGTGCGTGAGGGCGTGGCAAGGCAGCCGGGATGACCTTCACCTCAAGCGGTTCGAGGTCATCGGAGTCCTCTGCATAACCTTCTCACGGGCCGTTTTCCTTCCTCAGCGGTAGCTGTCCGTCCTACGTGACCAGGATGAAAAATGTAGCACACATGTCCGAGAATGTGAGGTTAATTGCATCTGCCAATCATGACGAGTAGGTAGTAAGTAGACGACGAAGTTGTGACGCAATTACAAAAATATTTACGCTGTGACATCAGAGATCCATTTTATCAGGGCAAATAAATTGCGTATAAAACACCTGAACAGTGCCCGAATGTATGGACTAACAGGGTATATCGACTGTCCGACAGGGTGTAACAGAAATGTTAAAAAATTTGAACGTCTTTGCGTTGTTGTGTTCTTCAGACCGAACAATGGTCTGATGCTCACGGCACCAGTCTCTTCTGTGTAATCCTCATCATCTCTGCATTAATACTGCCATCAACAACCCTTCGAAAGTTTGTTCAAGCCTTGATCTTTCTCTTCAATTTTAACCACCAAAACTTCGCTCCACTATCAAATAAACGATTCTTTCATTTCTCGGGATCTGACTTATAAATTTAAACTTATATTCTAAGTAAATTTCTGTTTTTCAGATACCATTATTATTGCCGTTTTGTTTTATAACCTCTCTACGTTGGCCATCAGTTATTTCCTTTAGGTAGCAAAATTTATCTCCTGCTTCACCTCGAGCATCGCCTGATTTAATTCGACTGCATTCCTTTACTCCAGTTTTTCCTTTGTTGATTTTCATCTTAAAACCTGTTTTCAACATACTATCTACTAGTGTAATTACGTATGCAATATAATTACATGTTTCCCATGTTGCTTCACCTCTGTTACAGTATTCCGTACAACGATCCGGGTCAAAGATTACTGTTGTAGATGTGCTTAAGATCAACGTGTGGCTGACGGATCGCATGGATTCCCTCGCTGAGATACAGCGGGGAAGTTTAGAAGGAATCATGCGCAACCCCAACTACTCCCATTTCTGACCAAAGGCTGCTGACGAATTTTGTACCACCGCCAGGGCTCCAATCGCATTTTGTCACTTTGGTAGCTATGAGCTGCCTGCGGTAGGAATGCAAGTCAAATAAAACGGACAAGTAAATTACCAAGCAGTAGCTACTCGTTGTTGGTGACTTCGTGCGAAGCTCTGTTTGTACATATTCTGTAACTGCGGAAGAATGCACTTGTCCTAGCACAAAAATGGCGAATATGCTCCTGTTTATTAAAAGATGGTGAAAAGTGGGGTATCAGTCGCCTCATTCTGCCTTCGTCAGAAGCCGTAAAAATATTTCCAAAAATTCTGGAATGTGAACGTGTTCGCTCTATTTTAACATTTAACTCTCGTCTCATTCCTACAATCTCCCCTAACTGTAACTCGATCACACCCGGTAGTCAATCGTTAAAGTCGCTAATACACAACCAATCCTACTTGACATTCTCACTCACTCGTTCAGCCGAACTTACTGTCACTACCTCCCTGTGTCTCTCCAGTTATGGTCGTCCCTTGCCTCATAGCCACAGTCTCCTTCGTTCTACCCAACTAATACTGTCTCCTCTCTCTGTCACTGTCTCCATCTTGCTCTCTTTCACTGCTACTGTCCCATTCAGAACTTCTCACAGCTTCTCTCTCTTCTCACTGTCACTACCTCTCTCTTCCTCGTTGTCGTTATCATACACTGTGTCTGTTATTGTCACTGACTTTCACCAACATCCGCTTCCTCCTTCTCTTTATTACTATACCATTGCCACTCACTGTCTCCTTGAGTTTTTCCCTAGCACTGTTCTGTCACTGTAAATTATATTACGCTGCCACTGCATCCCTCTATTTCTCTTACACTGCCATTGCCTCCTTAGCCCTTTCTATCGCACAACCATTGCCTACTATCTTCCAGTATTTATTACTTTTCCATCTCTTTCCCGCTACTATTGTCTCCTTCTCTCTCAGCATAAAGAAACACGAATATGTATGCATTCGGAAAGGTTTGCGAAAATTTTTAAAGGTGCTGAGGAAGGTAGAATGAGGCAGCTGGTACTGACTTCAATGTTTTGTAAAAGAAAGGAATATGTTAGCCTTTTTTGCACTCCGACAGGAGCACTTTTCCACTGGTTCGCTTCCTCTCCCTGCTACAGTATGGCGCGTCACTCATGTAGAAAGCACTTCATTGGTCACCAAAGTTTTGGTAGCTTACATATACAAAACCAATTTTGCACCTCAGACCGGATTTTAAGTGCACAAATATTTTGCGTGTCCTTCACTGCTACAACATGGTATTCCCAGAACCCTTCTGATGATAACGGAGACCGTTCACATTACGTTTCTCCGTACTACGTCACTTTATAAACTACGTCGGATTTTACGTGCGTATTTTCCGTGTACAAGAAGGCTAACTTTGAATCTCTATATCTCGGAAACGGATGAAGATGCTAATAAAATTTTCAAGTCTGCCTGAAGTCGGGATTTTAAGAATATATCGTAAAAATTACAGCCATTTACTGTGCGTAGCGATCTTGGAATTGCGGCTCCGTTCTGCTACCCAAAAACCATGTTTTTCGGGATTACTCAGGAACCGCCCATTAACTAAATTGTGCCTCCATAAGCTCGATAAGATGCACCGCAGGTCACATCTAATGGAAAAAGAACGAACTGATTTGCTTCATCTCCCTAAGCTGGAGGAAATGTGTAGTGTGCATTTTCAACTTCTCGCACGGTAATGAATAATCCATAAAATATCGGGCATGCAGCCGCGCATATAAAATTTCCTCCACTGATATTTCGGCGGCGTATCGTCCGGCCATCTTCAGAGCGAGTCATAAGACTGACGACAAGTTTTTTTTTTTTCTTTATTGTTTACAGGCAGGCCAGCAGCAGCATACTAAGCCGCTCTTTGGCCTCAGAGAAACACAAAAGATACAAATGAAGACAATTAGAGAAAAAATACGGTGGACATATAAACGGAGACAAACACTTTTTAAAATACATGGAGCTATTCACGGGCGTAGAGTCCAAGATAAAATTTGTTCAGACACTTGGACACACACATAGATGAAAATTGTCACACGGGAACGTAGGTGCACAAAACGAATAACACTGAACCACTTAAGCACAAACGACGGCACACACAGAAACACGAGGCGTTGATCTCCAGCGCGCGAATGTTCACTAAACGTGTACGAGTCCGGGGACCTGTCATCAAGAGAGGAGGAGGGGGGGCGGGTGGGAGATGGAGCGGGGAGAGCAGAGATGCCAATGGAAGGGGAGATAGGGGAGAGGGAGGAAGGGTGAGGGGAAGCCCGGGGGAAGAGGGGTGGAGGAAGGGGGGGAAAGGAGAGAGAAGGGAGGGAGGGTGCCAAAAGGAAAAGACGCAGGATGTGGGAGGGGAGGATCAAAGTTGATAGGAGGGGTAGATGGAGGGGAGGAGGACATCATCAGGGAGGGGGACATCATCAGGGAGGGGGAGCAGGCGGAAGCCACCTTGGGAGAGGGTAAGGAGGGTGGAGAGATGGAGGCTGGGTGGGACGTGGGAATACAGATGCGGCAGCAGGTGGGGGTGGGAGAGGATGGGCGAGACAAGCGGGTGAGGAGGATCGAGTTTACGGGAGGTGTACAGTACCCGCATCCTTTCAAGGAAAAGGAGGAGGTGGGGGAACGGAATGAGATCGTACAGGATCCACCTGAGGGAGGCGAGACGGACGCAATAGGCGAGGCGGAGAGCATGGCGTTCAAGGATTTGAAGGGATTTATAAAAGGTAGGGGGGGCGGAGATCCAGGCCAGGTGGGCGTAACAAAGGATAGGGTGGATGAGGGATTTGTAGGTGTGGAGTATGGTGGAGGGGTCCAGACCCCACGTACAGCTGGAAAGGAGCTTGAGGAGACAGAGTCGGGAGCGTGCCTTGGCTTCAATTGTCCGGAGATGGGGGGTCTAGGAGAGGCGACGGTTGAGGGTGACGCCAAGGAAGGTACTTAAGGGTGGGGGTGAGGGCGATAGGATGGCCATAGATGGTAAGATAGAAATCAAGGTGGCGGAAGGAAGGGGTGGTTTTGCCTACAACAATCGCCTGGGTTTCGGAGGGATTGACCTTGAGGAACCACTGGTTGCACCAAGTGGTGAACTGGCCAAGATGGGATTGGAGAAGGTGTTGGGAGCGCTGCAGGGTGGGTGCGAGGGCAACAAAGGCGGTGTCATCGGCAAACTGGAGAAGGTGGACGGGGGAGGGGGGGGGGGGGTGACGGCGGCGGCATGTCCGCCATATGCAAAAGGTACAGAAGGGGGGAAAGGACGGTGCCTTGGGGCAGACCGGCGGAGGGAAAAAAAGGTGTAGTAATCCGTGTTATGGATGGAGACGTAGGAAGGACGGTGGGAGAGAAAGGAGCCGATTAGATGGACGTAGTTAATGGGAAGGGCGAAGGTTTGGAGCTTGAAGAGGAGACCGAAATGCCATATGCGGTCATAGGCACTTTCGAGGTCCAGGGAGAGGAAGATTGCGGAGCGACGGGAATTAAGCTGTTCGGAAAGGAGATGAGTGTGGTGAAGGAGAAGGTCGTCGGAAGAGAAGGACGGCCGAAAGCCACACTGGGTAACGGGAAGGAGGCGGTGCTGGCGGAGATGCTGGTGGATGCGTCGGGTGAGGATGGATTCCAGGACCTTGCTGAAGACCGAGGTAAGGCTGAGGGGACGGTAGGAGGAGACGGCGGACGGCGGTTTACTGACGACAAGATGTCAAGTGCGGCCTTACAAGCTCCACCGCGACGTTACTGCGCATGCGGCTCACAGATGCTGGTCGACAGCAGAGACGTACGCTTACACATGGGCCGCCTGTGGCGAAGGTGTACAGACATTCGATTCGCTTATCGATGTATGATGGGCGGCGGTGACACGATGACGACTTCTCTGCAGTTTAATTACTCCAACAGCCGGATTCCATGCTTTGTGCAAATTAAAACCATTATTTCAATTTATTAAATTGTTAGCTAATCTAATTTCTATAGCTTCCTTGAAGACAGATTCCCAAAAAGAAGAAGTGGATGTTAAAATCTTCGCATCACTGTAATTCGTGGAATGACCTGTATCAATACATTGTTCGGCCACAGCTGACTTGTCTGCCTGTAATAAGCGTGTAGTATTCAAATTTTGACCCTATACTGTAGTATAGTTACAGTAACGTGATTCTTCTGCTAGGTGCACAAATGGTCCTTAGCCTAAGGGGTACTAAAAGCACTTGACGCTACCTTTCTGTCACCAATAGAAGCCGCGGTATGAGACACGGAAAAGTCTCGTTCTTATGCACGATGTTTTGGAATGCAGTAGCACCATGCTGTCGCATGCGTACCGACAGAGGCACAAATTGCAGACAGACAGTAATGCATGGTGGAATGTGGTCTGGTGTGGTGTGTTACACTGCATGGTGGTGGAGGGCATCGACACCGTGCGCTGTCCAGCGGGGACGTTGACTCTCCAGCGGTCACTGGACCACTGCCAGACCCCACGCTGCCTTCACACCGCCTCTGGAAGCGCAGAGCCGCGGTGCGAGTGCCAAGCCTGGCCACATACAAGCCGCGGAGGGTAGCCGGCTGCTCCTGCTGTTGTGGTAGTGGTAATCTGCACCGGTCAGCACGCCATATTGCGGCGTTCCCATATCCGAAAAGGCGGTCCAAAGGGAAAAGCTTTACTCCACTTCTGTCTCGCATTACGATCACAAATCACAGTGATTAATCGATTCGAGTGACATACGGATGGAGGAAGGGATGCAAGAAATCCCCCACCAAAAGATAAAGGTAGTGTAAGGGCTTATACACTGAGATAACAAATGTCGTGGGATAGCGATATGCACATATACACATGGGGGAAGTATCGTGCATACAAAGTATAAAAGGCAGTACATTGACGGAGCTGTCACTTGTACTTACGTGATTCATGTGAATTGCTTTCCTACATGATCTACATCTTCATCCATACTCCGCAAGCCTCCTGACGGTGTGTGGCGGAGGGTACTTCGAGTACCTCTATCGGCACTCCCTTCTATTCCAGTCTCGTATTGTTCGTGGAAAGAAAGATTCTCGGTATGCCTCTGTGTGGGCTCTAATCTCTCTGATTTTATCCTCGTGGTCTCTTCGCGAGATATACGCAGGAAGGAGCAATATACTGCTTGACTCCTCGGTGAAGGTATGTTCTCGAAACTTCAACAAAAGCCCGTACCGAGCTACTGAGCGTCTCTCCTGCAGAGTCTTCCACTGGAGTTTATCTATCATCTCCGTAACGTTTTCCCGATTACTAAATGATCCTGTAACGAAGCGCGCTCCTTTCCGTTGGATCTTCTCTATCTCTTCTATGAACCCTATCCGGCACGGATCCCACACTGGTGAGCAATATTCAAGCAGTGGGCGAACAAGTGTACTGTAACCTACTTCCTTTGTTTTCGGATTGCATTTCCTTAGGATTCTTCCAATGAATCTCAGTCTGGCATCTGCTTTACCCACGATCAACTTTATATGATCATTTCATTTTAAATCACTCCTTATGCATAGTCCCAGATAATTTATGGAATGAACTGCTTCCAGTTGCTGACCTCTTATGTTGTAGCTAAATAATAAAGGATCTTTCTTGCTATGTATTCGCAGCACACTACAGTTGTCTACATTCAGATTCAATTGCCATTCCGTGCACCATGCGTCAATTCGTTGCAGATCCTCCTGCAGTTCAGTACAATTTTCCATTGTTACAACCTCTCGATATACTACAGCATCATCCGCAAAAAGCCTCAGTGAACTTCCGATGTCATCCACAAGGTCATTTATGTATATTGTGAATAGCAACGGTCCTATGACACTCCCCTGCGGCACACCTGAAATCACTCCTACTTCGGAAGACTTCTCTCCATTCAGAATGACATGCTGCGTTCTGTTATCTACGAACTCTTCAATCCAATCACACAATTGGTCTGATAGTCCATATGCTCTTATTTTGTTCATTAAACGACTGTGGGGAACTGTATCGAACGCCTTGCGGAAGTCAAGAAACGCGGCATTTACCTGGGAACCCGTGTCTGTGGTCCTCTGAGTCTCGTGGACGAATAGCGCGAGCTGGGTTTCACACGATCGTCTTTTTCGAAACCCATGCTCATTCCTACAGAGTAGATTTCTAGTCTCCAGAAAAGTCATTATACTCGAACATAATACCTGTTCCAAAATTCTACAACTGATCGACGTTAGAGATATGGGTCTACAGTTCTGCACATCTGTTCCATGATTACAGCCTCAAGGCGGGAATTAACGGACTTTGAACGCGGAATGGTAGATGGAGTTAGAGACATGGGACATTTCATTTCGGTAGTCGTTAGGGATTTCAATATGCCTTGATCCACAGCGTTAGGAGTGTGCCGAGGGTAACAAATTTCATACATTACCTCTCACCACAGACAACGTAGTGGCCGGGGGCCTTCACTTAAATCCTGAGAGCAGCGGCGTTTGCATACAGTTGTCACTGGTAAGAGTCAAGCAGTACTGCGTGAAAGAATAGCAGTAATCCTTGTGGCACGTACGACGAACGTTTCCTCTAGGACAGTGCGGCGAAAAGTGACGTTAATGAGCTACGGCAGTAGAAGACCGATGCGAGTGCTAACAGTACAACATCCTATTCAAAAAGATTTCGGGCTTGCAGCCGGTCATCGCTAGCTTCTATCCACGATATTTCGACTGGACAACTGCCAGTCATCCTGAGGTGAGCCATCGAAGACTGACGAAGACGCCCTCCGTTCCTCAATATATACCGTGCAGCGAGTATTCCGCGCATGCGTCAAAATCATATTGACACACGAACCACACCGCCCGCCAGCAGCACCCTCGCTGGTGGAACTGCAGAACTCAGCTGTCTTCGGCGTTGTCAATTGCCGCGGCCATCGGAGCACTCTGACGTCTTCGTCTGGAGCAGATCTTAGAGATGACGGGGTTCCACGCATTATCTAGCTGGTAGCCATTGTCACGGTTCATAAGGTTGTCTGTCATTCGAATTTCCACTGATTCTTTTATGACGGAGTCCCAAAAGAATGTTGCTGTGGCCAAAATTGTTGTCTTGTCATACTCCATTGAGTGTCCAGTGGAAATGCAATGCTCACCAATTGCAGACTTGCTAGGTTGCAAAAGGCGAGTTGAATATTTAGTCGCCTGGAAAATTTTAAATTTGACACCAGTACGACATCGTATACAGCCCCTCTCCTGGGCTCTTGGCCACATGGATTGGATCATAGACGACCGGAAAACCGTGGCCTGGACAGAGGAGCCCCGATTTTAGTTGGTAAGAGCTGATGGTAGGGTTCGAGTGTGGATGACCCCATGAAACCATGAACCCGTCAACAAAGCACTGTGCAAGTTGGTGGTGGTTCCATAACGGTGTGGGCTGTGTTTACTTGGAACGAACTGGATACTCTGGATGATCGGTTAGTTCGAAACCATTTCCAGCCTTTCATGGACGCCATGTTCCCAAACGAGAATGGGATTTTCATCGCTGGCAGTGCGATGTGTCACAGGGCCGAAGTTGTTCGTAATTGCTTTGAAGAACATTCTGGACAATTAGCGAGAATGCTTTGGCAGTCATGATTGCTCGACTTCAATCGCATCAAACATTTATGGGACATAATCGAGAGGTCAGTTAGAGCACAAAATCCTGTACCGACAACTCTTTTGCGATTATGAACTGCTATAGAGGTAGCGTAGTTCAATATTTCTGCAGGGAACTTCCAACAAATTATTGAGTCCATGCCGCGTGGAGCTGCTGGACTTCGCTAGCCAAACGGTGGTCCGATGGTATATTATGAGGTATCCTATGCTTTCTGTCACATAACTGTACTTTGACCTGTATCTACACTACAGGCAATTAAAATTGCTACACCAAGAAGAAATGCAGATGATAACGGGTATTCATTGGACAAATATATTACACAAGAACTGACATGTGATTACATTTTAACGCAGTTTGGGTGCATAGAGCTTGGATGGCGTGTACAGATACAGCTGCCCATGCAACTTCAACACGATACCATATATCATGAAGAGCAGTGACTGGCGTGTTGCAACGAGCCAGTTGCTCGGCCACCATTGACCAGACGTTTTCAATTGGTGAGAGATCTGGAGAATGTGCTGGCAACGGCAGCAGTCTAACATTTTCTGTAACCAGAAAGGCCCGTACAGAACCTGCAATATGCGGTCGTGCATTATCCTGCTGAAATGTAGGGTTTCGCAGGGATCGAATGAAGGGTAGAGCCATGGGTCGTAACACATCTGAAATGTAACGTTCACTGTTCAAAGTGCCGTCAATGCGAATGAGAGATGACCGAGACGTGTAACCAATGGCACCCTATACCATCACGCCGGGGGATACACCAGTATGGCGATGACGAATACACGCTTCCAATGTGCATTCACCGCGATGTCGCCATCGCGGATGCGACCATCATGATGCTGTAAACAGAACCTGGAGTCATCCCAAAAAATGACGTTTCGCCATTCGTGCACCCAGGTTCGCCATTGAGAACACCATCGCAGGCGCCCCTGTCTGTGATGCAGCGTCAAGGGTAACCGCAGCCATGGTCTCTGAGCTGATAGTCCATGCTGCTGCAAACGTCGTCGAACTGTTCGTGCATATGATTGTTGTCCTGCAAACGTCCCCATCTGTTGACTCAGGGAGCCGAGACGTGTCTGCACGATCCATTTCAGTCATGCGAATAAGATGCCTGTCAACTCGAATGCTAGTGATACGAGGCCGTTGAGATCCAGCACGGCGTTCCATTTTACACTCCTGAACCCACCGATTCCATATTCTGCTAACATTCATTGGATCTTGACGAAGACGAGCAGCAATGTCGCGATACGATAAACCGCAATCGCGATAGGCTACAATCCGACCTTTATCAAAGTCGGAAACGAGATGGTATGCATTTCTCCTCCTTACATGAGGCATCAAAACAACATTTTACCAGGCAACGCCGGTCAAGTGCTGTTTGTGTATGAGAAATCGGTTGGAAACTTTCCTCATGTCAGCACGTTGTAGGTGTCGCCACCGGCGCCAACCTTGTGTGAATGCTCTGAAGAGCTAATCATTTGCACATCGCAGCATCTTCTTCCTGTCGCGTCTGTAGCACGTCATCTTCGTGGTGTAGCAATTTTAATGGCCAGCAGTGTATTTATAAACCTGGAAAACGTCTACTTTAGATTGAATGCCCATCGGTAATCACGTACTTGAGCGCCGTGCGTAACTCACTTGCCAAGTCAAAGATAGTCCAAACCCAGCGTATAATGTCTGCTGGAGTTGTGCACCCTTGTAAGAGAATCGACAGGTATATCTTAACGGCCTCCTACACTATCAATAATGTTGCACAATATTTCCTGATGGGAACTAATGTTGAATTATTGGGTGTGATATTAAAGGGGAGCGCAATAAAATTGAGAATATCAAAAACATTGGAAAGTTTATAGCGTCGGCTGGAAACACTGTGCCACCTTTGGGCAATACTAATAATATTCTTGACTCTTCTCTCGTTTGCTACACACACCAAGGGGTCTACGTTAGGTTGGGTCTCTTGTTGTTGAAAATGAGTTCCAACAACACGAAAGAGCATTGTTATCCGACTGCGTCGAAATGTATAAATCATTGCAGGCATTGTGGTTGTTAAGGCAGATGAGTGAGAAAACATAAGTATTAAGAATTATGAGTCGTTCTATTTCCTGCTCAGAAAATATAGGGAACGACCACGTTGGAAGGTATTTTCAAAGAAAGTATTTACTTCAAAGTTATGAATACCTTTAGCGCATGTATTATTGCAAGACACATTTCCATAACCATGTCTCAAATACTGCAAGTCTTTGAAAGAATTGCTAGTAGCAAGGTATTATAGCGTAACTTATAAGAGCTTACTAGACGCAACTGCCTCATTACATTGTTTCTTACTCATGGGGATATGGGCGTCGGGAGGAATTTATCCTGGGGCTGCAAGTGCCTGTGTAGTGGACGACATTGTAGGGGAGAGAACCATTTCCAGTAATGTATCAAAAGCTAGACCATTTACACATAAAACGTTACGAAATTTGTTCTGCTTGCAACAAAATAGAGCATTTATCACAGCAGCAGTGTCTTTATCGTCCAACATCTCGAGCAAAATCTTATTGCACAGCATAAGTGAAAGTATTACTGAGCGATTTGAAAATAACCTCGATAATAGTGCTTTACGGATAGGGGAAAGCTTTTACCGACAATGGCCAATCAAAGCGCTGACCACGAAATTGAGATGGGACGCCGCCCGTAGTATGGGCACAAACCACGCTCATTCCCAGTTTGGTATCGCATTCGGGAGGACGACGGTTCAATCCCGCGTCCAGCCATCCTGATTTAGGTTTTCCGTGATTTCGATAAATCGCTCCAGGCAAATGCCGGGATGGTTCCTTTGAAAGGGCACGGCCGACTTCCTTCCCCATCCTTCCCTAATCCGATGAGACCGATGTCCTCGCTGTCTGGTCTCCTCCCCCAAACAACCCAGCCCAACCCCAACTCTCATTCCCAGCAGCACATCGAGTTGAGGTGATTTAGACACCTTTGTTATCGAGATGTGTGCGTCCGAGCAACAATTGTCAGCACTACAGTGAAACTGTAGCAAGTCCCGAGCATTCATATTTTTATAAGCGATTGGAACATACGCGTTCTCTAGTATTATATACACTGAAGCGCCAAAGAAACTAATACTGGCATGAGCATTCAAATACAGAGATATGCAAACTTACAGAATACAGCGCTACGGTCGGCAACGCCTAGATATGAAAACACACGCATGGCGGATTTGTTACATCGGTTACAACTGCTACAATGGCAGGTAGCAAGATTTAAGTAAGTTTGAACGTGGTTTTATACTTGGAGCACGAGCGATGGGGCACACCATCTCCCAGGTAGCGATGAAGCGGGGATTTTCCCGTACAACCATATCACGAGTGAACCAAGAATATCAGGAGTCCGGTAAAACATCAAATCCCCGACATCGCTGAGGCCGAAAAAAGATCCTGCGAGAACGTGACGAACGACGACTGAAGAGAATCGTTCAGTGTGACAGAAGTGCAACCCTTTCACAAATTACTGCAGATTTCAATGCTTAGTCATCAACAAGTGTCAACGGGCGAAAAATTCAACTACACTTCATCGATATGGGCTTTCGGGGCTGTAGACCAACACGTGTACCTTTGATGACTCCGTGACACAAAGCTTTACACCTCACCTGGGCCAGTCAGCATCGACATTAAACTGTTGATTACTGGAAACGTGTTGCCTGGTCGGACGAGTCTAGTTTCAAGTTGTATCGAGCGGATGGACGTGTACGGGTATGGAGACAAACTCATGAATCCATGGACCCTGCATGTCAGCAGGGGACTGTTCAAACTGATGGAGGTCCTGTTACAGCATGGGGCATGTGACATGGTTACCCTGATACGTCTAGATGTGACTCTGACAACACGTACTTAAGCATCCTGTCTAATCACCTACATCCATTCATGTCCATTGTGCATTCTGACGGACTTGGGCAATTTCATCAGGGCAACGCGACATTCCACATGTTCAGAATTGCTACAAAGTCGCTCCAGGAACACACTTGTGAGTTTAAACACTTCAGCTGATCACCAAACTCCCCAGACATGAACATTATTGAACATATCTGGGATGCCTTGCAACGTGCTGTTCAGGAGGGATCTCCACCCCGTCGTACTCTTACGGATTTATGGACAGCTCTAGAGGATTCATGGTCAGTTCCCTCCAGCACTGCTTATGACTTTAGTCGAGTCCATGCCAAGTCGTGTTGGGGCATGTCTGGTTGCTCGCGGGAGTCCTGCACCATGTGAAGCTGGTGTATGAGTTTCTTTGGCTATTCAGCGTAAATTTGTGTACCGTTCGGGTAGCATTTTGCTTTCTGCCTTGGTGTGATAAACGTTATGCCTTTGTTCTTGCTTTCGATGTCAACAGAACACGTGGTGATCGGTATTTGCTTCTGAGTTAACCATACTTATGCCTTTGTTCTTGCTTTCGATGTCAACAGAACACGTGGTGATCGGTATTTGCTTCTGAGTTAACCATACTTACATTCAGCTGACATACAAAGAGATTGTCCCTCTCGCAAGATCATGTTTCAGAAAACTGTAATATTATTTTGAATATTCTTGTGCTATGGTGTCCGGTGTAATCGGATACTTGTATTTACTCATGTCTAGTAACCTTATTTACGTAGTTTTTCTTCAATATTTTATTGCTTTTTCCTTACGGACGGTCTTCGCATATTTATTATCTTGTACCTCTTCCGCTGTTCACGAATTTCATATATGTCCATTGCCTCTATACGTAAGATTCGCTTCATATAACGTCCTCCATTCATAATATTTCAGTCTTCTCGGGATCTACGATATACAGAGTGTTACAAATCGATACCGACAAATTTTTGGGGTCAGGATAGAGAACCGTGTATCGAAACGTCGGTGACCCCTACGGCAGCAAACGTGACTTTCTACGCTGACAGACCCAGGCGGAACGTCTTCAGTGTTCTGTGTTATTCAGTCTCCTCATTGGATGACGGCTTTGGATACGGGTTTCCATTCGCAGTTTATTTTTCCAATGGACACTACTGGCCATTAAAATTGCTACAACAAGAAGAAATGCAGATGATAAACGGGTATACATTGGACAAATATATTATACTAGAACTGACATGTGATTACATTTTCACGCAATTTGGGTGCACAGATCCTGAGAAATCAGTACCCAGAACAACCACCTCTGGCCGTAATAAGGGCCTTGATACGCCTGGGCATTGAGTCAAACAGACCTTGCATGGCGTGTACAGGTACAGCTGCCCATTCAACTTCAACACGATACCACAGTTCATCAAGAGTAGTGACTGGCATATTGTGACGAGCCAGTTTCTCGGCCACCATTGACCAGACGTTTTCAATTGGTGAGAGATCTGGAGAATGTGCTGGCCAGGTCAGCAGTCGAACATTTTCTGTATCCAGAAAGGCCCGTACAGGACCTGCAATATGCGGTCGTGCATTATCCTGCTGAAATGTAGGTTTTCGCAGGGATCGAATGAAGGGTAGATCCACGGATCGTAACACATCTAAAATGTAACGTCCACTGTTCAAAGTGCCGTCATTGCGAACAAGGGGAGACCGAGACGCGTAACCAATGGCACCCCATACCATCACGCCAGGTGATACACCAGTATGGCGATGACGAATACACGCTTCCAATGTGCGTTCAACGTCGCCAAACACAGATGCGGCCATCATGATGCTGTAAACAGAACCTGTATTCATCCGAAATATTGACATTTTGCCATTCGTGCACCCAGGTTCGTCGTTGAGTACACCATCGCAGGCGCTGCTGTCTGTGATGCAGCGTCAAAGGTAACCGCAGCCATGGTCTCCGAGCTGATAGTCCATGCTGCTGCAAACGTCGTCGAACTGTTCGTTGTTGTCTTGCAAACGTCCCCATCTGTTGACTCAGGGATCGAGACGTGGCTCCACGATCCGTTACAGCCACCCGGATAAGAAGCCTGTCATCTCGACTGCTAGTGATACGAGGCCGTTGGGATCCAGCACGGCGTTCCGTTTTACCCTCCTGAACCCACCTATTCCATATTCTGCTAACAGTCATTGGATCTCGACCGACGCGAGCAGCAATGTCACGATACGATAAACCGCAATAGTGATAGGCTACAATCCGACCTTCATCAAAGTCGGAAACGTGATGGTACGCATTTCTCCTTCTTACACGAAGCATCACAACAACGTTTCACCAGGCAACGCCGGTCAACTGCTGTTTGTGTATGAGAAATCGGTTGGAAACTTTCGTCATGTCAGCACGTTGTAGGTGTCGCCACCGGCGTCAACCTTGTGTGAATGCTCTGGAAAGCTAATCATTTGCATATCACAGCATCTTCTTCCTGTCGGTTAAATTTCGCGTCTGTAGCACGTCATCTTCGTGGTGCAGCAATTTTAATGACCAGTATTGTGCGATATGCAGAAGAAGCCTGTATATTTTAGAAGGTTGCAGGGGACAAATAAACTGTGGATGGAAACCTGTGCCCGAAATCGTCACCCATCGAATCAACAGAACATGAGAGAGTCCAGCCTATGCAGCAGCTACCTCCATCATGCCACTGGCGATGGTGGCAATCAGTCGCGACCACTGAATAACAAAGAACATTGCTTGACGATCCTCCCATGGTCCGTCAGCGTACAGTGTCACATTTGTCGCCGAAGGGGTGGGCTAGCAGCAAGCGCAGTATCAATAATTTCGACGCTCTGTAGCGTCGTTGATTGACATTTACGAACTTGCATGTTAGAATGGAAACCAACGCGTCGAAAAGAGCAAGAAATTCTAGAAATCACAGGCTCTGTTTAACACAGGATGTTTACCAGTTGGTCTCGTGAGGGTCTATCCACGTGGATTAGATTGTAGCCTGACGGGTAACAAACATTCCTACAGAATACTTTTCAGCTGGTCTGCGTGAGAGTCTGACCACGTTTATTGGCTTGCAGTCTGACGGGTAACAAACATTCCAGCCGGATAAAGGAGCACATTCATTAGCTGACCGTACCTGGAATCAACAACGGATCCGACACAGCTCGTGAGTCAATGTAGAACCGGCAAGCCCAAGATATGTAAGTAAAGGAAGACAGAAAGACCCTCTGCTAAGAAAAATATATGACGTAGGCGAAAACGACCGAAAGAAGAAATATGTGTCTCTTTTATTTGCTCACATAGCGACAATTTGCAAACTCAGCGCTTAGTGAATAACTGATAATAGTGAGCGCACATTTCCATCTTTCTTGTGTAAATTATGACGTTGGCGCAGTAGTTCAAGTTTTTCGCTAACATACACCTTCAGTTAATTTGAAGACATAGATTATGTACTTCTAAACTGTTGTATGTATATTTGGGGACATTTCGGAATTGCAGCCGGTCGTCATAAACTTCACACCACGATATTTCAACCGGACATTTGCCAGTCATCTTCAGGTGAGCCATCGAAGACTAACGAAGACTTTTTTTTTTCTTTACTGGTAGCGGCAAAATCCACCGCTCTTCAGTCGAGTGGTATTAAAATAATAAAAGGACAAACTCATACACAAAAAGGGGGGATATAGAAACACAATAAATGCAGATAATGGAAGTTAAAACATACACTAACACGGGGACGTTCATGGGGGACAGTTAAAAACGTCGACATACAGTTTAAATAACTCAGTCGTCTGTTTGTGGGGCACGACGAAGACCTTCTCCGCTCCGCCTTATATAGCGCGCTGATAGTATTGTCGCGCATGCGTTAGAGTCACGGTGACAAAAGGACCACACCGCCCGGAGGAAGCACCCTCGCTGGTGGACCTGCAAGGGTCAGCTGTTTTGGGCGTTGCCGCTCGCCGCAGTTCAAAATGGTTCAAATGGCTCTGAGCGCTATGGGACTTAATATCAGAGGTCATCAGTCCCCTATAACATAGAACTACTTAAACCTAACTAACCTAAAGACATCACACGCATCCATGTCTAAAGCAGAATTCGAACCTGCTATCATAGTGGTCGTGCGGCTCCAGACCGTAGCGCCTAGAACCGATCGGCCACTCCGGCCGGCTCTCGCCGCGGTCATCGGGGTTTTGTGGCGCCTTCGTCTGAAGCAAATCTTGGAGATGACGGGATTCCACGCACTATTCAGCTGGTGGCAGCCGTCACGGTTCATCAGATTTTCCGAGACGCGTATTTCAACGGTTTCTTTTATAATGGAGTCCCAAAAAGATGTCGCTGTGGCCAGAATTAATTTTTTATCATATTCCATTGAATGTCCGTTGGACACACAATGTTCCTGGGCTGCAGAAAGCAAGTGCAACGTTTATATTCTGTTATGTTCTGTCCGGGTTTCGGTCACATTACAAGCCACATTCAAATGACATGTTTAGTACGTTTAACCT
Organism: Schistocerca serialis cubense; assembly: GCF_023864345.2. Taxonomy (NCBI): domain Eukaryota; kingdom Metazoa; phylum Arthropoda; class Insecta; order Orthoptera; family Acrididae; genus Schistocerca; species Schistocerca serialis. The sequence goes on along the minus strand of NC_064639.1, from coordinate 1,140,849,384 downwards.
CTTCGCATTGTGTCCCCAAGAATATTTGCTATCGAAGAATGATCTTTCTACTTGTGCACGGTAATTATATTAAATTTATTGCGACTGCATTTAAATTACACTTGTGGATATTCGCGTTTGATATTAGTAAGTACCGCGCACCTATAGAGCCTAACACTTTATATACAGGGTAAACCATTTACATTTGAACCCAGTCACATTTGAAAATTCAGTACTTCCTGGAATAATGTAGGCAGATAGGTAAAATTACAGCTGCCTGGAATTGTATGGGGTTTTACTGAAGCCAAAAAGAGTGCAAATCATGATCAACAGGTGAGGCTTCATATGATACAAAAAGCAGTAATTCGAATAACAATGTTCTTTATGACAAACGGTCAACAAGTCGGTCGTCTTTCATCAACGATACATGTAGCCGAAGGACAAAGTGGTGAACAGCACTGGACAGCATATCTACGAGTATGGTGAGAAAATACTGTCGGATGTTGTCTTTTAGCATCCCTAATGAGGTCGAACAAACGCAGCAGACATGTAACTTCAGGTAACCGCACAACGAATAATCACACAGTTTGAAGTGTGGGGATCTGGGAGGCCAATAATAATGTAAGTGACGGCTCAGCACATGATCCTCACCAAGCGATGTGCGCAAGAGATCTTTCACACATGTAGCAATACAGTGTGGAACTCCATCCCGCACAAAAGTCGCACCTTCCAGCAGATGTTTATCAGCCATGATGATGCGATTCTGTACCATATCGGCGTACCTCGCACCCGCCACGGTGACAGTCTGAAAAGCAGCAGTCCTCATTTTCTCGAATGAAATGGGTCCGACCACGACTGATGTGGTAAATACACATCATACCGTGATCTTCTCGTCGTGCAATGTCGTTTGCAGGACGGGTTCAGTATTTTCGATAGCCCAAAGTCTGAAGTTGTCGCTGTAAACAGACATTCGGAGCCCAAAAACGTTACATAACCAATCATGATCTTCCCCAAATTTTCTGAAGTGCACACACCTTAAATGTTCTCCACGTCAGAGAAAAACGGTGGCTAACAGTTCATGACGACTTCCTGGCAGATTAAAACTGTGTGCCGGACCGAGACTCGAACTCGTGACCTTTTCCTTTCGCGGTCAAGTACTCTACTTCCGGAAGTAAAGCTGTGAGGACGGGGCGTGAGTCGTGCGAAAGAAAAAGGTCCCGAGTTCGAGTCTCGGTCCGGCACACAGTTTTAATCTGCAAGGAATTTTCACAACGGCGCACACTCCGCTGCAGAGTGAAAAATCTAGTTCATGACGACGCTGGATTTTGTACGGATAGCTCTCCAAACAGTACTGCGCGGAATGCCGATGTGACATGCGACATCACGAGAGCTGACTTAACCATGGAGAGATCAACCCACTTAATTTTCCATTTCTTCCTGTCCTGTTCGAGCAGCAGTAACACTTGTGTCTGGTCGCCGAATACCGGCTGGAGTGTCTAAACAACCCTTGGTTTGGCCGGCCGAAGTGGCCGTACGGTTCTAGGCGGTACAGTCTAGAACCGCGAGACCGCTACGGTCGCAGGTTCGAATCCGGCCTCGGGCATGGAAGTGTGTGATGTCCTTAGTTTCGAACTTCGCGATAATTTTCTTCACAGAGACACTTGTCACACGACCTTTATTCCTATGGAGACTCTTCGTAAGGCGACTGGACCATAAAACTGAAGTAGCAGGTTCACCATTCTAATAGTAGAGATCGTTAACAGTGCCTTTTCTTGTAAGGTCAACATGCGGGGTTGCTGATGCATATGACTCTATCAAAAAAATTGTTCAAATGGCTCTGAGCGCTATGGGACTCAACTTCAGAGGTCATTAGTCCCCTAGAACTTAGAACTAGTTAAACCTAACATCACACACATCCATGCCCGAGGCACAATTCGAACCTGCGACCATAGCGGTGTCGCGGTTCCAGACTGCAGCGCTTAGAATCGCACGGCCACTTCGGCCGGCACTGTCTCTATCACTACATCTCATTTTATACGCGATTCTCACTGTGTCACTGGCATTTTGTTGTACAGCGTTATCTGTTTACCCGTTTTTCCACTCGTTTTCGGTTCCAATCAAGCCCCATGTCATTTCATGTAAGTGTGTCAATTTTTACCGCTCTCCCTATATTATTCAGTGAATTAGTGCATTTTCAAACGTTAATGTACTTTTGCGTCACCCCGTACAACACCTGTTCTTTTTTGTGAACTACTGTGTACAGCAGATAATACCGAAAACTGAAAATCACAAAAGCGAAAATCTAAAAAATGCCAGTTTTAGTTGTGTACATAGTTCCGCGTAGTCAGAGCGTACACAACTTTCCCACTAGAGCGCGCCCCGCTAAGCACAACAGCGTAGGCGCAACGCTCGTCCGTCTCCGCACTACGAGATGGCGCTGCCTTAGAGACGGACCAAATTCCGCTTCCGCCGATCCGCGTATTAATATGTAATGCAGCCAATGAGATTACTGCTAACGTAGAACCTTTTCTCCTCGCGGATCACACTCGCGCAGTGATACCGGAATGCACGAGGTATTACAACGAGTGTACAGCACTCCGATTAGTCAGTCTGCATTTATCTGCGCTTGTCTCTACCGGTCTGCATTTATCTGCACCTGTCTGTACCAGTCTGCATTTATCTGTACCAGTCCATAGTCAAGTTTCAGTCTGCGCCTAATAAGATTACCATATTCCTGTACATAACCATGAAGATAAACGAATAGACACTTTGTCAAGTATCAGAGACATGTGAGAATAAGATTAACGTACCAAGACCAAAGGAACTTCAGATTGTCAATTGTAAATAGCATCCAGAACCAAGTTAAGTTATTTATATGCTTGTTTTTTAATAAATGTGTCTGAAAATTAATCAAGTTCTGTTTAAAGTTGGTCACTGTCAATCTGCTACTCTAAGCATGCAAGTGGCATTTCTATCGTCTGACCTAACGGCAGAATATAAACACGCCACGATAAGACCACGAGACGTATTGCTAACACTCGCCTACTTCGTTAGAGCGACAAGTCAAATAATCTGATGGTGTGTGTACCGAAGGTCTTACAGTACGCACACCACAGTTGTAATGGGAAATGACCATCTTTAAAAATTACGTCCCACTTCAATAATATTAATTAGTTTCTTGGGAACTGAAGAACAGGTGGTCACCTCGGTGGCAGCCACGCAGCCCGGTGGGGGGCGGCGCCCAGCACGTTCAGGCGATGTGCCACGGGCCCCGCCTTCCGCTGGCCCGGAGCCACGCGCGAATCCTGAGCGCGGTCCCCGCATTCCGGGCGGAGCTCGGCTCTACACGGCACAGAGGGCGCTGCCCGGAATGCACGCCGCCGGGGGCGGGCATTCTTCCGCCGAGGGGCGCGCCGAGTGAGGGCCGCACTCTGCCTCAGAGATGATAAACGTGGCGGGCCACGTAGCGGCTTCCTATCTCACAGCGTTTATCGACAGCTCTTACGCCACACTGAACTACACGGTTCGTAAACGGTACCCAAGGCCTCGTTTTTGAAAAGGAAAGAGAAACAGTTAACAAAATATAAAAAAGAAATTGAGAAAATTATATAGAACTTTTTAAAATCTTAAGAAATTTTCTATATATTGCCTCAATCCTAATTGACATTAGAAATTTTTACAGTGTGATGCCAAATTTAGGTAGCTTAACTGCCATCTTCAGATCCGAGAACAGACAAATCAAAAGAAGAACTGATTTAAGTAACAAGTTGTGTAAACGCGTTAGTGGCTCAATTTTCAAAAACTTACGAGGAAGTAAGATACCACATGTACTATTACACTGAAGAGACAAAGAAATTTGCACACCTGCCTACTGTCGCGTAGGGCCCCCGCGAACACGTCTACCGTATCTTCCTTCGTCGTCGGCGTTGTTGTTGCCGTGAGGCACCGTTATACCAAGAGGAAAGGCGCATCGATCTTAGAGCATCAGATATGATAACCTTAAGCCATTGACAACACAAAACGGCCACGGTAGCACCTGATTCCACAATAGCACCAGTAGTTAGGATCTACTAACTTTCCCCTCTTGACCAGGTCCCCAAAACTTAACTTGTAACGAGATCCCTTCGAAGCAAATTGTCATAAAGATCGTCTATAAAGGCTTCGTACAACGAGAAGAAATGTTACAGTTTATGGAATAATAACAGATACGACCAAACTGTCTTGTTTCTTCTGTTTTATTTAACACAACTTTGTTCACAGTTTTATTTCGTATTCACCACTCATTCATCGAAACCCTTTGATGAACAGTTTTGGTTATTTGACACCAACATTCAATGATAATGATACAGTTTTTCTCCTTTTCATAAACTGAAGTCCGCTCTCCGCGACATAATTAAAAAAAACGGTCTCAATACCGCGTCCCTTGTTAGACGCGTATAGATTTATCCCGGAATTGACCGCCTTGTAGGTGTACTCAGTTTAATGACCCCACTTCGCTATCCGCCATTTCGTGTAACTAATTGTCCTTTTGTTACTCTGATTGTATAGTTACTTAAAACTCGCCCCTATATTTTTTCACAACGCACAATTACCGCTTCTTTACTTGTTTATTTCTAAGAGTAAACGAAAAAAATGACGCTGTATCATCGGCTTCGTCGATATATAGCAAAACACCTTAATATGCCCAATTTTACCTCTTCTTATAGGGTCGGCTACCTTACTCATTAATTTACTACATATTATTTCCAGTAACACTAAACAGGTATCGCCGTTATATTTTAATTGTATTCAAAAGCATGTCATTGTTATTATGAGCGACCAAATCGTAACAAATCGAGTGGCGTGCGTTTTTAACGATAGCTTTACACTCGCCCAGCCTTTATTCATGCAATATTATACATAAATATAGACTCGTATTGTTACACACGCACAAGTACCACAACACGACGTGACATGGACTCGACTAATGTCTGAAATAGTACTGGAGGGAACTGACACTATGAATCCACCAGGGCTGTCAATAATCCGCAAGAGTACAAGGGATTGAAGATAACTCGTAAACAGCACGTTGCAACGCATCCCAGATATGCTCAATGAAGCTCATGTCTGGGGAGTTTGATGGCCAGCGAAAGTGTTTAAACTCAGAAGGGTGTTTCTGGAGCTACTCTGTAGCAGTTCTAGACGTGTGGAGTGTCGCATTGTCCTGCTGGAATTCCCAAGACCATCGGAATGCAAAATGGACATGAAGGGATGCAGGTGATCAGACAGGATGCTTACGTACGTGTCACCTGCCGTGGTCGTACCTAGCGCTGTGACCGAGCGTTTCTGGGCCCTTCAGTCCGGAACCGCGCTGCTGCTACGGTCGCAGGTTTGAATCCTGCCTTGGACGTGAATGTGTGTGATATCCTTAGGTTAGTTAGGTTTAAGTAGTTCTAAGTGTAGGGGACTGATGACCTCAAATGTTAAGTCCCATAGTGATTAGAGCCATTTGAGCCATTCGTATCTAGACAAATAAGGTGTCCCACATCACTACAACTGCACACCTCCCAATCCATTATGGAGCCTCCACCAGACTGAACAGTCCACTGCTGACATGCAGGCTCCATGGATTCATGATGTTACCTCTATACCCGTACACGTCCCTCTGCTCGATACAATTTGAAACGGGACTCGTCCGATCTGGCAACATGGTTCCAGTCATCGACAGCTCAATGTCGGTGGTGATGGACCCAGGCGAGGCGTAAAGCTTTGAGTCATTGAGTCATAAAGGGTACGACAGTGGGCCTTCGGCTCCGAAATCCCTTATTGATCATGTTTCGTTGAATGGTTCGCAAGCTGACTGTTGCTGATGGCCCAGCACTGCAATCTGCAGCAATTTGCGGAAGCGTTGTACTTCTGTGACGTTGAACGATTCTATTCAGTCGTCGTTGGTCCCGTTTTTGCAGGATCTTTTTCCAGCTGTAGCAATGTCGGAGATTTACTCACTTAAATTCATTGAACTGTGGATGAAGCACGACCAACAGGCATCACATGTGTTGATCAAAAATGATAGTGCATTAAGGTTGGCCAGGTTTGTAGCTGAAATCTAGATCTGCCTAAAAAATTTTAAAAGGACGACTCACAGCTGAAATCTATTATACTCACTCCATCTTCAGGCAACGAGTGGCCTACCGGGACCATCCGACCGCCGTGTCATCCTCAGAGGAGGATACGGATAGGAGGGGCGTGGGGTCAGCACACCACTCTTCGGTCGTGACGATGGTATTCTTGACCGAAGCAGCTGCTATTCGGTCGAGTAGCTCCTAAATTGGCATCACGAGGCTGAGTGCATCCCGAAAAATGGCAACAGCGCATGGCGGCCTGGATGGTCACCCAACCAAGTGTCGACCACGCCCGACACAGCTTAACTTCGGAGATCTCACGGGAACCGGTGTATCCACTGCGGCAAGGTCGTTGCCCTGAAATCTATTATCTACAAGTCAATATAACAGGTGCTGTGTCCAACAGCCTTCTGAATGGAAGGTAACCTGACAAAGAACCTTTACAGTGTCGTAAAAATTTTATAGAGTGAAACGTATGTGTAATGTTTTTTATTATTTTGAAAGATACAGTTCAATGACTACAAAGAAATTGTAGCACCACCACAATCCTGCCAGATTAATCATTTAAGGAGACTTCATTCGTCCAATAATCGGTTGAGATAACTATAGTTTTTCAGCTGATGGGCGTGGCAAGAACATCCCATGAAACACTACTAAATGCCTCCCTTAAAAACTACGTGGAACAGTCAGCTCGGCAGCCAACTCATTATCGAAATAAATTAGACGCAGTGGCAACAAACAGTCCCGATCCCTTTGAAGCCTCGTGCGCCTCTGTAGGCCAGTGGTTATTTAAAAAAAAGTGTAGGTATTTGTAATCTACAGGATACGCGTTCGATTCCCAGTTCTACCAGGAATTTTTTCTTGGTGAGATAGCTGGAATTGAGTCCAGTCAGCCTGGTGATAGGAACTGAGGAGCTGCTTGACCAACTGTTAGCCGCTCCAGCTGTGCCAATCCAATAACGGCTGTGAGAGCCGTGTTGACCACACGCAATTCTATACCGCTCCAGGAGAGGCCCTGGCTGATAGATGACACGGCGGTCTTTCGAGCCCGGATCGCCCTTCTGTGGTCAGAGCGGAGAAACTTCCATTGGAGATGTCCATACTGAAACGCGTATCACTGACCTTGAGGGAGTTGCAGCAAGAGTGATCACTGAAGTAGAAAGAACTGGTAAAACAAGTAGGAAGGCTTAGATACGCGTGAGCTAGACAGAAAGGCAGTTGAATCCCAAATCAAGAAGGAACTTCAAGCACCTGCCTGTGAGCAGGAGAATGTGGAAGAATTATGGCTAAACTTTAAAAGAGTAGTTGACCATACACTGCATGGACGTACACCTCGCGTTACAGTTCGTAATGTTAGGGATCCTCCACTGTTCACAACAACTGTAAACAAACTTCTAAAGGTGAAGTGACTTCTGTTAGATAAGTGTGGAACAGGCATAGATCTATTGGCAGATGTGTTTTGGTGTCAATAGGCCTGTGGTTGAAGCCTTCAGTGACCTCCATTGCAGCATCTTTTAAAAGATCTATCACAAAACCGCGGGTAATTCTAGCCATATATAAAGGCTACCAGTGGCCGCAAAGCTAGTGCGCAGACACTCGTGGATGATGCAGGAGCTGAAATTGAGGGTAGCAAACCGAGATCAGAAATGCTCTTCTCCTTTTTCATGTGATGAAGATCTGTATCTTTCTTAGTAGGGCCCCACTTTATCAGTGATGTAATAGCGAGAATGGCGTTGAGAAACAGCTCAAATCACTAAACGTAAGTAAAGTTTCAGGGTCTGCTGAGATCCCTGTCATGTGTGTTTGCAGTTGAGGTAGGTCCTATTTTAGACATCGTCTACAGTAGATATCTTTAATCGTGTCCAGTCTACAGGAGAATAGCAGTATGGACCCGTAAAACTACCGTATAGTCCCACTGACGCTCAAACTCAATGAGGTATCTCGAACAGAATGACCTTCCCCATCAAAGCAGCGTGGATTCCAAAAGGGTTGTTCATGTGAAACATGACTTTCGCTTTCCTGAAATGACATCCTGAAAGCCACGGATCAAGGAAATCAGATGGATGGAGACCGTCTCGACACCAGGAAAGCATTTGACTCGGAATCACACCAAGTTTATTGATGAAACTAACATTTTACGGATATTAAGCAAAATTTGTAACAAGATTGGGGGTTTCTTGCAGGACGCAGCTTCTCTTGATGGAGCGATATCGTTTATAAGTAGAATCAGGTTCATCCCTATCCAAGCAAAGTGTGTTTGGGTCTATATTCTTCATTATACAGATTAAAGAGTAGTAGACAATATTAATAGAGCGTCAGATTTTTAGCAGTTGATGTACTTATCTATGGAATGGGACAAAAGTCACTACCCATTGAAACCCATCAAAAGCATTAAGGGACCGAGCGCAGTAGCCGCACGGTTTGAGGCGCCACGTCACGGACTGCGCAGCCCTTAGCGCTGGAGGTTCGAGTCCTCCCTCTGGCATGGGTGTGTGTTGCCCTTAGTGTAAGCTAGCTTAAGTTAGTTTAAGTAGTGTGTTGGTCTAGGTATCATGACCTCAGTAGTTTTGTCCCTTAGCAATTCACACACACAAACATTAAGGTAATCTTGTTTGTCTGTACAAACGCCAATGTTTACTCCAATAATTTATGTGATAATTATTGATACAAACACTAGAGTACACTGCTATTAAATCAAACATCTCTGATATTGTTGGTTCTAACCTTTTGTGAAGCTGTTTCCTAATGAAGAAAGAGTTTTTGCTTTAAAAGCGTAGTAGAGTGGTTATTATAATATGATAATAAATGAGTGGAATAATAATTTAATCTCTGTTCCACCTATAAGGAAGATTATCAACAATTTCAGGAAACGTTTCGAGAATAGCTGATCCGGAACGGATTGCGACAGATCAGGTAAGCCATCAATAAGTGATGAAACGGAACTTAAAAGTTCACAAGCGGATATCCAGAACCCTAGAACGTCTACTCCTAGGCTATTTCTCGAACAAGATATTTCTATAATTTCTGTGCGGAGAGTTTTACATAAGGCCAACGTCAAACATTGCATAGCTCGTCTCATACATGAAGTGTTGGAAGACGATCCTGATCGTAGGGTCCAGTTTTGTTAGGCACTGTTAAATGAGTTAAGAAAAGGTGATAATGTGTTGTCGTCAAAGATAATTTTTTACGATAACGTAGTTAAATCAACGTGGTTTTACCGTCTGGGGTGGTATCCCATGTGGAGTAATTGGGCCTTGGTTGTTTTAAGGATCAGTTACTGGAGAGAAGTACCTGGAAATGTTGACGCCCTTAGCCATTCCGGGACTAGAAATAACGTACATCAACGCCCTTTACTTTCGACATGATTGAGTCCCACTGCGTTAAGCAACAGCTATGCGGATCTATGGTTATGAGATATTTCGTGGGAAAGTTATTGGACGGCGAGGGGCAATGGATTTCTTCAAAATCGTTCAAAAGGCTCTGAGCACTATGGGACTTAACTTCTGAGGTCATCAGTCCCCTAGAACTTAGAACTACTTAAACCTAACTAACCTAAGGACATCACACATATCCATGACCGAGGCAGGATTCGAACCTGCGACCGTAGCGGTCGCGCGGTTCCAAATGGATTTCTTCTTCTGGAGTTATGTTACAGATCTAAAAAACCAAAACCGCAAACAACCGAGGACGTGAGAGATGCTATTTACAACGCCTTAGAAGACATAACTTCTGATACACGGCTGTGTGAACCAGTATGCTTCTGCGTCCCAAGTCGTCTGGTGAATGTATTAACAAATAAGGAAAACAATTCGAGAAAGAATGTTATAAATAGTCATGCAGCTTTACCTAGTAGTATCAAAAGAATTCTATAGGTCGAAAGTGTTGTACTGTACAGGATGTACTCATATTTACGCGCGCATTGTGTGGTTGTGTGTGTGTGTGTGTGTGTGTGTGTGTGTGTGTGTGTGTGTGTGTGTGTGTGTGCTCGCGCGCGCGCTTGCGTGTGTGCGAGCGCGGGGTGCTTGGATGTGTGCGCAAAAAACTCTCACTTGACATCCAGTAAGAACCGAAATACAGTATCTGCAACGTGTTGCTCAATACACACCCTAAATTCTGAAAAGAAACAAATAAAAAGACATTAGGAGCAAATACATAAATAGCTAACCTACGACATAATTGGAAGGAAAATACTCATAAAGAAGAGTGACACATAATCAAAATGGCTCTGAGCACTATGGGACTTAACATCTATGGTCATCAGTTCCCTAGAACTTAGAACTACTGAAACCTAACTAACCTAAGGACATCACACAACACCCAGCCATCACGAGGCAGAGAAAATCCCTGACCCCGCCGGGAATGGAACTCGGGAACCCGGGCGCGGGAAGCGAGAACGCTACCGCACGACCACGAGCTGCGGGCCATAATCAAAACACATGTGCGATAAAAACCAGTAGGAAAGTTCTATACACTGTAGAAGAGCACGATTCACGGCCCTCAAAGGTCTCAGGTTCGAGTCCCGATCTGGCACAAAGTTTTAATCTGGTTGAAGATCCGTAAACTACATTTTATAAGGCACTTAGTGGTCACTTTAATGTGACTGGACACAGTATCTGGCTTCACCAACAAACAATTGCTAACATTTGTCTTTCAAAAATGGTTCAAATGGCTCTGAGCACTATGGGACTTAACAGCTGAGGTCATCAGTTCCCTAGAACTCAGAACTACTTAAACCTAACTAACCTAAGGACATCACACACATCCATGCCCGAGGCAGGATTCGAACCTGCGACCGTAGCGGTCGCTCGGCTCCAGACTGCAGCGCCCAACACCCGACGGCCACTCCGGCCGGCCACTTGTCTTTCACCGTAAGGTACCTTGTATTTAAACTTCCTATGTCACCCATCTTCTGTGAGCCACGTCACTATAAAAATTTCTTTTATTAAAGTTGCATTGGAACGTGTTGTGCGCGGGCATAGACGGCAACGATGCAGCAGCAGCAGGGAAAGCGTCTCTGCCGCGTCTGTCTTCAGAAACTGCCTGCCGGCTGCCGTGTGTAGCGGGTAGCTGCGTCGCCAGGCGCTCTCCGGTGAAACGCGCCGTGGCGCTATTACGATAAAGAGCCTGCAGCAGGCAGCACGCCCGCCGTAAAGGCGAGACTGCGCCACCCGCCGCCGTACTGTAGTCGGCCGACAAATATCGACGGCGCGCGGCGCTATCGACTCCCAGATAAGGCGGCCCGCCGATTATAGCCTGCGATATTCGAGCGCTGCTCGGCGCTACGCGGCGCGTGCATCGCAACTGCGCGCGCGAGCGCGCGCGTGAGGCGGGGGCGGACAGCGAGTGAGCGCAGAAAGGTGGGGAACAAAAAGAGGTGAGCCGCCAGACAGAAACCGGCCTATTTGTTTGCGCGCTCGAATTCTCGGCTACCTGCCCCGCGACCCTGGAGCCTTTTATCCGGTAGTAACGAACGAATGACGGCTGCTCCGACCTTTAACGCACTGATGCAATCTCCGCACAGGCAAACCCGTAGCTCCAGCAATGTTTCCCGTTTTTGTTTTGTAGTTCTTTCTCGCGGTCAGGCTCGAAGTTTTCCACCGCTCTGGGTTACGGGCATGAGGCACACACGAGAATTTGCTTGTTTCCGCACTTGCATCCGTAATCTGGAGACCACTACGAGGTAGACTGCGCCAACCGCCTGTTTCTGAATTTCAAATATGGTTCAAATGGCTCTGAGCTGAGGTCATCAGTCCCGTAGACTTAGAACTACTTAAACCTAACTAACGTAAGGACATCACACACATCCATGCCTGAGGCAGGATTCGAACCTGCGACCGTAGCTGTCGCGTGGTTCCAGACTGAAGAGCCTAGAACCGCTCGGCCACTCCGGCCTGCTACTGAATTTAGTCCGTGTTGACGTGGCCACGCCTACTGATATTTGCCCTTTTTAAAATGTCCCTTTTAAATCTATGATTACTGACCTAATATAACGCAATCTGGCCTAATTTCTGGGTTACATTCGGCGTAAGGTATTCTTGATTCACTTTAATGTCCGAGTTTCCCGACAAATGATTTGCCACTATACCTTCGAATTGTGACGGTACAACTCGTCACCATGCAGGCGACAAGTTGAAATTCCCGCGGCTGCCCGTCGCCTCTGAAAAGTGCGCGACCGTAAATGACACCTGGACCGCTAATACGAGGGCAGTCCGATTGATCGCGAAATGGAAACCACAGTGGAAATCAGAAATGTTTTATTTGTAATAGTTAGCTACACCTTCCAGCTACTTCTCTACGTAGTCGCCGTTCTGACTTAGATATTTGTCGTAGCGTTGTATCAACTTTCCAATACTCTCATCATAGAAAGCAGCCGCCAGTGCTTTCCGTCAATTCTCTACGCTGGCCTACAGTTCGTTGTCTGTGGCAAAATGTTGTCTTCATAGCCAGAGGTCCATGTGAGCAAAGATGAAACTCAGAGGGAGACAATTACAGGCTGTATTGTGGGTAATAAAACATTTTCAATTGAAAACTATTTACTGCCCCTGCAGAATGCGGCTGAGAATTGTTTTGAAGAAAATCCGCGGGACGGTTATGTAATGTTGGCTGCATAGGTTCAGGCGAAATTTCACACCAGGCCCTCGTAATTTCTAGATATTTTTATGCTCTCATTGCGAGCTCAGAAATGAGAAGAGCGACGTGATGCTATCTAGGGTCATAGTAGAGACACTGCCCAATACATCTGTGCAAAGCTTTATCGGATTTTCATAGTCATTTCGCGAGCGATCGGAACGTACTTTCTGGGCACCCCTCGTAACTTCTGGTGGCGCTGTGTCACGACCTGCAGCAGAGAAGGTTGGAGCGGCTTTCTGGGTGTGAGGCCGGCGACTTCAAAACGTCGCTTCGGAACGGACGTCGGGCGAGACAGCCTGGTGGAGCGACGAGGACGTGTATGTAACCGGCGGTGCATTTGTCTCTTGTGTCAGTACCGTTTTAAGAGGAAGCTGGAGTTGCCGTCTACCGAAACACCGTTCGTTGGTTTGGTACAGTATATCAATAACGTAAGGATTAACGGCATTATTCACAGCATTGGTAGGGAAATAAACATAAACGACTGCGCAAAAGAGAAACTTGGAGCCGTCGACTTCTCCTTGTTTGTTTGTCTGGCTGGCTGTTTGTTTTCCACATAATTACAGCCGCACATCATTTGTGTGTATTTTATATCCTAAAGTGATGAAATTGCGTTTTATAACTGAGCCGTGATTGGCTCGTGTTCCCGCCATTTTACACCCTGTTTTAACGTACTTCCAACTCACTACGTTAACTTAAATTACTACTGTCACTGACTTGCTGATTTGCCTGGCCGTGAGCGGTGTTAGCAGCGCGTATCGATACATCCCGTCTTGTAGTATCTTAGCTTGACTGCTAGGACTTCCCGGTCGTTGTCTGTCGTGGGCCAATTCGAGTTCGGTTTGCGAGTTCGGGTCGGCCACTTAGTTGGAACGCGTCTGGAGCGCAGTCCGGACCTGCTAGTCGGGGCGTTACAATACGGCACTAGTGCAGTCGGGTTGGAGCAGCAGAGGTCTGCGTCGACACGGCTCGCCCGACCATTGCCGCCACGCATCACTTGAGCCGGGCCACGGTCTTGGTGGATCGCCGGTCAGTCATCCTACCGGACGATGCGTTTTGGCTCGCCGATAGTTTATGAGTCGATTGTGTGTGCGTGTGCATCGACTCCCGATTTGTCTTCGTGTGTGTTTAATTACTGTTCGCTATCGTCCAGGTCTTCGTGCAAGTGTTTGTCAGGTTATGTGTGTAGTTTACGTGATTTCCTTTGACAAGTTATTTTAAATGTTGTCGGCGCATTGGCTCTGAGAGGTCGTTCGTCTCATCTGGCGACTTGGAACCGTGCCTCTGAGCGCTCCTGGGCCCCTACATTTACCATCTTGTGGAACTGGGGCCGGTCCTTTCCTGGTGCAGGGATGTCGGTTAGCCAGTGGGCGTGTTTCCTCTGCATGGTTGGGTTCGAGCCAGTGTTTCCGCCATCGTGCGTGTGGAAGTCAGTGGGGGACGGACCAGCGGTGCAGTCGCGACGCAGCAGCTGTCGCGGACGAACCAGCAGGAGTCGGTCGGTTGTTGCGGACGAGGGAAGTTATCTCCGCGAGGTGCAGTCGGCTGGGTCCGCTGGCCGCCCCTACGCAGTGTGTGGAACTGTCCGATCGCTACGAGCTTCGTGGTTCACCGACCCAGGACGTCAAAATTGAGTAGTGGTTTCAACTACCCAAGCCACGTCCATTCGTGTTGTTGGGGTTCGTTTCGGTGGTTTGCTGTTGGGGAGGATTTCCTGTGAGCAACACCGCGTGTTTCTACTGCTGAAATTTAGCCGCCATGCGGTGCAATTACCTATTTTTGTCGACTACAAGTTTAGTGCACCAGTGGAATTTTCTGCCTAGTGGCCGTTAGTGTTCCGGTTACCTGCCCTGGCCACTAACGTAACTTCTTCAGGCAGCATCCTTTACTCACCTTTTGTCGCTGTCCAACATGGTGTGTAATTTTGACAGCTAATACGTACTCCATTGTGGATTATAACGTTTGTAACCTTTCCGGTTTCAGGTCTCATGTACTGATTGATGGGAAGCAAGCCGTTGCGTCGGTCGGTCCGTGGCTGTCCCCTGGTTGGGTTCCGACGAATCAAGTATAGCTGGGCTCACCACCTGTCTCGCTTAAGTGAACGAGGGCAGACTGACCTCCCTGGAGACTTCTGAGAGCCACCGGTGTTTAATTATCCATTGTCAACTACTTTAAATTTAAGGCTTATGTATTTCTTTATTTTCTTAAAAATTTTGCAAATACTAATTTTTAAATTTATCTTTCAATCTTAAACATTGCGGCCTTCTGCCTTTTAAAGATTATGTTAATATATTTTAAAATTTTGAAACTTAATTGCAGCCTTCAGCCATTCGTATTGCACCTTGCATATGTATGTTCTATCTGCTTTCCCTTAGGGCTTTCCACGTAGCCGTGATACGTTTTTTTTATTTATCTGATTTGACTCTTTAATTGCATTTTAATCTTGAAGATTTTTAAGATTTCTTGTTGTGAAAAACATTCTGGCCTTCTGCCTTTAAAAGTCTATGGTAATATACTCTAAAATTTTGATATTTAGTTGTAGCCCTCAGCCATTTGTATTGTACTTTGCATACGTTTGCTGGTTTTCTTTAAAATTATTGTATTGCTATCTTAATTGGATTTTTAGCTTGTTTATTTGATAAGATTTCTTGTTTGGAGGCCTTCAGCCGTCAAAGAGTTGCTTTCAGTAAAGGTTTGGCTATGTGTCGCTTTGGTTGTAAAGGTTATTAAATTACGATAAATGACAATTAGAAGGAGAAACTGACCTCAACCTTTGGCCTTTTCCACAATCCTATTACCTGTTCTGCCCAGCCGGTATAGCGGGCGTATCAATAAGTATTAAAAATTATTTGAACCTGTAACTCCTGCGCTTTTACTGGGTGGCAGTTGTTGAACCATATGAAATAAAATCGTCATAACGTCTCAACGGTTTGTGTTAGCACGTTCAAATTGCGCGTTTGGCCGTAGGGCAGGAATGTGAAGTGGTATACGCATGAATGGTTTGTACAGCGACGAAGTCCACTATGAGTTGGATGGGTTGGTCAACAAGCAAAACTGGCCCATTTGTGGGCCTGAGAATCCGCATTTCGCGATCGAGATGTCTCTTCACCATCAACTGGTGACTGTGTGATGCTCAGTGTCCAGTCACAGAATAATCGGTTCAGTATTCCGTGATGCCACTGTGACTACCGAACGGTACGTGAAGGTTTTCGAACATGATTTTTCATCCCCATTATCCGAAGAGAGCCTGATTTCGACAAGATGTGATTCATGCAAGATGGGGCAGGACTCCATCGAAGCGGGAGAGTGTTTGATGTCCTGGAGGAGCACTTTGGGGACCGCATTCTGGCTCTGGGCTACGCAGAGGCCACTGGCATGGGCCTCGATTGACCTCCATACCCTCCGGATCGGAACACATGCGACTCCTTTTTGTGTGGCTATATTAAATACAAGGTGTATAGCAATAGCCCTAAACCCACTGCTCAGCTGAAAACAACCATTCAGGAGGTCATCGACAGCATCGATGTTCGGGCACTTCAGCGGGTCAAGCTGAATTTCGCTGTTCATCTGCACTATGTCGTAGCCGATGATGGCAGACATATCGAACATTTCATAACCTAAATCCGAATATCTGTAGTGATGTTGACGAATAAAATGTGTTCACGTCGTAGTTCGTGACTAATTTACGTTTTCCTTCACATAGTTCAATAATTGTCACCCTGTATGTAAACAAAGCAGTCACTTTGGATCCAAATACAGTTTACATGCACAGACATGAAAGTGTATGTAACTTTTGTCGTTATTTAGTATTCAACAAAATGTACTTCGTCACAGTAGAAGGAAATAGTCTCCTCTCACTGTCGGTAAATGACATAATTGTTTATTGATAATGAAACATGTTTTACTTAATATCTGCGAAGTATCGAAGCGATATTAAAATCATTTTGTTTTGCGTTTCTTTAAAACTCTACCTTATTTTTGAGAAAATTGCGTTTTCTAGCGCTGTATGATAAATGAGAGTGCACTTTTATTTTTACTACAGCTTTCTTCTGTTTACCATCACACATCAACAATTTTCGAATAAAACACAGGCAATTTCAATTTTGCTATAAATAGTGTTTCTTTTTTAAGCAACAGACTGGAAGAAGAGAATGTAGACCAAAAGTGTTCCATAGGTTATGCGGCCCTTTACATGTCCAAACTCAGCTTCTAGACGGTGCATCACTTCCGGTTTCTCAGTGAATGTCGTAAGACAGTGACCACATACGGAAAGCAGCGGTCGATAAAATGTAGCGCCCGATTGGAATGCAATACAACTAACGTACAGGTAATGTGATACGATGTTAACTAACAAAGGCTACTAGGAAAGATACGTAGTCTACGCTTACTTATCATATGGTCTACACTTATTTACAATAGACTACGGTAGAGTACGGTAATTTTGCAGCTCAAGAAGAAGCATTAAGATCGCTCGTGAGGTCTACTGTGACTAGTTGATGAAGACTTGTGGCTTGTGGGAAGGCAGGCTGAGACTGTCGAGTTAAAACCGATGTGCGGCAGTCGTGAGAGCAGCATGACCTGCGAGTTGCTGTATCTCGATATTGTCTACACACTGATGAGTCACAACATTATAACCACCTGCTTAGTAGCTTGTTGTCGATCTTTGGAACGGCTGGTTCAAATAGTTCAAATGGCTCTGAGCACTACGGGACTTAACTGCTGAGGTCATCAGTCCCCTTGAACTTAGAACTACTTAAACCTAACTAACCTAAAGACATCACACACATCCATGCCCGAGGCAGGATTCGAACCCGCGACAGTAGCAGCCGCGTGGTTCCGGACTGAAGCGCCTAGAACCGCTCGGCCACAGATGGACCAGCAGACCCGTTTAGAAACACTGGTACTTGCCTTCGTAACTTTTTTTTTTTTTTTTTTTTTTAGACCAGCAATCTGAATTTATATATTGTAATTTTTTGTAGACACCTTCTCTGCCAGTTTGATGTTGATCGAGGCTGGAGCTTGACCAGCTTTGTTCTAAATTCAACCTTGTAATGTTTCTAGTTTTGAATTAAATTGAATTTTAACTTAAGAAGTTTTGCATAGGCACCTTCAGTGCAGCTTATAAGTTAACTGGAGGCGGAGCTTGTCCAGCGCTGTGCTTTTAATTAAATCTGTTAATCTTCCTGTTTCTAAACGGTGCTATTAACCTCAACTTGGTCCCTTCCGATTTACATATTTTTTCAAATCTTGAATAACACCGTCAAAGACTTAATTTGCCTAGTGATGAAGCGGAGGAAGCAGAGGCTAGGTTGTGGTTCTATGAACAAACATTCTACAGTGACGGTACCAACGAACTGGTCTTAAAAATTAAGTAGGGAGACACGAAGAATAAAAATGTAGAATGTTAATGAAGTTTGTTTCATTTAAAAAGTTTTAACAGTTCTCACAATAAAAATCGAATGCATTACTTTTCAGCAGGGCTTCGTAAATGTTCATTTCATTACTAATAAACTTTTAATGTCTCCGCACCAGGTCAAATTAAGGGAAGATGAAGAAAGAGGCTGCCCTCTACATTTGTTACCGGTAAGTCCAAGCAACACGAAAGCAGTTCGAAGTTGCTTTGGGAAGTCAAATGGAAATTCCTGGAGAGAAGGCGACATTCTTTTCAAGAAACACTATTGAAAAGCAATTGAGAGAACTGGCATTTCAAAATGGCTTCAGAACGATTCTGTTGCCACTAACATACAATTCGCGCAAGACCACGAAGATAATATACGAGAAATTAGGGCTCCTAAGGAGGTTCTATTTGCGAGTGGAACCGGAAACGTTGGTTGGTTGATTCGGGGGAGGGGACTAAACAGTGAGATCATCGGTCCCATCGGATTAAGAAAGATGGGGAAGTAAGCCGGCCGCGTCCTTTCAAACGAGCCATCCCGGCATTTGCTTGAAGCGATTTAAGAAAATCACGGAAAACCTAAATCAGGATGGCCGGACGCGGGTTCGAATCGTCGTCCTCCCGAATGAGAGTGCAATGTCCTAACCACTGCGGCACGTCGCTCGGTAATCATGAAAGGAGATGGTCAATTGTACAGGCTGTCCTACCCCAAACATCGTACGGTCACCTGTGGAGTAGATTAGATTAGATTTCCTTTCATTCCAATTGATCCGTAGTGAGGAGGTCTTCCAGGATGTGGAACATGTCAGAAAAGTAACAATACATGACAAATATTTACAACTAAAACAAATAAGCTAATGTACCGTTCCACAGATCCCAAGTGGAATGATCGTCATTTTTTAATTAACACTATATAAAGAGTCATTTTACAAATGCTAATGCACTGAATTCAAAATTAAAAAGTTTATTTATTTATTTATAATGTAATAAACGTGTAATACAACTACTACAATACTTATGTACAATGAACACATTACTACACTGAAATGGTGCAGAAGTTAGATCGTACTTACACACACACACACACACACACACACACACACACACACACACACACACACGTAGATGTAGATATAGACGTTATAAGCGCTTATTGCACACTGTATAAACGATTTCTTCTTGCTGCATTCGTACACAATGCCCTACTAAAAATTCGTGTATGGATCACATGATTGTTCAATTATTCACATCATGTTTCACAACCTGTAATACTAATTTTCATGTTTAATTTCGACAAAAATGGTTCAAATGGCTCTGAGCACTATGGGACTTAACATCTGAGGTCATCAGTCCCCTAGAACTTAGAACTACTTAAACCTAACTAACCTAAGGACATCACACACATCCATGCCCGAGGCAGCATTCGAAACTGCGACCGCACGGCCACTCCGGCCGGCCTAATTTCAACATGTAACAAAGAATGTTCCGTATTGTAATTTTTTAAAGTGGAACATTTCAGTAAAATTTATTTGAAGTTGATGTTGTGATGTTTTAACACGTTTTTGTACTAGTCAAAGATCCATTATATTTGCGATGAATTCTAAACTTGGAGTATCTTCTTTGAAAATGGTGTATGTTAATGTACTAATGTAAATAAATGTGAATGCTGATTCTGTGCGATGCCACACACAACAAAAATGAGCAGAATTGACATCTAAAAGTTTTAACAAAACGTGCATATGTTCTTCTGTAATTCTCAATATGCTCTACGAAGTACTGTCATAAAATATCGAGACAATTGCTATAAAATATTTTATTTCAGAAATATACATATTTAGTTATTGTCACCTTCAACATATCCCCCTCCTCTACCCCTAAACACTCCATGAGAATTTACCGTTGATGGAAACAGTGCTGGAAGTCTTCCTCTATTCCTCTGTGAGCTCCTTGACGAAGCATGCCGATTTTACTTGAACTGCTGCAGTGGACTGATATTTTGTTCCTTTAAATGCGGATTTGACCTTGGATTTTAGATAAAGGTCACGTAGAGATAGGTCAGGCTGAGATGCTACACTTCGCTGGGAAACTCTTAATAGAAAATACACTATGGACTTGGAGATTTAACAGCGATCGGTGTAGAATATTAAAATTATGTAGAACAATCTCGATCGAAACAGATATTTATTATAGTTGGCAACCGGTTTCGATCTATAATTTAGGGCATCTTCAGGCCGTAAACACTATGATGGCGGCTGGTGGCGATGGATGGCAGTTGACTACAGTTGACGTCCGTGTGGTTGCAAATCTTACTCATTCCACCGCCACCATCCGCCATCATGTTGCTTACAGCCCAAAGATGGCCAAAATTATACGCTGAAACCGGTTGCCGGCAATGATAAACGCCTATTGTGATCAAGACTGTTTTACTGAACGTTAGTGGGTTGTCTTGACTCAGAACGCAAGACTTGTTCTTCCACAATTTGCGTCTTCTTTCCTTATTTTCTCGCGGTATTGAGCAAGAATATTAAGATTAATAGCTTCACCTTTAGGAGCACAGTGAAGATACACAAGTTGATGAATATAAAAGAAACAATCATCGTCGCTCTGAATCTTGATTAGCTCATTCCAGCTTTTTTCGCTCTCGGTGAAGTTGGTCCCTACCACCGCATGGATTGGCGCTTAGTTTCTGGATCACAAGTGAAAAACCAGGATTTGTCAAATGGTGTCACTCTTTCCAAATAATTTGGATGTTTTTCAATGGTATTCAAAAGGTCGGTACAAACAATTACATGAGCTTCTTTTTGTTCGCTCATGAGAATTTTTCGGCATCGGTTTCGCCGCACACTTTTCTCATGTTATATTGGTTAGACAGAATTCTTCTCGACAATTCTTTGTCAATTCCCACAGTTTCAACAATTGATATAGTACTCAACCGACGGTAAGGTCGAATCATTTACCTACTTTTTCGATACTTTCATCAGTTTTTTATGTTGAAGAGAGTCTCGGGAGTAATGCTTTATTGTCTTCTCTGCCATCTCTAAAATGCTGGAAACATTAAAAAAAACTCAGATACGCGATAAACAGTCTTCGCCATACACTTCTTTTGTAAAAGATAGGTTTCAGTGGCAGTTTTTTTCTCAAGTTTCGTGTGACACTTCTTGACAATTCGTTGCTCTGTTTTTACACGTATCATCTTTCCGGCAAAACAAAATAACAACTCTTACACAAAAGAAAACCACGGCCACACCGATTTCTTTACAGACACGACAGATGCCGCATTCGACTGGTCGTTAATCTTTGGCACAAGCGTACCTACTCTGTGATAGAATCAGTCCCGTAATTTTATAGCTACACATTTTAATGCAATTTCGGAAATTTTAATGAAGATTACATTATAGCCTCCCACAGGTAAGCGTTTTCTGCATGAAGGTTCTGTTACCTGTTGAATACTTTATCATGGAGCTGTGTTTCGACATGAACATTAGAGAATAGAAAGACAGGAAACCAACTTTATTATTAAGTTTTTGAGTTCTCCGAGAACAATCATTTATTTTTCAATAAAAATTTATGTGTCTTAATTTTATCCATTTTTTTTCAGTGTTTCGTCCGCGACTGTTTTACTTTCGTAAATTGAAGAAATTTATGTGTGTTGGGTCATACCTGTCTGTCAAGTGCGGGTAGTGGAATCTCTGCCCGCTCGACAGAGAGTCAGGCCTGTGCTGGACAAGGCCACCGAAGCATGTAATGTGTACTCAAGAAGAACTGCACGAGAACACGCACAGGTGTCCCAGGGCTATAATTCTGCGCGCTTGTCATTGAGCTACAGCTGACCAGCTTCCTTCTTAACAGCACTGCGTGTGAGGCACGAGGAAGCCGTAACTTGCCTCAGCATTTCAGTCACGCAAAAGGAGAAACGTAACGCAGTCCGGCAGGAATGCGACTGTGACAACGAGGGCATGCGTGACTGGCGTAGCGGCTCCCGGTAACTCGGGGGTGTCAAGGACTGCCTTATAGAGCTGCTTCTCCGTGGCTTGATGCTTGCGTCTCAGAACGGAATCATCTGTAAAATGGCTGTGTACATACTGGGTGGTCATAATGAAAATGCAGCTACTCACGAAGATGTCTAGTGCGGGCTGTAATTATCGTACTGCAGCGAAATGTGGCAGACATGCTAGTGCATTAATGAGGAACTGATTTACGCTGGAAAAAAAATTAGTTCCAATTTTCGCCGCCAGGTAAAAATCTGGGGCCTTACGCTAATTGTACGATGGTAAGACATCCAGGCTATCATTTAACTAGCCACAACTTGAGTGAAAAGTATGTATATCGAGATGGGAGACTGAAACTGTTTTACGGGAACAGCAACAATTACAGTGTTGCACTGAGAGAGTGTCGCGGACTGATAGTTCTGGGGAGAGGCCCGATATGATTAAAAGATTTAAAGGAAGATTACAATGATATTCGAAAGTGTGGGTGAGCTTTTTGTGGCACCTGGAAGAGGAAGGCGTCCTACCCCGGTGGAAGTCACTGACGAGGTTGCTGTTTCTATATGTGACGATGCATCACGTGCCCCCGGTAGTGCTAGCGCTCGTAAAGTGTCACCAGAACCGTTCATCCCACGGTCAACACAATCAAAAGTTTTGCGGTCTATTTTAGACTAGTACCAGTACAAGATCCAGACGGTGCAGCAACTAATTCTGAATCTGCTCTGCAGTTTCTGGCACGGATCGAAGTTTGTGACATGTGACCAGGCAATATTCTATGCAGGTACGAGCCGCATTTTACACTACAGTGTGCATTGAATACACACAGCTGCTGAATTTTGTGTACTGTCGAAACGCGTCGTGTGCACTATGAGAGGTTGCACTCGTCGTACATGACTGTGTGGTTTTTAATTCACAAGCACCTTTATCCGCCACTTTATCGAGACCTTCTTCTTCAACACGTAGTTGCTGCTTTGGAAGAGCGTAACTGGGTGGAAACGACTGTTTTCACGCAAGATGGGGCGACATCCCATGTCACTTGCCCATTGAAAGATCTGCCTTAACGCAACCTTCCACGAACGTGTTATCCCTCGAGGTTTTTCAGGTGTATGGCCTGCAAGACCACCTGATTCGTGTGACTTTTGGTCCTGGGGAAATCTAAGAGAATGCGTTAATCTGTCTGATCAGCAGGGCAGTATGCAATAACACATTGCTCGGAATCCACCGGAACTGCTGCCATCAACTGTTGATCACGTAGTTTCACGGATGCAGCACTTCCTCGACGACTTCGCTGTTTATAGGGAACAAATTGCGTAAGCGGCGGTTACTAATAAAATCAGTATTATGCCTTCCTCATTTATTTAACCTTTCCTGCCTCCGTCCCGCTCCTAATCCATCAAATATGGAAACGTATCTTTATTCCTTTCTTGCATTCACAGCGCCAGATTGTCACCTGGTGGCCAAAACTGGAACTATTTTTTTTTTTCCAGCGCTAATCGGTTCCGCATTAAGTCATTACAATATCTGCCAAGTTTCGGTGCCATACGAAAATTACAGCCCACACTGGAGCTCTGTGAGTAGGTGCAGTTTAATCATAGCCACTCGGTACTTTGGATGAAACCGATACCGGTATTTCATTCTGAATAAGCAGCATTTTTCCGTATTTCTTTGGAGGGCAAGTAAAATTTATTCCTAAGATTTTCATTGCTTTGAAATATTGGCTATTATAAAAACTGGGCAAAGAAACTCTTTCTCTCATCCCGAACAGGCCATGAAGGCGCAGCGGTACCTATCGGCCGACGTGTCATCCTTAGCCCACAGGCGTCACTGGATGCGTATATGGAGGGGCATGTGGTCAGCACACCGCTCTCCCGACCGTATGTCAGTTTCTGAGACCGGAGCCGTTACTTCTCAGTCAAGTAGCTCCTCAGTTTGCCTCACAAGGGCTGAGTGCAGCCCGCTGGCCAACAGGGCTCGGCACCGCGTGGTCAACCACCCAAGCGCTAGCCCAGCCCGACAGCGCTTTTCTTCGGCGATCTGACGGGAACCGGTGTTGGCGGGGAAAGAAACTGGCCCTGTTTTAATAACAGCGCTTGCAGTTAGAAACTGCCGACAAACACATGAGATAAAAGTCGGTTCAGCACTGCAGTGGCAATACTGTACCTGTTAGCGTGTCGCGTGGCCTATTAGACGGCACACATATACATGTAAGACTTGCCGGCCCCCCTCTTCCCCCGCTCCGCCACTGGTCTATATGGTAATTTACCGCCGTCGTCTTCTGGCATTTGTAATGTTACTGAATGGCATCGTATCGTCCCTCGTTTGCGGGAGTGTCTTACGAAGTGTGATAGCAATAAAGTATAGGGCTCCATTTGGTTTAAAAGATCAAAAACGGGTGGGGACGCAACAAACTTGTGGCATCATGTGGGGAGAAAACACAATTTTCCTTGGAAGAGAAGGTAACTTTGTTGATATACCTATAATTTTATTGGTGCGCTATAAACTTGGGATAAGTGCGCCTTTAATTTTGTGGTCGCTTCAACGTGAGAAAATTGATACCATTCAAATGTGATGATCCAGTGAAATCATCAACTTTTACTTTTCCCTCTCCTGTCACCATTAATTTTAGTGAAGCTGAGACAGATTTTGCTGTAGCCTCTACCCCATTGCGATCCTTACATACTCCTTCACCTTCTTTAAACTTTTAAATCTTTCTGCTAAGCCTACGTTCATTACTGGAAGTAAAAGCAATAAAAGAACCGAAAATAGATTATTTCAGGAACTGTTTATTCTGGTCGGTTTTTACGGTCAAATTAAACTGGAGACGAAAAGAACTGGTGTAAACGAAAACTGTTTGTTTCACTGGTAATCGCCATTCCTACCCGGTACCTCCAGCGCAGTATCATTGTACCAAACGCTCAGGATCGCTTAATGGAAAATAAACTTTCAAAATAGCGGAAATGTGCAATTCGAATGCGATATTTCGCAAGCCACAAGTCAGTCAATGGTGGAAGTTACTTCGGCTACGTATTTGCAGTAGTCTGTTCCCTTCCATTAATGGACAAATCGAGCGGGTAAACGACTGTCTACATGTCTCTGGATGTTCTATACTGATTCTTCAAATCGATATGTGGCATACAGCAAACCAGTGCTTAACAGTATTGGTTAAAAACAGTCTTGGTTACAATTTTATTTTTTTTATTTTTTCGACTACGCGTTTCGGCTTATTTAGGCATCTTCAGGTTGATTTTAATTTGGTATTTCTTAAAACGATCCTTTCGACAGTGTGACCAAAGGGCATCGTCGAATACATTTACTGAGTGTAACGAAGGCGATGTTGGCCTGATGTATTCGACGATGCCCTTTGGCCGCACTGTCTAAAGGATCGTTTTAAGAAATACCAAATTAAGATCAACCTGAAGATGTCTAAATAAGGCGAAACGCGTAGCTGAAAAAATAAGAAAACGAAAACTGCAACCAAGACTGTTTTTAACCAATACCGTTCAATAGTGACTTCTTGTTCTCCACCATGGATTAGGTGTGTTGTGACTTGGTAAGACAGCCAAGTCACAATGAGAGGAAGCCGAAAGGCACGCGCTTAAACTCACGCAGGCTGACGTGAGGTCTGAAACAGGATACGTAATGAATGCTATAAAGAAAAGTACGTAGCTGCTGGAATACTTAACTTTAATGCACAATTGGTGAACATTGGTCTTGTTGATACAATATTATCATCTCTATATAACTTGGTGACGGCGCCTTGCTAGGTCGTAGCAATTGACTTAGCTGAAGGCTATGCTATCGTCTCGGCAAATGAGAGCGTAATTCTCCGTGAACCATGGCTAGCAAAGTCGGCTGTACAACTGGGGCGAGTGCTAGGAAGTCTCTCTAGACCTGCCGTGTGGCGGCGCTCGGTCTGCAATCACTGACAGTGGCGACACGTGGGTCCGACGTATACTAATGGACCGCGGCCGATTTAAAGGCTACCACCTAGCAAGTGTGGTGTGTGGCGGTGACACCACAAGGTGCTCTCACCTGTTCCGGCAGTCAAGGTCCAGATATCGTCTTCAGTATTTCTTACGCCACACTGATGGAAAAAGATCACAACACCACAAAATAATTAATGATTAATGTAGAGTGAAAAAAAATCGCGAATGCATTTGTCTTGGTAACACCATTAAGAGATTAACACTGAAAGGTCCCAGGTTAATGTAAAGGCGAGATAATCCATTGAAAATGTATAATGCCGATGCGTTAATGACCACTATGTACGCCGGAATGTTGAATGCAAGCATGCAAGCATGCAAACGTGCATGCATTGTGTTGTGTGGGTTCAGGTTGTCGGTTTGTGGCATGGAGTTCCGTGCCTGCTGCACTTGGTCGGTCAATGTAGGGACGATCAATACTGTTTGTAGATGGTGCTGGGTGATGTCCCGTATATGATGATGATGTTTGGTTTGTGGGGCGCTAAACTGTGCGGTCATCAGGGCCCGTGTAAATTCCCAACCTTTTCTCAGTCCAATCTCGCCACTTTCATGAATGATGAGGAAATGATGAGGACAACACAAAGACCCAGTCATTCCCCGCCGGGAATCGAACCCGGAGCCCCGTGCTCGGGAAGCGAGAACGCGACCGCGAGACCACCAGCCGCGCAGGGTACTCCCCCTGCATCAGGCATCTCCACAGGCCACATTTCAACAGGACAATCCCCGGCCACATATTGTGAGGAATGTACAGGCCTTCTTCGAAGAGCGACGGGTGCCATTGCTTCCCTGGCCTGCACATTCGCCAGACATGTCGCCCATCGGACGTGTCTGAGATATGGGTGGTCGGCACCTGGTACGTCACGGTCCTCCAGTAACTGGGGTCACATGGATATGTAGGTTTGGGTACAAACCGCGTGGAGGGAAATCCCTCACGCGCGTATTCAGAACGTTATTGACTCAACGCCACGGCGTATAGCAGCTCTGATTGCAGCGCATGGTGGCCACGCTACATAGTGAATAGTAGGGCTCAAAGGACATGGACAGATTTGAAAAGGCAATCATTCGTTACTTGTCATGTACCTAACCTGTGGTATTAAATCAATTGAATTCATGTGTTTCCTTCTTGGTGTTGCAATTTCCACAAACGGTAGTGTATGTTAAATGGTGTTTCCCGTGTTATTAGCTGACTCAGCCTTGGTTAGAATTGTTCATGTTGTTCTTGAAAGCAAATGTACGTCTTTGTACCAAGAATTCCAGAGGATGATGCTTGAAGTCGTACAGTACAAGTATGTTCAAATGGCTCTGAGCACTATGGGACTTAACTGCTGAGGTCATCAGTCCCCTAGAACTTAGAACTACTTAAACCTAAGTAACCTAAGGACATCACACACATCCATGCCCGAGGCAGGATTTGAACCTGTGACCGTAGAGGTCTCGCGGTTCCAGATTGTAGCGTCTAGAACCGCTCGGCCACCTATAATTATGTGTTACAGATTAAACAGATATCATCATATCATACGTCTGTTTATCTCTTACATTTGATAAAGTGCGTCTACTTGCCATGTCATATTCAAATTGTGATGAGTGTGTATTGAAAATATTGTTTCCCTTATAATCTTCGCGTGCAATTAAGGCTTTTACCTTGTGTACAGAGGCTGCAGCCGATTCCATTACGTCTCTTCGTACACCATTTCTTTCGTAAAACAAACCTTGTTCTATTTTTCTTTTAAATCTGATCTGTCTAGAAAAGTTTTCGACGCACGGTCTTTACAGCCCCAATTTCGTAAATTGTAGTCATGGACAATCGGACTACGACGGCGGTAAATTTGTCAAAAGTTCCCATTTTATTAAAGAATACTTGAACGATTTTGGAAGGGTTTTGAAAAATATTACCGCTTTATTACCTACATTCGTTGTAGAATTAAACTTCTTAGTGGTCACATGATACACATTTTCTATTACGCTTCTTTTTTAACTTTACTACATATGTACGCGTTTTCTTATATATCTCTATACTGATGTCCGTCAATTTGTTTCGTTGAGCTCTGTCTTGTGCTAATGGTTGACACTTGGTTGTGGAATAACCTTCTTCATTCCTACCTTCAATTCTTACGGTCCCATAAACACATTCATCCTCAATGGTATTCGTTGACGTTAATGTATCACTTACATTTAAACATATTTCTCCAAAGAACTTATCGTTAATGAGTTTGAATAGTGTATTTGCAAGAGGAGGGTCTTCAATACAATCTTATGTCAAACTGCAATACACTCTTGACTATGCCACACAGATTTGTAAAAAGTCCACGACATGAATTAGATTGATGTGATGCATGTTGACTGAAAGACAAAAGTTTATAATTTAAATGTGCAAACCATTAACTAGAAGAAAAAGGTAGTAAAATGCGACCGTAAGTACATCGCTATTATACTTTAAACATACCTAACTATTAAGAGAATGAAACCAGAATAATCCAAGATGTGTAGAAACGCACTAGCGTACTACGGTAAATTCCTTCTGCAACACAAAATCAGTGGAAACCCCCTGAGTGAGCGTACTGTAAAGCCCCATCTCACATTACCACACAGCACGCACTGCAGTGGTGCAGTTGCGCTCAACGAGGACCAATAGCTCACTAGTCATATATCTTTATAATCCGAAAACTACTCATTTCCTCACCTAGGGACTACCACCACCGCAATCAGAGACATACATCGAGCCCAGTACGTGTCTTTCAGCCAACGACTCACACCGTTGAAACACTTAACTTAGAATAAATGGTGATTAATTGAAACCCTCAGCTGCCGACAAGTGTTGTTGATATACCTCGATGGGGACAGCTGAAAATGTGTGCGCCGACCTGGATTCGAACCCGCTGTCGGAGTGTCGACTACGAGTACTTAGATAAGTTGCTGGAAGCTGTAGCTAAATGTTACAAATAAAAAATTTTCGATGCTGATTGTGTTTTCAATTTAACGACCTGTTGGACCTTGAAAGGAAAACTTGTAACTCTTATATCGCTTAGAAGTAGGTTCATGTTATGTAACTGTATATCTGTAATTATGAAGTGGTTATTCTTTGTTAGTTAAGGTCACTGATCTGTGACAGGAAATTTAGAGTTGTGTAGTGCATATATAGAAAAAGGCAAACGATTGTTTAAAATAATGAATTTTTACAATACGTGTATATTTAGAAGAGAAACAGTACGTTTTGGAAGCTGGTTCATGCTTATGGCACTTGCATTGTAAAACGTAAAAGATGTAGGGAAGTCCCTCCACAACGGAAGTGCACGGCGCGATGCAAAAGGTGGTTTTGGAGGTCGAACTAGGCGGTCCTTGGTATAAACGATACGCAGTAAGAGGCTAGCCGTTGCACGGTACACATCGACGGTGCCAAGGGGGGGAATTGGAGGCAGCTTTGCGTGGAATTTTGCCTCGGATGAGGATTTGGCTGTTGCTTGGTACTCTTTGCAATAAGAAATGGCTCTAATAAGTTGAATAACCGTCGACGAGAAGAAATGTTATAGAACATTCAAACATCAAGAGCCGTGAGTACAGTTAGCTTCCACGTCGCTTGCCACCACAGCTTCCCCGCTGCTCCACCTACTTCTTGCATACAGATACGCATCAGAGCATTGACAAGTTAATTTGTGTCGGTGATTTTAATAATAATCCAAATGCTATAAATCTGTGTTTGGGACCGTATCTTCTATCCTGATCATGAACCTATGCAAGGTCCCCTCCCAAGTGTTTATAAATCCAAGCATCCTGTTTCAAATGAACTAGTGATTTATTTATGTTTGTCAAATGTGGAAGGATCAACAAAAGTGAAGTTAGTTAGAATTTTGCTACTCTCAGCTTATTGCAAAATATCGCTTTCCAAAAGTACTGTGCCAGATTCTGTATATGTTATTGTCTAAAATACCTGCTTCACAGGTGATGAGAAAGGCAAATAAGTCAAACTCGCTTGAAACATAATTTAGCCTTGATTATTATCATGAATGATTTGTTTTTAAAGTTGATTGAGCTCAGTGTTGAATAATTTGCCTTGAAAAGTAAAATATAAACTATCCTAAGTGAAGTTAAGAAGTGACTTTGTTTAAATTAAATTTTACTACTGAAATAACCATAGGGTTTGACCAGTGATACTATACCAGTTTATGGGTCCCCACCATATTCTTCTCATATCAGAAAGGTAATTGGCATATTATTGCTGCTAAGGAAAACAAATATAAGCAGAGTGATACGAGCAGTATAACTGTGGTATCATTTATCTTTAATTGTGATTTTTACTTGCCAGTTAAGACAGACGCCCCCCAGGCCCATCTTTAGTCCTGCACTTCTTGCATTAACATTTCAGTACTGGTTCAAGTAATGATCTCGAGTGTAACAGTTATTGGTATAAGTCTGGTACAATTTTTGCTTTCTGTGCTTACTAGTTTGTGCATTATTGGTAACTGCTGCCACCCACAGCTCAGAGTGCCCTGTGTCTGCTTGCATCCTGTGTGCTATGAAAAGGGAAATATTAATGAAATTAACTTCAAAAACTAACATTCAATTTTCTTAAACATTTCCAAATTCATATGCCTAATTGGGGCTGGCGACCGTATATTGTTTCATTCGTATATGAATTTTACTACTTTCATTAACCCCAAAAGTTCAAGCCTGTTTAGTTTTACCGTTAATTCCAATATATTCAAAATTGCAGTCCGATACCTTTATCCATCAGTCACACGCCCGGTCATATTTACCAAATCCTCTCAAAGGGTAACATTAGTTTGTGTCACACCTGACTAGAGTTATAAACTGGCCTCATAATTTCAAAAGCGACCAAGTCTTGATTATTAATTAGTTGGTATATCACTATGGCAATATTATGGAAATGGAAGAGGATGTAGATGAAGATGAAATAGGAGATATGATACTACGTGAAGAGTTTGACAGAGCTCTGAAAGACCTAAGTCGAAACAAGGCCCCGGGAGTAGACAACATTCCATTAGAACCACTGACAGCCTTGGGAGAGCCAGCCCTGACAAAACTCTACCATCTGCTGAGCAAAATGTATGAGACAGGCGAAATACCCTCAGACTTCAAGAAGAATATAATAATTCCAATCCCAAAGAAAGCAGGTGTGGACAGATGTGAAAATTACCGAACAATCAGTTTAATAAGTCACGGCTGCAAAATACTAACGCGAATTCTTTACAGACGAATGGAAAAACTGGTAGAAGCCGACCTCGGGCAATATCAGTTTGGATTCCGTAGAAATATTGGAACACGTGAGGCAATACAGACCACACGACTTATCTTAGAAGCTAGATTAAGAAAAGGCAGACCTACGTTTCTAGCATTTGTAGACTTAGAGAAAGCTTTTGACAATGTTGACTGGAATACTCTCTTTCAAATTCTGAAGGTGGCAGGGGTAAAATACAGGGAACAAAGGGCTATTTACAATTTGTACAGAAACCAGATGGCAGTTATAAGAGTCGACGGACATGAAAGGGAAGCAGTGGTTGGGAAGGGAGTGAGACAGGGTTGTAGCCTCTCCCCGATGCTATTCAATCTGTATTTGAGCAAGCAGTAAAGGAAACAAAAGAAAAATTCGGTGTAGGTATTAAAATCCATGGAGAAGAAATAAAAACATTAAGGTTCGCCGATGACATTGTCATTCTTTCAGAGACAGCAAAGGACTTGGAAGAGCAGTTGAACGCAATGCACAGTGTTTTGAAAGGAGGGTATGAGATGAACATCAACAAAAGCAAAATAAGGATAATGGAATGTAGTCGAATTAAGTCGGGTGATGCTGAGGGAATTCGATTAAGAAATGAGACTCTTAAAGTAGTAAAGGTGTTTTGCTATTTGGGGAGCAAAATAACTGATGACGGTCGAAGTCGAAAGGATATAAAATGTAGACTGGCAATGGCAAGGAAAGCGCTTCTGAAGAAGAGAAATTCGTTAACATCGAGTATAGATTTAAGTGTCAGGAATTCGTTTCTGAAAGTATTTGTATGGAGTGTAACCATGTATGGAAGTGAAACGTGGACGATAAATTGTTCGGTCAAGAAGAGAATAGAAGCTTTCGAAATGAGGTGCTACAGAAGAATGCTGAAGATTAGATGGGTAGATCACGTAACTTATGAAGAGGTATTGAATAGAATTGGAGAGAAGAGAAATTTGTGGCACAACTTGACTAAAAGAAGGGATCGGTTGGTAGGACATATTCTGAGGCATCAAGGTTCAAAAATGGTTCAAATGACTCTGAGCACTATGGGACTCAACATCTTAGGTCATAAGTCCCCTAGAACTTAGAACTACTTAAACCTAACTAACCTAAGGACATCACACGCACCCATGCCCGAGGCAGGATTCGAACCTGCGACCGTAGCGGTCCCGCGGTTCCGGACTGCAGCGCCAGAACCGCACGGCCACCACGGCCGGCAGGCATCAAGGAATCACCAATTTAGCATTGGAGGGCAGCGTGGAGGGTAAAGATCGTAGAGGGAGACCAAGAGATGAATACACTAAGCTGATTCAGAAGGATGTAGGCTGCAGTACGTACTGGGAAATGAAGGGGCTTGCACAGGGTAGACTAGCATGGAGAGCTGCATCAAACCAGTCTCAGGACTGCAGACCACAACAACACCAACATCACCATATCCCTAACAAGAACCGAAAAACAATTAAAGACGTGGAACATCACAGGTCTTGTCGGACATACAAAGTTTTGAGGAATTTTTAGCCATTGTAATAAAATATTGGGAGATTCGCTAACGTAATGATACGGAGAGGTGGACATCAGGGATGATTTCTACCTCTAATAATAAGAAAACTGCCCCGAAAGTAATTTCTGAGCTCAGATTGCGAGTAATAAACTACGTGTTAGCAAAATCAGTGCAGCCAACTGCTTAAACACACTGATTGTAAGTCTGCTATGATGCAGTACCTAAAGTCGCTGTTGTTTACAACTGAGTGCGGACCACAGTCTGCTAACACGTTCCCTGCTCTCTTCTTGGAGCATTACCTAACCGAAAGAAGGAATGTGGCGCATTACTCGGCGGCAGTTCTGCAGGCAGTCAGGTGGACGAGCGCAATGGTGAGCGTGCCAAGGCTACGGCGGGGAGCCTTCCAGCGGAGAAAGGCGGCGTTAAAAGGCCAGGAGTCAGGGACTGGCGCACTGTCTGCCCGACTTCCTGCAACGACCCCAGCTCTGAAGTTGCGCAGAGGCGGAGAAATCACCGAGCAGTAGGCAGAGGCATTCACGTCCGGCAGACTGTTGACAACTCCTGGCCCGGTATCTACATAAAATCAAAAGACAGAAGAATGATAGTTACTCTTGTGGCGGCGTGGGAACGCCAGATCACTCACTGTGTGACTGTGCGCTCTACAAAGACGTAGGCGGTGGCGGCCGTCAGGCATTAAGGATGCTGACGTCAGCATGCTGCCATTTCCGGCCAGACAACATATTCTACACATGGAGAGACGTCAACCGACGCCGGCGAACACTGGTAGAAATGGTTTCTCGTGAATTTACATTACGTTGGTGCGAGTAGATGCTTGGATTCTTAAAACGAAAAGCCAATCGTGTAATCTCTTCTTATTGGCGTGCTGCGTTGCGCCCAAGAACTCCAGCAGACAATGGTTGTTCACCGGGACAATATGAGGGAGGACACAGTAGCCGAGACAACTACCTGCAGTTTAAATGCACCATAATACATGAACAAAAAAGTACCAATTCTTTAGTACTTACAGTACAGGGTGATTCAAAAAGAATACCACAACTTTAGGACTTTAAAACTCCGCAACGACAAAAGGCAGAGCTAAGCACTATCTGTCGGCGAATTAAGGGAGCTATAACGTTTCATTTAGTTGTACATTTGTTCGCTTGAGGCGCTGCTGACTAGGCGTCAGCGTCAGTTGATGCTAAGATGGCGACCGCTCAACAGAAAGCTTTTTGTGTTATTGAGTACGGCAGAAGTGAATCGACGACAGTCGTTCAGCGTGCATTTCGAACGAAGTATGGTGTTAAACCTCCTGGTGTATAAAACGCTGGTATAAACAGTTTACAGAGAATGGGTGTTTGTGCAAAGGGAAAAGTTCTGGACGGCCGAGAACGAGTGATGAAAATGTAGCACGCATCCAGCAAGCATTTGTTCGCAGCCCAGGAAAATCGACTCGCAGAGCTAGCAGAGAACTGCAAATTCCACAATCAACTGTATGGAGAGTCCTACGAAAAAGGTTAGTTATGAAACCTTATCGTCTGAAATTGGTCCAAGCACTGTCTGCAGCTGATAAGATTAAAAGAATCGATTTCTGTGATTTTATCCTTGCTCAAATGGAAACAGATGAATCTTTCGTTTCAAAGATTGTGTTTCGTGATGAAGCAACTTTCCGCACTAACGGGAAAGTCAACCGTCACAATGTCTGTATATGGGGCACTGAGAATCCGCGGGAAACAACTCAGTATGAACGTGACTCGCCTAAGGTGAACGTTTTCTGTGCCATTTCAGCCAATAAAGTTTTTGGTCCCTTTTTCTTAGAAGGTGCTACTGTAACTGGACTACAGTATCTGGAGATGTTAGAGAATTGGCTGTTCCCTCAGCTCGAACAAGAAGCACAACAATTCATATTTCACCAGGATGGAGCGCCACCACCGTGACAGAGCACTTCATCACTGGCCTCCAAGAAGCCCTGATCTTACCCCCTGCGATTTTTTCTTATGGGAGTATGTTAAGGATATGGTGTTTCGGCCACCTCTCCCAGCCACCATTGATGATTTGAAACGAGAAATAACAGCAGCTATCCAAACTGTTACGCCTGATATGCTACAGAGAGTGTGGAATGAGTTGGAGTATCGGGTTGATATTACTCGAGTGTCTGGAGGGGGCCATATTGAACATCTCTGAACTTGTTTTTGAGTGAAAAAAAACCTTTTTAAATACTCTTTGTAATTATGTATAACAGAAGGTTATATTATGTTTCTTTCATTAAATACACATTTTTAAAGTTGTGGTATTCTTTTTGAATCACCCTGTATTATTAGTAGCTAGGTAATTGGTTGTAGGTTTCATTGTAGTTTCATTGCGGTAGAAACTAATTGTAATATTCGTATTTTTGCAGTGTTAGCATTTAGTATTATTCTTTTTATTACACATTTTTGCCTCAAGTACAGTGGTCAAGTTGAATGTTACGTTATTATTCATTTTCTTCTCGTTTCCTTCTTCATTTTCTCTTTTCAAAAGCTCTTCAATCTTTGGCTGCGTTCCTGTTTCCTTTCCCGTATCTACATTTTCCCTGTTTCCTTCCTTTCTTTCACTTCTGATTTCGTGTTCGTACCTGTTTCTGAATTTGCCTCTTTCATTAATCATTTCAGTGCTGATCCCTGCTTTTTTTAGATCTTCTTCTGTTTCTCAAAGCAATTTTTTTTTCATTTTTTGATTGAACTCGTTATTACATCGAAAATCCTTTTTGTGAGTATGTTGTTGTTCATGGTATGTACGTGTCCATAGAATGTTAGTCGAAGTTTTCTTATCATGTCTGTGAGTCTGCCTCTGCCTACCTATAATTTTTTGGTTGATCTCTTTATCCATATACGATCTCTGTGTACTGTTCCAAAAATTTTTCAGACTATTTTACGTTCAATTTTTTTTCTGTCTCTGTGATGTCAGATGCTCCGCCTGTGGTCGTTTCTGATGCGTAGAGTGCGTCTGGTAGTACAGCTGCACTTTATTGCCTGAGTTTCATCTACACCTACATCATACTCCGCAAGCCACCTAATGGTGTGTGGCGGAGGGTACTGTCGTTACCACTGTCTGATCCCTCCAACCTTGTTCCACTCGCGAATGGTGCGTGGGAAAACGAATGTCAGCAATCCTCTGTATTGGCTATAATTTCTCGAATTTTCTCCTCGAGGTAAATACGCGACATATATGTGGGGGGAAGTAATATGTTGTCCGACTCCTGAAAAGCGCTGTCTCGAAATTTCGATAGTAAATCTCTCCTCGATGCACAACGTCTCTCTTGTAACGTCTGCCAGTGGAGTTTGTCTGCCATCTCCGTAACGCACTCTCTCCAGTTAAACGATCCCGTGACGAAACGCGTCGCTCTTCATTGGATCTTCTCTATCTCCTCTATCAGTCCTGCGTGGTAGGAATCCCAGATAGATGAACAATACACAAGAATCAGGTGACCAAGCACCTTATAAGCCACTCCTTTCGTGGCTTAATTACATTTGCTTAAGATTCTGCCGATGAATCTGAGTCTGGTATCTGCTTTTTCCGCTATCAGTTTTACGTGGTCATTCCAATTAAGGTCGCTATAGATAGTTACGCCTAGATATTTTACGGCAGACGCTGTCTCCAGCTGTTTGTCATCAATAGTGGTGCTGTACAGTAGTGGATTTCTTTTCCTATGCATGCGCAATTTATTACATTTATTAACAATGCGGGACGGTGTCAGATGCCTCACTGAAATCAAGGAAGACGGCATCAACCGGAGCGCCGTTGTCCACTGAGCTGTAGATCTCCTGGAGGAACAGAGCGGGCCGAGTTCCGCAAGATCTCTGTTTGCGAAATCCATGTTGATTTTTATAGAGTAGATGTTCGTTTTCCAAAAAAACATGTTCTATAATTCTACAACAGATTGATGTCAACGATATAGGTCGATAATTATGTGGATTTGTCTTACGGGCTTTCTTAAAAACGGGAATGACCTGCGCTTTTTTCAAGTCGTTAGGTACCTTTCGTCGCTCAAGCGATCTGCGATCAATTACAGCCACAGGGAGAGCAAGTTCTTTTGCGTAGTCTTTATAGAATTTTGTAAGTATCTCCTCTGGTCCTGACGCCTTTCCACTAGTAAGCGATTGTAGCAGCCTTTCAGTTACGGGATTGGCTATCTCAATATCTGCCTTTTCGACGTTCGTACAACAATTGAAAGGAAGGACAAATTCAGAAGACCGAATTCAGTATTTCGGCCTTCTCCCTGTTGTCTTCCATTGCGGTGCCGGTGTGGTTGCTGAGAGAATGAACAGATGTTTGTGACACACTTACTATTTTTACATACGACCAAAATGTCTTACGGTTTTTACTTAGATCGGTTGACCCCATCTTACTTTCAGGATCACTGAGCGCTTGTCTCATTGCTCTCCTTACGCTCATTTTCGCCACGTTCAGCTTTTGTTTGTCAGCTAGGTTTTTACTACTCTTGAATCTGAGATGAAGCGCTCTTTGTTTACGTAGCGGTTTTCTAACACGGCTATTAAACCATTGTGGATCTTTCCCGGTGGCCGAGCGGTTCTAGGCGCTTGAGTCCGGAATCACGCGGCTGCTACGGTCGCAGGTTCGAATCCTGCCTCGAACATGGATGTGTGTGATGTCCTTAGGTTAGTTAGGTTTACGTAGTACTAAGTCTAGGGGACTGATGACCTCAGATGTTAAGTCCCATAGTGTTTAGAGCCATTTGAACCATTCGATCTTTCCCATCCCATAAAACCTTACTCGGAACGTACTTGCCTCGGGTATATTGAACGATTCCTTTGAAATTTTTCCATTTTTTCTCCTCATCACCGAATATTTTATGCTGACTGCTGAGATATTCTGAAAGTTGTATCCTGTTACCCTTAGCGAGTAAATTTATCTTC
Organism: Schistocerca serialis cubense; assembly: GCF_023864345.2. Taxonomy (NCBI): domain Eukaryota; kingdom Metazoa; phylum Arthropoda; class Insecta; order Orthoptera; family Acrididae; genus Schistocerca; species Schistocerca serialis. The sequence continues at coordinate 1,140,811,678 of NC_064639.1, read as the reverse complement.
CTACCTTTCTTAACATTCCTTGTAGGCTATCGCAGCCTTATGATCACTGATACTTTCCTCTGTGTCAACTGATTCGATAAGTTGAAGTCTCTTTGTTGTCAGGAGGTCTAATACGTTACTCTCACGAGTTGGTTCTCTAACTATCTGCCCAAGGTAATTTTCGGACAAGACATCCAGAACAATGCCACACGAATCCCTGTCTCTGGCACCAGTTTTGATGGCATAACACTCCCAATCTTTACCTGGCAAGTTGAAGTCATCCTCTATTACAACGGCATGATCAGGAAAATTACTAGCGATATTCTGCAGATTCTGTCTGAAGAGCTCTACAACTACAGATCGTGACCCAGGTGGTCTATTAAAGCATCCGATCACAATTTTTGACCGATCTTCGATACTCAATTTCACCCAGATTAATTCACATTCGAAATCCTTGATAACTTCGCTAGATTTTATCGAATTTTGTACTGCAATGAACACTCCGCCACCATTGGCGACTAACCTATACTTATGATACAAATTCCAATCTGAACTTAGAATTTCCTTGTCACTGACGTCCGATTTCAACCGGATTTCTGTTCCCAATACTATCTGTGCATTATAACCTTCAATAAGCGATATTCTGGGACCTTTCCTTGGAATCTACTGCAGTTTACTGAAATCATATTAATCTTTTCGTTGCCTGATCTGCGAGGACCAAGAATCTCTGAGGTCACTGTGGCTGATGTAACTGGCAAATCGTCGTTGATCCAAAGGGAGGGGTCCTCTAACCTAAAAAAGCCCCATGTGCACGTCACATTTACGTACTTCGCTACTCTAGTAGCCACTTCCTGCGTGTAGTGCACGTTGGCCTATTAGGTGGAACCCTACAAATCTGCATCCGTTAGCGGAGGTCGAGAAATTCGCTTCCGCACCGTCGCAGAGTCGTCTGAGCGTCTGGTTTAGACTGTCCACTCTGCTCCAAACCAGAGGACCGCGATCAATTCTGGGTACGATGCTACAAATAGACAGCTTAGCCTGCACCCCGCGTGCGTTGTTAGTTGCCTTCACCAGTGAGCGAAAGGAGTCGAGGATGGCCTCAGAACGTAAGCGGTAGGCGTCATCCTGTTGCACCCACTGCACTCGATAGCCGATGGAAGGGCCCCCTCCACATCAAGGATGAGATCTTCCGGCAAACATGCCGAACGCACACTGGACTTCAATCCCGCCTTTCCTGCTATCTCCCTGAGGGACTCCATCACCCGCCTAACATTGGAGCTCACAATGACGAACATACCTGTTCTCTGTACTTGTCCGGACTGGGCAGGAAAATCGACCGCTGGCCCGGCGGGAGAGGCATCCCGTGATGGCTCGAGCTATCACCAACAATGGGTAGCACCTAGTACCTGTCGCTAAGACGTAGGGAGCCAGCCGCACGGCCTGCTCCCTCTTACGCCTTCCGCCCAGTGACACGCGAACCAACCACTGTCTCCCACCCACTCTGGAGTGAGGACGGACCGTTCAGATGTGTATCAGAAGCTGCAGCGATGTCCGGGTCACCTAGATGCCTTGTCTGATCCTCATATTTGTATATATTTCCCAAAATATTTGAATTTTTACACTCTGTCGACCTTTCCGGATTTTGTGTACACGGCTCGGTTGTAGTTGTTCTGTCTTTTCATGTATTGTGTTTTATCATATGTTGCCTGTAGACCTGATTTAGCCTAGACTTCGTGAAGTATTTCAATGCTTGCTGTGCTTTTTCCTCTGTTGTTGCTGAGTATTGCCAGGGCACTTGCAAATGCCTCGCATTTTGTGGTCGTCTTCTTTGTAGATGTTCTTCCTAACTGAATTCCTTTTACTTTTTCTTCCCATTGTTTCATAATTTTGTCCAAGACCACACTGAACAAAAGCGGCGTGAGTCCATCTTCTTGTCTGACCCCTCTATGTATCTCGAATGGGTCCGAGATTTCTCCCACGAATTTTATTTTGAACAACGTGCCTGTAAGCGTCTGTTGTATTACTGTCCTAGTTTTTCTGTATGCCATATTCTTCTGGTGTGTCAAACAGTGTCTGCCTGTCTACAGAGTCATGGGATTTCTTAAAGTCCACGAATGTAACTGTAGTCCGACACTCAGGAGCTGTCGCAAGGACCTTCCTTTTCTGAAGCCTGCTTGGTATTCACCTATCTTTGTATCAGCTCGTGGTTCTAGTCTGTTTAGCAAATGCCTTGGGATACATTTTTAGGTGACTGGTAATAATGAGATACCTCTGTAGTTATTAGGGTCCGCCTTGTTCTTTTGTGGAGCGGGCGAATCAACGCACATTTCCATTGATGTGTAATTTTCTCTGTTTTCCATATTTCTGTGAGTATTTTATGGATTTTCTTTTGACGTTTTGGTCTTTGAGTTCCCAAATCTCGGAAATAATGCTAGGAGTCTGCTGCTTTTTAGTTGTTTTATAATCTCCCCTAAATTAGTTATTGTAGACGGTTTAGAATCTGGGTTTCGTACTGTTTTCGTGAAGTGTAATGTTTCTTTGTGCATCTCCCACATAATTGCGAGGAATAACTATTTAATATATACATTATTATCCACGAAAATTTGAGCTGTGTCCCCTATGTTAGTTTCTCAGATAATAGGCTGTAACTGTGAAGAATTAATAAAATAAATAAAATGCAACAATTGTTGCGGCATGGTTCCTGTCGACCACGTGACGCCAAAAGTACTTCTCTACCATTTTAGATCATGAAATGTATTGGAAAAGTGGAATACCTCTAAAATTCTGTGGTTGGTAACACAAACAACCAACTTTAAAAGACAGGATTATTATGAACAGGAGACACCCACAGTGCTACGCATCTGGCTAATGGTTAATACAAGTAATTTTTCACCGGACGAACCATTATTTTCCTCGACAAAAATAGAAGAATTTCGTTATTTTAAAGCTTGTTTTTAGGTCTTAGCAAGGACTGTGATACAGCTCAAGCAGTGGTTCGATGTGAAATATTTTACAGGGATAGTCGAGTTGCGTTTCAAATCCAACACAGATATAAGTTGACTCAGCGCTGCTACGCCTATGTTAAGTTATGTCTACATGGAAATGGAAGCGAAAATTAGCCGTTTAGACATATCTGAAGCACATATTCCCCTGCTAATTCTGTGGGATCTGTAGCTGGAGCCATTTAACATCATAATATCACTGTAATATACACATTTGGTGTTAAATACCGTACAAAAAGGAAAAATGTAAAATGTTTAGCCTTCTTTATACTATGCCAAAAATTCTTATTTAAAATGAGCTTCTCGCCAGGCCTTGAAAGTCCAAGGGATGCCTACCAACCGCCGTGTCATCTTTGTGCTCAGCGCACCGCTCTCCCGGCAGTTTTGCTGACTTTCCAGACAGTGGAGCCACTACTACTCGGTCAAGTAGTTCCTCAGCTGGCATCAAGAGACTGAGTGCACCCCGTACCACTCCTCCCAACAAGGAAAAACACTTTGCAGTGCCAGGAAAGGAACCCGGGTCCTCCACACGGGCGTCAGTGACGCAGACAACTCAGCTGCGGAGAGGAACAAAATTATCTTATTTAGATGCCTTGCACCACTTATGTGGGGTACATTTTATAAGAACTGCGTTTTATTACTTTTTTAATAGCTTCAAAAGTGATGTCAAAGGTACGAATTAAAATTAATGAAAAGTAGTACTGATTCATCCTCATGGTTGGTTGGTTGATCTGGGAAGGGGACCAAACAGCGAAGTCGTCGGTCACATCGGATTGGAGAAGGATAGGAAAGGATCTCGCCCATACCTTTTTAAAGGAACTATCTCGGCATTTGCTTGAAGCGATTTAGGGAAATAACAGAAAACCTAACTGAGGATGGCAGGATGCGGGTGTGAACCGTCGTCCTCCCGAATGCGAGTCCAGTGTTCTAACCAGCACACCATCTCGCTCGATAATCTTGATGGCGCCTCTTCTTTGGACGACAGAGACACGAATGTCGAAGAACTGAAACAGCTGTTGAAAGAAAGAACTATTTGAATAAATTGCTATGGTGCAAGATGGTGGAAGAAGGGATAAGAATTTTAAGACTGACAGAGCCTTATTAAGGAATCATTCATTCGTCTGATTTTACCAGATTTAAATGAGAGCAATATTTAAATGAGAGCAACGGAAATAATGTCTAAAGCTAACATTTAGGAAGCAGCATGAACATAATTTATCATTTTTCGGCAGTGAATCGAAAATATACCTACTTCTTTGGGTATTTTAGTTAAAAGCCATTCAGCCGTTGCGGACACGAGTCGGTGATTATTCTCCGACAAAACTTCAAGAATCATAACAATCAGGGGATGGACATCATTAAAAAGACATTTTTCGTTGCGGAGGAATCTTCTCACGAAATTGCAATCACCATCTTTCTCCTCCGAGTGCGAAAATAGTTTGTTGACACCGACCTACATAGGAAGAAACAATCACCATGATAAAATAAGGGAAATCAGAGCTCGTACGGACAGATATAAGCGTTCGTTCTTCCAGCGCGCTGTACGAGATTGGAATAATAGAGAATTGTGAAGGTGGGTCGATGAACCCTCTGCCCGGCCCTTAAATGTGATTTGCATGGTATCCATGTAGATGTAGATGTAGAATCAATCATTATTCTTTTCACTTTCAGTACATGTAAACGGGAAAATCATGTACTTTGGGTGCTGTGAAGATTGTACATATTTGATAAAGGATGTCGTCTTATGTACAGTGAGCTGCATTTCAAAGGAATTTTTTTTGCAGGCTGATATTCAGGTACGAGCCGATCATCAGTGGCATCTGATACAGAGGGCAAACAAGCATACGTACACCGATGTCGATAACACAAGAATGTTTTGTAAATACTATAGCCGTAACATACGTTACTTACCTACTTCCCACATCAAGATGAAATGATTTGTCTGTTGTGTCATTACTGTCACATATTGATAACAAGGGAACCTCCCCATCGCACCCCCCTCAGATTTAGTTATAAGTTAGCACAGTGGATAGGTCTTGAAAAACTGAACACAGATCAATCGAGAAAACTGGAAGAAGTTGTGTGTAAGTATGAAAAAAATAAGCGAAATATACAAACCAAGTAGTCCATGCGCAAGGTAGGCAACATCAAGGAAAGTGTAAACTCAGGATCGCCGTGGGCCTGTGGTTAGCGTGAGTAGCTGCGGAACGAGAGGCCATTGGTTCAAGTCTTCCCTCGAGTGAAAAGTCCACTTTTTTTTTATTTTCCCAAAGTTATGATCTGTCCGTTCGTTCATTGACGTCTCTGTTCACTGTAACAAGTTTAGTGTCTGTGTTTTGCGACCGCACCGCAAAACCGTGCTATTAGTAGACGAAAGGACGTGCCTCTCCAATGGGAACCGAAAACATTTGATCGCAAGGTCATAGGTCAACCGATTCCTCCACAGGAAAACACGCCTGATATACTGTATACGACACTGGTGACGGCATGTGCGTCACATGACAGGAATATGTTGTCGACCCACCTAACTTGTACACTTGGCGAATGGGTAAAAAGATTCTTCTACCTTGCCCGATTTAGGTTTTCTTGTGGATGTGATATCACTCCCAAAAAAGTGATGAAAACATAAGAGTTTGTCACATAAACTGCAACAAATCAATGCAACAGTTTCACAGTCGCACAGTTTTCCCTGTGCTCTGTCAAAACATATGTTTTGGTTCAAATGTTCAAATGGCTCTGAGCACTATGGGACTCAACTGCTGAGGTTATTAGTCCCCTAGAACTTAGAACTAGTTAAACCTAACTAACCTAAGGACAGCACAAACATCCATGCCCGAGGCAGGATTCGAACCTGCGACCGTAGTGGTCTTGCGGTTCCAGACTGCAGCGCCTTTAACCGCACGGCCACTTCGGCCGGCTCATATGTTTTGTTTGGATGTTTGTTTAGGTGTAGCGTCCCCATACTACGGCGCAGTTACCTCGCATCGGACGGACGGGCGGACAGATAATAATTGTCTGAAAATAAAACTTTTCACTCGATGGAAGACTTGAACCAAGGACATCTCGTTCCGCAGCTGCTCACGTTAACCACGGGCCCACGGCGCTCCTGACCTCGTACTTTCCTTGATGTTGCTGATCTTGCACATGGACTACTTAGTTTGTATATTTTACTTATTTTCTTCATAGTTCCACACAACTTCTTCCTGTTTTCTCGATTGATCTGTGATCAGTTTTTCAAGGCCTATCCACTGTGCCAACTTACAACTGAATCTGAGGAGGGGTGCAATGGGGAGGTTCCCTTGTAAGCGATATTGTTTCGTTTTTGCCATTATTTCGTGGTTAATTTCATTTAGAGTGTACTGGGTACATTTTCTAGGACAAAAGCTTTGCGTTTTTTCCCAGCGAGAAGGTGTTTTCCAGGTGTGGTCTCTGGGTTCTCTTTGTCGGCAGAAGTGGTCAGTGATGCTCGTTAGGAAGGGCGAAGGTCTCCTGGGAGCTTGCCAAATTTTCGCAGAGGCCGGGCTGTGGCTTACTCTGTGCTTTTGTAGACAGAGCCGGCGCCTCTCTTAGCCCCGAGAAGAGAACGCCGAGCACGACTTTCCTGCCAATACTGTTTGGGCATCAAAGGACCAGATTCCATGACGCGACGCTACCTGGTGAGCGTGGGAAGCTCCGCTGCCTTCGTTCCAAAATGCGGTACACCCAGTCATAAGAGGCACCTCTGTCACCGAATTTGGAGTGCAGAATCCGACCAGTCGATGGGACGCTGCTCCACCCGAGTACGAACTTCTGACTTCTTAAGACACATTTTGTACACCAATAGTGGTAATTTCTCCAGCTTTCCCCCGTTTTTTCGTAAAATAAGCGATTTTCTAGTTCGTCATATTGGCAATATCGGTCGTCCCTCTCCACATTGTTTTTTCAAAAGGTTAGCCAGTTGAATGACGTGAATTAAGGTTCTGGGCTATTCTATCGCAGGCCACTATGCCGTGCTAGCCCTGTATAGGCCGCCGTCTGGTTCTGACGGCGCATGCTAGCTGTTGTTGGGGAAATGTGTCGCAATTGCTGTAGCGCAGTCCATATTCTGAGCTGTTCGTTTGAAGCTTACTTTTGCACGCTCTTTCTATTGCTCAATTTGGTTATAGTTTGTGGCTTCTTCTTGTATCGTTAATATTAATTTCGCGAGCTGTCTAGATGAGCGCATCTTCTTGTCCTCTTTTCCATATAATCTTTCCCACGATGTTAGCATCATTTCATAGTTTAATCTAACTTTTAGACATTTTTGTTCTCATTAATTTTATTATGATTTATGCCGGTCACTAGAACAAATAAATATCTGTTGCTCTGTCCTGACTCAGATTTCAAGAGCCCTTTCCGTGCAATAATCCTTCCATGATCAGGGACACAACTAACGAATATAACCTGTTGTTCACCTAACTTTGTTGTTCTCATTGTGACGCACTTGTCATTCCACACGGTGGCCAAAGCTCTCTCTCTCTCTCTCTCTCTCTCTCAGTGTGAGTGTTGGTGTGTGTCTATGTGTGCGCGTGTGTGTGTGTGTGTGTGTGTGTGTGTGTGTGTGAGTGTGTGTGTTATCAATGCACATACGAAAAGTCTTCCCTGCCAAGTATATAATCTATATAATGGTTAAAATTGATGTAGTTGCAGAAAACATAGAATCCCGCAAACATTGAAAATCTAATTATAGCTCTTTACATAATCATGTCTACGCGACAATGATGGAGTCCATTATCTGTCTTACCTCTGCAGTACACAGATCGTCGTGCGTACATGTTATGACTGCGAAACGCTAACGACCACACTACCTGGCAGTATCTGACAATGCTGTTAGACTAACAAAACATGAAACGGGTGATCAGAGCAAAGCGCTTCGTAGTACAGGTCTCTTGTTACCGATGAGGCCATATAATCCTGTGGAATGCACTCACTGTACAGGGTGGTCCATTGATCGTGACCAGGCCAAATATCTCACGAAATAAGCGTCAAACGAAAAAACTACAAAGAACAAAACTTATCTACCTTGAAGGGGGAAACCAGATGGCGCCATGATTGCACCGCTAGATGGCACTGCCATAGGTCAAACGGATATCAACTGCGTTTTTATAAATGGGAACCCCCATTTTTATTACATATTCGTGTAGTACGTAAAGAAATATGAATGTTTTAGTTGGACCACTTTTTTCGCTTTGTGATAGATGGCACTGTAATAGCCACAAACGTATAAGTACGTCGTATCTTATTCTGTGTAGTTTTTTCGTTTGACGCTTATTTCGTGAGATATTTGGCCCTGTCACAATCAAGGGACCTCCCTGTACATACGAGGGTTGGAACTTCGATAGTGGTAAATATTTATTTACAGCTAGTACGAAATAGATACGTGTTTCAAAGTTTTACTGACCATCAAAGTAGTCACCAGCATTGTGTATAACCCGTTGCCAGCGATGTGGAAGTCGTAGGATACTCTTAGCAGTGCCAGTTGTGTTGGCAGTTCGAGCGGCGCGGTCTACTGCCCGACGAATTTCTAGCGGATCTGAAGCGAATACCGTGAGGTGTTTCCTTCAGTCTAGAAATCGAGTTGAACTCACGAGGGCTTCAGTCAGAGGATAGCAGTAGGTAGTATAGCACTTAGCAGCTTCATCAGTCAAACAAATCAGTAACAGCTTGCACTGTACGTGCTTGAGCATTGTCCTGCAAAATGGTGGTCAGGTCCTGCAGAAAATGTCGTCACTTCTGTCTCTAAGCTGGTCGTAGGTTGTGTTACAAAAATGAAATGGAATGTATAAACAGATAAAAATTACAGTATGTTTGTATAGTCGCCTCGGTTGCTCAAAATTATTGTCAAATTGATCATGGTTTCGACAGCACTAGAGGAGTCTTTGTCAGAATAAAAATTACATAGGATTACCTAGAAAATATAAATAAATGACTTGAAATACAATATACTTAATAGGATTACTTCCATAAAAAGTACAGTGTACTTACATGTATTCACACCATAGAAGGAAAATATCTGGGCAACAATTCTCTCGTCAAACAAAAAATTGTCATATGAACAAAAACTAAAATGTAAAACTGTAACATGTTTGTCAACTGGATAAAATATTTCATGGAAACGCAATGGCAGCCGCGAAGTCGCTTAGGGCCAAGAACTCCATCAACACAGCCGCTACCTTCACACTAGACGTCTAACTGGCCAAGGCAGCTAAGAGTTGGACAAAAAATCAGCAACCAGTGCTTGAAAGTTCCAACATACCGTAAAAGTCTTTTTTTACAAAAGAAAATTCAGTTCAAGTAATGTACAGAGAAAACATGGAAGGGAAAACGATGTTTAAGAGACTGCCTTAAGGATAGCATCGCCCTTCATTTTTACAATACTGGCCATTACAATTGCTACACCAAGAACAAATGCAAATGATAAACGGATATTCATTGGACAAATATGTTACACCAGAACTGAAATGTGATTATATTTTCACGTAATTTGGATGCATAGATCCTGAGAAATCAGTACCCAGAACAACCACCTCTGGCCGTAATAACGGCCTTGATACGCCTGGCCATTGAGTCAAACAGACCTTGGATGGCGTGTACAGGTACACCTGCCCATGAAGCTTCAACACGATAAGACTGTTCATCAAGAGTAGTGACTGGCGTATTGTGACGAGGCAGTTCCTCGGCCACCATTGACCAGACGTTTTCAATTGGTAAGAGAACTGGAGAATGTGCTGGCCAGATCAGCAGTCGAACATTTTCTGTATCCAGGAAGGCCCTTACAGGACCTGCAACATGCGGTCGTGCATTATTCTGCTGAAATGTAGCGTTTCGCAGAGATCGAATGAAGGGTAGAGCCTGGGGTCGTAAAATATCTGAAATGTAACGTCCACTGTTCAAAGTGCCGTCAATGCGAGCAAGAGGTGACAGAGACGGGTAACCAATGGCATTCCATACCATCAGACCGGGTTATACGCCAGTACGGCGATGACGAATACACGCTTCCAATGTGCGTTCACCGCGATGTCGCCAAATACGGATGCGAACATCATGATGCTGTAAACAGAACCTGGATTCATCCTAAAAAATGACGTTTTCCCATTCGTGCACCCAGGTTCGTCGTTGAGTACACCATCGCAGGCGCTCCTGTCTGTGATGCAGCGTCAATGGTAACCGCAGCCATGGTCTCCGAGCTGATAGTCCATGCTGCTGCAAACGTCGTCGAACTGTTCGTGCAGATGGTTTTTGTTTTGCAAGCGTCCCCATCTGTTGACTTAGGGATCGAGACGTGGCTGCACGATCCGTTACAGCCATGCGGATAAGATGCCTATCATCCCGACTGCTGGTGATACGAGCCCATTGGGATCCAGCACGACGTTCCGTATTACCCTCCTGAACCCACCGATTCCATATTCTGCTAACAGTCATTGGATCTCAACCAATGCGAGCAGCAATGTATCGATACGATAAACCGCAATCGCGATAGGCTACAATCTGACCTTTATCAAAGTCGGAAACGTGATGATAGGCATTTCTCCTCCTTACACGAGGTATCACAACGACGCTTCACCAGGCAACGCCGGTCAACTGTTGTTTGTGTATGGGAAATCGGCTGGAAACTTTCCTCGCTTCAGCACGTTATATGTGTCGTCACCGGCGCCAACCTTGTGTGAATCTTCTGAAAAGCTAATCATTTGCATATCACAGCATGTTCTTCCTGTCGGTTAAATTTCGCGTCTGCAGCACGTCATCTTCGTGGTGTAGCAATTTTAATGGCGAGTAGTGTAATTAGCAGCTCTATACTGTGAAAAAAGTTTTTGTTGCGTGATGGCAATTGTTCGTTAAGAATGGGACTATCCTTCAGAGACAGGTGTTTAAAAACTCTAGCTTTTCTGAGATGTTAAACCTAATGCCTTTATTCTCCGAGTGCAAGATCTGGACGTCTTTTATAACTTTAGGATTATGACCTGTGATTAACAAATGGTCAGCGAAAGTTGAACTATGAACATTCGTGCCTTTTTTGTCTAGAAGGTGTTCCTTGAATTTTACCGAAATAGTTCGGCCTGCTTGGCCTATGTAATGGGTGGGACAATTGCCGCAAATAGTGATATAAACACCAGAATTCTGCAAAGGGGAAAGCATAGGTTTCAAATAGTGTATGAGGTTACCTTTTTAAAGAATTATTAGTGAAGAAGGTTACTCTACAGTTATTTTATTTTGGAGCATCCTGTAAGATATTGTATCCTGTAAGAAATTGTATCCTATAAGAAACTGGACCCAGAAATGGTACAGAGAGAAACTTGCTCTTTTCATTAGGTTCATTATTAGAAAGGCCTAGGATGGTGATTCTCTTATTGGTTTGGTAATTAAATTAACGTACGGTTGCTTGACCTAAGCCAATAAAAATGTTAAAATTTAACAGATAAATAATTATGTAGTTTGTTGTGAAAGACACACAGAGCAAGATGGACGTAAATGTAATACTATCTATGCCTAGATTTAATGAGATTGCCAATCTGAGCTCGGTACAAATAAGGAGTAGATATTAGTCGTACAATGATTGTACACTGGTAAAGCTGTGGATGGGAGTAAAGGTTGGAATATTTTCGACAATATATTGCTTGTAACATATTTTTTGGAGATACGGACGATAGGACAAGCTAGAGGGAAGCAAAAGACAGCAACAAATTAGGTGAAAGCTGAGTGACTAAACCGAGCTAAAACATTGTCTACAACTAGTATATGAGCGCTTCATCAGCATACAGCAGCTCTTGTGACTATTCCGTCAGTCAGGCCTGCCATCTATGCAGCACTAACACCTGTTGAGTGCGACCTTGGTTTAGTTAGTGGCGCTTGAAAAGGCGTTAGGGAATACAACAAACTGGAACAAATGAAGTGCTCGTTTCTCACGATGGTCAAGGGCGCTGTGTTGGCTCCAAAAGCAGTTTAGTCGCACGCATGACTGGCGCCGGATGCAGAGACAAAAGAAAAAAAAAAAACCTCGGATCGCTTTGGATTTCGAAATGCGACTCCTTCCCCGACACGGCCAAGGTTATCTTTTTCAATACCGGTTTGTTTCTCTTACGTGCTTCATAGCTGCGTCATGTACCTGTGAAAACGCACGTATGTGCCTTCAGGAAGATTAATGCCGCTAAAGTATGCCCTCCGTGTCATTCCGATTCCACAGATCGAATGCTTTCTCTAAATCAATTAAGTTGGAATCCGGAAGGATTCCTTGTAAATGATGTATTTCCTTCACTGTCAACCATTATTTGTGCTTGTGATCCGACTTCAATGACCTCGTCAGCGATATGAAGTTAAACAATGAGCTTCCTACAATCTATATATGTTAGCGTGTTATGACTTCATCAGAATGACAGCATTCACGATGAAAGTGATTTTCCTTCACCCTTTAGTCTCTCATAATAAATACACTCCACAACAAAAAATGGCGCACAGCGAAGGAATTATCAAATGGTATGAAAGTCGGTAGATGTGATGTGCATGTACTTACAATTTCAGAAAATTTGGATGACTTACTAAAGAGGGAGAGGGCTTCACAAATTGAGCAAGTCAGTAATGCGCTGGTCTACCTCTCACCCTCATGAAAACAGTTATTCGATTGGTAATGATTGACAGAATAGTAGAATGTTCTCCTGAGGGAGATAGTGCCAAAATTTGTTCAATTGGTGCGTTAGATCGCCAAAATGCCAAGCAGGCTGGAGGGCACCGCCCATAATGCTCCAAACGTTCTCAATTCGGGAGAGATCTGGTGGCTTTCATAGCCAATGCTGGGTTTGGCAAACACGAAGACAAGTAGTAGAAACTCTTGCTGTTGGCGGGCGGGCATTATCTTGCTCAAATATAAGCACAGTATGGCTTGCCAGGAAGGGCAAAAAAATGGGGCGTAGCATCTACATCTACATCTACATCCATACTCCGCAAGCCACCTGACGGTGTGTGGCGGAGAGTACCTTGAGTACCTCTATCGGTTCTCCCTTCTATTCCAGTCTCGTATTGTTCGTGGATAGAAAGATTGTCGATATGCCTCTGTACGGTCTCTAATATCTCTGATTTTATCCTCATGGTCTCTTCGCGAGACATACGTAGGAGGGAAGAATATGCTGCTTGACTCCTCGGTGAAGGTATGTTCTCGAAACTTCAACAAAAGCCCGTACCGAGCTACTGAGCGTCTCTCTTGCAGAGTCTTCCACTGGAGTTTATCTATCATCTCTGTAACGCTTTCGCGATTACTAAATGATCCTGTAACGAAGCGCGCTGCTCTCCGTTGGAAATTCTCTCTCTCTTCTATCAATCCTATCTGGTACGGATCCCACACCGGTGACCAATATTCAAGTAATGGGCGAACAAGTGTACTGTAACCTACTTCCTTTGTTTTCGGATTGCATTTCCTTAGGATTCTTCCGATGAATCTCAGTCTGGCATTTGCTTTACAGACGATTAATTTTATATGGTCATTCCGTTTTAAATCACTCCTAATGCCCACTCCCAGGTAATTTATGAAATTAACTGCTTCCAGTTGCTGACCTGCTATATTGTAGCTAAATGATAAAGGATCTTTCTTTCTATGTATTCGCAGCACATTACACTTGTCTACATTGAGATTCAATTGCCATTCCCTGCACCATGCATCAATTCGTTGCAGATCCTCCTGCATTTCAGTACAGTTTCCATTGTTACAACCTCTCGATACACCACAGCATCATCCGCAATAAGCCTCTGTGTACTTCCAATGTTGTCCACAAGGTGATTTATATATATTGTGAATAGCAACGGTCCTACGACACTCCCCTGCGGCACACCTGAAATCACTCTCACTTCGGAAGACTTCTCTCCATTGAGAATGACATGCTGCGTTCTGTTATCTAGGAACTCTTCAATCCAATCACACAATTGGTCTGGTAGTCCATATGCTCCTACTTTGTTCATTAAACGACTGTGGGGAGCTGTATCGAACGCCTTGCGGAAGTCTAGAAACACGGCATCTACCTGGGAACCCTTGTCTATGGCCCTCTGAGTCTCGTGGACGAACAGCGCAAGCTGGGTTTCACACAATCGTCTTTTTCGAAACCCATGCTGATTCCTACAGAGTAGATTTCTAGTCTCCAGAAAAGTCATTATACTCGAACATAATACGTGTTCCAAAATTCTACAATTGATCGACGTTAGACATATTGATCTATAGTTCTGCACATCTATTCGACGTCTCTTCTTGAAAACGGGGATGACCTGTGCCCTTTTCCAATCGTTTGGAACGCTATGCTCTTCTAGAGACCTACGGTTCACCGCTGCAGGAAGGGGGGCAAGTTCCTTCGCGTACTCTGTGTAAAATCGAACTAGTATCCCATCAGGTCCAGCGACCTTTCCTCTTTTGAGCGATTTTAATTGTTTCTCTATCCCTCTATCATCTGTTTCGATATCTACCATTTTGTCATCTGTGCGACAGTCTAGAGAAGGAACTACAGTGCAGTCTTCCTCTGTGAAACAGCTTTAACATTGTCGACATACTGTAGTGATGTAAACGTGACTCGGATGACAACCAAATGGGTCCTGCAAATCTAAGGAGGACTCACCACTCAAGACGGTTGTACAACAATCAATGAGGTTCCAGGCACAATACGTGTCTGGAGACGCCCTGGACAGAGGTGGGATCCAACCTGACTGTCGCTCTCCATAAGGCCCGGAAAACGGAAGTGATAGTGTGGGGTGCCATTTCTTTTCATATCAGGAGCCCTTTGGTTGTCATCTGTACAGCCTTACACCGCAGCGGTAGGTCGAAGGTACACCTCGTCCGGTTTTGTTGCCCCACATTTCAGCAAGATAATGCCCGCCCGGACCCGGCGAGGGTATCTACTACCTGTCTCCGTGCTTGCTGAAGCCTACCTTGGCCAGCAAAGTAACCAGATCTCTCACCAATTATGAACGTTTGGAGCATTACGTGCGGGGTTCTCCATCTAGTAGGGATTTTGACGATCTAACGCGCCAAATTAACAGAATGTGGCTCGGTATCTCTCAGGAGGACATTAAACAACTCTGTCGCTCAATGTCAAGCCGGAAAACCACTTGCATAAGGGTCAGAGTTGGACCAACGCTTTATTCACTAGCTCAATTTACGAAGCTCTTTCTCTTGAACAAATTATCCAGTTTTTCAGAAATTTTAATATTTGTTTGCCTATACATGCACTTCACGTCGACGGATTTCCGCCCCATTCACATAATTCAATCGTGGTGCTTCGTTTTTTTTCCCTTGGAGTGTACTAAAAAAACAGAGGCGAAATTTTTAAAATATTACTGTTCTTTCACTTACAGACTTTTACTCTTACAAAATTCTAATGTGATTATACCTTCCAGTTTCTTGTAGAGTTTCTTCAGTGTCAGTGGTGAATTCTTCTATGTACTGTCAATGATATTAAAAAGACGTCATCCCAAATTTATTTTGTGATCCAAAAATGAAAGTAGCATGAAGCTGGACAAGACAATTCGGGAGGCTGAAAAAGACAGTCATCAGATATTTGACAAAAAACTCGTGATTTGTCGAAGTTAACTAGGCAGGTGTACCGTCATGATGAAGGAAGCATGAACTGTCGTGCCGCAACTGTGATTTCCTTACATTTTCTAGCGCAACACTTTAACACCGCTTAGATAAAAACGACGATTGACTGAGCATGAGCTAAAATACGACATGCACACAATTCCACTAACAAAGGAGAAGCATCGGATTGAGACTGGGTACATACAGGGGCTTCTTTTTTTTATGATCTGCCGATCTTTTTCGACCAACTCTCTTTGATGACTAAACTTTGCGCCTCAGTTTCGTAGATGTAAGCCAGACACCCGCCTCCAGTGCTGAACCAGTACACGAATGTTACCTCACTGCCAGTTTGTCGAAGGAGTTATTTTAAAATTTTCAATTGATGTTACCTTTGCTTTCCAGTCATCATCTTCGCTACAACTCTGTGTATGTTCAATTTCTCGCTTAAAATTTCACAGTATGAACCAAATGTGATTTCATCTCTTTCCGCAAGTCCTCTGACTTTGGCATGCACTAGACGTTCGACTTTTTTAATGTGAGCACCACCACTCCTGAACGACGGACTTTCTGGTACAATCATCTTCAGCTGAATGATCTCTTTTGCATCTGGATATCCACATTTCGCCCTGCCCAGAGTGTCATCTCAGAAAGGTTGTTACAGAAGTGCAATCGTTTCCATAAATATCTCCCTGTGTTCATGGGTAAGTTTATGCTGCATTCTTGCCCAGAAAATAAGACGTTACAAAAACTACCTTGTCCTTATTTATTTTACAATATCTATTTCCAGTCCTTCAACATGTATAATTTTCAGTAGTCATGTTCTAACCGTAGGAATTTACATTCAGGATGTATTTGGTCATCTATCGGATGGCTTGAATAATAGTCAGAATTGAGGTTGCTATCACTTCAGGAATATGAGCAAACCGAATTCTTGTGGATTCATCTCTGGGTTGCCGTCAGCGTGAAACAGAATCTCCAAACCGCACTTGCAAAACTTCTACAATATGCTTCCTATCACAGTCGAGAGATTTCGTGTAAATTGCGTGGCACAGTCTGGAACCACAAATTCCTAATTTTATCCAATTTTATGTACAGTTTTTGCGTGAGATCACGATAGAAATCTTCTCTTTTATCTGTTCCACATAGAAATCCTATCACAATGAGTCTCTGATAAACACAAGCAAAGATTGTACTTTTGATTGTCCTTGTCCCAAGTACTGTTGATATGGGTAAGATGGGTCACTCCATGTGTTGGATTATTATTCCATCTCCTGTTTAAAAAATAGCGACTTATCAGTACAAGAAAGCTTGACCTCCTACTCGGACGTTTGTTTCACTCTTCAATGCAAATCCAGTAAGGCTTCAGTGTCCTTGCGTCTAGGCGTCTTTTTATTAGTTTAACCGCTGGAGACAGGCTTGAAGATTTCCCTTTAAATTATTCTCCTGAATTATGAATACAATCGATAAAATACCATTTCTTTTTCAGAAATGTCCAACATGTCACATGATGTGACATGAATCCTTACCAAAAGCTTCACATTTTGTGTATTGTTCCTCACATTTTGTGTATGTGCACAAATATGTATTTTTCATTAGATTTTATAATTGGTTCAATTCCGGCAGCTTATGAACTTAATCCAGGTCTACTTGCGTTAAGTTGCTATAACGTATTTGTATAATGGATTTGTATATGATCGTAATTTTATTGCTGACTTATATTGTGAATAATTACGTACTCTCCGTAGGAATGACAGCCTTATGGGTTGATCAACAGCTGCTGTATGTTTCCATCTGTTTATCTGTATCATAGATATCGTAGTTTGACTTTTTGTTTGTGCAATCTTTGGTATACGCTGTAATTTGGTTTATCGCTTCAAAATTCTAATAAAGTTTTCTAAAACTGTTTATGTTTTAGGTCTGTTTATACGGTTATGGGTTGTTTTTGATGTGTAGGTAAATTTCAATTTCTTCTAGAACATTCATAGAGATTCCATTAGGAATTTTGTATAGTGTCTGTATTGCTATTTCGATGTTTACTGTTTTGTGATTGGGGGTTTTTAGTTGCAAAAAGAAGTTGGACGGGTTAGTGTTGCAATCTCTGGTTTGATTTCCATATCTGACGTGGAAACTACATCCTGTTTGTCCAACGTAACATCTTTCAAAGCAACCAGACACAGATGCAGTATGTACATATGTTATGAACAAGTTAACTTAAGTATAACTCTATACATATGTTCTACCTAAAATACCATGTAATTGACGACATCTACACTATGGATGATGATTGCAGGTTGTACTAGAAAATGGCAATAACGCCAAAATAAGCGTATAGTACGAAAAAACTGTAAAGTTTAAGCAGTTAACAGGAAATAACTGTTCATTAAAATCTAATAAGGTGCTCACATCCCACGTAATACTGCGGCCAAAATACAGACGCACACGAATAACCCTAAAAAATCTATAAAATCCAAGTGGGAGTAATAGAAGCGAAATATTAACAGAGAGATGTTGTTATTAAGAAGCGAGGTAGGTAAGCCTTCATCCACGGATAGTTTTCGCTCACAAAGGAGAAGTGGAGAGAAAAAAATTTAGGAATAGACAGAATTCAAAACATGCCAGACACTTTGTACTGGGTGTTTGGACTAGTGAACAAGCTAGTCAGTAGAGCGTGTGAGAGAAATGAACGATGGTATCAAAACAGTCGAAAGTCAACCTTAAGAGAGAAAAAAATAGAACAACTTTTGTTGGACACCATGCCATAGCGCCCTGGGCGGTGTAGCCGAGGGTCACGAGAGGCAGCCCAGACCAGATTTATGAGGCGTCCCGCAGTGGCCGTTGTGGCCAAGGCTGCAACGTTCCCCCATTGCGAGGTTCTGCACGTGGCTCCAGCGGCTGTGGCGGTCATTAAACCCGCGCTGGCGACTGCTAAGTGTAACTGGAATGCCCTCATTTCTTCGTGTACACTGCAATTACATGCCGCACTCTTGTCGGGGGAACATAACAAGATCATTCAAAGAATTAAGCGAGCGTAAAGATTTTTCCTTCTCTGTGACTTCTTGACGTGTTACGGATGAGGTCTCTGGATGAGACCTTGAACCGTCAGTCCATCTGTAGAGAACATGAAGACTCTGGAGTACCCACTGAAATACGGAAATGGTGTTGCGCTTTTGTTCTGGTCTCTGGAAGATGTTTTATGGCGAAATGGAACTTTTATGAGCCGCACATGTCGGTGTCATTTGTTAAGAACAGCCTCTCATAAGTAGTGACTGATTTAATATCATCTTAATATTACATATATCACAGCTTCAGAACATGATTCTTGTTAGTTACATTCAACAATTATAAACAGTACTTCATTAGGTGTTATCTACACGGTGGTCTTTGCTAAGAACAGCTCTCGTAAGTAGTGACAGATTTATTATCATTTTACTATTATATATATATATATATATATATATATATATATATATATATATATATATATAATAGAGGGAAACATTCCACGTGGGAAAAATATATCTAAAAACAAAGATGATGTGACTTACCGAACGAAAGCGCTGGCAGGTCGATAGACCCAGATGCTTGTGTCTGTATATGTGTGGATGGATATGTGTGTGTGTGCGAGTGTATACCCGTCCTTTTTTCCCCCTAAGGTAAGTCTTTCCGCTCCCGGGATTGGAATGACTCCTTACCCTCTCCCTTAAAACCCACTTCCTTTCGTCTTTCCCTCTCCTTCCCTCTTTCCTGACGAAGCAACCGTTTGTTGCGAAAGCTAGAATTTTGTGTGTATGTTTGTGTGTCTATCGACCTGCCAGCGCTTTGTTTTTATATATATATATATATATATATCCCAGCTTCAAAAAGAGGTGTGTGAAATCATATGGGACTTAACTGCTAAGGTCATCACTCCCTAAGCTTACACACTACTTAACCTAAATTATCCTAAGGACAAACACACACACACACCCATGACCGAGGGAGGACTCGAACCTCCGCCGGGACCAGCCGCACAGTCCATGACTGCAGCGCCATAGACCACTCGTATCCCAGCTTCAGAGCCTGATTCTCGTTAGTTACATTCGACAGTTACAAACGATACTACTATGGCTAGTTGTATTACACTGACTAATGTAACGCAATTAAGTTTAGTATTTGCCGTCAATAAAATAAGAGGTTTGGTTGTACCAGTTTCACTTCAAATGCTTTCATTTCTATATGAATAATACATTTTAATAATAATAAATTTTAGTAATCATCCTGAAACAAGACTTAATATATTACTCAGATGTGTGTAAACGAAAGAAGCTAATTTCTTTCCATCACAAATTTTTAGAATAAATAGTATGGCAATTTTATTAATGGTCATATCAGGACAACTTTTCTAGGTGTGATTAATTTGAGACAAACCAAATAGCGGCTGTCATACTTCACTAGGGTCCTTTAGATACCTTGAAAGACGTCGTATCGGCATTGTGGTGACGACTAGCAAATGACTTGCTTTCACACAGCATGCATGACACTGTATCTCTAGGTGGCCGATTTTTTATTCTATGAAGGCTGTGTCCGGGTTAGGCGATTAATATCGATTACTCCGCCATTGCTGACACTCTCTATCAAATTGACTTTATTATGTAAGTTTAAAAGTTTCATGTTCACTGTAGCAGCAAAAGTGTTACACAGGCGGATTCGTCCCTGTAGCGGCGTTCTACAAATTTCTCCCTGAAATTGTCCTTACATTTAATCAGCCAGCTGAGGTACTTTGTCCTGCTTGTCAAATTATTTGTTAGTAACCTTCGTTATGAATTACAGGTCCAAAGCTCTGATGTCGATTTGCAGTAGGATTTTGGAAACATATTTTCCAACACTTTTTTTTTTTTTTTTTTGTCATCAGTCTACTGATTGGTTTGATGCGGCCCGCCACGAATTCCTCTCCTGTGCTAACCTCTTCGTCTCAGAGTAGCACTTGCAACCTACGTCCTCAATTATTTGCTTGACGTATTCCAATCTCTGTCTTCCTATACAGTTTTTGCCCTCTACAGCTCCCTCTGGTACCATGGAAGTCATTCCCTCATGTCTTAGCAGATGTCGTATCATCCTGTCCCTTCTCCTTATCAGTGTTTTCCACATATTCCTTTCCTCTCCGATTCTGCATAGAACCTCCTCATTCCTTACCTTATCAGTCCACCTAATTTTCAACATTCGTCTATAGCACCACATCTCAAATGCTTCGATTCTCTTCTGTTCCGGTTTTCCCACAGTCCATGTTTCACTACCATACAATGCTGTACTCCAGACGTACATCCTCAGAAATTTCTTCCTCAAATTAAGGCCGGTATTTGATATTAGTAGACTTCTCTTGGCCAGAAATGCCTTTTTTGCCATAGCGAGTCTGCTTTTGATGTCCTCCTTGCTCCGTCCGTCATTGGTTATTTTACTGCCTAGGTAGCAGAATTCCTTAACTTCATTGACTTCGTGACCATCAATCCTGATGTTAAGTTTCTCGTTGTTCTCATTTCTACTACTTCTCATTACCTTCGTCTTTCTCCGATTTACTCTCAAACCATACTGTGTACTCATTAGATTGTTCATTCCGTTCAGCAGATCATTTAATTCTTCTTCACTTTCACTCAGGACAGCAATGTCATCAGCGAATCGTATCATTGATATCCTTTCACCTTGTATTTTAATTCCACTCCTGAACCTTTGTTTTATTTCCATCATTGCTTCCTCGATGTACAGATTGTAGGGGCGAAAGGCTACAGCCTTGTCTTACACCCTTCTTAATACGAGCACTTCGTTCTTGATCGTCCACTCTTATTATTCCCTCTTGGTTGTTGTACATATTGTATATGACCCGTCTCTCCCTATAGCTTAGCCCTACTTTTTTCAGAATCTCGAACAGCTTGCACCATTTTATATTGTCGAACGCTTTTTCCAGTTCGACAAATCCTATGAAAGTGTCTTGATTTTTCTTTAGCCTTGCTTCCATTATTAGCCGTAACGTCAGAGTTGCCTCTCTCGTCCCTTTACACTTCCTAAAGCCAAACTGATCGTCACGTAGCGCATTCTCAATTTTCTTTCCCATTCTTCTGTATATTATACTTGTAAGCAGCTTCGATGCATGAGCTGTTAAGCTGA
Organism: Schistocerca serialis cubense; assembly: GCF_023864345.2. Taxonomy (NCBI): domain Eukaryota; kingdom Metazoa; phylum Arthropoda; class Insecta; order Orthoptera; family Acrididae; genus Schistocerca; species Schistocerca serialis. The sequence continues at coordinate 1,140,789,994 of NC_064639.1, read as the reverse complement.
TTGTGCGATAATTCTCGCACTTGTCAGCTCTTGCCGTGTTCGGAATTGTGTGGATTATTAGTTACCTCCAAGAAAACTATCTATCGACATACAGACCGTGTTCAGAAAATATCGTTATCGTGAAATACAACTGGCTCTTTATTCACACGAAGTAATAAGTGTTATCGACGGGGAATCTCAGACTGATTTCATATAGTTTGATTTTCAGAAGACGTTTCATACCGTTCTTCAAACGCCGCTTCTATAGCTACAGTTGTGTGAATTAGTGATTTCCTGCCAGAAAGGTCACCGTTCGCAGTAATTGAGGGAAGATCCTCAAGTAAAACGGAAGTGGTATCTGCAGTTTCCCAAGGAAGTGTTATAGGCCCTCTGCTGCTCCTAACCTATGTAAAAGAATTAGGATACAATCTGAGCTGCCCGCTTAGTTTGATCGTGAATCTAGTGAGAGGATGTCACGGATATTACATGCGAGTTGGGGCGGCAACTGTTGAAATAAAGGCGTTTTTCGTTGCAGTGAGATTTTTTCATGAAATTTCAGTCGCCACCTTTCTCCTGTGAACGTGAAGATTTGTTATTGTCGCCAACCTACACAGGGAGAAATTATCATCGCTATAAAATAAGAAAAGTGAGAGCACCTAAAGAAAGATTTAAGCGTCCATTTGCCCCCACGCTTTTAGACAGTGTCACGGCAATGAAATAGTCTGAAGGTGCTTCGATGAATCCCCTTACAAGCTTTTAAGTGTGAGCTGCAGTATGCTAGAGTAATGTTTTCTTTTCCCAGATCCAAAAATACAAATTTTCTAAAATATGTTCCCTCTACAAGCATTATATAGTGACGCCCAGTTCGGCAAAGTCTCTCCCAAAATGATGAAATTTTGTATGCATCGCCGTGGTACTGTCCGGTCCATCCAATGTACGCAGTTGCCGCTTACTAAAGACCGTCAACAGAAAGCACTGTCTTACAACTTCAGTGGCGCTCCTATGGACTGGCTTGGAACTTTAATATCCAGCGTGAAGCTTTATACCTTGTCTTCGAACCTGATCCTGCACATACACACAACAAAATTGAACCAACCAATTCAGAGATCGATCTTTTATGTCATTCATGTGAGACATAGTCATTTTGGTTCAAGTTATAAAAAAAAGTTTTTTAAACTATAATTTTATGTTTCTGAAGGAACTAACACTGAAGTTAATCAATCAGGCGCGCAGATTCAAGCGGCCATCCAGATACAATATTTGTTCTCATAGCGTAGGTAATAGCGCGTGAGACTGCTCAGCCTTTGGTTCGAGCTCGATACTTAGTACCGCCATATGTCCAATTACTGTATCACTTTTCTATTCGGATTTACGAAACGAAAAGAAGAACATATTTGGAGACAGCGTCTCTGGAGGGCTGCTTGAATTGGAGCACGCAACGGCCTGATATACACCCACGTCTACATGACTACCCTGCAACTCATAATTATGTGCCTGGCAGAGGGTTCAACGAATCACCTATAAGCTGCTTTTCTATCGATCCACTCTCGAACAGTGCTGGGGGAAAATGAAAACTTCCGTGAAGGCTCTGTCTTCTCTTACTTCATTATGATGATCATTTCTCCCTATATAGGTGGGCGCAAACAAAATAGTTTCACACTGTGAGGGGAGCGTTGATGATTGAAATTTCATGACAAAGACAGCAAGCAGTCAAAAACGCCTTTGTTTTAATAATTGCCACCCCAATGCGCGTGAAACACGTATCACTCTCTCCCCTTTTTCATGATAATACAAAATGGGCTGCCCTTATTTGAACTTTTTTGATATCCTCCGTCAATCCTATCTGATATAGATCCCACACCGCACAGAAATACTCTATAAGAGAGCGAACACTCGTAGTGTAAGCAGTTTCTTTAGTATACCTGTTATATTTTCTAAGTATTCTACCAATAAATCGTAGTCTTTGTTTTGCTTTCCCCACAACATTATCTATGTGATCGTTCCTTTTTATCTTATTCCTAATTGTAATCCCTAAGTACGTAGTTCAGTTTACAGCCTGTAGATTTGTGTGATATTTCGTGTAACTGAAATTTAGCGGATTCTGTTTAGTGCTCATGTGGATAACTTGTCACTTTTCATTATTTAGAGTTAATCGCCGCTTTTTGCACCATACAGATATCTTGTCCAAGTCTTTTTGCAATTCGTCTTGGTCATCTGATGACTTAACATGATGGTAAATCACAGAATCATCTACAAACAGTTTAAGAGAACTGCTCAGATTGTCTCCTAAATCGTGATGTAGATCAGGATCAACAGAGGGCCTATAACACTTTCTTAGGGAACGCCAGATATTGCTTTATTTTACTCGATGACTGTCCGTCAGTTATTACGAACTGTGAACTTTCTGACAGGAAACGACAAATCCAGTCGCACAACTGAGACGATAATCCATTGGCACGCAACTTATTTAGAAGCCGTTTGTGAGGAACGGTTTCAAAAGCATTCTGGAAATCTAAGCATGTGGAATCAGTTTGACGTCCCGTGCCGTTTGTATTAATTGTTTTGTGGGGTAGAGAACCAGTTGTATTTTACAAGAACGATACTTTCTGAATCCGCAATGGCTATTTGTCAATAAGTTGTTTTCTTCGAGGTGATTCATTATGTTCGACGACAGTCTACGTTCCAATAGCCTCCTGCAAATCAACGTTAGTGATATGGGTCTGTTGTAGGCGCTTCAGTCCGGAACGGCTCTGCTGCTACGGTCGCCGATTCGAATCCTGCCTCGGGCATGGATGTGTGTGATGTCCTTAGGTTAGTTATGTTCAAGTAGTTCTAAGTCTAGGGGACTGATGACCTCAGATGTTAAGTCTCATAGTGCTTAGAGCCATTTCAACCGTTTTTTATATAGGTCTGTAATTCAGAGGATCATTCTTATTTCCTGTTTTGGGTACTGATGTGACTTGTGAAACTTTTCAGGCTTTGGGTGTGGATCTTTCTACGAGCGAGCGGTTATATCTGTACTCTGGAAGGAACCTGACTGGTTTTCAACCTGGACCGCAGACCTTGCCGGTGTTAAGTTATTCAAGCTGCTTCACTACACCGAAGATATCTGCTTCTAAGTTAGTCACATTTCCAGTTGTTCTTGATGCGAATTCTGGAATATCTACTTCGTTTTCTTTGGTGAAGGAATTCCGGAAAACCATGTTTGGTAACTCTGCTTCAGTAGCGAGTCATTAGTAACATCAGCATCGTTATTGCGCAGTGAAGATATTGACTGCGTGCTGCCACTAAAGTGCGCGTCATATATCTTGGCGGCCGAGTTTAGGTTCGTTCTGCGCATCTGACGTCACAAAACACAGTCAGCCAATGAACAGAGAACGACGTTGCCAGATCTCGACAGCAGTGCAGAGCATGGACCAGTGTCTTCAGTTTTAGAAACGTTCAGTGATAAATAAAGTAATAGATCAAAACCAATGTCTTGATAGCAGACTTTCTTTTACAGAAAGTTTGGAAAAAGCATTCTTTATACCAATTGCTTCATATTCTATTAATTAATTAAACCAAACAAGCAATAAGACTCCTAATTCAGGCGATAGCAAGGAAAGATGTTTGTTTCAATCTCACGAACTGCTTTTTCGCAATAAAGAACAGTGGTAATTGTTTATTTCCTATTGTACTTCTACGAAGTGTGAGTAATTCATAGTCATACCAACAGTGTTTATAAGTAGTTGTGTGACGTCTTAGAGTCCTTAGAGAGTTACACTGCTCAATGAGTTGAGGTAGTGGAACGGTAAAGGTGTTGGGCTGCCTAGTGAAAGGTTATGAGTTCAAACCTTGTGCGGTGCTTAATATTTTCTTTATTTAAAAACAATATTGGAGTGCCTTACTTCACGAATTTTATTCGTTTGAATGAAATTTCTAGTGCTTTGCCTCTTCATTAACTTTTTCTCTTCTGCAGACACGTGCTCCCCGCATTCCGCGCTGTGCGCGATTTTGTCATCACTGCACTTCTCGCCTGTGCAGACACATGGTGTTCCCACTGCTTTGACACACTTATCATTCGATTTCACAAAAACTATTTGGCCAAAATATTTGATTTTTACACGTCTTCTTGCCTGCTACCTTCCCCCCATAAATGACTTAATTTTGTTTTGATGTGCAGCATTAAATGTAGTAAACCATTGCACGAAATTTTGAAGAGTTTGCAGAGGTAAAAGTCCATAGCGTATACTTTCCGTATGGTCGATTTTAGTTGCCACAATGTTGAGAATGAAATGTGGACAAGATACCTAAATTTCATATAATATTTACTGTATAACAATATCTCATTTAATTTAAGAACCACATGGGTGTCGTATGTAATATTGAGAAATATTCCGTCTTTCGCGACTGTAATAAAAGTTTTATATACACACTGCGCGTTTGGCTTTATTTTAAAGCACTTCCATCGGTGAAAGGTATGGCACATACACAATGGTATTCATGTTCTATTTCTTGTTTTTGTTCCACAGTCGCAGTTTTACCAATGGTACTGAAATATATCCCTCTTCTGCAACTGTAATAAGTGACTTATTTAGACCAGATGCGTTTCTCTCTTTTGAAGCATCATAAGAGGACTGTATTTTGTGTCCTCCATTGCCAAGTAACCTTTCGTAGTTTTGTGCTGTGGTAGCACAATAGTCAACGTTTGTGTTGGCTCATCAGTGTTTTAGCAAATAAATGCTGTTTGTGTGTGCCACACACAAAATTATATTTGACATAGCTCTGAGCACTTCACTGACAGACGGTATATTCAAGTCCTAATGTTTTTGTAAGTCCACAGTTTTGTTTAATGTATTTTGTCTACTTCCTTTTGATTGATTGAAGTGCTTTAAAATAAAGCCAAACGTGCCCAGTGTAAGTAAAACTTTTGTTACAGTCGCGAAAGTTGGAATATTTCTCAATATTACATACGACATTTATGTGGTACTTAAATTAAATGAAATATATAGGTATCTTGTCCACATTTCATTCTCAACATTGTGGCAACTAAAATCGACCATACGGAAAGTATACTCTATGGACTTTTACCTCTGCAAACTCTTCAAAATTTCGTGCAAAGGTTTACTACATTTAATGCTGCATAATAACTGCGTTGAACATCGAAACAAAATTAAGTCATTTATGGGGGGAAGGTATCAGTCAAGAAGATAGGTAAAAATCTAATTTTTGAGCCAAATAGTTTTTGTGGAATCGAATGATAAAGAGTGTCAAAGCAGTCGGAACACAATGTGTCTGCACAGGCAAGCAGTGCAGTGACAAAATCGCCCACAGCGCGGAATGCAGGGAGCACGTCTTTGTAGCAGCGAAAGGGTTAATGCGGCCGTGGTGGCTTTACTTCATGAACTGCGCGCTGCCCCCTACACGTAAGCTTGCGAACTATGCTATACTATGGCGCTGCTCCTATTGGCGCGTGCGTCGTGTGCAACTGGCAACGCAGCAATCTCCCGCGTCTGGGCGGGCATGCGCGAGCCGCCAAGATAAAAGAATTGAACTATAGTGTTCTTTACATAGAGCCAGAATCTCCTTGAGTTTTCTGCCAGATTTCGAGACAGAGTTTCGTTGTGGAAACTGTTTAAAGCATCACGCACTTAAGTAGGTGCTAAATTTCGAGCTTCTGTAAGACTTCACTGTTCTTGGGGATTTTGCGTTTTTTTTTTTTTTTTTAATTTGACATGCTTTTTTCGTTACTTCTGCCACAGTGTTCTGACTTGTTTTGTATACCATGGAGAATCAGTACAATTTCTTACTAATTTGTTCGGTATATAGATCTGAACTGCCGTGGATACTACTTCTTTAATTTTAAACCACATCTGGTCTTCACTTCCACAATCAGAGTGGAAGACGTGGACACTGTCTCTTAGTAAGATGTCAAGTGAATTATTATATGGTTTTTTTAAATAGATGTATTTTGCGTTTATTTTTGGTTGGTTTGGATGCTACGTTATTCAGTCTAGCTAAGACAACCTCGTGGACACTAATCCCTGTATCTCTCATGATACTCCTTATCTGATGATGATTATTTGCTGCTGAGAGCTCAAGTATATTTTCGTAACGATTTTCACTTCGAGTGGGCTCCTGAACAAGCTGTCGAAAATAATTTTCTGAAAGAGCATTCGGACGACGTTTTATGCCTGCCACCGACTTTAAACATGTATTTTCGCCAACATATCGAGAGTAGATTGAAGTCACCATCAACTATAACAGTATGAGTGGTGTACTTATTTGAAGTGCACTTAAGTTTTCTTTGAACTGTTCAGTAACTGTATCATCTGAGTCGGAGGTTCAGTCAAAGGAACCAGTTACTAATTTATATCGTTGTCCAAGAGTAACTTCTACCCATACTAACTCACAGGAACTAACTACTTCAATTTTACTACAAGGTAAGCCACATCTGGCAACAATAAACACTCCACCACCTACTGTATTCAGTCTATTATTTCTGGACACGGTTAGCTTCTCTGCAAAAATAAAAATTTCAGCTGAACTTATTTTCAGCTTTAGCCAGCTTTCCGCACCTATTACAACTTGAGATTCAGTGCTTTCTGTTAGTACTTGGAGCTCTGGTTCTGTTTCGACATAGCTATGACAGTTTACAACTATAATATTGATGGGCCTTCATTGGTTAACTTCAATGCTAATTAACGGCAACGGCACAACGTAATGATTTTGTCTTTTGAAAATTATTCCTCAGCACAACCTATCTTGCAGAACACTTACAATAGTTTCAGACTGTTCCATACCACTGCTCCACTCAGGATGCGATCAATGAGGTTTGCCGGATTGTTCACTCTGCGCCATCGAAGTATGTTCTTGGCATAATGATAGACATCTCAGGGGCCTTCGACAACCTGTGGTGGCCGGCACTCTTCTCTCGCCTAAGAGAGATTGGGTGCCCGCAGCTGCTGTATGGCTGTCTGGAGGCCTACTGTGATGGAAGAACTGCTAAAATAACGGCTCCTGGAGCCGTCGTAGCTAAAAGAGTATCCCGTGGTTGTCCCCAGGGATCGGTGTGTGGTCCCATTTTCTGGGATATCAACATGGAACCATTGTTGATCGTCCTGCAGGGAGAGACTGCACTTCTGGGTGTCGTTGCTTATGCGGATGATCTCGCAATTCTAGTGGAAGGTGACACTCGCAATGTGATCGAAGATCGATCACGACTGGCTGTTGGAGTGTTCACCAACTGGTGGGAGAAGACTAAAATGTCTATTGCACCACAAAAATCGCTGTATATGCTCTTAAAAGGCAAGTTAAATAGGGACCCAACAGTCAGAATTAATGGCCAGGCAGTGTCGCGACAGAGATATTCCCGTTACCTAGGGGTATATCTAGATGAGAATTGGAGTTTCATTCCGCATATTGAGCAAATAACGACAAAGTCCTTAGCTCTGTTCAATAAGATAATATCAATTGGACAAAGAAGGTTTCATCTGCCGTCAAAGGCAATAAATGTCTATCACAACAGTATATTGGCACCAATAGTAGGGCACGCATCCAGTGTGTGGGCCCACAGGCTAGCTCTGGTGCGGCCTGCCGCTGCTGTCAGGCGAATACAGAGGAACGTTCTGTTGAGATGCATTGGAGCATTCAACACAAGTCCAACAGATGCACTGTTGGCAATTATGGGTCTATGTCCACTAGACCTGATAATAAGGCAGCACGCAGCCTTCTACTGTCTGCGCAAACAGAACGTCGACATGGTGCAAAATATAATGGGCACTCCTCTGGCAAGCGTCAAATCCATCCGAGAAAAAATGCTTGGCATTTGGCAGGACGAATGGGATGGGTCCAGTACAGGCCGTAGAGTCCATGGGTTTCTACCCACAGTAAGGGAAAGACTAAAGAACAAGATAATGAAGCCCTCACAGGGCCTAGTTCACTTCCTTACAGGCCACGGTCCCTATCCCACGTACCTGCATAAAATAGGGAAAAGGCCAACACCGGTGTGTGACTGTGGTGCCCACGAAGGATCGCCAGAACACACAGTGTTTGAGTGTCCAATATACGAACAGGCTGTCTCAGTTGAGAGACAGCTTCTGCAGACAAGGGATATAAATGATATACTAACAAATGGCGAATTGTTTAGCAATTTCGCAAAATTTGTGAATAAAATCTCAAGGGAGGCCCAGCGAGCCTACCTTGGGAGAGGGTAAATGCTCTTCAGATCTAATGCGCAATTGTAAATATGTAAATACTACGTTTGTTTAAGTCTTTGAATTATAGTAGCTAGTAGTTGTAGTTAGATCAGTATGGTGGTGGGGGGGAATAAAAGAGTAGTATAAATGGAGTGGTTTCTTCTAGTAGTAGCGGCCCGCCTCCACGTGGCTAGGGACGGGCAACTCTCTGGCAAGATTCCAGAGAGGCTAAGAAAAATGAAATGGCTCTGAGCACTATGGGACTTAACTTCTTAGGTCATCAGTCCCCTAGAACTTAGAACTACTTAAACCTAACTAACCTAAGGACATCACACAACACCCAGCCATCACGAGGCAGAGAAAATCCCTGACCCCGCCGGGAATCGAACCCGGGAACCCGGGCGTGGGAAGCGAGAACGCTACCGCACGACCACGAGATGCGGGCAGAGGCTAAGAGGCCGATCATTCATATAGAGCACAATGTTGCGTAATAAATAGATAGTGTGCATGCATTAATAAACCACTTCTGTAGTACTAATAGCAGAGATAGTTAGTCTTAATACACCCACTCAAAAGTGTCAGAAAGTGGGTTACGTATGTTTCACAAACTGAAAAAAAAAACATTGTTCCTGACCACCTGTACATAGACTTCCCAGTTGAGGGATCGTGGTGGAATTATAAAATTACTCACTGATGTTTCATCCCCATCTACAAAATTCATCTTCAGAAATTCCAATTTCATGAACAGCTGTGTAGGCCTTCTTCAACCATGGACTCTACGACAGGAAGTTATAACTGAAGTATCGCTAATCTCGTTAGATGATGAACCCTTGACCTCCTCTTTTGCAGCATGGTGGCTATAAAAAAAAAATCTCACCCACAGGCTTCGACTCTTTTCACATCGCTTAGTACTGATCTCACGTATTTGTTACAACGTTGCATAAGCGAAGCGTAATTGTTTCTGATCTCTTCCCTAGTTTCTTTAACGGCAGTTCTGAATTTCTAGTCTACCCCTCAGTACATTTCTAGTCACAGTTCCATGAGCTGCGGTCTTCGGTCAAACAAGACTCTGTCTCCGTGTACATTTTGTACCCAGCACACTTCACTCTATTACCAAAATGACGTTTTCTTTATGACTCAGGATTTACCCTATCAACCGACGCGTTATTTTAGTCACGTTTTGCCACAAATTTCTTTCCTTCGCAATTCCATTCAATACGTCCTCATTACTTACGGATCTATTCATCTAATCTTCGTACATCCATATTTAAACTGGATGAAGGTGGGACACAGCTGGTATAATTTTCATTAAAAATGAAATTCCTCCAGCTGTACTTAAGATTTTATATTTACTTCGCTACTAGTTTCGACGTTGCGTCAACGCCATCATCAGGCCCGTACGCTTTGATGAAATCAGTTGTGTGTGGCTCAATCTAGCAGTCCGCGGTGAAAACAACACGTGCTCCACATGGAAGGCGGGCATTAACGCAACGTCCGAACTAGTAGCGAACTAAATATAAATCTTAAGTACAGCTGGAGGAATTTCATTTTTAATAAAAACTATTCATCTAACGTTCAGCATTCTCCGGTAGTATAACATTTCAAAACCTTCTATTCTCTTCTTGTCTGAACTGCTCATTGTCCATATTTGAATTCAATACGAGGCAGCACTCCATATAAGTAACTTCAGAGCAGACTTTCTAACACTTAAATATATATTTTTGTTTTTCAGAAATACAGTGTGTCCCAAAATAATGTATACACCCTTTGAAACAGAATATCTCTTTAATTAAAGGAGACAGAAATACAATTTTTATGGGTAATAATTTAGAAGACGGTGAAAAACATGACAATGCTTTCTTTTGTTTCAGCATTGTCAGCAAACATGGCGTTATCGTTTGAACAACGGAAATGAATGCTAAAGTGTTACTGGAAAAAAGAGAATGTGAGTGCGGTACGCCGACGTTGGAGATTTGAAGCCGGAACACCACCACCGACAAGAGTAACAATTACAAGAATCGGAGCTAAGTTTTAAGTCGAAGGAACGGTGCACGATATGAAGATGGGACATTGCCGACGAAAGAGACGTTCAACAGACAATGAGAGTGTTGATGCAGTAATCCAGGCATACACACGATCCCCGAAGAAATCTGTGAGGCAATGCTCTCGTGAGACTGGGATTTGCAGAAGCAGTGTTCATAGAATTTTTGCGGACTCAGAACTTTAAGCCTTACATTCCAAGACTTCTCAATGTTCTTAACGAGGATGATCCTGATAGGTGAAGCGAATTTAGTGTGTGATTCATTAACAGATGTGAAGAGGAGCAGCGTTTCCAAGATCGAATTCTTTGGTCTGATGAAGCGACGTTTAAACGTGATGGAACAATTAACCGCCATAAATGCGTGTACTGGGCCACGGAGAATCCATACGTAACGAAGCAAAGGCATGTTAATCTACCAGGAGTAACAGTCTGGTGTGGTCTGTCTTCTAGACGGTTAATCGGGCCGTATTTCTGTTGTGACTTGGCAAAACAGCCAAGCCACTAGGAGGTGAAGCCGAAAGGCACGCGTTTAAACTCACGCAGGCTGGTGTGAGGTCTGGAACTGGACAAGGTAATTAATATAGCCAATAACGCACGTAGCTGCTGGAATACTTAACTTTAATCCATAATTGGTGAACATAGGTCTGACGGTACATGCATCACAAGATAAATAGCAAATGATATGGCGCCTTGCTAGGTAGTAGCAAATGACGTAGCTGAAGGCTATGCTATCGTCTCGGCAAATGAGAGCGTAATTTGTCAGTGAACCATCGCTAGCAAAGTCGGCTGTACAACTGGGGCGAGTGCTAGGAAGTCTCTCTAGACCTGCCGTGTGGCGACGCTCGGTCTGCAATCACTGACAGTGGCGACACACGGGTCCGACGTATACTAACGGACCGCGGCCGATTTAAAGGCTACCACCTAGCAAGTGTGGTGTCTGGCGGTGACACCACAATTTCTTTGACAGCACCATCGCAGGCGACTCGGAAATGTTGGAAATGATAACTCTTGGTCTTAGCGTTGTGTTTGGAAACGAAGATTATCACTTTCAACAGGATGGGGAATCACCTCGCTGTCACCTAGATGTGAGGGCATTTCTCAATCGTACATTCCCCGCCAGACGGATAGGACGCCGAGGGAGTGTGGAGTATCCCGCTCGATCCCCAGATTTAACTCCTCTAGACTTCTTTCTGTGGGGTACTCTCAAGAACATAGTTTGCGCTGAGAGCAAATTGAGCAAGCCTGTGATGCTATTCCGTTGGAAACAATAAAGTTGGCATGTCGCCCAGTCGTAAGTCTTTGTCGACGGTGTACTGCGATGGACGGACACCAGTTTGAACATTTACCACTTTAAGTCGGACCATGAGGCACCTAATACGACTAAAATTATATTTATATACCCTTTCATTAAAGAGATGTTCTGTTTCAATTAGTGTACATGTTAATTTGAGACACCCTTTAGTTATCGTGGTATAGCCCGTCTGCATTTTATATCCTCTCTACATCAAACATAGTCAAATATTTTACCCCCAAAAAAGCAAAATCAATCTACTACTTTTAGTGTCTCAATTCCTTATCTAATTACCTCCACATCACCTTATTTAATTCGACTACGCGCCCTTAATTTTGTTTTACTTTTATTGATATTCACCCTATAATCTGCTTTCAAGACACTAAGCCACGAGAAAAAGATTGAATAATCAACGAAAGGTTAACCTTCTACGAGTTAGGGCGTGGAATGCCAGAAATTTGACGTAGTATGACAGCTAAAAACCTGAAAAGCAAGGCTTGATCCAGATGTAGTGAGGGTCTGGGAATTTAAATGGAAGGAAGACAAGGATTTTTGGCCAGTCGATTATAGCGTATCAACAGGCTATATGGTATCAACAGTAGCAGAAAATGATATGACGGGAGTAGGATTAGTTATGAAAAGGAAAGTTGAGGTTGGGTTACTGCGAACAGTTCAGTGATAGGATTGTTGTCATCAGAATCGACAGAAAACCAACGCCGACAACAGCAGTTCAGGTATACAAGAATGCGTCGCGAACAGAACATGAAGGGATAAAGTGTTTTAGGATATTGAATCGTAGTTCAGTATGTAAACGGAAATTAAAATCTAATTCTCACGGGGGACTAGAATGCTGTTGTAGCGGAAGGAGTAGAAAAAATATGAGCTTGGTAGTAGGAATCAGACAGGGGAAAGACTAAATGAGTTTTGCAATAAGTTTCAACAAGTAATAGCGAATGCTCTGTTCAAGAATCGCAAGACGAGAAAGTATATCTGGAAGTGGCCGGGACATACGGAAAGATTCCAGTTAGATTACATCTTGGTCAGGCAGACATTCCGAAACCATATAATGGTAAGGTGGATCCAAGAGTAGATATAGACTCAAATCACAATATGCTGCTGATGAAGAATAGGCTGAAGTTCAAACGACTGTCAGGAAGAATCAGTGTGCAAAAAAGTGGGATACTGACATATGACACACTAAGAAACGAAGAGATGAGCTTGAAGTTCTCTGAGGGATACTGCAATAAGGAGTAGTTCAGTAGGCAGTTCAGTTGAAGAGGAACGGACGTCACTATAAAGGGCACTCACAGAAGTTAGAGAGGAAAACGTAGGTATAAGGAAGGTAACTGCGAGGAAAAGAGAGATAACGGAAGAAATACTTCAACTGATCTACAAAAGAATTAAGTACAAAAATGTTCTTGGAAGACAAGAATATAGTAATGCCAATCACTTAGGAAACAAATAAGTAAGCCAAGACGAAATGGCTGCAGAACAAACGAACAGAAATCGAAAAAGAAATGAATATTGGAAGGAATGATTCAACATGTACAGAAGTCAAAACAACCTTCGGTGAATTAAAAGTAAAGGCTGTAACATTAGGAGTGCAATGAGTATTCCACACAGAAGGGGCAGCGGATAAATGGAAAGAGTGCATCGATGTCTTTGAAGAGGAGAGGAATTGCTTGATGACGTGATAAAAGAAGGAATGGGAATTAATAGGGGAGAGATAAGAGATCCAGTATTAGAATTTAAAAGAGCTTTGGAAAAACCTAGATCATATAACAGATCAGATAGATAGCACGTAATAACAGATCGGATGGATAACATTCCATTGGAATTTCTAAAATCAAAGGGAGAAGTGCCCACAAACGGTTGTTCAAGCTGATGGTTAGAGTCTGTCAGTCTGTCAGAAAAGTATCAACCACACGAAATTGCGAAGATGTCAAGTGTGAGAACCATCGCACAATCAGCTTAACGGGTCTTGCATCCAAGTAGCTAACAAGAATAATATACGGAAAGGTGGAGAAGGTAATTGATCGTCTGTTGGATACTTAGTTTCGCTTTAGGAGAGGTAAATAAATCAGAGAGGCAGTGCTGATGTTGCGCCTGATAGTGGAAGCAAGACTGAAGAAAGATCAAGACACGCTCTTGGATTTGTCAACCTGGAAATTATGTGCTATATTTGAAAGTGTGAGAAGAGTAGAAGGAAGGTACAGGGAAAGACGCGTTATGTTAAGGTAAATGTAAAGTTTCACGTTGCGGCTCCCAATGGGCCCATCGGGATTGACCCGTCGCCGTGTCACCCTCTGTCAGTGCTATTGCTCGGTGCGGTGTGGAGCGATAGGTGGCAGCACACTCCTCTCCCGGCCGTTGTCGGGTTGTTGACCTTGGCACAGCAACTAAGTTGTCGGTTAGTTCCTCAATTAGCGTCACTAGGATGAGTGCACACCTCACTAGTCCTCACATTTCTTTTTCTTTGGTCATCAGTCTACTGACTGGTTTGATGCGGCCCGCCACGAATTCCTTTCCTGTGCTAACCTCTTCGTCTCAGAGTAGCACTTGCAACCTACGTCCTCAATTATTTGCTTGACGTATTCCAATCTCTGTCTTCCTCTACAGTTTTTGCCCTCTACAGCTCCCTCTAGTACCATGGAAGTCATTCCCTCATGTCTTAGCAGACGTCCTATCATCCTGTCCGTTCTCCTTATCAGTGTTTTCCACATATTCCTTTCCTCTCCGATTCTGCGTAGAACCTCCTCATTCCTTACCTTATCAGTCCACCTAATTTTCAACATTCGTCTATAGCACCACATCTCAAATGCTTCGATTCTCTTCTGTTCCGGTTTTCCCAGAGTCCATGTTTCACTACCATACAATGCTGTACTCCAGACGTACATCCTCAGAAATTTCTTCCTCAAATTAAGGCCGGTATTTGATATTAGTAGACTTCTCTTGGCCAGAAATGCCTTTTTTGCGAGTCTGCTTTTGATGTCCTCCTTGCTCCGTCCGTCATTGGTTATTTTACTGCCTAGGTAGCAGAATTCCTTAACTTCATTGACTTCGTGACCATCAATCCTGATGTTAAGTTTCTCGCTGTTCTCATTTCTACTACTTCTCATTACTTTCGTCTTTCTCCGATTTACTCTCAAACCATACTGTGTACTCATTAGACTGTTCATTCCGTTCAGCAGATCATTTAATTCTTCTTCACTTTCACTCAGGATAGCAATGTCATCAGCGAATCGTATCATTGATATCCCTTCACCTTGTATTTTAATTCCACTCCTGAACCTTTCTTTTATTTCCATCAATGCTTCCTCGATGTACAGATTGTAGGGGCGAAAGGCTACAGCCTTGTCTTACACCCTTCTTAATACGAGCACTTCGTTCTTGATCGTCCACTCTTATTATTCCCTCTTGGTTGTTGTACATATTGTATATGACCCGTCTCTCCCTATAGCTTAGCCCTACTTTTTTCAGATTCTCGAACAGCTTGCACCATTTTATATTGTTAAACGCTTTTTCCAGGTCGACAAATCCTATGAAAGTGTCTTGATTTTTCTTTACCCTTGCTTTCATTATTAGCCGTAACGTCAGAGTTGCCTCTCTCGTACCTTTACTTTTCCTAAAGCCAAACTGATCGTCACCTAGCGCATTCTCAATTTTCTTTTCCATTCTTCTGTATATTATTGTTGTAAGCAGCTTCGATGCATGAGCTGTTAAGCTGATTGTGCCATAAATTCTCGCACTTGTCAGCTCTTGCCGTCTTCGAAATTGTGTGGATGATGCTTTTCCGAAAGTCAGATGGTATTTCGCCAGACTCATATATTCTACACACCAACGTGAATAGTCGTTTTGTTGCCACTTCCCCCAATGATTTTAGAAATTCTGATGGAATGTTATCTATCCCTTCTGCCTTATTTGACCGTAAGTCCTCCAAAGCTCTTTTCATTCCGATTCTAATACTGGACCCCTATCTCTTCTAAATCAACTCCTGTTTCTTCTTCTATCACTTCAGACAAATCTTCACCCTCATAGAGGCTTTCAATGTCTTCTTTCCACCCATCTGCTCTCTCCTCTGCATTTAACAGTGGAATTCCCGGTGCACTCTCAACGTCCTCCCAACAATGAAAAATTCGTGGTAGTTCTGGGAATGGAACCTGGGTCCCCAGCATGGCAGTCAGTAGCGCTGACTACTAAGCTTCGGAGGTGTATATAAGAAGGAAGAGGGAATAATAAAACTGGAAAACCAAAAACATAATGGTCGGATTAAAAAGGATGTTAGAAAGGGGTGCAGTCTTAGGTTTCATCTGTTCTATCTACACACCGATGAAGCAGTAACTAAAGTAAAAGAAAGGTTCAAGAGTAGTATTAAAAGTCGAGGTGAACGGATATCAGTGACAAGATTCGCTGATGACATTGCTATCCTTAATGAAGGTGAAGAAGAGTTACAGGATCTGTTGAATGGAATGGACACACTAATGAGTACAGAATATGAGTAGCGAGTTAACCAAAGAAAGACGAAGGTAATGAGAAGTAAAATAAATAAGAATAGCGAGAGATTTCACATCAGTACTGTTGATTACGTAGTGGACGAAGTTATGGAAGCAAAATAACCCATTACAGACGTAACAAGGGGACATAAAAAGCAGAATAACACAAGCAAAGAGGGCTTGCTAAAAGAAGCCCACAAGTGTTAAACTTAGGCCTTAATTTGAGGAAGACGTTTCAGAGAAAGTCGAACAGCCCGTTCTATACTTCGGGTTTTTCGCTTTGTCATCAGTCTTCTGACTGGTTTGATGAGGCCCGCCACGATTTCCTCTCTTCTTCTAACCTCTTTATCTCAGAGTAGCAGTTGCAACCTACGTCCTGAATTATTTGCTGTATGCACTCCAGTCTCAGTCCTCCTCTACAGTTCTTGACGTCTACAGCTCCCTCTAGTGCCATGGAAGTAATTCCCTCATGTCTTGACAGATGTCCTCTCATCTTGTCCCTTCTCCTTATCAGTGTTTTCTACATGTTCCTTTCCTCTCCGATTCTGCGGAGTACCTCGTCATTCCTTACCTTATCAGTCCACCTAATTTTCAATAGTCGTCTGTACCACCACATCTCAAATGCTTCGATTCTCTTCTGTTTCCGTTTTCCCAAAGTCCATATTTCACTACCACACCGTGCTGTACTAGAGACGTACATTCTCTGAAATTTCTTCCTCAAATTAAGGCCGACATTTGATATGAGTACATTTCTCTTGCTCAGAAATGCCCTTTTTCCTATTGCTAGTTTGCTTTTGATGTCCTCCTTGCTCCGTCCGTTATTGGTTATTTTACTGCCTAGGTAGCAGAATTCCTTAACTTCATCTACTTCGTGACCATCAATCCTGATGTTAAGTTTCTCGCTGTTCTACTACTTCTAATTACCTTCGTCTTTCTTCGATTTACTCTTAGTCCATACTCCCTACTCATTACACTGTTCATTCCGTTCAGCAGATTATGTAATTCTTCTTCACTTTCACTCAAGATAGCAATGTGATCAGCGAATCGTATCATTGATATCCTTTCACCCTGAATTTAATTCCACTCAATGTTTCTTTTATTTCCATCATTGCTTCCTCAATATACTGATTGAAGAGTAAGGACGAAAGGTTACAATCTTGTCTTACACCCTTTTTAATACGAGCACTTCGTTCTTGGTAGTCCACTCTTATTATTCGCTGTTGGTTCTTGTACATATTGTATATGATCCGTCCCTCCATAGAGCTTACCCGTACATCTTTCAGAATTTCGAACATCTTGCACCATTTTACATTGTCGAACGCATTTTCCAGGTCGACAAATCCTATGAACGTCTTGATTTTCCTTTAGCGTTGCTTCCATTATTAACCGCCACGTCAGAATTTCCTCTCTAATGCCTTTACCTTACCTAAAGCCAAACTGATCGTCATGTAGCGCATGCTCAATTTTCTTTTCCTTTCTTCTGTACATTATTCTTGTCAGCAACTTGGATCCTCCTACAGTCACTCAACGGCGACACCATCCCATACAATACAGCATCATCAGGTAGGAGTCGCAGATTGCTGCCCCTGTACGTCCATCATGTGTAAATATAGACCAGAAGAGTGGTCCTGTCACATGTCCGTGGGACATCGCTGATGATACCTTTGTCTCTGATGAGAACTCGATGTCGAGGACAATGTTCACTTCTCTTTCCATATTTTCCCTTGGTATCCTTTATTGCTTGGTCAATGTAATTATTGAATGATATTGTCACCCCTTCTCAGATACTGCTTCTCTTATATACACTGACGGAAAAAGATCGCAACACCAAGAAGGAGCTTTACGACATGAAGTTCAGTAAATTTGGAAATTTTTGGTTGGCCGTATGGGACCAAACTGGTGAGGTCATCGGTCTCTAGGCTTGCACACTACTGAAAATAATTTAGACTAAGTTAAGCTAAGAACAACACACACACTCACGCCCGAGGAAGGACTCGAACCTCCGGTGGGAGGGGCCGCGCAACCCGTGACATGGCGCCTCAAACCGCGCGGCCACTCTACGCGCCATGAACGTCGGCTGGTAGGCACTTTTCTACATTTGAAAAGCGACGTTTACTGAAATTTCTCATCAGTCGCATAAGGGTAGAGCTAGTGGCGCCACAATGAGAATGCAGATCAGGTTTGCTTTAAATACACAGTGTAACGACCGTGAACGCTAGTTACCTTTGCGATCTGAAATTGTGAACTGATGTTAATCAAGAGGGTCATTGTGGTGACAAGGTCGGCATTGTAAAAATCTCACTGCGATTGGATGAAGTGTGTGATATTTCAGAAAGTCTTGGCAGAAATGTAGCCGCTGTACATGATTGCTGGTAGCGGCCTATACGAGAATGTACCGTCGCAAGAAGACGGACTCCAACGGGCACGTGGCACTACAGAGAGGGAAGACTATCTGTAACCTCCCCCTCACTTATCGACCTTAATGACATTGAAAAATTAAACCGCGTGTACCAACTGGAAATTTGGGAAAAGCAATCGTCACCAAAGTTAACCTGCCGGTAAAGAGGGAGGAAAGGGTTACATCTAAATGAAAGGAAAAATGAAAATGAAATTGGTGGAAATTAACTTTGAAAAATGGTAAAGTCAATGAGGAAAGTAAATGTGCGGTCGTTACGTTAACTATTAATTGGCGTTAATTAGATAGTTGAGATTTAGGGAAAATTACGGTCGCCAGTCCTATGGACAACTACTATAATAACTGAAAAAGAAAGGTTATTGCACACATAATTAGCACTAAAAGCGTGGCAACTAAAAGTTGACGCGTGTTGTGTGAAAACTGAATGTTCGTCACAAGTAATAAGTTTCGGTACACTCTTACTTAATTTAGCAAAAGAATTAATAAAACCAGAAAATTGAAAGTTAATTGAGTGAGTCAAATTAATAGTGAATTTTGCTTCTGAAGCACTACGAAATTAAATAAAATAAGGTTAGTCTTGGGCTACCTCAACAATCATCTCAAAAGCTACTTGATTCTACGCAATTTAGAAATAAGAGATTTAACTTTGAACCTGAATTAAATGATTTTGAACAATTAAAAATAGTAAAATTTATTACGTACCAAGCTGAGGTGCAGTCATAGGTAAGCTAAAATATGCTAACAAAACTTGCACTCTTCATTTGTGCTTATGTAATCTAAATATTTAACTGAATACTTTAACTGAACTTTGAAATTAAAGCAGTGAAATGGAATGATATTACTTTAATGCTGGCGTTTGAATTTCAACGACACTCGAGTTCATTCCGGAAAAGAAAAGGACCCTGCTTGGTAATGCAATTGGGACAATGAGCAACAAAGGTTCGTGCTAAGTTGCTGTATGTTAGTGATGCAAATGGAACAGATTGAAAAGCTGAGGTCTACCATACAGTTCTAAAACTTTACGTGCTTTCAGTCTTCCTTGTTGGTTGATTGAAGGTTTGAAGTCGTCGATCGAGAAGGTGGCGACAATCACTTATTGTCGGCCGTCGCTGTTGCAGAAGCTGTAAGTTGGCGCGCCTTCTTCTCGACACGGTCACCAGGCGAAACTGGGTCTTGATGTGCACCAGCCAATGTTTCCCGTCCGCGACACCGTGCCAGAAACTATCATGGCAAGTCGAGCGCAATTACATGCTGCCAAACCCCGAAAGCGCGGCAACTCGCGGGAGCGTCACGCAACACGCCTGCTACACCGCCCTACTCCAGCCAGACTCTGCTCTGCCCGCGCTCCATGCGCCAGAGTTAATACTTCCAAAGATTCTAAACACTTTGGTTCTCCACACGACCTATCGATGTAATCGTTCGATAGCATAGTTTTCCCTAGGCAAGACCCAGCGTAAAAATACAAATAATATTTACAAAACAAACCAATTATACATCGATATATATATATATATATATATATATATATATATATATATAAATTGTAAAACAATTACAATACATAAAGACATAGAACTGTCATATCTTCAGGTAAAAAAATAGGTTGGTACCACAGTGACACAACGAACTGTTACTAATCGGTTACTAAAGGATATCTCTGAGCCATAAGCCTTGTGGCATGCATTCTATTGTTCCCAAACAACCGCCTTTCGCGTCATTGTTGTCAAGCGAGAACTCATTGGAGGGCAGAGTGGTGGTTTCTTGTGTTTTCTGGTGTAAGCTGGTTATGGTAGTTAGCACGAGGCCCGTTTGAAGCCTGCAACCAGCCTGTCTGAGAGCTACACACACTGGACCTACATATGGAGTTAATGTCTGGGATGCGATTCCGTATGACAGCAGGAGCACTTGTGGTTTCCCACACATCCTGACTGCAAATTTGTAGGCCAATCTTGTTTCGACCTGTTGTGCCACCATTCTCAAATAGCATCCCCCGAGGTGTTTTCCAGCAGGATAACACTGTCCTACATTCCGCTGTTGTAACACAACATGCTCTCCAGAGGGTCGGCATGTTGCCTTTGCCCGCTCGATCACCAAGTCTGTCTCCAATCGAGCACACGTGGGACATCATCGCACGACAGCTCCAGCGTCATCCACAAACAGCATTAACCGTCCCTGTATTGATCGATTAACTGCGACAGGCATGGAAATCCATTCCACAAACTGACATCCGGCACCTGTAAAACACAATGCGGTTACGTCGGTTATTAATGCACCAGTGTTTCGTATTTGCAATGGTTTATTTTGCGCTTACATTAATCTGTCATATTCCAATGTTAATCATTTGCATATGTCACTTAGGCAAATGTATTCCCAAAATTTAATTACTCTACGATAGCTATTTTTTATTGTTGCGATATTTTTTTTTTTTTCGTCAGCGCACATGGAACTGTGGCTGGAACTGTACTTATTGCACCGAGCGAGGTGGCGCAGTGGTTAGCACACTGGGCACCGAGCGAGGTAGCGCAGTGGTTAGCACACTGGACTCGCATTCGGGAGGACGACGGTTCAATCCCGTCTCCAGCCATCCTGATTTAGGTTTTCCGTGATTTCCCTAAATCGTTTCAGGCAAATGCGGGGATGGTTCTGAAACGTCCCCTTTTGAACAATTATACATGACTGTGCTTAAACTGACACACAATATTTTGTTAGCGCAACGCAATCTGACTTTCAAAATTCCCTACAAAAGAATGGCCCTGACTAACATTAAACTATACCTTTCACAAATCACTTACCTCACAAAAATCTTCGCTGCTCAAGCTACTGCAATACAGCGAGCGCCACTACTGCCAGCTAAATAAAAGATTCAAACTATGGAAGGCACTAACTACTGATAGGGATAGTTAGCAAATGAAAGATATTAATAGAGAACAAACAATGTATTTACCTTGATATCGTCATATATAAATATAGCAGTTCATGACAAATTTCAAAACTCCGCCATCTCTCTCCCCACATCCACCACTGCTGGCGGCTCACCTCCAACTGCGCAACGCTACGCGCTGTTCACATCCAGCTGCCGCTGCCCAACACTACAATGGCGAGTATTACAACAATGCAAAGCGGCCACAGACTGCACACAGCACAGCCAGTGATTTTCATACAGAGGTGGCGTTACCAATAACAAACCTAAACAGCCTACTGACAGTTCCTTTGAATGGGCACGGCCGATATCCTTCCCCATCCTTCCCTAACCCGAGCTTGCGCTCCGTCTCTAATGACCTCGTTGTCGACGGGACGTTAAACACCACTAATCTAACCTGTACTTATTGCTGTACTAAGCCCTTTCCGTCGCCAGCTACGGATGAATGCAATTTGACCACATTCGGATGGTACACTAGTGGCCATTAAAATTGCTACACCACGAAGATGACGTGCTACAGGCGCGAAATTTAACCGACAGGAGGAAGATGATGTGATATGCAAATGATTAGCTTTTCAGAGCATTCACACAAGGTTGGCGTCGGTGGCGACACCTACAATGTGCTGACATGAGGAAAGTTTCCAACCGGATTTGTCATACACAAGCAGCAGCTGACCGGCGTTGTCTGGTGAAACGTTGTTGTGATGCCTCGTGTGAGGAGGAGAAATGCGGACCATCACGCAAGGGAGCACCAAGCTATGACATACATAAAGCTCGTCAGTCAACAGTACAAGCTCTGGAATTTACGAGCATAGTCATTAATCTACCTGGTACACAGGAAAGAAATATAAGCACAGGGACATGAGAAATAAATACGTGCAGTTTAAAAGGTATGCATTCAGATTTCCACAAATGAAAAAAGAAAAGTGATTACTTGGACTTTGGCAAATGTCGTGCTGACTAAGGTACCAACTCAAGATAACCATTTAAACGTATCAAGGGATCCGATCGGTGCCTTACACAATTAGGTGATTATTTAACCATTGTGGCAGTCTGTATCACCGACCTTGCCCGCTCTCGGAACATTTTAATTGCTTCACGATTATAAGGACAAATTTTATCACAGCCCAGATAACTACAATGAACATGTTTCCGGACTCTCTCCCCTCCCCTTTTTTTCCACTAAAATCTCATGGTGGTAGGCAACGAAAGTGGGACGAGACTGGGCCGCGCGGAGTGGCCGCGCGGTTTGAGGCGCCATGTCACGGACTGCGCGGCCCCTCCCGCCGGAGGTTCGAGTCCTCCCTCGGGCATGGGTGTATGTGTTGCTCTTATCATAAGTTAGTCTAAGTTAGTAGTGTGTAAGTCTAGGGACCGATGACCTCAGTAGTTTGGTCCCTTAGGGACTAACCCGCATGTGAACACTTGTGAGACGTGACTGACAGTTTTCCCCTTACGACTAACAATTTCCCAAGGAAATTTATCAGAGATCACCATTAAACAAAAGTCTCCGCAACAAGCTGACGAATCAAGCCGGATCCACAGGACGTTCACGTTCCAAGTGAGAAGCACCGTCTCACTGCCGTACCGCAACAGCCATGGCTCCTCCCAAGGCGTGCAGAAGTTTCCTCCGCTATGGCTCCGGTCAGCGCAACCTCTCGCCGCCGAGTTCTACAAAACACTGGGGCAATACAGGCGTGTTCCATCCTCCCGCCACATAAGTCCGTAGCACGGGCACAGTCACAACTAGCAGCGCACCAGAACACACGTCATCTCAATGAACGCCATCCAGTCTTATTTTCTCTCCTAGTTAACTCACCAAGCGAGCACTCCTAAGCATCCGTTCCCCTCAATCGCACCCTCTGGTAGCAACCAAAGAGCTGACCACTTTAGGTATAGGAGGCGAAGAGGATAACCAAGCAAAGGTAAATAGAACTGGCACGCCACGGCTCGCCATTGTGACGGTGACGTAATTTCGGAGACGCCCTGCATGTAAATCGGCGGCCCCGACTGACGTGCACCGGCTGCTGCCGCGCCCTTGAGGAGGTCCCCCGGAGCAGACACTGTGCGTTGGACAGCCTGCGGCAGCCGGGCACGTGCCGTCCTCATTGGGATGCGGGCCCCCAAGGGCTAACCCTGTTTCCATTCATTACCGCCCACCGTTCTCCGGGCCGGTTGCCGATATTTTAATTGCCACCGCCTCATCTATATGCAGCGCCAACCACGTCTCCGAGCCGACACTAGGGCAGCGCCCTCTTCTCAGACCGTATGGCACACGACAACAAGTAGGCGCCAGAAGGAAACTATCTACGTTCGCTTCTAGCAATAAGACATAAAAAACACAATAAAGTCGATTTTTCCCTCATTTCGCGTTATTCTAGTATAATTAATGACTTTTATGACGAAAGATTTGCTGGAAGGCAACGCTAAAATCTGCGAAATATACACTACTGGTCATTAAAATTGCTACACCAAGAAGAAATGCAGATGATAAACGGGTATCCATTTGGCGAATATATTATTCTAGAACTGACATGTGATTACATTTTCACGCAATTTGGGTGCATAGATCCTGAGAAATTGGTACCCAGAACAACCACCTCTGGCGGTAATAACGGCCTTGATAAGCCTGGGCATTGAGTCCAACAGAGCTTGGATGACGTGTACAGGTACAGCTACCCATGCAGCTTCAACACGATACCACAGTTTATTAAGAGTAGTGACAGGCGTATTGTGATGAGCCAGTTGCTCGACCGCCATTGATCAGACGTTTTCAATTGGTGAGAGATCTGGAGAATGTGCTGCCCAGGGCAGCAGTCGAACATTTTCTGTATGCAGAAAGGCCCGTAGAGGACCTGCAACATGCTGTCTTGCATTATCCTGCTGAAATGTAGGATTTCGCAGGGATCGAATGAAGTGTAGAGCCACGGTCGTAACACATCTGAAACGTAATGTCCACTGTTCAAAGTGCCGACAATGTGAACAATAGGTGAGCGAGACGTGTAACCAATGGCACCCCATACCATCACGCCGGGTGATACGCCAGTACAGCGATGACTAATACACGCTTCCAATGTGCGTTCACCGCGATGTCGCCAAACACGGATGCGACCATCATGATGCTGTAAACAGAACCTGGATTCATCCGGAAAAATGACGGTTTGCCACTCGTGCACGTCATTGGA
Organism: Schistocerca serialis cubense; assembly: GCF_023864345.2. Taxonomy (NCBI): domain Eukaryota; kingdom Metazoa; phylum Arthropoda; class Insecta; order Orthoptera; family Acrididae; genus Schistocerca; species Schistocerca serialis. The sequence goes on along the minus strand of NC_064639.1, from coordinate 1,140,765,492 downwards.
TCTCGACCAACGCGAGCAGCAATGTCGCGATGCGATAAACCGCAATCGCGATAGGCTACAATCCGACCTTTATCAAACCTTTATCAACCCTTGTCATCGTTGCGTGTAATTATTTCGTCACCTGACGCCAACAGCTACGCCCACTGGTTCTGAGAGTGATCGAAACAAAGTGCAGCCTTACTAATGTGTAAAATTTAATTTCCTAAGTGGTTCAGAAAGTCATTCATTTAACAGAATTCTGAGTAATGTTTTAACAGGTTCTAAACGCTGTTAGTGTCTTGCAGCTTTACTTTGATCACTAGTAAATTTTGTCACTATAAGAACTCTTTGACCTGTAGCCACAGTAAATTTCTGGATTTACAGTTAACTGACCATTTCAAGTTTTAAACAAGAAGTTGTGACTCAGTTTCTTTCTGTAATGTTTTATTGTTTAAGTCCATTGTGTACGTGATCAATTAAAGGTTTAATTAACATCCTGCTTATGCTCCGGGAAATTTTATTTGTAATACTTGCGTTCTGAAGTATTATGTGTTTACTAGCTAACCCTGGCCTTCACCTCTCCACAGCCTAGCTCCTGGCTATTCGCTACGTTACAGATATGTTGATCCGTTTTTATAAGTATGCTATGGGTGATACTCCAGCAATGGTGTAGAGAAGGATGACTGCAAGCACGACGCAGTATGTTGTGCGCCGTGTTTACACGATACGGAATAGGTCACATAACGATTTATCGCCTCTGTGGAATGCTGCTTACGGTTTGTTTGGACGCTGATTACGGGGATCGTGAAAGACGACTGAGAACAAGGTGAAGTAAAAGTAAATATCGTGCTGCAACTTCTACTACAGACTGCACCGACATCGCGCAGACATTGCAAGATTCGTGTGCAATCATTTACGTTCAATGTTCTGCATAAGGGTGAAAGATAAGTGTTGTGACTTGGCAAGACAGCCAAGCCACTAGGAGATAGCCGAAAGGCACGCGTTTAAGCTCACGCAGACTGGCGTGAGGTCTGGAACAGGTCAAGGTCTTATAGTAGCCAAAATAGTACGTAGCATCTTGAATACTTAACTTTAATCCATAATTGGTGAACATCGGTCTGACGGTACATGCATCACAAGATAAATAGCAAATGATAATGGCGCCTTGCTAGGTCGTAGCAAATGACGTAGCTGAAGGCTATGCTAACTATCGTCTCGGCAAATGAGAGTGTAATTTGTCAGTGAACCATCGCTAGCAAAGTCGGCTGTACAACTGGGGCGAGTGCTAGGACGTCTCTCTGGACCTGCCGTGTGGCGGCGCTCGGTCTGCAACCACTGACAGGGGCGACACGCGGGTCCGACGCATACTAACGGACCGCGGCCGATTTAAAGGCTGCCACCTAGCAAGTGTGGTGTCTGGCGGTGACACCACAATAAGTTCTGGAAACTTTCTCCTAGGTTAAGGCTAAACCATTTCTCCACAGTATCCTTTCTTTCAGGAGTGCGAATCTCGCAAGGTATGCAGGTGAAATGGAGCAGTCCATCATTTTATTAATGGCTAACATAGCGGAGTGCTACGATACAATAGCGCCTATGTTTCAGTATGTACCAGAACTGCAGAAATGTACAATCAATAATTAACGATCTGAGCTGATTTTTTTCGGGCTGATGTTTAAAAGTTTATAACGACCTCGTTGGCAGGTTGAAATGGTTGTGGGAAGATAATTATGCAGTGCTGACTTTCAGAAAGTAGATTAACACTGTGAGTTGCAGGAGACCAGTGTTCCGACTGAAGTCCAAAACAAGTACTACCATCTGTGATTATTTGGTTTGCTGGTATCAGCTCTTTTGGGCAAGGAAATGAAATGAAGTCGATTGTGGCGTTGTTGACGGAAGCATTCGTATGGAATGTTTTAGGGAAGTGACAGAAGAATTAAATGTGGTAGTATGGTCTTATTTCAAATATTAGTGGAAGGCTTTAACCACTATACCACCTAGCCTAATAAGTATTTCGTGTTATCAACAACATTCGCGTCACGTTGACGGATAGTTGGTGGCGAGTAACATGGAGTAAGAGTGAGGCTTTGTTTCAACTTCAAGTCGATCTCATTTGAATTCTCCAACTAGGAAACTTCCTTGGGGAAACCTGGAACTGTACTTGAAACCTCGAACAGTCAAATGTCTAATAGTAAGACTGTTCATAAGGAGCTCGAAGTAAAACAGCGTGTAAAACTTGAGGATGAGAGTAACATTCACATGCAAAGTGTAACATGTTGTTGTTGTTGTGGTCTTCAGTCCTGAGACTGGTTTGAAGCAGCTCTCCATGCTACTCTATCCTGTGCAAGCTTCTTCATCTCCCAGTGCCTACTGCAACCTACATCCTTCTGAATCTGCTTAGTGTATTCATCTCTTGGTCTCCCTCTACGATTTTTACCCTCCACGCTGCCCTCCAATGCTAAATTTGTGATCCCTTGATGCCTCAAAACATGTCCTACCAACCGATCCCTTCTTCTAGTCAAGTTGTGCCACAAACTTCTCTGCTCCCCAATCCTATTCAATACCTCCTCATTAGTTACGTGATCTATCCACCTTATCTTCAGCATTCTTCTGTAGCACCACATTTCGAAAGCTTCTATTCTCTTCTTGTCCAAACTGGTTATCGTCCATGTTTCACTTCCATACATGGCTACACTCCATACAAATACTTTCAGAAACGACATCCTGACACTTAAATCTATACTCGATGTTAACAAATTTCTCTTCTTCAGAAACGATTTCCTTGCCATTGCCAGTCTACTTTTTATATCCTCTCTACTTCGACCATCATCAGTTATTTTACTCCCTAAATAGCAAAACTCCTTTACTACTACTGCAACCTACATCCTTCTGAATCTGCTTGGTGTATTGATCTCTTGGTCTCCCTCTACGATTTTTACTCTCCACGCTGCCCTCCAATGCTAAATTTGTGATCCCTTGATGCCTCAAAACATGTCCTACCAACTGATCCCTTCTCCTAGTCAAGTTGTGCCACAAACTTCTCTTCTCCCCAATCCTATTCAATACCTCCTCATTAGTTACGTGATCTACCCATCTAACATAGGTCGATGAAACTTGGACCAAACATAGAAAAAACTGCTGCAGAATAGTACAGTGGCTAACTAAAAGAAATAAGCCTTGAAATGGAGAGGAATGACTAGTTCACTTACTGCAAATCACGTTGGGTCCCCTCTTCATTAAAAAAAACGCGGGACACAGTTGTGTAGCCGTCACTGCCAAATGTAGATGTTGGCATGCAGTGGTGGAGTGATGGATGTGGATGGAAACTGTTAGGATGCGCCATATTAAAACTCAGCCATGATCTTCAAGAGTTTTACTACTCCAAACTACAGTGCCGCGTTCCTCTTTGTCTACATCACAGGGTCCCGCGATGCTGAGGACGCCACTTCACTGACTGCAAGACAGCTTGGTGAGGAAGGGCTACCTCAGCGACCTGTGTAATGTACTGCGGCGTGCTGGCCGTGTACAGCCACAGTGTTTTGACGTCAGGATGCGCCGGCAGCCGACTCAGCGGCCTCCATCCCCGTTGGCTCAGTGCCGCTCACAGGGAGCTCCAGGGGGGACCACTGCATGCTTCTTTGCTGTCGCGATTAAGTCATGGCGACAACGAGCGCCTGAGATCCGACAGCCAAATCTGTGGCCCTCGCCTCTGGATGCCTCCGGCGTGTGTTGGGAGCCAGGATGACTGACCGCAGTAGTGAGCTGTTGAGTGGCCCGCTGCTGGCTGGCTACAGACCCCGCGTTGGCCTCAGAGTGACGAACCAGCCACCTGCCTTGGACTGGAACTCTGGCGCCCCATCTGCTGCTGTTGGTGTAGCTGGTGGTGTGACAAGCCCCGCCATCCAGGAGAGCTGCCACACTTGAATTCCCCTCGTTGTAAGACAGGCACCTGCTGTGCGCCCCTGTTTTGCTAACGCGCCGTTCTGAGTCATATACTCATAACACCTAGGCTGGACCAGTGGGCCCCTTCTGCCTGTAACTTGCGCCATGCAAACCGCTGCGTTTACTCTTTTCAGCGGTTCTACAGCCCTGTGGCCTCCATTCTACTTTGCAACCGCTGGTAAGCGTAACTTACTGTCAACGGGTCTGCGCCTGACTGAAAATTGTGAGCCTAAAAAATTGCACTTTTTCCTATTGCATGCACTGGTGCTGCTACAGTCGTTTATAGGGTTTGGGATCATTATGCACGGCAATGAATGCTCTGAACTGTGCTTCCATGAACGTCACAAGATTGGTAAAGCGTTTTGTGGTAGTGTGTTTTGTTCCTCCACCAGCATGGTTTGAAAACTGTTGGATGGTTGTTGGTACATGTGGACGCTATGCAATGCGTCTCTCCAACGCATCCCACAATTGCTCGATGGGATTTTAAGTCTAGGGAATGGGCAGATCGGTCTATTCGCCGAAAATCCCCTCGATCCAAGAGATCCTCCACCTGTAGTGTTCGATGCGGTCGCGCATCGTCATTCATAAAACTGAAGCCACGGTGCAAAGTGCCTCTCAAAAAATGAACAAGGGGGAGTAATTTGGACCGGTGAATATACCTTGTTCAAATAACGCCCATTCAACATTATTCCTTCCTAAGCCATAAAATCTGGACCACCAGAACGATAATGTTCGACAATGTTGCATTATGTGCTTCACGAGTTCCCACGTCTCGCCGTATGAGCGGACGTCCAGCAATGTCGGAAGTGATCGTTATGTTGGTTCAGGAGTCATGGTGTGAGGGGCATATTGTTTCACGTGCGTACTGACCTCCAATACGGTACTCCCACCTGTCAACTTTACTGTGACACTGTACTTCCCCACGTACGTCTTTTGAAGGGTGCATTCGAGCCTGATTTCAGCTTTATGAATTACACTTCTGACCATTAAAATTGCTACACCACGAAGATGACGTGCTACAGACGGGACATTTAACCAACAGAAAGAAGATGCTGTGATACGCAAATGATTAGATTTTCAGATCATTCACACGAGGTTGGCGCCGGTAGCGACACTTATAACGTGCTGACATGAGGAAAGCTTCCAACCGATTTCTCGTACACAAACAGTAATTGACCGGCGTTGCCTGGTGAAACGTTGTTGTGATGCCTCGTGTAAGGAGGAGAAATGCGTACCATCACGTTTACGACTGTGAAAAATGTCGGATTGTAGCCTATCGCGATTGCGGTTTATCGTATCGTAACATTGCTGCTCGCGTTGGTCGACATCCAATGACTGTTAGCAGAATATGGAATCGGTGAGTTCAGGAGAGTAATACGGAACGCCCTGCTGGATCCCAAAGGCCTCGTATCACTAGCAGTCGGGATGATAGGCATCCGCATGGCTGTAATGGATCGTCAGCCACGTCTTGATCCCTGAGTCAACAGATGGGGACGTTTCAAGACAACAACCATCTGCACGAAGAGTTCGATGGCGTTTGCAGCAGCATGGACTATCAGCTCGGAGCCATGGCTGCGGTTACCCTTGACGTTGCATCACAGACAGCAGCGCCTGCGATGGTGTACTCTACGACGGAACTGGGTGCACGAATGGCAAAACGTCATTTTTTCGGATGAATCCAGGTTCTGTTTACAGCATCATGATGGTCGCATCCGTGTTTGGCGACATCGCGGTGAACGCACATTGGAAGCGTGTATTCGTCATCGCCATACTGGCGTATCACCCGCGTTATGGTATGGGGTGCCATTGGTTACGCGTTTCGGTCATCTCTTGTTCGCAGTGACGGCATTTTGAACAGTGGACGTTACATTTCAGATGTGTTACGACCCGTGCCTCTACCCTTCATTCGATCCCTGCGAAACCATACATTTCAGCAAAATAATGGACGACCGCATGTTGCAGATCCTGTACGGCCCTTTCTGGATAGAGAAAATGTTCGACTGCTGCCCTGGCCAGCACATTCTCCAGATTTCTCACCAGTTGAAAACGTCTGGTCAATGGAGGCCGTAAAACTGGTTCGTCACAATACGCCAGTCACTACTCTTGATGAACTGTGGTATCGTGTTGAAGCTGCATGGGCAGCTGTACCTGTACACGCCATCCAAGCTCTGTTTGACTCAATGCCCAGGCGTATCAAGGCCGTTATTACGGCCCGAGGTGGTTGTTCTGGGTAGTGATTTCTCAGGATCTAAGCACCCAAATTGCGTGAAAATGTAATCACATGTCAGTTCTAGTATAATATATTTTTCCAACGAATACTCGTTTATCATCTGCATTTCTTCTTGGTGTAGCAATTTTAATGGCCAGTAGTGTATGTTTCCCCGATTTAAAGCGCATTGAGCAACTGCGGGGTGGGTTCGTTAGAGGCGTTGCACGTTGTCCACAAGCACCAAAGACCACCCAACAGTTTCCCAACGACGCTGGCGGAGGAGTGGAACGCCCTACCATAAGAACCACTTGCCAAGATGGTGGCCAGCATGTATGCACGCTTCAGACCGTGCATTGTCGTCCGTGGCGATCGCATACCCTTCTAAAGACCGTCTTCCGCCTTTTCTAATGTCCAGGGGACCATCGAAAATCGCGGTGTCTCAAATGCAGTTATTGTCTTTTTAAAAAGTGTTATTTTTGTTCGTCTCAGTGCATATTTCTTTCATTTACCTTCTGTACTGTGTTACAACAGTTTAGTTTTTTTCATACAAAAGGCTTTCACGAGTGGATGTTTCAGCTGCCTAGAATTCTTCCGGGTTGTACGGCTGTAGTCTATGGAACTCTTCTATCCCTGACGTTTCGTCCAAAGCTACGTTGGACATCTTCGGAGTTGCTCCGGGTTGTGCTGAGTCTTGCCGACTGACGAGTCGGACGTCGAAGAATGGCCTGAACACAGTGGAAAGTGGGCGTGGTCTGGATTTCACGTGACAGTAGAGATAAACCTTGTCAAGGATAAAATATAACTATCGGTCATAGTACGTCAAAGATAAAAACTCATCAGTTCTGTAGCGCCACTGTCCATATGTCGCTGAGTTTCATGGCTTCCTCTTTTCTGTTAAAATTATCCGCATGTTTATATATTTCGATGGATTCTTTATGTATATACTATGACGAACTATTATCCACGGCTTCTCTCTCTCTCTCTCTCTCTCTCTCTCTCTCTCTCTCTCTCTCTCTCTCTCTATATATATATATATATATATATATATATATATATATATATATGTTTTGTCCAGGTTTTATAGAGCTCTGTTACTTGGTAACGACGCACATGCGAAAGTTACATTCGTCTTTAAGTACAGCACGCCAGGCCGTTATGAAACAACAGTCTAGGTACATCAGTAGTACCCGGACATAGGCAACTATACTGTATGGTTCGGGAGTAGAGCTTTGATGCTACCTGCGGAAACGCAAGTACAGTGAAGTGCCAAAGAAATTGGTATAAGCGTGCGTAGTCAAATGCAGACGTATGTAAACAGGTAGAATAAGGCGCTGCGGTCGGCAACGCCTATATAAGACGAGAATCTGGCGCAGTTGTTCGATCGCTTACTGCTGCTACAAGGGCAGATTATCAAGATTTAACTGAGTCTGAATCTGGTATTGTAGTCGGCGCACGAGCGATGGGACACATCATTTCCAAGGTAGCGATGAACTAGGTATTTTCCCCTACGACCGTTCGACGAATGCGCCCTGAATATCAGGAATCCGGTAAAACATCAAATCTCCGACATCGTTGGGGACGGAATAAGATCCTGCAAGAACGGGACCAATGGCGACTGAAGAGGATCGTTCAATGTGACAGAAGTGCAACCCTTCCGCAAATTGCTGCAGATTTTAATGCTGGGTCATCAACAAGTGTCAACGTGCAAACCGTTTAACGAAGATCATCGATATGGGCTTTCAGAGCTGAAAGACTATTCGTGTACCCTTTGCGCGACATCCTACCACGTTTAAGACTTGTGACATTTCCCTAAGACATTCCATACGACTCGTCTGGGCCGGCGGTTGTGGCCGAGCGGTTCTAGGCGCTTCAGTCTGGAACCGCGCCACCGCTACGGTCGCAGGTTCGAATCCTGCCTCGCGCATTGATGTGTGTGATGTCCTTAGGTGAGTTAGGCTTAAGTAGTTCTAAGTTCTAGGGGACTGATGACCTCAGATGTCAAGTCCCATAGTGCTCAGAGCCATTTGAACCCTTTGAACCTCGTCTGGACCCGTCAACACCGACAATGGACTGTTGATGGCTGGAAACATATTGCCTAGTCGGACGAGTATCTTTTCAGATTGCATCGAATGGCTGAACATGTACGGGTATGGAGACAACCTCATGAATCCATGGACCCTGCATGTCAGCCGAGGACTGTTCAAGATGGTGTGGGGCGTGTGCAGTTGGAGTGATATGGGATTCCGGATACGTCTAGATATAACTCTGACACATGACACGTGCGTAAGCATCGTGTCTGATCACCTATATCCATTCATGTCCATTCTGCATTCCTACAGACTTTAGCAGCTCCAGCAGGACAATATGACACCCCATACGTCCAGAATTAGTAACACTCTTCTGAGTTTAAGCACTTCCGCTGTCCATCAAACTCTCTAGACATGAACATTATTGAGTATATCTCGGATGCAGTGCAACTTGCTATCCAGAAGAGATCTCCACACCCTCGTATTCTTACGGATTTGTGGACAATCCTGCAGGATTCATGGTTTCAATTCCCTCCAGCACTATTTCAGACAGTCGAGTCCATACCACGTCGTGTTGTGGCACTTCTTCGTGGCCGGCCGGAGTGGACGAGCGGTTCTAGGCGCTACAGTCTGGAACCGCGTGACCGCTACGGTCGCAGGTTCGAATCCTGCCTCGGGCATGGATGTGCGTGATGTCCTTAGGTTAGTTAGGTTTAAGTAGTTCTACGGGACTGATGACCACAGCAGTTAAGTCCCATAGTGCTCAGAGCCATTTTTGAACTTCTTCTTGCTCGCTGGGGCCCTAGACGATATTACTTTCTTTGGCTCTGTGTATTTTTTTAGGAATTAGATGTAATAAGGAATCAAATAAGCAACTTACCAGCAGTAGCATTGTTTCTAGGGTGGCAATATTGTTACTCTATTACTGTACTGAATATAATTTCGCGCAAGCTCTCCTACTTCCCAACCAACTCTGACTAACTTAGTATTGCACTTCAGCCGTTTAGAAAGCCACTGCTTTGACGTGGCGACAGTTACGTGATATGCACGGGTTATTACCTCTGGTCATATGCTTCAGTTATTATAACCGAGGGACTCAGGCATGCGTGTGACCAGAACCTCCCTGCTACAACCTGTCAAAAGCTTATACGATTCGCGACAAAGACCGGCTCAGCGGAAAATTTTGTCCAACTTTTTATCGGCGTCCGTTCCGCAGAACACGGCACAGTGAGATCTGTGCAAGCGACGGGTTTTCACGGCAGCACTGTGGGAGAGGGGCGCGGACGAAACACGGAGACCGAGGCTCGGATTTCGCCCGTCGCGTGCCGTTCCGGCGCGTCCGGCGTGTTTTGTTTTGCGGGCTCGCGCGTCGCTCACATATGGCTTGTTTTACGCGCGGCAGTGAAATCCGCGCACCCTCGCAGGTGGCTGATCAGCGGCGGAGGGGGCGACAGATGGCCCCCGGCGCGGGCGGGTAGCGCGTGGGGGCGCGCGGCCGACGCCCCATTGTCGTGTCGTCAGCGGGAATCACGTGTGGCCGTGGACTCGACGCCGCTGTTTTTGTTCTAGTCGCCTCTCGTGATTCACTGGCGGTCATTCACGGAATCCTCCTGTGGCGCCGAATGACGAAGTTGTGAGGACGGGCTAATTACGTGGCTCGAAAAAGGTCAACATTGTTTTCTGTGTATTCAAACACGCTCTGATATCTTATCGTGGACGGAGTATCATTCAGAGAGGGAAAAATAATTCATTTACTCGTAAGCTCGCCGTATAAAATACAGAGCTATTCACAACAAACCCGGTTCAAAAACTTCAAGGGCTTCAGAAAATAAACATATCTGTGGATAGAACGTCTACCGAAATTTTTTGAGTCACATTACAGATGCTCAATATTTTAGCTGTACGTGGCACGGAAAACGTTAATAAGGCCAGAAGAGCAAGTGCGTGAAATTCGTAAGTCACTGCTGCAGCTACAACAGCGTCGCGACTTGGAAATCTGGTCATGAATAGGATAAAGAATCCTATAATGTTTGAATACTCCATTAGTAGTGTAGCGCTTGACACAGTCACGTCGACTAAATATTTGGGCGTAACTCTGCAGAGCGATATGATGTGGGACAAGCATGTAATGGCAGTTGTGGGGAAGGCGGATAGTCGTCTTCGGTTCATTGGTAGAAGTTTGGGAAGATGTGGTTCATCCGTTAAGGAGACCGCTTATAAAACACTAATACGACCTATTCTTGAGTACTGTTCGAGCGTTTGGGATCCCTATCAGGTCGGATTGAGGGAGGACATAGAAGCAATTCAGAGGCGGGCTGCTAGAGTTGTTACTGGTAGGTTTGATCATCACGCGAGTGTTACGGAAATGCTTCAGGAACTCGGGTGGGAGTCTCTAGAGGAAAGGAGGCGTTCTTTTCGTCAAACGCTACTGGGGAAATTTAGAGAACCAGCATTTGAGGCTGACTGCAGTACAGTTTTACAGCCGCCAACTTACATTTCGTGGGAAGAGCACCAAGATAAGATTAGAGAGATTAGGGCTCGTTCAGAGGCATATAGGCAGTCATTTTTCCCTCGTTTTGTTTAGGAGTGCAACAGGGAGAGAAGATGCTAGTTGTCCTACGAGATGCCCTCCGCCACGCACCGTATGGTGGATTGCGGAGTATGTATGTAGATGTAGATGTAGATTCAGTTGCGTATCTGCAGGCGACAACCAGTTCGATGCCCAATATGGCTCTGATGATTTGTCTATATGTTCCTACACGCCTGCCCCAAGTGGTGAGTTCTGCAACCACGCCACGGTACGTACGAGGGCTGTTTCTTGTTCGGCCTCCGACTGGTTACGAAATTAAAACCACAGTGAAAATCCAGTGAAGCTTTGCGCAGTTGTGAAAATTATAACCAATGCTGGTACGCTGCTAGTAATAGTGAACAGCCATTAGTTGAACTTTTTTCTTACATTATGCATTTCGGGCGTTTCCCTTCATCAGAAGATCAAGTAGCAAAATTTATAGAAGAGTTTTAAATACAGTCAATGTGGTACATACAAAACTACAATTGTAAGCTACTAGTGCACAAGATTTGCTGTACTGTGTGATAAAAAACATCCGGACACCCCTAAAAACAAACGTTTTTCATGTTAGGTGCATTGTGCTGCCACCTACTGCTAGGTACTCCGTATCAGTAACCTCTGTAGTCATTAGACATCGTGAGAGAGCAGAATGGGGCGCTCCACGGAACTCACGTACTTCGAACGTGGTCAGGTGACTGGGTGTCACTTGTGTCGTACGTCTGTACGGTAGATTTCAGCACTCCTAAGCATCCCTAGGTCCACTGTTTCCGATGTGATAGAGAAGTGGAAACGTGAAGGGACACGTACAGCATAAAAGCGTACAGGCCGACATCGTCTGTCGACTTACAGAAACCGGCCATAGTTAAAGATGGTCGTAATGTGTAATAGGCAAACATCTATCCAGACCATCACACAGGAATTCCAAACTGCATCAGGATCCACTGCAGGTACTATGACAGTTAGTCGGGAGATTAGAAAACTTGGATTTCATGGTAGAGCGGCTGCTCATAAGCCACACATCACGTCGGTAAATGCCAAACGATGCCTCGCTTAGTGTAAGGAGCCTAAACATTGGACGATTGAACAGTGTAAAAACGTTGTGTTGAGTGACGAATCACGGTGCACAATGTGGCGATGCGATGGCTGGGTGTGGGTATGGCGAATGCCTGGTGAACGTCATCTGCCAGAGTGTGTAGTGCTAACAGTAAAATTCGGAGGCGGTAGTGTTATGGTGTGGTCGTGTTTTCATGATGGGGCTTGCACCCCTTGTTGTTTTGCGTGGCGCTATCACAGCACAGGCCTACATTGATGTTTCAAGCACCTTCTTGCTTCCCACTGTTGAAGAGCAATTCGGGGATGGCGACTGCATCTTTCGACACGATCGAGCACCTGTTCACAGTGCACGGCCTGTGGCGGAGAGGTTAAACGACAGTAACTTCCCTGTAATAGACCGGCCTGCACAGAGTCCTCATCTGAATTCTATAGAACACCTTTGGGGTGTTTTGAAACGCCGTCTTCGTGCCAGGCCTCACCGACCGACATCGATACCTCTCCTCAGTGCAGAAATACGTGAAGAATGGGTTCCCATTCCCCAAGAAACTGCCAGTACCTGATTGAACGTATGCCTGCGAGAGTGTAAGCTGTCATCAAGGCTAAAGGTGGGCCAACATCATATTGAATTCGGGCATTACCGATAGAGGGCGCCACGAACTTTTATTTTTAGCCAGGTGTTCGGATTCGTTTGATCACATAGTGTACATCTAAGGAGAATGAAATAATTCTAAAAAAAACAAAGGACATGACAGCAACCATATGGCATGGAGGGTAAAAACACCTAAAGATGTATTATAACCTTTCTGATCATAGTTACAGATCATTATATTTAGACCATCACTTACTTATATATTTACAGAGGACCTGATGATGACAGTATACAGAAATGGGCTCATCCTGAATGATTTACAAAATAAAAACCATTTAAAGAGGAGTGTAGCTGGAAGATATTCGCAATAATCATGTCACTAAAAAAAATCATAATTCAGCTAAATTTTTGCCTGTTGCAACGATTTTTGCCGGGAAGGAATAAGGTCAGTGTTCGATTCACGCTTCAGACGACTCTTCTAAAAGGCACGAACTACCTTCATCACCTCTGGTTACGCCAAGTGAAGAACTTAGCACTGCTCGTTCCAAATGCACATTGAGTATTGTGCCCTTACGCCACTGATTGGAATCGAGGTGGCTTGGGTTGGTCCATGAAAGAGTCGGAAGTTACGCCAAGTAGAAACTATCACCAGAGAACTTTCTTACACAAGAAGATTTACTTTATTTAATGAATCAGTTGTCACGTTATGTTGCAGGTCACTTATTAGTTATCTCGTTTTATGCATTTCATACTGTAGCATGCGCAAATCTAATTCCTGGTGAGAAGTTCGTGTGCTGTAAATAATATCTATAAGTGCCTATTTCGACGCAAATTTTTTCGTCTCACTTATTTCAGGCTGCAACAAGCAACTCGTATATGCTGGTAAAATGTTCAATGTTTAAAGTCTCTTCATGTGTAGTCGGGAATGGCTCTGTATGCTATGTTCGACCTCAGGTAGCACAGAATTTCCTGTAGCGTTATTTCTACGTCAACATGCCACACAACTCGCTGCTTGTGAAAGAAACTGATATGAAAGTCTATTAGAAACTAGAAAGCAGTCACAATAGATTGAGGACCCATGTTCTCGTGAGGCAAAAATTTAACGCCTCACATTTCTGTATCAAAAATTCGTAGTTTAACATTTTATTATGCTTAGAACAATCCGATTAGGTGCTAGGTTTGAAACCCCTTCCAACATTAAACTTTTCGTCACATCATATAAAGTTTAAGTATCTTCCCACTTTGTTACTTGTGAATCGAAACAAATTTACCATCTTTCATGGTTAGTCAGCAGGGGTAGCGCTAGTTGCATAGGAGTCCCGTTACATTAGGTTTCGTTATGTAATTTAAAGCAGTTACTTGAAACTGATACTGGACAAAAATAAGACTCTGATGCCTCTTTTAATGTTCAGTCACCAATCCCGATCGCCACTGTGGGTATTGGTCGGGTATCAAAGTCCACGGTTAACATTGTTGCTTGAATTTGACCCAGAACAAAACAGTACGGTATGCCATTTGAAGTTGAAGCGCGTGAAAAACTACCTGCTTTCGAATGCCTTAGATATTAATATTAGTTTTTGTTAGATAACAAGTGCGGTAGGTGATTTTCGATGTGCACGTTGATCCACGTGTTATAATGAGTGCATCGAAATTACTAGCTGTATGATGTTGGCGTTGAGGTTCCCGTAGAGGCTTTGCTAACTGATTAATCCAGTTTATGCAGAACTAATCCCCAAGTGAAAGGCGAATAATAGGTGGTTGGGAAACCTTTTAAACAGCATTATCATAGAACTCGAGGAGTCCTGATAATCCTACAAGATTTGGTATTCACAGTTTACAACATATTTAGTTTTGTATAAGGATTACTGAATGATTTGTGTGATAGAATAACAGGTATTAGTTGTCCCAGATACTAACGAGTGTGGAATTTTTTATTAAATATACGTATAGCAATAATCTTCAGTTTAAAAGCCTTTAAGGACTGTCTCATCTCTAATAATGTGTTATTTAATATATGTTATATCGTGGTATTTATGTACGTCTCCATCTGGCTGCCACACAAAAGAGCAGATGAGTGTTCTCTAACGGCCACTCGTGGTAACTATTACCTATAGTGAAAAGATTGTACAGAAAAGAGATCAGAGGACCTGCAGGAAACGTTAGGTGAAGAGCATGCAAATTAGGCGGAACGGAATTCAGATCGTCCGGGTACTTTTCAGCAGCCGGCCGGTGTGGCCGTGCGGTTCTAAGCGCGTCAGTTTGGAACCGCGTGGCCGCTACGGTCGCAGGTTCGAATCGTGCCTCGGACTTGGATGTGTGTGATGTCCTTAGGTTAGTTAGGTTTAAGTAGTTCTAAGTTCTAGGGGACTGATGACCTCAGTAGTTAAGTCCCATAGTGCTCAGAGCCATTTTTGAACTTTTCAGCATGATAGTACGTTTTGGGAACAGCATTGTGAAGAAGTGAACCATTGGCTATGGGGAAACCGGAAGAGAAGAGAACTAACACGCTTTAGGTGTGGAAAAGTAATTGTTTACAATGAAACTCATTGTTTGATGATGACATTTGTGTCAAATGTTGAAGAGAGAGTACACGTCAACATACAGTGTGACCCAATAGTCCGTTAACATTTTAAAATGCACTAATTTACGGAATGCTGTAGGTAGAGAGGTAATACTTCACACACATGCCTGAAATGACATGAGAGACCATTTAAACCGAAAACGAGTGTAAAACCTGACCTACAGACGGCGCTGGACGGGGTCTGTCACTACCCAAAACTGCAAAAATTAGGCTACCGAAACTCCTAGAACTGTCATGGACACTCCACATCAATCGTGATCGGATCCTTTTTCTTAGAGCTGCTTCTCACACTGTCAGCGTGACGTGTACGAGGTACGCCGAAATGTTGCAGAATCGCATCATTCCCAGCCTGGCTCATAAACAGCTGTTGGAAGTTACTACCTAAGCAGGATTGCGATCCACCTCAAACTGTCTCAAGTGTCAAAGATCTCTTGCGCTCACCGTTTATTGAGGTTCGCGTGCTGAGCCTCCACTTGCGACATGTTCGGCCTACCAGATCGCCAGACCACAGTTCGTGTAGTTACTGGTTATGGAATTACCTGAAGTCCATAGTCTACCGTGATCAGCCGAGTTATTTAGGGATGCTAAACGACAACATCCAGCGGCAGTTCTTCGCCACACCTACTGAAGTGCAGTACTTCATAGCATCCTCTCTCGATTGCAGGCATTGTTGATGATTGACGGTCGACATTTTGAGCATTTTGGTCATTTTGTGCACTTTTTTATTTCAATAAAAACCCTTATTATTTCAACCATGTGTGTCTATTTTCACCCTCTATCTGCATTACTCGGTACAGAATTTTCAAATGTTAACGGACTTTTGGGTTCACATCCTGTATACCGAGTATTTCATCGACTTTACACAAACCAACAGGTGTATAGGGTACGGCAGTCAATCCTGCATTTATTATTAGTGCGCGGAAGCGATGGAAGTACTGTTGGAGGGGGGGAGAGTAACCAAGGTCACCACTGCGTTCCCCAACAATAAGCACTGCAGTAGCCATCGAGCAGTGGACTAAGGCCGGTATTACACTATCAAATTTCTTTGTCCAATATCTTTGTCCAAAATCTTTGTCAAAGATATTTGATAGTGTAATAGGGACTTTGTCAAATGTCGTCCAATATTTGATCAAATCTAGGGCCTCGCTGTATATTTGATCAAAGAAACCGCTTGTCTTCTGTTCACTGCAATGTGACATGTTACCACATGGAGCGCTAGCATCGCTGCAGCGTTCTGTCGTCTGTAGTGTTTTTATAACCATTGCCGGTAAATACAATTGGTGTGGGCCGACAACTACAAAATTAATAGAGATGTCTGAAGCTGATGAGGCGCTTTACAACGTGAGGCACCCTGAATACAAAGATAGATTAAGAAGATTGGAGACCTAACCTGACCTAACCTAACCTAACCTAACATAACCCTCTCCTGTAGCAAGGAATCGGAGTGTTATAGTGAGCCTGTCTTCTGAAGATGTAGCAGTTCTTAAGTGAATATTGTGCTTTTTGATATGAGGATACACTTCATTGAGCACATACAGAAATGTATGCTCATCCATTCTTAAGTAATTGATGTACGACTTGACGTCTTCCACTGTAAGCTCACGTAACAAGTTTTGTTGAATGCTTTTACCGTGTCGTCGTAAAACCCACGGCTTCACCCAGATTAGATTAGTTCTTCGTTCCGTAGATCCGTGCTGAGGAGATCCTCGTGGATGTGGAACATGTCGATTTTTATTAAGCTGAAATAACAATACTAATAGTATGAATAAATACAATACATCATTTGTTCCTATTAAAAATTTCGCAATGGAGTAGAAGGAGTTGGCCAGTAGTAAGTCTTTCAGGCTCCTTTTAAACTGATCTTTATTTCTAACTAAATTTTTTATGTTTCCTGGCAAATTATTGAAGATGAGTATTCCTGAGTAGTGGACCCCTTTTTGAACTAAAGTAAGTGCTTGTAAGTCCTTGTGCAGATCATTTTTGTTCCTGGTATTGTATGTATGAACTGAGTTGTTTGTTGAAAAAAGATATATTATTTACTACAAATTTCATTAAGAAGTAAATATACTGAGAGGCAGTAGTTAGTATACCCAGTTCTTTGAAGAGGTTTCTGCAGGAGGTCCGTGAATTTACTCCACAAATAATACGTATTACACGCTTTTGGACCTTGAAAACTATTGTTTGACTTCAAGATTTACCTCAAAATATTATCCCATATGACATTATGGAATGAAAGTGTGCAAGCTTTTTCATTTTTATGTTGCCTATGTCTGCTAACACTCGAATTGCAAATACAGATTTGTTAAGGCCTTTCTGCAGTTCTGTGGTGTGCTCCTCCCAACTGAATTTATTATCAAGTTGTAATCCCAGGACTTTTAAGACTGTCAACCTCGTATGTATGGTTCCATTTTTTCCCCCATTTCTTTTCCGCATGTGCACACAAAGCAATTGGAGTACGTAGAACTGCTGCGGTTAATAACAAGTTGTTGTCAGCCATCTCGAACTTTGACGAAAAATTTGATGACAGTGTAATACCCCTTGTAGCGCCACGTCAAAGATCTTTGTCAAATATATTGGACGGAATATTGGATCACATCTTTGACAAAGAAATTTGATAGTGTAATACTGGCCTAAGCAACAACGGTCGTTTGCAGTGAAAGCGTTTTACCTAAGCGGTAGCTATGTAGTCGCTCAGTGTCGTTTCCGGGAGCATTTTTAAATTCATCGTAATAGGTCGGTGCGTTCGGTTAACTCAATAAAAACTTGAGTCCAAAAACTTTGAAAACGTCGGTGACACAACAAGAAAAAGAGGTGGAAGAGTGGAGACAGTGCGTACTCCCGAGAATGTGAGACGTGCAGGAATCGCTGTGGGAAGAATCCCCCAGAGATCAGAGTGTAGACGGAGTGTTGCGCTTGGAATATCTGACAGGACTGTCCGAAGGAATTTGAGGTTAGACTTACATCACCACCCATACAAAATCCAAGTGATTACGCTCTGAATAATAACGACTTCGTGGTCCGACAGCATTTCTGTGAAAGTCTTTTGCACATGAATGAAGAAAACGAGGAGTTTGTTCACAACCTCTGGATGAGTGACGAGGCAAATTTTCACCTCAATGGATGTGTGAACAAACAGAACTTCAGAGAACTCCATGAGAAAGCCCTGCACTCAACCAAGGTAACAGTTTGGTGTGCAATGCCCTTATTGGGAATAATAGACCCCTATTTTTTTGAGAACGAAAGGGGGAAATCTGTTACCGTGAATGCTGAGCGCTATTCAACAATGTTAAGGACATTCTTCATAGTTCATCTTCGTCAGTAAACAGTGAATGATGAAACACTATTTCAAAAAGATGCAGGAACAAGTCACACAGTCTGTGTGAGCATTAATGTTCTCAATGAAGTTTTTCCTGACCGTGTGATATCCAAGAATTGAGGGATTGCTTGTGGTATGAGGGGGGTAGGGGGCCATACAGCTTGTGATTTTCTCTTATGGGGTTACCTTAAGACCAAAGTGTACGAAGGAAAACCTCATAACGTTGCTGATCTCAAAGCAAGCATCGGGCGGGAATTCGAGAGAATTTCTCAGGGTATGCTCCGTCTTTTTTTTTTTTTTTACTTTATTGTTATTTTAAAGCCTGTACAACAGGCAGGCTGTCAGCAGCACACTACGCTGCTCTTCAGCCATAGAATATACAAGCAGAAAAAACAGGAGAAGACACATAAGTTACAGAATGTGGGCAATAAAACAGGAGACACATAGAGACAAACATGGAGCCGTTCACACTCGTCGATAATCCACACTGCGAACTGATGAGACGACGCACAAACACTGAAGATGACGATGGCACTGGTGAACGAGGGAGTGTGACAGTGAACACTGAACACTAAACACGACGGCACACACTAGACACTGATGGCGATGATCTCCGGCGCGCGAATGTTCACTATGCGTGTGCGAGTCCGGGGACCTGCCAAGAGAGGAGGAGGAGGAAGGGGAGTGGGAGAGCGAGAGGGGAGAGCAGAGATGCCACGGGCAGGGGAGAAGGGGGGGAGGGAGGAAGGGCGAGGGGAAGCCCGGGGGGAAGAGGGGTGGAGGGAGGGGACGGGGTATGCTCCGTCATGTAATGGACAGCTTTGTAAATCGCCTGCGAGAATGCCGTGGTCGAGAAGGAAGCCAGCTTGCTGATGTTATTTTCAAACTATGAAAATATGCGTTGATGTTTCTCACATGTTTTTAAGGTAGAATAAGATTGTATGAAAAAAATTTTGATATCTGCATCCATGTTTATCTTACGCTCATTTAAAAATGCAGGTTTGACTGCCGTACCTTGTACAAAGTGGCTATAATTAAACTTTCTTACGTGAGAGGGCCCCCACGAGAAACAAGAGAGCTATCAATGAAACCCTGCGCAAACATCTGTAAGGACATGCTGAAGAGAAATAAACCGCTGAAATAAACACATTCTGATAACGATATGCGAGGGTAACATTTGTTAATTGCGTACCATGTCTACGTCCCAGACCTCAATCGTTTCACAATGTGACGACCATCTGCATCAACGACAATTTGGAACCGCTCTGGAGATTGCTCTACTGCTGCCCGAAAACATTTAAGTGGGTACTGAGCTACCTCAGCCGATACACAGGGTGACAATTACTGAACTATACGAAACCGTGGTCTAGGGGCAGTCGGCTCTCAGCCGTGGCAGCGTGCGGACGGCCCCGCGCGCCGGCCAGTGCTCTGCTGCAGGCGTTGTTTACTTCCGCGTCGTAGCTTTCAGGCTTGCGTCCGTCCACCGTGAACAACATGTCGAGCGCTTACCGCCGTGCGACTCTTAAAGTTTCCTTCCCAGCTGAACATGCGCGACCTCGTGCACATGAAGTTGAAACGTTCATACGTGAAGAAGTTCGTTTAGATCCTAACCACGTTATCGGAATACATTTTTCGATCACGAGTAGTGTCGTTCATATTAAAATGACAAACACCGAGGTGTGTGAAGATGTTATTCGCCGCCATGCCAATGGACTTAAGTTCAAATACTCTGATGGTCACGTCGGAGCTGTAACACTTGAACTCGCAGAGTACGGTCAACGCACGATTAGGGTGTTTGAACTACCTTTTGAAGTGCCGAAGGACGAAGTTGTCTCTGCGTTACAACCATACGGTAACGTCATCGGTTACGTAGAGGAAAAATGGCAAACCTTCACGACCTACCATGTCCTTAATGGTGTGCGTCAGGTCAAAATTGAACTGAAAAAGCATATTCCATCATACTTGACCATTGGCGGGGTGCGAGCCATTGTCATGTACGACGGCCAACCCCGAACATGTGCGGGTTGTGGACAAGAAGGCCACGTCAGATCCGCCTGCATGCGACGCCGCCTGATCCAGACGCCGGTCGGCGAGGAAGCATCCCCAGCGGTGATGACTCAGATCCCTGTCACATACGCCAAGGTTGCCCAGGAAGGTAGCACGTCTACACAGAGTCTTCCTGCTCCGTTGACGTCGTCTGATCAGGTAGATGCAACCGCTCCTGAGATTCCTTCTGAGGTGCCCCAGACGCCAGATCCTAACCTGCCGAATCATCGCAGCACTGTGACTGAAAATGCTACTGAGATGGACGTTGATCCGGGAGTGGTACCTACTTCTGCTTTCCTTCAGACTGGTCCGGAGTCAGACGAAAGCCACCCGCCATCGGACTCTGAACGACTTGTTCGAAAACAAGGGTCGACACGAAAGAGCAAGAAACGTAGCCGTACACCCCCTGATGAATCCATTCTACGGATGGATACCGGGGATGCAGACCCGAAGATGGACGACAAACCGATCTCTGATGACCGAAAGGCTGATGCGACAGACCCGCCACAGGCGACCACTGGCAACGAACACACCTCATTACTGACGCCGTCGCCCCCACAGGTCGACGTTGAAGAGAACCTATCCGATGAGACGAAAACTACGTCTCTTCTCCACGTGGATGCCGTGCACAGCCGATGCCCTACCGCAGCATCAGTCTCCTGGGCAGACGACGTGGAGATCGAAGGGACTGGGGTGGATGCTGCTGATGATGGGGCACCCCCATCGGTTGCGCCCGGGCCCGCAAACTCTCCACAATAGCAGCCTCTTCAGCGGACCGGCAAGATCGACGACCTCTCGCTCCTGAAGAAGAAGCCCCGCCTGTGCCTGTGGGACTCCAACACCAGCATTATCGTGTCGCAACGATTAACCTCGCGACCATTCGTGCGCCCCAAAAACTAGCGCTGCTCCGTGATATGATTTATGATGCGGACATAGATATTGCGCTTTTTCAGGAAGTGCATGTCGCCGATTTTTCACCACCACATGGCTTCACGGTGCATCTTTCTCCCGCTTCGGACACCGGTAGTGGTGTTGCCATCATCTTACGCGAAGGTCTTCCTGCCGAAGATGTCCTATACCTCCCCAGCGGCAGAGGTATGGCCCTTACTCTCTTTAGTGTACGCATCATCAATATTTATGCGCCGTCGGGCTCCAGCTACCGTCGTGAACGCAATGCCTTCTTCGCGAATGAAGTCACACCCCTTTTTATGGGACCACACGATGACTGGATCATGGGTGGAGACTTCAACTGCACCCATCGACCTCAGGATCAATTGCCGCGTCACTCACCATGCGCAGCTCTGGAAACAGTCGTCACGCGGCTACAATTTGTCGACACGTGGAGACATGTTCACGGTGATCTTTTGGGCTTTACGTACCACACTGCGCACTCATCTAGCCGACTGGATCGCATCTACATCTCGCGATCCCTAATTCAACACACTCGACAGGCTGAAATCTGGCCTGTTGCTTTCTCAGACCATGAGGCTTACTTCTGTGATGTTGTTCTCACAAGACAGGCAGTATGGCACGGACGTGGTTTATGGAAACTGAACACGGCACTTCTTAATTCACCTGACTGTCGACTTCTAATAGAAGACACTTGGATCACATGTAATAGACGCCGACCCACGTATCCGTCTACCATATCCTGGTGGATCCAGTGTGCAAAACCTGCGCTTCGAAAAACTTTAATCCGGTATGGAAAAGATGTTGTCGCCTGGAGGAAGAGCACTATGGACTTTTACTACAGGATCCTACGAGAATGCTCCACGATGCCAGCCTCCCCTGAGCGCCATACAAGGATGAACCAAGCTAAGGCCCAAATCTCCAATCTCATGCGACGGCATTTGGAAGGGGCGATAGTACGATCTCGTACTGCTGATCGCATGCCTCATGAACATCCGTCGATGTACCATATCATCCAAGAACGACAAAATCGACGCCGAAAATTGATTCACGTCCTAACGGATCAAGAAGGGCGTCGCTACGTAACCCAATCTGCCATAGGGAATGTGCTTCACGCACACTACCGGCAGCTCTACGCCGCAGTTCCACATTCCCCAGAGTTGATCGAGGAAGTCTCACAGCTCAACTTCGGTGGTATCCCAGGAGATGCGGCGTTTGAATTGATGTCGGAGGTGACTGATGAGGAAGTTGCATGGGGGCTTTATTAAATATTATAAGATTGAAAATATTTTTAGTAGCTGTTGTATGTCCGATTACGCTGTGTCTCGTAATCGGTTGGCCCTTACTAGAATTGTTACGCTATCTGACTGCAAAGAACAATGTAAGAAAATTTTCGTAAACACAGTTAATTAATTAAGACCCCAGCAACTATAAAACCTACAAAACCAATAAGCACAAGAGTAACTGTTCTGTATGTGGGAGTGTGACTCAACGTCCACATCTGGCACGGTTCTTCTCCAACAAGACAGGAATTTTTAAATACCAACTATACTGATGTGACAAAAGAAATTTAGAAAAACTGTAATTGCGCAAGAAAACCAGAATTCACTCTATTACAAGAACACAAGCCAGATGCTTTGTTGACTGAACCTGTAGTGACGCATTATTTCAGATACACAATTAATAAAAGAACATTATAAATTTTACCTTCATATATATTGACGAAATGCACTCATTACAATAACATCTGCTATCTCTCCCATCAAATAACTGCATAAAACATGGAACAACACTCTTTACTACAACATCTTGCTCCAACTTCACGACAACCACGAGCTCTTAACACACACTGTCTTCTACGATCTCTCTACTAGCACTGTCCGCCATGAACTCTCGACAGCCACTGACTTCTACAATCTCATAACAAGCACTGACTGCTACGAACTCTAAACAGGCACTGTGGAGGCGGCTTAATAGTACTCTTTGGCGCAATCTCTGGCGCAGTGGCACAGTGTAGCCACCTTTCATATGCCCCTCCTCCACAGGCCAGAATTTGATGGTATTTTTGCCAGCATTGGTGGTGAAAATACCACCAAATTCGTCCAGAAAAATACAGACAAAAATAAAAGATAATATTAATACCTAAATCTCACATAATTAGTTAAAAATTTTGGCTTTGCACTGACCTTTTACTAACCTAACATATGAAATACAGTAGGCAATACAACTTCTTTTCATACATGTGACTTTACATAATAGTTTACACAATATACAAAAAAATCAGTTTATACAAATGTTCACATAAAATGCTTTCAATGATTAGTTATACAAAAAAAAAAAAATACTAACAGGTGACATCTTTTCAGTAGAAGCAGTTCATCAGTTGCACCCATTAAAGTTTAGCAGGTACACCCAGCAACAAGTCACATTAGTTCAGTAGAAGCAATCCATCAGAGGTACCCAGCAATGTTAAGCAGGTGCAGACACCAATAAGTGACACCATTTCAGTAGAAGCAGTCCATCAGTTGCACCCAGCAATGTTGAGCAGGTGCACACAGCAACAAGTCACATTAGTTCAGTAGAAGCAGTTCATCAGTGGCACCCAGCAATGTTGAGTTGGTGCAGACAGCAACAAGTGACATCATTTCAGTAGAAACAGTCCATCAGTTGCACCCAGCAATGTTGAGAGCAGGTGCAGACACCAACAAGTGATATCATTTCAGTAGAAGCAGTCCATCAGTTGCACCCAGCAATGTTGAGCAGGTGCAGACACCAACAAGTGACATCATTTCAGTAGAAGCAGTCCATTAGTGGCATCAGCAATGTTGAGCAGGTGCACACAGCAACAGGGGACATCTTTTCAGTAGAAGCAGTCCATTAGTGGCAACAGCAATGTTGATCAGGTGCACACAGCAACAGGGGACATCTTTTCAGTAGAAGCAGTCCATCAGTGGCACCCAGCAATATTGAGTAGGTGCAGACAGCAAAAAGTCACATCTCTCAGCAGAAGCAGTTCCAAAAAATTCACTAGCACTGATCACACTGTTTATCAGAGTTTATGAGCAGAAATTAAACACGACCAAATGTCACACATCATGTTGAAAAGTGCAGGTAACAGTTCAGAATATTTATCTTCACTAATCAGACAGTTCAGGCATGAACAATAGTTTGAATGCACATACAAATGCTTTTACAGTAACATACAAATCATAACAAACACACAAATGATGTCAGATAATTGTCCTATTAACTATTACAATACACAAATACCAGTAAACCTATAATATTTATGGGTGTCAGTGCAAGCCACTACCAACAAATAAAATAATATTTAGGAGATAGGTGGGTAGGATTAGTAAAGGAAAACACACAAAACACACTCACTCATCTTTCAACCACATTAAGTACTACTGTGTAATTGAATAGTGTTAATTGTGTAAATGAAATTCTGTCAAAATCTGATGTTCATCATGTGTATCAAGTAGTAGTGGCAGCAATGTATAACAGTCAATAATAGTTAGTCAACGTCATAGTCATCATGTCAAGACCAATGTTTGCCAAGCCATATCAAAATGTACTGTTGTTGAACAACTGTCAGTGAGCCAAGATATACAATTACTTCCTCTCTCCAAAAAAAAAGTATATACTGCTTAGTGATTTAACAAAGTGTGTGTATAGACTATCTTCCTTCTATTTTAGTGTTCTAGTCTGCTATTTTCATCCTCCTTGTTCCATAAGACCAACAAAAAAAAAATATGCTCCTCACTTACTTTACCTCTTATACACCAAAACTCCAATAATCATCAACTTAATCTCAATACGTCACTAATACTTCTTCAATACGTCGATACATATAACTCTTATCATCAATATCATTTACCTTACCTCTTGTCCACAAAGACTCCAATAATCATCAACTTCATATACTCTCAATACCTCAATAATACGTCGCTACATATAAACCTCAGCACCAATATCATTTCACTTCCATAACAACTCTTTCCTCTAGTCAGTCTCCTCGAACAAGTACAGATAAAATCCTAATGCAACTTCAATTCAGCATCCCATACAATCCGAAGAAACAGTGTCCACACACAACCTCTGTGTAATCCATCTGACCCAAATTTTCTACTCATTATAAATTATAAGATACATTTTGGTTCCTTGTCCATCATTAAATAAAAGAAATGCATACCTGACCTCTAACAGACTTAGTTCGAATAACTCTCAGTAATTAAGTACGATTACGGAGTGTGAATGATCATAATATTTCACAGTGTGTACACCACTTCAAGAATCATAGCAGAAGCAAACATTTGGAGTATTTCTTGTGTCAAGTGTCACTTCCTATTTCAATTGCTCACGAAAAATGCAGTGTAATAACTGTCAATGGTCTAAACCTAGTTTCGGTCTGTCATGTCGTTAGCTTCCTTCCTATTAGCATAAATTTATACAGCTTCCATAAAACCTCAGCTCATGTGACTTCTATGAAGTTTCTTTGTGCCAATGTTGTTCGTCGAATTATAGCAGTTCATTTTCCTATCTTAAAAATATAAGGCACTGAGCGTAAGCAAAACATGCAATAGCGAGTAAATATACCAGTAGAGAACAGAATGTCAAAAAGTGGATGCAGCACAAATCCTACAACGAGGCTCTGCCAAGCGAACAATCTATAATTAATACAATAGTGTGACCTAAACTCTATGTTTATACACAGTATATCAGCATTTCTATACACCAAATTAAAGAGTAGTTGTGACGACAAACAGATATGTATAAATATGTAATCCATACGCATAGCAGTAAACATATATCTTACGTAATAAACAGGTCATTAGCATCATATCAGCATAAGCAAATAAATGTTCATATGTAATCTTAATAAGTAAGCATGGAGGCGCAAGCAGATAAATCACAAAGTATAACCTACATACATAACCACAGTCAGCACAATTAATCAGATGACAATTATAATTTAAATAAATAAGCACAGCAGGCACATAATAGAAAAATATGACATCAGTGAAAAAGCAGTGCAGCCAAGCGATGCATAATATATACAGGTTACAACCCAGTTCATTAATCAATAATTGTCAAAATCAGTCAGTGAAAAAGCATAGCAGCCAAGCGATGCATAATATATACAAGTTACAACCCAGTTCATTAATCAATAATTGTCAAAATCAGTAAATGTACACAAGCACGTCGCTTCACACGTAAATTCATAGAACATGAAATTAGCACAAAGTATGAATCACGTAATCGCGAGCAGCAAATTACGTCTAAAGTACGTACCTAAGTGGAAATATGTTACCTGAAAATGAACTCAATTAATAGTTACCTTTTTTTTTTAGTTTATTACTTTCTTCTTCGAAATTACATTCTTCCTGAAATTTTCTCGATAGCAGGTCGTCTTAACGTCGGACACGCACAGAATTTACCTGAAGGTCTTAAATACTTTATACAACCGTATCCTGCAAAATACTGAATGTTAATAACAGAATTCATCAAGTCACTATAGCTTTATACTGAATTTAGTCGCAGAAATTAGACTGTGTTTTTGTTTACGGCTGTCAGTGCATTCGCACTGAGCGCTCGATCAGCTGTAGGCGCGTGACGTAGGAAGCTATTGTTCGCGGTCAACGACTGCCTTGTGCGGCGCGCAGACTTGACTGTTGCTTTGAGTATGTGCCGCCGCCAAAACACAGCGCGGTATCCTTGTACTCTCTGCGTGTTTACATGTAGCTGTTAGTTCTCCAAAGTATGTCATTCCACAAAAATTTTAACGTTTGATATATGATGTATCCCTTTAGAGCGTCGAGATTTAAGAGTTTCTACTTCAACAGTGTTATCATGTATAATTTTGCGAATTCTGTATGGACCGTTATAAAGCAAAAAAAATTTGCGACACAAGCCTTTTCCTTTATGAGACAAACGGTGGGACTTAATTAACACCTTCTGACCAACTGACAAGAATTTTAAACGACCAGGACGTTTAGCTGATTTCTCTCTTCTAGCAGCCGCAGATGCAATATTTCGTAGAGCCATGTTCACAACTTCAGAATGCCGTAGTTTCCGTGAAGGCGGAAAAGGAACGATTTCAGATATGCGATTTGTCGGTGCTTTATTTTTTAATGTCAATAGAGGCGGTAAAGAAGTTGAGTCATTAGGAAGTTCATTCAGAATGTTTTGAAAAATATGAAGATACTGATCCCAAGTTCTGTGATTCTGATGACAATAAAGACGGCACAATTTATTGATTTCCTTCATCCATCTCTCTGAAGCGTTAGATTGAGGGTGAAAAAGTGAGATGAAGATTGGTTTAATTTTACGACGCTGTAGAGTACGAAGCCAAATTTTAGAACGAAACTGTGATCCATTATCTGATATTACCTTATCAACATGACCAACTTCTTTAAGAAAATGTTTGATAAAAGCGTTAGATACTGAACGAGCTGTTGCTTTGCGTAAAGGTGTAAAACACACATATTTTGATGTCAGTTCCACTGCTACGAAAATGTACGCAAAACCATTAGTAGAACGAACCACTGGACCGAACAAATCGACTGCAGCCATCTCCTTTAATTTCGCTGGAATGATGGGAAACAACGGTGTTCTGTGAGAAATCGTTGGAGGCTTAGCCATTTGACATAATTTGCATTTGGCAAGAACAGATCGAATACGTTTTTCCATATTACTGAAGTAACAATTTTCTCGTAATTTATGAAAGCATTTTCTGGGACCAAAGTGTGCATAACTGAAATGCGTATACCAAATCAATTTATTGACCCACTCATCAGGAATACAAACTAACCAAACGGAGTTGTCGACCGATTTTCGTGTAAAAAGAATGTCATTGCGAACTGAATAGCATCTAGTTTCTCTGGATCAGGAAGAATACCTTCTGTAGCAATAATGTGACCGAGAAATTTCACCTGAGAACGACCAAATTCAGATTTTTCCAAGTTCACTGTAATGCCAACTCTTGCAAAGATACGTAATAATGAATCCAAAATTTTGTTGTGTTCACTCCAAGAACGTTTAGCAATAAGAATGTCGTCAACATAAGAAGTAATGTTGTCACGAAGATAAACAGGTAACATTTCGTTTAAACTACGAATAAATGCTGCAATAGGTACAGTAAGTCCAATCGGTAATTTCCAAAGTCACTTTTGGGTAAATTAGTCAAATCCGGTTATTGTTTATTTACTCACTAGATAGATTGATAGTCGAAGAGTTGTTTTGACAGATGCAAAGAATAGTAAAAGAGTAGGTAGCGGTACAGAAAACTAAAAGAGAAATAGCACCACTACAGCTCGGGGCCCTATGCTCGCTACGGCACATATTCACTTAGAGTAGTGAATCCCCTGAGGACATTAATAGCTGCACATAATTTCAAGTTTGTGACTTAATGGCAACTTTGGCGGAAGTGCGTACGCAAATTGACCTGACCATGAACATGGATGTATGTCATTCTTAGAGTTGCGGAAGATCTTAAATTTCCGGACAGTCAAAAAGTGTTTATAATCAAAGTTTTCGCCTCGTGGCGACAAAGACCTACCGCGTCTGTCCCGGTCCGAATGTCGATTATTGTAAAGTTCGCGCGCCTGGCGCTCTCTTGTTGCATCCCGTAAATGAAACAAATTATTTTCTTCAAACCCCTCTGCTACCTGTGATTCTAAATTTCTTCTGCTATCTTTTCCTACAATTTCGCCTTCGATCTGCTTGACTTGCTTTCGTAATGCCTCAAATTCCTTTTTCACGCGTTCATTAAATTTTCCCTGATTTTCAACATGCTTATTTATGTTCTGATACTCTTCGGTTTCTGCAAATGGTAATGGAGCTGTATCATCCGAATCTCTGTCCCCATGTAAACTAAGATTTGTCAGTTTATCTGAAATTTCCTCAACTCTTTCCGATAAGTCACCTAATTGTTCTTTCTGTTTATTTACGTCTTCCGTAAGTGTCGCGACTCGGGTTTCAGTATTGTCATATTTGGTAGTTAAGTGTTCACACTGTTGCGTTAAGTTATTTATTCTGTCATTTGGTACGGATTCCTCGATTCTTTCAATTATTTCTTCCTTGTCTTGTGCACGTTGTAAATTTAACTCTGAAAATTTCTGTACTATCACGCGATCTCTTTCTTCCTGTTCTCTATCCTGTTCCCTTTGTCTGATTTCTACTGCAATTAATCTATTATTGTGAGAATTCAGAATCGGTTGTACTTCTTCCCTGATTTCTTTCTTTAATTCATCTTTCATATTTTTGAAACATGTCCCTATTCTTGAATCTAACCGTGTTTCCATTGTTCCCATATCAGTTTTTAATTCAGATCGTAAAGTTCCCATCTCTGTTTTAATTGTTCCTATCTCTGTTTTTAATTCAGATCCAAACCGTGTTTCCATTGTTCCCATCTGTGTTTTAATTGTTCCCATCTCAGTTTTAATTGTTCCTATCTCTGTTTTAATTGTTCCTATTTGTGAGTCTAACCGTGTTTCCATACGTGCTCCCAAATTTAATATAGCACTCATCAACTGCTCCATATTAAATTGTTCAGAATTCTTTTCGCCCCTAACATCTCCCGCAAAACTAACTTCCTTCGTCATAGCTGTAAGGCTATCTGTGTTCGATACTATTTCAGAATCTTCTGTCGTTAATCTCAGATTCTGTGAATTTTCCGATTGAGAAAAATTTTGAAATGGTTCCGGACTGTCTTCCCGACTTATTACATTGTTTTCCACTTCATTATCCATCATACTGTTTTCCTCTGTTGGCGAGTTCGCCATGTCAACAATTTCGTCCTCACTATTCATCATTTTTGCCTTTTTCATAGATCGCGTAATCATTTACAAAATACACAAAAAATTCGTCACTGTTCGAAAATCACACACAATGACTACTTATCTCCAACAGTACTATTCACACGAGATGTTTCCCTCAAACACGATTAACGAACAATTGAAATAATTGCACAAGATTGTCAAACGCGTATACAAGGCAATAAAAATTAAATTTGAACAATACCATTAGAAGAATGCCAATTACCAAATCTACACATGCAAAATAGACTACAATTACTACTACAAATTACTACAACAATACTACAGTCTACAATTTCACAATCAGAACAATTCCAAGGGACGATCCGAAGCAGCGGTCGCCACGTGCATGGGGGCTTTATTAAATATTATAAGATTGAAAATATTTTTAGTAGCTGTTGTATGTCCGATTACGCTGTGTCTCGTAATCGGTTGGCCCTTACTAGAATTGTTACGCTATCTGACTGCAAAGAACAATGTAAGAAAATTTTCGTAAACACAGTTAATTAATTAAGACCCCAGCAACTATAAAACCTACAAAACCAATAAGCACAAGAGTAACTGTTCTGTATGTGGGAGTGTGACTCAACGTCCACATCTGGCACGGTTCTTCTCCAACAAGACAGGAATTTTTAAATACCAACTATACTGATGTGACAAAAGAAATTTAGAAAAACTGTAATTGCGCAAGAAAACCAGAATTCACTCTATTACAAGAACACAAGCCAGATGCTTTGTTGACTGAACCTGTAGTGACGCATTATTTCAGATACACAATTAATAAAAGAACATTATAAATTTTACCTTCATATATATTGACGAAATGGACTCATTACAATAACATCTGCTATCTCTCCCATCAAATAACTGCATAAAACATGGAACAACACTCTTTACTACAACATCTTGCTCCAACTTCACGACAACCACGAGCTCTTAACACACACTGTCTTCTACGATCTCTCTACTAGCACTGTCCGCCATGAACTCTCGACAGCCACTGACTTCTACAATCTCATAACAAGCACTGACTGACTGCTACGAACTCTAAACAGGCACTGTGGAGGCGGCTTAATAGTACTCTTTGGCGCAATCTCTGGCGCAGTGGCACAGTGTAGCCACCTTTCAAAGTCCGCGATGCGATCCGGGCAGGAACCATCAATCGCTCCCTGGGCCCCGACGGTCTTCCCCTCGAATTTTATCGCACCTTCCGTGATTTGTTAGAGTCCACCTTCACCTCCATCTGTCGGGAACTGATGTCTCCGGAAGTACCTGTGCCGGACGCTTTCATGGAAGGAATTATTATTCCTGTACATAAACCGCACGGTGGCAACAATATCAGTGATTATCGGCCCCTCACCCTCCTTAACAGTGATATGAAAATCTTCACTCGCTTTTTGGCAGCACGACTTAAAAACGTGGCCCGATATGTTGTGTCGCGAGACCAAGCCTCTTTGGGAGGCGACAACAATATTCGCACGGCTTTATGCCGCTACAGGGATATGATCGCCGTTACCCAGGCACAACGCCTCTCTGGAGCACTTGCGTCTTTGGACTTCAGTCAAGCTTTTGATAGGGTTGACCATTCGTTCCTTACGGCCGTTCTCCACCATATGCGTTTCCCGGTCGCCGTTATCACGGTAGTGATGCGCCTTCTGCGGGGTGCCTCATCCAGGATTCTGTACAATGGCAGACTCACTCCACGGATAATAATAGGTCGATCCGTACGTCAAGGTTGCCCTCTATCAGCAATTTTGTACGCCTTTTCCTTGGAATCCTTGCTATGTGGACTAAGACAACGTTTGGTAGGCTTGTCCATATATCGCTTCCGATTCTGTTGCACAGCCTATGCTGACGATGTCGTCATCTGTTTACGTAATGCCGACGAAGTTCGAGCTGTTTTGACGTGGGTAGCGACTTATGGTGAGGCGTAGGGTAGCTCTTTAAACGTACGTAAGTCACAAGTTATGTTCATTGGCACGGGACTTCCCGTGGAGTGCGTTACACCTCTCACCACCGTTGATACCATTCGTTGTTTGGGAATAGATTTTTCATCTGATCTCCGGCGTTCAGCCACCATCAACTGCCGACGCCTCCTTTTAATGATCAGAGCAGGTCTTATGGACCATCGCCTTCGATCCCTAGATATTCTCCAACGAGCTCGATATATCAATACATATATCGCATCCCGAGTTCCCCATGTAGCGCAAGTTCTACCTTTCCCGCTTACTGTGGCACGTCGCATGTTGGCAGCGATGGCATCTTTCGTCAGCTCTGGGATGTTGTTCAAAGTTAACTATGCGACCCTTACTCTTCCCCGTGAACGAGGTGGGATAGGTCTGTTTCACGTGCCGGATAGAGCTCGCGCCCTATTTGTCAGCTCCCAGATGACGGTATGGACACGTTGCCCAACGAGCCTCACTGGTCTCCTACTGTCGGCATACTCGCCGGTCTCACTGTCAGCCCCAGTGATGATCTCGGATGTTCCGGCCCAGTTCCATTATATACGGTACTTCTTTCTGGAACTCAGTTATCTACGCCTCACCTTACCAAGACAGCTTTTACTCAAGACAAAGGCAGTATACAATGTCCTCCAATTAGGTCGTCCACCTAACCCGATTGAACTAAAGTTCCCACAGGTTGACTGGCGTCATGTATGGCGCGCGGTGTTCGCCTGTTACCTTGACACGAATGTTCAATCTGTCTGGTACATAACTGTCAATGGTAAGCAAATCAATCAATTTCGCCTTCATCGTATCCACCTCGCCCAATCACCTCTATGCTCCACGTGTGGAGTGCCAGACAATGATGAACATCGGTTTGTTTGCGGACCGGCGGCGGAGGTTTGGCACTTGGTTCGACGTATTGTGGCTTTTCTAACGCGGGACATTCCGGATCGGATTACTCCCCTTTCATTATTATTTCCGGAACGTGACTATTTTCCTCGGACAAAGACCAATGCTGTGAATTGGATTGGCGGACATGCCATTCACTACTTATTTGGACAAACTGTAGACTCTGTACTCGATTTTTGGACATACCTCAATGACCGTCATTATGTCGTTGTCCGTCACCCAAAATACAGACAATTTTTCTCGAACTTCCTTGGGAGTGCATTCCACGAGCCGCCTCGCAGCTGGAATGTGTTAAGCCAAGAGAGGAGAAGGTTTCCTGTTTGAACCAATGAACATTTCTGAACAATTGACCGGAACACATCAATTTCGAGAAGACGTGACTCAACATATTACCAGCGGGGCGCAGAAGGCCTCTGACAATTACACAAAAAAAAAATAAAATAAAATAAAATAAAATAAAATAAATATAAAACAAAAAAAAATTATAATTAACTTCAGAAAAAGGTAGATTTTGTTTTGTTTGTAAGGATAGCCCTAACCTTGATTTCCCATATTCCCCCTGGTATATAGGCAGCTCTCTGGGGTAGGTTTAGTCAGGAGCCAACGCCTGAAGTGGACCAGAATTTTTTTTTTTTTTTTTTTTTGTTATAGGATGAAAAGTGGCGGTGGCACTTGTTTTTTTAGTTCCATTTTATTAAAAAAAGGGGGTAGAAAAAAAATAAAAGAAAGGGGAAAAAATAAAGAAAAAATTAAAAAAATAAAAAATATATAAAAAATAAAAAAAAGTGGTCAGCGTGAAAAAAAGTGGTTAAGGCGTTAAAAAAAAGAAAAATAAAAAAAAGAAAAAAAAAGAAAAAAAAGAAAAAAAAGCGGTAAGCGCTCGGGTTCGTAATCTGAAGGTCGCCGGATCGAATACCGCGCCATGCAACTTTTTTTTTATTATTAGTTTTTTGTAATTAAAAAAACAAAACAAAAAATAATTATCTCAAACAAAAAAAGAAAAAAAAGAAAAAAAAGGGGTAGCGTCTTTGATTCATAATCAAAACGTCTTCGGTCCCGGGTTCGATCCCCGCCACTGCCTAAATTTTGATGAATAATCAGCATTAGCGGTGGAAGACTTCCGGCATAAGAAGTCAGCCTCATTCTGCTAACGGCCTTGTCAAAGAGGGCGGAGGAGCGGATAGAGGTTCAGGGCACTCTCTTGTCCTACGGGTGGGAAATTGCCCCTAAAGGCGGAAGAATCAGCAATGATCAACGACATGAGGATGCAGAAGGCAATGGAAACCACTGCATTAAAGACACGTAACGTGTATCCACAGGACATGTGGCCTGTAATTGAAGAAGTGTCATGATGATCTCTCCATTGGCAAAAGATTCCGGAATAGTCCCCCATTCAGATCTCCGGGAGGGGACTGCCAAGGGGAAGGTTACCATGAGAAAGAGATTGAATAATCAACGAAAGGATAACGTTCTACGAGTCGGGGCGTGGAATGTCAGAAGCTTGAACGTGGTAAGGAAACTAGAAAATCTGAAAAGGGAAATGCAAAGGCTCAATCTAGATATAGTAGGGGTCAGTGAAGTGAAGTGGAAGGAAGACAAGGATTTCTTGTCAGATGAGTGACGGGTAATATCAACAGCAGCAGAAAATGGTATAACAGGTGTAGGATTAGTTATGAATAGGAAGGTAGGGCAGAGGGTGTGTTACTGTGAACTGTTCAGTGACCGGGTTGTTCTAATCAGAATCGACAGCAGACCAACACCGACAACGATAGTTCAGGTATACATGCCGACGTCGCAAGCTGAAGATGAACAGATAGAGAAAGTGTATGAGGGCGACTGGAATGCAGTTGTAGGGGAAGGAGTAGAAGAAAAGGTTACAGGAGAATATGGGCTTGGGACAAGGAATGAAAGAGGAGAAAGACTAATTGAGTTCTGTAACAAGTTTCAGCTAGTAATAGCGAATACCCTGTTCAAGAATCACAAGAGGAGGAGGTATACTTGGAAAAGGCCGGGAGATACGGGAAGATTTCAATTACATTACATCATGGTCAGACAGAGATTCCGAAATCAGATACTGGATTGTAAGGCGTACCCAGGAGCAGATATAGACTCAGATCACAATATAGTAGTGACGAAGAGTAGGCTGAAGTTCAAGACATTAGTCAGGAAGAATCAATACGCAAAGAAGTGGGATACGGAAGTACTAAGGAATGACGAGATACGTTTGAAGTTCTCTAACGCTATAGATACAGCAATAAGGGATAGCGCAGTAGGCAGTACAGTTGAAGAGGAATGGACATCTCTAAAAAGGGCCATCACAGAAGTTGGGAAGGAAAACATAGGTACAAAGAAGGTAGCTGCGAAGAAACCATGGGTAACACAAGAAATACTTCAGTTGATTGATGAAAGGAGGAAGTACAAACATGTTCCGGAAAAATCAGGAATACAGAAATACAAGTCGCTGAGGAATGAAATAAATAGGAAGTGCAGGGAAGCTAAGACGAAATGGCTGCAGGAAAAATGTGAAGACATCGAAAAAGATATGATTGTCGGAAGGACAGACTCAGCATACAGGAAAGTAAAAACAGCCTTTGGTGACATTAAAAGCAACGGTGGTAACATTAAGAGTGCAACGGGAATTCCACTATTAAATACAGAGGAGAGAGCAGATAGGTGGAAAGAATACACTGAAAGCCTCTATGAGGGTAAAGATTTGTCTGATGTGATAGAAGAAGAAACAGGAATCGATTTAGAAGAGATAGGGGATCCAGTATTAGAATCGGAATTTAAAAGAGCTTTGGAGGACTTACGGTCAAATAAGGCAGAAGGGATAGATAACATTCCATCAGAATTTCTAAAATCATTGGGGGAAGTGGCAAAGAAACGACTATTCACGTTG
The DNA here is from genome assembly GCF_023864345.2 of Schistocerca serialis cubense. Classification (NCBI taxonomy): domain Eukaryota; kingdom Metazoa; phylum Arthropoda; class Insecta; order Orthoptera; family Acrididae; genus Schistocerca; species Schistocerca serialis. The sequence continues at coordinate 1,140,729,702 of NC_064639.1, read as the reverse complement.
GTGTGTAGAATATATGAGTCTGGCGATATACTATCTGACTTTCGGAAAAGCATCATCCACACAATTCCGAAGACAGCAAGAGCTGACAAGTGCGAGAATTATCGCACAATCAGCTTAACAGCTCATGCATCGAAGCTGCTTACAAGAATAATATACAGAAGAATGGAAAAGAAAATTAAGAATGCGCTAGGTGACGATCAGTTTGGCTTTAGGGAAAGTAAAGGGACGAGAGAGGCAATTCTGGCGTTACGGCTAATAATGGAAGCAAGGCTAAAGAAAAATCAAGACACTTTCATAGGATTTGTCGACCTGGAAAAAGCGTTCGACAATATAAAATGGTGCAAGCTGTTCGAGATTCTGAAAAAAGTAGGGCTAAGCTATAGGGAGAGACGGGTCATATACAATATGTACAACAACCAAGAGGGAATAATAAGAGTGGACGATCAAGAACGAAGTGCTCGTATTAAGAAGGGTGTAAGACAAGGCTGTAGCCTTTCGCCCCTACTCTTCAATCTGTACATCGAGGAAGCAATGATGGAAATAAAAGAAAGGTTCAGGAGTGGAATTAAAATACAAGGTGAAAGGATATCAATGATATTCGCTGATGACATTGCTATCCCGAGTGAAAGTGAAGAAGAATTAAATGTTCTGCTGAACGGAATGAACAGTCTAATGAGTTTGAGAATAAATCGGAGAAAGACGAAGGTAATGAGAAGTAGTAGAAATGAGAACAGCGAGAAAGTTAACATCAGGATTGATGGTCACGAAGTCAATGAAGTTAAGGAATTCTGCTACCTAGGCAGTAAAATAACCAATGACGGACGGAGCAAGGAGGACATCAAAAGCAGACTCGCTATGGCAAAAAAGGCATTTCTGGCCAAGAGAAGTCTACTAATATCAAATACCGGCCTTAATTTGAGGAAGAAATTTCTGAGGATGTACGTCTGGGGTACAGCATTGTATGGTAGAGAAACATGGACTGTGGGAAAACCGGAACAGAAGAGAATCGAAGCATTTGAGATGTGGTGCTATAGACTAATGTTGAAAATTAGGTGGACTGATATGGTAAGGAATGAGGAGGTTCTACGCAGAATCGGAGAGGAAAGGAATATGTGGAAAACACTGATAAGGAGAAGGGACAGGCTGATAGGACATCTGCTAAGACATGAGGGAATGACTTTCATGGTACTAGAGGGAGCTGTAGAGGGCAAAAACTGTAGAGGAAGACAGAGATTGGAATACGTCAAGAAAATAATTGAGGACGTAGGTTGCAAGCGCTACTCTGAGACGAAGAGGTTAGCACAGGAAAGGAATTCGTGGCGGGCCGCATCAAACCAGTCAGTAGACTGATGGAAAAAAAAAAAAATGAAATCGTCTTAACTTCAGAACCGTTTGCATTAGGACGTTCAATCTGCACGGTTGGCAGCGGCATATGATAGGAATTAGTATGCGTAAGCTTGGTTGGTTTAGCGACGAAGCTCACATTCATCTGGACGGGTTCTTCAAAAAGCAAAATTGGCGCGTTTGGGCGACTGAGTATCCGCATTTCACGATCGATAAGTCTCTTCAGTCTCAACGGGTGACTATGTAGTGTGTAACGTCCAGTGACGGAATAATCGGTGCGACATTCCTTGAAAGCACTACGACTACCGAACGCTACGTGAAGGATTTGGTACATGATTTAATACCTATTATCCGAAGTGACCCAGATTTCGACAAGATGTCGTTCATGTAAGATGGAGTTCGACCCCATCGAAGCAGGAGAGTGTTTGATGTTCTGTAGGAGCACATTGGGGACGCATTCTGTCTCTGGGGTACCCAGAGGCTACTGGCATGGGCCTCGATTGACCGCCATATTCTCCGGATCTGAACATATGCGCCTCCTTTTTGTGGGGCTACATTAATTACAAGGTATACTGCAATAGCTGAAAAACCATTTCTGAGCTCAAAACAGCCATTCAGGAGCTCAATGACAGCATCGGTGTTACGATACTTCAGCGGGTCATGCAGAATTTCGCTATTCGTCTGCGCCACATCGTCAATGATGGCACGCATATCCAAAATGTCATAACCTACATCCGAATATCCTTAGTGACGTTTACATGTTGAAAAAAGCTTGTTCACGCCGTAGTCTGTAACTAATTTAAGTTTCTTTTCATACAGTTCAATAATTGTTACCACCGCGCGGGATTAGCCGAGCGGTCTTAGGCGCTGCAGTCATGGACTGTGCGGCTGGTCCCGGCGGAGGTTCGAGTCCTCACTCGGGCATGGGTGTGTGTGTTTGTCCTTAGGATAATTTAGGTTAAGTAGTGTGTAAGCTTAGGGACTGATGTCCTTAGCAGTTAAGTCCCATAAGATTTCACGCACATTTGAACATTTGAATAAGTGTTACCCTGCATGCTCATCTACAACCTCAAACGTGTGCTAGTGTCCCCTTGATAAATCCTGTCCTTTACGTAGCCCGGCAGCCACACATCACATGGGTTCAAATGTGGTGGCCTTGGCGGCCACGCTGTTTGGAAGGATGGGCCAATGACTATGGTTTCTCGAAGTGTGTTACGGAGTAACCGAGTGACCTCAGGAGCAATCCATCGATAATCACGAAGAGCTCCAGCACTATTGTTTTTGTTCTTATAAAACACCTTTACGATTAAATCCCGACTCACCTTGTCCAGACCCATGTTGACTGTCTGCAATTGTAATGCACAGTGGTGCATGTGTTATAAAGCTACGTCGCCGTACCAGTACCCGCAGTGGCTAGCACACTGGACTCGCATTCGGGAGGACGACGGTTCAATCCCGCGTCCGGCCATCCTGATTTAGGTTTTCCCTGATTTCCCTAAATCGCTCCAGGCAAATGCCGGGATGGTTCCTTTGTAAGGGCACGGCCGACTTCCTTCCCCATCCTTCCCTAATCCGATGAGACCGATGTCCTCGCTGTCTGGTCTCCTTCCCCAAACAACCCAACCCAACCAAACGCCGTACCAGTACCGTCACCTAACGGCAAATCACGACACTGACACTACCAACAACCAAAATCTTGCAGCATACAGTCTGAACGTCGTTCCTATGAAGTTGGGTACTTATACGGTACTCGTTCTTCTTCTGCACTGACTCAAGAAGCCACAGTTTTAGTTATGACCACCCTGTACAGTCACACAATTTGCGAAATATTTCTCGAGAAACGAATATAAATAGTCCCAATTCCCAATTACGACGAAGGCTGTGTAACCTCCCCTTAGAAAACTTATGAATAACTGTGCTGGTAAACCTCTAAGTTATTTGATTTTCAAATAGCTGAGCAAAACTGAACGTGATCAGACATTTCTCTCTTTACTTATTCTGATCAACACTAAACTCACACACAATGTTTTTTATTTTATTTATTTTTTTTTTATTTTTTTTTTTTTTGGACACATCGCAATCTTACTTTCAATAATCCCTACAAAAGAATGGCCCTGACTAACAATAACCTATACCTTTCACAAATCACTTACCTCACAAAAATCTTCGTTACTCAAACTACTGCAATACAGGAAGCGCCAATACTACCAGCTAAATAAAAGATTCTAACTACTGAAGGCACTATCTACTGATAGGCATAGTTAGCAAATGAAATATTTTGATGGAGAACAATGTATTTACCTTAATAGCGTTCAAAAATGGTTCAAATGGCTCTGAGCACTATGGGACTTAACATCTATGGTCATCAGTCCCCTAGAACTTAGAACTACTTAAACCTAACTAACCTAAGGACATCACACACATCCATGCCCGAGGCAGGATTCGAACCTGCGACCGTAGCAGTCGCGCGGCTCCGGACTGAGCGTTCAAAAGACATAACATATATATATATATATATATATATATATATATATATATATATATATATATATATATGCCTTACAAATTTCCTTTTTCTGACGGACACACATCCAGGACGTCCGCTCTCAAAACTCTGCCATCTCTATCCCCACGTCCACCACTGCTGCCGGCTCACCTCCAACTGCGCAGCGCTACGAGCGGCTCACATCCAACTGCCCAACACTACAATAGCAAATATTCCAACAATGCAAAGCTGCACACAGCACAGTCAGTGATTTTCATACAGAGCGCTACGTGACATTACAAACATAAAAACCTAAACAGCCTACCTACAGCTGTCAATATGTTTCTCTCGGTTATCCGGAAAATACCGGAGCTGGTGATATGCTTCCAAATTTCCGCATATGGAAACACGTGTGCCTCACTCCCGACTCAGTGGAGTCTGTTTCAAAAGCGCCGACAGCTATAAAGCGACCCCACACCAACTTGGGCAGGGAATTAAATATGCAAAATCGTAATAAAATATGAAAAAAAACATTACATTAAAAGCTGTATTCTAAATTTTCAATGAGTAAAAATACATCCGTGTACTCTTATTTAAAAATATCAGACAAATATCGCATTCATTACAGAAAACAACGAATTAAATTCCCTGGGGAGAGCTCTTTGATACGGTACCGAGTACGCGAGCGCGTATTGTATAGCTATTTACAAGCGAAAAATTCATATTAATTGTTGTTTTCTTTCTTCTGTTTGATGGGAAACAGGTAAGTTGCAATTTGACTTCTCCATTTCTGGATTCTGTAATATGACAGCGATATTTCCATATCGACATTTGGATTAATGTCATTCCCTGTGGCTTAGTTGATGGTTTCAGCAGACGGAGTTCGCTTCTTTACAGGCTCAGTAATCTGTGCAGGTGAATCAATAGGGCGATCATGATTTGCGGAAACTAGGCAACAGATTGATGCCTGTGCTACTGCACTGTGCAAACTACCCTTTGCGCGGGGCCTGTTTGCCTACAACTGCGGTGCGTGCGTGCTAATAACTGTCCATCTGAGTGCTGTTCCGATTCATCACTCCAAGGTAATTGTGTGGATAACCACCTTCGGCATTAATAATGAAATGTTTCGACAGCTACAAATCTATTAACTTGGGAGCAGTTTGTATGTAATTGAAGGTGAAGGTTTTGTAGATAGGGCAAGGTACGTGAGATCGCGGGACTACTACGTCCATATTTTGCGACAAGAAAACAAAACATGACTACGTGGCGAGTAAGTGAAACATTGGAAACTTTAATTTCATCAAGGCTCTAATAAAATAGAAAATGGATAAATGAGATAATATTTCCCGTGAAGTTTTGTTAGTAACAATTAGTCGAAACCTGAGTAATCAGTTAAATTCTGTGCAGATAATTTCTCCGTGTTTTGCGACTACTAGTGTCATGTGACTCAAAATTGTCATTCGAAGCTCACAGAGCGAGAGGTGGCATATACAGGGTGTAAATTTTAAGTTAACAAACCAGAATAAGTCGAAAAATAAGCTTCACACGAAAAAATGTGTAGAATCAAAAGTTGATGATTTTCGAAGGGGACATCTGCTGGTGGTAAAATTACCCCGCCACCCCAGCTCCCTGGGGGTGGGGCAGGAGGCAACTTTAAAATTTCAAATGGAAACCACCATTTTTTACTGCGGAATCAGATACTACATAAATAACTACGTACATTTTGTCTTAAACATTTGTTTTGACTCCTGGTAGTTGGCGCTGTAATTCAAGAAAATGTATGTTCTCATTTTTGCGTGGAAAATGGTTACGGATAAATAAAAAATACACATTACGTCGTAAATTTTGATTCGCTGAAACTAAAACTCTCCCTCTCTGCCCGTGGGGTGGGGTTTGAGAGAGAGGAATTAGAGTCTTACAAACGTTGATCCAAATATTTTTTTCCGCAGATTCGGATGAGTTCTGTTTGTTTCGTGGTCATGAGGTCACACAACTTTTAATTATCAAACAAATCATGTGAGTAACTAACCAAACATTCTTGTTGTTGTTGTGGTCTTCAGTCCTGAGACTGGTTTGATGCAGCTCTCCATTCTACTCTATCACGTGCAAGCTTCATCATCTTCCAGTACCTATTGCAACCTACATCCTTCTGAATCTGTTCAGTGTATTCATCTCTAGGTCTACCTCAACGATTTTTACCGTCCACGCTGCCATCCAATACTATGTTGGTGATCCCTTGATGCTTCAAAACATGTCCTACCAACCAATTCCTTTTTCTAGTCAAGTTGTGCGACAAACTCCTCTTCTCCCCAATTCGATTCAATACCTACTCATTAGTTATGTGATGAATCCATCAAATCTTCAGCATTCTTCTGTAGCACCACATTTGGAAAGCTTCTATTCTCTTCTTGTGCAAACTATTTATCGTCCATGTTTCACTTCCATATATCGCTACACTCAATACAAATACTTTCAGAAACGACTTCCTGACACTTAAATCTATGCTCGATGTTAAAAAATTTCTCTTCTTCAGAAACGCTTTCCTTGCCATTGCCAGTCTACATTTTATATCTTCTCTACTTCGACCATCATCAGTTATTTTCCTCCCCAAATAGCAAAACTCCTTTACCACTTTAAGTGTCTCATTTCCTAATCTAATTCCCTCAGCATCACCCGATTTAATTTGACTACATTCCATTATCCTCGTTTTGCTTTTGTTGATGTTCATCTTATATCCTCCTTTCAAGACACTGTACATTACATTCAGCTGCTCTTCCTGGTCCTTAACTGTCTCTGACAGAATTACGATGTCTTCGGCGAACATCAAAGTTTTCATTTCTTCTCCATGGGTTTTAACAACTACTCCGAATTTTTCTGTTGTTTCTTTTACTGCTTTCTCAATATACAGATTGAATAACATCGGGGAGAGGCTACAGCCCTGTCTCACTCCCTTCCCAATTACTGCTTCCCTTTGATGTCCCTTGACTCTTATATATGCCATCTGGTTTCTGTACGAATTGTAAATAGCCTTTCGCTCCCAGTATTTTACTCCTACCACCTTCAGAATTGAAAGAGAGTATTCCAGTCAACATTTAAGTCTACAAATGCTAGAAATATAGGTTTTCCTTTCCTTAATCTATCTTCTAAGATAAGTCGTTGGGTCAGTATTGCCTCACGTGTACCAATATTTCTACAGAATCCAAACTGATATTGCCCGACGTCGGCTTCTACCAGTTTTTCCATTCGTCTGTAACGAATTCGCGTTAGTATTTTGCGACGGTGGCTTATTAAACTGATAGTTCGGTAATTTTCACATCTGTCCACACCTGCTTTCTTTGGGATTGGAATTATTATATTCTTCTTTAAGTCTGAGGGTATTTCGCCTGTCTCATACATCTTGCTCACCAGATGGTAGAGTTCCGCCTGGACTGGCTCTCCCAAGGCCTTCAGTAGTTCTAATGGAATGTAGTCTACTCCCGGGGCCTTGTTCCGACTCAAGTCTTTCAGTGCTCTGTGAAACTCTTCACGCAGTGTCATATCTCCCATTTCATCTTCATCTACATGCTTTTCCATTTCCATAATATTGTCCTGAAGTACATTGCCCTTGTATAGACCCCCTATATATTCCTTGCGCCTTTCTGGTTTCCCTTCTTTGCTTAGAACTGAGTTTCCATCTGAGCTGTGTATATTCATACAAGTGGTTCTCTTTTCTCCAAAGGTCTCTTTAATTTTCCTAAGGCAGTTATATACCTACCCCTGGTGAGATAAGTCTCTACATCCTTACATTTGTCCTCTAGCCATCCCTGCTTAGCCATTTTGGCCTTCCTGTCGATCTCATTTTAGAGACGCTTGTATTCCTTTTCGCCTGCTTCACTTACTGCATTTTTGTATTTTCTCCATTCATCAATTAAATTCAGTAGCTCTTCTGTTACCCAAGGATTTCTACTAGCATTCGTCTTTTTTACCTACTTGATCCTCTGCTGCCTTGACTATTTCATTCATCAAAGCTACCCATTCTTCTACTGTATTCCTGTCAATTGTTCCCTGATGCTCTCCCTGAAACTCTGTACAATCTCTGGTTCTTTCAGTTTATCCAGGTCCCATCTCCTTAAATTCCCACCTTTTTGCAGTTTCTTCAGTTTTAATCTACAGTTCATAACCAATAGATTGTGGTCAGAGTCCACATCTGCCCCTGGAAATGTCTTACAATTTAAAACCTGGTTCCTAAATCTCTGTCTTCCCATTATATAATCTAGCTGATACCTTCTAGTATCTCCAGTATCTCTAGTATCTCTAGTATCTCTTCTATGTATACAACCTTCTTTTATGATTCTTGATCCAAGTGTTAGCTACGATTAAGTTATGCTCTATGCAAAATTCTACCAGACGGCTTCCTCTTTCATTTCTTATCCCCAATCCATATTCAGCTATTATGTTTCCTTGTCTCCCTTTTCCTACTCTCGAATTCCAGTCACCCATGACTATTAAATTTTCGTCACCGTTCACTACCTGAATAATTTATTTTATCTAATCATACATTTCAACAATTTCTTCGTCATCTGCAGATCTAGTTGGCATATAAACTTATACTACCGTAGTAGAAAATGGTTACGGATAAATAAAAAAAATACTTATTACTTCCTAAATTTTGATTCGCTGAAACTAAAACTCTCTCTCTCTCTCTCTCTCTCTCTCTCTCTCTCTCTCTCTCTCTCTCTCTCTCCATAGGGTTGGGTTTGAGAGAGAGGAATTAGATCCTTACAGATGCTGACCCAAATACTTTTTTCGCAGATTCGGATGAGTTTTGTTTGTTTTGTGGTCATTAGGCCACACAACTTTTAATTATCCAACAAATCATCTGTCTAACTAACCAAACATTAGTTTTAGCGAATCAAAATTTACGAAGTAAATAAGTATTTTTCATTCATCCGTAACCATTTTCCACGCAAAAATGAGAACATCGATTTTCTTGAATTACAGCGCCAACTACCGAGAATCTAAACAAATATTTAAGACAAAATATTCGTAGTTTTTTTAGGTAGAATCTTATTCTGCAATAAGAAATAAGGGTTCCCATTTGAAATTTTATAGTTGCCTCCCACCCCACACCCAGCCCAGAGGGCTGGAGTGGTGGGCTAATTTTAGCACCAACTGATGTCCGCCTCGAAAATAATCAACTTTGGATTCTACACATTTTTTGTGTGAAGCTTATTTTTCGAGTTATTTTGCTTTGTCGACTTAAAATCTACACCCTGTATAGTGCAGCAAAAATTATAAGAAACATCATCAATATTTGACACAATAGTCATTAAAGAAATACTTTACACAGTACGTAGCGCCAAAATTATTTAGCTACGTCACGTGAAGAGTTTCCCACTATCTTTCGTGTAAAAAGTGTGTCACATCAAATGAAAATAACAGAATGTGAAACACTAGAATCTTTGGTAATGTTCTGTTTTAGAATTTTGTGTTTTAGTATATTAGAGATGGAAGTGGTGAATACAACACTTTCATCATAATTTACTCTATCCGTCCGGAAATCCGGAGGCATTAGTACGCCGCTTCCGAAGTTCTGGAAGGCGCACCGGCTCTGAATAAAATCCACCCGACGGATTGCCGACGTGGGTCGAATTGCTCGACATTTTCCGCGCCGGACATTTACCACACTTGCCCCGATCCCTCAGGTAAGGGACGCCCTTCCGCGTACTACTTCTGTCCGCTTTCAAACCGCCGTTTCCATATCTCACTCGATACAACCAGTACGTAATGGACGTTCTGCTTCGACATCTTGGCAAAATACAGAGCTTCTTTTCCGAAATCGAAATATTTATAACTTTTGGGAAACGAAAGCAATACCGATGATTATGTCAGTATGTAATTAGTTGTGCCAAGTATAAATATAGATCCCTCTGTCTGTACGGTAGCTTCCTTTCACGCTTACTGATTGCCATAGAAACAGTCCATCGCCATGGGAGCAACAAGAAAGGAACGATGTAAAGAGAATGCGAATGTACGCTAATCATTTCTTTTTGATCGCTGCATTTGTGCCTACTTTAATTACTACAACTGCACGCCCAAAAGACAATAAGAAAAGAAGAAATAGGTATGTGAATGTTTCAAAAGAAGAACGACATACTCCATATTAATTTACTTTCTAAAATGCGATATCCCTTGCGACGAAACATTAGTTGATAAAGTGTAACGGGACAAAGTTCAAAATATGACTGAAAATACGTTCACTAAATAGAGATAAGAACATCTATGTTTGACATGTCATCTAAAGTCGACGTACAATTTTAAAATGTTAGAAATAAGGAAATGAAGTAATACAGAATGCTGAGCTTGTAACATACGTTGTTGTTCAACATTGTTTAGCTCTGGTATTTACAGGGTCACACAGAAAGCATCCTAGGTTTTGCAGGGAAAAGCCGTAATTGTAATGATCTGCACTACAACAGAAACAAGAAGCACAACTTAGGAAAAATAATGTAATGTGTATCCCAGCTCACAAGCGACATTGAAGCAGATAGTTCCTGTGACTTAGTGTGGGCAGAGGTTATATTCGACAACCGGAATAAATTAATAACTGGCTCCTTTTACCGACCCCCGGTCTCAGATGAAACAGTTGCTGAACATTTCAAAGAAAACTCGAGTCTAATCGAAAATAGGTACCCTACTCGTACAATTATAATTGGCAGTGACTTCAATCTACCTTCCGTATGTTGACAAAAATACATATTCATACCCTATTGTAGATAGAAAACAACTTCCGTAATTGTTATAAACGCTTTTTTTTAAATTATTTTGAACAATTATTGTAAATGGTTACGAAAACACACTTGACCTCTCAGCCACAAATAATCCTGAATATCAAGACGGATACAGGGAATAGTGAACACACAGTCGCAGCGAGGCTCAATTCCGTAACAAATAAATTCACCAAAACTGAAAGCGAAATATATCTACTTAACTAAAAATTCGGTTCACGCCTTTCTAAGAGACAGTCTCCAATCCTTCCAAACTATCTAAGTGAAGACCGTATGTGGCTTAAGTTGAAAGAAATAGTATCGACAGCACTCGAGAGATTCATACAAAATAAATTAATAAGAGACGGAACTGATCCCCCATGGTACACAAAACACAACAGAAAGCTGCTGCAAGAGCACCGAAAAAGACAAGCATAATTTAGACAAACGCAAAATCTCCAAGATTGTTTAAGTTTTACTGAGGCTCGAAATTTGGTGCAGATTTCAATCCGAGATGCATTTAATAGTTTCCACAACGAAACTCTCTCTAGAAATGTGGCGGAAAATCCAAAGAGATTCTGGTTCTATGTTAAATAAACCAGCGGAAAGGCTCAGTAAGCGATGAAGAGGAGGAGGAGGAGGGGGAGACAAGGGACCCAACCCTCCGGAGCAGGTAACATCGTGACACATGTCCGGCGTGGCAAATGTCCGAACACCGGTGTGCCCATCAGTGTGTATGTGGTTTTTACGCGGTTTCCATCACCCGGATAGATCTGTACCGGCTTACTGGTCGTGTCTCACATAATATACGAACATTTGTGGTACAATATTTCCATCGCGGCGGGAGAGGGAGGGGGGTGGGGGAAATTGCGACCGGAAGGGCGTCCGGCTATCGTCTAGTACTATCGTTGCCATGTGATTCGGGATAAAGGCCTGGGAAAAGCAGAAGACATCGGGTTTTATATTGGTGGGAAATACGGAAGCGTCCGATCCCGCCCGTCTGCTTGGACCCATGACGTCACAAATATGGCGGAAACACCATAAACCACGATTTCAATATGGCGCATATAAAGTCGGTACGTACATATTATGAGATCGAAAATACATCGAAAAACAAACACACACACTTTCCACAAAAAGCATAATGACACTAACGGGACAAGCGCGGGAAATGGGGTGTTTTTGGGTGGGGGCAAACTAAATATAAACAAATTTAGACACCCACCCACATACAAAACCACACAAAACGACGAAAAAAACGGACATCACAAAACTCCCGAAATACCACTAAACACAATATCATCTGGAATCGGACACTTCCCTTGACCTATATAGGTCAACAGCAGCTCCCGATCCCATAAATTAGGATCAAACACTTCCCTTGGCCTATATAGCTCAAAAACATCTTCCGATACCAATATCAACATACACAACCACACATTGGGATCGAACACTTCCCTTGACTTGCGCACTGTTAATTTTATCCTTCATATCCAGTCCTGAACAAAAACAACAATCTATTAACTTTACTAAAATTACCACGCGATGTACAGCGAACAACAGTAAATTAAGCTTCACACAAAATCGTTAACTCACTGAAACGAATTCCACTACAAACATAGCCGACAATCGAACAATTCTGGATAATGAGCAGAAGCAAACTGAGCCCACTACACCACACAAACGAAGACCCTGAACATACCACCAGAGAGCACAACAAACCACAACACGACAGCATCTACAAACACGCCACACTCGCAAACCAAATTCCGCGCCGTCATGACGTCACGGGTCAAAGCCGACGCGTGGGTTCGGACGCTTCTGTCGACCCACGGAAATACGGAAGCGTCCGGTTTTATATTGGTGTCACATTAGAGCCATTTGGTAGCGGCTAACGGAAACAACAACAGAGTAATGAGAAATCTGAAGACTTTCGAGGAGGACAGCAGAGAATTACTTGGAGCGATGGCCAGCAAGAGTTATCAGCTAATACTCTCAAAGCTGATGTCATGGCGTGTAAAAGGGAAGAAATCGCTTTTCATTCGTTTTTAGTGACAACTAACAAATTGGAGTCGAACTTATGAGTATGTAGTCTCGCCTGCAAGCTGAATAACTGATACGTGTCTGAAACTCTTTAATACTATGTAGTGTAGAGAAAATCATTATCGGCTGGGTTGTCACAGAAAGGAAGAATTATTAATTTGAATTCGAAAACAAAATTGATGATTTTTTGTGAACTTAGATTGAAATGATGTGAAAAAATGTGTAGTATAGCGACTCATACATTTACAAGAATGCTTTGATGTGATTATGATGTGGTAAGTTTATGGATCGAGTAACAACGTCGTCTTATCAGCTGCTAAGTGCGAAACCATGTTAGTGAGGAACTTAAGCCTGAAGTGGTAATTAAATTTTCATTTTCTGGTTGTGAAAATGTTGCGGAAGCGAGCAATACATTGTGCTTTTTGCGTTTCTTTTCTTCCCCTAAAGCTGAAGATATGAGGAACAGGCTTTGTGAAGTTGTTGATACTCTATGACCAGTCACTGTGTCATTACTCAGAAATAAATTACAATTTAATTTTCAGCATAAAAATAGCTTGAGTCCATGATGTTCATTGGCAGTATCGTTATTTATACGTAATATTTCTACCTGAGACGTAGAAAACTAGACTGGATGATACAATAATATTTCTGACATTGAATTTATAAAACAAAAATTGGTTCAAATGGTTCTGAGCACTATGGGACTTGACATCTGAGGTCATCAGTCCCCTAGAACTTAGAACTACTTAAACATAACTAACCTATGGACATCACACACATCCATGCCCGTTGCAGGATTCGAACCTGCGACCGTAGGGGTCACGCGGTTCCAGACTGAAGCGCCTAGAACCGCTCGGCCACAACGGCCGGTAATTTATAAAACATTTCACGCACGCAAATATGACAAAATATCAAATATCGGAATCACATCGGAATATAATTTGTAATCTGTGAAAAAAGCAGCTACCAGAGGCAAAGAATACCATTAGCAGTCGCTTTTTAATGGAACAATAAAAGGTGAGATTTTAATGAATAACGAAAAGTTTGCGAAAGACAGTTAAGCTTTCAGTGTAGTAATATCCGTTATTCCACACAGCAAATTATCTTCGACCACAACCAAAAGTAAGCCTGGTAATAATCACGTGGAACTAAGCAGTGATTACATACTTGGGTTAATATTTCTCATTTGCTACCAAATACAGTGAGAGATTCTAACAATACCATCACTTGCAAAGTTGGTTACAAACCAGATTAATAATGTTGCTCACGCAGCATATGTTCGCTTTATCGGGCAACAACAAAGTTATTGACTGTGGATGGTATCTTCAGAATGGAAATAATGAAGTCACTGTCAAGAAGTTATTAATTTTGGCACTTATCTTGAATGGATTCCCACGTAGAGTTCGTCGAAGTTGTTATGGCTCATCTTGTGATTCTAGGGTGATTCCACTTTGACTGCTAGAATGTCCAGATCTGTATTTTAGCAGTATTTGAAGACCTAACAAATGCTTTTTTCAGGAAATTCTTAATGATCAAACAATCCCAGATCAGAACAACGATGGTAGAAATAATTTTTGACTTGGTGTTCACGATCCACATTTTTATTAAACTTCTTGTAAATTGACATATACTTCTTAATTGTCACATCTTCAAGATAACAGTTTTGTATCAATCTTCATATATTTTATTTCCACTTTAACCAAACACAAGACTTGACTGTTCTTTTACAAAGCGAAATAATAGCTTAACTTCTGCAAAGTGAAACAAAGACTGCTCTGTGCGCATTCGCGCCAAAACGGTTACAAGTAAGTCAAAGATTATGACAGTCCCACAGCAATGAATGCACACAAGAACCATAACACTGTAATATATCGATACATCGGAGTACCTATACATTAATAAAACCAAATGTGAATATTGTCACAAAAATATGTCTGATACCTGGCAGAAAAGGAGTACGATATTACTGGTATCGAGAACTGCGGTTGGCGTGCCGTAATGGTCACGTAAATAAAGAACCGTTACAAGATCTATACTCTAAAGGACGTTTTAAAGATATACAGTAATCTGTCAAATTTTATAGCCAACGAGTGTTATACTTCAATAGTTTGAATCAGACAACTGAGTAAAGATATCTTATAGGCAGCATCTGTGTTGCTGTAGCTTGTTTAATATACTAGCAATCAGAGCTGTCAATATTATAAGGGTTATAGCGCACGGAAATCCAGTGGGTATTATCTCCGTTATTTCGACACATATATTGCTTAATGGCATTTGTTGACGAGCGCCTAAGATACCGACAGATCTTCTGTGGCACAAGTCGTTTTCCTATGTCCTCGTATGCAACACCGCCTACTTAGTGGGAACTGTTTTGCAGACACTCTTTGTGTAGCATAACGGCGAAGCCTCTGACAACTCACAAAGAAGAAGTTCGAACATTGCGGTGCGGCACTGCTTGCCTGGCTTTTGGCGCACAACTTCCTGCTCACAAAACAGCGGCACGTCCCCGAGCACTGCTCTGCCTTGAATACTTCAGTATGTGCTCCCTGCCATGGAAGATGCCAATCGTCGCACGAGACATGTACTCAGAAAGTTCAAGCAGGAAGGCGAAACCTTCCAGTGGACTGACACTGGAGCTCCTGTCTTAAGGTCAGGTACACTGGCAAACGAAACCTCAATTTAACGGCCAATTCGTGATACACTATTCTGAGACGGTTACATGTACGTTACATAATTATAAATCATCTCCGATATAGAGGGTTAAAAAGTCGAATCAGTCATCTAAAGAGTTAACTACGTTTCCGTAGCTGCTCCTGTCGAGATTTCTCCTCGCGTAGCTATACACCATGCAACGGATATAACTACAGACACTTTTATGTGTTGTACCTCAATATTTACGCACTTCAGCGTGTTGGCTGTTACTTCTCTGTGGCCGGCCGCGGTGGTCTCGCGGTTCTAGGCGCGCAGTCCGGAACCGCGCGACTGCTACGGTCGCAGGTTCGAATCCTGCCTCGGGCATGGATGTGTGTGATGTCCTTAGATTAGTTAGGTTTAAGTAGTTCTAAGTTCAAGGGGACTGATGACCACAGCTGTTAAGTCCCATAATGCTCAGAGCCATTTGAACCATTTTTGAACTTCTCTGTATCAAACAGTCTGCCCTCATACACATCACAACCTGTACGACCACACGTTTTCTGCATATACGTAACTGGGCCTGAAGTGGAAACACCTCGCAGTACAGACTAACCGTTTTGCATCCACACGTGCACACTTCAACACTTGACCTTTCTCTTGCCACGTATACTAGGAGGAGCCATCCAACTTAAAAACATACTGCTGATATTAATATGATTATTAGTCTGCACATGATTTACTGACGTAATGTTGTTCGGTATACTGTTCTCAGTCACCAATAGAAATATGAGCGCCTATATGCTTTACACCCGGTGTAGCCACCAACAAAAGGGTCCTTCCCCATACATAGTGGCACCTACTAATTAGATGTTTAAATAATAATAAGGCAAAAAATGAAACATTTTATTTCCCTGCTCCATAGCTATAACATGAATAAAAGAAAAAGCGTCCTGGAAAACCACAGAAACTGACAACTGAGTAATACACACATCAAAAAAAGTCTTGCATCACTTCGGTTCCGAGATTTCCGGAACCTGTACAAAATATTTGGATAGAGATCAACATAAACATCATTTCCGCCCTTTTTATTGCTCATGAAAACCGCACATTGCATGTAGTACCACCATACAGCATTAAGGCACTCTTGGTCACGATTCTCCCACTCCTCAGCGGCGATTCGGCATAGATCCCTCACAGTGTTAGTGGGACACGTCGTCCATAAACAACCGTTTTCAATATATCCGAGCCATGTTCGATAGGGTTCATGTCTGGAAAACATGTTGGCCATGTCGAGCGATGCTCCTATTTCTAGCAAGTGCTCAAAACACGGTGCTGTTGCATTTATCGGCTCACTCTATTTCTACACGGATTGCCGGTATGGCCGAGCGGTTCTAGGGTCAACATTCTGGAACCGCGCGACCACTACGGTCGCAGGTTCGAATCCTGCCCCGGGCATGGATGTGTGTGATGTCCTTAGGTTAGTTAGGTTTAAGTAGTTCTAAGTCCTAGGGGACTGATGATCTCAGCAGTTAAGTCCCATAGTGCTCAGAGTCATTTGAACCATTTGAACATAGCGCTCTCCGACTTCTGCTCAGTTTCGACTTAAATTGAGCCGATTACATGGACGAAGCTGTCTTGAGGCTGCGTCAGAGACCGATGAACGGTGACAAGATGCAGAAGAATTGTGCAAAACTACATTGCAATTGTGCTGTACACTACTGGCCATTAAAATTGCTACACCAAGAAGAAATGCAGATGATAAACGGGTATTCATTGGACAAATATATTATACTAGAACTGACATGTGATTACATTTTCACGCGATTTGGGTGCATAGATCGTGAGAAATCAGAAGCCAGAGCAACTAACGGCCTTGATACGCCTGGGCATTGAGTCAAACAGAGCTTGGATGGCGTGTACAGGTACAGCTGCCCATGCAGCTTCAACACGATACCACAGTTCATCAAGAGCAGTGACTGGCGTATTGCGACGACCCAGTTGCTCGGCCACCATTGACCAGACGTTTTCAATTCGTGAGAGATCTGGAGAATGTGCTGGCCAGGGCAGCAGTCGAACATTTTCTGTATCTAGAAAAACCCGTACAGGACCCGCAGCATGCGGTCGTGCATTATCGTGCTGAAACGTAGGGTTGCGCACGGATCGAATGAAGGGTAGAGCCACGGGTCGTGACACATCTGAAATTTAACGTCCTCTGTTCAAAGTGCGGTCAATGCGAAGAAGAGGTGACCGAGACGTGTAACCAATGGCACCCCATACAATCACGCCAGTTGATACGCCACTATGGTGATGACGAAAATACGCTTTTAATGTGCGTTCCCCGCGATGTCGCCAAACACGGATGCGACAATCATGATGCTGTAAACAGAACCTGGATTCATCCGAAAAAATGACCTTTTGCCATTCGTGCACCCAGGTTCGTCGTTGAGTACACCATCGCAGGTGCTCCCGTCTGTGATGCAGCGTCAAGGGTAACCGCAGCCATGGTCTCCGAGCTGATAGTCCATGCTGATGCAAACGTCGTCGAACTGTTCGTGCAGATGGTTGTTGTCTTGCAAACGCCCCCATATGTTGACTCAGGGATCCAGACGTAACTGCACGATCCGTTACAGCCATGCGGATAAGATGCCTGTCATCTCGACTGTTAGTGATACGAGGTCGTTGGGATCCAGCACGGCGTTCTGTACTACCCTCCTGAACCCACCGATTCCATATTCAGCTAACAGTCATTGGATCTTGACCAACGCGAGCAGCAATGTCGCTATACGATAAACCGCAATCGCGATAGGTACTAATCCGACCTTTATCAAAGTCGGAAACGTGATGGTACGCATTTCTCCTCCTTAAACGAGGCATCACAACAACGTTTCACCAGGCAATGCCGGTCAACTGCTGTTGGTGTATGAGAAATCTGTTGGAAACGTTCCTCATGTCAGCAAGTTGTAGGTGTCGCCACCGGCGCCAACCTTGTGTGAATGCTCTGAAAAGCTAATCATTTGCATATCACAGTATCTTTTTCCTGTCGGTTAAATTTCGCTTCTGTAGGACTTCTTCTTCGTGGTGTAACAATTTTAATGGCCAGTAGTGTAGTTTCGCAAAAGGTGACTCGTTTCGAGATATCAGAGTGGCACGAATATTATTCGCCAGTGGCTGTAATCGTTAAAAGACGTATGCGGGTGAATGTAGAGACTTGATTCAAAATCACTGGCGGCATTTCTACCAGGAAGCGTTACACTATCGGCGACTCTAGTGTACGCCTGTAGAACCACGCTTTTTATTCAGAGTGACAGTAGCATAATGGTTATGATCGTGTTTCTATCAGTGCAGTCCATACGTGTGATGTATGTTGCATTTGTAGAATCCTTGTGCAATCAGCTTCAAATGTCGGTTCTCAATAGAGTTCCTCGAAAAGAGGAAGACGTGCACGATGCGCACCATGGGAGGGCGAATTTTCGTTTATGAAGACGAATGCCCCGCCAATATGCTTCCGATATGGTTGCACTGTCGGTCGGAGGATGGCATTCACGTATCGTTCAACCGTTACGGAGCCTTGCATGACCACCAGCGGCGTACGTCGGCCCCACACTATGCCACCCGAAAAAAGGCAGGGAACCACCACACTGCTGCACTCGCTGGACAGTGTGTCTAAGGCGTTCAGACTGGCCGGGATGCCCAAAACACGTCTCCGACGATTGTCAGGCTGAAGTCATATGAGACACTCATCGGTAAAGAGAACGTGATGCCAGTCCTGAGCGGTCCATTCGGCATGTTGTTGGGCCCATCTGTACCGCGCTACATGGTGACGTGGTTGCATTGATGGATCTCGACAGGGACGTCGGGAGTGAAGTTGCGCATCATGTAGCCTACTGCGCACAGTTTGAGTCGTAACACGAAGTCCTGTGGCTGCACGAAAAAGCATTATTCAACATGGTGACGTTGCTGTCAGGGTTCCTCCTAGCCATAATCCGTCGGTAGCGGGAATCAACTGCAGTAGTAGCCCTTGGGCGGCCTAAGCGAGGCTGTCATCGACAGTTCCTGTCTCTCTGTATCTCCTCCATGTCCGACCAACATCGGTTTGGTTCACTCCGAGACGCCTGGACACTTCCCTTGTTGTGAGTCCTTCCTGGCACAAAGTAACATTGCGGGCGCGATCGAACCGCGGTATTGACCGTCTAGGCATGATTGAACGACAAACACGAGCTGTGTAGCTCCTTCCTTGTGGAATGACTGGAACTGATCGGCTATAGGACCCCCTCCGTCTAATGGGCGCTGCTCGTGCATAGTTGTTCACATTTTTAGACTGGTGCAGTGACATCTCTGAACAGACAAAAAGACACTATCTGTGATACAATATCCACAATCAACGTCTATCTTCTGGAGTTCTGGGAACCGGGGTGATGTAAAACTATTTTTGATGTGTGTATTTTATCCTGAAACTAGCTTCAACTGTAATACCACCATCTGGCAGACTCGTGGTTTCCGCCCGCATCTCGTGGTCGTGCGGTAGCGTTCTCGCTTCCCACGCCCGGGTTCCCGGGTTCGATTCCCGGCGGGGTCAGGGATTTTCTCTGCCTCGTGATGGCTGGGTGTTGTGTGCTGTCCTTAGGTTAGTTAGGTTTAAGTAGTTCTAAGTTCTAGGGGACTTATGACCACAGCAGTTGAGTCCCATAGTGCTCAGAGCCATTTGAACCATTTTTTAGACTCGTGGTTTCAGGTACAGCATGTGATTAATATAAATAAGTGGGAACACTATGGGATTTAGAAATATACCCAACATTTGCTCGTGTCTAAGAAATAGGAGGCAGATGGTTGTCCTGCAGTGTCAACAAAGAGGAAAGACCTTTGATTGTGAATGGGATCGTGTAAAGAGGTTGCTGCCAGAGGAATCGGTTCTGGGTTGCTTGCTTTCCTACATAAATGTCACTGATCTGCCAGTAAAGATGGCATATGATTAAAACAATTTTCACTTTGCAGGTGGCACAAGTGTTATTGTGAACCATGTAGAATGTAATGTAAACAATGTAGCTAATGAAGCAGTTGGTAACATCAGTATGTGACTTCCAGGAAACAGAATAGCACGTAAGTGCAAAGGAACGAATTACCCACTGTTTTTGACACGTAATTATTGTAAAAGGGAAATTTTAGTGTACCAAGTTGGGCAGTGAGCAATCTCGACCATTTTAAATTCTTAATATGGACTATCTGTGATAAACTGTATACTGGTCAGACAAGCATAGCTAAGGATCTAGACTGAGAATGAACGTAACTAGATGTTGCAAGAGTCTAATTCCACTTCTGTTGAACATGAGCTGTAGGAAGGTGATAGATAACAAGTCAACATATAAGTATTACACATAACTAACCAAAGAAAAAACATCACGCTATTACTAAAACACGGAGTAAATAAAAACTTAGTGTCAAACCGCCACTTGGTTCTAAATGATCATTTGCACCTGTGCACATTCTTATTATTAAGCGTCACATGCTCAAGTCAACCAGCGACAAACTTCTTAATGTTAGACCAGATGATCACATTCGTATGCCCTAACTAGTACAGTAATATTATTGTAATTATACCGTGTTATCTTTCTCCTAACGATCTTTAGCGTTACATTCATACAACTTGCTTTTTTACGCCGAAGACCCAAAGAAACATTTATCAATGCCTCTGAGCACTATGGGACTTCTGAGGCCATCAGTCCCCTAGACTTAGAACTACTTAAACCTAACTAACCTAAGGACAGCACACACATCCATGCCCGAGGCAGGATTCGAACCTGCGACCGTAGCAGCAGCGCGGTTCCGAACGTAAACGGCTAGAAAGGCTCGCCCACAGCAGCCGGCTGCGTGAACTACAACACCACGTTCAGACTCACTTAAATCTTGATAACCTGCCATTGTAGCAGTAGTAACCGATCTAACAACTGAGCCAGACACTTGTTTTCTTATATAGGCATTGCCGACCGCAGGCCGTATTCTGCCTGTTTACATATCTATGTATTTGATTTCACATGTCTATACCAGTTCTTTTGTCCCTTCAGTCTAATTCTGTATGCCTTATTTATGTGCTGTGTTTTACATTACCTATTTTGTAAGTCGTAGCTTAACTCTGCAATTTTACAAGCCTGGTGAATAACATTAGTGGTGAGCGCTCGAACTGACATTTCTCATCTAATATAAAAACCCAAAATTATTTGTGTGCTGAAGAGTCCGTTATTCTAATGTTTGGTTTACACACACTAGTGGCCTTTTCGACGCTATTTAGTTGCTTACAGACGAAGAACCATTAAAACGATGAACTCATCAACCGAAATTCGGTGGATCAATTTAAGATCATGAGCAGAAAATGAAATTTTCTGCCTTCACTATGAGATAATCTGTACTATCTCGGACAGTAAAGGACGAAGTTATGTCTCGTTTGATAATTTCACTCTATTGTCTCCTATGGTATCAGATTTTGCGGGAGATTCTCTTCTGAAGAGTAGCTACACAGGGTGTTAAAAAAAAGTACGGCCAAACTTTCAGGAAACATTCCTCACACACAAATAAAGAGAAGATTTTATGTGGACATATGTTCGGAAACGCTTAATTTCCATGTCAGAGCTCATTTTAGTTTCGTCAGTATGTACTGTACTTCCTCGACTCACCGCCAGTTGGCTCAATTGAAGGAAGGTAATGTTGACTTCGGTGCTTGTGTTGACATGTGACTCATTGCTCTACAGTACTAGCATCAAGCACACCAGTACGTAGTATCAACAGGTTAGTGTTCATCACGAACGTGGAGTTGGCAGATGCCCATTTGATGTATGGATTAGCACGGGGCAATAGCCGTGGCGCGGTACGTTTGTATCGAGACAGATTTCCAGAACGAAGGTGTCCCGACAGGAAGACGTTCGAAGCAATTGATCGGCGTCTTAGGGAGCACGGAACATTCCAGCCTATGACTTGTTACTGGAGAAGACCTAGATCGACGAGGACACCTGCAATGGACGAGGCAATTCTTCGTGCAGTTGACGATAACCCTAATGTCAGCGTCAGAGAAATTGCTGCTGTACAAGGTAACGTTGACCACGTCACTGTATGGAGAGTGCTACGGGAGAACCAGTTGTTTCCGTACCACGTACAGCGTGTGCGGGCTCTATCAGCAGCTGATTGGCCGCCACGGGTACACTTCTGCGAATGGTTCATCCAACAATGTGTCAATCCTCATTTCAGTGCAAATGTTGTCTTTACGGATGAGGCTTCATTCCAACGTGACCAAATTGTAAATTTTCACAATCAACATGTGTGGGCTGTCGAGAATCCGCTCGCAATTGTGCAATCACGTCATCGACACATTTTCTGTGAACGTTTGGGCAGGCATTGTTGGTGACGTCTTGATTGGGCCCCATGTTCTTCCACCTACACTCAATGGAGCACGTTATCATGATTTCTAACGGGATACTCTACCTGTGCTGCTAGAACATGTGCCTTTACAAGTACGACACAACATGTGATTCATGCACGATGGAGCTCCTGCATATTTCAGTCCAAGTGTTCGTACGCTTCTCAACAACAGATTCGGTGACCGATGGATTGGTAGAGGAGGACCAATTCCATGGCCTCCACGCTCTCTTGACCTCAACCCTCTTGACTTTCATTTATGGGGGCATTTGAAAGCTCTTGTCTACGCAACCCCGGTACCAAATGTGCTCGTATCGTGGACGGCTGTGATACAATACGCCATTCTCCAGGGCTGCATCAGCGCATCAGGGATTCCATGCGACGGAGGGTGGATGCATGTATCCTCGCTAACGGAGGACATTTTGAACATTTCCTGTATCAAAGTATTTGAAGTCACGTTGGTACGTTCTGTTGCTGTGTGTTTCCATTCCATGATTAATGTGATTTGAAGAGAAGTAATAAAATGAGCTCTAACATGGAAAGTAAGCGTTTCCGGACACATGTCCACAAAACATATTTTCTTTCTTTGTGTGTGATGAATGTTTCCTGAAAGTTTGGCCGTACCTTTTTGTAACACCTTGTAGAAGAGCGATCACAGAGATATGAGATGTCAGTTCGTGCGAAGTGCCGTCGAGGGTTAAATACTACAGCTATATGTGTAATACAGATTTTTCGGGCATGTCCGAAAAAACAAAAAACACACATATAATAGTAATAAACGTACATGTGGTCCTTGGCAGCATATCTTGATATCTTAAGTATGAATGCACCCTAGGTGGCCGGCCGCTGTGTGATTCACTGCGGAATCGCGCTGCTGCTACTGTCGCAGGTTCGAATCCTGCCTCGGGCATAGATGTGTGTGACGTCCTTAGGTTAATTAGATTTAAGTAGTTCTAAGTCTAGGGGACTGATGTCCTCAGATGTTAAGTCCCATAGTGCTTAGAGCCATTTGAACCGTTTGAGCAACATAGGTCCGACTTCTTGCGGAAATCATGAGAGATGCAGTGAACAACGACGAAAACGGACAAGGGGCGCTGCGGAAGTAATGTGTGACAGGTTGGAAAGTTTGATGGAATGGGAGCTCTACCAGTATAGCCGAAACAGGTTAGGCGACCGCTTGCGTAAAGCGAGAAATCCGGGTTCGACTCCTGGTCTGAAAGAAATTTTTACTTGTCAGCATTAAATTATTTCAATGGCCTCATGCGACTAACGTCGGTATTTCTCTTTCATCATGTACACTAAGGTGACAGAAATCATGGGATAGCGTTATTCACATATACAGCAAGCGGTTGTATCGCGTACACGAGATATAAAAGGGCAATGCACTGGCGGAGCTGACATGGGCTATTCAGTTTGTATATTTTGCTTATTTTTTCATAGTTCCACACAACTTCTTCCTGTTTTCTCGATTGATCTGTGTTCAGTTTTTCAAGGCCTATCCACTGTGCCATCTTATAACTAAATGTGAGGGGGGTGCGATGGGGAGGTTCCGTTGTCAGGTGATTCAAACGAACAGGTTTCCCACGTGATACGGCCACACGACGGGTATAAACAGATTTTGAACACAGAGTGGGAGTTGGAGCTACGCTCATGGGGATTTCCATATTGGGAAAAGTTAGAGAATTCAATATTCCGAGATCTAAAGTGAAGTGTCAAGAGTGTCTAGAGCATACCAGATTACAGGCATTACGACTCATCCAGGAGAGCGTAGTCGTCGACGGACTTCACTTAAAGACAGAGAGCAACGGAGTTTGCTTAGAGTTGTCAGTGCTAACGGACAAGTAATACTGCGTGAAAAACCGGAAAAATCGATGGGAGACGTACAACTAACGTATCCGTCAGGACAGTGCGGCGAAATTTAGGAATGGTTGCCTATGGCAGCAGAGGACCGTATGACATGCCCTGCAGTGCCTCTCCTAGGCTCGTGACCAGTTCTCCGCAATATTGAGAGTGGTAGTGATGTTCAGTCCCAATGGGGCACTGTGAAGTGGGGCGTTCCCCAAGGGTCGGTGCTGGGGCCACTGCTGTTTCTTATTTATATAAATGATATGCTTCCTAGTATTACAGGTGATTCATAAATATTTTTATTTGCTGATGACACCAGCTTGGTAGTGAAGGATCTTGTGTGTAAAACTGAAACAGTATCAAATAATGTTGTTCATGAAATAAGTTCGTGGCTTGTGGAAAATAATTTGATGCTAAATCACAGTAAGACTCAGATTTTACGGTTTCTAACTCACAATTCAACAAGAATCGATATTGTGATCAGACAGAATGGGGATATTGTAAGCTATATGTGGTGTAAGTTCGAGAACCTCTTGTCGACCCCTATTCGATAGTCTGGGAATTCTGACATTGCCCTCACAGTATATATTTTCTTTAATGTCGTTCGTTGTTAGAAATATTACCTTATTCCGAAGAGTTAGCAGCTTTCACTCAGTTAATACTAGGCAGAAATCAAACCCGCATGTGGAATGCACTTCCTTGACTAATGCGCAGAAAGGAGTCCAGTTTTCTGCTGCATCCATTTTCAATAAGCTACCACAAGAACTCAAAAATCTTAGCAGTAGCCCAAACACTTTTAAGTCTAAACTGAAGAGTTTCCTCATGGCTCACTCCTTCTATTCTGTCGAGGAGCTCCTGGAAGAGCTGAAAAATTAAGCAAATTCCGGTGTTACATGGTTGATTTTCTTTATTTAAACTTACGACTTGTCACCTGAATACGTTTCTTATATTTCATTTTATCTATTTCTACTATCGTGTTACGATTTCATGTATTGACTCGTTCCATGACCATGGAGACTTCTCCTTAATTTGGTCCCACGGAACAATAAATAAATAAATATCGCGATTGTGCCCTAGATTGCTGGAAGATGAGTGCCGGTTTCAGTTGGTAAGAGCTGATGGTAGGGTTCGATTATGCGCTGACCCCACGAAGACATGCACCCAGGCTACCAACAAGGCAGTGCTCATGATGTTGGCCACTCCATAATGACAAGGTCTGTGTTTACATTCAATGGACTGGGCCCTCTGCCCCAACTGAATCGATCACTGACTTGAAATAGTTATGTTCGTCTACTTCATCTGCAGCAATTCGTGGAACAGTTCAAATGGCTCTGAGCACTATGGGACTTAACAGCTGAGGTCATCAGTCCCCTAGAACTTAGAAATACTTAAACCTAACTAACCTAAGGACATCACACACATCCATGCCCGAGGCAGCGTGGGGCGGCGGGTGGAGTAATTGTTATAAAATGTTCCCATTATTTACTTTTTTTTCTTTATTGCTGTTGTTTGCCGTTCTCAACACTGGCTCTCTAACTACAATATTGGCAACCAGAAAGTGATTAGCAAAACGTGAAGCCTGTAATTAGAATTCCTAGCGCCCACTTCATCTGAGAAATACACTTATAGCTACAGCTTATAGCTCTGAGGAATTAGGAGATTGTCTGGGATTCATAATCAAAAACGATTCTCTCTAAAATGTTCACTATATTCTGAAAGTCACAGACAAAAAAAAAAGGAATCCACACAATCCAACTACCAGAGCAGTTCGGAGTCTAATGCGCTGATGCGACTATAACTGTTCAAATTAATGGTTTAAGTGAATGCTCGCCATAATTTGATGATAATGTTCATCAAACGCCACGTTAAATAATGGTAGAATGTCTGTCCCGTGGTGGCAAGTGAAAATACGACATACGCAAACTGAAGATAGATCATTAAAGTCAACCCAGAATTAACACTTCACTCGAAAACGATTTCATGGTTTCGCATATCCCGAGTAACTTATTACGGCATCCGAGGCTCTTTATAGCAATGATACCGATGCGACGCGACTCCCGGCACAGATGGTGAGCTAATCAGCATCTGGAGAGAATTGGGGCCTTTCTTCTCTCGTGCAGCGTGCGGGCGGCTAAGGGAACGCCTGATTAAATCCGCTCTCCCGACTAGCCGCTGGGCTAGTAATGCACCACTTTAAGTTATCGAATATATCATTGCTTCCTTTGCTGATGGCCGATGAAGCTCTAAATTTAAATGTGCAATCAGCACATAGGTAAGTAATCACAATAAAAGTCTGACGTGGCTAAGTCAAATATTTTGGGCGAGAGAATTAATTTAATTACACTACACGCAGTAGATGAGCCCTGAACTTGCTCTTTGGAGATATGCTATCGCTATAGTTTGATAGTTATTCAGTTGAAACTTCTCACGTCTTTATGATTATAGCGGATCTCCCTTCCACTTAAAATTAAACATCCTAGCCTTATTTATTCGCCTACTTAATCTATCTTGCTTCCTTAATTTTTAAGACAAAAAACAGAAAATCATGAATTTCAACTAAAATTTTAATTTGTGAGATCCAGAATACTGTTTCTACTAAATTATTATGAAAAAGGAATCTAAATATAAATTTTTAAGTTTCTAGCTCTTTTTTTTTTTGCGCCAATGATTTTTACAGAAAAACATCCAAATTTCGAAAATGGTTAAAGTTATTGAACTGATATTCGACACATATTGATTTAGTATTACTCCTGACATGCTAGAAACGTTTCAGGTTATTTACTTCATTTTTAAAGTATTGCGCAACATTTATGACGTCAGAGTTAGTTACAGCAGACTGGCTGGCACACAATGGAAAGACTGATGTGAATTTTATACGGCGTGAGTAGGCTGCTTCCCTACAGCGGGATTCGAACCTGCGACCGGAGCCCTCGCGCCTTTCGATACTGTAGCGCCTAGAACCGCTCGGCCACTCCGGACGGCCAATTCATGGACTTCACGTTCCCAAATAATAATGAAATTTTTATGGATGACATTGCTTCATGCCACCGGGCTACAATTGTTCTGGATTGGTTTGAAGAACACTTTGGACAATTCGAGCGGATGGTTTAGCCATCCACATCGCCCCACATGAACCCCATCGGAAATTTCTGGGACCTAATCGAGAGGTCAGTTCGTACAGAAAATCCAGCATCTACGACACTTGTGCCTTTATGGGTGGCCGTCGAGGCAGCACGGTTCAATATTTCTGCAGAGAACTTCGAACGATTTGCTGAGTCCATGTCACGTCGAGCTGCCGCAATAATCCGGGTATAAGGAGGTCCAGCACGATATTAGGAGGTATAGCATGTCATTTGTCATATCACTGTATACATACGGCAGTGGAATCATGAATAGTAATAATAGTAATAAATCATTTTCAATAAGCTTCGAACAGAAGTAATAAACCCCAAGTATTCAAATCTGAACTGCAAGCTTTCCTTTCGGAACAATTTTATTCTGTATAGGAATCACTCGCAGTAGTTGTTACCTTTCCTCTTTATTTCTGTTATTTATTCGTATACTCTAATACTGTTCGTGTTTTACTAATTCAGTAGTTTCTTTGTTTATAAATTTTTAAATCAGCATTCTACATGTACTCAGCGCTTGAACCTGCCTTCTCCAGCCATTCATACCCAATCGACTTCCCTTTACTTTTTACTCACTTCATGATCAATTAGTTTTGTCTCGCATGATGATACGGAAACTCTTAAATAAATGATAAAAGTATAACACCTGTTATAGTATCACGTAATACTATTTTCATTTACTGAGGGTATTTTTGTTCTGTCGCTACAAACAGAAAAAATGCCTGAAATGCGTGTTTTTCTCATCAAAGGCGTTTCGCTTTATTGAAGGCGAGCATCACCAGTGGTGGCAATTTTTGCAGAATTACCGCCACTGAGGCTACTTTACTTCAATAAAGCGAAACTCCTGTGGTGAGAAAAACACGTATTTTCTTCTCATTGTAACGACGGAACGGAAACACGTCCGCGAATTGTAAAGCAACTACGGCCAATATGGCCACACAAATAAAGAATTTACTACTTCTATGTCTATATTCGGATATAAATCTCCAAGAGGGTAATACGTATGCGACGCACTTGGCGGCTTTCTTAGCGCTGCTAAGCAATGGATAGTTGTAAAACCGGTACTGCGCCGGTGAATAGCTGGAAGATATTAAATACTGCCTATACGGGCTGTCGACGACACACTCAGTTTACTCTGTACATGGCTCACAAAGCACCGGCGGGAGACCATAACAGTGCTTGCATCTCCACGAGCTTAAGGCATCTCGAAAGACTAACACTGATTTATTTCTTATGAGCAAAGAGGTATTCCCTATTTGTACTTATTTAGAGCCGTTTAAGTGCGACACTCTAGCTGTGGGGTGTCACTGCCAGCGTAAGGATTACTGGAAAACTGGTCATGCAAACATGGTTATAAAAGAAGTTTTGCTCCTTCATGTGTGCGTTCCCTTATTGTAATACTGTTTTGAAATACTAGCCTTAGCCAAAATGAATGGTTCAAATGGCTCTGAGCGCTACGGGACTTGCCATTTCAGGTCATCAGTCCCCTAGAACTTAGAACTACTTAAACCGAACTAACCTAAGGACATCACACACATCCATGCCCGAGGCAGGATTCGAACCTGCGACCGTAGCGGTCGCGCGGTTCCAGACTGAAGCGTCTAGAACTGCTCGAGCCAAAATGTATCCACTTTCACATGCAATTCAGAGGCCTCTATCGTAGTCAGTAGGCTACTTCAGATAACATGATCTCTTAGGAATACTAGTGCAGAAGTAGGTAAGTGTCGGATCAGAGAAACATAACATGAACGTCTATCTTCTTCGACTGCTAGCTTCGATGTCTCCTCCCGGTGGTTGTGGGCGGGCATATATAGCCTTCACGGGCCTTTGTTTACAATCGATTCTCCACCAAGTTTTCCTGTATTTCATAACAAGAGATAAATGTGCTCCTGGTGCAGATTTCAATAGTGCAACCAATATTTCATTTTCCAAGACGATCATGAAGTATTAAAAGGGAAAGGGTAGCGTTATTTCCAGACGCTGAGTGCCACCGTCCTTCCCATTGTATCTGATACAATATGCGACTTACGTGACCAGGAAGGCAAAATAAACATAATTTCCTGTCCAAGTGGTCTGAGAGTTTGTTTAGATCGTAATGTACGTTTTCATGTTCACTGCCAAGCTGAAGTGACGTACGTTAAACTATAACAAACAGGCAGAGTTCAGGCCATTCGTACCTTTCCAGCAAATGGAGACTGAAATTATGTCAAAGGTAATTTTGATGCTGACAGTTTTTTATAATGGTGATACATGTTAAATATAATGCTGTCAATACTTAATTACGTGCAAGTATAATCTTCATTGAACGGCCAATAATCACAAACACGTACACCGTTTTAGTAGTGAAACCTCTCGAAGGATGTGGGGTTTGGCTATTTCAACTCCAGAAATGACAATAGCAGACTGTGTGATCCAGTTATCTTTCCCGTCGAACTGAACAAGAGGTGTTCTGTGGTTTCCAGCCATGTTCGTTGAAAGTTCGCGCCATTAAGACGTAACTGCTCCAATGGAAATTCGAAAAGCTGAGTTATAATTGCAGACTTAATTGTGTATTTAACTTTTTTTGACAGCATAGTTTGCAGCTCATGCAGGTACAGTACTGTACCTAGGCCGATTCTAGTGTAAATTTTCCACAACTACTTGGCACTACATTCGTGGAGCTGTACTTGCTGGCGGTGGTAGAAATAAAAAAATTTTAGAGGTGGATGGTACTAAATTTAACAATTTGTAGGAAATTAAAAAGATTTAAAGATATCAGAACTACCACTATTATAAACTGTACCCCCACCGCCTTCTCTACAGCCAATTACATCGAAATACAAAATAACCTTCCCACCACTCCACTTCCCCCCCCCCCCCTCCTCCCATATCCCCATATCTCCAGCCAATTAGGATCCGAGATGGCAGATCTAACCCAATTGGGTAGTGGGAAATTTAAATCCCAATCATTTCTCCAGCCAGTCACAGTGTAATATTAAAATGAAACAGCCTGTCTAATTACAAGATGACAAAACCAGCCTAGTTGTAGTTTGTAACCTCTCCCCACTCCAAGCCAATCACACCCTAGCATTTTGGGCGCTATTAAAATAACCACGTATCCCATTTTGTCTACCCCAAAAAATATCTGTATCATTTATGTAACAATTACATTTCCAGTATTTCAGTATCTAAAATGTGTCATAAAAATACACGCACTTAAAAAAACCTAACCTCTTCCGTAACAGCGTAAAATGATTTGAGAAAAAGTTGTTAACTATGTTTTCGCTCCTGACTACAAAGACGTTTTTATGGAGTGCAATACTAGTCGTATCTGTAAATATCGCTGGAAAGTGTACAACATTCACTATGGAGTATTAGAATGGGTAATAAACTTATTCTCCATAAATAGTTGAAAGCCAATATTTGCTTATGCTATGTTCTGTAAAACATCAAAACATGAAATAAAATCATCTCTACTAATTCTGCTTATAGTTATCAATAGATGGCTGCACTTGTAAGTGTTCAAAGCTCGATTAATAGACCATAATATTAGGTACAATAGAGCCCAAAATTAACTATTTGGCACATGATGTTCTTTTCAAATGTCACAGTACTCTAAAATGTTTGCAAAAATACCTCATTATTCAAAAAGTGGGCAGTTTATTTAAAGTACTTATCAGAATGTTATATACCACACATGCAAACATATCCATGAAACTGGTGTGTAACACATAACTATGGACTCTCAAACTGCCTCAGTAATAGTTTCATGCCTAAACACACGTGGCTAAAAAACGTTACCAGTTAGCTTTAAATGCGAACATTTTTAGGTTAGGCTTTACCGTGACTGTTACTGACATTAAATGAAACAACAAGTTTACTGTTACCAGTCACCGTTTTATTTTTTCCACGACGCGTTTCGAAGGTTTAAACCTCCATCATCGGGTGGATTTACATTAGTTAGTATTACATATGTGTGTATGTTGTGTAACGACATTTGGAGGAACTTGGGGCACTGCCTAGTGGAGAAACAAGACACTATTTCAGAATATGGTTTTGGATAACTTTTGACAAAAAATTAAACTGATATCTAATGGTAAACTTTAATAAGTAAACTAGAGTACCTCCAGTGGTCACAGGTTCCTTTTTCTTGTCGTAACACTTCACATGTATACTGCCACATTTGTAAACAAATATGGCGTCTGGAATCAGCTGGGTGCAAGGTTCGTACAGCAGAAGAGAAGACATAATCGCAAAGTGCAAAGAATATACACTGTAACAACATTATTACAGAATAATCGTTTAAACCATTTGGAGGTGTTTGTTTTGAGGTGTCAAATATATGTGTGTGTATTTCAGGTGGTATATAAATCCAATTTTGAAAGGTTGAAACAGCTAAACATTCGTACTCGTTTATGCAATCAGGTGAAATGTTAAAATGGCTTAAACTTCATACTTGCTAATAACAATTAGGTAAAATGTTACAGGCTTGAATTACAATGATCATATTGGCTACAGCAGTAAAATCATACATGGATGACACTCTTTGAAGAAAGAGAGAGATAGAGAGAGAGAGGAAGGAGTGATTATATGAGTGCAAACATTTACATGGCAAGGAGTCTTAAGATTACATGTTGCATATATTAGCTGCCTAAAGGTTGGGGTAATACACTGGCTAATGTTATAAAATATGCAGATAGATATACATTTGTGCCAGTAGTTGATGTACATACAGTTTTAAGCTGACAGGGGGTACAAGCTGTCGGTGTGATGAATTATCTGTGAATGAGGTCAATCTCTTGTACTCTTGGCGGCTGTCAATATTTATGGTAAATATTAGGATATGTGCACGTGTGTGTGTGTGTGTGTGTGTGTGTGTGTGTGTGTGTGTGTGTGTGTGTGTGTGTGTGTGTGTACTTTAAGAGTGTAGGCAGTTGCTGAAAACAGAGATGATACTATTGTAAATATTGTCATTTTTGTCATTTAGGATGGATTCTGGTTGTTTCATTTGGTGTTTGTATATTTGGAGTGTTTCAAGGATGTCTAGTTTTCTGCCTTTAGGTTGGATGTGTAGGATGCTAATACTTGTGTTGTTAACATGGTGTTTTGTTTCATGTAGGTGGGTAGCTATTGCTGATGTGTGGTATTTTTTGTTTTTTAGTGCTGCCATGTGTTCCTTGAACCTAATCTCAAATGATCTGCCTGTCTGGCCTATGTAGAAGCAGTCACAGTCCAAACATTCAATTTTGTGCACACCTGTGTGATGAAGTGGGTTTACCAGTTTACCAGTTAGGACTAAAACATGGAGAATAACGTGGTCAGGCGGTAAATATATGTTGGCTAAAATACTGGGTAAACACTGTGATGGTACAAACCCCTGTTACTAGATGAATAGGTCTAGTATGCAAGTATTGCTTTGTGGAGAGCGAGCGCGCCACGTGGTGCGCGATTCGCGGAAGCGCTTGGCGCGCCCGCGCGGTATTTGCAACGGTCGGTGGGACGTCTGCACGTGGCCCGCAGCTTGGGGCATTGTTTGGTTTTTAGCGCATTACGCGAAAACTATGTAACTGTGAAGAGCGATGTGGCATTGGATTGTGGTCAGCAATATGCACCTTCTGAAAGATCGATCTTTATTTCAAGTCACGAGACGCAAAAGTTATAGTAACCTCAAAATCGGTTAATACCACGAGTACTGAAAGATTAATAAATATAGTAAATAACAACTTACAGGGAAGAATGAGCACTCATTAAAAACGTTTCGTCATAGCGGATCGAGTGCCGTAGTCATATGTTAAGATTCATAAATAATTAAGCCCGTAAAGACCAATAAACGAAGTTTGGGGGAAAATTGTTTATAAAATTCAATAGAAAATTCATGACGTAAAGAACCGCACTATATAAAATTTTGGGTGGCATCACTCGTATTTTAGATTGGTTAAGTTATACTATACACTTAACTTGCAATATTTTTCATAGTTTGTAAATTATTACTAACATTTAACAAAAAAAAAAGGTTCAAATGAACGAACTGACTGTGTGATCGCTCTTCTATAGCTACTCCTCAGAAGAGAATCTCCCGCAAAGTCTGATACCATAGGGGACAATGTAGTGAAATTATCAGACTAGACATAACTTCGTGTTTTACTGTCAGAGATAGTACAGATTATCTCATAGTGAAGACAGAAAATTTCAGTTTCTGCACATGATCTTGTACTTGATCCACCCAATTTCGGTTTATTAGTTCGTCAAATGGTTCTAATGGCTCTGAGCACTATGGGACTTAACATCTTTGTTCATCAGTCCCCTAGAACTTAGAACTACTTAAACCTAACTAACCTAAGGACATCACACAACACCCAGTCATCACGAGGCAGAGAAAATCCCTGACCCTGCCGGGAATCGAACCCGGGAACCCGGGCGTGGGAAGCGAGAACATTTATCACCCATTATTAATTAATTATTATATATATGAAGATTTTCAGCAGCGCAATGTGTAGATCGCTATAGATTAGTCTAAAAACGGTGCTATATACAGTTCTATGTCAACACTTTGCAGTACAGATGTAAACAAACAAATTTGCGAAAGTGGCGAAATTTTACAAAAACTAAAACTTGATTTACGGTCGATAGAATAATCCTAGAAATTAATGTAACATAGTAAATAAGATGTATTTTTTAGCGCGGTTCCGATGGTGTACTTATTTCTGTCGAGAGATGTATGTATCAAAATTTGTAACCTTAACTGGTGAGATTGGTACTTGCATAATCAGGGGGTTCACATCCGAGCCTATATAAGCGAGCAGCCATCTTGGCCAGGGTCAGTCGTTAGTCAGTCGTTTTGGAGGGTGGGTGGCGAGCAAGCCCCACTTGAGGGTGGCCCATGTGGTCATTTGAAATTTTTTTCTCGCGCCGATTTATTTCGACAAAGAGTATTGTTTAATGGTGCAAGTATGCAAGCATATATTTGGTGAACTGGAAGTGCTACGATTATTTGTGTGAGTGCGAATTACGTAAGTGAACGTGTGGCGATCTGTGATTTCGCGCCAAAACTGCTAGAACAAAGAGGGCAGTGGGACTTGCGGTTCTCTTCGAATTTATTCGTTTATAGCAGCCTACATTACTGCTACTGGGGGCTCGGAGTCAAATTATTATTTAAGTAAAACTATAAACCGTCTCACCAGTGCTAATGTCATTGTGTGAAAGAAAAGGACAACGCCAATAAATGGTGATTGAACTGTGTAGTGAAAAAACTGATTTTGCTATGATAATCGCCTAATTTTTGTTCCCTAGCATAGACTGTACTCATTTCTGAGTGAATAATTAATTCGAAAACTATAACAAATGCGCGGGTGTGGAACAGCATAACTAATACACCAAGTGTGGAAATAATCCCCTGAGACTTACGTGAGAGCCAAAATTTGCAACAACATTTTTAACCAACATTTGCATACACACATTAGTGAACACTTCTATTGCAGTTCTGCCATTACCTAACATTTTTCAGCAATCATTCATCACACTTTTAGGAGGGTCTAAGACAATGCATTATTAGAAAAATACAATCGATAGTAATTACTAATTGTTATTACAAATGATTGGGCCAGGTTGAAATAAAGAATAAAACGAACTGCTGCAATTAGAGATACGACTATGCAGAATGTATACCACACCGAACAAACGCTTTCTGAAAATATGCAAACCATTTTCTACAGTCAAAAATAGTTCAAATGGCTCTGAGCACTGTGGGACTTAACTGCTGAGGTCATCAGTCCCCTAGAACGTAGAACTACTTACACCTAACTAATCTAAGGACATCACACACATCCATGCCCGAGGCAGGATTCGAACCTGCGACCGAAGCGGTCGCGCGGTTCCAGACAGAAGCGCCTAGAGCCGCTCGGCCACACCGGCCGGCTTTCTGCAATCGACCACTAAATAACACCAACGTACGGTAGGTGATCGTCTGCCAAACGCTATTGGCAAGCAGAGGGAACTCAGCCCTTGTGAAGCCAACTGAGGAGCTAGTTGATTGATTGAGAAGTTACAGCTCTGGTCACGAGAGCTGACAACAGGTGGGAGAACGGTGTGCTGGCCACATGTCTCTCCATAACCCCATCCTCTGACGCCTGCCGGCTTAAAAGACACAGCAGTTGGTACGTACCGTTGAGCCTTCGGAGGCCCGTTCGGGCAGACAGAGAGAAGAAAGAAAAGAAACTGAGCTACGAATTTGTCTTTTCACTCAGGTTTCGAGAGGGTGCGTTTCTGGATGAGGTATCGAATATATTGCTTCCCCCTACTTATACCTCCCGAGGAGATCACGAATGTAAAATTAGAGGGATTAGAGCGCGCACGGAGGCATTAGACAGTCGTTCTTCCCGCGAACCATACGCGACTGGAACAGGAAAGGGACGTAATGACAGTGGCACGTTACGTGCCCTCCGCCACACACCGTTGGGTGGCTTGCGGAGTATAAATGTAGATGTAGATGTACCGCAAGAGAAAAACAGAGGGGAGGGGTTTCAAAATACATTTTGCCCAACTCACGAGCTGCAAGATGGACCAGTCATTTCTAACAGCTACACGTTCGTCGACTTAAAGTTAATACTGGCAAATATGATGGACTGTGCCCCCTGTGGGAAGTATGTTGGGGTTAAACAAGCCGGTTGAAATGACAAAAAAGTCTGAGAGATCATTTGTAGTTTGGTACAAGGAAGCTCGTGTACCACGTCCATTAAACTCATCGATGATTGTTGCTGCTGGCGATAAATGGCCTTTTTACTGTCAGTAACAAAAGAGAAACATGGAAGCAAAATATATATGGCAGTAAAAAACAGAGAGAAGAAAGAAAAGAAACTGAGCTACGAATTTGTCTTTTCACTCAGGTTTCGAGAGGGTGCGTTTCTGGATGAGGTATCGAATATATTGCTTCCCCCTACTTATACCTCCATGAACCATGGACCTTGCCGTTGGTGGGGAGGCTTGCGTGCCTCAGCGATACAGATGGCCGTACCGTAGGTGCGACCACAACGGAGGGGTATCTGTTGAGAGGCCAGACAAACATGTGGTTCCTGAAGAGGGGCAGCAGCCTTTACAGTAGTTGCAGGGGCAACAGTCTGGATGATTGACTGATCTGGCCTTGTAACATTAACCAAAACGGCCTTGCTGTGCTGGTACTGCGAACGGCTGAAAGCAAGGGGAAACTACAACCGTAATTTTTCCCGAGGACATGCAGCTTTACTGTATGATTAAATGATGATGGCGTCCTCTTGGGTAAAATATTCCGGAGGTAAAATAGTCCCCCATTCGGATCTCCGGGCGGGGACTACTCAAGAGAACGTCATTATCAGGAGAAAGAAAACTGGCATTCTACGGATCGGAGCGTGGAATGTCAGATCCCTTAATCGGGCAGGTGGGTTAGAAAATTTAAAAAGGGAAATGGATAGGTTAAAGTTAGATATAGTGGGAATTAGTGAAGTTCGGTGGCAGGAGGAACAAGACTTTTGGTCAGACGAATACAGGGTTATAAATACAAAATCAAATAGGGGTAATGCAGGAGTAGGTTTAACAATGAATAAAACAATAGGAGTGCGGGTTAGCTACTACAAACAGCATAGTGAACGCATTATTGTGGCCAAGAGAGAGAAGGAAACATAGTAGGTGAATATGGATTGGGGGGAAGGAATGAGAGAGGAAGCCGCCTTGTAGAATTTTGCACAGAGCATAACTTAATCATAGCTAACACTTGGTTCAAGAATCATAAAAGAAGATTGTACACCTGGAAGAATCCTGGAGATACTAAAAGGTATCAGATAGATTATATAATGGTAATACAGAGATTTAGGAACCAGGTTTTAAATTGTAAGACATTTCCTGGGGCAGATGTGGATTCTGACCACAATCTATTGGTTATGAACTGCAGATTGAAACTGAAGAAACTACAAAAAGGTGGGAATTTAAGGAGATGGGACCTGGATAAACTGAAAGAACCAGAGGTTGTAGAGAGTTTCAGGGAGAGCATAAGGGAACAATTGACAGGAATGGGGGAAAGAAATACAGCAGAAGAAGAATGGGTAGCTCTGAGGGATGAAGTAGTGAAGGCAGCAGACGATCAAGTAGGTAAAAAGACGAGGGCTAATAGAAATCCTTGGGTAACAGAAGAAATATTGAATTTAATTGATGAAAGGAGAAAATATAAAAATGCAGTAAATGAAGCAGGCAAAAAGGAATACAAACGTCTCAAAAATGATATCGACAGGAAGTGCAAAATGGCTAAGCAGGGATGGCTAGAGGACAAACGTAAGGATGTAGAGGCTTGTCTCACTAGGGGTAAGATACTGCCTACAGGAACATTAAAGAGACCTTTGGAGAGAAGAGAACGACTTGTATGAATATCAAGAGCTCAGATGGCAACCCAGTTCTAAGCAAAGAAGGGAAGGAGTATATAGAGGGTTTATACAAGGGCGATGTACTTGAGGACAATATTATGGAAATGGAAGAGGATGTAGATGAAGACGAAATGGGAGATAAGATACTGCGTGAAGAGTTTGACAGAGCACTGAAAGACCTGAGTCGAAACAAGGCCCCCGGAGTAGACAACATTCCATTAGAACTACTGATGGCCTCGGGTGAGCCAGTCATGACAAAACTCTACCATCTGGTGAGCACGATATATGAGACAGGCGAAATACCCTCAGACTTCAAGAAGAATATAATAATTCCAATCCCAAAGAAAGCAGGTGTTGACAGATGTGAAAATTACCGAACTATTAGTTTAATAAGTCACAGCTGTAAAATACTAACGCGAATTCTTTACAGACGAATGGAAAAACTGGTAGAAGCCGACCTCGGGGAAGATCAGTTTGGATTCCGTAGAAATGTTGGAACACATGAGGCAATACTGACCTTACGACTTATCTTAGAAGAAAGATTAAGAAAAGGCAAACCTACGTTTCTAGCATTTGTAGACTTAGAGAAAGCTTTTGACAATGTTAACTGAAATACACTCTTTCAAATTCTGAAGGTGGCAGGGGTGAAATACAGGGAGCGAAAGGCTATTTACAACTTGTACAGAAACCAGATGGCAGTTATAAGAGTCGAGGGGCATGAAAGGGAAGCAGTGGTTGGGAAAGGAGTGAGACAGGGTTGTAGCCTCTCCCCGATGTAATTCAATCTGTATATTGAGCAAGCAGTAAAGGAAACAAAAGAAAAATTCGGAGTAGGTATTAAAATTCATGGAGAAAAAATAAAAACTTTGAGGTTCGCCGATGACATTGTAATTCTGTCAGAGACAGCAAAGGACTTGGAAGAGCAGTTGAACGGAATGGACAGTGTCTTGAAAGGAGGATATAAGATGAACATCAACAAAAGCAAAACGAGGATAATGGAATGCAGTCAAATTAAGTCGGGTGATGCTGAGGGAATTAGATTAGGAAATGAGACACTTAAAGTAGTAAAGGAGTTTTGCTATTTAGGGAGTAAAATAACCGATGATGGTCGAAGTAGAGAGGATATAAAATGTAGACTGGCAATGGCAAGGAAAGCGTTTCTGAAGAAGAGAAATTTGTTAACATCGAGTATAGATTTAAGTGTCAGGAAGTCGTTTCTGAAAGTATTTGTATGGAGTGTAGCCATGTATGGAAGTGAAACATGGACGATAACTAGTTTGGACAAGAAGAGAATAGAAGCTTTCGAAATGTGGTGCTACAGAAGAATGCTGAAGATAAGGTGGGTAGATCATGTAACTAATGAGGAGGTATTGAATAGGATTGGTGAGAAGAGAAGTTTGTGGCACAACTTGACTAGAAGAAGGGATCGGTTGGTAGGACATGTTTTGAGGCATCGAGGGATCACAAATTTAGCATTGGAGGGCACCGTGGAGGGTAAAAATCGTAGAGGGAGACCAAGAGATGAATACACTAAGCAGATTCAGAAGGATGTAGGTTGCAGTAGGTACTGGGAGATGAAGAAGTTTGCACAGGATAGAGTAGCATGGAGAGCTGCATCAAACCAGTCTCAGGACTGAAGACCACAACAACAACAACAAAAGAGAAACATGGAAGTAAAATATATATGGCTTAGGTTATCGTTCATCCATGGAATGTGGTGATTTGCAGGATAATGGTAGGTGTCGTGTATTGTGGACTGCCTGGATGAAATGCAAACGTGACTTACTTTGTTATCAAGTCCTGTCAACCTGGAGTACAAAAAATGGTCGTACTAACTGTATCCAGTGCAGAGGTAACACCATAATAAACAATCACACTCAGAAAAGAAGACGAAAGTAGCTAACCAGGATTTCGGTTCTTCACCTTATTTTATTAAACCTATTTTTAATTTGAAACTTCCTCACAAATTAAATTGTTTTCCAGTACAGACCTCTTTATACCACGGACGCGATTCGTTGTGTCGAAATTTGCAAACTTTTGCACGACTTTGAAAGGGATAACAATAGTGGTTGTGCAGTGCCGCGGGCGAAGTAATGTAACTACGCGAAGCTTTCTCCGTTTAGACGCGAAACCAGGTGTGAAAGGGGCTTAACTCATTCCACCGGATAGGTGGCCTACAGTTACGCAGCGGCGAGCTTAAGATTGCGTCACTACTGTACCAGTAGCCACGTGTTTCGCAGCTTTGTCGGTGAGTGCTACTAATGCAACAGCAGTTGTAACGAAACCACAAATAGTATATTATTTGAGTCATTGCCAATTCTACTTACAATGCAGTCATCCATCTTTTACTGTCCAATGCTTTTTCATCTCTGCATATCCGATACCCCCAAAATTGTTTCGCAGCATCTACCACATAATTCAGACTTTGTCTAAAGATAAGTTTTTCTCTGTTTTACTTGCGAGTTTAACTGTTCCCTAAGCTGCTCAATATGTCTTAATTTCACATTGCGTCCTTAGCAAGTGTAATTGTAGATCTAAATTTATTCTATTCTCTACTTCTTTCTGTTTTCTCCTGCTGTATTTTTTTCTGGAATCCTACTATATCCAACGTTCTCCATAATTCACTTTACATATAGTGTTATTTGTCGACTAGATTTACTACTTTTTTATAATGTCATGTGCCCTATTTCTGGATGACGTAAACCATGTTCCAAGAACGTATCTCCTTTTCTGCTAGCAATTTCTCATACTAACATTTAATCGTCTGTCCTCTCTAGAGATTATTTGTTTCGTATTTTGTCATTCGATTTAACGTTTTATTACTTTTTGTATCACCAGGTATTCTCACTCTTTTTCATGGCCTGTATTTCAGTCAACAATATACTTTGTATCAGACAGTTTGTAAAATTTCTGTTCCATTTGTATGTCCTTAATATCTGAATACTTGTATAAAAGAGCGTTTGCCACTGCTCATCGGCTTGCGGTGTCTCCGTTGCTTAATTCGTCTTACATGATCTTCTAGCTTATTAGTTTTCACCTGTGTTGATTCACTTGATCCATGAAAATACAACAGTTGCTCGCACAAGACGTGAACATCGTCGAATCTCCAAGGAAGGAATGAGCGGGAAACTAGGAGAAGAGACTAGGAAAAGAGAGAGATTGGAATACATACACGAAACATTTCATAACGTCGGTAGCAAGTGCTGTTCTGAGATGGAGAGACTGGGACGAGGAGGAAATTGTGTCAGAATA
Source organism: Schistocerca serialis cubense (assembly GCF_023864345.2). Taxonomy (NCBI): domain Eukaryota; kingdom Metazoa; phylum Arthropoda; class Insecta; order Orthoptera; family Acrididae; genus Schistocerca; species Schistocerca serialis. The sequence continues at coordinate 1,140,688,460 of NC_064639.1, read as the reverse complement.
CATCAAACCAAACGATTGATTATCCTGAAAACAAAGGTAACATCCCCATCACCCAAGTCGGTGCTCTGCATTTTATGCCGTATGAGAAGATATCCATATACTCTTATATCCAATTTAGTTCGTGGTATCCTCATCAACACTGACTTCCAAATGGCTGTTATTGTTTCCTTTCTGGTTTCCTCGTTGTTAAACATAGATCTACGCATGTCGGTTGTTCATTCGCCTGTGTTACTTCATCTAATAACTAATAAGTGTAGTAAGGTGTAAAGAAAAATCCTGCTAAGGGGCAGGGTTAAGTCATAAAAACCTACCCCCCTTACGGGATTTGTACCTAAGTACTTCGGCTTTACACGAATACATTCCCACAACTCGAAATTTTATTCATCACACAGTATGCTAGCAACGTAGTGAAGCTGAATATCAAGACGCATCGTCCATTTGCCCAAAGTACAATTAATGAGAAAACTTTAGCTGACAGGTTGACCACATGGCCGTACTCAAGACAGATCCACATGGACAGGTATAAACGAAAAAGGCAGGGCAGGAAGTACATCCCTAAAGGGCAGGACTAACTGTTGAGTCAAATTCAAGCTCCCTGAAATAATGCCCATATTCTCTGCAAATGTTACAGGAATTACAGGGAGAGGGGGTTCAACAGGCAAAACGAGTCCAATAAGAATCAATCATATTTTTATCAGATTCAAACTCGGCATAACAGATGGCACACCACTCTCTCACTTTAACAACATTGTCCGTCAGATTAACGTTCATATTTTACGTCATGATTTCGGCGTCCCCCAGTACTAAATTTGGTATGTATGGTTTATGACTTTTCTAAACGCAGTTATTGTGGGCAGAATGCTCTTATAACTGCATGTGTAACTTGTAGAGAACTTGTACCCAAGGGGCCGTACTGGAGGCGAAGGAGAACAGTGGGAAAGATGAGCTGGGTGTCATAAATGCTGAATGCAGTGACTTGGCCGTGTGAGTGATTCGGGAAGCTGCGCTCGGTGGATCTTAACTCCAGAGAGGCTACTGGCCAAAGCCCTCTCCTCCTTCTAAGCAGACAGGGTGGCAGTTCTCAAAACATTTAACCTGGGCCAAGCGTCAGTCTGTTGTGAAGGGCCGGCCGGAGTGGCCGAGCGGTTCTAGGCGCTACAGTCTGGAGCTGCGCGACCGCTACGGTCGCAGGTTCGAATCCTGCCTCGGGCATGGATGTGTGTGATGTCCTTAGGTTAGTTAGGTTTAAGTAGTTCTAAGTTCTAGGTGACTGATGACCTAAGAAGTTGAGTCCCATAGTGCTCAGAGCCATTTTGTTGTGAAGGTGGCCAGATGGTGGGAAGTGGATGGAAGAAGCCATTTAAGAGAGAGTGCTGTAAACTGAACTTTTGTGCAAACCTTAGGAAGGTCATAAAACTCTGTGCATCCTCATGTTAGGAGCTGGGACAATACGGACAGAGCAGCTGGTGTACATGTTTAGTGGAGGCAAGACTGCAATCCCTCCTGACCGCAGGAAGTCGCCACATTTCTTTAGCGAGTGGCAAAAACATGCATTTCGTGGGCATGACTGGGAAGATTAATAGGCTTCTTTAAGAAACTTGAATCTCTCCACAAATGAGGTACAGTGATCCTGTCTAGGTAGATGCTTTCTGCCAAAACATGGCCATGCTTACCTTGAGAATACGCTCCCTAGTCTAAAATCTTCTTTTTTTCAGAGAAGAGAGATTTGTAGTCGTTGATTGGCTCCATTCAGGATGTGCAAAGCGGAGGGTTGTTCCCCAGCGTTGGAATCCCAGTGCTGCGTCTGGATTGGCATAGCAGACAAGATGGAGATTCAATGAGTAGAGATAGTTCGATTGGTTTGTGCAATGTGGGGGTGATTTCATTTTTGCTAATTCCACTTCCCTAGTGAGGATTCGTGGAAAGTGGTCTTGATTCTTTGCCCACTTCGTCATCTGTTCCTCCCCTGGATGAGAATTTTGGGCCTATACCTGGAGGGTGAGACCTGTGGTCTGCATATTGTGATGGACTAAGAGCCAGTAGCAGATTCCAAATGTACTGACAGTGGAACTGCATGTCACCTCGGACAGATCGTGTGTCATGAGGGTGAACGTATTCGTCCTGAGTCGGCGTCTGAAAATTCCAGCATGCACTCTCGTACATGTGACTCAAATTGGTTTGGCCAGATCAGCGAACGGATGCACCTCACACCTAAATCTGCCGGCATATCAGGGCTCTGACAGTTAAGTTTCCCTTGGTCTGATAATTAGAACCCCAGGCCGCGTAGTTCGCATATTTTCGTGCATACGTCACAACATACAGCTGCTGCAGCGCGCCACTGCTCGCCGACAGCGCGCTATTTTCTGCTGCAGCCTGTTCAAGCTGAAAGGGTAAAGTATTGCAGCACCAGTGTAGGGTTGTTAAAGGATAGCCGGCCGGAGTGGCCGTGCGGTTCTAGGCGCTACAGTCTGGAACCGCGAGACCGCTACGGTGGCAGGTTCGAATCCTGCCTCGGGCATGGATGTGTGTGATGTCCTTATGTTAGTTAGGTTTAAGTAGTTCTAAGTTCTAGGGGACTGATGACCTCAGATATTAAGTCGCATAGTGCTCAGAGCCGTTTGAACCATTTTTTTGTTAAAGGATGTTTAAAGCTCCCTGTTCTAAGGTGAGCCATAGTTTGTTGTGTACTTCGTCGTAGTTGATTCCACTTAAATAGAGCTGGGGCTCACAGTGGAGTCATGTAAACAAAGTCCGACTGCGGTGTAAAAGGGATTAATTCAGAGGAGAATTAGTATAACTTGCACCTCAATGTATGCTTTGCCTATCATGCACCATTCCTTAACTGCTTTGTGTTTGTCATTTTTGTGTAAGATTTATCAGCTGATTCTCCAGAAAGGTGTAGCTATAGAAGATTTAATAAAACTTGTCATTATTTTGTTAACTTAAGTACGACACTGTCCCCATTCATACATCCTCTACTATTCACATTTTTATTTCGATGTGGTGGTACATGGGTACACCAGCAATTTAAGGTTCAATCATATTAAATGAGTAAATTTGGTTTTTAATTTGAATTTCGAAAGTGATTACAGGCCTAGGGCAACGAAACTGCCATTAGTAAATTCACTAATTCATGTACAAAAATGAAGGGTGTAGCGCACAATTTGAAGGTTATTGCCAAAATAATATTTTTCTTTACGTAAAGGTAATAACATTCAGCTTCCACAGATATATATTTATAATTAAAGCAAGTGACGTCTAGCAAACATTGATACTGTTACAATGCCACGATAACAACAATATAAAAATTACTTAGTATATTACAGTATACCAGCAGTTCAAGAGTTTTCTCCCGTGAATACGATTACCATCACAGTTTGAGTGAAGGCTCATAGCAGAATAAAGGGAAATGAAATACGGAGGTACTACGCTTAAGGAAGATGTGTACATTGGTCCAGCGAAATACGATAAAGTGATAAAGCCCCACTCGCCGATCTTTTTCATATCGTAAGGACTATGAGCAGTGCCTAATGGAACGAAAACCACTAACGGTCTTCCGAAATTAAAAGGAAACACTACGCTGCAGTCGTACCTACTCTCCCATCACGTTCTTGGTAACAAAACTGCAAATACGGTGCAAACTTTATAGCAAGAATAGCAAGACAGCGTGTTAATCATGAGAGAACCCAGCAACACCTGTACCGCCTCATCAGTGCCGCATCTTCATGTGAATGTGGCATTGTTGAAGATTTTATTCATATTTTCCTCGGCTACGAGAGAATATATCAGGAAACTACGAAACTAATACAGTGTCTGATGCCCCCTTCAAATCCTTTACCAACAAACATTGAAATTTTTTTAGGAACCGAAGATATAAATGTGTTTAAGCTCCTATACAATACAGCGATACAGGTAGCCATACAGTTAGTGCAACCACAATAGTGAGTAGCAGGAAGGGAATCTGTTGAGAAACCAGACAAAAGTTTGGATCCTGAAGAGAGCAGCAACCTTTTCAGTAGCTGCAGCGGCAAAAGTCTGGATGATTGACTGATATGTCCTTGTAACAATCAAAACTGCTGTACTGTGCTGGCACCACAAACGGCTGAAAGCAAGGGGAAACTACAGTCGTAACTTCTCCCGGTGGCATGCAACTCTACTGTATAGTTTAATGACGACAGCATCCTCAAGGGCGAAGTATTACGGAGGTAAAATAGTCCCCCATTCGGATCTTTGGGTGTTGACTACTTATGAGGATGTCATCAGGAGAAACAAAACAGGCGACCTACAGATCGTAGCGTGGAACGTTAGATCTCCTCATCGGGCAGGTAGTTTACAAAATTTAAAAAGGAAAATGGATAGGTTGAAAGATATAGTGGGAATTAGTGAAATGCGGTGGCAGGAGGAAGAGAAATTGTGGTCCAGTGAATACACGGTTATAAATAAAAAATCAAATAGGAGTAAGGCAGGGGTAGGTTTAATAGGGACTGGAATTCGATTGTAGGAAAAGGAAGGAAAAATTGTAGGTGAATATGGACTGGGAGAAAGGGATAAAAGAGAAAGCCGCCTGACAGAATTTTGCACAGATCATGATTTTACCATCGCTAACACTTGGTTAAGTATCATGAAAGAGGGGTGCAGACGTTGAAGAGACATCGAGACATCCGAAGGCGTCAGACTGATTATACGACATAGGGCAAGACAGAGATTTCGGAACCATATCTTAAATTGTAAGACATTTCCAGGGGTAGATGCGCATCCTGGCCACAATTTATTGGCTGGGGAGAGTAGATTAAAACTGGAGAAATTGCAAACATGAAGGGAATTAAGGATATGGGATCTGGATATGTTGAAAGAACGAGACTTTGTTGAGAGTTTCACACGGAACATTAGGCAACGATTGACTGTATCAGGGGAAACGAATACAGTAGAAGACGAACGATTAGCTTGCAGAGATTAAATAGTGAAAGGCAGCAGAGGATCAAATAGGTAAACGTGCAAGACTTAATAGAAATTCTTAGATTATGCAGGAGATACTGAATTCAATTCGTGAAAGGAGAAAATACAACAACGCACCAAATGAATTAGGCGAAAGAGAATACAAACAACTAAAAATTCAGATTGACATGAAGTACAAAATGATTAAGCAGGAACGAGTAGAGGACAACTGCAGTGATTTGGAAGCATACTTCACTGGGGAAAGACAGATACCGCTTACAGTAAAATTAAAGAGGCCTTTAAAGAAAAGAAAAGCAACTGTACGAACATCAAGAGCTCAGACGGAAAACCAGTCCTAAGCAAATATGGGAAAGCTGAAATGTGGAAGGCGTATGTAGAGGGTTTATACAGGGGAGATGTACTTGAAGGCAATATTGTAGAAGTGAAATAGGACGTAGATGAATATCCAATGAGTGGTATGATACTGCGAGAAGAATTTGACAGAGCACAGCAAGACCTGACTCGAAGCAAGGCCCCTGCAATAGATGACATACCGTCACAGCTAGTAATAGCTCTGGGAGGGCCAGCCGTGAAAATACTCTTCTGTATTGTGTTCTACATGTATGAGACAGGCGAAATACCCTCAGACTTCCAACTACAAAGGAAGAAAATGCAGACAGGTGTGGATATTACCGAACTATCACTTTAATAAGTCATGGTTCCAGAATACTAACACAAATGCTTTACAGAAGAAAGAAAAAACTGTCGAAGCCGACATCGGAGAAGATCAGTTTGGATTTCAGAGAAAAGTAGGAACACGCGAGGCAATACCCACCCTTTGACTTATCCTAGAATATAAATTAAGGAAAGGCGTACTTACGTTTATAGTATTTGTAGACTTTGAAAACAATGTAGTCTGGAATACTCTTTGAAATTTTGAAGGTGGCAAGGGTCTAATATAGGGAGCGGAAGGCTGTTTACAACATGCACAGAACCAGGCGGCAGTTTCAAGAGTCGAGTGGCCTGAATGGTAAGCAGTGGTTGAGAAGAGAGTGACACATGGTTGCAGCCTATCCACCATGTTATTCTGTCTGTACATTGAGCAAGCAGTAAAAAAGACAAAAGAAAAATTTGAAATAGGAATTCAAGTTCAGGGAGAATAAATAAAAACTCTGAGCTTTGTCTATGACACTGTAATTCTGTCAAGGACACAAAGAGCAGTTAAATGAAGTGGACTGTATCTTGAAATGAGGATATAAGATGAACATCAACGTAAGCACAACAAAGATAATGGAATGTAGTCGAATTAAATCAGGAGATGCTGAGGGAATTAGGAAACAAGACACTTAAAGCAGTAGACGAGCTTTGCCATTTGGGCAGCAAATTAACATACGATTACCGAAGTAGAGAGGATGTAAAGTGTAGACTTGCAGTGGCAAGAAAATAGGAATTTGTTAATACAGAATACAGATCCAAGTGTCAAAATTCAAATGCCTCTGAGCACTATGGGACTTAACATCTGAGGTCATCAGTCCCCCAGACTTAGAACTACTTGTCTAACTAGCCTAAGGACATCACACACAGCCGGCCCGAGGCAGGATTCGAACCTGCGACCATAGCAGCAGCAAGGTTCCGGCGCCTAGAACCGCTGGGCCACAGCGGCCGGCTTTAAGTGTCAGTGAAGTCCTTTCTGAAGATATTTGTCTGGAGTGAAGCCGTGTGTGGAAGTGAAACATGGACGATAAACTGTTTAGACAATAAGAGAATATAAGCTTTTGAAATATGGTGCTACGGAAGAATGTTGAAGATTAGACTGGTGGATCACGTAACTATTGAGGAGGTACTGAATAAAACTGGGGAGAAAAGAAATTTGTGGCGTGGCCTGACTAGAAGAAAGGATCGGTTGTTAGGACACATTCTGAGACATCAAGGGATGCCCAAATAGTATTGGAGGGAAGTATGGAGTCGGGGATAAAAATCGTCGAGGGAGCCCATAGGTAGAATACAGTAACCAGACTCAGAAGGATGTAGGTTGCAGTAGTTATTCGGAGATGAAGAGGCTTGCACAGGACAGAGTGACATGGAGAGCAGCATCAACCAGTTTTCGGATTGAAAACCACAACAAAAGCAACGGATTGAAGACCACAACAACAGCAACTGCAACAACAACGACAACACGATTTTATAGCACAGCATCAAATAAGAATGTAGGAAAACAGAATCATTTGTAAATTTTCTTAACAGTATAATGTTCCAAATATGTTAATTTACTTAAATGAGTGACTTAAGTTCAGTTTAATTGGATGTGAAAGATAACTCTTCTGTTGTGGTTCTGATGCTGACTGTCTGGGTGATTCCCCAAACCCAATAATAAATTTTTTTTAAAGTCACAGTATGGTATAAAGCGTCTATTAGCACTCCGTCTTCAGGCCACAAGTGGCCCTCCGGAACCGTCCGACCGCCGTGTCATCCTCGGCTGAGGATGTGGGTAGGAGGGGCGTTTGGTCAGCACACCGCTCTCCCAGTCGTTATGTTGGTTTCCTTGACTGGGGCCGCTACTATTCGATCGAGTAGCTCCTCAATTGGCATCACGAGGCTGAGTGCATCCCGAAAAATGGCAACAGCGCATGGCGGCCTGGATGGTCACCCATCCAAGCGTCGGCTACGCCCGATAGCGATTAACTTCGGTGATGTGACGCCAGCTGGTGTATCCACTGTGGCAAGACCGTCGCCAAACCGTGTATTAATCTGTTCTAGCAAAATTGATAAGCAGTCTGGAGAGTTTGCAAAGGAAATACGAGGACGTAGCAGATTGCACGCGCACAGCAGGGCTACAATTGGCCGGTCGTCAAGGAGTGCCTGGGCACCTTTGCTGCTACTAAAAAAAATGTTGAAAACCTAGTAAACCCTCTGCCTTTGGCTTGTGTGGTTATCTGAGTGACTTAAGGCACCAGGCCAGACCATTTTAACAAAACCGTAGTTAATTTGAAATGAAATATCTGGAGGTAGATAGAGAAATAGACGTGCGTCGCATATTGCGTGGGATGTTTTCGAAACCCTACATTACTAAACCCTTGTAAAATTTACGACTGCAGTAAGGAATAAAACATGACATGTTGTATTTAATTTGCTATTCAACATAGCATTCGAGAGTAAGTAATAGTAATTATGTACTGCATAATCTGTAAACTACGATTTCCTTTGAATAAAATGAGGAGTAGTAAATTTATGATGGTTTAGTAGCAATGTAACACCCCCAACCTCTTTTTAGCGTTCTACGGCTAAAGGATATTTCATAGTATAATTTTTATTTATGTGAAAAATAATTACGAGAAAAAAGCGGAATATTTAGCCTTTGGAATGTAACTGAACACTTAGGATATGGGTAGATGGCAGAATTTATTTCAGTACACAGTCAGATATATGTCCAGGACCAAGAATAGGCAATTTTAATTGAATATCCGTTACGTAAATTAGGAGGTTTGAATATTAGGCCCCTGCTTTTGGACACTTCACCTTAGTCGGAGTCGTATAATTCTTAGGGCGTCCAGGGGAACTGGCATATAATTAATCCCACCTCTCGAACAACAGAAACACCACACATTGCCTGGTAGGGTGCCACAAACAAATCGTTTCTTGTGGGAAACAAAGTAGACGAAGAGGCTAGGACAATACGTACGGACTCGACAGCAGTAAGTAATAAGCACTGGAACTTCAGACGGACAAATACGGAAATTCTTTCGATTTGGTAAGATTACCTGTTCCTGAGCACATCACTTACACTATCGTAATACATAATATCCTGTGATCAGCATAAATTGATTGATGTAAATACCAACATTACATTGTCGATTTCCTTTCCCAATCTTCCCCAATCCGAACGTCTTTTCGACCGGACCTGAAACCCTAATCTTCCTTCTTTACGGAGTAAAGTAGCTCGTCAAATTGTTGGAGGTGACAGTGAATAAACGGAAACACTTGGAGTATGCGCACTGGTGAGTCAGTTAGCCATCTTCAATCAAACGTTTGAGTGAGTAGAATGTAGACGAATGAGGGGAAGGTATAAATGCTACTAATTTACGGAGAATGCAAGTTGGCAGTGGAGTAATAACTGGCATGCATTTTGCTTGATGTTACATTTGTTTACTGTGGACGAGTTATGTATACTCCACGTACCTGCACTGTGTACTAGTACAGGAAAGTAAAAGTCTCATTGTGTCACATTGTTTCATAACATCCTATTTACGTGAATTGTATACTGTGATACCTTTCTAAACAAGTCTTGAAAGGAGACTTAAGGAATAAAAAAATGTAAAACGTTACTGAAGAAAGACGTGCCACTGTCATTGTAACGAACAAAGTTACAAGAAATGCAATAACGTTGTCTGACGTCCCCCTGGTAGCTAAACAATATTTGTTTGATAGATTTTTCATTTTGCTTCTTGACAAAAAATTGTTTGGGATAATGAATTTTTTTTTTTTTTTTGGTAAGATCGGTAAAAAACACTGAAGTGATGTGAAATGAAGCAGTAATTCCAAACTTTTATAACTTATCGTACCCAATCACACACACACACACACACACACACACACACACACACACACACACACAAGCACACATGGTGACTCTACGAAAACGAATACATACATAGAAATACAAACAGAAATGTAGGGAGAGACAGAGATAGAGCTTGAATGCAGGAGGGGACATTACAGAAGGTGTGATTAGAAGAAGAGAGATGTTGTTAATGCTTACGTTTCGTCATAATACGAAATAATGTTCTGTTAAACGACCATTTTTCCCAAAACTGTCCCGTTTGCTGATATAAATCAGATTTCAACAAATCAATCAAATGAGAATAATTAATCCTCCATCGATAATCAGTACTATTGATTGTCAGTACTCAATTGACATACTTTACATTTTTATACTGAACTCTATGGCTCATCCAAATGAGAGGTCACTGTAAAGGTACACCGAGTGAGCTGCAAGCCCACAGCCACCTAGATTGTCACGTACACCAACAGGGGAGGCAGCCCTGCGGAAAATTCTCAGAAGAGACGTGCTGACAGCGGCGGAGGACAATGACAGTTGGTCATCTGGCCCTCTTTTGAAGAACCACCCCTGGGTGACACTCGCTGCAAGTCATAATACACATATGATTTCCCACAGTGTAGGACCATCGACAAAGTCTGTTTTAACAATGTGAGTTTGGAAAGAGGAGAAACGCCGTTATTGGCTTGATCCAGAACGACACTATTATAAACAGAACATAGAAAGCGGAGCTTCTTCGAAATATATCTCCACCAATAGATAACAGCAGCGAGTGAGGAAGAACCCGTGAGTTAGCCCGCATTTGAGAACTTTTTGCGGATGATGCTGTAGTATATCGAGAGGTTGTAACAATGGAAAATCGTATTGAAATGCAGGAGGACCTGCAACGAATTGACGCATGGTGCAGGGAATGGCCATTGAATCTCAATGTAGACAAGTGTAATGTGCTGCGAATACATAGTAAGAAAGACCGTTTATCATTTAGTTACAATATAGCAGGTCATCAACTGGAAGCAGTTAATTCCATAAATTATCTGGGAGTAGGCATTAGGAGTGATTTAAAATGGAATGACAACATAAAATCAATCGTCGGTAAAGCAGACGCTAGACTGAGATTTGTTGGAAGAATCCTAAGGAAATGCAGTCCGAAAACAAAGGAAGTAGGTTACAGTACGCTTGTTCGCCCACTGCTTGAATACTGCTCACCGGTGTGGCATCCGTACCAGACAGGGTTGATAGAAGAGATAGAGAAGATCCAACGGAGAGCAGCGCTCTTCGTTACAGGATCATGTAGTAATCGCGAAAGCGTTACGGAGATGACAGATAAACTCTAGTGGAAGACTCTGCAAGAGAGACCCTCATTAGCTCGGTACGGGATTTTGTTGAAGTTTGGAGAACATACTTCCATCGAGGACTCAAGCAGTATATTGCCCCCTCCTATGTATATCTCGCGAGGAGACCATGAGAATAAAATTAGAGAGATTAGAGCCCACACAGAGGCATAGCGACAATCTTTATTTCCACGAACAATACGAGACTGGAATAGAAGGGAGAACAGATAGGGATACTCAAGGTACCCTCCGCCACAGACCGTCAAGTGGCTTGTGGAGTATGGATGTAGATGTCGCTGTAGATGTAGATAGGATACCGCCGAAAGCAGGCACTACAAAAACAAAACGTATAATGCCATGGAAGAACTGCTAGGACTGGTTAGCATAAATAACTTAGAATTTAGAGAGAGAAACGTGAGTATGCTGCTGAGGACCCACCTCATTGGCCACAAGCTGAGTTGGAAAGAGAGCAGGAACAGTTTTTCAGCGCCAAGCGTTAGGGATCGTACTATTCGTTAACTGCCTGAAACAAGAGCCAGGGAAAGGAATCATCTTCTTTTAATGCATATTTTTACTGGCTAGCGCTCGTAACGGCCATAGTTTAGCCAGTTGGAATAACGTGGCGAACGGAAATGTGAAAATATGAATACCAGTCTTCCTTTTAGGAATCGGCTGCTACAAAATCACTTCATCACCAGGGCTTTTCACTTCCATGGCCCTTCTCAATCTGGTTTCTCTCTCCCGTGGCCCACCTCAGCGGGGTATCAGCTTAGCAACCAGGCACTTGTCTGAGCAGTTGAGTGGCGAACTTGGAAGAGTTTTTGGCGGAGTTGCACTTGGTTGCAGACATGACCAACAATTTCGCTTCTACTTAAGCCTCCTCCTGCAGATCAAGATGGTGAGATCTAGCAGTAGGGACAGTCAAATCATTTTTACCGGCTTTCAGTAACTTCAAGATTCATCCCGAAGACTTGCTTGCAGATTTTACGATCAGGGCGTTTTCAACTACGGCCACAGATGCAAATGCATACTCTTCACTATCGTTATTTGCCATTTAATACTAACATTTCGGCAATCACGGTACGACACTATGATTATAATTGGTTTGCACTGAAACACATTTGTTAGAATCAGAGCCCAGAATTTATAGCCAGCCTTGCTAACTATTAGTTTCGATTTGTGCCTTTGTCAGATGTTTTACAGTGGACTTGTAATGTTGCAAAATGACTCAGCTGCGATTCTTATAATATTTCGTAGCTATCGACTTCTATATTCTTTTATTTTGGAGCCCAAGAATTAATTGTATCAGATTAACAAAGCCACTTTACAGAGCTCTAGTCAAAACACGTCCTATCTGTCCTTGCATTACCTTCAGTTTCACTTTTTATCGTCTTATACATTCATTCTTTATCTGAAATTTGAGACTAAGAAATTTACTGTGATAAGTTGCTGTATAATTTTGCAGTAACTCCCTTCACGATATTTCTTTTCCTTCCCGGGAGCTCCATTTTAGATGATGTTACATAGAACATCATCTTCCATTCCTTACAGTTCAGCACATTGCTGGATAGTTCAGTGTAAATTACTACCATCTACAAAGCAAATTCATAGATAGTGCCTACGGAACGGAACGACTTTCTGAGATTCCAGCTTCCCTCCATTTTTCTCCTTTCCCTCTGTTCTTGCCCCAACAAAGACGAATAAACTCGAGATTAAAACCTGCGGAGGGTACGCAGGAAGCCGTGTGCTTTGGATGAAGTATTATTGCCCGGGGCGGGCGGAATCGTCGCAAACGAAATTGTCTTCCGCCACTTGGCGCGCAGTCTGAATGAAATCTGCACCCGCGCAGCGACTGCACAAAGGAGGCAATATAGCGGCGACAGCCTGCGGTACACGCCACGGCGCGACGCGAAACGGCCGGTGCACACCCTGTCTGTCTCAGCTTCCGAGACGTCGCGGCACTCAGCCCACGCAGCACAGTGGCAAAACAAAGGCAAGCCGTAGAGAACCTGCCACACGTGAGCTATCGATATAGTAACGGATGCGAAGGCAGCGCGTGCGTCGAATGAACATCATTCATTTCATTCGTAATTTTCATTTAATTTGTAATTTTCGAAAATTGTGACAGGTCTTTCAGAAGGTAAGTTCCGCTGGTGAATACTCGCGTCACTAGAGTACAACTTCCATTATGAACATACCCTGACATAATCTGCTCCTTTAGTTGGGAATGTACGCCACTTACGACAACAACAAGAACGGACAACCGAGTCAAGAAAACCAAACAAGACAGCCACGTCCACTCGTAAAGAAAACACAAGAGTAAATACGCTGTCTAACGTGAGGCGATATGTCCTGAGACGTACGCAAGGTTAGACTGGCAGGGCGAGCGACAGGCAGTACTCTATCGGGGGGGCGCCGCTAATGGCAACACCGACTCAAAGGAAGGCCTCGGCGCTTGTTGGTGACATCACGTCAGCTAGGCACGGCGAAAGCCAGGTCTGTTGCAGATAGAAAAGCCTGGGAATGCTTGTCACTATAAATCTCTTATTTTTGGACAAAATGATTGGTATTGTTTTGGATTCTGCAGTTTTATTTAGATGAAAGATTTTCTTACTATCGTAAAGCTACAAATTAAAATCATAGTTCTGTATTACTGAATCCTGTCGAAGCAAACGTAGATCAATATGAGAAGATGCTTTGCCCCATTGCAAGCTCAAGAAATTTTACATTCAAGTAACTATATTTACTTGATACATTTTGTTATCGAAACTTACCCTAACCCCCTTACAATGAACTCGTTTCCATTATTTATTTTCGTTTGACATCGTCACTGGAAATGTGACCTAATTTACATGTGTAAATGTCCAACTGTTGCCAGTCATTAGATTACAGTCGTTTTCAACGACAGGAATTGTAAACAGGAAACAAAATAGCTTCATACATCGAAAATACTGCTGAGCTTAAACTTTTTTAAGCATGCACATTAGGAAAGATAAATATTCCCCTCTTGCAACTGAAAGGAGAAACTTTATGAGATAAAAAATTTTTATTTGATAAAACAAGTATCTTTCTTTTGCCTCTCTTTCTGTCCCCCACCCCATCCCACAACGTGTACAATCGCAAGATATTTCATTAACATTCAGTGCTCCTCACCCCATAGCCAACCAAGATACCTAAAGAAGAGCACCAGTAATTTCACAGTTTCTTGTAAAACAAACCCAGTACAAACGTTACTTCCTCAGATTTACAAATAAGGCAGAGAAGCACGAATTCTGTTGCTGCTGGACCATGAAATTGTTTTTGTATGTCAATCCTTAAAACAGGTGGAAATTTAAGTTCAGGAGTACACTATTTGTTAAGAATGAATTGCACAATTAATTGATTGCAGAAATCTCTCAGAACAATGTGTGTTGGTCAACTACCGCCAATAGTTTCACATTTTCCTGTGTCAGTGAGGGAGACACCAACATTATGAGTATGCCTCCAACAGACCTGGCATTCGCCGTGCCTAGCTGATGTGACGTCACGAACAAGCGCCGAGGCCTTCCTTTGAGTCGGTGTTGCTATTGGCCGCTGCAACCACGTGTTACACTGTGGCGCCCTCACACTAATAGCGGGCCAGGAGGCGCGCGCCGCCACAGCTGACGGCGCGATGGTGCAGAGACCTCTATGGGTCTTCGACGTCAGGTGGGGATTCAAATTCCGCGGCGCGCGGTCCCAGACTTATAAACGACAATTTGACAAGCAAATCCTTCAAACTGTATTATTTTATACGTAGTTTAGTTTGCTTGTCGAAAATGTCATTTCAAAAGCGTCCTTTCCAGTATCTTCAGGATGTCACTATGTTCAGCCATGACAAGGCATTTTTGTTTCTTTTTGTTGTTTGTTACGCCTAAAAGTGATATAGTTCGAAACTTCAGTATGACATTTTTATTTACATTTTGAGTCTAACAGATAAATTATATGGCGTGCTTAAAATATTGTAGAGCCTGCTTCTGACAAAGGCCTAGTAATAGTTGCAGTCCAGATACAGAGGTTTGCAGTGATTTATCTGGAGCAGTAGCGCTCTATATAATACACCATTATTATTATTTATATCTTTTCCACCTCTATTTGTGGAATGCTCATGACCTTGGCACACGAAACAGTAACGAAATGTTCTACCTTAGCTGTTGAGTTGCTTTATTCATTAAATAACGCGTTTCAGAAAGTATCTTGCATCTTCAGGTGTGATGAGGCAAAAATTTGCATTATTCCCTTGAATGAACTGCCGAGATATGTCACCACTGACAATATGTTGGAATTACAAAGAATGAACTGCCTGAAATATACATGTAGGTGGCATCTGGATGACGTTGTTGCGAAAGAGAACATTTAATAGCCCTACATGTCAACTACATTCTCTTTACACTAGTGATGAAAGATTATTGTTTTTCCTACGCCATTCGATGCTTCCGATGCCGATAATCTGATGTAGCCTAAGACGATATTGAGGCGTCACGAAACAACAAGTTTGTGAATCGAGTAGAATTTTAGAACAATTCCATTGGGTTCAAATGGTTCAAATGGCTCTGAGCACTATTGGACTTAACATCTATGGTCATCAGTCACCTAGAACTTAGAACTACTTAAACCTAACTAACCTAAGGACATCACACAACACCCAGTCATCACGAGGCAGAGAAAATCCCCGACCCCGCCGGGAATCGAACCCGGGAACCCGGGCGTGGGAAGCGAGAACGCTACCGCACGACCACGAGTTGCGGACAATTCCCTTGGGACCATGGGACAGGCAAAGCAGGTCAGTGCGCGGGTCACCAGGTTGATTCCCAACACAGGAGGACTACTGGTGTCACATTTAATGTGGCCACAAGACGGAGGTAACTGTTACACACCGTGAGAGCTGTGTATCGAAAACACCAACACAATAGAGGGAGATGACGATGCTGTCATTTTGTTGACCATGTGGAATGAAGAAACAAGACATCTGTCAGACATTCAGAATACTGAGTCTGCAGCAAACATTATTCAGAGTTCTGAGTCTGCAGAAAACATACATAATTTCTTCTAAAAGGCAAAGTTATTACACCTTTCAGCTACAACTGAAGCTGTCAAGAAAAGCAGGCCAAGTGAAGTCACCATAACCTCACAATAGCAACGTACACAAGACAGTTCCAATATAGGCCTAAATATTATTCTTATAAAGTTCACGATTGACCAATCTAGGGATAGAACCGATTTCGGTGTATCCATTGTTTGTGCTGACTGTCTTCGATTTTTGATGAAAGAGTGTGTCTTACAAGGAGGACTTCGCCATTGCAAGCTGCATTGCTGGTGTTCCAGACTGAAGGGGAGCTCTCGGCAGTATGTATTACCAAGGCTATGGAGGCCTAATTGATGGATCCAACGAGCAGTCAACAGTCATCGTGGAGAGGCGTGCCGCAGCTGCCTCACGTCTTTCATTCCTGTAGATGTACTCTGACGCCGTGGCGTTACTCCAGTCGGAGACAGCACGGTGACCCAGTCTGATGTCCCACACCCGGCGCAAAGACACTGAATGTTTACCAGAGAGCAGTATACAATGTCAACGAGAGTGCTTTGCTAACACACTGTCCTTTTCTGCTAACATCAGAAGCAGTGCAGACAATACCATTCGAGCTGTGGCCAATGTACTGTGACCGCACACAACGAAACGACCGGGACGGTGTAGCGCGCTTCGGTATCAGCAATCACCCTGCCCGATACCATTGCTGGCAGCCAGGAATGAAGACAGTGTATTTTGGAACGACAGATGTTTATTTGTTAATGATGTTGTATTAGCGCCTTCGGGCACAGCACGGACCATTTGCCAGCGAGCCACAGCTCATTCATGCCTGAAGTGTAACAGTCTGGATGGATCCTGACCTCGATGACAGAATACTTCAGCTAACGTACCGTCCAGTCGCCGGGGGCTACACAATGAAATTAGTTAATAGAGTGAAGCGCCAAATAAACTGGCACAGACATGCGTATTCTAATACAGAGATATGTTAATAGGCAGAATGCGGCGCTGCGGTTGGCAACGCCTTTATGAATGAACAAGTGTCTGGTGCAGTTCTTAGATCAGTTACTGCTGATACAATGGGAGGTTGTAAAGATTAAAGTGAGTTGAACGTGATGTTATCGTTGGCACACGATATATGGGATACGGAATCTCCGAGGTAGCGATGGTTGGTTCAAATGGCTCGGAACACTATGGGGCTTAACTTCTGAGGTCATCAGTCCCCTAGAACTTAGAACTACTTAAACCTAACTAACTAAGGACATCACACACATCGATTCCCGAGGCAGGATTCGAACCTGCGACCGTAGCGGTCGCGCGGTTCCAGCCTGTAGCGCCTAGAACCGCTCGGCCACTCCGGCCGGCAGGTAGCGATGAAGTGAGGATTTTCACGTACGACCAATTCACTAGTGTACCGTGAATATCAGGAATCCAGTAAAACATCAAATCTACCTGCAAGAACGGGACCAACGACGACTGAAGAAAATCGTTCAACGTGACAAAAGTGCAACCCTTCCTCAAATTTTTTCACATTTCATAGTTGGGGTATTAACAAGTGTGCGAACCATTCGACGAAACATCATTGATATGGGCTTTCGGAGCCGAAGGCTGACTCGTATAGCCATGACGACTGCAAGATACAAAATTTTACTCCTCAATACCTTTTCGAGTGTCAATGACCGGAAACATGTTGCCTGGTCGGACGAGTCTCGTTTCCAATTGTATCGAGTGGGTAGACGTGTACGGGTTTGGAGACAACCCCCTGAATCCATGGATCCTCCATGTCAGCAGAAGACTGTTCAAGCTGAGGGAGGCTCTGTAATGCTGTGGAGCGGGTGCACTTGGATACGACCCTGAAGCATCTAGTTACGACTCTGACAGGTGACACGTATGTAAGCATCCTGTCTGATCACCTGCATCCATTCATGTCCATTCTGCATTCCAACAGAGCCAGCCGCTGAGGCCGAGGGGTTCTAGGTGCTTCAGTTTGGAACCGATCGACCGCTACGGTCGTAGGTTCCAATCCTGCCTCGGGCATGGATGTGTATGATGTCCTTAGGTTAGTTAGGTTTAAGTAGTTCTAAGTTCTAGGGGACTGATGACCTCAGATGTTAAGTCCCATAGTGCTCAGAGCCATTTGAACCATCTGAGCCATTCCTACAGAGTTTGGCGATTCCAGAAGAACAGTGCGACGAAGTCCAGAACTGCTACAAAGTGGTTCCAGGAACACTCTTCTGAGTTTGAACATTTCCGCTGGCCACCAAACTCCCTAGACATGAACATTATTGAGCATATCTGGGATACCTTGCAACCTGCTGTTCAGAAGAGATC
This sequence comes from Schistocerca serialis cubense, assembly GCF_023864345.2. Classification (NCBI taxonomy): domain Eukaryota; kingdom Metazoa; phylum Arthropoda; class Insecta; order Orthoptera; family Acrididae; genus Schistocerca; species Schistocerca serialis. Next base: position 1,140,670,267 of record NC_064639.1, on the reverse strand, counting down.
TCCACCCCCTCGTAGTCCTACGGATTTATGGACAGCCCTTCAGGATTCATGGTGTAAATTCCCTCTAGCACTACTTCAGAAATTAGCCGAGTCCATGCATGCTTTGTTGGAGCACTTCTGCGTGGTCGCGTGGACCCTACGTGATATTAATCAGGTGTACCAGTTTCTCTGTCTCTTCCGTGTAGTTGGTTTTTTATGTCAGTATCTTGAGTACCAGTTGGATTCTTTTGGAGGCAGAAACAAGGGGTACACGATTGTGGGTCCGGGAGGAGAGATCTCTGGACGGGCATCCGGCCATCTGGAGTCACTGACATTGCTTCAACCATATAGCACCACCGACGTCGTAGTCGAATGAGATAAGGGCAGAATGAAGAAGAAGATTGTTGATAATTTCATCTCACAAAACGACCACGCTGGATCACACAGGGATCACCTCCTGGTGGAATCTGTTCAGAAGCAAGCAACTGTGTGAGTGATCACGTCTCTCTCTCTCTCGGCATGAAAAGCGCACGTCTGGAACTTTGATAGGGGCCCGGTGCTTCTCCCAGAACCTGTTGCTTTCAAATCAGCAGAAGGACCTAAAGACTCTATTAATTCCAATGTCCGAAATCGCTGTGAGCTATATTACTGCTGCTAATAGCTGCTCTCTCTGTTACGGTTACGTGTGCCAGACCAAAGGGAGACGTTCACTTTCTATCTTCCAATCGTGTCCTGAATGAAAAAATTTCTTGGGGTTGTTTGTGGAATATCCTTACGCATATTGGCGTTGAATTACAATTGCAATGATTATGATGTACTATTATACATGGTCAACTGCAGCGACAAAAGGGGGAGGTTTCTCCGGCAATTCTTCCGTACATTTCGGTATATGGGATTAGTGGCCTCCGGCGGCTCGTTATAGAGTAATTGCATTTCATTCAGTTTCTTGCCCTCATTTATCTTTCTGTCTGACTGCGCTGAAAATATCTGCACGACACTGCACATATGTCGATGGTACGCATTGTGTGTCTCATTAGGAATTACTTTTTCCATTCAATGATGGTACTTGTTGTTGACAACAGCAAATCCCACTTTATTCTATGACCTCTAGATTGCATCCAGTACTGCTCGCTTCTGTCTAGTTTTTTTCCGGCTGAATTATTGTTCATTAACAGAGATGCATTGCAGTACAGACAGGTTTACTGATGTAGGGTTTGCTGAAATGCGCCTTGTGTACGAGTTCACTGAATACTATGAAAAAGCGGGAAATCGACGCTATGCTGACATGTCCCATCGAATGAACATCCATTACAGTTGTTTTGTATCTGTTCGAGGCTTGTTGCAGTACTCTGTGTTTTCACTAAATGATGGAAGCATTTTAACCACTGTGGAATGTCATTTTTATTCCTCTAATAAACCAGGCACGTAATTTACATTATTGGCCAGTTTCAACCTTTGGTCATTTTCACATGTATGACGTTGGTGATGTATGTGTTACATTAAAAAAATTTTTAGGGTGAAACTGGCCAGGAATGTAAATTATATCCCTGTTGCATTAAAGGAACAAATCTGACAGCCTACAGTGATTAAAACTGTTCCATCCTTTAAACAATATTCTTGGCAGCCTATTTTATATATTATAGAAGTATAGACACACAACACTAGTGTTATATTCTACAATATTCATTATTTATTTCACAAATCGGTTTTCAGCTGTTACTCCAACTTCATCAAGGTAAGTATGTGGTGCAGTGCAACTTTTTTGGAGCAAAGATTTTAAACAAGAGCTTCTACAGAGTATCTCCATTTCCAGAAATGAACAATGTTAATGTCGGGTTTGGGAATAAAAGAAGACGGATTATTTCAGCGTAAATTCGATAAAGATTTTTTAACTTAGAGACAATATGTGACACGTTAACTAATGAACTATATACAAATTACGACAGTTGGTCATAGAAGAAAATAAATTGAACAATAAGCTTTGGTGACATGTTCTAAAAGTGTAGCTGAACAAAATAATCTTCTTTTTAATAGGTCCTAAATCACAAATAGATAAGGTATACTAGTGACATTAATCATGTAAGTGAAGCAGCTGTTATAATAAAAAGGAAAAATTTTTAAACAAAACTACGAAAATTATACTAAATGAAATAAATAAAAATAGGTCATGCGAGTAAGAGGTGTAATTTACAAGTCGACTTGAATGGATCTGTGAGTATTATGGGCAGTTAGAAGGGCCAGTAAGTCAACTGTGTCTTGCCATTTCCGGCCTTGGTTACAAGGTGAAACATGAAGGAAGATGAACTATCTTGAAATAATAGAAATTAATAAACGCATGTCCATCAACCCACGCTTAGTACTGAAACGATTGGACGTAGTTGACTTATTCGCCCTTCCAATTGCAAATACTACTCATAGTCCCATTCCGGCCATATTGTAAATTACACGTCTTACTCCTATGTCCCATTTTTCTTTATTTCCGTTACAACAATTTTCCTTGTTTTGTTGAAACATTTTAGTTTGTATAATACCAGAAGCTTCACCTACCTGCTTAATCTCACTAGTTACCTTGTCTGTCTGTAACTTAGGACCTATAAGATTATTTTGTTCAGCTGCACTTTTGGAACATCTCACTAATGCTTACTGTTCAATTTATTTTCTTCTATGAGCAACTGTCGTAATTTGTATATAGTTTGTATATAGTTCATCAGTTAATGTGCCACATATTTTACCTTAATTAAATAATCTTACTATCACTGCTGTTGTTTTATTCCTAAACCTAACGTTAACATTTTTAATCTCTGAAAATGGACATATTCTGTAGTTGCACTAGTTTAAAATCTTTGAGCCAACAAAATTGCACTGCACCACATACTTACTTTGTACCTGACGTCGGTGTAACAGCCGAAAACTGGTTTGTGAAATAAATAATAAATATTGCTGAATATTGCACCAGTGTTGTGCGTGTTCTCATCTTTAGACAGTACAATGACGCTGTAGGCTCCTACATGAAGAAATTACCTGTGTTTTGTGTGTCATATTATACACACATCAAAAAATTTTTGCATCACCTCGGTTCCTAGAGTTCCGGAACCTGTACAGAAAATTGGAATAGAGATTAGCATAAACATCATTTCCGCCCTTTTTATTGCTCATGAAAACCACACATTACATGTTGTGCTATCATACAGCGAGACCTTCAAAGGTGGTGGTCCAGATTTCTGTACACTCCGGTACCTCTAATACCCAGTACCACGTTCAAAATGGTTCAAAAGGCTCTGAGCACTATGGGACTCAACATCGTAGATCATAAGTCCCCTAGAACTTTGAACTACTAAAACCTAACTATCCTAAGGACATCACACACACCCATGCCCGAGGCAGGATTCGAACCTGCGACCGTAGCAGTCCCGCGGTTCCGGACTGCAGCGCCAGAACCGCTAGACCACCACGGCCGGCCCAGTACCACGTCCTCTTGCATTGATGCATGCCCTTATTCGTCTTGGTAAACTATCCAGAAGTTCAACAAGGCACTGTTGGTCCAGATTGTCCCAATCCTCAACGGCGATTCGGTGTAGATCCCTCAGAGTGGTTGGTGGACCACGTCGTCCGTAAACAGTCCTTTTCAATCTATTCCAGACATGTTGGATAGGGTTCATGTCAGGAGAACAAGCTGGCCACTCTAGTCGAGCGATGTCGTTATCCTAAAGTAAGTCATTCACAAGATGTGCACGATGGGGGCGTGAATTCTCGTCAATAAAGACGAATACCCCGCCATTGTGCTACCGATATGGTTGCGCTATCGGTCAGAGGATGGCATTCACGTATCGTACAGCCGTTACGGCGCCATCCATGACCAGTAGCGGCGTACATCGGCCCCACATAATGTCACCCCAAAATAACAGGGAACCTGCACCTTGATACACTCCCTGTACAGCGTGTCTAAGGCGTTCAGCCTTAGTGGTTTGTCTCCAAACACGTCTACGACGATTATCTGTTTGAAGGCATATGCAACACTCATCGGTGAAGAGAATGTGATGCAATCCTGAGCGGTCCACTCAGTTTGTTGTTGGGCCCATATGTACCGCGCTGCATGGTGCCGTGGTTGCAAAGATGTGCCTCGCCATGGACGTCGGGAGTGGAGTTGTGCATCAAGCAGCCTAAAGCGCACCGTTTGAGTCGTAACACGACGTCCCATGGCTGCATGAAAAGCATTACTCGACATGGTTGCGTTATTGTCAGGGTTTCGTCCGAGCCATAATCCATATGTAGCTGTCATCCACTGCAGTAGTATCCTTTGGGCGGTCTGAGCGAGGCATGTCATCGACAGTTCCTGTCTCTCTGTAGCTGCTTCAAGTCCGAACAACATCGCTTTGGTTCACTCCGAGACGCCTGGCCACTTCCCATGTTAGATTCCTTCCTAGCCGAAAGTAACAATGCGGACGCGATCGGAACGCGGTATCGACCGTCTAGGAGTTCTGGAAATCGGGGTGATGCAAAACATTTTTTATGTGTGTAGATTTTGTCACTGTTGTGAAGGAACTTTTTCACAAATGGAGGCAACTGTGGTGATTAACTGAATAAAGCGTAAATACATCATTACTGTGTAACGAGCCGCCAGAGACGACGTCTTCATTATAACAAATGTCCCTTAACAACTTCAGATATTTTGTCCGTATGGTTCTGGTTCAACCCGTGAGTGCTAGGTTGGCTAGCGGCTAAGAAATCAACGGCTTCGTCTTCCCTGGGGAGACGTTTGCTGCTCCTCGGGATGGGAAAGCGCGTAGACCTTGACAACTGTTCTACCTCTCTGTTTCTCCACGCAGACTAGAACTCGACAACACCAAACAAACGGGCTATTTACTAAAATTGCAGCGAATGACAATTTGAACACTCATTTAGTTACAGGTATGTGATTCATTCTTCAGAATATGGTGGTGGCTGGTATAGATCCACAGCAGAAAATACACTCCTGGAAATGGAAAAAAGAACACATTGACACCGGTGTGTCAGACCCACCATACTTGCTCCGGACACTGCGAGAGGGCTGTACAAGCAATGATCACACGCACGGCACAGCGGACACACCAGGAACCGCGGTGTTGGCCGTCGAATGGCGCTAGCTGCGCAGCATTTGTGCACCGCCGCCGTCAGTGTCAGCCAGTTTGTCGTGGCATACGGCGCTCCATCGCAGTCTTTAACACTGGTAGCATGCCGCGACAGCGTGGACGTGAACCGTATGTGCAGTTGACGGACTTTGAGCGAGGGCGTATAGTGGGCATGCGGGAGGCCGGGTGGACGTACCGCCGAATTGCTCAACACGTGGGGCGTGAGGTCTCCACAGTACATCGATGTTGTCGCCAGAGGTCGGCGGAAGGTGCACGTGCCCGTCGACCTGGGACCGGACCGCAGCGACGCACGGATGCACGCCAAGACCGTAGGATCCTACGCAGTGCCGTAGGGGACCGCACCGCCACTTCCCAGCAAATTAGGGACACTGTTGCTCCTGGGGTATCGGCGAGGACCATTCGCAACCGTCTCCATGAAGCTGGGCTACGGTCCCGCACACCGTTAGGCCGTCTTCCGCTCACGCCCCAACATCGTGCAGCCCGCCTCCAGTGGTGTCGCGACAGGCGTGAATGGAGGGACGAATGGAGACGTGTCGTCTTCAGCGATGAGAGTCGCTTCTGCCTTGGTGCCAGTGATGGTCGTATGCGTGTTTGGCGCCGTGCAGGTGAGCGCCACAATCAGGACTGCATACGACCGAGGCACACAGGGCCAACACCCGGCATCATGGTGTGGGGAGCCATCTCCTACACTGGCCGTACACCACTGGTGATCGTCGAGGGGACACTGAATAGTGCACGGTACATCCAAACCGTCATCGAACCCATCGTTCTACCATTCCTAGACCGGCAAGGGAACTTGCTGTTCCAAGAGGACAATGCACGTCCGCATGTATCCCGTGCCACCCAACGTGCTCTAGAAGGTGTAAGTCAACTACCCTGGCCAGCAAGATCTCCGGATCTGTGCCCCATTGAGCATGTTTGGGACTGGATGAAGCGTCGTCTCACGCGGTCTGCACGTCCAGCACGAACGCTGGTCCAACTGAGGCGCCAGGTGGAAATGGCATGGCAAGCCGTTCCACAGGACTACATCCAGCATCTCTACGATCGTCTCCATGGGAGAGTAGCAGCCTGCATTGCTGCGAAAGGTGGATATACACTGTACTAGTGCCGACATTGTGCATGCTCTGTTGCCTGTGTCTATGTGCCTGTGGTTCTGTCAGTGTGATCATGTGATGTATCTGACCCCAGGAATGTGTCAATAAAGTTTCCCCTTCCTGGGACAATGAATTCACGGTGTTCTTATTTCAATTTCCAGGAGTGTATGAGAGCACAAGGATAGTGGGTTCAGCAAACTAGCATATTAATCAGCCAGACATATGGAATAAAACGCGGTTGTATTCTTGAACAAACAATGAGACTGATGCAGAAAGAGAGAGATACTGACAAAATATAGTACTGCTGGCTGTAAAAAATGAGTATTGCATCTTAATAATTCAAGGGAATCGTCAGCGGAAAATTTAATCGTAAATGGAGAATGCTCTATCCCTGTCGCTATCAAGGCAGTTAGCGCAACTATCGTTCCTGGCCATGGTCGACCTCTGACGTCTAGGACACTTTAATGCATTGTGACTGGAAAAAGCAAGGGTAGGCGTATAAAGGATGAGAATTCATATGGAGAACTGAATTCCCGACGTAGGTTCTTCACCTGGCTTGGCTACGGAGTAGAGCAGGCGGCAGCTACGCCGACGGTGAAACAGTAACAACATCCCGAGTTGGTAAAATTAATCTTCGGTAAATCATGCCTTTGTGTGCACAGGAGTGCTTGACTTCCTATGTTCGCCAACACTTGCTAAACATGCGCGTCAATCTCTATCGGAAAATAGGCCAAAACAGGCGCCCTAGGCTAATGGCACTTGTACTAATACTCTGTCTTCTTGGCCTTCCACGGGACGACTCGTCTCCACCAAAATCTAAATCGAGCGAAGCACAGACACACAGTGCGGGTGATGTGAACTGTGCTCGCAGGTTTATCAACTCGGTTTCCCAACATACAAGAGAAGCGACAAATCAGCATATCACCAACGCTCCACCGCCAATGGCGCCAGTGCCTTCAGCCACTCACGGAACCCGGGAGATACCGTCGGAAATCCATCGGGCTGGTACTCACTGTGCGTGGGTGAGGAAAACCTGAATAAAGTAACAGCATTCAAACCAGCAGCAGTTGCTTCCCATTAGCCACAATATTATCTATTCCCATTAATGAATTGAATGTTCACATTTTGAGAGTACAGAAGGGCGACTTTTTTCAATTGTAAAAAGCCATTCACTAGCTAAGATCGCATCAAATATTTCTTTATTGAAGACAACCGGTTTCAACAGACTTTGCTTTCATCTTCAGCTCTTAAAATCTTTTTGTTGTAAAACACGTTCATTTTACGCTGAAGTGGACAAAAATTAGCACATTATGTATGGTTTGTCATCGTTTTATGTTTTTAAATAAAATGACAGGCGATCTTGGCTGGTGAAACGTATTTACAATTAATGAATGAAAGACCAATATCGTGAAACCGAAATTTTTGGTACAGTGGCTCCTATACCTGAGGAACTTATTGATAGGTTTCCTTGCTCAGTACAAAAAATAAACATGTAAAACTTAATCAAAAATTTCGTTGGATCTAAACTAATCAACATTTCAAAATAAATTACATGGCTACCCCCCTTTAATATTTATCAATTAAATGACACTATAATGTATTGGAAAGCTCTCGGTATCTAAAATTCCTTCTCCAAAGAAGGGGAAGTCAAAATTCCAGAATTCTAAACCAGAACAGCTGTTAGCATGAGTGACATAAAAATAGGTATCTTAGGTGTTGCGAAACAACTCAAATCACTTAAGAAAGGCAAGTCTTCCAGTCCAGATGGAATACCAATCAGATTCCTCTCAGAGTATGCAGACACAATAGCGCCTTTCTTAGCAATCATATACAACCGCTCACTTGATGAAAGGTCTGTTCCTAAAGACTGGAAAGCAGCACAGGTCACACACATACTCAAGAAAGGAAATAGGAGTAACCCATTGAATTACAGACCAATATCACTGACCTCGATTTGCAGTAGAATTTTGGAGCATATACTATACTCGAATATTATGAATCACCTTGAAGAAAATGACTTATTGATACATAACCAACACGGATTTGGAAAATATCGTTCTTGTGCAACGCAGCTAGCTCTTTATTCCCATGAAGTAATGAGTGCTGTCGACAAGAGATCTCAGATCGATTCCACATTCCTAGATTTCCAGAAGGCTTTTGATACCGTCCCTTACAAGTGACTATTAATCAAATTGCGTGCATGTGGAGTATCGCCTCAAATATGTGACTGGATTCGTGATTTACTCTCAGAGAGGTCACAGTTCATAGTGATAGGCGATAAATCACCGAGTAGAACAGAAGTGATATCTGGCGTTCCGCAAGGTAGTGTCATAGGCCCTCTGCTGTTCCTGATTTACATAAATGATCTAGGTGATAATCTGAGCAGCCCCCTTTAAATTGTTAGCAGATGACGCTGTAATTTACCGTCTAGTAAAATCATCAGACGATCATTTCCAATTACAAAATATTCTAGAGAGAATTTCTGTATGGTGTGAAAAGCGGCAATTGGCGCTAAACAAAGGAAAGTGCGAGGTCATCCATATGGGTATTAAAGGAAATCCGATAAATTTTGGGTTTACAATAAATCGCACGAATCTAAGGGCTGTCAATTCGACTAACTACCGAGGAATTACAATTACGAGCAACTTGAATTGGAAAGACCACAAACATAATGTTTTGGGGAAGGCGAAACAAAGACTGCGCTTTGTTTGTAGAACACTTAGAAGACGTGACAAACCCACTAAAGAGACAGCCTACATTACACTTGTCCGTCCTCTGCTGGAATATTGCTGCGCGGTATGGGATCCTTACCAGGTAGGATTGACGGAGGACATGGGTGACAGTGTTACTGATATGATACACGAGTTTGGGTGGCAGTCACTGAAAAAAAGGCGGCTTTCTTTGCCGCGAGATCTATTTACGAAATTTCAATCACCAACTTCCTCTTCCGAATGCGTAAATACATAGGGAGAAATGATCATAATAATAAAATAAGAGAAATCAGAGTTCGAACGGAAAGATTTAGGTGTTCCTTTTTCCAACGTGCCATTCGAGAATGGAATGGTAGAGAAGTAGTTTGAGAACGGTTCGATGAACCCTCTGCCAGGCACTTAAGTATGAATTGCAGAGTAAGCATCTAGATGTAGATGTGGATGTAGACGGAGTACGTCAAAACAGTTCAAAGAGGGCAGGTCGTTTTGTACGTTCACCAAACAGGGGAGAGACTTCCACGGATATGATATGCGAAATAGGGTAGCAATCATTCAAACAAAGCGTTTTTCATAGATGCAGGATATTCTTATGAAATTTCAACACCATCTGCTCCGATTTCGAAAACATTTTGTTTGCACCCAGGCATATGGGAAGAAATGATCGTCGTAAATCGTCGTAATCAGATAAGAGGAATCAGAGCTGGAATGTAATTATTTAAGCGCTCCTTTCCTTTATGCGCTGTTCGAGAGTGGAACGGTAGAGAAATAGCTTGAAGGTGGGTTATTGGATCCTCTGCCAGGCACTTAATTGTGAATTTCGGAGTTATAAAGTAGACATAGATATGGAAGCGCCGGTAAATTTTAGCAAATGGGGGGAAGTCTTACAGAAGATCGATGCTTGGTGCTGTGTGGTTGACTCTCATTGTAAGGAAATATAACATTGCCAATAAATAGACAGTAAAGGAAATTATTGTTCGATTGCTCCATTCTGTGATAAACCACAGGAAACAGGACAAATTGTCGAAAACAAAAATAAAGTCGTGTAAGTATCAAATACCAGGAAATAAAACCCATCCACGAAACAAATAGCTAACGAAACACACGTTCCGAAAATTGTTGCCGAATGCTCGTTGTCTGGGATCCTGAACTGATAACGTTAAGAGAGAGAGAGAGAGTGCCCAAAGAAGAGTGGTACCATTCGTCACAGGCTCATTTCGTAAGCGCGGGAACGTTACGGAGAGAATCGGCATCCTCGTGTAGCACAAATTATAGGAAGGACATTATGCCTCAGGGAGTATGCACTCGAAAAACCCAGTAACACGTTACTTTCTCGAATATAAATCACGTGAAATGACCTCGAGGGGAAAAAGTAAGGGAAATCAGTCTCACTTACATTCTCCCTTCATCCTTATTCATGTATGGATCAGGAAATGGATTAAATTATTACATGACTAAAAGTAGCCTAAACCACAAACCGTGAAGCGTTGTGCTGTGTAAAAATGTAGATTCGAATGTAAATTATGTGTTTGGAGCTGTGTTTTAACGTTTTATTTACGCCATGTCATATGCACTTTGTTACTTAATTTCTCTTGCGTTCGAAAACATCGTCTGACGCGATTCTATACTGGCGGTGTGTTTCTGTGCTTCGCCTCTGGTGGCAGTGGCTGCGACGCGACGTCAGCGTTATAAAGCGACAGCGTCGTGCCGGACTGGCGAGGATGAAGCCCCAGCGCCCAACTTAGGCGGCCTCGAAGGGCTTCCCAGGTTGACGTAGTTAATTTTGTTTGTCCTGCTGCCTGTGTCAACCTGCTGCGAGCAACGTGAACTTCCAGCTGTGAGGGATGCAGACACCAGGGTCCAGACGTAATACTGTGCCTGTGCGAAGGACACATCTTGCCACTAAACTTGCAGGTAGAATAACAAAGCCTGCAGCGTTTGGTTAACACTATGTATCTCCGAAAAAGCCTGTGTGTGTGTGGATGCTAGAAGAAGGTCAGTCGTCTAAAACCGTACTAAAAATACGAGCGGTATTCGGAAAGTAAGGTCCGATCGGGAGCGAAATGGAAACCACTGTGCAAAATTTCACATATGTTTGGGCAGTATTTCTAGTATGGCCGTCGATAGCGTGACGTCGCTCTGTTCAATTCTCAGTGTACAGCGAGTAATTATTGTTGCCTGCTGAGACATTTCGCCTGATACCATGTAGCCCACATAACTCTCATGCGTTTCCTCTTCACGGCAGCTCTCGAGCACTCTTTGCACGCGTAAGAAGATCCTCCTGCAGAGTTGTCGATGGGAAGTGTTTGATCACTCCACAATACAGCCCACAATTATACTACCCTGAGTTTCATCTCTTCTCACATGAATCGCTGGCTATGAAGACAACATTATGTCACTGACAACGAGTTGTAGACCACCGTGAGAATTAGTGGAAAGCACAGACCGCTACCTTCTATGTCAAGGGTATTGGAAAGCTGGTACAATGCTACGAAAGGCGTGTAAATCAAGCAGCGACTGTGTAGAGAAGTAGCTCGAAGGTGTAGCTAACTGTTACAAGTAAAACATTTTTCATTTTGACAGTTGTTTCTATTTAGTGACAGATCGGACACAACCTTTCAGGATAGTCCTCTTAATATATGCTAAAATAGCAGTCTGTGGTTACTGACGCGGCAAGTTCTTCATGGTCTCCAAACTGTAGAGGATAATTTACAGAAACCTGTCTCTAATAAACACATCATAAAAAGTTTTGCGACACCTCGGTTCCAAGAGTTCCGGTACCTGTGCAGAAAATTGTAATAAAGATCAACATTTCCCACGTTTATTGCTCAAGAAAACCTCACATTGAATACTGTACCACCATACAGGGAGACCTTCAGAGGTGGTGGTCCAGATTGCTGTACATACCGGAACCCAGTACTACGTCCTCTTGTGTTGATGTCTGCCTGTATTCGTCGTTGCATACTATCCACAAGTTCATCAAGGCACTGTTGGTCCAGATTGGCCCACTCCTCAATGGCGATTCGGCATAGATCCTTCAGAGTGGTTGGTGGGTCACGTCGTCCATAAACAGCCCTTCTCAATCAATTTCAGCCTTGTCGATAGGATTCTTGTCTGGATGACACGCTGGCCACTCTAGTCGAGCGATGGCGTTATCCTGAAGGAAGTCATTCACAAGATGTACACGATTGGGGCTCGAATTATCGTCCATGAAGGCGAATGCCTCGCCAATATGCAGCCGATATGGTTGCACTATCGGTCGGGGAATGGCAATTACGTATCGTGCAGCCGTTACGGCACCTTCCATGACCACCAGCGGCGTACATCTGCCCCACATAACGCCACCCCAAAACAGCAGGGAACCTCTACCTTGCTGCACTCGCTTGACAGTGTTCTAAGGTGTTCAACCTAACCGGGTTGCTTCCAAACTCGTAACCGACGATTGTCTGGTTGAAGGCATATGCGACACTCATCACTGAAGAAAACGTGATGCAATTCTGAGCGGTCCATTCATCATATCATTGGACCCATCTGTACCACAATGCATGGTGTCGTGGTTGCAATGATGGACCTCACCATGGACGTCGGGAGTGAAGCTGCGCATCATGCAGCCTATCCGCACAGTTTGAGTCGTAACACGACTCCCTGTGGCTGCACGGAAAACATTATTTAAAATGGTGGCCTTGCTGTCAGGGTTCCTCCAAGCCATAATCCGTAGGTAGCGGTCGTCCACTCAGTAGCAGACTTGGGGAGGACTGAGCGAAGCATGTCATCGACAGTTCCTGTCTCTCTGTATCTCCTCCAATTCCGAACATCACTTTGGTTTACTACGAGGCCCCTGGACACTTCCCTTGTTGAGAGCCCTTTCTGGCCCAAAGTAACAATGCGGACGCTATCGCACCGCGGTATTGACCGTCTAGGCATGGCTGAACTACTGACAACACGAGCCGTGTACCTCCTTCCTAGTAGAATGACGAGAACAGATCGGCTGTCAGATCCCCTCCGTCTAATAGGCTCATGCATGGTTGTTTTAAATTTTTGGGCGGGTTTAGTGACATCTCGGAACAGTCAATGTGACTGTGTCTGTGATACAATATACACAGTCAACGTTTATCTTTAGAAGTTCTGGGAACTTTTTTGATGTGTGTATTTTCCGCCACAAAAAATGGTTCAAATGGCTCTGAGCACTATGGGACTCAACTGCTGAGGTCATCAGTCCCCTAGAACTTAGAACTACTTAAACCTAACTAACGTAAGAACATCACACCCATCGATACCCGAGGCAGGATAAGAACCTGCGACCGTAGCGGTCGCGCGGTTCCAGATCGTAGCACCTAGAACCGCTCGGCCACTTCGGCCGGCTTTCCGCCACATATAATTTCGATACTGAAGTAATCAGCGCATTCGGAAGTAAGCAGCATGCCCAATAACTGGAAACGTATGTTGCCAGAGGAAGAAAACACAGATGTAAATTTACACACATACTTTCACAATCACTGTTAACTGCATGGCAGAGGGCAGCATACTACTTACTAGTGGTTTTTCCCTTTCCATTAGCGCATCAACTGCGGGAAAAGTGATTGCTTCGATGCATCAGTAAGCACTGTAATTAATCAAATATAGGCTTGAGTATCCATGCGTAAGAGATACGGTGGGGGTTGTGGTATATTCGTAGATTCCTAATTTAATAATGGTTCTCGAAGTTTTGTAACTAGGCTTTGGCGGAATTGTTGACGTATTTATATTCGCGTCTGCCATTCCAGGTTTTCCAGCACCTCCGTGACGCTCTTCCACGGCTCAAAAAAACCTGTGTGTAGAAGAAACCGATATACAGTATGCAACAAAAAAGTAAAAAAGAAGTTGACCGTGAAACGTACAGGTACTTAAAAATTTTACGCTGGATCGCGACTCTAACTTACATATTTAAATTTGTAGAGCGACATTCTTACCCGCTGAGGATCCGAAGATGCTTTGAAGTGTGATGTGAAGTCTCAGTGTGGTAGTTCCTCTTATTCTTACAAACGTCACACGAACTTCCTTGCATATCCCACTGATACTTCTGATATGAAGTGTATGGATGAGAATCGATTCTCATTAGAAAAGACAGTACTCTGATTTTATGCGATATTCGACCGTTAAGACTGTAAGTAGACTGTTTGTATGTTTGTATGTTGGTAGCTCTGTAGACTGTGTTAATATCGCTGACAGCACTCTGCGCAGTCGACAAAAGATTCTGTGGTTGGACGGACTAGCAGTTAGCGAGCCGATGGAGAAGGGTTTTGACATGATTTGCTTAGTGGAGACTCATGCATTGTAAAATGAGAATGGATGTAGTTGGTAACGTTTGGGTAGTGGAATTATTGACAGCTATATAATTTTTGGAACCGGATGTCACATTAAAAAGGTAAAATCTTCTAAATACGTTGTTTGCTCTTCAACAAAATCTTTCTTTTGCTAACCATAAGCCTCCTAGTAGAAGCTAGATTCTTTTTATTTAGCTGGCTGTAGTTGCTGCGTGCTGTAATTGCTGTATTTCGTGTTATGAAGATTTTCTGTGATTTAAGTGACTTATGAAAAAGTATGGGTTATTGTTAGGATTTCTTGCAGTTCAGGGCCATTCTTTTGTGTAATTATTTGAAGCCATGTTGTCGCAGTCAGATTTCGTTGGGCTTGTATATTGTGGGTAATAAATGAATAGGTTAAGTATGAGTTGTCTTTGTCACGGAAAATTCCGTAGGTCAGTGTTGAAGTGATAAAAATAAGTAACGAGACAGTAAGATTAGTTTCACTCAATAGTTTCAAGATAATGTCCCTTAAACTTTCTGTTCACAACGGGGTGACAGATAATCTGAATATTGACTAGAATTAGTATCGTAATACAGATGTGTGAAAGATTGGAATGTGAGCCCACAACTCCGTCTTTCTGAGGCACTACAACATGAACAATTAGAGAATACGCGGCGAACCAACTGAAAGTTTCCTTTTTCTCATTTCGAAACGTCATGAAGAGCACTCTTTTACCGCAGGGGGTAGCACCTTCGTAGAAAAACAGCGGTTTTTCGATTCCGACTTGGAATAAAATTCTAGTTTGTCAATATGTCTCTTATCGAATCCTCACCTCGATAAGTAAGCAAGCTATGCTATTGAATTTAAGAAATAGTTTCATATCGGAAGAGCTACGCCGTTTTGTGTGTTGAGTGATAATTGCCGAATAATAACCATACAACGTGCTACACGTTTAATTGATAGGTACACCAACATCCCTTGTTTTCAGACAAGGAAATTACCAACAAGTGCCTGAAATCTGTCTCGGAACGCCTTTTATTCTTTTCCTCGAAGGCATATTCTGAATCTGCTTTCACTTCTCTCACTTGTTCTCATTATTTAGTCCCGTAAATGGTACGAAACTTTCGCCGTTATTTAGACATTTCATCAGTATGTCTCTTTCCTCATGGAGTATTGCCAGATTGTGACTCTACCTTGCAAGTCAGTGCAGCGGGTTTTGGCGTTTGGCTTATTTCATTTTTTAGGTGACTAATTTTGCCAGGTAAAATAAATGCATAAATAACTAAATAAATAATTTTTAGTACTGTTTCCGCTATGTTAGAAAGGAAGTAAGTAACATCTAGAGCTAGATATAAATCGCCAATGGGAAAAAAACTAAGGCTGTATTAAAAAATGAAAGTCCTATTAAATTGTTAATTAGGAGATTCTGAGGGGTGGTTCAAGCCACGCAACTGGAGAGACTTTATTTATGATTTTTTATTTATTATTTTTATTTTTGTTATTCTTTTATTCGTTTCGTCATGGATGTAATAAAAAGACCGCTTCAGGTGTATGGTAAGTATTTGTTCGTGATTCAACTAGTATCATGGCATTAAAGCTACATTTTCGGGGATACATATTTATTTCATAACTTATTCAAGCGATAGCATATCTTATTCAGGCGATAACCAGTAGACTACCCAACATTCTTTATCCAATTGCAACATAAATGTTCAACCGTCCAAAGGGTCGGTAGTCAAGTTAAAATAAAGATGTATTGAACGTCATTCCGATAACGGAAGCTACCGCCACCGCCGTGAAACTAATTGAATCATAAATTTCATCATTTTTTCATCGTGTCACAGCTCTACAGCTGTTGATTCCCACAATACAAAATCTTCTGCTATTTTGCATGGGCAATGATACCTTTCCTCCCTGAAATGTGACTTCTGTGTCTTTGAGTGCATCCATTCAGCGAAATTGACGGTTATGTGTTGATGATAACGATAAGAAAGAGAGTAGAGGATACAGCTTCGTACCGGCGTATGGACTACTCTGGAATAGAATCAAGAGCGCCGCCAAACCTTATGTCTCCACTCGACATAAATACCAATCGTCGTCTCAAGTGTCACATGTCGTAACTCCATGAGATAGAAGAGATTTGCAATTGGAATCCGCAGTTTGGCACACCGTTCGGCGATCGGGAACTGTGCGCTACCAACTCCCCTTCTTTTGCCCATCAAATACGGAAGATTGTTTTCACCATCAGCTTTAGAAATGGCTATCTCAAGAGTCGAAATTCAGCGACCATGCGTGGGTTAGTGATCTAGGGCGTGGAGGCGAATAATACCACTCTTCGCAGGCGACATAATCCATGTGATTGAAAGGATGGGAAAGAAAATGGGCAGCAACTTCCCTCGGTGTACGGAATGAGGATAAACAAAAGAGAGAAGGTGTAGTGCTATTTGGAGAAGAATGGGAGTGAAAGAGTGAACTAGGTCACTCCCGCTTCTCGGCCATAACTAAGTTAAAGAGAGACTAACAAGAGGACAGCCCCTTCTCGTCATCCCGATTTCATCCAAATTTATGGCATAGGGGACAGTACGTCGTTTGAAATGAAAGTGACAGACGTCAGAGCTTCAGACAAACGCTTCGGAAAATAAATAGCATATTTGGCGCGGGTCGTACGAGGCATGAAACATTTATTTTATAGCAGTTTGCAGGCATCGGTTTGGCCCAGCGGAAAGAGTACAGAACTGTAATCAGAGGATCATTGTGTCGGGTCACTGCCGGCCGGTGTAGCCGAGCGGTTCTAGGCGCTTCAGTCTGGAACCGCGCTACCGCTACGGTCGCAGGTTCGAATCCTGCCTCGAGCATGGATGTGTGTGATGTCCTTAGGTTAGATAGGTTTAAGTAGTTGTACGTTCTATGGGACTGATGACCTCAGCAGTTAAGTCCCATAGTGCTCAGAGCCATTTTTTTGTCGGGTCACTATGCGGAAATTTTTTCTTATTTTCAATTTTTACGTTACTCTGCAAATAAACCGAACTAATGCTGAATATATTACTTTTACGATGTTTTCATAAAAGGCATGAAGAAGAAAGGCAAAGTAAAATTTCAGATTTCAAATAAATTTCTAGGAAGACGCACGCGTAAACTTCATATATAAAAATAGAAACTTTATTATTTTACTGTTCATGATTTCCCTTATTGGCGTGATTCTCATCGCAAAATCAGGCAAAGCAGTAATTTTCTCGGCGTCTTGAAGACGTCATAAACGCCACATTTTTACAATTGCAAGGTGCTTTTAAAGCCGCTATACAAAAAAATAATTGGTTTACATTCGTAGAAAGCCTCTCTCATCGCACAATATGACCCATCATTTCACACAATATTGGCGAGGATATCAGGTGACGTAGAATCGAATGTACTCTCGGGATGTTATTTCTTTTTATCTTCTATAAGTGCCATTTTACAGCTTTTTGATCATGTACTTTACACGACGATAAAAAAAGATAACACAGCGGTGTATTAGCGGAGTGCGTTTATGGTGGATCAATTCTTCCCGATGGCAGGTGCTTCTCAGTTTTGAAAAATCTCGTTGTGTAATCATGAATTTGTTCGTCCTCACCACTATTAAGCTAACACAATAAATTTGTTCTCCTGCACGTACAGCTCTACCATATCAGTCAAAATTATTTACATAAAGCAGTAGTAAATTCCCTGGGTTTTGATGAAGCAATGACGACATTCACATATTTTTCTGCGTACTCATCCACAGTTTTTGAGGTGTAGGTCGAAAGTTTTCCTTTGTCTTTCCTTTTCATGCCACTGGTCAAAATATTACTAAAACGAGATACTGAGCATTATCTCACTTTATTGGCGGTGTAAGTAACTTGAAAATTTAAATTAAAAAAGTTTTACTTAAAAATCTAAAAAATAAAATAGTTTCTATATAGAGTCTCGACTATACGACCTCCGAATTACTTTATTAACTCTTTCAGTTGTGCCAGCCGCTGCCTGGAGTATAATTCTTCTTATTCTTTTTCCTGCGGTGCGACGTGACGACAAGGAGAAAATTCGAGAAATTAGGGCAAATACAAACAATTACCGCACGATCATTCTTCCCACTCGCCTGTCGGGAGTGCAACAGGGTAGGGGGGATCAATTATTCGTACCAGAAACACCCTCCGCCACCCACCGTTAGGTTGCTTGTGGAGTAAGATATAGAACTAAACGCAAGATTCAATTGAGATCTACTTGTGTCTCACTGGTGCTTGTCCTAAGAACCACAACGCACCCCACCCATCCTTCCCAAGAATGGTGGACCGTGTAGTAGTTGATGGAGATTTTTATGATACTTGAAACTAATCTGAATTAGAAACGGGTTTAAGCACTGAATCAGAACGTGTAAACGCTACCCACTCGGAGCTACAATTAACACATTTGCATATTATTTATCATTTTAATTATCAAACAAATGTAATTAGACTGGTCCAGGATCGTAAAGCGATATGTACCGGTCATGTCACAAAATAATTAACTCTAAGTTAATTGCCGCTGAGTGTGACACGAAACAGAGCACACTATAATGACTTTATTGCGTAACATATTCTGATTTTCACTAAGGCCGGTTGATTTCTGTTATGCTTCACAAAACATATTCGTGAAACAATATATTTATCTTAAATAAAATAAGAGAAAAATAATATACGAATATCATGAAAGAGGACTCTTTCCCGGGTGATTGTGGCGATGACGGCAACGCAGATGTTTGCGAGGAGGTGTCAGTTGGACTTCTCTCAGGCGACTGCAGTCTCGGTTAGAGCTGGACGTTGGCAGCAGTACAACAGCAATGGCGATTGTTGCGTTCGGAGTCACAGTCTGAGCAACGTGTGACCGGGAGCTGAACTGCTGAAGAGAGGTCCTGGCAACCAAGTGTCTCTCATGAAGCTTAGAACTAAATTCTCCTACGCTAGGAGAATCTTTGCCTTAGCAAACTTTTCAGTAGTCGCTCCATATAAAGTTGCAGAAAAAATAAATAGTACACTTGGAAAGACGATGTCGCTTTTGGTCCGACGACGGCCGACACCACCAGTGGGATAGTACATGTGCTTAAAATGGCTCTAAGCACTAAGGGACTTAACATCTAAGGTCATCAGTCCCCTAGACTTAGAAATACTTAAACTTAACTAACCTCAGGACATCACACACATTCATGCCCGAGGCAGGATTCGAACTTGAGACCGTAGCAGCAGCGCGGTTCCGGACTGAAGAACCGCTCGGCCACGGCGGCCGGCTAGTAGATGTACTGATAATGGTTTCAACGTCATGCGGCAACAGGTAGCGTAGTGGCATAACCACTAGAGCGCGATCAGTATCTACACTTTAATAGGGAACAGTCACAGCCAGAAGGTTCACTTTAATGAACAAAGTAAGAGCATATGGACTATCAGACCAATTGTGTGATTGGATTGACGAGTTCCTAGATAACAGAACGCAGCATGTCATTCTCCACGGAGAGAAGTCTTCCGAAGTTAGAGTGATTTCAGGTGTACCGCAGGGGAGTGTCATAGGACCAATGCTATTCACAATATACATAAATGACCTTGTGGATGACATCGGAAGTTAACTGAGGCTTTTTGCAGATGATGCTGTGGTGTATCGAGAGGTTGTAACAATGGAAAATTGTACTGAAATGCAGGAGGATCTGCAGCGAATTGACGGATGGTGCAGGGAATGCCAATTGAATCTCAAGGTAGACAAGTGTAATGTGCTGCGAATACATAGAAAGAAAGATCATTTATCACTTAGCTACATTATAGCAGGTCAGCAACTGGAAGCAGTTAATTCCATAAATTATCTGAGAGTAGGCATTAGGAGTGATTTAAAATGGAATGATCATATAAAGTTGATCGTCGGTAAAGCAGATGCCAGACTGAGATTCATTGGAAGAATCCTAAGGAAATGCAATCCGAAAACAAAGGAAGTAGGATACAGTACGCTTGTTCGCCCACTGCTTGAATACTGGTCAGCAGTGTGGGATCCGTACCAAATGGGGTTCATGGAGGAGACAGAGAAGATCCAACGGAGAGCAGCGCGCTTCGTTACAGGATCATTTAGTAATCGCAAAAGCGTTACGGGGATGATAGATAAACTCCAGTGGAAGACTCTGCAGGAGAGACGCTCAGTAGCTCGGTACGGGCTTTTGTTAAAGTTTCGAGAACATGCCTTCACCGAGGAGTCAAGCAGTATATCTCGCGAAGAGACTATGAGGATAAAATCAGACAGATTAGAGCCCACACAGGACCACAGCGACAATCCTTCTTTCCACGAACAATACGAGACTGGAATAGAAGGGAGAACCGATAGAGGTACTCAAGGTACCCTCCGCCACACACCGTCAGGTGGCTTGCGGAGTATGGATGTAGATGTAGATGTAGGTGCAAAAGTGTGAAGCAAGCAGGCGTCCATGCCACAGAGACGCACTCGTCGTTCCTACATCAAAATGAGCGAGTTTAAAAGGGATCAAAGGGTGGCCTTTCGAGTGGCGAGATGGTCTTTTCGGAGAATTGCCACACAAGTTGCACTGCTGTGCAACGGTGCTCGTGTCAGTGGTCATGTGAACATTCTCACACACATAGACGAGGTTCTGTACGTCCATGCAGCACAGCATCTCGCCAGGATCGCTATATTGTAAGGACAGCAGTGACAATTCGTACAGCTACCACCGCACATTTGAGAGGTCCTGTGGGTACAGACGTGTCAACACGAACTGTTGCGAACCAATTATTAGGACTGAGACACGGGCACTCACACCTACAGCCCGTCTTCCATTCACGCCACGTCATCGACGTACACAGGTCGACTCGTGCCGTCAGAGGATCATATGGAAGATGGAATGGCTGGCCGTTTTCTTCAGCGGTGAAAGCAGATTCTGCATGAACCCAAGGGACAGTCGTTTGCGAGTACTACTTATACCTCGTGAGTGCCGAATTGCACAATTCATTCGTCCAAGACACACTTGACCCGGCTTTCATGTTTCTGGAGGGGACGCTAATAGTGCTCAATGTCATTGTCGGATTGGCGGAAGAGCCAACACCGTGTTACTAGAGGAGCCCTAAATGCACTCGTCTTAGCTCACGCAGGATGGCGTGAGGAGGGAAGGACTATGCTGACGTGAGGTCTGGAACATGACAAGGAATTAGAATTCAGAAAGCGGACGTAATTAGTTTGATACTTAACTTTAATCCATTAATGATTAACGTCGCTCTTGACGGTACATGAGTCACAATATTATCTGTTCAGAAGACATAGTAACTGAATATGGCGCCTTGCTAGGTCGTAGCAAATGACGTAGCTGAAGGCTATGCTAAACTGTCGTCTCTGCAAATGAGAGCGTATGTAGACAGTGAACCATCGCTAGCTAAGTCGGCTGTACAACTGGGGCGAGTGCTAGGGAGTCTCTCTAGACTAGACCTGCCGTGTGGCGGCGCTCGGTCTGCAATCACTGGTAGTGGCGACACGCGGGTCCGACGTATACTAACGGACCGCGGCCGATATAAAGGCTACCATCTTCCAAGTGTGGTGTCTGGCGGTGACACCAGTCATATTCGTTCTTTCGCCATACTTGCAACAGGGAGGTCATGTGTTGTCCCAAAAGGATAATGCTCGCCCACAGACTGCCCGTGAACCTCAACGTGCTCTGCAAGATGTGAAGCAACCTCCCTGGCCAGCACGATCTCTGGACTTGTCCCCAATCGAGCACGTGCGTGGATACGATGGGACGAGAACTGAGTCGTCCGACTCGTCAACCAAGAACTCTTACAGAACTATGTGAACACATCGAGAAGATTATGCGTTACGTATTCCAGGACGGTATTCGCCATCTGTACGATCGACTAGTTGCCAGAGTGAGTGCCTGCTTTTCCGTCCCAGGGGGGTAGACCACCTCCTTATACGTGGTGTTCAGAAAGTCTCTTCGCAGTGCCGTATGATTGTTAGCCTCGCGTGGCGTATGATTGTTCGCCTGCCTGAGTTACTTCCCTTGAAGTGAACTTTCGCAACATTCCACTCTTTCGTTTATCTCACCCAGCGTCAGTAGTATCGTTGGTGTGTGTGTCGTTACGTGTTGACGTGAACGTTTAAGTTCAGTTCCTTTGTTCGTCTGTTTCGTTCTTGTCACTGTTAAAATGCTAACCATTGAAGAACGTGTGTTTTTAGTCGAACAAGTGTTCAAGGCTGGCGGTAAATACACAGTTTCAGTTCGTCAAACATTTAATTCAGTTTTCCCGGAGACAACTCTCCCACATCGCGATACTGTGCGAGATTTGATTAACAAACTTCGAAGTACGGGTTCAGTGACAGATGCAACGAGAAGTGGTCGTCCTAGCGTTTCGTCTGAGGATAAACTACGCGATATTTCCGATAAAATATCCACGAGTCCGAACTAGTCAGTAAGAAAATTTCGCCCAGGAAATCGATGTTAGTGTCGGAACGGCCCACACAGCTGTAAGGAAAAAATTAGAGCTTTTCCCATACAAAGTGACAGTCGTGCTAGAACTGAAAAATACTGATCATGGCAAGAGACTGCATTACTGTCAATGGTTCCAAAATTTCGTTCAACCAAATGGATGGGATAATCTTAATGAAATATTTTTCACTGATGAGGCGTGGTTTCACATATACGGGTACATGAACTCGCAAAATTCTCGTATGTGGAGCACAGCAAATCCATTGTGTATTCATGAGGAACCACTTCAGTCTGTGAAAGTAGGATTTTGGATTGCAATTTCTAGACGTCGGATTGTGGGTCCCATATTTTTCAACGAAACAATAAACGCACAACGATACTGCAGCGATATTCTGTGCCCATTCATAGGAGAACTTGTGTTAAGTGAAATACTGATCGGTTATTTTCAACAAGATGGTGCAACCACGCATACAGCTCGCGTTTCAGCGTCACTACTTGCTGATGTTTTTGGTGATCGCATTATTTCACGGGGACTTTGGCCTCCACGATCGCCTAATATAACGCAACGTAACTTTTTCTTTTGGGGTGCAGCGAAAGCAACGTATAAAATCCATCGGTGAATTGAAAACTGCAACATCCCCTCTCACTGATTCTGTTACAGAAGAAATGTTACAACTTGTGTTTGGAAATATGATTAGCCGAATTGAATTGTATATTCAAGCACAAGGGGGACACTTTCAACATTTAATGTGAAAATTTGGAAGTAAAAATGAATATTCAATAAACTAATAACATGTATTTCACTGAGTTTCATTTTGATATATTCACTACGGCATACGGCACGCGCGGCTAACTATTATACGGCGCTGCGGAGACACTTTTTGAACATTAGTATTTCAGCATCGATGCTTAGCTGGTACATCAGCACCGTTTATGCAGTTGACCTGTAAATGTAATCATATCATGCACTCTATTTGCACTGTTGCAACAATAAATCTTGAAAGAATTATCAACCTCTAAAAGGGTGTATAATTTTTTTAGACAGTGTATTTAATTAGTCTGCTCCTATTCTTCGTCTCACAAATGCAATTATTTGCTGAATGTTTACCATTATGCCGTTCTGAGTATTCAGACTGTCCAGATTCTTTTTCTTCTTCGATTCTTTTTCTTGGCTATCCGTTCTTACTCGTTTAGAGTAGCGCTTACATACAGTTACTTCTCACACTATTTTTGTATGTGCAATATTATTGCTATCAGACATGCCGTACTGTGGTCCAACTGCACACTTACTTTACCTGTGTCCACCCGCGACGGCAAGTTGAGCTTGCATTCCTGCGCAATATAACCAGAATATCAAGTTTTTTTCCTGCCATTATATATAAGGAGATTACTGGTACAAAATAGACTGTAAGCTTTCTACTAAAAAAATTGTCTGTATGTGTGAATATCGAAAATTTTGTTTACCCTAAGTTCAAAAATGGCTCTGAGCACTATGGGACTCAACTGCTGTGGTCATAAGTCCCCTAGAACTTAGAACTACTTAAACCTAACTAACCTAAGGACATGACACACATCCATACCCGAGGCAGGATTCGAACCTGCGACCGTAGCGGTCGTGCGGTTCCAGACTGTAGCGCCTTTAACCGCTCGGCCACGCCGGCCGGCTTACCATAAGTTTCTCCTAGTGTAACGTGTACGTTAGATATCGTGTTCAACGGCTGAACAATGCCGACTGTTCACTGCCCCCGTATTGCGCACGTGGACAGTTTCGTGAAACAAAACTTTGAAGTTAATAAAATGCAGAATTTCAAATAACGAATATGAATCTAATTTACTGCCAAAATAAACTAATTTTGTATTCAATGAAAACTGGATAAGTGAAACTCAATACCGAAATACGTTATGAAAGTTGCTTTATATGAAGCGCAATGTTTGCCTTGGGGTAACCACAAAAATAAATTACTGCTCTACTCAGAAAAAAACAACTGTATGAAATTATTAACACTGTTCACTGAAAATAAATCTGCTTGCGTAGCACAACACCTGACGATCCAGAATATGTACAGTTTCCTCAGAAGAACGTAAGGTGAGAGCTGCGTCTTGCTCAGCGTGCTATTTTCTGTCTGAT
The DNA here is from genome assembly GCF_023864345.2 of Schistocerca serialis cubense. Classification (NCBI taxonomy): domain Eukaryota; kingdom Metazoa; phylum Arthropoda; class Insecta; order Orthoptera; family Acrididae; genus Schistocerca; species Schistocerca serialis. The sequence continues at coordinate 1,140,645,491 of NC_064639.1, read as the reverse complement.
ATACTGACATTCTCGAATGTAAACACAAATTAGCTGATGCAGCGACTACAGAAAAATCATGTATTCTCTTTTTTCTTGTCAGAAACTGTCCGTTGCTGCGTGTGAGGTAATGTGCAATGCACACACCAGGAAATACTCAAAATTTTACTAAGAGTGATGGAGGTGGGTTTTACTTGAAAAATTAAACTCCGATTATTGACTAGAAGGACTATCCAACATAAGAAAACTCTAACAATTATGAAATTCTCTCATTACAAAAATTACAGACATCTCAACCATTTAAGTAATTTGTGTCGTAATGAGAACAAAGAGGTCAAGTTAACACTGATCATAAACGTTATTATCTCTCTTTGTTCAGTAAACTTCTGACTGTCCAGACCACCTGCTCCACTGGAGAGGCTACCCTGACTGTGGCTGGCCAAAGGCTCTGCTCCCAGATACGGTAGGGGATGTGACCAGTAGATGCAGTGGCGGGGAGCAGCTGATGTTCGAAAAAGCGTTCTGGAGAGTTCTCTTGAATTTCGTTTTGTTCCATGGGGTCCAGTCTTTCCCAGAAATACAATTTAACAGCTTCCAGAAAGCGTCCTGTTCTTCATTCTTTTGTCCATCTGTAACTGATTTCCACAGACTAGGGAGAGTATATCACTGCCATCAGATGGGACCGCCGGCCTGTGTGGCCGTGTGGTTCTAGGTGCTTCAGTCTGGAACCGCGTGACCGCTACGGTCGCAGGTTCGAATCCTGCCTCGGGCATGGATGTGTGTGATGTCCTTAGGTTAGTTGGGTTTAAATAGTTCTAAGTTCTAGGGGACTACTGACCACAGATGTTAAGTCCCATAGTGCTCAGAGCCATTTGAACCATTTTTTTTTTTTTTGTTTGTGGACCATCAACAACAGGATAGAAAAGGCCTGTATCTCTACCTACAGTTGAGAAAGGCAGTGATGAGATGTGGTGGAGGTGTGGGGGCGGGGGGGGGGGGGGGGGAAGGAGGAAAGACTGGTTCTAAGTTGCTTAGTCCATGACCTCCATGACCATACATCGATGTGAACGAACGTGCTTCTACCACCCCTCTCTTCTGATATGACCTTACTTGGTTCGAAACAACTGGCTCTGAGCACTATGGGACTTAACATCTGAGGTCCAGTCCATTAGAACTTAGAACTGCTTAAACCTAACCAACCTAAGCGCATCACACACATCCATGCCCGAGGCAGGATTCGAACCTGCTACCGTAGCGGTAGCTCGGCCCAGACTGAAGCGCCTAGAACCGCTCAGCCACACCGGCCGGCTTTCTTGGTTCGTTTTTGGGGTAGTTGCGTTATTACAATGATCTCCTCAATTCCCACTACATGTCTTGCGTTATGAACCACTGTTTAATAGTGCATTTTCATGATAATTACAATGTGTAACTAGACCAGTGAATCGTTTTCCATCAGTTGTGGTAGCGTGTGGTGGCCTTCCCACACTTTAGTGGCGGTTCTGTGCCTTCTCCCTGCTTACTATGTACGAGATGCTCAGCATTTATACCAATGTGACCTCTTGGAGGCAGTGGAACAGGACGAAATTGTCGAGAAATAAAGAGAGCACCGTTTATTTAAATTTTGAGCACCTGGGTGTTTTCCGAGCAACGCAGCAGGTGGCATCTGTGGTGAACTCCGACATGAAATATCGATAGACCCAATCCTCAGCTAATGCTTACAAGCAATACTCTTATTAAGCTCGTCTCTGTCCAACATCAACATCTTCTCAGTTGAACACATTTCCCGCCGAAAATAAAGACAGTACCTTCCACTCCAGCCTTTTTCCCCTCCGGCTTTTAAGTGAAGGGATTGTCCTATTCTTTGAGTACGTCTTCCATTACATTCGAGGGTTATTGCGTATTTTTTCTCAACAGGATAACACCAGTTTTATGACATCATCCATTTCTGAGCTGTATTGCTATTTTAGGCGCTCCCTGTGCAGCGCTATGCATATAGATGTCTAATTAGGCTTAATATTTATGATTAATTACATAATTAAGACCGATATTTATTTCAGCTTCCCGCTCAAAATAAATGAAATACATTAGTCTACGCTTCCTGTGCTGCAGTTGGACAGTTTCCCTGTGTAGTGGAGTCACTTGGGCTTTCTGCCCAGTGTGATCAGGGTTCGCCGGCCGGAGTGGCCGTGCGGTTCTAGGCGCTACAGTCTGGAGCCGAGCGACCGCTACGGTCGCAGGTTCGAATCCTGCCTCGGGCATGGATGTGTGTGATGTCCTTAGGTTAGTTAGGTTTAATTAGTTCTAAGTTCTAGGCGACTAATGACCTCAGAAGTTAAGTCGCATAGTGCACAGAGCCATTTGAACCATTTTTTAATCAGGGTTCGAGTTCCGGAATGAGCATTTGCCGTTCTGAATTTGCCGCCAATTACCGTGTGGGATATGGGATGGGAAGTCAGCAAAGCCTTGGGATAAAGAAATTCCCGCCATCTTTCATATTCCCACCATTTTCCTAATTTCCTGCCAAAATTCAGATTTCCCACCTACGGCAGGTGTGCGAGGGATGGGAGGAGGGGAAGGGAGAATGCTGGCTGAGGAAAACTCATGGCGTCATCTGGGGGGTGGGATATCAGTTTTATGCAGAAGAACTTATTATTACTAATTCCTAAATAGTAAGGTCGATAAATCGGTCAATAAATACAAGTATTCGAATAGAGTATGTTTATTGAACGTAAGAAAATGTTGCAAAGTACCTGAGTTAATGTAAATAAAGCTCCAATTGTATTTGAACTAAGCACTGCAATCCACTCCTAGTATAACAGCATTAGAAGAATGGTTACTGATCACCCACAGATTAGTTCAAGTAAGGTTCCAATGTTTCCTACTTTCAATTGTAATCATGGCCTTACTAAAAATGGGAAAGTTAATGTTAACTTCCTTCTTCAACTGGCGGACAGACGGAACTCAACAGAGCCAAAGCAGCTCTGCATTACGTCACCGCGGCCAGTCGCGCATGCGCCCTCTCGAAAGACGCCAGGAAGAAGATTGACCAGCGACTGTCTAGCCTCGCGCTATAGACGGGGAATCGATAGTGCACGTGGCTCAAACATAGCTATAAATAAGTAAATAACGATTACTGTGAGTGAACAAACTTGAGTTGAATTCGTGTTTTTATAGAACAATAAGTCCTTTTATAGGTGTAAACGTTGTTCTTGCTGGAATCAGTAGTGCATTTAATACAAATTACGCGAGTATGAATTGTCGTAAGAGAATTAACTTTCACTATTAGACACGTCACGGGAAGAGTATGCCGCTTACGCTGATTTCTCCCTCTTAATACCACCCACCCTAGACGTTCGATCGCCAAAGTAGATATAAATCAGTTCTGGAGACTGAAGAATTGGAAACACACCGAGAAAAGAGCGGGAGAAAGGAAAACGAGTATTACACACATCACAACGAAATATAGACAGCGTATTCAATTAGTTTCCGCTAGTCTTAAATGGATTACAGCGGGCAAGGATTCATCATTGCACCTAATACAGAGTGGGTCAAAATTATGTGAACACTATTTGAGAGGAAGTATTTACTTAGCGTTTTCGTTATACAGAGTCTCAACTTGACCACCAGCACGATTAATGTACTGAAACCAACGATCAACAGTAACCCTTTGTGCCAAAAGACACATTTCTGGGGAATTGTAGGCTATCACACCTTTCATTCTGTCATTGAATTCTTCGAGGTCCCTCATGTTTGAATTATGTACACGATCCTTCATCACACCCCATAACCAGAAATGAGATTCGAACATTGGGGAGGCCGTAACGACGGTCCGTCGCGACCAATCCAACAGTTTGGAACGTTTGATCAACATAAACACGAACAGAACGAGAAAAATGGGGTGGTGCACCATCGTGTTGGAAATATACTTCTCGTCTAAGTTGTGGAGGCGTGTTATAAAAAGCAAATTCTTTTAGCATTTACAAATAATCATATACATTGTTGTAAAAAAAATGGGGCAAGTACATCAGTAGCGGTCCCAGCACATCATACATTTACCTTCAGGGATGCACTTTCATGCTCACAAGAGATACGTGGATTTTAAGTCCGCAGAAAGTCGTGTTATGAAGATGAACGTGACCACTGGTGTGAAACGCAGGTTCGTCACTGAAAATCATTTGCCTAAATTCCTGACAGCAACCGTGGCATTTCAGGAAGAATCCACACCGTTCTTCTCGTACCTTTTTCTGTCTAGCAGTCAAACTTTGAACGATTTTTAGGTGACGTGGACGCATGCCAAAGTCCTTGGATGGAATTCGGTTCACTGTCCTCTGTGCAATTTGTATGTCCAGGCTGCAATGTCTCGTCGATTTTGATGGACTGCGTAGTATGGCCTCCTGCACTGTAGTAACGTTTCCTTCACTCCTGCCAGTTCTAGGTCGCCCAGCATTTCCGTGATAATTGCCTGCTACTGAACCAGTTCTTACAAACTTCTGGAAAACGCGATACACTGTTAAACGAGTTGGTGGCCGTCTATCTGGAAATCGTTCCGCAAACCTACGAAGCACTTCTGTCGGCAACTGCACAACTTCCATTAAGTTTGCAACCACTTTTATCTGCTCCAATGTGCCTAATAACCTCGACAACCGAGACTGTTCACTAACAACGTGGAAAAGTAAACGAAACAAAATTAAGATTGAAACTTCCTGGCAGATTAGAACTGTGTACCGGACCTAGATTCGAACTCGAAACCTTTGCCTTTCGTGGAGAAAGAACTCTACCGCCTTTTTATATCGCATCTTGTTCGTTACTGTTCGTTGTATTTGTTCGGGGCGGACGTCTCATGACAAAAAATATGTTCAAATGTGTGTGAATTCCTAAGGGACCAAACTGCTGAGGTCTTCGGTCCCTACACTTACACACTACTTAAACTAACTTACGTTAAGCACAACACACACACCCATGCCCGAGGGGGGATTCGAACCTCCGGCGGGAACGGCCGCACAGTCCGTGACATAGCGCCTCAAACCGCGCGGCCGCTCCACGCTGCACGTCTCATGACACCCGTTCAAATTCGTCATTAATCCACTCACTCATTTTTTATTATTATTATTATTATTATTATTACAGAGGGCAGCTATCCGTCTGACCGAGCACCCTGAGCCGGCCGGAGTGGCTGAGCGGTTCTACGCGCTACAGTCCGGAACCGCGCGACCGCTACGGTCGCAGGTTCGAATCCTGCCTCGGGCATGGATGTGTGTGATGTGCTTAGGTCAGTTAGGTTTCAGTAGTTCTAAGTTCTAGGGGACTGATGACCTGAGAAGTTAAGTCCCATGGTGCTCAGAGCCATTTGAACCATTTGAACACCCTGAGCTACTGTGCCGACTGCGTGAGCTATCCGGGCACGACTCACGACCCCTCCTCACAGCTTTACTTCCGCCCGCGAAAGGCAAAGGTCCCGAGTTCGAGTCTCGGTCCGATACACAGTTTCAGTCTGCCAGGAAGTTTCATATCAGCGCTCATTCCGCAGCAGAGTGAAAATTTCACTCCGAAAATTAAGATTGTTCTAATTATTTAGATTCACCGTGTATAGAGAGTTGCGAATTTTTCCCCGAAGGTCTCTGCGGGTAGGTCGTTTCATTACAGGAGCGGCACTACTTTCTAGAGGTAGGATTCGAACAAGCGGTGAAGCACCGTGAGAGATGGCGTTGCAAGCGCAGGGCGCATCCCTTTGCGGCCACTTCGGAAGGCGGACCACAAAGACGGCTGCGCCGCGTCGCTTCTCGGGCCTCCTCGCCGTGACGAAAAACACTCCCCCCCCCCTCCTTCCCTCCCCCTCTTCCCACCCAGCCAGTAGCTTTGCGGCTGACCGGGCCGCGACCCGACTGTCACTCGCTGCTCCTCTGCCTTTCCTGCGCAAATAAAAAAAAAGAGGAAAGGAGGACAGTTGTGAAAGAGGAAGTCGTAAAAGAAGGGAGGATGCTTCCGACGACAGCCAGTCGGTCGATGAACGGACCACTTCATTTGTTTCCAGAGCCGGGCGCCACAACTGCGGGAGCTGCCAGCGACATTGTGATTTTCTGCTTCCCTGTGTGATTCCGAGGAAACTTAGTGAGTAAAGAAAAGGCTGCCACTATTATGACGCTGCTCCCGGGAAACCGGACGACTTTTTTCTCGGCTTTAAAGCAAACGTTTCCAGCTTCTTACTTGGCGCTGTTACAACGCCTTTCAGAAGAGCTGCACAGTAGATGCACCTATCAGAAGACAAGAGCAGCCTAATCGCCCTGGACAGGGACACTCAAAGACGCTAGGTACATCGGCGTATAGTTGTTCTACTTTTTTAATGATACGGCCTAACATCGAAAACTATTTTATTCAAATTGACACCAGCGGTGCGAGCCTACACTGTTATATTACACTCTTGCTCGAGGAAATCGGTTCCCTCTATGAAATGGGCAAACTATGCCCCGAGGAACTTTCGGAAGACACTCAAAGGGGAGCACTTGACCCCAAGTTGTTCAACAGAATTTACCGTTTACTTTCAAACCCAAATATATATTTAACATAACCATTCAGAGAACAACGATTTATTTAAACAATTAGCCAATTAAAAGAAGGTTGCTTTAAACAGTCAGTTAACCCGGAACTGTTTTTAGTAGGAGCAATCCACTAAATTACAGGCCCATATCGTTAACGTCGATATGCAGCAGGATTTTAGAACATATATTGTGTTCGAACATAATTACCTCGAATAAAACGGTATATTGACACACAGTCAACATGGGTTTAGAAAACATCGTTCCTGTGAAACACAACTAGCTCTTTATTCATATGAAGTGTTGAGTGATATTGACAAGGGATTTCAGATCGATTCCGTATTTCTGGATTTCCGAAGGCTTTTGACACTGTACCACACAAGCAGCTTGTAGTTAAATTGCGTGCTTATGGAATATGGTCTCAGTTATGTGATTGGTTTCGTGATTTCCTGTCAGAGAGGTCACAGTTCGTAGTAATTGACGGAAAGTCGTCGAGTAAAACAGAAGTGATTTCTGGCCTTCCCCAAGGTAGTGTTATAGGCCCTTTGCTGTTCCTTATCTATATTAACGATTTGGGAAACAATCTGAGCAGCTGTCTTCGGTTGTCTGCAGATGACGCTGTCATTTATCGACTAATAAAGCCATCAGAAGATAAAAAAAAATGCAAAAGGATTTAGAAGAAATATCGCAATCGTGCGAAAAGTGGCAGTTGACCCCAAATAAAGTAAAGTGTGAGGTCATCAACATGAGTGCTAAAAGGAACTCGTTAAGCTTCGGTTACACGAAAATCAGTGTAATCTAAAAACCGTAAATTCAAGTAAATACCTAGGTATTACAATTACGAACGACTTAAATTGGAAGGAACACATAGAAAATGTTGTGGGGAAGGCTAACCAAAGATTGCGTTTTATTAGCAGGACACTTGAAAATGTAACAGACCTACTAAGGAGACTGCCTACACTACGCTTGTCCGTCCTACTTTAGAACACTGCTGATCGGTGTGGGATCCTTACCAGATAGGACTGACGTGGTACATCGAAAAAGTTCCATGAAAGGCAGCACGTTTTGTATTATCGCGAAATATGGGAGAGAGTGTTACAGAAATGATACAGGATTTGAGCTGGAAATCATTAAAAGAAAGGCGTTTTTAGTCGCGACGGAATCTTATCACGAAATTCCAATCACCAACTTTCTCCTCCGACTGCGAAAATATTTTGTTGGCACCGACCTACATAGGGATAAAATAAGGGAAATCAGAGCTCGTACGGAAAGATATAGGTGTTCATTCTTTCCGCACTCTATACGACATTGGAATAATAGAGAATTGTGCGTGATGACTGGGTGTTGTGTGATGTCTTTAGGTTAGTTAGGTTTAAGTAGTTCTAAGTTCTAGGGGACTGATGACCTCAGATGTTAAGTCCAATTAGTGCTCAGAGCCATTTGAACCAAGAGAATTGTGAAGGTGGTTCTATGAACCCTCTGACAGGCACTTGAATGTCATTTGCTGTAGATGTGCCACTGTTACCTCCATGACATCGGCAACTACCCCTGAAATGGACCCGTCATCACCGGCAGTGGACGTTGGCGCAGTGACAGAGCGTTGTATGGTCCGATGAATCCCGGTACCTTCTTCGTCGTGCTGATGGGAGGGCGAGAATCCTTTATCTTCTTGGGGAACAGCTCCTTGACACCAGTTAGGAGGGACGGAGACAGTCTGGTGGCGGTTCCACTATGCTCTGGGGAACATTCAAGTGGGTATTTATGGGTCCAATGGACCTAGTGGAAGGCACCATGATGGCCAATAGGTATGGTACGCTGATTGCAGACCACGTACACTCTTTCAGACTACCAAGTTTCATGACGGTAGTGACATTTTTCAACAACATAATGCACCACATCACAAGGCAAGGAGTAGGATGGAGTGGTTCAGAGAAGACTGTGGCGAAGTCCAGTTTATGCGTTGGTCTCTCAAATCGCCAGATCTGAACCCGATCGAACACATCTGCGATGTGATTGAATGTGAGCTGAGAGCTCATCGCCCCTCTCTGCAGGTTTTATAGGAATTAGTTGACCTGTATATGCAGACGTGTGTGTATTGTACCGGGGACCTAGAAACGACGGAGAGGCTTCGTCCCGCCGTACCCTGAGTGGTTCACAACCCCACAATAGGCCCCAGCAGTCCACTCAACCCACCGCCACCGCCGCCCCACGCCGAACCCAGGGCCCAGGGTTATTGTGCGGTTCGGCCACCAGTGGATTCCCCCCCCCCCCCCCCCCCCGAGAACGAGAACGTCTCATACCTACCTGACGAGTGTAACTGCAAGTGTTTACGTGGTGTAGGCGGTGTAGGCACAGGTGGAGACAGTGTTGGGGCAGCAATCGGCGACATAGTGTAACTGAGGTGGAATATGGGGAATCACCCCTCATTAAAGGCAGATGGAAAACAGCCCTAAAAACCATCCACAGGCTGGCAGGCACACCGGACCTCGAGACTAATCCGCCGAGCCAGAGGTTGAAAACACCCCTTTAGCTTGGAAGTTCTTTTATTATCACACGACCGGTTTCGGGCTCTTATAAGCCCATCTTCAGGTGTTGTAACTTGGTGTTCTGCGCTAGTACACGTCCACAGCGGCGCTCGGGGGCCACAACACCAAGTTACGACACCTGATGATGGGCTTATAAGAGACCGAAACCGGTCGGGTGATAATAAAAGAACTTTCCAGCTGAAGGGGTGTTTTCAACCTCTGGTAACTGACAAAGAACAGCAGAGTGACGTCTCTGCGTGGAAACAAGCGCCGACCAACCCCAAAAAAAATGGTTCAAATGGCTCTGAGCACTATGGGACTTAACATCTATGGTCATCAGTCCCCTAGAACTTAGAACTACTTAAACCTAACTAACCTAAGGACAGCACACAACACCCAGCCATCACGAGGCAGAGAAAACCCCTGACCCCGCCGGGAATCGAACCCGGGAACCCGTGCGTGGGAAGCGAGAACGCTACCGCACGACCACGAGATGCGGGCGACCAACCCCCACCAGAGCTTCCTTCCAAAATCATATGTACATGTTTGGATCCAAGTCTTTTTAGAAACAGATTTCCTTTGTTCTAAATATGAATAAATTACATTTTTGGTCCTTTCTAAACATGAAACATCCTTACAATACGTTTATGTTACTCGTGAGAGGTGCGGAGTAGAGGCCCTGTTAGTTACATAGAAGTGGCGTGCAAGTTGTGCACTGAGGTGACTGAAGTTATGGCACAGCGGTATGCACATATACAGATGGAGGTAGCATCGCGTACACAAGGTACAAAAGGGTGGTGCTGTCATTTGTACTCAGGTGGTTCACGTGAAAATGTTTCCGACTTCGTTATGGCCCCACGACGGGAATTAACAGGCTTTGAACACAGAGTGATAGTTGGAAGCTAGAGGCATGGGACACTGCATCTCGGAAATCGTTAGGGAATTCGCTATTCCGAGATCCACGGTGTCAAGAGTGTGCTGAGAGTATCAAGTTTCAGGCGTTAATCTCACCACGGACAACGCAGTGATCGACTGGAAGTAGAGGCATTTGCTTAGAGGTGTCTGTGCTAACAGACAAGCGTGAAATAACCACAGAAATCAGTATGGGACGTACGAGGAAGGTGGCTGTTAGGACAGTGCGGCGAAACTGCGCGTTAATGGACTATGTCAACAGACGACTGACGTGAATGCCTTTGCTAAGAGTGCCTCTCCTGGGTTCATGACTGTATCGGTTGGGCGCTAGACGACAAGATCAGATGAGTCCCGATTTCAGTTGGTAAGAGCTGGTGGCAGATCCCAAGAAGCCACGAACCCATGTTGTTAACATGGCGATATGCAATCTGGTGCTGACTCAGTAATGGTGTCCGATGTGTTTACATGGAGTGGAGTAGATCCTCTGCTCCACCGGAACCGATCATTCAGTGGAAATGGTCATGTTCGGCTACTTTGGGACCATTCGCAACCTTTCATGGACTTCTTGATCCCAAACAAAAGCGGATCAAATGGCTCTAGGCACTATGGGACTTAATATCTGAGGTCATCAGTCCTCTAGACTGAGAACTACTTAAACCTAACCAACCTAAGGACATTACACACATCCATGCCCGAGGCAGGATTCGAACCTGTGACCGCAGCGGCAGCGCGGTTTCGGACTGTAGCGCCCACAACGGTTCGGCCACAGCGGCCGGTGTTCCCAAACAACGACGGAATTTTTATGGATGACAAAATCCCTTATTACTGGGCCACAGCTGTTTGGGTTTAGTTTGAAGAACATTCTGGACAATTCGACGGAATGATTTAGCCACTCATCGAACTTTTATGGGACGTACTCAGGTGGTCAATTGTTGCTATAAATCCTTTACCGGCAACATTTTCACAGCTATGGATGGCTATAGAGACAACGTGGCTTAATATTTCTGCAGCGGACTTCTAACGACTTCTTGGGTGCATGTCACGCCGAGTTGCTCGAGTGCGGAGGGGAAAAGGAGGTCCGACACGATGTTAGGAGGCATCCCATGACATTTGTCACCTCAGTGTATAATAAAGGTTGTCTGAGGTAGAAGTGCTACAAGACTGTTGCTGCAGTGCCACGTGTCGCCGAGAAATGCCGCTCTTCTCGATCCAGCAAGCAAGACAGCTGGCCGCGTGGGGTAGCCGTGCCGTCCAGGACGTCTTGTCACGGTTCGCGTCGCTTTCCCCGTCTAAGGTTCGAGTCCTCCGTCGAGTATGGGTGTGTGTGTGTTGTCCTTACTTAGATTAAGTAGTGCGTAAGCCTAGAGCCAATGACCCCAGCAGTTTGGTCCCATAGTCCAATTTTCCAAGACAGCTGTAAGTCTTGAAAATGTAAATGGGACAAGAGACATACCGTGGTTGACACTATTCGCCGCCCTATACGTACATGTTATAATGTGACCAACAGTGAGTCACGCAAACCTCTCTTTATGTAACTCGAGCTTACGCAGTAGGCTGCCTACCAGTTTTGAACTGACCTGCCATTTTACTGGCCAGCTGCTGGGAACAGAAGATTTCTTTCCCTTGCCTACTCCCTGGGCGTGCACCCTCGCCAGCTACATACCTAGTTTGCATGGCATCCATTCTGCTTGTTGATCGTAGAACCAGTCCGCTTTCTGTTTCATAAATAGATCAAATGCTGGCTCTCACTTCAGTAAATACGTACGCCACATTTTCTATCCTAGCAGTTGGCAAGAATATTCCTTTCATTGTATTCCTTGCAGCTCTCTACACCTGTCAAACTATTCCTTATCCAGTTATAATTATTCAAACTTACATTCTTATTTGCGACGTGATTCAACCAAAAAGGTACAACGGGGACTTGGCACTTCCGCGAGCCATCAATTTCATTGCTGGAACAAAAAATTAGCTCGTAGCGAAGCTCATAGTATCATTAAAGTATCCACAGATCATACTAAAAGCTAACAGTATTGTACTCTGTGGTACTAAATTGAATAATAAGTCTATTGGAAGAACAATAAACTTATAGGTAGTATCGCAACTCTTGTGATCCAGAAACATCACTGTACCATCTAAACACCATCTAAACAAAGATTCAAAAATCGCATTTCTACTTTAACACTTTCTGGGCCACTTTTGTACTGTGCCAGTTTTTACTACTTAGTCAGTTACACCATCTAGTTACCGTCTCTATCATTTATTCTCCACTGAGAGCTATAAGAGCCTTCACCCTCAGAATTATTTCAGTATCTTTCGCAGTTTGACTCTTCCATGCACAATAGTAGTGGTACTATTGATGCATCGCCTATGCACCATTTACACTCGATGTACCTATTTACCTTTTTACTGTCAGTTAGTCCGGTAGGAATATTTTATACAGCTTTAGCTGTTTTGTTGAAGGACATCATCTTTCCGCCAGTGACTGTTATAAGTTTTTATTACACTATTGCAATTTCAGCCTTAGGCCATTATCAAGTGATATTATGTCTTTAAGACAAGTCAACGTAATGTAAGCCATAATATCACTTGATAATGGCCTAAGGCCAAAATTGCGATAGTGTAATAAAGACTTATAACAGTCACTGGCGGAAAGATGATGTCCTTCAAAAAATTCTTTATGACGCTGAATTCCAGCCACAACAAGTTTACCTTTAGCTGTTTTTCCCTTTTTATGTGATAGCAGCACTCTACACCTTTGTCTGTTCTTTCGCTTTCTGTGTGGTTGTAGCACTATTATGTATCTCTTTGTGCCTGGTTGCGTAATTAAAGATTCTGTGAAACACTATGAGCGTTATTGGCTCTTATTCGTCTAAAAATGCTATTGTCAGTTCTCGTGATATGTGCATTGCTTGACTCCACCCAGCTGCTGGGAAACAAAGAACGTAAATCAATAGCAGCAAACAGGCTCGTACATTACGTGGAGTTAACATAGGTTTTGTATAGCATATAACTGTGTTTTCTATGATACTTAAGCAAATAAGGTATCTGAAAACGTACAAAAGCCCGCAACATGTAGGTTTTTGCGCGTATAAACAATACAAATATTTAAATCAATAATGTTATATTACTGGTCGCTACCAGGAATATACAGTTACGTTTTCGTCAAAGCCGCGGACATGTAAGAATGAAAATGGCTTGCAGGGGTCCAAGGACTCTTTAAATTCACAGTCGCCACAAACAGATAAATAGTAGTTAAACAAGGAATTTCTCTTAGGTGAATAATTGTAAGCATCTGATACAGGTCGTCGACGAAATATTAATTTTTACAGTGCGGATTACCTGCGTTTCGTTATGCTTCTCCGTATCACCCAACTATTACGTGCTGCAGTTATTTCAGAAAATTTTACTACCGTAATTGTGTAATGAATATAAAACAAGCTTTTATTTTCTCCACGTGTTAGCTCACGCGATACGTGCTTGACACATAAGCTAGGCTGCCCATTGCTGCCATATGATGTACTGAACACTCTTTCACTTCAATTCTTGTGTCCTTCACATTGGCTATAACTGCGATAGTGATCTTTTTCGACGTAATTTTTAACCTAAAATTACAAATTGTATATTGGTTCAAATAAATGAGTAACCATTATCATATTTACACTCCTCGAAATTGAAATAAGAACACCGTGAATTCATTGTCCCAGGAAGGGGAAACTTTATTGACACATTCCTGGGGTCAGATACATCACATGATCACACTGACAGAACCACAGGCACATAGACACAGGCAACAGAGCATGCACAATGTCGGCACTAGTACAGTGTATATCCACCTTTCGCAGCAATGCAGGCTGCTATTCTCCCATGGAGACGATCGTAGAGATGCTGGATGTAGTCCTGTGGAACGGCTTGCCATGCCATTTCCACCTGGCGCCTCAGTTGGACCAGCGTTCGTGCTGGACGTGCAGACCGCGTGAGACGACGCTTCATCCAGTCCCAAACATGCTCAATGGGGGACAGATCCGGAGATCTTGCTGGCCAGGCTAGTTGACTTACACCTTCTAGAGCACGTTGGGTGGCATGGGATACATGCGGACGTGCATTGTCCTGTTGGAACAGCAAGTTCCCTTGCCGGTCTAGGAATGGTAGAACGATGGGTTCGATGACGGTTTGGATGTACCGTGCACTATTCAGTGTCCCCTCGACGATCACCAGTGGTGTACGGCCAGTGTAGGAGATCGCTCCCCACACCATGATGCCGGGTGTTGACCCTGTGTGCCTCGGTCGTATGCAGTCCTGATTGTGGCGCTCACCTGCACGGCGCCAAACACGCATACGACCATCATTGGCACCAAGGCAGAAGCGACTCTCATCGCTGAAGACGACACGTCTCCATTCGTCCCTCCATTCACGCCTGTCGCGACACCACTGGAGGCGGGCTGCACGATGTTGGGGCGTGAGGGGAAGACGGCCTAACGGTGTGCGAGACCGTAGCCTAGCTTCATGGAGACGGTTGCGAATGGTCCACGCCGATACCCCAGGAGCAACAGTGTCCCTAATTTGCTGGGAAGTGGCGGTGCGGTCCCCTACGGCACTGCGTAGGATCCTACGGTCTTGGCGTGCATCCATGCGTCGCTGCGGTCCGGTCCCAGGTCGACGGGCACGTGCACCTTCCGCCGACCACTGGCGACAACATCGATGTACTGTGGAGACCTCACGCCCCACGTGTTGAGCAATTCGGCGGTACGTCCACCCGGCCTCCCGCATGCCCACTATACGCCCTCGCTCAAAGTCCGTCAACTGCACATACGGTTCACGTCCACGCTGTCGCGGCATGCTACCAGTGTTAAAGACTGCGATGGAGCTCCGTATGTCACGGCAAACTGGCTGACACTGACGGCGGCGGTGCACAAATGCTGCGCAGCTAGCGCCATTCGACGGCCAACACCGCGGTTCCTGGTGTGTCCGCTGTGCCGTGCGTGTGATCATTGCTTGTACAGCCCTCTCGCAGTGTCCGGAGCAAGTATGGTGGGTCTGACACACCGGTGTCAATGTGTTCTTTTTTCCATTTCCAGGAGTGTATATTTAATTCTCATCTGAACATTTGACCTGAAAGATATTTCATAGTCAGCAGCTTCAAACAAAGTGACAAATTTCATTCATACATCCAGTAATGTCAGACTATAGTTTCAGAGGGATGAAAAGGTTCGACCCCTTGGTTTGTATGAGTAAAATTTCAGGCAGCATGAAACTGATAAATGGGTTGGCACCAATGTGTAAAAACCATGGTTCAACTCCTTTCACCTTAAGTCGGATAGGCATCAAGGATTACCTTTTGTTCGACTATCAGGCGATAGAAGAAAGAGATGTAAACCGCTTACTGTTCTGCAGTTTTTTCAAAGCACAGCAAACGTGGTTATTCCCAAAAACTTGAGAATTAGAAGGTGCCACTTCCCCAGAAGCTACGGTTTTAGTGTATCTCGACGATCCTCTAATGTACAAAGCCTGTTTTATATGAGATATTAAAGTTTGTTTATTAAAATTGGTGTACCATCTGTGATAACATACTCTAATTTTCAAGTGTATGCCCTCCGCCCTCCAGTCTGTTGATTTCTTTACTATATTCCGTTTGGCCTATAGTTGGTACTGTATTAAGAGCCTTCAACTACAAATATTTGTGCTTTGTAGAAGCTGTAAAATAAATTATTGCTTTAACCGTTCACTGGGATTTATTTGTGTATACATTTTAATAATCATACCTCATTGCTGGCAGACGGTTCAGGAAATCCCAGTCAATGAATAAAATATTAGGGGGAGAGAGCAGGCGGGTTTTAGAAAACATCGAAGCTATGTGGACCTTATCAATACTCTCAGAATTATTCTGGAACAAAGCGCGGGGTGGCAACACACGCTCTACCTTAGCTTCATTGACTTTGAAAAGCCTTTACACTCTTTCCGTCGAAGAATGATGTGGGATACACTTGCAAAATATGGCAGTCCAACGAAGATTATTAACATCATCAAGGAGATGTATGAAGACTATGAATGCCAAGTACTACATAATGGAGAACTAACAGAGCCTTTTCAAGTTTATTCGGGGCTACGACAATGGTGTATTCTTTCGCCAACACTATTTCTTTTGGTGTTGGACCGTGTGATGAAAAGAGTAATTGGGGGGTGGGGGGGGACGGAAGAGATGTACAATGGGGGATGCGGCATAGGCTCCTAGATTTCGCAGACATCTGCTTAATGGCACAACGATATCGAGACATCGAAGAGAAATTGGACAGGTTGCGGAGAGAGATGGAAGTTGCAGGCCTCAAGATAAATGTTCGCAAAACCAAAGAAATGCAGCCGGCCGCTGTGGCCGAGCTGTTCTAGGCGCTTCTGTCCGGAACCGCGCTGCCGCTACGGTCGTATGTTCGAGTCCTGCCTCGGGACATGGATGTGTGTGATGTCCTTAGGTTAGTTAGGTTTAAGTAGTTCTAAGTTCTAGGGGACTGATGACCTCAGATGTTAAGTCCCATAGTGCTTAGAGCCTTATGAACCATTTGAAAGAAATGCGGATAAATTCGACCATCCCGGATAGAATGGCCATTAATGGAGAGGAAGTAGAACAGGTCCTGTCTTTCCTGTGTCTCGGAAGTATAGTCACGACCACAGGAGGCGCTGAGGAGGAAGTTTGCAGTCACATCCGTAAACCAAATGGTGCGTTTGTACAACCGTACCCTGTTAGGAGAAATGGGACGGTCTCAAAGAAGACCGAACTCCGGCTTTTCAATAGCAATATGAAGACTGTTCTGTTGTATGGTTGCGAAACTTGGTAGGTGACTAAGCACATCAAAAACCAGCTCCAAGTTTTTATCAACCGCTGTCTCCGGCGTATTTTGAACGTGAGATGGCCTTATATAATGACAAATGAAGATCTTTGGTGGGAGACAAATCAGCAACCAATCAATATACAAATCAAGGAAAGAAAATGGAACTGGATTGGGCATACACTGAGGAAACCAGATGGTGCTGTTGAAAGAGTGGCATTGGATTGGAACCGTCAAGGAGATAGAAAACACGGTCGTCCCAAACAGACGTGGAAAAGACGATCGAGAGAGAAGCTGCAGGGGATGGGAAAACCTGGAGCGAAGTGAAGAGACTTGCTAGAAATCGTGCCAGGTCGAGGAATTTTGTCACGGCCCTTCGTTCCAGAGGGAACGACAGGAACCAATTCAAGTGAAACAAGTCCAGCAAAACTATAGTCAAATGCATAACGTTATTTTTAAGGCAAGTTGGTTTAATTCAGGATTCCAATATGTTGTTCTCTACTGTTTTGGCTACAAAACACCGTTCATCAACACAATCTCCGTTCAGGGCGACGCCCTTACGCAATACTGGGAGTGCCTGTATGGCCGGTCGGTACCATTCTACTGGCCAACGTTAGTGCCAACGTCTTGCTGTGTCAATAACCTCCCCATGGCGCACGTGCTGCTTTCGGAGGAGTGCATTCATCATTGGGCCAAACACATGGCAGTCGGTAGGTGCGAGATCCGGGCTGGAGAGTGGATGGGGAAGATCATCCACATGAAGTTTTGTTATCTCCTCTCGGGTGCGCACACTTGTGTCGGGCGTTCTGTTGTTGTGGAGAAGCAGAAGTTCGTTTGCATTTTGGCTGCGACGAACACGTTGAAGCCGCTTTCTCAGGATAGCACAATTCACTTCAGAGCTGCTGAGGGAGAACATCAGAAGAATCTCGTCTTGACTTTACCGGCTGACGGTGCGGCTTTGAACTTTATCTTTGGCCGGGGGCGGGGAGGAGGGTATGGTTGTAACGTCCCCTTTGAACAATTATACATGACTGTCCTTAAACTGACACACAATATTTTTAGCGCAACGCAATCTGACTTTCAATAATCCCTACAAAAGAGTGGCCGTGACTAACATTAACCTATACCTTTCACAAATCACTTACCTCACCAAAAATCTTCGTTACTCGAACTACTGCAATACAGCAAGCGCCACTACTGCCAGCTAAATAAAAGATTCAAACTACGGAAGGCACTAACTACTGATAGGCATAGTTAGCAAATGAAAGATTTTAATAGACAACAAACAATATACACTTCTGGAAATTGAAATAAGAACACCGTGAATTCATTGTCCCAGGAAGAGGAAACTTTATTGACACATTCCTGGGGTCAGATACATCACATGATCACACTGACAGAACCACAGGCACATAGACACAGGCAACAGAGCATGCACAATGTCGGCACTAGTACAGTGTATATCCACCTTTCGCAGCAATGCAGGCTGCTATTCTCCCATGGAGACGATCGTAGAGATGCTGGATGTAGTCCTGTGGAACGGCTTGCCATGCCATTTCCACCTGGCGCCTCAGTTGGACCAGCGTTCGTGCTGGACGTGCAGACCGCGTGAGACGACGCTTCATCCAGTCCCAAACATGCTCAATGGGGGACAGATCCGGAGATCTTGCTGGCCAGGGTAGTTGACTTACACCTTCTAGAGCACGTTGGGTGGCACAGGATACATGCGGACGTGCATTGTCCTGTTGGAACAGCAAGTTCCCTTGCCGGTCTAGGAATGGTAGAACGATGGGTTCGATGACGGTTTGGATGTACCGTGCACTATTCAGTGTCCCCTCGACGATCACCAGTGGTGTACGGCCAGTGTAGGAGATCGCTCCCCACACCATGATGCCGGGTGTTGGCCCTGTGTGCCTCGGTCGTATGCAGTCCTGATTGTGGCGCTCACCTGCACGGCGCCAAACACGCATACGACCATCATTGGCACCAAGGCAGAAGCGACTCTCATCGCTGAAGACGACACGTCTCCATTCGTCCCTCCTTTCACGCCTTTCGCGACACCACTGGAGGCGGGCTGCACGATGTTGGGGCGTGAGCGGAAGACGGCCTAACGGTGTGCGGGACCGTAGCCCAGCTTCATGGAGACGGTTGCGAATGGTCCTCGCCGATACCCCAGGAGCAACAGTGTCCCTAATTTGCTGGGAAGTGGCGGTGCGGTCCCCTACGGCACTGCGTAGGATCCTACGGTCTTGGCGTGCATCCGTGCGTCGCTGCGGTCCGGTCCCAGGTCGACGGGCACATGCACCTTCCGCCGACCACTGGCGACAACATCGATGTACTGTGGAGACCTCACGCCCCACGTGTTGAGCAATTCGGCGGTACGTCCACCCGGCCTCCCGCGTGCCCACTATACGCCCTCGCTCAAAGTCCGTCAACTGCACATACGGTTCACGTCGACGCTGTCGCGGCATGCTACCAGTGTTAAAGACTGCGATGGAGCTCCGTATGCCACGGCGAACTGGCTGACACTGACGGCGGCGGTGCACAAATGCTGCGCAGCTAGCGCCATTCGACGGCCAACACCGCGGTTCCTGGTGTGTCCGCTGTGCCGTGCGTGTGATCATTGCTTGTACAGCCCTCTCGCAGTGACCGGAGCGAGTATGGTGGGTCTGACACACCGGTGTCAATGTGTTCTTTTTTCCATTTCCAGGAGTGTATTTACCTTAATAGTCATAATATATATAGCAGTTCATGACATCCAGTCTTACAAATTTCAAAACTCCGCCATTTCTCTCTCCACATCCACCACTGCTGGCGGCTCACCTCCAACTGCGCAACGCTACGCGCTGTTAACATCCAGCTGCCCAACACTACAATGGCCAACAACAATGCAAACCAGCCACAGACTGCACACAGCACAGCCAGTGATTTTCATACAGAGCGCTACGTGGCGTTACCAATAAAAGGTCCGCCCCGGTAGCTGAGTGGTCAGCGTGACAGACTGTCAATCCTAAGGGCCCGGGTTCGATTCCCGGCTGGGTCCGGAGATTTTCTCCGCTCAGGGACTGGGTGTTGTGTTGTCCTAATCATCATCATTTCATCCCCATCGACGCGCAGGTCGCCGAAGTGGCGTCAAATCGAAAGAGCTGCACCAGGCGAACGGTCTACCCGACGGGAGGCCCTAGCCACACGACATTTCCATTTTACCAATAAAAGAACCTACACAGCCTACTTATATGGTATGGTGCCAGTCCATGGATTGCCGTTTTGTTTCCGGATCGAATTGGTAGGCCCATGTTTCACCGCCTGTAACGATGTTCGAGAAAAAAATTGTCAGGAGCCGACTCATAATGCGCAAGCAGTTCCGCATAGATGGTCCATCGTAGCTTTTTTCGGTCCTCTGTTAGATGGCAATGAAACCAGCGGGCACACAGCTTTGAGTTCTCCATTGCTGAAAGAGTGTGTCGGCAATACCAACAGACACGTCCAGCTGTGTAGCGAGCTGTCAAATCGTGATCCGTTGATCACTTCGAATGAGAGTGTCTGACGTTTCAACATTGCAGGAGTAATAGAGGAGCGTGACAGGCCGGAACGGGAGAGATCGGACGGTTTTGCGAGACCTTGCTGTGATTATGACAGACGCCTCGCACAAAGTCTCACCGTGCTTTTGTTCACTGCCAAGTCTCCGTAGACAGTCTGCAAGTGTCTATGAATATTTTCGAAACTTTAGTTTTCCTGCCAAAAGAAACTAGTTGACAACTGTCTCCTTCTAATACACTTCCGTCACTGACGCCATTTTGAAGGTGACCTATAGCGCCGCCACGTATCGGAACTTCATGAAACTACAGGGGCTCATGCGGGATCATTCTACGACGTCCCACAGCAAATTCCGCATTTTTCAACCGAAACTGTCCGAGAAGAAAAAGTGTTGTATTACTTAATGAACACCCCTCGTAATATGTAACTACAACACAAAGTGAGTAGGGTTCAAATGGCTCTGAGCACTATGGGACTGAACATCTGTGGTCATCAGTCCCCTAGAACTTAGAACTACTTAAACCTAACTAACCTAATGACATCGCACACATCCATGCCCGAGGCAGGATTCGAACCTGCGACCGTAGCAGTCGCGCGGTTCCGGACTGCACGCCTAGAACCGCTAGACCACCGCGGCCGGCTGAGTAGGGTTATGGGAGAAAGAAAACTATCAAGATAATGAAAATAAATAAATAACGCGATAATGGAAGACTATGCTCTAGAAGTAAACGGTGACAGCGACCCTTTGTGGCAGAGAAGCGGACAGACTTCCAGGGCTCTCCCTTGTCCTAGGGGTGGGAAACAGCCCCTAAAGACGGAAGAATCAGCAATGACCGTCGGCATGAGAATGCAGATAGCAATGGAAACCACTGCATTAAAGGCACATATGGTGTATCCACAGGACATGTGGCCTGTAATTGAAAAAGTGGCATGATCGTCTCTGCATTGGCAAAAGATTCCGGAATAGTGCCCCATTCGGATCTCTGGGACGGACTGCCAAAGGGGAGGTGACCACGAGGGAAAGATTGAATAACCAAAGCAAAGATAAAAAGCTCTACGAGTCGGGGTGTGGAAAGTCAGAAACTTGAACGTGGTAGGGAAGCTAGAAAATCTGAAGAGGGAAATATAAAGGCACAATCCAGATATAGTAGGAGTCAGTGAAGTGAAACGTAAAGAAGACAAGGATTTATGGTCAGACGAGTATAGGGTAATAACAACAGCAGCAGAAAACGGTGTAACGAGAGTAAGATTCGTTGTGAATAGGAATGTAGGGCAGAGAGTGTGTTCAGAGATAGGGTTGTTCTAACCAGAATCTACAGCAAACCAACACCGACAACGATATGAAACATCCTGCAAATTAAAACTGTGTGCCGGATAAAGAGTCGAATTTGTGACCTTTGCTGTTTGCGGGCTAGTGCTCTACCACCTCTTTTTTTTTAATGAAAATTTGTGCCAGAAGCGGCGCGAACCCACATTTCCCGTTTATCACAAGTGGTCGCCTTACTATTTTTCTAAAGAGGGACAATAGAGAAAAACACCTTTTTCTTGGTATTACAAAATGAGATTAACAATTTCTTTAGTGATACGCATATATAAGTTGGAGAGCTGCATCAAACCACTCTCAGGACTGAAGACCACAACAACAACAAGCTGAAAGGATAACTATAACCAGACTGACGTGGAGTTAACATTGTAATAAGTAGTAAACTTGGGAACGGTAAATAATGGATGACACCAACCTGCGAAAGCGACTGAATCAAAGAATATTAAAAAAAGTTAATATTCAAGTTAAATATACGGTGTAACAACTTTACAATGATTATAGTGTTTTGCAATTCCTACCTAATCTGTGCTTGCCCATAAATACATATACTTTTACATGGTTACTCCGAAAATCACAACTGCCTGGCAGAGTGTTCATAGAACCGCCGTCACAATAATTCTCTATTATATCACTCGTGAAGAGTGCGCGTACTAAAGAACACCAATACCTTTCCGTGCAAGCTCTGATTTCCCCTAATATTGTTATGATGATAGTTTCTCCCTATGTAGCTCGGCGTCAACAAAACATTTTCGCTTTCGGAGGAGAAAACTGGCGATTGAAATTTCGTGAGAAGATCCCGCCTCAAAGAGATATGCCTTTGTTTTAATTATGTCCGCCTCAAATCGTCTACTATGTTCGTGACACTCTCTTCCCCATTTCTCGACAAAACAAAACGTGCTGCTCTTCTTTGAGCTTTTTCGATGTACTCCGTTAATCCTATCTGGTAAGGATCCCACACCACGCAGCAGTACTCCAAAAGAGGACGGACAAGCTTAGTGTTGGCAGACACTTTAGTAGATCTGCTACATATCCTAAGTGTTCTGCTAATAAATCGTAGTCCGTGCTTGGTCTTCCCCACAACATTTTCTACGTGTTCGTTCCAATTTAGTTGCAATTCCTGGGTATTTGATTGAATCTACAGCCTTTATATTCGATTGATTTATCGTGTAACGGACGTTTAACTGATTCCTTTTAGCAATCATTTGGATGACCTCACACTTTAGAGAATAAGTCGAGAACGAAAATGTTATCAACGCTATCCGTAAATAAAATACTTTTGCTGAACAAGTCACCTCCGTTTGGGATCTACATTCAATATTTCAAGACTTATACTCATTCTATACGCCACGAGGGAAGACGCCACAGACAGAGTTTCTCTACACCCCTTTATGTCGGCGACGATCAAAGTTCTCTTATCAGATGTTTGCTATAAAAGCAGAAACTATGTAATGCTACACGTCTGTAAAATTTCTCCCCAAATTTCTGTCTTCATTCATGTAGTTGATATAGTTACGTGAGAGGGATGTTTCAGTTTGAAACACCGTGCGTACTTCGTTGTAGTTGAAGAATATGACATAATTTGCTCGATAATCTTAGCAGTTACTGCAAAACCTTCCACCCCAATGCTTAACAGAATCGATATGCAGTAATGCGTTCCAGCACAGTAGCCATGGAGCCCGTGGAGTACCACGCTATGACTCCCCAAATGATCACCAAATCCCCGCCTTGTTTCACTCTTGGGACATAAAGTCCGCTAGAAGCGGGAAATGGTGTGAAGCAAGACTTATCCGACCGAATGACTATCTTCCATTGCTCTATAGCGCAGACTGAATGGCTTCGACACCAGGTTTTCCTGTTACGGGCGTTTCCATCACTGAAGAGTGAATCTGGAATCCAGCTCGGCCTGCAGTTCATTGTTTATGGTGGCCCATCGTGTTCTTTGGTACTGACAGGTTTCGCGTTTGCGGCATTCTGTTCTGCAATGATTTTTGCAGCTGCCGTCCTGTTATTCTTCTCCACAGTCCTCTTATCCATGACCGCCCACCACGATCAAATGGTTCAAATGGCTCTGAGCACTACGGGACTTAACTTCTGAGGTCATCAGTCCCCTACAACTTAGAACTACTTAAACCTAACTAACCTAAGGACATCACACAGATCCATGCCAGAGGCAGGATTCGAACCTGCGACCATAGCGGTCCGCGGTTCCAGACTGTAGCACCTAGATCCGCTCGGCCATCCGCCGCCGTCTCACCACGATCAGTCAACACACGATTTCGATCGAGTTGTCGCTTAGCGGATGATGTTTTCCCGCTTTCCCTGTATGCGGTGTTAATATTCGATAGGTTAATTTTTGAAAAACCAAACACTTCACCTTCTTTTGTTACGAAAGCGTCTACCACACGAGAACAAACAATTTACCCACGTTCGAATCCACTTAGCTCCGACATAATGCACTGACAGCTACATAGAACGCCGTTCTGACCCCGACTGACAGTTGCATCGTACTAAGGACATTGCATAGGTGTGTCAAGTTGTCAAGTACAACAGTTTCATCTGCACGCTTGGCTGGCATCTGCACTTACATTCAAGCATGATTTACTAGTGGTGTGTCCACATATCTATGACGACGACCTCCAGCTCTACCTAAGCGTCAGACCTGAAGATACAAGCACTGCAATCGCTCAGATGAATAATGATCTGTTTTCAGTAGTGACATGGGAGAAAAACATGGGGCTTAAACTAAATGCAAAAAAGACACAAGTAATCTTAATAGCCCATCAGAAATTAATAAGTTCAGATTTCCGCGAACGACTGCCTCCTATTCTGCTCGACGGTATTCCAATACCGTATCAGAAAACAGTTAAGAACCTGGGTGTAACTTTGGATGAGCATCTCACCTGGGTGTGCCGGAAGACGTCCGCTTGCCTCTATGCTCTCAAAAAGTTTCGGAACATATTTCCACAGGACTTGAAACGCCAGGTCGTGCAAGCACTCGTTCTACCGAACCTCCACTATTGTGATGTGATTCAACAAGGCACGAGTAGTGAAAACAAAAGACGGCTAGAACTAACCGTGAATGCCTGTGTGCGTTACACCTGCAACATTCGCCGATATGATCATGTTAGTGACTCATACTCCCAGGCTAGGGTGGCTGCGGCCGGACAAATTGCGTGACTACCACACTCTTTGTCTACTTCACCGACTCCTCGTCGCGCAAGCACCCCAGTGCCTTGCTTCAGAGATTAAAAACCTTTCATGCCATCATAATCGAAACACGAGGTCACTCTTATTTGGTATCCTAACTGTGCCCACTCACAAGACAAAAACTTTTGCAAACTCCTTCTCAGTTGCCGCTGTCCGCCTCTGGAACAAACTGTCCCTTACCTTGCGCAAAATTCAATCCACTGCTGCTTTTAAGTAGAAGTTGGAGCATTTCCTACTATCATCCTCATAAAGTTCTCCACAAAATTAATGTACAAGACCAATCCTCTCATCTGTCAAATAGCAAAGCTAGCGTCTCCTATCTTGCTCCTGAGATGCCTTCCTCTTCATCTGTCTCTATTAGCCACGCAATCTTCTTTTCCTTTGTATTTCCTTAATTATGTTTCGTCATGTCTCTCTATTCTTCTCCTCCCTTTTACCATCAGAATCTCTCATACTCCCTGCTGCTAGCACTCCTATCTAAAATCTGTCTCTTTCATAATGTCTTATTATAACAGTACTTATCATCTACGAATATAAACTCTATATGTATGTATTTTTCCAAGTGTGCCTTGTAATTGTTTATTTCACTTTCACTTGTACTAGATGTAGTTTAACATGCTTGCTAAAATATATGAATGTAAAATAAGTAGAATGCCTGGTTAGACTACTCTTGTCTGTCCACTTTTAGAATACTGCTGCGCGATGTGGGATCCATACCAGATAGGATTGACGGAATACGTCGAAAAAGTTCAAAGAAGGGCAGCACATTTTGTATTATCGCAAAATAGGGGAGAGAGTGTCACTGAAATGATACGTGTTTTGGGGTGGACATTATTAAAACAAAGGTATTTTTCGTTGCGACGGAATATTCTCACGGAATTCCAGTCGCCAACTTTCTCCTCCGAATGCCACAATATTTTGTTGACACCGACGTACATTGGGAGAAACGATCACCATGATAAAATAAGGGAAAGCAGAGCTCATACTGAAAGATATAGGTGTTCGTTCTTTCCGCGCGCTATACAAGATTGGAATGATAGAGAATTGTGAAGATGGTTCGATGAACCCTCTGCCAGGCACTTAAATGTTATTTGCAGAGTATACATGTAGATGTAGATGTAAGAGAGGGTCTGATGGCCCTAATCTTGCCAGGTTAAATAAATCAATAAATAAAAATAAATAAAAAAATATATTTTACCAGCCCCAGCATACACAATTTCTGTCTGCAATACCGGTATTATTATGTTAAAAATTTAGCCTAACACAATACATTTTAATAAAGAAGTTATAACAGCGTTCTAATTACTAAATTAGAGAAATAAATATATGGAATTTTGAGAAACTAATTTTATTGACCTTGGTAGCTGTTATATAGGGAACATACAACTGGAACCGTGAAGAGACAGGTCCGTTGGAGTTGGATGAAATTTTGGTGGCGTTTTGGGTTACGCGTTTCTTCCCCCATACGATACGGTTGGCAACCGCGGTACAAATCTGTTAATATTTCACGTTTGACGTGTCCTGTACTCTATTGCCGCTACCCATGAAAGCCCAAAGTCTGACGACATCACAGAAACGTTCGCTGGGTTGACGGGAGCGCTCTCTCCAACAAATGAGCCACCTCCAGTTAGCCTTTACAGTAGAAACGTCCACGCGTCGCTTGCTGTTAAGCAGACAACGCGAGATCCCGAAATTGGATAGCGCAGCTCCGTGCTCATATAGCCCGATGCACCGCGCCGACGTCTGCCCCCACATCCGGCTATCCGAGAAGGGGCAGCGCAGCCGAGCCGGTGGTCCAGTCTCTGGCCGGGACTTTCTCCGGCGTTCCTGCACCTCATTACACGCTTTCCCTCCCGGCTGCTCATTATGGCAGTTGTGCCTGTCAGCACTCGCGCACCATCACGAACAGGAAGCATGTGCTGGGGATGCGTTTTCCACAACTTTCCCAGGAGTGCGTCGTCATCTCTGTAAAAGGCACGTCCGTTGATATGACTGCGAGAGCATAATTCGCAAACATTGCAGAGATTTAAAATAGTTATCATTCGCTGGAATGTATTGAAAAACTCCCAGTTGTCCTAAGAAAGCACGACGAAAGGAGGAGAGTTTCGTCTACCGTCGTAATATAATCGGTTAAACCTTAACTACATTCTACGGGTAATTGATTAACCCAAGCGTCCCTCTTGTGTTTACAATTCCATTCCTACTGCAAATTCGCTTCTATTTAATTTTAGTACTGGCTGTGGTTTTGCATTGTGTAGGCTCATGCTAAACGGCGACCATTATTTCCGTAGTTAGAGTCGAAATCTACCCCGGAGTCTATAATGATTACTTTTCTTGTTTTTCACCAGAAACTACTTTTAATTTTTTAGACAGAACGGGTTGGCGGTTGAACGATGAGCCAATTGTGGAATAATTGTTAGCTACTCAAGACTGCTGACCCATTGGAAACACCTGATATTTTTCAAGATGCAGCCGAGTTTAGTGACAACGAAACAGAAGTATCTTACCATGAAACTGTCAATGAAACAGAGGACAATGAAGAGGCAACGGAAGGTTTTACAAAACTTTCAGCTCTGAAGTACAAAGTAGTCACAAGGGAAAAAATTTTTATTTAATGGTATTATATACGAGGGTAATCCCAAAAGTAAGATGTCCTATTTTTTTATAAGTACAGAACTGTGTCTGTGTGGCAGTTGGTCACACTGTTATGAAGAGTGCTTCACGTGCTGTGTGTAAACATGCGCACGCCGCGCTGAGGCGCTCGGTCTTGGCTTGGCAGCCGTTGAGAATGGAGTTCCCGTAGGATGTTACCGTCAAGTGCGAATTGCGCGCAGCTATTCGGTTTTTCAAAGCATAGGGCACTGTGCCGATTGAAACCCATCGGTAATTGACGGAAGTGTATGGTGTGTCGTGCATGGATGTCAAAAATGTTCGTAAGTGGTATAGAGAGTTAGCTGCTGGTCGGACCGAAACTCACGACGAGGAGACAGTGTTGAAGGTCGAGCAAAGCATGCGTGAAGATCGGCGGATCACGCTGGATGATCTCTGTACGTTGGTTCCTGAGGTTTCCCGAAGCACCGCTCGCAGAATTTTAGCGGAAACATTGAACTACCGGAAGGTGTGCGCAAGATGGGTGCCACGTATGCTGACTGAGGACCACATGCGGCAACGAGTTGATGCTTCCCGCGCATTTTTTCACCGCCTTGCAGCCGAACATTACAACTTTCTGCCCTCAATTGTCACGGGTGACGAAACTTGGCCATACCACTTCACACCTGAGACCAAGCAACAATCACGCCAGTGGCGGCATCCTTCTTCGCCAAAGACACGGAAATTCAAACAAACACAGTCTGCCGGTAAAGTCAAGACAACCGTTTTTTGGGATCGGAAAGGGGTATTGTTGGTCGACTTTACACCCACTGGCACGACAATTAACGCTGACAGGTAACGTGAGACTCTAAAAAAATTCAAACGGGCAATTCAGAACCGGAGAAGAGGAATGTTGAGCAAGGGTGTACACATTTTCCATGACAACGCTCGCCCACACATCACACACCAAACTGTTGCTCTTGTGCAACACTTTCAGTGGTACATAATCACCCACCCACCCTATAGTCCTGACATTGCGTCCAGTGACTATCACCTGTTCCGTAGGTTAAAAGAACATTTGGCCGGAAAGTGAGAAGGCTACGACGACGAGGTGAAAGAAGAACAGCATAGCGGCGAGCTGGTATGACATGGGCGAACAAAAACTGCCACAGCGTCTACAAAAATGAATCGACAGAAACGGTGATTATGTCGAAAAATAGCTAAATGTTCAAGCTGTAAACTGATGTAAACCATTGTAGAAATAAACAGGTCTATATACTTATAAAAAAATAGGAGACCTTACTTTTGGGATTACCCTCGTAAAAGTGTTTCGTATTATATATTAAAAGTGTGGAGTAAACCGCAAGAAGACGGCTGTAACGCTAGCTGGTGCGATGAATGGCAACTAGCTCTAAATGCAGAAAACGTAAGTTAATCCAGATGAGTAGATAAATGAAACCCATAATGTTTGAATGCAGTAATAGTAGTGTGCTGCCTGACACAGTCATGTTGATTAGATATCTCGGCACAACATCGTAAAGAAATATGAAATGTAATGAGCATGTAGGGACTGTAGTAAGAATGGCGAGTGGTCGACTTCGTTTATTGTGAGAATTTTGGGTGGAGCATCGACATTTTATGAAAAAACTCGACATGGCACTGATCAAAAAAATTTCAAAAAGAGAAAAATCAATTCCAGAAATTTTTCTAGGGACTTGTAGAGTACAGTGGGATTTCGAAAACGATAGAATGTCAACGGACCTGCAGTCCAAGTCCAAGCTGGACCGAGACAGCCAAAATCAAAGGTGTAACGATGCCACAAATGTGCATCTTCATGAAGACACAGGAGTTACAAAAAAGTCTACTGAACGTAAAAAAGGTGTTCTAGATGCATTCTATTGACAAAAAGGTATGTCTTGACTGTGACGCTGAACAAAAATAAGTGCTTAATTGATTCGTTCATGTACCTACTGTCATTTCTTTACTGAACGTCATTGTTTATTTTTGTTTTTTCACTCTACATAATTAATCTTTATTTGATGTCAGAAAGTGATTTTGAACATTCTTGAAGTAGACTTTCATCCTATTTGAGTTAATTCCAAGAACTCAGTTTAAGAGTCCAGTGTTATTTTGAAAGCCTCAATTGTTGGTAAGATTGTGTTTTACTATTTTAATAAAAACTGATTTTTCAAAAATAGAAACCCTTCGTTTAGTGATTCTTTAACGACATTTTAGAGAAACTTAGAAGTAAATAAGTTTCAGGTGGTTTTTGTTTTTGTGGTCGAAACCCACCCGACGTAGTTACCAACGTCAGTCTAAATAGCGAGTGCAGCTGAGAGCTATTGTTAAAATTTGTAAATGGCGTCGAGAATACGTATTTGAAAAAGAAATGTCTGGAACTAAAAGTAATACTAGTTTAAGCTCGAGTTAATACAGAATCTCCACTCATTTCACAGTGTCAGTTTATTTGACTTACAATCATGAACAGGTGGCATACAACACTAAGGTCTAAAGTAGGAACTAGTCGCAAGAGGAAAAACTTTTATAGTTCTTCACACAATATGACGAATGTGTGAAGTTAACTTCTAAGAAGGTAGCTATAATTTCTCATATATATATATATATCAAAAATGTCGGTGTTGAGAATGCTACATCGACATCGATTGCACCCCATATTTCTATGCAACAGGAATTGCATGGCGACGACTTTGAACGTCGTGTACAATTCTGCCACTGGGCACAAGGGAAATTACGGGACGAAGACAGATTTTTTGCACGCGTTCTATTTAGCGACGAAGCGTCATTCAGCAACAGCGGTAACGTAAACCGGCATAATATGCACTATTGGGCAACGGAAAATCCACGATGGCTGCGACAAGTGGAACATCGGCGACTTTGGCGGGTTAATGTATGGTGCGGCATTATTGGAGGAAGGATAATTGGCCCCCATTTTATCGATGGCAATCTAAATGGTGCAATGTATGCTGATTTCCTACGTAATGTTCTACTGATGTTACTACAAGATGTTTCACTGCATGGCCGAATGGCGATGTACTTCCAGCATGATTGATGTCTGGCGTGCGGTGGAAGCGGTATTGAATAGCATATTTCATGACAGGTGGATTGGTCGTCGAAGCACGTCGAAGCACGTTCACCGGATCTGACGTCCCCGGATTTCTTTCTGTGGGGAAAACTGAAGGATATTTCCCATCGTGATCCACCGACCACGCCTGACAACATGCGTCAGCGCATTGTCAATGCATGTGCGAACATTATGGAAGGCTAACTACTCGCTGTTGAGAGGAATGTCGTTACACGTATTGCCAAATGCACTGAGATTGACGGACACCATTTTGAGCATTTATCGCATTAATGTGGTATTTACAGGTAATCACGCTATAACAGCATGCGTTCTCAGAAATGATAAGTTCACAAAGGTACATGTATCACATTGGACCAACCGAAATAAAATGTTCAGACGTACCTACGTTCTGTATTTTAATTTAAAAAACCTACCTGTTACCAACTCTTCGTCTAAAACTGTGAGCCATATGTTTGTGACTCTTACAGCGCCATCTATCACAAAGCGAAAAAAGTGGTCCAACTAAAACATTCATATTTCTTTACGTACTACACGAATATGTAATAAAAATGTGGGTTCCTATTTTTAAAAAACGCAGTTGATATCCGTTTGACCCATGGCAGCGCCATCTAGCGGACCAACCATAGCGCGATCTGGTTTCCCCCTTCTAGCTAGACAAGTTTCGTTCTTTGTAGTTTTTTCGTTTGACGGTTATTTCGTGAGATATTTGGCCCGGTTACGATCAATGGACCACCCTGTATGTGTATATATATTAGGCAGTTGTAACTGATTTTCCGTACAATTAAATGAAAATATCTGTCAATTACAATATCGCTGCAGGCTACACTGCATGCAGTGTGGCATAGCGATTAGCGTTCCTGGGTTGCAAGCTATCGGCTGCCAGTTAACACCTAACGACCAGTAAGTATTTGTTTCTTACTATTTATCATCTCTAGAAAGTTCTCGAAATTTCTTATGTTTTTAATGTCTCTACATTCTGGATTATTCGTTGTCTGTATAACTCACAGCACGCTCCGACCAGGAATTCAGTTTTCTTCTATCTGTACGTAGGTGTTCGTAACAAACGTGCTCTCAGGGTAGAGTGTTCTACTTCATTGAAGTCTCTGCTTTCGGATTTGAACTCTGTCGTTTTTACGACGTCGACGTCAAAAGATGCAAACATTTGCTGAAGTACAGTAACGTCTTTTTCTTTGTTACGATTCCACGAGTCGTTATAACAAGGTTTGAGTTTAAATTGGTGTATTGTAAATATTATTTTTGGTGTATGATTTCTTTCTTTGCTTTCTACTTCCAAATACAGCTACAGATCATCCACAAAAGAAAGAAAAAAACCCTCAAAATTTATCACATACTGATCTTAATTGAGTTATAGTGATATAACGTCTTCAAACTGGGCTTGAGGGTCTAAAAGTTACTGCCACCAATCAGTTGGTATTCAGAATGGGCATAGTTGCGCGCAATACATAATTTCCGTATCTCAAGAACTTTAACTACACGTATAAGATAAATGAAATTTTATTACGAAGTAAGTAGTCACCTAAAGCAAAGTACTTTCCTCTGGCCACAACTGTCGGTTCATTGATTGCTCTGGGAGAAGGCTTATCACACTACAAACTGTAAGTAGGCGGTATAGGTTTTTTATTGGTAACGCCACAGAGCGCTATGTATGAAAATCACTGGCTGTGCTGTGTGCAGTCTGTGGCTGGTTTGCATTGTTGTTGGCTATTGTAGTGTTAGGCAGCTGGATGTGAACAGCGCGTAGCGTTGAGCAGTTGGAGGTGAGCCGCCAGCAGTGGTGGATGTGGGGAGAGAGATGGCGAAGTTTTGAAATTTGTAAGACTGGATGTCATGAAGTGCTATGTATATTATGACTTTTCAACACTATTAAGGTAAATACATTGTTTGTTCTCTATCAAAATCTTTCATTTGCTAACTATGCCTATCAGCAGTTAGTGCCTTCAGTATTTTGAATCTTTTATTTAGCTGGCAGTAGTGGCGCTCGCTGAATTGCAGTAGTTCGAGTAACCAAGATTTTTGTGGGGTAAGTGATTTGTGAAACGTATAGGTTAATGTTAGTCAGGGCCATTCTTTGTAGCGATTACTAAAAGTCAGATTGCGTTGCGCTGAAAGTATCGTATGTCACTTTAGTGAATGTCTGGTTCAGTTTTGCTCAGCTGTTTGAAAAGCAAACAATGTAAGAGGTTTATCAGCACAGTAATTCATAAATTTTTCTAAGGGGACGTTACATATGTTGACCCTTAGCCGGGGATACCTCACTGGAATCTTCTGATTTTTTCTTGCAGTTTGTGAAATTAGTGTAGCTATTATTTATTGCTAGCGCGTAATTGTAGAGAGAATCTCCTTTGTAGTTGCAGTCTTTCATTGTTGTACAGTAAAACAGTTGTGGCATGCATGTAGATTTGCACCAAGTATTTCGCAGCTGCGCTTGCGATTAACTATATATTATTTTAAGTGCTATGTTAATGTGTTTTCTTAATTCTGCTCTTCAAATTGTGCTTTTCTGTGTTATCATGTGAAATATTGTGACAATTATGGCGTGTGAAAAACGTAATAGTAGGCTCCAAAGTAAACTGAGAAATGACAGTGAAGACGAAAGCAGTGTGTTAGCGCCACCGTGTAATGAATTAACTAATGTTCAACATAGTAATTTGGTAATTGTGCATCTACAAAGGTAGATGGTAATCTGAAGACACAAAACCGGTAGTCTTTAATGACACAGGAGAGTGCGAACAAATTAGGAAATTCAAACAAAATCAGAATCAAATTAATACGCAACACCAAAGAGAAATCCGGTAAGTACAAGATCAGCTGACACAGGTAATACAAGAATTACGTATTTCAGAGGACACTCGCGCTCCAATACGGGAAGAGGGACGCAGAAATACGGAACAGCCACAAAATAATAACACGGGGTACTTTGGAAATTATGAAAGAAATTGGCAAGGTGCACCGAATTTTGAAACGGAACCGCCGAAACGACGTAACAATGACCGATATGCGACTCGCCGACATGATGATTTTGACTATAAGCTGTTCATTACTAAACGTAAATTTAAAACATTTAAGAATTCTGGCAACAACTCATCCACAAGCGTGGCTCCATCAATTCTCTCATTGTTTTCCACCCAACTGGTCATTAGAGCACAGATTAGAATCTATGTGTGGCTATTTAGAGAATGAACCAGCTGTAAGAATGCGATCGGTCATTCACGATTGCCATGGTGAAGGAGGATTTTACCGTGCCTTCCTCTCAGCATATTGGTCTCAAACAACACAAGACCGAGTAAAACATAGCATCACAATGATGAAACATTTCGAACAATCTGAATTTTCCAGTCTTGTGAAATAATTTGAAGACATGTTGAACAAGAATCAGTACCTGTCAAACCATACAGCCCCTCAGAACTCATCCGCATTTGCTTAATCAAATTACCTGAACATTTACGGCATATTATTTTGGGAGGACGTTGCAAAGACGACATTTAAGCTTTTCAGGGACTCTCACAAGAATTAGAAATTGGCACTGACAATCGCGGAACGCGAAAACAGGAACACAGCAATTACAGGTCACATCCGTCGCAATTCCGCGATGAAAGAAATAATAACTGGACACGACAAGGCTATTCTCACAACACAAATCGTGACCAAAACAGACACCACCCGTATGACAACCGTTGGCAGAGTAGTAATCATTACAGGTAAAGACCACCTCTCTGCAGTAGTGACTATCACAGAGACAATCAGAGAAACAGACAATATGGGAACCAAAATAATTATTATCAAGGGAGACAGAATAACTTTAGACGCAATGGTCCAGCGCGCAGTTACGATTCAGGGAGAAATTCTCCACCACGTGACCGACAAGAAAGAAACTATGGCATCTACCGACATGATGACAGACGATATGATCGTAACGACAGACCTGAATTGCATCAGAGCTGGCGGGATTCAAACAGAGCAGGGCCCTCTCGACAAGGTGAATTTGTAGAAGTTAGGTCTCCAAATCCCAATAACGAACCGCGCCAACAAAGACACAATAGGCAATGACTCATACCGGTGGCAGCCACAAAACGTACGTATGAAACTGACGACGCAGCTGCCGTAGCTAGTAATTACGTAAAAATGGAAGACATTAGGGACATCTTACTCCAGGAACACTATGTAAAACATAACAACACTGCATATCCTGTGATTCACATTACAGTAAATAACGTAAAATTTACGGCAGTACTTGGCTCTGGCAGTTCCATTTCAGTAATTAATGAAACAGCCTTTAGCAAATTCAACAAATCGAACGATTGCCCCACACTTCCGTTACGTAAGATTAAATTACAAGGTGCAATCTTTGGAAAAAGTGTAGATGTACGCCAACAAACCAACTTAGAATTCTTTTGTCAAAGCCACAGCTTCTCTATGAACTTTCTTATTGTTCCATTATTGTCGACGGAAATTATATTGGG
The DNA here is from genome assembly GCF_023864345.2 of Schistocerca serialis cubense. NCBI lineage: Eukaryota > Metazoa > Arthropoda > Insecta > Orthoptera > Acrididae > Schistocerca > Schistocerca serialis. The sequence continues at coordinate 1,140,610,483 of NC_064639.1, read as the reverse complement.
AGTAGACTTTTTGAATGAATACAAAGTAATCTTAAACTTTCACGATGCTGAAATAAGTTTAGAGAAAGAAGGTATGTCAATAGCTTTGAAATTTGAAGATTGGCTCTCAAAACATGACGAGGAAATTAATCGGCTTTACCTTCTGTTAGAAAACAGTTCGGAATTTTCTACGGAACTAGACACTAACAATCACTCTGCAAGTACTGGCAGGGATGATATCGACGGCATATTTGAAACTAATGAGTTAATTCAGAATAAAATTCAGATAATTGAGAATTGTAATGACACTGATAGGCAGGACCTTTTTGAAATTTTACAAGCACATTCTACAGTTTTTACTCACAAAACAGGAACAATCAAGGGATTTCAATACCAATTTCGTGTTCGTGAGCATACTACTTTTGTGCTAGACCATACGTAATTCCAGCACATTATAGGGACCGTGTTAGAACAGAAATACAATCTATGCTTAACGAGGGCATTATTGAGCCTGCAGTAAGCTCATACAACAATCCATTACATGTTGTTGAGAAGAAAAATGGATCGATCAGGCTTGTCTTAGATTCGAGACAAATCAATACTATCATCATTCCTGTAACAGACAGGCCGCAAACGTTAGAAGAACTTCTTCAAAATTTTAATGGTGTAAAAGTGTTGTCTTCTATTGATCTCAGATCCAGCTTTTATCAGATCGAACTTCATCCAGAATGTAGAAAATAGAAAGCTTTCCTTTGTTTCGGCGTTTGTTATCAGTTTCGGAAACTTCCTTTTGGTTTGAACATTTCTTCGGCAGCATTCATTTGCGGGCTAAATTCCATATTACCTTAGTTCTTAAAACGTCACATCACCTTATATGTGGACGAGATTCTGATAGCAGAAGCCTCATGGGATCAACACAATCGCATCCTCAACAGCGTGTTACATATTTTTGCAGAATCTGGAATTACCTTTAACTTGGAAAAGTCTGATTTCGGTAGGACAAAGGTGAAGTTTTTGGGACATATTATTTCTTCTGAAGGCATTCAGCTGGATCCTAAAAAGTTAGAAGCAATCAAGGCCATTCCAGTTCCATCCACAAAAAAACAACACCGCAGTTTTCTTGGTCTCGTAAATTTTTACCGTCGTTTTCTGAATATGCAAATTCTTGTTACACCAAAACTGGAAAAAATACTATTTGGAACTGGGACGAACAATCACAGTTGGAATTCAATTCTTTGAAAGAATCGCTACTTAACGCGCCAATACTAACTCATCCAGATCTGTCACAAGATTTCTGCCTTAGCACGGATTCTTCTAAAGTCGGTCTTGGTGCCCATTTATTTCAAGAAGCCACAGAAAATGACACTACTGTTCAGGAAACCATTGCTTTTGCTAGCTGAGTGCTAACAAAATCTGAAAAAAATTATTCCGTTAATGAATTAGAAGCTTTAGCTATCGTTTGGGCTTTTAACAAATTCCGTTTCTTTCTTTCTCGTAAGCACGTTAAAGTATACAGTGATCATCGTGCATTACAATTTCTTATGTCTTCAAAATTAAATCATGATAGGTTAAAACGTTGGGCATTGTTTCTGCAAGAATTCCACTTCACAGTAGTCTACATTCCCGGCAAGGAGAACATTGTTGCTGACGCACTGTCACGCGCACCGGCTGGGCTTGAGAAAAGGAACACAGAAGGCAACCTCGAGAAAAATTTCAGTATTCTTTACATTCAGAAAGTCGCCTTTGAAAACTTCATCACCACATCTCTAAAGGACATTGCTCACGAACAAGATAAAGATCCGATTTGGAAAGACATCAAAAGTAAATGGCATGAAAAGACACACACTCATATTCGGCATTATTACCTGGTTAGAAACAACTTTCTCTTCAAACGCTGCACTGTTGATGACACGCTATGGGTACTTTGCTTTCCAGACGATTTTGTTAATAAGCTCATTTGGTACATTCATTTCAGTTACGCACATTTTGGTCCACGAAAATGTTATCATATTCTTCGAACAACTTGTTATTTTAACAATATGGAAAAGAGAATTCGAAGAGTCTTGTCTATTTGTAAACCTTGTCAAAAGGCGAAACCGTCTATTATCTCACATCGTGCTCCGTTGTTTCCTATTATTCCTTCTAAATTAAAAGAATTTGCTGCTGTTGATCTCTTGGGACCCCTTGTCAGAACATCCAATGGATTTTCGTACGTTCTAGTCGCTGTTGAACTTACTTCAAAATTTGTTTCTTTCACTCCGTTACGTAAAGCCACTGGACGGTCTGTATCCAACGCCTTTGTTAAAAATTTCTTACGTGAAGTTGGCCACATTGCTAAAGTCATTTCAGATAACGGACCGCAATTCAGATCTGCTGTTTGGTCACGCATGCTTCGGAATCATAAAATCAAACCCGTTTTTATTTCATTGTACTCACCACATTGTAACCCGTCTGAACGGATTATGAAAGAAATCAATAAGCTTTGCAGACTTTATTGTCACAGAAAGCATCAGCATTGGGACAGATATTTACACTTATTTCAAAATGTGCTGAATGAAATGCCTAATGACTCCACTGCTTTACCACCTACTTTTGTACTGAAGAATGAAGAACCACCGAACAGAATCAGAGAGCTTGTACCTTTCCCGAATACACGTAAACTTCGACACAAAGACATAATTGATTTGGCTCTTAAAAATGTAAAATCTGCAGCAGACAAAAGGAGAAAACTACACGGTAAAGCAAATGCAAAGAAATTGTATATTGGTCAGAAAGTTCTCATTAAAGCTCATTCATTGTCACATAAGAAGAAACACTTGAGTCACAAATTCTTTCTAGTTTACAATGGGCCTTACAGAATCCGACGTATACCACATGATAATTGCGTTGATGTTGAAACTCTTCGTACTAGGAAGAGTGAAGGTTTACACCACATTTCACATGTAAAACCGTTTATTGAGAGATAATCTGCTTTTTAACTTCGTCTTTGCCATAAAACTTTTCACTTCACATTTCTAGTATGCATTGTCAGACCTAGAAACTGTTACCATGCAACAATGTTTGAAGTTAAATATCCAATCAAGAACAAAGAGAACTTATTTAAACAGAAATTACGAATGCATTGTTATAGTGAACAGACGTCACAGTGTTATTGTGTGTGTACATTCTTGCTTGTTAGTTGCATGATTACGTAACGACTATAAGGCTTACATACTTAGAACATATACTGGTACTGCTAATGAGATTTTAATGCAACATTTTGGTATACTTGGAAATACATTCTGGATTTAAAGCACTTTCAGTGAGATACCAGATGACACAGAGGTTAGTTTATGTGACAGCTACACGATTCTATCACGATGCTACTAATGATTGACAATTTACAATGTTGCTTTTGCAGTGTTTCTGTTTTATATCTGCACAGTTTTTCTGTATTATTCTGGAAAGTAAAACATGTTTTAGTAGTAACTTTTGTGGTATAGCTACAATGAGACTGCCTTTTCCGTAGCACAACAATACGTTACAGCACAGTACTTTCTTCATCACGGCAATAAGGGTAATAACTAAGATATCTATACGCAAAGCATTTCACTTTTGTTTATCATAAGGTAAGTGCATTGGCTTCTGCAGAACTTAGCTTTCGGAGGACGATAACTACGACACTTCCACAGAGATTATATTCCAACAAGACACACAGTTTAGCGCTACAGTACACGTATTTGAGTGATTAATTTTGTACTTAAATCATTAATTTTTAAAGATATTTGAAGTACAATGATACAAAGGTTTTCCGTGATACATTTCATTCCATTGCTGTAATCTGTAACACTTGAGGGTATAATTACATTAATCCACAGGGGGGTATACGCTTACTTTGTGTACCATGTGTTTGGCAAGCACAAGGAGCCCTAGCTAATATGGTATTTGCTTATACAACTTTACACGTTGGTACCATATTTCTCCAAGACAGAATTACACACCTAGCTGATTATTTAACAGAGAAACAAACATTTTTTTACGACGTCAGTGACAGATGTTTACACAATTACACAGTTGGATAACTTCACACTTATGAAACTGTATTTTGTCTGTATTGTGTGAAATGTTCATATATTTTCGGAACCATTGTGATACTATGAGAGGTTTGAATGATGTATTTGGTATGGGATCATGATTTTTAAAGTACGTTTGAGGTAGATGACACTATTGAAATGAGCAGAGAATTTTTTTTAGGTTTTGACATTATTGCAGAAAGCTACGACGCTTTTGAGATTTGGCTGAGGTGTTATGACGTTATTTTTACGACGACGATGTGTATTATGCTGTTGAGGTATGTTTATGATCAATAAGCTGATGTTATATGAGAAATTTGATTATGCCACATATTTATTAAGATGAAATATTGAAGAAGTGTCGACGAATATGTATATGTGTAATAAGGTAAGGAATAATGAGTAGTGGTTAGGGACTCTCACTTGTGAAGAAGGTTGTTGGAAACCGAGAATCGCACTTTAAGAGTTATGAAATGTGTGTAAATGTGTGAATGTATCACAATGCAGGCGAAAATTTTTTGCACACTGTTATATTCATAGGATTTTGTTTCTACACATATGCATGCAAATTCTCGACCTGTGAAATTTTTTATATGAGACTGTCACTGTAATGCAAACTTGTGTCGTAAATATTTCAGTAAGAAAGTTAAGGGACCACCTTCACGTAATGAGTTGTGGGCACCCAGTTGCGCGACAGTCGCCTGGAAAAAAGCCATTAGTGTGTGCCTTTCAGAGGTACAGGTGGAGAAAAAAAAGGGGGCCATTATCCCCACTATTGACATTCCTTTGTAGAAATACGACACCCTCAAACTTGAAAACATATGATTACACTGTGGAGCTCTTAATTTAGGATATTTACTAAAATGCCTAATGAAATGATGAGAAACATTTTACATCTATTGTCTTTCTAGTTGAGAGAATTTTTTTTGTCTTTGGAGACGCCATTTGCCTAGTGAATGGCGTTTCATATGTTGCTTTATACATATATATTTGCTCATTTTGTTTAATATCAAGTTTCTAGCTGCACTGCAGCATTGGTTAAAATAAAATTTAATAGATGTACTAATATCACTATTTTCTGTCTACAGACCCAGTAAAGAATACGTTTATGATGTACTTTCTTAGAAAAAAGAGCACAAATAATCATTTCCCTTCACAGGATTTGCATACATAATTTTCTTTACAATTACTTGGTAACATTTCTCGTAGAATAAGTTGTGGTGCACCACTTTAATTACATAGACACTAAGATGTGACATAGATATTAGACATGGCCATCTTTACTGTAATATTTTTTCTGCTTGAGCTTTGTCATGTTTAGATATAAGTTATTGCATTTGCTGCTGCTCTTTGCCAGGCATAATGTTACTGAATTTGACTTTGTATTACTCTGTTAAGTCAGTTTTACTACTGATTTTTTTATTGTTTGCTGCACATTGCCTTATATTAGTTGTAATATTGCAATTGCTTTGCTAATTTCTATAATGCTGCTTGCTTCGCCAATTTGCATTTTTTTGTCATTGCTGTTTGTGTTAATCGTTTTGTGCTGCTGCATTGCCTCGTCACTTAGTTTAACATCTGAGCTCAGTAGATTTAACTTAGCTTAAGAGGGGGTAGGCTATATAAGAGAACGAGTGGTGATGAATTGGAAAAAATGCTTTGAGAAGCTATAAGAAAATGGTTTGGCCAAAAAAGTACTCTGAAAGAGGATATGAACAAAAAAGTAGGGTTTAGGAACAACAGGTTAAGGTAGGATTTTCTTGGAAATATATGATGAGGTAAGATAATGGAAAATAAATAATGAGGTAAGAAATATGTGAACATATAAATACAGAAAGCATGCTTGGATAGGATGTTTTTGGTGGAAACAAATGTTGAAATAAGACTAAAGATCTATGGAATGAAGTTTTGGGTTGGACTGCAGTACCAAATGTTACCCTGAAAACGGACCCTGTCTTTCCTTTCGTGTTATTCCGCTATGTATGTATCCTTGTGCATTTGTCTTTTTCCTGTCTTTATGTGTTTAGCTAATAAGATTTATGTTGTAGAATTTTTCAAATACTATGTTATTTTCTTTGTAAAGATGTTTAGACATTATTTATTCTGTTCTGTTTTAATGCTCATGTGTGAAATTAATGTTTCGAAAACTATTCTCATTATTTCATATATTCACTTATGTCATAACTCCTGTAAGACGGATGTATCTGTTTATTTCTATTCTTTTGTAAAGTCTGTACTACTACAAATTTATCGGTATTGTTATGTTCTTTAATAATGTATTTTGTACCTTTGTTATTGTATTCTCATGTTATAAAATTGTAATTGACACCAGTTCATCAAATTTCTGATCGTCATAGTATATGCAAAATATGTGAGAAGTTGGGACTGTTAGTGTTTGGAAGTGTGTTAATAATTCAGCAAGGGACTGGTTAACAGCATTGCTGGTTCTAAGGACATTCCAAAAAAAAATTTTTGTGAGTGCACAAGTGGTGGTTCATGGACTTGCTATATTGTCCACAAGACTCTTTGATGGTGATTGTGCACCTTCACAGTCGCAACGGATGGCTGCTAGCCATCTCTACAAGGACTACAGTGGATCTGCATCTTTGATGGCCCACCAATACCATTATTTCTACAAGGACTACAGTGGGTCTGCACGTTTGATGGCCCACCAATACCATTATCTCTACCAGGACTACAGTGGGTTTGCTCTGTGACGACCTACCTACAAATATTCTTCAAAACTTCGAATGACTCTGCTGTGGGTTTGCTCTGTTGTGGCCCATTACCTGTCTGCATGTCGAGAGTCAGCACTATCTGTCCATTGGAAGGACAACACTACTTCTTCAAGGGTGCATGGAATCCACTACTTCTGTGTGCATTTGATTTCTTTGTTATTGTAATTGTGAAAAAAATTTTAACAAATATGTATTGGCCAGTGCCCAAAACAATTTGTAAAATTTTTTGTGAGGAGCATGGGGGCTATGTAAGTAGACTGTATAGGTTTTTTATTGGTAATGCCACATAGCGCTTGGTATGAAAATCACTGGCTGTGCTGTGTGCAGTCTGTGGCTGGTTTGCATTGTTGTTGGCTATTGTAGTGTTGGGCACCTGGATGTGAACAGCGCGTAGCGTTGAGCAGTTGGAGGTGAGCCGCCAGCAGTGGTGGATGTGGGGAGAGAGATGGCGAAGTTTTGAAATTTGTAAGACTGGATGTCATGAACTGCTATGTATATTATGACTTTTCAACACTATTAAGGTAAATACATTGTTTGTTCTCTATCAAAATCTTTCATTTGCTAACTATGCCTATCAGTAGTTAGTGCCTTCAGTATTTTGAATCCTTTATTTAGCTGGCAGTAGTGGCGCTCGCTGTATTGCAGTAGTTCGAGTAACGAAGATTTTTGTGAGGTAAGTGATTTGTGAAACGTATAGGTTAATGTTAGTCAGGGCCATTCTTTGTAGTGATTACTGAAAGTCAGATTGCGTTGCGCTGAAAGTATTGTGTGTCACTTTAGTGAATGTTTGAGTACGTTCAGTTTTGCTCAGCTGTTTGAAAAGCAAACAATGTAAGAGATTTATCAGCACAGTAATTCAATACTTTTTCTAAGGGGACACAGTAAAATGTTCCACTTTTAAGTGAGCATGTACACCAGAAACCTTGACTATCACTTTGGCCCTATATTATGATGCTTCAGATGGTGTCACAAACTGGGGGAGCTATCGCTGGCTTGACACTATGTTGACCTCAGTGAGTTATAAACCTATAATAAAACACCAATGCGCAACATAGGGCAAGGAACACAGTGCTAACATATAATAAAGGTAATTTGGTAAAGGAAGCAAAAATTGCGGTGAGAAGACGGAAACTATTTCTAGTTACCCAAAAGAATTTGTGGCAGTTGAAAGTGAGGAAACAGTGCAAGAAATTATTGGCGTCGATTTAGTCCTTACTTCTGAATTTCAAAAGAATGTCCGATTAAATGGTGGAACAAAAATTGTACAAGCTCCTGATTGAAATTTACGTAACTGGGAAAGTTATATAAGATTTTGAAATTAATGCAGTTATTAAGATTATGAAGAAAGCGTAGACAGAGGTGAAAAAACCACAAGACATGCCTTTTATCACATGCATCGAAAATAGTGTCAAGACTACCTTATGGAAGAGTGCAAGAGGAAACTGAAACATTGGGAGAGAACCAATTTTGCTTTAGTGACACTGAGGAACTGGGGAAGCATTTTAGCACTACGTACAGGGAAGGTACAGGGATAAAGAGGGAAACATACATTGTATTCGTAGATACAATTTTTTTTTAGGGCTTGTTCTATAAACCACGGGTAAAGAAGTTTCTCTTCATGTGAAGCTCACTAGACAGCAATGATACAATGACAGCAGAGATTAAAATCAGGAGGGATGCAAGTCAGCGTTCCTAATTGTCATCAATGATATTTAATTTGACTAACGAAGATGTAACTGGAGAAATGAAGAACTATCCCGACGTGAAAGTTATTCGTCATGCACCCAAAATCAGCATGATACGATTTGCGACGACATAGCTGTGGTGAAAAGAAACTGCATCAAATGTTTGATGTATTTGAAAGTAAGCTACCAACAACTATAATGTCCAGCTAAACAGAGAGAAAAACTGCAGTTATTGTGTGCGCAATTGATGGACACACTGAGTGATTAAATGATAAACTAGATGGAGAAATTCGTGAAAAGCTTGACAAACAGTACTATCTCAGAGGTAAAATATATAAGAAGAAAGCTACCAGGTAGACATATTAGCACTAAATAACAAGCTATGCCTGGATCAGGGTTCTGTGTGGGTGAAAACCCTGAACAGTGGTAACGACAAAATGAAAAGACAGTATAGAGTAAAAAATAGGGATATCCTGCAACAACTCGATGATTGATCGAATGTATGGATTATTGGACACATATTAAATGAGACATTGCTAAATGGTGGAGGGAGAGAACCACAAGTGTTTGCCTAGAATGAAGGGTACAAGAAACATGGTCGATGTTAAAGGACGCACGTCCATCTCGCGTCAGGTACAATTTACGCGGCGAGCGCGTCAGCGACTTTACTCGGTATACGAGTGAACAAATACACATTCGTATACTCTAGGCTTTATAATTTTTTCTGGGACATTTTGTCCCTGATTTATATTGCAAACAGTTCAGCTAGTAGTTCACTAATTCTTACAGTAACGGTTTTCATGAAGTGCAATAACCATTCTAGAAACTTTTTGTGCTTGTAAGTAGACCTGGAAACAACTTGCTGAGACGATAATAGGTTCAGGGTCCTCATGTTGCACTTACACTCTACGTAGTGCAAAGGCTGGCACACTCCATTTGTAAATAAATAGTAATTATGTTATTTAGCATAACAAGTTGACAACCATTTACATTTTACTGCCTTCCAGTAATAAAGTGCTAAACACAATTCATCTCCGAATTAGCTGCGCCATTATTAAGTAGTTCTGTGTAATGAACATGATCTTTCTTGCTTCCATACAGACAGTGCGCATTTGTGGGAGATGGTTTGTTGCCAACAGATTTTAAGCTTTTACCTGTGTTGTTCATGACTACTTTACAAATAATTGGTAGATTGTGCTATTGTATCGTGTCTGTTGTACAAAACAGACCTCAGTCCCAATAAAAGTCACGTACAATAGTTAGTTCTCTTCATTAAGAATATATTTACATGGAAGCACTTGCCTACTTAGGGTGGCGACCGTCTTTCATTTACAGAACCACAATAATATTGGTTTCATTCCCGCTAGTATAACTCCTGCTTCCTGTCGAAACTAGCTTTTAGGTAATGAAATAAAGTCCAATTCCTTCCCGCTAGTACACGTTCATGGTCAAACTTTAATTCATGTAGTGGGAGTAATGTTATCGGGGATTTACTCATGCGGTAGTAACCGGTAGTGTTATAAGCCACATCAACGAATTTTCCTACGACTATTTTGATGAAACAGTAGAATGTTTTGAAACAGGTGACAATCAATGGATGTGGTGTCTGGGACCGCCCATTGTGATAAATTTTCAGAAAACTTTTCAAATCACCAAGGAGTTAAACATTATGCATTGCTCATTTAAGCCTAGTAATACTGTGGATGCTGAACAATGAAATTAAGGTAAGCAATAAGAATCTTTACGAAATACGCCGACGAAGCTTCTTTGAAATGTACAGTTGAAAAGCTGAACTTTACACAGTATTCGAAGAGCGAATTCACGCAGGGAGAGAGTTGCCATATACCCTGGTACACTTTTATTTGTATCTTCCATTGTAATCTAGAAATCATGATATAAGTTTTCAATAGTAGTTATAGCAGTCGCTCCGCTCGGTTTTACACACATTTAACGTCTTTAATGATTGATGCATAGTCGCAGTATTTCATTCCTTCGTAAGAGATTCGCTAAAGAACAAAAGACTGGGAGCAGTGAGCCCACACAGACAGTAAGAACTCTGAACAGAAGACTCGTACCTCGTAATGAAGCATGATATTCTGCATGCCAGCATATCAGCTAACAGTTAAAATTTTCGAAGTTCTAGAGCCAAATATCTCGCATACATTACGGTCGACAAGAAGAATAACTTTTCACCATCGAGAGCGGGTCAGCGAAAACACGTTAGCGCACTTATGGCGAGCGAGACAGCGGACCTCAATGGAAACGTAACGGGGCAGAGCAGCTAGGCGGGATCGCTTCACTGTCATTACGTTATGAAAGATACGCTATTACTAATGCAACAACGCATACAAAGAACATTTACGATCCGGTCCTATATTATAACAAACTCGTTAATCAAGGACAGTAGAATGAGAATCGCTGATATCTTTGTAATAGCAAGACGCACGCGGTCGTGAGATGTGTCATCGGGTGATCACTAGCCGCAACTTCGCTTCGCAAACACCCAGTCATTACAGCTAGTAGTTGTGTCTGTCAGTCGGATCGATAACGCTCACGCTCGATGCCCTGTTTACAGTGAAGTGACTTCTGGCACAAATCTGTTGTAGATTTGCTGCAAAACAACGACAGCTGCTACTTGCAGAGACGGCTACCTCGCCATAATCGCAGGGTTCAACAGCACAGCGTGCGTTTGTCGCAGATGGGTGGACCCAGGGGTCTTGCCTAGCATCCCTGGTGAGGACACCAGCGTTCCTGGTTCTTCGGTGGGGACTGGCTAGGGCCCGCCTGAACGGCAGCTCAGATTCGTCGTACTACCACCTACACAGCAACCGAAATCGCGGTTCAACATACAGGGTGTTTCAAAAATGACCGGTATATTTGAAACGGTAGTAAAAACTAAACGAGCAGCGATAGAAATACACCGTTTGTTGCAATATGCTTGGGACAACAGTACATTTTCAGGCAGACAAACTTTCGAAATTACAGTAGTTACAATTTTCAACAACAGATGGCGCTGCGGTCTGGGAAACTCTATAGTACGATATTTTCCACATATCCACCATGCGTAGCAATAATATGGCGTAGTCTCTGAGTGAAATTACCCGAAACCTTTGACAACGTGTCTGGCGGAATGGCTTCACATGCAGATGAGATGTACTGCTTCAGCTGTTCAATTGTTTCTGGATTCTGGCGGTACACCTGGTCTTTCAAGTGTCCCCACAGAAAGAAGTCACAGGGGTTCATGTCTGGCGAATAGGGAGGCCAATCCACGCCGCCTCCTGTATGTTTCGGATAGCCCAAAGCAATCACACGATCATCGAAATATTCATTCAGGAAATTAAAGACGTCGGCCGTGCGATGTGGCCGGGCACCATCTTGCATAAACCACGAGGTGTTCGCAGTGTCGTCTAAGGCAGTTTGTACCGCCACAAATTCACGAAGAAAGTCCAGATAGCGTGATGCAGTAATCGTTTCGGATCTGAAAAATGGGCCAATGATTCCTTTGGAAGAAATGGCGGCCCAGACCAGTACTTTTTGAGGATGCAGGGACGGTGGGACTGCAACATGGGGCCTTTCGGTTCCCCATATGCGCCAGTTCTGTTTATTGACGAAGCCGTCCAGGTAAAAATAAGCTTCGTCAGTAAACCAAATGCTGCCCACATGCATATCGCCGTCATCAATCCTGTGCACTATATCGTTAGCGAATGTCTCTCGTGCAGCAATGGTAAGCGGCGCTGAGGGGTTGCCGCGTTTGAATTTTGTGTGGATAGAGGTGTAAACTCTGGCGCATGAGACGATACGTGGACTTTGGCATCATTTGGACCGCAGCTGCAACACGGCGAACGGAAACCCGAGGCCGCTGTTGGATCACCTGCTGCACTAGCTGCGCGTTGCCCTCTGTGGTTGCCGTACGCGGTCGCCCTACCTTTCCAGGACGTCCATCCGTCACGTTCCCAGTCCGTTGGAATTTTTCAAACAGATCCTTTATTGTATCGCTTTTCGGTCCTTTGGTTACATTAAACCTCCGTTGAAAACTTCGTCTTGTTGCAACAACACTGTGTACTAGGCGGTGGAATTCCAACACCAGAAAAATCCTCTGTTCTAAGGAATAAACCATGTTGTCTACAGCACACTTGCACGTTGTGAACAGCACACGCTTACAGCAGAAAGACGACGTACAGAATGGCGCACCCACAGACTGTGTTGTCTTCTATATCTTTCACATCACTTGCAGCGCCATCTGTTGTTGAAAATTGTAACTACTGTAATTTCGAAAGTTTGTCCGCCTGAAAATGTACTGTTATACCAAGCATATTGCAACAAACGGTGTATTTCTATCGCTGCTCGTTTAGTTTTTACTGCCGTTTCAAATATACCGGTCATTTCTGAAACACCCTGTATGAAGAAGAATGGCGCTGAGGGGGAGGGGACACAGCATCTTCCAAACCGGCGTGTGAACTATAAAACATGAACCTTCTTCACTCACTACCGCGGCATCGTGGTAACCCCAGCGTGGTAGCCACCGCGATCCGCGAACCTCAATAGCAGCAGCAGACCAGAAACAGTGAGTGTGGCGTCAGCAACCTTCAGCGGGCTGAAGGCCATTTACGACGCGAATCCTCGACGGGCATCGACAGCCGATGTAAACAGCGTGTCAAGATACTGACTCTAGCTTATAGAAATAAATAACTAATTCTGAACATTCCTTCACTGCGCCTACCGGTGATAAAAGGTCACCACCATCCTTCCGAGGAATACTGTCAAGGAGCTACCTTGGAAAGTGCCTCCTGACACAGAACCATCCCTGCTTCCTCCCTCCGACAGGTCCCTCTTGCAATATGTTATATGACCATCCAATGCGAGCAGAACCTTTCAGTTACCAAGTGTTTCTGCTACCATTCATTGTCCTAAATCCATTTAGTCACTGCTTGACTACACATGAGTTGTTTGTTATTTACATACACATAATGTTTCTCATCTACCTGTAGTCAAAATTTTCTTCGTTCATATACAATGTACACTGAATAAAGTTTCTGTAGGCACACTACATTTACTGGGTCCGGAGAACTACTATAAGAAATTTTTTTGCGATTATACATACTTTGTTTTCGCATTTAATCACTGTCTTTATAAACAAAGGTTGTCATATGTATTATCTTAAATATTTACTTTTGTTGATATACACTCCTGGAAATTGAAATAAGAACACCATGAATTCATTGTCCCAGGAAGGGGAAACTTTATTGACACATTCCTGGGGTCAGATACATCACATGATCACACTGACAGAACCACAGGCACATAGACACAGGCAACAGAGCATGCACAATGTCGGCACTAGTACAGTGTATATCCACCTTTCGCAGCAATGCAGGCTGCTATTCTCCCATGGAGACGATCGTAGAGATGCTGGATGTAGTCCTGTGGAACGGCTTGCCATGCCATTTCCACCTGGCGCCTCAGTTGGACCAGCGTTGGTGCTGGACGTGCAGACCGCGTGAGACGACGCTTCATCCAGTCCCAAACATGCTCAATGGGGGACAGATCCGGAGATCTTGCTGGCCAGGGTAGTTGACTTACACCTTCTAGAGCACGTTGGGTGGCACGGGATACACGCGGACGTGGATTGTCCTGTTGGAACAGCAAGTTCCCTTGCCGGTCTAGGAATGGTAGAACGATGGGTTCGATGACGGTTTGGATGTACCGTGCACTATTCAGTGTCCCCTCGACGATCACCAGTGGTGTACGGCCAGTGTAGGAGATCGCTCCCCACACCATGATGCCGGGTGTTGGCCCTGTGTGCCTCGGTCGTATGCAGTCCTGATTGTGGCGCTCACCTGCACGGCGCCAAACACGCATACGACCATCATTGGCACCAAGTCAGAAGCGACTCTCATCGCTGAAGACGACACGTCTCCATTCGTCCCTCCATTCACGCCTGTCGCGACACCACTGGAGGCGGGCTGCACGATGTTGGGGCGTGAGCGGAAGACGGCCTAACGGTGTGCGGGACCGTAGCCCAGCTTCATGGAGACGGTTACGAATGGTCCTCGCCGATACCCCAGGAGCAACAGTGTCCCTAATTTTCTGGGAAGTGGCGGTGCGGTCCCCTACGGCACTGCGTAGGATCCTACGGTCTTGGCGTGCATCCGTGCGTCGCTGCGGTCCGGTCCCAGGTCGACGGGCACGTGCACCTTCCGCCGACCACTGGCGACAACATCGATATACTGTGGAGACCTCACGCCCCACGTGTTGAGCAATTCGGCGGTACGTCCACCCGGCCTCCCGCATGCCCACTATACGCCCTCGCTCAAAGTCCGTCAACTGCACATACGGTTCACGTCCACGCTGTCGCGGCATGCTACCAGTGTTAAAGACTGCGATGGAGCTCCGTATGCCACGGCAAACCGGCTGACACTGACGGCGGCGGTGCACAAATGCTGCGCAGCTAGCGCCATTCGACGGCCAACACCGCGGTTCCTGGTGTGTCCGCTGTGCCGTGCGTGTGATCATTGCTTGTACAGCCCTCTCGCAGTGTCCGGAGCAAGTATGGTGGGTCTGACACACCGGTGTCAATGTGTTCTTTTTTCCATTTCCAGGAGTGTATAATGTTGAGTCAAATGAAAAGGTCCAATTGCAGATATCTGGATAACGTGTTGAGGCGATGTTAGTCCTGTAAGCTGTTTACATTCACCTATGTGTAGGCCATAATAAATGTTACATTTGTTGCGCGTGGACGTAGTGTGACACATTATCAGAGGTTGGTTACTCATCAATCCTCCTTTCTCTGCCCCAGTCAAGACATGGCGTCGTGTGACACATGAATGGAGGTGCTAGTGCCGAACGTTACCAAGGAAGACCAGCGGGGTGTGACACTCTTTCTTCGTAGGCCGATTGAATAGACAGGAGAATGTAGGGTGTGTATTGTGCGAAATGTATTGCAGCAAAAATAGTACGTAAGTGGTGTCAACCAGGTTCGTGGCGGCAGGGACACATTGACGGATGGTGGGCGTGCAGGACAGGAGACGAATCGTATTCCTGATGAGACAGTTGCTGCTATTGACAGTTGCATTCAGAATAATAGATGGGTCACCTTAGATGCCATTAGTGCTCAAGTATGAGTGTCCCATGGCAGTGTGCGTGCCATTGTGCGCAATAGACTTGGTTACAGGAAAGTTTGTGCTCAATGCGTCCCCAAATTTCTGTCCGAGGAACAGTGAGACAACAGAATAGGACTATCAGTGAACCATTTGACGCGATATCAGAACAAGGGCGACTTTTTCCTTTCCAAGATCATTGCCAGAGATGAATCCATATTCCCAGTATGTCAACCGGAATCCAAACGTGTATGCAGTGGAAGCATGCAGGGTCGCCTAGACCAAAGAAAATACGTTCCACAACATAAGCTTCTAAGGTCTTGGTGACTGAGTCCTTCGACGAGCAGAGCCCTCTGCTGGTTGAGTTCCTCCCCAAAGGAGAAACACTAAACGCCAATAAATATTGTGACGTTCTCCGTCGGCTGCTGCTGACAATCAAGAATAAACGCTGAAGTAACCTCACAATGGCATTACCTTATTGCACGGCAATAACCAGCCTCATGTTGACAAACAAACACAGGGTCTTTTGGAGTTGTGGCCGTGCGGTTATAAGCGCTTCAGTCCAGAACCGCACTACTGCTACGGTCGCAGGTTCGAATCCTGCCTCGGGCCTGGACGTGTGTGATGTCCTTAGGTTAGTTAGCTTGAAGTAGTTCTAAGAATAGGTGACTGATGACCTCAGATGTTAAGTCCCATACTGCTTAGAGCCATTTGAATGGGCGGGGGGGTGTTTGGGGGAAGAGACCAAACTCTGAGGTCATCGGTCTCATAGGATTAGGGAAGGAAGTCGACCGTGCCCTTTCAACGGAACCATCCCGGCATTTGCCTGGAGCGATTTAGGGAAATCACGAAAAACCTAAATAAGGATGGCCGGATGTGGGACTGAACCGTCGACCTCCCGAATGCGAGTCCAGTGTGATAACCACTGCGCCACCTCGCTCGGCTGTGGAAGTGGGAAGTGCTAGACCACCCCGCATGGAGTCCTGACTTGAGTCCCTGTGGTATCCACGTTTTTGGGCCACTCAAGAAACACTTCCGGAGGCACCACTATGGATAGGGTGAAGAAGTGGAGAAAGCTGTGACAGAGTGGTTCAATACTCAGCCCAATGAGATCATCTTTCAGGGCATTCATTATCTCGTGTCAAGGCGGGATAAGTGCCTCAACAGCCTTGGTCATTATTTATAGCTGTATCCAGCAATAAAGTCTGTACATGGAAATGGACCTTTCTATTTGACTGCACCTTACATGTTTACTGTTGTTAACAGCTCATTTAAAGTCATTTCTATTCGGCGTTATATGCTTTTACGTTTACAGCAGTCTCTATGTGGAGTTACGTTGCTAATGCTTGAATGTGCCTACTCCCTGAAATCTTACAACTTGCTTCCCCATTCAGCTACCTCACAAGAGGAAAAGCAAGGCTATACCACGAGGGAAGCCTTAAAACCAGAGTCATGAGCTTTACAGTGGGTATTCTTTCCCCACGAAATGAACTTAATACCGTAATTAAGCCCTTCTTTTCCTGAATAACTTGCTTACGAGGTAAAAGCAACATAACTTTCTCCTTCTCATCTTCTGTGTTATTAAGATTGGTATCTCGGTTTCATGACCTTTGAAGCAAATTTATGATGGAAACAGTGGCATTTCTTCGAATTGGTAATATAGGATCCTTCAATTTTTGATTCGCTATTTATTGATAACAATAATTTTGTCCGTGAAATCCGCTTGTAAGTAGGCTGTTTAGGTTTTTATGTTGGTAACGTCACCTAGCGCTCTGTATGAAAATCACTGGCTGTGCTGTGTGCAGTCTGTGGCTGGTGGGCATTGTTGAAATAGTCGCTATTGTAGTGTTGGGCAGTTGTCTGTTAACAGCGCGTAGCGTTGCGCAGTTGGAGGTGAGCCGCCTGCAGTGGTGGATGTGGGGAGAGAGGTGGCGGAGTTTTGAGAGCGCATGATCTGGACGTGTGTCCATCAGAGACAGTAAATTTGTAAGACTGGATGTCCTTTTGAACACTATTAAGGTAAATACATTGCTTGTTCTCTATCAAAATCTTTCATTTGCTAACTATGCCTAACAGTAGTTAGTGCCTTCAGTAGTTAGAATCTTTTATTTAGCTGGCAGTATTGGCGCTCGTTGTGTTGCAGTAGTTCGAGTCGAGTAATGAAGATTTTTGTTAGGTAAGTGATTCATGAAAGTTATAGGTTATTGTTAGTCAGGGTCATTCTTTTGTAGGGATTATTAAAAGTCATATTGCGTTGCGCTAAAAAATATTGTGTCAGTTTAGTGATGATCAGAATAAGTAAAGAGAGAAATGTCTCAGTACGTCCAATTTTGCTCAGCTGTTTGAAAATCAAATAACGTAAGGGGTTTACCAGCACAGTAATTCACTAATTTTTCTAAGGGGACGTTTCACGCTTAAGTTCCCTGAGGATGTCGCTAGCTCTTTCGTATGCTCAAAGCTGACCATTTACAGACTTAGAAACTTTTCTATCTATTCCTTCAGATGTTGATTCAGGCTGGCGTGTTGAGGATCCTAAACATGAGAGCAGCGACCAAGGATCGGATGCACCAGAATCTTGTACACCGTCTACTTCTTAAGTCCACTTCATGGAATCGCAATCACGAATTTATTTTGCTTTTGACTACCGTAAAAGACCAAGTACCTTCAGTCGTAAATCATTCAGAGGAGAAAGGAGCAATAAGCAGGCAGTAAAGTTTTTTCGCCAGTTCCTATTTCGTAACTGAGCCACAACCAAAGGGAAGGCAAACCGGGGCATCACGACTTATTACATGTCGCAAGCGGACGTTGCGTTTCGTTAGCAGGCGCGGCGGTGTTCAAGGACGGTCAACCGCAGAGCCCAGGGATAGTAAAAAATCTCCTGTGACTCTGCTGAGTGACGAGGGCAAGGTATGCATGTGTTTACGTAACTATTTAAGTGCTTTTTTTCATAAATGATAGAGCGCAGCAATCAGTGGTCCTTTCTTTTTGCAGCTTTATTACGCAAATACAGATTTCGGCTAGTGCCCAGCCATTATTAACGCACTTTGTTTTTTTAACTCTCGATGCATGTTAGTTCCCTGTTGTTCGGGCGTCAGTCACGACACCCGAACAACAGGGAACTAACACGCATCGAGAGTTAAAAAAACAAAGTGCGTTAATAATGGTCAGGCACTAGCCGAAATCTGAATTTGCGGTATAAAACATACAAAAATAGGACGACTGATTGCTGCGCTCTATCGTTTATAAATACGTAACAGTCGCTGTGTGCACACACTTTCCTGAGGGAAGGTAACCTGATATTTATCTGTTTATCTTGCCTGCCAAGAGAAGGGTTTTCAGTCCCTCTCTTACATTTAACCACACGTGTTTAGTGAGTCAACATTACAATTTGTGAGGTACATAAACAACACATAATAAATATAGTGTATTTGTTTTAACTTAAGACAACTAATTATTTCGAAAACGGTGCATTGTACGAATAAAAGGTTCTAGGTGAAAAGCTGATGTTAGTACAGGGGAACGTATGTCTGTACTGCAACTGTCCACCTGCTAAGCATCCCACCTGCGTGAGCGGGGTCAACTTTGTATTTTCGAATGGGAAACCCCCTGCCCCTTTTTTATTCCATACTTGGATTCTAAGCCAAAAAATACGTACGGTTTACTTAAGCCATTCGTTTCCCTTCGTGGTAGATGACAGGTATGGCGTAATTTCCCTCTTTCTTATCACTCAACCTAATTTTCGCCATCATCCCCCAAAACTAAATATGAAATTCTTCAATTCCCTTCTTTTCCGACGTTTCCTCAGACTATGATGCGTGTACACTGAAGCGCCAAATAAACTGACATAGGCATGCGAATTCAAATATAGAGTTATGTAAACAGGCAGAATGCCTATATGAGTTATGTAAACAGGCAGAACGCCTATAAAAGACAACAACATCTGTCGTTGCAAGTACAATGGCAAGCTGTCAAGAATTGAGTGAGTTTGAAGTGGTGTTATAGTCGGCGCACGAACGATTAGGCACAGACTATCCGACGTAGCGATGAAGTGGGACTTATCCCCTACGACCATTTCACGAGTGTACCGTCAATATCAGGAATCCGGTAAAACATCAAATCTCCGACATCGCTGTGGCCGGAAAAAGATCCTGCAAGAATGGGACCAACGACCACTGAAGAGAATTGTTCAACGTGACAGAAGTGCAGTCCTAACGCAAATTGCTGCAGATTTCAAAGCTGGGCCATCAACGAGTTTCAGTATGCGAACCATTCAATAAAACATCGTCGATAAGGGCTTTCGGAGCCGAAGGCCCACTCGTGTATCCTTGATGACTGCACGACACAAAGCTTTACGCCTCGCTTTACGTCAACACGAACATTGAACTGTTGATGACAGGAAATATGTTGTCTGGTCGGACGAGTCTCGTTTCAGATTGCATCGAGCGGATGGACACGTACGGGTTTGGAGATAACCCCATCAATCCATGGATCCTGCATCTCAGCAGGGGACTTTCCAACCTGGTGGAGGCTCTGTAATGGTGTGGGGCGTGTGCATTGGAGTGATATAGGACGCCTGATACGTCTAAATACGAGTCTTCCAGGTGACATGCACGTAAGCGTCCTGTCTGATCACCTGCATCAGTTCATGTCTTCTAACATTCTGCGTGATGCCTGTTTGTTCTATATCGTGTCTCCCTACCACTTTCGCGCAACGACGCTCTAAGAGTGTGTTTTTTAGGGAATTGACTAGTTTGAACCTGGGACCTGTTGCTGGTAAGGAGACGTCAGACCACACGTGACATGTAGAATTC
Source organism: Schistocerca serialis cubense (assembly GCF_023864345.2). NCBI lineage: Eukaryota > Metazoa > Arthropoda > Insecta > Orthoptera > Acrididae > Schistocerca > Schistocerca serialis. The sequence continues at coordinate 1,140,590,121 of NC_064639.1, read as the reverse complement.
AGAAGAGTTCAGTGAGACTAGCGATGATATAACCAAATACTTAATGATTTCAGCGTCAGCTCCACTGCATTCCCTGTAAAAGAATCTTAATACTAACTAAATTTAGTGGAAGGGGTTCAAGGCTTTCCTATTTTTAGTTAGCTAGTAAAATAACGTCGAAAAAGCAGTTACGTTTACCATTGGAAATTTTATTCTACTCACAAAACATTGTTTATAAATTGCACTATTGATAAAAGGAAATGTTTTAATACAGGATGGTAAAAACCAACTGCGTTCAACAAAAACGTGAACGAATATTCCCTGAGTGGGTTTCCAAGTTCTACAATGGATCGAAGGATGACCTATGCCATATCACATCTGTAATCTAGGTTTAAATTAAATTTCACAAAAGAGAAAACTATCAAAATGGTCTACAGTGACCCTCAATTATCTTTAATTACTTATCTAACTCGTCGTAAATTACAGTGGCTGATGTGGCTTTTCAATAACTATATAACAGAAAAATCATCGCATTTCAGATTTTTACTTCCAGTGGCAAATGTGAACACCATGAGCTTTAATTGACGATCGACACTAGTATTACGCAAAAAGGGGGTGTAACAGATGAGACTTCTGCAGTTCTGAGTGAAGCCTTATGCGCTCAAAAATGCGGCATCGCGTGCGTTCATTACCTTGTCGGTGTTCGTCAGGGATCGGCGGGCAGCACAGCTCCGCTCACCTCGCCGTCTCGGAAGCAACTCTGTCCTAACTTCTCCTTACTACAGTTTACCGAAGTTGGTTTAAAAAAAACTATCTGGCTGTGTTTTCATCTGACCAATCAGGGTCTCAATGTTAACCTTAAGCTCCGCCTACAAAAATTCTGTCTATCCAATGAGAAACGTTATACTTTTCGTGGTGGGGCAATGTTTTTTAAAGTTTGCAACGTAACAGAGACGCGAAAAAGTCTCACGCTAAAACTTGCAGCTGGTGTGGCCCTTTTAGCGTTATCGTAAGATCTATACTGTTCTTCTGGAGGGCTCTATCTTTTAACATGTGCTGGGGGGTGGTCCTAACGCAACAGAGACGCGAAAAAGTCTCACGCTAAAAACTTGCGGGTGGTGTGGTCCTTTTTGTGTTATCGTAAGATCTATACTGTTCTTCTGGAGGGCTCTAGCTTTTAACATGGGCTGGGGGGTGGTCCTAACGTAACAGAGACGCGAAAAAGTCTCATGCTAAAACTTGCGAGTGGTGTGGTCCTAGCGGTTAGCTGGCGACGTGGGTGTCCGTCCGTCCCTTATCGTAGGGCCTTCCAGCTTAACACGATTCTGCTCTCGGCTTCTGTTCTCGTTTCTCCCCTCAGAACTGCGTCTGTCTCACGGTCGGAAGGTATGACATGCATTTAGGCATTCTTGTGTTAGTCTGTGGTATTCCATTTGCTCACTCGTTACTCGTATTACTTTGGTTAATTTAATGTCACGATTTATTCGGAGCTATGTGACATGCTACTGGATTTGCTTATCATGTCAGGGTTTTCATGGAAGATGTTGGATTTGCCTGACACCTTACAGTCTATTGTGCATTCCGACGGACTTGCACAATTCCAGAAGGACAACGCGACACCTCACACGTCCAGAATTAATACAGAGCGGCTCCAGGAACACTATTCTGAGTTTAAACACTTCCGCTGGCCACCAAACTCCCCAGACATGAACGTTATTGAGCATATCTGGGATGCCTTGCAACGTGCTGTTCAGAAGAGATCTCCACCTTCTAGTACTGTTATGGATTTATGAACAGCGCTTCAGGATACACGGTGTCAATTTCCTCCAGCACATCTTCAGACATTAGTCAAGTCTATACCACGTCGTGTTGCGGCACTTCTGCGTGCTCACGGGGATCCTACACGATATTAGGCAGGTGTACCAGTTTCTTTGGCTCTCCAGTGTAGATACAATGCTGTGATCCATTCACATATTTTCACAAGTTTCAAATTAAGGTATAAGTTTCATATTAGCACAGAAATGTTCTTTTCTCCGTTCATCGTATTAGACGTTTCTGGAAAGCCTGCAGCTGTGTCATTCATTATTTTAGTCATGCATAACTTTCGCGAGAAATTCAGTATTTGCCTGGGATAAGCTGCTTCATCCGTCATTAATTATTTTGTTGACGAGATAGAATAACCCCTTCTCTTGGACAGGTACCGTCAATATACCTTCCGTGCTCTTTAGGCTTTTCATCCCATTCAAGAAATCCTGTAATTCTTTCCCAGTTCCACAAAATAGCAGTGTCTTAATGCTGGTATCCTTTCATCCTGAATTTTAACCTCTTTCTGAAAGTTCCTGTTATTTCCGTAATTGCTTATTTGGTATGCAAATAGCACCGTAGAGGAGAAAGTCTACATCGATCATCTGAACGATTCTTTTTTCGAAATGATGTGCAACAAGTCAGTTTACAGGATATGTGTATGTGATTAGTGTTAACATTAATGAACAAATTGTTATTTTTTGTCCTACCCACCCAAGTACTACATTTTATTTTTATTTTTTGTACTGGCTACCAGCTTTTAAGTAGAAAATGATTCATTGAATAAAATGAGTTGTCCAGGGGAAATGATTTTAAATTATATTTAAAACGTGCTTCACAATCTCTGAGACATTTTATGTTATTGGGCAAATGATAAAATTTTTCGTTTCTGTATATCAAACTCCTTTCAGAGCCACTGATAGCTTCAACAAAGGTGAAGCAAAGTTATTTTTCCCTCTACTGTTGTAGGTATGCACAGCACTGTTCTTCTCAAATTGCGATGGATTATTTATGACGAATTTTACTGGGGAATTATGTTTGTGATGGCGTGGTTAAAATTCCTAGCTCCTTGAAGAGGTACCTACATGAAGTCCGTGGGTGAACACCACACTATTTCTACTGCTCGCTTTTGTTCAATCAGTATTTTCTTTCTACATGATGATTTATCCGAGAAAATTATTCCGTAAGGTGGGAATATGCAAAATATGTCAATCGTTGGAACTTTTGATTCCAAGGTTGGCAAATTATACTAAGAGAAAAAGTAGCTGAATTTAATTGTTTGAGAAGCTCGGTATTACGCTCCTTTCAGTTCAAGTTTTCATTCGTACGCACACTCCATTATTTGGAGTATTCTGCACTGTTCACTGACACATGCCCACGTGCTACATCAATTGTTTCTCCACAGAACTGAATTTAGTGAGTTCTTCTTTTCTAAATTTAGGGAGAGTCCATTTTCAACGCAACACTTAGTAATTATTCGAAAATATCATTTACTAACTCTTCTGTTGCTCTTTTTCTACTGGGATCTATTATAAAACTAATCTCGTCTGCAAAAAGCTTAATTTTCTTGCTGAATGTTAAATGGAACGTCATTCACATATGTAAGGAATAAGAATGGCTCCCAAATTGAGCCCTGTGGGACTCTCTTCGTGATTATTTTTCCAGTCACTAAAATTTTCTATGTTTCAGAAACGGTCTGAACTATTTAGCACTTCTTGCATTCTGCTTGTTAAGCATAATTCAAATCAGCTGTGCATAAAGCCATCAGCCCCATAAAACATGAGTTTTTGTGAGAGAGTAACATGATCTACACAACCAAATGCCTTGGAAAGATCGCAAAAGATACCACCTACCGATATGTTATTATTTAAGGCATCTACTATTGGATGAGTGAATCTGTAAATAGCACTCTCAGGCGAGCGTCTCTTCTGGAATCCAAACTGTAATATGCTTACTAAACTACTTCCACTTAAGTATGCGACTATTCTTGAGTACATTACCTTTCAGAATATTTTGGAAAAAGATGTCAATAGGGAAACTGGACAATAACTGTTTAAGTCTGTCTCATCGCCTTTCTTATGTAGGATTTAACAACTGCATATCTGAACCAGTGACGAGTTGCATATATCACTGAGGACTTTACTTACTAAGTTTGAACAACTTTTCAGAATTGTGTCTGAAATTCCATCAACCCCACATAAGCTTTTGTGTTTCAGAATGTTTATAGTAGTATTAATTTCAGTGAAGGATGTTCTTGATACTTCTAGTTGCTTACAGTTCTGTGAAAAGACATTTGTAAGATATTCTCTTGCTTCTTCAACTGACCCGTTCAATCCTATATTTGCTGCTACGTTTGAAAAGGGATCGTTAAAAGTACTTGCAGCTTGTGACATTGACTGGCTGTCGCGTCTCCTGTTTTAACAATGTCCCACACACAGGGTGTCCCAAATTGATGTATACACAATTTGAAACTGAATATATCTCTTTAATTAAAGGAGATAGGAATACAATTTTTGGGGTAATACCTCCGAAGGCGGTTGTAAACATTATAAGGCATTATTTGAAAAAAAAATGGTTCAAATGGCTCTGAGCACTATGGGACTCAACTGCTGAGGTCATTAGTCCCCTAGAACTTAGAACTAGTTAAACCTAACTAACCTAAGGACATCACAAACATCCATGCCCGAGGCAGGATTCGAACCTGCGACCGTAGCGGTCTTGGGGTTCCAGACTGCAGCGCCTTTAACCGCACGGCCACTTCGGCCGGCTGCATTATTTGACTTCAGGATTGTATACAATAGTGGCATTATTGCTGGAGCAACGGAAATTAGTGCTAAAATGTAAATGGAAAACAGAGAATGTGAGCGAGGTGCGACGACATTGGAAAGTTGAATTTGAAAAACCTCCACGAACAATGGTAAGAATTACAAGATTTGGTTTCGTCTGGTTCTGTTTTGTTTTAGGGCGCAAAAAACAACTGGGGTCATACGCGCCCAAGTCAAAACTATAGAACACGAAGACAGAGAGCATTTAAAATATGACTATACGTCAGTCCCAACTGACATCGTAGAAGACAGCTAAAAACAGGGACGTGGGAAAGGGGCTAAAAAAGACACCATACAGAAACGGAGGTCCAGAACTAAAAATTAAATGGCCTTCACCATATTGCTTTGCGGATAAAAAGTAAAACGGAATCCGAGATAAGCTCGACGTGGAAGGAACGGTGCAGGATATGCAGAAGAGACATTGCGGAAGAAAGAGACGTTCGATTGTTGGTTGGGTTGTTTGGGGGAGGGGACCTAACAGCGAGGTCATCGGTCTCATCGGATTAGGGAAGGATGGGGAAGGAACTCGGCCGTGCCCTTTCAAAGGAACCATCCTAGCATTTGCCTGGAGCGATGTAGGGAAATCACGGGAAACCTAAATCAGGATGGCCGGACGCGGGATTGAACCGTCGTTCTCCCGAATGCGAGTCCAGTGTGCTAACCACTGCGCCACCTCGCTCGGTGAGACGTTCGACAGACAACGAAAGTGTTGATGCAGTGATCTAGATGTACACACATCACGCGAAGAAATCCGAGGCAATGTCCTTGTGGGACTGGGATCTGTAAAAAACAATGTTCATAGAATTTTTCAGGCTCAGAAATTTAAGTCTTACACTGTAAGACTTCTCATGCTCTTGTAGAGGATGGTCACGACAGGAGAAGTGAATTTTGTGAGTGGCTCACTAAGATATGCGAAGAAGATCAATGTTTCCCAGATCTAGTTGTTTGGTTGGATAAAGCGACCTTTAAACTTTACGGAAGAATTAGTCGTCACAACTGCGTGTACTGGACCAGTGAGAACCCATACATAAAAGAGGAAATGCATGTTAATCTACAAGGAGTATTAGTCTAGTGCAGTCTGTCTTCTAATGGCTTAATCGAGCAGTACTTCTTTGAAAACAATTTCACAGGTGACTCTTACCTAGTAATGTCACGTATGGTAACTCCTGGTCATCACGACTTTTTTGAAACTGTAGATGGTTACTTTCAACAGGGTGGGGCGCCACCTCACTTTCATATTGATGTGAGGGCATTTCTCAATCGTACATGGCCTGCCAGATGGATAGGACTACGAACTCCACTAGACTTCTGTCTGTGGGGTACTCTCAAGAACACAGTTTACACTGCAAGACCACTGTCACTGAATGGTCTTAAAGGGCGAATTGAGAAAGCCTGTTATTGTGGCGGAAGGTGGCCATTTTGAACATTTAACATGTTAATTGGACCTTAAGGTACACCACAAACATTGTACTGTATCTTATTTCCTTTAATGAAAGAGATATTCAGTTTGAATGAGTGTATACATTACTTTGGCACACCCTGTAGTTTTAATCTTATTCTTTCTTGGTTTTCCATTCGTATATTTCACTCTTGGTACTCGTACTTTACAGCTTCCATCAATTTATTTGAGAATTTCAACATCTTGTACCACTGTACGTTGTAAAGTAAGAGCCTACGGAATACCAGACCAGCTGTATGGCTGGATTGAAGAGTTTTCAGCAAACAGAACACAGCATGTTGTTGTCAATGGAGAGACGTCTACAGACGTTAAAGTAACCTCTGGCGTGCCACAGGGGAGTGTTATGGGACCATTGCTTTTCACAATATATATAAATGACCTAGTAGATAGCGTCGGAAGTTCCATGAGGCTTTTCGCGGATGATGCTGTAGTATACAAAGAAGTTGCAGCATTAGAAAATTGCAGCGAAATGCAGGAAGACCTGCAGCGGATAGGCACTTGGTGCAGGGAGTGGCAACTGACCCTTAACAAAGATAAATGTAATGTATTGCGAATACATAGAAAGAAGGATCCTTTATTGTATGATTATATGATAGCGGAACAAACACTGGTAGCAGTTACTTCTGTAAGATGTCTGGGAGTATGCGTGCGGAACGATTTCAAGTGGAATGACCATACAAAATTAATTGTTCATAAGGAGGGTGCCAGGTTGAGATTCATTGGGAGAGTCCTTAGAAAATGTAGTCCATCAACAAAGGAGGTGGCTTACAAAACACTCGTTCCACCTATACTTAAGCATTGCTCATCAGTGTGGGATCCGTACCAGGTCGGGTTGACAGAGGAGATAGAGAAGATCCAAAGAAGACCGGCGCGTTTCGTCACAGGGTTATTTGGTAAGCGTGATAGCGTTACGGAGATGTGTAGCAAACTCAAGTGGCAGACCCTGCAAGAAAGGCGCTCTGCATCGGGTGGAGCTTGCCGTCCAGGTTCAAAAATAGTTCAAATGGCTCTGAGCAATATGGGACTTAAATACTAAGGTCATCAGTCCCCTAGAACTTAGAACAACTTAAACCTAACTTACCTAAGGACATCACATACATCCATGCCCGAGGCAGGATTCGAACCTGCGGTCGTAGCGGTCGCGCGGTTCCAGACTGTAGCGCCTAGAACCGCTCGGCCATCCCGGCCGGTACTGTCCAGGTTTCGAGAGGGTACGCTTCTGGATGAGGTATCGAATATATTGTATCCCCCTACTTATACCTCCCGAGGAGATCACGAATGTAAAATTAGAGAGATTCGAGCGCGCACGGAGGCTTTCCGGCAGTCGTTCTTCCCGCGAAGCATACGCGACTGGAACAGGAAAGGGAGTTAATGACAGTGGCACGTAAAGTGCCCTCCGCCACACCCCGTTGGGTGTCTTGCGCAGTATAAATGTAGATGTAGATGTAAAGCCCTTCATGTCGACAAATCCTATAAGAATGTCTTGTTGTTGTTGTTGTTGTGGTCTTCAGTCCTGAGACTGGTTTGATGCAGCTCTCCATACTACTCTATCCTGTGCAAGCTTCTTCATCTCCCAGTACCTACTGCAACGTACATCCTTTTGAATCTGCTTAGTGTATTCATCTCTTGGTCGCCCTCTACCATTTTTACCCTCCACGCTGCCCTCCAATACTAAGTTGGTGATCCCTTGATGCCTCAGAACATGTCCTATCAACCGATCCCTTCTTCTAGTCAAGTTGTGCCACAAACTTCTCTTCTCCCCAATTCTATTCAATACCTCCTCATTAGTTATGTGATCTACCCATCTAATCTTCAGCATTCTTCTGTAGCACCACATTTCGAAAGCTTCTATTCTCTTCTTGTCTAAACTATTTATCATCCTCGTTTCGCTTCCATACATGGCTACACTCCATACAAATACTTTCAGAAACGACTTCCTGACACTTCAATCTATACTCGATGTTAACAAATGTCTCTTCTTCCTTTGCCATTGCCAGTCTACATTTTATATCCTCTCTACTTCGACCATCATCAGTTATTTTGCTCCCCAGATAGCAAAACTCATTTACTACTTTATGTATATCATTTCCTAATCTAATTCCCTCAGAATCATCCTACTTAATTCGACTACATTCCATTATCCTCGTTTTGCTTTTGTTGATGTTTATCTTATATCCTCCTTTCAAGACACTATCCATTCTGTTCAACTGCTCTTCCAACTCCTTTGCTGTCTCTGACAGAATTACAATGTCATCGGCGAACCTCAAAGTTTTTATTTCTTCTCCATGGACTTTAATACCTACTCCGAATTTTTCTTTTATTTCCTTCACTGCTTGCTCAATATACAGATTGAATAACATCGGGGAAAGGCTACAATTCTGTCTCAGACCCTTCCCAACCACTGCTTCCCTTTCATGTCCCTCGACTCTTGTAACTGCCATCTGGTTTCTGTACAAATTGTAAATAGCCTTTCGCTACCTGTATTTTACCCCTGCCACCTTTAGAATTTGAAAGAGAGTATTCCAGTCAACATTCTCGAAAGCTTACTCTAGTCTACAAATGCTAGAAACGTAGGTTTGCCTTTCCTTAATCTTTCTTCTAAGATAAGTCGTAGGGTCCGTATTGCCTCACGTGTTCCAACATTTCTACGGAATCCAAACTGATCTTCCCCGAGGTCGGCTTTTACTAGTTTTTCCATTCGTCTGTAAAGAATTCGCGTTATTATTTTGCAGTTGTGGCTTATTAAACTGATAGTTCGGTAATTTTCACATCTGTCAACACTTGCTTTCTTTGGGATTGGAATTATTATATTCTTGCTCACCAGGTGGTAGAGGTTTGTCAGGACTGGCTCTCCCAAGGCCGTCAGTAGTTCTAATGGAATGTTTTCTACTCCGGGTGCCTTGTTTCGACTCAGGTCTTTCAGTGCTCTGTCAAATTCTCCAGTAATGTTTTAATATTCTAAATGTCTTACTTGCACTAGCAAGAGTGACAGCAAAATCGCCTCTCTTGCGCATTTATCTTTCCTAAAGACATACCGATTGTCATCTACCGGAGCCCAAGTAAGAGGTGCCCAGACTAAGAACGGGTATTTCGGATATGTTCGCACCGTAACACATTGCTACCTAAAATTTTGTTCTACAATTGATCAAGCACGAGCGCTTGGCTTCCCGCAGGGTCAGACACGGTGGCTCCCCGTAATTACTGTGTTTTGATTTCGCCGGCCGCCACAAAGCTGGGCCGCGGGTACACACAGTGGCTACCCCGCGGGCGAGTCGGAGCAGAGTGCATCGTCAACAATGAGCGCGAGAGCCGCGCATGCGCAGAGCGGGCCGAGGCCGCGGGCAGGCGGCGGCTGGGAGGCTGTTGGCGCGCCGTCAGTCTGCTGTGCGCGCGCACCCCGGCCTCACCGTTCCATCGGCGCGACCTCCGTCTGACGAGTGCGTCTCCACGAGTCCGCCGGTGACACTTTGCAGGCGTCGAACCGCGGAATATGACAGCAGTCGCCTCTTGGTAGCCGCGCCTTACCAGTAGCCACGACAACGTTTTCCGAACGCTAACGCCCCGCTGTCAGGATGACGTCAACCATGGACCTCGAGGAGATCACCAAGCTCGTCGACGGGATCTACAAGGTATGCAATCACCAGCGAATTCTTTCGTCCTTCTAAACTGGAGCGTCCTAGGTATCTTCAGCCGATCCACCGACTAGGCAACAATTGTTGCAGTTTGCATCGTTGAGACCGAACTGAGGTCATAGGCGCGATGACGCCAGACTAGTGGCACCGTCGAATTTCATATGTTGCTTAGTAAACAGTGTTCCTTACGATACGGTTGACAGTTGAATCTGATGATCATCAGCACATGTAGATACAATGGAAACTAATCGAATTAGAAGGCAAAGAGGGGCGTGTCTGCTTGTTTCTCAGGCTGGGCGACTTGTGACATGACTGTACCATAATCGTCCGTTATAAGTGTCAATAGCTACATAGGATTGTGCATAAACAGTGGTTTGATAAAGGCGCAAGACGTTAAAATTACTGAAAGTATGTGACTCGTGTGAATAAGAGTAAAGTGGAAAAAGGTGTTAAAGATGCCCAGTGGATGTGCCAAACGAGACTTTGTCAACACATTCACGAGCTGTACATACACAAAATCAAATCCATTCCCATCTATTCGTAGCATGTTTGTTCTCAGTAGCCTGTGTAATAATCATATGGTTTACGAATTCATCTTTCGCGAACTATACGTCAAACACATTTCTCTTGTTGTTCGAGAAGGCGTAAGTGGCGACCTATCTGCAGTCTCCTGTACATTCACTGTTACAAGCTTCACTGCCATTATAGAAACTGCTCATTCTCGTTCCTCGGAGTACTGAGCGTGAATTTCGTGCCTCGCTGTGTAAATCGTGCAGCTGAGTGTAGATATGTGATGCTTTCCTTTGTGAAAGATTAACCAGTTCCTGGCAGAGACGACCAGTACTGTAAATATAGAAGTCACCACTGGTGATATTTTAGCACCTAAAAACGGAAACGCGCCGGTAAATTCTTTCCTTATTTCCTCTATTTTCGTTTTTTTGGCACTGTGGTACTATTCATCGATGATCATTTCATTTACTTTTTAACTGCCTAACAATGGCACACTTCATTACTCTACTTTATTTCGTGCCAGACTAGCAAAGTGGTGTGTGGTAGTTTAATGTACGTGGTCCTCCGATGGCACGATTGAAGCATCGATTTCACAGTTACTGTAGGTCAGGAACGAACTCTCCGTAACTAGTTACACGTAGAAACACTGAGAAAAAGCCTACCACCTAGATACCTATTCGTAATGGAGAAATGTACCTGATAATTAGTTGAGGAAACTAAATTTCAGTGCTCATTTTTTTTAATAAGCAGTTGAAGCCATTCCCGCAAACTTCGATGAGAAAGATGACGACCTTTTCACGTTTATAAAATAATCTTACATAGTCGCTGTGTATAAAACACACATTCATGCTTTTTGCTGCGCAAGGAGATACAAGGCGCCAATGAAACGGAGGTATTAGTCATTGAAATACAACGCGCTGATGAAACGGAGCTATTACTCATTCAGCTATATTCAGGTATGTGTTTCGGTTGCCTGTAAAGCAGAAATCATTGCCAGAAAATCGTTTCTGCAGGAATTTAAAACTTAGTTACGTAATAATGACGCACCGAAATTTCGTTTCGATTCGGCTAAAATTTGTGCCAGGAGCGGTGAAAAAAACATCGCCCATGGAAATGATAATAACGGAAAATAGGGACAGATTGCAGTGGAATATAATCGACGTGGAATACAATCGACTTTAAAGTAATTGTAACTTTTCCATCGCCCGCAACCGATACTTTTTTCATGTAGACCAAAAAAAAAAAAGATAGAATACTTTGCATTGCAGAAAATGTCGTTTCTTACAGTAGTAACTGTCCCATTGATTGAGCAAATGGAATTTTTCCCTGTTTCTCGTGTGTCTGGCATTTCAGTGTTCGATTTGATACTATCAGAGGTCTCCTCACTGGCAAATGCTAAACTTGAGTCAGTGAAACGAAAACAAATGGTACAATTAACCAATTTTGTAAAATAAGTTGTTCGTTTCCGGTTTCTGAAAGCATTCCGATTCTGTGACTTAACAATACACGCTTTTAGGGACGCCGTGTACATTGTTATGACGTCAGTTGCTTAGGAATTGTGCCTGATACCCTGAAACCTATGGCAGAGTAGTGTGATCCGTTTTTGAAGAAAATGTTATGTAAAATCGTGAAATACTTTTTTTCTGCTCTTGCGCGAGGTACGTAACATTACCGTGGCCAAAATTATTTCAGCCTCCTGGATTTTATTTCGGTGGTACCACAAAGTAAATAATTTTTTGTAACTGCTTCGTTGTTGCGAGCCGTAGATTGCAATTTGTGTGTGGTACTGGCGTATCGTGAATAAATAAACGTGAACGACAATTTTTGATAATTATGACAATTAATGGTGTCCCAGGTGGACTGGTCAGTACTCGGGAATACGACAGGAACGGTCAATCCGTACCTTAAAAGCTATGAATATTTCTTCCCATATTTTGATATGAAGTAGTATGGACCAAAACAATAAAAAATTGTCAGGGAAACACAGGCTCTAGAGTGCATGCCTAAAGTGCCCATGTTAGGTAGAAGAGATGTGTTTCGCAGTAGCCAAGACGGACAAGTGCTTATAGCTCTTAAGGTGTGCAATTCAGAACCAACGTTTTTTCTTGCTTTGGTCTGTATTACCGCTTCCCAAAATGTGGAAAGCATAGAACTTGGCCGGACGTAGTGGCCGTGCGGTTCTAGGCGCTACAGTCTGGAACCGCGTGACCGCTACGGTCGCAGGTTCGAATCCTGCCTCGGGCATGGATGTATGTGATGTCCTTAGGTTAGTTAGGTTTAAGTAGTTCTAAGTTCTAGGGGACTGATGACCTGAGACGTTAAGTCCCATAGTGCTCAGAGCCATAGAACTAGACGAGGAAGAGATTTCTTTCGCGATATGGAATGATCGTTTCTGTTATATCTCTGACTGTTGATAGTTCCTCACGGGACACTCTGCACTACATACGGTGAACTCTTTCCTAAATCAGTCATTTTTCATTTATGACTTCCTGTCACTCAGCTGGTCGTTGTTTTCGATTAACCACTCCACCATCCGATAGTCAGCTCACTCTAGTGAGGTCGACATGTGCGTAATTCGATGACTCTAGCTTGTATTCTCCTAAATGCTTTATATGTTTATGACCCATGATTTTTCGTACTTCTTCCCGCTCCACTTACTTTGGATCAAGGGAAAATTATTTGAGTAACCGCCACGTGTTCTAACCTACGTCCTTACAGCTTTTGAGCGAAGTGGAGTGATAGAATTGTTTCATTGGTTCTTTCAGTTTGGACAACAATGTTTGAAGGAAAGGCCATCGTGATTTCTCCAGAGACTCTCCGCAGTTGTACAGTAAGGAAGACATGTACTGGCTAAAGCCTTAGTAGTGTGCTCTATTCTCATTTGATGACATGATGACGACATGAAACACTGAAGCAGTCTCATGAATCGTTCTCAGTAGAGCAGTCAACCTGGTGCGAGGATTGCCCGCGTGTGCTGCTCATTTGCTTCTTTCGAAGCCGACTGTGAAAGTATTGTGTTATCAAAATAGTCTCGACTGTCTGTATCGAGCTAAACGAGTAACTGCACGCATGCACTCCATAGGACGTTCCTTTGATTTTAAGGCTGGTCTAAGTAGATTCTCTCGCTTTTCCTTGTCACGTCTTACTACCATTATCTGAACCACTGCTAACAACAGTGCAAAGGACGATTAGGAAATTGGACCGCAACATGTCGGCCTAGGAAGCACAAATGACAAACCTACGGCTAACAGTTCTACCAGACGTCCCAAAAATCTAATTCTATGCACAAGTTCGGCAAAAATTCAGACTTTTAGTTTAAGCTATAACGTACAACAGAAACACAAGAATGTAGGACTATTTCCGCAGCAGAAGATAAAATCGAAGAAATAGATCTCTAGGCTCGTATGACACCGAAAATGAAAGATACTTTGATTTCTTGAAAGTATGTGTGCATTAGTGTTCCATACGAGCTGCTATTCAAAGCTCTCTATAAAATCGAAGAGATGTGAATGAGCGTCACGTCGTCCTTAGATTTTCGTTAGGAAAAGGCCTAATTGGAAAAGCAGAACGGCAATATTGTACAGTATTTTTCATAGTTTCTATAAATCACTTTAATGCAACTTGCAGACACTGCTGGTATTGATGTATCACTTGTGGCCACTATAATGTCAACAATGAAGGTTGCTAGAATCATATTCTGACATCTTAGCGAAAACAAGGGAATTTCACCATAAGGGTATGCGAGGGCAATCTTGCACATATTTGACTTTCCAGTTCGCTTCTATATATTTGTCAGTAGTCATCGACTCTGACATCACTGTTTCACTAGACATGCTCCGTTCGTAGGTGATCAGTCAAACCGCAATATTTAATGGTAAGGAGAAAATGACGTGCTTCGAGAGACATCTGGATGGACTGTCAGTTTCGAGTGTGTGTTTGACGGGGGAAGGAGGGGGGATTGTAGATGTGTGGACGTCTTGTTGGAAGGTGGAGGGGCGGTAAACGTCCAATCAGAAACAAGGTCATTATAGACGGAAGAAAATGTCCGTGACCTTGTTATAGGACTCAACCGGGGATCTGCTTGAATCATGTTTGCCTGAAGCAGACAGACAGGCAACCAGGGTGTGAATTGTTCTCTTCCGAAATTACCTTAATGGCATCATGTTATTGGCCATTTAACCTTATATGATCGATAACTGTCCTTAATAGAGACTATTCAGTTTAAAAAAAATAAGTAAATGAATGAATGAACGGATAGATAAATGGTTCAAATGGGTCTGAGCACTATGGGACTTAACTACTGAGGTCATCAGTCCCCTAGAACCTAGAACTACTTAAACCTGACTAACCTAAGGACATCACACACATCCATGCCCGACGCAGGATTCGAACCTGCGACCGTAGCGGTCACGCGGTTCCAAACTGACGCGCTTAGAACCGCACGGCCACACCGGCCGGCACGGATAGATAAATGGAATATAATTGAAGTAACTCCAAATATCGTTTATGTTGTGTCTAGACAAGACAGCCTAGACACAATGAGAGGAAGCCGAAAGGCACGCGCTTAAACTCACGCAGGCTGGCGTGAGGTCTGAAACAGGATACGTAATGAATGCTATAAAGAAAAGTACGTAGCTTCTGGAATACTTAACTTTAATCCACATTTGTAGAACATCGCTCTTGATGATACATTAATAGAATCTCAATATCAATTGAATACGGCGCCTTGCTAGGTCGTAGCAAATGTAGCTGAAGGCTATGCTAACTATCGTCTCGGCAAATGAGAGCGTATTTGTCAGTAATCCATCTCAGGCAAAGTCGGCTGTACAACTGGGGCGAGTGCCAGGACGTCTCTCTAGACCTGCCGTGTGGTGGCGCTCGGTCTGCAATCACTGATAGTGGCGACATGCGGGTCCGACGTATACTATTGGACCGCGGCCGATTTAAATGCTACCACCTAGCAAGTGTGGTGTCTGGCGGTGACACCACAGTTTCCATAAGACTTCGGTGATGATTTCATATTTGAAAAAATGATTTAAAGATAGAAGTAGTAGAGAAAGCTGTTATGATCTTTCAAAGAAAAACTACATCCAGTAAATGGATAGATGTACTGCAACAGAATGCCGAATGTTGTTTAATTTCCACGATAATGATTTCTTACCTGAAAAATAAATAAATGTAGAAGGAAAAGGAGAAGTATAAAAAGATAATAGTGATCGTGCAAGGAAAAGCTACACCGAGTAAACAATCTGCAGGTGTAATACAAATATTACCCTCCTCACTCTACATTCATCAATAACGCCGTTCATTGGGGAACACAGATTATGATCAAAACAGCGAACGATCTAGCACTCTTTCGCTGTGTCCTTATATTATTTTGTCACAGAATAAGCGAGACTGCTCGTATCACTAAGGGACTATCTGTTGAAGCGTAATAGCCGGCCGGTGTGGCCGCGTGGTTCTAGGCGCTTCAGTCTTGAACCGCGTGACCGCTACGGTCGCAGGTTCGAATCCTGCCTCGTGCATACATGTGTGTGCTGGCCTTAGGTTAGTTAGGTTTAAGTAGTTCTAAGTTCTAGGGGACTGATGACCACAGATGTTAAGTCCCATAGTGCTCAGAGCCATTTGAAGCGTGATAATTTCCGACCTGAAACTATGTCCTTGCGCTCGTACCAGAGTGATTAAAAATGACTCCTCGGAATGAAAGTTCGGTAAGGAGGACTGACACGAAAAAGATGACACGGATGCTGCAAGTTTCTGAACTTCGAAAAAGTGAAATATTTGATAAAACAGCTGTGGTTACGCTGTTAGTCGATGTGGGATGGTAGTATTGTCAGCACTATGGTGTAATTAAGAGTTAAACCTAAGACGCTCTAAATAACCGAATAGGTGCTCTTAGAGAGATTCTGGCATTTAGAAATATTAGATTTTTTTTTTTGAGTCATCAATCTTCCGACTTGTTTAATACGATCCCCCATGAATTCCTCTCTGCCAACCTTTTCATCTCAGAGTAGCAGTGGCAACCTACTGCCTCAATTATTTGCTGGCAGTATTCTACAGTTTTTAACCTGTACTTTGAGCTGTTTAGTGATAACAATCACGTAAGATCGATCTGTCATTTTATTCATATCTGAAACTTTAAAGGCAGATATGTGCTATCAGTTTCCACCGTACCTCTTTTAGAACGCAACAGTCCTAATGAGCACCAATCTACGGTTGTTTGCTGACGATGCCGTGATGTAAAAAAATGGCTCTGAGTACTATGGGACTTAACATCTGTGGTGATCAGTCCCCTAGAACTTAGAACTACTTAAACCTAAGGACACCACACACATCCATGCCCGAGGCAGGATTCGAACCTTCGACCGCAGTTATCATCAGTTGAGTGACTATAGGCAGATACAAGATGACTTAGACAAAAATTTTAAATGGTGTGATGAATGGCAGCTGTCTCTAAATATAGAAAAACGTAAGCTAATGCAGATGAGTTGGAAACAGTCCCTTATTGTTCGAATACATCATTAGTATTGCGCTACTTGACGCAGTAGGTCGATTAAATGTTTAGACGTAGCGTTGCAAATTGACACGAATTAGAGCGAACATGTAATGATTGTAATGGAATGTTCGACTTCGATTTCTGGGGAGAGTTTTAGTAAAGATTCGTTCATCTGCAAGGAAGATCACGTACACAACACTAGTGCGACACATTCTTGTTGTTCAGATAATCAAATGTGTTTGAATTCCTAAGGGACCAAACTGTTTAGGTCATCGGTCCTAGACTTACACACTAACTTATGCTAAGAACAACACACACACACACACACACACCCATGCCCGAGGGAGGACTCGCAATCCGTGACATGGCGCCTCAAACCACGCGGCCACTCCGCGCGGCACACATTCTTGAATACTGCTCGAATGTTTGGGATCCCCGTCAGATCGCATTAAAGGACGACATCGAAGCAGTTCAGGCGTGCTGCTAAATTTGTTACCAGTAGGCCCCACTAACACGCCAGTACTACGGAAATGCTGCGCGAACTGCAATGGGAATCGCTGGAGGGAGTGAAACGCTTTTTCCGAAGAGGGCTGTTGAGACCGCTTTGGGAACCGGCATTTGAAGCTGACTGCAGAACTACACTACAGACTTTTGTGACCTCTTCGTGACGTATTGCGTCCTGGCCCTTATCTCCGAATCTTCGACCGACGTTTCTTTCGTGATTATTCTGACGATTCGTCAGGGAAAGCACCACAGACGCTGACGCGACACAGTACAACAATACAGGGTGAATCTTTGAGAATGGTGGCTCCTCGTGCTGGCGAAACCTCAGAAAAAACTTTAACCGATCCTCAGATCCACAGACGAAAGGCAACCGGCAATTGTAAATGTACTTCACGCTACTTCTTTCCAATGTAGCATTCAGTGTTTGTTAAAGATTTAATGAATCGAGGGAACCATGGGCAATATTTCGAGCAAGTGCTACCAAGGTTCGATTCCCGGCGGGGTCAGGGATTTTCTCTGGCTCGTGATGACTGGGTGTTGTGTGATGTCCTTAGGTTAGTTAGGTGTAAGTAGTTCTAAGTTCTAGGGGACTGATGACCATAGATGTTAAGTCCCATAGTGCTCAAAGCCAGTTTTGCTACCAAGGTGCACTCGTATTAATGCAAGCGGATGATAAATAGCACTGTGCGTCCGCAGGGAGAAATAGTGTGATGTGCACTGCAAAGAGGGGGATTAACGGTGGGAATCAAACTGGATTATACCATTATTGTAGTCATTACTACTTTTAGCTGACAGTAAAGATTTCACACAATATTGTCTGAGAATACAGGGTGATGATAAGAGTCGAAATCATATAGAAGGTGGACGATCCTTAAATGTATATTTTCAGATAAGGAGCCAGTAATCAGAAAGGAATATATCTACCAACTCTTCAGTTAGCATTACATATGAGTAACATGTTTGTAAATAGCTTACAGTTCGTAACAAAATAAAAGTCTACGATATCGATGTCGGTCACTTTGCTTCAGAAGATAATACAGAATACGTTCAAGGGCAAGTTTGAACCACTTGCTTGCAGATATGTATAAAATGTGTGTGTGTGGTGCATCGGCTCTTAATAGCCGCAAAACCTAAGGGGCGTTGAAGTATAGAGAAAAGTTTCGAAGCTGGCGTCTTTCAAAGTGAAAGACAGTTTATTGCTATGGAAGGCAACGTTGTAGAAACTGGACCGTTCAAACGACAGGGATTAAATATGCCCATAGTTCTTGACAAAGAATTGTTCGAAAAGTACAATTTGAAGAAATGGTGTTGTACTGTCCCGGCGAAGATTCGTCGATAAAAGCTTGTCAACATGCGCTTGAAATGCACTATTCTAGGAATACACTGTTGCGAAGAAGTAAGTACACCCACATCAAACAACGTGCGTTAGCACCGATGCGAAAGTTCAGTTCCTTAAATGTAATGTATTGTTATGTATATATTAATCTAGCTATCTTCACTCTGAACAGCCGGCCGGAGTGGCCGTGCGGTTCTAGGCGCTGCAGTCTGGAACCGAGCGACCGCTACGGTCGCAGGTTCGAATCCTGCCTCGGGCATGGATGTGTGTGATGTCCTTAGGTTAGTTAGGTTTAATTAGTTCTAATTTCTAGGCGACTGATGACCTCAAAAGTTAAGTCGCATAGTGCTCAGAGCCAGTTGAGCCATTTGAACTCTTAACAACTGCTTGGGCTAAAATTGTTTGTAAGGCGTAAGTTATGTACACCAGTTAAAAAATCTAGATATTAATTTACTACAGTTAACTCCTTATCTCACGGTACACTAAAATGTCCCAAGCAGATCCTTAACAATGCAAAGTAGTTCATATCGGTGGTGGCGAGGTGGGATTTCTAGATGTGCACATCGCGCGAAATCTACAATTTTTATAAGTGTAATGCCACACAACGACCCCTACTTTTCTTTTTTTTTTGTGGTTTATCGGGAGAAATTACAAGTGCTTGCCTCGTTTAATTTGCATAACTGAGCAGACATGTCATGGATTTCAAATTCCATACGCCTCGCAGTAATAATTCATGGTGCACAAATTTGTTTATCAGTAACGGGTATAACAGCCTATTTCGAAGTGATTCTTTTTTAGCTGTCGCAGTTATTCTCCGTGAAGTGAGTAGCGAGAAAGAAAACAATACCGCTCGCGCGCCTTTCCTCGCAACACTTCCGTGTTTCCGCGCTGGGCGGCAGCTGGTGCAGAGGGCAAAAAGTACGGCGGCTCGTTCGAGCTCGACGCAGGAGCAGCGATGCCTAAATTTCTTCCTCATCGCGAGTAAGGGAAGCGTGAACTTTGAAACAGAATAACGGACTCCATATGGCAAAAACTTCAGTCTCCAGGGAAGGCTTGTTCCGTATGAAACAAAATTTTTACCCTCCATGTACCTCAGTGCGACGTATTCAGCCTCTTGTGTTAGGCTTCGCAGTATGAACTGAATGTATTGGGCTATCGTCACTCTTTCAATTTAAATTTTAAGTTAGTTACATGTGTCATAATCACGATAAAGCTGCGATGTGAATTATCTAGTTCCTTTAACAGCAAATATTATAAAAATATATATGAATGATTACTTGTTGACCATTTAATAACACGAATTTACTTCGGTTCTACACCGCGTATGTTGCATAACCAGAGTTGTCGCAGAGAAAGAAGTTTTAGCTGTTCTGTTTCTTTTTTCCTGTATGTTATTTAGTCTATTTTCTACCACACTGAATATGTAAAGAAAACGTTTGTTGTCTCTAAATTCAGTATACTGCAACGATGGATTTAGGAGTGAAGATAATTTTTTCAGGAAACGTGTTCTATAGTTTGGAAAGTAGGAAAAAGGCGCTAGAGGAGCTGAACGTCTGAGGATGAATGGTGATTCGGTGGCGAATTGAAGGTATGAGGATAGTTGTGTTTGGATAGCTGAGCCAGTAAGACCAGTGCCTGCAAAAGGCAAAGTTTGAAGTTCGAATCCCAGTCCGACTCACTGTTGTAATCTGCCAAAAAATATTAAATCAGTGTACACCCTAATGGAGAGTGAAAGATTTGTGTTAGAACAACTTTCATTTAAACTTGCGTATTGTGACTGTCCAAAACGGTTGAGGCTTTTGTGGCCACTTCGTGACCAACTGCCTCTGGACACGTGCCTCCGATTCTTCGATCGACGTTTCTTTCGTGATGCACCCGGTGTTTCGCCAGGGAAAGTATTTCAGACGTCGGCGTGACGAGGTACAGCAGTGGAGGATGAATCTTCTTTGAGACTGGTAGCGCCTCGTGCTGACGGAACTTCAGTAAAATCTTTAAACGAATGCTAGCCGAAGATCCTCAGACTAAAGGCAACAGGCAATTGCAGCTGTATTTACTATCGTCACTTTGTCTTTGACCCTAAAGATGGAAGAGACCTTTAATTTACCGATATCGATGTCGACGAATTTGGCATTTATTAATTTGGTCAAAGTAGATGGTAGTATTCACTGTATCTGCTTCTGCTTCTATGCTCTGCTAGCCACAAAACTGTTCGGGGGAGGGTACTTCGTATTAAAATCAGTCACTTGTTGTCCTATTACAGTTCTGCTTGGAACGTGTGAACTTGCGTCCATAGGGCCCCTAATGCCTTTCACTTATTGGCGTAATCCCTACTTGGGCTGTATGATGAATGATGGGCGACTGAAAGATACACTTTGTATGTATAAAGAATTAGGTTCCACCATTCATATACGCGATAGGCCTCCTCCAAAACATTCGTAAACTATAGAAAATGTCGTGTTAGTTACCGCATTCATTGTTCGTAGTTTACTTACATGAGTAATTTCAAGTAGGTGCTACGTTTGTGTTAATCGCTTACAATAGTTCATTCTGAATTAGCATTGGTTCCTGGAACTAACATTCAATGGACATTTTTACAATTTAATGTAGCTGACAGGGAAATACTTTAGTAAACGAGGTGCTGGGACTAATAAAGTGCCAGTTCACGAAAACATAACATTTGAACCAGAGAAGAAAATTTTATTTTTAAAATGGTGCTTTAAATAGTTAAGTGTTTCTTAAAGCTGAGAGACTCAAATGAATGAAACCAAATGGACAATACGATTTTACAATTAGAAACTGAAAAATTTAACTTGAGATATTAAGAGGTTGAGTTAGACCCACGCCTTGCCTCTGCTTCAGCACAGATTAAATATGTCACATTTTAACCATAAAGAGGGAAAAACATTACAATCAACAAGTTTTTCAATAATAATATGCCCAACATGACTGAGGATTTAGTTATCGCATCAGAGCGGGCAATGAGCTACTAGAAGATAAAAGGGCAGTGAATAAAAGGGCAATGATAAAAGAAGTACAAATAAAATTTAAAGGTCAACGCTCAGATATTTTAAACAACAAGTAGTAAAACTAACTCTGAGTAGCAAAGCCAGCAGAAATAATACTGATAAATTACAAACGGGGCTCGAATCCTATACGCGCGAATATACGTAACATGAGCTGATAGAAACCTCTAGCAAAGTACATAGCTTCATTTTAAACTGAGACCCTGAAGCTAGTTTCATAAAAGAATGTATAAATAGAACTTGAACGAGAACGCCCACATCACTTCAAACCAGACAGGAAAACTAAACTTGCATCTACGCTGTGTACACAATAGATTACTAGAACAACTAATATAATATTCATAAAAATTTCTAATCAGCCTCATACCTGATACACAGAAATAACAGTGACGTAACGAATTTTACCTATGTTAGGCAGTGCATCCGGTAAACCCTTGAAATACACTGAAGTGCCAAAGAAACTGGTATAGGCATGCGTATTCAAATATAGAGATATGTAAACAGGCAGAATATGGCGCTGCTGTCGACAACGCCAATATAAGACAACAATTGTCTGGTTTAGTTGTTAACTCGGGTGTTGCTTCTACAATGGCAGGTTTAAGTCAGTTTGAACGTGGTGCCACAGCTGGCGCACGAGCGACGTGACACAGCATTTCCGAGGTAGCGAGAATGTGAGGTTTTCCCGTACGACCAGTTCACGAGTGTACTGTGAACATCAGGAATCCGGTAAAAAAACATCAGACCTCCGTCATCGCTGCGACCGGAAAAAGATCCTTCAAGAACGGGACCAACGACGACTGAAAAGAATCGTTCAACGAGACAGAAGTGCAATCCTACTGCAAATTGCTGCAGATTTCAATGTTGGGCCATCAACGAGTTTCAGTGTGCGCACCATTCGACAAAACATCATCCATATGAGCTTTAGGAGCCGAACGCCCACTCGTTCACCCCTGATGACTGCACGACACAGATCCTTACGCCTCTCCTGGGCCCGTCAACATCGACATTGGACTGCTGATGAATGGAAACATGCTCACTGGTCGTACGAGTATCAGTTCAAATTGTCATCAGGTTACCTTCCATTCGGAAAGTGGGTGCACTCAGCGACTGTTATGTGGCTTTAAATTATGGAGTGCAGCAATCAGTCGTCCTTTTTTTAGATTTTATTATGCAAATCCAGATTTCGGCTAGTGGCTAGCCATTCTCAGTGCTTTATTTTCTATTTTCTATTTTTTTGTAATTCAAAGAAATGTGACTGACGACCGAACAACAGGGATTTACATGCATTGAGAATAGAAAATAGTGCACTGAGAATGGCTAGCCACTAGCCGAAATCTGGATTTGCGTAATAAAATCTACAAAAGGACAACTGATCGCTGCACTCTATAATTTATACTTCAAATTGTATCGAGCGGATGGACGTGTACGGCTATGGAGACGACCTCATGAATCCATGGACCCTGCATGTCAACAGTGGATTTTTCAAGCTGGTGAGGACTCTGTAATGGTGTGGGGCGTGTGCAAATGGAGTGGTACGGGACCCGTGATACGACTAGATACGACTCTGACAGATCACACGTACGTTAAGCATCCTGTCTGATCACATGTATCCATTCATGTCCATTGTGCATTCCGACGGACTAGGGCAATTCCAGCAGGACAATGCGACACCTCACACGTCCAGAATTGTTACAGAGTGGCTTCAAGGACACTGTTCTGAGTTTAAACACTTCAGCTGCCCATCAAACGCCCTAGACGTGAATGTTATTGAGCATATTTGGAATGTCTTGCTATGTGCTATTCAGAAGAGGTCTCCAACCCCTCGTACTTGGCCGGCCGCGGTAGCCGAGCGGTTCTAGGCGCAACAGTCTGGGACCGCGCGACCGCTACGGACGCAGGTTCGAATACTGCCTCCGGCATGGATGTGTGTGATGTCCTTAGGTTAGTTAGGTTTAAGTAGTTCTAAGTTCTAGGGGACTGATGACCTCAGAAGTTAAGTCCCATTGTGCTCCCATTTTTTTAACCTCTCGTACTCATGCGGATTCATGGACAGGGCTGGAGGAATCACGGTGTCAGTTTTCTCCTGCACATACTCAGACATTGGTTGTCCATTCCACGTCGGGTAGCGGTATTATACGTGCTCGGAGGGGCCCTGCACGATTTTAGACAGGTGTACCAATTTCTCTGGCTCTTCAGTGTAAACCCGGGGCTATTCAAACCTAAAGCACATAGTATAAAGAACCCTACGACAGAGATGATACCTTAGAATAGCAGTTCATACAGTCTAAAAATTAAGATGCTCACCAAACAAGTCCTTATGGCTTTGACATTTCACCTTGCGCGTGATTTCTGTTGATAGCAAATAGCAGACGCAGTACGAAGCCCATATTCCACCGAACCCGATTAGTGTGTTTCTCACGCACGTAAAATGGCAGATTAGCAACACAAACTCTAGCTCAAACTGGTATTCAGTTCTGGTAGTTGCCTGTGGCGTCCTTCTCCCACGTAACTGCCAACACTTGCTGTTGGGTGGCCATCCTACGGTTATCTGTGATCAACACTGAGAGGTAACACATTCGTGCTGCCGCGAAGTTGGCGCGACGGCGCCGGCCGACTGTCGGGACGCGAAAGAGGCGGTTGCTTAGTTACGGCGAAAGAGGTTATGACGCACTTTCGGTTTCATAACAGACTATCACAGTACCGCAACAGTATTCTTGTACGAAACGGAATCAGATGGTGACTGTTTGTCGAGTTAGCTTCCGTCTACACGAGCGCTGAGTTTCGCGACAGTCTGTTGTCACCGACTTGCTCACCAGACGGGAGGAATCTCGAACTTCCCCGCGACATGGTCATAGAGCGAAGCTCACGTCAGCTGTACGAGTTTAGGGGAAGAAACCGGTCGTGCTTACCTTGATGGACGCTTGCCAGCATTATTCGGACGTGGATAAGGAAACCCGTTTAATGCCTAGATCAGGATGGCACAGCGGAACTGCGAATCTACTATTCACGAATACGGATCCTCTTTTTCATCCACTGTGCTACTTCAGTTAATGGCTACGCTAATTCAGTTGCCTGCGTTTCGTAGACCTCAAATCAATATAGTTTATCTGGAGGTAATAATATTGATCGTGCTGAGCTCCACATCTGATACTAATGTTAATGATTAATTAGGTCCACAACAGCTGTACTGATACGCTTTTATTGTGCCACGAATAGTTTCGTTCAACATCATTAGGCTGCCGAGGTATGCCAATATCATGACGTAAGGGGTCTATTTATGTTATGTAACTCTGTAAGAAAATATGCAGATAACAGCTGACGTTCTGCAGAATGTTTGTATGGCCATCATTTCCCCATTTTTCCTCTAATGGTGACTAACATTGTAAGTAGGCTTTTTTTATATTGGTAACGCCAATTAGCATTCTGTATGAAAATCACTGGTTGTGCTGTGTGCAGTCTGTGTCTGGTTTGCATTGTTGAAAAATTCTCTATTGTAGTGTTGGGCAGTTGGATGTTAACAGCGCGTAGCCTTGCGCAGTTGGAGGTGAGCCGCCAGCAATGGTGGATATGGGGAGAGAGATGGCGGATTTTGAGAGCGGACTATCTGGACGTGTGTCCATCAGAAAGAGTAAATTTGTAATATTGGAGATTATATAGATATATAAATGACTTTTGAACACTATTAAGGTAAATACATTGCTTGTTCTTTAGCAAAATCTTTCATTTGCTAAATATGCCTATCAGTAGTTAGTGACTTCAGTAGCTAGAATCTTTTATTTAGATGGCAGTAGTGGCGCTCTCTGTATTGCAGTAGTTTGAGTAACGAATATTTTTGTGAGATAAGTCATTCATGAAAGGTATAGGTTATTGTTAGTCAGGGCCATTCTTTTGCAGGGATTTTTGAAAGTCAGATTCCGTTGCGCTAAAACTATGGTGTGTCAGTTTAAGCAGAGTCATTTATAATTTTCCTAAGGGGACGTTTCCGTCTTATTCTCGTATTGTGCACAACTCGGTAATCTGACGACGTTCTGGCGAACCCAACCGGCCGTGGTACAATAAATGTTTATCAATAGAGCTATGGTGGCTGGCATTAATCGTTAACATTATCATTTGAAGGTCATTTACGTCATATATCTCATTCCTTACAAAATATAACTGTCACCTTGACGACGGGCTAAGTAGAAACAGCAGCTGGACAACGACTGCGAATTTGATGTAACCACAAGGAAACCAAATCAGAAACAGATTAGGTATCCAACCTACTACTCGTGCACACTTATCTCATAGCTTAAAAATTGTCAGCCTTGTGCTAACTCACAACGCATTGGATGCAACTGGGAGGTCAAGGAAGACTAATTCGTATTATTGAGGGTTACAGCTTATCAAAGCTTCTGTTCAACTAGTATTCCGAAGAGCTTTGGAGAATGGACAGTGGGGTGAAACTAAATATCGGCAGAGAAATGAATGTGCAAGTGGAATTCCATTGCTAAGGTTCGTAGAGAAAACAGCCCATCTAGCAACGCGTAAGAGAGACTTAAAAGGAACTGACGGTACAATTAGCACAAAATGTGTCTTTAGGATGAACAAAGCAAAGACGAAAGTGACGACGAATTCAGAAAGGAAGCTAATGACTTTCTTATCATTAAAACTGGAAACGCCACAGTTTTCTTGTCAAGGAAGTAAATTCACACGGATGGCCCAAGTATTTCTGGAAATGTTCCTCTGGAGCGTAGCCCTATATGGAACTGAAAGAAGGGCTCTTAGAAGAAAATACTGTCAATTGGTTTGATACTATCGAAAAATGTTAATAACTGAGTTTACAGTTGCTGTACAATATGAAGACGAGCCTGAAGGAATATGTGAAGAATGATTTCTATAAGAAAAATCCTTATCGGAAGAAGGGACACATTAGTGCGTGCTCTGCTACAGCATGTAAGAGTAGTTTGTATGCTCAGGAAGGAATAGTAGAGGAGGAAAATACTGGAAGGAGATACGCACAAAACATTGTGGAGGTATTTAATTACTGATGTTACTTACAAATGAAAACATTAGCGAAAGATAGGAAAACATAAAGGTCAACATCAAAGCATTCATAAAGTATATTGACTTAAGGAAAATCAAAACTACTAGAAAGGCGTAAGTATCATTATCGTTGTCATATTGAAAACTGCAGTTTTTGATGGAATACGAAGTTGTGCCATTATAGTTTCAAAACTTTGAATGCCGCCTGTATTTCAGTACCGGTACATTTTTTTTTAAGCAGCTGTTAACTGTAGCTTCTCTTTATGCGTACACGCTCTAGACGACAGCAGACAGAAGCGAGTTTTCGTGACCACGGTTTACTGCACTGTTTAAATTTTTAGTTAACTCACTACACTCACACTGCTTGTTCTGCATGAAAAACTCGACAATTTCAGGTGTAAAATAAATGACGCCAGTGCAAATAACACAGTGCTTTTAATTAAATTCAAAATAAAACTGGCCCAGTATCGTCGCCTGCAACGCTGATATTTGCGAACATTACCGTTTCAGTGACGAGCACGAGCGAATGAATATCCCGGCTTAATTGGAGTCCAAAACTACCGGTCATCAATGCGCCTAACCATAAGGGTACAAGGGGATTAAACGGAGACAGACGTTTCCATCACGATAATGTCGCATTGTCATTAAAGTCTATTTTTAATTATGTTTCAAGAGCATGAGAAATAAAATTACGAAGTTTCCCATTTGCATAAAGACTTAGGCCTTTTCTCTTTCATATTCTTTACGTTTTGCCCACATATTATTCTTTCCTTGCGTAAGTTTAGCTGTGGTTTCTCAAAACAAACAAAGGTAAATAACCCATAAGCGACTCTAACTCAACATATACACTTGTAGTGCGCCATTAATGTTCAAATTAATTCAATAAGCTACAGCACTGAGGAACAAATGCGAATTGCAGAGCAATCCGTAGCATATCACACTCTAAATCACAGGAAATGATTGTCGGTACGTACACACCCGGTAGAGAAAAATTTGTTGTACCGTGAGTTTTGCATGTAGCTATCACATTTGATGTAATTGTTTTAAGCAGGGGAATGTTTGTGTGATTAGACGTCTCATTTTTTCAATACTGCATGATGAAAACTGAGTCATCTGCTAGAAGTGATTTTCCATAAATCTCTTGTTCTTCACGGCAGATTTAGCGGATGAAAGTTTAATTATTTAATATATCTCGTAAATCTGGATAAATTTACCGGAACCGGCCGGTGTGGCCGAGCGGTTCTAGGCGGTACAGTCTGGAACCGCACGACCGCTACGTCGCAGGTTCGAATCCGGCCTCGGACATGGATGTGTGTGGTGCCCTTGGTTAGGTTTAAGTAGTTCTAAGTTCTAGGGGACTGATGACCTCAGCAGTTAAGTCCTATAGTGCTCAGAGGCAAAGTTACCGGATTTATCGAGACTTTAACGGCCATCAAGTTAATGGTAATTGGTCATGTACCTTATGTGGGGCAACTCTGGGCGGAACGGGATACTTAACGTTTAAGTATTTTCTTTAAATGAAGGAGCACAAGAGCACACTTACTTAAAGGTACTAAATATCATCGGTACAGTTAAGCAAGGCCAGTGTGGCGCAGTGAGAGGGAGGCCCAGACACGAATTATGGTCTTGGTAGAAATTTCCATTCGCCACTTCAGTCTGCATATATACATCATAAATGTTTGAGACTTGAACATGTTTCTGGAATAGTATAGTTACTTTTGGTGACAAAGTGTTCTAGGTTTGTGTCTCGTGTCTTGACTACGTGGGTGGTGGTGGTTAGTGTTTAACGTCCCGTCGACAACGAGGTCATTAGAGACGGAGCGCAAGCTCGGGTTAGGGAAGGATTGGGAAGGAAATCGGCCGTGCCCTTTCAAAGGAACCATCCCGGCATTTGCCTGAAACGATTTAGGGAAATCACGGAAAACCTTAATCAGGATGGCTGGAGACGGGATTGAACCGTCGTCTTCCCGAATGCGAGTCCAGTGTGCTAACCACTGCGCCACCTCGCTCGGTGACTACGTGGGTAACCGATTTATCGCTACACTGTTTCCCATTAGATTTATAGATTTAGAAAAAGCTTTTGACAGAGTTCAGTGGAACAAGCTGATGGATATTTTCAAGAGGAAAGGAGTAGATTGGAAAGAGAGACGACTGATACGGGATTTATATTTACACAAAAAAGTAAGGACAAGGATTGGAAATGAAATGTCAGAAGGAAGCAGCATAGGACGAGGTGTTGGACAAGAGTGTTGATTTTCCCCGCTGTTGTTTAATGTATACCTTGAAGAGATTATTGCGAAAAGCTTAGATGGGGAAAATGGGAATATGTATTGGTCGAAAGAGAATAGAATATATAAGATTTGCTGATGACGTGGTATTAGTGGCAGAAAGTGAGCGGACAGTGAATAACATGCTGAAAGATCTCAGTGAAGCTTGTGTGGAATATGGGATGCAAATAAACGCAGCAAAAACAAAGAGTATGGTCATCAGTACAAGACGCAGACTGTCCAATATAAAAATAGGACAATCTACCAATAGCCAAGTAAGTGAATTTAAATATCCTGGAAGCACAATAACTGAAGACTTGAGATGGCACCAGGAGGTGAAAACTCGAATTGCCATAGTGAAGGAGGAATTCAACAGAAAGAGGTGACTCTTGTGTGGCAAATTAGATAAAGGACTAAGGAAAAGGCTTGGCAAATGTTTTGTCTGGAGTGTGGCACTATATGGGGCAGAAACATGGACGCTGAGACGAGAGGATGAAAAAAGGTTAGAAGCATTTGGGACGTGGATGTGGAGGAGAATGGAGAAAATAAGCTGGATGGAAAGAGTGAGTAATACAAGAGTATTTGAAAGGGTTGGTGAGAGAAGATGTCTGCTGAAGGTTGTAAGAGAAAGGAAAACGAACTGGTTGGGACATTCATTGGGAAGGGAGTGCTTGTTAGTAGATGCTTTGGAAGGATTGGTTTGTGGGAGAAGACTGAGAGGAAGAAGGAGATACGAGATGATAGACGATATAAAGGGAAGAGGAAATTATGCAGACCTGAAGAGGATGGCAGAAGACCAGACAGCCTGGAGAACTACCATGTGAAAACCTGCCTTTTGGCAGAACACTGATGATGACGATGATGAAGAGTTTCCCACATATTTACATTTTATGAAGACAAACGTGGATTCCAAACGTATTACATGTGCGAATTTTAGGAGCTCGATCCTAGGTATTAAGTAATGAGCTGAGTGTCTAATCTCCGTTTTAAACTCTACTTTCTGAGTTTATTTCTCTTGATTGAGTATAAATAAAAATCTAAAGACCAGAGGATGTCGTTCTTGATTTCCGTAGTGCTATTTTGCGAGGAAACCGACCCCAAATGTCCATTACATACCGTTCCCTTCGAAATCTTCGATCGGAAACAGGTTGAGATGCACCTGCATTCACTCAGCGTAGACACTTTGAATATTCCGCGTCGGTGCACAAGAAAGTCGGGCCGCTTCATTCAGCGAGCGATCATGGGGAAGTCCAAACTCAATTACTCCTTTCTGCCGTTCTGTGGCACAGGGTTGATTCTTTAGTCCGGCGAGCTAAACTGTCCAGTTACGTTGATGTGACCACCTTCCAAAAGCCTGAATAACCGCATTTTAGAACGCGGAACGCTGCGAGACATGCAGAAAGGGGGTCACTGAGGTTCTGGAACGGATGTGGAATCATGACGACTCCAGCGCCGTGGCCAGCTGCACTAGGTGTTTCGACTGAGATCGCATGGTGCGCAAGGAACGACCGAGGAGGTCCCACAGATTCTCGATTCCGGGGAGTTTGGTGGGTAAACGGTCCTAGTATTCTTCGAAACATGCACGCACATCGCAAGCTGTGTGAGGCATTGACCTGTCATGTTGATATATACCCTTGAACCGAGGAGAAACAAACTACATTTGATGGTGGACATGGTCCCCAAGGATAGATGCGTATTTCTGTTCATCCAATTTGCTTTCCAGAATGACGAGATCGCCCATGGAATGCCATCAAGACATTTCCCAGAACATAACGCTCCGACCTCCGGCCTCCGGTCTGAACTCTTCCGACGACTCCAATAATACAACACCAACAGCCGTTATTCTGGTTTTATTTATTAGGAAGCCAGTGTCGACATGACTTCATCTTCAGGCCTGCGTATATCGAGTAACCCTCGCGTTACAAAATGCAGCACTATCAACTGGTCTCGCGAAGAAAAAATCTCGACATATGCAGGCCTGAAGAAGACATAATGTATTGTCGAAACTGGTTGCCTAATAAATAAAACCAAAATAACGGCTGTTAGTTTTGCATTGTTGGAAATCGACCAGCCGAAGTGCTGCACTCCAGACATAGTATGGGGTTACATTTATCTTCCGACGACTGTTTGTTTTCTGTCTGGTAGAGCATAAAACGTGATTTGGCTAAAAGGGCCACCTGTCGCCACTTGGATAACGCCCTCTTCCGGTACTGACGTGCAGTTTCCAGTCTCCGTCGCCAATGACCAGCAGTAAGAACGAACTCATGACCCCAAGCGGCTGCTGCGGAAACCCATTCGCAGCAACGTTCGCAGAACGGCCATTGTGGAGACACTGTTGGTAGCCCCAAAGTTTATCTGGGCCAGCAGCTGCCCAGCAGATGCACGTCTGTTCTCCTGTACACTTCCCCGCAGCTGTCATTCACCCCTTTCATCTATGGCCTGGGTCGCCAGTTTTGGACTGCGCCATTTTGCCATGTACGCCATACCACAACCATGGTGGCACGCAAACAGTTTACAGACAGAGCCGTTTCCGAAATGTTTAGACCCTTGGCCCAAAAGCCAATGATCATGTTCTTTTGGACGTCAGATAAATCGCTCCACTTCCACATTACGACAATAACTGCACTGTTTTCCGGTCCCCGTGACACGCTTTATATAAGCTCCAATGCTAGTGCTGCCAATTCTCGGTTCAAATGGCTCTGAGCACTATGCGACTTAACTTCTGAGGTAATCTGTCGCCTAGAACTTAGAACTACTTAAACCTAACTAACCTAAGGACATCACACACATCCATGCCCGAGGCAGGATTCGAACCTGCGACCGTAGCGGTCGCTCGGTTCCAGACTGTAGCGCCTAGAACCGCACGGCCACTCCGGCCGGCGCCAATTCCCGTCTGCGAGTGTTTATTACGCACTGGCGTCGAATATGACTGGACAAGTTAGTTCTGGGCCGTACCAAGGGGTGGCGGATCTGTTTTACACGAAGGACAGAGGCACAGAGGGAGCATAAAGAAACAACTGGAGTAAACAGTACAACGAATAAACTGAAAGAGAATCGCAAAATCCACCTCAGCGATGTAAGATGTCTGGGTCTACCAGTGAAGTGGTGGCAAGAGAAGATCTCGACGAAAACAATAACAGATCAAGGGACCTCAACCTCACACTTGGAAAGAAGTTGATGATGATGATGACGTGCCTGTGGCAATGTAAACATTCCCAGCCTGTTAACTGACTACAAAATTGGTCCAAATGGCTCAGAACACTATGGGACTTACCATCTGGGGTCATCAGTCCTCTAGACTTAGAACTTCTTAAACCTAACTAACCTAAGGACATCACACGCATCCATGCCCGAGGGAGTATTCGAACCTGCGACCGTAGCTGTCTTGCAGTTCCAGACTGTAGCGCCTAGAACCGCTCGGCCACCCCGGCCGGCGGCCCCTTGTGGCCGAGCGAATCTATGTGCTTCAGTCTGGAGCCACGCGACTTGTACGGTCGTAGGTTCGAATCGTGCCTCCGGTATGGATTTGTGTGGTATCCCTGCCCGAGGCAGGATTCGAATCTGCGACCGTAGCAGCAGCGCAGTTCCCGACGTAAGCGGCTATAACCGCTCGGCCACAGCGGTCGACATTCTTGCTGTCTTCGGAATTTTGTCGAAATTTTTTTTTTTTTCCGAAAGTCAGGCAGCATGTCGCCGCACACATACATTCTACACACCAACGTGAATAATCGTTTTGCTGTAACTACCCCCAACGTTTCCAGAAATTCTGGTGGAATGTTGTCTATCCCTCCTACCAACGTACCGCATTATATATAAGATGTCTGATGTTTACCACAGGAACGTCGCTACTCGTGTTCCGCAAGCGGACAAGGCATTTGCATCTTCCCATGCCCCTCGCCTCTCTGACAGCGAATATCTCATAGAATCTCTATATTTGCCATTATGGTGTTCCTGTCATCTGCCTTAAACAGTCATTACTATCTTGCTAGTTTCGGATATATTGCGCTAAGGGGAAAAAGCGGCGAATCCCTTTCGGAACGACCAGTTATTCTCTTCTACACTGTTTTAAGTTTGCGGCTCCGGACTAAAGCGCCTAGAACCGCTCGGCCACAGACGCCGGTAACTGATTATATTTTGTTGGGTTTGGAGCCAGATTGTACCATCATATTCACACTTCAGTTCAGCGGTGCATATGTTTGCCGTATTTAGATGAGAACGCAGCCTCTCTGGCGGGATTTAGCAAACAACATTCTCGCCTCATGTTTTTTTATTTTTATTCCAGCGTTTGATTACAATAACAATTCTTCTCACCTGAAGCTGTTAGCCAAAAGGGCTGCTGAAACATCGTGTGAAGATGATCTTACTATGGTGTTGAAGACTCGAAAAGAATATTACAAGTGCATTTAGCCCGCACGCGACTGAGATAATAGCATAGTGGTCCCGCTCGCTCCCAGGTCAGCTCCGTGGCAGGCAGTGAAACCGGCGCATCCTGTTGCGTGAGAGCGAGTGTTACACGAGCGGGTGTGGCGACCGTGAGAGGAAGAGCAGGCGGCGGCCGCGGCTCGCCGCCGTGTGGCCCGGGTCCAGGCAGCTGCGCGTCGCGGCGGCAGCCGCATGCTAACCCGGGGATCGTGGCTCGCGGCCAGGGCGCCTCCAGCGGCCAAGGGCTGCTCCGGAATGTCGCGAGGTCGCCGCGCACCGAGCGCATAGTGGCTCGCGGCAGCGGTCCATTAACGTTCCACCGTCGCCGTCTCGGTTTGGTAACCTTGCGTCGATTGCAGCAAATTACTGTCTTTAGAGGCAGATCTCGAGGAGCAATTTCAGCGGCGAATGCCTGCCAGGTTGTCCTGCAATAATATCAGGCCGCTACCGCAGTGAAAGGAGTCTATTACAGCTACGCGACACATACAAATAGACGATCACATTCTTACCAAATAAATATGTTGCTTGGGCACTGCATATGCAAGGTAGAAATACATACCGGTTAATGCCAACAATACCAAGTAAAGTTCCATACATCACGAAGGAATTATACACTGAATTCCCACAGGGTTCTGACTGGGAATAAAGAGTACTGTTTTGAATATAAGATAGAATGACTCTTGCTCCCTGTGAGAAGAGCTATGACATGTCAAGACTGAATGCACGCAGTGGAACATAAATTTTTTTACGAAGTGGACATTTCTTCCTGTGTAAGGCAGAAACTCAGGCCAGATAGTGCGGACAATGCTGAGAACACTGCGTGTTTCACAAAAGAATTATAGTATCCTGTTCTTATTTATGCTAGAATAAACAGGGTTGAATGTGAGACAGAATGACCTCACTGGGTGGAGACAGGACTCGTGCCAAGATCTTATGCATAGACTGTACTGTTACACCAGTGGGAATAAGACATTACAAATCTTGCGAGAACAATGGAGACACTGAGAGGTTGACATATCAGACTCGCGTTCGGAGACTTAGGCTTTATATCCACATTCAGAATTACCTTTTTCTTGGCTTCATGAAATAATTTTTGGGAAGATGCTGTTATGATGCCTGTGAAATATCACGTTTTTACTTTTTTCATGTCGTCTTCTGTGGCCGGCCGCGGTGGTCTCGCGGTTCTAGGCGCGCAGTCCGGAACCGCGCGACTGCTACGGTCGCAGGTTCGAATCCTGCCTCGGGCATGGATGTGTGTGATGTCCTTAGGTTAGTTAGGTTTAAGTAGTTCTAAGTTCTAGGGGACTGATGACCACAGTTGTTAAGTCCCATAGTGCTCAGAGCCATTTGAACCATTTTGTCGTCTTCTGTGGAAGACCCGTCATGTATCCGTAACTAGTGCAAACAACATCCACCTCTCTACCTCCTTAATGCCTCAGGATGTATGCTGTTAACCTAAGAAACTGTGTGAAATGAAGAGGGAATAATGAATAAACAAAGAAAAGGTGTGTGAGGGAGTTTTAGAATAGTTGAAATGGTAATAGCGACGTTGCCAAACATCAAAATTAGCCAACACACAGCAGACTGCTGTCACACAACAAGAGTGAAATATATCATCTGTGTAAATAAAAATATTACAAATGTAACAAAAGTAAGGCAAAAATCAATCAGACATGAAGAAGTGTTTACTCAGGGTAAATTAATACATCCATCGCTCTCGAAGGGAAGCTGTCTGGGTTGTGTCAGCATGTGGAAGTCAAACCACAGAAATGGATGGAAAGTATAAATCTGAAGTTTGATGCAACCGAAGACCGGTAAAAATTCAGTGCACACTGAAAATATGAAATAAACTGGCACTGAAGACAATGAGCCATAATAGGTCCCGATTACCACAAGAAGTGACGTATTAGCAGGACAGATGTTGTAATATCCGGGAACAATAATTTGTTACAGTATGAAGCAAACAGATAAAATTTATAGGAACACCTTAAATTAGCGTATCTTGAACGGATTACGGAACAATTTGATTCGTAGAGACGAAAATATTGACGAAGTGTAGGAAGAGTTGGAGGAAATCAAAGAAATCGAACTACTGATGTCCAAAAAAAAAATTGAAATGTTGCAATACCTCTGGCTTCCTAGTGACTGTAGTGACATTTCATATCAATGAAACACGGCAATTCAAGTGTGCAGGCTACAACAAACTAGATAGCGAGACAGTGGTCAGATCAAAGGAAACGTTCTTAAGAGAGCCTTATCTAAAGCCTGACATATGAAAGAAACCTCTTTATTTCAGGCTCTGTTTCCGAATATTTGTGTCTTGGTTTTGAGCTCGAATTCTGGGAACGTTTACACTGATATATTTTCCTCTATATCTGTGAAAATTTGCCAAGTGTGCATCATGGTAGTGTCACATGATAACAAAGACGAATGTTTGAAAATGAGTTCCTCCGGCGATTCTCTCACCTCAACCGCAAGAACATCAGAAGACTTGGCGA
This sequence comes from Schistocerca serialis cubense, assembly GCF_023864345.2. Taxonomy (NCBI): domain Eukaryota; kingdom Metazoa; phylum Arthropoda; class Insecta; order Orthoptera; family Acrididae; genus Schistocerca; species Schistocerca serialis. The sequence continues at coordinate 1,140,554,345 of NC_064639.1, read as the reverse complement.
CGGTAAGAAAACGCGCCTTTGAAGATGTCATTCACACCGAAACAGCCAAAAAACTTTACAAACACTGTATCATTAAAGGCACACCTTTTGAAAGGTTACTTGCTTTAGAGAATTAAGTAGTTGGGAGAGAAGAAGCGTTCTGTCGCAAACTGTGTGAAGAACTATTATTAATTTCACAGTTTCCTTGAGACAGACTGAGTAAGGATGTAACGCAAATACTTCACGCGCTCTACTTCTTACATTTTTATCTCGCTTTCAGTTATCAGATTTCCATCTTTAGACCGTTGGTCTCACCGAAATTGCAGTTAGTTTTATATAAGAAATAGAAAATACCTAGGAAACTCTTACACAGTTCTACAAAAATATACTAGGTACTTATGGTATCTCATGTTTCCTCGGTCTAACTGATTAACGGTGTTCTTTCGTGTGTTCAGCCGAGCTGTTAATTCCATTTCTCTGCACGATAATTCGGCGACCGACCTATTCGCCTTCCTCTGGTGCTACGAAGTGTTACCTGGACGCCTACTAGACGTTTCAGTCCGGGCAGCGATTCCCAATTATAACACAAGTCGCAACATCTGAAGAACGCCGCTGAGTCGGTCGTCGAAATATAGTGCAGAAAAACTGAAGCAACAACCCGACTGATCACACGAAAGCACATCGTGAACTGTACAAAATACCCTTCCTTCATTCTGTTCCACGTATACAGTATAGAATTTGAACATCACATCGATGTTACATTGTGCATTTCCTCGTACAACGCGCCATCTGCTACGCAGGCACATACTCTAAATAAACTGTGGCACTTATTTAACTTTTACACTGTGAATTTGCGAGTTCACTTCCGTAGCGTGACATTCACGCGAACCTACTCTAACGTACAGGATCAAACGTGTTACGTAAGTGATCTCTCTTTGTTTGATGTATGGCTCGAAATTTCGTCGCCTTTAGACGCGAAATTTAGCTGCCCAGGTCACTATTATTACACGTTTGTCTCGACAATGCTGTGGTCACTAGCTGTTCACAAAATAACAATAGTGTGCTGCATTTTAGGCAGTGCTGTGCTGTCTACAAGTTAGATGTAATTATAAGGAACAAATAAATTCTGACTGCGAGTCTTCTTCATAGATCATTGATCAGTCAGAGATAATTACGTCACAAGAGTGAAGACTCCTCCCTATTTGCCTGTTATAAAGATTGTCAGACTTCCAGATTTCAGTGTACTCTTGGCAAGAAAGGTTTTTTCGCTTCCGCTTATCCTCAGTAAATGATCTTTTTTCAGTAATTGCCGAATGAGAATCAAATGAGATGATGATGTCTCTTGTAGTTTTATAGAATCTCGTCACACGAATTTTCAATTACACGAAAGGCACTTTCGGCTCACACAGGTAACTGACGCAGTGGTGAGTCTACGGGTCTGTCAGCGCCATTCCGTTCCGTACCGTTGCGTTCGCAGAACTGGTCCTGAAAGGTCAAGGACGTTCTGTTTGGCTGCAAGGCAGTCCGGCCAGCCGTAGCAGGCAACAATGTACCTGACTGCTCCTTTCACAGCTGTTAGCCAGCAGGCTTGCGTAAAAATCTGTGCCATCATACGCGACACTTTGACGCTCACACCCAGATCGTACCGAGATGAGCTGGCCGCTGTGGCCGAGTGGTTCTAGGCGCTTCAGTCTGGAACCGCGCGACCCCTACGATCGCAGGTTCGAACCCTGCCTCGGTAATGCATGCGTGTGATGTCCTTAAGTTAGTTAGGTTTAAATATTTCAAAGTTCTGGGGGACTGATGACCTCAGATGTTAAGTCGCATAGAGCTCAGAGCCATTTCAACCATTTTTTTGCACTGAGGTGATCCTGCGCAACTGACACAATTGCTGAAGCTGCGCCCTCACCGTCCCCACCTCTTCCCCTGGAACATTTCTTCTGCAGTTTGTTTCACAAAGATTAGCATATTTTATAATTTTGTAAGCAGATTTATTAAAATGAAACATATCGGAACTGGCAGCCCAGTGATATTTGATATAACAACTGTGTGAGTTAAGCGTATAGCACAATGACACGTCAAGACTCTCGATGCTTCAACATGTGTCAGAGTTTCGTAACGCTAGAGTAATAAGGAAATACCTGATACAATTAACGCCTAACTGTAGTGGCCTCACACCAGTTGGATGAGTAATGCAGCTGATAAGACCGGTACTACTCTATCAAATTTCTTTGTCCAATATCTTTGTCAAAGAAATTTGATGGTATAATAGGAAACTTTGTCAAATGTCGTCAAATATTTGATCAAATCTAGGGCCTCGCTGTACATTTGATCAAAGAAGTCGCTTGTCTTCTGTTCACTGAAATGTGACATGTTACGACGTGGAGCGCTAGCATCGCTGCAAAGTTCTGCCATTTATAGTGTTTTTATAAACATTGCCGGTAAATACAATTGGTGTGTACTGACAACCACAAAATTAATAGAGATGTATGAAGCTGATGAGGCGCTTTACACCGTGAGGCACCCTGAATGCAAAAGTAGATTAAGAAGATTGGAGACCTGAACTAACCTATCCTAACCTAACCTAACTCTCTCTTGTAGCAAGGAATCGGAGTGTTACAATGAGCCTGTCTTCTGCAGTTATAGCAGTTCTCAAGTGAGTATCGTGCTTTGTGGTATGGGGATACACTTCACTGAGAACATACAGAAATGTATGCTCATCCATTCTTAAGTAATTGATGTACGACTTGACGTCCTCCACTATAAGCTCACGTGACAAGTTTTGTTGAATGATTTTATCGTGTCATCGTAAAACCAACGGATTCACCCAGGTACGTTTCCCTTTTTTTCCCACTCTTCTCTTCCGCATGTCCACAAAGTGTAATTGTGGTACATGTAACTGCTACGGTTCATAACAAGTAGTTGTCAGCCATCTTGAACTTTGACGAAAAATATGATGACAGTGTAATACCCCCTTTTAGCTCCATGTCAAAGATGTTTGTCAAATATATTTGACGAATATTTGAACACATCTTTGACAAAGAAATTTGACAGTGTAACACCGGCCTAACCAATGGCAAGGCGAACATTCGTTCACCAGAAAATTGAACTTAGATACAGGTTTATAGTGCACCTGTCCATAGTCACACGACAAACGACACCTCTGATATTAGTAACCAATCACAGAAGTATTCTTTTTGTTGTATTTTTATTTACACAGCAGGTAGAACCAACAGAAACTAGGGAGCAACAAGATTACCTGTTGGAGGGGCAAGTAAATTAATACTTTCTCCACTTTCGCTTGCTTTTCCCACTGCCGCATCTCGCTCCAGGCCTCACTCTATAGAAATTGTCAAAAATAAGATGCTTCCGGTCAAATGGTACGTTTTATTCAGTGCCTGCTTGTTCTACTTTTCGGATCCCACTGTATCGTAGCAGAGTTTGCACCAGAACGACCGGCAGAGGCAAGTCTGCGCGGGCGGGCGATATCTGCGGCCTATCTTGTGAACCTAGCGCACTGTTGCGGCATAAGCCTTAGCGACACACGTCTGCTGCATAGTTTTCATTTCTTTGCGATGCTACTTGGACTAAATAGCCCTGTGTCAACACTGTGCGTTTACAGTCGCAGGCCGGTACAGAAGACATGAATACGAGAAGTAGAACAACTGACATGCCTGCCCGTCGATTACTAAACCATGTTTCATTCTTGATTTTTCTTCGGTCAGTTTTTGCACTCCCTCTGTTTCGTGAACTTGTCGAGGGCATGTCTCGCCACTACTTCGGTACGGCCCTACTCACGCCTCAACATTTGCAAGACCATTGAACTGAGGAGGAGGGGAAGGCGGCTTACTGAAGGTACACTACACTTTAAAAAAACTGAACGGTTGATCTCAGCCACGAGACCAGTTGAAGATCTACAGCGGTGGGTGTGGTACCATTATATTTGTGTTATTGCTCACGACGATCAATATACCTACATACTAATCCATCTGTTTGAAGAATACAACAAGTAGAGTTTAAAAATAAACACAAAGTGATGATCATGATGTCCCATACTCCAAGGAGCGTAGGAGACGATGCGGGAGACCCGCACCGCTGTACTAGGCAAGGTCCTAGCGGAGGTGGTTTGCCATTGCCACACGACAACACCCAGTCATCTCGAGGCAGGAAATATCACTGAATCCGCCGGGAATCGAAATCGAGACCCGGGAAGCGAGAACGCTACCGCAAGATCACGAGATGCGGTCAAACACGAAGTAAGCTGAGTATATGATAAACGGTGGTGATGAACGGCAAGCTGGTAATTTGTATTAAATGGGGTGCTTTAAATATCTAGGTGTAACTATACCCGCAAATGGAGTCCAGAATATATTAAGAATAAAATTGTACAGAGAAACCCTTAGGAATGGTAAGTTCACAAAACAAAACTGTGAACTTGTTGTTTTTATGTTTTTTGAGGCACCTCTTCTGCTGTTGCAACTTTACTAGTAATATCGGAGTTATTCCGTCTTCTACGATGGCGTAAAATGTTACTTCGAACAGCCCGCATCTCGTGGTCGTGCGGTAGCGTTCTCGCTTCCCACGCCCGGGTTCCCGGGTTCGATTCCCGGCGGGGTCAGGGATTTTCTCTGCCTCGTGATGGCTGGGTGTTGTGTGCTGTTCTTAGGTTAGTTAGGTTTACGTAGTTCTAAGTTCTAGGGGACTTATGACCACAGCAGTTGAGTCCCATAGTGCTCAGAGCCATTTGAACCATTTTTACTTCGAACAAATACGTTTAACTTTAAAAGTACCTCCAGTGACAAGTGTAATAATTGTGGTTTTGTTTGAAAAATAGGTTTAAAGACATCACAAACAATTAGCTTGTTTAAAATAAATGGGTAGTGAAAAAGTAATTGTAACCATGCGAACTGTTTATTGTTCGTTTAAACAGATTTACAAACGAAAACCACAATCATTGAATATGCTTTAAGGAAAGCGAAACACGGAAAAACTCCGTTATTAGTTCTAGTACGATCAGACACAAAACAGTGGTAGAAACCATACTTGTTTCAGAAATTTAGAGAGAGAGAGAGAGAGAGAGAGAGAGAGATTATCACGGAAATGGATTACTGGAGACGAAGTGCTGGGCGCTCTAGATTGTACGACATCAGAAATTACCATATCATAAATAAACACAAAAAAAATGAAGGCAACGAATTCGACTCAATGACAGCTGTCAGGAAAGCCATGGACTACAGAAAGCCTGACCAGTAGGTGTCTAGGCGAGCATGAACGCCCGCGCTCACTTGCCGATTGAGGAGTGAATGCTCGGTAGAATGAGGCGGTCAGATGTAGTTCTGGAGAGCCGGGGAAGTGAAAGCTGTGCAGTGTTTCCAGAGAAAGGTTCGCCGTAACCTTACACACAAGTGTGTGTAAGTATTTACGGCACAGTGCTTAAAGCGTGAAGTACCTCATTTTAAATCGATGAAAAGCATCATGATGGTAGGGTTAGAAACCTCGAAGCGAAGGTCAAAAGCACAAACATCAATTTACAAGATGTCAGTGCAGGATGCCTAGCTACAGTTACAACGTGTAGACCTGTAGTGTTACGGGCAGTTGCATGACAGATTTCATATCAAGTCTCACAAACTTATACAAATTTTTCCTCGGTATAAATGTCCACGACGTTTCAAGTTTTTTGCTACATTTACTTCGATGTTTGGATCAACATAGTTGTGCCATTAACTTCCTTCCACAATGAAGAAAACGGCTTCTACGTACAGAAGCTCACTGAAACGCTTTAACTTAGCAGTACATCTTCGAATTAGCCAGTGCTCAGAAACTGGAGCAAGACATCGATGCTGTAGCAAATGGTAAATGAGCAGCATTCATTGAGATGCTTAACACATTTATAACATAGCCACAAGTTGATGTCAGTTTAGATTTCACCCGGTGTTCATCATAATGTTAAATCAATCGCAACAAATTTCACTTTTCAGACTTTGCTCCCATTTTCTTCGCTTTATCTGTTAAAATAAATGTATGATTCATTTGTCATCACTTAACAATCTTAGAAAATAAATTTACAAAAATTGGATATTTGTGGTAAGGACTATGGGACCAAACTGCTGAGGTCATCGGTCCCTAGGCTTACGCACTACTTTATCTAACTCTAACTTACGCTAAGGACAACACACACACCGTTGTCAGTGGGAGGACTCGAATCTCTGACGGGGTGGCCGCGCGAACCGTGCAGGACACCTAAGACCACACGGCTACCCCGTGCGGCAGTAAATTTACAGCGAAAGGCATTCCTCTCCCCCCCCCCCCCCCCTCTCGCTCAGATGCCGGTCTAAGGCGCTGCAGTCATGGACAGTGAGGCTGGTCCCGACGGAGGTTCGAGTCCTCCCTGGGGCATGGATGTGTGTGTTTGTCCTTAGAATAATTTAGGTCAAGTAGTGTGTAAGCTTAGGGACTGATGACCTTAGCAGTTAAGTCCCATAAGATTTCACACACATCTGAACATTTTCGCTCAGCCTCCCTTTACTATATGCCACGTGCTATGTGCCGGCTGGTTGCCGTAATGTCAGCGCAAGCCAGCTTACACCAGACGCTCGGCGAACAGGTCGGGCTAGAGAAATACAAGATCAGGATTGGGAAGACTGCAAACTGAAGTGTGAAGGACGAGAAACGGCTGTTGTGCGGAGTGGCCGCGCGGTTTGAGGCGCCATGTCACGAACTGCTCGGCCCCTCCCGCCGGAGGTTCGAGTCCTCCCTCGAGCATGGGTGTGTGTGTGTGTGTGTGTGTGTGTGTGTGTGTGTGTGTGTGTGTGTGTGTGTTGTTCTTAGCATAAGTTAGTTTAAGCAGTGTGTAAGTCTAGGGACCGATGACCCCAGCAGTTTGGTCCCTTAGGAATTCACACACATTTGAACATTTGAGAAACGGCTCCTCTCAAACGCGACTAAGAGACTGCCAAGCTTAAACGACCCCATCCGACAATGTATCACCATGCACTATGTCAAATTCTTATTACTCACAGCAGTAAATCTGGTATTTAAACCAGGACACTCGGCCGGCCGGAGTGGCCGAGCGGTTCTTGCGGTCGCGGGTTCGAATCCTGCCTCGGGCATGGATGTGTGGTGTCCTTAGGTTAGTTAGGTTTAAGTAGTTCTGATGACGTCAGAAGTTAAGTCCCATAGTGCTCAGAGCCATTTGAACCATTTTGAACCAGGAAACTCACTCGAACTCTGGCGTGTTTAGCGCCACCAGCCGGACAAATATCGAAAGTGAAAAGTTTTCTCCTCGACTAGGATTCGATTACGCCGCCCTAGAGTCGAGCTCCACGCCACCGTATGTTAGTGTCCTCGAAATTGGAGGCGGGAAGGCGGGACAATTAGATACTAAAGTAGATTAGTGTAAACGAGTGATTAGTGTGAGGGAACCGAGGTAGTAAAAAAAAAACTGGAAGTTAGGAGACGACGTACTGACGAACTTTTAAGGACGTGTCGCGTGTCGTGCTCGGGTAGCTCAGTAGGGAGAGCTCTTGCCATCGGAAGGCAAGGGTCGCGGGTTTGATACCCGATTTGCCACACAGTTTTAACCTGCCAAGAAGTTTCAAATAAAGAATTGCTATTGCAGTTTTTCGAGCCGCAATCGAAGTCAGAGTCGTAAACAGTCCTCGTGCCTCAATATTCAAAGTACAAAAACCACAAGCAAGTAACAGGAATGGATAAACAGGTCAAATTTTATTCGTTTAATCCACAAATCAAACTATTAGGTAATGTGAGTATGACCTACGCAAACCCGTGCGCTGACTCGGTGAGTTATGGAGTATGAAGTAGATGGAGCCGGTCAGCCGCAGTAAACGTGACCATTTCCGTATACCGGCTAAAGCTGCTGGATCACGATGAAATTCGCTGGGCACTTAATCCGCGGAGCGTGATTGGGCAACTTCGGAACACCGCGAAAGCGCTGGAGGCGGTCGGCGTTGCGCCTACTTTGGCCTCCACCGTGCGTCGCCGACCGTCTGCCCGCTGCCACCCCTCCACCCTGCCCGCCATTGTTTGGAGAGTCGCCCGCCCATTATTACTGTGCGACCATTTCCCTGTCGGCCACTCCACGATACCACGATTACGCCATCCTCTTATCCCTCCCAACTTCACGTTCTCTCTCTCTCTCTCTCTCTCTCTCACTCACTCGTTGCGCCCTATTGTGATCGTTTTCCCCTCCGCAGTAAAGCTGGCGCCGGACGTATTGGTAGCGGTCCACAAAGAAAAGTCCGTTCATATTACGCATCCACTATAACAGTTCCTGGGACCTTGCCGAAGCCTTTTACAAAGCGCTACCAATCATATTAGCTTCACTTTCTCCCAGATCCTTATCAAGATATATTTGCACGTAAGACAAATTACTTTAGCGTACAGAAGCGATCTAGTTACCCCCATCTCTACTGTGACGTGGACATACACTTGCGACTCCAACGTATAAATTACGACATAAATGGTGAGGCTCAGCGTGACAGTAGTTTCAGTTGAAACTATGCTTAAATTTGAACTTTTTTCTGATGCAGTGCGTTTGCGGCAGTACAACACCATCTACGAAATTTCTTTAAAGCCCTGTTAACATGCACATCGTTGGGCGTCAGCAGTGTTAACGTTGCATTGCAAGTGGACCATACCATTATTATATAAAATGATTCTTCTTTCTTTTGTTTTACCATGATCAAATTACAAAGCATTTTCTAACGAATGTGAACGTAGAATATGTCTTATCTACACTGTTCTTTTTTATTCTTTTTGACACGACTGAAGGAGGAATTTAAGGATGGACTTACAAGGTGGTATTTTCCCCGCAGAAGTGCTATCTGATTTATGTGCTTAGTATAAAAGGCAGCCGGGCGGTGTGGCCGAGCGGTTCTAGGCGCTTCAGTCTGGAGCCACGCAACCGCTACGGTCGCAGGTTCGAATCCTGCCTCGGGCATGGATGTGTGTGATGTCCATAGGTTAGATGGGTTTAAGTAGTTCTAAGTTCTAGGGGACTGATGACCTCCGATGTTAACTCCCATAGTGCTCAGAGCCATTGTATAAAAGGCACTAACATCATATGCTGATTGCTGTGACGCCTATTAAAATACTTACGTGGGTCTGATTTCTACCCAGACATAAAAAGAAAACTATCAACCGGAAATGTTAGGTGGACTTGAAACAATGTGTGATGGACGTCGGGCGTTGGTATATGATGTATATTTATTTGAGACTAGTTGAGTACCTGGTGTTACCTGGGCCCAATTCTAATTATCCATCTCCACCTTCACTCTCTTTCTCTATCCATCTCATCCACCCCGCTCTCTGTCAATCTCTTCCTTCCCACTCTGTCTATTTCCTCCTTCCTCTTTCTACACACCTCCTCCTCTCCCTCTCTCTGTGCACCTCCTCTTTCCTTTCTCTGTCCATCGCATCCTTCCCCTCTGTCCATTCGCGCATCCTCCTCATCTCTGTCCTACTCCTCATCTCTTTCTCTGTCCTCCTTCCACTACCTCTGTCCATCTCCTCACCCTTCCTGACTGTCTATCCCTTCTCTCCTTACGTTACCACCCGCATACCAACAAGAGGTTGGTTCTTACCTCCACAGTGTTTCTGTCCACATAGTAATTAATACGTATATGATGTTTGGTTGATCCAGGGGTTTAGGAGGAGCATTTTACCCACAGCTTTGTCCGAATACGCACACGTCACATATACACTGGTGGCAAAAAATCGCAACACCAAAGAATAATTAATGTGGAGTAATGAAATTTCGGCAATACAATTGTCTAGGTAACGTATTTAAAGGGGGTAGCACGTCAAACAGGCCGACTTGGAGCAGGAGAGGCACCACAGGACATTTTAATTTCCACTGTCTATACTTTTACAAATAAATTCATAAAACTTTAACAACATGACCAGGAAGGATTCAGGATTAATACTCACAGCAGTGGAAGCTCAAAAACGTAACAAAACACATTGTTTTTACATGTGGAATTCCATCATTTTTTCACTTTCTACTTGCTGCATTTGTTGCTATAGATACACTTTTCTTCCTAAGTAAGAGAGATTCTTCGATGTCTTTTGCACAGCATACGAACCATAGTTACAGGTGTAAGAAACTCTAGAAGTTATTTAATTTATAAAAAATGAATGAACTGTTAAATTTTAAACTTCATGTTTAGAACAAACTCAAGTTTTATAGTTAATTATCTCAATTTTTCCTCAGTTTCTTAATAAATTTGGAAAGTTCTCGAGTTTCATACACCTGTAACTTCTGTTTGTATGTTATGAAAAATTCATCGAACAATCTCTCTTACTGAGGAAGTAAAGTGTACCTATAGCAACAAGTGCAGCCAGTAACAAGTGAAAATATGATGAAATTTCACATGTAAAAAAAGGTATTTTGCTACGTTTTTGAACTTCCACTGTGATGAGTGTGAGTCCTCAATCCTTCCTAGTCATGGTGACAAAGTTTTATGAATTTATTTGTAAAAGTATCGGCTGTAGAAATTAAAATGTCCTGTGGTGACTCTCCTGCTCCAAGTCGGCCCGTTTGACGTCCTACCCCCCCCCCCCCCCCCCTTTAGTGATTAACATTGCAAGATCACAAGTTAAGTTGAGCGCAAGATCGCCCATTGGAAATGTGAAATACTTATACATAAATAGCCGGCTTAAACTCCAGAAGCCAGCCGGGGTGGCCGAGCGGTTCTAGGCGCTACAGTATGGAACCGCGGGACCGCTACGGTCGCAGGTTCGAATCCTGCCTCGGGCATGGATGTGTGTGATGTCCTTAGGTTAGTTGGGTTTAAGTAGTTCTTATAAGTTCTAGGGGACTGATGACCTCAGAAGGTAGGTCCCATAAGCTCACAGCCATTGGAGCCAAACTCCAGAATGTTGAAAACAAGCAAGCAGATGTGCATGCATTGTGTTTTGCAGGCGACGGATGTCAGTTTGTGGGATGGAATTGTATTCCTGCTGCACTTTGTGACGGTTAATGCTGTGCTGATTGTGGATGATGCTGGAGACCTCGTCGACGATGTCCCATTTGTACTCGATTGGAGACAGACCTGATGATCGAGCAGTTTAGGGCAATATGTCGACACTCTTTAGAGTATGTTGAGCCATCGTTATCTTTTTGGAAAACTCCCCTGGAATTGTGTTCGTGAATGGCACTCCGACAGGTCGAATCACAAGACTGACATAAATATTTAGATTCATGGTGCGTGGGATAACCGCGAAAGTGCTCCTGCTGTCGTACGAAATCCTACCCTAGAGCATAACTCCAGTTTGAGGTCTAGTGTGTGTATCACGCAGATAGTTTGGTTGCAGTTTCTCAATTGGCTTCCTCCTAACCAGCACACAGCCAACACTGGCGCCGAGGCAAAACACCTTTCGTCAGGAAACGCATCATACCTCCACCCTGCCCTCCAATGGGCTCTTCCTTGACACCTCAGAAGTCTCAAGTAGCAGCGGTTTGGGGTCAGTGGCCTCCACGCCACAGTGTAGGGAAGCAGCCTACTCACGCTGTAGTAAATTCACATCAGTCTTTCCATTGTGTGCCAGCCAGTCCGCTGTAACTAGCTCTGACGTCATAAATGTTGCGCAATACATTAAAAATCAAGCAAATAACCTAAAACATTTCTAGCATGTCAGGAGTAATACTAAATTAATGTGTGTTGAATATCAGTTCGATAACTTTAGCCATTTTCGAAATTTGGACGTTTTTCTGTAAATATCATTGGCGCAACAGAAAAGAGCTAGAGAGTTAAAAATTTATAATTAGATTCCTTTTTCATAATTATTTAATAGAGAAACAGTCTTCTGGATCTCACAATTAAAGATTTTAGTTGAAATTCAATATATTCTGGTTTTTGTCTTAAAAATTAAGGAAGCAAGATAGATTAAGTAGGCTAATAAATAAGGCTAGGATGTTTATATTTAAATAGAATGGAGATCCGCTATAACCATAAAGATGTGAGAAGTTTCATTTGAATAACTATAAAACTATAGCGATAGCGTATTCCAAAGGGCCAGTTCAGAGCTCGTCTACTAGGTGCAGTGTAATTAAATTAATTCTCTCGCCCAAAATATTTAACTTAGCCACGTCAAACTTTTATTAAGATTACTTACCTGTGTGCTGAATGCACATTTAAATCGAGAGCTTCATCGGCTATCAGCAAAAGAAGCTACGATTTACTCAATAACTTAATGTGGTGCATTACTAGCCCAGCGGCTAGTCGGGAGAGCCGATTTGATCAGGCGTTCCCTTAGCCGTCCGCACCGCGGCTTTATATATAAGAACGCTGCGCGAGGAAGCAAGGCCCCAGTTCTCTCCAGACGCTGAATAGCACGTCATCTGTGTCGGGAGTCGCGTCGCGTCGGTATCATTGCTACCAACAGCCTCGGATGCCGTATTAAGTTACTCGGGATACGTGTAACCATGAATCATTTTCGAGTGAAGTGTTAATTCTGGCTTGACTTTAGTTATCGATCTTCAGTTTGCGTATTGTCGTATTTTCACGTGACGCCGCGGGACAAACATTCTACCATTATTTAGCGTGGCGTTTGATGAACCTAATCATCAAATTATGGCGAGCATTCATTTAAACATTTAATTTGAACATTTATAGTTGCATCAGCGCATTAGACTCTGAACTGCTCTGTTAGTTAGATTGTGTGGATTCTTTTGTTTTCATCTGTGACTTTCAGAATACAGAACTTTTTTTTCACGGCCGTTTTTAATTAGAAATCCCAGACGATCTCCTAATTCCTCAGAGCTATAAGCTGTAACTATAAGTGTATTCTCAGATGAAGTGGGCACTAGGAATTCTAATTACAGGCTTCACGTTTTGCTAATCACTTTCTGGTTGCCAATATTGTAGTTAGAGAGCCAGTGTTGAGAACGGCGAAAGACAGCATAAATAACATTCTAAATAATAGGAACTGGTTTAACATTCTACAAACCTAACTTTTATATAAACAACATAAAATTGATAAAATTCTATCCGCCGCCCCACAACAGGGCGTCTTATTCGGAGCTGTCTTTGAAGTAACCGTTCTGTAACAGTTCGTTGTGTCACTGTGGTGCCGACTGCTGCTCAGTTTCCCACTGCAGATGCAGTGTAATGCGCCGGAGTCATACGCCGAATACGATAGGCTAACGTCTGGGCAGTGCCAAGTTGCGGTCTGGAGCCCGGTCTTCTTCTGATAGTTCACCGCTGCCAACAAGCCCCTACAGTGGCTACACTCCTGCCAAGTTTTTCCGCAGTATCACACAAGGAACATCCAGCTGCTCGTAACCCTATTACAAGACCTTGTCAAACTCAGTGAGCTGTTGATAATGTCTTTGTCGCCTTTTAGGAGTTCTTGGCTAACATCAACTCACTACGGCTAATCTCAAAGGTAACTCAGGATTACGACCGTTAGAGCTTGTGCTTAAAGAAAACGCTACCTGTTCCTCATATTGGCGCTCTTAGCACCATTCTTACGCGACGAGTTTGAAACGCCACTCTTACGCGACTGGTGCCAAACTGACGTCATCTGTCAACTATCTCTTATGTCGCATAACTTCTTCACGTTGCTGCGCCATGTCACTGATTGCGCGGCCCCTCCCGCCGGAGGGTGGAGCCCTTCCTCGGACATGGATGTGTGTGTCGTTCTTCAACATAAGTTAGTTTAAGTAGTGTGTAAGTCTAGGGACCGATAACCTCAGCAGTTTGGTCCTTAGGAATACACACACATTTGAACATTTTGATGCTCCGATATAATTGCCCTGATATTAATTTGCGAGATGTATGTGGCATTACACTTATCGACTTAGAAACAGCGTTCGACAATGTAAAATGGTACAGAATCTTTGATGAAAATAGGAGTAAGCTACAGGGAAAGACGTAATATATAAAAAGTACGAGAATGGAGGAAACAATACGAATGGAAAACCAAGAAGGAAGTGCTCGGATTAAAGAGGGTATAAGACAGGGATGTAGTCTTTCGCCCCTACTGTTTATACTATACATCCAGGAAAGCAATAACGTAAATCGAAGAAGACTTCAAGAGTGGGATTAAAATTCAGAGTGAAGGATATCAGTGGTATGATATGGTGCTGACAGTGAAAATGAAAGTGAAGAAGAGTTGCAGAGCGTGTTGAATGGAATGAACAGTCTAACGGGTAGAGCATATGGATTGAGAGAAACCCGAGGCAAGGCGAAGGTAATGGAGAGTAGCTGAAGTGAGAAAAACCGACAAACTTAACGTCAAAACTTGGGACCTCGAAGTAGAAGAAATTAAGGCTTGCAAGCTAAATAAAGCATGACGGACCAAGCAAGGAGCGCATGAAAAGCACATCACCATGGGCAAAGAGGACATTTCTGGTAGAGAGAAGTCTATTAGTATCAGACATTGGCCTTAATAAATTTCTGATAATATCCGTTTGGAGCAAAGAATCGTATGGTACTGAAACATGGACTGTGGGAAAACTAGAACAGAAGAGAACTGAATCATTTGGGGTGCGGTGCTACAAAAGAATGTTGAACATTAGGTGAACTGATAAGATACGGAATGTGGAGGAAGGAAATAACGTACAGTAAAGAAAACAAGGACGAGAAGATGCGACAATAATGTTGATGTAATGGGGAGTTTGGTGGGCAGCGTACGTGCTTAAACTGAGAAGAGTGTTCCTGGAGGCACTGTGTAGCAATTATGGACGTATGGATTGTCGCATTGTCCTGCTGGACTTGCCCAAGACCGTCGGAATGCACAATGGACATGAACGGATGCGGGTGATCAGACAGGATGCTTACGCACACCGGATTCCGGATATTCACAATACACCCGTGAAGTAGTCGTACGGGAAAATCCCCACTTCATCGCTACCTTGTTCGCCGACGGTAACACCACGTTCAAACTCATATAAATCTTCGTAACCTGCCAATGTAGCAGCGGTAACCGATCTAGAACTGCGCCAGACACTTTGAAACATTTACGTGAAGTGTAACGTTTGTGTCTGATGTAAGGTGTGATGTTTATGCCTAACGAAGTACAGTTGTATCAGGTGGTGCGCTCACTGCATATCTAATTACGTGTATCTGTATATTTACCTGAACTTGTTTCAAACAATCTGTCTGCTAGCAAGATAGCAATACCAGTAAACGCAAACTAGTTGAAACCTGTACACAATAATGACAAATTAGATGTAAGTACATCTTACTACGGCGCTGTAAGTCTGAATAAGTAAAAACGTTGCCCCTGTGTGAAAATCCATAAACTGTGTGAAATAAATTTCTTACCTCGTACTGAAGTCGCCTTGGATAGCGCGTTGGTTTGCTCTCAGCACTACTATACTAACTACAGCTGCAAAAGCCAAAATGCAAGCTTTTTGGCTAAAACATATTTAGGATTTATTTAAATAGAACTGTTTGGTGTTGGGAGGCGGAACATGATGCCTTACTTGAAAATCTTACTATGCTGAAACTGACTTGCAATTGATAAGCCATATCATAAAAATTACAGTTATGCAAAGAAATTATCTTCACATAAAACACACTAAACACTTGGGGTTACATACGAAGCTGGTCTCGATCAAATTCGTTCCCAGCAAAAGCGCATAAATACATGAATACTGATTACCTTATTGCGTTATTGTAGATCGGTGTAACAACGTGTAGAAAGGTTCTTCACTAAATTTACATAATAATATTTGTAGCATTTTCTTAATTAATTTTACTTCGAATCTAAATTATTTCATAAATCATTACAACACAATACTGAAGTTATTACACTGAATGTTTAATACTAAGCGACTGTCGTGTCCGGAGCACCGCAACAGACACTGCCAGCCTCTGGCGCCCTACCCCTGCTATTACCTGGACTGCGTCACCTCAACGTAAGCTCTTTGTTCCACATACTCTGCCTCAGCGATAGCTGCCTTGCAGCGTTCTTTCACACGTACCTACTTGTAATCGATATATCGTTTATGCTCTTGGATAATAAGTTAAAATTCACAATTTTCATTATATGTACCTATTTCAACTTGTTGTCTTATATACGCGTTGAATTGCTGTAACAATAATTATAAAAGGTGGCAGTTTTTACTTACGCACTGTCTTTTAAATACACTCCTGGAAATGGAAAAAAAAATACATTGACACCGGTGTGTCAGACCCACCATACTTGCTCCGGACACTGCGAGAGGGCTGTACAAGCAATGATCACACGCACGGCACAGCGGACACACCAGGAACCGCGGTGTTGGCCGTCGAATGGCGCTAGCTGCGCAGCATTTGTGCACCGCCGCCGTCAGTGTCAGCCAGTTTGCCGTGGCATACGGAGCTCCATCGCAGTCTTTAACACTGGTAGCATGCCGCGACAGCGTGGACGTGAACCGTATGTGCAGTTGACGGACTTTGAGCGAGGGCGTATAGTGGGCATGCGGGAGGCCGGGTGGACGTACCGCCGAATTGCTCAACACGTGGGGCGTGAGGTCTCCACAGTACATCGATGTTGTCGCCAGTGGTCGGCGGAAGGTGCACGTGCCCGTCGACCTGGGACCGGACCGCAGCGATGCACGGATGCACGCCAAGACGTTAGGACCCTACGCAGTGCCGTAGGGGACCGCACCGCCACTTCCCAGCAAATTAGGGACACTGTTGCCCCTGGGGTATCGGCGAGGACCATTCGCAACCGTCTCCATGAAGCTGGGCTACGGTCCCGCACACCGTTAGGCCGTCTTCCGCTCACGCCCCAACATCGTGCAGCCCGCCTCCAGTGGTGTCGCGACAGGCGTGAATGGAGGGACGAATGGAGACGTGTCGTCTTCAGCGATGAGAGTCGCTTCTGCCTTGGTGCCAATGATGGTCGTTTGCGTGTTTGGCGCCGTGCGGGTGAGCGCCACAATCAGGACTGCATACGACCGAGGCACACAGGGCCAACACCCGGCATCATGGTGTGGGGAGCGATCTCCTACACTGGCCGTACACCACTGGTGATCGTCGAGGGGACACTGAATAGTGCACGGTACAACCAAACCGTCATCGAACCCATCGTTCTACCATTCCTAGACCGGCAAGGGAACTTGCTGTTCCAACAGGACAATGCACGTCCGCATGTATCCCGTGCCACCCAACGTGCTCTAGAAGGTGTAAGTCAACTACCCTGGCCAGCAAGATCTCCGGATCTGTCCCCCATTGAGCATGTTTGGGACTGGATGAAGCGTCGTCTCACGCGGTCTGCACGTCCAGCACGAACGCTGGTCCAACTGAGGCGCCAGGTGGAAATGGCATGGCAAGCCGTTCCACAGGACTACATCCAGCATCTCTACGATCGTCTCCATGGGAGAATAGCAGCCTGCATTACTGCGAAAGGTGGATATACACTGTACTAGTGCCGACATTGTGCATGCTCTGTTGCCTGTGTCTATGTGCCTGTGGTTCTGTCAGTGTGATCATGTGATGTATCTGACCCCAGGAATGTGTCAATAAAGTTTCCCCTTCCTGGGACAATGAATTCACGGTGTTCTTATTTCAATTTCCAGGAGTGTAGATATGATGGTATCTGATACTCAAGTACTAATGCAAAGAAACGTAAGGATGCTAAAATGCTTTAAATTCTTGCTATTATTTAATCTTCAAAATTTAATAATTCTGTTCCTGTTAATATTTAATTAATTAACTTACATCGTTCAGATTTCGTAACGCTGACGGCGTTAAAATTTAAAGTTGTTCAGTCCCTGTTTTGTTTTCTTTCAATTGTTGCGGGCCAGCGATGGTGCAATGCTGTTCGCTTTCAAGTCTACACATTTATAAAAATCAGGCCCAGGAAACACTTTTGTGATCACGGTTACGACCCAGACGGTATTCACGTAATTGTACTGATTAAGAGCTATCGCTTCCGAAAGATGCAGGTTCGATTAAAGCTGTGTGCACTTTTGCGCGTATAATGAAAATATTCCTAATACGTCGCGTAACAAAAAGCAACATGCGAATCACAACCGTGGTCAAACGAAGTAAATATATGATGACATGAATGTTCTTCGCTGTTATTCAGGACTGGTTTAGATTAAATATCGCAATTTTCAGTCTTTAGCAATCACAAGACGATACACTTCAGAGATATTTGTTTTGAATAACTTGTATTTACCTTTTCTTATACAATATGGTGATTTTCCGCAAGGTTTATCTCTCGCTCTCCTTTTTATACCCTTTCTACATTCACATTATATACATCGATTAAGAAACTTTTCTTTTTTTTACCGACCATTACGAGAACAAAATCTGCCCAGACAAGATGTCTTACATAGAATTAGTTCTCACTTAACAATCATATGTGGTTTCGTAGTACAAACATTGCTAGTTTATTCCGTGCACTAGAAGGTCTTTGATTCACTGAGCACAAAAATTAATATAATAAAATTATAATTACATTTTTAATGTCGTCAATTCATCTTTATATCATGAAAATAAGGTTTGACATCGTCGTAATATTATTTTTCATCGTTGTAGCACTATAGCGTGGCCGACGGCAGCGCCGTATTCTGCCTGTTTACATATCTCTGTGTTTGAATAAGCGTGCCTGTACCAATTTCTTTGGCACTTCGGTGTAAATATGGGCATTCATATATATTATTCGTGAAAGCGGAAGTGGTCCTTTTCAGCACATTGTTAACAAATACAGACTAGCGAATCTGGTCTTCTTGTTTCAAGTTTAGTGTATAATTATGAAAAAGTTATAAGTAATTGGTCGTACTCAATGAACCGCGTATGCAAAGAAATAAAAAGTCCTTATTTGTAGAACGATTTGAAATTGAACCTGAACAGGTAAATGCAATAAAATGCAACTCTGTGCTGATTGAAGAACGGTGGAAGTGGAATGAAGAAATATTGAATAACCGATCATGAACGAAAATGGATGAACGAGACCGATAAAGGGACGAGGAAGGAGCGACCAAGATCAGAACTGATGTGAGCGGTGAACGACTGATCCTCAGAACTCGGTTCTTAGGTCCTTCCGTTCAGTTTAGCGAACCGTTCTTTAATAATAAGTTTATTGCAGCCAAATAGCCATGCAAATTCAATGTACAGTGATAATAATAAGATAAATTAGAAATTTCACATATTGTGATTTGCATAGTCACTTATTGTTCGTGTCCTTTTGGTACAGAGCTCTATATGGTAACGTTTGCATATTTGTGACACAGTTTAGACTCACACATTTCGTTTGGTTCATGATATGACGTTGTTGCAAATAAGGTGGTGGAAACCATGGACTGCCAATCTGGTGATCACGTGTCCCATTTCGAAGTTTTCCTTTGTCCATGTTCGGTCAATCATGGCATCTGTGCTGTAAAATTCTGGAGGTATCTCTTCCCTTTTTTTCTTCGATGTTTTAAGTAGACTTTCTATTGCGCTGCTATTGGGTAGCATCGGGATTGTCCGAAGGTCTTCAATGAGGAAGGGTTCCCTCGCCAGCAGGTATACAAGTCTCGATCGTGTTGTTTTGGACACTCCTATTGCTTTCTTTATGTAGGTCGCCTTCACTCTTTCTAGTGTTGTTAGGTTGTTCACTGTTAGATGTGGTCCAGTAATTTCTAATCCGTACGTCAGTATTGGGAAGATTTTGGCTCTGAACAGTGCCACTGCTGTCTCTGGGCTAAGGGATCTCATGTATTGTATTTCATGTATTGACATTATTGCTTGCATTGCTTTCTCTGTTACATGTTTTGTGAAACATTTTGCAGTTGTTTGTGAAAGGTCTCTGTTGGATCCCTTTCATGTTAATTTCTTAAATCTGTTGTCATTTACGGCATACATTCCACTTCTAAATTTACTGTGGTGTTTCTGACTATATGGGAGGAGACTGAGCAGTGAAACGTGTTACTTTTACACATAAACAAGAACGATCTGTCACACTACTACACTTTAAAACACAGTTTATATGTAATTCATGTCACACAGTCTCATACGGAACCTACATCCGCTTTCTTTTGTATACTGTATATGATAAGGTACTGTCATCCCCCTTCCCTTCTGTGTGAAAGAATGAATGAGCAAAAGTATTTCTAGTTGCACGCTTGATGGTAGCAGACAAGCCTGTCTGCTAGAGAACAGTAGGACCAACGTCGGAACAGGTAGCTACGCTTTCTAGAAGCAAAGAGGTTTCTATTCTTAGTATGGTCCGGTCCGTCCCTTGTCATGTTGGTATAGGAAGCTGCCTCTCTGGTCACTTCCGTTTGTATCTGTTAAGCACCCTCGGTAGGGGCCCATGGCAGTCGGTCCACGGCGAGCATCTGAAGTGGTAAGGTCTCCAGCTAAGCTCGTCTTTGCTAAGTCCATAGGACAATGGATTTCTGAAGTTCAGCCTAACTGAAAATTTAATCACCTTTATTTCAGGTTTAGCTCTAAAATATCTAATGTCATCTTAAATTGCAACGCAGTGTATTCCGAGCGTGAAGTTCAGAATATCTTCCAGTAATTGCTTTGTCACTACTTTGTGAGTAAAGTGGAACCACGTGTTGATCAGTAACTCTCACTAAGATCATCAGTCTTAAATGCGAATGTGCGTGAGATTATAACGTCTCGTCTTGACAATATTTTTCAGTATAGCAGCTTTTCTTTACGTTCAACCCACGTGGGGTGAGACCAGTCCCACGTGCTTATACAATTGTTTGACCCATCAGGTTAATAGTATGACGATAGTAGCCAGTTCGAGGTTTTTCTTTTGTAAATTGCGTTTCGATGTAATTTATTTTAATTATCAAAATTATTGTGGAGTTACACTCTTTGTGTAAACCAACTACCCCATCGTGGGCGACGCGTTAACAACTGCTGCAAAAGAAAACACGAAGTTGAGGATCCAGTGGATCGAAGTAAGAATATCAGACAATCTCTCCCTATCGGAGCCGATACTCCTTGATGCATCTGGATGTGTCCTATCAACCGACTCCTTTTAGCCAAGCTGCGGCATAAATATCTTCTTTCACAAATTCAATTTAGCTTTTAAACCGCCTTTATTGTCTATCAGCACCGCTTACACCACAAATTAATGCAACAACGTTACATTTGTATTGTGACCCCTAGGTACTTGTAGTCCGGTACAATCTTCAGTTTTCTCTCTCGTATGAAGATCTCAGCTGATGCAGGTGTTCTTCCTCCATTTCTGAGTATCATCATTTCTGTTTTCGCCACATTTATTTCGAAGCCGTGTTCGACACACCAATCTTCCATATCGTTTATCGCTTCTTGTTACTTTGCAATATTCTTTGCACCTATTACAATATCGCTTCTCATGTGCATGTGAGACTACACCCTCGCTTTGGGGTATTCTTACAATTTCTTCTGCTGCAAGGATAAATAACAGAGGAGTCAGTGTCTTGCACTTGCAGGGTACTCCGCATAGCAACTAGACATGCTGAATCTATACGAACGGAGTAGATGGATAGATCGGATAATTATGAGGATGAGCTGTACCTAATTGAGTTTGTGAAAGAAGATATTTATGCCGCAGCTTGGGTAAAAGGAGTCGGTTGATAGGTCACATCCAGATGCATCAAGGAGTATCGGCTCCGATAGGGAGAGATTGTCTGATGCTCTTACTTCGTTCCATTGGATCATCAACTTCGTGTTTGCTTTTGCAGCAGTTGTTAAAGCGTCGCCCACGGTGGGGTAGTTATAGTGCCAAATCCCGATCTGTACGCAGCTTTAACTTGTCATATTCGGTCAGTCGCTTAATGTTGGTGACGGAAGAGTCTCGTGTATTCAGGGTAGACGTTCAACACTCTCTTGCAAGTCCACTCTCGAGAGCGTCGCCATTACAGGGGAACATCTGTATTTTAGGAGAGGTCTGCGCAGCGGGTATCAGTGGTCAAGTGCCGGGAGCCGCGCAGAACTCGTAGCTGGCGAGGCGGACGCAGCTGCGCAGATCGCTTTAGGTCGCGCCGGGGCAGCGCCTCCGCATTCCAGCGGCCGCGGCGGCTCACGGCCGGGCGTGATACGTCAAGGTCGTCCGCGCCTCTGGAGCCTCCAGCGCTCTCCCTGCTGGAAGGGGAGTCCGCCAGCGCCGGGCACCGCGCCATCGCCCACGGACGCTGGGACTGATCAGTAAACATGAGGCTTCTTCCCGTACGCGACTTGGGCGGAATGGCGCAGTGCGTACGATACTGAACCGTACGGGCGACTAGGATCTCACATCTCTGTTCGCCGTATCCGTTTCAACTTCTCTTTCGTTTCCTCAAGTAGCTTCATCCTACATCCATACTCCGCAAGCCACCTGACGGTGTGCGGTGGAGGGTACCTTGAGTACCTCTATCGGTTCTCCCTTCCATTCCAGCCTCGTATTGTTCGCCGGAAGAAGGATTGTCGGCGTGCCTCTGTGTGGACTGTAATCTCTCTGATTTCATCCTCATAGTCTCTTCGCGAGAGATATTAGGAGGGAGCAATATACTGCTTGACTCCTCGGTGAAGGCATGTTCTCGAAACTTCAAAAAAAGCCCGTACCGAGCTACAGAGCGACTCTCTTGCATAGTCTTCCACTGGAGTTTATCATCTCCGTAACGCTTTCGCGATTACTAAATGATCCTATAATGAAGCGCGCTGATCTCCGTTGGATCTTCTCTCTTCTATCAACCCTGTCTGGAACGGATCCCACACCGTTGAACAGTAGACGAATAAGTGTACTGTAACCTACTTCGCCGGCCGGTGTGGCGGAGCGGTTCTAGGCGCTTCAGTCTGGAACCGCGCGACTGCTACGGTCGCAGGTTCGAATCCTGCCTCGGCCATGGATGTGTGTGATGTCCTTAGGTTAGTTGGGTTCAAGAAGTTCTAAGTTCTAGGGGACTGATGACCTCAGATGTTAAGTCCCATAGTGCTCAGAGCTATTTGAACCATTTTGTAACCTACTTCCTTTGCTTTCGGACTGCATTTCCTTAGGATTCTTCCAAAGAATCTCAGTCTGGCATCTGATTTACCGACGATTAATTTTATGTGGTCATTCAAATGGTTCAAATGGCTCTGAGCACTATGGGACTTAACATCTGAGGTCATCAGTCCCCTAGAACTTAGAACTACTTAAACCTAACTAACCTAAGGACATCACACACATCCATGCCCGAGGCAGGTTTCGAACCTGCGACCGTAGCGGTCGCGCGGTTCCAGACTGAAGCGCCTAGAACCTCTCGGCCACACCGGCTGGCTATATGGTCATTCCATTTTAAATCACTCCTAATGCCTACTCCCAGATAATTTATGGAATTAACTGATTCCAGTTGCTGACCTGCTAGATTGTAGCTATATGACAAAGGACCTTTCTTTCTATCGAGGTGGTTGTCAAGCAATATACGGAAATACCCTAAGGGCGTTTTATTGCAACCGAATTAGCACTCTGCACCCAGAGACAAGTATTTGGAGTTATAATCTTGGGTGCAAGTGCAGTGTGTTCAAAAACAGTTCAGACAAGAAGGGAATGTAAACTTTTGAATGGTGGCGCTACGTGAGAACGCTGGTTCAGATGGGCTGAACGAGTAACTAATGAGGAGGTACTGAATCATATTGCGGAAAACAAGTTGATGAAGTGTAAGGGAGGGATAGGGTAAAAATTGTAGAGGGAGACTACCAGACGAAGGCAGTAGACAGGTTCAAATTGGTGTGCCGTAGGTGTACAGAGAGGAAGATAATTGCTCAGGACAAAAAGAATGCAGAGTGTATTAAACCAGTCTTGAGAGAGATAGCAACCAATGCTCCGCGTTCTGGACCTATAAGGGTAATCAGGACTGACCGACAGCCACGTCATCCTCTACCAAAGGCGTATTTGGATGTGGTATGGCCTGTTGTCGGCTTTCTTATCTTTGGAGCCGCCAGTTCTCACTAGTAACTCCTCAGTTGGCATCACCAGGGTAAGTGCACCACGTTCCATTTCCCCCACCAACAGAAAGTCAGTTTCAGGATACTCTGCATAGCAACTAGACACCCTGACTCCTGAGCTACGGAGGCGAATGGAGTAGATAGATAGATGGGATAATTATGAGGAGGAGTGGTGCCTAATTTATTTTGTGAATGAAGCAATTGATGGCGCAGATTGGGTAAAAGGAGTCGGTTGATAGAACACATCTAGATGCATCAAGGAATCGTCAGTCTGGTAATGGAAGGAAATGTATGGGAGACGGGAGACCACAGCTTGAAAACAGCAAATAGGTTTGCGTAGCTGTTAGTTGAAACTGCTATGCAGAGATGGTGCGGCGTGCGCAGGATGGACTGGTATCGACAACTTCTTCTAATCAGAACAACCAATACTTCTCTAATGATCACGACGTTGACAGGACTTAGTAACAGGATAAGTGTACCGAAAAGGGGGTAGATTAGTTCTGTTTCTTTTCCATAGAATGGTACACACTTCTCGTCCTGAAAAATAGTATTACGTACGTGGAGAAAGCAAGACGACTGACCTAGAAAAATTCAACCATGTTCTTCCTTTAGAGTAAATTCTGAAAGCTCAGTGATGACATCGGCTCTCTTCTGATGCGGCCTGCATGATCCAGCTGCCTTACCCAGAAACACCGCTGACTTAAAACAGTGTAGGAGAGAATAACTGGGCGTTACGAAAGGGATTCGCTACTGTTTCCGCTTAGCGCAATATATCCGAAACTAGGAAGAGAGTAAGGACTGTTTAAGGCAGATGACAGGAACACCAAGATGGCAGATATAGAGGTTCTGTGATATTCACTGTCAGAGAGGCGAGGGGCACGGGAAGATGCAAATGCCTCGCCCGCTTGCGCAACACGAATAGCGACGCTCTTGTGGCAGACATCAGATACCTCATATTTAATGTGTTACGTGGATAGCAGGGATAGATAACATTCCACCAGAGTTTCTAGAAACGTAAGGGGGAGTCGCAACAAAACGACTATTCACGTAGGTGTGTAGAATGTATGAGTGTGGCGATATGCTGTCTGACTTTCGGAAGAAAACATCTGCGACAAAATTCCGAAGACAGCAAGAATGCCGACCGCTGTGGCCAAGCGGTTGTAGACACTTAAGTCCGGAACCACGCTGCTGCTACGGTCGCAGGTTCGAATCCTACCTCGGGCATGGTGTGTGTGTGTGTGTGTGTGTGATGTCCTTAGTTAGTCTAGGCGACTGATGACCTCAGATGTTACGTCCCATAGTGCTTGGAGCCATTTGAACTGCAAGAGTCGACAATGGCGAGAATTTTCGCACAATCAGTTTAACAGCTCATAAATCCAAGTTGCTTAGAAGAATAATATACAGAAGACTGCAAAATGAAGTTGAGCATCTGTTACATGACAACCGCTTTGGATTTAGAAAAGGTGCAGGCAGCTCTGACGTTGCGGCTGATAATGGAAGGAAGACTGAAGAAAAATCAAGGCACGTTCATAGGGTTTGTGGACCTGGATAAAGTGTTCGATAATGTAAAATGGTGCAATATGTCCAAAATTGTGAGAAAAGTAAGGGTAAGCGATATGGAAAGACGGTAATATTCAAAATGTGTAAGAACCAAGAGGGCACAATAAGAGTGGAAGGCAAGAACGAAGTGCTCGGATTAAAAAGGATGCAAGACAAGGATATAGTCCTTCGCCGCTACTCTACAGTCTACACATCGAAGAAGCAATTACGGAAACATAAGAAATGTTCAGGAGTGGAATTAAAATACAAGGTGAAAGGATATCGATGATAAGACTCGCTGATGACATTGCTATCCTCAGTGAAAATGAAGAAGAATTATAGGATATGCTGAAAGAATGAACAGGCTAGTGAACACGGAATACGGATTGAGAATAAATCGGAAAAGGTAAAGGGTATGAGAAGTAACAGAAATGGGAATAGTGAGAAACCTAACTTCAGGAATGCCAATCACGAAGTAGATGAAGTTAAAGATCTGTGCTACCTAGGCAGCAAAATAACCTTTGGATATCACAAGCACACTAGCACTGGCAAAAAGGGCATTCTTACCTAAGAGAGGTCTGGTAGTATCAAGTATAGGTCTTTGTTTGAAGAATAAATTTCTGAGAATGTACTTTTGGAGCACAGCATTGCATGGTAGAGAAACACACCGTGGGAGAAACGAGGAAAGGAGAGAATCGAAGCATTTTACATGTGGTGTTACAGAAGAATGTTGAAAATTAGGTGGACTGATAAGTTAAGGAATGAGGAGGTTCTCCTCAGAATCGTCGAGGAAAGGAATATATGGAAAACGTTGACAAGAAGAAGAGACAGGTTGGTACAACTGTTACGACTTCAGGGAATATCTTCCATGGTAGGAGAGACTGGGGGAATTTGCCGCTGTAGATAAAATGACTCACGTCAAATGTCTTTAACTGTGAGAGCTAGTCTTATCTGATCGTTATCTGATAGGTGCCGCCACATCGTGCTCACTTCTGTAAATAAGCACACAGGTGGCGTGAACCGTTACTTGCCAGATGTCGGCGCAAGAATCAAGAGTATGTTTTGTATTTGTTTCTTCTAATATTTAATCTCTTGTTTCTAACAGGCAATCCACTTCCTTTTATGTTAATAAAAGTTTTTGTTGCTACGCCTATCTCAGTATATGAACACTCACTGCTGTATATTATTTCTCTTAAGAAACGCGCGAGTGTGGAACTAGTTTTATATATAAGCCGTGCTTGTTTGGGTAATTTGACGCACTGAGACTGAGTGCGTAATGTTACCCCACTTCAGTTTCATACCAATGACTCCTATCTGAAGAAGCGTTAGTCGTTTTGCAGATATGCAAGAGACCACTTACTGAGTATTCTTATAATCGAATATTCTTTCTGATGTCTGTCACTAATTTATAACAAAACTATTAATATTGTATTGTATCTATCCCAAACTTAATTAAGCTGATATTTTCGCTATTTTCTTTTTGCTTGTTCACTGTTTATTTAACAAATTTTGTTCAATAAACATTAATCAATACATTTATTTTGCATAAGATGTGTGGAATTGCCCGGCCGCGGTGGCCGAGCGGTTCTAGGCGCTTCAGTCTGGAACCGCGCGACTGCTACGGTCGCAGGTTCGAATCCTGCCTCGGCCATGGATGTGTGTGATGTCCTTAGGTTGGTTGGGTTCAAGAAGTTCTAAGTTCTAGGGGACTGATGACCTCAGATGTTAAGTCCCATAGTGCTCAGAGCCATTTGAACCATGTGTGGAATTATATACTTGACACGCCTACAAGCTGCTGCGATTTTTCCTGCGAGGGTATAGTAAATAAAGGGCCAGCTAAGGCCGAAGGTACACAAGCGGTTGCTTGTGTCGAAAAGTTGAGAAGACCGCCAAAGGCACCCAGATGCAAAATTTGTATACAGTATGTATAATAATTAGTAGCGACAACAGACAAGGATGAAAGTATGCGGTAATAGAAGCAAAAATATTCCATAAAGATTGGTTTGGCAAATGACTGAATTTGTGGTTGCAAGCCACCATTGTGGACTTAATCGTAAAGTTTGCATTTAAAATACAATGTGAACATTAATAGAAGCGACAAACTGCCGGGACGAATTCCCGCTGGAAATGGACGAACGAAGGTCATACGAACATGTCCGGCAACGCATCGTTGCCACAGGAGATGGTGCTGGCGAATGGAAGTTCCTCTGGCCGCGTGCCCTGTGCTCCTTGTGTGTTGCAGGCTGTGTGATTGACGCAGAGTACTGTAAGCAGCAGGAAGGTCCGGTATTCACGTCGGGAACAAGCCGAGATGGTGTTCGTGTACGACCAAGCAGATGGAAACGGTCTAGAGGCAGCACGGCTGCACTGAAACAAGTACCCTCAAATACACCTATCACATCACTCAACATTTCGAGCCCTTTTTGGGTGTTTGTGTCATCATGGGTCCTTTCAGACAGACGAACCTGCAGGAAGGTGGCGGCGGACCGAGCGTATCACATTCAAATGTGTGAAATCTTATGGGACTTAACTGCTATGGTCATCAGTCCCTAAGCTTACACACTACTTAACCTAAATTATCCGAAGGACGAACACACACCCATGCCCGAGGGAGGACTCGAACCTCCGCCGGGATCAGCCGCACAGTCCATGACTTCAGCGCCCTAGACCGCTCGGCTAATCCCGCGCGTATCTACCACGCGTCACTTACCGTGGCAACGAGGCATTTCCGGAGCCATGTTTATTGATCCTTTTTCCTCCTTTTCCCGTCAGAAATCCGTCCCTCCACTTTGTCGGTTTTATTAACGTTCGCCCTGTATATTTGCAGTATCCAGGACAACATTCATACCGAAGTCAGTGGCGACTCGTAACTATGCATTTGCAGTTACCTTACAAAAGGTTCGTGGCCCACCCATGTCCACTGGAACGTTTTTTCTTCTGTTATCGTATACTTTGACTAATATCGGTTTTAGCTGTTAATTGCGACCCATTCTGTATAGACAATAAAAAAATCTACAATGTTTACAGATATATAAGCAATAATTCTGGAATGCATCATGGTGAGGAAGTGGTTCTGGCTGATACAGCTACTCA
Organism: Schistocerca serialis cubense; assembly: GCF_023864345.2. NCBI lineage: Eukaryota > Metazoa > Arthropoda > Insecta > Orthoptera > Acrididae > Schistocerca > Schistocerca serialis. The sequence continues at coordinate 1,140,525,882 of NC_064639.1, read as the reverse complement.
CCAGCTGGTGATAACTAGCACTGAGTTGATTAGCAGTGCTGTAAAACATCCCCCACACAAGAACATTTCAGCCAGCTGCCTGAACTGTCAACATTCACCACACTTATACTCCGTAAGACACCTTACGGTGTGTGGTGGAAGGCACTTCACTAACTTACTGTCGCTTCTCCCGTTCCTAGTTCAGTCGCGGATGGTACACGGAATGAGCGGCTGTTGTGTGACTCCGTCTCATTTTAGCTTCGTGATCATTTCGCTAGATATATGCGGGAAGAAACAAAATGTTGGTTCACTCATCTGAGAACATACGTTCCCGGAACAGCAAACCACACAATGACGCACAACAAGTACCTAGTAGTGCCAGCCATTGGAATTGGATGATCGTTTCCCGCTTCGTAAATGGACCTGTGGCGAAACCGCTACTCGTCTTTGTATTGTCTCTATTTCTTTATTACTCCGACGTAAGAGTTCGACTGAGGAGCAATAATCAACTATTGGACTTTTTAAACTAAGACGACCGGCAGGAGTGTTATTTTAACAGATTCTGCCTTACTTCTCTTCCTTCCAAAAATCTAACTGTATACTTTACTCTGCTGGTAATTTTGGATACGGACAGTGAAAGGTTCAATTAATAACAGTTAATGGCGGATCACAACTGTACGATTTATTACCTGTATTATTATTCGTTTCAAACCAGTTTAACTGCACCGAGTTTCAGCATTGTCCCGTATGCCATAGCACCACATTAACTGCTTGCCCCTGAAACTTTACGATCGTTTGGATCCGGCAAGAATAATAAGACTCAAGCCATTAACTCCGCACTCGCGCGTCTCAGCAGAGCGTAGCGGAACAGCGTCGCGCGATTAACTACTGCAATTGCCCACTAGCTACCACAGTGCTACACCAAGGAGTTATTGGCGAAACACCGCCTGTACGATTTATTAACGATTTGCTGCACTGTAGCACGTCTTTCAGCTGTTGTAATCTGCCGTACTCGGTGACTGTTCACTCTTGAGACGGCAGCTTTCCCGGAAACTAGGTACTCAGTCTACATCCTTGGCACGGTAGTGAAAAGCCTATTGGCTGTAGGGATTTGGAGGCCACCGAGCAAACAGCCAGATGAAGTTCCGACGACATGTTTACTGTATTATCACGGCACTTCGTCGTCGGTGGCATTAGAGAATAAAATCTTTATGCGATTATTCTTCTCTGTAACACCTGATAAGTAATGTATTCAAAACAACGCTTAGCAATGACCCCTTGTCTTTTGTCCAGAAAACTAAAATACGACTGAAAGGTATCTTTACAATTAAGGGCTATCTTTACAATTAATCTGAATATGGGGGGGGGGGGGGTAAAGTATGGCCTCAATACAACTGTCGCCAAAACAGAATGCAGTAGGACGTGTCGTACATCAGAGCTGGATGAAGCATGGAGTGGAATTTTAGCAGTATGAGCGTAAACAAAAATTCTGGAATAAAGAAATACTTATTAGATCGGTAAATTTAATTGCACACATGAATATGTATAGTGAGTAATATGTTGGTTGCTGTTGCCTGCAATCTATTACGTCGCATGTTAATTGAACCTAGAACTTTTCTTCGGAGTCCCCTGCAACGTCTGTGATCTATGGAAGAGGAATGATCAAACGATGGTTTTATCACGAACACTTACATTCACACGCACCTTTAGAGACTAACAGGAAGGAAAAGAACTAAAATCCTTCACCACAGCACACTTACGTACAAGTGGGGCTGTTCCCTTGATTTTAACATGCTGGATAAATTAATAAAATTTCTATTAAAGTCAATTGCTATAAAAATGAAATTACAATTAATTCAAATATTCTGCACAGGAAGATCACTGTGACCTTGGCACTGTAGACTTTCTCACTTGGTCACGACCACGTGGTCCTCACAAACAAAAGCGTGCACAAATAAAGTTATCAAGTGAGACGAATTGCACAAAATTTAGTGACAAAATCACGGAAATCATACGCAATATAGATGCCCGCTCGAAAAGGATACTAAACAAAATGAACCGAATCACAATAAACTCAACACGACTCCACCTGTTTGATTAACAGTTCAATCGAGGAATGGCCTACACCGTCCCTGGATTTTAACGCGTTTAACACTCGCGAATTAGCAAGTAAAATTTGTCGCACACGGTAAGTTAGGATAACAAATAAAATATCGCATACCAAATTAACAGATGTGGACTTTTACATCGCCTTCGAAATGGTACTTGCTCCCGAAACTAGTCGACAATTATTCGCTAAAAGTACACTCCTGGAAATGGAAAAAAGAACACATTGACACCGGTGTGTCAGACCCACCATACTTGCTCCGGACACTGCGAGAGGGCTGTACAAGCAATGATCACACGCACGGCACAGCGGACACACCAGGAACCGCGGCGTTGGCCGTCGAATGGCGCTAGCTGCGCAGCATTTGTGCACCGCCGCCGTCAGTGTCAGCCAGTTTGCCGTGGCATACGGAGCTCCAACGCAGTCTTTAACACTGGTAGCATGCCGCGACAGCGTGGACGTGAACCGTATGTGCAGTTGACGGACTTTGAGCGAGGGCGTATAGTGGGCATGCGGGAGGCCGGGTGGACGTACCGCCGAATTGCTCAACACGTGGGACGTGGGGTCTCCACAGTACATCGATGTTGTCGCCAGTGGTCGGCAGAAGGTGCACGTGCCCGTCGACCTGGGACCGGACCGCAGCGACGCACGGATGCACGCCAAGACCGTAGGATCCTATGCAGTGCCGCAGGGGACCGCACCGCCACTTCCCAGCAAATTAGGGACACTGTTGCTCCTGGGGTATCGGCGAGGACCATTCGCAACCGTCTCCATGAAGCTGGGCTACGGTCCCGCACACCGTTAGGCCATCTTCCGCTCACGCCCCAACATCGTGCAGCCCGCCTCCAGTGGTGTCGCGACAGGCGTGAATGGAGGGACGAATGGAGACGTGTCGTCTTCAGCGATGACAGTCGCTTCTGCCTTGGTGCCAATGATGGTCGTATGCGTGTTTGGCGCCGTGCAGGTGAGCGCCACAATCAGGACTGCATACGACCGAGGCACACTGGGCCAACACCCGGCATCATGGTGTGGGGAGCGATCTCCTACACTGGCCGTACACCACTGGTGATCGTCGAGGGGACACTGAATAGTGCATAGTACATCCAAACCGTCATCGAACCCATCGTTCTACCATTCCTAGACCGGCAAGGGAACTTGCTGTTCCAACAGGACAATGCACGTCCGCATGTATCCCGTGCCACCCAACGTGCTCTTGAAGGTGTAAGTCAACTACCCTGGCCAGCAAGATCTACGGACCTGTCCCCCATTGAGCATGTTTGGGACTGGATGAAGCGTCGTCTCACGCGGTCTGCACGTCCAGCACGAACGCTGGTCCAACTGAGGCGCCAGGTGGAAATGGCATGGCAAGCCGTTCCACAGGACTACATCCAGCATCTCTACGATCGTCTCCATGGGAGAATAGCAGGCGGCATTGCTGCGAAAGGTGGATATACACTGTACCAGTGCCGACATTGTGCATGCTCTGTTGCCTGTGTCTATGTGCCTGTGGTTCTGTCAGTGTGATCATGTGATGTATCTGACCCCAGGAATGTGTCAATAAAGTTTCCCCTTCCTGGGACAATGAATTCACGGTGTTCTTATTTCAATTTCCAGGAGTGTAGATTAAGGTGATAAATTTCTTCGAGTATGTTACATCTGTGGAGCCCGTTTTAAAAAAGTGTTTAAGAAGGTAAAGACGGCAACCACGAAAAGTGAATAGTTCCTTTTATTAAGAGCGAATAGCGCTGTCACGGGTTAGAACTGTTATTTATTTATTTATTTTATTTACACGTCAAGTTCCGTGGAATCAAATTAAGGAGCAAATCTCCAAGGTCATGTAACGTGTCAGTATATGAAATTAGAACATTAAAGTAATAACAGACAAAAATAAATGTTTATCAACCCGAAAAAAGTTAGTCCATAACTTTAAGTGAACACAATCAACAATACAATAAGAATCAGCTTAATTTTTCAAGGAACTCCTCGAAATAATAGGAGTGACCTATGAGGAAACTCTTCAGTTTCGATTTGAAAGCACGTGGATTACTGCTAAGATTTTTGAATTAGAGTGGTAGCTTATTGAAAATGGATGCAGCAGTACACTGCACACCTTTCTGCACAAGAGTTAAGGAAGTCCGATCCAAATGCAGGTTTGATTTCTGCCGAGTATTAACCTAGTGAAAACTGCTTATTGTTGGGAATAAGCTAATATTGTTAACAAGAAATGTCAGGAAGGAATATATATATATATATATATATATATATATATATATATATATATATATATATATATATATATTTTCAGAGGCCAATGTCAAAATACCCAGACTCGTGAACAGTGTTATCGTCACAGAGTTGTTGACGTTAAAAATTACACTTGCCTTACGCTGTATATATGATGTTGGCTGTTTCTCGTTGAACCGCATGAACCAAATGTGCTTTTAATCCTGAAAAGCCGTCCGGTAATGAGTGGTCGTAACCGCTAGCGACGCGATTTGTTCTTAATAAATAGCACTTTTCACAACGACTGGCTGTTGTTGTTACGCTTTGCAAAAGTTAATTCGTGTTTTCGCACGGTAATGCTTTCACCACATCAGTGTTCGACGAAGTATACTAGTACGGAAAATTCGAGAGGTACAAAAGCTGTTGGAGACACATACATATAATACGACGCCGTTTTTCGCGCACTTGGATGGGCAACAAAACAATTCTGAGCTCTGAATGCCGCAGTTTCTCCGAATCTTCTTATAGGATTTTAGACACTGAAACGCCATTCAATTCGTCCCTTTCAGATCTCCGATGCGAGGAACAGAGAGTACCCTTGCTCCATCTGAAAAAAAAAAAACCTCTATGAACTCTATAGTCAATACTGCTACCGCCCTGTGGGTTGTTTCCCTTGGTGTAGACATAATTAGGATCCTGGAAATACTTCAGGGTGATAGCTTAGACGACTCATCCAGTATGTGCCGATGGGGGAGAGAGACAGAGAGAGAGAGAGAGAGAGAGAGAGAGAGAGAGATGCAGGGAGGCGCCCTAAATCCCTAAATATACAGAAATGTCCCAGCGACGCCGACAGAATGAGAATCTCATCAGAATGTGTTTTCCACTCTGTCGGTGAATGCGCCTTTGGGAGAGCTTTCCTGTGCTGGAATGCGGCAGGGAATGTCGCCTCCGAACGTGTAACGATTCCGGCTCTTGAAAGACGCATAAAACCGTATAGCTGTTGCTCGAAATATTCACAAATTCCGGGCGTCTCTCTGTTTCGGACCTGCGTCATCTCTGAAATTACTCCGCGAATAAACGTATTTATTGTACAGTTTGCAAAGGATCTTCAGCCCACCGTTGGAAAGGCAATAAACGAGGTGGTATGTTTCGTGTCACTGCTTCTGAATTCTACATTACGCCGTCTGACATCGCTACCAACGTCATTTCTTCATGAAACTCGTAAAGATTTAACATAAGCGACTTTGAGGTCATCATTTCTGTTATTAACGTTACATTGTAGATACGCGTTGGTTCAGAATAATGAGAAAACAACTTAAGCGGCATCTAAGAAAGTATTGAGCGTTTGGGTCATCCTATTTTTATTGTACACCGTTCTCATTTTTTGAGAACAAGAGAGATGTCAATAAGAAACTCCTAGGTAAAAATTTTAATTTTTTGTTAGTAGAATGTTCAGCCAGATCGTTCAAAATCACCTTCATCAAAGTGGTTACTTATCTATGAAGGACGCGATCATTAGTTTGAAGCTTTCCATATTCTATTTGTGTTGTGTTGGCAGAAGAGCCAACACCGTGTTACTAGAGGAGGCCGAAATGCATGAGTTTTAGCTCACGCAGGCTGGCGTGAGGAGGGAAGAACTATACTGACGTTAGGTCTGGAACATGACAAGGAATTAGAATTCAGAAAGCGGACGTAATTAGTTTGATACTTAACTTTAATCCATTAATGATGAACGTCGCTGTTGAAGGTACATGATTAACAATATCAATATCAATAGTAACTGAATATGGCGCCTTGCTAGGTCGTAGCAAATGACGTAGCTGAAGGCTATGCTGAACTGTTGTCTCGGCAAATGAGAGCGTATGTGGACAGTGAACCATCGCTAGCAAAGTCGGCTGTACAACTGGGGCGAATGCTAGGGAGTGTCTCTAGACTAGACTTGCCGTGTGGTGGCGCTCGGTCTGCATTTCACTGATTGTGGCGACACGCGGGGTCGACGTATACTAACGGACCGCGGCCAATTTAAAGGCTACCACCTAGCATGTGTGGTGTAAATCGCTCCAAATCCTGGAACGCCATGCTCTCCGCCTTGCCTATCGCATCCGTCTCCCTTCCCCCACACGGATCCTGTATGATCTCATCCCCTTCCCCCACCTCCTCCTTTTCCTTGAAAGGATACGGATCCTGTACACCTCCCGTAAACTTGATCCTCCTCACCCGCTCGTCTCCCCGCTCCTCTCCCACCCCCGCCCGCTGCCGCGCCTGTATTCCCACGTCCCGCCCGGTCTCCATCTCTCCACCCTCCTTACCCTCTCCCAAGGTGGCTTCCGCCAGCTCCCTCTCCCTGATGATGCCCTCCTCCCCTCCATCTACCCCTCCTACCAACTTTGATCCTCCCACCCTCCTCCTGTACTTACTCCTCTGGGCATCCTCCCTCCCTTCTCTCCCTTTTCCCTCTCTCCTCCTTTTCTCCCCCCTCGTCCCCCGGGCCTCCCCTCCCCTGTCCCTATCCTCCTGTCCCCGTCTCCTAAGCCGTGGCATCCTCTTTTCCTCCGCTCTCCCCCTCCTCACCCCTGTTCCCCTCTTGGCAGGTCCCCGGACTCGTACACGCTCAGTGGACATTCGCGCGCCGGAGATCACCGCCATCAGTGTATCGTGTGTGGCGTCATGTTTAGTGTTCAGTTTCGCCGTCACGCTCCAATGTTCACCAGTGCCATCGTCTTCTTCAGTGTTTGTGCGTCGGGTCTCCAGTTCGTAGTGTGGATTGTCATCAAGTGTGAACGGCTTCTTGTGCTTTTATGTTCTTGTGTCTCCTGTTTTTTCCCGCCGTTTTTCTAAGTGATGTCTCTTCTTTGTTTATCTCCATGTACTCTCTTCGGCTGAAGAGCGGCGTATTGTGCTGCTGCCAGCCTACCTGGTTGTTCAGGTGTCAAAATAACAATAAAGTAAAAAAAAAAAAAAAAAACATGTGTGGTGTCTGGCGGTGACACCACAGTTTGTGTGTTCGCGCCTCGGTGTATCGCTACGGATGGTGTGTAGTGGTGGGTATATCGCAATTATGGACGGCTATGGAGGCAGCAATTCCCAATATGTCTGCAGGCGACTTCAAACGACCTGTTGAGTCCATGACAATCGAGTTGCTACACTACGCCGGGTAAAGGGAGGACCGAAATGATATTAGGGGGTACCCGACGACTTTTGTCACCTCAGTGTGTAACACAGAAAAAAGCGAAGAAAGAGAAACTAGTCAGGAGAGCAAGCAAGACTCACAAATAGGCCCCGGAGCTGTTCCGACTGGCCGACTGCTTCCTGCTAGACAGCACGCGAAGCGATCTATGAAGGTGCGACACGTCGTCAGCATGTCGCCAAGCCTCCAGCCGTTACTGGCAGTGGATGAATCCTGGTGATGGCGCTATTTCTTTTTTTAAAGCAGCTCCTAATTTGGCATCACAAGGGCTGAGTGGGCCACCACTACCTCAGGAAAAATGTCCGAGTAGGTACCGGGAATCGAACTCGGATCCTCCCACATCAAAGACAGCGACGTTAACCGTTTTTCGTAAATAATTTTATTGGAAAAATCATTTGGCGTTAGAATCCTAGACACTGTATACTTCTCATTTCACGTGCACATCTGTTACATATAAAATACATAACACTTCAATAAATATTACAACATCGGTACGCTCCTTTCACCTCAAGACAAACAGTGCACCAGACTTTAATCTCATTAAGAACACCGTCTAGCATAAAGGATATTTGTCTGTAACCTCGCTGTTACATGAAAATTCCCCTTAAGGCAATGAATAAAAAATTAGCAAGTACTTCCTGATAATTTCTCGGCCTTTGAAGTTTATGGTGCTCCGTCGTGAGGTACGCCAACAAGTCGTGTTCACTCTTTTCTTCGTTCGCCAGAATGTAATATAGACTATTCCCTTTTAGCCAGTTCACTGCGTTTCTCTTCATTTTGGGAAAAGCGACGTCGTCTGGGTTGAGGAAGGCCGCTTTTGTTGTGGCATGGAGTGCTGTCCTCTTGTTACTCGCCAGCATCTTTCTAATTGTCATCCTTATTGTTCTTTCATTCATACAGGTAAATCTGTGTTTCTAATTGTCGATAAATGTAGATGTGCAGCACAAGAATGAGTCGTTGAGGTGTAATGTATATACACTCACGCTCGCAAATTAAGGATAATTGCAGAATGTGGTGCCACACAACGTGGCACTATACAAAGCTGGCGCAAATAGCATAGGCATATAGAGAAAACACACGACACACATCTGTAAGTCCACGTTGTTGGTGATAAGTTGATAAAACCGTCCCGAAACACATGTGCTACAAAACGCCACTGTTTCCTGCGCATGTATCCCGACATCAGTATGGGATATGGTCACCATGCACACGTACACAGGCCGCACAACGGGTTGGCTGGCGTGCTCTGGATCAGGTGGTCGAGCAGCTGCTGGGGTGTAGCCTCCCGTTCTTGCACCAGTGCCTGTCGGAGCTCCTGAAGTGTCGTAGGAGTTGTGCAGCAACACGTCAACCGAGAGCATCCCAGACGTGCTCGATGGGGTTTAGGCTTGGAGAACAGGCAGGCCACTGCATTCGCCCGATATCTTCTGTTTCAAGGTACTCCTCGACGATGGCAGCTCGGTAGGGCCGTGCATTATCATCCATCAGGAGGAAGGTGCGACCCACCGCACCCCTGAAAAGGCGACATACTGGTGCAAAATGACGCCCCGATACTCCTGACCTGTTACAGTTCCTCTGTCAAAAGACATGAAGGGGTGTACGTGCACCAATCATAATCCCACCCTATACCATCAAATCACGATCTCCATACAGGTCCCTTTCAAGGACATAAGGGGTTGGTATCTGGTTCCTGGTTCACGCCAGATTGAAAACCGGCGAGAATTACTGTTCAGACTATCCCTGAACTCGTCCGTCAACATAACCTAGGACCATTGTTCCAATGACCATGCACTGTGTTCTCGACACCAGGCTTTAAGGGCTCTCCTGTGACCAGGGGTCAGTGGAATGCACCTTGCAGTTCTCCGGGCAAATAAACCATGTCTGTTCAGTCGTCTGTAGACTGTGTGTCTGGAGACAACTGTTCCAGTGCTGCGGTTAAGGTCCTGAGCAAGGCTACCTGCAGTACTCCGTGGCCGTCTGCGGTCACTGCTGGTGAGATATCGGTCTTCTTGTGTTGTACACTGTGGGCGTCCCGTACTGCAGCGCCTAGAGACGTTTCCTGTCTGCTGGAATAGTTGCCATAATCTTGAGATAACACTTTGTGGCACACGGAGGGCCCGTGCTACGACCAGCCTCCAGTCGCCCTAGTATTCTACCCCTCATAACGTCATCAATATGTGTTCTTTGAGCCATTTTCAACACACAGTCACCATTAGCACGTCTGAATCGCTGCACCGTACTCTGACGTGCACCATCACACCTCTGCGTATGTGGACTGCTGCCAGCGCTACCGTGCGACGACCGCAGGTCAAATGCACAGCATGGTCATACCCCGAGATGATTTAAACCCACCAGAGCGTTGCTTCACCATGTATCAGCATTATCCATAATTTATGAGCATGAGTGTACTTTATAATTCGTTATATACTTCCTGTTGACCGCGATGTACCACTTGACCCTTCACATTTTTTGATAAACGCGGGTTGCGAGTGTTGTTCTATATCGCCTGCCAGTTTCTGCCCTTGTATTTCTCTTCTATAATGTTCCCCACTTTGTGTTTCATTAATTTGTAACACAATCCTTTTGCGTTTGCCAGTCTGTCATCGGGTGTTGTAACTTGGACATAACTGTATTCAACTAAGAGGTGCTTTAAATGATAGCAGACGCTTTTTTCGAATGTCCAGTTTAACATATAATATTGTTCTACTATCAACACCAAATTTCTAAAGACGAAATATATATTGTTCAATTGTATGTGCTGTTAACATACTCATTGTAACTCATTGCTATCCGAGGTTAATGGTACTTGTACGTCTTGTAGCCGCTCAATGTCATTCAATACGATCACGACGACACCCCTCGGTGGACGTTAAGACTCGTGGTGTCACTCGTCTTCGTACAAGGCAGTGAACGTTTGAAAATTCGTGACGCTAGCTCAATGGTCGTCAATTGATTTAAATGTATTTCCCTGCTGACTCTTAATTGAATTGCTGCCACGGGGGTGAGGAGAAAGAATACATCCTGGTGGTACCAGCATTATGTGTATTTAGATGTTCGATTAATCTGAATGGTTTACAACGTTCCTGCGATTTTATTCGAACTCTATGCTGATGTAACCGGCGTGAGTGGCCGTGCGGTTCTAGGCGCTACAGTCTGGAGCCGAGCGACCGCTACGGTTGCAGGTTCTAATCCTGCCTCGGGCATGGATGTGTGTGATGTCCTTAGGTTAGTTAAGTTTAAGTAGTTCTAAGTTCTAGGGGACTGATGACCTCAGATGTTAAGTTCCATACTGCTCAGAGCCATTTGAACCATTTTTTATGCTGATGTACCGACAAGGACCATGCAAGTACTTAATGGATGATCAGTTTCTCAATATACTTCGTCGCGCTCACACATTATACACCCGCTGTAAGAACAATTTCATGCATTTACATTTTTTGGTGTCCCACAATATTGGTTGGCTAAATATTATGACGGTAGGTTGCATAAAACTTCCACAGATATTATTTATCATGTATTCAAGACTACGTTATGAAGCCAAAATCGTGGATGAAATTGAAATGTAGTTTGTTTATTAACACTTCTCTTTTCACTAGTTAAATATGAAATATGAATCGGGATTGGAGGTGATGATCCTATCCTTCTTTTTTAGTATTTTTGGTCCCCGTTAGTTAATATCTGGTAGTTAATAAGCGAACTATTTTTTATGCTGGCGCGTTGTTTGTATCAGTTACCCCCGCAACCGTCCAAGGATAAGTTTCTATTAATGTTCCGCGAACACGCGTTTCACCATTTTATAAAATGCAGAATTACGTAAACTATGGCTTTCCGTTGCGCACAACTTTCTTGGGTTCCACAACCATAATAGTTTCCCAAGAGTATTTTTCCCAGCTAACACAAAGTTCGAATTATGTTGTCGGATTCATTTTCACTCCACCCGACAATAAACGTCTCTGATCACTTCGTCACACGTAATGTATTTTAAACGTGCTTGAAGAGTCTTTAAATAATCTCCTTAAAGAATTTCGCAGTCACATACCACTTTTTCATGGACTAGCACGATCGCGATAACTGAAGGTAGAGAGCTCAATAATGAGTTACATGTTCTTTTATATGTATTAAAAAACAATCGCGCCCCTATATCTTTCTCTCCCGCATGGTCTTTGCTACTTTGCTTTTTATTACTTTTCATTATATTGCTTCTTACAAGGGAACCTCCCCATCGCAGCCCCCTCAGATTTAGTTATAAGTTGGCACAGTGGATAGGCCTTGATAAACTGAACACAGATCAATTGAGAAAACAGAAAGAAGTTGCGTGGAACTATGAAAAAAATAAGCAAAATATACAAACTGAGTAGTCGATGGCCAACATAAGCAACATATTGGAGTACGTGAGTTTCGGAGCGCCGTGGTCCCGTGGTAGCGTGAGCAGCTGCGGAACGAGAGGTCCTTGGTTCAATTCTTCCCTCGACTGAAAATTTTACTTTCTTTATTTTTGCATAGTTATTATCTGTCCGTTCGTTCATTGACATCTCTGTTCACTGTAATAAGTTTTGTGTCTGTGTTTTGCGACCGCATCGCAAAACCGTGCGATTAGTAGACGAAAGGACGTGCCTCTCCAATGGGAACAGAAAACATTTGATCGCAAGGTCATAGGTCAACCGATTCCTCCACAGGAAAACACATCTGATATATTCTATACGACACTGGTGACGGCATGTGCGTCACATGACAGGAGTATGTTGTGAATCCACCTAACTTGTACACTTGGCGAATGGGTAAAAAGATTCTTCTACCTTGCCCGATTTAGGTTTTCTTGTGGATGTGATAATCACTCCCAAAGAAGTGATGAAAACATAAGAGTTTGTCACATAAACTGAAAATAAAAATTTTAACTTTTCACTCGATGGAAGATTTGAACCAACGACCTTTCGTTCCGCAGCTGCTCACGTTACCACGAGACCAAGGTGCTCCTGCGTTCCCATCGTCCTTAATGTTGCCTATCTTCCCTTGAACTACTCAGTTTGTATATTTTGCTTATTTTTTCACAGTTCCACACAACTTCTTCCTGTTTTCTTGATTGATCTGTGTTCAGTTTTTCAAGGCCTATCCACTGTGCCAACTTATAACTAAATCTGAGGGGGGTGCGATGGGGAGGTTCCCTTGTTAGTAATACTGTGAAGTTATTAAAGTTTCGTATTACTTTCCCCTTTTTTAACTCTTCCAAAATAAAGTCTATTTATCCCCCATTTTAATTAATATGATGTTAATTGACACGCCTGCCCGCAAAGTACCGTTATAGTCTCTCCGTCAATAAAATCAATCTTACTTCACTACATCATCAGGATCTTTGGTATATTTTCCACTTTGCGGTGTACGGACCGGATCAGCCAGAGCCAATGAAAAATCTGATTTCAGATGTTCGCAAGGTGGTGCCATTTTGAGGTAGGAATTTGTTAGAGCTGTAGCCGCGGCGTTGAGGTGCTCACAACAGCCCGCGCCGCCGGACCGGTTTGGGATGACGACCTGGCCACTCCGGTAGTTAGGCGCGCTGATGTAGCACAAGTTTACGCCGCCTAACGACGGGATGCGGCCGGCCGAGCTGTTTTTGCTCTCCGGCCGGGCCGCCCCGGATTACTTCACGGTGCGTCCGCTGTCAAGGACCTCCTGACCATTGGCACCAGCTTCACTCAGTTCATCACTGCGCGGTGTAGCGAGTCCTTGAAGTGATAGCCGGTCGGTCAAGTTTCTCTGCGGATGGGAATATTGTTTATGGACATTTTATATCGGTTTAAATAACAGGTTACTGTAACCAGCCACTCTTTAGATTCCACTGCACGCTTCACTGTATTGACTTCTTCGCTTACATCAGTGCATACGGATTGTATATTACCTTGTATGTGATGTAAACACTATTAGGATAAGATCATATGACCACTAGTGACAGTGCTTCAGGTTAATCCAAAGTCGTACATACAGGTCTTACTAATTAACACAAATCGTGTATGTCCAGCAGTCTAGCGTTGGAATAGATCCGCAACTTTTTTCTTTCTATGGTTATTATTTCCTTCACTTGCTCAGACGTTAAGTCCGGTTAAAAATGGAGTGACGCGGACCTTGATCAAGCGTCACTTCCTTTTAACTGTACGGTATATGTTATATTGCATTTAGGAACTTTCGGGTAATTGAACATGTATCAATAATTACGGATTTCTGTAGTTGTATATACACTCCTGGAAATGGAAAAAAGAACACATTGACATCGGTGTGTCAGACCCACCATACTTGCTCCGGGCACTGCGAGAGGGCTGTACAAGCAATGATCACACGCACGGCACAGCGGACACACCAGGAACCGCGGTGTTGGCCGTCGAATGGCGCTAGCTGCGCAGCATTTGTGCACCGCCGCCGTCAGTGTCAGCCAGTTTGCCGTGGCATACGGAGCTCCATCGCAGTCTTTAACACTGGTAGCATGCCGCGACAGCGTGGACGTGAACCGTATGTGCAGTTGACGGACTTTGAGCGAGGGCGTATAGTGGGCATGCGGGAGGCCGGGTGGACGTACCGCCGAATTGCTCAACACGCGGGGCGTCAGGTCTCCACAGTACATCGATGTTGTCGCCAGTGGTCGGCGGAAGGTGCACGTGCCCGTCGACCTGGGACCGGACCGCAGCGACGCACGGATGCACGCCAAGACCGTAGGATCCTACGCAGTGCCGTAGGGGACCGCACCGCCACTTCCCAGCAAATTAGGGACACTGTTGCTCCTGGGGTATCGGCGAGGACCATTCGCAACCGTCTCCATGAAGCTGGGCTACGGTCCCGCACACCGTTAGGCCGTCTTCCGCTCACGCCCCAACATCGTACAGCCCGCCTCCAGTGGTGTCGCGACAGGCGTGAATGGAGGGACGAATGGAGACGTGTCGTCTTCAGCGATGAGAGTCGCTTCTGCCTTGGTGCCAATGATGGTCGTATGCGTGTTTGGCGCCGTGCAGGTGAGCGCCACAATCATGACTGCATACGACCGAGGCACACAGGGCCAACACCCGGCATCATGGTGTGTGGAGCGATCTCTTACACTGGCCGTACACCACTGGTGATCGTCGAGAGGGCACTGAATAGTACACGGTACATCCAAACCGTCACCGAACCCATCGTTCTACCATTCCTAGACCGGCAAGGGAACTTGCTGTTCCAACAGGACAATGCAAGTCCGCATGTATCCCGTGCCACCCAACGTGCTCTAGAAGGTGTAAGTCAACTACCCTGGCCAGCAAGATCTCCGGATCTGTCCCCCATTGAGCATGTTTGGGACTGGATGAAGCGTCGTCTCACGCGGTCTGCACGTCCAGCACGAACGCTGGTCCAACTGAGGCGCCAGGTGGAAATGGCATGGCAAGCCGTTCCACAGGTCTACATCCAGCATCTCTACGATCGTCTCCATGGGAGAATAGCAGCCTGCATTGCTGCGAAAGGTGGATATACACTGTACTAGTGCCGACATTGTGCATGCTCTGTTGCCTGTGTCTATGTGCCTGTGGTTCTGTCAGTGTGATCATGTGATGTATGTGACCCCAGGAATGTGTCAATAAAGTTTCCCCTTCCTGGGACAATGAATTCACGGTGTTCTTTTTTCCATTTCCAGGAGTGTATATATGATTCGATGTAGCTGTATTGCGTTGATGTACTGGTGGATATTGTGTGGTATGACTCCTGTAGTTGATAGTATAATTGGTATGATGTCAACTTTATCCTGATGCCACATGTCTTTGACTTCCTCAGCCAGTTGGATGTATTTTTCCAATTTATTCTCCTGTTTTCTTTTGTATATTTGTTGTATTGGGTATGGATATTTCGATTAGTTGTGTTAATTTCTTCTTTTTATTGGTGAGTATGATGTCAGGTTTGGTATGTGGCGTTGTTTTATCTGTTATAATGGTTCTGTTCCAGTATAATTTGTATTCATCATTCTCCAGTACATTTTGTGGTGCATACTTGTATGTAGGAACGTGTTGTTTTAAAAGTTTATGTTGTAAGGCAAACTGTTGATGTATTATTTTTGCGGCATTGTCATGTCTTCTGGGGTATTCTGTATTTGCTAGTATTGTACATCCGCTTGTGATGTGATCTACTGTTTCTATTTGTTGTTTACAAAGTATGCATTTATCTGTTGTAGTATTGGAATCTTTAATAATATGCTTGCTGTAATACCTGGTGTTTATTGTTTGATCCTGTATTGCAATCATGAATCCTTCTGTCTCACTGTATATATTGCCTTTTCTTAGCCATGTGTTGGATGCGTCTTGATCGATGTGTGGCTGTGTTAGATGATACGGGTGCTTGCTATGAAGTGTTTTCTTTTTCCAATTTACTTTCTTCGTATCTATTATTATTATTATTATTATTACAACGGTAGCCTTAATGAAAACCGCATCATGTAGCACAGGGAGGACATTTATTTTTGGACGATCGGCTTCTGACTACTTGCAAACTATCAGACCAGCCATAGATGTAAGTCTTGCGCTACACCGGTCAAAAATTGGCCATGATGTGACAGCAGATAACATGGCCTCCATATGAGCTCATTGCTGTTAGAGCTGAGCGTTCTCCATGTCGAACTTAAGACGGTTTTCAATGGTTCAAATGGCTCTACGCACTATGGGACTTAACATCTGAGGTCATCAGTCCTCTAGACTTAGAACTACTTAAACCTAACTAACCTAAGGACATCACACACATCCATGCCCGAGGCAAGATTCGAACCTGCGAGCGTAGCGGTCGCGAGGTTCCAGACTGTAGCGCCTAGAACCGCTCAGCCACAACGGCCGGCAAGACTGTTTTCGTAACAGTTATTGTACTAATAAATCCACCAGATGACTGAAGTTAAACCTTCTGAAATACATAGTGGAAATAGAACAAACTGGGACGACTTCACTAACTTGTAATTTAAGCTATTACAACAGTCACTGTAAGCCCTAACCTAAAATATTCGAATTTAAAGCAGTTTATGCATATCAGCACTGTTTATTCTAAGGACGAGTGTACTGCCGGTCTACAGTGTTCAACGGGCCCGTTGGACACTGTAGACCGGCAGTACGCCCGTGGATATTTTGACTATCAAATACGCCGGCAGAAACTCAAGAATCACACAAATGTGATTAATCACACAGTACGTAAGGAAATCAACTGTACGTCATTTCACAAGCACTCTGGACAAGAAGTTACTAACGCCCGGAAGACATCAGTTTACTATTTTGTAACACCATCTCTAATGTCCATAATGGGCTCAGTTTTTCGAGGAAGAAAGACTCCAGGCTTCTTCAGGTGCACTGGGTCCAACTGAAGCCTCTTTTCACCCTCTCCTCAAATAGTGCCAGCGTTACGTGTTTCAGACCTGAACAGTAGTCCATGTAGACACGTTACACACCTGCGGTGTTACACCATAACATCAGGAAATTTCATGTATGGCGTCGTCTTGTCATGACCAAACAAGACAGCTCCTCTCTGTCACTACGCCCCATCTCTCTGCGCCGATTCCTTACAACCGACAGGCATAACCACATCACGTCACTGCCATGACTTAGGACACCAGTAGAGAGCCACTTGACCGTCTGGTGCCGGTTACACATCATTTACAGCGCTCCAAAGCAACCTGTGTGCCCTTTTAAGAGAGGCTCTCGTATTCTGTCCAGTGAGTTTATTTAGACTTATTTGTACTCCGTCTCTAATGACCTCGTCTATTCTGGGACGCCAGACCCTACTTGTTTCTTCCCTCCTTATCTCCTCGGGTGCTGTCCTCAACTTAGGACCACGCACGCAACCTGTCATATGCTGTCTGGTGAGGAAGTACCCTTGTGTTTCTGGGGCAGTGTGCAGCTCGGTAGCCGGCAGGTTGTGTTCTACAATTTCTGGTCCACGGGCCGCCTTGCGCTCGATCCGCCGTGTCCGCTTTCCGGCAACAAAAAGCGGAGAAAGCCAGATTTTCCCCCGACAGCCGCCGGCTGCACCCGGGGCGCCGCCTGCCCCAGTTAGTGGTTGGCGGCTGGAGCAGTGGCGGCAGTACTCGGCGAGGCGAGGCGAGCAGCTGCGCGTCCAGACGCGGGCTGCCCTTCCAGCTGCTTTCACTGCCTCGGAGGACAGGCGGACCAGTCAGGCGCATACAGTGACAGCTCGTCGCTTCTCTCCCCGGCGGCAGAAGCGTACCGTACCAGCAGCTCAGTCATTCTCCCCACCATCTCGTCGCTTCCTCCAGCTATACTCCAAGCGTAGCTGCAATTAAAAATGGTTCAAATGGCTCTAAGCACTATGGGACTTAAGGGGGGTAGGACGTCAAACAGGCCGACTTCGAGGAGGAGAGGCACCACAGGACATTTTAATTTGCACTGTCTATACTTTTACAAATAAATTCATAAAACGTTGTCAGCATGACCAGGAAGGATTCAGGATTCACACTCATAGCAGTGAAAGCTCAAAAACACGAAAAAATAATTTTTTTAAATGTGAAATTTCATGATTTTTTTCACTTACAGTTGGCTGCACTTGTTGCTATAGGCACACTTTTCTTTATAAGTAAGAGAGATTCTTCGATGAATTTTGCACAGCTTACAAACCATACTTACGGGTGTATGGGACTCTAGAATTTATTTAATCTATTGAAAAATGAATGGGCTGTTACGTTTTAAACTTCGTGTTTAGAGAAAACTCGAATTTTATAGTTAATTATCTCAATTTTTACCACAGTTTTTAAAACATTTGGGAAATTCTAGAGTTTCATACAGCTGTAAGTATGGTTTGTATGCTGTGCAAAATTTATCGAAGAATCTCTCTTACTTATGAAGAAAAATGTACCTACGGCAACAAATGCAGCCAATACTAATGGAAAAAATGATGAAATTTCACATGTAAAAAAAATTTGTTTTGTTATGTTTTTGAACTTCCTCTGCTATGAGTGTGAATCCTGAATCCTTCCTGGTCATGCTGGCAAAGTTTTATGAATTTATTTGGAAAAGTATAGACAGTGCAAATTAAAGTGTCCTGTGGTGCCTCTCCTGCTGAAAGTCGGCCCGCTTCACGTCCTACCCCCCCCCCCCCCCCCTTAACATCTGAGGTCATCAGTCCACTAGACTTAGAACTACTTAAACCTGACTACCGTAAGGACATCACACACATCCATGCCCGTGGCAGGATTCGAACTTGCGACCGTAGCAACAGTGCGGTTTCGGACTGAAGCGCCTAGAACCGCTCGGTCACAGCGGCCGGCAGCTGTAATTAATATCCGTATAAACTAACATAGGTCTGTATCGTATCTGCAGAGCGATTTTAGTGAAAGGGGATAAATTACAAGAAACGCTCCCTGGCAAGATGAGCAAGAAAGGTCATATGGACATAGGCCTGAAATGCGATCCAAGGGAGGTACATGCACTTGAAGGCGAAGGTAAAAGATCTATGACAGGGTGGGTTTCTATGATCGAAAATACACATGGGAACACACCAGGCAAGTGGGAACGTTTGTTGGTACTAGTGTTTTAGAGGCACAGCTAAGAGCGTAGTGAGCTGGAACACCATCATGTAGTAGCCCGTTATTCTTCGGATCACCAAAGGCGAGTCTTCCAGCTGGGAAAGCAGGGTCAAATGGTTCAAATGGCTCTGACCACTATGCGACTTAACTTCTGAGGTCATCAGTCGCCTAGAACTTAGAACTAATTAAACCTAACTAACCTAAGGACATCACACACATCCATGCCCGAAGCAGGATTCGAACCTGCGACCGTAGCGGTCGCTCGGCTCCAGACTGTAGCGCCTAGAACCGCACAGCCACTCCGGCCGGTATGGAAGCATGGTCAGTCGCCGAAAATGTGTGTCGCCTGTGAGACGTTTTGGAATGATGACTGGTGTCACGACACCATCGACAGTAAGCCACGCCAACAAAATGAGGCTGAACCGGTGCTGACGTTCCTCTGTCACCATATATGGGGATTCTACGTAGCCCACAGGTATGTGTTGTGAAGCATGACGGTACCATCCCACGCAAAGGTTGCCTTGCTGTGAACACGACGAATGACAGAAATCGCAGCCTAACATATTTGCCTGTGTGCCGAACCAGCGACAAGGCCGTCGCTGCTGAGGCAAGTCCGTCATACCCGTAGCTGCAGTTGTGGAGGATGTTCTACACGGCAGTTCGGCCTACCCCATGCTTGCGGCCCACATATCTAGTACTTATACCGGGGTCTTGCCGCAGTGGATACACTGGTTCCCGTCAGATCACCGTGGCCGGCACTTGGATGGGTGACATTCCGGGCCGCCATGCGCTGTTGCCATTTTTCGGGGTGCACTCAGCCCCGTGATGCCAACTGAGGGGCTACTCGACCGAATAGTGGCGGCTCGGGTCACGGAGAACCATCGCCACGACCGGGAGAGCGGTGTGCTGACCACACGCCCCTCCCACCCGCATCATCCTTGAGGATGACACGGCGGTCGGATGGCCACGATGGGCCACTTGTGGTCTGATGACGGAGTGCTTCAAGTGGGTGTACGTCTCTTGGAAAGTATTTACGATCGTTAAATCCATACGACCCTTTTTTGCACTTCAGCCACTCAGGAATTGTTCCCTTCAGTTTGTAACTATTTAGTACCACGTTCTTCACATGCAAACCTCTACAGAAATTCATTGCCCACATTAGAGTTTTAAAGAAGCTCACGGTAAATTTCTGAGATTCTCCCATGTGACTAGCGAAATAAATCTAATAATACGCAACCTCTTGCGGTTTTATCTGTGCAGTTTCAGTTTGTTGGACTGCGTTACACGATAAGGATCGCTCCTGTTCAACTTAGGCGAGGTGGCCCAGTCATAAGGCGCTAGACCCGTATTCGGCTGGGTTGAAGTTCAAATATCCCGTCCGGGTGGCCAGACTTCGTTTTATTCAGTTTGCATTAATCGCTTGTGGCAGATGCCGGGAAGCTTCTTTTGAATGAACGCTGCCGACCTCATTCCCTATTGTTTTCCAAAACGAGCTCCTGCTCTAATGTCCTGATTACCGATAGGATGTTAAACCCTAATCCTCTGCCCTTCTCGGTTCCTGCGTTGTCATCGCGGCGGATTGCTAAGTGAGGAGATCCAGATTCTATACCCGGTCAGGTCGGAGATTCTCTCCGTCTTGGGACCGGATGCTGTCTTGTCTTTACGTTCGTATCATCATAAATGACACTGCACTACAGAGATGGCTATGAGGGTACGTTCTGAAAAAAACCGTAATCCTCCTTCCCTTACTTCGATAAGAAAGCAAACCCACACCTCGGAAACCTTAGAAGCTTTTTTTTCTGGATCTACAATCATAAACAAAATTTTCTAGAAATTATATGTGTACAGTCGACCTGCATCGGGGTCTATTAATATTAAAGAAAACTTGTTTCTTTCCCAGTTACAAAATTTCGTCCGAATGGACAATTTTCAAGAAAACGTATTGGCATGAAACAGCGTAAACTTACAGGCTCACAGCTTCCAAGTTCTGCAACCACAATTAATATGCACAACCCGTGCTGGGGAAGGGAGTGATGACTTACGAGTTACAGCGTCGCTTAGAGTACGAATTTATGAGATACGGACACGAGCTCAGATTGTGGGAGTTTGGAAAACGAAATCGGCCGTATCGTTTCCAAATCAATCAACCCCTCATTTGCTTAAGCTATTTAGGAAACCCACGGAAAACATTAATGTGGACTACTTAGCACTTGTTTGACTCCTCTGTTCCCGAATGTAAGTCCACTGTTTAAATCCAATATCTTAACCACTGTGTTACCTACTTCGTTACCGTTTATAGAATCTGATATGTCATCATACGAGACGGTGATACGACTGACTGAATGTGCCCAAAATGTCGTTATTGGCTCATCGTGCATGAAATAAACGTTTGTTTCAAATGCAGTAAAGAGTAAAAATGACTTCGTACAAGCAACTGACTCTGTTGTGGACCGAAACATAAAAGAGACGACTGAAGCATGAATACGATTTTCCATGAAACACCCCATGAGAACACTTTGTTTGGGATGACGCTACAAATAATTCACAGAAAACTAATTTAAATATTTGCTTCAGAAAACTGGAGGAATGACGCTTGATTACTCTTGGAAGCAACACACCATCCTTTTTAACTCATTGTCCTCGTTTGGTCGGCAGTTATGATTTTTACGTATTTATTTACTTTTTCTCGTTGTAACGTCGATCTTCTGACTCGTTGGATGCGCGACTTCTTGTCGTGGATCAACACCATCTCCTCAATAATTTTTTCAATATATTTCCATCTCTGTCTTCCCTTATAGTTTTCACCCTCTTCAGTTCCCACTAGTACCTTATAAGTTACTCCTTGATGTCTTATTACGCGTCATGTCATCCCCTCCCTTCTTGACTATGTATCCCCGCATTTCTTTCCTCGCTGATCGCTTCGAAGATAGTTGAGTTCCTTCACTTCCTCTTTTTCGTGTTCCCCAGCTTTGATGTTAATTTCATCAGTAATCTTATTTCTCTCACTCCCCATCACTTCCGCCTTTCTGTGGTATACTGTCAATCCATTCTGTGCTCAGCAGACCATTCCGTTAACATGTAATTTTTTCTCGCTGCCACTGAGGACAGAGAATATTATTATTAATATTCTGGCATGCTAAATTTTAAAACCATTCTTGACCATAATTTGCTATCGTCATTGCTTCTACAATGTACAGAATGAACTGTTTAGGAAAAGACTACCCTTTGCCGTACATTCTGTTTAATCAAATCGCTTCTTAGGAGTAGTAGTGGCATAAAATTCGCAGACCAATCACCGAAGTCCTGCGATTCACAGTCGCCCTTCTTTACATTCATAACGGTACTCAGTTATCCATTGGACCCTGTCACTTCCACCTCCATTAACACTTTACATCTCATTCTGAGGAAAGGTATGGGGTCGATATACTTGTTCTATATATTCATTCTAGGACATAGTTTTATGATCGTGTTGTCCGTGGCTTGCATCCTAAATTTAGTTTTGTACGCAACTACAAAAGCATAAAACAGTGAAGTAATGGTTCTGGCTGCACAGTTCTTTTAACAACACGACAGCATGGCAGTGCGTGTACCAGGATATGATCATATAATAATCGTAACCTGTTGTATTAATGACCTACTGAAGTTGTTACTTCATCCTTCTATACTTATGTGCTGCTGGCCGATATTTTCAGACTGTCAATCCAAAGGGCCCGGGTTCGATTCCCGGCTGGGTCGGTGGTTTTATCCGCTCAGGGACTGGGTGTTGTGTTGTCCTAATCATCATCATTTCATCCCCATCGAGGCGCAAGTCGCCGAAGTGGCGTCAAATCGAAAGACTTGCACCAGACGAGCGGTCTACCCGACGGGAGGCCCTCGTCACACGACATTATTATTATTATTATTATTATTATTATTATTATTATTTCGGGAAGAGCGAATCTCACGTTAGGCCAGCTACTACTGAGAGTCTGGGAGATCAACATAATCACAATCGCCGGATACGATAAACAAGAATAACGATTACGTTAAAAATAAGCTACCAGACACTTCAAGCTAACTCTTTTCAAGAAAAGAGTTAATTTCTGAACATTAACTGCATAATATTTGTATGTACCCTTCTCGTACAAAATGTTTGGAAATGGGTTTGAGACTAAAAGGGATATTAACAAGTACGGAAATATTTAAGTGTTCATTTTTCCCAAGCACTCTTAGAGAATGGAACAGTAGAGAAGTAGCCTGAAGAGGGTTTGGAGAAATCTGTCTCAGGCACTTAAGTGTGAGTTGCAGAGTAATCATTTAGATGTAGATGTCCAACAATACAAGAAAAATTGATCTGTATTACATTCAATAGGGCAACGGCCTTGCCGCAGTGGATACACCGGTTCCCGTGAGATCACCGAAGTTAAGCGCTGTCGGGCGTGGCCGGCACTTGGATGGATGGGTGACCATCCCGGCCGCCATGCGCTGTTGCCATTTTTCGGGGTGCACTCAGCCTCGTGATGCCAACTGAGGGGCTACTCGACCGAATAGTGGCGGCTCCGGTCAAAGAAAACTATCATAACGACCGGGAGAGCGGTGTGCTGACCACACGCCCCTCTATCCGCATCCTTACCGAGGATGACACGGCGGTCGGATGGTCCCGATGGGCCACTTGTGGCCTGAAGACGGAGTGGTCATTACATTCAATAAATCTAACTTATCCACAGAAATATTTGAAGTATGCAACTATAAAACCCTTTGACAGTTTACCCATGCAACTAAAATGTCAGCCACATTGAAGCACTGTTTTCAAATGTAGATAAAATATGTTACTCCTCAACAGCTCCCACTATATCACACAGGAATTCTTGAATAGGAATAATTAGTCATTTTTACACAAATGACCTATAAATGGCCAGCATGTAGCCACGTTAATATTTTCTGTATCAATTCATATTATAAATCAGTCTCCTGCCACGTTTATAAATTATATACGCAAACCTTTATCGTGAATCACTATCTGTTACTGAAAACCGCATAAAAATCCCTGCAGTTATTCCTTGGATTACCCTTCACATACAGACAGAAAACCTTGGAAGGATACTTAAATTCATAATATGCACAGAAGATACTCGTAAATCTACCTACTCTAGTCAAGCTTCGCTGCTCTTTGGCGTTGTGGCGGCTCTTTGCTGTTCTTTTCCGCCAGATACCGCCTCCTCCGCAGCTGACCAGCTCGTCATTCCCATCACTACTAAGAAGTATCACCCCAAACTCCAATTAGATATGGGACAGATAACTCGTATATTACGAACTCGTCATTATAATGATTATAAATTACGTATAAAAACCTTCCTCGTGAATCAGCCTGTCCATTAGTTGAAACTATATAACAGTTCCTACAGTCGTTCCTGATATTAACTTTCACATACAGACGGGAAAACCCAGCGGGGAAGTTTTTATATAACGTGCGTATGTGTATGTGTGTTTTTTTTTCAGGGCATAGTGTTTATCGTCAATATGGTCTTGAAACAAGTAAGTAAGTAACTAAATGATGTGTACCAGACAGAAAGAGATTCTTCTTGTGCATGAGTGTAAGATAGGTCTCATAGATCGTAATAATGTTGTTCACTACATTCATATGCAGGAAACTGCTCTGTGGCTGGTATTAACTGACGTTTTTTTCCATCTTACATTCGCAGGTACGTAAACCGTTCGCATTCCTGTGCGGGTGACGCATCTGGGAAATGCGGTGCACAAGTTCTCAGAGACGAGCGTCATTACGTCGAACGGTAAGTCCGTTGTACTCGCCTACTGTGACAGTAACATTACCTAATTCTCTAACAAGGTGTTATCTTGCTTTCCGATGGTGAGAGTTGAAAAAGCGAAATTTTTCACACGAAGTGTGAAAACGCGTGTTTCGTGAGAACTGTGTCTGCAACCACAACAGCTTCAAGACTATTGCTTCAAAGCAGATGAGGCGTCAGTGTTAATTAAATATACAGGTCCCCATAACAAACTACCGACTCTGAGCACATCAGACTGAGTCAAACGAACAAGAACTGAATATCGCTGGAATCATTTCTAGCCTTGGAAGCGATCTGTGAGGGCAAGTAAATACTTTCTAGTTCAAGAACTCACCGACAAACTTCACAGAAAGATAGTTAGAACACAGACAGATCATAATTTGTTGTTTGGTTGCAAATCCTTTTTAATCCGTAGTTCATTAGGTATATTTATGATTGAAGCGCATCTGTAATAATTAGCAATACCCGGTAACCAACTCTTCAATTAACTGTCGTTCTACTCCTAAGTCTTTAATGTGTCTTACGAGATTATTGTGTACTATATTTGAATTTCTAGATCCAGTTTGAATCAAGAATTATGGCGTCATGATGACTCTTCGAGTAACAGACTCTCGCTGTATCTGCGAACAGTTTTCCTAACAGCAGACATACGACAGTACGTTTGCTGTACTTTTTCCATGGTGCGTAAAACAGGATCTACGTCCTTTGTATGTTGCCGGTGACTAGCCTCGTTCAAGAATAGCAAGCTTAGCGGATGACTTTACAGGGAGGTTTAGTAATGCACCCTGAAGTGATAACGGTGCCCTGAGATGTACTATGTTTGTGATCGTGCTTTATGGTTGCTCAGTGGTGAGATTATCAGAGCCCTTACGAAAATTAGTAGAAACGAGTATGGTTAAAACGGCTAAAATGCTAGAAAACAAATAAGCTTAAATCTTACATAAAATTGCATTCACCGTCTTACTAAACACTCACTCGCAAAATCACACTAAGTAACAGCTTTTAACAAAGAGTAAATATTGCCAGGTGTTCTAAAATTTTCAATTAAAACACAAGTCTACAAGAACAAACATAAAATTGTTACCCAGGGACATGTGGCTTGCTGATTATGGGTGATCCAGCCACATTTAAAACTTCTCCCTAAATTTTTTGCGAAAAAGTTGGACATTTCACAGAACCTTTAATCGTACCGCATTCATATCAGTGTCAGTTAAAACAAAGAGCAAATCTGTAGGTCTCTTGTCTGAATATGTAACACAGTTTACTAAAATGTTGCGCACCGTGATCTGTACCCCACAAAAAATAGACACTGATCTTCTCGCCGGAGCAAGAAGCCACGCGCCGAGGTGCTGTGGCGATGTGTCCTACGTGGAGACGACTGAGGACTTCGTCCCGTCTCTGTCGCTGGAAGGAGGTTCACCGTTGCCGAACTGTTGACTTTACTAGGCACAGCTTTTTGTCCTTCACTTCGAGCCATCCTTCTTCCCCTCCATACATTGCTCTGAGACACTCTAAAATGTCTGATTATCGCGACACGCAGCGCTGTTGGCCGTTTCAGCTCTCGTAAAACCCATGCGCCGAAGCACTGAGCAGAAAGGCGCCTTTTTCTTCAGTCTCCTAAAACACTGGACTGCTTTCAACTAAACTTGGTGCAGATGTCTTTTACTGTCTGGAAAGAATCACTGTGGGGGTAAGAGCCACCCACCTGTCAAAGGGGTGCAGTTGCGAGTGAAAAAGCAGTGTAGACACGACTCGATAGTACCCGTACTTTAGTCATCCACTTCTTGAGAATGAAAGCACTTAGAAACTTGTAACAAACTCTACGCCTAGTTTCTAACCTCTATGATACTTTTTGTCTCTGACGACCGCCACAAGGTCATGAAAGGAAGAAAAGGTTATCGCTTACTACATTTTTGCTTGTCATTTAATAGAACTACGACACGATGCATGGCGTTTTAATACATTGCTTCTTACCACTGTTTGTATTCGTGACACATTTCACATGTAGCACTGAATGTACCGGAAAAATTACATCATGGCACAACACTGAGTTCAGGAGATACGACGTCACAAACACTGAATCCTTGAAAAACCATCGCATCATCCAATGCGTTTTAATTTATTACTTTACTGCTACAAATTCTATTCACAACACATTTCACAGACACTATGCACAAATACCACTGAATGTAACTGTAAAATTGCATTGTTGTACAGCAAATAATTCAGGAGATATGATGTAACAAATATTGAGCTGCGTGAAAATGAAGTTTCTGGGCGGAATTCGCTAGACATGCAGGTGAAATCTGTGTACATAAACACGTGAAATATGTTAAATATGTGTGAAATATATTTGAAGTGTGTGTATGCGAACAAAGCTACGGATATAAAAGGGCAGTGCATTGGTGGGGCTGTCATTTGTACTCATGTCATTCATGTGAAAAGGTTTCCGACGTCACCATGACCGCACGACGGGAGTTAAGAGATGTTGGACGCGGAATGGTAGCTGGAGTTACACGCATGGGACGTTCCATTTCGGAAATCATTACGGAATTCAGTATTCCGAGAACCACAGGTTGAAGAGTGTGCCGAGAATACCACATTTCAGTATTATTTCTCACCACGGGCAACGCAGTAGCCGATGGCCATCACTTAACGAGTGACAGCAGCAGTGTTAAGTGACAAGCAACACTTTGTGGATCAATGTTGGACATACGACGAACATATCCATTGCTGACAACACGACATCGCCTGCGGCGGCTCTCCTGGGCTCGTGACCATACCGGTTGGACACTAAGACGACTGGAAAACCGTTGTCTGGTCAGTTGAGTCCATATATCAGTTGGTTAGAGCTGAAGGTAGAGTTCGAATGGGGTGCAGACCCCATGAAGCAATGAACGCAGGTTGTTGACACATAACTGTGCAACTTGGTAGTGCCTTCATAATGGTTTGGACTGTGCTTACATCTGCCCAAGTGAGCCGATTACTGACTGTAAATGGTAATGTTCGGCTGCCTGGATACCATATGTAAACATCCATGGACATCATGTCCTCAAGTAAGTATGGAATTTTTTATGGATGACAGTACGCCATTTCACCGGGCCACATTTTGAGCAATTGCTTTGATGAACATTCTGGCTAATTCGAGCGAATGGTTTGGCCACCGAGATCGCCTGACATGAATTTTTTTTTTTTTAATTGCACTGTGGGACTTAACACCTGGGTTACCAGACCCCTAGACCATAGAGCTAACTAACCTAAGGACGTCACACACACCCATGCCCGAGGCAGGATTTGAACCTGCGACCGTAGCGGTCGCGCGGCTCCGGAGTGAAACGCCTAGAACCGCTCGGCCACACCGGCTGGCGACATGAATCTCATCGAACATTTATGCAACATAATCGAGAAGTCAGTTCGTGAACTAAACTTTGCACCGTCACACTTCGCAATTTTAGACGGCTATAAAGTCAACATGACTCAGTGTCTCTGCAGGGGATTTTCAACGACTTTTTGAGTCCGTACCACGTAGAACTGCTGCACTACCCCCCGGCAAAAGGAGGTCCAGCACGATGTTGGGAGGTATCTCATGACTTTTATCACTTCAGTGCACATTAGTCCACTTTCCTCTAGAGCTGGGTTGGTAGTTCGCATCACCTATACTTTTGCCTGAGAGAATGTAATATTTGTACAAGTTTACGTCAAATGTGGAACGAATACGCAGTCGGAGGTCATCGCCTGCTTCCGGTGATTTCACTATACAAACAGTTTTTCCTTCACTTTTATTTTTACTGTCCTATTCATTTCATACTTCTATAGATTTTGGAATCATACGTCTACAAGTTTAAGCTCCTTCTAGAGATTTTACTCGACCATACCGAAACCTATTAAGCATTCGTCATTCCCCATTCTGCAACACTGCATTAGCAAATCTACACAAAAATCATAGAAAACTCATCCCTATCGAATTTAAATTACACTGTTGGCCACCGTAAATGCAACACCAAGAAAGACAAGAGGTAGCACAACAAAATTTATTTTGTAGATAACATGTTGACCAAGTATCAAATGATTACGTTTACAGACGTCTGTGACATGTGGTTCCTGCCAGAATCAGTAGCCAGAGTAGCCGCCATTGTCGGAGATCACCGCTGCCACACGTCTCGGCATTGAGTCAAAGAGACGTTGGATGTGTTCCTGGGGTACAGCAGCCCAAGCAGCTTCCACACGTTGCCAAAGATCATCTGGTGTGGCAGCTGGGGATGTAATCTGGGTCACTCGTTGAGCAACCATGGACCACATGTTTTCTATCGGCGAAAGATCCGGAGAGCGAGCCGGTCAGGGAAGCAATTCAATCTGGTTATTGACGAAGAACCTTTGGACAATGCGTGCCACGTGTGGTCGCGCATTATCCTGTAGAAATATGGCTGTGGCCGAGCCCTGAAGGTAAGGAAGGACAACTGGCTCCAGCACCTCGGATATGTAGCGCCGGCTATTTAAAGTACCGGCAATGCGTACTAGAGGCGTGCGAGAGTAATACCCAATACCGCCACATACCATAATACCCGGTGCAAGACCAGTGTGGCGGTGCATAATGCAGCTGTCCAGCATCCTCTCTCCACGGTGTCTCCACACTAGAATCCGACCACCGTGGTGCTGCAGACAGAAGCGTGTCTCGTCAGTAAAGACAACGTCATTCCATTCTGCCGTCCACATCCGTCTGTCATCACACCATTGGCGACGGAGACGTCTGTGGTTCTGCGTCAATGGTAGACGAAGCAATGGACGTCTTACGGACAGACCACTCTGCTGTAAACGGCGTCGAATGGTACGCGCAGACACTGGATGATGCGTTACAGACGCAATGTGCTGTGCTATGGTTCGGGATGTCACTGAGCGATCCGTCACTGCCTTGCGCACAATTTGCCTATCAGCACGTGCAGTGGTGCACCGAGGTGAATGCGATCGACCACGTCGGTCGGTCGTACCCTCCTCCATCCAACGGTCACATATCCGCATTACAGTTGTTTGGTTTCGTCCAACACGACTAGCGATTTCTCTGTATGATAATCCACAATCTCGGTAACCCACTATCCTTCCTCTGTCGAACTCGGATACTTGATCAAAAGATGTTCGCTGTTGTCTACGAGGCATAACTGATCGTCTTGTGAAACAACCACAAGGTAAACACAGGTGCCGAACGTACACTCGTCGAAATCGCCAAGCCTTAAATGGCGCTATGAGGTGGCGCCACAGGCGCGCGTGATGTGCGTCTGCGCTGAAATTCTAATCAGTTGCATATCTCATCGCTGCAAACCCAATGTGTAAATTTCACTTGATTCGGGTGCTCCCTTCAGGGTGTTGCATTTACGGTGGCCAGCAGTGTAAAACACCTGCAGCCGTTTCTTTTCATTTACTTATCAGTTTCGGTATTCCATTACACCATCTTCATGGCCCTTGACCATAGAACACCGAGAATGGTTGCGTAAATAAATTAAACCTAAAAGAGACGGCTGCAGGTGTTTCAATTTTCATTTCACACTGAGTATCGGAAATCCTTGTAACCATCTATTACAAGCGTGGTCATAGTGTATATATATACGAGGCCTGTTCAGAAAGTAAGCTCCGATTGATTGCCAAATTGAAACCACAGTGAACATCAGAAATGTTTTACTTCTAACAATTAGCTACACCTTTCAGCTACTTCTCTACGTAGTCGCCGTTCTGACTTAAACTTTTGTCATAGCGTTGTACCAACTTTTCAATAGCCTCATCATAGAAGGCAGCCGCCAGTGCTTTCCGCCAATTCTCCACGCTGGCCTACACCTCGTTGTCTGAGTCAAAATGTTGTCTTCAAAGACAGCGGTTCATGTGACCAGAGATGAAACTCAGGGGGAGACAATTGCGGACTGTATTGTGGGTAATCTAACATTTCCATTTGAAAACGATGCAGGAGCATCTTCATTGCCCCTGCAGAATGCGGCTGAGAATTGTCTTGAAGAAGAAACAGCACGACAGTTATGTAATGTTAGCTGCATAGCTTCAGGCGAAATTTCTCACCAGGCCCTCGTACTTGGCGGCAGACACTATTTTCTAGACATCTTTACGCACTCACTGCGAGCTCAGAAATGAGAAGAGCGACGTGATGATAACTGGGGTTATACTAGAGACACTAGCCAACACATCTGTGCAAAGCTTTATCGGATTTTCATAGTCGTTTCCATTTCGCGACCGATCGGAGCTTACTTTCTGAACGCCCCTCGTATATGTCTCAAAAAAGGCCTGCCTGAGTCGAAGTTCTGATGAGGCAACAGATCGTGCTCGACTGGTTAGAATTAGCTAACATTTCTGCAGTCTACAGACAAGTGTTTATCACAGTGTTCCGAGAAAAGTCGTGTGAATATATGTTGTGGTAGCTGAGTACCCTAATCAACTCTAGAGTCATGTGACTCCGAAGTGGATTGCACAGGAAAACTGAAAAAAATCACTTTTTAAAGTAGTAGCTTATACAGTCGTAATGGTATGGTTGAAGGTCATTTTTCTCAGAACTTGCGAAATCCCGATACGCTTACATCATGAATGATGGTTTAGAATGAAGAAGTTCTTCACAACAAATGATCTCCTAAGTAGAACTTTTCGATTGTGAAATAAAAGTGTAGATAGAGGAGAGGCAAGCAGCAGCCACTGCGCCAGGATTTCAGCTGTTGGCTCAGTTTCAGAATGCACTGCATGCGGAATGAGCCACAGTTAGTGGCAGCGAAGGTCACTGGAGGCGAACGAACTGCATGCATTGCGCCTTCTCTTGCACCTGTCCGCCAGCAGCGAGTTCAACGCTCGCGTGTCCTGCCAACAACAGCTGTCGCCTGTTTGCTAGCACCGATTCGCTGGCACACACACCTCCGCAAACGGAAAGAAAATACGCTGCTTGCCTATGAACTCCCAAGCGCTCTTTGTCTAAGGGTTTCTGGCCGTGTGGTTTCGTACTTATTTTCACTCTGGCGGCATTTCGAACCTCTGGCAGCAGCTGCTTTGAGCCAACAGTTGTAAGCCACTGAGGACTGTAGGATTTATTGGGTTTGTGCACAAGTTCGTAGCGTTTATCCGTAAGTTTAATAAACACAACAGATACACAGACTATAGCCACCAATAATATATTCTCCTTCACTGTTTATATAAATGTGCCATCGCTAGGAAGCTTCTCGATTCCATGACTTTAGAAATCAAGTGGTTTTGAGGCGAACAACTCGTCGATCCATTTTCATCCGTAAAGGAACTTCCTTGACTTCCTTGTAGGTTGTCCGATAGATAGCAGCCCGCATCTCGTGGTCGTGCGGTAGCGTTCTCGCTTCCCACGCCCGGGTTCCCGGGTTCGATTCCCGGCGGGGTCAGGGATTTTCTCTGCCTCGTGATGGCTGGGTGTTGTGTGCTGTCCTTAGGTTAGTTAGGTTTAAGTAGTTCTAAGTTCTAGGGGACTGATGACCATAGATGTTAAGTCCCATAGTGCTCAGAGCCATTCGATAGATAGCAGAGAAGGTGAAAATCTGATAGCAGAGCATCAGGTGAATATAGTGGGTGCGGATGTTGTGTTGGCAGAAGAGCCAACACCGTGTTACGAGAGGAGGCCGAAATGCACGCGTTTTAGCTCACGCAGGCTGGCGTGAGGAGGGAAGAACTATACTGACGTGAGGTCTGGAACATGACAAGGAATTAGAATTCAGAAAGCTTACGTAGTTAGTTTGATACTTAACTTTAATCCATTATTGATGAATGTCGCTCTTGACGGTACATGATTCACAATATTATCTTTTCAGATTATAGTAACTGCATATGGCGCCTTGCTAGGTCGTAGCAACTGACGTAGCTGAAGGATATGCTAAACTGTCGTCTCGGCAAATGAGAGCGTTTGTAGTCAGTGAACCATCGCTAGCAAAGTCGGCTTTACAACTGGGGCGAGTGCTAGGGAGTCTCTCTAGACCTGCCGTGTGGCGGCGCTCGGTCTGCAATCACTGATATTTGCGACACGCGGGTCCGACGTATACTAACGGACCGTGGCCGATTTAAAGGCTACCACCTAGCAAGTGTGGTGTCTGGCGGTGACACCACTCTTTGTACGGTGAGTTGCCGCTTTGTCTGGGCTCGAAGGTTCCATTGTTTCCCTTATGTCAGCATGAAGACACCACTTCTCGTCAGTAGTGACGATACGGGATAGGAATGGTCGATGTTGTTCATGAGCCGTTTGATGAACAGAGATGTCATATGGCCACCCGCTGGTTTAGAGCATGCACTATCCATAAAATCCGAGTTTTGAATCATGCCCCATTGCATGGAAAAGTCACAAGATGGTGTAATGATCACAGTTCATCACATTTACCAGTGTTTGAGTACAATGACGTCGATCATTGTGAATTACTGAGTTTAAAAGCTCTTCGTCAAACCCCAAAGATTTTCAGAATGAGATTTTCACTCTGCAGCGGAGTGTGCGCTGATATGAAACTTCCTAGCAGATTAAAACTGTGTGCCCGACCGAGACTCGAACTCCGGACCTTCGCAGGAGAGCTTCTGTAAAGTTTGGAAGGTAGGAGACGAGGTACTGGCAGAAGTAAAGCTGTGAGTACCGGACGTGAGTCGCGCTTCGGTAGCTCAGATGGTAGAGCACTTGCCCGCGAATGGCAAAGGTCCCGAGTTGGAGTCTCGGTCGGGCACACAGTTTTAATCTGCTAGGAAGTCCCAAAGATCTTCCTCAACCTGGAGTCCTAATGTCAAAACGATCCCCCTTAAAACAAGGATTACCCCATACACGACGCAAATGTTTCTGGCTGGCTTCGCTGCTGTCATTCCTCTACTGAACTCAGACAGAAGAACATGGTGTAAATGTTTCGATTTCTCCATTTTCTAGCCTCCACTGCTCTATTCTCCATCTCCAAATGACAAAATGACAGGATGTAAACTTAAATGGCAAAAGGTAAACTGCAAATAAAAAATAACAATCGAGAATTAAACCCATAGCAACCGAAATACCAAAATGCAAAACGAAAACGCTGCGATTTTATTCGCCAACCTAACGTGATCAGTTCTTCATCTTCGTTTCTGTCGAACACATCTTGTTTTACTGCAAACTCTTTGAAATTACGAATGTTCAACAGGATATAGTAAAAATTGAAAAAGGTTCAAATGTGTGTGAAATCTTATGGGACTTAACTGCTAAGGTCATCAGTCCCTAAGCTTACACACTACTTAACTTAAATTATGCTAAGGACAAAGACACCCACCCATGCCCGAGGGAGGACTCGAACCTCCGCCGGGACCAGCAGCACAGTCCATGACTGCAGCGCCCCAGACCGCTCAGCTAATCACGCGCGGCGATGCAGCTCTCCATGCTAATACCGCGCGGCAGTAAAAATTGAGAACACTTTACTCAGTTAATGTGAAGCAACAGAGATTCTAATGCACTCTGCTTGCTGTTACATACGACCTGTATTTGTGAGCTATTTGGTGTCCAACCGTAGTAAGGCATGCTCCTGTCCGATGCCTTGGGGATCATGCACTCTCTAAAAACTTCAGATTTGTCAGGGGTACTCTGTCAGGCGTTGTAAACGCGTTCTTCTACTGTTTGGGCATTATTAATGGGGCTTGGATACATCAAAGATTTCAAACGTGCCCACAAAAGTGGGCTTTCATTATGATGGTCAGTGCGAGGACAGAACTACAGTGTAAAAAGCATTTCACAAACATATCAAAACACTGACTGGTTCCACTAAACTAATGTATGCGCTGCACTGGCTCGTAGATGTGGTGACGGATTAGAGTAAGAACACTAACAAAAGTTTACTTCATGCCGTAACCATGTACCATAACAGAGGAATGTGTCATTTATTTGCTGCATTTTGTTGAACGTACGTAACAGCAAAGGCTATCAATGGAAGAGGTATGTATCCCAGTAGTGAGGATGAACAAGTGCTCATAGTTCGTAAAATATGCATTTTAGAGGCCATATTTATTGGATACTTTCATTTTGATTTGGTCCACTGCCGAGTCCTGTTGGGAAGCGGGTGCGCTCAGTCATTCTGAGACCAATTGAGGAGCTACTTGACTGAGGAGTAGGGGCACCGGTCACGAAAACTGACAACGGCCACGAGAGTGGTGTGCTGACCACATGTCCCTCCGTATCAGCATCCGGTGACGCCTAAGGACTAAGGATGACACGGCGGCCGGTCGGTACCGTTGGGCCTTCGCGACCTGTTCGCAAGGTGTTTTTAACTACCCGTACATACATACTAGATTTTTGTCACACTGTCATCCTTGCCTTGAAAGACGAAATACTAATTTTCGCATTTACAAATGTATTCACTAATGCCGGCCGGTGTGGCCGAGAGGTTCTAGGCGGTTCAGTCTAGAACTGCGCGACCACTACGGTCGGAGATTCGAAGTCTGCCTCGGGCATGTATCTGTGTAATGTCCTTAGGTTTAAGTAGTTCTAGGGGACTGATGACCTCAGATGTTACGACCCATAGTACTCAGAGCCATTTGAACCATTATTCACTAATGCTGACATTGCCACACAATTTTTGGATTCCGAACGGCTCACTGACCAGGTTGACTGAAAAATGTATATCAAAAGATTGACACTCTTCAGAGTGAACAGACTGTACTACTCAGTGTGCATGGGTGTACAGATGATACTCTTAGTTACGTAAGCTAATTTACCACGGCGAGGTCATATCACCTCGTATGGGAAAAATCAGTTTTTAATTGTCCTGAGGCCAAAAACCACGTAAAATGCACCAATCAAAATGAAATCTGATTATTAATTTCCGTGTGACTGGCGCAAAACATGTTCAATATGCTGTCCGTTTTCTGCGACAAATTGAAATCGAGAAACAGCATGCTCCACAATTGACCGAAGTGTTTCCGGGGTCACGTTCAGAATGTGTTAGGCAATGCGTGCCTTCAGTACAGCTAAGTCTGCAATCAGAACACTGAACACATCATCTTTCATAGAGCCCCACAGCCAGAAGTCACACGGATTAAGATCAGATGAGCGGGACGGCCATTCTGTAGGGAAGCGGCGGGTGATAATTCTAGCATTTCCGAAAAGACGCTTCGGAAGCTGCTTAACTGGATTTGCAATGTGCGGAGGTGCACCATATTGCATAAGAATGATTCCATCCACACATGCACGCTGTTGGATAGTTGCGATGACATGGTTGCACAGAAGACACTCATAGTGCTTACCAGTGGCGATACAGGTAATAGGCCCCGAAGCACCTGCCTCTTCGAAAAAATATGGCCCTCTGATAAATGATACCGTAAACATGCACCACACAGTGACATTTGCACGATTAAGTGGTACTGATTGATTTGCGTGTGGATTTTCGTTGCCCATACTCGACAATTCTTTGTTTTGAATATTTTGTCAGATGGAAGTGAGCTTCGTCTGTCCACAAAATCTTTCACTGCCAATCATTATCCACTTTCATGCGAGCAAGAAATTCTAAAGCAAAGGTGTCTCTTGCTGGCAGGTCAACAGTTTACGCTCCGTGCTCGCGGGTATGTCCAGTGTTCGGACAATTCTCCGTGCACTACAAGTTTGCACACCACCACTCGTCTCATCCTGCACTGCTGTGACCACAGCTTCCACTGACGTCGAACCAATTCGTTTCCTGCCTCTACCAGGTTACACACCAAAAGAACCCGTCTTTTCGAATCATTTTCTCCAGACCCTCGGCAGTCATCGGACCAACGCCTTTTTTCAAACCCTTCAGTGTCCCGAACTTCTGCAGAGCGACGTGTGCACAGACATCATTCTTGTAATAAAGCTTTACAAACAGAGCACAATCCTGCATTGAGACAGTCACGGCAAACGTCGCAGACGCAAAAGGAGGATAAGCCGTTTATCCGGCGTGTTTATACCAACTTCAATGGGTCGTGCGCATGACAGGTGTTTTCATTTACGCAATCTGACATATATAGCGCCATCTATTGATCAATTTTCACACTTTTTTTGTCTTCTGCCATACGCTGTCCCCCTTCTCTGACAATTTGACGTCATTCTGACCAATGGTGTTATTTCTACAGCGTTTTGAAAGTTTAATTATAATTACCCTGTACATCAGTAAATGTACCACTAGTGGAGGAATGCCTCTGTAGTATATCGTGGGAAGAAAATAAGATAAATACATCGTGGAAAGAAAATAACATAAGTGAAGGCGTGCGCAGAACAATAACCATTGGTGCCTTTCGGAGATGTAACTCCACGAGGGGTAAGAAATAACGAAAATATACTTATTATGAGTGTTGTAGAAAAAATACATAATTACGTGTGTAGGTGACTTATGAGTTGACTATCCCCTGAGTATGAGAAGTTTCACCGGAAATTGTCTTATAACGACGCAGTTTCTATCTTAGGTGAAAGTGAAGATCTCGTAATAACTGTTTATTACAGCCACTCTTGCAACTGGATGTACACTGCAGTGGGCACCGCCATGTTCTCTGAAGTAATTTGGTGTGAAGCTTAGAAAACATGACGACGTGCAGTACAAGAGATAGCATACGACTACTTGACATGACACGGACGGCCACTGTACCTGTCCGAAGATAAATTTTAGAAGGCGAAACTATCATAATCGTGTAGGAAATTACGGTGTGTTAGCTTGACTTTAATAACCGAGACTGCGATAAATTCAGCCGCTGCTGCCCTTTGCCAGATGTGGTTACCACGAAGAAGCTCACGCAAGAGGTCGGACGAGTTTTCTCTTAGGGCAAGACAGGAGTCTGAACATACATTGTGCAGCACTCTGGCGATGAACGGCCTGTCATACTGATAGCTGCTTTATTTTGCACAGCGATCACTCAAGGTAGTTTCTGTATTACTCTAAAACTGGACGACAGGTTTTGGTCATTCACTCAATTACGCTGCAGACCTCTGTTTGCTATTACTACATTGATTTCAGCGGGCATCAGCAGTGGTTGCTCACCTGCTTTATAATTTTCTATCATCATAATCTCTCTCGTAATAATGTCATTAGCGTTATATGTTCATTGGTAATTCTGTGGGAAATTGTAGCTGTAAATTGTTCACATACCTATAAGAAGTTATAGTTTGTTGGAAGAATACTGGTTCAATAATTCGCGGTGCACACTGCTGTTTTTCGCATAATACAGAGTCTGTTTACGTGAAGAAGATTGTTCCGCGAATTCCGATAAATGTAGACATGTTCCACTAGAAACGAAAACTATCATGCCAACCTATACCTCCCCGTCATGCTCAAACTGCCGAAGTCAGTGGCACTATTGTTATCGAGTCATTTGAAGGATATACAACCAACCAACAAGACAGCAGAATAAAGCAAAAATGAATGTTTCGCCCTCTCATCTTCAAAGAACTGTCGACGATATAGAAAAGAAGATATAATTAAATATTTTGAAGGTGTTTTCAATGCAACTTTGTCTGGCGTTGCCAGTTTATGTTTCTCCTCTTTGAGTATTAGTCCACTGATTCTGAAACGGATGAACATGTAATTGTGAAAATATAAATTACGGGGCCTGATGACAGCGCAGTTGAGCGCCAAACCAAACATCATCACCAAAATTTAAATTAGTTAACTGCTCTGGCCTCAAATTTTGTAAAGCTGTGGAAAAAGAAAACGCAATATTGACCTACATTTCTCAGCTTTTTATTTCAGACGACCTACCATCTGGTTCTAACCCGTTTTAAAATGGTAATGATTTATTCACGCCTTCCGGTCAGTGATCTCTAATCTCTGTACTGTGTACACGTATAGCTCTTGTCTCAGAACATAAGATTTACGCCTGCCAGCAGATACTTGTCTGCATCTTCAGCTGTGTTGTAGTTTTGTAAAAATTTTGTTCGGCTTGCATGTGATTCAGGCTAACTTGCTTATTTCAGGTTATAAAGCTTATCAGCTATAACGGCGTCTGATCAGCAAGATGGCCATGTCTGATATAAATAATTCGAGACTGAAAATGGCTAAAAGGGAGTTTTAGTGGTATCCACGAAATCACGTTTGGAAGTTTATGATGATTCTGTAATGAACAAAAAATGTGTATTCCACATTCTAGGGGGGCAGAAGGGGGCAGCGGCAGAAATGCCTCCCCTTTTACCCAGGCCCCCTCTTCTACCCTTGTGGACAATATGACTTAAAGAGTTTGGCGACCGTATTTTATTTAACTATTTCCCCTAGCAATACAGGCGCAGTCTGCGCCATGAACAATTTACCAATTTCAGATGGAGAGGTACCACGACACCGTTGATAGTAATACAAAAAAATGGTTCAAATGGCTCTGAGCACTATGGGACTCAACTGCTGTGGTCATAAGTCCCCTAGAACTTAGAACTACTTAAACCTAACTAACCTAAGGACAACACACAACACCCAGCCATCACGAGGCAGAGAAAATCCCTGACCCCGCCGGGAATCGAACCCGGGAACCCGGGCGTCGGAAGCGAGAACGCTACCGCACGACCACGAGATGCGGGCTTAGTAATACATTGTTGAATCATTTTATACAGGGTGTTACAATAAGGTACGGCTAAACTTTCAGGAAACGTTCGTCACACACAAAGAAAGAAAATATGTTATGTGGACATGTGTCCGGAAACGCTTACTTTCCATGTTAGAGCTCATTTTATTACTTCTCTTCAAATCACATTAATCATGGAATGGAAACACACAGCAACAGAACGTACCAGCGTGACTTCAAACACTTTGTTACAGGAAATGTTCAAAATGTCCTCCGTTAGCGAGGATACATGCATCCACCCTCCTTCGCATGGAATCCCTGATGCGCTGATGCAGCCCTGCAGAATGGCGTATTGTATCACAGCCGTCCACAATACGAGCACGAAGACTCTCTACATTTGGTACCGGGGTTGCGTAGACAAGAACTTTCAAATGCCCCCATAAATGAAAGTCAAGAGGGTTGAGGTCAGGAGAGCGTGGAGGCCATGGAATTGGTCCGCTCTACCAATCCTTCGGTCACCGAATCTGTTGTTGAGAAGCGTACGAACACTTCGACTGAAATGTGCAGGAGCTCCATCGTGCATGAACCACATGTTGTGTCGTAAAGGCACATGTTCTAGCAGCACAGGTAGAGTATCCCGTATGAAATCATGGCGGTGAATCGAGGAAGTACAGTACATACTGACGAAACTAAAATGAGCTCTAACATGGACATTAAGCGTTTCCGGACACATGTCCACATAACATCTTTTCTTTATTTGTGTGTGAGGAATGTTTCCTGAAAGTTTGGCCGTATCTTTTTGTAACATACTGTATACCGAGTATGTCAAATATATACTTCGCTTTAGACTGACAGGTATGGGAACTTTCACGTTTTGCAACAGCTTATACTTGATGAGCACTTGCTTAATTCGTTCCTGAATTTTATCATTGGTAGCGTCATGTCTGAGCCAACGAAATTAACTTTATTCAAGAGTTTACGACACTTGATTTTACAAATTACATGTAGTGCAAGGTTTGGCTAGTATGTTAGTTATTTTATCGATCTCTACACTGCTCTGCAAATATGGCGGACGAACTAGATAAAGAAACATATTAATACTCCGCGGAAATAAGTGAGAGTGCGCGAGCATCACGCCAGATGTCTCCCACTCAGTGGAAAAAAATGTTACATATAACGTGATGTGAAGTTGGCGTGAGTATAGTGCCAGGTCCGACACACGACGCAGTCAAAATAACGAAAAAAAAAAACAGTTCGTGTCAGTCGCGTAGCAGTTACAGTGCACTGTGGTGGTGTTCTTCATTAGAACATAGCCCTGAGATGACATTTGTATGACTTCACTTGTGGAAGAATCACCGAAAAACTGGAAGGATGACGAAGTGTGGCGAGTGTAGCCCAGGAGTTTGATATTGCTCGGAGCATTGTTTCACGTGCATGGGAAGCGTTCCGAACAGTAGGCGCTCTAGCCCGAAGGAGAAGAGGTTGTCGACCACCGTAAAGTGCAGGAGCAATGACCGCTACCTTGTGCAACAGGCAAGACCAAGGTCAAACAGCAAGTGCAACTCCAGTCACAATTAACAGAACTGAAATACATGCAATCACAGGCTCTACGATGGCGATGTGACTGGGTGGAGGTGCTCTTTAGATTAGATTAGATTAATACTAGTTCCATGGATCATGAATACGATATTTCGTAATGATGTGGAACGAGTCGAATTTTCCAATACATGACATAATTAGGTTAATTTAACAACATACTTAAGTTAATATAACAACTTTATTTTTTGTATTTTTTTCTTTATTTTTTATTTTTATTTTTATTTTTTTATATTTTTCTTTTGTTTTTTTTTCCTTTTTTTCTTAATTTATATCTAAAAATTCCTCTATGGAGTAGAAGGAGTTGTCATTCAGAAATTCTTTTAATTTCTTCTTAAATACACTCCTGGAAATTGAAATAAGAACACCGTGAATTCATTGTCCCAGGAAGGGGAAACTTTATTGACACATTCCTGGGGTCAGATACATCACATGATCACACTGACAGAACCACAGGCACACAGACACAGGCAACAGAGCATGCACAATGTCGGCACTAGTACAGTGTATATCCACCTTTCGCAGCAATGCAGGCTGCTATTCTCCCATGGAGACGATCGTAGAGATGCTGGATGTAGTCCTGTGGAACGGCTTGCCATGCCATTTCCACCTGGCGCCTCAGTTGGACCAGCGTTCGTGCTGGACGTGCAGACCGCGTGAGACGACGCTTCATCCAGTCCCAAACATGCCCAATGGGGGACAGATCCGGAGATCTTGCTGGCCAGGGTAGTTGACTTACACCTTCTAGAGCACGTTGGGTGGCACGGAATACATGCGGACGTGCATTGTCCTGTTGGAACAGCAAGTTCCCTTGCC
Source organism: Schistocerca serialis cubense (assembly GCF_023864345.2). Lineage (NCBI taxonomy): Eukaryota > Metazoa > Arthropoda > Insecta > Orthoptera > Acrididae > Schistocerca > Schistocerca serialis. Next base: position 1,140,484,192 of record NC_064639.1, on the reverse strand, counting down.
GGTCTAGGAATGGTAGAACGGTGGGTTCGATGACGGTTTGGATGTACCGTGCACTATTCAGTGTCCCCTCGACGATCACCAGTGGTGTACGGCCAGTGTAGGAGATCGCTCCCCACACCATGATGCCGGGTGTTGGCCCTGTGTGCCTCGGTCGTATGCAGTCATGATTGTGGCGCTCACCTGCACGGCGCCAAACACGCATACGACCATCATTGGCACCAAGGCAGAAGCGACTCTCATCGCTGAAGACGACACGTCTCCATTCGTCCCTCCATTCACGCCTGTCGCGACACCACTGGAGGCGGGCTGCACGATGTTGGGGCGTGAGCGGAAGACGGCCTAACGGTGTGCGGGACCGTAGCCCAGCTTCATGGAGACGGTTGCGAATGGTCCTCGCCGATACCCCAGGAGCAACAGTGTCCCTAATTTGCTGGGAAGTGGCGGTGCGGTCCCCTACGGCACTGCGTAGGATCCTACGGTCTTGGCGTGCATCCGTGCGTCGCTGAGGTCCGGTCCCAGGTCGACGGGCACGTGCACCTTCCGCCGACCACTGGCGACAACATCGATGTACTGTGGAGACCTCACGCCCCACGTGTTGTGCAATTCGGCGGTACGTCCACCCGGCCTCCCGCATGCCCACTATACGCCCTCGCTCAAAGTCCGTCAACTGCACATACGGTTCACGTCCACGCTGTCGCGGCATGCTACCAGTGTTAAAGACTGCGATGGAGCTCCGTATGCCACGGCAAACTGGCTGACACTGACGGCGGCGGTGCACAAATGCTGCGCAGCTAGCGCCATTCGACGGCCAACACCGCGGTTCCTGGTGTGTCCGCTGTGCCGTGCGTGTGATCATTGCTTGTACAGCCCTCTCGCAGTGTCCGGAGCAAGTATGGTGGGTCTGACACACCGGTGTCAATGTGTTCTTTTTTCCATTTCCAGGAGTGTACTTGTTGGTTATCTGTCAGACTTTTGATACTATTTGGTAAGTGACTAGTGCCAGTATAATTCACCCCTTTCTGTGCCAAAGTTAGATTTAATCTTGAATAGTGAAGATCGTCCTTTCTCCTAGTATTGTAGTTATGCACACTGCTATTACTTTTGAATTGGGTTTGGTTGTTAATAACAAATTTCATAAGAGAGTATATATACTGAGAAGCTACTGTGAATATCCCTAGATCCTTAAATAAATGTCTGCAGGATGATCTTGGGTGGACTCCAGCTATTATTCTGATTACACGCTTTTGTGCGATAAATACTTTATTCCTCAGTGATGAATTACCCCAAAATATGATGCCATATGAAAGCAATGAGTGAAAATAGGCGTAGTAAGCTAATTTACTAAGATGTTTATCACCAAAAATTGCAATGACCCTTATTGCATAAGTAGCTGGACTCAAACGTTTCAGCAGATCATCAATGTGTTTCTTCCAATTTAATCTCTCATCAATGGACATACCTAAAAATTTGGAATATTCTACCTTAGCTATATGCTTCTGATTAAGGTCTATATTTATTAATGGCGTCATACCATTCACTGTACGGAACTCTTTCGCTGCCAACCAGTACGTTGTTTCCGTTAACAGCTGCACTTCGGCGACACTATTTGCGATTGTGCCAGGAGCATAGTGACAGGACTGAGGAATGGAGTCGCGTAATCTTCTCGAATGAGAGCAGATTCCGTCTGAGTAGTGAGTCTGGATTTACCCCCATATGGTGAGTGCTGGGAGCGATTATGCACCCAGGAAAATATTCGAATACATTTGTTACGGTAATCCAGTTGTTACGGTGTAGAGAGTCATAATTTGCACAGGCGTGCTGATCTCCAAATCTTCGATCACTGCGTACTCATCAATCAACGTCGTTGTGACAGTGTATTCTTTCCCCATATAAGTCCTTTCGTGGATGCATTCGGTCATGATTTCGCTTATATGGATGATAAAGCGGACGAGATCGATAGGAAGTGCAAAATGGCTAAGCAGGGATGGCTAGAGGACAAATGTAAGGATGTAGAGGCGTATATCACTAGGGGATACCGCCTACAGGAAAATTAAAGAGACCTTTGGAGAAAAGAGAACCACTTGTATGAACATCAAGAGCTCAGATGGAAACCCAGTTCTAAGCAAAGAAGGGAAAGCCGAAAGGTGGAAGGAATATATAGAGCGTCTATGCAAGGGCGACGTTCTTGAGGACAATATTATGGAAATGGAGGAGGATGTAGATGAAGATGAAATGGGAGATGTGATACTGTGTGAAGAATTTAACAGAGCACTGAAAGTTGTAAATCGAAACAAGGTCTTGGGAGTAGACAACATTCCATTAGAACTACTGATAGCCTTGGGAGAGCCAGTCCTGACAAAACTCTACCATCTGGCGAGCAAGATTATGGGACAGGTGAAATACTCTCGGACTTAAAGAAGAATATAATAATTCTAATCCCAAAGAAGGCAGGTTTTGACAGATGTGAAATTACCGAACTATCAGTTTAATAAGTGACAGCTGCAAAATACTAACGCGAATTCTTTACAGACCAATGGAAAAACTGGTAGAAGCCGACCTCGGGGAAGATCAGTTTCGATTCCGTAGAAATGTTGGAACACGTGAAGCAATACTGACCCTACGACGTATCTTAGAAATTAGATTAAGGAAAGGCAAACCTACGTTCCTAGCATTTGTAGACTTAGAGAAAGCTTTTGAAAATGTTGACTGGAATACACTCTTTAAAATTCTGAAGGTGGCAGGGGTAAAATAGAGGGAGCGAAAGGCTATTTGCAATTTGTACAGAAATTAGATGGCAGTTATAAGAGTCGAGAAGCACGAAAGGTAAGCAGTGGTTGGAAAGGGAGTGAGACAGGGTTGTAGCCTCTCCCAGATGTTATTTAATCGGTATATTGAGCAAGCAGTAAAGGAAATAAAAGAAAAATTCGAACTTCTAATTAAAATCCATGGAGAAGAAATAAGAACTTTGAGGTTAGCCGATTACACTGTAATTCTGTCAGAGACAGCAAAGGACCTGGAAGAGGAGCTGAACAGAATGGACAGTGTCTTGGAAGAAGGATATAAGATGAGCATCAACAGAAACAGAACGAGGATAATGGAATGTAGACGAATTAAATCGGGTGATGCTGCGGGAATTACATTAGGAAATGAGACACTTAAAGTAGTAAATGAGTATTGCTATTTGGGGAGCAAAATACCAGATGATGGTCAAAGTAGAGGGGATATAAAATGTAGAGCGGCAATGGCAAGGAAAGCGTTTCTGAAGAAGAGAAATTTGTTAACATCGAGTATTGATTTAACTGTCAGGGAGGCTTTTCTGAAAGTATTTGTGTGGAGTGTAGCCATGTATGGAAGTGAAATGTGGAAAATAAATAGTTTAGACAGAAAGAGAACAGTAGTGCTACAGAAGAATGCTGAAGAGCAGATGGGTAGATAACATAACTAATGAGGAGGTATTGAATAGCCTTGGGGAGAAGAGGAGTTTGTGGCACAACTTGACTAGAAGAAGGGATCGCTTGGTAGGACATATTCTGAGGCATCAAGGGATCACCAATTTAGTATTGGTTGGCAGCGCGGAGGGTAAAACTCGAAGAGGGAGACCAAGAGATGAATACACTAAACAGATTCAGAAGGATGTAGGCTGCAGTAGGTACTGGGAGATGAGGAGGCTTCCACAGGATTGAGTAGTATGGAGAGCTGCATCAAACCAGTCTCAGGACTGAAGACCACAACAACAACAAAGCGGACGGCCGCATCGAACAGAGCAAGTGGAGGTGGTCCTGGGACGAGAGTTTATTCGGAGAATGGACTGACCTGGCCGTTCCCACACTTAAATCCCTTGGAGCACGTTGAGACTCGTCGAACAGACGTACTGAAGCACGTCCATCCATCCAACAGCTGTCAACCGCATTGGTGGAGGGCCCTGTCACAAGAAGTCCTTACCACCCTAGTGGCCAACGTGGCAGCTCGTTGCAGAGCATGCGGTGCCGCCCGTGATGGTCACACGCCCCGTTGACAACCATCTCCCGGCTCTTGCAATATCCTGGGAATCGTTATAAATCGCTGTGACTGCTGTGTAATTATTGCCTTTGAATAAAAGTGTCATTTCTGTTCGTCTCACTGCGTATTTCTTTCACATACCTTCTCTACTACATTGTAGCGCAGTTGTTTCTGTACATGGTCTAAGTTCTATACAGTTATTTACATGCTAGTGACACATCATGCGAAAGTTACTAGATTCCTTAACTTTTGCACAGCAGTTGACCAATATTATGGCATTGTTTTGCACAGCTGAATGTGCGAGTTACGTTTCCGAAAAAGCCTGTCAGTCTCCAAATCTGACCACAGTTTTGAAATTATACAGCAGAATTGTCTCCGTTTCTCGCTTTGAATAGAAAAACTATTTTGTTGAAAGATATAATTGGCTGTGGTGGGCGCAGAACATAAAATCTTTTTTCCTTTCGCGTTTTAGTGGCACTTCTTGGATGCCACGCTGTAGCTGGCAAGAAACGAAGTACTTGTGTGTACGTCAAGCACGCTGAGACTGCGGCAGTTTGACAGGCACGCTAAGTATAGATCAGTCCTAATGTACTACGAAGCAAAGACTGTACGACCGCTGATGTCGTATACAGGTTGGACCAGAACTTCAACGACAGATTTTCAGATGATGTTCAGGGATGTCTTCGAAGTATTTTGGTGTAAGGGACTTCCCTTGTCCGGCAGTTCGTTATACGTTTTTTACATTTCGATCGGTTTCTTGCCCAAATTAGCTACGCATCTCTATTGTGCTGAAGATAGTGAACAACAGGTCAAATCTCGGCGGTATGCGCTGCGTGTCTTGTTTCCAATCGCTCACGATGCCTGCTGTTGACAACAGTAATGCCCTCTTTAACTCAGTACCACTCCGGTTCTGTCTAGGGTTTCTTTTTTGGGCTGTTTTAATTCTGCGTTTAGATTGATACACAGCAGTATTACGGATAGATTTACTGAAGGAGAGTTGGCCGATATGTATGGGATCACTAAGTGCAGTAGAAGAACGCCAGAATGACGCAATGCTGAGGTGTTCTCACATCGACGGCAATCACATCACAGGTCTGTTGTATCTGAGGATTTCCGCATTACTCTACGTTGTGTGCTGTACGGTTTGGTTATTGCATATTACAAGCTTCTTCACTGTTGTGGGGGCGTTTTCATAGAAACAAGGACGATTGCGTAACAGACCGAATGAATTATATCATCTTTATTAATCTGTAACGAGCCATCGGACACTGTGAGTCCCTTAAACCAACAAAATTAACAGGTTTCCTTCAACTACCTCTAAACGTCTGTCGGTGGAATTCTTGTGCACCCTCTATTATCATTTTGGTTGTCCGTTGTACTCTGTAAGATTTCCAAGTACAAAGAGGGCAAAAAATTTGCAACACCGACGACGAGATGTGCGACATAAATGAAAGTTGGTAGGGTTGTTTCTGCATCTTGTAACGGAACCTATTAAAGGCTTTACTTTACCGAAGTATGCGATACACTCCAAATTCAACCATTTTAACGAGTATTTATGATTATAGAAAAGTTATTGTGTATGTTAACAATGATTGCATAACATGTCTCCATAAACAGTCAACCCATTAAATTATAATGAATAACTGGCCCACACAAAAGTTAATACCACTTGATCACTGATACAGCAAATGTCATCATGTAAAAACACTAAGTTCATCTTGAATAATTAATATGAAGTACGAAAAATAGTGGCCGACTTACGTATTCTGGATCTCCTTAAATAAATATCACCCAGTGAACCCTATTTGTTCACTAGGACAGTTTTCACTCAGTATTCACGTAAACACTCCTATTTTAGACGAAGACCAATGGAATTCTTAATAATTCATGTTATTTACTTATTTATGCAAATTAGAGAAGTCAATTGACATACTCCTAAAAAACGGCCTTTTTGTAACAAAGAATCTGTCAAAAAATCTGTCATTTTAGTAACCTGTTAAATTATGTCCCTTGATATAAATTAATAACTTTTCTGCACAAATTACGATGTGAGTTATAAACTATATCTCTAATTTAGTAGTTCTTTGACAAGGTTATAAATACAAGCAGCAAGAAGGGTCGGATGGGCAGTCGGAATGTCACTTTGGTAAAGTGAGTTTGTGTGTTATTGTTCGAGGTGGATAAACAATGCAAAGAACATGTAAAAGAAGTACTACTTTGTGTTGTGTCATTGTCTTTGGTGGACAGTGGAATTAAGATGGCCACCAGAGTAATAAATATTTGAAGTTTAAATATTTGTTGGTTTCGCTCGTTATTTATCATCAAAAGCACATCAAAACACGGGACCCCATCTTTTTACCCCTAGACACCCAGATTTAGAGCCAGCATCAACATCGAGACACAGCAGCGATCCAGCAAGCAGCAGCGATTACCACAATGCATTTTAATGGCGCCAACCTAACATCAAGTGCTAACAAGCTCCGTAAATGGGAGTGAAATAGTGCGAGTATAGCAATATCTACGACTAGGCGACCATTACAATCCGAAGGAAGATGTCTGTTCAAATTTGGTGCCAGTCGCTTAAGAGTGGAGCTAGTAGTGCCATTGTGAGGACGCGAATCAGGTTTGCTATAAATACACGCTGTAACGGTCGTGGGCGTTAGTCAACTTTGAGATAACGTGAGTTTATGCTAGTCAAGAATACTTCTAAGGCGACAAAGACGCCATTACCAGCACCTCACTGTATTTGAATGCAGTCGTGTAACAGGGCTACGAGAAGCTGAATGTTGCTTCTGCTACACTGCAGGGAGACCTGTTAGGAATGCAGTCACTTTACATGACGGTTGGTACGGGAATGTACGGTCGGAAGAAGACAGAGCTCCTAAAGGCGAGTTGGCACTGCTGAGAGTGAAGGCCATAATGTTCGGCGTATTGCTCTGACGCATTGTACTGCATCTGCAGCAGAAATTTGAGCAGCCGATGGGTATCACAGTAGCGGAACGAACTGTTACAAATCGGTTACTTCAAGCATAGCTTCGAGCAAGCTGCTCTGTAGCGTGCATCCTACTGACCCCAAACTACCTCCATTTGCTCACTGGTGGTTGGAGTGGAGACCTGTTGCGTTTTCTGATGAAAACTGGTTCTACGTCGGTGCCAGTGATGGTCGTGTGTTGGTTAGGAGGAGGCGAGTTGAGGCCCTGCAACTACCCTGTCAGCATGCTAGACACACTGGACTTACACCTGGGGTTATGGTCTGGCGTGCGATTTCGTATGACGGCAATGGAATGCCTGGGCCAGCAGCACAGAGCGGATTAGGTTATGGAAAGGGGCCAAAAGGAGGTTGCTGTCAGTTGCACTGAACATACAAACTTTGTTTGTCCAAACACAATGTTACACAAGAATGCAAAACACTCAAGAGTTGCAGTGGATATTCTTTGATTAACTTTAGATCGGCTGAAAAAGACGCGGGGCCTAAGTAAGAAATTGACGTAGAAGGTTCTTTTGGAGGTGTCACCCAAAAATATTTTCTAAATCTTCTATATAAACAGGCGGAAGGCTTAGCACTTTAATTTTAATGGAACTTGCCTTGAGGCCGCGTATTAAGCAACAAGACGTGTTTCAATCCAACGGCAGAAGGCTTAATCTTAAAACATTTGAAGCAAATTCGACTGAAGGCCCCATACAAAAACATCATAACCATATGCCTTAAGGTCAGGACAAGAACATTAATTTAAGAGATATAAAACTCGGCTGAAGGCCACACATCAACCAAATAAATAAAACTCGAACAGGGAGGTTATTATGTACCAGACACACAACGGCGCTCTCAAGTTCCAAGGGTCGGCCTGGAATTGTAACACTAACGCCCGTTTAGGCGAGACAGGCAGCCTGACCAACAATCTCGTAATCGGAATGCAATCCAACCGACAAACAGCCGACCGACCAACCAACCAACCAAACAGTTCCTCTCGACGCAACCAACAAAACGACCACAAGATTTCAATACACGCCACACAGAATATTGGCGTCCACAACGACCAACAACACCTCAGCCGTCGAACTACACGCCGCGATGGACAGCAACAATACGACGAGGGAATAAACTAATTTCACAGGAAGACGGCTGGAATCTTAGCTGATTTAAATACACAGACTTTGTCGCTCGCACGAATGTCCCAAAAGCGACAACCAGTTTCAAACGAAGAAATGTAAACAGTTGAGGCTCGATAGTAAGTTAAGTGAGGACTCATCATCTTTCATGTCCAAGATCGGTGGGCGACGAACTTGGTAGCACTCGCAAGCAGCACCTCACACTCCAACCACGCGTGCACGCCGCCAGCGGCTCCAGCCCGACTTCGCGCGATGGGGGCTTGCTTGCTGCTCCATGCCAACCGACCGACTGGACTGCTGGTTCATCCGGGACTGCTGCTCCGTCGCGATTGCACTGCTGTTGAGTCTCCCACTTACTGACTTCCTTCGGACGGTCAACATCCCGGAGACACTGGCTCGCACCCAACCATGCAGAGGTAATACAACCGACGTCTCTGCACAGGAAGGAACCGACCCAAATACACGTCGTTGATGAGACGACCGACCGAACGACCAACCAACGGTCGTCCCCGCTGGTACTGGCTGTGCCGACCTCACTGGGGCTCCGTCCCCGACTGCACTGCTGGTCCGTCTCGAACTGACTGCCACACACACGACAATCCGGAAATACTATCGGTCGCTCCGGAGATGGTACGACAGTGCACTTGGTCATAGGCGCTGCTGCAATCGCTCACGGGTAAGTGACGCCAGTAAATTGTATAAGAAAACGAGGCTGCATTTCTGTAATAGAAGATGACAAACAATAAATGGCATGAACACGAGCTGTGCACGGCTCCAGCAGCAACACTCTCTTGGTTAACGCATGCACCCTGACTGTAAATCTATACGTCAGTGTGGTGATTCGACCTGTTGTGCTGCCGTTCAGGAACAAGGGGGTGCTTTCCGACAGGATAACGCTCGCCCATATACCGCAGATGTAACCCAAGGTGCTTTACAGAAAAAAATGGTTCAAATGGCTCTGAGCACTATGGGACTTAACATCTTTGGTCATCAGTCCCCTAGAACTTAGAACTACTTAAACCTAACTAGCCTAAGGACATCACACACATCCATGCCCGAGGCAGGATTCGAACCTGCGACCGTAGCAGTCGCGCGGCTCCGGACTGAGCGCCTAGAACCGCTCGGCCACCGCGGCCGGCTGCTTTACAGAGTGTCGACATGTTGCCTTGGCCTGCTCCATGACCAGATCGTCTCCAATCGAGCACATGAGGGACATCAGCGGACGACAACTCCAGTGTCCAGAATGAGATTTTCACTCTGCAGCGGAGTGTGCGCTGGTATGAAACTTCCTGGCAGATTAAAACTGTGTGCTGGACCGAGACTCGAACTCGTGACCTAGGAGGCGAGGTACTGGCAGAAGTAAAGCTGTGGGGACGGGGCGTGAGTCGTGCTTGGGTAGCTCAGTTGGTAGAGCACTTGCCCGCGAAAGGCAAAGGTCCCGAGTTCGACTCTCGGTCCGGCACACAGTTTTAATCTGCCAGGAAGTTTCAACTCCAGTGTCATCCACATACAACATTAACCGTCACTCTACTGACCGAACAAGTGCGACAGGCATGGAACCGTATCCCACAAACTGGCATCCGGCAACTGTGCAATACAATGCATCACCATGGAATGCTTGCATTCAACTTTCTGCTAATTAAGGCACTGGGATTTCAAATTTGGTTCAAATGGCTCTTAGCATTGTGCGACTTAACTTCTGAGGTCATCAGTCCCCTAGAACTTAGAACTACTTAAGCCTAATTAACCTAAAGATATCACACACATCCATGCCAGAGGCAGGATTCGAACCTGCGACCGTAGCGGTCGCGCGGTTCCAGGCTGTAGCGCCTAGAACCGCTCGGCCACCCCGGCCGGCATTTCAAATTTGCAATGGCTTATCTCTCACGTACATTAACCCGCGGTCTTGCATTGTTAATCACTTAAATATGTCACCTATAAAATTTTGTTTCCGAAATTTCATAACTACATTCATTATTTTTTGGTGTTGCGAAATTTTTCCGTCAGTGTGTTTACAGTTATCACGTAGTTAAGGAATTTCTTGGTTCTAGGTTGTTTTTTACTTGATATGCATCTCGACATAAACAAAGTCTTTGAAATGAGAGTGGAAAATAATTATGGAAGAGAAAAAATCATTCGTTTGAAACTGAAAGTTGTAAAACACAGGGGAAGTTATATCTTTTCTTGTGCTATAACTACCACTTTTCAGCACCAGTCCGCATTCGTATACATTATAATGAATTTTTGTTGTCTTTGCTAACCAGCTGCACTAAAAATTGATTCTTAAAAAACTCGTTTCTCTTGAAGAGCGTCATATTTAAGTTAGTCTTCGAATGCGTCAAACTCTGAAGCAGTGAAGGAAAACAGTGATTCATACGTGAGGTAGGACGTGGCGTGGCTTAGTCACCACTAACTGCCAAAGGAGACGGCGAGAGCATTCATGTAGCCACTGCAGAGATGGTTTACTGCCTCCGTATTTCAATTCCGCAAACGATCTTACGTGCTGTAGCGGTAGGAATTTAATGCAACCGCTCTCTCTTTCCTTTTCCCTTTCCCTTTCTTGTTCCGTTCGCGATGGTGTGTAGTAGGAACCACTGATAACTGGTAAACCTCCGTAAGTGCTCTGAAGTCTGGTTATTTAGATTGTTGCGTTTTGAAGGAAATTCAACTAGAAAGTGTAGGCGCTCGCAGTTTTAGCAGTAGACACCTTAGTGAAGCAGATTGTGTCTGTTGTAGCGACAGTCATACGATTTTCATGACGGTCTCGTGAAAACGAAACCAATTAATTACCAAATGCACTGATTATGTTTGTGTGTCCTGTTTGTCCTGTATTACTATATGTTGAGACTGTGCCGGATGTCGAGGGTTATGTAAGCTACGCCTTCCGTGTCTGAAATAAATTTCCTTCGGATTCGCGCGATTATGTAAGTTATATATCCCTCCTGAGATACGTTAGGCGCTTTTTCTTCGATGTTTCAGCAGACATCCGCAATTTCGTTTTTGCAGAGTGTAACTGGAGTCGGGTCAAACAGATGTTGGTCGTCACGTCTTTCGGCGACGCTCAGTGTCGATGGAAATGGTCGGTTTGTTTCCCGTTACAAGCAAAATGATTTTTAAACCGGAATTTTGTGTGTCCATTCGAAAGAGCGGTCCCAAATTAGTCTATTGCTATATTCGTTTTATCGATATGTGTTAGCATGGATGTTAAAACACGAAAAATAAGTAGTGCTCCAAAAGCGACTGACTAGCTCCGCTGCCGGCGCTGACTGCTGCCACCATGTACATGCTCTGCTGCTTCACTGGTTGATTTTCGTGTTTTACTACCCATGTTGACGCCTTCGAGCTGTTCGTAGAAATTGCCATTCCACGTGAAATAGCTAGTGGTGAGACATGCATGGAAGAGCTTTGAGATGTCTTGCGGGAAAATGGAACCAATGTGCTCCAGAGCGTCACTGAGTGGCACTTTCATAAACAAAGAAACAATATACGAGCTGACCAGGATGTCGTTTGGTGCAAGTTTTACTTTCTTCAGCTTCTCAATGGAATCTCTTGAGTTCTTTATGTATGAGTCGGTCTTCCATACGTGTGGTTGGAGTACAGAGGCCAAGTGTTTTGCCAGTTTATACTTCATTGTGCCAGGAGCGCTAACAATCGGTAGTAGTGGAACACAGTTCTTATGGACCTTAGCTAATCCATACAGCTGAGGTGTTAAGGCGTCTGTGAGCGCAGGTTTCTCTGTATGTCTGCCGGCAGAGAAGACACCTTGATTAACTGATTTGTATTCCATATGATATGCCGCGTGGGATCTGCGCTTAGTTTTCCGTACGTCGTCGGATCTAATAGGTCTCGGATCTTCTGCGCATAATCTTCGGTCTTCATTGCGACAGTCGCATTCCCCTCATCGGCGGGCGGTACTAGTATGCTCTTGTCAGCGTTAAGATCCTGCCCCCTGAACCATGGACCTTGCCGTTGGTGGGGAGGCTTGCGTGCCTCAGCGATACAGATAGCCGTACCGTAGGAGCAACCACAACGGAGGGGTATCCGTTGAGAGGCCAGACAAACTTGTGGTTCCTGAAGAGGGGCAGCAGCCTTTTCAGTAGTTGCAAGGGCAACAGTCTGGATGATTGACTGATCTGGCCTTGTAACAATAACCAAAACAGCCTTGCTGTGCTGGTACTGCGAACAGCTGAAAGCAAGGGGAAACTACGGCCGTAATTTTTCCCGAGGGCATGCAGCTTTACTGTACGATAAAATGATGATGGCGTCCTCTTGGGTAAAATATTCCGGAGGCAAAATAGTCCCCCATTCGGATCTCCGGGCGGGGACTACTCAAGAGGATGTCGTTATCAGGAGAAACAAAACTGGAGTTCTACGGATCGGAGCGTGGAATGTCAGATCACTTAATCGGGCAGGTAGGTTAGAAAATTTAAAAAGGGAAATGGATAGGTTTAAGTTAGATATAGTGGGAATTAGTGAAGTTCGGTGGCAGGAGGAACAAGACTTCTGCTCGGGTGACTACAGGGTTATAAACACAAAATCAAATAGGGGTAATGCAGGAGTAGGTTTAATAATGAATAGGAAAATAGGAATGCGGGTAAGCTACTACAAACAGCATAGTGAACGCATTATTGTGGCCAACATAGATACGAAGCCCACACCTACTACAGTAGTACAAGTTTATATGCCAACTAGCTCTGCAGATGATGAAGAAATTGATGAAATGTATGACGAGATAAAAGAAATTATTCAGGTAGTGAAGGGAGACGAACATTTAATAGTCGTGGGTGACTGGAATTCGTCAGTAGGAAAAGGGAGAGAAGGAAACATAGTGGGTGAATATGGATTGGGGGGAAGGAATGAAAGAGGAAGCCGCCTTGGAGAATTTTGCACAGAGCATAACCTAATCATAGCTAACACTTGGTTCAAGAATCATAAAAGAAGGTTGTATACATGGAAGAACCCTGGAGATACTAAAAGGTATCAGATAGATTATATAATGGTAAGACAGAGATTTAGGAACCAGGTTTTAAATTGTAAGACATTTCCAGGGGCAGAGGTGGACTCTGACCACAATCTATTGGTTATGAACTGTAGATTAAAACGGAAGAAACTGCAAAAAGGTGGGAATTTAAGGAGATGGGACCTGGATAAACTGAAAGAACCAGAGGTTGTACAGAGTTTCAGGGAGATCATAAGGGAACAATTGACAGGAATGGGGGAAAGAAATACAGTAGAAGAAGAATGGGTAGCTTTGAGGGATGAAGTAGTGAAGGCAGCAGAGGATCAAGTAGGTAAAAAGACGAGGGCTAGTAGAAGTTCTTGGGTAACAGAAGAAATATTGAATTTAATTGATGAAAGGAGAAAATATAAAAATGCAGTAAATGAAGCAGGCAAAAAGGAATAGGCATGGTTAGAGGACAAATGTAAGGATGTAGAGGCTTATCTCACTAGGGGTAAGATAGAGATACTGCCTACAGGAAAATTAAAGAGACCTTTGGAGATAAGAGAACCACTTGTATGAACATCAAGAGCTCAGATGGAAACCCAGTTCTAAGCAAAGAAGGGAAAGCAGAAAGGTGGATGGAGTATATAGAGGGTCCAAACAAGGGCGATGTACTTGAGGACAATATTATGGAAACGGAAAAGGATGTAGATGAAAATGAAATGGGAGATACGATACTGCGTGAAGAGTTTGACAAAGCACTGAAAGACCGGAGTCGAAACAAGGCCCCGGGAGTAGACAACATTCCATTGGAACTACTGACCGTCTTGGGAGAGCCAGTCCTGACCAAACTCTACCATCTGGTGAGCAAGAGCTATGAAACAGGCGAAATACCCTCACACTTCAAGAAGAATATAATAATTCCAATCCCAAAGAAAGCAGGTGTTGACAGATGTGAAAATTACCGAACAATCAGTTTAATAAGCCACAGCTACAAAATACTAACACGAATTCTTTACAGACGAATGGAAAAACTGGTAGAAGCCGACCTCGGGGAAGATCAGTTTGGATTCCGTAGAAATACTTGAACACGTGAGGCAATGCTGACCTTACGACTTATCTTAGAAGAAAGATTAAGGAAAGGCAAACCTACGTTTCTAGCATTTGTAGACTTAGAGAAAGCTTTTGACAATGTTGACTGGAATACTCTCTTTCAAATTGTAAAGGTGGCAGGGGTAAAATACAGGGAGCGAAAGGCTATTTACAATTTGTACAGAAACCAGATGGCAGTAATAAGAGTCGAGGGACATGGAAGGGAAGCAGTGGTTAGGAAGGGATTAAGACAGGGTTGTAGCCTCTCCCCGATGTTATTCAATCTGTATATTGAGCAAGCAGTAAAGAAAACAAAAGAAAAATTCGGAGTCGGTATTAAAATCCATGGAGAAGAAATAAAAACTTTGAGGTTCGCCGACGAAATTGTAATTCTGTCAGAGACAGCAAAGGACTTGGAAGAGCAGTTGAATGGAATGGATAGCGTCTTGAAAGGAGGATATAAGATGAACATCAACAAAAGCAAAACGAGGATAATGGAATGTAGTCGAATTAAGTCGGGTGATGCTGAGGGAATTTGATTAGGAAAAGTGACACTTAAAGTAGTAAAGGAGATTTTCTATTTGGGGAGCAAAATAACTGATGATGGCCGAAGTAGAGAGGATATAAAATGTAGACTGGCAATGGCAAGGAAAGCGTTTCTGAAGAAGAGAAATTTGTTAACATCGAGTATAGATTTAAGTGTCAGGAAGTCATTTCTGAAAGTGTTTGTATGGAGTGTAGCCATGTATGGAAGTGAAACATGGACAATAAATAGTTTGGACAAGAGGAGAATAGAAGCTTTCGAAATGTGGTGCTACAGAAGAACGCTGAAGATTAGATGGGTAGATCACATAACTAATGAGGAAGTATTGAATAGAATTGGGGAGAAGAGAAGTTTGTGGTACAGCTTGACCAGAAGAAGGGATCGGTTGGTAGGACATGTTCTGAGGCATCAAGGTATCACCAATTTAGTATTGGAGGGCAGCGTGGAGGGTAAAAATCGTAGAGGGAGACCAAGAGATGAATACACTAAGCAGATTCAGAAGGATGTAGGTTGCAGTAGGTACTGGGAGATGAAGAAGCTTGCACAGGATAGAGTAGCATGGAGAGCTGCATCAAACCAGTCTCAGGACTGAAGACCACAACAAGAACAACAACAACATTTTGTGGTTTTCCCCGTTATGAACGATGTCTTCATGCTGTTACGAAGGCCTGAATTGGCTGACTACGTCTATCAGAAGGGTCAATAAAAAAGAATCGCTCAGATCTTTCATTTCGTTTTAAACCTGCCTTTTTACTCGATATATCTAAGAAAAAAAGAAAAAAGAAAAAAAACTGTAGAGTCTAACGATAGCCACGGGCACTTCATAAGGACGAAGTGCGAACCATTCACCAAAATAACATCGATAAGGGCTTTCGGAGCCGAAGGGCCACTCGTTCACCCCTGATGACTGCACGACACAAAGCTTTATGACCCGCGTGGGCCCTTGAACACCAGCACTGGACTGTCAATGAATGGAAAGATGTTGCCTGGTCGGACGAGTCTCGTTTCAAACTGTATCGAGCAGATGGACACGTATGGGTATGGAGACAACCTCATGAATCCAATGATCCTGCATGTCAGCCAGGGATTTTTCAAGCTGGTGGAGACTCTGTAATGGTGTGGGGCGTGTGCAGTTGGAGTGATATGGGCCCCTGATACGTCTAGGTACGACTCTGACAGGTGACACGTACGTAAGCATCCTGTCTGATCACCTGCATGAATTCGTGTCCTATGTGCATTCCGACGGACTTCGGCAATTCCAGCAGGACAATGCTACAACCCACGCGTCCAGAATTGCTGCAGAGTGGCTCTAGGGACATTCTTTTGAGTTTGAACACTTCTGCTTGCTACCAAACTCCCCAGACATGAACACTGTTGAGCATATCTGGGATGCGTTGCAACGTGCTGTTCAGAAGAGATCTCCAACCCCCCGTGCTCTAGGGATTTATGGATTCATGGTGTTGGCTCTCTCCAACACTACTTCAGACGTTAGTCGAGTCCATGCCACGTCGTGCTGCGGCACTTCCGCGTGCACTATATTAGACAGGTGTACCAGTTTCTTCGGCTCTTCAGTGTGTTAGTCCTACAGAAAAAATAAACAGAACCTTTTTGCAGTAAATTTAATGTGGTTAAATATTGTACTGAAATACTTTTTCGCCAGATGCCTCAGTTCTGGAATTAATCAAGAAAATCGTACAAAACTGATCTTCAAACGCTTTTTCCTTGAATATCTCGAAAACCATTGCCTCCAGCGAAAACATATCCCAGCACAAAATTTAACTACATTAAATTTCAAACAAAAATGCCCTGTTAATATTTTCTGTAAGTGTAAAAACTATTGCATAGAGTGCAAGAGAATAAGAAAATATCTCGTGTCGTTTTTGAAGGCCTTGTGGGTTCATAAAACCCATAGATGGGGGACGATGAATCAGCATGTACTCGTATATTTTTGGTACTGTTGATTTGTAATACCAAGACATCTCCAGTATCCTTGTGAAAGTAGTCTACAGATTAATAAAGTACCACTGCTACTACTACTACTACTACTACTACCACCACCACCACCACTACTAGACATGATGACTGAGAACAGTAACAAGTCACTTAAGAAAATAATGAATTCAACGGTGTTAGCGGCGAGTTCAGGACCAAATAGTTTACATTCACCATTATAGAGATGAAGTTATATCTGAAAAGCTATCGGCATTGGACCATTTTGTGCATATCGCATGATAAAAATTTCGTAAGTGTGTGTAGTGTTTTTCTTCCATGAGCAGCATACACACTGAACGTGTTGATTGTGGAAGCTTGTATAAGTGTATGAGCAGCATACACACTGAACGCGTTGTTTATGGAAATGTCACTCTAGCGCTTGAATAAGCGTTGGGCGCAGAGCTCCGCCCGTTTCGCAAGTGGCGCGCATCACGAGTTTTGACTGCTGGCACGCAGTCCGTCACAGGCCGCCGCTGGCCGAGGGGTCAGGCGCTCCCGACACAGCGCCGCCGGCTGTCGACGCATTAGCATACGTAAACACCGGCGCTCGACGTAATGGGCCGGCCTGCCGTATTGACCGCCGACTACTCCGCTAATAGCACTAAATGTCCCCCGTAAATGCCGCGCCCGGTGCACAGACATCTGGGCCATCTGTACACGGGGTTGCCGGCGGTTGCGAGGGCGGAGTGTGGGAGGGCCAGGGGTAATTGTGTGCGTGTGCACAACTGCGGCGCCACCCCCGCGCTGTCTCTAAGTAGCGCGCTCCGGGCGCCAGTGGTGGGTGCGTCGGCGCGACCCGCTTCTGCGGTCATCGGACCTGCAAGTGCGGGGGGAGTCGCTGTGTTCGGTGGCCGTTTCGATGCTTATAGCGACACGTCTTGTCGGAATCGCTGTTATTGCTGGCACGAGGCCAGGGAGCGGCCGCGGTCACGGCGGCTACCGAGCTGCTGCCGCAAACAAACAGCTCAGCGAGATGTTCCCGCGGTGTTAACAATTCCTGGCCAGTCAGTACACGTATTAATCTCAGATCCGTTTATATTGCGGATAAACACCAGAAGACACACAGTTCCCTTGCGGAAGTTGAGAGCATACTGAATTATCTGCCTCAATCAACATCAATATCAAACGTAAGGTATACAAAAACAGAAGGGTGAGCATAGATATCAACGGAGAACAACATAAAGCCAAAATTAGGAACGAGGTAAGAGGATGTTCATTACCGATTTACTTGCTAAACCCTTCTCATCGAAAAATCAATGAGAATCTTCAAAACATTCACTGGCTGATATTTGCAGACGAAAATATAAAAAGGTTGACAAATTTTGTGTTGTGGGAGCCTCAGTTACAGAAGGCAGTGGGAATCCGAAAGAGCAATAGCTAAGCGTGCATTCAATGAACGAAGACTACTACGAATATGTAAATAAACCATTTGGTATAGAAATTACACTCCTGGAAATGGAAAAAAGAACACATTGACACCGGTGTGTCAGATCCACCATACTTGCTCCGGACACTGCGAGAGGGCTGTACAAGCAATGCTCACACGCACGGCACAGCGGACACACCAGGAACCGCGGTGTTGGCCGTCGAATGGCGCTAGCTGCGCAGCATTTGTGCACCGCCGCCGTCAGTGTCTGCCAGTTTGCCGTGGCATACGGAGCTCCATCGCAGTCTTTAACACTGGTAGCATGCCGCGACAGCGTGGACGTGAACCGTATGTGCAGTTGACGGACTTTGAGCGAGGGCGTATAGTGGGCATGCGGTCGGCCGGGTGGACGTACCGCCGAATTGCTCAACACGTGGGGCGTGAGGTCTCCACAGTACTTCGATGTTGTCGCCAGTGGTCGGCGGAAGGTGCACGTGCCCGTCGACCTGGGACCGGACCGCAGCGACGCACGGATGCACGCCAAGACCGTAGGATCCTACGCAGTGCCGTAGGGGACCGCACCGCCACTTCCCAGCAAATTAGGGACACTGTTGCTCCTGGGGTATCGGCGAGGACCATTCGCAACCGTCTCCATGAAGCTGGGCTACGGTCCCGCACACCGTTAGGCCGTCTTCCGCTCACGCCCCAACATCGTGCAGCCCGCCTCCAGTGGTGTCGCGACAGGCGTGAATGGAGGGACGAATGGAGACGTGTCGTCTTCAGCGATGAGAGTCGCTTCTGCCTTGGTGCCAATGATGGTCGTATGCGTGTTTGGCGCCGTGCAGGTGAGCGCCACAATCAGGACTGCATACGACCGAGGCACACAAGGCCAACACCTGGCATCATGGTGTGGGGAGCGATCTCCTACACTGGCCGTATACCACTGGTGATCGTCGAGGGGACACTGAATAGTGCACGGTACATCCAAACCGTCATCGAACCCATCGTTCTACCATTCCTAGACCGGCAAGGGAACTTGCTGTTCCAACAGGACAATGCACGTCCGCATGTATCCCGTGCCACCCAACGTGCTCTAGAAGGTGTAAGTCAACTACCCTGGCCAGCAAGATCTCCGGATCTGTCCTCCATTGAGCATGTTTGGGACTGGATGAAGCGTCGTCTCACGCGATCTGCACGTCCTGCACGAACGCTGGTCCAACTGAGGTGCCAGGTGGAAATGGCATGGCAAGCCGTTCCACAGGACTACATCCAGCATCTCTACGATCATCTCCATGGGAGAATAGCAGCCTGCATTGCTGCGAAAGGTGGATATACACTGTACTAGTGCCGACATTGTGCATGCTCTGTTGCCTGTGTCTATGTGCCTGTGGTTCTGTCAGTGTGATCATGTGATGTATCTGACCCCAGGAATGTGTCACTAAAGTTTCCCCTTCCTGGGAATGTGTCACTAAAGTTTCCCCTTCCTGGGACAATGAATTCACGGTGTTCTTATTTCAATTTCCAGGAGTGTAGTTTATCAAGACGTTCATCTCGAGTGTGCTCCTATACGGCTGTGAAACCTGGGCATTGTGGAAATACAGGAAGAGGTCAGAAACAACGGAAATATGGCTGTGACGACGGATAACGAATCAAAGACATCAATGGGCAAAAAACTGGAAATTTGTGGTAAGATCTTATGGGACCAAACTGCTGAGGTCATCGGTCCCTAAGCCTACACACTACTTAATCTAACTGAAACCAACTTACGCTATGGACAACACACACACACAAACACGCACCTATGCCCGAGGGAAGACTCGAACATCCGACGGGGGGAGCCGCACGGACCGTGACAAGGCTCCCTAGACAGCACAGTTACCCCGCGCAGCATATCAATGAGCAGACAAACGTAGTAAGAGAAAAGTAATACTTTTACACATGCTTTGAAAGACAGTAGGTTTTTAGCATATTGGAAAGAAAAAAATTACAAAGGGATACCAAAGGGAGACCAAGATGGTTCAAATGGTTCAAATGGCTCTGAGCATTATGGGACTTAACATCTGAGGTCATCAGTCCCTTAGAACTTAAAACTACTTGAACCTAACTGACCTAAGGACATCACACACACCTATGCCCGAGGCAGAATTCGAACCTGCGACCGTAGCGGTCGCGCGGTTCCAGACTGAAGAGCCGAGAACCGCTCGACCACATCGGCCGGCCGGAGACCAAGAAACAAATAGTCGAAGGTCTATTGGAACTAACAGTACGAAAATTATGAAAATATTAAGAAGGTGACACAAATTAGGTGATAACGGTTGCAGCAACAAGGCGTTGCCTTTATGTGATGATGCAGCAAATCACTCACTTTCTGTGATTTTCCTGAATACTAACAGGCGAATTGTTAGACAGTCTTTTATAATACGCGTTGCACCACTTTCGACTGCCCCAACTCTTTCCTGGTACACACATTGTGAAACTGTTCTTAGGGCTTCCATGTAGTCTGCTCGTGGCGAGCGAAAGAATATGATCTTGCTTGTGGTATTTGGCGGCATTGCGGGTTGCATAAAACCTGTTGGTAGTGGCAGCTCTGTTACCCTGCATACAGCTTTTTACATACTTCCAGGTCTACTTTGACAAGGGTGGGACAGGTAATCAGCCGTGGCATTATAGTAGCATCCATATCGGCATTTGCCTGAATTCTGCTGTAGCAGAAGCTATCTCACCGAAGCACAAATAGATGTGTAGTCTACAGTACCTTAAATAGTGGAAGTGTGAGCAAGAAAAATTATCTGAGTGTGGAGAGATATACGAAACGAACGAATACAAAGTGCTTGAGGACGTATGGTGTATTTTTTAAAACGTCCAATGGTATATAGAAGAACTAGGGTTTGCAGACGGTATCTCACCACCAATTTGACATCTAGGCGTGCGATTATGAACAGTAGTACAAGTCTCTCAGCACACTGGTGCCTGAAGTAGGTGGAGAATGGAACGCTAGGGATGGAACACAGGTCAGTGACGTCAGACTATAGGTACAGGGTTTTTCTGATGCTTGATATTTTGGTAAAAGAGTGTAGGGGCGTCAAGCAGTATTGGATGTCTCAGGATGGTAATGCCCATCATGGCATTAAGTTAGAAAATTATATCGGTAGGTATAGAAAGATGTCTCTATAAATCCAGTTATCCTAAGAAAATTATACATTAAAATTAAAATAGTCCTTTATTTAAGCACTAGTAATGATCACGATTTAAGATATTACTTCATTTAAATTTTACTGGCACATTATCATCTTCCTGCTGAAACCATAAAATGTATACAGAAGCAGATCTGAGAGGTTGGCATTATCTTGTCACTTTAACATAAAAAAAGGGCGTTTGAACAATTATTTCCATTTAGTGAAAGCAGCGCGTATGTGAGATACAATATCAAAATTAAAGTTAATTAAGTGAAAGTTCACATGTTCTTGAATGTAGAACTGGATAATTAGTTAATTTGCAAAATAAAAGGAATAAAGGACTGCGAGCCCAGAAACATAACTACTAACGGCTTTCTCTTTGAAAATCGCACACACGATCACACGCACTGGCGCAGACACGCAAACCCATACATGCGTGCACATAAATGACGAATATCACTAGACACTGTCATTTATAATCGTACATCCAACAAAATTTCTGTTATTGTTGGACCATAAACGCATATCTATTTTTCAGATGTCATCTTGGTTGGAATTTTTACCTCTACGTTTTTCGAGGCGCAACAGTCACGTATTTAGAAAACGCATTTTGACCTCTAAATTTTTCGAAGTAAAACAGACGTCAGACATCAAACCAGTTAATTAAAGAAGAAAGCAAATGAATAGTAATTGAGAGCCTCCTACTAGCACTGCAATATACCTAAGAACCTTCTCATGAAATTTTTTTACTAAAGTACGACTCCGACGATTTATCTCAACGTCAGGTCGATTTGTTATTTATCTTTGTAAGAGTTTTTTTACATAGCAGTGTTCACCAGCGTGGGATCACGATCTGAATTAAAGCCAGAAAAGAAATCAGTAGTTTTATGAAGGAAGCAGGTAGTCATTAACCTATAAATATCAAAGGAAACAACATGAATGCAACTGGAAATCAGCGTGTCACTAATACAAGTGTAATGCTATACTATTGCATGATATTGATCCATAGACTGGTTAATAACTCATGGAAAGTTCGATGTCGTATGTAGCGTCATCTTTTTCCATGTTAGTAAAACTAGTTCCCTCTCAGAATCCAGCTAATATATTTTTCCACTGCATTGCTTCGGACGGGCAGCTCTTATAGTTCCTGAAAAGTTGTAACATGTATTCAGAGCAATCGGCGTTTGCGGACTAGCTGGTTTACCGTCGCTTACAGCAACTGGACTTGCATCTGGTGATTAACGTCGTTAAGCATTTCAGGAAAATGTAAAGACCTCCTTGGTGGATAGAAAGCAATCTAAAATGATGACAGAGCTACAAAACCCATCTCGATTTCAATTAGAGTCCACCTTCATTTACGCGGATGACGCAATAAGATACGCAACTGCGAGTGACGGCTCTGAAACGATTAGGTGCAGGACTTTGAAATTCAGCTTTCATTGCGGTGTTTCGCTTTGATAGAAACGTAATATTTCAGCCTCCGTGCAACTGAAAGCTACCCATGCTTATAGTAAGTTGTCCGTATTAATTGCTATTACTGCAAGTATTAGAATCTCGCTAGACCGATGTATGTACACTGAATTCATAGCGACTCGTTATAGATGTTAACTCCAGAGGCAGCAATTAAGTTAATTTTAACGATAATGATATTGAAGCATTTCCTATATTGCAACTAACATATTTCACAATTTTACAAAGTCAAGTAATTGTTTGACACAACTTTGTCATCAGAAGCATTGTGTGAACTATGCACGTAACTATTTCCTAAAATGTACTTAACTCAGAGGCCATTGTTTGTAAGATTGTTACATATTTTTCTGGTATACAAGTAGGCGCATATTTGCTATATTCTCATTTTACTGCTATTTGACATTGGCTAGTAACCTGAGAAAAACTTCACAAATTGAAGTTACAACGCTATCGTTCTGCATCTTTTAAGGACGCACCTTTATCTAATGATTTAGTCAAGAAAGACTGGAGCTAATGTACTCCTTCTGTCTAGACATTCAGCAACCACCCCAGGACATTGCCTAAAATTTTTCCGATGGATTTGACATCCATCAGTCATAGAGAAAGCTCAAGATTTAAACGCTGGGGCCTCTCTCCATGCCACAAGAACGAGAAAACGCTTCATGCTGTGATAGCTTACATATGAAGGGCTTATTTCAATAGTGGAGTCCTAAAGTTAAAATGAGCGCTGAAAAATCTGCAGTTGAGATACCAGAAATATTCAGGTATATATACTTGAGTATTTCTAGTATCTCAACTGCAGATTTTTCAGCGCTCATTTAACTTTAGGACTCTGTATCTCAGAATGAACAAAAATGGACTTGTACCACTATTGAAGTAAGCCCTTCATATGTAAAACATTATTCATCACGGCAAATTATTACCTTTTTGTTTGATATACTTAAGACCTCCAAAACTCTCAGCGTTACGCTCTGCCCGTTTACCGGTTTTCAGCGAGCCACAGAAAAGAAATTACTTCAGTTGTAGTTTCGACGATGACGACGATGATAATGACGATGGCGTTGATGATGATGATGATAATGATGATGATGATGATGGCAATGGCTGTAGGGTGCTAACCTGTAGGGTCATTACCGCCGATGAAATGTCGAGTAGTGGTGATGTATAACTCACGCCTATTCGGTTATCGTCCTTATACGTTACAACTATATGATAAATTTCTGTTGCTATTTCCAGTGCGATCATCATGCCTCTTGCGATTTAGACATAACACCAACGAAAATTTGTATGCAGTATGAAGGAGCGGAAAACTGGAGACCTCTCTCAGCAGTTTCCAAAGGAACTAAGCGAAGAGCACACGTGATGGATAAAAGCGAAATTGTCGCGCGTCGATTTAGCGAGAAGAAACACCAGAACACCCCTTGACGGAACACACAAATAACAAAACTTTCTAACAGAGCCATTCCACTTGTGTCATCCAAAGGAGCACAGCCTCTCTTTAGGTGAAGGTACACACACACACACACACACACACACACACACACAGTCTCACAGCGTGTAACGGCCAAAGTGACGACGCTATAACGTCATACGGCAAACGTCAAATATGAGCAGTTTCCATCAGAGTGTAATGCGTAGCCGTTTCCTAATATTCAGTGGTAGTATTACTCCGAGGTAAGTTACAGCACAATCGATCAGCTCAGTGGTAGTGCACCGGCAGTCCGCTACACGTGTTTCTTGAGGCTCCGAAACGTGACGAGAAACTAATGATGCACATTTATGTATTAACTACTTATGATTCATTAGTGGTGGCCATCTTACATGGGACGGGTTTCATACTACTACGTATATACTCATCCGTAGTTGTTCCTAATCCTCCTCGAAAATAATAATTCCTTGTGGCTCACAGACCTGGTGTATGTATTCCACTTGGTGGCCACTTCGGCGTCTTGCGTGTCCCAAACTTATCCCCAGTAATGCTACTAGGGGAATGCGCCTAAAATTTGACGTGGAATGCGAATCACATGACGTTTCTAGTGCATGTGCGCTTCACTGGCACTTGATGGCAATGTTAAAGTCAGACAAATATTGCGTGCTCTGTCAGGTTTCTGTTTACAGGCAAGCTCTTTACAGGTAGAGAACCAAGAGCTTAACTCCTCAACATCTGCTTGGGTATTTTCACAAACAAAGCGCAATAGCTGCCGCTTTTATACTTCTCCGCGCAGGGCAAAATGCAACTGAGCTGACTGGTTTTGATGATACCAGTCACAATTCTAGGTCTCGTGACAAATATTCCAGTAGAAATTCGATGTGTCTTCTGTGTTTTGTGTCAAGGTTGGTAGTTGTGACATCATGGAGGAACTATGCTGAATCTTGCAGCAAGCAGAGAAGGAAGACAGAAGCTTAACCAGATGCGGATAGTCTTCCTCTTCCTCCAATCGTCTCACTAAATAAAAGTTATTTTCACAAACCGAGCGTTTTTGGATATCCTCTGCAGCCTGCAGGTTACCAAACTTTAGTTGAGTAAGTCGCTTGGTGGGGCTGCCACCTTAGGCCTTATGACGTTGCCGGTTCTTGTTCGAGGATTCCTTCCTCTAGATAAATTGCTGCCCACACAGCTTCATAGTCTCGTCTACATCGAAGGGGTTGCCTCTTCCACGAGCTTCGCCGTCTCAAAGTGCCTTTCTTCCGCTGTCGCTGGTATTAAGGTCTTTCTTCTTTAAAAAAATAAATAGAAAAAATTGTGTTTGAGACGGAATGAACACTGAATTGCTAAAATATAGCGATATGTTTTTTGACCTACGATTCTTACACATAATAAACGAATTCTGAAGAAGGATGAGGTAACTCCTGCATGGCATGTAGCCGAAATAACATCTTTATTTAACAAAGAGGAAAGAGCTGTGAAAACCTACTCAACTCTGTCTATAAAGTGCACTCCAGGATAATAAATAGTCGGTTTAAGATAATTACTGAGGTAATATTAGATGGAGAACAAGCACGATTTATAAAACGTTGCCCACGTAGAGAGAGCATCTTCAATCTATAACAAACAACTCAACCATGAGACGCATATTGCACTTGCCGCCTCCAAAAAAAGTATACGATAAAATAAAAATGTCTAAACTATGGGATATTAAGTGTCTCAAAGGATACAGTACCATTTAATTCATATTCTAAAAAGAGTATATCACACAGCTGACATGCTAATCACTGGAGGGACTAAGAACATTAATTTAAGTGTACAGGTAATTACTCAGTGACCATTTAAATTGCAAAGAACCGTCGAAGTTGCAACATTAATTTTCTATCCTAAACGCATTATCAAATCATTCAGTAAGTTATACAATAACGTACATTACGACAGCCACATGACTGTGCATTACAGGTAAACACATCTAGTAAAACAGTGTAGGGCTGAACTTCGTTCGTCTTCGATGGGAGTGTAATAACAATTTGGTTGATTACCATAAGACATCAAACAGATGGTTTACTCACTGAATGAGACGTATCAACAATTGGCAAATGGACAAAGTATTGTAATTATGAACTATAGACTTGGTACGGGGTGGACGAATGAAAGCATAATGTGAAACTATATAGCGGATTGGTCAATGACTGCGTAAATGGGCAGTGGTGCGAAGAAAGAGCCCTGGTAAAAAAGTACGAATATCAATAGTTTTGCCAAAGTGCATGAGGATAGCACCTAGCAGGCTGCGAACGTTAAAACTGCGCAGTTAAATCCTGATGTGAATTAACTAGTTTTGTGTTCCCCTTGACTCTGTGATTGCATCGGTGGCTCACGCTTACCGCTCGTAAATAGTGAGAGAGTGGCAGTAACAGGTGGAAGTTTTGAGTCAAGTTCGACCTCTGCTCTAAGTTGGAGACGTCCCTCTCTGCAATTATTAGCAACAACTTAGGGCTCCTTGAAGGGAGTGCTCCTCTCGATCTCCCGGAAGCAAGCGTCCTCTGACTTTACTCCAGGAAACATAGCGGGATCTGCTAGCGTAGAATCTCGCCGGTCAATTGGGACAGACCTTTTAAAACCAAGTTCAACAAATTCTCGTTCTAGCAGGTTTTGTTATGGTTAACCAATAATGGCGAGGAAGGCATAAAATCCCTATCTCTACATGACAAGTTTCCAACTCCAGCCTAACAAAAGACTGGAAGACAAACAGTCTACTGAAATAATTATTGTGAGCCAATCACAGTCCCTGTCACTCGGATGAAAACGAACATTTCTTCGTCGTGTGGCTGCAGACAACACCCAGTCCCACAGTCTCAAGTTCTAAATGCTTCACCTGGCTTTCAGATCATATCTCGCCAAAGGATTCCTTCTATGACGCACAGTGCAGTTTTTGTGGCACGCATGCCCACTTCTTACATGTCTGCTATGCAGAGATGGGGCACAGTGACTACCCCGTCCTATACCTGCTATGGGGCACAACTAATGATTACCTGTAATTGAAAATCGCTTCCTACAACACAGACAATATCAGGTAGTTTTACGAGGGGCGTTCAGTAAGTAATGCAATACATTATTTTCTGTAATCAGATTGGTTTTATTTAGAATTTCAATACACTATACTATTCCCCACACATGTGGCTGAGAAACCCCGTTTTTCAACATAATCTCAGTTCAATGCCATGGCCTTAAGCCACCTTACTGAGAGAGCCTTTATGTCCGTATGGTACCTCTCCACTGGTCGACGGCGGAGCCATCGTTTTGCTGCATTATAACATCCCTATCATACACTTGCTGCTTCCCGGAGTTCGTCCTTCATTGAGTCAAACAGAAGGTAGTTCGAAGGTGCGAATCCAGGCTATAGCGTGGATGAGGAAGAACAATCCAATGAAGTTTTGTGACTTCTCTCAAGGGAACAGGCTTGTGTGAGTCTTTGCGTTGTTATGGATAAGGAGAAGTTCCTTTCCCATTTTTGTTGTGACTACACGCTGAAGTCGTTTCTTCAATTTCCTGAGGGTAGCACAATACAATTTCGAGTTGATCGTTGTACCGTAAGGAGGACATAAACAGGAATAACCCCTTCAGAGCCCCGGAGGACCTCCGCCAATTTTTGTCTCGGAGGGGGGAGGGGGATGTGATATATCACCACTCTATGGATTGCAGAATTTATTTCCGGTTCAAAGTGATGCGCCCATGTTTGATCGCCCGTGACGATGTTCAACTAATAGTAGTCAGGATCAGCCTCATAAAGCACAAGCAGTTTCCCACAGATGTTCTTCAATCCAGTGGTCTGCCAGGTGGCGAAGAACCCAATATTCAGTACGCCAAGTGGTGGATGAGTGTGTCAGCAGTACGAATAGATAAGTCCAATTGAACAGCGAGGTGTTCGAATGTGATCCGTCGACCACCTTAAATGAGTGTGTCCACGCGTTCCAGCTATGCAGGAAGCACAACTTTGCAACGGTCCGGTATGTGAGAAATGGGACTGCTTTGTGCTTCCTTGTTGCGATCGTGACAGTCACTTCGTCCAACGATCACAATGCTTTTGCTCACGGCGAGGTCTCTGTAGACACTCTGCAAGCGTAACTGAATTTTTGCAATGCTCTAGTTTCCCGCCAAAAACCTCAATGACAGCTCTCTTCATCGAACACACCTCCATTAAAAATGCCAATTTGAAAGCTGCATATAGCGCCGCCACCTATCGGAACTTCGTGAAACTATAGATGCTGAAGTGAGAATATTCCACAATGTCCCACACCAAAGTCAGTTCTTTTTCAAACGAGACCGGCCGAGAAAAAGGTGCTGCGCTATATTTTGAACGCTTTATGTAAATTTATGACCTTGTGGTCCTTTTAAATCGAACTCCCCCCCCCCCCACCAGTCAACTAAAGAAAGCACCCAAGGCTGAAGAAAATAGCAGGGTCACTCACCGTAATAAAAGGAAAGGAGAAGAAGATGTGCATTCATTGGCAGTACTGAACATTATAGGGTGTAGAAAAATTTCCGCCACTAGTTACAATAAAAAGGTTACTTTTTTGTCACACGACCGGTTTCGGGCTTGCGCCCATCCTCAGGTGTTTATACATTCACGTACATGTTTCTATTGCTGGAGATCACTGTATAAACACAAAAAATTATTTGCTGGTGACTAAACAGATACAAGTGGGACAATTGTAAGTGGAAAGGCAGCATTTGTCGAAAATGTATGTGTACTTCATAAAGATGAAGCATCATTATTATAGTTACGCTGTGATGACAGTTTTTCCACTTAGTTGCACACTTATTATCATTTTCACTTCCATATTTCAGTTTTATAAAGTTTAGCTGCATATTTCACTTTTACCATGTGCACTCGTGAAATACACTGTGTTTACATGCAAACATGTGGGCTACGGCCAAAGAACGTAGCCACAGGAAGTGCAAGGGTGTTGTACATAGAGAAACTTGAAAAGCTATTATAGACTGCGAAATTTTTTGCTAAAAATTATGAAATTTTTTGATCCACATTTTTGTCGGAGAACTTAGATCTATGAAGTACAATGATGTTATATATATGAAATTACAAAAATCTATTACAAATTAAAAAATGACAGCTAGAACAGTCCTAGCTGTCATTTTAGATCTAGGAAGTACAATGATGATATATATATGAAATTACTAAAAGCTATTACAAATTAAAAAATGACAGCTAGAACAGTTTTTTAATTTGTAATAGCTTTTAGTAATTTCATATACATAACATCATTGTACTTCCTAGATCTAAGTTCTCCGACAAAAATGTGGATCAAAAAATTTCATAATTTGTATCAAAAAATTTCGCAGTCCTTAGTAGCTTTTTAAGTTTCTCTATGTGCAACACCCTTGCACTCCCTGTGGCTAAGTTCTTTGACCGTAGCCCACATGTCTATGTAAACACAGTGTATTTCACTAGTGCACAACGTAATGGTGAAATATGCAGCTAAACTTTATAAAACTGAAATAGGGAAGTGAAAATGATAATAAGTGTGCAACTAAGTGGAAAAACTGTCACCACAGCGTAACTTTAATAATGATGCTTCATCTTTATGAAGTACAGATACATTTTCGACAAATGCTGCCATTCGACTTACAATTGTCTCACTTGTATCTGTTTAGTCACCAGCAAATAATTTTTTGTGTTTATACAGTGACCTCCAGCAATATAAACATGTACGTGAATGTATAAACACCTGAGGATGGGCGCAAGTCCGAAACCGGTCGTGTGACAAATAAATAACCTTTTATTGTGACTAGTAGCGGAAATTTTTCTACACCCTATATAGGAACAGTCACGGAGTTCAACAGCATCCACTTTGGATAAAATCCACGTACTGAACATTGTCTGCAGTTTTCACGCAGCATTAAAAAGAAACGACTGTAGTGACTCTTGGGATGTGCATATGGCATTATCGGATAGGTTACGTGACAGTTTGGGCACAAACTGCCACATGAACGAATCCATCCTATGGACATACGTATTATTTGAATATCAGAGAAAAGTGGGACATGTAATGGATGCTGACTAATAGGAAAAGTGTCCAGAACCCTATTCAGAATGTAGGGAACTAATACGAATGTTAAAAAATATATCAGCTCAACCACTGGTTTATAGTGTAAAACACTAAGATTGACGCGTTTCGGGAGTCAAGCTTCCATCATCAGAATAATAAAAAGTAAAAGAACCTGTTAAAACTCGCTAAAATGGAACATGCACCAGCCACAATAAAATTGATAATAAAAGTAAAACATCGTGGCTACTTCCCTTGTTGCAGCAGTGTCTTCCAAGGTGCAACTCCACATAGTCATCAAAATATAAAAAACTCTAAAATGGTGTCGCCTATGGTGTTCAACATCTAACCACATGGCTCTCTCCTCTATCATTGTAAATCGCCGGTGCGTCTTCGTTGATACCACACACCACGTAGCCAAACACGACACTGAAACGCGAGTGAGCTCACGCGCAAGTAAACAAAGAAGTCACAAGATGTCTATACAAACAGATAACGTATACATCTTCCAAGGACCTCATGAAATGATGGTATCCTGCCACTTGTTAAAAAAGTAGTTACTGAAAGAAACCAGTGAAATGTTTGAAAAAGTTATTTGTATCACCAGTTAGCTGTTCATTCAGTGTGTTCTGAGTATCCACGCTATGTATCGTAATTTCCAGCTGTTCTAGTAGATCCAGCTTTTTGCCTTTATCCTGTCTATGTAAAATAACGAGATCTTGATCTATTCTCAACATGGGGTGTCCCGTTTCCCAAATATGCGTGGCTACAGCTGACTTTTCGAAATTATTAAGCCTGAAAGCATCGCTATGTTCTTTGTAACGCACTTTAAAGGACCTACCAGTTTGGCCTACATAGCTTGCCTTGCACGTGTTACACTGAATTTTATAGGCCCCAGCTCTCTCATATTTATCGCTTTCCTGCTGCAAATTATTTCTTGGTTTAAACCGCAGCGTATTATTGGTCTGAAAAGCGGTATCAACTTTAAAAGGTTTGAAAATGTTAGCCACTATTTCTGTCGTATTAATTTATTGACAACGTTTCGGTGATGTCCGTTAGCTCCGGCTAGTTGTTTAACGATGTTCAGCTCAGTCATTCTGTCTCTTCATTCATAGGGACTCTAAAGGCTCTATCTATCAAAGCTCTAAAAGCAGAAAGTTTCTGGCTATTAGGATGGCAGGAATTATTTTGTATCAACACATAAATTGTGGTTGGTTTCCTAAATATTTTAAAAACATGCCTACCATTTTAGAGTTTTTTATATTTTGACGACTATGTGGAGATGCACCCTGGAAGACACGGCTGCAACAAGGGAAGTAGCCACGGTGTTTTAATTTTATTATCAGTTTTATTGTGCCTGGTGCATGTTCCATTTTAGCGAGTCTTAACAGGTTCTTTTACTTTTTATTACTCTGATGATGGTTGCTTGACTTCCGAAACGCGTCAATCTTAGTGTTTTACACTATAAACAAGTGGTTGAGCCGATATATTTTTTAACAGTGACATTCACAACCACGACCTCTCATCCAGTATGGATAAAATCAAGACTAATACGAATGTTGTCTACCCCCTTCCCCTTTCCACGCCGCCCCCCTCCCCTCCACGATAGCACAGATCCTGAGCTTGCTGTTGGAGAAATACGTCACAGCGCCGGCTCGGGCAGACGTTCTTCGCGGACGTCGTACGCTGCTTTCCGCTGCAGCCGCTGGCCACGGATGCCTTGAGCAGCGTCTCTAATGAGCAAGGCCGCGCTTTCTCTGCACGCCAGGCCGGAGCAGACTGGGCTGCGACCACTCTCGTTACGGCGAGACGGTCTGGTCTTGCGGAGGCTGGCAATGCCGCCGCGGCTGGAAGAGGGTCAGCCGGGCTGGAGAAAGCCTCTCGTGTCGGCAGGCGGTCGTGAGGCGCCCACCTGGACCAGCCGCGTCCCAGCTGCCCGGCAGGGGGCGCCGTCTCAGGCTCTGCTGCGTGGGCACGGTGTAGCGCAGTGCAACGCTACGGGAGCAGAGACATGCGGATATCAGCCCCTAGCTGCAGACTCACATCCGCGTACATCTCTCTTGAATTTTTGGGTCGTTCTGTTAGGATAGGTAAGCTAAGGTACTGTACGGTTCCTCGTTATGGCTCTCGACAGATTAGTTGGATCCGACCGACCACCATGTCATCGTCTGCCAGTGGCATCATTGAATGAGAAGGACAGGTATGCCGTCTGCGCACTGCTCTCTCAGTCGTTGTCGGGTTTCTTGAATTTGAAACCTCTGCTAATCAGTCGAGTAACTCCACAGTTAGCCTTACGATGCTGAGGCTGATATCTGGGTAGAGCGGATCAGGTTATGGTTGTGGAAGGAGGCCGTAATCAATTACTGTCAGTCGCACAAAACACACAAACTTTTATTTTCCTAAGAACCACCTAATTACACGTTGCCTTAAAAGGTTCAAATTAAAACAATGTGGCTGAAGGCCTAGTTAAGAAAACTTGAGATACCTCCCGGGCTGAAGCCCAAAACCATACCAAACACGCCGCGCGGGATTAGCCGAGCGGTCTGGCGCACTGCAGTGATGGACTGTGCGGCTGGTCCCGGCGGAGGTTCGAGTACTCCCTCGAGCATGGGTGTGTGTGTTTGTCCTTAGGATAATTTAGGTTCAGTAGTGTGTAAGCTTAGGGACTGATGACCTTAGCAGTTAAGTCCCATAAGATTCCACACACATTTGAACATACCAAGAACAAGGACGGCTGAAGCCCTGCACACAAGTATTAAAAATTCCTTTAAAAAATACACGCAGCTGAAGGCCTTACTTACAAAATTTTTTTTTCACGTAAATACTCGGCTGAAGGCCACACATAAGACATTGGACAATTCAGGGCTTAGGGCCTGGATAACAAGAATTTCAGATAGAGCAAATTAAAAAAAAAATTAGTTTAAACAAATGAATCTTCAAAATTTTAATTTAGATGGCAGAACGCCTTCTTTTAAAATTAAAACTAACTAAATTATTAGACGATTGAAGGCCTGACACAGTGCTACAGAGTAAAATGAAAATCACAGTCTAAAACCAAGAGGACAGTAGTGCTCGGAAGTGTTCCAAGGGTCGAACTGAGGAGGTGAGACAGGCAGGCAAGAGTAAGGTTGAATAATCGGATGGCAACCCGACCCAGGGACGCCTGAAGGACCGACCAACAACCTAATCAATTCCCTTCCGCCTGACCAACGGCACGACAATGGAAAATATCAGCCGAGGACGAAGATAGCAGCAGCACTACGTCTTCAAAGTTGCCGTCTAAAAACAGCCAATGCACAATAACCATTAAAAAAAAAAGAACAAACAGCGAATGCTGTCGAAGTACACGCAGTGCCAGACAGCATCATCACGGAGAGGAAAAACACACTGCCGGAAAACTATCCTAACAACCAGGCAGGTTCAAATGACTCTGAGCACTATGGGACTTTACTTCTGAGGCCATCAGTCCCCTAGAACTTACAACTACTCAAACCTAACTAACCTAAGGACATCACACACATTCATGCCCGAGGCAGGATACGAACCTGCGACCGTAGCGGTTGCGCGGTTCCAGACTGTAGCACCTAGACCAGGACAGGTAACTGGGGCTTTAACGGCCATGAGGCAGAAAATACCACTGGTGCACTTCACTGATAAGTAACAACCAATTTGATAGTTAAAGACCACACAGGAAGGCAGCTGCAAAATTTCGGCGACTCCAACATACCATACGTTGCTGCTTGCCGGAACGGCCCCGGCAGTAACAACTGGCAATGAACGAAGAGATGTCACAGCAGTTGAGGTTTCATAACAGGTTAACTGATCACTGAACTCCCAGTGTCCAGGTTCGATGGGCAACGAACTTTGTAGCTCTCGCAGCTAGCGCCTCACAATCCGACCGCGCGTGCACGCTGCCATTTGTCGCAGCCTGACCCTCTCGCGTCACGGAGACTTCCTCCCTGCTCTGTCCTAACCGACCGACTTAATCCAGCATGCAGACAGCATTAAAATAACTGCTCTGGCAAAACCACACAAGCTACACAGGGTTGCGCGAAAACGCTTCCACAAACTACTCGAACAATACAAAAATGGTCACTGTGGAACAACAAGGACGAATCACAAATCGACACACACACAGAGAACCCAGAAGCGGTCGGCGACCAAATACGCGTCGTCCAATGAGACGACCGACCGAACGACCAACCAAGGTCTTCCCCACTCTGTGTCGGCAACGGTCGGGTAAGTCATGGCTGTCTGGACGTCACTGATGCTATGTCCCGACTGAACTCCCGACACACGACGACCCGGAAATACTAGCGGTAGCTCCAAAGACATTACGACAGTGCTCTTATCGATAAGCGCTGCTGCTGCCACTCACGGGCAGGCAAGCCATTAACTTAACGATGCTTGCAAATCGGATAAGAAACTGGATGGCAGTACCTCAAAGACAAGATGTTAAGCAATAAATGGCACGAACACGAGCCGCGCGCGGCTCAGAGGCCTCCCATCAAGGAAAAGTCCCCGGAAGTTCCGGAAATCGAACTCCGGACCTTCGCATGGCATCCGTGCTGACCATTCAGCTAAAGAGGAAGATCTTAACACAAAATAAAATGCTCGAGATTGTGTTTGGAACAGGATAAACACTTTTCATTTCGTGATTCTTGAGTTTCTCCCGGCGTATTTGATAATCAAAATATCCACGGGTATGCTGCCGGTCTATAGTGTCCAACGGGCACAGTATTTCGGCGATCATACACGTCGCCATTATCAGGTGAACTGACGGACTGAGCTCCTGTGAACGTGCCGGCACGGAGATCCGTACGCTATGGCTGCTCAGAGGGAACTGGGTTCGGTCGCGTCGGCGGCCGATTTAAATACCCTCCGCCCGCGGCGCGCTCCCTCCGCCGTCCGCGCCCCGCGCCACGGTCGCGCGGTGGAACAGATTGCGACGAGCGTCTGAGATGACGTCGGTGTGATGGCTCTGTCCGCCGTGGTCGTCACAACTATACGTTCGCTCGATTTACTCTTGATTAACCCGATCGCTGGTTCCCAAGCCTTGCTAAGATTATAGCCACAGTCACGGTTTATGAGGTCGTCATTGGTGCGAATTTCGCTGGCATCTCTAACAACGCTGTCCCAGTATCTCGACGTCTGTACCAGAATCCTCGTGCGGTCATACTCCATAGCGTGATTTTCCGACAAACAATGTTCAGCGACCGCCGACTTGCTCGGATACATCAGTCGAGTGTGCCTCTGGTGTTCACGGCATCGATCCTCGACGGTACGCATCGTCTGACCAATATACGACTTGCCACATTGACACGGAATCTGGTACACGCCGGCCTTCCTCAAACCCAGGTCATCTTTGGCGCTCCCCACCAGTGCACGAGTTTTATTTGGAGGACAAAACACAGTTCCGACCCTGTGTTTCTTCAGAATGCGGGCGATTTTCCCCGAGAGTGCGCCTGTGTATGGAATAAATGCAGTGCCTACCTCCTCCCTCGTGACTTCATCCATCTCAACAGGTTGTGCTGCAGTGGTTGGGCGGAGAGCACGTTGAATCTGCCACTCTGAGTACCCACTTTTTCGAAATACAGTTCTCAGATGTTCCAGTTCCTGGGGTAGACTCTCTGCGTCAGAGATAGTGCGTGCCCTATTTATTAGAGTTTTAAGTACCCCATTCCTCTGTGAAGGGTGGTGGCAGCTGTCTGCGTGCAAATACAGATCAGTGTGCGTAGTCTTCCGATACACCCCATGACCTAGGGTGCCGTCAGCCCCTCTCTTGACCAAGACGTCAAGGAAAGGTAATTTACCCTCCGTTTCAGTCTCCATAGTGAATTTCATTTCGATAAGTGCTACTCATATGTCTTGATTTTTCGTAACTTACCTCCAGTATCAAACGTAATGTCAGATCGATCTCTGTGTTCTATGCTGTTTATTACCTTGCCTAAGAGAAAGCATAATGCCATCTGCAAATCATCATGTCTCCTTCTCTCTCTAAGCGATTGTAGGTGCTGAAGAGGTGGGGTTCGAGCTGTTTGCACCCGTGACAACTTGAAGGGTATTGTCTTAAATTTACGGAGTGTTATAAGACGCCTGACCTCTGCTGCCCAAATGAATTCATCTCGTGTGCCCGCTATTCGTATCAGAGAAGAGTTCACACACACGGAACTGAATTATTTACAGCACATATTCCAATCTCTGTCTCTCTCTCTCTATAGTTTTCGCCTTCTACAACTCCGGCCATTACGGAGGTTATTCCATGATGTCTTAATACATGTTCTATCTTCCTGTCCCGTCTTCTTGTCTCTGTTTTCCACATACTTCTTTCCTCGCCAACTGCGCAGAAAGCCCCATTTCTTACCAGTCCACCTAATTTTCTGCAGTACATCCCCATATCTCAAACTCTTCGTTTCTCTTGCTTTCCGGTTTCTCCGGAGTCAATGATTCACTTCCACACAACTCCGCTCCAGACGTACATTCTCAGAAATTGATTCCTCAGATTAAGGCCAATGTCTGATACTAGAAGATTTCTCTTGGTCAGAAATGCTCTCTTTGCCTGTCCTCTGATTTTTATCTCATCGTTCCCTCGTCCATCATGTCCGCCCCGATAGCTGAGTGGTCAGCGTGATGGATTGCCGTCCTACTGGCCCGGGTTCGATTCCCGGCTGGGTCGGGGATTTTCCCTGCTCACGTACTGGGTGCTGTGTTGTCTTCATCATCATTTCATCCCCATCGCGCGCGCAGGTCGCCCAATATGGCGTCGAATGTAATAAGACCTGCACCAAGGCGGGCGGACCTGCCCCGCATGACGCCAAATCCTCATTTCCATTTCGTCCATCATACGTAATTTTACTTTCAGTGTAGCGGGTTTCCTTCAATTCGTCTACCTCGTAACGCTAATTTTGATGCTAAGTTCACCAGTAATTTCATTACTGCTGCTCCTTACTTTCGTCTTCATTTGGGTATTCCCAATTCTTTTTTTTATGTTCATTAAGCTCCTCATTCCATTAAACAAGTCCTGCAATTCTTCCAATCATTCACTGAGAATGGCAATATCATTAGCTGTGAATCTTATCATAGATATCCTTTCACCATGAGTTTCAGTTCCACTCTCGAACCTATCGCTAATTACCGTCAGTGCTTCCTCGGTATACAGACCGAACAGCAGGGAAGAAAGATTGCGACTCTCTCTTACACCCTTTTAACCCGAGCACTTCACTCTTGGTTTTCCATTCTTATTGTTGCATCTTGGTTCTCATTGATATTCTGAATTACCCGCATTTCTGTATGTAGTTGTTCTTGTTGTGGTCCTCAGTCCAGAGACTGGTTTGATGCAGCTCTCCATGCTACTCTATCTTGTGGAAACTTCTTCATCTCCCGTTACCTACTGCAGCCTACATCCTTCTGAATCTGTTTAGTGTATTCATTTCGTGGTCTCCCTCTACGATTTTTACCCTCCACGCTGCCCTCCAATACTAAATTGGTGATCCCTTGATTCCTCAGAATATGCCCTACCAACCGATCCCTTCTTCTAGTCAAGGTGTGCCACAAATTTGTCTTCTCCCCAATTCTATTCAGTACCTCCTCATTGGTTACGTGATCTACCCATCTAATCTTCAGCATCCTTCTGTAGCACTACATTTCGAAAGCTTCTATTATCTTTTTCCCTAAACTATTTATAGTCCACGTTTCACTCCCATACATGGGTACATTCCATACAAATTCAGAAAAGACTTCCTTACACTTCAATCTATACTCGATGTTAACAAATTTCTCTTCTTCAGAAACGCTTCCCTTGCTATTGCCTGTCTACATTTCATATCCTCTCTACTTCGACCATTTTTGGTTATTTTGCTGCCCAAGTAACAAAACTCATTTTCTACTTTAAGCGTCTCATTTCCTAATCTTATACCCTCAGCATCATCATCATCATCATCATTTAATACTGATTATGCCTTTCAGCGTTCAGTCTGGAGCATAGTCAACCTTATAAAATTCCTCCATGATACCCTATTCAGTGCTAAAATTGGTGCCTCTTCTGATGTTAAGCCTATTACTTCAAAATCATTCTTAACCGAATCCAGGTACCTTCTCCTTGGTCTGCCCCGACTCCTCCTACCCTCTACTGCTGAACCCATGAGTCTCTTGGGTAACCTTGCTTCTCCCATGCGTATAACATGACCCCACCATTTAAGCCTGTTCGCCCTGCTACATCTGTAGAGTTCATTCCCAGTTTTTCTTTGATTTCCTCATTGTGGACACCCTCCTGCCATTGTTCCCATCCACTAGTACCTGCAATCATCCTAGCTACTTTCATATCCGTAACCTCAACCTTATTGATAAGGTAACCTGAATCCACCCAGCATTCGCTCCCATACAACAAAGTTGGTCGAAAGATTGAACGGTGAACAGATAACTTAGTCATGGTACTGACTTCCTTCTTGCAGAAGAAAGTAGATCGTAGCTGAGCGCTCACTGCATTAGCTTTGCTACACCTCGCTTCCAGTTCTTTCACTATGTTGCCATCCTGTGAGAATATGCATCCTAAGAACTTGAAACCGTCCACCTGTTCTAACTTTGCTCCTCCTATTTGGCATTCAATCCTTTTATATCTCTTTCCCACTGGCATTACGTTCGTTTTGTAGATGCTAATCTTCATACCATAGTCCTTACATTTCTGATCTAGCTCTGAAATATTACTTTGCAAACTTTCAATCGAATCTGCCATCACAACTAAGTCATCCGCTTATGCAAGACAGCTTATTTTGTGTTCACATATCTTAATCTCACCCAGCCAGTCTAATGTTTTCAACATATGATCCATAAATAATATGAACAACAGTGGAGAGAGGTTGCAGCCATTACTTACCCCTGAAACTACTCTCAACCATGAACTCACTTTACCGTCAACTCTAACTACTGCCTGACTATCCATGTAAAGACCTTCAATTGCTTGCAAAAGTTTGCCTCCTATTCCATAATCTCATAAAACAGGCAGTAACGTCCTCCTAGGAACCCGGTCATATGCCTTTTCTAGATCTATAAAGCATAGATATAATTCCCTGCTCCACTCAAAACACTTTTCCATTATTTGCCGTAAGCTAAAGATCTGGTCCTGACAACCTCTAAGAGGCCTAAACCCACACTGATTTTCATCCAATTGGTTCTCAACTAATACTCGCACTTTCCTTTCAACAATACCTGAGAAGATTTTACCCACAACGCTGATTAAAGAGATACCTCTGTAGTTGTTACCATCTTCTCTGTTTCCATGTTTAAAGATTGGTGTGATTACTACTTTTGTCCAGTCTGATGGAACCTGTCCCGACTCCCAGGCCAATTCAATTATCCTGTGTAGCCATTTAAGACCTGACATTCCACTGTATTTGATAAGTTCCGACTTGATATCATCCACCCCAGTTGCTTTATTGCACTGCAATCTATTGACCATTTGCTCCACTTCCTCAAATGTGATCCTATTTCCATCATCATTCCTATCCCATTGTTCCTCGAATTCTGAAACATTACTGATCGTATTTTCACCTACATTGAGCAACTCTTCAAAATATTCCCTCCATCTGCCCAAGGAATCCACAGGATTCACCAGCAGTTTTCCTGACCTGTCCAAAATACTTGTCATTTCCTTCTTACCTCCCTTTCGAAGACTGCTAATTACACTCCAGAATGGTTTTCCAGCAGCTTGACCCAAAGTCTCCAACCTGTTTCCAAAGTCTTCCCAAGATTTCTTCTTGGATGCTGCAATTATCTGTTTGGCTTTGTTTCTTTCTTCAATATAACTTTCTCTGTCTACCTGAGTTCTAGTATGTAGCCATTTTTGATACGCCTTCTTTTTCCTTTTACAGGCTGCCTTGACTGTGTCATTCCACCAAGCTCTTTGCTTCATCCTACCTTTACACACTACTGTTCCAAGACATTCTTTAGCCACTTTTAGTGCTATGTCCCTGTACCTTGTCCATTCCTTTTCCAATGACTGTAATTGACTACATTCAACTAACTGGTACCTTTCTGAGATCACTGTTATGTACTTGTGCCTGATTTCCTTATCCTGAAGTTTCTCCACTCTTATCCTCCTACATATGGACCTGACCTCCTGCACTTTCGGCCTCACAATCCCAATTTCACTGCAGATTAAATAATTATCAGTGTCATCAAAGAATCCCCTGAATACACGTGTCCCTCACAGCCTTCCTGAAATCCTGATCTGTTATTATATAGTCAATGACAGATCTGGTTCCCCTGCCTTCCCAAGTATACCGGTGAATGTTCTTATGTTTAAAAAAGGAGTTTGTGATTGCTAAGCCCATACTGGCACAGAAATCCAAGAGTTGTTTCCCGTTCCTGTTGGCCTCCATATCCTCTCCAAATTTACCCATAACCTTTTCATACCCTTCTGTTCGATTTCCAATCCTGGCATTAAAATCACCTATGAGCAGAACACTGTCCTTGTCCTTTACTCTAACAACTACATCACTAAGTACCTCATAAAAACTATCCATCTTAGCTTGATCTGTCCCTTCACAATGCGAATGTACTGACACAATCCTAATTTTCTTGCTAGACACTGTCAAATCTGTCCACATCAGTCGTTCGTTTACATGCCTTATTGCAACTACGCTGGGTTCCATTTCTTTCCTGGTGTAAAGCCCTACACCCCATTGTGCTATTCCTGCTTTGACTCCTGACAGGTAGACCTTGTATTCTCCCACTTCCTCTTCTTTCTCAGCATCACCTGATTTAATTCGACTTCATTCCATTATCCTCGTTTTGCTTTAGTTGATGTTCATCTTATATCCTCCTTTCAAGACAATGTTCATTCCGTTCAGCTGCTCTTCCAGGTCCTCTGCTGTCTCTGACAGAATTACAATGTCATCGGCGAACCTCAAAGTTTTAATTTCTTCTCCATGGTTTTTAATTCCTACTCAGAATTTTTCTTTTGTTTCCTTAACTGCTTGCTCAATATACAGATTGAATAACATCGGGGATAGGCTACAACCCTGCCTCACTCCCTCCCCAACCGCTGCTTCCCTTTCATTCTGTATAGCTTACTCTCATTTTTCCCATTTCCCCCTGCGAATACCTTGCACCTTTTTACACAGTCGAATGCTTTTTATAGGTCGACACAACCTATAAAGGCGGTATGACTACTCTTCAGTCTACCACTGTCAAAAGCAACCTGTATGAAGTCCAATACATTCTGTAGAACATAAGCAATGCAGTGATTTTCAATTACTCTAATAAAGTCGTATGAAGGCTTCTGAGTAAGGGTAACTGGCCCGAAACCGATAAGTCCTTATTCTTCATTTGAATACAGTGGCTCCTAAGAACCACTTTAAACTCCAGTCCTCCTCCGCACGGCGTTAGTTGGAGACTGCAGTCAGCCTCCAGGTGGGGCTAGGTCACTCGTGAAAGTTCAGTGCCGCCGCCCACTGTCTCCGGCCACAGTGTGTGTGTATGTGTGTGTGTGCCACCAGTGATTCAGCACAGCAGAGTCCCCGGGCCCTCCTGTCCTTGCCCTCTGCTGCCAGGCTAAGCGCTGTGTTGTGCGAGAACGCACCACCTCTCTTCAAAAGAGCGCAATACCCTCTGCCGTCGTATTTGGTCAGGCGTTGTGTGCAGTTGATCAGTAAAAGTGGGAGGAGAATTGCAAGTATGGAGGTAAGCAACACGGCAGAGAACGACCGCGAAGCTGCAAATGACGTGTTGACTGACTGAGCCCCACCATCGTCACGTAATTTAAAAAAAGAGAGGAATGCTAATCAGTATTTAAAGCCGTGTTGCTTTTGAGGCCATGAATATCTATACGCACTAAAATGTTGAGCTTGGATACGTAGTAAATCAGACACGCATAGGATCACTTTTTATACAAAGCCTATGTGATGCTTTATACACGTTGTATACAAAATACTTGGATATGTGATGTAAACGCGACAGGAAAATGGACCTGTGGCCTCCGTTAAGCAAAGCCCACACATGCAGCCCATACATTCCTTATTAATTAACATAAATTCGTCTGATGGTGGAAAATGTAGTGCGAAACGTTCGCATTCAAAGTTACGTTTCGATAAATGCAGTGCCAGTGGATCAGTATTTGGCACCAAGTCATCATGTTTGTAGTCTGGTGTGTGTGAGTATCGTTTCAACGTGCAATCTTGAATGCATGCACGATGTCATTAAAAACTAGTCGTTACTTTACTGCCCACAATTTTAATATATGAGGCAATTGAATGACGTACGTGCATTTACGATTGTTTATATATCAAAACGATACCTAAAGACAAGAGATTTTAAACATGCCGACTATAAAGCCAAATAATGTTCCACTAGTTACTGTATGTATTCGAAAGTCACTTCATCGTGAAGAGGGGCGTGAGGTGCAGTATATGTCCTGCATAATAAATTTTAAAGGAATCTTATGTCGACGTTTTAGTCACAAACATGGAATTGGTGTGAGCTGCAAAACACCATCTGAATAAAATAATGCCTTTATCGAATTACCGCCTTTCCCTGCACAAGTGGTTTAGTGGAATCGCAGGAAATAATTTTAATAGCAAACAGGTGATAGAACTGAGTACAGTAAAAGAAAAGAGGTGAAGTCTGTGGATAACTTTTGATGGACTACAGCCTTTCTTCGCCGCGGTAGTGGCAGGGTGACGGTCGCAGATCCGACCCCCAGGTCATCTTTTATCCTGAGCAAAGATCTCTGGTATCCACATGATACACCTACATCCATATCTACATTTATATCTACATTTCACAAGCCACCCTCAGGTGTGG
This sequence comes from Schistocerca serialis cubense, assembly GCF_023864345.2. NCBI lineage: Eukaryota > Metazoa > Arthropoda > Insecta > Orthoptera > Acrididae > Schistocerca > Schistocerca serialis. The sequence continues at coordinate 1,140,441,212 of NC_064639.1, read as the reverse complement.
GCGGAAGGTATTTTGTGCATCACCGTCGCTTCTACCCTTTCCCGTTCCAGTCGCGAATGCTTCGCGGCAAGAACGATTGCCGGCAAGCCCCCGTGTTAGCTCGAATCTAATTTTATTTGCATGGTCCTCCACGAGATATACGTAGGATGAAGAAATATATTTGTGGACCCTTCTAGGAACGTACGCCATAGGATCTTTTAACAGCAAACATCTCCCTGAGCAGAACGCCTCTCTTTACGGCGCCTCTGTGAGGCATGCTAAACGAACCTGTAACAAAACCCTGTGGTCTTCTCTGTATCTTCCCTGTTTCCTCTATCCTATCTGGTACGGATCCCATACTTGAGAATATTCAAGCATTGGTGGAACGAAGGTTTTTTTTAAGCATGCTGGGTAGACCTGGGGTCGCCGTGGACGGGTTGGAATAGCGAGGAAAGCTTCCCGCTTGTATTCGGAACTGAAGCCGGGACTTCTACGGACATAGTCTGGTGCTATATCCGCTAGATCACAATGACCACATTAAAAATGCTACAGTTCTTTAATCAACATAATCTGAAAATTGTGTAATTGGAGACATGTGGGCCTGAATTACATTCTGTGAACAACAAAGCATGAGTTTTGTATAGATGGCACAGTAAGGAGGAATCCCATTTCATTTCTTGTGCTATCTGCTTAGTTCCTAGACAAACGGGAATTACTGTCGTGCTTAATGGACGCTACTAGTTCTCCATCAGTTCCAATCGGCATTGGACCAGCAAGTTGCAGAGGCTTGCCAGTATGCGCTGGGCAAAATCATCGGGAAAGGCATTCGGAAAAACAACAGGGACCTAGAAGGACTCTCCAACTACCGAGCGAGGTGGCGCAGTGGTTAGACACTGGACTCGCATTCGGGAGGACGACGGTTCAATCCCGCGTCCGGCCATCCTGATTTAGGTTTTCCGTGATTTCCCTAAATCGCTCCAGGCAAATGCCGGGATGGTTCCTTTCAAAGGGCACGGCCGACTTCCTTCCCCGTCCTTCCCTAATCCGATGAGACCGATGACCTCGCTGTCTGGTCTCTTTCCCCAAAACAACCAACCAACCAACTCTCCAACTTCTCATCAACGAAGCAAAACATACTCAAGGATTCCTATAAAAAATTTCGTGGCTGCAACTCTCTCCCTTCCTAGAAGTTCGTTCCAGATGCTGGGAAGGAGGTGGAGAGAGGATTATTTTCAGTCATCACCACCACCACCAGAGAGAAAGAAAGAACACCTTTACATGAGAAGCACCACTGAGTTCTTGCCAACATATTGCGATGCGTCACGATTCTAGCTGGCCAACACAGTGTGCGTAACTACAAATTGTCCCCGGCTTGCTTACGTTGATACAAATTTCCGCAAAGTATTCCAAACAGACTCTACAGAAATGAAATGGTGCCGAAGAACGTGTTAACTGAATAGTTCTTTAATGCAGCGTCCTACTCACAGCATCTCAGCGTGGTATGTGCAAATCTGTTTTGAAATTTCTGATACATCAGCAAGATATCGTTCTTGAACAGTCAAGTTTGAGTTATGTCCCTCAGGCTCTTTCTCATGAAGCAGTGCAGAACGAAAATGGATATCTTGTTGTCTTACTTACTTTAAAATAAATCAAACTATCAGATGATTTAACAGTTTGCTACGCCTTGATCTATTAGGTTACTGGAGTGTAACCGAAACAAAAGTCACTCGGAAGGTGGACGAAAGGTATACGACCGAAATATCATTCGAAGAGACTTGACCAATATCTGACGGATAAATTATTACGCCACGGAAGATCAAGATAAACGCGAGAAATTGTATCCCAGTGACGGTACGAAAATTTTCGATTTCATGTTATTTTTTATTTCAAACGGCCTAATTACAATTTTGACATGACAGTGTCGCCAAAATAAAAGTGAGTAGATGATGGAAGTTGGATTGCTACTCTTACGGTGCATGAAATATTTTCCAGGCCACCCTGTACATCACTGTAATAAAAGAACGGTGAGTACAAAAATTGTAATAATAATTTATTGTTTGTATAACATTTAAATTTAAAATTTATAACGATCATGAATTATGGAAAACTTGGATTCATTTTTTTTTTATTTCGTGTCTCCTTTCGGTGTGCTGCGCTCTGCCGCTGTTGACAGTAAACAGCACGCTACATATGCGGAATCTGTACTCACTGATTGCCTCTTTTATCATAACTCGCAGCCGAACGAATGAATTGATTCCAGATCGTTCAGCGTAGTTCTTTTACGAGGCGAGCGGATTCGGAAGGGAACTGGCCAATTGACGGAGGTTAAGTGACTGCCCGCCGTACCCACGCGCTCTCCACTACGAAGCTCTAGATGCGTTTGCTGTCGGAACGCAGACATCACTCTTGAGCAAAGAGAAAGAAATAGAAATACTGACGCTAATGATTTCTCTGAAAAATCGAAGAGGAATTGGAGAATGTTCCATTTTTATTTCCATGCTAAATGTGATCACACCGTACAGAAAATTGGTCTCTCCCAGAATATATCGCACTAAACTGGACAGCATTTTGCAACAAATTACGTGAAGTTAGCGAAAGCGATTCAGATAGCCGTAGCGTAGGTGCCATCACAAAGGAGGGGTATCTACATGTGGTTGCTGAAGTGGGGGAGCAGCCATTTCAGTGGTTGCAGACCAAAACGGCCTTGGTGTGGTGGTATTGCGAACGGCTGACAGCAAGGGGAAACTACAGCCGTAATTTTTCCCGAGGGCACGCAGCTCTACTGTATGGTTAAATGACGATGGCATCCTCTTACATCTACATCTACATGGATACTCTGCAAATCACATTTAAGTGCCTGGCAGAGAGTTCATCCATCCACCTTGACAAATCTCTATTATTCCAATCTGGTATACCTCGCGGAAAGAACGAACGCCTATATGTTTCCGTAAGAGCTCTTATTTCCCTTATTTTATCGTGGTGATCATTTTTCCCCATGCAGGTCGGTGTCAACAAAATATTTTCGCATTCGAAGGAGGAAGTTGGTGATTGGAATTTCGTGAGAAGATTCCGCCACAACGAAAAACGCTTTTCTTTTAGTTATGTCCAGCCCAAACCCTGTAGAAATTTCAGTGACACACTCTCCCATATTTCGCAATAATACAAAAGGTGCTACCATTCTTTGAAATTTTTCGATGTACTCCGTCGCGCCTATTTGGTAAGAATCCTACATCACTCAGCAGTACTCTAAAAGAGGAAGGACCAGCATAGTGTAAGGAGTCTCCTTAGTAGATCTGTTACATTTTATAAGTGTCCTGCCAATAAAACGCAGTCTTTGGTTAGCTTCCCCACAACATATTCTATGTGTTCCTTCCAAATTTTGTTCGTAATTGTAATTCCTAGGTATTTAGTTGAATTTATGGCCTTTATATTTGACTGATTTATCGTGTAACGGAAGTTTAACGGATTCCTTTTAGCACTCATGTGGATGACCTCACGCTTCCGTTACTTAGGGCCAACTGCCAATTTTCGCACCATTCCCTATATATATTTTCTAAATTGTTTTGCAGTTTGGTTCAAAAAATGGCTCTGAGCACTATGGGACTCAACTGCTGAGGTCATTAGTCCCCTAGAACTTAGAACTAGTTAAACCTAACTAACCTAAGGACATCACAAACATCCATGTCCGAGGCAGGATTCGAACCTGCGACCGTAGCGGTCTTGCGGTTCCAGACTGCAGCGCCTTCAACCGCACGGCCACTTCGGTCGGCTTTTGCAGTTTGTTTTGATCTTCTGATGACTTTATTACTTGATAAACGACAGCGTCACCTGCAAACAACCTAAGACGTTGGTAAAATATTCCGGAGGTAAAATAGTCCCTCATTCAGATCTCCAGGCTCGGACTACTCATGAGGATGTCGTTATCAGAGAACGAAAACTGGCGTTCTACGGATAAGAGCATGAAATGTCGGATCCTTTAATAGTGCAGGTAGGTTACAAAATTTAAAAAGGGAAGTGGATAGGTTAGAATTAGTGCCAAGAAGAATAATACTTCTGGTCAGGTAAATATAAGGTTATAATGACCTCAGTTCAACAGAGTTCACAAGTTTATTCACGTACGTTCGTAACCTTCCGCGGCCAGTGTCATTGTAAATACAATAATTTTGCGTATTAGGCGGCGTCATTAACAAAAAAAGAAAAAAAAGACGCTAAAGCAACTAAACTACCAATAAATTCAGAGAACATTTCTCGTAGAGGAAACAGCGATCTGGTAAAAATGCTTTAAAGACAGACTTGACAGCAATAAAATATTTATTTGCAATGGTTACCGGTTTCATTCAGAATGTGGCCAACTTTAGATCGTTTATACCCTGAGGGTAAGTGGTGGCGGTGAGAGGACGAGGTGTTCCGGCTCTACGAACGTCAACTGCGCACTTGACGTCCGCGGAGTCACACCACCTGATTCGTTCACCGTCACCACTTACGCTCAGGGTATAATGGTCTGAAGATGGCCACATTCTGAACGAAACCTTCCAGAACAAATGGTTCAATTGGCTCTGAGCATTATGGGACTTAACATCTGAGGTCATCAGTCCCCTAGACTTACAACTACTTAAACCTAACTAACCTAAGGACATCACACACATTCACGCTCGAGGCAGGATTCGAACCTGCGACCGTAGCAGCCGCCTGGTCCCGGAGTGAAGCGCCTAGAACCGCTCGGCTCGGTGAGTATGAAACGTGGTACTCTGTAAAGGCCACCTGTCACCAATTAGCGGACGTCCAGTTGGAGTACAAATTCCAGCATGGGTCGCCAGTCAACAGCTGCCGGCTTGGGTGTATGAACCAGGCGTATGCTGTAGAGGCCCATACACAGCAAAGTTAGCTGAAGGGTCGTTGAGGAGACTCAGAGGGTAGCGTCTCGGTTCATCTGTGCCGTCAGTTGCTCGACAGCTGCACATGTATTCGCTCTTGGACATTTCCGCAGCCATCGTTCACCCCTGTCATAGTTTTCTATGCACTGCATACTTTAACTACTGCAGCAAGCGAACAGTTTACAATGCTTCCACCCTTGGCCCGAAAATCTCCTTTTGTATGTCAGTTAAATCGCATTACTGAAACGACAGCACTGTTTTCCACGTCCCTCTCTCTCCCCCCCCCCCCCCCCCCCTCTCACCGACATGCTTCATATAGCTTCGATTGTTAGTGCTGCCATCTGCCGTCTATGAGTGGTTGTTGCACATTCACCTCGAATATATGTGCTGGTCATATTAATGTGAGACTCTAGTTCAATACATAAGTGATGATATTCTTGACTTTCTCCCTTCGTGTTGATGCCATGCGACCAATAACCTCCTTTCCCCATTTCGTAGTGTTAATATGAGAAGGAGTTGGTCCTCGTCTGGGCTACTCATTCCTGTACAAAATTTGGACCTTATGTTTCTGAAGAAGAGAAATTTGTTAACATCGAGTATAGATTTAAGTGTCAGGAAGTCGTTTCTGAAAGTATTTGTATGGAGTGTAGCCATGTATGGAAGTAAAAACAAGGACGATAAATACACTCCTGGAAATGGAAAAAAGAACACATTGACACCGGTGTGTCAGACCCACCATACTTGCTCCGGACACTGCGAGAGGGCTGTACAAGCAATGATCACACGCACGGCACAGCGGACTCACCAGGAACCGCGGTGTTGGCCGTCGAATGGCGCTAGCTGCGCAGCACTTGTGCACCGCCGCCGTCAGTGTCAGCCAGTTTGCCGTGGCATACGGAGCTCCATCGCAGTCTTTAACACTGGTAGCATGCCGCGACAGCGTGGACGTGAACCGTATGTGCAGTTGACGGACTTTGAGCGAGGGCGTATAGTGGGCATGCGGAAGGCCGCGTGGACGTACCGCCGAATTGCTCAACACGTGGGGCGTGAGGTCTCCACAGTACATCGATGTTGTCGCCAGTGGTCGGCGGAAGGTGCACGTGACCGTCGACCTGGGACCGGACCGCAGCGACGCACGGATGCACGCCAAGACCGTAGGATCCTACGCAGTGCCGTAGGGGACCGCACCGCCACTTCCCAGCAAATTAGGGACACTGTTGCTCCTGGGGTATCGGCGAGGACCATTCGCAACCGTCTCCATGAAGCTGGGCTACGGTCCCGCACACCGTTAGGCCGTCTTCCGCTCACGCCCCAACATCGTGCAGCCCTCCTCCAGTGGTGTCGCGACAGGCGTGAATGGAGGGACGAATGGAGACGTGTCGTCTTCAGCGATGAGAGTCGCTTCTGCCTTGGTGCCAATGATGGCCGTATGCGTGTTTGGCGCCGTGCAGGTGAGCGCCACAATCAGGACTGCATACGACCGAGGCACACAGGGCCAACACCGGGCATCATGGTGTGCGGAGCGATCTCCTACACTGGCCGTACACCACTGGTGATCGCCGAGGGGACACTGAATAGTGCACGGTACATCCAAACCGTCATCGAACCCATCGTTCTACCATTCCTAGACCGGCAAGGGAACTTGCTGTTCCAACAGGACAATGCACGTCCGCATGTATCCCGTGCCACCCAACGTGCTCTAGTATTGGAGGGCAGCGTGGAGGGTAAATATCGTAGAGGGAGACCAAGAGATGAATACACTAAGCAGATTCAGAAGGATGTAGGCTGCAGTAGGTACTGGGAGATGCAGAACCTTGCACAGGATAGAGTAGCATGGAGAGCTGCATCAAACCAGTCTCAGGACTGAAGACAACAACAACAACAACAACAGGATATAAAATGAAACTACACTATGCAAAAGGACCGGATGGATCACACGAGGAGTCGCTGCTCTTGCCTTGGTGGCGTCCCTGGCCACTGAACGCTGCGAACATTCGCTAGGGCCGAGCCCCGTAGACAAGCCGCGTTCTGTCTGGGCAGGCCTTAGCGCGCTACCTGCATGCAGCTTGCGTGGCCTTCACGCGCATCCGCCTCCACTGCACCGATACGAAGACGCACTGCATCGACGTCAGGCTGCGTCCACCGGATGAGGTCTCCCACCTGCATCTGTTCTGGCCTGATATAAAGAGTTTGTTGCGGTCAGCTTCGCTTTAGATGGACTGCTGTGGTTCAAAATGTTCAAATGTGTGTGAAATCTTATGGGACTTAACTGCTAAGGTCATCAGTCCCTAAGCTTACACACTACTTAACCTAAATTATCCTAGGGACGAACACACACACACACACACACACACACACACACACAACACACTCACACACACACACACACACACACACACATGCCCGAGGGAGGACGCGAACCTCCGCCGGGACCAGCCCGTGACTGCAGTGCCTCAGACCGCTCGGCTAATCCCGCGCGGCACTGCTGTGGTTCCCACCAACCTATCGTGCCCATAACGCCTAAACGGGATAGCAGCTGCACCACCCTGGCAGCCGGAAGACCAGCTTATCACCCCTCCGTAGCCGTCAGGTCACTCTCGACTGCTACAGAGTGAAGGGCAGGGCAAAGACTAAAGATGAAGCCAGTGACAGTGTACAAATATTACTAGTTAAACCTCTTTTTCTTATTCAAATTTGTTTGTAGCACAATACGATCTGCTGGAAAGACATGTTTAGATCAGATCATCTCCGTCGATTTGCTCGGTGTTATTGACGGCATGATTTCGTGTTTCGAGCCATGTAGATGATTTATTACGTGATCTTGGTGCAGTGGTAACAGCGGTTCCCGTCCGATAACCGAAGTCAAGCGCTGTCGGGCTGGGCTAGCACTTGGATGGGTGACCATCCAGTCTGCCGAGCGCTGTTGGCAAGCGGGTTGGACTCAGCCCTTGTGAGGCAAACTGAGGAGCTACTTGAGCGAGAAGTAGCGGCTCTGATCTCGTAAACTTGCATACGGCCGGGAGAGCGGCGTGCTGACCACATGCCCCTCCATATCCACATCCAGTGACACCTGTGGGCTGAGGATGACACGGCGGCCGATCGGTAGCGTTGGGTCTTCATGGCCTGTTCGGGCGGAGTTTAGTTTAATTTACTTAATGTTTTGACGAATGACACAGCGGTGGGGTGTTTTCTTTGAACACACCACGGCCATTTTCCATCTACACTTAACGTTATCAACTACGAAATGTTCTTCCATCTCCAATGATCTAGACATTGACGTGATGTTAAATGCTAGTATGCCGACGGCAGTAGACACTCTGACTTTGCTTCGCAACGCAATATTCGTGTATGCAACAGTAAAATGTTAAAACAGTGTGTCAGAGTTCATGCTTAGCGTTGTGTATCTAGGGAATGATAATACAACGTTCACAGTTTTCCATTACCATATTTGGCCTGCTGACAGTTGCTTTTGTGTATCGCTTGAGCCCATGTTTCATTCGGCCGTTTCCTTCTTCTTCTGCTTCATACTAAGGACTGCTCCTTCCTTTTTTTTCTGCTCGGTTGTCTGTGTCTCGCATATACCAGTACGAAATCATTCCTTTCCTTATACCCTTTCTGCGATGTACTGAAATGTTTATTATGCTAGAACAAATCACTGACATCAGACTAACACACACGATAAGTATAAGTTAGTCTGACGTTCGACTTCTTAGCTGAACATTTTCAACACAATACGTTGTTAAATAAAAGCATGCTATTCAACTGCCCCATCCTTTTCACAGTTCTAAATTCGCTTCGAATTTTTCTGTTAACATTGAGTTTCGTCTCTAAGATCCTGTATGGGATAGCCATCTAATGGCAGTATCAATTACTTTTTTTAATATGTGGTGTCGTATATCGATACCACACTACTGACATCTTCTAGTTGGCAGTTGAATTGCAAGTTTGCATCAGATGCTAATAGCAGTCTTGTGAGATCCGGCAGACCCAATGGTGCATGCCCGCTGAGCCTCGCATCCAGCAGCTCTGTACTGTGAGCGCGCTCTGCCGCCACAATGTAGGATGGCCAGCGGCGGCCACTCAGCTCACTTCCCATTTTGCCGTGTGACATGATGCAGAGGCTCCAACACCATCGTTCATGCTTTGGTACGAAGAGCTTCTTCTATGTTGGCATCGAGAGTTTATTTCTTGCTATATTATTTCTAACGCGTATTTGTTCACTTGGAGAAATACAATTTAAATTAATCTTTTGTTTACTGTGTTAACTAGCTTGCTAAAACTTTCTGCCCCTGGCCTGCTTTCCTACGACGCAAGTTGCCCCATTAACCCTCTCTAGCCCACCTCCTCTTACTACTGTGTACGAAGACGCACACAACATAATCACTTGGAGTTTTTGACTCGTTGGATAGGTGCTCTTCATATACCCTATGGAATAGGAAAACAGAGAATAAGAAACCTAAATTTATGAAAATTGTGCCGGCCGCTGTGGCGGAGCGGTTCTAAGCGCTTCAGTCTGGAACCGCGCTGCTGCTACGGTCGCAGGTTCGAATCCTGGCTCGGGCATGGATGTATGTGATGTCCTTAGGTTAGTTAGTTTTAAGTAGTTCTAAGTCTAGGGGACTGATGACCTCAGATATTAAGTCCTATAACGCTTAGAGGCATTTGAACCATTTTTTTATGAAAATTGTAGCGTAGGAAGAACTCCTCCACAAACTATTGGAAATTGAAGCACATTGACCATTCAGAAAATACAAAATTGAAAAACACGACCACCATTTTAGTAGTTTGTAGGGTCTGCGGCATTTCCGGATTCAAGTCTAAGGATATTAATCAGTTCATAATAATTTCTGATTGAGGTTATGTATACAATATTCTATAAAATATACTACAAATAATGTGTTGAAAGTCAGTAAATTTTCACGTAGAGTTTTAGAACCACCCTCAGTTTTGAGTTTCAGAAATAGTCACTAAATGGCCTTGATTTGAAATTCGAAATAAATATTTTAAAACGGCATGTAAGTCGCCGTTTGTCTGATGAAAACATCGCCGGCTGGATTGGCCGAGCGGTTCTAGGCGCTACAGTATGGAGCCGCGTGACCGCTACGGTCGCAGATTCGAATCCTGCCTCGGGCATGGATGTGTGTGATGTCCTTAGGTTAGTTAGGTTTAAGTAGTTCTAAGTTCTAGGGGACTGATGACCTCAGAAGTTAAGTCCCATAGTGCTCAGAGTCATTTGAACCATTTGACAAAAACATCATGTTCTTGCCAGCATTATCGCTGGATTTCCCCAAGCGGAAAACCTAAAATCTAGCTGTGACGTTCCTCTAAAATTCGCAAACAAAATGTTTCTGTCACCCACATTTGTATACTTAGAAACTCTTTTACCTATAATCCCCATAGTGTTTTCTTCTTCTTTCGCGCTTCATTGCAATAAACACAGCCAGAACACCCCAGCAAAGAAATGGATCCACAGCAGACTGCTTGCATAATGTGGCAACCTATGTATTCGAGAGAGATCATGCGTAAGTGCTTTCTTTCTAGTAATTCCTTGGATGCGATTTTGTTCCCGTGTGTGTACGCTTGCACAAAATGAGAGAGGCATCCTGTGTTGATGTAACTTTACAGAGCGACGTCGCAAAGTGTCTCCTAGTGGGATTCGGTCTACAGTCCTTCACGATCCGATTTACGTACCGGCAGAGGCAGCGCGTATGCAGCAGGCTGCTCTAGCCTTCCCATGCAGAGCCCCGGGCACCGAGTTCCTGGAAGCTGAAGGCTCCGCTACGCCACGTTCTTGGCAAGCGGCGCGTGCCGTGCATTAGGTGCCGGCAGCGGCAGCGGCAGCAGCAGCCGGTATTGTACGCTGCGGCGCGTAACGGGACGGGCGACCCCGCGGTACACATCGCGCGACCCACACGGCGCACGGAGAGAGCGTTTTCATTTGCAAGTGGCGCTGCGTGGGTCTCACATTGTCTCACACCTGTTCTCCGGCACGCGGCGTTGGCGGCAGATTTCTCAATAACAGCACAGTGGCCGTGAGCAAATGTCAGCTGACAGCCACCAAAGCGTTCGAAACTCGACGTTGCAGTACCGTTGTTCTATCAGTTTCTGGCAGTACAGGGTGATTTAAGAGGACTTCACAACTTCCCTTTCTTGTAGAACTATAGAGACGACTTGGACGTGTTAAGGAGCCATGTTGCAGGGAAATAATGCACGTTTCATTCACTTATAGTTGTTATGATCGTGTGGGTGCTATTCGGTCATTCTGCGCAACGGCTTAATCTGAGATGTACCCTTTACCCTGTGGCTCCTGCAAGATGCAATTTCCACCTCCACGCTGCTACAGAAGTCAGAGAGACGCTCCTAACGTTCTAAAGAGAAATTCCTAAAAAACTTTGAGCAATTAATATCTTCTGGAGCCGCCAGCTAACAGTAAATGACACAAAAATTCACAAAATTTCTTACGTAACTAGTGGGATACTTGGGTACTGGAGTAGTGCTAGTTAGTGTAAGAAAAACATGAAACTAACAAAAATTATTTATATTGCAAAAATCCTGAGAAATCACAATGGCACTTTTACTTATGAACTGAATAAGTTATTTCTGGGTTCTTTTCGGAATGTGAAGTTACCTCTTAAGGATAGGATTCCATAATGAAATTTCTATACAATGTTTAAGATTGTTATCGATCTGGCAGAATAGCTGAGAGCCGCGCCTACTCATCTTGAATAATTATCCGTTAAAATGTTGCTAGGTATGGTGGATGCTGTCGCATGTGAAATGTAGTGAAGTTGTACTGTTGTGGAGGAAATATGGGGCTCGCAACTGCTGTAGCGCACCAATACCGTAAGTTGCGATGACTGCTGTCTGCGCCGCTCGCTGCTGACAAATAAGATAACTCTCGTTCTATCTGGATTGACCTTCACCAATCAAACTCTCCCTACACCTTGATGAAGTCAAGGACTCCTATTCACCCCTAGTCTAACTATTGGCGTGCTACACCGGTCAGATAACCAGTCCTCCGCGATGTCACTCAAAAATTCGCTCGCAGGTGTTTAACTATAACTCTGTCCGTTCACACCGCACAATAAGTGTGGTTGCCAACACAGTGAACTATGCTTAATCGCAATGACTCAATATAGAGTCGCACTCCGATTCGTTCTCGACAGAGGTGCTCTCCCAGTGAAGTGCTGAGGATAGACTTGTTCCTCGCTCTTTGAGTACACGTACGAGCGCACACGCTCTCGTTACGTGTTCTCGCTCCAAGAGCGACAACGGAACGGCCCCTCTCCACGCCAGACGTGAAGGGCTATATCTTTCGGTCTCTTCCATTACTCCTTCAGCTCAAGGCGTCAGGAATATCGTCTGGCAATCAGCATTGCTCTTTTGAAACAGGAGAATGACGTTTCGTTGAAGGCGACCAATCCGGAAATCTGTAGCATCGGCGTTTGGCGTTTGCTGTCTCCCTGTGTAAACCTCTGAAACTGCGTGCTGTGTTTGTAAAGAATGTGTAGGCTGGGCGCTCCCATACAATGTAGCGGAATTTGCTTTTAAGCCGAACATGGGGTCATTCTTCCTTTCACTCGGACAAATGCTGTCTGCTCTACAGGCGGTCGCCAGCTGTCGTAGATAGGTTGAGTCGTCCTCTGAAGGGACCGTCCCCCCCCCCCCCCCCCCTCTCCCGCCCACCCAGCGTGCGGTTTGCGTCTCCCGAAATAAAATCCCCTGTGACTGTCGTGTCTTGAATGTGTGTGTGTACGCCAGCCTCGAGTATTTCAATCTCGGTGCGCATTTCCGATTTGCTAGTTATTAGCATATCGTTTACATGAATTCATACAACATTGACTTCATCTTATCCAGTTTGGGTTCGAATGAAGCGTCTTGATGTGTGGAATATGATTGTGAGGGCGGAATATGTAAGCAGTGAAGGTCAGGAGACCACGACGTCTTACATTGTAGCTCCAAATTCTGCCATTAAGAACGACAGGAAGAAGCAAATCAAAATTCCTTAAGCGAAACTAAGGTGTAAAGACACTTCATTTTTGATGAGAAAACCATAAACGGCTTTACACTGAGGAGACAAAAGTCATGGGATGACCGTCCTCCTCTTGCCGGCGTTGTGCAGCAACTGGACGTGACACGGACTCAGAAGTTGGAAGTTCCCTGCAGAGATATTGAGCCACCATACCTCTTTAGCCGTCCACAATCGCGAAAATATTGCCGGTTCAGGAGTTTTCGCAAGAACTGACCTCTCGATTTTGTCCCATAAATAATAGATGGGATTCAAGAGGGGCGTCCTGGTCGGCCGGATTATTCGCTCGAATTATCCAGAATGTTCTGCAAGCGAATCGCGAACAATTGTGGCCCAGTGACATGGGCACGATCGTCCATATAAATTACATTGTTGTTTGGGCACAAAAAGTCCATCAGTGACTGAGAATTGTCTCCAAGCAGCTGAAAATAATATCCAATGATCCGTTCAGTAGGACCAGAAGGCTCAGTACATTTCATGTAAACACAGCCCACACCATTATGAAGCCACCACCAGCTTGCACAGTGTCTTGCCCACAACTTGGGTACATGGCTTCGTGGGGTCTGCGTCACACTCTAACCCTAGCATCAGCTCCTATCAACTGAAATCTGGACTCATCCGACCAGGCCTCGGTTTTCCAGTCGTCTGGGGTCCATCCAGTATGGTCACGAGACCAGGCGAGTCGAAGCAGGCGATGTCGCGTTGTTAGCAAAGGCATTCGCGTTGATCTTCTGCTGCCGTAGCCCATTATCACCAGATTTCATCGCAGTGTTGTGGGGCGGCGGGTGGAATTAATTGTTATATAAGTGTTCCTATTATTTATGCTGTTGTTTTGCCGTTCTCAACACTGGCTCTCTAACTACAATATTGGCAACCAGAAAGTGATTAGCAAAACGTGAAGCCTGTAATTAGAATTCCTAGTGCCCACTTCATCTGAGAAATACACTTATAGCTACAGCTTATAGCTTTGAGAAATTAGGAGATTGTCTGGGATTCATAATCAAAAACGATTTTCTAAAATAGTTGAGTATAATCTGAAAGTCACAGATGAAAAAAAGGAAGAATCTACACAATCTAACTAACAGAGCAGTTCAGAGTCTAATGCGCTGATGCCACTATAACTGTCCAAATTAAATATTTATATGAATGCTCGCGATAATTTGATGATAATGTTCATCAAACGCTACGCTGAATAATGGTATAATGTCTGTCCCGCGGCGGCACGTGAAAATACGACATACGCAAACTGAAGATCGATAATTAAAGTCATCCCAGAATTAACACTTCGCTCGAAAATGATTTCATGGTTACACATATCTCGAGTAACTTAATACGGCATCCGAGGCTGTTTATAGCAATGATACCGACGCGACGCGACTCCCGACACAGATGGTGTGTTATTCAGCGTCTGCAGAGAACTGGGGCCTTGCTTCCTCTCGCAGCGTTCTTATATATAAAGCCGCGGTGCGGACGGTTAAGGGAACGCCTGATCAAATCGGCTCTCCCGACTAGCCGCTGGGCTAGTAATGCACCACATTAAGTTACCGAATAAATCATCGCTTCCTTTGCTGATGGCAGATGAAGCTCTCAATTTAAATGCGCAATCAGCACACACGTAAGTAATCATAATAAAAGTCTGACGTGGCTAAGTAAATTATTTTGGGCGAGAGAATTTATTTAATTACACTACACGCAGTAGACGAGCTCTGAACTTGCCCTTTGGAGATACGCTATCGCTATAGTTATATAGTTATTCAATTGAAACTTATCACATCTTTATGATTATAGCGGATCTCCATGCTACTTAAATATAAGCATCCTAGCCTTATTTATTAGCCTACTTAATCTATCTTGCTTCCTTAATTTTTAACAGAAAAACCAGAAAATCATGAATTTCAACTAAAATCTTAATTTGTGAGATCCAGAAGACTGTTTCTATTAAATAATTACGAAAAAGGAACGTAATATAAATTTTTAAGTCTCTAGCTCTTTTCTGTTGCGCCAATGATTTTTACAGAAAAACGTCCAAATTTCGAAAATGGTTAAAGTTATCGAACTGATATTCAACACATAATAATTTAGTATTACTCGTGACATGCTAGAAACATTTTAGGTTATTTACTTGATTTTTAAAGTATTGCGCAACATTTATGACGTCAGAGCTAGTTACAGCGGACTGGCTGGCACACAATGGAAAGACTGATGTGAATTTATTAACGGTTATTAACGGCGTGAGTAGGCTGCTTCCCTGCAGTGTCCTAACGGATACGTTCGTCGTACGTCCCACATTGATTCCTGCGGTTATTTCACACAGTGTTGCTTGTCTTTTAGCTCTGACAACTCTACGCAAACGCCGCTGCTCTCTATCGTTAGGTGAAGGATGTCTGGCACTGCGTTGTCCTTGGTGAGAGGAAATGCCTGAAATCTGGTATTTTTGGGCCACTCTTGACACTGTCGATCTCGCATTACTGAATCCCTAACGATTACCAAAATGGAATGTCCCATGCGTCTAACTCCAACCACCATACCGCGTTCAGAGTCTGTTAATTTCCATCGAGCGGCCTTAATCGCGACCGAAACCTTGTCACTCGAATCATCTGAGGACAAATGACGGCTCCGCCAATGCACTGCCCTTTTATACCTTGTGCACGCGATACCACTGACATCTGTTTATGGACATATCGGTATCCCATGACTTTTGTCAACTCAGTGTATGCGTCTGAACACGCTCGATGATTCTTTGTGGCTATGGGAACATAGCTACTTCCCATGATCACTTCCGGCGACAAGGAGCACCATCTGTTTATCTTAGGGAAGTGCAAGACGTTCGATAATGACTTTATAAATCGCTCGGTTGACCGAGAGGAAGCAGTTGCATTGTCGCCCTGTTGTGGAGGCTTCACTCTCCTCGTTATTTTCCTTTGGGGTTCGATTAATGGCCGGGCGCATGCCACCACTTCACCAGTGGCTCTCCAACAGTTAAGAAGTCGATTTATTGCCGCGTCTGAAGAGGTGACGCCATATGTTCTGATTAAATTGTGGATAGAAACTGATTTCAAATTGGACTTTCTGTACTTGTGATGTGTGACCAGTGGTAGTTACATTCAGCTAAAGTAAAAGTTAAAGCAGAAATTAAAGGTGAAAGTGAATGTAAGGGATGAAACTTGCAGTATTCTGCTATAAGATGACACCTGTGTAACACT
This sequence comes from Schistocerca serialis cubense, assembly GCF_023864345.2. Classification (NCBI taxonomy): domain Eukaryota; kingdom Metazoa; phylum Arthropoda; class Insecta; order Orthoptera; family Acrididae; genus Schistocerca; species Schistocerca serialis. Next base: position 1,140,425,127 of record NC_064639.1, on the reverse strand, counting down.
TCTCAATAAGATTCTGTATGTAAGTAAAGTTGTAAAGTCCTTTTAGAATTAATCAGTACTGTATTAATGTTTCTAAAATGATTTCTATGTGCAACAGAAGAAATACAGTTTATTTCCTGCTGTACAGCTGTTGAGCACGTGAAGGCCTGCCTTTTCTGGCTGCGCCCCTTCTATTGTCCTTCGTCTATTGCGGTACCAGCGTTGGTTCCAGGTATCCAATTTTGCCTGCCTGGAGAGCGTAGTCGTTCTTTCCGTAATGATTGGTAATGGATTTTGGTAGGCACCTGTTTTGCTGACTTCAACGGCAGCTGATTTTTCCTGGATGGCCGCCCGGTATTTTCCAGTACTTGGCAGGAACCAAGCCGTTGCTGACGTGTACGTGCAGGAAATGTCTCGTGGACTAGCCTGAATTGTGTTCCTGAAAATAAATAGCTGAAAGGGTTAAATGTAAAAAAAAAAAAAAATGCCGTGGTGCTGCATGCAGCTCGTAAAATCGGTGGTCAGCCAGTAGCTTTCGCGGAGTAAAGGAAACAAATCGACTATCATTTGCGGCAGAGGTCGTGTTTCAAAGTATTTTTCTGAAGTCGGTAGACAGTGTTCGTTACCGACAAACCAATTTATTTCTCGAATACGCAAAGCCTGTAAGAATCCTGAGCTCGCGAGTGCTAGCGTGAAATTCTGATACAGGCATTTCAGATTTTCTGGGCGAGTGAAGAGATTTAGTGAGTGAGCACAGGTTCAGTACGATTCACAGCACATCGCAAAGCCAATACCTGGCCGGTGGTGGTGTTGATTCAAAGTGAAGGACTAGGCGAGGTTTAAAGGAAGTCAGTAAATACCGATAGTTTCCGTGGAAACTGAACGCTTTGTTGTTGTTTATCGGCAGAAGTTACTGCCAATTGGAGATGGTGTACGATCTGATGTTGGTGTTAAGATCTTTCAGTCTTTCCATGAGTATGTTGTGACAAGGCATTTATTAGTGGCACTCAAATGTGTGTGATTTCTTAAGGGACCAAACTGCAGAAGTCATCGGTCCCTTGACTTACACACTACTTAAACCAACTTAAACTAATCTATGCTAAGAACAACACACACGCCCATGCATGAGTGAGGACTCCAACCTCCGATGGGCCGTATTAGTGGGGTAGAATTAGTGAAAATTTCAACCCTGCCTTATGGGTCAGATCTACGCTAGTGACCCTTATTTACACTGGTTTAACAGTGTGACAGCTCAGTGGATTAATCCGGGTGCGCCAGTAAACATTACCGAGTACAGAGCTGCCCACGGCCAGGAATACATCTTCACAGAGTGCCACAACAGCTCCGAAGGCAGACGAAAAGAATGTTTCATGGATTTCACCTCAATATCTTAAAGCATCTTCAATGTTCTTATATACACATTTCCAGTGATTGAGAGAATTTAACTTACGTATTGTTCCATTACATTTATAGGTTATAAACAGTACTGGCACCTCATTGCTTAATATTCGTTTTATTTTTAACAGCGTGTGATGGATTTTCTCTACACGTGCTCTTGCTTCTCTGCTGGTACAGATGCTGTTCTGCCTCCAGAATGTCGGCTCAGCGCATAAACTGTACACTTTCCCATCAAACTAACCTGCTTTTTTTTCTGTAGTTTTGGGGTGTTGTCAAGGTCGGGGACTACAGGAGATTTCTGACGATCGGACGGGTAGCATCACTAAATAACGAAGAGGTACTGACACGGAGAGAAAGACTTTTACACACAATTTGACGAACAGAAGAGATACAGGGTGTCAGGACACATCACGAAGCGTCCGGGAATAACTGACAAGGTTTTCTAAAGATTTTGGTAATAGAAAGCCTGTGTGTGTGTGTGTGTGTGTGTGTGTGTGTGTGTGTGTGTGTGTGTGTGATAGAGAGAGAGAGAGAGAGAGAGAGAGAGAGACAGACAGAGACAGAGATCATTTATCAGTTACTTGTTGATTTGATTTTTGGATGTGGTAGTACCCTTGCACTGACATGGGACACTTGTTGTGAAAACTTGTTATGATGTTTCCAGGCCATTCTCTATATCTGTGGAGTCATAATTATGTTGTTTTTAAGCCTTCCCCGCGCCAAAAATCGGACCACGTCCGGCATTCTAATTTTCTGTTATGGGTCCAATGTCGGACGACGTTCGATACTGCATTTGTTACATTTTTGCCTGCTCTGCTATCGCACGCAGCCCAACGCGTTTCCTCACATAGCAGCAAAACTGTCCATGACACAGCTGTGACCTGTATAGTAATATTATACGAGCTAATATCTAGTTAAGCGATCTTTCTCTACACTTTCTTTGTTTCTATGAAGTCAACTGACAGAAGACGTATGAGTGAGGATAATGTGGAGACGTGGCTTTCGGAGGATGGAGAGTTTATTGGTGCAGTGATTTAAGTCTCACTGCATCTGGAAGAAACGACTGAGAAGCAAGCGACGATAATGTGCAGTCCTTTGCATGTAAATAGAATGTTTATGATGAACATACTCTTCTAAATTTTCTGACAGCAGAGAAGCACATTCCCTCAAAGTGCTCGGCCAACAATGGGACACAAATATTTCCTGCTTTTTTTTTTGTTATGGGCAACCTTATTCGAGAAATTGTAAGAACAATAAATATGTATGCAGCAGAGAGAATACAAAAAGTGAATCTACTATAAAAATTTCAGTGTGTTTCTTTTCAATTTTTGCGTAATAAGTATCATGGCTTTGAACTGAAAGGTGGCATTTGGTTAATTTACTGCAGATTATCGGATCCGAACTAGATTCTTCAAAAATTTCACGTGTCGTCCATATTCCGGGTATTCACTAACCTCATTTCCCATCGACAATAAATAGTCAATGTGCAAAAAAGAGTAGTGGAGATACGGCGTAATACTTCGAACACTGTTGGAGACTGGGGGTTATTTATTGATTTATCACTTAAGTATTAATAAAAAAATCAATGTTTTTTTCTGCTTCAGTCCATGTCCGGGGATCCAGTCTTGAAGCGAACTACCAATGATTAGCTTGCGGATTCAGACTTACTCTTCGGAACCTACGGAAAAGTAAAACAAGATAGCCACTAATCCATTAGGTGGTCTGCTGTACTGCCTTAAGCACCGCGGGTCTAAGGTTCTAGTTCTTTTCGAGAGCAGTCGCTACAGTGACTACACCCATTACGAAGTCGCATGTCTCATTGTTCTGAGTGAGAAACATCGCTGCTCGTGGTCCCACTGCAGTGACATTACAGTGTCCCTGACATTAAGAGCAAGACTTAAACACTGACGGATAAAAGATCGCAATACCAAGAACGTGTTGTGTGACATAAGCAAAAGCTGGTAGGCGTGTTTCTACATCAGAAGCATGATAGCTACTCAGATTTCGCGCAAGTCGCATTAGGTTGGAGCTATTAGCGCTACTCTGAGGATACAAATCTAAAACTAAAACTCCTCCAGCACAGGCCATGAAGGCCCAAAGGTACCGACTGGCCGCCGTGTCATCCTCATCCTACACCCGTCACTGGATGCGGATATGGAGGGGCATGTGGTCAGTACACTTCTCTCTCGGCCGTATGTCAGTTTCTGAGACCGGAGCCGCTACTTCTCAGTCAAGTAGCTCCTCAGTTTGCCTCACAAGGGCTGAGTGCACCCCGCTTGCCAACAGCGCTCGGCAGACCGGATGGTCACCCATCCAACACTGGTATTAGGTTAGATGGCCTTGGGCAAGTACAGAAAGGGCAACAGCCTCAACGGGTGCGGGGCAAAGTCAGGACATGCGGGGACCAAGCAGCAATCGGTATTGTAATTGTCAACTGTCGAAGCTGGGTTGGTAAAGTACCGGAACTTCAAGCGCTGATAGAAAGCACCGAAGCTGAAATCGTTATAGGTACAGAAAGCTGGCTTAAGCCAGAGATAAATTCTGCCGAAATTTTTACAAAGGTACAGACGGTGTTTAGAAAGGATAGATTGCATGCAACTGGTGGTGGAGTGTTCGTCGCTGTTAGTAATAGTTTATCCTGTAGTGAAGTAGAAGTGGATAGTTCCTGTGAATTATTATGGGTGGAGGTTACACTAAACAACCGAACTAGGTTAATAATTGGCTCCTTTTACCGACCTCCCGACTCAGCAGCATTAGTGGCAGAACAACTGAGAGAAAATTTGGAATACATTTCACATAAATTTTCTCAGCATGTTATAGTCTTAGGTGGAGATTTCAATTTACCAGATATGGACACTCAGATGTTTAGGACGGGTGGTAGGGACAGAGCATCGAGTGACATTATACTGAGTGCACTATCCGAAAATTACCTCGAGCAATTAAACAGAGAACCGACTCGTGGAGATAACATCTTGGACCTACTGATAACAAACAGACCCGAACTTTTCGACTCTGTATGTACAGAACAGGGAATCAGTGATCATAAGGCCGTTGCAGCATCCCTGAATATGGAAGTTAATAGGAATATAAAAAAAGGGAGGAAGGTTTATCTGTTTAGCAAGAGTAATGGAAGGCAGATTTCAGACTACCTAACCGATCAAAACGAAAATTTCTGTTCCGACACTGACAATGTTGAGTGTTTATGGAAAAAGTTCAAGGCAATCGTAAAATGCGTTTTAGACAGGTACGTGCCGAGTAAAACTGTGAGGGACGGGAAAAACCCACCGTGGTACAACAACAAAGTTAGGAAACTACTGCGAAAGCAAAGAGAGCTTCACTCCAAGTTTAAACGCAGCCAAAACCTATCAGACAAACAGAAGCTAAACCATGTCAAAGTTAGCGTAAGGAGGGCTACGCGTGAAGCGTTCATTGAATTCGAAAGTAAAATTCTATGTACCGACTTGACAGAAAATCCTAGGAAGTTCTGGTCTTACGTTAAATCAGTAAGTGGCTCGAAACAGCATATCCAGACACTACGGGATGATGATGGCATTGAAACAGAGGATGGCACGCGTAAAGCTGAAATACTAAACACCTTTTTCCAAAGCTGTTTCACAGAGGAAGACCGCACTGCAGTTCCTTCTCTAAATCCTCGCACAATGAAAAAATGGCTGACATCGAAATAAGTGTCCAAGGAATAGAAATGCAACTGGAATCACTCAATAGAGGAAAGTCCACTGGACCTGACGGGATACCAATTCGATTCTACACAGAGTACGCGAAAGAACTTGCCCCCCTTCTAACAGCCGTGTACCGCAAGTCTCTAGAGGAACGGAGGGTTCCAAATGATTGGAAAAGAGCACAGATAGTCCCAGTCTTCAAGAAGGGTCGTCGAGCAGATGCGCAAAACTATAGACCTATATCTCTGACGTCGATCTCTTGTAGAATTTTAGAACATGTTTTTTGCTCGAGTATCATGTCGTTTCTGGAAACCCAGAATCTACTATGTAGGAATCAACATGGATTCCGGAAACAGCGATCGTGTGAGACCCAACTCGCTTTATTTGTTCATGAGACCCAGAAAATATTAGATACAGGCTCCCAGGTAGATGCTATTTTTCTTGACTTCCGGAAGGCGTTCGATACAGTTCCGCACTGTCGCCTGATAAACAAAGTAAGAGCCTACGGAATATCAGACCAGCTGTGTGGCTGGATTGAAGAGTTTTTAGCAAACAGAACACAGCATGTTGTTCTCAATGGAGCGACATCTACAGACGTTAAAGTAACCTCTGGCGTGCCACAGGGGAGTGTTATGGGACCATTGCTTTTCACAATATATATAAATGACCTAGTAGATAGTGTCGGAAATTCCATGCGGCTTTTTGCGGATGATGCTGTAGTATACAGAGAAGTTGCAGCATTAGAAAATTGTAGCGAAATGCAGGAAGATCTGCAGCGGATAGGCACTTGGTGCAGGGAGTGGCAACTGACCCTTAACATAGACAAATGTAATGTATTGCGAATACATAGAAAGAAGGATCCTTTATTGTATGATTATATGATGGCGGAACAAACACTGGTAGCAGTTACTTCTGTAAAATATCTGGGAGTATGCGTGCGGAACGATTTGAAGTGGAATGATCATATAAAATTAATTGTTGGTAAGGCGGGTACCAGGTTGAGATTCATTGGGAGAGTGCTCAGAAAATGTAGTCCATCAACAAAGGAGGTGGCTTACAAAACACTCGTTCGACCTATACTTGAGTATTGCTCATCAGTGTGGGATCCGTACCAGATCGGTCTGACGGAGGAGATATAGAAGATCCAAAGAAGAGCGGTGCGTTTCGTCACAGGGTTATTTGGTAACCGTGATAGCGTTACGGAGATGTTTAATAAACTCAAGTGGCAGACTCTGCAAGAGAGGCGCTCTGCATCGCGGTGTAGCTTGCTCGCCAGGTTTCGAGAGGGTGCGTTTCTGGATGAGGTATCGAATATATTGCTTTCCCCTACTTACACCTCCCGAGGAGATCACGAATGTAAAATTAGAGAGATTAGAGCGCGCACGGAGGCTTTCAGACAGTCGTTCTTCCCGCGAACCATACGCGACTTGAACAGGAAAGGGAGGTAATGACAGTGGCACGTAAAGTGCCCTCCGCCACACACCGTTGGGTGGCTTGCGGAGTATCAATGTAGATGTAGATGTAGATGCAGAAGTGCTAGCCCAGCCCGACAGCGCTTAACTTCGGTGACCTCATGGGAACCGGCGTTACCACTGCGGAAAGGCCGTTGGCCGAGGATACAAATTAGGTTTGCATTAAATACACGCTCGTTCGTGAGTGTTAGTTACCCTTAAGATTGGACGTGGTAAGTTGTTAGTCAGGAACGCCTTTAAGGTGGCAAAGACGCCGTTATCAACACCTCACTGAGTTTGAAAGAGATTTGTAACAGAACTTCAAAAAGCTGGATGAGGTACTGCAGAAAGACTTTGCAGGAATGTAGCTACAGTAAATGGTTGCTGGCAACGGTACTCACGAGAACGTCAGGTCGCAAGAAGGCCTGGCTCCCGAAGGCCGCGTGGCATTACGGAGAGGGAACACCATCGTGTGTGGCATGTGGCTCTGGCGCACCGTATTTGTGCAGCAGAAATATGAGAAGCAGTTGGTGTGGTATCAGCGTTCGATAACACACTTGCTAGGGTTTGCAGATATCGACAGCGGTCAGCATTAGTATCGCTGGACCCGCGAGTCGCGACCAGCGCCGTAAGAGCCGCTCCGCGGCTTGTACCAAGTTCCTAGCGAGTTCTCGTCCACTCTAGCTCGGGATGTCAAGTAGTAAAGTAGCACAGCCTTCAGTTGATAGGAAGCAAACTCTAACAAGGCGCTTGGTAATGTATGGCCTAAGTGAGGCCTCAATAGCTATCTACAGGATGTTACAAAAAGGTACGGCCAAACTTTCAGGAAACATTCCTCACACACACAAATAAAGAAAATATGTTATGTGGACATGTGTCCGGAAACGCTTAATTTCCATGTTAGAGCTCATTTTAGTTTCGTCAGTATGTACTGTACTTCCTCGATTCACCGCCAGTTGGCCCAATTGAAGGAAGGTAATGTTGACTTCGGTGCTTGTGCTGACATGCGACTCATTGCTCTACAGTACTAGCATCAAGCACATCAGTACGTAGCATCAACAGGTTAGTGTTCATCACGAACGTAGTTTTGCAGTCAGTGCAATGTTTATAAATGCAGAGTTGGCAGATGCCCATTTGATGTATGGATTAGCACGGAGCAATAGCCGTGGCGCGGTACGTTTGTATCGAGACAGATTTCCAGAACGAAGGTGTCCCGACAGGAAGACGTTCGAAGCAATTGATCGGCGTCTTAGGGAGCACGGAAGATTACAGCCTATAACTCGCGACTTGGGAAGACCTAGATCGACGAGGACACCTGCAATGGTCGAGGAAATTCTTCGTGCAGTTGACGATAACCCTAATGTCAGCGTCAGAGAAGTTGCTGCTGTACATGGTAACGTTGACCACGTCACTGTATGGAGAGTGCTACGGGAGAACCAGTTGTTTCCGTACCATGTACAGCGTATGCAGGCACTATCAGCAGCTGATTGGCCTCCACGGGTACACTTCTGCGAATGGTTCATCCAACAATGTGTCAATCTTCATTTCAGTGCAAATGTTCTCTTTACGGATGAGGCTTCATTCCAACGTGATCAAATTGTAAATTTTCACAATCAACATGTGTGGGATGACGAGAATCAGCACGCAATTGTGCATTCACGCCATCAACACAGATTTTCTGTGCGCGTTTTGGCAGGCATTGTTGGTGATATCTTGATTGGGCCCCATGTTCTTCCACTTACGCTCAATGGAGCACGTTATCATGATTTCATACGGGATACAAGTAGGACACAAGTAGGACCCAACATGTGGTTCATGCACGATGGAGCTCCTGCACATTTCAGTCTAAGTGTTCGTACGCTTCTCAACAACAGATTCGGTGACCGATGGATTGATAGATGCGTGGCCTCCACGCTCTCCTGACCTCAACCCTCTTGACTTTCATTTATGGGGGCATTTGAAAGCTCTTGTCTACAAAACCCCGGTACCAAATGTAGAGACTCTTCGTGCTCGTATTGTGGACGCCTGTGATACAATACGCCATTCTCCAGGGTTGCATCGGCGCATCAGGGATTCCATGCGACGGAGGGTGGAGGCATGTATCCTCGCTAACGGAGGACATTTTGAACATTCCCTGTAACAAAGTGTTTGAAGTCACGCTGGTACGTTCTGTTGCTGTGTGTTTCCGTTCCATGATTAATGTGATTTGAAGAGAAGCAATAAAATGAGCTCTAACGTGGAAAGTAAGCGTTTCCGGACACATGTCCACAAAACATATTTTCTTTCTTTGCGTGTGAGGAATGTTTCCTGAAAGTTTGGCCGTACCTTTTTGTAACACCCTGTATATGTATGCAGCCAAGAAGAATTCTGTACAACCAGTTAAGTACAATATATATCATTTTTTACCAACGACTTCTAATTATTTTAGTCTTTGCAGATCCAGACCATGCAACCAGTACTTTATCGACGTTACGGACAAACCTGCTGTGATTTATATGTTTCTATGTAGCATTGGCCACCAGTCAACATTGGCGACCACTCGTTCGTCGTCATCATAATAGATAGTGCCGGAAGTTCCATGCGGCTTTTCGCGGATGATGCTGTGGTATACAGAGAAGTTGCAGCATTAGAAAATTGCAGCCAAATACAGGAAGATCTGCAGCGGATAGGCACTTGGTGCAGGGAGTGGTAAATGACCCTTAACATAGACAAATGTAATGCATTGCGAATACATAGAAAGAAGGATCCTTAATTGTATGATTATATGATAGCGGAACAAACACTGGTAGCAGTTACTTCTGTAAAATATCTGGGAGTATGCGTACGGAACGATTTGAAGTGGAATAATCATATAAAATTTATTGTTGGTAAGGCGGGTGCCAGGTTGAGATTCATTGGGAGAGTGCTTAGAAAATGTAGTCCATCAACAAAGGAGGTGGCTTACAAAACACTCGTTCTACCTATACTTGAGTATTGCTCATCAGTGTGGGATCCGTACCAGGTCGGGTCGAGAGAGGAGATAGAGAAGATCCAAAGAAGAGCGGCGCGTTTCGTCGCAGAGTTATTTGGTAAGCGTGATAGCGTTACGGAGATGCTTAGCAAACTCAAGTGGCAGACTCTGCAAGAGAGGCGCTCTGGATCGCGGTGTAGCTTGCTGTCCAGGTTTCGAGAGGGTGCGTTTCTGGATGAGGTATCGAATAATTGCTCCCCCCTTCTTATACCTCCCGAGGAGATCACGAATGTAAAATTAGAGAGATTCGAGCGCGCACGGAGGCTTTCCGGCAGTCGTTCTTCCCGCGAACCATACGCGACTGGAACAGGAAAGGGAGGCAATGACAGTGGCACGTAAAGTGCCCTCCGCCACGCACCGTTGGGTGGCTTGCGGAATATAAATGTAGAAGTAGATAATAGTTACTTCAAAGACAACTCCGAGCCAGACGCCCTGTAGCGTGCACTCTGCTGACTCCAAAACACTACAATTGGCGACTTCAGTAGTGTCAAGCGAGAGCTCATTGGAGAGCAGGGTGGAGGTACGTTGTGTTTTCTGGTGAGGGCTGGTTCTCCTCGGTACCAGTGATGGTCTTGTGTTGGTTAGGAGGAGGGCAGTAGAGGGTTGCAACCATCCTGTCTGCGTGTTAGACACAATGGACCTACACATGGAGTTATAGTTTGTGGTGCCACTTCCTAAGGTAGCAGGACCACTCTCGTGGTTATCCCACACACCCTGACTGCAAATCTGTATGTCTGGTGATTCGACCTGTTGCGCTGCCATTCATGAACAGCATACCAGGGGGTAGTTTCTAACAGGATAGCGCTTGCCCACATACCGTTGTTGTAACTCAACATGCTCTACCGTTCCATCTTCAGATCTGTCTTCAATCGACAACATATGGGACATTATCGGACCACAACTCCAGCGCCATACACAAACAGCTTTAGCATTCTCTATATTGACCGAAAACAGATTCAGAAGGATATAGGTTGCAGTAGGTACTGGGAGATGAAGAAGCTTGCACCGGATAGAGTAGCATGGAGAGCTGCATCAAACCAGTCTCTGGCCTGAAGACCACAACAACAACAACAACAATATTGACCGACCAAGTGCAACAAGCATGGAACTCCACCGCTCAAACTAACATTCGGCAGCTTTATGACACAATGCATGCAGGTTTGCATGCTTTTATTCAAAATTCTCGCTACTACACCGAATATTAATTCATATTTACAGTGGATTATCACGCGCTTATATTAGCCTGTGTTCTTGCAAGATGAATCGCTTTAATATGTTACCTAGACGTATTCTCTTAGTACATTATTTTTTTTTTTTTTTTTTTTTTTGTGCTGCGATATTTTTTCCGTCGGTGTATATTGAAGTAGGACTAATAAAAAAACAAAAAGCCCTTAGGTGTCCTGTACCCCCCACAGTACCATTGTCGTTGTTGTTGTTTTGCTCTTCAGTCTTACTGGTTTGATGCAGCTCTCCATGCTACTCTATCCTGTGCAAGCTTCATCATCTCCCAGTACCTACTACAACCTACATCCTTCTGAATCTGGTTGGTGTATTCATCTCTTGGTCTCCTTCTACGACTTTTACCCTCCACGCTGCCCTCCAATACTAAACTGGTGATCCCTTGATGCCTGAGAACATGTCCTACCAACCGATCCCTTCTTCCAGTCAAATTGTGCCACAAACTTCTCTTCTCCCCAACCCTATTCAACACCTCCTCATTAGTTATGTGATCTACCCATCTAATCTTCAGCATTCTTCTGTAGCACCACATTTCGAAAGCTTCTATTCTCTTCTTGTCTAAACTATTTATCGTCCATGTTTCTCTTCCATACATGGCTACACTCCATATAAATACTTTCAGAAACAAGTTCCTGACACTGAAATCTATACTCAATGTTAACAAATTTCTCTTCTTCATAAACGCTTTCCTTGCCATTGCCAGTCTACATTTTATATCCTCTCTACTTAGACCAGCTTCAGTTATTTTGCTCCCCAAATAGCAAAACTGCTTTACTACTTTAAGTGTCTCATTTCCTAATCTTATTCCCTCAGCATCACCCTACTTAATTCGACTACATTCCATTATCCTCCTTTTGCTTTTGTTGATGTTCATCTTATATCCTCCTTTCAAGACACTATCCATTCCTTTCAACTGCTCTTCCAAGTCCTTTGCTGTCCCTGACAAAATTACAATGTCATCGGCGAACCTCAAAGTTTTTATTTCTTCTCTATGGATTTTAATACCTACTCCGAATTTTTCTTTTGTTTCCTTCACTGCTTGCTCAATATACAGATTGAATTACAACCCTGTCTCACTCCCTTCCCAACCACTGCTTCACTTCCATGGCCCTCGACTCTTATAACTGCCATCTGGTTCCTGTACAAATTGTAAATAGCCTTTCGCTCCCTGTATTTTACCCCATGACACCTTCAGAATTTGAAAGAGAGTATTCCAGTCAACATTGTCAAAAGCTTTCTCTAAGTCTACAAATGCTAGAAACGTAGGTTTGCCTTTCCTTAATCTTTCTTCTAAAATAAGTCGTAGAGTCAGTATTGCCTCACGTATTGCAATATTTCTACGGAATCGAAACTGATCTTCCCCGTTGTTATTACCGTACTAAAAGCCATCATTCACTCCGTTCATAATAAGCAAAGATAACCCGAGTGCCGAGGAAAATTGAATGCTCAAACTACGACCAGCTGACGCATCCTTAAGGGGGGAGAGAAAAGAGCGTGTACCCCAATTGCTGTTAATTATCTCGGGCAGTGATTCTTATCTCGGAAGCGCCCGAGAATTCTAAAGACCAGCTGGCACGTTCCTTTTTTACTTTTTTTTTCTAATGGATCTCCTCCAGTGGTGAGGAGAGCAGGCAGCTATTGGGGTACGGCCGTTCCGCCGGCTTACCACTCTTTCACGGGCGAGCACTCAGCCGGCAGCAGCGAGGGCCGCATAAAGGACGGAGGTCCTTTGTAGGAATATGGCGGTAAAAGCCAGGGTCAATCGGGACTGACTTTGAAGGCACACCCTCTGCCCAGGAGCGACCGGGGAGAAGCCACGCGGCTGCGACGAGAGGGCGCTACTTAGGCCCCGCCGAGCTACGGCGAGTTCTCTCCGAGTCCCCTCAGGTCAACGAATACCAACCGCAGTCGGCTGCTAACGGGATTTCACAATACTACGTCGGCCTTCACATCAGCGCCGCGTGGTTACATTTGACATATCTCCTAAACCTGTAAGCTCTTAGCTCCGGCGTCGTTTAGCCGAAAAATTATTGTGCGGTGCTATTTACTCCTTTGCCAGGAACTGCTTCCAATTTTAATATGTTCCGTAATCTCTGTGAACCGCTTGGGAAGTCTCAGTCCATTATCAGCAGTGAGGTCTTTCGATAGATCTTGAAATAAGTCAAGCATTAAAAAAGGTAACTTATATGGCTTGTCCTTCCGTTATGAAACGTTCAGCTTAATTTGGAAGACATCATTCACTGTACAAGTTGTTGTAAATACTAAACGTATGAGACGCTTTTGCTAAGTTTACGTTGTGCTTTACAACTGCACTTCATGAAGGTCTGATGTACTCACAAAATTGGAAGCATTAAAACCACGATGATGATCTGAAACCGAAAGCGTTAGTGAGTAATGATACAGTTTTAGAACACCCGGGTGTCATGATCTTTATAAAATGCGTACTGCCTTTTGATAATTGCCTTGTAACAATGTTTCATTACACAAATACCTGGCCGGCCGCTGTAGCCGAGCGATGGTTGGCGCTTCAGTCCGGAACCGCGCTGCTGCTACGGACACAGGTTCGAAACCTGCCTCGGGCATGGATGTGTGTGATGTCCTTATCTTAGTTAGGTTTAAGTAGTTCTACGTTCTAGGGGACTGATGACCTCAGATGTTAAGTCCCATAGTGCTCAGAGCCATTTGAACCATTTTTGACTGGATGGCCTTAGATGTTAAGTCCCATAGTGCTTAGAGGCATTTGAACCAAATGAACAAAAACCTGCATCAAAACAGCGAGAAAGTGCAACTAGGGATGGATATTGGGACTATCCCACAGGTGTCCTCTTTCAAATATTAAAAGCACACTTTTAAAAATGGCTCTTTGCAATTACTAATGTTCGTATTTAGTTTATGATACACGTTTCATTTTGTTCACGTAAGTCATTGCCAGTTGTTTTTTGTCTGATTTTTTTTCTTGCATTTGATAGGGTCGTCTGCTTGTACAAATTCCAGCTATTCCTCCATTTGACACTGGTATTTTAAGCTCGTATTTCACGTTGGTTTGCATCGCTACATATATCTTGACGTGAAATATTGAAAATGGGGAAATGCTTGGAAAACGTGCTAAGGAACGCCCCTTCTAAATGTAAGCAGCGTCAGACATTATTGCTACCATTGACTATGTTTTTACGAATACAACGAAACACGTGTAATAAAGTAAACAGGCAGTTTTAACAGTTGCGAAGACGGATTTTAAATGCAACTACAGAACATACTACCATACAAACACTTTGGAGAGACGATGTTGGAAAAGAAGTCAGATATAGAAAGAGGTATGAAACTTCAAATGGCATTACGAATTACGTGGATCGAGTACAGCAAAAAAGTGAAATCGCCCAAAGCGAGACTGCAACATTACAAGACAGTTTTTCTTTCAGAAGCACCATATGTATCGGAGACGATAACTGTTGGGAGGTACTCGTAAGTTGCAGAAATCTACGAGCGTGAAATTCTCAGGTAAATACGTGACCCCCAACAAAAATAAGTTTGGGAGGACATCCTCCATGTACAAGTAAATAGATAAGTTCACTAATATCGTGCTCAAGACTGCTAAAATTCTAGGGCTTTATTTACAGAACGTCCAACAATAGGTTTATCAAAAGACTACTCAAATTATCATTTCAAAAATCAAAATTAACTGGTTAAAAGAAACTGTATGCATGACATTGTTGATGTTACGCAGACAGCTTTCCATGGAACTACAAATGTTCTGAACATGTTCGAAGACTGAACGAAATGTATAATCATTATAAAACCGAATGTTTCAATAGGCTGCAATAAATAACGTTAGCTTGAGTCATACTTTCGCCAAGGTTCAAGTCTTTAGATCATTTTAAATTTTAATACTCTTAAAATCCAGACTAAAAGCTTGAGGGCTGTTACTTGGTTCAAATGACGCCACTTCCCCCAACACGTCGGTTTCTGAGAAAATTTTCATTTAGCGTATCAGTAAATTATACCTCGTTTTTCGTCTACGCTGCTGAACTTCGTCGGTCTATGGACATATTGCATGCTGTTGTGCTGCAACCACAAATTAAATGATTAATTTCATCATAATTACCATGGAGTCAGTGCATTTCCACTTTCAGATGTGACATGCAGATTTTTGTGTAGTTCATAATGTTAAATAAAAGACCTTTCAGCCGTCTAAACTTTCAAACTGTTATTTTATTGGGCCTCCAGTTCGGGTCATTTGTCACACCATCTCACGCCCTCTGACCAACGCGCACGACGATTCCAGCCTCGGTTCCGGTCAAAGACTACAAGCTATAGATATGTCCTCCAGAAGCGATCACTTCAAACATCTCTCGATGTTTGTGTGAGATATATGGCCGAAACTGGTAGCCCAATAAAATAATAATTTGGAAATTTAGACGGCTGTAAGGTGTTCAATATGAACTTCTGTACTGAACAACCGAGGTCCCAAACCATCTCTGAAAAGACGGACGTGCAGAGATTTGCATAGTTCTTGAAGCACCAGATGGTGGCCACTAGGACATTTTCTATTTCTTTCGCACTAGTTAAGATTACAAGACTAAAATCGAGGTTGTTCTGTAATACTCTCGAGCTATAATAAATGCTCTAGAATGTTCTGGAATATTCTCGAACGTTCTAGAATTCGACTTCGAATCCACACTCATCGCATAGATCCTCTACTACGGCAAAATCGTCTTTACCGGCATGATGTGCAACAGAGTAAAGTCAGAGGCACAACTCATCAAAAAAATGTATCCGCTTATACGAGGTGCATTCAAGTTCTAAGGCCTCCGATTTTTTTCCTCCGGACTGGAAAGAGATAGAAACATGCGCATTGTTTTAAAATGAGGCCGCATTCATTGTCAATACGTCCCAGAGATGGCAGCACCGTACGGCAGATGGAATTTTACCGCCAGCGGCGAGAATGAGAACTGTTTTAAATACTTAAAATGGCGACGTTTTGCTTACTTGAACAGCATGCAATCATTCGTTTTCTGAATTTGCGTGGTGTGAAACCAATTGAAATTCATCGACAGTTGAAGGAGACCTGTGGTGATGGAGTTACGGATGTGTCGAAAGTGCGTTCGTGGGTGCGACAGTTTAATGAAGGCATAACATCGTGTGACAACAAACCGAACAACCTCGGGCTCGCACGAGCCGGTCTGACGACATGATCGAGAAAGTGGAGAGAATTGGTTTGAGGGATCGCCGAATGACTGTTGAACAGATCGCCTCCAGAGTTGGCATTTCTGTGGGTTCTGTGCACACAATCCTGCATGATGACCTGAAAATACGAAAAGTGTCATCCAGGTGGGTGCCACGAATGCTGACGAACGACCACATGGCTGCCCGTGTGGCATGTTGCCAAGCAATGTTGACGCGCAACGACAGCATGAATGGGACTTTCTTTTCGTCGGTTGTGACAATGGATGAGACGTGGATGCCATTTTTCAATCCAGAAACAAAGCGCCAGTCAGCTCAATGGAAGCACACAGATTCACCGCCACCAAAAAAATTTCGGGTAACCGCCAGTGCTGAAAAAATGATGGTGTCCATGTTCTGGGACAGCGAGGGCGTAATCCTTACCCATTGCGTTCCAAAGGGCACTACGGTAACAGGTGCATCCTACGAAAATGTTTTGAAGAACAAATTCCTTCCTGCACTGCAACAAAAACGTCCGGGAAGGGCTGCGCGTGTGCTGTTTCACCAAGACAACGCACCCGCACATCGAGCTAACGTTACGCAACAGTTTCTTCGTGATAACAACTTTGAAGTGATTCTTCATGTTCCCTACTCATCTGACCTGGCTCCTGGTGACTTTTGGCTTTTTCCAACAATGAAAGACACTCTCCGTGGCCGCACATTCACCAGCCGTGCTGCTATTGCCTCAGCGATTTTCCAGTGGTCAAAACAGACTCCTAAAGAAGCCTTCGCCGCTGCCATGGAATCATGGCGTCAGCGTTGTGAAAAATGTGTACGTCTGCAGGGCGATTACGTCGAGAAGTAACGCCAGTTTCATCGATTTCGGGTGAGTAGTTAATTAGAAAAAAAATCGGAGGCCTTAGAACTTGAATGCACGTCGTAGAGAGAAACTACTTAAAAAACTTGCTGTGTGAGCGAAGAGTTTTAACAACAAAAAATCAAGTAGTTAATCTAACATATAAGTGAGTACAGAATGTGACAGGTGGGGAAGAAAAAGTTATTAAATCCACTGAGCCGATGATGAACCACGGTGAAAATGACTTCCCAAATGTGCTCCGAAATCTGCTCAGTTTTACCGGTATGCAGCCGCAAAAACGCCTCTAAAAATCTTCATAGAAATGTAAAACTGTTAACCTGAAAAAAACACGTAATTCTGTATTCACAACTAACTTTCCTTTCAGCCTCAAAAACTTCAATTGCCGGTAAGATTAATGTATAGTGTGGCTCTCAATAAATCAAAAAGGCAAACTTTTAGATGTTGCGGAGCTGAAGTAAAAGGAATCGTCTTTGTCGCACGGACGACTTTACGCAGCGTAGAGAATTGTTAATGCTTTCCTGGCCACATAAACATGGACCGAAGAACCCAACATATACGTAACGTGTTCGTACGATGAACAAACACCGAACTTATTCGTCTTTGTACCCGAAAGCAAAACACCAAATTTGTTACACAACATATACCTTCGATAAGTTAGACATCATATGAATGCGGTGATTAAATGCAAATCTTTCCAGTTCAGAAAACAACTGGTCCTTTCCGGCTAGTTACTGAACATTTGTGTAGAGCCTACAGTGTTTCGTTTAAAAACTGGTCAGCATACACAAGTCATCGTGAAGTCATTTGCAAATACTTCCCCATGTTCGTCTTACAAGGGGAGAAATCTGTCTTAGTCCATTTTTATGGATGGCAATGCGCGGCCACATCGATGTGCGCACGTGGATGAGTCCATAGAACGAGAAGATTTTCGGCGAATGCAGTGGACCGGCCGTCCCCCTAACTTCCATCGAACACGTGTGGGATGCGTTGGGGAAGGCGTAGTAATGTAGCACCTCTACATGCACCATCATCCATCCAGCAGTTTTTAATGGCGCCCGTGAAGGAATGGAACGACCTGTCACAAAAACTCCCTAGAGAACGTGAGAATTTTCATTAAAATCTGGACTGCGCTCCTCCTAGGCGAGATTTGGTGAGATGTGGTGGGGCCCCGCTCCGCCTCCGATGCCACTCACGTGAGATTTACCGCGTAGTCTGATAAAAACATGAAAAAATCATTTTTTAATGTTGATCAAAACACTTTAATTAACCAATGTTTTATATATAAAGTATGTTCAAAAAATGTTCAAGTGGCTCTGAGCACTATGGGACTTAACATCTTAGGTCATCAGTCCCCTAGAACTTAGAACTACTTAAACCTAACTAACCTAAGGACATCACAAAACACCCAGCCATCACGAGGCAGAGAAAATCCCTGACCCCGCCGGGAATCTAACCCGGGAACCCGGGCGTGCGAAGCGAGAACGCTACCGCACGACCACGAGATGCGGGCATAAAGTATGTTAAACAGTGTTTTTAACAAGTGATTAAAAACACTTTGTTTTAAATATGCATTCAGACAGATAGAGACAGAGGATCCAAAATGATCTACGACATTAGTAATAACCCTTTGGACGGTTACCTAAAAAACTGATCTTTTAGTGGTATATCACATACATTAAATGTCAATGAATCTTTATTTACCTTGCAGATGAGGGACAACATTTTACCTTCCTTTGAGATGTATATTACGTAGCTTTCCAATCTCTTGATTTGTGTGATATCCATTTTAAAACTGCAGAATACAATTTCATGTTGAACACAACAGCCGGCCGGAGTGGCCGAGCGGTTCTAGGCGCTACAGTCTGGAACTGCGCGACCGTTAGGTTTAAGTAGTTCTAAGTTCTAGGGGACTGATGACCTCAGAAGTTAAGTCCCATAGTGCTCAGAGCCATTTGAACACAACAACGTCGGCTTTATTTGTGTTGCAGAATATCAAGACTGACTCACTGACTGACACACAGTGATTTTGACTGAAGCGACAGAGAACTCCCCGAATGAAATCTAACCCTTGTGCGGCACATGTTTCAAAACCGGGAATGCCGGGCTTCCACACACGTTAAGCATTCACTGCGATTCAGAAAGCCCATAGAGATACTGTCTATGCTTGCAACTAATTACATTAATCAAAACGAAATCCCTTTTAATAATGTGTATTCTTTGAATTAAAACGATGACGTGATGTTTTCACTGTGCCTCCCCCTCCCCCCTTTAAATGAGGTTCGGTGAGATTTTTCCAGATCCTCTGCCTCCCTCCTCTCATTGTGAGCCCACGTAATTAATGGACGTTCCCTTGGCAGCCCTGCAACCAGCTTGGGATCACGTTTCAGAGCCTGCATTGCCGTCCGTGTGTGATCACACGCCGTATTAACAATCATGTCCCGCCTTTTGTAATGTCTAGGGGACCATCATATATCGCGGTGACTTCAGCGTGATTATTGTCTTTGAATAAAAGTGTCACTTCTGTTTGTACCATTGCGTATTTCTTCCAGTACCTTCTGTACTATACTGGCACTTCTATTTGTACCATTGCGTATTTCTTTCAGTTCCTTCCATACTATACTGCAGCAGTTCCTTCTGCGTATGGTTCAAGTTTCATCGTGTTACGTTAATGAGCAGTTACATATCATGCGAAAGTTACTTTCCTCCGTAAGTTCTACACAGCGGTTTAGAATTTCCTTTCATTAACTGAGTAGCTACTGCTGAAGTTTCTTCCTAAAGATATTCCTCTTGAAATATCCTCGTGATTGATAGTCATCTAATTTGCCACGTTGGCTAAAAACCCCATGTACAGTACGGTCATAAAGAGGAATAGAGCGCTATGTTACGTGGTTATGTAGCACGAAGAACTGTCACGTTCTGTGAAGAAATTAAAAGTTCTGTCGCCAGCAAGTGGAAAATAGGATTCAGAAAATCAAAACAAAAACTACCCGGATACAGGTACTAATGAACTTGCGGTAGTAAAACGATCTTGGCTGAATAGTAATATATTGCGTATTTACGTCTGCTAATGACATTAAGAACGTTATAGCGCTTTAAGTTTTTACTTGGGTATAAATGTCAGTATAAACATTCCACGCCAATAAACGAGACAATATTCGCGTTCGGATTTAACGCTTAACGAATTTACTGCCAACAAGTAAGAGGTAACAGCTTTTAAAAAAAAAGAAACCTGAAAACTCATTCGTCACGTTACGTAGTTACCGTTGCTGCCTCGACAGGTGTTACATGTCAGGTGTTCGGCGGAGAAAGGCGGTCGGTTGTGGGCTGTACGGGGATAGCACAGTGAACTCGCGGAACTGGGCTTTCTACACAAAACACTCAGCCGGCAGCCTGCACTACCTTGTTGGTGCTTACTCTCAGCTCGCACCCAACGGAATATACAATAAATGTTCGGGATTCACATTTCCCCTGGCCATTCAAATTTAAGTTTTTCGGTTTTCTTTTGCCAAAAATCACGTAAGGTGAATATTGTCGTGATTACATGTTACCGTAAATATATCTTGTTTGTATTTTGCAGCCATGTCTTATTAAACTTATAGTTCGATAATTTCACATTTGCCAGAACTTGCCTTCTTTGGAGTTGATATTACTATGTTCATCTCGAAGAGTGAGCGAATTTCGTCCGTTTCATATATCCTGCAAATCAGGTGGACTACCTGTAATTTTGTCACTGTGGCTTCTCCCAAAGATTCAACTATTCGGATCGAATGTCGTGTACTCCAAGTGCCTTATTTCGACTTAGGTCTTTTGGCGCTTTGTAAAGGAATAATTTCAGGAAGTAATAGTACGATGGTAATTCAACTTGATTTAATAAGGTTAATGATTTTAGTACTTTGTTGTATATTTTTAGTCCTTTATTTTTGACCCAGCACAAAGTAAGCCTCACTGTCTTACCTATAAAAATACATAGTTCGGAGCTCACAAGTTGCTTGAAATTATCCAGGTCGGTGTTATCTATCTACGCGAAATAATTTTCTGAGATATTTTCACTTCGGCTCTATCAGTGGTCTTCAGGTTTTGCATCATACTATGCGCTTCGGTCTTGCTACTGATAAAACGATTTGTTTCATTTGTCATTAAGGAACTCGTCTTCCGGAAACAGCTGAGGATTTCCCACACTTTGCCTGACTGTTTTGTATCATCAGCTGCAACTACACTATCACAACGTCTTACCAGTTAGTCAGATCCTATCGAGAACGTTCGTTCTATATAAATGAAAGGTAATACAGTTTTTACCAGCACCAGACCTATTAACAAATTGAGAAAAAACGAAAATAAGCCTCGAACGCCGTATGTTGTAGCATGTTTCAGTTTATTAAGAATATCAGCAAGTCAAATGTGATGTAGAATTTGATTAGGTCTTACCTTTATGCGATTAAGATATCTTCCTTACCACACTCGTTCCACTATTTAAGTAAGTGCTATGTGGGACGTACTGTATTGTCTTGAAGGTACTGTATTGTATTGAAGGGTCGTTGAGCAGATGCGCAAAACTATAGGCCTATATCTCTGACATCGATCTCTTGTAGAATTTTAGAACATGTTTCTTGCTCGCGTATCATGTCATTTCTGGAAACCCAGAATCTACTCTGTAGGAATCAACATGGATTCCGGAAACAGCGTTCGTGTGAGACCCAACTCGCTTTATTTGTTCATGAGACCCAGAAAATATTAGATACAGGCTCCTAGGTAGATGCCACTTTCCTTGACTTCCGGAAGGCGTTCGATACAGTTTCGCACTGTCGCCTGATAAAGTAAGAGCCTACGTAATATCAGAACAGCTGTGTGGCTGGATTGAAGGGTTTTTAGCAAACAGAACACAGCATGTTGTTCTCAATGGACAGACGTCTACAGACGCTAAAGTAACCTCTGGCGTACCACAGGGGAGTGTTATGGGACCATTGCTTTTCACAATATATATATAAATGACCTAGTAGACAGTGTGGGAAGTTCCATGCGGCTTTTCGCGGATGATGCTGTAGTATACAGAGAAGTTGCAGCATTATAAAATTCCAGCGAAATGCAGGAAGATTTCCAGCGGATACGCACTTGGTGCAGGGAGAGGCAACTGACCCTTAATATACACAAATGTAATGTATTGCGAAAACATAGAAAGAAGGATCCTTTATTGTATGATTATATGATAGCTGAACAAACACTGGTAGCAGTTACTTCTGTAAAATATGTAGGAGTATGCTTACGGAACGATTTGAAGTGGAATGATCATATAAAATTTATTGTTAGTAAGGCGGGTGCCAGGTTGAGATTCATTGGGAGAGTCCTTAGAAAATGTAGTCCATCAACAAAGGAGGTGGCTTACAAAACACTCGTCCGACCTATACTTGAGTATTGCTCATGAGTGTGGGATCCGTACCAGGTCGGGTTGACAGAGGAGATAGAGAAGATACAAAGAAGAGCGGCGCGTTTCGTCACAGGGTTATTTAGTAAGCGTGATAGCGTTACGGAGGTGTTTAGCAAACTCAAGTGGCAGACTCTTCAAGAGAGGCGCTCTACATCGCGGTATAGCTTGCTGTCCAGGTTTCGAGAGGGTGCGTTTCTGGATGAGGTATCGAATATATTGCTTCCCCCTACTTATACCTCCCGAGGAGATCACGAATGTAAAATTAGAGAGATTCGAGTGCGCACGGAGGCTTTCCGGCAGTCGTTCTTCCCGCGAACCATACGCGAGTGGAACAGGAAAGGGAGGTAATGACAGTGGCATGTAAAGTGCCCTCCGCCACACACCGTTAGGTGGCTTGCGGAGTATAAATATAGATGTAGATGTAGAAGCCGAGCAGCATGATTCAGTCTAAATAATTTCTGTAGACAGTGCTTTACAGCGTCGATATACGAGGTCATGCTGACAAAGAATGCACCCGAATTTTTTATGGCTCAAATGGTTCAAACGGCTCTGAGCACTATGGGACTTAACATCTGAGGTCATCAGTCCCCTGGAACTTAGAACTACTTAAAGCTAACTAACCTAAGGACGTCACACACAACCTTGCCCAAGGCAGGATTCGAACCTGCGACCGGAGCAGTCTCGCGGTTCCGGACTGAAGGGCCTAGAGCCGCACGGCCACCGCGGCCGGCAGTTTTTTATGTCATAGCTCTTAAGGCTTTTTAAATAAAACAGACATTACTAACAATTTACACCTTTATTCTTCAGGTCCACCTATTCGCAGTCCTCTGACTCTAGAGGGCTGCAAACGTGTAAAACGGCGGTGTGTAATGTAACTGTGTCGGTGCGTGGGGAATAGCTGCGTGCTATAATCGAGCCACGTTCATCACGACAACGCCAGACCACACACTAGCGCTGCGGTATCTGCAGCAATCCGAAGCCTTACTTTCTTTATCATCGATCATTCTCCATACAGTCCCAACTTGGCACCATCCGATTTTCACCTGCATCCAAAGCTTAAAGATCACTTTCCGGAGGACTTCACTTTGATAGCGATGAAGCAGTGCAAGCACAGATGAAGTCCTGGCTCCATCAACAAAGTCACACGTTCTACAGCGACGGTATCAACCAACTGGGAGAGATGCGTTCGTGGCCAGAATGACTTTGTTGAGGAATAAATATGTAGACATGAACACACGTGTAGAATGTTAATTACATTTATTTAAGAGAGTTCAGGAAAAAAAAAATTTCATCGCGCCCTCTTATTTAAAGAACGTCTCTACTGAAGTACAAAAAACTGTGTCAATGAATATTTATACACAGAACTGCATTTTCAGGCACGCGACCATCTTCAATTGACAGATTAATAGTGACAGAGCTTAAGAGACAAACGTTAATGTTAGTTAAGCCATGTCTTTTAAGATAGGTAACGAAGTGTTTGACTTTAGACTGAAACATGATACAAATAAATTGAGTTTTAAATTTAGTGCATGATGTGTGTATAAGATTAAATCCAGGGACTGTAGTATGGAAGTCAGACTGGTAGAGCACTTGACATCAGATTGAACGAGCACTCTTAAGCACGAAATAATAAGACAACATTTAGTGAAACTAAGCGAACCTAAACACTCGGTAGCAGCAACAGAGACAGATAATTAAATTTTACTCACAATCCCTAAGGTACATCTTTTTAAGGTCTTGGAAGAACTTGAAATGTATGGACACCACCCGAAAGAACCAGATAAAATAATCTTCAGTGTGACGGCATATTTCGAGAATTTTGATTACGTACTCAGACGACCCAGCCATCAGCAACTCACCAGCTTCGCTACAGCCCCACTTGGCGGAAGATGACTTTAGGCGTCCGCTGACTTGTAGGTACCGGGCACACTGAGACCATTGTGCACAAGCAGAAAAAAACACCTCAGACGCACTCGATGGTTTAGATCAAAATTTACGAGTTTTAACAAAATATCATATGTGTCTACATTAGGTGCATTATCCAAATTGCTTGTTAACTTTTATTAATTTCATTACCTCTCTTAGAGAGTACCTGCGTTCCAATTCAATACCGCACAGTATTAGCGCCTTTCGTCTAGCCCTGCCACCGCCTCCCCCCCCCCCCCCCCCCCCCCCTCATCTGCACGTCATCCATGAGGCATGGTGAAATTTTACTTTTCACAAGCCATACTTAATCGGGTAAAATTTTTAAATGTTTAAATTTTAATTTTTTCATTATATGCTACCTACTTATTCATGTAAATTTTTGTTTTTGTTGTTGTTGTTGGTCTTTAGTCCTGAGACTGGTTTGATGCAGCTCTCCATGCTACTCTATCCTGTGCAAGCTTCTTCATCTCCCAGTACCTACTGCAACCTACATCCTTCTGAATCTGCTTAGTGTATTCATCTCTTGGTCTCCCTCTACGATTTTTACCCTCCACGCTGCCCTCCAATACGAAATTTGTGATCCCTTGATGCCTCAAAACATGTCCTACCAACCGGTCCCTTCTTCTTGTCAAGTTGTGCCACAAACTCCTCTTCTCCCCATTTCTATTCAATACCTCCTCATTAGTTATGTGATCTACCCATCTAATCTTCAGCATTCTTCCGTAACAACACATTTCGAAAGCTTCTATTCTCTTCTTATCCAAACTATTTATCGTCCATGTTTCACTTCCATACAGGGCTACACTCCATATAAATACTTTCAGAAACGACTTCCTGACACTTAAATCTATACTCGACGTTAACAAATTTCTCTTCTTCAGAAACGCTTTCCTTACCATTACCAGTCTACATTTTATATCTCTCTACTTCGACCATCATCGGTTATTTTGCTCCCCAAATAGAAAACTCCTTTACTACTTTAAGTGTCTCATTTCCTAATCTAATTCCCTCAGCATCACCCGACTTAATTCGACTACATTCCATTATCCTCGTTTTGCTTTTGTTGATGTTAATCTTATATCCTCGTTTCAAGACACTGCCCATTCCGCTGAACTGCTCTTGCAGGTCCTTTGCTGTCTCGGACAGAATTACAATGTCATCGGCGAACCTCAAAGTTTTTATTTCTTCTCCATGTATTTTAATACCTACTCCGAATTTTTCTTTTGTTTCCTTTACTGATTGCTCAATATACAGATTGAATAACATCGGGGAGAGGCTACAATCCTGTCTCACTCTCTTCCCAACCACTGCTTGCCTTTCATGCCCCCTCGACGCTTATAACCGCCATCTGGTTTCTGTACAAATTGTAAATAGCCTTTCGCTCCCTGTATTTTACCTCTGTCACCTTTAGAATTTGAAAGTGATTATTTCAGTCAACATTGTCAAAAGCTTTCACCAAGTCTACAAATGCTAGAAACGTAGGTTTGCCTTTCCTTAATCTATTTTCTAAGATAAGTCGTAAGGTCAGTATTGCCTCACGTGTTCCAACATTTCTACGGAATCCAAGCTGACCTTCCCCAAAGTCGGCTTCTACCAGTTTTTCCATTCGTCTGTAAAGAATTCGCGTTAGTATTTTGCAGTTGTGACTTATTAAACTGATAGTTCGGTAATTTTCACATCTGTCTACACCTTGTTTCTTTTTAATGATTTTAAATTTTAAGATCTACGTTTATAGATGTTCATTAATGTTTCATTTTATTTTTAGATACAAAAATTATATTTAAATGTGCTCTAAACTAGTTATGACGTGTTACTAACTGCAACTGTGACTGTTATGATAGATATTTTTAGAAATTTATACAGTCGCGTCATTTATCGTGTCATTGTGTTAACGATTATTACAACAAAGAAAGGTCAAACACTGAAACTGAGAGACAGAAATCAGAAATAACAAAAATACAATGAGGCTCCAAAGAAACTGGTACAGGTATTCGTATTCAAATATGGAGATATGTGAACAGGCAGAGTGCGGCCCTGCCGTCGGCAACGCCTATATAAGCAATTCTCTCGCGCAGTTATTAGATTGGTTACTGCCGCGCAGTTGTCAGATCGGTTACTGCTGCTACAATGGCAGGTTACAAGATTTAAGTGAGTTTGAACGTGGTATTATAGTCGGTGTACGAGCGATGGAACATGGCGTCTCCGAGGCAGCGATGAAGTGCGGATTTTCCCGCACGACCATTTCACGAGTGTACCTTGAATATCAGGAACCCGGTAAAACATCGTATCTCCGACAGCGCTCCGGCCGGAAAAAGATTCTGCAAGAACGGGACCAACGAAGACTGAAGAGAATCGTTCAGCGTGACCGAAATACAACCCTTCTACACCTTGCTGCAGATTTCAGTGCTGGACCATCAACAAGTGTCAGCATGCGAAACATTCAATGAAACATCATCGATAGGAACTTTCGGAGCCGAAGGCCCACTCCTTTATCCTTGAAGACTGAACGACACAAAGCTTTACGCCTCGCCTGCGTCCGTCCACACAGACATTGGACTGGTGCTGACTGGAAACATGTTAACTGATCGGTCGAGTCTCGTTTCAAATTGTGTCGAGCGGATGGACGTGTAAGGGTGTGGAAGCAACCTCATGAATCCATGGACCCTGTATGTCAGCATGGGACTGTTCAAACTGGTAGAGGCTCTATAAATGATACGAATCTGACAGGTGACAAGTCCGCAAGCATCCTGTCTGATAACCTGCAGCCATTCATGTCAATTGTGCATTCCAACGGACTTGGGCAATTCCAGCAGCACAATGCGACGCACCACACGTCCAGAATTGCTACATGGTGGCTCCAGGAACACTCTTCTGAGTTTAAACACTCCCGCTGGCCACCAAACTTGCCTGATACGTACATTATTGAGCATATCTGGGATGCGTTGTAACGTGCTGTTCAGCAGAGATCTGCACCCCCTTGGATTCTTACGGATCTATGGACTGCAGGATTCATGGTGTCAGTTGCCTTCATTCTTCGGACGCAGACTAGTCGAGAAGTTGGAAACACTTTGAAACAAGAATCGTCCGACAAAATTTCTTTCTTCCATTGCCCCTTAGTCCAGGTGTTGCAGCCTCGACACCACGTTTTCTCGTTACGGCCATTTGCATCACAGATGACTGGTTCTGTATTTCGAGCTCGCCCTGCTGTCCCCAGCTTGGGCCATCTTAGTGTTGTTTTGGTGGTGAGATGGTTCGCGAAAGCGACATTCAGTTCATGAGTGACTTTTGCAACTGTCTTCCTCTTACTTTTCGTCACAGCCCTCTTCAATGACTGTCTGTTACGTCACTCAACGCACACTTCCGTCCGCATTGTGACTCACAAGGGGAGGTCGCCAATTGTGAAATTCAGATTCGATTCGTACTACGCATAATAAAAGCTCATGGACAAAGGTGTAATGTGGCAAAGCACCAAGATGCACTTCTCAGCCGTTGTCGAGAAAATCGACAGTTAAAAGAAACCGTTGCAGTGAAATACTCTCTACGATTATTAGTTTTCTACAGCTTCGTGGCGCAGCGGTAAGCGCTCGGGTTCGTAATCCGAAGGTCGCCGGATCGAATCTCGCGACATGCAACATTTTTTTTATTATTAGTTTTTTGTTATTCAATATAACTATTAATGAATTGCTTATGCATGTTGGTGAAGGCGGATCGCTCTGCAATTGTACCGCCTCCATTTTTGCGTTTGTTTAACAGGGTGTACCAAAGCTCTCACGTCCGCACTGATTTTCGACGATGTTATAAGTTGCGCTATGGACCGCATCTACTTTCTTTCGAAGTTAGCAGGCAACTACGCTGTTATGCGGCGGCTCGTTTCGGCCCATTCAACATCTGTCCTTCAAGTGTAACGAGCGAGTAACGGAGTTTATATATCATACCTGCCACAGCAAATTTGTGTTCGTGGGGTTTCTATTCTAATTCGAACGTTTGAATTACGCTATACGTATTCGTTTCGGGATATCGTTTCTACGTCTTCCGTTAACTATACGTGGTTAACATTATGAAGACAATTAATAACATTTGTGAAATACAACTTTGTTTGCGGGAAACATAATGAAGTTCGAAGTCCCCAGTTTTTCCACTACAAACGACTTTCAACAACTTATTATATGCATAATTGTTGGAACTGATTATCGGGAATTTTATATATATGTATCTGTGTGTGTGTGTGTGTGTGTGTGTGTGTGTGTGTGTATACACACACACATTTGAATTACAAAAAACCAATACTAAAAAAAAAACAATTAAAAAAAAATCTTGCATGGCGCGAGATTCGATCCGGCGATCTTCGGATTACGAAGCCGAGCGCTTACCGCTGCGCCACGAGCTGTAGAAAATTGTAAATCGTAGAGAGTATTTCACCGCAATGGTTTCTTTTAACTGTCGATTTTCTCGACAACGGCTGAGAAGTGCATCTTGGTGCTTTGCCACATTACACCTCTGGTCATGAGCTTTTATTATGCGCAGTATGAATTGAATCTGAATTTCACAATTGGCGGCCTCCCCTTGTTAGCGGATGTCATTCCTCTTTCCCTCTATTTGGTGTCTCTTGAAACGTGAAACACTTCGGCTGTCCTGGTAAAGGAAGCAACCACCATCAGAGCCACAATAGTTTGCCGACATTCGGTTTCACTCAGTTCCGACATAATACATCCACAAATACGAAAGAATACTGTTCCGACACGTGTGCTACTTGCAACGTGTTGAGGACAGTACACGGTGCCGATGGTGGTCCAATACAACAGCGCAACCTATAGGTTTCCCTAGTGCCTACATTTATATTCAAACTAGCATTTCTCGTTATTCTTAGATGTTTTTATCCAACCACCGTACTCTAAACACATAAAAAGTCCACGCGGGACAACAGCAAAGTGTGCTACATTTTGATGCGTAACGTTCGTATGCTCATCACTATACATTAGTTATACAGTGTTGTGGTTGTAAACTAGCTACATTTTCCGTCTTGTTAGAATTCGCAATGAGACTATAAAAGTTCTTCTCCGAGCACACAGGCCCTAACCCTAACAGCAAAATTCTGCTGGGTGATGTCAACCAAATTGCAGAAATTCCACGGATAATGTAGTTTAGACGGGTAGTAAGCTTTAGTTCGTGCTGACCTATGTTCCAGTAAATCAAAAATGCAAGTTGACATCACGTTTCTTATACAGTGAATAAAGAAATAAATCGAGAAACAATGGCCCTGATTAAAGCTAGTACTTACAAGCTACAACGACCACGAAGTTAAAGGTGAAGCGGATGGTGGAAGGTACGTGAAAGAAATACAAAGGAACTGATCGAAAGAAAAGTATGTAAACAGGAAATCCTCGAGAGAAATGCAGTGGTCTCGCCACACATCGAAGAAAGCACTTGAGGACATAGAAGAAGCAGAAACAATGACTGCAGGGTGTAGTTTAGGTTGCAGGAACGTAGTGGTACCTGAAAGGGCAGAACCGAGAGAAAGAGATGAGAGAGGCCTTATTTTAGTAGGAGATGGATAAAAACTTAATAATATGGGAAAATGACATCAGTGCCTTGTTACGTTAGTGTTTTATACGTGCCAGGCATGCGTCGTGAATTACAAAATTGTATAAGGGGCGATCAAATATTTTCGTTTGAGGTCGCTTCTGCAACGTATGTGCAACGTAGCGCGATTCCGATGCGTTTGTGTGCGCAACGAGAAGAATGCAAGGAATGAGTGAGGCATTTGTGTTTTCCCCAAGTGCCTACGGTAAATGCGGAAACGTGTTCAAATGGCTCTGAGCACTATGCGACTTAACTTCTGAGGTGATCAGTCGCCTAGAACTTAGAACTAATTAAACCTAACTAACCTAAGGAAATCACACACATCCATGCCCGAGGCAGGATTCGAATCTGCGACCGTAGCGGTCGCTCGGCTCCAGACTGTAGCGTCTAGAACCGAACGGCCACTCCGCCGGCGCGGAAACGTGTTCAAAATGTTCAAATGTGTGTGAAATCATATGGGTCTTATCTGCTAAGGTCATCAGTCCCTAAGCTTACACACTACTTAACCTAAATTATCCCAAGGACAAACACGCACATCCATGACCGAGGGCGGAAATGTGTATATAGCGATGTTCTTACCACATGTGTCCAAACAGGACCAACGTACTGTTATTCTTTTCTTGGCCGCTGAAAGACGAACAACCGTAGACATCTGTCGGAGAATGAAGACTGTGTATGTGGTAGCATATCTGTCGAAAACCACCGTTTTGGAATGGTGCGCCAAGGGGTGCCACGGCTTCATGATAACGCTCGTCCCCATATCGCAAATGTCGTAACGCAGAAGTCAAGTTAACTCAAATGGGAGACGCTCTTGTATTTCTGACCGGTCCCCATGCGATTATCACGCCTTCGGTCCCTTGAAAGATGCCTTGAAGGGTCGACGTTTCCTGTCGGACAAGGCAGTGGAGCGCACAGTAATGGATTTCTTCACGTAGTACGATATGGTGTTTTACCAAACGGGCATTGTCAATCTGGCGCGCCGGTGAAATGGTTGCCTCGATGCCCACGGTGATTTTGCCTGGTTGGCATACCAATTCTTGGGTGCACTGCCTTCGAACGGAATCTTTTTTAATGCACCTTTTATGAAAAAAAATATGGGACATACATATATGTATTATTCGGTAAAGCGAAGCGAGAAATGGGTACAGACATGTTGCAGTTCCAAGCACCACACGATTTTTTCCTAACGTTGCAAGAACAGGAGGTGATCGCAGAAAATGCTTTCATGGGCAGCTGTGACATCCTGCTGTTAGCTTTGTTAAATTACTAACGCTGAGTCACAGAAAGGAGTTAATGACCTCACTTAAATGGTGAAGTGAAGGAAAATATTAAGTCAATTCTGTGCAACTTACAGAAAGAAAGACAATTTGCTTAGTGGAGTGGGATCCATGTATGTACGCGAAATAAGGAGAAGCTAAATACTCTTGATAAATATAACACTGATGATTTGGGTAAACGTATTATTAGACGGCGAATTCTACGATATTACGAACAATACAAATTAATACTATCTGTGCGAGAACTTCGCAGGTTATACTGCAGGGCAGTGGACTTCAAACTCTGATCTGGGTTGAAAACACATCAGAATAAGCGAGTCACAGTTTAAAAACGAGAGGACATACTGCATTAGGTTTTTACGAAGAAATGAAGCAACAGAATTAAAGGGACCAGTAGTGTACGTTGACGGAACTCTGATTCATTCACAGGAGACTATGTGTGGTGTCACTGCCAGACACCACACTTGCTAGGTGGTAGCCTTTAAATCGGCCGCGGTCCGTTAGTATACGTCGGACCCGCGTATCGCCACTGTCAGTGATTGCAGCCCGAGCGCCGCCACACGGCAGTGCTAGTCTAGAGAGACTCCCTAGCACCCCCCCCCCCCCCAGTTGTACAGCCGACTTTGCTAGCGATGGTTCACTGTCTACATACGCTCTCATTTGCAGAGACGACAGTTTAGCATAGCCTTCACCTACGTCATTTGCTACGACCTAGCAAGGCGCCATATTGAGTTACTATAATTACTTCAAGAATGTATTCTGAATCATGTACGGTCAAGAGCGACGTTCATTATTAATGGATTAAAGTTAAGTATGAAACTAATTACGTCCGCTTTCTGAATTCTCATTCCTTGTCATGATCCAGACCTCACGTCAGTAGGCTAAAACGGTTGCATTTCGGCCTCCACTCGTAACACGGTGTTGGCTCTTCTGCTAACACAACACTACGAATAATTGTTTTCTCTGTGATAGTGTGCCAGGAGTATTGTGCTGTTTAATGTTTATTGTCGTGGTTGTTGTGCTGTGTAGGTCACTTACGGATAGCCGTTCCACTTCTAAGGATCATGGAGAGGTGTTACTAACTTCTCTCCATTGTTCTCAGCCATAAGCAGAACAGTGCTGACAAGCATGACAGTTCTTCACTTCGCTTTATCGGCTGCTACATTATTTCCATGCGCTGCATCACAACACAGTGGGTGCGCTAAGAAATACAGCAACACTTCTCTGAAACAAAAAAAAAAGGAGGTTATATTTTCCCGGTGAAACATCGGAATGTACCGAGTTAACTGGTAAATGACACGTTGCGTGACAGTTCAAGCAGCATCCACGTAAATCTGGGAGGTGGAAAGTGAGGGTCGGAGCTCGATTTCCTAAGAAGCTACATGGGCTTTCTCTATTGTCACCGCTGTTGTCGAAGTACCTTGGATTTCTTTGCTTTTCTCTTGGACATGTGGTCGGGACGGTGTGAGAGGTGACGACCTTTGGGCCGAGAGACGCGCTCACCTGCAGTGACGACAGCCGGGCGGAGGATAAAGGTCGGTCCAGAGGCCACGTCACCGTGGCCTACGGTGACCCCCGGCTCCCCACCAAGTGTTTAAGTGGACACCGGCGGCTCACCGATTGTACATTACGGCACAGTTGCCTTGAGCTCCAGCAAGCAGCGCCTCGCCAAAAAACGCCGCCACGTCTCTGGCCGTTGTTTCTCCTCCTCGGCACAAACACTGCCGCGGGGTCGTTGAGTGAAATTTGCCACGCGTGTCCCGCGACCTTTGTAAGGAGTGGCGTGACGAACTTTCGGCGCTGTGGTAGTCAAAGCGGCTCGTCTTTGTGGCTTACGGGCACGCCGCGTTGTTTATCCACTTTAAGGGAAAATCGAGGCTCAAGTGAAACTTGCCGCAAGTGGTTCAGCCACTGTGCAGCTCTAAGGAGCTCAGTGCTGCGGTATTCTAGCTCTGCCTTCCCGAAGCAGCAGGTGTTTACCCGGTTGGGAAATGAGAAGGAGGCTTAAAGCCATCTGTTGCCGTTTCGGACGCAAGAGCAGACTGTTGTCCTTTACAGAATGTGTGTTTGTTTCATGATTGCTTTGGTGGATGCTGTGGAATACAGCTGACATTTATTACGAAAATGCCTCTGAACACTATGGGACTTAACTTCTGTGGTCATCAGTCCCCTAGAACTTAGAACTACTTAAACCTAACTAACCTAAGGACATCACACACACATCCATGCCCGTGGCAGGATTCGAACCTGCGACCGTAGCGGTAGCGCGGTTCCAGACTGTAGCGCCTAGAACCGCTCGGCCACCCCGGCCGGCCATTTATTACGTTTCAACTCTCTTAACGAGTATCAAGTCGTAATATACCGCTTTACTCATCCAAGGCCTATTATCTTTTGCCATTTTATGAACTGCCCGCACCCTCATTCTCCGTCCCACTTTCGCAAACACACACACACACACACACACACACACACACACACACAGGCAGCGAACACTAGTGGATGGATAAGTTATGTTCAAGTGCGTAGGAACATAATTCAGGGGCAAAAAAAAAGAAAGATTCATAACTCTTTATGCAAAGGCTTAGCATTAAGTAAATAGCTATATCTGAAAACATCAATTAAAAGACTATTCAACCATCTGTCACAAGAGACGGATCGTATTATGTCGACACTGGCCGCTAGCAATGAAATGAACAGTCTTGTTTCAGGATGCTACAGAGGACTTTAAAAGCGAAAAACGAACGTACATATAACAACATAAACAGTTATTTTATCACTATCGAAGATAATACCCACTCTGAGCTCAGGAATAGGAATGAACAAATAAGAGCTTAGAATTATAGCAGATGTTATTTAAAGAAAATTTTGTGGGCAACAAGAAGCCCTACGTATCTTTAAAACAAAGCTTTGAATTAAAATACACTGAATCTCCTACATACTGCTGCAAAAAAGATTCTTGACTGCAGTTTCAATGCTGCAGCTGCCCTATGCAAAATAACATTTCTTTTAGCTGCCAATATATGTTTAATTATTAGGTGGATGCACTTACTTTTGTTCCCGCCTTTATATCCATACCATAAAAAGTTTTATGTTCACGGGTCTAGTGATGTAGCGAAGCAGTCACCATGTGAACAAGTAATGGATTTATTTACATGGAAAGTCAGTTACTTTCTGTCTGCACGTTCTGAACTACTTCTGAAGTCATTTACTTGTAAAGACTTACTATTAAAACCTTTAAAACTAGGTACATGCCTCCGTATGATTAAAACATTAGCTCAGTATCCAATACATCTACTAGTATAGTAATTAGAAAAATGAAGTGCGACAGAGTATAGTACGTACAATGTACATTGAAGCGCCAAAGAAACTGGTGTAGGCATGCGTTTTCAAATACACAGATATGTAAACAGCAGAGTACGGAGCTCCGGTCAGCAAAACCTGTCAAGACAAAAAGTATCTCTCGCAGTTGTTAGATCGGTTACTGCTGCTACAATGGCAGGTTATCAAGATTTAAATGAGTTTGATCGTGGTGTTATACTGGGCGCACGAGCGATGGGACACAGTATCTCTGAGGTAGTTATGAAGTGGGGACTTTTCTATACGACCATTTCATGAGTGTACCGTGAATATCAGGAAACGGGTAAAACATCAAATCTCCGACATCGCTGCGGCCGGAAAAAGATCCTTCAAGAATGGGATCAACGACGACTGAAGAGAATCGTTCAACGTGACAGAAGTGCAACCGCCAGCAAATAGCTGTAAATTTCAATGCCAGGCCATCAACAATTGTCAGCGTGCGAACGATTCAACGAAACATCATCGGTACTGGCTTTCGGAACCGAAGGTCCATTCGTGTACCCTTGATGACTGAACGACACGTAGCTTTACGCCCCACCTGGGCCCGTCAACACCGACATTCGACTGTTGATGATTGGAAGCATGTTGCCTGTTCGGATGAGTCTCGAGCTGACGGACGTGTACGGGTATGGACACAACTTCATGAATCCATGGACCCCGCATGTCATTAGGGGACTGTTCAAGCTGGCGGAGGCTCTGTAATGGTGTGGGGCGTGTGCATCGGGAGTGATATGGGACCCCTGATACGTCTAGATACGACTCTGACAGATGACTGTGTAAGTATCCCATCTGATCACCTGCAGCCATTCATGTCCACTGGGCTTTGCGATGGCCATTGGCAATTACAGGAGGACAGTGCAGCACCCTACATGTCCAAAATTGTTATAGAGTGGCTCCAGGAACACTCTTCTGAGTTCAAACACTTCCGCTGGCCACCAAACTCCCAAGACATGAACATTAGTTGGCGTATATGGGATGCCCTTTTTGCAAAGTGACTTTGACTCTTCAGTGTATGTTAGCTAAACATATAAAGCCATGTACCTATTTCTAAGGGTAGTAGTAATAGCCTATAAACATATCTGACTTCGGAGTATTCTTAGACCGTACAAGAAGACTGTAGCTGTAAATTCGAAGATAAATAAACAGTTTCGGTGCATAAACAAACACATTAGGGGGACACATGACGAATGCTCGGTGCATCAGCGCATCTGTGAGTGTAAAAGTGTTGATTTTTGTAGATAATTAGGCAGCAAAAGGAGCCACAAACTACAGAACAAACGTAGACAAACAACTTGGAAAACGGGATCACTGAACTAACTGCTATTTTGCACAGGGCAACTGCAGTGTTAAAATTGCTGTCGAGCAAAATATTATACCGATGAATATCTAAATGTAATAAAAATGTGGGATGTTGCTATATTTCTTCACTTAATGACACAGATTAAACTCAGTAACAACATACATTTAGGTGAATGTCGGCCTATGCTCCTTTTTTGATAATCATTATTAATAGTACAATTACGAAACTTCTGCCACATCAAATGAGAAGCAAATGCATATGGAATTTGCCTTTTCTTTGTGTACAGAAAATTAAACAAGTAAAGAATAAAAGGAATCCACGTCATAATTTGCTAACAGTAACTTATCACAATGATTTTATTACTACTTCTTCCCGCACGTCTTCTGTGGCTGAAAATGTCATTCCTCGTGACATAGACACACTGTCTCCCGACAAGCATCTATTGAGTACTAGTTATCAAGAAAAAGTGCGTACACTATAAGAAGAGACATGACAAGGGAAGAGTGGATCATGATTATAAGAGGCAAAGTTCCATTCTTTTTGGGAACCTATTCTCACCATCGGTCAGTATAGATGTGAAATTTTAACGCAGTGATTTATGTAAGCACAGATATACCACTTGACGTGGCCACAGCTACTGTCCAGACCAGTCCCTACCACCAAGGAAGGGAGAGGAATAAAGTTAATGTTTTAATTCCGAACACAAATTCGTGCTCACGCTAAAACTGATTAATCAATTATTCGACAAACTTAATTGTCTTTTTTATACTATTAAATTAATTTTCCCAGGCCAGCACACACCACCGACGCCTTGCCTGCACAGACGAGCATCGGTTAGAGGCGGCAGTGTGAAAAAATATTCACCACGAAAGAATCATGCGAATGGGACGCAAAACGGTACATTTCATGTAGGTGTGTAGGCGAACACATGATTACAATTTCAAAAATTGGATGGTTTATTCAAAAGAAAGAGCTTCACGAACTGAGCAAGTCAATGTCACGTTGATCCACTTCAGGCCATTATGCAAGCAATTATAGTGCTTGGCATTGATTGGTAGAGTTGTCGTATGGCCTCATGAGGGATATCGTGCCCAATTCCATCCAACTGGCCATTAGATTGTCAGAATCGCGAGATAGTTGTAGGGCCCTGTTCATAATAATCCAAATGTTCTTCTTAATTGGGGAGAGATCCGGCGTCATTGCTAACCAAGGCAGGGTTTGGCAGTCATAAGACAAACAGTAGAAATCTTGATGACCAGAATTGTCTTCATTGATCAGTACCGTTTCGAACTGAGCCCCGATGTCCAGCGAAGTTGGGCCTGGAGACACCCTGGACAGCTGTGGGATACCAACCTGACTGTTACCCGCCATATGGCCCGGCAATCAGGATTGACGGTCTGCGGTGCCTGTCTTTTCTTAGGAGGATCGCTCTGGTTTGACATTCGTGGCACCCTTACAGCACAGTGGGAAGTCAACAATATTCTTCTTGCCAATAGACAGCCAATGCAGAGGCTTACCGACAATCATTCTTCCCACGCACTATTCGCGAATGGATCAGGGTTGGAGGGATCAGATAGTGTTACCAAAAGTACCCTCCACCACACACCATTGGCTGCCTTGTGTAGTATGATGTAATGTTGATGGCCTTCGTGGCAAGCCATCCTCGGCTTACATTTCGGCAATATAATGCCCGCCTGCTTATGGTTTCTACTGCTTGCCTAACTCTATCCTAGTCAGCAAGATCGCCGAATCTCTCCCCAATTGAAAATAACTTTTGGAGCATTATGGGCAGGACGCGCCAACCAGGTGGGAATTTTGACAATCTAACGCGCCAATTGGACAGAATTTGGCACGATGTCGCTTAGGAGAACATCCAACAACTCAGTCATTGCCAAGTCGAATAATTCCATGCATAAGGGTATGAGTTGGACCAACTCGTTATTGGCTTCCTAAGTTTGTAAAGATCTACCTCTTCAACATATTATCCAATTTTTCTGAAATTGTATTCGTTTGTTTGTTTACACTACTGGCCATTAAAACTGCTACACCACGAAGATGACGTGCTATAGACGCGAAATTTA
This sequence comes from Schistocerca serialis cubense, assembly GCF_023864345.2. NCBI lineage: Eukaryota > Metazoa > Arthropoda > Insecta > Orthoptera > Acrididae > Schistocerca > Schistocerca serialis. The sequence continues at coordinate 1,140,387,390 of NC_064639.1, read as the reverse complement.
ACCTACAGTAAGAAGATGGTGTGATATGAAAATGATGAGCATTCACACAAGGTTGGCGCCGGTGGCGAGACCTACAACGTGCTGACATGAGGAAAGTTTCCAGCCGATTTCTCATACACAAACAGCAGTTGACCGGCGTCCTGGTGAAACGTTGTTGTGATGCCTCGTGTAAGCAGGAGAAATGCGTACCATCACGTTTCCGACTTTGATAAAGGTCGGATTGTAGCCTACCGCGATTGCGGTTTATGGTATCGCGACATTGCTGCTCGCGTTGGTCGGGATCCAATGACTGTTAGCAGAATATGGACTCGGTGGGTTCAGGAGGATAATACGGATCTCCGTGCTGGTTCCCAACGGCCTCGTATCACTAGCAGTCGAGATGACAGGCATCTTATCCGCATGGCTGTAACGGATCGTGCAGCCCCGTCTCGATCCATGAGTCAACAGATGGGGACGTTTGCAAGACAACCACCATCTGCACGAACAGTACGACGACGTTTGCAGCAGCATGGACTATCAGCTCGGAGACCATGGCTGCGGTTACCCTTGACGCTGCATCACAGACAGGAGCGCCTGCGATGGTGTGCTCAACGACGAATCTTGCTGCACGAATGGCACAACGTCGTTTTTTCGGATGAATCCAGGTTCTGTTTACAGCATCATGATGGTCGCATCCGTGTTTGGCGACATCTCGGTGAACTCACATTCGTCATCGCCATACTGGCATATCACCCGGCGTGACGGTATGGGGTGCCATTGGTTACACCTCTCGGTCACCTCTTGTTCGCACTGACGGCACTTTGAACTGTGGACCGCATGTTGCAGGTCCTGTACTGGCCCTTCTGGATACAGAAAATGTTCGACTGCTGCCCCGGCCAGCACATTCTCCAGATCTCTCACCAACTGGACACGTCTGGTCAGTGGTGGCCGAGCAACTGGCTCGTCACAACACGCCAGTCACTACTCTTGATGAACTGTGGTATCGTGTTGAAGCCGCATGAGCAGCTGTACCTGTACACGCCATCCACGCTCTGTTTGACTCAATGCCCATGCGTATCAAGGCCGTTATTACGGCCAGAGGTGGTTGTTCTGGGTACTGATTTCTCAGGATCTATGCACCGAAATTGGGTGAAAATGTAATCACATGTCAGTTCTAGTATAATATATTTGTCCAATGAATACCCGTTTATCATCTGCATTTCTTGTTGGTGTAGCAATATTAATGGCCATTAGTGTATATATGTACATCACATCTACGATTTCCGTCCCATTCACGTAATTCCTTTGCGGAGCTTCTTTTCGTTTGTAGAAGGTCCACCAAAGTGGGTAAAAATAATACTGTATTTTGTAATAGCTGTTAACGTAGAAAACAGAGAAAATTGGGAGATATGTTAAGTGTGTTTTAGAGTCAGTCTTTTATGTCTTTAAGCATGTTGCCCAAATCAGACACCTAATGGCCAACAATAGTTTTGCAGCCAATGCTATAAAAATCTGGTTTTGGGACATAAAAGTCCACACTGAACGCATAACAGTTTTGCTCCATAAACGGAGAGTGTACTGAAGAGCGCGTACAAGCGCACTGAATTTTCCGTCCTAGTGGTGCGAGTGCATAACGTTTTCAAAACGCCTACACAGTTTCCCTTATTCAGCTGGTTTGCCGAGGGAATTAAAAAAAATATACGCGTTCCGCACGAACGATGACCGCACGAATGCAGATATGACGAGCCGAAATATGGCAGCCCGCAGCGGAATGCCATTAACTGGGTTTTCGACGCACTTAAAACCTTACCGCCGCTACTTGCTGCGAGAGAAGTGATTAAAACTGCGCGATAAATCTGGGGCAGTGCGCATATTCATGCGAACGAGAATTTAACGAACGTTAATTAACTGGAATGGAACTTGAGCCACTTCCGACGATTCAGAGGCGAACAAAAAACGGAGAGAGAGAGAGAGAGAGAGAACGGGGAGGGGGAGGAGAGAAGGGAGATAGTGGTACAGAACGTGTGTAGAAAATATTTCCGGAATAATCATAAAACAATTTGGAGCGGGGCCCATTAGTAAGTAGGGAGCCGTCTCTGAGCGGACACCGACTCGTTAAGCGGGCAGCGCTGCCCCAGTCTGCGCACGTGCGCGCACGCTGCAGCGGCGAGACACGTGTTCCCAGCGTGGCGGGACGCCGGTAAGCCGCGCCAATGAGTTACCCTTTAATTGCTCGCCCGCCTGAATTAAACATTAAGCCTCGTAAAATCGGGCCGCTCCGGCCGGCTCTACCAGCGCAGCACGAGACGGGCCGAAGCCGCGCCGCCGCCGTCGCTGGCTGTGCGTTCGCTCTCGCCTCCCGCGTCGGCCTCCATTCGTCGCTGCTGAAATACGCCCTCCCGGAATTACGGAGCAGCTAGTCTGAATGCCGCGTATCTATCACGAGCCGGTGGCTCCTGATCACTGCCCAGCCTGAGTACGGCGCATCAATACGTTGGCAAAATTTGTTGGTGCGCAACACTCCATTCCATGGTCTCACGTCCGTCGACCGTCGTAATTTAATTTAATATTTATTATTCACTACAGAAATTGATTGGTAATGGTGATTGTTGCCGACTTAAATGGTGGGCCTTAATCAAAATGATATTTCATTCAATTTTGATTCACAATTAAATGCTTTTGTGAAGTTGTTGTCTCTTTTTTAACAATATTCATCTTCAGTGGAAATTATTTGTTACGATTATGAACGTAAGACTTGCTGAATCTTAAAACATGAACAATGGAATAAACTTTTCATATTAATTTCCTCGGCTGGTCAGTTCACTTTAAAGCAAAAATCTTTAGTTATTGACTACAATTGCGGCCCACAAACGCGCGAGAGTATTTTTTCTTACCTCCGTTAACCATTGCATTGTAGTCGGAGTCCTGGCTCTGGCTCTCGGTTGTTGTACTGAAAATAAGAATATTAAGGCTACGTATTTTCTGCAACCATTATGTTAAGAGCGGGCGAGTTTTTCGCTTCTGCTAATTCTTATGAGTTAATATCGCCACGAATGGCGTCTTTGGCTGCATCAGCTGCTGCGATTGTTACACTGTAAATTACTCGAATGCATGTTAATTCAAGGAAGGCGCACATAAAATCGGGATCAGCTCTTACAAATTAAAAGTGAACAATAATATTAAATGAATATATTTTCTGCTTAATTAGTACAAATATGCTTACATTTGCCAGCACTCGCAAGATGTCCGTCTACACGCAACCAAGACAAGAGAAGAAGTGAAGACGTCTAAAAAATTAACAAAAGAGCTCACCCTGTCGTCTCTTTACATCATTTTCTTTCGAGTTCATTTTTATACTTCTTTGCCCTCGAAACTTACACAGAGAAATTATTATAATATGGATACATGAGAACAATACATGTTAGCGTGAGCGGCTAGTGTCCAGTTACTATTCAATTTTTAAATGTCTCTTGTTTATAAATACTATTTTCAAGTCTTTCCTTAGTATTTCACTGAGGACGGTATAATGGTAAGGATAGATCAGCGGTGCCAACCAATTTCGCAGAGAAAATAAGCAACCAAAATTAGTATTACCGCGTTCAAACAGTAGTTTAATATACTCTCAAAAAAAAAAAAAAAAATGCACACGTATCACGAGGGAGTTATCGTAATGGGAGCGGGGGTTAGTAGATGTGATGCACATATATAGACAAACAAACGATTACAGTGTCAGAAAAACTGGACTATTATTCAAGAGGAAGAACTGAACGGTACTTACTGGAATTAAGGAAAACGTGGAAGGGAGGATCCACCAATATAGCTTTCTTTCCACACAACCTGTTTATTTAACAATAAATAAACTCTTTTGTACAGATAATCGAAGCATTTAACCATAACATTTTTTTTACGAAATGACCAAATTTGCAAAATTCTTTTGACATTAAACCTTCAGTTGAATAAGCTTTTAATCTTTGCGAAAGAAATCTGAAGTGCTGTAAGGCAAAACAGCAAACAATATGACAATGATTACAAGACGGGCGGACCTGCAGCCCGCCCGTTATCGGGCGAAACAGCGGTGTTTGCCGGCTGAAGTGGCCGTGTGGTTAAAGGCGCTGCAGTCTGGAACCGCAAGACCGCTACGGTCGCAGGTTCGAATCCTGCCTCGGGCATGGATGTTTGTGATGTCCTTAGGTTAGTTAGGTTTAACTAGTTCTAAGTTCTAGGGGACTAATGACCTCAGCAGTTGAGTCCCATAGTGCTCAGAGCCATTTGAACCAAGCCAGCGGTGTTTACTACCGAGCTGGACACAGTCTGTCTTATTAAATGCCCTTGTGCAACACATGAAAACTGTATAAGCACCATTGACGACAAGAGTGATTCAATTACTCAAACAAATGACTTAAATTTAAAATAGAAAGCTGTATGTCGAAAGGTTCACGGTTAAAATGCACACCTGTGCTTAACAGTTAAACAGATTAGCAAACAATATGACAGTGATAAGGCTTACCTCAAAGCAACCAAGTTCTTAATTTCAATCTGCAACTAAGGTGCGACTGGATCTCAACCCGACCTTTCTGACAATTTTATTTTGACTAAAGCCCTGGTGATAGTTGGCTGTTAATATTTTCAAAGTTAAACTCATTGCAGTTATTGAGACTGTTGTGAAGGAGCGTCTTAAAACATTACTTGTGAACACTTATTACAAGAGAACTCACTCGCCTGAACCCGAGCGGGTCTAAGCGCTTCAGTCTGGAACTGCGCGACCGCTACGGTCGCAGGTTCGAATCCCGCCTCGGGCATGGACGTGTGTGATTTCTTTAGATCAGTTAGGTATAAGTAGTTCTAAGTTCTAGAAGACTGCACCACAAGATCCAGCTAAAATACACCAATAATGAGTAAGTCTTTCAAACACAGAAACGAACAGCTTAGAAGAACAGGTTAATCAGTTTGTAACTAATGACTGAGAAATGCAATTACGATCAAAGAACTGAACTGGTTAACAGCTAAATCTAATCACAAAATCCCTCTTTTGGCTAACAGCAACCTGTGTCTAAGCATAATTGTTCCACCTGTATTTACGACCAAGAGCTGATTAATTAGAACATTAATGATCGGGTACAAACCAGAAAGGAGAGGCAATATAATAGTGGGACAAATTTTCAAACGACAACTAGTGTCTCAGTTCAATACTGCTGCTAATATTTGTGACCAAAGAGCCGACCGAGTAAAACTCTGAGGGTCGGGTACAGACCAGAAAATAGTAAGGAGGGCAGGTAGACATAGACACAAATCACCACGACGGTTACACAATGTTACTCCCCTTTATCAGTAAGCAGTGCCATGGATCCACGGTGCGTCGCAGCTGTTACTGAGTGGTGCCGATGTCAGCCAGGTAGACGAGGGCAGCCCGGCCACGAGCGGTCGTCCGACACGAAAGTTGCCTACCAACCGACGGGATGTCGGTCTGCTGCTTGCAGTCGACGCTGATCCCGGTGAAGTACTCAAAAATGGTTCAAATGGCTCTAAGCACTAAGGAACTTAACATCTGAAGTCATCAGTCCCGTAGACTTAGAACTACTTAAACCTAACTAACCTAAGGACATCACACACATCCATGCCCGCGGCAGGATTCGAACCTGCGACCGTAGCAGCAGCGCTGTCTTAGACTGAAGCGCCTAGAACCGCTCGGCCACAACGGCCGGCAGTTATCATAGTTCCTGGCGCCCCAGTAAAACTGCAGATGTACATAATAAACTAGAGAACTGAATGTAATAATGAAGCAAAGGATGTCAAAAAGCCGAATCACATAACTTCTGGCGACTCTGTATAATTTTCAGATGTTGGCTTCCTTCAGTACTTGTGCCTCTAAAAGTATGGTGATCAGATTTCGTAACGCCGAATTTGCAAATGGAACATTCATTTGATGGGCTAGGCAGTCATGGTGCGATAGTAGTCGAGAGTTGGCCACTAACCCCTTCCCCGGTTTATTACAAATTCATTCCTTTTACTGGCCTTTATCCACTAACATCTTCTTGTTAATTTTCGAACTAAGCAATGTTACTTGTAGAGGAGGGTGACGGGAAGTCTTCCCTGTTGCCATCCATCTCCTCTCCTTCTACCCCTGGGGTGAATATGTGTGCTCCACATGTCTGTGTCTACATCAACATCTACATCCATACTCCGCAAGCCACTGACGGTGTGTGGCGGAGGGTACCTTCAGTACTTCTATCGGTTCTCCCTTCTATTCCAGTATCGTACTGTTGGTGTAAAGAAGGATTGTCGGCATGCCTCTGTGTGGGCTATAATCTCTCTGATTTCATCCTCATAGTCTCTTCGCGAGATATACGTAGGAGGGAGCAATATACTGCTTGACTCCTCGGTGAAGGTATGTTCTCGAAACTTTAACAAAAGCCCGCACCGAGCTACTGAGCGTCTCTCCTGCAGAGTCTTCCACTGGAGTTTATCTATCATCTCCGTGACGCTTTCGCGATTACTAAATGATCCTGTAACGAAGCGCGCTGCTCTCCGTTGGATCTCCTCTATCTCTTCTATCAACCGTATCTGATACGGACCCCACACTGCTGAGCAGTATTCAATCAGTGGGCGAACAAGTGTACTGTAACCTTATTCCTTTGTTTTCGAATTGCATTTCCCTAGGATTCTTCCAACGAATCTCAGTCTGGCATCTGCTTTACCGACGATCAACTTTCAAATGATCATTCCATTATAAACCACTCCTAATGCGTTCTCCCAGATAATTTATGGAATTAACTGCTTCCAGTTGCTGACCTGATATATTGTAGCTAAATGATATGGGATCTTTCTTTCTATGTATTCGCAGCACATTCCACTCGTCTACATTGAGATTCAATTGCCATTCCCTGCACCATGCGTCAATTCGCTGCAGATCCTCCTGCATTTCAGTACAATATTCCATTGTTACAACCTCTCGATGTACCACAGCATCATCCGCAAAAAGCCTCAGTGAACTTCCGATGTCATCCACAAGGTCATTTACGTATATTGTGAATAACAATAGTGTTATTCGTAGTGTAAGTGTGTGTGAACGTTTTCTAAATATTTGGTAATTGTGTAGATAGGCGAGGCGTGAGTACCAGCTTGGTATGTGCCTAGTCTCATGTAGGAAATCACCTGACAAACGCATCCATCTTGGCCGGCAAACCGGCCCACATCATTAACCCGCCGAATGGCTTCGATCGCGTGGCCGTGCGGTTCTAGACGCTTCAGTCTGGAACCGCCCGACCGCTACTGTCGCAGGTTCGAATCCTGCCTCGCGCATGGATGTGTGTGATGTCCTTAGGTTAGTTAGGTTTAAGTAGTTCTAAGTCTACGGGACTGATGACCACAGATGTTAAGTCCCATAGTGCTCAGAGCCATTTGAACCATTTTATTCCATAGCGGGACGGCGCTCCTCCCCGAATCCCGGGTATCCGGCAGGGTTCGTTTAGCTGTTACCTTCGGCTGCGCTCGTGTATCGTTATTGTTGCGACGTTTTTTATTGATTTATTTTTTTGTATTGGTGAGTAAATTATGGTGATCATTATATCGTGGAAGCAAAGAGGCAATTCCATGGGAAACTTGACATTGAATCATAAAAGTAGGCGAAAAACCCAGCATTTTTACTTCCGTAGCTACACAAAAGGAAATGACCTGAAAGCGTGCGTTATACTTTCGAATTTAAAAAGCGCCTCGATTCATTGCATTCTTTAAAGGACAAGAGTTCTAGGGATTCCTCAGGCTCACTTAGTAATAAAAGTGAGATTATAACACCAGAGCAACGAAAACCAAACGCATTACAATGTCAAAAATGTTGTTGTTGTTGTTGTTGTGGTCTTCAGTCCTGAGACTAGTTTAATGCAGCTCTCCATGCTACTCTATCCTCTGCAAGCTTCTTCATATCCCAGTACCTACTGCAACCTACCTCCTTCTGAATCTGCTTAGTGTTTTAATCTCTTGGTCTCCCTCTACGATTTTTACCCTCCACGCTGCCCTCCAATACTAAATTGGTGATCCCTCGATGTCTCAGAACATGTCCTACCAACCGATCCCTTCTTCTAGTCAAGTTGTGCCACAAGCTCCTCTTCTCCCCAATTCTATTCAGTACCTCCTCATTAGTTGTGTGATCAACCCATCTAATCCTCAACATTCTTCTGTAGCACCACATTTCGAAAGCTTATATTCTCTTCTTGTCTAAACTATTTATTGTTCACGTTTCACTTCCATACATGGCTACACTCCATACAAATACTTTCAGAAACGACTTCCTGACACTTAAATCAATACTCGATGTTAACAAATTTCTCTTCTTAAGAAACGCTTTCCTTGCCATTGCCAGTCTACATTTTATATCCTCTCTACTTCGACCATCATCAGTTATTTTGCTCCCCAAATAGCAAAACTCCTTTACTACTTTAAGTGTCTCATTTCCTAATCTAATTCCCTCAGCATCAGCCGACATAATTCGACTACATTCCATTATCCTCGTTTTGCTTTTGTTGATGTTCATCTTATACCCTCCCTTCAAGACACTGTCCATTCCACTGTTCTTCCAAGTCCTTTGCTGTCTCTGACAGAATTACCATGTCATCGGCGATCCTCAAAGTTTTTATTTCTTCTCCATGGATTTTAATACCTACTCCGAACTTTTCTTTTGTTTCCTTTATTTCTTGCTCAGTATACAGATTGAATAACATCGGGGATAGACTACAACCCTGTCTCACTCCCTTCCCAACCACTGCTTCCCTTTCATAACCCTCGACTCTTATAACTGCCATCTGCTCTCTGTACAAATTGTAAATAGCCTTTCCATCTCTGTACTTTACCCCTGCGACCTTCAGAATTTGAAAGAGAGTTTTCCAATCAACATTGTCAAAAGCTTTCTCTAAGTCTACAAATGCTAGAAACGTAGATTTGCCTTTCCATAATCTTTCTTCTAAGATAAGTCGTAGGGTCAGTATTGCTTCACGTGTTCCAACATTTCTACGGAATCGAAACTGATCTTCCCCGAGGTCGGCTTCTATCAGTTTTTCCATTCGTCTGTAAAGAATTCGTCTTAGTATTTTGGAGCTGTGACTTATTAAACTGATAGTTCGGTAATTTTCACATCTGTCAACACCTGCTTTCTTTGGGATTGGGATTATTATATTCTTCTTGAATTCTGAGGGTAATTCGCCTGTATCACACATCTTGCTCACCAGATGGTAGAGTTTTGTCAGGACTGGCTCTCCCAAGGTTGTCAGTAGTTCTAATGGAATGTTGTCTACTCCGGGGGCCTTGTTTCTACTCAGGTCTTTCAGTGCTCTGTCAATCTCTTCACGCAATATTATATCTCCCATTTCATCTTCATCCTCTTCCATTTCCATAATATTGTCCTCAAGTACATCGCCCTTGTATAGGCCCTCTATATACTCCTTCCACCTTTCTGCTTTCCCTTCTTTGCTTAGAACTGGGTTTCCATCTGAGCTCTTGGTATTCATGCAAGTGGTTCTCCTTTCTCCCAAGGTCTCTTTAATTTTCCTGTATGCAGTATCTATCTTACCCCTAGTCAGATAAGCCTCTACATCCTTTGTCCTCTAGCCATCCCTGCTTAGCCATTTTGCACTTCCTGTCGATATCATTTTTGAGACGTTTGTATTCCTTTTTGCCTGCTTCATTTACTGCATTTTTATATTTTCCCCTTTCATCAATTAAATTCAATATTTCTTCTGTTACCCAAGGGTTTCTACTAGCCCTCGTCTTTTTACCTATTTGATCCTCTGCAGCCTTCACTAATTCATCCCTCAAAGCTACCCATTCTTCTTCTACTGTATTTCTTTCCCCCATTCCTGTCAATTGTGCCCTTATGCTCTCCCTGAAACTCTGTACAACCTCTGGTTCTTTCAGTTTATCCAGGTCCCATCTCCTTAAATTCCCGCCTTTTTGCAGTTTCTTCAGTTTAATTTTAATCTGTTATTCGTAAGGAGACCAATCGATGATTAATATAATCAGTTGATGAATCATAATCAAATGCAACCTCACTTGAGACCTCCCACGTTCTGCATTGAAAGACACGGCGTCTCTCTGTCGCACAGCATTTAAATGACGCCGTCGTTGTGTCTTCATGACAGTTCTAATGTCTCCCTAACACTTAATGGCCCAAGACGTTCACCAACTAAGTTCCGACGGGTGTGAGATTGCTCTGAGTAACCTTCACGGCTCAAGGTCCCTTAAACTATGCGCTAAATGAGACTTAAGTTTCGACGCATATCGTAAAATAAATATTATTTACAATATGTTTCTTAAGACTTTCTCGGCGGAGTAGCTTCAAATACGGTTCTCGGACTTCCTCTCGGATTCTATTATTGTCTCTCCATAATATATTTCCGTTAAGAGCTGTCCAACTTCGCCAGGTGGTTTAGCAGTTCTTTTTAAAATTTCAGGTTTATGGACCTTGGTCTAAGGTAAGGTTTAACCGTTTACAAAATCTTCCGTCGTTTGGATTTTACGTGCAAAAAATTGGTTTTACGGGAGATTTCTGAAGCGCACCACTTCTGTATCGGTACGAATCCGCTGAAACATTACACGAAGGTAGGTAAATGGATACAGTCAAAACGAAATTTTTGTATCCAATAATCTCTATGCGTTGTCGAGATTTGATGGTTTAAATTCGAGTTAAATGCACCACTTAAAATTCGTTCATACGTGAACTGAATGTGCAGAAACGGTTTAAAATGAATCAAACCAATAAAAATTGAACTCTTACAATATAATCGAAAACTCACTACAAAAAATTTAGCTTCACTCTGATTTTGTGCAAACTGGAAATTTGTGGTAAGGTCTTATGGGACCAAACTGCTGAGGTCATCGGTCCCTAAGCTTACACACTACGTAACTTAAACTAACTTACACTAAGGACAACACACACACCCATGGCCGAAAGAGGACTCGATCCTCCGACAGGGGAAGCCGAACGGACCGTGACAAGGCGCCTCAAACCGAGCGGCAACGCCGCGGGGCTTGATTTTCTGTGTAAAAAACATGTTTTTTGTGAGTTTTGTAATACGCGCGCTTCTTCGGTGTTTGAGATTTTTGCGAATCGGTTCAGATTCTGTAAGAAGGTAGGCAAATGTATGTAATTCATTGTCGTACTATTGTTTTGTGAAAGGTTCAACCGTTGCCACAATGTAAGCAACATTGTTTGAAAGCCAATAACAAAGTCCTATAGAGGATTAGTCGCCGCTCCAGTCAACAAAAATCTTTGTTGCCAAGCTATGGCGACCTAATGTTAAAACTGTGGTAAGGTAAAACATTTATATCAAAACATCTTGACATATTCGCAATTTTTTGACGAGTTAACCGTACTTCCCTATCTCACTGAGCTCTCTTAGACCCATCTCCTGTTACGTGAATGATGAGTGGTGTAAGAAGAAATAGACACAAATTTGTGTGTTTCTAGAGGGTCGGATGCATCTGCAATAGGAATTTATCCCTGAGTGGTGATGCATGCACTGTTGGATGACATGATGCCATGTGTCACGTGATACGTCATGTATTATATTATTACACTTGATACTATGCATTGTATTACATGGCACGGGTGCTAATATGAAGAATTAAAAAAGCACGAATATGTCAAGATGTTTTGATTTAAATGTCTTTGAAGTTGCAAGGTAGGTCGAAAACCTAATTCGCTTCTTTCACACCTCTAACTCTGCCCAGAAATATTCGCCCTGTTATGTGCTACAATAGGAGCATTTTTCATTGGGGTAGGAATATGGTTAACCACAGAATGGAGAATGTGATGTTAGCTCACGTCATCAACTTCATGACCGATAACACATTGCATACACAACTTCAGTAATGTTCGTGATGCTGCATACCAACAAGTATTGACAACATTTGTTTTTTTCGTAGCATAATGTTGCAACAGAAAATGTGAGAATAGGAAACGTCTTGCGAATGCTCTGCTGCTGAATTAAAGAGGTTCCCTGTCGACTGCACTGTAGGCAATATTTATCTGTGGTGTCCCAGAAAAGTTATTAAAAACAGCTGTGTCAGGAGATTTATGACAAGAACACGTGTATAGTGTTGTGTTTCGCTGTTAATAATGAAATCGGGGCAGAGACGGTAACGCTACGCATGAAATTTACTCCTCTGGGAAAGCAGAAAGCTGACTGCCAGACCTAACTTCCGCTCCGACAGACAGATTACCATCACGCTATCTGTATGCGCTCACTTTTTAAAATATGCGAAAAAGTTTGGAATTAAATCCCGGAATTGAACGCACAGGCGCGCGATGGGAACTGTATGCCGACCGCGGCTCTTCTGCTTTTGCCTGCCACGTAACTTTTACCCACAGGCGGAAATCCAATCGGCTGTAGGCGTTGGGCGACGACGAATTCGAGTGTTTGACTAATTCTTACGATACTTTTTGTATTAAGCTGAAAGGAAACAGTTCTTTTGTTTAGTGGCAATAGTAACTAAGTAGAGAAACCCGTAATTTATTTGGTGTTGTTATACCACGCGCATCATTATGATTGCCGGTCAGATACAAGCCATCGGCTGTACCATTAGGTAAACTGACTGATTCCAGATGTCCACAGCATCGATGTAAAATAATAAAAAATCCACTGTTCACTAATGATAATGTAGACCATAGAAAAATATTAACACAGGACGATAATGAAATTAATTAGTAAATTTATGTTCATTTAGATTATGTTAGTTTCATGCTGCTGTCTACATACATGCATACGATTTAATAAGGATCAATAATAACAGAAATTCCATTAACGAGCAATTGCAAACGCTGTTAATTCGTATGTAATTAACAACATTCATCGAACACGTGGTCGACTTTAAATTATTGCAGTACTGCAGAATAGAGGATTCCTACATCCACCACCACATCTGCAAATAGCTGTAGGTCGCTGAGGGTACGTTTTACATTATCGCATATTCCATACACTGAAGAGCCAAAGATACTGGTACACCTACCTAATATCGTGTAGGACCCACGCGAGCACGCAGAAGTGCCGCAACACGACGAATATCTGAAGCAGTGCTGGAGGGAACTGACACCATGAATCCTGCATGGCTGTCCATAAATCCGTAAACGTACAGGGGGGAGGAGTTCTAATCTGAACAACAAGTTGCAAGGCATCCGAGATATGCTCAATAACGTTCATGGCCGGAAACTTTGGTGGCCAGCGGAAATGTTTAAACTCAGAAGAATGATCCTGGAGCCACTCTGTAGCAATTCCGGATTTGTGGGGTGTCGCATTGTCCGGATGGAATTGCACAAGTTCGTCGGAATGGTGAATGGATTCAGTTGATTAGACAGGATGCTCAAGTACGAGTCATCTGTCAGACTCGTATCTAGACGTATCAGGGTTCCAATATCACTCCAAGTGCATACGCCCCACGCCATTATAAAGCCTCCACAAGCTTGAATAGTCCGCTGCTGATATGCAGGGTCCATGGATTCATGAAATTGTCTCCGTAGCCGTATACGTCCACCCGCTCTATACAATTTAAAATGAGACTCGTCCGAACGGGCAACATGTTTCCAGTTATCAAGTGTCGGGCTTGACGGGCCCAGGCCAGGTGTAAAGCTTTGTGTCGTACATTCATCAAGGGTACACGGGTAGGCTTTCGGCTCCGAAAGCCCATTTCAATGATGTTACGTCGAATGGTTCGCACTCTGGCACTTGTTGACGGCGCAGCATAGAAATCTGCCGCAGTTTGCAGAAGGGTTGCACTTCTGTCACGTCGAACGAGTATCTCTAGTTGCGGTCCGGTAATTGCAGGATTTTTCTGCGGCCGCAGCGATGTCGGAGATTTGATGTTTTATCGGATTCCTGATATACACGGTACACTCGTAAAACGGTCGTATGGGAAAATTCCTACTTCAACAGCAACTTAGAGATACTGTGTCCCATCGCTCGCGCACCGACTATAACACCACATTCAAACTCACTTAACTCTCGATAACCTGCTATTGTAGCAACAGTAACCGATATAACAACTGCGCCAGACACTTGTCTTATATAGGCGTTGCCGACCGCAGCGCCGTATTCTGTCTGTTTACATATCTCTGTATTTGAACATGCATGCAAAATTGAAAGACAGTAGAAGAGATGCTGACGGAAATGAAGAGAGGAGTGGGCGTGAGTGGGGGCGGGAGTTAGTGAGTCCTGCTTTGACAGCTGATAGAGCACTTGGTGGCGAAAGACGAAGGTCCCAGGTTCGAGTACCGAACTCGATTACAATTTTTAAATTGAGTCCCTCGAGGAACGCCCGCCTTTTTCTGTGAAATCGCTATTTATTATTATTTAATTTAACCTTATTTGGGAGAAAAAGACAACGTGGATCTCAGTTAAGAATGAAAACAGCATTTTTTTGTCTCCAGATGTAGGAATGTCAAAAAATCCTAGTAAATCGGGTCATAAACTCGAAGTTTTTGTGTAAAATTTGTTGCTGGCATTGAAATCTTCCTGTGACGAATGTTCATGAAGTAATAAACGGTTTAACGCGGCTATATTAATTAAAATGCAGAATTTCATTTGTGTTAGAGTGCGTGTTTTGAGGCAGTTTGACACCTCGTCTGCAAGAGAATAATCAGTTTGATAAATGATGTAATGAAAATGATGGAATACGATGCATGACAAGTATCACATATCGGATGTTACGGAGCAGATTAATGCTGTTATGTCACTATTAACAACGATGTACTCAACTCTTCAAAAATGTTAGTATTATTTGGCGTGTTTTGAATTCACGGATATCCGCAGGAGTAAGTGTATTTAGTGTGGCAGGTACGAAATAAATCACAAATATACCAGAAAATTTAAAGTTATATGAAAAGAATATTGTGTGAGAACGATGTTTCACTGAAGTGCTACGTAAATATTGGTTATCAGCCGAAGGCGATCAAGTAATCGAGGATTGATCATGTACATTGAATGGAACAATTAAGAAAGAAAGTCGGAAGACAAATAGAATAACAGCACAACATCGACTATAATCGTGTGTAAAATTTATGGATCATGGCCTAGTGCAAAGGTTTTGTATTTGACGTGGACGGCGTGCGACTCACATATCTTAACTGAAAAATAAGAGCGATGATGATGGTGATGACGATGATTAGTATTTTAGTGCGCTAAACGGTGAGGCCGTCGGGACCCGTAATTTGTAGGCGAGTCTAGTGATTACCATTTTTGGCGTTTTTAAATTGCCGGTGACGTTTACGAGAGAATAGTGAAGGTGCGACCCGGTCCCGGCACATAGCCTCCGTCACTCAAATAGACGGCTGATCAGGTGATCGTATTGATCGTATGCATGCAATTTGACAGTTTAACGAACACCTGAAGACTGGCCGTGGAGGTACGACAGGATACTGAGAGCCAAGAGTGAGAAAAGACACGATTAAGGAGCAATGACAGCGGAAAGGAAAGTAAGAACATAATGAAAATCTTAATACATGAGCAACTGCCTAGACAAGTCCAAGTCTGCCCGCATGGTTGAAAAAAAAAAAAAAAAAAAAAAAAAAAAAAAAAAAAAAAAAAAAAAAAAGCTCTGCTCTTTGGAAAAAAAAATTTAAATGTAACACTGACCAAGCAGATCATATTTACGAGAGATAGTCTCTTGTATTTAAACAAGTACTGAAGTACTATTAATTTTTATATAAATTCTGCAAAGATTCAAGGATGCAGCTGAAACTACCTTCTGACATGTTGTTGTGGTGGTCTTCAGTCCTATCTATGACTGGTTTAATGCAGCTCTCCATGCTACTCTATCCTGTGCAAGCTTCTTCATTTCCCAGTACCTACTGCAGCCTACATCCTTCTGAATCTGCTTAGTGTATTCATCTCTAGGTCTCCTTCTACGATTTTTACCCTCCACACTGCCCTTCAATCTTAAATTAGTGATCCCTTTATGCCTCAGAACATGCGCTACCAACCGACCCCTTCTTCTAGTCAAGTTGTGCCACAAACTCCTCTCCTCACCAATTCTGTTTAGTACCTCCTCATTAGTTACATGATCTACCTATCTAATCTTCAGCAAGCTTCTGTAGCACCACATTTCGAAAGCTTATATTCTCTTCTTGTTCAAACTATTTGTTGTCCATATTTCACTTCCATACACGGCTACACTTGATACAAATACTTTCAGAAACGACTTCCTGAAACTTAAATCTATACTCGGTGCTAACAAATTTCTCTTCTGAAACACTTTCCTTGCCATTGCCAGTCTACATTTATATCCTCCCTACTTCGACCATCATCAATTATTTTGCTCCACAAATAGCAAAACTCATTTACTACTGTAAGTGTCTCATTTCCTAATCTAATTCACTCAGCATCATCCGACTTAATTCGACTACATTCCATTATCCTCGTTTTGCTTTTGTTGATGTTCATCTTATATCCTCCTTTCAAGACACTGTCCATTCCGTTCAACTGCTCTTCCAAGTCCTTTGCTGTCTCTGACAGAATTACAATGTCATCGGCGAACCTCAATGTTTTTATTTCTTCTCCATGGGCTTTAATACCTACTCCGAATTTTTCTTTTGTTTCCTTCACTGCTTGCGCTGGGATTTTCTCTGCCTCGTGATGACTGGGTGTCGTGTGATGTCCTTAGGTTAGTTAGGTTTAAGTAGTTCTAAGTTCTAGGGGACTGATGACAATAGATGTTAAGTCCCATAGTGCTCAGAGCCGTTTGAACCATTTTTTGCCAGGTTACAAACCTGTCTCGCTCCCTTCCCAACCACTGCTTCCCTTTCATGTCCGTCGAATCTTATAACTGCCACCTGGTTTCTGTAAAAATTGTAAATAGCCTTTCGGTCCCTGTATTTTACACCTGCCACCTTCAGAATTTGAAGGAGAGTATTCCAGTCAACACTGTCAAAAGCTTTCTCTAAGTCTACAAATGCTAGAAACGTAGGTTTACCTTTCCTTAACCTATCTTCTAGGGTAAGTCGTAGGGTCAGTATTGCCACACGTGATCCAGCATTTCTACGGAATCCTAACTGATCTTTCCCGAAGTCGGCTTCTACCAGTTTTTCCACTCTTCTGTAAAAAATTTGCGTTAGTATTTTGCAGCGGTGACTTATTAAACTGATAGTTCGGTAATTTTCACATCTGTCAACACCTGCTTTCTTTGCGATTGGAATTATTATATTACATTATTATATTATATACTCAGTTGACAAAATATTAGAGAACCGGCATTTGAAACTGACTGCAGAACGATTCTACCTACCTCCAACACACTTCGCACGTAAGGACGACGAAGATAAGATACGAGATATTAGGGCTCATACGGAGGCATATAGATAGTCGTTTCCCCTCACACTATTTGTGAAACGAACAGGAAGGGATATAATTAGTAGTTCCGCAGGGTACCTTCCGCTGCATACCATACGGTTGGTTGCGGAGTATGTATGTAGACTTCTTGTCATATGGAAACTTAATTGAGAAGGACTTGTACATATGATTTTATAAAAACAAGCTGTACGTGTTCCTTTCTGATACTTCAAGCGCGATAAAATGGCCGGTAGAAAGCGCACTAGTCGGCGGACGGTGACGGCGACGGCGACGGCGACGGCGACGATGTATCGCGACCTTTCGGCAGGGTGGCGGCAGTTGCGCGGGCAGTCCTGTTACGCCATCGCTTGGCGTTCCAGCACGTTGCCTGCCGACGATGAAGCAAGTGTCTGAGCGCCGGCAGCGCTCACAGGAGAAGTCTTGACGTCAAAACACACACGGGTAGAGCTAACGATTGTTTTCATTATGAAAAATGTTGTTGAACGTCGCGTCTATATCGAGATTATTGAAGCGATTTAAGTTTATTCTTCTGCACATTATCTACAAAGAAGAAGAAGAAGAAGAAGAGCTGTTCTGGCAATCCGTTAATCATGCGTGTATGTGTTGTGGTTGGGAAGTTTTCACTGACGACGAATCACCAGTTACCAACATTTCGTCCAGCCAGAAAGCTATGATATCAGGCATTAAGTATATACTTTAGTTGTTAACGAATGCTGTAGAATTACAACTACGAGGTCTGTCCAGAAAGTAGCAGTCGTTTTTTTCATAAAAAATCAACAGCATTGAAAACCGAATTTTTTTAGACATTTTAAAGCTACACACTTAACCTACTTTCCTACATAATCGCCATTCAGACAGAGGCACATACACTATGTGATCAAAAGTAGCCGGACACATGGCTGAAAATACAAGTTCGTGGCGCCCTCCATCGGTAATACTGGAATTCAGTATGGTCTTGGCCCATCCTTAGCCTTGATGACAGCTTCCCCTCTCGCAAGCAAACGTTCAATCAGGTTTTGGAAGGTTTCTTGGGGAATAGCAACCCATTCTTCACGGAGTGCTGCATTGAGGAGAGGTATCGATGTGGGTCGGTGAGGCTTGGCACGAAATTGGCGTTCCAAAACATCTCGAAGGTAATCTGTAGGATTCAGGTGAGGGCTCTGTACAGACCATTCCACTACAGGGATGTTATTGTCGTGTAACCACTCCGCCGCAGGCCGTGTATTATGAACAGGTGCTCGATATGTTGAAAGATGCAATAGCCATCCCCAAATTGCTCTTCAACAGTGGGAAGCAAGAGGTTGCTTAAAATATCGGTGTAGGCCTGTGTTGTGATAGTGTCTTGCAAATCAATAAGGGGTCCAAGCCCCCACCATGAAAAGCACGACCACACCATAACACCACCGCCTCCGAATTTTACCGTTAGTACTACACACGCTGGCAGATGACGTTCACCGGGATTTCGCTTTATCCACGCCCTGCCATCGGCTCGCCACATTGTGTACCGTGATTCGTCACTCCACTCAACGTTTTTCCACTGTTCAATCGTCCAATGTTTACGCTCCTTACACCAAGCGAGGGTTCGTTTGGCATTTACCGGCGTCATATGTGGCTATGAGTATCTGCCTTACCGTGAAATCAAATTTCTCTCACTTCCCGCCTAACTGCCATAATACTTGCAGTGTACTCTGATACTGTTTGGAATTCCTGTGTGATCTTCTGGATAGATGTCTGCCTATTACACATTACGACGCTCTTCAACTGTCGGCAGTCCCTGTCAGTCAACAGACGAGGTCGGCCTGAACGCTTTCGTGCTGTACGTGTCCCTTCACGTTTCCACTTCACTGTCACATCGGGAACAATGGACCCAGGGATGTTTAGCAGTGTGTAAATCTCGAGTACTGACGTATGACACAAGTGACACCTAATCACCTGACTACAATCGAAGTCCGTGAGTTCCGCGGAGCGCCCCATTCTGCTCTCTCACGATGCCTAATGACTACTGAGATCGCTGATATGGAGTACCTGCGGCAGGTGGCAGCACATTGCACCTAATATGAAAAACGTATGTTTTTGGGGGTGTCCGGATACTTTTGATCACATTGTGTATCATACCGTGGCACAAGTTGTTCAGTTCCGTCTCTGTAGAGTTCTGCAGTCCGTGACTGCAACGACTGGCTTATACCGGCATGGAGTTCGGCGTCAGCTTCAAAGCGAGCCATATTGGGAGGAGGTAGTAATCTCTTGGCGCTGTATAGTGAACGATCAAACACCTCCATCCAAAATCCCATTGGAGCTCTTGGGTACGATTGGCCGTGTGTAGGCAAGTGTAGTCTTGAAAATACAAAACATTGCGCTAAGTTTTCCCCGACGCTTGTTTCGTATCGCCCGCCTCAACTATGTGTGTTTTCCAGTGCCTCTATGAGGTAATTGTTGCACCACATTCAAGTAAATAAATGAGAATCACCACCTTAGGGTATTAAAACACAGTAGCCACGCCTTTTCTTGCTGAGAGTGTTTGCTAAACTTCCATGGTTTCATGGGAGAATTTTTGTGTCCTCATTCCATTGAACTCCTTGAAGTTTCGCAATTGAAATGCGTCATCCAAGTTTCGTCCCCAGTTAAGATACGATCGATAATTTTGCTACCATTTTTGTCGTAATCTTAGAGGACGGTCAGTGGTGCAGCCACAATCGGTTTTTTTGTTGGTCCTCCATTAGGATTTTGGGAACCATTTGAGCAAAAACACTGTCGTAACCAAGCTTGTTTGCCACAATTTCAAGCACCAAATTCCATGAAATTTGAGGAAAATCTTGCGAAAGTTGCATAATCGTGAAACGACGATTTTCACGAATTTTGTCGTTGATTTTCATCACCAGTTCCTTAGTCACACAACTGTCTACGACTGTGGTCCCCATAGCGAACGTTGGTACGGCCACCTTTAAAATCACTGCACCACTGAATCATTCGGCTTTCACTCATTATTACTTTTCCGTACACATCATAAAATAGCGATAAATTTCTGTTGGTTTCTATGTTACTGCCAACAGAATCTTAATTACCGAAAGCATCTCGCAAGTGATGGGATTTTCTATCGCGGCACATATTTGAACACTTCACAGAAAGGACAATAGCAGAGAAACAGACCACAGAGTATATGACACATCCGTCTGAGTAAGCGGGTTCGACGATTGCGCGTCAGGGCATGATCTTATGATGATATTTCGTATGGAAAAATAAAAGTGCGACTACCGACTATGGCAAATAAATTTTTTTCTGATTCTGTTGGTCTTTGTTCCAACTGACGGTACGTTGGGAATATGTGACTATTTTGGCATTTACCGTAAATGTTTTAGAGAAACAACATTCAAGCTAACTGAGACCTGAAGGGAAGTAATTTTTGGGCCACTTCGTTAGCTCACTAGGTTATAATTATTCTTATACTTCGTTCGACAGAACAGATACGAAACCGCTAGCGTAGACGAGGAACTATTTGCTGTGGCATATTAGTGCGCAACCGTTTTCCTACCATCAATTGTATCCTTAAGCTGTGACACTGTCGTCAAAATTGATCACCTCAATCACACTGGATGAGCAGTTTGCCATAGACGACGTCGTATGCTCCAACGCAAGACGAAACTGAAGGAGCTCCTGCACAGTGTCAAGGAAACGACATGCACAGAAGTTTACATCATCGGAGGAAACGTTGGGCATGTATCTACCCAGAAGGCGACCACCACTATGTCAGCATATTTGGTAGGTGTACACATTTTCACCATCAGCTCTGTTTTCCTGATGCCACACCTCTTACGCGATACGTTCCTTTAGAGCGCTAGAAAACGTCTACAGAAAACTGGCAATCGACTGCTGGCGATGCATCGACAGAAGGTCGAATAAAAGGTACAGCGATACGCTATAACAAATGGTATGTTAGTAATTTGCGCTGTCTCATTTTTTATTGTTTATGTATTGGAAAGTTACACATCTTTCACGTGAAATTATCAGTTTTGTCCATGAAACACGTGTCTAATCCTATTCGACCCAGGAACTCGACAATTTCTAACCGTGATCTTTAGATCAACGCGCACCGTCAGAATGCGAGAAATGCCGCATCCTTTCAAATCTTCTACGGGTATAATCTACAGATTGATAACGATGTTACGGGTGGAGTGAAGGGAGACTGATGAACAAGAAGAGGCGTGGACCCGCTATTCACCGCAGGCTGGCCACTTTCACTGCGTCGCTTTCTCCGGCGCCAGGTTCCCGTCGCGCGCAGCTGCGCGGGTGTTTTTCCGGATCGGCGATGCTCGCTGTTGCGTCATTTTGGGCTCGCCGTACGAGTATGAGGGGGCGTGGCAGGGCCGCTGACCCGGGAACACACCCCAGCTGACAGACACGGCTTTTCACCGCAATGGATGGTCCGAGGGGTGCGCCGGGTGGCTACTGACTCTCTGGGGGCAACAAGGCCGTTACTCTCTGCGTCACAACAAGTATACTAATTCCTTTGGGACCTCAGCCGTTTCTAGGATGTAGCTCTTCGATGGCGGACAGTGTTGTAAGATAGAAGTGGCAAACAGATTATCAATATCTAGCTGTATTCTTTTCATTATCTGTGCAATCGGCAGGTTTCAACCATTGGTCATTTTCAAGCAAGTATCTTAAGCTTTTACAGTGTAATACGTGGTTGAAAATGACGCTATGTTGAAACTGGTCGATAGTATAGATAATAAAAATAAAACTTGGACCATGTTTTCATACTCAAAAGACGTTGAGGCTGTAGACCCCCACAAAAATAAAATTTTACTGTCGGGCTGAATTTCTGATTTATCGCACACGTAGTCATCTATTTCTTATTTGCTATGAGCCACCAGTATTTGAGTTATAGTTTTTGTTCCGTGCCCACCTCGAAACGTATAGATTTCCAAGAGAAAAGTAGCGCAAATGCGAGGCCTCTTATTCGCGCTTACTACGTTATGGTAGTGTTCGCTAGATTCTCGGCAAACGGCCAGGGGAGTGTCGTAGGACCGTTGCTATTCACAATATACATAAATGTCCTTGTGGATGACATCGGAAGTTCACTGAGGCTTTTTGCGGATGATGCTGTGGTATATCGAGAGGTTGTAACAATGGAAAATTGTACTGAAATGCAGGAGGATCTGCAGCGAATCGACGCATGGTGCAAAGAATGGCTATTGAATCTCAATGTAGATAAGTGTAATGTGCTGCGAATACATAGAAAAAAAGATCCCTTATCATTTAGCTACAATATAGCAGTTAATTCCATAAATTATCTGGGAGTACGCATTAGGAGTGATTTAAAATGGAATGATCATATAAAGTTGATCGTCGATAAAGCAGATGCCAGACTGAGATTCATTGGAAGAATCCTAAGGAAATGCAATCCGAAAACAAAGGAATTAGGTTACAGTACGCTTGTTCGCCTACTGCTTGAATAGTGCTCAGCAGTGTGGGATCCGTAACAGATAGGGTTGATAGAAGAGAGAGAGAGAAGATCCAACAGAGAGCAGCGCGCTTCGTTACAGGATCATATGGTAATCGCGAAAGCGTTACGGAGATGATAGATAAACTCCAGTGGAAGACTCTGCAGGAGAGACGCTCAGTAGCTCTGTACGGGCTTTTGTTAAAGTTTCGAGAACATACCTTCACCAAGGAGTCAAGCAGTATATTGCTCCCTCCTACGTATATCTCGCGAAGAGACCATTAGGATAAAATCAGAGAGAATAGAGCCCACACAGAGGCATACCGACAATCCTTCTTTCCAGGAACAATACGAGACTGGAATAGAAGGGAGAACCGATAGAGGTACTCAAGGTACCCTCCGCCACACACCTTCAGGTGGCTTGCGGAATATGAATGTAGATGTAGATCCGTTGCTTGAAACTATTTTATTTCATTACTGGAGCAGGATCACCTTTCCGTTCCTAAAGGTTTAGGAACTGCAGGCGGATGACGTCGACATTTGCCAACGACGTTTCGGCTGACAAAGAGACAGTCATTTGCGGGTGTAAGATTCACGTGCAGATGGCTGCCTTATATCGTTTCATGATGGTGACTGCAATCGTTTAACCTCCTTGAACACTCATTACACCGGAAAAATGTCAAGAATCACACCGTTGTATAACCGCAAACATCATTAACTGACGGGCGAAAATCATGCGTACGTCCCATATATGGAGAGTATAAGCTTTGTCTGACATCTTCATCTGTATACCAGAAGCCTCTGTATGAAGTACGGGCGAGGAAACACCCATACCACCACGATTCCCTCCCTCGTTTTATATTAGAGTCATAGGTTGCGGGAAGAAAGATTTTACGATCCGCTCTGTGAGCTATACGCGACGATTAATCAGTTTTTTACCTGCTCTTTATTATGGAAGACGTAAGTCGAAATAAGAAATATGTCTCTTGACTCTCGCGGGAACACTGAGTCTAGTAATTTTGAGAGTGGGCCACGGCGCCTTTCTTGTTTTGTCTTCTACTCAGGTATGTCTCGCTGGTGCTGGATAAACAGCCATCGACGAAGTTCGCGAACCTTCCTTGAATTCATTCTATCTCTCTCTTCCATAACTTCTACTTTCATACTTACAAGGGAAAACCCCATTGCATCCCCCTCAGAGTTAATGGTAAGTTGGCCCACTGAGAAGACCGTTAAATACTGAACACAGGAAAAGCATAAAAATAAGAATAAGGTGTACTGAACTTTGGGAAAAAAAAACAACATAGAAACAGTGATCGGCCCAAATTTTAAAAATGCAATATCGAGTATCTTTAGCAACCGTTGTGTCCGTGTACTGGGACGGCGGAGATCCGGG
Organism: Schistocerca serialis cubense; assembly: GCF_023864345.2. Lineage (NCBI taxonomy): Eukaryota > Metazoa > Arthropoda > Insecta > Orthoptera > Acrididae > Schistocerca > Schistocerca serialis. The sequence goes on along the minus strand of NC_064639.1, from coordinate 1,140,363,251 downwards.
TTCAAATTTTTCGCGTACCCCGTATGGTTATTCACAAAATTACGAACTGTCCATCCGGTGATTGATGTGTCTGTTCGCTATATTCAAATTTGTCTATGTGGCGTGATTTAATGTCCGTCTGGAACAGCGACGTGTAACGATGGACTTCCAGACGTTGCTCTACACAGGTACCAAATGTTCTGCCTGTTGCGTTCGGTTTTGTAAGTTTTGACTCTCGAATTCCTTCATTGTAACATGGTTGCACCCGGTAATTTGTTTTTCATTTCTGTGAGGCGTCTATGAGGCATATCGCCTGCTCTCACTATTCATGACATTTACTTGCGACTATACTGCGTCATTACCACATGACTCATATTCTGGATACAATGTTACGAGGGGGAGTCAAATGAAAACCTTAAAAAATTTTTTAAATATTATTTATTGTGCAGAAGTGGTACAAAGCTGTTTCACTTTTCAACATAATCTCCCCCACGCTCAATGCAAGTCCTCCAGCGTTTACAAAGTGCATAAATTCCTTTAGAAAAAAATTCCTTTAGTAGTCCGCGTAACCACTCATGCACCGCGTGGCCCACCTCTTCATCAGAACGGATGCTGCAATGTCATTCAGTGTCAGTCGGTGGTTTTCCTTCACTATGGCTTCAACTGCTGCAATGTTCTGACCTGGACGAGGAGCATCTTCCACTGAAGTCCCACCATTTGCGAACTTCCTACTCCATTCGTAGACTTGCTGCTGTGACAAACATGCATCACCGTACTGAACCTTCATTCATCGATGAATGTCAATAGGTTTCACACTTTCACTACGCAAAAACCGAATAACGGAACGCTGTTCTTCCCTGGTGCAAGTCGCAAGTGGGGCGGCCATCTTTATACTGATACTGCGACGGTATGTGTGCATCTGCACTATGCTGCCACCTACAGGCCATTCTGCACGCTGTTTGTAGCACGCTTACCAACTTACAGGATAACGGCGCGAAATTTCGATTTGTTATTACAAATTTAAGGTTTTCATTTGATTCACCCTCCTACAACGAAGGAAATTGAGAGTCAAAGTTTATAAATCGAACGCAAAAGGCGGACCATGTGGTACCTGTGTAGAACAAATAGGAGGTGCGTACGGCTGGAGGTCCTTCGTTAATCGTCGCTGTTGCAAACGGACATTACACCACGACACGTGCACAAATTTGAATACAGCAAACAGAAACGTCAATGACCGGACGGACAGTTCGTAATTTTGTGGAAAAAAAAAAGAGGTACGAGGAGTATTTGAACCCGGATCTCCCCCGTCTCAGTCTATCACCGTAACCACACAATCACGACACGACGGTTATTGAGGGTTCTCGATATTACACTCACTAAATGTGGACCGTTCAATCTTTCTATTTTGCTTCTTTTTTCCACATTTCAGTACACCTTCTTCCTGTTTCACGCTTGGCCTGTGTTCAGCTTTTGACGGGCTATCCAATGGGCCAACTCTTACCACAAAATCTGAGAGGGGGGGGGGTGCGTTGGGGAGTTTTCCTCGATTGTAAGAGCGCCAGACCCAATAATTCATCGAAAGATTCTTTCGTAGGTCAATGACATATTCGTAGGATTCTTTCTACAAATCCCAGTCTGGTCTTGTGGGTGACATAATTTATGGGATCATTACGCACTACTTATCCTGGTATATTCTTGACTTGGTACCAGTGATCGCCGATCGTACAGTCAGATGGTGGCAGATCTCTCTGTCTAATTACTCGCATTACGTTTACAGCAGCCAGTCTCTTCATTAAATGCGGATCGTCTTCAAGGCCTACTGCATTTGTAGTCTGTACAGTAATATCGTTTTGTGTACCCTACTATAACGCGATAAGCGCGAAGAAGACCCCTCGCATTTGCACTGCTTTGCTCTTGAAATGAAATGATAGTATTTCATTGTTGGTCGGGAGGTCCCATTCGGGTTTGGCCACCGCCTGCAAGTATTATTTCAGTCGGCGCCACATTTGGCGACTTGCGGCCGATGAAATGATAATGAGGACAACTCAACACTCAGTCAACGAGAGGTGTAAATCTCCATCCTCGCCGGGAATCAAACCCGGGCCCAGTGCACGGGAGGTGAGCACGTTACCACCCAGCTAAGCGGGGAAAGCTTGGAAAGCTATATGTTACCTTGGAAAGCTATATGTTACCTTGGAAAGCTATATGTTACGAGGTCGGCACAGTACCAGAACTGTGACGCAGATACTGGTGGCTCAGGGGAGGTAAGAAGTAGATGACTACAGCTTGTATGGCAATAGCTGAATTTGACTGCATCCAATATTCGTCAAAAGTCTTTATCTTTCAAACACAGTCATGTGTGGCAGAAATTTGTGTTGAACGTAGTGGGAGCTCGTAGAGGCCATGATAGAAAGTGCTAATACATGTAACATCATTTCCGTCATTCGTCTAGTACATAAATCGTTCCCATCATTGATCTAGTACATAACTTTTATAATCGCATACTGACACATCATCGTGAACAACTTTGACGGAAGTGGCTTTTATGTTCTGTCAGTGGTGAAGATTTATGTGTCAATGACGAAAGCATATCACACGTTAATATCCGTTACCATCAAATTCTAAACATATAGATTCATGGCGTAGGTTTACAAGTGTTTGAAAGGGCGTGTCCTCTGCCTTAAACTGGGGGTATTCCCTGTAAGACACTTCAATTCATTTCCTCCCAACTACGAGTCTTGTGTAATAACCTTCAAGACGTATGTTTCACTTAAAAAGATATAGATTAAGGTCACTTTCCACGCATTATGAAATAGTGATCGTTACTTTTCTTCAGATCTAGTGCAACCTCCCGGTAGTAATCGGATTTTTTTTTGCCACATCCACAAATGTTCTTGTATTTCGTACTGTTGGCATGAATGATTACGAAAGGAATTAATACAGAGAACCACCTGGGATTCTCAACACTATAACGTAATACCAAGGGTGAAGGTCCAGTTTAAATAATGGAGGCTGTTACTGCACACCCGCTGCAAAGTGTGAGGAAACGGCCGAGTTGTTGCGCCCTGGAAATATACCAAGTTCAGAGTCGGCGGCCACCGCTCGGGCCGCTGGGCAAGTAGCGTCTCGTTAGCAACCGCGTGATGCCGTACAGCGGTTCAAATGCTTCAAATGTCTCTGAGCACTATAGGACTTAACATCTGAGGTCATCAGTCCCCTAGAACTTAGAACTACTTGAACCTAACTAACCTAAGGACATCACACACATCCATGCCCGAGGCAGGATTCCAACCTGCGACCGTAGCGGTCGCGCGATTTCAGACTGAAGCGCCTAGAACCGCTCGGCCACACCGGCCGGCGCCGCACAACGGCCGGACTACGTGGTCCATTGGCCACGTGGCTGGGAATTCCATGGTGACGCCGTGTCGGTGAAGGAGACACGCAAGGAGTGCAAAAGATGGCAGACTTGTGAAACCATCATGGCAGACATTTCACAGTTCGTATAGAAATTAATAGTAGCCAGAGGAATCATGGCACCTCCTAAAGAAACATATACATTACTATTATTTGCACGACGATTCTGATGGTGTAATCAGATTTTCAATATCTTTATTAGTTTAAAGTTTAGTATCTGACGATAAATTATACAAGTAACTCCCAAATCTAAACGGTTCATCCAATTTCGTCGATCTACGCGTCTCTAGAAAGCTATTAGTGTAAACCTAAATTGGTATGAATTACAGGCATGTAACTTGAATAGTACATGAGCTATTGGAGATCAAAGTGGCCGATTACTATCGATCGCGTCAGACCGTAAGTACTCCACAGTTACACGAAAAAACGGTAGCAGCGTGCTTATATATATATTTCTTCATCTATGTCTTTGTTTATATCCGATATATACCATTGATAAAGAAATTGGTTAACTATTTACTGTGTTTTAGAAAGCACAGAGACATTAGTCTACTGGCCTACCTTTTGTTCTATTCCTTTCATACATTTTTATTTAAATTGTTTATGTGTCTAATGGCTCAAATGGCTCTGAGCACTATGGGTCTCAACTTCTGAGGTCATTAGTCCCCTAGAACTTAGAACTAGTTAAACCTAACTAACCTAAGGACATTACACACATCCATGCCCGAGGCAGGATTCGAACCTGCGACCGTAGTGGTCGCGCGGTTCCAGACTGCAGCGCCTAGAACCGCCCGGCCACTTCGGCCGGCTTATGTAACTAACAATGTGTGTTAGAGCGTGTTTATGGTCCAGCCGTAGGAATATTTATTTAATTTCACGTTATTTAAATGTGAATCCAGTATTTAGAATGTGCTTCATTATGTTTGTGAATGTGCGTTCGCTTGAAGATATAGCGGGAGCGCTCTAGCCAATCACGGCTGTCGTGAATGGGGAGACTGCATGGAAGTGGGATGATGATGATGATGATGATGTTTGGTTTGTGGCGCGCTCAACTGCGCGGTTATCAGCGCCCGTACAAAGTGCCTTCCTTTGCTCAATGCAATCTCGCTACTTTCATGAATGATGATGAAATGATGAGGACAACACAAACACCCAGTCATCTAGAGGCAGTTGAAAATCCCTGACCCCACCGGGAATCGAACCCGGAACTCCGTGCTCGGGAAGCGCGAACGCGACCGCGAGACCACGAGCTGCAGGCGGAAGTTGGAGGAGAGGATCGTTTCGAGAGAGGACACGGGGGCAGTTTGGAAGTACGGCAGTTCTGGTAGTACGGCAGAGGACACGGAAAGGGCGGACGCACGGTGGCGAAAGAGACTTGGAGAGAGTGGAGCGGTTTGCGCGCGGTCGCGGCAGATAGAAATACTTCGGAGTGCCGACTTGTGCACTTGTGAGATTTCTGTGGCTTCTACAGTGAGGACTTAGTGTGCGTTTAGAAGTGAATATCTAGTGAGCTGTGTTGTTGACCATAACTAATTACGTTCTGTAAAACTCGATTGTTTCCCTGTTATTCAACTCATATATATTTAACTGCTGGACCATCGACACCAATAAGTGCTTTTCAGAAATATACCGCATTCTCAAAAGTACTTCTACTCTCGTACTCATCATTTAAAGTCGTTAAGATAGTACCTGCAGATTTTAGTTAATTGCAATCTTTCATTTATAAATATATATGTTACATTCATAATTCGCAATTGCCGAGTGATAGAAACCTTCGACCATTCGATTCATGTGTGTATTCTTATCGTACACTGTAGACTCAGCAGTATTTGGCCTGTAATGCAGCAACTGCGTATCCCAGCCCCTAGACAACGAAACCAGCCAAAATTTATATTATTTCAGTGTTGAGTCAGATGGTGAGTAGTTATCTGAAAGCCCGCAAAATGGACCATGGAATGATTCCACTCAAAAGTAATCCCACACGCTATAAGACATTTATCCCACTGCGGGACGAGACGATCAGTTCCTCTTTCATAGAATGTGGTTTGGTCCTGTCCACAACCGCACCCGCTCTTGCACTTCCCCGTCTAACTGAAACCAATGCCCACGCACGTCGTTCTTCAGGTCACCAAAGATGTGAAACTCACACGGGGCAAGATCCGGAGTGCGCGGAGACTGCCTCAGTATTTCCCAACCAAATCGCTGGTGTGTCCTTCGTACTAATGGCAGGGGGGAGCGGTCGTTAAAATACAGCAGGATGATCCGTACGGTAGCATTTCGACACCCTGAGAGCGAACAGCAAAGCCAGCAGTGGAAAAATCCCACATCTCCCTCGCCAAAGAAGCCAAAAGCTAATTATACAAGGTAGGCCTTCACGGCCGGCATCTTGTTCTGTTAAAAGTTCCGGTCAGAGAGGGCTGCTTCCTGACGCTTCGTCTCTAATTGCGGGAGATTTCTTCAGAGGTAAAACTACTACTGCCACTAAAGCTTGATGGTCTCTGATATTTACGGAGCGCGTAGAGGGCACCACCGTACATCACTTGACACCGACTGTGTTTTATCTGAGTGAGCGATGTGGCGCAATGGTCAACTCACTGGACTCGCATTTGGGAGGACGACGGTTCAAGGCCACAATCCGAGCTTGTGCTCCAATACCTTCAACGCCGACAGGATGTCAAACCCAATCTTTCTTTGTCTAATGACGTCAGTATTCTCGATTAAAAACGGTCGACTGTCGTTCTGTTGGCGAAGAGTCTAACCCTGACGATCTTCTCTTCTGTTTAATTATTATGGTGTTGATGAGTCTCTATTCGTTCTCTGTATATGCTTGCACGACAGTGCGATGTCGGAAAACATGTTCTGCTACGGCCGATTTTTCGGTGTGTCCCACCCGCGTAGCCAAACACAAAAGGGACTGTCGCCTCGGACCACGGCCTCGTGTCCCGAAAATTATAACTAAAGCAATCCAAAGCTGTTCCGGCAAGGTCAAATCAGCATGTGGATCGAAACAGCATATCCAGACACTCTGGGATGATAACGGAATTCAAACAGAGGATGACACGCGTAAAGCTGAAATACTGAACACCTTTTTCCAAAGCTGTTTCACAGAGGAAGACCGCACTGCAGTTCCTTCTCTAAATCCTCACACGAACGAAAAAATGGCTTACATCGAAATAAGTGTCCAAGGAATAGAAAAGCAACTGAAATCACTCAACAGAGAAAAGTCCACTGGACCTGACGGGATACCAATTCGATTCTACACAGAGTACGCGAAAGAAAGTGCCCCCCCCCCCCCCCCTTCTAACAGCCGTGTACCGCAAGTCTCTAGACGAACGGAAGGTTCCAAATGATTGGAAAAGAGCACAGGTAGTCCTAGTCTTCAAGAAGGGCCGTCGAGCAGATGCGCAAAACTATAGGCCTATATCTCTGACATCGATCTGTTGTGGAATTTTAGAACATGTTTAATGCTCGCGTATCATGTCATTTCTGGAAACCCAGAATCTACTCTGTAGGAATCAGTATAGATTCCGGAAACAGCGATCGTGTGAGACCCGACTCGCTTTATTTGTTCATGAGACCCAGAAGATAATAGATACAGGCTCCCAGGCAGGTGCCATTTTCCTTGATTTCCGGAAGGCGTTCGATACAGTTCCGCACTGTCGCCTGATAAACAAAGTAAGAGCCTACGGAATATCAGACCAGCTGTGTGGCTGGATTGAAGAGTTTTTAGCAAACAGAACACAGCAAGTTGTTCTCAATGGAGCGACATCTACAGACGTTAAAGTAACTTCTGGTTTGCCACAGGGGAGTGTCACTGGACCATTGCTTTTCACAAAATATATAAATGACCTAGTAGATAGTGTCTGAAGTTCCATGCGGCTTTTCCCGGATGATGCTGTAGTGTACAGAGAAGTTGCAACATTAGAAAATTGTAGCGAAATGCAGGAAGATCTGCAGCGGATAGGCACTTGGTGCAGGGATTGGCAACTGACCCTTAACATAGACAAATGTAATGTATTGCGAATACATTGTATGATGATAAGATAGCGGAACAAACACTGGTAGCAGTTACTTCTGTAAAATATCTGGGAGTATGCGTACGGAACGATTTGAAGTGGAATGATCATATAAAATTAATTGTTGGTAAGGTGGGTGCTAGGTTGAGATTCATTGGGAGAGTCCTTAGAAAATGTAGTCCATCAACAAAGGAGGTGGCTTACAAAACACTCGTTCGACCTATACTTGAGTATTGCTCATCAGTGTGGGATCCGAACCAGGTCGGGTTGACAGAGGAGGTAGAGAAGGTCCAAAGAAGAGCGGCATGTTTCGTCACAGGGTTATTTGATAAGCGTGATAGCGTTACGGAGATGTTTAGCAAACTCAAGTGCCAGACTCTGCAAGAGAGGCGCTCTGCATCGCGGTGTAGCTTGCTGTCCAGGTTTCGAGTGGATCCGTTTCTGGGTGGCGTATCGAATGTATTGCATCCCCCTACTATACCGCCCGAGGAGATCGCGAATGTAAAATTAGAGAGATTCGAGCGCACACGGAGTCTTTCCGGCAGTCGTTCTTCCCGCGTATGCGCAACTGGAAGTGGAAAGGGAGGTAATGACAGTGGCACGTAAAGTGCTCTCCGCTACACACCGTTGGTTGGCTTGCGGAGTATAAATGTAGATGTAGAAGGTCATTGTGACCTCCTTCGACTACAAGGGCCCTCCGGTCACCGTTTTCCTCGAGTGTGGAGCCACAAACAATGCACAGCGCTTTGAAGACACCTTGCAGGAACTGCGACGCGCCATATAGTCAGAACACCCAGGAAAGCTGCCTGATGAAATTATTACGTTGCACGGTCGCAGACGAACTCACACTGGTAATCGGACAAAGGCTACTCTTCAGCGGTTTGGTTGAGAAACACTGCTACAGTCTCTCTACAGCCCGGATCTCCCACCGTGTAATTTTCACACCCTTGGCGATCTGAAGAAATAATTGTGTGGACGTCGGTTTCCGTCGTACGAGGAAGGCAAGAACAGATGCGGTTGTGATCCACCACATGCCAACGGCATTCTACGACACGTGAATTGATCATCTCGTACCCCAATGGGATAAATGCCGCGAGGTCTAGGGCACTACGTAACGGATTGCGCAGCCCCTCCCGCCGGAGGTTCGAGTCCCCGCTCGGACATGGGGATGTGAGTGTTGTTCTTAGCATAAGTTAATTTAAGTAGTGTGTAAATCTAGGTACCGGTGTTCTCAGCAGTTTGGCCCCTTGGGAATTTACACACATTTGAGCATTTTTTCGGACAAATGTCTTAACGGGTGTGGTGATTAGTGGAATCATTCCGTGATCACGTTGTGGCAGGGGTTCAGTTTTCATCTCACTGCCTCTTACATACAGGGCTATTACAAATGATTGAAGCGATTTCATAAATTCACTGTAGCTCCATTCATTGACATATGGTCACGACACACTACAGATACGTAGAAAAACTCATACAGTTTTGTTCGGCTAAAGCCGCACTTCAGGTTTCTGCCGCCAGAGCGCTCGACAGCGCAGTGAGACAAAATGGCGACAGGAGCCGAGAAAGCGTATGTCGTGCTTGAAATGCACTCACATCAGTCAGTCATAACAGTGCAACGACACTTCAGGACGAAGTTCAACAAAGATCCACCAACTACTAACTCCATTCGGCGATGGTATGCGCAGTTTAAAGCTTCTGGATGCCTCTGTAAGGGGAAATCAACGAGTCGGCCTGCAGTGAGTGGAGAAACGGTTGAACGCGTGCGGGAAAGTTCCACGCGTAGCCCGCGGAAGTCGACGAATAAAGCAAGCAGGGAGCTAAACGTACCACAGCCGACGGTTTGGAAAATGTTACGGAAAAGGCTAAAGCAGAAGCCTTACCGTTTACAATTGCTACAAGCCCTGACACCCGATGACAAAGTCAAACGCTTTGAATTTTCGGCGCGGTTGCAACAGCTCATGGAAGAGGATGCGTTCAGTGCGAAACTTGTTTTCAGTGATGAAGCAACATTTTTTCTTAATGGTGAATTGGACAGACACAATGTGCGAATCTGGGCGGTAGAGAATCCTCACGCATTCGCGCAGCAAATTCGCAATTCACCAAAAGTTAACGTGTTTTGTGCAATCTCACGGTTTAAAGTTTACGGCCCCTTTTTCTTCTGCGAAAAAAACGTTTCAGGACACGTGTATCTGGACATGCTGGAAAATTGGCTCATGCCACAACTGGACACCGACAGCGCCGACTTCATCTTTCAACAGGATGGTGCTCCACCGCACTTCCATCATGATGTTCGGCATTTCTTAAACAGGAGATTGGAAAACCGATGGATCGGTCGTGGTGGAGATCATGATCAGCAATTCATGTCATGGCGTCCACGCTCTCCCGATTTAACCCCATGCGATTTCTTTCTGTGGAGTTATGTGAAAGATTCAGTGTTTAAACCTCCTCTACCAAGAAACGTGCCAGAACTGGGAGCTCGCATCAACGATGCTTTCGAACTCATTGTTGTGGACATGCTGCGCCGAGTGTGGGAGGAACTTGATTATCGGCTTAATGTCTGCCGAATCACTAAAGGGGCACATATCGAACATTTGCGAATGCCTATAAAAACTTTTTGAGTTTTTGTATGTGTGTGCAAAGCATTGTGAAAATATGTCAAATAATAAAGTTATGGTAGAGCTGTGAAATCGCTTCAATCATTTGTAATAACCCTGTAGTGAGGCTCAAATAGTGGATAGCCTGCGGACACTGGAGGCTGGACACTGGAAGCAGAGATGAAAGAGTATTTCTCACATTCGATCTGCTTCGCCATCACGCCACGTTCTGCGTTAATCAGTGTCAAATCGCGAGGCCAGCAGCCAGTAATATCGCACCTAGTAACCTGCAGAGCCTCGCAGCCTTTCACTCGTTGAGCGAACGAGACTTGTGCGCGATTGTCCAGGCTTTTATGCGGAAACACGCAACCATTTCCTTTCTCTTGCTGCTTTGCCTCTCACTGCCTTCAAGGAAGCGTTTGAAAGTAAACAAAGAACAGAGCGGCGAGGGCGGAATGTCTAGACAATAGACTGTGAATTCAAGTAGCAACGCCTTGCGGTTAGCGTAGCTACAGGGCCGTAGAGGAGTTACGCAATCTGAAGAGAAAAATAAGACGGAATTGAAAAAGTATGCGGGGGGGATTTAAAGTGGGAAGACCAAATAAAATTAGCTACAGATAAGGCAGATTCCAGGGATTCACTGGAAGATTTCTCATTAAGTGTAGTCCACCCACAAAGCAGATAGCTTACGGATACATCGTGCGACCAGTACGTGAATATTGCTCGCCAGTCTGGGATCCGTACCGGATAGTATTGATGGAGAAACTCCAAACAAGAGCATCGCTTTCCGTTACAGATTCGTCTACTAAGCACGAACTCCAGTGGCACACAATGGAAGAGCGGCAATCTACCTCACAATGTAGGTTACTATTAAAATTAGGAGCGCGTACGTTCGTTCAGAAGTCAATCAATGTCTCACTGCCCCCTACTTATAACTCCTGAAACGACCATGCACGTAAAATTGGAGAAATTATTTCGCGTTTCTTGCCCTTCTTACACTCGAATATGTAATGCACGATTTATCGAGTAGCTACTGCACTACATATTATAAGTGAATGGAAACAGGGCGAAAGAGCGATTATGCGTGAGATTTCAGGAGGCTAACTAAATGGAATTGCATATCTATTACTAAAATATACGAAGTCATATTTGCTGCTAGACAAATATAGTGCATGTTAAACCTGAAAATAAATCTACAGTTTTCCTCACAGTCATTTTCGTGAACTATAAAACGCAATTTTTATCTAGCAGCTAAAGAAACTCACAATATTGCTGTGAGCAGTTCATTTGTGGTAACGGTTAAACTGGCTAACACTGCCGTCTCTTATAATTAAATTCTCCCCGAGATATTTTAAGTCTCATGATGCAAGCTGAAGAAATTAATTAGAGCTTGTGCTACGGTTGGGACTCGAAGGCGCGTTTTCAAGCTTACTTGGCAGAAACGCCGACTATTACACCAACGCAGCATTATAGTCAACAGTTCTGCACGAACTACGCAAGTCGAATACCCTCCTCCACACAAACTTCAGTTGATATCTTCAACTTATTTTCCCCCAAAACAGTCGCTATTGCTAGGGCTCTCCGGCATTCGAATGGCTCCCCAGCGTTGGACGTATTGGGGATACCCTGTACCATAGGTGATTGTATAGATCTTATAATTAAATTTTCACCATTCCATCATTATCACTGCTGACTCTAACCGTGCATTCTGTTCAATTACTTTTTACGATTTTTTCATTAAGTCCCAATTCGTACTATTAAAAATGATTGTCGAGTTTAATGGTTTCCTTGAGTCATAACCATTGTCCACCGACGACAAATTATTTGCCGTTTCTACTAGGAAGAACCGACGTTTTTCAGTTCTTAACTTTTATTGACTTACCTGTCTTCTGTGCGTCATCAAACGTCTTTCCACTAGTTAACTCCTGTGTTTCTGGTCTAAATTTACATCAGATTTTTGCTTATATTGTTATGTGTTTTATTAACACATACACAGCTTTATAATGACGGATCAACTCGATAACAGCAATTGTTTTCTCTTTTCAGGTAGGTCAGCTGAGCAGTTTTCCAACGCCGAACGCCAACATAAGGCTGCCAGAGAGTGTAAGGTACTGTATCAAGTGTTAACATCTTGCTTGCACAGTAGCTTTCCCACTGTTCCTGGTCTTGTTGAACAGACATGACGAAGATCTAGAGTTTCTCTATTTTCGTCGAGAAGAGTTGGTACTGTGCGAGATAAGGATAGAGACAAACAAGCAGGGATTCTTAGAGAAAACGTCAGGGTAACATAGACCCAAAAACGACTAGTAAAGAAAGTAAGACACATCCCGATGCAGGTATAGTTAAGAAGCTATCGGAAGAAACGTGATCATAATGGGTAGTAGTAGGTGGAAGAGGACGCCGATGTAGTGGCTCTAAAGAGATAAGTATAAAAGTAGAAAGCTCTGAGAAAATATTTGGTCAGAAATATTGATCAGGTAGGGTAAAGACTGCGAACCAGATATGCAGAAGAGCAGGAATGGTAGAGGAGATCTTTGCATGTGAAATTTTTCAGTAATCTAAATTAGAGAGGATAGCACATTTGTAGAGTGGTTTTTACCACATTGTCATCACTTTCAAGATAGCGCCTTATATGAAAAACTGGCATATGTTGTTTTTGATGACTGCTTTAATGAATTAAATAATAAAGTTCAGTCTTAGTTATGTCTTCTCTCATTTTCAAGCGCAGTGGGAGATCAAACTAGTATTACAGTTTATCAGTAGTATTAGATGTATGTCTGCTTATGCATTGTTCTGCTTCTCTTTATCTGCAGTCACTGTTTTAAACTCTTTAGGGTTTGAATGAGATTTTCACTCTGCAGCGGAGTGTGCTCTGATATGAAACTTACTGGCAGATGAAAACTGTGTGCCGGACCGAGACTCGAACTTGGTACCTTGGCCTTTCGCAGGCAAGTGCTCTACCATCTGAGCTACCCAAGCACAACTCACGCCCCGTGGTCACAGTTTTACTTCTGCCAGTACCTCGTCTCCTACCTTCCAAATTTCACAGAGCCTCTCCTGCGAACCAGCAGAACTAGCACTCTTGAAAGAAAGGATATTGCGGAGACATGGCTTAGCCACAGTCTGGGGGATATTTCCAGAATGAGATTTTCACTCTGCAGCGGAGTGTGTGCTGATATTAGAGTCTCTGCCAGGAAGTTTTTTGAGGGCCTCTACCTTTTACTTCGTGCAGAATGTCATCCACAAACATCATAATTAACCTAAACAAACATTGTGTAGCGTAAGGGTGAAATTACGCGTGATTCCATAAGAACACAGATGATTGCAAGGAAGGAGAGGCGAAGCAACACACAAGCAGACAGCACGTCTAATACTTACATATATTTTCTCAGTACGAGTGCACTATAGGATACGTACTTTGGTCTTTCAAAGGAACTATTACGACATTAGCATTAAACTAGCACTATGTTCTGTAAGTCTGTCAACACCTTTCTGACCAGTTAGCTTCTTCTGTGATTTCGGAAAACATTTATCGTTTCCAGGATTCATTACTGATAAGAATAATAGTCATTGTCAATAATAAAGCGATGAAGAGTGAGAAAAGGCAAATAGCGTGTAACTAAACATTAATTTTGGGATGACACAGAGATAAAAGAATTCAGCTCTGCAGCAAACAAGACTATGCAAGGTTGCCGAAGTGGTGTGGCACAGGTAAAGAGGGATTTTTTGGGCGAAAGAGCTGTTCTGGTATTCATTACCGGAATTGAGGAAGAAGTTTCTGATCTACTGATCTACTTGTTTGGATCACTGTATGTATACCAAACGTGGACCATATAACAACAGGATATATTTAAAATGTGGTGGTACAGAAACTTATTAAAAAGTAATCTGACAAAAGAAGTGAAAAGTGAAGTGCTACTTCAAAGACTTTACAAGAAGGAGGTCAATTTAATGAGGCATGTTCAAGGAAACAAGGAATAGATGATTTATAAGTGAGAGTAATGCAGGAATTAAGAGATTGTGCTAATTCAAAGACAGCCTAAAGGAGGAAACAGTGGCAGGAAGTGGAGAACGATGCCAAATCATGAAAAAGAACTGAAATATGGAAAAAAGTAAAAACGGAAAAAACTAATCCAGGACTTACGGGAAAAGTGTAGAGAGTATTTCCTGTGTAATTTATTACGGCAGACGCTTGAGAGAGAGAGAGAGAGAGAGAGAGAGAGAGCGCTAAAAATTCACGAGTTCTTTTGCTGGAGACTAGGTTGAGGCAGATCTCTCGCGGTTCCAGAGAACATCCTAAGAGGTAGGTGTGCCAGAGAAGAGTGGATGCTGTCCAGCGACGGCAAACGAAGAACGATTTCTCGCCGCCGGACATGGCCGGTGAGACTCGTACGTGCAGGAATGTTGTCTCAGAGGCCGCGGTGACGGCAGCGCTCGCAAATTTCATAGCCGGCCGTCGTCGCTACGGTGAGCTGAAGAGCGTGTTTTCACCAGGTCGTTAACCGAGCTTGCAGAGCAGAAGACCCTCCGCGACGAAACGGTAACTGTCGTTCGAAACTGATCCTGAAACACCACTCCTACTCGTAGGAACGCTGAGACATTTCTTAACTCTGCCTTTCAGGAACTATATACCGCTACTAGAGGCACAGCGACATCGTACAGTTGTTAAGAATTTGAATTTTCGTCTAGGATACCAGTGAGTACCACTCTCAGTAATGTAGTTCGTGATCAACGAGGGACTCATATTGCAACATTTTCGAAAAAGAGATCCTCCTCCACTTTCTCCAACTGCTTGGTGTGTGAAATGTGTAACTTGTGTGTTCGCTGTGGAATGTTGACCTCGCCGACATCAGCAACATCCTCATCATCGTCACTACCATCAGCTACCACCACCGCAGCCGTCGCCACCACCATAATCATTAACACCTACATCATTAAGCTCTTAGAACTGCTTCAAACTTCAAGTTTTATTACAAAGCATGAGCGAAATGAATAGCAACAGGAGACTGGCAATGACTAAACTTTCTGACGACACATTCCACCAAAATTATCGGGGAGATTTGTATCCACGTATGGCGAAAAGTGGATAGACGGACTAAAATAAGCAAAACATTTTGTAGATGATGGTTCAAATGGTTCTGAGCACTATGTGACTTAACTGCTGAGGTCAGCAGTCCCCTAGAACTTAGAACTACTTAAGCCTAACTAACCTAAGGACAGTACACACATCCATGCTCGGGGCAGGATTCGAACCTGCGACCGTAGCGATCGCGTGGCTCCAGACTGTAGCGTCTAGAACCGCTCGGCCACTCCAGCCAGCTTTGTAGATGACATTGCAGATAGTAGTTAAGCAAAAATGAAAAGACTGGCGCTTTTTCCCACAAAAAGCAAGAGATCCGGATTCGAGTACCTCTCTGGCACACAGATTAAAGATCCACGAAGTTTCAAAATTCTTCTTCTTCGCAGTTATTCCCCATATAATAAATTTGTTTACCAGCAATTTTGAGATTTTGCTATAAACTGGTTGTCCATTAAGTTTCATAGCTTTCTCAATTCACCCTGACAGTCCGTGCTGGAAATACACAATGTGATCAAAAATATCCGGACACCTGGCTGAAAATGACTTACAAGTTATTGGCGCCCTCCCTTAGCCTTGATGACATCTTCCACTCTCGCAGGCATACGATCAGTCAGGTGCTGGAAGGTTTCTAGCGGAATGTCAGCCCATGCTTCACGGAGTGCTGCACTGAGGAGAGGTATCGATGTCGGTCGGTGAGGCCTGGCACGAAATCGGCGTTCCAAAACATCTCAAAGGCGTTCTATTGGATTCAGGCCAGGACTCTGTACAGACCAGTCCATTACAGGGATGTTATTGTCGTGTAACCACTCCGCCACAGGCTGTGTATTATGATCATGCTGAAAGATGCAATCGCCATCCCCGAATTGCTCTTCAACAGTGGGAAGCAGGAACATGCTTAAAACATCAATGCAGGCCTCAGCTGTGATAGTGTCACGCAAAACAACTAGAGGCCCAAGCCCCCTCCATGAAAAACACGACCACTCAACAACACCGTCGCCTCCGAATTTTACTGTTGGCAGATAACGTTCACCGGGCATTCGCCATAACCACATCCTGCCATCGGATGGGCACATTGTGTACAGTGATTCGTCACTCCACACAACGTTTTTCCACAGTTCAATGGCCCAATGTTTACGCTCCTTACACCAAGCAAGGCGTCGTTTGGCATTTACCGGCGTGATGTGTGGCTTATGAACAGCCTCTCGACCATGAAATCCAAATTCTCTCATCTCCCGCCTAAGTACTTGCAGTGGATTCCGATTCAGTTTGGAATTCCTGTGTGATGGTCTGGATAGACGTCTGCCTATTACACATTACGACCCTCTTCAACTGTCGGCGGTCTGTCAGTCAACAGACGAGGTCGGCCTGTACGCTTTTGTGGTGTACGTGTCCCTTCACGTTTCCGCTTCACTATCACATCGGAAACGTGGACCTAGGAATGACAAGGAGTGTGAAAAATTTCACGTACAGACGTATGACACAAGTGACACATAATCACTTGACCACGTTCGAAGTCCTTGAGTTCCGCGGAGTGCCCATGTCTAATGACTACTGAGGTCGCTGAAATGGAGTATCTGCAGTAGGTGTCAGCACAATGCACCTAATGTGAAATACGTATGTTTTTGGGGGTGTCCGGATACTTTTGATGACATGGTGTACCTTATACTTCTTCTATTACAGCCATTTCAGACTGTTCTCCTCGTACATTTATTCCTCTCAGCAAACGTTTCTTTCATATCTTTCATTGCTTCTTCAACATGTGAATTACGTAGCTGAGATGTTAAGCTGCGGCCTCAGACCTTTATCAAAGGGAGTTGAGCCGTGGCTGGCTCATGCTATGCGCTGGATTAAACCTTCATTGCGATTCTGTGTTCAGTCTCCCGCGGTTACCGCGATTATGCTCTTACGCTCTCCTTCCGCGGGTGGCAGCAGCGGTGTGAATCGATATTCGCACCTTGGACTATCTTTGACTTGGCGCTTATACTTTCCTGTTGGCCGGTGTGCTATGAGTCGATGGGTTGGCGTGGAGCAGCGAGGAATTCTCGGCGGGGCGTAGTTTGGCCGGAGCCCGCTGGCGGTCTATACGCGGTATCGGAGTGTGTGTCGTTGTTCCCATTGCTACGAGGTCCGCGGCTCCCCGACCCTGGACACAAAAGTTGAGTTTTCATTTAACCTACCAGCAAAAAAATGTTCAAATGTGTGTGAAATCTTATGGGACTTAACTGCTAAGGTCATCAGTCCCTAAGCTTACATACTACTTAACGTAAATTATCCTAAGGACAAACACGCACACCCACGCCCGAGGGAGGACTCGAACCTCCGCCGGAACCAACCTACCAGCAAGTCAAGACTGTTCACAATGTGTCGTTTGGAGTCGGCTGTTGGGATATTCCCGCGAGGAACAACGTGGTTTTCAAGTTGGAAAATTCTAGAAACCCTCCGGTGGAATTTCACTGTATCTCGTTATTTGAATTGAAGTGCACCAGCGGAATCTTCTGCCTTGTGGCCGTTAACGTTCCGGTTACCTGCCCTTTGTCTTGACGTTAATTTCAGGCAGTGTAGTTTCCTCATCGTGTTGTTGCTGTCCAGCACGGTGTGTAGTTTAACAGCTCCGTGTGTGATCGGTTGTGCCCTGGTCGGGGGAAGTGGAAGTTATCTTGTCGGTGAGTCCGCTGGCTGTCGGTCGGTTGGGTTGTCATCGGATCGTGAATGGTTGGCCCGACTGCCTGTCTCACCCAAGCGAGCTTTAGTGTATGAATTACGGGCCGACCCACGAACATCTGGGCGCCCTTGTGTGTGCTGCCTTATTTTTTTTTTTAAATTTGTTCTTGTTGATGGAACTTCTATGGCTTCTAGCCGGTCTTGTGTTTTAAATTAGAGTTGTTTAACTCATAAGGCCTTCTGCCTAGTTTAAAGTCCTGTTTCACGTAAGCCCCTTGGTTTTTTTTAAAAAATTGAATTTTTAAGTCTTCAGCCTTCAGCCGATTTGAATTTACTTGTGTACTTCAGCCTATTGAATTTTTAAGTTTTCGGCCTTCAGCCGGTTTGAGTTTCAGTTGTTGGTTTTTAATGCTTTCAGCCTAAATTAAAAGAACTGTTTCACGTAAGAACTTTCGTTTTTTTTTTTTAAATTAATGGTTTGGAGTTTTAAGTGTTCGGCATTCAGCCGATTTGAATTTAACTTGTTTTCTTCATTCTAACTAAAGAACTGTTTTTAAGATAAGGCTTGACTTTTAAATTTCTGATTATGCTTGCGTTTTAAGTTATTGGCCTTTAGCCGTTTTTTAAGCAAGTAATTATGTCCCATGGATTAAAGTTGTGTGTTTGAAAAAAATTTTGGGTTCTTGAAATGTTCGATCAAATAATGAAGTTGTATGTTCGAGTGCAACTGACAGCCCCTTATTTTGTCCCCTTTCCACAATTTTTTCTATCTGTCCTGTCCTGCGGGTTAAGAAGAGCGTTTCAGGAGTTTATAATTTTTAAATTTTCGTCCTAATTGCACACCCCTGTGCATTCTAGTCGTAGAAATAATTCGCCTGGTTCTTTATTCCTCTCCTCGACAAACTTCAAGTTTCTTTACTCTGTTTAACATTGCCACAATTATTCTCAGCAGAAACAAATGCCGCGAAGATCCTCCGATTTCACTAAATTTTTCTACCCTTTATAGCTAAGCACTCAATAGGTCGGACTGCTGCGATGATCTGTGGAGATTTCTTGTTTTGGTGTTTTTTTATGATGGTGCACACATGTTGTGAGAATAACTCATGAGTACTTTATGGAGCGGATCCGATTGGTAAAATTTGACGTTAACAGTCGAGAGAACGCTATGTTAATTACGTAACGAAGTCTAATCCGTCCCTAGGGACCACATCATCGAAGGGACGTAAAAGCCTAACTTTCCTCCCTGACGTCGAGTGAAGCCGTTGACAGAGTGTAAGACATGGTCGACTAGCATTCTCTTTCACTCTTGGCCTGATCACAGAGAATAATCAGCGAAATGGCTCTAGGAGACTTTCATCATGCGAATGTGAATGAAACTCCAACTGGTGTAACTTCGTTAAGGATCCTTAACGATCTACTCGTACGGCATATTTGCTGTAGCCGGACGGAGTTTCCGAGCGGTTCTAGGCGCTACAGTCTCGAACCGCGCGACCGCAACGGTCGCAGGTTCGAATCCTGCCTCTGAAATGGATGTATGTGATGTCCTTAGTTTGGTTAGGTTTAAGTAGTTCTAAGTTCTAGGGGACTGATGACCTCAGAAGTTAAGTCCCATAGTGCTCAGAGCCTTATTTGCTATACCAAACATAATACCGTCGGGCCTGTCAAGCTGAAAGTGAAGTGACAGTATAGCATTATTGGTCGGAAGACCCGGTCTGGGGTGCTCGGGCGCAGGTCTTACTACACGATGCTGCAGTGCTTGCGTTGTTAAGAAGAACGATGCGATTTTCCTTCGGCCATGCAAGCATCTGTAGAGGATCAGGCAATGCGGTGACTACGACTATCAGCTGTAGAATGGAATGACGACATTGAAAATTTGTACCGGTCCGAGAATCGAACCTCGATTTTCTGCTTTATGTGGGGCAACAAAGACACTACAATACCGCACTTATCCGCCAATACCGGGCAGCGACTATCCTTGTGCGGGAGTCCATAATGTACTACGAGTACAGGTTGTGATGTAGCTACAATGACATATGGATATTTGGGTCTGGCCGTGAGTCGTGCACGGATGGCCAAAGCGGATAAGGCGACCGCTCACGTAAAGCGAGAAATCTGGGTTCGAGTCCCGGTCTACATCTACATCTACATTTATACTCCGCGAGCCACCCAACGGTGTGTGGCGAAGGGCACTTTACGAGCCACTGTCATTACCTTCTTTTTCTGCTCCAGTTGCGTATGGTTCGCGGGAAGAACGACTGCCGGAAAGCCTCCGTGCGTGCTCGAATCTCTCTAATTTTACCTGGTACCCCCCTCACCAACAATTAATTTTATATGATCATTCCACTTCAAATCGCTCCGCACGCATACTACAAGATATTTTACAGAAGTAAGTGCTACCAGTGTTTTTTCCGCCATCATATAATCCTTCTTTCTATGTATTCGCAGTACATTACATTTGTCTATGTTAAGGGTCAGTTGCCACTCCCTGCACCAAGTGCCTATCCGCTGCAGATCTTCCTGCATTTCGGTACAGTTTTCTAAGGCTGCAACTTCTCTGTATACTACAGCATCATCCGCGAAAAGCCGCATGGAACTTCCGACACTATCTACTAGGTCATTTATACATTTTGTGAAAAGCAATGGTCCGGGACAAATTTTCACTGTCGTAATTCCTTTGTACAACTGATGGTTTCGTGTTCGCTACTGCGTGCAAGTCTTACTATTTGACGCCACTTCGTGCGCCGATGGAGATCAGACGAAATGATGAAGACAGCGCAAGAAGCAAGTCTTCGGACGAAGAAAATCTCCACAGGCCGGCCGGGAGCTGAACCCACGGGACACCGCGAGTAACAATAATACACCTTTTACGAGTGCCTTTGGCGGTTGGTGTCTTGCCGACTTGTCGGCTGACCCTGTTTTCAGCGACTTTCGCCGCTTCGACAGAGGAGTCGATCACCAGGGGACGGAGCGAAGCATTCTGCGAGGCAAGGGGCATCGATCGCTGGCGCCAGCCAGAGGGCTCCAGTAATCTCCCGCCTGACTCCAGCCGACCGACCGTTCACGGGGATAAACGCGCTCTTAGACGTAGCGCTCTTAGCTGCGCCCTTAGCCCGACACACACACACACACACACACACACACAAACACACACATGCGCGCGCAAGCGCCAGCGCTCTACGTCGTATGTCCTAGATGGAGAGCTCATTATCAACGGATTACCCAAACTACGTTCAGTAAGCGTCTCAACAGGCTCTGTACTATCGACGTGCAAAGCCTTAGTCCGATTCCCATTATCCGACATATTGCATCCAGAATACACCTAGAATTGGACCTGGTCTATTTCGAGAGGCCATCTCAAGGTAATCAGCACAAAGAAATAAGCCGATTAAAATTAAACGCTGCAGTTTCTCTAAATCGATTAGAATTGATACCATCATGATGGTTCGTTTGAAAAAAAAAAAAAAAAAAATACGTAGCCAATTTCCTTCCATAAACTTGTCCTCTCGAAGCTTGTGTTGGTCTCTAACGACCTGGGTATCGAGAGGCTGTTAAACCACACTCTTTCATTCCATTATTTCTAAATTCCTTAGTGGAAATTTTTGTTTGAGCTTGATAGAGGCTTCAAAAGGCGACCTCAGTTCATTTTGAGCGTATCACTATCCCGATACACTTTAAGCCTAAGACGATTTGTCTTATCGGCTACGCTCAAATTGTTCTATAAGAAACGCGACTTCTATTAGTAAAAGTACGTTCACTACATGTAAAGGACAGCAGCCTTGTACGTGGTGAAATGTTTCAGAAACAACTGTAGAGCAATTTCGTTTGCATTTTTAAGTTGATTCAATCAATTTTAGCAATTCTCAATGCACATTGGTTCAAATGGCTCTGAACACCATGGGACTTAACTTCTTTTGTCATCAGTCCCCTAGAACTAAAAACTACTTAGACCTAACTAACCTAAGGACATCACACACACTCATGCCCGAGGCAGGATTCGAACCTGCGACCGTAGCGGTCGCGCTGTTCCAGACTGTAGCGCCTATAACCTCTCGTCCACTCCGGCCGGCACCGTATTTGTCGTATTTATACTTGTGTGTATGCATTTTGAATGACACAGCGCACACAACCACTCATCTGCATTTTGTACGTTGCTTGTTAAAACTGCCTGTATGAAATGATAATTAAATGGACACCCTAGCTGCAAACAGGCATTGATATACTTCATTGGGGACATGTTGAAAATGTGTGCCCTGACCGGGACTCGAAGCCGGGATCTCCTGCTTACATGGCAAACGCTCTATCCATCTAAGCCACCGTGGGCACAGAGGATAGTGCGTCTGCAGGGACTTATCCCTTGCACGCTCCCCGTGAGATCCACATTCCCAACATGTCCACACCACTACATTCGTAGTGCGCCTACTAGATGTTTGCCCATCATACTCATTACTCGTGGCAGATTAATCTACCAAGTCCCGTAAGAGATCGGGCATAGCGTGTGCGTTCTCACAAGAAGGTCAGTGACCGCATGCTTGTATAGCCTTCCCTGAATTTAAACAGGTTTTGTTCTTTATTCATGTTTACATCGGGCTTGGGCGTACCAAGTTCTTTCACTTTCATTCTAATCGAATGTTCCAAAATTTTACCTGATAAATTGCACGCTGGATTCATATTGTGTTGTTTTCGATCTCGTAGTGTGCTGCTGTTATTCGCAAGTAAGCAATGCAAATGGATCTGAGCACTATGCGACTTACCTTCTGAGGTCATCAGTCGCCTAGAACTTAGAACTAATTAAACCTAACTAACCTAAGGACATCACACACATCCATGCCCGAAGTAGGATTCGAACCTGCGACCGTAGCGGTCGTCCGGTTTCAGACTGCAGCGCCTAGAACCGCACGGCCACTTCGGCCGGCTAAGCAAGACAAAACGCATGCATAATACAGTCACAAAACGAAACGTCCTAATATCGTACTTTACCCGCAGCTAGCAAGCATGGAAACTAAACTAACGACATTTTTGGCGTATGGGGTATGTTTCACGAGGTTCTTCCAATAATCATTTGTGAATCTTTTGCTAGGTGATGGTTTTACGTTACCGTACTTAGTGCAATCTGGCGAGACATTTGCAAACTTATTCCAGTGGTGGATAGAACAGCCAATGGCAGGAAAAAAAAACTATCTAGAACACTAGCGAAACAATAACACTAAATGTCGACAAATGACGCATCAAAACATAATAGAGTTATGCACGGACGGGGATTCAATAGCGAAGTTGCACCAACACTGTCCATTCTCTTTTTGGTGGAACGTGAAAATTATGTGCTGGTTGGTAGGATATCCTCAGTCTCAAATACCAGAGCCTTCGGGACGCCCATAAGAGCTGTACTCCTAGTGAGCCACGCCCCCAACTCTTTGCTACATAGAGCTAAGCGGCATTTCAAGGCGCAGCCTTAAGACCAGCTACTATCTTTTAGAAAAACATCGCTCGGTATTACATATCGAGAGTTCTAAAAACGCTGACCTGCATTTTTTTAACATCTGTGTGAGAAATATGTGAGATGAGTCCTGATAATTTAAATTCTGTAATACGTCTCTGAGAAATTTATTTTAATATACACTACTGGCCATCAAAATTGCTACACCACGGAGATGACGTGCTACAGACGTGAAATTTAACCGACAGGAAGAAGATGCTGTGATATACAAATGATTAGCTTTTCAGAGCATTCACAGAAGGTTGGCGCCTGAGGCGACACCTACAACGTGCTGACAAGAGGAAAGTTTCCAACCCATTTCTCATACACAAACAGCAGTTGACCGGCGTTGCCTGGTGAAACGTTGTTGTGATGCCTCGTGTGAGGAGGAGAATTGCGTACCATCACGTTTCTGACGTTGATAAAGGTCGGATTGTAGCCTATCATGATTGCGCTTTATCGTATCGATACATTGCTGCTCGCATTGGTCGAGATCCAATGACTGTTAGCAGAATATGGAATCGGTGGATTGAGGTGGGTAATACGGAACGCCGTGCTGAATCCCAATGTCCTCGTATCACCAGCAATCGAGATGACAGGCATCTTATTCACATGGCTGTATTGGATCGTGCAGCCACATCCCGATCCCTGAGTCAACAGATGGGGATGTTTGCAAGACAACAACCATCTGCACGAACAGTTCGACGACGTTTGCAGCAGCATGTACTATCAGCTCGGAAACCATGGCTGCGGTTACTCTTGACGCTGCATCACAGACAGGAGCGCGTGCGATGGTGTACGCAACGACGAACCTGGGTGCACGAATGGCAAAACGTCATTTTTTCGGGTGAGTCCAGGTTCTGTTTACAGCATCATGATGGTCGCATCCGTGTTTGGCGACATCGCGGTGAACGCACATTGGAAGCGTGTATTCGTTATCGCCATATCTACATCTACATCCATACTCCGCAAGGCAGCTGACGGTGTGTGGCGTATCACCCGGCGTGATGGTATGGGGTGCCATTGGTTACACGTCTCGGTCACCTCTTGTTCGCATTGACGGCACTTTGAACAGTGGACGTTACATTTCACATGTGTTTCGACCCGTGGCTCTACCCTTCATTCGAACCCTGCGATACCCTACATTTCAACAGGATAATGCACGACCGCATGTTGCACGTCCTTTTCGGGCCTTTCTAGATACGGAAAATGTTGGACTGCTGCCCTGGCCAGCACATTCTCCAGATCTCTCACCAATTGAAAACGTCTGGTCAATGGCGGCCGAGCAACTGGCTCGTCACAATACGCCAGTCACTACTCTTGATGAACAGTGGTATAGTGTTGAAGCTGCATGGGCAGCTGTACCTGTACACGCCATCCAAGCTCTCTTTGACTCAATGCCCAGGCGTATCAAGGCCGTTATTACGGCCAGAGGTGGTTGTTCTGGGTACTGATTTCTCAGGATCTATGCACCCAAATTGGGTGAAAATGTAATCCCATGTCAGTTCTAGTATAATATATTTGTCCAATGGATACACGTTTATCATCTGCATTTCTTTGTGGTGTAGCAATTTTAATGGCCAGTAGTGTATATTTTGGGACAGCTCAGCCACAGAGCATTTATTACGAGTCGTGCTCTGTCTAAAACTTTTCATTAACTGGCGTAAACAACTGTCTCGAGGAAAGTACCATACCGTCTTCCTAGGAAATATTCCGATTTGCCGTGTCACTCAGAACCTCCCTCTGCCCCCTTCCACCCAACAAAGAAGAGGAGTTGCCGGTGCAGTTAAACCTGCGGGGAGCGCTGACCTGTGTTCACAGCCGGCAGCGCCCCCTTCCGCTGTTGACAGAGCAGTTACGCCTGGAGTGGCCGCTATGGGCGTTATTTATACACGCCAGCCAGCCAGCCGGCCGTACGCGCGATGTTACGGGACGTGAGCAGTGCGTGCGTTTCCTAGTCCGCACCGGCTACGTAACCAGGCCACGCTGACGACATAGCCCGCGTTGTAGCGCGGGCGCTCCTTTCACCTGTAGCACGTACTTAACAGAGAATACTGTCGCGATAACACAGGCGGGCTCAGAGTGTAGTCAACAGGCTGCTGAGTTCTCTCAGTCACAATCAGTTTTGCCAGTCGTAGTGGCGTATAGCGCAGCCTTTGCAGCTGATAGGTCATCGTCCGGTATAACGGCTCCCTGTCAGAAACTGCATTTGTGTCCTCCTAACTAGAGCAGGCGGTCCTTTCCTTTTCGTTCAGAGCAGGTAGATAGTAACAAGACACTGCAGTGAATCAACCTGTGTTTCAGTAATGGACGCGCCGCATTGAGCCGACGCAGTGTATACCTTCGAAACGATTATGAGATTAAAATAAACGTGGTCTTCATATCAAAAACTTTATTTTTTGTATTTTGTAACTGGAATGGGAATCAGTGGAGAACATTGAGACCTCTCACACTATAAGCTCATAAACTGGAACGTACGAACGCAGGTGTCAGTGGAATGCAAGTGAACAGGTTTTTCTTCATAAGTGCATATACCAATGTCGTGCGGCTAGTTGGTTTCTCTTAGGTGCATCTTTATATCAGTAGCTCCCAATCTGATAGAAATCCTTTCCAAGGATCTAAGGAAACAAACTCAGATCCTCCATCATACTAATTACAGTGAAACAACCGGGTATAGATGATGAGACAGAAGAGAACAACAATTCATTTCATAACTTGTAATACAATTTCAGTTTAATCTCTCTCGCTCTCTGTATCTGTCTCTATCTGTCTCCCTTCAAATACGCGATTACTGAAGAGATTTACTGACATGTCAAACACAACTATTTTAAGTAGATCGGGCGTGTTGTAAGTGGTGTAACAACGGTACAGTCGCTGTCAGACCCCATTTACCAACGAAGCAAAGACAAAATGGACAATTTTATGGGCAATCCACCAATGGTATATGCCGTCAGCCGATATACAAAAATCCACGCCGCCGTTAGTTATCAACTCTGAGTTCACAGCAAAAGAATTATTGCCATTAACATATTAAGAGCAGATCACACGAGCAGTAAGGAGATGAGACGTTAGTTAAAAATAATAATCTCCAAACAGTGGCTTGCTTCATGGAAGAGGATCTTCTGTTTATATTAATAGAATGAGGTAAACGTCATCCAAGGCCAAAATACACTTCACTTTTTTTATATTACTCATTGTTCTCTCACATAGCTCTAAATTACACGATTTGATTCGATTGCTAAACATAGAATTATGTGTTATATTATAAAGGCGCAGGCAATTTTAGTTCTGTAGTTTCATCGTATCACATATGGCTACAATTATGTATATGTAATTATCTTCCCTACGTTACAAACTGTCACTTTCATTTTCATACAGAAGCGAAGCCCATCCCATGTTATGTTTAAGCTTCATTATGTCAAAAATTTGTCTATATTAACTCAGTCAAGTTTGAATCTAATTTCACATTGTAATCAATAAAACCTAGATAAATAAAAATGTAGTTGTTGTTTGTTCAAAATCATAAATCTACGAAAGTTCTTCACCGATTACTTCAAAGCTTTACCACAATATTGCATTCGAATACATGCATTTCTTTATATGCCTGTTTTTAATTAAAAAAAAAAAAGATGTAATGTGGAAAGGGGAAACGCTATACCGAAAACCTCGAGAATTTCTTGACCGATTTACTTCACATTTTTACACAATACCGTAATGAACATTCGGACATATAGGTTACATATTTTTAATATGTGTAATACATAAGCGTATATGCAATATGTAAAGAGCCAACATGATTACCAAAAGTCTTAAAAAATATCCGACTGGCTGACTTAAATGTTTGCACGTTTCTGAAATAAGTGTTTTCACACATACACATCATATGTAAATACGTCTACATAAAATACATAATAGAGAAACGTTGTTAGTAAACAAGGAAGTTGTATTTAAGGCTTATCAACTTTTGATACTACTACAGAATCTGAATTTGCAATAAACAAGGCTGAAGGTCAGAGAGAGAAAGGGGAGGAGAAGATGGACATAGAAAAGAGATAGTGGGTGATAGAGAGAGGGGGGATAGAGAACAGGCAGGAGGAGATGGGAGACAGGGGGAGGGGGGAGAGAAGGTAGAGAATGGAGGAGGAGTTGATGGATAGAGGGAGAGAAAGAGGAAGAGGAAAAGGAAGAGAAAGAGGAAGAGAGAGGGGTAGGAGGAGATAGTGAGAGAGAGGAGGAGAGAATGGACAGGGACGGAATCTTCTCACCAAATTCCAATCACCAACTTTCTCGTCCGAATGCGTAAATATTTTGTTGACACCGACCTACATAGGGAGGAACGATCACCAAGATAAAATAAGGGAAATCAGAGCTCGTAACGAAAGATATAGGAACTCATTCTTTCCGCGCGCTATACGAGATTGGAATAATGGAGAATTGTGAAGGTGGTTCGATTAACCCTCTGCCAGGCACTTAAATGTGATTTACAGAGTATCCACGTAGATGTAGATTATTTGGTGATGAAGAGAGATAAGGGGGTGGAAGATGGACAAATAGAAGGGGAGGAGGAGACGGAAGTTTCAGGGGTAGAGAAGGAGATTGGGACGCATATTAACTTTTCGTATATATGAGAAACGTGTGCTTTCGCTTTTCTCTTGCTTTTCACTAGTCAGAGCCACAACAGCGCCTGGCCGGGAGCAGCTAGTGGAAAGTCAAAACAATCACTTTTCAACTGTACTGCTCTAGCAAGTTTTCCATTCGACTCCAAAATATGCCATAACTTTCTGCGGCCATGCAGAGCTCTGCAGTCTGCGAAAAACTGCTGTTCGTGTAGTTCCGCGCACGCAGCCGATCTTCGTTAGACCAAGACACTAGTGAATGTCAACACGTGGTGCCGCTATGGCGTGAATGCTGGGGCTTTCCAATAGCTGCATGAACCACGACCGCTAATCGTGTACTCCGTTATCTGCTGATATATTCACGATCGTTTCGTAAAGTAGTGCAGTATCACATTCGCTGGCGTAATTCCGACTCTGAGTAGATACGCCCACGTGAAGCGAAAGTGTATATGTGTAGCAGAAGGAAAACGTGGATCGCAAATCGGGCAGAAGAGAGAAATTTTAGAATTCCCTAATTAAAAAATGTCTGCCGGTGATGTAAAAGGATGCTTTTCCTGGTTATGGGCTGGTTTAACAGAAGTCTTTACGATCTTTCCAGTGCTTGACAAGCAAACTCATCATGTGTTATAAGTTCAGTACATCAGAATTGATAAATACATAAGTTTTCTTTAATTTGTGCTTCACAGGTCTGGTAAAATACATTTTTATGTACATCCATTAAAAATGCTGATATTAAGCATCCCCCATCGGACTCATACCTTCGATCTTTCCTTCCATGATTAATTTCTATAGATTTTCCCCATTTCTTCCAAGACTATTGTCAAAGAAATGGAGTATTTTTTGGTTTGCAAGAAAGGAAACGTGCCTGGACATACTGAGTTGCTCAAAAAAAAAAATGGTTCAAATGGTTCTGAGAGCTATGGGACTCAACTGCTGTGGTCATCAGTCCCCTAGGACTTAGAACTACTTAAACCTGACTAACCTAAGGACATCACACACATCCATGCCCGAGGCAGGATTCGAACCTGCGACCGTAGCGATCGCTCGGCTCCAGACTGTAGCGCCTAGAACCGCTCGGCCACTCCGGCCGGCAGTTGCTCAACAATGTAGACATTAGTTATTCTTTCAGTCCATTTTAGGAGCAGCATCCTGCGCCAGTACCTGAGTTCAACTGCCATATGGTGGTGAGCCAGAGTGATCCGTGTTCTTATCTTAACAGGTTTCCGCATCGCAAATGACTGACCCAAGATAGATGAAAGTATGACGGTTACCAGTTCTTTAATCGGCCTGTGATTTGAACCTGTGCTCCTCGATCATTCATCATGAGTTTGCACATGCTGAGACTGATGTCTAATCTATATGACAGACTAACGTCCTTTACCTTGTTCGTAGCTCAGCAAGTTCATCTTCACAGGAGGCTAAGACCACAGTGTCATCAGCTAATCGAAGATTGTTAATAGTTCTTCCATAAATCCAGGTGCCTTTAGTGAAACCATCAAGTGATTTTTAATATGTCTGGCATACATGTCGTACAGTTTCTGACAGCTTCTGATAAATTGATCAAATCAGACGTGGCAGCATTTGTCTTCACAGCTGCGGGGTGCTTATCGTATAGACTTCTGTTCTGAGCTATCAAGTGTGTTGGAGTGTGTTGGGACACTGAACTCTGCTAGCACCTGTCACAAAATTATTCAGACGACGCGGATGATGGCTAAATATTCGAAAATAGTTGCAGCAGAATGAAGTTTAATAGCAGCTTCATTGCTTTGTATAAAAATTTTCTGTAACAGTACCTACCGGTATGGTAAAGAAATTCTCAGAAAAAAATGGCTTCCTCATTGTAGTGTAACGAGACTGACAGTTTACTTGAAACGTCCGGAGAAGGTCTGCAACCAGAATGAAACCTTCTCTATGCAGCGGAATGTGCGCTTTATCTAATCTTCTTGGCAGATTGAAGCTGTATCCGAATTGGCACCCGAACTCAGAACCTTAACTTTGGCCCGCATCTCGTGGTCGTGCGGTAGCGTTCTCGCTTCCCACGCCCGGGTTCCCGGGTTCGATTCCCGGCGGGGTCAGGGATTTTCTCTGCCTCGTGATGGCTGGGTGTTGTGTGCTGTCCTTAGGTTAGTTAGGTTTAAGTAGTTCTAAGTTCTAGGGGACTTATGACCACAGCAGTTGAGTCCCATAGTGCTCAGAGCCATTTGAACCATTTTGAACCTTAACTTTGATAAGCAGTGCTCTAACGTCTAATCGACTAAGTTGTCCAGGCAGAACTCACAACTCGTCCACACTGATTCAGTTTGTCCGCACATGGGAAATGTCTGGAGACGCTGTATTACAGCACGGTGAGGCAGAGATTGCGAAATCAGGTATTGCCTCATAAGGCGAACACGAAAGCAGTTAAAGACGCAGATCACCATTTACTAATAATGAAGAGCCGGCGAGAATTTTAGGAAAGCGTATTCCATTTGCTCGAACCTTCGTTAGCAGTCTACAGTGTGGCACTTTGTCATTCGCACTGTAAAAAACCTAGGAATACTTGTATAGACTGTACCAGATACCGGCGTAACAAGAGGCCTCAACGGTTTGGACTGCGTTTCCGCACTGTTCTTAGATATAGAGAAGTCGTTCGACAAGGTGTGCCATGAGAGTTTGCATAAAAAAATATTCAAAACAAGCATTCCAACAATAGTCACTAGACTCTTGTCGAATATTTTACACAACGGTCCTTCCAGAATAGTCGTTAACAGGGAGGGAACTAAAATGTTAATACCACAGGCAGGAGTAGCACATGATGTAATCATCTTCCCCCTGCTATGTAGTCTGTAGACGTCAGATATCCCAGACCCAAAAACGTGCAATGACGAACTAACACTTAAAGCCGACGACAGGGCGTATTTGCGCTCTGCACCAACGATAATTTAGAGTAACCGGAAAACTCATGGGTAACAAGTTGTTTTGTAGGGCGGGCAACCACAGCGAAACTTCGACATTTTTTCAAAGAAAATTCCGCACTGGCTGTAATAATGATTTTTATTAAATCAGCGACCGGTTTCGCAACACTTATCGGTGCATCCTCAGGCAATATAATCTACGTATTTATAACATAGTAACGTTGAACATTGCCCCGTAGCCACCCCCCCACCATTCATGTCCAATATACCGTCATCTGGCGAAAGCAGTAGTTTAAAATGTTTTTAATGATGATGGGAACGGCAATGACCGAACATGTTGAGAAGAGCCGAGCGCAGCGGACACGGCCCGACTGACTGGCCGAAACCAAGAACGCAAAACCTCTCACGCGAAAGTGACCGGTAACTGGGTAGTAGTTGCTCCGAAAAGCAATAAGAAAGCGCCATTGGAAAAATAAAATGTTTCCCTACAGTATAATATAATCAAAGAGCTGTAGGGGGGGAGGGGCAGGGATCTGTGTTGGGGACACTCCTGTTCCTTATTTATATAAACGATATGCCCTCTAGTATTATGGGTAACTCTAAAATATTTCTGTTTGCTGATGACATTAGCTTGGTAGTAAAGGATGTTGTGTGCAACATTGGCTCGGTTTCAAATAGTGCAGTTCATGACCGAAGTTCCTGGCTTGCGGAAAATAAACTAACGCTAAATCAGAGTTTTAATTTCTCAGAATGAGCATATGATTAGTGAATCTGAACTGCTCAAATTTGTAGGTGTTCAGATACATAGTAAACTGTCGTGGAAGCCAACGTTCAGACTTAATGCTGCCATTTTCACTATTCGAATGGTATCTAAAGTGGGTGATGCGCTTATGTCGTATGGTATTATATTCTGGAGTAACTCTTCCCATGCTAAAAGGATATTTTTGGCTCAGAAACGGGCGGTTCGGGCAATAAGTGGTGTAAGTTCACGAACATCTTGTCGACCCCTGTTCACGAGTCTTGGTATTTTGACATTGGCCTCTCAATCTATACATTCCTTACTGTCATTTCTTGTTAACAATATTAACATATTCCCAAGAATAAGCAGCTTTCACTCGGTTAATACTCGGCAGAAATCAAACCTGCATTTGGATCGGACTTGCTTAACTCTTGTGCAGAAAGGTGTGCAGTATGCTGGTGCCTCCATTTTCAGTAAGCTACCACTCGAATTCAGAAATCTTAGCAGTAATCCACGTGCTGTCAAATCGAAATTCAAGAGTTTCCTCATGGGTCACTCCTTCTATTTTGTCGAGGAGTTCCTTGAAAAGAAAGCTGATTCTTGTTGTATTGTTGATTGCGTTTACTTAAACTTACGGATGGAATTTTTTCGGGTTCATAAATATTTTATTTTTAACTGTTATTACTTTTATGCTCTAATTTCACGTACTGAGACGTTCCATGACCTTGGAGATTTGCTCCTAAATTTGGTCCTGCGTAATTTGACGTGTAAATAAAAAATGAAATAAAATCCGCACTTACAGTATGGTCAAAAATTCTGCAACAGACCAACATTAACCATATTTGTAATCTTGTGGGTCTCTTCGCTTACTCTTCTTATATACGGAAGCCACCTGCACTTTTTCCAGTCGCTCGGGATTTTCTGTAGAGCGACGTAAATTCGATGTTAAGTTAGGGGCCAATGCCGAGGAGTAGACCTAGCCTCTGTGAAACCAAAATGGAATTCAATTCGATCACGAGGTTCGCTGTCGGTGTTTCAGGAGAACTGGCGACTGAGATTCCGCCCGAATCGGGATGGAGAGTTGCGGCTTGCGTGCGCGCGACCGGAGAGAAACGGCTTCCACGCCTGCGGCCGCCAGACACGGCCGGTTTGCGAGGTGCTGCGCGCGATGGCCCGCGGTCACGCGACGCCGCACGCCGTCAGCTCTCATCCCCCTTTCCTCTACAATCCGGCCCCCCGCCATCGATGCGATTCGTGCCCTGAAAATTAAGAATATTGCTCAAAGCATGTGGTCACAATGCGTTCAAATTGGAACTCGTTTGATTTCTTATTTCTCATTTCTTCATGCGAATGTGGTTTTTACGGAAGTGATGCTGCAACACAGATTTTTTTTTCCTCTCTCTCCAGGCCGCGCCAACAGCGGACGCGTAAGACACGCAACTACTCTCTCCGTTGCGGTTCCGCGCGTTCCACCCAAGTAATAGCTACCTGAAACATTTTAATATTTGGAACACTTCACCAGTGATCAGTAAATTAAAAAAAAAAAAAAAAACAATAACATGACATTAAAATACAATAATTTAAGAAAATCACATCATATGACTATAAGCTTAAGGTCATTCGGTAATTAACAGCTTACGAAACAGGTAAAGGGGCATGTGCCACTATTAAATCTTCCGTAATTGCACTACTAAATTTCTCAGTACACAAGTTGCAATTAACGCAACAAGAATTAAATCATTTAAGTGATAATGTTACTTTAAAATAATAATAAAATCATTTCATACAGCAGAGGGAGACCAAGAGATGAACACACCAAGCAGATTCAGCAGGATGTAGGTTGCAGTAGGTACTGGGAGATGAAGAAGCTTGCACAGGATAGAGTAGCATGGAGAGCCGCACCAAACCAGTCTCAGGACTGAAGACCACAACAACAGCAGAGGACCAAGAATGGCCCGATCAGTATTCCGCAGTGAAGCAGTTCACACAAATGGTACTCCACGGCTCCGAGCACACAGCCCCATACAAAATGCAT
The DNA here is from genome assembly GCF_023864345.2 of Schistocerca serialis cubense. Classification (NCBI taxonomy): domain Eukaryota; kingdom Metazoa; phylum Arthropoda; class Insecta; order Orthoptera; family Acrididae; genus Schistocerca; species Schistocerca serialis. The sequence continues at coordinate 1,140,329,750 of NC_064639.1, read as the reverse complement.
CACAACCACAGCGACCACAGCGACCAGAACCACCAGGCAGTAAACCAGAATCGTACTAACAAGGGGAGGCCGCCAATTGTGAAATTCAGATTCGATTCATACTGCGCGTAATAAAAGCTCATGGCCAGAGGTGTAATGTGGCAAAGCACCAAGATGCACTTCTCAGCCGTTGTCGAGAAAATCGACAGTTAAAAGAAACCTTTTTCGTGAAATACTCTCTACGGTTAATAGTTTTATACAGCGTCGTGGCGCAGCGGTAAGCGCTCGGGTTTGTAATCAGAAGGTCGCCGGATCGAATCTCGCGCCATGCAACATTTTTTTTTATTATTAGTTTTTTGTAACAAACTATTAATGAATTACTTATGCATTTTGGTGAAAGCCGATCGCTCTCCAATTGTACCGCCTCCATTTTTCCGTTTGTTTAACAGGGTGTACCAAAGCTCTCACGTCCGCACTGATTTTCTACGATGTTATAAGTTGCGCTAGGGACCGCATCTACCTTCTTTCGAAGTTAGCAGGCAACTACGCTTTTATGCGGCGGCTCGTTTCGGCCCATTCAACGTCTGTTCTTAAAGTGTAACGAGCGAGTAACGGAGTTTATATTTCATAACTGCCACAGCAAATTTGTGTTCGTGGGGGTCTCTATTCTAATTCGAACGTTTGACATACGCTATACGTATTCGTTTCGGAATATCGTTTCTACCTCTTCCGTTAACTATACGTGGTTAACATTACGAAGACAATTAATAACATTTGTGAAATACAACTTTGTTTGCGGAAAACATAATGATGTTCGAAGTCGCCAGTTTTTCCACGACAAACGACTTTCAGCAACTTATTATATGCATAATTGTTGCAACTGATTGCCGGGAATTATATATATATATATATATATATATATATATATATATATATGTGTGTGTGTGTGTGTGTGTGTGTGTGTGTGTGTATAGACACATTTGAATAACAAAATACAAATACTAAAAAAAATTGCATGGCGCGAGATTCGATCCGGCGCCCTTCGGATTACGAACCCGAGCGCTTACCGCTGCGCCACGACGCTGTCGATAATTATTAATCGCTGAGAGTATTTCACCGCAATGGTTTATTTTAACTGTCGATTTTCTCGACAACGGCTGAGAAGTGCATCTTACTGCTTTGCCACATTACACCTCTGGCCATGAGCTTTTATCATGCGCAGTATGAATTGAATCTGAATTTCACAATTGGCGGCCTCCCCTTGTAAGCCAAAACAAGAACCGATTTGTGAACAATATGCAAAACACAATCCCTATCAGTCCAAAGGCTTCCGTTTAGTCGCGAAGGTGGCTCCGACCCGCCTGCTGAGGTGCCAAGCGTAGTCCGGAGTGCCGAATCAAGCTTAACCTTCGTTATCGGAAAGCGGAAGCACCACACAGCGTAGCTTCATTGCTGTTATCGCGTTCCCCCTGTCTTTCTTTGCTGTCTACATTATTTCTTTTCATTTCGCTGTCTAGATTATTTCTTTTCATTTCTGTCTGAGTAAATGTTATTAGTTTAAGTGTGTGTGTGTGTGTGTGTGTGTGTGTGTGTGTGTGGTTGGCAGTCGAGGCCGTATTGTAAACTACGGGGTGCGGCAAATAAAAACGGCCTGTCGTATGCTACGATAATGTTCCAGTGCATGCGGGCGGGTCAGTAAAAACGGAAAACGAGAAACGCCGTCTAAACAGTCGCGCACGAGCTAACCATTTCCTACGATGTATCGACACTTCGCGGAACTTAGTTGTTGTGTAAGACAGCTGCAGCCGCAGGGAGCCAAACTTTTCGTAACCGGTTGAGAAATAGGTCTCGTTGTGTGAAGCCGGGTTAGTGTGAGTGTGTCCTTCCCCGGTAGCTGAATGATCAGCGTGACGGAGTGTCAATCCTCTGGGCCCGGGTTCGATTCCCGGCTGGGTCGGCGACTTTTCTCCGCCCAGGGACTGGGTGTTGTGTTGTCCTCATCATCGTCCTATCATCCTGATCGACTGCAGGTCGCCGAAGTGGCGTCAAATTGGAAGACCGGCACCCGGCGAACGGCCTGTCCGACGGGGGGCCCTAGCCATACGATTAAATAAAGAGTGAGTGTGTGATGATGCCGTGTTTGTTACACGAGCGTGTTGCCGTTCATTCGCACTGGATCGCTTGTGAAAACGGGAGAAGTTTCCAGGATGTTCTGTGCCAGCAAAAAACATCATATAGGATCGGTTCTAAATGTTGCTAGGAACAGAACACCACCTGAAACTTCCTGGCAAATTAAAACTGTGTGCCGGACCGAGACTCGAACTCGGGACCTATGCCTTTTTTTTTTTTTTTTTTTTTTTTTTTTAAAGTAGGTGAGGGAGGGAGGGGAAGGCAGAGCGATCAGGGGTCGTAACCCGAGGCCTGGTCGCAGTGTCCCCCTCGTCCGTGAAGGAATCAGGGATGGGAAGGGGAAATATTTTGTGGGAATTATTATTTATTTATTTATTTTTATTTACTGACCTTTCGTGGGCAAGTGCTCTACCAACTGAGCTACCCAAGTACGACTCACGCCAGGAAGTTTCATGTCAGTACTGACCTTTCGTGGGCAAGTGCTCTACCAACTGAGCTACCCAAGCACGACTCACGCCAGGAAGTTTCATGTCAGTGCGCACTCCACTGCAGAGTGAAAATCTCATTCTGGAGAACACCACCTGTCTGCACAAGTGAATTAAACAGGCAAGTGCTGGAGATAGTGACAAGAAGTCGTAAGTCAGTCATGAGACTGGGGCAAGAGGTTCATGCGAGTGAGAGAAGTTGCAGACGCGTTTTAAGGGGACTGAGGCTAAAACCGTATCGAATAAGTGTTGTGGAAGAACTGAAGGAGCTTGACATGCAGAAAAGTATGCATTTCCGCTCATGGTTGAAATGGCATTGGTCGACAGAAAATGCACACTCTACCCATCAGGTGCCCTTGCATGACGAGAAGATCGGTTTTTGGTGTGCCGTTTCTGCCACAAGCATCATTAGGTCCGTATTCTTTGAGATTACAGTGAACAGTGACGTGTATTTGGGAATCCTCTAGGAGATTTATTGATATTTGAGAGAATAGGAGCGTCAGTTATGTTGTTGGCTTCACGGGGCGGTTTTACCTGCCGCACCCTCTACAAGAGAAGCGAATTTTTATCAGTATACTGTGGATCTCAATGCTAATAAGAAATAATAGTGCCGTGCGGGGTAGCCACGCTGTCTGTGGCGCCTTGACAAGGTCAGCGCGGCTCCCCCCGTCGGAGGTTCGAGTCCTCCCTCGGGCACGGGTGTGTGTGTCGTCCTTAGCGTAAGTTAGTTTATGGTAAATGAAGTAGTCTGGAAGCTTAGGAACCGATTACCTCTGCAGTTTCGTCCCATAGGACCTTACCACAAATTTCCAAAAATGTACCAAATAATAATAAATATTATCCGTGAAACATTACGAGCATTGTATTGTAGGATGAAAGTAATATCGACAAACAGAAACAAAAACATGAGGTAGAAACAAAATAAGATCCAAGAGAGATGAACAGGTTGTTGCATTCAATGTTATCGACGGATTATTACAGTGCAACTACTCAGAGTTTCAGTGTCGGCTGTAACTATCGTACGGCAGGGAAACTCGGCAGATATTCTAATGTGTTAATGCGGAATCGATTTACAGTGGAAAGCGTTAGTTCCTGTTTTGGGCACCAGGCGCAAATTTAGTGCCGTGAAAGCAAGAAAATCGTATATAAATGTTTCCGCGCGTAATGCATTAGGGAAGGGACGTGCGCAGGAACGGTCGAACAATTGACTAAGGAAGAATGTTGATTTCATTATTAACCGCCGCTTACACAATATGTTCAGTGTGACCACCTGAGACGTCGTCGAGATGCAGCCCCGTATAACCATGTGATCAGAAGTACCGGTGTAATCTGAGCAGCGTGTTCCTGTGTACTGACATTCAGATGCACTGTCCTCCAGACCAAGTAGAGACCGAAAGTGTCCTTGATAAACGCGTTCATTTAGATACCCATAGAGCCTGAAGTCACGTGGTCTCCGGTCAGGTGATCTTGTACGCCAAGCATCTGGAAAACGTCTGGAGTTAACAAGCTAATGGAAGGCAGCATTGGGCAGATCTTTCACTGAGCTAGCTACACGAAATGTTGCTCCACCTTGCATGGAAACATTGGTTTCTACACAGTTGTGCTCTTCCAAAGCAGGAATCACATGTTTAATAAGGACGGGGGTGTTTTGGGGGAAGAGACCAAACAGCGAGGTCATCGGTCTCATCGGATTAGGGAAGGATGGGGAAGGAAGTCGGCCGTGCCCTGTCGAAGGAACCATTCCGGCGCCGGCCGCGTTGGTCTACCGGTTCTAGGCACGCAGTCCGGAACCGCGCGACTGCTACGGTCGCAGGTTCGAATCCTGCCTCGGGCATGGATGTGTGTGATGTCATTAGGTTAGTTAGGTTTAAGTAGTTCTAAGTTCTAGGGGACTGATGACCACAGATGTTAAGTCCCATAGTGCTCAGAGCCATTCCGGCATTTGCCTCAAGCGATTTAGGGAAATCACGGAAAAACCTAAATCAGGGTGGCCGGACGCGGGAGTGAACCGTCGTCCTCCCGAATGCGAGTCCAGTGTACTAACCACTGCGCCACCTCGCTCGGTTTTAATAAGGAGGTATCGATAACTTGCAGACGTCACGGTACGCCCGAATGACCATCTGAGTGTATTCTCTTCAAATGAGACGGGACCAAGAGTGGAAATTCTTCTGAATCCATACCATACAGTCACATACGGCGAGTGCAATGGCTCTTCGTGTGCAACATGCGGTTTAACTCTACCCCGAATTCGGTAGTTATGTGTATTCACTACACTCTGTAGTGGCCGGCCGCGGTGGTCTCGCGGTTCTAGGCGCGCAGTCCGGAACCGTGCGACTGCTACGGTCGCAGGTTCGAATCCTGCCTCGGGCATGGATGTGTGTGCTGTCCTTAGGTTAGTTGGGTTTAAGTAGTTCTAAGTTCTAGGGGACTGATGACCACAGCAGTTGAGTCCCATAGTGCTCAGAGCCATTTGAACCATTTTGAACCCTGTAGTGTAAAATGTGGCTCATCACTCCATAGAATATTGCCCTGTCACATGTCATCAACCTCGATCCGCACCAAAAACTGAAGAACGAGTTGAGTACGTTGCAGCGGATCATGAGGTTTCAGCTGCTGCTCAGTCAGCATCTTGTACGGGTTTTAGTGAACAACAGAACACAAAACTTTTCGCATTGTTGACCACGGGGCAATTCCCGCGACACTGCACGAGACACGTGCTGCGTGGTCTGTTGCAGCAACAGCAACTTCGGCAACAGCTTCCACCGCGACAGGACGCCTTCTTTTTCGATGTACCACACCAAGATCACCCGTGTTTTGGGATTTCATTATCATCTTCTTTAACCCAGTTAATGGCATCGAGCCTCTCGTTAAATCTCTCAGTGGGCGATACTCTCCCAGTGCAGCATTGTAATTGCTCCCCTTCACATGAAAGAGTTTCACTGTCTTCTCGATAGCCATAATGTTGTCATGTCATAGTTTGTCAAATGAAAGCCTGTATGTCATGCCGTCATACAGTGTACAGTGTCATATTTGAAACTGGTGGCCAAAATTGGAACTACGTAGTATTTTCCAGCGTAAATCGGTTCCGCATTAAGGGGGGTAGGCCGTCAAACGGGCCGACTTAGAGCAGGAGAGGCACCAAAGGACATTTTAATTTCTACTGTCTATACTTTTACAAATAAATTCATAAAACTTTGGAAGCATGATCAGAAAGGATTCAGGATTCCTACTCACAGCAGTGGAAGCTCAAAAACGTAAAAAAAATACATTTTTTTACATGTGAAATTTCTTCATTTTTCCACTTACTACTGGCTACATTTGTTGCTATAGGTACACTTTTCGTCTTAAGTAAGAGAGATTCTTCGATGAATTTTGCACAGCATGCAAACTATAGTTACATGTGTATGAAACTCTATAGTTTATTTAATTTATGAAAAAATGAATGAACAGTTATATTTTAAACTTCATGTTTAGGAAAAACTCAAATTTTATAGTTAATTATCTCAATTTTTACTACAGTTTTTAATAAATTTGGAAAATTCTAGAGTTTCATACACTTGTAAGTACTGCTTGTATGCTGTGCAAAATTTATCGAAGAATCTCTCTTACTTAGGAAGGAAAGTGTGCCTACGGAAACAAATGCAGCCAGTAGTAAGTAAAAAAATGATGAAATTTGACATGTAAAAAAAAGGAATTTTGCTACGTTTTTGAACTTCCACTGCTATGAGTGTGAGTCCTCTATCCTTCCTGGTCGTGCTGACAAAGTTTTATGAATTTATTTGCAAAAGTATAGACAGTGGAAAGTAAAATGTCCTGTGGTGCCCCTCCTGCTCCAAGTCGGCCCGTTTGACGTCCTACCCCCCTTAACGCATTAGAATATCTGCCAATTTTCCCTGCTATACAATAATTACAGCCCATACTGGACCTCCGTGAGTTAAGTGCACTTTAATTATATCCATCTGGTATATTATCATCATGAATCAAAAAATCGTCTGAAAATGTTAAATAACTCCTCGTTTATTCTCACACTACTATTCTTCTAGCATGCTTCAGTGGTTCACAACCCCACAACAGGCCACAGCAGTCCACACACCCCACTGCCGCACCACACGGATCCCAGGGTTACTGTGCAGTTAGACCCCCCCCCCCCCCCAGTGGAGCCCCCTCCCCCCCTTTCCCCGGTAACGTCACATACCAGACAAGTGTAACCGCAAGTGTTTGCGTGGTACATTAATTATGGTGCACGTGTACGTAGAAACGCTGTTTGCGCATCAATTATCGACTCAGTGTAACTGAGGCGGAATAAAGGGAAGGTACTTTGTGTTGAAGAGGTCAAGAGGGAAAAAAGGAAAAACAGAATGTTGACATTTAATTTGCGTCTCATTCTCATCTTGGGACGATCAGAAATTAGAAGGCAAGTAGCCGGCCGGTGTGGCCGTGCGGTTCTAGGCGCTACAGTCTGGAGCCGAGCGACCGCCACGGTCGGAGGTTCGAATCCTGCCTCGGGCATGGATGTGTGTGATGTCCTTAGTTAGGTTTAATTAGTTCTAAGTTCTAGGCGACTGATGACCTCAGAAGTTAAGTCGCATAGTGCTCGGAGCCATTATTTGAACCATTTTTAGAAGGCAAGCATTTTGTTTTTAAGACTTTGGTTCCGTACCGAAATAGGTGTAGTACAGCAGCTGGTATTTCGAAGACTGTTTTACTATTTATAACGTAGCTCTTGTTTTCAGCAAAGAAAAATGTGGGCAGTGGAAAGGTCAATTTTTTTTCAATTTCCATCTGTATCTGCGCGCATATATCAGTCTATTTCCACTCGAAACTGGGCTCTGTGCAGTTTTATGCTCGTCGTTAAGAACATTCTTGGCGTCTTCTGGCAAAAGCACATTTCGACAGAAGCTCTACATGTATTGGTGATTGTATTCCCGCACCATATTTCATTTCTGGCATGACGTGGGGTTTTACTCGACATCCGTGAAAGAGCTATTCATCGTCGATTCCACTCTTGTTTCATGAGACGTACATTGGCACACAGAAGGCCTCATTTGCGGGCTGACAGCACACATTACGATGGAGCGCCCGTCCGCTGGCAGTTATTTCCGAACGGCTGTATCGCGGGCCCTGCCTACTGCCTACTGCCTGCTGGCTGCTGGGGCTACCGCCGGCTGCAGGCAAATGACGTCGGTTTAAATTCAGCAGGCTCAGCAGCGGCCGCCGCGCACATCTCTGCCGCTGCCGCCGCTCTTCCTCCCGCACTCCGCGCGCCGCCGGCGAAACAAGAGGAAGCAGCCCCGAGCCGGCGGCCGGAGGAAATGGAATTTGTCAGAGCAATCGCGAGGACGGCGCGCCGCCGCGGCCAGAAACAAAATTGTCTTCCGCAAATGAGGAAGTCTTTCAGTTTTGCATAAATTAACGGGGCGAAGCGCCCACGGGCTTTAAAGCACCCCGGAATACTGACGGAAGCGGCGCTGCCGCGCGCGAAAAGTCGACGACGGGAAGAGAGTGCAGCCGGGCTGGAGCCACCTGCTACGGTGTCGGAAGCTGCGGCGAACCGCACGATCTGGCAAACTCCGGCTGTTTCTCGCTTCTTGCCCCGCCTGGGCGTGCGGAGAGCCAGCCCGGGAGAAAGCTGCCTCTGCTGCCGGCGGCGGCGCTACGTCGCTTTATTGCGCCGCGTTCCTCCCCTCTTGCGACACACACTACTCCTTTTCCTACGGCTCACATGTCCTGCAACATTACGACGCGGTGTAAAGCATTGTAGTGGAGTAAAAAGTAATAAATCCACAAAGGCAATGTGCACCGAGAGAGTCATTACGTCCCGCGCGGATGTAGGCTGAAACAAATTTAGCCGGAGGGCAAAATTCTAGCAGAGTAAATGTGGCAGGAAGCACAGTTTTACAACGGAGCAGTACTACTTCAACTCATATAAGAGAACAGGAACGTGAACAAGACGTGCCGAGTGCTGCCCTTTACCTCCCACACTACTTCTAAATTCTACATATTTTACACTATTGGCCATTAAAATTGCTACACCACTAAGAAATGCAGATGATAAACTGGTATTCATTGGACAAATATATTATACTAGAACTGACATGTGATTACATTTTCACGCACTTTGGGTGCATAGATCCTGCGAAATCAGTACCCAGAACAACCACCTCTGGCAGTAATAACAGCCTTGGTACGCCTGGACATTTTGTCAAACAGAGCTTGGATGGCGTGTACACATGCAGCTTCAACACGATACCACAGTTCATCAAGATTAGTGACTGGCGTATTGTGACGAGCTAGTTGCTCGGCCACCATAGACCAGACGATTTCAAGTGGTGAGAGATCTGGAGAATGTGCTGGCCAGGGCAGCAGTCGAACATTCTCTGTATCCAGAAAGGCCCGTACAGGACCTGCAACATGCGGTCGTGCATTATCCTGCTGAAGTGTAGGGTCTCTCAAGAATCAAATGAAGGGTAGAACCACGGGTCGTAACAGTTCTGAAATGTAACGTCCACTTTTCAAAGTGCCGTCACTGCGAACAAGAGGTAAAAATGAAATGTGTGGCTAAGGCCTCCCGTCGGGTAGACCGTTCGCCTGGTGCAGGTCTTTCGATTTGATGCCACTTGGGCGACCTGCGCGTCGATGTGGATTGACCGAGACGTGTAACCAATGGCACCCCATATCATCACGCCGTGTGATACGCCAGTATGGCGATGACGAATGCACACTTCCAATGTGCGTTCACCGCGATGTCACCAAGCACGGATGCGACCATCATGATGCTGTAAACAGAACCTGGATTCATCTGAAAAAATGACGTTTTTCCATTCGTGCACAAAGGTTCGTCGTTGGGTACACCATCGCCGGCGCTCCTGTCTGTGATGCAGTGTCAAGGGTAACCGCAGCCATGGTCTCCGAGCTGATACTCCATGCTGCTGCAAACGTCGTCGAACTGTTCGTGCAAATGATTGTTGTCTTGCAAACTTCCCCATGTGTTGATTCAGGGATCGAGACGTGGTTGCACGATCCGTTACAGCCATGCGGATGAGATGCCTGTCATCTCGACTGCTAGTGATATGAGGCCGTTGGGATCCAGCACGGCGTTCCGTATTACCCTCCTGAACCCACCGATTCCATATTCTGCTAACAGTCATTGGATCTCGACCAACGCGAGCATCAATGTGGCGATACGATAAACCGCAATCGCGATAGGCTCCAATCCGACCTCTATCAAAGTCGGAAGCGTGATGGTTCCCATTTCTCCTCCTTACACGAGGCATCACAACAACGTTTCACCAGGCAACGCCGGTCAACTGCTGTTTGTGTATGAGAAATCGGTTGGAAACTTTCCTCATGACAGCACGTTGTAGGTGTCTCCACCGGCGTCAAAGTTATGTGAATGCTCTGAAATTCTAATCATTTGCGTATCATAGAATCTTTTTCCTGTCGGTTAAATTTTGCGTCTTTAGCACGTCATCTTCGTGGTGTCGCAGTTTTAATGGCCCGTAGTGTACTTGTCTACACACATTAATGTCACCACCTGTCAAGCGGCTAAATGACCACATTTTGCTGCGAGGAATGCTGCGAAACGTACAGGAAGAGAGTCTGTGAGGTTCTAGAAGCTGATGACAGTGATGTGGATCCATGCCGATTCCAATGCCGTGGCAAGCTGTACAAGGTTTCTCAGCTGGGGACTCCATGGCACCAACAGCCCGATCGAGGTGTCCCACGGATTCTCGAAAGGGCTTAAATGCGGCGAGTTTGGTGGTCAGAGGATTACGGTAAACTAGATCTCTTCGAACCACTCAGGTACTTTGAGAGCTTTGTGACACGTTGCATTATCCTTCTGGTAGATGCCACGGTGCCGAGGAAAAACAAGCAGCATGAAGGGGTAAAAATGGTCCTTAAGTCGAAACAAGGCCCCGGGAGTAGACAAGATTCCGTTAGAACTACTAACAGCCTTGGGAGAGCCAGCCCTGGCAAAACTCTACCATCTGGTGAGCAAGAAGTATGAGACAGGTAAAATACCCTCAGACTTCAAGAAGAATATAATAATTCCAATCCCAAATAAAGTAGGTGTTGACAGATGTGAAAATTACCGAACTATCAGCTTAATAAGTCAAGGCTGCAAAATATTAACGCGAATTCTTTACAGACGAATGGAAAAACTGATGGAAGCGAGCTCGGGCAAGATCAGTTTGGATTCCGTAGAAATATTGGAACATGTGAGGTAATACTGACCATACGACTTACCTTAGAAGATAGATTAAGGAAAGCAAACCTACGTTTCTAGCATTTATAGACTTAGAGAAAACTTTTGACAATGTTGACTGGAATACTTTCTTTCAAATTCTGAAGGTGGCAGGGGTAAAATACAGGGAGCAAAATGATATCTACAATTTTTTACAGAAACCAGATGGCAGTTATAAGAGTCGAGGGACATGAAAGGGAAGCAGTGGTTGGCAAGGGTGTGAGACAGGGTTGTAGCCTCTCCCCGATGTTATTCAATCTGTATAATGAGCAAGCAGTAAAGGAAACAAAAGAAAAATTCGGAGTCGGTATTAAAATCCATGGAGAAAAAATTAAAACTTTGAGTTTCACCGATGACACTGTCAGACACTGTAAAGGACTTGGAAGAGCAGTTGAACGGAATGGACAGTGTCTTGAAAGGAGGATATAAGATGAACATCAACAAAAGCAAAACGAGGATAATGGAATGTAGTCGAATTAAATCGGGTGATGCTCAGGGAATCAGATTAGGAAATGAGACGCTTAAGGTACTAAAGGAGTTTTGCTATTTGGGAGCAAAATAACTGATGATGGTCGAAGTAAAGAGGATATAAAATGTAGACTGGCAATGGCAAGGAAAACGTTTCTGAAGAAGAGAAATTTGTTAACATCGAGTGTAGATTTAAGTGTCAGGAAGTCGTTTCTGAAAGTATTTGTATGTAGTGTAGTCATGTATGGAATTGAAACATGGACGATAAATATTTTGTTCAAGAAGAGAATAAAAGCTTTCGAAATGTGGTGCTACATACGAATACTGAAGATTAGATGGTTAAATCACATAACTAATGTGGAGGTACTGAATAGAATTCGGGAGAAGAAGAGTTTGTGGCACAACTTGACTAAAAGGGATCGGTTGGTAGGACATGTTCTGAGGCATCAAGGGTTCACCAAATTAGTATTGGAGGACAACGTGGAGGGTAAAAATCGTAGAGGGAGACAAAGAGATGGGTACACTAAGCAGATTCAGAAAGATGTGGGTTGCAGGGTACTGGGAGATGAAGAAGCTTGCACAGGATAGGGTAGCATGGAGAGCTGCATCAAACCAGTCTCAGGACTGAAGACCACAACAACAACAAGGAGAGATGTAATCTGTGGTGGTCTGCGCCTTCCAGAATGACTCGATCAACGAGGGAATGCCCTCCGGCTACGACCCTTCCGACGATTGTTGCTGGTTGTTTGCTTTCAGACGTTTAACGCCGTACGCGCTTACGGACCACCAGTATGATGGAGCTTAAAACGTGATTCTTCTGAAAACGCTACCTGTCTCTCTCAGTGGACGTCCAGTTGCAGTATTGGAATGCAAATTCCAGGCTTCGTCGCAAATGTACACAGTCAGCGACCAGCCCTGTTCAGCTGTGCGGTCAGCTGCTCAATAGTTGCATGTCTATTCGCCCGTACAAATATCCGTAGTCACCGTTCACCCCTGTCACCTATGGTACGTGGTGCACGCACCGTAGTTAGCGCAGCTTTGCCATCCACTGTATACTTTAACCACGGCGACACATGAACAATTTAAATATAGAAGTTTCGGAAACGTTTGCACCCTTGGCCCGAAAGCCAACCGCCATGCTCTTTTGAACGTCATATAAATTCAGCATTATGACAACGACTTCACTATTTTCCACCGTTCTCTACCCTTCACTGCTAATGCTGCCACCTGTCGTCTATGAATGGCGCGTAGACTTCAAACACAGCCGGTGATAGCACTAATGTGGATGGACCGTGTATGTACAAAGTGCGTGTTCTAACAAAGGAACCTCCCCTTCGCACCCCCCTCAGATTTAGTTATAAGTTGGCGCAGTGGATAGGCCTTGAAAAACTGAACACAGATGAATCGAGAAAACAAGAAGAAGTTGTGTGGAACTATGAAAAAAGTAAGCAAAATATACGAACTAAGTAGTCCACGCGAAGATATGTAACATCAAGGACGGTGCGAGCGTAGGAGCGCCGCGGTCCCGTGGTTAGCGTGAGCTGCTGTGGAACTAGAGGTCCTTGGATCAAGTCTTCCCCCGAATGAAAATTTTATTTTCGCAAACTTATGATCTGTCCGTTTGTTCACTGACGTCTCTGTTCAGTGTAACAAGTTTAGCGCCTGTGTTTTGTAACCGCACCGCAAAACCGTGCGATTGTTATTGAAGTCGCGAGCTATATTTGCTGGATTCATATTGCCCATGAAATACATCTCACGTATTTGATGCACTCTCGTCCAAAGTAGTGAACAGTCAACTGCCAGCCAGGGAGCCTCGTTAGCAGGAATACTCTCTCTTCCGTGCGCTGTTGTCGACTGACGTCGTGTGTTTCGATGTTTGTTTAGGTGTGGCGTCCCCATACTACGGCGCAGTTACCTCGCATCGGACGGACGGACGGACATATAATAATTGTCTGAAAATAAAAAATTAAACTTTTTAGTCGATGGACGACTTGAACAAAAGACCTCTCGTTCCGCAGACGCTCACTCTAGCCACGGGACCACGGCGCTCTACAGCTCAAATTGTCCTTGATGTTGCCTATGCTGCGCATTGACTACTCAGTTTGCATATTTTGCTTATTTTTTCATATTTCCACACAACTTCTTCCTGTTTTCTCGATTCATTTGGATTCAGTTTTTCAAGGCCTATCCACTGTGCCAACTTATAACTAAATCTGAGGGGGGTGCGAATGGGAGGTTCCCTTGTAGAAGTAAAGGCAATATTGTAATTTTGTGTCGTGTACTAACTCGATTCGCTCGATTTTGTTGTTGTGTTTGTCAACACATCTCAAAAGTATTTGTCCAGTGATATACGGAATATTGAGTTTGTTTTTTCATCTGTCAACAGTTACATATCCTTTTGGTAGTATCAGAGATTATGTATTTCATATCAAAATGCAAAGAGGATTTACATTAAATTTTCCTGTACGACATGCTGAAGAGGAAAAAGGCACCATGAATACATGAGATACCTACAGAGATGATGAGAGAGGGAAAATATATCCTACGAAGCAGACTGTCCCGTCTAACCTGTTAAAGTTAGAGGAGGAAAAGTATTCCGGCAGGCAGGAAGCAGTCAGTCACTTGTCTGATAATTAAGGAAGTAGACTCAGTGAGATGCAGCCAGCGCAGGTGAATTACCTTACTATGTACAGCTTATAAAATCATGAGCACGTTATTGGTTCAAATGGCTCTGAACACTATGGGACTTAACATCTGAGGTCATCAGTCCCCTAGAACTTAGAACTACTTAAACCCAACTAACCTAAGGACATCACACACATCCATACCCGAGGCAGGATTCGAACCTGCGACCGTAGCGGTCACGCGGTTCAAGACTGAAGCGTCTAGAACCGCTCGGCCACACCGGCCGGCAGCACGTTATTGCTGATGTGGATAATACCATATATTTAGGAAGTACCTGGATTTCAACAAGCAGGATTTATAAAGGGAAAATCAACCGTAGAGAAGGCGCTAGAAATTTCGGAGAGTTGTTGACTGATTTCGTTTTATGAACTTCCAAAACCGTATGAGACCTGTAACACCTTGTTACAAAGGCTTCCATTATCTTCTTTTCTGAATTTTCCCAATTACGTGATTCACTTCAGTACAATGCTGAGTCCATAATTAACTATCAAAAAAGTTATCTCTTAAATTAAGACCTATGCTTGACACAAGTGAAGTGTTGGCGAGTAATTCAGACTTTATAATGAAGAAAGACGTTTTCTGGGTAAGTTTTATTAGGATAACCCGCTTCGTCCCTTGCTACAAGAAATCCTCAGATTCACGCGATAGCACGATATCACAAAGCTAATCGCAATGTGACATAAATACAAACTGTGGCGGTACAGAAGTAAGAAATAAAAGATCACGAAGTAATTCGTACACAATTACTGCAAAGCTGCAGATTGTCAATAGGGCGATACACGTATGGTCACGTGTGTGTCAACCTATTCCAGCGCCCTTGTGAAGTGAAAGCCTTAGACGTTAAAATTTTAAAATAAAATACCAAGCAAAGTAAAAGTTAAAAATGTTATAATATCTGGGTGAGTTTGAAGAAACCTTAATTTGGTATTGGTCGAAATAGAAATGGAAAATTTTTAACTAAATGCAAACCTATCGAATGAGTGATGAATTCTTCTCTGGTTATCAGCCGAGTGGTGGCTGATAATCCGAGCCCCATCAGTGGAATACGCCGAGAAAGATTTAATTCGCAACTATCGAATTAGAACACAACCACGTATCACAAGCAATGAATACAATGCGGGAGTTGGAACTTATTGTACACTACACAAATACAGGCGAAAAAATTCTTAGTGGCAAGCTAGACAATGAATCTGTTAATTTGCTCCAATACTTCTCCTACATATATGACATGTTCAATTCTTCAAGTATTCCTCATATATTTAGTAACTATACCCACAAAAATTTGTAACAAAAGAGTATAAAATTAGTATATAGCCTGTTTCATTAAATAATCATTGTTGTCATTGAAAGCAGTTATAAATGACACTTTCAAGTAAATATGTATATAATTCACTAACACAGGACGCACTCTGGGAAGCATTACTTTTGCAGTATCTTTATACTATGTTATGGTTAAATGTAAAACTGACAGTGTGAGATGAGTGTTGCGTGTGTTTGAATTTCTGCGTATTGAAGGACGCACACTATTTGTAAGCACATATAGGAAAAATACTATTTTCTATGAGCAGCGCCTAAACATTTCAAGATTTGTGTTTTTCGGTTGCTGTAAGGCCGTAACAAGAGAAACCACACGTCAGAAACGCAGGCATTATATTCAGTATTTGAAAATCTAGAGTTTTCGAAACGCACCACGGTAGAAAAACGTAATCTGAGAAGTACTTCGTTATAGAGGATGTCCCAGGAAGTTGGTGTATATTCACGGATACGACAGAAGCAGTCATTGTAACCAATAAAAGCCTAGTAAGTATGGGCTCGAAAATTGTGCCTTAACCTTTTCAAACGTGAATTTCTTCTGAAGAAAGTAAAAACGTTTTTTATGTCCTCATGCTATTAGATAATTTTTAATCCTTTTAGAAGCATGATTTGTAACAATATGTGTACGCGTTTTAAAATGTACTTAATACCCATGGCTTCTTTTTGTGGACTAAAATAACAAAATTTTAAATCTTTATGGTTGTAATAAATAAAATGACCACTCAATAATAACTGTACAGAGAAAAATTATAACATTTAGTTGTACCGTGGAAAATAAGTAACCAAGCACTTCCGACGCTCACTAGATGCTACACACTGCTAGAGTCAGTTGTTGATATTTTCATAGTGATGCACAGCAGGTGGCAGCACTTGTGCACGAGGGAAAGCCTAAGCATTTACAAGCATGTACATGAGGTTTGCATTGAGGAAAATTATGTTATTGCAGCTGAGACGTAGTACAAATTAATGCGCACAATTGTAACCAGTGGGTCTGAAAGGGTTAGGAGCTATGAGCACCGCTTCATCTTGGAAATAAATCTCTTTTACTGCAAGCTCTTCGTTTTCCACATTTTGGGAAGAGGTAGTATGGGTGGCTCCAAAAGGCATACATTAAGAACCATGATCCCTTATTCAGTAAAAAAGGTATGACCCAGAGTAACGAAAATGGACAAGTGCTCATAGCTCTTAAAGTTTGTATTTTAGAGCCTAGATTTGCTATACTTCTTCCTTCAAATGATCGTTCCTATCATATCCCTAAGTAATGACAATTCGTTCTGTGACACCCTGTATATATCATAAAGAAGATTTTACTGATTTCATAAAATACATTATGTATTATAACATCCATTTTAACAAAGCTGTGGAAGTATGCACGTAGGCCTATAATCCGATCCTATGTAGCACTGGAAACCTTGTGACCTAGGATAGGGTGACCGTATTTCCTAAATCAAAATATGGGACACGAATTAGACGCTGGAGTGAATCAACATTTTCTGGTAACTTTTTTTAATACTATATATGTCTAGCACATTGGTGTTAAAATAGTTTATGCTCCAACGACGTAGGGCATCGTTTATTTTTGTTAAAATTCGCTCTAAATACAACAAAATACCGTGTTTTACCAACATAGTAAATATTTAATTGTTTTACTGTTGTCACATGAAAGTACAATACATCATTTTAGTTTAACGACTTAACTGTGGTGGACAATGGTTATTAGTTACATAGGTACTTATTTCTCATTCTCAAGTACCCTTGAAGTTTCGCGGTGGGTAGTTTCTGAAAAATCGTTTTTCTTATATTATGTAGACGAATCTCTGCATTCAGGATTTGGAAAGTTTTCAAATAGAATTTTATAAAAATCAACACCTGAAGTATCCTGAAAACGAATCTTAGTTAAGATTATTTTCTTAACAGTTTCCACACCAAACCTATTGCTTTCATCACCTCGTAAATTATTTGTGAAAGATGATGACGATGTTGATGTCTGGTTTGTGGGGCGCTCAACTGCGCAGTCATCACCGCTAGTACAAAGTCCCAATTTCTTCACAGTCCAATTTTGTTCACAGTGCAATCTATCCACTGTCACGAATGATTAGGACGATGATGAAATGATGAGGACATCACAAACGCCCAGTTGCCGCGCACAGAAAATCTCCAACCCGGCCAGGAATCGAACCCGGGACCTCGTATACCAGAGGTAGCAACGCTAGCCACTGGACCACGAGCTGCGGAACTTTGTGAAAGAGAACACACTTTCAGCAGATAGAGCTAGCACCAACTCAGTAATGGGCTCCAAATTCGTACAGCAAGCATCTTGAGATCCAAAGAAGTTGAAAATTATAGACCATTTCTTACCAACAATATTGATTAAAAACAGTCTTGGTTGCAATTTTAGTTTTTTGTTTTTCAACGACGCGTTTCGCCTTATTTGGGCATCTTCAGGTTATCTGGACGCGAGAGGCGCCAAGATCTGCATAACGCGTTCCAGTTCTCAGGAGCGAGTAACAGAGTAAGATGGGGGCTCAGGTAGTAACTAGGTAGTTACTCTGTTACTCGCTCCTGTGAATGGCAACGTGTTATGCAGATCTTGGTGCCTGTCGCGTCCACCTAGAAACGATAACCTGAAGATGCCTAAATAAGGCGAAACGCGTCGTTGAAAAATAAAAAACTAGAATTGCAACCAAGACTGTTTTTAACCAATAGTGTTAAGCACTGGTTTGCTGTATGCCACATATCGATTGGAAGAATTTCTTACCAACAAAATTAACAGTTCTTTATTAATGGCTTTCTCACTTCACATACATTTTTGATATAGTTCATTTCCCCGATAAGTTGTGGAACAGATAAATTTCTTCTCAAGCACCTTGCTTATGGTCGCAGCAAAATGGTTCAAATGGCTCTGAGCACTATGGGATTTAACATCTGAAGTCATCAGTCCCCTAGAACTTAGAACTACTTAAACGTAACTAACGTAAGGGCATCACACACATCCATGCCCGAGACAGGATTCTAACCTGCGACCATAGCAGCAGCGTGGTTCCGGACTGAACAGCCTAGAAACGCTCGGCCACAACGGCCGGCTATGGTCGCAGCAGTGCAGTCCATTTTCTGAGGGAATGGTTGTATTTAACTGCATGGAAAGCTAGCAAACCTCCCTCAGCAGCAAGGTGCTTTTCTCCATTGTTTACCGTGGCACTATTTGCCGCGCGGTGTGGCCGTTAGGTTTGAGGCACCATGTCACGGATTGCGCGTCCCCTCCCGCCGAAGGTTTGGAGTCCTCCCTCGGGCATTGGTGTGTGTGTTGTTCGTAGCATAAGTTAGTTTAAGTAGTGTGTGAGTCTAAGGACCGATGACCTCAGCAGTTTGGTCCCTTAGGAATTCAGACATGGCACTATTTGCACATTTCGTATCAAAAAATGGTTCAAATGGCTCTGAGCACAATGGGACTTAACATCTGAGGTCATCAGTCCCCTAGAACTTAGAACTACTTAAACCTAACTAGCCTAAGGACATCACACACATCCATACCCGAGGCAGGATTCGAACCTGCGACCGTAGTGGTCGCGCGGTTCCAGACTGAAGTGCCTAGAACCACTCGGCCACTTCGGCCGACTCGTATCAAAAGATATCATACATTGTGATTATTTTGGGTAAGGCTACATTTATTCTCCCTTTGGTTATGCTATCCATTACATAAAAACACGGTATTTCAAAATTTACGCGACGGTTAACGAAAAACGGGACGAAATGCGTCCCATAGGTTTTCCGTCCGGACAACGGGACGTATAAGGTAAATAAGAGACTTAAAACATAAAAATCTTGTGGCTACTGTACGGCAGCTTGTTTTAAACAGTAGTGCTACTGACACCATGACTCGCGCATGTGATGTTATTTATATGTGTTTGACGATGCTGGTGCTGATTCCGCATTTAACATTTGACGATACCACTATGGCTGCAGTACATTAGGACTTTGTTTTTATGAAACAGGTATGCCTCTTCATATTTAAAGCGCACAAATATAAATTTTGTCAGCACTACTTTTCATTATGGTCTATACAGGGTGTTGCAAAAAGGTACGGCCAAACTTTCAGGAAACATTCCTCACACACACATAAAGAAAAGATGTTATGTGGACATGTGTCCTGAAATGCTTAATTTCCATGTTAGAGCTCATTTCAGTTTCGTAATTATGTACTGTACTTCCTCGATTCTCATGATGAAATTGTAAATTTTGACAATCAACATGTGTGGGCTGACGAGAATCCGCACGCAATTGTGCAATCACGTCATCAACACAGATTTTCTGTGAACGTTTGGGCAGGCATTGTTGGTGATGTCTTGGTTGGGCCCCATGTTCTTCCACCTACGCTCAATGGAGCACGTTATCATGATTTCAGCACCTGTGCTGCTAGAACATGTCCCTTCACAAGTACGACACAACATGTGGTCCATGCACGATGGAGCTCCTGCACATTTCAGTCGAAGTGTTCGTACGCTTCTCAATAACAGATTCGGTGACCGATGGACTGGTAGAGGCGGACCAATTCCATGGCCTCCACGCTCTCCTGACCTCAACCCTCTTGACTTTCATTTATGGGGGCATTTGAAAGCTCTTGTCTACGCAACCCCGGTACCAAATGTACAGACTCTTTGTGCTCGTATTGTGGACGGCTGTGATTCAATGTGCCATTCTCCAGGGCTGCATCAGCGCATCAGGGATTCCATGCGACGGAGGGTGGATGCATGTATCCTCGCTAACGGAGGACATTTTGAACATTTCCTGTAACAACGTGTTTGAAGTCACGCTGGTACGTTCTTTTGCTGTGTGTTTCTATTCCGTGATTAATGTGATTTGAAGAGAAGTAATAAAATGAGCTCTAACATTGAAAGTAAGCGTTTCCGCACGCATGTCCACATAACATATTTTCTTTCTTTGTGTGTAAGGAATGTTTCCTGAAAATTTGGCCTTACTTTTTTGTAACACCCTGTATATTTTTCTTAAGCTGCATACTGTTTGCGAGTTTATTCATGTCTTTCCATTTTTGCTGCAGATCTGATGATGGTCATTATAGACCGAAACCGGTAATCTGTTAACAAAAAGGTTGTGACCATAGACGTAAATGAAAGGAAACTTATTACATATACGAGTCACTGTTTTTTCGCGACAATGTCGCAGCTTGTGAAATAAGAGACGAACGTGTAAAATACGGGACGTTTGGTGACGCTAACTTAACAGCGTCTGCTACGCAATATGTTCCGGCCGTTCCGCCACGCTGGCTGGCGCCAGCCTGTGTTTGACCACTGGCTGCACGCTATGCCGGCCGATGACGTGATGTAGCACCGCAGGTTCGCCGGCGAGCACAATACGTTGCGTCACTGCTGGCTGCTTTATCTGCGCGTTTCGGGCGGCTCGTGCGGCTACAGAGAGAGAGAGAGAGAGAGAGAGGGCGGAGGGAGAGAGGGAGGTTTGTCTAGCTGCGCAGGAATGCCGTTTAGAAAGTTGAAAGCGAACCGCAGACTCCGGGGTCTAGTGAGCGCGTCCCGGCCGGAACGAACCGAGTCGGCCCGTAATCGGCGACTTTTAACGGTCGCTGCGCCCGCGGGGAGGTCGCGCCAGCAAACGGAACGCCGAGCTGCGTTTAAGCGCGCAGAATTCGCGCCACGGCTGCTGCAGGCGCGAAAGCGACTGTGCAAGGTCGCGCCTTTCTCTCAGGGATGCGCTGCTAAACTTGTGCTTGAGGCTTACAGGGTGACAATTAATGAATCATACGAAAACAACGGAACACGTGAGACAATACTGACCTTACGACTTATGTGAGAAGAAAGATTAAGGAAAGGCAAACCTACGTTTCTAGCATTTGTAGACTTAGAGAAAGATTTTGACACAGTTGACTGGAATACTAAAGGTGGCAGGGGTAAAATACAGGGAGCGAAAGGCTATTTACAATTTGTACAGAAACTGGATAGCAGTTGTAAGAGTCGAGGGGCATGAAAGGTAAGCAGTGGTTGGGAAGGGAGTGAGACAGGGTTGTAGCCTCTCCCCGATGTTATTCAATCTGTATATTGAGCAAGCAGTTAAGGAAACAAAAGAAAAATTCGGAGTAGGTATTAAAATCTATGGAGAAGAAATAAAAACTTTGAGGTTCGCCGATGACAGGACCTGGCAGAGCAGTTGAACGGAATGGACAGTGTCTTGAAAGGAGGATATAAGATGAACATCAACAAAAGCAAAAAGAGGATAATGGGTTATAGTCGAATTAAATCGGGTGATGCTGAGGGATTTAGATTACGAAATTAGACACTTAAAGTAGTAAAGGTGTTTTGCTATTTGGCAAGCAAAATAACTGATGTTAGTCGAAGTATAGAGGATATAAAATATAGACTGAAGAAGAAAAATTTATTAACATAGAGTATAGATTTAAGTGTCAGGAAGTCGTTTCTGAAAGTATTTGTATGGAGTGTAGCCGTGTATGGAAGTGAAACATGGACGATAAATAGTTTGGACAAGAAGAGAATAGAAGCTTTCGAAATGTGGTGCTACAGAAGAATGCTGAAGATTAGCTGGGTAGATCACATAAATAATGAGGAGGTATTGAATAGAATTGGGGAGAAGAGGAGTTTGTGGCACAACTTGACAAGAAGAAGGGACCGGTTGGTAGGACATGTTCTAAGGCATCAAGGGATCACCAATTTAGCATTGGAGGGCAACTTGGAGGGTGAAAATCGTAGAGGGAGACCAAGAGACGAATACACTAAGCAGATTCAGAAGGATGTAGGTTGCAGTAAGTACTGGGAGATGAAGAAGCTTGCACAGGATAGAGTAGCATGGAGAGCTGCATCAAACCAGTCTCAGGACTGAAGCCACAACAAAACAACAACAACACGAAAAAAAAACCGAAATTACTTCCAAACTACGGCGCGCGCACACTTCATTCAACATGTAAACATCACTTCAGATATTCGGATTTAGGTTGTGACATTTTCGATATGCCTGCCACCAAAAAATGGTTCAAATGGCTCGGAGCTCTATGGGACTTAACATCTTAGGTCATCAGTCGCCTAGAACTTAGAACTACTTAAACCTAACTAACCTAAGGACATCACGCACATCCATGCCCGAGGCAGGATTCGAACCTGCGACCGTAACAGTCCCGCGGGTCCGGACTGCAGCGCCTAGAACCGCTTGGCCACCGCGGCCGGCTGCCTGCCACCGTTGAAGATGATGTGGCGCAAACGAATAGGGAAATTCTGCATGGCCCGCTGTTGTGTCGGAACATCGATGGCGCCGATGACCTGAATGGCTGTTTTCAGCACAGCAATGATTTTGTGGTTAGTGCTCTACACCTTGTCTTTAATACAGCCCTACAAAAAGGACTCGCATGTGTTTAGATCCGGAGAATGTGGTGGCCAATCGGTGTCCATGCCAGTGGCCTCTGGGTATCCCAGAGCCAGTATGCGATCCCCAAAATACTCCTCCAGGACATCAAACATTCCTGTTTCGACAGGGCCGAGCTCCGTCTTGCATGAACCACATCTTGTCAAAATCAGGGTCACTGTGAACATGGGCCATTAAATCTTCTTCCACAACCTTCACGTACCGTTCGTTAGTCGCCCTGCCATCAAGGAATGACGCACCGATTATCCCGTGACTGGACACTGCACTCCGCACAGTCATTCTTTTAGGGTGAAGAGACTTCTGGATCGTGAAATACGGATTCCCAGTCCCCCAAAATGCGCCATTCTATTACTCGCTGCTGTGAACGGGAACGCGTAATGCAGGTCTTGGAGTCACTCACGTACATCTAGGGAGTTCTTACTGAGTTTAACGAATGCGATGTTGGCCTGATGTATTCGACTATGCTCTTTGGCTACACTGTCTAAAGGATCGTTCTAATAAATACCAAATTAAGGTCAACCTGAAGATGCCTAAATAAGGTGAAACGCGTAGTTGAAAAATAAAAAGCTAAAATTGCAACCA
The DNA here is from genome assembly GCF_023864345.2 of Schistocerca serialis cubense. Classification (NCBI taxonomy): domain Eukaryota; kingdom Metazoa; phylum Arthropoda; class Insecta; order Orthoptera; family Acrididae; genus Schistocerca; species Schistocerca serialis. The sequence continues at coordinate 1,140,306,461 of NC_064639.1, read as the reverse complement.
AGACTGTTTTCAACTAATACCGCCAATTTTGCTTATTGACGAACGCATCCAAATGAGAGTGGGTTTCGTCGCTAAAATAAACCATACATGCTCATACTAATTCCCATCATGCCCCGCGGCCAATCGTGCAGTTTGGACGTCCTAACGCATACCGTACAGACGTCACGACGATTTTATTTCGTGTAGTTCAATAATTGTCACGTTGTGCGTCGACCACGCGATAGGCAACCTCACACATTTATTTTCTGAACCTACGCAAATATTGCACTCCTCACTTGCATGAATCTAAACAGTACAGCACAGTAATCTTTACAGTTCATTAAGTGTGCAATCACCTTCCAAAACAAAACTATCTGGGTATACAGAAATTTAAGTCATGCCTCTGACGTTACGTTACCAACTTCGCGGCCATTCTGGAAGTCACTATATTGAATTCAGCTCGTAATTTTCGAATGGAAAATGATGAGATGAGTTATCGAATAGACAATTACACGAGAAATAGCAATGGTGTTGAAGTGCGAAAGTTGAGGGGATCCGGAAGTGATAAACTGCCAAATGGTTGAAATAGCTCTGAGCACTATACGACTTAACTACTGAGGTCATCAGTCGCCTAGAACTTCTAACCTAAGACCATCACACACATCCATGCCCGAGGCAGGATTCGAACCTGCGACCGTAGCGGTCGCTCAGCTCCAGACTGTAGTGCCTAGAACCACACGACCACTCGGGTCGGTGATAAACTGCCAAGTCCAAACTCAGCAAAATGAAATTTCACAATTTATTCCACACAATCACTTCCACATAAGACACACGCTGGTAACCAGAGCACGCTTGATTATTGAATTTAACACTCGTAAGATAATTAATCAATAGTTTGAAATCAGAGACAAGTAAAACAAAAACTTTAAACATCAAAATAAAATTATCTGTGCGTCTCAGCGTTGCATTACCACAAAACTAATAAATGACAGAATTCCAATAACAAGCGTCAGAGTACAACCTGTAACCGCCTTAGTCAGCCAGTGTTCGAATTTAGAAGACCTAGTATGAATTTCGCGTAATAAATATTTCGTGTGAAGCGCCGTTGCGACAGAGGCAAAGATCAAAATTGGTTCAAATGGCTCTGAGTACTATTGGGCTTAACTTATGAGGTCATCAGTCTCCTAAAACTTAGAACTACTTAAACCTAACCAACCTAAGGACATCACACACATCCATGCCCGAACAGGATTCGAACACGCGACAGTAGCAGCAGCGCGGTTCCGGACTGAAGCGCCTAGAACCGCTGTCAGGAGACTCCGTGACCAGCGTCCTTCCAAAGCCCTATCCCGTACCGCGCTTGCCTACGGTTTTAAAAGCGGTGCGTGCGGAACCAGACACCGCAAGTGAAGTCACCGACGCCATCTTGCAATAAATAGATAATGCGCATACATAGGGGCAGAAATCCATTCCAGTACGATTATGCCATAGGTGGTAAATCATTGGAAGCGGTAACGACCGTAAAATACTTAGGAGTTACTATCCGGAGCGATCTGAAGTGGAATGATCACATAAAACAAATAGTGGGAAAAGCAGGCGCCAGGTTGAGATTCATAGGAAGAATTCTAAGAAAATGTGACTCATCGACGAAAGAAGTAGCTTACAAAACGCTTGTTCGTCCGATTCTTGAGTATTGCTCATCAGTATGGGACCCTTACCAGGTTGGATTAATAGAAGAGATAGACATGATCCAGCGAAAAGCAGCGCGATTCGTCATGGGGACATTTAGTCAGCGCGAGAGCGTTACGGAGATGCTGAACAAGCTCCAGTGGCGGACACTTCAAGAAAGGCGTTACGCAATACGGAGAGGTTTATTATCGAAATTACGAGAGAGCACATTCCGGGAAGAGATGGGCAACATATTACTACCGCCCACATATATCTCGCGTAATGATCACAACGAAAAGATCCGAGAAATTAGAGCAAATACGGAGACTTACAAGCAGTCGTTCTTCCCACGCACAATTCGTGAATGTAACAGGGAAGGGGGGATCAGATAGTGGTACAATAAGTACCCTCCGCCACACACCGTAAGGTGGCTCGCGGAGTATAGATGTAGATGTAGATATTAATGTTTCAGCAGTCGTATATTTGCGCATAGATTTGTTCATTCTCTGGTTTATTCGTGCAGGTGATGTGAAAGCTGATATCAATGATCAGTTCTGATCTTGGGAGATAGTAACACCTGTGTTATTGCAGCGGATTTCAGAAAAGGCTGCCCAGGCCACCCGTTACCGGCAACGTGGTCGTGAAATTTCACGCAATTCTGTGAGACAGGCTTCCCGAGGGTAAAATGAAAGTTGAATGATCGCGTACGGCTGTTCTTGCATCGTTCATGAAGAGTTGCGTCGTTCATTAATAAAGAGTCCAGAACGAAGGTATCTGGTGTCAGATACACATCAGTAAATGATAATATTGGCCACGCGTAAAGGGGACCCTTTAAAATGTTGCATCTCACAATGGATGCTCCATTTCTTCGAGTTCACTTTACGAAAAGGATGACATGGAAATTGGACGAAAACAGTTCTTTCCCCTATGACGTACTATTTGGGGATCAAGGCAATTTATGGGTGGAGAAATAAATAAACACAATCACAGATACTGGTCAGAAGTCAACACGCATTGGCTGATCCATCGAAGGTAGTTGGGAAATCGAAAGATGATTACGTATGGAATATGCAATTCTCATATTTTTGAACCCTTCTTCATTCATCTATACAGAAACCTTCTTATCAGCAGTAGTTACATGAAGACGTGTTGCGCTCTCAATTATCTCAAGACGGTAGATTTTGAGCTTTACTTATTAATTTTAACAACTGCAGTGTGTGCTCTTAGTCCTAAACTGTATGCTCAAGGCCGGTCGCTGAGGCCGAGCGGTTCTAGGCGCTTCAGTTTGGAACCGCGCGACCGCTACGGTCGCAGGTTCGAATCCTGCCTCGGGCATGGTTGTGTCTGATGTCCTTCGGTTAGTTAAGTTTAAGTAGTTCTGAGTTCTAGGAGACTGATGACCTCAGATGTTAAGTCCCATAGTGTTCAGAGCCATTTGAACCATCTTGTATGCTCAAATAAAGAAAGGACGCTCTAGTTGGCGAAATTTTCTTTATTTATGTTGATGACTGGTTTCATCCTCATAAGCAGGACATTTTCAAGTGAAGCCGTGGTGCCCCACCTTACTGTCCGGGCATTACTGGATAACAAGTTTCCTCGGGCATTGGTGGTCGAAGAGGTCATGCGGAGTGGCCGCCACTCTACCCAGATTTAAGTCAAGTAGATTTCCATCCGTGGGGACATATGAAGGCAAGATCAGAAAACTTGCACATCTGGGGGCGCAGATTATTGTTAATTGCGCTCACAGTAAAAAAAAAAAAAAAAAAAAAAAAAAGTGGTTGAAATGGTTCTGATCACTATGCGACTTAACTTCTGAGGTCATCGGTCACCTATAACGCAGAACTAATTAAACCTAATTAACCTAAGGACATCACACACATCCATGCCCAAGGCAGGATTCGAACCTGCGACCGTAGCGGTCGCTCGGTTCCAGACTGTAGCGCCTAGAACCGCACGGCCACTTCGGCCGGCGCTCACACTCAGCTACATCTGTTGGTTACAAGGCCGCTGTGGCCGAGCGGTTCTAGGCGCTTCAGTCTAGAACCGCGCAACCGCTACTGTCGCAGGTTCTAAATTGTGCCTCGGGCATGGATGTGTGTGATGTCCTTAGGTTAGTTAGGTTTAAGTAGTTCTAAGTTCTAGGCGACTGATGACCTCAGATGTTAAGTCCCATAGTGCTCATGTAAAGTAGGTATTACATTTGGAAGTAAAATCAGTCACACGGGGTATTTATTGTCTGAGAGGGTTGTTGTTGTTGTCTTCAGTCCTGAGACTGGTTTGATGCAGCTCTCTCTGAGAGGGTACTCCTCGGAATTAAACCCTATTTCGCGTTCATAATCAAGTCAGTGGTAGAGCTACATGGCAGTGAATTTTGCTTAGCGGTGTCCTGATTAATATACCTGTGTAAAACGACCGTCGGTTAGGCCTGTGTAATAAGCTAAGTAATTGATAAGTAGCTTGCGAGATTATCTCGCAATAACCAGGAAAAGAGTAAGGGCGAAGGAAATTGTTTCAGACCCTAAGTATACTTGCTATGTGTCAATGAGTAAGAAACAGGTTAAGTGCTGTAAGGTTTCATTAGAAAGGGTATCGCGCGTATCATTTTAGTTTGCTTCCTTATAGAGCGTGCAGTAACTGCCAAAGCAAGGTAATGTATATCGACCGAAGAGGTGGCACGGTGAAGGCAAAACCCAAAAATATGAACAAAAGTTCAGACGTAGATGTTTTTACTTTGATGATTTTGTATCCATGTTGTCCACACAAAGCGGCTGTCCTGTTACAATCTGCCCGTATTGACGGTGAATAGTTTAATCAGGGTTTATAGTTCGGGATAAAGTCAAAAATATTCCAAGCTGCTTGTACTTATACAATTGTGAGAATAAAGCTGTTTCAAAACTTCGTATTATTTTTTGCACGACAGGTACGTGTCAAAGCGAAAGTGCAGGAGGATACTAGACGTAGAGTGTTTCCGTAAGAGCGTACTAAAGTTTAACAGGGCATAGGGGTTACTCCACTGAACAACTAGAGGTAGGAAATCTGGGGTCAGAGAAGACAGCTTAAGGGGATAACAGGAATAAAATCACATTACTGTGTACTTTTTATTTACATTAGTTATCTGCAAATACCATCATTGACACAATGAATGTATCATTTTTAATGTATCTTACAAAATGTGCTGAAACTGATGGCCATCAACCTCAATGCAAGCATGACTTCGGTGAAAAAGATTCTGACGCACCCTGACAAATATCCCTCGTGTGTACTGAATAACATCACAGGCAGTTATAATTCTGCCAACTAATTGCTTCTTCGTATTCACTGCGGTCTCATACACAAGAGACTTTAGGTATTCCTATAGGAAATAATCAAGGAGATTCAGGTCAGGTACTTCGCAAGCCATGGAATATTATCTCCCTTCCATCCAGCGACCAGGAAATACTGTACCCGTACTGCTCCATTGTATTGTACTGCATGTCTCTGAATGGGAGTGTCACTGATTCATAGCACGTTCTATTATGGGACAGTATAAATACGATACAACGGAGCCATCTTATGGAAAAGCAAAGTAAACAGACCTGCATCATGACTTTATGGTAATCAGGCACGTCCTCCGTGTTTCCTTGCAGGAAATAAAAGAATGACATGTAAATAAAGAGCACAGTGCGCTTAAACTTGTACGCATGTTAGTTGTAATTAACCTGGGAAACAGTAATATTAGACAAAGCGGTAGACAAGTTTACTTCCACGTCTCCTTAAGCTGTCTTCTCCGAGCCCAGGTTCCCTCTCTCAAATTGTTCAGTGGAGCATCCTCTATGTCCTGTTACATTTTTGCACGCTCTGGTTAAAATGGCTCTGAGCACTATGGGACTCAACTGCTGAGGTCATTAGTCCCCTAGAACTTAGAACTACGTAAACCTAACTAACCTAAGGACATCACAAACATCCATGCCCGAGGCAGGATTCGAACCTGCGACCGTAGCGGTCTTGCGGTTCCAGAATGCAGCGCCTTTAACCGCACGGCCACTTCGGCCGGCTTACACGCTCTAACGGAAACACCATATATATATATATATATATATATATATATATATATATCTTCTTTTTATGAAGATAGGTGACATAATGAATAACGTTTCATAACGAGTTAACCTAATAAAAGAGTCTAAAGGATGGAACCATTTTAACCACAGTAGGTTTTCAGTTTTACGACCTATGTGAATTAGGTAACAAGAGTGTCTGATCTTATCGCAATGAAATGAGGTTGATGGTTGCAGAGCAGTGTCGTATAAGTGCAAAGAAGTGGATTTGTAATTTTACTGATGACAAAAATTATTAATTTTAATGCGTTATTTTAGGACAACGAACACGTGACATCACTTCAGTGAAATATATTGCCATACAGACGCTTATTGCAACGAGAAATTTATATCATTTTAGAATTTGACAGTGCTATAATCTGAATCTGTTTAGTGTATGCATCTCTTGGTCTTCCTCTACGATTTTTACCCTCCACTTTCCCTCCAATACTAAATTGGTGAACCCTTGAGGCCTCACAATATGTCCAACTAACCGATCCCTTCTTCTAGTCAAGTTGTGCCACAAACTCCTCTTCTCCCCAGTTCTGTTCAATACCTCCTCATTAGTTATGTGATCTACCCATCTAATCTTCAGCATTCTTCTACAGCACCACATTTCGGAAGCTTCTATTCTCTTCTTGTCTAAACTATTTATCACTTCCATACGTGGCTACACTCCATACAAATACTTTCAGAAACGACTTCATGACACTTATGTCTATACTGGAGGTTACCAAATTTCTCTTCCTCAGAAACGCTTTCCCTGTAATTGACAGTCTACGTTTTATATCCTCCCTACTTCGACCATCATCTGTTATTTTTTTCCCCAAATAGCAAAAATCATTTACTACTTTAAGCGTCTCATTTCATAATCTAATTCCCTCAGCATCACCCGATTTAATTCGACTACATTCAGTTATCCTCGTTTTGCTTTTGTTGATGTTTATCTTATATCCTCCTTTCAAGACACTGTCCATTCTGTTCAGCTGCTCTTCCAGGTTCTGTCTCTGACAGAATTACAGTGTCATGGCAAACTTTAAAGTTTTTATTTCTTCTCCATGGATTTTAATTCTTACTCCGAATTTTTCTTTTGTTTCCTTTACTGCTTGCTCAATATATAGACTGAATAACATCGGGGATAGGCTACAACTCTCTCTGCTTTCCCAACCACTGCTTCCCTTTCATGCCCCTCGACTCTTATAACTGCCATCTGGTTTCTGTACAAGTTGTAAACAGCCTTTCGGTCCCTGTATTTTACCCCTGCCACCTTCAGAAGTCGAAAGAGAGTATTCCAGTCAACATTGTCAAAAGCTTATAGTAACAGTATTGTGAATAAATTTAAAAGTTACCAGATCGATGTGACATGACACTGTAATCAGATGTAGCGGCTGTTGGTTTGTTCGGAGTGCAGCGTTGTAGGAAAGTGAAAAGTGAACGGCCAACACTTCAGAGAACAGAAAGTGTGGAATTGTGAGGTACTGCAAGAGATTGCTACAGTTAAATGGGAGGTAGATGGGTAGATGGGATTGTTAATGAGTGAGTACTGAGTCGATTTGGCGGGAAAAGAAATTAACGGAAAAATTTGACTAAAAGAAGGGATCGGTTGATGGGTAGCGAAGGGGAAAAGTTGTAGAGGGAGATGAAGGCTTGACTACAGTAAGACGATCCAAATGTTTGTACGTTTCAGGAGCTGCGCGTAGATGAAGGCTTGCAGAGGATAATCTCGCGTAAAGTGCTGCATCGAACGATTTTGGAATCTGAAATCCACAACACCTAGTATGAGATACGATGTTCGTGCAGCTTGCTCATTCCTCGCGAGTAACTGTTGCTGTGTTCTTTACCAGCATATAAAGTGAATCTTAGCGTCGTGGAAGCAATTATTTCGCAGCGTACGACTTTATGGCAAAGCCGAATATTTGTATAATAAGCATGTTGCTACTGCTTGTCTGAAACCGAGACGAAGAACGCGTTATGCATGTGAATGTAGTGAGCTAAAGTGACTTTCACCCTGGCACACTCCCCTGCCACCTCACCCACTCCTACCTGGAGAGGTAAATGTGCAGCGTGCCGCAGCTGCCTCCAGAATGGAGTGTATCCGCCTGCAGCAGAAGGCGTCTTCCGCAGCCGATAGGATCCTCCCTGATGGCAGGCGAGATGTGCAGTGGCCGTGGCAGCGTCCTCGGCGCCGCCGTCTGTACTTCCGGCGTTGGGCGTCACGCAGCGGCGATCGCTTCCGAGTGGCCAGAAGGTGACTGCCTTGCGCAGGCATTGCTGCAGTTTCTTAAGGACAGCACATACTGACGCGGCGGCCTCTCGTTAAGTTTCCACGACATTCGTTGCTGACGCGATCTTCAGTCGGAGGACTGCTTCGATGCAGCTCTCCGCGCTACACTTCCCTGCACAAGCCGCTTCACCTCCGAATAGCCGGCCGAAGTGGCCGTGCGGTTAAAGGCGCTGCAGTCTGGAACCGCAAGACCGCTGCGGTCGCAGGTTCGAATCCTGCCTCGGGCATGGATGTTTGTGATGTCCTTAGGTTAGTTAGGTTTAACTAGTTCTAAGTTCTAGGGGACTAATGACCACAGCAGTTGAGTCCCATAGTGCTCAGAGCCATTTGAACCAACCTCCGAATAACTGCTGCAGTCGACGCTCTGCTTAAGGGGCTCCGGAACGCCCTATACTTGCAATGTTAAAATAACACTTATAAATTACATCTTTCCTCTCAAAGTATTTGAGGTAGGAAGTTGAACTTTTTACAGATTATTTATTGGAATATGGGCTACAACTTAACACAGGGATTTTACAAAATTTCAGTTCAGTTATTAAAGATGATTTTTTTTCCAATTGTAATGAAAATTCACAACATTTTTTTTGCTATTTTTTATTTATATATTCAAAAATATACAGTTTTTTGGAAAAAGGCTGTGTTAAATTATGTAGAAGGTACTGTGTAACATTTACTGAAAGTTTGAAACAAATATGTTTGGAAGATCCTTAGAAAACATGTAATTAGTATGAGAAAATAAAAGTTTTGGGAATCGAGCGACAAAGATTGGATTAACTTTTTAGTGCATTCCAGGTCCATAGGATGGATTATCTTCATCCTCTGCAAACTCCTCCTCCAGCTTCCTCTTGTTCCTCCTCCTGTTTACTCTTGCTTGTATTTCTAGACTCTTTACAGCCCTGTCTGCAGCCCGAAGGCGTTCCTTGTCTAAAGCAAGCATCGCTCGTTGTTGCGTTCGTAGATTTTGCTACCATTTTCTTCAGTTGCAGTTACTGCAACACTGTTCCAAAAGGTGGTCATGTATGAACACTTATCACATTTCAGTTGTATTTCACTAGCAAGTCCTACGTGCTTTATTATGGAGAGTTCCAGACCAACTTCACTACAATGAATACATCTTACACAGTTTGAAAAAATTCCTTTGAGAACCAACATCAAATATTTCATTCACATCCGATTCGCCCATAAAACATTCATAGTTTTCACTCATTGAACCAAGCTTCTTCTGTGAAATATTTTCTTTCCCACTTTGTCTGCTATGGGCAGGTGTACTTGAGAGGTTAGGTTCACTCACTTGGTTATCGTCTTTATTGTTTACAGTAATAACACATACCTCTGGCTTTCCAACATTTCTCCTTTTCTTAAAAGCCTTCAGAGGATTTCTAATAACTTAACATTTACTCATTATTATACTTCAACAAAACAGAGACTCAAGAAACAGAATTAATTACGAATATTTTCGAGATAACGACAGAGTAAATAAACATGAAACAATCGACAATCACACCAGCGATATATATTGAACCATCACAGGTTAGCCACAACACATACTTTATCTCACATCACTAAAATGTACCTGATGAACACGGACGTTAATAATAACACCATTTGACAGCAGTTGAACAGCGCCGCAGTGGGACACGCCCATGTAGAAGACATTTAAAAAAAAATTTAAAAGTAGTTGTAGTCTTCGGAATTGAATAAATTATATATCTATTAAAAGGTAATAGTCTGCAGATTCAGAAAACGCAAAAAAGTAAAAATTGAACTTTTCATGATTTTGAGCCTTTCCGGAGCCCCTTAAACCTGCTTGCTGTGTTCATCCCTTTCAACCCCCACTCGCTTCACCCATTTCGCTACTGAACTGACGACTCCTTCATGCGTCAGGACGTCTCTAATCAATCTATCCCTACTTCTCTGCGCCACTTATGACTGATCGGTTGGTTGGTTGGTCTGGGTTCATTTCCCTGCGATAGATACGAAGGGCGCTCGATAGGAATTGCAACACAATTTTTGCGAAAGCGGGGTGGTTTTATTCAGGATTGCAGTACACCATATTACTCCGAACTCTTTTTTCCATAAAATCTATTTTTCCAACTTGATTTACGTTCATTGCAATGGCCTTAACGCTACCTTACTGGCAGGGTCTGTATGCCCGATGGTGACACTCTACTGGTCTACTTCAGAGCAACGTCTTGCTGCAACAGCAACCTCCCCGACATCCACCTACGGCTTCGCGCGGATTGCATCCTTCATTGGGCCAGACAGACGGAAGTCGGAAGGTACGAGACCTGGGTTGTAGAGTGGATGAGGAGGAAGAGTCCAGCAAGGTTTTGTGACCTCGTCTCCCTTGGGCAGACTTGTCTGAGGCCTTGCTTTGTCATGGAGAAGGAGAAGTTCGTTCGCATTTTCGTAGCAACGAACATACTGAAGGCGTTTCTTCAGTTTCCTGAGGGTAGCACAATACACTTGATCGTTGCACCACAAAGGAGGACATTAAACAAAATAACCCGTTCAGAGTCCCTGAAGACCGTCGCTATACTTAACCGGCTGAGGGTAAAACCTTAAACTTTTCTTCGAAAGAGAAGGTGATGATGATAAAGTCCCATGCTTCTCGACATAGCGTAATGGAACGATGCGGGAGACCCGCACCGCCGTACTAGGCAAGGTCCTAATGGAGATAGTCCCTGAGTACTTGGAAATAATCGTTCATAGATGATTAGATGGGTAGACCACATAACTAATGAGGAGGTATTGAATAGAATTGGAGAGGAGAGAAATTCGTGGCACAACTTGACTAGAAGAAGGGATCGGTTAGTAGGGCATATTCTGAGGCATCAAGGGATCATCAGTTTAGTATTGCAGGGCAGCGTGGAGGGTAAAAATCGTAGAGGGAGACCAAGAGATGAATACACTAAACAGATTCAGAAGGATGTAGGTTGCAGTAGGTACTGGGAGATGAAGAAGCTTGCTCAGGATAGAGTAGCATGGAGAGCTGCATCAAACCAGTCTCTGGACTGAAGACTACAACAACAACACATGAATATGTAAACCCAAATAAGGAAATTTCTTTCAGCTGATTATACGAATCATAAATACTATTCTAGACATACAAGATGATGGAAAGCAACGAATTGTCTGGAGACCTATGTGCGCGTCCGCACCTGTTATTTTATAGAAGAGCGACAGTCAATGAAACAAAGAGCTGTATATGGCTAAAGAGCTTCGGTTTCCCGACCCCTGCATTAGATTATGCAGACACTGAACAATACCCACATTGCCAGCCTGCTTTTAAGTGTCGCAATGAACACGCCGGCCGGTGTGCCCGTGCGGTTCTAGACGCTACAGTCTGGAACCGCGTGACCGCTACGATCGCAGGTTCGAATCCTGCCTCGGGCATTGATGTGTGTGATGTCCTTAGGTTAGTTAGGTTTAAGTAGTTCTGAGTTCTAGGGGACTGATGACCACAGCAGTTAAGTCCCATAGTGCTCAGAGCCATTTGTCACAATGAACATACCTAGAGCATAGATAGTCATAGCGCATGAATTACACCTTTCTGTGACTAACGTAATACCACGTAGGCACTGTAACTGACCTTGAACCTCAAAGGCTACACATACTCCTCCAGGTATTTCCCTCACCCATACTCTCATACGCATCTCGCTACTAGAAGAGAGGCTCACCACTAAATGCGTTGTCGTAACATCTTCAGACAGTACCAGACAATAGCTGCAGGTGAGTGCAAGTCGAGTGCATACTGCAGCGAGGTCGTGATTGCTCCAGTCACGCACGGAACTGACCCGGTTCGATTCCAGATTGCGACGGCAGGTCTCTCGGTTCCGCGGCCATACCGCCGCCATTCTCGGCAGCCTGTTTTGCAGAAACAGATATCTGATCACTGCGCTCGCCGACCGTGAAGGTGCCCGAGGAAAGACCAGCCAGGGCGCCTCCAAAACGCTGCGCCAGTCGCAAAGGGCAGTTAGCGGAAAGGAAAAAAAAAGGAAGCGCTCCTCAACAACGAAGTGCTTAAAAAATATATTTCGATACCGATAAGAGAATTTAGGAACTGTCTAACAACTAAAAGCTTGTGTCTACATAAAAACACCAGTATACATAAAGAGATTTCGGTTAGTGCTTTTGTCAAGGTTGATACCGAGATTTCTGATAATTTCAGATCTCAGGCACTGCGGAAAAGTGTTAATTTATAAAGATTTAGAATGTACCTAAGTGCCATGATGGTTAAGACAAAGGTGCAAAAAACTAGTTAAAGAAGCCGTATGCTCTATTTATCACGTTGTGATTCGTTTCCTCGAACTGATTCTAGTTTCATGAATCAGAGTTGTATCTACATATGCTGCGAGGAACTATCCGATGAAATAGCCCAATAGTGATTCAATTTGCAGACTGCCCGAGCGTCTGTAAAATTGTGAATTCATCAATAGTTGAAATACTCACATGATTAAAAGTATGTTCCTGAAACGCAGTGTTGTGAAACGAAATCAAAAGTACGTAGTAGTTTCTAACAAAATAGTATCTAAAATTCTGACAATAAAATGCCCTGCATGTAACAGAGATCCTTGCAGTAATTATGATCTTAACAGAAAAAAGAGAAGGCAATTCTTAAAATTTTGGTCAAGGCATTGAATAATCAAAAGAGAATAAGTGAAATCAGGAATGGCAAACATCGGTTAAGAACTTTGTAAAGTAGCATGCAATTTACAAAGACTAACCATTACCTGTATGCGACAGAAAGAATAAAATATAAAGAAGTTTGAAGATGCGTAAAACTGTGAGAAGAAGGTATGAATACATGATGATGTTGCCTTTCTGGGTAGAAAGAAAAATACGAGATCGTTTAGAGACAGGGGCAATTTCGTCTTAGGGTAGGACGGAGATAGTAATTGTGATACTTTGCCTTGAGTTACTTCCGCCAAGCATGGAAATTTTGAAACGCTGGACGTTGATTTAAACAGCCTACGTACTCAATACGAGATTAATACGCCGTGTGGTTTTAATTAAACTGATAGTTTTCCGAGGGGTGCAGTGTGTGCTGTATTCATCGCAGGAAGCTGAAACATCGTAGGTCTGTTCATTAATCAGTGCGCTCGCGGAGTATGCTAAAAAAAAAAAAAAAAAAAAGAAATGATAGTTCCACTTTCTGCCATCGGGTGAAAATACAGCGCTGTAAGCAGTCAGAATGTGGTGTGAGCGTAGGAAAAGGGAGGAATAGTTAAACACGTGATAAAGGCGGTTCTGTACGTTTATTACGAAATGGTCAAAAGTTACAACATGTGTACAATATGATCTCCGACTCTGCAACATGCTTCTTTCGTAACACGGCATGGTCAACAGTTGCTCGCAGCATATCCGATGTTGTAAGAGCGGTATGTCATCGCATGCTATCCTTCAAATCAGGAAAAGTTTGGATACATCATTGATGGACTTTCAAATATCTCCACAACCAGAAGTCACCTGGATTTAAGTCGGGGATTCTGGAAAACTACAAGCATCTTGAAATTGTAGAGATATAATGCGGTCGTTACGGAACGTTTTTTGAAGCAGATCTGTCTCCTGGCAAGCGACATCTGGTGCCAGCTCATCTTGCATAAAAGCAGTGGTGTGTACAGAGTTGCGTTCTTGCAAAACTGGAATCACCTGCTGCACAAGGAGGTCCTTATAACGTGTAGATATTACTGTGTACGTGGCAGGCCCACAAAGAAAAACGGACTGATAATGAAGGAGCTTGTGAAGTCACACCAAACAGTAATATAATCTGAGTCCAGAGTCACAGAAGGTGAGTGCAGATAGTGTTGCTAGACAACATAGTAAAACTCCATACGCGACAGTTCTACCCATTCACGGTGCCGTGTAGGGTAAAATGTGCCTCATCAATGGCTCTGAGCACAATGGGACTTAACATCTGAGGTCATCAGTCCCCCAGAACTTAGAACTACTTAAACCTAACTAACCTAAGGATGGCTCTGAGCACAATGGGACTTAACATCTGAGGTCATCAGTCCCCCAGAACTTAGAACTACTTAAACCTAACTAACCTAAGGACATCACACACATCCACGTCCGAGACAGTATTGGAACCTGCGACCATAGCGGTCGCGCAGTTCCAGACTGAAGCGCCTAGAACCGCTCGGCCACTCGGCCGGCTGTGCCTCACCCGTCAAAAGAATATTCTCCAGGCACATGTCATCTATTTATATGCGTATAAAAAACGAAGGGCAAACTCATGGCGTTGTAGTCTATCTTGTAGGGATACTAATGTAAAACGCGCCGCAAAATCTTTTGAACTGTCAACCAGGGGCGAGACACTTCCCATGACACCGATCGAGCACCAGCTGTCGATTTTGAGCATCTGCTGATATCTGCAAGGTCAACTGTAACTACAGAAACTTCATCAACAACTGCCGTGGGAATGAGTGGCTATCTCTTCCTGGTACACCACCTAACTCACCTGTGTCTTCACATTTCTTGATCATATTCTTCAGCCCATTTATCGTCATGGGGCCTCTTTGTTGCTGTTTCTGTCGGCAGTATCCCCGCAGTGCAGCGCTGTTATTGCTGTCGTTTAATAAAACGAGTTTACCAACAGTGCTCAGTCTTTCTTCTCACTGTCATTGCGTTTGTACGGAAAACTTCATCCTCCTTAACCCTCTACCCCAACTGTCACACCACAGAGGCAACCAGTACACGTCGTCAAGCTACAGACAACATACTGATGTCAGAACAGGAAACATTTCACATTCTGACTGCTTACAGCGCCACATTTTCACCTGGAGGCAGTCCGCCCCCGGTAGCTGAGGGTCAGCACGACGGAATGTCATACCTAGCAGACCGGTTTCGATTCCCAGCTGGGTCGGAGATTTTCTCCGCTTAGGGACTGGGTGTTGTGTTATCCCTATCATCATCATTTCATCCTCATCGACACGCAAGTAGCCGCAGTGGCGTCAACTCGAGAGACTTGCACCAGGGGAACGGCCTTCCCGACGGGAGGCCCTAGCCAGATGGCATTTCCATTTATACCTGGAGGCAGAAGGAGGAGCCATTAATTTTTCAGTATAGTCCGCAAGCTCGCCGATTAATGACATACCTACGATGTTTCAGTCTCCTGTGATGTATACAAACTGCACTGCAGCACCGGGAGCACCGTCAGTTTAATTAAATGGTTCAAATGGCTCTGAGCACTATGGGACTCAACTGCTGAGGTCATTAGTCCCCTAGAACTTAGAACTAGTTAAACCTAACTAACCTAAGGACATCACAAACATCCATGCCCGAGGCAGGATTCGAACCTGCGACCGTAGCGGTCTTGCGGTTCCAGACTGCAGCGCCTTTAACCGCACGGCCACTTCGGCCGGCTCAGTTTAATTACAACCACCCGCTATCACTACTGTATCACCTAAGACAGTAGGTTATATCAAACGCCCTTTGTAAATAAAGACACAAGCAGACCAAGAAGCCTGAAGAAAACTCTCTTTCAGAATAAATACGTGTTGACGACAAGCAGAAAGAATTAAGGAAATGCATTTGAATGTTATGCAGAGAAAATTAGAGGAAAGTTCGGATTAGGAAAGGATGGGGAAGAAAATTGAGCAAGTTCCTTTTCCTTCACCGACTAAGGTAAACCACGGAAAACCTAAATCTGGATGGCGAAACGAGAATTTGAGCCGCTTTTCTCCTAAAGCCTCCTTAATGCTCTTCTGTGTTTTTCAACAAGTTAAGTTTTCTTGTCAGTGTTATGCGTAACATATAAAGTTCTCCCTTGAGCTCTACATGGCGTCCTAGCAGTAAATGCAGAACCACAATATTCTTGTAGATGTGTGATTGTTGCCGTAAGTCGAACAAGCACTCCAAAACGTAAAAAGGACATTTTAGGGCTTAGGTGTCAGAGATATCAAAACAGAAGCTGTGAATATTCTGCAATGTTAAACCTATAGTGATCATGATGATTAACGGTTTAAAGAGACGAAACGTGTGTGGTCATCCGTCTCTTGTTCATCCTCCCCCTCCCCCCTCCCCTCTCCTTTCCACTCGGTAGGGCAGTATTTGTGTGCCCCATACGTCTGCGTCTGAAGTAAATCGCAAGTGCAAGTGTGAGAACGTTTTATAAATATTTACGTCGCATATACCTGAGGCGAACCTTGGGTACCAGGCCAGTAGTTGCCTAGTGAGATGTGGGAAACCGCCTAAATGCAACAACTAGTTCGGCTGGTTGACCAGCTCTCGAATTTAACGCTAGAGGCGGTGTGCTAATGCCTTCGACCATCTGCGCCGGTAAAAAAAGTAGTATCACATACTGCAGAGCTTACACAGAGCGTGTTTTCAATGAAACTAGGCGACAGACTCCATTAACGTCAGTAAGACAAACCGTGCAGATAAGAATCGTACAGATAAAAGACGAGACGAGGTCATCCTGAAGAGAAAATGTGAGGAAGGCGTCTGTGGCATGAGAAGGTCATATGAAATACGCGAAGGCCCCAGAGGTTCACTCATATGAATATGAATGAAGCGGCAGGCGGGATATATTACAGGGAAAAACTAATTTTGTGAGTGTGCACATATGGAGTATGAAATCCGCCGTTCGTTGGAAATAAGTTCTAGGCTGACTTCATTCCTGGAGTATAAGCAACATCTGCGCAGCTACTAAGGTGGCAGCTTGAATTAAAAACACGACTATAAACACTAGATGCACATTCAGCCATTCAGTTGTGAACACGCAGTATTAAGTAGTGGACAAGCGATCGTACTGTGTCAACGTTATTATGTGACAAATCGCAATGGAACAACATTTCTAAATCAAACATTCAAGACATTCACTAGAATATTTAGAAGAATATGAAAGTGTTTGCGAAGTTGGTGCCACACACTAGCTTCCCGAACAAAAAAATACGATGTGTGTACACCTCCCGCTACTTGAGTGAAATGAAAAACGCGGACAGTTCTGGAAAGAAATATCACGGGTGACGAAATTTGGTTTTACCGATACGGACCTACCACGAAACGAGTGAGAGGAGAAATTCACATGATGGATCAACGCTCTGACATCATAACCGACGTTGAGGCCAATGGAATGAGCGAGCAGAACAACTTCACAGAGGATTTTTCTCACAGTTTCACATGGTTGTATGACTGCCCTGTGCACTCACGTGGAGGGAGAGTAATGTAGAACACTTGAGGCATTATAATAACCATCTCAGCGTTTCTCTGTTTTGTAATAACTCATTCTCGAAACTTTTTGTACCGACAAGATAAATTTTAAGCAGTTGGAGAGTAGGGGAAGAAACAGCAGTCATCCTCACATGGTACAAGAGTATACAAATAATTGGCTTTCTTATTTCGTTCTTAAATTGCGAATACACATCAACATAAACACAACTCACAGATTAGACCTTAGGTCTGTTATGACCGGCTGCCTGCTGCCTGCAAGGTAGTACGAAGTGCAGGCCGTGATATCAGCAGGCCGCCACTCACCCCAGCCGTTGTGCCGCTGGTCAATTTCCCAATCAAATCCTCATCTGGCCTCACAAGGATTTAGCATACCCCGCAGTAGACATTCCTAACTCAGAAAGATCTGAAAAGAAACCGGGAATAGAACCCGGACCCTTCTGCATCGAAGGCGGCAACGCTAACCATTCGGATACGGAAGCGGTCACTGTGGATGCAAAAGAAGATAATTCACTATAAAATCGAACGAGACACATTAATGTTTCATTTAGCAGCCTGAGCTCCAGTTACAGTACACTGACTCCGTGGACAAGAGAAGCGAACTAAGTGGTGAAATCCGAGGGGCGTTCAACAAACAATACAACAGATTTATTTTTATCTCGGCCAATTCCGATTTGAAAAAATCCGGAATTTGTTGTGGGACGACGGGGAATGTTCCCGCTTCAGCTCTTACAATTTCTTGAAGTTCCCGTAAGTGGCGGCGCTATAATAGCGTTCAAAATGGCTTCTGTAATTGAGGTACGTTCCAAGCAGAGAGCTGTCATTGAGGTTTTTTTTTTTTTTTTGGTGGAAAACCAGACCATCATCGCAGGTATTCACAGGCGCTTGCAGAATGTCTATAGAGACCTGGCAGTGAACAAAAGCACGGTGAGACGTTGGGCGAGGCGTCTGTCATCATCTTAACAAGGTCGCGCAAACACGTCCGATCTCCTGAGTGCCAACAGCTGTGACTCCTGCAGTGTTCGAACGTGTGGACACACTCGTTCAAAGTGATGGATGCATAACCGCATAACTAGCCATCTCCGTTGGTAGTACTGACACACTTGTCCACCAGTTGGAGTAGTCAAAGATGTGTGCCCGATCGACTCTTCCCTACCTAACAGAGGACCATAAAGAGCAACGAAGGACCATCTGTGCGGAATTATGGGACAGTATATTGTGGAACGTCATCACAAGCCTTCAAACCTGTGTTCATCACTTCGCACCGGAAACAAAATGGAAAACAAAATGCACTCTGCCTTCTCCAGTCCGCAGCTCGTGGTCTCGCGGTAGCGTTCTCGCTTCCCGAGCATGGGGTCCTGGGTTCGATTCCCGGCGGGGTCAGGGAGCTGAGAAGTCATATTATTTATGAGAACCTCGAATCGTGCCCAACATTAAAGACGGCAATGTACAAACTTGATCTGCCTAAACATTTGACGCAGATGCAAAGCCATTGTTCATACTACAGTTTGCCATCATCATGATTTAATTTTAGGAATATCTTACAGCTGGAATTCAATAAATAACGTTGTTTCAGATATGAGGTCAAGTTTTGTTTGACGTATATGTCGCTTAGCTTACACTTAAAACTTCATTTAAAGTTTAGTAAATTAATTTTAAGAAGCGTTGTGGAGTCAAAGAAGACGTAGTGTCGAATTTTGAGAAAGGTATGTCGAGATGGTTTGGACATATACAGAGGCTGAACGAAAGCAGGTAGATGAAACAGGTGTACAACACAAGCGTGGATGGAAGAAATGGGAGGGGTAGATCTCAGTGAGGGCCTTTTTAGCAAGGGGCAATTTAGAAGTACTCCAATTAAATTAACATTACGAAACCTATATACTTTAAGGTTAAAAATTTTGGCTCTCAAAAGAAATTTCAATTGTTTTATTGTTAACATCCGGCTCTGTTGACAAACGTATCTGCCGACCTTTGATTCAATGCAATTTCCTTCAGGCATACATGCATGTCTGAAGGAATAGAGGCTGCCGAAGATTTACAGGCGTATTAAATTAACGAAATTTATTCAACAATTGCGAATTCGACTATGCACCAGGTGTACAAACGATTGGTGACAGGCGCACGGGTAGCCAGAGAGGTTAAAGTGACTGGGACATCCGGGTTCGAAACCCTGACCGGCAGAAATTTTCATTTGCCACTAATCATTTGTGCAACTGGTGTATAAGAATATTCGCCATATGCGAATACAGTTCGTTAATTTAATATGGCTGTAAATCGTCAGCAGTGTCTGCTTCTTCCTCCTGTGGCCACCCGCTGTGTCCGAAAGTGCGCAGCTGGAGCTAACAGCTGGGGGCGCTGCAACGCCTGGAGCGTCGCCTCGGTGCAACAGTGTGAGTCTCTTCGTGTGCAACAGCGAACGAATAAACATCGCCAGGGAAGACAGAGGTCACTAGTAGCAGCTCAGCCAGCAGCGAGAGAGCGCTGGCGGCCGCAGAAAACTGTTCTCTTGGGTCCCGTGCCGAGTTGCGAGAGTGAGTACGATATACAAATGGAATTTGCGAACACATTTCGCGCCAATAAAAAGAACAGAATGAATGTTTACATTGTTGTTGTTGTTGTGGTCTTCAGTCCTGAGACTGGTTTGTTGCAACTCTCCATCCTACTCTATCCTGTGCAAGCTTTTTCATCTCCCAGTACCTACTGCAACCTAGATCCTTCTGAATCTGTTTAGTGTATTCATCTCTTGATCTCCCTCTACGATTTTTACCCTCCACGCTGCCCTCCATTACTAAATTGGTGATCCATTGATGCCTCAGAACATGCCCTACCAACCGATCCCTTCTTCTAGTTAAGTTGTGCCACAAACTTCTCTTCTCCCCAATCCTATTCAATGCCTCCTCATTAGTTATATGATCTACCCATCTAATCTTCAGCATTCTTCTGTAGCACCACATTTCGAAAGCTTCTATTCTCTTCTTCTCCAAACTAGTTATCGTCCATGTTTCACTTCCATACTTGGCTACTCTCCACACAAATACTTTCAGAAATGACTTCCTGACACTTAAATCTATATTCGATGTTAACAAATTTCTCTTCTTCAGAAACGCTTTCCTTGTCATTGCCAGTCTACATTTTATATCTCCTCTACTCCGACCATCCTCAGTTATTTTGCTCCCCAAATAGCAAAACTCCTCTACTACTTTAAGTGTCTCATTTCCTAATCTAATTCCCTCAGCATCACCCGACTTAATTCGACTACATTCCATTATCCTCGTTTTGCTTTTATTTAATGTTTACATATTCACTAAATAAACTGACCCTCTGAAGTGTACAAGGTACACTTCAATACCTTGTACAAAGTAGTACAACACATTACGAATCAGAGCACTTTAGCGATACTGCTCAATTCTGAGTTATGATCTGCAGCACATACTGCTGTTATTTTCGGCCATAATGGCTATGTTTGTGATCCGTGACTGTGTGGGATAATTATTTATTTCTAATTTCTGCTACCAGTCACTTTTTATTTTTTGTTTAATCTAACATAATACAACGCGTTTCGAACATGTTATGTTCATCTTCAGGCGTTTATACATACATACATACAGAGAAATGTTCCTTAAAAGGAAAAGACATCACTGATTTCGATTTCTAGCCATACACTGCTGCCCCCCCCCCCCCACCTGAAATGCCACACCAGCCACTACAGTAACAAACAATGGACAAATATTTCGAGATTAACTTAGGCCTCAGAAGTCCCATAGTGCTCAGAGCCATTTGAACCATTTCGATTAATCTAATTTAAGACTGTTCCTTTTAAGTAACATTTCTCTGTATGTATGTATGCATGTAATATAAACGCATGTTCGAAACGCATTGTATTATGTTAGATAAAACATAAAATAAAAAGTGACTGGTAGCAGAAATTAAAAATAAATAATTAAACATTCTGATGCTGTCTGAGGATTCAGTCTCGGCGGTTTAACGATGGTAATGCATGACTGTCAGCAACGCAGCTCATGGCATTATTAGCAGGGAATATCAAACCACTGTATTCTAACGTTTTATTTGCTTTATTCACCAGTGGTCACCGTCCGGAGAATATTTATCAGCGTTGTATCCTGTACGTAACACTTTCACTCCAACATTCATTAGCATATAGTACTTGGACAGTTACAAGAAACAAAAGTGCCTTGCATACGACAGTTTTTGTGGTTCGTGAAAGCATTATCGCTCCCAATCTCGTTCTTGCTATACAGAGAAAACGAGTACTGCCCAAGACGGTAACAGTCTTGAGAATGACCTACTCTCAGCAAACCTCGGTAATTCTTTCCCCTACTGGACTGGGACTTTCAGACGAGGTTTCACTATATCGTACATATCGAAGTAATTGCATGGTGACTATTTAAATAACATGTAATCATTTGTGGTTGTTATTCATGTACCACTATCATTAGTCTACGATATTCGTTATATGAACAGGGAGATATGAAGCTACAAATCTGTATCAAACGGCGTTTTCATTAAGTAGGAAGTCGAACCATCAAACATCTTCTGTTGCGCATCATGAGCTTGGCTACACAGGTTCAGTAGCAAAAACTTCGCAGCAAACGAAACAAAGGCTTTCATCTGATCACAATGAACCCATTTTACTGACTGTAGAATAAGATTCTGGAATCAGAACATTATAACTACACGTGTTGCAAGCCTTCGAATCGGTTTGGAAGCAAAAAAGAAGGAATATTAGGGTTTTAAAATAGATCTAAGACAAACCCGTCAGATTTGAAGCACGATCGTAATATTGGGCAGGATGTAGCGCACGGTAATTTCAAAATATCTGTCCGTTCTCCAGTTTTAAGTGACTGAGGAAAATCACGGAACGCCGGCCGGAGTGGCCAAGCGGTTCTAGGCGCTACAGTCTGGAACCGCGCGACCGCTACGGTCGCAGGTTCGAATCCTGCCTCGGGCATGGATGTGTGTGGCGTCCTTAGGTTAGTTAGGTTTAAGTAGCTCTAAGTTCTAGGGGACTAATGACCACAGCAGTTAAGTCCCATAGTGCTCAGAGCCATTTGAACCAATTTTGCCAAAATCACGGAACACTTAACTGGGGATGGCCGATCACAGTTTTGAACCCAACGTCAGGATAAGGAGCGTATTGTCGTGCAACCTGTGTTCAAATTACAGTTGTTGTTGAGGGGCTACAACGTAATAAATAAATAAATAACTGGGAGTGACTGAATGTCTGCAACAATTCATGGTTACGCATTCAAACAGAAGGAGTAGGAGGATATGTTTAAAATCTATTTTCGTTTCTCTGAGTTTATTAGCATTGTCCATAATTCCTATTAGCGGAGAACAGATAATGTGACACATTATTTTTTTCGGTTGCAACTAAAGAATGTAGTATTTCTGGACGTATTTTAGTTACTTGCTTTCATGTGAGTATTCGGTTACCAAAAATTTGTCCAATTCTAATTTTTATTTTTATGGAACGAAATATCAATCAGTTATTTATTGACATATCGTGTAAAACAACAGGCTAGCCTCGAATTCTCGAACACCATCAACGAACACGATTTTCGCTAGTATATTATAGGCCTTCGTCCCAGTGCTCATCGTATATTTCAAGGATATCCTCGTTCCCGCACATAATTAAGTCAATAGGAAGTTCTTTAGATGCAAGTGACAACTTAGTCACAGTCGACACGGGGATTTTAAAAGCTATGATTGTGTGCATTGTTCACCTGCATGTCTCGGTTTAGTTTAACACCAGAACAGCGAAAGGGATTCAAGTAAACGGTACCGAAATAGATTTTTAACATTTTTACACGAGCTTCATGACTTTTCTTCATGTCTTCTGCTTTCGGCAATAACGTAATATAATTTTCTGCATTATATATTGCACTGACCAACAGTCGCTTCTTCGAAGAATAAGATCATTATCGAAAACTTTTCCGTATTGGACTCTGTTACGTAACCTTTCAGTCGTGTTTACCTTGTTGCTGTTGTTATTTGTCTCATCAATTGGTGCCATTCGGCTTGAACAGGTATTTTCAATTACATTGCGTCAGGGTGGTCTTACTGATGAACACCTCTTGCTAATCCTCGAGAACTTAAGATACTGAATTAGGAAGTGACTCATCGAATTCAGATTTCGATTATCGAGCCTTGTCAACTGACATGAAAATGCGAGACTAAGGATGAGTTACGTCAATGGATGCCTCCAGTCTCACTTATTTTCAAAATAAATTTACAGGAGTTATCTGTCGTAGCAGTGGAGATCTCAGAGAGAGTAGGAATATCCTAACAAACCGCCTCTTGGAAGGAGGGCTGCTTTGAACGTCCTGTGTGCAACCAAGTGGATGACTTCATCATCGCTGTATTCCGACTGCTGTTTGATGAACCAGTGCTGTGTATCAAGTGCTCGCAACGAAATAAGGAATACCATTTTCACCGTATCGTTTAGCGAATTGGACACAACGATTGGTATGAAGTACACCAAAGGTTATTTTTGTGCCAAGTGTGCTACTGATACTGCCCTGGTGAAAGTATTACAATTATAAATGCAGGTTTACTTAGATTATGCCAAACAATTCTGACAAATACTGACTCAAATTTTGGACAGCTGCAGATGTGTAATGACTTCCTGTACCACGGAGGAAAGCCGACCAGAGAAGCAGCCATTGGGAGAGTGTGTCGTCATTCGCCTCATAGGGATATTCCTAAATCGAGGAAGGAACGTGACAATAGGCTTCTACCTATCCCTTCAGCTTTCCAGCTTTCCAAGAAAGGTCAACAGAAGTAAACTTCGTTAACGGGTGCAAAAAAAAAAAAAAAAAAGATTCGCCGAGAAATTTACTACTGCCTGAAGAACAACAATTCTTACAGTTCAACATGATACTAAAACGACTGATAAGTTACAGTGCACTATGACACTGTACCGACGAAAGAAGGACAAGAATATCATTGTTCTCAGCACTCTATATTCTGAAGTAGCAGTGAGTGAAGAAGGAAAGAAGAAACCAGGAAATGTTTACTAAAAGCAACAATAGTCTGCTCAAAGTGTGATTTCAGTAGAAACAAGCAAGTCAAATAAATGAAACGTAAGGAACTTTACAAATATGTTAAAATGCTGGGTAGAAATGCATATTGTGGATTTATAACGCAAATCTCATTAGGGGTCCAGTGATCCATTCACGCTGTTCTATTAGGATCACAATTGCCACTGTTCTAGTGTTTATTTGAATTGTGTCACAAATCAGTTAAATTTTAGTTAGCCACTGTAATAGAGTGGCCTATATTGTACAGTAGAGAACGAGTAGAATACATAAATGATCACTGCTTGTTTGATACATATCCTCGTACAGATAGTGTAATTTCACACTAGTACTCTTCGCTATTGTTACAACATTAAATACGTTTATTCTCATCCTCCCTTTTCCCTCACGATTGTTTATAGAAGCTAATTGATGGTTCACCCTATTTTAAGGAAGTACCATTAAAATCACGAAATTGTAATGAAACGTCTTAAATGAAAGATTACCAACTATTATTATTGACTTTAATTATTTGAGTTACATTTAAAGGAAATGCTACCTTCCAAATTTAATAATTCCGTATCACGGTTCCTTCACGCTTATTATTAATTAATTACTTTTCTCCAACAAACTTTCAAATCAGAGCGGTCACAGCCTGAATAAATCAGTTTGAAAAGGTAAGACAGCTTTAGCTGTAAGTCCTTTTTTAATAGGAGTGACCAGTTGCAGCATTTTAACTGCATCGTCAGGTCGAATCTGTACAAACTGACAGACGAAGAGTCATGTAAGCCCGGAAAACTTAACTAAAATGAAAACTATGCTAATTCTGCATATACTTTCTATTTGAGTTGTGTTTTCTTGCCTTACATGAGTCTGTGTCTATCAGTTTATACAGGTTGCGCCTGATGATGCAATATCATTTTTCCTTCGTAACAGTTTTTTCTGCTTTACTCGTGTCTTATTTACTCTCGCACTTCTTCCCTAGGTAATTCCACTCCGAATAACTCACAAACTTACTCCACTCCACTGAAACGACCCCCTATACAAAGCCAAGCATCCGAATGTAAAACCCATGTAGTTAACATCATAACTCGTCTAGCGTCCGTCTGCAGGGAATGTATTCGCAGTTACGAATATGAACCACCTTAGACCGTATATTAGAATGACGACAACGAAAATTTGTGCTGGACAGCTACTCGAACCCGGATTTCCCGCTTTACGCCAGCTGTCGCCTTAAACGCTTCGGCTATCCGTGCACGAATCACTGCCAGACCCAAACTACCATATGTGCCTGCGTCACAACCTTCACTCGTACGTTACGTATATTCTCGTCCAGGAATGACATATTTATTGTAAATCGAGGGCTCAGTATTGGCGAATAAATACGAAATCGCAGTGCCTATGTTATTCAGGAGTACGGAGCAATGTTCCTTTAGACATGCACCCCTCTGACTATAAAAGAACTTGACACGCGCGAAGATATGGTATTCTCGCCGTATAAAACCAAAACTTGAAAATTTTCTCTTTCTGACGGACAAGTATATTATTGTCAGTGTTGTTGGAAGGAAAGTCTTATGAAATCATGCATCAAAGTATAATCACCCAGTATTTTCTGGTTGGCAGATACACAGATCAGTTAGGTGCTAACGTGCCGTTGGCTCGAGCTGAATCAGTACGACGTTTGCTTTCGTTTGGCAGGAGAATCAGGGGTCAGCACGCACAGTAATAATGCTGGGGTGCCGGTTGGGTTGGCCAGTGAAAGCGGACGGGCGTGCGGGCACCCGTTCGCTCACCTGCGAGAGCCCAGCCACGCCATTACCCAACGTTTTATCAGGAAATACCGTGTGTTGTCATAATTCGCCCCGCTAATCTCACCGTTGCGCAACGTAAACATTCCGCTCTACCGCCGAGCGCGAAATGCAGCCGCCGTAATTTTCTTAATAGCCACCAAATGAAAGTGGCTCGTTTGCCGTGCTTGTCTCTGATCGTAATGCACCAGTGGAAGCGCTCCATCACTGTTCTCCATTGGGGAACGCATTACTCGCGTCCGGTTCCACGGTGGTCGAGATATTTATTTATCAATTCCATTCATTTCACCCGTGAAGTTCACTGCTTCCCAATACTGGTAAGGCCAACTCATATGGAACCGACTAATCGTGTGAAGCAAATGTTTGTCAGATGGCTTATACAATGCTCTGACTGCCTGAATTCTTAGTCTCTTATGATCTCGATACAACGTTAACTGGAATACTCTCTTTCAAATTCTGAAGATGGCAGGGGTAAAATACAAGGAGCGAAAGGCTATTTACAATTTGTACAGAAACCAGATGGCAGTTATAAGAGTCGAGGGGCATGAAAGGGAAGCAGTGGTTGGGAAAGGAGTGAGGCAGGGTTGTAGCCTCTCCCCGATGTTATTCGATCTGTATATTGAGCAAGCAGTAAAGGAAACAAAAGAAAAATTCGGAGTAGGTATTAAAATTCATGGGGAAGAAGTAAAAACTTTGAGGTTCGCCGATGACATTGTAATTGTGTCAGAGACAGCAAAGGACTTGGAAGAGCATTTGAACGGAATGGACAGTGTCTTGAAAGGAGGATATAAGATGAACATCAACAAAAGCAAAACGAGGATAATGGAGTGTAGTCTAATTAACTCGGGTGATGCTGAGGGAATTAGATTAGGAAATGAGACACTTAAGCCGGCCGAAGTGGCCGTGCAGTTAAAGGCGCTGCAGTCTGGAACCGCAAGACCGCTACGGTCGCAGGTTCGAATCCTGCCTCGGGCATGGATGTTTGTGATGTCCTTAGGTTAGTTAGGTTTAACTAGTTCTAAGTTCTAGGGGACTAATGACCTCAGCAGTTGAGTCCCATAGTGCTCAGAGCCATTTGAACCATTTTTGAGACACTTAAAGTAGTAAAGGAGATTTGCTATTTGGGGAGCAAAATGACTGATGATGGTCGAAGTAGAGGCGATATAAAATGTGGACTGGCAATGGCAAGGAAAGCGTTTCTGAAGAAGATAAATTTGTTAACATCGAGTAACGATTTAAGTGTCAGGAAGTCGTTTCTGAAAGTATTTGTATGGAGTGTAGCCATGTATGGAAGTGAAACATGGACGATAAATAGTTTGGACAAGAAGAGAATAGAAGCTTTCGAAATGTGGTGCTACAGAAGAATGCTGAAGATAAGCTTGGTAGATCACATAACTAATGAGGAAGTATTGAATAGGATTGGGGAGAAGAGAAGTTTGTGGCACAACTTGACGAGAAGAAGGGATCGGTTGGTAGGACATGTTCTGAGGTATCAAGGGATCACCAATTTAGTATTGGAGGGCAGCGTGGAGGGTAAAAATCGTAGAGGGAGACCAAGAGATGAATACACTAAGCAGATTCAGAAGGATGTAGGTTGCCGTAGGTACTGGGAGATGAAGAAGCTTGCACAGGATAGAGTAGCATGGAGAGCTGCATCAAACCAGTCTCAGGACTGAAGACCACAACAACAACAACAACAACTGACGGTACGTTAAATTATAATCTTCCTACCATCCTTCTGCCTGAATTCTGTTTTTGAACATACACTTAGGAGACAAAAATCGTGGGATAGCGATATAAACACATACAGATGGCGATAGTATCGCATACACAGTGTATAAAAGGGTAGCGCACTGGCGCAACTGTCATTTGTGCTCAAGTGGTTGATGTGAAAAGATTTGCGACGTCATTGTGGCCTCACGACGGCAATTAACAGACTTTGAACATGGAATGGTAATTGGAGTTTCCTCCCCTTTCGAAGATCGTTAGAGAATTCAGTATTCCTAGATCCACAGCGTCAAGTGTGTGCCGAGAATACCAAAATTCAGACATTACTTCTCACCACGGACAACAAAGTGGCCAACGGCCTTCACTTAACGACCGAAAGCAGCGAAGTTTGAATGAGTTGTCAGTGTTAACAGACAAGAAACACTGCTTGAAATCATAGCAGGAATCAATATGGGTCGTACGACGAGTGTATCCGTTAGGGCAGTGCGGCGAAATTTGGCGTTAATGAGCAGCAGACGAACGACGCGAGTGCCTTTGTTAACAGCATGATACTGCTTGCTGCGCCTCTCCAGGACTCGTGAGCATGGCGATTTTACCCTAGATGACTGGACAACAGTAGCCTGGTCAGATCGGCACCACTTTCAGTTGGTAATAGGTGATGAAAGGGTTCGAGTGTGACGCAGACTCCACGAAGCCATTGACCCAGGTTGTCAACAAGGCACTGCGGAAGCTGGTGGTGGCTCCATAGTGGTGTACTCTGGGTTTACATGGACTGGACTGGGTCATCTTATCCAACTGAATCGATCATTGACTTGGTATGGTCATGTTCGGCTACTTGGAGACGATTAGCACCCAACCATGGACTTCATGCTCCCTAACAACGACTAAATTTTTATGGATGGCAGTGTGCCTTGTCTCCGGGCCGCAGTTGTTGGCCACTGGTTCGAAGAAGATTCCGGAGAATTCGAGCTAATGACTGGATCGAAATGAATCCCATCCAACATTTAAGGGACAGTCGAGACGCAGTTCGTATACAAAATCCTGCACCGGAAACACTTTCGCAATTATGGACGGCTATAGAGGCAACATGCCTCAATAGTTCTGTAGCGGACTTCCAACGACTTGTTGAATAATGCCATGTCGACTTGCTGCACTACGATGGACAAAATGGGACCGGTCTGAAGATGGCAGTAGCCGAAACCAGTAAAAGTGAACTGTAAAATTTTTTTGATGTTCACAAATAAAAGACGAGGTCCGGCACCATTTTAGGACCTATTTCATGGTTCAAATGGCTCTGAGCACTATGGGACGTAACATCGGAGGTCATCAGCACCCTAGAACTTAGAAATACTTAAACCTAACTAGTCTAAGGACATCACACAAATCCATGCCCGAGGCAGGATTCGGACCTGCGACCGTAGCAGTAGCACAGTTCCGGACTGAAGCGTCTAGAACCGATCGGCCATAGCGGGCGGCAAGTATTTCATGATTTTTGTTACCTCAGTGAATATTTTCTTGTTCTTGCACACTAGAAATGCTGGCGTTCTACGTTTGAAATGTTTCTATACAGGTAATCACACGTGTAAGTAAATAGGCTGTTGGGTACTGCGGACCTCTAATTTTTTCCCATGCAAGGTAGGTTTGAATTTGTCGTAAAACTTTCAGGAATAACACAGGGATGTTTTGATTCTGTTCAAACAACCCGCTGCCAAAAATTCGTAGCTACCAACTTGAATTTAATTTTGCATTATCTCCACAAGAACGTTATGATTGATAGGAATCTGTCTGGTAGAAGATCAGTTTGGGTTTCAGTGAAATATAGAAAGCCGTAAGCAATGGCAACATTGTAGGCCTTTTAGCTAAAAGCAAACCTGACCTTATCGGTAATGTCAGTATAGATGCGACAGCGACGATGGTTGCTAAAGTTAATGAATCCATCACGAAGGCTTGGAGAGTTTTGAGCAGGGCTGTGAAGATAAGCAGTTGTTTACTTTCTGCTTAGACAATGAATGGACAATATTTAATTCCAATATTATTGACAAAGTATTATGGGCAAAGCTTAAACCGACTGGAGATCGCGCTCTGTGCTGTGTGCCAAACTTTAATGACTGGAAAGTCCCATAATGATCAACAACAAAATTCGAAAATCTCCGACTGTTGCACTCTTGATTCAAAAAAGAACGCGGAAATGACGATTAAAAGCTAACAGAAATTTGTGCTTATACAAGAAGAACAATTCGCGGAGGATACAACTTCCATCGTCATACCTTAGCGAAAGGTCTTGCCGACAAACAGAGAAAATTCTAATCGGGTCGAAGGCTTCTATTCAATCACACGTCGATGAATATGTGGCAGTAGAAGACGGCATATGGGAAGCTGAAGTTTGAAATTTTGCGTTTAGAAAAATCATCAACGCAGGAGAATCGTACAGATATACTTTGGTGTAATTGTCGTGCAGACTATTTTATTGGGAACATAGAAAAAATTAGCATCCCTGGTCTTCAGAAGAAACTGGGAAAGTTGATAAATAAGTCGCGAGGTCGGTATGCAATCTCAGTTAGGTTTTTTCCTTAGTTTACATTTATCACGAATATCTCGCCCTACGCAAAGTTCCAAGCGACTAGAAGAAGCGCTAGTGAAGCCAATAATAAGAAAGGTAAAAGAACGGATCCGCAGTATTTACACACCAGTATCCTTAACGTCGGTTTGCTGCAGAATTCTTGAGCAAATTCAAAGTTCAAATATAGTAAATTTCCTTGAGACAGAAAAGCTTCCCTCTGGCATGGGTGTGTATTTTGTCCTTAGCGTAAGTTGGTTTAAGTTAAATTAAGTTGCGCTTAAGGTTAGGGACCGATGACCTCAGCAGTTTGATCCCATAAGACCTTACCACAAATTTCCCATTTTTCCAGAAAAGCTTCTGTCCACAAAACAGTGTATTGATAAAGCATAGCTTGTGCGGTACTCAGCTTCCCATTTTCTCACATGATATCCTGCGAACAATGGATGAAGGGCAGTAGGCAGATTCTGTAGTCTTAAATTTTCGGAAAGGAGTATGTTCTCCGATATATCAGTCGGTCGAAGGCATCAAGAAATGGAGATCAGTAAGTCCTCGACGGCGAGTGCTCTTGGGAGACAAAGGTATCGTCAGTTAAGTGTGATAGCACCCCTCTTCTTCCCTATATACAATAACTATCTGTTAGATCAGGCGCACGGGGAAGTATCGTGGTTGAGTGACCGCACGATGATACACGACGTCATGGACTTGGGTAGCAAGTTGCCATAAATGTGGAAAAATGTAAGGTAATGCAGATGAGTAGGATGAGTACGAAAACCAATCGCGTAATGTTCGAATACAGTACCAGTAATGTTCTTCTTGACATGTGTAAGTGTAACGCTGCAAAGTGATACGAAGTCGTAGGAGCATGTAAGGACAGTAATAGGGAAGTCGAATGCTCTATGGTTAACTGGGAGAATCCTCCGGGAGTGTAGCTGACCTGTAAAGAAGACCGTTTACAGAACACTTGTGTGACCCATTCTTGAGTACTGCTGTAGTATTTGGGATTCCCAGCAGCTCAGAGTGAAGGAAAACACCGAAGAAATTCAGACGGATGCTGTTGCGTTTGTTAGCGGCAGGTTAGATCATCTCGCGAGTTTTATGGAAATAATGCGTAAACGCAGAAAGAAATGCTAGTGAGAGAATTTAGAGTACTGGCATTTACGACTGACTGCATAACGATTCTATTGCCGACAAGGTACATTTCGCTTAAGGACCACGACGACAAGAGAAATTACGCTTTGGCTAAAATGGCTCTGAGCACTATGGGACTCAACATCTATGGTCATCAGTCCCCCAGAACTAAGAACTACCTAAACCTAACTAACCTAAGGACATCACACAACACCCAGCCATCACGAGGCAGAGAAAATCCCTGACCCCGCCGGGAATCGAACCCGGGAACCCGGGCGTGGGAAGCGAGAACGCTACCGCACGACCACGAGATGCATAAATTACGCTTTGTATGAAGGATTATAGAGAGTCGTTTTTTTCCTCACTTCATTTGCGAGAGAGACACGAGATGGAATGACTAGTTGTGGTGCAATTGTTTATTTCATCCTCCATCACGGACCATATGGTGGCTTGTGAAGTATGTATATAGATGTAGATATATTTGGTTTAAATGAAATTCTTTTTGCTGTTAGATCGCGTCAGGGTGGCTACGGATGTCTGCAAAGACGGTAAAAATATCGTTGCTGACGTTGAATTTATGGTTGTATGGGTATGCTCATAAGGATACGGTATAATACCCAAAAATGTTCAAAATATGAACTCAGATTACTTGATACAGTTTCTACAGATTCAATTCAGGGCCTGATATGCTTCTCGTTGCTTTTCGTATACTCTTGTCAAGCACGTAGCTATGTGGCATACTAAAGTAGGTCACCGAATGAATTATTAAGTTCTGTCACACATACTGCAACGTTGTGGGCTGTAGTGCGGCAGTCAGGTGAATTATTCAGTCCACGCAACCGCTGATTTGTAGACATCATATGGACTATAGCAATCGTCTCGCTGAATGTACACGGATCGATTTTCCAACGCGATATTTTGAGGAGATAAAATATTCCAGATATTCTACAAACGATTTCGAAAAACAAAATCGATTACAAAGCAGAGTCCATTTTCGTAGAAAAATTAATGCACCAACTGTTGATTTGGAAAGGCAAATTTTAGAAAGCACTTCGGCAAAGCTAGAATACTAATACTACAACTCAAGCAAAGTACAGCACAAACGGCGTATTCGCGCATAGCAAACATTTCACCTACACAATATAAACGCGATCAAACCCTTACGGACAAGAATTTTCTTTTGAGATTCCACACAGTTGGTTTCCGCATGTATCTTTTCACAAATTTTTCCTGGCAGATTATTATTTACTAACGTAAGTTCACTACAAATGGAATTTCTAGCGTACGTCATACCTTGCCATAGCAAAAATAACAAGACAGTAAAAGAGTACTGGAAGACATATAACGACATCGTGAAATGCATCAACATGAAAGGTCGTTCTCGAAACTAGTGGAATTTATCTTTCATGTCCAACACATCCACTACATCGCGTCCATGAGGGCTAAGCAGTGTTGCGAAAATAGGTATCGCTTTTCCGGTTATAGTTTCCCTCTTTCAGAATGATACGATTACTATCCTCCCAACACATTAAACGTTGTCAGCGTTGTTTGTATAGCCTCCGCATAAAATTTTGTCTCATGAGATCAGTTCTATAAGCAAAAGTGTCAATGATTGGTATAAAAATGAATTCTCTTTACTTACTCTAGTGTTGTTCTTCAGAAAATCACTCATTATTTTATACCAGATGTAACTACGACTGTGCCGGTTTATGGACTTCGTCGTCGACTCTTTTTTACTTTTATTTTCCATCCTCAGAGCCAACGACACTAAGAATTTATTCTGAAGGTGAAGTCAAATATTTGTAGGTAGACTGCGCCACTCTGAAGCACCTCGCAAAATGAGACGTTGGCCATCTTGAGCATTCTCCGAATTCTTTATTGAACAAGAATGTTCACGAAAGAGCTCGCTCAATACCACAGAAGGCGCTTGTAATAGACAGAGTGCGAGGAGAGATTTAAACTCAACTTATTAACATTTATTGCTTCTTCTCCTGGATTTGAAAGGGAAGATCTCTAGAAAATTTTCCTCAGATCCAAGAACTCTGTTCGTCATTTCTGTAATTACACATCACTTCAGCGGTACTTTCGCGGGCACGCCGGTGAATCTTGGACTGGAATTACGACGGACGTTAATCCAGAAGGCGCTTAGCTTCTGAGTTATACTTTTCCGATATCGGAGAGATTATTCCCCGACATTATGGCTCTACCGAGTACCCTCAAAGCAGCGGAGGACTCTAGGTTCGCGGCAGAGCCGTAGTAATTTAATGCTGCGCCGTGAAAGCTCACGAGATCCTCACAAGAAGCAGTCCATAGTCTCTGTCCTGTGAAACATTCCGTTTCTAACTAAGAACGCAGTAACGCCCCAAGGAACTGTGACTGCTTCGAACGCAGATAAACTACTGCTGATCGCGAAGATCTTCATGTAATTTGTGGAAGACGATCGCAATTACGGCAGCGTAATATTTCCTGTTAGATATTCTTGTCTATAACAGCGCATTGATAAAATAATTCAGGCAACTAAACTACGAGGGTTAGAACTTTAATACGGGCAAATATTTATAAAAAATAGATACGTTCAAAATGGTTGGAATGGCTCTGAGCACTATGGCACTTAACATCTAAAGTCATCAGTCCCCTAGAACATAGAACTACTTAAACCTAACTAACCTAAGAACATCACACACATCCATGCTCGAGGCCGGATTCTAACCTGGGATTTAGCGAATAGATACGTGTTTCAAAGTTTTACTGACCCTCAAAGTAGTCACCAGCATTGTGTATAACCCGTTGCAGCGATGTGGATGTTGTAGGATACTCTTAGCAGTGCCAGTTGTTTTGACAGTTCGAGCAGCGCGTTCTATTGCCCGACGGATTTGTAGCAGTTCTGAAGCGAAAGGCGTGAAGTATTTCCTTCAGTTTAGAAATCGAGTTGAAGTGACGAGGGCTTAAGTCTGGGGAGTGAAGTTGGTGGTATAGCACTTAGCAGCCCCAACATTCAAACATATCAGTAATAGCTTGCACTGTACGTGCTTGAGCATTGTCCTGCAAAATGATTGCCAAGTCATCCAGAAAGTGTCATCACTTCTGTCTCTGAGCTGGTCGTACGTTGTGTTCCAAAAATGAACAGCATAGAGAATATAAGAATAAAAAGAAGACAGTGAATTCGGGAAGAACACAAACCAGCTGTTGACTTTGTCTTTGAATCCTACTTCCATTCTGATGGTTATCATCACTGCATGACATATTCGTTTTCATTTTGTTTTGAATGGGCTCCCTTGCAGTACTGTACTTGGATCTTTAAGCATCCTGTTGCACATCCTTGTCTGATGTCAACCTCCGCCACACTAATTCTGCTTCTGCATGATAATTATTCCAGACAATATCTAAATCTACATACATTCTCCATAAGCTACCGTACAGTGCATGACGGATGGTATGTTGTACCGCTGCTAAATATTTCCCTCTCTGTCCCATTCATAAATAAAGTGCTGGAAAATGACACCCTGTATGTCCCTATACGAGCCCTAATTACTGTTATCGAATCTTTGAGGTTATTAGGCGAAATGTACTTTGGCGGGAGTAGAATCGTGTTGCAGTCAGCTTCGAATGCCAGTTCGCGAAAAGAACGTCGCCTTCCTTCCAGGGAGTCTCCTGTGAATTCCTGTGTAAGACTTGCACTTGATCGAAGTTAGCGGTAACAAATCTGGCAGCCTGCTTCTGGACAGCGTCACACTCCCTTTAATCCAGCCTGGTAGGGATCCCAGACACTTGAGAAGTATTCGACAATGGGTCCCACTAAAGTTCTACACGCGGCTTTCTTTACAGAGAACTTTCCTAAAATCCTCCCAATAAACCAAAACCGCGCATTCGACTTTTACTGCTACCTTCCTTACCTGCTCGTTCCATGTCATATCGCATTGTAACGCTACGCCTAGGTTTTTAATCGACGTGGCTGTGTAAAGCAGCTCATTACTAAAACCTCCTGGCAGATTAAAACTGTATGCCGGACCGAGACTCGAACTCGGGACCTTTGCCTTTCGCGGGCAAGTGCTCTACCAACTGAGCTACCCAAGCACGTCTCACGCCCCGTCCTCACAGCTTCACATCTTCCAGTACCTAGTCTCCTACCTTCCAAACTTTACAGAAGCTCTCCTGCGAACCTTGCAGAACTAGCACTCCTGAAAGAAAGGATATTGCTGAGACATGGCTTAGCCACAGCCTAGGGGATGTTTCCAGAATGAGATTTTCACTCTGCAGCGGAGTGTGCGCTGATGTGAAACTTCCTGGCAGATTAAAACTGTGTGCCGGACCGAGACTCGAACTCGGGTCCTTTGTCTTTCGCGGGCAAGTGCTCCACCAATTTTTTTTTTAAAATCTCATTTTTTTCGTTATGGTTCGTTTCAGTTGTTCGTAGCGGACGTCACCTGACGCCCGTTGACGTTCGTTATTGATCCGTTCACTCAGTTTTTTTATTACAGAGGGCAGACAACCCTCTGACCGAACAAGCTGAGCTACCGTGCCGGCCCAACTGAGCTACCCAAGCACACTACGCTGCAGAGTGAAAATCTCATTCTGAACTCATTACTAATATTGTATTCGAACATTACTGGACTGTTTTCCCTACGTACCTGCCTTCACTTACGTTTTTCCCATATTTAGAGTACGTTGTCACACTTTAGACCAACTAGAAATTCTGTCTACGTCATCCTGTATCCTCCTACAGTGAGTCAACGGGGGCACCTTCCCGTACACCAACGCATCATCCGTAAACATCTGCTCATCCTGTGCATCAGACCATTTATGTATACAAAGAATAGTAGCTGTCCTATCACACTTCTCTGGGGGACTCCTGACGATACCCTTATCTCTGATGAACAGTCGTTGAAGACACCGTATTGGGTTCTATTAGTTAAATCTTCGAGCGACTCCCGTATCTGGAAACCTACTCCGTATGTTTGTATTGCCGTTAACATCCTGCAGTGCCGTACCATGTCAAATACTTTTCGGAAAAGCCAGTCGTCAGGGGCACAAGCACTTGAGCACTGCATTGGACGCCGAGCGCGCTATACCGGAGGGGATTACGTCGACAGTCAAGAAAGAAGGAATGGGTTAAGACTTCCAGGTCGTCGGTATAAAGTCATGGAAAATGGACGATGGAGGCTGCCGGCTGTCAGTGAGTCGGCACACAAAGAATGAGGGAAGATAAACACATTGCGCCGACTTTGCATCTGCTGCACGTACCTTCATGCAAAACTGACTCTGAGGTGATGAGATGAAACTACTAATTGCTCTCCCCATTCCACCCAACCTTCTTGGTTCAAATGGCTCTAAGCGCTATGGGACTTAACATCTGAGGTCATCAGTCCCCTAGGCTTAGAACTACTTAAACCTAACTAACCTAAGGACATCACACACATCCGTGCCCGAGGCAGGATTCGAACCTGAGACCGTAGCAGCAGCACGGTTTTGGACTGAAGCGCCTAGAACCGCTCGGCCACAACAGCTGGCTAACCTTATTGCCTAGCAACTCATTCGTGTCTATTTTCAGTCAAATCAGCCCTGAGATTTATATTTGTATTAGTGATATCACAATAAATGTAAATGTCTCCGTGTTTTAATCTTCAAACTGATTTGTTTCACAACAGCGGTAGGAGGGGTGCTCTGTGACCCTGTGGCAAAGGTGATGTACAATAATCTTTTAAATTTATGTGTAGTTAGTTTATGAACTTGAGTGGAAAAGAAAAAAAACTGAGGAGAAAACCTATGAAAAAGCAAAAACTCATAAATCCCAGTGTGTAGACGTAGAATATTTGTAGCAAGTTTGCGCGAGCTCGGCAGACAGAGTTGTCGCTATCAAGTAGTTAAGCGGCGTTTGATAAACGGGCCAGACTTGGCGAGGTTTTATTACAGCCTGTAAATTACATTTGATTCCGTGAACAATTGAAGTTAGGTATATTTTGGTATTACTTTTGACCTATTGACTTTGAACTATTACCTCCTTTAGTCGTTGTGGAGAACCCAGTAGAAAGGTTCCAGGAACCTGCTTGGGGCAATTTATTGACCTACCGGTGTAGGTTTCCCATTCCGGTGGTCGGATCTAGAAATCTTTCTGAATAGTTGCCTACAGGATAGTAATAACTGAAAATCGTTTATTCAGTTACTCAATTTCAAGTCACATAAATAGTGTCAAGACTGATATCAGCTTCTAATAATTTATTTCCTTCTTTCGCTTACGCCGTAGTCCTAAAGCGATAGCAGGGTCGGCGTGGTTACAACGGATTTGGCAATGTTAGTGTTATGGATGGCTGGATGTCCTTCCTGCCGCCATCCCGTACCCCCCCCTCCCCCCCGAACGAAATCAGTACGCCAACTGTCTGCATCTAATGTAAATCGTGAAATAGTGAGGACGTGCTGTCTGCGACGCGTGTAACTGAGGCGGAACGTGGGGACCAGCCCGGTATTCACCTAGAGGGATGTGGAAAACAGCCTAAAAACCACATCCAGGCTGGCCGGCACACCGGCCCTCGTCGTTAATTCGCCGGGCGGATTCGATCCGGCGCCGGTGTGCCTACCCGAGTCCAGGAAGCAGCGTGTTAGCGCGTTTGGCTACCCTGGCGGGTAGCTCCTAATCATTAGAGCTTTTGAATTTTTTACTTAGTAACTAGACAGTTCTGCAGACCAAGAGAGACCAGAGTTAAAGAATTACATGGTAACGCAATCAGAACATCCGACAACAAGTCTAAAGCAGGCGTGGACCATTAATGTGAGCCAAGCCTCAGCAGTAGAATAAAATATTTTCCTTCTACGACGATCAGCGTGATCCTCTTGAGCAGTGTGCCTGGTCTGCATTAATCATTTTGGTTCGCTGACCAATTTACTCTTGCATCGGGGGACAAAACAAAGCTGATGACTCTTAGTAAGGCAATCATGTAAATTCATCTTTGACTGCTGAACAACATTTATAAATAAGAAGGTAGGAGGTGAGGTACTGGTGGAAATTCTACATCTACATCTGCGTGGTTACTCTACAATTCACACTTTAGTGCGTGGTAGAGGGTTCATCGAACCATTTTCGTACTACTTCTCTACCATGCCACTCTCGAATGGCGCGTGGTAAAAAGGAACACACAAATCTTTCCGTTCCAGCTCTGATTTCTCTTATTTTATTATGATGATCATTTCTACCTACGTAGGTGGGTGTCAACAAAGTATTTTCGCATTCGGAGGAGAAAGTTGGTGATTGAAATTTCGTAAATAGATCTTGCAGCAAAGAAAACCGCCTTTGTTTCAGTGACTGCCACCCCAACTCGCGTATCGTATCAGTGACACTCTCACCCCTATTGCGCGATAACACGAAACGAGCTGCCCTTCTTTGCACTTTTTCGATGTCCTCTATCAACCCTACCTGGTAAGGATCCCACACCGCGCAGCAATATTCCAGCAGAGGACGGACAAGTGTAATGTAGGCTCTTTCTTTAGTGGGTTTGTCGCATCTTCTAAGTGTTCTGCCAACAAAGCACAGTTTCTGTTTCGCCTTCCCCACAATATTATCTATGTGGTCTTTTCAATTTAAGTTTCTCGTAATTGTAATTCCTAGGTATTTAGTCGAATTGACAGATTTATCGTATACCCAAAATTTATCGGATTTCTTTTAGTACCCATGTGGATGACCTCGCACTTTTCTTTGTTTAGTGCCAGTTGCCACTTTTCGCACCACACAGAAATTCTCTCTAGATCATTTTGTAATTGGAATTAATCGTCTGATGATTTTACTAAACGGTAAATTACAGTGCCATCTGCAAACAATCTAAGGGGGTTGCTCAGATTATCACCTGTATCATTTATGTAAATCAGGAACAGCGGAGGGCCTATGACACTACCTTGCGGAACGCCAGATATCACTTCTGTTGTGCTCGATTATTTACCGTCTATCACTACGAACTGTGACCTCTCTGAGAGGAAATCACGAATCCAGTCACACAACTGAGGCGATACTCCATATGCACGCAATTTGATTAATAGTCGCTTGTGAGGAACGGTATCAAAAGCCTACTGGAAATCTCGGAATATGGAATCGATCTGAGATCCCTTGTCGACAGCACTCATTACTTCATGGGAATAAAGAGCTAGTTGTGTTGCCCAAGAACGATATTTTCTGAATCCGTGTTGCTTATGTATCAATAAGCCATTTTCTTCGAGGTGATTCATAATTTTCGAGTACAGTACATGCTCCAAAATCCTACTGCAAATTGAGGTCAGTGATATGGGTCTGTAATTCAATGGGTTCCTCCTATTTCCTTTCTTGAATATTGGTGTGACCTGTGCTACTTTCGAGTCTTTAGGAACAGACCTTTCGTCAAGTGAGCGGTTCTATATGATTGCTAAGAAAGGCGCTATTGTGTCTGCATACTCTGAAAGGAACCCGATTGGTATACTATCTGGACCGGAAGACTTGCTCTTCTTAAGTGATTTGAGTTGTTTCGCAACACCTGAGATATCTACTTTTATGTGACTCATGCTAACAGCTGTTCTGGTTTAGAATTCTGGAATACTTACTTCATCTTCTTTCGTGAAAGAATTACGTACTTGGATAGCTCCCGAAAGGCAAAGGTCCCAGGTTCGAGTCTCGGTGCAGCACACAGTTCTAAACTGCGGAAAGCCTTGGAACAATACTTGGCATAATTAGTCTCGGGCTCCAAGAGCGCGTGGATTCCTGCGCACGGAGCCATCGCGCGAAGCCACTAACCCTACGATGAAGAGACAATGGTACCGAGCGGTACCTTAAAGCGTCTAACTTGTTGCCACCACTCCAATGAACATCTGACGATGATAGCGGCGGTTTATCTGAGCTTTTGAGATGCAGGAACATTTCACAATCTATGATGATTCGTGGGGTAGGAGCGTAGAGGGAGATTCGGATCTTCTTCGGAGTTTACTGGTTGGACGATGTGTCTCGCCTGATTCTCCCGATTCTGACGAGGTGTATTGGCCAGCAGACCGTGCACTGCCATGCACAGGTGGTCGCGGTGCGACGCTGAGTGTTCCGCACCGACGGCGCGCGGCTCTCGGCTGGTTGTGACCTTTCGCTCCGTGGGCGGTGCCGACCTCGCTCTACGCGCCGTTCGCCATTGTGTGCAGGAATGCCCGCCCCGTCTCTCGCAGGTGCCACTTGGCGGGTCCAAACACCCATTGGCGCTCACACAAAAATGTGACACATGATACCACGCTCGTCCCGAGATGCGCAGAGGCATCACCGCGTAGATCTCCCTCTTTACCCTGTTACACAGATAAAACTGGCTATTAAACTTCGTTGAAATCCGTCTTTGCAACTACTAAAAATGGGTATTTACTTCACGATAGCTGTAGCGTTTCAATCATTTAAAACATCGTCAGTGGTATGAAATGAAATTTATTTACATTTTGGGCTTCCCTGTAGATACTCAAACACGATTTACTTACAGCTTTGTTGGCTGTGGTGTAAAGCTTTCTGTCGTGCAGTCATCAAGAATACACGTGTAGACCTCCGGCTACGAAAGCCCATATCTATGACGTTTCGCTGAACGGTTCCCACCCTGACACTTGTTGATGGCCCAGCATTGGCTCTGAGCACTATGGGACTTAACTTCTGAGGTCATCGGTCCCCTAGAACTTAGAACTACTTAAACCTAACTAACCTAAGGACATCACACACATCCATGCCCGAGGCAGGATTCGAACCTGCGACAGTAGCGGTATCGCGGTTCCGCACTGTAGCCCCTAGAACCGCTCGGCCACCCCCGCCGGCGGCCCAGCATTGAAATTTGCAGCAATTTGCGAAAGGGTTGCACTTCTGTCACGTTGAACGATTCCCTTCTGTCGTCGTTGGTCCCGTTCTTGTAGGATCTTTTCCCGGCAGCAGCAATGTCGGGGTTCTGATGTTTTACAGGATGCTTGATATTCACGGTACACCCGCTAAATGGTCGTACGGGAAAATCCCCACCTCATCACTAGCTCGGGAATGCTGTGTCCCATCGCTCGTGCGCCGACTATAACACCACTTTCAAACTCACTGAAACCTTGATAACCTGCCATTGTAGCAGCAGTAGCCGATTGAATGACTGCGCCAGACACATGTTGTCTTATATATGCGTTGCCGGCCGCAGCGCCGTTTTGTGCCTGTTTACATACCTCTATAATCGAATACACATGCCTATACAAGATTCTTTGTGTGTGTGTGTGTGTGTGTGTGTGTGTGTGCGCGTTTGTGCGTTTGTGTTTCTTCCACTTCTTCTCTTAAACCACTGGACCGATTTCAACCAGACTGTTGTACAAATCCTTTACTGTCAGGCAACAATCTCTGTGGAGGTGAGGAACACCTATCTATAGTGGTTCGGCACACATGACGCCATGAACAAGGTGAAGTATGAAAAACAGCTGCATCATGCATGATGTTTAAATGTACTAGTTCTGTGCTACTTCCTGTACTCACAATACATTTCGCAGGCGGTATCCACTTATGCCGCTAAATG
The DNA here is from genome assembly GCF_023864345.2 of Schistocerca serialis cubense. Classification (NCBI taxonomy): domain Eukaryota; kingdom Metazoa; phylum Arthropoda; class Insecta; order Orthoptera; family Acrididae; genus Schistocerca; species Schistocerca serialis. The sequence goes on along the minus strand of NC_064639.1, from coordinate 1,140,264,511 downwards.
CACCAACAAAAAAATGACTCTGAGCACTATGGGACATAACTTCTGAGGTCATCAGTCTCCTAGAACTTAGAACTACTGAAACCTAACCAACCTAAGGAAATCAGATACCATGCCCGAGTCAGGATTCGAACCTGCTGCACCAACGAAAGTGTAACATCGTACCATGAGATATGACGTCATAAACACTTTCGTGGAAAGTGCCGCATTGTGCATGACGTTTAATTTGTTACTTATTTTCTATTAAGACTATTCGCAATAAATTTTGCAGCAGTATCCAGATATGCCGCTGATTGTACCTACGGAAATATATCATTGTACGAGACATGGTTTAAGCGATATCAGATCATAAACACTGAGATACGTGAAAAAATTCTACATCCTGCATAAAGTTTTAACACATTTATTCCACTGCTGAGACGCTCATACAATTGAGTCAAGGAAATCCTTGACACCTAGCAGAGCTTTTGACAGCTTTCAACTGCGAATGTAAAAGGCTGTGGGCGTAAACGATAGCCCTCTTCAGAGCTATGATGAGGGGTTGCTATAGAGACGTGTACAAAACCTCGTTGTACAGACGCGAAGCATGTGCAATCAGCTCACAGAAACTGTTTCATAATTTCAAAGATAGTTTCACGAATACATGGAAATGAATTTTTTTTTCAGTATTACACAACAAACACAGTTCATTTTTTGTTTTTGTTTTTAATAGAAAATTGGCAAAATTAATATCCGGGCTGTGCCGTGTTTGTCAGCTAGTTTTCCAATAAGCACGATATGACGAGGATGGAACACGTCCTCGTTCCGGACCTACGCGCTCGACGTCTCGTTTCTTGTCTAAATCTCATGACTCATTGGTTATGTGTGTATCTTTTCTTAATTCGTTCCCTCTAACTATTACGTGTATTCTTCTCTAAAGGCTAGTCGCTCTCTCACAGTTATTTACTTCTGTAATTCACGTATCAATTTTCTGTGGATAGGTTGTTGGAGCCACTTGTAGTCCGGAAGAGTGGATCGTTCTCCATACGTACATTGTGAAAGATGCCTCATGTTTAACATTTTAATGGTAACAATATACAAATCTTAATTCAGTTTGCAATGTCTCAGTTACGTCTGTAGCTCCTCCGTCAGTAATTGTATGCACACGGCAACTGATACATCAGTTTTGCGTTAACGAGGTCCGATGCTAAGATGAATGTGACAGGCAGCTTTACGGGTTATCTGTGAATAATTTGTGAAATTACAGGAAGGAGTTGCCGAGCTGGAAGTACATTTTCACCAGTCGTTCTCCAGCTTTTCCCTTTATTAATCTCGTCACGAAGAGTGACAATTTCCTCCAAGGCTTCAGAGGGCTGAACACGCTCAAGTCTTTACTATGACAACAAAAGCGCTACAATGTGTTCTACGCATTACAGTATATAATGACTTGCGGAGTATATACCAGTACGTAGGAACACAACATTAAAAGTGTACATGTACACATCACAGTTAGCTACGTTCAACAGATATCCTATATTGGGCTGAATATAGGACGCACTTTTTCCCAAAAATTCGACCACGAAAAATTAGGGTGTGAGTTAATCTGCGCGACTTTACAACTGTCGGTATATTTGCGCGTCATAGATGCCCTCAACTATAGAACTCGTTCACCATTTCGGTATGGAGTAGCAATGTTGCTAGTGTTTGGGAATCAAACTGTGTGTGTGTGTGTGTGTGTGTGTGTGTGTGTGTGTGTGTGTGAGAGAGAGAGAGAGAGAGAGAGAGAGAGAGAGAGGGAGGCAAAGTAAGCTTCGCCGATGTTCGAATTTTCATTTGGGTAATGACTATTGTTGTGGGTACTCTACAGTTTCTTTTCACGACAGGAAAGGTACAGCTATCCACTGACTAAAAGGTAAAACATGAACTATACCAACGAACCAAAACGCCGAAAGAGTATCACCAACGAATTTCGGAATTAGGGCTAATTGATGTATTTTTTTTATCGCATTTATCTCTTATGTGAAGTGTTCGTCTTTCAAAATAAGGAGCGAGGCATCTCCAGTGTATTGCATGTTGGCGAGAACTGCGGACTTTCGGAGGAAAGTGACGAAAACACTAACAGTGAGATCGTAGAAGACAATGAGTAGAATGGTGGCATCTATGTGTGATTTGCCTACGTAATTACATAAAGAGTGTGATTAACCGTGACCTAATGTGAGGTAAAATTTTCTCCATTGCCTTTCCCTCGTTAGTCTCTATGTATACTGTAATTACGGGCGCAGATTATATTCTAGCCGGCATGGGTGGCCGATCGGTTCTAGGCGCTACAGTCTGCAACCGCGCGATCGCTACGGTCGCAGGTTCGAATCCTGCCTCGGGCATGGATATGTGTGGTGTCCGTAGATTAGTTTGGTTTAAGTAGTTCAAAGTTCTAGGGGACTGATGACCTCAGAAGTTAAGTTCCATAGTGCTCAGAGCCATTTTATCCATTATATTCTAGCGCGGCTTATATTCGGGCCAATATGGTACTTAAGACCCAACTGTCACACTTCGAGAAGAAAATATATCATTTTACGTAGAGAAACATTTCCAAATAGCGATCTGAAACACCATTTAGGAATCATTCAGATCCTAGTACTATATGATGGAAAATGTGCACACCTGCAAGAGGATGCCTGGCATATAGGCATCCCGCCGATTGCCCTCGCATTAGCTAACTGTCCCAAACGCACAGCAGTGGACTCCTATTGTCTTCCTACGCCGAAGGATGTTAGCCGCACCTCGCAAAGCGTTGGTACGCGGCCGGGATCTTCCTCCTTGTTTGCCTGCTCTAGCGACGGGGTTTATGAAATATTAATGAGCCCGTCTGACGTTTAGCGATGCAGAAGGCCGCTCGCTTGCTTTTATTACCGAGGGAAGCTCCGATCACGCATGGATTCTCGCGATTGCACACCGCCGGGGCAGAAGAAACGAAACTGCTACTGCAGCACTCCCTCTCGTGGCGAGTACTCTGCCTCACTTCGCCGTTTTGGCCCACCCATAAATTAGTATTCTAACAGCCTCGCTCGCTGAATGAGAGAAAGGCTGCAAATTGACAGAGCAAAGAGAGAGTTTCGAACGCTTACGATATCGGTCTTATGGATACGGGGGGGAGCAAACTAGGCTACAATTTTGCCGTTGAAGAACTGAAGTTTGTGATTACTCTATCCCCACCTCCCCAACCCCTCCGCTGTCTTCTCGTATTGTCTTCTACTTCTTCTTCTTCTGTGCCTCTGCCCTTCATCTGATTCGCTCCCTTTCCTCTCGGTACCTCAAAAGGACAGCTCGTTCATATAACATACTAGAAACCTACCCCTACCAATGTGTCTAAATAAATCAACACGTATGAGGAGTTAGAGCTACAAAGTAATATCGCTTAAATAAACTGAACAGCGAGTCTAAACGTGTGTAATGTATGTAGTAAATAAATAAACAAACGATGAGGTGCTCTTACCACAACGTAATATCTCTTAAACTGAACAACGTTCTCTGAAAGCCAGTGTCATACATATCCTGTATGTAGCAACTGCAGGACAATTAAACTCCGCTATCGTTTTATGACAGCAGCAATAAACAGTGAATGAGCCATCATAATAATAGTTTATTGATGCTAAAGTGTGCTATATTATGCAGTTACGAAGTTGTAGACTGGGAATGGTCGACACCCTCTTGAGAATGTATAGTGTCGGTAAAGAATACGAATATCGAGAATGAATTGCGTAAGAGGTTTAAGATTCGAATCGAGATTTTTGGCAAATGATGAGCGGCAATGTAATTGTGTTGCATGGTTAATACTTTTAACCCTTGTATCGACCGAAATATTGAACTAAGTATTTTTTTGATATACTTTTTAAAGGCGTTCTGGTCCATTGATATAAAACTGCTACGTTGTTAACGAATCGTTGAAAGGCTTCTACGTTAGCCCTCTTTCTTCATTCGCGACCCATTTTCCCTTGTTGTTACGATTAGTGTTTGCACAGACGTCTTCTGTGTTGCATGATATTTCTTTGAAAAGGGTTTTATTGATTTTGATAACGAGTAACCTGTTTCCACCCTCGTCTAAATGGTATCAGTAAGTGTGAATTTACGACTGACTGAGTTTTTAAATATGTCGGTGGTAGCGCAGAGCGTTTCTTTTCTATCGTGTAGAACTCCAAACATTTTAGAGTTTCGCCAAAGATGTCTGGCAAAGTAGTTATTTTTAGGTTCTGAGCTTTTCGTCCGTACAATTGGTTGGGAGTCCTACCCCACGCCGTCGAAAGAAAAAGAACGCGTCTTCACGACAATGGCCGTTACATATCGCTTTTTTAAGTTACTCGATGGTTCGCCGATGACCTGCGAATACGCTTTCGTTCTCCGGAACATGGACTGGTGTGACTTCAGTTGTATTGGTCGGACTTAACGGCTATTTTTGTTTGGGGATCATACAGTTAATTAAATTACGCGGTCGGCTATACCCGTGATTTTATTCGCGATTTAATTCCGACGCATTTACTGCGAAATGAACGAACTTAACGATAAATTTTCCGTGTCCGAACAGAGCCACGTGACTTCAGCATTTGTGCCTCGTAACTTGAACCTATTCGTGTGCCTCTAAGAATTAATGTCTTTCAATATGCGAACATCATATTTCGTTAGATGAAGTATTTTAAACCGAGTTGGTAATCTTGAATGATGAAGTTCAGTGGCCTAGCAATGTTGGGTTAAGTTCGTAAATGTTTATATGGATAATCGCCTTCATCGATCTGCCCATAGTTTTCGTATTTCTTTCCATTAGTAATTTTATTGCTGATTTTGTAATCGTTTCCCACGCTTTGTGCTTCAATCTCCGCGTCAGACGATCGCAAAAAATGGTTCAAATGGCTCTGACTACTATGGGGCTTAACATCTATGGTCATCGGCCCCTTAGAACTTAGAACTACTTAAACCTAACTAACCTAAGGACATCACACAACACCCAGTCATCACGAGGCAGAGAAAATCCGTGACACCGCCGGGAATCGAACCCGGGAACCCGGGCGCGGGAAGCGAGAACGCTACCGCACGACCACGAGTGATAAAAGTAATTACACTACTGGCCATTAAAATTGCTACACCACAAATATGTCGTGCTACAGACGCGAAATTTAACCGACAAGAAGAAGATGCTGTAATACGCAAATGATTAGCTTTTCAGAGCATTCGCACAAGGTTGGCACCGGTGGCGACACCTACAACGTGCTGACACGAGGCAAGTTTCCAACCGATTTCTCATACACAAACAGCAGTTGACCGGCGTTGCCTGGTGAAACGTTGTTGTGATGCCTCGTGTAAGGAGGAGAAATGCGTACCATCACGTTTTTGACTTTGATAAAGGTCGGATTGTAGCCTATCGCGATTGCGGTTTATCGTATCGTATCGCGACATTGCTGCTCGCGTTGGTCGAGATCGAATAAAGAATCGGTGGGTTCAGGAGGGTCATACGGAACGCCGTGCTGGATCGCAACGGCCTCGTATCACTAGCAGTCGAGATGACAGGCATCTTATCCGCATGGCTGTAACGGATCGTGCAGCCACGTCTCGATCCCTGAGTCAACACATGGGGACGTTTGCAAGGCAGCAACTATCTGCACGGACAGTTCGACGACGTTTGCAGCAGCATGGACTATCAGCTCGGAGACCATGGCTGCGGTTACCCTTGACGCTGTATCACAGACAGGAGCGCCTTCGATCGTGTACTCAACGACGAACCTGGGTGCACGAATGGGAAAACTCATTTTTTGGGATGAATCCAGGTTCTGTTTACAACATCATGATGATCGCATCCGTGTTTGCGACATCGCGGTGAACGCACATTGGAAGCATGTATTCGTTATCGCCATACTGGCCTATCACCCGGGGTGATGGTATGAGGTTCCATTGGTTACACGTCTCGGTCACCTCTCGTTCGCATTGACGTCACTTTGAACAGTGGACGTTACATTTCAGATGTGTTACGACCCGTGGCTCTCTCCGTCATTCGGTCCATGCGAAACCCTACATTTCAGCAGGATAATGCACGACTGCATGTTGCAGATCCTGTACGGGCCTTTCTGGATACAGAAAATCTTCGACTACTGCCCTGGCCAGCACATTCTCCAGATCTCTCACCACTTGAAAACGTCTGGTCAATGGTGGCCGAGCAACTGGCTCGTCACAATACGCCAGTCACTACTCTTGATGAACTGCGGTGTCGTGTTGAACCTGCAGGGGCAGCTATACCTGTACACGCCATCAAAGCTCTGTTTGACCCAATACCGAGGTGTATCAAGGCCGTTATTACGGCCAGATGTGGCTGTTCTGGGTACTGATTTCTCAGGATCTATGCACCCAAATTGCGTGAAAATGTAATCAGATGTCAGTTCTAGTATAATATATTTGTCCAATGAATACCCGTTTATCACCTGAATTTTTTCTTGGTGTAGTAACTTTAATGGCCAGAAGTGCATGTCGTGGTCACAGGCAGTATCAATGAACAAAAGTATTTTATGTAGAGTGAGAAAGGTCTGATGGAGAATTCCAACCCAGTGAACTAAAGGCGTTCAATAAGTAATGCAGCACATTTTTTATTTCGGTCTGTTCCAGTACAAAATATGCAGAATTCGTTGTGGAACATAGTGGAATATTCCCGCTCCAGCGCCTATAGTTCCACGAAGTTCCGACAGATGGCGGCTTCATATGTATCCTCCGATATGGCCTCATGACGGATGCACGTTCCAAGCAGAGCGCTGTCATTCAGTTTCTTTTGACGGAAAGCCAGAGCGACGCAGTTATTCATAGGCGCCTGCAGGAGGTCTACCGAGACATCGCAGTGAACAAAAGCACGGTGAGTCGTTGGGCGAGGCGTCTGTCACCATCGCAACAAGGCAGCACAAACCTGGCAGATCTCCCGAGCGCCGGCCGGCCGCACACAGCTGTGGCTCCTGCAGTGTTGGAACGAGCCGACTCTCTCATCAGAGGTGAGAGTGGGGAATAATATGGTGTTTTGGAATCCCGAACAAAATCAAACTGCCTTCAGAAAAAATGTGTTGTACACTCCTGGGAATTGAAATAAGAACACCGTGAATTCATTGTCCCAGGAAGGGGAAACTTTATTGACACATTCCTGGGGTCAGATACGTCACATGATCACACTGACAGAACCACAGGCACATAGACACAGGCAACAGAGCATGCACAATGTCGGCACTAGTACAGTGTATATCCACGTTTCGCAGCAATGCAGGCTGCTATTCTCCCATGGAGACGATCGTAGAGATGCTGGATGTAGTCCTGTGGAACGGCTTGCCATGCCATTTCCACCTGGCGCCTCAGTTGGACCAGCGTTCGTGCTGGACGTGCAGACCGCGTGAGACGACGCTTCATCCAGTCCCAAACATGCTCAGTGGGGAACAGATCCGGAGATCTTGCTGGCCAGGGTAGTTGACTTACACCTTCTAGAGCACGTTGGGTGGCACGGGATACATGCGGACGTGCATTGTCCTGTTGGAACAGCAAGTTCCCTTGCCGGTCTAGGAATGGTAGAACGATGGGTTCGATGACGGTTTGGATGTACCGTGCACTATTCAGTGTCCCCTCGACGATCACCAGTGGTGTATGGCCAGTGTAGGAGATCGCTCCCCACACCATGATGCCAGGTGTTGGCCCTGTGTGCCTCGGTCGTATTCAGTCCTGATTGTGGCGCCCACCTGCACGGCGCCAAACACGCATACGACCATCATTGGCACCAAGGCAGAAGCGACTCTCATCGCTGAAGACGACACGTCTCCATTCGTCCCTCCATTCACGCCTGTCGCGACACCACTGGAGGCGGGCTGCACGATGTTGGGGCGTGAGCGGAAGACGGCCTAACGGTGTGCGGGACCGTAGCCCAGCTTCATGGAGACAGTTGCGAATGGTCCTCGCCGATACCCCAGGAGCAACAGTGTCCCTAATTTGCTGGGAAGTGGCGGTGCGGTCCCCTACGGCACTGCGTAGAATCCTACGGTCTTGGCGTGCATCCGTGCGTCGCTGCGGTCCGGTCCCAGGTCGACGGGCACGTGCACCTTCCGCCGACCACTGACGACAACATCGATGTACTGTGGAGACCTCACGCCCCACGTGTTGAGCAATTCGGCGGTACGTCCACCCGGCCTCCCGCATGCCCACTATACGCCCTCGCTCAAAGTCCGTCAACTGCACATACGGTTCACGTCCACGCTGTCGCGGCATGCTACCAGTGTTAAAGACTGCGATGGAGCTCCGTATGCCACGGCAAACTGGCTGACACTGACGGCGGCGGTGCACAAATGCTGCGCAGCTAGCGCCATTCGACGGCCAACACCGCGGTTCCTGGTGTGTCCGCTGTGCCGTGTGTGTGATCATTGCTTGTACAGCCCTCTCGCAGTGTCCGGAGCAAGTATGGTGGGTCTGACACACCGGTGTCAATGTGTTCTTTTTTCCATTTCCAGGAGTGTATTATGTATTCAGCACCCCTCGTTGTTCATCCAACTTGTTTTTGGTCTCTGTGGATTCATTGTTTTGGGATAAAGTCCTAACGTTCTTAGAACCTCTACGGGCTTCTGATTACGTGTATAAAAACCCAAACTATTGTTCCCTTATGACAGACGGGTGGTCATCCATCCACGTGCTAGTCCACTCAGACAGCGCGTAACGGCGGTGATGTCACGGGAACCGGTGTTACCACCGCGCAAGGCTCACAGAGTCCTGCTGGGTCTCAGTAGAGCCCCATCATTACAAGTATTAAGCGCCCACGTTTCTTGTAATATAGATTCCTTAATGCTTGATGTGCTTATTTTGGGTATTTGGATTATCGTAATAAATTCCCGTTTTGATGTAAATTGACTTACAAGTGTTCAGACCCCTCACACACGTTTCTATGTCCTAGGAATTCTCCATGAGTAATCAAGAATTAATGCTTTTCAAGATATAACGTGATGGGTTATCGAATATTTCCCACCTTGAATAAAGCAGATTGTTTAGAGCGTTTTCCATCTTCTTGTGCCCAAACTATACTTGCAGCATCCCCCGTTCGCGCAGTCTTGAAACAGAAAGGCGTTGTACGCACACCAGACGAGTAAGGTATTCAAGAAATCAGTGAAGTACTAACTTCCCCCTTTTCGAGTCCGCCGGCCGCGGTGGTCTCGCGGTTCTAGGCGCTTCAGTCCGGAACCGCGCGACTGCTACGGTCGCAGGTTCGAATCCTGCCTCGGGCATGGATGGGTGTGATGTCCTTAGGTTAGTTAGGTTTAAGTAGTTCTAAGTTCTAGGGGACTGATGACCACAGATGTTAAGTCCCATAGTGCTCAGAGCCATTTTAGCCTTTTCGAGTCCAACGTGAATAGGAAGTCGATCGTTATATGGCAGAAAGTACACCTACTAATGTAAAAGCAAATTAGACACTAGAAAGTGTTAGAAGATACTTGTCATTTGAGAATGGGAGAGGACTTTACACTCCGATGCCTATCCGTATTAACATAATTCGAAACTAATTGACCGCTTTTAACGTTTCGCAAAATCTATCAAGAAATATCCCACAATTCGAATGCAAGTCTGTTGTTAGCGAGTAAACCCCTGCCAAGCAGGCCTCTAAAACCAGGATCCCTCATTATATGTGACAAGAGACAGGTGTACGCAAAAAATATAAAACGTATTTATTCTTCGCCTTGTTTGATATGAAATGAATGCAAGGTCAGCCACGATTATTGTAACTAAACTATATGATAACTTGTAAAGTATAAGAAGGTACTCATGGAAACAAATTTCAAATATGTATACGAACTCATGATTAAGTTGACAGTTTCTGTGGAAACAAGGAACAGTGATGTTAACTAGCTATACACGACATGCTCATCTTTTGAAGAAGAGCATTCGAATGTCGATAAGAAAGCGGATCGTTCCATTTATAAACACCATACTGGTTTCAACATTTCCGTTCATACAAAGAATATTAAACATATGAAAAAACTGCGTGCCCCTCTGTGCACTCTCATTTTTGCGTCGGCACGATTTCTCGCTGATGCGTGTAAAGTTCCACTCACCTTGTGGTGAATCGCTTCTCTCACACACGCGTGCTTAAAGAAATGAAATGCAGTTCTCAGCCGGGAAGAAACTGTCCAAAAACCTGCTGTGCACCTCGTAACCACAAGTCGCAGTAAAATTTGTTTTGTCGATGGAAGTTTAATAATAGCTAAATGGAAGTATTGAAGTACGTAAAATTTCATTCTATTATGGTAAGCTTGCGTACAACAGCTACTACCAGGCTTTACAAAAAGGCATACAAAGTCTGAAAAGTTCACACGCATACATCGTTCATAACCGTGACCCGTTTATGATAGTTATTAATTACCCTTCGGCGAAAGTTTACTGACGGATGGTTTCTTTCAGAAAAACTCGTCAATCATTCTCACATAACAAAATGGTCACGTTCGCGAGTAAGAAACATGCTACGTGGAATTCAGTTATTTAAAATGTCACCAAAAGTTCTGAATTTCACACCGTACATTAAATCGAACCCTCTTCCACACTTTACGGCACTTATCAAACATATCAGTGCTGAAATATCACGATATTAATAATTTTCATTGGAGCACAAATCAGTAGGTCTTATGACTATCAGATCCAAGCCTCGCATCTACTCATCTCTCTACACAAAAAGGCTTCTAGTTCCCAAAGTACGTGTGAATATGCCAATTTCTAAGTTTCCTTTAATTTACGTCTATGGCCACAAACTTTTTGTTAACAGATTACCGGTTTCGGTGTTTAATGACCATCATCAGACCTGTAGCAAAAATGGGAAAAACATGAATACACTCGCAAACTGTATACAGCTTAAGAACAATACACAGACCATAATGAAAGGTGATACTGACAAAATTTACATTTGTGCTCTTTAAATATGAACAGGCATACCTGTTTCATAAAAACAAAGTCCTAATGTACTGGAGCCATAGTGGCATCGTCAAATGTTAAATGCGGAATCAGCACCAGCATCGTCAAATACATATAAATAACATCACATGCACGAGGCATGTTGTCAGTAGCACTACTGTTTAAAACAAGCTGCCGTACAGTAGCCACAAGATGTTTGTGTTGTAAGTTCGCCAGATATGTGGTTGCAGTTTTATGTGTTTGCATTCTAGGCATCTGTAAATGATAAGCTTAATCTAATTGCTGTCTTGGTAAGAATTTTTGTTTTGTTACGTGCACGAAAATAACACCCACAAAAAGGCGTTAACGTCAGCTGATATATTTGGACTCTACTGTTAGTTGCTAGATGCATACTGGCAAAAAGTATGAAAGGTCTCTGTTGGATTCCTTTCATGGTTGATTTCTTAAATCTGTTGTCATTTATGGAATAAATTCCTATTCTAAATTTACTGTGGCGTTTCTGACTATCTGGGAGGAGACTGATTAGTGGAATGTGTTACTTTTACACATAAACAAGAACGATCTGTCACACTACTACACTTTAAAACACAGTTTATAAGTAATTCATGTCACACAGTCTCATACGGATCCTACATCCGCTTTCTTTTGTATACTGTATATGATAAAATACTGTCATCCCCCTTCCCTTCTCTGTGAGAGGATGAATGAGCAAATGTATATCTAGTTGCATGCTTGAGGGTAGCAGACAAGCCTGTCTGCTAGAGAACAGTAGGACCAACGTTGGAACAGGTAGCTACGCTTTCTAAAAGCAAAGAGGTTTCTATCCTAAGTATGGTCCTGCGCGTACCTTGTCATGTTGGTATGGGAAGCTGCCTCTCTGGTCACTTCCGTTTGTATTTGTGAGGCACCCCTCAGGTAGGAACCACGGCAGTCTGTCCGTGGCGAGCGTCTGAAGCGGTAAGATCTCCGGCTAAGCGCGTGTCTGCTAAGTCCGTAGGACAATGGATTTCTTAAGTTCAGCCTAACTGAATATTTAATCACCTTTATTTCAGGTTTAGATCTAAAATATCTAATGTTATCTTAAATTGCAACGCAGTGTATTTCGAGTGTGAAGTTCAAAATATTTTCCAGTAGTTGCTTTGTCACTACTTTGTGAGTAAAGTGGAACCACGTGTTGATCAGTAAATCTAACTAAGATCATCAATCTTAAATGCGAGTGTGCGTGGGATTATAACATCTCGTATTGACAATATTTTTCAATATAGCAACTTTTCTTTATGTTCAACCCATGTGGGGTGTACTTTGTGAGACCAGTGCCACGTGCTTATACAATTGTTTGACCGATCAGGTTAATAGTAAGACGATAGTAACCAGTTCGAGGTTTTTCTTTTGTAAATTGCTTTTCGATCTAATTTATTTTAATTATCAAAATTATTGTGGAGTTACACGCTTTGTGTAATCCAAGTTGACCACGTGAAGCATGTGGTGTAATCATCAAAGTAGTCCTCAGCTATTCTTTTTGGAAAGATTTCACAGAGAGTTAGTATGAATTTAGTATACCAGTGTGTGGTAATTACATAATGGACAGGATTGTGCTACGAACGTAACTTCTTTGGGTAAAAAATGAAATCGGTTGGTTGTGGTTAATTTCCTCTTGCATGTTTTTCGACGTTCTTCGTGTGTTATTTTATGAATGCAGTGTTGTATGCAGTCTCCCAGTCTTGGCTCCATATTTGATGTGTTCCGTAAGATTACAAACTCACATTTTCACAATCCTAAATAAGGCACCAGTTTAGTTTAATATGCTGAAATTTCAATGATCAATGTTAAAATAAATGTCCAAATATAAATTGATTTATTTCTTTTTATTTAAATTCTCTTTTTTTTATATATATCACCGGTTGTCGTATGACTATTAAAAGATTATAATTAATGTTAGTCTGGTTGGGAATTTGGTAAGCTAGACTGGATACCTGGTGAAATAGTTTCGCAGTAATGCAAGATTAACTTCCCCAGACAGCTCACAGCATTTAACCCGCTTTTAATGTCTATCAGTACCGCTTTCAGAACAAAATAAACCAACAACGTTACAAGTACAGTTGAGAATCGCGGAATACACGAAGACTTGATTTGGGGAAATGCAGCCGCGGGCCGTAGTTTGACGAACGCTGAGCCATACTAGAGCAGAATTCGAGTTGTTACATTTTTCCTGTGTAGCATTATGACTCCATTGCATCGTTGTTCACACTGCATAGAAACACTAACCTCGTTCTGTGACAGCACAACCTCAAAACGACACATACTGAATGGTAGATACACTGAGATGGCAGAAGTCACGGGATAGCGATGTGTATACACACACACTTGGCGGTAGTATCGATACACGAGTTGTAAGAGGGCAGTACATTGACGGAGCTGCGATATGTATTCAGGTGATTCATGTGAAAACGTTTCCAAAGTGATCATAGCTGCACGGCGTGAATTAACAACTTTGAACGCGGAATGGTAGTCGAAGCTAGAAGAGTGGGATATTCCCTTTGGAAATCGTTAGGGAATTCAGTAATCCGAGATCCACAGTGTCAAGAGTGTGCCAAGAATATCAGATTTCAGGCATTACATCTCACCAAGGACAACGCAGTGACCGAATGCCATCACTTAACGACCGGGACCAGCGGCTTTTGCGTAGAGTTGTCGGTACTCACAGACAAGCAACAAGACTGCGTGAAATAACCGCAGAAATGAATGTATGACAGGGCAGCGAAATTTGGCGTTAATGGGCTATGACAGCTGACGACTGATGCTAGTGTCTTTGCTAATAGACCGTCACCTACAGCTCCTCTCCTGGACTCGTGACCATGTCGATTGGATCCTAGACGACTGGAAAACCGTGGCCTGGTCACGTGAATGCCTATTTAATTTGATAAGAGCTGATGGCAGGGTTCAAGTGCGGCGCAGACCCCAAGAAGCCATGGACTCGAGTTGTCAATAAGTCACTGTGCAAGCTAGTAGTGGCTTCATAATGACGTGGGCTGTGTTTACATGGAAAGGACTTGGTCCTCTGGTCAAATTGAACCGATTGGTGCCTGGAAATGGTTATGTTCGGCTATTTGGAAACCATTTGCAGTCACTCATAGCCACCAATAGAATTTTTATCATTACAATGCGCCACGCCACCGGGTTACAATTGTTCGCGATTGGTTTGAAGAACATAATGGACGACAATTAGAGAGAATGATCTGGCCACCGGTTGAACATTTATGGGTCATAATCGAGAGATCACTTCGTGCACAAAATCATGCACCAGTAACACTCTCGCGGGATTAGCCGAGCTGTCTAAGGCGTTGCTGTCATGGACTGTGCGGCTGATCCCGGCGGAGGTTCGAGTCCTCCCTCGGGCATGGGTGTGTGTGTTTGTCCTTAGGATGATTCAGGTTAAGTAGTGTGTAAGCTTAGGGACTGATGACCTTAACAGTTAAGTCCCATAAGATTTCACACACATTTGAACATTTTATCGAGCTGCAGCATTACGCCGAGTAAAAGGAGGTCCTACACGATATTTCTCACCGTAGTGTATAGGAGACAGTAGTATGGGATGTGTCAGAAGACAAAGTGCAGAAACATACACGACCAGTAAGAAGTGAACAATGAACACCAGCAAAAAAGCAGCTACACCGAAGAGTAATGGCCATTCTTAACATAAAGAATTTCATTCATCGTAAGAGGTGTTTGTGCAAAATCTGCAGCTGTCATTCATTGTTTATACAGGGTGGTCCATTCATAGTGACCGGCCCAAATATCTCACGAAATAAGCATCGAACGAAGAAACTACAAAGAACGAAACTTGTCCAGTTTGAAGGGGGAAACCAGACGGCGCTATGGTTGGCTCGCTAGATGGCGCTGCCATAGGTCAAACGGAAATCAGCTGTGTTTCTTTTAAATAGCAACACCCATTTTTTATTACATATTGGTGTAGTACGTAAAGAAATATGAATGTTTTAGTTGGACCACTTTTTCGCTTTGTGATAGATGCCGCCGTAATAGTCGCTAACATATCGCTCACAATTTTAGACGAACAGTTGGTTCAAAAACGGTTCAAATGGCTCTGAACACTGTGGGACTTAACTTCTGAGGTCATCAGTCCCTTAGAACTCAGAACTATTTAAACCTAATTAACCTAAGGACATCACACGCATCCATGCCCGAGACAGGATTCGAACCTGCGAACGTAGCGGTCGAGCGGTTCCAGACTGTAGCGCCCAGAACCGCTCGGCCACTCCGGCCGGCCGAACAGTTGGAACCAGGTAGGTTTTTGAAATTAAAATACAGAAGGTGGGTACGTTTGAACATTTTATTTCGGTTGTCCCAATGTGATACATGTACCTATGTGAACTTTTCATTTACAGCGTGATTACCTGTAAATACCACATTAATGCAATAAATGCTCAAAATGATGACCGTCAACCTCAATGTATTTGCCAATAAGTGTAACGACATTCCTCTCAACAGCAAGTAGTTCGCCTTCGGCAATGTTCGCACATGCACTGACATTGCTCTGACGCATGTTGTCAGGCGTTGTCGGTGGATCACTATAGAAAATATCCTTCAACTTTGCCCACAAAAAGAAATACAGGGACAAATGATCCGGTGAACGTGCCATGGTATGGTGCTTCGACGACCAATCCACCTGTCATGAAATATGCTATTCAATACCGCTTCAACCGCACGCGAGCTATGTGCCGGACATCCATCATGTTGGAAGTACATCGCCATTCTGTCATGCAGGGAAACATCTTGTAGTAACATCGGTAGAACATTACGTAGGAAATCATCACACATTGCACCATTTAGATTGCCATCGATAAAATGGGGGCCAATTATGCTTCCTCCCGTGGTGCCGCACCATACATTAAGTTTCCAATGTCGCTGCTGTTCCACCTGTCGCAGCTTTCCGTTGTCCAATAGTGCATATTATGCCGGTTTACGTTACCGCTGTTGGTGAATGACGCTTCGTAGATAAATAGAACGCGTTAAAAAAATCTGTCATTGTCCCGTAATTTCTCTTGGGCCCAGTGGCAGAACTGTACACGTCATTCAAAATCGTCGCGCATAGAAGTATGGTAGGGTGCAATCGATGTTGATGTAGCATTATCAACACCGACGTTTTTGAGGTTCCCGATTCTCGCGCAGTTTGTCTGCTTCTGATGTGCGGATTAGCTTGGGCATCATTATTTGTTGCAGGTCGTGGTTGACGTTTCACATATGGCTGAACACTTCCTGTTTCCTTAAATAACGTAACCATCCGGCGAGCGGTCCGGACACTTGGATGATGTTGTCCACGATACCGAGCAGCATACATAGCACACGCCCGTTGGGCATTTTGATCACAATAGCCATACATCAACACGATATCGACCTTTTTCGCAATTGGTAAACAGTCCATTTTAACACAGGTAATGAGTCACGAACCAAATTCCGTCCGCACTGGCGGAATGTTACGTCGTACCACGTACTTATACGTTTGTGACTATTACAGCGGCATGTATCACAAAGCGAAAAAAGTGATCCAACTAAAACATTCATATTTCTTTACGTACTACACGAATATGCAATAAAATATGGGGGTTCCTATTTAAAAAAAGCTCAGCTGATATACGTTTGACCTATGGCAGCGCCATCTAGCGGGCCAACCATAGGGCCATCTGGTTTCCCTCTTCAGGCTAGACGAGTTTCGTTCTTTGTAGTTTTTTCGTTTGATGCTTATTTCGCGAGATATTTGACCCAGTTTCGATCAATGGACCACCCCGTATAACGAAACGCTGCACCAGTCACATATTTTTTCATGCCTATCGCGAAGCGTTTCGGCAATATATACTCATTGTCAAGTGCAAATTCTTACGTATGTCTTTTATACGACATTCGTGTGAGTGTTGTACTGCCCCTCTTGTCCTGCAGCCGTCATTTTATTGTTTTAAGATACTCCACCTCCTTTATTATTCAGAAGGCCACGTACGTGCAAACCATCATTCACAATACTAAAAGTATTCTAAAGCCAAGGCCAGGTAAATATTTCTTTCTTTAAAAGAACCCGTTTAGACAGAATTTTCTGTCTCTTCTGGTTCAAATGGCTTTGAGCACTATGGGACTTAACATCTGAGGTCATCAGTCCCCTAGAACTTAGAACTACTTAAACCTAACTAACCTAAGAACATCACACACATCCATGCCCGAGGCAGGATTCGAACCTACGACCGTAGCGGCCACGCGGTTCCAGACTCAAGCGTCTAGAATCGCTCGACCACACCGGCCGGCTCTCTTTTGGTCTTAAAAATCTTCCTCTTATGAAACATGTTCATTTTCAAGTCGGACCTCATGCCAAGTCGTCATGTGGGCAAAAAAACAGCTAATTAGAAAAGGTTTGCCTTAACTAAAGTATTTAAAAACATAAAGCAGCTTGGCAAATGACTGGACCCGTACATATACCGCCCATGGTTGAATTGAACTCTTGTGTTGTAAGTAGTGGAGTGTGACGTCTACAATAGCTTCTGCGGCAGATTTCGTGAAAACCGAGCGGACGTGTTGCGCTCGGGGCGATTTCATTGTTTACGGGACGTTAAGCGATAACGGAAAGACACGCCGTACGGAGCCCGGGGCCGGCTCACGCGGCGAACTGCTAATGAAGCGCGGCAGCGGCCGGCTCGTTTCACACCCCCCCGGCTCCACCCCCTCCGCCACCACGGCGGCGGGCGCGCGCGTGCCCGGAATACGGCCTGCAGACGGCTCGGCATTCCGCGCCCGTCTCAGCCCCGAGCAGCGGGCGCTGCGTGCTGCCGACCCGGCGGCGCGCACCCACTTCTCTTCCACTTGCTGCAGAGAAACACGGCGCTGACCGCCGCTACTGCTGCTGGAGATACTCTGCCAGCACAACTACGTCACGGCGGACGACTGCCGCCGGCCCCATTCCATAGACCGCGACAGCATCCCACTGTGCTGCGTGTCCCCGTAGTCTTCATTCTGCAGTAAATGTTTTCCCGGGGATATTTCCAGGGGCAGATGTGGACTCTGACCACAATCTATTGGTTATGAACTGTAGATTAAAACTGAAAAAAACTGCAAAAAGGTGGGAATTTAAGAAGATGGGACCTGGATAAACTGACTAAACCAGAGGTTGCACAGAGTTTCAGGGACAGCATAGGGAAGCAATTGACAGGAATGGGGGAAGGAAATACAGTAAAAGACGAATGGGTAGCTGTGAGGGATGAAGTAGTGAAGGCAGCAGAGGATCAAGTAGGTAAAAAGACGAGGGCTAGTAGAAATCCTTGGGTAACAGAAGAAATATTGAATTTAATTGATGAAAGGAGAAAATATAAAAATGCAGTAAATGAAGCAGGCAAAAAAGAATACAATCGTCTCAAAAATGAGATTGACAGGAAGTGCAACATGGCTAAGCAGGCATGGCTAGAGGACAAATGTAAGGATGTGGAGGCTTATCTCACTAGGGGTAAGATAGATACAGCCTACAGGAAAATAAGAGAAACCTTTGGAGGAAAGAGAGCCACTTGTTTGAATATCAAGAGCTCAGATGGAAACCCAGTTCTAAGCAAAGAGGGGAAAGCAGAAAGGTGGAAGGAGTATATAGAGGGTCTATACAAGGGCGATGTACTTGAGGACAATATTATGGAAATGGAAGAGGATGTAGATGAAGATGAAATGGGAGATACGATACTGCGTGAAGAGTTTGACAGAGCACTGAAAGACCTGAGTCGAAACAAGACCCCGGGAGTAGACAACATTCCATTAGAACTACTGACGGCCTTGGGAGAGCCAGTCCTGACAAAACTCTACCATCTGGTGAGCAAGATGTAAGATACAGGCGAAATACCATCAGACTTCAAGAAGAATATAATAATTCCAATCCCAAAGAAAGCAGGTGTTGACAGATGTGAAAATTACCGAACTATCAGTTTAATAAGTCACAGTTGCAAAATACTACCACGAATTATTTACAGACGAATGGAAAAACTGGTAGAAGCCGACCTCGGGGAAAATCAGTTTCGATTCCGTAGAAATGTTGGAACACGTGAGGCAATACTGACCTTACGACTTATCTTAGAAGAAAGATTAAGGAAAGGCAAACCTAGGTTTTTAGCATTTATAGACTTAGAGAAAGCTTTTGACAATGTTGACTGGAATACTCTTTCAAATTCTGAAGGTGGTAGCGAAAGGCTATTTACAATTTGTGCAGAAACCAGATGGCGGTTATAAGAGTCGAGGGACATGAAAGGGAAGCAGTGGTTGGGAAGGGAGTGCGACAGGGTTGTAGCCTCTTCCCGATGTTATTCAGTCTGTATATTGAGCAAGCAGTAAAGGAAACAAAAGAAAAATTTGGAGTAGGTATTAAAATCCAGGCAGAAGAAATAAAAACTTTGAGGTTCGCCGATGACATTGTAATTCTGTCAGAGACAGCGAAGGACTTGGAAGAGCAGTTGAACGGAATGGACAGTGTTTGAAAGGAGAATATAAGATGAACATCAACAAAAGCAAAGACAAGGATAATGGAATGTAATCGAATTAAGTTCAAATGGTTCAAATGGCTCTGAGCACTATGGGACTCAACATCTTAGGTCATAAGTCCCCTAGAACTTAGAACTACTTAAACCTAACTAACCTAAGGACATCACACACACCCATGCCCGAGGCAGGATTCGAACCTGCGACCGTAGCAGTCCCGCGGTTCCGGACTACAGCGCCAGAACCGCTAGACCACCGCGGCCGGCCCGAATTAAGTCCGGTGATGCTGAGGGAATTCGATTAGGAAATCAAACACTTAAAGTAGTAAAGGAGTTTTGCTATTTGGGGAGCAAAATAACTGATGATGTTCGAAGTTGAGGGGATATAAAATGTAGACCGGCAATGGCAAGGAAAGCGTTTCTGAAGAAGAGAGATTTATTAACATGTAGTATAAATTTAAGTGTCAGGAAGTCGTTTCTGAAAGTATTTGTATTGTGTGGAGCCACGTATGGAAGTGAAACATGGACGATAAATAGTTTGGACAAGAAGAGAATAGAAGCTTTCTTTCGAATTGTGGTGCTACAGAAGAATGTTGAAGATTAGGTGGGTAGATCACGTAACTAATGAGGAGGTATTGAATAGGATTGGGGAGAAGAGGAGTTTGTGGCACAACTTGACTAGAAGAAGGGATCGGTTGGTAGGACATGTCCTGAGGCATCAAGGGATCACAAATTTAGCATTGGAGGGCAGCGTGGAGGGTAAAAATCGTAGAGGGAGACCAAGAGACGAATACACTAAGCAGATTCAGAGGGATGTAGGTTGCAGTAGGTACTGGGAGATGGAGCTTGCACAGGTTAGAGTAGCGTGGAGAGCTGCATCAAACCAGTCTCAGGACTGAAGACCACAACAACGACAACAATACTCGTCTCAGATGTGTCACAGTTCCTTCTGAACACATCGCCTGCGACATGAGCATACCGAACGAGGAGTTAGTCACTTCACGAATCGTTAATTCATCTACATATACATATACATATACATATACACTCCGCAAGCTACCCAACGGTGTGTGGCGGAGGCCACTTTACGTGCCACTGTCATTACCTCCCTTTCCTGTTCCAGTCGCGAATGGTTCGCGGGAAGAACGACTGCCGGAAAGCCTCCATGCGCGCTCGAATCTCTCTAATATTACATTCGTGATTTCTTCGGGAGGTATAAGTAGGGGGAAGCAATATATTCGATACCTCATCCAGAAATGCACCCTCTCGAAACCTGAACAGGAAGCTACACCGCGAAGCACAGCGCCTCTCTTTCAGAGTCTGCCACTGGAGTTTGCTAAACATCTCCGTAACGCTATCACGTTTACCAAATAACCCTGTGACGAAACGCGCCGCTCTTCTTTGGATCTTCTCTATATCCTCTGTCAACCCGACCTGGTACGGATCCCACACTGATGAGCAATACTCAAGTATAGGTCGAGCGAGTGTTTTGTAAGCCACCTCCTTTGTTGATGGACTTTGTTGATGGACTACATTTTCTAATGACTCTCCCAATGAATCTCAGCCTGGCACCCACCTTAGCAACAATTAATTTTATATGATCTTTCCACTTCAATCGTTCCGTACGCATACTCCCAGATATTTTACAGAAGTAACTGCTCCAGTGCTTGTTCTGCTGTCATATAATCATTCAATGAAGGATCCTTCTTTCTGTGTATTCGCAACACATTACATTTGCCTATGTTAAGGGTCAGTTGCCACTCTCTGCACCGTGTAAACAGCCTTAATTGGGCGAGTAAGAGTGTTTCTTCAGATATACTGTATCTCTTTGAGGCCGTTATTGGCGGTTCCAGTTGTCTCAGAATGCCAGAGGTTGAAAATACCGTTTCACCGGTAAAGTTATTTTACTATCACACGACCGGGTTCGGGCTCTTATAAGCCCATCTTCAGGTGTCGTACTGGAAACAGCAAGAGACGGGGGACAATTTTCACACGCTGCAGTACACATAAAAAAAAAAATTTCATAAAAGATTTTTAAAACGTTTCAAAACCGCCGGTCGGGCTAGGTGCTGTGAAACCTATGTCATTGCGAAAGTGGCACCCGATAGTACTAAGGACAAGTGCATGGCTAGGGAAATATACAGATAATACCAGGACACTTACATTTGGTGCTGTGGCCCCCGGGCGCCGTGGTGCGCGTGTACTACTAGGGGCGTTTGAAGAGTCCGTGCAAAAATAAAAACTACTTACGTGTTTGGGGTAAACCTTTTCTATTTTTCGATATAGTCTCCTTTTAGGCTTATACACTTCGTCCAACGCTGTTCTAATTTGTTGATCCCTTCCGAATAACAGGAATTGTCCAAGCCTGCAAAATAGCTATTATTTGTTGCAATCACCTCCTCTTTGAATAAAGTCTTTGTCCCGCCAGCTATTTCTTAAAATTGGGGAACAAATAGTAGTCCGAGGGAGCCAAGTCTGGAGAACAGGAGGGATGTGAAACGAGTTGGGATCCTATTTTCAATAATTTTGCGACCACAACTGCTGAGGTGTGTGCTGGTGTAGTGTCGTGATTGAAAAGACCTTCTTTGCAGTCCAATCGCCGGCGTTTTTTTTCAGCTCGGTTTTCAAACGGTCCAGTAACAATGAAGAATATGCACTTGTAATAGTGTTACCCTTTTCCAGATAGTATATGATGATTATCCCTTGAGAATCCCAAAAGACAGTCGCCATAACCTTTCCGGTCGAAGGAATGGCCTTCGCCATTTTAGTGCAGATTCTCCCTTGGAAACCCATTGTTTATATTGTTGTTTGGTCTCGGGAGTATAGTAATGTGTCTATGTTTCATCCACAGTGACGAAACGACGCTTAAAGTCCTCCGGATTCTTCCTGAACAGCTGCAAACCATACTACAACACTTCACACGATTCCGATTCTGGTCAAGCGTGAGCAATCGCGGAACCCATCTTGCCTCGTTCGAGAAGCCCGCAGCACTAGCAATCTCACGCACCTTAACTCTTCTGTCATCCATCACCATACCATGGATTTTATCAATGATTCTGGCGTCGTAACCTCCACAGGGCGTCCAGAACGTTCAGCATCACTTGTGCCCATATAGCCACTCCGAAAATTTTGAAACCTCTTATAAACTGTACTAATCGAATGTGGAAAGTCACCGTAATGTTTATCAAGCTTCTCTTTAGTCTCCTGAGGCGTTTAGCCTTTCATAAAGTAATTCTTAATCACCACACGAAATTCTTTTTCGTCCAGTTTTTGACAATCACTCGACATCGTTGATTCACACGAATGCCAAACACAAAGAAATAGAACAATATGGCTGAAACTTGGTGTGTGTTCTTTCCAAAGATGCTACTAACTAAACATGACTTCGATACTTTTCAAACGCCCCTCGTAGGAGCGGTGTGCTACCTATGAGCTTACAACAGGGAGTAGCGGATGCGAACGAGGAAGCAAACTGGTAAACCAGAGTGGCGAAAGTGCTGCCATCTATTGACTAGAATAAGAATGAGGGGCCACTATCCCGGCCGTTCACAATTTGAATTAGTGGTTTACATTTAAAATGAAAAAATACATAAAAAATACACGAAATATGTTAAAAGTGCATTATGTGTAGCAAAGGAGTGTATTGAACAGGTCAGTTCAAAACTGTGGTAAAACTGAGTGGAAGCTGCGATACAAAATTTATATATAAACCGTAAAGCGCAATGAAACTTTCCTTCTACATGAGTGACAAACAAGTTTTTAATTTAGTGGGGATGTATAAGTGGCAACGTGGAACAACGCGCCACAGTCATTAGTTAAAAGAACATTCGCATGTGCCACTCGTATTTAAAACTTATCATGGCTGCAGATTACAAGTTCGGAATTTTTAGTAATACGTCATCATCAGCAGTAGTACTTTATTTTTTGTTGTAGTACAAAGCGTGTTTTTATGTACTACTCTTCTGTCAAGGACTACATTCGAGTTTTCAATTTGTCATCTTCAGTTTCGCTTGAAACGTTCACCCCCTGAATTTTTGAAGGACTTACACCTTGGGTGTCACCCTTCAAATAATACAACATATTTATGGCTTTACAGTATGCTTAGCAGTAAAATTTGTGACTGAAGTCGTTAGTTTAACTGTCCTTTATGTTTCGTGAATTTTCTCCTCCATCTACCACAAAATAGAAACGAATTGTTAAAACGGTTGTGTTTTATTATTACCTAAGTTGCCCACATAGATGCAGGCAGATTATCTTAGAATTAAAATTCAGATTAAAAATCTTTCAAGGATTATCGATGAATGTATATAAATATATAATAATCACTTGATGAATTTGCAAATAACAAATAATCATTCCATAGAAAACGGTTCTATTGAGCGATGCATTCCGTAGAATACTTGTCATTTATCGTCGACAAATTACACATCAAACTTTTCTTTACACATGTGAAAACCTATTAATATATTGAAGTATTTTGTGTCGAATATGAATGATGATAATAACAGCACGTAGCTTAAGTGTTTAATTATCTAAAAGAGAATAAAAATTGACAGTCAACAGAGCCGCCGACGATCTACATCTACATGGATACTCCGAAAATTACTCTTAAGTGCCTGGCAGAGGGATCATGACCAATCAACAGGAATGAATCGAGAAGGCTTTCACGAAACCATCAGCGTGGTTGGTAAATAACAATGAATCCGTTTCTACATGAACCAGTTTGTTCTAGCTCTTCAACTGCAATTGCTGAAACACAATTAACAAGGCACGAGGTATTTCTTCTTGTAATACACGAAATTTTCCATAAGGAAATCATTGTCTTTACAATTATTAAGAGGCATGATGATGACTATGTTAATCCGCACGCACCCTAAAAATTATAAGGTGAAGTTGAAAACATATGGTGAATGGGTGATGACATTAGCTGTATGAAGAGTATACAAGATATTTGTCCTGAGAGTTGTCAGTGACATTTACTCTGGTGTTTTGGCAGATATTTGAAATTTCGTTTTTGCAACGTGTAGCTGGAGTCTGCCCTATCAAATGCTGCCTGTCAACACATTCCTGCGATGTCTAGTGTCAACGGACGTTCAACACTATCCTCTCTTCCCCGCTCCTAGCGGTGTGCGGTGCACAAGCCAAATAATGCATCGTATTATACAAACGTTCACTGGCGAAATCGGATCGGTTATAGAGATTGCCATTCTTATAAAACAGTCTTAATAAGTGCCATTACCGAGACGAGCTTTTCCAGATGGTAAGCCATATGTTTCCCAAGTTTGGCTGATTTTTCTCCAGGCGTAAAGGAAAATGACGGAGAAATACACACACATGATCGCGCGCACGTACAGAGACACCACCAATCCACGACGCATACATTCACTATGGTTGTAGCGACTGTTTTGTTTCTGAGGTGCAATATCCTTTATTTCTATGTAGTAGCTTCGTATGGTACCAGTTATTCTGATAATCACTAGACCGCAGACATAGAATTAGTGATAGTGGTCCTGAAATACAAATTGGAAGTAGTACTCTCACCTTACGAGAATATGTTTAGTTAGATCTCTATAAAGAAAAGAAGAGCATTGAAATATTCAGATAATCGAAATAATCTAATTTTATGAGTGTTTTTAGTTGGCTAATGTATACCAGACACATCTTTATAGGGAAGTATTTTGCCATAGTCCTCCTGAAAGTAAATGAAAACAGACGTGAAAATGTTCTTTAATTCGCTTAGCGTCTGTAGACTTGTACGAATAACTTTCTCCATTTAGTGAATCCGGAAATCTGCGTTTATCTCTAGTCCGCAGCTCCAGTCAGATGTTTCGATAATTGTCACAGTTAAAAGTTGTTTAGCAGCATAGAGAAATCCTTCTTTTACATATTTTTCTCATAAATATGCAAATACCAGCCACTGCAATATTCTGTAACGGACCTATCAGTGAAATGGTGCGCCCTTTCTGAACGCAAACAACCTTGTCCTACATGCTAGCCTATTTTGTGTAACGGATCTCATCACTTAACGAGGTCGTTCAGCGAAGCACAGACCAATTTAGCGAATAATTTTCTTTAATTTAAACTTTCTAACAGTAAATTAGATCTGTGCGTAATTCTTCGCGTCGTCGCTGCAGAAATGGATGAAAATTATGTCGCAAGTACAGCTTCTTTTTCAGTGTAAATGTTCGCTAGCATAGGACTTATTCCTCTTTGATTAATCGTTATTTAATGTATACGGCGAGAAATTTCTCGGGTTGCAAATAAATGTGTATCTACAAAACTGTTGAGGCTTTCGTGGCCACTTGTTGGCTTATTGCCTCTTAGCTTTCCTCTTGGGATCTAAGGCAAACGTTTGTTTAGTGATTTTTCTGATGCCACTTTACGAACGTCTTTAAAAAAATGTCGGCCGAGAACTGGAGACGAAAGTCAAGAGTCATTATGTCAAATGTGTGTACCTTTATTCCACTGTAGGCTGGTTAATATGTAGTAGATCCATGTACAACAGGCCAGATATGACGTTCAGCAAGTTATTTGATTATCTTCGTTCTTTATATAGACGCGGACAAGAGTAAAACAAGAGAACTAGCCGATTGTGTTTATTTATTTTTGCAATTTACTTGCCATTGATAATAATATCCGCGCAGAAGTTCTCCAGTACGGTACATGCGACCTAGTTCGGTTCTTGAAACTTATGGGACGTAGAGAACCTGATAAGTGTTCTCTGTAATAATGGCAGATTATTCGTTTCGTGAGAAAACTTCTATATCTGTGGTCGACAAGCAAGATTCTGATGTTATATGGTGCTTACATTGGAACGACTGTGATTTATCTCATTTTCCGTTCAGATCAGGAATGGCGCATGGCAACAGAGAATGATTTCCAAGTTGTCTAACTTTCCATCGTGATCATTTCACAAGATGTTTGTGGAAGGAAGCAAAGTGTTGTTTGATCTTCTCGTAACGTATGCCTTGTAGCCTCAACAGTAACCTTCTTCGTGATGCAATTTGAGCATCACCGTGACACTCTATCAGCTGCTAAATGAATCCGTTTGCTCACAGAGCGAAAAAAGTGGCCCAACTAAAACATTCATATTTCTTTGCGTACTACACGAATATGTATTAAATATGTGGGTTCCTATTTAAAAAAAGGCAGTTGATATCCGTTTGACCTATGGCAGCGCCATCTAGCGGGCCAACCATAGCGCCATCGGGTTTCCCCCTTCAAGCTAGACGAGTTTCGTTCTTTGTAGTTTTTTCGTTAGACGCTTATTTCGTGAGATATTTGGCCCGGTCACTATCAATGGATCACACTGTATAAAAAAAGAATGACACAGCTGCAGATTTTGCACAAACGTCTCTTACGGTGTATGAAATTGTTTGTGTTAAGAATGGCCATTACTCTTTGGTGTAGCTGCTGTTTTGCTGGTGTTCATTGTTCACTTCTTAGTGGTCGTGTATGTTTCTGCACTCTGCCCTCTGACACATCCCATACTACCGTCTCCTACACACTACGGTGACAAATATCGTGTAGGACCTCCTTTTACCCGGCGTAACGCTGCAGCTCGACTTGGTATGGACTCAATAAGACGTTGGAAGCCCCTACTGAAGTACTGAGCCATACTGCCTCTATAGTCAATTGCGGAAGTGTTACGGGTGCAGGATTTTCTGCACGAACTAAATGGTTCAAATGGCTCTGAGCACTATGGGACTTAACATCTGTGGTCATCAGTCCCCTAGAACTTAGAACTACTTAAACCTAACTAACCTAAGGACATCACACACATCCATGCCCGAGGCAGGATTCGAACCTGCGACCGGAGCGGTCACGCGGTTCCAGACTGAAGTGCCTAGACCGCACGGCCACACCGGCCGGCTCTGCACGAACTGATCTCTCGATTGTCACCCATAAATGGTCAACGGGTGGCCAGATCATTCTCTCGAATTGTCGTCCATTATGTTCTTCAAACCAATCTCCAACAATTGTAACCCAGTGACGTGGCGCATTGTAATGCATAAAAATTCCATTGTTGTTTATGAATGGCTGCAAATGGTCTCCAAGTGGACGAACATAACCATTTCCAGCCACTAGTTGGTTCAATTCGCCCAGAGGACCCAGTCCTTTCCACGTATACACAGCCCACACAATTACGAAGCCATCACCAGTTTGCACAGTGACTTCCTGACAACCCGAGTGCATGGCTTCTTGGGGTCTGCGCCGCACTTGAACCCTGTCGTCAGCTCTTACCAAATGAAATCGGCATTCACGTGACCAGGCCACGGTTTTCCAGTCGTCTAGGATCCACTCGACATGGTCACGACTCCAGGAGAGGCGCAGTAGGTGACGGTCTGTTAGCGAAGACACTCGCATCAGTCGTCAGCTGTCGTAGCCCATTAACGCCAAATTTCACTGCACTGTCCTAAGTAATATGCTCGTCTTACGTCCTACATTCATTTCTGCGGCTATGTTACAAGATGGCCGCCGAGTAAGTGACGCCAGAAACTATTTCCAGAAAGTTAAGTGATTTAGACAGGAATATAATTTAGTTTAACGCCGACAACAAATTAAATGCGTGCATTAGTGTATCGTTTAGTCTTGCCGTTAAAGGTTTGACTTTTCTTTGCGTATTTTTTCAGAAAACAGGAAAAGATCGTAACTTAGCGCAGTCGCGCTTAGGCTTAAATTTTGTAAACGTGTTTGTTTCTTATTTCACGGTAATTTAACTAGTTTCTCGGTAACAAATAAGCAAACTACCGTAAATAGCGTATAACGTCTTTGTTTTAATACAGATTTCGGAAAAACAGCGTAACTTTATATCAGAAACTTGCTTATATACATTTGTGAATAGGCTTAATTCTTGTAACATCTTTTTTGATTTTCGGTAATTTAATTGATTTATTCTAGCTAAAGTATTATTTTTGCCATGAGTGAGAAGTGCCTGACTTGCCGTAGAGTTGTTAGTTCCGGGGTTTGGTGTGATGGATGCAGTAGTTTTTTTCACTGGGGGTACTGCAGTGGCGTGGGTGTTGGAAAGTGGATCAGGCTCATCAATGGTTATGTAGGATTTGCAGCAGAGATAGGAAGATAGTGGAACAGGAGGGGAAAATTGCTGCCCTTCAGGCTGAGCTAGATCAGGCTAGGGAAGATCTGGACAGGTTAAGGAGGGAGAAGGGCAAAGAGAGGTGGGAAGTGGCAACAGGTAACAGAAGGAACAGGCCTAGAACTAAGTCTGACAGTTTTGTGGTGAATGTCAAAAATAAGTTTGACCTGCTGCTTCAGTTAGAAACTGATGAGCCTCAAGCAGAGGTAGGTGTAGACAGGACACAACAAACTTTTAACAGGAAATTGAAAAAGAATGTAGGAAAGTCATCGAAAAGGAAGAAAGTTTTGTTGTTAGGCAGTTCTCATGCCAGAGGTGTAGGCCAACTTCTGCAGGAGGAATTAGGACCAGAATACCAGGTGACAAATTTTTTCAAACCAAGTGCTAGTCTGGATCAGGTGACAGAGGATTTAGGTTCACTCTGTAAAGGATTTACCAGGGAAGATACCGTGGTTATTGTGGGAGGGCCAGGGAACAGCATCGACAGAGATCCTGGTTACAGTATAGAGTGTGACCTGGTAAAGATTGCGTCCGCATCGAGACACACCAATGTTGAGTTTTTATCTGCTCTGAGACGCCATGACTGACCTCATTTGAACTCTTCTGTTGGGAGAGTAAATTTGGAGTTGGAACGGGTGCTTGGGTCGGGTGTGGGGACTCATATTGGTGTGGTTCCTGTTGATTCTCTCAGTAGGTGGGACTACACCAGGCACGGCCTACATCTCAACAGGAAAGGGAAGGGGAAACTGGCTGGGGTAATAGCAGGAAATTTAAGGGGGGGAGGCACTGCCATGAATGGTAAAATACCAGTGGTTACAGGTGTTGGAGCAGCACCTTTTTTAGGATAGGTAAGACAGAAAGATGTCAAGTTCTACGAGAGGTCATGATTGAATCAAGTCTTCAGTTTAGGAAAGAAATTAAACAGCACAATTCTAGCACATTGGATCACCAATCACAGCTGTCAATTATAAATTTTCACCAATCACCAGAAATTTTATCTCCACCAAGTTGTATCTCAGTCCTAGGTAATTGCATTGATGAATTAAAGTCACGCAACCCAGTTGACATAATCTGCCTCTCTGAACACCATGTGACCACTGGTATAGGAACTAGGCCTAAGCACAATGAGAAACTCAGACAGGAGAGTACTGCAAATGTTAGAATAAGGAAAGGTTCTCATAAAAGTATAATTAAAAATAATGTAAGTATATTTCACCAAAATATTGGGAGTTTAAAGAATAAAATAGATGAGCTTCTGGTTTGTTTAGAAGATTTAGAAGCTGAGGATGAAATTGATATACTATGCCTGTCTGAGCATCACATTGTTACTGATATGGATAAGGTAAATGTAAGTGGATATAAGCTCTCTGCACATTTAATGAGAAAATATGGAGAAAGGAGGAGTTGCCATATATGTCAAAAGTTATCATTCTGCAAAAAGTATAGAAACAAAGTTTTGTGTAGTGAAACAAATAGATGCATGTGCCTGTGAGCTTAAATTAAATAAAGGCATATTTATAATTGTAACTGTATATAGGTCCCCACCAGGAAATTTTCATCTATTTCGGAAAAATTTGGACTCCTTGTTGTGCTATCTGTCAGACAGGGGGAAGCAAATTATTATCTGTGGGGACTTCAATGTAGATTCTCTGAAAGAGGGTAATAGGAAAAATGACCTTGAAGTATTACTCGGTTCTTTCAATTTGACATCCGTTATTGATTTTCCTACTCGGGTGGTCAAAGATAGCAGCTCACTGATAGATAACTTCTTTATAGACCAAGATAAGTTTAACCAGATAAATTCTCAGCCTGTTGAGAATGGTCTTTCTGATCATGGTGAACAGCTAGTTACAATATATGACTTAGCTCCATTCAGCAATACTGAACATTCCTCCAAAGCAGTACGTTCAGTCAATGATTTAACAATTGCAAAGTTCAGGGAAAGCCTACAGCAGTTAGACTAGGATGTGGTGTACTGTGAACCGGATGCCAATTTAAAATATAATTTATTTCATAACATTTTTGTAAAGGCATTTGAAAACTGCTTCCCCAAGAAAATAGTTAAATATACTCATAAGAAACCTTGTAACAAACCATGGCTTACTAAGGGTATAAAAATATCTTGTAACCGGAAAAGGGAAATGTATCTGACAGCAAGAAAGAGTAGTGACCCAGAAACTATCAAACATTATAAAAACTACTGTGTTATATTAAGAAAAGTTATTAAAAAATCCAGCAGTATGTGTATCTTGTCTGAAATCAGCAACTCTGATAATAAAATTAAAACAATTTGGAATATTATTAAAAGAGAAACAGGTCAACCAAGAGCACAGGAAGACAGTATTACCATCAAATTGAATGAAAACTTAACGAACAAAAAGTCAAAAGTTGAAAATATTTTTAATAATCATTTTCTAAATGTTGTGGGTATAGTAGGATCCAGGCGTTCATTAGAAGATGCTAGGCTGTTAATAGAAGAGGCCATACCTATGCAATTTGATACAATTGAAATCTCACCCACTTCTCCCTCTGAAATTAGGGAAATAATAAACTTGCTTAAAAGCAAAAACTCACATGGAATTGATGGCATTTCCAGCAAAATACTTAAAGCTTGTTCTCAACAGATAAGTAAGATTCTCAGCCACCTGTGTAATAGCTCTCTGGAACAGGGCATTTTCCCTGATAGACTGAAATATGCTATTGTTATACCTTTGCATAAAAAGGGGCATAGATCTGATGTCAACAATTACCGTCCAATCTCCCTTCTAACAGCTTTATCCAAAATCCTTGAGAAAGTAATGTTTTCAAGAGTAGCTTCACGTATCTGTAAAAATGAAGTACTAACAAAATGCCAGTTTGGTTTCCAGAAAGGTTTTTCAACAGAAAATGCCATATATGCTTTCACCAATCAAATTTTGAATGATCTGAATAACCGAACACCACCCCTTGGGATTTTTTGTGATCTCTCAAAGGCTTTTGATTGTGTAAATCATGAAATTCTGCTAGACAAGCTCAAGTATTGTGGCATGAGTGGGACAGTGCACAAATGGTTTAATTCATAGCTAACTGGAAGAGTGCAGAAAGTTGAAATAAGCAGTTCTCATAATATGCAAAGATCAGCTCATTCCTCAAACTGGGGAACTATCAAGAATAGGGTTCCACAAGGGTCAGTCTTGGGTCCTTTGTTGTTCTTAATGTATATTAGTGACTTACCATTCTATATTCATGAAGAGGCAAAGTTAGTTCTTTTTGCTGATCATGCAAGTATAGTAATCACACCTGACAAACAAGAATTAACTGATGAAATTGTCAATTCAGAAAATTTCAGAAAATTACTAAGAGGTTCCTGGTAAACGGTCTCTCACTGAATTTTTGTAAGACACAGTACATACAGTTCCGTACAGTGAATGGTATTACGCCATTAATAAATATAGACCTTAATCAGAAGCATATAGCTAAGGTAGAATATTCGAAATTTTTAGGCGTGTCCATTGATGAGAGGTTAAATTGGAAGAAACACATTGATGATCTGCTGAAACGTTTGAGTTCAGCTACTTATGCAATAAGGGTCATTGCAAATTTTGGTGTTAAACATCTTAGTAAATTAGCTTACTACGCCTATTTTCACTCATTGCTTTCATATGGCATCATATTTTGGTGTAATTCATCACTGAGGGATAAAGTATTTATTCCACAAAAGCGTGTAATCAGAATAATAGCTGGAGTCCACCCAAGATCATCCTGCAGACATTTATTTAAGGATCTAGGGATATTCACAGTAGCTTCTCAGTATATATACTCTCTTACGAAATTTGTTATTAACAACCAAACCCAATTCAAAAGTAATAGCAGTGTGCATAACTACAATACTAGGAGAAAGGATGATCTTCACTATTCACGATTAAGTCTAACTTTGGCACAGAAAGGGGTGAATTATACTGCCACTAAAGTCTTTGGTCACTTACCAAATAGTATCAAAAGTCTGACAGATAACCAACAAGTATTGAAGAAGAAATTAAAAGAATTTCTGAATGACAACTCCTTCTACTCCATAGAGGAATTTTTAGATATAAATTAAGAAAAAAAAGAAAAAAAGACAAAAAAATTATAAAAAAATAAAAAAATAAAAAACACAAAAAATAAAAAAGTTGTTATATTAACTTAAGTATGTTGTTAAATTAACTTAATTATGTCATGTATTGGAAAATTTGACTCGTTCCACATCATTACGAAACATCGTATTCATGGAACTAGTATTAATCTAATCTAATCTAATCTGTTGCTTGTCTGTTAGTAACGACAACTCTATGCAAACGCCGCTGCTCTTGATCGGTCACTGCGTTGTCCTTGGTGAGATGTTATGCCTGAGATTTGGTATTCTTGGCATACAATTGACGCTGTGGATCTCGGATTACTGATCAATGGACCACCCTGTAGATTACGGATTGTTGACGTATGTTTCGCGGCTACCATGTTATAACATCCTAGACACGGACTGTGAGCACCCACCTCTTGCTCTCGGAACATAAAGCGCTTCTGCGAACGGGCCTCTGGAAGTGCGACGGAGACGCCGGCTGCGAAGAGCGCGCACGTCCCTTCCGTTTGGCGCGCGCGCGCGTGTCAACCTCTCGCGTTGCTCACAAGGCGGCGAGTCTGCCCTGGCGGCGCAATTTACAAGAAGAGTCCCGCGGGAGCAGGGCGGCCGTCAAAAGAAGTCTTAGCGCGCCGCCAGCGTCTTGTTTACTCTCCCCGGCAACCAGATCTGACAAAGACGGCGGGCCGGCACCTGCTCAGACGCGCAGGTGTTTTGCCAAAATCTGCTTCCGGCGGCGCGCTGCCGCGTTTGCTCTCCAAACACGTTTCCCCTGGAGAGGTATGGCAAAATAAACGTTTAAAAATCTGTTGCGTTGTGTTTACCGTCTAGAACGCTCTTGTGTGCTTGTTTGTGTACGCTCGGTGCACGCACAGGGATTTCCACACCATATGAAAATAGCGGTTTGTGCACTGTTATTGTTATTCCTGTTTCTTCTTTTCTTTCGCAACAGGTGACCACGTTTGTTATTTGTAACCCACAATATACGCCTCGCAACTTCTTAGTTTTGTAGTAGAGCTCCAGAATACCCATAGAACCGTTGAGGTGATGCACATAATACTACTTCTCCCTCTATTTCAGTGTCTTTGGTACTGGGTGTTAATTTTTTCAGTTTCCAATAAAAAATGAAAACAAAAAATTATTTTGTAGTGATAAGCACAAAGAAGAGTATGTTTGTAAATTACTGCTGGAAAACAGTTCACTTTTAATTGTAACAGTATATAGATCCCCACTAGGAAATTTTGGATTATTTATGACGAAACTGGATTCCTTACTGTGCTGCCTGTCAGACATCAGCAAGCAGTTAAGAGTCTGTGGTGACTTCAGCGTAGATTTTCTAAAGGATTCTGAAAAGAAAAATGATCTGGAAACCTTATTTGGATCCTGCAATTTGCTCTCAGTAGTTAACTTTCCAACACGGGTGGATAAAGACAGTAGGTCCACAATTGATAATGTTTTCTTTGATGAGGCACTAAACGAGAAAACAACTGTTTACACAGTAACAAATGCTCTCTCTGATCATGATGCACAGTTACCCACGATAAATGGCATAGTGCCTCATAGTGTGGAGGCATTTCAGTGGAAGACAGAATCATAAATGACAACAAAAATGGCTCTGTGCACTATGGGACTTAAGTGCTGAGGTTATCAGTCCCCTAGAACTTAGAACTACTTAAACGTAACTTACCTAAGGACATCACACACATCCATGCCCGAGGCAGGATTCGAACCTGCGACCGTAGCGGTCACGCGGTTCCACACTGTAGCGCCTTGAGCCGCTCTGCCACAGCGGCCGGCTTAATGACAAAAGAGCAACGTTTTTAAAAGTAGTTTATATGAAGCCTGGGATGAAACTTACAAAGAACCAAATTCCAATATAAAATTTAATCTATTCCATGATAAATTCATATCAGTATTTGAAAATAAGCTTTCCGCATAAGGTAATCAGAAGAGACATTAAACAGCCATGTAAATAACTGTGGATCACTAAGGGGATTAAAGTATCTTGTGAAAGGAGAAGGGAAATGTATCTTTTGGCAAGAACAATTAGAGGCCCTGCAGTCTGTAGAAAATGCAACAGGTCATCTAAGAGACTGCTTACACCAGGATTTGTCGTCCTCCGCTGGAGTATGTTCAAATGTGTGAAATCTTATGGGACTTAACTGCTAAGGTCATCAGTCCCTAAGCTTATACATTACTTAACCTAAATTATCCTAAGGACAAACACACACACCCATGCCCAAGGGAGGACTCGAACCTCCAACGGGACCAGCCGCACAGTCCATGACTGCAGTGCCCCAGACCGCTTGGCTAATCCCGCGCTGCTGCTGGAGTATACTAGATGGGATTGACGGAGGACATCGAAAAAAGTTGAAAGAAGGGCAGCCTGTTTCCTGTTTTTGCTGAGTGGGTGAGAGAGTGTCACGAAATTAAATACGAGTTGGGATGGGAATCATTAAAACAAAGGCATTTTCATTTGCGACGAGATATTTTCATGAAATTTCAATCACCAACTTTCTCCCCCGGAATGCGAAAACATTTTTAATGTCGCCCACCTACATAGGGAGAAATGATTATGATAATGAAATAAGAGAAATCGGAGACCGTACAGAAGAATTTATGCGTCCATTTTTTCCATCCGCTTCTAGAGAGTGGAAAGGTAGAGAAATATTCTGAAGGAGATTCGAAGAAAAATGTGCCAGGCACTTAAGTATGAACTGCAGTGCAGTCATATAAATGTAGATATTACTGTGGTATGGCCTTTTCGAAAAAAATGATTATAGCAGATGTCCGAAGAATGTATCGAAGTGAAATCCAGAGGGAAAAAGAAAACGAGGTCGACCACTTAGCGAATGAATGACAGACGTGAAGGAAGCTATGGACTCCAGGAATCTGCAACATAGGTATTGGGAAACTATGCAGGCTAAGATGCGAAACAGCATTGGCTGTAAATAGTTCGCATATAAATGCGACACTTAACTTTAAGTGATTTCTGGAAATGTGTTAATGACCGTAATACCGAACAGCCCGGGTGTTGAGGTACGCTTAGATAGTACGGTAGAGCCTGCCCCAACTGCACGAACAACGTTCTCGTAGAGTATATGACCATACATTACGAACTGATTGTAGCGGGACCTTACAGAAGTCGCACTGACAATCATACGTTTGCCTTTAGTACTACAATGATGATTTATTCTGCATACAGAATTTTCACGTAGTTTTTGGAAGTATCCCTCCCATATTTGCTAGAATAACTGTATAAGTTAAAGTTGTGACCCTCTATGTCGGGATCTATTCTGTTCTGACTGCGTATCACTTTCATTTCTCGTTCAAAGAAAAGAAATGAAAGATAATCTCTTATGTTGTAGGTACGGGCATGTCTTTCAGCCAAAAATTTTTGAAGTAATTATTTGGTAATGTGTTCAGTTATTATGTAGCGCTCATTGAATAATAAAATAAAGCATCTGCCTCACTAATTTATGTGTAGCGTTTGATACTAACCTCTTCCTTTCTGTTTCAGAATATTCTGGACAAATTCAATCCTGGTGCTCGGCAACTGATAACGGCGGGGAAGGCTTATCTAAAAGCTCTCCATGGTGAGTAGCTGCATATTTTATGCAAGACGAGGCAACTGCGCAGCAATATTTTGAGCTGAGTGTCCGAAAACTTGGGAAGCAGGCAGTATTTCATTACCGCCGCTATTAATAATTTACGGAGAAGTAAAGAAATCGCAAGATTTAAGGAGATAACCAAAAGTTTCTGACAAGAGTTCATCTGACATGCAGCACGCCGTTTTCCGAGATATGCGACCATTAAAGCAGTTCATCCTCGAGATACTGCGGGATAAGATTATAAATTAAAAAGGATTAAAGTAATAAGAGTGCCAAAGGCAAGTAAAAAACTTCTAGTATTGTAATGAATTTGCTATAGAATTTAAATTTTGCGCATAGCAGACATTAAGTAGTTTTATATTTGTGACTACAGATGTATCTTCGACACACAAAAATAATAACAGCTCAGTAATAGAATCGGTGCGGTACAACGGTAGCACAGGTATACAGTCACTGATTGGACCCGTGATCGACAATTCAGTAGTATTCCATGTACAGTGAGACTAGTAGGTTTACTGTTTCGAAATGTTTACGAGTAAAGTCAGTGAAAAGCACAGAATGATATACTGAGTTCCAACCGAGTGAGAAGCGAATATAGCTGTTGCCAATCTGTGGCGTATGGTTTATAGGAAGTCTGCTGCGAAGGGTGTGGCACATATGACAAGTCTCGTGCATATTAAGTTGCAGAAGCGCCCTTCAGAGCTGAGTGGATTCTACAGTCCTTCTGCGTCTCTGACGAACTCCAATGCGTACAAGAAGCATTGACATGCTTCCTAGCTATACCTCTGTACTCGTGCAGTTGCATACAGCTTTGTTGGTAGACAGTATACTAGGTATTCAGTAATAGGTTGGTATCTCTTCAGTTGACAATGGTGATTTCCAATCGCTATTTTAATAACACTATAAATTCTGATGTATTCTAGACAATAAAGAAACACTAAAATAATTTTTATTTAAAACTTTAAACCCATGCCAAATAAAGGAATAACATATACATTTACAAAGAGTGTAGATTTATTTTGAATAACAGAAATTCGATGCACAAGGATGTTGTCTCATTACACGGTCCTGGGACTCTAAGCTCCGCTGATAACCAAGCTTTCGTCAATGCCGATGAGAAACACATGCAGTCTACACTGAATGTGCTTTACCATAGACCATCAACTATTTACAGCTCAAGTGGATAATTATCTGATTTTACTACGAAACTCAGTTATGGATGCCCTTCCTATCAAATTTTATGCCTTACAAGTTTCAAAATTTCCCTCTTGAGTCACGATCTAGATCGAAAAAAAAAATTATTGTCCATGAGATAACTATGGATGACATGTGTCATTTCCAGCGTCATGAGAACGATGCAGCTTAGCATATATGTAAGATGAATCTTCATCCATGTAAAAGTTGTAAACTAGCAAGAAATCACCTTCATCTACATCTACATGGATACTCTGCAAATCACATTTAAGTGCCTGGCAGAAATCATATAGGGAAATAAAAAAAATAAAAAAAAAAACACATTCATTCCTTGCCTTCCCTACGTTGTTATACAGTCTGATTTCCAGAGAACAAATATTTCAATCAAATATAAACGTCTGAAATTATGGGCCTCAGCTCCCTAAAACTTGAAAAAGAGCAGTTATAATAAGGATAGATGCAGATCTAGGCTACATCTTCCTCCATATCCCACAAAACCAATCTGAAATGCATGACAGAGGGTACTTCCTGTTGTGAAAGAAATTATGGTTTCTTCTCACCCCACCTAGGTTAGGTACACTGGAAGAATGCCACTTGAAATACAGCTGTGCAGAGACTATAACCAGTCTAATC
Source organism: Schistocerca serialis cubense (assembly GCF_023864345.2). Lineage (NCBI taxonomy): Eukaryota > Metazoa > Arthropoda > Insecta > Orthoptera > Acrididae > Schistocerca > Schistocerca serialis. Next base: position 1,140,226,453 of record NC_064639.1, on the reverse strand, counting down.
TCGTCTTCGCGGTCCCGTATGGACCTACACAACAATGGTTCTTAACATCTTTAAGTTCATTCTTGCAGAATAATTGTCGCTTAGCTTCAGGCATCTGCCATTGTAGTACGTCAGCATTTCCTTGATGCTCTTCAGTGAAAAAAAATGCTAACCTGTGATTATTCGTGCTGTCACTTTTGTATGCATTCAGTATCGCCTGTTAATCTGTCACTGTGTCACACATTTGGCCAATATTATACGATGACTAGCACGAGCAAGCAATCGACTTTGTAGACTGTATTGCACCAGTATCCCAAAAATGAACCTGCTCCCTCCTTTACCTGCGATCGAGCCTACGTGATCATTCTATTTCAGTTACACAAAACGTTATATGCAAATACACTTCTTGATATAGAAGAGTAGAGCACCCAGAAGACATGGCGGGTTGTCAGTCTTACTTTGTACATCGGCGGTAATGTAAACGACTGGAGTTGCAATTCTCTGTGACAGGTAGAACGGCTATCGTAGTGCATCGGTGTTGATCATTTTAATGTTGTTACCAGACCTGCCAGGGCATGTATAGGGCGTGAACTGTGCCGCATGTAAAGTGATCACTGTGAAGGACGGTCCGGTACACAGCTTTAATCTGCCAGGAAGTTTCACCCTTCAAATTAATATTACATCTTTCCATGACTATCCATCCGAGGTATCGTCATGGTGCCTACTCCGTACCAAGAAATGCTAAATATAGGGACAAGTTTCGTTTGATACTCCTTATTAGCGTACTTTCGTTAATAGGTGTTGGTCCATGTACTTTTCTGATGCGAAAAAGTGATGCTGTATCCATACTAGGGCCTTATTCCGTGGCCTGGAGGATGCCGTGTAAGGAAAGTGTGCTCTGGCTGTTGCAAGATTGAAGTTTCTAAATTCATGCTCGGTGCACTGAAGGGGAAGAAACTGAACGGTAGAAAAACACTAATTCTATGAGTGTAGGTGATACAGATCGAAAAAAGAGAATTTTTCGCTGCAAACATTCAGGAAGTACATACGATAAGACTGAAGGATAACGGTACGAAGAGTAGGTCAAAATGGTTCAAATGGCTCTGAGCACTATGGGACTCAACTTCTGAGGTCATTAGTCCCCTAGAACTTAGAACTAGTTAAACCTAACTAACCTAAGGACATCACACAGATCCATGCCCGAGGCAGGATTCGAACCTGCGACCGTAGCGGTCTCGCGGTTCCAGACTACAGCGCCTAGAACCGCACGGCCACTTCGGCCGGCGAAGAGTAGGTCATCCTCACTCACTGTACTGTTAGCTATCCAAAAGAAGTAGAATTAGAGGTAGAAGAGGAAGAAGGACGCCACTAATAAAAATAAGATCCAGTAATTATATACGTCACCTTTGAATTCTCATTTCAAATAATTCAGTCTTTTTGGAATGATGCTGCCTGCGACCTGCTGGCTAGCAGGAAACATTCTGAACCCTTGCGCAGTAACAAACGACGTCGGCATTCGTGATAAACTACCCGGCGATGCTGACTGGAAGAGAGGAGGGAAGAGGCCCGGCTGCAGAAACGAGTGCGACTGAGTCAGCGCCAGGTCAGCGTAAATGGCCCCAAAAAACGAGCGCGCCGGACTTTCGCAGCAGGTGGCAAGACCCAGAGGCAGATCCCAGTGCTACCGGAAAACACCGTCCCACATGGATGCCTAGTCTGATGGAGGGGCAGGAGCAGTGGCAGGAACCAAGCGCCGTGATCCGTGCACCGGTTATCTGATGTAAACCTCAGGGGCTGCTTTCTAACCATTCTGAAAGCTGAAGGAGCACAGAACTGTGACAGCTATCGCACAATCAGCTTTACATTTCAGACATGCAAGCTGCTGAACAGAATAACACACAGAGTAGAAAATAAAATCGAAGATCTTTTATGTGACAGTAAGTATGGTGTTAGGAAAGCTATTTTGAAACGGCTTTCACTAATAGGTAGACTGATTTACAACGAAGGTTAATGTATCTAGAATGAAATTTTCGCTCTACAGCGGAGTGTGCGCTGATATGAAACTTCCTGGCAAATTAAAACTGTGTGCTGGACCGATACTCGAACTCCGGACCTTTGCCTTTCGCGGGAAAGTGCTCTACCGACTGAGCTACCCGAGCACGACTCACACCCCTTCCTCACAGCTTTAATTCTGCAGTACCTCGTCTCCTACCTTCCTAGAGTAATGATAATTAAATGGACACCCTAGCTGCAAACAGGCGTTGATGTACTTCATTGGGGACATATTGAAAATGTGTGCCCAGACCGGGAATCGAACCCGGGATCTCCTGTTTGCAGCTATGGTGTCCATTTAATTATCATTTCATTTCTAGCAAAGCTGCATGGTCATCCACGGTAACTGTTCTTTCGGGAACAGATACTACCGTCATATATAGTTAAAATATGGCTTCCCGGCCATTGGCCTTCTTGTGCGAACGCACACGCTATGCCCGAACTCGTACGGGACTTGGTAGATTAATCTGCCACGAGTAATGAGTATGATGGGCAAACATCTATTAGGCACACTACGAATGTAGTGGTGTGGACATGTTGGGAATGTGGATCTCACGGGGAGCGTGCAAGGGATAAGTCCCTGCAGACGCACTATCCTCTGTGCCCACGGTGGCTCGGATGGATAGCGCGTCTGCCATGTAAGCAGGAGATCCCGGGTTCGAGTCCCGGTCGGGGCACACATTTTCAACATGTCCCCAATGAAGTACATCAACGCCTGTTTGCAGCTAGGGTGTCCATTTAATTATCATTTCATTTCTAGCAAAGCTGCATGGTCATCCACGGTAACTGTTCTTTCGGGGACAGATACTACCGTCATATATACTTCCTAGAGTACTTGCCCGCGAAAGGCAAAGGTCCCGAGTTCGAGTCTCGGTCCGGCACACAGTTTTAATTTGCCAGGAAGTTTCAAGGTTAATGTATGTCACTATTTTTTACAAACAAGTCGTACAGCCGTGGATACTTAGTAATACCCGTTGTGAAGGCGAGTCCAGTAACATGTTTTGTTCTTTGAAACTTGTAGTGTCTTTTTTTGGAAACCTTGTATGTTGATACAACCTCTTTGAAAAGGAACGATCGAGGTGTGAGTAGAGGAAAGAGCAATGAGATTGTAGTGGGATATTGTTCTTTAAGGTGGAAGGGCTTCAAGTTGCTTCACGGAATGAAGATTCAGAATGACATATTTTCTGGCAGAGACGACAGAAATAGAAAATATTGTTATTTAATGTGGCATAGTTAAATATTTAAGTATTATGCTGGTTCTTGAAAACATTCGACAACCTAGATTGCATAAACTATTTCTTTATTTAAGACGACCGGTTCCGACAGACTTGGCTGCCATCTTCAGGTCTTACAAACTTTTTTTTTTATTGTGGAACGTGTTTATTTTACGTTGAACCTCACGCCAAGGTGTTTATCCACTTGACAGTTCGGCGTGTTGTTCAACGTAAAATGAAGATGTTTCGTAACAAAAAGATTTTTAAGACCTCAAGGTGACACCATAGTCTGTAGTAACTGGTTGTCTTATTTAAAGAAATATGTTATGCGATCTAGAGTGTTGAATGTTTTTCAGCAAGGAAAACAGATTGCTCCTTCAGTACTCTCAAAATGAGAAAATTCAATTTATGCTTGTGTAAAGAATATTATTTTTAAGTAAGATATCTTATTGACATTTGGGTTCGACTCCTCACATAACGTAGTCATGCAATTTTCTAGTAACGATGAGATATATCTGGGATCGTTCACACGAAACTTTACAAGTGCGACGTTCCACCTCCTTTCTTACTTTTTCACATTAGTTGCACGTCACTCCATAGTCATTGAGATTCACACAGTGGCTGAGAAGTCGTTTTAATTTCGGGCTGCAAATGTTCTGCAAGATTTCATTCTACTAACTTTCTGCAGGATTTTAATGGCTGTGGACAAATGTCGGTTTAAGTATCGACTTTGGAAAACATAATTACGATATTGGCCTTTCACTGTTCCTCTACGTAAACATCTGGCTTCAGCCTTCACCTTTCTGCAGAAACTGAATGCTTTGAAATTCCGGTTTAGTTGCAGCATAAATCATGTCACTCTGAAGGACCTTCTTTCTTTTTTTGAAAATAAAAACGAGAAAGACATCAATGTCTGTGTCTATCCAGAAGATCACTTCTCTCTTTCTATGTGTATTTCCCTTCAGAGTTAAATGGCGCGCCGAGAAATGAGTAGTGATGTGACGTGAAAAAGTGATCATAATCTATATTTCTCATTATTTATGCACTAAAACAGAGATAAACTACAGTACGTTACAACAACATTCTGTCAGACTCGATTTAATTGTGGCTTTCATCATCATTTTCCATCAAACAGCCGTTACAACATATAGCGTAATGTGTTAGAAATTGTATTTAAAACGTTTTCGTTAGTACTTTATATAATGGTTTGGATACTATCACACAAAATGTATGTGATGTGGGCTTTGCATGTTCTGCATGCAGTACTTAAACAGTATATTGTCGGTAGTCTTATCACATCAAAAGAAAGAAATTAATGACGTCAGTTTGAGATCTGTAACGCAAACAAAAATGCGAGTACAACCAGTTAAGAACAGAAAATTCGATAAAGTCGAAGGAGGTATAAACTACTATTGACAAGTGTACAACGAAAAAAAAGAAAATCACGTATGTCTTGTTTGATAAGGCTTCAGCTTCTTCAGTGAGACTTATCACCAAATGCCTGAAAAAATTCATTATCTCATATACATCGGCAAAATTAGTTAGATTGGATACACTTGCCTTCATTACTCTAAAGAATATTTTGATATGCACTGTCAGCTTAATTTAGACGTGCGTCTGTACAGTTACCTCATCCGTTTCTGTTCATTATACGACGTGGACAGTGCAACAGTTCATTTGCTCATGAGTATATAGATCTATCTTTATGGTAAGCAAGATAAGTAGGTGTCATTAGCATTGTGTTTCAAACAATAGTGAGCAATAACAACCTTCTCATTAAAGCCAAGGTCGGGGTTCTTTGATTGGCGTTAATTTTTTATTCTGTTCAGTAATAAAGACGACATTCAACTTTCATAAGAGAGTGTAATGTACAGGACTTTCTGCAATCTATGTGGCAAATTATATGTAGGTCAGGTAGGGCTATAACTACTAAACTGAACATGAAAGAATTTTAAGACTGAAAAAGAAAGATTCCACTTCGCTGAACATACTGTCAGTGAATATTATTATTATGATACTAAGTGTGATATCTTCCATAGAGGAACCGACACTAAAGACGCACAGTGAATTAATTTTTTCTCACGGTTAGGTGACACGCTTTTTATAACTGTTCCACACCACATTCCGTACGCTCTTCCTCCCCCCCCCCCCCCTCCCCCCCCTGCTGCCCCCTCCCCCTCTTTTTTTCGGCCTGTTCATCACATTCACCGTTTTTTTCTAATAACATAGCAGTCTGCGCCACAACTCACTTGTAGAACGTTTCCAACCTATACATTCCTATAATTTTTATCTTTTAATATAGAGTAATATAAGAGTTATTTGTTCAGAACGTTTCTTGTGGATTTCATTATGCTTGTGTTTTTGTATCGATGCGTAGTTATAAAACGTCGCATGTCTTGGAAAAACAATCGTCGTACATTTATACAAAGTGGAGAATGGGGAAGGAAAGGAAAAGGGATTATTGGGAATTCGTGACGTTCAGACGCACGGGCGAAAGTTGAAAATATGTGCTGGACTGGGACGTCAACCCGGATTTACCGCTTCTCGTGAGCGGTTGCCTCAGCCGCTTCGGCCATCTGGACACGGTCCCTAACTGACTCAAATGTCCGACTTATCGCACGCTGCAACGCAGCGTCCATCGTTCATTAATCTCCTACTCACTAATTATTAATTCCCGTAAGACTTTGGAACAACCGTCAAGGAGTCGTCCCGCACATGATAAAAATGCTTATATTTGAGTGGTGGTGTTATGTCGGACATGTCAGACAGACTCGTCATGACGTTGCTAGTGCATACCCTTACACGAAACAGAGAATGGGGAAAGAAAAGGGGTCACCGCTCAAATATGTATGAATCTCTGTACAGGTGTGAACTCTCGCTGATGTATTAACTGTCAGTTTAGGACGGCCTAGAAAGCCGAAACCAGTCCATGACCAACTATTAAATAAGTGTTACTGTCGAATCAGGCTCGATTCCATGCGGAAACCGTACTGGTGAAATTGAACGCTTTAGGATTGACGTAGACCATCGAACCGATGTGTTTAAGTTTTTAACACCATTATAATTTTAATAGTAAGAAAGAGCAAGTTAGATTAAATGAAATACGGAGTCCGACTGTGCCCACAAATCAGGAACGAAAGGAACGAGTACTTGTAATCAATAATGATATTATCGCTCAGAATTTTACAAAATGCATTACTCTATGCTGTGATAATGATTTTGTCAGGGACAACCACAGCCATTCTCATTTCACGTGATGAATGATGATGCCCTGTAAAAACAGGTCATAATACTGGAGGTATGAATTAAAAAACGCCTTCAGTCACAACTTTTCGTGTTTTATTAAAAACCAGAATCTATGTTAAATCAAGAAATAGATTTCGGAAGCCTTCGTTGTTTCAGCAGTTTTAAAGACCTATTTTAAAGTCAATTGTTTCATAGTTATATCTTTAGCACTACGAATAAATTCATCTTTGACAGCATCGTGTACAGAAACATCTGTGAAGTGAGCAAATGTGGCTCTTGAATGAAGTGACGTGCACGAAAACAACGGAGAAAAGAATGTTTGCTAGTGTGCCAAAACGTTAAAAAAGCTTTTCTTGGAGTATACGCTGTTTATCTTTTCCACTGTTTCGCACATATTTTTCGTGTTCGACTTACGAAATTCATAACCTAACATTAAACCTTTTCGTGACAGGAATATGCATTTCACCTCATTCAAGAGAGGAAATAAAACATGTATCAAGGGGGGATAGGAAGTCAAACGGGCAGTCTTGGAGCAGGAGAGACACCACAGGGCATTTTAATTTCCATTGTCTATACTTTTACGAATAAATTCAAAAAAATTTGTCTACATGACCAGGAAGGATTCAGGATTCACAATCATAGCGGTGGAAGTTCAAAAAAATAACAACATAATTTTTTTTTACATGTAAAAGTTCATCATTTTTTCACTTTTGTTGGTTGCGTTTGTTGCTATAGGTACACGTTTCTTCATAAGTAAGAGAGATTCTTCGATGAATTTTGCACAGAATACAAACCATACTTACAGGTGTATGAAACTCTAGAAATTATTTAATTTATGGAAAAATGAATGTGCTGTTACATTTTAAACTTCATGTTTAGAAAAAACTCAAATTTTATAGTTAATTATCTCAATTTTTACCACAGTTTTTAATAGATTTGGAAAATTATAGAGTTTCATACACCTGTAAGTATGGTTTGTATGCTGTGCAAAACTCATCGAAGAATCTCCCTTACGTATGAAGAAAAGTGTACCTATAGCAACAAATGCAGCCAATGGTAAGTGAAAAAAAAGGTGAAATACAAGTACAAATGTGAAAAAGTAAATTATTTTCTTATATTTTTGAACTTTCACCATTATAAGTGTAAACTCCTGAATCCCTTCTGGTCATTCTGTCAAAGGTTTATGAATTTATAGACAGTTGAGATTAAAAATTCCTGTGGTGTCTCTTCTGCTCCAAGTCGTCCCGTTTGATGTCCTACCGCCCCTCCCCTAAGACAGATTACATCTGATGATGGACCCACAGGGTCCGAAATGCATCATGTATTTAATAAAACAAGAAAAGTTGTGACTGAAGGCGTTTTTTAATTCATACATCCAGGTATTGAATAGTCACGTTTGAAGCTGCAAAATATGGATAAAAAAGGTCATTATAACCAGAGCGCCTTGAAGTTTTTACGCAGTTACCTCGTTTCGTCTACGAAAATATCTCAAGCAGGGGACAGAAGAATAAGAGACGTAAACACCTGCCGTAAACGTCTTCATTGTAATGACAGAATAAAATTAACTCTGTCGTTATTTACGTACGTGTGTAAGCACATTAAAAAGGCGTATGAGCAACGTGCTTGATGGCGTTTCCTCGTGCGTGCCGCGCCGGCGTGGAGAAAGCCTCCCTGGCCACGCTACCTGCCGCTGGCGGCGCGGAAAGCTATCAGTCACGTATTATCCGCTAATTCCCTTATCAGGTTTTTTCGGGGTCGGGTTCGCCGGCAGCCAATAGGGGTGTGCCCGTCTATATTTCAGCCGCCGGCCACGCTTCGCCGCCCAATTACGACCCCAGCACCGGCAGCCGCAGGCAGCGCCGTCCACACGTCGCCCACGCGCCGAACCTTATGGCGGCCAGCCGCCCCGATCCATCATCCGGGGTAAACACAGACAGTCAACGCACCCCAAATAACACCCCGCCGCCACTTTACTGCCTTCTTTCCCCCATTATCTTGCCACGTCTACTTTATATTTTCTTGTGGTTACACAGCCATTAGCAGCAGTATAAACCAGACAACTGTGAAAATTATTTCCTTTCTCTCTGGCTTTCCGTTTCTTCTCTTGTTTATCATCCCAAACCTTACTGGGATATATGGTGAGGACTTACCTTTCCTCATTTTCTCTTTCACGGCCTACATCAACTTTCTTTTTATGATTGTGCCTCTGCGATTATATTTACATTTACCCGTAAGCTACCAGCGAACGGGACACGCCACTGAGCGTGCGAGGTACAGATGCTCTCTCCAGCATGATACTGGGCGCTCGGGAACGGTCCAGTTTGTAAACACGTTGTGTGTACCGCGACTTGAGTATATGCATCGGCAGCGCTCTCCAGCGGCTGTTGGCAGCTATAGGTGATTCTCACGAGATATGTTGGTGCATAAGTTCATGGAATTTTCCGATAAGTTCAATAAACATAACAGATACTAATAATAGAGACTTTAGTCGTCAATAACATAATCTCCTTCACTGTTTACAACAGTCCGCCAATGCTGCGGTAACTTTTCGAATCCGCGACTGCAGAAATCACATGATCTTGAGGCGAGCCACGTTTGGAGGGTACTTTCATCCAGAAAGGAAGTTCCTTCAAGGTTGTTAGATAGACAGCGCAAAGGTGAAAACCTGCGGGCGCTAGACCATTTGAATAAGGTGGGTGCGGAATGACTTCTCAACCCAGTCTAGCGAAACGATACATGTTGTTATCGTGGAGTTGCAACACTTCACGCAATCTTCTTGGTTCGTGTTCTTGGACTGCGTCTGCAAGGTGTCTCAGTTGATGACAATAAATTCCAGCGGCGACGGTTAAACCTCAGCGAAGCAGTTAGAAGCACACCACACCGTCTTTGTCCCACCAGATGCATGTGCTCAGTTCGTTGTACGGGGAGTTGCTGCTTTGTTTGGGCTCAGCCATTCCTTTCTTTTCCTTATGTTAGCATGAAAACAGCATTACTCTTCACCGGTACCTACACAGACGAGGAATGGTCGGCGCTGCTCACTATGTAAGGTGCCAGGACATGGGCACTTACATGTTAGCTTACCAACATTAGTATTAATAATAAAGGGACTGGCAAGGGCATCAGATCATGACTCTATTGAATTATGATAAATATGAGGCACTCTCGAGCAGTACTGGTTCAAATGGCTCCGAGCACTATGGGACTTAACATCTGGGGTCATCAGTCCCCTAGAACGTAGAACTACTTAAACCTAACTAACCTAAGGACATCACACACATCCATGCCCGAAGCAGAATTCGAACCTGCGACCGTAGCAGTCGCGCGGTTCCGGACTGAGCGCCTAGAACCGCTCGGCCACCGCGCCGGCCGAGCAGTACTCCCTGCATGTCTGCAAGATTGAGCTACTAACTTAAAGCGGTGGTGAAAAACGTCGGAAGTTGAGAATTGTGGAATGTACAGTCTGCAGATGGCCGTAGCTCTCCGTGCCGCCGTGGGCGGCATGTAACGGACACCGGAAACGTGGGACAATACGGAGCTTTTGGGGGTAGTCCAGCATCCGTAGCCACCTGTGCTGGGCAACACGTGGCGGAGACGGGAATTTCGTTTGCCTAGGGGCGTTATGACCTACTCGATCATTCGGTAGATCTCAGTGGAGGGATTTCGGCGATGATAGAGCGTTCGACATTGGGCGAAACTGAGTATTCTTCCTCCGCGTTTTCGTACGCGTGGGAGACGAGAGAATTGTGAAGGAGGACTTCGCCTTCAGCCATCGAGCGGTACGGACTTGCAGACGGCGTCTTGGCCATCGTCTTCGAAGGGAGATATACGGTCTGTACCGCAGCATTGCACCAACGCGTGTTCCGTGCTGAGTTCTGCGGTTAGAGCTCTTTGTGTGCTCAGAAGCGAGATTTTCACCAACGCCTAACCACTTCCAACAACTTACTTAATATTCTCGATCTAGAAGTTACCCCCGCGAGGTGCCAAGTATTTATCAACGCAGCTGCCGGTAATAGGGGCGCGTAATTGCAAATTGTTAATGTGCCATTCTCAGGAGTATGTGGGTGGACAAAGAGATTCACATTTTTTTGTAAATTTTGTCAGTTGTGGGGAGTATCAAATTAAAATGCGAATATTACGATCGAATTATCGACTTCATTGTAGCTAGCATTTACCCTTTCCCAGTAAGCTTTACATGTATTCTAGTCACTGCACAGCTTGTCCAGACGCGAAGGAAAGAAGGTTTGCAGTCTTCTATGTCAGCGACGGACAGATAAGCTTACAACTATCCATTTGATGACGAGCAAGCAGGGATGGACATATGGGCACCTACTGATTTTTGTGATTTTGACTTAGAGCATGTGGTACCCATACGCCCGATTTTTCAGCCTTCCTCATTGCATGATGGTGGAATGATCACAGTTCATCACATTTGATAGTTCTCAAGTACACTGATATTGAACATTGCTGATTAACGCGTTAAAAGGTTCAAGCCCGAAAGTCTTCCTGAGAGTAGAGAGTCACCAATGTCGAAGCGATCCGCCTTAAAATGAGAAACCATCTTCTTGCTGTGCTATGTCCATTGGCACTATCCCCATACACGACGGAAATGAATGTAGCTGCCTCCGCTGCTGCCAACCCTCTACTGAACACAAACAGAGAACGTGTCGGAAGTGTTACTATTTCTCCACTTGGCACTCCATGTTCTATCGTCTGCAGCCCCACTCAGTACTTCCATATGACAAAATGATGATGCGTAAACTCAAATAGCAACACAAAAAATGGCTCTGAGCACTATGGGACTCAACTGCCGTGGTCATCAGTCCCCTAGAACTTAGAACTACTTAAAGCTAACTAACCTAAGGACATCACACACACCCATGCCCGAGGCAGGATTCGAACCTGCGATCGTAGCAACAGCGCGGCTCCGGACTGGAGCGCCTAGAACCGCACGGCCACCGCGGCCGGCAAATAGCAACAGTGAACACAAATAAAAGAGAGACACTCGACAAACAAACCCATAGTAATCGGAATACCAACATCCGAAACAAAAACGCTACGAAAGTATGCACCAGCGCAACACATACGAAGGACAAGTGTAAACTAGGTTTTCGTGTCAAACACACGAGGTAAGGCCTTCGTGCCACAATGTTTACTGTGATATGTTTTACTTTTGAGTTCTGCAGGGACCGTTCTTCTGTAATACACGTAATCATCCCGTGTTCAAGCAGTCATAATGCTCTCTCAACACTGACACAAGATATGATCTGCATGAGATGTAACTGGCAGTCTTCTATTTGGTTGATACGCATTTAGAATACCTAACGTGCTTGATATTGCTCCGGAAGTTCTGAAAAACTCCACATAAATACGTCACATAGCACACTGACGTACGAATTTGCGACTCGTGCAAGGTTAGTTGTTTCTACGTCATACCTCACAAACCCAATAAAAGACTCCGTTAAGAGGTAGTGTGACAGTTGTATTTGAAATATATTACCGTAACGGCATTGTAGTGCAGTTAAATTCACGATAGCTGTTGAAGAGCTCCTAATGTTGAGTATCACTGAACTTTTACTAACATTTAAGCAATATCTAGTCATCCCAAGGAACGATTTCTTTCTGAGACTTGGAAGTCTGTACGAAGGTGTATCCCGTAAGCAAGGTCCCAGTGCAGGTGAAAGGTAAATCTGTCAGCACAAAAGAAAGAGACTGCTCACGTTTCAAAGAAACTATTTTCACGACATATTGTTCCGCAACTCTTTTTCTACCTTGAACGTAAACGTACGCTTGGCAGCCTCACGCTAGGTAATAACAGTACAGCGTCATCTTCAAAATATACACATCTGTCGCTATCAAAGCGTCCTCTTGCCACACAAGTCGAAAGCGTGCCGGGATTGGTTCAAATGGCTCTGAGCACTATGGGACTTAACATCTGTGGTCATCAGTCCCCTAGAACTTAGAACTACTTAAACCTAACTAACCTAGGGACATCACACACATCCATGCCCGAGGCAGGATTCGAACCTGTGACCGTAGTGGTCACGCGGTTCCAGACTGAAGCGCCTAGAACCGCACGGCCACATCGGCCGGCGTGCCGGGATTATAACCACATTTACTACTCCTGCCCGAGTCTGCAGTTCTTGTTCTAGTCGCTTCTAACATAAATCTCCTGGAGCCTAACAACATCGCCGTTATGTGTTATGAATAAAGTTAAGGGTCATGTAATTTTAAGCTGTGCTAACGACCACTTATAGCTAATTCAGTCCATCCATATGATACTGGGAACCCTTCAAAAATTTCTCGTTCTGTTCGCATGAAAATCGTGTTTATAATATGTTCATTCAAGCGAGGAGAAAGAGGAGTGTTACGGTTGAAAACTTACTGAAACATAAACTTACTGAAACATAAGATGACGTGTAACAAACGATTCCTTCCGAGCAGAGGATTAGGAAACTGAAAATGGAGTTTGTGTAGGCAAAGTATAACAAGAGCTACCGATATACACTCCTGGAAATGGAAAAAAGAACACATTGACACCGGTGTGTCAGACCCACCATACTTGCTCCGGACACTGCGAGAGGGCTGTACAAGCAATGATCACACGCACGGCACAGCGAACACACACCAGGAACCGCGGTGTTGGCCGTCGAATGGCGCTAGCTGCGCAGCATTTGTGCACCGCCGCCGTCAGTGTCAGCCAGTTTGCCGTGGCATACGGAGCTCCATCGCAGTCTTTAACACTGGTAGCATGCCGCGACAGCGTGGACGTGAACCGTATGTGCAGTTGACGGACTTTGAGCGAGGGCGTATAGTGGGCATGCGGGAGGCCGGGTGGACGTACCGCCGAATTGCTCAACACGTGGGGCGTGAGGTCTCCACAGTACATCGATGTTGTCGCCAGTGGTCGGCGGAAGGTGCACGTGCCCGTCGACCTGGGACCGGACCGCAGCGACCCACGGATGCACGCCAAGACCGTAGGATCCTACGCAGTGCCTTAGGGGACCGCACCGCCACTTCCCAGCAAATTAGGGACACTGTTGCTCCTGGGGTATCGGCGAGGACCATTCGCAACCGTCTCCATGAAGCTGGGCTACGGTCCCGCACACCGTTAGGCCGTCTTCCGCTCACGCCCCAACATCGTGCAGCCCGCCTCCAGTGGTGTCGCGACAGGCGTGAATGGAGGGACGAATGGAGACGTGTCGTCTTCAGCGATGAGAGTCGCTTCTGCCTTGGTGCCAATGATGGTCGTATGCGTGTGTGGCGCCGTGCAGGTGAGCGCCACAATCAGGACTGCATACGACCGAGGCACACAGGGCCAACACCCGGCATCATGGTGTGGGGAGCGATCTCCTTCACTGGCCGTACACCACTTGTGATCGTCGAGGGGACACTGAATAGTGCACGGTACATCCAAACCGTCATCGAACCCATCGTTCTACCATTCCTAGACCGGCAAGGGAACTTGCTGTTCCAACAGGACAATGCACGTCCGCATGTATCGCGTGCCACCCAACGTGCTCTAGAAGGTGTAAGTCAACTACCCTGGCCAGCAAGATCTCCGGATCTGTCCGCCATTGAGCATGTTTGGGACTGGATGAAGCGTCGTCTCACGCGGTCTGCACGTCCAGCACGAACGCTGGTCCAACTGAGGCGCCAGGTGGAAATGGCATGGCAAGCCGTTCCACAGGACTACATCCAGCATCTCTACGATCGTCTCCATGGGAGAATAGCAGCCTGCATTGCTGCGAAAGGTGGATATACACTGTACTAGTGCCGTCATTGTGCATGCTCTGTTGCCTGTGTCTATGTGCCTGTGGTTCTGTCAGTGTGATCATGTGATGTATCTGACCCCAGAAATGTGTCAATAAAGTTTCCCCTTCCTGGGACAATGAATTCACGGTGTTCTTATTTCAATTTCCAGGAGTGTATCTTTATCGAAGTATTAATTAATTAATAGTAACTAAAATATCGGCTTTTAGCAGAAAATAGTTATCAGAATGAAGGTAGTGTTACCTCGTGCTTCGACTGAGATATACTGAAGAGTCCCACACTCTCTATAAGCAATACATCAATTGCTTTAACAATCGGTCATAAAGAGGTTCCAAAATTAAGAAGGGCAGTGATGTGACATTGAGCTTCGCAGGGTTAGTTTATTGAAGATAACCCTGAAAAAAACTTATTATATTACTACGAGTAACATTTCTGACTACCAATGATCTCTGAAAGAGAAACCAACCTCTAAAGGTGATAAAGCAAACAAGAGAAAACATGGATATGGAAAGCTTCCTGGTGCTTCTTGTGATGCAGCGAATAAGAACGACACCAGGTATGGAGAGCACAGTGGGAGCACTTTCTCCTCCTTGCAGCCGACGTTCAACTCTCACTGCGCACCCGTCCTTCACCCCGCGGCGCAGCTGTGGAGGGGTCAGCTCCGAGGTACGAGAGAGGCCACCGCCAAAGTGCGCCTTGGAAATACGGGGCTGTTCGCGACTGGCTGAACACTGTGCAGTAGGCTTCCTGTGGAGCCGCTCAGGTGTTATTTTACCCAGTTAACTCTCACTGGACAGAGATAGAGCATATTAATTCTCCAGCCAAGCTGAACATCGTATTAAACTGTTACATTATACATCTCGTAAATGCAGCATGCGTAGATGAAGTATGTTTCCTGTTAAACTGCAAATCTACGCTCGCGAAACTACAGTGACGATACTCCTGGACGCAGCTGTGCCCTGGAAATACTGCCGATTGTGGGAAGCCATCTTTGCTTTTAAGAATAACGCGTGCGCTTTTCTAATTTAAATTTCTGATACTAATTATTGAGCACCGATAAAACTAACGTTTTACCAGTCGGCAGTAAAACTAGAGTTGGATTTTGTAACAGCGAGCGCCGTCTGTAAACGATACGCTATATGGCATGACTGTTCCTGTATGCTTTCTCATAATCGTTCTAAAAACTCCCACTGAGTATCGGCAGCTTAATGGTGGGAGCATTATCTCTAGAAACGTGCTGATGTATTGTGGGAAGTAGTGTTGAAGTGTCTTGAACGTTACCATTTATTACTGATAAAGTATTATGATCTCTGCCCTACATATGAACAATGGATAATATTAAATTTACGTCAACATTACTGTAAGATGTATTGGGAGTTCTACCTCAATGTGATGAGCTGAATGCGTGATTTAATGAGAAGAAATAAAACAGTAGTCTGACTTAACAAATTATTAACGAAACAGCGTGATTAAGAAGCGCCCTAGACATCACTAATGCGTAAATCAAAGCATTATTTATTTCGCTGTCATATATTGCTCACTTATTTTTACAAATGGTTTATAAATTTTAAACTAGTCATCATTTGAAACAACATACCTGTTCGCTTTCGAGCGCTGTTCCCATCACAGATTTCAGTCAATATGTCTATCATTGTCGTCATGTGGGGTACCACAGTTTTATAGTTTTGAGAGACATTTTAAAGGTTTACAACTCGTTTTGCAAACTTTCATGCATAAACGGTATTGCTGCCGTTTAAATGCGACATTAATCTTCACCCATTTTCAGTAGAGATATAATTAAATTTGCTGTGAAGTTTGCCGTTGTGTCTTGCGGTCGCCGCCGCTCCACTAGTTCTTTAACGCCACTACGACGACTTTCGAGTGAATGAGGATGAAATGAGGTGAAAGACACACAACACCCAGTCATCTCGAGGCAGAGAATATCCCTGACCCCGCAGGGAATCGAACGCGGAACCCCGTGCGTGGGAAGCGAGAACGCTACCGCAAGACCACGAGCCACGGACAGATGACAGGTCGTTAATATACACAAGAAACAGTAGTGGACCTAGTATGGAACCTTGGGGAACACCACATGTAATTTCTTCCCAGTCAGATCATGCCTGATTGCTTGCTGCTGAAGTGTTACGTAATGACACACTTTGTTTTCTATTAGTAAGATATGGCTGAAACCACTTTGCAGCACTACCAGTGACGCCATACTATTTTAATTTACTTAAAACAATGCTGTTATTCACACAGCCAAACGCCTTTGACAGGTCACAGAATATGCTAGTTGCCTCTTATTTGTTGTCCAATGAATAAAGGACATTTTCGCTGTAAGTGTAAATAGCTTTCTCAATATCAGAACCCTTAAGAAACGCAAACTGTGACTTTGAAAGTATGTTATTTTCACTAAGGTGCTTAAGTAGACGCTTGAACATAACCTTTCAAAGCCGGCCGGTGTGGCCGTGCGGCTCTAGGCGATTCAGTCTGGAACCGCGTGGCCGCTACGGTCGCAGGTTCGAATCCTGCCTCGGGCATGGATGTGTGTGATGTCCTTAGGTTAGTTAGGTTTAAGTAGTTCTAAGTTCTAGGGGACTGATGACCACAGATGTTAAGTCCCATAGTGCTCACAGCCATTTGAACCATTTGAACCTTTTCAAAGATTTTTGAAAAAGCTGCAAAAGTGATATCGGTCGGTAATTTGACGGCATTACTTTGTCCCGTTTCTTGTGGAGAAGTATAACTTCAGCATATTTAAGCCAGTCCGGAAATGTTCCTGTGACAGGTGATTGATTACACAAATAACTTAAGATATGACTAAGTTCACATGAACACTCTTTTATTAACTTCGTTGATATGTTATTATAAGCGCTAGAATGCTTTGATTTGAAGGACTTTGTGATGGATTCTATTTTTTGGGTGAAGTGTCAATTCCATTTTACTGAGATTGCTTGTGTGCACTGGTCTCAGATATTTCATTGCATTTATGCCCTTCAAGTCTCAAGACTTGTATCAAACAGGAAGAGAAGGGTCAGGAGAAAAGAGCGAAAATGGTATGGATTGGTAAGATCAAAAGGCGTCAGTACCATCGGATGGCTAACTCAGTAGCACAGTGCT
The DNA here is from genome assembly GCF_023864345.2 of Schistocerca serialis cubense. NCBI lineage: Eukaryota > Metazoa > Arthropoda > Insecta > Orthoptera > Acrididae > Schistocerca > Schistocerca serialis. The sequence goes on along the minus strand of NC_064639.1, from coordinate 1,140,209,072 downwards.
AAAAACTGACGACAAAAGGACTTGGTATACTACTCATGAACACAACGTTGACGCTCGCACAAGGTCATCAAACTGTCCCGTTCATGTCTCTCCGCTACTATTTAGAGATTAGGAGCAGGAGCCTTGACTAAGACAACCTATACACATATCCACCCCATGTACTCAAACTCTCATTGGCCCTTGGGGTGAAACTCCGGTCAAGTGGCACCGAGCGAGGTGGCACAGTGGTTAGCACACTGGACTCGCATTCGGGAGGACGACGGTTCAATCCTGTCTCCAGCCATCCTGATTTAGGTTTTCCGTGATTTCCCTAAATCGCTTCAGGCAAATGCCGGGATGGTTCCTTTGAAAGGGCACGGCCGATTTCCTTCCCAATCCTTCCCTAACCCGAGCATGAGCTCCGTCTCTAATGACCTCGTTGTCGACGGGACGTTAAACACTAACCACCACCACCACTCCGGTCAAGTGGCCTGAATACCCTACCTCCGTCCGCCCCCGGTAGCTGAGTGGTCAATGTCAATCCAAAGGGCCCGGGTTCGATTCCCGGCTGGGTCGGAGATTTTCTCCGCTCAGGGACTGGGTGTTGCGTTGTCCCAATCATCACCATTTCATCCCCATCGACGCGCAAGTCGCCGAAGTGGCGTCAAATCGAAAGACTTGCGCCAGGCGAACGGTCTACCCGACGGGAGGCCCTTGTCACACGACATTTCATTTCACCCTACCCCCGTGAAAACTAGAGCTTCTTTGTGAAATAAGCGACAAATGAGAATTTGTACTAAGGCTTCGATTCGGATACAGATCTCCTGATTAGCGGGCAGACCCGTTCACAACTACACCACCCTGGCACAGTGGTTTTACATAACTGCGCGGACTACCTTACGACGCCTCCCTCCTCAGTCCGAATTCCAATTCACACTTCAGCCCATTCTGTATTGCCCTATACTCAAAACTAGTGCAGTGGCGCTCCTACTGTCCTGAAGCAGCACCTCAGCATGGAGCGAAACGGGGGATGCAGGCGAGTGGGCCGAGGCGTGAATGGGAATTTGGGTGGGGGAGGAAGACGGGCTAGAGTAGTCCATGCGGTTTTGCAAAGCCACTGCGCCGTCGTGACGTTGTGGTTAGTGCAGCTGCCTAGTGAACAAAAGACCTGTGTTCGAATCCCGGGCTTGGTGCAAAGTTTAGTTCGTCGCCTCAGTCTGCCGATATACAGATGTTTGAGACTTAAAAAGGTCTCTCGAACCATATAGTTTCATTGGATCGGATAAAAAGTCACACAACCAGGCCGTCGGAAAACTGGGCACCATGATCCATGACGTCATCACCACAAGGTGGCACATGAGGTCATTCAACACAAAGCTACACTACTGGCCATTAAAACTGCTACACCGCGAAGATGACGCGCTACAGACGCGAAATTTAACCGACAGGAAGACGATGCTGTGATAGGTAAATGATTAGCTTTTCAAAGTATTCACCCAAGGTTGGCGCCGGTGGCGACACCTACAACGTGCTGGCATGAGGAAAGTTTCCAACCGATTTCTCATACACAAACAGCAGTTGACCGGCGTTGCCTGGTGAAACATTGTTGTGATGCCTCGTGTAAGGAGGAGAAATGCGTACCATCACGTTTCCGACTTTGGATTGTAGCCTATCGCGATTGCGGTTTATCGTATCGAGATGACAGGCATCTCATCCGCATGGCTGTAACAGATCGTGCAGCCACGTCTCGATCCCTGAGTCAACACATGGGGCCGTTTGTATGACAACAACCATATGCACGAACAGTTCGACGACTTTTGCAGCAGCATGGACTATCAGCTCGGAGACCATGGCTGCGGTTACCCTTGACGCTGCATCACAGACAGGAGCGCCTACGACGAACCTGGGTGTACGAATGGCAAAACGTCATTTTTTCGGATGAATCCAGGTTCTGTTTACAGCATCATGATGGTTACATCCGTGTTTGGCGACATCGCGGTGAACGCACATTGGAAGCGTGTATTCGTCATCGCCATACTGGCGTATCACCCGGCGTGATGGTATGGGGTGCCATTGCTTACACGTCTCGGTCACCTCTTGTTCGTATTGACGGCACTTTGAACAGCAGACGTTAAATTTCAAATGTGTTACGACCCGTGGCTCTACCCTTCATTCGATCCCTGCGAAACCCTACATTTCAGCAGTTTAATCCACGACCGCATATTGCAAGTCCTGTACGGGCCTTCCTGGATTCAGAAAGTGTTCGACTGCTGCCCTGGCCAGCACATTCTCCAGATCTATCACCAATTGAAAACGTCTGGTCAATGGTGGCCGAGCAACTGGTTCGTCACAATACGCAAGTCACTACTCTTTATGAACCGTGGTATCGTGTTGAAGCTGCATGGGCAGCTGTACCTGTACACGCCATCCAAGCTCTCTTTGACTCAATGCCCAGGCGTATCAAGGCCGTTATTACGGCCTGAGATGGTTGTTCTGGGTAGTGATTTCTCAGGTTCTATGCACCGAAATTGCGTGAAAATGTAATCACATGTCAGTTCTAGTATATTATATTTGTCCAATGAATACCCGTTTATCACCTCAATTTCTTCTTTGTGTAGCAATTTAAATGTGTAAAGTGTAATAAAGCATTATTTATTTGTCACAGATTTGTTTGCTGACCATCTGAACGCGGCTTGAGTTATTAAGCAGTTGTCTGTCCATGGCACCTTATAACAATTTTGTAAACAACGACGCGCCGTCCATTTGCCATTTCGAAAGCCATTTTGTACATGCACTACCAGTGACAAGCGCGGAACATTAGTAGTCAAAGTAAGAGAGGAAAGAGGGGCATAAAGACTACTCGCAGCGCCTGCCAAACTTCACACGCTGTTGTTATTGACTTCAGTCTGAGGGATGGTTTGACGCAGCTGTCCATTATAGTCTATGTTGTGCAATGTCGTCTCTTCATAACTACTACAATCAACGCCCATCTGAAATCACTAAACAGTAATATATATATATATATATATATATATATATATATACTAACCGAACTCGTATTCTGTTCTGCCAAATAGTGGTATCAATTTGTCGCGGAACACGTCACTGGCTATCATTCCCTCTAATATGTGGAACACAAAGAAGGAGATGCCACAGTATTTTCTGCGTACAGACTGAAGCGGCGAGTGAAAATCTGTGCAAAGGCCTGGAATCGAACCCAGGACGCCTGTTGGCTAGGCAGGTGCGTTAGCCACTAAGCCACCTTGGCACAGTTTTTCAGACAACTACACATATTACCCTGGCTCGACTCCCTCATCAATCCAATTTCTCACTGCCGCCATAGTCTACTTTAAATTCCTCCTTACACCCGTTTTCGATACTCTGCCTTGGCACAAAATTTCGCTCGCCACTTCAGTATGTATGCGTAAAATCATATTTGTATGAGACCAGAAAAGTCTCTGATATTGTATAATTTCAACCGATTAATCAAATCTTATCACGGGGATGTAGGTGCACAGGAAAAAAGGGAGGGTACGAAATTTTATTTATTAACGGTATCGTATTCTGAATTTAAAATTCACATAAAAACAAGGGAAACGAATTTTAAGCACTGGAATAGGTAGGAAAGTGTACACTGGCGACTGGCGTTGAATATCAGGTCTCACATGTCATCAGGTATCAGAAATAAACTTTACAGAATAATGCCAAGGAAGCCACCACAGGGTGAGACAAGCGAGAGAGAAAAATACAGGCAGTGAGAAGCAACATTGAAGCATTATGGCGGCTGATGTAGCCTGCAGGCCGCTAAATCTCGCCATGGTATGCAGACGGAAGCCGGAAATTGTTTTCCGACCGCGTGAATCACTCGGATCATTTACTTCTCGCGAATAGTAAATGATATACATCAATTTAAAAGACTCTCAGAGCAGGTTGGTGTGGCCGAGCAGTTCTAGACGCTTCAGTCTTGAATCGGTCGACCGCTACGGTCGCAGGTTCGAATCCTGCCTCGGGCATAGATGTTTCTTATGTCCTTAGGTTAGATAGGTTTAAGTAGTTCTAAGTTCTAGGGGACTGATGACCTCAGATGTTAAGTCCCATAGTGCTCAGAGCCGTTTGAACCATTTTTTGAAAAAGTTCTCATTACTCTTTTAAGCACGTGAAGCCTTAGAAACAGAAATTCACCGATATGGCGCCCACCACTTCATGTGTGAAGGATACTCACAACACAGAGACTACGTGTTGACTGCAGCGGACAGCGGCAAAAGTGAGGCTGAGTGACGCAGATGGCTCCCATTTGAAAATTAGGTCCCGGCAAGGTAACAGCAGACTTTTAGGATAGGCCATATTTTCTTTTGCCATCGTAAACAGCGATCCTATAAGCCAGTTGTGAGAAAACTCTCCAAATTTGTAAGTTTCCTGGCGTGCCTGTTAGTAACCTACTTCAAAACAAGGAGCACCTAACGGTCACCGATGTCTCGGTGATCACAGTTTGAAAGGTGTTACATTAAAATTAACATTGCCCAGAAATACTCGTGCCTCACTGTCGATCTCATTAAGATGTAAAGCTTTCCATGAAAATGTCAAGATCTCTACAGTTTCTTCGCATAGGCAACCAGTTCAACCGCGCTTCCTACTTAGTTTCAGGGGACACAGTCGTTACCGCTGTAGCTCGTCGATTCATTAAAACATAACTCGACTCACTTTTGTGGCAAGTGACGATTTAGGGTATTCACGACTGGCTGTGATGACGACTAATGGCTTAAGATTGACGGCGAATTACGATTGATACCTGATTATATGCCTTTAAGATGACCGCGAAGAACGACTGAAAGTGGAGCTATCTATACACTATAATAAGAGAACGAGATTTTCACTCTGCATCAGAGTGTGCGCTGATATGAAACTTCCTGGCAGATTAAAACTGCGTGCCGGACTGAGACTTGAACTCGGGACCTCAGCCTTTCCCGGGGAAGTGCTCTACCATCTGAGCACTTGCCCGCGAAAGGCAAAGGTCCCGAGTTGGAGTCTCGGTCCGGCACACAGTTTTAATCTGCCAGGAAGTTACCATAATAAGATGTTTTGTACAATCCAGTATTAGTAATTGAAAAGTCAAAACATGTCTTGGATGTTGACTCGGAGTAAATGTACTCAGTCATTAGTCTTGAAGACACAAAATAATACGTCATTCACTGTGAAACAATGTAGCTCCTTAGCGTACAGTTTAATTGCTCGAGACGATTTAATACGCTGCCCAACAAGGCTGGGTGTTTGGTTATGCGCAACAATCCCTTGTGTTCCGGTGGATCGGAGCCGAATAGGAAGAAAGCAAGATAAGCGTTTAACGTCTCGTCGATATCGAGGTCATTACAGACAGAGCACGTCCGGAAAGTGTCAAAGATGGGGATGAAAATCTGCTGTGCTGTTTCAGAGGAACTATCCTGAAGTGATTTACGGAAATCACGGAAAACCTAAACCTGGATGGCCGGGTGTTGATTTGAATCGCCTTCCACCCGAATTAGGGTCCAGTGTAAAGACCACTTCGCCACCTCTCTTTATAGGAGCCGAGAACGACCCACAATACGAGACATAACTGTGAAGGTAGACACGTGGACATCGTCAGCTCGTCTAATGTTCAGTATTGTTGCTGTATTTCAAGTTCACTGTGATAGTGACCTCATGCGTATTTGTTATGGCGTACACAGTCCAGTTACATTAATGTGACTGCCTATCAAAATACTCAATATTAACATTTCTCAGTGCGGATCGCTGCGAGAATTGCAGGAAGAGAGCCAGCGAGGTTCTGGAAGGTACCGTGAGGGATCTGGAGCCATGGGCTCCAGTGCTGTGGCCAGCTGCGCCAGGGTTCTCGGTTGAGGATCCATAACAGCTCTTCCAACGCACTGCCCTTTTATACGTTTTGTACGCAAGACTACCTGCATCTGTATGTGGGTTTGTCGATATCCCACCACATTCGTCACTTCAGTGTATCCAACCCAGCACGACTCTTATTCGTGGCCGGCCGGGGTGGCCGAGCGGTTCTAGGTGCTACAGTTTGGAACCGTGCGACCGCTACGGTCGCAGGTTCGAATCCTCTCTCGGGCATGGATGTGTGTTAGGTTTCAGTAGTTCTAAGTTGTAGGGAACTGATGACCTTACAAGTTAAGTCCCATTAGTGCTCAGAGCCATTTGAACCATTTCTTTTCTTATTCGGGTACATAAGAACCGACGTGTAGACAAGGGGTCAATGTGGGCTCGAAAGGACATTTTTTTATTACCCTTTGCATTTGCCACAAAGTGCTCTTTCCTACCAACTACCCAGTAAGTTCCTTTTCGAAGCACTGCTAGGAAACGGCCATCCTGTGAAAATCACTCACCTCTGAAAAGAGCGGGGTATGTCCAGATCACTACCATTTGTCTGGGTTAAGGGTAGGCCATCTCATTATCTCCTGAAGAATATTCTTCATACCCTGGAAATTAGAAATCTGCCGCTGGTGTTCCCAAGTGTTATGACCATCAGCCGACGGGCGAGACCAACAACTGATTTGTTGCATATCCAGAAATGTAAGATTATGTAGTAATGCGACCAAACAGGCTAGTTGTTGTTGTTGTAGTCTTCAGTCCAGAGACTGGTTTGATGCAGCTCTGCATACTAGTCTATTCTGTGCAAGCTTCTTCATATCCCAGTACCTACTGCAACCCACGTTCTTCTGAATCTGCTTAGTGTATTTATCTCTTGGTCTCAATCTACGATTTTTACCCTCCACGCTGCCCTACAGTACTACATTTGTGATCCCTTGATGCCTCAGAACATCTCCTACCAACCCATACTTTTAGTCAACTTGTGCCACAAATTTCTCTTCTCCCCATTTCTGTTCAATACGTCCTCATTAGCTATGTTGTCTACCCATCTCATCTTCAGCATTCTTCTGTAGCATCACATTTCGAAAGCTTCTATGCTCTTCTTGTCCAAACTATTTATCGTCCACGTTTCACTTCCATGCATGGCTACACTCCATACAAATACTTTCTGAAACGACTTCCTGACACTTAAATCTATACTCGATATCAAAAATTTCTCTTCTTCAGAAACGCTTTCCTTGCCATTGCCAGTCTACATTTTATATCCCCTCTACTTCGACCAACTTCAGTTATTTTGCTCCCCAAATAGCAAAACTCCTTCACTACTTTAAGTGTCTCATTTCCTAATCTAATTCCCTAAGCATCACCCGATTTAATTCGACTACATTCCATTATCCTCGTTTAGCTTTTCTTGATGTTCATCTTATAACCTCCTTTCAAGACACTGTCCATTCCGTTCAACTGCTCTTCCAAATCATTTGCTGTCTCTGACAGAATTAAAATGCTATCGGCGAACCTCGAAGTTTTTATTTCTTCTCCATGGATTTTAATTCCTACTCCGAATTTTTCTTTTGTTTCTTTTACTGCCTGTTCAATGTACAGATTGAATAACATCGGTGATAGGCAACAACCCTGTCTCAATCCCTTCCCAACCAATGCTTCCCTTTCATGCCCCTCGACTCTTATAACTGCCATCTGGTTTCTGTACAAATTGTAAACAGCCTTTCGCTCCCTGTATTTTACCTATGTCACCTTCAGAATTTGAAAGAGAGTATTCGAGTCATCCGCGTGGGATTAGCCGAGCGGTCTAAGGCGCTGCAGTCATGGACTGTTCCGCTGCTCCCGGTGAAGGTTCGAGGTCTCCCTCGGGCATGGGTGTGTGTGTTTGTCCTTAGGATAATTTAGGTTAAGTAGTGCGTAAGCTTAGGGACTGATGACCTTAGCAGTTCAGTCCCATAAGATTTCACACACATTTGAACCTTTAGTATACGAGTCAACATTGCCAAAAGCTTTCTCTAATTCTACACCAAGGTTTGCCTTTCTTTAATCTATCTTCTAAGATAGCGAGGCTTAAATATTACAGGGGGCAGGCAATTTCGCGCAAGGAGTTAAGCACTGTTCTCGTCTGCTGAAACTCGCATTATTAATGTTGCGCAAGAGGACACCTGCGCGATTAGGCCGAATGGCGACGGCGAGCGGCCCTAACCGGCCTCGTTCGCGCTCCACTCTGCTCATATTGAGCTCCGTGACGCGGGCAGGCAGCGACCCTTCGCCACCGGTAATCAGCGGCAGCGGCGACCCCTCCGTTATGCGTCGTGTCCGGCGGTTTGCGGCTGCGCCCACGCTGAGTACAGTAGCTGCAAGTGATTGGGGCCGCAGAGGCCGCCCAGGGCGCATTGACCGCCGCCGCGCCAACAATCACCACCGCCTGCCAATATCGCAGCCCCCGCCTCATCCGGCGCCTGCCTGCTGCGCTGCCCAACTGGGGGCAACCCCCCCCCCCCCCCCATCACCGCCATCCACTTCCCATTCCCCAGGGGGTCTTCCGCTGCCTCTCTGTTTGCTGCCGGCCACCGGAGGATTGCTTTCCTTCCTCTTTTTCCCGTCGATAGTAATCTCCGCCTCGCCGTCAAGTTCCGAGAACATTTTCTGGCGCTGCGTTCCCAACACTGCAAAAAGATGTTCACACGGTCGCTGACCGCCGCGTGCCTTGAGCGTGCGCAACTCTGGCCTTAGTCTTACGTTAAATCAGCAAGTGCATCGAAACAGCATATCCAGACACTTTGGGATGATAATGGCATTGAAACAGAGGATGACACGCGTGAAGCTGAACTACTAAACACCTTTTTCCAAAGCTGTTTCACAGAGGAAGACCGCACTGCAGGTCCTTCCCTAAATCCTCGCACGATCAAAAAAAAAAAAAAATAAAAAAATAAAAATAAAAAAAAAATAAAATGGCTGGCATCGAAATAAGAGTCCAAGAAATAGAAAAGCAACTGAAATCACTCAACAGAGGAGAGTCCACTGGACCTGACGGGATACCAGTTCGATTCTACACAGAGTACGCAAAAGAACTTGCCGCCCGCCCCCCTTCTAACAGCCGTGTACCGCAAGTCTCTAGAGGAACGGAAGGTTCCAAATGATTGGAAAAGAGCACAGGTAGTCCCAGTCTTCAAGAAGGATCGTCGAGCAGATGCGCAAAACTATAGACCTATATCTCTAACACGGATCTGTTGTAGAATTTTAGAACATGTTTCTTGCTCGCGTATCATGTCATTTCTGGAAACGCAGAATCTACTCTGTAGGAATCAACATGGAGTCCGGAAAGAGCGATCGTGTGAGACCCAACTCGATTTATTTGTTCATGAGATCCAGAAAATAGTAGATACAGGCTCCCAGGTAGATGCTATTTTCCTAGACTTCGGGAAGCCTTCGATACAGTTCCGCACTGTCACCTGATAAACAAAGTAAGAGCCTACGGAATATCAGACCAGCTGTGTGGCTGGATTGAAGACTTTTTAGCAAACAGAGCACAGCATGTTGTTCTCAAGGGAGAGACGTCTACAGACGTTAAAGTAACCTCCGGCGTGCCGCAGGGGAGTGTTGTGGGACCATTGCTTTCCACAATATATATAAATGAACTAGTAGATAGTGTCGGAAATTCCATTCGGCTTTTCGCGGATGATGCTGTAGTATACAGAGAAGTTGCAGCATTAGAAAATTGCAGCGAAATGCAGGAAGGTCTGCAGCGGATAGGCACTTGGTGCAGGGAGTGGCAACTGACCCTTAACATAGACAAATGTAAAGTATTCCGAATATATAGAAGGAAGGATCCTTTATTGCATGATTATATGATAGCGGAACAAACACTGGTAGCAGTTACTTCTGTAAAATATCTGGGAGTATGCGTGCGGAACGATTTGAAGTGGAATGATCACATAAAATTAATTGTTGGTAAGGCGGGTGCCAGGTTGAGATTCATTGGGAGAGTTCTTAGAAAATGTAGTCCTTCAAAAAAGGCGGTGGCTTACAAAACACTTCTTCGACCTATGCTTGAGTATAGCTCATCAGTGTGGGGTCCGTACCAGGTCGGGTTGACGGAGAAGATAGAGAAGATCGAAGGAAGAGCGGCGTATCGTCACAGGGTCATTTCGTAAGCGTGATAGCGGAGATGTTTAGCAAACTCAAGTGGCAGACTCTGCAAGAGAGGCGCTCTGCATCGCGGTGTAGCTTGCTGTCCAGGTTTCGAGAGGGTGCGTTTCTGGATGAGGTATCGAATATATTGCTTCCTTCTACTTATACCTCCCGAGGAGGTAACGAATGTAAAATTAGAGAGGTTCGAGCGCGCACGGAGGCTTTCCGGCAGTCGTTCTTCCCGCGAACCATACGTGACTACAACAGGAAAGGGAGGTAATGACAGTGGCACGTGAAGTGCCCTCCGCCAAACACCGTTGGGTGGCTTGCGGAGTATAAATGCGGATGTAGATGTAGAAGAAGGGTGCAACAGATTCTCACCGCCCGCACCAATAGGTCATTAAAAGTGAATAGAGCAATATTCGTGGTTGTCACAATCGTGTAGCTATCGCCCAAGTTCGTTGGTGTCAACGTGGAATCACCACTCACAGTTGGCAGGTGCAAGCACTTGCAGTGAGAGAGGGGGTGGGATACGGAGCACAGTGCAATCACTGTCGTAAAGCGGAAACAGCTCGATTTTTCCAAACTGACAAGGCTTGTAAACTGTTAGCGTGCATGGCAAAATGGCCCTATCCAAAACCAGCACCGAGGCAGCTGTGGTGCACTACAGATCACAGATGACAAATGTGAACAAATACTGCGGAGACAAGTACAGGAGAATAGACGTGCAGCTGTCGAGCAATTGACCGCCCAGATGAACCGGGGGCTATCAACAGTGTCTCCTCAACACCTGTTCAGCGGACGTTGTTCCTTGTGAGCCTCCAAAGCAGTCACCCGTGCCAACTGCTGTTCATCGGTGAGGACAGCTGGAGTTAGCACACCAGTACTGGAACGGGACGTTCACTGAGTGACGACAGGTGGCCTTTTCAGTTGACTCACTTTGTACGCTCCATCGGACAGCTGGCCGTTGACATCGATGGCGTGAACCGCCTGAAAGCAAACACCATGTACAGGATCCAGGCCGGAGGAGGGAGATTTATGATATAGGGAATGTTTTCATGGCATTTCCTGGATGATCTCGTCATTCAGGAAGGCACGATGGATCAACACAGGTATGCATCTATCCTTGGGGGCCATGTCCACGCCGGCCGGTGTGGCCGAGTGGTTCTAGGCGCTTCAGTCTGGAACCGTGTGACCGCTACGGTCGCAGGTTCGAATCCTGCCTCGGGCATGGATGTGTGTGATGTTCTTAGGTTATTAGGTTTAAGTAGTTCTTAGTTCTAGGGGACTGATGACCTCAGCAGTTAAGTCCCATAGTGCTCAGAGCCATTTGAACCATTTTTTTTGGAACTTAGCTGCAGGCGAAAGTTGTTGGTACAAAAGCCAATGACTGATTTTTCAGCCACTTGAGCAACCACCTGCACATTAACATACTGAGATATAGCCGTGAAAGTGAGGCGAACCATTGAGATAGTCAAATCATTTTTATTGTGTTTCAATAATTTCAAGCCTAACTCTGAAGACTTGCTTGCTGATTTTATGATCAATGTGCTTTCAGCTCTGGCCACAGACCCTCCTAAAGCTTTGCCTGCCTTTTAATACTAACGTTTTGGCAGTCACGGTAGAAGTTTGCAAATATAATTGTTTCATTCTGATATATGTTTTTTAGAGTCAGATTCCAGATCCTTTAACTAGATTAGCCAAGGTATTAGCCTAGCTTTGTCAATTTATGTCAGATTATTTATCATGCATTTTTAGAGTAATAAACTGAATTAATTGCGATTCTTATTTAGTTTCGTAGATAACGAATTACTTGTTCTTTCTTCTGAAGGGCAACAATTACTTATATAAGATCAACAGGACCACTTAACCTACCTCTAATCAACATCCCGACCCACTCACTTACACAAGTATCTTTATCTCTACATAGACGCTGCAACCTACATTCATGTGGACCTGAATGCTATATTCAACCCTAGCTCTTCCACAGTTTTTGTCCCTCACTCTTCTATTCAGTTCATGGCATTGTATCAGCAACCCCTAAATATTTCAAGCGCTGCTAACAGGGTATTTCCCGTTTAAAACTTCATGTAAAGTCCAGTTTTCAGTTGCCCAACAGTTAGAGTACGAACGAAAGGAATCACACAGAATTAAGTAATCTCATGTAACTCATTCAAGTAATTACATGAATGATTTATTTGACAGCATTATTAAGTATTTTCTAGCGAGGTCGTTAGTTCACTACTCAAATGAAAATGCAAAAATATGTGCAGCTATGGTGATATCTATTTTATGAGTCTTAAGTCGTGGACTAAGGCATATTTCAGTGTCTAACGTTTCATTTCGTAATACTGGAAACGTCATCAGAGGCTCTACCGAAGTAGATTTTAAAAATACGTCTTTACAGCATGAGTATCAGGAGACGATACACTATAAACTGAAACATGCGTCAGACCACTTTGTGACACACATAAAACAGAAACCAGCGAAAGTTTAAATATCGCCCGTGAGAGCCTGCATTGTATCAACCCTTAAATCTTCTGTAAATATGTTGGTGTACGTCCTACGAGAGTAACCACTGTTCCTAAGACGAACCACCAATCCATTCTTGTGCCTTAAGTTATCAGTAGACATTGCTTTGATTCTTCCTCTCCACAATAAGGTCTGGCGACCACAATTCAGTAGAAATGAATGTGATGGGAGCCCTAACAGCTCTATGAAGGCTTTTTTTAAACACCAGTAGAATATATCGAGTTCTGTTCTCTACAGCCTACGATTTTCTCCGTAACCAGAAGCGCGTTTCCACGCCTTGCAGTATTACCTCCAAAGAGACCCACTCAAGAAACGATACCTTTATTATACAAAGTTTGTAAAATACAGTTACGCGAAGTACTTAATTTAATCAGTAATTTATTAATTATGAACCTTTAAGGTCCGCTAATTGTATTTTGTTTGTTCCCGAGCCGAATTGAAGACTATGGTGAAGCTTATTGAGTTCTGTAAGTACTAAAGTAGTTTCGAATAACCTTGGCTACTCAGAATCACTCCACATTTAAGGGACATTAATATCTCCTATATTACTCCAATATTCAACGTGCAGAACGAAACAAGTATGTGGGTTCAACGGTCCCAGTAGAATATGAAGCGAGTGTTAAGGAATATGCAGATTCTTAAGTCTGACAGCTCTACTGTTTTTTACATTCATCAAGTACTGGCATTTTTTGTGATTCTTGTACATTTTGCGTGAAGATGAGAGCCTGCTCTCCAAACGGGTCATGTTACTTGTGATCCTATCACTAATTTTATGTAGTTCAAATTTTAATACTATACCGCAGGAATCATTTTTAATTCTGTCTTCATTAAAAGTCTATGTGAGAGCAATTATTCAGTTTTAGACAGGAATGGCAATTCAAATTGCCATGAATGTGACAATTTTGATCAATAACACTAAAAACGTACATCAGGTTGATTTTTGTGCGTCCAGATTGTTTTGTAGTATCTATACCTGGCTAATTTCGAAAGTATCATCGTCTTTTGGGAAATGGAGATAAAGGTAAGTAATATGGATAACTAAGTGTAATGGCATTTCAGTACGATTCATTGGTAAAACTTTTTTAAGCATTTTGTATCACTGTTATTCCCCTTGTATGTGATTAAAAAAATGCTACATGCTTTCCTTTGATAAATGCATTATCGCCCAGCATTCAGATTTAGTAAAAATAATGAAGTCTTGGGAAAACAGTGAGAAATGTCAAACGAAGGAAACACTGTAAATTTCCCCAAGTGTCTTAAGACGCTTCTAAGCTGTGCATCTCTACTTTCAAGTGGCAACATGTAACTGTGCGGTGCTTGGGTGTATACAGTGATGAGTTCTGGAGATGTCCTTGCTACCTCGGGGTTTCCTGTGCCGCATACAGCGTTGGAAGATGTCCCACTGATAGAGACGGTTCCCTGTGAGACTCACAGAAAGTACTTCTAATGATGCAGTAACTACGTGCCAAAACATTGTAACGTAAACCGAGTCCGTGCAAAGCCACTGAGAGCTTTGCCAACAGAGAGACACTGGGAAAGACACGAGAAGTTTTCTCTGCGGTTGTGTCACTTTATGTAAGACACTTTTCCTTTCTAATCTTGAGTCTGTGTTACAAATGCTCGAGAAATGAGTGAACGGTCTTTACCTTTAGGTAGGGAGATAAAAGTCTTACAGCTACATCTTCTGGATAGTGAACATTAAATGATAAAACTCAGCTCATCTAACAACATAGGAAATTCACTACACGGTCAGTGTTAGAGAAGATGTAAATTTAAGTATCACTTCTGTGTTCTATCAAGAAGGGCACATTCAAATAGGACATGGATCCTGTGGATCGTAACTGGGTGCGCCATCAAATTCAGAAGGGAATTATGATACACTAAGTGATCAAAAGTATCCGGACACCCCCAAAAACATACGTCTTTCATATTAGGTGCATTGTGCTGCCACCTACTGCCAGGTACTCCGTATCAGCGACCTCAGTGGTCTAGACATCGTGAGAGAGCAGAATGGGGCGCTATGTGGAACCGACGGGCTTCGAACGTGATCAGGTGATTGGGTGCCACTTGTGTCATACGTCTGTACGCGAGATGTCCACACTCCTTAACATCCCTAGGTCCACTGTCTCCGATGTGATACTGAAGTGAAAACGTGAAGGGAGACGTACAGCACAAAAGCATACAGGCCGACTTCGTCTCTTGACTGACAGAGACCGCCGACAGCTGAAGAAGGTCGTAATGTGTAATAGGCAGACATCGATCCAGACCATCACACAAAAATTCCAAACTGCGTCACGATTCACAGCAAGTAATATGAGAGTTACGCGGGAGGTAAGAAAACTTGGATTTCATGGTCGAGTGGCTGTTCATAAGCCACACATCACGCCGGTAAATGCTAAACGACGCCTCGCTTAGTGTAAGGAGCGTAAACATTGGACGACTGAACGGTGGAAAAACGTTGTGTAAAGTGACGAATCACGTTACACAATGTGGTGATCCGATGGCAGGGTGTGGGTCTGGCGAATGTCCGGTGAACGTCATCAGCCAGCGTGTGTAGGCAGTGGTGTTATGGTGTGGTCGTGATTCGTGTGGCACTATCACAGCACATTGATGTTTTAAGCACCTTCTTGCCTCCCACTGTAGAAGAGCAATTCGGGGATGGTGATTACATCTTTCAACACAATCGAGCACCTGTTCATAATGCACGGCCTGTGACGGAATGGTTATATGACAATAACATCCCTGTTATGGACTAGCCTGCACAGAGTCCTGACCTGAATCCTATAGAACACCTTTGGAATGTTTTGGAACGAAGACTTCATGCCAAGCCTCACCGACCGACATCGATACCTCCCCTCAGTGCAGCCCTCCGTGAAGAATGGGCTGCCATTCCACAACAAACCTTCCAGCACCTGATTGAACGTATGCCTGCGAGACTGGTGGTGGTGGTGGTTAGTGTTTAACGTCCCGTCGACAACGAGGTCATTAGAGACGGAGCGGAAGCTCAGGTTAGGGAAGGATTGGGAAGGAAATCGGCCGTGCCCTTTCAAAGGAACCATCCCGGCATTTGCCTGAAACGATTTAGGGAAATCACGGAAAACCTAAATCAGGATGGCCGGAGACGGGATTGAACCGTCGTCTTCCCGAATGCGAGTCCAGTGTGCTAACCACTGCGCCACCTCGCTCGGTTGCGAGACTGGAAGCTGTCATCAAGGCTAAGGGTGGGCCAACACCATATTGATTTCCAGCATTACCGATGAAGGGCGCCACGAACTTGTAAGTGACCAGAGAAGATAGCAGTGGTACACCAATGCCAATGCTTGCCTAAGGGACAGAGGTACACCAATACGTTACTGACTTGCTCAGTTTGTGAAACTCTCTCTCTTGAACAAATCATCCAATTTTTCTGAAATTGTGAGCATTTGCTTTCCTGCACATTTACTGATTTCCCTCCCAATCGGATAGTTCCTTCGTGGTGTGTCGTTTTTCATTTCTTCGAGTGTAAAAGGATGGAAACTTTAAATCATCTCTTCTACTAACGCCTTGCTGTTTGTCACCATAAAAGCGCCAACTGAAGCAAAATTTCACCTCTGACCTGTAAAAGAAAGGGTGTGGAGTGTAATTAATTTAAGAGGCTGGCGTAATCTAATCTCCCATTTTCCGGGGAAAAAAGCCGAGTTAATACCTTTCAATAGCACGCTCTGCTCGGTGCCCCTGCACCGGCCTGACAGACATAAATGAAATGCAAATCTGCCAGGGAACACGCAATCCCGCAGGGAGACCGAATAGAGAGTGAGGGGTGCGGCACCGCACGGCAGAGATCAAATGTTGAACGGTGCGCCGGGCCGCACCCTCGCAATATCCCGAACGCCTGTAAACGGGCGTCAGAATTATGCAGCGGCAGCCGAGGAGGTGTGTGCAGTCTCCCGGGAACGGGGGAACTCTTTTATCCCTCCGTCGAACAAGATGACTGGGCGCCTTTTGGGGATCGTAGTACAGGCCGCGGGCGTTGGGGATCAAAAAGAGTTGGGGAACAGAGGGGTGGCCCTCTGGGGACGCGTTGTTCTGGGCACAAAAACCTCACCAATATGGAAAAATACGGTGCTTGTTGAAGGTGCTGCAGTTCATCGGCTGTGCTTAAACTCTAACATCATACGTCGTAGGTGTTAACTGGCCAGAGACGAACTGAGCAGAAACTCAGACTGGATAAGAGCGCAAGTGTAACATCACTACATGAGGATTTAAAATCATGTATACTGGGAGTTACTGAGAAGACTCTTGGAAGAGGAGGAGGAAATGGTTCAAAATGGCTCTGAGCACTATGGGACTTAACTGCTGAGGTCATCAGTCCCCTAGAACTTAGAACTACTTAAACCGAACTAACCTAAGGACATCACACACATCCATGCCCGAGGCAGGATTCGAACCTGCGACCGTAGCGGTCGCGCGGTTCCAGACTGTAGCGCCTAGAACCGCTCGGCCACCCCGGCCGGCGGAGGAAGTGGAGGGGGGGGTGTACCTTAGTGGATGATTATGCCGTAAGAGAAAGGACTGAAGAAAAGAAGACTGCTTACGAGAAACGTTTAAGCTCTAAGAGGCTGGAAGGCAGGGATCACTAGTACACAATTGGGAGAATAGTAAAAAAAACTGTTATACGAACTCAAGTAGGAGAAGAAACGTGCCGACGTAGAACTTTCTGTTTGACACAACAGGACATCAAGTGATAGCTCCTGCTAAAATTAGAAGAGGAGCTGAATGACTGCCATTTTTGAGTACAAGACACATTTTAAAGATTTTCCTACAGAGGATAAGGAAGAGTGTCGAGAAGAACAGAATGAAGTAGAGATTTATCTTGTGTAAGCAGTGGCTGACAATGTACACCGTCCAGAGATCAAAAATGGAAAGGCAACTTTTCCTGGAGGTATAGTATTAGTATTGGAGGTGTAGTATTATTGAAGTATGGAGTAACTAAAGTAGTAGCAGCAGTAGTAGCTATCATAAAGTGGTTCATGGTGATGAATCACTCCAAGAGTGGAAACTATAATGTTTGTCGCCATATATAAGAAACGGTGCAGGAGAGATCCCACTAATTATAGGGGAACAAGTGTAATGGCTTAGTGAGTAGGTTGTTCCGTAGTATAGTAAAGAACAGACTGGGAAAGGTAGCACAGTTTTTTTGTATCGCAGCAACAGTTGGATTTTACTGCTGAGCAAAGTAGCATTGGTAGCATCTTTTGTGTCAGCCAGATGTGTCAGAAAATGATCGCAAATACCAAAATCTCCGTTTGGCGCTTGTAGATTTAGAAAAGGCATATGATTCTGTGCCAAGGAGGTTAGTGGACACCATCGAAAAGGTTGGAGTGGATGGGACATTAACAGAGTTGGTGAAACGGATGCACCACCAGTGCGAGGCGGTTGTGAAGGTTGGTTGTAAGATATCAGAAAATTTTAATACAAGCAAAGGTTTAAGATAAGTATGTTCTATGTCACCAAATATATTTAAGTTATATTTAGAAGCTGTTCTTGGTTCAAAATGGCTCTGAGCACTATGGGACTCAACTGCTGAGGTCATTAGTCCCCTAGAACTTAGAACTAGTTAAACCTAACTAACCTAAGGACATCACAAACATCCATGCCCGAGGCAGGATTCGAACCTGCGACCGTAGCGGTCTTGCGCTTCCAGACTGCAGCGCCTTTAACCGCACGGCCACTTCGGCCGGCGAAACTGTTCTTGATTACTGGAATAGACAGGGAAAAAGTTTGGGTGTGGCAGTATTGCATGAAAAATCACATCCATTATAGTTCGCCAGCGTTCAAGCTCTGATGGTTCTGGGTAAGAATGATGCCATGTATCAAAAGAGAAAGTTAATTAATAAAAAAAAATGGTTCAAATGGCTCTGAGCACGATGGGACTCAACTGCTGAGGTTATTAGTCCCCTAGAACTTAGAACTAGTTAAACCTAACTAACCTAAGGACATCACAAACATCCATGCCCGAGGCAGGATTCGAACCTGCGACCGTAGCGGTCTTGCGGTTCCAGACTGCAGCGCCTTTAACCGCACGGCCACTTCGGCCGGCAGTTAATTAATAGTTATAAACGATGGGAACTAACAATCAACGTGAATATGAGGATAAAATACACTCCTGGAAATTGAAATAAGAACACCGTGAATTCATTGTCCCAGGAAGGGGAAACTTTATTGACACATTCCTGGGGTCAGATACATCACATGATCACACTGACAGAACCACAGGCACATAGACACAGGCAACAGAGCATGCACAATGTCGGCACTAGTACAGTGTATATCCACCTTTCGCAGCAATGCAGGCTGCTATTCTCCCATGGAGACGATCGTAGAGATGCTGGATGTAGTCCTGTGGAACGGCTTGCCATGCCATTTCCACCTGGCGCCTCAGTTGGACCAGCGTTCGTGCTGGACATGCAGACCGCGTGAGACGACGCTTCATCCAGTCCCAAACATGCTCAATGGGGGACAGATCCGGAGATCTTGCTGGCCAGGGTAGTTGACTTACACCTTCTAGAGCACGTTGGGTGGCACGGGATACATGCGGACGTGCATTGTCCTGTTGGAACAGCAAGTTCCCTTGCCGGTCTAGGAATGGTAGAACGATGGGTTCAATGACGGTTTGGATGTACCGTGCACTATTCAGTGTCCCCTCGACGATCACCAGTGGTGTACGGCCAGTGTAGGAGATCGCTCCCCACACCATGATGCCGGGTGTTGGCCCTGTGTGCCTCGGTCGTATCCAGTCCTGATTGTGGCGCTCACCTGCACGGCGCCAAACACGCATACGACCATCATTGGCACCAAGGCAGAAGCGACTCTCATCGCTGAAGACGACACGTCTCCATTCGTCCCTCCATTCACGCCTGTCGCGACACCACTGGAGGCGGGCTGCACGATGTTGGGGCGTGAGCGGAAGACGGCCTAACGGTGTGCGGGACCGTAGCCCAGCTTCATGGAGACGGTTGCGAATGGTCCTCGCCGATACCCCAGGAGCAACAGTGTCCCTAATTTGCTGGGAAGTGGCGGTGCGGTCCCCTACGGCACTGCGTAGGATCCTACGGTCTTGGCGTGCATCCGTGCGTCGCTGCGGTCCGGTCCCAGGTCGACGGGCACGTGCACCTTCCGCCGACCACTGGCGACAACATCGATGTACTGTGGAGACCTCACGCCCCACGTGTTGAGCAATTCGGCGGTACGTCCACCCGGCCTCCCGCATGCCCACTATACGCCCTCGCTCAAAGTCCGTCAACTGCACATACGGTTCACGTCCACGCTGTCGCGGCATGCTACCAGTGTTAAAGACTGCGATGGAGCTCCGTATGCCACGGCAAACTGGCTGACACTGACGGCGGCGGTGCACAAATGCTGCGCAGCTAGCGCCAAACGACGGCCAACACCGCGGTTCCTGGTGTGTCCGCTGTGCCGTGCGTGTGATCATTGCTTGTACAGCCCTCTCGCAGTGTCCGGAGCAAGTATGGTGGGTCTGACACACCGGTGTCAATGTGTTCTTTTTTCCATTTCCAGGAGTGTAGAATATCTTGTTGCTGGAAGTGGGAAAGATGAGAATTTGGATTTTGAGTTTAACTAGGTACGACATGTGGAATTTTTCAAGTATCTGGGTTCACTAATCGACAAGACTGGACAGTGTGAAGTGGGCATATCGCTCAGATAAAGTCGACCGAGGGTGGGTGTTAGATCAATAAATGATATCTTTTCCAGTCGTCACATATCCAGACCAACAAAAAAAGTAGTGCTACGTGCTGAGGTTGAAGATATTCTCACACAGGGATTCAACTGTTGGACACTGAACGAGTAGGGAAGTGGAAAACTGAGACTGTCGAAATGGATTGGTTACGGCGCTGCATGAGAACGACCCGCTTGGAACACCTGAGGAATGAATGTGTAAGGCTGGAGATTGATGCCGTGGAACCAGTCACGTCACAGTTCTTTGAACACTGTATTCAAAGAACTGTGATTGACGCCCGAACAACAGGTACTAACATGCATTGAGAATAGAAAATAGTGCACTGAGAACGGCTGGCTACCAGCCGAAATCTGGATTTGCGTAATGAAATCTAAAAAAAAGGACGACTGATTGCTGCACTCTGTCATTAATAAGTAAGTTTTCGTTTCCGTGCTACGTAAGAGTCGAATACATAAACAAAAATTCTTGTATGGAATATAACTAATTTTCCCCAAGCAACTTTTTTCAGCGTGCTTCAAATTTTGGTTTTTCAGTTTATGACGCATTTCATAAAATCAAAAAAGTAAAGAATTTCTAACTAATGTTAATGAGATTAATGCAGATCATTTCTACTTCTATTGTTGTAAATATGGCTGTATCTCCACTGATCTACTAACCGAATAACTTATTTAACATGCCTGAAGCAGAGGTTCTGTACATAACTTACACAGTAGCATGTGTGAAAGGTGACTGAAGCACCGAATGTTGAAAAACTATAATTACAATGCCGGATGCTGTTGGACATTGCCCGCTAGCTTCTAATTTTACTATGGAGTGATGTGCCTTTCGTTTTTGTAGAGGAGCATTCACAAAACTCCTGTCTCACATAGCTGTATCATCCTGTTAAAGAGGGTGTGCACGGATTACCTTCACTTACTATCGCTTATTAAACTACTGAACACTCCGCTCCAGACCCAATCTTTCATCCACTTCTTTATTTCTCCATTTGCTGCTTCTATCTCTCTCTCTCTCTCTCTCTCTCTCTCGCTCTTAGAGGGAAGACATCCTTTGATGTGCCATAGTATTAGTGACTGTAGATAAAAAACTTCATACGGATATAAGTCCTTTACCAAATGTTTCCGGGATAGAACACATTTAATGTAACTTTTTTACGTCTTTCTTGAATAACTCAAAAACCTGACCCTCCAGGGAAAAAAGTGACAGTAAAAAATTGGATTACATTAAACTTCCCACAAGTACAGTCATATTCATTTTTTGCTCTAGGACTAATAGTTTACGCTAAGAGACCGCTATAATACTGAAAACCTAGCGCGCCCGCATGCGTTGCAGCTTAGGTAGTTTTTGTAGGCCAATCGGAGATAGTTTCCCTACTTGATAGATCACAAGTGACTCGTATCAAATTGTTCGTCTCAACTTCCTCCTCACTACTATGGTCCGCTGTAAACAATGACAGTGTTTGAATGATACAGATAATAAATAATAGTGTACATTAAATGATTTTTGTTTCGGAAACATCCGGAATAATGCATATATCCTCACGAAGTTTTTGCTCAGACTAATTAATAATATCATCTCCCCAAGCATGTGACTTTTTCATGACGCACCCTGTATAAAGAGAGAAAACAACAAGGGGTGACGGTAGTTCTGTTACTTCCTAATGCAATACAGTTTGTACACTGAGCAAGCAGTGAGGGAAACAAAGAAGAAATTAGGAAACGGAATGGAAATCCCGGCGGAAGAAACAAAAACTTTGGATGTGGCTGATGAAATTGTATTCGTAACTTTGTCAGAGATGGCCTTGTACCTGCAAATGCAGTTGAACGCAGTAGACTGCATCTTGAAAATAGGTTATAAGATGAGAAAACGAAAGTAAACCAATGTATTAGAATAGGGGAAAGTTGTAGAATTAGGTTAGGGTATGAGAAAGTGAGAGTAGCCGATCAGATTTAATATTCGTGTAGCATAATACTGATGATGCAGACTGACAATAGCAAGGACACTGTTTGTGAAAAAGAGGAATTTGTGAACATGAAATATAGATTTATTGTATAGTATGTTAACCGGGGGCCTAGAAACGACGGAGAGGCTCCGTCCCCGCCGCAGCCGCAGTGGTCCACAACCCCACGACGACTACCGCAGTTCACTTCACCCCTCCACCGCTCCACATCGAACCACTCTGTCAGTGCCCCCCCCCCCCCCCCCCCCAAGGAATGTGTCATACCAGACGAGTGTGTTTGCGTGGTAGAGTATTGGTTCAGAAATGGCCCTGAGCACTATGGGACTTAACTTCTCAGGTCATCAGTCCCCTAGAACTTAGAACTACTTAAACCTAACTAACCTAAGGACATCACACACATCCATGAGCGAGGGAGAATTCGAACCTGCGACAGGAGCGGTCGCGCGGTTCCACACTGTGGCGCCTAGAACCGTGGAGAACTTGTTTACGCAGCAATCGCTGACATAGTATAGCTGAGGCGAAATGAGGGGAACCAGGCCGCATTCGCCAAGGCAGATGGAAACCCGCCCAAAAACCATCCACAAACCGGCCGGCTCACCGGACCTTGACACAAGTCCGCTGGGCGGCCTCGTGCGCTCCTTCCCAATCCGGAAAGCCGTGCGTTAGACCGCACGGCTAACCGGGTGGACGAATATAGATTTAAGTTGGTATTTCCTGAAGTTATTTGTATGGAGTGTAACTTTATAGTGAAAGTGAAACGTGGAGGATAAGCATTTCAGATAAGAAGTGAACAGAAGCTTTTGAAATCTGGTGTTACAGAAGTATGTTGAAAACTAGGTCAATAGGTACAGTAATTAATAAGGAGACAGAATCGAACTGACGAAAAGAAATTTGTGGCAGAGGTTGACTAAAAGAAGGTATCGGTTGATAGGACACATTGTGGGACACGAATGAATTGTTGTTTGGCAGCGGAAGGAAGTTTGTGCGGAAGGGAGACCGGGGGGAGGGGCGACACTTTTAGAGGGGAGCCAAAGGCTTCAGTACAGGAAGCAGTTCAAAATGGATATACAGGGCTATTACAAATGATTGAAGCGATTTCATAAATTCACTGTAGCTCCATTCATTGACATATGGTCACGACACACTACAGATACGTAGAAAAACTCATAAAGTTTTGTTCGGCTGAAGCCGCACTTCAGGTTTCTGCCGCCAGAGCGCTCCAGAGCGCAGTGAGACAAAATGATGACAGGAGCCGAGAAAGCGTATGTCGTGCTTGAAATGCACTCACATCAGTCAGTCATAACAGTGCAACGACACTTCAGGACGAAGTTAACAAAGATCCACCAACTGCTAACTCCATCCGGCGATGGTATGCGCAGTTTAAAGCTTCTGGATGCCTCTGTAAGGGGAAATCAACGGGTCGGTCTGCAGTGAGCGAAGAAACGGTTGAACGCGTGCGGGCAAGTTTCACGCGTAACCCGCGGAAGTCGACGAATAAAGCAAGCAGGGAGCTAAACGTACCACAGCCGACGGTTTGGAAAATCTTACGGAAAAAGCTAAAGCAGAAGCCTTACCGTTTACAATTGCTACAAGCCCTGACACCCGATGACGCTTTAGTCAAACGCTTTGAATTTTCGGCGCGGTTGCAGCAGTTCATGGAAGAGGATGCGTTCAGTGCGAAACTTGTTTTCAGTGATGAAGCAACATTTTTTCTTAATGGTGAAGTGAACAGACACAATGTGCGAATCTGGGCGGTAGAGAATCCTCACGCATTCGCGCAGCAAATTCGCAATTCACCAAAAGTTAACGTGTTTTGTGCAATCTCACGGTTTAAAGTTTACGGCCCCTTTTTCTTCTGCGAAAAAAACGTTTCAGGACACGTGTATCTGGACATGCTGGAAAATTGGCTCATGCCACAACTGGAGACCGACAGCGCCGACT
Organism: Schistocerca serialis cubense; assembly: GCF_023864345.2. Lineage (NCBI taxonomy): Eukaryota > Metazoa > Arthropoda > Insecta > Orthoptera > Acrididae > Schistocerca > Schistocerca serialis. The sequence goes on along the minus strand of NC_064639.1, from coordinate 1,140,184,932 downwards.
TCATCTTTCAACAGGATGGTGCTCCACCGCACTTGCATCATGATGTTCGGCATTTCTTAAACAGGAGATTGGAAAACCGATGGATCGGTCGTGGTGGAGATCATGATCAGCAATTCATGTCATGGCCTCCACGCTCTCCCGACTTAACCCCATGCGATTTCTTTCTGTGGGGTTATGTGAAAGATTCACTGTTTAAACCTCCTCTACCAAGAAACGTGCCTCAAATGCGAGCTCGCATCAACGATGATTTCGAACTCATTGATGGGGACATGCTGCGCCGAGTGTGGGAGGAACTTGATTATCGGCTTGATGTCTGCCGAATCACTAAAGGGGCACATATCGAACATTTGTAAATGCCTGAAAAAACTTTTTGAGTTTTTGTATGTGTGTGCAAAGCATTGTGAAAATATCTCAAATAATAAAGTTATTGTAGAGCTGTGAAATCGCTTCAATCATTTGTAATAACCCTGTAGGTTTCAGATGCTATATAATGATGAACAGCACAGTTCGAATGTAATGAATTTCCTTGAGACAGAGAAGTTGCTGTCCATGCATCGGCACGGCTTTAGGAAGCATCGCTCCTGCAAAACGCAACTCGCCGTTTTTTCACACGATATCTTGCGAACCATGGATGAAGGGTATCAGACGGATTCCTTGACTTCTGGAAAGCGTTTGACTCGGTGCCCCACTGCAGACTCCGAACTAAGATACGAGCTTATGGGATCGGTTCCCAAACATGTGAGTGGCTCCAAGGCTTCTTAAGTAATAGAACCCAGTAAGTTGTCCTCGATAGTGAGTGTTCATCGGACGTGAGGGTATCATCTGGAGTGCCCCAGGGAAGTGTGGTAGGTCCGCTGTTGCTTTCTATCTACATAAATGACCTTTTGGATAGGGTGGATTGCAGTGCGCGGCTGTTTGCTGATGATGCTGTGGTTTACGGGAAGGTGTCGTCGTTGAGTAACTGTAGGAGGATACAGGATGACTTGGACAGGATTTTTGATTGGTGTAAAGAATGGCAGCTAACTCTAAATATAAGTAAATGTAAATTAATGCAGATCAATACGAAAAAGAATCTTGTAATGTTCGAATACTCCATTAGTAGTGTAGCGCTTGACACAGTCACGTCGATTAAATATTTGGGCTTAACACTGCAGAGCGATATGAAGTGGGACAAGCATGTAACGGCAGTTGTGGGGAAGGCGGATAGTCGTCTTCGGTTCGTTGGTAGAATTTTGGGAGGATGTGGTTGATCTGTAAAGGAGACCGTTTATGAAACACTAATACGACCTATTCTTGAGTACTGCTCGAGCGTTTGGGATCCCTATCAGGTCGGATTGAGGGAGGACATAGAAGCAATTCAGAGGCGGGCTGCTAGATCTGTTACTGGTAGGTTTGATCATCACGCGAGTGTTAGGGAAATGCTTCAGGAACTCGTGTTTGAGTCTCTATGGAAAGGAGTGAGTAGCTACTGACGAAATTTAGAGAACCAGCATTTGAGGCTGACTGCTGTACAATTTTAGTGCCGCCAACTTATATTTCACGGAAAGACCACAAAGATAAGATAAGAGAGTTTAGTGCTCGTACATAGGCAGTCATTTTTCCCTCGTTCTGTTTGGGACTGGAAGAGGGAGAGAAGATGCTAGTTGTGGTGCGAGTTACCCTCCGCCACGCACTGTATGGTGGATTGCGGAGTATGTATGTAGATGTAGACTGTGCGGCTAGTCCCGGCGGAGGTTCGAGTCCTCCCTTGGGCACGGGTGTGTGTGTGTGTTTGTCCTTAGGATAATTTAGGTTAAGTAGTGTGTAAGCTTAGGGACTGATGACCTTAGCAGTTAAGTCTCATAAGATTTCACGCACATTTGAACTTTTTTTAAAAAATTGTTGTTTGGCAGCGGAAGGAAGTTTGTGCGGGTAGGGGGGTGGGGAGGGGGGAAGGGGGGAGGGAACTTCTAGAGTGGGGCCAAAGGGTTCAGCACAGGAAGTAGTTTAAAATGGATGTAGGTTTCAGATGCTATACAATAATGAAGAGCACAGAATAGACTAGCTCAGAATAGACTGGCGTTCAGAGATGCAACAAACCCGTTTTCGGACTGAAGACTACAACGACAATATGCACGTTTACGTAAAAATAGAATGTCGGGTAAGAGTTCCGTGTAACTGCCGCCTGGGGGAGACATCTCGGCTGACGCGCTTTCGTTTCTTTATACACGGGAACTGGGACAGCGCCAGCTGCGCAGACATTTCGCACCCCTTTCACAAGGAACTCGCGCCAAAGGTCACGCGCTGTACGTGTGTAGCACTTGGGAGGAACGGCTTCTTCATAAAGGCCCACGCGAGCCGCGTCGCCTCTGCCTCTGCCTCCAGCACATCCCGCCGCGCCGTCTTAATTACAACGCGTGGGGTGGCGCGGCCTGGCAGAGAGACCACAGCACACGCTCAGCACCCCCACCCTCCACCCCCACCACCTACACCACCCCTGCCCTTCTGGGCTGCTGCTGCTGCTGCTGCTGCTGCTACTGCATTACGCTACACGCGCTGCCGCTCTTATTAAGCGCTTGCTGTCACTCCTCGCACCACCAGGCGCGCAACTAATTACTGGAGAAGAGTAATTTTTGTTTTCCAAGAAGGCCACTCAGGGTGGCTCTTTTATTCCTTTGTTTCTGCAGCTCGCCCATTTCGCCGCCTCACCTCCGCTTACTAGTTCAGGCATCGTGGGGGAGGACATCTAGACAAGCAGAACTTGCGACAGTTCGCTTAAGCTATATTCTGACGCTATATTGTTACTTTTCAGGGGAACTGGCGTTTATGATAAGACACATAAGGTTGCTGGGATCACGTGTATGGCTATAACGCGGCCCAGTCACGTTAAAGTGACCACAGCCTGTACTCGACGTGAACTTGTGCAGACGAAACCACTGGTGCCATATGGCGATTACAAATTAACTTACTGTATCGAAATAATGGACAGCAATAATTCAAATGAGCCGTAGCGATCATGTTCATTCGCCGACGTCCCGAGTTGCGAGACAAGAAAGCAAGAATTCGCCTGCACCAATGAAGTCAATATCTGGGCGTAGCTGCGAACGGCAAATTACTTTTCGCACTTCACACATCCCATTTAAGAGGGTGGAGTTGCTACATCTGTTGCGTCGGCTGTACCCCCTTATTGTCAGGGTGCAAATGAACATAAATACAAAGCTTAGACTACATAAGTCAACAGTCCTATCCGCTTTACTCTGTGCCTGCTCAACGTGTTGCATCACCAGCACGAAGAATCTCAAGCCTCTACAGACGGTCCAGAAGAGGTGTTTAAGAATCTTACTTGTTTACACCCAGATAACGTGCCTCACGGTGCGCAACAACTGGTGAGCCGTTTATTCTTATAGTTGGGTTCCAACAAGTTGGCCTTTGAGTAACAGATATGTCGACTTACTACGCGCGATAGTCATTTTGGCCTTGTGACACCATGTAGTTATCGCTCTTTCTACTTTTGGTTCTAAATCCTCGCGGTTACAACCGCCGACCAGCCGGAGGAGGTCGTCTGCGAAGTCTATGACCTCTAGCACATCATCACACTCGTCTTGAATGGGTTCCACATAAATGTTGTAATGTTGCTGCATTAATTTGTTGGAAAAGCGGTGCTGATGTTCAAGACCATAAAAGCGGGTTAAAAGCCGTGAGCTGTCTGGGGGAAGTTATCCTTGCATTACTGAGCAACTGTTTCACCAGGTATCCAGTCCAGCTTACCAAATTGCCAACCAGACTAACATTTATTATAAACTTTTAATAGTTATCTTAAGACAACCGGTGATATATATACATAAAAAGAGAATTTAAATAAAAAGAAATAAATCAGTTTATATTTGGACATCTATTTTAACTTTGATCATTGTTCCGTTAAAATTTCAGCATATTAAACTTGATTCATAACTAAACTGGTGCCTTGTTTAGGATTATGAAAATGTGAGTTGGTAAACTTATGGAACACATCAAATATAGAGCCAAGATTGGAAGACTGCATACAACACTGCATTCATAAAATAACACGCGAAGAACATTGAAATATATCCAAGAGGAAATTAACCACAACCAACCGATTCAATTTCCACCCAAAGAAGTTGCGTTCGTAGCGAAATCCTGTCCGTCATGAAATTACCGCACACTGGTATACTAAATTCATACCAACTCTCTGTGAAATCTTCCCGAAAAGAATAGCTGAGGGCTACTTTGATGCTTACACCACATGCTTCACGTGGTCAACTTGGTTTAAACAAAGAGTGTAACTCCACAATAATTTTGATAATTAAAATAAATTACATCGAAACGCAATTTACAAAAGAAAAACCTCGAACTGGTTACTATCGTCTTATTACTAACCTGATGGGTCAAACAATTGTATAAGCACGTGGTACTGGTCTCACAAAGTACACCCCAAGTGGGTTGACCATAAAGAAAAGTTGCTATATTGAAACATATTGTCAAGACGAGACGTTACAATCTCATGCATATCCGCATTTAAGATTGATGATCTTAGTTAGAGTTACTGATCAACACATGGTTCCACTTTACTCACAAAGTAGTGACAAAGCAACTACCGGAAGACATTCTGAACTTCACACTCGAATTACACTGCGTTGCAATTTAAGATAACATTAGATATTTTAGAGCTAAACCTGAAATAAAGGTGATTAAATTTTCAGTTAGGTTGAACTTAAGAAATCCATTGTCCTATGGACTTAGCAGACACACGCTTAGCCGGAGATCTTACCACTTCAGACGCTCGCCGCGGACAGACTGACCTGGGCCCCTACAGAGCGTGCTTAACAGATACAAACGGAAGTGACCAGAGAGGCAGCTTCCTATACCAACATGACAAGGGACGGACAGGTCCATACTAAGAATAGAAACCTCTCTGCTTTTAGAAAGCGTATCTACCTGTTCCGACGTTGGTCCTACTGTTCTCTAGCAGACAGGCTTGTCTGCTACCATCAAGCATGCAACTAGAAATACATTTGCTCATTCATTCTCTCACACAGAAGGGAAGGGGGATGACAGTATCTTATCACATACAGTATATAAAAGAAAGCGGATGTAGGTTCCGTATGAGACAGTGTGACATGAATTACATATATTCTGTGTTTTAAAGTGTAGTAGTGTGACAGATCGTTCTTGTTTATGTGTAAAAGTAACACGTTCCACTACTCAGTCTCCTCCCAGAAAGAAACACCACAGTAAATTTAGAAGAGGAATTTATGCCGTAAATTGCAACATATTTAAGAAATTAACATGAAAGGAATCCAACAGAGACCTTTCAATGTCCCAAGAGAAAGGCCCCAGGACAGAGCCCTGAGGACACCCTTTGGTTATCTTTTTGCTGACTTTGCCGCTAGGGGCCGATAGCCAGACCTCCCAGTCATCACAACAGCTCCTAAGACAGCCGTATAGCGGCCCTGAACAATCCTTCTCGGGCAATCAGGAGAGGAGCAAAGGCTAACACAGGCTGTCAAAGGCGCCACTGATGTCCACCATGATGCCGACAATATACTTGTGTGGAGCAGAGTCACAGACGTCCGCAGCCAGGACAATTGCGTCAGACGCTGATCGCCCCGACCAGAAGCCGAATTGTCTGCCACTCATCCCACAAAGTACGCGGTGTGCTGCCAGTCTGTATGCTAGCAACATCTCAAAAAGTTTGCCCAGCAGGTCCAGTAAGCAGATGGGTCTGTATGATTTAACTTCCTTGGGGGTCTTTTTCCGGACATTTTTTGATTATAACCACATTTGCCTTTCTCCACATTTGCCTTTCTCCAGATGGAAGGAAATTTTCTGAGCCGTAGACACTCATTTTATAACTTAGTGAGGGGTGCCACCAGCTGGGGGGCGAGGAACTGCACCACCTCCGCAGTAATGCCGTCTGGGCCATTAGCCTTTCCCTTCATAAGGGCCTTGATTTGGGCAGCTACTTCCTCTTCGGAGAAGGGATAGCCATGTTGTTATTTTCGTAGACCCGTTTATCTTCTCTTCTGATTCTTTGTTGCTCCTCCGAATTGCCATCCTCTCTACCGTCAGGCAACAGGATCCGGAGGAGAACCTCGGCGGTTTCCCGCCAGGTCTCCGTCATCCGGTCCCCATCCCTGACGGTAGATAACACCATAAGTGATCTTATTTTTTCCCGTACTAGCTTGTACGTGACATCCCCAGGGGTCAGTAGCGAACTGGCTTTGTACGCAATGGTCCCAGCTCTTCAGTCCGACTGCCCTGAGCTCTTGTTGGAATTATATTTTGGTCTCTCTGTACACTTGCAACCATTGTTGCTTCTCTTCCCAGACGACACTCCGCATAAATTAAAAACAGTAGAGCAGAGATCCCTGTACTGGTGAAGTAATAATAGTATTTTACCTGTAGTGTTAGAAATTAAGCTGCAGAAATGTAAAATAAGATGAAATTAGGACCCACTAATGTACTTAGTTAGTGGTTTGAGATGTATAATTATAATAATTTGAATAAAGATTTTTTTTTTAAATCGTACTTGGTGCCCGAGATCGGCCCAAATCAACGACTTGTCCCAAGCCCTCCACTTCCTACCGATCTGCGAACAAATCAGGATTAAAACCATAACTCGACTGGACAAAATCGATGCGCTGCCTCCAGCTGCCAGACACCTGCAACGCATAGGCTCAATCGCCTCAGAACAGTTGCACCGGTTAAAACTGCCTCACGCAATTGTGGAGACATCTCAATAGAATTACAAACTAATAACAGAAACCACCGCTGCAGTAGGGCTTACGGAGCACGAGCACAAACACTTTCTCATGTAGCCTTAATGGAAGGTTACACTATGCATCCTGAAGTCGCATAGTGCTGAGAGCCATTTGAGCCATTTTTGAACTATGCATCCACAACATACTTAAAAAAATAACAAATAAAAAATAAAAAAGTCTACGTGCAATAACCACTCAGACTGTAAGTAGCAGCACTAGCAGTGGAGTTGGGGGTGGGGTGAGGGGGGGGGGGCGGTATCTAAAGCGTCACGGAGAGACGCGTGAAATACTGCAATCGTTCTAGAATGAAATTTTCACTCTACAGCGGAGCGTGCACTGGTATGAAACTTCCCTGGCAAATTAAAACTGTGTGCCGGACCGAGACTCGAACTCGGGACCTTTGCCTTTCGCGGGCAAGTGCTCTGCCGACTGAGCTACCCAAGCTTGTGCGAAGTTTGGAAGGTAGGAGACGAGGTACTGGCGGAATTAAAGCTGTGGGGACGGGGCGTGAGTCGTGCTTGGGTAGTTCAGTCGGTAGAGCACTTGCCCGCGAAAGGCAAAGGTCCCGAGTTCGAGTCTCGGTCCGGCACACAGTTTTAATCTGCCAGGAAGTTACACTGCAGTCGTTGTCGTAATGCGGAAACGAAGCGACTTTCTCACGCCAAAAGGGCGTGATCATTCGCTTTTAGCCAGGTGCGGAAGCATTTTCGAAACGGCGAACTCTGGAAACTGTTTTGGTTAATGTATACCGTCGGTGTCAAAACGGCGCAAACCAGAAGCAGTGCCGAGGCAACCGTTGTGCACCACGGGTCATAAATGACAGGACTGAACGACGACTGCTGAGACGTATACGGGCTTGTAGAAGTGCGACTGTTGAGCAGTTGACCGTCCAGATTAAACAAGTGGATACCAACAGTGTCTGCTCAACGACTGTTCAGTGGACGCTTCTGCTTATGGGCCTCTGTAGCAGGCATTCGGTTCACGCACACATGGTGACTGCTGTTCATAGGTGACGAAGTGCCGCAGCTCGACGTCCACGGAGTAGCTACAGGTGGTCTTCTCATATGATTCACGTCTCATGCTCCATTGGACAGATGGTCCTTGGCGTGTACGGCGTGAAACATGAAAGCAAGCCTGCAGGTAGCGTTAACGATCGGTGAAATGTTTTGGCGGCGTATTATGGAAGACACAGTGGATCAACACAACTATGCAGCTGACCTTGGGGACCATGGCCACCCGTACAAGCAGTTTGCGTTTTCTTCAGCGCAGTGGCGTCTGCCAGTGCGACAGCGCAAAGTGTCACGAAGCTAACAGTATCCGTGCGTGGTTACCAGGATGAGTTTGTCGTACCAAACTCCCTGAGTTTAAACCTAAACGAGAATCTGTGAGACAAGCTCGAGCGAGCTGTTCGTACCATGGATCCTCACTCGAGAAACACAGCGCAGCTGACCTCGGCCATGCATGTCGATACCTTTCAGAACCTCACTGGCTCTCTTCCTGCACGTCTCGCAAGGATCCGTCCTACTAAATGTAGTTATTCCGGCTTTCGACATGTGCTCACCTTAATGTAACTAGACGGTGTAATTTAACTGACCTACTTGCTCATCTCTTGCGATTTTAGATGCCTGTTCAAGGCGCCCCTCTCACGCTTTGACTCGTGAACTGATACCTCAATACCTTGCGTACACACTGGGAAAAACAATTTCACAGAAGGGGGCAAATCGAGGTTAGTTTGCCCCTGAATTAACCTCTTCAGTAGACATTTAGACTTTCTCCTACCTGTTCCTCTTACGGCTCTTATGACGTTCCTCGGAGTCTACAGCGCTGTCATCTACATCTACATTTATACTCCGCAAGCCACCCAACGGTGTGTGGCAGAGTGCACTTTACGTGCCACTGTCATTACCTCCTTTTCTGTTCCAGTCGCGTATGGTTCGCGGGAAGAACGACTGTCTGAAAGCCCACGTACGCGCTCGAATCTCTATAATTTTACATTAGTAATCTCCTCGGGAGGTATAAGTAGGGGGAAGCAATATATTCGATACCTCATCCAGAAACGCACCCTCTCGAAACCTGGCGAGCAAGCTACACCGCGATGCAGACCGCCTCTCTTGCAGAGTCTGCTACTTGAGTTTGCTAAACATCTCCGTAACGCTATCACGCTTACCAACAATTAATTTTATATGGTCATTCCACTTCAAATCGTTCCGCACGCATACTCCCAGATATTTTACAGAAGTAACTGCTACCAGTGTTTGTTCCGCTGTCATATAATCATACAATAAAGGATCCTTCTTTCTATGTATTCGCAATACATTGCATTTGTCTATGTTAAGGGTCAGTTGCCACTCCCTGCACCAAGTGCCTATCCGCTGCAGATCTTTCTGCATTTCGCTACAATTTTCCAATGCTGCAACTTTTCCGTATACTACAGCATCATCCGCGAAAAGCCGCATGGAACTTCCAACACTATCTACTAGGTCATTTATATATATTGTGAAAAGCAATGGTCCCATAACACTCCCCTGTGGCTCACCAGAGGTTACTTTAACGTCTGTAGACGTCTCTCCATTGATAACAACATGCTTTGTTCTGTTTGCTAAAAACTCTTCAATCCAGCCACACTGCTGGTCTGATATTCCATAGGCTCTTACTTTGTTTATTAGGCGACAGTGCGGAACTGTATCGAACGCCTTCCGGAAGTCAAGGAAAATAGCATCTACCTGGGAGCCTGTATCTAATATTTTCTGGGTCTCACGAACAAATAAAGCGAGTTTGGTCTCACACGATCGCTGTTTGCGGAATCAATGTTGATTCCTACAGAGTAGATTCTGGGTTTCCAAAAACGACATGATACTCGAGCAAAAAACATGTTCTAAAATTCTACAACAGATCGACGTCAGAGATATAGGTCTATAGTTTTGTGCATCTACTCGACGACCCTTCTTGATGACTGGGACTACTTGTGCTCTTTTCCAATCATTTGGAACCATCCGTTCCTCTAGAGACTTGCGGTACACGGCTGTTAGAAGGGCGGCAAGTTCTTTCGCGTACTCCGTGTAGAATCGAATTGGTATCCCGTCAGGTCCAGTGGACTTTCCTCTGATGAGCGATTCCAGTTGCTTTTCTATTCCTTGGACACTTATTTCGATGTCAGCCATTTTTTTCGTTTGTGCGAGGATTTAGAGAAGGAACTGCAGTGCGGTCTTCCTCTGTAAACTAAGTTAATTATGGCTTGTGATAGGATTGTTGCAATTAATAAACGGAAAATTTAGATGCTATCACGGCGATGTCAATGTAAATAAACATCGCTAGCTACTCGGTAAGACACTTTCTCTATCAAATCAACTCGGAAATGGAAAGCATTAAGAGTATAGCCTACATAGATTGTAACACGCCCGGGAGTACGAATGAGTGGGGGAGTACCTTAAACTGACTTCGTTTCGGACCTTTGCTTGACCGTACGCCCTGTCCACACCACGTACCTGGTAATTCCGCGGCGGTCGTACTGTTCTGCTCCACACTGCTGCTGACTTGCCTGAAATTATCTATCGAAATATGCAAGCGGGTTTAGGGGAGCCACTCAACGTTAAAACACAACACTGTTCTATGTCTGGTATGAACATCTATATTCTGAGACGATATGGAAACCACAAGTTGCGCTGTTTACAAAAAAAATGGTTCAGTTGGCTCTGAGCACTATGGGACTTAACATCGGTGATCATCAGTCCCCTAGAACTTAGAACCACTTAAACCTAACTAACCTCAGGACATCACACACACCCATGCCAGACGCTGTTTTCACTCTAAATTGTAAATGTTTATCCCAATTAACAGTCTTGATGTTTATCTGTTCACAATATCATTCAGACGAGCGTACGCGTAACCGACACGACGCGGGTGATTGTTGATGATGCGGAAGCCGAATGATCGCATGTAAGTTCTTACGCTCATCAAACATACAGATGTCTGGTAATAGTCCACCTTGACACTAGTAATGATATAAAACTGTTCGTAGAGTTAATTTTTCAGTTCTCAGTTCTCACTTGTACGATCTTTCGCGTCACCGTCGCTGCGCGGCTGATTGTTGATAAATGCGGAACGCGATGATCGAACGCACGTCCTCACGCTCGCTACAAGACACTGGCACTTGACTGCACTCTTTTATGGTAACTAATTTCTACTGATTCACATCAGTTCATTCTGGGAGACCGAACACGGCGCGGATGATTGATGCTGTGCGATACGCAACGAGAGGATACACAAATACGTTGTCAGCGGCACTGCTCATTTTTAATTACTTCTTGACGCACTTTCCTCTCAATCACTTCCATATTTCATCACTTTACTGTAACAGCACTTGTAGCAACACTTCAACCTGAATACTAAAAAAACCTCTCACATGCAGAGCTACACACTACACAACATAACAGTTCCGTGTCCCGCGTTCGACTCTCAGACACGGCTGCCCGCAAAGATACTCCACAACTAAGCCAGCGATATGACAATACGCTTACAAGATATCTCGGCTGAATCTTGCGTAAGTACCGACTGCCTGACTTTGGCACCCTTCAAAATTTGCTATCCAACATCGTACTGTCTAGTACTTCTACGTATTCTGTAGCGTAATTCTGCCCTCATCATTTATTTAACAAAAATTTACTAAGTTAGCTCCATTAAGTGTGGCTTGTGATACGACTGTCGCCATTAATAAACGGTAAACTTAATCCAGTCGAAAATTTCACTTAATAACCCCCATATGGTATTGATTTTGACAGTAAGCGTAGGTGTTGTACTGAGTCAAATTTTTTCGAAAATGAAGAAACATCTACCTGACTGCCCTGACCCGAAGCTTTCGGTATGTCATGTGGGAAAAATGCTAGTTGGGTTCCACGTGATCGATGTTTTCGTAATTCGTACTGGTTGGCATGGAGGAGGTCATTCTGTTCAAGATACCTCATTACGTTTCATGGCAAAATATATTCTAAGATCCTACAATACATCGTCAAGTATATGCTGTAGCAGTTCTTCTTATGGATGGCCCAAGTTTCATCGACTTACGTTACTGGATAGTAACACATTTCTTGAAAGTTACTTTTGTCCTTAACTTTTGTGCACCACTGTATGACTAGTGATTATTACGTCCCTTTTTTACACACACACACACACACACACACACACACACACACAGACAGAAGTTGTACAGAATAGCAGGAAGACAGGTATTGCCAGTACTTCTTAGAAGCAAGTGAGCGATGCGATCTCCCCTGGCGGCCGCAGCGCGAAGCACCGTGAGGAGGAAGCGCCGTGCGCCTTGCTGCGCCGGGCGGAGCTATTAGCGGAATTACGGCGGCCCGCGGGCGAAATACGAGAAGAAGTGGCCATGATACAGACAGGCGAATTACGCCGCATTCAAAGTTCTGCCTCGCGCCGGGATTACTTTAAGGCAACTTTGAACGGCCGCCGCCACAGTTTCCCCTTATCTGGGGGATGGCTGGCGAACGCACAGTCTGCACCGCGCTTCCAACTCTTAGTGGCGACGGAGTTCAACGAAGAAATTACACAGTAGAGGAAAACGGCAGTGAAATTACACGACGTATCTATAGTCTAGTCTTTGCAACCCAATAGATAAAAACCATACTTAGCCCAAGATTCGCCACCGAATCGGTTCGACTTTATATATATATATATATATATATATATATATATATATATATATATATATATATATATATATATTATATATAATGCTCCTCCTCTCTATGTCTGCCTCTTCCTCCCCCTGTCTTTCCACCTCATCCTCCCACGTCTGCATGCTCTTCCGCACTCTCTCTGTCTCTTCATCTCCTCCTGTCCCTCTGACTATTTCCTGCACCCTTTCTCTCTGACCATATCTTCCCCCTCTCCCCCCCCCCCCCCCCTCTGACCATGTCCTCCTCCCAATCTCTCTTTACAGCTCCCCTTACTTCTTTTTCACCATTACACCTTTCGCCTGCCTCATGCATCTCCCATTCCTTCCGAGCTGTCATTATCTCTTTCCTCTCTCTCTGGCCATCCACTCCTCTATCCATCTCAACCTACTTATCGGCATGAATAGCACACAATGTTAAACTTCCTGGCAGATTAAAACTGTGTGCCGGACCGAGACTCGAACTCGGGACCTTTGCCTTTCGCGGGCAAGTACTCTACCATCTGTGCTACCCAAGCACGACTCAGGCCCCGTCCTCACAGCTTTATTTCCGCCAGTACCTCGTCTCCTACTTTCCAAATTTCACAAGAGCTCTCCTACGAAACATTGCATAACTTACTAGAGTAAGTAAAGCTGTGAGGACGTGGCGTGAGTCGTGCTTGGGTAGCTCAGATGGTGGAACACTTGCCCGCGAAAGGCAAAGGTCCCGAGTTCGAGTCTTGGTCCGGCACACAGTTTTAATCTGCCAGGAAGTTTCATATCAGCGCACACTCCGCTGCAGAGTGAAAATCTCAATCAGCCTACAATATTGTTGCTGTGGTCTTCAGTCCGAAGACAATTCTGATGCAGTTTTCCATGTTACTCTATCTCGTGCAAGCCTCTTCATCTCTAAGTAACTAGTTCAACCTACATCTTTGTGAAGCCGATTACTGTATTCATTTCTTGGGCTCCCTCTACGATTTTTACAACCCCACTTTCCTCCATTACTGAATTGGTGATTCCTTGACATCTCAGAATGTGTCATATCAACTAATCCCTTCTTTCTGTTCAACTTGTGCCACAAATTCCTTGTCTTCCCAATTCTATTCAGCACCTCTTCATTAGTGTTGTGATCACCCCATCTAATCTTCAGCATTCTTCTGCCGCGTGTAATACGGTTCGATAAAGCAAGTCGGTACTACTCCATCGTAACATACCTATCATGCATGGGGCCCTACATATTACGATCTGGAAAACAGTTTCTTCCTCTGTTATGTAAGCTGCCCTGCAAAACAGGTTGATTTGACAGGCCGATGCAGTTCCCACACAACAAACACAACAAACCACACTTTGCCCATCATACCTCCGCCCTATTGGAGCTAGAAGATAATAAACCCCTTAGTGATGATACTTGTGGAGATTGCTGTGTCAAATTTTGTTTCGGAGGATACCTCAGACAGACTTACAAACCCATAACTGAGAACGACAGATCATGTATCTTTTGGGGCAATGGATGTGAAGGACTGGTCATATTACTAACATCCCTCTCTGAGGGTGAGGGGGTTTTAAGGCTTTCCAAGATTTACGTAAATGACTGGGATGATCATTCTTTTAATCTTACGACAGATTTTCTGCGCATTGATTGTGCATACCAGCTGTAACTACGACGTCATCAACTGAAAGGTTAAATGCTTATCTTCCTTCATTCTTTATACGAGTAGAATCACAGTGGAGACTAAAACATCCATTCCTCATTCTTCACTTGGAAGAAAGCCTGTTCGCTGCTAGACTGACGAGTGCTGCTCTGCTATCAGGAACAGTAAGACCGGGTTCAAATACCGACCAACTTTGAAGTAGAGGTAGCCAAATGCTGACAAGCAGTAAAGGAGACTAAACGAATGATGACTCGGGAGCATGTCCTGAAGGCTATAAAGGATTACACCAACAGCCACGGTTCGCCCTACTCCCCCCCTCGTCGGAGGTTCGAGTCCTCCCTCGGGCATGGGTGTATGTGCTGTCCTTAGCATAAGTCAGTTTAAGTTTGATTCAGTAGTGTGTAAGGCTGGGGACCGATGACCTCAGCAGTCTGGTCCCATAGTAACTTACCACCACCATTATCAAGGGTTAATTCCGCGCCTGTCTTACAAATATTTCCAGGCCATTTTTATTTTGACCATACTGTAGAATGTTGTCTGGTGGTCGATACAGCGACATCAGTAACTAGCGGAGTAGGCAAGAGTTCCTTGCATGGTTCTGGTGAGGACAGAGAGCCCGGTTTCCATGGTGGCGCACATACGTGGTAGTCCGTGGCGTTTAATGAAACTCTGTCCTACCTATCACTGAAATATTGTTAATTTTCTGACATAATAAAAGAACAGCCACAATTCGCAATTTGGTCTGTGGTTGTTAATTGATTAAAACTGATTACAGGGCATGGGTCTTAACACTATTTTCCTTAACACTGAACTTTGCGAAAAGTCATTGATTGAAAACGATAGTCACCTTTATTTTTGTATAATAAAAGAAGATAAATAACTATGACATAAAAACATGGATCACCAAACACCGAAATAAGCCAATAAACTCACACTGTGAAAAATGCGTTCCCACTGTTACAAAATATTATTAGGACAAAACATGTGTTGTGTGGTGTACAATAGGTTGCTGATGTATCGCCATCTACTATACTCCAGAACCACACAGGTGTAGTCTCGCTACGGAATTAACAGCCAAAACTGAGGCACATATGTATGGAATATTTTGTTGTTGTCGTCATGATTAAGTAGTCGTTTTTGCTGTATGCTAAACATCCTGAAACCCCTTGACAAATTAAAATTTTGGCCGAAAAGTGTCTCGAGACTGGAGCTTTGCTTTCACTCAAGCTAATCAAATACATGAATGACATATTCGTGAAGTATATGCACTGCTTATTTTATTGTTCTTTTATCGTTCACTACCCAGGTATCACGGTAAAAAATCACCTTCAACGTTCATATAATTTTTTATTGTACCCTGATATAAGCTTTTGTGGAGATTTTTGGACTTTTTACTTTAATTTTTAGTTGTTTCCCAGCACGTTCTCGTTTTGTTACATAGTGTGAAACGCGCTGCCTCATCTATAACACAAGCATAACGTACTGAAAACTCGTTAGAAACTGAAATAGAATTTCCAAAACTCTGCGAAGAGTCTCTGACGGCACAATCATAAACAGTACGACCGCTGAAGACTTTTATGTAACCCGATACTGGTCCGGTCAGTAAAATATAAAAAAGTCAGCCTGGTCTATGTACGAGGGTTGCCCAGAAAGTAATGCACAGCATTTTTTTTTTTTTTTTTTTATGAGCCGAAAACTATGCTACAAATGCGAAACGTTACGTATGTATTATTCGAAGCTCCTGAGTGAGCGTGCCAAGTTTCTGTCACATCCGACAGATAGCGTAGCTGCAGGACATTTTCAAAATGGCGTCAGTAGGGTGATGTACGTTATAAGCAACGTGCCCTCATTGAATTTCTCACTGCAGAGAAAGAAACTGTGGGGAATATTCACAAACGCTTGTGCAAATTCTATGGAACATCTGCTGTCGACAGAAGTACAGTTAGTCACTGGGCTAGGAGGGTGAGGTCATCAGGAGGCGGTTCGGTGGAGCTCCACGATTTGCAGTGGTCGCGGAGACCTTCCACGGTTGTGACACCTGACACGTTGCCGCGAGCTGATGTCATTCGCGAGGACAGACGCATTGCCACTCGGCAGTTGGTGCTGTATCTGTCAGTCAGCAAAGGAAGTTCACACAGTGAAGCATTGGCTCCGCCACCAGGGCAAGGATTGGTACCGACAGGGCATGCGAGTACTCGTTTCGAGCTGGAGGAAGACCATAGAACGGGATGGACATTACGTGGAAAAATAGGGTGTGTAGATAAAACACGATTCTTTCGTGTGTGTTCAGCAAAGAACTGTCGAAGAAAAAAATGCGGTGTATAGTTTATGGACAACCCTCGCATATACAAAAATGCCATTTGTCAGCTTAAAGCTGCAGGACACTGTGAGTACATAACCAAGTAGAATTTACGGGCCATCCAACTTTCACAGGAGCTTGCCATAGTAAGCTGCAGGGCTATCATTCCTTTTCTATTCCTAGTTAATGCGCACTGCGCATTAATGATTTTTAGATCGCCACCGTCTGTATACCGGTGAATAAAAGCAACATTCGTTTTTCCACACGCTTTTCGCCTTAGTTTTTTAGGGCATCGTCAGGAACTATGTACACCACTGGCTATTAAAATTGCTACACATCGATGATGACGTGCTGCAGACGCGAAATTTAACCGACAGGAAGAAGATGTTGTGATATGCAAATGATTAGCTTTTCAGAGCATTCACACAAGGTTCGCGCCGGTGGTGACACCTAAAACATGCTGACATGAGGAAAGTTTCCAACCGATTTCTCATACACAAACAGCAGTTGACCGGCATTGCCTGGTGAATCGTTGTTGTGATGCCTCGTGTAAGGAGGAGAAATGCTAACCATCACGACTTTGATAAAGGTAGGATTGTAGCCTATCGCGATTGCGGTTTATCGTATCGCGACATAGCTGCACGAGTTGGTGGAGATCCAATAACTGTCAGCAGAATATGGAATTGGTTGGTTGAGGAGGGTAATACGGAATGCCGTCCTGGATCCCAACGGCCTCGTATCACTAGCAGTCGAGATGGCAGGCATCTTATCCGCATGGCTGTAACGGATCGTGCAGCCACGTCTAGACCCCTGAGTCAACAGATGGGGACGTTTTCAAGACAACAACCATCTGCCCGAACAGTTCGACGACGTTTGCAGCAGCATGGACTATCAGCTCGGAGACCATGGCTGCATTTACCCTTGACGCAGAATCACAGACAAAAGCGCCTGCGATGGTGTACTCAACGACAAACCTGGGTGCACGAATGGCAAAACGTCATTTTTTCCGATGAATCCAGGTTCTGTTTACAGCATCATGATGGTCGCATCCGTGTTTGGCGACATCGCGGTGAACGCACATTGGACGCGTGTATTCGTCTTCGCCATACTGGCGTATCACCCGGCGTGATGGTACGGGGTGCCATTGGTTACACGTCTCGGTCAGCTCTTGTTCGCATTGACGGCACTTTGAAAAGTGGACGTTACATTTCAGATGTGTTACTACCCGTGGATCTACCCTTCATTCGATCTCTGCGAAACCCTACATTTCAGCAGGATAATGTACGAACGCATGTTGTAGGTCCTGTACGGGCCTTTCTGGATACAGAAAATGTTCGACTGCAGCCCTGGCCAGCACATTCTCCAGATCTCTTACCAATTGAAAACATCTGGTCAATGGTGGCCGAGCAACTGGGTCGTCACAATACGCCAGTCACTACTCTTGATGAACTGTGGTATCGTGTTGAAGGTGCATGGGCAGCTGTACATGTACACGCCATCCAAGCTCTGTTTGACTCAATGCCCAGATGTATCAATGCCGTTATTACTGCCAGAGGTGGTTGTTCTGGGTACTGATTGCTGAGGATCTATGCACCAAAATTGCGTGAAAATGTAATCACATGTCAGTTCTAGTAAAATATATTTGTCCAATATATACTCGTTTATCATCTGCATTTCTTCCTGGTGTAGCAATTTTAATGGCCAGTAGCGTAGAAGTATGCAATTTATCAGCTTAAGGCTGAAGGACACTGTGACTACATAGCCAAGTACAACTGACGGGCCATCCAATTTCCACAAGATATTTCCATCGTAAGCTGCTGGGCTGTTATTCCTTTTCTATTCCTGGTTGATGCGCACTGCGTATTAATGATTTTTAGATTGCCACCGCCTTTATACCAGTGAATAAAAGCAATATTCGTTTTTCCACATGCTTTTCGCCTTAGTTTCTGACGATGCCCTAACAAACTATGTATGTTGATATTGTTGTACATATATTCTTGCATAATCTCTAGCCGGCGGTTGTGACCGAGCGGTTCTAGACGCTGCAGTCCGGAACCGCGCAGCAGCTGCGGTCGCCTCGGGCATGGATGTGTGTGATGTTCTTATGTTCGTTAGGTTTAAATAGTTCTACGTCTAGAGGACTGATGACCTCAGATGTTGTCCCATACTGCTTAGAGGCATTTGAACCATTTTAGAGCATAATATCTCGTTCTTGCTAAATGAATCTATGACGGAACATGCTGTTGTTCTATTGATATTTTCTGTGATTTTGAGTCCTTGACTGACAAGCAATATTCAAGAACTGACAGAGTGAGGTTTTCGTTAGAACTCTTCTGATGAATATGTTTTCCTACAGTTGACTGTTTGGTCGCTCCTTAAATCAGTCCGGGTGCCTAGTCCTGGGTAGCGAACGGCTGTGTCTACGAAATGGAAAACTGATGCGCCCCGCAGGCGATAGGTATTAATTCACGGTGTCTTGTCTTGTCTTGTCTTGTCTGGTCGTGTGGCGGCCCGCTGCTGCGACAGATGAACGGCTGGCAGGCGAAGTCCACCGCAGCCGTCGTACGCCCCGCTCTGCTGTGTCGTGTCTCGTCGCCTATCCTGAATGAAATTAATGCCGCCGTTACCGCAGGAGGCTTCGGCGCCTGCTCACAAAGCAATTTTCGCTTTAATCCCCTTCCACCTGGCGGCTCGGCCCGCTCACCTCCCTCTGTCTACACCAGCCACCCTCCTCGGAGTTGCCGAAACCGACGTGACGTTACAACGGCGGCGCCCGTCTTGCGGGAAATAAAACATTAACGCCGGCTTTTCTGCGCGGGATCCTCCGAGGAAGGCGTAGGCGTGTTGCGGGAGGAAGGTGGAGGGAGGAGGAAAAGTGCAGAGAGAGAGAGAGAGAGAGAAGAGAAAGTTCTGGGAGACAGACACACCTGCCGCGGATGACAGAGCCATCTTTCGGGAGTCCACAGAGCTGTCGTTGCCTTAACACTCAAGATTTTCCTGAGTTCAAACGAATTACTTACACTTTTATAAACAAAGGCTACCCAAAGCACCTCGATATTTTGGAAATATTTAAAGGAGCATACAATGTAGCGTACGACCTTCAGAACACTATTACACCATTGGTAACAGTTAATTGGAAACAGGAACTGTCGGAACCACATACGACCGACAACCCAGAGTGACCGAAAGTGGAAACAGCACATAAAATGAAACTGTAAGAGAAACAGATGGAGGCCGAAATTCATGTAATTTATCCACGAAAGTAGTGGCCTTCAAAATTATTGTTCGACCGATTCTTAATGTTGCACATCAGTGTTGTACCCTTACCAGGTTGGATTACTTAAAGAGATAAACAAGATCTAACGAAGATCGATACGTTTTGTAGCACTTACGCCGCGCGGCTTTAGCCGAGCGGTCTGAGGCGTTGCAGTCATGGACTGTGCGGCTGGTCCCGGCGGAGGTTCGAGTCCTCCTTCGGGCATGGGTGAGTGTGTTTGTCCTTAGGATAATTTAGGTTAAGTAGTGTGTAAGCTCAGGGACCGATGACCTTAGCAGTTAAATCCCATAAGATTTCCCACACATTTGAACATTTTTTGTAGCACTTACGTTCACTACCGCATCTATAACATCTGTTGTCATTAACGCTTTTGATTTGAAGTGATGTACATATTTGTTTCTTATTCTGTAAGTTTATGTTATCTGGAAATATTCGCTAAATGTATTTTTCAGATTTATGTCATTTTGTGTTCCGTATGTCGTAAATTGTAAAGATTATAACTGGTCCATTTTTAGTGACCATAGTATTATTCTATGGAATAGGAATGTAGCAGGTGTATACGAGTGGGTTAGCGCGCAAAGTATTTGTGAGGCAACAAGTCTGTGGCTACCTTCGAAGAGTAAAATTCCCGAGTGCATAGTGGCGCAAGAATCTCTGGAACGGTGGAATAATTGGCCGTTCTGTCAGGACATTTATTGGACTGTTGTGAGATTTACACTTCCCACGCCAAAAAGAAATATTCAGAGCGTATCACTTCAAAAGGTTCAAATGGCTCTGAGCACTATGGGACTTAACATCTGACGCCATCAGTCCCCTAGAACTTAGAACTACTTAAACCTAACTATCCTAAGGACATCACACACATCCAAGCCCGAGGCAGGATTCGAACCTGCGACCGTAGCGGTCGCGCGGCTCCAGACTGAAGCGCTTAGAACCGCTCTGCCGGCTCGTATCATTTCAAGCGACATGACTGCATCATGCGACATTCTTCAATCGCCATAGATCACCTCCGCATCCACCTTAAGGTAGAGTACAGTTGAGTTTTCTTTATATACCCGCATGGACTAGTTTTCGCTAAATCTTTCACATTATAAGTGTTTAGTCCCCAACGGTGTGTCACGATCTTCACTTATCCTGAGTTACTAATCTGGTCGGGCTACTATCCCAGTTCCAAGAATATTCTGAGATTTAAAACAAAGCATCGATCTGGATAACTGCAATAACTGTAAAAAAGTGTTAAGTTTCATGAAGCAGAAGTTTTCGGTTTTGCAAGTAGTCTGCTGTGTGAAGTGCTCCACGTGATACTTTTTCGTTAGTTGAAAGCGTAGTTGGAGATTATTTAGTTGAAATTTCTGTATAAAGTAATAGCTTTTAAGAATTGCTGAAATCATTTAACAGTACATAAAATTTCTTAAAAAACGTTGACTACAGTAACAAAGCCTAGGCTATAACAGTTTAAAGTTCTATATAATTTCTGTCTGTGTAACAGGATTGTAATAGTACATCCGTGTTTCCATATTTATGTCTGATAGTTGCCATTCTTTAATGTTGAAACTTTTGGTCAAAAGGCAAATTAGAAACCTGAATATTATGGGGTACCCCTATGCTTTGGTCAGCCTGTCAGTAAAATGCTAGTGATAGTTTATACGAAGCTTAGTTAATCAATCCTGAATGATTTTTGCACTGAAAATATGCAGTAACTAAACTAAGGAATAACGGATATTCCCATATATAACCCATGATCTGTGCAATTCAAAGAGTCTCAGTCAATGAAAATAGCTAGTTTTCCCTTTAGTTTAAATAACAGTTTGGTAATAACAAAGTTGCAGGGACTACCCGTGTCAAACTGACTGGTAATGTTCCCCTGTTCGGTGGCGTAGTGCATGGATCAGCCTATTATTACACATTAAAACAATTACTATTCGTTAGTGTCGAGCAGTTTGTTGACATTGTAATTCAACAGAAAGCTGGTTAGTACATGACTGGTTTCTTGGCTAGTGAATGATTTTCTTGCCGGATTGCTAAACAGATTTCTTGTTGAAGTGAAGCTCAATTAAGCTGTTGGTTTAAATTGCTTGCAATAACTTTTCGTATTTTACAGTCGCGACTGTCTGCATTTTTCATTATCATGCTCCTTTTCTCTGTTATAACAGATCTTGGTTCGATTTCCACCAGAATAACTTTCCTTCCTTCCTGTACTGAGCTCACGTAGGAAACGAAATAAAGTCCAATTAATCCTTACCATTAGTACACGATTACGATCATTTAAAATCCTGGTGAAGGAGTAGTATTTTAGGGTGGAATCGCTTACTTAGTATTCCTCCGTAGTGTTTTACTTTCGTCACAGGAACGTGTAGTCAGCTCAAGAGCGTTACGGAAATCTTTAACAAGTTAACGCTACAGAAAAGGCATTGTGCACTATGGAGAGGTTTTCGACTGAAATTCCGAGAGAGTACATTCCAGAAAGAGTCGGCGATGTGTTATTCCCTTCCACAAACATTTCACTGAATGACCATAACGAGGAAATGGGGAAAATTATAGCTAATACAAAGGTTTACAAGCAATCACTTTTCCCATGCTCCATTCGCTAATGGAACAGGGACAGGGAAAAAAAATATTAGTACCAGATGTACCCTCCGCTTACGGAGTGTAGATGCAAATTTGGATAAACCGACATGTCATCCATATGTTGATCATGACCAACTTTCAGCCGAAGTTGAGCAGTTGTTGATGTAGTGTTTGTGATATGAGAGGGATGATGTGAATCGTTCATCCTCGTCGAGTTGTATTGATTTTCTATGTCCGTTGTCCTCGTGATTTACTGAAAATTCTACTAAAAGTACACGCCGATTATGGCAGCCTTCCATGTCCTCTGTCGTTGAGACGGTGTCGGCAAGACGTTGTTCTACAAATGTTGTGCCTTCCAGACCCTTTTATTTTCTAGTTCGTTTCTGAGCTCTTGCAATTAAAAAGAGCTTCGACAAGTTAATGGCTCTATAATCTTGATCATGTTCAACAGCACAGATGAAGAAACAGACACTGGTGACAAACTTGCAGCTGTAGCAAATTTACGAATTTTACTCGCCATTGCATTACGTATGAAGATATATACACTCATGGAAATTGAAATAAGAACACCGTGAATTCATTGGCCCAGGAAGGGGAAACTTTATTGACACATTCCTGGGGTCAGATACATCACATGATCACACTGACAGAACCACAGGCACATAGACACAGGCAACAGAGCATGCACAATGTCGGCACTAGTACAGTGTATATCCACCTTTCGCAGCAATGCAGGCTGCTATTCTCCCATGGAGACGATCGTAGAGATGCTGGATGTAGTCCTGTGGAACGGCTTGCCATGCCATTTCCACCTGGCGCCTCAGTTGGACCAGCGTTCGTGCTGGACGTGCAGTCCGCGTGAGACGACGCTTCATCCAGTCCTAAACATGCTCAATGGGGGACAGATCCGGAGATCTTGCTGGCCAGGGTAGTTGACTTACACCTTCTAGAGCACGTTGGGTGGCACGGGATACATGCGGACGTGCATTGTCCTGTTGGAACAGCAAGTTCCCTTGCCGGTCTAGGAATGGTAGAACGATGGGTTCGATGACGGTTTGGATCTACCGTGCACTATTCAGTGTCCCCTCGACGATCACCAGTGGTGTACGGCCAGTGTAGGAGATCGCTCCCCACACCATGATGCCGGGTGTTGGCCCTGTGTGCCTCGGTCGTATGCAGTCCTGATTGTGGCGCTCACCTGCACGGCGCCAAACACGCATACGACCATCATTGGCACCAAGGCAGAAGCGACTCTCATCGCTGAAGACGACACATCTCCATTCGTCCCTCCATTCACGCCTGTCGCGACACCACTGGAGGCGGGCTGCACGATGTTGGGGCGTGAGCGGACGACGGCCTAACGGTGTGCGGGACCGTAGCCCAGCTTCATGGAGACAGTTGCGAATGATCCTCGCCGATACCCCAGGAGCAACAGTGTCCCTAATTTGCTGGGAAGTGGCGGTGCGGTCCCCTACGGCACTGCGTAGGATCCTACGGTCTTGGCGTGCATCCGTGCGTCGCTGCGGTCCGGTCCCAGGTCGACGGGCACGTGCACCTTCCGCCGACCACTGGCGACAACATCGATGTACTGTGGAGACCTCACGCCCCACGTGTTGAGCAATTCGGCGGTACGTCCACCCGGCCTCCCGCATGCCCACTATACGCCCTCGCTCAAAGTCCGTCAACTGCACATACGGTTCACGTCCACGCTGTCGCGACATGCTACCAGTGTTAAAGACTGCGATGGAGCTCCGTATGCCACGGCAAACTGGCTGACACTGACGGCGGCGGTGCACACATGCTGCGCAGCTAGCGCCATTCGACGGCCAACACCGCGGTTCCTGGTGTGTCCGCTGCGCCGTGCGTGTGATCATTGCTTGTACAGCCCTCTCGCAGTGTCCGGAGCAAGTATGGTGGGTCTGACACACCGGTGTCAATGTGTTCTTTTTTCCATTTCCAGGAGTGTAGATGTCACATAAAAATTCGTGACAGACAGGAACTGGTACCCGGATTTCATACTTCTCAGGAGCTGATGACTTAATCAGTTAGACTATGAGAGCACACTTCCGGGACCGATAGAAACTTCCGTAAGTGATACTGCCTACGACCCCATCGTCGCAACTTTACTTGGATTCCCGCCACAGGGTTTCAAGGAGACAAACATATTAAAATTTTCATGTGTTACCAAATTTTTATGTGACATCTACACTTCGTACCTAATACAGCAAACGTGAGAAAGATTCAGCAGTCGCGAATGAATTTCATAAACTAATGTTAATGATTTAAAAAATCAACGCTGCATTATTACCGATTTATTGAGCTGCGACCAGTTTCGTTCGTTGAACACCTTCACGTTGCCGAGCTGTGCCAAATTCATGACACGATTGACCTGGTTGTCGTAAGTAATGGTAAAGACCAATCCATAAACATTACATAAGACAAGGAGACCATTCGTGTCATGACTTTAGCATAATTCGGCCACCTGAAGATATTCGACCATTTCGAGTACTAATGGTGAGCAGCAGTTATTCCGCCTGTATTTGGGCGGCAACGGGAGTGAAATCGGCAGGTTAATGTCCCCGATCACCAGACGTTGCACTAATCGTGAATTCAAACTCCAGTGAGGTGTCTCATGGAGTGAGGGCGTGTGACTTTCCTCGATGATTATCCCGCTGGAAGGGGACGTAAAATTTTGGTACTATTCGAGAGGAGTAGGCTGTGTGCATGTTTTTGGTTCGATCTTCACCTTTCTTTCCCCATCACACACGATGCAACTAATACCACATTGCTGATTACAGATTACACTCACCGACATTCTGCAGATACACTTTAAGATACAGTTCTCACACTTCATGGAGAAAACTGATAGTGTCTGGGCGCGACAAAAATTCTTTCAAATTGAGCTGTTGGCAGTCTCCCAGGTAACAATGACATATAATTCATTTCTCGCCAAATAATTCCAGGTTACAACGAAAAACAAGATGTTTTTGATTTACAGCGCATGAAAACACGTTGAGTTCAAATCTTTAGAAAATTTAAAATTTCTGGTACTGTTCTAAACGAACGAAAATGTTGATGCAAAAAGCCATTCGATAAATGAATTTGTAGAAACACCTTTTAAGGAGTGGGACGTCTTTAGCAAGCTTGCATTTTGCACATGTGTTAAACAATCCCCATCAATAAATGAATTAATATTTACATTTATATTACTTTAAGATTTTACTATGTTATTAAAATTGGCTGAGATTCCAAGCTTATAACTATGTTGCTTTCCTTGCAAAATCTTTAGATTGATAAGAAGGCCTTTCCAAAATCATGCGCTGGCACCTCAGACGCTTACAGAACGTTCACATATCAGCAGATTCCCATTACACTTTAATATATACGAAAAGCACGCACTGCGTACACAAACACACAAAAAACACGATACACGAAGTCCTTAAACCGACTCTTTTCTAAGGTTTCCGACATCCTACTAGGTGAACATCGGTCTGATACCGAAGTCCCGCCTCATTTACACGACTTACAAACATTTAGAAAAAGTCCGCACGCTTTCAGTTGAAGATCACTATACGAACAAAGTTGAGGGACACATTTTTCATCCTGGGATGAAGGTATTGTGACAGAAAGGGCATACTCAACCGACTTCAGAACAGCGACTGACTAACCTATACAAAATCCAATCTGCTTTTCCTCCGAGCACGGACGCCGAAAAAAATTGGAGATGGCGAACTGACCGAATCGACAAGACAGATTTTTCAGTGGTATGTGGCGTCTACTCCAATCGGAAGAGAGGAGGAACAATTGTCTCCCTCGCTCAGAATTTTCTCTCGGTTCAACGTCTAAAATTTGAAAGAAAGTGTCCCTCAAGGAACCTATCGTAAAGCAGCAAGCTAAGAAATCCCAGAAATTTACGCGGGCATGCTGAAAAGTGATATCTCCGAATTTCGTACGTGAAAACTCTCAAAGTTTTTCTTTTTTTAAAAAAAATCGAACGTTATCAACGTTCTACATCTTTATTCTTCACGTCTGCATCTTTATTTCTCAACATAATTACCCTCCTGACAAACACATTTCTCCCAACGAGAGACCACTTTGTTGACAACGTCTCTGTAGAGTGTTTGACTTCGTTGAGGGAGCCACAGACGTAGCTCTGCCTGAAGTACTTCATCACTATTAGTGTGAAGTCCTCGAAGGTGTTCTTTTAGGATGGAGATGAAAATTGGATGGGGTCATTCGGGACTGTATGGAGGATGAAGTGGGACTGTATGGAGAATGCAGGATGGCAGTGAATCCAAGGCGTCAGTTGTTGCAGATGTCAGAAGTCTCGTGAGGCGTATGGAATTGTCATACTGAAGGACAGAGGGCTCCATGTGTGAACGAATTTTTAGAATTCGAAACTCACAGCAAACTGTTTCTCACGCACCGACTTAGTTATGTTACATACCACCATGATACACACTACAATTTGAAACGCTGTAGTGGCACAGGGCTGCAAATATGTAGACATGAAAAATAAGAGCTGTTAGTAACGGTTGTTGTATTTAATAAGCTTTAAAGGTTTTCACATCAAAAATTCGGAGGCACAGCTTTTGAGCACGCCCTCCTATAAGATCCCGCAAAGCAGGGTCCTCAAGCCAGCTTAGAAAATTAGACTCGACGTCCGTCCCCAGGTCTGTGCTACAGAACTAAACCAAGAAAGTGCTCCTGAATTAACCAAAGCGGCAAGCATTGGCAACTGCACCCATATTAATACTGCCTAGCAGTCATCCACGTTTAGGAAGACTGTGAAAGGTAAATGGTGGGCTGAATATCACATGAAATTAACATGAAAATAAAACACACTCAATTCAATTCACAGCATGATGTTACTCCCTGGCGCGGTAAATTTTTAGAAAACGCGGGCAAAGAAAGATACTTCAGAACTTTATAAAATAAAATTATATGAAAGGTGAATTGATTGCCGCCCTTCAGTGTGTCCACTGGGAGAATTGTTTTTTATTCATGTGGAGCATAGTAAATTATATTCGTTTTCGTCATACTAACGCACGTCCAAATGTAAGTATATCAGAAATTGCATCATCAGCCGTGCAAGTATTGCGGCGTTTGGATGTAGTTACAAAAGAAATTTCAGTTCTTCTTCTTCTTCTTCTTCTTCTTCTTCTTGTGCCTTTATCTCTCAACTACGAGGGGTGGCATGGTTACATTGGGATTTGGCTTAGTTACTTTAAGGCCTGGCTGTTTTGTGAATAAATGTCGAATCAAAATCGAATTAGTTCACGTCCCATCTTCTGTGCGCATTAACCTCAAGCATCTGTAAGTGAAGGATTCTAGGAAGCATTTAGTAAAGCTCAATCCCTGATCGGTTGATCGGAAGTTTCTGGAATTTAAGGCGACTTGGCATTCAGGGGAAATTAGACAATGATAAGCAATGTTTTGTTCACGTAGGAAGCTCGCACTACGAGGAAGTCTATGGTGCACGGCAAAAAGAACGTCCCACCGAAGAGCAATTTACTAATATGTAGACGTTTTCAATCGTTAGGGAACAGTGGGCACCTTTTAACAATTCATATTAATTTTACCTCGGCTGTGGAAACTGTATATTTTCTGTAGTTCCATTTTGTATAGCTGGAATAGGGCAGCAGCTGGCCAACGTCTTGAAGAAAATAAATACCGGCACCTATAATTTTATTACTTATTTTATTGGACTGCCAGTTTCGGTGCCTAATTGACGCCATCTTCAGGCCCCTAAAGAAGTAGCTGCATAACTCCTGTAAATGTTTACGCTATAATAGTGTGGAGGTTTAAATGGCTTATCTAGTTACATGAATAAGATGGTGCCAATGAAACTACCGAAACTGGTAGTCCAAGAAAATAATTAATAAAATTACAGTAGTGGGTATTTATTTTCTTCAAATTTTTGTGCATTTCGTCATTTTTTAAATCAATTCATTGTTTTAAGCAACTGGCTATTGCTGTTTTGTTTTCTTCAGAAATAATGTTTTGGCTCTGCCCGCATCTCGTGGTCGTGCGGTATCGTTCTCGCTTCCCAAGCCCGGGTTCCCGGGTTCGATTCCCGGCGGGGTCAGGGATTTTCTCTGCCTCGTGATGGCTGGGTGTTGTGTGATGTCCTTAGGTTAGTTAGGTTTAAGTAGTTCTAAGTTCTAGGGGAGTGATGACCATAGATGTTAAGTCCCATAGTGCTCAGAGCCATTTGAACCATTTTTTTTGTTTTGGCTCTCTGCTCATACCAGGACATCGACATTCACAAAATTAAATTCAAAGTATGCACGAAATACGGATGTGTTTCTATGGAACGAACGCTATTTCTACTACTTCATACGTGTTGATTGTATTATAGACGACAACAGCCATCACATTTTCTTTAACCGTACCTTATTCAGTTAAGGTGATGACTACGTCCCGATTCACGTAATGAACGAAAGCCTGTGCGCGCCAGTCGCGTACTCTCATTTGATGAAAACGGTTTAAAATAACATAACAAATAAGGACGGAGGAGCATATAGTCGACGCATCGAATAAAAGCAATGTCGATGCAGGAAGCGTAAACAATACATTGGTTTAGCTTGGTGCATCGATACTGTTCATCGAATGTTTTTAATATATCGATTTGTGTGGTTCACACCTACTGTAGGGGGTTAATAGACGTGTGTCGATGGAAACACTAATGCTGTTCGCTGTAATGTAAACCATTGGGCCCAGTTAAACGGATAACAGGATCCATTTGGGAGACGCCGTAGCCAAGTGTCCGTGTAGTGCGGCCAGTATGCGTGTGTCGCGCGGGTTGCGGCTCCCCTTTGAGCAGGCGCGGGTACAAACCGAGGCAGGCGCAGCCAGCGGTGGGTGGCTAGGACGGCCTAATGAGGCGGGCAGCAGCCGCCTCGTGCAATATCGCCGCGGGAACAAGCACGGCTATTGTGTTCGGCCGGCCGCGGGTATCGATTCTCTCGCCTGATTGCGCCTCCTGCCATCCTAATTACCTTGTTAGGACCCGCCCCCGTAATATAATACTTAATTAAGTCACAATGACTTTAAAGCTCCGCACTACCGCGGAAACACCGTAAGGACTTATTAGCGAAGCTCGTAGTTCTGACAAAAGGGATTAGGAGCTATGCGGTGGCGCTCCCTCCGCAAGTCGACGTCATTTACTCCCTAAAGCCCTCTGGATCTTGGTTAATTTCCAAGAAGATTGGGATACGTACGCTCCGCTAATAAAATCGTTTTGCTAAAGAGCTAAGTTCACGCAGGACTTTAAATTCAAACAGTAATAGAAATCCGATCTTCGTGCTGTGAATCCTCTTTTTCTCAACAACTTTCGAAGTAGCAATTAATATTCTTTCCCCGTATATGAGAGTGAAAGAAGATGTACTATTACCATAAAATCGTTGAAAATGTATCGTAAAAGAATATCCCTGTTATGTTACAAGGAACAAGCGCTCCATTAGGTCCGTTAGAATGAGAGACATAACAAATGTTTCTTTTTCACAACTAATCCCTCGCTATGTTTTAAAATACGATTTCTAGCGCGATTCCTTTATACTGTTCCCCATTACGGAATCAAATCAAAGAGATGGAAGTTATTTGTAAACAGTTTCTAACATAATAAAAATTGCCGTTTTCTACAAGTCCGTATAAAATGTAACTTGAAACCATTAATCTTCTTGTGCATGGGTGCAGTAATTTTTTTCAAAGCAATATTTAAAGATTTTTACTTTGTTTTTGAATTACTTTATAACACCTAAGTGAATGACGAAATACAACTACATTAATGTAAAAATTTTAACAGTCAAACATGGAAAAATGAATTTTACCTACAAAACCCCAATCAAGCTTCCCTTCATCTCCAGCAAACATGAAATAATGTGTTACGGTCCTCTAAAATTTAATCCGAGGTAATTACGTCTACATTTACAGCCTACGAAAAGGACAGTTAAATTCTTACTTTTTATGGATGTTCCTTATAGCGCATACAGTAAATTTGTTCGTGAATCACTGTCATGCGAAGTAATTAGGAAGATAACGACATCAGATGGAGATCAGTAGAAGTAGTTAAGTTGTAGTACGCTTGCATTCGTCAGGAAATAAGAATTCCAGTTCGTACATTATGTGAACATTCTTTTGTCACTGTGTGGACCGAGCGAAGTGGCGCAGTGGTTAGCACCCTGGACTCGCATTCGGGAGGACGACGGTTCAATCCCGCGTCCGGCCATCCTGATTTAGGTTTTCCGTGATTTCCCTAAATCGCTCCAGGCAAATGCCGGGATGGTTCCTTTGAAAGGGCACAGCCAACTTCCTTCCCCGTCCTTCCCTCATCCGATGAGACCGATGACCTCGCTGTTTGATCTCTTCCCCCAAGCAATCCAATCCAATCACTGTGTGGCCAATACCTTTCATAATTCCCCTACCCTCTGCCCCTCCTCTGTCCTTTCCCCATTCCTAGAGTCAAAGGCGAACAATGACGTAACTAGACAATAACTAAACAGGTTTAGAATTAGTATCGATAACCTTGATAGGGATGCAAGATGTGAAGAGTTGGATAACAGCGTAAATATCAGTGACATCGAAGGACACAGTGTGCAAAGATTTAGCCTGGAAAGAAGAGTACAGGTGGCAATTAACAGTGAAGATATTTTTGGTGGCAAACTTCAAGAGAATAATTGGAGCGTATATGGTGACCCGTCCACCCAAACGAGTGAACATTCGGCGTTATCCCAGAGGATCAGGACATTAGCCGATATCCTCTCTCTTTTCGTTCATCATCAAACAGAACAGCAAATAACACGTTAGACGTCTCACGCACTGAACACAGTCAATAACTACGCTCCAATATTCAACAAACAAACAAGGAATCCTATGTTACGTCCGCCTTTCACCAGTCTGTGATATACACAATGCTGTTATTGTAGTCTGAGGACTTGTCTGATCCATTCAAAATGTCCATCCATTAGTGACACAGTCGGTGAATTATTGTTCCTTCAACTGAAGGAAAACTTTCAACACTATATACTTCTGCCGACATTAATCAATTCAGTTGCTCTACCTCAGTGACCAGTACCACAGTGAACGGCGCCAAGGTGCTTTCGCAAACCCTTAAACCAGTAACTACCTTGAAATCTTTTTCGGTGTAGTCCGTTTTCTAAGTTTATAGATGTTGTATGCACTTTTTCATTATTGTATCTATAAATACGCTTACTACATCATTGTGCATTGAGTAAAGGAAGCTATGCAAGCCATTCTAGGTAATCAACCACTGTCCGGTCCAGGTTTTGTAATCTTTACGGTTCTGTACTTCGTTGTTCATCTGTCCTTCTAACCACGGATAGAGATATCGTGTTGAAATTTATGTCAAATACTAAAATCTGCGGCCTCGTGGAGGTGCAAAGAACTCAAGCTCCTAAGTCAGTGGAGTCCAAAGGTGAACTAAGTATATACACAATTAAGTTTGTACTGAAACCTCAGAGCACGGGTCCTGCTCGCACATTTACTCTTTTCTAGTTGTGATTGTGGGCAACGGCATTGCCGCAGTGGATACCCCGGTTCCCGTGAGATCACCGAAGTTAAGGGCTGTCGGGCGTGGTCCGCACTTGGACGAGTGACCATCCAGGCCACCATGCGCTGATGCCATTTTTCGGAGGGCACTCAGCCTTGTGATGCCAATTGAGGAGCTACTCGACTGAATAATAGCGGCTTCTGTCAAGAATACCATCATAACGACCGGGAGAGCGGTGTGCTGACCCCACGCCCCTCCTATCTGCATCCTCCACTGAGGATGACGCGGCGGTCGGATGGTCCCGGTAGGCCATTCGTGGCCTGCTGATGGAGTGAGTTGTGTTTGTGAACGTTGCTTACAGCCATTGCTATTTAACTGAGTGATCAAAAGTCACGGGAAGGCTTCTTCCATTTGAAGATGTGTCGCGTACGACACATGAATGTTCCGGCTAAACATACGAATGGCGAGAGTCTTGACACAACTTCTGCGCAATCTGTTCCGTTTGTCCTGAATAAGGCAGCACGTCGCTAGATAACCACCTGTACATGTGGTATAGTAATCGGAGCTAGAAACGTGGGAAATTACATGCGAATTTAGGTGTCTGAGGTCAGAATACTTAGGGAAGATATTTAATATTGCGATGTCAGTACGTATATGTGTGAAGTGTCGCTCTAGACGACCAAAAGTCTTTGACAGCAGCCACGCCGCCAGAGCCATACAGTGCGATGGACGGTGTAGTGTGAGTCAGCTTACCACAGACTGGAATGTGGGGTTTAAGGAATGCATTTCTGCTAGGACTATAAGGAAACAAATGCATTGGATAGGTTTTAATGGTTGTCAACCAACACATCCGATACCTTCCCATAACTTTTTTCCACATGTAGGCCTGACCCTACCGGTAGAGTTTCGCGACCATTATTATTAATGTAATTGGATTTTAGAAAAGCCGAGTAGTCACAAAGAAACAGGAATTAGTTGTTTTTGGTGCACTTATTCCAAATGATATTATTCTAGCTCTGCCCGTCATCGGATCTCCATTTCATTGCAAAATAACTTTGACAGCTCGTTCCTTATAAAATCACGAACCAAAAGGTGTGACGTATAATTTAAATTTGGAAAACTGGAATGTTGGGTTTGAGAAGGACTACGAAAAGGGGGACGACTTCTTATCTCGACCAACATTCCCATTTTCCAAGGTAAAATTATATGTCACACAGTTTGGCTCGTGAGTGTACGAGTAAGGAACGAACTGTCAAAGTTATTTTTGCTATGAAGTGGACATCTGACGGTGGGCAGAACCCAAACATGTCATTTCGAACAAATGTACCAAAAAATCACTAGCACCTGTTTATTTGCGGCTACACAGATTTCTTACAAACCAGTCAGTTACTTTTTCCCAATAAGTGTGTATTGACAAATAACAAGGAATTTCTGTCATATAATCAGTGAAGTACTAACTTCCCCCTTTTCGAGTCCGCCGGCCGCGGTGGTCTCGCGGTTCTAGGCGCTCAGTCCGGAACCGCGCGACTGCTACGGTCGCAGGTTCGAATCCTGCCTCGGGCATGGGGAGGAATGTGGTGAACATAGATATATGGTTAAAACATTAGAAAGAGGGTAGAATGTTACATTAAAGACTGGAGATCGTTATGTGATAAAGTAAATAAGTCGTTTGGCATAGATGACTGAAACAGCAAAGTCGACCGTACAAGTGCTTGGAAGTCTCTCTAGACCTGCCGTGTGGCGGCGCTCGGTCTGCAATCACTGACAGTGGCGACACGCGGGTCCGACGTATACTAACGGACCGCGGCCGATTTAAAGGCTACCACCTAGCAAGTGTGGTGTCTGCCGGTGACACCACATGCCGTGTTTCTTTACTTCCGCAAGGCGTTCGATACAGTTCCCCACAGTCGTTTAGTGAACAAAGTAAGAGCATATGGACCATCAGAACAATTGTGTGATTGGATTGAAGAGTTCCTAGATAACACAACACAGCATGTCATTCTCAATAGAGAGAAGTCTTGCGAAGTAAGAGTGATTCCAAGTGTGCCGCAGAGGAGTGTCGTAGGACCGTGTAGGACCGTTGCTATTCACAATATACATAAATGACCTTGTGGATAACAACGGAAGTTCACTGAGGCTATTTACGGATGATGCTGTAGTATATCGAGAGGTTGTAACAATGGAAAATTGTACTGAAATGCAGGAGGATCTGCAACGAATTGACGCATGGTGCAGGGAATGGCAATTGAATCTCAATGTAGACAAGTGTAATGTGCTGCGAATACTTAGAAAGAAAGATTCTTTATCATTTAGCTACAATATAGCAAGTCAGCAACTGGAAGCAGTTAATTCCATAAATTATCTGGGACTAGGCATCAACAGTCATGTAAAATGGAATGACCATATAAAATTAATTGTCGGTAAAGCAGATGCCAGATTGAGATTCATTGGAAGAATTCTAAAGAAATGCAGTCCGAAAACAAAGGAAGTAGGTTACAGTACACTTGTTCGCCCATTGCTTGAATACTGCTCACCGGTGTGGGATCCTTACCAGATAGGGTTGATAGAAGAGATAGAAGATCCAACGGAGAGCAGCGCGCTTCCTTAAAGGATCATTTAGTAATCGCGAAAGCGTTACGGAGATGACAGATAAACTCCAGTGGAAGACTCTGCAAGAGAGACGCTCAGTAGCTCGGTACGGGCTTTTGTTGGAGTTTCGAGAACATACCTTAACCGAGGAGTCAAGCAATATATTGCTCCTTCCTACGTGTATCTCGCGAGGAGACCATGAGGATAAAATCAGAGAGATTAGAGCCCACACACAGGCATACCGACAAGCTTTCTTTCCACGAACAATACGAGACTGGAATAGAAGGGAGAACTGATAGAGGTACTCAACGTACCCTCCGCCACACACCGTCAGGTGGCTAGCGGAGTATGGATGTAGATTTAGATAACTGCTGTGGTAGCTGTTGGACGTATATAGCTGTGAGGATGAAAGTGGACAGTGTATTCCGGTTTAGTCGGAGGTTTCACCTTACATTTATGGAAATATGTGACAAGTAACTGCTTACACATGTTACAAACATGAGTGGATTGCAGGTTAGGGTACTATTTTCATAGGTGATGGGTCACGTAGTACAGTCGCTGCAGGTGATGCAGTGTTGACACCGATATGCTTGGGGCTTGGGACGGGTGGGTTCAACAAGGCGTCGAAAGTGATGTATGAAGGCGCCACCGGTAGTGAGGTGGCGAATAGTAAGTGAGTCTTCTGTGAAGATGCAGAAGAGGAATATTTGTCGGAAGTTGTTGAGGATTCAGAGGTCTTTTTCCATCTGGGTGTCAGAAGAGTTCGTTAAGAGCTCACTGAATGTAAGGGCTATAAATAGAACATTTCATAAAAGTGACAGAGTTGCTCAAGACGTTTTAGTTTTAAGCGAAGGCGTATATTTGGTCTGCGCTTAGTGGGTACTTGCGCCAGTCGATACAGTGCAAAACAGCACGTGCTTTGTGCTTTCGTCAGCTGCGCCGCCATTGTCTTCGCGACCTTTCATGCTGTCGGGGAAAACGCGTGAACGTCTCGTAAAGTATGGGTGAAAGTTATGCCTTGCTAATAAGGAAGTCGCTGTAGACGCGGGCACGTCCGCGAATGCCCAGCTCACATTAGGCGACAGCTCTGCTTGTCTGCTCCAAAGCTATTTGCATAAAAATAGTTGCGCCGCTGACGCAATGTGAGCACATGCTGCTGCTAGTTCTTAACAGCTAGTTCTTAACACGCCGCAGCAGGTAAGAACCTCCATATGCTACTGGTACGTGGTTAATCTTCGGGGAAGTCAGTACACTAAGTGTTGACGTTTTTATTATTGTTACTGTTCTTTGTCATCACTCTTACACCTCGTATGATATGTCTCACCACAAATTCCTCACCTGTGTAACCCTCCTCATACCAGCCCTGAGTTGTCTGTTCGATATATTCAGTTTCTGTCTTCCCCTAAGGTTCTTACCCTCTACAGCGCCCTCACGTATCATGGAGGTTGTTTGTTACTGGCTTAACCTACGTCCTATCATCCTATGTCATCTTCTTGTCAGTGTTTTCCACACTTTCGTTTCTTCTCCTATTCTGCGGAGAATTTATTCATTCAGTACCTTATCAGTCCAGTCTGTAGCACTACATCTCAATTGTTTCGGTTCTCTTTTGTTTCAGTTCTCCTACCATCCACGATTCACTGTCGCACAGTGCTGTGTTCCAATCGTGCTCTTTCTTCTTCAATTTTAGGCCTGTTTTTGATAGTAGCAGACATTTCTTCGACAGGAATTACCTCTTTACCTGTGCCGGTCGGCTTTTTACACTCTCATGGCTTCGTCTGTCATGTGTTGTTTTGCTTTGAAGGTAGCAGAATTCCTTCACTTCACATACTTCGTGATCAGCATTTTTGATGGTACTTTTCCCTCTACTGTTATTTAGCTGCTCCCCATCACTTTCGTCTTTTTCAGTTTAAAATGGTTCAAATGGCTCTGAGCACTATGGGACTTAACATCTGAGGTCATCA
Source organism: Schistocerca serialis cubense (assembly GCF_023864345.2). Taxonomy (NCBI): domain Eukaryota; kingdom Metazoa; phylum Arthropoda; class Insecta; order Orthoptera; family Acrididae; genus Schistocerca; species Schistocerca serialis. The sequence goes on along the minus strand of NC_064639.1, from coordinate 1,140,148,643 downwards.
GTCCCCTAGAACTGAGAACTACTCAAACCTAACTAACCTAAGGACATCACACACATCCATGCCCGAGGCAGGATTCGAACCTGCGACCGTAGCGGTCACGCGGTTCCAGACTGAAGCGCCTAGAACCGCACGGCCACACCGGCCGGCTTTTTCAGTTTACTCTCAGCCCATAATGTGTGCCGATTACACTAATAATTTCATTTAACACGCCCTGCAAATCTTCCTCACGTATTACTGGGGATAGCAAAGTCATTATTAAAAATTATCGTTTTGAACCAACTGTAAAAAGTTTTCTTTTATTTCCATCACTGCTTCTTCGAAGTAGAAACTGAATGACAAGAAGAAAGACTTCATCCCTGTTTTATACACTTTATAATCCCAGTACTTCGTTCTTGATCTCAGTTCTAATCTTTTAAGCCTACCTATCTTCCCCTGAAGCGTGCACCTATTCTCTTGAGATTTGTAAGATATTGCACTATTTTACATTGTCAAACTCTCACCATATGTTGGCAGAACCTATGATTAAGCCTTGCTTCCATTATCAGGAGCACAACGTCAAAACTGCTAAAGGCAATGTCACCGCCATGTAACAAATACTCAGTTTTTTTTTTTTTTTTTTTTTTGCCATTCGTTTCCGTTCTTCTCTATGTTATTGTTGTCAGCTACATGGGATACATGACGTGTTAATCAGACTGCGCGATAGTTGTCACAGTTATCTGCATTTTCTATCTTTAGGATTGTGTGGATGATATATTTACGAAAGGCTGATAGCATATCTCGAGACATACATTATGCAGGCCAACTCGTATACTCATTTGGTGGCCGAATCCGTAAATAGTGTTGTGAATTCCGAAACAGTGCTAGTTGTATATTGCTCCTTATCTGATCGCCAAGTCTTCGAAAGCACTGCCGAAATCTATTGCTAGACCCCCTACGCATTCCACGTAGGCCCCTTCTTCTACCGAGTAATCAGACAGTTCCATCCCTCTGCGTTTAACAATGTAATTTCTGTTGATGTCTTTACTTTAAGTTTACAAATGGTTCTTTAGACATTTTTTATGTTGAATTAGTCATTCTGACAAGCATTCATTTTTCGATTTCTTCGTATGTTCCCCGTGGACATTTCGCCTTTATGTCGTTCCATTTTCTCGTATATCAATCCTAAGTGACTCATATTGTGGTATTATAGTTTTTTCACGATGGTGAAAGGCTGTGAATAGATATTGTTGCCCAACAATTCTGGCACGTAACTGAGACTATAGACCGTCTTCGTTTGTTTTTGAGGGTTGTAAGCACTGCGACTATCAGTCCAATGTATAAATGCTCCTCATATTCTACCAAAATTAGTGAAAGTGTACTTTCTATTTTATACAAACAGGAGCAATTTCAACCGAATTTAGATAAAACACGAAACTTAATTGTTGCCGCCGGTTCGAAAGCATAATGTTTCCATAAATGTTTACTTTAACACCTACGGGAAAAAAGCGAAAACAAGAAGCAGAAAGCATAGCAAAGAGATTAATAGAAATCTACTAGTATCAGCTAAGTGACTTAAAAGAAGAAAAAAATTTCAGAGTATACGCTAGGGCTTTGACATTGTCTTGTAGTAAATGATGGACTACAGGTAAACAAAAAAAAAAAAGAAGAGATCAAAGTGTTTGAGATTTGGTGCGGCAGAAGAACGTTGAAAGTTATGTGGACTGATAAAGTAACAGGTGAGGAGGTTCCCCGCTGAATAGGCAAGGAAAAGAGTACAGGGAGGACATGAAAAGAGGAAGGGACAGATAGTAGGACGCTGTAAAGACATCATAAAATGGAGTGAAATGTAGAGGACCATTACTTATTGTATATAATTTTATGTCAGTCTTCCGCTACAATTGCGGGCATTGTGTGTAACTGCCGTTTTGAGATAAAACTGTTGGCACAGATGAAGAAGCCGTGGCGAGCATCAACAAATGAGACAACACACACAAAAAATGTTTCATCTTGTAAAAAATGTTATTCATTCTTTTAAACAAGATAAACGTCATGACTACACACTGCCAACCATTCACCACACCCCCACAAGCACTAACGAGTCAGCCGGCCGCGGTGGTCTAGCTGTTCTAGGCGCTCAGTCCGGAACCGGGGGACTGCTACGGTCGCAGGTTCGAATCCTGCCTCGGGCATGGATGTGTGTGATGTCCGTAGGTTAGTTAGGTTTAAGTAGTTCTAAGTTCTAGGGGACTGATGACCACAGATGTTAAGTCCCATAGTGCTCAGAGCCATTTCCACCATTTGAACTAACGAGTCGACATATCAATAACAGTACAGTTCCCGCCAATCTTATCAATGCTACATATCGATTCTCATGACAGGTGGTTCTTGGATATCAGCGTGATGGTTAAAACAGAGCCCGCATCTCGTGGTCGTGCGGTAGCGTTCTTGCTTCCCACGCCCGGGTTTCCGGGTTCGCTTCCCGGCGGGGTCAGGGATTTTCTCTGCCTCGTGATGGCTGGGTGTTGTGTGATGTCGTTAGGTTAGTTAGGTTTAAGTAGTTCTAAGTTCTAGGGGACTGATGACCGTAGATGTTAAGTCCCATAGTGCTCAGAGCCATTTTTGTTAAAACAGAATTCAACAGTCTCTCGGCTGATGCGTCTGTCTCTGACCTCCCCGTAACACAGCCGTAACACATAACCGCTTCTGTGAATAACCTGGACTTCCTAAGATTTGTTTGGTGAAGAAAAACTACTCCAGTTTTTGATAACACGGCCTGAATAGATTGGTTTGTAAATAATTTTGAAGGGTATATCATTTTTGACAAAATAATGCCGACTGAAAGTTGCCGACAAAGTGTAAGACATTCCACCGATCTTCATAGTCATGCTAAATCATATTTTTACCGCATTACATGCAATTCACAGGCGTGTTTTGTCATTTCCCATCAAGTTTGTTGGGTGAGAATTGCAGCTGTGATCCAGTAAGAAAATTATTAAACATGTTACAAAGCACTACGTAATTTCTTCATCCCATATGACGTTTAGCCCGTATCGACTCTAATAAACCATCATCGGAATCAGTTTTCTGTAACGAAATTAACACGACAAACGGTCATCTTGTGCCCATCGTAATCATTTAAAAGTCAACCAAATGCGATCAAGACTTGCGAATAAAAATGTACTGAGCTCTCCGTGATAACGTGCGGCTAAATGCTTACTTCGAATCTTTTTACTGTTAGTATGTTGTCAACTTCGATGTTGCTTGCACGTTCTCAACGAGTCTCACGGAGCTGAGTGTTTAAGTTGCACATAGTTGCATGTAGTTATCGACAGTCTGTCGTTAATGGTGCATTTGTCTCTCCGGCGCACGATCGGTGGCAGTTTCCGCATAAACCCAGAGAGTGTTAGCATCTCGCGAGATACATCAATAAAATCTATTTAAAAAATACAGAAAAATGGAGGAGCTTAGATCGCTCACCGGGGCACTGGGCGAAATATGACGTCAAAACCAACAAATGGCAATTACGTGGTGTTGCATGTGGAGTAGTGCAAACGATATAATTCGATACACAGGTTCAAGACAATTCGCTCTTGTTGTAACTGACATTCGTATAAACAAGCGTTGACGCTCTGACTCAATCAAGTGCTTAAAAAATGATTTTCACACAGAAAATTATGAAAATGCTGCGTATTATGCGCTATGATCCATACACTGGCCGTGATCCATGTGCGGGCTGGCTTCGAAAGTGATTCCAGTTTATGTGCGAGCATAGGGTCTGAAGTGTGCGGATAAACAAGAGTCTACGGTACCACCCGTCGACTTTGACCAGTGACGTAGTAACAAGCCAAGAAACACGAAATAAACATGACATGAAAATGGCGGTCAACGGAAACACTCATTGCTATGGCGTGATAATACAGTAACTCGCAAAATTTGAGGACGAAAGTTACATCTGTGTCGTGTGTCATTACCAAGTAACATAGTTCGATGAGACATGGACCAAACATGTAAAGAACTGCTGCAGTGTAGTACAGAAGGTAACTGAGAGAAATACGCAATCAGACGAACAGAAATGACACTGTTACTCAAAAATAGTAATTACCTTGAAGCTTCCGCTATTGATGAAGGTCGCCTGGACATTACAAAACACAGAACATAGCCCTTAAAAGGGTGTGTGATTCGCACATACAGCAACACATGCTGTGCAGACAGCTCCCATGTTAGCGACGAGAGTCGTAAAGAGTTCGTGCGGTAGCGAATTCCGTTTGTCCACAGAAGAGGTTGGCACTTTCTGGTTAGTCGTTGGTGCAGGTGTACTTGCTGCGATACGTTTTCCCAACGCAACCCTAGCGTGTTAGACAGGATTTAAGTAGGGAGAACTGGAGGGCCAGCCCATACGCCGAATATCCTCTCGTACCAAGAGGTCCTTCAGCTACACACTTCGATGCGGTAGCGCACTGTCAGCCGTAAAAATTCTTTGTAAAGTAGTCGTGACGAAAAGTACTGTACTGCAGTGCCCGTGTTGTTGAGAAATATGATGGAATGTTCCTTCGAACTTGCATCGTACTTCTGAACAACACAGACAACGCAATCTCTATTTTTCCGCCGACACCGGGCAAACGATTTTCAATTAACATGTCCCCAATGCATTAGAAATAGCAACTAACCAATAGCAAAATATAGATTCATTAAACCTTGACTAAGGTTTCTATGGTTGTTTAGAAGATGTAGACCTGTCTTTCATGATTTTCATCTTAGTAGGAAAGTTGGAAATTTGTGGTAAGGTCTTATGGGACCAAACTGCTGAGGTCATCGGTCCCTAAGCTTACGGAGTACTTAATCTAACTTAAACGGACAGACACTAAGGACGATACACACACCCATGCGTGAGGGAGGAGCCACGCAGACCGCAACAAGGCGCCCGAGACCGCGCGGCAGCCCCGCGTGGCTCCGTGGCTCTTCGTCTCAGCGTCTATATGTTTACATGCAGCTTTCGACGCATAGATTGGTACAAATTTCTAGATTTTGAAGATGGCTGCGCATCAGCAATGCAATTGTATGCACAGCCGTGTTCAAAATATTAATCTTCACTCCTGTACGGTAATATACATAATGGATGTACGAGTGCAGGTTGTAGGAAAATGGTTGACGACACATGGAGGTTTGGATCTCACTTTGAAGCGTGCAGTGATAGCCTAATGGAAGGGCGACGCCTCGTGATAAGTGGGAAATCCCGGTTCGAGTTCATGTCCGGCACTAATTAGCACTCTCGACATTTCTTTATACAAGTAATGGTTGTCCGTATTCGCTACTGCAAATACATTGCGTGTAATAAAAGTGTTGCTCTCATTTAAGTTTGAAAACATGGTCACCGATCTGAAATTACACTACTGGCCATTAAAATTGCTGCACCACGAAGATGACGTGCTAAAGACGCGAAATTTAACCAACAGGAAGAAGATGCTGTGATATGCAAATGATTAGCTTTGCAGAGCATTCATACAAGGTTGGCGCCATTGGCGACACCTACAACGTGCTGACATGAGGAAAGTTTCCAACAGATTTCTCATACACAAACAGGAGTTGACCGGCGTTGCCTGGTGAAACGTTTTTCTGATGTTTCGTGTAAGGAGGAGAAATACGTACCATCACGTTTCCGACTTTGATAAAGGTCGGATTGTAGCCTATCGCGATTGCGGTTTATCGTATCGCGACATTGCTGCTCTCGTTGGTCGAGATCCAATGACTGTTTGCAGAATATGGAATCGGTGGGTTCAGGAGGGTAATACGGCACGCCGTTCTGGATCCCAACGGCCTAATGTCACTAGCAGTCGAGATGACAGTCATCTTATCCGCAAGGCTGTAACGGATCGTGCAGCCACGTCTCGATCCGTTAGTCAACAGATGGGGACGTTTGCAAGACAACAACCATCTGCACGATCAGTTCGACGACGTTTGCAGCAGCATGGACTATCAGCTCGGAGACCATGGCTGCGGTTACCCTTGACGCTGCATCACAGACAGGAGCACCTGCAGTGGTGTGCTCAACGACGAAGCTGGGTGCACGAATGGCAAAACATCATTTTTTCGGAAGAATCCAGGTTCTGTTTACAGCATCATGATGGTCGCATCCGTGTTTGGCGACATCGCGGTGAACGCACATTAGAATCGTGTATCCGTCATCGCCATAATGGCGTATCACTTGGCGTGATGGTATGGGGTGCGATTGGTTACACGTCTCGGTACCCTCTATTTCGCATTGACGGCACTTTGAACAGTGGACGTTCCATTTCAGATGTGCTAGACCCGTGGCTCTACCTATCATTCGATCCCTACGAAACCCTACATTTCAGCAGGCTAATGCACGACCGCATGTTGCAGGTCCTGTACGGGCCTTTCTGGATACAGAAAATGTTCGTCTGCTGCCCTGGCCAGCACATTCTCCAGATCTCTTACCAATTGAAAACATCTGGTCAATGGTGGCCGAGCAACTGGCTCGTCACAATACGCCAGTCACTACTCTTGATGAACTGTGGCATCGTGCTGAGGCTGCATGGGCAACTGTACCTGTACACGCCATCCAAACTCTGTTTGACTCAATGCCCAGGCGTATCAAGGCCGTTATTACGTCCAGAGGTGGTTGTTCTGGGTACTGATTTCTCAGGATCTATGAACCCAAATTGCGTGAAAATGTAATCACATGTCAGTTCTAGTATAATATATTTGTCCAATAAATACCCGTTTATGATCTGCATTTCTTCTTGGTGTAGCAGCTTTTAATGGCCAGTAGATGTACGAGTGCAGGGTGTAGAAATGTGGTTGACGTCACATAGAGGTTCAGATCTGACTGTGAAGCGCGCAGTGATAGCCTAATGTCAGGGCGACGCCTCGTGATAAGTCGGAAATCCGGGTTGGAGGTCATGTCGAGCACAAATTTTCACTCTCGTCATTTCTTTATACAAGTAATGGTTGTCCGTATTCGCTACTGCGAATACATTGCATGTAGTAAAAGTATTGCTCTCGTTTAAGTATTGTCATCGATCTGAAGTTATATTCGCCACTGGTTCACAAGGTCACTGGTCGAAGCCGACGACTGATATCGCAATTTCTTCATTATACCACCTGTCTGAGCAGGGAGGCAGGAAGGGTCTCCAAAATAATAGCAGCAGCAGAGGCCTTTCGTTTCGTTTTTCCTGCCGGGCCCTTTGGAAATGGTCTTATTATAAAAACAGTAATATCAGAAATTGAGTCCCCCATGATGCAAAACACCTTGTTATTCGTTTATTTCTTTACTATCCGAAACTAGTTTCGGCGACAAATATCACCATCATCAGCGGTTTTTTAAGGTAAACATGCACAAAATGGTATGGTTGTACAAACACAGTAAAACATTATTACATTTTTACAAATCGTCTTTTGAAATATAGTTTTATTTTGATACTTTCATACTACCTTATTTATTGTATGTTACACCATGTTTTAAGCAATTATTGGCGCTGTTTGTGACATATTTTCTGTGCTCTTTTTTTCTGTTGCCGTCTTTTTACATAGCGAACATCATATCATCTGCAACCATGTGAGCGGCTGTTAGTAAACAAATACTAAAATGTGAACTTCGTATGTCAGCAGTATATACTTGAGGTTGTGGTAGTGTTGTGGAAACCAGTTATTTTGGTGTGTATTGAGCTGTTGCTTAGCTATACGTGTACTCACGTTCATTGGATGGTATGTGGCTGCTTTTTACACAGAAAAACAAAACATTTGCACTTTGTTTCTGATCCAGAATATTAGGCTATCTTGCTGTTCGCGTGTGTCGCGAGAGGCGTATCGCAAGTGGCCAGAAAGGCTATGAAAAACTGGAGCGCGAATTACGACGACTTGTATTCATTATTTATGTCTTTGTGTGTGATGGGCAAGTGGTTCTTTTGCGTGTGTGTGCTTTCTGTTCTGTGTCCTTGGTCAGTTCTCTCAGAGTGGTAAAGAGTGTGTTTTTGCAAAGTGTTGTGTTTTCGTTTATTACATTTTTCCCTTTGACTATGACCTTTTGTATGTAGTAAGTTTCTTGTATTGTTAGTTGTCGGTATAGACTTTTGCTGTTTCTCAGAGCGCGTAGATCGTTTTCGATATTAGTGGGGTTATGGTTTTTATTCATTAGATGTTCTGCAAAATTTGAATGTGTGCTGCCACTACTTAGAGCTCTCGTGTGCTCTGTGTACCTCGTTCGGAAATTTCTGCTTGTTTGTCCTATGTAGTGGGCCTGACAAAAATTGCAAGTGAGTTGATATATTCCAGGGTTTCTGAATTTGTCTGTCGCCGAAACTAGTTTGGGGATAATAAAGAAATAAACGAATAACGAGGTGTCTTGCATCAAGGCGGACTCAATTTCTGATATTACTGTTTTTTTTATGCAAACACGGACCAAATGGAAGAGTTCCAAGATAATATTATTGGTCTTATTATATCTCCAGTCAAAAGAAAATGATGTTTGATCCCAACCGGTAGTGGAGCTGGAAGCTTAGGGTCAGAAACCGGCTCCACTGAGCACTGTGCGACGGAAACAAAGGGCGATCACTGACTGACTGCGCGCTTCGCGGCTCGCACGCTGCACCTTGCCGGCGCAGCCAGCTACCGTGGCGGCGCCCGTGCCATTGTCTACCCGCGGCCGGCAATTAACGCGGGGCAACGGACCGCTCAAGACGGAATTGCTGTCATTATTTAGGCACGCGGGGCGGCCGTGCGCGCGACAGCCGCAGCCCTGCCCTGGCAGGCCGGCGTTCATTACGGGGACAGCCCCGGCCCGCAGCCCCTACTAATGCGGTGCCGGTGCACGTGTTCCCGGGGGAGACCGGCTACGCTCATCTCCTCCCACTCGTCACTCCCGTAAAACCATTACGGCGCGCACCGCCGGCGCCTCATGCGAGCGTCTGACGCATTCCGACGGTGCCGGGCGACTAGTCGTCACGTTTAGGGTCCATTCGCGAGGGGGACAGCTATTCATCTGGGCGTGCTCTGAGACGCCACCTCTAGCTGAGGAAGTTGTCATCAGGTTCTTCCTCCCCACACCTGTTCACGTACGTGGCCGCTGTTACTAATGAAGTTGCTCCACACTGGCTTAGGGAAAGTTTTTATTATTAAGCTGTAAGATGTCAGGCAAATCCAACACCTTCCATGAAAAACCTGACGTGATAGCAAATCCGGCAGTATGTCACATTGCTGCGAATAAATCCTGACGTTAAATTAACCAAAATAATACGATCAACGAGTGAGCAAATTGAATACCACAGACTAACACAAGAACGCCTAAATGCATGTCATACCTTCCCACTGTGAAACAGACGCAGTTCCGAGGGGAGAAACAATAACAGAAGCTGAGGGCAGAGTCATGTAGGCTAGGAGGCCCTACGATAAGGGATGGACACCCACGCCGCCAGCCGACCGCCAAGACCACCCCCCAGCCCATGTTAAAAGATAGAGCCCTCCAGAAGAACAGTATAGATCTTAGGATAACACTAAAAGGGCCACACCAGCTGCAAGGTTTAGCGTGATACTATACGCGTCTCTGTTACGTTACAAACGTTAAAAACATTGCCCCACCACGAAAAGTATAACGTTTCTCATTGGATAGACAGAATTTTTGTAGGCAGAGCTTAAGGTTAACATTGAGACCCTGATTGGTCAGTTGAAAACACAGCCAGATAGCTTTTTTTAAACCAACTTCGGTAAATTGTAGTAAGGAGAAGTTAGAAAGAGTTGCATCCGAGACGGCGAGGTGTGTGGAGCTGCGCCGCCCACCGCCCCCTGACGCTGACTAACCAACGACAAGGTAATGGACGCACGCGATGCCGCATAAGAGCCATAAGGCTTCACTCAGAACTGCAGAACTCTCACCTGTTACATCCCCTTTTTACGTAATACTAGTGTCGATCGTCAATTAAACTTCGTGGTATTCACGTTTGCTACTAGAAGTTAAAATCTGAAACGCGATGATTTTTCTGTTATATAATTATTGAGAAGCCACATCAGTCACTGTAATTTACGACAAGTTAAATAAGTAATTAAAGATAATTGAGGGTCACTGTAGACCATTTTGATAGTTTTTTCTTTTATGAAACTTAACTTAAACCTAGATTATAGATGTGATATGGCATAGGTCATCCTTCGATCCATTATAGAACTTGGAAACCCATTCAGGGAATATTCGTTCACATTTTTGTTGAACGCAGTTCGTTTTTATCATCCTGTATTAAAATATTTCCTTTTATCAATAGTGCAACTTATAAACATTGTTTTGTGAGTAGAATAAAATTTCCAATGGTAAACTTAACCGCTTTTTCGACGTTGTTTTACCAGCTAACTAAAAATAGGAAAGCCTTGAACCCCTTCCACTAAATTTAGTTAGTATTAAGATTCTTTTACAGGGAGTGCAGTGGAGCTGACGCTGAAATCATTAAGTATTTGATTATATCATCGCTAGTCCCACTGAACTCTTCTGAACTCTACATGTCATGTGTGGTCTGGCGTCTCCTTACCAGCAACAGGTCCCAGGTTCAAACTAGTCAATTCCCTAAAAAACACACTCAGAGCGTCGTTGCGCGAAAGTGGTAGGGAGACACAACTTAAAACAAACAGACACGACGCAGAATGTTAGAAAGCAGTATTAATTACGATTAATAGATGACATCGTCCGTTTTCGTAGCTCAGTGGTCAGCGTATATGGTTACCAAGCGGAGGACCCGGGTTTGATTCCTCACACAGCCAAGGAGTTTTACTTTGTGGGAAGACTGGTACTCAAGGCACTAAACTGCATGATGTAAATTGGGGACCTAGTTAAAAGACGTAACGGCTACGAGTTCTGGTCATTCGGCAACACGGCCGGTAGTGCAGTGTATGCCGGTATTAATATTCGTAGTCCTCGTATGTGGGTACTAGTCCGTGGTCTACAGCATATTTCTATGATTAACGTTTCGCCTTCTAATGCTGGGATCGTCAACACAGGCTATAATGACGTAGGCGACATTTTCAAATGAGCTTCGCAATACGAACTATTTACGCGTAACCGCGCAACGGCCAGGTTGTGACGTCACCGAACGCAGAGCGTTACAGAGCTTCTACTGCGGACGAATTGGTCCTGTTCGCTATATTTATCTAGCAACTTGTTTACTTTCAGTCTTCCTCCTATTCTTTCAAATGGTTCAAATGGCTCTGAGCACTATGGGACATAACATCTGAGGTCATCAGTCCTCTAGAACTTAGAACTACTTAAACCTAACTCACCTAAAGACCTCAGACGCATCCATGCCCGATTCAGGATTCGAACCTGCGTACGTAGCGGTCGCGCGGTTTCAGACTGAAGCGCCGAGAACCTCTCGGCCACACTGGCCGGCTCCTATTCTTTCAAAAATTACTTTTCAGATTCTCCGGTTTTAGTTTTAGCAAGGACCAGTCATTACTATGAAACTTCCTGGCAGATTAAAACTGTGTGCCGGACCGAGACTCGAACTCGGGACCTCTGCCTTTCGCGGGCAAGTGTTCTACCCAAGCACGACTCACGCCCCGTCCTCACAGCTTTACTTCTGCCAGTACCTCGCCTTCTACCTTGGGTAGCTCAGTTGGTAGAGCACTTGCCCGCGAAAGGCAAAGGTCCCGAGTTCGAGTCTCGGTCCGGCACACAGTTTTAATCTGCCAGGAAGTTTCATATCAGCGCACACTCCGCTGCAGAGTGAAAATCTCATTCTGGAGTCATTACTATGTTAAGATGCACAGTACGGCCTTGAATAGTTGGGAAAAAAAACTTCAACAGTAAAGAAAGATTGTAAGCAAACGAACTGTGGTCCGTAGAGCCTTTGCGGCATGCTACCTAACGACAGGCATTGATTTCATTCTTCTTTGGAAGATGGTAACAAATTTATGCATCACATTCATTTTCTTAGTGATTTTAGGTGATTCTAAAAGTTTTATCAGGTGCTAAATTTAGATATACTAAGGGTTTCCCTGTATCAGACCATGTTTTTCCACAAAGTAGACTAGTGATGAATATCGAAAAATTTATACAAAACATAAACATGATAAAATTAGGCACTCCTATTATTACAATGAAGTCTTATATTCTTCAGACCTTCCTCCCACTCTGATCTCCTTTGCGTCCCCTGTGCAGCATCCAGAGTTAGTGAGTTGTCATGCTGACATCCCATCGGCCCTGGTACTGCTGTCTCACTTGTTCAAGCATTCACAGCACTTACATTTTCTAGACAATATCTGACGCGGAAGTCCCAGAAAATACAGTTTCAAGGTCACTGCTGTATCAAATACTTTAAAGTGATACACTTCGTTAGTAATTTTTGTAACGAGGCCTTGGCAATGGCTAAGAAACTGCTTCGAAGGATATCCAAGACGATCTTATTCCGCCATAATTTCTGACAGCCACGGCAACTTACTTGCCATATACTTGGAAGACTCACCAAATTTTGGTAGGGTTTCAATAAACTGTTTCATAATAGCCAAGTTTCATGCAGTATAAAGTGAGAAGCTTTTTCTAGGCCCGTCTTTGAATCAAATAGTACTTTTTTCCCTCCAGAGTTTGGCGCTATATTTGGCCAGATTCCCAATTTCATTGGAACCAAGGGTACTAACTCGCAGCGCTAAGACACTCGAAGTGGGACTCAAGATTGTCCTGGTCTTTAACCTTTACGTAAAAGTACGCAAAATACACTTTTTTGACAAAGTACGAGTTGGTCCGCTGCTGATTTTCAACCATAAATGTGCCACATATGTATTAATAGGTGTCAGGAAAATTAATATGACCTCTTGAAATAATAAAATTTGCAAAAGCACGCACCAGTCGATTTGTCATTCGTCGCTGACGTTTACTTGAAAAAGATATGTAAAACAAACATATAGGCCTCAAAATTACAATATCACCGAAATATATAGGTAGTTATATTATAGACTATAGAATTTAACTTGACAAACCTTCACAAAACAATATTGGCGTTATTATAACGATTATATAGTTATGATTTGAATATTCAGAGAAATTTTAAATTGTGTCAGAACTACATGTGACTGAACATGTGCTTTACCTGAAATCAACCCTCAAAAATACACCAGGAAAACCCTTTAGCTTCAAAAAAAGATTTCATTATACAACGCGTACCATGATACACATTGGGCTTTAATTTTTATCGATTTATGGCTTGGATCAGTCGTCATATCATCTGATTATTCGAGTAAAATATTCTGAGTCACATTTTAGCGAAGTGGAAATTTCTCTAAAACGAAAAGTTGAATTCCAAGATTGCGAAAGTTGTGCTCACGAGAGAGGCCAAGTTTTATTTATTTATTTATTATTTTAATTTTTATTTTTTATCCTGGTGTGTGTCAGTTTTACACTCCACTTCAAACTGTGTAACTGTATATTCTGGCCAATGCTGAGATAGTAAAGACAACATATCTTCTTGAAAGCAGTTGTTTTGTTGCGTACTGTCACATACAGTATCACATGTGCCACAGTAAAATAATAGGAAATATCAAAACGTGTTATGTTACAATTTTAGATAACGTAGGCGTTTTTGCTGTTGTCTTCAGTCTGAAGACTGGTTTGATGCAGCTCTCCACGCTCCTGTACCCTGTGCAAGCCTCTTCATCTTCGAGTGACTACTGCCACCTACATCCTTTTGAACCTGTTTACTGTGTTCATGGCTTGGTCTTCCTGTACAATTTTAATCCCTCAAGTTGCCTTCCAGCACTAAATTGGTGCTCCCTTGACGTCTCAGAATATGCTCCGCCACTACCCCCCTCCCCCCCCCCCCCCCCCACAGGCGATGTGGAGGCGACGTATTACTCCATGGTAAACAGCTCAGCCCATACGAGGAAAATATGTCGGTGTTCACGAGAGCCTGGAAGGATGGCTGCCCGCACGGCATCTCTGGTGTGCAGAGGAACTGATTACAGGCGGATGCAACAGTGTGTTCTGTGGAACGAATTTAAAAGCTTAGGTACCTTATGCGTACGACTGCAAAGCTTTTATTTTCAAAATTACCTTCCGATTTTTGCAAGAATGTCTGGGTTTACTGCTGTCACTGCTGTTGCAATGTGGCGTCGAAGTTTACCGAAAGCTGGTGGAAGCGAACACACGTAGAAGCAATATTTCACCAATGCCGACCAGAAAAATCAGAGACCTTGAGATCAGGGGATCTTGAGGCCAGTAAACTTCTTACGCCGTAGGAGATGCACCGCTGTTCTCTTTGCGAAAATCACGCTTTGCATTGGTAAATGAAGTACACGCGTTGAAACGTAGAACGCAAAAAGTCTTTTCATGTCGTATTGTCGCCATCTCCACTCGCCTCACAGTGACCGGGCAACCACATGAACGGACAACTTACAGCTGACGCCAAAATAAGTTTTTAGCTTGGAAGCATAAGTTCACCAAAACATTCTGTGTCTTTTCAGGTAGAAGATATAGAGTTGTGAAACGGGGCGAATCTCTTTGAAATAATCATCATTTAAAAATAAATTGATATTATTAGTGTTCTCGGGTACTGTCACTTGTTCTCTCGTATAAAAGGTTACTAGTTACTTACGATGTATAACTGGACAGTCTAAACAACTCCAAACTATCTAGATTTATGAGTCTTCATATTGTTCTGAGTGGAACGTGAGATTTCCACATCTGCATGGGGCAATGATATATTTTTAATTGCAACATGCCTGTTGCTTCTCTAATGTCGATATCTGGCTAGGCCAAGCTCAGTACAACGTGACTACTTCCTGAATTTGCTTTGTTGTCGATTATTTGCAGTAGCGGACTACAGAACATACGTAACGCTCATGCCTCACGCATGTGCACGGTAATCCGATTGAGACTGAACTGTAAGGAGGTGCAACAGGTCTACTAACGAGACTGCTTACACCACGCTTGTCCGCCCTATTCTGGAATATTGCTGTGCGGTGTGGGATCCGCAGGACATCGAAAAAGTACAAAGGACAGCTAGTTTTGTATTATCGAGAAATAGGGGAGATAGTGCCACAGACATGATACGTGAATTGGAGTGGCAGTCATTAAAACAAAGGCGTTTTTCGTTGCAACGGGATCTTCTCATGAAATTTCAATCACCAGTTATCTCCTCCGATTGCCAAAACATTCTGTTGGCACCCACCTACATAGGGAGAAATAATCACGATAATATAAGAGAAATCGGGGCTAGCACAGAAAAATTTAAGTGCTCGTTTTCCCGCATGCTATTTCAGAGGGGAATGGTAGAGAGACAGCTTGAAGGTGGTTCATTGAACCCTCTGCCAGGCACTTTATTGTGAATAGCAGAGTAATCACATAGACTGTTACAGAAATATTGCAACGGAAACACTGCCTATGATTTACTTCGACTGTACATGGACAAGGCGTTCAGTGTACGTTATTCTCTAACACGTTGCTCCTGATAAAAAGTCTGGTTAATGTTTTGGATGGGATGATTTCTGGAGGTGGGGAAACATAAAATGACATCGATCGAGACAGATTCTTGTGATACTGATCATTTATTGCAGGTGGAAAAAAACTCATATTTGGTACATGAAACAATTTAGAAGATGAATGATAATTGTAATCCTTTTCGTACAATGGATTTATGTTGGAGTATGAATTTAAAAGGAATAGTCAGAACGTGTGGGCAGTAGGAAAACGGGAAGTTACTTGAAAGGAAGATATTTGTGCATCAGATTACTTACTAATCCCACATACAATGTATGTACAAAACTGTACATTCTACGAATAAAAATGCTTGGACTTGTAATCTTGTGACCTCACTCATATATAGCCGAGAAGCAGTGTAAAAAGTCGTACCCCGAAGTATGAACTCAAAACTCCCGAAATGCGCGAGCTGATTTGCCATATTTTGTTACTTGAATACGGATATTTACTCAAGGCAATGAACTTGTAGAAACGGTTGCGCACTGACTGACACTATTGATTTGGGTTTGCTCACAAGATTAAACTTACAATAGGGTCAAATGCGGAAAATTATTCAGAGCGAAGCGTTACTTCAGTAAATTTAACGAACTACTTCTCACTCAAATAAAACACTGAGTGAAATTAATAGAAAGAGCGACCATTGATAAGGGTACACAGTCGCTTGTGGTATGAACAAAGCATTCCTTACGAACATTAACTCCAGAAAGTCAATAAATCGAAATAAAAACAGTCTTGAATGTAGTACGGATCGAATGAGATAATTTATCCATACCTAATCAACACCTAACGGCGCTAACCGGAATAAAATAATATTAAGCTAAGTTCTGTGGAAAATCACTTCATTCAAATGCAACATCTGGAGCTAGAAAGCCGTTCTAAAATGGCAAACAGAGGTTCGGGAGCGTAGGTCAAAACGACGCATTGCCAAAATCGGGAAAGCTTGTGATTCTTGGAGGAAACAAAACTTCTTTCAGGGGAAGCTATCGGTGTTGATACTCTCCGGCAAAGGACATACAAGAAAACTTCTACTTCTCTCACAGATTCAAACACACTGGCTCACAGATTCAAACTAAACAGTGATTTTGCAGAAACAGACATAATGTCTGATGGGATAGCCGCAATCACTTATTTTGCAATGTTACTTATAATCCGTCTTGATTGCAAAATGTTTATTCATATGACCGGTTTCGGTTCCTCTAGGACCATCGTCAGATCTGCTATTTCGGTTACAGGAGTAACCCGCCCAAATATAGCAACTTTCACATGCTGTGTTGCAATCAAGACGGATTATAAGAAACATTGCAAACAGTGATTGTCTGTCGGAACGGAGAGGACATGGAAGGAATCAGGTCGCCACATGAAATAAACATACATGCGGACCCTGCATATCCTCCTCAAAAAGGCAGAAAGGACCCAGAAAAACTATCTGAGACATTTATACGAAATAAGTATTTAAAATGTCAATGAACAATGCATGGGGGCTTAATTAAAAAGAAATAAATGCAATAATGCAATAACTTTAGTAGTTGTGTGTCAGGTTACGAAATCTCGTAACCGTTCGGCCCTGAATAATATTAGGACGCAATCTGAATGCATAAAATAAAAATAAAGAATGACAAGAAATTTCCATTAACACAATTAATTAATTAAGTCCCCTGCAACTATAAAAGCTACGAAACAACAAAGCACAAGTGTAACTTTTCTGTGTGTAGTAGTGTG
This sequence comes from Schistocerca serialis cubense, assembly GCF_023864345.2. Lineage (NCBI taxonomy): Eukaryota > Metazoa > Arthropoda > Insecta > Orthoptera > Acrididae > Schistocerca > Schistocerca serialis. The sequence goes on along the minus strand of NC_064639.1, from coordinate 1,140,131,482 downwards.
ACTCAAAGTAGATATATCTGGCACGGTTCCTCCTCAATACGAGAAGATATTTTAAACACCATTTACAATGAACTAATTGAAAAACCAGAAATACTATAATTGCACGTAGAAGTCAGAATTACAAGTCTAATAAATGAAAACGAGACAGATGCTTCGTTGACTGCACCTGTGTCCAAGAGGCTTTGTCATTAAAGAAATGTGAAATAATTTTTTTTTACCTCAGTATATATTGACGAAAAATACACTGTGATCATTGCAAACATCTTCCATCGATACATTACACCAACCGAACAGCATCTACTCTCTCGCCCAACAGAACAACAACTGCACTCGACTTCCTCTGAACTAGTACTGCTTTCGACATCCTCTCAACAAGTACTGCCCACGGCAACTACTACTACTGCACCAGTGGAGGCGGCGGAATAATAATCTTTGGCGCAATGTCTGGCGCTGTGACTCAGTGTAGCCACCTTTCAACCACCGATCAAGAACAAAATTTGGCTAGTCCAGCCACCTTTCGTAAAAGCATAGAGATTTTTACTGGCAGAGCTCTTTGCTGTGTTAGAATGGCAGTAAAGTTTTAATTTATGTAACAGCGCGTATTACTAAAAGCAACTGGAGTTTAGTAGCTCGCTTAGACTTGTCTTTCCAGCCCAGTATCAGTAATACCTTTTCAGTCTCTTCGTATAACAGAGAAGAATTCCATTGAATATTGAATAGGGAGGGCTACCCGGAGAAGGACCGCGGCAGCATTTCTTTTCAGAGTGCTCTGCACGAGCGGTTGAACTGTTGCAGAAGAAGCCAAGAAGTTGGCTTTCAGCGTGCGCGACTCAAAGGCCTGTACCTTAAGCGAAATAAGGGCTTTCGGTGGAGGGGCAGTAGCGAGGTGAGTGCTGATTGGGCGGCTTGATTTCAGGCGCTCTTTCAGCGCCTCTGGCGGCAGGGGGCGCAATTAAACTGCGCCCGGGCGGCGCGGCGCGCGGCTGCTTTCCGGCTGAATGCTGCGTAAGTCCCCTCCACAAAGAAGCCGAGCGCCGGCTTAGGGCGGCTCCGCGGCTCAGCCGCGCGAGTGGCGCGACTTTCTAATTAGCTGGCCCTCCTGCCCTCTCCCCTGCAACACTCGTCCCACTGCGGAGCGGTTTGTTTTCCTCACCGGACGAGTCACTTTCGTTAAATGTTAAATGAAAACCACCACAGCTGTATGTACGATACGTTTATAGCTCCGCGACCGGTTTCGTTCTGCTCTATCTCACCTGCTGTTCAACAAGACTATTGTTAAGACAAAGATTAGCATAAAAACCTTTAAACAAATGTAATAGGTGGTTAGAATTGAAGTACAGCTACTACTCATAATTGCGGTGAAAATTGGTAGAAATTGTAATGCAAATACCATACGTATTGTCCACATACAACGAAACAAAAATAATTGGCTTGTAAATATGTCAAAGATCCGCCTCAGTTGCGAAAAGTTACTGGTCTTTACGCAGGTTTCAGCTAGAGTAATCTAGCCCTCTTCAGAAGCATAAAATAAACTAATACATGCCAGAATAAGGCACGATCAAACATAAAAAGCTAAAGTACCGTGGTATCATGCCAAGCTACGTTACTTAGCTGAGTAACAGCCCCGGCCCCACTTCATGGAAAGCAGGTTAGTTCCAACGTAGCGTCCGCGGCTAACCAACCGCTTTCCATGAAGTGGGGAAGGGGCTGTTTCTCAGATAAGTAACTAAAAGGTTAGTCCCAACGCAGGGTCCACGGCTAACCAACCGCTTTCCGTGAAGTGGGGAAGGGGCTATTACTCAGCTAAGTAACGTAGCTTGACGTGGTACCACGGTACTTTAGCTTTTTATGTTTGACCGTGCCTTATTCTGGCATGTGTTAGTTTGTTTTATGCTTCTGAAGAAGGCTAGATTACTCTAGCTGAAACCTGGGTAAAGACCAGTAACTTTTCGCAACTGAGGCGGATCTTTGACGTATTAATTTATCACAGTTGCTGATAGGGCTGTAACGTGTTAAAAATTCTTATCGGGTGGTAGTTTGCGACGTATAAATAATTTAGTAATGGCAGAAACTTACACTAAGTGATGAAAAGTATCCGAACACCTGGCTGAAAATGTCTTAGAAGCTCGTGGCGCCTGCCATCGGTAACGCTAGAGTTCAGTATGGTGATGGCCCACCCTTAGCCTTGATGACAGCTTCCACTCTCGCAGGCATACGTTCAATCAGGTGCTGGAAGGTTTCTTGCGGAATGGCAGCCCATTCTTCACGGACTGCTGCGCTGAGGAGAGGTATCGATGTTGGTCGGTGAGGCCTGTCACGAAGTCGGCGTTCCAAAACATCCCAAAGCCGTTCTATAAGGTTCAGGTCAGGACTCTGTGCAGACCAGTCCATTACAGGGATGTTATCGTCGTGTAACCACTCAGCCACAGGCCGTGCATTACGAACAGGTTATGCGTCAATGGGAAGAGGAGTGGCTGGCAGTCGATGAAAATAAACTGCGTCTGGTCAAGGCCACCACGCGGCCATGGCGTACGTTCTACCAGTCATGCAGGCGGGATGAAGTTCTCCTCACTCGCCTCCGCATCGGGCACAGTCCCTTAACGCAGGGTTTTTTACTCCGGCGGGAGGACCCCCCAATCTGCAGTGCTTGTGGCGTCCAGATTACTGTCCGCCACATTTTACTTGACTGTCTTTTATTCTCTGACCAGAGGGCGGTGGTTTCCTTTCCACCGGATTTGCCCTCTGTGGTTAAGGTCTTACGGTTTTGTATCCTGTCCAATTTGTTGCCTCGGACTTTAGGGAGAGGATTTTAATGTGCTTCTGGGTGACTGGTTAACCCAAGTTTTAGGTAAGAGGTCCGCCAGTCACGATTACCTACTTGTTTCACTTCGATTTCTGTTTTCTTTTCCTTGTGCTTCCTTTCCTTTTTTAGTGCGTTTCTTCTCATCTTGTTTTGCCTCTGTATGTGAGGATTTGGAACTGCGTCAGGTCTGTCTCTTTTAGCCATTCTCCTTGTTCGCTGTCCGTCTTCGTCCCTTCGCCGCATGTGTTCCTGTTTCTATGCGTTTGGGCGCTGTCGACCACGCTGTTTAGCGCCCGAAAACCTCAAACCACACACACACACACACACACACACACACACACACACACACACACACACACACACGAACAGGTGCTCGATCGTGTTGAAAGATGCAGTCGCCATCTCCGAAATGCTCCTCAACAGCTGGAAGTAAGAAGGCGCTTAAAACATCATGTAGGCCCGTGCTGTGATAGTGCTATGCATAACAACAAGGGCTGCAAGCCCCCTCCATGAAAAACACGACCACACCATAACACCACCGCCTCCGAATTTTACTGTTGGCACTACACAACCTGGAAGATGACATTCACAGGGAATTCGCCATACCCACACACTGCCATCCGATCGCCAAATTGTGTACCGTGATTCGTCACTCCACATAACGTTCACCCACTGTTCCATCGTCCGATGTTTATGCTCCTTACTCCAAGCGAGGCGTGATGTGTGACATATGAGCAGCCGCTCGACTATGAAATCGAAGTTTTCTCATCTACCGCCTGACTTTCATGGTACTTGCAGTGGAATTCCTGTGTGTTGATCTGAAGAGATGTCTGCCTATTACACATTACGATCCTCTTCAACTGTCAGCGGTCTCTGTCAATGAACAGACGAGGTCGGCCTTAACGCTTTTGTATCGTACGTGTCCCTTCATGTTTCTACTTCACTATCACATCGGAAACAGTGGACCTAGAGATGTTTAGGAGTGTGGAAATCTTCCATACATACGTATGACACAAGTCACACCCAAACACCTGGCCACGTTCAATGTCCGTGAGAACCGCGGAGCGCCCCATTCTGCTCTCTCACGTCAACTGAGGTAGCTGATATTGAGTACCTGACAGTAGGCGGCAGCACAATGCACCTAATATGAAAAACGTATGTATTTGTTGCTGTCGAGGTGTCTGGATACTTTTGATCACATAGTGTATATTTGCAGATAAATGTTACCTATCTTGCAAAGTCAGTCTCAGTGTCTGAGAGGGCATCTTAGTTCCTATATCACCTGCTGGAAGTTACAGACACACCAAGAAAGAAAGTTGGACAAGAAATCTGAAGTGAATAAATTGTTGTAGTAGCAATTTGGCAACGGCAAACAGTTCAGTAGCTACGTTGAGTGCTGTGATTGAAGGGAACAAAATCCCATGCTTGAAATCTCAAGCAACAAATAATTTTAATCAGTTTTCCAATCGATACTAATTATCAACCAGTAAAAAAAAAAAAAAAAAAAAAAAAAAAAAAAAAAAAAAAAAAAAAAAAAAAAAAAAAAAACGTTTTCACAGGTCACTTGAGTATAGCTTTGGGCACTGTATAGTCTTCCTTTCATCAAAACCGGGTCTCAGATAGTTAAGACAGCCATCAGATGATGATGAGATCCCATACAGCGAGGAGCGAGGGAATGATGCGGGAGACCCTCACCGCTGTATTAGGCAAGGCCCTAGTGGAGGTGGTTTGCCTTTGCCTTCCTCTAACCGTAATGGGGATGAATGATGATGATGCAGACGACACAACAACACGAGTCAGGAAAAATCCCTGACACCACCAGGGAATCGAGCCCGGGATGGATTTTTACGTTCTTTCTTTCCATATCGGTGTATTTCGGGCCTATTTCTTTATTTTGATGTGAACGATTTTCTCTGCAACTTCGCCCTCTTTCGATTAGTAATGGCTATGCTGAATCTGAAACATCATCAAGCCCCCTCTAATACATTTTTTTGTTGTATGCAGAACTATCTCGGAAAGTCGAAATCCAATACACGTAAGAACGTGCTCCCACTATTATTTACTGATGTTTTTGAAAGTTGGTTATTTTAGATCTGGCATTTCTTGGGGACCCAATATTTTTCTTAATTTATCGCCAATTTTGAGCTTGAAGTCCAGCAATATATGTTAATGATATTAACTCAGTCACTTGAAAATGGTATAGAAGGGCAAAACCTGGATCGTAATTAAATAAACAACAATACCGTCAAATGGAGGTCTGTTCATTTAAAAATTATTGTATGACTGTTGTGCAGCAACATCAAAAACTGTTTTTCCACTATGTTTATTGGAGGTTCACTGAATTCATCCTAAGTGGCCAGATTAGTTCATTTTAAATTCTCCAAATGCGTTTTAGCAAACACGAGGCCAATTTTTCATAACATGTTAATTTAAAATGAACATGTCTGGAAGAAGAAGCTATTCTTGCATGCTAAGCTTTCGTTGCATTACGTTGCATACCAATAGAATCTGGTTGTCAGTATCCACTGAGCCACGTTTTTTCGTATTTCAGCCAACATTTGGTCTTAATTTAGAAAGCCTATATACTGCTATATGGTCTCAAGCCCTTAGCACACACCTATCAGCCACTAAGCCTTTGTCCTCTTTCAAAACTTTATGGAGTGAAGAAACTGCTGATCGAAGTTACGAACATGCAGTAACATACTTCGGTTCACGGATGAATGTGTAGTAACTTTTTATACAGTTTGCAGTCACCTACTTATGTGTCTGAAACTGCCTCATAAACGAACGACAACTTTTACCTCGTGGACGTGGACTCTGTTTCCTAACTGGAATATGTTCCTCAATTAATGATTTTTGTTCAATTTCCTTGAACACTGGTTTGTTCATTTCGTTGCTCCCACCATTATCATGATTGAGCTGCAGTGAAACTACCTAAGCAAACATATATCTGGATATGAAACTTCCTGGCAGATTAAAAGTGTATGCCGGACCGAGACTCGAACTCGGGACCTTTGCCTTTCGCGGGCACGTGCTCTACCAACTTTTTTTTTTTTTTTTTTTTTTTTTGGAGAGGCACGTCCTTTCGTCTACTAATCGCACGGTTTTGCAGTGCGGTCGCAAAACACAGACACTAAACTTATTACAGTGAACAGAGATGTCAATGAACGAACGGACAGATAATAACTATGCAAAAATAAAGAAAGTAAAATTTTCAGTTGAGGGAAGACTTGAACCAAGGATCTCTCGTCTTTTTTTTTTATGTAATGTCACGCTGACCACTTTTTTTTATACATAAGAAATTAATTTTTTTTTACAAACACTAAATGAAATGCATCCTCTGCAAAAACAAAAAAAAAAAAAATAAAAAATCATTGTAAAACAAATCACAAATGTAAAGGAACAGGGATACAGGGATGTTATTTTTATGTATTTATTTATTTATTTTTCATAAAGATCACTCTGTTAAAAGGAACATGTAGATCATGTCATGGTATAGTTTGTGCATTATATATGGAGCGGTGAGAGAAACGTGAGGTTCATTATCAGTTGTCAAATGTGCACACCGACTGCACCCGGCACTTCCCAACTGCGTGGGGGGTCGAGGAAGACTGCCTGAAGATAATTGGCAAAGGTTTTCCGATAGTGAGACCATCTATGAACCTCATTGTGGGCTTGCTGCAAGAAATACCAAAAGTCGAGTCGCGACTTGGCAGCATCCCCATAGAGGTACGCGATCGTCCAACCTTTGACCCAGATGATCGAGTGTGATTTAGTCGCCGGAAAGTAGTCACTCTCCGGATGTAAGAAGGAAGCAGGTGTAATATGTTGCGGGGTCACACGGAGGTAGCAAGCCACCATCTGTCTTCCTAGGAGCCATACCTCCTCCACCGCGATACAAGTTAAGCGGTGATGGTCGTCATCCACTTGGCGACATTTCGGGCATAGTGGAGTGTCCACTAGTCCAATTGCATGGAGTCGTTGGTTGGTGTTGAACTTTCCACAGGTGACAGAGAACCACAGTGCCCGAACGAAGGTAGGAAGGAATTTTTGGTGCACATGTCTCCAAATCTTCGGCCAATGCAACTTGGGGTGTTTGAGTTCAATGACATTACGACTTATCCGTCGTAGCAGCCAAACATAAAAATCCTTCGCGCATGGTGGTCTCGTGCGCGGAAGCTCGTCTCTGATATAACTAAGTTCCACGATAAATGTTGATACATGCGCAAAATGTGACGTAATGTTGCCCACCGCCACCGGAGGTGTGAGGGACGCTGGAACTAGGAGATCCAGTATGCGGGATGTAAGGGAATCACGCCCGCTACGCCATTGCTTGTACATCGTAGCTAGAAGGAGCGCCGTCGCTCGGCAGTGAACATTTGTAAGTCCGAGTCCCCCCTTGTCCGTAGGGAGCGTGAGCGTTGCGTATCGCACCTTGAGGGGCGATCCAATCATCACAAAATAGCCTAGTGCTGATTGAAGGCGACGTCCGAGCGTGAGTGGTAGGGGCAGGATCTGCGAAATATGCACCATTCGAGAAACCACATATGTGTTCAGATATTCGACTCGCTGCAAAGGATCAAGGCGCCGTAGGAGATGTTGTCGGACCATGGTACGTGTTGTCTGTAAAATACGTCGGTAGTTAACTGCCGCAGTATGTTTTACAGATGAGGTAAAGTCTATGCCGAGATAGCGGAATCGTTGCATATAAGGAAACGGACTGATTTCTTCCGGCGTAAGGCCCCTTCCAACCGGCATTGCTGCCGATTTGTTCATGTTCACTGCACTACCCGCCGTCACACTGTGGTCCAACAACAGTTCAAGGACCGTCTTCACCTCTTCCTCAGAACGAACGAGCAGCAGGAGGTCGTCCGCATAGGCACGACATTTGAAGGTGTAGCCCCGCAGTTCCATCCCAGAAAGAGAATTTGTTAGCCTCCCAATTAATGGTTCCAACGCTATCGCGAACAGCAGCATCGAAAGAGGGCAGCCCTGGCGAATGGATCGTCGAATTTGAATGGGCCCTGCTATACGCCCATTAACCTGTACCAGGGATTGTGCGCCCCCATAAATCCTTCTAATGAGACCAGTAAAACGGTCTGGAAATCCCATTTGTTCCAGTACAGCGTACAGATAGTTGTGGCGCACCTTATCAAAAGCACTGTCAAAATCAACCGCCACCATCGCCGCTTTAAGCCGGCACTCCTCCGCTAGCGCTATCACATCACGGCATTCGCCAGTAGCTGTTTGCACATTCACCGATCCACCCGGTGTCGTCTGTTCTGGAGAGAGAACGCTACGAATTAACATACGACATCGGGACGCTAGCAACCGTGCAAAGATCTTATAGTCGGCATTAAGCAGGGTGATGGGGCGATAATGTGTGACCGTAATTCCTGGCTTCGGTTTATGTACTGGCACCAAGAGGCCTTCCATAAAAGCCGGTGGAATAGGCGCATCGGAATTTAACATCTCGTTGTACATTTCCGTCCATCGCGGTGCCATTTCGTTGCGAAATTCTCGATAAAATTCAGCAGGAAGTCCATCAATGCCTGGGGACCGATTCAACGCACCCTTTGCGATCGCATCATGTACTTCCTCACAGCTAATGGCTTCCAGTAAGGTTCCCGCAGCTTCCACCGTCAGTGTACGGGAGACGTACGTGGCTATACGGTCGAGGTCATCGACAGGGGCTGCTTCTTCCCGATAGATGTGTTGGTAATGGTCGGCGAATGCAGAGACAATGTCCGCTTGACGCGTCACTCTTCGGTCTTCGCGGGTAATTAATTCCTGTACCAAAACGCGTCGTCGGTGTTTTCGTTCATTCACGACGTGGTGCATGGAAGGAAACTCGTGCATTATCGTATCGTGACATCTGGCGCGCACCATGGTTCCCTGAAGATGTTTCCGAGCTAAAGCCACTAGTTTAGCTTTTATCCTTTTGCGTTCGATCCAGACGTCCTGTCCCGGTGGACCATCGTCCAGGTCGCGCAGTGCTGCAAAATAAAAGTCGGTCGTACGGCGGCGCCATTCTGCCATCTCCCTGCTATATGAGATGAACATACGGCGAAGCGCCGGTTTAGCACAAGTCAGCCACCAATCAAGCTTCGTCGCATACCTTCCAACCCTTCGCTCACATATCGTCCATGTCTCAAGGATCCGGTGACGGCATTCAGGATCATGTAGATGTTGAATGTTTAATTTCCACGGGGCCTTACTGTTCCACACCTCTCTACGGGGAAGAAGCACCGTACAGATGTAAGCGCTGTGATCTGAAAATGCCAATGGCCAGCGTTCCGCGTCCTGGACATCATTTGCATGAGCCCGCGAGATATAAATGCGATCTAACCTGCTCGCCGAATGACTGGTCACATAGGTGTATCCCGGTGCATCTCCATGTCGTAATTCCCACGTGTCACTAAGTACAAGGTCGTTGACAACGATTCGCAACTCCTGGCTGATGTTTGCTTGCGGCCATTGGTCTTTCTGACTGAGAACACAGTTGAAATCTCCACCAATTATTACACATTCATAACGTCCATGGAAAAGTGGGGCAATGTCTTCTGCATAAAATCGTGCCCTTTCCCGCCGCCGATTGTTTCCCGACGGTGCATAAAGATTGATGATGCGTGTCCCAAACGTCGTGAAAGCCATTCCCCTGGCCGACGGAAGGTAACACACGTTTTCCACTGGGAATCCATCTCGCACGTAAACTGCCACCCCACTCCCATTGTGATCTCCATGTGACGAATAGGATTGGTAGCCTGCGATGTATGGGAGTGCAGCTATGTGGACTTCCTGCAGCAAAGCAATATCCACATCAGATGCCCAAATCGTTTCCTTCAGTAGGTGTATTTTGGCCGGTGAACGCACGTCATTTATATTTAATGTCGCAATACGGTTCGCATGGCGTTGAATCCCACTCTGTCGACGCGCAAAAACATCTCCCTGCATCGGCGCTGGGGGCTGAGTTAGAAGACGTTCTCTCGCCCCTCTCCCTTCACCTTCAGCAATTATTAGGCCGTCTTCGTGAGTGCCGGCTGCCTCTGTATGACGTCCGGCGCCTCCTCAATATCGTCATACCACATCTTTGCAGGCAGTGATATATTCGTGTCCATTGCCACATCATCTGCGTCTGGAGCGCCAACTGGTTGTGCTTCCTCTTCAGCATCACCACGTCCCGGTACCGGCAATGTGAGAGACCGCTGCGGGTCTGATCGAACAGTTTCCAGTGCCTCATCCTGTTTCGTAGAGGCTGTTGTGTCGTCTTGGTCCAAAGGCACATCGTCGTCGGGGCAAGGGGAGTCATCCCTAGGAGATGTCGTGCGACGACGCCGTTTCCTCCTTTTCGGGGAACGTTGTTTGCGTGATCTTCCTTCCGTGTCCTCAGATTGTAAGGAATCACGGCTGCCCGACAGAAAAGCATCCGTAGGAACAGGAAGTGTTTCGAGTCCCATCGTTGTACTCGGCGGGAGTTCGGTCGAAACTGATGCTGTCGTCTCAGAGTGCGTTCCAGACGGAACAGCATCCGTAGTGGCTGGAACTGCTTCGTTTACTATCAGTGTGCTTGGTGGGAGTTCGGTCTCATCTGATGTTGTCGCCGTAGAGTGTAAGCTCGATGGAGCAGCATCCTCTGTCATCCCGACGTCTGCTACAAGGTTTCGGAGAGTGCCATCTTGATCTTCCACCGGGGCTGTGTCCTTTCGGTCATCAGCGGACGCAGTGAGGGCCTTGGCATAGGTGATCGGTAGTACTGTCATCGCTGGCGACGGCTCCCGCGCACCGGAAGGCAGTTGCGTAATCCGCCGTTGCATACAGTTCGACCTGAGGTGTCCCTCCTGGCCACAGCCAGAACATGTACGTGGTTGACCATCGTAAATCACCACCGCCCGACAACCACCAATTGTCAGATAGGACGGTACATGTTTCTGAAGATCAATAGTGATCTGTCGCACTCCGTTAAGAACAGGGTACGTGGCGAATTGTGTCCAGCGTTCTGCTGTGTGACCATGTACCGTGCCGTATGGCTTAAAAGCCTCGATAACTTCGTCAGCCGGGAGCTCAAATGGCAGCTCAAACACACGTATTGTCCGTACACCCAGACCAGCATGTTCTACAGTTACCGTGCCGACATTCCCGTCACTATGGCAAAATCGGAGACCTGCTTTTGTCGCCTGTAGAATTCTCTCACACGCCGCGTCATTTACCATCTTAACATACACCGTGGGACTAACGATGGACAGGTGAATTCCAACAATATCGTTTGGCGGTATCTTGACGTCCTCTCGAATGAATCGTTCCACTGCTAAAGCCGTTGGTCGTTCGTAGTCTTTGCAGAAATTGAACCGTAATGTAGTTTTCCTGTACTTGTTCGCCATGATCGTTGTTACTAGCTCGCGCGCAGACTAAGTCCACAAGTAAACAAACACTCGCACGCGCCGCACAGGCGGAAATATCGGACCTCCGCTTCGCACGGCCGCTAGCGCCGAACTGACCAACTGAGCTACCCGAGCACGACTCGCCCCCCCGTCCTCACTGCTATACTTCTGCCAGGAAGATTCATATCAACGCACACTCCGCTGTAGAGTGAAAATTTCATTCTATATATCTGGCTAGTATGATTTGAGAGCTCAACCGGTTGTCAGACGCAGCAGGCGTAACGAGTCCCAGGAAGTCTGCCAGGCTTGCGGATACCCAAGTTGGCCTGCTTTAACCATTGCGCTTCAGTACACATGGACACTTATCTCTCCATTGCAGACTAATGAGCTGTTATAATTGGTAGAGAGAGGCAAGTAGGAAGGAGGATTTGTGCACAGATGGCAATAACATATGTTGACACCTGTACGGGATCATTTCCAGTTGTCCGCAGCTCGTGGTCGTGCGGTAGCGTTGCGTTCTCGCTTCCCGCGCCCGGGTTCGCGGGTTCGATTCCCGGCGGGGGCAGGGATTTTCTCTGCTTCGTAACGACTGGGTGTTGTGTGATGTCGTTAGGTTAGTTAGGTTTAAGTAGTTCTAAGTTCTAGGGTACTGATGACCATAGATGTTAAGTCCCATAGTGCTCAGAACCATTTGAACCATTTCCTGTTGAGGAAAACTTTTACAGATGTGAAAGCTGCTCTTGGATGATAGACACGGTCCATCAGGGCTGTGCTCTCTCATCTGTAGATTGTATTTATTTATTATTTATTTATTTATTTATTGCCAAATTATAGGCCTGTTACCTGATGTTTAAAACAGATCGTACATCTTACAATTTTCGTTTTTCATCTTTTTACAGTTTTCTTTTCTTTTGTTTTATCTACAACGCTTACAAAGAATGATACTTTTCAAAATAACAGTAATTTAAGGTTGAAACATAAATAAAATTTTGTTGTTTTTTAAGAAGAATATGAAAAGAAGATAGGATAGAGATTTGTTAGTACCATGACCGAATGTGACTGACGGTGAATACTTCGGAATGGTTTCTTCGAGCCGTTAACCGCCAGTCACACACACACACACACACACACACACACACACACACACACACACACACATACACACACACACACAAATGATTATTAGTAGAGAAATAATGTTGCTTATCCTATTTATTACTAATCCTATGTATTAACTACTGTAGGTGCCCATACATGTACAGTATTTGGTGTTTTCTTGGCTAGATCGCCAGCACTTTTGCTTATTTACTGTCACATTTCAGCTTCCCCCTCCTGTTCCTCCTCATTGTCAGTGTTTCCGCTGTCACTGTGGGTATCGCTGTCCATCCTCTGGAGATTGTTGTTACGCTGCACTTAGGCATGTTTGTAATGTCGTGTCTGCATGTACTCTTCATGTGTTGTTTTTGAAACACTGTTTGTCAGTGCGTTTAATTGTGCCCTTTGTTCTTCATCTCTTATTGCTGTGTATATATCTTATGTCTGTATCTGTGTAGTCTAAGTGTAGTGCATGTCTATTGTTCGCGTATCGCCCGCAGAAAAAGACAATGTGTTCTGGGGAACCTTCTTTCCCGCATGTGCATGTAGGTGGAGGGTCTGCCTCAGACTCACGCGGTTTAAGTGCGTGGGATAAGGTCCGTGTCCGGTTAAGAAATGTACCACACCGCGGCTGGGATCAATATGTCTCATTCTCAACCACTCCCTTGCCATGTATCCAAACGCCAACAATTAAGGTGACGTATCGTCTCTATCGGCACACAGGTTATTGTGTGTACCTTATCTAGTCTCCCCACATTTAACCAGTACCTTGCAGCTCTGTATTTGATCGTGATATCTATGGGGCATATTCCGAGCACCACACACAGTGCATCCGCTGAGGTGGTACCGAAGGCTCCAGATAGCGTACGTAGGACACTTCTCTGCCCTCGTCTGACTGATGCTTCGTTGGTGACCACGTTCAGTCTATGTGCCCACGTGCTAGCTGCGAAGCTGAGTGCTGATTCGAAGAGCGCACAGTGGTATGTAGGTATGACTGGTAGAGGTAGTCTGTACTGTTTTGAATTTAGCCTCACCAGTTTGTGTAGTATTTTTTCTGCTTTGTCTGTTGTTAGCCTTATGTGTTCGTGGGAATTCAATACTTCATCTATGTGTACCCCAAGATAGCGCGTAATGTGTGCTCGTTTGAGGTTTGTGTCCCCTTCTGTAGAACTGGAACTCACGGAGCCTACTAAGTAACTTTCGCGCGGCCCGCAGTGCAGCGCGTTGTCGGCGGCGCGCGGGTTTTACGGCTCGGCGCCTGTTAGCGCCCTCGGAGGCTTAATCCCGAGACACGCGCCGGCGAATGAGCGGCCGCCGGCCACGTAACGAGCGGGCCGGGCCCCGCGGCGGCCAGATTGACATCTCCATCCGGCGCGCTCCTTCCGGCGCTGCCGTCTTCTTCAGCCACTGCCGCCTTCTTCTGCTTCTCTTCCTTCTTCTCGCCTCGCCGCCGCGGCCGCCTCCGCGCCTACTAATATATATTCATGAGGCGGCTCCGGCGCTGTGGCGGTCCGCGTTTCTAAGCTGCGCGATATTTCACGCCGGCTGACGCGGGCTGATGGCTGCTGACGCCGCCTCTGGTGTGTGTGCCCCGGGTCGGTGCGTCACGGCTCATTGTAATGGCTGCTCTGCGCCCCGTCAGACTTTCACTTGCTGTGCAGTTCCGTCTCGGTACACTAAGGCGGGCGCATGTGTGTGTCCTTTGCACTCCAGTGAGCCTGCATAAGCACATTGACGAAGTGAAGTGTAAGTCACCGCCGCCAAAGTGCACACTCGTCGCATTGCAGTGTTGCCACGAGGTGCTCATGTGTTCTACCACCATTGACGTAAATCATGACAGTGAACTAGAATCTAAGTGCCAGTCGGTTGTATGCAGTCAAGATGGATCGGCGTTCGGATGTTAACAGACTAGAAGAAATGGTGTGGTTGGACCTCCTCATGACCACACCTTGAATGCACACCACCCAAAGTGTCTACATTTAATGCTATATAACCTGCAGCCATTTAACATGGCGTGAGATCAGTTGCTGTAAACAGATCTAAGCGTACTACTGTGTGTGTGAAATCTTATGGGACATAACTGCTAAGGTCGTCAGTCCCTAAGCTTACATACTACTTAATCTCAATTATCCAAGTACAAACACACACACCCATGCCCGAGGGAGGACTCGAACCTCCGCCGGGACCAGCCACGCAGTCTGCAGCGCCCAGACCGCTCGGCTAATCTCGCGCGGCTAAGCGTACTACTGGAGACGAGTTTCCCGTCTCACCAATCGGTTTCAAACCCGACAGAAATTGCTGCTGACATTGAATACAAGCCCATTTCAACCAAATTTCGACTGAAGACTGGGAAGCCAACAGCGTACATCAGTACTGAAGCTTTAAGTCTTGCGGTCACTCTCGCCGTAGGTTCGAGTCGTCCCTTGGGCATGGGTGTGTGTGTTGTTCTTCTTAGCATAAGTTAGTTTAAGTAGTGTGTAAGTCTAGGGACCGATGACCTCTGCGGTTTGGTCCTTAGGACTTCATACATACACACACACACACATTTGGTTTAAGTCTTGATAATGGCTAACATACTTCCGAATCGTGTTGTTGTGTGTACGCGCTCCTTTCACATTGATGAGATCACCGCCTATGTTCAGCGTCAGTGTAGAATAGCTACTTACAAACGGCAGGTGGCAGCACTAGAAGTGGAATGTAGATAAAACCTGTGGATGGGTTGGGGGGGGGGGGGGGGGGGGACGCTGAAAACAGTGCAGTAGTTGTCGTAATGCGGAAATGGATTGATTTTTCCTGATGTCCAAAAAGGTGTGGTCTCTGACTCTAGGGCCAAGATGGAAGTATTTCAGAAATGGCTCACTGTGTAAACTGTTCAAATGCTGCTGTGGTTGAAGTTTACCGCGCATGGCAAAATAGCGCTACACAAAACTAGCGCCGAAGCAAATGTACAGCTGGACATATACGACAGGGGTGAATGGTGGCTACAGAAATGTATACGTGAGGATAGACGTTCAACTGTTAACAGTTGAACAATTGAACGCTCAGATGAACCAAGAGGCTATCAACAGTGTCTCCAGTATATGGGATTCCGCAGCAGGCGCATTTTTCAGACTGTTGTTTATCGGCGACGAAGGCTGCAATCTCCACGCCAATTCTACAAAGGATCGTCCGTTGACTGACGATAGGCGGCCTTTTTTGGATTTATCATGTTTTATTTCACATTATACTGAGAGCAAACATCCTGCAACAACAGTCGGAAGAGTCTGGACCAGAAGAGGGAGCGTTATAGCCTAAGGAATGTTTTCGGGACATGGTCCGGGCGATCACGTCATTTCGGAAGGCACAGTGGATCAACACAAGTATGCGGCTATCCTGGGGATCCCCGCCCACCCCTACATGCAGTTTGTTTTTCGGCGGCGCGATGCTATTTACCAGCAGGACAACACACCACGTGTCACACAGCTCGCAGTGTACCTGCGTGATTCGTAGAGCACCAGGATGAGATTACTATAGTCCCCTCGCTACCAAACTCCCCATATTTAAACCCAATGTAGAATTTGTGGGACCACATCGATCGAGCTGTTCACGCCATGGATGTTGAACCGAGAAACAAATCGCAGCTGGCCGTCGCAGTAAAGTCGTTATGGCTCTGCATTTCCGCAGGTTCCTTCCAGAACCACATTGATTCTTTTCCTGCAAATCTCGCAGCGGTTCACGCTGCCAAAAGTGGTACTGTGGTTTCACAACAGATAACGAACAGTGGACATCTGATGTCGGGTGCCTCGCGAAAGCCATTTGTTGCAGGTGTGCATCATGCTGCGCGTCATCAATTGGTTGAACGACACAAAAATAACTATCTGATTGGAGGCGACCAGAGAGACGTCACTGTTTAGTATCTTTTCAAGCGATACTCGACGTCATGTGCGCCGGCAACCCAATGAGGCCTTCGTGTGGGGCGTAGTTCAATTCTGAGGTGATTCAGGAGCATTTTGGGGGTATATTTCGTCCTGTGATTTGGAGACGCTCATTCAAGTTACTGAGAACAGGAGCCAGGATCCTTGTTTCAGCTTTCTTGTTGACTAAGCGTTACTCTTTTTTGTAAATCTTCAGGGCAAGCCGTTAAAGAGGTCAATAGCCGTGTCCAAACAGGGCTGCACGAATACGATCATTGTTCGGCAAGCACCCAAACACCATGTCGTAACTTGACTAGCCCGCTAAGTCATCGGATCTTCATTCCACAGAAAATGTGTGGGGCTATTTAAAACATTGCAGTCTACGTCATCGAAGTGTGCTGGCTCTGTGGGATTCAGTCATGAGAAGGTTGTTCCTGCTGGATACAGTTGTTGTTCTGATCCTTTCCGAAGACTGATTTCATACAACTCTCCACAATACTCTGTCCTCTCTGTTTTCTGCCGTTGCCAGTCTACATGTTATATCCCTTCTTCCTCTCTGCTTACGTCCATAATCATTTATTTCACTGCCCATGTCTACTCAGTAGTTCTCGTCGCCTTCTGGAGTAAATATAGCGGTGTAGTATTCAGTGGATGTTAAGGGTTGTGTTACAAAGTTCACCGTCATCTTATTTCACATGTTTGGTGATTAGTTGCATGTTTTTTAATTAACCTTTGCTATTTTTTATATTATTGCCGTTCCTGGCGTGTATGGCCTTCATGCGTGATTGTGGTCATTTGCCTTAAAATTCTAATTTGTTATTTGTATTTTAGCAGTAAGCTTTTAAAACCTTATTTACTGCCAGTCCTGGCGTCTGAGGCCTTCTGCTGTGTTTGTGGCAACTTGCCTTTAATATTTCAATACCTGTAATTTTTTAGTTGCAGCGAGTTTTAAACAGTTCTTAATTTACTGCCATTCTTGGCGTGTAAGGCCTTCAGCCGTGGTTGTGGTCACTTGCCTTAAAATTCTAATTTGGTATTTGTATTTACGCAGTAAGTCTTTAAAACCTTATTTACTGCCAGTCCTGGCGTCTGATGCCTTCTACTGTGTTTGTGGCTACTTGCCTTTAATTTTTCAATACCTGTAATTTGTAAGTTGCAGCGAGTTTTAAACAGTTCCTAATTTATTGCCATTCCTCGCGTGTACGGCCTTCTGCCCAGATCACAGTGGCTTGCTTTGAAAAAATTACCTGCTGTATTTGTATTTAATGGTGATTTGCTAAATTGTAACTCACTGAAAACACTACCTATTATTTACACAGTTGTTAATTCTTTAATGTGGGGCGCCGGCCGGTGTGGCCGAGCGGTTCTAGGCGCTACAGTCTGGAACCGCGCGACTGCTACGGTCGCAGGTTCGAATCCTGCCTCGGCCATGGGTGTGTGTGATGTCCTTAGGTTAGTTAGGTTTCAGTAGTTCTAAGTTCTAGGCGACTGATGACCTCAGAAGTTAAGTCTCATGGTGCTCAGAGTCATTGGAACCACTTTTTTTGATAACGTGTGGTATTTCTATTTAATAAAATATGACGTTTCAATCTTCGATCGCTATTCTTTATTTTCAATTACCTGTTTCGGGCTAGCTGCCCATCTTCAGATCTGTTAGACATAGTTAAAAATATAATTAATAAGAAAAATACAGTTAGTGATAGAAATATCTTAGTTTACAAAAAGAAATTTTGGAACGTATTAAATGCCAACATACCATATTACGCACAAGTTACTCTGTAACTGCAATATGTGGTATGTTGGCATTTAATACGTTCCAGAATTTCTTTTTGTAAACTATGATATTTCTATCACTAACTGTGTCTCTCTTATTAATTATATTTTTAACTTTGTCTAACTGATCTGAAGATGGGCAGCTAGGCCGAAACCGGTAATTGAAAATAAAGAGCAGTGATGGAAGACTGAAACGCCATATTTTATTTACTGAACGATCGCGTAATTCCCATTAAGACAATCATGTCTAGTTTTGGTACTTTATTGTTGAGTCTGGAAATACTGGTTTAAAATAAATTGTGTGCAACTGTAAAACGCAACCAATAGTAACTGATTATGGCCTCGTCCACAATCGTAACCGAATCCTGCGTTCCCTTGACTACCAGGCTTTAGTATTCACGTCAGTCAGCGCCTGATTTCCTTGAAATTGGTGTGATACAAGTGGAAAATATTGCGCAATCCCTTCCACTCCGATTTGAGTGCACTATGAAGGCTGGATTCTGTGCCACACGGTTTTAGAGCCGTACCTCCGGGACTTGCTAGTTTTTAGTCCTGTGTGCTTGAGCCCCTAGTAATTACCGTCTGACTGTGAGGACAGCAATATCCCGAGCTCGGCCCTGGGACTGGCCGGTGGCAGAGACCGCAGCGCGGCGCCCCGTGCAGCGTTCCCAGCGAGCTGCAGGCTGCGGCTGACACCGCGCCGGCCGGGGCTGGCCGCAGTTAATTGCGTGGCAACGCGTGCCACCTGTTCCCCCGGCTCTGCCGTCCGTACGCACGCGCTTACACACACACACTAACACACATACACACACGGCTGGCCTTGGGTCGCCTGCCTTTCTCTGTGATTCTCATAATTCTGCAGTATAGTGTAGTGATCTACATCTACATTTATACTCCGCAAGCCACCCAACGGTGTGTGGCGGAGGGCACTTTACGTGCCACTGTCATTACCTCCCTTTCCTGTTCCAGCCGCGTACGGTTCGCGGGAAGAACGAATGCCGGAAAGCATCCGTGCGCGGTCGAATCTCTCTAATTTTACATTCGTGATCTCCTCGGGAGGTATAAGTAGGGGGAAGCAATATATTCGATACCTCATCCAGAAACACACCCTCTCAAAACCTGGACAGCAAGCTACAACGCGATGCAGAGTCTGCCACTTGAGTTTGCTAAACATCTCCGTAACGCTATCACGCTTACCAAATAAACCTGTGACGAAACGCGCCGCTCTTCTTTGGATCATCTCTCTATCTCCTCTGTCAACCCGACCTGGTACGGATCCCACACTGATGAGCAATACTCAAGTATAGGTCGAACGAGTGTTTTGTAAGCCACCTCCTTTGTTGATGGACTACATTTTCTAAGGACTCTCCCAATGAATCTCAGCCTGGCACCCGCCTTACCAACAATTAATTTTATATGATCATTCCACTCCAAATCGTTCCGTACGCATACTCCTAGGTATTTTACAGAAGTAACTGCTACCAGTGTTTGTTCTGCTATCATATAATCATACAATAAAGGATCCTTCTTCGACATGTTGTCGTCTTCAGTTTGAAAACTGGTTTCATGTAGCTCTCCACGCCGGTCTGTCCTGCAAGCTCCTTCATACCTGCATAGCTACTGCAGCTTACATCCGTATGGGTCTCCTTACAGAATTCAAGTCTTCGTCTCACTGTATAAATTTTAAACTGTCACCCCGCCCCCCGCTTCCGTGCACTACAAAATTGACTAGCCCTTCGTACGTCAAGATGGATGCTGTCAACAGTCACATGTGGTGCAAATGTCTTTTCGTTACCTCCTCATTATCTTTTAGATTGTTGTGGTCGTCAGTCCAGAGATTGGTTTGATGCAGCTCTCCAAGCTAATCTATCCTGTGCAAGCTTCTTCATTTCCCAGTACCTACTGCAACCTACACCCTTCTGAATCTGTTTAGTGTATTCATCTCTTGGTCTCCCTCTACGTTTTTTTACCCTCCGCACTGCCCTCCAATACTAAATTGGTGATTCCTTGATACCTCAGAATATGTCCTAACAACCGATCCCTTCTTCTAGTCAAGTTGTGCCACAAATTTCTCTTCTCCCCAATTCTATTCAGTACCTCCTCATTAGTTATGTGATCTACCCATCTAATCTTCAGAATTCTTCCTTTTCTTTAAACTATTTATCGTCCACATTTACTTCCATACATGGGTACTTTTAGATCTATCCTTACAAAATTCAGCGTTCTTATACTAAGATTTTCAGAAAAGCCTTCCTAACGCTTAAATATGCATTTGACATTACCAAATATCTTCTTTTCGGAAACCATTTTCTTGCTATTCCGCAGTGCTCATAGGTGCCTAAATAGCTAAACGTATCTACTACTTTCATTGTCTCATTTCCTAATGGAACAGCATCAGTATCACCTGATTTGACTACATTCCATTACTCTGGTTTTACTTTTCTTCATTTTCATCTTCTATCCGATTTTCAAGACACCGTCCATTCCTTCCGTCTAGATCCAGTGGAATGCTACAAAAAATTACACAATTGTGTCACAACAACAAATTCACGAAAGCCGAAGGCAAAACAACGTACACTTTACTTCAAAGATCACTCCAAAGGAATCCTTTAGTTAAAATAGGGCACACAGATATCAGAGAAGCTTATGTAACACGCTATTTCTTAAAACACACAGATGATAAATTGAATTTCCACGAACACATGAAGCTAACAAAATACACTCGTAAAAAGCAGGAAATGTACTACATAAACCGGTGAGGCTAAATTCAAAACAGTACAGACTACGCCTACCAATCATACGGACGCAGCACTGTGCGCTTTTCGAATCAGCACTCAGCTTCGCAGATAGCTCACGGGCACGAAGACTGAACCAGGTTACTAACAAAGCATCAGTCATGCGAGGGCAGACAAGTGTCCCACAGAGAAGTGTCCTAGCCGGCCGGGGTAGACGAGCGGTTCTAGGCGCTACAGTCTGGAACCGCGCGACCGCTACGGTCGCAGGTTCGAATCCTGCCTCGGGCATGGATGTGTGTGATGTCCTTAGGTTAGTTAGGTTTAAGTAGTTCTAAGTTCTAGGAGACTGATGACCTCAGAGGTTAAGTTCGATAGTGCTCATAGCCATTTGAACCATTTTTTAGAAGTGTCCTACTTAGGCTATCGGCAGCCTTTGACACCAACTCAGTGGATGCACTGTGTGTGTGTGTGTGTGTGTGTGTGTGTGTGCTTGTGTGTGTTGCTCGGATTATGACCGATAGATATCACGATCAAATATGGAGCTTCAAAGTACTAGTTAAAGATTACTTACAATTACTGGTGTACCTATACAGAAGACACGCCACCTTAGAAGTTGGCGTTTGGATACATGGAAATGTGAGTGGAATGTAAATGACGAAAGGACTTAGACAGTACGACTTCCTCTCTGACGTAAGGGAGCGGTTGAGAATGGAACATAAACCGATCCAGCCGCACTACGGTACTTTCCTTAACTGGGCCCAGACCTTATCCAACAACCGTGAACGGCGTGAGACTGAGACTGACACCGAAAAGCCCATGCGGGGAAGAAGGTTCCCCATAACACTCTGCCTTTAACTGCGGGCAACGCGCGAACATGAGTACAATTACAATTAAATACGTTAACTGACAGTATTACAAAAACAGCACTTGTAGAACACCAGCGGAAACGACCTAACAGACATGCTTACATGCAACGTAACAACAGTTTCCAGAGGGTGGACAGAGACAACAATGTCACTGAAGAGGATGAGGAGGAGCAGGCAGATGGTACGTAACAGTAAATAAGACACCTATAATTAAGAGTCAGACACAACGTGCCAAAATACACAGACAGGTTCTACATAGAAGTCAAATAATAGTTTAGGATACGAATACTAGAGTATATGTAGTATACGGCATTGCCAGCCTCGAGTAGAAAGCACCCAGTGCAGTGCAGTACATTGACGAATGAGTAACGTTAATGCATAGGATTAGCAATACAGGTTCTCTAGTACGAGTACTACCTATGTATTACATTGTAGTGACTGGCAGTCAACAGCTAGAAGAAACGATACTGAGGTTTTCACGGCCAGTCACAATCGGTGATGGCACATCTAAGTATTTCCTCTACAGTCTTCTTGCCTTTTTCTTAAAACAACGAAATTTATATGTATGTATTTCAGCCTTAAATTATTTGTTGTTTAAAAAAGTATTTATTCCGTGTCGAATAGCGCAGAAGGACACAACAAAAAAAGATGACAAACGAAAACTGTAATATGTATGGCCCGTTTTAATTTATCAGGTGAAAGGTCTTTAAATTTGAAACAAATAAATGAATTTCGTCCACCTGCCCTTTGATGTGTGCTTTAATTCTTCTCCCTCAACTTTAATTCCAGTTTGCTCTTGGTCTCCCTTAGTTGGTGCTCACTGTGTCAGCAGCTCGTGTTCTTGTGGAGATAGTTGCTGATTCTCGATCACGGGTCCGCAGATTCGATTCCCGACCGGCACAATACGAGGTGCATTCAAGTTCTAAGGCCTCCGATTTTTTTTCTAATTAACTACTCCCCCGAAATCGATTAAACTGGCGTTACTTCTCGACGTAATCGCCCTGCAGACGCACACATTTTTCACAACGCTGACGCCATGATTCCGTGGCAGCGGCGAAGGCTTCTTTAGGAGTCTGTTTTGACCACTGGAAAATCGCTGAGGCAATAGCAGCACGGCTGGTGAATGTGCGGCCACGGAGAGTGTCTTTCATTGTTGGAAAAAGCCAAAAGTCACTAGGAGCCAGGTCAGGTGAGTAGGGAGCATGAGGAATCACTTCAAAGTTGTTATCACGAAGAAACTGCTGCGTAACGTTAGCTCGATGTGCGGGTGCGTTGGTGAAACAGCACACGCGCAGCCCTTCCCGGACGTTTTTGTTTCAGTGCAGGAAGGAATTTGTTCTTCAAAACATTTTCGTAGGATGCACTTGTTACCGTAGTGCCATTTGGAACGCAATGTGTAAGGATTACGCCCTCGCTGTCCCAGAACATGGACACCATCATTTTTTCAGCACTGGCGGTTACCCGAAATTTTTTTGGTGGCGGTGAATCTGTGTGCTTCCATTGAGCTGACTGGCGCTTTGTTTCTGGATTGAAAAATGGCATCCAGGTCTCATCCATTGTCACAACCGACGAAAAGAAAGTCCCATTCATGCTGTCGTTGCGCGTCAACATTGCTTGGTAACTTGCCACACGGGCAGCCATGTGGTCGTCCGTCAGCATTCGTGGCACCCACCTGGATGACACTTTTCGCATTTTCAGGTCGTCATGCAGTATTGTGTGCACAGAACCCACAGAAATGCCAACTCTGGAGGCGATCTGTTCAACAGTCATTCGGCGATCCCCCAAAACAATTCTCTCCACTTTCTCGATCATGTCGTCAGACCGGCTTGTGCGAGCCCGAGGTTGTTTCGGTTTGTCGTCACACGATGTTCTGCCTTCATTAAACTGTCGCACCCACGAATGCACTTTCGACACATCCATAACTCCATCACCACATGTCTCCTTCAACTGTCGATGAATTTCAATTGGTTTCCCACCACGCAAATTCAGAAAACGAATGATTGCACGCTGTTCAAGTAAGGAAAACGTCGCCATTTTAAGTATTTAAAACAGTTCTCATTCTCGCCGCTGGCGGTAAAATTCCATTTGCTGTACGGTGCTGCCATCTCTGGGGCGTATTGACAATGAACGCGGCCTCATTTTAAAACAATGCTCATGTTTCTATCTCTTTCCAGTCCGGAGAAAAAAAATCGGAGGCCTTAGAAGTTGAATGCACCTCGTATGTCATACGCACACGTTTTGCTCACTATACTGGTCAAATAAAATGGTGAATGGCGGGAGGCAGGGACCTAGGTTACAACCCTGTATCACTCCATTGTCAACTACTGCTTTCCTTTGGTCTTCGACTTTTGACATACTGCTCATAAATTCACGACACCTAGATTTTTCAGGTAGTACGCTGTAGTGATTTGATAGCTGGCCGAGAAACGGCAGTGTAGAAATATAATGTCCTCTCAGTAGTGCCATAGGCTCGGTCCAGTGCGCGCTATTGTTCTCCTTGCATGTCAGACACATATCGTCTGTTCTGGCCGTCTCTAAATATCGTTTGTGCGATAATGGCCTCCAGGTTTAGCTAAGTACCATATGTGAAGATATAAATACTGTTGTCGTCCAGATGAATAATCGCCTGTCTGCAGTGGTCAAAAAGGCGCAAAATCTGTGACTTCAACATAATGCAACTACGTCTCGCCTAATTTATGAAGACATTCTTTCAAGATTTATTACGTTCTCACAGAGAGATAAATAAAAAGATGTTTCAAGAAGGAATGGACATAGATTTTCCTTAACAGCAAACGAAATGCTCAGTCTTCTACGGAAATCTTTTGAAATAGTGTAAATGTTGTTTTCCATGTCAGAATTGTCCGTATCAGTTTTATAGTTTCGTTAAAGCTTCTGTATACGCGAAAAGCATCCATGTGTAGCTTTTATGTGCCATCTAACATTTAATATTACATTTCAAATCTACTTTTGTTCTCAGCTACATAATTTGTTCTTCATCTTATTTGATCTGGACAGACATCTCGAATGTAATAAAAATTTGAATTGCTGGTGAAACTTGCACTTTGTAAAACTTGGAACTACTTACTTATTTACTTATTACTAGGCATCCGATTTCTAAGTTAAACGTTTCATACGTCACAGCCCTGAATGGTATGATTCTTGTTGTACCCCCTTCAACCTCCTTCCTTCCCCCGTCCCCCCTCCCCCTCCTTATTCCCCGAACAGTGTTATCATGTAGGTACATGCTGTAATATGTGTAAGTTTTAGCGTGTGAGTGGAATTGCGGGCCTTTATGTTCCGTTCCGTCTGTACTTACCAAGAGAATTTTGACCGAATGTCTTCATGTTTCAGGAGCTGCGGCGGCGTCCCGACTGTACGTGGACGCCATCAGCAAGCTGGCCAAGCAGGCGCAACAGGGCACCTGGGGAGCCTCCGCTGACATCGGTGAGTCATCGAGTGAGGCATCCTATTACAGTCATCGCTTTGGTGCTTTGAATGCTGACGCAATGCGAAAGGTGGACTGTAATTCCCAGAAGCGAAAAATTCTGGCCTTTGACGAAACCCTCTCTTTCCTCATGCTTAAGCTGTGGAGGTCATCTAGTCTAGTTGATCCGATGGGTTTCAATGAGGAGTTAACGTAGCTAAAACCTTATTAATGTACTTACGTTTTATTAATTTCCTATCACAATTTGGCACTGGACGTCTTGAAAAAGGACATCAAATATGTAGGCCTTTCAATAAGTAAACAATTTCGATTGAAAAAGTGCGGAATTGATTGTGGGATATCGTAGAACGTTACCGCTTCAGCTCCTACGGTTTCATGGAAGCTCCGATAGACGGCGGTGCTATACGTGGCCTTCAAAATGGCGTCTGTAACGAAGATGAGTTCCAACCATTGCGTTTCTTTTGGTGGATAATCAGAGCACCGCAGATATTAGTAGGCTCTTGCAGAATGCCTATGGAGATCTGGCAGTGAACAAAAGCACGGTAAGTCGTTGTGCGAGGAGTCTGTCGTCATCGCAACCCTGTCTGATCTCCTACGTGCCGGCCGACTCCACAAGGGTATGACTCACGAAATGCTGGCAAGTGCGGACAGTGTCATTCGAGTTGGTCGACTGAGTACAATGAAACACCTGGTTCTCAGCTGGACGTCTCTGCTGGAAGTGCTGACATGCTCATCCACCAGTTGAATTTAAAGGTATGTGTCCGCTGGGTTCCTCACCGCTTAACAGAGGACCATAAGAAAGATCTGTGTAGAATTGCTTACGCGGTGAAACATGGATTCATCATTTCGAACCGGAAATAAAACGGAGATTATGTTGTAGAATAGCGTTTTGCAGTCAAAGCAGTGGAGAATAATATGATGTATTGTTGAACGGAGATAATGTTGAAAAATAGTTTTTTTGCAGCCAAAGGGGTGGAGAATAATATGGTGTATTGGAATCCATAACAAAACGAAACTGCTTTCAGAAAAAAGTGTGCTGCATCACTTACTGAAAACCCCTCGTATACTAATACAAAGTACCTCATGAATGTTATCGGTACCGACGGCGTTGACAGGATACTTTAGATCAAAAAATGGTTCAAATGGCTCTGAGCACTATGGGACTTAACAGCTATGGTCATCAGTCCCCTAGAACTTAGAACTACTTAAACCTCACTAGCCTAAGAACATCACACAACACCCAGTCATCACGAGGCAGAGAAAATCCCTAACACCGCCGGGAATCGAACCCGGGAACCCGGGCGCGGGAAGCGAGAACGCTACCGCACGACAACGAGCTGCTGACATACTTTAGATCAAACTGTTTGATATCCTTTTAAACGTGGCCAGCGGACGATACGGGCTAGGATATTATCATGAAAGTAGATTGTATACGTGAAAGAGAACTGGAGGCACTGGAAGGTTACATATTGATTACATAATGGTAAGACAGAGATTTCGGAACGAGGTTTTAAAGTGTAAGACTTTTCCAGGGGCAGATGTGGACTCTGACCACAATTTATGGGTTGCGAACTTCTGATCAAAACTGAAGAAACGGCAAAAAGGCAGGAATTTAAGGAGACAGGACCTGGATAAACTGAAACAAGAGGTTGTAGAGGGTTTCACAGGGAGCATTAGGGAACGATTGACAAGAACAGGGGAATGGAGTTCAATAGAAGAAGATTGTGAAGCTGTGAGAGATGAAATGTGAAGGCAGCAGAGGTTCAAAAAGGTAAAAAGATGAGAGCTAGTAGAAATCCTTGAGTAACACAAGATAGATTGAATTTAATCGATGAAAGGAGAAAATATAAAAATGCAATAAGTTGAGAAGGTGGAAGGCCGTACAAAAGTCTAAAAAACGAGATCGACAGGAAGTTAAAAACGGCTAAGCAGGAATGGGCAGAGGACAAATGTGTTTCAAGTTGCCGCACCATTTCAGTCGCACGCTATGATGCACCTGCTCTCCGTACCGCATCAGAAGTGTGCCTGGTGTTACCGTGAGACATGTAACTAACCTATTGAAGTACCTACCCACTATTGATCCTACCTTACAAATTTTCGGCTTTCAAGGACAATTTTCAGGAACAATTTATTGTTTTTCTATGATATTTTTGTCTACGTCTCTGAGAGGGTAAAGTTTTGCCATATTGTTTGTCTTATTTTTTCAAGAGCTTGCCATTTGTGTTTTCAGAAAAGCTATGTTGAAAATATTTAGCTGTTGCACAACACAAGACTTTTTTGAAAAATTTTGTGAGGAAAAATTACACTAAACGCTGCAAGTTTGCGCTGATGAAGACGTTTCCTTGCCAAGCGTACAGCGGGGGTTTCAAGGGTGGACGGAGGCGCTAGAAGGTCTAGTGATTAGCATAGACAACCGATATTGTAGAGTTCGCGGTTTGGTTTCCAAATATCGGTCATGAACTGGTCTGTAGAATAAATTCGTGCGTCTTTACTCATTTATAACATGCTGAGTGGTTACTTCAATAAATTGGAATCGTAAATTGACTCACGTCCCAGAAAGGAAATTCATTCAAAAGGAATCATGGAAACATGTAGCTAGCATCAGGAATAAATTAAACATTTCAAAATAATCAGTTACCAGACTTCGAAAATTTCAGAACTTGGATTACAAGCAGAGTGATAGCGTCGGCCTGAAGCACTGTTTTGACCAGGTTTCCGCCCTTGACCGTCACATGTCGAGTACGAAAATTGTTGGGGCGTTGCTTCAAGACGACGCTGTTACGCAACAGATAATTCGAATTCAATATCCGCAACAAGTGTTCTTCCCAACACTTTGAAAATTGAAGTACATACTAAGAACAAGCTAGCATTTGTCATTACTTCACAGAAGCTGGATTACCATTCCATCAGCTATGCGATAGTCGTGTATTTTCAGCGTTTTGCCTTCTGTTATCCGGGTTTGGGAGAAACCGAAATCTCTGTTCAGGTAGCGATCCATCGTACCGTTTCAGTCTGCCACGAGTAAAGTGCTGTTACCAATAAAGAAAAATCTGTTGAGTGGAAATGGATGGGAATTACGACTTTTTAAATATATTTTCGTAGTTAACACAACGAACTTCATTACAAAACACAACTGAACTATGTCCAAAATACGTTATACACGACAAATGTGCTTGGTATTAAGAAACAGTAATAAAATAAGAATAAAATATACTTAGTGGGTATAACTCAGGTAACGAAATAACGTTAACAGAAAAAACAATTAAAATAAAGGGGGTCTGCAATTGCCTTCAATAGGAAACGCCAGTGGATAAAATTACTCGTACAGTGGTCTGCAAGGCGTAAGGACAAAAGGAATTTTCGCACTATGTGCTTCTGTCAAGTAACATACTTCAATTAAATTTGGACCATACATAGAAATAACTGCTACACTACACTACAGAACGTAAATGAAAGAAGTAAGCACTGAGAGGAAAACAAATGACACGTCTCTTCAAAGGAAATACTTACGCTGAAGTCATCGCGATTCATAATGGTTCCATAGACATTACAAACGGGGAGACAGTGTAGCATAGCATTCTCTACAAAGTGCTTCCGTGATGACCACAAAACTGGCAAGGAGTTCTTGTGACAGGGTGTTCCATTCCCCCCGCCAGCGCTGTTATCAACTGCCCGATGGTCCCTGCACCACATCCCACACCTGCTCGATGGGATTTAAGTAAGGAGAGCGGGCTGACCAGTCCATTTGCCGAATAACACCTCGTTCCAAGGTTCCTACCTAAGCATTGTCAGCCATAGAAATAAAGTCAGAGGCAAATGCACCCCTGAAAAGACGCTGCTGGGGAAGGAGTACAGTGTCATAAGAACGGTTACCGGTGAGTACCCGTAGACCGGTAGATCGTATTCGAATCTCGATCAATCTTAGCATTAATGAGTGTCGCCTATTACTTCTCTCATCTCTGGAAGAGTTTGATGATATGAAAAATACCGTGTTGCACTGAAGTTCGGAGTCCACGTCGAATTGTACGTCCCTCTGTAGCTCGATGGGTAACTCAGTTGAAAGGTCGGAGGATGGCACAGGACAATGCCTAGAAAAGCACTGGGGTCTTCGATTGACGACTGCTTTACTTTTTTTTACCCCTGTGTAACATTGCGCTTCCCAAAAACGTAACACCTGAACCAGCAAAACGACCATGTTCGACAGTGCTCCAGGGACATTATGTATTCCCATCTGTCGTCACATGATGGTACGCCTAGAATCACTACTCAGACGGTATCTGCTCTCATCCAAGAACAACACGTTAACCCAGTCCTCATTGCTCCAGCCCCTGTGCTCTTGGCACTATCACAAACGGTTCCGCCGATGTGCGGTAGTCAACAGGAGACAACGTGCTGGTCATCCGTCAAAGAGACCACTTTCATGCTCAAATCGCTCATAGCACTATGGGACTTAACATATGAGGTCATCAGTCCCCTAGAACTTAGAACTACTTAAACCTAACTAACCTTAGGACGACACACACAACCATGCCCGACGCAGGATTCGAACCTGCGGTTCCAGACTGGAGGGCCTAAAACCTCTCGGCCACAGCTGCCGGCCACCTTCATGCAATCACCGTGCCATTGTGGAGACTGCGTGCTTTCCAGTCCTGTGAAATGTGATGCCAGTTGTCCTCACTGATTGACCTTCGTTCCGTTTTGCGTATTGCACAATGTACTGATCTTCTGCTGCTGTAGTTGACCATGGGCAACCACATCCTCTCCTTCGGGCACCAGCGTTCAGAACGCTGCCCCTGCACTTGAAACAATGCTATGAACAACAAAGAACTGCTAGACTCCCTACATTTCATCCTTCTCTCAGTCTCCCGATGAGTTTTCCCCGTGTGATGTCTCCGGGCCACATTGTAATCAAGAATACCAGCGTGGACTCCGCAACTGCCAGCAAATTACCATGCACTGTCTTTCTCCCATCCTTCAACAACTTCCAGTTGCGGGTCCAGCCCCATTTGGCGCTGTAGACCTACTGACCTCACGCCATGTGACGTCCCACGTTCTGTGGACGACTGGAGAGGGTTCTTGCAACATGTTCCCGCATTTTGATTAATTTCGATTGAGTAAATAAATTAAACTTTGTCTCCCTCCTTAATTTTTGCACAGTAGCATATATAAACATTCCACATGAAGCCTTAGAACCAGTTCAACTAAACTTTGAAAGAGCAGAGGACTGTCATCTGTATAGGACCGTTGCACTTGGGTAACTTAATTACAGGGCAGCGAGCACAAGGCACTGGCACATCACTTGTAATAAAAATGACTCTGAAATGCTTGTTGGTTGCTGAAAAAATATCGTAGCTGTTTTTGGAGATATTTTTATTTCCACATTCACAGCATGTTTCGGGACCACCCATCGTCTGGTGACCAAATACATTTATGTATGTTCAAGAAGCAGTTGTATGTGCCGTACATCAAGAAATGCATATCGTATATCAGGTATAAGGGATAGTTATTGCACCTGATATACCATATTTGGCGGACAGGGTGGGGAGCAATCTGAGATTGTTTCCTGATGATTGTGTAGTGTACGGGAAGTAGTCGAAATTCAGTAGGATACAAGAAGACTTGCACAAAATTTTTGGTTGATCTGACGAATGGCAACTCGCTCTAAATGTAGAAAAATGTAAGTTTACGCAGATGAGTAGGAAAAACAAACCCTTAATGTTCGGATACAACCTTAGTAGCCTCCTTCTTGACATCGTCACGTCTTTTAAATATCTGGGGACGTAACGTTGCATAGAGAGTTGTATGCCGGAATACCTCTTTCGGATCAAGTAATAGGAAGAGAAGAGCAAGTAGACGAAGATGTCAAGGGAGATCACATTCTGCAAGAAGAATTTGACAGAGCTCTAAAAGAACTACGGGACAACAAAGCAACGGATATTGATGACATCCCTGCAGAACTAATAAAGAATGCTGGTGACAGCATGAAAATGATACTGCTTAAACTTATTAGGTCTGTCTATAACACACAATAGATAACGACAGACTTCCAGAAATGTATCATCGTTCCTATACCAAAGAAGGCAGCAGCTACAAAATGTGAAAAGTACCGAACTCGAAGCCTAATATCACTTCCATCAAAGATTCTCATAAAAATAGTTCTGAAGGCAATTGAAGAGAAGGTGGAGGATATGCTGAGTGAAGATCAGTTTGATTTCAAAAGGGGACTGGGAACAAGAGAGGCGATTCTGGCACTGAGACTCGTTATCGAAAAGCAATTACAGAAAAATAAACCAACTTATATTGCCGTTGTAGATATGGAAAAGTCATTTGATGACATTATCTGGCAAGAGAAGTTCAGAGTGCTGAGGAAAAATGGAATAAAGTACAAAGACATGCGTGTGATACTCAGTTTCAAGAAGAATGAGGTGGCAGTGATTAAGAACTGTCAACAGGAACAAGAAGCAAATATTAGAAAAGGATTAGGACAAGGATGTGCTCTCTCTCCTCTAATATTCAATCCTTACATCCAGGAAGCTATAGACCAAGTTCTAGAAACTACTGTGGTGGGTATCAAAATTAATGGGAAAAAGATAGACATGCTAAGTTATGCAGATGATATTACTATAGTCATGGAGACAAAAGAAGATCTAGAGGCAGTCCTCAAAACAATGTAAAAAGTTCTATGCAGTCAGTATGGAATGAGAATAAACAAGAAAAAGACTAAAGTGAAAGTATGCAGTACAGGAGCAGAATATGAACCTCTGAGAATGAGAATTGGAAGAGAGGAGCTGGAAGTGATAGAGCAATTTACTTACCTGGGAAGCAAAATCACAAGGGATGGTAGAAGCCAGAAAGAAATTGCGAGCAGAATACAAAAGGCCAAAATTGCATTTAATCGGAGAAGTAACTTACTCACCAGCAACAATATCAGTCTAAAAATAAGGAAACTTATCATGAAAGTTTTCGTCTGGAGTGCGGCCCTATACGGATGTGAAACTTGGACAATTGGAAGAGAAGAGAGAACACGACTAAAGGCCAGGGGGATATGGTGCTATAGAAGGA
This sequence comes from Schistocerca serialis cubense, assembly GCF_023864345.2. Classification (NCBI taxonomy): domain Eukaryota; kingdom Metazoa; phylum Arthropoda; class Insecta; order Orthoptera; family Acrididae; genus Schistocerca; species Schistocerca serialis. Next base: position 1,140,099,432 of record NC_064639.1, on the reverse strand, counting down.
TGGTGAAGATTAGCTGGAGAGACAAAGTAACAAATGAAGAGGTGCTTAGAAGAGTACAGGAAACCAGTTCTGTGGAGAACATCCGAACAAGAAGAGACAAACTTGTAGGGCACATCCTACATCACAACAACATCATTGTAACAATAGCAGAAGGAACTATTGAGGGAAGGAATCGGTGGGGGCGACCAAGGATATCATACATGCAACAGCTCATGAATGACGTTGGATGTAACAGATTCGTGGAAATGAAGAGGAAGGCAGACAGAAGAGGGGAATGGTGCTCCACTGCAAACCAACCTCAGGGTTGAACACTAAAAGAAGAAACGTTGCAAAGAGATGAAATGGAACCAGCATGTGAGGATTCTGGTAGGGAAGGCGAATGGTCAACTTCTGATAACTGAGGAAATTTTGTTTCATCTGTAAAGTAGCCTGCTTACAGGATGCTCGTGCGATCTATTCTTGAGTGCTGCTCCAGTGTTCGGGGTCTGTACCAGGTCAGATTAAAGCAAGAAGTCGAGGAAATGCTGGGGTGGGCTGCTAGATTCTTCGGGAAACACAACTGAAATAAATTAGAGAACTGGCATTTGAATCTGATTGCGGAACGATTCTACTGCAGCAAACAAACATTCGCTGTAAAGGCCGCGAAAATAAGATAGTATAAATTCGTGCTCAAATGCAGGCAGTCGCTCTATTTGCGAGTGGAACAGGAAAGAAATTACTAATAGTGTTACGGGGTACCTCCGCCATGCATCGTACGCTGCCTTGCGGAGTATGTATGTAGATGGAGATCTAGAAGAAGAGACCGAGGGGTGGTGGTCCACTGATAAGACACTGATCTCATATTATGGATGAGGGCCGTTCGCATTTCCGTCTGACCACCCACACTTGAATTTTCGTGATTTTCCTAAACGCCTGAAGCGAATACCGGCGTCATTCCTTTGGAACGGCATAACCGATTTCACCGATTTTCTTCCCTGTCGTTCCCCAGTTCGAGCTTTTGCTCTCTCTCTCTCTCTCTCTCTCTCTCTCTCTCTCTCTCTCTCTCTCTCTAATGACGTGAGTGGAAGGTGGGCAGAGGTGTGTGTCCCAGCACGGTTAATAACCTGTTCGCAACAGTTCGTGTTGACACGTCTGGGCACACACGACTTTTTATCTGTGTTGTGGCAGCTGTACGACCTGTCACCTGTCACTGCTGCCCTTACAATGCGACGATCCTGGCGAGTGACTATGCAGCGTAGACGTACAGAACTTCGTTTACGGGTGAGAGAATGTTCACACGACCAGAGGTACCAGCATTGTTGCACAACCGACGCAGCACGTCCAACTTTCGTGGCAATTCTCCGAAAGGACCATCTCGCCACTCGGAAGGACACTCTTTGTCCCCTTTCAAACTCGCTCGTATGACTGCATCACGTACGATTGCCTCTCCGACGCAAGGTTGCCTGTTTTCTTTTCACAAGTCTGCTCCACAGTGAGCCGTCTAGCTGCGAGCATGCCCTTTTAAAGGGTAGATGCAGATGACGATGTATTAGCTATGTCACTACGCAATCTGTTGGCGGAAGTTGTTGAAACCTTTATCACTACGTCTACTATCTTCACAAGTGGCACATACCATCGTTTGTTCAAAATCGAGATCGACCTTCCAGGTGTACTGTTTTTCTTTTCTTTACGTCTTGTAGGCCTCCGAACCAGAGTTATTGCAAACAAGCCTATTTGTGGGACCGAAAAAGGAAAAAAGCTTCACAACAGGGGGATATTCCGCCCAGCGAAAAGGAAGTGTCTGAAATCAAGCACGGATCAATGTCTCATTCATTTCTATCTTTCAGCCCTTTTTCAAAACTCGGTTTACTACACTACAAATGCTAATAAAGTCTCGAGCAAATTTTTTGGTTGTCGTGCAAACTTCTTGTTGTCGTGCAAACTTCTTGATCTTAGTAACAAAAACCGTAACAAGCGTGACTTTGTTGGTACTCGCCAACGTCCACAGAGTCTAATTATATTTTGAAGCTATCTTTTGAGAAAGTTCTTCCCTTTCATTTATATCCTTATCATAATATTCTCAATTTTCAAAGGGTAACAGTGCTAATTACTTCCTAAATTTTCGCGCATTAAGTGTGTCTCATAAGTTTTGACTAATTCGTTATATTTAATGAGGGACCATTTACACCTGTTAGGAAAAGCAGAGGGCCAAGGAAATTACAATTTTTTTGCAATTTTTAAACTGTGCCAGCTATAGCATCGTCTCGTTAACATTTATACCTCTTCGCCTACGTGTTTCAATTACGACAGTAATTATTGAAATACAAGCGGTCGACATTAACTGGCATGTTTCTGTTTGATCGATGCTCTAGAAAAAACATACGAAGCGGGTAGTCAATCAAGATTTCCGCTTTTAGTTTGCTTTTGCCGTATCCGCTCGTTTGCCCGTGCAAACACCATTAACGGTGAACAAATCCAGTCGGGGTCTTGCAGTGAAATAGGGAACGAAAATCATTCGCTCTTTGCTGTTGCCCCGCTTTTAAGTCAAATATTACTGTGCAGATTCCCGGCTCGGGCTGCACTGACGTCTTTTTTCTTCATGTTTCAGGTTCGGCTCTTATTCAGATAGTTGACGTCTACAAGGAGATACACGAGCAGCAGATGAATATAGTGAGTATACAACTGGATAAATCTGTCTCTGTCAGTTCCATAACATTAAGACATTGTGCCGAACCAACTTTCTCAGCAGTCTGGATTATAACTAATTTTTGTTTTCCTGCAGCTGAAAGCGTTCTACGTGGACATGCTGGTGCCTCTGGAGACGAACCTGGAGAAAGATACAAAAGTCGTACAGGTGAGGAAACGGAAAATTTGTAACTAAAAGTTAACATTGTTTGATCCCTGGGCGATGTTGCTAATGGAGCAAGGTACTGTCTTCTCAAAAGAAATGTTCAAATGTGTGTGAATTCCTACGAGACCAAACTGCTAAGGTCAACGGTCCCTAGACTTACACTACTTAAACTAAGTTATACTAAGAACAACACACGTCATCGGTACCTAGACTTACACTACTTAAACTAAGTTATGCTAAGAACAACACACATATACCCGTGCCCGAGGGGGGATCCGAACCTCCAGCGGGAGGGGCCGCGCAATCCGTAACATGGCGCCTCAAACCAAGCGGCCACTCCGCACGCCTCAGATTTTCAATTAAGTAGCATTGCTGAGAACTCTAACACTTAACACGTCTCTAGAAGGCGATTCGCCCCTATTATCTGCTTCCTGGATTGAGATAAACAACGAGCGACAGCTGGTTAAGAGTCAGTAGGAGATATTTTTACCATCAGTATCTACTGGCAAGAAACAGTCGGTAGGTGTAACTCTGCTCTTATGTTTTCTGTCAAAAGCCAAGCATCTTCACAGTGTCTTATTGATGCTCATATATAGCAAGGGCTGTTGCGGCATCTTGATAAACTTTGCCAAATGTAGATCAAGTCGTGACAAAGGGATTCCTCCTGTCACCTCTCTCAGCGTACTCAGTAAGGAGTTACGGCCGATCGTGAATGAATGTTGCTTTCTGAAGGTGAAATATATAAATTTTCGTCAATTTAGACTTGTTTGTGGAACATTGTTAACCGTTACAACTATTGGTTTTCGAACACTCTTCGACATTAAGTAGAATAATACAAAACCTGTGGTCTCAAAAATCTATTCATAGTCGTGGAAACTGAAAAGATGCACTCACAAACTCATACTTTTCCGTCAGTAGACGCTTATGCAAACGAATGAAATCTTTGTTTCCGTTTTGAGTACGTAAAGCTAAATGTGAGCCTTTCTACTTAACAATGCCAGATTAGGTAACTTAAGCTAAGCGATAGTTGCAACAGTAGTCCCTAGACGAAAGGCTCCTAGGGAGTGTAGAGGACGCGATCTTTCCTTGTGGTCAAAGTGTTGGTACGAAGGTAATGGGAAAAATATAGTTCAAGTGAATGAAATAGTTCGTACTGGAGATTTAAATGTCGACTGTGCACCATTTTTACAGGGTGGTCAAAACAGTCTGTAAATTATGTTGAAGGATACGTTTCGCTGAGAAATACCTGATAAGAAGAAACTTGGATACGTTGCGCCGTTTCCGATTGAATTAGCATTGAAGTTAGCCACTCAGGTCATTGCGCGCGCAGATGCAAGCAGCCACCCGGCTTGTTTTGCGTTTATTTTTCCCCGAAACGAACTATCATAGCTTTTGCTCACTTAGCTAAAATTTATCACATCTGAACAAGTGGCAATTCACGGACTCACAGATGTCTAAGCGTTACCGCATTTTAGGGTGTCAAGTGCTTGCATTTGAAAGTGGAACGGACAGAGTGGCTACTTCAGAGTTGGTTACATTGGAAATGGCAATTATTTCCCAGTACAACCTGCGCTGAAATAGCCTTACAACTTTGTCAGGCTACTTCGACAATCCTTATAGTACTCAAGTATCACTCTCAATAGCCATTCAACTCTGAAGTGAAATACACTAGGCATTTTAAGGTTTCTTTGACTGTGCCTCACCGCTTTTGATAGAGCTCTCGAATGATATCTCATCGGAGACTTGTGGATCAATTTCTTGGAACAGGTCTTTGACTTATTATTTCAAGCTAACATTCTTATCCAAGAGAATACTAAAATCTCTGCATGTACGAAAGATGCACACGAATTTCTTCGTTGAGCTTTCTTCAAGAGTCTGTCGGTGTGGCCGAGCGGTTCTAGGCGCTTCAGTCCGGAACCGCGCTGCTGCTACGGTCGCAGGTTCGATTCCTGCCTCGGGCATGGATGTGTGTGATGTCCTTAGGCTAGTTAGGTTTAAGTAGTTCTAAGTCTAGGGGACTGATGACCTCAGATGTTAAGTCCCATGGTACTCAGAGCCATTTGTGCCATTTTCTCTTCAAGAGAGTAGGCGATGAGCTAAGTTCCGGTATAGGTAATCTACTGGACGCCAAACTATCGACACCTTTCCAGAAAGTTTTGTCTTTCATATTACTGTTCTCAGAATTTTGCTTGATTTTTCAAACCGTTCCTTGTAAATTTTTGTGCCATCAGTCTAGATATTCGAACCTGAACCATTCGAACAAGGGCTAACTTAATAACATTTTCTTAAGAATTACTGCTAAACTTGCGCGCTTGTTGCTGTCTTCGATTCACCCGGCACGCGTATGCCTCGTTTTAGGACGAATGTCTTTCACAGCGGACTGAAAAAACAACTCCAGGAGACGTGCGTTTCTGCAGTAAAAATTGTTGATGTGATTTGTTCGGTTATTTTATCACTACAAGCCGCAAATTTAGACGAGTTTTCACTTAGCATGCACCCTTTTTTCATTACAGAGTGAGCAGAAGCGCTTCCTGCAGCAACACAAACAACGCTCTGAGACGTACAGCAAGGCGGCCGCGGCCATCAAGAAGCAGAGGAAGAAGACCCGCGCCAAACCCCCGGCTGTGGCGCTGGACCGCGAGGTGAAGAGCCTCCAGGCGCTGGAGGAAGAGCGCGCCAAGCTGGACGCCTTCTGCGAGGCCAGTCTCAAGACCGTGAGTACCGCGAAACGTTCTCCGACCCAGCTTTTACACCATCTGTGCACTTTTCGTGTATCACTTTTAAGAGGAACACATAGCGAAGCAGCAACAGACAGGGAAAGACAAAGAAATAAAACCCCAAAAGGGAGGAAGATATAATAGGATATTTGATAACGCCCCGCGAAATAGTCTGCATTTTCGCCATAGAGTGTATGACATACTTTAGTTACCAGTATCATTTGCGTCTTTTCTGTTCCACATGACAAGTGTCGGCAAGTCACTATGTGGCCTCTAACATCTCTGATTTTCACGTCATTTCAGGAGAATCTTCATAGTAATAGCACAACGCTTTCCTTGCAACGTCTTTGCAGCATCTGTCCTTGCAGGTGGATGAAAATATACGTGACGAACCAATGACGCGCTGCTGTTCTTTGTATCTCTCTCCCTCTCTTTTCTTCTTTCTTTTTGTATCTATTAATTCTATACACTAAGTTTGGAGGCAGACCACGATAAGAAAATTTCTTGAAAAATTCCGTCACAGATTCCGTGACAAATTTCATGACAAGAAAATTCGAGAAACTAGAGCTAATGTAGAGGCTTAGCGACAATCATTTTTCGTACACGCCATTCGAGCTTGGAACTGGAAAGGGAGGTAAGTTAGTGATACCAGAAGTACCCTGAGTCATATCATTTAGTTGGCTTGCGGAGTATGATGTAGATGTAGATGAGTAGGGAAAACAAAACGACCGGAAATGAACTATTACATAGGCTATGGTATAGCTCAGATGAACTGCCATCTGGCATAATTCCGACCTCAGTGAAGATCTAACCTATTCTGTATACACAGTTGTCTGTCAGTCCTGTTTATAACTTTCGAATTTGTTTTTACGTCAGAGAAGACACGTCATGAATTATTTTTCTCTCAAAATTTTAGTGCAATATATTGGTTCCTCCAATGGAATGACTTCAGGAACACTTTCTGAAATAAATCTTGTTTCATTCTTACCGTTACAAAATACTGTTTTTAGAACACTATTATTCGTCAGTCGTTCATTCCTTGGATTCGTCCATCCGCTGGTTGACAAGAGGTTTCTACACTTGGAAGCAGAGGCGGTTTGCGTGTGCTGTCGCCCCTCCGATACGGCAATGGTACTTTACTGCCATCACGCAGTCCCATGAATTCTAATTTCAGTACTTAATTGAAATTTAGATATCTCGTGATCAACAACTCGGAACGAGACTGTTTTCACGAAACGTATCTAATAAAACTCTACATACATCTACCTATGACTGATCGTGAGTATTTCTCATTTGTATTTTAATTCACTAACTCAGTAACCAGGAGCGCGATGAGCGTGCAGAAGTGAACGATCTGCCGCCGCTACTTCTCAAGTTTTGTTTCGTCAACAGCTCACGCAGCAAGCAAAACCATGAAACCCACAGAGCACCACACATCTGCTCAAGGGAAACAAACTTGCCAATTCTGCCAGTTTTCCATGATAGAAGAAATGCCTCATGTCTCATTAAGGGGTCAACAAATTTCTAAGCTAGGAATTAATAACACTTTCTAAACAGTATCTCAGATTCCGGGAGTCCCTTTTTGCTTGCTCCAAGTCGCTCTGCAAAAACTGTTTTGATACTCACAACTTTCAGAATATCGGACTCAAGAAACCTGGTGCCCGTGCGAATAGTACTCTGGTGCAAAATGCTTCTTCCAACGAGGAGCTTTCAAAAGCGTCTTTTTGAGTTGTACTATACCAAAAGGATTGTTCGGTAGTTTTGGTACACTACGTAATGTTGTAGCAAATTGCGGCTTTATCAAGATTATTGGTAGTATTGGTACTTACAGATATATAATTTATGCATAGCAGAAAAATGTTTTATATAAGTTCGACGAAGTAGTGAGGTGATGTTTGATATATTTTTGTCTTGCCATTTTTTTTTCGCCTGCGTTTTCTAGGGCTGTGTGATAAATCTGTATTGTTTTCTCTATTTTTACAACTACATTCCTCTGTTTAACAATTTTCGAATAAACATTGACAATTTCAGTTTTTCTGTAAATACTGTTTTAGAGACAGAAGGATAACTATGGAGAACAAAAATTTTCTGTAGGTTACCCAGCCTTTTACGTATCCTCACTCATCTAGACAATTCACCGCTTCCGTTTTGAAGGGGAATCTAGTAAGTTGTTGATGACATACGTGAAGAAATAGATCGTTATGAGAAAACGCCACACAGCTATGCAACTCACTTGATTAACAGGTACTGTGCGTACGACCTTAACTGATGCAGGCTACTAGGGAAGCTGCCGTAGTCTACACTTACGTGTTTTAATTTACAGTAGCGAGAGAAAAAATTGGATTAGGAATTAAAATCCATGGAGAAGAAATAAGAACTTTGAGGTTTGAAGATGACATTGTAATTCTGTCAGAGACAGCAAACGACTTGGAAGAGCAGTTGAACGCAATCGACAGTGTCTTAAAAGGAGGATATAAGATGAACATCAATATCAAGGAGTATAATGGAATGTAGACGAATAAAATCAGGTGATGCTGAGGGAATTGAATTAGGAAATGAGACACTTAGTAGTAGATGAGTTTTGCTATTAGGGAAGCAAACTAACCGATGATCGTCGAAGTGGAGAGGATATAAAATGTAGACTGGCTATGGCAAGGACAGCGTTTCTGAAGAAGAGAAATTTGTTAACATCGAGTATAGATTTAAGTGTCAGGAAGTCGTTTCTAAAAGTATTTGTATGGCGTGTGGCCATACACGGCAGTGGAACATGGACGATAAATAGTTTGGACAGGAAGAGAATAGAAGCTTTCGAAATGTGGTGCTACAAAATAGTGCTGAAAATTAGAAGGGTAGATCACGTAACTAATGAGGAGACAGATAACATAATTGGGGCCGGCCGCAGTGGCCGAGCGGTTATAGGGGCTTCAGTCTGGAACCGCGCTACCGCTACGGTCGCAGGATCGAATCCTGCCTCGGGAATGGATGTGTGTGATGTCCTTAGGTTAGTTAGGTTTAAGTAGTTCTAAGTTCTAGGGGACTGATGGCCTCAGATGTTAAGTCCCATAGTGCTCAGAGCCATTTGAACCACTTTTGAACAGAATTGGGGAGAAGAACATTTTGTTGCACAACTTCACTAGAAGAAGGGATCGGTTGATGGGACACATTCTGAGGCATCAAGGGATCACCAATTTAGTACTGGAGATAAGCATGGAGGGTACAATTCGTAGAGGGGGACCAAGAGATGAGTACACTAAGCGGATTCAGAAGGACGTAGGTTGCAGTAATTACTCGGAGATGTAGCAGCTTGCACAGGATAGTGTAGCATGGAGAGCTGCATCAAACCATTCACTGTACTGAAGAGCACAACGACAACAACATCGTAGTTTTACAGCTATAGCTTGGAAACATCCGCCATGTTGGAAAAATCATTCGCTCTTGATTGAGCCCCATAGGCCTCCTCTACAAACGATTAGTATTAAGGAAAGACCAACTCTTCATCTCCTGATTTGCAAGAGGCACCTTACTCCAGATATCGGAAACTGATTCTAGCGTACACCGTAACTACTGGTCAAACAGACATGATTTTCCCAGGGAATGAAACGTTACAATTTTACTAAACACCGAATGTTCTCAGGCAGCTTTACGGTTTTTGTAGAATAGGGTTTGAAAATTCCATTGAGGGTCACTTTAATGGTACAGATGAAAATTTTTCATCATACTACACTCCTGGAAATTGAAATAAGAACACCGTGAATTCATTGTCCCAGGAAGGGGAAACTTTATTGACACATTCCTGGGGTCAGATACATCACATGATCACACTGACAGAACCACAGGCACATAGACACAGGCAACAGAGCATGCACATTGTCGGCACTAGTACAGTGTATATCCACCTTTCGCAGCAATGCAGGCTGCTATTCTCCCATGGAGACGATCGTAGAGATGCTGGATGTAGTCCTGTGGAACGGCTTGCCATGCCATTTCCACCTGGCGCCTCAGTTGGACCAGCGTTCGTGCTGGACGTGCAGACCGCGTGAGACGACGCTTCATCCAGTCCCAAACATGCTCAATGGGGGACAGATCCGGAGATCTTGCTGGCCAGGGTAGTTGACTTACACCTTCTAGAGCACGTTGGGTGGCACGGGATACATGCGGACGTGCATTGTCCTGTTGGAACAGCAAGTTCCCTTGCCGGTCTAGGAATGGTAGAACGATGGGTTTGATGACGGTTTGGATGTACCGTGCACTATTCAGTGTCCCCTCGACGATCACCAGTGGTGTACGGCCAGTGTAGGAGATCGCTCCCCACACCATGATGCCGGGTGTTGGCCCTGTGTGCCTCGGTCGTATGCAGTCCTGATTGTGGCGCTCACCTGCACGGCGCCAAACACGCATGCGACCATCATTGGCACCAAGGCAGAAGCGACTCTCATCGCTGAAGACGACACGTCTCCATTCGTCCCTCCATTCACGCCTGTCGCGACACCACTGGAGGCGGGCTGCACGATGTTGGGGCGTGAGCGGAAGACGGCCTAACGGTGTGCGGGACCGTAGCCCAGCTTCATGGAGACGGTTGCGAATGATCCTCGCCGATACCCCAGGAGCAACAGTGTCCCTAATTTGCTGGGAAGTGGCGGTGCGGTCCCCTACGGCACTGCGTAGGATCCTACGGTCTTGGCGTGCATCCGTGCGTCGCTGCGGTCCGGTCCCAGGTCGACGGGCACGTGCACCTTCCGCCGACCACTGGCGACAACATCGATGTACTGTGGAGACCTCACGCCCCACGTGTTGAGCAATTCGGCGGTACGTCCACCCGGCCTCCCGTATGCCCACTATACGCCCTCGCTCAAAGTCCGTCAACTGCACATACGGTTCACGTCCACGCTGTCGCGGCATGCTACCAGTGTTAAAGACTGCGGTGGAGCTCCGTATGCCACGGCAAACTGGCTGACACTGACGGCGGCGGTGCACAAATGCTGCGCAGCTAGCGCCATTCGACGGCCAACACCGCGGTTCCTGGTGTGTCCGCTGTGCCGTGCGTGTGATCATTGCTTGTACAGCCCTCTCGCAGTGTCCGGAGCAAGTATGGTGGGTCTGACACACCGGTGTCAATGTGTTCTTTTTTCCATTTCCAGGAGTGTATTAACCTCTTAATTCGTCCAGCTTTCAGGAATAATTTCGCGAGAGCGCTTCGTATGTTGTGAAGGTTCGTCATTCTCGTACGATTCGAATGCTACCACGTGTAATGTGACTGTTGCAGGCGATGACGCAGGAGCGCCGTCGCTACGGGTTCGTGCTGGAGCGCCAGTGCTCGCTGGCGAAGCACTACCTGCTGCACCACAGCCAGTGCCGGCAGGCGCTGGAGGGCCGGCTGGACGCCTGGCAGGAGGTGGCGCAGTCCAGGGAGGCGCTGCCCGACGGCGTCGAGGCCGTCATGGCCGCCAGGCTGCGGCAGGTGAGAGCCCACGTCCAGGTATACCGCAGTACTGCAGCTCGTAGCCACTTGCAGACCGTACATTCGCTGTAACAAGGCCTTCCATGTCGCCCCCTCACCTACTGATCACATAGCATCAGACAACAAGATGAGTGAAAGAAGGTAAGAAAGCAGTGGTGTGACCGTAGAAGACCGATAGTCGTGCCAAGCCGAATACGCGACTGGATTGGACATTTCTTGGAAGAGATTATGCAACATTCTATCTCGATGGGGTCTTATCGACAGACGTAGAAGTAACTGCAGGCGTACTGCAGGGAAGAATGTTGGGATCCTTGCTGTTTATGTTGTATCCTAAAGACTTTTCAGACCTTCCACATATCATACTGTTATCTACAGTGAAGAGCTGTCTGGAAAAAACTGCCCAGTTATATAGTCATATCGGATTTCAATGTTCTGCAAAGCCAAGCACGAACTGCCGGGTAAACAGCAACCGTTATAAGTAATATCCATCTGAAATACAGTTCGTACACAACGTAATTTTTGTAGCTGGCTTTGACCATCGAACGCGAGGTTTGTATGATTTGTTAAAATTGCGGTTTTTAGGAACAAAATCAATGGTTGAATGCTATGAATTGATACTGACAATTACATATGTTGTAGTTAGATTGTCTCTTGATTTTTTTTTGTATTCTTCTACACTCTTGTTCTTTGATTTGTATACTACTTTCTACCATACAAATTTTAGTTATACGTAAGTGATGTGTTATAGTTTTCAAATTAATGGCTGTATAGTAAATTTTATGTAAAATGACAATAAAACTTCTTAATGCGTAGTGGAAAGAATACACGATAACAACTCTAAAACATGGTGTACTGTATCCTTACGTTGTATGTATATGTAGAAACCGTAAATAAGAAGTTTAAATAAAAGTTTAACAAAATATTTCAATATGTTAAGAAAAGTGTTCTAACGGAAAGAAAGAGCAGTTAACGAGGGGTTAAAATTAAAATATATGTGTGTACGAAACGTTGTAGAGTTACACTGAAGCGCCAAAGAAACAGGTATAGCCTTGCGTATTCAAATACAGAGATTCCTAAACAGGCAGAATACGGCGCTGCGGTCGGCAACGCCTATATAAGAAAACAAGTGTTTGGGGCAGTTGTTAGATCGGTTTGTGCTATTACAATGGCAGGATATCAAGATTTAAGTGAGTTTGAAAGCGGTGTTATAGGCGGCCTACGAGCCGATGCGACACAGCGTCTCCGAGGTAGCGATGAAGTAGGGATTTTCCCGTACGACCATTTCACGAGTGTACCGTCAACATCAGGAATCCGGTAAAGCATCAAATCTCCGACATCGCTGCGCCCCGAAAACATCCTGTAAGAACGGGACCAACGGCGACTGAAAGAGAATCGTTCGACGTGACAGTAGTGCAACCCTTCCGAAAATTGCTGCAGATTTCAATGCTGGGCCTTCAGCAAGTGTCAGCGTGCTAACCATTCAACGAAACATCATCGATATGGACTTTCGGAACCGGAGGCCCACTCGTGCACCCTTGATGACCGTACGACACAAAGCTTCACGCCTCGCCTGGACCCCTCAACATCGACATCGGACTGTTGATGACCGGAAACATGCTGCGTCGTGGGACAAGTTTCATTTCAAATTGTATCGAGCGGATGGACAAGTACGAGCATGGACATAATCTCATGAACCCGTGGACCCTGCATGTCAGCAGGGGACTGTTCAAGCTGGTAGAGGCTCTGTAATGGTGTGGGGTGTGTGCAATTGGGAGTGATATGGGATACGTCGAGATACGACTCTGACAGGTGGCACATACTTAAGCATTCTGTCTGATCACCTGCATCCTTTAATGTCCATTGTGCATTCCGACGAAGTTGGTAAATTCCAGTAGGACAGTGCGATACCCCACAGGTCCAAAATCACTATAGAGTGGCTCCAGGAACTCTCTTCTGAGTTTAAACACTTCCGCTGACCACCAAGCTCCCCAGATGTGAACATTATTAAACATATATCGGATGCCTTGCGACGTGCTATTCAGAAGAGTCCTTCACTCCCTCGTACTCTTACGGATTTATGGACAGCTCTGCGGGATTCATGGTGTCAATTCCCCACCCCCAGCAATACTTCAGACATTAGTCGAGTCCATGTCACGTCGTGTTGCGGCACTTCTGCGTGCACACGGGGGCCCTATACGATATTTGGCAGTTGTATCAGTTTCTTTGGCTCTTCAGTGTGGATGTGAAGGTAGATGTGCAATGTTTATAAAATCTTATTATGGCAGTAATGACAATACTACCTGCACCAATCGATAAAAGACGCCTTCATTTGAAAAACTTTTTTTTTTAAAACATGCAAATTGTGGTATTATTTTTGATCATTAACTAACTCTGAACAGTGGCTATGGGAAGGCATACGTGGAATAATGTGTGCCAGATTTTTCAGACATTAAATGTTCCTGGATGTTCTGTCTTTGTTTTACCAAGTCAGCCGTTGTTAGCTGAGCCTCGGGATGTCCGCAGGTGAATTTCTACTCGGAGGACGCGCCCTCAGAGGCGGAACGCGACCGGACCGAGGACGACCGGGTGTCCATGTCGTCGCAGCTGCGCAAGACCAAGTCGATGGACGCGTCGTGCCTGGACATGCGCTCCATCGGCGACGCCGCCAGCCAGCACAGCCCGCTCAAGCCGCTCTCCAGGGCCAAGTCGGAGTTCGACCTCAGCGCCTCCACACAGTCCCTGGACCAAGGCAAGTTGGCGGCGGCGAATCACCTCAACCGTGCGCACCTTCTATTTGGTGAAGTGTAAAAGATACAGAAACTAATTTTACGACAGTTGTTGGTATGCTTAGACGCTTGTCGTAATTTGTTGCTTGGTTAATATTCTTTACCCTTTCATCAAACGAGATTTGCTACAACGCATTGAAAAATCTTGAAAAGCCAAGTACAGTGATTTAACGCTTCTTAGTGTTCTCATTGAAACTTTTCGCAAGGGTATCCGAGATACGTGGTCAAACTGAACGGTTCCAGATATTGATAGGAGACTCATGGCAAATTATAGGAGGCATAGGGACACTAATTTTGTTGTACGGTTAATACTATTCACTTTTGTATCAACAGAGATATTGAAGAAAACATATTTTTAATAGCATGATGTAGTTTTTAATAGCAGTCGAAAGATGAAATAGCGAGTACAGTGATATAACGCTTGTTAATGTCGACGTCGAAACGTTTCGCAAAAGTGCTCTAGAAATTTGGTCAAACGGAAAATCAAAGCGGGCCGAATCCGTTGCTGTAAAAGCACCAGACTCTCTCGTTATATGCAGCGAGAGGATAAGCCAAAGCTACTAAAGTACAACGTAGGTACCACACGACATAGATGCGGGGTAAGCTACGGTTTCTGTAAGAGGAACGGCATTTTGTCAACAATAATAAGAATCTTTGTGGTGGTGCTCCAAGTAGAGAAGAAACTCGACACGAATCTGATGACATTGAGCAGCATTCACTTGTTTCCGATTGCTTTTAAACGTATGTAGCAAATACAGTGTCTGCAGCAGAACTTCCGTAATCTTCGTGTGTTTATTGTCAACTGCCACATTTTTAAAATGAGAAAAGAGGATTTTATAAAACCTTCGTGAGCACTGTCTACTGCAGGGTTTCGCAAACTGTATATGGAAGTGAATAAGTGATCCCCAAAGAACTATCGAAAACATCGTATTCTTTCAATATTTTTTCCTACTTTTTAAAAATTTTATCAAGATTTTTGTGTTATCAGTTATGATTTAAAATTTAAGTAACCAGCGAATAAAAATGTTCCTCGGTTTTTAAAATTTTATTAATTCTGTTAACTTGGAGAGTTTGAAAATATCAGTCAATGACTTGCAAATGAAGGTTTATTGGAACTTTCACTTAGATTTCGATAGTTTTAAAACTGTCTTTTTCGGAACGCGTAATGGGCCTTGGTACATCACATGCTGATAAAGTACAGTGAATAAAGCCAAACGGCTCTTGTCTTGAGAGACATTCATTTTACGAAGACAAATAATCACAAGCCATGACTTAGGACTACAGCACCATGGTACTTCAGGCGTGAATATTAAACGCTTAGTGTACTGGCTCAATAACGTAGGGCTTTTGTCGACGTAAAAGTTGAATTATACACTCCTGGAAATGGAAAAAAGAACACATTGACACCGGTGTGTCAGACCCACCATACTTGCTCCGGACACTGCGAGAGGGCTGTACAAGCAATGATCACACGCACGGCACAGCGGACACACCAGGAACCGCGGTGTTGGCCGTCGAATGGCGCTAGCTGCGCAGCATTTGTGCACCGCCGCCGTCAGTGTCAGCCAGTTTGCCG
Organism: Schistocerca serialis cubense; assembly: GCF_023864345.2. Lineage (NCBI taxonomy): Eukaryota > Metazoa > Arthropoda > Insecta > Orthoptera > Acrididae > Schistocerca > Schistocerca serialis. The sequence goes on along the minus strand of NC_064639.1, from coordinate 1,140,084,065 downwards.
TGGCATACGGAGCTCCATCGCAGTCTTTAACACTGGTAGCATGCCGCGACAGCGTGTACGTGAACCGTATGTGCAGTTGACGGACTTTGAGCGAGGGCGTATAGTGGGCATGCGGGAGGCCGGGTGGACGTACCACCGAATTGCTCAACACGTGGGGCGTCAGGTCTGCACAGTACATCGATGTTGTCGCCAGTGGTCGGCGGAAGGTGCACGTGCCCGTCGACCTGGGACCGGACCGCAGCGACGCACGGATGCACGCCAAGACCGTAGGATCCTACGCAGTGCCGTAGGGGACCGCACCGCCACTTCCCAGCAAATTAGGGACACTGTTGCTCCTGGGGTATCGGCGAGGACCATTCGCAACCGTCTCCATGAAGCTGGGCTACGGTCCCGCACACCGTTAGGCCGTCTTCCGCTCACGCCCCAACATGGTGCAGCCCGCCTCCAGTGGTGTCGCGACAGGCGTGAATGGAGGGACGAATGGAGACGTGTCGTCTTCAGCGATGAGAGTCGCTTCTGCCTTGGTGCCAATGATGGTCGTATGCGTGTTTGGCGCCGTGCAGGTGAGCGCCACAATCAGGACTGCATACGACCGAGGCACACAGGGCCAACACCCGGCATCATGGTGTGGGGAGCGATCTCCTACACTGACCGTACACCACTGGTGATCGTCGAGGGGACACTGAATAGTGCACGGTACATCCAAACCGTCATCGAACCCATCGTTCTACCATTCCTAGACCGGCAAGGGAACTTGCTGTCCCAACAGGACAATGCACGTCCGCATGTATCCCGTGCCACCCAACGTGCTCTAGAAGGTGTAAGTCAACTACCCTGGCCAGCAAGATTTCCGGATCTGTCCCCCATTGCGCATGTTTGGGACTGGATGAAGCGTCGTCTCACGCGGTCTGCACGTCCAGCACGAACGCTGGTCCAATTGAGGCGCCAGGTGGAAATGGCATGGCAAGCCGTTCCACAGGACTACATCCAGCATCTCTACGATCGTCTCCATGGGAGAATAGCAGCCTGCATTGCTGCGAAAGGTGGATATACACTGTACTAGTGCCGACATTGTGCATGCTCTGTTGCCTGTGTCTATGTGCCTGTGGTTCTGTCAGTGTGATCATGTGATGTATCTGACCCCAGGAATGTGTCAATAAAGTTTCCCCTTCCTGGGACAATGAATTCACGATGTTCTTATTTCAATTTCCAGGAGTGTATATATTAAGACACGACGATGGCATCTGGATTGCAAGACTGTGCATATGACAAATATAAAGGTCAACCTTCAGCATAAACAAAGTGTTCCATATAAGCACCAGGATTTTCAAAGCGCACCTTCAGAGGAAAAATGTGGGAACAGCTGGTATTCTGTGACGCTACTGTCACATATCACTGTGCTCCATCAATTCTTTTTCGGACACTATTTTGTGGTTATGTTTGTGGACAATGGAAAATTGTACTTAGAGAGGTGGGTTAGCCCCTCCTTGCAGTTTTGCAGTTCAGGTATGGTTATGGGTATCCTTCGTCGACAGAGGGCAGCCTGTCAATCCAGTTAGTTCGAGAACATCTGCCTGGGCATTGATCAACTTTCACGGAAGCCAGCCTGTTTTCCACTCCACTGGCTTTGTGTGAACGGAGCAGGTGTCTGCCTACGTGCTGCCTTGCCATTTCCTTGGGATAATCTGTGCACAACATTTTTACTTTCATTGCTTACCTCAAAGTCCCAGATAAACAGTGCCAGCTGACTAGTGTAGCAGCATCAGTTCCCTTTCACTCCAAAAATTTAATTTATCCAATGAGATTGCATTATTCCACATGGTACATGGTACACACAGGTTGACCAGTAACGATAACTCGGAATTATCCCAGGGCCAACCTTGGGACAATAAAATATGGGTCTTGTATGACAGAAGTGGGAAGATTCCTCTCTTTTCCCCGAGGTTCCTTAAACTTTGTTATTCTTCTCATCTGTCACATTGGCAGTCGTTGGTTGGAAGTTGGGCAAGGGGAATCAGTTTTTTGGACGGAATATCGGACGAAACGGGAGCTGTCCGCCATGCAGTTAGGCGCAGGTTGATGATCTTGAGAGATGTAAGTTTTCACATGACGTGGTACCGTGATCGGGAATCTGAACAGTTAGCTTCTCACATGTTTCTCGTATGCTGATTTAATTCAAATTTGTTTCTTGTTTCTGTATATTTTCTCCACAAGAACAGATCATACAATCTCTGTGCTCCATTCTTCAGGCATATTTATTTTGTACCTCACATCCTAAGTGTCTACCAAACAGCAGACGAGTGTTTTGCAAAAGACGTAAGTAATGATGATACCACTGCGGCGACTGGTGCATCCTGTGGCGTACCCCCCCCCCCCCCCGCCGGGCAATACTGGTAGGTCTTCTTGCTTTCTTACTCGGCAAACGTCAACGTGAGAGTAACAACAGGTTTATAGTGTGGCTTGCGAAAGACTGCACTCTGACCGGTGACGCCGACGGCGACACAGGCGGCGCAAAAGTTGCCTCACTATTTCCCTATGCGAATCAAATGTCCGAAAACAGAGTGGGACGTATATACTTCCGCTCAGCCAGTATTTAAAAAGCTGTGTGACTCGAAGCCAACAGTTCCGATTTCGAAACCAGTTCAAGTAACATCCCGACTTCAGCAGTTGCCTCTAAGTCCAGGTAACAGCCGAACCGTAATCATCGGGAAGCCATCGATCGAACATTCAGCTCTCACCGTGAACAAATGTTGCAACTTTGCGTCTACGTGACCACTTCACTCTCATAGTTTGTATTTTACGTCAAAAGTGATCATTTGACTCAATTTTTTTGGCTGTGGGTCTGTGTGATAATCAATAGCCTAGTGTATTTCAAATTCAGACTCTTGCATTGCGATTTAACAAATGTATTGGCTTCAATGAGACTATCATTCGTAGATACGCAGGCAGCCACCTTTGAAGAACTGTCAGTTTTATGAGTGCAATACAACTTTCGGTAACTGCTGTCGGGAGTCTATGCAACGTTTCTCCTCATAGTTTCTCAACCCGTGGCAGTCATTTTGCAGCGTGCACTCCGTTCCCTCTAGGTTGAAGAGAAACTGAATGAAAAGTCCTCTTAGCACAGGCACAATCTCAATACCCTATCATATAGGTCTTAGAAAAACTACAGGGTGTTTCAAAAATGACCGGTATATTTGAAACGGCAATAAAAACTAAACAAGCAGCGATAGAAATACACCGTTTGTTGCAATATGCTTGGGACAACAGTACATTTTCAGGCAGACAAACTTTCGAAATTACAGTAGTTACAATTTTCAACAACAGATGGCGCTGCAAGTGATGTGAAGACGAAGTTTTCAACGGAGGTTTAATGTAACCAAAGGACCGAAAAGCGATACAATAAAGGATCTGTTTGAAAAATTTCAACGGACTGGGAACGTGACGGATGAACGTGCTGCAAAGATAGGGCGACCGCGTACGGCAACCACAGAGGGCAACGCGCAGCTAGTGCAGCAGGTGATCCAACAGCGGCCTCGGGTTTCCGTTCGCCGTGTTGCAGCTGCGGTCCAAATGACGCCAACGTCCACGTATCGTCTCATGCGCCAGAGTTTACACCTCTATCCATACAAAATTCAAACGCGGCAACCCCTCAGCGCCGCTACCATTGCTGCACGAGAGACATTCGCTAACGATATAGTGCACAGGATTGATGACGGCGATATGCATGTGGGCAGCATTTGGTTTACTGACGAAGCTTATTTTTACCTGGACGGCTTCGTCAATAAACAGAACTGGCGCATATGGGGAACCGAAAAGCCCCATGTTGCAGTCCCATCGTCCCTGCATCCTCAGAAAGTACTGGTCTGGGCCGTCATTTCTTCCAAAGGAATCATTGGCCCGTTTTTCAGATCCGAAACGATTACTGCATCACGCTATCTGGACATTCTTCATGAATTTGTGGCGGTACAAACTGCCTTAGACGCCACTGCGAACACCTCGTGGTTTATGCAAGATGGTGCCCGGCCACATCGCACGGCCGACAATTTCCTGAATGAATATTTCGATGATCGTGTGATTGCTTTGGGCTATCCGAAACATACAGGAGGCAGCGTGGATTGGCCTCCCTATTCGCCAGATATGAACCCCTGTGACCTCTTTCTGTGGGGACACTTGAAAGACCAGGTGTACCGCCAGAACCCAGAAACAATTGAACAGCTGAAGCAGTATAACTCATCTGCATGTGAAGCCATTCCGCCAGACATGTTGTCAAAGGTTTCGGGTAATTTCATTCAGAGACTACGCCATATTATTGCTACGCATGGTGGATATGTGGAAAATATCGTACTATAGAGTTTCCCAGACCGCAGCGCCATCTGTTGTTGAAAATTGTAACTACTGTAATTTCGAAAGTTTGTCTGCCTGAAAATGCATATTGCAACAAACGGTGTATTTCTATCGCTGCTCGTTTAGTTTTTATTGCCGTTTCAAATATACCGGTCATTTTTGAAACACCCAGTACATTAAAACGTGTGTTCGTTTTTAAGCGGACAGCTTTTGTGAGAAACAGTAAACTGTCGAATGTTTGATACAGTGGAACGTGGCATTTGCCCGCGTTTATATCACAATAACCGATTCCGTCCACCTTGTCTATCAATTTTAGCATGTTTCCCAGATACTTTTGCTTTAGTTTCAACGCAAGTGTGAACAGATGTTATGCAATCGTGCTCGTCTTTCCAATGCTTTCTAGTGGCGTTACAAGAAAGTAAATCGTCCCATTAAAGAGACATACAGGTTTTAACATTTCGGTTGATACCAGAGTGAAGACTACGAGTGATAAAATAAAATGAAGTGCTCCTATGCGCACTACCGCTTTCGGAAAAGCTTGTTTAAATATCTTGAATCGTTCATGCAACGTAAGGCACGTATCGTGTTGCACGCCTCGCCCTGTACCGCTTCCTTCGGGACGAGGCTACTGGCCGCGTGTACTGAGGTACTTGCTGTTGTGCTTGCACAGTGTCCGCCCGCTACGACCGCCGCGACGTGACTGCGTCCTCGCCGGAGCCCGAGCCGCGGCCCAAGTCGCTGGCCGTCGCCTCGGAGAACGGGGACGCGCCGCTGGCGCGCGCCATGTACGCCTACCTGTCCAGCGGAGACAACCAGCTCAGCTTCCTCGAAGGCGACGTCATCGCGCTCATGGGTGAGTCCGATAGTCACTGCAGTGGCCTTGAACAGTCAGATCGCGAGTTTGCTGACTTCACAGTTACTGAAACACGACAGGGAAGCGTGATAGGACCTTTATTGTTTACAATATACATAAATGACTTAGTTGACAACATCGGTAGCTCCGTGAGGCTATTTGCAGATGACACGGTTGTCTACAAGAAAGTAGCAACATCAGAAGACTCGTACGTACTCCAGGAGGACCTGCAGAGGATTAATGCATGGTGCGACAGCTGGCAGCTTTCCCTAAACGTAGATAAATGTAATATAATGCGCATACATAGGGGCAGAAATCCATTCCAGTACGATTATGCCATAGGTGGTAAATCATTGGAAGCGGTAACGACCGTAAAATACTTAGGAGTTACTATCCGGAGCGATCTGAAGTGGAATGATCACATAAAGCAAATAGTGGGAAAAGCAGGCGCCAGGTTGAGATTCATAGGAAGAATTCTAAGAAAATGTGACTCATCGACGAAAGAAGTAGCTTACAAAACGCTTGTTCGTCCGATTCTTGAGTATTGCTCATCAGTATGGGACCCTTACCAGGTTGGATTAATAGAAGAGATAGACATGATCCAGCGAAAAGCAGCGCGATTCGTCATGGGGACATTTAGTCAGCGCGAGAGCGTTACGGAGATGCTGAACAAGCTCCAGTGGCGGACACTTCAAGAAAGGCGTTACGCAATACGGAGAGGTTTATTATCGAAATTACGAGAGAGCACATTCCGGGAAGAGATGGGCAACATATTACTACCGCCCACATATATCTCGCGTAATGATCACAACGAAAAGATCCGAGAAATTAGAGCAAATACGGAGACTTACAAGCAGTCGTTCTTCCCACGCACAATTCGTGAATGGAACAGGGAAGGGGGGATCAGATAGTGGTACAATAAGTACCCTCCGCCACACACCGTAAGGTGGCTCGCGGAGTATAGATGTAGATGTAGATGTAGATGTATAAAGCGTGACGGCCAGGACAGTACCGATGGAACTACACAGCACCATCCGACTGAGATATAGTGATTGACGTAATCGAAGGTTACTCATCACCCTTGAAAAATTCGATGTTCCTTTCATCTCCCCTTCCTCCTACCCCTATTTCTAGTTTGTAACATCAGCACGCAACTCTCTATATAATGTCGTGCAAGCTGTTATTTCTTTTTTTTTTTAAAAAAAAAAAACACTGGTAGTTATCGTGTACTGATGGTTATTTTCGCAATCCGACTGAAAGTTAATAATTTTTTATTTTTCTTCAAAACGCACCATAGTTACTGAAGAAGACAATGCAGCTTATAAATAATTTCTCTTGTGTTACATAATTTCTTTTAGATTTAATCGTTTGCGGTGCGAAGGTAAAATTGTGATCATCACATTGGCTCTGAGCACTATGGGATTTAACATCCATGGTCATCAGTCCCCTAGAACTTAGAACTACTTAAACCTAAGTAACCTAAGGACGTCACACAGCACCCTGTCATCACGAGGCAGAGAAAATCCCTGACCCCGCCAGGAATCGAACCCGGGAACCCGGGCGCGGGAACCGATCATCACATTCATGAATAAAGAAATCACTATAATTGATCCAAAATTTCAATTACCGATTGACTGTCTGCATTAACTACTTCATGAGAAAGGCGTTGAACCATTTTTTTCGTGCAGTATTTATTACGTACTTTAGTGTGAAACTAATCAATCAACAGATCACTCACATTTCCAAAAATGCTCTGTATGCTTCTGGGCTGTGTAAAATCTAAAATAACCAAGGAAATTAGTCTACAGCCCTCCTGTCTTCACATGCATGCGCCACACACTCATGTACACACTACTTGGTTCAAATGGCTCTGAACACTATGGGACTTAACATCTGTGGTCATCAGTCCTCTAGAACATAGAACTACTTAAACCTAACTAACCTAAGGACATCACACACATCCATGCCCGAGGCAGGATTCGAACCTACACACTACTGGCCATTAAAATTGCTACACCAAGAAGAAATGCAGATGATAAACGGGTATACGTTGGACAAATATATTATATTATAACTGACATGTGATTACATTTTCACGCAATTTGGGTGCACAGATCCTGAGAAATGAGTACCCAGAACAACCACCTCTGGCCGTAATAACGGCCTTGATACGCCTGGGCGTTGAGTCAAACAGAGCTTGGTTGGCGTGTACAATTACAGCTGCCAATGCGGCTTCAACACGATACCACAGTTCATCAAGAGTAGTGACTGGTGTATTGTGACGAGACACCGTTGACCAGACGTTTTCAATTGGTGATAGATCTGGAGAATGTGCTGGCCAGGGCAGCAGTCGAACATTTTCTGTACCCGGAAAGGCCCGTACAGGAGCTGCAACATGCGGTCGTGCATTATCCTGCTGAAATGTAGGATTTCACAGGGATAGAAGAAGGGTAGAGCCACGGGTCGTAACACATCTGAAATGTAACGTCCACTGTTCAAAGTGCCGTCAATGCAAACAAGAGGTAACCGCGACGTGTAACCAATTGCACCCCACACCATCACGCCGGGTGATACGCCAGTATGGCGATGACGAATACACGCTTCCAATGTGCGTTCACCGCGATGTCACCAAACACGGATGCGACCATCATGATCCTGTTAACAGAACCTGGATTCATCCGAAAAAATGATGTTTTGCCATTCGTGCACCCGGGTTCGTCGTTGAATACACCATCCCAGGCGTCCTGTCTGAGATGCAGCGTCAAGGGTAACCGCAGCCATTGTCTTCGAGCTGATAGTCCATGCTGCTGCAAACGTCGTCGAACTGTTCGTGCAGATGGTTGTTGTCTTGCAAACGTCCCCATCTGTTGACTCAGGGATCGAAACGTGGCTGCACCATCCGTTACAGCCATGCGGATAAGATGCCTGTCATCTCGACTGCTAGTGATACGAGGCCATTGGGATCCAGCACGGCGTTCCGTATTACCCTCCTGAACCCACCGATTCCATATTCTGCTAATAGTCATTGGATCTTGACCAACTCGAGCAGCAATGTCGCGATATGATAAACCGCAATCGCGATAGGCTTTATCAAAGTCGGAAACGTGATGGTACGCATTTCTCCTCCTTAAACGAGGAATCACAACAACGTTTCACCTGGCAACGCCGGTCAACTGCTGTTTGTGTATGAGAAATCTGTTGGAAACTTTCTTCATGTCTGCACGTTTTAGGTGTCGCCACCGGCGCCAACCTTGTGAGAATGCTCTGAAAAGCTAATCATTTGCATATCACAGCATCTTCTTCCTGTCGGACAAATTTCGCGTCGGTAGCACGTCATCTTTGTGGTGTAGCAATTTTAATGGCCAGTAGTGTATTTTGTTCGTGTGATATTTATTCTGTGCTTTACTGTGACACTAGTTAATCGCCAGGTCACTCACATTTACGAAAATACCCGGTATGTTTCTAGACTATGAAATATCTAAAATAACCAAGGAAATGAGTCTTCAGCCTTACTGTCTTCAGACGCATGCCACTTACACACATGTATACATAAAGGAATACATAACTGATGAATACACAGCTGATACATTTTTCGAACATTCATATGCAAATCTTTTCTCTTCAATGTTTATCGAACAATGCTATCAGAATTAATTTAATTTTAGATCACTGGTTGATCCTCATGAAAATGTGAGTACGTTACAACATTACACAGCAGGCGTATTTGTGAGATGTTTTAACTGAACTGAATGACTTTTCTTAAACAATATAAATTTCGGATGGTATTTGTTAAGAAAATACCACTATTCTCTCTTTAAAATTACAATGCTAAGTAAATTTTAGTATTTGTGCCAAGAAAATACAAACAGGCATTATAGTGTGATTCAATAACTGTCTGCACGGGTACGTAAATTAAACATTATTGGTAAAAGACCAATAATAGACACTGACCCATGTAATTTGCAATATGAAGAAAAGAATACATTGCCTGAAGGCAACGATGGATCTCATTATGTCGGCGTCATCGAATACTGTGTGTTGCCAGCCTCAGCGTTTACAGCGTTCGCACATGGTTCTTCTTACAATTAACATTTGCCGTAGAGCACTGTTTACAAGTTCCACATCTGTACTATCGGAGCAAACGACCATCTGAGGCTACATTTTTATCTTCTCGAGTGTGTGTAACGTTTGCACCGATGGTTTCCCACAATCGATTTTATTCTCTATTTGCTTCTGTATGTTCCGCCAATGCTCCTCCCAGTGCCAATTTAACTAATCTATGTGCATTTTTCAGTCACCTACCTTCATTCTGATAAAGGTTTCCTATACAGTTCTTCACGAACCTGTTTCTTTAGTGCCATTTCATTTTGTACTTCTCATGGCCACTTTATTTTTACTCTTCTTCTGTTACAGTTTTAGGTGAGAGCAACACCGAGCACAATATGAACAATAAAATTAATAGTAGTCAGTACTTTCGTAATAACTGGGTAGCTACTACAGAATCAATTCGTAGACCATCATCGTGAATGACCTGTACCTCCCACAACATTGCCTCGAGTTTCATCACCTCTTGGTTTCCCACATTTTATATTTCACTTCCATATAAAGTTATGCTGCAATCATACGTTTCCAGAGCCTTCATTGTGTTTGCCACTCCAGTAGTGCATAAAAGCGTAGCTGTTTCATTGAGACTGAGCCAGTTGTTGTTGTTCACTGTGTCCTCGACTCGCATTCAGAATTACCGGGTTTCAGATCCCCGTCTGGCCATCCTAAAGTAGGTTTCCGTAATTCCATCATTGAAGACAAATGCCAGGATAATTCCTCCAATATTCCTCTCGCTCTCTTTTCCCAATCAGAACTAATTTTTCTTTTCAAATTTTTACAGGTGAACGCATTAAGGGTTGGCAGTTTGGCGAGAACCTGCGTACCCAGACCAATGGATGGTTCCCCTTAGCTTACACAGAGATGCTACTCGACGCAGCGGACAGGTAAGTATCGTCGCATATGACGACAGAAACCATCTTAAAGCATTCTTGCTCAATCCGTTTCGGGACACAATACTAAAGTTAACGGAATGTTTAAGACTCATCGTCTTACTGGGTGTGGTATGTATTGTGTGATGATTTAAAACTTGTGCTGAATTGTGACTCGAAACCGGACGCGTCCATTTCGGCAACACTGCTTTTTGGAAGAAGTCCGACGAGATAGCTTTTCATATGTTAATACGTTTCGGCTACAGCCATTTCGGCTACTGCCACCATCAGATCAAAACTTTGAAAGTGGTTCAAATGGCTCTGAGAACTATGGGACTTAACATCTGAGACCATCAGTCCCCTAGAACTTAGAGTTACTTAAACCTAACTAACCTAAGGACATCACACACATCCATGCCCGAGGCAGGAGTCGAACCTGCGACCGTAGCGGTCGTGCGGTTCCAAATTGTAGCGCCTAGAACCGCTCGGTCACAGCGGCCGGTGATCAAAACTCTGAACTCACAAAACAAGTTCCTTGTCAGTTTCGATAGAACTTGTACCTAAGCTGACAGTTGACACCCTCTTGGGTACAGGTTATACTGTTACAGACAATGAACCTTGTTTAATGACTTCAGAGTTTTGATCTGATGATGGCGCCAGCCGAAACGTCGTAATAAATTAAAATGTATGAAGCTATCTCGACGGATTTCTTCTAAAAAATCCACAATGATCGCAAACGCATTTAGATAAATTATTTACTTAATTAATATCTTCACACTCAGCCCCCGAACACTCTAGTAGAGTTGGGGGGTGGGAGAGTGGACCCCAATTCATAGCATTAACTAGTCGCTGCGACTTATCGCTATAGCTGTTGTTTAGCACATTCAACAGTCAACACCTGAAAGACTCATACTTTTGTAATGTGCACCATATAGACAGGATACTTGAGACAGTTGACGAGGCATTTTAAAGCGTGTCCATCTGGAAGGGCAATCGTTAAGTTTCGAGTTCCTATCGGCACAGGGATTTCATCTTTAACAGATTTCATTGTTCGTCTTGAACGTAGTCATTTGTGAAACAGCGACCGGTTTTGGTTACAGACCAAACATATCATTATATCAGTTACGAGAGTAACACATGCAGGTCATCTGGTTCCTGTTGAATCAAAACTGGCCACAATATTAAAAATGAATGCAATAGAGTGGACAATGAAATACGTTGAACAACAAGTGAGTACATACTGTTGAATGTAAGGTCCGCCAGTTACGCAAAACCCCGTTTTTTCTCAGTACACAAACATGTTTCGGCACCACTGTGCCATCATCAATGGGTTTGCGTTTTTATTTATTCTGTAACGTGAACATTTTTCTTAAATTATTATAAAATTATGTGAATGTTCAGTTCAAACAATAGATCGTTTCGTTTTACAAATACCTTTACGTTTGGTGTGCATGAATCTTCTGGATCACTTGTGTGTTATTTACTACAGGTAGCTTGTCATCTGCAACCAAACAATGTTGATGAGAAAGTTTTTTGATGGGAGTTAACTTATCTTCTAGAAAGTAATTTAGTTTGTTGCGATGTTTTGGCGCCTATATTCGCTTTTACTTACGTTTTCGTGCGGCAAGCACTATCCTTCTCCGCATCGTGGTGAGGTGCTGTGATGCACACGTAACTATAACAAGTATTTTCCACATACAACGTAGTAAAACACTTTTCACTTCACCAAGACACAGTGTGATTGTGGTTTTTTGTGTGTCCCAGCCCAGTCAGTGTTCATTTGTTCACCAGTTCCTTTAATGTGTTAAATAGTGTGCCCTTGCAGAGTGTAGTGTATTCGTTTAAGACCAGTTTTTCTTCTGCTGTTGCCTTCTGTATATGGAAGTTTTCCTCAATGGTCAGTTCCTGTATAGGCTACGGCTGGGTTTTATTATTCTTAAGTCTGTTTCTATTGTGGTTGGGTGGTGATTGTGGGCTACAAGTTGGTCAGCATGTGTTCTATGGGAGCTGTTGCTTTTTAAAGCTCTGAGAACATCTCCGGTAGAATTCCACATTAGTGTCTCTGAGTGATATGCGATGCATCCAATTGATCAAGCACCAGTAGTTCTTCACTCCAAATACTGGGACCTTCGTCCTCCCACCACCCTGTTCCAGCAGATCAATTGAAGATTCGAATGCAAGAACTTAGTACCAGCTCAGTACACCATCCAACCATAGCACCTCACTTGCTCTGTAGTTAGCAGAGCTTCGGAAACCGTGTCTCTGCTCGGCGTTACCACACCAGAAAGTGTTCTGAAAACCAAGTGTCAATAGCAAGTATATCAACGCAACTCGTATCAACCGCTGGCCACGAACAAAAGTAGCCACACTAGTGCCAATTCACCTTCGTATTACTTTTCTGAAATCCACATATCATACGATTTCATATAATTTCGGTTTTGTAACATCAGAACATACAGTGACGCGGAGCGGCTTAGGGCAGCACAACATCACCATTTCACTCAGCGAGTTTGAACGCCTTTCTCTAGTGCTCGCCACAGCAGGACAAACACGCTTTCTGCTTCTTTCATTCCGTGGCTCCTATGCCAAGTGCCCCTCCCCTTCGTGGCTCCGTTCCTGAGGAAAATAGGCTCTAAACTCTAATCGAGAGCAAAACCCCAGTCGATTCCGAGAATTGTGCAACCGGACCACCATCCGTACAGAATGTGCTCCGGAGATCTTTTAATGAGTGATGGTCATCAGTATTCCTTACATTGTGAGCTCGTGCTGTCACAGTACGTAATACACTGTTCTTTTGCGTTAGATGACGTTGCGACTCCGATGCTTATATTTTCTACACACCTTATGCGTTTGTCGCTAGGTGTCCTCAGTGCGAGGGTGAGTCAAATGAAAATCTCAAATTTCTGATAACAAATCGAAATATCGCGCCATTATCCTGTAAGTTGGTAAGCGTGCTACAAACAGCGTGCAGGATGGCCTGTAGGTGGCAGCATAGTGCAGATGCGCACATACTGTCGCAGTATCAGTATAAAGATATTCGCCCCACTTGTGACTTGCAGCAGGGAAGAACAGCGTTCTGTTATTCGGTTAATGCGTTGTGAAGGTGCGAAGCCTATTAAAATTCATCGACACATGAAAGTTCAGTACGGTGATGTATGTCTGTCACAGCAGCAAGTCTACGAATGGAGTAGGAAGTTCGCAAATGGTGTGACTTCAGTGGATGATGCCGCTCGTCCAGGTCAGGCACAACGAGTTGTGACTCCACAGAACATTGCAGCAGTTGAAACCATAGTGAAGGGAAACCGCCAAGGGACACTGAATGACATTGCAGTATGTTTACAGATTAGTAATGGCTCAGCACACCACATTTTGTATGATGTGCTCCAGTTTCACAAAGTGTCTGCAAGATGGGTGCCACTGCAGCTAGCTCCTGAAATGAGAGAACGACGTGTTGACGCTTGTTAAGAACTTCTTCGGCGCTTTGAACGAGAACGGGACGAAACCTGGGTTCACTTCCACAAACCGGAAACGAAGAGAGCGAGCAAGGAATGGCGCCATTTCTCATCACCAAAACCAAAGAATTTTCGAACAGAACCATCAGCAGGGAAAGGTTATGCTGACTCACTTTTGGGACGAAAAAGGCGTCATGTTGGAGCGTTACGTGCCTAGAGGGACCACTGTAACTAGTGCATCATACACAGATCTCCTAAAAAATCATCCGTGGCCTGCAATCAAATGAAAGCGACGTGGATTGCTGTCAGCAGGTGTCCTTTAGGAACATGACAATGCGAGGACTCACACTGCCCGTACAATAGTTGCAATAATCACAGACCTGCACTTTGATATCTTCCTCATCCACCATACTCACCAGACTTTGACCCATGTGATTTCCATATGTTTGGACCACTCCAAGACGCAATGGGAGGAAAGAAGTTCCGTTCTGATGAAGAGGTACGCCGCGCGGTGCGTGAGTGGTTGCGCGGATTACAAAAAGAATTTTTTTCTAAGGGAATTTATGCACTTTATAAGCGCTGGAGGGTTTGCATTGAGCGTGGGAGAGATTATGTTGAAAAGTGATACAGCTTTGTACCACTTCTGCACAATAAATAATATTTAAAAAAAAGTTTAAGGTTTTCATTTGACTCACCCTTGTGCTTCCACATCCAGTTAAGGGATCGCGCCGTTATTCTCTAGTTTCTACACGAGCTGTATGCTTTTTCTGTAGGCTGTCGAGTCGTGCTGGATGACACACAATGTTGACCTGCTACTTTGCAGCAGCTCGCCGACGCACAGCACGGCGCCCGCGACGCCGGCGTCGCCCACGCGAGGCCTGCAGGGCGGCAGGAGACCCGGCGCCGCCCACCACCAGCCGCAGCCGCAGCACGCCGCCCCGGCAGCGCCCTCACACCGCCCCGCTACGCGACAGGTAAGTGGGCGGCGTGCGGCTAGGCAGCTGGGGGCTCACGTGCTGGTACACGGAGTCCTCTGTACTTATCGCTCGGTCGACAGTCACTGTGCCACACTACACACGGAGTACTTCATTGCTGGAAACCTCTCAGTTATCAGATGTGTGAGTTCCGTGTCTTAGTACCGCACGGCTATAGCTAAGTGTGGACTGTAATTATTGTATGGCTGCAAAACCCGGTACATTAATTCATTAATGCGGAACCGATTTACGCTGGAAAAAATTAATATGGCGCTGTGATGCAAGAGAGGCGTTCACGAATGTTTTCACTTACAATGGATCAGAAAAGGGGCGTGGGCAGAAAAGGTGAAACAAGTGAGAATGGCTTAATGTTGATTTTATTTTTAGCCGCTGCTTACGCAGTTTCTTCAATATAAGAGCCGGAGACGTTGACAAGATGCTGAATCCGTAAAACGACGAGATCAACTGTTAATCGCAGTAGTTCCGGTGGAATCGCAGCAACGTGTTCCTTCACACTGGCTCACAGATCAGTTGGAGACCGAAGGCGACACTCGTAAACGCGTTATTTTAGACATCCCCAGAGCCAAAAGTCACATAGTTTCAGATCAGCTTATCTCGCAGCCCATAAATCAATGAAACCTCAGGTGGTAATACGTTTGTAGAAGGTTGCATTAAGCCTTCCTTCCACTGGGAATGCGACCTCATCTCGTTTGAAGACAGTGGTTTACCAAAGCAGGAATCGCTTGCTGCACATGCAGGTGTCGATGACGTCACGGTACAGCTGACAGGACCTCTAGGTGTGTTCTCTTCAGAGAAGAACGGACTGAGAGTAGAGTTGCTTGTGTATCCACACTATGCAGCTACATACTGCGAGTGCAATGCCTCCCCGTGCACAATATGCCGTTTAACAACATCCCAAAGCGGCATTTCAGTGTATTCACTGAACCCAGTAGTGTAAAATGCGCCTCGCCACTCTATAGAACCTGCTCATGTGTCATCAACCGTCTGGATTTTTTCAGATGCCATTGTAGTATAGATGGCAAGTTTCCCTACTGTTGACCATGGGATGGATAACTCTCGTGACACTACAAATTACGTGCATATGGAGTATCGTCTCAGTTGTGTGACTGAATTCGTGATTTCCTCTCAGAGAGGTCACAGTTCGTAGTGATAGACGGTAAATCATCGAGTAGAACAGAAGTGAAATCTGGCGTTCCTCAAGGTCATGTCACAGACCCTCTGTGTTCCTGATTTACATAAATGATCTAGGTTATAATCTGAGCAACCCCGTTAGATTGTTTGCAGATGACGCTGTAATTTACCGTCTAGTAAAATCATCAGACGATCAATTCCAATTACAAAATTATCTAGAGAGAATTTCTGTACGGTGCAAAAAGTGGCAATTGGCACTAAAAAAAGAAAAATGCGAGGTCATCCATATGGGTACTAAAAGAAATCCGATAAATTTTGGGTATACGATAAATCGCACAAATGCAAGGGCTATCAATTCCACTAAATTCTTAGGAATTATAACTACGAGCAACTTAAATTGGAAAGACCATATAAATAATATTGTGGGTAAGGCGAAACAAAGACTGCGCTTTGTTGGCAGAATACTTAGAAGATGCGACAAACCTACTAAAGAGACAGACTATACACTTATGCGTCCTCTGCTGGAATATTGCTCCGCGGTGTGGGTCCTTACTAGGTAGGACTGACTGAGGACACTGAAAAAGTCCAAAGAAGGGCAGCTCGTTTCTTATTATCGCCCAATAGGGGTGAGAGTGTCACTGATATGATACGCGAGTTGGGCTGGCGGACACAGAAACAAAGGCGGTTTTCTTTGCGGCGAGATCTATTTGCGAAATTTCAGTCACCAACTTTCTCTTCCGATGTTCTGCCCTGCCCATTGCAGTAACATCAATCTCGTCAGTTACTTTCACCCGGGTAAGAAGCCTTTCTCTTCCAGGTGCCACACCAAGCTACCCGTGTTTTCCAATTTCATTATCATCTTATTTAAACTATTTGATGACTTGGGGTTTCTCCTCAGACGTTTCACTTATGGATACTCTTAGAATGTAGCGCAACACGGTTTCACTAACAGCGCACGGTTTCTCTTCTCAATAGCCAAGTTGTACACTCACGTAATGGTTTATGAAATGACAACACCAATTCTGCACCTGATTGCCAAAAGTGTAACTTTTTTCCAGCTCAAATCGGTTCCGCATTAAAGCATTAGCATATCTATCGCGTTTCGCCCACATTGGAACCTTATGAGTAGCTGCACTTTAATTAGAACCAACCAGTACAGCTTTCTTTATGAATCTTTACTCAGTTGACAAAATCTGTATGCTACCTTTCTGCGTAACAGCAGTCATCTTACGCTCATTGCTGTTACTGCAGTATATTTGTTGAATGTAGATTAACTGTGACGACGTTATTTAGTCTCAAATCCCTTGATCGCATGTGGTATAAGGGACAGACAAATAAAAATGAGACAGGTGGAAAAAAGTAAGTAAACTGTGTATTATTTCAAACGTAGTCGCTGTCCCGATCTCTCCCAATGCTGTTTCCAATTTTTTTAGAGCAATGAAGAAAGACGTTCGTGGCCGTGGGTTTGGTTCGGACAAAGAGGTGCATGACTGGATGCAATCATGATTTCGCAGACAACCGCAAACATTTTTCCATAAAGGCACACAGCGGGATAAATGTATTAATGCGAGGGGCACTCCAAAGGAATGCACACTATTTTTGTAAAAATACAGTTTTCATTCTGCATGTGTGAAAGTTTTACAGTGTGTAGATACATCCTTCAAGCTTGTTTTCAAACTTGGTTGAACCTGTTCCCGTGAGTGGCGCCGTCACAGCATGTCTTCAAGATAGCTGCTACACTTGACGTTCGTCAGAAGCAACGTGTTGTCATATAATTCCTGTGCTGTGAAAACGAGACAGTCGGAAACATCCACAAGAGGTTGAAAAAGGTGTATGGAGATGCTGCTGTAGATCGCAGTACAGTTCGTCGGTGGGCAAGCAGGTTACGAGATGAAAGCGGGCACGGCAATATTGAGGATTGTCCTCGCAGAGGCAGGCCTCGTACTGCACACGCTCCAGACAATGTGCCGAGAGTTAACGAATTGGTGACTGCTGACAGACGCATCACTGTGAACGGATTGTCACGCAACGTTGGGATAGGGGAAGGAAGTGTTTGCAGAATACTGAAAGTGTTGGCGTTAAGAAAGGTTTGTGCCAGATGGGTTCCCAGGATGTTGACAGTGGCTCACAAATAAACAAGAAAAACCGTATGCAGCGAAGTTTTGGAACAGTACGAGAATGGTGGAGATGAATTTCTTGGAAGAATTGTGACAGGTGATGAAACATGGCTCCATCATTTTTCACCAAAGACGAAGAGGCAGTCAATGAAGTGGCATCATGCAAATTCGCCAAAGAAAAAAAAATTCAAAACCACACCTCCTGCTGGAAAAGCTATGACTACAGTGTTTTTCGATTCCGAAGGACTCTTGCTTGTGGACATAATGCCAAGTGGAACCACCATAAATACTGATGCATATGTGGCGACACTGAAGAAACTTCAAGCTCGACTGAGTCGTGTTCAACCACATCGGCAAAAGCGGGATGTTTTGCTGTTACACGACAATGCACGGCCACGTGTCAGTCAAAAAACAGGGAATCGATCACAAAACTCGGACGGACAACACTGAAACACCCGCCTTACAATTCTCACGTGGCTCCATGTGACTATCATCTCTTCGAGAAACTGAAAGACTCTCTTCGTGGAACAAGGTTTGAAGATGATGACTCCCTTGTGCACGCTGCCAAACAGTGGCTCCAAGAGGTTGGTCCAGAATTTTACCGTGCGGGTATAGAGGCGCTGGTTCCGAGATGGCGTAAGGCAGTTGAGAGGGATGGAAGTTTTGTGGAGAAATAAAAATATTGGTCCTAAAGGATTAACCTACACACTGTAAAACTTTCAAACATGTAGAATAAAAGATGAATTAAAAAAAATAGTGTGCATTTCATTTGGAGTGACCCTCGTAGTTATGTCGATTGTTTCTTTCCGTCTGTCTCGTTTTATTTGACAACCCCTAATTAGCGTTAACGGAGTACGTCTTTATTGAACCATCATCCAAACTAAAAGTCCGGTAACACATAAAGTCGTAAAAAAGTACTGGGTGTGGTCACTTAAAATGACACTAACCAAACGCCCAACGCGATAAAGGCATTTGTGAATGAGAGAACACATTTCTAACAAATCGCGTGCTGCAATGTAAAAATTGCTATAATTCATTGACTGTGATGCGTGAGTGTTGTGTATGACGAACAGAATTAAAGAGGGAATGTAATCCAGTGTTGACACACATCTACTCCTTTCTAATTGTACCATGGGGGCCGCAGAGCATAACTCACACAACTGGTGGACCAGTCACCATCAATATATTCACATGCTCCCACTCCATGGGGCACTACAGAGATACCTGGAATTTGAAATGAGAACCAGTCCTAGCTGTAAGGAACTGAACGCTATCAGCTGCGCTTCCATTACGAGCCATATGCTAGAACATCGTTTCTCAACTGGTGTGTCGCGACACATTTGTGTGTCGCAAATATATGTCATGTGTGTCGCGAGATTTGTAATGTCACCTGATCTTTAGAAGATAAAGTATCTAGAACATAAAGAAAAAAGTAATAAATTTCTAAAGTTTGAATCTCATAGTTGTTTCATTTTTTTAAAATGTTTCGTATGTAATTTATATGTTTCATTTTTATGCACATAAGAAAAATGAAAACATCATTTGTAGGGATGTTTCGAACGCCTGAAAATTATTTTGGTGTGTACCAAAGGAAAAAAAAAAAGATTGAGAAACGCGGTATTAGATAATGAAAATTTCCTGACCAGCAGGATTGGCATCTGCTACAATTATAGCTTAACGACATAGGCTGTGGGGTCGAGCATTGTGGAGGGTGGTTGTAAAAAATAAAAAGATGTCAGCGGAACGAATCTCTCGTGGTTTCTAAAGTGTTATCAGCAGACCAGCTAAAATAGTACTGTGCGTACGGAGTTAAGAAGAATGTGGTAGAATGGTCGAGCAGCCCGTCATAGGCCACAGTGCTAAGCGACGCTTGAACGCTTGAACAGGTGTGATGAAGAACAAAGACCGGAATCGAGTGATTTGGAATGCTGATTCACGCTATACCATGTGGGAGTTAGATTGGAGGGTTTCGGTTTGGAGGATACCTGGTGAATGTTACCTGCTGTCACTTGTAGTGCGAACGATATCGAGAAATTTTTCGTGTCTAGGATGCGATCCACTCATCCTTGAGATGATGCTGAATGTTGATATATGTGAACATATTTTACAGCATTATGTACTGCGTACAGTAGAACAACAGTTCGAAGATGATAGGGTTAACATACAGACAATTATTCAGATTCCCCAACCTGAACCGAATGAAACACGTTCATACGTCGACTTGATTCAGGACTCCAGCGTTCAACGTCATTATCATCTCTGGTTTCGGCTCTTGAGGACGAACTGGCTGACACACCCTCGCAGACACTCAGCCATCTCAATGAACGTGTCCCCTGCAGAGAGCAAAGCGTCATAAGGCCGAAGGGGGCAGATAACCCATACTAATGTCCAGTAAAAGGCATCGGATATGTGTAATTGCAGGTTTTCTCGGCGAATTACAATGATGATTCTCGGCTCACCACACGGAAAGACTTTATAAGGTTTCCGAGTACTTTTGATCAATTAACGTATTGCGAATAAAAATGTACGATATGTAACCCCTTACTCCGATAATCTTTTCAAATTAAGTACGTAATCAGTGCTAATATAGTCTACGGGCCGTAAACGACCTGGTTGAGAAAAGTAACAAGTACAGAAACAATTAGTCTACCAGCCACGGTGTATTTGAATTAATGATTCATGTAAGTATTTCGGTCCCAGTCTAATTTTACGAAGGCTACATGTATTTTCGTGAAGATTTTAGACGATTCTCATGAAGAGAAGAGATAATCCTAAATAAAATGTGGCACAAATTGATTGAAATGAATTAGTGAATGTAGTGTCACTAGGGCCTCCCGTCGGGTAGACCGTTCTAAAATGGTTCTGAGCGCTATGGGACTTAACATCTGTGGTCATCAGTCCCCTAGAACTTAGAACTACTTAAACCTAACTAACCTAAGGACATCACACACATCCATGCCCGAGGCAGGATTCGAACCTGCGACCGTAGCGGTCGCGCGGTTCCGGACTGAGCGCCTTAACCGCGAGACCACCGCGGCCGGCGGTAGACCGTTCGCCAGGCGCAAGTCTTCCGATTTGACGTCACTTCGGCGACTTGAGCGTAGATGGTGATGAAATGATGATGATTAGAACAACACAACACCCAGTCGCTGAGCGAAGAAAATCTCCGACCCAGTCGGGAATCGAACCCGGACCCTTAGGATTGACATTCTGTCGCGCTGACCACTCAGCTACCGGAGGCGAACCTTGAAATGAATTAAATGCACTGAAATGAAATGAAAGATCGGACATACGTTTTGGATAGTATTGTACGCAAATAATGATGGAAGCTGAAGAAATGAATTAAAATTTTTTCCCTAGCCGGAAATTGAATGGGGTCTCCTTGCTTATTAGACAGGAATGCTAGCTATTACACAACCGTAGAACTATGGCTAACAGTGCTGTTCGGACTGCCGAAGTTCAATGCCCTCTACAACACAAACTTCATATTTTCGGCTTATTTTCCCCTTCTTAGATCGTCACTATTGCCGAGGTTCTCCGGCATTGGAATAGCACCCCTGCTATGGAAGTAATGGGTACATCCTGTACCTCAAGTGTAGGTGATCTGTAAGTCTTATAGTTAAATTTTCTTCGAGACATCTGGGACTCATCTTGATCTACGATAACGTTGGAAACTGAAGAAATGAATTAAAAATTGATTCATTTCTTCAGTTTCCATCATTATCGTACGTACAGATAAGACACAAACGTCTCGAGGAAAATTTAATTATGAGGTATACGGAAATGATAATTTCAAACATCAGCGGCAATGAAAATTTGAGTCAGGCCTGGAGGCGTACACGTGTCAAGGAGAGTGCTCGTGATAAAATCACGAAACCACGACTCATATCCGTGTCTCACAAGAATTTTGATCCACACCAATTAGTCACTATATATTTAGTATTTTACAGACATAATGCTGCTCACTTAGTCGGACAAGAAGACTGCGTGATTCCTGTAAAATGATATGAACGTGGAGCTGAAAATTTTCATTAAATGATGCAGTCATGCTGAGAGTCCACGAGGTCTTCTCAGGACGACTCAGACTGGAAGGAACATACACACACACACACACACACACACACACACACACACACAGTGAGAGAGAGAGAGAGAGAGAGAGAGAGGGAGAGAGAGAGAGAGAGAGAGAGGGAGGGGGGAGAGATAGAGAGAGAGGGAGAGAGAGAGAGAGAGAGAGAGAGGGAGGGGGGAGAGATAGATAGAGAGAGAGAGAGACAAACAGGTAGAGAGAGAGAAAGAGAGAGAGAGAGGGGGAGGGGGGAGAGATAGAGAGAGAGGGAGAGAGAGAGAGATAGAGAGGGAGAGAGGCAGGGGGGAGAGATAGAGAGAGAGAGAGAGAGAGAGAGAGAGAGAGAGAGAGAGAGAGAGAGAGAGAGAGAGAGAGGGGAGGGGGGAGAGATACAGAGAGAGAGAGAGAGAGAGGGAGGGGGGAGAGGTAGAGAGAGAGGGAGAGGGAGAGAGGGAGAGAGAGAGAGAGAGAGAGAGAGAGAGAGAGAGAGGAGAGAGGGAGGGGGGGAGAGATAGAGAGAGAGAGAGAGAGAGAGAGAGAGAGAGAGATATAGATAGAGAGAAAGAGAGGGAGGGAGCAAAACTGTGATATTACGATATAAACTACAACAAAATATCTTTATATTTAGAGAAAAAAATCCATTCTCGGATCCGCAGATTACTGAATATAGGTCAGTTTTTCTTTTGATTTTTGATTCAAGTAGTATATGAAAATATATGTACAGTTAGTTTAATACGTCGGTTCCCTGGATGCATCCTTCGTGAAATGATTTCTGTGCTGCAACATTTTATCCGAGTGTCAAACGCTAATACATAAATATGGCACTTTATACTGGAATAGGTATCCGTTAATACGTGAGACACAGACCTGTTTCGCCCCTAAAGCAGTCAGGATGCAGGTGTGTGAACCAGGCGTCGTTATCAGACCAGCGCTGGCTCCCGCCGCTGTTTCTCGCGTAAATGTGCCGTTATTTGGGCGGCGTTCTGATAAATACCCTCGTTTAGCGCGGCTGAACACGGCTCTGGCTGTCTTCGCGTAATTAACGCCCGCCCGTTATCGGTTCAGCCGCGTAGCTCTCATTAGGGCCGCAAAACCAGACCGCCGCCGTGCGCTGCGCTCTTCACCAGCTGATTGGCTCATTTCACCGCCCGAGTGATGAACATCTTCAGCGGCCCATCACACAGTTTTGAAACGATCTCAAAACGATGTCGATTAATTTAAGGTCTTCGGAAAACACTGGGAAAGGAAGAATTGCTTGCAGCACACAGGAACACACATTCTCTAGAACCTACCTTCTAAATAATTAAAACCAATTCTTAAATTTTTATCGTGAGGTTGTACGTTTAAATTCCACTTCATGCCACAATTGCAACTTTAGGAGATAGCTTAGTTGTTCCTTTCGTATGCTGCTATTATCACCGGCACCAGCCATTTCACTGTCGCTGCAGAACAAAAGAATTCATTCAGCGATGCGCATGCATGTACCCCGTACATATTTCCTAATGCGATCTAATCAGAATTACGTCGTCTCGGTCACCTGTAACAAGTTTATCATTACATCGCATTCCTGTTG
Organism: Schistocerca serialis cubense; assembly: GCF_023864345.2. Lineage (NCBI taxonomy): Eukaryota > Metazoa > Arthropoda > Insecta > Orthoptera > Acrididae > Schistocerca > Schistocerca serialis. The sequence continues at coordinate 1,140,060,558 of NC_064639.1, read as the reverse complement.
TGCTGTCCGTTCGGTACAGATTTTGTAATTGATTTTAAACTAATTTCTCGGTGAGCTATAGACTTGAAAAGTTAAACATAGCTCAGAACTGGATGACAATGGAATAGTGTGGTGGTAACCCCCCACCTGCAATAGGGAAATAGGGGGTGGGGGATGAGAACGGGGTGACAAGCATAATGCAGAGCACCGCCTGTCCAATTAGAGTTCCTGCACGATGGCTGTGCTTAGCGGGTTGCATTGCATCACAGCCCCTACACGGGCGATTTGCCTACGTTACCTGGTGCAGGAACGGTGTGCGACGTCGTACACCGGCATGGTGGTGGAAGAGAGAATGTTTTCGAAGATGCACAATTGGAGACATTGCTGAGTGAAGACTCGCGTAAACTCAAGAAGAAATGACACGATTAGTGGGAGTGACACAGAAAGCCATTTCAGAACGTCTCAAGGCTACGGGCATGATTCAGAAAGAAGGAACTTGGGTCCCGTTTGAGCTGAATCCAAGAGACGTTGAACGGCGTTGGTGTGTTTATGAACAGTTGCTTCAGAGACAAAAACGGAAGGGATTTTTGCACCACATTGTGAAAGAGGACGAAAAATGAATTCATTACGATAACCCTAAACGCAAATAATCATGGGGATATCCCGGCCATGCTTCCACGTCGACGGCCAAACCGAATATTCACGGCATCAAGATCACGCTCTCCATTTGGTGGGACCAGCTCGGCGTCGTGTACTACGAGGTGGTAAAACCAAGTGAAACAATCACAGGTGCTCGTTATCGAACGCAGTTAATGCGTTTGAGCAGAGCATTAAGGGACAAACGGCCGCAATATCTCGAGAGGCACGATAAAGTAATTTTGCAGCACGACAACGCTCGACCCCACGATGCAAAAGAGGTCAAAATGTACTTGGATACGTTAAAATGGGAAGTCCTGCCCACCCGCCGTATTCTCCAGACATTGCTCCCTCTGACTATCACCTGTTTAGGTCAACACTTCCTATCTCATGAAGAAGTCGCAAATTGGATCGATTCGTGGATCGCTTCGAAACATGAACAATTTTCTCGACGCGGAATTCGTACACTGCCCGAAAGATGGGACAAAGTAGTGGCCAGCGATGTAAAATCTTTGAATGATACTTGTGTAACCAATTTGTTTCATTAAAGCGTCAAATGTTGGGGAAAAACGGCGGAAGCAAAGTTGTACACTTTGTAGATCAAATTTGTTTTAACTTAACCCTCGTATTACTGGTTACGACACTGTCATCTTCAGGTAGCCATTGAGAGGAGATGACCAACTAAGGAAGATATATGACGGCGCACGCAACTGCTGGGTAAGGTAAATGTAGTTGTAGCTACGGATAAAATTCATGCAGTTCTGAAAACTCTATTTGGTTTACAAAGCGTACTACCAGTAATTTTTCTCTTCTGAGTTTTTCACTCTTCTATCCTACGTGAGCACTGCTACAAAACGGATAATCAATGTTGTATTTAAATTTAATGTGTAGAGCATAAAATGCCACACTTATTTTTTGTACGTGTCTATACGGCCATTAAGGGGGTGAAACATGAGAATTGGCACTAAAGCGGTCACAAATCGCGCCTGTGTACAACGATGTAAAGATATTTCTATCATATTTCTGACAAATGCGTCTTTGGAATACCATTTTAATGGATATGACTGAATTTAGTATTAAAGATGCTATACAGTTTGGTACTAGTCAAATGTCGAAATGAAAAACAAAATATTAGGGGGAGGAGATTTCGGAAACTATGACTTCTTCGACAAATCTGCGTGCACCTTTGCAATGTAAATTAAAGACTATGTAATTTTTGTTCGAATTTTTTATATCTGTTACCTTTTGAACGACTTTCATTGAGATAAATTAAAATCAGTTTTGTTTTCAAGGTGATGTTTCACCCCGCTCTCACCCATATGGGCACTGGTAAGAAAGTATTTCTCTCTTTCTTTGCTCGACACTACGACATATTCAAAGCTGGTCAAAATCGAATTGCATCCCTTGGGTAGGTTTACTTGTCAGACTGAAAGGAACAACTAGATTGTATATGAAATTCGTAAATAGTTGAGCTAACCCGACATCCACTAGACCAAACACTAACCAGAGAGCTACTCATACAACAATACGAATAATGTTATTTACTAATCACATATGTAGGAGATGCACAGGCTACTGTAAGAATAGAAGCTCTGAAGATATTTTGAGCTTTGTTTTTGTGTTGTTAATTTAAAGAAAATTTTGTATTGGAGTGTGTAATACAATCCCCAATATTGTCGGTAGGACTCGTTTTGCTCTTAGCAAGGTACTCTTCCTGCCACAAAGTCCGAATAGCGGGCCGGAACGTAAAGTGGTGTTCAGAGCTTCAGACTGTAAGATCCCCCTTACGCTGGAGGTAACGCATGGCTCATACGTGAAGCACCTTGTACCGTTAGAAATTCCAGAGAAACAAAACTTAACGACCGTTTGCAAGGGCACTGGAGAGGAGCAAGGCGAGTTTTAATTCTTCTCGCCCGCAGGGTACCCGCGGCGCCGTGGCGACGGCCATCTCGCGCGCGCTGCAGCAGCAGGCGGCGGGCGGCGCCGCCCCCGTGCCCGGGGGCCGGCCCGTGGTGGGCCCGCCGCCGCCGCTGGTGCCCGCCCCCGTGCCGCGCCGCCTGCCCCCGGCCGCCGCCTCCACGGCCGCCGCTGCCGCCGCCCTCAAGGCCGCCGGCGCCAGCCTCCACAGCAGCAACGACAGCGGCTTCAGCAACGAGCCGCCCCCGCTGCCGGAGGCCGACTACTCGGACGACGACAGCTCCAGGTGCGCCGCCGCCCCGCCGCCTCCTCCAAAACCACAGCTCCTCGCGCCCTAACACTTTGTACTGCTTATCTCTGCTTCTCTGTCATCTACCGTAGAGCAAATGCGAAAGGCTTCGAATGCTGTTTCCGCTTATACCTTTTCAAGCTTCCTCTGGTGTGTTTCTTTTCGGATCCATTCATATCATTTACTCTACGGGTTGCATCTTCTGGTCGTACACTATCTACCATTATATCCTTGTCAACAACGTCCTGTAGTCTTTGTTAAGTACTTACAGAAGTCGCTTATCGCTATTGTTCAGCTGGTGATCACATTCGAAGGTACTTCTCTGAAATCGTGTCTACTCCTGCGAATCCAGTTTTCTTCCATTTCCTCCGTAATGGAGCGTACTGGGTGTTATGAAAGTGCCCCACATTCTTATTCGGGGAGGCCAAAGAATTTCCCGCAAGTTTCGTGGCTGGAGTCTATTTAAATAAAAATGCTACTGCGTGGACAGAAATAACGATACACTCGCGATAACATAATCTAAACTTCAAAAGTACAAAAAAAATCAGAAACCGGTGGAAGCATTGCTCAAGTGAAAGACGAGTCCAGCAAATCCGCATTGCCGTTTAGACGTCCAAGGAAGAATTAAGATATCCACGCCGAAATTTCATGCTTATAGATTTCCATTTGAGCATTTGATGTAACTTCCAGAGCAACCTGCACATGATCACTTCTGTCGGTGCTTATATGAACCATCTGGAACCTCCGTTTCTCATTTCTTCAGCTGGTTTTGTACAGACTGTCTGGACGTGAGAAGTCACAGAAAAGAAGCCAATGTGCAAACCCCAGTCGGCTCGTTGGCCACCCGTTGCACAATATTAAGATTGGGATTGGATGCGAAATTTTCGTACCATTTTGTTTTTGCTCCCCTTTCATTTGTAAAAATTAGAAAAATGTCTTATAATCACATGCACGGAAACATCAAAATCGTTGAATTACAGATGAATTTGTCCTACGATAATCATCTGTCTGTTGAAACTACACGAGGTTCCATGTGGTTACCACTCAATCTTACACATTCTTTAATTCTCGTCCTCTAAAATCACACACCTGTTTGCACTGCAGTTGCTTACATGCACGGGACATACGCTCCTGTAACATTCGGAAGTTGACGGTATGTGCGGAATATTCCTACATTTTTAAATGTCCACATTACTCGAAATGTAACGGATTATGGCCAGGTGAACTGGACGGCAATACTACTGATCATCGACCAATACCTTTGTTTCGGTAAAGTACCATCGTAAGGAATGGGAAAACAGAGTGATCCTTTTCGTACATGAAGCATATCCACCGACTTGACACAATAACTCAAGTATTTTGCTGCACTTTGTTGATAATGAGCACCTATCGACATAGCTGTCAACATAGCCCGGAATAACTTCGTTTATGGCTGTCAAGGGAATGTTATACCTTTCTTCCGATAGTGTTAGGTTAAATAACAGTGATAGAAGTGGATGGCGATAGCGCAGTCTTCTCTTCAAAGTGGACCACAAAAGATCAGTAATATAGATATCTGGTGATTGCGGCTGCCAGGGGAGATAAAAAATCCCGTCCTGTCAGACCACAGCATCATCTGTGTGGAACGAACATTGTAACCTGAGATGGACTTCATCAACCAAAATGGTCACATAATCTTTGGAAGTAATGCGTCATTGCAGAGTAACAGTGTAGCGTATGGAATACGACGATGTGGTTGCCAGTACCATGAGCGAAGCAACGATAAGTTTTAGTCGAGACATAAACGCGATGAGAAGTAATGGGAAGCAGTGTGTGCAACGTTCATTAGAACAAGTGACTTTCTTCCATTGCTCCATAGTCAAGGATTTCAGCTTCAGTGTCACGTTTTCTTGTTAAGCACATTTCCTTCAGTGATGACTACTTTTCGAAATCGAGCTAGTCCTATAAATCTCTTTATGGAGCCCTCTTCATGTTGCTTAGGTGTTGAAATTCATTTTTCTCCATAATCCTATTCAGTGATCGTCTGCCACAATCACTCAACACACACCCTCGTCTTCGTTGTGGATTATGTTTTTCCGCTTTCCGTGGGCATGATACAAACCTTGGTTACGGTGCCTCCAGTAACAACAAAACACTCCGCCTACCTTCGTTAGGGAAGTACCCATCATATGATCAACAATTAGTCTACATTCGAACTCATTTATCTCTGACATAGCCCACTCATAACTTAACAGATCAGTGTTTTGACCACGACTGACTGTTGCAACGCACTGAGAACTTTTTACAGGTGCCGTTTGCCCTCAATTACAACACCGCAGCCTGTAGGCGTTGGTGGAATCAGCACCTTGTGTTCAGACAGGCAATTCTTGGTGTGTTTCCATGTTTCTGTTCAACCTCTGTGCGTCTTCCTGCGAGCACCTCTTATTTCCACTTCTTGTAGCTCTTGCTTCGTGTTGTGACATCGCCTACTAGATGAATTTAAACGCCAGAGTGATTTCGGTAACAGGCAAGACACCGTAGAGCTTTTTAATGTGCTGAGAGGGTTCAATTGAACAGGAATTCCACACAAAATGGAAAGCTACAGTATATAAGATATGCCTAAACGCTCCACTCCCGTGCCCGCTCTCACATTTCCCCCTCCACACGGATACAAAGCTAGTAGTGTGACCTCCACAGTAGCTCATTACTCACCTGTTGCTTCCCAGCGCATCTCGGTAGTGCTACCTGCAGTAGAAGGAATGTTGCGAGCAGGAAGGCGCCAACCTGCTGGACTGTGCGCAGGCCGGCGGGCAACGTGTTCGCGGGCGTGAAGCTGCGCAAGACGGTGACCAACGACCGGTCGGCGCCGCTCATCACGTAGGCGGCGGGCGCGCGTTGCTGGAGCCGTGGTCGTGGCCGCGGCCGCGGCCGTGTTGTGGTGTGGGTTCCTGGTGTTGGTAACTAACTCGGCTGGGCGCCAGTCCAGCCGCTGGTGAAGGTGCTACTCTGGTGGCGGGTGCCAGCTCGCTTCCTCTCCTCAGACGTGCTTGTTTGTACATAACACTGTATAACTGTAACATAGCAGAAACTATCTGTAAATAAATGTTAACACAAATTTACTAACACTGTATTCTTCCACATCATTACCCCCTATGCCGTTATGACCATCATACCCAGGTGTCTTTTGTTACCCTCTCCTCAGGTATTTGTTATTTTTGTTTGTTTATTTATGTAACCCGGTCTCATTGGGGCCATCAGGCCCTCCCTTACATCAGACCAGGATTTTACACATTACATCGCAGTTACCAAAGAAGTAAACATTTTAATAGTATTAAAATGATTTGAGTGGCTGCAGTGACAATGTGAGTAAATATTACTGACTGTGAACTAATAATGTAAATACTGGCTGTACTTCTAATAATGCTGCTGCTGCTGCCACTAATAATGGTAATAGTAGTAGTAATTTGTGTGACCAGATGAAACCACTTTCGTCCAGACATAACTGTGGGTTCTTTGATTGCTTGGGGAGAATGCGCATCAGACTAGAACACAGGAAATAATAGTTCACTTTATTACAGAAATGAATAAAAGATTTACTTACATTGGACACAGTTCTTTGCTTCAACATTGCTTGGTAATGCAACTGTCACTGACTATGAAAGCATCATCTGATGCACAGGATAACAAACTGTTCTCTTTCAGTACAAAACGAATGTATGTTTCGTCAGAAACTTTGAGTGACTCTTAGTCCTACATGGCGACGTTGACTGCTTCAGCTGAGGTACTAGGTCGGCTGAGCTCTTCCCTGCTCGCCACCATATCGACCTCAGCGTCAGGGCGCTGCTATACTGAGGGGGACACGTGGTCTTCTGGAGTGCCTCCCATTGGTTGTTGCAGATTGCCGATGGGCTTCGCTAATGTCTGCGGTATTCATTCGACTTTGGTGTGGCACCGCTATCTCAGGATGATTCGACAATAATAATAATAACAATAAAATTTACAATAATAAAAATAATGCTAGTGGCAGATATAACAAATATCTGTTATAGCGAGTTCTGGGGAAAGTAGATTTAAGGAAATTTCACCGGCAAAGAAAACTAAGAAAGGAGGTACAAGGATAACGAGTGCGTACAGGGACTGTAGTAATCATTATCGTTGCTTTAATAGAAAAGTCGTTAACTGTCTTCTGAAGCTGGAGGTATTATTCAGCTCTCTAATATAATGAAGGAAGTTATCCCAGAGACGGATTCCTACTACTGAGAAGGACTTTTAAAAAGTGGCTGAGCGATGGCGGAAGACTGAAAAGATTTTGCTCTGATGGGAACAGGTGTTTCTGTCTGCTTCTGTAGACAAAAGCGTTATGGTCGAGGAGAGATACAAAGGACAGCGTACATTTATAAGACAGCAGAGAAGATCCTGAACTTGTCTGCGTGTATCCATAATAGCTGTGCATTTGATAGTGAAATACAATCAAAGAGCCAAACGTCACAGATGCAACGAACACAGTCATTCATAAACACTTCCATGCGCCATGAGCTTTCCCAAGGAAGACCTTGCAGGATAACATCTCTGTAATCAATAATTGGAGATATAAGTGTCTGTACATGTTTCGTTTCCAGGTCAAGAGGGAAGAGCTTTTCACATTTTTGTAGGGCATGGAAAGATGCTGAAATGAAATGAAATGGCGTGTGGCTAGGGCCTCCCGTCGGGTAGACCGTTCGCCTGGTGCAGGTCTTTCGATTTGACGCCACTTCGGCGACCTGCGCGTCAATGGGGGATGAAATGATGATGATTAGGACAACACAACACCCAGTCCCTGAGCGGAGAAAATCTCCGACCCAGCCGGGAATCGAATCCGGGACCTTAGGATTCACATTCCGTCACGCTGACCACTCAGCTATTGGGGCCGGATATGGAAAGATGCTGATGCCTTCTTAGACATTGCTACTAAGTGCTCAGTCCAACCTAAATTTTCATGTGTTATTACTTTTAGACCCTTTGCTGAGTGATAGAAGTTGTTGTTTGTCCCATTTGGAGTTAAAGATGGTTGGCTCTGAGCACTATGGGACTTAGGCCACTTTATAAAAAGCCACTTTATAAAAAGGGAGACAGGGATAATGTTGACAATTATAGACCTATTTCTATGCCATCGGTGTTTGCTAAAGTTATCGAGAGGGTTGTATATACAAGGTTACTGCAGCATTTAAATTCACATAATTTGCTGTCAAATGTACAGTTTGGTTTTAGAAATGGCTTAACAACTGAAAATGCTATAGCCTCTTTTCTCTGTGAGGTTTTGGACGGATTAAATAAAAGGTTGCGAACGTTAGGTGTTTTCTTTGATTTAACGAAGGCTTTTGACTGTGTTGACCACAAAATATTACTGCAGAAGTTGGAACATTATGGAGTAAGGGGAGTAGCTTACAATTGGTTCGCCTCCTACTTTAAGAACAGAAAGCAGAAGGTAATCCTCCGCAATATTGAGAGTGGTAATGATGTTCAGTCCCAATGGGGCACTGTTAAATGGGGCGTTCCCCAAGGGTCGGTGCTGGGGCCACTGCTGTTCCTTATTTATGTAAATGATATACCTTCGAGTATTACAGGTGATTCAAAAATATTTCTGTTTGCTGATGACACCACCTTGGTAGTGAAGGATCTTGTGTGTAATATTGAAACATTATCAAATAATGTAGTTCATGATATAAGTTCGTAGCTTGTGGAAAATAATTTGATGCTAAATCACAGTAAGACTCAGTTTTTACGGTTTCTAACCCACAATTCAACAAGAACTGACATTTTAATCAGACAGAATGGGCATGTTATAAGCGAGACGGAACAGTTCAAGTTCCTAGGCGTACGGATAGATAGTAAGCTGTTGTGGAAAGCCCATGTTCAGGATCTTGTTCAGAAACTAAATGCCGCTTTATTTACCATTTGAACAGTATCTGAAATAAGTGACATTTCAACACGAAAAGTAGTATACTTCGCATATTTTCATACGCTTATGTCATATGGTATTATTTTTTGGGGTAATTCTTCTGATTCAAAAAGGGTATTTTTGGCTCAAAAACGGGCTGTTCGAGCTATGTATGGTGTAAGTTCGAAAACCTCTTGTCGACCCCTTTTCAATAGTCTGGAAATTTTGACATTGCCCTCACATTATATATTTTCTTTAATGTCGTTTGTTGTTAGCAATATTAGCTTATTCCCAAGAGTTAGCAGCTTTCACTCAGTTAATACTAGGCAGAAATCAAATCTGCATGTGGAATGCACTTCCTTGACTCTTGTGCAGAAAGGAGTGCAGTATTCTGCTGCATCCATTTTCAATAAGCTACCACAAGAACTCAAAAATCTTAGCAGTAGCCCAAACACTTTTAAGTCTAAACTGAAGAGTTTCCTCATGGCTCACTCCTTCTATTCTGTCGAGGAGCTCCTGGAAGAGATAAATGTGGTCCCACGGAACAATAAATAAATAAATAAATAACAGCTGTGGTCATCAGTCCCCTAGAACTTAGAACTACTTAAACCTAACTAACCTAAGGACATCACACACATCCATGCCCGAGGCAGGATTCGAACCTGCGACCGTAGTAGTCGCGCGGTTCCGGACTGCGCGTCTAGAACCGCGAGACCACCGCGGCCGGCGTTAAAGATGGTAGGGATTCCCGATATTTCAGGCTAATGAACCTAGTGTTTTGGTGAGTTGTGGTTTAACTCTGTAGGCTGCTCCCATGTTGGTAGTGCACACAGATCGGTAGCTTCTGGTTTATTCGTTTCGCGCTTAGGTACAATTAGTGTTATTTTAGCGTACACGTGATTTTTACAGTAGGGCAAAACTGATGACATATCATTGACGTACAATGAAGAGCCAAAGAAACTGCTAAACCTCTCTAACGTTGTGTTGGGCTCCCACGAGCACTCAGAAGTGCGGCAACACGACTTGGCATGGACTCAACTAATGTCTGAAGTACGCCCGTCCGGTTGGCCCTGCGGTCTAACGCACGGCTTTCCGGGCGAGAAGGAGCGCCTGGTCCCCGGCACGAATCCGCCCGGCGGATTTGTGTCGAGATCCGTTGAACCGGCCAGTCTGTGGATGGTTTTTAGGCGGTTTTCCGTGTGCCTCGGAGAATGCGGGCTGGTTCCCCTTATTCCGCCTCAGTTACACTATGTAGGCGATTGCTGCGCAAACAAGTTCTCCACGTACGCGTACACCACCATTACCCTACCACGCAAACATAGGGGTTACACTCGTCTGGTGTGAGACGTTTCCTGGGGGCTCCACCGGGGGCCGAACCGCACAATAACCTTGGATGCGGTGTGGGGCGGCGGAGGGGTGGACTGCGGTAGTCGTCGTGGGGTTGTGGACCACTGCGGCTGCGGCGGGGACGGGGCGTCTCCGTCGTGTCTAGGTCCCCGGTTACAATACAATACAATGTCTAAAGTACTACTGCAGGCAATTAACACCATTAATCTTGCAAGGCTGTTCATAAATCCGTAAGAGTACGAGGAGGTGGAGATATCTTCTGAACAGCACATTGCAAGGCATCTCAGATATGCTCAATAATGTTCATGTCTGGGGAGTTTGGTGACCAGTGGAAGGGTTTAAACCCAGAAAAGTGATCCTGGAGCCACTCTATAGTAATTCTGGACGTGTTGTGTGTCGCATTGTCCTGTTGGAGTTGCCCAATTCCGTAGGAATGCACAATGGACATGAATGGATGCAGGTGATCAGACAGGATGCTTACGAACGTGTCACCTCTCTGAGTCGTCTCTAGACGTGTCAGGTGACCCATATCACTCCTAATACAAACGCCCCACACATTACGAAGCCTCCACTAGCTTGAACAGTACCCTGCTGGCAGGCAGAGTCCATGGATTCATGAGGTACACGTCCATCCGCTCGATACAAATTGAAACGAGGCTCCTCCGACTAGGCAACATGTTTCCAGTCATCAACAGTCCATTGTCGTTGTTGACGAGCCCAGGCGTGGCGTAAAGCTCCGAAAGGCCATATCGATGATGATTCGTTGAACGGTTCGCACGCTGACACTTGTAGATTTCCCAGCACTGAAATCTGCAGCAATTTGCGGAAGAGTGCACTTCTGTCAGTTTGAAAGATTCTCTCCAGTAGTTGGTGGTCCTGTTCTTGCAGAATCTTTTTCCGGCCGCGGCGATGTCGGAGACGATGTTTTATCGCATTCCTTATATTCCCGGTACACTCGTTAAACGGTCGTACGGGAAAGTCCCCACTTCATCGCTACCTCGGAGATGCTGTGTCCCATCGCTCGTGTGCCAACTACCTGTATAGCACCCCGTTCAAACTCACTTAAATTTTGATAACCTGCCACTGTAGCAACAGTAACCGATCTAACAACTGCGCCAGACACTTGTTGTCTTATATAGGCGTTGCCGACCGCAGCGCCGTATTCTGCCTGTTTACGTAACTCTGTATTCGAATACACGTGCATATACTAATTTCTTTGGCGCATCAGTGTACAATGAAAAGAGTACAGGACCTTATACAGTATCCTAGGGGTCGCCTGATACTACCAGCATTGGGACTTGCGCGGCATGACGGATTGCTGGCGATATGTAAGGTATGAACGAAACCACTGTCCTGAACTTGGTAAGAAATTTAGGCTGCTAAGTTGGGAAGCAAAATATCGAAGTCAGCAGTGTCAAAGGCTTTGTTGAGTGTGTAAGAGACACATGACACTCGCCTCTTGTGCGTACATGGCAAGCTCCAGGTCATCTGTTACCTTAATTAAGGCAGATGATGTATTGCGATGTTTACGGAAAAAAGAGACGATTCCTGTCGTTCTCCCTTCTGCGACGTCCTTTTGTTGAAAGCCTCACCCATACAATAATATGTTTGCTCTCGGATGTACAACGGTAAGAGCATGCACTGTACAGGGTGAGGCCAAAGTCAATCCACTAAGGTACAGATGTTCAGGGATTTACCTGAATATCTTGGGACAAGGTAACCGAGGTGTTACAGCGTAACAGCGTTTCGTTAGATTATTGTGCCTGTGATGTTCTGTTCTCTCACGCTACTTGCTGTGAACAACAATAATTCCCACTTCACTCTACGCCCTCAAGCCTACATTCAGTACATCTTGATTGCGTCTCGCGTTTGTTGTTCCGACAGTGTTAGGTATAACTTAGTAGTGCTACACAGGATTATAGATAGACTTGCTGATAAAAAGTTGGCCGATATGCAGCTTGTGCATGTTTCCACTGCATTCAATAGATGCACTGTACATTTTACTGATTGTGTATTATCGGCTTCGTCACTTTTATGACGCTACTTTCACAGAAACACATGAAACTGGGATTAAAAAAACGAATAAAAATTACGGAACAGCCGCCAAAACGGGGCCATGAATTGGTTCCATTCAAAAGTAATCACGAACACGTTAAGAGATGTATCCCACTGGGAGGTGAGACGATCAGTTGCTTTTCGTAGAATGCGATCGGCCGCTGCCGATCCAAAGTGGAATGTGTTTGTAACCTCCCCCTCACTTATCGACCTTAATGACAGTGAAAAATTAAACCGCGTGTACCTAATGGAAATTCGGGGAAAGCAATCGTCACCGAAGTCAATTTGTCGGTCTAGAGGGAGGAAAGGGTTACATCTAAATGAAAGGAAAAATGCAAATGAAACTGGTGGAAATTAATTTTGAAAAGGGGTAAAGTTAATAAAGAAAGTAAATGTGCGGCCGTTACGTTAACAATTAACCAGCGGTAATTAGATATTTGAGATTTGGGGGAAATTACGGTCGCCAGTCCTAAGGACAATTACTATAGTAACTGAAAAAGAAAGGTTATTGCACATATAATTAGCACTAGAAGCGTGGCAACTGAAGGTTGACACGTGTAGTGTGAAAACTGAATGTTTGTCAGAAGTAATAAATTTCGCTACACTCTGACTTAATTTAGCAAAAGAATTAATAAAACCGGAAAATCGAAAGCTAATTTAGTGATTGAAGTTAATAGTGAGCTTTCTTTCTGAAGCACATCGAAATTCAGTAAAATACGGTTAGTCTTGGACTACCTCAACAATCATTTCAAAAGCTACTTGAATCTACGCAATTTAGAAATAAGAGATTTAACATTGAACTTGAATTAAATGATTCTGAACAATTAACAATAGTAAAATTTAGTACGTACCAAGCTGAGCTGCAGTCACAGGTAAGCTAAAATACGATAACAAAACTCGCACTCTTAATTTGTGCTCGTGTATTCTAAATATTGTAGCCAGCTATGAATACCTTAACTGAACTTTGAAATTACAGCAGTGAAATCGAATGATGCTGGCATTTGAATTTCAACGACACTCGGGTTCATTCCGGAAAGGGAAAGGACCCTGCTTGGTAATGCAATTGGGACATTGAGCAACAAACGTTCATGGTAAGTTGCTGTAATTTTGTGATGCAACAATTTTAAAAGTTTGAAAAGCTGAGGTCTGCCATACAGTTCTAAAACTTTACGTGCTTTCAGTCTTCCTTGTTGGTTGATTGAAGGTTGGAAGCCGTCGATCGAGGAGGTGGCGACAGTCACTCATTGTCGGCCGTCGCTGTTGCAGAAGCTGGATGTCGGCGCGCCTTCTTCTCGACACGGTCGCCAGACGAAACGGGCTCTTGATGTGCGCCAGCTAATGCTTCCCGTCCGCGACACCATGTCAGAAACTATCATCGGAAGTCGAGCGCAATTACTTGCTGCCAAACCCCGAAAGCGCGGCAACTCGCGGGAGCTTCACACAACACACCTGCTCCACTGCACCACCCCAGCCAGACTCCCTCTGCTCTGCCCGCGCTCCACGCGGCAGAGTTAACACTACCAAAGATCCTAAACACTTTGGTTCTCCACACGACCTATCGATGTAATGGTTCGATAGCATAGTTTCCCTATGCCAGACCCAGCGTAAAAATACAAATAATCTTTACACAACAAACCAATTATACATCGACATAAATGCATATATATACAAATAGTAAAACGATTACAATATACAAAGACACAGAAACGTCATATATTCAGGTAACAAAATAAGGAAAAAAATTTGCAGTGCAACAGATGGAAATAGGAGGATATGCATTTCCGGCGTTACATGTCCACGACTGTGATATAACTTTCAACATATTGAAGAACTTCAATCCACCGTTGTCACCGTGCTAGCTGTATTACAGCAGATCTAGATTTGGGCCAGTAACTAGTCATTATCAATGCAGTATTTCGGAGTTATTTATGCCCTAGTACGTCTGCACCTGTTGTTATTTCTCTTGTCACAGTTAATTAAAGAGCTTTGACAAAAACCAGAACAAAAAGTGTAGACGTACTAGGCCTTGTATAACAACTCGGAAATACTGCACTGAACTGATAAGGACTAGTTACTTGCCGAAATACCAAACTACTCTTGTAAAGCCAGAATGAAAAAGACGACATATTGCTGCTCTGTACCATTTCGATACAGGATGATTCCACCCGGCAGCATTCCGACAACCAGAGGGAAGACGAAAAAGCGAACAGTGGAAACATCCTAAATCTCCCCCACCAAAGATATCCAAAGTGGTTCACTAAAGTTCCGGTGGCAGGTGCTCCCTGCTTGTCCAGTTCCTCGAGCGTGGAACTACAATCAATGCGCACTGCTATGAAGACACTTTGTAGACACAAACTGCGACGCGCCATAAATTCAGAACGGCCAGGAATGGTGTCGATTGGAAGAGTTGTGTTGCATGATAACGCCTGCCCCCACACTCCCAGTTGGACAAAGGCTACACTTCAACGATTACGTTGGCAAACACTTCAACGTCCTCCGTACAGTCCGTATATTTCAACGTGCGATTATCACACCTCTCGCTACCTGAAGAAAGACGTAGACGGTGACGGTTATTGAAATACGACGGTCGTCCACAAAGTAAGTTCCGTTTTTATTTCTATCCGCGGCAGCGCTACGATCGCAGTTCTGAGCATGCGCGGCAGGTACTCTGACTCAAGGGGAAGACATGTACGCCATTTTCAGATCGCTGCTGCCGACGTGTGCTTTGTACTGCTTCTTTATAACGTCAACCGTAATAGAAAATGCCACCGCGTGTGAAATCAGATCTGTGATTCATTTTCTAAGTGCAAAGAAAGTTAAACTAAAGGAAATTCACAGGAGGTTTACAGACAAAATGATATGAGTGATTCAATGGGTAAAAAGACTGTTCAATGAAGGACGTGATCAAGTGCCCGATGAAGAACGAAGTGGTTCAAAATGGTTCAAATGGCTCTGAGCACTATGCGACTTGACTTCTGAGGTCATCAGTCGCCTAGAACGTAGAACTAATTAAACCTAACTAACCTAAGGACATCACACACGTCCATGCCCGAGGCAGGATTCGAACCTGCGACCGTAGCGGTCGCTCGGTTCCAGACTAAAGCGTCTAGAACAGCACGGCCACTCCGGCCTGCCAGAACGAAGTGGACGCTTGTCTGTAGTTACTGATGAACTGGTTCACACAATTGAAGAGAAGATTAACCACAATCATAATTTTACACTTTCTGCCCTTGCTATGGAAGTTCCGCAGATCTCACGTTCACTAACTCACGAAATTGTTACTGAAAAACTGAAATTTAGAAAACTTTGCTCACGTTGGGTACCCAACATTCTTACTGAACAACACAAAAAACAACGGATGGGCACTGCACTACGGTTTCTGACACGCTTCTATGAAGAAGGCGACGGTTTTCTTTCTCGGATAGTCACGGGAGATGAAACTTGGGTATCGTACGACACCCCTGAAACAAAACGGCAATCAGTGGAGTGGAGGCTCACTTCATGCCCAACGACGGTTAAGCGTAAGTAAATCTTGAAACCTCGAAAAGTCATGTGCACCGTTTTTTGCGATTGAAAAGGCATTTTGCTGATTGATTGCTCAACACGAGGCCAAACAATCAATGCATATGGTTACTGTGAGACCATTAAGAAACTGCGACACGCAATACAGAACGAGCAGCAA
Organism: Schistocerca serialis cubense; assembly: GCF_023864345.2. Classification (NCBI taxonomy): domain Eukaryota; kingdom Metazoa; phylum Arthropoda; class Insecta; order Orthoptera; family Acrididae; genus Schistocerca; species Schistocerca serialis. Next base: position 1,140,044,757 of record NC_064639.1, on the reverse strand, counting down.
GGATTACTGTCAAAAGGTGTTTTCTTCCACTATAATGCCCGACCTCACACGACGATTGTGACCAAATAACTCTTACGGGATCATCCTCCGTGCAGCCCGGACCTCGCTCCAAGTTACTTTGATCTTTTCTTACACCTAAAATCTGTCCTTGGTGGTCAACACTTCAACGATGATGACGAGCTGAAAGAACACGTTACCAAATGGTTCAATACACAGGCGGCAACCATCTGTGAAGAAGGCGTAGAAAAACTTGTGCCACGCTCTGACAAGTGAATACAAAATTTCGGAAGCTATGTAGAAAAGTAGTTTAACAGTTGTAGATTTTTGTCCAATAACTATTTTTTCTGTATCTGTACACGTTTGTTTTATATAACCAAACGGAACTTACTTTGTGGACATACCTCATACATGAAAAAAAAAAACAACGTAAATTGGTTACAAACTACTGCGTGGACATATTTTGGTCAACATGTAAACGCCACTACAGATATTCGGGTTTAGCTTATGGCATGTCCGATATGTCTGCCATCATTGGCGATTATGTAGCGCAAACGAATAGCGAAATTCTGTATGATTCGCTGAAATGACGGAACATCGATGCTGTCTATGACCTCCTGAGTGCCTGATTTCAACTCAGCAATGGTTTTTGGGTTGTTGTTGTACACCTTGTCTTTAATATAGTCCCAAAAAAAGGAGTCGCATGTCTTCAAATGACGACCAATCGAGACCCATGCCATTGGCCTCTGGATGCCCCAGAGCCAGAATGCGGTCCCCAAGTGCTCCTCTATGACATCAAACACTCTTCGGCTTTGATGGCGTCGAGCTCCGTCTTGCATGAACCGCGTCTTGTCGAAATCAGGGTCTCTTTGTATAAAGGGGATGAAGACCTTCAGTTATTACTTTGTAGTCACCGTGGCATAAAGGAATATCGCACCGATTATTCCGTGACTGGACTTGCACACCACACAGTCACCTGTTGGAGGTAAAGAGACCTCCCGATCGCGAAATGCGGATTCTCAGTCCCCCAAATGCGCCAATTTTGCTTATTGACGAACGCATCCAAATGAAACTGGGCATCGTCGCTAAACCAAACCATACATGGGCACACTAATTCACATCATGGCCCGCGGCCAACCGTGCAGTTTGGACGACCTAACGCAAACCGCTGAGAAGTTATGACGATTTTATTTCGTATAATTCCATAATTGTCACCCAGTCCATGGACGTTGGTTTCATCCGGATGAGGAAGTGCAGGGGTGCCTGCGGTTGTGCATCCGTTAGCGGCCGACCGCGTTCCACTAAGCAGGAATTGATCGTCTCATCCCCAGTGGGACACATGTATTACTGCGCGTGGTGATTACTTTTGAATGGTACTAGTCCATGGTCCCGTTGTGGCGGATGTTAGATTTGCATTTGACTGCCCCTCCTATTACTCTGTAATAATTGCGAGTCCCTTACATCAAAATATAAAATTTCCAAGAACAGTCTGAGAAATTGTGTCGGTGGAGGTCAGGTTCACACAGTAAATATGCCAATCATGGCCATCGTTGGTTTTTGACGATCCTTCAGTCAATAACTGTATCTCCGTACAACGATATTACGAAAAAAAAAGCAAAAAAGTTGCAGGTGCTCTAGAGTCATTTAAATAACGCTTGTGTACGTATCTGGTTAAGTGTACCAAGGTTTGTCTGTCAGATTATCAGCCACCACACTACCTTTGAATTAATAACTGTGTTCGATAATAATTATAAAAGTAATTTCTGTAAGATGTGACCGATGTACTCCTAGTCTCTGATTCTCTTCGAGGGTTAGGACCATATAATTCATTGCTCTGTCAGCCGCTCGATGTCAGCGCGTTCAATCATTGGACTGGTCACCATCTTTAATAATAATAACAATAATAATAATAGTAATGATAGTAATAATAATAAAAACTGAGCTAAGTTGGCCGGCCGTTGTGGCCAAGCGGTTCTAGGCGCTTCAGTCTGTAAGCGCGGGACCGCTACGGTCGCAGGTTCGAATCCTGCCTCGGGCATGGATGTGTGTGATGTCCTTAGGTTAGTTAGGTTTAACTAGTTCTAAGTTCCAGGGGACTGATGACCTCAGATGTTAAGTCCCATAATGCTCAGAGCCATTTGAACCATTTTTTTGAGCGAAGTTGTCATCGATGAAACTCGAGAGATATCGTTCGACGTCCGCATAAGAAAGAAAACGACGAAGAAAGAAATAGCAAGGAAGGACAAGAAAAAATGTTAGCGTTGTTACATCTACACCACAGGTTCCTGGTTTTGATTCCCAGTTGGTCGTTCTGCGAACGGAACTGTGTGTGTGTGTGTGTGTGTGTGTATGTGTGTGTGTGTGTGTACGTGTGTGTGCGTCGCCTCATCATTCCTCTCATCTTCATTAGACGGTCAACTCGCCGAATCGGCGTCAAATAAAAAGGCTTGCATCTGGCGGCCGAACAAAACCAAGATTGTGTCTCCCGAGCAATAAAGCCTGCCATTTGATTTATTGCACTTTTTAACACATTGGAAACCCTATCGAAACGTCGATCTCTTCCACGTGACCAATGAATACTCAACTTACGAAAGGTACCTAAAATGAATTTCTTGGCATTTTGAATGCGAGTTATTGCACCCAGTTTGATACCAAGTGCAGATTTGTTTTTGAGGAACCGACTGTAATACCACAGTGATAAGACGATGGGCTCGCAATCTAGAGGAGTTTGCTTCAAATCTACTTCCGACAGCAAAAATATTTGGATTTCCGTGGTATTATAAGCTTTCTTAAGGTACACGCCGCGCTGGATCTCTTGGTAAGCAGTTTTTCTTTTGTCTTTAATGACCTTGTCTTTGACTCAGCGTAAAATCTTTATCACCTGTTTATTTTCTTCTCAGTGAAATGCTATACATAAGCACTAAAGTAAGCTGCTTAATTACTGTTGTGGTCCACAAACAGCTTTGATATTAACAATACGACGGACATGTGAAATATCAAAAAAGGATATCATACTTTGATGCAACCTCGACTTCTGGTTCGCTGGAGGTAGAGCACAATTCCGAACTGAACAACAGTGGGGGAAGAGATCGACCGGGACTTGTTTTAAGAAAACATTGTGGCATTCATTAGATTTCATTTTGGGCAACCATACGAAATTCAGCCTATGATGGACCAAGGGCAATGCACTCCTATCCTGCAACGAGTTATGCTTAATGTTGAAGATGTAACTACAGATATTTTAATGGTGACAGCGGATGGTGTACACACCAACGTTACAGCAGTACTTACTTCAATTGTAGACTAATAATTATAGCCTTTAAGAGTAGTTTGTTTTTAGGTTGGTTGGTACGTCTTAGTACATGTAACAAGAGCACACCTATTAACGCTTATTTTCCCCTGTGTGGGGAGTCAGCTGTGGACGCTTGTCTATTGCGACAGACGTAGTCTCCTTAGTGGTGCAGTGTAGAGAACATCAGGGAGTAAATTGTGTGACGCGGGTACATATTACGGTACCAATGGTCATAATATCTCCACTCAAACCCCTAACATCCTGTATAACAAATCATTGTGATGTATAGAAAAGTAATGGAAACCATCGTGTCTGTGTGTGAAACACCATCATTTTGGTGGTAACAGAAATACAAAGCCCACGCTAAGGTCGTACTTATATTTTCGTCCTCTGAACTCCAGTAGTTTAATTGTTATTGGGAGTGCGAGAAATCAGTCGGGACCATATGATACTGCTGGTTGTTTAGCAGGTGTGTTCTCTGACATTAATGGTGATCTCATACAAGTCGGTACAGTTATGGATTACATGACGTTTCGTATAACCGTTAAGTAAAAATACACTCTGACATTATACTGTTCTAACAGCTTTGCGGCTCTTTTCAGTGGAGCTCATAAGCTGATAATTTTCGTCTGGTATTGTGACTCATGAATGGGTATCTTGACATCGAATGGCTCACAATCCGCCGCACCTCCTTTGCTTTCTAATTCTCAAAGAACATTTCTGGGAGAGTAGTTTTGGAACGTACGAAAGTAACTAAATTATGCCTTGCAAGCCAGTCTGTATGCATGTGGAAGGTTGCGTTTAGCGTGAGTCAACGGAGAGAGAGTTTTCCTATGTCACTGTCAGGAACCTAAAACGTGCTGCACGTCAGAACTTTCTACAGTCTTCATCTACTTCCTGGAGTTCTCCTCGTTAAATTAATGTTACTAGCGTTACAGGCGATCAAAGGAAGCAAAAATATAGACATCACGCTTTCACGTGACGCGATAAGAAACATCCGTTACTGCTCTCGTCGCCTGTTAGCGAGTGAAACTGTCTAGTCACGGGCACTAACGAACGGTGCGTTAGTTTTCGCCAGAGAATAAGCCGCGAACAGAGTAAGTTAATGTACATATTACCTCCAGCCATCAGTAACGGGCGTTAGGCTCAGTCAACTTGTTCCGCTTGTCTTATTGTGTTATGGATGGCGCGGATTTGTGAGCGACGTATCATGAGCTGCGAGAGTAGTTTAATAACGGAGTACAGGCAAGCGTGACTACTGAGGACTGTCATATATTGAAGCGGAGAGAATGTACGGTAGCCACGTTTTACGTCAACAGTGAACATTTTATATGTTACATTTCTTAGGTATTTGTTGGTTTCCTTTATTTTATTACTGTGGCAGAAGGGTAGAGTATTTGAGGTCTGGCCCACTACAGAATTCGTTTCTCGTCAACCAAACCACAGGAAGCTGGGTGTGAGCAGAGGATTTTCCAAGTTGGAATAATTGCAGTTCCAGCGTTTGCCTTACAACCAAGAAAAAACCCCCGAAAAACGTACAATAGGTATGTACATAAGAAAAGATTAATTTCTATGTCTAGCAAGAGTCTTGCAGTGTTCTTTCACACACTACAGCAAAGAGTTCGTAGAAGTTTGTTGTTTAAGCGAATAACTCTAAATACAAATATATAAGCCTCCGCAAGTTTTTTTTCAACTATGCTAGAAATTTAGTAAGCACTCTTGGAACCAGCAAAGGCTAGAGATGGAAATGACAGAAAGTGTATACAGAGAAAGATAGTTTTAATGTAATAGAAATATGTTAATTAGATGTATAACATATATGTATAACAAGTAAGAGAAATCGCATGAAAGCTAGTTACACGCCACTTTAAACAACAGACTGTGAAAGGAAGATTTCTTCATATTTTCATCCTAACTGTAACCTCAAAATTAGACAGTAGGAAATCTGTCCTCAACACAGCTTCCAACGATAGTAAACACGAATTGAAAATAAATAAACTCGAATTGCAGTCCAAAAAAACGGATTCATGTAACCGTATTAATATGGCAACCATACTCTGCTAGGAAATATAATTTAAATATGAATCGCCAGCTCTATTAACCATAATAGTTTCTGCACAGAAGATTACGCCAGCTACAGCAGCTTCAGCATAGAGGTATAACAGTGCTATAGCAAGCTGCTAATTAATTAAAAGAAATAAATTAAAGTTCTTAATGACCGTTACAAAGCTCCCATTTTAATGAAAGTCTCACAATAATGTTTTATTAACATTTAGCTATGATGGTTGTCAACGTAAAGGGAATAACAAATCATTATCAATTATTACTGCCAAAATTCCACTTTGAATTGAAGGAATGCAAGTAACCTTGAATTTGTGGGTAAGATTGCCATGATTTCACTCTGTACTGTAACATGGCACGGGCGAGACTTGTTCTCCTGTTAGCTTAAGGATCATTTCAGTTGTGATTAAACACCTATATCTACGAAAGCTGCCACAAAACCGACGCAGAGGGTGTAGGTGTAGGGATAGACTTTCTATACTTTCTGTATGATAGTCTAGTTCATTCTAGTGATCACAGCAAATTCATCTACACTACATTCATCAGCCAAAACATTCTGACTCCTGCCCGCCACGACACTGAATACCTCTCGGTGGCGTTGCGGGCATGTGACGCTGTAAAGCGCGTCCCACATGAAGTAAGATTCACTGCTGGCTTAATCAGGTTTTACAACTGCGACTTTTCGGTCAAAATTGACTACTCGAAGTTTGAGCACCTTTCGTGCCTTCTTGTAAATCAGCTAACAATGGCGACGCGCGTGTGTCTATGACGTCAATGATCTGTAGATTGTGACGAGTGTGGAGTTCTACATTTCCGGGTATGCTCCGCGCTGCGCATGCGCAAAAGCGGGGGACTGTGGAGGCATCTGCTGAAAACCTATTCTGGCCGAGCTCACTCCTATTACAGAAACAACTTTTGCGTTTCCGTCTCTTCTTAATCTTCATTGTGTTGTCTGCTTTATTTTGGCGACACACTGAAAAGTTAGACAAAGTCCTGGTACTCTTTACTATTAGTGTTCTCCTGCAAGAGAGACGAAATGTCTGAAAGCAAAAGGGCATTTGCCTTTTACAGAGAAAAAGTCTCAACTATTCTAAAATAAGAACGTAAACAGATAAAAGAGTTTTAATGAAAACTATTTTCACAGCGGAAAACTCTGAATTATTTGACGAGAAAATAATTTTCGCTGTTACTTGGCATTTAGCAAGAAAGTAAGATACAAATTGCGCTATTATTGCGTTCTCGATCTCGTTTGATGTGTTTGCAAATACACATTTTCTCGAAAGAATAAATGTTAATTTTGCGAAATTTGTGGATGATACTTTTCGTATTCCGTCTTTTCCAAGCAATGTAAAGAATTTACTAGATGAACTTTAACAGGAACTTCCACCACGAACTCTGCTTAAGTCATCAAGAAACTCTTATATCATTGCTCGTTCCAACATTTAGCACTACATTAAAATTTTTTTTAACCTCACTTTCACCATTAGGATGCCAACTGCGAGGAGACAACTCTCACGAAACCGACAATTTTACGCTTAGGAGTAAACGACAATGACCACTCGAAACAGTTGAGACTCAGTACGTGAAAAAAACGCCAGGGACGCTGCAGTAGACTCACTTGTCTCGAGCACTTTACTGAGACAAGCACGTAGATCCCTTAAAAAGGGCTTTACTTGCAGGCTCGCGCGGTGGTTCCCCAGGCAAGATCTGTTGTATGCTAGGTTGTTCCCCTACAGGGAACTCTGCATGTATTTGGCGATAATGCTGTTGCTGTTTTCATTGCACAGTTCTATGAATGCTAACTGCGCTGACTTGTCAGAAGTCTTGTTCCTGTCTGATGTCACAGAATGGAAGGTGAGGTCTCCTGGAGAGCGCTGATTAACCGGCTAGACAAAACAGTGACACGCACCTGCCAGCTGCTCTGCAATCTTCGTCAAACGATTTTCAATAAACCATTTGTTTAAAAAAAAACTTTTATCGTATCTCTTAGCCGAATTCGTCAGCGTTATGATGAGCTCCATATTGTTTCATTAATATTCAAAGAGATTGTGACATTTCAACATTAAGTAATCCACTGCACGAAATTCGAGTAGATTGCAATGAAAAAAAAAAAAAAAATGGTTGCTAGGAGTTTATATATTTGGTGGATGTTAGGTCATACATTTCTGAGTACCAAATGTAGCGACCATATCGATTTATTCCTTGATTGTAGGACAGGGTCTTAATCTTCCTCCATAATCAAGAAAAGGATTGTACTTACCGCACTCAATTCCGCTCCCACGCGAAAAGATGAAGTCAAAATTAGATATTTATAATATTCCTTGCATCTCATAAACTGATTTAAGTACTGAAACGAGATTTTGGTAAACGAAGGAAAGGAAAGTGTTTTGACATACGGTCAGTATAAGAAAATGCCTTATCTATTGTGATACACAAATAATTAAGGATGTTTTCAATAGTGGAACGTAGTTTTTTATAAGACATTGGTAGCTGGTGGGACGAAAATTGCTGCGAGTTTTGATCAACGTAAGTGAAGAAATTAAATGGTTAATTTTATACCAAGAATGAAGAATGGCCTTTTTATAAACTATCTACCTTCTTTCTCATGAGTTTCTGTTTCAGAATTCAGTCTCAGTTCCAACTACGATAGTATGTTAGTGAGTCGAATCTTTCAAGGCTCTGTTTGGCAAAAGAAGCATATTTTAATATGGCAGCATAATAAGTGTAGGTGCTACTCAGAATTATGTCGAAGTTTCAAGAGAAAGGAATGGTAAGACGTTTAGGGAAAGCAAATTGCCTCTTCTTTGGTAATTTCGGTAGAATGTTATGTCACAGTTTATTTATAATAACGAATGGCTAGGACCTAAACTTGCCAAAGGATTTTATTTCTATATTTGTTGTGACGTGGGTTATTAATTTCGAAATATCACAGTAACTTTGACTATCAACAAGATAATAGGCGTGAAGATGACGAAAAAGGCTACGAGATGCGAGAGAATAGAGAACTGTTTCTTCAAAATCGTTTGAGAAAGACTGCAGAGCATCCAGTTTGGCTGCGCTGTACTTGATGCAGTCCAGCTAGCCCATTATCTGTTGCACTGTCTATTTCCCACGTAAGCCAGCGATCTAGGCCCTGTCAGCAAACAGCGAATAGCACCAATTCGCAGCCTTGTATTGTATTGTTTTAGGGACCTAGAAAGGACGGAGAGACTTCGTCCCCGCCGTAGCCCTCAGTGGTACACAACACCACAACAGGCTACAGCAGTCCACTCACCCCACTGCCGCCCCACACTGAAACCAGGGTTATTGTGCGGTTCGGCCCGCATTGGACCCCCCGGGAACGTCTTACACCAGACGAGTGTTTGCGTGGTAGAGTAATTATGGTGGATGCATACGTGGAGAAACTGTTTGCGCAGCAATCGCCGACATAGTGTAACAGAGGCGGAATAAGGGGAACCAGCCCGCATTCGCCGAGGCAGATGGAAAACCGCATTGAAAGCCATCCACCGACTGACCGGCACACCGGACCTCAACACTCATCCGCCGGGCGGATTCGTGCCGGGGACCGGCATGCCTTCCCGCCCGGAAAACGTGCGTCAGACCGCACGGCTAACCGAGCGGGCACTTCGCAGCCTTACGTGAAGCTTACTCCTTGAGAGATGGGCTTAAGGAAATTATATATATATATACACACACTGAGGTGACGAAACTCATGGGGCATCGATAGGTACATATACAGATGGCGGTAGTCTCGCGTACACGAGGTATAAAAGTTCAGTGCATGTCCGGAAGAGCCGGCCGGAGTGGCCGAGCGGTTCTAGGCGCTATAGTCTGGAACCGCGAGACCCCTACGGTCGCAGGTTCGACTCCTGCCTCGGGCATGGGTGTGTGTGATGTTCTTAGGTTAGTTAGGTTTAAGTAGTTCTAAGTTCTAGGGGACTGATGACCTCAGAAGTTAAGTCCCATAGTGCTCACAACCATTTGAACCATTTTTGTGCGGAAGCGTCATTTGCACACAGGTGATTCACATGAAAAGGTTTCCGACGTGATTATGGCCGCACGACGGGACTTAAAAGACTGAACGAGTAATGGTATTCGGAGCTACACGCATGGGACGTTCCATTTCGGAAATCGTTAGGGAATTCAATATTTCGAGATCCACATTGCCAATAGTGTGCCGAGAATGCCACATTTCAGGCGTTACCAAGCAACACTGCGTGAAATAACCACAGAAATCAATGTTGGACGTACGATGAATGTATCTGTTAGTAGAGTGCGGCGATATTTGGGGTTAATGGGCTACGTCAGCAGAAGACCGACGCGAGTGCCTTTGGTAACAGCACGACATCGCCTGCAGTGCCTTTCCTGGGGTCGTGGCCATGTCGGTTGGACTCTATAGACTACTGTAAAACCGTGGCCTGGTCAGATGAGTCAGAGTTTCAGTTGATAAGAGCTGACGGTATGGTTCAAGTGTGGTGCAGACCCCATGAAACCATGGACCCAAGCTGTCGACATGGCAATGTGCAAGCTCGTGGTGGTCCATAGTTGGTTGGGTTGTGTATACGTGGAATGGACTGGGTCCTCTCGTCCAACTGAACCTATCATTGTCTCGAAATGGTTATGTTCGGCTACTTGGAGACCCGTTTGCAACCATTCATGAACTACGTGTTCCCAAACGACTACGAAATTTTTATGGCTGCCAATGCACTATCTCAACGGGCCACAGTTGTGGGCGATTGGTTTGAAGAACTTTCTGGGCAATTCGAGCAATGATTTGGCCACCCAGATCGCCCGACATGAGTCCAAACGACCATTTATGGGACATAATCAAGTTGTTAGTTCGTGCACAAAATTCTGCAACCGCATCACTTTCTCAATTTTGGACGGCTATAGAGGCGACACGACATGGTTCAACATTTCTCCAGTGGGCTTCCAGCTAAACGTCAGTCGAATCGATGCACTACCCCAGGCAAAAGGAGCTCCGACGCAATATTTGGAGGTATCGCGTGACTTTCGTCTTCTCAGTGTAATAATTTGTGTTATTTTCGTCAATGATCACAAAACGTTTATTTCTTAGACTACCGATTTCGGTGAGCCATAACGAAAAATGATTACTTTTATGGATGTGGAAATGTGCTTTTATAACATGACGACGCATACTTGTTTGATAAAAAGTCCTGATATAATAAAACATAGTGGCATCGACAAAAAATATGCACAAAATCAACTTGCACCGTCACACTTATTTAAAATATGGTGTAAACTAACCCACACCCACAGTCACAGTCAGTTTCATAACTGACGACTATACGTAGATTTGCAATGGCGATGTCTAACGACCTTACGGCACAAACACGTTTTGGCTACTGTACTGCAGTTTGTTATGAACAGTAACGCCCCGCCACTGAGGTCTAGTGTACACCATATTTTAAATATGTGCTACGATTATTTTGCGTATATTTTTGTGACAATTGTTTTATTATATTGGGACATGTTATGAAACAGGTGTGCCTTTTCATGTTTTAAGTGCATGTTTCCACACTTTATGTTATGGCATATTTTATTGTTTTAGATATAATCTGTTTACAAGTTGTATTTGTTTCTCATGTTTTGATTCAGATCTAAAGATGGTCATTGCTGACCGAAACCGGTAGTCTAAGAATTGTTTTAATCAGCGACTCTCTCGCAACTTGTTGAAGCATAGAAGTGGAGCACAGATGAATGGGAAATCATTCTAGTGACGATATGCCCTGAAAATCTAGAAGTCCACAGATTTTGTCAAAGGGCAGATTGTTATGGCCAGCGTCTAGGAATGAGCATCTCATAAATGTTGTTTGCTTGTTACTAACAAGCAGCAGACTGGTTGGATGACCGTGAAACCATGAGTGGTTCAAAATGGTTCAAATGGCTCTGAGCACTATGGGACTTAACATCTTAGGTCATCAGTCCCCTAGAACTTAGAACTACTTAAACCTAACTAACCTAAGGACATCACACAACACCCAGCCATCACGAGGCAGAGAAAATCCCTGACCCCGCCGGGAATCGAACCTGGGAACCCGGGCGTGGGAAGCGAGAACGCTACCGCACGACCACGAGATGCGGGCACCATGAGTGGGTGACAGGTGGTTGGATGTCCATGCTTCGTCACAGAATATGTAATTCAGAGACTTTGTAAAAAAAGGATAGCTGGCGATATGTGACGGATCTGACGACGGAGTACAACGGACGTGCATTCCCAAGTGTTACGTAGCACTCCGTTCAGCACACGTCGTTGAACACGGTTCTCCACAGGAGACATTTAGAAGTTCACATGTTGACTCAACGACATCGTCAATTACAGATGGTAAAGAATTATTGAGACCATGGATAAATGGAAATGGGCCACAAGAAACCACATTTCTTGTTACACAAGGTCGATGGTTGTGTTCAGGTCCATCGTTATTCAGAGGAAAGGCTGCTCTAAATACGCACCAAACAGTGGATGGAGTGTGGTGTGGGTAGTATTGTGGTATGCAGGACATTCATCTGGGCTTCCATAAGACCTGTGGTAATAACCGAAGACACCACGATAGCAATGGTATACCTCAACCATTGCAGGCCACATGCATTCCTCTCAGACGGCGATGGCAGCTTCCAGTAAGATGAATGGCATTGTCACAAGGCCCAAATAGTTCTATGGTGGTTAGGAGAGCGTTATATGGAACTCACATTCATGTCTTGGACACAAATTTCGCCTCATCTGAGCCTTATGGAACACATTTAGGACGCTACGGGACGCCAGCTTTACCTCCGTAAACTACAGCGAACTGCATCCCATGTGCGTAGGTGTGCGGTGCTACGTCTGGAAACCTACAAAGGACTTGTCGAATACATTCCATGCAGAATCTCTGCTCGACTGAATTCCAAACGTAGACCAGTAAGTTGTTAAGCAGATAGTCATAATCTTTTGATCCATCAGTGTATGTCACACTGATTATGAATTGTCCGTGGTTTTCTTATTTTCGATAAACAGAAACCCTTAACAGGAACTGTTTGCAGACTCTAATAGATAGTACTTTAGACATTACATGCAGTCATATATGCAATCTATTTTCCCTCGCACCATTCGTGAATGGCACAAGCGTTCGCTTCCTGCACCTAAATTTATATTTGATATTAAAAAAATTACTGTTTTTCAGATAATGTTTTCTTGCTTCTGCCAGCCTACATTTTATACCTATGACCCTGCCGTCATGAGTTACTTTGTTGCTCAAGTAAAAAACCACGTCTACCACTTTTTGCGTTTCATATACTATTCTAATCGCCTCATCATCAACATGACATAATTCAACGACACTCTGTTACCCGTGTTTTACTTTCATTGAAGTTCAAAGCTGGATTTGAAGGCACTTTCCATTTCGTTTAAAAGATCTTTCTTTTATTGTTTCTCATAGAATTACAGTGCCATCAGCGGACCTTAAAATTTTTATTTCTGCTCCCTGAACTTCCATTACTTTTTCCAAATCTCTACTTTATTTACTGCTTGAATTGTGTTCTTGATTTCGCTCTGGTTTCTGTACAAGTTGCAGATAACATTCCGCACCCTGTATTGCTACACTAATAACTTCAGAAATCCCTTTACTGTATTCTGGCTAACATTGTGAAAAGCATTTTTAAAAATATCTTCGAGGGGTATAAATGTGTGTTTGTGTTTCTTCAAGCTATCTGCTCAAGGACATTGTGCTGGTAAGTTTTGCCTCACGTATTTCTACATTTCTTGTGGACCCAAACCCGTTTGATTGTGGTATAAATAGTACGTGTTAGTAGTTTACGCCAGTGACTTATCAAACTGATACTGAGAACATCAAAATGTGGAAAGGGAATCAAAACTTATCTGATACATAAATGTGTAAAAGTAAAATGTAAATGAACAAGAGGTTGGTTTTTGTAAACAATGGTTCTCGAAAAGAAGAACTAATAAAGTTCCGATTGCTTTGAGCCCGTGTTTGTTACTACTACAGTCTCACAAGTTTACTTACAAGAGAGGATAGTTAGCGTTGATTACCTCACTACATTCCAGGAACACAATAACACACTTTGATGGACGATAGATCACACATAAATGATCGTTTCTTAGTATAAAAGCACTTTCATTTTACCATTTTTTTAATGTCAAGTGCTACAGTCTTCTATAATAATCTGAGAATGTGAAACAACTGTTGTACACAAATTAAGTTGCACTACAGATGTGTTCAAGTAAATTTATAATGAATGATAACTATGTGTTGGGCCTCATTTCACGCTTGCTGTGTTCGTAACAATGAAGTTCATTTCTATTTTTTTATATTACTAATATTTATAGTTCTGGAATGAATTATTAATTTGAGCAAACGGTTCAGCATTGCTAGCAACTAAAGTAATTTACACAACGAATTAGACGTGCATCTATAGGAGAAAAAGTCAAGGGCGCTGTCCTCTAAAGACATCTTGTATGACAGAATTTGACGGTCATTGCTGATGTGGGCTAAACCTTGGTCCGAGCTCATGTTGTTAATTTAGTATAAAATGAATTTAATGAAACTGAAATATGGACATACTTGCTTTTATTCGTTCTCAGAACCTTGGGTTAAGGAGACTTCGTTTCGTAACAAACCATGACGCTATGTGTGTGACTTATCGTCCATCAGTGTTTGACGTGATGACATTAAATACTCGATTGTTTGTTCATATTGATTTTTCAGTCTTGTTCTGAACGCAGGCTAGGAGCACACTTGAGATATTCTCTTATACGTTTTTGCGTGTGGGCAACTAATTTGTGCTAATACTTTTACTAACTGCATGGGTTGATACAGGAAGCACGTGTTGCAGATTGGTTATGGTGCGGCTTGCTGCCTTTACTGAGGTAATGAATTACATCTCTCACATTCAATCTTCCTTTACAAAATAGTAGAAATAAATACTAACTAATAATGTAGAGGGCTAACTTTGTGACAAAAATTCAGAGGCAATAGACTTTTTTCAGTGGTATCTACAATCCCGCCACACTGCAGAAGTATTTATTTATTTATTTATTCTTCATATTAAATAACCGCAACATTAAGTAAATATTTTCAACTTTGGACAGAACTTTACTAATGGATTCCACACATTAACAGGTCGTCTGCCGACTGTCTATCCACGGCCCTGTTAACTGATATTCCCACAAGCTGCGACATAGCCGCGAATGGCACAGTAGTCCATAAAACGTAGAGCAAATTTCTTTTATTTCCCTATATGCTCAAAAATTGTTAGATCCTTAGACTACCGTTTTCGCTGAGCTGTGACCATCTTCAGATCTGTTTTAAAACTTGTCCTAATATTATGGAGTAATAGTGGTATCGTATCAGCTTAGAACCGTCGCACCATAATATTAGCACAGGATTTGAAAATAGTCATAGCTAACCGAAACCGGTAGTCTAAGGACCTAATAATTTTATGATCAGAGATGGAAATGAAAGAAATTTATTCTAATTAATACCTCTGCTTTAGCTTGTGAGGTGCCATCGGCCTTACCGAAGTGGTAACACCGGTTCCCGTCAGATCATCGAAGTTAAGCGGTGTCGGACTGCGCTAGAACTTCGGTGGGTGACCATGCGGTCTGCCAATCGCTGTTGACAAGCGGGGAGCACTCAGCCCTTGGGAAGCAAAACTGAGGAGCTACTTGTTTGAGAAGTAACGGCTCCGGTCACGAAAACTAACGTACGACCGGGAGAGCGGAGTGCTGACCACATGCCCCTCCATATACGCATCCAGTGACGGGTGTGGGCTGAGGATGACACGGCAGCCCGTTGGTATTGTTTGGCCTTCATGGCCTCTTCAGACGGAGTTAGCTTGTGAGGCGTTTTTTTCCTTGCAAAAGAAGTGGAAGCAATGCTGTTTTAAAACATTTTACACCGTAACTTGACGAAGACTGCACATGAACAGTACAAGCTATAACAGGCTTCAGAGTACATTCTTTCGTATCTCAACTCCAACCATTGTATTAGTCGTAAAAATCACTAAAACCGATGTTATTTTTTGAGTACTTTATTATCTCTCCAGCAAATAACATCTCGTAGTGCGGAGACAGACGAGCGCTGCGCCTGCGCTGTTGTGCTTAGCGGGGCGCGCTCTAGTGGGAAAGTTGTGTACGCGCTGACTACGTGGAACTATGTACACAACAAGCTCAAATTCACTATATTTTTTTAATAGGTGAATGTAAGAAAATCGATTTAATATACTTTTTATAAAAGGCGGAAGTAAGAAAATAAATAAAATTATTTGGTTAGTGAAAATTATGCATTAGCAATTATGAGATCTTCATGAAGAGCAGTATGTAAATGGAAAATTTTAGATAAGGAATAGATTGCCATAATATATTTTATTTATTTTCTTAGGATTACCTTTTATAAAAAATTATACTAAATTTATTTTCTTACGTTCACCTTTTGTAAACAAATATATTAAATTTATTTTCTTACGTTCACCTTTTAAAGAAATATAGTGAATTTAAGCTGAAAAATATGTATTATAGTAAATAACTTTTGGTGAACTAGCGAACGAACTGGTGAGTGAGCTAGTGAGTCAAAAGTGAGCCAGAACATACATACTGTGGCTACTTTCGCTTCCTCCATATGACGCTCAACGTCTCTGATCACTCAGCTGCAGATGCGAACTCTTTAGTTTCCATGCCACTGTATTATCCCACAGTCAGTCGTGAAGTATGAAAATTGATATACAGGGTGAACCCGAATCTCACCAACAAAATTTCGCGAAGTGATCAGGGATATATTCCAAGTACTTTGGAATATAGCACACGTGATTCATTTCTTATACACATTTATTTTTTATTTCAGTGCTGCACTGAAAATATCTGCACAACAGTGAAATACAGACGGTAGGCACCGCCTGTCTTGTTACGATACAAACTTGTTACATTTTTTTCCATGCTGCATGATGGTACACCTCTTTCTGTCCATCTTACCCTCCCCCTCCCCCCTCTCTCTCTCTTTCTCTCTCTCTCTCTCTCTCTCTCTCTCTCTCTCTCTCTCCTCCTCCTGCTCCTGCCCATCTCCTCCTCTGTACTTTCAGTCGTCCATCTCATCCTTCTCTCTCCTTTTCTTTTGAGTCATCAGTTTTCTGACTCGTTTGAACCTTACCACAAATTCCCATTTTTTTTTTTTTTCGGACTAGCATTTGCAACCTACGCCCTCAACTATTTGCTGGATGTATTCCAGTCTCTGTCTTTCTCTACAGTTCTTGCCGTCTACAGCTCCCTCTAGTACCATGGAAGTCATTCTCTGACGTCTTATCAGGTGTCCTATCATCCTGCACCTTCTCCTTGTCAGTGTTTTCCACATATTTCTTCCCTCTCCGATGTTGCGCAGAACCTCTTCATTCTTTATCGCATCAGTTCACCTAATTTTCAACACTAATCTGTACTACATCATCTCAAATACTTCGATTCTCTTCTGTTCCGATTTTCCCACAGTCCATGTTTTTCTCTCCTGTGTTATATATTTCACCCACTCACGCGTCCCAGTTGGAAGGGTTATTCCAGAGAATAACAGGTGTGAAACTTCCTGGCAGATTAAAACTGTGTGCCGGAGCGAGACTTCAACTCGGGACCTTTGTCTTTCGCTGGCAAGTGCTCTACCAACTAGGCTACACAAACACGACTCGCGGCCCGTCCTCACAGCCTTAATTCCGCCAGTACCTCGTCTCCTACCTTCCAAACTTCACAGAAGCTCTCCTGCGAACCTAGCAGAACGAGCACTCCTGGAAGAAAGGATATTGCGAAGACTGTGCTTAGCCACAGCCTTGGATCAGCGCAGACTCCGCTGTAGAGTGGAAATTTCATTCTAGTAACAGTTGTGTGTACCGAGATTGGTTGAAAACGAGCCAGCAGTTTAGCAGGCGAGTTGAAACGTACACACACAAACGCACTTTTATTATATTTATAGATTCCTGGATAGTGGTAGTGACTAACCCCTCTTTCCCCTCCTCTTGTCGAACCCACGTCCGCTGCTGTATGATCATCTGCAGATATGTTTTACATGTAATTCACGAAAGCCATATTTTTAACGAGAAGTGTACTGTTTGCAGCGAAAAGACGGTGACTGCGGTGAACGCCCCGGTGTCTTCCACTCTGCCCACCAAGCAGCGCGGCAGTGGTGGACGCGGCTGGTCTACCACTACCAACGGAACCCACGCCCAGCAAGCGGCCACCAACGGCCACACTAGCGGTGGCGGTGGCGGCAGCGGCGGCAGGAAGCCGACCACGGAGCCGCGTCGTCGCGAGTACACCAACGGCCTGGTCAACGGCACCTCCGTGGGGGGATCCCCCGGGGCGTCGGCCACCACGCCGCGCCTGCCCCACCTGTCGACCACGCTGGGCAGGGACTCCCCCCCGCGCAAGCCCAGCTACCCGGTGAAGCGCACCAAGTCGCTGTGGAAATTCCGCCGCTCCGAACAGCCGGGCGACATCCTGGAAGGCATGTCGCTCTGGAGGCACCGCTCTCTGGTCGACGTGCCGGCCGCGCTGGACGCCGAGGCCAAGAGGGAGAACGGCCACCAGGAGCAGCAGCAGCACAAGAAGCCCGCCGGCCGGCAGCAGAAGGCGGAGGCGGAGGAGCGGCCCGCGGTGGCCGTGCAGACCGAGGACGAGGACCTGGACTCGATGGCGCCCTCCGAGGTGGACGAGGAGGAGGACAGCGAGTCGTGCATCGTGGTCGAGGACCACCGCCGGCCCCCGCCGCAGCAGCCGGCGCCGGTGCCCCGCCAGCTGAGGGGCCCGCAGCAACAGCAGCTGCAGCAACAGCAGCTGCAGCAACAGCAACAACAACAGCAGCAGCTGCACAGCCAGCAGCCGCACAAGAGGATGAGCGGTGCGTCACAAGGCAGCGCCGGCATGACGCTGCCCTGGTACAAACTCTGGGGAATGGATGTCGCAGCCGTCAAATAGGCCAGAGAGCGGTTCGCACGTCGTTGTTTCATCAGCAGAAAGTCCTGCTGCTGGTGACATCGTCTTTCCCATCTAGATTACGCTTCCCAGCTGTCACTGCACACCTGCTGGTGAAGTATCACTGCTCTCAGATGTGATATGGATCCCTTTACATCTGGGTTGTTTTGAGTGAATGACTTTGTCTCGAGAACACTTTGACAACATCAGATCCTTACCTTTCATGTAATTCACGTATCCGGCGCTGCCTGTAATGAGCATCTGCTTGAGATATGAATTATTGAGATATTTTTTCAGCGTGTGTACTGCATACCTGCTGCTGGAGTATCACTGCTCTCAGACTGCTCTCAGATGTGAAGGTGGATACTTTTACATCTGGGTTGTTTTGAGTGAATGACTTTGTCTCGAGAACACTTTGCCAACATCAGATCCATACCTTTCATATAATTCATGTGTCCGGCGCTGCCTGTAATGAGCATCTGCTTGAGATATGAATTATTGAGATATTTTTTTCGCCATGTGTACAGAGAAGAAGCGTGTTTACCAGTTATTGGATTAATCGATTTCTGATTGTAATCTCTACTTCCGTTCAAGGAGTAACCAAGTAGAAAAGTGATAAAGCACATATGTAGAACGAAATGTATGTTCGTTAACAAGTATAACCCATAATTGCTTATAGATAATCATAGAATGTATCAAGAGAAATTTTTAAGATTGTGTTACATCTTTATATGGTGCTATATTTGAACCCTTATTGTTGTTGAGGATATAAATGTTTTACTTATCGGTCATATCTATTTTGTTGATAGGGTCTTTAACATCCTTCTTTTCAAGATCGTCTTATGATGCTAAAATGTATTGTTCATAATCGTAGCCGTTTGAAACTGCCTAATGATACAAGTATCATCTCTCATAGGCTTTGAGATGTGAAAGGGAAACCAAGTTATATGACGTTACTCAAATCTTTGTTAGTAGTGTGTTGTAGCAATCACTTTTTTTAAGGGCACGTAAGTGACGCGATTCAGAGAGTAAAGTGTGAAGCGACATCTATTGATGGACTCCTTTCACAGGTAATAGGTCGCTAGAAGAACTTCGATGGTTTGACGGGCCACGGAGAGATTCCTAGGTTGGAATACTGCCACGTGGCCTGTGTCAGTTACGCAACTTCGACGCTCGTATGGTCTTCGCTCTGATGCAAAGACCGGATTCGAGCGACCATGAAAACTTCTGGAGACGATGATTGCAAGTTCGTGACGACGTGCACGTATACACAGAAGACGCAACGAGGTTCGCTTGGTTTTCTCGCTGAATCAATAGGTGCTTAACATTGCAACGTATAATTACTTAAACCGTCGTCACAGCCAGTTCATAGCTGTAAATTCCTTCCTCTGCAGAGGTTTCAAACATAAATTGTACGTTATGTATCAAGAATGTAATCATCTGTATTCTAAAACATATATTTTGTGTATTTCCTATTCATTACTTAATACTTAATGAGATAAAATATGTAATTAGCTTGTATTTTGATTCTGCAATAAAGATAACAAAACTCAAAAAGTTACTGCCTCGTCAGCAACGTTTCAAGATTGAAAATAAACAAAATTAGTCCCTCATTTCCAGAATTTGCTGTCCAGGCGGTGTTTATTTTGCTTAAACTATTTTAACTCGTTTGCATGTTGTTGACTGAGTAATGTTTCGATCACAACTTCAAGACAACGCAACAGACATAAATACCGTCGTACTAGGAGGTAAGTGAATAAAAGGAAACAAAAGAATAATAAATACCGTCGTACTAAGAGGTAAGTGAATAAAAGGAAAGAAAAGAATAATAATTCCAATGTTTTGATCGTTCAGGGTCTATATTAAACAATATCACTATCCAGACTTCTTTTATATTCTGCGTTCATCTCATTTGAGTTCTACATCTTCGTCACTATTGGTGAGTTTGTCTCTTAACACAATAATTCAAAACTATCAAATGCATCTATATTTCATTAAGGGGGGATGTAATGTATCTGAGTCCAAAAAATCGATTTTTCAAAAACATTATTTTCTTAATTTATAGATTTTCATCGACGCTGTGTGTGAGTTTTATCGGGATAGCAGTATTAGAAATGCCTTTACAATATTAAACCATTTAAATCGGCACTGGTAACCACTCCTACGTTTTCCGACATTTGAAAAACTGCTTGCTTCAGCGGAATTTTTCTGAGTGTAAAGACTACTTTCTATAAATATCTTCTGCTCAGATCTCTATCTTTGGCTGAGGAGTTTCATGCAAGTGGTTTATTTACGATTTGAGGTGTCTGAAGATGGAAAGTCACTAGGAGGAAAAAGCAGGCCTACTCTGAAAGAAATTGATTCTCTTCAGTTATTTTACGGGAGAGCTACCAGGAAGAACACAAGCAATCTAGAGGCAATGAGGCGTGCTGCTGGGCAGTTTTTCTCCTCAGACCACTCACTACCGAAACACCTATGCATAAAATGTGTCCAAAAGGCGAATGGTATAGCAGGAGAAATGAGACGTATTCACATAAACACTCATTACCGTAATTGTTACGATTGGAAGTAAGCCCACATTCAGGTTTATTGCAAACTCTGATTCAGTGAGGAAGTATCTTAATCGGAACGCAGAGAATGCAAATGGAAGCCTCAATAATTTAATTTAAATTATATGTTCCGAAAGGACATTGTATGGACGTGAAGTTCTCAAAATAGGCATCTATGATACAGTTTTATATTTTAATGACGGGAATAGGGAATTGAAGTGCTGAAGAGAGGTGGTATAGACCCACATGTGTTTACAAGCAACTAACACCATCGATGAGGGCAGGGTCAAAAAGCTGACAGATAACTGTCTAACCTACAATCACAGGATAGGAAGATTTGAAGGGGAAAGAAGAGAAACCTGGGGGATGAGGACTATCAGTATATTTCAAAACTAATCTTATTACAGGTGGAAGTATGCGAAGAAAATCTTTGAATCCCATTTTTCGGTTTTACATCTTTTTGCGTTTTTAAAAGCCTTTTCTCAAGAAGTATATGGGCAAATGTTATCACATTTTCAAGAGCTGTTCGAAACATGTTGCTATCACATTAGCACTAAGGAAAATACGACATCCTGCGATTACGTTCCGATTTTTATAGTATTGTATGTAGAAAAAAATCTTAATTTTTTATGTGAAAAATTCATAACTCTCTTAATAATACAATTTGTACCAACTAATAACTGTAGTGCAGTCTCCTTATAACCTACTTAAGACACTACAATAACATCTTCAAGTTGATTGCATGATTAGAATTCGAGTTATTGCTGTTTTAAAAAAGACAACAAAAATAAAAAATTCTGATTTCTGGCAAAATATTAATCCTGCTCTTTTTATTATTTTTTCCTTTAAAATACAGCTCTTTTTCTTTACACATGGAGAATTTTAGATTTGTACATTAATAACTATAGCTGTAATTATTTTTTAAATAAATGTTTACATTTTCGAATACATTCTCCCTTAACAGAGTCTATGTCAATGGTAAACAGGCACTTTTCACCTGCATACTTTTTTTTTTTTGCATTTGACCATCGAATACTTATAAAAGGAGGTGCGATGTGCCATTAAATGTTGACAGATTTTGGATTACAAACATAAATTAATTTTTGGTTTTCATACAGAGCATCTGTACTGAGTTTGAGCAATAATATGTTTGATGTTTATTACCTATGCTCTCAGAGATCGGAAAATTTTAAAAAAAATAAAGTGCATAGGTCAACGTTATCCCATCTGGAGGGCAAGGGGTGTGGGGTGATGGAGAGCTCTACCGATTAGATTTTTTGTATAATAATATATAACGTACATGCTTTGAGGGGTGATAATATTAGTGATCTTAACAAAAAAATCTTCATGTGGACACATTCCCTATTACAGATACTTTCCGAGATAGGACACATTTAACGTACATTGTTGTTTTTTTTTGTATAATTCAAACATTGTCATTCTTTACAGCATTCCACAGGAATGTAGAGGAACTTGAGATGAAAAGTTTGATGCAGGACACTGACGGTCTGTCAAGTTGGGAAACCACCTCATACTGCCCGCAAATCTATCTAAGCTACAGCGCACAAATATCGGGCGAGGTTTTTCTGAATGCACAAACTATTGGTTCTAGTGAAAAAACGAATGGAACCTGTTTTTATAGCAAATCTAGTGTAGTTTTATTTAGTACCATGACACCTTTTGGCAGGAGAGTGCAGTTTCCGAGTCATTCAAGGAAAACGTACAAAAATGATATTGAATGTGTTCGGAAATCATTCCGAATAAGATATACGTCGAAACGAATCTTTTCGTTCAGAATCACTAATACTGTCACCCCTCAAATGGTTCAAATGGCTCTGAGCACCATGGGACTTAACTTCTGAGGTCATCAGTCCCCCAGAACTTAGAACTACTAAAACCTAACTAACCTAAGGACATCACACACATCCATGCCCAAGGCAGGATTGGAACCTGCGACCGTAGCGGTCGCGTGGTTCTAGACTGTATCGCCTAGAACCGCTCGGCCACCCCGGCCGGCTGTTACCCCTCAAAGTATGTACCTCTCCTTCTGACTCACGCACGATGTCTTGAGTGATTATGAAACATTACAATAACTAAAGAGTAAACCTTGAATAATAATTAAATTTTAATACTAATTTCAGAGCAACATACAAAGAACATTAAAGTACAAAAAAGAATGTGATCACAAATTTGCTTTATGAAATTCAGAAGAAGCAGGCCCAAAAGGCGTACATTGAACGCTGACATATCAAGTTAAAAAGAAAGTTCCTCCTTTTTACATGTTCTGCGTTTGACAATTATTTTACAACATTTGAAACTTCAACTGTGTCCTTACTAATTACAGGCCACAGACAATGAGTTTCTTTTCTGCGAAGTTGTGTAAGCTCTGCCTGCTCTTCTCATTTCGTAAGAACTTTTTCCTCATAGTGTTTCACTGTTTTCTTGGAGCAGGGACACATAGAAATACGTTTGCAATCTCTCGACGATCCGTCGCAGGAAGCGGAAATTCCTGGTCTGCGCAACTGAGGGGTTTCATCGGTGCAGCTTCTTCTTCTTTAATATTAAAAACTGGCTCACCTTGTGTTTTACCAAGTCTACCGTGAATTATCTTTATAAAAGTGGCATAGCATGACCATCAGTGGGTGAGAGGTGTTTCACCAGGTAGCCACCAGAATCATCGTATGACGAGGCGGAAAAGCAGTCTCTCACGCAGAGCCGTGTACTAGGTCCTCGTGAATCCGCATCACGGTGAGTTTTGACGGGAGGTATGGTGAGTTCCGTCCTTATCCCGTTGGGTGGTGTCAATATTGCGTCTCCCGCAGCATGCTGGGATGAAAGTCGATCGGCAGATGTCACGGGCGGTCGAAGATCTAGCCATGGATTCCTGTCGTACGTCCTATTCAAGCTTTGCCTCTGGCTGACTGACAGTCAGGGCCCCGACCGACGCAAACCATAACTCCTGTCACCTATAAATCTCATGGAGACCAGGACACATACGAATAACAACAGTACCGTAGAAGGCAAACGACAAATCGAATTCGAGTCAGCAACGCTGAGCAGAACTCGTGACAGTAACTAAAGACGCACACATAAACGCAAGTAAACGCTCTCAGGGCTCCAACCTGACCGAAAAGGATGGAGCGCCCGTACTGCTGGCTTTAACGAGCCGTCGCCAGCCCCGATAGGCCGGTCGGACAGGTGTGACTTACGTTGAAATCATCGGCGAATACAGCGCCGGCAATTGCAGTAGTGGCGCCTAGCAGCCGTCATCGGTATCCATGTTATCCGGCGGGCTTTCGAACGCGCCGTGATAGGATACCACAGTTTCAGCCCGATATGGCTTCTCTTTGGTTGATTTTGTCAAGCAGGGCCGGTTTATCGAGTTAAAATCCGCGACAGTCGACGGCGACAGTTGTCAGTAATACACTACTGTTCAGGATGGGAAGCGTCAGGACTTAGGAGTGGGCATGCAGTGGGGTATTTGTAGCTAATAACAGGAAGAGTTGCAAAAGAGACAACATGAAATTCATGGTACGGAGCACATAGGGCGCGCTTAGGGTAGGCGGTCAGGCTGCTAGTAGCTTGGAGTAGCCCTTATAAAACAATGTGTTTGCGCCACCTCTTCGCAGTTCACTGCTCGCTAGCACGGATTGGCGAGCAATATCTATCTCAAACCAATACAGTCGGCAAATGTCGAAAAGGTTAAAGACTGGTCAGTACTCGAATGACCATGTAAAGCAAAAGAGCCGGCCGCGGTGGTCTAGCGGTTCTAGAAGCTCAGTCCGGAACCGCGCGACTGCTACGTCGCAGGTTCGAATCCTGCCTCGGGCATGGATATGTGTGATGTCCTTAGGTTAGTTAGGTTTAAGTAGTTCTAAGTTCTAGGGGACTGATGACCACAGATGTTAAGTCCCATAGTGCTCAGAGTTATTTGAAAGCAAAAGATAATATATTTCAAGGTGAGAACCCGTTTTACACTGGTGTATTGATCTCCTGTTTGGAACGGAAAAAGGACTCTAGAGATCAGAGTGAAATGAAATATCTTTTCTTTATCGATAAACAGGTTGCTTGTACGACATTTTGTAAACATAAAGTTAGAATAACATTATAAATAAAGGTACTTGGCATACAGTTTATGTTGTCGTTGTCTTTCTTTCAAGTAAACTGGAATCACCTCCGCTACTGCGCTGACGACCTATGGCTGGCCTTGCTGGTGCGTATTGACTCTAGAATTGGTGAACTGAATCTAACATTTTATTCCAATAAAATAAATGCATCGGCCGCTGTACTGGTACTTGAAGAACTATGGTACTATGAGCCTAATTGCGACGATTTAATAATAGAATTTCAGTAAGATATTTATGTAAAATGGTGTCCAGTGCTCCCATAGACAAGCTAGGTACAGGTCTCTGTAGTATGTGCATAAGAACCTCAATAGTTGAAAGCCCGCAGAGTAGTACTGGACCACCTAACCTCCACCATCAGTGCTCGCCTCCTGCTGACTACCATACTCGTCAAGCGATATCAAGCTGGTTTGCAATATCAAGCTGGTTTCTGTTTGGGGCTGCAACCACCACCGCATGTCCTGAAACTTGCCTGCTTCGAAATGACTACAGCAATGTCGTTTTTGACTCTGCTACCACTCTGTTACCTATGTCAACAGCGATCAGCGAGGCTGTTGCGTAAATGTAACAAAGCTGCCTGCGAGCAGCTAAGCGCAGTATGCCAACAGTGAGCAACAAGGAGCCAGCAGCGAGGATGCAGCATAAGCGTACACAACGAAGTTATGGAGAAGCCAGAAAAAGATACATGTTATTGAGTCGGAGGCAGCAGACAGAGCCAGTTCTGAAATCTGCACTCTGGTTACAACATCTGGTGCCTTCCTCCACATTTCCTACTGGTGGTTTACTGTGGGCGATGCATGCTGGTGTGCCTCGACAGGAGCATCCAACCGTGTGAACTATGCTTAGCGCAGGAATACGGGCCTGCGCTGAGTATTACCACCAGGAGTTGCTTTCCGATAAGTAACTCACAACGGGGAAAAGGAAATCCTCCATTTTAAATTTCGCAATAATTTATTCCACATTTCCCCCAAACGTGTGGCCATCTGCACATTGTTGCGAATAGAAGTTGATTTGCACCTGTGGTTTCCCGAATTGTGGCATAGGTGGTAGTCAACGTACCTTGGGAGCATTTGAAAATTCTCATGCTACAATATGTGCTGATGTTGCACGTTTTGTTTATTCTGTATTAGACTGTCGTGTGGGTGGAGAGTTCAGTGTCTCAGGACATCTAAGTAACGTGTAACCTCTAGCTTTGAGAATGACCTCAGCTAATGGGAAAAAAGGAAGTTCACAGGTTTTTCCTGGTATGCTATGTACAGTTAAAGCTACTAACTCAAGGAACGTCATTTGTCGTTGACAAGCAGGGACACTCGCCTCTGGCCTCTGTCAGTTTGGATCTTTTTTATGACTGCTGTTCTTAAGCTGAGTTCAATGCTCGCGAGTGTCACCCACTTGATAGCCCAGTCGACAGCGTTACCGCAAGGTACGGAGCACTAGCTCCGGTTACGAAAGCATGGCCAAGGAAATCGCCAGCGTCATTTTCAAAGGAACCAGCATGGCATTTGCCTGGGGCTATGCAGTGAACGCACGCCGTTACTAAAATTGGATAGCCGGATGGGAATTTGAACTGTCGTCCTCCCAAATGTGAATCGGCCCTCATTGATGATCAGATCCAGCAGAGTTACCAGTTTGATGGAATGTTGATTACGTTTCACTCGCTGTGCTTATTAGTCCCAAAGATCTTCTTTGGGATTAAGTTGGGGTGTTTTAGCGACAGTTTACCTGGATGTTTGACGAACAGGAATGAATCGTCGAGATCTCTGAACACAGTGGCTGCCACCTCGTAAGGTAGTATACTTTCCACAGAGTAGCAGACGGAAGGCAATGCGTGGTCGCCGAGAATTCTGAAATAAACATCCTGGCTCATCTTCGTGGTATTTTGAATGGCTGGGTGCAGATTATGATGCGGAAAACACCCGAAAAAGTCACAGAATCACCGGCATCCTCCTCACGCTGTCGACTAAACGCTTCATTGTACGCTTAGCGTAATTTGGAAAGAGGTAAATTCGTGACTCGTTGGACCACACTGCACGTCTCTAGTCAATTACTGTCCGGTTCTTCTGCTTCCTCATCCACTGATAACGTGCAACTTTATTTCAAGCAATGGGAAATGGGCTTTTGTGACGTATCCGATTCCTAATTCCCATTGCACACAGTTCCCTTCTTGAAAATTTATCCGCGATCTGACTGAAATATATCTGCATGTACTGACAGCAACAATTCCTGTCGGGTCTGAAATCAGTGGTCATTGACAAGGAGTGACACTTCTCTCTGACCTCTGTCAGTTGGGATCATTTTATGATCGCTGTTCCTACTCCGGGTTACGTGCTTGCAAGTGGCACACACTGCCCAGTCCTCGTTGACACAAACAAATCAAACAGTTTCATTGACAGTATGGTCATAGATACGTCCAACAGCTCATTTCCACCGTTTTGTCACGACTTCACATCGATCCAGATCACTGCCACGAACTATATCAGGCGGAGGCTCTCTCGACTTCCAGGTACCAATTCTAAACCTCCTACAGTTCCCCTAAACGACCAATGTGCTCCTAATTGTGGCGACTGATATTTTTTCCCGTGAACTTGCGACACGGGACTGTTGTATTCGCCGTGCCAGAAGGAGCATCTTACCTGCAGCTATCTCAGGCTTAAAGTTATCATGATTTCGTCAAAATCTAAAGCAGATTGCGTTACCATTATGCCAACCAAGCGCAAAAATTATTATATTTCTGAAGGAGAGAGGAGAGGTGGTTTCATCTGTGCGATGCACGTCAGTCCGGAACCGTTATTTCTCCCACAGTAATTTGTAACTAGCCCTATAAAGCTTTACATACATTTTAGCGAAGTTTGGCCAATGTGCGTTTCTGGTGCGAAGCGTCGCATTTTCTTTCATCTCATTGTTTTTCCGACATGCTACACGCAAACACTGGTGAACGTCTACTCCGAAATAAATCTGTTTATTCATTCAGTCTGTGTCTGCTATACTTGTGAGAATTATACTTTATGTATTATTGCCTATAGTTATAATGCATATGAAGAGTTGTTTGGTAACATGTTACGAGATCTGCTTGCTGTCTTCATTAGGTATACAGAAAACTGGCAACGGTACACTCAAGGGAAAAGATATGCTGTCTAGAGTGCAATTGCGAGGGTTGGAACTTAAATACTGGTAATACTTATTCACAACCGATACAAGTGAATTGCATGTTTTCACCTGTTAATGTCCTTCAGAGTAGTCACCAGAGTTGTGTAGAGCCCGTTGCCAGCGATGTGGAAGGCGTAGTATACCGTTAGCAGAGCCTGTTCTGTTGATGGTGCGAATGGAGCGGTCTGCTGCCTGTCGAGTCTCTGGAATTCTGATGCGAATGTCACGAAGTCGTTCCTTCATCTTCGGAATCAAATCAAAGTCACAAGGACTTACGTCCAGGCAGTATGGTGGATGGTACAGTACTTCCCAGTCCCATCGAACGAACAGAGCAGCCACAGCTTGCGCTGTATGCGCCCGCGCATTGTCGCGGAAAATGATAGGTGGGTTGTGCAGAAAGTGTCGCCGCGTCTTTCGCAAAGCTGGTAGTAGGTGATGCTGAAAAAACGAACAGTAATACTGTGCACTGACGGTCTGCGTTAGGATAACACCATCACAGTCGTACACGAGAATCACCATAACTTTCACCATACTGGGGCTCTGACGCACTTTCGACTTTCGCGGCGACCTCTAATTACGTCATTAATTGGATTGGCTTTTCGGTTTTGGCTCGTGGGCCTCTGCTTCGCGCTCATAGTGATGCAAGTGCGTCTGAGCAGCGTCATAACGCATTTATTTTTGCATTTCCGTCAAGTCATGCGGAACCCATTGTGATGCAATTTTTCACATGCCCAGGCGTCCCTTCAGGATACGAAGGGGCGAGCTTACCAATCGTATGGCGTCGATCACTATCCACTAACGCGGCAACAGCATGCACTTCTTCAGAGATGCTAGGACGACCTGCCCGATGCATGTCTGCCACAGTTGGCCGACCTTCGCTGAACGCTTTTACCCAACGTGCCACTGTTCTGTACGGTAATGCCGATTCCCCGCACGCCTCTTGAAGACTTTGATGACACTGTCGTGCTGTACGAACTCTGGCACATTCAATCTTGATCCAACTCCGTTGTTTCTGTTTCGAAAACATAGTGGCACCGTTACGTTAGACCGCTCGCTCACAAGTGACTGTGTTTCCCCGATTGTGCGCACGCCGGTGACGTGGGTCGGGCGATTCCATTTGCTAGGACGTAAGGTAGGTATGTCAACAACGTGTGCTACCAGCTACAATAGTAGATTGCATTGCATAGTGTCTCCACAGCAGTGTTGCCACTATTTAAGTTCCAACCCACGTAGTTTGGAGAGAACGAGCAGGTGGGCTGATTAAGAGAGATCTTTGTATTTTTAATTGCAGAAAGTTACTTCGCTGGCAGTCCTGATATACGTGCTGTTTTTGTATACGTTCTCTTGCATATCACGTAATAAACAAGGAAAAGGCCACGACGCAATGCCCTGTAAGTTAAACCATTGTCTAATAGTGAACATCTGGAAAAAGTAAATTACATAGTATTTTTGAGGGGCTATTCATCCCATATAACTGAACAGATTGCCGCAAGACGAAACGAAACAGTAACAGGAATTTAGGTTGAATTTTATCCAAAGAGAAATATGACACTGATCTCATAACTCCTATTATTACTAATAAATTCAGTGCAGATCGTGAAATCATTATCTGAAGCGAAGTTACAAGTAAAAAAAGTGGCCAGTTGCGAGGATCACTCTCGTTTGGATGATTCCATACAAACTTCATTATGTATGTAGACAGTCATCCATCCCGAGAAAGAAAATCTTGGATATTTTTGCGTTATCGACACCGATATAAGTCCCGGTAATGCCTAGGCTTTCGAGAATGTTTTAATTTTAAATTTTAGGTCGGTGAATATGCGACAAAAATATATTTCCCACGTAATATTATTACAAGCTAACAAACATTTATTGTGAAATCTTATTTCTAGCCAAATTTCAAGACTCTGCCTCAAAGGGAAGTACTCTAAAGGATTTAATGAGTGAGTTTTCGAGTATCAAATTATGTGGTATAAACGAGCGTGTCTTTTGATTGTACTGACTTAGAATCTTAAGATTTGTACACCACAAACGGACCACAGATCTTAGTATGTGACGTATGTTTTAACTTGTTAGGTCTACCCGTTCTTGAGAAAAAATTTATTTCAGAGACAGTCAGAGACAGTCAGACACAGACAGCGAGACAAAAAGACAACAAAGTGATTCTATAAGGGTTCATTAATTAACACTGAGCTATGCAACCCTAAAAAAAAAGTACGAAAATGATTGACATGTGGAATAATCGGGTTTACTGCCGGATGTTTGTGTCGCTGTGGCACAATATTTCGCCCACGTAACTCGTTGCCTTCTTCAGGTGCTACCCGAGACTGACAGTGTCAGGTAGCACCTGAAGAAGGCAACGAGTTACATGACCGAAATATTGTGCCAGAGCGACACAAACATCCAGCAGTAGACCCGATTATTCCACATGTCAAATTCTCGCCTGGAAAGCCTGAAGTATTACATACGGAAATCATTGTTGCTTCCGGCACCGTGTCACAAATGACAACTGCTTGATATAGGAAGCCCTCATAAGACGTGCTTCAAACACAAGATGCGCGTAGCAGACTCGCTACCCAGTTCGAAATGTGTTATTTTAAATATTGAAACTACCATTTGTTTCACACGTTTACCCTATCTGCCTGAGCGACGTACAGCAGTCGTTGAGTCACTGGACTATCGCTCAGAGGAATGTGTTGCAAACCCGCCCCCCAGCCGTCAACACACAGGCTTTCTGCGGTTTTCCCTCCTTGGCGTGTTTCGGATTATGTGATAGCTTCTTTAAAAAGGACTTCGTTGAATTCTTGTCTCAGTGTTATCCTGTCCAAGGATTTGCAGCCTCTGTACTGACTTGGTCTTTCTAGAAACGTTATAATTTCCATCACCCTTCCTTCGTCCGTCGCCAAGTAAATCACCTGTAGATCAAAACTGTGTGCCGGACCGAGACTTGAACTCGGGACCTTTGCCTTTCACGGGCAAGTGCTCTACCCGCGAAAGGCGAAGGTCCCGAGTTCGAGTCTCGGTCCGCCACACAGTTTTAATGTGCCAGGAAGTTTCAAATCAGCGCACACTCCGGTACCGAGTGAAAATTTCATTCTGGAAATCACCTGTAAATAAAAGTGAGAACTGTCGGTCGATTAGTATGACGAGTAGCACTTTTAAATTACTGACTAGAATCATTCACGGAAGGCAGACGAGGACTGGAATAAGCAAAACAGTTTATAAAAGATACTGGTTGTAATACAGTGATATCCAAAAGTTAAGGACGAAAGTAATTTTCGCATGATGTGTCATTGCCACGTAGCATGATGGTTCGATGAAACTTGGACCTTACATCTAAAGATCTGTTACAGCATAGAATAGAAGGTAGCTGAAAGAAATACGTAACGAGAAGAACAGGAATGATACTTTTGTTCAAAGACAATAATTACAGTGATTTCACCGCGATTTATGATGGTCAGCTGTACATCGCAAAATGTCGGTCACTGTTCTCAACAGGACGAGTGGTCATCACGCACACCACAGCACGACCTGCAACTTGCACCGAAGCTGTCCACAAGGCTGGTGTGGACTTATTGTTACAGGGCGCTCCGTTCCCCCATAAGCGCGGCTGGCAAGTGATTGGTGCACGTAGATGTGCTGTGGTACGTATCGCCAACCAATCTATTCACCGAATATGCTCTTGTTCCAAAAACTCCTCCACCTGCGCTGTTCAGTTCGGTCATTAATGGCTGTCCATAAAACTGAAGTCAGGTCCGAATGCGCCCCGAAATAACGCACGTGCGACAGGAATACAGTGTCACCATAGCATTGACCTTATGGGCGCTACGTGTTCAAAGATTTGGAGGTCAGTATGTCCATGCAACCTGATGAGTCGCCACACCATAACACTTGGACCATAAAAACGATCATGTTCAGTAATGTTCCTCGATACATTACGTGTTCCCACATCTCGCCATAGGAGTGAAATCTGGTTTCGCAGGACAGAGCGGAGCAGATTATGGTTGTGTAAGGGGCCGTAATCCGTTACTGTTGGTTGCACAAAACACACAAACTATTATTTTCCTAAGAACCACTTAATTACACATTGCCTTAAAAGGATCAAATTAAAACAATACGGCTGAAGGCCTATTTAAGAAAACTTGCGATACCTCCTGGGCTGGAGGCCCAAAGTCACACCAAAAACAAGAACGGCTGAAGGCCTGAACACAACTTATAAAAATTGCTTTAAAGAAGGCCTTACTTAAAAAAATATATCCCACGTAAGTACTCGGCTGAAGGCCGCACACTAGACATGGAATAACTCTTGGATACCAAGAATTTCAGATAGAGTAATTTAAAAATAAAATGCTTTAAACAAATAAATTTTCAAAATTTTAATTTAAGACAGCTGAAGGCCTTATCTTTAAAATATTTCACCTAAAAGCTTGGCTGAAGCCCATACACTGGACATTGAACAACTCAGGACTTAGGGCCTGGATAACAAGGATGTCAGATACAACAAACATTCAAAATTTTAAATTTAATTAAAGTTGGCGAAGGCCTTATATTAAAATTGAAAGAAACTAAATTAACAGATGGCTGAAGGCCTCGCACAGTACACCAGTATATCACAATCTAAAACCAACAGAACAGTGATGCTCAGAAGTGTTCCAAGGGTCGGCCTGAGGAGGCAGCTCTAGCGTAAGGTGGGGTGAGACAGGCAGCCACGAGTAAGGTTAAATAATCGGATGGCAACCCGATCCATAGACGGCTGAAGGACCAACCCACAACCTAATCAATTCCCTTCTGCCCGAGCAATGGTACGACAGCGGAAAATATCAGCCAAGGACGAAGATACCAACAGCACTACGTCTTCAGAATTGGCATCTAAGAACAGCCAAGGCGGAATTACCACTCTTATAAAAAAAAAAATGAAGAAACAACTAAAAGGCTGTCGAACTACACGCTGTGCCGGACAGCACCAACATGGCGAGGAAAAGCACACTGCCGGAAAAACTACGCTAACGACCAGGGCAGGTAACTTGGGCGTTAAGGGTCACAAGGCAGAAAATACCGCTGGTGCACTTCACTGATAAGTAACAACCAATTTAATAGTTAAAGACCACACAGGAAGACAGCTGCAAAATTTCGTCGACTCCAGCATACCATTCGTTGCCGCTAGCCGGAGCGGCCCAGGAGGCAACAACCGGCAATGAACGAAGAGATGTCACAGCCGTTGAGGTTTCATAACAGGTTAACTGATCACTCAACTCCAGCGTCCGGGTTCGGTGGGCAACGAACTTTGTAGTTCTCGCAGCTAGTGCCTCACAATCCGACTGCGCGTGCACGCTACCATTCGTCCCAGCCTGACCACGCGCCATGGAGACTTCCTCCCTGCTCTGTCCCAACCGACCGACTGCCACACACATCACGACACGGAAATATAGCGGTCACACCAAATATGGTACAGCAACATTAGTATCGATGCGTACTGCTGCTGCCACTGACAGAGGCAAGTCAGCAACTCGTTGTGGTAGTAGCTCAGGGAGAAATAAGACGTCACTCGATTGTGACGAACTGCCGAAGAACAAACGGCATCAACACGAGCCGGCCACGGCTCAATGAGGTTATGTAGTGAACCCAGGAACGTTGTCAAACATGATTCTTTTGGGGGGTAGATGGTTGTAGTGGGAGGAGGCGTAACTTTACGTGGCTGTACTGACCTCCAAATCTTCGAACACAGTACACCCACGCCCCAACATTATTGTGACACAGTTCTCCCTCCGCATGCGTGCTTCTTCCGGGGTGCATTCGGCCCTGACTTCATTTTTATAAATGACAATTTGCAACCCTATCGAACTGCACAGATTTAGGAGCTCTTCGAACTAGAGGATATTCGGCTAACGGGCTTGGCTTCCCCCCCCCCCCCCCCCCCTCCCCCGACTTGAATACCATCGAGTAAGAGTGGGGTGCGTTGTTGTGACGTATTGCAGCCTGCAGGGCGTCCACAGGCACCAACGACTGTCCGATAGTTCTCAACCCCACTGTGGTAGGAATGGAGTGTCCTTCCACAAGAACTCCATCCCCCACCTTTTGACCAGCGTAGGAGCACGCTGAAGAGCATGAACTGCCACCCGTGGTGATCACACACCCTATTAAGTACCTTGTCCAGTGTCCATCCTGAACGTGGGGTCTTGTGTAATTATTATCTTAGAATATAAGTGTCATTTGTGTTCGTCCCAGTGCGTTTTCCTTTCAGTTACCTAAACTATACTGTAGCAGTTACTTCTTTGTATATTGTATCATAGGCGTAAGTTACTTGGAAGAGGCGCATCATGCGAAAGTTTCTTTTGTCCTTATATTTTCCACAACAGTGTAGTTCATAGAGGGATAGCATCATATCAGTTCAAATTGCAGAGGATACAAAAGAATATTTCAACTTAATTATGGGATCCGTTGGCAAACCTGACATAAGCATGTCATGAGGAAACGATGTCAGACATAGAAGCTTCTTTCCCTCGTTACGTTCTAGCGAAGCTGCTATTCAGTCTGTAGTGTTATCAACGTCGACTGGTTATTAAATTCTAATCTTTGTTCCTTCAGTGGAATACAATCAGGAGAGGTGTCATTTGCATCGATGTAGAAGTCGTACAGGAGGTACTATGATATACTGGGTGTGTCTTCGCCTTTTTCGGCGGTGGTGAATCCAAATGTTTCTATTGCTACACCCAACAGACGCCCATGATATTTAGGCGGCTATGGAATTAGTCTAGATTGGTCTGAAGTCATATCTTCGCGTCTGCTTCTGTTCGGAACCAATGAGTCGTCGACATTAATCATATTTAAATGACGTGCGAGGTGCTGGAGACTGATCCATGACTGATTTTTTTCATCTTTCCCGCTATGGCACCTTACTTTCTCTTGCGATCCCCGCTTCTTCACAGAGAGATGGTCTGCCACCTTGTTCTTCTTAATTCAGAGTCTGCGTTACCTATGCACTGCGTCATATGATCGTGCATTCCTGCCGTTTAATTCTACTAGCTCTGTACGGATTGTTGCAGCGGTGTTCCTCTTCAAATTCTGAAAACGAACTATCGCACAGTGTTCCCCTTTGTCAGTGGACTGTGTCATTTTGTCTTGGCTCGTCTGGCGTTGTGCTGAGGCACTGTGTCGCTAAAACTTCAGTGTACAGCATGACCCTCAAGTCCGTTAAAGTTTGAAAATTTAATAATTTACGGAATATGGTAGGTTGACAGGTAAAAATTAACAAACATGCTTGAAATGGCGTGGGTCTTATTGAAACAAGAAAGTGCACAAAATAACCAACAGATGGCGCTTGATATGATACAAAAGCAATAATTATAATAACGTTTGGTTTTTGATAAAGACTATGTTCATTATAACAAATGCTCAACATGTCGACCATCATTCATCAACAGTACCTATAGTCGAGGGACATTGTCATGAACAGCACAGTGATAACAATCACAAATTGCCGTCAGATGTCGTCTTTCAGCAACCCTAATGAGGTAGGACGAACGCGATAGACTTGTGACCTCAGGTAACCCCACAGACAATAACCACACGGATTGAAGTCTTGGAATCTGGGAGGCCAAGCATGACGAGTGTCGTGGCTCAGCACGCGATTCTAGCCGACATTTCACACTTGTAGCAACAAGAGGTGGAACGCCGTAGTGAAAAAGTCTTACCTTCCAGGTGGCGTTTATGTGATTCTGTAACATATCGACGTATCTCGCACCAGTCATTCTAACAGTTAAAAAAACAGCTGCTCCCATTTCTTAGAAGAGAAATGGTCCGATCAAGACTGATGTAAATCCGCCTCACACCGTGAGTTTCTCGTTATGCAATGGGGTTTCGTTAGCCCAGATTCTCCAGTTTTACACGCGACTTTAAAGTGGTGTTACTGACGTGTTTTTGTTCATCGTCATGTATTGGCTGGTCTTAGAACCTTTGTTTGGTTTCTGTAAAGCGCCATGTCATTTCAGGCATGTGTGCCAAGTTGCACGCCTCTACCTACAGATTCCGTGAATTCGTTTTTACCAGGACTATTAACACCAACCTACAAACGAACAAAAAATTAAAAAATGTCACTATTTCGAGATGATAATTAAAACATTTTGAGTACCTCTCGTATAGGAATTTCCAAGATTTTCTTCATGTAAATTAAAGGGAACGTTGAGATGTTAGGACTGTCGCTATTTCAACATGAAGGCACCGTTGATAGGAGGTCGCTGCCCTCTGGGCTAGCTGTGCTCTAGTGGAAATATATCTTCAGCCCTCCCTTCTGTAGTGGCCTCGCTCCTAACAAGGATTTATCACCTTCAATGTTTTACGGCTACTGCCTGAAGCTGAGCGGCGAGCAGGCTCCAGAGCCTACTAATCTTATCTTGGTGTCTCAGACACTGTGTCTTTCACGCAATAGAGAATAAGCAGTATGTCTTAGTCTACACGTTGTTCGTTATACTGTGTCAGAGAATATTAAAGGAGATTGGTTAGTTTTAGGTAGTTGAACCATCACACGAGGCAGTGCAACACACAACACTTGCTTCAACGTCCTTCGAGGATAGCAGGAACCCCACTGGTCATATGCTGAAGACGAAATCCACTACATGAATGCCTTACGTAGTATCTGGCCTACTTGGCACAAGTGGAAACTATTATACCTGCAGATTTCATTCAACAAATGGTTTTGCTTAAAAACCTTCACTGTGTAAATGACATGGTTATTGTAGAGAGTAACAACTGACTTGCTTGTAG
This sequence comes from Schistocerca serialis cubense, assembly GCF_023864345.2. Taxonomy (NCBI): domain Eukaryota; kingdom Metazoa; phylum Arthropoda; class Insecta; order Orthoptera; family Acrididae; genus Schistocerca; species Schistocerca serialis. Next base: position 1,140,007,866 of record NC_064639.1, on the reverse strand, counting down.
AGAAGACAAGCACTGCTGTACGAACTGGAGTATCGTTAGGATGAAATATTGTCACTGGGTTTCGCCGCATTCTCCTAACGAATATATTCGTCATATGTCACACATTGATTTCTGCCGTTATTTCAGACAGTGTTGCTTGTCTGTTAGCACTGACAACTCTACGCAAACGCCGCTGCTCTCAGGCATTAAGTGAAGGCCGTCGGCCACTGCGTTGTCTCTGATGAAAGGAAATGCCTGAAATTTTGTGTTCTCGGCACACTCTTGACGTTGTGGATCTCGGAATACTGAATTCCCTAACGATTTCCGAAACAGAATGCACCATGCGTCTCTCTCCAACTACCATTTCGTGTTGAAAACCTGTTAATTCCCGTCGTGCAACAATAATGACGTCGGACACGTTTTCAAATGAATCGCCAGAGCACAAAGGACAGCTCCGCCAATGCACTGCCCTTTTATGACTTGTGTACGCGGTACCAGCACCATCCGTATATGTGCATATAGCTGTCTCATGACTTTCGTCACCTAAGTGCGAACAAACAGTACTACTGTGCACTTATGCAATGTGGTTTCAAAAGGAAGAAATATTACTACTTGCATAGAGAAGCCACGCGGTCTTGAGCGTCCTGCACGGTTCGCGCGGCTTCCCCCGTCAGAGGTTCGAGTCCTTCCTCAGGCATGGGTTTATGGGTTTGTGTGTTGTCCTTATGGTAAGTTAGTTTAAGTTAGATTTAAGTAGTGTGTAAGCTTAGGGACCGATGACCTCAGCAGTTTGGTCCCAAATTTCCAATTGCATAGAGAAATGGTTTCCATATTATTTTTGCTGTAAATGATATTATTTCTGAGCCACTGAGTGTTCTGTGGTGACCATATAATGCTACCAGAACAATGATTGCCTCAGATTATGTCACAAGTTTTTCGGAATGGCACAGAACTACCGTTGCGTGCACAATATTGCATCTATATGGATGCATATGCACCAATGCAACGCTATGCGTTTTACTTCACACATAGAGACTTTTTTTTATACAAGAAACACTGTGTATTTAATGACTGCGTCTGAAAGACGAAACTACGTACGTCTGATAACGGCTCTTTCAACAAAAGCTAAATTTGCCAGACGCGCCGAGGAAGTGTCTTGGAAATCCGTCCAGTTTTAAGAACCGTGGCATGCTAAGTTCTCAGTCTAAAGCTGTAGAAAAATATGAGCAGAAATGTAATAAGCTGATTCCAGTTGATGGCCGGAAGCGCACTTAGAGGCGCTGCTGCCTTCGGGCAGTGTTAAAATTCCCCGGCTCCGGCGCCTGGAGGCCACTTTGCCGGCATCTGGGGTCAGCGGGGCGTGCCTTCCATTAGTGGATGCCTCCGGACTGCTCAGCTAAACACTCGCGGCGGATTAGCGCAGCCTAAGACGTGGCAAGGAAGGGACTTTGCGACATCGCTTCAGCAGCAGCGTGGGGACAAGGCAGTGACTTACTCGTCGTCACTTTACACATTCGAATACTTGTTAGAGTAAATGACATCGACGTGCTCCTAATGAGTAGGCTCACAAAATAGTGTGCGTTCTACTACGGATCGATAATGCCATAAAAGTCGATAAATTCAATGGTGGGCCTATGTAACTCAAAATTAACAATCCCCTCCACCAGCTTGAGAGATGGTGAAGGTGGGTACCGTGCCCGTCTCATTGTTTTCTTATATAAAGACAATAGTTTGGAGACTTTATGAAGATATCCAGCGAGCATGGCACTGCCACAATGATTGTCCACGCTAGCCCCTATCACACAGGTAAAGAGCCAAATAAAATTTGATAATTCACCAGGTTCGGGATGCCCTCAAAATTTTGAGCTTATTGATAAAGATCTCATCATTATCATCGAGAGTTTAGAGCCCCTAGTCTGTTTTGCGTGGAACATAAGCCTCGCCATCTAGTCTTGTTTTCCATCATCTTTCTATGTTCACTCTGGTCCAGTCGCCGCCTCCTTTCCCAACACACTCCTCCACGCCTTACAGCCATCTAGCCCTTGCTCTAACTCTTGGTCGTTTCATTCGCATCTCCATTTCAAATACGTTCTTGGAAATCCTCCCGTTTTCCATTCTCCTTAGGTGCTCATATCATCTTAGCCTCCATATTTCTATATCACTCTTCATGTGCCCCTCTTTCACTATTTCCCTTACTCTTTCATTCCTTATCCTATCTCTTCTTAGGCATGTGTCCGTGGGCTAGGGGTAAAAATAAATAAATAAATAAAGAAAAATTAAAAAAGGAAAAAGAAGTACCGGCCGGTGTGGCCGACGGTTCTAGGCGCTTTAGTCTGGAACTGCGCGACGGCTAAGGTCGCAGGTTCGAATCCTGCTTCGGGCATGGATGTGTCTGATGTCCTTAAGTTAGTTAGGTTTAAGTAGTTCTAAGTTCTAGGGGACTGATGATCTCAGCTTTTAAGTCCCATATTCCTCAGAGCCATTTGAACCATTTGAAAGAGATGTGGTAGAGACCTCGGTTACAATTTCGAAATCCATCACTGCTCAAATTTCGATTAATAATCAGTATTGGCGGAAGAAGACTTCCGGCATACAAAGTCACCCTCATTCTGTCAACGGCCATGTCAAAGAGGGTGGTGGGGCTAATAGAGGTTCAGGGCACTCTCTTGTCCTTGGGGTTTGAAATTGCCCTTAAAGGCGGAACAATCAGCAATGATCAACGGGATGAAGACGCAGAAGGCAGTGGAAACCATTGGTTTGAAGACACATAACGTGTATCCACAAGACATGTGGCCGGTAACTGAAAAAGTGTCCTGATGATCTCTCCACTGGCAAGGGATTCCGAAATAGCCCCTCTTAGGATCACCGAGACGGGACTGCCAAAGGGGGGAGCGACCATGAGTGAAAGAATGAATAACCAACAGAAGGATAACATTCTACGAGGTGGGGCATGGAATGTCAGAAGCTTGACCATGGTCTGGAAGCTAGAAAGTCGGAAAAGGGAAATGCAGAGGCTCACTCTAGATAGAGGTCAATGAAGTGATGGAAAGAAGAGAAGGGTTTCTAGTCAGATGAGTATAGGGTAATATCAACAGCAGCAGAAAATGGTATAACGCGAGTAGGATTCGTTATGAATAGGAAGGCAGGGCAGAGAATGCGTTATTGTGAGTAGTTCAATGATAGGATTGTTCTTATCAGAATTGGGAGCAAACCAACACTGACAACGATAGTTCAGATATACATAACAACGTTCCAAGCTCAAGATCAAGATTTAGAGAAAGTGTTTCAGGATATTGAAATGGTAGTACAGTATGTAAAGGGGGATGAAAACCTAATAGTCATTGGGGACTCGAATGCAGTTGGAGGGAAGGAGTAGAAGAAAAGGTTACAGAAGAATAAGGGCTTGGACAAGGAATGAGAAAGGAGAAAGACTAACCGGGTTCTGTAATAAATTTTAGCTAGTAACAGCGAATATTCTGTTCAGGAATCACAAGAGATGGAGATATACGAGGAAAAGGCCGTGTGATACGGGAAAATTTCAATTAGATTACATCACGGTCAGGCAGAGATTCCGAAATCGGAACTGGATTGTAAGGCATACCCAGGAGCAGATATAGACTCAGATCACAATGTAGTAGTGATGAAGAGTAGGCTGAAGTTTAAGACATCAGCCAGGAAGAATCAATACGCATAAAAGCGGGATTCGGAAGTACTAAGGAATGACGAAATACCTATGAAATTCTCTAAGGCTGTAGATACAGCAATAAAGAGTAGCTCAGTCGGAAGTACAGTCGAAAAGGATTGGAGGTCTCTATAAAGGGCCATCACAGAAGTTGGAAAGAAAGGCATAGGTCCAAAGAAGGTAACTGCTTTGAAACCATGGGTAAGAGAAAAAAATACCTCGGCTGATCGATGAAAGGAGGAAGTACAAAAATGTTCAGGGACTTCAGAAACACAGAAATATGGTCCCTGAGGAATAAAATAAATAGGAAGCTAAGACGAAACAGTATCGTGAAAAATGTGAAGAAATCGAAAAAGAAATGATTGTCGGAAGGAGGGACTCACCATTTAGCAAATCAAAACAACCTTCGGTAAAATTAAAAGCAAGGGTGGTGACATTAAGAGTGCAATGAGAATTCCACTGTTAAATGCAGAGGAGAGGGCGGTTAAGTGGAAAGACTGCATTGAGGGCCTCTGTGAGGGGGAAGATTTGTCTGATGTGACAGAAGAAGAAACAGGAGTCGATTTAGAGGATATAGTGGGATTCAGTGTTAGAATTGAAGAGAACTTTGGAGGACTTACAGTAGATTAAGTAAGGAAGAAGGGTTAGATAAAATTCTTTCATAATTTCTAAAATCATTGAGGGAAGTGGCAACAAAAAGGCTATTCACAACGTGTGAGTCTGGCGACATACCATCCACACAATTCTGAAGTCTATAACACCTGACAATTGCAAGAATTCGTGCAATCAGCTTAACCCCACGTGCATCCAATTTGCTGACAAGAATAATATACAGAAGAAAGGAAAAGAAACTTGAGGAAGTGTTAGATGACGATGAGTTTGGCTTTAGGAGAGGTGAAGTCAACAGAGAGGCAATTCTGATGTTGCGGCAATGGGAGCAATACTAAAGATAAATCAAGATACGTTCATAGGATTTGTTGACCTGGAAAAAGAATTGGACAATGTAAAATGGTTGAAGATGTTTGAAATTCTGAGAAAAGTAGGAGTAAGTTATAGGGAGAGATGTGTAATATACAAAATGTACAAGAGCCTGGAGGGTATAATTAGAGTGGACGACCGAGAACGAAGTGCCCGAATTGAAAAGGGTGTAAGACAGAGATGTAGTTTTTCGCCCCTGCCGATCGATCTGTACATCGAAGAAGCAAAGATGGAAATAAAAGTAAGGTTCAGGGGTGGAATTATGGAATTAAAACTCAAGGTGAACCGATATCAATGATACTATATTGTGGTGACATTGCTATTCTGAGTGAAGGTGAAGAAGAATTACATGATCTGCTTAATCGAATGAACAGTCTAATGATTACAGAATATGGAATAAGAGAATAAACTGAAGAAATACGAAAGTAACGAGGAGAAGCAGAAATGAGAAAAGCGACAAACTTAACATCAGGATTCATAGTCAGGAATTAGATGAAGTTAAGGAATCGTTCTTCCTAGGCAGCAAAATACTCAATGACGTTCGGAGCAAGGACATCATAAGCAGACTAGCACAGGCGCAATGGGCATTTCTGACCAAGAGAATTCTATTACTATCAAACAGAGACTTTCATTTGAGGAATACATTTCTGAGAATGTGCGTTTGGAGCAGAGCATTACGTGGTAGTGATACAAGGAGTGTGGGAAAACCAGAACAGAATTTGGGATGTGGTGCTACAGACGAATGCTGAAAATCAAATGGAGTGATAAGGTCTGGAATGAGGAGGTTATGCGCAGAATCGAAGAGATATATGGTAAATACTGACGAGGGGAAGTTAGAGGATGATAGGACATCTGTTAAGACATCAGGGAATTACTTACATGGTACTAGAAGGAGCTGTAGAGGGCAAAAACTGTAGAAGACACAGAGATTCGAGTACATCCAGAAAATAATTGAGGACGTAGGTTGCAAGTGCTACTCTGAAACTAAGAGGTTGTCACAGGAGAGAAATTCGTGGCGGGCCGCTTCAAACCGGTCATAAGACGGTAAAAAACTCCTGCTTATTCCTAACCTGCATCTGAGGAACTTAATTTCACTTGCCTGATCTGTTTACATCTCTATTCTACTTCATCCGTGGTTCAGGTGCATAAGTCTGTATTGGGATGCAGTAACTTCTGTATGTTACTTCTCTCATTTTCTTGGAATGTCGTTGTTCCAAACGAGGCTCCTAACATTTTGCAGGAATGCCTCTGCCTGTCAGCCACGTTCACTGATCTCTTTCTCATTTCTTCGATCGTTCTCTGTCACACATCGAAAGCACCTGGCACTTTCAACCTTCTTCAGTTGTTGACTTCCAGTCCTTATTCCGCTAGTTTGTCTATCTTTATTTGTAGTGGCAACCGGATCTCTTGCATTAAATTTCATTCCACACATTCCAGACAGTTGCGTTACAAGTATTCAGGTGTTCCTGAATCTCCTCCTCTCTGTTTCCCCACATCATCATCTCATCCGCAAACACCATTTCTTTCATATTGTCTTCTTCAGATCGGACCTATCATTAATCAAAAACGAAATGTGTGTGGCATGGTTGGCATATTTTGACCATTAGCTCCCTTTCGGGGAGATCGGCAAGTCTTTTTAGTTAACGCCACTCCGGCGACTTCCGAGCTGATGATGATGAGATAGTCACAACGTAACACCCAATCCCCGTGTAGAGAAAATCTTCTGCCCGGCCGAGAATCGAATCCGGTTCCCTGGCATTGCATACCACCATGTTGACAACTCAGCTGCAGAGGCGAACATTAGTTATAAAACCATGAAATTTATTGTAAGTGTTTAAGCGATTAGAATAGTTTTCTGAGCCAACGACTACCACCGCTGGATTGTCTATACGAAGGAGCATCGAATGGAGTGGGCGAAGTAATTTCCACATTCTCCATTTGTTAAATGTAGAAAATAGTCGAGGTGGCAAATTTTCTTAAAATTGGTACGCAGATTTATTAGTTTATCCCTAGTTCGTGGAATTCGCGCCCAAAGCGGTGTTCCAACCCGTGAGTTAGAGAGACTGAGCAGCCCGCCAGAGCGAGGCTGCAACGACGGTTCGTTCCCCTCCCCCCTCCCCCCTTTCTGGCCCGTTGGCTGCAGACCTACTTGTTACACCTACTTGTTAACTGCGGACGCATACTACAGGGCAAATTCCAAGAGCCACTCCCAAACCATTCGGCTGCGTTCTTGGACGAGTATACGAGGCATGTCCACAAAGTAAGTTCCGTTTGGTTATACAGAAAAACGTGTATAGATAAAGAAAAATATTTATTGTACCAAAATCTACAACTGTTAAACTACTTTTCTACATAGCTTACCAAATTTTGTAGGCACTTGTCATAGCGTGGCACAAGTTTTTGTATGCCTTCTTCATAGAAGGTTGCCGCCTGTGTATTCAACCATGTGGCAACGTGTTGTTTCATCTCGTCATCATCGTTGAAGTATTGACCACCAAGGACAGATTGTTGGTGTAAGAAGATATGAAAGTCGCTAGGAGCGAGGTCCGGGCTGTACGGAGAATGATCAAAGGCGTAACAGTGAAATTCCCGGAAGAGTTCAAAAAATGTTGAAATGTGTGTGAAATCTTATGGGACTTAACTGCTACGGTCATCAGTCCCTAAGCTTACACACAACTTAACCTAAATTATTCTAAGGACAAACACACACACCCATGCCCGAGGGAGGACTCGAACGTCCGCCGGGACCAGCCACACAGTCTGACTGCAGCGCCTGGAACCGCTCGGATAATCCCTCGCGGCCCCGGAAGAGTGGTTTGGTGACATTCGCGGTGTGATGTCGGGCACATCGCTCCTCCTTTTATAAGAAATGGTTCAAATGGCTCTGAGCACTATGGGACTCAACTGCTGTGGTCATCAGTCCCCTAGAACTTAGAACTACTTAAACCTAACTAACCTAAGGACATCACACACATCCATGCCCGAGGCAGGATTCGAACCTGCGAGCGTAGCAGTCGCACAGTTCCGGACTGCGCGCCTAGAACCGCGAGACCACCGCGGCCGGCGATGTCGGGCATTATCGTGGAAAAAAAACCACCTTTTGACAGTAATCCTCGGCGCTTGTTCTGTATTGCGCGGCGCAATTTCTTAATGGTCTCGCAGTAACCATGTGCATTGATTGTTTGTCCTCGTGGTGAGAAATCAATCGCCAATGCCTTTCCTGTCCCAAAAAACTGTGAACTTGACTTTTCGAGGTGTCAGGATTTGATTAGGCTTAACCTTCGTTGGGGATGAAGTGTGCTTCCATTCCATTGATTGCAGTTTTGTTTCACGAGTGTCGTACGATGCCCAGGTTTCATCCCCCGTGACTATCCGAGAAAGTAAACCATCGCCTTCTTCATTGTAGCGTGTCAAGAACTGAAGTGCGCTTCCCATCGGTTGTTTTTTGTGTTGTTCAGTAAGAATTTTGGGTACCCAACGTGAGAAAAGTTATCGAAATTTCAGTTTTTCAGTAACAATTTCATCAATTTGTGATCGTGAGATTTGCGAAACTTCCATAGTAAGGGCAGTAAGTGTAAAATTACGGTTGTGCTTAATCTTCTCTTCAGTTGTGTTAACCATTTCATCAGTAACCACAGACGGGCGTCCACTACGTTCTTCATCGTGCACTTGATCACGTCCTTCATTGAACAGTCTGACCCATCTTCTAACCATTGAATCACTCATAACATTTTGTCCGTAAACCTCGCAGATTTTCCGATGAATTTCCTTTGGTTTAACTTTCTTTGCATTTAGATAACGAATCACAGATCAGATTTCACACGCAACGGCATTTCTAATTACGGTTGACGTTATAAAGCAGCACTACAAGGCACACGTTGGGAGCAGCGATCTGAAAATGGCGTACATGTCTTCTCCTTGAGTCAGAGTAACTGCCGCGCATGCTCAGAACTGCGATACGTAGCGCTGCTGCGGATGGATATAGGACTGGAACTTACTTTGTGGACGACCCTTGTGTATCAGTAGATGGGCGGCAGTTTGTAACACCATAACTCTAGTGCTCTACTGATTTATTTTGCTTATGTCTTGTTTAATATTACATCGTTAAGCTTCTGTAAATATTGTTTGATTGAACGATAACACAAAACTGTATACTCCTTTCTTTGTTAAAACTTTGATGTCATGATTTGATCCTATGCAATGTAGTATATCTGTCATTTAAATTCTTTGTCCCATTTGGAGGGAACAAAACTTATTGTGTATAATTGTAATTTTGTGCGAATAATTTTTGGTAGAAATGTCAATGTGTGCAAATGTTCTGTTTTATTTATTATACTTGGTTGCTGTTATGTAAACTGCTGATCCTCACTTAGGGTTCTTAGTTAGTTTGTATGTAAAAGGTGTAGTGGTTCCCCTCGGGAACGGAACTGTGTAGCGCGCGCAAATTGTGGTTGGCCTACGTAGAAAAGGTGGAACAAGAGTCAGTCGGGGCGAGCTATCAGTCGGGGACGAGCTACCAAACTGTGCACTGCCATGTAAAAGACGCATATTGTGCTGGTTCCGAGAGAGGATTTTTCTGCTACTTTCCAATGCCTCGGATGGATGGATAAGTAGCTGGAACTATTCTGGAATTTGTATCTGTCGTCGCCACCAAGAACTGACAGAGTCCAGCAATTCTACCTGCAATTCCACCTACCAACATGCAGTTGCCACCACATTGCGCAATAATTGCATCGGAATGCTACAATGATGTACACTGAAGGATCAGATTAATGGATGTGTTAGTGTGTTCAAATATAAGGTAATTTATATCTGAATTTATATACCAACCTTGATTTTTCTCCTCATCATAACACCTCTCAGGTTCCTCTCCGTTTGAACTAAACTGATTTCCGAGTGTCCTTACTGAAAGAACATTAAAGCCTAGAGTTTTGCTAATTGATGCTTCTTGAACATAGTAAAAAGAAAGTTAAAGTTAATGTGGCAAGAGAGTGGGTTTAAGTTAATGATGCTTGCTGAAAATAATTTTCCTAGTAAAACTGCTTATTAATGTGGTGTTGCCAACTTCAAATTAAAAGTTCTTAAGACTGAGGCTTATAAAGTTTTGCTTAGTAAATGATCACATTACTGCCTGTTGTAAATCGCAGAAGGTGAGTCAGTATCTTACATATATGTTAATTTTGTGTCTCACGGTAGTAAAAGTGGAAAACTGCAGTTGTGAAAAGTTATGTTTGCTAAGCGTTTGTCTCTCTTGTGTATTAGAAGTGCATAATAACAGTATAACAGGATCCACAGTTTGTCTATTGTGTTAATGCTCGGTAACAAGTAACGGAAATACCACTAATTAGGAAAACCATAATATCTTTATTCAAATGATAGTGAGAAGCAACCTGTTAGTGGAATCCAATTAATTTTCATTTTAAATAGTAAAGTATTTAACTGAGAGAGACTTAACCTCTATCCAATTAATGATTCAGCAGTGAATATAAATAGTAACGTTATAAAGACCATTCAGTTTGTGTAAGCCCTGAAAGTAATAGTGTGTTCCGGTATCTGTTATAATTTTGCAAATAGTTTGTACTCCTCCGTTAGTTTCAATCTTACCGTAAACATATGTATGTGTCCGAGATCACTGCACTCGCGTGTGACAAAGTATAGGTTGTGTTTATCCATTAAAGTTACCAATAACTATTTTCTTGAACGAGAATGTTAATCATTCTCTTGCCTAGTTAGGCTGGCGACCGTTTTCTTTATCCGTTAAACAGTGTTTGTTACTGTTCAAATATTTACGTAATTCTGACTTGCATTTCCGATAAGCCACCTCCGTTAGGTACAACACGGTCAACGTAACAAAATTCCTCTCAGAGGGTAACACTGCTCTGTTGCTATATACCATAATTGCTTGAACAAGATAGTTTTATTTCACGACCTACTTCCAACTTTAAGGTTATAGTATAGCAGTAGCAGATGGAAGTGTTATAAGTTACCTCCATTTTGGAACACAGGTCTTCCATCGACCTGGGAGCAGTCATAAAACACTGTGACAGGATACCTCGTATTCGTGTATCTGTCTTCGTTTTTCTTCCCTGTGGTTTTGTCCCGCACCAGCAAAGGTTTGGTATGGTTATTAAAGGACTTGACATGGTTAACTTAAGGGATGGCCGGGTCCCCTCCCTGCTGCCACTGAATTATCCCCCTGGACGGAATACGTGCACCAAAACTGTCTGGGTGTATTAGTCGACCAGAGCATTATTGCAACTGGAAGTGAGGGAGCTCTAGTTGGCTTATCATTAGTTTTCATCATGATATTCACAGAGCAATGCGTTTTCCTTAATCTCCACTGCAGTTGTTTACTGTAAAGTCACCAAGCGTTTTCGATGACGGCCACGGGAGGCTGTTGTTGTTGTGGTCTTCAGTCCTGAGACTGGTTTGATGCAGCTCTCCATGCTACTCTATCCTGTGCAAGCTTCTTCATCTCCCAGTACCTACTGGAACCTACATCCTTCTGAATCTGCTTAGTGTATTGATCTCTTGGTCTCCCTCTACGATTTTTACCCTCCACGCTGCCCTCCAATGCTAAATTTGTGATCCCTTGATGCCTCAAAACATGTCCTACCATCCAATCCCTTCTTCTAGTCAAGTTGTGCCACAAACTTCTCTTCTCCCCAATTCTATTCAATACCTCCTCATTAGTTACGTGATCTACCCACCTTATCTTCAGCATTCTTCTGTAGCACCACATTTCAAAAGCTTCTATTCTCTTCTTGTCCAGACTGGTTATTGTCCATGTTTCACTTCCATACATGGCTACACTCCATACAAATACTTTCAGAAACTACTTCCTGGCCATTGCCAGTGTACATTTTATATCCTCTCTACTTCGACCATCATCAGTTATTTTACTCCCTAAATAGCAAAACACCTTTACTACTTTAAGTGTCTCATTTCCCAATCTAATCCCCTCAGCATCACCCGATTTAATTTGACTACATTCCATTATCCTCGTTTTGCTTTTGTTGATGTTCATCTTATATCCTCCTTTCAAGACACTGTCCATTCCGTTCAACTGCTCTTCCAAGTCCTTTGCTGTCTCTGACAGAATTACAATGTCATCAGCGAACCTCAAAGTTTTTACTTCTTCTCCATGAATTTTAATACCTACTCCGAATTTTTCTTTTGTTTCCTTTACTGCTTGCTCAATATACAGATGGCATAACATCGGGGAGAGGCTACAACACTATCTCACTCCTTTCCCAACCACTGCTTCCCTTTCATGCCCCTCAACTCTTATAACTGCCATCTGGTTTCTGTACAAATTGTAAATAGCCTTTCGCTCCCTGTATTTTACCCCTGCCACCTTCAGAACTTGAAAGAGAGTATTCCAGTTAACGTTGTCAAAAGCTTTCTCTAAGTCTACAAATGCTAGAAACGTAGGTTTGTCTTTTCTTAATCTTTCTTCTAAGATAAGTCGTAAGGTTAGTACTGCCTCACGTGTTCCAACATTTCTACGGAATCCAAACTGATCCACCCCGAGGTCCGCTTCTACCAGTTTTTCCATTCGTCTGTAAAGAATTCGCGTTAGTATTTTGCAGCTGTGACTTATTAAACTGATAGTTCGGTAATTTTCACATCTGTCAACACCTGCTTTCTTTGGGATTGGAATTATTATATTCTTCTTGAAGTCTGTGGGTATTTCGCCTGTCTCATACATCTTGCTCACCAGATGGTAGAGTTTTGCCATGACTGGCTCTCCCAAGGCCATCAGTAGTTCTAATGGAATGTTGTCTACTCCCGGGGCCTTGTTTCGACTCAGGTCTTTCAGTGCTCTATCAAACTCTTCACGCAGTATCTTATCTCCCATTTCATCTTCATCTACATCCTCTTCCATTTCCATAATATTGTCCTCAAGTACATCGCCCTTGTATAAACCCTCTATATACTCCTTCCACCTTTCTGCCTTCCCTTCTTTGCTTAGAACTGGTTTGCCATCTGAGCTCTTGATATTCATACAAGTGGTTCTCTTCTCTCCAAAGGTCTCTTTAATTTTCCTGTAGGCAGTATCTATCTTACCCTAGTGAGACAAGCCTCTACATCCTTACATTTGTCCTCTAGCCATCCCTGCTTAGCCATTTTGCACTTCCTGTCGATCTCATTTTTGAGACGTTTATATTCCTTTTTGCCTGCTTCATTTACTGCATTTTTATATTTTCTCCTTTCATCAATTAAATTCAATATTTCTTCTGTTACCCAAGGATTTCTATTAGCCCTCGTCTTTGTACTTACTTGATCGTCTGCTGGCTTCACTACTTCATTCCTCAAAGCTACCCATTCTTCTTCTACTGTATTTCTTTCCCCCATTCCTGTCAATTGTTCCCTTATGCTCTCCCTGAAACTCTCTACAACCTCTGGTTCTTTCAGTTTATCCAGGTCCCATCTCCTTAAATTCCCACCTTTTTGCAGTTTCTTCAGTTTCAATCTGCAGTTCATAACCAATATATTGTGGTCAGAATCCATTTCTGCCCCTGGAAATGTCTTACAATTTAAAACCTGGTTCCTAAATCTCTGTCTTACCATTATATAATCTATCTGATACCTTTTAGTATCTCCAGGATTCTTCCAGGTATACAACCTTCTTTTATGATTCTTGAACGAAGTGTTAGCTATGATTAAGTTACGCTCTGTGCAAAATTCTACAAGGCGGCTTCCTCTTTCATTTCTTCCCCCCAATCCATATTCACCTACTATGTTTCCTTCTCTCCCTTTTCCTACTGACGAATTCCAGTCACCCATGACTATTAAATTTTCGTCTTCCTTCACTACCTGAATAATTTCTTTTATCTCGTCATACATTTCATCAATTTCTTCATCATCTGCAGAGCTAGTTGGCATATAAACTTGTACTACTGTAGTAGGCATGGGCTTTGTGTCTATCTTGGCCACAATAATGTGTTCACTATGCTGTTTGTAGTAGCTAACCCGCACTCCTATTTTTTTATTCATTATTAAACCTACTCCTGCATTACCCCTATTTGATTTTGTATTTATAACCCTGTAATCACCTGACCAAAAGTCTTGTTGCTCCTGCCACCGAACTTCACTCATTCCCACTATATCTAACTTTAACCTATCTATTTCCCTTTTTAAATTTTCTAACCTACCTGCCCGATTAAGGGATCTGACATTCCACGCTCCGATCCGTAGAACGCCAGTTTTCTTTCTCCTGATAACAACGTCCTCTTGAGTAGTCCCCTCCCGGAGATCCGAATGGGGGACTATTTTACCTCCGGAATATTTTACCCAAGAGGACGCCATCATCATTTAATCATATACATAGCTGCATGTCCTCGGGAAAAATTACGGCTGTAGTTTCCCCTTGCTTTCACCCGTTCGCAGTACCAGCACAGCAAGGCCGTTTTGGTTAATGTTACAAGGCCAGATCAGTCAATCATTCAGGCTGTTGCCCCTGCAACTACTGAAAAGGCTGCTGCCCCTCTTCAGGAACCACACGTTTGTCTGGCCTCTCAACAGATACCCCTCCGTTGTGGTTGCACCTACGGTACGGCCATCTGTATCGCCGAGGCACGCAAGCCTCCCCACCAACGGCAAGGTCCATGGTTCATGGGGGGACACGGGAGGCTAAGTAGAATAATATCGTGGTCGTGTCGTAATGTTGTTAATGTGAACCTGACCGAAAATTTTGTACATATTCGCGGACCGTGTAACTTGATACCAGCCCTGTATTGACACAGCGACATGTGGGAAAACCGCCTAAAGGCAATATCAAGGCTGCCCGACACACCGATCCTCGTCGTTAATTCACCAAACGGATTCTATCTGGGATCGACGCAACTCCCCGCCCCAGCTGCGGCGCTTTAATACGCACAACTATCTGGGCAGGTACTTGCATTTCCTGCAAAATCTATATCCGATGTTAATTATTTTTACTAGCTATCATCGTTGTGTATCTTCCCTCCCCCACCTCTGTTCCTTTTTCTTTGAATAAATGAGTTAGGAGGTGAAACGCCTGGCAAGTGAACAAGTCTCCACTGTCTAGCGACAGAAAGTTAGAAAGTGTTTGCTACTGGCTGTCAAATAGGGCAACGTCGATAGGCAGTGATTTCTTCAGGTTTATCCATGTTATTCATATCTAGTAACTACTCTCTATAAAACCACTATGTGTGCCAGGAAAGAACTCTCAAGTCAGCCCCTTAACATTTCATTCAAACATTATATCTACGTAATGCCATGTAGGTAATAATGAAATTTGGAAATGGAACAACATTTCGTATTATTATGCAAAAATAATTTTTACTTGTGTCGTTAAATCCTTGTCTCTCATCTTTAACAAGTCAAATGAGTACTGTGTTGCGTCACTCGGAGACACTGTCTACTTTCAGTCGCTTGATCTACACGTACGTGATTCGTATCTTTGTTCTCTCTGTCTTCTGTCAAATTGGCTCTAGGGATTCATTTTGTCTAACTGCCCAGTTTCAAGATCATTTCGACCGTTTTCTCATGTGAAGTTTTGATGATTTCTGTCCCTGGCCTAAAAATCGTGGATTACGTTAATTCTTTAAATCTGCTACACTCCCTTTGCAATTAAATAAAAATAATTCACCGTACCTTCTTTCCCCCTAAATAGAACAACTTGATAACAGTGGTATTCAGCGCTGAGGCGAAACGAATGCCACAGGTTTGCCTGAAATAGAATCGCATTGCAGCAACATTTGAAATCACATGCATAATCAAACAAAACGCTTGCAGCTGCATCCCGTCAGTACGTTTACTACCAGCTGTTTGCCACGCTAATTTGTTGGTACGGTATCTTACGTTACTCCTTCAAGGGAACAAATAAAATTTTAAAGGAATGAATTTCGAAAATATCTGACAGGAAAAAATATGGACATTTAATAAGGCACTGAGCCATATTTTTGGTGCCGTTGTATGTAATCTGCAGTTTTTGCCATTTCTAGACTGAGAAGATGATTACGTTTTGATAGTTTTCTATGATCCCGAAGATAATCAGCATTAATTAAAATTCATATTAAATATAGCGCTTAAGTGCAGCATTTGCAGTCATTAACAGATAAACAGGTTAGGTGTGTCAGCTTCAGGAATATAATTAAAGAACATTTTACCTGTTTCTATTTGCACAAATCTGAGCTATTTTGGACAATAGCTAAATGATATGCCGTCAACTTTTAGATAATAGTTTACCTGAAATGTACTGAGAGTAAGAAGATACAACAATATGCCCAGTGCATTCATGATTGCAAGGCATCTTTCCTAGGCTGTAATTAATAATTTTCCTAGGTTGTAATTAATAATTTGAGACAAAGGAAATGTTCTCTGGCGCAATTTCAGAAGAATACTTGAGTACTGAAGCACCTATAAACTGAAAATTTATGTCGCAGTGATGTTAGTAAATCTTTTGTAGAATTCCGTGTTTGTTTCAATCACGGAAAAGTGACATGGATGTATTTTTACCGTTTTATATTCAGTTTTTTCCATTTGTTTGCACAGGTTCATAATTACGAAACGAACATCGTAGTCCGTCAAATGTTGAAACTCTGTTGGCACTCAAAAATTAAGTCTATAATTGAAGTTACAGCTAGCTTTTGCAACTCCTCGAAATTTTCCTTTCAAATGACGATGGTGCTTGTCTTCCAGATCAGTTAGCTTGATGTGTTCATTGCAGAGGTGGAAAACTTTATGGTGTTGAAAACGGTTCTTCTTAACTGAGGTTAATATTAATCAGACTGCTTCAACAAGCAATTTTTTATTTTCTCGGCATTGAGACACAGCTGTTGAGTAAACCATTCCATACACTTAGACCCCCGGGTACAGCGCAAACTCGTAAAACCTTCATCGAAACTACAGCAAACGTAGGAAACAATACTATAAGGTTTATGAAAATGACTTTCGACACTAACAACCGGCTGTAGCAAGCATTCGATTTCGGCATAGATGACAAATGGTAGGTTTAATTGCTTGCATACCTGCACATTTTATGAACTGCTTCTCTGCTTCGAGCATTACACTGTTGACTGGTGTGAATGGCAAAGAAGCAACTAAATGTTCAGTAACAGCTCTTTACAATGAAAAAACACATTAAACAGCACTCGAGTGCTTCAGTTAAATGGCAGTGAGCAGTAATGTTACAGTTTTCTTGCGATGGAAGGCTTTTTTATGTAACAGGTACGCATTTTTTTCATATTTATGGGTTTACGACGTGCGCCAGTCTTATCTCTTGTCTTCCCTACACTCTTTCCTGTTATAAAGATTCACAATAGTGAATACCGTAAATATTAACGACATATGTTCATTGTTTATCTCAAATCTGGAAAGTTCCAAGGCTTTTAAAAATGAATCTGTTACATTAGCTTATAACACTGGCTTCTTTATACGTCACTATTGCGTAACTACCGAACCTTACGTCCTGTCACGGGAAAAGCCGCGTATAGCACTAACCTGCCGCGTCACAAGCTAATGTTACTCTCAGAGAGGATTTGGGAAATTTTGACCGCGTGTTTGCCTAATTAATGCAGGTATCTGACTGCAATTTTGAATATAGTGCAATTAATAGAAAAACTAACATAAACTTTGGGGTTAATGAAAGTAGTAAAATTCATATACGAATGAAAAATTGTACGGTCGCCAGCCCAATTAGGCACATTAATTTGAAAATATAAGTTTAAGAAAATTGAATATTAGTTGTTGAGGTGACTTTCATTACGATTCCCTTTGAACAGCGCACAGGATACAAACGGAAACAGGGCAATCTAAGCTGTGGGTAGCAGTATTTACCAATAATACACAAACCAGGAATCAAAGAAGGCAAAATTGTACCCAACTCATACAATAACAGCTACAATCACGAGCGTTACGTGAGTCAGTACTGAGATGTTACTGCAGGAAGCACCGAACTAAAGTTGGACATGGAGAGGCTTCTGACTTAACTGACATGTACCAACCGGTAACAAAAAAAAACTCAAATAATATCACAATTACACTGTTTAAACTCCCATTACACTGTTTATACTCCATGTTGATAAAAAAGATAGGAAACTTGGCCTACTAGAAGAACTTGATATAGCAAATCACATAGGCGCGTTTAATAATACACCTAATGTATAAACGGTCGATAATTTTAATGAATTCTTCAATCATTTTTAGGTTCTTTTTTTAAGGTTAGCGTTAGCACGGTGAATATGAACGAATTGGGATTGATAATTATTGGTATGTCGTCAGTTTATACCCTGTGTAACATCTGTGGATTACTATGGAACGCCTGATGACTCGGTGCAGTCTGTTGGAGCCGTACACACGTTTACTGAACCAGCTCGTGCACGGGAAGGCAGCTGATGGGACCTGAAACTGATGTGACAGGTGTTCACCACTACGCGGAAGCATCGCTTGGTGGACGGGCGGTAAAATAAGTGGAGCAGAGAGTCTGGTATTGCCGTTTTTTTTAAAGTAAGACGAGGACTTCATGTGCAGATAACGTCGTTTGTTTATATTCTTTGACTTTGTGTGCTTTTTAACTGCAACACATGAGGTGTAGTGCCTTACATCGTGCCTAATGAGATCGGACATAACAGCGGTGAACAGGCGTACAGAGAGAGTCACGCGCAGGG
The DNA here is from genome assembly GCF_023864345.2 of Schistocerca serialis cubense. NCBI lineage: Eukaryota > Metazoa > Arthropoda > Insecta > Orthoptera > Acrididae > Schistocerca > Schistocerca serialis. Next base: position 1,139,989,590 of record NC_064639.1, on the reverse strand, counting down.
CAGGTGGCACCAGGTGCCCGAATGAATGTACTTCCTGTGCGATCTGGTATAGATCATTAGTTGACGGACACTGAGCTGCAGGTAAAATACTATTACTTTTATTTTCAGTTCTGTTTGTTTAATTTTCTAATTTATTAATTATTGTTATAATTGTGCTTAGTTATAAGTGTGAATGAAGATGTGAATGTGAAATAATGTTTTATGTAAAGCTGTTATACTATACATTGAAGTAACTTCTCTCGTGAGGAATGTTCGAGACTGCCATGTGTGTTAGTCATTTGAAACGTCCCCTTTTCGAACAATTATACAAGACTGTGCTTAAACTGACACACAATATTTTTAGCGCAACGCAATCTGACTTTCAAAAAACTCCTACGAAAGAATGGCACTGACTAACATTAACCTATACCTTTCACAAATCACTTACCTCACAAAAATCTTCGTTACTGGAACTACTGCAATACAGCGACCGCCACTACTGCCAGCTAAATAAAAGATTCAAACTACGGAAGGCACTAACTACTGATAGGCATGATTAGCAAATGAAAGATTTTAATAGAGAACAAACAATGTATTTACCTTAATAGTCATAATATATATAGCAGTTCATGACAAATTACAAAACTCCGCTATCTCTCTCCCCACATCCACCACTGCTGGCGGCTCACCTCCAACTGCGCAACGCTACGCGCTGTTCACATCCAGCTGCCGCTGCCCAACACTACAATGGCAGGCAACAATACAAACTAGCCACAGAATGCACACAGCACAGCCAGTGATTTTCACACAGAGCGCTACGTGGCGTTACCAATAAGAAAACCTAAACAGCCCACTTACATAGCCCCCATGCTCCCCACAAAACATTTTACAAATTGTTTTGGGCAGTGGCCACTAATGATTTGAAAAAAATTTTTCATAATTACAATAACAAAGAAATCAAATGCACACACTTATTGATACAATCTTGGTCAAAAGCTAAAATTTTGTCACAGTCCATAAAGACAGTCCTGATCATTCATCATAATAGTAATTAAAGTTTTTTTTCATAAAGTCTCATTAGTAAAAGAAATTGCACACAGAAGTAGTGGATTTCCATGCAGTCTTGAAGAAGTAGTATTGTCCTTCCAATGGAAAGACAGCAGAGCAAACCCACAGCAGAGTCAGTCGAAGTTTTGATGAATATTGGTAGGTAGGTCATCACAGAGTAGACCCACTGTAGTCCTGGTAGAGATTACGGTATTGCTGGGCCATCAGAGGTGCAGACCCACTGCAGTCCTTGCACAAATAATGGTACTGGTGAGTCAGCAAAGGTGTAGACGTTTAGACCCACTGTAGTCCTTGTAGAGACGGCCAGCAGCCATCCGTTGCGACTGTGCAGGTGCACAATCACCATCACAGATTCTTGCGGAGAGTATAGCAAGTCCATAACCGCCACTTGTGCACTCACAAAGTGTTTGGAATTGTCCTTAGAACCAGCAATGCTGTTATCCAGTCCCTTGCTGAATTATTAACACACGTGCAAACACTATCAGTACTTCTCACATATTGTCCATATACCATGACCAACAGAAACGTGTGCAGTGAAATGTAACTTACAAGTTACTTAATTTGATGAACTGGTGTCAATTACAATTTTATAACATAAGAATACAATAACAAAGGTACAAAATACATCATTAAAAACATAATAATACAGATAACATTTGTAGTAATAGGGGCTTTACAAAAGAATAGAAATAAACATATACATCAGTGTTACAGGAATTATGACATAAGTAAATACATAAAAGATCAGAATAACTTTTGAAACATCACCTTCACATACGAGCAACAAAACAGAATAAATAATGTCTCAACATCTTTACAAAGTAAATAACATAGTATTAGGAAAATTCTACAACACAGCTCTCATCAGCTAAACACATAAAGACAGGAAAAACACAAATACACAAGGGTACACAAACATATAGAGGGATGACACAAAAGGAAAGGACAGGGTTTATTTTACTGTAGTATTTTGCATGAAGATCTCCCTTTGTTCATCATTATTCCCAAAAGTACTATCTAAGCCAGCTTTCTGTATTCTGTTCACATCCTCTTTCAAAATAGTTTTTCTCCACTGTACACAACTTTTTTTTTTTTTTTGGCCAAACCATTTTCTTATATCTTCTCAATGCATTTCTTCCAGTTCATCATAGTTTCTTATATAGTCTACCCCCTCTTAAGCTAACTTAAATCTACTGAGCTCAGATGCTAAACTAAGGGACGAGGCAATGCAGCAGCACAAAACAATTAACACAAACAGCAATGATAAAAAATACAAAAGGCAAAGCAAGCAGCACAAATTACAACTAATATAAGCCAATGAGCAGCAAACAAGAAAAATAAATGGGTAGTAAAACTGGCTTAACAGCGTAATACAAAGTCAAATTCAGTAGCATTATGCCTGGCAACCAGCAGCAGAAAATGAAATAACTTATACCTAAGCATGACAAAGCTCAAGGAGAAAAAATAGTACACTAAAGACAACAATGCATATAAGGGAAATGTCTATTCACATCTTAATGACTATGTAATTAAAGTGGTGCACCACAACAACTTATTGTAAAAAAGATAGTACCATGTACTTGAAAAGAAAATTATGTGTCCAGTTACTGTTACTAGCCCCTTCTTATTGTTCTTTCCTTTCCAAGTGCTCCTTTTTTTAAGAATGTGGATTACAAAATTATTATTTAATAGATCTGTTGACAGAAAGTGTTCACATTAGCAAATGCATTTTATTTTATAAAAGCAATGCTGCAACACAGCTGGAAACCAGATATCAAATGAAATAAGCAACTATGTACAAAGTAAAGCATAAGAACATCATTCAGTAGTCATGAGGCATTTCATAAGTTAGTAGAAAAATCTCTCAACTAGAGAGACAGTAGTCATAATCAGATGTATAGACATAAAAATATTTCTCATCATTTCATTAGGCATTTCAGTAAATATCATAAATTAAGAGCTCCAGAGTGTAATCATATGTTTTCAAGTTCGACCATGTCGTTTTTGCGATGCTTTCTACAAAGGAACGTCAATAGCGAGGATAATGGCCTCCCTTTTTTTTCTCCACCTGTACCTCTGAAAGGGGCACATGCTAATGGCTTTTTTTCCAGGTGACTGTCGCCCAGCTGGGTGCCCACGATGCATTACGTGCAGGTGGTCACTTAACTTTCTTACGGAAATATTTATGACACCAGTTTCCGCTACAGTGACAGTCTCATTTAAAAATATTTCACAGGTCAAGAATTTGCGTTACAAATCTGTAGAAACAAAATCCTGTAAATATAACAGAGTCCAAAAAATTTTCGCCGGCATTGTGATACATTCACGCATGTGCACACATTTCATAATTCTTAAAGTACGATTCTTGGTTTCCAACATCCTTTCTCACAAGTCAGAGTCCCTAACCACTATTCATTAGTCCATACCTTATTACACATATACATATTCGTCGACAATTCTTCAATATTTCATCATAATAAATACGTAACATAATCAAATTCCTCATATACAGTAGCATCATCTTATTGATCATAAACATACCTCAACTGCATAATACACATCGTTGTCAAAAAAAACAACATCATAACACCTCAGTCAAATCTCAAAAGCGTCGTAGCTTTCTGCAATAATGTCAAAACCTAAAAAAATTCTCTGCTCATTTCAATAGTGTCATCTACCTCAAACGTACTTTAAAAATCATGATCCCATAAGAAATACGACATTCAAAGCTCTCATAGTATCACAATGGTTCCGAAAAAACATGAACATTTCACAAAGTACAGACAAAATACAATTTCATAAGTGTGAAGGTATCCAACTTCGTAATTGCGTAAACATGTGTCACTGATGTAGTAAAAAAAACGTTTATCTCTCAGTTAAATGATCAGATAGCTGTGTAATTTGTGTGTTAGAGAAATATGGTACCGATGTGTAAAGTTGTATAAGCAAATACCATATTAGCTAGGTCTCCTTATGTTGCCAAACACATGGTACACAAAGTAGGCGTGTACCCCCCTGAGGATAAATGTAATTATATCCTCAAGTGTTACAGATTACAGCAATGGAATGAAATGTATCACGGAAAACTTTCTTTGTAATTAAAAAATCTTGAAAAATAAATGGTTTAAGTACAAAATTGATCACTCAAATGCGTGTCCTGTAGCGCTAAATGTGCGTCTTGCTGTAAGATAATTCTGTGGAAGTGTCGTAGTTATCGTCCTCTGTAAGCAAAGTTCTGCTGAAGTCAATGTACTTACCTCATCATAAACGAAAGTGAAATGCTTTGCGAATAGATATCGTAGTTATTATGTTTATTGGTGTGATGAAGAATGTACTGTACAGTAACGTATTGTTGTGCCGTGAAAAAGGCTGTCTCATTGTAGCTATACCCCAAAAGTTACTACTAAAACAATTTTTACTTTCCAGAATAATTCAGACAAACTGTGCAGATATAAAACAGAAACACCGCAAAAGCAACATTGTAAATTGTCACTCATTAGTAGTGTCGTGATAAAATCGTGTAGCTGTCACATAAACTAACCTCTGTGTCATCTGGTATCTCACAGAAAGTACTTTAAATCCAGAATGTATTTTCAAGTAAACCAAAATGTTGCATTAAAATCTCATTAGCAGTACTGGTAAATGTTCTAAGTATGTGAGCCTTATAGTCGTTATGTAATCATGCAACTAACCAAGCAAGACTGTACAAATAACAACACTGTGTCGTCTGTTCACTATAACAATGCATTCGTAATATCTGTTGAAAAATGTTCCCTAGGTTCTAGACTGGATATTTAACTTCAAACATTGTTGCATGTTAACAGTTTCTTAAGTCTGACAAAGCATACTAGAAATGTGAAGTGAAAAGTTATATGGCAAAGACAAAGTTAAAAAACAGATTATCTTTCAATAAACGGTTTTACATGTGAAATGTGGTGTAAACCTTTACTCTTCCTAGCATACAGAGTTTCAACTTGAACGCAATTATCATACGGTATACGTCGGTAAAGAATACTGGAATTTTTTTCTCAGGGTTAGCGTCTATGTTATTTTTCGCTGAGCCAGCCGGCGCACGCGGCTGCCTGCTGTGCGAGTCATTGTCTGTCTCTTTGTTGGCGCGCGTCGTTATTGGGATTAGAAGACCGAACTTCTACAAATTCACCTTGCCCAGAGGGCCCAGCCCTGTTTAAATCCCGCCAGTTCTGATGCAATTCAGGTCTGTCGTTACGATCACATCGTCTGTCGTCATGTCGGTAGTTCCTGTAGTTTCTTTCTTGTCGGTTAAGTGGTGGAGAATTTCTCCCTGAATCGTAACTGCGCGCTGGACCGTTGCGTCTAAAGTTATTCTGTCTCCCGTAATAATAATTATTTTGGTTCCCATATTGTCTGTTTCTCTGATTGTCTCTGTAATAGTCATTACCGCAGAGAGGTGATCTTTCCCTGTAATTATTACTACTCTGCCAACGGTTGTTATACGGGTGGTGTCTGTTTCAGTCACGATTTACGTTATAAGAATAGCCTTGTCGTGTATTATTTCTGTCATCGCGGAATTGTGACAGATGTGACCTGTACTTGTGCTCCTGTTTTCGCGTTCCGCGATTGTCAGTGTCATTTTCCAGTTCTTGTAACAGTCCGTGAAAAGCTTCAATGTCGTCTTTGCAACGTCCTGCTAAAATAATATGTCGTAAATGTTCAGGCAATTTGAGTAAGCTAATGCGGATGAGTTCTGAGGGGCTGTATGGGTTTGAAAGGTACTGATTCTTATGCAACATGTCTTCAAAATATTTGACAAGACTGGAAAATTCAGATTGTTCGAACTGTTTCATCATTATGATGCTATGTTTTACTCGGTCTTGTGTAGTTTGAGACCAATATGCTGAGAGGAAGGCATGATAAAATTCTCCTTCACTGTGACAATCGTGAATGACTGATCACATTCTTACAGTTGGTTCATTCTCTAAATAGCCACACATAAATTCTAATCTGTGTTCTAACGACCAGTTGGGAGGAAAACCATGAGAGAATTGATGGAGCCATGCTTGTGGATGAATGTCGTTGCCAGAATTCTTAATTGTTTTGAATTTACGTGTAGTAATGAACAGCTTATAGTCAAAATCATCATGTCGGCGAATCGCATATCGGTCATTGTTAGGTCGTGTAGGCCGTTCCATCTCAAAATTCGGTGCACATTGCCAATTTCTTTCATAACTTCCGAAATGCCCTGTGTTATTATTTTGCGGCTTTTCCGTATTTCTGAGTCCCTCTTCCCGTATTGGGGTGCGAGTGTCCTCTGAAATACGTAATTCTTGTATTACCTGTGTCAGCTGATCTTGTACTTCCCGGATTTCTCTTTGGTGTTGCGTATTAATTTGATTCTGATTTTGTTTGAATTTCCTAATTTGTTTGCACTCTTCTGTGTCATTCAGATTATCATCTACCTTCGTAGATAAATTAGTCACCTGATCCGAAAGTTCGGCTACTTTCTCCGATAGTGAACACATTTACTCAGTGTGTTTTTCTGAACCAAGTTTCAGAGTGTCCATTTGTGTTGAAATCGAATCTACTGTGTCCTTTAAGTTTTTTTGAGTTTTTGCAAGTTGCGTAACCGAATCGGTAGATGCAACTGAGACAATTTTAGCTTGCAAGGTGTCATGATTTTCATGAACAATAGTTCGCAGTTCTTTTATGGCTGCTTCGTGACTCTGTAATGCATTTTCATGACGCGAAAAAATAGGTTGGAAATGCTCACAAATTTGTGTTTTTACGTCATTACAGACTTTTTGACATTTCGATTCGAAGTTATGTAACTCAGTAGTTAAATCTTCACGTGTGTGTTCTAGTGTGGTGTCTAACTTTTGAAGCTTTTGCTGTGTTTGTCGCTGATTTTGTTCCATTGTGTCTAACTTTTGAAGATTTTGTTCCATTGCGTCTAACTTTTGAAAATTTTGTCCCATTTGTTGCATTAATTGTATTAACAATGCATTAGTGTCTGGAATCTGTTCCTCTACGCTTTTCGGCAGTGCATTTGCACCGGCAACATTCACATTTTGACAAGCAGAAAATGTGTCTTGACTTATTTGAGAGAACGGTGAGGACCCAAAACCTGAATCTGTAGTATTTGCAAGATTGTGTCCTGTCATTTCGTATTCCTGAGGCGAGCTGTTGCCGACCGATCGATCGATAATGCTTCCCTGTTCACTACTTGTTTCACTGTCTACACCATTATTTGACGCCCGCTCCCTTTCCCTATGCACAGTTAGCAAATTACTACTTCGAATGTCTGTTAATTCATTACACAGTGGTGCTGGTAAGCTACGCTCGTCGTCACTATTATTTCTCAGTTTACTTTGGAGCCTAGTGTTACGTTTTTCACACGCCATTATTGTCACAATATTTCGCACGATAACACAGAGAAGCACAATTTGTAGAGCAAAAATAAGAGAACACATTAACGTAGCACTGAAAATAATATCTCGTTAATTGCAAGCGCAGCTGCGAAATACTTGCTGCAAATCTACATGCATGCCACAACTGTTTTACTGTACAAAAATGAAAACTACAACCACAAAGGAAATTCTGTCTATGATTACGCACTAGCAATAAACAATAGCTGCACTAATTACACAAACTACAAGAAAAAACCAGAAGATTCCAGTGAGGTATCCTCGGCTAAGGATCGACATATGAAACGTCCCCTTTTTTAACAATTATACAAGACTGTGCTTAAACTGACACACAATATTTTTAGCGCAACGCAATCTGACTTTCAAATAATCCCTACGTAAGAATGGCCCTGACTAACATTAACCTATACCTTTCACAAATCACTTACCTCACAAAAATCTTCGTTACTGGAACTACTGCAATACAGCGAGCGCCACTACTGCCAGCTAAATAAAAGATTCAAACTACAGAAGGCACTAACTACTGATAGGCATAGTTAGCAAATGAAAGATTTTAATAGAGAACAAGCAATGTATTTACCTTAATAGTCATAATATATATACAGCAGTTCATGACAAATTACAAAACTCCGCCATCTCTCTCCCCATATACACCACTGCTGGCGGCTCACCTCCAACTGCGCAACGCTACGCGCTGTTCACATCCAGCTGCCGCTGCCCAACACTACAATGGCAGACAACAATACAAACTAGCCACAGACTGCACACAGCACAGCCAGTGATTTTCACACAGAGCGCTACGTGGCGTTACCAATCAGAAAACCTAAACAGCCTACTTACACATTCGTACCGGGGAATTTGTTATGAACTATGTCGACAGTTTATGGTACTGGGAAAGTGAGATTATGATTTTGGTAAAGTAGTTCTGTTAATTTTTTGTATATGTGGACATTGAATTTTTTTAGGGTAATTTATTGTTCTGATTCAATGACAAATTTTGATTGGTTCGGTATATTTGCGCGGGAGTGAGCTGCTTTGACCCCGCTTTCCGATTGGGTATGATGCTTCTGTGCCAAACAGAAATTAGTATATTCACGCATGTTTTGGGAACTACAAACTTCTGTTGTGTAGAGGTGTGAGTAGAGTCGTGGCTTGGATGTCCTAGCGATCACACGTATTGATAGGTGCTCCCATGAAAATTATTAATATTGTGATACTTGGATACCAATATGCTTGAGAAGTGCCGTAAAGTGAGGAAGAGAGTGCGGTTTAATGCACGATGTGAAATTCAGAACCTTTGATGACATTCTAAGTAACTAAATTCCGCGTGGCCTGCTGCTTACTCGTGAACGTGAATATTTAGTTACGTGAGATTGATATAGCAACATTTCAGCAAGCTATTCTGAAAGAAACAATTCATTTGTAAACTTTCTGCGAAGTGTAACTAATAATTACCATAAACTGGCTACCGTTATGAATTATGAGTGCGTTTTCAGACTTCGTACAACTTAGAATAAGGCTTCGTAGTAACTAGTGTATGAAAGCTTACAGTTATAGAATGAAATTTTACGTACATAAATACTTTCAGTTAACTATTTTCCATCAACAAAACAATTTTACTGCGACATGTGGTTTCTAGGTGTTATAGCATCGCTTCTTGAAAAAATTAATGTAAATTACTGTATCGATAGGTGATTACAATGTAGCCGCTATATGTACTCAGAGAATTGTAATTACTATTATCTCCGTACCGTAGTATATACGAAAAGATTTCACTGTCTTCTCTGTCTTCATCTTTTTCTTTGTCTTACGTGCCTGGTTGGTTCTGATGTTACATTTCGATTACAGTCTGTAAAGAATTATTTCTACTACATGTAGTGTATTAAGAATTTCTGCTAAATATATATGTCAGCATTTAATGCAGTATGTATTTTGTTAGTAGTATTCCCTGTCCCCTTTATTTCATTAATTACGTAACAATTAAATGTTGCCCTGGCAACTTGTAATTGCATTGTTGAAGCGACGCCATTGCTGTTAAAATTGATAACAATTTCTTCACAACTATTTAATTCTGAAAAATATCGAAAGGATTTAATCTCAGTAAACGTAAAACGGAGTCTCATAATAATTTCCATTTCATTTTCGGCCATAGGAACACTTTTATTGAAAGGAATTATTTTAATTGTGCACGCTGTCACTGCACGTAGGCAGCTATACTGGAGCATCAAGACCCAAAGAGAAAAATAATTGTTTGAATATTGTATTAAATTTATCTCGTAACATTAAAGAAAGATAGTTATTTTTATTCATCATGAGTAAGACGCACGTCTTCGCGTTGGAATAATCATGATATTTCTGGCCTTAGCGCCCTGAGAAAATTTAGCCGCGGGTTTTAATGAATGTATAAGAGATTTTTTTTAATCAGACGTTTCCATTCCAAATTAACGCAACATTTTTTCTCTTTTCAAAAATGTAAGTTACGTGATAGCGTACAGCTTTTTTTCTGTACCTTTTTCCGGCTGGGAGCTGCATTACAGTAACTTCAAGGAGGCGTCCATGTGAGAAGAGATTCAGCACAACTTCATTCGCAGTACCAGCGCACCGCGCCGCCGCCACAAACAACCATATGATGGGATCTTGACCCCGGAAACACGTTCCTGAGTGTTAGGTACCTAACACAGGTGGTTGCTACAGTAATTATAATAATTATCTTCATAACTAGTGTCCTTAATATGGAAATATTAGAGCTGTTACGAGTTATCCACCTCCCTTTTCCTACTGTCTATAGCTTAAATGAACAATCCACTGCCTGCCCTGCACAGTACTTTTCCTTACAAACTTTCACGAATGTGTTGTTATCAATCTTCAAAGCGTCCACAGTTCCTTCGACAACCTTCGCAAGAGGCAATAGAGGGCCTACATTGCCTCTCCCCGTCTCGAAACATTCACTCACCGAGTACACAAGCTCCCGTGTCTGTCTTCGCAAAACGTTCCTGCTCACTTCCGCTGCAAGGATCAGACATCATGTAGCGCAACATGAACTTGCCGAACGCAGACGCAAAGCGCTTAACGGAACGCCTAACTACTGTCAGGTTACCTGCCGCAAGCATCTTCTGGATATCGCTATAGTACTCGTAGTAGAGAGATTTGACAGCGGTGAACGAAATACAGTTCGTGAGCAAGCGCGTTCTTTTATTGGTTATTGCTATGGTAACGGAACAATTAGACGTCAATCAGGTTGATACTTTGATCCAGGTATGAGATAACTGTCTATAATATTTGACCTGCCACAATGTGATTATATTACTGTAGTCGATTGTTATTCGAACTGGTGAGAAATTAGACAGAAAGCTGGTGTAAATCTGTCGAGGTCCTTCGTTCGAGGACAGCTGTGGAGTTTAACAATTTAGCGGGAATAGCCCGAACGTCGCATATGTCCTCACTGCTTAGGTCGAGTATGCCACCGCAACCTACCGTTTCACGCTTCCCATTGTCTTGCGCCACTGCTCTGGCAATTGCCATTTAGTCTTCGCATTTGATATGTGTTTTAATCTCTTCTGATTATCATTTAATGTCAGTTTGTTACAATTCTCGTCTTATTTTGTAACGTTGTGGCGATAACTATGGCTTTTTTCGAATAAAATCATCACTGGACCCTAATTTGCCTACATTTCGTCCACCCAGAGACTTTCAAGCAAACGAGCTTCTCCGGTGGGACTGTGATTTGGTGTCGTTCGCAGGTGAAGGTCAGTGTTTCTAAGGTTTACAGTGAAATAGCTAACAAAGTAAAAGTTTTGTTTCAGAAAGTGTTCATCCCTAAGCAACAGAGACAAAAATCTTACATTTTATGAATGGATTGCACGCTAAATAATGCGGTCTACAAAAGTCACATCAACGAAGGAAAAAATAAAGATTCCTTTGAAGGACAAATCGACTAGATAAAGTAAAAACGTTCGTTACTTTTTGATATAGCGGTTTGTGTAGGGCCAATTGCTGTAAACTGTATTTGTAGCAAAAACCTTGTGTTATGTAAACGTAGTACTGCTATCAACTGTGACGGTGAAATATTAAAGAACATACCTTGCATTTCCAACATTTGCACGCTGTAAAGACAACACAAGCTCGAGATACACTCCATGATGTGTAGCAATACCTGTTTGCAAGTAGTGCTCTACAGACAAACTGCATCCCTCAGACTATTTCAAAAACGAGCGGTCTAATCATTCCCCTTGGAAAGTGCAGTACAGTAGCCCTAGTTCTACAGTAGAGCTGATCTGCAATGATACTTACCAGTACCACTGCTCCAGTACGCAAGCAGTGTCCCGTGTTTCTGGAATTGCACGATGCAAATATTACTTGCTCGCCGGAAAGTTCCAGTGAGTGCCATAAACCGGGCTGTTCGTTGTTTACAGAAAACCCGACTGTGGCACGAGTGCGCTCGTTCTGCCTGCTGCGGTCCGCGGAACTTGAACCCCCCCCCCCCCCCCCCCCCCCCCGTTGGCTGAGGCAGCAGCACACCGCCACAAACAGATTTTTGTGTTAGTGAAAACAAATAACTGTATCTTATCGAGAAATACGATGGTCCTTAATTATCATACGAAAATGATGGTTCTGCCCGTGATGCATACGTACGTTAAACGGGCAAGAGAGGTGAGAATATTTTCTAAAATTTCCTAAACATCTTGAAAACTATATACACGGTTATATTACTTAGAATAACTGTAAAATTTTGACGTGTGTCAATATACAAATCCTTCGTACGGGTAATATTTATGGGGACGCGAACTACTTAAGTTATCAAAAAACACGTAAGGTTGAAGTTGAATGTGTTTAATTTTTTTCTCTGCAAACGAAGATCATTGTTATCTGTCCTCCACCATGTAATTTACAAGTTGATGTGTGCTAATATCACAAAAATCTGCTTTCTCGTACAAATAAGAAGCGCTAAAGTATATAACAAATAAAACGTTTGAAACACAGTTATTTTTCCACCATTCGTCAAATATGCTTATGGCACACAGCGGTCCTCAGCTTCTAGTACAGAAAAATAATCTACAAATCTCGTAGATTTTATTATTATGTGGCACGCATAATTGGTAACTTGTAGTACGCAGTACAAAATAAGGTAAAGCAAGCAATACTGGCCCTACGACTTATCCCAAAAGACATGTTGAAGGAAAGCATAATTACGTTTACCGCATATGTATATTTCGAGAAAGCTTTTCAGAATGTTGACTGGTCCACACTCTTCCAAATTCTGAAAGTAGCAGCAATAAAATATCAGATCGAAATGATTTTGATAACTTGTACAGAAACCAGACAGCAGTTATAAGACTTGAGGAGCATGAAAGGAAAGCAACAGTTGAGAAGGGAGTGAGACAGGATTGTAGGTTACCTCTGGTGTTATTCAGGCCATGAGCAAGCAGTAAAGAATACAAAGGAAAAAGTGGCAAAATGGATGAAAGTTAAGGGGGAAGAAACGAAAACTTCGAAGTTTTATGTTAGAGAAGCCAAAGAATTTGGAACATCAGTTGAACAGAATGGATAGTACTTGGAAAGAGATTATAAGACGAAAAGTTCATGAAGGCTTATGGAGTGTAATCAAATAATAATGGGGAAAGCTGAGGGAGTTAGATTAGGAAATAAGAAACTAAACGTAATTGATGAGTTTTGATATTTGGGCGATGAAGGCCGAAGTAGAGAGAATAAAAATTCTGAAAAAGAGGAATTCATTAACTTCTACAATAAATTAAAATAAAATAATGTTATAAATCGTTTCTGAAAGTATTTATCTAGAGGTACAGAGGTGATACGTGGACTACAAGCAATTCAGAAAAGAAGAGAACAGAAGCTTTTGCAGTGTGATCCTGCAGAATAGTTTTGAAAATTCGATGGTTACCTCGAATAACAAATGAGGAGTTATTGTAACGAATTGGAGAAAAAAAGAAACTTGTGCCACAACTTGAGTAAAAGAAGGCATCGGATGTCAGAACACATCCTGAGGATCAACGAATTGTCATTTTGATAAGGGAAGGAAATGTCTGGCATAAAAATTGCTGCATGAGACGAACACTTGAATATAGTAAACCGGTTGAAATCAATCTACGTTGCGGCAGTTATGTGAAGGTTAAGAAGCACGCACAGGATAGACTAGCATGGAGAAATGCATGAAATCAGTTTTCTCTAATGACAGCTTGCCAAAACTCATTGTAAAAGCTTGTAGTGACGTTATGCGGGCTCCACAGGTAAAAGAAAGTTTCCAGCTATACTATAAAACCATATCAATTTTATATTGAAACATGTAATAGTCTTACTTTAGATAAAATCCAGTGATGTTACTTACTGAATGACTTTTAAATTCTAAAACTGTATGAATGGTCTTTTGACGTTACAGATAACTAACAAATCTAGAGGTTGCATGTCCAGTGCAGATCTCTGTCTCTGATGAATGAAAGTAGAACAAAGTCACAGTACAGACGGACCACAAGGGAACGGCTGTCTATTAATCACAAACGCCAAGTTCAACAAGCCAGCGGATACCAAGGCCTTGCTCCAGAGTCCACAGGCAGCACAGAGGCAGAAGGTCGTCGCTGACTGCTGGTTATCATGGTGAAGTCGTGATTGAGGCGGTGGGAGAGAGGCTGTGCAGCGGGTGAATGGATGTACTACGGCCTTCCTGAGGACGAATGGCGTAGCAGAATGAAGTACACTGCGCAACGAAATTAAAGGATCTCTTTTTCGAAACTCCGTAACTTCTCCCATTCCGAGGCATAAGCATGACGCCCTGCGACGTCACCCTTGGGCTCAGCGCGGTTCAAACAGCAAGGTGTCGACACAAGAGAAAAAAATGCGACAGTTCAGAGGTTCATGTGAGCTTTAAGGTGGGCTAACGACATCACCTTGACACAAAATTTCACCGCAATTCTGCATACACTTTAGAAATGAAAGTGCAGGAAACATTGACACCAATTTACACTCCTGGAAATGGAAAAAAGAACACATTGACACCGGTGTGTCAGACCCACCATACTTGCTCCGGACACTGCGAGAGGGCTGTACAAGCAATCATCACACGCACGGCACAGCGGACACACCAGGAACCGCGGTGTTGGCCGTCGAATGGCGCTAGCTGCGCAGCATTTGTGCACCGCCGCCGTCAGTGTCAGCCAGTTTGCCGTGGCATACGGAGCTCCATCGCAGTCTTTAACACTGGTAGCATGCCGCGACAGCGTGGACGTGAACCTGAAACGTCCCCTTTGAACAATTATACATGACTGTGCTTAAACTGACACACAATATTTTGTTAGCGCAACGCAATCTGACTTTCAAAATTCCCGACAAAAGAATGGCCCTGACTAACATTAAACTATACCTTTCACAAATCACTTACCTCACAAAAATCTGCTCAAGCTACTGCAATACAGCGAGCGCCACTACTGCCTGCTAAATAAAAGATTCAAACTACTGAAGGCACGAACTACTGATAGGGATAGTTAGCAAATGAAAGATATTAATAGAGAACAAACAATGTATTTACCTTGATATCATCATATATAAATATAGCAGTTCATGAAAAATAACAAAACTCCGCCATCTCTCTCCCCACATCCACCACTGCTGGCGGCTCACCTCCAACTGCGCAACGCTACGCGCTGTTCACATCCAGCTGCCGCTGCCCAACACTACAATGGCGAGTATTACAACAATGCAAAGCAGCCACAGACTGCACATAGGTGGCGTTACCAATAAAAAACCTAAACAGCAGCCACAGACTGCACACAGGTGGCGTTACCAATAAAAAACCTAAACAGCCTACTTATATAGCCCCCATGCTATCCACAAAAAATTTTACAAATTTTTTTTGGGCACTGGCCAATACATGTTTGTTAAAATTTTTTTCACAATTACAATAACAAAGAAATCAAAGGCACACACTTATTGATACAATGTTGGTCAAAAGCTAAAATTTTCTCACAGTCCATAAAGACAGTCCTGATCATTCATCATAATAGTAATTACAGTTTTTTTCACAAAGTCTCATTAGTAAAAGAAATTCCACACAGAAGTAGTGGATTTCCATGCAGTCTTGAAGAAGTAGTGTTGTCGTTCCAACGGAAAGACAGCGCTGACTCTTGACATGCAGACAGGTAATGGGCCACAACAGAGCAAACCCACAGCAGAGTCAGTCGAAGTTTTGAAGAATATTGGTAGGCAGGTCATCACAGAGTAGACCCACTGTAGTCCTGGTAGAGATTACGGTATTGGTGGGCCACCAGAGGTGCAGACCCACTGTAGTCCTGGTAGAGATTGTGGTATTGGTGAGCCACCAGAGGTGCAGACCCACTGCAGTCCTTGTAGAAATAATGGTATTGGTGGGTCATCAAAGATGCAGACCCACTGTAGTCCTTGTAGAGATAGCCAGCAGCCATCTGTTGTGACTGTGCAGGTGCACAATCACCATTGAAGAGTCTTGCAGATAATATAGGAAGTCCATAAACCACCACTTGTGCACTCACAAAGTTTTCGGAACTGTCCTTAGAACCAACAATGCTGTTATCCAGTCCCTTGCTGAATTATTAACACACGTGCAAACACTAACAGTCCCTACTTCTCACGTATTGTCCATATACTATGACCAACAGAAACGTGTGCAGTGAAATGTAACTTACAAGTTAATAATAAGATGAACTGGTGTCAATTACAATTTTATAACATGAGAATACAATTACAAAGGTACAAAATACATCATTAAAGAATGTAGCAATACAGATAACATTTGTAGTAAAACAGGCGTTACAAAAGAATAGAAATAGACATAGACGTCAGTGTTACAGGAATTATGACATGAATACATACATAAAAGATCACAATAACTTTTGAAACATCAACTTCACACATGAGCATTAAACAGAACAGAATTAATAATCATAGTATGAAGGCTTTCACGACCGGATGACATATCTTCTGGTAAACCTTGCGGGATGTAAGGTCGTGGTCCACGAAACTCTTCAGCTCCTAACGTTTCGTCCAGTGCTTCGCTGGACATCTTCAGAGGGGTGTTTCTCCTCCGGTGAGACTCACCGGAGGAGAAACACCCCTCTGAAGATGTCCAGCGAAGCACTGGACGAAACGTTAGGAGCTGAAGAGTTTCGTGGACCACGACCTTACATCCCGCAAGGTTTACCAGAAGAATTAATAATGTCTAACATCTTTACAAAGTAAATAACATATTATTAATGCCAATGATATTCGAGGATAACAGTATTCCTCATCATAGTGAATGTAGCTTAATATTAAAAGAAGAAAAAATTCTATGAAACTACACAGAGACAGGAAGAAAACAAATACACAAGGGTACACAAACACATAGTGGGATAACACAAAAGGGAAAGGACAGGGTTTGTTTTACTGCAGTATTTTGCATGGAGATCTCCCTTTGTTCATCATTAGTCCCAAAAAGTCCTATCTAAGCCTGCTTTGTGTATTCTGTTCATATTTCTTTCAAAATAATTATTTCTGATTGTACAATACTCATTTGGGCCCAAATCGTTTTCATATAACTTTCAAAGCATTCTTTCCCTATTCTCCATAGTTAGGTTCTTATATAGTCTACCCCCTCTTAAGCTAACTTAAATCTACTGAGCTCAGATATTAAACTAAGGGACGAGGCAATGCAGCAGCACAAAACAATTAACACAAACAGCAATGACAAAAAAATGGAAATTTGCAAAGCAAGCTACAGTAAATCGAAATTACCAAACAATTCAACATTACAACTAATATGAGGCAATGTGCAGCAAACAAAAAAATAAATCTGGCTTAGCAGAGTAACACAAATTAAAGTTCAGTAGCACTATGCCTGGCAAACAGCAGCTTATATCTAAACATGACATAGATCAAGCAGAAAAAATAGTACACTAAAGATAACAATGCAGATAAGGGAAATGTATAATAACATCTTAATGTCTAAGTAATTAAAGTGGTGCACCACAAGAAGTTATTCTACCAAAAAAGTTACCAAGTACTTGAAAAGAAAATGATATATGCAGTTACTGTTATTAGTCCCTTCTTATTGTTCTTTCCATTCCAAGAGCTCCTTTTTCGAAGAATGTGGGTCATAAAATAATTATTTAATAGATCTGTTGACAGAAAGTGTTCACATTAGCAAATGCATTTAATTTTATTTTATGAAACCAATCCTGCAACACAGCTGGAAAACAGATGTCAAATGAAATAAGCAATTACGCAAACCAAAGCATAAAAACGCGAGGATAATGGCCTCCCCTTTTTTTTTTCTACCTGTGCCGCTGAAAGGCTAATGGCTTTTTTTCGGGCGGCTGTCGCCCAGGTGGGTGCCCGCGACGCATTACGTGCAGGTGGTCACTTAACTTTCTTACGGAAATATTTATGACAGCAGTTTCCGCTACAGTGACAGTCTCACATAAAAATATTTCACAGGTCAAGAATTAGCGTTGCAAATCTGTAGAAAGAAAATCCTATAAATATGAGTGTCCAAATAAAATATTCGTCAGCATTGTGATACAGTCACGCATTTACGCACATTTCATAACTCTTAAAGCACGATTCTTGGTTTCCAACATACTTCTTATTCCTCATATACGGTAGCATCATCTTATTGATCATAAACATATCTCAACAGCATAGTACACATCGTCGTCGTAATAATAACATCATAACACCTCAGTCAAATCTCAAAAACGTCGTAGCTTTCTGCAATAATTTCAAAACCTAAAAAAAATTCTCTGCTCATTTCAATAGTGTCATCTACCTCAAACGTACTTTAAAATCATGCTCCCTTACCAAATACATCATTCAAAGCTCTCATAGTATCACAATGATTCCGAAAAAATATGAACAGTTTACAAAGTACAGACAAAATACAGTTTCATAAGTGTGAAGTTACCCAACTGTGTATTGCATAAACATGTGTCACTGATGTAGTAAAAAAATGTTTATCTCTCAGTTAAATGATCAGATAGCTGTGTAATTTGTGTGTTAGAGAAATATGGTACCGATGTGTAAAGTTGTATAAGCAAATACCATATTAGCTAGGGTTCCTTGTGGTTGCCACACACATGGTACACAAAGTAAGCGTGTACCCCCCTGAGGATTAATGTAGTTATACCCTCAGGTGTTACAGATTACAGCAATGGAATGAAATGTATCACGGAAAACTTTCTTTGTAATTCAAAAATCTTTAAAAATAAATGTTTTAAGTACAAAATTAATCACTCAAATACGTGTACTGTAGCGCTAAATGTGCATCTTGTTGCAACATAATCTGTGTGGAAGTGTCGTAGTTATCGTCCTCCGAAAGCTAAGTTCTGCAGAAGTCAATGTACTTACCTCATAATGCACAAAAGTGAAATGCTTTGCGTATAAATGTCTTAGTTATTACGCTTATTGCCTTGATGAGGAAAGTACTGTGCTGTAACGTATTGTTGTGCTACGGAAAAGGCAGTCTCATTGTAGCTATACCACAAAAGTTACTACTAAAACCTGTTTTACTTTCCAGAATAAAATAGAAAAACTGTGCAGATATAAAACAGAAACACTGCAAAAGCAACATTGTAAATTGTCACTCAATAGTAGCGTCTTGATAAAATCGTGTAGCTGTCACATAAACTAACCACTGTGCCATCTGGTATCTCACTGAAAGTACTTTAAATCCAGAATATATTTTCAAGTAAACCAAAATGTTGCATTAAAATCTCATTAGCAGTACCAGTATGTGTCCTAAGTATGTAAGCCTGATAGTCGTTCCATAATCGTGCAACTAACAAGCAAGAATGTACACACACAATAACACTGTGACGTCTGTTCACTATAACAATGCATTCGTCATTTCTGTTTCAATAAGTTCTCTTGGTTCTTGACTGGATATTTAACTTCAAACATTGTTGCATGTTAACAGATTCTAAGTCTGACAAGCATACTAGTAATGTAAAGTGAAAAGTTTTATGGTAATGACAAAGTTAAAAAGCAGATTATTTTTCAATAAACGGTTTTACATGTTAAATGTGGTGTAAACCTTTACTCTTCCTAGTATGCAGACTTTCAACTGAAAAGCAATTGTCATGTTTTATACGTCGGTAAGGAATGCTAAAATTTTTCTCAAGATTAGCGTCTATGTTATTTTTCTCTGAGCCAGCCGGCGCACACGGCTGCCTGTGGTGCGAGTCATTGTCTGCCTCTTTGTTGGCACGTGTCGTTATTGGGATTAGGAGACCTAACTTCTACAAATTCACTGTGACGAGAGGGCCCTGCTCTGTTTGAATCCCGCCAGTTCTGATGCAATTCAGGTCTGTCATTACGATCATATCGTCTGTCGTCATGTCGGTAGATTCCATAGTTTCTTCCTTGTCCGTCACGTGGTGGAGAGTTTCTCCCTGAATCGTAACTGTGCGCCGAACTGTTGCGTCTGAAGTTATTCTGCCTCCCTTGATAATAATTGTTTTGGTTCCCATATTGTCTGTTTCTCTGATTGTCTTTGTGATAGTCACTACCGCGGAGAGGTGATCTTTCCCTGTAATTATTACTACTCTGCCAACGGTTGTCGTACGGGTGGTGTCTATTTTGGTCACGATTTGCGATGTAAGAATAGACCAGTCGTGTCCGGTTATTGTTTCTGTCGTCACGGAATTGTGACGGATGTGACCTGTAATTGTTGTGTCCTTGTTTTCGCGTTCTGCGATTATCAGTGTCAATTTCTAGTTCTTGTAAGAGTCCCTGAAAAGCTTAAATGTCGTCTTTGCAACGTCCTGCTAAAATAATATGCCGTAAATGTTCAGGTAATTTGATTAAGCAAATGCGGATGAGTTCTGAGGGGCTGTATGGGTTTGACAGGTACTGATTCTTGTGCAACATGTCTTCAAAATATTTCACAAGACTGGAGAATTCAGATTGTTCGAAATGTTTCATCATTATGATACCATGTTTTACTCGGTCTTGTGTGGCTTGAGACCAATATGCTGAGAGGAAGGCATGGTAAAATTCCCCTTCACTGTGGCAATCGTGAATGACCGATCGCATTCTTACAGCTGGTTCATTCTCCAAGTAGCCACACATAAATTCTAATCTGTGTTCTAACGACCAGTTGGGAGGAAAACAATGCGAGAATTGATGGAGCCATGCTTGTGGATGAATGTCGTTGCCAGAATTCTTAAATGTTTTGAATTTATGTGTAGTAATGAACAGCTTATAGTCAAAATCATCGTCATGTCGGCGAGTCGCATATCGGTCATTGTTAGGTCGTGTCGGCCGTTCCATCTCAAAATTCGGTGCACATTGCCAATTTCTTTCATAATATCCGAAATGCCCTGTGTTATTATTTTGCGGCTTTTCCGTGTTTCTAAGTCCCTCTTCCCGTGTTGGAGCGCGAGTGTCCTCTGAAATACGTAATTCTTGTATTACCTGCGTCAACTGATCTTGTACTTCCCGGATTTCTCTTTTGTACTGTGTATTGATTTGATTTTGATTTTGTTTGAATTTTCTTATTTGTTCATACTCTTCTGTGTCAGTGAAGGCTACGGGTCTTGTGTTATTCAGATCATCATCTACCTTTGTAGATAAGTTAGTGACCTGATCCGAAAGTTCGGCTACTTTCTCCGATAATGTACTTATTTCTTCAGTGTGTTTTTCTGAACCAAGTTTCAGAGTATCTACTGTGTCCTTAAAGTTTTCCTGAGTTTTTGCAAGTTGCGTAACCGAATCGGTAGATGCAACTGAGTCAAATTTAGCTTGCAAGGTCTCATGATTTTCATGAACAATAATTTGCAGTTCTTTTATGGCTGCTTCGTGATTCTGTAATGCATTTTCATGCCGCAAAAAAATAGGTTGAAAATGCTCACAAATTTGTGTTTTTACGTCATTACAGACTTTTTGACATTTCGATTCAATGTTATGTAACTCAGTAGTTAAATCTTCACGTGTTTGTTCAAGTGTTTGTTCCAATGAGTCTAACTTTTTAAGATTTTGTTCCACTGTGTCTAACTTTTGAAGCTTTTGCTGTGTTTGTCTCTGATTTTGTTCCATTGTGTCTAACTGTTGCTGTGTTTGTCTCTGATGTTGTTCCATTGTGTCTAACTTCTCAAGCTTTTGTCCAATTTGTTGCATTAATTGTAATAACAATGCACTGGTGTCTGAAACATGTTCCTCAGTGCTTTTCGGCAGTGAAGTTGCACCGGCAACATTCACATTTTGACAAGTGGAAAATGTGTCTTGACTCATTTGAGAAAACGGTGGGAACCCAAAACCTGAGTCTGCAGTATTTGCAATATTGTGTTCTGTCATTCCCGATTCCTGAGGCGAGCTGTTGCCGACCAATCGATCGATAACGCTTCCCTGTTCACTACCTGTTTCACTGTCTACACCATTGTTTGCCGCCCGCTCCATTTCCCTATGCGCGATTACCAAATTACTGCTTTCAACATTAGTTAATTCATTACTCTGCGGCGCTAACACACTGCTTTCGTCTTCACTGTCATTTCTCAGTTTACTTTGGAGCCTAGTATTACGTTTTTCACACGCCATTATTGTCACAGTATTTCACACGTTAACACAGAAAAGCGCAATTTGAAGAGCAAAATAAAATAACATAGCAATGGAAATAATGTCTACTTAATTGCCAGCGCAGCTGCGAAATACTTGGTGCAAATCTACATGCATGCCACAACTGTTTTACTGTACAACAATGAAAAACTACAACTACAGAGGAAATTCTCTCTATAATTACGCGCTAGCAATAAACAATAGCTACACTAATTACACAAACTACAAGAAAAAAATCAGAAGATTCCAGTGAGGTATCCTGGCAGGGTCGACATATGAAACGTCCCCTTTGAACAATTATACATGACTGTGCTTAAACTAACACACAATATTTTGTTAGCGCAACGCAATCTGACTTTCAAAATTCCCTACAAAAGAATGGCCCTGACTAACATTAAACTATACCTTTCACAAATCACTTACCTCACAAAACTCTGCTCAAGCTACTGCAATACAGCGAGCGCCACTACTGCCAGCTAAATAAAAGATTCAAACTACTGAAGGCACGAACTACTGATAGGGATAGTTAGCAAATGAAAGATATTAATAGAGAACAAACAATGTATTTACCTTGATATCATCATATATAAATATAGCAGTTCATGAAAAATAACAAAACTCCGCCATCTCTCTCCCCACATCCACCACTGCTGACGGCTCACCTCCAACTGCGCAACGCTACGCGCTGTTCACATCCAGCTGCCGCTGCCCAACACTACAATGGCGAGTATTACAACAATGCAAAGCAGCCACAGACTACACACAGGTGGCGTTACCAATAAAAAACCTAAACAGCCTACTTATAAACCGTATGTGCAGTTGACGGACTTTGAGCGAGGGCGTATAGTGGGCATGCGGGAGGCCGGGTGGACGTACCGCCGAATTGCTCAACACGTGGGGCGTGAGGTCTCCACAGTACATCGATGTTGTCGCCAGTGGTCGGCGGAAGGTGCACGTGCCCGTCGACCTGGGACCGGACCGCAGCGACGCACGGATGCACGCCAAGACCGTAGGATCCTATGCAGTGCCGTAGGGGACCGCACCGCCACTTCCCAGCAACTTAGGGACACTATTGCTCCTGGGGTATCGACGAGGACCATTCGCAACCGTCTCCATGAAGCTGGGCTACGGTCCCGCACACCGTTAGGCCGTCTTCCGCTCACGCCCCAACATCGTGCAGCCCGCCTCCAGTGGTGTCGCGACAGGCGTGAATGGAGGGACGAATGGAGACGTGTCGTCTTCAGCGATGAGAGTCGCTTCTGCCTTGGTGCCAATGATGGTCGTATGCGTGTTTGCCGCCGTGCAGGTGAGCGCCACAATCAGGACTGCATACGACCGAGGCACACAGGGCCAACACCCGGCATCATGGTGTGGGGAGCGATCTCCTACACTGGCCGTACACCACTGGTGATCGTCGAGGGGACACTGAATAGTGCACGGTACATCCAAACCGTCATCGAACCCATCGTTCTACCATTCCTAGACCGGCAAGGGAACTTGCTGTTCCAACAGGACAATGCACGTCCGCATGTATCCCGTGCCACCCAACGTGCTCTAGAAGGTGTAAGTCAACTACCCTGGCCAGCAAGATCTCCGGATCTGTCCCCCATTGAGCATGTTTGGGACTGGATGAAGCGTCGTCTCACGCGGTCTGCACGTTCAGCACGAACGCTGGTCCAACTGAGGCGCCAGGTGGAAATGGCATGGCAAGCCGTTCCACAGGACTACATCCAGCATCTCTACGATCGTCTCCATGGGAGAATAGCAGCCTGCATTGCTGCGAAAGGTGGATATACACTGTACTAGTGCCGACATTGTGCATGCTCTGTTGCCTGTGTCTATGTGCCTGTGGTTCTGTCAGTGTGATCATGTGATGTATCTGACCCCAGGAATGTGTCAATAAAGTTTCCCCTTCCTGGGACAATGAATTCACGGTGTTCTTATTTCAATTTCCGGGAGTGTAGTACGGTGGCTGTTCTAGGGCCTGAAGGTAGGCAAACCCACATAACGTGTTTCGAAGGGATTGCCTAATTCTTAGGCGTTAGAGCAGCCGCGAGTCTAAATTGATGTCAAAGATTCCATTAGATGCATTTTTAAACAGCCTAACAAAGGTATGCAGTTGGAAACAAGATAATGTACCAGCCCCCCCCCCCCCCCTTCCCCTGTCTACCGTATCAGGTCACATAAGAGCGCGAAACTGAAAGAAGCCTAAAACGCCTTTGTTGCTTCGTATCACTTTCAAATGTCGTCGAATGGTTCTGAATGGTCCCTAGAAGTTCCACCCTGTATACCAGAGCAAAAAATGCCATCGCACTGAAATCCAAAATGGTCGGATAACGCTCAATGGGGATGCAGCCCCACGATGTTAGAGGGTAGTTGAAATACCCAGGGGGCGACAGCAGCGTCTAAAATTGTCAAGAATGTCGTCCTGTTACTGAAATTTCCTGACAGATTATAGCAGTGTGCCGGACCAAGCCTCGAACTCAGTATCTTTGGCTTTCGTGAGGAAGTGACTGAGTACCCAGGTACGACTCACAACGTGTCCTCACAGCTTTACGTCCACCAGTAACTCATTTTCTATCTTGCAAATTTCACAGAAATTCTCTTGAAAAACTTGCAGGAGCAGCAATTCTGGAAGAAAGGATATTACAGAGGCATGGCTTAACCACAGCCTGGGTAATGTTATCAGAATGAGATTTTCACTCTTGAGCCCAGCGTATATTGATACGAAACTTCCTGGCGGATTAAAACTATGTGCTCGAATTCGGAATCTTAGCCTTTCGCAGGCAAGTGCTTTTGCAAGACATCTTCTCTAAAATTTGGAAGATACAAGATGAGTTACTGACGGAGGCAAAGGTGTAGGGAGGAGTCGTGAGTCGTGCTTGCGTAGCACAATCGGTAGAACAGTTGCCCACGAAAGACAAAGGTCCTGAGTTGGAGTCTCGATCCGGCACAGTGTTTTAACTGGCAGAAAGTTTCATATCGCAGCACAAGCGACTACACATGCAAATTTCGTTCTGTGCCTGTAACTGTTTAAAACGTGTTTTTCCTTACGTACTGTGCAGTATAGTACGGAGTTTATTTTAGTCAGAACGAACATTGCCGTTCGCCTGCAAAACGGACGGATGGCTCATGAATGCATGGCCTTATTACTCGAAATAAGCATTTCCTTAACAGGGCGTCTTCAACACTACGTTCATCGACTTGAAATGAGCCTGATATATGAGTTTCATCCATATACTATTCATGCTGTTGAAACACCTACTCTGTCAGTAGTACATGAGCATCATGTAACTGGGTCCTTTTCTTGTTACACGCTCAAAAGTGCAAGAATGGGCAAAGAATATTTATTGCATTCCTGCTTTTCTGTTTTATAAATCTGAGACATTGGTTGTAGCTCATTTTATGACTAACATGTTACGTGCTTGCCGGTTCTGGTTGCAGATATGTGTGTGTTGGAAACTGTGGTATGTGTTCTCAAGTATCACGGAAAGAGTGGAGTCGAGAAGGATTAGTCAGCGGGAACATTTCTATTGTGTGTTGCCTTACACACAATACTTCAACGAGAGCATCTCAGGAGCCGGTCGTGGGTAGTAGGCAGCGCAAGACGTAAGCTACGACAGCGGTAACAGGCGGCGGGCAGCAACCATGATGTCACAAGTCTTCTGTCAGCTGTGTAGCTCAGCAAAGATAAACTCAATGCACACGAGTTATTAGTTACAGCGAGCTCTCAGCGTCATTTGCTCGCGCGATTTAGCGGTGATTAGAAAGTGTACACTACAGGCCTCTATGTGGGGGAAGAACTCTATCGTGACGTTATCGAAGAGAAAGTGGTGTCGACATGAAAAACTTAGGGAATCCACTATCAAAGTTAAAATTTGAAACGGCTCTGGAAGACTTGAAATCAATTAAGGCAGAAGAGAAGGACAACACCGAATCCATATCAGAGTTAAAAATTTGAAACGGCTGTGGAAGACTTGAAATCAGTTAAGGCAGAAGAGATGGACAACACTGAATCCATATCAGAGTTAAAAATTTGAAACGGCTGTGGAAGACTTGAAATCAATAAGGCAGAAAACATGGACAACACTCCGTCAGTAATCGGTGATAGTGGCAACCAAACGATTAATCATGTTGGTGAATGGAACGTGTCAGACTGGTGACGTATCATAGTTTCGAGAGAGCACCATGCACACTATTCCGAAGAGAGCGAGGACAGATAAGTGCGCGAACTATTAGATAATCAACACCTTATGGATCTAAGGGCTCGAAATGGCTCTGAGCACTATGCGACTTAACTGCTTTGGTCATCAGTCGCCTAGAACTTAGAACTAATTAAACCTAACTAACCTAAGGACATCACACACATCCATGCCCGAGGCTGGATTCGAACCTTCGACCGTAGCGGTCTCGCGGTTCCAGACTGACGCGCCTAGAACCGCTTGGCCACACCGGCCGGCATGGATCTAATCACCTGTCAACAATGACACACAGAAAAATGTAAAAGAGAACTGAGGATCTTTTAGCTGAAAATCACTATGGCTTTAGGACAGGTAAAGGCTCCAAGGAAGTAATTCTCACATTGTGACTGAAGAAAAATCAAGATATGCTCATAGGATATGTCTACCTAGAAACGCGTTCGGCAATGTAAAATGCTGCAAGATGTTTGAAATTCTGAGAAGAAAAGGGCTAAGCTGTAGGGAAAGACAGGTAATATGCAATTTGTACAGGAACTGAGCTGTAACAATACCACTGGAAGACCAAGAATGAAGTTCTTGAATTGAATAATGTATAAGACCGAGGTTATGGCAAAGCCATAACCCGTATATGCTTCACTACTGTTGAATGCTGTGCTCCAAACGTTTATTATCAGAGACTTCTTCTTCAAATTAAGGCCTATGTTCCATAATAGTAGACTTATTTTCTCAAGGAAATCCGTGTTTTGCCCTGCTGGTCTGCTTTCTAGGTTTCCCTCGCTTCGTCGATTACGTGTTATTTTCCTTCCAAGGGAGCATAATTCCCTAATTTCCTCCACTTCGTGATAATTAATTTTGACGCCAATTTTCCACTATTCTCATTTTTGCTACACTGATTGCTTTTCTCTCTCACCGGTTTAGTCTGGGTCCCAATTTTGCAGTCATTAGACTATTCATTCCATTCAACCGATCCTGTAATTCTTCTTCGTCTTCACTGAGGATCTCGACATCTTTTGACCGTGAATTTTAATTCCACTCCTGAACTCTAGTGTTGATCTATACATCGAGGACGCAATGATAAAAATAAAAATAAAAGTTCACGAGTGGAATTAAAATTCACGGTCAAAAGATGTCGAGATCCTCAGTGAAGACGAAGAAGAATTACAGGATCGGTTTGTAACCTCCCCCTCACTTATCGACCTTAATGACAGTGAAAAATTAAACCGCGTGTACCTAATGGGAATTTTGGAAAAGCAATCGTCACCGAAGTTAACCTGTCGGTAAAGAGGGAGGAAAGGGTTACATCTAAATGAAAGGAAAAATGCAAGTCAAACTGGTGGAAATTAATTTTGAAATAGGGATAAACTTAATAAAGAAAGTAAATGTGCGGCCGTTACGTTAACAATCAACTAGCGGTAATTAGATATTTGAGATTTGGGGGAAATTACGGTCGCCATTCCTATGGACAATTACTATAATAACTGAAAAAGAAAGGTTATTACACATATAATTAGCACTAGAAGCGTGGCAACTGAAGGTTGACACGTGTAGTGTGAAAACTGAAAGTTTGTCAGAAGTAATAAATTTCGCTACACTTAATTTAGCAAAAGAATTAATGAAACCGGAAAATCGAAAGTTAATTTAGTGACTGAAGTTAATAGTGAGCTTTCTATCTGAAGCACATCGAAATACAGTTAGTCTTGGACTACCTCAACAATCATTTCTAAAGCTACTTGAATCTACGCAATTTAGAAAGAAGACATTTAACTTTGAACTTGAATTGAATGATTTGAACAATTAACAATAGTAAAATTTAGTACGTACCAAGCTGAGCTGCAGTCACAGGTAAGCTAAAATACGGTAACAAAACTCGCACTCCTAATTTGTGCTTGTGCAATCTAAATATTGTAGCCAGCTGAACTTTGAAATTAAAGCAGTGAAATCGAATGATGCTGGCGTTTGAATTTCAACGACCCTCGGGCTCATTTCGGAAAAGGAAGGGACCCTGCTTGGCAATGCAATTGGGGCAATGAGCAACAAAGGTTCATGCTAAGTTGCTGTAATTTTGTGATGCAACAATTTTGAAAGTTTGAAAAGCTGAGGTCTGCCATACAGTTCTAAAACTTTACGTGCTTCCAGTCTTCCTTGTTGGTTGATTGAAGGTTTGAAGTCGTCGATCGAGGAGGTGGTGACAGTCACTCATTGTCGGCCGTCGCTGTTGCAGAAGCTGGATGTTGGCGCGCCTTCTTCTCGACACGGTCACCAGGCGAAACGGGCTCTTGATGTGCGCCAGCTAATGCTTCCCGTCCGCGACACCATGTCAGAAACTATCATCGCGAGTCGAGCGCAATTACATGCTGCCAAACCCCGAAAGCGCGGCAACTCGCGGGAGCGTCACACAACACACCTGCTCCACTCGCTACTCCAGCCAGACTCCCTCTGCCCGCGCTCCACGCGGCAGAGTTAACACTACCAAAGATCCTACACACTTTGATTCTTCACACGACCCATCGATGTAATCGTTCGATAGCAGTTTTCCCTAGGCAAGACCCAGCGTAAAAATACAAATAATATTTACGAAACAAACCAATTATACATCGACATGAGTTCATAAATATATATATACAAACAGTAAAACAATTACAATATATAAAGAGACAGAAATGTCATATCTTGAGGTAACAAAACAAGGAAAAAAATAATAGTACAATAGATGGAAATAGGAGGATATGCATTTCCGGCGTTACACGTGCCCCACATTGTCTGAGGATGTTCGTGTAACGTAAACAGACTCAGAAAATGTCCCAAAAAAGAAACAGCGGAAATGCATATGCTCAAAACATCAACAAAATTTAGCATTCGTCTAATTAATCATAAATCAATTTTTAGACCATAATAACTGAGTGGAGACACTCCTAATCTTATTCCACTCTGTCATCTTGCACAAAATAAAACAGGTTGACAACATATTAAAATTCATAGAAGATATAGAAAATGGTTTAGCTATTCCAAAATCGTCAAAATCCGTAACACTATCATGAAATGGAATACTATTTACAAAATTAATCAGAGTACATGGTCATAAAAACAGGTAGATCAAAATACGCAAATTAATCATTAATTACATAGAATACACATTTTATATAACCTTTTCGTAATTAATACGCTTGCCATGAGAGTCCACTTAATGCTAAA
The DNA here is from genome assembly GCF_023864345.2 of Schistocerca serialis cubense. Lineage (NCBI taxonomy): Eukaryota > Metazoa > Arthropoda > Insecta > Orthoptera > Acrididae > Schistocerca > Schistocerca serialis. Next base: position 1,139,960,177 of record NC_064639.1, on the reverse strand, counting down.
CAAGAAAATAATATTCAGTAGATCGAAAAAAACATAAGTATTGACAGCAGAATTCTTTCACATCATCTGTCCGGGAAGAAAAACAATTCCGCCTTCCGTACTCGCAAGTACAAAGAATGCCGACAGCGGCATCGCCTCGCCAGTATTGTTGCGCCCGCCTGTGCGGCACGCTTGATCTCACTCGCCTGTGTAACGGCATTTCCAGAACGTCCGTTTCACTGAATTCTTTCGGAAAAACTCACTCCCGAGTAATCTCAAGGAGTCCATTAACACTATCACAGTGGATAACTCAACACTGTCCATCATCACACATGTACAAGCCTGAAACTTAAAACAGCGTCTAAGTACATCGGCAATGACTAGTAAAACACATATTCATGGAATCTTACAGCTAGTTACAAAATCATATTTACATTGCTTAATCTACTGTGACTCAGCTGAAAACTTAAACTAGCAGCTTGGATTTTTAAATTGATTAATATTCAGTAACTCTTAAATCATTTAATCAACATAAATTACTTATTAATTACAACTTCCTTAATGACCTCTAGGTGAGGCAAAAGCATCGCCACATGGCACATCCTTAAGTCTTACACTCTATATCTACATACTGTACAAATTACCCTATCTGTGGTACTAATCAATCCTTGGTTGGTACAATTTCAGGTCTACAATGTTTCGTATACCTAATAGCTTTCCAGAGCTTGGATACTCTAAGCAATAAGCATTTGTGTGAAGTATACCAATTACTTTATATGGTCCATTATAAACAAACTTAAATTTAGAGATTTCATTGTCTATCTCGCTCGATTTCTCATGAGCTTTTACAAGTACTAAGTCTCCGATTGCAAACTTAGCAAAACGCACTTTAGCGTCATGACGACGTATGCGAGCATCGGCTTTTAGCTTCATTACTTCTCGCAAACGATCTTTTTTCACACCAATACTAACGTTAATCCGTGGAGGGAATTTGATTATTTCTTCCAATTCACTTTCTACACTTTTGTCACTGCCGAGATTCCTCATGTTACGGCAGTTCAAACCCATTCCTACATCAATACCATTCAGCCAGTTAACAATGTGTATAGGCTGGTATTGCCTATGCACACCGTCTCCTGCCTCGTCAAAACTAACTACTATTGTTTTATCTTGGGACGTACATGTCAAAGTTTTGCTTTCGCAATTAATCACTGCACGGTACTTTAATAGCCAATCTAACCCGATAATTACTTCCGTAGTTAAGTCTGGCACGACGACAAACTCTTGTTCAAATCGTGCCCCACATATCTCTAAGTTGACAAAAATCTGTTTTGTGACCGGTTTACTGGCCTTCCCAGTAGCACCGATAATTTTCACTCCTGTTACTGGCATAACTACGATGCCGGGTCTGTCTTTCAGTAACTCAAATATTTTCCCAGATACAGCACTCAGTTCTGCACCGGTGTCAATCAACACGTTTAGTTGTAGGTCGTGCATATTAACAGACACTACTATCTGTCTACACTTGTCCTCGACTGTTTCTTTATTTTCCCACAGTAAATCCTCGTCTATATCCAGGCCTTTTCAGCCTCTGTTCACATACAGTTTTAATTTCAACACGTCTGTCCTGAGGCTTAGTCTGTAGCTTCGCCTCCAATACCGAAACCTTTTCCTGTAACTCGTCAACTAGTGAGTGTTGCATTGCTATCAATTCAGTAATTGTCACCTTTGTTGATTCCTCTTTAGTCAGATTGATCTCATCTGCCAATCTACCTGGAGAAATGTGCCCAGTAGTATTTGCAATTACTTCCTCTAGATCTGCGCAACCCACACTGTTATCATCTGACCGTATAATGTCAGCTCTAACCTCATACACGCTGTAATCTATGTGCTTTTCTACCAATCGTGTCCGGCTATCACTAAAATTTTCGTAATCTTTCTCCTTAATACTCTCGCAATGTTTAAACTGGATGTTCGCGTCGGATGGGTCGGCTACCTCTACCACTACAACTTTCGGTAAAATCTGCCGGTTAGGGCCAGAACTTTCCGTTACTACTTCAACATTCAACTCCTGCGGGACGAAACACGACGCATCTTGCTCGTGCTCCCCATTAACATCAACTATTTCTAGTAAAGTCTGCCGGTTAGGGCCAGAACTTTCTATCACTTCACAATCACTATCTTCCTGCGGGACGAGACGCGGCAAATCCTGCCCGCGCTCCCCATAAACACTTCTCCCGTACAGGCCCCTATAATCTCTTAGTTCGTCGTATAAGCGACCGAACTGCCTTAACCAGACGTCATCCGTCTCTGCATCCCCTCGCTCGATGACGGACGTTTTATCCGACATCTGATCTTCTCTCAACACTTGCGAATCATTCTTAAACTCAATCTCCAGTTGCGCTGTGGGTATTACAGCTGCCACTTTACAATCGATTTCCGGAACACTACTTAAATTGTTCTCACTGACAGTGAATGTATTTTCTACTGCCGTGTCTACAGCTGATCTACTACTTGTGGGCGCACTCCTTTCTCTTAACACTGGCACACTCTCCCGCCGTTGATTATTCCATACGGAATTTTCATAACGACGACACCTGGGTTTTCTCCTGTTATTGGGCCGCCAAAATTTCTCCACGCCCGGTCGGCCCCTCACCGGCGCGGCTAATGGTTTCCCTGTCTCGTCCCAGCAGATACGCTCCCCGGATACTGCTGAGGCGGCTGGTCACACCCTCTGGCGTTATTACTATTCTGCGAAGCCCGTATCACGTTAGTGTGATACTGGTTTCCGTCATTCCTGTTATTATTTGCATTGTACCGATTGTTATTACGGTCCGAACCATTATTGTTATTGCTGCCATGGTTGCGGTATGCATTATTCCCATGGTTATCGTTGTTGTGGCTGCTGTGGTAACCGATGTTGTTACCACGGCCTCTACCACTATCGCGATTATTGCGCCAATTGTCCTCGTCCTCCACTCTTTCCAGGAAATCATTTATTGTCCTGTAATTGCTTCCTACGTAGCGTTTTGTATCATCTGGAAGCTTTTTGTAGAGTTCCCAGACTATTTCGGATTCCGTGCGGCGATCACGCAAATATTCCAACTTGCGGATCCAGCCCTCACAAAACTCCTTCATCGAGCCGCGCGAATTCGCATCGAAAGGCCTCGATACGACAAATTCGCGCCAGACACTTTGCTGTTTTTGCTCTGACAAGTATTCAGCCAGAAACAAATTTTTAAACTCGTCAAAATTCATGTTCGTAATGTTGAGGTTTAAGCCCCAACGCTTGGCATCACCAGCCAACACATCAATAACCGCAATAATTTTTCTCTCATTAGTCCATGATCTGGGTAAAACTCTTTCACAATTTTTAATGAAATCCGTCGGGTGTATACCGCCTTTTTTCAAGGGGTCGAACCGCTCCTCTTTCGTCAACAATTCCGAACTATGTGCACAGATTGGCACATAGCTCTGTTTTTCGTCAAGTTTCTTTTCTAATTCCGATACTCTCTTAATTACTTGGCAAGCGGTTGTCGCAAGCGTTTCTACTTCCTTTTTTTTTTTTCTTCGCAGGTATTAGCCTGCTTCGTCACTTTGGTATCTACTTCGGATACTAAAGCCTTTAAAGTTTCCGCCTTCTTTTGATCCTCCTTTTTCAGTAATTGAATTTGTTCCGTCACCTTATTCTCGATGATCGGAGCAACTGCTTCTCCTACACTTTTCTCGATTCTGCTAATTTCGGAATTAAAACGCGTATTTATGCTCGCAATTTCCGCCTGAACGCCTATCATTTCCTGTTTAAGATTACCGATTTCGGTATTAATCACAACAATATCTTCTTTGATTTTATCAACTTTTGCGTTAACAACTCCAACATTGTTGTTAACAACATTAATAGCTTTGTTCTGATTGTCTAGCTTCCTGTCAATTTTTTCAGACTGAGCTTCTTGCTTGGCAGCCTGAGCTTTAATTGCTGCCGATTGAGTTTCTATCTTGCTAGACTGAGCCTTGATTTCGTTAATCAAAACATTCAATAAATCAGCTAAATTCCCGGAAACTACCGGTTCTACTTCCGTAGCGGCTTCAACTTTAATTGTCCCCGCGTATTCGTCATCAAGGGTTCAGATTTGATTTTCGCTTCCGATTCCGAAACATTTACTAAAGTTTGGAATTCCATTTCTGCTCTTTGTTGCGTTTCGGCGGTCGCGTCTTTCACGCTAGCCGCCTGCCCCTGAACAATTGGTACCGCGGTGCGCGTTTCCCACTGTTCGACCGATTGTTCCGTATCCAAGTCTACCAAATTTTGGTAATTGTTGCCTTCACTCATTTTAATAATTTTCAATATAAATGCCAAATCTCAAATATAATTAGGATTACTCCCACTACTTATTCTCGCTGACATAACGGCCTGTACATAACCAGTACTTCGTTACGAGATTTGCAACATACAAAATTCGTGACCAGAACAACCTCAAATCCGAAGATTGTCCTGTCACCAGGTCGCCACGTGTAACCTCCCCCTCACTTATCGACCTTAATGACAGTGAAAAATTAAACCGCGTGTACCTAATGGAAATTTGGGAAAAGCAATCGTCACCGAAGTTAACCTGCCGGTAAAGAGGGAGGAAAGGGTTACATCTAAATGAAAGGAAAAATGCAAGTGAAACTGGTGGAAATTAATTTTGAAATAGGGATAAAGTTAATAAAGAAAGTAAATGTGCGGCCGTTACGTTAACAATCAACTAGCGGTAATTAGATATTTGAGATTTGGGGGAAATTACGGTCGCCAGTCCTATGGACAATTACTATAATAACTGAAAAAGAAAGGTTATTACACATATAATTAGCACTAGAAGCGTGGCAACTGAAGGTTGACACGTGTAGTGTGAAAACTGAAAGTTTGTCAGAAGTAATAAATTTCGCTACACTTAATTTAGCAAAAGAATTAATGAAACCGGAAAATCGAAAGTTAATTTAGTGACTGAAGTTAATAGTGAGCTTTCTTTCTGAAGCACATCGAAATACAGTTAGTCTTGGACTACCTCAACAATCATTTCTAAAGCTACTTGAATCTATGCAATTTAGAAAGAAGAGATTTAACTTTGAACTTGAATTGAATGATTTGAACAATTAACAATAGTAAGATTTAGTACGTACCAAGCTGAGCTGCAGTCACAGGTAAGCTAAAATACGGTAACAAAACTCGCACTCTTAATTTGTGCTTGTGCAATCTAAATATTGTAGCCAGCTGAACTTTGAAATTAAAGCAGTGAAATCGAATGATGCTGGCGTTTGAATTTCAACGACCCTCGGGCTCATTTCGGAAAAGGAAGGGACCCTGCTTGGCAATGCAATTGGGGCAATGAGCAACAAAGGTTCATGCTAAGTTGCTGTAATTTTGTGATGCAACAATTTTGAAAGTTTGAAAAGCTGAGGTCTGCCATACAGTTCTAAAACTTTACGTGCTTCCAGTCTTCCTTGTTGGTTGATTGAAGGTTTGAAGTCGTCGATCGAGGAGGTGGTGACAGTCACTCATTGTCGGCCGTCGCTGTTGCAGAAGCTGGATGTTGGCGCGCCTTCTTCTCGACACGGTCACCAGGCGAAACGGGCTCTTGATGTGCGCCAGCTAATGCTTCCCGTCCGCGACACCATGTCAGAAACTATCATCGCGAGTCGAGCGCAATTACATGCTGCCAAACCCTGAAAGCGCGGCAACTCGCGGGAGCGTCACACAACACACCTGCTCCACTCGCTACTCCAGCCAGACTCCCTCTGCCCGCGCTCCACGCGGCAGAGTTAACACTACCAAAGATCCTACACACTTTGATTCTTCACACGACCCATCGATGTAATCGTTCGATAGCAGTTTTCCCTAGGCAAGACCCAGCGTAAAAATACAAATAATATTTACGAAACAAACCAATTATACATCGACATGAGTTCATAAATATATATATACAAACAGTAAAACAATTACAATATATAAAGAGACAGAAATGTCATATCTTGAGGTAACAAAACAAGGAAAAAAATAATAGTACAATAGATGGAAATAGGAGGATATGTATTTCCGGCGTTACACGTGCCCCACATTGTCTGAGGATGTTCGTGTAACGTAAACAGACTCAGAAAATGTCCCAAAAAAGAAACAGCGGAAATGCATATGCTCAAAACATCAACAAAATTTAGCATTCGTCTAATTAATCATAAATCAATTTTTAGACCATAATAACTGAGTGGAGACACTCCTAATCTTATTCCACTCTGTCATCTTGCACAAAATAAAACAGGTTGACAACATATTAAAATTCATAGAAGATATAGAAAATGGTTTAGCTATTCCAAAATCGTCAAAATCCGTAACACTACCATGAAATGGAATACTATTTACAAAATTAATCAGAGTACATGGTCATAAAAACAGGTAGATCAAAATACGCAAATTAATTATTAATTACATAGAATACACATTTTATATACCCTTTTCGTAATTAATACGCTTGCCATGAGAGTCCACTTAATGCTAAACAAGAAAATAATATTCAGTAGATCGAAAAAAACATAAGTATTGACAGCAGAATTCTTTCACATCATCTGTCCGGGAAGAAAAACAATTCCGCCTTCCGTACTCGCAAGTACAAAGAATGCCAACAGCGGCATCGCCTCGCCAGTATTGTTGCGCCCGCCTGTGCGGCACGCTTGATCTCACTCGCCTGTGTAACGGCATTTCCAGAACGTCCGTTTCACTGAATTCTTTCGGAAAAACTCACTCCCGAGTAATCTCAAGGAGTCCATTAACACTATCACAGTGGATAACTCAACACTGTCCATCATCACACATGTACAAGCCTGAAACTTAAAACAGCGTCTAAGTACATCGGCAATGACTAGTAAAACACATATTCATGGAATCTTACAGCTAGTTACAAAATCATATTTACATTGCTTAATCTACTGTGACTCAGCTGAAAACTTAAACTAGCAGCTTGGATTTTTAAATTGATTAATATTCAGTAACTCTTAAATCATTTAATCAACATAAATTACTTATTAATTACAACTTCCTTAATGACCTCTAGGTGAGGCAAAAGCATCGCCACATGGCACATCCTTAAGTCTTACACTCTATATCTACATACTGTACAAATTACCCTATCTGTGGTACTAATCAATCCTTGGTTGGTACAATTTCAGGTCTACAATGTTTCGTATACCTAATAGCTTTCCAGAGCTTGGATACTCTAAGCAATAAGCATTTGTGTGAAGTATACCAATTACTTTATATGGTCCATTATAAACAAACTTAAATTTAGAGATTTCATTGTCTATCTCGCTCGATTTCTCATGAGCTTTTACAAGTACTAAGTCTCCGATTGCAAACTTAGCAAAACGCACTTTAGCGTCATGACGACGTATGCGAGCATCGGCTTTTAGCTTCATTACTTCTCGCAAACGATCTTTTTTCACACCAATACTAACGTTAATCCGTGGAGGGAATTTGATTATCTCTTCCAATTCACTTTCTACACTTTTGTCACTGCCGAGATTCCTCATGTTAACGGCAGTTCAAACCCATTCCTACATCAATACCATTCAGCCAGTTAACAATGTGTATAGGCTGGTATTGCCTATGCACACCGTCTCCTGCCTCGTCAAAACTAACTACTATTGTTTTATCTTGGGACGTACATGTCAAAGTTTTGCTTTCGCAATTAATCACTGCACGGTACTTTAATAGCCAATCTAACCCGATAATTACTTCCGTAGTTAAGTCTGGCACGACGACAAACTCTTGTTCAAATCGTGCCCCACATATCTCTAAGTTGACAAAAATCTGTTTTGTGACCGGTTTACTGGCCTTCCCAGTAGCACCGATAATTTTCACTCCTGTTACTGGCATAACTACGATGCCGGGTCTGTCTTTCAGTAACTCAAATATTTTCCCAGATACAGCACTCAGTTCTGCACCGGTGTCAATCAACACGTTTAGTTGTAGGTCGTGCATATTAACAGACACTACTATCTGTCTACACTTGTCCTCGACTGTTTCTTTATTTTCCCACAGTAAATCCTCGTCTATATCCAGGCCTTTTCAGCCTCTGTTCACATACAGTTTTAATTTCAACACGTCTGTCCTGAGGCTTAGTCTGTAGCTTCGCCTCCAATACCGAAACCTTTTCCTGTAACTCGTCAACTAGTGAGTGTTGCATTGCTATCAATTCAGTAATTGTCACCTTTGTTGATTCCTCTTTAGTCAGATTGATCTCATCTGCCAATCTACCTGGAGAAATGTGCCCAGTAGTATTTGCAATTACTTCCTCTAGATCTGCGCAACCCACACTGTTATCATCTGACCGTATAATGTCAGCTCTAACCTCATACACGCTGTAATCTATGTGCTTTTCTACCAATCGTGTCCGGCTATCACTAAAATTTTCGTAATCTTTCTCCTTAATACTCTCGCAATGTTTAAACTGGATGTTCGCGTCGGATGGGTCGGCTACCTCTACCACTACAACTTTCGGTAAAATCTGCCGGTTAGGGCCAGAACTTTCCGTTACTACTTCAACATTCAACCCCTGCGGGACGAAACACGACGCATCTTGCTCGTGCTCCCCATTAACATCAACTATTTCTAGTAAAGTCTGCCGGTTAGGGCCAGAACTTTCTATCACTTCACAATCACTATCTTCCTGCGGGACGAGACGCGGCAAATCCTGCCCGCGCTCCCCATAAACACTTCTCCCGTACAGGCCCCTATAATCTCTTAGTTCGTCGTATAAGCGACCGAACTGCCTTAACCAGACGTCATCCGTCTCTGCATCCCCTCGCTCGATGACGGACGTTTTATCCGACATCTGATCTTCTCTCAACACTTGCGAATCATTCTTAAACTCAATCTCCAGTTGCGCTGTGGGTATTACAGCTGCCACTTTACAATCGATTTCCGGAACACTACTTAAATTGTTCTCACTGACAGTGAATGTATTTTCTACTGCCGTGTCTACAGCTGATCTACTACTTGTGGGCGCACTCCTTTCTCTTAACACTGGCACACTCTCCCGCCGTTGATTATTCCATACGGAATTTTCATAACGACGACACCTGGGTTTTCTCCTGTTATTGGGCCGCCAAAATTTCTCCACGCCCGGTCGGCCCCTCACCGGCGCGGCTAATGGTTTCCCTGTCTCGTCCCAGCAGATACGCTCCCCGGATACTGCTGAGGCAGCTGGTCACACCCTCTGGCGTTATTACTATTCTGCGAAGCCCGTATCACGTTAGTGTGATACTGGTTTCCGTCATTCCTGTTATTATTTGCATTGTACCGATTGTTATTACGGTCCGAACCATTATTGTTATTGCTGCCATGGTTGCGGTATGCATTATTCCCATGGTTATCGTTGTTGTGGCTGCTGTGGTAACCGATGTTGTTACCACGGCCTCTACCACTATCGCGATTATTGCGCCAATTGTCCTCGTCCTCCACTCTTTCCAGGAAATCATTTATTGTCCTGTAATTGCTTCCTACGTAGCGTTTTGTATCATCTGGAAGCTTTTTGTAGAGTTCCCAGACTATTTCGGATTCCGTGCGGCGATCACGCAAATATTCCAACTTGCGGATCCAGCCCTCACAAAACTCCTTCATCGAGCCGCGCGAATTCGCATCGAAAGGCCTCGATACGACAAATTCGCGCCAGACACTTTGCTGTTTTTGCTCTGACAAGTATTCAGCCAGAAACAAATTTTTAAACTCGTCAAAATTCATGTTCGTAATGTTGAGGTTTAAGCCCCAACGCTTGGCATCACCAGCCAACACATCAATAACCGCATTAATTTTTCTCTCATTAGTCCATGATCTGGGTAAAACTCTTTCACAATTTTTAATGAAATCCGTCGGGTGTATACCGCCTTTTTTCAAGGGGTCGAACCGCTCCTCTTTCGTCAACAATTCCGAACTATGTGCACAGATTGGCACATAGCTCTGTTTTTCGTCAAGTTTCTTTTCTAATTCCGATACTCTCTTAATTACTTGGCAAGCGGTTGTCGCAAGCGTTTCTACTTCCTTTTTTTTTTTTCTTCGCAGGTATTAGCCATCTTCGTCACTTTGGTATCTACTTCGGATACTAAAGCCTTTAAAGTTTCCGCCTTCTTTTGATCCTCCTTTTTCAGTAATTGATTTCGTTAATCAAAACATTCAATAAATCAGCTAAATTCCCGGAAACTACCGGTTCTACTTCCGTAGCGGCTTCCTCTTTAATTGTCCCCGCGTATTCGTCATCAAAGGGTTCAGATTTGATTTTCGCTTCCGATTCCGAAACATTTACTAAAGTTTGGAATTCCATTTCTGCTCTTTGTTGCGTTTCGGCGGTCGCGTCTTTCACGCTAGCCGCCTGCCCCTGAACAATTGGTACCGCGGTGCGCGTTTCCCACTGTTCGACCGATTGTTCCGTATCCAAGTCTACCAAATTTTGGTAATTGTTGCCTTCACTCATTTTAATAATTTTCAATATAAATGCCAAATCTCAAATATAATTAGGATTACTCCCACTACTTATTCTCGCTGACATAACGGCCTGTACATAACCAGTACTTCGTTACGAGATTTGCAACATACAAAATTCGTGACCAGAACAACCTCAAATCCGAAGATTGTCCTGTCACCAGGTCGCCACGTGTAACCTCCCCCTCACTTATCGACCTTAATGACAGTGAAAAATTAAACCGCGTGTACCTAATGGAAATTTGGGAAAAGCAATCGTCACCGAAGTTAACCTGCCGGTAAAGAGGGAGGAAAGGGTTACATCTAAATGAAAGGAAAAATGCAAGTGAAACTGGTGGAAATTAATTTTGAAATAGGGATAAAGTTAATAAAGAAAGTAAATGTGCGGCCGTTACGTTAACAATCAACTAGCGGTAATTAGATATTTGAGATTTGGGGGAAATTACGGTCGCCAGTCCTATGGACAATTACTATAATAACTGAAAAAGAAAGGTTATTACACATATAATTAGCACTAGAAGCGTGGCAACTGAAGGTTGACACGTGTAGTGTGAAAACTGAAAGTTTGTCAGAAGTAATAAATTTCGCTACACTTAATTTAGCAAAAGAATTAATGAAACCGGAAAATCGAAAGTTAATTTAGTGACTGAAGTTAATAATGAGCTTTCTTTCTGAAGCACATCGAAATACAGTTAGTCTTGGACTACCTCAACAATCATTTCTAAAGCTACTTGAATCTATGCAATTTAGAAAGAAGAGATTTAACTTTGAACTTGAATTGAATGATTTGAACAATTAACAATAGTAAGATTTAGTACGTACCAAGCTGAGCTGCAGTCACAGGTAAGCTAAAATACGGTAACAAAACTCGCACTCTTAATTTGTGCTTGTGCAATCTAAATATTGTAGCCAGCTGAACTTTGAAATTAAAGCAGTGAAATCGAATGATGCTGGCGTTTGAATTTCAACGACCCTCGGGCTCATTTCGGAAAAGGAAGGGACCCTGCTTGGCAATGCAATTGGGGCAATGAGCAACAAAGGTTCATGCTAAGTTGCTGTAATTTTGTGATGCAACAATTTTGAAAGTTTGAAAAGCTGAGGTCTACCATACAGTTCTAAAACTTTACGTGCTTCCAGTCTTCCTTGTTGGTTGATTGAAGGTTTGAAGTCGTCGATCGAGGAGGTGGTGACAGTCACTCATTGTCGGCCGTCGCTGTTGCAGAAGCTGGATGTTGGCGCGCCTTCTTCTCGACACGGTCACCAGGCGAAACGGGCTCTTGATGTGCGCCAGCTAATGCTTCCCGTCCGCGACACCATGTCAGAAACTATCATCGCGAGTCGAGCGCAATTACATGCTGCCAAACCGCGAAATCGCGGCAACTCGCGGGAGCGTCACACAACACACCTGCTCCACTCGCTACTCCAGCCAGACTCCCTCTGCCCGCGCTCCACGCGGCAGAGTTAACACTACCAAAGATCCTACACACTTTGATTCTTCACACGACCCATCGATGTAATCGTTCGATAGCAGTTTTCCCTAGGCAAGACCCAGCGTAAAAATACAAATAATATTTACGAAACAAACCAATTATACATCGACATGAGTGCATAAATATACACCCTGGAAATGGAAAAAAGTACACATTGACACCGGTGTGTCAGACCCACCATACTTGCTCCGGACACTGCGAGAGGGCTGTACAAGCAATGATCACACGCACGGCACAGCGGACACACCAGGAACCGCGGTGTTGGCCGTCGAATGGCGCTAGCTGCGCAGCATTTGTGCACCGCCGCCGCCAGTGTCAGCCAGTTTGCCGTGGCATACGGAGCTCCATCGCAGTCTTTAACACTGGTAGCATGCCGCGACAGCGTGGACGTGAACCGTATGTGCAGCTGACGGACTTTGAGCGAGGGCGTATAGTGGGCATGCGGGAGGCCGGGTGGACGTACCGCCGAATTGCTCAACACGTGGGGCGTGAGGTCTCCACAGTACATCGATGTTGTCGCCAGTGGTCGGCGGAAGGTGCACGTGCCCGTCGACCTGGGACCGGACCGGAGCGACGCACGGATGCACGCCAAGACCGTATGATCCTACGCAGTGCCGTAGGGGACCTCACCGCCACTTCCCAGCAAATTAGGGACACTGTTGCTCCTGGGGTATCGGCGAGGACCATTCGCAACCGTCTCCATGAAGCTGGGCTACGGTCCCGCACACCGTTAGGCCGCTCACGCCCCAACATCGTGCAGCCCGCCTCTAGTGGTGTCGCGACAGGCGTGAATGGAGGGACGAATGGAGACGTGTCGTCTTCAGCGATGAGAGTCGCTTCTGCCTTGGTGCCAATGATGGTCGTATGCGTGTTTGGCGCCGTGCAGGTGAGCGCCACAATCAGGACTGCATACGACAGAGGCACACAGGGCCAACACCCGGCATCATGGTGTGGGGAGCGATCTCCTACACTGGCCGTACACCACTGGTGATCGTCGAGGGGACACTGAATAGTGCACGGTACATCCAAACCGTCATCGAACCCATCGTTCTACCATTCCTAGACCGGCAAGGAACTTGCTGTTCCAACAGGACAATGCACGTCCGCATGTATCCCGTGCCACCCAACGTGCTCTAGAAGGTGTAAGTCAACTACCCTGGCCAGCAAGATCTCCGGATCTGTCCCCCATTGAGCATGTTTGGGACTGGATGAAGCGTCGTCTCACGCGGTCTGCACGTCCAGCACGAACGCTGGTCCAACTGAGGCGCCAGGTGGAAATGGCATGGCAAGCCGTTCCACAGGACTACATCCAGCATCTCTACGATCGTCTCCATGGGAGAATAGCAACCTGCATTGCTGCGAAAGGTGGATATACACTGTACTAGTGCCGACATTGTGCATGCTCTGTTGCCTGTGTCTATGTGCCTGTGGTTCTGTCAGTGTGATCATGTGATGTATCTGACCCCAGGAATGTGTCAATAAAGTTTCCCCTTCCTGGGACAATGAATTCACGGTGTTCTTATTTCAATTTCCAGGAGTGTATATATATACAAACAGTAAAACAATTACAATATATAAAGAGACAGAAATGTCATATCTTGAGGTAACAAAACAAGGAAAAAAATAATAGTACAATAGATGGAAATAGGAGGATATGCATTTCCGGCGTTACAGGTTGAATGGAATGAATAGTCTAATGACTGCAAAATTGGGACCCAGACTAAACCGGTGAGAGAGAAAAGCAGTCAGTGTAGCAAAAATGAGAATAGTGGAAAATTAGCGTCAAAATTAACTATCACGAAGTGGAGGAAATTAGGGAATTATGCTCCCTTGGAAGGAAAATAACACGTAATCGACGAAGCGAGGGAAACCTAGAAAGCAGACCAGCAGGGCAAAACACGGATTTCCTTGAGAAAATAAGTCTACTATTATGGAACATAGGCCTTAATTTGAAGAAGAAGTCTCTGATAATAAACGTTTGGAGCACAGCATTCAACAGTAGTGAAGCATATACGGTGGGGAAAACAGGAAAAGAAGTTCAAATGGTTCAAATGGCTCTGAGCACTATGGGACTCAACTGCTGTGGTCATAAGTTCCCTAGAACTTAGAACTACTTAAACCTAACTAACCTAAGGACATCACACATATCCATGCCCGAGGCAGGATTCGAACCTGCGACCGTAACGGTCGTGCGGTTCCAGACTGTAGCGCCTTTAACCGCTCGGCCAAAAAAGAAGTAAATAGAAGAATTTGAGATGTTGTGCTACAGAAGAATGTTGAAAATTAAGTGGACTCATGTGGTAGAAAATGAGTATGTTATCCATTGGCGAGGAAAGGGATATATGGAAAACAGTGACAAGAAGAAGGGACAAGATCGCAGGACATGTGTAAGACATCAGGGAATAACTTCCATGGTACTGGAGGGAGCTGCAGAGAGCAAAAACTATAGGGGAAGACAGAGGTAGTACATCCAACAAATAGCTGAGGGAATAGGGTGGAAGCGCTAATAGTGTCATTAAAAAAAAAAAAAAAAGAAGTCGCGCACACGACGACAGCGACGTTGCAACCTAACACGAGGGTTGTCCAGAAAATATGTTCCCATCGGCCGCAAAATGGAAACCACTGGGAAAATCCGGTAAAGCTTTGCACAGATGTGTTGGGCAGTGTCTCTAGTATGTCCATCGGTGGTGTCGCGTCGCTCTTTTCGGTTTTGAGTGAACAGTGAGCACGTAAAGATGCGTAGGGAATAGCGTCTCCCGCCAAGTAAGAGGGCCTGGTTAGAGATTTCGCCTGTTTCATGCAGCCCACATAACACAACTGTCAAGCCATTCCTTCTTCATGCCAATTCTCGGCCGCACACTGCAGGGGCAATAAAGATGCTCCTGAAGCGTTTCTTATGAGAAGTGTTTGATCACCCACAACACAGTCCGTAATTGGCTCCCCATGAGTCACACCTCTGCTCACAAGAACAGCTGATTATGAAGACAAAATTGTTCCACAGACAACGAGCTGCAGACCAGTGCAGATAACTGGACAAAATCACAGGCGGCTGCTTTCTGTGACGAGGATATTGGAAAGTTGAAACAACAGTACAACAAAACTCGAAGTTGGAGCAGCGACAATATAGAGAAGTAGGTGGAAGGTGTACCTAACTTTTGCAAATAAAATGTTTCTGGTTTTCACTGTGGTTTCCATTTCGCGACCGATCGGAACTTACTTTCTGAACAACCCTCCTAACAAGTTTTGTTATCCAACAACTGACGGTCGAGTGGTGCATTGTACACTTCATCCTCGTATTCACAAAACCGGTCCTGGACGATGCAAGCTTTGTGAACAATGGCCCTTGCGGCTTGAAACACGGCATCACCATTGACGAACAAACATTGTCCCATGGGATGGACTTTTGCAGCTATCGTCCTCTTATTTCTCGTCACAGTCCTCTTCAATGACCGCCTGTAACCATCACTCAGCGCACACTTTTCGTCTGCGTTGTGACTTAGCGATGATAGTTTCCCCCTTTCCCTCTATGTGGTCTAAATGTTCGATACGGTGCCTCTTGAAAGAGAAATTCTTTCGGTTGCCATGGTTATGGAAACACCAACCATAGAAGCACCAACAATTTGCCAACATACGGATTCACTTACGTCCTACATAATGCACTCACAACTACACAAAACTCTTATCTGATTACGACTGACACTTGCAACGTATTGACGACATTGCACAGGTGCTGTTCGTAGTTTAATACAACAACTTAACCTGTAGGCTTGGCTAGCATCCGCATTTATGTTGAAGCATGCGCATTTTGCGTTACTTCCATATTTTGCCCAACCCTTGTACATCAGTCTCTGGCCTGCACGTCTCTTGGCTGGACCTGAAGTTCATACCGCAACGCATCTAACTGCTGATTGTCAGCAGTCAGTAAATTTGAATTACTCACTGCATAGGTGGGAATAATATGACAGCTAATGGGGAAGGGTTTAATAAATGTAGATTAAGGTAAAATGTTCAGAGTAATAATTTTGTAGCTTCACCACCTTCGTAGTCGTGGCCACTCATGGAAGCCTATGAGGTGGTACACGACTCTGAAGATAGCCGATTCGAATCCTGTCGACGGAAGAAATTTTGCACTGATCACTAGACTTTATACCGTTGTCCTGACAAATTCTGATTCTCTTTCCACTGTTCCATAAGTTGAGGGCATGTGATATTACTGGTGATGTTAGTCTACCACATGATCACTTTAAGCTCGGTGGCCCCGTGGAGCGTTGTGAGGGGCCTAAGGAAAGACACAAGCACCATACATCCCAAGGAAAAGGGTTGTTGTGAGCAAAGTAAAAAATCGCGACTCTTACCAAAGGGGAGAGGTGTTCAAATCGCTGTCCGATTATTAAGATTACTTTTCCGTGGTTTTCCTGCATAGCTTGAAACGAAAGACCGAATGGTTAACTTTGAAATGGATACCATCCGTTTGTTTTTAGTTATTGTCCTTACCGATCTTAACTCGGTTACCTTGATATCGATGGTATGTTAATTTATCTTCCTTCTTAGTCATTCTGTTCTAAGCGTTATACCAAGCACAATGTTGCATTAAAATACTAAGCCTGAAAGTCTGTAACAAACGTCTTTCACGTGTTGTGTATCAGAGTGCAAAGTGCTAATCACCCACATGACTCAGAGACTCAGTCGTCAAGGATTTCGTCTGTTACAGAAGTCTTACCTTTGATTCAGTGTGAATCGAAGCTATACCTGGAGAGTGGATCCTTGTCAGACAATCACGTTGTTTGGCGCAGAGTTTGAAGTTCGATAGCGCCATGAGACACACTCTCTTGGTCGCCGCTTGATGCTTTTAACGTTGTACTGTCTGCTGACGATTTGTAAAGTTGAAACATATGTTTCGTGTATAACTGAGATGACGTTTTGGAGTTCAGCGTCCAGGATTATTGGTGAGATCGTTGGCTGCTTGTGTTGCATTGGCGTCATAGACTATTACACGTTTTCTCAGCTACATTTGCGGGAGGTGCTATTGTAGCTAAGTATCTATGTGAGCAAGTCTTTGTTTACATATGCAGGGACCAAAATCTATTTTTCATTGTGTCATCCGGTGATGTAGATCGTCTCTGACGCTCTTTTCCCACACTGTACAGGTAAGTAGTATTACGATATAAGTAGTATTACGAGACTGCAAAGTCTATAGGTTTATTTTTTTTTTTCTTAATTGAATATGTGGCACTGCACATCCATGTGGTCCGTTCGGGACATTTGTACATATTTATGAATTCTCGTGTATGCTTTCTACATAATAATCTACGTTAATCTAAAATGTCTCACTAATTATTTACTTCCTGAAGTCATATTCCAGTTCTGTGAGGTTACAAGTGCTCATTTAAACTTTGTCCATACTAGTGCCACGTGCTAATACAACAGAGTCACTGCAGATCTGAATACTGGACTTTCGAACACTGTCAGCACAAAAAAAAGAAGGGAGCTCCATAAATAACGCATTGCAAGGCGAGACGTAATTCCAGAACTACTCATCAGTGATGGACATGCCCGTAAAATGAAAACATGGTGACGAAGAGATAAAACCTCGATCATGGAGCAATAGGAGAAAATTATTTGGCCAACTTATTTGGCCGAGTCAAAGTCCCAGAGTGAAACATGGCGTGAGTTCGGCAATTATCTGAGACACCATACTGTGGTGTTCTATGGGCCCCATGGTTACTCCGCAAGGGATTGTGAGATCATTACAGCTACTCATGTCCATCCCGTGGTACAATGTTTGTTCCAAGATGACAGGGTCCCTTATAACACTATATTTCAAAAGAACAAATCCTCCCGCTAATGGAAAAGCCACGTATAATGCTATTATACGGCCAGTTTTATGTATAGTGTAATGTTACTTCTTTTACAGAAGTTGACCGTGGTGTATAGTTAATGGACATGGAAATCAGACTATTAGTTCCTTTTCCTAAGAATTTTCTGGCTGTTAGAATGAAACGCAGCAAAAATTTCTGGAAACATCCCCCAGGCTGCGGCTAAGCCATGTCTCCGCAATATCCTTTCTTTCAGGAGTGCTAATTCTGCAAGGTTCGCAGGAGAGCTTCTGTAAAGTTTGCAAGGTAGGAGACGAGGTACTGGCAGAAGTAAAGCTGTGAGTTGTAGATACTGAATAAAGCACTGAAAATGTTTCTATAACAGGTTTACTCGGAATAATTAATCAGCACGAAAGGACATTATATAGGTGAAAGATTAGGAATAAAGAGAGTAAACCAAATTTTATGTTTTAACACAAAAATTATTCAAAATCATTAATCGTTCACGCTTTTTCATTTCTAATTATACTCTTCATAATCTGTTGGCTGTAGGGGTTGGGTGTCGCCGATCTTAATGGCGCCTACACTGTCCATGGTACGGCGTACAAGCTTCTTGAAGTATGGGCTAATTAATTCCTCTTGGCGTCGTTTCAACGTCCATTACATAGCCCAGCATACCAAAGACGAGACAGTTCAGCAGCTAGGCTTCTCCTGCTCCATCCGAGTGTTGCCTGTTTCACTGTTGCCTACAGACTTTGTCTTCTCATTCTCGTTTGCTCTACAGGTAGCGTATCAAAATCCCAAGCCACCTGTAACGATTCCCACAGTTCAAAAGCACTCCATCTTTTACATAACACACATCTTATACATTTTGCCTAAGCGTGTACCATTTTATACAAATGACAACTTTCACAAATATATAAAATTACACACACAAACGTTTTCATCTCATTAATCCATGACAAAATATTATCTTGTAAAGTATACATTTCACTTATTTCATTACATGAGTTACAAATATACGACGGTTACTCAAAAAAAATGCACAATTTCTTTTTAAATCCATCTTTTATTCTACATTTTTGAAAGTGCTACAGTGTGTAGGTACATCCTTTAGGAACAATACTTTCATTTCTCCACGTAATTTCCATCCCCCTCAACTGCATTACGCCACCTTGGAGCCAGCTCCTGTGTACTCGCACGGTAAAATTCTGGACCAATCTGTTGGAGCCACTGTTTGGCAGTGTGCACAAAAGAGTCATCATCTTCACACCTTGTTCCACGAAGAGAGTCTTTCAGTTTCCCAAAGAGATGATAGTCACATGGAGCCAGGTCAGGACTGTAAGGCGGGTGTTTTAGTATTGTCCATTCGAGTTTTGTGACTGTCAAAATCCTGGAAACTGACCTGGCACGAACCTTTTTTAACGCCAACACTTTCAGTATTCTGCAAACACTTCCTTCTCCCATCCCAACGTACCGTGATAATTCGTTCACTGTGATGCATCTGTCGGCAGTCACCAATTCGTTAACTCTCTGCACATTGTCTGGAGTGTGTGCAGTACGAGGCCTGCCACTGCGAGAACAATCCTCAATATTGCCGTGCCCGCTTTCATCGGGTAACGTGCTTTCCCACCGACTAACTGTACTGCGATCAACGGCAGCATCTCCATACACTTTTTTCAACCTCTTGTGGATGTTTCCGACTGTCTAGTTTTCGCAGCACAGGAATTCTATGACAGCACGATCCTTCTGAAGAACGTCAAGTGTAGCAGCCATCTTGAAGACATACTGTGACAGCGCCACTCACAGGAACAGGTTGAACTAAGTTTGAAAACAAGCGGGAAGAATGTATCTACACACTATAAAACATCTCGGACTTGTGCTAGCCGCCCTTGAAGCCGGCAAAGGGGCGTTTTCTTTAATTCTATTTGCTGTAGTTATTACTGTAGTTATGGTTGTGTTATTCGACTACTGTACAGCCAATTAACTTACTGAACTTACTGAAAAGTTTGGTGAATTGGGGACACATGGAAAAGTTATACTGAGATTTATTTTGGGTGCGTTATTTTTATTGGATAATAAATTTGTGAATTTCTTTTTTTTCTGAAATTGTTAGTAAATTTGTTGCTAGCCGTAGACTGTGTTTATTGTTGTGCTAGGACCTCACCGTTCCAAACCTAACTCCCTACCGTCACGAAGATACCCTTCGTTCTTTATTAAGGACATCTAAGATCGACGTTGGTGCTTACAAAGTGATAAAAGTTCCTCCGCTAGAGCGCGCGTGTACCCTGTACTCTTGCCGCCTCCGTCAATCCGTCGCGTAGTCTGCCGCCGAGTAACGAGTTTATGACCCGGAAAGGCGGCCCTTCCGCCATTCGCAGTCGTCAAGTTATCGAAGCGCTCCCAGTTTATGACGTCGTTCGCCGTGTCCCTGGAAACAAAAAAAAAAAAAAAAGGAAGCGACACGCGGAAACTGCCGCGGGATTAGAAGACGAGATGAAGCAATTCCACAAACTACGAGACGTGCTTGCTCGGAATTCCATGACTTGGATCGTAAAAGAGGGGAGGAAAAAACTGGCTCCATGTGAAAGTTCAGGTAGCGGCACACAGCTCCGAATCTGAAGTTTCTTTAACTGAACTTCTAACGATGCATCGGCTTTAGGATATCGCAATGTAGCGTTTTCCTCGGAAACGAGCTGATACAGAAACGAGCATTTGGCCAACATTAAGTGCTACGCAAGAGAAGTTTTTTCGATGGATGATTGTGTCGAATAGTGTTTTGCATGAAAAAGCTCCGCTACAAAAATTGCTTCCCGCATTAAGAATACGTAGGAATTGGGAAGAACGCAGTACTGACTGACAGAGGCTTTCGTTATTTCAAATATTGTAAGCATATTGTTACACCGAGAGTTCTCTGGGAAATTCGAACCACATTTAGCTATTTTTTTGTTAAAATGAAATTCCTCCAGCTGTACTTAAGATTTTTTATTTACTTCGCTACTGTTTTCGGCGTTGCGTCAATGCCATCTTCAGGCAGCGGGCAGTAACTAGTCACTGTCCGCCATCCATGTGGAGCACGTGGTGATGTTACCACGGACTTCTAGACTGAGCCACACACAACTGATTTCATCAAAGTGTACGGGCCTGAAGATGACATTGACGCAACGCTGAAACTAGTAGCGAAGTAAAAAAAAAACGTCGTAAGTACAGCTGGAAGAATTTCATTTTAATAAAAATTGCACCAGCTGCGTTCCACCTTCATCCAGTTTAAATATGGATGTACGAAGAACATTTAGCTAGGTTGTTCGTAGACAAGATACCTTCTAGAATAACGATATAATATTACTAAAATATTTTCAAATTCTGCGACTATGCATTGACGTCAGCTGTTTGCGACATAGAAAAACTTGTGCCGGACCAGGAATGGGACGAAGACTTTCCGTGTATAACTAGCGGGTGTCTTAACCTTTTTTAAATAACTCTTTACAGTATGTTACAGTTCATTCCATACATTGACAACTTTTCATTGTTCTTTTTAATCTTTTATTGTTTTACAGGTAAAGATGGTAACACTCATTGTTTTGTAGGCACGAAATGAGGGCAAAGGGGCTTCAGGAGAAGAAACACTGAGTTCGATAGAGGATATACATTTTAAGTTTTAATTTGTTCCAAAATGCCTAAAACAAGCTTCACTGTTATTAGCATAAACATTGACTAACGACCAGCGCGATGACCTTATTACATTTAAATCAGCAAGAAATAAAGTGGGAAGGCAACAACCTTACTAGAAGCCGCAATCTGAAAAAATGCTTTCCTTCCTTTTCTTAAAAAAAGCAGTAGTTAAACAATAATATTATTGTTTCTCCCTTTTCTTTGCTCTCCTAGTCTTCAGCTAGATACAGTTGTTGTTCAGTTTTGTAAAAATAATTTCGGAAAACCGTTAGCACCAAATTATCTGGTAACAGCAACAAAGACTGCTGATCAGACAATTTAAGAAGACATTCGTTCTGAAAGATTTGTACATGGCAACTAATAAAGGAAAATTCTCACATGAACATGGTCTTGGTCTGATCTCAATCTCAGTAAGGCCATGTTAGGAAGTGGGAAAGCAATTATTTCGCAACTAGGCACTAGCTTACTTCTAAACATCTTGGCCGCTGTGGCCGAGCGTTTCTGGGCGCTTCAGTCCAGAACTGCGCTGCTGCTGTGGTCGCAGGTTCGAATCCTGCCTCGGGCATGGAAGTGTGTGATGTCCTTAGGTTAGTCACGTTTAAGTAGTTTATGTCAAGGGGACTGATGACCTCAGATGTTAAGTCCTATAGTGCTTAGAGCCATTTGAACCATTGGAACTAAACACCATTCTGATTACCATACATTAAACAAATGGGCATAAAAAATATTACAGCTGAGTAGCGAACCCTCTTCCCACCACTTGGTGTTAGTTAAAAACAATAAACCCTTTTCCCCTATTACAACTTTTCATCTTATGAACAAACTAAAATTACTAAAAAAGCTTCCTTAAGAAAAATCTATCAGTTAATAGGCTCACTGTGCGTGGCCGGGTACGACATAACAAGCCGTTCAGCCAACCTGGTGACACAAGCGGACACTAAGTCCTAGGCAGGGGTCACTTAGACTACGGACAGCTAGATCTGAAACCTAAGAAAACGCTATTAACTGACGGAAGATGCTTCAGCAGGTAAACCTTGCTACATGAGCCAGTATGCAATTTACAAGCTTGGGCACTGTTGTGAACAAGGCACTAGTGGTTAAATTATCTGACCTATTCTAACTAGTGCTCGTATTCCTAATTGTTTTTCAAAAGAAACAGAGGAGCACAGTCCTTAAACGTCACACGCAATACAAATTTTGCGCCTGTAACTTTCAAGTACGGTATTCTCGTAATAGCGTCTTTCATACTTGGCTTAAACGACTACTAGAAATATGAACCCATGAAACACGTTTGAACTCTGCTTCAACAGCGTTTGTTTAACATGTTAACTGGGATAGTCTCACAGAAACAACTAGCAAAAAGCACTCTCAACAGAGATCTCACAAAAAGAAGTACGAGCCTTTAGCACAACAAAAATCACACTCAGTTTTATTTCTATGTTCGTAACAGTTCAGAAAGTCAGGGGACATTCAGAACTAGAACGAGTTCAGACGAGGCAACAAATAGATACAACTATTATTGCTGGACGCCCTGACAGCGCAGAGCACGGGCCCATTAGGTAGTGTCAGATGAGAAATAGTGACGGTGGCTCACCGTTTAAAGTCGATTCAAGCAGAACATTCAGGGCAGCAGCGTCACCTCTTCCCAGACCGTCTACGGCTGGAGCAGACAAACACGGACAGCCCTCGGTAGCAACCACGCATGTTTCACGCATCCAGCCAAACACCAGTTCCGCTGTCAGGAAGACGCCACGACAGGTTGTCGTGCAGCCAAACTAACCTCCATGGCATTCACTGCCCAATGCTCGGTACCGACTTCCTCCCTCGTGAGCCGCAGAGCCCTTTCTTTGAAGCGCTGCTAACCAACCACAGCGGATATCAGCAAATTTCTACACTCTCGCAGGTAAACCAGCGCATCCAGGGATATTAATAGAAGTTGCGGCTGGGCACGCCACATCGTTAAGAAATGTTATGATGCCCTTTACAGATAGGACTCAAGAAAACACTTCCCTAAAATTGGCTAAGTATTATCTAAAGCGCTGGTCTGGTAGTGAAGGCGAGTAAGATTTTCTTCTAGAAACGCTTAAAAATCGACAATGCTATTGTCACTGTTGTGAATCAATTACGTTACAGACATTCCTCTGACCCACGCCAAGAGTAGTGCTAAGAAAAAATGTATCATCCGGGAACAAATGTTGCTGTGAAACCACTGTGTGTGGGGCCGAAAGAAGAAGAAAGGCAACCACTTTTCTTAACACACCTCCGTTGAAGATACGCACTCCATGCCATGCACATTCTTGTTAGAAAGTTGACACTGTCGGCAGTGTGGAGAATTGGCAACATTAATGACTTGTAGCCAGACCACCAAATACCAGGTCGCTTCTAAGTCGAGGAAAGCACGGTGTTCTGAACGCCAAACCATGGTCTAGGCTATCGTAGGTTGACGGTGTTCCATCATATCTCGGTTATGTCTTGTCATATTCAGGCAATAAACATCATGCTCCAGAGCGTGCGGGCGATCGGCTTGGACGTATCTGTTGTCAACGAAAAACGTGTTATATGGCACTGCAACGGGCGAGAGAAGCCACCTGGTCTTCTATCAGAGTGCTAATTAACACGTGACGAAGTCGGGTTCACGACTTAATTATAGCGTTGACATACAGGGCCGCCGCTCTGACTTTGAGGTTGACAAGGCCTACGCCGCTGTCGCTAGTGACTAGGGTGAGGGTTTGGTTTCGTACTTTTAAGATGATATGCGCGATAACAAAATAGCCATCGTCTTCAGGATCGGTAAACTGGAGGACAAATGGGGTATTCTGAAAGCCAGATGAACGTTGACCCAAGCAATCCTTTGAACCACGTTTAATGTCCTGAGTAGGTTGCCTCAGACGCTCATGGGTATCCTTTGAAGAAGGCGAGTATAATTAATCACCACCATTCACCTGACGTCACGCGTGAAGATAATCTCGAAACAATTAAACACACCTTCTAATTGAACCATTGCTCCAGAGTTCATTAAATTCTTTCGGCTGTCCGCAGCATCTCTGTATCTGGCAAAAACACCAGATAGTCCACGTACGTGCGGCAGATGAAGTTATGGCCTCCAAATGTAATTCCCGTTAGCCAACACCGTAGTCTATGTGAGGATGATGGCATACAAAATCACCGATAGCGGGACCAAGATGCTACTCCAGGCGGCTGTAAAATGAATGTGCGCAACGGAAAATAATAAACGCTAAAATGAAGATTTGGCCCTGTCTGACTACACCCTGAAGCAGATCTTAGTATCTCTTAATTCTATAAATTACAATCTAATCATAAATGATTGATGAAGGCAACTAATCCTACTAAATGATAAATGTTGTTCCTGCTTATATACACTCCTGGAAATGGAAAAAAGAACACATTGACACCGGTGTGTCAGACCCACCATACTTGCTCCGGACACTGCGAGAGGGCTGTACAAGCAATGATCACACGCACGGCACAGCGGACACACCAGGAACCGCGGTGTTGGCCGTCGAATGGCGCTAGCTGCGCAGCATTTGTGCACCGCCGCCGTCAGTGTCAGCCAGTTTGCCGTGGCATACGGAGCTCCATCGCAGTCTTTAACACTGGTAGCATGCCGCGACAGCGTGGACGTGAACCGTATGTGCAGTTGACGGACTTTGAGCGAGGGCGTATAGTGGGCATGCGGGACGCCGGGTGGACGTACCGCCGAATTGCTCAACACGTGGGGCGTGAGGTCTCCACAGTACATCGATGTTGTCGCCAGTGGTCGGCGGAAGGTGCACGTGCCCGTCGACCTGGGACCGGACCGCAGCGACGCACGGATGCACGCCAAGACCGTAGGATCTTACGCAGTGCCGTAGGGGACCGCACCGCCACTTCCCAGCAAATTAGGGACACTGTTGCTCCTGGGGTATCGGCGAGGACCATTCGCAACCGTCTCCATGAAGCTGGGCTACGGTCCCGCACACCGTTAGGCCGTCTTCCGCTCACGCTCCAACATCGTGCATCCCGCCTCCAGTGGTGTCGCGACAGGCGTGAATGGAGGGACGAATGGAGACGTGTCGTCTTCAGCGATGAGAGTCGCTTCTGCCTTGGTGCCAATGATGGTCGTATGCGTGTTTGGCGCCGTGCAGGTGAGCGCCACAATCAGGACTGCATACGACCGAGGCACACAGGGCCAACACCCGGCATCATGGTGTGGGGAGCGATCTCCTACACTGGCCATACACCACTGGTGATCGTCGAGGGGACACTGAATAGTGCACGGTACATCCAAACCGTCATCGAACCCATCGTTCTACCTTTCCTAGACCGGCAAGGCCTCTTGCTGTGCCAACAGGACAATGCACGTCCGCATGTATCCCGTGCCACCCAACGTGCTCTAGAAGGTGTAAGTCAACTACCCTGGCCAGCAAGATCTCCGGATCTGTCCCCCATTGAGCATGTTTGGGACTGGATGAAGCGTCGTCTCACGCGGTCTGCACGTCCAGCACGAACGCTGGTCCAACTGAGGCGCCAGGTGGAAATGGCATGGCAAGCCGTTCCACAGGACTGCATCCAGCATCTCTACGATCGTCTCCATGGGAGAATAGCAGCCTGCATTGCTGCGAAAGGTGGATATACACTGTACTAGTGCCGACATTGTGCATGCTCTGTTGCCTGTGTCTATGTGCCTGTGGTTCTGTCAGTGTGATCATGTGATGTATCTGACCCCAGGAATGTGTCAATAAAGTTTCCCCTTCCTGGGACAATGAATTCACGGTGTTCTTATTTCAATTTCCAGGAGTGTATTTGATTAATCAGTTGAAATTATATAGTTTCAGAGACATCACTGGTCTCATACAAATACACTCCGTCACATTTCATACAATAAGCGTTAAAAATTATTTAAAAGACATATGTGACAATGTTAGTCTCCTTTATATATTCATATATACGATGTACAACCTATCACATGATACCTGATTGTGTTTGTAGATCACGGCAAAATATGTGGATGAATATTTGTAAGGTGCGAAATTATAGCCACCTTACACGTGCATTCCTGTCATACCGAGAAGAAGATGGTAATCGGGCCGGCGACACGTCCACTGACCACCATTTGCCACGTAGCACCGCACAGTAGGCGCATGGCACTGTAAATAAAGGTTGGAGATAGGGGAAGGTCATTCACACCATCACTGCTCCAGGTAGCATTGATTCATCCTATCGAAGGCATTATCGAAGTCTGACACCAAGGCTCTGTTCAAGCAACGAGCTTCTGCCAGGGCGACGACGTCCCTGTAATCGCCAAGCGCTCTCGTTATATTACCGTTAGTACCTAGGCATTGTTGGCCCCGCCGGCCGGAGTGGCCGTTCGGTTCTGGGCGCTGCAGTCTGGACCCGAGCGACCGCTCCGGTCGCAGGTTCGAATCCTGCCTCGGGCATGGATGTGTGTGATGTCCTTAGCTTAGTTAGGTTTAAGTAGTTCTAAGTTCTAGGCGACCGATGACCTCAGAAGTTAAGTCGCATAGTGCTCAGAGCCATTGTTGGCCCAAGCAGAAAATCTGGGGCAGTACATACAGAATGCGAGTGGCTGTTAAGCATCTTGTGAGGCCAATAGTGTTCAACATCCCTACTACCTGACGGCTTGGGGACCAAGAGAAGGCCTTCGATAAGTTCAGGTGTTAGAGGAACGGCGGGTCATCTATTCCTGATATATCATTGCATAGCAAGGAACCATGAAGGATCCTTTATTGTATGATTATATGATAGCGGAACAAACACTGGTAGCAGTTACTTTTGTAAAATATCTGGGAGTATGCGTGCGGAACGATTTGAAGTGGAATGATCATATAAAATTAATTGTTGGTAAGGCGGGTACCAGGTTGAGATTCATTGGGAGAGTGCGTAGAAAATGTAGTCCATCAACAAAGGAGGTGGCTTACAAAACACTCGTTCGACCTATACTTGAGTATTGCTCATCAGTGTGGGATCCGTACCAGATCGGGTTGACGGAGGAGATAGAGAAGATCCAAAGAAGAGCGGCGCGTTTCGTCACAGGGTTATTTGGTAACCGTGATAGCGTTACGGAGATGTTTAATAAACTCAAGTGGCAGACTCTGCAAGAGAGGCGCTCTGCATCTACATCTACATTTCCATCTACATTTATACTCCGCAAGCCACCCAACGGTGTGTGGCGGAGGGCACTTTATGTGCCACTGTCAATACCTCCCTTTCCTGTTCCAGTCGCGTATGGTTCGCGGGAAGAACGACTGTCTGAAAGCCTCCGTGCGCGCTCTAATCTCTCTAATTTTACATTCGTGATCTCCTCGGGAGATATAAGAAGGGGGAAGCAATATATTCGATACCTCATCCAGAAACGCACCCTCTCGAAACCTGGCGAGCAATCTACACCGCGATGCAGAGCGCCTCTCTTGCAGAGTCTGCCACTTGAGTTTATTAAACATCTCCGTAACGCTATCACGGTTACCAAATAACCCTGCGACGAAACGCGCCGCTCTTCTTTGGATCTTCTCTATCTCCTCCGTCAACCCGATCTGGTACGGATCCCACACTGATGAGTAATACTCAAGTATAGGTCGAACGAGTGTTTTGTAAGCCACCTCCTTTGTTGATGGACTACATTTTCTAAGCACTCTCCCAATGAATCTCAACCTGGTACCCGCCTTACCAACAATTAATTTTATATGATCATTCCACTTCAAATCGTTCCGCACGCATACTCGCCAGGTTTCGAGAGGGTGCGTTTCTGGATGAGGTATCGAATATATTGCTTCCCCCTACTTATACCTCCCGAGGAGATCACAAATGTAAAATTAGAGAGATTAGAGCGCGCACGGAGGCTTTCAGACAGTCGTTCTTCCCGCGAACCATACGCGACTGGAACATGAAAGGGAGGTAATGAAAGTGGCACGTAAAGTGCCCTCCGCCACACACCGTTGGGTGGCTTGCGGAGTATAAATGTAGATGTAGATGTAGAATGTGTGATAGAACTCTAGCGTGAACCCATCTGGTTCTAGTACCTTGTTGACAGTCACTCTGAGAAGAGCTTAACTATGTCAAGCTGTTGTGATCGGGTCTGCTAGATTCAGTGCAGCCTCTCCATCGAGAACCCCAGTCAGAAAATGGAGAACATAGAGCATCGTCTGTCGCCGAGACACCATGATCCTCTGCTTCATAGAACTGACGATAGTCTTCCAAAAAGACATCTGCAGTATTGTTCTGGGCTGTCAGGCTGGAGCAGACTGGCTCGTCGATGTCATGTACCATCATTCCGCGCATCTCTGTTTTATGTAGATTATGTGTGCGTAGAAGGTGGTTCACCTGTGATCCAGTCCTAACAACTCACATGTACGAGGGGCGTTTGTAAAGTCCGTGAAAAAATAAATCTACTTACGTCTTTGGGGTAAACCTTTTTTATTTTTCGACATAGTCTCCCTTTACGCTTATTCACTTTGTCCAACGGTGTTCTAATTTTTTGATCCCTTTCGAGCAATAGGAATTGTCCAAGTATGCAAAATAGCTATTAGTTGCTGCAATCACCTCCTCGTTTGCCTAAAATCTTTGTCCCACCAGCCATTTCTCAAATTGGGGAACAAGTTGTAGTCCTAGGGAGCCAAGTCTGGAGAATAAGGGGGGATGTGAAACGACTTGGAATCCTATTTCCATTAATTTTGCGACCACAACTGCTGAGGTGAGTGCTGGTGCATTGTCGTGATGGAAAAGGACTTTTTTGCGGTCCATTCGCCGGCGTTTTTCTTGTAGCTCGGTTTTCAAACGTTTCAATAACGATGAATAACATTCACCTGAAATAGTTTTACCTTTTTCCAGGTAGTCTATGAGGATTATCCCTTGCGAATCCCAAAAGATAGTCGCCATAACCTTTACAGCCGAAGGAATGGTTTAGCCTTTTTTGGTGCAGATTCTCCCTTGGTAAGCCATTGCTTATATCGTTGTTTGATCACAGGAGTATAGTAATGTATCCAGGTTTCATCCAAAGTGACGAAACGACGCTTAAAGTCCTGAGGATTCTTCCTGAACAGCTGCAAACTATCGTTGCAGCACTTCACACGATTCCGCCTTTGGTCAAGCGTGAGCAGTCGTGGAAGCCATCTTGCGGATAGCTTTCTCATGTCCAAATGTTTATGCAAAATATTATGTACCCGTTCATTCGAGATGCCCACAGTTCTAGCAATCTCACGCACCTTAACTTTTCTATCATCCATCACAATATCATGGATTTTATCAACGATTTCTGGAGTCATAACCTCCACAGGGCGCCCAGAAAGTTCAGCATCAATAGTGCCCATATGGCCACTCCGAAAATTTTGAAACCACTTATAAACTGTACTAATCGAAGGTGCAGCGTCACCGTAATTTTTATAAAGCTTCTTTTTAGTCTCCTGAGGTGTTTTGCCTTTCAAAAAGTAATGTTTAATCACCACACGAAATTCTTTGTCGTCCATTTTTTGACAACCAATCGGCTTCCAAACACAAAGAAATAGACCAATATGGCTGAAACTTGGTGTGCGTCCTTTCCAAAGATTCTACTGACTAAACATGACGTCGATACGCGCCGGTTGTGCCATCTCTCGGACTTTGCACGGACTTTGCAAACGCCCCTCGTATATGTGCGCTCTGGTGATGACGACAGATTAGCCTTTTAGTCTTAGCCTTTACCTGTTCTAATTTCACCAGATGTGCGGAAGATGACGCTTGGATGGAGGACCCCGGTACCAGCATGAAATAATATTCCAATTCATGGCGAACCCAACGCGTTGTTTTACAGCCATATCAGATCAGCGTGCATCTGAATGCGGGTTCAGGGCTGTCAAGGCACCAACTAAGCGTGGATGGACATGACGGAAGGAGCCTCTCACATTCGCTCCATTTCTCTATTATCGGCTGCCAGCACTTCGGTTCGTTGAGGAAAACATGAGCCCTGTCCAGGTCACACCTTTTGCTGTCGTAAGGATAATGTGCAGACATAACCAACGTAGTCTGCATTGAGCATAACAACTAACTCCTGAGGAGACATAGACACAATCGAGGCAGCTCACTGAGGGGCTGGGGATGTAAGAGAATCCTTGCTAGTAGCCGTACACCTAGCGCCAGGTATCTATGACGTGCAGTTCATTTACCAGCTGATTCAAACCTGGGCTTGCGGTCAAGTGTGGAATTTGGTCCTTTGGGGCTAATTCTCAGTTAATTTACCTCAGAAGACGATGTGGTTGTAGCGATCCCCAACTAGTGATGGTACCTTTTCTGTATAAAATCGGGCCCACTCTCTTTGTCTATCATTACTAGAGGGAGTGTGAACGTTGGTGATCGTGACGCACTCAAAAGTGATGGCAGGACCCCAAACTGACAGAAAGTAAAACATATCATCTACCACAATACCTTTTTGCAGGAGTATAGCCAATACTCAGCCATTATACATACACAACGGATGGCAAATATCATAACCGTAAATAGGCTGAAGCAAATTGGAGCGATTTTCCTGCAGGAGGGCAACATTGAGGCCCACTGTCCTGAACATACAAGCGAACATCTGGACTTTGACCAATGTACAAATGGTGTTGAGACTAATAGTGTCGTCCTATAAGCTTACCAATGGAAGAAGGTATGAGGGGCGTTCGTGAGATTAGGAAGGGCAGCAGGGCCTAAAAAGGCTTTGCTGTCGACAGCACCCGCTCCCCCCCCCCCCCCCCTTACAAAAAATCCATCGTTCATTAGGATTCGCAGAATGGGGCGGTTGAAGCGGCCACTTCGTGCTTCCATTCATTGACATCATTGGTCTACAGTGGCATGTTGGCTCGGTGGTCATGCTGTTGCGGCACTATGCCTACAAAAAATCCATCGTTCATTAGGATTCGCAGAATGGGGCGGCTGAAGCGGCCACTTCGTGCTTCCATTCATTGACATCATTGGTCTACAGTGGCATGTTGGCTCGGTGGTCATGCTGTTGCGGCACTATGTCTGTAGTGGTCAGTGCTGCATCTCCATGGAGTCATGGTTTGGTTCCGGCTGCTGACTAACTCTCACAGGCCTATCACTTTGCATGTTTGTCGTCGATGCCGGCACTTATTGAGGCCAGACTAGTGACTCCAAGACTGGTTTGTCCTGTGGGAAAAAATCACTGCTGGTAGGATCATCATCTTCCTGAAACAGCATCTGGCAGGTGTCTGACAGAGCCAGCCATGGTTTCGTTTACCAGTTCGGACATGTTTTTTTGTGCAAATGGGCATTAGTGTCTGAAGATGCCTGATGGTCTTAACTGTTGACTGGCACAACCATGGAGGCCTCACGTCTCTTACATCTCCATCACCCCATCGACAAACGATGAAGGTGTAGCTAAAGACGGAACAGTCACGTCTTCATCCCTCCTTGCCGTTCTGATGCTACTCTGAAGGCAACAATGGTCCCGAGAAATTAGACCGATCGGTCGGTAGCTGGAGAGCCTCGACATATTTCAGTATGTGTACCCTCAGTATGGTCTCCACCTGCTCCACCACCGCTGGAAATTGAGTAATTTGAAGTTAGAGACAGCTTGAATGAACATGACAGTCTTGAGTATGCCCCAAACACATTATTGTCGACTGTCACACATGACGATGGCATGACAGCCACTGATGTACAGACAGGATTTGACAATGTTTGGAAAGTTGACATAGACCTGTCACACCTCACTGACGTCCAGGTATGTGGTGAAGTGCAGCCAATTTTAAGCGATATGGCTTATCACTTTTCCATAGGTGCTCAGTGCAGTAATGTCAGCGAGAACATCAAATGATAGTTCGTATGACTGAATCGTCCTCTGTCTGAGCCCCCATGGTCCATGTGCAAATCAGCTATATGTCCGTCTGAATATCGAGATTTAAGGCCATCTCACGTCGCATTGAGAATCCTGTCATTGGTCAAATGCATGTTTACTGCAGTGCTCACAATGGAAATATGAATGCTGACAAAATCGTTAAAATCAATCTGGACGTATCTCAAGCGAACTGCTCGATTGTCATTGCCTTCACTCTTGCATACTATTTCGGGAACCTTAACATCAGCGGCAATTTTTTTGTACCCATCATTGATGGTTTTCTATGCAAGTTTAGTGCATGAAGATGGCTGAGGAGCAAACCAAGATCATGCATGTGCTACCACGAAAGGGATGTAAACAATACATTCATGCTGCCTCACAGCCTAAGGTAGGCTGAACTAGGTCTGCTATCGAGCACACCTCCACGACCGATCAAGATATCCGTATGTCATGTAGTGACATCCCTCATACCTGAACAATTCGTGATTCCCGCACAGGCATTGTAATTATGGTTCAAAAGGCTGCAAGCACTATGGGACTTAACATCTGAGGTAATCAGTCCCCTAGAACTTAGAACTACTTAAACCTAACTAACCTAAGGACATCACACACATCCATGCCCGAGGCAGGATTCGAACCTGCGACCGTAGCAGCAGCGCTGTTCCGGACTGAAGCGCCTAGAACCGCTCGGCCACAGCGGCCGACCTCGTGATTTCAATTCGTGTGTGCATAACGTCCACAGTTAAGCTAGAGCGTTGTGATGAAATCATCAAGAAACCAATTTCGAATTGCACGCCATTTGTCTGTCTCAGTACTCCTAAAAGCTTACAGAAGATCAGAGTCGTAAGCAAATTGTCAGTACTCATACTAACTGATATCGTAAGCGCTGTGTTTTACACGTGATACACTGTTTTTAAAATCTACCGGCGAACAACAGGGTATTATATCGTTTTCCTGTTGATTTTGTTTATACGTTCGAGCTTTGTATCGTCCCCAGGATGTTCGACCTATGATAATTTCTTGTATGTGAAAAGTATTTGCAGTTGCGAAAACGAACAACCATCAACTGCATAAGGGAATGATTTCAATGCAAGTTTGTGCCCGACCTGGTCTAGAAACCTGATTTCCTACTTCAAGCGAGCAGTCGCCTTAAGCGCTTTGGCTATCCGTGCATGGGGTGACAACGCATGCGTTATAATGACGTTATATCTCCTGATCTATGTATCATACAATGCTGTAATTTTACAGGTACATTCAGCGGTATATATGGATACTGTCTGAAAAATGTGTTCCGAATATAGCAGAAAAGAAGTAATAAATTTAAACACCATTCACAATGCGACACTTTTCCCTCATCTCAGTATTTATGACATCATATCTCCTGAACTCTTTCTGGTATACTCTTTGTAGGTGCATTTAGCGACATACGTGAATACTGCCTGCGAAATTTATTGCGAATACATGTAAATGTCATGAATGATGCGACAGATTTTCACGCATCACGTTATTTATGACGTCATGTCCCTGAACGAAGATCATAATTATTATCGTTTATAAAATTCATGATAAATGAAGCAAACACACAAAATACACACATGGCACATAATTTAGTAGCTCTTGATAGGAGCAATCAAGACAACCAATCACCTTTATTATTAAACAAAGATAATAATAATTATCAACAACTGATCAGCAATATGAGAAAATATGGTTAAACTATGATTTCGCTATGTGAGCACACTTTATAAAGCCAGCATGAAAATACCAGTCTATGTTCCAACAAACTACTATGTTTTGTTAACTAGATTCGATATTATAATGTATGTAAAGCACATGTTTGACCAAAGTCAGGCTGCAGCACCGATGTATGAAAAACTGCTGTTTTGTCTGGCGTTAGGCTGCAGCACGAGATGTAACAAGAAGCTATTCATTATTGTGCTACTTGGATTTAAGTATTTCATAAAGAGTCGCAAACTGACCATGAACATTTAGTCAGTATTTTATGTGTAAAATGGTCATGGTTTTGTAAATACTTAAATTGAGAAGCATAGTTGTTATGTTACGGAGTCCTCAAGTAAGTATGCAGGCAGAACTAAAAGTATTTTGTTAAGTTGTCTTCAGTGGGTAAGGTCTTTTGTCAGGTTTGAATATCCAGAGCGCTGCTGGGCTTCAGATTGTGTTAGTGGGACTCAGAATATTTTTATGATCGCAAAGTGTGCAGTTACAAATATATCGCGACTTTTACTTCGGTTGGCTGTTAATAATTTCCAAACACTTCAGAGCTTGTTTCCTTGTGATGACTGTTTGTAAGGAGCTGTAAATCTTGTGTTTATGTTGCATAACAATTTTGATTTAATTATGTGACGAACTGATTCTACGTTAGCCGTGGTGATCTTGACGATAAGTAACTTTAGATTTCGCTGTGAATTCTAATAAAACTTGGCGCTGTTAAACTTTTAAGATTCTGCTGTTAGTTCTTTGTGAGTTAGGGGGCAGGCTTTCGAATTTATTCCGCACTTGGTACTATCCGTAAATGGTCTGGCTTCGCCACGTAACTGTATTTCACTTTGTTACTTTGAATATTCTCCAGTTAGTTTATTAATTTGACGTGTGGTTACCAGTTACATTCGTG
Organism: Schistocerca serialis cubense; assembly: GCF_023864345.2. Taxonomy (NCBI): domain Eukaryota; kingdom Metazoa; phylum Arthropoda; class Insecta; order Orthoptera; family Acrididae; genus Schistocerca; species Schistocerca serialis. Next base: position 1,139,925,256 of record NC_064639.1, on the reverse strand, counting down.
TATGTGCTTCCGTCAGTAAAGTTCTGCTTAAAATTGTAAACGGCGTGTTGTTCACAACACCATTATCTTTGGGGTCGTTTTCATACAGTCACTTTAATTGTTTGGTTATTGCTTATTCCTTGTTTTCTGTTACTACTGTTGATACTACTAAAACGGCTTCTGGTTTATGTTTTTACATATATCAAGTAAAGTTTTGCATGACCTCCATTCCGAGAGTTCCGGAACCTGTACAGAAAACTGGAATAGAGATCAACATAAATATCATTTCCGCCCTTTTTATTGCTCATGAAAACCACACATTGCATGTTGTACTTCGATACAGTCAGACCTTCAGAGGTGCTGGTCTAGATTGCTATACTCGCCGGTACCTCTAATACCCAGTAGCACGTCCTCTTGCATTGATCCATGCCTGTATTCGTATTGGCATACTATCCACAGGTTCATCAAGGCAGTGTTGGTCCAGATTGCCCCACTCAACAGCGATTCGTCGTAGATCCCTCAGAGTGGTTGGTGGGCTATCCCAGGCATGTTCGATAGGATTCATGTCTGGAGAACTTGCTGGCCCCTCTAGTCAAGCGATGTCGTTATCCTAAAGGAAGTCATTCACAAGTGTACACGATCGGGGGGGAGGGGGGGGGGGAGGGGGGGCGAATTGTCGTCCAGACGAATGCCTTACGAATATGCTGCCGATATGGTTGCACTATCGGTCGGAGGATGGCATTCAAGTATAGTACAGCCGTTACGGCGCCTTCCATGACGACCAGCGGCTCGCGTCGGCCCCACATAATGTCACAGCAGGGAACCTCCACCTTGCTGCACTCTCTGGACACTGTGTCTAAGGCGTTCAGCCTGACCGAGTTGCATCCAAACACGTCTCCGACGGTTGTGTGGTTGAAAGTATATGTGACACACTTCGGTGAAGAGAACCTGATGCGAATCCTGAGCGGTCCATTCGGCATGTTGTTGGTCCCATCTGTACCAGGGTGCATGCTGTCGTGGCTGCAAAGATGGACCTCGCCATGGACATCGGGAGTGAAGTTGCGCATCATGCAGCCTATTGCGCACAGTTTGAGTCGTAAAACGACGTCCTGCGGCTGCACGAAAAGCATTATTCAACATGGTGGCGTTGCTGTCAGGGTTCCTCCGACCCATAATCCGTAGGTAGCGGTCATCCACTGCAGTAGTAGCCCTTAGGCGGCCTGAGCGAAGCATGTCATCGACAGTTCCTGTCTCTCTGCATCTTCTCCATGTCCGAACAACATCGCTTTGGTTCACTCCAAGACACTCGGACACTTCACTTGTTGAGAGCTCTCTCTGGCAACAAAGTAACAATGCGGACGCGATCGAACTGCGCTATTGACCGTCTAGGCATGGTTGAACTACAGACAACACGAGCCGTATACCTCCTTCCTGGTGGAATGACTGGGACTGTCTGACCCCCTCCGTCTATTAGGCGCTGCTCAAGCATGGTTGTTTACATCTTTGGGCGGGTTTAGTGACATCTCTGAACAGTCAAAGGGCCTGTGTCTGTGATACAATATCCACAGTCAACGTCTATCTTCAGGAGTTCTCGGAACCGGGGTGATGCAAAGCTTTTTCTGATGTGTGTAGTATGAGGCACTGTGCTTTTAGCCAACAGCGAAGATGAGCTTGCTGAGGTACTAACAAGAATAAAGGACATATATGGATTAGACATTAACCTCAGCAAGTCTAAACTCATGATAATTGATCGAGAAGAACAGATCCAGCTCACAGGTCGATTGAAGGAACTGGAAGTCGTGGATTCCTTCACCTACCTTGGGTCAAACATCTGCAGCACGGGAAGTGATGAAAATAAGAAGACGGATCACGATAGGGCGAGTGGCTATGAAGAAGCTGACCAAGATCTCGCAGAGCAGTGTAATAACAAATGCACAAAGATCCGGCTAGTTGAAACACTCCCGTTTTCTGTCTTCTTTTATGGTTGCCAAACATGGACACTCAAGGCCAGATACAAACACGCACTGATGGTTTACGCTTTGGTGCTGGCGTAAGATACTATGCATAAAATGGACCGAAAGAAGAACAAGTGTGTCCATTATTGAACAACTCGATATCTCCCAGACGCCTTTCTTTGCGAGACACCGTAAAAATTCTCCAGTTCTTTGGCCATATTGTGAGAAGGAGAAAATCTAGAGAAAATAATCTAGCAAGGAAAGATCGAGGGCAGGAGACCAAGAGGAAGACCAGCTAGCAGATGGACAGATCAAGTCAAGAAGATCTCCCGTCTACTTCTTCAGCAGGCACTAAGAGAAGCTGGCGATTGTCCGGGATGGAGACGCTTGGTTCATGGGATCACGACGCTCAGCAATGAGCATAGATGATGATGATGATGATGATTATGAAAACAGGGTGTCTTTTACACGTGATACACTGTTTTTGCAATCTACCGACGAGCAGCAGGGTACTATATCGCTCTCCTGTGATTTTGTTTTTACGTTCGAGCTTTGTATCGCTCCAAGATGTTCGAGCTATGATAATTTCTCGTATGTGAAAAGTATTTGCAGTTGCGAAAACGAACGACCATCAACTGCATAAGGGAATGATGTCAATGCAAGTTTCTGCCCGACCTGGTCTCGGAGTAGGAGGATTTCTTTGTATATTTACCGTACATGAAAGAGATTAGAAAGCGACTTTTTGAGTAGAAACCAAAGGATCCCGTTCAGACACTCTCAACAGATAGGGGGTTCACATGATAACGTCATGTACAAGAAGCTTTATGAGCAACAAAATTTTAGTCCAAACCGGAAGAATAAGAGAGGTGAGACGTGAGCAGAAGGAAAGATATAATAGAAAATGAAACAAGAATGTACACTCTGAGGTATTGTGAATGTCTTAATCATTGTTTGCAATCAAACATAAGCAGGGTGTGGTCAATGATACCGATAATTTCAAGCAGGAAACTTCAAGCATAATCTCAGTTCGGGTTTTTTCTGAACAAGTTAAAACTTTTCATTAAACCCAAAATTGATGTGATGGTACTCCATTAATGCTGCAACTTAATAATTCTCTCGGAATAGTTAGTATTGTAAATAGACCTTGTGTGTCTCAGACAAAGCTAAGACTTCAACAATTTTATAATTCACGGTTTCAGTCCAAGCTAAGAAGTTACCTTGGTCATTAGTTTATCGTAGTAAGATCATGCGTAACATTATACTCCTTTGCGCGCAGAAACTATGCTGACAGGAATTGAGGGCATCAAGTGCAGCCTTTCGTTGTGTGCATCACCACGAAAACAGACGAAATTGCTGGCTGTTTCTGCGGCGACAGTCGCTTGGCTATCGGAATGACTTCCAGAGATATGATGAAATATGGCTCGTAACGTATATTACTCCCACTTCTCGTGCCGCTCTTTTGTTCGCTTCCCTCAAGAGGGGTCGATACTATCACGCGCCATTGGCTGCAGCCTGAACCCCTGTCAGTAATAATTCTTCCCTCACAACTCTACTTCTGGTCAGGATATGTAGTGATAGTATTTTATTCTTTTCTCGATCAAGAAACTATTCATGTTTCTTATTCACTCTAACGTTAAATCTGCAAAAGGATTGTAAAGTGTGTTATTATTTCGACCATACCAAAAATGAGTCAAATAAGTATGAAGAAATAAATATAAGGTTTCCTTATCCCATTCGCTAACAGTGTATGATTAAGTGTATTCGGAGGTTATTTTGAAGTGTAGTCGTCTTATGGTGATTGGTCAAGTTCTGAAGTCTTCCATGGTGTTTCATTTTCGATGTGTTCGTATCTGCTTTAAAATTCCATATGACAGACAACTGCCTGGCTAGAGAAGAGGCATTACACGTCGAAAAATACGTATTACACCATATCATAGATATCAGCACTCTTGACTGGCTAGTTCACTATTGGAAAATCTCTTATATAAAACAATTCTATGAAAAATACTGGAGAATCAGTGGAACCTCGCTCGTTCTGGAGTTCAGTATGCTCGTCTCACAGTGTAGGGAGGCAGCCTACTCACGCTGTAGTAAATTCACATCAGTCTTTCCATTGTGTGCCAGCCAGTCCGCTGTAACTAGCTCTGACGTCATAAATGTTGCGCAATACTTTAAAAATCAAGCAAATAACCTAAAACATTTCTAGCATGTCAGGAGTAATACTAAAACAACATGTGTTGTATATCAGTTCGATAACTTTAGCCATTTTCGAAATTTGGACGTTTTTCTGTAAAAATCATTGGCGCAACAGAAAAGAGCTAGAAAATTAAAAATTTATATTTAGATTCATCTTTCATAATAATTTAATAAAAACAGTACTTTGGGTTTTACAAATTAAAATTTTAGTGGAAATTCATGATTTTCTGGTTTTTGTCTTAAAACTTAAGGAAGCAAGATAGATTAAGTAGGCTAATAAATAAGGCTAGGATGTTTATATTTAAGTAGGTTGGAGATCCGCTATAACTATGAAGATGTGAAAAGTTTCATTTGAATACCTATAAAACTATAGCGATAGCGTATCTCCGTAGGGCCAGTTCAGAGCTCGTCTACTGCGTGCGGTGTAATTAAATTAATTCTCTCGCCCAAAATATTTAACTTAGACACGTCAAACTTTTATCATGATTACTTACCTGTGTGCTGAATGCACATTTAAATTAAGAGCTTCATCGGCCATCAGCAAAAGAAGCTATGATTTATTCGGTAACTTAAAGTGGTGCATTACTAGCCCAGCGGCTAGTCGGGAGAGCCGATTTGATCAGGCGTTCCCTTAGCCGTCCGCACGGCGGCTTTATATGTAAGAACGCTGCGCGAGGAAGCAAGGCCCCAGTTCTCTCCAGACGCTGAATAGCACGCCATCTGGGTCGGGAGTCGCGTCGCGTCGGTAACATTGCTACAAACAGCTTCGGATGCCGTATTAAGTTACTCGAGATACGCGTAACTATGAAATCATTGTCGAGTGAAGTGTTAATTCTGGGATGACTATAATTATCGATCTTCAGTTTGCGTATTGTCGTATTTTCATGTGCCGCCACGGGACAAACATTCTACCATTATTTAGCGTGGCGTTTGATGAACCTAATCATCAAATTATGGCGAGCATTCATTTAAATATGCAATTTGGACAATTATAGTTGCAACAGCGCATTAGACTCTGAACTGCTCTGTTAGTTAGGTTGTGTGGATTCTATTGTTTTTCCATCTGTGACTTTCAGAATATACTCAACTATTTTAGAAAATCGTTTTTGATTATAAATCCCGGACAATCTCCTAATTCCTCAGAGCTATAAGCTGTAACTATAAGTGTATTCTCAGATGAAGTGGGCACTAGGAATTCTAATTACAGGCTTCACGTTTTACCAATCACTTTTTGGTTGCCAATATTGTAGTTAGAGAGCCAGTGTTGAGAACGGCGAAAGACAGCATAAATAACATTCTAAATAATAGGAACATTTAACAACATTAATTCTATCCGCCGCCCCACAACAGCATTTCTTCAGTGGATGAGCGAGACTACAAAGTATTGGAAGTGTAAGTATGCAGCTCACTACGTTTCATCTTGACCCTGTGCATGTTAAGGTGTTTAAATGCAGGCAATGTACGATGCCAAGAGTTCAAATTCAAGTTAGTTGCGGCGTACCTGGTAGCTTCTTCTACTCAAGAGACGCCGCAAAGGACCAAAAATATATGGCCCACATTTAAGGATTACAATTCTCTCCATTTCTGAGTAACATTTGCCAGTACCGTACTAGAAGAAGATCGTTCGCATAGGCCTGACGATTCGAAACTTGTCCTCAAGAGACATTAATAACAAGGAAGTGTTTTGATGACCAGCGTACTTCTCGTTGGACTAACAGTAAGAAGAGACAGCACGCAGTGCCGAACAGTACAAAAGCGCTCAACACTGCAGCACTTCCGCTTTTCTCTAGAAAGTCTGTGACCTCTCACACCGTCGTCTCATGAGGTGACCACTTACAACGTCTCAGCCAAGCTGTGAGGCAGCCACTACGTCGGTATCCGAAGGAAGAAATAAAATTTGCTTTTAACGTGCTGTCGACAAGGATGTCAATACAGATGATACGCTTGCTCTATGGAAAATAGGTGATACGAACCGCCATGATCCCGAATATGAGTTCATATGTGACTACGAAGGCTTTCCCGGCGTAATAATTGATAATATTCTTCTCGGGTATGCAGCCGGATCATAACGTCTTCATGACACAATATTTCCGCGGTCCAACTGGCCGCCATCTTCAGGTGAGAGCGCTGGTGCACAATCTCGCCGGAACTGACTTCCCAGCGCAAGCGGCAGCCCCTATATAGGCCGCAGAAGACCCACAACGCGTGCGCGAGAAGGTGCCGTAGCTGCCGTCTAGCGCAGTAAACATGCCGCGCCGCCAGTGGTGGAAAGAGGCGAAATCGAGATATCGCTGTCAAAAATAAAAGAAATTTTAAAATTTTTTATTCTGACGATTGAAACACAGACCGTTGTTTTTTAATGTCAGATAACACCGGGTCCCAAGTCTTACTTAAAAGATAACCCTTGTCTCTATTAATAAGATTGTCAGATAAACGAATCTCTATGGATTCTTTTAAAACACAGTACCAATAGCGAGATGCAGGGGCAACCATTTGTGTCGCATCATATAGCATTCTGTGTCCCTCGGTGAGACGGTGCTCCGCCACTGCGGATTTCTCAGGTTGAAGCAGCCGTGTGTGCCGCTGATGCTCAACACATCGGTCCTGAATGGTCCGCATTGTCTGACCGATATAAGCCTTCCCACAGTGGCAGGGGATCTTGTACACACCGGGCTTCCTCAAACCCAAGTCATCCTTAACAGAGCCAAGAAGCGCTCTAATCTTGGCTGGCGGACGAAAAATACTTTTGATATGATATCTTTTTAGAATTCTTCCTATCTTCGAGGAAATGCTCCCAGCAAAAGGCAGAAAAGCCTGCATACCCGAGAAGAATATTATGAGTTCATGTTCTTACCCCGTGTCGTCTCACTGAAATTTATCATTGTGTGTTTGATGAAGTTGATACAAATTGTTAGTATCACTAGATTCAGAAATGAAATGCCACAAAGATACGCTCGTACGCAGAAGTGGAGCGACGCACGTAACGTCCTTAACTGGCGTCAGGAACAATTTTTTTCCTCCGAGCTAGAGAAATCGACGTTTCCTAGCAAGGCGCAGTGTACAAAAGTTGATGCTACAACTCTCCACGTGCCGCGCTTACCACTGAAATTAACTGCTGCTGCTGCTTCCTGGACGCTCGTGGCTCCACGTTAGTCTCTTCTCCAGGGTCTTTTTTTCTTGGTGGCCATCAACGAACTCCTTACCTGCTCTCTACACCTTCATCTACATGTACATGATTACTCTGCAGTTGACAATTAAGTACCTGGAACGGGGTCATCCAACCACCTTCAAACCATTTCTCCACGTTTCACTCTCTAACAGCGCGTGAAGAAGCGACCACCCAAATCTTTCATGCGAGCTCTGATTTCTCTTATTCTATTAGGATGATCATTCCTCCCTGGGCGCCAACGAAATATTTTCGCATTCGTAGAAGAAAGTCGCTGATCGATTTTATGAGAAGAACCTGCCACAACGACAGACGCCTTTGTTCTAATGATCGCCATCTTAATTTACGTATGACATCCGGAAAATTCTCACCCCTAATTTGCGATAATACAAAGCGAGCTATCCTCCTTTCAACTTTCTCCATGTCCTCCGTCGGTCCTGTCTGATGTGGATCCCACATCGCGTGACACTAATTCAGAAGGGGGCGGACACGTGTAGAGTAGGCACATCTGTTGCAGGAGCGGCATTCAATAAGTACTGCAACACATGTTTTTTCTGACAATTTCGGTTGAAAAGAAAAAGCTGAACTTGTTATGCGAGATTGTGGAATATTCTCGCTACAGTTTCTACATCTTTATGAAGATTCGATGGGCGTCGGCTCTATAAGTAGCCTTCAAAAATGGTTCAAATGGCTCTGAGCACTATGGGATTTAACATCTGAGGTCATCAGTCCCCTAAAACTTAGAACTACTTAAACCTAACTAACCTAAGGACATCACACACATCCATGCCCGAGGCAGGATTCGAACCTGCGACCGTAGCAGCAACGCGGTTCCGGACTGAAGCGCCTAGAACCCATCTGCCACAACGGCCGGCAAGTAGCCTCCAAAATGATGTATATAACGCAGGTGTTTTCCAAGCGGAGAGCTGCCATTTTCTTTTGGTGGAGAGCCTGAGCATCGTAGATATTCAGAGATGCTTGCAGAATGTCTACTGAGAGCTGAAAAGTAATAAAATCACCGTGAGTTGGGCGAGACGCCTGTCATCATCGTAACAAGGTAACACAAACCTGTCCGATCTCCCAGTGCCACACAGCTGTGACTCCTACAATATTGAAACGTGCGGACACTCTCATTCGAGGTTGTCGATGGATCACAATCAAACGCCCTGCTGCTAGACTGGACGTCTCTGTTACTAGTACTGACGAACCCTTCCACCAATTAGGGCACTCAATGGCGTGTGCCCGCTGGATTCCTCACATCCTGACAGAACACCGTAAAGAGCAAGGAAGGACCATCTGTGCGGAATTGTTTGCGCGTTACGAGGCTGATCGTGATAACTACACTCCTGGAAATGGAAAAAAGAACACATTGACACCGGTGTGTCAGACCCACCATACTTGCTCCGGACACTGCGAGAGGGCTGTACAAGCAATGATCACACGCACGGCACAGCGGACACACCAGGAACCGCGGTGTTGGCCGTCGAATGGCGCTAGCTGCGCAGCATTTGTGCACCGCCGCCGTCAGTGTCAGCCAGTTTGCCGTGGCATACGGAGCTCCATCGCAGTCTTTAACACTGGTAGCATGCCGCGACAGCGTGGAAGTGAACCGTATGTGCAGTTGACGGACTTTGAGCGAGGGCGTATAGTGGGCATGCGGGAGGCCGGGTGGACGTACCGCCGAATTGCTCAACACGTGGGGCGTGAGGTCTCCACAGTACATCGATGTTGTCGCCAGTGATCGGCGGAAGGTGCACGTGGCCGTCGACCTGGGACCGGACCGCAGCGACGCACGGATGCACGCCAAGACCGTAGGATCCTACGCAGTGCCGTAGGGGACCGCACCGCCACTTCCCAGCAAATTAGGGACACTGTTGCTCCTGGGGTATCGGCGAGGACCATTCGCAACCGTCTCCATGAAGCTGGGCTACGGTCCCGCACACCGTTAGGCCGTCTTCCGCTCACGCCCCAACATCGTGCAGCCCGCCTCCAGTGGTGTCGCGACAGGCGTGAATGGAGGGACGAATGGAGACGTGTCGTCTTCAGCGATGAGAGTCGCTTCTGCCTTGGTGCCACTGATGGTCGTATGCGTGTTTGGCGCCGTGCAGGTGAGCGCCACAATCAGGACTGCATACGACCGTGGCACACAGGGCCAACACCCGGCATCATGGTGTGGGGAGCGATCTCCTACACTGGCCGTACACCACTGGTGATCGTCGAGGGGACGCTGAATAGTGCACGGTACATCCAAACCGTCATCGAACCCATCGTTCTACCATTCCTAGACCGGCAAGGGAACTTGCTGTTCCAACAGGACAATGCACGTCCACATGTATCCCGTGCCACCCAACGTGCTCTAGAAGGTGTAAGTCAACTACCCTGGCCAGCAAGATCTCCGGATCTGTCCCCCATTGAGCATGTTTGGGACTGGATGAAGCGTCGCCTCACGCGGTCTGCACGTCCAGCACGAACGCTGGTCCAACTGAGGCGCCAGGTGGAAATGGCATGGCAAGCTGTTCCACAGGACTACATCCAGCATCTCTACGATCGTCTCCATGGGAGAATAGCAGCCTGCATTGCTGCGAAAGGTGGATATACACTGTACTAGTGCCGACATTGTGCATGCTCTGTTGCATGTGTCTATGTGCCTGTGGTTCTGTCAGTGTGATCATGTGATGTATCTGACCCCAGGAATGTGTCAATAAAGTTTCCCCTTCCTGGGACAATGAATTCACGGTGTTCTTATTTCAATTTCCAGGAGTGTATTTTTCAAACATCATCACAGACGATGAAACATGGGTTCATCACCTCGAAGCGGAAACAAAATGACAGTCCGTGGAGAGGTGCCATACCACGTGTCCTATGAAGAAGAAGTTCAAAGCCACAACCTCAGCCGGTAAACTCATGGCGACGGTCTTCTGGAACTCTGAATGGGTTATTCTGTTTGATGGCCTCCCTCACGGTGCGCCGATCAGCTCAGAAGTATATTGTGCTAACCTCAGGAAATTGAGGAAATGAGTTCAGCGTGTTCGCTACCACAAATATGCAAATGAACCTCTTCCCCATGACAACGGAAAGCTTTACACAAGCCGGCACACCAGAGACGAGCTCACAAGGCTTCGTTGGCTTGTTCTTCCTCATGCACCTTATAGCCTGAATCTTGCATCTTCCGCCATCCATCAGATTGGCCCACGGGGAGCAATACATGGACGACGTGGAGGTTATTGACGCAGCAAGACGTTGCCTGGGGAATGGTACCACGAAGGCATATGGAGCCTCCTATTAAGATGGCGTAATGGCGTTGCATTGAACGAAGATTATGTCGAAAAATAAGGTTTAGTAGCCAAAAGATTGGAGAATAATGTGGTGTATTCGAATCCTGAATTAAAAACCAACCTGATTTCAGAAAAAAGTGTTACATTCCTTATGGAACATCCCTCGTATTTTGCAAGTGTGCTGCCAGTAAATTACAGTCTCTGGTACGCTTTCCGTACAACATAATATATATGGCCGTTGCATTCTCGTTCTTGTACTACACATTCCTAAATTTATATTGATCAGAAATAGTCTCCTTAACATAATTTCCGGTGATCCTTTGAAAGTGCCGCCAGTTTTGTAACTTCCCTATGTAATCCTTGTGCGCTTGGTTTTTGCGTTAGAAAGATCAGTCACAAAAAATCCTCTAAGTTATTGATAATTGTAATCCCCAAGTATTCAGATGAACAGATGAACTGAGAGCTTTTAGATTTGTGTGATTTATCGTGTAACCGAAATTTAGTACTCATGTTGATGACTTCAGGCTTTTCATTATTTAGAATCAATTTCCACTTTTCTCAACATGCAGTTATCGTGTATAAATCATTTAGCAATAGGTTTTGATTATCTGATGACTTTACAAGATGGTAAATGAAAGCATCATCTACAAACTGTCTAAGAAGGCTGCTTAGATTGCCTCCTAAATCGTTTACATGGATTACTAACAGAAGAGAGACTATAACACTTACTTAGCTAACACCAGACATTACTTCTGCTTTTATTCGATCATTTTTCATCACGTTCTACGAACCATGACCTTTCTGACAGGAAATCAGGAATCCAGTCCACAGGTGAGATGGCACTCCATAGACACGTAATTTGATTAGAAGTCGCTTGTGAGGTATGGTGTCAAAAGCCTTCTGGAAATCTAAAAATATGGAATCAATTCGACATCCCCTGTCGAAAGCAGTCGTTACATCGTGAGATGTTTTTCTCAAGAACCATTTTTTCTGAGCCTTTGTTGGCTATTTGTCAATAAATCATCTACATCTACATCATACTCCGCAAGCCACCTAATGGTGTGTGGCGGAGGGTACCTACGGTACCACTATCTGGTCCCTTCAGCCCTGTTCCACTCGCGAATAGTGCGTGGGAAGAATGAGTGTCGATGAGCCTCTGTATTGGCTCTAATTTCTCGAATTGTCCCCTGGTGGTCAATACGCGAAATGTATATGGCGAGAAGTAATATGTTGTTTGACTCCTCCTGAAAAGTGCTGTCCCGATGTTTGAATAGTAAATCTCTTCGTGATCCACAACGCCTCTCTTGTAACGTCTGCCAGTGGAGTTTGTTTAGTATCCCTGTAACGCTCTCTCGCCTGCTTAGCGATCCCGTGACGAAACTCTTCGCTCTTCGTTGGATCTTTTCTATCTACTCTATCAGCCCTACGCAATAGAGATCCCAGATAGATTAACATTACTCAAGAATCTGGTGAACAAGCGCCTTATTCGCCACTTCTTTCGTGGATGAGTTACATTTCCTTAAGATTCTTCCGATGGATCCGAGTGTGGTGTCTGCTTTTCCCACTATCTGTTTTATATGGTCATTCCACTTAAATTCGCTCTGGATAGTTACGCCTAGATATTTTACGGCAGTTGTTTGTCATCAATAGTGTAGCTGTAAAGTAGTGGATATTTTTTCCTATGTATGGGCAATATGTTACATTTATTTACGATGAGGGTCAACTGCCAGAGTCTCACCATTCATCAATTCTCTGCAGGTCGTTCTGCAAATTCTTACTATCTTCTCGCGTTTGCTGCTTTGGTATAAACAACTGCATCATCTGCAAATAGCCTTAAAGAGCATCCGACGCTTTCTACTAGATCTTTTGTATATATTGTGAACAGCAACGGTCCTACCACACTTCCCTGTGGTACTGGGGATATTACCTTAACGTATGTTCATTTTGTTCTGTTAAGAGCGACTTGTTGAGTTCTATGTGTAAGAAAGTCTTGAATACAATCGCAGGTCTGCTCCGATACTCCGTAAGCTCGTATTTTTTTTTCATTAAATGGAAATGCGGCACGGTGTCAAATGCTTTTCTGAAATCAAGAAACACGGCATCGACTGAGCGCCGTTGTCCACTGCACTGTGGATCTCATGGAGGAACAGAGCGAGCAGAGTTTCGCAGGATCTCTGTTTGCGGAATCCATGCTGATTTTTATAGAGGAGCTGTTCATATTCGAAGAACGTCATGACTCTTGAGCATAAAACATGTTGCATAATTCTACAACAGATTGACGTCAACGATATAGGTCTGTAAGGGTGTGGATCTGTCTTACGGCCTTTCTGAAAATCATTTTAATGGAGGTAATTGATTATGCTAATGGTTCATATGGCTTTATGCACTAGGGCCTTTAACATCTGAGGTCATCAGTCCTCTGGAACAGAACTACTTAAACGTAACTAACCTAAGGACATTACACACATCCATGCCCGAGGCAGGACTCGAACCTGCAACCGTAGCAGCAGCGCGGTTCCGGACTGAAGCGCCTAGAACCGCTCAGCCACAGCGGCCGGCACTGGAACACAGTATATGTTCCAAGATCCTACTGCATACCGTCGTTAGCGATCTGGGTCTGTAATTCAGCGGATTGCTCCTACTTCCTATCTCCGGTATCCGTATGCCTGTGAAATTGTTTAGCACATAGGTACAGATCTTTCTACGTGCGACTGATTGGATGCGATTGCTACTTGGCAACCGCCGATCACTGCGAGATCCGGTGCGTCTTTCTCTCACGCACCTAAGTGTCGCGCTGTCAGAACAAGCCCCGCCATGGCGCTGCGTCCGCGGACTCCCTGCCACATTGCCATCTGGCGAAGACTGAGCGCCAGACCAGCGGTAGAGCGACCAGCATGGCGCTAGGTAACCGCCGTGGCGCTGCGTCCGCGGACTCCCTGCCACATTGCCATCTGGCGAAGACTGGGGGCCAGACCAGCGGTAGAGCGACCAGCATGGCACTGGGTAACCGCCGTGGCGCTGCGTCCGCGGACTCCCTGCCACATTGCCATCTGGCGAAGACTGAGCGCCAGACCAGCGGTAGAGCGACCAGCATTGCGCTAGGTAACCGCCATGGCGCTGCGTCCGCGGACTCCCTGCCACATTGCCATCTGGCGAAGACTGAGCGCCAGACCAGCGGTAGAGCGACCAGCATGGCGCTGGGTAACCGCCGTGGCGCTGCGTCCGCGGACTCCCTGCCACATTGCCATCTGGCGAAGACTGAGCGCCAGACCAGCGGTAGAGCGACCAGCATTGCGCTAGGTAACCGCCATGGCGCTGCGTCCGCGGACTCCCTGCCACATTGCCATCTGGCGAAGACTGAGTGCCAGACCAGCGGTAGAGCGACCAGCATGGCGCTGGGTAACCGCCGTGGCGCTGCGTCCGCGGACTCCCTGCCACATTGCCATCTGGCGAAGACTGAGCGCCAGACCAGCGGTAGAGCGACCAGCATGGCGCTGGGTAACCACCGTGGCGCTGCGTCCGCGGACTCCCTGCCACATTGCCATCTGGCGAAGACTGAGCGCCAGACCAGCGGTAGAGCGACCAGCATGGCGCTGGGTAATCGCCGTGGCGCTGCGTCTGCGGACTCCCTGCCGCATTACCATCTGGTGAAGACTGAGCGCCAGACCAGCGGTAGAGCGACCAGCATGGCGCTGGGTAACCGCCGTGGCGCTGCATCCGCGGACTCCATGCCACATTGCCAACTGGCGAAGACTGAGCGCCAGACCAGCGGTAGAGCGACCAGCATGGCGCTGGGTAATCGCTGTGGCGCTGCATCCGCGGACTCCCTGCCGCATTACCATCTGGCGAAGATTGAGCGCCAGACCAGCGGTAGAGCGACCAGCATGGCGCTGAGTAACCGCCGTGGCGCTGCATCCGCGGACTCCCTGCCACATTGCCATCTGGCGAAGACTGAGCGCCAGACCAACGATAGAGCGACCAGCATGGCGCTGGGTAACCGCCGTGGCGCTGCATCCGCGGACTCCCTGCCGCATGACCATCTGGCGAAGACTGAGCGCCAGACCAGTAGTAGAGCGACCAGCATGGCGGTGGGTAACCGCCGTGGCGCTGCGTCCGGGGACGCCCTGCCACATTGCCATCTGACGAAGACTGAACGCCAGACCAACGATAGAGCGACCAGCATGGGGCTGGGTAACCGCCGTGGCGCTGCATCCGCAGACTCCATGCCACATTGCCATCTGGCGAAGACTGAGCGCCAGACCAACGATAGAGCGACCAGCATGGCGCTGGGTAACCGCCGTGGCGCTGCATCCGCGGACTCCCTGCCGCATGACCATCTGGCGAAGACTGAGCGCCAGACCAGTGGTAGAGCGACCAGCATGGCGCTGGGTAACAAGAGTCGTGCAGCGAAATTTCTATTATTCGGCGCTTACTTGAGGGCAAGCCGTAACAAATTCGAAAACGTTTTACCACTGGGAGCAGCAAATACCACTAGAGTACAAAAGCACCTCAGAGCACATCAAGAAGCTATCACTCTTAGACGTCTCCCCGACAAACTGAAACTACAATACCAAGAATCGTTCTGAGACGTATACGGTTCAGGGTCAGCTAACAATTCGACACCTTGGGACGATATTACTATGCAGGTTTCCAATTACAGACGTATAGAAGAATGATTAGACACCATGCGACATCCCACACAACTGCTCCAATCTGTAGTACACTTGTAACAACAACAACGCTGTACTATTGTACATATAATAATTTTTTTCTTCTGATTTTCGATAAATTAGTGTAATCGATGTTCTGATTTCATTTCTTTTTCTTTTCGTGTCATTGTGTTAAGGAATCTGTAAACAAATTACCATGTGAATATTAATGTTTATGTCAAACAATATTGTAACAGAATTGAAATGTAAGAAACATTGAATCTGTTGTAAGATGTTAAAGTTGTAATTGTGCGTCTGGCCCATACGTAGGCAATGTATTAGGATATGTAGAATGCAAAACCTCTGGTGAATACCCTGTCTGTAAGGGAGCGGTAAAAGGTGGATGGCAGGCGAGCGCGGGAAAATGCACACGGGCGGTGCACGGCATAACGGGCTCAGCAGTAGTAGTCGGAGTTGGGCATTGGTCTGAGCCACACGTTCTGGATCGAGGAGGCTCTCCTGGAAGACGTAGTTTCATTGAGCCTCGGATGTGCCGTCCCGACGCCTATACAGCATGGCAAAATTCCATAGGCACTAAATGGAAAATTATTGCGACGCTATGAAGAAGTAAAGTGCCGAAACATCAAGAGCCATAGCTGTGGTTGTATGTGTGCTCAGTGCCTCGCCATCTCGCCGCCCGCCGACCGCCACATCGACACGAACAGGTTGAAACTTTTAGTACTGTATTCGTGTGGACCAGTGTTACTTTTGTTCCATACTGTTCAATAACAACTTAACTTTTACCAGAACTGTCCCATCACTTAATTGTCCTCACAACTAACCTAGACAGAGTCCTTTCCACATGTTGTGCAATCCGAGTGTCCCGAGATGAAGATTTAAAGTTTATCTTAATAATAATTACTTGCAGACCTAGCTATGAGAATGATGTTTAAAGAACTGTTTTGTTAATGAATCTATAGGTAAATAACAAAGGTCTGACAAAGTGGGAAGATAATTTTGAAATTGGTTTAGTAATGAAGTTTAATTTTTTGAGGCAGATATAATGGTAATTAAATGAGCAGGAAATAAGCTAAAAAGAGTGGTAACTCATATAGTGGAAATTTTGAGTGCTTAATGATTTCAATAAATTAATTGTTTTAATACAGTGATCGTAACAGTTTCAGGGTCCCCCCCCCCACCTCTTTCTTATTCATTTGAATTCTGAAGTGTTCTAAACTGATTAGACCAGCAAAGTTAAAGCCAATACAAAAACCAAAATTTATCAGTGTTTTACATTTATCAAAATTGACATTGTGTGTGTGTTTCGAAAGTGCTATTTCTAGGGTAACCTATGCCCGATTTTATCAGATCAATAGACAGTACGAAGTTTCGTAGTAAACATTATAGTGTAATGTTGTGTATTTATGGTTTATCCCTATCAGTGCAGAAAGTGAAATTATCAGTTTAGTAGATTTCTGGTTCTAAAATTTACCATATTATGCAGTGTTACTACGTGTTGTTATGCTCGAACGTACATCAACTTGTACAGGGAAGAAACTCAGTTAATGTCTAATTAGGCTGGCGACCGTATTATTAACAATTTGGTAGTATCTGCTGTGTTGTTTCTTGTCCGTCCTGACGTGTAGTTGCATTTCGGACTTGCTCGACGTATCATTGTTATTACAGAGTGGGTGTACGTCTGATTTGCCTCTATTCAGGTACACGCGGTCAATGTCTATACAAAAATCCTTTCTCTTAAGGTGAAGCCCGTCAACTTACTATAGTACAGGCTTTAAGGAGTATCGTGTGCACTATCGCAGCGTTACACAGTGAAACGTTTCTTTTCTTAAATTTCTATTGCGTCATCTTACAATCCTTGCAACGTAGGTTACGGTATTGCTACATAAGTTTCCAATTACAGTCGTATAGAAGGAAATGTGTGATATTTCGTCTACATTACAATGAGAGGACTACAGTACTAGGTAAACCTTTTTCATAAGACATTTGAGATGTGCCGAATATCGAAAGTAAAGGATGAATCAGGATAAAACGTACATGCTGGTGATACAATTGGTGAACAAAAGACATCAAATGAACACGTGCCCTTTTCTTTATCGTATCCAACATACACTCCTGGAAATTGAAATAAGAACACCGTGAATTCATTGTCCCAGGAAGGGGAAACTTTATTGACACATTCCTGGGGTCAGATACATCACATGATCACACTGACAGAACCACAGGCACATAGACACAGGCAACAGAGCATGCACAATGTCGGCACTAGTACAGTGTATATCCACCTTTCGCAGCAATGCAGGCTGCTATTCTCCCATGGAGACGATCGTAGAGATGCTGGATGTAGTCCTGTGGAACGGCTTGCCATGCCATTTCCAGCTGGCGCCTCAGTTGGACCAGCGTTCGTGCTGGACGTGCAGACCGCGTGAGACGACGCTTCATCCAGTCCCAAACGTGCTCAATGGGGGACAGATCCGGAGATCTTGCTGGCCAGGGTAGTTGACTTACACCTTCTAGAGCACGTTGGGTGGCACGGGATACATGCGGACGTGCATTGTCCTGTTGGAACAGGAAGTTCCCTTGCCGGTCTAGGAATGGTAGAACGATGGGTTCGATGACGGCTTGGATGTACCGTGCACTATTCAGTGTCCCCTCGACGATCACCAGTGGTGTACGGCCAGTGTAGGAGATCGCTCCCCACACCATGATGCCGGGTGTTGGCCCTGTGTGCCTCGGTCGTATGCAGTCCTGATTGTGGCGCTCACCTGCACGGCGCCAAACACGCATACGACCATCATTGGCACCAAGGCAGAAGCGACTCTCATCGCTGAAGACGACACGTCTCCATTCGTCCCTCCATTCACGCCTGTCGCGACACCACTGGAGGCGGGCTGCACGATGTTGGGGCGTGAGCGGAAGACGGCCTAACGGTGTGCGGGACCATAGCCCAGCTTCATGGAGACGGTTGCGAATGGTCCTCGCCGATACCCCAGGAGCAACAGTGTCCCTAATTTGCTGGGAAGTGGCGGTGCGGTCCCCTACGGCACCGCGTAGGACCCAACGGTCTTGGCGTGCATCCGTGCGTCGCTGCGGTCCGGTCCCAGGTCGACGGGCACGTGCACCTTCCGCCGACCACTGGCGACAACATCGATGTACTGTGGAGACCTCACGCCCCACGTGTTGAGCAATTCGGCAGTACGTCCACCCGGCCTCCCGCATGCCCACTATACGCCCTCGCTCAAAGTCCGTCAACTGCACATACGGTTCACGTCCACGCTGTCGCGGCATGCTACCAGTGTTAAAGACTGCGATGGAGCTCCGTATGCCACGGCAAACTGGCTGACACTGACGGCAGCGGTGCACAAATGCTGCGCAGCTAGCGCCATTCGACGGCCAACACCGCGGTTCCTGGTGTGTCCGCTGTGCCGTGCGTGTGATCATTGCTTGTACAGCCCTCTCGCAGTGTTCGGAGCAAGTATGGTGGGTCTGACACACCGGTGTCAATGTGTTCTTTTTTCCATTTCCAGGAGTGTACAATTGCTTGAAAATCACGGACGTCAGTCGTAACCCTCCCGTATGGGCATGTGAAAATCTGCGCTCTACTGTGGAAACAAATTTTCGTCTACCTTTTCCAGCGAACGTCTGGTGCGGTATTGTTGATGATCAGCTCTTCTGTCCAGTTGTTTTAGATAATTGCCTTTATGGATTACGGTATTCTGATTTCCTTCAGACCGTGTTACCAGAACACTTGGAGGCTATTCCTTTGGTAACAGGACGACGAATCTGCTTTTAGCACGACGGAGCTCCAGCACGTTCAGTACTGCTAGTGACGCAGTACCTACCCGTAACGTATCCTGGGCTTTGCATCGGGGGCTGTTGGGTCATTTATCGGCCACCGCTGTCACCCGCTCGCCGGCCGGAGTGGCCATGCTGTTCTAGGCGCTACAGTCTGGAGTCGAGCGACCGCTACGGTCGCAGGTTCGAATCCTGCCTCGGGCATGGATGTGTGCTGTCCTTAGGTTAGTTAGGTTTAAGTAGCTCTAAGTCCTAGGCGACTGATGACCTTAGAAGTTAAGTCGCATACTGCTCAGAGCCATTTGAACCATTTTTTTTGTCACCCGCTCCTCCTCCATTATATTACTGCTTGTAGAGTTGGCTTAAGAGCGAAGTCTACAAGTGCAGAGTGGACACGAAGGAAGAACTTCTTTCACGTATTTCATATTGGTTTGCTCTAATAAGGGATCACAAGAATTAGCTCACATCAGCAACACAGAAACTGGCTACAACAGCTACAAAATACATTGACGATGATCCTTTAGAACATAATTTTGAGGAAAGGAACATAATTGTAAAAGACATTAGATCACAATATTTCATTTACTATCACTGCATTCTTCCTCTTACCAATGTTTACAATAGTTTCCTCGGAAAGAACAAGACATACTCGTATGTTCATAAGACATTTTTTCTTTAGAATCACTAATATCTCTTCTTCGGAATCACTAATACCCCTCAAAGCATGTGCTGAACCGCCTGACGCCATGTATTTAGTTCCGACAGTCGAGTACCCTTACGCTTGCCTCCCTTTACCGTGATGGTCTTGCCATTATATTGTGTACCATATTCACACCAGACGAGTCTAGATTAAACTACGAAGACAACATTTTTCCATCCACTCATTATCCTAAATTGTTGTTGCGGCCTCCACGAAATATGGTCTTGTCTCTCCACTACGGCAAGACGAACATACACTATGAGATCAAAGGTATCCGGACACCCCCACAAGACATACGTTTTTCATATTTGCCACCTACTGCTACGTACTCCATATCAGCGACGCTCCGCGGAACTCACGGACTTCGAACGCCGTCAGGTGATTGGGTGTCACTTGTGTCATACGTCTGTACGCGAGAGTTCCAGACTCTTAAATATCCCTAGGCACACTGTTTCCGATGCTATAGTGAAGTAGAAACGTGCAGTGGCACGTATGGCACAAACGCTAACGTGCATACCTCGTCTGTTGACTGATAGAGACCGCCGACAGTTGAAGAGGGTCGTCATGCGAGATAGGCAGATATCTATCCAGATAATTACACAGGAATTCCAAACTGCATTAGGATCCACTGCAAGTTCTGTGACAGTAAGGCCAGAGGTGAGAAAACTTTGATTTCATGGTCGGATGGCTGCTCATAAGTAACACATCACGCCGGTAAATGCCAAACGACGCCTCGCTTGGTGTGCGGAGCATAAACATTGGACAACTGAACAGTAGAAAAACGTTGTGTGGAGTGATGAATCACGGTAAACAATGTGGCGATCCGATGGCAGAGTGTGGGGAATGGCGAATGTCCGGTGAACGTCATGAGTCAGCTTGTGTAGTGCCAACAGTAAAATACGGAGGCCATGGCCTTATGGTGTGGTCGTGTTTTTGATGTATTGGTTGTTGGTTCTGAGCACTATGGGACCGAGCGAGGTGGCGCAGTGGTTAGACACTGGACTCGTATTCGGGAGGACGACGGTTCAATCCCGCGTCCGGCCATCCTGATTTAGGTTTTCCGTGATTTCCCTAAATCTCTCCAGGCAAATGCCGGGATGGCTCCTTTCAAAGGGCACGGCCGACTTCCTTCCCCATCCTTCCCTAATCTGATGAGACCGATGACCTCGCTGTCTGATCTCCTTCCCCCAACAAACCAACCAACCAACCACTATGGGACTTAACATCTGTGGTCATCAGTCCCCTAGAACTTAGAACTACTTAAACCTAACTAACCTAAGCACATCACACACATCCATTCCCGAGGCAGGATTCGAACCTGCCACCGTAGCAGTCGCCCGGTTCCGGACTGAGCGCCTAGAACCGCTAGACCACCGTGGCCGGGCCGGCGGTCGTGTTTTTCATGGAGGGGAGTTGCACCCCTTGTTGTTTTGCGTGGCATTACCAAAGCATAGCCTAGATAGATATTTTAAGCACCTTCTTGCTTTCCACTGTCGAAGAGCAATGCGGGGATGGTGACTGTATCTCTTAAACGATCAAGAACCTGCTCATAATGCACGGCCTGTGGTGGTGTGGTTACATGACAGTAACATCCCTGTAGTGGATGTACCAGTTATCAGCCAACTCATTTACACTAACGCTCTGGCGAAAGGAAAGTAATAAAAAATTAACATACACTCCTGGAAATGGAAAAAAGAACACATTGACACCGGTGTGTCGGACCCACCATACTTGCTCCGGACACTGCGAGAGGGCTGTACAAGCAATGATCACACGCACGGCACAGCGGACACACCAGGAACCGCGGTGTTGGCCGTCGAATGGCGCTAGCTGCGCAGCATTTGTGCACCACCGCCGTCAGTGTCAGCCAGTTTGCCGTGGCATACGGAGCTCCATCGCAGTCTTTAACACTGGTAGCATGCCGCGACAGCGTGGACGTGAACCGTATGTGCAGTTGACGGACTTTGAGCGAGGGCGTATAGTGGGCA
Organism: Schistocerca serialis cubense; assembly: GCF_023864345.2. Classification (NCBI taxonomy): domain Eukaryota; kingdom Metazoa; phylum Arthropoda; class Insecta; order Orthoptera; family Acrididae; genus Schistocerca; species Schistocerca serialis. The sequence goes on along the minus strand of NC_064639.1, from coordinate 1,139,903,535 downwards.
TGCGGGAGGCCGGGTGGACGTACCGCCGAATTGCTCAACACGTGGGGCGTGAGGTCTCCACAGTACATCGATGTTGTCGCCAGTGGTCGGCGGAAGGTGCACGTGCCCGTCGACCTGGGACCGGACCGCAGCGACGCACGGATGCACGCCAAGACCGTAGGATCCTACGCAGTGCCGTAGGGGACCGCACCGCCACTTCCCAGCAAATTAGGGACACTGTTGCTCCTGGGGTATCGGCGAGGACCATTCGCAACCGTCTCCATGAAGCTGGGCTACGGTCCCGCACACCGTTAGGCCGTCTTCCGCTCACGCCCCAACATCGTGCAGCCCGCCTCCAGTGGTGTCGCGACAGGCGTGAATGGAGGGACGAATGGTCGTATGCGTGTTTGGCGCCGTGCAGGTGAGCGCCACAATCAGGACTGCATACGACCGAGGCACACAGGGCCAACACCCGGCATCATGGTGTGGGGAGCGATCTCCTACACTGGCCGTACACCACTGGTGATCGTCGAGGGGACACTGAAAAGTGCACGGTACATCCAAACCGTCATCGAACCCATCGTTCTACCATTCCTAGACCGGCAAGGGAACTTCCTGTTCCAACAGGACAATGCACGTCCGCATGTATCCTGTGCCACCCAATGTGCTCTAGAAGGTGTAAGTCAACTACCCTGGCCAGCAAGATCTCCGGATCTGTCCCCCATTGAGCATGTTTGGGACTGGATGAAGCGTCGTCTCACGCGGTCTGCACGTCCAGCACGAACGCTGGTCCAACTGAGGCTCCAGGTGGAAATGGCATGGCAAGCCGTTCCACAGGACTACATCCAGCATCTCTACGATCGTCTGCATGGGAGAATAGCAGCCTGCATTGCTGCGAAAGGTGGATATACACTGTACTAGTGCCGACATTGTGCATGCTCTGTTGCCTGTGTCTATGTGCCTGTGGTTCTGTCAGTGTGATCATGTGATGTATCTGACCCCAGGAATGTGTCAATAAAGTTTCCCCTTCCTGGGACAATGAATTCACGGTGTTCTTATTTCAATTTCCAGGAGTGTATTTACCGTAACTGCGATAAGACTTCTGCTTCCACATTTAAGTTTCGTATAATACATGTACTTGTAAACCTTCTTTGTAATATCAATCGAGCAATCCTTTCTTGTCACAATTAAATTTACATTTCATTATAAAATCATTCATCATTTTTAACTACTTATTTTACGTGGGGTGTAACACAAAATATTGCTATGAGAACATTCCTACATTACAATCTAACTCTTGGTACCTTTACAGAGCACACCACAGAAAACTGCCTACTGCCTCCTATTTGGCTCACAGACTAGTACACACTCACTGCTGTGCGCCAAACGTTCTCTTACTCAAACACTACAATTTCGGACCAAACACAGTATCTTTGGCTCAGCGATCGTGCAAAGTCAGCGACCCGCTTTATAGAGCCCATCAGAGACCTACATCGTTTACAATATAATAGTTTCATTTTAGTTTACTCTAGTACCGTTACAATATTCGGGTGCCACTTATAACTGTACCCCAGTACACTCTTTTCAAGAACAGTTTGTCGCGTTGTGTGAACAAGTCCGTAACTGACTGCAGACAGGAATTATCGACCTTTCAAGCCCTTTCAAAGTGACCGAGGGCATGGTAATTGCACGGGGAGAGATCAGGACTAAAGGGTGGGTGTTCAAGTGTCTCTCACCTGAGTTGGCGGAACTTCTGCGTTGCGGCATTTGTTATTGTTATATGGGGACATGCATTATGATGAATCAGCAACACACGTTGTTGCAGTTTCCATTCCCAATCGGTGGTCTTCTGCAGCCATGTTCCCCCATACACATTCTTCATTCTCAGATGGATGTCAACCGGTGTTTGTCCTTCGGCGGGCAAGAAAAGAAAAAGAGCACCTTCTCATGTTGGACGCATTTGTAATAACATCACCTTAGTTCACGTTTCCGCACTTACCGAACGCACGTCGTAAACACACGAATGCCACATTAATCCATTGCCTTATGTACCTGCATCTGAGGAACATTACATTGCGTATACGTTGCAGGAACGCCCTAAAACGGACATTTTTTTACAGCCCCTTATATTTTATTTTTTCCTTCAAGTGGCTTCCAGCAGCTACCGCGAAGTGCAGGAAGAAATTATTTAATGATGCTTTCTCAGGAAAAGTGTCTACTAATAAGCAAGCAATAGAAGTTCACGAGTTAAAAATATCTGCTTGAGATCTGATGTTTTTGAGTTAGTCAAGGATCAATAACAGGTCAGTGAACATTGTTATTTAGGAAATGAGCCGCTGGATTCATAATTAGTTAAGGATTCCAGAAAGGAAATAGATTTAAGAAGTAACGTAGAACGTGGAGAAAATTCGTGCAATGAAAAATAAGGCGAAATTCCCCTGAGTGAGACAAAGTTTAAGCAGCGGCTTTTGGTGTAGTTCAAACAAGAAACACAGAAAAACTGCTATAAGAACTACAAGATTTCTGACTATCGATACTATAGGTATGCAAATTTCGTTATTTTTCAACCACAGCTAACTCACAGCATTTTGCGTTTATAAAAGACGGCCGTGGGAGAGCCAGTCCTGACAAAACTCTACCATCTGGTGAGCAAGATGTGTGAAACAGGTGAAATACCCTCAGACTTCAAGAAGAATATAATAATTCCAATCCCAAAGAAAGCAGGTGTTGACAGATGTGAAAATTACCGAACTATCAGCTTAATAAGTCACAGCTGCAAAATACTAACACGAATTCTTTACAGACGAATGGAAAAACTAGTAGAAGCCAACCTCGGGGAAGATCAGTTTGGATTCCGTAGAAACACCGGAACACGTGAGGCAATACTGACCTTACGACTTATCTTAGAGGAAAGATTAAGGAAAGGCAAACCTACGTTTCTAGCATTTGTAGACTTAGAGAAAGCTTTTGACAATGTTGACTGGAATACTCTCTTTCAAATTCTAAAGGTGGCAGGGGTAAAATACAGGGAGCGAAAGGCTATTTACAATTTGTACAGAAACCAGATGGCAGTTATAAGAGTTGAGGGACATGAAAGGGAAGCAGTGGTTGGGAAGGGAGTAAGACAGGGTTGTAGCCTCTCCCCGATGTTGTTCAATCTGTATATTGAGCAAGCAGTAAAGGAAACAAAAGAAAAATTCGGAGTAGGTATTAAAATTCATGGAGAAGAAATAAAAACTTTGAGGTTCGCCGATGACATTGTAATTCTGTCAGAGACAGTTAAGGACTTGGAAGAGCAGTTGAATGGAATGGACAGTGTCTTGAAAGGAGGATATAAGATGAACATCAACAAAAGCAAAACAAGGATAATGGAATGTAGTCTAATTAAGTCGGGTGATGCTGAGGGAATTAGATTAGGAAATGAGGCACTTAAAGTAGTAAAGGAGTTTTGCTATTTGGGGAGCAAAATAACTGATGATGGTCGAAGTAGAGAGGATATAAAATGTAGGCTGGCAATGGCAAGGAAAGCGTTTCTGAAGAAGAGAAATTTGTTAACATCCAGTATTGATTTAAGTGTCAGGAAGTCCTTTCTGAAAGTATTTGTATGGAGTGTAGCCATGTATGGAAGTGAAACATGGACGATAAATAGTTTGGACAAGAAGAGAATAGAAGCTTTCGAAATGTGGTGCTACAGAAGAATGCTGAAGATTAGATGGGTAGATCACATAACTAATGAGGAAGTATTGAATAGGATTGGGGAGAAGAGAAGTTTGTGGCACAACTTGACCAGAAGAAGGGACCGGTTGGTAGGACATGTTCTGAGGCATAAAGGGATCACCAATTTAGTATTGGAGGGCAGCGTGGAGGGTAAAAATCGTAGAGGGAGACCAAGAGATGAATACACTAAGCAGATTCAGAAGGATGTAGGTTGCAGTAGGTACTGGGAGGTGAAAAAGCTTGCACAGGATAGAGTAGCATGGAGAGCTGCATCAAACCAGTCTCAGGACTGAAGACCACAACAACAACAACAAAAGAATTTGTGGGAATATTTCCTGATTAACAAATTAGAAGCGAGTTGGGTGTGTGATTAGCAGACTAGAACGGGAAATGGCTTCCTGAGGAACTGGAACAGGATCACTGTATAGTACCTGTGACCAATTTATAGCGTCTTTCAAAGCCGAAATTGATCGAGTAACGCGCAAAAATTACGATTTGGATGTTGTTGTTTGTTTGTTTGTTTTGGTTTTAGGGCGCAAAACTGCTATGGTCATTAGCGTCCCGATTTGGATGACTTGCTTGAAGATAGAAGTTTTGCAAGCAGCGGATGCCAGAGCCGTTAAGAATTCTTCAAAACATATCTCGAAAAGAACTTGCACTTAGAATGTCGATAGTACCTGACTTGATTTCAGTCATCATGATCAAATTACAAGTATCATTACAAGAAAAACAAATAGGGTTAAGTACTATGGATTCGCAGACGCTAAGCGAAAACGTTGACTCTCTTACTACCCGCGCACAATCTTTGGTCAGAGTAGCTGTGTCGTTGGAAGATGTTTTCGTCATCGCTGCTGGGCAGCGCTGAGCGCGGGAGTCTTCTCATGGGAGGAGTAGTGGGACAGAAACCGAGCACACGACTCGTAGCAATGTAGGCATAAAGTTAAGAACATATGTGTTTAAGTAAAATGATTTGTGTTTGAATATTGTGAAACAGAGCAGAAGGATTTGGTGAATGATTCAGAATGAAAAGAGTATAAAGAGGAATTAAGGTAATATTTTCTATTTATTGACACTGCAGTAGCGCATATTTGGCATTCATTGCTCAATGAGACATCTAATTAGGGAAGTTTATATTTTCACTAAAGACAGTAATTTTCAATGTAAGGTGTTTGCCACGTTTATTAATGACTTGTCTAACATTTGTGAGAGCAAGAAATTGTCAGTTTTAATGAGTGTTGTAACATGAATTTCATACATGTAATAATATATGACGTAACTTAAAAACAGTTTTTTAAAGAAATATTTCACCTAAGAGCATTATCCACATCCTCGATCCAAATCATTTTTATTTAAAGGACAGTCTCACTCAGTGATGAGTAAAACAGTCTACTTACCGTCTGGAGCACTGCACTAAGCTCTCAGTTATTATAGTTAGAAATTTGCAGATGGCGCACAGTGAGCAGCAAGCTCCGGGTGTGCAAGAAATTAAATTTTGAAGCAAGATATTTTCTTTTCAGGATCAATTTGCTTCGAAAATTGTCAATGCCCAGGGACCATTGATTTGATTCTTCTCGCTGGTATCATCTGTAATATGTGACCGTCTTATCATGACTGTTAGATGTAAATATACAAATTAAACCAGACAGTGATTGAGATATGAAGACAAGGAGCAACTGGAATACGCATATAATCTTTATGGAAGAGCCTACATAGAGCATGCCGCTTCGAAAGTCGCCCCTGTATGGGACCAGCTATCCACACCAGTCAACCCGCTCTCATCAAAACATTGCTAAGTATTATATTGGTCTTTAGTTCGAGTGTGAATGCCTGTATCCTGATTGAGTACCGAGAAAGCGAAACGACTGCGATTAATTTGATAGTAAAATGAAGGGAAAAGAGCTGGCGAAGCTATCACATTACAACGAGTTTTTTGATAGAACCGAGTAATTATTTTCTATTTGTTAGATTTGGTATTTTGACCGTTCAGTCATCATAACTTCTTAAGTTTAAATTTTTGCCACCAACAGTGATTCAACAACATAGCTGTAAATTAGTAATTTGTGTTACAGAGATCAGAGAAACATGTTTCTAAGGCAAGAACAATTCTCCAAGAAAATTATCTTAAGTTCTGTAACAAATCGAAACAGGTTATCTTGACAGAACTGTATCATGTTATCATTTAAGACGTATTGAAGAACGTCGTTAAATGCCATTCTAAATTGTGAGTCACTATATCGAATAATCATTTGGGGAGCGAATGGGGTGTTATTGTACACTACTGGACATTAAAATTGTTACACCAAGAAGAAATGCAGATGATAAACGGGTATTCATTGGACAAATATATTATACTAACTGACATGTGATTACATTTTCACGCAATTTGGGTGCATAGATCCTGAGAAATCAGTACCTAGAAAAACCGCCTCTGGCCGTAATAACGGCCTTGATACTCCTAGGCATTGAGTCAAACAGAGCTTGGATGGCTTGTACAGGTACAGCTGCCCATGCAGCTTCAACACGATACCACAGTTCATCAAGGGTAGAGACTGGCGTATTGTGACGAGGCAGTTGCTCAGCCACCATTGACCAATTGGTGAGAGATCTGAAGAATGTGCTGCCCAGGACAACAGTCGAACATTTTCTGTATCCAGAAAGGCCCATACACGACCTGCTGAAATGCTGAAATGTAGGGTTTCGCAGGGATCGAATTAAGGGTAGAGCCACAAGTCGTAATGCATCTGAAATGTAACGTCCACTGTCCAAAGTGCCGTTAATGCGAACAAGAGGTGACCGAGACGTGTAACCAATGGCACCCCATACCATCACGCTGAGTGATAGGCCAGTATGGCGATGACGAATACACGCTTCCAAGGTGCGTTCACCGCGATGTCGCCAAACACGGATGCGACGATCATGATGCTGTAAACAGAACCTGGATTCATCCGAAAAAATGACGTTTTGCACCCAGGTCCATCGTTGAGTACACCATCGCAGGCGCTCCTGTCTGTGATACAGCGTCAAGGGTAACCACAGCCATGGTCTCCGAGCTGATAGTCCCAGCTGCTGCAAACATCGCCGAACTGTTCGTGCAGATGGTTGATGTCTTGCAAACGTCTCCATCTGTTGACTCAGGGATCGAGACGTGGCTGCACGATCGGTTACAGCCATGCAGATAAGATGCCTGTAATCTCTACTGCTAGTAATACGAGGCCGTTCGGATCCAGCACGGCGTTCCATATTACCCCCCTGAAATCACCGTTTCCATATTTTGCTAACAGTCATTGGATATCGACCAACGCGAGCAAGAATGTCGCGATACGATAAACCGCAATCGCGATAGGCTACATTCCGACCTTTATCAAAGTCGGAATCGTGATGGTACGCCTTTCTCCTCGTTACAAGAGGCATCACAACAACGTCTCACCGGGCAACGCCGGTAAACTGCTGTCTGTGTATGAGAAATCGTTTGGAAACTTTCCTCATGTCAACGCGTTGTAGGTGTCGCCACCGGCGCCAATCATGTGTGAATGCTCAGAAAAGCTAATCATTTGTATATCACAGCATCTTCTTCCAATCGGTTAAATTTCGTGTCTGTAGCACGTCATATTCGTGGTGTAGCAATTTTAATGGTCAGTAGTGTATGCAAACTGCAAAGTGACTCTTCTTTTCTTCTTTCTTTCGTTTCTAAAAATTGTTCATTTGTCTACAACAATTAATAATTTTGAAAAAGCTCTAAGAGGAAATGTGTAGCATTATTGGTTGATTGCCACTATGCCAAAGCCTGCTAAATCTCATGATGTTGTCTGACTGGGACACAGTAATTTGAGTCAAATAATATTTTATATGGAAACAGTAATGTTGTGAAGCATGGGATAAACTCAAGTAGGGCGATATGTATTATGCTGTGATCAGGCACTGGGTGCGCGATCGAACACATGAAGGGCATGAACAATACATTTCTCGTCTCCCATTGGGTTTTCAGAAAACGCTATTATAATGAAGAGTTGGCGTTGCCTTTTCCGGCCTCTAACAGGCTAGCATTCCAGAACGAAAACTCTATAATGGTCTTACACAAATTGTGGCTACAGCCGGAGGGTGAAAGTGCCTAGAGAAACTCGTACCCAGGGCGTGTTGTGAATAGCACATGGATATCATTTTACTTAAAGTGTATGTGATTATCATGCAAAGTGCCTGTAATTGTGACTGTTATACATTCCACAAGGGTCTCGTGATTAAATATTCGTGACATGTGCTTAAAGTGTACGTGTCCAAGCGCAGTGCGTGTGTGAAATGTCTGGTTGTTACAGCCAGTGCACATCACGATGCAGGCAGTAATGTCACGTAGAAACGTTGCAGTATTACTGGAAGCACTTTATTCTTGCACCACAAGCTTAATATTAATAACAGGTGGAAGCGATATACCTCTATATAAGTATTACATCTCAGTCTTTCACATACATTTGTCTATTACCGAAAGTTGTTTACAAGAAATGTTCCACCTCTCTTAAATATGTCACACAGCATAAAAACAACCAACTGGACGCAAGTATCTCACATTGTCAATGACAATCGATTTGAAACCCGCTTGGAATTAATGTCAATAAGTGGCGTTGCCTATTCCGGCCATTGTTTGGCTTGCATTCGAGAACAAAACCGCCAGAACGACTGGATACGAAGGAACGTCTGTAGTCTGACAGGTGAACGTGCCCTGAGAAAAATGGTTCAAATGGCTCTGAGCACTATGGGACTCAACTTCTGAGGTCATCGGTCCCCTAGAACTTAGAACTACTTAAACCTAACGAACCTAAGGACATCACACACATCCATGCTCGAGGCAGGATTCGAACCTGCGACCGTAGCGGTTCCAGACTGTAGCGCCTAGAACCGCTCGGCCACTTCGGCTGGCGACCTGAGAAAAACGCAAGTGTTCCTGGTTTTACGAACACTCATGCTTTGTATTGCTGCATCGATACACATTTATGTCAACACCGATCATCATCAGATTATGCTGCTTACAGTCGTCATAAGAAATCCTTACAGAGTTATGCCAGTACCATGATATCATGAGTTAAGATGTCTAGTTATCTTATCTGGAATGGCTACTAAGTTTTTCACGACGGAGTCACAGCATAAAAAGTTCTTGGTTTACTAGCCGCATGAAATTCGTATAAATTTCGAAGTTTTCGGTGACGGGCCCCATCACCGTAAGGTGACGCTGACGTTCGACGCATCAATCAGCTTACATGAGTTTTGCCATTATCATAAGGAATGTTATAAATCTGGGGCTCTCTCAGACTGTGATCATCTCTGACTGGTCGCAACATTTCTTTGATGTTACTTGGCGGCTGGAAGACTGGTCTGATTCCTTGCCTCTTCAGGTCTCTAGCTATCTTGCTAGTTGTTGCAGGGCAGAATGGAAGTCGCGCTCGTGGCATATTTGTATGGCGCCGCGTCTTGGGTTCCTCGATAGGGTTGTTACAACAACACATAGAGAACTCCCGTTCCTTCTGAATAGCACCTTCAGATGATTAATCTTGAGACCGAGATGATCCTTGTCCGAAATAGTTCTGGCTATGCGTACTAAGGTGTTCAGAATAGCTCTCTTCTGAGCTGGATGGTGAAAGCTAGTCCCGTTGGAATATGAATTGCTTTGCGTCCGTCTCTCTGCACTGCACTGCGTGCCTACGGAGTGTCGCCTCAGTTGTGCGACTCGATTCGTGGTTTCCTGTCAAAAAGGTAACAGTTCGTAGCAATAGACGGAAAGTCATTGAGTAAAACAGAAGTAATATCCGTCGTTCTCCAAGGAAGTGTTATAGGCCCTCTATTCTTCCTGATCTATATCAACGACATAGGAGACAATCTGAGTAGCCGTCTTAGATTGTTTGCAGATGATGCTGTCTTTACCGTCTTGTAAAGTTATCAGATGACCAAAACGAATTGCAAAATAATTTAGATAAGATATCTGTATGGTGCGAAAAGTGGCAATTGACCATGAATAAGGAAAAGTGTGAAATTATTCACATGAATACTAAAAGAAATCAGCTAAATTTCAATTACGCGATAAGTCACACAAATCTGAAGGCTGTACATTCAACTAAATACTTAGGGATTACAATTACAAATAACCTAAATTGGAAAGATCACATAGATAATATTATAAATAGAGCAAACCAAAGACTGCGATTCATTGGCTGAACACTTTAGAAGGTGCAACAAGTCTACTAAAGAGACTGCTTACACTACGCTTGTCCGCTCTATTCTGGCGTATTGCTTTGCGGTGTGGGATGCGCATCAGGTGGGACTGACGGATGACGTCAAAAAAGTACAAAGAAGGGCAGCTCGTTTCGTATTATCGCGAAATAGGGGAGATAGTGTCACAGACATGGTTGCTATTCCACACCTATCAAAACTTCTGAGTAATACTTGCGAATACCATTACAAAATCATCGTTACACCTGTACTAGGTTATGGAAGTGGGTGATACATTCCTAAAAATCGTGATAAAAGTAAACAACAGACACCAGAAATGAGATTTTTTCAGGAGAGTGAGAGGTGTTACCGGGGAAAGTGGTATAAGAGAAGGGTATATTACAAATCGAATAGATACTTTTAATTGAAACGTGAGACTTACGGAAAGCAGGAGAAGGTTTGAACGGGGCCTAATCAGTTACCGTTGGTTGCATAGTAAACACATACGCTTTATATAAAGAAATAACTTTTTAAAAATAGTCTTTTTTTAAAAAAATTGACTGTAACACAAGCTACACTGACGGCTGAAGGCCTTATAAAGAAAAAATTCAAAATTATTTGTCCGCTGAAGGCCACAAGCAATACTTCAGTACAATTAGCGGCTGAAGGCCTGAATTACAAGTGAGGAAGCCAACTACACATTGAAAATACCAGAATAATTTTTAAAGCAATCATTTTTTTTAAAAAAATTGACTGTAACATAAGCTACACTGAGGGCTGAAGCCCTCATTAAGAAAGAATTCAAACTATTTGTCGGCTGAAGGCCAAGAGCAGTACTTCAGAATAATTAACGGCTGAAGACCAGAATTACGAATGAGGAAGACAATTACACGTTAAAATATACCAAAATAATTTTTTAAACAATCATTAAAAGAATTGACTGTAACACAAGCTACACTGAGGGCTGAAGGCCTTATTAAGAAGAATTCCAATTATTTGTCAGATGAAGGCCACAAGCAATAGGAATAATATAAACAAAATATTAATCCATTAAATTTCGGGCATGCAGCCGCGCAAATAAAATTTCTTCTACTGATATTTCGGCCGCGTATCGTCTGGCCATCTTCAGAGCGAGTTCCAGAAGAAATTTTATTTGCGCGGCTGCATGCCCGAAATTTAATGGATTATTCATTACGCCGCGAGAAGTTGAAAATGCACAAACAAAATATTATTTTTAAACAATTGACACGGATAAAGACGGGAATGATCCACAGACAATGCTCCCAGAATCGACCTGAGAAAAGCCCCTGCAGATGTGTAAGCAGTGAGACAGACAGCCAAGAGTTATACTTACCTACAGGATGGCAACTCAAACTAGGAACCCTTTAAACGCCGATCAATGCTCTTCCCAAATCCACCTAACGTGTGATAACTAGTACAACAACGGAATAATTCAAGCGTGGACGAAGTGACAGACAGCACTGCGTCTTCAGAATCTGTTTTTTAAAACATCAAAAGGCAGAAGGAACGACTACAACCAAATAAACCACAATCCACACCGCAATCAACGAAGCTGTCGAACTACACATCATGCCAGACAGCATCAGCAAGGGGAGGAAAAGTACACTGCCGCAAAAATAGGCTAGCCTCCAGGGCAGGTACCTGGGGTGTTAGCGTCCACTAGGCAGTAAAATGCCACTGGTTGCACTTCATCAATAATAACACAAAATTAAAAAAAACTAATAACAGGCAGTAGAAGACGGCTAATAGATTCCGCCAACTCGACATGCTCCACTTGTTGCTGTTTGTCGCATGGCGACCCTGCAAGCAGCAATGCCTGAACAAACGACGTGATCACCAAACAGTGGAGGTTCCACTACTGGATGAATGTTCACTCACCTCAATGCCCTGGGTCCGGTGGACAACGAGGTTGTGGCCCTCACAAAAACAGCCCCTCAATCCGGCAATGCCTGCGTGCCACCAGCGGCCCCGGCACGTGCTGGCGCTGCCGGACCTCACACCTGCTCTGTCCCATCCGAACTGCCCGACACACTCCGACCCGGAAAACACTTTACGTCCTTTCAAAGATAGTAAGGGTACTAGATATCGATAAACGCTGCTGCTGCTACTTGTGGACAGACAATACTAGCAACTGTAGTGGCGCCACTAAACAGAAGAAGGAAACGAGATGCCACTGTATCTGTTACACGATGCCAACCTACCAACGGCACCAACGCGAGCCACACACGGCTCAATAATATTCATAGACACATACCAAGAGTTAGTGTAGAGAGAAACCCACGTCAGGCCACCCTTCACCAGCAACCAGGAAGGACGGACCTGGGAAGACCCAGGATGAGGTGGCAGTGAAACGTGAAGACAGGACAGGCACAATTGCCTAAACCATGAAATGCAGAAGAAAGTTAAATGGGCCAAATGGCGTAAAAGCTGGAGCACATGACTGGTGGCGTGTGGTGTGGTTCGACGATTCGCTGTTTTACCTATTTTTAGGCCGGCCGTGGTGGCCGAGCGGCTCTAGCCGCTACAGTCTGGCATTTTTGCATACTATTGTCTGAATAATTACATTCAACATCCAGGTGTGTGGTTTTAAAATAGGCGTGTCAGCCCTAAAGCGGTAACCACTACAGCCGAATTTGATATCAGTGTAACTGAGACGAATGAAATAAAAATTCCAATTTTCTCTGTACCAAACAGCTGAGGACCCAATATCCCATGGAAGCAAGCCTCCAGTAAGCAAGAAATTTTTATGGATGACAGTAGTCCCTGTCACCGGGCCATAATTGTTCGCAACTGGTTTCAAGAACATCATTCTGGACAATTCGAGAGAATGATTTGGTCACCAAGAACGTCCGATTTGGACACCTTAAAGCCAGTGGCCATAGTCCTCCGCAAGTACAAAATCTTAAGATTTTGCGCAAAAGGGTCATAAGTTAAACATTCTGGAAGAAATTGAAATACTTAGGCATATGGAAAACAAAGATTTGTTTCTCCTTAACAGCCAAAATTTGGCGCCAATCAGGCCTTTTTAGAAGTTATGAAATCGGTGACATTAATGCAATCCTGGAGCTCTCGTAATTCTGCCTAAATATGAGCCCTGTTCCTCTCTGGTCTTATGTCGTCTTCTTAGCCAAGCCACTAGGTTTCTTTTTTTTTTCTTTTTTCTTTTTTTTTTTTTACTCAAATAGGATACTTGCGAGTTTGTCGCTTTAAATGATGACACATTTTACACATTTCAATGAAGCTATAAAAAGGGGGGGAGGGGAGTTTACCCGCATAACGTCCGTCTTCCACGTTGGTGTGTCCTTTTTAAGCCTAATAATTTTACTTGTATTTTATAAAATAAGTTTTCTTGCTAGAATTTCTAGCCCCGAATGATGCAGTATTGAGTGTTATATGGGCGGCCTCTTTATCTGAAATTACCGTCGTGTGTTTTTAATGTTCTCGTTCTGGTGGTGTATAATACGAAAAATCTGATTATATTCAAAATGGTTCAAATGGCTCTGAGCGCTATGGGACTCAACTGCTGAGGTCATTAGTCCCCTAGAACTTAGAACTAGTTAAACCTAACTAACCTAAGGACATCACAAACATCCATGCCCGAGGCAGGATTCGAACCTGCGACCGTAGCGGTCTTGCGGTTCCAGACTGCAGCGCCTTTAACCGCACGGCTACTTCGGCCGGCTCTGATTATGTACTGCATCTGTGTGTTGTATTATACACCTCGTTTTCTCATTGTAAATTTACCGCCTCCGTGTATATTTTACTTCGTCAACATTTTAGGATAAGTTATTGCACAGGTGTTGCCCCTAGTAATTCCATCTCATCATTGTTTTATGTGCATTACATTTATAAAGTTTTAGTGGGTATGCATCTCCAGTTTACGATCTCTCATTCTTATCACTGCTGCGTCGCAGCGCCACCTATTGAGGTGATTCTGTACTAGGTTCCAGTACTAGCACACGCCCCTGTGAACGAGAACGCGTTATGCAGACCTTGGTGCCTCCTGCGTTCATCTAGAAAAGGTAATGATTTTGCTGTTTTATATTTTAAGTTTTTATTGAGTTTGACGAAGACGTTGTTGGCCTGATATATTCGACGATGACCTTTGGCTACACTGACTATTCTTCTAAGAATCATGCTTTATACATGCTTATTGTGGTGTCACCGCCAGACGCCACACTTGCTAGGTGGTAGCCTTCAAATCGGCCGCGGTCCGCTAGTATACGTCGGACCCGCGTGTCGCCACTGTCAGTGATCGCAGACCGAGCGCCGCCACACGGCAGGTCTAGAGAGACTTCCTAGCACTCGTCCCAGTTGTACAGCCGACTTTGCTAGCGATGGTTCACTGACAAATTACGCTCTCATTTGCCGAGACGATAGTTAGCATAGCCTTCAGCTACGTCATTTGCTACGACCTAGCAAGGCGCCATTATCATCTGCTATTTATCTTGTGATGCATGTACCGTCAGACCGATGTTCACCAATTACGGATTAAAGTTAAGTATTCCAGCCGCTACGTACTTTTCTTGCTAGTATAACTCCTTTAACTGTTCCAGACCTCACGCCAGCCTGCGTGAGCTTAAACGCGTGCCTTTCGGCTTCACCTCGTAGTGGCTTGGCTGTCTTGACAAGTCACAACACTTATAGGTTATCCAAGTCAATACTTGATCTGTTTATACATGCTTTACTTTATCCAAGTCTGCACAACGCGATCTCGATTCTTAAATAGATGCATTTGTTCTCTGTTTTCTATGTAGATATCCTGAAGACGCCTAAATAAGGCGAAACGCGTCGTCGAAAAATAAAAAACTAAAATTGCAACCAAGACTGTTTTTAATCAATACCGTTAAGCATTGGTTTGCTGTATGCCACATATGGATTGGAAGAATTTCTATCGAACATTTATCGGACGTAATCGAGAGGTAAGTTCGTGCACAAAATGCTGCATCCGCAACACTTCCGCACTTATGGTCGGCTCTGGAGACACCAGGCTCAATATTTCTGCAGGTGACTTCCCACGTCTTGTTGACTCCATGCCTCGTCGAGCTGCTGCACTACGCCGCGAAAAAGGTGGTCCGACACGATAGTAAGAGGTACTACGTGACTTCTTTCACCTCAGTGAATTCCTTCGTAACGCGCCACTCCCGTCCTCGAAGGTACGAGAGCCATGTTCAAAATGCTGTATGTGACTGTTTCTGGTCTTACGAGCACACACGCATTCTACCGCAGCTCGACTAGCCGGCTTAATCATGCGATCTTAAATCTTCTGGAACTGTTTGGTACAGCAGATGAAACGGCTGAATCAACATCCCAGTAATCTGGGAGCTCTACGGGACCTAACCATCAAGCAGTGGTATCAGGTGGATTCTCGCCGAACTGAATCATTAAATAACACCTCCTATAATTGCAAGCATTGCTCTATGTAATGAAAGTGTGGATCTCTTTGTTTTCCTCTGTTGGTTTGTTTTTGTTCTATTTATCTTATACTTCGTGTTTTAATAATTTTGGATTATTGTTAAAGTTGCCAGCGTTCTTTGTCGGGCTTAGAAACACCGTTCCACAGTTTTATAGTGATATTTACAAAGGAAAATCGCCAAACAGTTGAATGTTGTGAGAAGTTATTTTATTTAGAGAACAAGTTTCGGCATCTCATTAAGTCCATCTTTAGGACCCTGCCTGTCCACTCCACGTATGGACGGTCAGATATATCGAGCCATGCGTAACTAGAGCCATCAGTATCTCGATTCCGCGAATTCGTTTTTGGTGTGTTTACTCTGAAGTCTCGACAAAAACTGAGTACACCTGCAGTCCGAGAAAGTGGTCAAAATGTCATGACGTCTGCTGCGGGTATCATCTTGTCCAATGTGCTTATCTTCCACTGCCAGTGTTCAAATCACCTTCCCCCCTAGTGTATCATCTCCACACTGTTTCTAGTTAAGGATCTCGGTTGCGGCGTTACTATTTTTCGTTAGTTTCATAACTAGATGAACGTCCAGAGAATGATTGATAATCTCTGAGTAGATCCAAAGATACCCCATAACAGAAGGTAGAGCTATCGCCTACCGCGCAACGAGCAGCGCAGCTATTGGATGGGGCGCATCTGTGCCCCGGGAGCGGCAGAGCGCGGGCCGCTAACTTGCCGAAGTGCTCCCCCGCCCGCCCCCAGAGGCTGGGCTTCCAAGTTTCGCCCAACAGCATCCGCCGAGAGGTGCCGAAGCATCGCGCCGGATGGCTCTCCGATACTTCGACAGCCGTGGCTGCCGCCTTCTCCTCAGCTACGGTGGTTGCTCCAAGCGAGCAAGCACTCTTTCCCTGCCTCACAACGAAGTCCAGTTGATAAATAAGAGAGTGTTTTCAGTTTTCGTTCAATGCACATTTCAATGTCAGATTCGTATTTTCAGGAAGAACGACATATTTCACATCGCACTTCAGTTGTATAGTAATTGAAAAGTATAGGAAATGGCGCTTCCCACGCCCGGGTTCGATTCCCGGCGGGGTCAGGGATTTTCTCTGCCTCGTGATGACTGGGTGTTGGGTGATGTCCTTAGGTTAGTTAGGTTTAAGTAGTTCTAAGTTCTAGAGGACTGATGACCATAGATGTTAAGTCCCATAGTGCTCAGAGCCATTTGAACCATTTGAATAGGAAATGGCAATAATAACTGTATATATGGTTAGTTTCTCCCTGAGGAGGGGACTCCGCCGTAGGTAGCAGCAAATAATAGGAAAATTATCAGCTCAAGTTGCACCATGGTGTGTTTGAAAGTGAAGCATTTTAATTAAACAAGCTTCATTAACATTCTGCATGTTTATTCATATACACGTATATATTTCTCAACATAGTCACCCTGGCGATCACCACACTTCTCCCAACGAGAGACCAGTTTGTTGATTCCGTCACTGTAGAATGTTTCACTTTGCTGACAGAGCCACAACCTCACCTCTGGTTGCACCGCTTCATTAATATTAAAATGAAGTACTCGAATGTGCTCTCCAAGTGCCGGAAACAGACGCTCTCTCTTGAAAAGGAAACCTCAAGATTAGCTCCAATAAGTTTAATATTTTTCACGACATCCACTTTGGCTTTATTGCCATTCTGAGGTGATAAGCGTATGGCATTGGTGGCCGGGAGACCCCTCATGGGGCGGTACGGCCGCCGCTCCACAAGTTTTTTAACGCCACTACGGCGACTTGCGAGTGAATGAAATGATGATGAAAGACACAGAACACCCAGTCATCTCGAGGCAGAGAAAATCCCTGACCCCGCCGGGAATCGAACCCGGGACCCCGTGCGCGGGAAGCGAGAACGCTACCGCAAGACCACGAGCCGCGGACGCCATTCTGGCAAGGAACCTCCCCATCGAACCCCCCTCAGATTTAGTTATGAGCTGGCACAGTGGATAGGCCTTGAAAAACTCAACACAGATCAATCGAGAAAACAGGAAGAAGTTGTGTGGAACTCCGAAAAAATAAGCGAAATATACGAACTGATTAGTCCATGTACAAGATAGGCAGCATCAAGCGTGGTGTTGGCTCAGCAGCGCCGTGGTCCCGTGGTTAGCGTTAGCAGTTCCGGCACGAAAGGTCCTTGGTTGAAGCCTTCCCTTGAGTGAAACGTTTAATTTTTTCATTTTAAGACAATTCATTTGTTGCAGTTTATGTGACAAACTCTTATGTTTTCATCACTTTTTTGGGAGTGATTATTACATCCACAAGAAAACCTAAATCGGGCAAGGTAGAAGAATCTTTTTAACCATTCGCCAAGTGTACTAGTTAGGTGGATCGACGACATATTCCTGTCATGTGACGCACATGCCGTATAGTATACATCAGATGTGTTTTCCTGTGGAGGAAGCGGTTGACCTATGACCTTGCGATCAAATGTTTTCGGTTCCCATTGGAGAGGCACGTCCTTTCGTCTACTAATCGCACGGTTTTGCGGTGCGGTCGCAAAGCACAGACACTAAACTTATTACAGTGAACAGAGACGTCAATGAACGAACGGACAGATCATAACTTTGCGAAAATAAAGAAAAAAACCTTTTCAGTCGAGTGAAGACTTGAACCAAGGATCTCTCGTTCTGCAGCTGCTCACGCCAACCACGGGACTACGGCGCTGCCGGCCGGAGTGGCCGAGCGGTTCTGGGCGCTACAGTCTGGAAGCGCGCGACCGCTTCGGTGGCAGGTTCGAATCCTGCCTCGGGCATGGATGTTTGTGATGTCCTTAGGTTAGTTAGGTTTAAGTAGTTCTAAGTTCTAGGGGACTGATGACCTCAGAAGTTAAGTCCCATAGTGCACAGAGCCATTTTGAACAACGGCGTCCTGAGCTCACACTCTCCTTGATGCTGCCTGTCTTGCCCATGGACTACTCAGTTTGTATATTTTGCTTATTTTTTCATAGTTCCACACAACTTCTTCCTGTTTTCTCGATTGATCTGTGTTCAGTTTTTCAAGGCCTATCCACAGCGCCAACTTATAACTAAATCTGAGGGGGGTGCGATGGGGAGGTTCCCTTGTGATGTAACCTGCGAATATAACATTGATGACACTGTCTAGATATTTAGGTTGTCCATGTGGACAATTATATATTGGAACCATATGTTACTACTTATGTCTAGTTTCATTAGACGTCCGTATTCCATCTATACAAAACTATCATTGTCTAATTCCTGAGACGCGCGGAGTAGCCACGTGGTTTGAAGCACAATGTCACGGATCGCGCGGCCCCTGCCGCCGGAGGGTAGAGTCCTGCCGCGGGCTTAGGTGTGTGTGTTGTTCTTAGCATGAGTTAGTTTAAGTAGTATGTAAGTCTAGGGAATTACAACCTCAGCATTTTGGATCTTTAGACATTTACACTCTAATTCGTGGCAGTTACTTGACATACAGTAATCATAAACGGATGAAGTAGGTTTAGACAGCTATTTGATTGTTAAAATACGATCTGAAAGTTATTTGACAGTTCGTTTATTATGATGCTATAAGCTTGTAAGTATAATTAAGTAAATAACGATAAGGTTATATTTCACTGACTGGAATTATCTGTGTAATATGTATTTGGTTTGTGTATGTTCTTTGAGAGACGAAATAGTGAACGTAGCAGACGATCAAATAGGTTAAAAGACGGGGGACAGTAGAAATCCTTGGGTAACAGAAGAGATATTGAATTTAATTGATGAACGGGGAAAATATAGAAATGCAGTAAATGAAGCAGCCAAAAAGGAATACAAACGTATCAAAAATGTGATCGACAGAAAGTGCAAAATGGCTAAGCAGGGATGGCTAAAAGACAAATGTAAGCATGTAGAGGCGCATGTCACTAGGGGCAAGATAGATACTGCCTACAGGAAAATTAAAGAGACCTTTGGAGAAAAGAGATCCACTTGCATGAATATCAAGAGCTCACATGGAAACTCAGTTCTAAGCAAAGAAGGGAAAGCAGAGAGGTGGAAGGAGTATATAGAGGGTCTATACAAGCGCGATGTACTTGAGAACAATATTATGGAAATGCAACAGGATGTAGATGAAGATGAAATGGGAGATATGACAGTGCATGAAGAGTTTGACAGAGCACTAAAAGAACTAATTCGAAACAAGGCCCCGGGAGTAGACAACATTCCATTAGAATTACTGACAGCCTTGGCAGACCAGGCCTGACAAAACGCTACCATCTGGTGAGCAAGATGTATGAGACAGGCGAAATACCCTCAGACTTCAAAAAGAATATAATAATTCCAATCCCAAAGAAAGCAGGTGTTAACAGGTGTGAAAATTATCGAACTATCAGTTTAATAAGCCACGGCTGCAAAATACTAACACGAATTGTATACAGACGAATGGAAGAACTGGTAGAAACCGACCTCGCGGAAGATCAGTATGGATTCCGTAGAAATGTTGGAACACGTGAGGCAATACTGACCCTACGACTTATCTTAGAAAATAGATTAAACCTACGTTTATAACATTTGTAGACTTAAAGAAAGCTTTTGACAATGTTGACTGAAATACTCTCTTTCAAATTCTGAAGGTGGCAGGGGTAAAATGCAGGGAGCGAAAGGCTATTTGCCATTTATACAGAAACCAGATGGCAGTGATAAGAGTGGAGGGGCATGAAAGGGAAGCAGTGGTTGGGAACGGAGTGAGACAGGGTTGTAGCCTCTCCCCCATGTTATTCCATCTGTATATTGAGAAAGCAGTAAAGGAAACAAAAGAAAAATTCGGAGTAGGAATTAAAATCCATGGAGAAGAAATAAAAACTTTGAGGTTCGCCGATGACATTGTAATTCTGTCAGGGACAGCAAAGGACCTGGAAGAGCAGTTTAACGGAATGGACACTGTCTTGAAAGGAGGATATAAAATGAACATCAACAAACGCAAAACGAGGATAATGGAATGCAGTGGAATTAAGTCGGGTGATGCAGAGGGAATTAGATTAGGAAATGATACACTTAAAGTAGTAAAGGAGTTTTGCTATTTGGGGAGAAAAATAACTGATGATGGTCGAGGTAGAGAGGATATAAAATGTAGACTAGCAACGGCAAGGAAAACTTTTCTGAAGAAGAGAAATTTGTTAACATCGAGTATAGATTTAAGTGTCAGGAAGTCGTTTCTGAAAGTATTTGTATGGAGTGTAGCCATGTATTGAAGTGAAACGTGGACGATAAATAGTTTAGACAAGAAGAGAGTAGAAGCTTTCGAAATGTGGTGCTACAGAAGAATGCTGAAGATTAGATGGGTAGATCACATAACTATTGAGGAGGTATTTAATAGAATTAGAGAGAAGAGAAATTTGTGGCACAACATGACTAGAAGAAGGGATCGGTTGGTAGGGCATATTCCGAGGCATGAAGGGATCACCAATTTAGTATTGTAAGGCAGCGTGGAAGGTAAAAATCGTAGAGGAAGACCAAGAGATGAATGCATTAAACAGATTCAGATTGACGTAGGTTGCAGTAGGTACTGGCAGATGAAGAAGCTTGCACAGGATAGAGTAGCATGAAGATCTGCATCAAACCAGTCTCTGGACTGAAGGCCACAACAAAACGTTTTCTGTTGCAAACAACTTATACCCCTTTTCGTTTTGTAGTATGTCAATAAATATTACAGATAATCTATACACTGAAGTGACAAAAGTAATAGGACAGCTATATGCACATATACAGATGGCGGTAATACTGCGAACACAAGGCAAAAATCCACAAGGGCAGTGCGTCGACGCAGCTGTCCTTAATCTCAAATTGTTTCCGACTTGATTATGGTTGCACGACGGGAATTATACTTCGAACGTGAAATGTTAGCTGGAACTAGACGTATGGGACATTCCATTTTGGAAATCGTTAGGGTTCAACATTCCGAGATTTACAATGACAATGGTGTGCCGGTAATGTCAAATTTCAGGCATTACCTCACACCATTGAGAAGGCCGTGGCTAAGGGCCTTCATTTAACGACCGATGGCAGCACTAACAGACAAACAACACCATATCGAATAACCACAGAAATCAATGCGGATCTGTTAGGAAAGTGCGGCGAAACTTGGCATTAACGGGCTATGGTAGCAGACGACGCAAGCAAGTGTCTTTTCTGAGTACACCACATCGCGTGCAGCACCTCTCCTTGGCTTGCGACCATATCGTTCGACCATATCGTTTGGACCCCAGACGACTGGAAAACTGTGGCTTGATTTCAGTTGGTAAGAGCTGATGGCAGCGTTCGAGTTTCGCGTAGGCCTTTAAAAGCCATGGACCGAAGTTGTCAACAAGGCACTCTGCTAAGATGGTGGTAGCTCCATACTGTTGTGGCTGTGTTTACATGGAGTGGAGTGGGTCCCCTGGACAGCTGAACGTATTATAGACGAAAAGGTAATGTTCGGCTACTTGAAGACCATCTGGCCCCATTCATGGATTTCATGTTCCCAAATACCGATGGAATTTTTATGCATGACGGTTCGCCGTGTCACAGGGCCACTATTGTTTAAGAACGTTCTAGACAATTGCAGCGAAAGATTTTGCCTCCCAGATCGCCAGAGATGAACCACAGGGAAATTTATGGGACGTAATAGAGGGGGTCAGTATGCGTACAAAATGATGCACCGGACACACTTTCGCAATTATGGACGGCTGTAGAGGCAGCACGGCTCAATACTTCTGGAGGGGAGTTCCACCGACTTGTTGAGTCCATACCACACGAGTTTGCTGCACTACGCCGGGTAAAAGGAGTTCCGACACATGAGGCACGCAGTGACTTCCGCCACCTCAGTGTTTTTTTTATGATCTGTGTGTTCGTTTAGTATATTGTGTGGATTGTCTCTCGTACATATATGTATCTCCTAGTCTTCCAATATGTTGACAGAGTGCTCTTTGGATTTTCTGTATAGTGTTTGTAATGCACTCTCAATTTTCTCGGCTGTGTGGTGTTGGCTTTTTAGATGTAAAAAGAAGCTAGACTGACTACTGTCGCAATTTCCGGTGCGTTCTTTGAATCTGATCTTAAAATGACGTGTTTGGGCAACATAGAAAATATTACAGTCATCACGAGTGATTTTCTATATTCGTGCATTGGTGCATCTTGAGATTTAGATATTTCTTCAATGTAATCTCAAAATACACGAATTGGGGACACACAAAATCTCTTCCGATAACTGCAATAATATCTATATCGGCCAAATAGGACGACATTTTAACATCAGATTCAAAGAACCCCAGAAAGAGCGACAGTAATTGGTTTAGCTTTTTTAGGTTTAAAAAACCAACAATAGGCTGAAAATCTGTTATAAATAGTACATAGAATATAGAAGGAACTCGTTATGAACATATTTGAAGAACTGGAGATATGTAGCCATATACCTAGGAGAGACTATCCACACGAAGTAATAAGTGAACACACAAAACTATGAACATATGTATTACCTGAAAACTTCATTGACATACTAGAAAACGAAAAGAGATAGCAAGCAAGCTATCGTTTCGGCCTGCTATGGACCACGAAGATTTTATCTCTTCCCTGATTGTGTTTTCTTCTTTTGCCAGTACATTTTTCATTTTGGCTGATTGTGCTCCTTTAGCCGGCCGGAGTGACCGAGCGGTTCTAGGCGCTACAGTCTGGAGCCGCGTGACTGCTACGGTCGCAGGTTCGAACCCTGCCTCAGGCATGGATGTGTCTAATGTCCATAGGTTAGTTAGATTTACGTAGTTCCAAGTTCTAGGGGACTGATCACCTCAGAAGTTAAGTCCCATAGTGCTCAGAGCCATTTGAACCATTTGAACTCTGTTCCTTTTCTCTGTTTTGACCATTTGCAGGCAGGACGTGGAACTGGCGCAGTAAGCGAAATAAGGTTTTTAGTAATTTTGACTTTTTCTCTGAAAACTTCTCGATCCTGAATGTCATCAAATGAAATTTCAGTTTCTTGTAAATCGTTTTTAATTTGGCTTGCCCATTTTCAATAAGATTTTGCTTCTGAAATTGATGAATGTATGCGATGAGTAAGTCTTTGCGGGTTCATTCTTTCCAGATGACCAAAAAACATCGTTCTCCGCTTCCTCATGCTGGTGACAATGTCTTCTGTATGTTCGTATAATTCACAGTTGTGTCTTCGGCGGAACTCTCCGTTTTCTTTGATAGGGCCAAGGATTTTCCTCAAAATTTTCCGGTCTTTTATTTCAAGTTTTCGTAGTGGTCCTTTCTTCGTCATGTTTAAACATTCTGATGTATACATGGCTGACGGTCTAATTACGGTGTTATAATGACAAAGTTTTACGTTTAAAGACAGGCTTTTGCTTTTGTATAAGTCTTTGCACAGGTGAAAAGCACCTTCTAGTTCCGAAGACCTATTTTCAACACTGCTTTCTCTGAACCGTCAGGTGTAATTATTTCTCCAAGATATTTAAATTTCTTCGACTACTTGATTTTCTCTTGTTGTATTTCAATGTGAGGAGGAGCATATTTGATGTTTGTGATGAATTCAGTTTTGTTGAATTCTATTTTTAGGCCAGTCTTAGCAGCGATTGATTGTAGGCTGGGCATTTGAACCTTAGCTTCGTCAATATTATTTGCAATTATTTGTAACGAAAAGAGATAGTGTATGTGGACAACAAAACATATTCAAATCAAAGTCATATTTCAAAGCAAAATCCAGTCAGTGAAATATAAAATTATCGTTGCTTAGCTAATTATATTTTGCAAACATACAGCATCACAGTGAACGAACTGCGAAATAAATATCGTATCGTACTTTAAAGTAAACGAATTATCAAATATCTGTGAAAACCTATTCCAGACGTATATAATTATTACGTAGCATTTAATCACTACGGATTAAACAATGTCAGTTTACTATAGATGCAATATGGACGTCATATCGAACTACACGTAAGTACTAATATACAATTCCATTGTATAATTATCCACATGTATAACAACCATACATGTAGACTTTTCCTTTCCAAAATTTCATTATAAGGTGTAGTATACTGCGGGCCCAATCGAACGAAAAAGAAGGTGCACTCTTGTTTTAGGGATGAAGATGGTGAATTCAACTTTCATCTCCTGTCACAGTGTTGTCAAGCAACTTATAACTCTTACGCTCAAAACTAAAAAGAAATTGTTGACACATGTCCACGCCAGGAGCGAGTATTCGACGCATTCACCGTGCACGCAGGTTTCTGTAGCGTAGTTCTTCAATAATGACCTGTACAGGCTCCGGTACTATGTCACTCTTACATAAAAGCTGTGTCTGCGTTATCCGACGGTTTTCTCTGATGCGTTCATCACCCCGATTCCCAAGAGTGTCGTCGGTTGTGGTACCCGTCTGGGCACTCGAGCTCTGTCACACACGTTCAGGTTAGCACCACGGTTTTCTTCATTACGAGCACAAACAACCCAACGTCGCACATTACTGACATCGATACAATTATCACCATACACAGCTTACATTGTTGAATGAATTTCAATTGGAGGCACGTTTCCTGCGGTTAGAGACTCGATTACAGCACACTGTTTCTCACTCACCGACGCAATTACGTTACACACCGCTATGTTACGTGGTACAGTTGGAAGCACTCTAGCGGCAGAGGTTTGCAACTCGTCACAGCGAGGCGGGAAGTCCACCGAGTAATGCACAAGACGTGAATAGCTCAACCGGTATTGAGAACAGAATAAAAAATTCGGTGGTATTACAGGGTTATTACAAATGATTGAAGCGATTTCACAGCTCTACAATAACTTTATTATTTGAGATATTTTCACAATGCTTTGCACACACATACAAAAACTCAAAATGTTTTTTAGGCATTCACAAATGTTCGATATGTGCCCCTTTAGTGATTCGGTAGACATCAAGCCGATAATCAAGTTCCTCCCACACTCGGCGCAGCATGTCCCCATCAATGAGTTCGAAAGCATCTTTGATGCGAGCTCGCAGTTCTGGCACGTTTCTTGGTAGAGGAGGTTTAAACACTGAATCTTTCGCATAACCCCACAGAAAGAAATCGCATGGGGTTAAGTCGGGAGAGCGTGGAGGCCATGACATGAATTGCTGATCGTGATCTCCACCACGACCGATCCAACGGTTTTCCAATCTGCTGTTTAAGAAATGCCGAACATCATGATGGAAGTGCGATGGAGCACCATCCTGTTGAAAGATGAAGTCGGCGCTGTCAGTCTCCAGTTGTGGCACGAGCCAATTTTCCAGCATGTCCAGATACACGTCTCCGGTAACTTTTTTTCGCAGAAGAAAAAGGGGCCGTAAACTTTAAACCGTGAGATTGCACAAAACTCGTTAACTTTTGGTGAATTGCGGATTTGCTGCACGAATGCGTGAGGATTTTCTACCGCCCAGATTCGCACATTGTGTCTGTTCACTTCAGCATTAAGAAAAAATGTTGCTTCATCACTGAAAACAAGTTTCGCACTGAACGCATCCTCTTCCATGAGCTGTTGCAACCGCGCCGAAAATTCAAAGCGTTTGACTTTGTCATCGCGTGTCAGGGCTTGTAACAATTATAAACGGTAAGGCTTCTGCTTTAGCCTTTTCCGTAAGATTTTCCAAACCGTCGGCTGTGGTACGTTTAGCTCCCTGCTTGCTTTATTCGTCGACTTCCGCGGGCTACGCGTGAGACTTGCCCGCACGCGTTCAACCGTTCCTTCGCTCACTGCAGGCCGACCCGTTGATTTCCCCTTACAGAGGCATCCAGAAGCTTTAAACTGCGCATACCATCGCCGAATGGAGTTAGCAGTTGGTGGATCTTTGTTGAACTTCGGCCTGAAGTGTCGTTGCACTGTTATGACTGACTAACGTGAGTGCATTTCAAGCACGACATGCGCTTTCTCGGCTCCTGTCGCCATTTTGTCTCACTGCGCTCTCGAGCGCTCTGGCGACAGAAACCTGAAGTGCGGCTTCAGCCGAACAAAACTTTTATGAGTTTTTCTACGTATCTGTAGTGTGTCGTTACCATATGTCAATGAATGGAGCTACAGTGAATTTATGAAATCGCTTCAATCATTTGTAATAGCCCTGTACTTCTCAACGCACACTTGTGATAGACAAATGTGGCTGACTTTAATATTATAGTATAAGCGACGTGCGACGTCAGCGCAGAAACTACCGTGGTAGCTTGATCTAACAGCTGTCAGCAACAAATTTGCATTCGACCAGTCAGTTATGAGCAAGCAGTGTTCAGCAGTTAAGTGCAGCCATGGTGTGTTAACGACATTGTGTCACAAATCACAGTGACGCAACGAACTGAACATCTTTAAAACAAGTGTTCAAGCCATTTTTCAGGATGTTTTGAAGAAGAGGAAAGTGTATGCAAAGTTTGTCCCACGGATCTTGACTGCCAAACACACACCCGCACACACGCACACACACACACACACACACACACACACACACACACACACACATACAGGAAACCGGTGCGTGGATGAGAGCCATGCTTAATTGTTTTCTGGAAAAAATCATTACGGGTGACGAGACTTTGTGTTTCCGATAAGAACATCGCACAAACACAGAAGAAGGTGCAAATGTAACGTGCAAGCTGAACGAAATTCCTAAGAAGTGCTTTTCTAAGAGTTCTACGTGGTTGTACCAATGTTCTTTCCAAGTGTTGAGAGACTATTAGAACATCTGAAGCATTAAAAGTACCATCTTAACCTTTCTCCGTTTTCCATTACTTCAGTCTCAAAACTTTTTTGAATGATGCCATAGGTTTTATATCACTTGACGATGTAGTTATCTGAAGCCAGAAAGGGTCTACGCGATTAACGTAAGAACTGACGAACACAAAGTAGAAAAAACCAAGGACACAGAAGAACGTCCTTTGTATTTTCGTTGTCGAGGTTATTACAGGTTTGGTTACAACGTCTTTCGGTAGGAATGCTCTAGTAATTCCCAGACAGCTTTTTAAGAAACTACCTTAGTATTTTCATATACAGTACTGATGTAATAATAATGGTAATAATTTCACGTGGCTCTCTGGCGTGGTGCAAGTCTTTCGATTGGACGCCACTTCGGCCACTTGCGTCTCCCTAACCTCCACAGTTGTCCAACTGGATACAGGAGACCTACATTTTAATGTGAAGTCCGGAGCACGTCGTTTCTGGTGACTCTTCGTATCGTTGAGAGGTGAATGCTACGTTAAAACGCAGATTGAAAAGTCCGTGGTCCGAATGGGATACAATTCCACGAGAATGACGAAGTAATGCATTTTCCCTTTTTTTTTTCGTTCGTTTGTTCTGTGACTGGCATGATGACATCCTTTCCTCTACCAATCTTTCCTGTCAGAGTAGGACGCCCTCAATTATTCCTTGGATATGTTCCAATCTCTGTCTTCTCCCGCAGTTTCAACCTCTTCAGTACCACGTCAGTT
The DNA here is from genome assembly GCF_023864345.2 of Schistocerca serialis cubense. Classification (NCBI taxonomy): domain Eukaryota; kingdom Metazoa; phylum Arthropoda; class Insecta; order Orthoptera; family Acrididae; genus Schistocerca; species Schistocerca serialis. The sequence continues at coordinate 1,139,875,769 of NC_064639.1, read as the reverse complement.
ACTTCCTGGTGGCTTAACACACATCCTATCATCCTGCCCTTTCTCGCTGTCAGTGTTTGCTACATTTTCCATCGATTGTGCGCAGAAGCGCCTCATTTCATATCTTATTTCCCCATTTCATTTTCATCATTCTTCTATACCACGAAATCTCAGACAATGAAACTGTACATGGCTTCATTATTTTAGGACAAGTTATAAAACAGATCTGAAAACGGTCATTGCCGAATGAAACCGGTAGTCTAAAGACCAAAAGTTTTGTGATCACAGGCAGAAACAAAAGACATTCGTTCTACACTTTCTAGATCACTATTTTAATCCACAACCATGTCGCAACTTGTGAAACATTACATACACTTCGATTCTCTTCCGTCCCGATTCACTTCCGTAGAATACTGTAATCTAAACGTGCATTGGCATACACGTCTTCCCCAAATTGTGTCTGAAGTGTGACAGCAGCCGATTCCTTTCGGCCAGGAATGCCCTCTTCGCCTGTACTAGTCTGCTTTTTAAGTCATCTGTTTTTTACTTCGAAGGTAGCAGAACTGCTTCAAGACTGCTGTACTTCTTGTACTATTTGGTCACAAATTTTGATTGGAAAATTCCTCAATAATTTCATTTTTGCTACTCCTTATTGTTTCATCTTTCCGTGGTTTACTATCTCTCCATATTCTGTGTTCAACAGAGTGTTCATTCCATTTAATATGTCCTAAAGTTCTTCTTTGCTACCATTAGCGATTGCAGTCTCGTCAGCGAATATTTCATAACTCTCCTCAAGTCTGAAAGTATGTCTCCTTTCATATACATTCGATTTGCTAACTTGAACAGTGGTTTCTTTGCCATTTGCCCCATTGATTTTAGTAAATACTACGCACGCAGTTCGACAATTTTCCGACAGTACAGAGCCGGTTATGAACATAAGCACATTCGACAAGAGGAAGGAAACGCAAAATGACGACAAGCAAAGGTTAGCAGAGATTCATGTCTCTGTAAAAATACCTATGAGCGAAGCATACAGCTACTACCGTCACACACTAGCAAAAGATCTGGCACAGAACCTCAGAAAAAGATTGGTCTTAGGTAAAATCGCTACGCAGGTCTACGGTTCCAATTCAGTGTGGCAGTTGGAGATAGCAAAACGAGACCTGAACTTTGAAATTTCACGTCCAATACATCGTTCACACAGGAGAATCCTACAAGAATATCGTCATTTGACCATCGGAGAGACTCCCGTATTGGCGGCATAGCAATAAGCATACCTGGCATAGAGAAACAACTGAAAGATTTGAAAGCAAATAAATCACCAGGTCTTAATGGAAACATGTTCGATTTTATTAAGAGTATTCTACAGCATTGGCCCCTTACCTATCTTGCATTTATCGTGAATCTCTCGCCCAGCACAAAGTCCCAAGCGACCGGAAAAAAAGTGCAGGTGACTCTAGTACATAAGAAGAGTAAAAGAACAAACTCATAAAATTACAGACTAATACCCTTAACCCTGTTCGCTGCAGAATCCTTGAACATATTCTCAGTTCGAATACAATAAACTTTCTTGAGACTGAGAGGCTCATGTCCATGAATCAGCACGGTTTTAGAAACCATCAATAGTGCCAAACTCAGCTTGCCCTTTTCTATATCTCTAGATTTCCGGAAAGCATTTGACACGGGGCCTCATTGTAGGCTGGTAATGAAGGTACGAGCATATGGAATAAGTTCACAGATATATGAGTGGCTCGAAGTCTTCTTAAACAACAGAATCCAGTATGTTGTCCTCGAGGGTATCGTCAGCAGTGCGCCAAAGAAGTGTGATAGGACCGTTGTTGTTCTCTACATACATAAATGATTTGGGGGACAGTTTGGGCAGCAGTCTGCGGTTGTTTGCTGATGGTGACGTGGGTATACGGTGTGTGAAAGTTGAGCGACTGTAAGTAGATACAAGAGGACTTAGACCAAACTTATAATTCTGATCAATGGCAGCTAGCCCTATTTGTGGAAAAATGTAAGTTAATGCGGATGTCCTGCTTGAGACAGTCAAGTCGTTTAAACATATGGGTGTAACGTTTCAAAGCGATGTAAGGTGCAACGAGTATGTGAGAACTGTGGTAGGGACGGCGAACGGTCAACTTCGGTTTATTGGGAGAATTTTACGAAAGAGTAGTTCACCTGTAAAGGAGACCGCATATAGGACGCTGATGCGACCTATTCTTGAATACTGCTCGCGTGTTTGGGATCCTTACCATGTCAGATTGAAGGAAGACATCGAAGCAATTCAGAGGCGGGCTGCTAGGTTTGTTGCCGGTAGGTTGGAACAAAACATGCTACGGAGATGCTTCGGGAACTCAATTGGGGATCTCTGGAGCGATTGGTTCAAATGGTTCAAATGGCTCTGAGGACTATGCGATTTAACTTCTGAGGTTATCAGTCGCCTAGAACTTAGAACTAATTAAACCTAACTAACCTAAGGACATCACACACATCCGTGCCCAAGGCAGGATTCGCACCTGCGACAGTAGCGGTCACACGGCTCCAGACTGCAGCGCGTAGAACCGCACGGCCACTCCGGCCGGCTCTCTGGAGGGAAGCTGACTTTCTTTTCTAGGAACACTATTGAGAAAATTTACAGAATCGGCATTTGAATCAGACTGCCGAACGGCTCTACTGGACCACGAAGATAAGATGCGAGAAATTAGCTCTCATACAGAGGCGTATAGACATTCGTTTTTCCCTCGCTCTATTTGCGAGTGGAATAGGAAAGGAAATGCCCAGTAGTGGTACAGCGTACCCTCCGCCACGCACCGTACAGTGGCTTGCGGAGTATCGATGTAGATGTAAACGTAGACAGCAGTGTATGTGCTCTTTCTGATGTATTTGACTTCTCTGTGCCTTGCTGGTACTGTTATGGCAATTATTTCAGTGCACTTAGTAATACGTGGAAGTGTCTTTTCTGTGATTTTACCTCCATATATGCAATGGCGAGATGGCAATGTCCCACATATAGCGGCTTTGCAGTTCACATATATGGTGATCTGAAGATTAAAATATAACTTTGCAGAAACTACTAATCAGGATATGTATCATCTACCATCTGGACGAAAAGAAAAAGAAATAAAAAAAATTGGATGCTTTTTTATATTAATGTAAAGAACGCTTTCCTTCTGACAATGTCAGTATTAAAAATATTTTTTTGTGTTGCATCTATTTTTTAAATTTTCGTACAGATGCACACTGTATCTCTGTCAACTGCACTGCTCTCCCATGACCCAGCGAAGCTACTGGGAATCGCAACCACCGTACTAGATGGAACCTGCCCATGCACCATCACTTCACCAGCGAGCTCCTCCATTGTAAACGGCACTGCGCCAGGCACATCTCTCACAGCCATGACTGAAACAACACACAGGAAAACAAGACATGGCCTGATATTTATTTTCTAGTACTATCAGGAAGCATCCACGCTAGCACATCACGTAAACACACTCTGCTATCAACTGTTGCAGAGGATTTAGGTGGAGTTGGGTCTGGACTAGGGTTTGTACAGAGGTAATTTAACATTTATTTTATTTAACACCAGCTGAATAGAAATACAGTTTCACTTATGTAAAATATTTCTGTAGTTTGTAGAGGTCTTAATCAGGGATCCACATAATCAATACAAAAACGCCGTAAATAAAATAAAAAAATAAAATTCAACCTTTGTCCTAATATACATATCTGGCCAACAACATAATAGCCATAACCATTCAACATACCTGAGAGAACTCCAGCAGTAAAACATACGACGGCAAAACAACTTTCATTCTTAACCAGGATCATAACTCAGAATTTTGAGTAGGTATACTGCTACCGTCAACAGATATCTAGATAGCTACAATTACAAGCTATACTCAGCTCTCTACCAACTATCAGTGCCCTATATATTGATAACAACAATACAGCCGGCCGGAGTGGCCGAGAAGTTCTAGGCGCTTCAGTCTGGAACCACGCGTCTGCTACGGTCGCAGGTTCGAATCCTGCCTCGGGCATGGATGTGTGTGATGTCCTTAGGTTATTTAGGTTTAAGTAGTTCTAAGTTCTAGGGGACTGATGACCTTGGCAGTTAGGTCTCATAGTGCTCAGAGCCATTTTTGAACAACAATAGCCGGCCGCGGTGGTCTCGCGGTTAAGGAGCTCAGTCCGGAACCGCGCGACTGCTACGGTCGCAGGTTCGAATCCTGCCTCGGGCATGGATGTGTGTGATGTCCTTAGGTTAGTTGGGTTTAAGTAGTTCTAAGTTCAAGGGGACTGATGACCACAGATGTTAAGTCCCATAGTGCTCAGAGCCATTTGAACCATTTTGAACAACAATACAAACAATGGATTGTTTATGTAGACCAAATTACAAGATGAATCTCTGCAGAATTGTTCCAACAAATGGGTCACATTCGAAAGGTTGTTTAAACATACACTTTAGGATTAATGTAATTAATCACATCCAAAGTGTGTAGTTAACTAGCTGAATTACTCTCGCCCAGTCCTCACACACCCACACTCCTCTGTGCATCAACAAACAACCACAAATTTTCTTTCACTCGACACCACAGACTTCTGTGCAGAATGTTGTTGCTAGAAAATGAACGAAACCCTGTTCATGTGAGAGACAGTACAATGCATCAACCGTAAAACCACCATCTTGCAACAGTCAGTTCCAAAAGCACTCTGGTAATGTTCTTCCTGCTATGCAGAAGCCCCTTTCTCTGCGTAGATGGGGATCACTGTTTATCTGGCATGGAACATCCACCATCCTCTTGTGTCCACATGGCGGCCGCACCTCACACAGGCTGTGGTGTAATGCCGACAGAACGCAACGCACCAGATTTTTGAGTCCCTCATGCATGGCTCTGCTCAGAACACGCTCGTTCGTCTCCGTGAAACCAATGACTACCCCCACACCTTCAAGACCAGCCTGCCATTACGGATACCACACCGATCTGGCCGCTGGGGATGCGTCGCAGAGTTGCCCATTGCTACCATAGCATCGACGGCACTGTTCTCCTGAAGACGTTGCTAACTCCACTTGCTCCAGCTGATTGACAACTCCGCCAATCATCCTTGTCACCATCTCGGCCACGGCGCAGCTAAGGGCAATTTGTCTGCGTCGTGTGCCCTCTCTTGGCTGCTGCATTACACACAACTCAAAATGTCTCTGGAGATGAGAAATCATCTGTGCTACTGGATACTGCACACCACTTATCATTATTTACACCTTTATCCAGGCTGAACTTTCGCCATAATAATTCCTCATGAACAGCCGTTTTGTGTGTGAAATGTCAACGCTTTTTACTAGTTTTCCGTCTGGTCTGATGCCATTCGCCATGTCGTCGTTTCTCGTGCCTACATTTTCGTATCAGATTATCAGTATAGCACTTGCACCCAAATTTCTCAATTATCTGTTGAATTTATTCTAACCCCGATCTTCCCTATGGTTTGTTTCTTCTACTGCTGTCTTTAGTACTATGGAACTTCTTTCCTGGGGTCTTAACAAAGTCCTATCGCCCTGTCCCTTTTTCCACCCGATGTTTTCCACATATTAATTATGCGGTTGGGACTGTTTTACTATAAAAAATCTGTTCCATCTTCTATTCAATGTTTTCCACATATGCGGTTTGGACCTTTTTATTATAAAAATCTTAACTTTTGTTATAACCACTAACTTTCCAATACAAAAAAGGTAAAATGTGTCAAAAAAAATTTCCGCATATTCCTTTCCTTGTTTCTTCTGTGGAGGATAGTATATTTTCTTATCGGTCAACTTAATTTTCAGTTAGTGTAATGTTTACAATCAAGTTTTCCTACTATTAAGCTTCCCGCATCAGTCACTACGCGTTTCTATAGTTCACACTGTCATCTTCAGGTGGAGAATTCTGATGATCGAAACGTGTAGTAGCATAACAAGTGACTGATAGAAAATACTAACTTGTTTTAATTATCAGTCGCAGTCCTCGTGATGCCCATTCTGGAAGAAGTTATTACCTCCAATAGTGCAACATTTTATGTAACTAACATCTTTATGTATAATAGGAACAGTATCGCTCCTAAGCGAAATCCCTGAGGCTACCTGCACGTCTCTGAATGGTTTTCAGTACAGAGTTTGTTGTTAATATGCCCGTAATCTCTTCAAAAATCTAATTTTATATCCCGCACAAACATGAGAATATTTTCGTTCTCTGTCGTTGGTTCTCGGTCGCAGCTGAGTCGTGGCACGCTTACAGTTGCAAGCACCAATTTTATATGTTTATCTGAACCGTACAAATATGTGAACAAATGCAATACACTTGGACCTCTACGTGACACCTAACAGCTTGATGAAACTCGAAGGTTTCTGCCTTGATGAGGTCACATGAACAGTTTCACGTTGGAAAAGGCATCTTTGTTCGAGAAATTGAAAAAGAATCGCCGAAGTTATTTGCTTCCGCGTATAGCTGTATGCTATATAGACTTTTTTCGCCCATGGTTGATGAGATACGGTGAACACAAAAATAAACACTCGCCTCAGGCTGTTTCTCATTTTACGAAGTGCTCGTCACAGAAACGAAAAGCTTAAGAGCATACGTTTCGACAAACAGAGTAATGGCAAGTGTAATTACTAGCCGGCTTTTATTTTTTCACGTAAAATGTATCTGTCCGCCACAGAAGAAGCGATTTTCTGGACACAGAAGGAGAATTCAATATATGCGCCCATTCCGCTACCAATTTTTCCTCTGACGACCCATTCCAGGAGAGACGACTCAGCACACGCTGCGAGATAAGGGAAATCAATTGCTTGTCAAACTCTGCAAATTCTCTTCGCTCTTTGAAAGATCTAGCGCCTTTCTCTAGCTAGCACTTAAGATTTAAATGCAAAATAATTTTAAGATATCTTACCTAATTAAAACTGTATTCTTCTCATTAAAACGTATTTTAGTTTATCAGAGTCATCCAAAACTTGAGAGTCGAATCAGTGTCTAATATTAAAACACAGCAACACAAGAAAACATCGACACCTGTATACTACTGATATGTATTTTTGTTCTTGTGAAAATAGTCAGCTGACGGTTCAACTTCATCGTCACCGTCGAAATTAGGAAAAGTCTCTTGTCGTTTGCAGTTTCTGACACCTTTCCTCCAATTCGAAAGTATCTATTGATATTCGCGCATTTATCTTTTACCCTGAACGTTCTCTCTTTCTCAACATTTATACCCATCTACCACTAAATCATTCAGTTTCTTCCTGTCCATCAGTATCATTCATTTAACTTTGCATTCCTTTGCACTTACTGGAGCAGATCGCTGTTTGCGTACCAGGCGCTGCCGCTTTAAATTTGGTTTACCCTTTAAAATACATGTCACTACTCTTAATACGACCAGTAACTGAACGCAGATGAATATTTCGACCTCAAAACTGCCATCTGCTGATTGTCCATGTACAAAATACCACCTATTCTAGCTTTCCTTAATTTAATTTATAGATGATGTGCAGAAAAGCTTTTCTCCTCTTTTATCATTCTAATCGTCTACTTGAACTCGCCTTCACTGGTTACTTTCCAGCTGAAGAAGTAACGTAATAAAAATATTTGTTCAGCTACTTGGAAAAGATCTGAAAAGTGGTTGCCTCAGCCTTTCATTGTCAGCACAGTCTTAACTTTTCTAACTATCGTGCTATGGATCGTAGTGGAACAAAAAGATTTTTACTCTTTTCGTGCCAAGGAAGTTACACAACGAAATACTGATGATCTGGCTATTAAGGTGTGCTTTCTCATTAAGCCCATTGAACATCAAGACTAACGTATATAAAACTGTTCAAACAAATAGACATCAATTTTACTGCTATCTAACCAGTCCAAAGGAATGAAGAAGAACACATGTTATAATTTTACACTTGTAAAGATCAAAGAATCCACATGCTTACAGTTATGAACAAAAAACTGTCCCATCAAAAAACATACCCATCTTTTCCTAAACATAGCGCATTACGGAAAGGGGTGGCGACAGGAAACCTATCCGCCCACTATCTACCACTAACCTGGCTAAATCCAGATGAACATGCCGACCCTGCGAATGCATGAGAAAGAAAATGCAAGAAAAAACTAGGCGCAAGATAATCTTCATTGGCGTGACCTCACCAAATCAGCGCTGGATCTACATTTAGTTCAACTAACTTAACTGCCCAGTGTCCCATGAATAAATGTGTTAAAACGACTTCACTTCCACGTGGCCGAGACGAGTTACCTCACTCATCCTGCATTCAAAATTTAACTGCCGTTCACGCAGAAATCACCCAACATTTAGCGCGCACAGCGCGAATCTCTACCACGACCGTTTCTGCTAGCTCGAAGCACTGCAGCAATAGCCGGACATCACTGTTAAGTGCCTGGACAAGGTGTGGGGCGGCGGATGGCTATTTTCATCAATTTTATGTTGTTTATATAAATGTTTGGTTTGTAGAATGTAAAACCAGTTCCTATTTTTTAGAATGTTATTTATGCTGTCTTTCGCCGTTCTCAACACTGGCTCTCTAACTACAATATTGGCAACCAGAAAGTGATTAGCAAAACGTGAAGCCTGTAATTAGAACTCCTAGTGCCCACTTCATCTGAGAATACACTTATAGTTACAGCTTATAGCTCTGAGGAATTAGGAGATAGTCTGGGATTTATAATCAAAAACAGTCGTGAAAAAACGTCCTGTATTCTGAAAGTCACAGATGAAAACAAAAGAATCCACACAATCTAACTAACAGAGCAGTTCAGAGTCTAATACGCTGATGCCACTATAACTGTCCAAATTAAATATTTAAAAGAATGCTCGCCATAATTTGATGATTAGGTTCATCAAACGCCACGCTAAATAATGATAGAATGTTTGTCCCGCGGCAGCACGTGAAAATACGACAATACGCAAACTGAAGATCGCTAATTAAAGTCAACCCAGAATCAACACTTCACTCGAAAACGATTTCATGGTTACGCGTATCTCGAGTAACTTAATACGGCATCCGAGGCTGTTTGCAGCAATGATACCGACGCGACGCGACTCCCGACCCAGATGGCGTGCTATTCACCGTCTGGAGAGAACTGGGGCCTTGCTTCCTCGCGCAGCGTTCTTATATACAAAGCCGCGGTGCGGATGGCTAAGGGAACGCCTGATCAAATCGGCTCTCCCGACTAGCCGCTGGGCTAGTAATGCACCACATTAAGTTATTGAACAAATCATAGCTTCTTTTGCTGATGGTCGATGAAGCTCTCAATTTAAATGTGCATTCAGCACACAAGTAAGTAATCTTAATAAAAGTTTGACGTGGCTAAGTTAAATATTTTGGGCGAGAGAATTAATTTAATTACACTGCACCTAGTAGACGAGCTCTGAACTGGCCCTTTGGAATACGCTATCGCTATAGTTTTATAGTTATTCAAATGAAACTTCTCACATCTTTATGGTTATAGCGGATCTCCGTTCTACTTAAATATAAACATCCTAGCCTTATTTATTAGCCTACTTAATCTATCTTGCTTCCTTAATTTTAAGACAAAAACCAGAAAATATTGAATTTCAACTAAAATCTTAAATTGTGAGATCCAGAAGACTGTGTCTATTAAATAATTATGAAAAATGAATCTAATTATAAATTTTTAAGTCTCTAGCTCTTTTCTGTTGCGCCAATGATTTTTACAGAAAAACGTCCAAATTTCGAAAATGGTTAAAGTTATTGAACTGACATTCAACACATGTTAATTTAGTATTACTCCTGACATGCTAGAAACATTTTAGGTTATTCACTTAATTTTAAAGTATTGCGCAACATTTATGACGTCAGAGCTAGTTACAGCGGACTGGCTGGCACACAATGGAAAGACTGATGTGAATTTACTACGGCGTGAGTAGGCTGCTTCCCTACAAAGGTGCGAACACAAAACCAAAGTGCGTGGGGATTTTGCAAATTTTCTACTCGAATACGAAACTCTCCCTTTACTTTTCGTTGGCGAAGCATACAAAACTTGATTGTATTGCTGAAACGTAGGTGATCTGTTACTTTTGGTTAATTGTACTCCTTCTCTTTGCTGCATTTTTGTTTGTTAAATAGACGTGACCTGCAGATGAAAATTACTGGTATACCTTACATGAATTGCAAATCACTATGGAAAATAGCAGAGAATAGTGCGAGTTATAAACATGTTTTCCTCTCCTCAATTACATGTTAAGGCAATGGAAGTTATTTAATGTAGTGATTTGGAATTTAATTGCCATGTTCTGTTGTCACACTCTATAACATTTTTTTTCATAGTGCGCCATAATGTCTACCATTCTGATACAAGAGGCCTACCAAATTAATCTACATCTTCATCTACGGTTACATACAGTCGCCGCAAGCGACTGTTCGGTGCGTGGCGGAGGGTCCCTGTACCACTACTAATCATTCCCTATCCTGTTCCACTCGCAAACAGAGACAGAGAAAAGCAACAGTCTGTATACCTCCACAAGAGCGTAATTTCTTTTATATTATGTTCGTGGTCCTTACGTGAAATGTAGCTCGGTGAAGTAGTCAGCTTCAATTACCGGTTCTCTACATTTTCTCAATTGGAATCCTCGAAAAGAACGTCGCCTTCGCTCCAGGGATCGCCATTTAGATTCGCGAACAGTGCAGTAATACGTGCGTCTGATCTAAATCACCGTTAACAAATCTAGCAGCCCACCTCTCAATTTCTTCGAAATCTTCCTTTAATTCTATCTCTTGGGAACCCAGACATTCTGACATTACTCAAGGCTGAGTGGTGCTAGTGTTCTACACTACTAGCCATTAAAATTGCCACACGACGAAGATGACGTGCTACAGACGCGAAATTTAACCGACAGGAAGACGATGCTGTGATATGCAAATGATTAGCTTCTCAGAGCATTCACACAAGGTTGGCGCCGGTGGTGACACCTACAACGTGCTGACATGAGGAAAGTTTCCAACCGATTTCTCATAGACAAACAGCAGTATACCGGCGTTGCCTGGTGAAACGTTGTTGTGATGCCTCGTATAAGGAGCAGAAATGCGTACCATCACGTTTCCGACTTTGATAAAGGTCGTATTCTAGCCTATCGCTATTACGGTTAATCGTATCACGACATTGCTACTCGCGTTGGTCGAGATTCAACGACTGTTAGCAGAATATGGCATCGGTGGGTTCAGAAGGGTAATACGGAACGCCGTGCTGGATCCCAACGGCCACGTACCACTAGCAGTCGAGATGACAGGCATTTTATCCGCATTGCTGTAAAGGATCGTGCAGCCATATCTCCATCCTTGAGTCAACAGATGGGGACGTTTGCAAGACAACAACCATCTGCACGAACAGTTCGACGACGTTTGCAGCAGCATGGACTATCAGCTCGGAGACCATGGCTGTGGTTACCCTTGACGCTGCATCACAGACAGGAGCGCCTGCGATGGTGTACTCAACGACGAACCTGGGTGCACGAATGGCAAAACGTCATTTTTTCGGATGAATCCAATTTCTGTTTACAGCATCATGATCGCCGCATCCGTGTTTGGCGACATAGCAGCGAACGCACATTGGAAGCGTGTATTCGTCATCGCCATACTGGCGTATCACCCGGCGTGATGGTATCGGGTGCCACTGGTTACACGTCTCGGTCACCTCTTGTTCGCATTGACGGCACTTTGAACAGTGGACGTTACATTTCAGATGTGTTACGACCCGTGGCTCTACCCTTCATTCGATCCCTGCGAAACCCTACATTTCAGCACAATAATGCACGACCGCACGTTGCAGGTCCTGTACGGTCCTTTCTGGATACAGAAAATGTTCGACTGTTTCCCTGGCCAGCACATTATCCAGATCCCTCACCAACTGAAAACGTCTGGTCAACGGTGGTCGAGCAACTGGTTCGTCATAATACGCCAGTCACTACTCTTGATGAACTGTGGTATCGTGTTGAAGCTGCATGGGCAGCTGCACCTGTACACGCCATCGAAGCTCTGTTTGACTGAATGCCCAGGGGTATCAAGGCCGTTTTTACGGTCAGAGATGGTTGTTCTGGGTACTGATTTCTCAGGATCTATGCACCCAAATGGCGTGAAAATGTAGTCACATGTCAGATCTAGTATAATATATTTGTCCAATGAATACCCGTTTATCATCTGCATTTCTTTTTGGTGCAGCAGTTTTAATGGCAAGTAGTGTATATACGGTCTCCTTCACACATGAATCACACTTTCCTAAAAGTCTTCCTAAAAACTGAAGTCGACTTCGTTTTCCCCACTACAATCCTTACTTGCTCGTTCCACTTCATATCGCTTTGCGACGTTATGCTCAGATATTTAATCGACCTGTGTCAAGTAGCACAATACTAATGGTGCATCCGAACATTACAGGTTTGTTTTTCCTACCCATCCGCTCCGACTTACATCTTTCTACAATTAGACCTAGCTGCCAATTCGATCACACCAACTATAAATTTTGTCTGTCATCTTGTATCCTCTTACAGTCACTAAACGAGACACCTTCCCGTGCACCAGAGAACCAGCATAAAACAAACGCAAATTCTCTCCGTCAGAGAGTAAAAGCGGTTCTGTCAGTCTTCTGTGGGGAACGCCTGGCGATATCCTTGTTTCTGATGGACACTCGCTGTCGAGGACAACGAACTGTGTCCTGTTACTTCAGATGAATTCGATCCGCTCACGTCTTTTGTATCCTAGTCCGTTTGCCCGTACGTTCGTTAACAGTCTGCAGTGGGACACCGTGTCAAACGATTTTCGAAAATTTAGCAATATGGAATCTACCTGTTTCCTTTCATGGATATCATGCGACAAGAGGGCACGAACGTTGCTTTCTAAAACCATGCTGAGTTGTAGACAGAACGTTTTCCGTCTCAGGGAACCTAAATATATTCGAACTAAGAATATCTTCAAGAATTTTGGAATAAACCGATGTTAGGGATATCCATCTGTAATTTTTCGAGTAACTTCTTGTACACTTCTTACATACAGGAGACACCTACGCGTGATAACTCAAGCTAAGTAAGGGACCAATGCCGTCATCTTTGTGACACCGAAGAGTGTATGGTCATTAATCAGCACCTAACTGTTGTAGTGTATTGCATCGGAGAGTTTCACAATCTGACCGAGATGAAACAGCAACAACCAAACTTTGTATTTTGATTTTGTTTTTATTTGTAGGATTGATACGAAGAACATTAGTATTGATGAGTCTGTTAGGCATAATCATGAAATATTGAAGACCATGCAGATGAGCCAAAGCTGTAATGGCCACTGACCACGTGACATTAAATAAACTGTGGTGGCGCTGCAGCACGTGACGTGGTAAAATAGCCAGACAAGACAAAAAAGTGAAGCAGCCAGAAGACATGTTCGCATTACAATGTAACTTCGTTCATATGCACGCCACTGGCGGGTATGTAATTTAGTAAGAGTTGTAATTCTCTGTGAAGGGTGAAACAACCACAGGGATGTATTACTGTTGTTTGTGTTTAATGTTGTTACAAGACCTGGTAGAGTGTATGAGACCTGTGAAAGGCGTCAGATGTTAAGTGATCGTTCTGAAGGATACGGAGACGCTGCATACTCGTTTGAGACAGCGTTATCAAGCCTTGTTATGGATCTCCATTTGGACGTCTGTTAGAATTGTGCAATATCCAGATTTGTGGGGGATTCTCATATGACAGTGGCTCAATGCTGGACTCCATGGGAACGTAAGGGCAGGCATACTCTTCATCAAGCTACTGCTCGACAACGTCTGACCATCGCAAAGGAGGGTCGGCGTATTGTGCATGAAGCATATCATAACGTCTTCGTATCTACGCCTGCCGTCTGAAAACAAATAATGGACTCCCTACAACATTCTGGTCGCCCCTCAGCATTAGTCTGCGACTGGCGGCAGATGGGCTGGGGAATTACCGGCACATGCGTAGACTGCCGTTAACACAACACAAATGGCTGCGTTTGGAGTGGTGCCGTGTTCGGCAAGCATGGAATGTTGATGAATGGCGTTGAAGCAAAGAAAGCGCTGTATCGTGTGTGAGATACAGAGGCGAGCGTGTGTGCAGGGACTCACCCCAGTTCACTGCTAGAAGCGCCACGTCACCTTAACGCGTCTGCGCGAAGCGCGCAAGTACTGCACCACAATTAAATATGAAATTAAAAATCAGAATGTATTATTAAAACTTTGTTATCATATATGTTAGTCTTATAATATTTCGGATATCAAGTTTTATGTAGCTACACTTAACAGTGGCGCTAAATAATAAATCTAGAAAGCCGGAATTTGATCAATATGTGCCTTTAGAACTCACAAATAAGTGGTGCAAGTTTTAAAACCATAGAACGAAAATTTAACACCGGAATCCACATTCTTAGTGTAAGTAGGCTATGAAACGTCCCCTTTGAACAATTGTACATGACTGTGCTTAAACTGACATACAATATTTTTAGCGCAACGCAATCTGACTTTCAAAAATCCCTGCAAAAGAATGGCCCTGAGTAACATTAAACTATACCTTTCAGAAATCACTTACCTCACAAAAATCTTCATTACTCGAACTACTGCAGTACAGCGAGGGCCACTACTGCCAGCTAAATAAAAGATTCAAACTACGGAAGGCACTAACTACTGATAGGGATAGTTAGCAAATGAAAGATATTAATAAAGAACAAACAATGTATTTACCTTGATAGTCATAATATATATAGCAGTTCATGACAAATTACAAAACTCCGCCATCTCTCTCCCCACATCCACCACTGCTGGCGGCTCACCTCCAATTTGTTTTCTTATTGGCAACGTTACGTAGCGGTCTGTATAAAAATCACTGGCTGTGCTGTGTGCAGTCTGTGGCTAGTTTGCATTGTTGTCTGCCATTGTAGTGTTGGGCAGCGGCAGCTGGATGTGAACAGCGCGTAGCGTTGCGCAGTTGGAGGTGAGCCGCCAGCAGTGGTGGATGTGGGGAGAGAGATGGCGGAGTTTTGTAATTTGTCATGAACTGCTATATATATTATGATGATATTAAGGTAAATACATTGTTTGTTCTCTATTAATGTCTTTCATTTGCTAACTATCCCTATCAGTAGTTAGTGCCTTCCATAGTTTGAATCATTTATTTAGCTGGCAGTAGTGGCGCTCGCTGTATTGCAGTAGTGGGAGTAACCAAGATTTTTGTGAGGTAAGCGATTTGTGAAACGCATAGGTTAATGTTAGTCAGGGCCATTCTTTTGTAGGTATTTTTGAAAGTCAGATTGCGTTGCGCTAAAAATATTGTGTGTTAGTTTAAGCACAGTCATGTATAATTTTCAAAAGGGGACGTTTCATTAGGAATAATCAAAGGCGCTAAATATTGACCTTAGGAACGTAAAAATTTGGTTTATGCTTCAGTTCACCCTAAATATCATAACTGAGAGACCACGTTAAGCTACCTATTATAGTTTTTGAGTAATTCAGTAAAAACCAATTTTGTATCTAAATTATACCCATTTGTAGTAGATCAAGTATCTGCAATTTTAAGAGTCTCCATTTTGGATAAGGTAGTTGATAAAACCTGTCAATTAATAGAGCTATACTAAGTTGTAGAGTTTTAGTGTTAATAACAGGCGGCTGGAGTGGCCGTGCGGTTCTGGGCGCTACAGTCTGGAACCGAGCGACCGATACGGTCGCAGGTTCGAATCCTGCTTCGGGCATGGATGTGTGTGATGTCCTTAGGTTAGTTAGGTTTAATTAGTTCTAAGTTCTAGGCGACTGATGACCTCAGAAGTTGAGTCGCATAGTGCTCAGAGCCATTTGAACCATTTATTAATAACAGCCGATATAAGTTCTAGTAAAGTACTTCAGAAGTAACGATCTACCATTAGTTGCAGTATGAAAACTCTAGAAGGCAAAGTTTTTACGGAAGGGGTCATTGTACATGAAATTAGTTGAAATTTGACATTTTATGTTTTCTACTGCATAATGTGCTTTGGACTTCCCCGAAAATTTTAGTGTATAATGCATTAAAATCAGAGAGTTGTGAGACCTTCAAATAATGTTTTGAATGTTGACGTCTGACTCAAATTTCGTGGCTACGCATATACTGCCACAGTTGAGCAGTCAAATCTTGGGAACTACACAGTCTACAATGCTGTGAGTTGCCTACTGCTACGTCTCAGAAGTTGTCATCACGAATAAACAGATCAGTCCTTTGTTCCATATACTAGTTTTCGTGGAAAGTAGTGTGATTATCGGCTTTTTTGTAGTAAGCTAATTTCCGTTGCTTTTTATACGTAAATAAAATGGTTAAGCGTAAAAGTAACTTCAAGAAACGCAAATTTGTGGGTAACAGATATGGAGACATGCATTCTCTTCTGAAGTACTTGAAAACACATATACCAGCAGTGAAGGAAACCACGATAATGTTTCTGAAGTGACCACGCCCCCTAGTGCATCGAAAAGGAAAGTAACTTTAGAAACGGATGACAGTGGTAAAGGTAATGGTATTATTGACAGTAATGGAGGGAATCAAACCTAATTGGCAAGTCCTGAGCTACGAAGGAAGTGTTTACATGGGAAGTCCCGGAATGTAAATGAGTTCTTCAATAATGTTGTGTGGTGCCGGGTGCCTAAAAATGTATTTGTTGGTCTTTTGACTCTAAAGTCAGCAGTGTCTGTTGCTGTAGTAACTTTTAGTGGTGGGAACTCTGAAAGACTAAATGTTCTGGAGAAGTTAGGGGTAATATTTGGACAGAACACAGCTAAAGGACTGCGGGAACTGGATGAGCTTCGAGTACGTGAAGCAGAGTTAGCTGTTCAGCAAATGAGAAAAGAAGCAAGAAAGAAAAGGAGGTGGCAAGCACTGGGCTGTTGTGACACTGAAGAAGACACAGACTATTGGCCAGAGCAGTTCTAGTGCATAAAAAACGCAGAAATGTAAGTCTCTATAAGAATATTTAATAAAAAAGTTTCAAAACGCAATACCTCTGAACTAAATTTTTTGCAATAAATGACCTATTTTTTTTAAAAAAGTAGTGACGGTAGAGACATGAAATTTTCACAGCATGCCAAGTGTGAGATTCAACACATATTGAACTCGAATAATTAAAATATCCTGAGTTGTTTTGTTTTTATGTTCATTTATTTTTTAAAAATCTGTCAAAAAATTGAGGGTTTGAAAAAAAAAAGATAACATGCCCCACAACACAATTTTAGTAATAATTCTAGTTCAGTGTATCTAGAAAGGTGCATACAATAATTATGAAAAATTTTAAGTTGGTGCCTTAAAAAGTTTCCGAGACAAAGGATTACAAAATTCGATAATTTAACATAGGTGGCATTAGACATACAATGTCCCCTTAAGCGAGCTGAAACTTTTTCTGTGCTTTCAAACAACCTATCTGAATACATATCAAAGAAGATTCTAAATTAATTTATAACTACGTTATTAAAGATTATGTTTACGCGAAAGCGGTCGTTTTTTGCGGCTGCTGCAGTATGCAGAAAGCAGTAGAAACACAGATGTTCCCTTGGCCGTCCGCTCCGGCACCTATATAAATACAGCCCGAAAGGCAGTAGTAAGGTTCACGTCGTACTCAGCCACTGTAAGACCGACGTCTGTTAAACGTCGGATAGCACTCTGCCTCGGGTGACGTCAGAGACGGATTGTGACAAAGCGCGTATTTGCGGTAAAAACGGATAGTGAACTCGCGAGGACTATACACCGTTCTGGATCGCTTAGATTATGCTAACGTAACTGTTAGTGCTCCGTCAGTGAGTATTACAAATCCACGTGGCAAGTGGCGATTATTATTCCCACTTTTGTGGCGAGCATTAATTTTGAAATTTTTTTTTAACGTCGAATTGAGTTTTATTAACCAGTGCAGAAGACAATCCTGTAGGAACGTACCGTAGGGGTCACCTATGAACTGTTAGTTGTGCTGTTAGAATAGAAAGACTTACTTTCAATTTAAGGTTATGAATTTCCAAGTGTTGTAGGTTAGAAACCCTACTCAAAATAAGTATTAAATAGAACTTGATACTTTCATTCAAAATCATAGTCCTGATCCCGCTAAGAAGAAGGAGAATAGAAACTTCTCTTTCAGTGGGCTGGACCAGTATGTGGTCGTGCAGACTGGAAACTGAGGTCAGTATGTTTCCCTTCGCTTTCTGGCTGACCACAAAACTAGTTGCCAGGCTCGCGTGAGAAAGACGGCGAACTGTACAATTAACAACTTTATAATTTTACCCGCCGCCCCAAAGCGTCCCATTGTGTTGTGCGCTGAATCGTGATTTCTCACGATCACAGTTGTTCACGATCGGCGATTGTAATAACTGTAGTAACAATATTTACCCACAACCCTATGGTGTTTCATTTAGCTTCCAATTTTCTTTCTGGTTGCTTCGCATTTTTATCACGCAGTGTTCAAACGGCGTTCTAAGGGTTTCACACAGTTGTCACAAATTTATTATTTTTTGCTGGAGGAGAATGAAATTTTTTGTGAACATACTTGTGATATTTAGCTATACATTGAGTCTGCTCAGTGTAGCCTCCATCAGATATGACGCATCTAGCCCAACGTTATTTACATGATGTAAATGCACTTTGGTAAAATTCTGCGGATTGAGTTTTACACCAACGCTTGACACAGGAAATAAGGTCTTCCACACTATCAAATGTTTTACTGCGCAGGTTGGCCTTCAGATGACCAAAGAAGAAAAAATCAGATGGTGCCAAGTCCAGATTGTAGGGAGGATGAGGAAAAACTTTCCGATCCATTTTTCTGATTTTCTCCTGCGTCATAAGGGCTGTATGGTGTTTCGCATTGTCATGGTGTAGTCTGATGAGCTGAACCTGAAGCTGTGGTCTGTGGGTCTTGATGGCACGTTGCAGTTTGTCCACTGACAAACAGTAACGGTCCTGGTTAATTGTGGAGCCAGGTTCCAAAAAGTCAATGAAAATGACGCCACACTGATCCCTGAAGAAGGAGGCCATCACCTCTCGGCCTGCTGTTCGTGAAATTCGTGAAAGTCTTGGTTTCTTCTTTCGAGGGGAACCCGGATTACGCCACTCCATGGATTGGGTTCTGCTCTCAGTTGGGACAAAAACAACCATGTTTCATCCTGGGTAATGACGCCGTCAAAACGGTTTCCACTCTTCAGTAAAGGTCTTCATGAGACCCTCGCACACATTCTTCATCATCGTTTTCATTTCTCTTGTCAGTAATCCAGGCACCCAACTTGCACAGATTTTTCTGTTCTCTAGTGACTGTACCAGTGGTACCACACTACCCAATGACAAACGAGTCATTTCAGTAAGCTGTCGTGTCATCACACATCTGTCGTTTTGGATGATTTGATCAATGGTCTCCTTATTCACATCACTCAACGCCGTCGCTGGTCTACCGCATCGTGGATTTTCCAGTAGAGAGAGAAATCACGTTCTTTAAACCTCTGCAACCACTGCTGGATACTGCTGCGATCCACTGTGAATAAACAGGGAGCAACGAAGTGTGAATCTATGTAACAGGGTCACCGCCAGTCCTGAAGAGGTAGTTCATCACCGACCGTTTACGCAACGTGACATGTACTTCACGTTCCATTATGGCTCACCTGTAAACAAAAGAAAATACTTTTACAAACCAAATGTTCTAAGCATGTTCACAAAAAATTTTATTCTCCTCCTGCAAAAAATAAAAGATAAGAGATGACTGTGCAAAAATATTTGAACGCCCTTTGTATCTAAGTGGAGGGACGACGAACCGGGCAGAAAACGGGAAAAATCCACTGATATAAAATGATTTCTTGGAGGGGTGAATGTCATGATCCGGTACCGAGAAACTAACACCTCGGAAACAATGACGTTAGTCGGCTGTTCCACGCGCTGTTTTTGTGAGCATCCATGGAAAGTGGTTGAAGGACGATGAAATGAATGGTACATGGTATGGTATTGGATGTCCACGTCTCCTCACAGAACGCTGAGATCGGGCGGTTATCCGTTGTGTAAAGCAGGATTAGCTGGAGAAAGGTACAAGCTGTTTCTATGTCCACAGGGGAGTAGCCAGCGATCCGTGGCAGATAAGAAGACAAAATATGAAGCTGGTGTCGGTAGGTTAAGCCAGCATCGTCAGTTACGATTGCAGTGAGCACAGGATCATAGTGACTGGACCACTTGTAACCACCTCCTCACTTATCGACATCTATGACAGTGAAAAACTAAACCGCGTGTACCTAATGGAAATCTGGGAAAAGCAATCGTCACCGAAATTAATCTGTCGGTAAAGAGGGCGGAAAGGGTTGCATCTAAATGAAAGAAAAAATGCAAATGAAACTGGTACAAATTTATTTTGAAAAGGGGTAAAGTTAATAAAGAAAGTAAAGGTGCGGCCGTTACGTTAACAATTAACCAGCGGTAATTAGATATTTGAGATTTGGGGAAAATTACGGTCGCCAGTCCTATGGACAATTACTATAGTAACCGAAAAAGAAAGGTTATTGCACATATAATTAGCACTAGAAGCGTGGCAACTAAAGGTTGACATGTGTAGTGTGAAAACTGAAAGTTTGTCAGAAGTAATAAATTTCGCTACACTCTGACTAAATTTAGCAAAAGAATTAATAAAACCGGAAAATTGAAAGTTAATTTAGTGACTGAAATTAATAGTGAGCTTTGTTTCTGAAGCACATCGAAATTCAGTAAAATACAGTTAGTCTTGGGCTACCTCAACAATCAATTCAAAACCTACTTGAATCTACGCAATTTAGAAATAAGAGATTTAACTTTGAACTTGAATTAAATGATTCTGAACAATTAACAATAGTAAAATTTAGTACGTACCAAGCTGAGCGGCAGTCACAGGTAAGCTAAAATACGGTAACAAAACACGCACTCTTAATTTGTGCTTGTGTAATCTAAATATTGTAGCTAGCTATGAATACCTTAACTCAACTTTGAAATTAAGGCAGTGAAACCGAATGATATTACTTTAATGCTGGCGTTTGAATTTCAACGACACTCGGGTTCATTCCGGAAAAGGAAGGGACCCTGCTTGGTAATGCAATTGGGACAATGAGCAACAAAGGTTCATGCTACGTTGCTGTAATTTAGTGAGAAAAATTTAACAGTTTGAAAAGCTGAGGTCTGCCATACAGTTCTACAACTTTACGTGCTTCCAGTCTTCCTTGTTGGCTGATTGAAGGTTTGAAGTCGTCGATCGAGGAGGTGGCGACAGTCACTCATTGTCGGCCGTCGCTGTTGCAGAAGCTGGATGTTGGCGCGCCTTCTTCTCGACACTGTCACCAGACGAAACGGGCTCTTGATGAGCGCCAGCTAATGCTTCCCGTCCGCGACAGCGTGTCAGAAACTATCATAGCAAGTCGAGCGCAATTACATGCTGCCAAACCCCGAAAGCGCGGCAACTCGCGGGAGCGTCACACAACACACCTGCTCCACTGCCCTCCTCCAGCCAGACTCCCCTCTGCCCGCGCTCCACGCGACAGAGTTAACACTACCAAAGATCCTAAACACTTTGGTTCTCCACACGACCTATCGATGTATTCGTTCGATAGCATAGTTTTCCCTAGGCAAGACCCAGCGTAAAAGTACAAATAGTATTTACAAATGCCGGCCGTGGTGGCCGTGCAGCTGTAGGTGTTGCAGTCCGGAACCGTGGGACTGCTACGGTCGCAGTTTCGAATCCTGCCTCGGGCATGGATGTGAGTGATGTCCTTAGGTTTCTTAGGTTTAAGTAGTTCTAAGTCTAGGGGACTGATGACCTCAGATGTTAAGTCCCATAGTGCTCACAGCCAGCCAGTATTTACAAACCAAACCAATTATACATCGACATAAATGCATATATATACAAATAGTAAAACAATTACAATATACAAAGACACAGAAATGTTATATCTTCAGGTAACAAAATAAGGAAAAACACTGATCGATGGAAACGTGCGGACTGATCGAGTGAATCACGTTTCTTAGTACATCAGATCGACAGTCGTCATCCAGCCGAACGGCTTCCCGAATGAAGAACCGTGTCACAGACCCAAGCCTGTGGGGCAGTATTATGCCGTGGGAGTACTGGGCTTCTGTAAAATCTGTGATAGTAATTAAAGGCATCATGACTGGAGATCATCCCAACAGCTTCATCCCTTCATATCTGATGTATTTCCCGACGACTACAGCTTCTTGCATTAGGATAAATCTCCATGTCACAAGGCTGGAACACAGAGGTTTCAGAATATCAGAAGCACGATAGTGAACTCAGGTTAATGGGCACAAAATTCGCCTGATATAATTCCGATGGAACACGTATGGGGCTTTATCAAGCGACAGCTCCTCGTCCACAAACCACCTGCCGGTAATTTACAGGAATCGCATGACACTCTCATTGACAGCCGCGGCAACATACCGCCGGACACCTTACAAGGACTCTACGAATTCACGCCACTCAGGATCGTTGTTGTATTGGGTTCCAGAGATGGTCCGCCGCGCGGGATTAGTCGAGCGGTCTAGGGCGCTGCAGTCATGGACTGTGCGGCTGGTCCCGGGGAGATTCGAGTCCTGCCTCGGGCATGGGTGTGTGTGTGTTTGTCCTTAGGATAATTTAGGTTAAGTAGTGTGTAAGCCAAGGGACTGATGACCTTAGCAGTTAAGTCCCACAAGATTTCACACACTCCTAGAGATGGTCCAAAACCCTCTGTCATGCAGGTGGTCATAATGTTTCACCTCATCGTTGTATGCCACAGCCTAGAAGAAAAAAACATTCTGAAAGAATGAAAAGATTTCTAGGGGTACTTAGATAAGATGAAATGAGATCTCCTGAAACCTAATGTATTTGCAGCGCGCCCTTCTCACTCCCTTGAAAGAATTCACGTTGATGATTGGGCAGTCTTCGTCTTCTCATTGAGCTTACTCTTTCTCTTCTGGTTCTTTTGCCGGCCGCTGTGGCCGAGTGGTTCTAGGTGCTTCAGTCTAGAACCGCGCAGCTGCTACGGTCGCAGGTTCGAATCCTGCCTTGGGCATGGATATGTATTGTGTCTTTAGGTTAGTTAGGTTTAAGTAGTTCTAAGCCTAGGGGACTGATGGCCTCAGATGTTAAGTCCCATAGCGCTCAGAGCCATTTGAACCATATTTTTCTGGCTCTTTTTCCATTCAGCCCGTACTTGATGTAGAAAATAAGACACAGCTAAGGAGAATCTCCTTAAAGCATTTAACAGAACCGAAGGATCTCCAGGTGAAGTGCTAAGCTTCACGAAACTGATATACGATTTTTGCAACTAACGGAAAGTACAGAGGAGCACAGAGTTCGTTTTTAAGAAGCAAACAGTAAAGTGAAAATTAGAACCTGACGCGATTGTCTACTGTTGCGGATGCGGGTAGAATATCAATAATAGGATTCGTAACCTCAAGAAGTTTACCTTCCTCAAGTCTGCAGATGGCATGTTCCCGCGCGTTACTCAGCGACATTTCCACTTTATCCTGCAAAGCCGGTGATTCGCTGGAAACACTCAAATATTTATAGATGGTTTAAGTTAGATTAAATAGCTCATTGCAGTATTAGAAGATTCCACTGAGGTGTCGTCGGCTAAGGGTCGACAGATGAAATTTCTTTATTTAAATGAGTGTGTCTGTACTTAAACTGCAGAATGACTGAGAAGATGAAACTTCTACGTTATTTGATTCTGAAACAGATGAGTAAAACTGAAAGTACTGAGCCTACTGTATACAGGGTTATTGCAAATGATTGAAGCGATTTCACAGCTCTACAATAACTTTATTATTTGAGATATTTTCACAATGCTTTGCACACACATACAAAAGCTCAAAAAGTTTTTTTAGGCATTCACAAATGTTCGATATGTGCCCCATTAGTGATTCGGCAGACATCAAGCCGATAATCAAGTTCCTCCCACACTCGGCGCAGCATGTCCCCATCAATGAGTTCGAAAGCATCGTTGATGCGAGCTCGCAGTTCTGGCACGTTTCTTGGTAGAGGAGGTTTAAACACTGAATCTTTAACATAACCCCACAGAAAGAAATTTCATGGGGTTAAGTCGGGAGAGCGTGGAGGCCATGACATGAATTGCTGATCATGATCTCCACCACGACCGATCCATCGGATTTCCAATCTCCTGTTTAAGAAATGCCGAACATCATGATGGAAGTGCGGTGGAGCACCATCCTATGGTACGTTTAGCTTCCTGCTTGCTTTATTCGTCGACTTCCGCGGGCTACGCGTGAAACTTGCCCGCACGCGTTCAACCGTTTCTTCGCTCACTGCAGGCCGACCCGTTGATTTCCCCTCACAGAGGCATCCAGAAGCTTTAAACTGCGCATACAATCGCCGAATGGAGTTAGCAATTGGTGGATCTTTGTTGAACTTCGTCCTGAAGTGTCGTTGCACTGTTATGACTGACTGATGTGAGTGCATTTCAAGCACGACATACGCTTTCTCGGCTCCTGTCGCCATTTTGTCTCACTGCGCTCTCGGGCGCTCTGGCGGCAGAAACCTGAAGTGCGGCTTCAGCCGAACAAAACTTAATGAGTTTTTCTACGTATCTGTAGTGTGTCGTGACCATATGTCAATGAATGGAGTTACAGTGAATTTATGAAATCGCTTCCATCATTTGTAATAGCCCTGTATTTACTTTTTCTTATCAAGTCAACACTGACCCACAATATTCCAGGGCGACGCAGTCTACTGCGCAAAAAAATTACAACCTGACTTCAAATGAATAGTTCAAAAGAATGGCCCTAACTAAAAGGAAATCCTAACAATAACCTATAGATTTCATTAAGTACTTACCTCACAAAAATCTTCATTACCCGAACTACTACAATACAGTGAGCGTCAATACTGCCAGCTAAATAAAATATTCTAACTACCTAAAGCCACTAAGAACTAGTAGGCACGTCGTTAGCAAAGTTAAGATCTTGTTGCAAACCAAAAATGTACTGAAATGCAGGAGGATCTGCAGCGAATTCACGCATGGTGCAGGAAATGGCAATTCAGTCTCAATGTAGACAAGTGTAATGTGCTGCGAATACATAGAAAGATAGGTCCCTTATCATTTAGCTACAAAATAGCAGGTCAGCAACTGGAAGCAGTTAATTCCTTAAATTATCTGGGAGTACGCATTAGGAGTGATTTAAAATGGAATGATCATATAAAGCTGATCGTCGGTAAACCAGATGCCAGACTGAGATTCTAAGGAAATGCAATCCGAAGACAAAGGAAGTAGGTTACAGTACGCTTGTTCGTCCACTGCTTGAATACTGCTCAGCAGTGTGGGATCCGTATCATATAGGGTTGATAGAAGAGATAGGGAAGATCCAACGGAGAGCAGCGCGCTTCGTTACAGAATAATTTAGTAATCGCGAAAGCGTTACGGAGATGATAGATGAACTTCAGTGGAAGACTCTGCAGGAGAGACGCTCAGTAGCTCGGTACGGGCTTTTGTTAAAGTTTCGAGAACATACCTTCACCGAAGAGTCAAGCAGTACATTGCTCCCTCCTACGTATATCTCGCGAAGAGACCATGAGGATAAAATCAGAGAGATTAGAGCCCACACAGAAGCATTCCGGCAATCCTTTCCACGAACAATACGAGACTGGAATAGAAGAGAGAACCGATAGAGGTACTCAGGGTACCCTCCACCACAGACCGTCAGGTGGCTTGCGGAGTATGGATGTAGATGTAGATGTAGAATGTATTTTTTACCTTAATAGTGTGACATCCAGTTCAGACACGAGTATAAATCGTCATTAACATCTAGTACAAAGGTATATAATCAGGAATAATATTCAATCTCCAAGTCGAACATGTGAAGATCGTTAAACTACGCTAACACTTCAGACCTCTACCCTCCATCAATGCTAACTTCTCACATCTAACATCCATCACTGCTGGCTGTTCACCTCCAACTGTCCAACAATACTTCCATCACTGCTGGAGAATAATTTCCAACTGCCCAACAGTACTGGCGATTAACGAGTCTGACCAGCCACAGAGTCTCTTACAAAGAAAGCGCAGTCACAGATCCAAAGCGCTACACAGCGCTGCCAACACAGAAGCAGCCCATTTATAGCAGCCCGATGTATATTAAGTACAATCATCACATTCCACGAGAGTTCTCTTAAGTAAGTTTCAGATCTACACACTCCCTTGATAATATCTGGGAATGCTAAATCTAGCTGAGGGTGTCTTTTATTCAACAACATACATGCAAGCATTTAACAGCCACTGCTGAATAACAAGGCTTCGCACAAACTCAAACTTCTCCGTACATTAACGTTTCGAGCCATGTGCACCCGTGTCTCATGTAAACTGTACCTAGCACCTATCCCATCGCTGATGCGTCCACCCATCGATCGCCTATCTACACGTCCCGTAGTCATAAATTTAGTCTTTTGACCCAGCCCCTACTCCGATCCATTTGTTTGGTTTCCTGCCCGTTTAAGCATTTCATTACGTGCCATCCCTCCATTTCTCACTGGCAAACTGTTTTTTTTTCTTTGTTTTGAATGATTTACGCTATGATGTCAGCCAAAACTGTTTACACACCATGAAAGCAAAGCCTGTTTTTTACCCACTGTATATTTAGTTTTGGAAACCTTACTTACTTTTTCAAAAATATTTCAGTCCTTTACCACTCTTCTGTTTATTTATGTTTCTGCTTATCAAGGCATCGTGTTAAACCGTTCTAAATATAACACTCATCAGCTGGTGCTATGACATCATTGCCATTTTTTTCCGTGTTCTTCTGCTGATGAGACGTGGTTTCTTTCACTGAAATAGATATTCAGGATTCAGGCATACTTTCAGTCTTGCTCTGTTAATTTATTCCATTCGAAGAAATTTAATTGCACCATTGATCAACAATAGAAATTCATCAGTAAAGAATGAATGCCATTTTAAAAGACGTTAGATTAGTGTGCATCCTATTACTTACTCTTTATCTCAGTTTACCGATATGGCAACTTCATTTAAGCGAATCAGAACTTCACCGAAACGGCTTCAGACATTCTTCACGAATATTTTCTGTGTATAAGAGGCCGACTGGTATCCAGTGGCTCGTTAAACAGTCTTTGCATTTAGTTTGCATTCTTACCAACATTTATCTTTGTACTCGTACTAAAAGTGAAAAAAAGTAAATCAAGAAGACTTCGCAAAACTACAAATAACGAACGTATGCGCTGTGTTTCTTGTTTGAAGAGAACCTACAGGCTTGTTCCATTCACTGACGGCACTTGCCGTTGGGAACAGCAATCCCACTTCATTCGCCCGCAAGCCTGTATTCAGGATTGCTCGAGTCTCCCACGGTTTTGTTTTTCTCTGTAGTGTTAACTGCACGTTAACAGTGATCAGTGATACAGAACAGAGAGTATTGGTTTATTGATGGAGAGCCGTCGGAAGTGCACCTCGTGTACGGGTTCACAGTGAATGCAACGGAAGAGCGACACTACATCGATATGCAGGGCTGTTGACGCAGTGACGCAACCACATCACAATACATTCGCATCTGCACCTGACCCCGTGTTTTGTGCTGCGTGTTTTACTAATCGAATACTACAGCTTTTTGACTGTTGGGAAGTTCTTCTCAGGTACAGATTTTACAGGGTACCTGAACGGATACATTATAATTACATTTCTAGTCTGTATGGAGCCATCGGAGTATTCCAAAATGCTAAGAAAATATCGTAGAACAGCCTTTGAAATTTTGGCAGTGTATTTCTCGTTCAACCTCTGCGTTCTGCATCAGTCCTGTTTCCTGGCCACTTACTGGGGACAACAATAAGAAGTTTTTGTTAATGTGAGACTTTCTATTTTTCCTGACAACGTTGTATTTTTTGACTACGGTGCCAATAATCAACAACAAATGGGAACATCTTATAGAGCTACATTACATGTAGGCCTGAAAAGCAGTGTCAGTCATATGTTTTGCCTGGTTTGCAATTTCGCAGCTCCTCTGATGAACAAGTCAGCTGCCTAAAGAATGTTAGGGAATAAATATAAACGGACCTATCCGGCATCAGGAAAAGTATAGTTTCACCTTAGACGATGTCATGTCACTGAAAATCGCCTCTTAAGGGGTAGCTATTGCGAAATCAGTTCATTTTCAGACCTGGCTAGTCCTCTTTAAGCAACTGGTTTGTCTACTAGGTGGCACTTCGCTTCTACGTACGACGGAGACATATACACGCTCTCTCTTTCGATGAGAGGTCAAAATTCTGATGAGATGACCTAACGAGGACAATTGTCATTGGTCAATTTTTGCACCCGTCCCACAGAAGTTTGCACGTATGTGGCTGTCCGCACACACCCACAGTAATGTTGGCTTTGCGGAATAAAACTTGTGCGGTTGCGGTAATCCCCTAGTCTATCTTCGGATATTCAAAATAATAATCATGTGTGGTTAAAACTTAACAGAGTGTCAATATTACATTATATTTGCATTAATAACGATAGATAATGGAGTTAATCCGGGTTGTTATTATTTACCTGTTCGGGACGGACTGTTGCTGCTTTGGCGTCTATGGCGCTATACTGGAGATAGCATATGCACCGTTGAGACCTGAAAACCGAGCGAGGTGGTTCATTGGTTAGCACACTGGACTCGCATTCTGGAGGACGACGGTTCAATCCCGCGTCCGGCCATCCTGATTTAGGTTTTCCGTGATTTCCCTAAATCGCTCCAGGCAAATGCTGGGATGGTTCCTTTGAAAGGGCACGGCCGACTTCCTTCCCCGTCCTGCCCTAATCCGATGACACCGATGACCTCGCTGTTTGGTCTCTTCCCCCAAACACTCCCCTCCCCCCAGACCTGAAAGGTGTATAGGTGAAGACATGGCGTATTCCTGATATTCCGCACAATCACACGTTATTCCAGCAACTGCCTCACGTCTATGATATTCCAGTATCGTTTACGTTAACCATGGCCACTTAGGTAGATACCTAAAGATGACAACAAGTGATATGAACAATATTCTATGACACCCCCTCCTTCGGGATTTTCGCTTGGTGGTGTGGCTCCTTTTTCTGTATAAGATACAACATGAATATTATTTGGTATGAAATCAGTAATGCTATCAACATGCTCTTTAATAATACGAGTATTTACAAGTGAAAAATGTAACACATGGTACATGTATAATTGAAGCACTTTAATGTGATTTAACATTATATAACGAGCTCCTAATCCATGGTTTGAACGCCTAAGGAGTGTCTACCGGTCGCCGTGCCATCGTCTGCCTTGTGGCAAAGTGCACATGCGTTATGGAGGGGCGCGTGCTCAGTACACCGCCCTCACGGCCGTTCTTGCAGACTTAACAGACCGTCGAGCCGCTACTGTTCGGTCAAGTGCCTCTATGAGCGGTATCACGATGCAGAGTGCAACGCTTAACCCTCCTACCACTAAGGAAATATCTTATCAGGAGTCGAATCTGGAGCCTCCACATGGCAGCCATCTTACCCGACCATTCAGCTACATTGGCGGAAGATGGAAAAAAAAAGAACTGAACTCCAAGGTGTTTGATTTAGCTTCGAACTACTAAGTATCGCGAAAAATATGCCAAAACTGGTTGCTGTGGCCTTCTCCACCAAGACATCACGGCGCCTAGAGTATCAGCAACCTAACTGACAGCTTGCAGCCGCGGGTTGCCCGCTTCGCAGTCACACCGAAGCACTACACAACCGCAGGCAATATTGACGAACGGCCACAACAGCAACACCACAGCAAAGACACCAGCGGCCACCAGGGGCCACTACCGGCCCACATTAACATAAGGAAGAGGTCGCTGCAGATCCTGGACTATTTTCACACGTCAAACCACATGATGGAAAATAGATCCAAGTTACTCATCCGCCAAAGCGCTATAAAGGCCGACTCTCGGACGCACATCGGCAGTTCATCGACCGCCAGCAGACGTGGATAGCTGCCGACCTGGAAGCCCGGCTTGGATCTTCTCCCTGATCTCTGGATTAGGCCTGGTATATCGGAGAAGTCTCTGGCGGAGACTAGTAGGAAATTATTTCAGTTGTTTTCTATATTATTCTTGTATGTAGTTGTGATTCGAAGACGGATCACTCTTTTGTGTTGGTGTTATACTTGAAGAATTTGTTTTGGTTAATTGAACAGTCCAAAAAATTGTTTTCGGACTTTGATCATTTGTTTCTTCTGCTGACGCAGACATGTCACCCCCAAACTCCCATCGCTCCCCCCCCCCCCCCCCTACCCAAAGAGGGATTTGGATTCTTCGCCAAAAAATGCCTGGAGTTTATTACATTTTTTTCCATTCGTGGTAGGTGGTGCTGTAATGGACAAATTCCATTTCTACAGTTTTTGCAGTTAAGATCCTACTCATTCCATACTGCATCATTTTTAGCAATAAAAATGTATACTTCCTTGTTACAAATGGTTGGAAGTTTTCTTAAAAATTTAATTTCCTTTCTGAAATTTTGATTGCTTGTCGCCTCTGGAGTGTCTTTTTTTCCAACAGTCCATGAGCCACGATGCCGTCAGGGATCCGTGTGCAACGTGTGCTGGAGTCCCTTGGTGTGGAGTCTGTACAACCCCAAATCCAGGGTTTTAACCGCCTACCACCCTGGTTACTGGAGAGACCCAGAGTGATTCTAGACTTGGTGCGGTGCAAGAGAGATTGCACTCCTGCTTCTGTTTTTAATACAACATTTTATGCCATTTTACCTGAGCACCACGACTATGTAGCTGTTTTCACGGATGGGTCGAAACAGGAGGATTCTGTTGGTTGCTCTGTTGTTTTTCCAGATCGTGTCCTCAAGGTCCCACTGCCACAAGCATTTACTGTCTTTGATGCAGAATTGCTGAGATACTGCGAGCACTTGAGCACATGAGATGCTCTTCCCGTCCTAAATTTCTTGTCAGTTCCCATTCATTAAGTGCCCTTCACTCATTGCAACGTTTGTGTCCAGCAGATAAAATAATCCAGAATACCCAGGATGCCCTCCTCCAACTACAGCGACTGGGGAAGGTGATGGCTTTTTGCTGGGTTCCGGGGCATGTCGGCATTGCTGGGAATGAAAGGGCAGATCTCGAAGCCAAGGTGGTGTGTCTCGATCCGCAAGTATTTCAGTGTGCCATCCCCCTGCACGCACTCACCTCGCTGCTGAGCTCACGACTCGTGCGTAGGTGGGAGGATGGGTGGCTGGAAATGACTGACAATAAGCTCCGTTGAGTCAAGCCCACAACGCGTGTGTGGTGTACTTCGTTCCAGCCCAGTCGGCGGGACGAGGTTCTCCTCACTCGGCTTCGGACAGGTCACAGTCCTATGACGCATGGCTTCCTGCTCCGACGAGAGGACCCTCCAATGTGTGGTACTTGTGGCGTCCAGGTCATTGTGCACCGCGTTTTATTGGATTGCGTTTCATTTTCTGACCGGCGGGCCGCGGCTCAATTACCGGCCGGTCTGCCACCTCTTTCAGGAAATACTCAAAAGAATGTCGTTTAAGTCTTAAAGTTATGTGACTTGTCCAATGTTTTTACCAAGATTTTAGGGAGAGTGTCTTACTTTGTTCACAGGATGACTGGCTCACCCATATTTTACGTAAATGGCCAGCCAGTGATAATTTCCTGTGGCATCCTTGACGCTCCTTTCTCGTTTTCCTTACGTTTTATTTTCTTATACAGCATTTTGCATCTTTTCCCGTTTTCTTTGACTGTATGCTTCCATTTTACTAAATTTGTCCACATTTGTTTCTTTTAATGTGCGTCAGGGCGCTGATGACCTCGACGTTGAGCGCCGGTAAGCCCCAAAACACAAACACACGCACACACACACACACACACATACACACACACACACACACACATTTTACTGTAAGACGCTTACGGTTAACCATTTAAATGTCTAGCTGTGAAAGTTTTTGTGTACAAGCCGTAAAAGTTTCTGTGTACAATCAAAGTTTTAGAATCGAAATTAAATTTTTAACAAAAACACCAAACGTTTACAACAACAAATCGTACATTTTTATAGCTAAATCTAATGCAGACTGAAATGAATATGTTCTTAGCTGAGAAACGCGGAAAATTGAATTTTTTATGTTACACTCAACCGATGGAAAAAATTGTTTGCAGTAAATTCTCAGTATTTTGTGGCGTAAAACATGAATCTGCATTAAAAATGGTGGGCTCCCAATGGGGGCTTTGGGGAGAAGCGAAGTTAGTGTGTGGCCAATTTTAGCAGAGACAGATGTCCCTTTTGAAAGTATTAACTTTTCATGTGGAACAATTTTGTTTCGTGCAATGCGTAGTTTTCGAAGTATTTAGTTGTTTCGAGATAAAACAAGCGCCCTGTATATGTCTAGCAATTAACAGCATGTATCATGTGAGGACAACTCGTTACACGAGTCCATTTACACTATGTGATCAAAAGTATCCGGACACCTCGCTGGAAGTGACTTACAAGTTCGTGGCGTCCTCTATGGGTAATGCTGGAATTCAGTATCGTGTTGGCCCACTCTGAGCCTAGATGACAGCTTCCACTCTCTCAGGCATACGTTGAATCAGGTGCTGGAATGTTTCTTGGGAAATGGCAGCCCATTCTTCACAGAGTGCTGCACTGAGGAGAGGTATCAATGTCGATCGGTGAGACCTGGAACGAAGTAGGCGTTCCAAAACATCCCAAAGGTGTTCTATAGGATTCAGGTCAGAACTGAGTGCAGGCCAGTGCATAACAGGGATGTTACTGTCGTGTAACCACTCCGCCACAGGCCGTGCACTATGAATAGGTGCTCGATCGTGTTGAAAGATGCAGTCACCATCCCCGAACAGTGGGAAGCACGAAGGTTCTTATAACATCATTGTAGGCCTATGCGGCGATAGTGCCACGCAAAATAACAAGGGGTCAAGTCCCCTCCGAGAAAAACAGGACCACACCATTACAACACCGCCTCCGAATTTTACTGTTGGCACTACACACGCTGGCAGATGACGTTCACCGGGCATTCGCCATACGCATACCCCGCCAACGGATCACCACATTGTGAACCGTGATTCGTCACTCGACACAACGTTTTTCCTCTGTTTAATCGCCCAATGTTTACTCTCCTTACACCACGCGAGGTGTCGTTTGGCATTTACTGGATTGATGTTTGGCTTATGAGGAGTCGCTAGACCATGAAATTCAACTTTTCTCACCTCCCGCCTAACTGTCATAGTACTTGCAGTGGATCCTGATGCAGTTTGGAATTTCTGTGTGATGGTCTTGACTGGTCTCTGCCAGTCAACAGATGAGGTCGGCGTGTACGTCTTTCTGCTGTACGTGTCCCATCACGTTTCCACTTCACTGTCACATCGGGAAGAGTGGACCTAGGGATGTTTAGGAGTGTGGAAATCTCGCGTACAGACGTATGACACAAGTGACACCCAATCACCTGACCACGTTCGAAGTGCGTGAGTTCCGCGGAGAGCCCCATTCTGCTCTCTTACGATATCTAATGACAACTGAGGTTGCTGATGTGAAGTACCTAGCAGTAGGTGGCAGCACAACACACGTAATACGGGAAACGTGTGTTTTTGGGGAGTGTCCCAATACTTTTGATCTCATAGTGTAACATTTAATGTTGAGAAAATAATCTGCTGAAAGCTCCAAAAATCTGTATCCAATAATTACGACAGAAACTTTTGTCTTAAGTGACGTACCAAAAGTATGACTATACTTTATGGGAATGTGGCTATGATAGGCCTCGATGTTCTTAGTCCGTACAATACGAATTACAGAGTCCTATTTCAGCAGACCCGACGCAAGCCTGCCGACCGAAATCCAACGTAGCGAAGGGCTTAAAATTGTTTTCGATAATTTAATATTTGCCGATGTCGATGACGATAAATGAGATGTAGATACTGGTAAAAGAATTGTAGACGTGCAGTGCAGGAGCAGACAGCATTTAATTTCGGCATGTACATCCTTGTTAAATAGGGGGGAGCACAGCCAATAGAAATACCAGAATTTTCAACACAACCGTCGGCTGTAGTTTCACTATCAATTTATTTGCAACCTGTTTCGACAATACATTTCATCGTCAGGTCCTCTAAATATATAGTGGATGAACTGACTGATTAACGTCTTTCGGGAAAATTTAGTCATTATACAGGGTAATCCACAGATCGTGACCGGGCCAAATATCTCACGAAATAAGCGTCAAACGAAAAAAACTACAAAGAACGAAGCTTGTGTAGCTTGAAGGGGGAAACCAGATGGCGCTATGGTTGGCCCGCTAGATGGCGCTGCCATAGGTGAAACGGATATCAACTGCGTTTTTAAAAATAGGAACCCCCATTTTTCATTACACATTCGTGTAGTACGTAAAGAAATATGAATGTTTTAGTTGGACCACTTTTTTCGCCTTGTGATAGGTGGCGCGTTAATAGTCACAAACGTATAAGTACGTGGTATCACATAAAATTCCACCACCGCGGACGGTATTTGCTTCGTGATACATTACCCTCGTTAAAATGGACTGTTTACCAATTGCGGAAAAGGTCGATATCGTTTTGATGTGTGGCTGTTGTGATCAAAATGCCCAACGGGCGTGTGCGATGTATGCGCCTCGGTATCCTGGACGACATCATCCAAGTGTCCGGACCGTTCGCCGGATACTTACGTTATTTAAGGAAACAGGAAGTGTTCAGCTACATGTGAAACGTCAACCACGACCTGCAACAAATGATCATGCCCAAGTAGGTGTTTTAGCTGCTGTCGCGGCTAATCCGCACATCAGTAGTAGACAAAATGCCCGAGAATCGGGAATGTCAAAAACGTCGGTGTTGAGGCTGTTACATCAACATAGATTGCACCCGTACCAAATTTCTATGCACCAGGAATTGTATGGCGACAACTTTGAACGTCATGTACAGTTCTGCCACTGGGCACAAGAGATATTACGGGACGATGACAGATTTTATGCACGCGTTCTATTTAGTGACGAAGCATTTATTGCATTTATGTGGTATTTACAGGTAATCACGCTGTAATAGAATGCGTTCTCATAGATGATAAGTTCACAAAGGATCATGTATGACATTTAAACAACCTAAATAAAATGTTCAAACGCTCCTACGTTCCGTATTTTAATTTAAAAAACCTACCTGTTACCAACTGTTCGTCTAAAATTGTGAACCATATGTTTGTGACTATTACAGCGCCATCTATCACAAAGCGAAAAAAGTGGTCCAACTAAAACATTCGTATTTATTTTGAAACGTCCCCTTTGAACAATTATACAAGACTGTGCTTAAACTGACACACAATATTTTGTTAGCGCAACGCAATCTGACTTTCAAAATTCCCTACAAAAGAATGGCCCTGACTAACATTAAACTATACCTTTCACAAATCACTTGCCTCACAAAAATCTTCGCTGCTCAAGCTACTGCAATACAGCGAGCGCCACTACTGCCAGCTAAATAAAAGATTCAAACTACTGAAGGCACTAACTACTGATAGGGATAGTTAGCAAAATGAAAGATATTAATAGAGAACAAACAATGTATTTACCTTGATATCATCATATACAAAAATAGCAGTTCATGACAAATTTCAAAACTCCGCCATCTCTCTCCCCACATCCACCACTGCTGGCGGCTCACCTCCAACTGCGCAACGCTACGCGCTGTTCACATCCAGCTGCCGCTGCCCAACACTACAATGGCAGACAACAATGCAAACTAGCCACAGACTGCACACAGCACAGCCAGTGATTTTCATACAGAGGTGGCGTTACCAATAAAAAAACCTAAACAGCCTACTTACATAGCCCCCATGCTCCCCACAAAAATTTTTACAAATTGGATTGGGCAGTGGCCAATACAGATTTGAAAAAAAATTTTCATAATTACAATAACAAAGAAATCAAATGCACACACTTATTGATACAATGTTGGTCAAAAGCTAAAATTTTCTCACAGTCCATAAAGACAGTCCTGATCATTCATCACAGTAAAACTGCCGTTTCTTTTCTCAAAGTCTGAGCAGTAAAAGTCAATGCACACGGATGTAGTGGATTTCCATGCAGTCTTGAAGAAGTAGTGTTGTCCTTCCAACGGAAAGACAGTGCTGACTCTTGACATGCTGACAGATAATGGGCCACAACAGAGCAAACCCACAGCAGAGTCATTCGACGTTTTGAAGAATATTGGTAGGTAGGTCATCACAGAGTAGACCCACTGTAGTCCTGGTAGAGAGTATGGTATTGGTGGGCCACCAGAGGTGCAGACCCACTATAGTCCTTGTAGAGATAATGGTATTGGTGGATCATCAAAGATGTAGACCCACTGTAGTCCTTGTAGAGATAACCAGCAGCCATCTGTTGTGACTGTGCAGGTGCACAATCACCATTGAAGAGTCTTGCGAATAATATAGCAAGTCCATAACCACCACTTGTGCACTCACAAAGTTTTTGGAATTGTCTTTAGAACCAGCAATGCTGTTATCCAGTCCCTTGCTGAATCATTAACACACGTGCAAACACTATCAGTCCCTACTTCTCACATATTGTCCATATACTATGACCAACAGAAACGTGTGCAGTGAAATGTAACTTAATTTGAAGAACTGGTGTCTGTACAATTATAAATTTACAACATGAAAATACAATTACAAAGGTACAAAATACATCATTAAAGAACATAACAATACAGATAACATTTGTAGTAACACAGGCTTCACAAAAGAATAGAAATAAACATATACATCAGTGGAATTATGACATGAGTACATACATAAAAGATCACAATAACTTTTGAAACATCAACTTCACACATGAGCATTAAACAGAATAAATAATGTGTAAGCATATTTATAAGGTAAATAACATATTATTAATGCCAATTATATTCGAGGATAACAGTATTCCTCATCATAGTGAATGTAGCTTAATATTAAAGGAAGAAAAAATTCTATGAAACTACACAGAGACAGGAAGAAAACAAATACTCAAGGGTACACAAACACATAGTGGGATAACACCAATAGGAAAGGACAGGGTTCGTTTTCAGTGTAACATTTGGTACTGCAGTCCAACCCAAAACTTCATATATCTTTCCTCTTATTTCATCCTTTGTTTCCACCAAAAAAATTCTATCTAAGCATGCTTTCTGTATTTATATGTTCACACATTTCTTACCTCAACATTTATTTCCAAGAAAATCCTACCTAAACCTGTTTTCTGTACTTTTTTTTCGTATAACTTCCCTATGCATTTCTTCCAATTCATCGAAACTCATTCTCTTAGAGGCTACCCCCCTCTTAAGCTAACTTAAATCTACTGAGCTCAGATGCTAAACTAAGGGACGAGGCAATGCAGCAGCACAAAATAAGTAACACAAACAGCAATGACCAAAAAATTGGAAAATTGCAAAGCAAGCTACAGTAAATCTAAATTACCAAGCAATGTAACATTACAACTAATATGAGCCAATGTGCAGCAACAAAAAAATAAATCTGGCTTAGCAGAGTAACACAAATTAAAGTTCAGTAGCACTGTGCCTGGCAAACAGCAGATATCTAAACATGACATAGCTCAAGCAGAAAAAATATTACAGTAAAAACAACAATGCAGATAAGGGAAATGTATATTCACATCTTAATGTCTATGTAATTAAAGTGATGCACCACAACAACTTATTGTAAAAAAAATATTACCATGTACTTGAAAAGAAAATTACGTGTTACTGTTACTAGTTCCTTCTTATTGTTCTTTCCTTTCCAAGTGCTCCTTTTTTAAAGAATGTGGATCATAAAATAATTATTTAATAGATCTGTTGACAGAAAGTGTTCACATTAGTAAATGCATTTCATTTTATAAAAGCAATGCTGCAACACAGCTGGAAACCAGATGTCAAATGAAATAAGCAATTACGCAAACCAAAGCATAAAAACATCATTCAATAGTCATGTGGCATTTCGTAACTCAGTAGCTCTCAACTCTCGTAGAAAGACACTTGTCATAATCAGGTGTGCAGATGTAAAAATATTTCTCGTCATTTCATTAGGCATTTCAGTAAATATCGTAAATTAAGAGCTAGTGTAATCATATGTTTTCAAGTTCGACCGTGTCGTTTTTGCGATGCTTTCTACAAAGGAATGTCAGAAGCGAGGTTCATGGCGTCCCCCTTTTTTTTTCTACCTGTGCCGCTGAAAAGGGCTCGCAATAACGGCTTTTCCTCCAGGCAACTGGCACACCTGGCCGCTCGCAACGCATTACGTCACGGTCACTTACCTTTCTTACCGACATATTTACGACAGCAGTTTCCGCTACAGTGACAGTCTCATATAAACATTTCACAGGTCGAAAATTTGCGTAACAAATGTGTAGAAACAAAATCCTATGAATATAACAGTGTCCAAAAAAATTTTCAGTGGCATTGTGATACATTCACACATGTACACACATTTCATAATTCTAAAGTATGATTCTAGTTTCCAACATCCTTTTCCATAAGTCAGAGTCCCTAATCACTATTTATTACTCCTTACCTTATTACACATATACGTATCCATCGACACTCGTCAATATTTCGTCATTATAAATATGAAGCATAATCAAATAACTCATATAGCCTCAGCCTATTAATCATAAACATACCTCAGCAGCATAATACACATCGTCGTCATAAAAATAACATCATTAACACCTCAGTCAAATCTCAAAATCGTCGTAACTTCCTCCAATAATTTCTAAGCCTAAAAAAATTCTCTGCTCATGTCAAAAGTGTCATCTGCCTCAAACGTACTTTAAAATCATGCTCCCTTACCAAATATATCATTCAAAGCTCTCATAGTATCACAATGGTTCCGAAAAATATGAGCATTTCTCAAAGTACAGACAAAATACAATTTCGTAGGTGTGAAGTTATCCAACTGTGTAATTGCGTAAACATCTGTCACTGATGTAATAAAAAAGTTTATTTCTCTGTTAAATGATCAGATAGCTGTGTAATTTTTGTGTTAGAGAAATATGGTACCGATGTGTAAAGTTGTATAAGCAAATACCATATTAGCTTGGGTTCCTTGTGGTTGCCACACACATGGTACACAAAGTAAGCGTGTACCCCCCTGAGGATTAATGTAATTATACCCTCAGGTGTTACAGATTACACCAATGGAATGAAATATATCATGGAAAACTTTCTTTGTAATACAAAAATCTTTAAAAATAAATGTTTTAAGTATAAAATTGATCACTGAAATGCGTGTCCTGTAGCGCTAAATGTGCATCTTGTTGTAAGATAATCTCTGTGGAAGTGTTGTAGTTATTTTCCTCCGAAAGCTAAGTTCTGCAGAAGCCAATGTACTTACCTCATGATAAACAAAAGTGAAATGCTTTGCGTATAGATATCGTAGTTATTATGCTTATTGGCGTGATGAAGAAAGTAC
Source organism: Schistocerca serialis cubense (assembly GCF_023864345.2). Lineage (NCBI taxonomy): Eukaryota > Metazoa > Arthropoda > Insecta > Orthoptera > Acrididae > Schistocerca > Schistocerca serialis. The sequence goes on along the minus strand of NC_064639.1, from coordinate 1,139,836,357 downwards.
TGTACAGTAACGTAATGTTGTGCCACGAAAAAGGCTGTCTCATTGTTGCTATACCACAAAAGTAACTACTAAAACATGTTTTTCTTTCCAGAAGAATTCAGAAAACTGTGCAGATATAAAACAGATACACCGCAAAAGCAACATTGTAAATTGTCACTCATTAGTAGCGTCGTGATAAAAATCGTGTAGCTGTCACATAAACTAACCTCTGTGTCATCTGGTATCTCTCAGAAAGCACTTTAAATTCAGAATGTATTTTCAAATAAACCAAAATGTTGCATTAAAATCTCATTAGCAGTACTGGTAAATGTTCTAAGTATGTGAGCCTTATAGTCGTTACATAATCGTGCAACAAACAAGCAAGAATGTACACACACAATAACACTGTGACGTCTGTTTACTATAACAATGCATTCGTCATTTCTGTTTAAATAAGTTCCCTTGGTTCTTGATTGGATATTTAACTTCAAACATTGTTGTATGTTAACACATTCTAAGTCTGACAAAGCATATTAGTAATGTGAAGCGAAAAATTTTATGACAAAGACTAAGTTAAAAAGCAGATTATCTTTCAATAAACGGTTTTACATGTGAAATGTGGTGTAAACCTTTACTCTTCCTAGTACGCAGAGTTTCAACTTCAACGCAATTATCATGTGGTATGCGTCGGATTCTGTAAGGTCCATTGTAAACTAGAAAGAATTTGTGACTCAAGTGTTTCTTCTTATGTGACAATGAATGAGCTTTAATGAGAACTTTCTGACCAATATACAACTTCTTTGCATTTGCTTTACCGTGTAGTTTTCTCCCTTTGTCTGCTGCAGATTTTATATTTTTAAGAGCCAAATCAATTATGTCTTTGTGTCGAAGTTTACGTGTATTCGGGAAAGGTACAAGCTCTCTGATTCTGTTCGGTGGTTCTTCATTCTTCAGTACAAGAGTAGGTGGTAAAGCAGTGGAGTCGTGAGGCATTTCATTCAGCACGTTTTGAAATAAGTGTAAATATCTCTCCCAATGCTGATGCTTTCTGTGACAATAAAGTCTGCAAAGCTTATTGATTTCTTTCATAATCCGTTCAGACGGGTTGCAATGTGGTGAGTACAATGAAATAAAAACAGGTTTGATTTTATGGTTGCGAAGCATGCGTGACCAAACAGCAGATCTGAATTGCGGTCCGTTATCTGAAATGACTTTACTAACGTGTCCAACTTCACGTAAGAAATTTTTAACAAAGGCGTTGGATACAGACCGTCCAGTGGCTTTACGTAACGGAGTGAAAGAAACAAATTTTGAAGTAAGTTCAACAGCGACTACAACGTACGAAAATCCATTAGATGTTCTGACAAGCGGTCCCAAGAGATCAACAGCAGCAAATTCTTTTAATTTAGAAGGAATGATAGGAAACAACGGAGCACGATGTGAGACAGTAGATGGTTTCGCCTTTTGACAAAGTTTACAAATAGACAAGACTCTTCGAATTCGCTTTTCCATATTGTTAAAATAACAAGTCGTTCGAAGAATATGATAACATTTTCGTGGGCCAAAATGTGCGTAGCTCAAATGAATGTACCAAATGAGCTTATTAACAAAATCGTCTGGAATGCAAAGTACCCATAGCTTGTCATCAACAGTGCAGCGTTTGAAGAGAATGTTGTTTCTAACCAGGTAATAATGCCGAATCTGTGTGTGTGTCTTTTCATGCCATTTGCTCTTGATGTCTTTCCAAATCGGATCTTTATCTTGTTCATGAGCAATGTCCTTTAAAGATGTGGTGATGAAGTTTTCAAAGGCGACTTTCTGAATGTAAAGAATACTGAAATTTTTCTCGAGGTTGCCTTCTGTGGTACTTTTCTCAAGCCCAGCCGGTGCGCGTGACAGTGCGTCCGCAACAATGTTCTCCTTGCCGGGAATGTAGACTATTGTGAAGCGGAATTCTTGCAGAAACAATGCCCAACGTTTTAACCTGTCATGATTTAATTTTGAAGACATAAGAAATTGTAATGCACGATGATCACTGTATACTTTTACGTGCTTACCAGAAAGAAAGAAACGGAATTTGTTAAATGCCCAAACGATAGCTAAAGCTTCTAATTCAGTAACGGAATAATTTTTTTCAGATTTTGTTAGCACTCGGCTAGCAAAAGCAATGGTTTTCTGAATGGTAGTGTCATTTTCTATGGCTTCTTGAAATAAATGGGCACCAAGACCGACTTTAGAAGAATCCGTGCTAAGGCAGAAATCTTGTGACAGATCTGGATGAGCTAAGATTGGCGCATGAAGTAACGCTTCTTTCAAAGAATTGAATTCCAACTGTGCTTGTTCGTCCCAGTTCCAAATAGTATTTTTTTCAGTGAGAGAACAAAGTTTTGGTGTAACAAGAATTTGCATATTCAGAAAACGACGGTAAAAATTTACGAGACCTAGAAAACTGCGGACTTGTCTTTTTGTGGATGGAACTGGAATAGCTCTGATTGCTTCTAACTTTTCAGGATCCGGCTGAATGCCTTCAGAAGAAATAATATGTCCCAAAAACCTCACCTTTGACCTACCGAATTCAGACTTTTCCAAGTTAACTGTAATTCCAGATTCTGCAAAAATACGTAACAAACTGTTGAGGATGCGATTATGTAGTTCCCATGAAGCTTCTGCTATTAGAATATCGTCCACATATAAGGTGATGTGACGTTTTAAGAACTCAGGTAATATGGAATTTAGCCCGCGAATGAATGCTGCTGAAGAAATGTTCAAACCAAAGGGAAGTTTCCGAAACTGATAACAAACGCCGAAACAAAGGAAAGCTGTGTATTTTCTACATTCTGGATGAAGTTCGATTTGATAAAAGCTGGATCTGAGATCAATGGAAGACAACACTTTTACACCATTAAAATTTTGAAGAAGTTCTTCCAACGTTTGCGGCCTGTCTGTTTCAGGAATAATGATCGTATGGATTTGTCTCGAATCTAAGACAAGCCTGATCGATCCATTTTTCTTCTCAACAACATGTAATGGATTGTTGTATGAGCTTACTGCAGGCTCAATAATGCCCTCGTCGAGCATAGATTGTATTTCTGTTCTAACACGGTCCCTATAATGTGCTGGAATTACATATGGTCTAACACAAAATTTAGTATGCTCACGAACACGAAATTGGTATTGAAATCCCTTGATTGTTCCTGTTTTGTGAGTAAAAACTGTGGAATGTGCTTGTAAAATCTCAAAAAGGTCCTGCCTATCAGTGTCATTACAATTCTCCATTGTTTGAATTTTATTCTGAATTAACTTATTAGTGTCAAATGCGCCGTCGATATCATCCCTGTCAGTACTTGCAGAGTGATTGTTAGTGTCTAGTTCCGTAGAAAAGTCCGAACTGTTGTCTAACAGAAGGTAAAGCCGATTAATTTCCTTGTCATGGTTTGAGAGCCAATCTTCAAATTTCAAAGCTATTGACTTACCTTCTTTCTCTAAACTTATTTCAGCATCGTGCAAGTTTAAGATTGCTTTGTATTCATTCAAAAAGTCTACTCCCAATATAATTTCCGTCGACAATAATGGAACAATGAGAAAGCTCATAGAGAATCTGTGGCTTTGACAATAGAATTCTAAGTTGGTTTGTTGGCGTACATCTACACTTTTTCCAAAGATTGCACCTTGTAATTTAATCTTACGTAACGGAAGTGTGGGACAATCGTTCGATTTGTTGCATTTGCTAAAGGCTGTTTCACTAATTACTGAAATGGGACTGCCAGAGTCAAGTACTGCCGTAAATTTTACATCATTTACTGTAATGTGAATCACAGGATATGCAATATTGTTATGTTTTATGTCGTGTTCCTGGAGTAAGATGTCCCTAATGTCTTCCATTTTTACGTAATTACTAGCTACGGCAGCTGCGTCGTTAGTGTCATAAGAACGTTTTGTGGCTGCCAGCGGTGTGAGTCATTGCCTATTGTCTCTTTGTTGGCGAGCGTCGTTATTGGGATTTGGAGACCTAACTTCTACAAATTCACCGTGACGAGAGGGCCCTGCCCTGTTTAAATCCCGCCAGTTCTGATGCAATTCAGGTCTGTCGTTACGATCACATCGTCTGTCGTCATGTCGGTAGTTCCTGTAGTTTCTTTCTTGTCGGTCAAGTGGTGGAGAATTTCTCCTTGAATCGTAACTGCACGCTGGACCGTTGTGTCTAGAGTTATTCTGTCTCCCTTGATAATAATTATTTTGGTTCCCAAATTGTCTGTTTCTCAGATTGTCTCTGTGATAGTCACTACCGCGGAGAGGTGATCTTTCCCTGTAATTATTACTACTCTGCCAACGGTTGTAATACGGGTGGTGTCTGTTTCGGTCACGATTTGTGTTGTGAGAATAGCCTTGTCGCGTCCAGTTATTATTTCTTTCATCGCGGAATTGCGACTGATGTGATCTGTAATTGTTGAGCTCCTGCGTTCCGCGATTGTCAGTGTCACTTTCCAGTTCTTGTAACAGTCCCTGAAAAGCTTCAATGTCGTCTTTGCAACGTCCTGCCAAAATAATATGTCGTAAATGTTCAGGTAATTTGATTAAGCAAATGCGGATGAGTTCTGAGGGGCTGTATGGGTTTGACAGGTACTGATTCTTGTGCAACATGTCTTCAAAATATTTCACAAGACTGGAGAATTCAGATTGTTCGAAATGTTTCATCATTAAGATACCATGTTTTACTCGATCTTGTGTGGCTTGAGACCAATATGCTGAGAGGAAGGCATGGTAAAATTCTCCTTCACTGTGGCAATCGTGAATGACCGATCGCATTCTTACAGCTGGTTCATTCTCTAAGTAGCCACACATAAATTCTAATCTGTGCTCCAATGACCAGTTGGGAGGAAAACAATGAGAGAATTGATGGAGCCATGCTTGTGGATGAATGTCGTTGCCAGAATTTTTAAATGTTTTGAATTTACGTGTAGTAATGAACAGCTTATAGTCAAAATCATCATGTCGGCGAGTCGCATATCGGTCATTGTTAGGTCGTGTCGGCCGTTCCATCTCAAAATTCGGTGCACATTGCCAATTTCTTTCATAACTTCCGAAATGCCCTGCGTTATTATTTTGCGGCTTTTCCGTATTTCTAAGTCCCTCTTCCCGTGTTGGAGCGCGAGTGTCCTCTGAAATACGTAATTCTTGTATTACCTGTGTCAGCTGATCTTGTACTTCCCGGATTTCTCTTTGGTGTTGTGTATTAATTTGATTCTGATTTTGTTTGAATTTCCTAATTTGTTCGTACTCTTCTGTGTCATTAAAGACTACTGGTCTTGCGTCAATCAGATTATCATCTACCTTCGTAGATAAATTAGTGAACTGATCCAAAAGTTCGGCTACTTTCTCCGATAGTGTACTTATTTCCTCAGTGTGTTTTTCTGAACCAAGTTTCAGAGTATCTACTGTGTCCTTAAAGTTTTCCTGAGTTTTTGCAAGTTGCGTAACCGAATCGGTAGATGCAACTGAGTCAAATTTAGCTTGCAAGGTCTCATGATTTTCATGAACAATAATTTGCAGTTCTTTTATGGCTGCTTCGTGATTCTGTAATGCATTTTCATGCCGCGAAAAAATAGGTTGAAAATGCTCACAAATTTGTGTTTTTACGTCGTTACAGACTTTTTGACATTTCGATTCGATTTTATGTAACTCAGTAGTTAAATCTTCACGTGTTTGTTCAAGTGTGGTGTCTAACTTTTGAAGATTTTGTTCCATTTGTTTCTGATTTTGTTCAAGTGTTGTGTCTAACTTTTGTAGCTTTTGTCCCATTTGTTGCATTAACTGTAATAACAATGCACTGGTGTCTGAAACATGTTCCTCAGTGCTTTTCGGCAGTGAATTTGCACCGGCAACATTCACATTTTGACAAGCGGAAAACGTGTCTTGACTCATTTGGGAAAACGGTGAGGACGCAAAACCTGAATCTACAGTATTTGCAAAATTGTGTCCTGTCATTTCGGATTCCTGAGGCGAGCTGTTGCCGACCGATCGATCGATAATGCTTCCCTCTTCACTAATTGTTTCACTGTCCACGCCATTGTTTGCCGCCCGCTCCATATCCCTATGCACAATTACCAAATTACTACTTTGAACATCAGTTAATTCATTACTCGGTGGCGCTAACACACTGCTTTCATTTTCACTGTCATTTCTCAGTTTACTTTGGAGCCTAGTATTACGTTTTTCACACGCCATTATTGTCACAATATTTCGCACGATAACACAGAAAAGCACAATTTGAAGTGCAAAAATAGGAGAACACATTAACATAGCACTGAAAATAATATGTAGTTAATTGCAAGCGTAGCTGCGAAATACTTGGTGCAAATCTACATGCATGCCACAACTGTTTTACTGTACAACAATGAAAGACTACAACTACAAAGGAGATTCTCTCTACAATTACGCGCTAGCAATAAACAAAAGCTACACTAAATACACAAACTACAAGAAAAAATCAGAAGATTCCAGTGAGGTATCCTAGGCTAAGGGTCGACATATGAAACGTCCCCTTTGAACAATTATACAAGACTGTGCTTAAACTGACACACAATATTTTGTTAGCGCAACGCAATCTGACTTTCATAATTCCCTACAAAAGAATGGCCCTGACTAACATTAAACTATACCTTTCACAAATCACTTACCTCACAAAAATCTTCGCTGCTCAAGCTACTGCAATACAGCGAGCGCCGCTACTGCCAGCTAAATAAAAGATTCAAACTACTGAAGGCACTAACTACTTATAGGGATAGTTAGCAAAATGAAAGATATTAATAGAGAACAAACAATGTATTTACCTTGATATCATCATATACAAATATAGCAGTTCATGACAAATTTCAAAACTCCGCCATCTCTCTCCCCACATCCACCACTGCTGGCGGCTCACCTCCAACTGCGCAACGCTACGCGCTGTTCACATCCAGCTGCCGCTGCCCAACACTACAATGGCAGACAACAATGCAAACTAGCCACAGACTGCACACAGCACAGCCAGTGATTTTCATACAGAGGTGGCGTTACCAATAAAAAAACCTAAACAGCCTACTTACAATTTACGTAATACACGAATATGTAATAAAAATGGGGGTTCCTATTTAAAAAAACGCAGTTGATATCCGTTTGGCCTATGGCAGCGCCATTTAGCTGGCCAACCATAGCGCCATCTGGTTTCCTCCTTCAAGATAGACAAGTTTCGTTGTTTGTAGTTTTTTCGTTTGACTCTTATTTCGTGAGATATTTGGCCCGGTCACGATCAATGGACCACCCTGTACATCTAGAAGGCCTGATGATAACGAATGGCTCTGAGCACTATGGGACTCAACTGCTGAGATCATAAGTCCCCTAGAACTTAGAACTAGTTAAACATAACTAACCTAAGGACATCACAAACATCCATGCCCGAGGCAGGAGTCGAACCTGCGACCGTAGCGGTCTTGCGGTTCCAGACTGTAGCGCCTTTAACCGCACGGCCACTTCGGCCGGCTGATGATAACGAAGTGTACCGTCTAAACCGGCTGCTGAGAAACTGATAATGAAATTGTATCTGACGGCAGTCTTGAAAACTGTAATACCGACAGCATTTTTCTCATCCGCTCAGACGTCGCCTGATGCAGTGTGCAGTGTGTCAGGGGCGACGCCGTGGCGGCGCCTCTGACTCACGTAGCTGACGCCGGCTGGCGGCAATAACTACGCAGCCCCTCCAGCCTATTTGGCGGAATATCCGCCGCCTCCCCACGGTCTCACTCCGGAAGGAATATAAGGGATGACCCTCCTAGAGAAATGAGGGTGCTGCCGTTATCATCTAAAATGCATGGCCTGCAGTCCTTGCCGCGGTTAAGCGCCGCCGTACATTTGTCAGAGCTTCGCGCTAGTCGGGAGCAGCCACCCGGCGACACTTGTAACCCAGCAGTATTTCACGTTCGGCCGTAATTTATTGGTCGGCCAGATATGGGTCACGCGGTACTTCCGCGTCGTAATTCACGGATGAGGGGAGGTGCCAGCCATTTTCGGCACTGTCATCGCTGCAAATAAATATCAATTGCCGTGTCGCTGCGCTACATATAATCTCCCAGATGAGTCCTCCCGGAGGTATACGATGTGCTGCAGCCAGATGTAGAGGCACTGTGAAATGTTTAGTTTCAGAGTCTGTAATACAGAGCGTTTGCAATAAAGAGCAAACTCTGAACAGCAGAACAGACGAAACACTGTTTATAATCCATTCATTTTTTGCAGTCGAAATGTTACAATACCAAAGCAGACTGAAGCGTCCGGTTGAACAAGTGACAGAGGGGAGACAGAGGCAGAGAGAGTCAGAGAGAGGCAGAAAGAGAGAGAGAAGGAATGACAGTCAGCACCAAGTACTGTATTTTTTAAATATAACATTTATCAGCGAAAAGAATCAACTGAAGGAAGTTTCTGTCAGGTGTTATTTGTCTTGGTATATTAGGTTGTTGCAGAAGTTCTTAGCAATTACCCAACAATAATGTATTGTTGTTGTGGTGGTCTTCAGTCCAGAGACTGGTTTGATGCAGCTCTCCATGCTACTCTACCCCGTGCAAGCTTCTTCGTCTCCCAGTACTTACTGCAACCTACATCCTTCTAAATCTGTTTAGTGTATTCATCTCTTGGTCTCCTTCTACGATTTTTACCCTCCACGCTGCCCTCCAATACTAAATTGGTGCTCCCTTAATTCCTCAGAACATGTCCTACCAACCGATCCCTTCTTCTAGTCAAGTTGTGCTACAAATTCCTCTTCTCCCAAATTCTATTCAGTACCTCCTCATTAGTTATGTGAACTACCCATCTAATCTTCAGTATTGTTCTGTAGCACCACATTTCAAAAGCCTCTACTCTCTCTGGCCTAAACTAGTTATCGTCCATGTTTCACTTCCATACATGACTACACTCCATAAAAATACTTTCAGAAAAGACTTCGTGATACTTAAATCTATACTCGATGTTAACAAATTTCTCTTCTTCAGAAACGCTTTCCTTGCCATTGTCAGTCTATGTTTTATACGCTCTCCGCTTCGACCATCATCACTTATTTTGCTCCCCAAACAGCAAGATTCATCTGCTTCTTTAAGTGTCTCATCACTGTTAACGTCCAGACGCATCTCAATCGTGTCTTCCCTGGTCGATGGATCGGACGAAGGGGACAGTTGCATAGCCTATTCCTTCAGTGGATGTCAACCTGTGCGATTTCTGGATATGGGGTCATCCCAAAAGTATCGTGTATGCGGAGCCCACTCCAGATGTTGAGACACTGGAGCAGCATATTCATGCTGCCTTTGACACTATCCGGATGCAGCCGGGGAGATGTAAACGTGTGAGACAGAACAAGTTAAGGCGTGTATATGCATGCGTTGAGGCACATGGAAACCATTTTCAACACGTACTGTAATTGTGGCTGCCCGGTACAGAACGTATTAGACCGCAGTCTCTGTAGCAATGTGTGATTGAATAAATGGTCTATAGCATGGAAACCATGCATTTCTGGACATAAGTTAATTAGACCTTTTTTATTCCGTATCCTCTCATCGATCAGTCCCTAGAGCTTATACACGGTGGAGAAAACATTCTGTATACGTGAAAATTGAAGAATATTGTTGTCCAATTCGTTGAGTGTCGTTTGTGCTGTTTGCACACTCCTGTGATGATAAACTCAAATCTCTGGTGATCTACAGAGATGAGAAGCGCTCCATACGACCATAGAAGTTAATTAAAGGGAATAATGATGTCACACAGTGGAAACTTCTTATTGAATGGAAGTTGATAGAGGTGCCCCAATCAGACATAACAATATACGCAGCACACTATGCACTCAGACATACAGGGCTATTACAAATGATTGAAGCGGTTTCATAAATTCACTGTAGCTCCATTCATTGACATATGGTCATGACACACTACAGATACGTAGAAAAACTCGTAAAGTTTTGTTCGGCTGAAGCCGCACTTCAGCTTTCTGCCGCCAGAGCGCTCGAGAGCGCAGTGAGACAAAATGGCGACAGGAGCCGAGAAAGCGTATGTCGTGCTTGAAATGCACTCACATCAGTCAGTCATAACAGTGCAACGACACTTCAGGACGAAGTTCAACAAAGATCGACCAACTGCTAACTCCATTCGGCGATGGTATGCGCAGTTTAAAGCTTTTGGATGCCTCTGTAAGGGGAAATCAACGGGTCGGCCTGCAGTAAACGAACAAACGGTTGAACGCGTGCGGGCAAGTTTCACGCGTAGCCCGCGGAAGTCGACGAATAAAGCAAGCAGGGAGCTAAACGTACCACAGCCGACAGTTTGGAAAATCTTACGGAAAAGGCTAAAGCAGAAGCCTTACTGTTTACAATTGCTACAAGCCCTGACACCCGATGACAAAGTCAAACGCTTTGAATTTTCGGCGCGGTTGCAACAGCTCATGGAAGAGGATGCATTCAGTGCGAAACTTGTTTTCAGTGATGAAGCAACATTTTTTCTTAATGGTGAAGTGAACAGACACAATGTGCGAATCTGGGCGGTAGAGAATCTTCACGCATTCGCGCAGCAAATTCGCAATTCACCAAAAGTTAATGTGTTTTGTGCAATCTCACGGTTTAAAGTTTACGGCCCCTTTTTCTTCTGCGAAAAAAACGTTACAGAACACGTGTATCTGGACATGCTGGAAAATTGGCTCATGCCACAACTGGAGACCGACAGCGCCGACTTCATCTTTCAACAGGATGGTGCTCCACCGCAGTTCCATCATGATGTTCGGCATTTTTTAAACAGGAGATTGGAAAATAGATGGATCGGTCGTGGTGGAGGTCATGATCAGCAATTCATGTCATGGCCTCCACGCTCTCCCGACTTAACCCCATGCGCTTTCTTTTTGTGGGGTTAAACCTCCTCTACCAAGAAACGTGCCAGAACTGCGAGCTCGCATCAACGATGCTTTCGAACTCATTGATGGGGACATGCTGCGCCGAGTGTGGGAGGAACTTGATTATCGGCTTGATGTCTGCCGAATCACTAAAGGGGCACATATTGAACATTTGTGAATGCCTAAAAAAACTTTTTGAGTTTTTGTATGTGTGTGCAAAGCATTGTGAAAATATCTCAAATAATAAAGTTATTGTAGAGCTGTGAAATCGCTTCAATCATTTTTAATAACCCTGTATTAGTTGTAGGAGGTATCATCTAATTTATAACAGAAATAAGTGATCACTATAACAGCCAGATTTAGTATCATAAAACAAATCACTTGAGTTACCCGCTGATACAACCAAACGAACATGAAATACTTGGACAAGGGTCTCTAAAGGTGAATTGTAACCTTTTCACAGGTATGTGGGCAAGACTAAGTTATGCAGAGATCACACGAATACGAGCAGTGACTATAAGAATGATTAGTAAATTACAGGTAGAACAAAGAAAAATATGATCGAACTGCAGTGATACAAACAGGCTGTCAGGAAATTATTAAAACAGGATAGCTGACTCCTGCAGGGATTGAGCTAATATCGCGTCCCTACGGAATTGATGACTGCAACGATGGCGCATCTTACCATCTCGCAACGAACTACGGAAGGCAGCGGTAGCAACGGATGGAGGCCCTGAGTTCAGATCTCTCTTTCTCCACAGCACTCAAGTGGAAACACATTCTGGTGGGACCGTACGGCTCACCTCATCACTCGTCCAGCAAAATGTCTTTAATCCAACATCTCCTAACATGAAGTGTACTCTTCCAGTGCCGAGCGTGAAGTGTAGTCCTCCAGAGCCACAAGTGTAGTGTGCTTTCTCGTCACTTATCGTGACGTGTTTTTCTGTGTGAGCACTCTGTAACTTGGCTGCCTTTTTGGCATAGCAGGAGCTCACCGCCCAGCAACAGCAAACATTGCAAGTTCCCGTTCAAATTCAAGTAAGGATATTTCGAACAATCTCCCACTCTTGCTGGTTTTTGCTGTTTCCAACTAATAGGCTCTGAGGTGGAGGAGTAAGGCAGAAAATCTCTCACACAATAAGGTACAATTTTCAGAAGGACCTGTTAAAAGCCTGAAACGTAGGCATAGTCGAGAAACTGCGTACTCTACGAAAAAATACAGTAAGATCTATCCGGAACGCTGGATTATGAAAGTTTAAAGCAAGGATTATTTCGAGGCGTCGTAAGGAAAAATCACACGGTCCTCGGGGAAGCGACACCTGGCTAGATGGTTCAAATGGCTCTGAGCACTATGGGACTTAACATCTGAGGTCATTAGTCCCCTAGAACTTAGAACTACTTAAACCTAACTAACCTAAGGACATCACACACATCCACGCCCGAGGCAGGATTCGAACCTGCGACCGTAGTAGTCGCGCGGTTCCGGACTGAGCGCCTGAACCGCTAGACCACCGCGGCCGGCACCTGGCTAGAGAAACCTTATATTGTTAGAAGATTTCTGCGAAGAGTTCTATGTTTTTCCGATAGAAGGCGACTGCACCAAATACTGTCTCGAGAGCTTGAAGTGAGGGAACGGAATGATTGTTCGTCTGCCTGCGGCTGCCACTTCGCCTCAGCTTTGGAACATTGTGTGGTGGCCATCTCCTCCTAAAAGTTTTCTCATATATCACTAGCCAGCCCTTAGGTTCCCAAACGAGCATTCACTCCTCCATACTATGAAACAAAAGTCAGTATAAAGCAATAGGTCACTGAAGGCATCGAATCTTTACACCAATTATTACATACAGCGACAGCAATCGACTATTTGATGAAGAGAATGAGCATCAAATATTCTAAAACTTGTTGTGGGACAGCTTCAGAGGAGGCTGGCCACTTAACAAATAGATCCATTAATACGAAACAGGAATGCCTGTGGTATTAAGAAATACTATACAGTTTTCAATGGAACATGCATGCATAATCGAATTAACATTACATTCTGAATACCACAGACATTGATATTTCGTGTTTATTCATCAGTATCAGGCCCTTGACTCTCAATAAATATGTCCTCCTTCGACGGGAATATACGTAATGGAACGGAACATAACAGAGAGAAGGTCGAATACTGAGTTCTGTCTTCCGAAACTGGAAGCAACTGCAGTTGGTTAGTAGTGGAAAGGCGTCAAGACCAGATGGGATACCTATAAGATTCTGCACAGACTATGCGAAAGAACTTTCTACCGTTATAGCAGTTTTTTTTGTTATTTAGCGTATGGCTAATAAAGACATATCATAAAATTAAATTACATATACATATCTACATGTTGACACACAAGAAACTTAAGTTCGTCTTTACAACTGAGTATCTAGTCCTTCAATCCAGCGCACTGCATCTGGAGTGGCTAGCAGGAAGTTTAGCACCTGAGAAGATCTTATTTCAGGAGCACATCTGTCACTGCTTCCCACCGACCTTTCCATTCTTCAAGAGGTTTGAAATCCTTAGCAATCATGTCAGCAGCATCGCACACACTTGGATGGAGTGAGTTCAGTCTCTTACGATGTAAAAGTGGTAGGTCGCTATGCACAGGTAGGCTAGAATTCCTGGAGATCTTGTGGAATTCTCTCATAAGGGCAGTGCATCTGCGAAGATCGGGAGGCATTGTACCGGTTAACAGTGAAAGCCAATAAACAGGAGTAGATCTGTTTGCGCCAGATATTATGCGCATTGTCGTATTCAGCTGGGTGTTAGCAAGTCTTGTATGATGACTGTGCATCCAAAGAGGTGCACAACAATCAGCACGTGAGTACACCAAGCCCAGAGCTGAACATCGCAAGGTGGTTGCTGAAGATTCCCACGTAGTTCCGCATAGCTTATGGAGGATGTTGTTTCGAGTCATCAACTTTTGAGCTAAGTTAAGAAGGTGTTGTTCGAAGCATAGTGTACGGTCCAGGATGACACCAAGATAATTTATCGTAGATCGCTTGAGCAACGAAGAAAACCTAGCGACTGGAAGAAAATGCAGGTGATTCCCGTTTCTAAGAAGAGTCGTAGGACAGATGCATACAATTGTAGACCTATATCGTTGGCGTCAGTCTGTTGCAGTCTTATGAAACATATTTTATGCTCCAGATTTTTAAAGTTTTGGGGGATTCGGTGAACAGATATCCTGCGAAACTTAGGTCGCTCTGTTCCTCCATGAGATCCACATCGCCATGCACAACGGCACTCAGGTTGTTTCCGTGTTCATTGACTTCAGGAAGGCCTTCGACACCGCTCCGCACTGCTGTTTAGTGAAAAATTCACGAGCTTATCAAGTATCACAACAGATTTCTACTGCTTTCAAGACTTTCTTAAAGACAGGACTCAGCGTCGCTCTTTGTTGTTAGTGTGGTCTTCAGTCTGGACACTGGTTTGACGCAGCCTTCCATGCTACTCTATGGTGCGCAAGCTTCTTCATCTCCAAGTACCTACTGCAACCTAAATTCTTCTGAATCTGTTTAGTGTATTTATCTCTTGGTAACCCCCTTCTATTTTTACCCTCCACGCTGCCCTCCAATACTAAATTGGTGATTCCTTGATGCCTCAGAACAAGTCCTACCAACCGATGCCTTCTTCTAGTCAAGTTGTGCTACAAATTCCTCTTCTCCCAAATTCTATTCAGTACCTCCTCATTAGTTGCGTATCTACCGATCTAATCTTAAGCATTCATCTGTAGCACCACATTTCGAAAGCTTATAGTCTCTCTTGTCTAAACTAGTTATCGTTCACGCTTCACTTCCACAGCCCGCATCTCGTGGTCGTGCGGTAACGTTCTCGCTTCCCACGCCCGGGTTCCCGGGTTCGATTCCTGGCGGGGTCAGGGATTTTCTCTGCGTCGTGATGGCTGGGTGTTGTGTGCTGTCCTTAGTTAGGTTTAAGTAGTTCTAAGTTCTAGGGGACTGATGTCCATAGATGTTCAGTCCCATAGTGCTCAGAGCCATTTTTCACTTCCATACATGGCTACACTCCATACAAATACTTTCAGAAAAGATTTCGTGGCACTTAAATCTATTCTCAACGTTAACAAATTTCTCTTCTTCAGAAACGCTTTCCTTGCCATTTCCAGTCTACATTTTATATCCTCTCTACTTCGACCATCATCAGTTATTTTGCTCCCCATGTGGTGTCACCACCAGACACCACACTTTCTAGGTGGTAGCTTAAATCGGCCGCGGTCCATTTTGTACAAGTCGGACCCGCGTGTCGCCACTGTGTGATCGCAGACCGAGCGCCACCACAAGGCAGGTCTCGAGATACGGACTAGCACTCGCCCCAGTTGTACGGACGACATTGCTAGCGACGACACGGACGAAGCATCGCTCATTAGCTGAGCAGACAGTTAGAATAGCCTTCAGCTAAGTCAATGGCTACGACCTAGCAAGTCGCCATTAGCCTTACATAGTTTGATAGTTATCATATGAAATGTCTCATCAAGAACACTGTATACAACAAGGATAGATAAAAGTTAAGTATTCGAGGAGCTGCATACTTTTCTTATTAGCATTCATTACTTATCCTGTTCCAGAATTCACGCCCGTCTGCGTTAGATAGCGTGCATTTCGGCCTCCTCTATCTACAAGGTGTTGGCACATTTGCCAACACATCATTGGCGACGAGGCAAACGTGTTCTTTCTAATTGCTTACATTTATTTGTGTCATGGCTTCGCCACAATCTCCAGATGTACTGTCCGAATTTTATCGCTTGCAGAATCAGCAGACGCAGGCATTATTGGATGCCCTTTGACAGCTCGTCCAGGGTCAACGTGCCATTCAAACCGATGTGGCAGCTGCCGCTTCACCGCTACCGCAGCCACAACATACAGTTGCACCACCATTCCGTAATTTTCAAGCAGACGTAGAATCCTGGACAGAATGGTCACGCCAGTTTGGATTTCATCTCGCCGCCTACAGAATTCAAGGTAACGAGCGGCAGCCTCATTTATTGTCGTGTGTAGGGGTGCAACCGTACCATGTGATAGTGAAATTATTTCCCCGATGTGACGTAGCAACTCTGTCCTACGATGAAATTTTGTTCACATTGGACGCCTATTTCAAAGAAACAGTCAATGTAGTTGCAAAAAGGTAAACGTTCTTTCGTACAAAACGTACAGCCGGTCAAACTAATAGGGAGTGGGTTGCAACATTGCAAGACCTTACAAGGGATTGTGCTTTTGAGTGTGAATGTGGACTCCCTTATTCAGATACAATGGTACGCGATGCAATTGCACAGAACGTTTCTGATGTTCGTATACGGGAGCAAATTTTGAAACTAGTTAATCCCTCCCTTCAACAAGTGATAGACATATTGGATAGGCAAGACACACTTGACTGTGCTCAGGAATCTTTTGCAACTTCGCCAGCCGTGTGTAACATTAACCGGTCCGCTGGGCGCGCTGCGCGGCCCGGTAAACTGCCCTCCCGCACGTCCACGCAGCTGCCGCCATGCTCTAAACCAGGTGTGCCGCGCCAGCACACAATTGCAGTGAAATCTTGCCTGTGGTGTGCAACTAGACATTCGTGTGCCAATTGCCCATCACGCCAAGCTATTTGCTTTTTCTGTAATAAGAAAGGACATGTTCAAAGTGTTTGCCAGAAAAAGCTCAGATCAGACACTCTTAATCATTCCAGGCCCTTTGCTTCGCGCCGGAATCGAACCAAGGACACTCAGGCTCGTGAACCTTCACCCATGGACATTCATGTAGTTAATTCCACTCCACCCAGTGCCACTTTCTCTAACAGTGACTGTGTTCGGCCCACAAAAAGTGTGCGTCGACGCCGCCGGAAATCACGTCAATTAGCAAGTGATTCTGTACCAGTGTCTGTTCAAATTGCACAAAACAGTCGCTCTTGTCGCCAGCAGGACAATAAACTTTTTGTACATTTGGACTTTAATGGCACGGTCATACCATTCCAGCTCGATACCGGAGCTGCAGTTTCATTGCTCAATCACGACACGTACAAACAACTGGTCAAACCTCCGTTGCATTCCGCCAATGTTAAGCTAACTACATATTCCGGACAGCAGATCCCTGTGTTAGGACAGTGCAGCCTTCTTGCAACAAACAAGGGCCAAACAAAACTTGTGTCATTTTACGTTCTTCGTTCTCCTACTGCAGTGAACTTGTTTGGTTTAGATTTATTTCAATTGTTTAACATGTCTATAGTAAATCAGGTCCTATCAGTGAATCAGACTGTGCCTTCAGACAGTGTTTCTCGGCTATGTGAAGAATTTGCAGACCTTTTTGCACCGGGCCTTGGTTGCGCTAAGAATTATGAAGCAAATTTGGAACTGAAAGTAAACGCGCAACCGAAATTTTTCCGAGCGCGCAATGTTCCCCGCGCTTTGCGTGATGAGGTCGCAAGAACATTACACGATTTAGAATCGCAGGGTGTAATTGAACGTGTGCAAGCTTCCCTCTGGGCCTCCCCCTTAGTAATTTTGCCAAAACCTTCCGAAAAACTGAGACTTTGTGTGGACTTCAAGGCAACAGTGAATCCACAACTCGTGATTGCAACTTTTCCCTTGCCCTGCCTGGAAGATCTTTTTGATAAACTGTGCCCGGGTAAATACTTTTCCAAGTTGGACCTAGCAGATGCGTACTTGCAAATCCCAGTGGACGCCGAATCCCAGCGCGTCTTGGTGGTTAACACGCATCTTGGTTTGTACCGCTTCAAAAGACTGCCATTCGGGTGTGCATCCGCCCCTGCATTGTTTCAGCAATATTTACAAACTGTTCGTGCGTCGGTCCCTACTGCTGCGAACTATCTGGACGATATTGTGATCTCCGGAAAGACAGCCGACGATCATTTAGCACACCTACGAACATTATTTCAGGTATTGCGACAAAATGGTCTTCGCTTGTGGAAGGACAAATGTGTGTTTTTTGCTCGTGACTTACCGTACCTGGGCCATGTACTCAATGCCCAAGGCATACATCCGAGTCCAGAGCACCTCCGTGCCATACAAGATATGCCTTCGCCACGGAATGTGAAGCAGCTACAGAGTGTGTTGGGTAAAATTAATTATTATCATCGCTTTCTGCGCAATGCCTCTTCCATTTCAGCTCCGCTTCATAGCTTACGCCGTAAGGGTGTTCCGTTCGTCTGGACGACGGAATGCGAACGCGCCTTTCGCCACTTGAAATCGGCGTTGCTTTCTAATACTTGCCTTACGCCATTCGATCCCCAGAAACCCCTTTTGTTGATGGTCGATGCATCGGATTTCGGGATAGGTGCTGTGCTTGCGCACAAAGTTGGCTCGCATGATCGCCCTATTGCCTTTGCGTCAAAATTGCTCTCGTCTGCGCAAAGACATTATTCACAGATAGAGAAAGAAGCTTTGGCTCTCGTGTTTGGTGTTACTAAGTTCCATGATTTCTTGTATGGTCGTCACTTTACCATCATCACAGACCACAAACCTTTGACATCGCTTTTTCATCCGAACAAGCCTGTACCTCCACGTACAGCGCAGAAATTCATTCGCTGATCTATTTTCCTCTCACAGTACCGCTATGATATCTTGTATCGGTCCACTGCTAAGCACGGAAACGCCGATGCGTTGTCCCGTTTGCCTGTTGCTGAGGATATAGCATTCGATTCTTCCGAACTTGCTTGCATGTTCATTGATGCGGAAACCGATGAAGTGGTCGAATCGTTTCCGATTGATTTTCGTCGTGTAGCTACAGCCACAGCTGCTGACCCTGTCCTTGCTACCGTTTTGCGTTTTGTTGCTACGCAATGGCCTTTGTCAAAGTCTCGGATCGAGGATCCGTTGGTTCGCCGATTTTTTGCTCACAGGGAGAGACTTTTTGTTCGACGTGGTGTTTTGTTGTTGCGTTCTGATAATGATCAGTCCAGAGTCGTGGTCCCACGTTCGTTACAGTCTTCTGTTTTACGGCTTCTTCACCAAGGACATTGTGGTATAGTGCGAACGAAACAACTTGCTCGTCAGCACCTTACTTGGTTCGGAATCGATGCTGCGATTACGAATATGTGTTCTTCTTGCATGGCGTGTGCTGAACAACCTCCGCACTGCCGCGGAAAGTCTTTGCATGGCCAAAAGCCACTTCCCCTTGGCAACGCTTGCACATCGATTTTGCTGGTCCATTCTGGAATTCTCGATGGTTGGTTCTGGTAGATGCCTTCAGTAATTTTCCTTTTGTTGTCTGGATGTCTTCCACGACGTCCTCTGCCACCATCCAAGCGTTGTCTGCTATCTTTTGCATTGAAGGTCTTCCGCAGACTATTGTTTCCGACAATGGCCCACAATTCATGACCGCAGAATTTCAGTCATTCTGCCAGGCGAATGGTATTCAACATATGACGTCCGCGCCGTTTTCGCCTCAGTCAAACGGTGCCGCTGAACGATTGGTCCGGACTTTCAAGTCACAGATGTTGAAGTTGAAAGAGTCGCATTCTCGGGAGGACGCGTTGTTGCTCTTTTTGTCATCGTATCGCTCTCAGCCCCGAGATGGTCGCTCGCCGGCTGAGTTGCTCCATGGTCGTCCTCATCGAACCTTGATGTCTTTGCTGCATCCGCCGCATCAGGGTCCTGTGCAGCGGCAGCCTCCTGCTTTTGCTCCAGGCGACGTTGTATTCTATCGCAACTATCGAGGTTCACGGCGTTGGCTCGCAGGGCGCATTCTTCGCTGCCTCGGCCGCGCGATGTATTTGGTTTTGGGTGCCTCTGGTGAGGTGCGTCGGCATCTCAATCAGCTGCGCCTCTGTCGTCGCACGGGTTCTGCCGCTCCCCGTCTGCTTTCAGCGACGGTGCCGTCCGGTCAGCGCCCTGGGGACCCATCTACTGGCTCGCCTCAACCCCAGGTGTTACCGACGATGCCTTCCATTTTGCCCCATGGCGACGCGCCGCCGCAGCCGCCGCCGCCGCCGCCTGTTCTCCCGCCGGCGCCGCCCAAATTCGACGCTTCGCTGCAGCCGCAATGCGCCTCCCTGGGTCACGCGCCGCCGATCGCTTCCCGTGACCAGCTGTCCTCTGCCATGGAACTCTTGCCCGCTCCGGACCACATGGCGTCTTCGCGCGTCGGGTACCCCGACGCAATGGAGGTCGACCCTTCGGCCCCTCCTGTCTCTTTACGGGCGCATACACCGCATGTTGACGTGCACCCTGCACTAGGTTTTCAGGCGTTTCCTAGCTCCCCTCGGACCGAATGGCCGGGTGCGGGTGGCACAGCCTCGCCTGTTGTTAGGCTCCCCACCTCATCGCATACGTCAACATGGGGTCCTCCCCACGGCGGGCGGAAGCCTTATAACACGACCGTTCGCCGATTTGTGGGGGAGGAATGTGGTGTCACCGCCAGACACCACACTTGCTAGGTGGTAGCTTAAATCGGCCGCGGTCCATTTAGTACATGTCGGACCCGCGTGTCGCCATTGTGTGATCGCAGACCGAGCGCCACCACAAGGCAGGTCTCGAGATACGGACTAGCACTTGCCCCAGTTGTACGGACGACATTGCTAGCGACGACACGGACGAAGCATCGCTCATTAGCCGAGCAGACAGTTAGAATAGCCTTCAGCTAAGTCAATGGCTACGACCTAGCAAGGCGCCATTAGCCTTACATAGTTTGATAGTTATCGTATGAAATGTCTCATCAAGAACACTGTATACAACAGGATATATAAAAGTTAAGTATTCGAGGAGCTGCATACTTTTCTTATTAGCATTCACTACTTATCCTGTTCCAGAATTCACGCCCGTCTGCGTTAGATAGCGTGCATTTCGGCCTCCTCTATCTACAAGGTGTTGGCACATTTGCCAACACATCACCCCAAATAGCAAAACTCATCTACTACTTTAAGTGTCTTATTTGCTGATCTAGTTCCCTCAGCATCACCTGATTTAATTCGACTACATTCCATCATCCTTGTTCCGCTTTTGTTGATGTTCATCTTATATCTTCCCTTCAAGACACTGTCCACTTCACTCAACTGCTCTTCCAGGTTCTTTGCTGTCTCTGACAGAATTACAATGTTATCGGAAAACCTCAAAGGTTTTATTTCTTCTCCATGGATTTTGATACCTACTCCGAACTTTTCTTTTGTTTCCATTACTGCTTGCTCAATATACTGATTGAATAACATCAGGGATAGGCTATAGCCCTGTCTCACTCCCTTTCCAACCACTGCTTCCCTTTCATGCCCCTCGACTCTTATAACTGCAATTTGGTTTCTGTACAAATTGTAAATAGCGTTCCCTTGCCTGTGTTTGACCCCTGAAACCTTCAGAATTTGAAAGAGAGTATTCCAGTTAACATTGTTAAAAGTCTTCCCTAAGCCTACAAATGCAGTGGCTTTGCCTTTACTTTCTGTTAACGGAACGTAATAGACAAATGTACGCCAAGGAAGTGTGGTAGGACCGTTATTGTTTACAACATATATGAATGATCTAGTTGAAAGCGTCCGATGCTCTTTAAGGCTGTTCGTAGATGATGCGGTTGTCTATAAAGAATGTTATGAAGCCAGAAGATAGTAACGATCTGCAGAATGACGTCCAGAGAATTAACGACTCGTGCAGGCTTTCGAAAGAACAGGCAGCACACTGATCCCGCAGCTGTGAAACACTATTTGTAACTTCAGGTGGGATTACTGCTATCAGAAGCAGCGGGATATTAAGCGGAATCATCGGCGTCCAGCCAAGAAGTGCACCGGGCCGGGATTGGAACTCAGGATCTCCTGCTTACTAGGTAGGTTGGTTCAAATGGCCCTGAGCACTATGGGACTTAACATCTGAGGTCATCAGTCCCCTAGAACTTAGAACTACACTGCTGGCCACCGTAAATGCGACACCAAGAAAGACAAGAGGTAGCACAACAAAATTTATTTTGTAGATAACATGTTGACCAAGTATCAAATGATTACGTTTACAGACGTCTGTGACATGTGGTTCTTGCCAGAATCAGTCGCCAGAGTAGCCGCCATTGTTGGAGATCACCGCTGCCACACGTCTCGGCATTGAGTCAAAGAGACGTTGGATGTGTTCCTGGGGTACAGCAGCCCAAGCAGCTTCCACACGTTGCCAAAGATCATCTGGTGTGGCAGCTGGGGATGTAATCTGGGTTACTCGTTGAGCAACCATGGACCACATGTTTTCTATCGGCGAAAGATCCGGAGAGCGAGCAGGCCAGGGAAGCACTTCAATCTGGTTATTAACGAAGAACCTTTGGACAATGCGTGTCACGTGTGGTCGCGCATTATCCTGTTGAAATATGGCTGTGGCCGAGCCCTGAAGGTAAGGAAGGACAACTGGCTCCAGCACCTCGGATATGTAGCGCCGGCTATTTAAAGTACCGGCAATGCGTACTAGAGGCGTGCGAGAGTAATATCCAATACCGCCCCATACCATAATACCCGGTGCAAGACCAGTGTGGCAGTGCATAATGCAGCTGTCCAGCATCCTCTCTCCACGGTGTCTCCACACTCGAATCCGACCATCGTGGTGCTGCAGACAGAAGCGTGCCTCGTCAGTAAAGACAACGTCATTCCATTCTGCCGTCCACATCCGTCTGTCATCACACCATTGGCGACGGAGACGTCTGTGGTTCTGCGTCAATGGTAGACGAAGCAATGGACGTCTTACGGACAGACCACTCTGCTGTAAACGGCGTCAAATGGTACGCGCAGACACTGGATGATGCGTTACAGACGCAATGTGCTGTGTTATGGTTCGGGATGTCACTGAGCGATCCGTCACTGCCATGCGCACAATTTGCCTATCAGCACGTGCAGTGGTGCACCGAGGTGAATGCGATCGACCACGTCGGTCCGTCTTACCCTCCTGCATCCAACGGTCACATGTCCGCATTACAGTTGTTTGGTTTCGTCCAACACGACTAGCGGTTTCTCTGTATGATAATCCACAATCTCGGTAAGCCACTATCCTTCCTCTGTCTAACTCGGATACTTGATCAAACGATGTTCGCTGTTGTCTACGAGGCATAACTGATCGTCTTGTGAAACAACCACAAGGTAAACACACGTGCCGAACGTACACTCGTCGAAATCGCCAAGCCTTAAATGGCGCTATGAGGTGGCGCCACAGGCGCGCGTGATGTACGTCTGCGCTGAAATTCTAATCAGTTGCATATCTCATCGCTGCAAACCCATGGTGTAAATTTCACTTGATTCGGATGCTTCCTTCAGGGTGTTGCATTTCCGGCGGCCAGCAGTGTACTTAAACCTAACTAACCTAAGGACATCACACACATCCATGCCAGAGGCAGGATTCGAACCTGCGACCGTAGCGGTCACGCGGTTCCAGACTGAAGCGCCTAGAACCGCTCGGCCACAACGGCTGGCACTAGTTAGGTGCGGCAAGCACTGCGCCATCCGGGACCCACCGTTATAGCAACTGCACGGACCATCTGGGTGCGCCTGAGGGCCGATCCACACTGCCGCCGAGCGCCACTGCGGCTGACAGCAGAGATCCCCCTTCCAGTTACATATAGTGCTTCACAGCTGCGGGATCTGCGTGGTGTCCGTTCTTTCAAATTAACAGACAACACGCACTCATACAATTCATAAGCCCCGCTGGGCAATGGATACACATTCTTCTGTGCGAGAGCACGAAAGATGCGCGTCTTCCTGTAACAATCTCTGACAAGGGGAGGCCGCCAATTGTGAAATTCAGATTCGATTCATACTGCGCATAATAAAAGCTCTTGGCCAGAGGTGTAATGTGACAAAGCACCAAGATGCACTTCTCAGCCGTTGTCGAGAAAATCTCCAGTTAAAAGAAACCGTTGCTGTGAAATATTCTCTACGATTAATAATTTTTTACAGCGTCGTGGTGCAGCGGTAATCTCTCGGGTTCGTAATCCGAAGGTCGCCGGATCGAATCTCGCGCCATGCAACCTTTTTTTTTTTAGTATTTGTTTTTTGTAATTCAAATGTGTGTGTATACACACACACACACACACACACACACACACACACACATACATACATACATATATATATATATATATATATATATATATATATATATATATATATATAATTCCCGGTAATCAGTTGCAACAATTGTGCATATAATAAGTTGTTGAATGTCGTTTTTCGTGGAAAAACTGGCTACTTCGAACATCATTATGTTTTCCGCAAACAAAGTTGTATTTCACAAATGTTATTAATTGTCTTCATAATGTTAACCACGTATAGTTAACGGAAGACGTAGAAACGATATTCCGAAACGAATACGTATAGCGTAAGTCAAACGTTCGAATTAGAATAGAGAACCCACGAACACAAATTTGCTGTGGCAGGTATGAAATATAAACTCCGTTACTCGCTCGTTACACTTGAAGGACAGATGTTGAATGGGCCGAAATGAGCCGCCGCATAACAGCGTAGTTGCCTGCTGACTTCGAAAGAAGGTAGATGCGGTCCCTAGCGCAACTTATAACATCGTCGAAAACCAGTGCGGACGGGAGAGCCTTGGTACACCCTGTTAAACAAACGGTAAAATGGAGGCGGTGCAATTGGAGAGCGATCCGCCTTCACCAACATGTATAATCAATTCATTAATACTATATAAATATATAAATATATATATATATATATGTATATAAATTACGAAAAACTAATAATAAAAAAAAATTGCACGGCGCGAGATTCGATCCGGCGACCTCCGGATCACGAACCCGAGCGCTTACCGCTGCGCCACGACGCTCTAGAAATTTATTAATCGTAGAGAGTATTTCACCGTAACGGTTTCTTTTAACTGTCGATTTTCTCGACAACGGCTGAGAAGTGCATCTTGATGCTTTGCCACATTACACCTCTGGCCATGAGCTTTTATTATGCGCAGTATGAATCGAATCTGAATTTCACAATTTGGCGGCCTCCCCTTGTAACAACTATAATGGACGGGCCTGCGTATAGTTGGCGCTCGGTTGGATCGTCGATCGGCCGTGAGGAGCACCGAGATAGCCCTAGTTTCGATAACACTGTATCCCGTAGAGGTTACTGCACCAACCAAGTAAGCAGGAGATGCCGGGAATCCGAATCCGAATCCGGGTCCGGTACACTTTTTCGCTGGACGCCGCTGATTCCCCTTAATATCCCGCTGCAGCTGACAGCAGCGATACCCCTTCCAGTTACATACCTTGGAGATGAACCTGAATGTAAATAATTGTAACATATTGCGCTTACATATGAAAAGAAATCCATTAGTATACAGCTACACTACTCACGAGAAACCACTGGAAACAGTATCTCCCGTAAAATATTTAGTAGTAACTATTCAGAGTTACCTTAAGTGGAATGACCACATAAAACAAATAATGGGAAAAGCGGATGATAGACTCGGATTCATAGCAAGAATCTTAAGGAAATGTAGCTCATCCACGAGGGCAGTGGCTTATAAGGCGCTCGTTCTATCGATTCTTGAGTATCATTCATCTATGTGGGATCACTACTAGGTAGGACTGATGGAAGAAGAGCAGCTCGTTTTGTCACTTGATTATTAGGCGATGCGAGAGCATTACGGAGATGCCCAACAAACTCCATTCGCAGGCGTTACAAGAGAGACGTTGTGCATCATGGAGAGATTCACTGTTCAGATTTCGAGAGAGCACTTCCCGGGAAGAGTCAAACAACATATTACTCCCCAGCACATATGTCTCACGTAATGACCACGAGGAGAAAATTAGAGAAATTAGAGCCAATACAGAGGCTTACCACCAATCATTCTTCCCACGCGCTACTCGTGTGTGGACCAGCGTTGGAGGCTGAGTTACTAGTTCACAGCCCGCATCTCGTGGCCGTGCGGTAGCGTTCTCGCTTCCCACGCCCGGGTTCCCGGGTTCGATTCCCGGCGGGGTCAGGGATTTTCTCTGCCTCGAGATGGCTGGGTGTTGTGTGATGTCCTTAGGTTAGTTAGGTTTAAGTAGTTCTAAGTTCTAGGGGACTGATGACCATAGATGTTAAGTCCCATAGTGCTCAGAGCCATTTGAACCATTTTGAACTAGTTCACAATTATGTGGCTTGAGGAGTATGCCGTAGACGAAGATGTAGATGAATGTACGAGTGCAGGTTATGACACATTGTGTTGTATTGTATTGAACTGGGGACCTAGAAACGACGGAGAGGCTTCGTCCCCGCCGTAGCCGTCAGTGGTTCACAACCCCACAACAGGCTACAGCAGTCCACTCACCCCACCGCCACCCCACACCGACCCAAGGGTTATTGTGCGGTTCTGCCCCCAGTGCCCCCACCCTGAGGGAACGTCTCACACCAGACGAGTGTAACCCCAAATGTTTGCGTGGTAGAGTAATTATGGTGTAAGCGTACGTGAAGACTGTTTGCGCATCAATCGCCGACATAGTGTAACTGAGGCGGAATAAGGGGAACCAGCCCGAATTCGCCGAGGCAGATGGAAAACCGCCTTAAAACCATCCACAGGCTGTCCGGCACACCGGACGTCGACACTAATCCGTCGGGCGAATTCCCGCTCGTTAAGCAGTGCGGTAGATTGAAATGGTTCAAATGGCTCTGAGCACTATGGGACTTCTGAGGTCATCAGTCCCCTAGAACTTAGAACTACTTAAACCTAACTAACCTAAGGACATCACACACATCCATGCCCGAGGCAGGATTCGAACCTGCGACCGTAGCGGTCGCGCGGTTCCAGACTGTAGCGCCTAGAACCGCTCGGCCACTCCGGCCGGTAGTGCTGTAGACCGCACGGCTAGCCGGGCGGGCTTATGACACATGGTCGACGACATAATACGTAAGTTTGTGACTGGCCGTGATTCGTACGCGGATAGCCGAAAGAGTTTAGGCGACGACTCGCGTAATGTAGGAAACCTGGGTTCGAGTCTGGTCCGGCGAATCTTTTCGCTGTCGTTATTCCAATATACAGCTTACGACCGTTCATATTAGTAGTTGTGAACACATTTCTCGATGTTATTAAGTTGCACCCCAGCTGTCTTAGGCATTATAATTATTTTGCGATCCATTATAATTAAATAAACATCGTTTACGCCAAAATTTCGTCAGAGTTTATAACTACTGTTCATTTTCACACCATAAATATAAGTGTGTATGTCGAAATAGGACCTACGGCAGATAGCTATACATAACAGCATGGAAACCGTAGCTACCGATAAAGACGTTTCAACGGTCACTATTCTTATGGATCGAACAATGGATTACGCGTACGGAAATTCTTCACAGTTGCTATTAGTACTGGTTCGATTCAACATTCCGTAAATTCGCTTCAGAATAGAGCGAATGGATTCCAGAACCGCGAACGAAAATATTGTTAATTGCGGGCAGCGGGGTCGCCTGCCAGTTTTCTAGATACAACGGCCGGGCTGCCACTAAGGAGATCTGTGTCCCTGAGGCGCTACGCCGGAACCGTGTCGCCGAGGAGACGTGATGGATAATGCAGCTCTGGGGGCGGGGCGTCCGCAAGGTGTGGCCGTGTTGTCTGAGCGAGATGAGGCCGCCTGCCGCCGGGGGCGCGCCTTGTTTGAGCTCGGCGCGCAGGTAAACAACGCACAGTGGAATGAGTAGAGGCGGCAGGCGGGCGAACCTTGTCGTCTGCCGCCGCCCGCCGCCCAACTGCCGCCAACCTCCGAGCTCTGCGAACCGCGCTGACGAGCCGCCTCGCTCACCCAACGACTTCCCACTGTGGAAGATAATGTCGATATAGCAGCCTGCGGATCTTGTAAACGTCCCACAAGCTACTGTACTCTTCATTTCGATTCGCCTTAGTGCAAAATGGCTAAGCAGGGATGGCTAGAGGACAAATGTAAGGATGTAGAGGCTTATCTCATGAGGGGTAAGATAGATACTGCCTACAGGGAAAAGAAAGAGACCTTTGGAGAAAGGAGAACCACTCGCATGAATATCAAGTGCTCAGATGGAAACCCAGTTCTGAGCAAAGAAGGGAAAGCAGAAAGGTGGAAGGAGTATATAGAGGGTCTATACAGGGGCGATGTTCTTGAGGACAATACTATGGAAATGGAAGAGGAGGTAGATAAAGATTAAATGGGAGATATGATACTGCGTTAAGAGTTTGACGGAGCACTGAAAGACTTAAGTCGAAACAAAGCCGCGGGAGTAGACAACATTCCATTAGAACTACTGACGGCCTTGGGAGAGCCAGTCCTGACAAAACTCTACCATCTGGTGAGCAAGATGAATGAGACAGGTGAAATACCCTCAGACTTCAAGAAAAATATAATAATTCCAATCCCAAAGAAAGCAGGTGTTTACAGATGTGAAAATTACAGAACTATTAGTTTAATAAGTCACAGCTGCAAAATACCAACGCGAATTCTTTACAGACGAATGGAATAGCTGGTAGAAGCCGACTTCGGGGAAGATCAGTTTGGATTCCGAAGAAACGTTGGAACACGTGAGCCAATACTGACCCTATTACTTATCTTAGATAATAGATTAAGGAAAGACAAACCTACGCTTCTAGCATTTGTAGACTTGGAGAAAACTTTTGACAATGTTGAACGGAATACTCTCTTTCAAATTCTGAAGGTGGCAGGGGTAAAATACAGGGAGTGAAAGGTTATTTACTATTTGTACAGAAACCAGATGGCAGTTACAAGAGTCGAGGGGTATGAAAGGGATGGTTCAATGGTTCAAATGGCTCTGAGCACTATGGGACTCAACTGCTGAGGTCATTAGTCCCCTAGAACTTAGAACTAGTTAAACCTAACTAACCTAAGGACATCACAAACATCCATGCCCGAGGCAGGATTCGAACCTGCGACCGTAGCGGTCTTGCGGTTCCAGACTGCAGCGCCTTTAACCGCACGACCACTTCGGCCGGCTATGAAAGGGAAGCAGTGGTTGGAAAGGGAGTGAGACAGGGTTGTAGCCTATCCCCGATGTTATTCAATCTGTATGTGGAGCAAGCAGTGAAGGAAGCAAAAGAAATATTCGGAGTAGGAATTAAATCGCATGGAGAAGAAATAAAAACTTTGAGGTTCGCCGATTACATTGTAATTCTGTCACAGACAGCAAAGGACTTGGAAGAGCAGTTGAACAGCGGAATGGACAATGTGTTGAAAGGAGAGTATAAGATGAACGTCAACAAAAGCAAAACGAGGATAATGGAATGTAGTCAAGTTTAGTCGGCCGATGCTGCGGGAATTACATTAGGAAATGAGACACTTAAAGTAGTAAAGGAGTTTTGCTATTTGGGGAGCAAAATAACTGATGATGGTCGAAGTAGAGAGGATATAAAATGTAAACTAGCAATGGCAAGGAAAGCGTTTCTGAAGAAGAGAAATTTGTTAACATCGAGTATTGATTTAAGCGCCAGGAAGTCGTTTCTGAAAGTATTTGAATGGAGTGTAGCCATGTATGGAAGTGAAACATGGGCGATAACTAGTTTGGAAAAGAGGAGAATAGAAGCTTTCGAAATGTGGTGCTACAGAAGAATGCTGAAGATTAGATGGGTAGATCACATAACTAATGAGGAGGTATTGAATAGAAATGGGGAGAAGAGGAGTTTGTGGCATAACTTGACTAGAAGAAGCGATCGGTTGGTAGGACATGTTCTGAGGCATCAAGGGATCACCAATTTAGTACTGGAGGGCAACGTGGAGGGTAAAAATCGTAGAGGGAGACCAAGAGATGAATACACTAAGCAGATTCAGAAAGATGTAGGCTGCAGTAAGTACTGGGAGATGAAGAGGCTTGCACAGGATAAAGTAGCATCGAGAGCTGCATCAAACCAGTCTGAGGACTGAAGACCACAACAACAACAACAAGTCTAGTCTTCCTGAATGGTCAAACAGTGGCGTTATTAAAACTTGCTGGCAGATTAAAACTGTGTGCTGGACCGAGACTCGAACTCGGTACCTTTGCCTCTCGCCGTCAAGTGCTCTGCCATCTGAGCTACCCAAGTACGACTCACGCCCAGTCCTCACAGCTTCACTTCCGCCAGTACCTCGTCTCCTACTTTCCAAATTTCGCAGAAGCTCTCCTGTGAGCCTTGCAGAACTAGTACTCCTGGAAGAAAGGATATTGCGGAGACATGGCTTAGCCACAGCCTGGGGGATGTTTCCAGAATGAGATTTCACTCCGCAGCGGAGTGTGCGCTGATATGAAACTTCCTGGCAGATTAAAACTGTGTGCCGGACCGAGACTCGAACTCGGGACCTGTGCCTTTCGCGGGCAAGTGTTCTACCAACTTTTTTTTTTTTTTTTTTTTTTTTTTTTTAGAAAAATAAATCTTTATTTTCATTATGAAGCACAGCATATATATATAAGCTCAAGTTTTCCAAAACTTATACCTGATGAAAGACATTATTCCTCTCCAACAGTACGCACAACAATTTTAGTGTCATAGTCTCATTTTCCTTGTACAATTCTAACATGTAAAATCAGAATTTTCTCCTATATGATCGTGTACAATGTACATACAGAAAAGAGTTCACAAAATATCATTTACGCAGTTTTTGCAACTGTGGTGCTGAAATCTTAACTTTTCCTGGTATGTTCCTGGACAGGTCTTCATCCTTAACACTTTTTATTAAGTCCTTCTCTCTTCCAGTTGTGGTATGATCTTTGAGAAACACGTTGAGCGCAGTTTTGGCAGCCTTTCCTCTCTTGCCTGTTCCTGGTGTTATTTTTACTTTGAACTTGTAGTTAAGTAGTGTAGTGTACGGCGCTACAACAGGTACTGCAAATAGTAGTTCATCTTCTGGAAGGGGGAAACCAGTGAGAGAATCCAACATGTCCACTTCAGCTGCCGCCGTCACTTCCACTTCTTCCGCTGCACCTCCACCTCCACCATCAGATTCATCCCCACCATGCTCCTGATTGCTAGGCTTTGGTGCCGGGCGCGGCCGACTCTTCTGTTCGGCTTGCTGCCGTTCAGCAGAAGCTACAACTCCATTAGTGCCTTTACTTTTCTGATTCTTTCCTTTAGCATCCTTTGCAGATTTTTTACCCTTTTTGCTGTCCTTTGGAGAGCCCGCTGATTGCAAAATTTCCATGCGTAGCTTTCTTTCTTCTTCATCTTGATCCTTATACTTTTCTTTAATTTTCTTTAGTTTTGCTCTCTGTCCTCGTTTCAACTGTTGCTGAGACTTGTTACCAGATTTTGAGTCAGAATCTTCAGCAACTTCATTTTTCTGTTGTGTTGGTTTCTGCTTTCTGTTTTGATGCCTGCTAGCCATTTTCTGATCATCCGTATCATTTACACCATTCTGGGGTTTATTTACTACATGAAGACTCAATCTGTTAAGACTATGCTCAATTTTGAGTTCCACATCAGGAAACATTGGTTG
Organism: Schistocerca serialis cubense; assembly: GCF_023864345.2. Taxonomy (NCBI): domain Eukaryota; kingdom Metazoa; phylum Arthropoda; class Insecta; order Orthoptera; family Acrididae; genus Schistocerca; species Schistocerca serialis. The sequence continues at coordinate 1,139,805,123 of NC_064639.1, read as the reverse complement.
CCCCTCTGCATTATCTTCCTCATTTGGTGCATCACTATCATTCATATCTCCTTTGGCTGCTTCAACAGCTTCAATCTCTTTTGTAGTTTCATCAGCCTGTACATCTTCTGCATCTTCATTGTTTTCCTGGGAAACTGCTTCATCATGTTTCTCATGAGAATTGTCTCCATCTCCTTCATCATCGCTGTCAACCAGTTCTATCTCTTGGTCCTGCTCTGCTGAGATATCTGTTACTGCTGATATAGCATCGTCTTCAACATTTCGGACTTTGCTTTCATCTTTATGCCGTTGTATGGAATCGTCTTCAAGTTTAAAAAGGAAGCTAAAGCCCATGACAAGATGGGAAGGTGGCAAGAAGTTCTTCTTTCCACGTATCATGAAGGCTCCAGTCGTCAGATATTCTCCAGTTGGTGCTGTTTTAGAAACTTGGTCACTATGTACCCACCAAGCACTGGTCACAACCTTTGCATCCCATGCTACACTGTAGCACATTGCCATGATGCCAGCCTCATTGAGGGTTTTCGGGGGCACTGGCTGCCCAGATGGATTTTTGATAACAATACTACTTGCTCCCTGCACATCTGCATGAACATATATGTCACCTTGTCTCATATAACGTTTCGCAATCAGTTCATTCTGCTTTGGATCACGACCTCCAATGACCAAATAGTTCTCGGAGCTAATAAACCAGTGGAATTTTTCAAACCAATACACTTTTCGTGCTTTACTGATGTTTACCATTGCTTGAACTTCCTTAAGAGTTTGTTTTGTTTTCCTCTCAGCAGACTTCAGGGCCTTGCTATGAGACTCAATGGTTTTCTGTTGCTTTTTGGCAGCATTTCTTTTCTGTTCGTAGTACCTCCTTGCATTGGAATACGCAGACAGATCCAAATCAACATCAATTGTCATTGGTTTCCAACTGAGCTACCCAAGCACGACTCACAGCACGTCCTCACAGCTTTACTTCCGCCATTACGTCGTCTCCTACTTTCCAAACTTCACCGAAACTCTCCTGCGAGCCTCGCAGAACTTGCACTCATGGAAGAAAGGAAATCTTATTCTGAAAACATACCCCACGCAGTGGCTAAGCCACTTCTTCCAAGAGTACTAGCTCTGCAACGTTCGCAGGAGAGCTGCTATGAAGTTTGGAAGGTAGGAGACGAGGTACAGTCGAAAGTAAAGCTGTGAGGAGGGGGCGTGAGTCGTGCTTGGGTAGCTCTGATGGTAGAACACTTGCCCGCAAAGGCGAAGGTCCCGAGTTCGAGTCTCGGTCCGGCACACGGTTTTAATCTACCAGGAAGTTTCATACCAGCGCACACTCCCTGCAGAGTGGAAATCTGATAGTGGCGTTATTGCTAGTAATAACTACTTGTAATTAACAGGATGTCCGATTTAAACATATAATAATATTAAACGTAATCACTTAAGAAGTAATATAGATGTGATTCTTCGATTTCTCCAGACGTTTTTTATGACGAAATAAATCCCTGGTGAATAGCCTGGTATGAGCGTGCATAGGACACAATATTTCGGCAATCGACCACGTTGCCATCATCAGGTGCGCTGATGTACTGACCCGCGGTGGGCCGGCGCGAGGTATATACAGGACAATCCCTCTCCCGCTCCTCCCACAGGCGCTTCCTATGAGTCGGTGCGGTCCGCGCCCCGCGAGCGGTCCAGGTACAGCGTCCGTTCTCCCGCCGTCTGGGCGCTGCGTCCTAGGTCTTCTCGTTCAGGAGGGTCTGCCGGCACCGCTCTCGTTATTCTTCCCTCCTCCCCCGAAGTCGGTACACTCTGGGAAATATCCTTTTTCCTTCCTAATCCGGGTGATCGCGGGTTCCCACGCCTTGCTACGGATGTAACCGCTGTCACGATTTGGTTGTGGCTCCCTTACTCTGATCTCTATGGCTTCTTTGATGACACAGTCCCAGTATTTGGAAGTCTGTGTCAGGACTTTGGTGTGGTCATAATCCATGCTGTGCAGTTCCGAAAGCGCCGGCCGCGGTGGTCTAGCGGTTCTAGGCGCTCAGTCCGGAACCGCGCGACTGCTGCGGTCGCAGGTTCGAATCCTGCCTCGGGCATGGATATGTGTGATGTCCTTAGATTAATTAGGTTTAAGTAGTTCTAAGTTCTAGGGGACTGATGACCTCAGATGTTGAGTCCCATAGTGCTCAGAGCCATTTGAACCATTTGAACCAAGGTAGACATTGTGCCACAACTGTGACGTGATCTTTCATAAACAGGCGCAACATACCATTTTGCGAACATTGTGAGGGATTTCCTTGATCATTAGTTCCCATATATCTGGATTGGGAGAGGTAGTCCATTGATTGCCTCGTCACCTAGGGGCCCAGACACTAAGCGACTTTATTTTTTTCTGTGGAGGTTTATCAAGTGTAACAGACGCCAGTACGTGATCTACCAGATGTATCATTGCATTCCTACATCTATCGCAAATGTTACGCCTACAGTGCTACAAAACACTTGCAGAGAAGTGGAATACAGATAATATGTCTGTCGTTGTAATAGTAGTGAGAATATTCAGGTGTAATAAGTGTATAAAAACATTTAGATTTACCCTTCTTGTAGAAAATACCGCCAGTAAATACCTGAGGATGGAACTCAGAAGGAGGCGGCCTTGGCAGTTATTCCGTTTTGTGGGCCTTATCCGGAAAAAGTGGACTAATTTTACGTAAACACCTAGTGAAAACCATCTTCCGTCCCCCAAGCAAAACCAAGAGCCTTCTTGGTAGTGTCAGAGACAACCTCGGTCTACCTAAATCAGACCTTAACGGTCCAGCGGTTCCAGACTAAAGCGCCTAGAACCGCTCGGCCACCCGGCCGGCAGGTGTACCTAAGTTGCTGCATTAACGGTAGGCTGCTCGAAGAAGAATGGGCCTAGAAATCTGGCTTTCAATAATCCACTCTACACATTCAATTTGCGAGAGTTACGTTAGGAAATTTGGAAACTCGTAGTAAGTTCCTATGGGGCCAAAGTGGTGACGTCATCGGTCCCTAAGCTTACACACTACTTAATGTAACTTACGCTAAGGACAAGACACACACCGTTGCTCGAGGGAGGACTGAAACCTCCGAAGAGGGGAGCCGCACGAACCGCGGCAAGGCTCCTACGACCGCACGGCCACCCCGCGCTGCGAGATTTACGTTAGCTCTCTATCATTACTGGGAGGCTTCAGTTCTCCGCACGCTGGAACTGTGCGTCTTTGCTGTGCCGGAAGTATGAAGTCCAAGAGACACGAAATCGTGGGACGCCTTCTTTCCATCCATTTTTGACACAATGTGTCTCTGTGACTGCCTTCCGTCGCAGCCTGTCCTCAGTCTTGAGTTTGTGATCAAAGCTGCAGTTTGTATGCCCGTAGACGCAACCATATACGGACAACATCATGTACTGTCGAACAAGGTAACCGTTACTCGCTACTTGCTTGTCGGATTGACTTACGGGGGCTCTGCTGAAAAGTCGTACGGATTAATTCAACAGCAGCCTCTGTAACTGCATGCTTCGTCTGGTGGCCCGAAACTGGAAAACAAACGCACAGTTTCCCGATTCCGCTTGTCCCATTTGTTGATTGTTACGTAAGTGGGTCCATACTCGCGCCGAAAACGACGTGATTTACAATATGCTTAAACTTCGCCCAAAATTCTTCTACATCTATCTTGCTGGAACTAAGTGACGCCAATTCGCTGTGTACGTGAGATACTAATAACTGCTTATCTGCTCTACTCTGCTAGCGTTCTTGATCACATGTGATAAATTTTATTTTAATTTTATCAGTGGTAGTCAATGTTTCTTCCGTGAATGGATTAATTTTTTAAAATGAAGAACAGCCGCCTTCAGACATAATCGTAATTTATTTCAACACACGATGCATTTAGAGCTCTGGGGGCTCATCTTCAGCTGTCTTAACACGCTTAGGTTAATTCTGGTGGGATTAGAATGGTTTATTACAAAGTGGCACATTGTAATTCTAAGTTTACAAAACTAAAACAAATCGAAAAATATGTTTTCCACTTTATAACTCATTTGTAAACACAGGCTAAAACAAGCCAATAAATCTGAAATGCAAAGATACAGGATCTGTACAAATACACACGTGTTATTATTTAAAAGGAGATACAAAGCTCTAATCAAAATATACTTTTTGAACCTTTTTATTTCTGTTTGATGGCAAGAAAGATGATCTTAATTGATTTCTTAGGTTATTCAGTTAACTCCATAATAAAATGAAGTTCAAACTTAAAATGAAACAAATCAATCTATAAATTTCTTAGATGTCACAACTGCTAAAGAACATCAAAATCACAATTTTTACATTTACAGGTAACAAACCTATACTGGTGTCACAATACACAAAGCAACAAATCATCCAAACACACACATTCATGTTGCATTTAGATCGATGCTGAACAGGGTACGCGGATTGGTTTTGAAACTCAAGGCGTTAAAACAAGACATTGATATGATCAAAACAATTGCAATAAATAATGAGTATTCAGACAAATCAGTTGACCAACTATCCAACAAAATGCAGGCAAGTGTAACAGAAGCATTACAAGAATATCAACTCACGTAACACATATTTTCACAAACAAAATGAACTCACTAATGCTTTTAGATTTAACCACTTTGACAAATCGGCAGTAGCTAAAAACATATACCTTAATAGACACAGAGTAAGTGACATTCTATACAACCTAACTGTACTCCACATAAAATATCATGATAAAAGCCTTGATCTTCTGGAACAATTAGAAATAATGTTACGCATAGAAGAATTTTCCGACAATATGATAAATGAACATACAGATTTTATCACCCATATTTTTTCAGTAATTGTAAAAATTTATTTTTCCCAAAGAAGCGAGTATTAATAGTGCAACCATTTGATAACATGCAGCCACGTCTTATATATTCACGAATATTTCTTTTACAAATGGTACCTCTGTATAATCAATAATCTTCTCTGAAATGATAACATCTGTTCATTTGTAAAAGTGTAGTATTTTTGCTTTTTAACCTCATTGACTTGTTTTTATTTGTGTTGACAAATGTGCTACAGTGTGGAAAGTGCATAAATGTACATAAACATGTTTATTCATACTGTGGTTCAAAACTATATATCCACTACTAGGAACAATTAAGTTATCTTTCGATTTCTCTTCATTTTAAACTTTTCAATGCGCCACTTTGTAACATGCCGATACAATCTTACCAGGACCAGAATTAACCTAAATCTCAGAAAGGGAAAACAATGATGTGGACTTTTAAAGAAGCTGAAGATGAATCCCCAGGGCTCGAATTGTATTGTGCATTAAAATAAAATCACAACTGTGGCGGTTTTTCTTTATTATAAGAAATTTTTTATGACAATGGCTTTAGGTATATAGCCTTTGCTTTTCATTTTGACAATACTGACTACTCAGACGCTAGTACTACGATCCGCAGAAAGGGCGCTGACCTACAAGCTTTTCAGCGTCCATCAGTTTTAAATCTGTCATCCATTGTCAACCATTCTCAGCTCCACTCAGTAGTTACCCATGTTATAGTGAATTCTGCTGCATCGGGTGGCTGCACTTCGTATTGTGCATAACCCAGATCACCAAGAAATATAAACATTTATTCTTCCTACTACACTGGTACTTACAACTATTGAAATTACGGTAGTCCTATTCTTACTAATTTCACGATTTTAATGGGTAGCAGAGAATACTAGAAAAAGCTATATGAAAGTAAGTTATGTATTTAAACCGAATTCTACAAGAAATTCATTTCGTTGAAATTACGTACTTGTAGTATCTTGGTTGATCAAAAAAGCAGTGAAATCAAAAACAGGTAACGTATTCAAACGTAATCGCTTGATGACTGAAGAATAACATGAAATATAGCATAAATAAATAAACTAGTAGGATAGGAAAATGTAGATGGTAATTAAGAAACGGAAAATGGTACAAAGCCTAAACTATAAAGTCAAGGCTGCTGTTTCTCTTTCCTCTCACCGTATCTTCCGAAATTTCACTTAGTGTTCTGTTTTTCTTTTATGTCGCAGTGTTACTGAACGAGTGACTCTAACACTGTTTCTATTTCTTCCAGATTCAAAATTCCAGGTCTCTCCTGGAAGAAGTAAGAACAGAAAAAATTGCAATCAACGAAAATTAGTGTAGTGTTTGCTTTCAAGAGCATACTGATGCAGCAGCCACGAAGACAACCTAAAAATTTTCAACAGTTGAAAAACCACTCATTGAGTATTGTTAATGTTACTTGTTCCTGAAGTGCTACTACAGCAATGTATGCAGGAAAACTTCAGCGAAGGCTGGAATGTAGAAAATAGCTCTTGCCAGAGAGAAGTCGTGAGTGGTGCTTGTGTATAGGTAGAAGCATTTCCCGTGAAGCTCACTGCTCTGGGTTCGAGTCTCAATCCGACTCGCTGTTTTAATCCTCCAGGACGTGTAAAATAGTTTATACCAGGCTTCAGAGATATGGATTGATTCTGCATTAGTTGCAACACTTTATATAGGTGCAAATTAAAACGAGAGAGATGCAAAAAAAGTAAGTAAACTGTTTATAGTTCGAAAGTAATCGCCATGACTACTAGCACGTTTATCATTTATCCCACTGTGAGACAAAGCGATCAGTGATTCCATCGAAAAATGTTTGTGGTTGCCTGCTGAAGAATGATTGCACACCGGCGTGCACCTCCTAGTCCGAAACAAATTAGAGACCACGAATGTCTTTCATCGGAGCTCCAGAAATATGGAAATTGCATGGTGTGATATCATGACTATACGGTAGATGTGTAAAATCTTCTTAGTGAAACTTTTGCAGTCTAATGAGAGGAGCCTTGGCAACGTAGGCAGGCGTTATCCTGCAACAGGGTAATACCGTCCATCAACAGGCCTCGACGTTTGCACTTGATGACGTGCTTGAGTTTTTGCCAAGTGTCCATGTGAACACGTGGTGAGAATGAACTTCACGGTTATGGTACGGTCTCCTTACTGTGCTTAAAAAAACGCTGCATACTGAAGGATATGAATTCATTTTATAGGACTGCGAACTGTATTCAGCGGAGGGACTGCTCCGTACTGCGGTTACATGAGCATGACAATGTACCCTGGTATGAAGCGCCCAACATCACTACTTCCTCTTTTTTCAGCATTTGGGGAAGAATGGACTCCCGTCAGACCTTAGGTATTCAGACTACGTTGAAAACGTTCCCACCAGAGCTGTCCTAAAAGCGGTGGACGCACCCCATATTAATCTCTACTAAAAGATGTCCTAATATTTCCGATGAAATGTAGTATATTTCGAAAAGATTCACTTATACCTAGGCAAAAATTTACCTAATACAGAAAGATACTAGAGGCGAACAGCTCTCCAATGTGCATACGTTGGTGGCTACAAGCAGTCGCCTACTTTGCAGCTTGCATTATCCAGAGTGTGAGAATCCACCCCCTCAGACGCAGTCATAGACACCTGATACATTTCCTCAGAAGGGATGAAATGCATTCACCCGTCATGGCCGCCACCAGACACCGCGAGAACAGCATATCACAAAAGGTGCATTGTTATGCAGACAAAAAAAGTCATCGTCCTCGAACTTTTCCTCTTCTGTAGTGCCATCCAGTTCGCAATGTTCGCTCGCGTTTGGGTACAGCAGCAAACGATTATGCTCGACTACGTGTGACCCTGGTCTTCGGTCCCTGTCGATTCATATATTTTTAAAAACACTGTTCTTATACCGTTTTACAAAGCTGCGATTGCTACATTATTCTCTGCAGATGTAGATTCAAAATCAGGCGTACAGATATACACACATCAAAAAGGTTTTGCATCACCTTGATTCCACGAGTTCCGGTACCTGTACAGAAGATTGGAATAGCGATCAACATAAACATCATTTCCGACCTTTTTATTGCCCATAAAAACCACATATTACGTGTTGTACCACCATACAGCGAGACCTTCAGAGGTGGTGGTCCAGATTACTGTGCAGCCAGTAGCACGTCCTCTTACACTGATGCATGCCTATATTTGTCGTGGCAAATTATCCGCAAGTTCATCAAGGCACTGTTGGTCCAGATTGTCCCACTCCTCAACGGCGATTAGGCGTAGATCCCTCAGAGTGGTTGGTGGGTCACGTCCTACATAAACAGCCCTTTTCAATCTATTGCAGGCATGTGCGATAGGGTTCATGTCTGGTGAACATGCTGGCCACTCTAGTCGAGCGATGTCGTTATCTGAAGGAAGTCGTTGACGATATGTGCACGATGGGGTCGCGAAGTGTCGTCCATGAAGACGAATGCCTCGTCAGTATGCTGCCGATATGGTTGCACTATCGGTCGTAGGATGGCATTAGCGTATCGTACAGTCGTTACGGCGCCTTCCATGACCAACAGCGGCATACGTCGGCCCCACGTAATGCCACCCCAAAACAGCAGGGAACCTCCACCTTGCTGCACTCGCTAGACAGTGTGTCCAAGGCCTCCAAACACGTCTCCGACGATTGTCTGGTTGAAGGCATATGCGACACTCATCGGTGAACAGAACGTGATGCCAATCCTGAGCGGTCCAGTCGGCAAGTTGTTGGATCCATCTGTACCGCGATGCATGGTGTCGTGGTTGCAAAGATGGACCTCGCCATTGACGTCGGGAGTGAAGTTGCGCATCATGCAGCCTATTACGCCAAGTTTGAGTCGGAACACGACCTCCGCTGGCTACACGAAAAGCATTATTCAACATTGCGGCGTTACTGTCAGGGTCCCTCCGACCCGTAATCCGTATGTAGCTGTCATCCACTGCAGTAGTAGCCCTTGGGCGGCCTGAGCGAGGCATGTCATCGACAGTTCCTGTCTCTCTGTATCCCCTCCATGCCCAAACAACATCGCTTTGGTTCACTCTGAGACGCCTGGACACCTCCCTTGTTGAGAGTCCTCCCTGGCACGAAGTAACAATGCGGACGCGATCGAACCCGATATTGACCGTCTAGGCATGGTTGAACTACAGACAACACGAGCCGTGTACCTCCTTCCTGGTGGAATGTCTGGAACTGATCGGTTGTTGTACTCCCTTGGTCTAATAGGCGGTGCTCATGCATGGTTGTTTACATCTTTGGGGGTTTAACGACATCTCTGAACAGTCAAAGGGACTGTGTCTGTCATACAATACATACAGTCAACGTCTATCTTCAGGAGTTCTGAGAACCAGGGTGATGCAAAACTTTTTTTTTTTTATGTGTGTAGGATGATTCAGCTGCTCCTGACGATGTCGTTTTATGCAACCAGCAGTGTTATTCCTGGCCTTAGGAAACCGCGCACGAGACTTTCTTATTCTCTCACTATCTATGGAGGAACTATTAGTGCTACAAAAGAAAATGAACAAGACCTTGCATGGGGGCTTAATTAAATAAATTTCGAAATTTTGGTTGCTTTGTATCCGGTTACGAAGTCTCGTAACCGTTTGGCCCTGACTAGTATTAGTACGCAATCTGACTGCATAAAATATCAATAAAGAATGAAAGGAAATTTTCGTTAACACAATTGATTAATTAAGTCCCCTGCAACTATAAAAGCTACGAAACAACAAGCACACGTGTAACTGTTCTGTGTGTAGTAGTGTGGTTCAATGTACATGTATCTGGCATGGTTCTTCCCCAATACGACAAGAATTTTTAAACACCATTTACAATGAACTAATTGAGAAACCACAAATACTATAATTGCACATAGAAACCAGAATTACAGTCTAATACATGAACAAGAGCCAGATGCTTTGTTGACTGAACCTGTGAACAAAATGGCATTGTTATTTAGGAAACTTGAAATAAAAATTTTTTTGTTACCTTCATATGCAGGGTGAGTCACCTAACATTACCGCTGGATATATTTCGTAAACCACATCAAATACTGACGAATCGATTCAACAGACCGAACGTGAGGAGAGGGGCTGTGTAATTGGTTAAGACAAACCATAAAAAAATGCGCGGAAGTGTGTTTTTTAACACAAACCTACGTTTTTTTTTTTAAAATGGAACCCCGTTAGTTTTGTTAGCACATCTGAACATATACATATATACGTAATCAGTGCCGTTTGTTGCATTGTAAGATGTTAATTACATCCGGAGATATTGTAACCTAAAGTTGTCGCTTGAGTACCACTCCTCCGCTGTTCGATCGTGTGTATCGGAGAGCACCGAATTACGTAGGGATCCAAAGGGAACGGTGATGGACCTTAGGTACAGAAGAGACCGGAACAGCACATTACGTCCACATGCTAACACCTTTTTATTGGTCTTTTTCACTGACGCACATGTACAGTCTTAGACAATAAAACTGACCGCCGGCCGGCCGCCTCAGAGACTAAGTCCGAGTCATTCACTTACGGTGGCCAATAAAACTGACCGCCCCTGACAACTCTTATGTCCGGCTATATGCACAATCTGGCAACACTGTGAGATGCGGAAGTGTTAGGAGCAAGTGTTGTCTACTTCCAAGACGTTGTCGGACTGAGTGAGCCCGTGGTCTAGTGGCAAGCGACGTGCGTTCTAAACTTATAGTCGCCTGTTCGCGTCCAACTGTATTTTTTTTACCACATTTCGGTCTAAAGTTATGAGTCTGACTGAACATCGAAGATAGTAATCATGAAATACAGTTAAACATTGCAAAATTGAGTCGCAAGTGGAAATAGGTGTAACATCTGCAACACATCGTTTACATTTTGGTATAACAGAGGGGTGAATGCAGAGGAGGCAGCTAGAAAGATTTGAATTGTGTGTGGAGCGAGTGCTTCGGGAAAAAATACGCCAGAAAATAATATTCTTGTTTCAACAAAGATCGTTTCAACAAAGATCGTTCTGACATGAATGACTTTCCAATTTAAGGAAGTCTCGACTACTGATATATGTGATAGATTACCATTTTACCGTCATGCGACATTTGCATTCAAAAGGCAAAGTTCAGAAGTCTGGTGTAGGAGCACTGTATGCTCTAATTCGGAACAACAAAAATCAACGGAGTGACTATTATTGAAGGTCACCAGGTCGCTCATTGAGCATTCCTATGCAATACTCTTACTGGTGACGTGCTATGATGCCGTTTTCGTTAACTTCCTAAGAAGAAATGAAAGGCTGAGCCCCTCAAAAGACATAAACTCGAGCAGAGATTAGTATGAACATAATATTTTACACCTGATAGCTCCAAAAGTGTTTTTGGGCTACGAATTCTGCCCCAAGGGCTGTGTGCAGCTCAGCTGGAATTTGTTGCCAACAACTGAGACACCTTTCGGTCTCAGCATAAGAAAATCGAGCAACACATCTACATCACCTGTGTTACTGCATGATAACGCACTGTGTTGACTTGAGAAACAAAACTATCCAGGAGATTGATAGGAAAGTCGTCTCTCAGGCACTGGTATTGATAGGGAAGTCCTCTCTCAAGCACCTGTCCTTCTCGTCATATATTCGTAAAATTTTACCTTTCCCGCTCTTGATCGGTCAACCGTCAAGGCAATTCATTTCTAGACGAAAATACTGTTAGAACTACTCTGGTATAATGGTATCGTTGGAACCAGTAGGTTTCTACTGGAGTAGAATTTGTAAACAACTTTAGCATTGTCAAATCGTTTTAGGTATCGTGAAAGTAAATTCTTTTGCTGATTAATTTCTCTTTGATGATTACTGTGGCGTTTAGTAAACTAATGGAAAATGCAATTAAAATATTCACTGTACTAATACAAATTGAATTCAGCTTACTACAGAAACATCACGACGGCAGTCTATCTTAATAAAGCATTAAGTGTCTGTAAGACGATTGAGCCTATTTTAACACGAATTAGTAGGATATTACCGACTTTTGACTTCGAAAAGGTCTGTATGTACTTCATTTTTTGTATCATTCGCAAGTATTACGAAAATGTGGCATTCCATAGATAAAATTATGTATTCACAACAACAAAAAATATGTCTGCAGAAAACGTAACTGGCATTATGAATCTGGCAGTACCGTAAGGCTTTCGCCCCGACACTAAGGCTTACTGAAAGTAGAAAGGCGAATTTTGCTCGGGCGTTGTCTTACGATTCCCTTATTGAGTTTGTATCTGCCTGCTTCTGGCACTGAGCCGGCCGGGGTGGCCGAGCGGTTCTAGGCGCTACAGTCTGCAACCGCACAACCATGCCTCGGGCATGGATGTGTGTGATGTCCTTAGGTTACTTGGGTTTAAGTAGTTCTAAGTTCCAGGGGACTGATGACCTCAGAAGTTAAGTCCAATAGTGCTCAGAGCCATTTGAACCATTTTTTGTATCTCTGCTAGAAAAGAATTAAAAATCTGGCTTTCTGCGAGTCTCGAAAGGCAGCTTGCACCTGGTAGCCAAGTATGTTACCTGGGAACTGGTTTTTCCCTAAAGTGGGAAGACGTTCTTTTGTGGTTGAATTGTTGGCAAATGTCAGTGAGACGTGTGCCGTTGGTCTAAGCGTTTCGGTGTGCTGAACTTGTACCAATGATTTTTCTACAGGTTTTTCTGTCCCAAATAGAGAGTTGAAGTCTCCCATTAGTATTTTCACGTCATCTTGGTGAATTTTGCTCATAGTATTTTCGAGTGTATATCTTTTATAGGGGCTCTAAATGAGCATAGTCATAAGTCGATTGTTGATGGGTGTGATTTCTTCGACAGAGTTGATGATAGATCTGTGTTCGAGAAATGCAGTGCCGAAGACTGGTACGCCTTTCGCTACCTTTTGTTGTATGTAGCTCTTGAAGATGCAATGGTTTCCCTAACGCAAGGTTTCATTGTCAATTCGTCGTGGTTCTTGAAGAGCAAAGATGAGAGTTTTTTGACTGTCGATTTCTTTTGTGAGATTATTGAGGTTTCTTGTTTGGATCAATGTATCGATGTTTAGTAAGGACCAGAGGGTGTTGGAGTCTTTGGAAGCAAATATTTTCAGCCAAGCTCATTGAGCTAATAGACGGTGACCAGAGTAGCGGTGATTTTCACTCAGAGATATCTGGATTTTGGGTTCAACGGATTGAGTAGCCGTTCAGGATTGTGTTAGTATTTGGTTCACCCCAACTATTTGATTTCTCGGTACCACCCATAGGGGGGGGGGGCTGGGTTTCCCCTGTCGGCCACACGTGATTTTTATTATTATTATTATTGTCACTATGTCATCAGCAAATCCGATATGGTGTATCTTCTCACCACTGAAATAGACGTGTATTGTTCGATTTAGTATTTCTATCACATAAATATGGGTTATAATTACGTTACATTGCTGCTACTAGACATATTTCTCACATTTTCTTAGACAGTTGCTAGCTGTTACTCCATCATAGGAAATTATGTGCGCAGCATTGTTGCAATACAGTCGTTCAAAGTAGCCGGTTTTTGTAATTTCATTTCGGTACCAGATCGTCCTAATCGGATTCAGCCAGTCAGTCTGCATGTGAATATCCGACTATGACTCTCATCATATGATAGACTGGGTATACCACATTCTTAATCGGACTGTTGACTCCAGATCACTCATCTATGACAGCGCCTGAATTCTTAAACACTGTGGAAAATAATAATCCAATGTGCTTATTACAAATACGTTATTTAAATATAAATATATGAACTAATGAGATAACACTTTATTTACAGGATCAGAGCCCCATCCATGATAGCAGACCAGTGCGAGATTGATTTCAAGGCCAAGAGAGGATAAAGTTGTTGCCGTTTGTTCCACGATCACCGAACATCAACCAGATAGAGAATATGTGGGCAGAGGTAACAAGATTATTGCCATGTGGACCTACAAATGCAAGCGACCTTTGGACGAATATAGAAAACGTATGGTGGGAAGTAAACCATCACGCTACACCGTCGACGACTTAATGAAATCAATTCCCCTACGCCCTCGAGAAATCTTACGTAATGATCGTGGGTGGGTTGGTTACTAAAAGTATACTCGTCCACAAAACCCATGTGGACAATTATCTGATAATCGGTCAAGCTTTGCTTTGTCGCCGCTCTTTAGCATACAAGAAGTCCATTTACTTTCAGTCCCCTCCTTACAATTCTTGCAATGCAAGGTAATTGAACAATCTCATCCACTCGACGCCAACTGAGGAACTGACTGATGCATGTGTTGTTCAACACACAGTAGTTGTTACCCTCACTGGAATCAATGACTGTTTGTGTGTGTGTGTGTTTTCGTGTTAACGCACAATCTGAATCAATAGTATTAACATTAGAGAGACCACCAACAATAAATATTGCATCAAATATGACTGTAAAGTATTTTAATGCGATGGGAAATTACAAACTGAATTTTTACCCAACCCACGTCCTGCATATTACGTTAAGTAAGATGTATTAACTCCATAGTATAGTTAGCAGAGACAGTGCGCTCTTGTTGTCGAGGCTCGCGACAAGTGCAGCGATTAGCAGTGCCCAATGCCGCCGCGATTTGTTTATGTTGGCTGAGCGTGGACACTGCAGCAGACGCTTCGCCATAAACAGAAAGAAATGGCCTTGGCTCTGACCGCAGTGAGCGGATATCACTGCCTGCGTGTTCATATAGTAACCAACGTGAGACTCTACTCACAGGTGCCATGGAGCAATTGCAACGGGTATCATGTCAGAAGTCATCAGAATATTAACCAGTGATGAAATGTCCACTCTATTTGAATCCCAAGAAAATAGGAACCTTCTCACAAAGGAATGTGAGGTGACATCAAAATTTATCCAACATACAAAGATTAACTGCAGGGCTTTCATGTATGCAGTAATAGCACACAACGAAATATTATGTCCTGGAAGCGCATATTTCATTTCCTCTTCTCATATTAACGCCCTTGTTTTAATATGAGGTGAGAAAATAAACACGAAAAACTAAAGCTCCTGAGAAACGTATAAGTCATTTCCTCATATCACAACTTTTGTTTTAGTATGAAGTAAAAAAAAAAGCTGTTTAGGGTCTGAAGCGAAATATGACACCAGATTCTTATCGTAGGCGCTATCGGAAACGCAAAAAGCAGGGAGCTGTCCATTCTTTTGTCCAACAGTCTGTTTCCTTTCATGCATTACTCCCGCTAAGGGATTCTTATTAAAGGACTTGTGGGCATCAAGTTCTTCAGCAGAACAAGCCTTATGTTATAGTGCTAATTACGGTATGGAAAAAATGCAACAAAGACGAGTTCCGCTAGAGCAGTGAGGATATTTGCACATGTCTGCCAGCTGCCACAACACTTCACAGAATCCTTGCGACAGGCAACACAACTGCGCGTGTACTTCAGACTTCATTCAGTGAGACGTCATGAGATGGATGAAAACGTAAAATTAACGTCTCTTTCCGAGTCGTATTCAATCCAGAATGAGGTGTTTTAAGGTAGTTGAGCGTTCTAGCAATTCCACTTTTATAATTCCCATATGAGTATTTCGATAGCCAAAAGAACCCCTTAGTGTGAAACTATCGAGAACTGCATTAATATCAAACTTCAAGAACTTGAGACAATACGTGTACTCTTCTCTTTGCTGGGTGACCTATTACTGTTATTTAGCATCCTCTCCGTCCTAGTCGTAAGGCATATGGAACGTCAGAGGCGCTTTCCGCTATTCTCGACAATCATCGGCAACCTGTAATCACTGAGAGTCACAACTGCGTGATGATAATGGTTCAGGTTGTCAGTAGTTGTGGTGGTGTTATGCTGCCAAACTGCTTACAGTAACGTTAGTGGTGGCGCACATAATTTAGCGCTGACTACCTACTTAAGTAAAGATAGTGTTGTGGCATCGTCGCTTGTCTTTATTTGGCCTCAGCTTGAGTAATCCGATTTAACGAACATAGTACTCCAATCGCGGGCTCCTAATACAGTATGACTACAGAGATTATCGTGCGGGTATTACATTAATTCTGCAATGAAATGCTTAATAAATCTTACCCTCAGCTATGCAGCTGGAATGACTCATTACACAGATAGTCCATGGTTAAGTGATCAGTTCGCTGCAATCCTGCTTGTACTGTTCGTAAATACTTGTATACTTCAAAAATGGTTCAAATGACTCTGAGCACTATGGGACGTAACTTCTGAGGTCATCAGTCCGCTAGAACTTAGAGTTACTTAAACCTAACTAACCCAAGAACATCAAACACATCCATGCCAGAGACAGGATTCGAACCTGCGACCGTAGCGGTCGCGCGGTTCCGGACTGTAGCGCCTAGAACCGCTCGGCCACCCCGGGCGGCATACTTGTATACTGACCATTCGTTATTTGACTAAATATGAACTACAATCTAATTCGCATGTATATGACATGGGTTAGCGCCGGCACAAAGGTATGACTAAGGGTTGGATGCCGTTGAAGTCCCGTCACATTGATGGCAAGACAAATGTTCGCAAATCACCTCTATTGCCTCAAAAAATCAATTGCATCTTAAATATCGAAGGGCCGACGTCCACACTGTCACAGCGTGTTGAAATACAGCAACGACGGCAGATGAAAATTTGTGACCGACTGGGCTTCGAACCCAGACCTCCTGTTTCCTAGACAGACGTTCTGATCACTGGACTTTTTTTTTTTTTTTAGTGTTTGAAAAGACTTTCAGCACCAGGTAGGCGGAGGCAAAGAGGGCAGGGGTCGAAGATCCGAGGTCTGGCCGCAATGCCTCCCCCATACCTGTCACTGAGCAGCTGCATTATTCCCATGTATTCCATGTTTGCACCCGTATATTCCTTTAAATAGTAGAACAAAATTGAAGTAGTAATTAAAGTAAAATAAATTACAGATTGCCGCCTCCAATGGCATGCGTTCCTTGTAGAACATAAATTATAACAATGAAAAGGGTGACGGGTAAATACATAACAAACATTCATTCAGAAATATATTCACAATTTAATTTATCATGGACTGGATGCATATGAGGTCTGTAAGGAAGCCATATATTTTTCAACAAATAAAAGAAATTTTTCGAGCCGGAGGGGTTTTGCCAAATTAGAACAGTTCTGATTTTAGATCCAAAGTAAAAGAATATTCCAGGAATAAAGAAAGTGAAAGAATAGTATTCTAACATTTCCAGTCGGGTTGTAAAGCTTCAGTTATCGGTATATGACTTTCTGCGGTTCTATTGACAGTGCTAATTTCTTCCTAGTCCAGTTCCAAATTCTGATTCTATTTTCACACAAGAAGATGTTCGCTACAGTTTCTACAAGATTTGTCGCAGTATGGAGATGGTCTCAAATTGATTTTCCATAATCGTTCCGCTGTGGGTATGGTTTCGTTTACAAAGTAGCACCATACGGCACTTACTCTAGTTGGTATAATATTATTGTTGATATTTTTCCAGACGTTCCTCCAGTTTTTTGTAGGTTAAATTACCGTAATTGGTTTGTGAAGACGATGTCTGGTAATATAATCATAGACGGTTCTAGTATTGGTTTGTGCTGGTGGATGTCTTATACAGCTCCAATCGCCATAGTACTTTCGGACGTAATCTAGGCTGGCGTGCTATATTAACAGGAGCGTTCCTATTCCCAGGATCTAACGGGAGGAACAGAAGTTTCGTGTTGCCTGTCTTAGTGGCATGTATTAGTTTAAAAGCACGTCTTTAATTCCAAGTCCTCCGTTTTGCCTCTGCAAAGTCGCCGTGTCGAAGGATACTTTGATGATATTTTGTTTCCACACATACCAAGAGGCTACAGCTAATATTTTATGTGCAGTGACCTGCAGTATCGGTAAGACTGCTCCGACGTAATATATTTTTCTAAGTATGTATGTATTTATAATCTGAACTTTGTGCAGTCGGTCTAGCCATCGCATGTCATGGTCCTTCAACAAGGTTCTGATGACATTAAGTTTCCGCTCCCAATTGTTCGTGGCCATGCGCCTGGAATTCGCCCTTAATTACAATCCGAGTTGGAGTCTCTCTTCAGTTACATCTAACCAGTGCGCACCTATTGCACTATTGTAAGAACCGAGATGCAGTATTTTGGTATTAAAATTTTGTAAATTTGTGGTAAGAACTTATGAGACCGAGCCCCCCGGCCATTATTCTACCCGCTCGCGGCCACACTGTATTCCCGCGTTGGTTCGGACGATGTCGTGCGCCTAGCACTGAAAACTTTCGATGACCCGTGGAGACCCAAATAATTATACAGGATGTTTCAGGAGGAATAGTAAATATTGTAGGAGGTGGTAGTATAGACAGATTTCAGAAATAATGACATATAACATGTGTCCAATTTTTATTGAACATACATATAGCTGGGTTCAATGCATTTTCGTTTCGTATGTTGGTCCTTACAGCACGCAGTTGTCTACACGCCTTTGAAAATGAGCTTCCAGCGTTATTGGAAGAGGTTCATTTGGCTACAAGAATGCGTATGTTGCTCCAGCATGACGGGGTTCCTGCGCATTCTAGTCGTCAGGTGACACATTATCCAAACCTAACATTTCCCGAAAGATGGATCATTAGATATGGGCACTTTTCTTGGCCTTCAAGGTCCCCGGACCTTATCTCTTCCGATTTTTTCCTGCGGGGACGGTTAAAGGCGAAGTCTACATGGAAAAAGTAAACCGAAGAGCCGATTTGATAGTTCGGATTATGAATAGTGCAGCCCTCATAAAAGAACGCAAAAAGGGCCTACACGTTGTGTTATCAAGAGAAGTCAAATGTGCATTGAAGTTGGTGGGGGAATTTTTGAAAATCAACTTTGAACTTCCTCATTTGCCTTTGCTTTGAGTTTGTTAGGGTTACGTACTAACAGCTGTATCTCTGTACACAATAAAAAGTGGACGCATTTACATGGAATTCTTTTATGCAATTCGTCTGTACCACCACCTGCTAAAATATCTAATATTCCTCCTGAAACTCCATGTATATGGATATATGTGTGGTGTCTGTTCTGTCGGACATGTTCGAAAGAGAAGACACTACGAATCCGGGTTCGAATCTGGTCAGGCACAAATTTTCATCTGAAGCTGTTGTTCTATTTTAATGCCCACGACAGCCTGGACATCCGTCCTTCAATCTTTAATTGATTAAGAAGTCTGTCAATTTCGATTCATAGTGTCTGTTCTTTCGGAAGTGTCCTAAAGAACACACACACACACACACACACACACACACACACACACACACACACACATTTTTTTGTCTTATGTGCTATTCGGAAAATGTTTGGCAACTCACAACTCAGTGATAGTGGCAGGCTGGAGCAGCATCAACCTACTCATTTCACTAGATATTGTTGTAATTTTCTGAACAATTCCTGTTTAATAAGTGACAGCGACAGTGTCTCTCATCGTTTACTTCTTTCTGCCCTAGGCTATACTATAGCAATGAGTGATTGCTCACATTCTTGATACCTCATTGGATGTGCTACTGCAACTGTAGCCAAAGATTCAAATCCCGCTGGAAAAGTATGTTTCAAGTCAGATGGTTTTGCTCCTCCCCTACTGTCATTAAAAACGATCACAACGAAATTAAGTATAGATATCCTATGAAAACCTTGAGTTCATACTGCGGTGCTGTGAAGATGAAAAAGTAATTTTCATAATTATCAGATGACAGATAGAATTTGTCAGATTCCACTAATTATGATTGCATCATTAACTGTTGGTTCACAGGCGCTTTTCTGCCGCTTATTCTAACTGTTATTTGTATGTTACAGCTGGAAGAATAGAAACATCAAATTTTCGCCATATGGAATGTTCGAATTCACCGTAAGTCTTCACGTTTCGAGCAAAGGCAGAATATCCGTCAGGAAAGCTGACAACAACAAGCCAGGCCATGCCTGTCTTCTGGTGGATGTGCTAATGACAGTGATCTCAATAACAATATTGTACAGCAAAGATGCATTGCCAACTCAACCACTGGAGAGGCTCCAAAATTGTGAATCGCGTCTGGTGAATACGCTTTCAAGCTTTCGATCCAATTAAGACAGTAAAACACAAATAATTGTCGCAGTTATTAATTTATGACATTTAGTTTGCATTGAGTGCATCGATGTATTACAAGCAATTCCACTGTAGCCCCTGAACCTAGTTACAGAAATGCGAATAAGACTCTTGGGCATATAATGAGGATCTTGCGGCCCTTGCCACCCGCAACTTTGAGACGAAGCTATAGTCACTTCCGAGGCCACTCACAGAACACATCAGCTGGTGTCCTTCCTGGCGGTATAACTGAAACTTGGCAACAGCGCAGAATATGTTTGGCAACTCTGTGACCGACGAGTTACTCCCTTGATGGCACAGAACTATCCTGCTAAATTCACTTGATATTATCGTGTCATTTCAATTGAATACTGTGAGTGATTTTCTCTTGAGACGTGGCATAAGGATATCAGTTAATGCTTTTGAGTCAACGAAAGTGGTCCCACACGGGAAATACAACTACTCTCGTCTCTTATGTTGCGATTTATCTGCCATAGTTGCTACTGGGCCAATAAGTAAGTCAGAGACAACCCATCCGTTCGCTAGCTCATAGTTAACGTGCTTGCCTGTCAGGGGCACGCTGCCGTTGTTCGCCTTTCGAGACTCGCTGAAAGAAAGATTTTTAATTCTTTTGTTGCAGAACTACAAGCAGGCAGATACAAATTCAATGAGGGAATCGTAAGACAACGCTCTAGCAAAATTCTTCTTGCTACTTTTAGTAACCCTTAGTGACAAAGCGAAAAACCTTACAGTACTGCCAAATTCATAATGCCACTTTTGTTTTCTGCCGACATATTTTTTGTTGTTGTGAATACGTAAGTTTATCTATGAACTGCCACATTTTCATAATACTTAAGAAGCAAATCATGTGAGGTAACACTTCACCAACTTGTTGGGAAGGTGGAAAAAGCACTACCCTTTCTGGATGCTCTCTGTATCTTCCTGGATGTCGATGGGGTTCTAGTAATACGACCTTCGAGTAAATGGTTAGAGATGAAGAACCTAGTGGTGAATGAACTCATAGATGAGCTGAATGCGAGAGACTACTCTTGAAAAGAATAAATAGACGATTTATTCACAGTTAGACTTAGAAAATTTGCTAGTACTGTTAGACCTATGTGCACTGAACATGGTGAAAAAGTATTTAAAGACGAGCCGCACGAAAATTGGTGTAGTATTGTTTATGGGGAAGCATGTACAGCACATATACTGAAAAATTATGTTTCTCGATGAAACTTTAGAGAGGGTTGTAGTGTATCTAGAGGTAGCCCTGGGCGGAAAACTATTATGAACACCTCACATAAAGAATATGTTCCACTGCGAAAGATAATCTTATAAGCACTAGAAGCTGCTGTAGGGTAAACTGGGGTCTAAACCCAGTACGTACTGGATATACGTCCCTGCAAAAAGACCAATGATAATTAATTGTCATATAATATGAACAAAGTCAAACAGACGGTGGCTGCTAGGGAGTCTAGCAAAGTGCAGAGACTGGCCTGCTTACACAAAGAGATGGAATTAGCAGGACATCCACTCTTGGGATGGATATTAGGCTAGACATGCGCGCCTTACACCTGTGGCTTAAATGGAGGCCGCAGCAGGGACATAAAGGCTAAAAATTGTAAATAACTGGATATAGTTAGAATATACGGAATCCCAAATCAGTATGGCGATGGCTGGGGAAATGCCGACTAACTATACAATAACGTCTATCTGTTTCAATAAACCTTGCCATGTAACAGTTGGAAGCAGGGAGCAGTGGAAGAACGAACCACTACACCGTTCAGGAGACATAATATAGTGGTATACTGACAGGTCGAAAACAGATGAAAGCACCGGGTCTGGTGTACTGCCTAGAATCTCTTTAGGGAAGATGGCCACAGTATTACATGGTATCTTCTATCAGCATGTGGACGGAGGAGAATTAGAGTAGAGCCTACAAAAATCGTAGCATCTACTTTTATTCAGACAGACAAGCAGCTCTGAAATCTCTATCAGCCCCTGCAAATAGATCGAAGGTCGTTGCAGAAAGCCATGAAGCATTTTCTTTTGGACATGTCCGAAAGAACAGACATCACACATATATCCATATACATGGTATGGAGTAACAGCTAGCAACCGTCTAAGAAAAAGTGAGAAATATGTCTAGTAGCAGCAATGTAACGTAATTATAACCCATATTTATGTGATAGAAATACTGAATCGAACAATACACATCTATTTCAGTGGTGAGAAGATACACCATACCGGATTTGCTGATGACATAGTGATAATAATAATAATAATAAAAATCCCTTGTGGCCGATAGGGGAAACACTCCCCCCCCCCCTCCCTCCCCTATGGGTGGTACCGAGGAAATCAAATACTTGGGGTGAACCAAATACTAACACAATCCTGAACGGCTACTCAATCCATTGAACCCAAAATCCAGATATCTCTGAGTGAAAATCACCGCTACTCTGATCACCGTCTGTTAGCTCAATGAGCTTGGCTGAACATATTTGCTTCCAAAGGCTCCAACACCCTCTGGTCCTGTCCGGTCCCGGTGTCACCCAGGCCAAACCAGTGAAACACAAGAAAACAGGAACTATGCAAGCAAAGGTAACTTTACTCCAGGTGGTACGCAACCTGGCCACCAATAAGCGGCAGTTGGGTTATCGGACTCTGGGGAGTCCAGGTTAGCACGGCAGAGAATATCGAAGATCTCTGGTAAATTTCCCTACCAGCAGAAAACATTCATTTGAAAACTAAACATCGATACATTGATCCAAACAAGAAACCTCAATAATCTCACAAAAGAAATCGACAGACAAAAAATTCTCATCCTTGCTCTTCTAGAACCACGACGAATTGACAATGAAACCTTGCATTAGGGAAACCATTGCATCTTCAAGAGCTACATACAACAAAAGGTAGCGAAAGGCGTACCAGTCTTCGGCACTGCATTTCTCGAACACAGATCTACCATCAACTCTGTCGAAGAAATCACACCCAACAACAATCGACTTATGACTATGCTCATTCAGAGCCCCTATAAAAGATATACACTCGAAAATACTATGAGCAAAATTCACCAAGATGACGTGAAAATACTAATGGGAGACTTCAACTCTCTATTTGGGACAGAAAAACCTGTAGAAAAATCATTGGTACAAGTTCAACACACCGAAACACTTAGACCAACGGCACACGTCTCACTGACATTTGCCAACAATTCAACCACAAAAGAACGTCTTCCCACTTTAGAGAAAAACCAGTTCCCAGGTAACATGCTTGGCTACCAGGTGCAAGCTGCCTTTCGAGACTCGCTGAAAGCCAGATTTTTAATTCTTTTCTAGCAGAGCTACAAAAAATGGTTCAAATGGCTCTGAGCACTATTGGACTTAACTTCTGAGGTCATCAGTCCCCTGGAACTTAGAACTACTTAAACCCAACTAACCTAAGGACATCACACACATCCATGCCCGAGGCATGGTTGCGCGGTTGCAGACTGTAGCGCCTAGAACCGCTCGGCCACCCCGGCCGGCTCAGTGCCAGAAGCAGGCAGATACAAACTCAATAAGGGAATCGTAAGACAACGCCCGAGCAAAATTCGCCTTTCTACTTTCAGTAAGCCTTAGTGTCGGAGCGAAAGCCTTACAGTACTGCCAGATTCATAATGCCAGTTACGTTTTCTGCAGACATATTTTTTGTTGTTGTGAATACATAATTTTATCTATGGAATGCCACATTTTCGTAATACTTGCGAATGATACAAAAAATTAAGTACATATAGACCTTTTCGAAGTCAAAAGTCGGTAATATCCTACTAATTCGTGTTAAAATAGGCTCAATCGTCTTACAGACACTTAATGCTTTATTAAGATAAACTGCCGTCGTGATGTTTCTGTAGTAAGCTGAATTCAATTTGTATTAGTACAGTGAATATTTTAATTGCATTTTCCATTAGTTTACTAAACGCCACAGTAATCATCAAAGAGAAATTAATCAGCAAAAGAATTTTCTTTCACGATATCTAAAACGATTTGACAATGCTAAAGTTGTTTACAAATTCTGCGCCAGTAGAAAGCTACTGGTTCCAACGATACCATTATACCAGAGTAGTTTTAAGAGTATTTTCGTCTAGAAATGAATTGCCTTGACGGTTGACCGATCAAAAGCGGGAAAGGTAAAATTTTACGAATATATGACGAGAAGGACAGGTGCTTGAGAGAGGACTTCTCTATCAATACAAGTGCCTGAGAGGCGACTTTCCTATCAATCTCCTGGATAGTTTTGTTTCTCAAGTCAACACAGTGCGTTATCATGCAGTAGCACAGGTGATGTAGTTGTGTTGCTCGATTTTCTTACGCTGAGACCGAAAGGTGTCTCAGTTGTTGGCAACAAATTCCAGCTGAGTTGCACACAGCCCTTGGGGCAGAATTCGTAGCCCAAAACACACTTTTGGAGCTATCAGGTGTAAAATATTATGTTCACACTACTCTTTGCTCGAGTTTATGTCTTTTGAGGGGCTCAGCCTTTCATTTCTTCTTAGGAAGTTAACGAAAACGGCATCATAACACGTCACCAGTAACAGTACTGCATAGGAATGCTCAATGAGCGACCTGATGACCTTCAATAATAGTCACTCCGTTGATTTTTGTTGTTCCGAATTAGAGCATGCAGTGCTCCTACACCAGACTTCTGAACTTTGCCTGTTGAATGCAAATGTCGCATGACGGTAAAATGGTAATCTATCACATATATCAGTAGTCGAGACTTCCTTAAATTAGAAAGTGATTCATGCCAGAACGATCTTTGTTGAAACAAGAATATCTATTTCTGGCGTATTTTTTCCCGAAGCACTCGCTCCACGCACAATTCAAATCTTTCTAGCTGCCTCCTCTGCATTCACCCCTCTGTTATACCAAATGTAAACGATGTGTTGCAGATGTTACACCTATTTCCACTTGCGACTCAATTTTGCAAGGTTTAACTTAGTTCATGATTATTATCTTCGATGTTCAGTCAGACTAATAACTTTAGACCGAAATGTGGTAAAAAAAAAAATACAGTTGGACGCGAACAGGCGACTATAAGTTTAGAACGCACGTCGCTTGCCACTTTTTTTTATTTTTTATTTTATTTTATTTTTTTAAGTAGTTGTCTCAATAACAATTCGCCCAGCATTCTTTGTCTGGAGAGAGAGGGAGAGAGGGAGAGAGAGAGAGAGAGAGAGAGAGAAACGCAAGTGTTGAAAAACATGAGGCATTAGCATACCAGTTGTAATGTGACAAATGTAAAAAATAGACATAAGAAGAAATAGCTACAGAATATAATGTATTTTATAAGTGTAAATATAACCATAGCCACAGTATTAAGTCTGACATTTGAATAAGCCATCATTACGATGGCTCCACGCAAAGACAGACACTCGACGAAAGACATCGTACATTTCGCGAGAAACTGCTGTGATAACTTCGGCATCCACCTTTGGAGTACTGTTCTGTTCCCGGCGTACCTATAGCGAGAAGATCGTGAAGATAAAATAACTGCCCGCATAGAGGGATACAAGAGGTCATTCTTTCCGCTGTCCACTCGTGAACGTAACGACAAGAAAGCTTAATATACGGTACAATGAAAAGCACCCTCTGCTACGCACTTTCCAGAGTATAGATGGAGGGGATGTATCTAGAGAGTATCAACTCCACAGCAAAGGCGTGTACTCCGCACCGCTGCCAGTGCTACCCCGTAACCGAGTGTAGGTAGCCTCTGGCTGCGTGATAACGACATGTTATACATAAATGTATGCGCAATTGCGAATGCGGACAACCATCAGCTGTAGGATGGAATGACGACAGTCAAAATTTGTGCCTGACCGGGACTCGAACCCGGATTTCCCGACTATGGAGAGCGGTCACTTTACCATTTTTTTTAAGGAAAAGCTGTTTTTTTTTCGAAAGAAAACAAAGACTCCGATTATACTGGTTTCTCCTTCCAGTAAACAAAAATGAGTCTCCTTCGTCTTGTTGGCGAAGAAGCAATCTTTTGGAACAAAAACAAGTTTCTCAAAGCCAAAATCAAATTTCTTTTTCCTTTAAGAACAAACTATGAGGAAGAAATAAGGAAAAGCTTTTTAAGTCGTCATGCGACTTGTAGTTAAAGTCCAGTTCTTACAGGAGCTCCTGAAGTGTATCCGCCTACAGCATGCCAGCTCGTCCAAACGTGTCTTCTCATGGCGTAGGCGTGGGTTCTGGGTAGCAGATCTATTCAGTTCGGTTCGTTTTATACAGTTTTCAGCTTCTCAGGGCTTGGACGTTCCAGCTACTAGGTGGGTCATCGAAAGTGCTCCGTAAGAAATTGGAAAAATATTGCTTATAGCGTGGGTTGCGTATCAGGACGCAGTGTCGTTCGTTGAGATAAGTCCAATATCCTAGCGTAGACTTGTCGCCAGAAGTAAAAAGATAGTGGATCGTGTGGCCACAGATCCAATTCACAGAGTGAATTTTGGCGGAGGGGTAGAAAGTCTTATAGGGGTACAAAAGCATGTGGACGTCGATCTGAGCCGGTGTCTGGCGAGTAAGAAACGCCAAAATTCGCCGCGCAAGTGTCCAGACGTCTAGCGCTGTGCCACAGTGGAACCGGTGGACATCCGTGTCATCCACTCCACAGTGGGTGCAGAGGGATGAATCGGCGAGATGGATGCGGTGCAGACGATCTCGGTTAACTTGTTTGCCAATCACGGTGATGTACCACGCTGATTGAACGTCTGATTCGAGAAAACGCGCATGGATCGCCTTCCATATGTGTCGCCACACGTACTGTGGATACTTACGTTCGATGGGGTTGGACGGGCGGCACTGTTGTAACAATTCGGAGACTCTTTTCGTGAGGTACAAACGTGTAAGTGGTAAGGACCGGTAGATATAACTGCAGGAAAAATCGTTGGATGTAATAAAAGGGGGTTGGAATGGTCGATATCAGTACTGGGGCGGACAAGGAGGCCGGTGCAAAGTTGTGAAGCAGGAGGCTAGTAAGGCTCTGCGGGCAACGATGCCAAAGTTTTAGTTGGGAGCTGACGTATAGTGCCTTGACACGAGTCGGCACGTGGATGAGTCCCACCCCGCCACGATCTCGTGGCAGTGCAAGGGATTCATACTGCACCTTGAGTAACATCCCCGAGCTGACGAAGGAGCCGAAAGCCATCAACAGTCGTCGCGCCAGGAGAATTGGGGCTGGTAGTACTCGAGCCACGTGTGGTATACGGGAAGCATGATACATGTTCACGTATTGCGCGCGTTGGATAACGTCGAGAGCTCGTAGCCGGTGATCTGCGAGATTTGCTCTGATTGTCTGTAGCAAGCGTCTACCATTAATAGCCGCTGAGCGGCGCAGGTCTGCTGTGAAATCAAGTCCAAGACACCGTATGGTGGCGGCGACACTAAGGGGGGCAGCGCATCTCTCCGGCAAGCCCTCACCAATGAGCAGGACCTTGGATTTTGACACGTTGAGGCAGCTCCCCGACGCTTCGCCGTAAGTCGCCACCCATGTCAGTGCTGCTCGTACTTCATCTTCACTGCGCAGATATAGTACTATGTCGTCTGCGTAGGCTGTACAACAAAAACGGTGGCCTTGTACAGCCATGCCTTCCAAACGTTGGCGCATGCCCTGGAGCAGGGGTTCCAAGGCGAAAGCATACAAAATCGTGGAAAGAGGACATCCTTGCCGTACAGATCGTGCGATGACCAGGGACGGTGTAAGACGACCGTTGTACATGATTTTAGAGGTTGCACTACTCAACAGGCGCATAACCACTGTTACAATACCGCCAGGAAAACCCATATGCTGAAGAACTGTCCGTAAATAGAAGTGGTCAACACGGTCGAAAGCCTGGCTAAAGTCCAGTGAAGCCAAGGCGCAAGGGAGACGCTGATGATGCGCTAATGCTATCATGTCTCTATAACGGCAAAGGGCCGTACGGATGTTGTTGTCGCCTCCTAGGGAAGTCTGGTCGCAGGAGATGACGTAACGTGCGACCTTCTTGAGTCGCGATGCCAGTAGCCGTGTGAATATTTTCATGTCGCTGTTGAGCAAAGTAATTGGTCGATAGTCCTGGCCCTCGATAACCCGCGCGGTTTATGTACGAGGATAATAATTCCTTCTAGAAAGGCGCTCGGGACCACTGTCATCGGTGACATCAGCTCTTCTGCGATTGCCGTCCACGTGGAAGCCAGCAAATAGTGAGAACTTTTGTAAAATTCGATGGGTATACCGTCAGGTCCAGGAGATCTGTTATCGGAACCCGCCTTGATAGCGTCTACCACTTCATCTGTGGTTACGTCGTCTTGGAGGTCATGCACTGCATCCTCCGGAAGAGTGTTCGTAGTAAGCTGAGCGACTTCTGTGATCAGTGCTGCAGAATGTGGTACGGCTGCGTATAGCCCGGCAAAATGAGCATGGAGAGCACGACCGATGCTTTGTTGGGTGTCGTGTCGGCGCCCTTCCACATCAGTGAGGACTTGGATCAGAGCTCGTCGTCGTCGTTGTCTTTCCTGAAGGAGGTGGTACATCGACGGACGTTCTTGAGGGATTCGATTAGAAGCTCGAGAACGGACTACAGTGCGTTCCAAGTTGCGCCGCGTGATTAAGGAGATCTGCGCCTTCGTGCGATGGACCATCGACTGCCGGGCTGGCGAGAAAGGCATCGTCGTACAGTCACGTAGTATGGTGTAGTAGAAGTGCAGAGTATGAGTTTGCCACGCCTTTAATTCCGTCCCATAACTCATCAGAGTCTTCCTGAGGGTCGGCTTTGCACAGGAGAGCCACCATGATAAGGTGGAGTCATAGGCTTCTCGACGATGGTGGCAGCGTGCCCACGCTTCTTCGACCATACGGCGACAGTCTGAGGAGATCAGGTGAGCGACATTGAGTTTCCACAGACCACGACTATGCCACACTTGCTGTCGGGCGAGAGTGACGTCACAGAGGTATGCATCATGGTCTGAAAAGGCCAAGGGCCAGACTTCCGCATGACGTGTGCCATCAGCAAGGGAGCGGGTAACGTAGATGCGATCTATGCGGCTTGACGAGTGAGAGGTGTAGAACGTAAAGCCCGGTTGAATTCCGTGGAGCTTCTTCCATGTGTCAACAAGTCGGAGACGGTCGATGACCACTGAGAGAGATGCACAAGGGGAATGTCGCGGCAGTTGGTCCGCGGGCTCTTGTGTCGAGTTAAAATCCCCACCGAGTACCAAATCGTCCTGCGGACCGGTGAAGAGGGGTGTGACGCTTTCGGCAAAAAAAGTTTGTCGGTCATGACGGCGGCCAGTGCCGGACGGAGCGTAGATATTAATAATACGCACGCCGAACAGTGTGAGGGCCATACCTCGCGCAGTGGGGAGGTAGATGACGTCCTCTGCAGGGAGTCCGTCGCGTAGCAGGATGGCGACGCCGCTACCGGTATCGGATGCGGGGGAAACATGGGCGTTGTATCCGGTGGGAACTAGGAAGTCAGCCACAAACACCTCTTGTAAAAGTGCTATATCCACATCCGCAGAGTAAATAGTGCCTCTGAACATGGCCAGTTTATGGGGGGGCACGAATGGTGGCAAGATTCATCGTGGCGATACGATATTGCTGTGTGCGGCCATCCTCAGTATTTGCAGAACGTGCGGTAGAAGTAGCCGGCAGGTGGAGACCCGCCGGTGGTCCCACAGTGGTGATAATTACTGGCGGGGCGCCAGCCCCAGTGTCGCCGAGGTGGACTCCTGTGCAGACACGCTGGCAGTCTGTTCCGCTTCTTCTTCAACGTCATCGGCCCAGGAAGCTGACGACGTGGACATGTGACGGTCACGTACTTCCGGAACGGGTGTTGTGGATTCCGCAACATGAGTGGCAGGGGGACCGCCGTCATCATTCGTTGACAACGGCGAGGACACGTCCCTGGCTGGGAGAGTAGGCGTCACAGGAGGGGCTCCTGTTGCTGCCACATCGCGTGACTGGACGCAATGTGGGAGATCACCGTCAGACATCAGGTCGACATCTCGTGGGGCCGTCTGAGAAAGGGCGTCATCGGAAGGCGTTCGTCGTCGTTCCCTGTGTTTGCGAGGCGACCGCTGTTTTCTGATGTGGCCTTCTGAATCAGAATGTGGTCGCCCGTCGTCTGACGCCGAACCTGTCTGGACAAAGGCAGACGTCGGCACGACACCGAGGTCGACGTCCATGGTTCCAACAGGAACATCGGTTTCGGTCTGCAAACCGGACGGTCCTGAAGCGAGCACTGGAGGTGACGCCGTGCTTGTGCCCTCGGCGCGTTCTGCTGCGGCGGGTGGCGTTGACGATGCTGCTGGCGCAATCGAGATTGGTACGACGGTGTCCTGTGCAACCTTGGCGTAGGTGATGGGTAAGAACGTGACCGTCGAAGCCTGGGTCTCGTCACGTAATGGCGTCTGTATTAAACGGCGGTGTAAGCATTCGGAACGTACATGTCCCTCCTGGCCACATCCTGCGCACGTTCGTGGCTGTCCATCACACATGACGATGGCCCTCACACCGCCAATCATCAGGTACGATGGGACATGTTTCGTCAGCTCAATTTTTATTTGCCGGACGCCATTTAATACGGGGTAGGTCGTAAATGTTTGCCACTTCTCCGCGACGTGACCCAAGACGGTGCCATATGGTTGGAAAGCGGCAATGACCACATCCTGAGGCACCTCGAACGGGAGCTCAAACACCCGCAATGTCCGGAGACCGAATCCAGCATGGGTGTCACAGCACCCATGTGTCCATCAGAGTGTTTAAATTTCAGTCCGGTGGCATGACGGTGAATTATGTCAATGCAAATTTCCTACGTCGACATCTTGATGTAGACAACACTTCCAGTGATGGAAAAAATGTATGCCGATTACGTCCTGGGGGTTCAAACGTAGATCCTCACGTGTGAACTGTTCGACTTCGAAAGCTCTGGGTCGTGGATGTTCGGCCTGAAACGTTACTTTGATCGTTGCACGGCGGTACGAGTGCGCCATGGTGTACGTTAGTTGGTTGGTTGGTTTGGGGAAGGAGACCAGACAGCGTGGTCATCGGTCTCATCGGATTAGGGAAGGATGGGGAAGGAAGTCGGCCGTGCCCTTTCAGAGGAACCATCCCGGCATTTGCCTGGAGTGATTTAGGGAAATCACGGAAAACCTAAATCAGGATAGCCGGACGCGGGATTGAACCGTCGTCCTCCCGAATGCGAGTCCAGTGTCTAACCACTGCGCCACCTCGCTCGGTGTACGTTAGTACTGGACTCGATAGACACAAACACCGCGACGCGGAAGTAAACACCGCCGAGAGCGGAGCGTCGGACGGCGCGCGGAGCAGCTCCGCACGCTAGCACGGCTGCGAGCCGACTGCCACTAGACCACAGGCTCTCTCAGTCCGACAACGTCTCGGAAGTAGACAACACTTGCTCCTCACACTTCCGCATCTTACAGTGTTGCCAGATTGTGCATATAGCCGGACATAAGAGTTGTCAGGGGCGGTCAGTTTTATTGGCCACCTTAAGTGAATGACTCGGACTTAGTCTCTGAGGCGGCCGGCCGGCGGTCAGTTTTATTGTCTAAGACTGTACATTACCATGAGGGGTGAGGTACACGTACACACATGGTTTCCGTTTTCAATTATGGAGTGGAATAGAGTGTGTCCCTACATGTCAGGCCAATAGATGTTCAATGTGGTGGCCATCATTTGCTGCACACAATTGCAATCTCTGGCGTAATGAATGTCGTACACGCCGCAGTACATCTGGTGTAATGTCGCCGCAGGCTGCCACAATACGTTGTTTCACATCCTCTGGGGTTGTAGGCACATCACGGTACACATTCTCCTATAACGTACCCCACAGAAAGAAGTCCAGATCTGTAAGATCAGGAGAACGGGCTGGCCAATTTATACGTCCTCCACGTCCTATGAAACGCCCGTCGAACATCCTGTCAAGGGTCAGCCTAGTGTTAATTGCTGATACCACATACGTCGACGCGTTTCCAGTGGGACATTTTCGAGCAACGTTGGCAGATCATTCTGTAGAAACGTGATGTATGTTGCAGCTGTTTGGGCCCCTGCAATGAAGTGAGGACCAATGAGGTGGTCGCCAATGATTCCGCACCATACATTTACATTCCACGGTCGCTGTCGCTCTACCTGTCTGAGCCAGCGAGGATTGTCCACGGACCAGTAATGCATGTTCCGTAGATTCACTGCCCCATGGTTTGTAAAACCCGCTTCATCGGTAAACGGGTAGAACTGCAACGCATTTTCTGTTAATGCCCATTGACAGAATTGCACTCGATGATTAAAGTCATCACCATGTAATTGCTGATGTAGCGATATATGAAACGGGTGAAAGCGGTGACGATGCAGTATGCGCATGACACTACTTTGACTCAGTCCACCGGCTCTCGCAATGTCCCGTGTACTCATGTGTGGGTTCATGGCAACAGCAGCTAACACACCAACTGCACCCGCTTCTCCTGTGACGGGCCTGTTATGGACCCGTTTGTGTGCTACGACCATACCTGTTGCATACAGTTGGCGGTAGATGTTTTGCAATGTGCGGCACGTTGGATGCTCTCTGTCCGGATACCGTTCTGCATACGCCCTGCAGGCTTCAGCTGCATTTCGTCGACACTCGCCATAGATGAGTATCGTCTCCGCCTTTTCAGAGTTCGAATACACCATGGTCACAGTTCCTACAACACTACACTATCACAGACGTCTGGTAACACGGTATACTACAGTTGGTCTGCGTGCGGAGACGAATACAGAATAACAATAGCAACAAACGCTACATGCGGACACTGCGACAGCTACACCAAACCACAACAGTGCACTACAGCCACACTCGTAAACACGGTCGTCATCGTAAACATGTCCCTGCAGATGCTGCTCGCCGACCGTGGCCCGTGTGTGTTACAACACGCAACTGAACGTCGGAGGTCTCAAGCGTCAACTTTAGGTTACAATATCTCCGGATGTAATTAACATTTTACAATGCAACAAACGGCAATGATTACGTATTTGTTTTTATGTTCAAATGTGCT
Organism: Schistocerca serialis cubense; assembly: GCF_023864345.2. Lineage (NCBI taxonomy): Eukaryota > Metazoa > Arthropoda > Insecta > Orthoptera > Acrididae > Schistocerca > Schistocerca serialis. Next base: position 1,139,772,134 of record NC_064639.1, on the reverse strand, counting down.
AACAAAACTAATGTGGTTCCATTTAAAAAAACGTAGGTTTGTGTTAAAAAACATACTTCCGTGCATTTTTGTATGGTTTGTATTAAACAATTACACTAGCCCCTCTCCTCACGTTCGGTCTGTGGAATCAGTTCGTCAGTATTTGATGTGGTTTACGAAATACATCCAGCGGTAACGTTAGGTAACTCACCCTGTATATTGACGAGAAATGCACTGTGATCATTGCGACATCTTCCATATATACATTACACCAACCGAACAACATCTACTCTCTCGCCCAACAGAACAATAACTGCACACGACATGCTCTCAACTAGTACTGCTCTCGACATCCTCTCAACAAGCACTTCCCACGGCAACCTCTGAACTACAACTGCCCTCGACACTCTCTGAACAACTACTGCCCTCGACACTCTCTGAACAACTACTGCGCCAGTGGAGGAGGCGGAATAATACTCTTTGGCGCAATCTCTGCCTCTGTGACTCAGTGTAGTCACCTTTCAACCTTTTTGTAGGAAATGAAATGTTGTTAAATATTGTACAGGGATACGTATCCACTGAAGGCCACGGTTTTCAAGTTATTCAAGAAAAACGTACAGAAGTGACCTTCTAACACACGTTCACCCCCACACTCATCTGTCGCAAGTCATGATTTCCCCTCCCTCCTACCACTGTACAAAACTTTCCAGCTACACGAAGTATTCCCAGTTCAAATGGTTCAAATGGCTCTGAGCACTATGGGACTTAACTTCTGAGGTCATCAGTCCCCTAGAACTTAGAACTACTTAAACCTAACTAACCTGAGGACATCACACACATCCATCTCGAGGCAGGATTCGAACCTGTGACCGCAGCGGCCGCGCGGTTTCAGACTGTAGCGCCTAGAACCGCTATTCCCAGTATTCGATCTTTTTCGGTCTCGATTGATTGGGCTGTTAGCTCGCGAGAATGGTCGACTGTTTCTTGAACATAATTTATTCAAAGGTGGCCGTGAGAGCAATGAAGGAAAAATGATTTTTTTAAACGTTAGGGTAAAACTGATTACTTTGAAAGTTCGATCCAGACTTAACCATTACAAGCGTAGTAGTTTTGTAGTCAGAAGGCCTAACGAAATATGTAATTGTTTATTTGATGCTGCTGTGATTCATGAAATTATTAGATAAAATTTCCATAAACGCCAATTTTAAAATTTGCAAGTATTCTACTAAGCCAGTGGCGTAATAGTTCCAGTCAATTGATACCAAAAAACGTCGAAAATTTGAAGTAATTCAAGCAGTCGCAAATTTTTATACAGTAGTACAAATCCTGACCTGTGGTGGCTGAGCGTGGGTGTTGGGGGTGCTTTTGAAGGTCACTTTTGTACCTCTTTAATAACTCCAAAACTACGGCCTCTAGCGATAACGTATCCCGCTGAACAATTTAACTACATTAAATTTGCTGCAAATAGGTCAAATTCATTTTCTCTGTACGACTAATGGTTTGTGCGTAGCGAGAGATAGAATATGGAAATTCCGCTCGTGGTTTTCGAACGCCGCAAATAACAAGGCTGGTTTCATAAAACGACATGGGTATGGGCTGTTGAATCATTCTGTATGATGATCAGGCCTGTAAACATAGTTTGAAAAAAAAATCCAGCTTTCCGATTTAAATACAATTTGTAAATTTTGTCATAAGGACATTGTTGTTATAAACTTCACAAGGTTTTGGCTAAGCAATGCAATCTACTGCCACAGAAATTAATTCTCAGGTAACTGCAAAACGCTTAATGCTTTCGGAAACACTTGTGTTGGCACGTAGAAGAGGTCAAATAGTATCCACCACCATTTTTACTCAAAGTCGCGTTAACCACGACGTGATTGAAATGCCTGAAGCTGCTACTGCAGACGAGCCCTCCGTAGCAGTTCGGCGACTGTTTAGAAGAAGGTACAGTACAGGGACCAGTGTCCCACCAATGTCTGGGCTGGCAGGGGAGAGGCGGGGGGGGGGGGGGGGGGGGCGGAGAGGGAAGACATCTCCTGCCCCGCACTTCCGGGCACCCAGCCAAAAGAGGACCAAACTTCGGCAGACAACAACTCCTTGCAGAATTAGCACGCAGATTGCGACAGCGTAGGAAACCTTATGTCAGTTCATCATGACGTCTAACGAAGCGAATACTGCGCTCTGTGACACGAAGGAAGTAATTTGTCTCTTCCCGATGTTCCCCCTTGATTTTCATTCCTCTGTATTTTTGCTTATGTATGCAGTAATTTAAAATTGAAGTATATCTGTCGCTCTGATAAAGCTGTTCCGTACGGATTTTACAGAAAAACATAATCACGAAGTTTCCGTATACGAAATGGGAAAAGTTATGACTCCCGTATTGGATGTGAATTAAAGCGATTGTTAGCCATTTTCAATTGAAAGTTTTGTCTCTACGCCGGCCGCTGTGGCGGAGCGGTTCCAGGCGCTTCAGTCCGAAACCACGCGGCTGCTACGGTCGCAGGTTCGAATCTTCCCTTGGGCATGGATGTGCGTGATGTCCTTAGGTTAGTTAGGTTTAAGTAGTTCTAAGTCTTGGAAATTGATGACCTCAGGTGGTAAGTCCCATAGTGCTTAGAGCCATTTGAACAATTTGAACCATTTTGTCTTTACTGTAATTTCTGTCAAAATGTTTATTTATGCTGCGTCTGAGTGTACAATTTTTACTGTGTAGTTTGTTATATCTTCTTTCTTTCAGAAGATCTGTCCTCAAACATATGAACTTGACGTCCTCCATATCTCTCTATCCTGAGCATTCTTTATTATCTTGTAACTCCTTCCTCTCTTATGTTTGTAGACAATCCCTGCGTAACATGTGTCCATCCAAGATGTTTTCCTGTTCTGCATCGTCCTCATGAAGTCCCTCGCTTCTCCTGCCCTAATCAGTATCTCCTCATTTATCATTCTGTCCATCCATTTCGCTTTCTCCGTTCTCCTCCATAACCACATTTCAGAACTTTAATTTTTTTTCTCATATTGCTCGCGTTTCAGAACAATAAGACACACAAAACATTTGGCGAACCTCTTCCTAAGTGTAATGGGCCAGCAGCAACCTTTCACTCGCCAAAAAGCACTCTCTCCTATGCAGATTCTGCGTCTCACTTCCTCTGTACAACTTCCGTTGCAAGTTATCTAGCTTACAAAGTACTGGAATGACTAAATCTGTTCAGATATCATTCCACCCAGATATATGTTAATCGTGACGTCTTCTCAGTTTCATTCGAAACTCTTTATCAACACTTACTGTATTGTCCCTCATTATCTAAAGCTCATCATCCATTTCTGCTGGCATAGTCATATCATCAGCGCACTTCATGCTTTTTATTCTTTCTCCTCTCACAACAAGTCCTTTTGTTTTTTCCAAGGCCTTATTGAGTAGCTTGTCAGCACTGTTTATTTAAAAGTGCTGGTGACATACAGAAACCCTTCTTCCACTATCCACCTCTTCAGTTTTACCTTTTTCTATTCGAACTTACTGTCCCATACAGAGTTGCATTGTCAGCATTCCGTACCAGTATCTTTCAGAACCTTCAACTGCATACACGTGTCAGTTTTTTCAAATGCTTTCACCCACCCACGGAGCAGACATACTTTCTTCTATTCACCTACAAAAATCTTTCTACCATCTCTCTCAGACACCCAACTACATCCCTGGTACTTCTTCCTTTGCATAAAATGTTGTGTTTGTTGGGAGCCACATTGCTTACTTCACTGTGCGTTTAGCTAATTTCAACTAAGTTTCAGTGTTTATCACATTTGTAAAATCTTTATTTCGTTTAATATATTGTACGAATGGCAGCAGATAATTCAGAGGGTGTGGAGTTAAATGGAAATATTAAGATATTAGGGTATGCAGATGATCTAAACATCATTAGCGATAGGAAAGAAACTGCAACAGCAAATGCGAAAGCGTTAATAAAGGCTAGTGAAGATGTAGGTCTAAGGATAAGTTTTTGTTGGTTGTTGTTTGGGGGAAGAAACCAAACAGCGAGGTCATCGGTCTCATCGGATTAGGGAAGGAAGTCGGCCGTGCCCTTTAGAAGGAACCATCCCGGCATTTGCCTGGAGCGATTTAGGGAAATCACGGAAAACCTAAATCAGAATGGCCGGAGGCGGGATTGAACCGTCGTCCTCCCGAATGCGAGTCCAGTACGCTAACCACTGCGCCACCTCGCTCGGTTAAGGATAAGTGAAGACAAAACTAAATATCTGGTTACTACTAGAATGCCAACAGCAGTAGATCAGGAAATGTTAAGAGTTGGAGACATCCAGTTTGAAAAAGTGAACACATTTAAGTATCTAGGCGTGGACATCACTTCGAGAAATGAGATTGAATCCAAACTGAAGAAGAGATTACGGGCGGGATATTCGTGCTACTTCTCACTGAATAGATTACTTTCATCACGGATATTATCAAGGAATTTAAAGATGAGAATATACAAAACTATTATTCTACCAGTTATGCTGTATCGATGTGAGACTTGGTCTCTCACTGCGCAAAATGAAAAGCCGTTTCGAGTATTTGAAAACAAAATTTTGAGAAAAATTTTCGGAGCAAAAAAGGATGACATTAGCGGAGAGTGGCGAAAACTGCATAACGAAGGGGTTCACGAACTCTATTCAAGCCCTGACATAAACAGTATTATTAAATCACGTAGGCTGCGATGGGCGGGTCACGTAGCTCGAGTGGATGAGGGCAGGGCAGCGCGCAGAGTACTGGTAGGGCACTTAGAGGGCAAACGTCCCGTGGGCAGACTGAGGCGTAGATGGGAGGACAATGTGAAGGCTGATTTGAGGAGCCTAGGTATTGAAGGTGAATGGAAGGAAATAGACCAATACAGGGACAGGACTCTCGAGTCCGGTATGACCAGTGAGTGAGTGAGTGATGTAATATTCAAATCACTCTTAATTACAATCAAAATGTTGCCATATTCCGTCATTTTACGTAAGGATCCACACTACAGTGACACATTTTAAGGTCGGATTCTGAACTTTGCTCTATATACGAGGTGCATTCAAGTTCTAAGGCCTCCGATTTTTTTCCTAATTAACTACTCACCCGATATCGATGAAACCGGCGTTACTTCTCGACGTAATCGCCCTGCGGACGTACACATTTTTCACAACGCTGACGCCATGATTCCATGGCAGCGGCGAAGGCTTCTTTAGGAGTCTGTTTTGACCGCTGGAAAATCGCTGAGGCAATAGCAGCACGGCTGGTGAATGTGCGGCCACAGAGAGTGTCTTTCATTGTTGGAAAAAGCCAAAAGTCACTAGGAGGCAGGTAAAGTGAGTAGGGAGCATGAGGAATCACTTCAAAGTTGTTATCACGAAGAAACTGTTGTGTAACGTTAGCTCGATGTGCGGGTGCGTTGTCTTGGTGAAACAGCACACCCGCAGCCCTTCCCGGACGTTTTTGTTGCAGTGCAGGAAGGAATTTGTTCTTCAAAACATTTTCTTAGGATGCACCTCTTACCGTAGTGCCCTTTAGAACGCAATGGGTAAGGATTACGCCCTCGCTGTCCCAGAACATGGACACCATCATTTTTTCAGCACTGGCGGTTACCCGAAATTTTTCTGGTGGCGGTGAATCTGTGTGCTTCCATTGAGCTGACTGGCGCTTTGTTTCTGGATTGAAAAATGGCATCCACGACTCATCCATTGTCACAACCGACGAATAGAAAGTCCCATTCGTGCTGTCGTTGCGCGTCAACATTGCTTGGCAACATGTCACACGGGCAGCCATGTGGTCGTCCGTCAGCATTCGTGGCACCCACCTGGATGGCACTTTTCGCATTTTGAGGTCGTCATGCAGGATTGTGTGCACAGAACCCACAGAAATGCCAACTCTGGAGGCGATCTGTTCAACAGTCATTCGGCGATCCCCCAAAACAATTCTCTCCACTTTCTCGATCATGTCGTCAGACTGGCTTGTGCGAGCCCGAGGTTGTTTCGGTTTGTTGTCACACGATGTTCTGCCTTCATTAAACTGTCACACCCACGAACGCACTTTCGACACATCCATAACTCCATCACTACATGTCTCCTTCAACTGTCGATGAATTTCAATTGGTTTCAAACCACGCAAGTTCAGAAGACGAATGATTGCACGCTGTTCAAGTAAGGAAAACGTCGCCATTTTAAGTATTTAAAACAGTTCTCATTCTCGCCGCTGGCGGTAAAATTTCATCTGCCATACGGTGCTGCCATCTCTGGGACGTATTGACAATGAACGCGGCCTCATTTTAAAACAATGCGCATGTTTCTATCGGAAGCCTTAGAACTTGAATGCACCTCGTACAACAACATGGTGACTGACTTCCTTTCCCAATTCCCAAATGATGTTCTCCTATTGTACTCTCTGTTTTCCTTTCTATTCTTTGCAGCACTGCTATGCTCACAACCTTGGTAACAGCACATACAACTAGCAGTCCTATGATCTTTACATTGATTGGCATTGCCTTTCTTTTGCAGGGGAACCATTATGGTCTTCAGATCTTCAGACCATCATGTGTCATATAGTCTGTAGATCAGAATTATAATTCTAGTTACAGCATCATTCCTTGGGCTGTATTTGATTATAGCCTGTCACTTTTCCTTCCGTAAGACCCTAGATCGCGCCCTCCACCTCCTATTTTCCTATTAGTGGTCCCGAGTGATTTTCATCACATTTTTGTTCTTACTCTAATCCTTCACGATCAGCCAGTAGAATCATGTAGATGTTGTGTGTGCTCTAAGTACATCTTTGTTTTCTGCAGTATTATTGGTCAAATTTCCATGCTTTCTTAGTACTCCTTTCTTGCTCCTCGGTACATTTCTTCTACTTTCCCTTGCCTTTCTAAATGTTCATTGGTTTTTCCCCCAATCTTTCTTGCTTTGTCAACTGTCCTCCTCAGTTTTTAGGTACCTCTAGAACCATCTACAGATCTGCAATTTCGGTTACAGGATTACCCGTCCAAACACAGTAAACTTCACATGCTGCATCACGCAGTGGAAAATTTTGAGGTGATGGAACCAAGCATTGTCTCTCCTCTCTTCTGATCGGAGGAGACGCCTGCTATTACTGGCCAACTTGATGGTTGGTCAGTGAGCACCCATCAAGTTTGTTCGCTCACTGTACGCAGAGGCGGGGAAGTTTCGAATTTTAGACAGAACTTACGGGCAATTGCACGATACGAGTGCAGCAGAGTGTCGCTGTTACGTAAGTATGAAGTGATGCATCTTTTAACACTTGTACAATTATTTTCTATGGGAGATAGTTCAGTTTTCAGTTATGATTCTGTATGATGAGTAATCTCTATTGAGATTTTACAACCATTCACATGCGAGCGAACTTATTCTTTTATCAGCCACATCCACTTTATGCATCGTGCGCCAAGTTGACATTCATTGTGTTTTCGCTGAGAGTCACAAGTCGGCTTCTATGACTCAGTCATTACTGGAAAATATTAGACTTCATTTTAGACTTATCTATGAATTTTAATATTTGTGTGTGGCAATTGTGTGTCAGTGTTGGGTTTCTTTACCAGTCCAGCCCTTGTTGAATTATCATGGTCGTTACGTTAATACAGTTTGCTTCTAAGGAACCACAGTATTAGCATTTTTCCGCTGAAGCTCCAAAGAAACTGGTATAGGCATGCGTATTCAAATGCAGAGATATGTAAACAGGCAGAATACGGTGTCGCGGTCTACAACGCCTATATAAGACAACAGGTGTGTGGCGCATTGTTACTTCGGTTACTGCTGCTACAATGGCAGGTTATCATGATTTAAGTGAGTTTGAACGTAGTGTTATAGTCGGCGCACGGGCGATGGGACTCAGCATCTCCAGGGTAGCGATGAAGCGGAGATTTTCCCGTACGACCATTTCACGAGTGTGCCGTGAATATCAGGAATCCGCTATGACATCAGATCTCCGACATTGCTGCGGCCGGAATAAAATACTGCAAGAACGGTGCCAACGACGACTGAAGAGAATTGTTCAACGTGACACTAGTGCAACCATACCGCAAATTGCTGCAGTTTTCAATGATGGGTCATCAACAAGTGTCAACGTGCAAAGCATTCAACAGAAGGTCATCGACATGGGCTTTCGGATCCGAAGGCCCACTCGTGTACCTTTGGTGATTGCACGACACAAACCTTTACGCCTCGCCTGGGCCTGTCAACATTGACATTGAACTGTTGATGGCTGGAAACATGTTGGCTGGTCGGACGAGTCTCGTTCCAAATTGTATCGATTGAATAGACATGTACGTGTATGGAGACAGCCTCATGAACCCACGGACCCTGCATGTCAGCAGGGGACTGTTCAAGATGGTGGACGCTCTGTAATGGTGTGGGGTGTGTGCAGTCCCAATGAAATGGGCCCCTGCTACGTCTAGACACGACTCTGACAGGTGACACATACGTAAGCATCCTGTCTGATCACCTGCATGCATTCATGACCATTGTGCGTTCCGACGACATAATTCCAGCAGGACAATGCGACACCCCACACGTCCAGAATTGCTACGACAGGAAAACAAGTACTGCTATTTCTCTATGTCAAATATACCATATTTTTTGAGCTATAATGGATGCTCTCAGTATATTCTTCGCCGCGAAAGATTCATTTCAAAATATCTAGCGCACTATTCGATCTGATAAAGGCAACGTGTTTGACACTATTTGTAAGACCAAGCGGGTCTTGTCTCCTTCTAGCTCCTCCACACTCTGTATCCAGTGTTCTTGTGCATCAATTTTCAAGGAGAATTTTGCTGTCGAGTCCGTACCTTTCTTCTGGAAATAGTAATTCCACAGTTACACTGTTTTTGTTTAATTTATTTCTCTTTCGTTCTTGTTATCAGTTTCGGGTACGTAGCCCCAACCTCAAGCAATCATTCCCTTCATCAGTTATGGTTGGTTGGCTGGATCGGAGAAGAGGACCACACAGCGAGGTCATCCCATCGGATAAGGGAAGGATGGGGAATGAAGTCGGTCGTGTCCTTTCGAAGGAACCATCCCGGCATTTGCCTAAACTAATTTATGGAAATCACGGAAAACCTAAATCAGAATGGCTGGACGCGGGTTTGAACGGTCGTCCTCCCGAATGCGAGTCCAGTGTGCTAACCGCTGTGCCACCTCCCTCGGTCGTCAGTCATGGCGCCTGATTGGAATCCAGCATAATTACTGGCCGTCATCATCGATCTGGCACCATCAGGCAAGCCCTCATGTAGAGATCCGTAATCATCGCATGTCATACCACCAGAGCCGGCCGGAGTGGCCGAGCGGTTAAAGGCGCTACAGTCTGGAACCGCACGACCGCTACGGTCGCCGGTTCGAATCCTGCCTCGGGCATGGATGTGTGTGATGTCCTTAGGTTAGTTAGGTTGAAGTAGTTCTAAGTTCTAGGGGACTTATGACCACAGCAGTTGAGTCCCATAGTGCTCAGAGCCATTTGAATCATTTGAACCACCAGAGATCCACCATTAGCAGCCAAACCACAAGGCTGGGATACAGCATCATCACTGGTCATCTCTTCATCAGTGATCTGGCATCATCAGTCAAGCCATCAGGTGGGCATAGATTATAATTACTAATCAAATCGTCACCAGTGATCTGGTATGGTCTAGAAAGCTGTCAGGTGAAGATTTGAAATCATCCCTGCATCACTGGCGATATTTTCACCAGTGATCTGGCATTGTCTTTCAAACATTCAGGAGGAGATCCGCACTCGTCGCTGGCCACAAATTATCTCCAGTGCTGTGACACCATCATTGTTTACAACGCCACCATCTAGGCTGACGGCTTGGGTGACGGCAGGAGTCATTACGTGGAAATTGATCTACGCTCCCGAAAGTAGTAGCAAAAAAGAAAATAATTAAATAAAATGAAAACAGTGATTCTGTGGAAACGCCCGTTTCCAATATCAGTGTCGTTTGACCACGTCCTGTCTGCTCCACGTTCTCACACTTTGGACTGCCTTGCAGGGTAGCGGCGCGGCCAGGGGCGCCTTGGCACGGTCGGCGCAGCTCTCTCCGTCGGTGGTTCGAGTCCTCCCTCGACCACGGATGTGTGTACTGTCCTTACCGTAAGTTAGTTTAAGTTACAGTAACTACTGTTTAAGCCTAGGGACCTATGACCTCAGCAGTTCGGGTCCATATGAACTTACCACAAATTTCCAAATTTTTTCACAATTATATCACCCGACCGCCGCGCCACGACGTTTACGGGTGCACTGTGCCTAAAACGGGAATCGACAGAGCTTTGCTGTAGTTAGATAATAACATTTTGATATGCACTGTGAGGTGCGCTCTGTACACAAATACTCTGTGTACGGGTGGTTACAATTAAAGTGCAGCTTCTTACAGAGGTAGCAGTGTGGGTTGTTATTGACGTGTGGTAGCGACTGGTAGATATTCTAATGCGTCAATACGAAACCGACTTACGCTGGTAAAAATCAGTTCTGTTTTGGCCACCAGATGCAATCCTGGAGCTGTGAGTGCGAGAAAAACGTGCAGGTACGTTTTCATATGTGATGGATTAGGAGCAGGACGTAGGAGTTTGTTGATTTTATTATTAAGCTCCACAGTTTGTTCAATGTGAGAACCGGAGACATCAACGAGATGCTATACAGCGCCAGATTTGCACCTGTCAGACATCTAATCAACATCTACATATATATCTACATACATACTCCGCTAGCCACCAAGCGGTGTGTGGCGGAGGGCGCAATTCGCGCCAAAGTCATATTTTCCCTCCTCTGTACCACTCGCGGATCGCGCGAGGGAAAAACGACTGTCTGAACGCCTCAGTACGAGCTCTTATTTCCCTTATCTTTGAATGATGATCATTACGCGATTTGAAAGTTGATGGTAATAATATATGCTCGACATCCTCGGTCAAGATTGAATTTCAGAATTTAGTGAGCAGCCCCGTCTGTTTAGCGTGTCGTCTATCTGCAAGTGCGTCCCACTTCAAAGTTTCTATGGGATTTATAACGCTCTCGTGATGGCTAAATGTACCAGTCACGAATCTTGCCGCTCGTGTCTGGACATTCTCAGTCTCTTGAATCAGACCCAACTGGTAAGGGTCCCATACAGACGAACAATACTCTAAGACTGGACGAACTAACGTATTGTAAACTATTTCCTTTGATGAAAGACTGCATCGCTTCAGGATTCTACCAATAAACCGCAATCTAGGGTTCGCCTTACCCGTTCAAAAAATGGTTCAAATGGCTCTGAGCACTATGGGACTCAACATCGTAGGTCATAAGTCCCCTAGAACTTAGAACTACTTAAACCTAACTAACCAAAGGACATCACACACACCCATGCCCGAGGCAGGATTCGAATCTGCAACCGTTGCAGTCCCGCGGTTCCGGACTGCAGCGCCAGAACCGCTCGGCCACCGCGGCCGGCCCTTACCCGTTACTTGTGTAATCTGATCATTCCATTTGAGATCATTTCGAATAGTCACACCCTGATACTTGACTGACACCACTTGTAACGCCGGAAATGCATTGTACATTTTTTTCCTTATTTTGTTACCTTTATATATTGTAATTCTTTTACTATATATATATATATATATATATATATATATATATATATATATATATGACGATGTATAATTGGTTTGTTTTGTAAATATTATTTGTATTTTCATGCTGGGTCTGGCCTAGGAAAAACTATGCTATCGAACGATTACATCGATAGGTCGTGTGGAGAACCAAAGTGTTTAGGATCTTTGGTAGTGTTAACTCGGCCGCATAAAGCGCAGGCAGAGAGAGTCTGGCTGGAGTAGGGTGGTGGAGCAAGTGTGTTGTGTGATGCTCCCGCGAGTTGCCGCGCTTTCAGGGTTTGGCAGCATGTAATTGCGCTCGACTTGCTGTGATAGTTTCTGACACGATGTCGCGGACGGGAAGCATTAGCTGGCGCACATCAAAAGCCCGTTTCGCCTGGTGACCGCGTCGAGAAGAAGGCGCGCCAACATCCAGCTTCTGCAACAGCGACGGCCGACAATGAGTGACTGTCGCCACCTCCCCGATCGACGACTGCAAACCTTCAATCAACCAGCAAGGAAGACTAAAAGCACGTAAAGTTTTAGAACTGTATGGCAGACCTCAGCTTTTAAAATTTGCCTCAAAATTACAGCAACTTAGCTTGAACATTTGTTGCTCATTGTCCCAATTGCATTACCAATCAGGGTCCCTTCCTTTTCCGGAATGAACCCGAGTGTCGTTGACATTCAAACGCCAGCATTAAAGTAATATCATTCCATTTCACTGCTTTAATTTCAAAGTTCCGTTAAAGTATTCATAGCTGGCTACAATATTTAGATTACACAAGCACAAATTAAGAGTGCGAGTTTTGTTAACATATTTTAGCTTACCTGTGACTACAGCTCAGCTTGGTACGTACTAAATTTTACTTTTGTTAATAATTGCCCGCAGCTCGTGGTCGTGCGGTAGCGTTCTCGCTTACCACGCCCGGGTTCCCGGGTTCGATTCCAGGCGGCGTCAGGGATTTTCTCTGCCTCGTGATGGCTGGGTGTTGTGTGATGTCCTTAGGTTAGTTAGGTTTAAGTAGTTCTAAGTTCTAGGGGACTGATGACCATAAATGTTAAGTCCCATAGTGCTCAGAGGCATTTGAACCATTTGTTAATAATTTTTTTTAGAGAACAAACAATGTATTTACCTTAATAGTCATCAAAAGTCATAATATATATAGCAGTTCATGACATCCAGTCTTACAAATTTCAAAAATCCGCCATTTCTCTCCCCACATCCACCACTGCTGGCGGCTGACCTCCAACTGCGCAACGCTATGCGCTGTTCACAGCCAGCTGCCCAACACTACAATGGCAGACAACAATGCAAACTAGCCACAAACTGCACACAGCACAGCCTATGATTTTCATACAGAGCACTACGTAACGTTGCCAATAAGAAAACATAAAAAGCCTACTTACATTGTGAACGATTATTTTGTTCAAATTGGTAAGCTCAAGGCGATTCTATCAGACAATGGGGCACAATTTACTTCTAAGTTGTGGAATGAAGGCATGGCGAGTAATGGGGTCGAAGTGATCCATATTTCAGCTTACTGTCCAGCTGAAAATCCCGCTGAGAGGTATATGCGCGAGCTAGGCCGACTTTGCCGTACTTATTACCATCACAACCATTGGGCATGGGGCAAATATGTTGCAGAATTTGAGAGAATTATGAACACCTTGAGACATGAGTCTATGGGATTTTCTCCAGAGGAAATCCTGTTAGATGACAGAAGTAAAAGTTTAGTGGAAGAGATAATCAAATTCCCTCCACGGATTGACATTAGTATTGGTGTGAAAAAAGATCGTTTGCGAGAAATAATGAAGCTAAAAGCCGATGCTCGCATACGTCGTCATGAGGCTAAAGCTCGTTTTGAAAAGTTTGCAATCGGAGACTTGGTACTTGTAAAGGCTCATGAAAATCGAGCGAGATAGACAATGAAACCTCTAAATTTAAGTTTGTTTATAATGGACCATATAAAGTCATTGGTATACCTCACACAAATGGTTATTGGTTCAAATGGCTCTGAGCACTATGAGACTTAACTTCTGAGGTCATCAGTCCCCTAGAACTTAGAACTACTTAAACCTAACTAACCTAAGGACATCACACACATCCATGCCCGAGGCAGGATTCGAACCTGCGACCGTAGCGGTCGCTCAGCTCCAGACTGAAGCGTCTAGAACCGCACAGCCACTCCGGCCGGCCCAAATGCTTATTGCTTAGAGTATCCAAGCTCTGGAAAACTGTTAGACATACGGAACATTATAGACTTGAGGTTGTACCAACCTAAGATTGAGTAATACCACAGAATGGGTAAGTTGTACAGTATGTAAATATAGAGTGTAAGATTTAAGGATTTGCTAGGTTGCCATGCTTTTGCCTGAGCAAGAGGTCATTATAGAAGGTGTAATTAATAAGTAATTAATTTTGATTAAATGATTTAAGAGTAACTGATTATTAATCAATTGAAAAATCCAAGCTGCTAGTTTAAGTTTTCAGCTGAGTCACAGTAGATTAAGGAATGTGAATACGATTTTGTAACTAGCTGTAAGATTTCATGAATGTGTGTTTTACTAGTCATTGCCGATGTACTTAGACGCTGTTTTAAGTTTCAGGCTGGTACATGCGTGTGATGATGGACAGTGTTGAGTTATCCACTGTGATAGTGTTGATGGACGCCTTGAGATTACTCGGGGTGACTTTTTCCGAAAGAATTCAGTGAAACGGACGTTCTGGAAATGCTGTTACATAGGCGAGTGAGATCAAGCGTGCCGCACAGGCGGGCGCAACAATACTGGCAAGGCGGTGCCGCTGTTGGCTCTTGTGCCGCTGTCGGCATTCTTTGTACTTGCGGGTACGGTAGGCGGAGTGGTTTTTCTTCGCTGACAGCTGATGTGAAAGAATTCTGCTGCCAATATTTATGTTTTTTTTCGATCTGCTGTGTATTATTTTCTTGTTTTGCGTTAAGTGGACTCTCATGGCAAGAATATTAATTATGAAAAGGTTATATAAAAATGTGTATTCTTTGTAATTAATTATTAATTTGCGTCCAGAATTATTAATTTGCGTATTTTGATCTACCTGTTTTTATGATCATGTACTCAGATTAATTTTGTAAATAGCATTTCATTTCTTGATACTGTTAGAAATTTTGCTGATTTTAGAATAGCTAAACCATTACCTATGTTTTCTATGAATTTTAATATGTTGTCAACCTGTTTTCTTTTGTGTAAGATGCCAGAGTGGAATAAGGTTAGGAGTGTCTCCACTCAAATATTATGGTTAAAAAATTGCTTTATGGTTAATTAGCCTAATGCTAAATTTTCTTGCTGTTTTGAGCATATGCGTTTCCGCTGTTTTTTTTTTTCCTTTTGGGATATTTTCTTAGTCTGTCTATGTTGCACGAACATCCTCAGACAATGTGGCGCACATGTAACGCCGGAAATGCATATCCTCCTATTTCCATCTATTGTACTATAAATTTTTTTCTTATTTTGTTACCTGAAGATATGACATTCCTGTGTCTTTATATACTGTAATTATGTCGATGTATAATTTGATTGTTTTGTAAATATTATTTGTATTTTTACGCTGGGTGTGGCCTAGGGAAAACTACTCTATCGAACGATTACATCGATAGGTCGTGTGGAGCACCAAAGTGTTTAGGATCTTTGGTAGTGTTAACTCGGCTGCATAAAGTGCGGGCAGAGGGAGTCTGGCTGGAGTAGGGTGGTGGAGCAGGTGTGTTGTGTGACGCTCCCGCGAGTTGCCGCGCTTTCGGGGTTTGGTAGCATGTAATTGCGCTCGACTTGTTGTGATAGTTTCTGACACTGTGTCGCGGACGGGAAGCATTAGCTGGCGCACATCAAAAGCCCGTTTCGCCTGGTGACCGCGTCGAGAAGAAGGCGCGCCAACATCCAGCTTCTGCAACAGCGACGGCCGACAATGAGTGACTGTCGCCACCTCCCCGATCGACGACTGCAAACCTTCACTCAACCAACAAGGAAGACTAAAAGCACGTAAAGTTTTAGAACTGTATGGCTTTTAAAATTTGCCTCAAAATTACAGCAACTTAGCATGAACCTTTGTTGCTCATTGTCCCAATTGCATTACCAATCAGGGTCCCTTCCTTTTCCGGAATGAACCCGAGTGTCGTTGAAATTCAGATGCCAGCATTGAAGTAATATCATTCCATTTTCCTGCTTTAATTTCAAAGTTTCGTTAAAGTATTCATAGCTGGCTACAATATTTAGATTACACAAGCACAAATTAAGAGTGCGAGTTTTGTTAACATATTTTAGCTTACCTGTGACTACAGCTCAGCTTGTTATGTACTAAATTTTACTTTTGTTAATCAGAATCATTTAATTCAAGTTCAAAGTTAAATCTCTTATTTGTAAATTGCGTAGATTCAAGTAGCTTTTGAGATGATTGTTGAGGTAGCCCAAGACTAACCTTATTTTATTGAATTTCGTAGTGCTTCAGAAACAAAGTTCACTATTAATTACAGTCACTAAATTAACTTTCAATTTTCCGATTTCATTAATTCTTTTGCTAAATTAAGTCAGAGTGTAGCGATATTTATTACTTCTGACAAACATTCAGTTTTCACACAACACGTGTCCACCTTCCGTTGCCATGCTTTTAGTGCTAAATATATGTGCATTAATCTTTCATTTTCATTTATTGTAGTAGTTGTCCATAGGACTGGCGACCGTAATTTTCCCCAAATCTCAAATCTCCAATTAACGCCAGTTAATTGTTAACGTAACGACCGCACATATACTTTCTTTATTAACTTTACCCCTTTTCAAAATTAATTTTCACCAGTTTCATTTGTATTTTTCCTTTCATTTAGATGTAACCCTTTCCTCCCTCTTTACCGACAGATTAACTTCGGTGACGATTGTTTTTCCCAAATTTCCGTTAGGTACATGCGGTTTAATTTTTACTATCATTAAGGTCGATAAGTGAGGTGGAGGTTACACACTCAGTTATATTCTGCAAATCCTCATTTATTTGCTCACTACTTTCGTGTGGTACAACTTTCCTGTAGACTACAGCATCATCGTAAAACAGTCTAAGACCGGTGTCAATACTATCAACCAGATGGTTTATGTAAATGGTACAAAGCAGGGGACCTATTACGCTGCCCTGGGGCACACCTGAAGATACTCTTGTTTCTGTTTGAGTTACTCCGTTCAGGACGACATACTGCTGCCTGTCTGTTAGAAAACTTTCTATTCAGCGGCATATGTCATCGGATAGACCGTAAGCGCGCACTTTTTGTGGCTAGCGACAGTGCGGAATTGAGTTGAACGCCTTTCGAAAGTCGAGAAATATGGCATCAACCTGGGAACCGGTATCTAGAGCCTGTTGTATAAAAAGATGGCTCTGAGCACTATGGGAGTTAACTTCTGAGGTCATCAGTCCCCTAGAACTTAGAACTATATAAACCTAACTAACCTAAGGACATCACACACATCCACGCCCAAGGCAGGATTCGAACCTGCGACCGTAGCGGTCGCGCGGGTCCAAACTGAAGCGCCTAGAACCGCTCGGCCACTCCGGCCGGACCTGTTGTATATCATTCACAAAGAAGGCCCAGCTGTCTCTCGTATGATCGCTGTTTCCTAAAACCGTGCTGGTTTCTGCAGAGGAGCTTCTCAGAGACTAGAAAGGTCATTATGTCTGAACAAAAATATGTTCCACGATTCTACAACAAATCGATGTCAGTGAGATTGGCCGGTAATTATGTGCATCCGATTTTCTACCCTTTTAATATATTGCCATGACCTGTGTCTTCTTCCAGTCCCGTGGAACTTTCCGCCGTTCCAGTGATCTCTGATGCGGGGAGAGGAGACGCCGGCTGAAACACTTGTCCGTGTGCTCGGCCGGCGCTGTGCCGAACGCCCGGGCGCGACCCGTACCCCGCGGCACGTGCGGCCCACGTGTTTGCCGTTCGCCCGCAGCCCGCGGCCGCTCTTTCATCCCGGAGCACTCGATATTCTTTGGCCAGGCGCGCGGGCCCGAGCCGAGCCGAGCCGAGTGGACCGGCGGCCGCATCAAAGCGCTTCGTTACGCGACGTTGTTCCCAAAGTTTGTTGTCGCCCGCGGGCCGGACAGGACACAGCACGGGCCGGCTGCCGCGCCTTTTAGCTCGCGGCTTGTTTGCACGGAGGGAGGTATTTACAGCCGCCTGACATATTTACACTGCCGCTGCGGCGGCGCCATCTCCCGCTTCATAACCCTCTCCGGTTATTTAAAAATTCTCGTTCCTCGCGCGTTCGTGTGTTGTTCTTGCTCCAAGAAACCAAATAGCGGTTGCTATTGCGCTGAAATGCTTGATCTTAGGATCGGACGGATCTTATGAGTGCTGAACGGCGAGGTCGTAAGTGAGGTTGACTTCTGCCACAGCTATTTTTTACCGTAACCAAAGCCGCGCGGGATTAGCCGAGCGGTCTAGGGCGCTGCAGTCATGGACTGTGCGGCTGGTCCCGGCGGAGGCTCGAGTCCTCCCTCGAGCATGGGTGTGTGTGTGCGTTTGTCCTTAGGATAATTTAGGTTAAGTAGTGTGTAAGCTTAGGGACTGATGACCTTAGCAGTTACGTCCCATAAAATTTCATACATATTTGAACATTTTTACCGTTGCCAAGGCCACCGACGCACGTATTACTCGATAAAGCGAACTGTAGGTTCCACTTCATTTATCGCAAATTTAATGGCTCAAATGGCTCTGAGCACTATAGGACTTAACCTCTGAGGTCATCAGACCCCAAGAACTTAGAACTACTTAAACCTAACTAACCTAAGGACATCACACACATCCATGCCGGAGGCAGGATTCCAACCTGCGACCGTAGCGGTCGCTCGGTTCCATACTGCAGCGCCTAGAACCGCACGGCCATTACGGCCGGCGCATATTTAATGACCTGCTGCCTAATACTGTAAAAACAGGTCGTACATTTTATAATTTTACATGTAATAACATACATTGTTCCACCTAACTATAAAATTTTGTTTCGAGCGATAACAAAGTAACATAAAAATCAAGAAAATAAAATGGCCAGCTGAGAAAAGGATTCGCGCTCTGAGATCCCGTGGAAACTAAATTGGGTACACACAGGATGAGTCACTGAGAAGCTCGTAATGTATTGTCTGGATAACACTCTGAGGACGAGTAACAACCAACATAGTAAAGAACATATAAATTTTTATGGAATCGTTTACTTTTCAAAACAAGGTATTAAAACCTATGGCAAGAGAGCCGTAGAAATTCCCTAAAATTGGAAAACAATGCGGCCTGAGTCGGCTATTGCGCCAAGCACAGCTCTCCCCTCATACAAAGCTCCGATGCACATGAATGCTGAAAGGAATCTCTTAAACTTCGGTTACAGCAAATCTAGAGGCTTTAAATTCAAGTAAATACCTAGGAATTACAATTAAGAACAACCTCAACTAGTAGGAACACACAGAAAATGTTGTGGGGAAGGCTAACCAAGGACTGGGTTTCATTGGCAGCATACTTAGGAAATGTAAGAGATCTACTTGGTTCAAATGGTTCTGAGTACTATGGAACTTAACATCTGTGGTCACCAGTCCCCTAGAACTTAGAACTACTTAAACCTAAGGACATCACACACATCCATGCCCGAGGCAGGATTCGAACCTGCAACCGTAGCGGTCATGCGGTTCCAGACTGAAGCGCCTAGAACCGCACGGCCACACTGGCCGGCAAGAGATCTACTAAGGAGACTGCCTACACTACGCTTGTCCATCCTCTTTTAGAATACTGCTGCGCGGTGTGGGATCCTTACTAGATAGAATTGACGGAGTACATCGAAAAAGTTCGAAGAAGGGCAGCCTGTTTTGTATTATCGAAATAAGGGAGAGAGTGTCACTGAAATGATACAGGATTTGGGGCACATATCATTAATGTAAAGGCGTTCTTCGTTGAGGAGGAATCTTCTCACGAAATTCCAATCACCAACTTTCTCCTCCGAATGCGAAAATATTTTGTCGACGACGACCTACATAGGGAGAAACGATCACCATGATAAAATACGGGAAATCGGAGCTCCTACGGAAATACATAGGTGTTGGAAAAATAGAGAATTGTGAAGGTGGTTCGATAAACCCTATGCCAGGCACTTAAATGCGATTTGCAGAGTATCCATGTAGATGCAGCGAGACGGATCTATGCTACTAAGGTGAAGCTCATTTCGTATGAGACACAGATACGGGGTCAGTTAAGGTTTTTGCACAGGGAACTACGGGATATGATTTTTGCCGCATCAGATGGAGCTTAGGAAAACTGTTTCAGATGTATGTTAATTTCCAGCCTTTTTTTGGAAACAACTACAGTTTCTATTACCGTTTCTAGAGCATTTGTCCGACATTCGCCATATAAAACTGGCATGCCTAAGTTCTCCTCATTGCTGTACATGTCTGCATGCAAGTAATGCTGAATCAGAAACGTCCTGTCGATAATCATAGTTGCGGCTTGTTCTACAGTGCAGACAAGTTAACGAGGCTTCATACAATCGCGTTGGCTGGCATGATCGTGTTTACGGGGCAACTGTCGATTTGGGCTGAATCTTTTCAATTTCAGAATATTTCTCGGATTCTTTTGCGAAGAGTTTCAGTCTAACAAGCATTACATCACCGTACTCGCCTTTATATGTGCTGTTGGATGCCGATAAGAAGAGTACCCTATTTCGAAAAAAACATAGCTGCTTCAATATCTCTATCGATACAGGTGTTAAGATCCTTTATTACATATGAAAATACGTGTTCTTTAGCCTACTATCACCTGCGAAATCCCGTTTGGATGTATGGAATTGTTCACAAGATAACAGTCACCCTTTCGGCACTTCATCCGTACTGAGAATCGAGAATCTCGACGATATCGTCTGTCATCGACATTGATACTGGCAGAATGTCAGTCCCAGGAATTCCAAGCTCTCCGAGAATGTTTTTATTCCAAGTTTGAAATTGCATAACACATACCGAAAGGAATTTATTTTGGTGTGATATAATTACAAATTAACAATTTTCGGTTTTTTTTCCTTTATTTGGATTGTGAAACCATGTTTCTTCAGAAATTTCGTGATTGTAGATCAGCGGCAAGTACCCTGTATGTTTTAATAAGTAAGATCACGGGTGTCAAAATACGTGACGTGGATGGCCATATCTTTTGATTGCATTGACTTAGAAGCTTACACTTATTACACCGCCAGATGACTATAGACCTTGGTGTGCGACATAGATTTTAATTTGATGCGTCTACCCGTTCCTGAGAAAATGGGTCTTAATCGACGGACGATCAGACAGACAATCGGATAACAAAAGACAATTTTTTTTGTGATACAGTTACAAATTAATAACTTTCGAATTTTTTTCCTTTATTTGTAATGTGACATCGTGCTTCTTGCCATATTTCATGATTCTAGGCCAACGAGAACTACCCTTTAGATGCCTGCTCGGTTGACCGTGCGGTTGTTGCACGGCTATCCGGGCGGGATGGAGCGCCAGGTCCCCGGCACGAATCCGCCCGGCGGATTTGTGTCGAGGTCCGTTGAACCGGCCAGTCTGTGGATGGTTTTTAGGCGGTTTTCCATCTGCCTCGGCAAATGCGGGCTGGTTCCCCTTATTCCGCCTCAGTTACACAATGTCGGCGATTGCGGCGCAAACGAGTTCTCCACCTACGCGTACGCCACCATTACTGTACCACGCAAACCTAGGGGCTACACTCGTCTGGTGTGAGACGTTCCCTGGAGGGTCCACCGGGGGCCAAACCGCACAATAACCCTGGGTTCGGTGTGGGGCGGCAGAGGGGTGAAGTGGACTGCGGTAGTCGTCGTGAGGTTGTGGACCACTGCGGCTGTGGCGGGGACGAAGCCTCTCAGTCGTTTCTGGGTTTCCGGTTAACATAACATTACCCTTTATATTCTGATAATTGAGTTTGTTAGTATCAAATTATGTGTCATAAATGGCCGTATCTTTTGGCAGCATTGACCTAAAAGCTTAGAGTTATTACACCGCCACGTGACGCAGACCTAACAGGGGACATAAATTTCAACTTGATATGTCTACCCGCGTACATTTTATATATGTGCTTTTACGTGGTATTTTGGTATACATGATCCACTTTCCCGCCAGCAAACCTTTTGGAGAGGAGGGAGGGGGGAGGAAAGAGAGTGGGAGGGGGAAGGGAGGAGAGGGAGGAGCCTCGGGACTAGGAAATGAAACTTCCAGCCTCGTCTCCCCAAATGGCGTATCCTTCAGACTTGTCTTAATGTTTACATTAGTCCTTATCCTATACACTGATTTGATTACCATATTTAAAGTGCAGTATACTTGGTCGTAGTTGGAACCTATGTCACTGACTACGTATAGCACGTCACAGTCAAAAGTAGCAGATATTGTTATGTCACAGTGCGAGCACGGAAAGTGATCGCAGAAAATGACATCGGAACGGGAGCAACAGCTTATTCTTCAAATGGTTCAAATGGCTCTACGCACTATGGGACTTAACATCTGAGGTCATCAGTCCCTTAGACTTAGAACTACTTAAACCTAACTAACCTAAGGGCATCAGACACATCCAAGCCCGAGGCAGGATTCGAACCTGCGAGCGTAGCAGCAGCGCGGTTCCGGATTGAAGCGCCTAGAACCGCTCGGCCACAACGCCCGGCAGCTTATGGTTAACTTAAGTAAATTTACTACCGATAAGGAGGATAAAGGTATGACAGTGATGACGGAGAAACATACGGGACATTTAACACTGTCTGGAAGTTTCGTAAGAGGACTGTGTGAAAACTGCGCAACGGGGGGACAGTCGCTAAGCAGAGCGTGATACTGGTATCTCTCCAAAGATGAAGTACTAAACTTTACACAGTATTCCAGTGATCATTTCGATCAGAGTGATAACAGGTAGCGATTTATGATGTATTATGAACATTGCAATGAAATACCAGCTCCACGTAAACTTCTCAGATTTTGTCTCACAGAAGGGAGGAAAACCTGGGAGGCACTGTTCCCTCTACAGTATCTGTTTTCAAAATATGCCAGATAAACGACTCATCACGTGTGAACGAGAGACATAGTGCAAAAAGATTAGCTTTCTACGAAAAATGAAGTATCAAAATTATGCCTGTTAGCGATTTATTCAGAATAAAAGTTGGAACCTACTCATAACACGGAGAATAGTAGTTGTCAAAGTGATAGAGTTCAGGAATATTTTTAAGCAAAAGTGTCGATCTACGTTTCACTGTTTTCTATGCAGAGAATCGGCGTACAGACGTGTAGCGTTTGACTGCGATCCATGCAGAAGTATAAGGGACAATACCACTGTTATTACTTTCTCTCCCTGATTACCTGACGTAAAAGGGACGGTTCTTCCATCATGGCCAGACCTCCAGTTAGCTTTACCGCGTAATACGACCCTGCCAGTTCTAATCTTTCTGATATGAAATAGACCAGAAAAATATGCCCCTATGTCATGGCGCCAACCGGTGTGGCCGAGCGGTTCTTCAATCTGGAACCGCGCGACCGCTACGGTCGCAGGTTCGAATCCTGCCTCGGGCATGCATGTGTGTGATGTCTTAGTTAGGTTTAAGTGGTTCTAAGTTCTAGGGGACTGATGACCTCAGATGTTAAGTCCAATAGTGCTCAGAGCCATTTGTCATGGCGTAATCTCGAACCTATCTTCAGCAAGGGAGTGTTAAACTGTTAAAGATATTAACTTATTAAGATAACTTATTAAGATATAAAGGTATTAACTTCCCGTCATTTACATTACAAACAGAATACGAGCTCAGTTAGAATAGGGGATCGGATTGCCCTTTTCAAATCAAGCATCACGGAATATGCTTAAGCGACTTAGCGAAACCACGTAAAATTTAAATCTGGTTGGCCGCACGGGGATTTGAATAACCGTTGCGAAAGCGAGTCGGTGTTTTACCACTGTGCCAGCTCACTCCCTAGAGTGCAATCACGCGGCTTAAAACAAACACCATCTCATAACCAATACATTGGTTCCCCGCTCACTACGAGGTAACTCATAAGGTTTCAATTACCACCTACAAAAAAATCGACCAAACTCCGTGATATGCTATTCTTCTTCATGCTACAATTTTTTTTCCCAACGATGCATGCCTTAGCGGAGACCTTGATTGTAGGTAATTACATTTTGGCACCAGAATACACCTCTTCGTCATTCTGCAAAAGCTGATTTCTTCTTGGGCTTCATAGGGAGCAAGGGAGTGGGGAGGAGGCTAAGGCTAAATTTTATAGCCCAAAGATTCAGCATGTTTGACTGTCCTTAGAGCAGAATGACTTGCAGCATTGTTGTGCGGCGAAAACAATTCGTTGGACAACATCCCGCGTCACTTACATCCCTCCAGGAGACTTCGATAGGACGTTGCCGTGCTACGAACATCAGGTGTCAGCAAAACACCACCACAGTCGAAA
Organism: Schistocerca serialis cubense; assembly: GCF_023864345.2. Classification (NCBI taxonomy): domain Eukaryota; kingdom Metazoa; phylum Arthropoda; class Insecta; order Orthoptera; family Acrididae; genus Schistocerca; species Schistocerca serialis. The sequence goes on along the minus strand of NC_064639.1, from coordinate 1,139,748,100 downwards.
AAAAAGAAGTCTCGTCTTGCACGGTGAAGGTTGCGTCTTCGCCTTTCCCGAGTTGGTAGATCCACATGCTTTCTTTGCTAGCTTGGCTCTTTTGTCTCGGTCTCATCCAGCTCTGCACTTATCCACAGTGATTAGGCGACTAAAGAAGTCGACTGCATTGACCTGACCTGCAATATATCCACTGTTGTTTCGATTCGGTGGGGTTTCTGAAATTTCTCAGGTTCAAAATTTAGTGCAAGATGTTGAAAACCGATCCTTGGCTCGTGTACACTTTTTTCGATATTGCTTCAAGCATGATACACCTGTTTTCGAACACCAGAGCGTCTACTTCTGTTGCCACTGTTGTTTGTTTTCAGGCATAGGGTGTATCACTTGGTTTCTCATCTTTCATACTTGTCTGATCACACTTCCAGCGTGTGCGCCACCGCTGTCTCCTATTTTGGTGTATTGTTGCTATACATCTCCACAAATCTTGGGACGCTTTGTTTCAGTTTTGTTCTCTTTCATATTGCGAAGATACCGTTACATTTTTATAGTGAACAGGCAGGTAGGTTCGTAAGGTGCCAGAGTATGGATAAGAACAATTCTTAGCCAGCGTATTTATACACACAACTGCAGTAACTTGACATAATTTCTCAACAGAGAATTTCTTGAAAGATAAACCTCAGTTCATTAGTTATGATATATTTCCGAAAATAAAAGAGATAAAGGCCTTCGAATGACTAACTGTATTCATTAAATAAATTTCACTTGAGCAGAGTTACAGAAATATACTTCTGAAATAATTAGGTTTACAAGTGCTGAATAGTAATAACAATTACTCTGGATAACAAATGCTATACAAGTATTAGGGAGAGAGAGGAAGAAATACTATTAAAAGTAACATTTACATCTTAAAAGCGTAGATTTGGCTATAAGGATATATGAGAGCAGCCTATTAGTCTAGGTTAAATAACTAAAGGTTTAATACGCCAATATGCTCTGAAAATATTTAATGGTTACTACAGAGTATGAAGAAAAAGTAGTTGTGTATAAGAGCTGCTAAACCTACGTTCTGATTTGGCACTCTCTAAATTATCATAGTTATCTCAGAAATAAAAATCGTTACGAAAAGGTCCCCTGTTGAAGTAATAAATTAAAAACATTAAACAAGGAAGTAAACAATTAGCAATCGACCTAGAGGGAGATAAGGCGTATGCTGAAAATGTAGATAACTCACACTGGCGTTCAAATAGTATTGATAAACAGAGAAGTAAAATACTAACCGGGGCAAGCAGAAAAGACAAAAGTTCATTGCCACTTTTTGGGTGAGAGCGAAAGCGATGGCAGCAACAAGTTTAACACAAAGTTCTCACCGAATAATTTTCCTCTGTAATTGTCCTGCAACAACGCATTCGTAATGTTCAAGATGTCGTGTGCCAAGGAATCCAATTGTTCTAACTTCCTTCTCAGGCACTTCACGTAGTTCACGGCCAGATGAGGATGGTAGGGAACGCAACTGAAATAGAAAGGTGCCAAGAAGAACTTTCTCGCTCGGCTACAACACAGACTAATGTGGCACCATATCACGAATATTGTCACAACTCAATCCAACGCAAACCGTGCTCGGCGAGCTCAAGGGATCTGCTTCAGCTGGCGTAGCGCCAGCTGCCTCTAGTGGGTGCGGAAAGTAAAAAGCACGTTCTCGCCAGTTGCGAATATACACACTGACACAGTCAATATCGCACGTATTCGCACAGGGAACAGGTCTGACAGGTCTTTTTCCATTGCGAAATAATAATTTCAAACGTAAAACTAGGATAATATACGCACTGAAGCACCAAAGAAACTGCAATAGACTTGCATATTCAAATACAGGGGTATGTAAACAGGCAGAATACGGTGCTGCGGTCAGAAACGTCTATATAAGACATTAAGTTTCTGGCGCAGTTGTTAGATCGGTTATTGTTGTTAAATGGCAGGTTATCATGATTTAAGGGAATTTGAACGTGCTGTTATAGTCGGCGCACGAGCGATGGGACTCAGTATCTCCGAGGTAGCGATGAAGTGGGGATTTTCCTGTACGACCATTTCACGAGCGTACCGTGATAGTCAGGAATTCCCTAAAAAATCAAATGTCCGACATCGCTGCGGCTGAAAAAAGATCCTGCAGAAACGAGACAACGACGACTGAAGAGAATCGTTCAACATGACAGAAGTGCAACCCTTCTAAAATTCATGCAGATTTCAATGCTGGTCCATCGACAGGTGTCAGCGTGCGAACCATTCAACAAAACATCGTTGACATGAGCTTTCGGAGTCGATGGCTGTAAATCTGAATGAATAAATAACAACTTGGCAACCATGTTTTATTAGGGACGGGCTCTGAAAACAACTATCCTATCAACGTAGAAGTGTGTCTGCTCAGCACACTTTCAAATCCTACTCGTCCCCCCAGCTTTCCTTTCTGGGGAATGCAGTACTCGGGAAATTCATGTGAATGCGGCGGAGGAACCGAGCAATGGTTTTTAAGAGTCACCGTACCCACGACTAGCGTGTCTGCATAAAACGAGTAAAATAATACGAACTTGAATAGTCTTTCACCGTATTCGTTGTGGACTGGTCGTTTTGTAATTGTGCCAGGAACACTACAAATATCACTGACACTTTTCAAATAGCCGTAGGAGGTTATTTCTAAAAGACGCAGTGCCTGTAATATTAGTTGGAAACTATATTGTGTTTTTAGATCAACGATCAACATTTTCAAATTTTTTTTCAATTTTTTAATTTTTTCCCCAGTCAGCATTCTTGTGACGGGTTGATGCTGCCAGCCACGAATTCCCCCCTTTTAGTAACTTTTTCATCTCAGAGTAGCACTTGCACCCTACATCCTCACTTATTTACTGGATGTATTCCAGTCTATTTTCTTCCACACATCTTACGCTCTACATTTCCCTCTAGTACTATGGTGCTAGGAAAGGTATTCTCTGATGCCATAGCAGTGGCCTTGCTCCTGGCCCTCCTTCTTGTCAGTTTTTTACATTCGTTCCTTTCTTCTCCGATTATGCAGGATGTAAGGTGTCAGGCAAATCCAACACGTTCCATGAAAACCCTGACATGATAAGCAAATCCAGTAGTATGTCACATAGCTCCGAATAAATCGTGACGTTAAATTAACCAAAGTAATACGAGTAACGAGTGAGCAAATGGAATACCACAGACTAACACAAGAATGCCTAAATGCATGTCATACCTTCCCACCGTGAGACAGACGCAGTTACTAGGGGAGAAACGAGAACAGAAGCCGAGAGCAGAACCGTGTTAAGCTGGAAGGCCCTACGATAAGGGACGGACGGACACCCACGTCGCCAGCTAACTGCTGGGACCACACCACCCGCAAGTTTTTAGCGTGAGACTTTTTCGCGTCTCTGTTACGTTAGGACCACCCCCCAGCCCATGTTAAAAGATAGAGCCCTCCAGAAGAACAGTATGGATCTTACGATAACGCTAAAACGACCACACCAGCTGCAAGTTTTAGCGTGAGACTTTTTCACGTCTCTGTTACGTTGCAAACTTTAAAAACATTGCCCCACCACGAAAAGTATAACGTTTCTCATTGGATAGACAGAATTTTTGTAGGCGGAGCTTAAGGTTAACATTGAGACCCTGATTGGTCAGATGAAAACACAGCCAGATAGTTTTTTTTTTAAACCAACTTCGGTAAATTGCAGTAAGGAGAAATTAGGAGAGAGTTGCTTAAGAGTTGCTTCCGAGAGGGTGAGCTGTATGGAGCTGTGCTGCACGCCGCCCCCTGACGAACACCGACAAGGTAATGAATGCACGCGATGCCGCATTTTTGAGCGCATAAGGCTTCACTCAGAACTGCAGAAGTCTCATCTGTTACATCCCCTTTACGTAATACTAGTGTCGATCGTCAATTAAAGCTCATGGTGTTCACATTTGCCACTTGAAGTAAAAATCTGAAACTCGATGATTTTTCTGTTATATAGTTATTGAGAAGCCACATCAGCCACTGTAATTTACGACAAGTTAGATAAGTAATTAAAGATAATTGAGGGTCACTGTAGACCATTTTGATAATTTGCTTTTTTGTGAAACTTAATTTAAACCTAGATTATAGATGTGATATGGTATAGGTCATCCTTCGATCCGTTGTAGAACTTGGAAACCCATTCAGGGAATATTCGTTCACATTTTTGTTAAACGCAGTTGTTTTTTCCCATCCTGTATTAAAACATTTCCTTTTATCAATAGTGCAATTTATAAACGATGTTTTGTGAGTAGAATAAAATTTCCAATGGTAAACTTAACTGCTTTTTCGACGTTATTTTACCAGCTAACTAAAAGTAGGAAAGCCTTGAACCCCTTCCACTAAAGTTAGTTAGTATTAAGATTCATTTACAGGGAGTGCAGTGGAGCTGACGCTGAAATCATTAAGTATTTGGTTATATCATCGCTAGTCTCACTGAACTCTTCTGAATTCTACATGTCATGTGTGGTCTGATGTCTCCTAACCTGCAACAGGTCCCAGGTTCAAACTAGTCAATTCCCTAAAAAACACGCTCAGAGCGTCGTTGCGCGAAAGTGGTAGGGAGACACGATATAGAACAAGCAGACACCACGCAGAATGTTTAGAAGGAAACCTTCTCATTTCTTATAGCTACACCGGACTTTCCACATTATTCTGTAGCACCACATCTCAAACGCTTCGATCGTCTACTCTTCCAGTTTTCTCACTGTCCATGAGTCACTACCCTACAATGCTGTTCTGGAAACGCACATTCTGAGAGGTTTCATCTCAAATCAAGCCATATGACTGACATCAGAAAATTTCTCTTGTTCAGGAATGCCCTCATTGCCTGTACCAGTCTGCTTTGTCCATCATGGGCCAATTCCGTAACATCGTCTACTTCATGACTACCATTTTTGATGTTAAGTTCTCGCTATTCTCATTTCTCCTGCTTCTCATTGCTTTAGTCTTTTTACAGTATACTCTCAATGGATATTCTGTACTCACAAGAGTGTTCATTCAAGTCAACAGATCCTGTAATTCTTCTTTACTTTCACTGACAATAACAACATCATCAGCGATTCCTGTCATAGACAGTCTTTCAGTCCTAATTTTAACCTTACTCTTGAACTTTCCCTTTATTTCTGTAATAGATTCTTCGATATTTTGATTGAGCAGCAGGGACGGAAGGCTGCATCCCCGTTTTACACCCTTTTTGATCAGTATATATCGCTGTTCATCTTTCAGTCTTGTTGTTCCCTCTTGGTTCTTGTACGTATTATATCAACCCTCTTTCCCTATAGCTTAATCCATTTTTCTCAGAATTTCGAGCACTTTACATTACCAAACGCTTTTTCAAGGTCTACAAATATTATGAGCCATTTTTGCTTCAGTCTTGCTTCCACTAGCAATCGTCAAGTCAGGACTGCCTCTCTGGTGTCTTTCGCTTTTCTAAAGCAAGTATGATTGTCATCTGACAGATCCTCTGCTTTCGTTTCCATTGTTCTTTGTATTATTCATCTCAGCGGCTTGAATGCATGCCATGTTAATTTACAAAGTCAGTTCAAATGACGGGGTGGTTAATTATTTTGGTAGCTTTGCATAGTGCAAACTTAAATTGCTGCGCGAAGCGCAGACGTTATTTCCCCTTGAGTTACCATTTTGTGTTCAGTTGTTTTTATGAGAGGCACCATAACTGTGGAAATTTTTTTAATGAAGCAAGATGTTAAAGCTACAGTCAGTAACCGCGCGTCCGCTACGGTCGCAGGTTCGAATCCTGCCTCGGGCATGGATGTGTGTGATGGCCTTAGGTTAGTTAGGTTTAAGTAGTTCTGTTCTAGGGGACTAATGAGCTTAGTAGTTAAGTCCCATAGTGCTCAGAGCTATTTGAAGATGTTAAATACAGTTCGCGCAGTTACGATTTTCGTACCGGTAACGTAAATTCTGAGTAGGAATTAAAATTCATGGAGAAGAAATAAAAACTTTGAGGTTCGCCGATGACATTGTAATTCTGTCAGTGACAGCAAAGGACCTGGAAGAGCAGCTGAACGGAACGGACAGTGTCTTGAAAGGAGGGTATAAGATCAACATCAACAAAAGCAAAACGAGGATAATGGAATGTAGTCGAATTAAGTCGGGTGATGCTGCGGGAATTAGATTAGGAAATGAGACGCTTAAAGTAGTAAAGTAGTTTTGCTATTCGGGGAGCAAAATAACTGATGATGGTCGAAGTAGAGAGGATATAAAATGTAGGCTGGCAATGGCAAGGAAAGCGTTTCTGAAGAAGAGAAATTTGTTAACATCGTGTATAGATTTAAATGACAGGAAGTCGTTTCTGAAAGTATTTGTATGGCGTGTAGCCATGTATGGAAGTGAAACATGGTCGATAAATCGTATAGACAAGAAGAGAATAGAAGCTTTGGAAATGTGGTGCTACAGAAGAATTCTGAAGATTAGATGGGTAGATCACATAACTAATGAGGAAGTATTGAATAGGATTGGGGAGAAGAGGAGTTTATGGCACAACTTGACTAGAAGAAGGGACCGGTTGGTAGGACACGTTCTGGGGGGTCAAGAGATCACCAATTTGGTGCTGCAGGACAGCGTGGAGGGTAAAAATCGTAGAGGGAGACCAAGAGATGAATACACTAAGCAGATTCAGAAGGATGTACGTTGCAGTAGGTACTGGGAGATGAAGAAGCTTGCACAGGATAGAGTAGCATGGAGAGCTGCATCGAACCAGTCTCTGGACTGAAGACCACAATAACAACAATGCAAAGCTAATCGTCATCTGCCAGATCCTCTGCTTTCTTTTCCATTCTTTTGTGTATTATTCTTGTCAGTAGCTTAGATGCATGCGATGATAATTTACAAAGTCAATTCATATGACAGGGTGGTTAACTATTTTGGTAGTTTTGCACGTTGAAAACTTAAATTGCCGCTCGACGAGGAGACTCATTTTTCCCCTTTTTATGAGAGATATTGGAATTGTTTTTAATGGAACATGATGCTAAATACAGTTCGCCCAGTTATGATTTTCGAACCGGTAAGCCCGTTATTGTGGTGGTTAATCAGAGACACACTATAATAACGTATATTTTTATTATGCTCTCACACTCGATGTTGAATAACGTTTAATTAAACTGAAGACCGATTTTTAAGAAAAACGAACTACTGCACAACATTCAACGTTATCAACGGGCTGCGTCGTTTATGTTTTCGCTTCTCTAACGTGGTACTGCTGTATTCTGACGTAGGGCTGGGATGATAATTAAAACCTGGTGAATGTCTCTGGTGCATGCACTTTTATCTATTGACACGAACCTAACATCTCGCTGCAACATTTTGAGCCTTTTATGTGACATATAGTGTTGCTAAAAGAACTCTAGATGTTGGATACCATGACACGAAGTTGTCCCTTCAAAAGTTGGTCGCCTTCGGGACGTAAATTAATTCATTACCCGTTTGCCGGGGTCAAACGTGGCGACGGACACGTAGTTGTGAAAGACTCGCAGCGAGGAAGCCGCCTTCAGTTTGGGCGCTTGACACGACGCCCAGCAGCCGCACGGCACGCGACGTCACAAAAACCCGGCGCCGGGCCGCGCCGTGTGGCGTCTTTAATCACAGCCGTGCTTTGAGGCCCAGATGCAGCGCGCCGAATTCCCCGGCGCAGACAGACACGCGGCCGCCTTTTTAATTACTCGCCGGCACCTAGGCCGGCGCCGCCGCGAGGCCGCCACCTTGTGCAGAGCGGGGTGGGGGAGGGGGAGGGGGAGGGTTTAATCCGGCGCTGCCAGCCGGAGCAGTTAGCGGCAGAGGAACGGCGGGGTCGCGATCCCGCTGCCCGAATCACTGTGCCTCAGCGCCGACACCCGCACCCCTAACTGATGGCTCCGAACGGCTGCTGGCTGCCATCCATCCCTTTTCTCATTCCCTGCCTCACTTTCTCTCTCTCTCTCAAACTCTCTCTCACGCACACGCACTCACACGTACACACACACATTCTTTCCCTCGTACTGTGTCTTTACCTCTCTCGATTCCCAACCCCCCCCCCCCCCCCCCCCAACCCTTTCCAGTCTGCTCTCCTTGCAGGAATAGCGATGCTACTCCAACACAAAATTCCCTATTATTATCAAGACACTGTCTTAGCATTTATCAAGCTAAAGACAATTCAGAGCGATGTTAGATGTTTGAAATCCTCACAAAAATGGTAAATCTCATCAGCAACAACATTATGACCACCTACTGTGACACTATTGTTCATATTTTTTCAAAACAAATTTGCAAATATTTTATTGAAACTGTTAAAGCAGCAGTAGAGACGTTTTCGTTGAAGCGAAATCGATACTGAAACTCTTTGATAACATTAAAATGATTCACAAGCTGCGACATCGTCGCGAATAAACACAGTGACCCGTATGTGTCATAAGTCTCCTTTAATTTACGTCTATGGTCACAATCTTTTCTGTTAGACGATGTTGGTGCTGATTCCGCATTTAACAGTTGACTATGCCACTACGGCAGCAGTGCATTAGGACTTTGGTTTTATGAGACAGATCTGATGATGGTCATTAAAGACCGAAACCGGTAATATGTTAAGCAGAAAAGATTGAGACCATAGACGTAAATTAAAGGAAACTTATTAAAATGAATGTACATATTAAGAAAAAGGGTGCAATATTTACTTTTAAATATTGTAAAGATATCTGTTTGTTACAATTGTTAAATGTAAAAAGGTGCTATATAAAGGATGTGTTATTTACTTTTAAATATTGTAAAGATATCTATTTGTTAAAATTTTTAAATGTAAAAAGGTGCTATAATGTAATTATGTATGTAATAGTTACTGGCACTCACTTAGGGCTGTATGAGATATGTGTAGTATAAAAGATGGAGTAGTTCCGTCAGGAACGGAAAGCTGTGTAAGCGTGGGAAAAGGTGGGAGCGGAAACGTTTGGCGCGGTTTGGCGGGCGCGAACAGTCAGTCGGTGGCCAGTGATCTTAGAGGCAGCACCTACAGCGCCAGCATAGTGTGGAGTGCAGCATATTGTTGCACCTTGCCTCGGTTGGAAACTGCAGTTTATAATGGCCTGGTATGGGCAGAAAAACGGGCTGTTGATTATAAGATGGAGCATCGATATGAAGAGGAAATAAGTCCGACGCAGATAACTGCTATTGGCCGTTCTGATATTAATGCACTTGTTGTCACCAACGCCACCGTCGCTGATCACAGCTTACAGGGTACGACATTTTAGCCATGTATTATAGTGTCTGCCAGGAAGTTGAAATGTGCTTTAAGAATAATAACCATCATCCAAATTAACAATTGCGTCCACCCGGTAATTTATCCCGCTCATAAACCAAGCAGGATCCTAACCTGGTTCATGAAAATTCCGAGTGACCTGTATTCAGCCAAGACTGTGAAATCTTTAATATATTGTTGGCAAATCAGTGATTAACCAGTGAAATAATTGATGGAAAGAACAACTGAGAATTTCATAATCAACATTGCTATTATTTTCTGTGTTCAAATGATTACATAAGGTTATACCAGATTCAAAGACCACACTAGATAAATTTTTTGCTGCTTTCACATTACGTATTAATGAAAGGAAATACTAAGTTGATGATTAATGGTGACAAATAGTAACTTGAAACAGTTTATAGTGAATCAATGAAACGTTGAGTACCAAATATGTTTATCTAGAACCCCCCCCCCTCCCCCGTCCAAATTTAATTTTGCTTTTATGAAATCAGTCTGTTTGCTTAAGCAATTGGGTGCTGTAGTTTTGTTTCGAGCGGCTAAACTTGTCATGTATTGCTGAACCATCTTTTATCTAACTCTAAAGTGAAGTCTGTTAGGTAAGTAAGGAGTTGCAATCTTTTCTCCTGTCCTACTCAGCTTCATGACGTGTGCCTAATTAGACTGGCGCATAATAGTGTACCACCAACCACATATATTGTTATCGATGCAGAATAGTAGTCTAACTATTTGCTATACGTCAGAACTAATGACTTATTTGAAGAAACGAGGTAATGTCTGATGCTTAGTCCTTGGGTTAATACACGCGGTTATTACACTTGTTTGTGTGGTTTTGCTAACTGGATAGGTAACTGTATTTCTGTTTGTTACATTCCTTATTATTAACAGTATAGTATAAGAATATTACAGTTGGCTTTGCATGACAGTATGTTTTGCAAACCTATTCAGAGAATACAAAATACACACAGGTATTACATCTGTTTCTGCATATCAGGACAGTAAATAACACACACAAGTCAAAAGGAGGAATATTACACTACATAATAGCCGGTATGTCCACCTTTGGCACGGGATACAACGGCGATGCGTTTAGGAAGGGAAGAAATGAGGCTTTGGAGGCTTTGGTAGGTCGTTGAAAGGGGTTGGGGCCACAGTTGACATCTGTACACACGAGTCACCTAATTCCCGTAAATTCCTGGGAGGGGACGATGATCTCTGACTCCATTTAATCTCATCCCAAATGTGTGCGATAGGGTTTGAATGTGGCGAGTTGCGGGGCCAGTACATCAACTGAAACTCGCCAGTGCGTTCCTCGAACCACACCATCACACTCCTGGCGTTGCGTCATGGCACATTATCTTCGCGGAAAACATGGTCGTCATGAAGGGGTGTACTTAGTCTGCAACCAGTGTACGATATTCCTTGGCCATCACGGTGCCCGACATGAGCTCCACTGGACCCATGGGATGTCCGTGTGACTGTTCCACATAGCATAATGAAGCCCCCGCCAGACTGTCTCCGACTTGCAGTACAAGCATCGAGGAGCTGTCCCCTTGAAGACGTCCGAATCGCGCTCTGACATCGGCAT